>NC_141168.1:94372500-99372500 GCF_055505025.1 Bos grunniens | reverse complement strand
CTGACCTGCATACAGATTTCTCAAGAGGCTGGTCAGATGGTTTGGTATTCCCATGTTTTTAAGAATTTTCCACAGTTTGTGTTGATCCACACAGTCAAAGGATTTGGCATATTCATAAAGCAGAAATAGATGTTTTTATGGAACTCTCTTGCTTTTTTGATAATCCAACCGTTGTTGGCAATTTGATTTCTGGTTCCTCTGCCTTTTCTAAAACCAGCATGAGCATATGGAAGTTCACTGTTCACGTACTGTTGAAGCCTGGCTTGGAGAATTTTGAGCATTACTTTACTAGCGTCTGAGATGAGTGCAATTGTGTGGTAGTTTGAGCATTCTTTGGCATTGCCTTTCTTTGGGATTGGATAAAAACTGACCTTTTCCAGTACTGTGGCCACTGCTGAGTTTTCCCGATTTGTTGGCATATTGAGTGCAGCCCTTTCACAGCATCATCTTTCAGGATTTGAAATAGCTCCACTGGAATTCCATCACCTCCACTAGCTTTGTTCATAGTGATGCTTCCCAAGGCCCACTTGACGTTGTATTCCAGGATGTCTGGCTCTGGTTGAGTGATCATATCATTGTGGTTATCTGGGTCATGAAGATCTTTTTTGTATAGTTCTTTTGTGTATTCTTGCCACCTCTTCTTAATATCTTCTGCTTCTGTTAGGTCCATACTATATTTGTCCTTTATTGAGCCCATCTTTGCATGAAATGTTCCTTTGGTATCTCTAATTTTCTTGAAGAGATCTCTAGCCTTTCCCATTCTATTGTTTTCCTCTATTCTTTGCATTGATCGCTGAGGAAGGCTTTCTTATCTCTTCTTGCTATTCTTTGGAACTCTGCATTCAAATGGCTATATCTTTCCTTTTCTCCTTTGCTTTTCACAGCTATTTGTAAGACCTCCTCAGACAACTATTTTGTCTTTTTGCATTTCTTTTCTTGGGTATGGCCTTCATCCCTGTCTCTTGTACTTTGTCATGAACCTCCGTCCATGTTCATCAGGCACTCTGTCTATCAGATCTATTGAATCTATTTCTCACTTCCGCTGTATAATCATAAGGGATTTGATTTAGGTCATACCTGAATGGTCTAGTAGTTTTCCCTACTTTCTTCAATTTAAGTCAGAATTTGGCAATAAGGAGTTCATGATTTGAGCCACAGTCAGCTTCTGGTCTTGTTTTTGCTGACCATATAGAGCTTCTCCATCTTTGGCTGCAAAGAATATAATCAATCTGATTTCGGTGTTGACCATCTGGTGATGTCCATGTGTAGAGTCTTCTCTTGTGTTGTTGGAAGAGGGTGTTTGCTATGACCAGTGCATTCTCTTGGCAAAACTCTACTAGTCTTTGCCCTGTTTCATTCTGTACTCCAAGGCCAAATTTGCTTGTTACTTAAACCTAATTGTAAATTATTTTTTTGGTAATAATATTGAAAAGCAAAAAGAAACAAGGAAATAAATTGCTTTGTTTTTTTCATAATATCCTTGGTAAATCTTTGGTCAGTTTATAATTTATATCAGATATCGTTGTTTTGGTTTTTTTGAAAGAAAACTATCACAGATAAATATACATTGTTAAGACTGGAAGGAGTTGCCTTCAGACTAGAAGAGTTCCTGTCACTAAATATATTCAAACAGAAACTGGTAACCTTTTAACAGAGAATAAGAATTAAATTTTGTACTTCACTGTAAGTTAGATTAGTTACATTTTAAGATTTCCTTAAACTATAAGAAAATTGGAAATATGGAAATTCTTTCTGATACAAATTTTTAATCATATGCCTTTTTAAGATGGTCACTTTCCATTTACTTACATGACTTTAACAACCACTCTGAACAAAATGTTGTAAAAATTGTATTTTACTTTATGGATGAAGAAAATAGGTCCTGAAATTTTTTACTCTGATAAATCTATAAAGTGGCAGAGCCTGGAATATATTGCAGTTTCCCTGTCAGAGATCCTGTTTTTCAGTCACTACATTTCTGGGACTGAAGTTTATATCCCCAGAGAACAGGAGGAGCAAATAGATAACCAGATGCAGGTACTAGGGTTATATATACATACATTTGGAGAACTTACATTAGAGGAAATAGATGGTGTTGAGATGGGATTGTATACATGATGTAGGGTGAAGCTAAGTAGGTGCAATAAGGTTTAGGTCAACATAGGTATTTCAGGAACTCGAGAAGGATCAGACTGATAAGAAATACAATGAACATATCTGTTAAGAGAGAAAGAGTACAAGGTCTATAGAGTTTGGTGAATGACATCTTGTGAGCATCCTTTGGCTGTGTATCATGGCTGGGAGTGACACAGAAGGTGAAGTTGGGGGATTTATACAATTCTCAGTACACACATTCTGTATGCCTTTTCTGTAAGGTTGCAGAGAATGTAGATATCAATGATGAATACTTAAAACATAAGAAGAAATGGGGAAAAATAAAAGAACATAGCTACTTATTATTCAGGCAATGCTGTCTTCTGTACAGACTTTTAAATCAGTGACTTTCAATAAAAACTTTCCAAACCTTAAGTAGGAGCTTGGTAATATATTAGGGAAATACACTGGGCATTATGTTTAATCATAAAACTCAACTTTTCCCCAAGAAACTTCTGTTCTGCATGTATATACTGAAAACCAGATGAAAAGCCCTGTCTATTTTTTATTGTCTGCAGCGTAGCTGGTGCTTTATCGCTTGCCAAGTCAGGGCCACCTGTGGCTCTGACTTGGCAGCTCTGTGCTTAATAGGCCAGACGTTCTGTTCACAGGAAGGGCCTCCCAAAGCCTAAGTGGAAAGGAAGTGATCACATGACCAGGGTTCTGATTATGAGGACTTGCTGAATACATAATTTGATGTGTTTTGCTTTGAGCCGACACACTAGCCAGTGCTTTTGTTGGCTTCACTGCCAAAGACTTTTGCACACAAACAATTCGCAGCAAGTCGTTTGATTTCCCACACAGGAAACACGGCATGGAACAATCAGTCCTCTAACTATATATCGTCTCTTTTCCTATTGTTTTCATTCTGTTAAACTCCCAGCCGTTAACACATTAGTGGACCAGTTACTGAGACATGGGACCCCACATGGGTATAACACGCATAACCCCAAGATTCTATCCCAGTTTAGTTCAAAGGAAGGCCTTTCAGAATCATTTAAAGTGCAAGGTGAGCTTTGATGAGTCAGTAGATAATCTGACCAAGGAGTTTAGCAGCAATAAATTGATGGACTCCCCAATCCATGGGATTTTCCAGGCAAGAATACTGGAGTGGTTACCATTTCCTTCTCCAAGGGACCTTCGAGACCCAGGAATTGAACCCTGGTCTCCCGCCTTGCAGGCAGACTCTTTATGGTCTGAGCCACCAGGGAAGCCCAAATAAATAGATAAGACATATAATTAGCTGGGCTTACCAGGTGGTGCTACTGGTAAAGAACCCCCCTGCCAATGCAGGAGACACCAAGAGACGTGGGTTCGATCCCTGGGTTGGGAAGATCCCCTGGAGAAGGAAGTGGCAACCCACTCCAGTATTCTTGCCCAGAGAATCCCATGAACAGAGAAGCCTGGTGGACTACAATCCATATGGTCGCAGAGTTGGACACTACTGAGCACCTAAATAGAATAGATGAGTTCTCCTAGAAGATTCTAAATGATGTTATATTTTCATCTATTTTTGGTGGTTTGAAAAATGTTTTTATTTTTTTTAATGATTTATGCTGTGCTTTGAATCTCTATGCTAAATGTGGCCTGACTTCTAATACAAAATCTATAGGAATTAGGTCTTTAACCTTGGGGGAAGATTGCTGGGCATTCAGGGTCTCAGTTATCCTCAGTTATGCTTGTAAAACAAATAGTTTGGATAATTGTCCCTGAGGACTATTTCAGTGGTTCTCAGTTTGGTTGTACCAGTTATTCTCCTGGGGATCTCTAGAAAGTGCTGTTGCCCACACCCTACCCTTGGAGAGTCTGCTTTAATGGTCTAGTCCAGTACAGAGCCTGAGTAGTAAAATATAAAACCTTGACTGCATAGCAGAGTCAGCTGGGCAGCTTATAAAATCAGTGCCTAGTCTGCATTATTTCCTAAAACTTGCCAGGTGACAACAAATGTGCTGCCAAGGTTGTGAGAGTCACTGTTCCAAAACGATATAATCTGTCATTTGACAATATTAAGGAGATCTGTGGATATGTTGGTGCTGCACAGTGCATGCATGTAAGAATGCCATCTCTGTGTGTGTGCTCAGTCGCTTCAGTCACGTCTGACTCTTTGTGACACCATGGACCACAGTCTACTAGGCTCTTCTGTCCACAGGATTTTGAGGCAAGAATACTGACTGGAGTGGGTTTGCCATTTCCTCCTCCAGGGGATCTTTCCCACCCATGGATCGAACCTGCATCTCCTGTGGCTCCTGCATTGGTATGTGTATTCTCTAACATTGAGCCACCTGCCCTAAGCAAAAGTGGTCATTCATCCATTCACTGACTACTCACTATACACTATGTTCTTTACTGAGTACTTATAATTATGTTTATAATGCTGCCATTTGCATGAAAAGTTTTCTTGACATCACAAAATTAGAAGCATTGGAATACTTTATATTATAGAGAAAAATTAAACATCACTTCCAGACTAAGGAGTTGATGAATCCACCTGTTATAAATGACCATGTAGTGTGCATAAACAATGACTACTAAAAAATGAGCATAGTCTTTGATTTACTTTTACTCCTAGTAATTAAGGATAGAGAACACAGAGATATTCACATAAGTATCTTTTATATGATAAAAGATATTTACCACTTCTTCTGAAAGTAGCCCTGATTGCAGAAAATATGCACTGTAAATTTTAACAAAATATTACTTAGTCATCAATTTAAAACTTTTAATTCCTGACATAAAATATTTAATGTATATAAAAAAGATAAGTGCCTAGCATTGTAGTGGGTTTAGAAATAATTTGAACTTTATAATTTTCTTTTGTTTGTAATTATAACTCTATTATGTATTGCTTAGATTAAAACTTTTAAAAACGCTTATGATGACAATTTGAAATTTATAATTTTATTTTATTTGTAATTGTAACTCTGTTATGTATTACTTATATTAAAACTTTTAAAAATGCTTATGACAACAAAAATCAGTTAAATTGTAAAGCCAGTTTGATTCCATTAAGCATTTATTTGACATTCTTTTTTTCTTTTTGCTGTTTTGTTTTACCAATGTATGAAAAGCCTACTAATTATTCTGTAAAGTGTTTTGCAATTTTTGTTCTGAGAGAGAGTGCCACTTTGCTGGGATTTTAAGAGGAATTGAGAGAAGATACTATCTAACTTTTTAGTTACAACTGTCTAATTTTTAAATTATTCTGATTTACAGTTGAAAGAAAAGAAAAACACCCCACACTCCAAAACAAATAAGCACTATAGGAGGCAAAATAATCCCTTTTCCAAAGATGTCCACCTTCTAATTCCCAGAAACTGTGAATGTGTTGTGTTACAAGGCAAAGGGACATTCATGTTGCAAGTGGAATTAATGTTGCTGATCAGCTGACCTTGCGACGCTGGGTGTATGCTGGCTGATCCAGGTGCGCCTAAAGTAATCACAAGCGTCCTTCTAAGCGAAGGAGGGAGGAGTTTCAGAGAGAGGAAGTGCAAGAAAGACTTGGCTTACGGTTACTCGCTTTACAAATGGCGGAAGGGCCCACAAACCAACGAGAAGGAGTAGACTCTAGAAGGTGGAGAAAGCAAGCAAATAGACGCTCCCCTGGAGCCATCAGAGAGGAGCCCTGGCCTCCCAGTACCCTGATTTGAGCTCAGCGAGACCGTTTGAACTTCTGACCTCCAGAACTGTAAGTTAACAAATTGGTGCTGTTTTTGCTCATTGAGTTTGCAGTAGTTTGTCACAGCAGTAATGGAAGCTAATACAAGTGCTTGTATGATATGTAATGTGAAAAAATATTGCCTGAAATGCTCATACTTTGGCTTGTGAGGAAGTGCCTTTCTTATCCTTATCTCTGTTTTGCTTCTCTACTCCTACTTATATGAAAGTTCTTGTTGCTGTTTCTCATATTTGCTGCTAATAATGGTGAAATTAGAGCAGTTGTGGAGCAAGAATTTGATTTTTCATATAAACCTGGGAGAGGTGTGGAATAGAATGCCCACCATCAAGTGATGAATTGGGAAAGACTAGAAGGGAGAAGGCAATGGCACCCCACTCCAGTACTCTTGCCTGGCAAATCCCATGGACGGAGGAGCCTGTTAGGCTGCAGTCCATGGGGTCGCTAGGAGTCGGACCCGACTGAGCGACTTCATTTTCACTTTTCACTTTCCACTTTCATGCATTGGAGAAGGAAATGGCAACTCACTCCAGTGTTCTTGCCTGGAGAATCCCAGGGACGGGGGAGCTTGGTGGGCTGCTGTCTATGGGGTCGCACAGAGTCGGACACGACTGAAGTGACTTAGCAGTAGCCGCAGTAGCAGAAATTAGTGCAAATGACTTAATTTTTAAAAACTTAAAACTTTTTTATAGTAGCCAAGAAGGAGTTACCCTGTAATTTTAAAAATGGAGTCAAAGAAAGGGAAGAATTGCAAACGGTAATAGAAGTGTGAAAATTCAAAGTAATCTAGACTAAGGAAATTATCTTCATTATGGCTAAGGACAGGGAAAAAAAAATGGCATGATTTTGTATGAGGTTCTGAAAATTATGCTTTGTTGTGGTTCTTTGGCTTAGCTTGTTTTTCAGTTGTTCAATGTTCAGGAGAGTTAGAAGTGGCAATACTGTTATTATTAGGAAATACCAAAATTATAAAGTTAAACTCAATTCAGCTGTTGTAACCAAAATAGAGGGATTTGGGGTGCAACCACTCAGGGATATCTGGATGCAGAAGTCAGTGATGACTCTGAATCATAAAATAAAAGCTGTGTTTGTTAACAAATTGTAATATCATGGTTGTCTCTGAGGCAGAAGATGAGAAAACTGCTAAGTATGGAAAAAACATATACATATTGATAAAGATAAGTTAGGTAAATGTGCGTGATCTTAATTGCTCTGTTTATCATTGAACTGATACATGCCTAGTAATTTGAGATCAGTGATTTAGTGCTTTTTATTTTTTCCTACTGAATGTATGAAGAAATTGAGAGTAGGATATGGGGGTGGGGGCAGGGAGCTGGGAGGAGGAGAGGGTCTGGAGAACCTGTAGAGCCGGAGGAAGAAGCAGTTGGCAAAAAGGTGAGGAATATTCCTGTCTTCAGACAACTTGGAGGATTGTGCATGAACTGTAATGAACTATAGCCCACATTTTTTTAATCATCAGCATTATTATTTAAACTTTGTTAAAATGTTGAGTTATTTGGTAAATATCCTCAAGTGCATCCCAAACATGTTTTGAAGACAAAATAATCAAGTTCTAAAGTCTGAATTAGGAGAAGGCAATGGCACCCCACTCCAGTACTCTTGCCTGGAAAATCCCATGGACGGAAAATCCCATGGACGGAGGAGCCTGGTAGGCTGCAGTCCATGGGGTCGCTGAGGGTCGGACACGACTGAGGGACTTCACTTTCACTTTTCACTTTTCACTTTCATGCAGGAGGAGGAAATGGCAACCCACTCCATTGTTCTTGCCTGGAGAATCCCAGGGATGGGGGAGCCTGGTGGGCTGCCGTCTATGGAGTCGCACAGAGTTGGACACGACTGAAGCAACTTAACAGCAGCAGCAAAGTCTGAATTACTGAGGGAGAAAACACAGCTAAATAGGGTCTTTTTAAAATCATTGTCTCTATGTCTTTCCCCTCTTCTCCAAAAGAGAAGACAAAAGAGGAAATTACCATTTTCTTTTGTCAAATTACTTCCTGTATTTGTTTACTGCTCTTCACATGTTCTAATATTAAAATATAATCCAATATGCACTGCAAACTTCATCATAGAGCAGGCTTTCTCAGCTTGGGCACTGTTGAAACTTTGGACCAGATGATTATTTGTGGTGGGAGACTGTGCTGTGCATTGTGGGATGGTGAACAGCAACCCTGGCCTCTTATTCTTCACTCACTAGAGGCCCAGAGCAGTTAGGATAACCCAAAATGTTCCTAGATAGTTCCATGTGCCCCTGGGGACCAAAATCAACCACAGTTAAGAATCCCTGCTCTAAAAGCAAGACAAATGCAGTGTATCTGTTGTGGAGTTTGATTATGTTAGAATGCTACTTGTTGCATGCAAGCTTGGTTTTAAAGATTAGTTTTTCATTCACCTGCTTTTACCCTTGCTGTGTTCAATAAGTAGCAAGTTTCATATCTTTTACTATGGTGGTGAGGAAAGATATGGAGAAAGTAACTTTCACTGTTAAATATAGCAGAATTTGGGGAAACTAGAATAATCAAATATAATATAAGCTATTAGGTTAGCAGCCCCATTTTTGCATTTGCTCTTGGAAGATATGATTTCCTTGTATATGACAACAGCCAACAATATGATTTAGGCATTGGGAGTAGCAACTCTGTCAGCTAGCTACCTCATACTGTTTGAGTTGGATGAGGTGGGTGTGTTAGTGATATGATATACTTTGATGTAGTGTATAGCCGCTGAGTTAAGAAAGTAAGGGTCTGATTACTGCAGAGTTTTTTTTTTTTTAGAGACTCTATCCCCATTTTCACTAGAAAAAAAATGTGTCCACATCTCCTGTAGTTACAATTTCCCCCTCTTTCACCACAGTGCCTGGGGAACAAAATGAAGGAGATCTAGGCACATGGTCCCAGAGTCTGTCTTCTTGGATGTGAGGTTTGGGTGGTGTGTTTGTGTACACATGTGGTTGGTTGAAGTCTTTTTTTAAAGTACTTGTAAAGAGGATTTCTAACTCCCTTTCAATGAAAGAAGAGTGATACTTCACCAGTCAGCTCTGTGTTTAAAATAATTACAAACTTATTATAACCATAATGTAGGAGTTGGGAGACAAAGGGAATTTACATGACAGGTAAGTTTGTTCAACTTTATGGAATAACGATGTAAAACAAACATAGGTATGAAATAATTGATGGAGAAACATATGAAAATAAAAAATACAGAAAATTCCATCTGTCTTTACATCTTTAGATTTATCTATCCATTCATATCTGAGGTATCAATCATCTATGTTGCCATTTATCTATTACAAAAAATAAATGTCAATCTCATGTTGACAATTATGAGCTTGATACACATTAAGACAGTATATATTTGTTATCTTTATTAGCTATAACTTCAGACTACTTATGATAAGGATCTTGAAATGTTTAAGTTGATAAGTCAGCAAAACTGAAGGTGAATCAGTCGTGTCTGACTCTTTGTGACCCCATGAATCGCAGCACCCCAGGCCTCCCAGTCCATCACCAATTCCCAGAGTTCACTCAAACTCGTGTCCATCGAGTTGGTGATGCCATCCAGCCATCTCATCCTCTGTCATCCCCTTCTCCTCCTGCCCCTAATCCCTCCCAGCATCAGAGTCTTTTCCAATGAGTCAACTCTTCGCATGAGGTGGCCAAAGTATTGGAGTTTCAGCTTTAGCATCAGTCCTTCCAATGAACACCCAGGGCTGATCTCCTTCAGAATGGACTGGTTGGATCTCCTTGCAGTCCAAGTGACTCTCAAAGACTCTTCTCCAACACCACAGTTCAAAAACATCAATTCTTCAGTGCTCAGCTTTCTTCACAGTCCAATTCTCACATCCATACATGACCACTGGAAAAACCATAGCCTTGACTAGATGCACCTTTGTTTGCAAAGTAATATTTCTGCTTTTGAATATGCTATCTAGGTTGGTCATAACTTTCCTTCCAAGGAGTAAGCATCTTTTAATTTCATGGCTACAATCATCATCTGCAGTGATTTTTAGAGCCCAAAAAATAAAGTCTGACACTGTTGCAACTGTTTCCCCATCTATTTGCCATGAAGTGATGGGACCAGATGCCATGATCTTAGTTTTCTGAATGTTGAGCTTTAGGCCAACTTTTTCACTCTGCTCTTTCACTTTCATCAAGAGGCTTTTTAGTTCCTCTTCACTTTGTGCTATAAGGGTGGTGTCATCTGCATATCTGAGGTTATTGCTATTTCCCCCTGCAATCTTGATTCCAGCTTGTGCTTCTTCCAGCCCAGCTTTTCTCATGATGTACTCTGCATATAAGTTAAATAAGCAGGGTGACAATAAACAGCCTTGACGTACTCCTTTTCCTCTTAGGAACCAGTCTGTTGTTCCATGTCCAGTTCTAACTGTTGATTCCTGACCTGCATATAGGTTTCTCAAGAGGCAGGTTAGGTGGTCTGGTATTCCCATCTCTTTCAGAATTTTCCACAGTTTAATGTGATCCACACAGTCAAAGGCTTTGGCATAGTCAATAAAGCAGAAATAGATGTTTTTCTGGAATTCTCTTGCTTTTCTGATGATCCAGCGGATGTTGGCAATTTGGTCTCTGGTTCCTCTACCTTTTCTAAAACCAGCTTGAACATCTGGAAGTTCACGGTTCATGTATGCTGAAGCCTGGCTTGGAGAATTTTGAGCATGACTTTACTAGCGTGTGAGATGAGTGCAATTGTACAGTAGTTTGAGCATTCTCTGGCATTGCCTTTCTTTGGGACTGGAATGAAAACTGACCTTTTCCAGTCCTGTGGGCACTGCTGAGTTTTCCAAATTTGCTGGCATATTGAGTACAGCACTTTGACAGCATCATCTTTCAGGATTTGAAATAGCTCCACTGGAGTTCCATCACATCCACTAGCTTTGTTCGTAATGATGCTTTCTAAGGCCCACTTGACTTCACATTCAGGATGTCTGGCTCTAGGTGAGTGATCACACCATTGTGGTTATCTGGGTCATGAAGATCTTTTTTGTACAGTTCTTCTGTGTGTTCTTGCCACCTCTTCTTAATATCTTCTGCTTCTGTTAGGTCCATACCATTTCTGTACTTTATCGAGCCCGTCTTTGCATGAAATGTTCCCTTGGTATATCTAATTTTCTTGAAGAGATCTCTAGTCTTTCCCATTCTGTTGTTTTCCTCTATTTCTTTGCATTGATTGCTGAGAAAGGCTTTCTTATCTCTCCTTGCTATTCTTTGGAACTCTGCATTCAGATGCTTATATCTTTCCTATCCTTTGCTTTTTGCTTCTCTTCTTTTCACAGCTCTCTGTAAGGCCTCCCCAGACGGCCGTTTTGCTTTTTTGCATTTCTTTTCCATGGGGATGGTCCTGATCCCTGTCTCTTGTACAACGTCACGAACCTCCGTCCATAGTTCATCAGGCGCTCTGTCTATCAGATCTGGTCACTTAAATCTACTTCTCTCTCCCATTGTATAATCATAAGGGATTTGATTTAGGTCATACCTGAACAACTGAAGTCTAATAATTGCAGACAGGAATATATATGAAAATTTGAAAGGGAGTAAGATTTTACAACATGTTTTAGGTATATACCAAACTTTTTTTAAAGTGCAAAGGGGAGGAAGAAAAGAGGAAAAGGCGGAACTAAATGCAGTAACTGGGACACAGTTGAGATAATTTGGGATGGAGATGGGGAACGAAGCAAGTACAAAAACTTCAGAAAAGCATGGAAGTGGTTAAGTAAAAATAGCATAGGATGAAGAAAGGAAAACTTAGAAGGTGATGCTGAATAATAAGATCATCCTTAGTGTTTCTTTATTCATCAGAAGAAAGTCACTTAAAAATCCGTAAAAAGTGCTTCTGAGAAGGCAAGGATCAGAGACTGTTTCAGACAGCTTTAATTTAGAAAGATCTCTTTGGAAGGGCTCTACTGAAAGTGATTCTGGATTATCTCCCATTAACGCTAAATCATTAGGAACAAAAGATTTCTGGGAAGCAAAATACTTTAAGGGATTACTGATTTGGTTAATTAGATCTGCTTGGACTTAATGAGTTCATACCCCCTTGGTGGTTTCAGTTGGGTCACTGAGTTTCATTCCTGAGGAAAATCTGTTGTCAGGCAGCAGAGTAATGACAGTCAGGCCTAAAATGGCACATGAGCTTGTAGCGACTTTAAATATCAAACAGTACAATGTGTTGAAACATGATAACTGGAGCATTTCAAAGGCTAAGGCCTTACATAAAACCTTTAATGTCAGGGAGTAATATATTATGAAATGTCATGCTTGGATTTTAAGAGTGAGACAATGACAGAGTCCTTTTTAATAAAATACTCTATTCAAAGTAATATACATTTCAGTATTGCTCATATGCATCAAAATAGATTCAATTTCATTTACTCCCCAAAGGGGAATAAGAAGGACATATACTAATTTTCTTCTTTTTATCTCGCTCCCAATTGATAATATTGTCAGTAGGAAATAAATCTACTCTGTAATAGGAGATTTGTACTGCATATGAATAAAATTTCCAAAACTTTAAAACAATATTAAAATTTTTTACTTTAAGTGAATAAATAATAATGATGTAGAATGTCCTGAAGGTAAAGGGATATTTCTATAGCCAGTGTGAAAGGAGTGCGTTTGTATGCAATATACACTTCTTTTAACAATGGTGTTCAGTGTGATGACATACACATTCGTAGGAAAAAATGCTTTTTATTCATGACATTCTGTGGTTTAGTTTTATTCTTTATAAATTTGCAATATCAACACTTTGATAGGGAATGGAAATATACTTTATAAACATTTTATAGAATTATATCCTACTATATAGATAACTTGGAGAAAATTTACCCTTTTAACCTTGTGAGGGCTGTTTTTATTGCATTGAACTATATAGATACCTGGTGAAAATTCGACAGTCCTAATAGCATTGTGGCATTATAATTTCTTTTAGAAGTAATATTTACCTCTCAATCTAGAAAGATCTTCTAGGATTTACTCTTCCAGGATTTACTCAAATCATTTCATAAATTTCTTTTACAAATGAATAAGCTTAGTACTTTGGCCACCTCATGTGAAGAGTTGACTCATTGGAAAAGACTCTGATGCTGGGAGGGATTGGGGGCAGGAGGAGAAGGGGACGACAGAGGATGAGATGGCTGGATGGCATCACTGACTCGATGGACGTGAGTCTGAGTGATCTTCCGGAGTTGGTGATGGACAGGGAGGCCTGGCGTGCTGGGATTCATGGGGTCGCAAAGAGTCGGACACGACTGAGCAACTGAACTGAACTGAAGCTTAGTTTTACGATGAGAATCAATTGATCTTCTGGATCTTAATTGGCACAGGTCTTATTGAAATTACAATGGCCATAGCTATCTTGTATCTTATTTTTCTTTTGCCCTTTACCATGCTCAGTTGTTAAGTTGCATGGGACTCTTTTGCAACCCCTTGGACTGTAGCCTGCCAGGCTCCTCTGTCCATGGGATTCTCCAGTGAGAATGCTGGAGTGGGTTGCCACTTGCTTCTGTAGGGGACCTTCCAGACCTAAGGATCAAACCTGTGTCTACTGCACCTGGTGCATTGTAAGGTGGGTTCTTTACCACTGTGCCACCTGGGTAGCCCCTGAAAAAAACTGTATGGTGGCTCAGATGGTAAAGAATCATCCTGCAAAGCAAGAGACCTGAGTTCGATCCCTTGGTCAGACAGATCCCCTGGAGAAGGAAATGGCAACCCATTCCAGTAATCTTGCCTAGAGAATTTCATGAACAGAGGAGCCTGGTGGGCTACAATCTGTGCAGTGGCAAAGAGTGGGACATGACTGAGCAACTAACACTTTTTCATAGTTATCTTAGTTTAGCTCCATTGTAGAAACGTACCCTGGTAAAAATGAGTGAAGGCTCTTAAGTGAAATAAGAATAATTAAAACATGCTTTTGTTCATGCTTTATCAAAATCTTCAAAGAGGTGGTTGAGGCATCAGGCAATCTCATCTAAAAAGTGATATAATAAGATAATCTAGCTTGTTAAAATAAAAGTGGTATAAGGTCTTGCTGGCTTGTTGGCTTCAACTCTGGTTCGAGGAATCCTAGTGTTGACTGTCTTCTCTGTCTGCTCATTTCCTTGACATTTGATAGTGACATCATGGATGAATAAGCTGTCTATATATTTTGTCCAGTGAAGGTGGATATCAACTGTTATCTGAAAGATAAATGTTAGGAGAGATGGATGTTCAGATAACTGTTTTGAACACAGTAGAGGTCATATGAAACAAAGCTCATGGATGTCATCTTGAGATCACGTTTCTTTGTGTTGTACAAAATCCTATGGATTTTTGACTATAATCCTTTTGTCTAATGAATACTACACTCCATCGTAATATTAATAGCTATAACATAATGAGTCATTATATAGTATTTTATAATATTTTTTTGTAAGGAATTATCTAATAAACTGATTAAAAATGGCCAAGATGACAGTGAGACTAGTCTTGAAAAAAGTGTTCTATAAACATTGTTTATTTGTGGGCACATAAGTAGTATCTTTTTGGTCAAATATGTCTGTTCTGTTCAATCTATAAATATATTTGGACTCTCAGCCACATAAATTCTGCATCTTTACTTACAGTATTATCAGTGAAAATACTTCAAGAGTAGGTTCAGATAATATTTCCGCTGTAATGGCTCAGTAAAATCTAGCATGTGTATGGGCAGCGGTTCAAGGTTGAAGAAATCAAGCAGGCAGCTGTGGAAACAGTGATATTAAAATTCTTCAAGTGGGAGTGGAGGGGAGTCTGGAAAAACTAGCTGATACTACAGCTTCTTGTAGCATGGAAGATGAAAGATTGGGGTGGTTACATACTATTCAGTGCGGAAATGAGAAGGGAATGAGACTCTGCTTTTTCAAACAATGAAGAAAATTCAGCTCAAATAAGGAAAATTTAAAATGTCAGGACTGTGTATTATTAATGATATTGAGCAGGTTTGCAGTTAATTCATATGGTTACATTTTGATATTTTTAAGACTGCAAGCAGGAAAGCTTGGAGAACCTACACCAACATTATTAAGGTTTCATGAAGTAAAGTCATTTACCTAGAGAATTTGAGGAAAGATATGTAAGAAAAGCTACTTAAAATATCCTCACATGTATTCATTTAAGCCAAGGGTAGAACAAATAGGAAGCTCTGACTAGACTGTGATTCTGTTTTTTAAAATCTATCTAGTGAAAAAATGGTTTTAGTGCTATGTAACTTTCAGTAATTTGATAAAGAGTTAGGAGTTCCCTCCTAAGAGGCAACTTTGTAGGGACTCTCTGTGTCTAGATTCAGGGTTCTAAACTTTTGTTTGAAACTGATTACCTATAAGATGCAATGCAAAATTCTAATCTCTCAAGATATTGTGGCAGTAAACAACTCAATGATATATTTAGTTCAGTTCAGTTCAGTTGCTCAGTCATGTCCGATTCTTTGCTACCCCGGGAACTGCAGCACGCCAGGCCTCCCTGTCCATCACCAACTCCCAGAGTCCACCCAAACCCATGTCCACTGAATCGGTGATGCCATCCAACCATCTCATCCTGTCGTCCCCTTCTCCTCCTGCCCTCAACCTTTCCCAGCATCAGGGTCTTTTCCAATGAGTCAGCTCTTCACATGAGGTGGCCAAAGTATTGGAGGTTTCAGCTTCAGCATCAGTCCTTCCAATGAACACCTAGGACTGATCTCCTTTAGGATGGACTGGTTGGATCTCCTTGCAGTCCAAGGGACTCTCAAGAGTCTTCTCCAACACCGCAGTTCAAAAGCATCAATTCTTTGGCACTCAGCTTTCTTTATAGTCCAGCTCTCACATCCATACATGACCACTGGAAAAACCATAGCCTTGACTAGGCAGACCTTTGTTGGCAAAGTAATGTCTCTGCTTTTTAAAGTTCCCCTCAAATGTAAGAAACAAAATACATAAGCGGTCATGTTTTCTTCTATGTAGAATTCATTCTATAAAAATGATGATCTTCTATTATATGACTTTAATATTTATCCAGTTTAGAACAGATTTAGTACATTCCAGCCATACCAGTGCTGGAATTAAGTCTATAGTTTGTTTCTTACCATATCTGGTACTAAAAAAAATTACATAATGGTATGTTGCTAGATTCCATTCTACTTATGAGGTGATACTGCACTGGTATCAATAGGTTTCATGAGATCCTAACAGTTAACCACTGAGCAAACCCATGTTCAATGAAAGGATATAATGGGAAATCAGGGCCTCTTTCACATTTTGAGACTATTGGCAATATCAAAACAGGGTTATAAAAATTGTGGATAATTTCATAAAATAATAAACATATATGTCAAACTATGAATGTGAATGTAGAAAATATTTCTCCTGAAGTTATCAAAATCTCCAAGCCCCTATTTATTTATAATGGCAGAAAACATGTTCTTGGTCAATTTATTATCTGACCTTAAATATGCATAAAGAAACTTTTGTATAGCTCAATTTAATTCCAATTTCAAGTTTCTTTACCTTTAGGCATAAAAGGTATTCAATTCTCATGTGTTACGGTGGTATCTAAAGCCTCTCTTTAGGGGGACAACATCTGTTTCATGTCTCAGCTTCTGTTCAATTGGCATAAAGTGAGATGTTCAGTTTTCCATTGTGTTCTCTGGTGTCTGCCCGCTTCAAGTTGGCATATGCTGAGAAGTACATATTTTAACCTGGGCTTCAAACTGCAGTCCATGCTCATTTCCTCAGCCTACTTTTCTGAGTTGGAACCTGGTTGTCTGTCTTGGAATCCAATGACCTTGTCCTCTCCATTGAAACACCTGGGAGGTTCAGATGATTCCTCTCCTTTTTGAGGCTGATAGAAGATTATGAGTTGCTTTGGGCCATTGGTGACCATGAACAACCTTTTCAGCAATCTCTGCATTATTGCTTTTATTCCATTAGGTCATATTAAACAATTTCCAAGGCATCATGTTTCTAGAAAGATACCAGGCACATTCTCGCCTCTGAGTATCTGAATTTTTAAGGAATATATTATGTACCTGATCATGCTGCATTATCTGTCTCCTTCCCCTTTGGGCATAATCCTGGGGGGAGGAGGTGGTGATATACGCCAGATGACTTGAGAGAGACATGGCAAGCAAGAGCTTACTCCGGCTGCTGCTTCCTTTTCTGTCCCCAACTTGTGGATTCTTCAGTTTATGGTAGCAAAAATCTAACACTTAATGTTATCATTTATTCTTCTCAAATGTATTACCTGTGCAGATACTTGTTTCATCTTACTGTCTCTGCCAGAACTTTAACTTTTATTTTAAAGTGGAAAGGTCAAGGTCTGACTTTTTACACCCTGTTATGGGTAAGCTCGGAGAAGGCAATGGCACCCCACTCCAGTACTCTTGCCTGGAAAATCCCATGGACGGAGGGCCTGGTGGGCTGTAGTCCATGGGGTCGCTAAGAGTCAGACACGACTGAGTGACTTCACTTTCACTTTTCACTTTCATTCATTGGAGAAGGAAATGGCAACTCACTCCAGTGTTCCTGCCTGGAGAATCCCAGGGACGGGGGAGCCTGGTGGGCTGCCGTCTATGGGGTCGCACAGAGTCAGACATGACTGAAGTGACTTAGCAGCAGCAGCATGGGTAAGCTGTGAGCTCACCTGTCTGAGGTGAGAGGTCAAGGTTACCCTGGCTGTTTCCTCAAATGGATGTACAATCATGATTCAAAAGGGGATTACTGAAGTATAGAAGATACTTGAGCAATGTGAAAATATTCTCACCATATTTCCATTTACAGCTAAGCCTTTTTTCATAAGAACAAAATTTGTAATAGCTATAGAGTCCTAAAGTAATAGGAATAAAGTCATTTAGGGTAAAACCCAAAGTCTACATTCAAATCCTTTCCTGAATGCAAGGCCCAGGCAAAATTGTTAATCCTGGGCGTAAGTGTATCAGGTCTTGCCTTGAGCCGGTCAAACAGGAAAACGGAAGTACTGATATGGTAAACTGCACCAAAATCAATCTACTCCAAATCTTGTGAACATGATAAAAAATCAAACCCCGCACTAATAGAATTTGATGGCAAATCTTCAGAGAGAAAAATCTGAGAGGCTTTGTGCCAGAGTCCAGCTCCAGCAGCCAGGGAATCAGCCTGAAGGGATGAGCGGTGTCGGCGGGGGATGATGTAGCCTCTGACTCAAAGTACGGGACTACATTTTTATTTCAAGCTTCAGGTTTTCTTTTATACTTTGACAAAGTATAAAATGCTTTTGACAAAAGCATTAGGTCAGAGGTTTTGTCTCCAGAAATCATTACTGCCCCACAAACAGAGTTCCTGCTTCAGCGATTCTCTCAGAATTGGACTTCCCTGGTGGCTCAGACGGTTAAGTGTCTGTCTACAATGTGGGAGACCTGGGTTCGATTCCTGGGTTGGGAAGTTCCCTGGAGAAGGAAATGGCAATCCACTCCAGTACTATTGCCTGGAAAATCCCATGGACCGAGAAGCCCGGTAGGCTACAGTCCATGGGGTCGCAAAGAGTCAGACACGACTGAGCGATCTTCACCGTAATCACCGTAATCTATTATCTACTTCCTCTTATGTGTCCTATACTTAACTTGTGATTACATTGTAACTCATGCTACATTCCTCAGTTTATTTCTTATCTTTCTAAATCCTGTTTGCCGCTAGCATCTTAATATGGTCTGTCGCCTAAAAAGGCTTCTAGCTATTCTTAATTATGCTGAAACCCTAAGCTCAGCAAACTTCTTTTGCCATAAACATTCCCTCACAAACAGGTCTCAGATAACAATCCTTCCCATGGCCTCAAGCTGCAGCCTACGTGCTCATCCTGGGACATTCTTTGTAAAAATCCTTGAACAAATGTCAATGGTTACTTTATAGATTATTTTCTGGGAACAACTGCAGAAGGCTTTGTGCTTTCTCATGCTTCTCTCAAGAACAATAAGCACCCTAACATTCTTTCCTGCCAACTCATCCAAAGAAAGGAAAGAACAAGTCAGAATCACAAAACCTAACTCCTTCATCCCCAGACCGTGCCTGCAGGGTGAGGAGAGGGGGTTGAGGCCGTGCCTCCATTTTGTCAGTAATGCGTAACGTGGCTCCCGACAGCTTTGAGGTACGCATAGGTCATCAAATTTTGCTAAGAGTTTACAAAGTCAAGGTTGGTGTTCTTGTGCAAAGTGGCATTTGTTATGTAAGAAGCAAGATACATTATTTGAGGCTATCTGATTCACTGTTTGACAAAGCCAGTGAAGAAGAAAAATCTTCACGCTTTCATTTTCTTTTAGAAAGGCATTTTCCCTCTTATCTTTTTGTATGTATGCTCACCATTTAGTTTTTCAAGGGTTTTAGTTTTCCACTGTGATTAGATTGTCTGGAACAGTATAAACAGCTGGATTAGAAGAGTTAACCTGTTTTCTTTGAACTTAAGATATTTGTATAACAGTCATCCAGCTTTTTAAAAAAATGTTTTGTTTTTTTTTTTAATTATAGTAAAGTCACAGCAAATAAGACACTGTTTTAACATATTTAGCTGTATGGTTCAGTGGCACTAAGTACATTCACATCGTTGTGCATCTCTCATCATCATCCATCTGAATTTTTCACTTTGCTAAACTGAAGCTGTTTCCTTTTAATACTAAATCTCCATTCCCCAACCCCAGCCCGTGGCATCTACCAGTGTACTTTCTGACTCTGTGAAACTGACTATTCTAGGTACCTCATGTAAGCGAACTCAGAGTGTTTTTGCATCTACTGTGTATTGGAACGCATTTTTAAAGGTTAACTTAATATATGTCCTACAAAGAGATTGTTCCTTTTTTCCTCTCTGTGCTGTACAGTAGGTTCTTGCTAGTTTTCTCTTTTATACATTATGAGAGGAAGAAGACAACGATGTCTGGGGCTTTCAACTATCTTTATATAGTCTCATTATTACTTATAAAATATACTGAGTAGAATCCCAGTTCCTCTGTAGAATGCACATTGTGGTCTCCTCTTCACTAGAAAACCCATTGATAACCTAAAGATCCAACATTATTACGACACTCTTCTCTTGATAGACCTAAACCGCATCTCCTGTAAGAAGAAATGTGAGCAGGTGATTCTTCATACAGCACAGGCAAAAATTAAACACTGTATGCAATCACATAACTCAGAGATCTTCTAAGCTTTCGGTATTATATTCCTTTATTCATATGTCTTTGCTTCTTTTTTCCTTTATTTCCCTTTTCCTTCTATATATAATTGGACTTTAAATTCAGGATTGTATCCATGCTATGAACCCATATCAGTAAAAAAAAGTGTGATTTTTTTTTTTTTTAAATGGAGGTATGGTAACTCAGTAATATGGATGTATCATGTTATTTTTAAACCACTTTCTAATATGTGATATTCGTGTGTGGTGAACTGTGGTGTTGGAGAAGACTCTTGAGAGTCCCTTAGACTGCAGGGAGATCCAACCAGTCCATCCTAAAGGAAATTAGCCCTGAATATTCATTGGAAGGACTGATGCTGGAGCTGAAATTCCAATTCTTTGGCCACCTGATGCGAAGCGCTGACTCATTGGAAAAGACCCTGATCCTGGGAAAGATTGAGGGCAGGAGGGGATGACAGAGGATGAGATGGTTGAATGGCATCACTGACTCAATGGACATGAATCTGAGTAAACTCCAGGAGTTGGTGATGGATAGGGAGGCCTGGAGTGCTGCAGTCCATGGGGTCACAAAGAGCTGGACACAAGTGAGCGACCAAACTTAACTGAATACTTGATATTCAGAATATTTCCAATTATTATAAACAGATCTGTAAATACACTCTTATTTGTGCATTTTTCTAATTAGTTTTTTGGGATAACTTTCAGGATTTGGAACTAGTAGGTTAGCATCAAGAGTGTCTTTATGATCTTTGATATATATATATATATATACGTGTGTGTATATGTATATATATGTATATATATATATATGGTATATATTAAGTTGCTCTCCAGAAATTTTGTACAGGTTTAAACTTCTCCAGGATATAATTACTCTAAGTATTGAAGTTAAATGTCTCTTCAGGTCAGCATTCTGCCTGCCAGAGGAAGAGAATCTTTTACTAGGATTTTGTGGAATAATTCATAATTCATATGCTACTGATTACTATTGTGTTTCATTAACCTATACCTAGCATTTTGTTTGGGGGAGGGCCTATGCGTTATACGAGGAGAGACGTTAGTTTTTGTCTCTGTTTCCTTAAAAACAGAAGTACTGTTTAAATGAAACATAAATAACTCACATATACACACAAACACATGTCATCCCTATCTACACTCTTAGCCTTCTGAGATTATTTCAGAGACTTTCAGAGCTTCTGACTGTTCAGGAAACAGTTACATTCTGTGCTCAGGTTTTATATAGCTCCTGAAATGCTCTTACTCGGTTGAAGTCCTTCCCTTAATATTCATGCTTAATTCAAATTCATTTCCTTGGCAAAGCTTACCAAGAGATCCTCTTTCAGTTATATTGTTAAAATCAGTTACTTTTTGCTCTATTTTTCTTCTGGTCATACCTTTCGTTCATCTGATTAAAGACTGACTTTCAAAGTTTTCTATAACTGGATTCAGTTCAGTTCAGTTCAGTCGCTCAGTCGTGTCCAACTCTTTGAGACCCCATGAATTGCAGCACGCCAGGCCTCCCTGTCCATCACCAACTCCTGGAGTTTACCCAAACCCATGTCCATCAAGTCGGTGATGCCATCCAGCCATCTCATCCTCTGTCATCCCCTTCTCCTCCTGCCCCCAATCCTTCCCAGCATCAGGGTACAACTGGATTATAACTTATCAAATAAAGTATTGAAGGTTGTATTCACAACACTGTCTCTCCCAGAACTTTGTATGGCTGATGTGTTAATTGGATTGAGTAGAAATAACATAAAGAGATGTGGTATCTGTTTAGTAAAATCCATCTATTTAGGTCTCCATCTGTCATGTCGCATGAGAGGAACTAATTGCATCTTATGCAACAGTATGGGTTAAGGAATAGGCTTTACTGGGAAAAGGAAAATTTCATATAGAGAAAGGAAAGCATGAGTTTCCGTGATCCCCACATCATGTGGTTGAGAACTATGCAAAGGATGGGGAACAGCTGTGTGGGTGTGGATTCTGATGGACAGACCTCACCCCCACTTTAGTTCTGAGAACCACCTCATCTGTGGAATAAAACATACCCGGCAGTCTGAATTTAGGGTATGGCTCTTTAATAAGTTACCTGGGAATGCTAGCTGCTCAAGACCAGGATTCTTTGAACCAGTGGGGTATTGTGGCCCTTCATACTGGGGGAAGGGAAGCACTGGTCCCTTTGGAAACTGAGTTTAGGTGCAGTCCCTTTGGAAACTGAGGCTTCTCTGATGGCTCAGACAGTAAAGAATCTGCCTGCAATATGGGAGACCTGCTTTTGACCCTTGGGTTGGGAAGATCCCCTGGAGAAGGGAATGACAACCTACTCCAATATTCTTGCCTGGAGAATTCTATGGATAGAGGCTATAGTCTGTGAGGTCGCAGAGTCAGACACAATGAACGACTAAGGTTCCTTATACAGGCAAGCCAGACTGGGCTTCCTGGTCATTTTCAGATCACTCCACTCATCGTTCCATCAACCATTCCCCTTCATGTAGGACATTTTTCAAGGCATATACCAATCACCCTTCTATCTGTTATCCTTATGTTTACTTTACTTGTTTTCCAGCAACATTCAAGTGTATTACATGTTCAGTTCAGTTCAATTCAATCAGTCGTGTCTGACTCTTTGCGACCCCATGAATCACAGCACTCCAGGCCTCCCTGTCCATCACCAACTCCCAGAGTACACCCAAATTCATGTGCATTGAGTCGGTGATGCCATCCAGCCATCCCATCCTCTGTTGTCCCCTTCTCCTCCTGCCCTCAATCCCTCCCAGCATCAGGGTCTTTTCCAATGAGTCAACTCTTCACATGAGGTGGCCAAAGTACTGGAGTTTCAGCCTCAAATCAGTCCTTCCAATGAACATCCAGGACTGATCTCCTTTAGGATGGACTGGTTGGATCTCCTTGCAGTCCATGGGACTCTCAAGAGTCTTCTCCAACACCACAGTTCAAAAGTATCAATTCTTCGGTGCTCAGCTTTCTTTATACTCCAACTCTTACATCCATACATGACTACTGGAACAACCATAGCCTTGACTAGACGGACCTTTGTTGGCAAAGTAATATCTCTGCTTTTTAATATGCTGTCTAGGGTGGTCATAACTTTCCTTCCAAGGAGTAAGCATCTTTTAATTCCATGGCTGCAATCACCATCCACAGTGATTTTGGAGCCTGCAAAAATAAAGTTTTACACTGTTTCCACTATTTCCCCATCTATTTGCCTGAAGTGATGGGACCGGATGCCATGATCTTAGTTTTCTGAATGTTGAGCTTTAGGCCAACTTTTTCACTCTCCTCTTTCACTTTCATCAAGAGGCTTTTTAGTTCTTCTTCACCTTCTGCCATAAGGATGCTGTCATCTGCATATCTGAGGTTATTGATATTTCTCCATGCAAACTTGATTCCAGCTTGTGCTTCCTCCAGGCAAGCATTTCTCATGATGTACTCTGCATAGAAGTTAAATAAGCAGAGTGACAATATACAGCCTTGACATACGCCTTTTCCTATTTGGAACCAGTCTGTTGTTCCATGTCTAGTTCTAACTGTTGCTTCCTGACCTGCATATAGGTTTCTCAAGAGGCAGGTCAGGTGGTCTGGTATTCCCATCTCTTTCAGAATTTTCCACAGTTTATTGTGATCCACACAGTCAAAGGCTTTGGCATAGTCAATAAAGCAGAAATAGATGTTTTTCTGGAACTCTCTTGCTTTTTAAATCCAGTGGATGTTGGCAATTTGATCTCTGCCTTTTCTAAAACCAACTTGAACATCTGAAAATTCACGGTTCACGTATTGCTGAAGCTTGGCTTGGAGAATTTTGAGCATTCCTTTACTACATTGTGAGATGAGTGCAATTGTGTGGTAGTTTGAGCATTTTCTGGCATTGTCTTTCTTTGTGATTGGAATGAAAACTGACCTTTTCCAGTCCTGTGGGCACTGCTGAGTTTTCCAAATTTGCTGGCATATTGAGTGCAGCACTTTTACAGCATCATCTTTCAGGATTTGAAATAGCTCAACTGGAGTTCCATCACCTCCACTAGCTTTGTGCGTAGTAATGCTTTCTAAGGCCCACTTGACTTCACATTCTAGAACGTCTGGCTCTAGGTGAGTGATCACACCATCGTAATTACCTGGATCGTGAAGCTCTTTCTTGTACAGTTCTTCTGTGTATTCTTGCCACCTCTTCTTAATATCTTCTGCTTCTGTTAGATCCATACCATTTCTGTCCTTTACCGAGCCTGTCTTTGCATGAAATGTTCCCTTGGTATCTCTAATTTTCTTGAAGAGATCTCTAGTCTTTCCCATTCTGTTGTTTTCCTCTATTTCTTTGCATTGATCACTGAGGAAGCCTTTCTTGTCTCTCCTTGCTATTCTTTGGATCTCTGTATTCAAATGGGAATATCTTTCCTTTTCTCCTTTGCTTTTTGCTTCTCTTCTTTTCACAGCTCTTTGTAAGGCCTCCTCAGACAGCCATGTTGCTTTTTTGGATTTCTTTTCCATGGTGATGGTCTTGATTCCTGTCTCCTGTACAATGTCACGAACCTCCATCCATAGTTCATCAGACAGTCTGTCTGTCAAAATCTAGTCCCTTAAATCTATTTCTCAATTCAACTTTATAATCATAAGGGATTCGATTTAGGTCCTACCTGAATGGTCTATTGTTTTTCCCTACTTTCTTCAATTTAAGTCTTGAGAACTTTTCATGAACAGTATGAAAAGGCAAAATGATAGGATACTGAAAGAGGGACTCCCCAGGTCAGTAGGTGCCCAATATGCTACTGGAGATGAGTGGAGAAATAACTCCAGAAAGAATGAAGGGATGGAGCCAAAGCAAAAACAATACCCAGTTGTGGATGTGACTGGTGATAGAAGCAAGGTCTGATGCTGTAAAGAGCAATATTGCATAGGAACCTGAAATGTTAGGTTCATGAATTAAGGCAAATTGGAAGTGGTCAAACAGGAGATGGCAAGAGTGAACGTTGACATTCTAGGAATCAGCGAACTAAGATGGACTGGAATGGGTGAATTTAACTCAGATGACCATATATCCACTACTGTGGGCAGGAATCCCTTAGAAGAAATGAGTAGCCATCATGGTCAACGAAAGAGTCCGAAATGCAGTACTTGGATGCAATCTCAAAAACGACAGAATGATCTGTGTTCCTTTCCAAGGCAAACCATTCAATATCACAATAATCCAAGCCTATGCCCCAACCAGTAATGCTGAAGAAGCTGAAGTTGAATGGTTCTATGAAGACCTACAAGACCTTTTAGAACTAACACCCCAAAAAGATGTCCTTTTCATTATAGGGGACTGGAATGCAAAAGTAGGAAGTCAAGAAACACCTGGAGTAACAGGCAAATTTGGCCTTGGAGTACAGAATGAAGCAGGGCAAAGGCAATAGAGTTTTGCCAAGAGAATGCATTGGTCATAACAAACACCCTCTTCCAATAACACAAGAGAAGACTCTACACATGGACATCACCAGATGGTCAACACCGAAATCAGACTGATTATATTCTTTGCAGCCAAAGATGGAGAAGCTCTATACAGTCAGCAAAAACAAGACCAGGAGCTGACTGTGGCTCAGACCATGAACTCCTTATTGCCAAATTCAGACTTAAATTGAAGAAAGTAGGGGAAACCTCTAGACCATTCAGGTGTTACATGTTAGGTGCTGTGATAAATGAAGAAGAAATAAAAAGTAACATACTATTCACACATAAACTGCTTACTGTTCAGTGGAGCTCTGTTCTAATGTAATTGATTCAGAAAACAAGCTTTGGAAGTTTTTATGCCTAAAATAGAATTATATTAGTTTTCTAAAAATAGTAACTTAGTCAAATAAACATGGAGAATAAAGTCAGTTGTGGCTTTATAAGATGGAAACATTACAAGTATTAATTTGCTAAACAGCCATATCTATGAATATAACCCATCTTTCCTAACAATTTTGCTCTTTTCTTAAATGATGAGTCCCCTTTTAACTTTAAACTCTTGCCCTCTCCCTGGGGATCCTCCATGTAAGTTCAAGAATTATAGAGATATATAGTCATTTATGAAATGAAAACTAAAATCATAATACTCATATCCATTTGTTTCTATGAATTTGCAAGGACTAAAAATAATGAGATACATGAAGACAAATTATTTACAGTAATAAAACTTTATATACTAAGATTCCATTGATGACCTTCTACCTATGATGAAACTCAATTTGTAGTCTGGTTTCTCTGGGGTTTCCAACCCAAATGCTCAGTTCCCCTTTGAAAGATGAATCACACTGAGGTATGAGGCGTCCATATCTGCAACCGCTCGACTTCCTCGGTGGCTAACCTGATCCCAGTGGCACTCTGGGTAACAAAAATTAACTGTCTTTTCTCAGGTGCGACAAACAGGTTATTCCTGGGAGAGATTTACTAAAGAAAATGATAAATTCACTAATGTACACTTGAGGCCAAACAGAGTGAGAAACAACACATGGGCATTATTATGGTTAAGATATATAAGGTAGGTCTACAACCAAACTCAACGGATTTAATACTTCTGATTTCAAACACTCAGTCTTTGTGAGCCTGTAGTTTACATCTTTTCTCTTGGGAGTAAATGAATGCCCTGTTTGGAGACTATCCCTAAGACCTGGCCTCAGCTTCCCAGAACTTTTGAATAATTTGAACTAAGCAGTCAACTGCTCCTATAACTGACTGTGGTATATGTGAAAGATTCTGGCAAAATCAGGACTAAGAGGAAAGCTGGTATCTTTGATACATTGTCATTTTCTTCACTCAAGAGGCTTCTTCCTGTAAATGTTAGAAAATGAAAACAGTATTAGGAAAACTTGAAATTTTTATGTAGAAATAGTTAAATTCTTTATAAAACACAGCTTCATTAATTTTTATAATCTCATTAACATTTTAAAAAAGCATCTATCAGTTCAGTCGCTCGGTCGTGTCCAACTCTTGGCAACCCCTTGGACTGCAACACGCCAGGCCTCCCTGTCCATCACCAACTCCTGGGGCTATTCAAACTCATGTCCATCAAGTCAGTGATGCCATCCAACCATCTCATCCTCTGTTGTCCCCTTCTCCTGCCTTCAGTCTTTCCCAGCATCATGGTCTTTTCCAGTGAATCGGTTCTTCACATCAGGTGGCTGAAGTATTGGAGTTTCAGCTTCAGCATCAGTCCTTCCAATGAGTATTCAGGACTGATTTCTTTAGGATTGACAGGTTGGATCTCCTTGCAGTCCAAGGGACTCTCAAGAGTCTTCTCCAACACCACAGTTCAAAAGCATCAATTCTTCAGCACTCAGTTTTCTTTATAGTCCAACTCTCATATCCATACATGACTACTGGAAAAATCATAGCTTTGACTAGATGGACCTTTGTTGGCAAAGTAATGTCTCTGCTTTTTTTTTTTTTTTAAAGAATAGATGAACATTAAGTAAGGTAGAATTTCTTCTCAGACAGTTTTCCCTGGACTTACCATTTGGTTTTGTTGTTGTTTCAGTTACTAAGTCATGTCTGACTCTTTGCGACCCCATGGACTGTAGCCCTCCAGGCTCCTCTGTCCATGGGATTTCCCAGGCAAGAATACTGGAGTGGGTTGCTGTTTCCTTCGCCAGTGCGATTTGTTTCTGAGATTAAATTAAAAAATGATAAAAGATGAAGAAAATATACTGGTTAATTCAATATCTTGACAAAGTGAAAGGTACAGCTTGTACACTGGAGGACTGGTTGGTTCATTCCATCACCAGCATCTACGGGGTAGTGCCTGGCAGGCCCGTCAGGAGGCTAGTGAGCCATTATTGTGAGATTGGACTTTTGTGCCAGCTTGCTGGACAGCCACAGCGATCGTCCCGCCTCTGGCAAACCTGGGCCTCTATTTCAAATGCATTTATTCCGCGCACAGTATTCGGATCCAGACAACCAGATTACCTAGCTCACTGAATGACCTTAGCTAAGTTACTTAGCTGTCTGGTTTTAAGTTAATTCAGGTACAGAATGAAAGTAAGGGTAACTTCTACACCTTAAGCAAATTTAGCACTTAAAGTTACTCAGAGCATTTACTATGTAGAAGCTATTATGCTACATTTTGATTAAAAACTCTAAAGTGAAATGCAAAGATATGGGAGAGTGAAAGCCTGCTTGGAAATTTGGGAAACTTTGCAAACAGTAGGGATAATAGGGCTTCCCAAGTGGTGCTGGTGGTAAAGGATCTCCCTGCCAATGCAGGAGACACAAGAGACACAGGTTCTATCCCTGGGTGGGGGATCTTCCCCACCCAGGAGAAGGGAGTGGCAACCCACTGCAGTATTCTTGCCTGGAAACTTCCATGCACAGAGGAGCCTGGCGGGCTACAGTCCATGGAGTCGCAAAGAGTTGGGCATGACTGAGCACACATTATAGGGATAACTAAGCTGACTCTGCCATGTTAGATCCAGAATTCTGCTTGTAAGGAGCAATGCAGGAGGCTGATAAAAACATACCAGAACTGAAGGTAGAAATAAAAAAAACTGTTGAAATAAAAGATAAAATTTTATTGTCTGAATTAATATATGTATACTACTAAGCTCAGCATCCTGGTTCCAAATATTTCTTAGCTTGCTAGCTAGGTGAATTGCTTCAGTCCTGTCTGACTCTTTGCGACCCCATGGACTGTAGCCTGCTAGACTCCTCTGTCCATGGGATTCTCCAGGCAAGAATACTAGAGTGGGTTGCCATGCCCTCCTCCAGGGGATCTTGCCCACCCAGGGATGGAACCTGCATCTCTTATGTTTCCTGCATTGGCAGGCAGGTTCTTTATCACTAGCACCACAATATTAGTTCCATTCTTTCCCATTCTCACTCTTCTCTGGCTAGCATATGTCTTGAAAGAGGGTTAGGAGCGAGTCAAAGATGATGGTTCTTGAAAGAGGAACATGATTTCAGCATGATGGAGGAAGAACAGCCCTGATGGTGAAAAGCAAGTTCTCTTTAAATCTGCCAAGAAAGAAATAGCATGAAGGGAAATCATTAGAAAAATTTGACTTTGCCTGTTACCTTCTAGTATCACAGGTTTGTATGTGTGAGAAAATGTTACTGAATAAAAGATCTTAGTACAAGTGCTTGGGCATTAGATGTTTACCCATATTTAGTCATGTACGGCTAATACCTTGCATTGTGTGTGTGGAATTCAACAGAGGAGTGTGGTTATAAATATATATGAGTGGGCTAAGATATTAGATGATGCTAGAATGTATGCTGGATTAAAGTTGAAATTTACAGCAATGTAAAAAATGTGGGATAATGAGTAGAATTTTTAAATGTCTTGGAACACATAACTCATGTGCCTCTTCATTTATTTATATTCATGTCCAACATTCGTGTTAATGTAGGTAATTGTTATCAAATCACAATTTTAATTGAAATATAGTTGTATAATATTGGTAAGTTTAAAATGTACAAGGTGTAGATTTGATACATTTATATATTGCAGCATGATTAAGACTGTAGTTTTAGTTAACACTTGTATCCGATTACATAATTGTGTCTCTTCTGTGGTGAGAACAACTAAGATCTTGTCTCTAAGCAACTTTGAACTTCCTAATACATCATTGTTGTCTATAATCCCTAGATCTTTAGGACTTACTTTTCTATCATGTCTCTGCTTTAAACGAAGTGAAATTTTCTGGGTTTACATTTTATTTGTGTGTATTTATATTTTTCATTGTGCGTGAAAGTAAAGTCGCTCAGTTGTGTCCAACTCTTAGCGACCCCATGGACCACAGCCTACCAGGCTCCTGTGTCCATGGGATTTTCCAGGCAAGAGTACTGGAGTGGGTTGCCATTGCCTTCTCTGTAGCTTTTAGTAAGAAAAATCAAAATTGTATGTGCAGATTTCTAATCATTCAATTACTATTACTACTTTAAATGATGTTTATGTAGATACTTTTGTTATAGTCTATTTATGTTGCCATTATAACATCATCATAATGTTGTCCTGCTCCTGTTTTATCTGGAAGAACTTAAAGGCAAATAAAACTGATAATGAGCTCAGGCATATTTGTGTATAATTACTTAAATTTTTTAAACTGTAGAGATTTACATCATTTCATGTATTTTATGCTTCTAAAGACTTTTAAATAAAGCATATTCACCTAACTGCCAGTTAATAAAACTAAATTTCAGAACAGATACTTTAGTTTTTGTTGACAGTTGAAACATTATTAAATATTAGGGGAAACAAGTAATCTTTGTTACAATACTATATCATTCACTTTTCCTATTAGGGGAAACAAGTAATTTTTGTTACAATACTGTATCATTCACTTTTCCAATGCTTAAATATTTGGTTTGTTTCTATTTTCCACTTCTATACTTTCTATGTTATCTACCTTAGCATTCTCTCTCATTCTTTACCGTATTCAAGCAGCAAGTTGAAGGCTTATGGAAAAGTATTTCATTGAGTGGTACAAACTTCCAATATACACAAAAATTATGAAATAAAGATGTTGTGTTCTTCAGTGAATTTGTAAGCAGTAAATCTACATCATTTAAGACAGGTTCTTCATGTATCTGATATAGGACCCTCTGCTTTTCACCATGCTAGACAAAATTGCTACCCATTTAGGGCACTCATTATGATGGAGCCTGGATGCAGTCCCCAATCTTCTCAGCCTGCGTCTCTGGGCAACCACTACCTATCAGGTAGAGCAGGCAAGTGACGGGAAGCCCATATGCCATCCTAGATTATCAGATGTGAATATCTTGGAGTTAATATTTTTTCTTTCCCAAATGAATTAAAAGATGAGTTACTGCATGGCCAACAGGAACTAGGTAACTACTACTTTATCACTAATAGAGTTAAAGAATCCACCAACATTGAAGTGACTTCTATGAATTTGTGAATAGGGCATTATTGCCCTCATTTTCAAGGGGGAAATAATCTTCAAATATATACATTTGAACTACAAGTTTCAGATGAAGAGAACGAAGTCATTGTTTCCCTGGAACTTAGAGCTCCTCTGTATATGCATATGCTTGCTCAGTCACTCAGTTGATTCTGCCTCTTTGCGACCCCATGGAGTGTAGCCCTCCAGGCTCATCTGTCCATGGGATGGCAAGAATACTGGAGTGGTTTGCCATTTCCTTCTCCAGGGGATCTTCTGACCCAGGGATCAAACCCATGTCTCCTGCATTGGCAGGCAGATTCTTTACCACTGCGCCACCTGGGAAATCTAGAGCTCTCCTGCAGGTACCTAAATATCAGGACATTTACTATAAATGGAATGTAATTGATAAAGTCTCTGTTCTTGGGAGCCAAATAGCCAATCACACAAGAGGGGAATTCTCTTTAGCTTTCCCTAATGACAAGGATATTGCTTCAGTTTCCTGGGTGGCTAGATACTTCTTGTCCATAAACGAATGTATAGTAATGGATCTTCCTTCCCAATTTGAATGCCACGTATTAAAAAGTTTTGGAAGTTGTGTTTCAAACTTGTGTTTTTTCAAAACACAAGTTGGCTTCTGTTCCTCTTCCTGGCTATGGTATTTTGTTTCCATCCCAGTATAGTCTTTATTTTTATTTTATTTTTTTAATTTCTTTATTGGCTGCATGACTTTATTACGATTTCCAGGGACTTTAAATCATGTTTTTCTAAATAATTTCAAGCTATTATGGTTGTTTCACCATGGAAGTCGCCCTCGAAATTCCTCAAGCCACTATTGTTGACATTGTATTTTTGATTGAGTGTTTGTGTGTGTGTGTGTTGCAAGTGTATTGTTGGGACTCCTTTTTATTTTTATAACTTTCTTTTACATATGGTAAATGAAGCTGGTAGTGATTTAAGTACTGATAGTTTCCTTTTAAAAATATGTTTAATGAAATAAATCAGATGAAGACAAATTTTGTATGTTATTGCTCATATGTGTAATCTAAAAAATAAAATGAATAAATAAATATAACAAAACAGAAGCAGACTTACAGATGCAGAGAACAAACAAATGGTTACCACTAGTTGGGGTTGGGAAGGAGTGAGCACCCCAGTATATTCTTATATCTCTTGCAATATGGAAGAGAATTCTGTGCTATCTGTGAATGGAGAAGGGCGTTTCCCTTGTTTTAATAACATGGTAATTGGCAGCGAAGTACAATTTACTTAATGAACATTACAGAAGAAATAGTTAATTTACTTTGAGACTTACTCTTAAAATTAAGTGTACCCACTGGGAATCTTTTGATCATGATTAAATTAGGAAACCCAGCAGATCTCTTAGGAAACAGGCTATAATTTATCAACGGCTCAAATTTTACATGGTTACTCAAATGGCTTTTTAGCAGACTATAGTTCCATTTAGAACTTGTGAAGGAAATTACAAGGATTTCTAAATGAAATTGTTTACAAGAGTGAGATGTCATACAGGGTCATTTCCTAGTACATTAAATTGAACCAAAGGATGATTTCAATTTTCCAAATGATGCTCCTTTAGCGATTTACTAACTTTAGTCTTTGAATTGAATGTGACTGTCCTGTGACAGATTACTGGCTGCTAATCTTGTTGATAGGGCACTTAATTACATGGTTCACATCTTTTAAGGTTCAGTTTCCATAATCATCTCAATGAATACTTTCCTCAGTGTATTTTGCATGTAAAAAGTGTGTAAGAATTCTATTTTATTTTTCATCGTGTTTAGATGCTTTTGACAACAAATAGTTACGTGCAAATGAAATTAGAAATATTGCTACTTTATTAAAATGATTGACTTGAGAACAAATTTTGCAGAGTTATTTTGGTCCTTCAAATGTGTAGCTATCAATACTTCACTTCTGGGGACTTCCCTCATGGTCCACTGGTTAAGACTCTGAGCTTCCATTACCAGGGGTACAGGTTCAATCCCTGGTCAGGAAATTAAGATCCCACATGCCACCCTGTGTGACCAAAAAATATAAAGAAACAAACAAAGCTCAGTACTTCACTTCTGTAGGGTGAGGGGCATTGTTGAGAGGAAAAACAGTGAACTGGAAGTTACTAAAAGTTTTCTTAAGTGGAAGTTTACTGAAGGTCAAGATGGTATATCTCTTTGATTCATTCTAACAACAGGTCTAATCCAATGTTATAACTATAGCAAGTTGTTAATACATTTTTTTAATGATGTAGTGATAGTCATCTGTGACTTCCTTCTAACAAACTGTTTGTTGCTTATCTTTACTTGCTACACATCTCAATAGGCATCATAATATACTGTTCTGGCTCACTAAGTTTTTTGAACCCAGGCTGAAATAATATTTAAAAACTCTTAGGAATATAAGCTAGTTGTATTGGAAAAATGGAATTCAGGTGTTATTTTCATGTTTTTAGATGGTAGATAGGATTGAAAGTGCAGAAGCTTTATTCACATTATACCATTTTCTCTTTCAAGAGATTGAAGTTTGAATAGCCACTTCTCATTTTCCAGTTTGAAATGCTCAAAGTGTCAACTTATAACAATACAGTGACTCATTAAACTCCTTTTTTATTTTAATTTAAAAAAGTAGTATTTGTAAACTAAATCACATGTTGGCCTAAATTATTACAGCCATGCAAGATAAAACAGAGTTCTAGAACTCCTCATGATGCAATTTGGGTTGTATAGCTCTTTCTTTCCTTGAAGCAGATCCAAACTGATATTTTTATTACCTAAAGCCACTCATTTTTGATTCCTGTACATGAGGAAGAGAGGAGAGGAGGCAAAAGCAACAGAGGGGAAAAAAAAATATGCCTGTTACCTTTCTACTCCATTATTTCATTTTTATTGTCCTCTCTCATCTGCTGCTGTAGCTGCTGCTGCTAAGTTGCTTCAGTCGTGTCGGACTCTGTGTGACCCCACAGACGGAAGCCCACCAAGCTCCCCCGTCCCTGGGATTCTCCAGGCAAGAACACTGGAGTGGATTGCCATTTCCTTCTCCACCTCTCTCATCTACTATGGGACAATTCTGAATTAATTCCTTTACCTACTATATTCTAAGGAGCAGGGCTGACCGTGAGAAAGTCACTTGATAGTGAAGAGAGAATAGTATGCTTTCGTGTTTCTAATGTTTAAGGTACTGGGGTCCCAGTCAAACTCAGTGTAGTCTCATGCTCTGAATCAAACCAGAAAAAGCTTCAAAATTCTTCCAATTTTAAAGAAGAGACTAAGTTTAGAGTAATGGACCAGTGAAGAAGGGATGATACATAACTTTGATTTCCTTGACCCTGGGAAACACTTTATAAAAATACCTGATATTCTGTCTTATACTGAGCTGTAACACAGGAGATCTAGGTTTGATCCCTGGCTGGGGAAGATCCCCTGGAGAAGGAAATGGTAACCCACTCCAGTATTCTTGCCTGGAGAATCCCATGGACAGAGGAGCCTGGCAGGCTGTAGTCCATGGAGTCACAAAAAGTCAGACACCACTGAGTGACTAACAATTTCATTGCTTTCAACTTTCATAAGCATGTAATTTTTCCAGTTTTTTTTTTTAACTACCTAGATGTTTGAGTTTTCTTTCAACTTGATAAATGTAAAATTTAAGTTTCTAAAGCACCAGTGTAAATAACGACCTAGGTCATTTTGCCTTACAAATGATTACAGCAGTTTGGTGTGGACTCTGAATATACTTTGGTGGTATGGAAAGATACTTGGAGCACTCTGAGAAAGATTAACTACAGAAGTTACTACTACCACCTTCTGGTTTCATCATAAGAACCACTTTTCAGTGTGTCTACAATGTAATATTTTGAAGGTGAGTGCAGAAAAAAGAGCATTAGTGAAAATTCACATTTAGAAGCAAAGTTTTAAGAAAATCTTTTAGAATCGTGATTGATACACATGGTTTCTAGTGAAATCTAGTATAAGTAAAATTGGTTTCCTCAGGCTTTACATGAGGAAATAAATCCCCATGATCATGCATGTCTTGCCCTAGTCTATTCTCAGAGCCATGTCTTTTGATAATTGGTGTATTTGGACTCCCTCATAGAAAAGGAGCTCCTTCTTCAGGTATACTGTATGGGAAGCCAAATGCTGTTTATCATTTATCAGTTGTTGAAACTCGGATTTGACCCAGAAAATACCTTGTTAAATCCTTAATATGTGTTGGGCTCAATGTTAGTTGCTGTGGATAGAGCAGTGAACAGACAGATACGATGACTGCCTTCATGGTACTTACTGGGGTCGCAGTCACAGCTAAACTCCTCCATGAGATAACTGGGACCTTCTGCAGGGGTAGGAACTCTCATCCCCCTTTCCTGAGGCCATCATGCCTGGTCATAACCACTCATGTTTGTAGTGGGTACACAGCCTTGGTTCTTACTGTGGTCTCTTATTACAAAATTTGTTAAGCTTATAAATTACACAGCTTGTTGAACTAATAAATTATACATTTTCAATGAAGAATATTTGAAAACTGGGTTCTGATCTAGCAGAGTAATGGTAAACTCAGACTTTCACTAATGAGAAATCACACCTAAAAATCTTTCTATGGTAGAGCAGACAGTAACTTAATTTGTGTGAATTTGTATATGTAATTGAGTTATTGAAGTGTACTTTAAATTTCTTATAGTTTCTAATGGGGCATTATCCTAAACACTGGCTTGCGTTGCCTGATAGATACCCATTCACCTAAATGAAACAAATCTCTAAGGGGCTAGAGATCATGACTCACTAAGAAGCACTTTGATGAAAAGAAAATAGATTCCCCCTACTAATTACCTGAAAATCTTATAGGACAGTGATCAAGACAAATGAATCTTTTGACAGACAATTATAATGCTGAAGAAGCAAAGAATTTGTGTATAAAGTGATCATTATATGAAGCTAAAAGATAACCAGATAACAGATTAATTTATCTATTTATCTGTAAATTCTAAATGTTAATAGCTATTCAAGGCCTGGTGGCTCAGATGGTAAAGAATCCACCTGCAATGCAGGAGACCTGGGTTTGATCCCTGGGTTGGGAAAATCCCCTGGAAGAGGGCATGGCAACCCACTCTAGTATTCTTGCCTGGAGAATCCCCATGGACAGAGGAGCCTGGTGGGCTTAGTCCACAGGGTCGCAGAGAGACATGACTGAGCAGCTAAGCACATTTAAGGCCTAAAATAGAGTCGGCCTGCTATAAATCAGACTAGATGTCTAACCAGTTGATCAAACACTGATGCTGTAAAATGCTTCTAAGGAAGCTCTGGAGCCGTGTTTCACAGTGTCTTCAGATGGTCAGTCACCTCCTTCAGAGGATTACTTGCATCAGAATCACTAACATGTAACTTTTTATTAGAAGTGCAGAGTGTTTGGCCTTATCTGACACTATTGAATCAGGAACCCTAGGAGTGAGTAATCAGCTACCTGCACCTTTAAACACATCTTCTGGACAATTCTTGGATACACTGAAACTTAAGAATTATTATTCTAAACCTAGTTGATGCATGTTTGCCACTCCAACTTACAGTAAGATAAAAATCTCCAAAGCCCTTGAGCTTGTTTCTTGTAGATAGTAATGAAGTGGAAATCAGTTTTCCATCAGTGTTGGGAATTATCCCTTTCTGTAGATGCCCTCAACCAATCCATCAATCCGTGGGAGCTCCAAGTCTCTTCACTTTGAAGCTGTAGGATGGTACTCTTCACAGCATGTCCTGCATTATTTGTTGTTGTTGTTTAGTTGCTAAGTCATGTCTGACTCTTGTGACCCCCATGGACTGTAGCCCACCAGGCTCCTCTGTCCATGTGATTTCCCAGGCAAGAATACTAGAGTGGGTTGCCATTCCTTTCTCCAGGCGATCTTCCTGACCCAGAGATCGAACAAGCATCTCCTGCATCGGCAGGCGGGTTCTTTACTGTTGAACCATCAGGAAAGCCTGTGTCCTGCATTTCAGTTCAGTTCAGTCGCTCAGTCGTGTCCGACTCTTTGTGACCCCATGAATTGCAGCACACCAGTCCTCCCTGTCCATCACCGTCTCCCAGAGTTCACTCAAACTCACGTCCGTCAAGTCGGTGATGCCATCCAGCCATCTCATCCTCTGTCGTCCCCTTCTCCTGCCCCCAGTCCCTCCCAGCATCAGAGTCTTTTCCAATGAGTCAACTCTTCTCATGAGGTGGCCAAAGTACTGGAGTTTCAGCTTTAGCATCAGTCCTTCCAAAGAACACCCAGGACTGATCTCCTTCAGAATGGACTGGTTGGATCTCCTTGCAGTCCAAGGGACTCTCAAGAGTCTTTTCCAACACCACAGTTCAAAAACATCAATTCTTCAGCGTTCAGCTTTCTTCACAGTCCAACTCTCACATCCATACATGACCACTGGAAAAACCATAGCCTTGACTAGACGGACCTTTGTTGGCAAAGTAATGCCTCTGGTTTTCAATATGCTATCTAGGTTGGTCATAACTTTTCTCATTTATCCAGCATCAAATTCACCCTGTGGACTGACTGAAAGTAGGTTTGTGACCGTTGGGTCCGGATGTCAGATGATAAGGTGAGAATCTGTTTTTGCATGTCTCCAGGGCTGCCCAGACCTGTTGACCCTTCCTGGGATCTGGATAATGACTTCATGGGGGTGAAGTGTCTCACCTTTTCCTCACCTTCATCTCCCAGTTCCCTCCTCATTGCTCATTTAAGCAATCATTGCCTGATGACATCCTGGTCTTTCAATTTGATACCTTTCCATTTTGCTGTTCCGTTTCCTCATTTATCTCTTTTTAGTGTGACTTACTCCATTGCACTCTGTGTAACATGTTTCAGTTGTGAAGCTTTTACCCATATCTACAGGCATATTTTCATTTTACTATTGTACTCTCCCCAATGCTTTTAACAGCTCACAATGACACTTATCAATTTGTACTACAATTATGATAATAGTTCAAGTTTCTTCCTTTTTTCCATAAAGAATTTCCCCAGGACATGAGCTGGATCTTATTTCTCTTTTATATGCCCTGTGTCTAGCATGCTGGATGGTATGAATGACTTCCATTCCACATGTATATAGCCAATTTCCCTCGATTTTTTTTTTTTTCAGAAGACTATATCCCAGACGTAGGATATATGTGACTTGTGACTTGAGACGCAAATGACTTGAGACTTCAGACAAGTGACTTGAAATTTTGAAACAATTTCTTCATTCTGTTACTAATGGCTTGCTTATTTTCATGGACTAATGGAAAATTCTTTTGCCACATGAATGAATCTTAAGAGTCCTTGTGGAACATATGAAGTGAAAGCTACTTCTTAACATATTTTCTTCTACTCTGGTTTCTATTTCGAGTCTCTGCTTGTACACGATGGAGGCTTTGTGCTAAGAACTTGTCCTTAGTTTAGGAGAAGCTGGGTGAGGCAAATCACATTGGCCATCTTTCAAAACACGGAAGAGAACAAGAAATCCCCAAACTTCCAATGAATGACACTCTGTTACTGTTTATAGGTACTAAACTTAAAGTAACAGCTTTATGTTGCTTATGTATACCTATGATCAACCAGTTTAATAAGAATGTGAGGAAAACTAAGAAGAAATTGCAGATGAAACATTGCAGTCCACACACTTGAAGCATGTCTGGACCTGTAACATAAAATGACTCAACATGTAACTTTTCCTGTTATTTACCTGTATGTGATGAATTGTTTCAGATTCTTCTTAATGAGTAATCGTATAGACATCTTCTCCAAGTTCTGCAAGCTTAGATTAGGGATGTAGGGCACTGAGAGAAATTCTAGATAGCCTGTTGGAAAGTACACAGGATTTTCAGTTGGTGACTTGTATGTTTGTTTAGTTTTCATTCTGAGTGAATTAAACTTAACCAAGGCTCAGTTTTCTGAGCTATAAATGTGGGACAAATTGTAAAGCTCTCCTCAGAGGGGTGTTATGTACATTATATAATGGGACACATGGGAAGCCTTCAGAATCCTTCACCTGCTTGGATTTTATGAGGCAGACTTCAGGCTGGCTGATCTTCAGCTTCCCGTAGGAAGAAGTCATCCTTTTGGACCCGTGTCTGGGGAAGGGCTGGAATCCAATGGTCTTGAGTGTTTTACCTGAGGAGTTTCATGACTCTGCTGAATTTTATTACAATGTGATTATTATCTGGTATGCTTTTACTTCTCAAGGAGAAAATTGTTCAAAAATCTGAAATTCTTCTAGTTAACCATTAGGCTTCCCAGATGACGCAGTGGTGAAGAATTTGCCTGCCAGTGCAGGAGATGAAAAAGACACAGGTTTGATCTCGGTGTCAGGAAGATCCCCTGGAGGAGGAATTGGCAACCCACACCAGTATTCTTGCCTGGAAAATTTCATGGACAGAAGAGCCTGGCCGGCTGCAGTTCAAGAGGTTGCAGGGTCAGACGTGACCGAGCACAGCCCAGCAAGCATTCTCTGGGGATCATGTGCAAGAAAGACTTCATGTCGAACCAGTGTTTTGTGGATACTGAAATTGACAATCGGAAGAAATCATGCATTTTACTGTAAGAGTTTGTTTCATAACTGACTATCACACTCAAGGAGAATCAAGTGTGTTCCTTAAAATAATTTTAAAAATTAAAAAGCTAGATTCATATGCCAGCTAAATTCAAATACCAGCTGTGTCCTTTTAATACTTTATAAATGGTTGCACTTTCCAATCATTTACCATTTTTCTGTGGCTTAATTTAACTTATGCCTTAGGTTATATATGTTCAGTTTAATATAATCTGTAATAACCTTCTTGAAAGAATACCGAATTAGAGTAAGTGCTGGTACATGTTTCACTTGTCTATTTCTTAATCCTTCGATGAATTTAATCCTTGTGAATCTCATGTGTTTTAGCACGGTTTCACAGAGATCCTTGTGTTTTTATGTTTCCTGACCATTTTCTAAGTACTGAAGTATTTTTTTACCATAGCAACAATTTCTAACTGCCTGATCTTCAGTCTCTTTCCCACTGAAAGGCTCACCTCTTGATGCATTTTAAATGGTTTTCTTACATTTATCAGTAATTCTCTCTAATAGTGGTAATCACTTTATTTTCTTTATTCTCATTAGGACTAGCATTTCCTTTTTTGCCATATATGACATTTTCTCCATTTTTTTTGGAATGGTACAGTTAATTACATTTTAAATGCTTAAGCAACATCTCCATAGCTTAAAGAGGCAAGATGTCAGGGGAGCAGGGGTAATAAATTTTTAACTTTTATTTCTACCACTAATGCTCTTGTTGAAAATATTTTTCCTAGTTTAAACGATTTCTGTGTGTTTGATAAAACTTAACACAGGCAGCATCAGAAAAACATCATTCCTCCTTTGCTCTAACAAAGCATTATATAACTCCTTTGACTTCTCTCAGAGGGAACTGAAGGACTATTTTGTGTATTTGGAAAACCATAATAAAATATTTTCAAAATATAAATGGTGTGTTCAGTAGTAGAAGAGCTGAAATGTTAGTTCTATAGGAGCAATTTTCAATCTGTGAACAATTAATCAGATTATTGAGCAATTCAAACAGGCTTTTTTTTTTTCTATGACAAAAATAAATTGTCACTGGAGTCGTATGAAATGTAGATCAAAATGTAATGCACAAGAGGCTCAGCAGGAAATAGAACTGGCTAACAAAAGAGGGAGAGGAGCTATTCAGGCCAGGGACTAGGCATGACTTAGCCAAGTCATTATCCTAGCATAGGAGGGACTGATAGTTAGACAAGGCTACATACACTGCATTGGATATTTTAATTTTACATTGATGATAGTGCAGTTACATTTGTATATGTGTGGCAATATACTTTTCGATATGTGTTGTTAAGTGGAATTGAGTCTTGGCTGAAGAACCTGGCCAGAGGAGCAAAAGGATGTAGTTGGGGTAATAGGAAGGGCTAGTGCTACTCAACACAAGGCCCAGGGAGCAGAGCCTACTCTAATCTACTCTAGGGAGAAAGATGAGCCAGAAAACCTTCAAAGACTAAAGAAAAGTGGGGTGCAAGGGCTCAGAAATGGATGTTCCTAATGCATGTAGGTGGAGCCCCAGATAGCAGCTCCCTGTTGATCCTGTATGGGCAACTGGCCAGAAAGGAGAGAGAGAGAGAGAGAGAGAGAGAGAGAGAGAGAGTGTGTGTGTGTCTGAGTGACATAAAAGCAGGAGTGACTTCTCACACTGGGAGAAGGAGGCTGAAGAGCTGACTTAATCAGGAAACTTAATACTGGGTAAAAGAAAAAAGTTAAAAATGTTATTGCTTTTTTTTTTTTTTAAATTCTCTCTTTCTCTCTCTCTCTCTCTTTTTTTTGCTTTCTTTCAACCTTCCATGGAAAAATGAAAAGTGAAAGTGCTAGTCCTTCATCGTGTCCAACTCTTTAGCGATCCCATGGACTGTAGCCTACCAGGCTTCTCTGTCTATGGGATTCTCCAGGCAAGAATATTGGAGTGGGTTGCCATTTCCTTCTCCAGGGGATCTTCGTGATCCAAGGATAGAATCCAGGTATCCTGCATTGCAGGCAGATTCTTTACTGTCTGAGCCACCAGGGAAGCCCTCAATCTTCCATAGCTTCCTAAAACTCTTTTTATTAACTTGTTTAGGAAAGACAAGGGCAAAGAGAAAATCAGGGGAAGCAGGGATTGGATCAGATTGGTAAAAGCACAGGCAGCTCAGTAACTAAATGGGTTAGCATGCTCTAAGGCACACCTAACTCCAAGACCTGGGCAACAGACTCATTTCTGGAAAGAAACAACCATCAGGAGGTAGGGACTGATATATTATGAGTTAAAGTGTTTGAGAAGAACTGAACCATCTTTAGTGTGCCAGAAGTATCCTTTAGTTGAGGATAAAACTATAAATAGGATGAGTAAGACTCTTGACTTGTTCTTACTCAAACGAGGTTGCATGAGGGTACTCAACTATATTCACTGCCTAAATTCAGGTTAGATGTCCACCTGTGCAAAAGGTAGTCTACACAGTGTGACAAGGGAGGAGCCCCTGACGCTGACTGGTTGTACAGCATGACTTGTGATCTTCTGAACTATATATATTAAAAGGCAAACACATGGCAAACCTACTCCTAAACTGTTATACTGAATTCTCTCAACCAAAATTAAATAAATGACATGAAATTTATTGAAATGTTTATGCATTTCAATACTCTAGAAAGAGTATTTTCTAGAATTGACCTTGAGAATTTGGAATCATTAAGAATCACGTCTATAAAAACTTTAAGTGGTTGGAATAAAATAACTTTAAGTGGCAACAGTAGCTTTCTGACAGAGACACTAGATGTGGTATGGGAGGTGCTCAGCCTTTCTTATGGTCCAACTCTCACATCTGTACATGACTTCTAGAAAAACCATTGCTTTGTCTATATGGACCTTTGTCAGCGAAGTGATGCTGTCTAGGTTTGTCATAGCTGGTGGCTCAGAGGTTAAAGCATCTGCCTGCAATGTGGGAGACCTGGGTTCGATCCCTAGGTCGGGAAGATCCCCTGGAGAAGGAAATGGCAACCCACTCCAGTATTCTTGCCTGGAGAATCCCATGGACAGAAGAGCTTGGTGGGCTACAGTCCACGGGTTCCCAAAGAGTCGGACGCGACTGAGTGACTTCACTTTCACTTTCTTCCAAGGAGCATGTGTCTTTCATGTTATGGCAGCAGTCACCGTCCACAGTAATTTTTGGAGCCCAAGAAATTAGGATCTTAAAAGAATTCTGTAGGAATTATCAATGTGAAGTTGATATAATTAATTTCATATTTATACACTCACTATTTCCAAAATGGGCATGTGTTAATTTATAGGAAGTCACATATATTTAAAAAGTAGTTCCCTGGTGGCTCAGATGGTAAAGAATCTGCCTGCAAAGCAGGAGACTGAAGTTCAATCCCTGGGTTGGGAAGATCCCCTGAAGAAGGAAATGGCAACCCACTCCAGTATTCTTTCCTGAAGAATCCATGGACAGAGGATACTGGCAGGCTACAGTCCATGGGATTGCAGAGTCTGACACAACTGAGTGACTAGCACTTTCACTAAAATATATACAAAAAAGCTGCACCTGTCTTCTGAAGATGAAATTAGCACTTGTAATTATTAGAGGGAAAAAGTAGGTCTGAGCTGTACAACAACCACAAAAAATTAGATTTTGTAAAGAATTGTTCAAATAAAAAGAAATGCAATGCTTTGGAAATTTTTTCCTCATTTCAATCCCTTAAAAATTTATATGTAACAAGGGATCTTATACAAGAATCATGTGGCATATTAACTAGGTCTCCAAAAAAAATTCAATAGCAAATGGGCATTTTGTTGCTGTTGTTGCTATAATCAAACTCAGACTTTTCTGCATGAGGTTCAGCTAATGACTTTCTAGTGTACTTTATTTCAAGGGCAGGGCTTAGGACATATAGCTGTGTGCTTCTCTGGGTTTTCTAGTAGACAATTTTCTGTAAATGTAATTTCTCTCAGTTGGCTTATGAGAAGCAGCAAGGCAAGGCCATGCCCTGAGGTGAGACCTTGTGCTGTGTGTGTTGTGAAGAGCAGTCTTACCTCCCCAGCTCCCAGCCCCAGCATCCCCCTGCCTCCTTAGGGATCACCATGAGGACCTTGACTGGCCTCCTTAGGTTCACTCACCTGCTCCAATCCATTTCCCACACAACTGCAAGCATCTCAGATTCAAATGGGACGATTTCAATGACCTGTTTAACATCCTTTCCTGGTTTCCCTGGGGCTTCCTGTTAAAAGAAGCCCTTAATGGCTCTGCCCTCTTCTCCAGGAGTGCCTCTCCCTTCTCCTCCCCTCCCCACCTGCTTGAAGTTGTGGCTCCAGCTACAGGGAAGCCCTTGGTATTACCTAGAGAGATGCGAGCCATTCCTTGCATTTATATGTGCATTTCTCCTGCCTGGAAATTCCTTATCTCCCTAACATCCATTGTAGATCTCTCCTCTTGTTTATTCCTTCAAAGATACACAGTGCTCAGGAGGTGACTTGAGCTCCTTTGCTCCTGGGCGAACTCCCACTACTTTGTATCTGCTTACATCATAGCACTGCTGGGACCTCTGCTTTATTGACATCCTCAACTGGAATATAAACCCTCGTGGCCAGAATCGTCATCCTCCCTTGGTATAGGCTGTACCTCCCCAACATCTCGCATAGTATATGCTCAGTGTTTTTTTCAGCATGGAGCTAATCTTGATGATCTTTGAATTCTGGCAGTGGTATGAGAGTCGGTTGCATAAGACATGCTCAAAAAATGGAACACCTGTTGAAGGAATGGGGGTTGTTGATTGAATAAGAATGTTATACATGTAAGTTTGATAGATAAACTTTTTGATAAAAAGATTTGATATAGACATTTTTTGATAAAAAAATGGAAAATTCTAACCTCCTTCATGGCAGAACAGAGAGCTAATGAGTGAGCAGGCAAGGCCAGGGGAATTCTTAAACTGTCTGAAGTATTTCGTTGAGTCTCCAGTGGTAAGTGTAGTCTGGAAATGAAAATATGCAGAGGCGCTCCCTGAAGAAAGGATCCTCATCCTTATTCCTGAAGAATGGCTATTGTCAACATCACTGATGTCCGTGACATTAGTAAACAGATCTCTGAGCCTGACAAAATTCATAATATCTTTGATCTTGACCCAGTGCTTTTAAAATACAGCTTTGCATTCTTTACTTGTTCAGGAATGAAAGTCTGAAAGCTCACTGACTCTGGACAAAATACAGTTTTGCTTCTGGAAAAAAGCAGGGTGTTTTTTGAGATGAATTCACAGTACTGGAATATTATTTCTGTACTTGTTATCCTTTAGAGAAGCTGGAGCAATCATGAACTTGAGCTGTACCATTATTTAAATTAAATACAAATGTTTAAATTATATAATAGTATAGCACACTCATTAAAGTTCACATTGACTCTACTTCTCAGATAATCTGGTTTGGAAAATGGTAAACAATGCCATCAGAAACTATAAGAAAATTTGAGAAACAAAAAGCCATACCTATGTTATTTAAATAATTTAGGAAATATCTAGGTGACTATACATTTATATACATTTAGGTGACTACATGAATGGAAAATTGAGAATAAATACTTTTACCCTACTGATTTTTTTAATGAAAAAATTGTCATAAAAATTTGTCACACTCATCACATGTGACATATAGGTAAACACATTAATTTTAAGGTTTTATGTGATCATTTCTACTTATCAGTAAATATGATAATATAATAAAGTTTAATAATAAAGTTTCTTGAAAAAACAATATGGAACTAGAGGATGCAACAACTTAGTGGGAAATCAAGCACTGAATAATAGAAGCAATTTTTACTAAAATACTTTTCATTGTCTTTATAAAATTATTTCCATGATTTGCATGTTTTACTTCGACCGTTTGATTAAATGGGAGAAATTCAAGGCTAAATTATCTTTATATTTGAAACAGTGTTAATAACTTTCCATATATTGATTATTACAGTGTCGAGACAGATTCTTGAAATTGAGAGAGCAACAACTCTGTATTAAACTTGTTAAAATGATGTAAAGGAATTTATATATTTTTCTCTGTGTCAAGCATGTCTGTTTGCTTTCTCAGTGATACCATTCCCTTTGGATGAGCCATGGACAGACTGTCCAATGGTAGGAAGGGAGCACAGAGAATGTTAAACAGAAAAGGAATGTGGCAGACAGCTGACCAGAAGCAAGATGTAGTGTCAAACTTAAATTCCTAAAGATTTTCCTTGTTTCTGAACAATATCTTTCTTGGGTTACCACATAGAATATTTGCCTTTAATGAAAATAGTTCACTAATCATTAATTAATGTATCAATTAATCATTAATTAACTTATTAATTTATAACTCAAATGTTGAAGTGATTTACTCTTGGAGCCTAGACAGATTACATGTCTTCTATAGTTTCTACCATGATTCATAGGAAGATTCCTGTGAAATTAACTGTTTTTTTCCTTTTTATTGTCATGTATCAGATGGATATGAAGTTCTAATTGTGAGACACACGTATTTGAAAATATGCATAGGTTAAAATGATGTCAGAGTGGTATGACTTTTAACTTGGCAAACTACAATTTCACGTAAGTCACACTCTTAGTGACGCAGCGTGGGGCAGGCAGCAGTTGAAGGCACAATATCAAATGACCCTGCCTTGGGTGGGTGCCCGGTGCGGTCTCTTATTGCCTCTTACACCCTGGACAATGCACTTGGTCTTTCTGAGTCTCAAATTTGTCTGTGACATGCAGATGGCATTAGTAGTTCTCAATTCATAGGCTTCTACGTGATTGCATATGGTAATATATGCACAACAGTCAGAATCCTGTATTGCTCATAATAAGTGCTACATTGTTAACTGTTCCTATGAATACGTCTTAGGACAGACCTCAGTTGTGCAAAAATCAGCCTGGTAACATTAGACAAGGTTGGATGGGAAAATACAACACAATAACTCGTGTTAATACTGAAAGAGGATTCCACAGTTTCTAAAGAGTGTTATAAAGGAATATGTTATTAGTGTAAGTCAAATACTGGCACATAACAAGAGGTCTCCTTTTTAAACAGGAAAAGGTAGAGATGTGACAAGAGAAAGAAAAACGAAATAAAGCAAGGAAAGTGTGGAGGAGAAAATTCATGTGACTCTTGGAAGGAAGTTAAAGACTTCAGTAGGTGAATTTAAGGGAATGATGGAAAGTGAAAGAATAGGAAAAATCTTAATCAGAGATGAGTATAAAATTTTTCCTATTTGATGAAAAGGACTTTGTCATGGGGAGGATCTATGAAGATGAAAGTATGTACCTTTTTTTCTGATTGTAAGTCAAAGGCTCACTTCTGAAATGGCTGGAGTGCATAGTGAAGGGCCCCATGGCTTTGGGAGGAATAAAGGCTTTTTAAAGAAACTTTTATTTTATTAGGGTATAGCTGATTAACAATGTTGTGATAGTTTCAGATGAACAGTAAAGGGACCCAGCCATACATATGCATGTATCCATTCTCCCCAAGCCCAGCTCGCATCCAGGCTGCTACATAACATTGAGCAGAGTTCCATGTGCTACACAGTTGGTCCTTGTTGGTTATGTTTTAAATATAGCAGTGTGTACATGTCTCTCCCAATCTATCACTTGCCCCTGGCAACCATAATTTCATTCTATAAGTCTGTGAGTCTCCTTCTGTTCTCTAAGTAAATTCATTTGTATCACGTAAGGGATGTCATACAATAAGGGATGTCACATATAAGGGATGTCATACACTATTTCTCCTTCTCTGTAATTGGCTTCACTCAATATGACAATCTCTAGGTCCATCCATGTTACTGCAAATGACATCATTTCATTCTCTTTAATGGCTGAATAATATGGGAAGAATAAAGGCTTATGATCTCTTCCAAATTATCAACAAGGAGGGCAAGGTGGAGTGTCAAAGGAGGGTTTCCTGGAATCTCACGAGTCTGCCCTAACTTGTCTCGAAAAGAGCCAAGCCCAGTGCTATAACCCCTTCTGGGTAATTTCGGGTTGGCTGCATTTGAGAAGAAAAGTTTGACATTTTCAAAGCGGGAAATCAGATAACTTGACCTAATTTTCAAGGCAAGTGATTAATAAACTAGTCATGCTGTTGTGTTGAAGCTCTGTTAAGATAGATCATCTTTATGTCTCTTGGCTCTCAGGAAGCACGAACAGATTTATGACACTAACTTTCTGGTACCGTGTGTATACAATTCTTCTCCAACACAGGCTGAGCTCTGACAGCCTTTAACTAAGGTGGAGAACAATATGTAATATTTCTCTAGGAATATATTAGGAAACTGGTTTTCTAAATAGAGAAACTGCTCTTGAAGTCAGCTATTGGTTGTTAAAATTCGATTCAGAGATGGAAAAATAGCTTAATTAGTACATCCAAATAAAGTCACCAGTCCTCTAAAAGGAAATTAATTTCTATTTTTTATCATAGATCTATGGATTTATTTGAAGGAGTAGGATGGCTGACTTCATACAGATAATGCCCAGACAGGAGGCGAGAGTAAGGCATCTTTCCTGGAGGTAATGAAAACACAAATGTGTAGATAGATTTGAGTAGGCAGTACTGTCACCACACTGCTTGAGAAAAAACACCAGTACGCTTCCCCACAAGTATCACCAAAACATTATAGGATACATTTGATCCTGGAAATTAAGATTTGGTGGATTATTTGGCTTCCACTTTGGCCTTGTTTATCAAAATATATTATAGGAAAGGAATAAAAACTGACATTTTGAATGAACCGCTTAGTCAATTACTTCTCCAAATCTAAAGCACTTAATAGTTTCTTTAATAAAAGTCCAATAAACAACCTGATACTGAATTTATTTATTTTAAATATTTTTTTTTAATTATTCTCTTCATTCTAAAGTTGTATACTTAAAAAAAAAAAAAAAAAACAAGCCGGGGACCATTATGATTATGTACCTCTTTCATTTTATCAAAACTCATTCAAACACTATGGTATGTATAAGTAGACAATTCACATAATTTACTTTTACTTATTGATCAGCACACCTGAAATAGTTCCAATCAAGCAAGGACTACAAATAATTTGTATGTGTCTGTGATTGAATTGTTTTTGACATCTTCCTTCCACATTTTAAAAACAATTATAGAATATTTTTGGTTTATTGTTTTATTTTTTTCTTTTTTTTAAATTTTATTTTATTTTTAAACTTTACATAATTGTATTAGTTTTGCCAAATATCAAAATGAATCCGCCACAGGTATACATGTGTTCCCCATCCTGAACCCTCCTCCCTCCTCCCTCCCCATACCATCCCTCTGGGTCGTCCCAGTGCACTAGCCCCAAGCATCCAGTATCGTGCATCGAACCTGGACTGGCGACTCATTTCTTACATGATATTTCACATGTTTCAATGCCATTCTCCCAAATCTTCCCACCCTCTCCCTCTCCCACAGAGTCCATAAGACTGTTCTATACATCAGTGTCTCTTTTGCTGTCTCGTACACAGGGTTATCGTTACCATCTTTCTAAATTCCATATATATGCGTTAGTATACTGTATTGGTGTTTTTCTTTCTGGCTTACTTCACTCTGTATAATAGGCTCCAGTTTCATCCACCTCATTAGAACTGATTCAAATGTGTTCTTTTTAATGGCTGAGTAATACTCCATTGTGTATATGTACCACTGCTTTCTTATCCATTCATCTGCTGATGGACATCTAGGTTGCTTCCATGTCCTGGCTATTATAAACAGTGCTGCGATGAACATTGGGGTACACGTGTCTCTTTCCCTTCTGGTTTCCTCAGTGTGTATGCCCAGCAGTGGGATTGCTGGATCATAAGGCAGGTCTATTAATTTATTATACGATTCCTTCTTTTGTCATGTTTTATATTATTTTATACTATAGAAGTATTCATTATTATTCCTTTTATTGCATTAATTTCACATGAGTTTGCATGAAGTGGACTACATTGACATACATTAGCATATTCTATCTGATTTACCATCTAAAATAGTACCCTTTGTGAATAATCATCAGATAACAATGTTTGTACAGTAAATTCTGCATATCACTGAGTTATGTCCTCGTAATTTTTGGCCTGAACATATTAGACTTTCAAGTAAGACATGTTGTATTTTACAAATCTCGTATCAGTTATCTTGCCATAGAGCAGAACAAGAAGAAGAAGGGGTCCTTGATTATGGGGAGCAACATACTCACTTAATAGGGCGCAGGACTAGGGTTTGGTTGCTGATACAGGCAGTTGGGTTTGAAAATAGTGCCCAAAAAAGCCAATACATTGAGATGTAGTTGAGGTAATTCTCAGTATCAGGAGGTATGATGCTGATACTAAACTCCAAAGGGATGTAGGTTTAAATGTTCAAATAGCTAGATTGAGTTTAGAAATATAGCTATAACCACTGATTGATTCCAATATTGTGCTCTATTAAAACCATTCTGGCTTTGGAGCAAGAGTTGGCTTGATAAATTTATAAAATAAAATACTCTTTTGTCGTCATTAATTTACATGTAGAATTTGAAGATAATAGTTTTTTAAGAGCACTTTTAAAGCATACAGAAAATACTCAGTTAAAACAGTACTGTGGTAAACCTTAAATACAGTGTAAGTCAATCAGATAAGCCTATAACTTGATATATTTGCACTATTTGATCCAAGGAAGGAAAGGAATGCCTTGTAAACTATCCTGACTTACAAGGAGGTAGATTTCCCTTCAATAAAGGAAAATATGTTAATAATGGAAATTGTCAGAAATGAAAAGTGCTGTGTTGTATGGTGGCATTTAGTGGGGTTTATATGTAGTTCAAATGACTATAGTTGGGAATGTCATGGAGGGTGGATTTCTGGATCTTTGTCTGTACCTCTCCACTTTACTATTCTGAGGCTTCCAGTTGAGTTGAATTTTTAAAAGATAAATTTTAAATTAATGTTATTTTTTTCTGCTGGTCTCTTAAAATGTCCTATCTGGTATCCCATCTTAAATGCCATAGAAAAACATATCATTTTCTGTTGATAACTTCAATATAACATAGTGGATTTTGCAGAAATTATGATCACTGGAACAAGACTGAACCTTTGTGCTGTACTGTAACCATCTCTGAGATCAAGGGAGAACCCAAACCTTCGTGTGGCTCATATGTCAGTCTCCCTGCTTTTCTCTCTTTTGGGTCTCCTCAGTCATTAGCTCTAAAACCACCCACAGACTCAGGTAGCACACCCTGGCCAGAGCAAGGTGCTGCTGCTGCTGCTGCTAAGTTGCTTCAGTCGTGTCCAACTCTTCGCGACCCCATGGACTGCAGCCTACCAGGCTCATCCGCCCATGGATTTTCCAGGCAAGAGTACTGGAGTGAGTTGCCATTGCCTTCTCCGAGAGCAAGGTGGAGACAAAACATATTCCCAGATTCTCTGTGTGGGGGCCTGATCATTCTGTGCCTCCTTCACGCCAACCAGACCTGGAATTCAGGGCTGAGCCCGAGGCCTTTGTGTAGAGGCTTCCCCACTGTGTTCTCTCCTAACATCTCACTTTGCGTTGTCCTGTTTATGAATCAAGCCCTGGAGCAACAGCAGCCTGGGACTGCCTACATCCTGCTAGCTTGCTCCCTAGTATTTCCCATGGGACAGGATTCCCCAACATCTCAGCTAACTTTAGAATTGAACCTCCTGAGATCCACATCTACCCTACATCCCTTGGGAGTCTTGTATCAGTATTATTTCTATTTTTTTAAACTATGTATTTTATATTAGAGTGTAGCTGATTAACAATGTGATAGTTTCAGGTGGACAGCAAAGGGACTCAGCCATCCATATTTCTATTTTAATTCATTTGACACTTTTTGAAGAAAGACACTGTCACTTGTTAAATTTATCCACCAACCTGCAATACTGCAGAGGCAGTGCTGGCTTCCAGAGTTACATTTAAGAAACACCGTAGTCTTGACATTCGGTAAGCTAGATTCATGTTGTTTTTTCCCGTCATCATTTTTTCTTCACAAACTAAGGTTTCTTTTTAGCTAGTGGAGAACTAACAGGGAGGCTCATGGAAAAGCCTTTTGCTCCCCTCAAGTAAATACCCATGCTTCATGCCATTTCAGCCACTAATCCTATTCCTCAGTTTTCATAGTTTGATAGTCAGATAAATAATCCCCATTGATGGAATAGGGCCTGGCAACAGATTCTGTTCCATGTTATTGTCCAATACAGGTCATCTGAAGATACAGTGTCTTGAAGAGATGGCTCTAATGGTATGTTTTTCATTCTATGGTAAGCTGGTAGGAGGAAAGGAATTAAACAGGCACACATTTCTGATACCCTGAGTTGTAGTTCTAAGTAGTTTCCTGGAGAAGGGCTGTGCCTTGATGAGTAGCTTGTGCCAGCCATGAAGTGACCACATAATTTATTGTATAAAATGGGAAATTCTTGAGAGTAAAAGAGATGCTATTAATAATTATGCTGGACAAAAGACGTAAACCAACTGTTCTAGATAAATAAATGGGGTATGTGTTGACCTTCTGTCCAGATGGAAGCCAGGCATTTCTTTCATTCTATCATTATAAACTCCTTTTCTATCATTATAATTTTGAGCTCAAGGATTAAAACTGTCCCCCTATATTTGCTTATTAATTGTATCCCTAGAACTCTGGTGGATCAGATGATAAAGAATTCGGCTGCAATGCAGGAGACCTGGGTTCTGTCCCTGTGTTGGGAAGATCCCCTGTAGAAGGAAATGGCAACCCCCCATGGACAGAGAAGTATGGTGGGCTATAGTCTATAGAGTCACAAGGAGTTGGACACAGCTGAGTGACTAACGCTGGAATGGAAGCCATATTTATAGAGCATATCACATCAAATAATGAATTTGTAAGAAGATCCTGTATATAATCTAAAATAGACATATTTGACTTTAACCTTTGTATAGTTTAATTGCACATATATGCACATATGTGAAGTTAGGCAGGTTAGTGTGAAGAACTTGGCCTTTGGAGTCTGAAGAACCTTTGTTCAAATCTTCATCACACTCTAGTTGGGTGACCATGGGTAAATTGCAGTGCTTCACTTGTGAAATGGTGGAAAAATACCTATTGCGTCAAAAAGATGAGTTCAATGCCAGAAATATATAGCCCTCTATATTAACTATTTTTTATAGTTGATATGCCTATCTACTAGTTGTGATTAAGGACTTTGCCTAAAATTTAATTAGATTAAAATAATTCTGAGCCTTCAGTGTAATGACTTTACTTTGGTGGTACCAATATTGAAAGACATGGGACAAGGTACCTTCTCCAAAGCTGTATAAGCCAAATGAAGCTCCCCACCCTGCTAAAGATGGTAGCAAACATGAAACAGTGTTTTCAAGAAAAGCTCACTTGCCTGACAGATGGCTTTCACAACGGCCATGTTTAAGTTTAAACAATTCACTTTCAGTTGGGCACAACTAAAACTTTTCCAGAGCTGGCTTGGGAAAATACTTGATCCTCATCATGTCAAAAACAATCTCTTTTGTTACCAAATAGACCCTTTCCATTTCCCTTTGCAAAAGAAGTAAGGTGGAGGACAACTAATTGGATTTGTGCACGTGTCCAACCTTCCTGCATGAGCAGTCTTGCAGTGGGCTCACAGAATAGTTTGGCTCATGCAGAGTATGCAACCGATATTGAATGTTTCTTAACAGAGTCAGCTGGATAGCGAATTGCTATGCAAATTGCTAGTCAAATCTGGAAAACACATGATACTCAAAATATGGCAAAGTATAAATTTTTTTTTTTGTCTAGCTTTGAAAACAGATTCTGAACTAATACATCAGATTTGATTCTTTTCCTACCTATGGATGTATGGTTACAGTGTTACACTTAACTGATCTATATGATTCTGATGAGAGAATTGATAATTTTCTCTAATAGAACATCCTATATGCCATGCTTAGAGGAGTCTCACAGTAATTAAAGAGAAGAATTAGCATACATTGTGCTGCTGCTGCTGCTAAGTCGCTTCAGTCATGTCTGACTCTGTGCCACCCCATGAACGCCAGCCCACCAGGCTCCCCCGTCCCTGGGAGGCTCCAGGCAATAACACTGGAGTGGGTTGCCATTTCCTTCTCTGATACTTTGTACAGTAGTCCTCAAAGTTAAGCAGGTATCAAAATTCCCTGTAAGGCTTAATGAAACACAAATTGTTCAACAACTCTTGCTGAGACAACTAGATATTCACATGCAAAAGAGTGAAGCTGGAGCCCTATTTCACATTATATATAAAAATAAATCAAAATAAATGAAATGAGCTGAAATTATAAAAACACTTAGAATAAACCTTAGGCATAAATCTTTTTGACATTGTGTTAAGCAGTAGTTCCTTAGGATCCCAAAAGCATAAACAATAAAAGAAAAAAGAGAAGCTGAATAATATAAAAATTAAAAACATTTATGCTTCAGAGAACACTATAAATAAAGTTGAGAATCCATAGAATGGGAAGCATTTTGCAAGTCTAATTATATCTAATAAATTTATACCTAATAAGAGGCTTGTGGCTAGAATAAACAGATCTCACTAAAATGCAACCCAATTAAAAAATGGACAAAGAGCTTGAATAAACATTTCTCCAGAGAAGAAACACAAATAACCAAAGATCACATGAAAAAATATTCAGCATCATTATCCATCACGGTAATGCTAATCAAAACACAGTGAGATACCATTTCACACCCACTAGGATGTCCAGAATCAAAGTCAGATAAGAAGTATCAGCAGTGATGTGGAGAAGTGAGAGCCCTCCTACACTTCTGGTGGAAATGTAAAATGCTATAGCTTCTTTGGGAAAGAGTCTGACATTTCCTCAGAAGATTAAACATTTACCATATGATCCAGCAAGTCTACTCCAAGATATGTATACCAAAGGAAGAAGAAAATATGTATCCATACAAAAATTTGCACATGAATGTTCAAAGCAGCATTACTCATAATAGCCCCAAAATGGAAACAGTCCAGTTGTCCATCGGCTGATGAATGGATAAATTAAATGTGGTATATCCATAAATGGAACATTAAACAATAAAAGGAAATGAAGCTCAGATGCATGCTGCAACAAGAATGAACCTTGGAAACATGCTTAATGAAAAAGTCACGGGGGGTGACATATTGTCAGATTCTATTTATAATAAATGTCCAGAAAATATAAATCTGTTAGTCAAGAAATACATTTGTGGCTGGTAAGAGGTAGGACGATGAAGGGATTTTGAGGGGTTGTGATTTAGGGCCAACAGGGTGTTTTTTTCAGATGATGCAAATGTTCTAAAATTGTGATTAAAAATTGTGCAACTTTGCACACACTGAAAGTCATTGAATTGTATACTTTAATGGGTGAGTTGTATGACATTAAATCTCAAAGCTATTTATAAACACGTACATTGCTGAACTGCAGCTATGTGGACTGAGTCAGTATGTGTGAACAGTGGTCAGAGCATTCACACATGTAGGGAACTCCCAGGTATTGCCAATATGCTGGTATTGGTATTGTGGTATTATTGACCACAGTTGGAGAAGCACTGCAGTAGAGATTAATGACCTTGGATCACCAGGCAGTTTGAAAAAGTTCTTAATGCCTAGGATTAAGTCAGTATCTCTGGGGTTGAGGCCCAGGTGATTCAAACCAATGCACAATAGAGTATAAAACCCCTGACAAACCAACATCAATAGTTATGGGAGAGGATGGGCAAAACATATAAGGAAGAGAGATCTGGAGTCCTAGGTTGTAAGTGGGTACCTTATAAATGACAGTATTCTGAAAAGCCTCCACTTACAGCTATTTCTCCTAAGAAAATAAATAATTCAAACTGGCTTGATAAATATGTTGACATTTCAGCTCTCACTTGGAGCATTAAAATACCTCAAGTGCAAATAACATCCAATGCAGTCTTAAGGTACATACTTCAAGGTGCTCCAAATTCTTTTCATTGTAGGGATTTAAGATTTTATAGGGTCTCCTTCTTATGTAAGAGCTCCTACATCAGAATGGTATCTGATTCTGCTGTTTTTCTTATCTTGTAAACAGACTCCTCCTTAATTCTTAAAAAAGAATTTAAGCAAAAAATTGGAAGCAATTACAAGTATTAATTACTATCATGCCCATTATCATCATTTTCCATATGTTCAGCCCAGGTATGCCACCCAAACAAAGGTGTAATCAGATTGTACAAGCAGGGACTCACTTGGCTTGGCAGTGGTAAGCTGGAAAGCCAGCAGAGGCAGTAACCGATTCCAAGAACAAGGTGCTGAGGCAGGGATTGGCACTCAAACGTAGCGTAAAGGAAAGGTTAGGGCATGACATTCAGACAAGCAGACTGAAGTAAGCAGGTGAGTTTGCGTGGTAGCAGAAGTACACAAAGTCTGATCCATAGGAAATCCTGCCAGCCCTGTGTTCTGGTTTAAGACTGATGGGTTTGCAGGGCCAAGCAAGACTCGGTTCTGTAAGTGCAGAGGGATGCAGTGGGAGGTCCAGTGCTCTCGAGAGTCCCCAGATTGCCCTGAGCTCCTCTTAGCCCCACCTTTGCCATTATTGGGCTTCCCTGGTGGCCCAGACAGTAAAGAATCCATCTGCAATGAGGAAGACGTGGGTTTGATCCCTAGGTTGGGAAGGACATGGCAACCCACTCCAGTACTCTTGCCTGCAGAATCCCGTAGACAGAGGAGCCTGGCGGGCTACAGTCCACGGGGTTGCAAAGAGTGGGACATGACTGAGTGACTAAGCACATACGGGCACCTTCTTAGAATGGTAAATCTTAAATGGAGTTAATATTGATAGGCATCATAGTAACTTTAAATTAAATCGAGATCTGCCATGAAAACGTGAGTTCTCAGAATGCAGATGAATAAATATTTACTAGATTATGGATGGGCTTCTCTAGTGGCTCAGCAGTAAAGACTCTCCTGCAATGCAGGAGCTGCAGTTTTGATCTCTGGGTCAGGAAGATCCCCTGGAGGAGGGCATAACAATCCACTTCAGTATTCTTGCCTGGAGAATCCCATGGACAGAGGAGCCTGGCAGGCTACAGTCCATCAAGTCACAAAGAGATACGCTGAAACAGCTTGCACGCAGATTAAGGATTTCATTCACAGGATACCCTGAACGTAAATAATAACTATCTACAGTTTGCTTTTTTCTGTTGCACATTATTCAGAATTCTTTTTCTTATACTTGGGGCTTCACTAGGTTATGAATCTGAGCCACCCAGGAGAAAGTTGGGGGAAATTTTAGTGGGGTCATCTTTTCATACACATGAGTTAGACTTCTAATCTAGACTCAAAGAGAAGAGACATGTTCAGATTCTCCTGTAGGATTTTGAGAATCTTAATAAACCTCTGATTTAAAATATTCATAATTAAAGAGAAAATATGTTCCTGATACATAATCTTATTTTAAGAAATTACTGATGTTTGGAATCTTCTGTCTCTGAAGACCGTCCTCTCTCACTCTCTCTCCCCTTCTTTCTATTTTTCAGAGCCTCTTGAAGTTGATGAGAATTCACATTTATAGTTTACACATAAAATAAACATCAAATGTATCTTACATGAAATAGATATAGAGCTGGTTTAAAAGCTTAAAATATACCATGTAACATGTAAATTAACATAATGATGAACATGTGGCCATCACCAAGTGCTTAAAGGCTTTTCTCTGGGAAGAGGAAAACTGGCAACTAGGTTTTAATTGTGAACAAAGTTTCTGAGAAGTAGATTTACTTGCACAGATGAGCAGAGATTAAAGAAGCTCGTGAGGCATATATGATGTCACCTTCCATTACTGCTCTAGGAAATCAGTGACTCTGGGTTGAACAGAGGTCACAATGGGAGGAGGGAAGCATTGATGAAAGTATCAGCGGCTCTCCTTCTGACTTGATACTTAATGCTTACATGCTAAATTAATATTTAAACTAACTTTATAGAAGAAACACAGTGGGGTCAGCTAAACTGTTCTTAAATTCTTGTTTTAGATCCTATGTTTTGAAAAGTCTTTTGAAATGCAATTTTTGCTTACTGTTTCCTGTGTGACACTAATTGTAGAGAGAGATTACATTATTTTACGTAGGGTAAGTTATTTCTAAAGGAATACTGAAAGGTATGACAAAGGTGAGGTATGGATGTGTAGGAAGTGAAATTTTAATGGAGAAAGCAAAAAAAACCGAGAATGACTATTTCTGCATAGTTATTTTACTTTGCTTTCCTAACCAGAGACTCACTCTTAGCAGAAATGTAAGGATATTAATTTTCTTTTTTGAGGTTGTATAAATTATAGTGAAAATGAATAATACTCACAACAATCAAGGATTTTGAGAGGGGCAAGGCTTCAAGAGTAGAGTTTCCTAAAGGGTTCAAGAAATAACTAGGTACAAAGTTTTTGACAAAGAACCATATAATTATGGAATATTTGGTATTTATCCATTCATTTAGTCAGTTATTCAATGTCTATTGAGCGCCTATTAAAAACCAGTTCTAGTCAAACTCTCCTTATTTTATTGAAGAGGAAATTAATGTACCACGAAGTTAAATATAAGCAGATCATCTTAATTGATACATTTGCAGTTTAAAAACCATGTCCATTATTTGTAATAACTCTTAGTTTTAAGTCAGGGTCTTATCTAGATTTTGAAGATGGAGAGGTCAGAATTCTCAAGGATAGCAAATTAACTAAAATTACAAAGTTGTTGAAATGCAAAGTTGTAACTAAATTTAGGGCTTAATGACATGGCTAATCATTTACCCGTATTTATTGTGAGTTTGGGGCTTTCCTGGTGGCTCAGTGGTAAAAAATCCGCTTGCCAATACAGGAGACTCAGGTTTGATCCCTGGGTTGGGAAGATCCTCTGGAGAAGGAAATGGCAACCCACTCCACTATTCTTGTCTGGAGAATCTCATGGATAGAGGAGCCTGGCGGGCTACAGTCCATAGGGTTGCAGAAGAGCTGGACACAACTGAGCAACTAAACAGCAACAACAAATTGTGAGTTTGCTATGTATCAAGGCATATCACCCATAATAAGGAATAAAATATATTCCCTAAATTCAAGAAGCTAGTGGGAGAAATATACTAGTAGATAGGTATCATCCCTTAGTGTGATAAATCACACAGTAGACCTATCTAGTGGAGAAAGAAATGCAACCCACTCCAGTGTTCTTGCCTGGAGAATCCCAGGGACGGGGGAGCCTGGTGGGCTGCTGTCTATGGGGTCGCACAGAGTCGGACACGACTGAAGCGACTTAGCAGCAGCGGCAGAGCTATCTAGTGTTTAGAGAACAAAGGATGAGCAACTATACCCTATCCAGAGGCCATGGAAAGATTCCAGGGGCAGAAGGTCACATCTATATCAAGAACTAAAGCTTGAGCAGGAGTTATCTAGTTTGCACGTTGGGGGTGAGGTGTGACGTATCTATGGGTGGTTGTAGGGCAGTGTCCAGGCGGAGGGTGGGAAGAAAACCTATTTTGAGAGGAGGAGTTTAGGACTATTCAATATGGCTAGGATATAGAGTTAGAGGTATGATATATTAAAAGATGTGGCTTAATGAGCTTCATTGAGTTGTATGAAGGCCTTTAAGCCATGTTACACAACTGAGACTTGATTCTCCTCCTAGCAAAAATAAAAACATTCGAACCTGGGGGTGATAGGATAGAAACATATTACTGAGATCTCTTGCTGTATGGCCTTGAAAGTTGCTATGTTAGATGGTGACTGTAAGATCTAAGCTAGCCTAGGATATAGCTGTTTGAATTAGAAAATTAGACATAAAAGAATATTAAGTTATCAAAATGCCATAACTGTAAGATTGATTTGATACAAAAAGAATAGGAGAAGGATCAAGGATAACAGTTGTTTGGCCCCGTGGCATACAGGATATTAGTTCCCCAACCAGGCACTGATCCTATACCCCCTGCAGGGGAAGCACAGCAGTCTTAACCACTGAACCCCTACGGCAGGCCTAGTAAGAGTGGTTTAATGAGAAGAACCAAGTGTTTTCTAAGTAGGTCTGTCTCTCTAGTCCTTGCCTTCTCCTATTCTAAGCTTCTCCCTTGTGTATGTGAGTGACTGGAGGAGTAGCTCCCATATTTCCCTCTCTTCAGTCAGCTCACTTTTTCCAGAGTGACCTTTTAAAAAATCCAGTCATACCTGTCTCTATTCATAACTCTTCACTTTTGCTCTTAAAGACCAAAATCCTTTACAGGCCTGCAAGGTTAAGCACAGTCTCTCTCTAGATGAAATATCAATGCTCATCTGTTTCTCTTTCTCCCACTCAAAATGCTTTAGCCAAAAGGGCCTCTCTTCAGCTCCTGAAATATGTCACAGTTGGTCTAATCTTAAGTGTTTATACATGTGGTTTCCTCTGTCTGGTGCTCTTCTTTCTTTAATCCTCTAGATAATTCTTTGCCATCTGTGTTGGTTTAAATCTCTCTTCCTCTGGAAAATCCTCTGAGTCCTCCAATAGTAGTACTTCATATCTCTCCCAAGGCGAGAACACTTACACTACCCAGGGCTTCCCTGATAGCTCAGTTGATAAAGAATCCGCCTGCAATGCAGGAGATGCTGGTTTGATTCCTGGGTCAGGAACATCCCCTGTAGAGAGGAAAGGCTACCCACTCCAGTATTCTTGGGCTGCCCTTGTGGCTCTGCTGGTATAGAATCCACCTGCAATGCAGGGGACCTGGATTCAATCCCTGGCTTTGGAAGATCCCCTGGAGAAGGGAAAGGCTACCCACTCCAGTATTCTGGCCTGGAGAATTCCATGGACTGTATAGTCCATGGGGTCACAAAGAGTCAGACACAACTGAATGACTTTCACTTTCACAACCTTGTCTTACCTCTACTAGGTGGTGAGCTCCATGAGGATAGAGACTGTCCTTGCTAATATGTAATAAGCACTGAATAAAAACAAATACTTGCTCAGTAAATGAATTAGTGGTGCTATTTCATGAAACAGGGAAAATAGGAGTGGAAAAATGCTCTGAGAGGAAAGATAGTTATAATTTGCTACTGGTTGGGTTTGAGGTGTCTGGACATCGAAAACGGCCCTAGAGTACAGATCTAGAGTGGCGTTTCTCAAATGTTTATACTTAACCAGAATTACCTGTATGATTTGTTAAAACGAAGATTACTTGGCACAACCCCAGAGTTTCTGATTTAGTATGTATTGACTGGGGCTTGAGAACTTATATTTCTAACCCACTCTGAGGTGATATTGTTACTGCTGATTCAGGCACCACTGTTTTTGAGAATTGATTTGGAAGACAGAAGAGGGTCCATCTTGATACAGAGAGGTGGGAGACATCTGTCTAAAGAGGACGGCAAAATTCATTTTACAGGATGAGCTCTCAGTCTCCTGATGATGATGAGAAAGGCAGAATGATTCTCACACGAAGGTTATGCAGACTAGTGTCTTTTCCATTCATTCAGTCCTGGGAAACAAGCATTTCAAGGGCCACCAGAGGATCCTGTGTAATAATTATTTGGCTCCCTTAGGTCCCTGGCTCCTAGAGGTAGCAACTGTAAATCCTTTAGATTCCTGAGTGATGGTAGTATTTTTGTTATTCCTGCTGGGCCTTGAGAGTTTATGCTAATTTATTGACTTGTTGTGGGCCCTTAGGTGGTTTATGCAAACGAGGTGACTCGGGATGGAGCCCAGCCAGACCAGAAAGACCACCCACATGATTAGACGGTTAGAGCTTTGAGCTTCAAGATATTAACCCAACCTCTGGAAATCGAACCTTGCGCCAATGATTCAATTAATTATACCCGGGTAATAAAACTCCCCCCAAAATTCTGGACACTGAAGTTTAGATGACCTTCACTAGTTGGCAATATTCTATATTGTCACACATTGATGTGCCAGGAGGGTGACACGCACATCCTGACTCCACAAGAGAAGGACAGTGGAAAATTTGTCTTCAAGATATTCCCTCTCCTCCTCCTATGTATCTCTTGGCTGATGCTAATTTGTATCCTTTTGCTGTACGTTTTAACGGCAATCTGTTTGCTGTACATTTTAATGACAATTGTAAATATAGACTTTCCAGAATTCTCTGAGTTGCTATAGTGAATTTTCATTGTTAAGAAAGTAGTTGCTGCTGCTAAGTCGCTTCAGTCATGTCTGACTCTGTGTGACCCCATAGATGGCAGCCCACAAGGCTCCCCCATCCCTGGGATTCTCCAGGCAAGAAAACTGGAGTGGGTTGCCATTTCCTTCTCCAATGCATGAAAGTGAAAAGTGAAAAGTGAAAGTGATGTCGCTCAATCCTGTCCGACTCTTAGCAACCCCATGGACTACCAGGGGGTAGTCCTCTGTCCATGGGATATTCAAGGCAAGAGTCCTGGAATGGGGTGCCATTGCCTTCTTCAAAGAGAGTAGTGGATACCTCCAAATTTGTAGCTAGTTGGTCAGAAGTATATGTGGCCTAGGGACCTGAAACTTGGGTCTGGTGTCTGAAGTAAAGGCAATATTGTAAAGGATGTGCCCTCATCGTGTGAAGTTTGGCCCAATTTGGGGTTGTGGGTATCAGAAGTCATGGAAAAGGAATAAAAGGTGAGTAAAGGAAACAACTCAAGCAGCCTATGGGAATGGAGATGGACTAGGAGAAAGAAGATATCATGGGAAAATATCTCAAAAGGTGACCTTGCTCCAGGATTTATATAGGACCCTAAGAAGGATGGTAATGAGGGTAGGACCCTGGTAAGATGCCAATTTGTAAAATTGCATAGTGTGTGGATGTGCTGATAACCTTTTTAAAAAAGATGATTGTGATCATCATTGTCAACTGCTCCTCTGAAGTCAGTAAAATACAGACCTCACATTCTCTGTATAAGATTCTGTTTTGGTGAATGGGTGTGATAATCAGAAGGAATATTCTGTAATACTTAATTGTTAGAAGACATACATAGTTTTCTTGGTATCAAAATGAGTAGCAGGGTATTGTTGGGGACAAGGAGTTGAAACTCAAATTCCATTTTCATCAGTTGATAGAAAAAGTCTTTCAGTTCAGTTTCATTGGCCAAGATTTTCACCTTTGTGTGAGGAAAAGCAATGGGTAGATAGTTAAATCTATTTAATTTAAGTTTCATTCCAGATTAAACTTCAGAGAGGCATTCATTGTTCCTCTTAGTACCCCAATTTGTTCATTGTCTTCTTTATTACTCAGTACCTCAGTAAACCATTGGACAGTTTATACATTTTTATTCAAAAACAAATGCTCAAAACTTCAAATAAATATTGTGTACTATTTCTGTGTTATCAATATTTTTCTTGCTCTAACAGTATGTGGTCTAGAAGATAAATGTTTTAATGACCTTGGGCTCTTGTGTTTGTGATGAAGAAAGAAAAATCTTTCATCAAAATCTGTAAAAGATTGTGTGTGTGTGTGTGTGCATGCACGTGTGCACACATGCTTTTGTGTGACGCTGCTTCCTGGGTAGCTCAGCTGGTAAAGAATCCACCTGCAATGCAAGAGACCCCAGTTCAATTCCTGGGTTGGGAAGTTCCCCTGGAGAAGGGATAGGTTACCCACTCCAGTATTCTAGGCTTCCCTGTTGGCTCAGATGGTAAAGAATCTGACCGCAATGTGGAAGACCTGGGTTCAGTCCCTGAATTGGGAAGATCCTCTGAAGGAGAGCATGGCAACCCACTCCAGTATTCTTGCCTGGAAATCCCCATGAACAGAGGACCTGAGGGGCTATAGTCCATGGGGTCGCAAAGAGTTGACATGACTAAGCACACAGCTGAAATTGTACATGCTCGAGCACTTTTAACTTTCTGGGAAAAAAGTGAGATTTTAGGATCTTAAACCATGTCATGCACTTCAGCAACAGAGAAACTACTCGATGACATTCATTTAGTTAGACATACAGATCTAGACCCTTGAATTTGTTCAATATCTTTGAGAAGTTTCAAGATTCTTCGTATTATAGGAAAACTGCTTTTCATAGGTAGTATAACCAAACTATATGTTTTTCCCCCCACTGAGGAAAATCATTTGGTTTTGATTATTCTCAAAATAGTTTTTGAAGTAATAAATGCATATTTCTCTTATTATCTCCTCTTCTGTACTTATTAAGACTAATTGTGTGTGTGTGCTTAGTCACTGAGCTACCCAGGAAGCAGTAAGACTAATTACTCAGATTCAGTTTTTGTAACAAGAATCAATATGTAAAAGTTTGGATATCACTAATAAAAATGAAGTTAATCAGGATCTATATTTTGGCATTGGACAAGGTAAGATGGCAGTATTCAAGAGTAAGTAACTGGGATTTCCCTGATGATCCAGTTGTTAAGACTCATAAGAGAATACTGACAATACATTGTAATTTTTAAATGATGTGTTTAATATCATTGGCTTCCCTGATAGCTCAGTTGGTAAAGAAGAGAAAGACTACCCATTTCAGTATTCTGGCCTGGAGAATTCCATGGATTATACTATAGTCCATGGGTTCGCAAAGAGTCAGACACGACTGAGCGACTTGCACTTTAATATCATTATTAATTAAACTTTCTTAGTAGTAGAGTTGTTAATTCAAAATATATGTGCACATTTCTGATATTTACTAGTATTGTCTGTTTCCTCTGGTAAACTTGTGACAGTTTATATTCCCATCTTTCTTAAATTATATCCTTACCAATAATAATACTGTCACTTATAAAACATAGACACACATTTATGTCAAGTAATTTAATGCTTAGAAAATGACGTCTGGTCATTTGGTTGAACTGTGTTTGTTTTTTGTAAAATTATTAAATAGCCTAAATCTTAATTTTCACATCAAGAAAATGTTAATTAAAACAGATTTCCAATCCAGACAATCTATAAATAGAGACTTGATAGCCACATTATACTTCTTGTTTTTTAAATTTAAGTATAGTTCATTTACAATATTAGTTGAAGGTTACAATGTAGTGATTCAGTGTTTTTATATATTAGACTCCAGTTAAAGTCATAAAATAGATATATTGCCTTGTACTATACAATGTACCTTTGTTGCTTATTGTTTTATCTGTAGTATTTTGTATCTCTTCATCCTGTACACCTGTTTGGAACCTGCCCCCATCCTTCTTTCCCCTGGTAACCTTTAGTTTGTTCTCTATATCTGTGAGTCTGTTTCTGTTTTGTTGTATTAATTAATTTTATTTTTTTATTTTATTTTCGTTCATTTTATGTTTTAGATTCCATGTATAAGTGAAAGCATGCAGTGTTTGTCTTTTTCTGACTTATTTACCAAGCATAATACCCTGTAGATTTTTTCTTGTTGCAAATGGCAGAATTTCATTTTTTAAGGGCTGAGTAATATTTCATTGTATATATATTTATACACCACATCTTTATGCATTCATCTGTTGGTGAACACTTAGCTTGCTTCCATATCTTGGCAATTGTAGACAATGAACATTGAGGTTCATGTATCTTTTCAGATTATATCCAAAGAAAATGTGTTTTCATTTTCTTTGGATATATACCCAGGAATGGAATTTCTAGATCTTATGGTAGTCCATTTGTAGTTTTTAAGGAACCTCCATACTGTTTTCCATAGTGATCGCATCAATTTACATTTCTACCAACAGCGACTTCACTTTCACTATTTACTTTCATGCACTGGAGAAGGAAAAGGCAACCCACTCCAGTGTTCTTGCCTGGAGAATCCCAGGGACAAAGGAGCCTAATGGGCTGCTGTCTATGGGGTCGCACAGAGTCGGACATGACTGAAGCGACTTAGCAGCAGCAACAGTGTACTAGGGTTCCCTTATTTCTACATCTTCACCAAATTTTGATATCTTGATGGTAGCCATTGTGTTACTGAGTCCAAGCTCATACTGTTTGCTGCATGACAGGCCAGTGAATCAAGAGACAAGTCGTTAGGGCAAGGAATAGCAACTTTATTCACAAAGTCAGCAGACTGAGAAGATGGTTGGCTAGTGTCCCAAACAACCATCTTACCAAAGTTGTAGTTCAGGCTTGTTTTATACTAAAAGGGGAGAGAGTGTGACGGGTTGTTGCAAACTTCTTGGTGCAGGAATCCTCTGTTCTTGCAGCTGTCCATGTGGGTCTGATCATAATGTTCCTGTAAATTTCCAACAAGGCAGTTGTTACTTTATTTCTAGAAGTGTTTTACCTTTAAAGGTCAGAGCCTGGAGAATAGGCTGTAATGTATGTTGCAGGCTCCAGGCAACACTCGTTACAGAGGTTCAGAGGCAGCATGACTAAGTGAGCACAAGGTTAGACAACATGCACAAGCATGACAATAGAGCGCAAGGCTAGCACTAAAGGAATGGATCTACTATGGACTCGGATTTGGTATTCTCTGTTAGAATTCTGACAGATGTGAGGTGATACCTCTTTGTGGTTTTGATTTGTATTTCTCTATTTAGTGATGTTCAGCATCTTTCATGTGCCTGTTGGCCACCTATATGTCTTCTTTGGGAAAAAAAATGTCCATTTAGGTCTTCTGCCCATTTTCTGATGGGGTCGTGTTGTTTGTTTTGGCATTTTGTTTTATGAGCTGTTCATATAGTTTAGATATTAATCCCTTGTTGGTCATATCATTTGTGAATATTTTCTGGCATTCCATAGATGGCGTGTGCATTTTGTTGATGATTTCCTTAGCTGTGTAAAAGCTTTTAAGTGTAGTTAGTTCTCATTTGTTTAGTTTTGCTTTTGTTTATTTTGCCTTAGGGGACAAATCTAAAGACATTCTGGTACAATTTATGTCAGAGCATTCTCCTTATGTTTTCTTCTAGGAGTTTTATGGTTCCCAATCTTACATGTAGGTCTTTAATTCATTTTCAGTTTGTTTTTGTATATAGTGTGACAAAATGTTCTAATCTGAAGCCTTGTGAGTAGCTGTCCAGTTTTTTCAGCACCACTTAATGAAGAGACTGTCTTTTTTTCCCACTGTGTATTCTTGCCTCCTTTGTCATAGATTAATTGACCATAGATGCATGGGTTTATTTCTGCATCTCTATCTGTTCCATTCGTCTATGTGGTTTTGTGCCAGCATCATGCTGTTTTGATTTCTGTAGCTTTGTAGTGTAGTCTGAACCTAGAAAGTATGATATGTGCAGCCTTGTTATTTTTTTCTCAAGATTGGTTTGGGAATTCAGCATCTTTTGTGATTTATTCATTCTATTTCTGTGAAAAACATCCTGGAAATTTTGATAGGGATTGCATTAAATCTTTGGATTGCTTTGGGGAGTATGGACACTGTAACAATATTCTTCCAATCTAAGAGTTTAGGATATATTTCCATTTCTTCATATCATTTTCAATTTTTTAAAATTAAGTCTTCTGCGTTTCAGAGCATAGGTCATTTCAGGGTGAAATGTGTTCCCCTTGTATTTGTTGTCTTTTATATTTGCTATTTCATATTCTTTGATTATTTTACCTATTGTATTAGAGAAACAAAATTGGCATTAAAAATTATGCTGCCTACTAGACTTATTAGGAGAACTGGTAAACTTTTATAAGTCACAGCTTGTTGGATTTTAGAGTGATTGTGAAAGTGAAAGAGGAGAGTGAAAAAGTTGACTTAAATCTCAACATTCAGAAAACTAAGATCATGGCATCTGGTTCCATCACTTCATGGCAAATAGATGGGGAAACAGTGGAAACAGTGGCTGACTTTATTTTTCTGGGCTCCAAAATCACTGCAGATGGTGACTGCAGCCATGAAATTAAAAGAAGCTTACTCGTTGGAAGGAAAGTTATGACCAACCTAGACATCATATTAAAAAGCAGAGACATTACTTTGTCAACAAAGATCTGTCTAGTCAAGGCTATGGTTTTTCCAGTAGTCATGTATGGATGTGAGAGTTGGACTATAAAGAAAGCTGAGCGCTGAAGAATTGATGCTTTTGACGTGTAGTGTTGGAGAAGACTCTTGAGAGACCCTGGGACTGCAAGGAGATCCAACCAGTCCATTCTAAAGGAGATCAGTCCTGGGTGTTCATTGGAAGGACTGATGTTGAAGCTGAAACTCCAATACTTTGGCCACCGGATGTGAAGAGCTGACTCATTGGAAAAGATCCTGAGGCTGGGAAAGATTGAGGGCAGGAGGAGAAGGGGACGACAGAGAATGAGATGTTGGATGACATCACCGACTCAATGGACATGGGTTTGGGTGGACTCTGGGAGTTGGTGATGGACAGGGAGGCCTGGCGTGCTGCGATTCATGGGGTCACAGAGAGTCGGACATGACTGAGCGACTGAACTGAACTGAAGAGTCAGTTTTAAAATTTATCTAGTAGAATCACATAGAAGTGGAAGTTATTTTACAAAAAGCTTGTCTGTTAGTTGAACACAACTAAGTATATATTAATAACACTGATAATTGGAAATAGGACAATTCTTCTGAAATAGCACTAGATATGTATTTATTAAACTAACCTTAGTTTTGGATCCTTAAAAATGTTTATTTTGACTACATTGACATACCTGGGGAAATTGCAAGCATTGGCTGATAATGTTTATGAAAGTTGTAACACTAAAGTTGTAATGTTTATGAAAACTTTATCTGAATAAAAAAATATTAAATTGATAAGGTAAAGGACAAAGTTAGCACAATTTTTTTGTCAGAAAAAAATGTGGCTTAAAGCAAAAGGAAAATCTTTTACAATATATGTTGTACTTTAAAATGATAAACCCAAAGTGTTACATTTAGTATAAAAAGTCCTCAAAAATTAAAAAAAAATCTTAGAGAACATCTAATTTGGCTCTATCCCCTGGAAAATTTGATACTCTGTATTAATAGTAAGTGTCCAGAAAGAATTCATTTTTAGCTAAATTTTCTTCTGGCCCTTTAGAGTACTAAATAGCAGCCGCATATTTTGATTATGGATTCAACCTACTGATTTCAAAAACCAAAAAAAACCAAAAACCCCTTTTGGCATTTTCTCCCCAAGGTTTATTATTTCTTCTGTCCATCACTTCCTTCTTCTTCTTCTTTTTTTTCATATTTTTGTCCTTGGCCTGACTTTCTGGCAATCTCCTTTTCCTTACTTCTGCCTCTTCTTGCCTTATTCTCAGGGTGAGATCATACTCTTTGTGGAGTTAATGGTATTTAGATGTGGGATTTGGACTGAAACCTACACTGAAAATGTCTACCACATGATGATAGTGAGGACACATATAGCCCATTTTATTTTCCATGATGAGTGCTTTGTTGTTCTATTTTTGTCATTTCAGTAATCTGGGATGATAAATAGGGCATTGTGCTAAAATTACCACTCTCTGCAAGTATCCTCTGTTCAACCTTATTACCTCCCTCCTTCATTAATTGCCTTTTTCCAAAAGAGTCATGATGGAGTTCAGAGCACTTAAAAACACATTAACTTTAAGAATATGGACAGAATATGTATGAGTCCCTAACCACCTCCAAATTTAAAAATATTACACCTTCACTACAGAAGGTCATATTGCTTAGACTCTTGTATTCTATTAGGAAAAAAAAAAAAAATTTCCTGCAAAGTCTTCTGTGCAAAGAATGGTGATAAGGATGGATTTTTCACAAGGTCAGCCTCCAAGGACCACACAGAGTAGATAACACTGAGATAGGTAAAGATCTTCATTTTAAGAAAAGTACACCCTATGCTGTGCCAAGAACACAATAAACACCAACAAAATGTTAATTCTGTTTATTTGTCCTCCTCTTCTGCACTCTGATGTCAGAAACTGTCACTGACATCACTGAACATGTGAATCTATCCTGAAATTAGGGGTGCTGGCTATGGGGTGTTTTGGCCATGTTGTTGTCCAAATCATAAAAACCCCAAACTCAGTCATGACACAGTACTCTAAATTTTTTTCAGTGGCTTTTCACCACCTATAGAATATAGTTTGAGTTCCTTTGCTTGGTGTGCTCTTAATGTTTGAACTCCCAAGTCTTATTTTCACATTCAGGAAAAAAAAAAAAACCAAAAGACAAAATTGATCCCTTAATTAAAAAATTGTTTCAGAACAAAACAGGCTTCCCATTCCCTCTGAACTTGTATAAATGATGTTCCTTCTTCCTGGAATGCCTGTCCCTTCACCTTTGTGGTCACTGCCCTCCTCCACCATCTGCCCCCCACCCCAGCTTTACATTTTAATTCTGTCTTAGTCTTTAAGAGCTTCATCAAAGTTACCTCCTGAAAGAGTCCTTCCCTGACACCTCTCCCTCAGTTTGAGTTAGGTAGCCCTTCCAGATAGCATATTGAAAAGCACAGACATTACTCTGCCAACAAAGGTCCATCTAGTCAAGGCTATGGTTTTTCCAGTGGTCATGTATGGATGTGAAAGTTGGACTGTGAAGAAAGCTGAGCGCCGAAGAATTGATGCTTTTGAACTGTGGTATTGAAGAAGACTCTTGAGAGTCCCTTGGACTGCAAGGAGATCCAACCTGTCCATTCTGAAGGAGATCAGCCCTGGGATTTCTTTGGAGGGAATGATGCTGAAGCTGAAACTCCAGTATTTTGGCCACCTCATGGGAAGAGTTGACTCATTGGAAAAGACCCTGATGCTGGGAGGGATTGGGGTCAGGAGGAGAAGGGGACGACAGAGGATGAGATGGCTGGATGGCATCACTGACTCGATGGATGTGAGTCTGAGTGAACTCTGGGAGTTTGTGATGGACAGGGAGGCCTGGCGTGCTGCAATTCATGGGGTCGCAAAGAGTTGTACACGACTGAGCGACTGAACTGAACTGACTCCTTCCAGACACATCTGATCCATTCTGTCCTTCAACATTTTATATACTTTACTGCTCTTCCAATATTATTATTTTCTTGACTGTCTCCTCTGTCTTACTGAAAGAAAGGGACAGTGCCCTTAAATCACTGTGTCTCTGTACCTCAAACCTAATTTGTGTTTAAAAAGTCCTGTGGACTAAATGGATGGCAAGGTGTGTACTCTGGTGGAGGGAGTAATAAGGACAGTCTATACTCAAAATCTATTTCTGAATTAACATTCATAGTGTTCTTTGATGTAAAGTGATCTACATGCATGTCTCCTGTATATGTATAGATTTTTTCTTTCATACATTGGAAAATTGAGAGGTCTTGAAAATGAGCTTTCTTTTTCTGGGCAGGGGGTGATAAAAATGATACAAATGAAAAGAACTGTAACTTTAAACTTAATAAAAGCAAAATATAAGGATTAGTTATATGCTTCAGTGCATTATTTCTATAATACTTTTGCCCTTCTAAATGTTTCCAGCTGATTGATTCTGGATACTTAAAATCCATGATCTCATGATACCACTTAGCAGGGTTCTGTTTTTTCAAAGTGGTTCATAAACTAATGACCTCCACCCTCTAGAGTACAAAAACCCTGAGGTCCAGGTTGCATACTGGGCCCAGTTCCACTGGTATAAGTCCCAGTTTGGTTTGTAGAGCCTGTCTCTGGTGCCTTCTCAGTGTTAGTGACTGTGGATATGATATGTAACTGCTTTATGATAAAAACAAGACTGTGGCATCATTGAATTTATTAGACAAGAAGATAATTAGAAATGAAATCTCTTCAGTGTCTTAAGCACCAACAGTGGAAAATGAAGTTCAATAAATACACTCCAGACTTTGAACTTCACTTTTGATTAATTAGTGAATTTTAATGGCCTTCCATAATGTGACAGCTACTCCATTGATCCACCTAATTAAGGATCATGAAAGCAAAAAAGATTTCTCTTCACTTTGATGGCGGAATTTCCCCTTGAAATCTATCAAACTGCTCGAATAGTTGTTGAGAATAATGCTGGCATTGTTATACATGATATTCAGTATGTCATAGTCCAGTGAGACCTGTTTATTGCATACTTTTATTTCACTTTTGTTTATTTGGGCACAGGTAGAGAAGAAGAAGATGGAATACTGGGTAGGGACAATGATTTAAAACTGTAAATATCCCATCAAATGTTCTGCAAAAAGTAGATGTTAATTATTTATAGCTATTGATCTAAAGCCCATTTGACTTATTACATACATTCATTGTATGCTCATTCTAGCATGAAATGCTACGAAAAAGACTGACAAACTGTATTAAAATTTGTGGTAGCTTGGAAACCATGCATTCACAGTGTGGGTGATATTTCTCAAGCAGTTCTCTGCTGCAATAAGAGTTCAGATTATTGTATGTGTGAAGACCTCTTTTACCCTCAACAAAATGTCAAAGAGAAATAAAAGGAAACACAGTGGAAAACCACAAACAAATCGTGTGTGATAGGATCCTCCTTTTTCGCTAAAGGAACCAGGATGGGACGCTGCTGAGCTTGGAGAAGAGAGGCCAGGAGCTAGGCGTGAAAATACCTCTGGGGCTGCAGCCCACTGTGTGTTTCCTCTCAGGTTTGAATGTGAACACCAGAAGTTCTCTTGTTTCTACTCTGTGAAGGTTGGGACTCACGACGTGGGTAAAAATCAAAAGGTTGAAAAGTTGGTCCAGCTTGAAGGACAGCCATGACAGTAAGCATGCATACCACAAGCATCTGTCTTTCTGTCCCACTTCTTTCATTCTTTCCTTTTTCTGTCCTGTGCTTAGTCAGATGAGTTGGTGTCATTGTGAGACCATATGAAATTGCTGCACTACGGTGAATGGTGGGCTTCCCAGGTGGCACTCAGTTCAGTTCAGTCGCTTATTCATGTCCGACTCTTTGCGACCCCATGAATCGCAGCATGCCAGGTCTCCCTGTCCATCACCAACTCCCAGAGTTCACTCAAACTCAATGTCCATCAAGTCAGTGATGCCATCCAGCCATCTCATCCTTTGTCATCCCCTTCTCCTCCTGCCCCCAATCCCTCCCAACATCAGAGTCTTTTCCAATGAGTCAATTCTTCACATAAGGTGGCCAAAGTACAGGAGTTTCAGCTTTAGCATCATTCCTTCCAAAGAACACCCAGGACCGATCTCCTTTAGAATGGAGTGGTTGGATCTCCTTGCAGTCCAAGGGACTCTCAAGAGTCTTCTCCAACACCACAGTTCAAAAGCATCAATTCTTTGGCGCTCAGCTTTCTTCACAGTCGAACTTTCACATCCATACATGACCTCTGGAAAAACCATAGCCTTGACTAGATGGACCTTTGTTGGCAAAGTCATGTCTCTGCTTTTGAATATGTTATCTAGGTTGGTCATAACTTTCCTTCCAAGGAGTAAGCGTCTTTTAATTTCATGGCTGCAATCACCATCTGCAGTGATTGTGGAGCCCAATAAAATAAACTTGGACACTGTTTCCACTGTTTCCCCATCTATTTCCCATGAAGTGACTAGTGAGTGGTAAAGGACCTGCCTCCAGTTCAGGAGACATAAAAGACATGGGTTCGATTCCTGGGTTGGGAAGATCCCCTGGAGAAGGAAATGGCAACCCACTCCAGTATTCTTGCTTGGAAAATCCCATGGACAGAAGATGCCGGCAGGTTATAGTCCACGGGATCACAGAAGAGTCAGACGTGACTGAAGCAACTTACGATGCACACACACGGGGAATGGTCGTGTGGCATGAGTACATGTGTGTTCAGTTATGTCTGACTCTTTGTGACCCCATGGACTGCAGCCCACCTAGCTCCTCTTTTCATGGAATTTGCCAGACAAGAATACTGGAGTGGGTTGCCACTTCCTTTTCCAGGGAATCTTCCCTACCCAGGGATCAAACCTGTGTCTCTTGCATCTTCTGCATTGGCAGGCAGATTCTTTATCACTGGTGCTATCTGGGAAGTCCAGTGTGGCACAAGAGGGCACAATATTCAAGTGTTTTAAAATTTTGAGATACCTATGGATAGATTTAAATTTTTAAAAGGAAATATCAAAATCTGATTATTTTTTGAGGTTAAAAGCTGATTTTTCATAAAGTATTATCTTGGTGAAGGGAGATAAATTATTCATAGTGGATGTTCCAGTTCCTGAGAAAACTGCATGGAGAATTTGAATTTATATAATTGCAAATGCTCCATTTATTAAAGACCAGAGAAAGATTTAGCCTCTCAGTTTGGACATAATAGAGAGTACTAGATGAGTTTCTGCCTTATACTCACTAAAAAGTACTTCAGTAAAAATTTCCATATTTAAAAAATGTGTAAGTGAAATGCCAGAATAGTTTGAATCAGTGACAGAGTTTTTAGGACATAGATTTTTTTTTTTTTTTAAGGCCTAATAATCTGGAGGAGATCAGTCCTGGGTGTTCATTGGAAGGACTGATGTTGAGGCTGAAACTCCAATACTTTGGCCACCTCATGAGAAGAGTTGACTCATTGGAAAAGACTCTGATGCTGGGAGGGATTGGGGGCAGGAGGAAAAGGGGACGACAGAGGATGAGATGGCTGGATGGCATCACGGACTCAATGGACATTAGTTTGAGTGAACTCCGGGAGTTGGTGATGGACAGCGAGGCCTGGCGTGCTGGATTCATGGGGTTGCAAAGAGTCAGACATGACTGAGCGACTGAACTGAACTGAACTGAATAATCTGGCAAATCAATTAAAGGAAAATCTAACTCCCTTCCTGCTTTAATTAGAATACTGCCAGTTTACAGGGAAAGGTAATATTGAGTGTGTTTCAAAGTACTGAGTACTTAAATTTTTAAAGAGAAATTTTACTAAAAAAGCTTAGTAAGCCAAGAAAATTAGAACTTTTATCTTTTGCTCAAAAGCAGAAAATATATTATGATCAACCCAGGGACATGGGTTACTTTAATTATGAATTTGTATCCTCCTGTAGTCAAGCTGTACAATTTTGCAGGGAGTACATATTGGGAAAATGGTACAGTATTCAGTGTAGTACTAGAAATTCCATTCGTTAAGTGCACTAAGTTAGAAATTTCTGAGGACACTATTTAGCAATATTTGACACCTCTTAACTATGTATAATCTCTTCACGGCTGATCCAGCAAAGCGCAGCTACTGCTCCTTACCTTGAACGAGGTCGCCCCTCCTGACCTTGAACGTGGAGTAGCTCCTCTCAGCCCTCCTGCACCCGTGTAGCCGCTGCGCCTTGGTCTGATAGATAGAGTACCTGATAAACTATGGCCGGAGGTTCCTGACATTGTACAGGAGACAGGGATCAAGACCATCCCCATGGAAAAGAAATGCAAAAAAGCAAAATGGCTGTCTGAGGAGGCCTTACAAATAGCTGTGAAAATAAGAGAAGTGAAAAGCAAAGGAGAAAAGGAAAGATATTCCCATTTGAATGCAGAGTTCCAAAGAACAGCAAGGAGAGATAAGAAAGCCTTCCTCAGTGATCAGTGCAAAGAAATAGAGAAAAACAACAGAATGGGAAAGACTGGAGATCTCTTCAAGAAAATTAGAGATACCAAGGGAACATTTCATGCAAAGATGGGCTTGATAAAGGACAGAAATGGTATGAACCTAACAGAAGCAGAAGATATGAAGAAGAGGTGGCAAGAATACACAGAAGAACTGTACAAAAAAGATCTTCATGACCCAGATAATCACGATGGTGTGATCACTCACCTAGAGCCAGACATCCTGGAATGTGAAGTCAAGTGGGCCTTAGAAAGCATCATTATGAACACAGCTAGTGGAGGTGATAGAATTCCAGTTGAGCTATTCCAAATCCTGAAAGATGATGCTGTGAAAGTGCTGCACTCAATATGCCAGCAAATTTGGAAAACTCATCAGTGGCCACAGGACTGGAAAAGGTTAGTTTTCATTCCAATCCCAAAGAAAGGCAATGCCAAAGAATGCTCAAACTACTACACAATTGCACTCATCTCACATGCTAGTAAAGGAATGCTCAAAATTCTCCAAGCCAGGCTTCAGTAATACGTGAACCGTGAACTTCCATATGTTCAAACTGGTTTTAGAAAAGGCAGAGGAACCAGAGATCAAATTGCCAACATCTGCTGGATCATGATAAAAGCAAGAGAGTTCCAGATCTGCTTTATTGACTATGCCAAAGCCTTTGACTGTGTGGATCACAATAAGCTGTGGAAAATTCTGAAAGAGATGGGAATACCAGACCACCTGGTCTGCCTCTTGAGAAACCTATATGCAGGTCAGGAAGCAACAGTTAGAACAGTACATGGAACAACAGACTGGTTCCAAATAGGAAAAAGAGAATGTCAAGGCTGTATATTGTCACTCTGCTTATTTAACTTCTATGCAGAGTACATCATGAGAAACGCTGGACTGGAAGAAACACAAGCTGGAATCAAGATTGTTTGGAGAAATATCAATAACCTCAGATATGCAGATGATACCACCCTTATGGCAGAAAGTGAAGGGGAACTAAAAAGCCTCTTGATGAAAGGGAAAGAGAGTGAAAAAGTTGACTTAAGGCTCAACATTCAGAAAACGAAGATCATGGCATCTGGTCCCACCACTTCATGGGAAACAAATGGGGAAACAGTGGAAACAGTGTCAGACTTTATTTTTCTGGGCTCCAAAATCACTGCAGATGGTGATTGCAGCCATGAAATTAAAAGACTCTTACTCCTTGGAAGGGAAGTTATGACCAACCTAAATAGCATATTAAAAAGCAGAGATATTACTTTGCCAACAAAGGTCCATCTAGTCAAGGCTATGGTTTTTCAGGTAGTCATGTATGTATGTGAGAGTTGTGTTGTGAAGAAAGCTGAGCGCCGAAGAATTGATGCTTTTGAACTGTGGTGTTGGAGAGGACTCTGCGAGTCCTTGGACTGCAAAGAGATCAAAACCAGTCAATCCTAAAGGAAATCAATTCTGAATATTCATTGGAAAGACTGATGCTGAAAATGAAGCTCCAGTGCTTTGTGTACCTGATGTGAAGAGCTGACTCAATGGAGAAGACCCTGATGCTGGGAAAGATTGAAGGCAGGAAGAGAAGGGGATGACAGATAATGAGATGGTTGGATGGCATCACTGATTTGATGGATGTGAGTTTGAATCAGTTCTGGAATTTGGTGATGGACAGGGAAGCCTGGCGTGCTGCAGTCCATGGGGTGGCAAAGAGTCAGATACAACTGAGCGACTGAACTGAAGTGATATGTGTATATATGTATAATATATGTTTGCATGTGTGTGTATATATATATATATATATGTATATATAAATGTGTGTGTATATATATATCCCCATTCGCACCCCTCTAGGTCATCACAGAGCACCATGCTTAGCTCCCTGTGCTATACACCAGCTTCCCACTAGCTATCTATTTTACATGTAGTAATGTGTATATATCAGGGCTGCTCTCTCGGTTCATCTCAGCTTCCCTCTCCCCACCTACCATGGCCACAAGTTTCACCTGTCATCTGTGTCTCTTATGTCCTGCAAATAGGTCTATCTTGCCCCTTGGTGACTAGGCGATGGTAGCTGCTCTGACCACACTTCCTGGCTACTAACAGAAAAAAAAGTCTTTCCTGTCTTTCTTGCTTTCCTTCTTGCTTTTTGAGAAGGAAATTTGATAAGGTATGAATTTGGCCATAATTTCTGTGGACCACAGGCTTTCTCCTTGAGTGACTGTGTTAGTAGTCCTCATGCTCTATGTCTTTATGGGGCCAGTAGGTAGATAGGTGGTTGACTCAGGTGGTGGTTTTTTGCATCTGTAGCCCTTTAAAATTGATGACAACCAGAAGCATGCTTCTCCAGACTTCAGAGCAATGATAAAACGGAATGCTTTGTAATTAGAAGTGTTGATATCTCATAGGAGATGAATCCTATTATTTCTCTGTATTGTGAAAATACCTAGGAGACCACCCCTTCATTTGATTCCTGAGGAAGATCCTGAAAAAGGTCCACTGTGTGTCTTTGGAAGTGGGGTCACCAGGACACTTGAGGCACCAACCCAAGCTGGAATTTCTGCTGATTTAGCTTGTTGATCAGTTTTACTCCAGTGAAGAGATTCACCCCCCACCAGCTGGGGTTTCTCACACACACATCAAGTTCTGGGAGTGGCTCACATGGTACAAGTCTTGGGTCTGTCCTTTCATACAGAGAACCAACCTCTAGGCTGCAGACTGGTACCTCCTGTCAGATCTGTGGTGGTATTAGATTAAAAATAAAGGGCTGCTTCTGCTGCTGCTGCTAAGTTGCTTCAGTCTTGTCTGACTCTGTGCGACCCCATAAACAGAAGCCCACCAGGCTCCCCTATCCTTGGGATTCTCCAGGCAAGAACACTGGAGTGGGTTGCCATTTCCTTCTCCAATGTGTAAAAGTGAAAAGTGAAAGTGAAGTCGCTCAGTCGTGTCCAACTCTTAGCGACCCCATGGACTATAGCCTTCCAGGCTCCTCCGTCCATGGGATTTTCCAGGCAAGAGTACTGGAGTGGGGTGCCATCGCCTTCTCCAAAAATAAAGGGCACAATAAATGAAATGCGCTTGAATCATCCCCAAACCATCCCCCCATCCCCAGTCCATGGAAAAATTGTCTTCCACAAAACCAGTCCCCGGTGCCAAAAAGGTTAGGGGCATCTGAAGTCTAATATACACATTTTAAAATTGATTTATTTTATATTTTGGTGGTGCTGGGTCTTCATTGCTGTGCAGGTTTTTCTCGTTGCAGAGAGCAGGAGCTCTTCTCTAATTGTGGTGTGCAGGCTTCTTGCTGTGGAGCAAAGACTCAAGGGCTTGCAGGTTTCAATAATTGCTCAGTAATTGCAGCTTCTGGGCTCTAGAGCATGGGCTCAATAATTGTGGCACGTAGGTTTAGTTGCTCTGTGTCATGTGGGGTCTTCCCAGACCAGGGATTGAACCCGTATCTCCTGCATTGGCAGGTGGATTCTTCACCAGTGAGCCACTAGAGAAGCCCTAATATATACAATTTATATGACAAATAAAATTCAGATTGTCTCAGAACTATGACTATATATGAAAAATAAGAGTGAATTTGTGTAAAACCAATCCTCCTACACGCTTCTTTGTTAAAAGAACTGCCTCCTGCCAACACCATGGAAACCAGGCACAGTTTCTTGCTAATAGTGTTGGTCAGCCACTAGGCTTAGACCACAGGTCCCCCATCATGCTGGGGCAGGGCTAGTGCTCTCCTCAGCACATTCCTGACATGATGAATCCTGCTGCCAGCTTCCTATGTCTTAGATCTGCAATATTAAGGCTTGTGATGAAGCCTAGTACTTATCTCTCCTCTAGGCTGAGCTGGCAAGCTATGGCTGGAGACAAAATTCTGCCATAGCATACAGTGCTCTTAAGGTCCTCAGCAGGACACACCTGGGAGGTGCCTGTCTGAGTTTCAGAGTCAGCTGGCTGGCCCTGTGAGGTGGCTGTGGGCTCCCTGAGAGAGTGATGGGGTGAGGGAGACTAGTATACCTGCTTCTGACCCTGAATCCACGAGCCTTCCCCCAGGGAACACGATCACACGCGTGCCCTGTTTGCATAATGCCCGTTTGCACAGTGCTCCTCAGGTTGCTTTGTATCTTTGGTGTATGCAGTGTTGCTGAGACAAATACACACAGTGAGCAGCTTCCTGAAAATGAGACAATTTGTTCAATTCATGCTACAAATGGTGGAGTGTCTGCCCACTGTGTAATACAGAATATATTGGATTGTCTTATGGTTATAACATCCTGGTTTCTGTCTGGCCAGGGGAATAAGATCTGTACCCTAACGATGCTAGTGAAACATACCCGTGGTAATGAAAAATATAAAAGGTGCTCTGAGAGTTATAGAGGGGAAAGAAATGACTTCTCCTGCAAGAATTTTTGATGGCTTTAAGACTAAGTATAACTGAAGTGTTGAAAGACCAACTAAATGGCCTTCTACCTTGGCCTGGAAAAGCAAGGGGGAATAGAGTAGAAAATGAATTTGGCTAGATAAGAATGCTTATAGGAGGAATAGTGAAAAATTGAAATGCAAGTTGTATTAAGAGTACAGAAGGCCTTCAAAGCCAGGCTAAATAATATGAGTGTTACTGGAATTAGTCCCCAGGAAGTGTAATGTGGCCATAGTGTTTGAAGGGTTTTGGCATGGGAAGACACGTTACAGGACTGACAGAATCTGGGTGAATGGTGCAAATTTGTCATGCCCCTTGGATTGAATAAAATACAAATTGGGATATAAAATCCCATCCACACAGAAGGATATGAGAAGCATTTTTAAACATAACTCATCTACTCGTTACTAGGGCTAGTAATCATATTACCGGGATCCTAGCAGAAAAACATAACAAAGGCCATTACCAGAGCTAATGGAACTGAGTGTATAAACATATTAAACATATTGTTGTACCTTGGTAAGCTGTCTTGACTTTGTGTTTGTACCACTTCAATTTGTGGTTTTGAGTATTTAGATAATAAAGTAGGTCAACAAACTTGCTTGAAACCTCTAGCCCTGGTGAATGGACATTCATTACAATATGACATCTGCCTTTGCCATTTTAGTTATTATTACTCACATGATTACATCCAAAAAGGATTATGATTAAAGAGAAACAAACAGTATTTTTTTTAGATTTATTGTTTTGGGTTGCTCTGCACAGTATGTGGGATCTTAGTTCCCTGACGGGGTTGAATCCACACTCCTTGCATTGAAAGTGCAAAATCTTAACCACCAGACCACCAGGGAAGTCTGGCAAACAAACAGTATTAAAGACAGGGTAAAGGGTCAATGACAATTATGATGGTTCAGAACAGGGTTTCTCCTAACGTTTTCAGGAAGCCAAGTAAATATTGTTATGATAAAGTACAACCCTCAGTAGCAGATTGCTTGGAGAAAAATTCATTTTCTTTACACTAAGCGCTGTGAGAAATATACTGCTCATTATAAAAAGAACATTGAATAAAACATGAATAATGTTGTCAATCTGAGCTTCACAGAAGGTAAAATGGTTCTTTATGCAGTCACTTCACATAATAACCTCTAAGAAAAATCAGAAAAGAAAAATGAATTACAGTTCTGTGAAGCCACTTCTGTGGTAAATTACGGTAATTAGTTCAGATGTAGATTCTCTGATATGATTTAGTAAATGAATGAAACTTAAGGATCCTAGCAGTGCTTCTCAAAATGTCATCTTCACCATCTTTTGTGATGTCTGTTGAACCAGAAATATAGATTTTTAATATGACTCCCAGTGAGTGTGTATATCTGTATTTTCACCAAAAATACTGAATTTGAGAACCACTGCAGACTTTATTTTGGGGGGCTCCAAAATCACTGCAGATGGTGACAGCAGCCATGAAATTAAAAGATGCTTGCTCCTTGGAAGAAAAGTTATTACCAACCTAGACAGCATATTAAAAAGCAGACATTACTTAGTCAACAAAGTCCTTTTAGTCAAAGCTATGGTTTTTCCAGTAGTCATTTTTGATGTGAGAGTTGGACTATGAAGAAAGCTGAGTGTTAAAGAATTGATGCTTTTGAACTGCGGTGTTGGAGAAGACTCTTGAGAGTCCCTTGGACTGCAAGGAGATCCAACCAGTCCATCCTAAAGGAGATGAGTCCTGGGTTTTCATTGGAAGGACTGATGCTGAAGCTGAAACTCCAAAACTTTGTCCACCCGATGTGAAGAGCTGACTCATTTGAAAAGACCCTGATGCTGGGAAAGATTGAAAGTGGGAGAAGAAGGGGACGACAGAGGATGAGATGGTTGAATGGCATCACCAACTCAATGGACATGAGTCTGGGTAAACTCCAGGAGTTGGTGATGGACAGGGAGGCCTGGAGTGCTGCAGTCCATGGGGTTACAAAGAGTTGGACCCAACTAAGTGACTGAACTGAACTGAACTGATCTTGAAAAACAATTGAATAGCTGTCTCTTATTATCTCTTGAATGTGTATTTTCACAGTTGGGATTTTGTCAGGAAACACAAATCAGTAGCTTCATCAAAAGCTAATAAGTTTCTAAAACTCAGATACTCTATTTTTGACCAAGAGCAGATCTATAATTTTTGGATAGGAAAGCTGGCTGTGTGTTATGAAGAGTATGCTTGCCCAGATGGACACCATCTTTCTGCAACTAACTGGTGGCTTCTGGGGCTTTCCTACCATGAGTCACATCATAGACTTCTCAGCTAGGGGTGACATAGAAATAAATGAGATTTGCCTTACCTCACATGTTCCCAGATTTGAATTAATTAAAGATGGAAGAAAATCTATTTTTTCCAGGTAGTAGCAGTTGATAGCATAGACAAACTAATGCTCATATTACCCATTCTTTATTTAAAAATGTGTAGATAAATAAAGGAGCCAATAAAATATGCATGCAGAAGGGTTTCCATCTAATTGTAGTCTCTCGAAAGAATACTCTCCTACTTTGCTACCCTGGGTAGCACTATCCAACCTGGCAGCATCTTTGCATGAAATCCACAGAGAAAGCAGTCTGGGCGAGCTTCCCTACTGTCTGCGTTGAAAAGTTATCAGCTTTCCAGAAGAGCCCAGGGCACTGGATTCCCTCTCTGGAAATCATGTCATGCTATCTGAGGACAGTTTTAACTTGTTCCTGGCTGAGAAAGTACAAGAGGGTTTCATTACACAATCTTGAGGTTTACAGACAGGAGATGTGTAGACACAAAAGGACTATTATTTTCTGTTACAATTGGGGATGATGCTTAGCCTTGCTTATTTCATTTATTTGGGTCAAGCTGATTTCTCTTATATCCAGATATTGCTCATAATCAGTATTTATTGTTTGAACAGAAATACCCTAAAATTTTTGATAAAATTTAGCTCCTATTTGTCTGTTTAGTCATTACAGATACAAAGTTACTTTTCTGTTTCTTTGCAAGAGAATATGATTAACTGTTTACCCACCATGATTTAAATAAGTACATGATTCAGGCAATTCATATGTAATTTCTGTTTCCATCAAAGACATGCACATAAGATATTAATAACTGCATTCTATTTCCCTAGGTGTAATGAAAAAGTAATTTCGGTATTCTAAATTGATTGCTAATGCTCTAGTGACAAATTAACCCTTTCTGCATGAGTAGTATCAGGCTGAACAAATATGAGACAGTATTTTTCTTTCATAGTTTACACATTTGTCAGATATTTGTCTTATCTTTTACATGTCAGTAACAATAGTATGTAAGGAATTTTTATATTCTTCTTGGAACAAGGCAGTATTCCTTTTTCTCCCCCTGGGAATTAGGAAAGCTGTCATTTATTTTCTACAGCAGGGATCTCCAACCTCTGAGATCTAATCCCTGATGACCTGAGGTGAAGCTGATGTAATAATAATAGAAATAAAGTATACAATAAATGTGTAATGTGCTTGAATCATCCTGAAGTCATCCCTCCTTCAACCATAGAAAAATATTCTTCCACGAAACTAGTCCCTGGTACCTAAAAGGCTGGGGACCACTGTTCTAGGGTATTAATTCTAATCCTCTCCTGTTGCTTGCATCTTTTTATGCTTTTTATGTTGAGTACAGAGATGTAAAGTTGCGTGTGCCCTGACTTAAGTCTGCACTGTCTCTGATTTGAAATCTAAATGAATGTTGCCATCATTTATCATCTGTGATGTTTTTATTGTCATGCATGAATAAATAAAGCCTCATATTGAACAGACAAGCAAGATATACATGGTAGAATCAGTAAATAATTTCACAAGCTGAATTTAAAGTAGAATAGATTCAGTTTTAAGCCAGATAGCCCCCAACAGTATCAGGCAGTTGGACCAGGGGAAAAAAGTGCTTTTGCTTATGGCATTTTGCAGTAGTCAAAGCTATTTTCTTTGGTAGTTGATACTTTTGAGATTAAAAAAGAAAAAAAGACCAGTAAAATTGACGTTAAAGAACAAAGCCTACGATAGTTAAGGATCTGGTTGACAACCCTAGCAGTTAAGAGCTAGGGGCCTGAAAGTTGAACGTGGGCCACGACTTACTAGCTGCATGACCTTGAGGAAAGTTATTGAACTATTTTCCCTTCTTCAGGAGTCATTTTTTTTAATTGGTAAAATTGGGGCTTAATGTTGTGAGGAGTAAATGAGATGGTCCTTGTACCTTTGTAAATGAAGAAAGGACTTAGATTCAAAGTGAGTAAAAAGATGAAATGACTGACACACATAACCAAGGGTAGAAAAGGGAGTATTGAGCTGGGTCTTAGGAAAGCACTAAGGTTATGAAGTATATGCCCAAACCCCACCAGACCCCCTCTCTTCCTCTCTTGCTCCCTGCTTTTTTCTTTGTGTATGTGGCTCTGAGAGGTGAAGGTTACAATCATCGCATCCCTAGGGCTCGCATTTTTACAGTTTTCCTGGTAGAGAGAAGAAAGCTTCCTTTGTTCTGTGTCCAGATTGGAAAATACTGCCGAGTGTTCCAATTGCTTGGGCCTTTAGCCAATTTCTGAATCGTTTTCTTTTCATATGTGATAAGGTCCATTACCAAGCTTGGCCAGCATTAGCTCAGTGGTCATGCCTTTCTGTAGACTCTCACCATCCCAAGACTGACACATCCATCACCACCAACATAATTAGAAAAGCATTTTTCAAAGGGAAGTGGAGAGGGGTCAACCTTAATTTAGAAAGAAATCAAACAGTAGCATCTGGAACAGTAGGCAAAAGCTAGTGTCTGGTTGGGGGAGCTACCAAGGTGCAGTGTGTTTCTTTTGTGGCTTTGTTGTTGTTTTTATTGTTTAAGTGATAGAATTGTCTTCTGTCTCCTTTCTAAACTAGATTGTGTTCTTTTTACTATAGACTTCTGATCCAAGGGAAAGTACTGCCAACAGCGGGCAAAATTGCCAAGTCAATATATTCTCTTCTCCAGTTTCTTTGTTCTCTCTCTGCCAAGGATCACTCACACGGGCCTGCCTTCCTTTGAATGACTCAAACTTCAAAATTACTTCTCCCACCATCTAGTTTTGATAAAACCACTTTCATCCAAATAGAATGAATCCCACTAGCCTTCAATAAGGTTGTGTTCTTTTCAAAAAAGAGGCTTCACATCTTAACAACTCTTTAGCTAAGGGCGTGTGTCTGAATTTGAAAGCTTAGCAGTGAGTGTGGAGACTGTCCACGTCTTTTGCCCACAGGGCTCACTGCCTCTTCTCCACAACACTGATTTTTGTGTTGTGTTTCCCCACAACACAGCACTCCACATTTTGCCTTTCCTTCACCCAGTACTCCTGCTACACCCTCCAGGGATCTTAGCAGCTTAACTCATATGCTGAAAAACAAGTCATACTGTCATAGGAAATATATTAATATTTTTCAGGAGCCCTGAAATGGCATTTGAAACATGTCATACAGAAATGAAAACTTACATTAAGTTCAAACTACTTGTGGATAATGATAATAGAAGTGAAATTCCAAGCCTCATACTGGGGGAAAGGCAAACAAAAGTAAGTCATGCCTTTCCGCATAGATGGTTACATACTCTATTGCAGACAATATTACACTTACGGACTACAAAGACCCCAGCTCCGGCTCTGGGTTCATTTGCAAGGAAATGATAATTTTGAGAGGGGAAGACAGAAATACTGCATGCATAAACCTAGAGAACACTAGGAAGAGAGAGCATATAGAGTGAGAGAGAAGACTTCACTTAAGAAATATTAACAGCTATGAACCGATGGTGAAGTCTAGGAATTTTGTCACAGCTGAGAAATCTAGAAGAGACCCCTTCTCCTTTTTTTCATGTGTATTGATAATTAAACAGATGAATGTGAGATTTTTGTACTAGCTGGAATTTTGGCCTGTGAATATTGTTAGGGCGTGTCTTTGTTTCTCAAACTTCCTTTTTGGATAATTTCACTTTCAGTAAGCTGAGTCACTGATTATCAGCAAGGAAATAAGTGCTAAACCTGGGAAGGTCAGCTGAAGTGAAATAGTCATTCAAATGCACGATCTCCTAGACTACTAGATGCTTCTGACAACACTGTGTAAGTATATCCCACAAAGTATCAATAGCAAACTTGCTTGTAGGTCAAAAGCTATTCTAAACTTCTGTTCCTTTCAGTTGAAGGTTAGATTGTTGAAGGGCCTCTAGACTCTCAGGTTTGGCTTTGGACTGAAATAGTGAGGTGGTTGAAAGCAGTGAGATGGTTGGCTATCTCTGGCTTGAAGATGAGTATCTATCAAATGCCCTTTTCAGGGAAACCACCACTGTGTTAGGTCTACAGAGGATTAGCCCTTACATGGGAAATTTGAGGTCTGAGAGGACTAAGGCAGTCAAGCCCAATTGCTGTGAATTTTTTTCGTGTCTGAGTCTTTGACCAGGTCCTTTGGCTATAAAGTTTGGTACAGCTGTCCCTCATTTTTGAGTTGAACTCTCGTGGTTGTTTTATGTGACTTGTGTTAATGTCTAACTCTGCCTAAGTAGATACCATACAATACCTATTTAGAAATGTAGCCTAGAAATACCATTTATTTTCTCGGGAAACATGATCCTTAGGAAAAAAAAATAAATGAATTCATTTGTGACTTTGTAGTGATGGACATGGTAAGGATGTTAGTGCTGAAAAAAAAATCATTTTTCTTTCACATGATTATGATCATCAAGTTTATAATCCTTGATAGTTACATCGAACTCAATAGTTTGACATCATTCTGATAACCTATTCTTGCTGGATCTGCATTCCTATCTGATGTCTTTTACTCATTTTTTTTTTCTTTCTTTGTTAGGAAGGGAAGGAAAAAAAGGCAGTAGAACATAGACTGAATGGTATAAAAGTGCTTTGTAGTTTCTTTGACAGAAATTCATCGAGATGTGAGGACAGCGGGTTTATCTCACAAGACTCTGCTGTAGTCCAGCATCAAAGATGTGAATAACTCACACCTGAACATGATGTGACACAGCTGCTCACTGGTGACAAATGAACTTATCAGAGGTTGATGTGATGCATATAATGTGTAGAGCCTTCCAGGAGATCTTCAATAAATTATGTACATCCCATGTACTCAATTTCCCAAATAGAAGCATGTTTATGGATAGTGTATCCTAGTTCATGTATTCCAAGCCAAGATGGAACTCTCAAATTTACATAGGCTTAATATCATAGAGGGGGCCGGGAATGTAACATACGGCTTTTTCTTATACTGTTCATGAAATGGTTACAATTGTGGTGATGACTTTTTAAAAAAGATTTATTTATTTATGTCTGTGCTGGGTCTTTGTTGCTGTTCGATGGCTTTCTCTAGTTGCGGTGAGCAGGGTCTCCTCTCTAGTTGCAGTGTGTGGCATTCCCTTGTGGAACACAAGCTTTCGGCATGTGGGCTTCAGTGGTTGGCATTCCCTTGTGGAACACAAGCTTTCGGCATGTGGGCTTCAGTGGTTGCAGCGTGCAAGCTCAGTAGTTGTGACTCCCAGGCTTAGTTGCTTCATGGCAGGGGGCATCTTCCCAGATCAGGGTTTGAACCTGTGTCTCCTGATTTGGCTGGTGAATTCTTAACCACGGGATCATGAGGGAAGCCCTGTGGTGATTCATTTTGTACGTCATCTCTTTTATACAATGAGGGACTAAAGCAAGTATCAATACTCCAGTTTTACTGATTAGAACATCAGTTGATGATTTGCTTACAATTATGTATGATCTGAGATCAAAGAAGGAAAGTGAATTTCTAGGTATATTGATTTCATGGGCTTTAGAATGAAGCAGAGCTTGGGAAGACATGCCATATTTAAAGACAAACAGCAAGGCATTGTGGTAAAGAAACCATCTGCAAATGCAGGAGCTACAGGAGATGCTGGTTCAGTCCCTGGATTGGGAAGATTCCCTGGAGAAGGAAATGGAAAGCTAAATTGAAGAAAACCTCCAGTTTTCTTGCCTGGGAAATCCCATGGAGAGAGGAGCCTGGTGGGCTACAGTTCATGGGGTGTCAAAGAGTTGAACATGACTGAATGATTGAGCAAACACACACACAAGCAAGGTGTTATGAGACAGGGATTGGATGCAGAGAAGAAAAGTGAGCTCTGGTTGGGTCATTTTGATGAAATGTTCTGTATTTTTTCCTTGTGTATAAAATAAGGGAATTTTTAACTCTAATTTTTTAAAGAATAAGAAACAGTTAATTGAAAAATAATTCTTCCTTTTATTCCTGCTAAACCACAAGTATGGAGAAGGCCAATCTTAAATAAGAAGAAGAGGAAAGGCTTCAATAATCCTGGACTGAATTAAAAAGAGAATAGGGGGTGGTACTGGTGAAGCAAAGAAGATCTTTGCAGAAAGAGATCTCAGGAGGTGTATGTGTAAGGTACTCTGAGCAAAAACTTGCTTCTAGATTCTGCGTTGTATCTGAAAAAAGAAACAAAATAAATGTGGATTTAACTACATCAGCATTATATTAACTCCAATACAGTTTCTTTGTCCAGGGTAGTATTGTCATTAAGAAATAATAAGCAGCTTACATATATATATATATGTAAAACTAGATATATAAGACCCCCCTCACTGTATTTGGTTCATTTTCATAATGGTGTATATTATTGCATTAAGCAAATGGGTCAAAATATACTAGATGGTTAAACCTGTTTTCCTAGTTGTTTTAGGATTTAATTTTGAAAAAAATTCTCTGATGCTTAACCAATAGGAGCACAAAATATGAAGGTTTATGAAATTTACATGTCATGCTGCTCTCTGTAGCAATACAATTTTAAAATATGTGACAACAAACGAATGTTTTCTTAAACATTTTACATTGTTGAAAATATGAAATATTAATTGTCTTCATGCTCTTCTTGCAAAATAAACTCTAGCCAGTTTTCTGACATGCAAATGTAATTCATTCTTGAGGCTCATTTTCTGAAACTGACAGGTATTATCTATTGCATATGTAGACTATGGGGCCATGTTTATCTCCATCTTTAAAGCCTAAATTTGAAAACAGTTATGCAGTATAACCAGGAGGCTATTTCCGGACATGAATGGTCTACTGTTGAAAAATATAAACATATCTCCTGAGTATGTCAGGAATTACATGATCAGAACATGGTATAAAGGAACCTGAAAATCTTGCTGTGTGTAATTTTAAACCAATGTACATTTATCACAAAAAAATGTAAAATATTATAAGCTATATATGTGTGTGTATGTTTATATACACACACACACACACACACTTATATGTTAGTTTGGGGGTCAATCTACCAGCAATGGTAGAACTAACTTGGCTCATCAAAGTATTTCTCCAGAGAGCCAGTTTGTAGAGGTTTTGTTTCAAATTATTTGAACAAACAGTCCTGAAGAAATTGGTGGGAAAAAGTGGTGTGTGTGTGTGTGTGTGTTCACATGCATTACTTGGAAGCATAATATAAATAAAACCATTGGATTTCAATAAGAAGTTCAGTTCAGTCGCTCAGTCGTGTCCGACTCTTTGTGACCCCAAGAATCGCATCACGCCAGGCCTCCCTGTCCATCATCAACTCCCAGAGTTTACTCAAACTCATGTCCATTGAGTCAGTGATGCCATCCAGCCATTTCATCCTCTGTTGTCCTTTTCTCCTCCTGCCCCCAATCCCTCCCAGCATCAGGGTCTTTTCCAATGAGTCAACTCTTCACATGAGGTGGCCAAAGTATTGGAGTTTCAGTTTTAGCATCAGTCCTTCCAATGAATACCCAGGACTGATCTCCTTTAGGATAGACTGGCTGGACCTCCTTGAAGTCCAAGGGACTCTCAAGAGTTTTGTCCAACACCACAGTTCAAAAGCATCAATTCTTCGGCGCTCAGCTTTCTTCACAGTCCAACTCTCACGTCCATACATGACCACTGGAAAAACCATAGCCTTGACTAGATGGACCTTTGTTGGCAAAGTAATGTCTCTGCTTTTCAATATGCTGTCTAGGTTGGTCGTAACTTTTCTTCCAAGGAGTAAGCGTCTTTTAATTTCATGGCTGCAATCACCATGTGATCTGCAGTGATCTTGGAGCCCAAAAAACAAAGTCTTACACTGTTTCCCCATCTATTTCCCATGAAGTGATGGGACCAGATGCCATGATCTTAGTTTTCTGAATATTGAGCTTTAAGCCAACTTTTTCACTCTCCTCTTTCACTTTCATCAAGAGGCTTTTTAGTTCCTCTTTGCTTTCTGCCATAAGGGTGGTGTCATCTGCATGTCTGAGGTTATTGATATTTCTCCTGGCAATCTTGATTCCAGCTTGTACTTCTTCCAGCCCTGCATTTCTCATGATGTACTCTGCATATAAGTTGAATAAGCAAGGTGAAAATATACAGCCTTGACGTACTCCTTTTCCTATTTGGAACCAGTCTGTTGTTCCATGTCCAGTTCTAACTGTTACTTCCTAATCTGCATATAGGTTTCTCAAGAGGCAGGTCAGGTGGTCTGATATTCCCATCTCTTTCAGAATTTTCCAGTTTATTGTGATCCATACAGTCAAAGGCTTTGGCATAGTCAATAAAGCAGAAATAGATGTTTTTCTGGAACTCTCTTGCTTTTTTGATAATCCAGCAGATGTTGGCTCTTTGATCTCTGGTTTCTCTGCCTTTTCTAAAACCAGTTTGAACATCTGGAAGTTCACAGTTCATGTATTGCTGAAGCCTGGCTTGAAGAATGTTGAGCATCACTTTACTAGCATGGGAGATGAGTGCAATTGTGCGGTAGTTTGAGCATTCTTTGGCATTGCCTTTCTGAAGTGAGGCAGAGGCATTGTCAAGGCTCTAGCCCTTGGTTTAATGGTTAGTTGAGAGGTTAAGTGGCAGCAACTACTCTCACTTTGTTCTCCAAATCAATTTTTATGTGATTTCTGAGCAAAGCCCTTGTTATTTTTTGTATTACTCCAATTTTCACATAGGAAAATTTGTTTGCATCACTTTTCAACATTGTAAAGCTTTTAATTTTAAACATCCAAAGAGTTTTTTTTTTTTTTTTTTTCTTTAATACACTTTGGGAATACTTATTTTTGTATTGACTGTAGACATGAACTTTGTAACAAAGTTACATAGGAACCTCATCTTGCTGGTAAAATATTTATGAGAAGGACTACTCAGTGCCATAGGCTATAGTTTATATACAGTGTAAGAATACTGAAAAATATGTAGCATATAGAAAAACAAAAATAAGAGTGTATATATTTGACTACACTATCTCTAATATAAATATACTATAGGTATATAGAATACTGGGGCTTCCCTGGTAGCTCAGCTGGTGAAGAATCCGCCTGCAATGCCAGAGAACCTGGTTCGATTCCTGGGTCAGGAAGATCTGTTGCAGAAGGGATAACCTACCCACTCCAGTATTCTTGGGCTTCCCTGGTGGCTCACCTGGTAAAAGTCTACCTGCAATGCAGGCGACCTGGTTCAATCCCTGGGTTGGGAAGATCCCCTGGAGAAGGGAATGGTTATCCACTCCAAGATTGTGGCCTGGAGAATTCCATAGACTCTATAGTCCATGGGGTCGTAAAGAGTCAGACACAATTGAGCGACTTTCACTTTCATATAGTGTACTATATATATATTTATATAAATATAAAAATGTAGAGAATATTCCTATAGAGTAGCTAACCATTAGCATGTGAATGGCTTTCCTGGTGGCTCAGATAATAAAGAATGTGCTTGCAACGCAGGAGATTCGGATTCAATCCTTGGGTCGGGAAGGTCCCCTAGAGAAGGCAACGGCTACCCACTCCAGTATTCTTGCCTGGGAAATCCCATGGATGGACCCTGGTGGGCTACCATTCAAAATATGGTTCTCTTGGGGGATTTCTTAACAAGGAAATGTAAACTCAAAGTGAAAGATAAGGCTGCCGTTCACTGGTCATGAGAGGCATCCTGTGATTAGGCCTGTCAACAGCTGCCTCATTCGCCTAGAGCACTTAGGTTAACAGTGGCATGGTGTATGTACACAAACTGGAAAATGTGGCTATTTTTCAAAATGAATAATGGCCTGTGAAAAAAGAGAAAAAGAGAGCTTCAGTAATAAATAGATCATCACATTTCTTTTTTCCATCAAAGCCATATCCAGGCAGAAACAGAATATGACTTGTAAGAATAATCCAAATACTTCATGAAATAAAACAAATGGATAAAACTTCTACTTATTAGATGTATTTTTTTAAAGTAATTCTATGAAAACTGATTCCCAGTTGTCATGTCATGTAGATTGCTCTTGCTTTCGATAATTCTCTTCAGATTTTAATCCACAGAAAAGAGGTGTACATATAAAGAATGTTGTTTTACATTTCTAAAATATTCTTGTTGAATTTTGGCCACAAAAAAAGTAATCTGTGAAATGGAAGCAACAATATCCAAGACAGATATTGGTCATATGAAAAGTATAGTTCTTGGTCTTTCGCAGTCAGGTATACAAGTATCTAAATATTCTCTGTTGAGCAACATAGAATTGTATTTAATGTACTCATTTCTTCTTTTATGCAAAAAAGATTAGTAAATATTGGACCGTTGTAGGTTTTTACATTAAATTTTAACTTTGAAAGATACTGTTTAACAAAGATAATGAGAAAATATATATTAAAATCATTTCTTACATACCAAATTGATGAGAAATAAATTCTGAGAATAACAATTTTTGACTGTATGGAGCAAAACGAACTCTCAAATTTCAGGTTAAAAATAAATTAGGAACCTTTGGAATTCCTATGGTATCTCTAATTTTCTTGAAGAGATCTCTAGTCTTTCCCATTCTATTGTTTTCCTTGATTTCTTTGCACTGATCACTGAGGAAGGCTTTCTTACCTCTCCTTGCTATTCTTTGGAACTCTGCATTCAGATGGGTATGTCTTTCCTTTTCTCCTTTGCCTTTAACTTCTGTTCTTTTCACAGCTATTTGTAAGGCCTCCTCATACAGCCATTTTGCCTTTTTGCATTTCTTTTTCTTGGCGATGATTTTGATCACTGCCTCCTGTACAATGTTATGAACCTCTGTCTATAGTTCTTCAGGCACTCTGTCTGATCTAATCCCTTGAATCTATTTACCACTTCCACTGTATAATCATAAGGGATTTGATTTAGGTCATACCTGAGTGGCCTAGTGGCTTTCCCCACTTTCTTTAAGTCTGAATTTGGCAATAAGGAGTTCATGATCTGAACCAGGCAGCTCCCAGTCTTGTTTTTGCTGACTGTATAGAACTTCTCCATCTTCGGTTGCAAAGAGTATAATCAATCTGATTTTGGTGTTGGCCATCTGGTGATGTCCATGTGTAGACTCTTCTCTTGTGTTGTTGGAAGAGGGTATTTGCTATGACCAGTGCATTCTCTTGGTAAAACTTGTAGCCTTTTCCCTGCTTCGTTTTGTACTCCAAGGCCAAACTTGCCTGTTACTCTCAGTGTCTCTTAACTTCCTACTTTTTCATTCCAGTCTCCTATGATGAAAAGGACATCTTTTTTTGATGTTAGTTCTAGAAGGTCTTGTAGGTCTTCATAGACCCATTCAACTTCAGCTTCTTCAGCATTAGTGGTTGGGGCATAGACTTGGATTACTGTGATATTGAATGGTTTGCTTTGGAAACGAAAAGAGATCATTCTGTCATTTTTGAGATTGCACCCAAGTGCTGCATTTTGGTCTCTTTTGTTGAGAAAATTAGAGATGCCAAGGGAGCATTTCATGAAAAGATGGGCACAGTAAAGTACTGAAATGGTATGGACCTAACAGAAGCAGAAGGCACTGGCAACCCACTCTAGTACTCATGCCTGGAAAATCCCATGGGCAGAGGAGTCTGGTAGGCTGCAGTCCATGGGGTCGCTAAGAGTCGGACATGACTGAGCAACTTCACTTTCACTTTTCACTTTCATGCATTGGAGAAGGAAATGGCAACCCACTCCAGTGTTCTTGCCTGGAGAATCCCAGGGACAGGGAAGCCTCATGGGCTGCTGTCTATGGGGTCGCACAGAGTCAGACACGACTGACGTGACATAGCAGCACCAGCAACAGAAGCAGAAGATATTAAGAAGGGGTGGCAAGAATACACAGAAGAGCTATATAAAAAGGATCTAATGACCCAAATAACCATGATCTCCAAGGGATCTTCCTGATCCAGGGACTGAACCCATGTCTCGTGTCTCCTGCATTGGCAGGTGTTTCTTTACCACTAGCACCTCCTGGGAAGTCTGTTCCATATGTGAGAAATCATTTCAAAAGAGCTACTACCTTCGGGATGAGGAGGTTGAAAGAATTAGCAAATGGGAAATATATCCACAAGCTTTGAAATATTTTGATAACTATTGCTTAAGCAAGGGGTGAGTACACAAATGTTTCCTTTTTCAGTTTATATTTGCATATTCTAGATGCTAATTTTGTAAGAAATTGAAATGAAAATGATGGTGCAAATATTTGCAATCAGTGTGTAAAATTGCTTTTCTTTGAAGATTCGTGGCTGTGTTAAATGAATCTTTAATGCTAAAGAAAATCAGGGTAGGGAAAAGAGTAGTGAGACTGAATGAATGCTTAGTTGTTCAGTCATGTCTGACTCTTTGCAACCCATGGACTGTAACCAGCCAGGCTCCTCTGTCCATGGGAATTTTCCAGGCAAGAATACTGGAGTGGATGGCCATGCCCTTCTCCAGGGGCTCTTCCCAGCTCAGGGATGGAACCTGGGTCTCCCGTATTGCAATAGGTCTCCCGTATTGCAGGCAGATTCTTTACCATCTGAGCTACCAGCAAAGCCCAAGAATACTGGATTGGGTAGCCTGTCCCTTCTCCAGGGGAATCTTCCTGACCCAGGAATTGAACTGGCCTCGCCTGCATTCCAGGCAGATTCTTTACCAACTGAGCTACCAGGGAAGCTAGTGAGACTGAATGCTGCTGCTGCTAAGTCGCTTCAGTCGTGTCCGACTCTGTGCGACCCCGTAGACAGCAGCCCACCAGGCTCCCCCGTCCCTGGGATTCTCCAGGTGAGAACACTGGAGTGGGTTGCCATTTCCTTCTCCAATGCATGAAAGTGAAAGAAAGTGAAGTTGCTCAGTTGTGTCCGACTCTTAGCGACCCCATGGACTGTGGCCCACCAGGGTCCTCCGTCCATGGAATTTTCCAGGCAAGAGTACTGGAGTGGGGTGCCATTGCCTTCTCCAAGTGAGACTGAATCTCTCTTTCTCTCTCTCTAAGTCACTTCAGTCGTGTCGGACTCTGTGCGACACCATAGACAGCAGCCCACCAGGCTCTGCCATCTCTGGGATTTTCCAGGCAAGAACACTGGAGTGGGTTGCCATTTCCTTCTCCAATGCATGAAAGTGAAAAGTGAAAGGGAAGTTGCTCAGTCGTGTCCAACTCTTAGCGACCCCATGGACTACAGCCTACCAGGCTCCTCCGTGCGTGGGATTTTCCAGGCAAGAGTACTGGAGTGGGGTGCCATTGCCTTCTCCAAGTGAGACTGAATAGGACATCCTAAATTGTTGATAGTTGGTCTTTCAGGAAAGAGTCAGGAGTTTATAATAGTGTAAAGTGACTTTCATGTTTTGTTCTGTATAACTGTGAATTATATGATTCTTTAGCATGATATGTTCATGTATTACATAAATAAAAAGAAGAGGAAAAAGATACACAATATTCTTAGCATATGTAAAATACACTTGTTTTTTTCTCAGCCATGTCTTACCTTCTGAATAAAAAGTCACATTAAAAATTATTCTGAAAATTAATGCTTCTTAGCTTCAGGAAATGTGAGATTCTGTATATAATTATTTGTAAAAGCTTCATATTTTGGTGTGACGAATAAAACATTTTAAAATAATGGACTAACTCTAAGCCTTCACTACATTTCAGAGTATTTATAGCCTTTGACATATCTTCTGTAATTGTAAAGGAAGCATTTCATTACTTTTTCAGTTGATTAGATTTGATTCATGAAGTGCTGCTAAAAAATGGAAATGATTATTGGTATTCTTCATATTCATTTGTTACATTTAATTTTTGAACTAGCCACAATGTTGTCCAAATCATGTAAGTAGAATCAAGCAAGTGAATAAAGTAGTGTGTGTTATTTATTGTTGTTAAAACTTGAGGTGAATTTAAGGAATCGCTTACCATAGTTATAATTTAAGTGAAAATAGTTGTTATTAAAAAGTACATTAAAAATTTTTTCCAGGTCTGATTGTTAAATAATCATGTTTTGAGTATAACAGAAACTTTGCAAGAAGTAAACTGACGGGATTTTGAAATATTTTTCCTATTCACACTTTTAGAAATAAACATTATGAGTCATATGTCAAAAATAGGTGGATGTTACACTATAAGAGCTCTCTTGATGCTCTGTGACAACCTAGAGGGATAGGGTGGGGAGGGCGGTGGGAGGGGTTTCAGGATGGAGGGGACATATGTATACTATAGCCGATTCATATTGGTGTATGGCAAAAACCATCACAATATGGTAATTATCCTCCAATTAAATAAATACATTAAAAAAAGATCGCTCTTAAGCTTCAGAACCATATATACACATAAGTCACTGCTGCCGAATGAGCAGTCACAAAACTAAAAGGTCAGTGCAATCCTTGGAGGCCCATGGACAACGCAGACAGGTATAGACGTGGGGACCCAGGAAGAGCAAGGAAAAGATAACTCACAGCGTGTTCCTTTCCTGAGGTTCCGGTGGACTGGAGTAGGAACTGTGAGGAAAGGTGACCAGTGCTGTGCAAACATCCTTGATTGCTCTCCAGTCCAGGACGGATGGCAGAGCAGCAGCTCTTTTGTTTCCAGTCCACGTGGGCCCTATGTAGGGTTCTACTACACCTCTAGACAGACAGTTTGGCGTCCCCGCTCTTAGTAATCAAATGTATGCAAAGATCGTAATCTTGCTTAGCCATATTCGCCTTCTCTGTTAAAGGAGAAAGCAAGACAACTTTTCTTTTTCTTTCTTCGAGATGCAAGGGAATTCAGTATTGGCATTACCCATGTTGTGCTTATTTTTAATAATTAGAGCGTAACACTGCACAACTTCACTCAAATGTCTCAAAAAATCTCAGAAATAACACACACCAAGTTGAGCTACCCCTCTTCTTCTCCACACCACTGTATCACTTATTTTTCTCTTTTGGAGTGGTCCAGCCTTTGGCCCAAGTCAGTACCTTTAAGGAGGGTGAACTTTACCCTAAACTTCTCGTCTTTCTCTCTCCATATATTGTTAGTTACAGTTTCTGTTGATTCTGTCTTCTGGATAGTTTTTGATCTGAACAACCCACTGCACAGCCGTAGCGCAGGCTACTGGCATTTTTCATTGGAACCAGTGCAATCACCTCATGGTCCATTGCTCTGTCTCTGTTCTTGCACCTCTAATCCAATCTCTGCATCACAATTTTTGTCCAAATGAAAGCTGGAAGATGTAATGTGTTTCCTTAAAATGCTCAAACTCATATGATGAAACCTGAGCTTTTTGACATGATTTAGAAGCCTCTAGATAGTTCTTTCTTCTGGCTTCTCTTTCCTTAATTCCCAGTTACCTGGCCAGATCTGGCTCCCCATTTTAAGGCTCAAGTTTTTCTTTGAGATAATCATGTGTGTCTTAGGACTCAATTGTGTCTGACTCTTTGCGACCCCATGGACTGTAGCCTGCCAGTTTCCTCTGTCTATGGGATTTCCCAGGCAAGAATACAGGGGTAGATTGCCATTTCCTACTCCAGGGCATCTTCCCAACCCAGCCCAGGGATTGAAGCTGGGTCTCCTGCTTTGCAGGCAGATCCTTTACCATCTGAGCCACCAGGGAAGTCCCAATAATACATTGGTTTTTCAGTCATGTCTGACTCTTTGTGATCCTGTGGACTGTAGCCCACCAGGCTCCTCTGTCCATGGGATCTTCAGGGGATCTTCCCAACCCAGGGATTGATCCTGGGTCTTCTGCGTTGCAGGCAGATTCTTTACTGTCTGAGTCATCAGGGATGTGTATTGAGACACTTGTTCATCCCTTACACTAGATTTGGATTGGCTACGTGTTTAGCAATGGTGTTCACTCTCTTGTGATAAGAATCAAATGGGACGGCCCAGAGGGATGGTATGGGGAGGGAGGAGGGAGGAGGGTTCGGGATGGGGAACACATGTATACCTGTGGCGGATTCATTTTGATATTTGGCAAAACTGATACAATTATGTAAAGTTTAAAAATAAAATAAAATTAGAAAAAAAAAAAGAATCAACACATTTATGACCTCTGGGGATCTGTAAGGGCAGGAACCATGCTGGTACTTTGTTCATTAACGTATCTCGGGTGCATAAGGTATATGCTCAATAAATATTTGCTAACTAGTGGTAAGAATGAGCTAGTAAGGTTAATTTGCCAGTCATTTCTGTTGCTGTAGTAGTGTAGTATTGGTATTAGTATCTCAGTCATGTCTAACTCTTTGCCACCCCGTGGACTGTGGCACACCAGGCTCCTCTATCCTTGGGATTCTCCAGGCAAGAATACTGGAATGGATCGCTATTCTCTTCTCCAGAGGATCTTCCCGACCCAGGAATCAAACCTGGATTTCTTGCATTGCAGGCAGATTCTTTACATTTTAGCTATGGGAAGATCCTTCTGTTGTTGAAGTCTCCCCAGTTAACCTCTATGACCTAGTCATGCTGAATTTATTTCCAATTTTCTAAAATCATGTGCTCTCTTGGTGCTTTACAGTTGCTGTTGTCTTACCAGGAAGTCTCTAACTCTGCCTGTGTGTCCCCATAATGTCCTGTAATTTTCTTCCTCTGATGCTTATCAAACTGGATGGTAACTTCCAGTGCACACATCTCTACCACTCACAGGCTTGTTCCCTGTGTGCATAAAAACTGTGTTTTCCAGCATCTGGTAGAGTACCAGCCTGTATTTAACACCTAATCCATATTTCTGATTGCAATAAATGAATGAGGAAATGAACTCATATGTATGGAAAATAGGAAGAGAGTGCTTAAGACATGAAAATTACATGATGAAAAAGGTACTTATATTATGATAAACAAAGAAATACCTGTTTAGAAGAAGTTTGGAAAGAAAAGTTCAAAGTGTCAGCATGCCTGGGTATGAGTGGTAGGAGTTAGGTGATTTCTTTTTCTACCTGTATTGCTAAGGTTTGTTTAATAGACAATATTAATTCATAGTATTTTGAAAAGTTGAGAAAAAACACAACATAAATATGACTGGGGAATGTACCAATATCTGTGTACAATATTTGTCCTTTTCCACTGGGTTATTTCACTTAACAGAATGACTTCAAGGTTCATCTGTGTTGTAGCATGTTTCAGAATAACCTTCCTTTTTAAGACTGGATGATATTTCACTATTTCTATGCCACGTTTTCTTTATTCATTCAGTCAATTGACATTTGTGTTGTTTTCCATCTTCCAGCTATCATGAATAATACTGCTATGAAACTGGTATACAAAACACCAGTTAGAATCTCTGCTTTCACTTATTTGAGTATACAGGTAAAAGTGGAGTTGCTGGATAATATGGTAATTCTATGTTTAATTCTGAATACATTGATGCTTTCTAGAAATACACATATGTTTATTTTTATTCAACTTCACAGTCCTTGATGAATAAGAGGGCATCTCAAAGTTAGATGGAAACATAAGATGACAAACCAAGTTCTACATTTGGATACCACAATTTCATTTTTTCTTTATGAGTTTGAAATTATATCTATCCTTGACTTGCATGAACAGGTAAAGTTAAACAACAAACAACCTTTTGTCAAACAGAAAGGTAGACACATACTAAATTGCACAAGCAGAACTGACTCCCCTTCAGGCTGATCCATAAACTTAATGAAGGACACGTGCAAACTCAGCCAGGACCTCAACAAGTCTGTACAGTTCCTCCTACCTGAACTGGGCTTAAAATATCTTTGTCTAACTCTGGGAGTTATTTGCTTGTGGATTCCTTTAAGAGCAATCTAAAATAAGCGTCATTACTTACATAAAAACCAAAATTTTGACATCTCAAGAGATACTTGGTTGTCCTTTTTTTTTGTTTCCCCCTGCAGGGGTATTCTATGAGACATAAAGATGCAGATAAAAGTTTTCCAAGCTGTTAGAGTATTTCTGCTTCCCAAGGTACTTAAGTATTTCAGAAAATATGGTTATAAAAGTGTCAACTGGGATGCAAATTCTTATCCACTTGGGATCTATGACATTTAAATACAATGTTTGGTCCTTTGGTCTCTTGGGCTTTTATAATACAGTATAAATTATTGGCCGAGATCCCAATCCATCTCTTTATCTACTCCTATGGACATATGGATAAGGCAATGGCACCCCACTCCAGTACTCTTGCCTGGAAAATCCCATGGATGGAGGAGCCTGGAAGGCTGCAGTCCATGGGGTCGCTGAGGGTCGGACACGACTGAGCGACTTCACTTTCACTTTTCACTTTCATGCATTGGAGAAGGAAATGGCAACCCACGCCAGTATTCTTGCCTGGAGAATCCTAGGGACGGTAGAGCTTGGTGGGCTGACGTCTATGGGGTCACACAGAGCTGGACACGACTGAAGTGACTTAGCAGCAGCAGCAGCATGGACTACATAGGAATTGGTTAAACATAAGACAAATATTCTTCTCTTAAAAGTTAGCTCTAAGAATGACACAGTGATCACTGTTTATTTACAAATACGAAGTGCTTTTGAAAAAATAAAGCATTTTTTAATCCACTTTAACTCTTTTGAAATGAATTACTTGTCCAATAAACGAAAGCAGAAACTTAAGTGAACTTTGAAAGAAAAATGGAATTTTAAATCTGTACATTGCTTCTTTCATAATTTAAGTAATATTTAGTAAATTTTTTTTTTCTTTTTTCTCTAATTTTATTTTATTTTTAAACTTTACATAATTGTATTAGTTTTGCCAAATATCAAAATGAATCCGCCACAGGTATACATGTGTTCCCCATCCCGAACCCTCCTCCCTCCTCCCTCCCCATACCATCCCTCTGGGCCATCCCAGTGCACCAGCCCCAAGCATCCAGCATCATGCATCGAACCTGACTGGCAACTCGTTTCCTACATGATATTTTACATGTTTCATTGCCATTCTCCCAAATCTTCCCACCCTCTCCCTCTCCCACAGAGTCCATAAGACTGTTCTATACATCAGTGTCTCTATTTAGACGGAATGTTGGGCACAGTAGGAAAAAACAACCCCTGAACTTTTAATTGCAAAAAATAGTTGTAGGGCTTCCCTGGTGTCTCATGGGTAAAGAATCTGCCTGCCAATGAAGGAGACAGTTTCGATCCCTGATCTGGGAAGATGCCATATGCTACAGAACAACTGAGTCTGTGCACCACAGTTATTGAGCTTGTGCCCTAGAGGCCAGCAGTGGCACCTGCTGAGCCCACGTGCTGGAACTACTGAGTGTGTATGCCCTAAAGCCCGTGCTCTGCATCGAGAGGCTACCACCGTGAGAAGCCCATGCGCCGCAGCTAGTGTAGCCCCTGCTCACCACAACTAGAGAAAAGCCCATGCAGCAATGAAGACCCTGAGCAGCCTATATATATATATAGTATATATAGTCTTCACCACAGTCTGACCTGTGTTAAGTCACTTGAGAAGATTCTGTATTAGTCACCCTTTAAGTGGGAATAAAGACACTTGTCTTCCATACTTTAAACACTGGCTGAAGGGCTAAGTGAGTTAATGTAGGAAAAAATGCTTGGCAAGTAATTAAGCCCTATATAAGTTTCAAGGAGGACTTGATGTTAGTTATGTAAACAACAGCTTGTTTTGATTTCTTCATCTGGATCTGTTGGCTTTGCCATGTTACTCTGGTCCAAGCAATAGTGAACCTAAACTTTGAAAAGAGACTTGAACTTGGGATATGAATCATAAAGCATATGAGTGCAGAGGTATTCTCCATCTTTAAACTTGGAAATAGCTGTCATTTGGATAGTTCTAAGACATGTACGCCCTTGTTTTGGACAACCCCAGAAAGAGGTTGCCTTAGATTTCCCCTTCTCCCACTATTTGTGTGGGGAGGTTGAAATGAAAGGCATGTTGAACTATTCTAGAATTCTGTGTAGATCTATATCTCAATAACAGGCAGCCTTATAAAAATAGCTTGGATGTTTATGGTGTTTTACATATTTTTGACCTTGAGCCTTAAGAAAATCTTTTAGATGTGTACGGCAGATGTTTTGTCCATTAACCAATAAGAAAACCTGGACAAAAATGAACAAAACGATCCCACCAAGATCATAAAATTAGTTGTTTGTTGCTGTGCATGATGTTGGAGGAAGGAGGATTAGAATTCAAACCCATAAATAATATTAAAAAAAGAAGCTTCTTATTCAACACTCCATTTTACCTCCATAATTTTGCTATACTTTCAGGTATTTTTGCTGTAGCTAAATTTGCCTTATCTAACTTGTTTCCATATCTGATGACTGTTTATCAGCAGTATTAAAGTTACCTCCTCAGAGAAACATTCTCTCTACCCCTCCTACACGCACTTACTCTTTTAAGAAATTGTTGATCACATTCCAATCTCTGTTGGTTTTCTTCTGCCTCACCCACTGGTATGTTAAACTCTACTTTTTTTTTTTTTTAGTTGAACTACAGTTGATTTACAGTGTTGTGTTAATTTCTGCCACACAGCAAAGTGATTCAGTTATTCATATATACATATTCTTTTTTGGATTCTTTTCCACTATGATTTATCACAGGAGAAATTCTTGATTATTCACAGAACAAGGTGCATAGCAGACAAATGGATGACCTTTTCATGTTAGGAGAGATGATGTAGATCCAATTTATTTTTAAGACCTACTTTAGTTTCTGTTAAGCTGTACCTGGTGGGCTTTTCTGCATCTTCTTCACAGTCCCTGAGTATACTTAATCCTGAATGTCTACATACTCACTGTTGTTTCTAGTATTAACTGTAACATGGGCTGGAGATGTTTTTAAGGAGTTCAAGGAGATCTAGCCTTACTATCCGGAGAAGGCAGTGGCACCCACTCCAGTACTCTTGCCTGGAGAATCCCATGGATGGAGGAGCCTGGTAGGCTGTGGTCCATGGGGTCACGAAGAGTCTGACATGACTGAGTGACTTCGCTTTCACTTTTCACTTTCACACATTGGAGAAGGAAATGGCAACCCACTCCAGTGTTCTTGCCTGGAGAATCCCAGGGACAGGGGAGCCTGGTGGGCTGCTGTCTATGGGGTCGCACAGAGTAATCTAATCTAAAACTAATCTGTACATGGATTTTCTGTCACCAGTTTTTCCTTGCCCATTAACATATACTTGCTAATGTGTATTGAATTTCTAGCATATCTCATGCTCCATTCCTCATGCTAACTTCTTGCCTGTTTTTGGTCAATGGGTGAAAATAATTAATAAATTGATTTTAATTTGTTATCAATAAATGTCATTAACATATATTACATATAAATATTATCAGTATATTATGATCAAAAATAAATGACCTGAAAAGTCAAAATTCAAACTTTATTTCCACATGAATATTCTACAGCTCACTTCCCAACCCTTAACTATATCCTTTGTCATCATGAACTTCATTATCCCACCCCAGTCCTTCAGCCTGTTTCTTCTACCTTCCATCCACACCAACCATAATAAATTCTTGTACAGCAGTAGTTCATTTATAAAGCATGGAGAATAAAACAATAACCTGTGTTTGGCATCTAGAGAGATACAATGTAAAAATGAAGGGGAAAGCTTTTCCCCTTAGAATCTCCTTCATTTATAGGTAAATGTGAAATCTCATTGAACACCAAAATTGATGCTAATAATACTTCCCTGGATGATTTAGATAAGTTGCATATTAATTCTTCTCTCCCAACTACTCAAGTAGGATAAATGTAGATGACAGTGTTATCAGGAATAGTTTAATAGCTTGGTATACTACATTCAAAGAAATGTTGGTTTGGCATTAAAATAAAATTAATCAATAAAATATTTAGTATTCCAGTGTGTTCTATACATAGATTGATGAAACATGAATTAATACAAATTGCAAAGATACATTTTTATATATTGTCAATACCCCTATTAGTAATCTTAGAGAAACAATATGTTTATTTGTAATTAACTTCAATTTGCATTTCAATTCTAAGATTTCATTAAAAAGTGTTTTGTAACTTTTTTTTTTCCTTTTTACCTAAGGCTAATTTTTTTTTCCTGGGGAGTTCAGAATTCTGAGATATAAATTGGAGGTTCATTCTGCATAATCATCATAATTTAACTTTGCCTCTCAAGGACAGAGTGATGTTTTTACACTAGGATAAAGTGGCTCAGTCATAAAGAGTCTGCCTTCCAAGCAGGAGACATGAGTTCAAACACCGAGTCGGAAAGGTCCCCTAGAGAAGGAAACAAGCAACCCACTCTAGTATTCTTGCCTGGGAAGTCCCATTAACAGAGATGCCTGGCCCACTACAGTCCATGTTGTTGCAAAAGAGTCTGTCTGGACTCCGTGACTAAACAACAACAATCTATGATATGATGAAGAAAAACACCAATGTGATTTCTTTTTGTTGTTGTTGTTAATCCAATTTAATGACAACTATGGAAAGAGCTTTCAGCATGTGTCATGGACTTTAAGTGATCTTTGTGGTTAATTCCCTTTACAAGGATATTTTCTCTTGCCAAGATAAATGGAATAGAAGTAAGTATAATATTATGCAAAATGATAGTTCTGCTTTTTCTTTGGATTAGTGGCAAGAACCAGTGGTATTTACTGACTTTCCTTCTTAGTGGGTGGATGAAATCTGAAGCTGTGTAAATGAGATAATAAAGAAATTATGTCTATTTGTTCTTTAGTTTAGGTTTAATTCTATTGGAAGACAAACAGACTTGGAAAGTTAAAACCCAGAAGTAGTAAATTCAAAAAAGAAACAAACTTGTAAGCCTCTCCTAAATAATTATATATGTTCCTGTAAGATTCTCCACTCGTTTAATAGAATGTTTAAAAACTATTTTAAATTAAGGAACCCTGAACTTGCCATTAAGCTTATCTTATTTGTTAAAATATTTTCTTAATATCTTTATTTTTATAACAGTATAGAAATTTAACATTTTAATCTGTCAGTGATGTCTTTAAGCAATTTCTTCTCCTGACAAATTAATCATTTGTTTCTAGATACTATAAACATTCTATAAATTTCTGTAAAGTCCCCCTCTAAAGTGGTTTTCAAATTTTCACTCTAGCTGAAGTATACTATATTTGGTTTGTTATTTAAGATAAGTTTCTAAATTTTCTTTCCAAATGTTTATTTAATTATCAGATCAGATCAGTCACTCAGTCGTGTCCGACTCTTTGCGACCCCATGAATCGCAGCACGCCAGGCCTCCCTGTCCATCACCAACTCCCGGAGTTCTCTGAGACTCATGTCCATTGAGTCAGTGATGCCCTAATAACTAAATTGTATATTTAGTTATTTTAGAAATAATCCATTTAAACAGCCTTGTTTTGCACACATATGGGATCTTATTAGAACTTATATTTTTTGAAATTAAATATTGCATGCATATAAAATAAAAAATACACATGAAGAATGTAGGGTAGTACTAACCCAGAAACCTGTTTAAGGGAATTTTGAAGTCTCCAATGTGCCTGTCTTCTATCTTTCCACCTTACCATCATGCTCCAGAAATTAATCATCCTCTTATTTTCTTGATAATTTCATGTCAGTGTTTTCCAGATATGCAATTTTTGAAATTTACATAGAGTAGTAATATGTGTTCTTTGGCACTTGCTTTTTTAAAACATTATAAAGATTCTTTTATGTGAGATGAAAAACTGTAGTTCATTCATTTTCACTATTTACCATGAAGTGACAGGATTGGATGCCATGATCTTAGTTTTCTGAGTGTTGAGCTTTAAGCCAACTTTTTCACTCTTCTCTTTCACTTTCATCAAGAGGCTCTTTAGTTCTTCACTTTCTGCCATAAGGGTGGTGTCATCTGCATATCTGAGGTTATTGATATTTCTACCAGCAATCTTGATTCCAGCTTGGGCTTCATTCAGCGCAGCATTTCTCATTATGTACTCTGGATATAAGTTAAATAAGCAGGGTGATAATATACAGCCTTGACATACTCCTTTTCCTACTTGGAACCAGTCTGTTGTTCTATGTCCAGTTCTAACTGTTGCTTCTTGACCTGCATACAGATTTCTCAAGAGGCAGGTCAGGTGGTCTGGTATTATATAGGACCACCTAAATATATAAATGGCACTGCATTCCAGTACTCTTACCTGGAAAATTCCATGGACAAAGTAGCCTGACAGGCTTAGTCCAAAGTGTTGGACACTACTTTGTGACTAAGCAACAATAACAAATATCAAAATCAAATACTAGCAAACATAAAAGGAGAAACTGACAGTCATACAATAATAGTAAGGGACTCTAATATCCCACTAATACAAGGGTCAGATCATCCAGACAGAAAATCATTAAGGCAATGGTGGTCTTAAATGACAAATCAGACCACTGGACTCAATAGATATCTACAGGACATTTTATCCAAAAGCAGAAGAATACACATTCTTTTTAAGTGCATGCAAATATTATCAAAGATAGATCACATACTAAGCCACAAAACAAGTCTCAACAAATTTAAGAGGACAGAAATTATTTCAAGCATTTTTTCAAGCCACAATGGTACGAAACTAGAAATCATTTACATAAAATTACAGAAAGAAAAATAGGAAAAGAACAAACATATAAACACTAAATAACAAACTATTAAAAAACCAATAGGTCAATGAAGAAATCAAAGAGAATTCACCAAATACCTCAAGACTGATGAAAATGAAAGCACTCCAAAATCAATAGGATACAGCAAGCAAAAGCAGTTCTAAGAGGGATGTTTACTGTGATACAGGCCTTTCTCAAGAAACAAGAAAAACCTCAAATTAACAACCTAACCTACTACCTAAAGGAATTAGAAAAAGAACAGCAAAGTCAAAAGTCAACAGAAGGAAGGAAATGAAGATCAGAGAGGAAATAAATAAAATAGAGACCAAAAAAGAATAGAGAAGATCAATTAAAAGAGCTGGTTTTTGAAAAGTTAAAAAAGAAAAATAGATAAACCTTTAGCCAGGCTTGCCAAGAAGAAAAGAGAAAGGACCCAAATAAACACAATAAAAAACAAACAAAAAAGAAACATACAAAATGATACCACAGAGATACAAAAAAATCATAAGAATACTGTGAACAGTTACATGCCAACAAATTGAATAATCCAAAGAAACTGACAAATTTTCTAGAAACATGCAATTTTTCAAGACTAAGAAGAAACAGACAAGTTTGAACAAATTATCACCAGTAATTAAATTGAATTTGTAATTTAAATCACCCAGTAAACAAAAATTTGGTACTGGACAGCTTCACAGAAGAATTCAACAAAATGCATGAAAAGAACTAATACCTATGCTTTTTGAAATATTCCCAAAAGTTGAAGAGGACAAAACACTCCCAGATTCAGGCTAAAGCCATCATTACCGTGATACCAAACCCAGACAAGGACACTACTGAAAAAAGAAAATTACAAGCCAATATCTTTGATTGATATAGATACAAAAATCCTCAACAAAATAATAGTGGACTGATTTAGTAATATATAAAAAGGACCATACACCATAAGTTGGATTTACTCTAAGGCCACAAGGATGATTCAATATCACAAATCAATGTGATACACTGCATTAATAAAAAAGAAAAAATACATGATCAGCTCCATAGATGCAGAAAAAGCACTTGACAAAATTTAATAATCATTCATGATAAAAAAAACTCTCAAAATGGGTATAGAGGGAATATACCTCAACATAAGAAAAGCCATTTATGAAAAACTCACAGCTAATATCACACAAAGGCTAAAAGGCTTTCCTGTAAATTCAAGAACAAGACAAGGATACCCACTCACCACTTCTATTTAAAAAAGTATTTGAAATCCTAGACACAGCACTTGGACAAGAAAAAGAACTAAAGGGCATCCCAATTGGGAAGGAAGAAGTAAAACTATAAGTATTTGGAGATGATATGATACTTTATATTGAAAACCCTAAAATCACCAAAAATCTATTAGAACTAATACATGAATTACAGTGATGTTGCAAAATAGAAGATTAACGTACAGAAATCTGTTGTGTTTCTATACATGAAAAAATGAACAATAATGAAGAGAAAGTTTTTTTTAAATCCCATTTGAAATTCGGAGAAGGCAATGGCACCCCTCTCCAGTACTCTTGCCTGGAAAAGCCCATGGACGGAGGAGCCTGGTAGGCTGGAGTCCATGGGGTCGCTAAGAGCTGGGGAATGTAAATTGGTTCAGGCACTATGGAAAAGAGTATGAAGCTCCTCATAAAAACTGAAAAATAGAACTATTAGCAATTTCATTCCTGGGTATATATTCAGAAAGAACATGAAAACACTAATTTGAAAAAGATATGTTCACTCCAATATTTGTAGCAACATTAAAGTGTCCCTCAACAGACAGATGGTTAAAGAAGCTGTGGTATACACACATACACAAGTTCATGCGCAGAAGAATATTACTTGGTAATAAAAATGGAAATTCTGCCATTTGTAGCAATATGGATGAACCTAGAGGATATTATGCATACTGAAATTAGACCAAAAGATGAATACTTACATTTCATTATGTGTGGAATCTAAAAAATAAAACAAATGTATATAGCAATCAAAATAGACCCACAGATATCAAACACAAACTAGTAGTAACCAGTGGGGAGAGAATACGGTGGAAAGTCAAGATAGGAGTATAGAATTAAGAGATACAAACTACAATGTATAAAATAGATTGCCAACAAGTACATATTATATAGCACAGGAAATTATAGCCATTATTTTGTAATAATGTAATGGAGTATAGGTTGTAAAAGTAGTGAATCACTAGGTTGTACATCTAAAACTAATATTGCAAATCAACTATATTTAATTTAAAAAATAAAATTTAATTAAAAAAAAAACAGTGTAGATTATTCCAAAATATTGCTGTTGTTTAGTTGCTAAGTCATGTTTGACTCTTTGTGACTCTGTGAACTGTAGCCCACCAGGATCCTCTGTCCATGGGATGTCCCACACAAGGATACTGGAGTGGCTTGCCATTTCCTTCTCCTGGTGTTCTTCCTGACCCAGGGATCTAACCTGTGTCTCTTGATTGCAGGTGGATTCTTTACCACTGAGCCGCCTGGGAACCCCACTCCCAAATATGTCAGATTTATTATTCAACCATGGGAAAAAAATATCACTTTCCTTCAGTCTTACTATAAGCGTGGGTTGACCTACCTATATTCCTAATAAAAGGTATCATTAAAGTATCATGAAATTCCAAAGAGAAAAATTATCTTTAAATAGTTACATTTTATTCCTAATGACTTAATCTGGGGGCACTGAATATAGATCTTAGAAGCAATTTATAGAGTCTTCATAAAGAAAGGAATAGTAATCAGACCTTGATTTAATTAGCATTCTAAACTTAGTTTTGAAGCCCAGCAATAAATTCAGAAAAAAAAAAATCAAAAAAATTACTCAAACAGAATTATCTCAAATTTTCTATTAACTATTTCATGGAATTTTCAATTTTATCACAATTTACGTTCTCTCAGTGGTTAAAGTTTCCTTAGATTTGTAAGTCAGATACAATGCTTCTTATACTAACATTTTGGACAGAATTTAAACTAATAGCCATACATAAAAAGGAATGAACTTGACTCAGTTGCAGTGAGATGGATGAGACTAGAGCCTGTTACACAGAGTGAAATAAATCAAAGCGAGAAAAAAATATTGTATATTAATGCATATATATGGAAGCTAGAAAAATGGTACTAATGAACATATTTGCAGGGCGAGAATAGAGTGACAGATGTGCAGAACTGACTTATGGCACAGCCGGGGAAGGAGAGGGTAAGACAAACTTGAGAGAGTAGTACTGACATATTTACACTACCATATGTAAGAAGATAGCTAGTGGGACCCCAGTGTATAGCACAGGGAGCTCAGTTTGGTGTTCTGTGATGACTGAGAGTGGTGGGATTGAGTATGGGTCGGGGTGGAAGGGAGGTTCAAGAGGGAGGAGATATAGATATAGCTAATTCACGTTGTTGTACATAGTAACCAACACTTACTACTCCAATTATCCTCCAATTAAAAATAAATTAAAAAATAAATAATAGCCATATAGCTTATAATAAGTTGTATTAAACTTTTCTAGCTGTTTCCAAAATGCCTATTGATATTCCACATAAACTCAATAGAAACATGGGTATTTACCAATCAAAAAATGGGCCAAAGAACTAAACAGACATGTCTCCAAAGAAAACATACAGATGGCTAACAAACACATGAAAAGATGCTCCAAATCACTCATTATCAGAGAAATGCAAATAAAACCACAATGAGGTACCATCTCGGGCCAGTCAGAATGGCAGCTATCAAAAAATCTACAAACAATAAATGCTGCAAAGGGTGTGGAGAAAAGGGAACCCTCTGATGCTGTTGGTGGGAATGCAAACAGTACAGCCACTATGGAGAACAGTGTGGAGATTCCTTTAAAAATTGGAACTAGAACTGCTATACGACCCAGCAATCCAACTGCTGGACATACACACCGAAGAACCAGAATTGAAAGAGATACGTGTACCCTAATGTTCATTGCAGCACTGTTTACAATAGCTGGTACAGAGAAGCAACCTAGATGTCCATCGGCAGATGAATGGATAAAAGAGTTGTGGTACATATGCACAATGGAATATTACTTAGTTATTAAAAAGAATGCATTTGAGTCATTTCTAATGAGGTGAATGAAACTGGAGCCCATTATATAGAGTGAAGTAGTCAGAAAGAAAAACACAAATACAGTATATTAATGCATATATGGAGAATTTAGAAAGATGGTAATGACGACCCTATATATGAGACAACAAAAGAGACACAGATATACAGAACAGACTTTTGGACTCTGTGGGAGAAGGCGAGGGCAGGATGATTTGAGAGAATAGCATTGAAACATGTATATTAACATATGTGAAATAGATCACCAGTCCAAGTTCAATGCATGAAACAGGGCATTCAAAGCCAGTGCACTGGGACTACCCTGAGGGATGGGATGGGGAGGGAGCTGGGAAGGGGGTTCAGGATAGGGGAACACATGCACACCCGTGGCTGATTCATGTCAATGTATGGCAGAAACCACCACAATATTGTAAAGTAATTAATTAGCCTCCAATTAAAATTAATTAATTTTTTAAAAACCTGCAACAAATAAAAAAAGAAATATGGGTATTTGAACAAACCCAAATTCCAAGAAAAGCTCTATGTAAGTAAAAATTTTTAATGGGGAGATGATGAGTATTGCAGTGTTATATAATTGCAAAATCCTAAAAACCAAATTTTGCAGTCATGAAATTAAAAGACGCTTACTCCTTGGAAGGAAAGTTATGACCAACCTAGACAGCATATTAAAAAGCAGAGACACTACTTTGCCAACAAAGGTCTGTCTAGTCAAGGCTATGGTTTTTCCAGGGTCATCTATGGATGTGAGAGTTGGATTATAAAGAAAGTTGAGCGCTGCAGAATTGATGCTTTTAAACTGTGGTGTTAGAGAAGACTCTTGAGAGTCCTTTGGACTGCAAGGAGATCCAACCAGTCCATTCTGAAGGAGATCAGCCCTGGGATTTCTTTGGAAAGAATGATGCTAAAGCTGAAACTCCAGTACTTTGGCCACCTCATGCGAAGAGTTGACTCAATGGAAAAAGAGCTGGGAGGGATTGGGGTCAGGAGGAGAAGGGGACGACAGAGGATGAGATGGCTGGATGGCATCATCGACTCAATGGACATGAGCTTGGGTGAACTCCGGGAGTTGGTGATGGACAGGGAGGCCTTGCGTGCTGCAATTCATGGGGTCGCAAAGAGTCGGACATGATTGAGCGACTGAACTGACTGAACTGATATTGAGTATATATTTGTTATGATTATAATGTCCTCTTCTTTATCGATACCTTTATCATTATATAATGTATTTCTTTTTGTTCTATTATAGTCTTTGCTTTAAAGTTTATTTTGTCTTGAGTATTTTGTCTGAGTATTGCTCTGCTATCTTTTTATTGCTGTTGGCATGAAATATCTTTTTTCCCTCCTCTCACTTTCAGTCTGTGTGTCTTTAGCTCTGATACAAATCTCTTGGAGGCAGCAAATTGAAAGCTCTTGTTTTTTCATACAATCAGCCACTCTGTATCTTTCAGTCAGAGTATTTAGTCTACTGATAATTAATACATGAAGTACATTGATAAGTAGGTACTTATCATGATTTTATTGTTTTCTGGTTGTTTTTAAAATTCTCTGTTAATTTCTTTTTGTTTCTTTCCTTTTGTTTAGATTTTTTTTCAGTGGTTGTATGTTTGTGTTCCTTTCTTTTTTGTGCATCTGTTGTCGGTTTTTGATTTGTGGTTACTATGGGGCTTGTATATATTGACCTAAAAGTATATTTACTTGTTTTAAACTGGTAGTCATTTATTTTAAAACACATTCTAAAAGATCTATATTTTTTACTCTCCTCCTCTACATTTTGTTTCCAATGTCATATTTTACATTTTCATGTTTAACCCTTAGCTATTTATTGTAGTTTTGTTGTGGTTGTTCAGTCACTAAGTTGTGTCCAACTCTTAGCGACCACATGGACTGCAACGTGATAGGCTTTGCTTTCATCCACTTCCTCCCAGAGTTTGCTTAAGTTCATCTCCACTGAGTCAGTGATGCTATCTAATCATCTTATTCTCTGTTGCCTTTTTCTCCTTTTGCCTTCATCTTTGCATCATCAAGGTATTTTTCAGTGAGTCAGTTCTTCGCATTAGGTGGCCAAAGTATTGGAGCTTCAGCATCAGTCCTTCCAGTGAATATTCAGGGTTGATTTCCTTTAGGATTGACTGGTTTGATCTCCTTGCTGTTCTAGGGACACTCAAGAGAATGCTTTAGCACCACAATTTGAAAGCATGAGTTCTTCAGTGCTCAGCCTTCTTTATTGTCCAACACTCACATCCATACATGACTACTGGAAAAATACAGCTTTGACTATACTGACCTTTGTCAGCAAAGTGATATCTTTGTTTTTTAATATGCTGTCTAGGTTTGTCATAACTTTCCTTCCAGAAGCAAACGTCATCTAACTTCATGGCTGCAGTCATTGTCTGCAGTGTTTTGGACCCCAAGAAAAGAAAATCTGTCACTGCTTCTAATTTTTCCCCTCCTATTTGCCATGAAGTGATGGGACCTGATGCTATGATCTTCGTTTTTTGAATGTTGTTTTTTAAGCCAGCTTTTTCACTCTCCTCTTTCATCCTTGTTTAACATACTCTTTAGCTCCTCTTTGTTTTAGCATAGTATCATCTGCATCTGTATATTGAAGTTATTGGTATTTATCCTGGCAATCTTGATTCCAGCTGTGACACATCCAACCTGGCATTTTGTGATGCACTCTGCATATAAGTTTAATAAACAGGGTGACAATATACAGCCTTGTCATACTCCTTTCCCAAATTTGAATCAGTAAGTTGTTCCGTGTAAGGTCCTAACTGTTGCTTCTTGACCTACACAGAGGTTTCTCAGGAGGCAAGTAAGGTGCTCTGGTATTCCCATCTCTTTAAGAACTTTCCAGAGTTTGTTGTAATCCACACAGTCAAAGCCTTTCTCATAGTCAATGAAGCAGAAGTAGATGTTTTTCTGAAATTCTCTTGCTTTCTCTGATCCAACAAATGTTGGCAATTTGATCTCTGGTTCCTCTACTTTTTCTAAACCCTGCTTGAACATCTGGAAGTTCTTGATGCATGTACTGCTGAAGCCTTGCTTGAAGGATTTTGAGCATAACTTTACTAGCATGGGAAATGAGCACAGTTGTCCTATAATTTGAATATTCTTTGGCACTGCCCTTCTTTGGGGCTGGAATGAAATCTAACTTTTCCAGCCCTATGGCCACTGGTGAGTTTTCCAAATTTGCTGACATATTGAATGCAGCACTTTAATAGCATCATCTTTTAGAATTTCCAATAGCTCAGCTGGGTTTCTATCACCTCCACTAGCTTTGTTCATAGTAGTACTTTCTACGGTCCACTTGACCTCACACTCCAAGAGATCTGGCTCTAGGTGACTGATCACACCATCATGGTTATCTGGGTCATTAAGACATTTTTTGTACAATTCTTCTGTGTATTCCTTCACCTGTTCTTAATATCTTCAGCTTCTGTTAGATCCTTACCATTTCTGTTCTTTATTGTGTCCATCCTTGCATGAAATGTTCCCTTTATATCTCCAGTTTTCTTGAAAAGATCTGTTTTTTCCCATTCTATTGTTTGTCCTCCATTTCTTATGCATTATTCATTTAAGAAGGCCTTCATGTGTTCCTTGCTATTCTTTGAAACTCTACATTCAGTTGGGTTTATCTTTCCTTTTCTCCCCAGATTTTCACTTCTCTTCTTTCCTCAGCTATTTATAAAGCCTCCTCAGACAACCACTTTGCCTTCTTGCATTTCCTTTTCTTGAGGATTATTTTGGTCACTTCCTCCTCTACAATTTTACAAGCCTCTGTCTATAGTTCTTCAGCCACTCTGTCTATAAGATCTAATCCCTTGAATCTATTCATCACCTCCACTGTACAATCATAAGGGATTTGATTTAGATCATACCTGAATGGCCTAGTGGTTTTCCCTACTTTCTTCAACTTAAGCCTAAATTTTGCAGTAAGGAGCTGATGATCTGAGCCACAGTCAGCTCCAAGTCTCGTTTTTGCTGGCTGTATAAAGCTTCTCCAACTTTGGCTGCAAAGAATATTATGTGTTATATATAATATAGTACAGTATAATAAATATATGAATAATATAGTTATAGTTGCTTTTAATTTTTTTCTTTTACCTTTGTACTGACTTATTTAAGTGTTGATCCTCAGTCCTCACTGTATAATGCCTTTCCTAGTGGGATTTTTCCTTGCCTATAGATGATTAGTTTTTTCCACTTCTAGAAAATCCTTTATATTTAGGGTATTTTCAGTTGAAACACTCCTTTAGTTCTTTAGTTTTGCTTGAGAAGTTCAGCATTTCTCTTTCAAGTCTAAATGATAACCATGCTGGATAAGATATCCTAAGTTACAGGTTTTTCCCTTTCAGCTCTTGAATATATCATGCCATTCCCCACTGACCTACAAAGTTTCTGCAGAAAAATTAACTGGTAACCTTATGGGGATTCCCTTGTATATGACTCTTTTTCTCTTGTTGCGTTTAGTATTTTCTCTAACTTTAAATTTTACCATTTTAATTACAATACATCTTGGTGTGGGTTTGTTTGAATTCATCTTGTTTGGAACCCTCTGTGCTTCCTGTACCTGGATATCTGCTTCCTTCTTTAGGTTTGGGAGGTTGTCAGCCATAATTTAATTAAATATATTTTTGATCCCTTTTCTTTCTCTTCTCCTTTTGGGACCTCTATAATGACAATGTTGGTGTGCTTAATATTTATGCCAGAGATCTGTTAGGCTGTATTACATTTTAAAAATCTGTTTTCTTTCTGTTGTTTTGATAGGGTGATTTCCATTTTCTGTCTTCCAGATCACTTGTATTCTTCTATATTACTTAGTCTTCTATTTATTCCTTCTCCTGTGTTCATTTCAGTGATTGAATTCTTCATTTTTGGTTGGATCTTTTTTAATATTATCTAGTTCCTTGTCAAAATTTTCACTGTACTCATCTATTGTTTTTCCCATTTCAGTTAACATTTTTTACTACCAATGCTTTTTATTATTTGATTTGTAATTTATATCTGTTTCATTCTTTTTCAGAGGTTTTCTCTTGCTCTTTCCATTAAAAGCACCACTCACTTGCCAGGATGGTTGTTTATTCATGTATTCTCCCTTTTGCTGTTAGTCCCCTCCCAGGAGCAATGTTTCCAGATGATTGCTTTCCTTTTCTCTCTGCCTGATTACATGTACATCTTTCTTAGAGCTTTGATTGTATGGAGGGCTTGGTGGTGGTGTTGGTGATGGTTTCGTCCTTCTGCCAGTTGCCTGTTAGTTTTCAGTGAGAATTATTCACAGGTAGATGCATTTTTAAGGTTTTTGTGTGTGTGTGTGTGTGTGTGTGTTTATTTTTGATATGTTTGTGGTGAGAGGTGAGCTCCACTTCCTCTTCAACAATCCCCCATAATGTCTGTATTCTAGATTTTAGAATTTAAATTTTAAAATAGTAGACCAGTGATTTGGAACATGAAGGAAAAAGCAGGTTGATATATTTGTTGTATGCCAAATAGAAAAAGTATAGATTAATAGTGGAGCATGATCAGTAAATAAAAAAATTTTTTTTGAAAAATTTCTATGAAGAAATATACACAGCACAGTTGATAGATTAAGAGCATGGATTTTGGCCAGTCACACCTGACAAGTACCTTCATTCCATTTAAAGGCTTTGTGAAATTGGGTAAATTACTCTGCCTCTGGATTCAGTTGCTTCAGCTATCAGATAGGGATAAAAATAGCACTTATTCATACAGTTTATCTGAGATTAAGTGAGATAATACACCAAAATGTTCTATAGTGTCTGATGTGTATGAGTACTAAATGCACATTAGCTCTTAGTAAGAGCAATTCTAGGCCAAGTGTCTTCCGCTGGTGAAGTATAGTGAGAACAACACTTCTGTATCACTCTATCAGGGAACTTGATCTCCTTTAGGAAGAACCATGGCGGTAACTTTTAAGAGCCATAAAATTTAGTAGTCTTTTTCTAAATAACAATTCTAAACACTCATTTTAAGGGAAAGAATTGAAACATTAGAAAAATTTGCATGCCAGGAGGTGTTATCTGTAGCAGAGTATCAGAAACAGCTGGAAAAGCCAGTTAAATCCATTTAAGTGGATGCATATTTTGTCATCATATAGTAACAATTATGAAGAGGAGAAAACATAAAAATACTCACACAGACATGAAAAAAAAATCATGTAAGAAACTTGTATATAAGTATATTATGAATTGACCTGTGTAAAAAAGGGGACATAGTGTGTTGGCATGGTTGGTGACTATGAATAAGCATTGATAAGGGTTTATGCAGGGCAGCCTACTGACTTAATATAATGTACCCTTTGCATCTAAGGAAAAAAGTACAATGCCTTAAATCACTTTCTGTGGGTTGCTTATATCATTTAGGATTAGCCTGTGAAAATCTCCCAAGAGCTTCATTTAGTGCACATTAAGTCAGTTTTATCTCCTCCCAGAGTTATCTATCTCAATCAACTCCTATTCTGTATGTATTCATCTACATGTCTCATCAGGAATGTGGCAGTAACAAGTTGAGTGAACATAAAATACTCTGGGGGGAAAAAAAAGAGAAACTCAACAGGAGATGTTGAGGTTCAAGTGTTCTGAGCAGCACAGCTTCATAACTGTGTACTGACTAAAGAGAGAGTCTGTCTTGTCTCTAAATTGTTCAGAGGCCAGACAAACTTGTTTTTATATAACAAGATTAATGATAGGACTGCAAGTACAAGCCCAGTTTGTTGGCCCAAACAAGTTATAAGTTTGCAAAGAAAGGTGCAAAGCCATGAGAATGCGTTTGCTAGTGACATTTGGAACCCAGCAGTTAAATGGCTGATGATATTGTGCACTGTTACTTCTCAGGCCCCCAAACTCCAGACTTCTTATTTCTCCACCCAAGATAAGGCTTTGTGAGGAATACCATCTGTGAGAAACATTCTCTTTAGTGAACCTGCATGAACTTGCTTTAGTTCATTTTCTAATTCAGAATCTTCCACCTCCTATCACTGCTGTGAATTAAATGCACGGGATGACTATTGAGTTGGCACTGTCTGAAGGTATTATTTGTTCACACAATAAAGCTTTACACTTTGCTAATGATACATTCTGTGATTTACAAAGGAGAATGGAAGACGGAATGATACACACACAGGCAGGTTTTTAGTGCAACTCCTAACTCTATATCATCAAATGAAGATATTAATACACATGTATTCAAGGAAGAGATGGAAATGACAACAAAAGTCAATTTTTATTTCATTTAAAAAATAAAACCAGGTGTTCACCTTTGTAATCAAACAGTTATTAGTATACTATAATTTATGAAATAATCTATTTAATGGTATAAGATATTGAAGAAGAAAAATTTTGCACTGTAATTTTAATTTCACAGTTTCATGGCTGAGCAATGAATTAATGCATTCACTGAAGATGGCTTCAAATTATTTTATATGTCAAGCCATGTGTGCATGCGTTCTAAGTCGCTTCAGTTGTGTCCAACTCTTTGAGACCCTATAGATTGTAGACCTCCAGGCTCCTCTGTCCATGGAATTCTCCAGGCAAGAATATTTTGGAGTGGATTACGATGCCCTTCTCTATGGAATCTTCCTGACCCAAGCATCGAACCTGCATCTCCTGTAGCTCCTGCATTGCAGGAAGATTCTTTACTGCTGAGCCACCAGGGATGCCCACTGGTCATACATCACATTATATAATTTTAGAATGAGAGGTGGTTTTGAAAGCATTTAGTTTAATAAGCCTTGGACTACTCATTGTTATCTATAGACTTGTTAAAATCAAGTATTCTTTGGATTGAGAGAGATTTTATTCCAATTGTTGTTTCTTGACATGGCAGTCAATCTCCCTGCCTCCAGATACAGTCCATTTGTTTTCCATGTTGTAGAATATGGAGGAATCGTAAATAAATGATAGGGGAAGTCAGATGCTGTTTGCAAAAGCAATGCTGCCAAGTTGTAGGGATAATGTCTGGCAGAACTTAGATGTTATTTCTAAAGAAACCATTTAAAGATGTCCTTAGATTGGCCACACCAAGCCCCAAAGCAGCAAAAGATTCGTCATCCTCTCTGGCTTTGCTATCCAGTGCTTGTTTTAAGAGATGCTTGGTAGCAGGAAATAATTGAAAATAATGGACCAGATATCCTTGCATTTCAACCACTTGGCATTTGTACTTATAAAAATAATTGAAAATCACCAAATGATTATTTTCACCAAGCAAGTTTAGTGCATGAAATCTATTAAAATAAACTGACAATATGTCAATAAGTTGTCAGATTTATTTATTCATCTAACATACATTAAAGAGATGCTTTCTGCTCGAAGAAACTTAAAGCTTCTGTGGCTTTGTCAATTAAAATTTACTTTAAAGAATATCTCATCTAGAGGGTTTAACAGTTATTTTTAAAGAACAGCTTTTTAGCTTCTTTTTTTTCTTTTCCCAAATAGTTATATTTTTCCTGGCACTTAGTCATGCAGTGTATCTGAGAAAGATGACCTGAATGAGAAAGTGAGTCATGTGAATGAAGCCTCAGTTTAAGTTCGCAGAAGTATAAATCAGTCAGATAATTTTGTCTGAGAATGTCTGAAGGCTAAAGGGGAAGGACAGGATTCAGTTTTCTTGGTTTTCAGATTACTTGGGATATGGCCTAGCTTAACAGGTCATGAAAATGAATCTTTGGTTGGCAAGGCAACACATAAAAGCACAATTTTGTTGGTAACATGAGAGTCATAAGTAATGTAAGAATGTGTAAATATCAAGTTAGATGGTCTGAGTTACCCCTAGTTGGTATGTGGGAATAATTATATACATGCACAAATGTGGCATTCTCTGGATATTATGGGAGCAAGTACATTTTAAAAGACATATCTGTTACCCTATTACTAAAATTTGACTGTTAGCATCCAAATTAACAACTGTCAGCTGCAGCTTTATCATCAGCTCAAATAGAGGTAAACTATATAAAATAACTCAACCCACAATTTACCCATCATTGTCCTCATCTTTATAGTGATGCCTCTTCGATAAAACTGTAGTATGTAGCCTTTCCACATTCTTACTTAAAAGAACTCCTTTTCTGGGGTGATGAAAATTCAATATTGGAATGACACTTTTAATGCTTTGCTCTTGAAAACTGAAGTGGGAAAAATAATTTTGAACTTTACTCATCATATTTGAATAGATGTTATTTATACCTTCTGACTCTCAGATATACCTAAAGACAGAAGGAAAGTAGTGAAATCCCTATCATTGGACACATTCAAGGTTGTGACCCAGTATTCTCTCTCCCTCACAGTTGCATGATTTATCAGTGAGAATCCCTTAAAAAGGGAACTTCATTCTTGGAGATAAGAGTGGAGCATATGCTCAAGTCTAAGACAAATAGCTGATTCAACCCTTGGGCCGTGGTAATTGGCTATTGAATGAGCATGTGACATAAGGTAGCCTATCATAGCAAGCCTGGGGCTTTGCTTTGATTGACAGGACAAACTTCCTTCTGGATGAGAAAAAGGTAACTGGTTGCTGTGGAGGCTGTTGAACTCTTCGATAATAATGAGAGGAATTGCCTTTAGGAGGACTTGACTCCATGAAGTACCAAATAGAGACATGGATAGATGGTGGGAGCATGGTGATCTTGTTTTGCTGGTAGATTAAGACTTCCTGGAAGTTCAATCTTCTTCTCAAATTTATGTTTATAAAGCAATACAGTATTTTTATTATTTAAGCTACTTAGTTGGGTTTGTATTACTTGCAACTAAAAAGTGTTCTAATGGATGTGTTCAAATACATAATGGGTAATATCATGAAGAGACTAGAAAAGGGATTCAGACTGTAGACTGGTAGTTGAGCTGGATGGTCTTTAAGAAAACTTTCAAGCTTGGAATTCTAATATAGAATGAACCTAGGTTTGTGTACTCCATTACTTCCACCTGAGTCTAGACATGTTAACCAGATTCCCTTCAAGCTGTATGTGTGCCATATACATTGTATATTTTAGTAACTACAATTGTATATTTCTCAGCTCATTTTCTGCAGAAGGAAATGGCTAGTATTTCTTGCCTGAATAATCCCATGGACAAAGGATTCTGGCAGGTTACAGACCTTGGCGTCTCAAAGAGTCAGACACGACTGAGAGACTAACACACATGCACAGAATTCAGTTTATTGCTAAATGATCATTTCACTGTTCCCCTTTTTCCAGGATAGCCCTCAATCAACTCAAACTAGGAGAGATTTATAATTAATTCTTATTAGGATACTTATTGCAGGGAATGATTGTATGATTTCTTTTAAAGAGGTTATTATTCAAAATAAAGGAGCAAGGTGTGAAAGAGATTTAATGTAAGATTTAGGCAACATAGGATCTAGTCAAATCTTTACCTTTGATGTGTTGTTCCTGTCTATTAAAAAAAAAACAAATGGCAAAAGGCTAGGTGTATCACTGTAGATTTCAGTAAGTGCTAAATGTCATTAAATGTTAATCAGAGACACGCTTCTCTTGGACGAAATGTTAAGTCGAAGCTTACTATAGTCCAACTGTGTTGGAATAGTATTCTACATTGAAATGGATATAAAACATGGAAAGTCTGGATGCCTGTGGGAACCCAACAGAATAAAGAGCTAAGATGACCTCTCCAGTATAGATTGAAGTCATACCACTGCCGTGTCCCTAAGCAAAACTGACTACTTTCCTTCTAAAAAAAGAATTCAGCAAGGCTTTGGAGATAGAGCGAAGGTAGGGAGGACAATGGTTCTTTCTCAGTCTGTTGCCATCCAATAGAAGTTTCGATCATCCCTGGCAGAGAAAAGGAAAAGGCTGATTCCAAGAAGGTCACCACCTGGGCTTGTCTGGACCATCTCCAGAGCAGGATACCTGTGCTACAAAGAACTTCTGTTGTCTTCTTCCTGGAAGATGTGATTTAGAGCTTCATATTTTTGGCAAACATGCCTCCATTCCCTTTGGACATCTGTGGTTTTCTTCTCCAGAGAGTACCATTCTTTTCCTCCATTGATTATGTGTTTGTTCTTAGTCTTCTAGAGCAGAAGGAATCTCCTAAAAATCACATCCAGTGTCTGCATGTATTATAGAAATCTGTTCAGTGCCTTTAAAAAGATTTTAAACATCTTTTAAAAATTGAATCAAATTGAATATTATGGTTTTTTTTTGTTTGTTTGTTTTTGACCAGTATGAGTTAAGAGTGGGAAGGGATGGATATGGGGAAGTGAATTAATAAGCTTCATAGTGCCATAATGGGAAAGACCCTGATGCTGGGAAAGATTGAGGGCAGGAGGAGAAGGGGGTGCCAGAGGATGAGATGGTTAGATGGCATCATCTACTCAATGGATGTGAGTTTGAGCAAACTCCAGCAAATGGTGAAGGACAGGGAAGCTGGACATGCTGCAGTCCATGGGGTTGCAAAGAATCAGACATGACTTAGTGACTGAATGACGAACGACAGTTTCATAGGTGCCCGGCCTGGATTCTCAGAGGTGGAGTTTTATATAGTTCTTAAAAGTGCACACGGTTCTATTGTTAGGACCACTGAAGGAAACATTTTAGATAACTTCTCAACAATTCTTTTTATCGCATGCTTCATTCACCATCTCAATTGTTTAAATACATTAATAAGGTTTGTTGCTTTTATTGCTTTACACACACATTGAGAAAACATAACAGGGTCGTCTTTTTACTTAAAATTCAGTCTGCTGGAGAAGACTTGCCTCCTTCTGTATGAAATATGCTGAAAGATTTAATCTGAGGAAATTGCTTGTGTCAGCAGCTGTCACAAAACATGTGGCCTGTTTTGGAATCTGGAGCAGCTGCCATGCTGAAATACTATTTGTCTTTTCAGGGCGAAATAAGAGTATCAGTGGAATTTGTCTTCTTTGAAGTGCTTCAGCTCTTTTATTTCTAATTTCAGATGTCAATGGCCTGTTTGGAATGACTAAATAATGCAGAGACCATTCTCTGCTGAGCCCTTAATATCTGGGGTATTTCCCGGTAGCAAAAACATTGTAAGCACGGCTGGGTGGGGATCAGCCATTCATTCTGCCAGATGCCAGAAAGTTCACGAGGAAAGCATGCTCCAGGCTTCCGTAAAGGTTATACACGCTTTCCTCTGGAGTGATTTATGGGAACTTTTTCTAGAAGTAACAGGGACTCTGTACTCCCATCATGTGACACCTTAGACCACTCTCTCTGAGCTATACCAACAGGACACATGCTACTGCTGCTGCTGCTGCTAAGTCGCTTCAGTCGTGTCCGACTCTGTGCGACCCCATAGACGGCAGCCTACCAGGCTCCCTGTCCCTGGGATTCCCCAGGCAAGAACACTAGAGTGGGTTGCCATTTCCTTCTCCAGTGCAGGAAAGTGAAAAGTGAAAGTGAAGTCGCTCAGTCATGTCCGACTCTTAGCGGCCCCATGGACTGCAGCCTGCCAGGCTCCTCCATCCATGGTATTTTCCAGGCAAGAGTACTGGAGTGGGGTGCCATCGCCTTCTCCGTAGGACACATTCAGGCCCTCTCAAGTCTCCAAATGTGCAATCCTTCTTTTCCATTACTCCAATGACTTAAAAATCCCTCTTGCTGCAGAAAGGTGTTCCTGATTAAGAGTGGCTAACTACACCAAGGATGTCTTCTCACATATACAGAGGCCCAGACCTCCTCAATGTACTTATTATTTTGTTTTTCCAGAAACAAAATAATAAGATTCACTTTAATTTATATGTCACTTTGAAATGCTGATCACATGCTCCTCATGCATCTGGACAGCATATGTATTTTGTGAATGAAGGATAACACAGTGCAGTAGGATATCATGGGAGAGGGTAATGTAGCTTCTGGTTTACTTCCTATCCCAAGCTCAATGCAGAGAGTGGCCTAAAATGGGCTGTGGGTTGGCACAATAAAGTAGAACTGATTCCAGAAGTAAGCATTTTATTTTTTCACTTAAGGAAAAGGTGAAATTAATTAATAAAGTTTTGACACATAGATAATATCAGTTAACAGCTAAAATAAATAATATGTAGTTTTAGCTATTCATTCTTAAAATGAAAACTTGTTTTCATCACATATAGAATGAAGAAATAATAGATGTGTCATCTCCATATTGTGTATTTGACTAAAACCCACAAAACCACAATAGGATAACTAATTAAACTATAATTAGATAACTATAAACTGTATTTGAATGCTTAAAAGTAATTCAAAACAGCATAGTTCTCAAGACCTTCTCCAGTTATTTCTTTTTATATTAGACTCTTTTTTTGGCTAAACAGAAAACCTAAGTCAAACATAATACGTGAAAAATTAATATTCATTAATGTCACAGTGATGTCACATGTTCCAATTTGTTTTATATTAATTCACTGTTAAGTAAAGCAAACAAACAAGGACCAGAACATTTAAGCCAACAATGGCAAATTTTAACTTTATAGATAAGAAAAGGCATTTTAGGAGCTTCTGACTTCAAAATATTTTGCAGTTACATTCAATTATGATTCATATATGAGATTTTGGAAACAACTGAGTACTAAGCATGGGCATTTTACCTTTCCAAATGAGACTTGTAAAGCATATTATTTATAACATTTCTAAGTAAGTGACAAAGCCAGAGCAAAAAAATCTAACTGTGGTTTTTGGTACAAGTAATAAGGGGAATGAAAAGTGCCTTAAGAAGATAAAGAGAATCTAAAGTAAAACCTTCCCAACACAGCCTGGGGAAGGGAGATCTGCTTAGCATCTTCTCAGCTATCTCACTCTATGCGTGCTGGTTGAAGAGGAGCTTGTTCCAAGAGTTCCACTCAGAGAAACCAGGCTAAAGAAAAGCATATCATTTAATAATTAAGAACCCATTCATTATGATATTTGGCAAAACGAATACAATTATGTAAAGTTTAAAAATAAAATAAAACTAAAAAACAAAACAAAACAAAAAAAACAAAAACTCAACATTCAAAAAACTAAGATGATGGCATCTGGTCCCATCACTTCATGGCAAATAGATGGAGAAACAGTGGAAACAGTGACATACTTTATTTTCTTGGGCTACAAAATCACTGCAGTTGGTGACTGCAGCCATGAAATTAAAAGATACTTGCTCCTTGGAACAAAAGCTGTGACTCTTTAACTGAGTTGTTTAACAGTTGTTAAAGAGTTTGCTCAGGAGACTGGGGGAGCTGTGTCTTAGTGGACAGGGATCTAAAGTACACTGGAATTTACTGAAAACTTGTTTGTAAAGATGATTACTTATTGCCATTTTCCTACAAAAATATATTTTGGAAAGTTGTATACTGTCAATTAAAGTGCTTTTGTCTAAAGAAAAAAAAAAAGCTACGACTAACCTAGGCAGTATATTAAAAAGCAGAGATATTACTTTACTGACAAAGATTGGTGTAGTCAGAGCTATGGTTTTTCCAGCAGTCATGTAAGGATGTGAGAATTGAACCATAAACAAAAGAGCACAAAAGAATTGATGCTTTTGAATTGTGGTGTTGGAGTAGACTCTTGAGAGTCCCTTGCACTGCAAAGAGATCCAACCAGTCAATCCTAAAGGAAACCAGTCCTGAATATTCATCAAAAGGACTGGTCCTGAAGCTGAAACTCCAATACTTTGGCCATCTGATGGGAAGAACTAATTCATTGGAAAAGACCCTGATGCTGGGAAAGATTGAAGGTAGGAGGAGAGGGGGACAACAGAAGATGAGGTGGTTGGATGGCATTACCTGCTCGATGGACATGAGTTTGAGCATGCTCCAAGAGTTAGTGATGGACAGGAAAGCCTGGGGTGCTGCATTCCTTGGTGTCAGAAAGAGTCAGACACAACTGTGTGACTGAACTCAACTGACTGATTTATCTTGTTAACAGAAATGGTGGTAGAAGTTAGCAGAAAGCTTTGAAAAAAATAAGGGGAGAGGAATATTCTAATAAAGCCATTGGTTTCTAATTAAATATTTTTCTTGATTTACAGTATGATGAAAGTGAAAAGGAAATGTTTAGTTATTTCCATCACAGTTTATATATATATTATTTTCCAAGAATGTTATTTCTTATTTGTGTTTTCTTCTGTTGGTCTATTCCTGAATGAATTATATAGTATATATTTTAAATAAAATATTTTATTATAAAAAAAAGAACCCAGTGAGCTTGCTAGTTTGACATTTTTTTCTTTTTCTTTGACCAAAAAAAAAATATTTGTTTGAGTATATGTGTGTGTGTGTGTATATACTGTTGTGTAGTCACTGAATTGTATCCAACTCTTTGCGACCCCTTGGACTGTAGCCCACCAAACTCCTCTGTCTATGGGATTTCCTAGGCAAGAATTCTGGAGTGGGTTGCCATTCCTTCTCCAGGGGATCTTCCCAACCCAGGGATGCAACCTGCATCTCCTGCACTTACAGGTAGATTCTTTACTGCTAAGCCACCATGTTATATGGCATATACACATATTTGCATATGGCATATATGATGATACAACATGTATATTGTAATATAAAATGATTGCTACAATCAACTTTATTAACACATCCATCACCTCCATCTCACTCTTTCTCTTCTGTGGGGAAAACACCTAAGATCCTAACAAATTTCAAGCATGTAATACTGTATTAATAACTATAGTCATCATGCTGTACATTAATTTCCCAGAACTTACTTATTTATAATTTAAAGTTTGCCCAACTTTCTCCACACCCCCGACCCAATAGAATAGGACTATTGTTCTATTCCCTGGTTTATCAGTTCAATCTTTTTATATAAGTGAGAGCAACCAGTATTTTTCTGTCTGTTTCTGGCTTATTTCGCTTAGCATGATGTCCTTCAGGTCCATCCATATTTTCACAGATTTTCTTTTTTATGCCACTTTGATGTTTCTAGCATATCACTTACTTTGCTTTCTTTGTTCAGGCAATAAATAATGAAGATAGCAAATATTGAATGATGTACTGGAGAGGAGGTACATTGTATCCAGTGATACACTGGAAAGGAGGAAGGCCAGAGGCAGAAAGGTCATTTAGAAAGCTAATTCTGTACATTGTGTCCATTGTGAGCGTTTTACATACACATGTATATAATGATGATAGTACTGTGTATCGTGGGAAGCCCCGGTGGCTCAGCAGTAAAGAATTTGCTGACCAGTGCAGGAGATGTTGATTCGATCCCTGAATCAGGAAGATCCCCTGGAGAAGGAATTGGCAAACCACCCCAGTGTTCTTGCCTGGAGAATTTCATGGACAGAGGAGCCTGGTGGGTTACAGTCCATGCATTTGTCAAAAGTCAGACATGACTGAGCAACTAAACAACAGCTATGTATCATAAGGCAGAGTCTGTATCAAAGCAGAGGAAAGGTCTGTTTTGGATTCATTGATTGTAGGCATGGCATCAAGGTTCATGTAAAAATATACCTGGGAACAAAGGTCAGGAGACAAGGTAGGAATGTAGAAAGAGTAAATTTTCAGTTGCTCGGTTATTCTTTTTATATATTAGTAAAATCATAGCATATTAAATATGTAATATTTAAAGATTATTTTAAAATAAATATTTATTGAATCTTTACTCTGTTGCAGGTTTATGGTAAGAATTCTATATGAATTTTCTTAAGCCTTGCAAGAGGTCTGTAAGTGTATTATTCCTATCATTCTTTCATAATTGTAATCTCACAGCTAGTGAAGGGATTACAAATCAGACAGGTTTTCCTAATTCCAACATCTGTGCTCAAACCTCATGTCTGTCTTTGCATCCCAATGCCTAGATATGTATTTGTGTATAGTTCACATTCAATTCATGTCTGTATAACAGATTGCTGACTGCATACTAATATTTGTGCCACAGGACAGCCTAAAGTTGCAAACTGTGTGTCTGAAGAATAAAGAAAGAAAAAATAGAGAGCCAAAGGGTATAATCCTTGATTGATTAAAAAGAAAAAAAGAAATAGGACTAAGAAGTTTTTTTTTTAAAGGTACAGTTAAAAAGATTTAGAATGATGCAGTAGTTTGCGGTGAAATATGTCAAAGATAGAGCGTAACGTTTAGAAAAGTTCTGCTTTGGCCTAAGTTGTATGAATTTATAATACATAGGGCCATGCAATTGGCCTAAAATTCATATTTCAAAGGGTAAACTATTTTCATTTGAGGAATAGCAAGATACTTGTTGCAACCTTCTTTGCGTATAAATAGCAATGCCTGTCACAGTTAGGTTTTTAATTGTCTGCTCTGTGCAAGACTGCACAGCATGGTCCATGGAAGATTTAAAGTGTGTATCTAACAGTCCTGTACTCAAAGAACCTTACCTGGGAGTTGGGGAGACTGGATGAAAACATTAATAATTCTGCACCCAGCTGTCTCCATTTCCTTCACCTTGCCCCGCACACTGGCATCTTGAAAACACCAAATATACTCTTCAATCACTTCTTTTTTTTTTGGCCTTTTCTCTCCCACTGTCTGAGTTAACACTCTCAAGATGGCACCATGGCTTGCTCACTCATTTCTGTCGGGTTTCTATGGAAAAATTAGGTAATTCACAGGGCCTCTTTTGACTCCCTAATCAAACAACTCCATATCTACCTTGATCCCCTTTCCCTATTTTATTTTCCCCTCTGGTACTTATTACCAATGTCCACATGCTTGTACAGTTTATACAATGATACGTTTATTGATTGTTTATTAGTGGATTGTTTCCACCCACTAGACTGTGAGTTCTTTGAGAAGAGGAACTTTTTTGTTCATGCCTGTATCTTAGGCACTTAGAACAGTGCCAGGTATGAAGTGGAAACTCTGTAAATTTTCATTCAGTTCAGTTCAGTCGCTCAGTCGTGTCCGACTCTTTGCGACCCCATGAATCGCAGCACTCCAGGCCTCCCTGTCCATCACCAACTCCCGGAGTTCACTCAGACTCACATCCATTAAATGAATGAAAAAAATGAACTGGTTAAGGATACCTTTAATTGCACAGCAGCCAAATTGTTAAGGCAAGCAAGAATCACTACAGAGATTCATAGAAAGTGCTTGGTTATGTTCCTTTTTCTTGAGTCTTACAGTATCTCAAGGAAAGAGATTCTGTCTCTTGAATATATTTGTGCCTCAGGACAGCCTAAAGTTAATCTTCTTTTGGATATATATATATATATATAAATATATATATATATATATTTTTTTTTTACCAACTAGTCAGTATGAGGGAAAGGCCTGGTGGGCCAAAAGTAAGTTGGGATGTACTCTTCAAAAGGGAAGCTAGTGAATGGTTGGGAGCAGACAAACTACATGATGTGACTTGTATTTCAAACAGATCCTTACTGTTGTTCTGCTGATTACAGAGCTGTGAATCATCTGAAGTGAAGGTGGCTTATTGCCTCTAGCCAAGGACATTTTTGTTCAGACAAAATAATTTACTGTTTTACTTTTGCATTCCCCAGAACCATTGTTTTAGGTTTCAAAGAAAATTCCTTCCCTTCATTTGAACATATCTCCAATGTCCTCTTTGGCCTTTCTCACATTCTCCCTGCTGCCACAGAGTGCTAACCTCAGGAAGCTTCCTGGGTCAGGTGGAAGAGCCTCCATCATCTCCTGCATTCACTCAGTCCTCAAGTGCGGACACCACTGATCTCTGTGGACTTTAACTCGTTCTCTATGTGTTCTTTCTATTGAAGGCTAAGGGAAATGAGTTTGGAGAGAAGTGTGTCATGGCTTTCCTCCACCTTCCCTTGGTTCCAGTGGCAGTTGGACTTCTCTGTCTCTTGAGGTCTAACCACCCATTATATAGAGCATAACAAGATATGCTCTGTATTATTCAAAATCACGTTTAGCTGCTGTGTCATTAAAATGACCAACTCTAGACAATTCCAAACAGGACTTTAACTTTCTCTGGTGGGTCTGAAACTTTTTGAGAAGTCTGTCTTTTCACATTTACACTAGTTATAAAATGTCTAAAGTTCTGACCTGAATTTAGCTCGAATATTGCCAGTAATTGTGAAGATAGCTACTTTAGAATTCAGGTTGTATGTTTCCTGCTTAAAATCTATTTAAGCATGAGGAAATGAAATGGGCATGACATTTACAAGCCAACATATCTATTTATCACATTTTACTAAGTCTGGTGCTTTTCACAGTACACTGCTGTGGGATTTAGAAGAGGCTGGGTACTGATTCGGCATTCACAGATCACTGTGAAACAAAACAAAGGAAAAAACACACCTACTTAATACCCCCTCTGAAGATAAAAATTGAGTCCAGGATACCTGAAATGAGTCATTATTTTCTTTGCCCTTTGATAAACACTTACTTCAGAAATCTGAATGTTCTCATTCAAATAACATAATAAATAAACTAAGTAAAATAAAATTTGCATCTGTTATGTCAGTTCCTTTGCTCAGGTTATGCAAAATTGTCACATAATGCATGATTATTTATTTATTCAAATTGAAGTAAGTCAAACACTGTATATTCCTGAAATTGTTAGTGAAAGTTTCTGAGTTGTGATCACCCTAGAGAAAATTAAGTGTTTAATTTGAGTGAAGTCCCTCAGTCGTGTCCGACTCTTTGTGAACCCACAGACTGTAGCCCACCAGGCTTCTCTGTTCACGGGATTTTCCAGGCAAGAGTACTGGAGTGGGTTGCCATTTCCTTCTTCAGAGGATCTTCCCAACCCAGGGATCAAACCCGGGTCTCCCACATTGTAGGCAGACTCTTTACTGTCTGAGCCACCAGGGAAGTTCCAAATTTACACTATTATTGCCTATTGCAAACTCTACGATCCTTTGAGCATTTAACCTGGTGTACTACTGCTGTTAAGTCACTTCAGTTGTGTCCAACTCTGTGCGACCCCATAGACTGCAGCCTACCAGGCTCCTCCATCTCTGGGATTCTCCAGGCAAGAACACTGGAGTGGGCTGCCATTTCCTTCTCCAATGCATGAAAGTGAAAAGTGAAAGTGAAGTCGCTCAGTCATGTCCGACTCTTCACGACCCCATGGACTGCAGCCTACCAGGCTCCTCCGTCCATGGGATTTTCCAGGCAAGAGTACTGGAGTGGGGTGCCATTGCCTTCTCCAAACCTGGTGTACTAAGTTCCCTTAATATGAAAGTTTCTTTTTCTAAAACTATAGTCATACTCTTTTTTATTAAACACTTCTCTAGGTCACCGTCTTCCCCATTAACACAAAATACACTTTATAACCAAGACTGTAAATTAGCTGACATACATTTTTTCACTGTTTCCATATTTAACTAGAGGAATATGACAGTGTTCAGACTTTCACCAGAGAACTCACATAATAGGTATACTGATTTGGCTTTGCTTATTCACAATGTCATCATCCACTCATGTCTATTGTTTAGGACTCCTTCAAATATTTAAAAATTCAAATCCACTTAAGATCCTGTTGCTCTGGGTAGGGGTGTGGGACTCAAGAAAATTTCTAAAATGAATAGGACCATTTAAAAGCCTAAGACTTGGTATGAAAATGACTTAAAGATCTGGAGAAAACTAAAATTTTAGTGGCAGATGTTTTTCTTTGGAGATCTTCTAAGAAAGCAATGAGGAAATGGTTCATCTTCCTCTTAAGGAAATAAGATGCCAGATCTGTTTTTAACAGTTTTCCATGAAATTAATTCAGAGGTAGGAAATAGACAAATCAGATTCTCATCTGACTTGACTGTTTTTCTGTCATTTACAGTTCCATAGTTACTCTGTTTATCTAAACAGCCTTCCCTGGGTATCCTTTTCAGTCTTCATGTGATGCCTTTCATATGCATGGTTAGGAAAATACTGATGCATATGTGTGTTAGGGTTTTTTTTTTTCCTCTTAAACTTTTTGTTTAATAAAATAAAAAAGCTGGTAGAGAATGTATTTTGGTGAAGAGGTCATGGATTTAAAAGTTTTGCTTCTGAGAGAATCACATTTTCTGTTTTGAGAAAATGAGCATTTAGTCCCACACAGATCACAGAGAAAATGAACCAGATCCCAGATCTTGACTAGAAAATCATAGCAAATGAAGCAACTGACAAACAACTAATCTCAAAAATATACAAGCAACTCCTACAGCTCAACTCCAGAAAAATAAATGACCCAATCAAAAACTGGGCCAAAGAACTAAATAGACATTTCTCCAAAGAAGACATACAGATGGCTAACAAACACATGAAAAGATGCTCAACATCACTCATTATCAGAGAAATGCAAATCAAAACCACTATGAGGTACCATTTCACGCCAGTCAGAATGGCTGCAATCCAAAAGTCTACAAGTAATAAATGCTGGAGAGGGTGTGGAGAAAAGGGAACCCTCTTAGACTGTTGGTGGGAATGCAAACTAGTACAGCCACTATGGAGAACAGTGTGGAGATTCCTTAAAAAACTGGAAATAGAACTGCCTTATGATCCAGCAATCCCACTGCTGGGCATACACACTGAGGAAACCAGAAGGGAAAAGACACGTGTACCCCAATGTTCATCACAGCACTGTTTATAATAGCCAGGACATGGAAGCAACCTAGATGTCCATCAGCAGAGGAATGGATAAGAAAGCTGTAGTACATATACACAATGGAGTATTACTCAGCCATTAAAAAGAATGCATTTGAATCAGTCCTAATGAGGTGGATGAAACTGGAGCCTATTATACAGAGTGAAGTAAGCCAGAAGGAAAAACACCAGTACAGTATACTAACGCATATATATGGAATTTAGAAAGATGGTAACAATAACCCTGTGTACGAGACAGCAAAAGAGACACTGATGTATAGAACAGGCTTATGGACTCTGTGGGAGAGGGAGAGGGTGGGAAGATTTGGGAGAATGGTATTGAAACATGTAAAATATCATGTATGAAACGAGATGCCAGTCCAGGTTCGATGCACGATACTGGATGCTTGGGGCTAATGCACTGGGACGACCCAGAGGGATGGTGTGGGGAGGGAGGAGGGAGGAGGGTTCAGGATGGGGAACACATGTATACCTGTGGCGGATTCATTTTGATATTTGGCAAAACTAATACAATATTGTAAAGTTTAAAAATAAAATAAAATTAAAAAAAAAAGTCACAGAAAGCGTGAAATGTTGCATGGGATTTTACTGCCGTGACTCCCTCCGGCATCACAGTCACCTTTGCAGACACTTGGGTATTCAAGGAATACCATTCATTTTGGAGATTAAAAAAAAGAGGGCTTTATTTTTCATGAGAAATAAGCACCATTTAGGAGTATGATGATAAGGAATATGGACACTTTCATTTACTGCTTCATTGTTAGTATAAATAAATGATAAATAACTTGTTTTGTGGGTTAATGAAAGAATGCCATTTCCTCCTTCCTTTTTTTGATTTTTAAGATGCCATTTCTTGATCTGTCCTTTCTGGGAGCATGAGAAAGTTATTGGGAAATTAAATATGGTTTAACAGTTCAGTGATTTGTTCATTCATCAGAAGCATATTGCCTATTATGGCTTGGATGGGAGGGGAGCTTGGGGGAGAATGGATACGTGTGTATGTGTAGCTGAGTCCCTTTACTGTTCACCTGAAACTGTGGCAACATTGTTCATCTGCTGTGTGTACTTGGTCATATCCAGCACTGAAACTGCATGGACTATAGCCCGTGAGGCTCCTCTGTCCATGGAATTTTCCAGGCAGGAATACTGGAGCAGGGTTGTCATTTACTTCTCCAGGGGATCTTCATGACCCAGGGATCCAACCTGCATCTCTTGTGTCTGCATTGGCAGGCAGACTACCACTGTGCTACCCATGTTCCAATGCAAAACAAAAAGTTAGAAAAAAACCAAAGACACATTGCCTACTACATGCCAGTGTTAGGTCCCAGGGGAACAATAGGAAACTAGATGGACAGCATCCTTGATCTCACTGTGTTTATAATCTGAATCTTGCTCTGATAATGAAAAAGTAGAGTGTAGGCATGTATTCTAACATTTCCTTAAAATATCATCATGATATGATTTAGTAAATAGCTTGATTAATGCCTTTCTAAGCATGTTATCAGCTCTGAAGTTCAGTTATGCATCAGTCGTAACTAGAGAAATTGTTAAATAGATTTCCATGTCCTAAGCCAGACCTGTTAAATCAGAATGTCTAAAATTGGGGTCTAGAAGCCTGCATTTTTAAGAAACTCTGTAGATCTGTGTGACCATGCTAAATTGGTTTTCAGGAATTCAGGAATCACTATTCCTACAGTCTAGGTACTGAAACGTACATTCCCCATTTTTAAAAAAACATGTTCTTTTATATGGTTCATTTTTAAAAAATAAAATGCATGTGTAATTGTGTTGACAGTGATAAATGATAACATGTAAAGATCGGAAGTATGAATCCCAAATTGTCCTTGACTGTGGTTAATTGTGTGGTGGAAGACCAAAGTTAAGTACTTTTGTTTGCTTGTCAGTTTTTGAACAGCTATAGTTTCTGAAATTCATAATTAAAATAAAAAATGATAGCATAAGTATTACATTATCCCTTGACTATTTTGAAAATTTCCTAGGTAATTTTTTTAAAGAAAAAACTAATTGTTAGGCAGCAGCAGTGAAATTTTACTCATGTTTTTTAACTTTGAAAGCACTTTTTTAGTGAAAACTAACAGTGATTTATATTTTGGCCTGTCAATCATGGAAAATTTTAAATTTCTTCTCTTCTTTCAGATTAAATTTAAACTCACTTTAACCCAATGAATCTCTTGATATTTATTCTATTTCTGAAAACTGAACTAATTATGCAGCTAATTTTTATGCCATGTGCTGTGAATTCAATTTCTCTTTCACATTTCTGATCTCTTTCACATAGTCTGCTCTTTTTGGAAAGAGAAGTGGTACACAAAATCTAAGCAAATAGCGAAAGAATTGCATGTATAAATTAATGACTGTGGGACTTAATAAGGGTTAGGGAGAATTTTTCTTTTGTTTTGCTTATTTGAGTAATTTGAAATAAACATAACTTAATTTTGCAATAATTTCAGCATTCTCCTGATGCTGACAACTGCTGGGCATTTAGTTTTTGATCTTTTTAAGCTTGAATTGCCATTACTTTCATTTGTACTTCAGCTAAGCAAAAACAGCCTGATTAAGACTTCTCTACAACCCTTTTTAATAAACATTTTAAATCACATTTATAGGAGCAACTATCCACATGTCAAGCTGCAAGTTTATTAACATGTTGTAATGTGCACATTGGACCAGCAACACAGAAAATTGCAGCAGTATTTCTAGAGCAAACCTATGGTGATACACATGCTTGGCTTTTCTTTAATTGAGCTGAATATTAAGCTGATTTAGAATGCTGCCTATCCTTATTTGTGTAACCTACATTCTTAATAATCTAATTTCCATTGTGTGGTGGCCCAGAGCAAAGTGCTTTCTTGGAGTGAAGCAATTTGTGCTCACAGATGGGCTTCAATTCAAACAAATCATCTCCTGTGACCTCCCTAAGGGTCTGTTGTCCATCTGAGAGACGCCTCAGCTCAGCCTAGCTATGTCCTAACCTCTTTTCACTTTTCTGGAGTTCTCTAATGAGTCTGAATGATTGTTAGTAACAAGTGTTCTCTCCATTACAAACTGGGACATTAAAATTATAACTGTTAAGATTTGTCATCCCTGAAAACAAAGGTGTCTCTTAAGATTTTTTTTTTTACGAAGTCCTTAATTTTAAAATCATTACTTGAGTGTGTTAAATTTCCTCATTTCTTTATTGCCTATGAATCTGTTCATTATTATCAGTATCTCCCATTGTTTTAGGATTGTTTTAGGTACATGCCTTGGGCTTCCCTGGTAACTCAAATGGTAAAGAATCCACTTGCGATTCAGGAAGCCAGGGTTCGAGCCCTGGGATAGGAAGATCCCCTGGAGAAGGAAATGGCAACCCACTCCTGGATTCTTGCTTGTATAATTCCATGGACAAAGGAACCTGGTGGGCTAAAGTCCTTGGGATTGCAGAGTTGGACATGAATCTTTTCATGTGTTAAATACCATGCTAGATTTAAGTCTTAATTTGCCACAATCCCCCATTTTAGGCATTATTATCTGTTATGCTGATGAGGAAATGGAAGCCTATGAACCAAATCCCAAGACTAGAAAGTGCTAGACTCAGGATTCAAGTTCAATTTTCCCTTGATCGTTTCTATTATTCTATATGGTGGTAGCCAAATTTCACTTTTATTACAAAATAGCCTTAAGGGAAACTTGTACTCCCACTGCTATCTAATAGTTGATATGACCATGAGCCCCCAGGCTAATAGAGCTACCCCCTTTCTGTGCTGTTGGAGAAGGAAATGGCAACCCACTTCAGTGTTCTTGCCTGGAGAATTCCATGGATGAAGGAGCCTGGTGGGCTGTGATCCATGGGGTCGCAAAGAGTCAGACACAACTCAGAGGCTAACACACACACTCTGTGCTATAACTGAATTTTGAATATTGAATAATACTCTATATAAACAAATTACTATTCATATATTCAGTTCTCCCGCTTGTTGTGCTATGAACTCTTTAAGGACCATTATTTATTAATCTTGTTACCTGTAATGTCTAACACAGAGTAATTATCCAATGAATGGGATACCCTTCAATAGGTTAGTATGTTTGCTTTGATCTCCCACCATCCGCTGCTCCTCCTCCTCTGCTGAATTTTAATTAAAAGTTGATGTAACAGATCCAACACTTCAGTCGTTAGAAAAATATGTAAATTGAAAAGCTAGCTATTTATTGAAAGGAGACAATACATTTACTATAATATAACAATCATTATAATTAATTAGAAAAATAATATATTTCATTTGCTGCTCTGTCCAGCTCTGCTAAGACTTGAGTTCTAAATGTATCCTTAAGTTTACATTCAGAACTCTGTAAAATTTCAAAAAGGACAAAAGCAGAGTTCCCATTGACAACGTCATTGATACGTGCTTGACTGTATCTCGATGCGGAAAACTTGCATAGACAATATGATGAGCTAGCTTGAGTAATTGGAGCTGGTTATATTTATACAAGGGAAATCAATCATATGTCAAGAAGAGGAGAATCCAAGTTTTGCAAAAGTTTCTATGCAAAATTTTCTGGAATTTAATTATCTCTAAGCTTGTCATGATCTAAAATTACAGGAGAAAAAGCCACCAAATAGGAGATATGGAATATGCAAATCATGATTAATAAAGGGATTTGGTTTTGCCATTTACTAGTTTTGTCAACTTGGACTTTTTTCCTCCTGTTTTAAAATGGAGATAATAGTGATTAGTTCTTGTTATATAATAAGGTACTAATGTCTTTGGTTACTTCGTACATCACATTGCGCAGTGGTCAGAGAAATGCTAAGATATGATCCACAATTTGAACAATCATAGTTTGAGAAGGATTTTGTACATTCACAGAAATATGAGATCATGTAAGGGTCTGGAAATCAGGCCATGCAAGGATAAATTGGAGTGATTGGGATGCCTAGCTTGTAGAATAGAAGACTACCTGGAAATGGAGAAGCATACAATGTGGAAAATGCTAGATCTTTGCTGAATTTAAGATGAGTAAAAAGTCTGGAAATTACAGGAGATGATCCAGTTTTTAAGTTGTTTGCAGTGGGAGGGAAATTCTGGTATCAGGTACTCTAAAATGGGGGAGTGGAATTTCCTTTATCTACTAAATTTTGTTTGTAGAGATAACTTTTCCAGGGCTATTGATATCTATTTGTTATGTTTTTTTTTTTTGAATTTAAATTTATTTATTTTAATTGCAGGCTAATTACTTTACAATATTATATTGATTTTGCCATACATCAACATGCCACGGGTGTACACATGTTCCCCATCCTGAACCCCGCTCCCACCTCCCTTCCCGTACCATCCCTCTGATGTTATGTTTGTTTTATGCTTCTAACATTATTGCTCTCTTTTAAGATTTCCACTCTTTAAAAAGATTTACACTTTTTAAACAAGCCATGTTTAAAAAATGTAACTTTGCTTTTGAATGAGTATGGTGATACATTTTCTCTTTAAAGTTGGTAAGAAAAGAGTGAAAAGTATTTTATTCAGACATTTTGGATGAATTCTTCATCTATAAACATATAAGATAGTCTTTTTAAGTTTCTTTGTACCCAGTAACATTAAGCTATCAGAATTAATAGCTTGAAGATGATAAAGTAATAGCACTCATACCTCATTGTTCTATATCAGGACAATGGAAAACTGCTAAGTATGATCAAACCAGTCCATCCTAAAGGAGATCAGTCCTGAATATTCATTGGAAGGACTGATGCTGAATCTGAAGCTTTAATACTTTGGCCACCTGATGCGAAGAACTGACTCATTGGAAAAGACCCTGATGCTGGGAAAGATTGAAGGCAGGATGAAAAGGGGACGGCAGAGGATGAGATGGTTGGATGGCATCACCAACTTGATGGACGTGAGTTTGAACAAGCTCTGGGAGATGATGATGGACTGGTGTGCTGCAGTCCATGGAGACTCAAAGAACTGGACATGACTGAGCAAGTGAACTGAACTGAATGTAAACAAGAGAAAAAAAAGAGCATTATCCATGTATGTAAAAGATATACACAACCTTTATCAAAATACTTGTCATACTTCTCTTGATTTGAACCCAGTCAAGAGAAGGCACAGATGGACGACATAAGCCACCAGAGGTTACAATGTAATGTCGGTACTCTGAGAGTATTTTACACACGTGGGTAGTATCAAACAGTGCCTTACTTTGAACTGAGATTTTCAGATAATGACATTCCACACTTCTTTGCTATGTGTTAGGTTGAAATAATTAATAATAATAGAAGTAGTAATAATAATAATAATGGTAAGCCTTGTAGATGTGCTTGCAGAGCACCGGTAGATGTGTAAGAATTTGAAGAATCAGACAGGAGGAGTATCCACATACAAGAGAGGTCAACAGTTTTGGATCAAAGTGGAATTTAATCTGAATCTGCAGAAGAACAGGTACATAGTAATAATAAAAAACATACATGTTAAAAATCAGTGTAATAGTGTAACACATGAAAACTTCTAGTCTTAAATAATTCTTAAAGAAGAAAGAATGAAGCAAAATTAATTAAACATTAAGGTAAAAAAGTAAACAGAAGGAAGAAAAGAGAAAATAGAAAAGATAAAAATAAAAGGACATAAGGCTATGGTTTTTCCAGTGGTCATGTATGGATGTGAGAGTTGGACTGTGAAGAAAGCTGAGCACTGAAGAATTGATGCTTTTGAACTGTGGTGTTGGAAAAGACTCTTGAGAGTCCCCTGGACTGCAAGGAGATCCAACCAGTCCATTCTAAAGCAGATCAGTCCTGGGTGTTCATTGGAAGGACTGATGCTGAAGCTGAAACTCCAATCCTTTGGCCACCTGATGCGAAGAGCTGACTCATTTGAAAAGACCCTGATGCTGGGAGGGACTGAGGGCAGGAGGAAAAGGAGGCAACAGAGGATGAGATGGTTGGATGGCATCACCAACTCAGTGGACATGGGTTTGGGTAAACTCTGGGAATTGATGATGGACCGGGAGGCCTGGCATGCTGCGATTCATGGGGTCGCAAAGAGTCGGACACGACTGAGCTACTGAACTGAACTGAAATAATAAAGATGAAAATGGCTTAATTAATATGTAATATAGAGTCTCATTCTTTGGGTAACAAGTAATGTAATCAAGAAAAGGAAAAAAAGCCCAATTGTACAAAGTAAAAAGTGAGAATGGAAAATTTCTCTGTATAGTCCTTTGTCACTTTTCCCTGCTGTTAGATATTTTGTATATATGTATACATATGTGTGTATATATATATGTCTGTGTGTGTGTGTGTGTGTGTATATATATGTAAGACATAGGAACCATGTCTTATTTTGCATAGCTCCTATAAATAGGAATTTCTATTAACACAGTACTGTGCAAAGCATGGATGTCCGTAGTTAGAAAATATTTTTGCCAAATCAAAGAAGTGGGTTAGCTTAACTCTAGGCAAATTAAGTTTTTAAAAACCTATAATAAATAAATCCATAGAACTCTGTAAGTTACTGAAGCTTACACAAGAAGAGATATAAAAGCTTAGCAGAACGATTAACATAGACATAAAATTGTCAGTTATTTTGTTTCCAGACCCAGATGACTTGTTCAGCTTTATCAAACATTTTTTGAATTATCTCAGATGTTTTTAGGGTGTTTCAAACCACAGACAATGAAGAAAAATGTGTGTTCTTTTTTATAGGGAGCATAACATTTGTATAAAAATATGACAAAGACAATAAAGGAAAATTAGAAAACAGACTCCTTTAAAAAGTCATTGCAGAATCCTAAATAATAAAATGGTCACATTAAAGCAAAAAGGTATTATGTCCAAGTAAAATTCATAGAAAGATAGTAAAGGCAATCCATTGTTAATAAATGTATAATTTACCATTCAAGTTAAGAAGAAAACCATAATCATCTCCAAAGATCCTAAAACAACAATTGATAAAATTTATACTCACTCCTTTTTAAAAAACACATACATACACAATAAAAACTTATTTTAAACCCAAAACTAGTGTCATCCTCAATGACAAAATGATGAATTCACTTCTATTAAAGTCTAGGGAAAAAAAATGCCATTCGCTCTCATCTCTATATATTATCACTCTATAAATTCTAATTAGTAAGATTAGAGAAACTCAAAGTATTAGAAAGGAAGTTGCAAATTTATTATTTGCAGTTGATGTAATATTTACCTGAAAAATCCAAATAATTGATTTTTTTTTTGTAATGATTGAGCAGGTATACACATCTATCAAAATTTATCAAAGTATGCACTTAATATGTCTTTATTTTAATAATGTAAATTATACGTCAATAAAGTTAATAAGAAGAAAATGCAATTGGCACACTTTTCTACAAATAATTGATTTTTAAATGAGAAATGATATAGAAAAGACATGTTTCACTACAACTTATCATTCCAAAGCTGATATAAAAATCACTAGCATTCATATAAACAAAACAGTGCATTAAAGAATATGAGAAGATACCTCATTGCAAATAATAAAGTGAAAGTATAAAGAAATAAATTTAAGACAAACTATAATGAATATAAATTAAAATAAAAAACAACTATGAAAGAAGGCTTGGCTAAATAGAAATACATTGCTTGCTTTTGGATTGAAAGGCTCCCTATCAATTCAGTTCAGTTCAGTCGCTCAGGCATGTCCGACTCTTTGCGACCCCATGAATTGCAGCAAGCCAGGCCTCCCTGTCCATCACCAACTCCCGGAGTTCACTCAGACTCACGTCCATCGAGTCAGTGATGCCATCCAGCCATCTCATCCTCTGTTGTCCCCTTCTCCTCCTGCCCCCAATCCCTCCCAACATCAGAGTCTTTTCCAATGAGTCAACTCTTTGCATGAGGTGGCCAAAGTACTGGAGTTTCAGCTTTAGCATCATTCCTTCCAAAGAAATCCCAGGGCTGATCTCCTCAAATGGACTAGTTGGATCTCCTTGCAGTCCAAGGGACTCTCAAGTGTCTTCTCCAATACCACAGTTCAAAAGCATCAATTCTTTGGCACTCAGCCTTCTTCACAGTCCAACTCTCACACCCATACATGACCACAGGAAAAACCATAGCCTTGACTAGACGGACCTTTTGTCCATGAGACTTCCCAAGTAAGAATACTGGAATGGGTTGCCAATTCCTCCTCCAGGGGATATAAATGTGTCAAATCTCTCCAAATTTATAAATTTAAAGATGTTCAAAATTTTAAAAATGGCATTCTTATTAAAATTTGACAAACTGATTTTGAAATTCATTTGGAAAAGTTACAGTACTGAAAGCTTTGTAAGATTTTTCTGGGTTAAATGAAACAGAATATAGTAAGAAATAGGATCAATGTCAATGAGAATTTCACAATAATAAAGTGAGACTTCAAATAATTATCATTATGTGGCATTGGACCAAATGCTGGTTCTTTGGGGGAAGAACTGTTATATTTCTACCTGTTGAAGCCATAATAAACCTAGTAATAATGAACATTGGTGAATAGATTTTACTTAACGATACATAACAAAGCTTTGAAATCTAGCACACACATATCTGCTTTAGTTTAATAACTTTATATTGTTCTATTGTGTAACTGAATCATTATTTAAATGGACCTGGTGGCTAGGCATTAAGTTGTCTCCATATTACAAGCAATGCTAAAGTGAACACCCTTTCATAAATGAATAAATGAAATCTTTTGATTAAAATACAAAAAGATGACATGCTTACACTTTAAAAAGTGATCTGCTCATATGTGGGCTTCCCTGGTAGCTCAGATGGTAAGAATCCTCTTGCAATGCGAGAGACCCCAGTTCCAACCCTGGGTTGGAAAGATCCCCTGGAGGAGGAAATGACAACCCATTCTAGTATTCTTACTTGGGAAGTCCCATGGACAGAGGAGCCTGGTGGGCTACAGTCCATGGGGTCGAAAAGAGCCAGACATAATTGAGTGACTAAGTACTGCATGGCACATACTCAGATGGATCTTTTGGAGTTTTTAATGTCTAATGTATTAATTAATGAGCTTCCCTGATGGCTCAGTGGGTAAAGAATCCGCCTGGCAATGCAGGAGACACAGGAGACACGGGTTTGATTCCTGGGTCAGGAAGATCCCCTGGAGAAGGAAATGGCAACCCACACCAGTATTCTTGCCTGGAAAATCCCATGGACAGAGAAGCCTTGTGGGCTACAGTCTAAAGGGTTGCAAAGAGTTGGACAGAATACATTATTGCAGTGTATTTTTTGGCTAGATATTGGGTTTGCAAAGTGGTGAGATATCTTTTAAGGTACATGAAACTGCACAGTATGAACTTTTTTCAGCCTTTGCATGTTATTAACCAAATAATTTCTACGATAGTTAAAGGAAGTTTGTCTGAAATGAAAGTGACGAGAGCAAGCTGCAGAGCATTGTGGATGCCATGATCTTACTTTTAGAGAAAAAAGGCTGTTCATGCATGTATAGTTTGAACTCACAAGGGGACTGAACCAAAAGGAAGAAGAGCTATAAATAAAAAGAAAACAGAAATAAATAATACTATTGGATAGACTTCAAAGATATCTAGATTTGTTTCTACTGATCTTTCTAAATTAGCTAAAATCAGATTCATAACCAGGAAGTATGCAATTAATATTTCACAGCAACATTACTGAAGCTAATAAGAATGTGTGTTTATCAAAATTTTAAGTGTTCTTATTATATTCTTTCTTTCCTTCTTGTTAGAAACTCTACGGTCCTTTCAGTGTGCATCATGGTGGTTTTCAGTTTCTAAATAGTATCTGGTAAACATATGTAACTGAGAACCAAATCAAATAGTAAACCCTAAACAAACAAGGAGCAGAAGTGTTTGGTTACCATGGCATATTCCAGGTTGGATATTTTAAAACAAATGAAGTTATTATGAAATTAGCAATTCTCTCATCAGCAAAACAAGCAAGGAATCTAGATTTTGATTTTATAAAATTCATCTTTAAGACAATATTATTTTAATTAAAGTTTACAGCAAAAGATTGAGAATGCTGTTTATAAGGTCAAGAATCATTTTCTTCAGGATTTCAGTAGAAGAGCAAATAGCGAAAAAAATGAAGTTTGAGTTGTCCCACAAGTGAATTTGTCTATCTAAGCTATTTCTAACTGATAGACATTTCATCAACATTCTTTATTTTCATCTATAAATTATATCACAGTTATTGAAAGGAAAATGAAGAAAGAAAGGAATAAGAAATACATTAATAAAGTGCAGGACAATCTAATCTGTTGGGACATTTTTAGAATGCTGCTGGAAGTATCTCCTTAAATGGTGTCTTCTCAGTGAAGCTCACCTGGACCATCCCATTCTAAGATTAGACTCACCCATCCACCATCATCTGGAGTCTTACTTTGTTTCATGTTCTTTTTTCATGGCATTTATCACTTTTTAAAGGGTTATACACTTACTGTATTTATGGTTCTATCTCTCCTACTGAAACCTAAGAACCAAGAGAAAATCTGTCTGGTTTGTTCTCTGATGTATATACCTAGCATCTGGAATAATGTTGGCACATGATAAGCATGCAATAAATATGTGTTGAATAAATAAAAGTACACAGAAGAAATTCCTTACTATGAAAGCAAAATATTGCAGTAAATTATTAGGTAAGGCTAGACATTCAGCTCTCAAAGATTTAAAAGCACTCACAGTAGGCTGAGTAGAGGAGTAGATTAATTAAAAATTTAGAAGCCATCAAATATTTATGAAACACCTCTTGTGGCAAAGCACATTAACCCAAGTGTGCTATTGTGTTAATTATTAAATTCATAATAAATTTTGGCATTGATATTTTAAGTTAAAAAAAACAATTTGTGTTTCAAGACTCAGAGTTTGCATTCTTTCCTTCAATTGTTTATATATACAGGTCCCAGTATACTCCTTGGTGAGCACAGATTCATGTAGATATCGCATCCAATACTTACATCTTTACTTCCAATATTCTTCCCTTCAGCTACTCACTCCCAAGACCATGCCTTGGACATAACCAACACTTGGAAATTCTTTATTTTTTAAATAATTAATTTGAATAAGTAGCTCTCTGTCTGTAACTTCTGTCTTTCATCAAGCTTAGTTATTTAGCCAGTTATTCAAACCTAATGTAATTTTGAGATTCAGGATTGATCCCCCTGTGCACCAAACCTCTCCTTTGCCTCAAAGCATCAGAAGCTTGTCCTGGTAACCTCCCATCTTTCTGAGGTTGGATTTCATAGCTTATTAAACACTCTCTTTTCACACAGACTATATTAATAATACCAATTCCAAACTGAAACTAATATTAAATGGAATAACAATATTACTATAAATAGTCAACATTTTTGAATCCTTAGTGGATGCCCAACCCTATTGAATTTCTTTACATGTACTTGTTACTTTAATACTGACAGCTCCATAGTGGATGTTGTTTTATCTTCATCATATGTATGAAGAAACTAAAGGAACATTAGGTTAAAAATTCTTGCTTGAGGTCACAAAAGTGGACAGTTTAGAACTGGATTATGAAGCCTAAAATGTAGTTTCCAGAGAACATTCTCGTAAGCGTGGGATCTGCTCTCACTAATCTGCAGAACTGGCCCTTGCAAATTTACAGTGACCTGCCTATTACTAACTGTAATCAGCACTTCTTACGCTCCACACTGGAAGGGTGGAACTGTATATTTATGGCCTCCAAACTTGATTCTCAAATGCTCTCAGACTAGCCTTTTCTGTTTTCTGATTGATTCCCTATTTTTAGTTCTCTCTGTCAAATTATCTCTTCTTTCCTCATCCCTGCCCTTGCCCATTCTTTTCATTGTCAAAACATAACACTGACTTTTGTGTCATAGAGAAAGTAGAAACTAGTAGGTAAATTTTCTGTATCTTTCCCATTCTGTTCTCTTATTTCCATGGATAACTTGTTCTCCTATTTAATGTTGTTCCCTCTACCATCGCTTTGATTCTATGTCTTCCCTTTTACCTGGGCCTTTCACTTTCATAAAACATTTTTGTCTTCCATGATGTCAGAGTACTATGACTTTCCTGTTCTTTGACTCTTTGTTTCTGTTTTCTTTTCTTTTTCTTCCTTACTCTTAAGTTCTAGTATTAAATAATGTTCACTTTAGGCTTGATTCACTTATGCTGCACGCTCCCTCTAGGCTTAGGCTTGATTTGCTTATGCTGCATGCTCCCTCTAGGCTTTATGAATAATTACCATGATACAGGAATTATACATAGGATTTCAATTAAAATTAAAAATCTGTATCTGTAGCTCAATATGTACTGAATATTCCAGCAAATTTAGAAAACTCAGCAGTGGCCACAGGAATGGAAAAGGTAATTTTCATTCCAATCCCCAAAAAAGGCAATGCCAAAGGATGTTCAAACTACCACACAATTGCACTCATCTCACATGCTAACAAAGTAATGCTCAAATTCTCCAAATCAGGCTTCAGCAGCATGTGAGCCGTGAACTTCCAGATATTCAAGCTGGATCTAGAAAAGGCAGAGGAACCAGAGGTCAAATTGCCAACATCCACTGGATCATTGAAAAAGCAAAAGAGTTCCAGAAAAATATTGACTACTGCTTTATTGACTATATCAAAGCCTTTGACTGTGTGGATCACAACAAACTGTGGAAAGTTCTGAAAGAGATGGGAATACCAGACCACCTGACCTGCCTCCTGAGAAATCTGTATGCAGGTCAAGAAGCAACAGTTAGAACTGGACACGGAACAACAGACTGGTTCCAAATTGGGAAAGAGTACATCAAGGCTATATATTGTCACCCTGCTTATTTAACTTATATGCAGAGTACATATGTGAAATGCAAGTCTGGATGAAGCACAAGCTGGAATCAAGATTGCCGAGAAAATATCAATAACCTCAGATATGCAGATGACACCACCCTTATGGCAGAAAGTGAAGAAGAACTATAGAGCCTCTTGATGAAAGTGAAAGAAGAGAGTGAAAAAGTTGGCTTAAAACTCAACATTCAGAAAACTAAGATCATGGCCTCTGGTCCCATCACTTCATGGCTAATAGATGGGGAAGTAATGGAAACAGTGAGAGAATTTATTTTCTTGGGCTCCAAAGTCACTGCAGATGGTGACTGTAGCCATGAAATTAAAATATGCTTATTCCTTGGAAGAAAAGCTGTTACCAACCTAGACAACATATTAAAAAGCAGAGACATTACTTTGCTAACGAAGGTCCATCTACTCAAAGCTATGGTTTATGCAGTAGTCGTGTATGGAAGTGAAAGTTGAACTATAAAGAAAGCTAACCATTGAAGAATTGATGCTTTTGAACTGCGGTGTTGGAGAAGACTCTTGAGAGTCCCTTGGACTGCAAGGAGATCCAACCAGTCCATCCTAAAGGAAATCAGTCCTAAATAGTCATTGGAAGGACTGAAGCTGAAACTGCAATACTTTGGCCACCTGATGTGAAGAACTGACTCATTGGAAAAGATCCTAATGCTGAGAAAGATTGAAGGCAGGATGAGAAGGGGATACAGAGGATGAGATGGTTGGATGGCATCACCGACTTGATGGACATGAGTTTGAGTAAGCTCTGGGAGTTGGTGATGGACAGGGAAGCCTGGTGTGCTACAGTCCATGGGGTCACAAAGAGTTGGACATGACTGAGCGACTGAATCGAACTGATGTGTAGCCCACATCTCTCCTGAGCTTTATCCAATTATCTTATCCAGTATTAAAAGATAAGGTGAAATATATTAAAACTTTTAAAAGTCTGAGTGAAAATTGATTAGAATCAGGCAGCATCCTACCTAGCAAAGGAATTCTGAGAAACTGTACAAAATGAAAGACTTTTATAGGCAAAGTGGAGAGGGAACAATAAAGCTGATTCTAGACAAAAATGAATTGGTTCTTGTGCAGTTACTTTCCTTAGGGGATGGTAGGGGATTATCCCCACTCCAGTACTCTTGCTTGGAAAATCCCATTGGATAGAAGAGCCTGGTAGGCTGCAGTCCATGGGGTTGCGAAGAGTCGGACATGACTAAGCGACTTCAATTTCACTTTTCACTTTTATGCATTGGAGAAGGAAATGGCAACCCACTCCAGTGTTCTTGCCTGGAGAATCCCAGGGACGGGGGAGCCTGGTAGGCTGCCGTCTATGGGGTCGCACAGAGTCGGACACGACTGAAGCGACTTAGCAGCAGCAGCAGGGGATTATCATGTAGACTACCTCACTATTTCTGATGGGGAGACTCCTAATTGATTGGTTTATTTGCGATTCCATTTCTAGGAAAGCCAAAACTGTAAATCAGTCTTGGTTTGGTGATGAAGGCTTAGCATAAGTAACTCTATCTTGGGTCTGTGCCTTGTATTCCAACAGTATGTAATTGTGTCCTGAATATCTTTGCTTGGATGTTTCATAAGCACCTTAAACTCAATATCTAAAATTGACCTTGCATGTTTCACCATGATTTTCTTCTTCCCTCCTTATCTCAGTGAATGGCATCACTATCCACTTAGTTTTTGCAAGGTATAGACTTTAAAATAGAGTCATCCTAAAATACTAGTTTTCTTTCAACACTTACCTCCAAGCAGTCTTCAAAACTTAAAGTTTTTTTTTCTCTTATGTATCTTTTGACTCTATTTACTTCTATCTAATTCAACTGACATTTCCTAATATAGAGAATAATATATATTTTAAAAATACTTAGAGGTGCAACGATCTTCTAGTTGCCCTCTCTTCATCCAATATAGCCATAGTAAACCCATAATAACTATAATCTCACCAATATTAAAATATAAATGGAAACATATTAAAAACCTTAAGAGTTTATCTGAGCAAAAATCTATTTGAATTGGGCAGTGCCAAACAGAAAGTAGTTGAAGTGCTCACTGGCAGAAGTTAGGAGAAAGGCTTCTATGTAACAGGTGAAAAAACAAACCGAGGACATTATTTGAGGGACTGTAGTTTAAGTGTTTCTCTTATTTGGAAAAGACTAGTTGTCTGTTGGTGATTGATTGTCCTTGGTTTCCATGACTTAACCTAGTGGGATTTATAGGCTGAGGTTTTGGTTTGCTTATGTAGGCTGCCAAAGGCATTAGAGTCACCTCAGTCTAATGGTCTCCTTGTCGAATTAACATCAACTAGGAAATAAACTTCCTCCTTCCCCCAAATCCCCAAAGTTTCACCTCATTATTAGTTTAGACTCAGGCTTGAGGTCAGAATCTTGATATTTAAATCAGGATGAGGCAAGTGTGGTTCCTTTCAGTCTGAAGTCCTGTGAACTAAAGAGACAAATTAGTTGTCCTTCAAAATACCCCACATCCAGTGGTGGGATAGAATAACCACAATAGACATTCGTTTTCAAAATGGTGTGGGGAAGGTGGTGAGAGGCACATGGCAGCCACTTGTGCCAAGAAATCCTGAAATCTAATTGAAATCTAGTTAGGCATGAATGCTGACACTTTCAGCTAGCATTCAATTCTGCTTCCTTGGAAATGGATTTCTGAGGCTTTTCCTCTGCACTCTTGGCTTCATTCTCGGAGTCATCTTTCCTTCTCCATAATTAATGGCTCATGCTTGCTGCTGATTGGTTTCTCATTCCTACTTGCTTCCCAAGAAGGTTGAGAATATGATTTATCTTTCCACTGAGACTTTCTATGTCAAAGAATGACATTTCTCAGTGTTTCACCAGTGAAAAGTCCTAGTAGCTTTTGCTCCCAAGTGGAATCTTCTTTTGGTGTTCCCAGAGTCACACAGAGTCGGACACGACTGAAGCAACTTAGCAGCAGCAGCAGCAGCAGAGTTGCTCTTGGAATACCAGGACGTCCATTGTGATGACCATTTTGGCAGAGGGCATGGAGAGATGAATAGTAGATACAGGTAAAGTAATCTAGGTGGTGTGAGATGATCATGCACCTCTCAATCTGTCCACATTTCCCTTCCCCCTTCCTTGACACTGGCCCATTGGAGAAGTTTTTCTGGTGGGAGTCATTATTTTCCTCTGACAAAACCACTGAATTTATAATATTAAAGCAAAAAAAAAAAACAAAAAACCAAAAACTGCAAAGTAGCAAAAGTCCTTCTTTCCCATTTAGACATATTATGTTAGTTCATGAATAGGAGTATATTTTGGGCAGAAGAATTTTCACCCAAAGACGATTTTTTACCCACCTGGCATGTGTAGTCCAAACAATCTTTTATGTATTTACTGTTCCCCCAAACAAAGAAGAAAATAGAAACAAAGATTTTACTCCTCTGAAACCATGTATTAGTTTTTCTAATTCCTGACCATTTATGTTTAAAAGATCCACAGCAGCTTTTAAAATTTTAACCTTGGGGTTAAATAGAAATTTCTGAAGGTAGAAAACTAAAATAGCCTGGGGTATCATTCTTTCTGAGGGTGAAGGTAGCTTTCAGCTTTATTTCCCTGAAATAGCATTCCTGCAAAAACACATGCTAATTGTTCTTCAGTTGCTAAGTTGTGTCCAACTCTTTGTGACCCATGAACTGCAGCATGTCAGGCTTCATTGTCCTTCACTATCTTCCAAAGTTTGCTCAAATTCATGTCCGTTGAGTTGGTGATTCTGTCTAACCATCTCATCCTCTGTCGCCTCCTCCTTTTGCCCTTAATCTTTCCCACCAACTCTTTTTCCAGTGTGTCTTTGCATCAAGTGGCCAAAGTATTGGAGCTTCAGCTTCATCATCAGTCCTTCCAGTGGATATTCAGGATTGATTTCCTTTAGGATTGACTGGTTTGATCTCTTTGATAATTGCTAATAAGTCTGGTCTTAGATAATGTACTTATCTTGTTCTGAGAAGTGTGTCAATTATAGATCAGGTGCCTCTCTGGAGAAGTATGTACTGCTTGTTACAGATAATCTCATTTTAGAGATCATGTTTACATAGATTTTTTAGACCTACGTTAGCATTTTTGTACTACTAGATACATGACTTGTATTTGTCCTGAGAAGGTAATATTTGTGTTGCAATGGTTAGGAGTTATCGTCCATGACAGGCAACCTTGTTCTTCTTTCAACAGTAGTAACCCGACCTAGGGACGATTTTAGATTTCTTCCCTGATTTATCTGTCTTTTAGGCAGAATATTCTTGAAGATGGGCAAATTATGACTAAAATTATTTTTTAACTGGGAAGAAACATTAAGTTTTAATCTTTTTCAAGTAAGAGACCATGAATTAAACCCTTAGCTATACTTCTGTTGACACCATGGTTGACACTGCAATTTTGTCTTTTCCAACAATGAAGCAGAATAAATACCATAGTGTTTTCTATATTTTAGGGGAGACTCTTGAACTCAGAGTCTATGGTAGTTTATACTGGGTACACTTGGTTAAGCTGGAATTAATTTTCTCCAAACCCCCTTCCTTCTGTGGCTTTGGTTTAGAATCGACCAGAGAGAAAGGTGTATGGAAGATGAAAATCCAGTAGTGGCTGCTGTTCTATGATGGCTGGTGTGAGGTGTGGTCAGAAACATAGACGTGGTGGCATGTTCCAGCTTTTCCTCAATGTTGCTTGTTCACCTTCCTGACTACTGTCCCTGACCACATTACGTGGTACATCAGTAGCTTAATATGCCTGGCTTCCCAAATTCTCCTGCAAGCTCCCAAATCTGTCTGCTTGCCCCAGGATTTTAGCTGTTGCTAGATCTAATAGCAAGCTCTCTGTGGATAGACAAAATCCCTGAGAACTAGCACAGAGTGATAACCTAAGGAATCCTAGGAATATCTCAGTCTAATAGTTAACTATTTTTAACGAGTAAGATCTGGTGAACATTTAGATAGAACTGTAGCAACTATTAACCACTGTGATGAGGAACTAAATTTTAAATTTATAATTTTAAGTTACTGAAGTTTAAATTTCAGAACGGAAGTAGTGTAGAATACTTTTCTATGAAGCACAACTTCATTGTCTTGGTAGAATGACATTTCGCTTTAACTGTTGCATTGTATCAGTTGTTATTTATCATGTGCAGATCAGGTGTGTGCATGTACTTACTGTCCATGGATTGACTCAATTTGATGTGACTTTTTTCTATACACCCATGTAAAATTATGACATGTTTACCTGAGATTTTATGCATTGCTGCTGCTGCTGCTAAGTCGCTTCAGTCATGTCTGACTCTGTGTGACCCTATAGATGGCAGCCCACCAGGCTTCCCCGTCCCTGGGATTCTCCAGGCAAGAACACTGGAGTGGGTTGCCATTTCCTTATACCTAGGTAATTAATAATTGGTAATTAAAAGGAAATACTAATTATTATTTTAATTGTAATTGTTATTTTACCTAAAAATAAGTATGGACTCATTTTCAGATTTGAAATGAAGGCTTACTGTGGATGTAGCATTGAGTGGAGATGTTAAAACTAGTAAAGCAAAAAAAAAAAAGAGGTCATAAATTGCATGGTGAACAGCAATTGCAAGTCACTAGGACAGAGCAGAACCAAAAAGCTATTTCATTGTTGTGTAAAATTAAAAAAAATAAAATGGATGATTTGAACAAATTGATGGTAAATTTGATATTTACTCAACAAAAAAATCAATCACATTAGCAGTGTGAAGTCAAAATTTAAGAAAGAATAAACAAAACACATCAGCTGAAATGAAAAATCCAGTGCATAACAAACTTTTAAATGACTTGTAACAGGATCTGATCTCGTAAATAATGAATTTTTGTATAAAAATTCTTGATGATTCAAAATAATGCAAAAGACAATGACTAATTTTACTTTTTTAAAAGCCTTCTTTGATGTGGCTACCAGACAATTAGAATTTATTCATATAGCTTGTTAAATTTCCACTGAACAGTGCTGATTTAAAAAGTATACCAAGACTTGAATTAAAGTCTCATGTAAGCAAACCAGATAAACTTCATTACAGTTCTTCTCATTTCTAAGGGATGTTTGCAAAGCATATTTTATTTTTTAGTATGTAGTTCATAAATATTTGATATTTTGCTGTTAGTATTACTGGTTACTTGTGTTTATATGTGCCAGTAAATATTCATACATTATAGAATATTTCTACATAAACTTACAAAATGGAAAAAACATACTTTACTACCATATACAGTCATTACTAGCATATTAATAGCATTTTTTAAAGCACAAAATTCATTTCAAAGTAATTAAAATCATAGAGGAATATATGAAAAAGTCACTATTGGAAGTAAAGCCTTATCAACCACAGCTGATGAGACATGATGTAATTAGATAAAGTGGAAATATAAGTGTTGCCAGTGAATATCAATTTTCATAGGAATCTAGGAGTAAATATTTGGTAGAATAAATAATGAGAAATACCAACCTGCCTTTGTTGGTTAGAAGTAGTTCTTGATAACCATATTGCTTAAGTGTAATTATTTTTATATATTTAGGGTAATATTTGATATAACATTCAGTGACTAAAAGACCTCTTGATAAAGTGAAAGAGGAGAGTGAAAAAGTTGGCTTAAAGCTCAACATTCAGAAAACGAAGATCATGGCATCTGGTCCCATCACTTCATGGCAAATAGATGGGGAAACAGTGCAAACAGTGTCAGACTTTATTTTTGGGGGCTCTAAAATCAGTGCAGATGGGGATTGCAGCTGTGAAATTAAAAGATGCTTACTCCTTGGAAGGAAAGTTATGACCAACCTAGATAGCATATTGAAAAGGAGAGATATTACTTTGCCAACAAAGGTCCGTCTAGTCAAGGCTATGGTTTTTCCAGTGGTCATGTGTGGATGTGAGAGTTGGACTGTGAAGAAAGCTGAGCACTGAAGAATTGATCCTTTTATTTATTTATTTATTTTTTTACTCCTTTTAAACTGTGGTGTTGGAGAAGACTCTTGAGAGTCCCTTGGACTGCAAGGAGATCCAACCAGTCCATCCTAAAGGAGACCAGTCCTGGGTGTTCATTGGAAGGACTAGTGCTGAAGCTGAAACTCCAGTACTTTGGTCACCTCATGCAAAGAGTTGACGCATTAGAAAAGACTCTGATGCAGGGAGGAATTGGGGGCAGGAGGAGAAGGGGACAACAGAGGACGAGATGGCTGGATGGCATCACTGACTCGATGGACATGAGTTTGAGTGAACTCCGTGAGTTGGTGATGGACAGGGAGGCCTGGCGTGCTGCAATTCATGAGGTCACAAAGAGTGGGACACGACTGAGTGAACTGAACTGATAGAATGTGAGGCAGGTGGGACTTACAGACGGCAGAGTAAGGTACTTAATAAACCCTCTTCCCAGCAAAACACCATTTTCACTGATAAAAATCACTTACTGATTGTAAGTAAAAGTAATTTTAAGTCTCTGGATATTGTCCTAAGGGCAGAGAGTGAATGAAGAAATGTCCATTCAAAAAAAAAAAAAAGAAAAGAAAAGAAAAAAAATGTACTAAATCTCAGGAGGAATAGTTTGAATTTGTGGCAGTTGAGTCATAACCTGCTCCCTTAACCCTACCCTAGCTCCGTGTTACAGAAGCTCTATTCCAGGTGCTCTTCCCTGTGTACTGCAGTCAGAAGAGATGGGTTCCCTCTTGCCTGAGCTTCCGGTCTGAGGCTACAGTTTCATTTCTTACCCTGGTCCCAGCCCAGTGTTGCAGAATGCCTACCCACTGCAGATGTGGCTGAGAGAAATAGGTCTTTCTTTCCCTATCCAATCCTTGGTCATAAAGCAGGAATTCAACCTCAAATGCTGTAGGTTAGGACCCAATTTTATAAGGCAGGGGTCCATGTCAGGACGAACAACCCAAGAAAACAAAGGAAAGCCACCCTGCGTTCCCCCTTGTGGCCACGCATACACCAAGTTGTCAGTCTTGGAAAAGCAGGTCCTTACCCAAAGCTCTGCTGAAATGGTACAAAGGTTCAGCCCAGGAAGAAACGCAGCCCATAAAGACAATGAGCTTTGCAGTTCTGCCTAAGGAAACTGGCTTTATTTAGAACACATCATGGAGAAGTCTGTACCTAAGGGTGATTTTAAAATGTGGACCTCTTGTTGAGGGCAACTAAGAAAGAGCAACCAGCTCTTTTCGTGCCTAGCGCAGCCATGGCTCGGGGTCCCAAGAAGCATCTGAAATGTGTAGCAGCTCCAAAACATTGGATGCCAAATAAACTGACTGGTGTGTTTGCCCCTCATCCATCTACCGGCCCCCACAAGCTAAGGGAATGTCTCCCCCTAATCATTTTCCTAAGGGATAGACTTAAATATGCCCTAACTGGAGATGAAGTAAAGAAGATTTGCATGCAGCATTTCATTAAGATCGATGGCAAAGTCCGCACAGATATAACCTACCCTGCTGGTTTTATGGATGTCATCAGCATTGATAGGACTGGAGAGAATTTTTGTTTGACCTATGACACCAAGGGTCGCTTTGCTGTTCATTGTATTGCACCTGAGGAGGCCAAGTATAAACTGTGCAAAGTGAAAGATATTTGTGGGGACAAAAGGAATCCCTCATCTGGTAACCCATGATGCTCGTACCATTTGTTACCCTGATCCCCTCATCAAGGTGAATAATACCATTCAGATTGACTTGGAGACTGGCAAGATTACTGATTTCATCAAATTTGACACTGATAACCTGTGCATGGTGACTGGAGGTGCTAATCTGGGAAGAATTGATGTGATTACAAACCAGGAGAGACATCCAGGTTCTTTTGATGTGGTTCATGTAACAGCAACAGCTTTGCCACACGGCTCTCAAACATTTTAATTATTGGCAAAGGCAACAAACCATGGATCTCTCTTCCCTGTGGAAAGGGTATTCACCTTACCATTGCTGAGATAAGAGATTGGCAGCCAAACAGAGCAGTGGATAAAATGATCTCTATGTGATGTGATTGGAAAAATCTTTGTAATTACAGATAATACCAAGTGATTAATAGCATCTTTGGTGTTTGCTGTGGTTTGGGTTTTTGGTTTGTTTGCTTGCTTTGAATTTTCAGGCAGGCTTGGCATGCTGGGATATGATGTCTCCTATAGGCTAGACTTCAGTGATGGTAGGAGAACATATCAAACCTTGGCAAGAAGGAAAAGCAAGTAAATAATTATTTTATACATAAAAAAAGAGCAACCAGAAGTTTAATGGAATGAGAGAAAAAGATAACCAAGAAGAGCCCTACTGGGACCTTAGTCAGTTCTGGAAGTCAGGAAGGTTGTCACATGCACTGGGCTATACCCATTCAGTAGCAATCGGAGCAGGTATTTCCCTAAGCTACACAAGATTCATCAGTACAGGGCAGAACCCTTACTACAATAAGGGCCTTAAACATAAACTCTGATCAAATATATATTGAACAATAAGCTCCTCTTACCTGGGGCTGCTCCTAGGAAGCTAGGTGTAAAAATAAAATCACAGAAATCACCAATAGACTAGGAAACTGTGCAGATCCAAGGCTACTTTGTCTTGGGAGAGATCAGAATGGTATTCTCTTAGCTACTTGTCCCTGATTGAACACAGGGCAACAAAACAAACTCAAGTGTGATAGCATCCTCCAAGCCACATAGGTTTTAACCAGTAAGTGGCTCGTGCCAACCAAGCATAGCTCCTAGGGAGTCAGACCAAGAGATGAAAACAATGGGATGAAATCTGAGTAGCAAAATTAGACCTGCACATGGGGAAGGAATTAGACTTTTCAGAATTAGTTCATTGAACAAAAACATTTGACCCTTGAATAGCGTGAGGATTAGGAATGCCACTTTTGTATAGTGGAAAGTCTGTAGATATTTTAGTTGGCCGTCTATATCTGTGGCCTCTCATCTTCAGATTCAACCAACCATGGACCATGTAGTATTGTAGGACATATTTATTGAAAGAAATCTGTGTATAAGTGGACCTGTTGTCCACCTGTCAAATCCATGTTGTTCAAGGGTCAACTGTAAGCAAATGACTTGGTAAACAAGAGAAATACTCAGAGTGTTATCAGTATCTAGATTTGCTTAAATATACCTGAAATGTATAGTTTTCAATAAAATTGAGATATGCAGGGAAAGAGTAAAGTATAATCTGTATGCATAATAATCTAGCAAGCAATAAAAATTACTTTGAAGGAGGCCCATATGGGAAGCTGGCAGACTTGACAGACAGAAATCGAAACAGCTTTAATGTTATAAATATGTTTAAAAACTGAAAGAAATGATGCTTAAAGAATTGCAGATATGATGATAATGCCTCATGAATAAAAATAAAGGGATGAAAGTACTAAAAAAAAAAAAAAGGAAAATTTGAAGACGAAAAGTACGATAGCCCAAACAAAAAATCAGTAGATGGGCTCAATAGTAGACTTCATCTGTCAGAAGAAAGAATCAGCAAACTGAAGACAGATGAGTAGAGATTAGGCAATCTGAAGAAAAGAGAAACAATGAAAAAATAAAGAATAAAATCTCAGAAAAATTTGGGACACAATTAAACAGACAAGATTATGTGATGGATATACTAGAGGAAATAGGAAGAGGGGAAAAGACAGGAGATGAATCAAATAAATGATGTCTGGAAACTTTGCAGATATGAAGAAAAGTGCAAGTCTACACATCCAAGAAGTTGAAAAACTTCAAACAGGACAAATGGAAAGCAACCCATTATGAAATACATTATAGTAAAAGTGTTCAAAGACGAAGGTAAATCTTGAAAGCAGAAAGTGAAAAAACATCTCAACCTGTACACGGGAACTTCAGTAACAGAAACAATTAACTTCTTAGAAATGAATAGAGTCAGAAGGCAGTGGGAAGACATAGGCAAGGTGCTTAAAGTATATTAAAAAAAAAGCTGTCAAAAATCTTAAATTTAGCAAAACTATCTTTCAATAATAAGGTGAAATAATACTGCCAGATAAAGGAAAACTGAGTGGTTAGGATGCTGGAACACTGGACTTACAAAAAATAAAAGAAGTTTTTGAAAAGGAAGCAGAAATGGTAAAAAAAAAAAAAAAAGAAAGAAAGAAAGGTTATATACTGGCTGTCCTTTCTTCTCTCAGCTTCTCTAAAAAGACATATAAAAAGTAGTAATTTAACAATGTATTGGTGGAGTTGTAGCTTATACAGGTCTGTATGCCACTAATAGCACAAACACGATGGCAAAGAGGAAACTGGCTTATAGATGAATAAATTTTCCATATTCCTTTGGAACTAAGTTATTATAAATCTGAAGTAGAGTCTGACAAAACTATAATTTAAAAAATCATTAAAGTAAGCTGATAAAGGAGGAATAGAAGAACAGACAAGAAATGAGATGCATAGAAAACAAAAAATGAAAGGGCAAATGTTCATCCGGCAATATCAGTAATAAATATGAATGGATTAAAAATCTGATCAGAAGACAGAGATTGCTATATGGGTAAAAGAAACCTAATTGAATTCTTGATATTTATAGAAAATACATTATAGATTAAAAAAATGCAAATAGAGTGTAAGTAAAAGGGTAGAAAAATAATATCAAAAGGAGAGCTGGAATAACTATAATAATGTTAAAATAGACTTTAAGAGAAAAGTTCATACTAGAGACAAAGGAAATTTTATGTTGATAAATGGGATCAATTAGGAACACACAATTATAAACATATTTGTATCTAACAGAAACCCTAAACCACGAAGCAAAACATAATAGGATGGAAGAGAGAAACAGACAATTCAAAAATAAAAAAGGAAGATAAATAATAATAAATAGAACAACTTGCATAATGGAAAGAACCACTAGGCAGAAGATCAACTAGTAAAAAGGAGACCTGAAAATGATTCACCCAACTAAATGTAAAAGACGTCTACAAACTCTTCACCCAACAAAAGCACATTCTTAATTGCATGTGGAACATCCTTCAAGGTAGACCACATGGTATGCTATTAAACAATCTCAATAAATCTAAAGGGATTGAAATATACACATTTGTTTTCTAACAGCAATGAAATGTAATTAGAAATTAATAGCAAGAAAAATTGGAAAATTCAAATATTTGGAAATTTAAAAACACATTCCTAATAAACAATAAAAGAAGAAATTAGAGTTAGAAAAGTTTGGGGAAAAAAAAAAAACACAACATACTAAAATTCATGAAATCAGATACAACCATGCTTAGAGAGAAATTTATAGTTACCAAGTTTGCTATTTGGAGTGCTTAATATTGTTAAGAGGTTGATAGTCCCAAATTGAATTATACAATCTTTATTAAATTTCCAGATGACTTTTCTTTTAGAAATTGACATACCTTTTCCAAAATTCATATGAAAGTGCAAGATGCCTAAAATGGTCAAAATAATTGTTTGTAGAAAAATGAATTTTGAGGACTCAGATTGCCTAACTTAAGATATTGCAGAATTTCAGTAAATAAGACATTATAGTAACTGGCTTAAGGATATATGAGAGACTAGAAATAAACTCTTACTATCATGGTATAGGGGAACAAAATTTGCCACCCAAAAGTGTCTCTGGCATGCAGATTATTTTGAGCTGAAAACAATCAAGGCCTAAAACACTCTGAAAGAAATTTGACCTTCCCCCAAGCTGCCTAAAAAATTTGTGTTCAATGGCTAAGTTGTGTGTGATTCTTTGCAATTCCGTGGACGGCAGCACTTCCATGGACTTCCCTGCCCATCAGCAACTCCCGGAGCCTACTCAAACTCATGTCCATTGAGTCGGTGATGCCATTCAACTATCTCTTCCTCTGTCGTCCCCTTCCCCTCCCACCTTCAGTCAATCCCAGCATCAAGGTCTTTTCAAATGAGTCAGTTCTTTGCATCAGGTGGCCAAAATATTGGAGTTTCAGCTTCAACATCAGTCCTTCCAATGAATATTCAGGACTGATTTCCTTCAGGGTTGACAGGTTGGATCTCCTTGCAGTCCAAGGGACTCTCAAGAGTCTCTAACACCACAGTTTAAAAGCATCAATTCTTCGTTGCTCAGCTTTCTTTATAGTCCGACTCTCACATGCATACATGACTACTGGAAAAACCATAGCTTGGACTAGATGGACCTTTGTTGGCAAAGTAATGTCTCTGCTTTTGAATATGCTGTCGAGATTGGTCATAATGTTTCTTTCAAGGAGCAAGCATCTTTTAATTTCATGGCTGCAGTCACCATCTGCAGTGATTTTGGAGCCCAAGAAAATAAATTTTCTCACTGTTTCTATTGTTTCCCCATCTATTAGCCATGAAGTGATGGGACCAGATGCCATGATCTTAGTTTTCTGAATGTTGAAGTTTTAAGCCAACATTTTTACTCTCCTCTTTCACTTTCATCAAGAGGCTCTTTAGTTCTTCTTTGCTTTCTGCCATAAGGGTGGTGTCATCTGCATATCAGAGGTTATTGATATTTCTCCTGACAATCTTGATTTCAGCTTGTGCTTCATCCAGCCCTGCATTTTACATGATGTACTCTGCATATATGTTAAATAAGCAGGGTGACAATATATTGCCTTGACGCATGGCCAGTTCTAACTGTTGCTTCTTGACCTGCATATAGATTTCTCAGGAGGCAGGTCAGGTAGTCTGGTATTCCCATCTCTTGAAGAATTTTCCACAGTTTGTTTTGATCTACACAGTCAAAAGCTTTGGCATAGTCAATAGAGGAGAAGTATACATTTTTGTGGAACTCTTTCGCTTTTCGATGAGCCAATAGATGTTGGCAATTTGACCTCTGTCTTTTCTAAATCCATCTTGAACATTTGGAAGTTCACAGTTCACATACTGTTGAAGCCTGGCTTGGAGAATTTTGGGCATTACTTTACTAGCGTATGAGATGAGTGCAGTTGTGCTGTAGTTTGAGCATTCTTTGGCATTGCCTTTCTTTGGGATTGAAATGAAAATGTGTATTATTTAATTTCATAGATACGATATATGTCTAGAACCACAATTTCATAAGGACAGAATATAGATTAGTTATTGCTTAGTGCTAGGCATGACAAATGCAGAGTGATTATTAAGGAGAAGGGGTTTTCTTAGAGGGGAAGAGATCTAAAATCAGATTGTGGTGGTGATGGTACAGTCCTACTGTTGCCAAAATCTTGGCTGTCTGTGCACTGGTGCCAAACGGAAATACAGAGACAAAATTATGGACAAGAAGGAAAGAACAGCTTTATTACTTTGCCAGGCAAAAGGGGAACACAGTAGGCTAGTGGCCTCAAGAAATGTTCCCCCCTCCCTGGTGAGTAGGGAAAAGTTATATAGTCAGGCAGGAGTATGTGATAGGGATCAAGGCAATAACAGTCTTGTATTCTTCCTTCTGCAAAGTTCAAAATGGTGTGGTTCCTGACAAAATTAGACCATATACAGGGTCTTATGTGGGGCTTCTCTGATGGCTCAGATGGTAAAGAATCTGGCTGCAATGCAGGAGACCCGGTTCAATCACCAGGTTGGGAAGATCCCCTGGGGAAGGAAATGGCAACCCACTCCGGTATTCTTACCTGGAGAATCCTATCAACAGGGGAACCTGGTGAGGTACAGTCCATGGAATCACAGAGAGTCAGACAGGACTGAGTGACTGACACTTTTACTTTCAGGGTCTTAGGTGATCCAGTCTCCCAAACTGAATGAGACTCCCTGGTCTTTTAATCTTGTCTCAGGTGGTTTTGCTGCTGTTTCCCACAAGAGTGGAACACAACTTAGCGATGAAACCACCAACATTCCTTTGATTAGCGACTGTTCTGCCATTTGGAACTGAGAGAAGGTCATGAAGGCTGAGTCATGCCTATAATAAATGGTGGACAAGGAAACCTCTGTGCCCATGAATCCCACAGGGACCCAGTTGGCATCACTATGAGTACATTGTGATGTATGTTTGTTTTTGGTCACTCAGTTGTGTCAGACTCTGCGACCTCATGGACTGCAGCCTGCCAGGCTCCTCTGTCCTTGGGATTTTCCTGGCAAGAATACTGGAGTGGATTGCCATTTCCCCCTCCAGGGAATCTTCTCAACCTGTGGATTGAATCTGCATCTCCTGCATGGCAGTTGGATTCTTTACCACTGAGACACCAGGGAAGCATCGTTTAATTTTATACAATAAACAGGAGAATTATAGATCTGTTTTTTAAAAAGCAATGACCCGTGAAGGCATACATCTGTTTTAAGTGTACTTCTCTTTCCTATTTTCTTATATGCATCTTGTCCTTTTTGTACCTTGAAACTCGTGTCTCAAGTTATTCAGTAGATGAAAGTAATTATTTCTATTATCAATACTATAATAAACAGCATAGGTAAATTGAATTTTATTTTACTAACAGATATTTTCAATATACAGTCTACTCAATTAACTCTTTTGTATTAAAAAAAATTAGTCTAGCTCTATATTCATGGTGGTCAGGAAATAGATAATTAGAAACATCCCAATCTTTCTGGTTTCTTTGGTTGGCTACATGCTAGCTGTAATACCTTTATTCCCTTAGTGTATTACTTCCTTAAAATATGCTGTTTACTCTCTTTTCAGAGTAGACTCTATTATAGTGCTCAGCATTTATGTATCAATTTGCATTTAAATTGTCCATCTTATAATCGTTAGTTATCTCCCATGACAACCATTATCAGCACCACTGTTTATGAAATGCCCACTAGTATTCCTCTTGCTTGTGGGCTCAAGGATTGATTCTGTTGAGAGGAAGAAGCAACACAGCTTTACAGATGTTTGATCAGCAGGCCAAGGTTGCGGAACAGTCTTGTGGCCATCCTGGGATTAGTACTCAAAATTTTCTCTTTTTAACTGTTCCATGCCCCACTTACCTGCACAGGTTCCCTATGGAAAAGGATAAACAGAAAGTATTTCACCACATCTCATGTTTCTAATATGTTTGCTGAGATTTTCATGTTCCAGCAGATTCTATGGGGCACAGCTCTGTGGTTAAAATCATGCCATCCCTCTAGGCTTACATTTCAATTAACTCTGTCATCTGGAGTACTGGTTCCCTTTAGCAATCATTTTCTTCCATGTTATTCTACTGATCTTTTCCATGTATCCTTCCTTTGCTATGTGGTGAGCTTTACTTCTCAAAACTGAAGCAAAACATACAACACTTCTTTTTTCTTTTTTGACTGTTAAATATCAAAGCTTATGTTTTACTGTGCAAACCTTAAGCTGTACAAAGTAATTTAACGATAAACCATTTCTGAACCAGCTGTTGTTGGGATGTTTCCCATTTCTATAAACCATGGATTTTTCAAAACTAGTCTTTTTTTTTTTTTTTAAAGAGACTAGGGGCAGTTGTGGAAATTTGTGAGTTCTGAAGATGTTTCTTTCATCTTTATTTTTACGATGTTTGAAAGAAAAGAGATTGAAATTAAATCCTTCATAATAACTAAATTGTTTCCTAAATCCTTCTGAAAATGCACAAGCATTTCCAAAGCTCACCCTGAGGAAATAATCATATCTTTATGGGGCCTTCTTTATGCCACTAACATGTCCTCCTCGTCTCTCCTCCCAACATTACATAGCACACAAAGCTTCACATAAGATGCAACGCTGCTTAAGTTAAAAAAAAAAAAAAAAACACAACCTCTAGGTAAATTTTTTAAAATTTGAGTTTTCATTAACAATCACATGGACATTATATTTTGAAAATGACAAGTGGTGTTGCAGGAAAGGGGACCTTCCGGGGCCCAAGAGTGGGTCCTTGTCTAACACTCAGAAATGGATTGTCTTAGGAGACATACTGTTGACCAATGAAGAGACTTTATTGGGAAGGGGCACCTGAGGGGGTGGAGAGTAGGAGGGTAAGGGAACCCAGGAGAGCTGCTCTGTCATGTGGGTTGCAGTCTCAGGTTTTATGGTAATGGGATTGGTTTCAGGATTATCTCTGGCCTATTATTCTGACTCAGGGTCCTTCCTGATGGTTCACGCATCGCTCAGCCAAGATGGGTGCCAACAAGGAGGAGTCTGGGAGGTGCGAGGACATGCGGTGTCTCCTTTCAACCTTGTCCAGAATTCTTCCAGTTGGTGGTGGCTTTTAGTTCTTTGCTCCTTACCAGGACTTCCTGTCATAAAATAACTGATGCAAATGGTTACTATGCTGCCTGGCCAGGGTGGGCAGTTTCAGTCACTGTTTCCCTAGCACTGGGAACCTGTCCTATTCATAATTCAGATTAGGAAAACCGTATTTACTGTACCAACAATCTTAATTTCCTATGACCAATGAGTAACTTTAAAACCTTACCTCTTAGGAGAAATTTCTGTGAAGACCATGAGCCATACAAATCAACCTTTCCCCAGAGATATCTGTGTGTGTGCATGTACATATGTAGTTTCTATATAATGAATTATGCTGTAAAACTGTGCTGTCCCTACAAGGGAATCTATAGTATTCTTTATATGTGTTTGAGTATATATTTGCTTGGAGCAAAAATAAGTGCATACCAGGAACTAGGAATTAAGTGCTTACAAGAAACAGAAAATATATCATAAACCATAATGGATTCAGCACTCAGTATGTTTCTGGCTAGAAACTAGTACAATGTCTCCATATATCTATAACTTTTTATCCTGGAAATACCAAACTTATTCTCTACCACCAATAAAAGTATCAAGTATTATTTATTCAAAATGTTTCCATAACATGTCACTATTTAGTATTTGAAATTTGCTGTTTACTATTATTTACTTGTTGACTTTTATTCCCTGCTCTGTATTAGAATGCAAACCTTGTGAGGAAAGGAACTTTATCTGCCTTGTTCGCCACTGCATCTCCAACACCTGGAATAATATCAGTCATACTGTACCTGCTTAAAAATATGTGTTGAATAAAAGATTGAAATAGGCTAAATAATCATAGTCATTTGGAGATATAATTTACGTAGACTTGTTCATCTATCAAAATATTTTAATACAAAACAGTTTAAAAAAATAATTTACCCCGGAAAATTCTTTTCCTCTTTTTCTTCCTTTCAAAATATGTGTAAACTTAATTGCTCATAACTTATAAATTATCACTAAATCTGTAAATTCTTCTCAGATTTAAGACTTTGTGGATACCTCTCCCTGTCCCTCCTTCTCTTTCTCTCTCTATCTTTGCAAAAATTTAAGGTTGGTTATGAATCACTGATACTGAAGCATAAAAGTATCAAGAGTGTGTATTTTTTGAACTTTTATCATCTTCCATTTGTAAAAGTTCTTCCTATGAGATTTATTTATTTTATTTAAAATGGGTTGAATTTCTTAACTAAAAGAACTTTACATGAATTTCTAAATGAGCTTTTCTCTGACATTTGGTTTTCATGGTTCATCCATCTCCATTGTCCCTTATACCTTTTCTCTCACCCTCAGGACCTCATCTCTCTATCATGGTTGCATTAGCTTTTGAGAGGGGAATTTATTTTATTGACTATTTTTAAGAGTAATTTTAGGTTAACGGAACAATTGAAAGGAATGTACAGGGATATCCCATAGACTTCTTGCCCCAACACATGCATAGCCTTCCCTATCATCACCATCCCACCTTCATGGTACATTTGTTATAAGTGATGAACATAAATTAATGCATTGTGATTATCCAAAGTCCATAGTTACCATTAGGGCTTACTCTTGCTGTTATACATTCTATAGGTTTGGACAAATGTTTAATGATATGTATCCATCATTTCAGAGGTAAGGATCTTTTTTAAGACTGTACATTATACTAGTCTCTCTTATTTTTCTAGCTTTGTTTTCCTGTTGCACATAAGAGTAGAGAAAGGAGATAGAATTACAGACAAGTTAGTCTGTGGTTTTTTAATAACTTCCCCTATAGATGAAGGTGGAAAAAATTTGGAAGAGTTTGAGAATGATATATATGTGTGTGTGTGTGCGTGCTCAAGAATTCTTATACTCCTAGATAATAGATAATTTAGATTAATTATATTTCTTGTCCATTCCAAGATAATTCTATTTGGGTAGCATCTGGGAAGTACTGCACATGAATGGGTGATTTACAACTTCTGTTTTTTCAATTTAGAACTAAGTTACCATCTACCAACTGTCAGGAGAAAACATGCCAGAAAAGATAGGGTTTATATTTCTCCACCTGGCTGGCTTACCCAGTTGATCATTATAAAAGGAATAAATAGTGAGAAACTCACAGAGATAGAGGATAGAAGACAGAAACATCTGTGAAAAGGCATTGCACTTTTTTTTTCCTTTTAATTTATATATATTAATTGGAGGCTGATTACTTTATATTGTGATGGATTTTGCCATACATTCACATGAATCAGCCATGGATGTACATGTGTTTCCCATCCTGACATTCCATCCCACCTCTCTCCCAATCCCATCCCTCAAGGTCATCCCAGTGCACCAGCCCTGAGCACCCTGCCTCATGTATCAAACTTGGACTGGCGAACTATTTCACGTATGATAATATACATGTTTCAATGCTATTCTCTCAAATCATCCCACCCTCACCTTCTCCCATAGAGTCCAAAAGTCTGTTCTTTACATCTGTGTCTCTTTTACTGTCTCACATATAGGGTCATCATTACCATCTTTCTAAATTCCATATATATGCGTTAATATTACTGTACTGGTGTTTTTTCTTTCTGACTTAACTTCACTCTGTATAAAGGGCTCCAGTTTCATCCACCTCATTAGAACTGACTCAAATGCATTCATTTTAATAGCTGAGTAATATTCCATTGTGTATATGTACCACAGCTTTCTTACCATTCATCTGCCAATGGAAATTTGGTTGCTTCCATGTCCAATGGCAACCCACTCCAGTACTCTTGCCTGGAAAATCCCATGGACGGAGGAGCCTGGTGGGCTGCAGTCCAAGGGGTCGCTGAGAGTTGGACACGACCCAGTAACTTCCTACTTTCACTTTCCACTTTCATGCATTGGAGAAGGAAATGACAACCCACTCCAGTGGTCTTGCCTGGAGAATCCAGGGATGGGGGAGCCTGGTAGGCTGCCATCTATGGGGTCGCACAGAGTCTGACATGACTGAAGCAACTTAGCAGCAGCAGCATGTCCTGGCTATTGTAACAGTGCTGTGATAAACATTGGGGAACATGTGTCTCTTTCAATTCTAGTTTCCTTAGTGTGTATGCCAAGCAGTTGGATTGCTGGGTCATATGGCAATTCTATTTCCAGTTTTTAAAGGAATCTCCACACTGTTCTCCATAGTGGCTGTACTAGTTTGCATTCCTATCAACAGTGTAAGAGGGTTCCCTTTTCTCTGCACCGTCTCCAGCATTTATTGTTTGTAGACTTGATAGCAGCCATTCTGACTGGCATGAGATGGTACCTCATCGTGGGTTTGATTTGCATTTCTCTAGTAATGAGTAAGATTTTGAGCATCTTTTCATGTGTTTGTTAGCCATCTGTGTGTCTTCTTTGGAGAAAAGTCTGTTTAGTTCTTTGGCCCATTTTTTGATTGGGTCACTTATTTTTCTGGAATTGAGCTGCAGGAGTTGTTTGTATATTTTTGAGATTAATTCTTTGTCAGATGCTTCATTTGCTATTATTTTCTCCCATTCTGAAGGCTGTCTTTTTACCTTGCTTATAGTTTCATTTGTTGTGCAAAAGCTTTTAAGTTTAATTAGGTCCCATTTGTTTATTTTTGCTTTTATTTCCGTTACTCTGGGAGGTGGGTCATAGAGGATCCTGCTATGATTTACGTCAGAGAGTGTTTTGCCTATGTTTTCCTCTAGGAGGTTTATAGTTTCTAGTCTTACATTTAAATCTTTAATCCATTTTGAGTTTATTTTTGTGTATAGTTGTTAGAAAGTGTTCTAGTTTCATTCTTTTACAAGTGGTTGACCTGTTATCCCAGCACCACTTGTTAGAGATTGTCTTTTCTCCATTGTATATTCTTGCCTCCACTGTCAAAGATAAGGTATACATAGGTGTGTGGATTTATCTCTGGGCTTTCTATTTTGTTCCATTGATCTCTATTTCTGTTTTTGTGCCAGTACCATACTGTCTTGATGACTGTAGCTTTGTAGTATAATCTGAGGTCAGGCAGGTTGATTCCTCCAGTTCCATTCTTCTTTCTCAAGATTGCTTTTGCTATTTGAGGCTTTTTGTATTTCCATACAAATTGTGAAATTATTTGTTCTAGTTCTCTGAAAAATACCATTGGTAGCTTGATAGGGATTGCATTGAATCTACAGATTGCTTTGGGTTGTATACTCATTTTCACTATATTGATTCTTCCGATCCATGGACATGATATATTTTTTCATCTGTTTGTCTCATCTTTGATTTCTTTCATCAGTGTTTTATAGTTTTATATATATAGATCTTTTGTTTCTTAGGTAGCTTTATTCCTAAGTATTGTCTTCTTTTCGTTGCAATGGTGAATGGAATTGTTTGCTTAATTTCTCTTTCTGTTTTCTCTTTGTTACTGTATAGGAATGCAAGGGGTTTCTGTGTGTTAATTTTATATCCTGCAACTTTACTATATTCATTGATTAGCTCTCATGATTTTCTGGTGGAGTCTTTAGGATTTTCTATGCAGAGGATCATGTCATCTGCAAACAGTGAGAGTTTTACTTCTTCTTTTCCAATCTGGATTCCTTTTATTTCTTTTTCTGCTCTGATTGCTGTGGCCAAAACTTCCAAAACTATGTTGAATAGTAGTGGTGAAAGTGGGCACCTTTGTCTTGTTCCTGACTTTAGGGGAAATGCTTTCAATTTTTCACCATGAGGATAATGTTTGCTGTGGGTTTGTCATATATAGCTTTTATTATGTTGAGGTATGTTCCTTCTATTCCTGCTTTCTGGAGGGTTTTTATCATAAATGGATGTTGAATTTTGTCAAAGGCTTTCTCTGCATCTAGAGATAATCATACGGTTATCTTTCAATTTGTTAATGTGGTGTATCACGTTGATTTGCGAATATTGAAGAATCCTTGCATCCGTGGGGTAAAGCCCTACTTGGTCATGATGTTGTTGGATTCTGATTGCTAGAATTTTGTTAAGGATTTTTGCATCTATGTTTATCAGTGATACTGGCCTGTAGTTTTCTTTTTTTGTGGCATCTTTGTCAGGTTTTGGTATTAAAATGATGGTGGCCTCACAGAATGAGTTTGGAAGTTTACCTTCCTCTGCAATTTTCTGAAGAGTTTGAGTAGGATAAGTGTTAGCTCTTCTCTAAATTTTTGGTAGAATTCATCTGTGAAGCCATCTAGTCCTGGGCTTTTGTTTGTTGGAATATTTCTGATTACAGTATCAATTTCTGTGCTTGTGATGGGTCTGTTAAGATTTTCTATTTCTTCCTGGTTCAGTTTTGGAAAGTTGTACTTTTCTAAGAATTTGTCCATTTCTTCCACATTGTCCATTTTATTGGCATATAGTTGCTGATAGTAGTCTTCTATGTTCCTTTGTATTTCTGTGTTGTCTGTTGTGATTTCTCCATTTTCATTTCTAATTTTGTTGATTTGATTCTTCTCCATTTTTTTCTTGATGAGTCTGGCCAATGGTTTGTCTATTTTATTTATCTTTTCAAAGAACCAGCTTTTAGCTTTGTTGATTTTTACTATGGTCTCCTTTGTTTCTTTTTCATTTATTTCTGCCCTAATTATTATGATTTCTTTCCTTCTACTAACCCTGTGGTTCTTCGTTTCTTCTTTTTCTAGTTGCTTTAGGTGTAGAGTTAGGTGATTTATTTGATTTTCTCCTGTTTCTTGAGATAGGCTTGTATTCATATGAACCTTCCTCTTAGCACTGCTTTTACTGAATCCCATAGGTTTGGGGTTGCTATGTTTTCATTTTCATTCATTTCTATGCATATTTTTATTTCTTCTGTGATATGTTGGTTATTCAGAAGTATGTTGTTTAGCCTCCATATGTTTTTATTTTTAATAGTTTTTTTCCTGTGGTTGACATCTAATCTTACCACATTGTATTCAGAAAAGATGCTTGAGATGATTTCATTTTTTTTGAATTTACCAAGGCTAGATTTATGGCCCAGGATGTGATCTATCCTGGAGAAGTTTCTGTGTGCACTTGAGAAAAAGGTGAAATTAATTGTTTTGGGATAAAATGTCCTATAGATATTAGGTCTAACTGATCCATTGTATCATTTAAAGTTTGTGTTTCCTTGCTAATTTTCTGTTTAGTTGATCTATCCATATGTGTGAGTGGGGTATTAAAGTCTCCCACTATTATTGTGTTACTGTTAATTTCCCCTTTCATACTCATTAGCATTTGCTTTACATACTGCAATGTTCCTAAGTTGGGTGCATATATATTTATAATTGTTAATTCTTCTTCTTGGATTGATCCTTTGAACATTATGTAGTGTCCTTCTTTGTCTCCTTTCATGGCCTTTATTTCAAAGTCTATTTTATCCAATATGAGTATTGGTACTCCTGCTTTCTTTTGGTCTCCATTTGTGTGAAATATCTTTTTCCAGCCCTTCACTTTCAGTCTGTATGTGTCCCTTGTTTTGAGGTGGGTTTCTTGTAGACAGCATATATTGGGGTCTTGTTTTTGTATCCATTAAGCCAGTCTTTTGTCTTTTGGTTGGGGCATTCAACCCATTTACATTTAAGGTAATTATTGATAAATATGATCCCACTGTCTTTTACTTTGTTCTTTTGGGTTCAAGTTTATAAACCTTTTCTGTGTTTCCTGTCTAGAAGATCCTGTAGCATTTGTTGAAGACCTGGTTTTGTGGTGCTGAATTCTCAGCTTTTGCTTGTCTGTAAAGCTTTTGATTTCTCCTTCATATTTGAATGAGATCCTTGCTGGGTACAGTAATCTGGGTTGTAGGTTTTTCTCCTTCATCACTTTAAGTATGTCCTGCCATTCCCTTCTGGCCTGAAGAGTCTCTATTGAAAGATCAGCTGTTATCCTTATGGGAATCCCCTTGTATGTTATTTGTTGTTTTTCCCTTGCTGCTTTTAATATTTGTTCTTTGTGTTTGATCTTCATTAATTTAATTAAGATATGTCTTGGGGTGTTTCACCTTGGGTTAATCATGTTGGGGACTCTCTGGGTTTCTTGGACTTGGGTGACTATTTCCTTCCCCATTTTAGGGAAGTTTTCAATTATTATCTCCTCAAATATTTTCTCATGGCCTTTCTTTTGGTCTTCTTCTTCTGGGACTCCTATGATTTGAATGTTGGGGCATTTAACATTGTTCCAGAGGTCTCTGAGGGTGTCCTCATTTCTTTTAATTATTTTTTCCTCTCCGCTTCATTTATTTCCACCATTCTATCTTCTACCTCACTTATCCTATCTTCTGCCTCTATTGTTCTACTGTTGGTTCCGTCCAGAGTGCTTTTGATCTCAGTTATTGAATTATTCATTATTGATTGACTCTTTTTAATTTTTTCTAGGTCTTTGTTAAACTTTTCTTGCATCTTTTCAGTCCTTGTCTCCAGACTATTTACCTGTAACTCCATTTTGTTTTCAAGATTTTCGATCATTTTTACTATCATTATTCTGAATTCTTTTTCAGGTAGACTCCCTATCTCCTCCTCTTTGGTTTGGTTTGGTGGGCTTTATCATGTTCCTTTACCTGATGATTCTTTCTCTGCCTTTTCATCTTGTTTAGGTTGCTGTGTTTGGGGTGGCCTTTCTGTATGCTGAACGTTTGTGGTTCCTCTTTATTGTGGAGGTTCTTCCCTGTGGGTGGGGTTGGACAAGTAGCTTGTCAAGGTTTCCTGGTTAGGGAAGCTTGTGTTGGTGTTCTGGTGGGTGGAGCTGGATCTCTTCTTTCTGGAGTGGAATGACGTGTCCACTAGTGAGTTTTGAGGTGTCTACGGGTTTGGTGTGACTTTTGGCCACCTGTATTTTAATGCTTAGGGTTATGTTCCTGAATTGTTGGAGGATTAGCTTGGTATGTCTTGCTCTGAAACTTGTTGGCTCTTGGGTGGAGCTTGGTTTCAGTGTAGGTATGGAGGCCTTTGAATGAGCTCTTGTTGATTAATGTTCCCTCGAGTCAGGAGTTTTCTGGTGTTCTCAAGTTTTGTATTTAAACCTCCTACCTCTGGCTTTCAGTCTTATTCTTACAGTAGCCTCAAGACTTCTCCAACCGTGCAGCACTGATGATAAAACATCCAGGTTAATGGTGAAAAGATTCTCCACAGTGAGGGACACCCAGAGAGGTTCACAAAGTTACATGGAGAAGAGAAGAGGGAGGAAGGACATAGAGATGACCAGGAGGAGAAGAGGGGGGAGTCAAAAGGAGAGAGACCATTCTATACGGTAATCAGTTCCCTAAGTGTTCTCCACAGCCCAGAACACCCAAAGAGATTCATAGAGTTAAGTAGAGAAGAGAAGCGGGAGGGAGGAGATAGAGGGAAGAGACCTGGTGGAGAAAAAGGAGAGTCAAAAGGGGAGAGAGCAATCGAACCAGTAATCACACTCCTCGGTAAAAATGGGCACTGAAGATTGGATTCTTAATGGTACAAAATTGATAACCAATACCAAAAAGCAAAGATTAAAAATCTAGAGTAGAGGTTAGACTCTCAAAAATACAATATTAAAAAAAAATCGCAAAAATTGTAAAAAATATATATTTTAAATTTGCTTTAAAAGTAGAATCTTTTTTGGGGGAAGGTAATAGCAGATTTTAGAAATGAAAATTAAAGGAGTAATAAAGAACTTAAAAATAAAAAAATTAAAAATGATAATAGTAAAATATATCTAGGAATTTCTCTGGAGCTGTTGAGGGCAGTGTGGGGTCAGTTCAGTTTCAGATATTTCCTTGTTCCAGCTTATACTTCTTCTCAAGGTCTGTAGACCCCTTGCAATGTAGTCAATGCTAACTACAGGGTTTTAATTTGTTGCACTTGTCACTTCCAAACCGGTTCCCTCTTCTTTGTTTATTTTGGCTTCCTCTGTTTGCAAGTCTCTTCAGTGCTTAATTTCCGCTCTGACATAAGAGGGTGAAAGTGGTCATTAATTTAGGCTCACTTGTTCAATTGTGCTGCAGGGAGGGAGGAACACTGCAAACTAATATCACTGGCTTGTGTGGGGAGTGCTCGCAGTGTCTGGGCCACACTGGGTTTGCCCCTGCTCATGGAGTGTGTGCTTTCCCGGTCTACACTGCTGAGGCTTCAGGTTGCTCTGCAGGGGAACTGTTTAAAGCAGGCCCTGGGTTGCGTGCCCATCCCAGGTCTAAGCCGCTCAGGTTCAGGTTCTCAGGTACTCCACAAAGGCTCAGACTCAGATGGGCCTGCGTTTTGTGCCCTTCCTGACTCAGGGATTGACTCTACATCTGCTTTGGCAGGTAGATTCTTTACCACTGAGTCACCAGGGAAGCCATAATTGACTTAGTTGAATTTATATTTCATTTGTAGTTGAGGAAAAAAAAAACTCAGAAAATACATTCAATTTGGCAAATCTTTTTGAGGTTTCTAAATTGTGTTGCTATTGTTATTACATGTAAGGATTGGTTACTGTATTAAGAATAAGAGCATGTCATCAGAGGATTAACATGATTGCTAGATACAGAGAGAAACCCAGAAAAAGTTGGATAGCTTGAAACTGTAAAGGACTTCATAAGCATTAGTTAATTCATTCATTTTTACATGCAAGTATTCACATATGTATGAACTTACACATTACAGATGTATTAAGTGTGTCAGTTTACAGTGCTTACACAAGTGGATAAGAATAGTCCTATACTTACCTTTAGTGTCATGTTCAAGTAATAAGCATAGATATGTGGATAAACTGCCATAGAATATACCAAGTATAATGCAAAAACTGTGTATAAAATGTACAAGTAGCTCAGAAGAGAAGTGGTTAACCGTGTTTTCAGAGGTAGGGTATAGAGTATGGGGTTTCTCTTAGGCAATAATGGTTATTCTGAGTTTTGAAAATGAACATGAATTTCCAGGTATTGTGGGAAGCTGGGTAGAAAGGTCATTCCAGGAAGAGACTATAGCAAATGGAAAGGAATAGAGCAGGATGTGTTTGCTGATCTATAGTCGGTTTGTTAGGGCAGAGCCAAAAGTTGTTGGAGTGGTGGGACATGTCTAGTTAGGTAAAAAAATTACATAAAGCTGAACATTTCATCTAAAGAGTTTGAAATCTTAAAGGGATTTGCTGCAGGGGAGAAAAATTTATCACCCTCAAAATATCTCTTTGGCATGTGGATTATTAATAATTCAAGCTGAAAAAAATCCAGGGCTAAGAGATTCAGGAGAAACTTTGCTCTTTCCCTTTAACTGCTTAAAAAATGTAGATGTAGACCTGGAGCAGTGTCTCCCTCACCATAGGAAACTACAGTAGGAACTAGGTGTGTAGACAGGGAGGAAACTAGCAAGTCTGTTAAAATTCCTCTCTGTCCTATTGTCTCTGCTGACCCAGCAAACATTTGTTTACCAAAATTCCCATCCTCATGTGAATTGCCTTCCTCCTCTTTGGCATCCCAAACCACTACCCCTAACATCTGCCTTTGTCTTTAGCTGAAGACAGTTTTCAAAGTGAGAGTTTCTGTCATTTCGGTGAGTTACTCAGTTTTGCTGGGTCTCTCCCATGTATACATGTTATTAAACATTTGTTTGATTTTCTCCTATTAGTCTCTTTCATGTCAGTTTAATTCTAGACCAGCTGGAAGAACCTAGAAAGGTAGAAGAAAAGTTCTTCCTCCTCAACAATGCAAAATAAGGAATCAGTACAAATCTTAGCTCCAGGTGGAAGACATGACCGGACTTATGCTATAGATTGGTAGCAGTATTGAGATATCTGGGAGAGGGGGACAGTGAGGCTAGAGATAGAGAAATTAGTTAGAAGGTTGCTGCAATAGTCTCATTGGAAGATAAATGAGATCTTAAATAATGGAAATTTTATATGCAGTAGAGAGTTTTTTCTGTTTTTAGAGTCACTTAAGATTTGGATGTACGAGATGAAAAGGAGGGAGCTAAGGCAAGTCTTTGACTTCTGATTATGATTTTTTCAGTATATGATGTTGACATTGGAACAAATGTAGTAAGAAAGAAAAAAGGAAAAAAAAACCCACAAGTTTTGGTGGTAGGGAATAATGAGTATAATTTTACATGTGTTGAGTTTGAGGTACCCATAGGACATCAAGGAAAAGATACATTATTAAGTGCAGTTTGAAGATTGAAAGATAGCATCTGGTTTTGAAATACATATTTTGATATTTTTATTTCATAAGTTATTAAATCCAGAAAAGCTGTTATTCAGTATTTGAGTTTCATCAATTCCATTCATGGGGTTCTTTGTATAATTGTTCTAGAAATTCTGAGGAATTCTTGTCCTATTTCTGCACAGTGGGAGAAACAAATGAAGTTAGGCACTCAGCATGATGATTTCATCAAGAAAGTATTAGCAGGATCTTAACAAAGCATGCATTAAAGTTTTTACTCTTTCTAGAATGGCTACCCACTCCAGTATTCTGGCCTAGAGAATTCCGTGGACTATGTAGTCCATGGACTCACAAAGAGTCAGACACAACTGAGCAACTTTCACACACAGATCAGTTCCAAGTGTCTGGATATTGTCAGCCATGAAGATCCACTTAGACCACACCATATCTATGTAGAGGAGAAAATCCTTTTTCTCAATTGATAGCTTCTCAGTTTTTTCTTTTTGGTTTTTTCCCTTTCACCTTTTAAGTATTGAGAAATCCCTAGGAACAGACTTTTCTGAATTGAAGTTACAGGACCCAGTTATATTTCTCTCTGAAGAGCAAATGGATAATAAAGGAATTGTATCTTTTCTACTCCTATTTTCATGTAAGCTTCTGCTCAAGTCTTTTATGCAAAACACTAGGCAAATGTTTAAAGGGGGTCAGAGTTGATCTTTTTTTAATAAAAGTATTTATTTATTTATCTTTTTATTTGTTTGGCTGTGCTGGGTCTTAGTTGCTGCCTGTGGGATCTAGTTCCCTGATGAGGGATTGAACCAGGCTTCCTGCATTGGGAGTGCAGAATCTTAGCCACTGGACCACCAGGGCTTAAAGTCCTTAAAGTCAATCTTGACAAAGAAAGCTCCAGCCTCTACCCCACCGCTCCACACACAGAGTTTTTTGGATCTGGGTTCAAAATTTTGAACAGTTTTTTCCTCTTCTTTGAAAATCTTCTGTCTGTCAGGAAATTCTAGTGACACAAGAAACAATTGAGAGACATAACGATTATTGTACAAGTGTACCTCAGAGACATTGAGGGTTTGGTTTCAGGCCATGGCAATCAGTGAATATCACAATAAAGTGAGTCACATGAATTTTTCATTTGTCAATGCATATCGAAGTTAAGTTTACAGTATAATGTAGTCTGTTAAGTGTGCAATAGCATTGTGTCTAAAAAAACAAATGTATATACCTTAATTGAAAATACTTTATTGCTTAAAAGAAAGCTAATGATCATCTGAGCCTTCAGAGTGGTAATCTTTTTGCTGGTGGAAGGTCTTGCTTTGATGTTGATGGCTGCTGATGGGTCAAGGTGGTGGTTGCTAAAGGCTGTTGTGGCTGAGACAAATTCTTAAAATAAGACAACAAGGAAGTTTGCCACAGAATGAGTCAATTTCTTCAAACTGTCTCACCACTTTATTAAGTTCGTGTAACATTCTAAATTCTTTGTTGTCATTTCAACAATCTTAGTATCTTCACCAGGAATACATTCCATATTAAGAAAACACTTTCTTTGCTCATCCATAAGAAGCCATTCCTCATCTGTTTTAGTTTATCATGAGATTTTAGCAATCCAGTCACATCTTCTAGTTCTAGTTCATTTGCTCTTTGTACCACAAAGCTACAACTACTTCCTGCACTGAAGTCTTGAACATCTCAAGTTCAATCCATTAGGGCTAGAATCAATGTTTTGTAAATTCCTATCGATGTTGCTACTTTGACCTCTTCTCTTGACTCATTCATGTTCTTAATGGCATCTAGAATGGGGACTTTCAGAAGGTTTTCAATTGACTTTGCCCAAATCCACCAGAGGAATCACTATTTACGGCATCTATAGTCTTCTGAAATGTATTTCTGAAAGAGTGGGTCTTGAAAGTCAAAATTATTCTTTGATCTCTGGGTTGCAAAATGGATGTTGTGTTAGCAGGTGTGAAAACAACATGAATCTTATGCACATCTGCATGAGAGCTCTTGGGTGACAAGCTGCACTGTCAATGAACAGTAATACTTTGAAAGAATTATTGTTTTTCTGGGTAGTGGATCTCAACAGTGGGCTTAAAATATTCAGGTAAATTGTGTTATAAATGTGCTGTCATCCGGATTTTGTTTTCATCCAAGCCTTCCATTCATAGATCATAGGCAGAGTAGATATAGCATAATTTTTAAGGGCCCTGGGGTTTTCAGAAGCATGAAATTCAACTGCATTAGCCTCTAACAAGAGAGTCAGCCTGTTCTTTGAAGTTATAAAGCCAAGCATTGACTTCTCCTCTCTAGCATGATAGTCCTAAATGACATCTTCCAATATAAGATTGTTCCATCTATATGGGAAATCTCTTACTCAGTGTAGCTACTTTCATTGAGCTATCTTAACTAGCTCTTCTAGATAACTTGCTGCAGTTTCTACAACAGAATTTGCTGTGTCATTTTGTATTTCAGTGTTATGGAGATGGCTTCCTTCCTTAAAACTCAGGAACAAACCTCTGCTGGTGTCACCTTTTTTTCTAGTTTCCTTAGTTCTCTCAGGCTTCTTAGAATTGAAGGAGAAGTAGGATCCTGCTCTGGATTTGGCTTTGGCTTAAGAGAATTTTGTAACTGGCTTGATTATCTAATCCAGACTATTAAATTTTTCTCCATATCAGAAATAAGGCTGTTTCACTTGCTTATCATTCATGTGCTCACTGGACCAGCACTTTTAATTTCCTTCAAGAACTTTCTTTGCATTCACAACTTGGCTGACTGGTGCCAGAGGCCAGCTTTTGGTCTATTTTGGCTTTTAACATGCCTTACCCCCTAAATTTAATAATTTCAAGCTTTTGACTTAAAGTGAGAGACACATGACTCTTCCTTTCACTTGAATACTTCGAGGTAATTGTAGGGTTATTAATTGACCTAATTTCAGCATAGTTCAGGGAATAGGGAGACCAGAGGAGAGGGATATGAGTGGAGGAATACTTGGTTGATGAAGAAGTCATAAATACCATATAGTATGGTATTTATTGGTGAAGCTTGCCATTTTATATGAGTGTGGCTTGTGGCACATCCAGACAATTATAACTGTTACATCAAACATCACAGATCTCTACAATTAATAATAATGAAAAAAATCTGAAATATTGTGAGAATTTCTAGAATATGACACAGAGACATGGAGTGAGCAAGTGCTATTGGAAACATGGCACACACAGTCTTGCTCCACTCAGGGTTGCCACAAAACTTCAATTATTAATAGCTAAAAAAGCAGTATCTGCAAAGTGCAATAAAGTAAAGCACAATAAAATGAGATATACCTGTACTCAATCTACAGTGTTCTAATCTCTTTGATTTTTGTGGAGGTCAGGATTAGATTTCTCCATTTAAATGATTTAGAAACCACTTGCAACCAATACCCACAGATACTGAGACCACAGTTCCTTCCATCTACATCACCAATTCTTCCCTCCACTTCATACATCATTGGACATAGAGGCTGCAATCCCATTTGGCATAAGACTGCTCTGTTGGTGCCAAGAGCAGATCATTCCTCAAGCTCCTTTACTATCACCCAACTTTCCCTAGATTTCTTTCACTTTTTGTAATAGTACAGTTTTTATTTTCATTTGCAAATTTTCAAAACATCTGCCTATGCTTCTCATGCACACACTGGTAATAGATTGGTTTTGTACATTTTGTGATGTGATCTCAAAAACCAGCTGTTTACCAGATTATTAAAAAAGAAAAAGAAAAACTCTTAATCATATTTTCTGGAAACAATTGAAGCTCTCTCAGGATTTCTCTGGTAGTATTAGGCATCATTTTTAAAAACTATTAGTACTACGTAGTATCTTGTAATATTACAAATGTGATCTTCAGATCATTAGTATCGGCATTAACTCTGAAATTTTTATAGGTGAAATCTCAGATCCCAATCCAGGACCACTGAATCAGAATCTGTATTTTAATAAGATTCTTGGATCATGTGTATGCACAAAGAAGTTTGAGAAGGACTGCTGTGGAGAAGGAAATGGCAACCCACTCCAGTGTTCTTGCCTGGAGAATCCCAGGGACGGGGGAGCCTGGTGGGCTGCCGTCTCTGGGGTCGCACAGAGTCAGACACGACTGAAGCGACTTAGTAGCAGCAGTAGCAGCTGTGGTATGCCTTTTGCTAGTGGTGTTTATCACCCTTTCTACTGTTTTCTCCTCTCCCTTTGCTCTGAGCAAGTTCTTCCTTCTTTTCCCTACCTTTTAGTAACTGGAAGATGCTAGTAGGGAGTGTCCATGATTGAACATCCAGATCTTGAATGGCTTCATTTAAACTAAGACCTGTTTTCTTCACTCCTCTATAATATGGTCTTTAGTCTTGAATATGCGCCAACTTCTCTTTCCCAGTCATCTGCAAAGTGGTCAGGAGGTTTACCTACACAGCCCTCTGCTTCTCACCTTTCCTTGTTGCCTGCTGGAGCATTTCATGATCGTCATTCACCTTGAGATTATAAACAGTCTCAAATACTAGGTGTGAGAGATTTCCCTCTTACGTCTTGTTTTGTGCTTTTTAAATGCATCTTGAGCAAGTTTCAGCAACCTATATATATATGTTTTGTAATTTTTCAGAGTTTCTTGGCTCAACTATGCCCTGGAATCTGAGCTGTAATACTCCACCCCAGCAATGACCACAGATGACCAACAACTTACTAACCAGTGTTCTTGTCCTCTGAGACCAATGTCATCTTGAGTATTTAGTTTCTCTTATCACTTCGGGACTTGGGTAACAATCTGTTGTGGAAGAGCACGGACTTGTCTTCCACCTGAATGCCAAAGGGGCTGGATGATGTGGTCCAAAACTATGAGGGAATTAAATCCAACTGGGGGAAATTTTGACCATTTGAAGACAGGAGATAAAAGGAAACTGGGTGGATAAATTAGTCTTCTCTCTTCAATGGAATTTTTCAAGGCATGATATCTCCATTCACCCTTTTTCATAGATTTCTCACATAGATAGGCATGTGCAGTTGATAGAATTCTCCTGAAGTAGAACTCTGTGCATTCACACAGCACATTGTTTCATTTCCTTATTCTCTGCTTTGTTTTCTTAGAATTCCACCTCCAGATAAATTATTGGTAGTTAATCCTTGCCTCAGGATCTGTTTTCTAGGAAACCAGAGAGGTTCTAGGAAGAAAACTCTTAGGATAAGCTAGGAGGAGGCCTGGGTATCTGTGTAAAACACATTAGGACCCCTTTCCTGGTGAGAGTTGTGGGACATCAACTTCTGGCATGCAATGGCATCATCATTACATCAAACTTTAACTTGTGATTAATTGGGAAGAAGAGTAGTTAGAAGGAAAGACTTTAGACATCAAGTACCTGTGGTACTAGATTATTATGGGACAGTGATACTTTTAAGGCTAATAAAGTAGGTTAACTATTTTAATGATGCAGGAGACTTCGAAAGGAAAATAATAGGTATAGTGTAGTTAATTGTGAATGTAGAAGTCATGTTCTAAAGCCAAAGGGCCTCTATGGCAGCTGTAAAAGGGATTTTTATTTCCTGCAGCCACAGGGCAGACTTGCTAAACTTCAGGCCTAGGATTTGATGATATACAGAAACAGGGACTAAATTCCTAGCCCCAGTAGATCTTCTGTCAAAGACAAGGTTCTACTGGAGAAGGGGTAAAATTATGAAACATGTAGAGTGACACTTTGCCAGGCCAGTCAACCTCATTTGACTGTCTTGAATCCTAACTGAATCTCCCAGAAATTTCTGTCTGACCAAAAATGTTCTCTCTTCACTGCCAGAAAAAAACCTTTTTTGGTAAGTTTGTACTTCCTAAGATGGTGCCTGTTTTCCACAAGATACATTACCACAACTCTTCATTGCTCCTAGGCGTAGAACATAAAGCAAATCTTAGAACAGCCTGAACAGAGAAGTTATAAACTTTTTGCTAAATAGCCTAGACTTCAAAGGAATTGCAGTAACCATTTAATATGCACTGACAGGATCGGGGCGGGGGGGGGGGGACAATGTAGAAATGTATTTTGATTGTGTTAGCCTGAGGAAGGCGTGAATATAAGACTCCACCAGGAAGGATCTGTTGTTATAAGGGCATGTAGGATTTAATTTTTTAAATTTATTTATTTTTAACTGAAGGATAATTGCTTTACAGTATTATGTTGATTTCTCCCAAACATCAGCATGATTGATTTGTTCTTTGTTTTTCATTTGCTAAGTCATGTCCAACTCTTTTTCAACCCCATGGACTGTAGCCTTCCAGGTTCCTCTTTCTGTGGGATTTTCCAGGCAAGAATACTGGAGTGGGTTGCCATTCTCTTCTCCAGGGGGATTTAATATTTTAGCAAGACCACCTGGAGCTGGGCATCTGGGCTCACATAATGTGCTAACTAGGCTTTTAATGGTCTGTTGATGAGTAGCACATTCTGAGAACTATTTGAACTTTTGATAGTAATGGTCACAAGTAAGGGGATGAATGAGTTCTAGTTTTGAGAGTCAGTCTATGGAAATTGCTCTAGTTAAAGGTCTAGCTTGAGAAAGCTATTTAATAAACTGACCTTGATATACCTCTTAAGAAATTAGATTTTTTAAAATACCACAGTTTTAGAGATAGGCTGGCAAAAAATAATTTTAGTGTTTTGAATAACTTGCAATGAAACCTCATTTGACTGTCTATGTAAACATCATAGAGTCACATAAGGACTGCTCTAATAATTAGGGTGTCTATATTCTCTTTATGGTCACACTATTAGTAAGAAGCTTTCCTAGCATCAAGTATATTTCCGTTTTCTGGCTGCATCCCTACACAATCACCTCAAATTGTGCAAAAAACAAGTGGTCAGATAGCATTGATTCTAATCTAAGATTACTAAAGTGGCCCTTGGTAAAGCTGGCTGGATTACAGAACATAAGTCAGAGTGTCCTGTGTGTGCTTCTCTGCTTGTTGATTAGGTATTTTTTTCTAACTGAGGTACCCAGTAGGGTACCAAATTACAGTACTCAAAAGTCATCTATTTAAATAAACATCAAACCCAGTGTTTTCCCTGCCTGTCCCATCCTGGCCTTTCAGCCAAGTAATGTCTCACTCAAGACAGTAGTTAACTGCTTTTGTGTTTGCTTTTACTTAGTAGTACGAGACAAACTCAGACATTTCTCCCTAATTCTGAATGATTCCTTGACTGCTACTGGATATTGTTTTCCCCAAGATATTTTTATATCATGATTATGATTACTGTTATAATCACCCAAATCTAAATAGTCCAAATATATAGCATTATTTAACATGCATGGTCTTGTCATCCTAGTCTATATGAACAAATTCAGAACCTTTTACCTTGAAAAAGCAGATGGAGTTCTTGATCCCATTCATTCCATTAGGTTTTCAGACTGGTTAGGCAAATTTGCTTCATCCCTTCCAGCTTTCTTTAAACTCTATAGATTAACAGACACTTTTAAGTAAATTAAAGAAAAAATACCTTATTAGCTATGCAATAATTGCAATTTTTAACTGTCTACCATGTGCCCATCAATGTGCTGGGATTTTCTATATAGCCTCCTAACTGTCCATCCAGATAGACATTGTTATGTCCATATTACATAAAGAAAACTGGGACTCATTATGGTTAAAATTAACTTGGTAATGACATATAAGCCAGTAAATATCAAAGCTTGAAGGAAATAGAGGTTTTTCTAGCTATCTAGCTTGAGTGTTGGCAGAATAGAAGATTGTGCTCTCATCTCCTGTGAGAACTCCAAAATTACAATCGGCTGCTGGACAGCCATCAACAGGAGAATGTTGGCTCCCATCAAAAAAAGATACCCCATGTCCAAGGGCAAAGGAGAAGCCCCAGCAAGATGGTAGGAGGGACGAAATCACGTTTAGAATCAAACCCCATACCTGCCAGAATGCTCAGAGGGCTCAAACAAAACATTGTGCACACCAGGAGACCCCACAGAGACTGAATCTGACCTGCCTTTGAGTGTTTGAGTGTCTTCTGTGGAGGTACGAGTCAGCAGTGGCCTGCTGCAGAGGCAGGGGCTCTGGGTGCAGCAGAACTGGGTATGGCATAAGCCCTCGTGGAGGAGGTCACCATTAACCCCACCATAGAGCCACCAGAACTTACACAGGACTCGGGGGAGAGAACTTGGAAGCCATAAACAAAACCTTGTGTGCACCAGGACCCAAGAGAAAGGAGCAATGACCCCACAAGAGACTGACCCAGACTTGCCTGTGAGAGTCCAGGAATCTCTGGTGGAGGCATGGATTGACAGTGGCCTGCCTCAGGGTCAGGGGTACTGAGTGTGGCAGTGCATGCATGGGACCTTTTGAAGGAGGTCACCATTATCTTTATTACCTCCACCATAGTTTGGCCTCAGGTCAAACAACAGGGAGGGTACACAACAAGCCCCATCAACAGAAATTTGGATTAAAGAGGTACTGAGCATAGCCCCACCCATCAGAACAAGACCCAGTTTCCCCCTCTGTCAGTCTGTCTCATCAGGAAGCTTCCATAAGCCTCTTATCCTTATGGCTCAGAGGGCAGACAGAATGAAAACCATAATCACAGAAAACTAATCAAATTGATCACATAGACCACAGTCTTGTCTAACTCAGTGAAACTATGAATCTTGCCATATAGGGCCACCCAAGAAGGACGGGTCATGGCAGGGAATTCTGACAAAACGTGGTCCACTGGAGAAGGAAATGGCAAACCACTTCAGTATTCTTGCCTTGAAAACCCCATGAACAGTATGAAAAGGCAAAAAGATAGGACACTGAAAGATGATCTCCCCAAGTCTATAGGTGCCCAATATGCTACTGGAGATCAGTGGAGAAATAACTCCAGAAAGAATGAAGAGACAGAGCCAAAGCAAAGACAACACTCAGTTGTGGATGTGACTGGTGATGGAAGTAAAGTCCATGGCTGTGAAGAGCAATATTGTGTAGGGACCTGGAATGTTAGATCCATGAATCAAGGTAAATTGGAAGTGGTCAAACAGGAGATGGCAAGAGTGAACATCGACATTTTAGGAATCAGTGAACTAAAATGGACTGGAAAGGATGAATTTAACTCAGGTGACCATTATATCTACTACTGTGGGCAAGAATCCCTTAGAGGAATTGGAGTAGCCCTCATAGTCAACAAATGAATCTGAAATGCAGTACTTGGATGCAATCTCAAAAATTACAGAATGATCTCTGTTCATTTCCAAGGCAAAATATTCAATATCACAGTAAACCAAGTCTATGCCCCAACCAGTAATGCTGAAGAAGCTGAAGTTGAGTGGTTCTAAGAAGACCTATAAGACCTTCTAGAACTAACACCCCAAAAAGATGTCCTTTTCATTATAGGGGACTGGAATGCAAAAGTATTAAGTCAAAAAATACCTGGAGTAACAGGCAAATTTGGCCTTGGAGTACAAAATGAAACAAGGCAAAGGCTAATAGAGTTTTGCCAAGAGAATGCACTGGTCATAGCAAACATCCTCTTGCAACAACACAAGAGAAGGCCCTACACATGGACATCACTAGATGGTCAATACTGAAATAAGATTGATTATATTCTTTGCAGCCAAAGATGGAGAAGCTCTGTACAGTCAGCAAAAACAAGACTGGGAGCTGACTGTGGCTTAGATCATGAACTCCTTATTGCCAAATTCAGACTTAAATTGAAGAAAGTGGGGAAAACCACTAGACCATTCAGGTATGACCTAAATCAAATCCCTTATGATTATACAGTGGAAGTTTCAAATAGTGCGAGAATTATGGATGGAGGATTGTAACATTGTACAGGAGGCAGTGATCAATACCATCCCCAAGAAAGAGAAATGCAAAAAGGCAAAATGGTTGTCTGAGGAGGCCTTTCAAATAGCTGAGAAAAGAAGAGAAGCAAAATGCAAAGGAGAAAAGGAAAGATATACCCATTTGAATGCAGAGTTCCAAAGAATAACAAGGAGAGATAAGAAAGCCTTCCTCAGCAATCAATGCAAAGAAATAGAGGAAAACAATAGAATGGGAAAGACTAGAGATCTCTTCAAGAAAATTAGAGATACCAAGTGAAATTTTCATGCACTGATGGGCAAAATAAAGGGCACAAATGTCATGGACCTAACAGAAGCAGAAGATATTAAGAAGAGGTGGGAATAATACACAGAAGAACTGTACAAAAAAGATCTTCATGACCCAGATAACCACGATGGTGTGATCACTCATCAAAAGCCAGACATCCTGGAATGTGAAGTCAAGTGGGCCTTAGAAAGCATCACTACAAACAAAGCTAGTGGAGGTGATGGTATTCCAGTTGAGCTATTTCAAATACTAAAAGATGATGCTGTGAAAGGGCTGCACTCAATATGCCAGCAAATCAGTAAAACTCAGCAGTGGCCACAGGACTGCAAACAGTGAGTTTTCATTCCAATCCCAAAGAAAGGCAATGCCAAAGAATGTTCAAACTATTGAACAATTTCACTCATCTCACATGCTAGCAAAGTAATGCTCAAAAGTCGCCAAACTAGGCTTCAACAATATGTGAACTGTAAACTTCCAAATGTTCAAGCTGGATTAGAAAAGGCAGAGGAACCAGATATCAAATTGCCAACATCTGTTGGATCATCAAGAAAGAAAGAGAGTTCCAGAAAAACATCTACTTCTGCTTTATTGACTATGCCAAAGCTGTTGAAGTGTGGGTCACAACAAACTGTGGAAAATTCTGAAAGAGATGGGAACACCAGACCACCTGACCTGCCTTCTGAAAAATCTATATGCAGGTCAAGAAGCAACAGTTACAACTGGACATGGAACAATAGACTGGTTCCAAGTTGGGAAAGGGGTATGTCAAGGCTGTATATTGTCACCCTGCTTATTTAACTTACATACAGAGTACAGCATGTGAAATGCTGGGCTGGTTGAAGTACAAGCTGGAATCAAGATTTCCAGGAGAAATATCAATAACCTCAGATATGCAGATGACACCACCTTTATGGCAGAAAGTCAAGAACTAAACAGCCTCTTGATGAAAGTGAAAGAGGAGAGTGAAAAAGCTGACTTAAAACTCGACATTCAGAAAACTAAGATCATGGCATCTGGTCCCATCACTTTGTGGCAAATAGATGGGGAAACAATGGAAACAGTGACAGACTTTATTTTCTTGGGCTCCCAAATCACTGCAGATGGTGACTGCAGCCATGAAATTAAAAGGCGCTCCTTGAAAGAAAGGCTATGACCAACCTAGACAGCATACTAGTAAGCAGAGACATTACTTTGCCAACAAAAGTCCTTCTACTCAAAGCTATGGTTTTTCCAGTGGTCATGTATGGACTTGAGAGCTGGACTATAAAGAAAATTCATCGCTGAACAATTGATGCTTTTGGACTGTGGTATTGGAGAAGACTCTTGAGAGTCCCTTGGACTGCAAGGAGATCCAACCAGTCAAATCTTAAGGGAAATCAGTCCTGAATATTTATTGGTAGGACTGATGATAAAGTTGAATCTCCAATACTTTGGCCTTCTGATTCAAAGAACTCACTGGAAAAGACCCTGATGCTGGGAAAATTTGAAGGCAGGAGGAGAAGGGGACAAGAGAGTATGAGATGGTTGGATGCCATCACTGAGTTGACGGACATGAGTTTAAGTAAACTCTGGGATTTGCTGATGGACAGGGAATCCTGGTGTGCTGCAGTCCATGGGGTTGCAAAGTGTCAGACACTAGTGAGAGACTGAACTAAACTGAACTGAACTATGTGGTTTCTACTCATCATACCATCCTGTAGTTGTTAAAAGATCATCCTGAAGATTCCAGTTGAAGTCATGTTGTTAAGAGAGAATGTTATCCTACACCTGGATCACTTAATGACAATTTATCTAAGGTGACTGTAGTCTGGCAAACTAAAGTTGGTTATTCCCAACTAGTTAGAAATTTCTTTCCTTCTAGAGCAGTAGTGAACAGAATGGCACAATTATTGACCAGTCCAAAAAAAGGGAAATGCTGCTTTTCTTGAAGTTACTCTTCAGAATATATATAGATTAGATTTAGAATATCAAGATGATATCTGAAACTAACTTGGTAGTAACAGGCTAACACCTATCTAAATATTAGTAATGAAAAGAAGCAAACCTACATCCAAGTCTGGGAGCTAAATTCAGTGTTGAATATTTATCATCTTGTGAGAATCTGCCTGAGAAAATGTTAGATATACTGAACAATCTCAGTTTATAAGTCCTTGGTTTTAATTCAAATGAGAATATGTTAGATTAGAACACGTATGACAGTTATGTAAAGTTTAAAAATAAAATAAAATTTAAAAAAAAATAAAATAAAATAAAAAAAATAAAAGAAGAGGTTTAAACTGACTTTTAATTTCTGGCTTCTATTTTGGGAAGAGCCTTGGTCTTCATATATTGAGTAGGATGATATTAAACATAACCAAGGCAGCTTTATACTAGCTACATTATGGCATTGCTGGGGAAAGGGCAGAGAACTCACTGAATAAATAAAAATGCAAGTTCTCACCCAGACATCATCTATCACTACTTTTAGGCATGGCAGACTCATTATCTTGAGCAGTGCATAGAATATTATTTTTATAAACAGTTTACCACACTGTGAGGAAAAATATGATTGGAGGAAATGATACAATTTTGATAAAATTACCTCCAGGGAGGTTTTTGCAGTTGTCAAACTCCTAGAAACCTGTATTGGTTTTACTCTTTTCCACAATTAAAACGTTGTCTTATCAATTTTTATTTCCTGAACTCCTGTTCAGGGACCACATTGTTTTAGGTAAGAAAAGCAGATATAAAGGAAATTTCTGGACTGATACCTGCATTTAGTATTCTTATTAATTTATAAGATTTCTGGAAGAAAATGTCTTAAAGGTCAAGAATGTTTTAAGGCGGAGTTTCTTAAACATACGTAAAAATGACTGAGGACCCCCATAATATTTTAAAATGTGGTCTAGACCTATCAATATTTACTGTATTAGAAATTAAAATTGAGGCACTAAATTTTTGGAACTTAAAATAGCAATAATAAACCAATTGAATATTAACATAAACAGCATATTTTTGTTAGAAATGTTTCCTAAAACAAAAATAACTAATGGGAAGAGTTTCCTTGTTTGGCATGTTCACAAATCTCAATAATGTCTGATTTAGAAAAGACAGCTGGAATCTCGTATCAATTTCTATTGTAATAGCAAATCCTGAACCTCTGGAATATTTCACTCTACATCCATGAGAAAATGAATGGATAACAAAATAATATCAGTATTATTATGAAATAATTTTGAGCTAATAGACCCCCTGAAAGGCTTTCAGGGACTCCCAGGGGCTTCCCTAGTGGCTCAAATGCTAAAGAATCTGCCTTCAGTGCAGGAGACCTGGGTTTGATTCTTGGGTTGGGAATATTCCCTGGAGAAGGGAACTGGCAACCCACTCCAGTATTTTTGCCTGGAGAATTCCATGGACAGAGAAGCCTGGTGGGCTACAGTCTATGGATCGCAAAGTCGGACACGACTGAGCATCTAACACTCACTCACAGAAGTCTCTGGACTGCATTTTGAGAACCCCTTTTCTAAGATTGGAAGTGGTAACTCAATATTCTCCATTACTATAAAATTGAAAAATGCCTTCATTTTGGGTGGGATGACATGTATTTTAAAAATCTGTCCTTGTAATTGAGAGCTGCTCTTTAAAAATCTATATTAAAGTATGACCCAGTTTTAGCAAAATGAATACAGTTTGAGGCATTATTCTGGTTTAAGTGAACTTCATGTTGCTACATATAGGAAGATTCATTGTTTATTTAATTATGTTTTCAGAGTCTGGCAGCAAAAGACACTCTTTCTCATTCTAATTTTTATGTTTTCCTGCACAGTACAGTTTCAAATTTAGAAAGTGGCAATGCGGGTGAATAAACTAACCATTCTCTTCAAACTACTCTTTTATTTCACCATTTTATTGTATATATTTCTTTTTAACATAGGTTATCTGAAAAAGTTATCTTTTCAATTGGGTAACACTAGCCATCAGATGGAGAAGGTAATGGCACCCCACTCCAGTACTCTTGCCTGGAAAATCCCATGGACAGAGGAGCCTGGTAGGCTCCAGTCCATGGGGTCGCTAAGAGTCCGACATGACTAAGCGACTTCACTTTCACTTTTCACTTTCATGCATTGGAGAAGGAAATGGCAACCCACTCCAGTGTTCTTGCTTGGAGAATCCCAGGGACGGTGGAGCCTGATGGGCTGCAGTCTATGGGATCGCACAGGGTCGGGCACGACTGAAGCGACTTAGCAGCAGCAGCAGCCATCAGAACCACTGACTTACTGATTCAAACAACACCTTGGAAGAGAATGAACCTAGCAGACACGATGACTTATGTTACTGTAAGAATTACTGCTGAAATGTCAACCAAGTGGTCTCAAGTTATGAGCCCAAAGAATAAAAAACATTAAGAAGCATATTTTGCTTCACAACAGAAAATGTCCCTTATGCTTTAATAGTGTTATCCCTATAAAGATTGAATTTATTTCTCTCATACCAACCAAAGATCTAATATTGTAATTTTAATTATGATTAACTTCATAGATTACAGAAGAGTCAGAGTGCTTAGGAGTCTAATGGGTCACTTTATATTTTTCCCTAAAATCTATTAATAAAGAGATAGATTGCGTATCTTTGATTTCCCAGTTTCTTCCAAGTTTGTTGCCCACAGTTTTTATTTTTTATTTATTTTTTTATTTTTTTAATTTAATTTTATTTTATTTTTAAACTTTACATAATTGTATTAGTTTTGCCAAATATCAAAATGAATCTGCCACAGGTATACATGTTGCCCACAGTTTTTAGAATTTAAAGTGATTAAAGGAAAATATGCCTCGACAGCATTGGAAAAACCAAAAACCTGTTGATATTCAAGTAATGTGAAGGCTCAAAAGAATAGGAAGTTTTTTCCTACCTATATTTCACTTTTCCCATTAGTAACCGGATAAAATTGTTCCATCCTGGGAAGCAGTGCATTTAGTTTCTGAAAGCTGGTTTTGCAAGCAGCTGGATAAAGAGCTGCTTATTTTGTGGATGGTCTTTCTGTATAAAGTCCTGTATGTTACAGCCAGTAACACAACAGTCCAGCAGGTAATAGAAAACTTATGAATAGGAGGGGAGAAGACAGTTGTAGAACTGTAATATAATCTGCATTTCATGTCAACTACAAAGGCAGCCTCTTCAAGCACAGAGTTTAGATCTCAGGCACATCTGGTGTTTCATCTATGGCTTCGTCAATGCATAGGTTGGATATCCTTTTTATTCCGTATCTGAATTTTTTTTTTTTTGAATTGTGATAAATGGCTAGCTTAGCCACATAGAAAGATATCTCTTTTCCTCTTTTCTTTAAGGTGTAATTCATGGAACATTTAATAAATCTGCTTTCTATGTAGACTCACCATGCTGCTCAAAATAGGCAGTACTGAGAATGTCAGTTTTTGTTGAGATTTCGTAGCTCAGCTTCGAGAAACCAGAACATCATTAATCCTCTAGAATGTAGATGACAATTCAAAAATCACAGCCACAGAACAAAGAGTATTCCCAATTGCACATGGATTGTTATAATGATGAAATCTTTGCACCCTAAAGAAAATAAAAGTTTCATAATTTACAATATACATATCTGTAGGCACAGCAAGTCTTACATACTAATGTTTAAGAATCTGACAGAGGTCACCATACTGACATTAATCTATAGAATTTGAAAAATAGTCTTAATTCTGCTAAATTCTGACCTCTCCATAATGCTAGGCCTTCCCAGGTGGCACTAGTGGTAAAGAATCCACCTGCCAGTGCAGGAGATAAAAGAGACATGGATTCAATCCCTGGGTTGGGAAGATCCCCTGGAGGAGGGCATGGCAACCCACTCCAGTATTCTTGTCTGGAGAATTCCATGGACAGAGGAGCCTGGCAGGCTACAGTCCATGGGGTCACAAAGAGACAGATAGGACTGAAGCAACTTGGTTCAAAATAAAATTAAAGGAGTGATACAATTATACCTTAATCATTGTTTAATTTGAAAGTCCTGGTTAACAAAGCATTGCAAGTTGAATCATTGATCTTTGCCATTTTATTCTCAGACTGTTTCTCACTAAACTTTGTAACTTCACGTGATTCAAATATTTTAGCACCTACTTTGATAATTGGGTTTCTTTCTAATTACCTGTTTGGGGGACACTTTTGTCCTTCACTGTCATAAATTTTAATATTCTAGCTTCTTTTTCATCATTATGGATTAGGTGTTTGTAGGTATGAAAAATATGTATATATAATGTATGAGCACTTTTTGCAGAAATAGATAATGTATGTGTTTGTGTGTGTATATATAAATGACATTTATGCAGTATATATATGTATGAATATATATATATATATGTATGTATGTCAGGTTTTAAAGGACTAGACTGATGACAATGGATCAATTAGTAATAATTGCATAGATTACCTAGTTTAATTTACATGAATTTTTTTTTCCTCTGTGATTTTAATGATTGTTTTCAATATCTAGAATCATCAGTCCAGGGTGACCTCTCTCAGTGTGAGGGCCCCAGCCTTTTCCAGCACACAAAGACAATTAAAGTATGGAATGCTTGGGATAATGGGAAAGCAGTCTAATCAATTTGCTACTGATAGTGAAAAGGAGAACAGAGAGGCTGTTTTTGAAGTTTTGTGAGTCTGAGTCACCCACAGCTGTAGAGTTCCAGCCTATTTAAGTTTTACAGAGGAGCAGGAACTCCATTTAATATGGTGTTTGTTTGCTTCTGCTAATTTGAGAGATTCCTGCAGAGCAAAGACAAACCTCAGTGTGGCATTTTCAGCTCTAAGCCGAATGCTCAGACACCCACACGCCTTAAATCAGTTGGCAGACAAAGAGACACACCTATACATCTAGTTGTGCAAGACAGTGTTTATTATCCCAAATAAAATCAGTGTCTTCTCATGTCCTCTGTCCCCCACCAATGGGAAAGCAGTTAATTTACTAAATCTGCATGACCTCTCTCTCCCCCCACCCACCTCTCTTTCTCTTTTTTTCTTTTTTCTACCCAAGGTGAAATAACATGCTCTAGGGCATCCTGCAGAGAAGGCAGTGGCAACCCACTCCAGTACTCTTGCCTGGCAAATCCCATGGACAGAGGAGCCTGGCAGGCTGCAGTCCATGGGGTCGCACAGAGTCGGACACGACTGAAGCAACTTAGCAGCAGCAGCAGCAGCAGGGCATCCTGAGTGATTTGTAGAGCAGTTGCTACCTTCTCATCTCCATGATTCCCTACCACCCCCACTTTGTGTAGTTCATGTCACTGGTAGCTGTAAAGACCCTGGAGAAATAGAGACCCTGTGAATTGAAAGGAAAACCTTGCCTGCTTACAGTGTAAGGAGCATACCAGGCAGCAACTTCAGCAGGGGTTCATTTCTCTTGCCCTCAGAAAGTGAGCCATCCTTCTTAAAGAAGGAATGGGTTTATTTTCCCCCTTTTAAAGGATTTAAAAGCTATTTATTGCTTTTAGTTTTTTAAGTAATACAAAGGTTGCTACTAACATTTAAGTAATGAAAACGAAAGCAAGTGTTCACGTCCTGAGTATAGAGTCTTCAGGATTTATTAAAAGATTAAAAGTAGGAGTGAGGGAAAGAAAATCATCAAAGATGACTCAACGGGTTTTTGTATTGAGCAACAGGAAATACGATGTGCCAATAATTAGACAAGGAAGATAGGAGTAGGGTTGAGGAGGAATGTCAGGATCTCAGTGTTGGACATGCCAAGTTTGAAATATGAGAAATGTTAAGTAGCCAGTGGCAGTGGGACTTAAGAGAACAGTTAGGCAAAGAGAAATGCATTTTGGAAATCATTAGCGTCTATTGGTCAGTTACTGCCATGTAAGAAATAACCAGAGAATCTGAGTAGAGAAAGAGCAATAAAATTTTTATTTCTCACATGTCTGCAAGTTGACTCAGTATTGGTTCATCAGATGTGAGTTTGTCTGGGTTTCTACTTAAGCTAAGGGTCATGCTGGACTTTGTTCCTCACTTCAGGTTGGGTTTTGATCTTTGCTATGTGTATTCATTCTGAGGCTCAGGCTTAAGGGGCAGCGGTTCTTATATTGATAACAGAGGCATACAAGGATAGCCCCCACTGCTCAAGCCCATGTCTAATATCATCTCATTGGCTAAACTAAATCACAAGGCCAACCCCAAAGTCAGGAAGTGGGGAGTTTCATTCTATTTCCTATGGGAGAAAGACAAAGTCACATGACAGAGGCTGTGGATATAGAGATAAGTTCGCTTGATGACAAGAACTCATTCTGTCATTGGCAGATCCATCATATTTAAAGCCACAAGCCTGAGACCCGCAGTGATGGGACCAGTTTACTCTCTCACCAGCCATAAATGAGCATTTCTGTTTCCTTTGCTCTGGCTAACTTTGTATTATTGTTTTAAAACTGATTTGCCAGTGTGAAGGATGAAAAATAACACTTTCTTGTTTTAACTAAAATAATTGTACTTCTAAGCCAAGCTGAAAACATAAACATGCTTGGAGTGATTTTGAATTTTCCAGAAGGATCTTCTTTTAATGGCTCATTATGCGTTGGTCTAGTAACCAGGGAGAAGTTTCCCAGAAGATTTTGTTCTCTTTTATGTATTTAACCATCTATAATTACTAAAAGAAGATGAAAATGAATTCCAAACAAGTGCGGCTGGTATGGCTAATCTTAACACCTACAGTTCATCTTTCTTCAATCACTATTAAGTCAGAAGAGATCACTTGCTGGTGAAAACCAAAGGAAGCAATTATTTATTTATCATATGTATAAATAATTATATATACATTATCATACATAAATTATGATTCTAAGAAAAGGCCTATTGAATTTTTGACTCACATGCAGTGTTTACAATGTGATAAATTGTAAAGGTATCACAGCAAAGCATATCATGTTCCTCTTCAGATGAGGGGCATTCTTTTTTAAAACTCATTGTGAAAAAGGGACACTGGTGGCTGGCTGTGGCTAAAGACTCACATATGCCTGTTCATTCTCAGCAAAGGGCATTATGCCCTATTTACAAGGCACACAATCTGTTCAAGCATTTCGAAATTCATTATGTGTGGGCTGCATATATTCTCAGTAAGTTGGAAACATCCATAAGATTTCTGAGGTATGGTAAAAATAGATACTTTTAGTGACTGGGATAATTATCCTAGAAAAGGAATTCTAATATAGGACCTCAAACATTGCTCACATGCAAACGAAACGTGAGTTCAGCAGTGATCTGAGAAATGAGCACGTGGCCAGAGAGGGAGGTAAACTCCAAACCGAAGAGAAATCTTTCATTTTCAGCAGGTGTGCTGGAAAACTATGTTTTTCTCCTGCACGTGATGGAGAACATAATACAGCATACTTTTAGTGTAAAAATAGAAAACCCATTAAGAAATAAAAGCACTTTGATTCCATTGCTTGAGAAAAATACTGCTCTATTCATTCGCAGTAGGTTTGTTCTCTCAGAATAAGGCTTTTGCATTACCTTGAATTTATCCAAAGAGGTATGTGTGCTGATTGCTAATTACTTAAATCATAGTATTTGGAATTTTACTTTTAATAACCGATACATTTATTATTTCATTGCTTCATGTGTCCTGTTTGGGTATCAAGCAAACTTGATCAATATATACATATTGCTTATGTATTATGAAGACTATTCTACTGTCTTCTTATAATCTGAGGTATAGATTCCCTTTTTCCTAGTTAATGCCAAATATGCTTAGTGCTAAAAGTTTGTTGTTAAAGGTAACTAAGCAGGTGTTGGGCCATTATTTGTTTTGGGGAGGTTAGCAGGGGGACATCAAACACAGCCGGAGTCAAAAGAGGTTTAGTTCTTTCTCGAAGAGCCTTTCTCAAACCAAGTTAAAGTGAAAAGTCTTTTGTGCATATGAAACAAAAAAAATGGAGAGTTTCAGTTAGCTTAGGTTGTGTTAATATAAACTAAAATAATTCAAATAAAAACTATTCGAAGGCATGTTCTAACATCATTTTTAGATATTATCTAATTAAATTTGTCAATTCAGCAATATTTTTATTATATGGTTATACTATTATAAGTGTGAAATACATATAGGATAAATGGTTATAAACTTTGCTACTGGAGTTTGGTGGCAGGCTAAGAAGATGGTGAGAATGAATTATTTTTCTAGCACTCAGCTCTTGTATTTTAAGGCTTATATATGAGGGAAGAGAATAACAGCCAAAAATTTGTGGCTTTAAAATATAAACTAATTCTCAAAGGTGTTCTGAGTTTGAAGACCAGGATTTTCATAAACATTTTAAATATTTGCAAATGTCTTTTTTTGAAAGTCTAAGTAACAATTTAATCCTCAGTCTCCAAATATATAATTTGTATTAAAGATACAGAAATAGATGAAAAATATGCATGTAACAACCCAGGTAATATATGTTTGTTTTTTCATGGCCTAAATAAATCTGTATAATGCATAAGCACAAGTGTGTATATATGAAAGAAAGAAAGAGAAGCAACTATTTATTGATAAATTTAGTAAGGAACAGTAAGGATATGATGACCAAAAATTTTAAAATAAAATTTATTTATTTTAAAATAAAATAAAAAGATCCTGCCTTGAATGCATACATACACTCTTTCAAGATTTTCTCTTTATGAAGATGCTGTACAATTAATGAATGTTTATTTCTGATTAGTATAAAGGTCTCTTCGTAGTTAAAATTCTTCCTTTTACATTAACCGTCATCAGAAATGTAGGATTTTGGTTTGATACATCTTCAAATTTTAGTGAAGCTGTGACATTCACAGTATGTGCGTTTTCTGATAAGGCATGAAATAGAGAAATAACATTTTGATATGGTGAGTTAAGGCATTTAATTCATTTTTACCAGACTTCATTGACACATATATCCACTTAGCTTGAATAAACCCCAAGATTCAGCTTTACTGTTATAACTGCAACATGCCAGTGAATGGTATCTTAAACAGGATTTCATTATCTAAGTGTTAAATGAAGTTTTTTTTCCCTCTCCATTTGTTTCTGTTAGGGGATGGGGTAAAAAGTTCTCACAGCTGCCAGACAAAGAATGACTCTATTTAAAGAGTGGTTGGAAGCACAAATGTTGATTATCTGAATGAAAGAATTTAATTAAGTTTCCTAAAGAACAGGATACTACTGACATCATTGATTGGCAACATGAAGCAGGGAAATACAGTATTTAACATTACAATATTTTTCACTTAATGATGCCAGTATTAGATCTTGGCTGGTGTCCTGGAATACGCACAATGGCTTGGCAACGAATTAATTATTTTGCAATTGCAGATGTGGAGCTTTGGGGTGTGAAAGTCTCTTTGCCCAGATGGTTTTGGGAAAAGAACCAAAGAAATCATTGTATTTCCTCTTCTATGCGCACTTCCTTGTTTATGAATTTGGTTGAAATTCTCCATGTCAAATGATCACAAGATGACAAACAATATTCAATAAACCTCCAAAAGTGATTCTTTACACAGCAGACTAAGGAAAGAAAACCTATCTGGCTGGGGTCATGTCTATAAAAATAGTTTAAAATGTACATAAAGTATAAATAATTATTCATGTCTCTGAAGAAGATCATGTCTGTTAGTCCTTAATTATTAGTATTTTATCATGATGTTTAAGGTTATATGAACTTTCACTACAACTGAAAATTGTTACAATGGCCAATATAGATGGAAGGGTACGTCATATTCTTGTTCAACCACAAAATCTCACACCAGTGGATAAGCAGTATTAGGCCTTGGATATCAAATGATGCCTAACAATATTATCATTAGTATATAGCCTCTAAATGCTAATCAGTTTAGCATTTAAATATGGCTGTATGTGAGAAAAATATGAGTTGGCCATGGTATTGAGAGTCAAGTTTTTTGTAATGGACTTTGAAACCATAGCCAAACTATACATTCATCTTTGTGTAGTTCAGTGTGAGTAGAGTTAAGTCATATACTATTCTTATTAACCACATAAGGGAACATGCGATAGATTCAAGATGATACTCATTCCTATATATATATATATAATGACTCTACCACTTATATGTGTTACGATGTCAAAGTAAAATAACTTCTCTGAGTCTAAATTTCTTTGTATGATGAAAACAGATAATATGAAGCTGTACCTTAAAAAGTTGTTGAAAGATTTAAATAGGAATGTAAATCACTGAGTAAATAAAAATTTCCAGAAAAAAATGTGCATTTTGTAAGTGCTATATAGTTTTATATACTTCTCTGTTCATAAATGTATATATATACATTTCATATACATAAGATTAGGTACACATAGTTTTATGGGCATAGGTATAATTTAAATATATACAGACATGAACATGTATCCAAATATATTTTTTCACATTTCCCATTTGTTGGGGAAGGCATGCATCGAATTAGCAGAATGTACACCAAGTATATAGATCTTTGTTTACCCACTCCAAAACAGTCCTCATGCAACATGCATAGCCATTTACCTAATATTGTTAACTCAGCGAGAGCTTTGTTTGGAAATGCTTTGAAACAGTCCTTATTTTAATTTCTGTTGGTTCTGCCTTTAAATGGAACCAAAGTAATAGGAAAGCATCTATTTTGTGTTGACATTGTTTAATACACAGCATGCTACTTTTTTTTTTTGCATCAGGTTAAATAACATGGTCTCCTCTTAGCAATTAGCTTGATCAAATTGCCAACACCTGTTGGATCATCAAAAAAGCAAGAGAGTTCCAGAAAAAACATGTACTTTTGCTTTATTGACTATGCCAAAGCCTTTGACTGTGTAGAACACAACAAACTGAAAAATTCTGAAAGAGATGGGAATACCAGACCACCTGACCTGCCTCCTGAGAAACTTGTATGCAGGTCAAGAAGCGACAGTTAGAGCTGGACATGGCACAATAGACTGGTTCCAAATCGGGAAAGGAGTATGTCAAGGCTGTATATTATCACCCTGCATATTTAACTTATATGCAGAATACATCATGTGAAATGCCAGGCTGGATGAAGCATAAACTAGAATCAAATCTGCCGGGAGAAATATCAATAACATCAGATATGCAGATGATACCACCCTTATGGCAGAAAGAGAAGAGAAACTAAAGAGCCTCTTGATGAAAGTGAAAGAGGAGAGTGAAAAAGTTGGCTTAAAACTCAATGTTCAGAAAACTAAGATCATGGCATCTGGTCCCATCACTTCATGACAAATAGATGGGGAAACAATGGAAACAGTGAGAGACTTAATTTGTGGGGCTCCCAAATCACTGCAGATGGTGACCGCAGCTATAAAATTAAAAGACACCTGCTCCTTGGAAGAAAAGCTGTGATCAACCTAGACAGCATATTAAAAAGCAGAGACATTACTTTGCCAACAAAGTCCTGTCTAGTCAAAACTATGGTTTTTCCAGTAGTCATGTATGCATATGAACGTTGGATTATAAAGAAAGCTGAGCGCCTGAGAATTGATGCTTTTGAACTGTGGTGTTGTAGAAGACTCTTGAGAGTCCCTTGGACAGCAAGGAGATCCACCCAGTCCATTCTAAAGGAAATCAGTCCTGAATATTCACTGTAAGGACTGATGCTGGAGCTGAAACTCTAATACTTTGGCCACCTGATGTGAAGAACTGACTCACTGGAAAAGATCCTGATGCTGGGCAAGATTGAAGGTGGGAGGAGAAGGGGACGACAGATGATGAGATGGTTGGATGGCATCACTGACTCCGTCGTGATGGACACGAGTTTGAGTAAGCTCTGGGAGTTGGTGATGGAAAGGGAAGCCTGGTGTGCTGCAGTCCATGGGGTCGCAAAGAGTTGGAATGACTGAGCGACTGAACTGAACTGAACTGTAACATAAACTTGATACAATACTGACATAAGGAAAACAAGAGTACAGGATAAACATTGAACTTTTGTATAGGTGTATGGACTACATATACCCTGATAATAAAATGTTGGCAGGAAAAAATTCATCCTTTCTTTGTTAGCCTCTTTAAAACACTACCAAAGAATCATTGTTTTATCTTACTTTCATCTGAGACATTCAAGTATATTTTGGTAGGAGCCCTGTAATGCTTCATATCATAGTATTTGAAAATGATATTGGATTTACTTACTATCTTCCAAAATGAAACTGTAAGGTTAACTGCATCCATCTCTAAAACTAGTTTTGCGCAGTATAAGATCAGCATTCATTTCAATTATTGCTCAAATACCACAGTTATTAAAATGTATTTCTTTGTGCTACTTGTAATGTTTATCTCCTATATCCTTCCTAAATTATTATCAAGAATTTATCTCCTCATGAGCATCCAACATTATATAACCTCACATTTGTACCAGAAAAACAAAACCATTGTCTCTTGTTTTCTTAATGACTGGATTCTTTATCGACTTAATGAATTGGTCCTGAATGAATATTCCCACTGGGGATCTAGTAAACCGGAGTATTAATGGACTGAAATTTGTGGATACATTTTGAGAAGCATTTGTAAAAAAGATATCATTCTAAGTCAGAATTTATAAAATAAAATTAATCAATATTTTAAATTTAGTCAAGGTATGATTATAGCATTCGAGAAGAAAATCTACCTCTGTGTTAATACTAAAAATCCTTTGGTTTGCTTTTAAAATTGAATATTGCTCTGAGTTTAACCTCAGGTATATTGAAAAACCAGTTTGGAAATAAAAGTGATGTAAAATAATACCATTTCTTGTAAGCCAATGTAAGTTATGATTTGGATATTTTCAGCTTTTCATTTGCTTATGCTTCCTGGAAATTTTTAAGACATTTCTAAAACAGTTTCATATTTGAAGTTTGTTTTTTTTTCAAAGAATGAGAGAGAATAAATTCAGTTTCTTTTTCTTTATGTTCTGAACCAACAATATAGTTCAATAGTTAATGCCTAACTTAACTGTGTAAAGAATAAATGTTTTTGTTTATTAATTTTTAATCGTAATGGGAGTTCATTACGAAACTGAAGTATATCATGTAATCAGAGAAAGTTTAAGTTCTTGGCTTCTAATATCATTGTCTGTTCAGACTGTTGTATAACGAGACCACTGGTGGTTCCAAAATATTTCATTTTAAACATGGCTTCCCTAAGGCATTTTGAAACAGTGATGAACTGGGACGTGTTCTAACACAGAATCTGCTGAGGCCAGATGTCATGGAACAACATTTTCCTTTGTTTTTAATGTCTAGATCCACCAAATGACTTTGATTTTTGATCCCTACATGTGATGGATATTATCAGAAGTTATCCTGGGCTTGGAAACGGGAGATGGAGCAAGGGAGCTATTTACCAGGGCTGCCAGGACGTCTTGGGGAGACGCTATTACATCTGGTTGTGTTTAATGTTTTTGTTATTGATGTGGAAGAGCTGTTTAAAAGTGCATTAAATTAATCTCATGGGAGGCAGTGTGGACTACAAAGGCATAGGAAAGACACAGTACAAACAGGATAACAGGAAGGAAAGTATATTTTTCTTGGACTATAATTCCCAGCCTGAGTTTTTTACTTGAAAAGAGAAACACAGGGACTCCCTCCACAACACTCCTCCACTCCCAGCCACTAGAGCATAGGGAACTATTAATTTCACTGGAAGCACGTGATCCTGGCTGTTTATACTAACTTAATTTACTCTGCACAATAACATTACGAGGAGGTGGTATTAGAGTCATATTAAGACGGGAAAGTGGAGGCAAGCAATTTGTCTAAATACATTTAGTAGTAGAATCTAAACTTGAGCTCAGGATACCAAACTCATGCATGTTCTGCTTACCTGAAGTGTATTCCTTCCCCAGAACATAGAATTTATAGTAAGTGAATCTAGTTAGGCTTCACTGGTGGAAGACACCAAAAGTATTTGGAAACTACATCTTTCTGCTTTATAAAATCATAATCAGAGCTCATTCGGACTATTACGTTTTCTGAATACTGGTGTGTGGACAAAAAAATGTCATCTGCCATATCAGTAAACAAAGGATGTTGTAGCCATCCAGCAGCCATCAGCCACTTTAGCCATCTCTGATGGGTCAGACTGCTTGTGTTTAAACAGCTTGCCAACTTTCTATAAGTTATATTGTTTCTCTAACTTATGTAGCTTTTTCTTTAACTTGAGTGTAATTATCAAAAATAACCAATGTGGTATGGTATAAATGAATGATATACGTTTCTGCATGTAAGTAATTTTGAACCAGTAGCAAAAATCACTGCAGATGGTGACTGCAGCCATGAAATTAAAAGATGATTACTCCTTGGAAGGAAAGTTATGACTAACCTAGATAGCATATTTTAAAGCAGAGACATTACTTTGTCCACAAAGGTCCGTCTAGTCAAGGGTATGGTTTTACCAATAGTCATGTATGGATGTGAGAGTTGGACTGTGAAGAAAGCTGAGCACCAAAGAATTGATGCTTTTGAACTGTGGTGTTGGAGAAGACTCTTGAGAGTCCCTTGGACTGCAAGAAGATCCAACCAGTCCATCCTAAAGGAGGTCAGTCCTGGGTGTTCATTGAAAGAACTGATGCTAAAGCTGAAACTCCAGTACTTTGGCCACCTCATGCGAAGAGTTGACTCATTTGAAAAGACCCTAATGCTGGGAAGCACTGGGGGCAGGAGGAGAAGGGGAGGACAGAAGATGAGCTGGCTGGATGGCATCACCGACTCGATGAACATGGGTTTGGGTAGACTCCGGGAGTTGGTGATGGACAGGGAGGCCTGGCGTCCTGCAATTCATGGGGTCTCAAAGAGTCAGACACGACTGAGCCACTGAACTGAACTGAACCCAGAATAAATCAGCTGGGATATGACATTGAAGATTATTATTAGCTGTAGGTGTATATTCCCAGTTGGTGCTAGTGGTATAGAACCTGCCCACCAGTGCAGGAGACATAAGAGACATGTGATTGATCCCTGGGCCAGGAAGATCCCCTGGAGGAAGAAATGGCAACCCACTGCAGTATTCTTACCTGGAGAATTCCATGGACAGAGGAACCTGGTGGGCTACAGTCCATGGAGTTGCAAAAAGCCGGACATGACTGAAGCACACATGAATGCATGTATATTGCAAAATTTGTGAGATTGAAACTAAAAGCACACGAACTTGCATTTGGCAACAGGAGTTGCTATATTCCATATTAGATTTGGTAAACTGCATATGTGTTATCTTTTACGAAACTTCTACCATGTGTGTTATTACTAACCTATAATATCATCTTAATGTTCAACAGCAAATGAACTCCTTTCTGCTAAAACAAAAATATGCTTAGCAAAGTCAGGATGCTTATCTTGAGTGGCCTTGACCTACAGTAACTTGAAGCAGGATTTCCATTCCCAGCCAGAGATTGAGGTTAGGCAGTTGCAGTGAGAACGCTGAATCCTGGCCACTAGACCACCGAGGACCAGTGGCCAGTGACAAGACCCTGGCCCATCAGCTGTATAGAAATGAATTTCCACATACGGCCAGAAAGTAGTGATGTAAGTAAATGTTTACTAGGAGGAAAAATAGTACAGTATATGTGGCTTGACACAGGGGTGGGCTCAGAGACAGAGTTGCACCCTCGTGGTAGTTTGAATCACTTCTATGGGCCATTTCTTCTGGGTTTCCTTTGGCCAGTTTTCTTGTTTTGTCTGAGTCTGTGTTTGGTGTATCAGGACCCTTCCCTCTGTGTGTGCGCACCTCTTAGCCAAGGTGGAATCTAGCCAAAAAGCCTATATGGGTAGTTGACATCACTTATTTTGGTGTAGTTCAGTTCAGTCTCTCAGTCGTGTCCGACTCTGCGACCCCATGAATCACAGCACGCCCTCCCTTTTTGACCTCCAAGGAACTTTTCTGCAAATGTGTAATTGGGGAGTTCCCCTTAACTCCAAGAATAAGAAATATGGGATGTTTATCTCTTATCTGGGCAGGGTCCAGCCTCCTCCATCCTCCTGCTTTAACGGAGTTTTGGTCCACAGGGGAGAAACTCTTCAGCCTGAGTTCCATCTACTCCTGCCTCAGTAGTACATTCAAAGTATCATGGCAAAATATACATCCTGATGAGTGAGCTAACTTCAAATTGATGTCTTTTGGGGACATTGGTATTTACTGACCAAAAGATGTTGCCTTTGTTGTCAATTATTTTTGAACTCTTCCTTGGGAATTTCCCAGTGGCATTTACAAATCTGTCTACAATGAGGCAGTAAATGAAAATCTTCATACTTTAAACAAGAATTCAATTTGAAAAAACAGATATTTGGAGCCAAGCTTGGTGGATAAGGTGGTTGATCAAGCCTATGTTTAATTATGCTGATGAGATTGATTTTTGTGAGTGAGTCATGGCTCAGATGGTAAAGCGTCTGCCTATAATGCGGGCGACCTGGGTTCAATCCCTGGGTTGGAAAGATCTCCTGGAGAAGGAAATGGCAACCCACTCCAATATTCTTGCCTGGAAAATCCCATGGACGGAGGAGCCTGGAGGGCTACAGTCCAAAGGGTTGCAAAGAGTCAGACACGACTGAGCGACTTCACTTTCTTTCTTCATAAATAGGTCTGAGAACAATTCCAGTATGTGGAGTTGTGGCCGCAAGGTGGCTAAGATGGTAAAGAATCTGCCTGCCATATAGGAGAGCTGGGTTCAGTCCCTGGGTCAGGAAGATCCCCTGGACAAGGGAATGGCTACCCATTCCAGAATTCTTGCTTGGAGAATTCCAGGGACAAAGGAGCCTGGCGGGCTATAGTCTATAGGGCTGCGAAGAGTCGGACACAACTGAGTGACTAACACACAAGGAATGTACCAGAGATTTTATATACTGACTCCTCACATATGCCCAGGATGATTTTAGGGTCAAAACTCACTTTTTTTTCATTGATAACTTTGAATTAAGGGCTTCCCAGGTGACTCAGTTGTAAAGAATCTGCCTGCCAATGCAGGAGACCTGGGTTTGATCCATGGATTGGGAAGATCCCCTGGAGAAGGAAACGGCAACCCACTCCAGTATTCTTGTCTGGGAAATCCCATGGACAGAGGAGCCTGGTGGCTGTGTAGAGTCAGACATTACTGAGTGACTGAGCATGCATGCAACAACTTTGAATTAGCAGTGGAAAATCAATATCTATTATGTATAACCATATGTTACTCTTTGACAACTGGATTTTAAACATATATCAATCAGAAACAAGCAGGAGCTAAGTGATTCTGCAAATACAGATGTCTGCTGAGAACAGGCTCAGAGTCCTTTCATTTATTCACAGGTTTAGAGCTGCCTTGCTAAAGGGACAGCACTGGGGTGGGGGGTGGGGGATACTATGAAAAGAAAGGCGAGCATCATTCCAGAGAGGCTGGGAAAATTTTTGCATGATAAAAACCAGTTCCCTGGTGCAAGGACTGAACAATTGTAAGGGGGCTTTGAGGCACACATTGCTGGAAGGTTTTTTAGATGTATCTTTCCTTAGCCAAGTGACACTCTTCTTAAGGACACATTGTCTCCTGGCTGCCTTCATGCTTGACTTGAACTCTTTCAATCTCGAGACAATGAAGGCATGCATGCTGATTTATGCTGCGTTCCCAAATGAATGAGCTTCAGTTTAATTATTAAAATATATAGCTACATTTAAAAAATAGAAGGCAGGCTAAAAATAGCTCCAACTGTAAAGAAACACACTTGGAAATATCAAGCGGTATTTTATTTGATGGCCTTATTTTTGTTGTACGGCTCTGCCTTTCTTGACTCTGTTTGTAATTACCCTTCTGGTGACCTTCTTCATTGTCATTCTGATAATAGTCACCGTTTTCATGGGAATTGGGTAAAAGAAGTCAGACTGTGCTGTAAGTGGAGCATTGCCGCAACCCTATTAATTTGCAGACGGATGAAGTGACGTCTGTGGGCCACCTGCTAAGAAGCATTTGAGAGACCAGCCCCCTCTGTTGCCTGGAGTGCCGCTGTTGTCCCCAGGCTCAGGCAGCAATTTTAAATGAGACTCCTCTGTGGCCTCCTTCTTTAAAGCTTGATCAAGTCTTTATATGCTGTGCCATAATTCTTTTTCCCTAGCCACTGCCATCAAAGTCTCCTTCAAAACCAGTGTCTCTACAGCCAAAATTAAGTTGGCTTTCTCTCCCCAGAAAATACATTTATTTCCATATAAAAAAGATCTTGGTTCCCTACAGATGATTTAAAACCAATCTGTCAATCATTTTTATATATATATATATGTGTGTGTGTGTGTGTGTGTGTGTGTGTATGTATGTATGACATGTTTGCCTTGATAAGAAATAAAGAATCTGGACTTCAGCTTTTTTAGATAAAATGCTTGACTCCATACATAGTTCTTCCTCTATATAGGAAACTGAATGGAAGCAAAGAAAAAACTGACCCCATGCTTATTATTACTGCCTTCACTGGAGCGTTTTCTCCATCACTTGCTGTCAGTAGGGTACTTTTTATACGCTGTACTTAGAAGGTGGGTACACATTTGTGCTTTGGAGAGGCATTTGAAAAGATATTTGTGCTAGTAGGAATTTTATGTAAAATGAAAATGTTACCTAAATTAGGTAATAACCTTTGAAAAGCTTTATTTCTGAATAAAAACCAGAAAAGTGAGCCAGTACCTGGAGGGGTGCTTATCACTTTTATAGCAGTGATGCCGCGGTTTGTTATTTGAGAGGTGGTCACAGTGGGGGCCGCAGCTGTTATAATTTATGAATGTTTGTTTTCCGTCTTGGATGGAGTCCATCATGTCAGGGAGAATGAATCTTGGCTAAACTGCCTTGGCTTGAAGGCAAGCCTTTTGGAATTATAAAGACAGCAAGGGCTTGGCAGCCTACCTCATGGATTTTGAATGCTGTTTCTGCCACTTGTATATTGAACAATCTTGGGCAAATTACAAATGCTTTAAAACTCAGTTTCCTTAGAAAACAAACAACCCAATTCAAAAGCGGACAAAGGATTTAAATAGACACTTCTCCAAAGAAGATATACAAATGCCCATTAAGAAAATGAAAAGATGTTCAACACCCCTGGTCATTAGAGACAAGCAGATCAAACCCACAGTGAGGTACCATTCACACCCATTGCTATTAAAGGGATAGAAAAAGGGAAATAACAAGTGTGGTAAGGATTACCCCTTCTGCATTGCTGGTGGGAACGTAAAGTGGTACAGGTAGCACAAAAAACAGTTTGGCTCAAGAAGTTAAACATAGAGTTACCGTGTGACCCGCAAGTTCTTCTTCTGTGTATATACATAGAAGAATTAAGACAGGGGCTTAAACAGATATACTGCAACAGTGTTCATACCATTATTGACAGTAGCCAATAAGTAGAAACAACTTAAGTGTCCATCTACTGGTGTATGAATAAACAAAATGTGAAATGCACATACATTGGTATGATATTCAGCCTTAAAAACAATGAAATTGTGATACACACCACAGCCTTGAAAATAATGCTAAGTGTCCTCAGACATCAAAGGACAAGCACTGGATGGTTCCGTTTATGTTAGCCACCTAGAAAAGGCAAACTCACAGATAGGGAAAGTAGAACAGAGGTTGACAGGCGCTAGGAAAATGGAGAAAAGGGAAGTCATTGCTTGAGTGCAGACTTTCTTTCTGTGATTTTGAAACAGTTTTAAAAATGCATAGTGGCGGTGGTTGAAGAATATTGTAAATGTAATACCACTGAATCATACATTTAAAATTGTTGAATGGTAAACTTTACGCATAGTTTACCACAATAACAATGTCCTCTGTTTCCTTCTCAGTAAATTAGAATTTACCTCTCATATGGATTTTATAATTAAATTACATAAAGAACAGAAGTTATCTGTTGCAGTGCCTAGGTGTGTTGGACAGTGGTTAATTGATGAACCATTATCAGTCCCCCAAACTTGGTAAGGACCCTGGATGTTAGACCTGATCTGGGAAAATGAGGAGCCCTTGATTGACTGACATTGGATTGGTACTACTCCATTTGTGGGTTAGAGGATTAAAGTAGGGACTGATCATTTATAAAGTTAAGTCTTCCCTCTTGCACACCTGAGACTTGGAGGAGGCACCACATCCACTACATGGGGATTGCAATTTGAAGTAATGATGTAAGACTGACGTATCTCATCTCTTGGTTTTAGTTCTTGGATGATATTATTTTCTAGAATGGTTCCACACTCAGAGGAGAAGAAATTAATCTGAAATACCACACTCTCCTCTCAAAGGATCATGGTTTAGATGAAAATGGCTTCACTTCACCCCTGCTCTTGCATATAAGAAGTCCTTTTATTTTCTTAACCTGTTGATCAGAGGCTTTCTCATGATTGGACTGGGGTTGTGAAATCTGGGAGGGGATACCACAGAAGTGTGAAGTACCCTTCTCCTCACATCATTTTGAGGCACATGATATCCATAGGACTTATTAAAGATGATGTTCATCTTGATCACTTGGTTATAAGGCAATATCTGCCGGGATTATCTTTCATAAACTTCCTGTGCTTTCCCTCCCTTCATTAGATTCATTAGAAATGAGTCACTGAGTTCAGTTAATGCTTAAGGATAAGAGAATTAAGCTATGTCTCCTGGAGGGAGAAATACTAGCATTTGGAGATATGTTAAAGCTATGCAGTAATTAATAATTTGAGGGAGGTACTTTGGGGCTTTGCAAATATCCTATTTTCCTTTAAGTTTTGCTCACCAATTTTAGCATTCATTAGTGGGTTTTCCCTGCAGTGGTTATCACTGTGGTGTTTAATGGTAATATTTTAAAACTTTTCTCATTCCTTCCTTCTATATTTATTACTTGGTATTCTTCTTTGAGGAAGAATTTTCATTATTTTTGACACCACTTTTTCTGCCTTATTGACTTCAAAACACCATTTCCCTGGTGCCCCTTACAACTCTGCGGTTTGATTCTTGCTGTTAGAACTGTTTTTTTTCCACTCGTGTTAGCTCTTGCTCCTATAGGAATCAGTCAAACATCTCTACTGGGTTCTGTGCTTTTAACCACTGCATTATATAACATCCTGATGCACAACCTCATTTGATGTATCCCTAATACCAGGGTGTTACAGTTTTATCCCTCTTAGAAAAATGCCGATGCTATGGGTTAAATGGGCTTCCCTTGTGACTTAGACAGTAAAGAATCTACTGGCAATGCAGGAGGCACGGGTTTGACCCCTGGGTCAGGAAGATCCCCTGGAGAAGGGAATGGCAACTCACTCCAGTATTCCTGCCTGGGAAATCCTATGGACAGAGGAGCCTGACAGGCTACAGTCCATGGAGTCACACAGAGTCGGACACAACTGAGCGACTAACACTTTAACTTCTTTCACATGGGTTGAACTGTGCTTCCCCAAAAGATATGTTTAAGTCCTAACTTCTAGAACTTCAGAAAGTGACCTTTTTTGGGAAATTGGGCCACTGCATATGTAATTAGTTAAGAGGAGGTTACACAAGAGTTGCGGGGGCGGGGGCTGTATTCAATAGGGCTCATGTTTTTATAAAAAGAGGCCACAGAGATGCTGAAGGGGAGATGCTGTGTGACATCTGAGGAAGAGGTTGAAGCAATGTAACTGCAGGCCAGAGAGTGCTAAGGGTTGCCAGTAAACTGTCAGAAGCTACAAAGAGGTGAGGAAGAATTTTCTTATAGGAAAATCCTTACAGGTTTCAGGGGTCATATGGCTCTGCTGACAGCTTCATTTTGGACATCTACTATCCAGAACTGTGAGGCAATTCATTGTTGTTGTTGTTTAGTCACTAAGTCGTGTCCAACTCTTTGCAGCCCCGAGGACTGCAACACGCCAGGCTTCCCTGCTCTTCACTATCTCCCAGAGCTTGCTCAGATTCAAGTCCATTGAGTCGATAGATAATGCTCTCTAACCACCACATCCTCTCCCACCCCCGGCCTTTTGCCTTCAATCTTTCCCAGAATCAGGGCCTTTTCCAATGTGTCAGCTCTTCACATCAGGTGGCCCAAGTATTGGAGCTTCAGCTTCCATGAGAACCCATGAGACAGTACATCTCTGCTGTTTTAAGCCATTCATTTGTGGTAGCTTGTTCCAGTAGTCCTCAAAAACTGATACAGCTTGCAGGAGAGTTGAGACCAAAATGTGACATAATAAGTTAAATTTTTCGTAGATTCTTTTATCTTTGGAAACTTAGAGGAAGGCTTCATTTTTATTTTTTGGTGTACAGTTTTATTTTCAGAATCAGTTACTAAATACAGAAGATCTATAATGTAATCGTGTGATCAGCTAGTGAGAACGCATGCCATTCTAAGAGATGTAAGGACTCTAGACTTCTGGCAAAGAGAGTTTTTTAAATCAAAGTTGAGATGAAAGGCACTTCCTGCTGACATCACTGTTAAGTAAGAAATTAACTAGAAAGCAATCAGTTTAGTTTTGGAAACAAAGATCATTCATAGGAGGTACTTGTTTCATAATTTACATGTATTTGAAACTAGAGAAACACACAAATCAAATCAGAGTGCTTGCTTTAAAAATGGATTTAAATGTTTTATATTACTAGATCTAGTTACTAATTACTAAGTATTTCTGTTACTAAATCTATTCTTTAATGTAACCAGCATTTGTTGATTATCCAGTATGTGCTAGGCACAGTAGAAGAAGCTGGAAATACAAATATCAATTAAATGCTCTCGTATTCTTCATTTAGTAATTAAAAAGAATTTTAAAAATGAGGGGAACAAAATAAGAATAACAGCAAAGTCACTAATGTTTGCCATCACATGATTTTTGCAAATGGTTGACTTTCACCATTTATTTTGGCTAATAAAAATTTTTTAAAAACCTACATATTTCAGGGAAACTCACCAGAGTTATCGTATGCTGCGTAAGGGAAACAACAGCAACAACAAAAATCCCACAAAGGCTTTAATTAAATAATAGTTTTAGATCTATTTCAGATTGGAACATTATCATTGGAGCATTTCAGATACTCATAGTATTAAAATACCTTATGAGTAATGGTATGGAAAGAGATAAGAATTAATGCATAACTTATTCAGACTATCTAGGAAAATATAACAGGAAAGGGAGTACACCCTTCTGGAGAAATATGAGGCAGGAAGGAGGGGAAAGGATGACCAGGGTTTGATGAGGCTGGGTGGGGCATGGAGTGAGAGTTACACTCTTAAACAGCCAAGAGAATAGAGGAGACAGTGAAGAATTGAGAGATGGAATAATGCAGAAATCTAGAGGAAGAATGCCTCTTCCAAGGCAAGTAGTAAATGAAAGTCCCTGAGATAGGAGCCCGTTTAGTGCTTTAGAGGCATTCCCAAGAGGACAGTGCAGTGAAGAAGTCGGGGAGCTAGTGCACGGGTGCTTGTGCAGGACCCTGTGACCAGCGTAAGGACTTCTGTTTTACTCAGGGACAGAAAACCACTGGAAATTTTAAGGATGAAAATGATGTGCTAGGGCTTCCATGGTGGTCTAGTGGTTCATGGCTTTAGGACTCCCCTGGTGGCTCAGTGGATAAGAAACCACCTGCCAGTACAGGGGACACGGGTTTGATCCCTGGTCTGGGAAGATCTCCCGTGCCGCAGCCAAGCCCACGTGCCCTAGAGCTTGTGCTCCGCAGCAAGAGTAGCCACCATGATGAGAAGCAATTAGAGAGCAGCCCCACTTACCACAACTAGAGAAAGACTGTGGGCCTCAAGGAAGACCCAGAGCAGCCTAAATAAATAGATAGGTAGATAAATCTCAGAAAGAAGAAAATGATGTGCTAATCATAGAAACAATGATAGATGTACTGCTAGAAAGAGACTAGTTTTCTTTCTCTAGGCATTAAGTTCAGAGAGTGAAACCTGATGGGGAGAACTGAGGGTTAGCTATACCTCTGTGTGAGTGACTTTGTTTTCTTTCTTCAGTATGTTTAGAACCTTTCAGGAATTTTTTTTTTTTTTTTGCCACTAAATCACAGAGCTGGGCTCAGCGTCCCCAAGACTATGTTTAAACTTGATTATAAGACAGCTACTAGATATGATGGCTGTAATAACATCCTATCACAGTTAAACATAAAAGCTGATGGTAATTACCACCCCCTCTTGGCAGATACTGTATCATTTTCTGCAAAACATGTTTTTGTTGCTTGGTGATTTCGGAAACAGAATGTATTGAATTTTGGACATAATAATCAAGATGTTATTTTTGGATAGTTTTAAATGTTATATTCTCTGTGATTGGTAAAGGAACCATGACTTAATTTCTGTATATCAATAAATATAACCTAGAAAATACTTTCCAGAAACCCTGCTACACTTTACTGTGTTATTATTGTGTTGATTTCCATCTTGTTTTTCTATCATAAACAACCAGTAGTGAGGAAAAAACTAACAGTCCAAGCAGCCAGTAGTGATCTAAATATAAAACAAGATATTAAGCCTAATGATCTTCTGTTAAATTTTCCAAATATGTAGCTTTAACTGTTATATCATCTTATACACTCAAAAAGAACAGTTGACTTTCAGGTGTGTATAAATGCATGTGAAAGGTGACTAATGGAACTCAGAATGGAATGAGGTTACTCCTACAGACTATGAGGTAAAGCATCTCCAAACTCATAAGGATTCCACACTTTTTTGCCACACCTCAAGTTAGCTTTTCTTTGCCCAAACACATAGGAAAGCAAAGGTAACCAGAAGATGTGCGTGTGTGCTAGGTCATCTCAGTTCAGTTCAGTTCACTTGCTCAGTCGTGTCCGACTCTTTGTGACCCCATGAATCGCAGCACGCCAGGCCTCCCTGTCCATCACCAACTCCCGGAGTTCTCTCAGACTCACGTCCATCGAGTCAGTGATGCCATCCAGCCATCTCATCCTCTGTCGTCCCCTTCTCCTCCTGCCCCCAATCCCTCTGAGCATCAGAGTCTTCTCCAATGAGTCAACTCTTCGCATGAGGTGGCCAAAGTACTGGAGTTTCAGCTTTAGCATCATTCCTTCCAAAGAAATCCCAGGGCTTATCTCCTTCAGAATGGACTGGTTGGATCTCCTTGCAGTCCAAGGGACTCTCAAGAGTCTTCTCCAACACCACAGTTCAAAAGCATCAGTTCTTCAGCGCTCAGCCTTCTTCACAGTCCAACTCTCACATCCATACACGACCACAGGAAAAACCATAGCCTTGGCTAGACGGACCTTTGTTGGCAAAGTAATGTCTCTGCTTTTGAATATGCTATCTAGGTTGGTCATAACTTTCCTTCCAAGGAGTAAGCGTCTTTTAATTTCATGGCTGCAGTCACCATCTGCAGTGATTTTGGAGCCCCAAAAAATAAAGTCTGACACTGTTTCCCCATCTATTTCCCATGAAGTGATGGGACCAGATGCCATGATCTTCGTTTTCTGAATGTTGAGCTTTAAGCCAACTTTTTCACTCTCCACTTTCACTTTCATCAAGAGGCTTTTGAGTTCCTCTTCACTTTCTGCCATAAGGGTGGTATCATCTGCATGTCTGATGTTATTGGTACTCCTCCCGGGAATCTTGATTCCAGCTTGTGATTCTTCCAGTCCAGCGTTTCTCATGATGTACTCTGCATATAAGTTAAATAAGCAGGGTGATAATATACAGCCTTGACATACTCCTTTTCCTATTTGGAACCAGTCTGTTGTTCCATGTCCAGTTCTAACTGTTGCCTCCTGACCTGCGTACACATTTCTCAAGAGGCAGGTCAGGTGGTCTGGTATTCCCATCTCTTTCAGAATTTTCCACAGTTTATTGTGATCCACACAGTCAAAGGCTTTGGCATAGTCAATGTTTTTCTGGAACTCTCTTGCTTTTTCCATGATCCAGAGGACGTTGGCAATTTGATCTCTGGTTCCTCTGCCTTTTCTAAAACCAGCTTGAACATCAGGAATTTCACGGTTCACGTATTGCTGAAGCCTGGCTTGGAGAATTTTGAGCATTCCTTTACTAGCGTGTGAGATGAGTGCAATTGTGTGGTAGCATCTCAGTCATGTCCAATTCTTTGGGACCCCATGGACTGTAGCCTGCCAGGCTCATCTGCTCATGGGATTCTCTAGGCAAGAATACTGGAATGGGTTGCCATGCCCTCCTCCAGGGGATCTTTCTGACTCAGGGATTGAACCCACATCTCTATGTCCCCTGCATTGGGGATACAGATTCTTTACCACTGGCACCATCTGGGAAACTCGAACCAGAAGATACGGAATTACCAAATAGCAAGAACAAAGGTCCATCTAGTCAAAGCTATGTTTCTTCCAGTAGTCATGTATGGATGTGAGAGTTGGACCATAAAGAAAACTTAGTGCCAAAGAATTGATGTATTTGTTCTTCTAGTCTTTTTTTTTCTTTTATTATTATTATTATTTTTACTTTACAATACAGTATTGTAAAGAATTGATGCTTTTGAACTGTGGTGTTGGAGAAGACTATTGAGAATCCCTTGGACAGCAAAGAGATCCAACCAATCCATCCTACATGAAGTCAGTCCTGAATATTCACTGGAAGGACTGATGCTGAAGTTGAAACTCCAATACTTTGGCCACCTGATGTGAAGAACTGACTCATTTGAAAAGACCCTGATGTTGGGAAAGATGGAAGGCGGGAGGAGAAGGGGACAACAGAGGATGAGATGGTTGGATGGCATCACCAACTCAATGGACATGAGTTTGAGTAAACTCCAGGAGTTGATGGTGGACAGGGAGGACTGGTGTGCTGTGGTCCATGGGGTTGCAAAGATTCAGACATGACTGAGCGACTGAACTGAACTGAACTTAGCTTCTTAGCCATTTGGTGCATCACAGGCAAACAATTAGAACTCTAAAATACATAGAGTTTAGGATACAAATAGAAAATATACCCCCATCTGATCCTCAGCCTTCATGTATGGCAGACATCACTAAACTACTGATTTGTTTCCCTCATAATTGAAAATAGCCTCAAAATCTTTCTTAAAAAAATGGAGAGAGGAGAAACACTTCCATTAGCCACTGTTGATTTTAAGGGACACTTAGAATTAAAATATCTTGTTATTTTTTACTTAGTGTAGGGCTTTTCAAGGAGAAGGCAATGGCACCCCACTCTAGTACTCTTGCCTGGCAAATCCCATGGACTGAGGAGCCTGGTAGGCTATAGTCCATGGGGTCGCTAAGAGTTGGACACGACTGAGCGACTTCACTTTCACTTTTCACTTTCATGCATTGGAGAAGGAAATGGCAACCCACTCCAGTGTTCTTGCCTGGAGAATTCCAGGGATGGGGGAGCCTGGTGGGCTGCCGTCTATGGGGTCACACAGAGTCGGACACGACTGAAGCGAATTAGCAGCAGCAGCAGGGCTTTTCAACATTCACACTGTTTACACTATGAACCAGGTTTATTGTGGATGTCTGCCCCGTACATTGTAGGATGCTTAATAGCATGCTCAGCTTCTAGCCATTAGGAGCCAGTAGCGACTACTTCTCCTATCCCTACCCCCAAGTCGTGACCATTAGTAAGTCTCCAGTCAACATCATCTTGAGTTGACAACCATTGTCATAGAGAGTTGTACCTGATATTAAGAGAAAGCACAGAACAGTGTTCCTCAGCTTTTTAAAAAGCTATTTTAGTTTTCCTAATTTCATATCTAGGCATCATCTGTCTCATAGTTTCTGCTTAAGAGTCCCCTGATGAAGTATTAAAAAAAGATATTCAAATATTATATAAAATATTATATGTATATAAATATATATAAAATATTAAAAATAATTACCACTTTGACATAGGTCTTAGGCTGAGGACAACTTATTTAATGCGTGGGTCTTTGGATGGGTGATGATATAAAGCTTGACATAGATTCACATGTTTCATCTAGATTTATATATATAATGTATCTTATTCATTTATATATGTATATACACATGTACTTCTATGATTTATTTAAATATGTAAAATGTATAAACATAAATACATGCAGATAATATGTCCTCTTTTTCAACTGACTTGATTCTGTAGCTCTCAAATACAGTTGCTAACTAAGTCTGAAGATTTATGAAAGAAAGTTGAATGGATGGCAAGATTATTTGAAAATCTTACAATATTCTGAAGGCTAATAAAGAGGACAGTGCAATCTCTACAGATAATGTTCTCTTTTCTTTTGCTATTTTTTGCCCTATTTAGGATCTTCTGTTGCTTTCAGGAAACTAATATCTAGTAAAGCAACTGTGTAAACAAAAGTTAAGTAGAATGAGTATTTGTTGTGCTTTTAATACCACACTGTTGTCTCACACGTAAAGCTTCTTATGCAATCAATGGGAATTCTGTGCCACGCAAAGAGTTATAATAATTGGAAGGAAATTAACATCAAATTGAAATTTACTCTTGTGGTTTTATTTTGGTAACCATGGTGATGGAAGACCAAAATAGCACATTAAAATAGTCCTAAAAAGAATTTGGGGGAAATTTTTTGAAATGCTTGGTAAGTATAATAGCATTATATCTTGAATGCCAGTATTTTGTTGCTGAATGTTTTGGACTTTGACTCATTGGTTATTTACTTATTTTTTTTATCTTTCTCTTTCCAAAACTACAGGCAGCAACCTTGAAATAAGGTAAAATATGTTTAGAGAATTCAGTTAATTAAAGAAAAATGTAGAAATTAAAAATAAGTATTACAGCAAGGGAAGAAAATATATATTAATATTGCACAAGTGTATGGAATTAAACCAATTTTTTTCTTAGCTTCTTTGTAATCAGGGTATATAAGCACATAAAAATATTATTTAACTTGAAATTATACAGGTCATTAAGAAGAGTAATATTCTGGAAATAAACATGACTTTATCTTATTAAAAGAAGTTATTCTCCCACAGGAAGACTTATTAGAAAAATAAAAATAAGCTCACTGACATCTCAACTTTTTTCCCTGTAATCTAGTTAAAATGTTAATTCAGAGGCATTTTTGTGTGTGTGTGTTATTTACTAACACATTTATGTTACCAAAGTATTTGTTATGTATTTTGGTAATTGTCTTTTGCCTAATGTCGCTCAATTGTGTCCTATCTTGGTGTGAAGAATAAGGTGTGTGTGATTTTTTTTAACAACCTCCTCAAAACTTCTGCAAAGAGAGGAATACTAAAAAGTAAATATAAAATATGAATTTAATCAATCCTAAGATGAAATTGTTTGACTAAACTCTTCTTTAGGGACAAGAGGTCAACGATAGCCCAGATGGGAATGGAACTTTTAAAAGTAATGATTATTCCAATGCATTGTCTATTTTTTAAATAGAAAATAGAGACTGGAAACTTTGTCAGGCTCTATTAACATTAGGGCAGAAATGCTACAATCACCTTCTCAGTGACTGTTCCCCCTTGCAGCACATTCAACATGGTAACTTTGGATTCTTATTCTGGGCAAAAACAAACAAGAAAAACAATGACTCTCACTTTCCATTTTATCCAATAAGTAATTAAATTCATTAATGCCAAAGAATGCTCAAACTACTGCACAATTGCACTCATCTCACATGCTAGTGCTCAAAATTCTTCAAGCCCGGCTTCAGCAATACGTGAACCGTGAAATTCCAGATGTTCAAGCTGATTTTAGAAAAGGCAGAGGAACCAGAGATCAAATTGCCAACATCCGCTGGATCATGGAAAAAGCAAGAGAGTTCCAGAAAAACATCTATTTCTGCTTTATTGACTATGCCAAAGCCTTTGACTGTGTGGATCACAATAAACTGTGGAAAATTCTGAAAGAGATGGGAATACCAGACCACCTGATCAGCCTCTTGAGAAATGTGTACGCAGGTCAGGAGGCAACAGTTAGAACTGGACATGGAACAACAGACTGGTTTCAAATAGGAAAAGGAGTATGTCAAGGCTGTATACTGTCACCCTGCTTATTTAACTTACCTGAAGATTACATCATGAGAAATGCTGAGCTGGGAGAAGCACAAGCTGGAATCAAGATTCCCGGGAGAAATATCAATAACCTCAGATATGCAGATGATACCACCCTTATGGCAGAAAGTGAAGAGGAACTCAAAAGCCTCTTGATGAAAGTGAAAGTGGAGAGTGAAAAAGTTGGCTTAAAACTCAACATTCAGAAAACGAAGATCATGGCATCTGGTCCCATCACTTCATGGCAAATAGATGGGGAAACAGTGTCAGACTTTATTTTTGGGGGCTCTAAAATCACTGCAGATGGTGACTGCAGCCATGAAATTAAAAGATGATTACTCCTTGGAAGGAAAGTTATGACCAACCTAGATAGCATATTGAAAAGCAGAGACATTACTTTGCCAACAAAGGTCCGTCTAGTCAAGGCTATGATTTTTCCAGAGGTCATGTATGGATATGAGAGTTGGACTGTAAGAAAGCTGAGTACCGAAGAACTGATGCTTTTGAACTGTGGTGTTGGAGAAGACTCTTGAGAGTCCCTTGGACTGCAAGGAGAGCCAACCAGTCCATTCTGAAGGAGATCAGCCCTGGGTGTTCTTTGGAAGGAATGATGCTAAAGCTGAAACTCCAGTACTTTGGCCACCTCATGCGAAGAGTTGACTCATTGGAAAAGACTCTGATGCTGGAAGGGATTGGGGGCAGGAGGAAAAGGGGATGACAGAGGATGAGCTGGCTGGATGGCATCACCGACTTGATGGACGTGAGTTTGAGTGAACTCCGGGAGTTGGTGATGGACAGGGAGGCCTGGCGTGCTGCGATTCATGGGGTTGCACAGAGTCGGACACAACTGAGTGACTGAACTGAACTGAGCTAAAGGTGCCATTTTTACCATAGAAAGTAAAATTTTGTAAATGCTAATAAAGAAGACACAAAATAATGTGAATAAAATAATGCAGAATCCCTCAAACTATGAAATAATTTTTATATAATAATATTATGTAGTTGAATATTTTTCACTGAGAAGTTGCTTTAAATGGTATTTTACCTGTATATGTGAAACATTAGTATACAATGGAAAAAGAGAAAATATGTTTAAATAGTTAAACTATTATTGACTCTCTGGTTTGTTTGCTTGCTTAGGTGAGAACTTTTTCCCAAATCCAAGGATAGTTGTAAAATAAACCATTAATATATAAGTAAAGGCATCAGCAAGCTAATAAGGTGAAATTTTTTTGGTTTGCATTAGATGTAAAGATAATTAGAGAAAACAACCAACCCCAGGAAAACTTAATGGAGTTTGAAAAATAGTTTAAGTCCTTAGATAATCAAATTGAGTCATGAGAACACTTATCATTTTGAAGTAAATAAGGCCAATATACATTTGCTGGGTTCTAAAAGTCATTCTTCATTACTAATAAAAGTACTTTAAATAATCAAAACCTGTATCACAATAGAATAATATCATATAAAATGATTTTTCTTTCCTATAAAAATGATATTATTAATCAAAATATATGGATAGGCATAACTTATTAAATAATCCTCCTCAGATTTCTCTGAAGTCGCCATTGGAATTTTTGTACAGCAGGTCTTCTTAAATGTGTCTGTTCAGAACACTAAACATACTTGAAGTCAGATCACCATTTAACATGAACATCTAGGTTTAGGAAAAAATACTTATTTGAATTTAACAAATTGCATGTGAAAAAATTTTGTCTTAGAGATCTTTTCATTTTGTTTCCTTATGGTGGCTTATGTCTCAAATAGGCAGGTATAAGTTAGATTCTTTACTGTCTGATCTTACAGACGGTTAAGAGTCCACCTACAATGCAGGAGACCTGGGTTCAATTCCTGAGTCAGGAAGATCCCATGGAGAAGGGATTGGCTACCCACCCTAGTATTCTTGGGCTTCCCTGGTGCTTCATACAGTACAGAATCTGCCTGCAATGTGGGAGACTTGGGTTTGATGGCAGCGTTGGGAAGATCCCCTGGAGAAGGGAATGGCTACTCACTCCAGTATTCTTGCCTAAAGACTTCCATGGACAGAGGAGCCTGGCGGGCTACAATCCATAGAGTTGCAAAGAGTTGGAAAGGACTGAGTGACTAACACTGCCATGTTAGATGCCTTAGGATTTGTAACAGAATTTCAAGTCAATGTTTTTGTTTGCCTCTTACTATTTATTTGTTTTTCGCCATTTCTTCCTAATGAGAAAAAGTTAAACGTCGCTGTGCTAGTATTTGGGACTGATATCGTGAAGTTATCTATGGTCTCTGTCTTCTTTCTCTTGCACCTGTGGCGGAGAGGTAATAGAAGCTATAAAAACCTGACTTTGATTAAAAGAAAGGTTTACCCACCTACTTATATGAAATGGAATTAGCTTTTTACTCTTAACCTTGACAGTGTCTTACTTCTTTTTGCTACAGGCTATCTCCATGATGTGAAAAGGTGCTGATATTGTAGTAGAACCATATTTTTTCAAATTGCTGTTTTACAGCTCTTTTATATGACTCAATTTCAGAACAAAAAGGCGGGATTAGAAAGTAGTGAGTCTCTTGTTTTGGTGTACGGCAAAACCGAGCTTATTATCATATGCTGAGCTCCTTCTCCAGGAGATAGTACCCTCCTGTGTTTAACTGTCTTCTCTCCTTTTAATATCAATACTTTGGAAAATAGGACTGCCAGTCAATCTCGATTACTTCTGGCTGCTTTCCTTGTTTGTTTTTTCGGACTATAACTGAAGGACATGTCAGTATTATAAAAAGCACAATGGATTTGATATTTTCTGGGATTGTGAACAAAGGTTTGACATATAGGAAAAATAATGCTATGGGGTAATCTCCAACTTACTTTGCTTAACTCCCATTAGCTGTTCTTCCTCTTGGCTGTGACTTCAAAATAGGTTCCCCTATTCATTTTACTTATGCCTGTTCCTTACTGAGGGTGTCTCTTTCCCCACTTCATGATCTGTATTCATGATCTCAGGTACCATTTTCCACTGTACCTCTATCCCAACTCAGCCATAGAAGAACTAAATTGTCAGTCTATGGTTAAAAATATTATAAATAGCTGTAAATGTTAAGCCTTATCTGGTTTTCTCTACCTTATGCTGTATGCGTGCTAAGTCACTTCAGTTGTGTCTGACTCTTTGCAACTCTGCCAGGCTCCTCTGTCCAAGGGATATGTGTGTTATTCACTCAGTCATGTCCAAGGGATAGGAGCAATTAAATCACCACTCAGCTCTCTTCTGATCCCTAGGATAATACCTAATTTTAGGTAGGAGACAATTGAGAAGCTTAAAACCCATCCACTGGGACTCACTGACCTACTTCCCACACAGTTGTCTGATCAAAGCTCTCTGGCTTGTTCCTCTGTGGTTGAATGTCTGTCTTGATAAACTTTCAAACTCCACATTCCTTCTGGGTCAGGTTTTTACCTTGCTTATCCAGCTCCCCTTCTAGTCTTTGCTTTTCAGTAGAGTTCTGACTGGCATTTGAAGGTCTTACTTCCCTTGGCACCATGTCCTCTGAGAATCTGTTTCTTGTTACTGGAGTACCTACTGTCATGATGTACCCATTTCTACATGTAAATGTTTGCATGAAATTCTGTTTTATATTTGTCACTGGTTAGTAGGTCTAGCAGAGAAGGCAATGGCACCCCACTCCAGTACTCTTGCCTGGAAAATCCCATGCACAGAGGAGCCTGGTAGGCTGCAGTCCATGGGGTCGCTAAGAGTCGGATGTGACTGAGCGACTTCACTTTCACTTTTCACTTTCATGCATTGGAGAAGGAAATGGCAACCCACTCCAGTGTTCTTGCCTTGAGAATCCCAGGGATGGGGGAGCCTAGTGGGCTGCCATCTATGGGGTCACACAGAGTTGGACACGACTGAAGCGACTTACAGTTACAGTTACAGTAGTAGGTCTAGTTTCAGGTCAGGGCCATATTTCTTCCTCCTTGCCTTTTCCAGACAGTCTGCTAAAGTGTAGTGGACCAGGGCTGGCTGGTTTCCAAGGCCTGGCTGAGTTCACCTCGGGCTTCCCAGGTGGCTCAGTGATAAAGAATCCACCAGCCAATGCAGGAGATGCAAGAGATGTGGGTTCAATCCCTGGGTTGGGAAGATTCCCTGGAGTAAGCAATGGCAAACCACTACAGCATTCTTGCCTGGAAAATTCCATGGACAGAGGAGCCTGGTTGGCTATAGTCCGTGGGGCCCCAAAGAGCGACAGGACTAAGCACAAAAGTTCACCTCACCGCCCTTAATCATGTCTGTGTCTGGGTTCTCTGTGCAGTTGGCCCTGAAGGGGGACCGTGTACTGGAAAAGGCTCTATGTGTTTTTCAGTTCTGTCCACAAAGAGGAAATATCTTTTTCCAGGAAATTTTCTTTTTCCATGTTTTCCTCTCTGATGAGGTACAATTTTCTATTTTTTCCCACTGTGCAGGAAAGGCTGGCAGCAGCTCTAAGCTGCTCTGTTTTGCTAAGTGAACTGCTGACTGTTGTTTCAGTAGCTTTCTCAGATTTGTTACTGTCTCAGCAATAATTTACCCTGAAGTGTAAGTTAAATGTATTATTTTTTACTTCTATTATCTGTATTGGTTTTTCTTAGTGGTGGAAAAAAACGAAGCATAGAAATGCTCAATCTTGGTGCATGTCACTTATCTTCCAGCTTATTAGCTATAAAAATTCACACAAAACCTGAATGGAAGTGTGGGATCATTTTTGGTGCTGTGAAGACAGATTGGGGTTAAAGAAGAAAACCTTCTGTTAAAAGTAACGTATAGGGTGAGGGAAAGGAAGCACTGGGGCTTCCAGGTGGTACAGTGGTGAAGACTCCGCCTGTCGATGCAGAGATGCAAGAGGTGTGGGTTCGATCCTTGGATGGGGAAGATCCCTTGGAGGAGGAAGTGGCAACTTCCTCCAGTACTCTTGCCTGGGAAATCCCATGGACAGAAGAGGCTCATGGGCTATGGTCTATGGGGTTGCAAAGAGGTAGATATGACTGAGCAACTGATAAAAATGAAACATTAGGCCAGTTTTGAAGACATGAAAAACAAAACAGAGAAATCCAACACTGGGAAACTTAGGAAGTTGATTGGCATTGCACATGGTGGAAATTTACATTATAATGAAGTTTGTTCATCATGGCCCCATAGAAATCTCAGTCCCATGAGTCCCACTTCCTCCTGAATGCTTCTTCACTGAAAAGCTATATCCTGGACATTGAGGATATTCAGCAACATTTTGGGGTTTACAGGCATTCCTAATAACATTGGTCCTCATCAAAGTCCAACTCTTCCAACTTACAAAATAGAGTATCTCATATTATTCCAATACTATGTAAAATTTAAGGACACTCCTGGCTTAAGTTAATGTGAAATTTGACATTTACATGAAAAATAAATTTTTATTTTGACGTTGTGATTGCAATCTTATGTAGCTATCTAATTTACTTGTATAATTTTATCTCTCTAACAGAAATTCAATATGCAGGGAGGAGAGACATAGTTTTATTCTCCACTATATCTTCAATAGTAAATGTATGTGGGGAGCAGGAAACACACTTTCTAACACCATACACAAAAATAAACTCAAAATGGATTAAAGATCTAAATGTAAGACCAGAAACTATAAAACTCCTAGAGGAGAACATAGGCAAAACACTCTCTGACATACATCACAGCAGGATCCTCTATGACCCACCTCCCATAATGTTGGAAATAAAAACAAAAATAAACAAATAGGACCTAATTAAAATTAAAAGCTTCTGCACAACAAAGGAAACTATTAGCAAGGTGAAAAGACAGCCTTCAGAATGGGAGAAAATAATAGCAAATGAAACAACTGACAAACAACTAATCTCAAAAATATACAAGCAACTCCTACAGCTCAACTCCAGAAAAATAAATGACCCAATCAAAAAATGGGCCAAAGAACTAAATAGACATTTCTCCAAAGAAGACATACAGATGGCTAACAAACACATGAAAAGATGCTCAACATCACTCATTATCAGAGAAATGCAAATCAAAACCACTATGAGGTATCACTTCACACCAGTCAGAATGGCTGCGATCCAAAAGTCTACAAGCAATAAATGCTGGAGAGGGTGTGGAGAAAAGGGAACCCTCTTACACTGCTGGTGGGAGTGCAAACTAGTACAGCCACTATGGAGAACAGTGTGGAGATTCCTTAAAAATCTGGAAATAGAACTGCCTTATGATCCAGCAATCCCACTGCTGGGCATACACACTGAGGAAACCAGAAGGGAAAGAGACACGTGTACCCCAGTGTTCATCGCAGCACTGTTTATAATAGCCAGGACATGGAAGCAACCTAGATGTCCATCAGCAGACGAATGGATAAGAAAGCTGTGGTACATATACACAATGGAGTATTACTCAGCCATTAAAAAGAATACATTTGAATCAGTTCTAATGAGGTGGATGAAACTGGAGCCTATTATACAGAGTGAAGTAAGCCAGAAAGAAAAACACCAATACAGTATACTAACGCATATATATGGAATTTAGAAAGATGGTAACAATAACCCTGTGTACGAGACAGCAAAAGAGACACTGATGTATAGAACAGTCTTATGGACTCTGTGGGAGAGGGAGAGGGTGGGGACATTTGGGAGAATAGCATTGAAACATGTAAAATATCATGTATGAAATGAGTTGCCAGTCCAGGTTCAATGCATGATACTGGATGCTTGGGGCTAGTGCACTGGGACGACCCAGAGGGATGGTATGGGGAGGGAGGAGGGAGGAGGGTTCAGGATGGGGAACACATGTATACCTGTGGCGGATTCATTTTGATATTTGGCAAAACTAATACAATTTTGTAAAGTTTAAAAAAATAAAAATCAGAAAATTAGGAAATAGGAAAATAGATGTTTTCATCTCATTATAAAGATGAGAAAGCTACTCTTTGAGTAGTTTTCTGTAGCAGAATTGTTTTTAACCTGTGATATATGGGACCCGTGACATGCTTTTCATATGCATATATAATACATGCATATATAATGCTTTGAATTTGCTCATGGGCAAATTGATAATTGTAGCTCATCTGGGAACTAAAAATTTTACACAGTATTGTACATGATTATTGATCCTATGGCAATATCTATAGTGATTTTCAGATGCATGAATGACAATCTTTGGAGTGCAGCCTATTTCATAATTGAAGTAGAGACAATGTCTAGTTGGAAAATCAGAAGCCAGAGATTTAAAATTAGTTGTGAAGATCTCGGAAGGTCTGTGAAGTAAGTGGGAGCTGTGGTTGGGGCACTTGAATAGCAAAAGGGGATCCTGAGATGGAAAAGGAAGAAAAGAGTGTGGATGTGAATAACTCTAAAGTTAAAAATAATGAAACTCTCTGAGTTATCATTTACTACACATTTAATGTGATGGCAGGTTTATAATTTTATGTTTTTATATAAATTAAATCAGATGATATTGATATTCTACTCACTGTTATGCAAATTGCCATCATTGGTAGTTATTATATTTTTTACATTTATTTGAATAAAGGTTTTCTCATTTGTTATTGAAGCAATATATACTTCCAGATGTTCAAGCTGGTTTTAGAAAAGGCAGAGGAACCAGAGATCAAATTGCCAACATCCGCTGGATCATGGAAAAAGCAAGAGAGTTCCAGAAAAACATCTATTTCTGCCTTATTGTCTATGCCAAACCCTTTGACTGTGTGGATCACAATAAATGGTGGAAAATTCTCAAAGAGATGGGAATACCAGAGCACCTGACCTGCCTCTTGAGAAACCTATATGCAGGTCAGGAAGCAACAGTTAGAACTGGACATGGAACAACAGACTGGTTCCAAATAGGAAAAGGAGTATGTCAAGGCTGTATATTGTCACCCTGCTTATTTAACTTATATGCAGAGTACATCATGAGAAACGCTGGGCTGGGAGAAGCACAAGCTGGAATCAAGATTGCCAGGAGAAATATCAATAACCTCAGATATACAGATGACACCACCCTTATGGCAGAAAGTGAAGAGGAACTCAAAAGCCTCTTGATGAAAGTGAAAGTGGAGAGTGAAAAAGTTGGCTTAAAGCTCAACATTCAGAAAACGAAGATCATGGCATGTGGTCCCATCACTTCATGGGAAATAGATGGGGAAACAGTGGAAACAGTGTCAGACTTTATTTTGGGGGCTCTAAAATCACTGCAGATGGTGATTGCAGCCATGAAATTAAAAGACACTTACTCCTTGGAAGGAAAGTTATGACCAGCCTAGATAACATATTCAAAAGCAGAGACATTACTTTGCCAACAAAGGTCCATCTAGTCAAGGCTATGGTTTTTCCTGTGGTCATGTATGGATGTGAGAGTTGGACTGTGAAGAAAGCCCAGTGCCTAAGAATTGATGCTTTTGAACTGTGGTGTTGGAGAAGACTCTTGAGAGTCCCTTGGACTGCAAGGAGATCCAACCAGTCCATCCTAAAGGAGACCAGTCCTGGGTGTTCATTGGAAGAACTAATGCTGAGGCTGAAACTCCAATACTTTGGCCACCTCATGCAGAGAGTTGACTCATTGGAAAAGACCCTGATGCTGTGAGGTATTAGAGGGCAGGAGGGGAAGGGGATGACAGAGAATGAGATAGCCTGATGGCATCATCAAGTCAACGCACATGAGTTTGAGTGAACTCCGGGTGTTGGTGATGGACAGGGAGGCCTGGCGTGCTGTGATTCATGGGGTTGCAAAGAGTCGGACACGACTGAGTGACTCAACTGAACTGAACTGATATATACCATATAGATATACATATGTTTAACATGTAGTTATATGCACAAGTGTGAGAATAAGTATTTTTGTGTATATATATATTTATATATATACACACACCTATGTATGTATATATATATTTATACATATATATTTATATATATATGTATTTATATATATATATATATACACACACCTATGTATAACTATGTTATAGTTTTAAAAAAGACATTTGAAGATAATAGTTTTATAATTAATGTGTATTTTTCTTATGCTGTAAAGAGGAAACACATGACATTCATTCAAGTCTTTGGGCTTTGCATTTATTTATAAAATGTAAGTCTATATTTTTCAGCGACTTAGTGGTATATCCCTGGTGGCTCAAACGGTAAAGAATCTGCCTGCAATGCGTGAAACTCGGGTTTGATCCCAGGGTTGGGAAGACCCCTTGGAGGAGGTCATGGCGACCCACTCTAGTATTCTTGCCTGGAGAATCCCATGGACAGAGGAGCCTGGCAAGCTACAGTCCAGGGGTTGCAGAGAGTCAGACATAACTGAATGACTAACACTTTCACTATTAGTGGCATATCAGGAAGCAAATCAATGAGTTTCTAAAAATGAAAAGCCAAAGTAAAAGAACTTCAAATAAATGGTCTTGTACTCATGCATTTTAAACAATTATAGGGTAAATATGACTTTTATGTATAAGTCCTGGGTTTATATCCCATAAGGACTGTTGCAGACAAAAGTCTGCAAGCATGTAGCAAAAATTCATGTTATGTTTGCTTCATTTTGGTTTCTAACTGAAAGGGAATGAACACAGCCTGTGTCTTAAGGCAAAGTTTTCTTTCTAGGTTTAATCTTACTATTGCTTATATCCTTTAGGCTTCTTTTTATTTATTTTTTTTTTCAGTTTTAAGTATAATTGATAAATAAAAATTGTATATATTTAAGATATACAATTTCATGTTTTGATATGTATATACATTGTCAAAGGATCACCACTGTCAAGATAATTTACATATTTATCCCCATACATATCTTTTTCTTTCTTTTTTGTCTTTCTTTATTTCATGATCAAAACTCTTAAGATATATCTGCTTAGAAAATTTCAAGTATACGACACAGTATTTTTAATGACAGTATCTCACACTTTGTTAGAATAGCTATTATCAAAAAGATAAAAAATAACAGGTGATGGCCAGGCTGTGGAGAAGAGGAAACCCTGTACCCTCTTGGTGGGAATAAAAACTGATATAGTTACAATGGAAAACAATATTGAAGCCCCTCAAAAAATTAAAAATAGAACTACCGTGTGATCCAGCCATTTTGTGCATGCACGCATGCTAAATCACTTAAGTTGTGTCCGAGTCTTTGCGACCCTATGTACCGTAGCCCACCAGACTCCTCTGTCCATGGGATTTTCCAAGCAAGTATACTGGAATGGGTTGCTAGGCCCACCTCCAGGGCATCTTCCCAACCCAGGAAATGAATTTTTTCTGACACCTCCTACACTGGCAGGTGGGTTCTTTACCACTGGCACCAGCTGTGAAGCCCTCAGTCATCTGACTACTAGGTATGTAACCAAAGGGAATGAAATTGGAATCTTGAAGAGAAATTTCTATTCCCATATTTATTGTAGCTTTGTTTACAATAGCCAAGACATGGAAACAGCCTAGTTGCCTGTTGACAGAAAAATACATACTATATTTTCTTTATTATGCATATGAATCTGTGCTATTGTGTGTATATATATATATATCCATATATATGCATATATATTTATATGCATAAATATAAATCCGCCTTCAGTGCAGGAGAGCTGGGTTTGATCCCTGGGTTGGGAGGATCGTCTGGAGATGGAAATGGCAACCCACTCCAGTATTCTGGCCTAGTGAATTCCATGGACTGTCCATGGGGTCACAAAGAGTCAGACACGACTGAGCGACTTTCAGTTTCAGTTTCATATCTATATATGGGTTAATCCAGAAAGAAGAGGAGGAGGAGAGTAGCAGAGGACAAAGGGCATAAATATTGGAAAAAATGAATTTTGTGTAAATGCTTATTGTGTGAAATTGAGTATTTACCCACTGTGCTGTGCTGTACTTAGTTGTTCAGTCATGTCTCTTTGCGACCCCAGGGACTGTAGCCTGCCAGGCTCCTCTGTCCATGGGAATTCTCCAGCAAGAGTACTGGAGTGGGTAGCCGTTCCCTTCTCCAGGGGATCTTCCTGATCCAGCAATCAAACTAGGGTCTCCTGCATTGCAGGTGGATTCTTTACCAGCTAAGCTACCAGGGAAGCCCCATTTACCCACTACCTCTTTCTGAATGTGGGGCAATCCTATTCTTTCTCGGTTATGCTGTTGATTGAAATGAGAAGCAATTTAATAATTCTCTGAGATTTGCTTATAGAACAGGAAGGAAATATCAAATACTGGTATTTCTCATCTTCCCTTAGCAAACTTAGACTCTATGGGGGATCCTTTGATTTTTTATTGAGTAGATTGTGATTAAAAACAAAGTAGAGGCATCTCTGATTTTTGCCTTGCAGCTGTTTGGGCCCTTTAATGGTGAGCTCAGCTGGAGGGGCTCAAGATCACATTATCTGGGCAGTGGAAAAAGCCTGCTCGCATTCTACCAGAGTATATTTAGCATCCTAAAGAGATGCGTGCTGTGTTTAAGGTTGAGAAGCCTTGTTTTATGGTCCTAGTCATCAGCTTTATCATAATACAGCCTTGGGAGGCTTATTTGGATAATCTCTCAACACTTACATATATTTTGTATTCTTATTTCTTTTCTTTTTTTTTGACCAACCATGTTACCAGGGTTTAGAAGGTAAGTTTCTCAAGCTTCATTACTTTTAAAGTGCCAAGAGAAAAGAGAAGTTTAACTAATAACCTTTCTCATCTTTAATCATAGTATATACAGTTTCTTTCTTTCTTTTTTATTTTGGTAGAGGAAAGGACACTTTTTCTGTGTTCCTTTCTGTGTTTTTAAGTTTATCTGTGTTTTTAAGTGTATCAAGTACACTTAGATAAAGAAAAAATTCTGTCAGCAAAAATGCCACCAGTGTTTTGGAAAAAGAAAAAAGGAAGAATGAGGTAGCTAATTGCACATCATTTAAAAAGAAACAAAAAACAAAAAAAAACTTTTGTATTATGGCATTTCCCTTGTATTATCTTTTTCCCACTCCAGACACATACATGTAATTTGATGATACTTATACTTTTCAGCGTCTCCCTGTGATCAGTAACAGCAACACTTAGCAAAAGAGCAAAAATTAAACATAGCTCTGGCCACTCCCGCTATACAGAATCAACTGCCCTGTCTTCTAGTTTTCAACACTTCATTATTTTCTAGTGTAAAGTGAATGACTACAGTGCAAGTAATTCAATGAGTCAACACATACTCATCAACTCCAAAGAGTACATTAACACTTTCTTTTTTAAAGTCACTTTTTGAATCTGTTGTTGTTGTTTTTAATTTTATTTTATTTTTAAACTTTACAAATTGTATTAGTTTTGCCAAATATCAAAATGAATCCACCACAGGTATACATGTGTTCCCCATCCTGAACCCTCCTCCCTCCTCCCTCCCCATACCATCCCTCTGGGTCGTCCCAGTGCACTAGCCCCAAGCATCCAGTATCATGCATCGAACCTGGACTGGCAACTCGTTTCATACATGATATTATACATGTTTCAATGCCATTCTCCCAAATCTTCCCACCCTCTCCCTCTGCAACAGAGTCCATAAGACTGATCTATACATCAGTGTCCCTTTTGCTGTCTCGTACACAGGGTTATTGTTACCATCTTTCTAAATTCCATATATATGCATTAGTATACTGTATTGGTGTTTTCGAATGCCCTGTCAGTGCTTATTTATTTAACTTGTTTATCCTAAGTGTCTGATAAACGTTTCCTTGTGTACAGTGAGAATCTGTTGACTGCTTAGGAGAAAACCACAGTCAGAAACCTCAAGGGTAAATGGTTTGTTGTAAGGCTGCAAGAGCTACAGCAGTAAGATAATCAAGGTCTTATGAGATCCACGAAACAGGACCTCATGTCTTATGAGATCCATGGAACAAGACTTAGGAGAGAGCTGGAACCAAAGTACCAACTGGGAATGCAATTACTCGTGATTCTGAGGCCTCTTAGAGATGTTAGTATCAAGAGGTTTGTAGACATTTAGCTGTGGTTAGTGTCTTCATCTCTGTTCTTCCAGTCTCTGTGGGTCTTATGAGCTAAGAAGTGGATATCTTATCCTCCGTCCTGAATGGTTTTTGTGTAACTCATAGCTAATGTCTGTTAACAACGATCCATCAAAGCTCCAGTCTTTAGGCCTTGCTCTGCCAATCTGGTAAGTTCGGTTTGCACTGATTATATTTCACACTTCAAAGTCAGACCACAGGGAGAGAATTTGATTGATCTGGCCTCTTATCATTGGGCTTGACATAAAATAGATCAAACCACCTGTAAGTCTTTTCCCAATCATCTGTGGTCTTGGAGGATAAGAGTAGGTTTGTAAGTTATACATGAGTTGCCTTAAGGTTCCTTATTTGCAAAGACATGATGTGAAGTTTCTGTTAGAAAGAGCTCCAGGTAGGTAGGGTCTTATGATGATTCTGGTGTCTGCTCAACTCTTTGGCTTTCTTCTTATACACTTTGTTGAAGCTACTCTTGTCAAGGTTATCAACAATCTCCATTTTGCCAAAGAAAGAGATCACTTTTCATCACTCCTCATATTATTTGGTCTTTCAACAACAGACAATTAGTAGGCCATTTCATTCTTACTGAATTTTTTTTTTGTCCTATTTTTTATCCTATCGTATTCTCCTGAGTTTCTTGCTACCAACTAACTCCTTTAGCTCAATTTACTTTACTTAGTATTCCTCCCCTACATAACCTGTAATTCTGAGGCCTTGGGCTTAGTCTTGAACACTATACTTTTCTCAAATGCACACTCTCTAAAAAGTCATTTATAAATGTCTGACTTTAAACACCGTCTATACTTTAGTGACTCACAGGTGTATACCTCTAGTTGTAAATCTTCCCTCGATATCAAATGCCTGCTTGACATATTCACTCAGATTTCAATAGGTCTCAAAGTAAATAGATCAAAACTGCAATCTTGATATTACCCCCCAAACCTGTTCCTACTTGATTCTGTTCTACTCAGATACCCAACCCCCAAACAAGCAAAAATAGAAAAAAATAAGCAAAAAAATCTTGATTCTTCTCACATTCCACATGTGAGAATTCCATTAAGGATTGTCAGCTCTGCCTCCAAAACAATTGTGTTTCTCTTGAGCTTCACTGTTCCCTCCTAGCCCAAGAAATTGTCATCAGTCACTTTATTTTATGTAATAGATTTTTAAATAGTTAGTCTCCCCGCCCCCCCCCCCCCCCACAATCCATTCTCAGCAGTCAGAGTAATAATTTAAAAATGAGAATCAAACCACATCACTCTCCTGCTTAAAATCCTCCAGTGACTTTCACCTACATTTTAGGGAAAAAAATCAGACCCTTAACATTTCCACAAGGACTTGTATTATTCCTCTTCTGGTTACAGAAGTTTCTTATTCCCTAAGATAGTTTCTTATTCCCTATCTATTGTACTACATTTTTTCTTCCTTTACTTCCCTTTTCTGCTTTTCATTTATAACAAGTTTACTTGTGATCCAAAAGCCTTTGCCTTTCTTAACAATTATATTTTCCCTCATATTTTCAACTAGTTGGCTCCTTTTTCTCATCAGGTCCATCTCAAGGGTCACCTCCTAAGAAAACCTCTCAAAAAATCCAAATAAAATTTAGCCACATCTTGGATTGTCTCTCTTTTTGGTTATATACTGGCATCATATCTGTGTGGAAATAAATTCTATAGTAAGGAACTATGCTTTTTTTTTTTTTTTAATTGTTAATCCCTGTAATTCTCCTTGTCAACTTGAGGGCAAGACCAATGAGAATGTATATAAAAAGCTTAACAATGTACCTGACTGCATGAAGAGATACTCTGAGTCTGGTTAATACTGCTGGAACCCTATGGGTGAGAAATGTGGAATTAATTTGAAGATGTTAGCAATGTATTTATTACCACTCCTGTTACTACTCTTGTTTAGAAGAAGAAGACTGATCTTTTCTGGTGGGTATTGGGAAAAAAAATGATCTAATGGAGTTTTTCGTTAGAAAGTTTCAATGTCATTTTGAAATCACTTCATTCAGAGCACTAAAGAATCACATTACTTTGCACATCTATATGATCTGTCTTCATTGTGGATTTGAGTAGCGCCTCTGAATTGTGTTGTTTGGTCTGGGGCTTGTACTCAGGTACAAGGTGACATGACAGAATGTATACCAGCTCTTGAACATAATGGCTAGTAGGTCCTAAGTTGAGGGGTAGCCTGGGCAGAATGCTCTTTGTAGTAATGTGTGCTCAGCTGACTCAGACTGCTGGTAAATATCCACTTTGAAATTGTCCTCTTTTGTTTTTCCATTAGTGTCCCTGAGCTTTCTGTAAATCTTTGCTAAAGCATCACCTGGATTTAGCTGGCCTTTTGAGAATCAGTGTAGGAGAAGGAATGTGAAAGGCCAGCAAATAGTTCAGTGAAGCCAGTTATCAGATGATAAATGATTCTATTTTGCTATCATTACTATCCACTTGTAGGGATTCCCTAATAACTCGGCTGGTAAAGAATCTGCCTGCAATGCAGGAGACCTGGGTTTGATCCCTGGGTTGGGAAGATCCCCTGGAGAAGGGAAAGGCTACCCACTCCAGTATTCTGGCCTGGAGAGTTCCATGAAGTGTATAGCCCATGGGGTCTCAAAGAGTCGAACATGACTGAATGACTTTCACTTCACTTTAGTGTCCACTTGTCGAGCATACAGGGAAAATCGTATGCTAGACAAGTGACCATTTTGAACAAGATTTCTTGAAGGTGGGAAAAAAAAAAAAAAACTTCCTGGTGGACTAATGTAATTCATTTTTCAAGAATTCCCAACAATTATTTGAGGAGGAACTTCCAGGGTTTCAGCTCCATTGGGGCAGTCTCTCTCTCACTGTCCCAGCACCCATCCAACAGGACAGCTGATGGCCCCAGCCCCTTGGCTCCACTTATACCCACTCCCACCCTTGTCCCTAAGGGTATTAGCAACTTTCTAGGCAGCCTCAATTCTCCTGAGGTTTTCTTTTCAGGTCTTTAGAAGATTTATTTTTCCTTGTTAACTTCTTTTTATGAGATAACCTGGATTGTCTAGACGTTGCCCACTCCCTCCATGAACCCTGAATAATGCACATCCTTTGTGGAAAGACTGATAACCAAGCTATGTTTTATGTGTTGAAAAACTGATTCTAATCAGCATTTAAAAACTTAGTTGGGTAATTGTAATTGGAGTAAGCAGTGTACCCCAAATGTAGAAAATAAAACTGAATACTGAAGCTTAAAGAATAAATTCATTCATATTGTTTTTCTTTTTATATGATATTAAATATACATCTCTTTAGTTCAGTGTTTCCCAAACTTAAAAAAATCCTAACCTTGTTTCCTTGAACATGGAAAGTTATCCTGAGAGTATATTTGATGTAGTATTAGCTTATAAATAAAGTGAGCACTATTAAGTTTGAAAAATTCCATGACAATTTTTGAGATTTTTTATGATATAGTTGCTTAAATTAGTTTTTCTTTATTTTGGGGGGTATAATTGACATTAAACATTGTGTAAATTTGAGGTATACAGTGTGTTGATTTTATACATTTATATATTGCCATATGGTTAACACCAGTAGTTTTAACTAACATCTTTATCACATCACATACTTATTTCTTTTTTGTGGTGAGAACATTCAGATCTAGTCTCATAGCAGTTTTGAAGCATATAAAACATTATTTGTGAGGAACTTTTTTGAACCAAAAACTTCCACATGCTCTTGCCTTGTTAGTGCGTGCAAGTTTCTACATGTAATAGCAGCTCAACTCTTTAATGCTTAATCTTAATACTGTGACCTTGTTCTGGGACTTGCTTAAACAGACACTATTGGCTATGGTTAGTAAGCTAATTTTGGGGGAGAGCCAACTAATGCCTCCTTAAAAGAAAACAAATATCATTTTGTTCATTCAGATATTTCAGTAAGTAACATATTTCTTAGGAATTAATGAGGTACTTGGAAGGTCTCTTAATAACATGTCAAATAACTTTATTAAAATTAGGAAGCTATAGAAATGTGAAGAGAAAACATCATGAAAGGTTTGTCAGAAGAATGAAGATAAGTTCCTCTTTCTCCTTCCTCAAGGGAGCATCTTTTTTTATTGGAAAATTAAAATAAAATAAGATTTTTTTAAAAAATTGACAGTTTTCCCATAGTTTAGCAACATGTTAAAATATGCAATCAACAGAATACATATTTATATAAATAAATATGTGATAAGTAGTTATTTCAAAATAGAGTTCAGTATCAGAAATATCTATATTTACTCTCACTTATGATTTTTAATGATTCTCATATTTTGACTATTAGAATCATGGAAGCAGTTTCTCACTGAGAAAAGGCTTTTAAAAGAAAAATGTGAACAAAAGGAAAGAATTTATAATAGAGGATCAAAGACAGATTTTTATATTTGGAATAGAAGAACTTATTCCTTTTCACTTTCAGTGTATCTCATTCTTATCAGTCCTCATAGGACCATCGAAGAAGATATCAAGTATGTTTAAAAAAGGGAAGAAAAACAATCGAGTCTGTTTAGCCTTCACTGAGATCCACTGAGGGAGCGGTTATTTCATGGGACAAAATGATGGAGACTACTTTGCAGGGTGGGTGGCACTGGGTTGGCAGGGAGAACTCTGGAGAGCAGACCTCAAGACGGGAGAGAAAGCCAACTCCTCTTCTGTCATTTCTTTGGGAATAAAAGGGGGCAAATTAGTTTATTCAATAAGGAAGCCTACCCTTCTCATTATAAACCCAGCAGTTGAGAAGCCCTTTCTTGGACTATCTTATTAGGTAAACTCAGTTGAAAAAAACTCCTCACCTTCTTATTCCTAACTTACCTGTAACTGAGTGTTCCCTCCATCATGCCAGATGCAGAGACACTGGGTGGTCATGTAAGTGAAGAAAAATTTGCATTTTGGAGGCAAATAGACTAAAGTTGACATGCTATTAATATCTCTGTATGTACTCAATGTCTACAAAGTGCTTACATTTTCAGAAGTTCAGTTCCATCATGTGAAAATATATTTTGAAATATATTTTGGATTTTGAATTAATAAATTTAACTCTCTATGAGAGTATGTAATATCTAAAGATTCTCAGTCAGTGATAACTGACTTTATTTCACATTGAGTCTATAAACCTAATGTCTCAGCTTGCAAGCCAAGTTGCTCTAGTCTCACTATTAAAAACCAGAAAAAATTATCTCCTTTGTTGGTTGCTGTATTAATACAGTGAATTTTTTGAGGCTCAAATGTGAAGTTGAATGTAAATATGTTTTGAAAGTGCTAGAATGTCGTATTTTGTTGTTGTTGCTTAGTCGCTAAGTTGTGTCCAACTCTTTGTGACTCCATGGACTGTAGACGGCCAGGCTCCTCTGTCCATGGGATTTTCCGGGCAAGAATACTGGAGTAGGTTGCCATTTCCTTCTCCAGGGGATCTTCCCAACCCAGAGACTGAATTTGGGTCTCCTGTGTCTCCTGCATTGGCAGGCAGATTCTTTACCACTGAACCATTAGGGAAGCCCCCAAATTTCATATTAATAAATCTCAAAATGGCTTTCATGGAATTGTCATGAAGAAGGCTTATAGCTGTTTCTTAAAAAAAGATTTTGTGATTAGATCAGCCAGAAACAAAATTTTGGATATTTTAAAATTTTGTCTATGATTTCTGAAAACTTAGAGAGGGTGAATAGAACATGTAGCATTCTCTTTTCTTTTTCCTTTATTTTTAAACTAGGAAAGTTGGTTTTTATGAGGTTTCTTATGACTCCTCTCCAGGGGAGAAGAGTCTGAAGTAAAATGTGTTTATAATTATTGTGAAAGTAAGCTAAGATACACATTATTCTTTTCCAAGGAGGTCTCAATTTTGTCTTTCTCCTGATAGAAGCATTCTGAGCTATTAAGTAGAGCACTGTACCAAACAGACTTTACTGGAAAAACTCTAATATTTATTTAAACAGTTTAAAAAAGAATATAGGAATGCTCTTAATGTCTCTGTTAAGGGAGAATAAAAAGGACATACTGATTCAACTTGGTAAAGTTCTGATGGAATTAGATTTCATTATATTACCCCCTAGATAAGAATGTCCCTACCGATTATGGGGGGTGGGGGGAGAGGCAAAAGACAATTAAAACCTAGTTCTAACCAACAGGGACATTTTCTTAAGCAGATCATTCTCGTTAGCATGACAAAGTATTATATTTTTACTGCTTTGGAATAATTTATCCTAAATGTATTTACGTACAGCCCCCTGACTAGGACTTCACATAGTTTACATCTGTAGTCATGTGAACCTAATCATCTATATTCCTATTGGAGTGGTGAAGAAAATTGCGTCACTATATAATTTAAAAAATTCCTCTCCAGACACCCATTGCGTTCCTAGGAAAGTCAGGAACAGAATTTGATTCTTAATTCCACATATATTTTATCCATTAAATCACTGTGTTGGATTTGACAGTTTATATTTGTATGTGACTCCAGAGAGCTATAGAAATATCACTGAGTTCTTTAAATGCATTTTGATAATCACAGTCCAGTATATTGGTGGTGCCAGTGCCTCTGGGGCTCTTTCTGATATTTTAGACTAGAAAGGCAGTAAAGGAAGATACCCTTGAGGTGTTAAAATACAAAACAAAACAGGGACATCGGTCATTTCAGGGTTAAATCCTATTGAATTCACGCAGATCAACACAATGGTCCATCTGGTACTATTTTTCCCACACAATCCCTTCAGTGAATAGTCTTTCCCATCCTCAGACTGATAGTTTATTGTAATAATAATTCATTCCATTACAATGGTTATGTTACTTTTTGCACACACATATGGTATTCTTTACATTCATCACAATATTGGCATGAAGTAATAGCCTCGGAAGAAGGAAACCATAAAAACTATAGTTAATATGCTATAGTATACATATCTGCATTAAATCCTAATCTTGTAAGTATCATAAACTGAGCCCTGAATCAAATCCAAAACTCTTAAAGTCTTCCCCATTTAGTTTCATTTGATGTCTGATTCATAATATCGTTAAACAGCTGTGACACTCTTGGCTGTAGTACATTTCCTTAAATTTGTATAGAAACTTGTGAGCCTCTTTATTTTGAAGAAGTAGAATTTAGTTGAGATGATGTTCTGGTTGTAGTTTGTGGCAATTGCCAAAACAGGAGAGCAGAGTAACAGGTAAAGGCTCAGTTCAGTTCAGTTGCTCAGTCGTGTCCGACTCTTTGCGACCCCATGAATTGCAGCATGCCAGGCCTCCCTGTCCATCACCAACTCCCGGAGTTCACTCAGACTCACGTCCATCAAGTCAGTGATGCCATCCAGCCATCTCATCCTCTGTCATCCCCTTCTCCTCCTGCCTCCAATCCCTCCTAGCGTCAGAGGCTTTTCAAATGAGTCAACTCTTCACATGAGGTGGCCAAAGTACTGGAGTTTCAGCTTCAGCATCATTCCCTCCAAAGAAATCCCAGGGCTGATCTCCTTCAGAATGGACTGGTTGGCTCTCCTTGCAGTCTAAGGGTCTCTCAAGAGTCTTCTCCAACACCACAGTTCAAAAGCATCAATTCTTCGGCACTCAGCCTTCTTCACAGTCCAACTCTCACATCCATACGTGACCACTGGAAAAACCATAGCCTTGACTAGACGGACCTTTGTTGGCAAAGTAATGTCTCTGCTTTTCAATATGCTATCTAGGTTGGTCATAACTTTCCTTCCAAGGAGTAAGTGTCTTTTAATTTCATGGCTGCAGTCACCATCTGCAGTGATTTTGGAGCCCAAAAAAATAAAGTCTGACACTGTTTCCCCATCTATTTGCCATGAAGTGATGGGACCAGATGCCATGATCTTCGTTTTCTGAATGTTGAGCTTTAAGCCAACTTTTTCACTCTCCACTTTCACCTTCATCAAGAGGCTTTTTAGTTCCTCTTCACTTTCTGCTGGTTAGAAACCTATGGAGTCTCTTTTCTGCCTTTAGAAAAACCCCTGGCAACTTCATTTCTCTTCATCATCTGATCCCTAATTAAATGGTTTCTTCCCACATCGTTTATACCTGCTTCTCTCTTAGACAACAGACACATCCTATAAACTACTCATACTAAATGAGTAATTCTTAGACTGTGCTTTTAGACTGCTCTTTCACATCTCTGTCTTCATTTCTTAGCAATTTCTATTTCCTCAGCCAAAAATGCTCTTTCCTAAAAGTTTAATCTATCAACATGACTCTAATTTTTCAAATTTTTCAATATCCAGTTAAAATGCTTTGTGAAACCTTGGCCAATTTCTCAAGTTAAAATTAGCTACTCCTTTATCTTATTCTAAAAAAAAGCTTTATGAAGGGAAAGGATAATTTATTGTGATAGAATGTTTGCAAAAGTATTAATTGAGAGTCACTCGGAGTTCATATAAATTTTATCAAAAACAATCATAAATAGATAGGATTCATAACTAAAATCTACCTTTAGTTGGTGTCTTTGGGGAGACAGAAACTAATATTATTAAGTGCCTCACAGATTAAAGTACACTGCACGTGTTTTATTTTCATTAATACAGGAGGCCATGGGGTCCCAAAGAATCAGACACAACCGAACAACTAACATTTCACTTTCACTTTCTTTCATTATAAAATACTTATCCTCATAAATAGTATCAAGAGGTAAATGTCTACCTTTTGGACAAGAATATTGAAGATCAGAGGATTTTTTTCTTATCAGTATTTTAAAAAGAAGATAAGCAATGTGTCAGGTTACATTCTCTGTGTATTAATTGGTTATATTCTTGGTATTATAGATCCGTGTTTAAAAACCAACCAAGTATTTCTTTAAATTCAGTTTAGTTCAGTTGCTCTGCCATATCCAGCTCTTTGCAACCCCATGAACTACAGCATGCCAGGTTTCCCTGTCCATCACCAACTCCCAGAGCTTGCTCAAAATCACGTCCATTGAGTCGGTGATGCCATCCAACCATCTCATCCTCTGCCATCCCCTTCTCCTCCCACCTTCAGTCAATCCCAGCATCGGGGTCTTTTCAAATGAGTCAGTTCTTTACATCAGGTGGCCAAAGTATTGGAGTTTCAGCTTTAACATCAGTCCTTCCAATGAATATTCAGGACTGATTTTCTTCAGAATGGACTGGCTGGATCTCTTTGCAGTCCAAGGGACTCTCAAGAGTCTTCTCCAACACCACAGTTCAAAAGCATCAGTTCTTCGGTACTCAGCTTTCTTTATAGTCCAACTCTCACAACCATACATGACTACTAGAAAAACCATAGCTTTGACAAGATGGACCTTTGTTGGCAAAGTAATGTCTCTGCTTTTTAATACGCTGTCTACGTTGGTCACAACTTTCTTCCAAGGAGCAAGTGTCTTTTAATTTCATGGCTGCAGTCACCATCTGCAGTGATTTTGGAGCCCAAGAAAATAAATTCTGTCACTGTTGCCATTGTTTTCCCATCTATTTGCCATGAAGTGATGGGACAAAATGCCATGATCTTAGTTTTTTGAATGTGGAGTTTTAAGTCATCTTTTTCACTTTCATCAAGAGGCTCTTTAGTTCCTCTTCACTTTCTGCCATAAGTGTGGTGTCATCTGCATATCTGAGGTTATTGATATTTCTCCTGACAATCTTGATTCCAGCTTGTGTTTCATCCAGCCTGGCATTTTGCATGAGGTACTCTGCATATAAGTTAAATAAGCTGAGTGACAATATACAGCCTTACCTACTCCTTTCCCAATTTGGAATCAGTCCATTATTCTATGTCCAGTTCTAACTGTTGCTGCTTGATCTACATACAGATTTCTCAGGAGGCAAGTCAGGTGGTCTGGTATTCCCATCTCTTGAAGAATTTTCCAAGTTTGTTGTGATCCACACAGTCAAAGGCTTTATCGCCATTAATGAAACAGAAGTAGATGTTTTTCTGAAATCCTCTTGCTTTTTCTGTGATCCAGCAGATGTTGGCAATTTGATCTCTGGTTCCTCTGCCTTTTCTAAATCCAACTTGAACATCTGGAAGTTCTCGATTTACATACTGTTGAAGCCTAGCTTGGAGAATTTTGAGCATTACTTTCCTAGCACATGAGATGAGTTCACTTGTGCAGTAGTTTGATCTTTCTTTGGGATTGGAATGAAAACTGACCTTTTCTAGTCCTTTGGCCACTGTGGAGTTTTCCAAATTTGCTGGCATATTGAGTGCAGCACTTTCACAGCGTCATCTTTTAGGATTTCAAAATAGCTCAACTGGGATTCTATCACTTTGCTTTGTACCTAGTGATGCTTCCTGAGGCCCACTTGACTTTGCATTCCAGGATGTCTGGCTCTAGGTGAGTGATCACACCATCTTGTTTATCTGGATCATTAAGGTCTTTTTTCTATAGTTCTGTATATTCTCACCACTTCTTTTTAATATCTTCTGTTTCTTCTTTAAATTACTGGAGATGTTAGTGGTTTACTAAATGTTGATATCAGAGTCAGGATTCAAGCCAGATTTTTTTTTGATGCTAAAATCCATATTCTTTTGAGAAAACCGTTCTCTCTATGGTGAACTGAGTCATAACAATTCTTCATGGTTAATGAACTCTGTGTTTACTTCAGTCATCAGTTTTCTCAAAATTCACTTTTATCATCTTCTCCACTTTTGAACTTGTTTAATCCAGCATTATAACTTTGATTTTAATTTACATAATTTTCTTGTTTTTATATATAAACATTTTTATAATTATATAACTTATTTCCCCAACTTCTATTTCTTGGTCTCTCTCATGCTTTGCTATTATATGTGAACAGCTATTCTTTTCGTATATTTTTTGTTTTTCTTCATATAGCTAACAAAATGCTGATTACCTGTGAATTTGCTTACCAAACATATCACTAAGGATTTCAAATAAATTCAAATAAGACTTCTATCCTTGAAAATGTCATGATCAAGCTAGAAGACATGCATATAAGCAAACTGTTTTTTGGTTCTGATCAGTGCTTAGCAATGATCAGTTATTCAGAGATTGCTATAGCAAGGAACTCAGTGAAGTTTACTTCATTTGGTCAACACTCAAAGGCTGAGAAGGGAGGGCAGAACTGTAAATACAGGCTTGAGGTACAACCCACTCCAGTATTCCTGCCTGGAAAATTCCATGGACAGAGAAGCCTGGTGGGCTACAGTCCTTGGGGTTGCAGAGTTGGGCACAACTGAGCAACTAAACACACACCTTAATTAGAGGTTTTTGACATTGGAAACTTGGAACCAGGTTAACTAGAAGTGGTCATCCTTTGTTATTAGGGTAGCATATCTGGCTTTCTGTAGTAAGGCAATGGCAATCCACTCCAGTACTCTTGCGTGGAAAATCCCATGGACGGAGGATCCTGGTAGGCTGCAGTCCATGGGGTTGCAAAGAGTTGAACACGGCTGAGCGATTTCACTTTCACTTTTCACTTTCATGCATTGGAGAAGGAAATGGCAACCCACTCCAGTGTTCTTGCCTGGAGAATCCCAGGGACGGGGGAGCCTGGTGGGCTGCTGTCTATGGGGTCGCACAGAGTTGGGCAGGACTGAAATGACTTAGCAGCAGCAGCAGCAGCAGTTCATGCTAAGGAAAAAGTGAAGCAAAAATTTGGGAAGTTTACAGTTATTGATAAAGTCCTAACCACTTTGAGCTAATTGCTACAGAGGTTGTGGTTTAGCTAAACAAGACTGGTTGCTTCAGATTGTGAGCTAGAGCTCTATTTTTCTATAGGGTCCTGTAATGTTCATTTGTAAATTTAGTCTTGGTTATATTTAAAGACTTACAGAATGACTGGTCTGTTGAAAATTTTAGCCCAGGGAATGTGTATGAGAACAAGGGACACATTTTATAACCATGGAAATGTGATGTCTGTGTCTCCAGAATTCACTGTCTTACCCTTCCACCATTAGTGGATTTGTGTAATAATCCAACAGGTGATATGCAGTACTCTGTCTACAACACCTAAAATATACAGGTGTGGTAACCAATGAGTGGAATTAGGGTTGGTTCTTCTCACTATCTTGCCAGTAACCCAAAAGCAGTTTGTGTTTCCCATCTTTGCAAACTCAATCTTATCCAGGTGAAAGGCTTGGTTTCTTTGACTCTTAGAAAAGTGAACTTAGTGAGCAAAATCTTTCTCCCTTTTCCTTCTGGATGAATAGTCTTGACATGCGGTTTATGCCTGCTGGAGAGAGTTGTCTGGGAGATGGAGCAGTTAGTGGCATGAAGTATACATGTTCATGTTGGTTTTTAATCGCTTCTGTCTCACATCCCATGTTTTCCTATGTAGATTCATTTGACTTTCTTCCCTAATGAAGAGGTAACACCTACCTCCTTGCTTTAGGCTCTGCATTCTGTGGAACCCAGACTATGAGAGCAGGGTCCCAAGAATAATCCCTGGGCTTCTACTTTGTGAAGTGTAGTTCACTGATTTGAAATAATTGTACAAAGTTTAGGTACAGGACCAAATGGTCATTCATTTGGTAGGACTCAATTAATTTAGATGTAAAAAATACTAAAGAGGAATTTGGATACATGTACATAAAGCTCAGAAAAGGACAGAATTGGCTAGAAAATAAGATAGGCGTCATCGGTTAGAAGCTATGGTTAGAATGAATTGTCTAGGAAGAGAATGTATAATAAGATAAACAGATCTATGAGCAACCTTAGGAAACAGTACATGTAGTACTTGAAATGAACAAATTGTGTGAAAGAAGAGAAGCAGCTGATGAGGAAGAAAAGACAAAGTGAGGGATTATGGCAGTCAGAAAGGGAAAGTAGTTAAAATTTGAGGTGATTGGCAACAACACTGAATGCTACTGCAGAGTTAAGTACAATAAAGACCAAAAACCATCTATGAGATGTAGAATCATGAAGATTTTTGATGATACTGGAGGAGCAGTGGGGTAGAAGCTATTTTCTTGAGGTAAAGGGTACAGAAGGAAGAAGATGTATTGTTGTTGTTCAGTCGCTAAACTATGTCAGACTCTTTCCAACCCCATGGACTGTAGCATGCCAGACTCCTTTGCTCTCCAGTATACCCTATGTTTGCTCAAATTCGTGTCCACTGAGTTGGTGATACTATTGAACCATCTGATTCTCTTTGCCCTCTTCTCCTGCCTTCAATCTTTCCCAGCATCAGGGTCTTTTCCAAAGAGTCGGTTCTTTGCATCGGATGGCCAAGGTATTGGAGCTTCCACAACAGTCTTCCTAATGAATATTCAGGGTTGATTTCCTTTAGGATTGACTGATTTGATCTCCTTGCAGTCCAAGGGGCTCTTAGGATTCTTCCCCTGCACTACAATTCAGTTCAGTTCAGTTCAGTTCAGTTGCTCAGTTGTGTCCAATTCTTTGCAACTCCATGAACCGCAGCATGCCAGGCCTCCCTGTCCTTCACCAACTCCTGGAGTTCACCCAGACCCATGTCCATTGAGTCGGTGATGCCATCCAACAATCTTATCCTCTGTTGTCCCCTTCTCCTTCTTCCTTCAATCTTTCCCAGCATCAGGGTCTTTTCAAAAGAGTCAGCTCTTCATATCAGGTGGCCAAAGTATTGGAGTTTCAGCTTCAACATCAGATCCTCCAATGAACACCCAGGGCTGATCTCCTTTAGGATGGACTGGTTGGATGTCCTTGCAGTCCAAGGCACTCTCAAGAGTCTTCTCCAACACCACAGTTCAAAAGCATCAATTCTTCAGTGCTCAGCTTTCTTTGTAGTCCAACTCTTACATCCATACATGACCACTGGAAAAACCATAGCCTTGACTAGACAGACCTTTGTTGACAAAGTGATGTCTCTGCTTTTTAATATGCTATCTAGGTTGGTCATAACTTTCCTTCCAAGGAGTAAGCGTCTTTTAATTTCATGGCTGCAATCAACATCTGCATTACAATTAGAAAGCACCAGTTCTTCAGCACTCTGTCCGTAGAGTCACAAAAGAAGACATAATAGGCATTAAGAAATGGCACAAAAGAAAGAAAAAGCATAGAATGTTTGAAACTTCTTGCAGTTTGGTGTTATTAAAATATAGAAATAAGGTAGAACGAAGGATGCTACCCATGGACACCAGCTTTGTCTAAGAAGACACTTTGCATTATTATGGAACTTTCGTAAAGTGGGGTGTGGAAAGAGATTTGTTTTTTTAGAACCTATAACATTTAGTGTAGTAGTTTTGTAATAGCCTAAATTAAATAAGGAAGTAAATAAATTTGTTTAAGGAAATAATTTAAATATATATGGAAATGTGTGTTTGTGTGCATTCATGCATTTTACTAGAGAAAAACAGACATTTATCCAATTTTAAAAGAGGTCCAAAACCCCCAAAAGATAAAGAGCCATTTACGTACAGTATGTTCCAGAATCTCTGTTGGCAAAAGATTCATTGCTTTCAGATACTTTAAAATTACTGAACAAAAATACAAGACTATAATTATAATTTCAAGTATGTTCATGTAAATCTGAAGTGTGGAAAATCATGCAGATTCTAATAGGGGCTAGATAATTCCAAGCAGCAGGCAGAATATAATTGTAGGTGTGAATGCCAAGAACTGAGAGAAGCATGAACAAATGAGGGATCTAAAAAGGAAATTAATTTAAAGGAATCAATGCACTTTAAATAGCAGGTTAGGTTCTCTCAGAGCAATTTATAGAGGAGTAGTAAAGCATCAATCTGGTGAATGATTAATTATATTTGAAAACTAAAAATCTATATATCAGTAAAAAGCAGGGTATTTCCTTAGGCTGGAATGATCTATATCTTCCTCGACATGTTGCTTGTGTTAAATGTAAGAAGTAACAAAAAAAAATGATAATTTGAGTTTATCATAATAAGAAATGAAACAAACTTCCTAAAATCAAAGACCTTTTTTCTATGTTAACTCAGATTTGCAAATATCATTAAATTTAAAATCTACCAAATATTACCTATATTTTCCTCTTTTATTCCATTTGAAATAGATGCTTCATATAGCTCCAAAGAGTAATCATCAGTAGACTATTCATGACTAGGAAATTCATAGACAGTAGGGTTCTATATTTGATCAGTGACTTTTTGTTTTGTCATTTTCTTTCACATGTTTAGCTCAGTTGAGCCAGATTGTAGTTCCTAGAATAGGAGTTTGAATGAAATGCGAGATGCAGGCTTAGCTTTAAATCTGTTGCTTATCTCTTCTTAGTTCTCTATCAGTTCTATTCTAAGTGTGTTTAGCTTAGTGACCAAACCCTTTTCAGTGCTGTCTAATTCTTGCCCTCTTTTATTTAATTCTCTGGGCTGCTCTGCATTCCTTCCACTGTTGAGGTTGGAGATTCCCTCTTAGCTTTTGAACTCTAATTTGTGCCTCTAATACGAGTTTCTAGGAAGAAGTGACTTCGGTGGTTTTAACCATCTTCCCATGCTTACAGTATGCCTAAAATGACAACCATAGTTATAAGATATCATCTTCTTTTCAAGTTTTTTCCTTCAGTCACCTCCAATTCAACCTCATTTGTTGGTTCCTTTGCTGCCTACTTTAATATGTTAGTCCTAAAATCATAATTTTCTCCCACTTTTTGTTTCCTTTTATTTCATATTACAATCCACTTGCTAATACTAAAAATTAATTATCTCGTATTCCTGCTTCTCTCTCTCCTTTTCCACTAGTATCTGTTGTATTTATACAACATCTCTCTTTATGCAGCCTAAGAGTTCAAATTTAATGCCTTTAAGAATTAAAAGAATATTTTATCTCTTTGTTATTCCTTCATGTTTATTGAAACAGAGCTTTAAAAGTCACAGTGGCTCAATAAATACAGCAGCTTTCAGTCATTAATAACCCATCCTCTTTTTCCAAATCTATGACTGGATTTTGATTGATAAGATTTGAGTTTGACTTCAGGGAATACTTAGTGGGATTTAATAATTGTGCAGAAACAATACTAATTTCTAAACTAAATGATCTCTCTTCCTGTTATATTGTTAAGCTGAATTATTGGTTGGGAATTCTTATACGCAGAGATGCAATAATTTCACCAGCAGTTGGAAAGGATGTTTGTAGGAAGTAAATAATGAGAATGGGGCCTGAGAAGGAAGCAGCTATTATGAGTTAAACAAATAGGTACATGCTCACGTGTCAAATATTATTTAAAAGAAGTGTATATACAATACTGTTGAGTTGTTTAGTCACTAAGTCATGTCTGACTCTTTTGCAACCCCATGGCTCTGGGCATGCTACAGCCCACCAAGCTCCTCTGTCCATGAAATTTTCCAGGTAAGAATACTGGAGTGGGTTGCCATTTCCTTCTCCAGGGGATCTTCTCCACCCAGGGATCAAATGTGAATCTTCTGCATTGCAGGCAGTTTCTTTACCACTGAGCCACCAGGAAAACCCATATATATACTATATTAGATGTTAATAGGAAGAGTTACCTGTGTAGAAGATATTGTCTTTATTTTGGAAAGGAGAGACAGAGAGAGAGAGGGGGAGGGAGGGAGGGAGGGAAAGAGGGAGAGAAAGTGGGAGGGTGGGAGAGAGAATACCAGATGTGAAGAAAATTAAGCCATTGATTCTGTATTTACCAAAATGTGTAAGCTGAGAAATTGTACCTCAAAATAAAAGTGTTAGCATCACAGGCATGCTGTATTTTCTGTCACACTTTTAAAATATTCATAATAAATATATGTCTGATAAGAGTTCTTAGAAATTAATTTATAGGCTATAATGTAATTTTTATTATATACAAAATTTGTGTTAATAGATGACATTTTAAAACTGTTATCCCTGAACTCTGATAACATCTTATATATGTAGCAAGTCAATGGCACCCCACTCCAGTACTCTTGCCTGGAAAATCCCAGGGATGGGGGAGCCTGGTGGGCTCCAGCCCATGGGGTCGCTGAGGGTTGGACATAACTGAGCGACTTCCCTTTCACTTTTCACTTTCATGCATTGGAGAAGGAAATGGCAACCCACTCCAGTGTTCTTGCCTGGAGAATCCCAGGGACGGGGGAGCCTGATGGGCTGCCGTGTCTGGGGTCGCACAGAGTCAGACACAACTGAAGCGACTTAGCAGCAGCAGTAGCATTCTCCTGAAAACCTTTGTTGTGAAATAATTTATTCAGAAATCTTGCTAACACAGTTAAAAATTAATTAAAGTTATTAATAAAATCAGATTTAAATATGTAAGTATAATCTGTACTGCTGCTGCTAAGTCACTTCAGTTGTGTCTGACTCTGTGTGACCCCAGACACGGCAGCCCACCAGGCTCCCCCGTCCCTGGGATTCTCCAGGCAAGAACACTGGAGTGGGTTGCCATTTCCTTCTCCAATGCATGAAAATCAAAAGTGAAAGTGAAGTCGCTCAGTTGTGTCCGACTCTTCGTGACCCCATGGACTGCAGCCTTCCAGGCTCCCCCATCCCTGGGATTTTCCAGGCAAAAATACTGGAGTGGGTTGCCATTGCCTTCTCCGTAATCTGTACTACTTGAATTTGTGTATATACTGTCACTAAAAGCAGCATTATTACTGTAAAATTAAAATTTTTGTTAACTAGTAAGTCATTTTGGAGGTGTAATAGTAAGAATAGTTTCCTTTTATTTGTTTAATACATAGAAGTCAGAGTAAACATTTTTTTAATATCTAGGGAAAGATTACACTAATCATATTTCTCCCAATTCTCATTTGCCTACTGGCTGGTTAATACATGAAGAATTATCTCTTGTAACCTGGGATAAAAAGGGAAAAATATTTTCCATTAAAGGTGTACTTGAAATCCTATATCTGGTTACTGTTCATGTGAGTATTAATCATCTCTTTAGAGCTCTGTAGCACAAAATATCTTTAGATATTTAGAACTCTGTGACACAGATAAGCTAATTAACTACTTTAGAGTTTAAAAAAAATGGGAATATTCACTGTTAAAGTCCGTTATATGTAATTATTTATAAACTGTTTATAGTGTGTCAAATTGCTTGTTTTCTTTCCATAGAGGGTATTTTGAATGATCCTTAAGAAAATTCCAACATGGGCTCAAAATAGTCTTACATCTCTAATGAAATATGTTTTTTAAAAAAACAATCAAGAGTCTAATAAAAGACCAAGGCCATGGTCCTTTAAAGGTGCCAACTTCCATCAATGTGCTCTTGCCTAGGGGACAGCTCCATGCATTGACTGAGGGGGATTAAATTAAGACCATATGCAAATCCTCTGCCTGAAACACTTTTTATATGCCTGTCTCTGTGGTCTATTTTGGGAAGTAACTTTCTTTTTTGTTTCCCTAATAAGGTAAAAGAAAGTCTTCATGAGAGTGAGGTCTAGGAGCTTTGCCTCTTGTATTAGTTTAAATCAATCCAAGGCATGAGAAGTTCATTATAAAAGGGACAACATGTCTGCTTGATGTATGGGGAGTCCGAGTTAGTCCTGCATGATGTTGTCAATGATAAACCTGGAAAACACACTGTTATTGTCTTCCTCAAGCCTGGAAAGGCACTCTTCTAGGTCTGGGGACTAGAGTATTTGGAAGATTGAATTACAGCAGAGAGCATAATAGCTAAATGTAATTTGAACCTTTGTTTATATAAGCAATAGTCTGGTGAAACCCTTTATCTCTCTGTCTGTCTGTCTCTCTCTTTCTCATATACACACGCATACTCTTTCTCTCCTCTGGTCTAGAAATTTCCATTACAAAGCCTTTAAGTAATCAATGTGCAGTGTAACTCAGAGGGTGAAGCACGCTCAGTTCTGGGAGATCTTACCAGAAGCATACCAAGTGAGCTTGTGGATTATTTTACTCAACGTTCCCCAAAAGCATGAATACTGGAAAAATATTTTCAGCTTTTAGTTAAAATGTTTATGTCAATACAGCATTAAATTTAAGGGTTGGTGGATTACCCATAGGTGTTTTATGGTGACGAAACATTTCAGTGTGATCTCTGTGGTACTTCTGCAGTGAACTGTGGTCCCTCTCCCCATTCCTTCTTTCCCCTTTTCTGTAGGGTGTTCTGCATCTCAAACAGAACGGATCTTAGTGGTGTGTAGGTCAGCTAGACTGCTGAGAAAAACCACAGCAAAACTAGGCTCAAGTAGGAAGTTTTGCAATTAGAAGGCCATTCTTTTTCATCTCATTTACTCTTTTACTCATTTATCAGCCCTGTGTTGGTGAAGAAGTTCCAATACTCTCCTGAGTCCTGTATTTGGTAGACTTGGCATTGAACACTTATGAGGAAATGGGTGTGGATGTCTCATTTAATGCCTGGTTAAAAACGGAGCCCTACAGCTGATGGGCCAGGAATACACATGTACTGAGTTGCAGTACAAAGTTCCCAGTGTGTTGGAAAGGTCCTCACTCTCTCAGCAAACAAATGGAAAACACCACGAATATTTGAGAGAAGCTGCAAAAAAAAAAAAAAGGAAATCAGTTTATATTTCAGTGCCTTTGGCAGTTTTTCTTACGCTATGAACAAGAAACCCTGCATGTTCATGTGGCACTGGGAACCACAATCATGGGCATGGTTGTCAGGTTTCAGGCATGGTTATACATTTAGTATCTTTTGTTATATATTAGGTAATCATAGTAACTGACCAGATTTACAAAAATCTTTAACACTTTTGTATCCTCCTGATTGAGTCCAGAGTAGAAACAAGAACTAAAGGGCATAGAGGAGGAAGATGTAATCAAGATGGAGAAAGAAGAGATACACACTGGCATGACACAAAGTAAGGGATGGCAGTAGCTGGCCCACCATATGGATATGTGAGGGTGAAGAAGTGAAGTGAAGTAAAAGTCACTCAGTCGTGTCTGACTCTTTGCGACCCCATGGGCTATACAGTCCATGGAATTCTCCAGGCCAGAATACTGGAGTGGGTAGCCTTTCCCTTCTCCAGGGGGTCTTCCCAAGCCAGGGATAAAACCCAGGTCTCCCGCAGTGCAGGAGGATTCTTTACCAACTGAGCTATCAGGAAAGCCCTAAGAACCAGTGACCAAATCTGCAGTCAGATCCACAATGGAATATTTTGGACATTTTTTGATTGTCTGAGGACATATTACCCTACTTTCCATATATTAATATATTCCTTGGGAAATTGTCCACCACAGGAAAAAGAGCATGAGAGTTGTATGAGGGAGGTAACTGGTATCAAGAGTAATTTGTATAAATATGAGGAGTATTTGGCAATGGCACCCCACTCCAGTACTCTTGCCTGGAAAATTCCATGGATGGAGGAGCCCAGTAGGCTGCAGTCCATGGGGTCGCTAAGAGTTGAGCACGGATGAGCAACTTCACTTTCGCTTTTCAATTTCATGCCTTGGAGAAGGAAATGGCAACCCACTCCAGTGTTCTTGCCTGGAGAATCCCGGGGACAGGGGAGCCTGGTGGGCTGCCGTCAATGGGGTTGCACAGAGTTGGACACGACTGAAGCGACTTAGCAGCAACAGCAGCAGGAGTATTTAGAGAAGAGTATATAATAACATTAGTGAAAAGTCTGGGATGGAAAAACAAATAGTCTTTCCTTTTGACTGTTAACTTTTGAGTTTTTTTAGGTCATCATTTGGGGGTGTACCTTCATATCCAGTGGGGTAAACATAGACGTGAGACACCATCTGAAGGTTGGGTTACACTGGTGAGGCTGGTAGACTATAACATTATAAAATATCTTTCCTTAAACCTTGTGTGTGTGTATGTGTGTGTTGGTGTGTGTAGCAGTGATTGGAATAGGTATCTTGAAAGGGAAGAAATTATGATAGGTTCGTTATAGTGTTGCCCAACACAAATTTCATTCCAATCCCAAAGAAAGAAAATGCCAAAGAATGTTCAAACTCCCACACTATTACACTCATCTCACATGCTAGCAAAGTAATGCTCAAAATTCCCCAAGCCAGGCTTCAACAGTATGTAAACCGAGACCTTCCAGATGGTCAAGCTGGTTTTAGAAAAGGCAGAGGAACCAGAGATCAAATTGCCAACATCCAATGGATCATGGAAAAAAGCAAGAAAGTTCTGGAAAAAACATCTACTTCTGCTTTACTGACTACACCAAAGCCTTTGACTGTGTGGATCACAATAAACTGTGGAAAATTCTGTAAGAGATGGGAATACCAGACCACCTGACCTGCCTCTTGAGAAACCCGTATGCAGGTCAGGAAGCAACAGTTAGAACTGGACAGGGAACAACAGACTGGTTCCAAATAGGAAAAGGAGTATGTTAAGGCTGTATATTGTCACCCTGCTTATTTAACTTCTATGCAGAGTACATCATGAGAAACGCTGGGCTGGAAGAAGCACAAGCTGGAATCAAGATTGCTGGGAGAAATACCAATAACCTCAGATATGCAGATGACACCACTCTTATGGCAGAAAGTGAAGAAGAACTAAACAGCCTCTTGATGAAAGTGAAAGAAGAGAGTGAAAAGCTGGCTTAAAACTCAATATTCAAAAAACTAAGTTCATGGCATCTGGTCCCATCTCTTGATGGCAAATAGATGGGGAAACAATGGAAATGGTGACAGACTATTTTGGGGGGCTCCAAAATCACTGAAGATGGTGACTGCAGCCATGAAATTAAAGGATGTTTGCTCCCCGTAAGAAAAGCTATGTCCAACCTAGACAGCATATTGAAAAGTATAGACATTATTTTGCCAACAAAGGCCCATCTAGTCAAGGCTATGGTTTTTCCAGTAGTCATGTATGGATGTGAGAGTTGGATTATAAAGAAAGCTGAGCACCAAAGAATTGATGCTTTTGAACTGTGGTGTTGGAGAAGACTCTTAAGAGACCCTTGGACTGCAAGAAGATCCAACCAGTCCATCCTAAAGGAAATCAGTTCTGAATATTCATTGGAAGGACTGATGTTGAAACTGAAACTCCAATACGTTGGCCACCTGATGCGAAGAAGAACTGATTCATTTGAAAAGACTGATGCTGGGAAAGATTGAAGGTGGGAGGAGAAGGGGACAACAGAGGATGAGATGGTTGGATGGCATCACTGACTCAATGGACATGAATTTGAGTGAGCTCCTGGAGTTGGTGATGGACAGGGAAGCCTGGTGTGCTGCAGTCTGGGGTTCCAAAGAGTGGAACACAACTGAGTGATTGAACTGAACTGACAACACAAATGCAAAGAAATTGATTTTGAAACTTCGTAAAAACTTTATGTGTCCCAAGCATTTGAGAGTGTTGTTATTTTAGAAGAGGAGACCCTGAGCTTCTTGGCTCTCTCCCTGGCCTGCTTACATGCTGAGTTTATCTTTCTCCATTTCTCTGTCACATGAGAGACTTAAATAAGGATATTTTTATTTAATGCTTTTGCTTATATTTTGAATCAAATTCTCCCTTTTAATGCTTTATTTTTGAATGACCAGTATTTCTGTACCTAATTAGATTTGGGATATTTTTTGGATTCAAAGATCCTACAGATAATAAAACTTCAAAAATAGTTGAATTTAAATAGTTATGCAAAAATTCCATGTTGTTAACCCCAAGTAACATGAGAGATATCAAATAAGATTTCAGTTACTGATAAGGAGGACAATTTTTTAAAGTGTAAATTTTTTACTTAAGTCATTTAATATGCTAAGAAAGAAATGTGTTTGACTTCTTTTAGCTAAGATAAAATGGGATCACTATATATATCATGAAAGTGAAAGTCTCTCAGTCATGTCTGACTCTTTGTGACCTCGTGGACTATACATTCTATGGAATTCTCCAGACCAGAATACTGGAGTGGATAGCCTTTCCCTTCTCCAGGGGATCTTTCCAACCCAGGGATCAAACCCAGGTCTCCGGCATTGCAGATAGATTCTTTACCAGGTGAGCCACAAGGGAAGCCCAAATATATATCATACATATATTAATATATGCTACTGCTAAGTCACTTCAGTCAGGTTCGACTCTGTGTGACCACATATACGGCAGCCCACCAGGCTCCCCCGTCCCTGGGATTCTCCAGGCAAGAACACTGGAGTGGATTGCCATTTCCTTCTCCAGTGCATGAAAGTGAAAAGTGAAAGTGAAGTCACTCAGTCGTGTCCGACTCTTCGCAGCCCCATGGATTGCAGCCTACCAGGCTCCTCCATCCATGGTATTTTCCAGGCAAGATTACTGGAGTGGGGTGCCATTGCCTTCTCCATATTAATATATATATAATGTATATTTCATGTATGGTATTATAATGTTTAAGAGACATTGAAATATACATTTAAAAAATAATTTTATTGATTTATTTTTGGCTCTGCTGGGTGTTCCTTGCAGTACATGGGCTTTTCTCTGTTTGTGGGGAGCAGGCTTCTCATTGCCGTTGCCTCTTTTTGAGGGGCGTGGGCTCTAGGGTGCATGGGCCCAGTAGTTGCGATTCCCATGCTCTGGAACACAGGCTCAATAGTTGTGGTGCAAGAGCTTTAGCTGCTCTGAAGCATGTGGGATCTTTCTCGACAACTCGTGTCTCTTGCATTGGCAGGTGGATTTTTTAATCACCAAGCCACCAGGGAAGCCTAAAAGCTACCCTTTTTTTAGTTTTTGGCTTTTAAATCACTGTATGTCTTGGGCAGGACCAATATTTCATGCTGTTAGATTAGGTACCTCCAGTTCCGAGATATTTCTTAACCCCTGTATTTAGGCTTATAATACTTAATAGTGGGATAACAAGAATAGCTTTCATTTTGTGATTTTTTTTAAGCTTCAGCAATGTTTATAGGAAAAGTACATGCTGCTTGAATTAATGTTCTTAGTATATGACTGACAGATTTCTATGGGGGAAGCATGAAGGAACTGGACAGACAGAATTTGGACCCAAAAGGGAAGAAATGGTAGAGGAAGACAGTAAAGTTAACTGAAGAACAACAGCCTGCTTCATAATTTCCCCTTCTGACTCCTAAATTCAGGAAGTCAGGTGACAAGTCTTTAATAGAATATTCATTCTCATCCTTATGAGATAAAATATTATAATCCACCAGGGGCTCCCTTAATCACTACCTGATAGACTTTATGAAGCAAATCCTCTAATCTCTCTCAAAAGGACTAGAAGCAATAAAATAACTCACCAAGTCCACTTTCAGATTAGTGGTCTTTTACTTTTTAATTAAAAATGTCTTGTGGAATGAGATTATATGAACCTCCTTCTCAATTAAAATGTTCCCATATTACTTGATTAGGCAATGAATGACTTTAATATCCCCCAAAGCATACATCAGATCCATAGGCTGCTTATGAGCTTCTGACTTTATGGTTTAATAACATGAGTCCCGGAACACGTCTGATAGTGATTCATGTCTCTGAGGAGTTAAAAAAACAAAGTCGATTCAATGAAGTCTTGGACCTATTGTTATTTTTACTGTGTAGATCTGGGGTTCTTACATTATGGTCTGTGAAAACCAGTAAATACATTGGAAATGTGTAATATTTGGACTGCATACACGTTTGCTTTTGGAGACTGAATAGATTTCATCAGCCACTTACAGGGATTTGTAACTAAAACTTTCAGATCTATTACAGCAGGGTTTCACAATCTAGTACTATCGATATTTTGAGCCTATAAAATTTTTTATGTCAGTAGCAACTTTCCTTTGCATGTTGGCAATCAAAAATATCTTCAGACATGCCCAAATGTTCCCCCAGAGACAGAGTCATCCCAGGTTGAGAACCACTGCTGCAAGGAGATCAAACCAGTCAATCCTAAAGGAAATCAACCCCGAATATACATTGGAAGGACTGATGCTGAAACTCCAATACTTTGGCCACCTGATGCAAAGAGCTAACTCAGTGAAAAGGACCATGATGCTGGGAAAGATTGAAGGCAACAGGAGAAGTGGATGGCAGAGGATGAGATGATTAGATAGCATCACTGACTCAGTGGCCATGAATCTGAGCAAAGTCCAGGAGATAGTGGAGGACAGAGGAGCCTGGGATGTTGCAGTCCATGGGGTCTCAAAGAGTCAGACACGACTTAGTGACTGAACAACAATAGCAACACACTGCATTATAGGTTGTACGTGGAGGGATTTTTGGTTTGTTTGTTTTTAATTAGCCTATAAAATTTGATTAAATTCTTCATCAGGTGATACATATAATTCCAGCAGGCAGCTCTGTTAATCTCTAAAATAAGTGTAGTTAAAAAGCAACTTTTTCTTGTCTTCTGCCTTAGAGTAGAAGGCAAACACAATCATTCTGGACAACCTAGCTGAGCCCTGCATTATGAAGCACTCTTCTGAGATAAAAGACTGGGATTTGGGTCTTAGTCCCGCCATTTTTAACTGCTAGACCTTGAGAATGTCCTGGCTGAGGGTTAGTGTCCCCCTCTAGGACAGATTATTAGTATTAACTAAATCTATTCTTATAGGTCTGCAGTCCATGGGATCACAGAGTCATACATGACTTAGCAACTGGACAACACCACCAATAAAAATTCTTTTAGAATGCTTGAGTGAAAAATATGATTGTGGACACGAACATGCTCTGCATGCTGTAGAGTGCTGTTGAAATGTAGGAAGGCATCATCTAAAAGCCATAGAGAGGGGCAGAAAAGCTGAATTGTGTTAGTCTTCAAAAGCACTAGTGAAGGGAACCCCACACAGAGTGTATCCAGTTCTTGGTGTCTCAGAATGATCTACTTACTGCTGAGTGCACTCATTTTATCTCTTCCTATTGAACTTGGCCTTTGTGTATGTTCTGTGATAAATAAATGTATTAATACACTATCACAGATATATAGTTTATAAATGAGACAAGTCACATATTGGCAGTGTATGCTCAAAACTATTTTAATAGAGCTTGGAACAGAAACTTTTGGAAACCTGTATTCTGGTAAACAGTTCTCTGGAGAACAGTGTGGTTTGAGGGAGGGAAATTTTTCCTTAGAATGACTACAGATGATGGTATTAGCTGCTAAGCGACTGAACTAGAGGTTCTCAGACTGGCTGATCAAGACCTCTTGCAGAAGTTTCTTTAAAATCGTGCTAAACACAGTCCTAGATTTACTGAATTAGAATTTGGGGGATTGGAATGCAGCCTCCATGGATGATTCTGACATGCAAACCTGCTGAGATCTAACTTAAACTCTTAGCAGTTAATAAAGTAGCTATTAATTAATGTCTTTACAAGTTCAGCAATTACAGGCCAGGATATATGAGAGAATTTCCAGGGAAGAGGAAGGAAATGCAGGTAGAAAAGCAGAAAGAGAATCTTAAATTTCTTGCAGGGTTTTTCTTGGACAAACCATGACCTTGGTAGTTTGTCTTTATATATAACTTTAACCTCTGTGATGTAAAATAGTGTGTTACCTTTGCACCTGTGCTGTGGATTTCCAAATATTGGATAACTCAAAAGGGCTGTGACTTACAGTTTCTATCTCATTACTCTTTGTAGTGTTTTATCTTTACTGAGAAGAACCATTTCCTAGGTAGTGCCCGGATTTTATGGTGTGTCACAGTTCCTCTGGCATAAAAATCAATGTTTAATGAAAGGAAAAATAGACTGTTAAGCTTGGAGACTGCGAGGAAACAGACTATCCTTCAGTATTTGCAAAGAACTGATCAAAAACATCTCTTGAAAAGAGCTCTCTCTTCCTTTCATCTCTTTTCCTTCATCTCATTTATAAAATAGACACTGTATCTCCTTATGAGCTTCACAAGACTTATGTAATTTTATGGATATGAAACCTGCTGTCATGTAGACTCCTGTCCCTGGGTAGAGGTGAAAAGTGTCACCTTTGATACAAGAACCAGATCATTTGATAATAATGGATAAAGAGACAGTCTGGGTGATGGCAATTCAATGACAGAATTTTCATATACCTGGCAGAATCACTAAAAACTGTAGGTCAGTGGTGTCCTGTATATTTGTGGTATTTTACAGATGAAAACATTTGGTCTTATGATACATATTTGCTGCAGTGTTTAAGGATATTTTATCTATTGAAATAAGAGAAGTAAGATAAGGGAGATGGGTGCCATATGCTCTAGAAGCAAGTATTCATAACTTGTGAGATGTATTGACGGTGATGAACAGAACAGGTGTAAGACAAGAAGTGATGGAAGATGATATGGGTTGAGTTGCGCCACTAGCCTCTTAATTTGTTGGAGTTTTGCAGAGGAACAGTATTAGAAGACTATCAGAGAAAGAGAGTGACAGGGAGATTGATCGAGTTAGTATAAGGAATTAGCTCTCATAGTGTTGGAGGCTGAAAAGTCCCGTGGTCTGCTGTCTGTCAGCTGGAGATACAGGAAAGCTGGTAGTTTGAGTTCCAGTCTAAGTCCGAAGATCTGAGAATCGGAAATGCTGATGGTATAGCCCAAGGGCAGGAAAACAGATTGTCTCAGCTCAAACAGTAAGACGGAGGGAGAGGGTGAGAGAGATAGAGAGAAGAGGGAGGAGGAAGGATCTGTTCAACTTTTCTAGTAGGGCAATCGAGGGACTCAAAAAAGATCTGCATGACCCAGATAACCATGATGGTGGGATCACTCACACTCACCTAGAGCCAGACATCCTGGAATGTGAAGTCAAGTGGGCCTTAGGAAGCATCACTACAAACAAAGCTAGTGGAGGTGATCAATTCCAGTCGAGCTATTTCAAATCCTAAAAGATGATGCTGTGAAAGTGCTGCATGCAATATGCCAGCAAATTTGGAAAACTCAGCACTGGCCACAGGACTGGAAAAGGTCAGTTTTCATTCCAATCCCAAAGAAGGGCAATGCCAAAGAATGCTCAAACTACCACACAATTGCACTCATCTCACACACTACCAAAGTAATGCTTAAAATTCTCCAAGCCAGGCTTCAGCAATATGTGAACCATGAACTTCCAGATGTTCAAGCTGGTTTTAGAACAGGCAGAGGAACCAGAGATCAAATTCCAAACATGTGCTGGATCATGGAAAAAGCAAGAGAGTTCCAGAAAAACATCTATTTCTGCCTTATTGTCTATGCCAAAGCCTTTGACTGTGTGGATCACAATAAACTGTGGGAAATTCTGAAGGAGATAGGAATACCAGAGCACCTGACCTGCCTCTTGAGAAACCTATATGCAGGTCAGGAAGCAACAGTTAGAACTGGGCATGGAACAACAGACTGGTTCCAAATAGGAAAAGGAGTATGTCAAGGCTGTATATTGTCACTCTGCTTATTTAACTTACATGCAGAGTACATCATGAGAAATGCTGGGCTGGAGGAAACACAAGCTGAAATCAAGATTGCCGGGAGAAATATCAATAACCTCAGATATGCTTGCAGATGACACCACCCTTATGGCAGAAAGTGAAGAACTAAATAGCCTCTTGATGAAAGTGAAAGAGGAGAGTGAAAAAGTTGGCTTAAAGCTCAACATTCACAAAACGAAGATCATGGCCTCTGGTCCCATCACTTCATGGCAAATAGAAGGGGAAACAGTGGCAACAGTGGCTGACTTTTTTTTTTTTTTTTTTTTTGTGGAGCTCCAAAATCACTGCAGATGGTGACTACAGCCATGAAATTAAAAGACGCTTACTCCTTGGAAGGAAAGTTATGACCAACCTAGACAGCATATTAAAAAGCAGACATTACTTTGCCAACAAAGGTCCGTCTAGTCAAAGCTGTGGTTTTTCCAGTAGTCACATATGGATGTGAGAGTTGGACTATAAAGAAAGCTAAGTGCTGAAGAATTGATGCTTTTGAATTGCGGTGTTGGAGAAGACTCTTGAGAGTCCCTTGGATTGCGAGGAGATCCAACCAGTCCATCCTAAAGGAGATCAGCCCTGGATGTTCATTGGAAGGACTGATGTTGAAGGTGAAACTCCAGTACTCTGGCCACCTGATGCAAAGAGCTGACTCATTTGAAAAGACCCTGATGCTGATAAAGATTGGGGGCAGGAGGAGAAGGAGGCCACAGAGGATGAGATGGTTGCATGGCAACACCGACTCAATGAACATGAGTTTGCATGGACTCTGGGAGTTGGTGATGGACAGGGAGGCTGGGCATGCTGCAGTTCATGGGGTCACAAATAGTCGAACACGACTGAGCGACTGAACTGAACTCAAGGGATTGTATGATGCCCACTCACACTGGGGAGGGTCATCTGCTGCATTCAGTTCACCAAAGCAAATGCTGATCTCTTCTGGGAACACCCTCCCTCACAAACACACTTAGAAATATTGCTTTCCCAAATATCCATGCATCCTATGGGTTAATCTAGTTGACACATAAAATTAATCATCACATCCTCTCAAATTAATATGTGGGAGTCCTAACCCCTGTTGCCTAGAATGGGACCTTTCTTGGAAATAGGATTGCTGCAGTTGTATTAATTCAGATGAGTTCATACTGGAGTAGAGTAGGCCCATCATCTGATATGACCGGAGTCCTTATTAAAGGGAATGTTGAGACACAGACATGCACATATGGAGAACACCAGGTCAAAGGCAGAGATCAGGGTGATGCAGAAGGAAAGGAATGCCAAAAATTGCCACAAAACCACTAGAACTGGAACATAAACAGGGAACCTTGATCTTTTAGCCTCCGAACTGAGACATGAAATTTCTGTTGTGTAAGCTGCCCAGTTTTGATACCTTGTTTCTGCTTTCCTAACATGAATACAGAAGGGCTTAGATAAAAAACAGTCATGAACCATTCAAAACAAGAGAACATGGAGAAAGATTCAGGAATTTCCTGTACCCTACCCTATGTGCGTTAACTTCCCCTCTCTCTTTCCCCTTGCTTGTTGCTATGCTTGAAGATTGATTCAATAAGCTGTGTGAATCAAGTGTTTTCATTTGGTCTGCAAGCTTGTCTGTTCTGGATGAGTTTGCCTGGCCGTCTACCCAAAGGCCTCCCATCACATCAGTGTAAATTCCCAGATTGATGAAGCCTGTAGTATTTTCCATGATCACTACTGTGGCTGATACCCATGTTAAGTTCCAGGTGGTGATTTTATTTTAGGAAATATTAGCGATGTGTCTGAAAGCATTGATTTGCTACCATGAAGTCTGATTTTCTAAGAAAACATTTTACATGATGACAATAATTTGTTTACAGTTTTAACTCCATGTTAGATTTTTATGCTTACTAAAACATTTTCCAAATCTTAAAATACAGCCATGGAGAAGTCTGAAAGTCCATAGACATGTTTTGTGAGGAATATTGTATATCTGTTACTTGTTTCAGAGATGCTCCTGATTGAATTCATTTCCCAGGCCTGTCTGATATTGTTCACCTTCTCCGTTTGTAGACTTGTCGTTCATTATACCTGTCAATCTTCTCTAGGAATTTTTCAGTGTATGTTGGCTTCTTCTCTTCTATGTTTAACTGCTCACAGAAGCCAGGAAGGGGTATCATTTTGGGGTTTGCTTACGCTGTGTAATTGGACTTCTCTTGAGTCAGGGGTCAACTTAACTCATAGGTTTGATCCTAGCAATTTACCTTTATACTCTTTCTTCTGTAAGTAGGAATTTACCAATCAAGCATGCTTTTTCAGTCAGAGATAATGGAAGATAACAGCCTGACTGCTGATGAAACTGAGCATAATTAAATGGTTTAGAGTAAAGTCCACCCTTTTCTTGGAGAAGGAAATGCCAACCCACTCCAGTATTCTTGCCTGGAAAATTTCATGGACAGAGGAGCCTGGTGGGCTACAGTCCATGGGGTCACAAAGAGTCAGACACGACTGGGTGACTTTCACATCACTCATCATAGTTTTCTGGTAGTGAAAAGGCCTAACATTACACAAACACAGCAATGACTGACTTAGCTCCTAAAAGAGTCTCTGTTTTGGGGCGGGGCAGTTCATCTCATGAATTTGTAGTTTAGTCACATACAGAAAGTAATTTTGCAAGTCAGCCAGCAGCATGTTAGTTGAGCACTGAAGCCTGAGAGTCAAACTTTGGAATTCTGACTTTAGCCATAAATGCCTCTGTGACCTTAGATCAATTACTTAAGCCCATGGACCCCATGCCCCTCATTTGTGTAATAAGGGCCACAAAACTACTTACCTTACAGAGATGTTCAGTTCAGTTCAGTACAGTCGCTCAGTTGTGTCCGACTCTTTGCGACCCCGTGAATCGCAGCACGCCAGGCCTCCCTGTCCATCACCAACTCCCGGAGTTCACCCAGACTCACGTCCATTGAGTCAGTGATGCCATCCAGCCATCTCATCCTTTGTTGTCCCCTTCTCCTCCTGCCCCCAATCCCTCCCAGCATCAGAATCTTTTCCAGTGAGTCAACTCTTCGCATGAGGTGGCCAAAGGACTGGAGTTTCAGCTTTATCATCATTCCTTCCAAATAAATCCCAAGGCTGATCTCCTTCAGAATGGACTGGTTGGATCTCCTTGAAGTCCAAGGGACTCTCAAGAGTCTTCTCCAACATCACAGTTCAAAAGCATCAATTCTTCAGCGATCAGCCTTCTTCACAGAGATGTTATAAAGATTAAATAATGGGTAGAAAACTCTTAGCATAATATCTGCAGGTTTAAGGGGCTTGTGTAACATGCTGCTGCTAAGTCACTTCAGTCGTGTCTGACTCTGTGGGACCCCGTAGACATGCTACCTGTTATTAATTTTTACTTTCTAATATTTAGTTCAGTTTAGTCTTTTATTTATTTCTCTTTTTATTTGTTATTTATTTTTTAAATTGATATTTATTTCTCTTTTTCTGTGAGGAACTTAGATTAGAAAGATGTCAATTACTTGCCCTTCAATAAAGGTTCTTAGAATCTGGTTAAGGAGAAAACATCTTATTTCACCATACTATGATAAAGCCATACTGTGATAAAGCCGGAGAAGGCAATGGCACCCCACTCCAGTACTCTTGCCTGCAAAATCCCATGGACGGAGGAGCCTGGTAGGCTGCAGTCCATGGGGTCGCTAAGAGTCGGACAGACTGAGTGACTTCACTTTCACTTTTCACTTTCATGCATTGGAGAAGGAAATGGCAACCCACTCCAGTGTTCTTGCCTGGAGAATCCCAGGGACGGGGGAGCCTGATGGGCTTCTGTCTATGAGGTCACACAGAGTCGGACACGACTGAAGTGACTTAGCAGCAGGAGCATGATAAAGCCATGCAGTGGGTATACTGTGCATTGTGGGGAATCAGGAAAGATCTCCTGGGTAATCCTGAAAGCTAACTGTTAGAGGTTAGAAGGAAATAGCTTGAGCAGAGACAAAGAGCCGTGTACCACCATGCAGTATGCATGTAACAAAAACTGCTGCATTCCAGAGAGTAAGAAACCGGATGGAGAGAATAGGAAGTGAACTGGGAAGAGCACCCTCATGGTGACGCTCTTCTTGGGAGTTTGGCTTTTACGCTTTGAATGGTAGAGACTCAGTGAAGTATTCTAGCAGGATTGTGCCATGGTCCTCCTCTCTGGGTGATGTGGAGAGGATGGTTTAAAGGAAGCCAAAGCCAGGGTAAAAGAAAAAGTGAAAGTAAAGTCGCTCAGTTGTATCTGATTCTTTGTGACCCCGTGAACTGTAGCCTGCCAGGCTCCTCCATCCATGGGATTTTCCTGGGAAGAATATTGGAGTGAGTTGCCATTTCCTTCTTCAGGGATCTTCCCAACCCAGGGATCAAACCCAGGTCTCTTATATTGCAGGCAGACGCTTTACCGTCTGAGTCACCAGGGATATTGACCATTTGCATTGAGGCAACAACAACAGACATAAGAAGAAGGTTTAGTTCAGTTCAGTTCAGTCGCTTGGTCGTGTCCAACTCTGTGACCCCATGAATCACAGCATGCCAGGCCTCCCTGTCCATCACCAACTCCCAGAGTTCACCCAGACTCACATCCATCGAGTCAGTGATGCCATCCAGCCATCTCATCCTCTGTCGTCCCCTTCTCCTCCTGCCCCCAGTCCTTCCCAGCATCAGGGTCTTTTCCAATGAGTCAACTCTTTGCATCAGGTGGCCAAAGTATTGGAGTTTCAGTTTTAGCATCAGTCCTTCCAATGAACACCCAGGACTGATCTCCTTTAGGATGGACTGGCTGGATCTCCTTGTGGGCCAAGGGACTCTCAAGAGTCTTCTCCAACACCACAGTTCAAAAGCATCAATTCTTCAGCACCCAGCTTTCTTCACAGTCCAACTCTCACATCCATACGTGACCACTGGAAAAACCATAGCCTTGACTAGATGGACCTTTGTTGGCAAAGCAATATCTCTGCTTTTCAATATGCTGTCCAGGTTGGTCATAACTTTCCTTCCACGGAGTAAGCGTATTTTAATTTCATGGCTGCAATCACTATCTGCAGTGATTTTGGAGCACGCCCCCCCACCAAAAAAAAAAAAGTCTGACACTGTTTCCACTGTTTTCCCAACTATTACCCATGAAGTGATGGGACAAGATGCCATGATCTTCGTTTTCTGAATGGTGAGCTTTAAGCCAACTTTTTCACTCTCCTCTTTCACTTTCATCAAGAGGCTTTTTAGTTCCTTTTCACTTTCTGCCATAAGGGTGGTGTCATCTGCATATCTGAGGTTATTGATATTTCTCCCTGCCGTCTTGATTCCAGCTTGTGCTTCTTCCAGCCCAGCATTCTCATGATGTACTTTGCATATAAGTTAAATAAGCAGAGTGACAATATACAGCCTTGACGTACTCCTTTTCCTATTTGGAACCAGTCTGTTTTCCCATGTCCAGTTCTAACTGTTGCTTCCTGACCTGCATATAGGTTTCTCAAGAGGCAGGTCAGGTGGTCTGGTATTCCCATCTCTTTTAGAATCTTCCACAGTTTATTGTGATCCACACAGTCAAAGGCTTTAGCATAGTCAATAAGCAGAACTAGATGTTTTTTTCTGGAACTCTCTTGCTTTTTCCATGATACAGCAGATGTTGGCAATTTGATCTCTGGTTCCTCTGCCTTTTCTAAAACCAGCTTAAACATCTGGAAGTTCACGGTTCACGTTGCTGAAGCCTGGCTTGGAGAATTTTGAGCATTACTTTACTAGTGTGTGAGATGGGTGCAATTGTGCGGTAGTTTGAGCATTTTTTGGCATTGCCTTTCTTTGGGATTGGAATGAAAACTGACCTTTTTCAGTCCTGTGGCCACTGCTGAGTTTTCCATATTTGCTGGCATATTGAGTGCAGCACTTTCACAGCATCATCTTTCAGGATTTGAAATAGCTCAACTGGAGTTCTGTCACCTCCACTAGCTTTGTTCCTAGTGATACTGTCTAAGGCCCACTTGACTTCACATTCCAGGATGTCTGGCTCTAGGTGAGTGATCACACCATTGTGGTTATCTGGGTCATGAGATCTTTTTTGTACAGTTCTTCTGTGTATTCTTGCCACCTCTTCTTAATATCTTCTGCTTCTGTTAGGTCCATACCATTTCTGTCCTTTATTGAGCCCATCTTTGCATGAAATGTTCCCTTGGTATCTCTAATTTTCTTGAGATCTCTAGTCTTTCCCATTCTTTTGTTTTCCTCTATTTCTTTGCACTGATCACTGAGGAAGGCTTTCTTACCTCTCCTTGCTATTCTTTGGAACTCTGCATTCAGATGCTTATATCTTTCCTTTTCTCATTTGCTTTTGCTTCTCTTCTTTTCACAGCTATTTGTAAGGCCTCCTCAGACAGCCATATTGCTTCTTTGCATTTCTTTTCCATGGGGATGGTCTTGATCCCTGTCTCCTGTACAGTGTCACGAACTTCAGTCCATAGTTCATCAGGCACTTTATCAGATCTAGTCCCTTAAATCTATTTCTCACTTCCACCGTATAATCATAAGGGATTTGATTTAGGTCATACCTGAATGGTCTAGTGGTTTTCCCTACGTTCTTCAATTAAGTCTGAATTTGGCCATAAGGAGTTTATGATCTGAGCTACAGTCAGCTCCCAGTCTTGTTTTTGCTGACTGTATAGAGCTTCTCCATCTTTGGCTGCAAAGAATATAATCAATCTGATTTCAGTGTTGACCATCTGGTGATGTCCATGTGTAGAGTCTTCTCTTGTGTGGGAAGTCAAGACAAGGTAGTAGGTGTGAAAAACATTTAAGAGCTAAAGCAAGTGGACGAGGTGACTGGCTGGAAGGTGGGATGAGGAACAAAAGGTTTCAGATGAATTCAGATTTCTGGCTTGATTAACAGATGGTGCTGCTATTTACTGTGGCTGGGAACACTGGAGCAGAATAAGGAGGAGATGAGGATGAGGGTGGGGAACGTTGATGACTTGTTGACTTTGCCACCTTTGCTTGTGAGACATCCAGGAGGATATAAGGGTGTGCAAATGAGAGTAGATGACTTAAACCAACGGAAAGGAAGAACTGCATGTACCATTGTCAGTTTCCTAGTCGTGAAGAAGAAATCATACTTGAATCTATGCTGCTGCTTAGTCACTTCATAGTATTTACAGCTTACAGCAGCTAAAAGTATCAAGTCTTATCGTGAAGAGGACTAGCATTTGTTGATAATTGTGTTCGTGGTAGACCTCTGTGCTAATCCTGATAGTTTTATATGTTTACTGTTTAGCTAATAGATATACTTACCATAACTATTCATTTTATCTAATAATTCTCTTATTGTTCTTTCCTCCTACTGAACATTTATTTTTAATTGAAGGATAATTGCTTTACAGTATTGTGTTGGTTTCTGCCAAGCATCATTTCTCAGTTACTCTTGATTTTGTTTACAGATTTCTCATTTTTATTTTCTTAGGTGAAAAACCCCTAAATTTCATCTGAATATTTAAAATAACAAATTTAGTTAAACTCAACATATATTTATGAGGTACTTATACCTTGGCCACCTCATGCGAAGAGTTGACTCATTGGAAAAGACTCTGATGCTGGGAGGGATTGGGGGCAGGAGGAGAATGGGACGACAGAGGATGAGCTGGCTGGATGGCATCACTGACTCGATGGACATGAGTCTGGGTGAACTCTGGGAGTTGGTGATGGACAGGGAGACCTGGCGTGCTGCAATTCATGGGGTCGCAAAGAGTGGGACACGACTGAGCAACTGAACTGAACTGAACTGATACCCTGTTGAATACTGAAAGGAATGGTATAAAAACAAAATATAAACAATTTGTACCTTTACAAGACACTAATATATTTTAAATTATTGCCTTCAATTATATTAAAACTTTCTTTCCCTTCCAATTTTCTGCCTATGTTTATAAAAAAGTCAATCTCGCTAATCTCAAAAGTTCTAGTAGCCCCATTACTGGCTGATTGTGTTGTAAGAAACTTGGAAAGTGGAGAGCGTAGGATTTAATGTTTCTCTTTTCTCCTTCTTCTGGATCTGGCTTCCTGGTATTTGGGTTAAGAAGTAAGGACTAGAGAGTCAGAGGTTATCCTATATCACTGCATTTCTATTCTTGCTCTTGGCTTCACTCTGCTTTGATCTTGGTCTGCTTGGCTTTATCTCCATCTGCATCTGTTAGAATGTGTCAGGGTGACCCTAGAATGTAGTGCATGGTTCTCTCCAGTGGGGCTTAGCTTTACCTTCGAGCCCTCTATGGAACAGGCGTGACTTCTTTTAGGCTTCATATATTCTATGGGAATATATTTTCATCCAATATTTTGGATAATATATTGTTATCCAAAAACTTCATCCCCTTTTTCTAACTTCCATGATCATTCACACAGAACCAAGTGAATGCTTATTCCTCTTCTGTATCCTCTCAAACAGAAGCTGTGGATTGCCCCTATTTTATTCCCAGGTTGTTATACCATGATTTCTTTGCCTATTGGTATTGACTACTGAAAGCACCTTCTGTCTCCAGGAATTTACAAATACATGTCAAGACCAGCCTTATGCTCACATTAAAACCCAAGCTATAAAGAACATATGGCAAGGGCCCCCAACAATTCTCCTCTGTTCTTTACTCCCAATGACAGTAGAATGATGGGCATACAAAATTTGCTTCTCTTGGAACAACCAGCTGGGGAGAAGTAACAGGTTCTTCTCTGCAGTCTCACTAATTTTTTCAAGTGCATCCTCAGAACTCGCTCTCAATTTGCCTTTGGAAAAGGAAACAGGACCTTAAACATGGTATTTTGCATGTGGCACCTGACTGAGGTGGTAGTTCCTTTGTCTCACCCCCAAAACCATGCAACTGCTTTGCTCTTTTCTTCTGTACTAATAGGAAGAGGGTGGTTGACTTCAGTACTACCAGTTCAGCTACCTCTCAAAGAGACCTTGGAAAATCTCTGGCCCCTTTGTTATGGCTTTCTTTAGAATGAGAATATTTGCTTTAGGAAGTGTGCTTTTTTATCCTAAGCCTTGAGCCTTAGCCACAATTCCAGGATAACAGGAAGCATTCCATTCAACTCCCTGTTACCAACTTTAACACTAAAACAAACTTAGTATGATTTGAGGAAAGACCTGTTTAAGGAACTTCAGCCAGAAGACATATCTTGAGCACTGCAAAAGATGATCCTTTCTGAGGAAAACATATCCCCTTTACAAGCAGTTAGATGTTCCTAGGGAATTTGGTTAATGACACAAGAAGAGGAAAGACATTCTTGGGAATAGTGGAAAATCAGGGAAACTCATGGAAAGATGAATAGCCTGGAAATTGGTCTACTAATCTTGGTTTATTACTCAATTGCCTTGTGAACTAGACTCTTTAGCTCTTTGACCTTTGCGGTTTTTCTCTGGAAAGGGAGAAAGATCTTAAGATAATCTTAAAATGCTGTAATTCTAGGACTCAGATTTATGATTTTAATAACTTTCCAAGTGGAATATGGAGGGTAAGTGTGGGCTTTTCTAAAATTGGCCTCTGAATAGTCATGTGAGGCAGTTCTTTTGATCTGTTCACAACTGGATTTTATTGTAGTGATTTGGCTAAAGTTTGAAATTAAATTATTCTAGGCCAAATTTTATCAATTTCTCTAGGACACAGAGATATTAAGTAAACAGTCCCTTTTAGTACCATTAAGGAACTGAAACAGCAGTAAGGGATGGTTAGTCTTGCCTGGCAAGGTAGGCCAGGCACTAAGAAAATTTTACTGACTTAGTAAGCAGCAAGCAGTAACAGAAATTGTTGCGGAAAGTCCTGAAATTATGAGAATGAATACATTGGAGGAGTACCAATTTTTATATCCATAATTACATCCACACACGCAAAAACATCTACATCTATGCTGCTGCTGCTGCTAAGTCGCTTCAGTCGTGTCCGACTCTGCACGACCCCATAGACGGCAGCCCACCAGGCTCCCCCGTCCCTGGGATTCTCCAGGTAAGAACACTGGAGTGGGTTGCCATTTCCTTCTCCAATGCACGAAAGTGAAAAGGGAAAGTGAAGTCGCTCAGTCATGTCTGACTCCCAGCGACCCCATGGACTGCAGCCTACCAGGCTCCTCCATCTATACATCTGTATAATGTCATTCATGCCTATTCTGCATTTAAGTTTCTAGTCTTTTAAAGTAACTTATTTTATAGTCCTTTGCATCTTTCTTACAGAAACAAAATATATGCCCTTATCAATATAGTATATAACATATCACCTGATATGGAGATGAACCTGAAGTACATGTAGGAAAGGAGATCTCTATTGTATGTCAATAAAATATTTTGGCAGCGATTATTTTAAAAAAAATTACAGACTTTGTGGAAGAAAGACATTATGTCAGTCTAATGTCAAAGAAAAACACTGGCTAGTACGTACTACTTGTATTACACTATATTTATATGCATTTCTGGAGAAGGCAATGGCACCCCACTCCAGTACTCTTGCCTGGAAAATCCCATGGGTGGAGGAGCCTGGTAGGCTGCAGTCCATGGGGTCGCTAAGAGTCAGATATGACTGAGCGACTTCACTTTCACTTTTCACTTTCATGTATTGGAGAAGGAAATGGCAACCCACTCCAGTGTTCTTGCCTGGAGAATCCCAGGGACGGGGGAGCCTGGTGGGCTGCCGTCTATGGGGTCGCACAGAGTCGGACACGACTGAAGTGACTTAGCAGCAGGTTGGTCATAACTTTTCTTCCAAGGAGTAAGCGTCTTTTAATTTCATGGCTGCAGTCACCATCTGTAGTGATTTTGGAGCCCAGAAAAATAAAGTCTAACACTGTTTCTACTGTTTCCCCATCTATTTCCCATGAAGTGATGGGACCGGATGCCATGATCTTCGTTTTCTGAATGTTGAGCTTTAAGCCAACTTTTTCACTCTCCACTTTCACTTTCATCAAGAGGCTTTTTAGTTCCTCTTCACTTTCTGCCATAAGGGTGGTGTCATCTGTATATCTGAGGTTATTGATATTTCTCCCAGCAATCTTGATTCCAGTTTGTGTTTCTTCCAGTCCATATTTCTCATGATGTACTCTGCATAGAAGTTAAATGAACAGGGTGACAATATACAGCCTTGATGAACTCCTTTTCCTATTTGGAACCAGTCTGTTGTTCCATGTCCAGTTCTAACTGTTGCTTCCTGACCTGCATTCAGGTTTCTTAAGAGGCAGATCAGGTGGTCTGGTATTCCCATCTCTTTCAGAATTTTCCACAGTTAATTGTGATCCACACAGTCAAAGGCTTTGGCATAGTCAATAAAGCAGAAATAGATGTTTTTCTGGAAGTCTCTTGCTTTTTCTATGATCCAGTGGATGTTGACAATTTGATCTCTGGTTCCTCTGCCTTTCTAAAACCAGCTTGAACATCAGGAAATTCACAGTTCACATATTGCTGAAGCCTGGCTTGGAGAATTTTGAGCATTACTTTACTAGCGTGTGAGATGAGTGCATAAAGACTAGTAAATAAGTTTACCCGATCAAATTGGAAAATCTTTTTAAGGTTAACAGTGGTTGGTAGTAATAAAAGAGAAGCAGACATCTTAAGATATTGCTAAAGCAAGCATGTGTTTTAGTATTTCAGGAAAAAATTGGCAATAATTAATAAGAACCTTAAATATGTCTTTTAATTTTGACCCAGCAATTCTCCTTCTAAAACATCAACACATTAGTTTTAGAATGCACACATACTTAACAGCTGTTTACTGCAATATTATTTGTAAGATAAATAATTGAAAATTGTAGAAATTTTCTAACTATAGTTACTTACATAATTGTATAGATGCTACAAGTATTAAGTTACAGAATATTTACATGAGTTAGTCACAATATTTTATCTTGCTATTTAGTTTGAACAGTAGAGACTGTTCATAGTTACTTTCCTAATGACTGAAAGCAATAAAAATGTAACTGCAGTAATACAAGCATGTTTCCCTTCTTTAAAATTTTCACACATTTTCATTAAAGAAATCTTAGGAAATCAATGTACATCATAAAGAAAATAAGGATCAACTAAAATCTTACTACTAATATACAATGACTGTCATCATTTTTGTCTATATTCTTCTACTGCTTTCTTTGCAAATACATTAATTTTCTATTTTTACATTCTGCTTAACACAAGATGGAGACATGTTTAAATTTTTTATAACTTTTCTTCAATTATAAAATATTGTGACTAACTCGTATTCTCTAACAAAATAATTGTTGCACCTATAAAGTGTGATAGTTTTTGATAAAACTATCAAAAATTAAAAACTATAAATTTTCATAGTAGTTCTTAATACTGTATAAATATATATATATAAATATATATATTTGTATATATGTATGTATAAATATATATATTTATACAGTGATTAACAGTTTAAAAGGGGCTCATAGTGATTAATTTATTTGTTTATTCATTGACTGCACTATACAGCATTGGAGAAGGCAATGGCACCCCACTCCGGTCCTCTTCCCTGGAAAATCCCATGGATGGAGGAGCCTGGTAGGCTGCAGTCCATGGGGTCCCTGAGAGCCAGACACGACTGAGCGACTTCACTTTCACTTTTCACTTTCATGCATTGGAGAAGGAAATGGCAACCCACTCCAGTGTTCTTGCCTGGAGAATCCCAGGGACGGGGGAGCCTGGTGGGCTGCCGTCTATGGGGTCGCACAGAGTCGGACACGACTGAAGTGACTTAGCATAGCATAGCATACAGCATAAGGGATCTCGGTTCCCCCATCAAGGATCGAACCCATGCTTCCTGCAGTGGACCACCAGGGGATTCCCAGTGATCATTTTATTTATTTATTCTTCACAATATGTGCTCTAGGAAAATGTAATAGTCCTTGATGTATAAATAAGCAAAGGGTTATTAAATGATTTGACCAGTTATGAAACCAGTGTCAGAGGTGGGCCTTCAAATGTCCTTCTAATGCACATCCATTGTGCTGTCTCAGCTGCCCTCTTGACAGTATTTAGTATAGAACACAGGGGCATCCTCATTTTCTGGGGCATCTTTATATATGATTATGTCAACAGCAAAGACATTGAGTTAATAATTTCCCTTTGAATGACTTACCAGGCAAAAGAAAAACAGCCTTCTACTTTCAATGTTGTTTTGAACTGCTATGAAAATTTATAGTTTTTAATTTTTGATAGTTTTATCTCTTCAGCTTCTAGATTGGAAGCAAATAAAGGCAGAAACTGTTCTTCTACCTATGCTATCAGGTCTTCAGCAACTTACAGACGTTTTCATTCTTGCTTATGACTGTATCATGGCATAGTTGTTGTTTAGTTGCTAAGTCATGTCTGCCTTTTTGGTGACCCCTTGGACTGTAGCCTGCCAGGCTCCTCTTGTCCATTGGATTTCCCAGGCCACAGTACTTGAATGAGTTGTCATTTCCTTCTCCAATATCATGGCATGTTAATAGTAATGTCATAGGTTGTAAAATGCCTAAAGTGCAAGCAGATATGGCTGTTGTCATTATGTTGATGAGCGCTTCTTAAGTGGGTTCCAGGTTATTATGTGTGCTTTTTAAAAAAACACGCGTTAGGAGTTTAGAGCATTTGCTATTTCTAAAAAGATTTCCTTTGAAAAAATAGCTCTGGAATCACTGACCATCTAACAGATGCCTCTGTCGAAACTGTGGTATTTTTGCAACTTGGAGAGTTAGGTCCAGGCTGTGGTGACATCATCAGCATGATGAATGTCAACTGAGACACCTCTTAGAACAGAGATTGCAGATTCCAAAGTGAAGCACATTTCTCTGAGTGTTTATTTCTGCAAGTGAGAAATTGTGAAGTTTCTCAAAGTAATTTAAATTCTTCGGTAATACACCCACTGTAATGGTGAGAAGAAACATTCTCTTATTAGGCACTGATTTTTGAAACTGTTAAAACTTTCACTCCAGATATAAATTTTAAAAATGTACATATATATAATATGTATATGTATATATTTAACACTTGCATTGTAATATTTTTTTTTGAGAACTGGATAACAAGAAAATATATCTTTGCTTCAATGTCATGCAAGACAATTTTAACAAGCACATAATTTAAGAACAATAAACTCTTTCATACTTCCCCATCTCTTTATCATTCCCAGTGTGCCTCACCCTAGCCATTCATTTTCCTTTTATGTTCTACCTAATTCTCAGCAAAAAAAAAAAAAAAAAAGAGCCCAACTCAGAGACAGCTTTCTGATGTTATAAGAAGAGAGGCTGACTGGTATTCCAGTTTGCTCTTCATGCTAAGAAACATTTCTGTTTTTCTCTCTTTGACTTTCAATCAAAACATTTTTCTGTGCCCTCATGTATGTTCTACCTTTCAGAGAGTTGAAGGATGTAAAACATCTTCTTTAATAAGAAGGAAGTATTTGTCATTCCATTCACTCATACATGCAATGAGACAGAGATTTACTGAGCACTTTCAGACACCAAGTATTGTTCTCCTTCTAAAGACTGATCTGTTTTTTTTAAAAAAAAGAGAGATAGAGAGACCCAAATATCTATTCTTTGGAAGTTCATATTAAGAGCAGAAAATAAACAAGAAAATTTGTTAAAATATATAAGATTACATGAACACCAAGAAAAATAAATCAGAGGAAAAAATTTAAATAGTGAGTATTTACCTCTAATGTAGGATAGATTGAGAAGGTCTCCATAAAAATTTCAATCAACGTTTAAAGGAAATGTGAGTGTAAGACACAAAATAACTAAAGAAAATTAATGAAAACAACTTTATTCATTTCAGAGCAAATGTGAGAAATATGGTAAACTACCTAGACTACATCCTGTCCTCCCTGAGCTGGACATTTGGATTTTAATATTTTAGAAATGTCTCGTCTATCACATTTCATGGTGGATTTGGGCAGCTTATAATTAATAGTCTCTTTTAGATTTAGACCTGCCTAAAGAGAATATTTAGAAAGAACTAAAATTAGAATGAAATGAATAAGGGTTTAACTATTTTAACTAAAGATTGGACTGCAAGGAGATCCAACCAGTCCATTCTGAAGGAGATCAGCCCTGGGATTTCTTTAGAAGGAATGATGCTAAAGCTGAAACTCCAGTACTTTGGCCACCTCATGCGAAGAGTTGACTCATTGGAAAAGACTCTGATGCTGGGAGGGATTGGGGGCAGGAGGAGAAGGGGACGACAGAGGATGAGATGGCTGGATGGCATCACTGACTCCATGGACGTGTCTGAGTGAACTCCGGGAGTTGGTGATGGACAGGGAGGCCTGGCGTGCTGTGATTCATGGGGTTGCAAAGAGTCGGATATGACCCAGTGACTGAACTGAACTGAACCAGAACTGAAGATTATGCTTTAAAACCAATGCTGAAATATTTTAATGATGGCAAAAAAGCCGAAAACCAAAAAATCAGTAATAAGTGGTGATTGAGATCAGCAGCTGTGGTTACTGGTACCAGTTCCACCTGTAGCCATGTGTGCTATGAAAATAGTTCATTTTAGGAGGCTGGATTAGTTGGTTCTTATGATCTATTTTAAAAAAAGAAAAACTCTGGGAGCATGTGATTTTAGAATGAAGAGCATAGAATGAAAAGCATTTCACCTTTTGTTTGTAGAAATATCCTTTTTATTGAGGCATGCATGCTAAGTTGCTTCAGGCATGTCTGATTCTTTGTGACCCTAAAGACTGTAGCCCAGCAGGCTCTTCTGTCCTTGGGATTCTCCAGGTAAGAATATTGGAGTGGGTTGCCATGCCCTCCTCCAGGGAATCTTCCCAATGCAGGAATTGAACCCACATCTCTTATGTTATTGAGACATATTTGGCATGTTAGTTTCAGGTGTACCATGTGGTGATTTGATATTTTCATGTATTGAGAAATGATTACCACACTAAGTCTAGTTAACATTTATCACGACACATAGTTACATTTTTTTTTTCTTGTGATGAGAACTTTTAAGATTTAATTTCTTAGCAACTTCCAAATAGCCAACACAGTGTTAATAATGATAGTCACCGTGCTGTACATTACATCCTCATGACTTATTTATTTTATAACTCTCAGGTTATGGGACTTCTCCGGTGGCTCAGATGGTAAAGAATCTACCTGCAACAGGAGACCTGAGTTCAATCCCTGGGTGGGAAAGATCCCCTGGAGGAGGGAATGACTACCCAGTCCAGTATCCTCGCCTGAGAAATCCCATGGACAGAAGAGCATGGTGGGCTACAGTTCATGGAGTCTTAAAAGAGTAGATCACAACTGAGCAACTAAACAGCAACACACTTGGTTCTATGGTACGAGTTCAGTCAGAGTCAGTCATAATGCAGAGATGAATATTACACCTCCTAGAACCATTCAGTCAGTTCAAATCAGTTGCTCAGTCGTGTCCGACTCTTTGCAACCCCATGAATTGCAGCACGCCAGGCCTCCCTGTCCATCACCAACTCCCGGAGTTCACTCAAACTCATGTCCATCGAGTCGGTGATGCCATCCAGCCATTTCATCCTCTGTCGTCCCCTTTTCCTCCTACCCCCAATCCCTCGCAGCATCAGAGTCTTTTCCAATGAGTCAACTCTTCGCATGAGGTGGCCAAAGTACTGGAGTCTCAGCTTTAGCATCATTCCTTCCAAAGAACACCCACGGTTGATCTCCTTCAGAATGGACTGGTTGGATCTCCTTGCAGTCCAAGGGACTATCAAGAGTCTTCAACAACACCACAGTTCAAAAGCATCAATTCTTTGGCACTCAAATTTCTTCACAGTCCAACTCTTGCATCCATACACGACCACTGGAAAAACCATAGCCTTGACTAGACAGACCTTTGTTGGCAGAGTAATGTCTCTGCTTTTTAATATGCTATCTAGGTTGGTCATAACTTTACTTCCAAGGAGTAAGCATCTTTTAATTTCATGGCTGCAATCACCATCTACAGTGATTTTGGAGCCCCCAAAAATAAAGTCTGACACTGTTTCCCCATCTATTTCCCATGAAGTGATGGGACCAGATGCCATGATCTTCGTTTTCTGAATGTTGAGCTTTAAGCCAACTTTTCCACTCTCCTCTTTCACTTTCATCAAGAGGCTTTTTAGTTTCTCTTCACTTTCTGCCATAAGGATGGTGTCATCTGTATATCTGAGGTTATTGATATTTCTCCCAGCAATCTTGATTCCAGCTTGTGCTTCTTCCAGCCCAGCGTTTCTCATGATGTACTCTGCATAGAAGTTAAATAAGCAGGGTGACAATATACAACCTTGACATACTCCTTTTCCTGTTTGAAACCAGTCTGTTGTTCCATGTCCAGTTCAAACTGTTGTTTCCTGACCTGCATTCAGGTTTCTTAAGAGGCAGGTAAGGTGGTCTGGTATTCCCATCTCTTTCAGAATTTTCCACAGTTAATTGTGATCCACACAGTCAAAGGCTTTGGCATAGTCAATAAAGCAGAAGTAGATGTTTTTCTGGAACTCTCTTGCTTTTTCCATGATCCAGCAGATGTTTGGAATTTGATCTCTGGTTCCTCTGCCTTTTCTAAAACCAGCTTGAACATCTGGAAGCTCACAGTTCACGTATTACTGAAGCCTGGCTTGGAGAATTTTGAGCATTACTTTACTAGAATGTGAGATGGGTGCAGCTGTGCAGTAGTTTGAGCATTCTTTGTTATTGCCTTTCTTTGAGATTGGAATGAAAACTGACCTTTTCTAGTCCTGTGGCCACTGCTGAGTTTTCCAAATTTGCTGGCAAATTGAGTGCAGCACTTTCACAGCATCATCTTTCAGGATTTGAAATAGCTCAACTGGAATTCCATCACCTCCACTAGCTTTGTTCCTAGTGATGCTTTCTAAGGCCCACTGGACTTCACATTTCAGGATGTCTGGCTCTAGGTGAGTAATCACACCATTGTGATTATCTTGGTCATGAAGATCTTTTTTGTACTTTTATTATGTCAAGACTCTCTTCTGCTTTAAAAGCATTATGCTGTTCAACAAGTGAATTTAAAAAAAAAAAAAAAAAAGATTTTTGGGAGGTATGAAACTTTTCTCACTGTTGACCTCTGGATTTGCTCCATGTGGTGATAGCGACTAGGGCTGGCAGTGACTGAAGACTGACCAGGAAGCACCTGGTGGAGTGGAGCTCAGTGAAAGTAGGAAATCAGGGAGGTTAATCTTAACTATTTGAACACTTTTCAACTTGGCAAGAAATCTTTAAAAACCTTCCCTTTGCTCTTGATTTTGAAACGCAACTTTATCTTTTTCATGGCCAATTTTTATACACTCAGTGCACAGTAAATAAAATGTATTGTTCTACTAGTCTCAAAGGAGGGAAATAATATCAAGTTTAAATGACTCTTTCTAAGGTCACACAATCAAAGGCAAAGCTTGCATTTTTTGTTTTGTTTCCATTTGGGGCAAGCTTTATTTTCAACAGGGAGTGGAAGAGTCAACAAAATAAACACCTCGCTTCCTCTGTCAGAAGCAAGTCACTCAGTAGTTGCTTGACCCTGCTCGAAACTTCAACTAACTGATGTCCTAGACCCCATTTTACCTCAGTTCACTCATCTATTTCTCTGTTCATTCCTCAAGTCTCTAATCTTTTTTTTGTTTTTATTTTAAAAATTGTTTTTAATTGGAGGATAATTGCTTTATAATATTGTGCTGGTTTCTCCCATGTATCAACATGAATCAGCCATTGGTATACTTATGTCCCCTCCCACCTCCCACTCCATCCCACCTCTAGAGGCTGTCAGAGAGCCCTGGGTTAAAGCTTCCTGCATCATACAGCAAATTTTCCACTGGCTGTCTAATTTTACGTATGGTATTGTGTATGTTTCAATGCTCCTCTCTCAATTAGTCCCACCGTCTCCCTACTTGCCTGAGTACACAAGTCTGTTCTCTTTGTCAGTGTCTTTAAACATTGGTGTCTCCGCAATCCACAGACTGTTTTTCTATCCTCACAACACAAATTTCCTGACTTATGACTCTTTTCTGAAATCTTTAAAAGTCATTGATACGTTCGAAACCCCAAGTCCTGACTTTTCTCCTGAACTTCAGACTTCGATATCTAGCTCAAAATTTCCATGTAAATGTCCAAGAGACATCTTCAGCTTAACAGGATCATACCCAAAATTCCTGATTTTAACCCCAGCACTAGATCCTGCCACAGTCCTCCCATCCCTGTTTCAGTAAATCAATATTCTAACACTTGCCCTTGGGGAAGAAATTAAAATAGCTCCTGATTCTTCTCTTTATCTCATAACTTACTTCTAGTCAACAATTCCTATCAGCTCTGATGCTGAAATATATCCAGATTCTTGTGACTTCTCTTCAGTTGCCTCCATCACCAAGTCACCCTCATCATCTCTCCCAGAGGGTTATTGAAACAAGACAGAATTTGTATTTGAATCCCTTATCTCCTGACTTTCATCCAGGGCTCATTTTAAGCAACAAGAAAAGGTTAAGTGGAAAAATCATTTGGACTCAATACATGGGACTCTGCTGGGAAGATAGAAGGCACAGGGAAAGTCTGAAACATATTTTAAATGCATAACAGATTTTTATGCCTTTAAACAAAGATTTCTTAGAGATTTCAAAGGAGTTGCCTTTTAACAAGATAAGAAGCCTATTTTTAGAAAGAAAACCACTGAGTTTAATCCATGATACATATAAGTGATGCTGTATATAAGTGGTATCTGTATATAAGTGGTATCTGAAATCAGAATGCACAGTGGGTTGCTCAGGACCTCATATACCCAAGAGTTCATGTGAAGTAGACTTGTTGGGGGAACAAGACTTAGGAAAACAAAGACTATGTTAGGGATGGAGGAAATCCTCAGCTCGCTATGCATCCACAAGTGAGAGGGGATTCCAGGCAGCTGAAGCATTTGAGGAATTAAGCTGCATGGGATTAGGGGCATTAAAACCCCCTCCTTTCCATCACCTCCTCTCTGACCAAGCACATAAAACTTAACACTAAAGATGTCTGTAACAGCTGTGAAAGTGTCTAACCATTAGAAAAGAAAGTAGAAAAATAGGCATCTTTGCATGTTATTTTACTTCCTGGTTGCCAATACATTCTTTTAAAGGAAGTTTTCTTAAAAAAAAAAAAAAAATGAATATTCCAATGTGGAAACTCTATAGACATAAGATACTTTAGGAATTAAAGGTTTAATATAGCTATGGCTATATTTCTGTGACAAATATTTCTCCATATGAAATTTAAAATTTTTTAATAACTCCATCACTCCCCTTTGCCTCATTATCCTGAGAGAAGTGGAAAGGTGTCTGGGAAGGTATCTGTTTCTGCCCAAGTTCTATATACCAGATGAGATAACATAATGGGAGGGGTGGGTGGGGAAAATGTAGGCCACAGTTGGTATAAAGTACAAGGGATGTGGCTGCAGATGTTATGTGGATCAAATAAAATACTTGAAATACTTGACATCCATTAGTATACTTTCTACTTGTCAGATTTTTTTTCCTTTTATGCAAGTCATATAAATATATATAGTCATTTTAAAACTTGGCAGTAGCAGTAAGCAGGAAAACATATATCTTGCTCTGATTCCTTTTTTTTTGCAGCTGTGTCTGAGACTGTGACCCTTTGAAGATATTAACATCTTAAAGGGATTTCCGAAGGGATAATGCGAGAAAACTATTTATGGTATCTGTCTTCTGTGCCATTCTCTGTATCAGACTCTTTCTATCATCATAATTTAATATTCATACAATTGTATAAGTTAAATCTTAGAATGCACATTTCATAGTGGAGAAAAAAGAGGGTGTGAGAATCAGGTCTTTCAGATAGAAAGTGACAGATGACACACTCTTTCCCTGACACAGCACTGCTCAGTAAGGAGGAAGATCAGAGTTGTCTTAGAAAGGAGGAAAATGTCAAGCTTCCATTTTCCGTCTTGCTCTTCAGCGGCAATCTCAAGGAATTTTCCTGTGATAATTTTCAAAGACAAATTCCTAGGACTAAAAAAGATGTATCAGATTAGTGACTGAGAATGAAGAAGGTTTTCCCTCTTGCACAGATGCACACACTACATTCTTGTGTGTGTATGTATGTGTGTGTACATTAATATGTGTAAAGCCACAATATTTTTCTTTTCATGTAATCTGTGTCACTCGTATTCTCTGTCTACTGGTTCAAGATTGCAGTAGAACCACGAGTCACTGGATTTAGGTCCATCAACCCTGTAAGACTCTCAGTTATTTTGTGCTTTCCCTCCCTCTTCTTCTCCCAGGCACTTTAATCATGTAAGTGGTCAGATAATGTGTAGTCTTTCCTCCACCAGTTTTTAATTTATCATTTCTTATTATAGATATCATCCACTCCAGATGAACTGCCAATTCTTTTAGGAGTTGTTAGTGGAAACAGTTATAAATTGCTGTCTTGTATCTTGGGAAGATCCCCTGGAGGAGGGCAAGGCAATCCACTTCAGTCATCTTGCCTGGAGAATCCAATAGACAGGAACCAAGAGTCTACACTCCATAGCATTGCAAAGAGTTGGGTGGGACTGAAGCAACTTTGCGCACACGCATCTATGCAATCAGCTGTAATGTCCACTAGAATGTTTGTCTGCTGAGTCTCTAGGAAGTGTGACCACAGGAGATGGGGTATGTGTGATACCCTCCAAGTGTAAACAACCCTGCTTTACAGCACCCTCTAGTGGCACACTGAGGTAGGCCCCAAGGTATAGCGCATGAATTTTGGTAATTTTGTGGGTGAAATATTTGAAAACAAAATTAAGACAAAAATCTGAAATCTCCTGATGTCTGGTCTAGAACTGGGTGGTGGCATCTTTGCACCTCTCATTTAGGAAATAAATAGCAGGTTGCTGGTGAAGCCTAAGAATGTCAGAAATTTCCAAATCACGTTCATCGCTGAGCTTTAGAGCATACAGGAGCTTCCCAGCTGGCGCTAGTGGTTAAGAACCCACCTGCCAATGCAGGAGAGGGATATTTAAGAGATGAGAGTTTGATTCCTAAGTGAGGAAGATCCCCTGGAGGAGGGCATAGCAACCCATTCCAGTATCCTTGCCTGAGGAATCCCATGGACAGAGGCTGTACTCTGTGGGGTCAGATTCAGACACAACTAAACTGACTTAGCATGAACATTCAATAAGAAAAAATATATCTGTGTATTTCTCAGGAATTTTTATTGTATGTATTTATCTTTAGTCTGCTATATGTTTCCTCAGCATTATTTGGGATAGTATTTAGTCTCTAAATTGTGCCCAACTCTTTCAGACCCCACGGACTGCAGCACGCCAGGCTCTCCTGTCCTCCCCTATCTCCCAGAGTTTGCTCAAATTCATGTCCATTGAGTGGGTGATGTTATCTAACCATCTCATCCTCTACTGCCCCTTCTCCTGTTGCCTTCAATCTTTCCCAGCACCAGGATCTTTTCCAGTGAGTTGGCTCTTCCCATCAGGTAGCCAAAGTATAGGAGATTCAGCTTCAGCATCAGTCCTTCTAATGAATATTTAGGGTTGATTTCCTTTAGGATTGACTGGTTTGATCTCCTTGCTGTCCAAGGGACTCTCAAGGGACTCTCCAGCACCACAGTTTGAAAGCATCAGTTCTTTAGCAGTCAGCTTTCTTTATGGCCCAACTCTCACATCTGTACATGACTACTAGGAAAAAAAAAAAAGAAATATAGTTTTGACTCTACAGACCTTTGTTTGCAAAGTGATGTCTCTGCGTTTTAATACACTCGTTAGATTTGCCATAGCTTTTCTTCTAAGAAGAAGTGTCTTTTAGTTTCATGGCTGCAGTCACTCTCCACTGATTTTGGAGCCCAAGAAAATTAAGTATGTTGCTATTTCCACTTTTCCCCCTTCTATTTTGTTGGGACTGGATGTCCCAACATCCAGTGTTGGGACTGGATGCCACGATCTTACTTTTTTGAATGAGTTTTAAGCCAGCTTTTCACTCCTCTCTTTCACCTTCAACTGAAGAGGCTCTTTAGTTATTCATTTTCTGCCATTTTAGTGGTATCATCTGTGTGTCTGAGATTGTTGGTATTTCTCCCAACAATCTTGATTCCTGCTTGTGATTCATCCAGTCCAGCATTTTGCATGAGGTACTCTGCATCTAACTTCAGTAAGCAGGGTGACTATATACAGCCTTATTTCCCAATTTTGAACCAGTCTGTTGTTCCAAGTTCTAACTGTTGCTTCTTGATTTGCATACAGCTTTTTCAAGAGACAGATAAAGTGGTCTGGTATTCCCATCTCTTTAAGAATATTCCACAGTTTGTTATAATACACACAGTCAAAGGCTTTAGCATAGTCAGTGTAGCAGAAGTAGATGTTTTTCTGAAATTCTCTTGCTTTTTCTATGATCCAGTGAATGCTGGCAATTTGATTTCTGGTTCCTCTGCCTTTTCTAAACCCACTTTGTACATTTGGAATTTTTTAGTTCACATACTGCTGAAGCCTACCTTGAAGGATTTTGAGCATAATAACCTTACTAGGATGTGAAATGAATGCAATTGTTCAGTAGTTGGCATTGCCCTTCTTTGTGATTGGAATGAAATCTGACCTTTTCCAGTCCTGTGCCACTGCTGAATTTTCCAAATTTGCTGACGTATTGAGTGCAGCACTTCAATAGCATCATCTGTTAGAATTTTAAATAGCTTGGTTGGAATTCCAGCAAGGGATTATTTTAGCCAATAAAGGGAATAATCATTAAAAACAAAACAAGGCAAAGAAAACTTGGTTTATTGGAACTTTATTTTCCTAAATCTTGGATAGACATCAAGTTTTCTGAAGTGAAGATTTTATTCTTTTCTGTGCATTTAGACTTAATCAAATATGGAAATGTGAAAATTGTGAACCTTGTTTTAAATAGCAGCACATATTTGAAATATTTCCTAATGTGATAGAGAATTAAATCTTCTTTGCATAAACTTGAGCACAAAGTGGAAACCAACTGATTCTTTGAAGACAAAGAAGAAAGAAAAATGAGCTATTTAATCCTTTTGCTGCATACTGTGGTCCTTGAAACAGGGAAGACAATTGATGGGAAATCAGGAGAAATCAGCTGTTCATTTTTACATTGCTGTTGATATTATATAAGGGCTAATCTTTTTTTTTTTTTTTTAAACAGAATATTAGAAAAGAGTCACCTTCTGAATGGTATGGGTCACATTTATCATTACAGATCAGCAGTAGTGAACATATTGAGTGTTCATGTAGGTTTTCTGTTGTGGCATGCTGGCCCTTTATTACAATATTGTATCTCCTTAGGATGTAATATTGTAGTAATGTATATTCATACTTAACATTTGTTGTAGGCTGACACAGAAAAATCACAAATATAATCAAATTTTTCCTTCAGTGAGTATTATGAGTTCATAGACCTTATAAAGATTTGCTTTCCTGGTTTATATATCTAGGCCCTTTCCTTAATAATAATGATTCAGTAAGAGTCAGTTCTAGGTATCTGGTTTTTTGTATCTTATATTCCACTGTTGAACTTTCTTTTTTTTTTTTTTTTAATCCCTCTGTTACAAAGTCTCCAGTATATTATAAACTTGCTTCTTAGTTAAATTTAGTTATAAAGAAGATATTAATAAGCACTACACTCTAAAAGAAAAATCCTTTCTTCTCAAGAACTTGTTCTCATATGAAGAATGCATTTCTTCCTTGTACTATGCTTAAACATTTTGACTGAAACATTCATCAAAGATAGCATATGGCAGTGCTTATCTCACTGATTACCTATCTACATTACCAAAAGAAATTTTCTCTAGACTATCATTGTGTAAGAGTCTAATTACTGAATTTATTTATTTTTTTTTAAAATTTTTCAGCACTTTATTTATTTATTTTTTTTATTTGATAAATTTAACACCTTTTATTGCCATACCTCATTTTACTGTGCTTTGCTTTAGTGGGCTTTATAGATACATGTTTTTTTTTTTTTTTTTTCCTTGTTAATTTTCTGTTTAGTTGATCTATCCATAAGTGTGAGTGGGGTATTAAAGTCTCCCACTATTATTGTGTTATTGTTAATTTCTCCTTTCATACTTGTTAGGATTTGTCTTACATACTGCGGTTGAACTTTCACTGTTGAACTTTCACTATTGAATCCATTACCCTTCCCAAGACATTTTCTACCAAATTATTCCCTTGGTAAGAGAAAAAAACGTTGTGTGCTGAGAACTAATAATGTGTTATACAAAAAGAAAAAGAATTTCTTAAGTTTAAAAATCTTGGTATTTTCAAAATCCTAGCAACTTATGACCAAATTATATGCTTTTTCATGTAAAATATGTATTTTAAAATTATCTTTTTAATATGCATTTTAGATATATTTATATATTAATATAGTAAGCATTTTCTGGGAGTTGGTGATGGACAGGGAAGCCTGGCTTGCTGCAGTCCATGATGTCGCAAAGAGTCGGACACGCCTGAGCTATTGAACTGACTGATAGATGCTGATGTGAATAAATAGATTTCTGCCTTTAAAGAGTTTGAAATATAATTGGACTTGTAGGGTTAGGCTAAGCAGATAAAATAACTGATGCAATCAGGTAATTAAGTCATATATTAAAGGTAAATATAAAATGTTGTACTCATTTCTAGGGCTGCTGTAATGAATTACTGCGAAACGAGTGGCTTTGTCTCCGCCCTAAATTCAGTATGATTTCATCTTAATATCTTTAATTACATCTACAAAGACCGTATTTCCCAATAAAGTCACATTCTGAGATTGTGTGGACATAAATTTGAAGGAGACACTTCAACCCAGTATATTGGCTGTGAGTAGATAAAAGAAGAGTTTCTTAGTTTGGCCTGATTTGGATGGGGATGGAATATTCAGGAAATTTCTTGAGGCAAAGGATGCTTAAATTTAATTGGAAAAGGTGAGATTAAAGAGATGAAGAGTAAGTAGTCAGATTTTCTGTGGAGGGTTTCATTTGCTACTCTGAAGGGTATATATTTCATCCAGTATCTTGGCGGTCTTTTTCTGTGCGCGTGTGTGTGTGTGTGTGTGTGTGTGTGTGTGTGTGTGTGTGAGTTAGAGAGAGAGAGAGAGAGAGAGAGAGAGCGCGCGCTTCAACAAAGTTAAAAGAAGTGAGGCTTTACCACTAGAAATAGCAGCTCTCTGGATAGAATTCTTGAAAAGGGAGGCTACACATTAGAATTTTAGAAGGATTCAGATAAAATTCTTTCCCTTTTCTTTCGCATAGATAGAATACTGATAAGGAAATACTGAAAAGATTTAGACAGAGAATGTATATGTATATAATTCTGTATTGTACTTGGTTATAGTAGTAGTATTACATGTAAATAATGCAATACTTATGTATCTAGTGTGATATATGAATATATAACCCTGGTTTAGGATGAAATTAGATTGCAAGGGGACAACTAGAGACAGAGAAACCAGTTTGCAGAACATTAAATTAGTAATATTAGTGGTTATAAGTTTCTGAGTATAGCAGTAATGATGGAAATGTAAAGCCGTAGTAGACTGAGGACCTATGCAGGAGGTAGGATTAGAAAGATTTTACAAAAACATTTGAAGTTAAACTGTTAGTGATGATTCTCAGGTTTCTTGTGTGTATAAATGTGATAAGAATAAAGTAAGAAAAGGAATAAGGAAGAAATATGGTTTAGAGAGGCTCATTTAGATTGTGGTATTGGATGTACACAATTTTCTGAGTCTATATTAGTGGGATACCCAAGTAGAAATGTCTGGTGGTCTGTTGAATATAAAATTTTAAGGCAAAATGGAGAAATAAAATATGAAATGAACAGCATACATATGGTCATTGAAATTAATTAAGTTTACTAGCAGATTATGTGGATCAAGAACTCTGTCAAAAACAGAGTCCATGGGATACGAATACATGAGGACATTTTTTTTTAAAGGAAATTCTGCAAGAGACTAAACAGCAGCCAAGAGGCAATAAAAAATCTAAATGGATTAGTATCCTCAAGTCAAGAAAGGAAGAAATTTTGAGATCCTGAAAGAAGAAAGGAGTGACAATGTCTATTGTTGTTATGTGTTTCATTATATATGGAATTAGAAATCTGTGTGTGTTAAGAAAAGTGAGTTTTGTAAATGTGGTGGTGAAAGTGATAGTAGAGGAGGTTAAACAGTTATGAGACCTGGAGAAGTCTGTGTAAATCTCAACATACATAAGCATTCTTGCTGTATGTGTGCATATGTGTGTGTATATGTAATATATATGTAGGCCAATCTTGAACACATTTGGTACTCCGTCAATTCAGTTGTGATTCTAAAAGAAGCATTTGTACTTTAAGGGCCTGTAATTGAGGAGTTAATAAGCTACTAAGAATTTAAGTCATCAGATTTGAATGCACTCAAAGCTCCTTTTCAATTGAAGTTGATTTGATTTATACTTAATTTATTGTAAAACCTTATTGCAGTGTATATAAAATATGCTTCAGTGAATTTTCATATGAATCACTATAAGCCATCAGAGAGGGATGTGTTCACACTATTTTCATTCATCTGTTACTGAAAAAAAAAAAAAGAAAGGAGATTCTAAAGTTAGCCCTGTGGAATACCAAATAAATAGTAGATTTAAGTACTACATCTCTGAGAGTATAAATTTTATTAAAGCACTACCACTCCCATCACTACTGCATTATGTCTGCCCATTTTTGTTGCTCTGTAAAGAACAGGTTGTTCAGGATCCTCTATAATTTGTGTTAGTTTATCTCATCAATGAAGTTGGCATAATTCTATGCCCACTCTAGTTCCACTGAACAATACTTTGTGCAAACAACATTTTTTAATCTTATAAACTTAATAATATTCAAGCTTCCAATTTATGGCTTTTAGAAGCCATCAGTTATCTGTGACTTGCAACGTGTAGCCATTTCTAATCACTCTTCACAAGTTATCCGAAAGGGTCCTTCTAGAATGATAGAGCAGGTGTGATGATAAATTTAGAGCTTGCTTTGTATTATCCTGTGCACTTTGCTGCATCTGTGCTCCAGGTACCTCAAATACTTCAGACTTTTAGTCATATTTATGGGTTGTCTGGTTCCCTTTGGATTGGCTTCAAGTCCTTGGAGAGGAATTGTGCATCAGGGTGGTGACAGACAGAACAGATGGGACAAAACCAGCTATGTGCATTAATTTGTGTGGGTCAGCCTAAGAGAGAGCAGTGAGCAAGCAGACACTTTTAGCTGCTTGTTAGGGAGCAAGCAGGACTAGTAAGTATGGGAGATTCCCTTCCTAAGTTATTCATTGGAATAGATTATCAGTATTGTTCAAAATATTATGGAGATAGATTGCTTTTATTACAGTGACCAAAAATTATCCATGAGGATATTTTATCATGAGAAAAACTCTGGTGTTCACAACTTCATATACAAATAATCACTTCAAACATATTTATTTTCATTAATAATTTTTGCTTGTGATAGCTAGGTAATGATATTACCACATCTCTTTCACTCTCAGCTGAAATCAGCATTCCTAGATCAGTGAGATGCCTCAAGCATTTTCTCATGCAGACTGATATTTCTTAAATTAACTACTCTTTAACTAAATACATATTTTTAAATGCTACTTTATTTTATTTACTTTACCTAATACTATAAAGTACTTAATTATAATAGCAAGTTTTGAACAGCCAGGATAGAAAATAATAATGCCACCATCCTATTATAATCATTATACATATTTTGGATTCTTTACCAATCTTTTTTTATTATAAAGGTATGTTCAAAATGATTTCTGAATTTAATTATCTTTTCTGGGGAGGGAGGAGTTCAGGATGGGGAACACATGTATACCTGTGGCAGATTCATTTCGATATTTGGCAAAACTAATACAATATTGTAAAGTTTAAAAATAAAATTAAAAAAATAATTATCTTTTCTTTGTTACATTATAATTACAAAAAAGCTGAAATAACTAATATTTTCTTAGCATTTAGTGGCCCTGATACATTTGCTTATCACAAACCATGATAAAAGTCCTACATGCATATACACAGTAATGTAAACATGTGCCTCGACCCTCTGGATTTGACTACTTGTGTTCAAATTCTGGCATTGCTATTTTTCAATGACCTTGAGTCACTAATCTAAGTTCTCTAAGCTTCAGTCTTAGAGTCTCTAAAATCAGTAACTTCTCAGTATTTGAGAGAAGTAGACAAGGATATAAGACAAGGATATAGAACCTTGGGACACCATTATCAACCAACTTTATCTAATTAATGTGTTTCTAGAGCACATCACCAACAGAATACATATTTCTTCAAAATCTCACTGAGGGTGTACTAAGATATTTTTGGATACTAGACAAGTCATAATACATTTAAGAGAATATCAGTCATATAAAGTATCTTCTCTGACTATAATAGAATTAAATAAAAATTGATAGCATGATATCTGGAAAGTCTTCAAATATTTATAAGCTAATAACACACTTCTAAATAACTCATAGATCAAAGAGAAAAGCAAAAGAGAAAATAGGAAGTATGGTAGATGGAGTGAAATGAAAAACTAACACATGAAAAATGTCAACCGTAAGGGCTTATACTACAACATGTTAAAAATTAGCAATTGTATAGTTTTAATGTATCATGTGATATAGTTGTTTTTATTGTCAATTATATGTTTTTAGAGCCAATACAAATTACCAAATGAAAAAGCATATTAGAGAAATTCTCTGATTTCTTGATTTCTATGGATAATTTGAATAATTTATGAGACAAATGCTGAAATAATTATTCTAATTTCCATCTTGTTCCAAACCACAATGCCCAAAATTGATATCTGTACATCAGTTTCATGAGTTTGTCTAGAATATATTTTGCTATTAGAGATTTACATGAACATCTCTGAAAAGTATTATAATCTTTGCTGAGAATAATAAAACATATGTTCTAATTCAAAGTAGCATTAAAACATTACATTTGGCGCTAAAGGATATATATTCAAATTGCTGAGATATTGGGACACCCAGTTCCTTGATTTAAAAACAATTACACACTTTCTAACACCTTACACAAAAATAAACTCAAAATGGATTAAAGATCTAAACGTAAGACCAGAAACTATAAAACTCCTAGAGGAGAACATAGGCAAAACACTCTCCGACATACATCACAGCAGGATCCTCTATGACCCACCTCCCAGAATATTGGAAATAAAAGCAAAAATAAACAAATGGGACCTAATTAAACTTAAAAGCTTCTGCACAACAAAGGAAACTATTAGCAAGGTGAAAAGACAGCCTTCAGAATGGGAGAAAATAATAGCAAATGAAGCAACGGACAAACAACTAATCTCAAAAATATAGAAGCAACTCCTACAGCTCAACTCCAGAAAAATAAACGACCCAATCAAAATATGGGCCAAAGAACTAAATAGACATTTCTCCAAAGAAGACATACAGATGGCTAACAAACACATGAAAAGATGCTCAACATCACTCATAATCAGAGAAATGCAAATCAAAACCACTATGAGGTACCATTTCACGCCAGTCAGAATGGCTGTGATCCCAAAGTCTACAAGCAATAAATGCTGGAGAGGGTGTGGAGAAAAGGGAACTCTCTTACACTGTTGGTGGGAATGCAAACTAGTACAGCCACTATGGAGAACAGTGTGGAGATTCCTTAAAAAACTGGAAATAGAACTGCCTTATGATCCAGCAATCCCACTGCTGGGCATACACACTGAGGAAACCAGAAGGGAAAGAGACACGTGTACCCCAATGTTCATTGCAGCACTGTTTATAATAGCCAGGACATGGAAGCAACCTAGATGCCCATCAGCAGATGAATGGACAAGAAAGCTGTGGTACATATACACAATGGAGTATTACTCAGCCATTAAAAAGAATACATTTGAATCAGTTCTAATGAGATGGATGAAACTGGAACCTATTATACAGAGTAAAGTAAGCCAGAAAGAAAAACACCAATACAGTATACTAACGCATATATATGGAATTTAGAAAGATGGTAACAATAACCCTGTGTACGAGACTGCAAAAGAGACACCGATGTATAGATCAGTCTTATGGACTCTGTGGGAGAGGGAGAGGGTGGGGAGATTTGGGAGAATAGCATTGAAACATGTATAATATCATGTATGAAACGAGTCGCCAGTCCAGGTTCGATGCACGGTACTGGATGCTTGGGGCTGGTGCACTGGGATGACCCAGAGGGAGGGTAGGGGAGGGAGGAGGGAGGAGGGTTTAGGATGGGGAACGTGGATATACCTGTGGCGGATTCATTTCGATATTTGGCAAAACTAATACAATATTGTAAAGTATAAAAATAAAATAAAATTAAAAAAAAAAGAAAAGAAAAAAGAAAGCAAAAAAATAAATAAATAAAAATAAATAAAAACAATTACATATTCACTTGGGAGTTCCCTGGGAGTCCAGTGGTTAGGACTTAGCTCTTTCACTGCCATGGCCCGGGTTCAATCCCTGGTCAGGGAGCTAATAATCAGAATCTTAATAATCAAAATGGAACCTTCCTAGGTATGTACTATCCTTTTTAGAAATCATCTTATTCTCCTTTACTTTATATGTCATATTCCTCAGTTTACAAAAACCATTTACTTTTGAGAATGAGGGAAAAGGGTGTGGTATAATGGAGAAGTCCTGAATTAGGGGCCTGCCAATGAAACTGTAATTTTGAGAAGTTACTTAATACAAGTGTCTGACTGTCTTTTTTTTTTTTTTAATTATATATTTATTTTCATTGGAGGATAATTGGCCTTCTCTCATAGCTCAGTCAGTAAATCACCTGCCTGCAATTCAGGAGACCCAGGTTTGATTCCTGAGTTGGGAAGATCCTCTGGAGAAGAAAATGCCACCTCATTCCAGTATTCTTGCCTGGAGAATCCCATGGACAGAGGAGCCTGGCGGGCTACAGTCCATGGGGTTGCAAGAGTCGTACACAACTTAGCGACTAAAACCAACCAATTACTTTACAATTTTGTGATGGTTTTTGCCCTATGTCAACATGAATTGGCCACAGGTATACAGGTGTCCCCCCCATTCTGAACGCCCCTCCCATCTCCCTCCCCACCCTACCCCTCTGAGTTGTCCCAGAGCACTGACTTTGGGTGCCCTGCTTCAGGCACTGAACTTGCACTGGCCATCTGTTTCACATATGGTACTATACATGTTTCAATGCTAGTCTCTCACATCTCACCTATAATATTAGAGGGGTGAAACTGCTTGAAAAGACCATGAATGCTCAAGTGCAGATATCCAACTTATAAGTTGTTGTGTTCTTAAATCCTAAAATGAGCCTAGACTCGGTGTGTGTGTGTATGAACGTATTTGTGTACATACCTGCTTATTTTAGTTTTACCATAAGGATCAAGACTAAAGTAGATGCCACAGGCACCTATCAATAGTGAACTTAGAGCTTAAATGAAATAAAGATCACAATAAACATTTTTTTCCTTGATTTAGTGCTAAAACATTTATATTTTATAGAATCCATTCTTATGGAAAAATCAGTGTTCAGCATTGTTTTGTATTCAATATCAAAGTTGAATAATCATTTTCTTATGAAAACAAGTATCTCCTTACATGTCTTAAGTGATTTTAAATCTTTAGTACATTGTTAAACTATTACGAGATTAAAGACAGAATGCCAGAGTATATGCTTTCATTTTAAAAATAATATTTCCTATATATTTTCCTTTATGAAAAAAGAATCTTTTTTTGAAAGTACTTTTCAGTAGCTGAAGGATAATCTGTAGGCTTGTTCATCTTTAAAGAGCTGAACCCATCAGAAAGCATTCAACTCACAGCATGGGAAAGCATCAGCATGCTGTGACCTGGATCAAAAATAATAGCATTTGAATAAGTTCCTCAGATTTGTTCAAAATAATTCGTCCAACAAAAACAGTTCTGGAAATGACAAGAAGCAATTTTCTTTCCATTGAGCTCTAGTTTGAGGGGTATTAGCCCTGGACGTACAGAAGATGTTGTTTATGGTCTTTTATTTCCATCTTGTTAAATTTCTAGTGTGTGGGGAATTACTAATTTAATTTTACTTTTCAAAACACTCTTTAATTCATACACAGTTGTTTTGATGCTTTAGAAATTGAAAACTACTCACACTTTGTCTCTATTGATATGGCTTCTTTCCTTTGGAAAGATGAGGAACCTGTCTTCAGTGGCACTCACACAAGAGTCTTTATTTCAAGCCTCTTAATTAAGGTATTGAGACGTTCAAGTTAATTTCTGTTCTTCACATCTACAAAGTATTCTTATCAGGCAGAATATTTCAAGAGCTCAGAGCTTATTTTCCAAGGAGCTAGCCAAGGGCCAGGCATGAATGAATGGAGTTTGAGCAGCCTAGGTCTACCAAGACCTGTTTCCTGCACAGAGTCCCAGACATTTGTGTGTCTCATTTCTTTCACTTCAACAATATGGTTATGAGATTCACTGCAAGTCTTTCCTGTTGTTGCAAAGTATTCACTACAAGTATTTCCTGTGTGCTCACTGTTCCCACCTGCCACTGAATGAGTATATCACAATTCATTGATCTATTCTCATCCTAGTGAGGCTTCCTAAGGCCCACTTGACTTCACACTCCAGGATGTCTGGCTCTAGGTGAGTGATCATGCTATCGTGGTTCTTTGGGTCATTAAGACCTTTTTATAGTACTGTTCTGTGTATTCTTGCCACCTTTTCTTAATCTCTTCTTGTTAGGTCTATTCCATTTCTGTCCTTTATGTGCCCATCTTTGCATGAAATATTCCCTGAGTATCTCTAATTTTCTTGATGAGGTCTCTAGTCTTTCCCATTCTATTGTTTCCCTCTATTTCTTTGCATTGTTCACCTAAGAAGGCTTTCTTATCTCTCCTTAATACTCTTTGGAAATCTGCACTTGCATGATTAAATCTTTCCTTTTCTTTTTTTTGCCTTTTGCTTCTCTTCTTTTAGCAGCTGTTTGTAAGGCTTCCTCAGACAACCATTTTGCCTTGTTGAATTTTATTTTCTTGGGGATGGTTTTGGTTATGCCTCCTGTAAAATGTAAACCTCTGCCATATTACTTCAGTCACTCTGTCTATCAGATCTAATCCTTTGAATCTGTCACTTCCACTGTATAATCATAAGGAATTTGATTTAGGTCATACCAGAATGGCCTAGTGGTTTTCCCTACTTTCTTCAATTTAAGTCTTAATTTTGCAATAAGAAATTTATGATTTGAGCCACAGTCAGCTCCCTGTCTTGTTTTTGCTGACTGTATAGAACTTCTCCATCTTTGGTTGCAAAGAATATAATCAATCTGATTTCAGTATTGACCATCTGGTGGTGTCCAACGGTAGAGTCGTCTCTTGTGTTACTAGGAACAAAGCTAGTGGAAGTGATAGAATTCCAGCTAAGCTATTTCAAATCCTAAAAGATAATGCTATTAAAGTGCTGATTCAATATGTCAGCAAACTTGGGAAACTCAGTAGTGGCTACAGGACTGGAAAGAGGTCAGTTTTCATTCCAATCCCAAAGAACGGTGATGCCAAAGAATGTTCAAACTACCACACAATTGTGTTAATTTCACATGCTAGCAAAGTAATGCTCAAAAATCCTTCAAGCTAGGCTTCAGCAGTATGTGAACTGAGAACTTCCAGATATACAAGCTGGGTTTAGAAAAGGCAGGAAAAACAGAGATCAAGTTGCCAACATCTGCTGGAACATAGCAAAAGCAAGAGAATTCCAGAAAATGACTGTGTGGATCACAAAAAAACTGTGAAAAATTCTTAAAGAGATGATAATACCAGACCACCTTACCTGACTCCTGAGAAACCCGTATGCAGGTCAAGAAGCAATAGTTAGAACTGAACATGGAACAACAGACTGGTTCCAAATTGAGATGGAGTACGTCAAGGCTGTATATTGTCACCCTGCTTACTTTACTTATAGGCAGAGTACATCATGTGAAACACTGGGCTGGATGAATCCCAAGCTGGAATCAAGATTGCCAGGAGAAATATCAATAACCTCAGATATGCAGATGACACCACCCTTATGGCAGAAAGTGAAGAAGAACTAAAGAGCCTCTTGATGAAAGTGAAAGAGGAGTGAAAAAGCTGGCTTAAAACTCAACAGTCAAAAAACTAAAATAAGATGGGACTGTCTCATCACTTCATGGGATCCATGGGGTCGCAAAGAGACACAAATGAGTAACTGAACATCAAAAACAAATTATCATCCTAATGAGTATTTTGGCTAGTTTCTAAATTTTATTATTAAGCATACTGCTACAAAGTGTCAGGGATAACTTAGTGATTGAACAACAGCAGCAATACTGCTGCAAACTTTCTAGCAGAGTTGTTTTTAATGTTTTGGTGATCATTCATATAAATATATATATATCAGTGAGAAGTATACCTAAGAATGAAATTGCTGGATAAGTCATGTCTGACTCTTTGCCACCCCATGGACTGCAGCACTCCAGGCTTCCCTGTCCTTCATCATCTCCCAGAACTTGCTCAAACTCATGTCCGTTAAGTGATGATGCCATTCAACCATCTCATCCTCTGTCGTCCCCTTCTCCTCCTGCCTTCTATCTTTCCCAGCATCAGGGTCTTTTCCAATGAGTTGGCTCTTCGCATCAGGTGACCCAGTTTTGAAGCTGTAGTATCAGTCCTTCCAATGAATATTCAGGGTTTATTTTCTTTAGGATTGACTGGTTCGATCTCCTTGCAGTCCAAGGGAATCTCAAGAGTCGTCTCCAGCAACAGTTCAAAAGCATTGATTATTTTGTGCTCAGCTTTCTTTATGGTCTCATTCACATGTCTGTATGTGACTACTGGAAAAAACTATAGCTTTGACTATACAGACCTTTGTTGGCAAAGTGAGGTCTCTGCTTTTTAATACACTCTCTAGGTTTGTCGTAACTTTTCTTCCAAGGAGTAAGCATCTTTTAATTTCATGGCTGTAGCCACTGTCTGTGGTGATTTTGGAACCCAAGAAAATAAAATCTGTTGCTATTTCCACTTTCCCCCCCCCCTATTTGCCATGAAATGATGGGACTGGATGCCATGATCTTACTTTTTTGAATGTTGAATTTTAAGCCAGGTTTTTCACACTCCTCTTTTACCCTCATAAAGAGGCTCTTTAGTTCCTGTTTACTTTCTGCCTTTAGAGTGGTATCATCTGCATATCTGCGGTTATTGATACTTCTGGCTATCTTGATTCCAGCTTGTGCTTCATCCAGCCTGGCATTTCACATGATGTACTCTGCATACAAATTAAATGTTCTGGGTGACAATATACAGCTTTGACATACTCCTTTCCCAATTTGGAACCAGTCAGTTGTTCTACATCTGGTTCTAACTGTTGCTTCTTGACCTGCATACAGGTTTTTCAGGAGACAGATAAAGTGATCTGGTATCACTGTCTCTCTAAGAAATTTCCACTATTTGTTGTGATCCACACAGTCAAAGGCTTTCCTGTAGTCAATGAAGCAGAAGTAGATTTTTTTTTTTTTTCTGAAATTCCCTTGCTTTCATCAAGATCCAATGAATGTTGGCAATTTGATCTCTAATTCTTCTGCCTTTCCTAAACCGAGCTTGTACAACTGAAAGTTCTTGGTTAACATACTGCTGAACCCTAGTGAAGGATTTTTGAGCATTACCTTGCTAGCATGTGAGATGAGTGCAATTGTATGGTAGTTTGCATATTCTTTGGCATTGCCCTTCTTTGAGACTGGAATGAAGACTGACCCTTTCCAGTCTTGTAGCCACTGCTGAGTTTTCCAAATTTGCTGACATACTGAGTGCAGAACTTTGACAGCATTATATTTTATGATTTGAAATAGCTCACTTGGAATTCCATCACCTCCACTAGCTTTGTTTGTGGTAATGCCTCCTAAGGCCTATTTGATTTCACCTTGTAGGACATCTGGCTCTAGGTGAGTGGCTACATCATCTTGGTTATCCAGGTCATTAAGACCTTTTGTATAGTTCTGTGTATCCTTGCCACTTTTTATTAATTGCTTCTGCTTCTGTTAGGTCCTTACCATTTCTGTCCTTTACTGTGCCCATCCTTGCATGAAATATTCCCTTGTTATCTCCATTTTTCTTGAAGAGATCTCTCGTCTTTCCCATTCTGTTGTTTTCCTCTCTTTCCTTTGTTTACTTAAGAAGGCTTTCTTATCTCTTCTTACATGTATTAGTGAAGTGAAAGTTGCTCAGTTGTGTCCCACTCCTCTGTCCATGGAATTCTCCAGGCAAGAATACTGGAGTGGGTTGCCATTTCTTTCTCTATTTGCATGTATTAAGCCTACATAAATGTTTCAAACACATTTTCCAAAGTGGCTGTATTGTTTTACATTTGCATAAAAATTAGATGAGCCTTGGGTTTTCCATATCCTTGTTCATTTCATGTTAATTAATCTTTCACTTTAGCAATTCTGGTGAGTGTATAATAGTATCTTATTGTGGTTTCAGTCTGCATTTTATAATGAAGTTAGCCATTTTTTCATAGCTTATTGTCGATTTGGGTATTATCTTTCATGAAATGTCTGTTCAGCCTTTTGCCCTCAGTTCAGTCCAGTTCAGCTTAGTCACTCAGTCATGTCTGACTCTTTGCAACCCCATGGTCTGCAGGATGCCAGGCCTCCCCATCCATTACCAACTCATGGGGTTTACTCAAACTCATATCCTTTGAGTTGGTGATGCCATCCAACCATTTCAGTCTCTGTCTTCCCCTTCTCCTCCTACCTTAAATCTTTCCTCGCATCAGGGTCTTTTCAAATGAGTCAGCTCTTTGTATCAGGTGGCCAAAAGTATTGGAGTTTCAGCTTCAACATCAGTCCTTCCAATGAGTATTCAGGACTGATTTCCTTTAGGATGGACTGGTTGGATCTCATTGCAGTCCAAGGGATTCTCAAGAGTCTTCTCCAACACAACAGTTCAAAAGCATCAATTCTTCGGCATTCAGCTTTCTTTATAGTCCAACTCTCACATCCATACATGACCACTGGAGAAACCATAGCTTTGAGTAGATGGACCTTTGTTGGCAAAGTAATGTCTCTGCTTTTTAATATGCTGTCTAGGTTGGTCATAACGTTTCTTCAAAGGAGCAAGCGTCTTTTAATTTCATGGCTGCAGTCACCATCTGCAGGGATTTTGGAGCCCCCAAAAATAAAGTCCCTCACTGTTTCCACTGTTTCCCTGTCTATTTCCCATGAAGTGATGGGACCAGATGCCATGATCTTCGTTTTGTGAATGTTGAGCTTTAAGCCACCGTTTTCACTCTCTTCTTTCACTGCTTCAAGAGCCTTTTTCGTTCTTCTTTGCTTACTGTCATGAGGGTGGTGTCATCTGCTTATATGAGGTTATTGATTTTTCTCTCTGCAATCTTGATTCCAGCTTGTGCTTCATCCAGCCCAGTGTTTCTCATGATGTACTCTGCATATAAATTAAATAAGCAGGATGACAATATACAGCCCTGATGTACTCCTTTATCAATTTGGAACCAGTCTGTTCCATGTCCAGTTCTAACTGTTGCTTCCTGACCTGCATACAGATTTCTCAAAAGGTAGGTCAAGTGGTCTTGTATTCCTGTATCCTTAAAAATTTTCCAGTTTGTTGTGATCCACACAGTCAAAGGTTTTGGCATAGTCAATAAAGCAGAAGTAGATGTTTTTCTGTAACTCTCTTGCTTTTCTGATAATCCACTGGATGTTGGCAATTTGATTTCTGGTTCCTCTGCCTTTTATAAAATCAGCTTGAACATCTGGAAGTTCATGGTTCACATACTGTTAAAGCCTGGCTTGGAGAATTTTGAGCTTTACTAGGGTGTGAGATGAGTGCAATTGTGTTGTAGTTTGAGCCTTTCTTTGGGATTGGAACGAAAACTGACCATTTCCAGTCCTTTGGCCAATGCTGAGTTTTCCAAATTTGCTGGCATATTGAGTGCAGCACTTTCACAGCATCATCTTTCAGGATTTGGAGTAGCTCAACTGGAATTCCATCACCTCCACTAGCTTTGTTCGTAGTGATGCTTTCTAAGGCCCACTTGACTTCACATTCCAGGATGTCTGGCTCTAGGTCAGTGATCACACCATCATGATTATCTGGGTCGTGAAGATCTTTTTTGTACAGTTGGAATCAAGATTGCAGGGAGAAATATCAATAACCTCAGATATGCAGATGACACCACCCTTATGGCAGAAAGTGAAGAGGAACTAAAAAGCGTCTTGATGAAAGTGAAAGTGGAGAGTGAAAAAGTTGGCTTAAAGCTCAACATTCACAAAACGAAGATCATGGCATCCGGTCCCATCACTTCATGGGAAATAGATGGGGAAACAGTGGAAACAGTGTCAGACTTTATTTTATTGGGCTCCAAAATCACTACAGATGGTGACTGCAGCCATGAAATTAAAAGATGCTTATCCTTGGAAGGAAAGTTATGACCAACCTAGATAGCATATTCAAAAGCAGAGACATTACTTTGCCAACAAAGGTCCGTCTAGTCAAGGCTATGGCTTTTCCTGTGGTCATGTATGGATTTGAGAGTTGGACTGTGAAGAAGGCTGAGCGCCGAAGAGTTGATGCTTTTGAGCCGTGGTGTTGAAGACTTTTGAGAGTCCCTTGGACTGCAAGGAGATCCAACCAGTCCATTCTGAAGGAGATCAGCCCTGGGATGTCTTTGGAAGGAATGATGCTAAAGCTGAAACTCCAGTACTTTGGCCACCTCATGTGAAGAGCTGACTCATTGGAAAAGACTCTGATGCTGGGAGGGATTGGGGGCAAGAGGAGAAGGGGACAACAGAGGATGAGATGGCTGGATGGCATCACTGACTCGATGGACGTGAGTCTGAGTGAACTCTGGGAGTTGGTGATGGACAGGGAGGCCTGGCATGCTGTGATTCATGGGGTTGCAAAGAGTCGGACACGACTGAGCGACTGATCTGATCTGTGTATTCTTGCCACCTCTTCTTAATATCGTCTGCTTCTGTTAGGTCCATGATATTTCTGTTCTTTATTGTGCCCATCTTTGCTTGAAATGTTCCCTTGGTATCTCTAATTTTCTTGAAGAGATCTCTAATCTTTCCCATTCTATTGTTTTCCTCTATTTCTTTGCACTGATCACTGCCTTGCTATTCTTTGGAACTCTGCATTCAAATAGGTATATATTTTTCCTTTTCTCCTTTGCCTTTCACTTCTCTTCTTTTCACAGCTATTTGTAAGCCCTCGTCAGTCAACCATTTTGACTTTTTGCCTTTCTTTTTCTGGGGGATGGTCTTGATCCCTGCCTCCTGTACAACCTCCATCCATAGTTCTTCAGGCACTCTATCAGATATAATCCTTGAATCTATTTCTCACTTCAACTGTATAGTCGTAAGGGATTTGATTTAGGTCATACCTGAATGATCTAGTGGTTTTCCCTACTTTCTTCAACGCAAATCTGAATTTGGCAATAAGGAGTTCATGATCTGAGCCACAGTCAGCTCCCAGTCTTGTTTTTGCTAACTGCATAGAACTTTTCCATCTTTGGCTGCAGGAGTATAATCAATCTGATTTCAGTATTGACGATCTGGTGATGGTCATATGTAGAGTCTCCTCTTGTGTTGTTGGAAGAGGGTGTTTTCTGTGATCAGTGTGTTCTCTTGACAAAACTCTATTAGCCTTTGACCTGCTTCATTCTGTACTCCAAGGCCAAATTTGCCTGTTACTCTAGGTATTTCTTGACTTCCTCCTTTGTATTTCAGTTCCCTTTTGCCATATCTTCTATTAATGTATTTTTCTTTTGGTTGTGACTTTTAGAGCATTAAAACATTATGGATTTTTTAAAGCAGTTATACATATTACAAATTCCTCCCCAAATAGGATATTCTGTCTCTTTTAATGATATTATTTAATAAAAAATGTAAGTTTACTATAATCTGACCAGCAAAATATGTCTATCATTAACAGTTTTTTATCTAGTTAGATTTTTGTGTGCTTCAAGGCAACAAGAATATTTCTCTATATTTTCATCTCAAAGTTTTGCCATTTTTTATTTTGTATTTAAATTTGCAGTCCATTTTGGAGTTGATTTTTGTGTTTAATGGGAGGTAGGACTTAGGTTCATATTTTTTCTATGTGAATTGGTTTTTTAATCAGCATCTTTATTTTAAATATTGGATTTCCCTAATGGAGTATAGTCATTGTTATATCAGGTGAATGAATGAATATGTGTGATCTGATTCTGGACTTCCTGTCTTCTTCCATTGGTGAATTTGTTGATTCTTGATTTAGTGCCTCACTGCTTTATTTATATACCTTTATAGTTATTCTTCATATCTTTCATGCTTGCCCTCCAGTTTTATCCTTTGGACTTTAATTGTATTGCATTAGAAATATATATATATATATATATATATATTTGGGGTGAATTGGCAGCTATATTATAACAAATTTTTGCTTTTATTTCTATGAATATGATTCTCTAAATCTTACTTTTCTCTCTGAATTTCTAATCCATTAGAGTTGAATTATTTATCTCTTGCTACATTAGCAGCCTATCATTAAGCAATTGAAAGTGAAATAAAAAATCAAGACTTCATTGCAATTTTGTATGATGCTCTAAAGATACATTAGAAGGATATTTTAAATAGGAGAAGTTGTATAGCAAACAATTTTAAGCAGGATAAATTTGTAAAGGTTAATATAGGTTCAAAATATAATTTTCCAAAAATAAAATACAATTTACTAAGACATATATCTCTTTATATTTTGATATTTTAGTGATGAGAATGGCAGGAAAAGAATACTTTTGACCTTTCGATGTTCTGATGGAAATATGAAGACTTAAAATACCTTCTTTGAAATGTAAATCCAACAACTTTAATAAAAAAATGCATAAAAGCAAAATATTATTATACATACTAATTGATACTGTACTTGTTATTGGGTTGGTGCAAATGTAACTGAGGTTTTGGACCATGAATTTTAAATCATTATAACTAGGCTCAAACACATCTTTGTGAATCAAGATAGAAACAATTACAATCAATACATTTTTGACAATGAGGAATAAGTTTGTTTATTCCTATAGCATAAAAATCCATGATCAGGATTTGACAAACTTTTGAAAAGCATTTTCTACCTCAGGCTGGTTGTGGAAGCATTTCCTCTGCAAAAAGTTGTCGAGATGCTTGAAGTAGTAGTTGGTTGGCAAGAGGTCAGATGAATATGGCAGATGAGGCAAAACCTTGTGGCCCAATTCTTTCAACTTTTGAAGTCTTGGTTGTGTGATGTGTGGTTGGGCATTGTCATGGAGAATTGGGCCCTCTCTGTTGATCAGCTGCAGGCCTGCAGTTTTCAGTGCATCTCACTGATTTGTGAGCATACTTCTCAGATGAAATCACTTTGCTGGGATTCAGAAAGCTGTCGTGGATCATACCAGCAGCAGACCACCAAACAGTGACCCATGACATTTTTTGTTGCAAGTTTGGCTTTGGGAAGTGCTTTGGAACTTCTCGGTCCAGCCATTGAACTAGACTGCCAGTTGTCGAATGCAGTCCACTGCTCGTTGCATGTCATAATCGGGAGATGGTTTGTTGTTGCATAGAATAAGAAAAGACAACACTTCAAAACAGTGATTTTTTTTTTTTTTTGATTTGTGGTCAGAGGCATCCACTTATAGCTTTTTTATCTTTCCAATTTGCTTCAAATGCTGAACGATTATACAATGGTCAACTTTGGCTTCTGGTGTAGTTGTAAGAGAATCAGCTTTGATAATCCTCTCAGTTGGTGGTTGTCAACTTCTGATGGCCAACTTCTAATGGCCAACCACTATGCTCCTCATCTTCAAGGCTCTTGTCTCCTTGGCAAAACTTTTTGAACCAGCACTACACTGTACATTTGTTAGTAGTTCCAGGGCCCCATGCACTGTTGATGTTTTGAGTTGTCTCAGCTGCTTTATGACCCATATTGAACTGAAATAAGAAAATCACTCAAATTTGCTTTTTGTCTAACATCATTTCCATAGTCTAAAATAAATATAAAATAAACAGCAAATAGTAAGTCATTAACTAAAATCATAAAGTGAGAAATACACATTAAAATGATGTATAACATAACCACATGTATTTAAGAATGTATTCCAGTGTCAAATGGCAAAGTTTAACAATTCTAAAACCACAATTACATTTGTACCAATATAAGTAACCTTGGTTTAAGAAAGTCAGAATTGGGATAAATGATCTTCTATCTTTAGGTCACCTATTTATATATTATATAATGATTTTCTAATAATATGTGTCCAGGTGAAATGTTGACTGTGAGTGACATGGACAGATGAGGCATAAAAAAAAAAAAAAAAAGAGCAAAAAAAAAAAAAAAGAAAGAAAGAAATCAGTGTCAAAGCATCCTTAATAAATAGTTTTTACCACTAGACAATACTTCCCCAAATAAATAATGTTTAAACTTTATTATGCAAAATGAATGGGCTTCTCTGGTGGCTCAGCTGTAAAGAATCTGCCTGCAATGCAGGAGATGCGGGGTCGATCCCTGGGTAGGGAAGATCTCCTGGAAGAGGGCATGGCAACCCACTCCAGTACTCTTGTCTGGAGAATCCCATGGATAGCGGAGCCTGGTGGGCTACAGTCCTTGGGGTCTCAAAGAGTCATGGGGTCTCAAAGAGTCAGACATGCCTGAAGTAACAGCATGCATGCACATGCAGAGCAAGTTTGTTGAAAAACATTGAAACTTCTGTTTCCTAGAATGTGGCCTCAATAATACCAGACTGTCAAAAGAAATGGGTGTAAAAATTACAAATATAAATGTCAAACTGCTGAAAACATAGTGTTTTGACTGTTTAAAGTAACTGTTCTTTTATCCTAAGAGTTTATTCTGAAAATATAGCAAAAAATATATATCATTTACTAGTGATATTAGTCATTAATTAATCACTAAGTAATGTAATAATCAGACTTTCCAGGTTGAGCTAGTGGTAAAGATTCTGCCTACCAATACAGGAGATGAAAGAGATGGGGGTTAGATCCCTGGGTCAGGAAGATCTCCCGGAGGAGGGCATGGCAGCTCACTTCAGTATTCTTGCCTGAAAAATCCCATGGACAGAGAAGCCTGGCAGGCAGCAGTCCATAGGGTCACAAAGAGTTGGACATGACTTAGCAACTAAACTAAAACAATGTATTAATCCTTAATACATAATGAATTTTCAAATCTAAATGAAAGCAAGAATAATTTTGAAAACTGGGTAAGAAACATGATGGTAATTAACTGAGGAGTAAAAACGTGACTGTGAAAGTCGCTCCGTCGTGTCCGACTCTTTGTGACCCCATGGACTATACAGTCCCTGGAATTCTCCAGGCCAGAATACTGGAGTGGGTAGCCTTTTCCTTCTCCAGGGGATCTTTCCAACCCCTGGAGAACTGAACTGAACTAGTGGAGAGATTATTTTGTCTTCAGCTCAGTTCAGTCGCTCAGTCCTGTCTGACTCTTTGCAACTCCATGAACTGCAGCACACCAGGCCTCCCTGTCCATCACCAACTCCTCAAGTTTACCCAAACTCATGTGCATCGAGTTGGTGATGCCATCCACCCATCTCATCCTTTGCTGTCCCCGTCTCCTCCTGCCCTCAGTCTTTCCCAGCATCAGGGTCTTTTCAGAGGAGTCAGCTCTTCGCATCAGGTGGCCAAAGTATTGGAGTTTCAGCTTCAACATCGGTCCTTCCAATGAACACCCAGGACTGATCTCCTTTAGGATGGACTGGCTGGATCTCCTTGTAGTCCCAGGGACTCTCAAGAGTCTTCTCCAACACCACAGTTCAAAAACATCAATTCTTCAGCTTTCTTTATAGTCCAACTCTCACATCCATACATGACTGCTGGAAAAACCATAGCCTTGACTAGACGGACCTTTGTTGGCAAAGTAATGTCTCTGCTTTTTAATATACTGTCTAGGTTGGTCATAACTTGCCTTCCATGGAGTAAGCATCTTTTAATTTCATTGCTGCAATCACCATCTGCAGTGATTTTGGAGCCCAGAAAAATAAAGTCAGCCACTGTTTCCACTGTTATCCCATCTATCTGCATTGAAGTGATGGGACCGGATGCCATGATCTTAGTTTTCTGAGTGTTGGGCTTTAAGCCAACTTTTTCAGTCTCCTCTTTCACTTTCATCAAGAGGCTCTTTAGTTCTTCTTCGCTTTCTGCCATAAGGGTGGTTTCATCTGCATATCTGAGGTTATTGATATTTCTCCCGGCAATCTTTATTCCAGGTTGTGCTTCAAACCATCAAGATGTAACCACCAGCAATTCTTCACACACAAAAACATTGTCTTAAAAGAAGATTTAGAGACAGATACACAGATATTTACACAAAAATAATGTTTTACAGCTTTGTTTATGAAGAAAAGAATAGAAACTAAAGTATGATTGTGGAAGACCAATTAATTAAAAAAATTAACATGTCTGCCTAATAAAATGTACACTGTGTAACCATTTAAATGATGTAGAATTATTATAAATTTAGGAAAATGCTCTTGTGATATTTTAAATAAAATGATTATGTATTTGTGTATAGACACAAACATATATATGAAAAAATATGTAAATACTCACAAACAGATATATATATATATATATATATATGCTTCACTAAATACACACGAGTCTTTCTGTGAATTTCTAATTATTGCCTAAAATAAAATTGTAGAGTTACAGTTTTTGCATCATATTATAGGTAAGTTTTAAAACATATTGGTATTTATTGCAAAATTATCCTGTAGAAAATTTTGTCATTTGACACATCAGTTGATAGACCAAATTTTAAAAAATATTCAGTATTGATCCTGGGGTCATGTATGAATAGATTAGAGATAATTTCAATTTTCTTTTTTTATTCTTTCTGCACTGTAAATCTATTTTGCCAAGGGCTTGGGAGGCAGAGGAGTTCCTGTGGCTCAGGAATCCTTAGGCAGACTGGGCATAGACAGAGTATGTCCCATGTGTGGACTCTGATCAGGTCCTAACCATCCCTGTGCAGCTCTTTAGTCACAGATGTAGATACCAATCCTCTCAGTTTGGCTCTGTAGTTAACAATAACAATGCATAGCTCCCTTTCAGATTTAGATTTAGAAGGCAGATAACCCCATCCATTCTCATGGTTCTCATCTTTTTAAGTATTTTGGCAATGCTGTAAAAAGGAACCTTAGAGATCCCCTCCTTGATTCCTAAATATTTATAAATGATCATTTATCAAAATTTACATATAATAAAGAAGGCTGAGCACTGAAGAATTGATGCTTTGGAATTATGGTGCTGGAAAAGAGACTCTTAGAGAGTCCCTGGACTGTATGCAGATCAAACCAGTCAATCCTAAAGGAAATCAACCCTGAATATTCACTGGAAGGGCTTTTGGTGAAGCTGAAGCTCCAATATTTTGACCACCTGATGCAAAGAGTCAACTTACTGAAAAACACCCTGAGGCAGGGAAAGCTTGAAGGCAGGAGGAGAAGGGGCAGCAGAGGATGAGATGGTTAGTTAGTATCACTGACTCAATAGACATGAATTTGAGCAAACTCTGGGAGATAGTGAAGGATAGAGGAGCATGCGGTGCTGCAGTCCATGGGGTCACAGACACCTGTACACAACTTAGTGTCTGAACAACAACAATACATAATTCAGTCACTGTAACTGCAGTGCTTTGTTTGGCACTTTTACTGTTTGAAGAAACTACTCTGTTAGCCTGAGAGTTCATTACAAAAATGTGAAAAGTAGTGTCATTTATTGTTTCGGAAGCACTTAGTTGGCTACATTGAACAGAAAGTAGTGTGGAATATACAGGCCAATGCTCATGGTCCTGAAACTTATATACACACAGAATCTTGATAAATAGAGATATAAAATATTTTTTAAAATATGTTAGATGCTTGCCCATGTTCATACCGTTGAAAAATTGGGATGTTGTGACATCATCAGTTGCTGAATATAAACCTGATACTGAAAGCGTGTTTGTACCTGTTTATGCTTGATCTTTTTCAGGAAGCTGAATACTTCGCTGTGACACTCGCTGTGTTAGCATGAATAGGACTAGGAATGGGAAAGCTGAGTTTAAGTTAATTTGGAGGGATTTTAAAGTAGTAGAGGACCGTGTCAGTCATAATTAATAATGGGGAAAAATAAAATGTTTTTATGAAACTTTAAATTTTATATTATAGTATAGCCAATTAGCAATGTTGTGGTAGTTTCAGGTGAACACAAAGGGGCTCAGCTGTGCATATACACGTGTCCATTCTCCCCAGTCTCCCCTCCCGTCCAGGTTGCCACACAACTTTGAGCAGCCTGTGCTATACAGTTGTTATCCATTTTAAATATAGCAGAGTTGCATGTTGATCTCAAACTCCCTAGCTGTGTCTTCTCCCCATCCCCCCTCACTTGCAACCATAGGTTCATTCTCCAAGTCTGTGAGTCTGTTTCTGTTTCATAACTAAGTCATTTGTATCATTTCTTTTTTGATTCCACATATAAAGGGTGCCATACAAAATTTCTCCTTCTGTGTCTGGCTTACTTCCCTAAGTCTGACCATCTCTTGGTCCCTTCGTGCATGTGTGCGTGCTAAGTCACTTCAGCTGTGTCTGACTCTTTGTGACCTCATGCTGCAAATGGCATTGTTTCATTCTTTTTAATGCCTGAGTAATATTCCTTTGTGTATGTGTACCACATCTTTGTCCATCCCTTTGTTGATCGAAATTTAGGTTGCTTCCATGTCCTTGCTACTGTGACTAGTGCTTTTTTTCAGAATGGTTTTGTTGGGTGATTTTAGTGTAAAAACGTATCGTATAACATCAAAGTGCTAATAGCATGGATAAAATTGAGAAGAACATGGAAGTTTACAAATGAAGATAAATGGTAACCAAAATAGAGGGAGACAGCACATAACATTATGTTTAATGACAAGAACTTGTTTGATTTTTATGATGTAATGGATACACAGAAAAGATCAGATTCTGATTTAAATTCTAAATATTCAGCTTGTACTGGAAAGATGCATGTGAGGCCCATAGGGAAACTGTGGGTGTCCAGGGAATCAGAGCCCAGGGGAAATGAATAAGGAATTGGGCAGATGGATGAACATTCATGGTTGAATTTCCCTCTGCTTGAACTACATTGCCAAGGTCAAAAAGTGGCTCAGGTCTCTGGGAAGCAGCAGCTGTACTTTGTGTTCTCAGATTTCAACAGCTAAATCAAAGAAAAATGCTAGGACTAGTCATAAAACATGAGCATTTGATTATTGTTATCTAGGAGAAGGAATGCATACTAAAAAGCTGGGGGATAGTGAGAAAAAATCTGGCTACAAGTGTGAATGTTTCTACATTAAAATCCCTATGATCTTGGACAAACTCTCAACATCTCTGAAATCCAGCATCCTAATTTCTTCTCAGGCAATTTTTGAGAAAAAGGAATAAATTAATTGAAGGAAAGCATTTCTCAAAACTATAAATTACTGTACAATCCTTGAAGGCATTTAAACATAGGTGGTGTTAGGCTTGACTCTGTTGAGAGAATTACAGGTGGAGGTCAAAGCTCAACTCTGTCACGTGTCATGTGACCATTTGCTCTCATCCTCTGTTGGTTTTGGTTTATTGGTGTTATTTATTTGCTAAGTTGTGTCTGACTCTCTGTGACCCTATGGGCTGTTACCGCCAGGTTCCTGTGTCTATGGGATTTCCCAGGCAAAAGTACTGGAGTGGGTTACCATTATCTGCTTCAGGGGATCTTCTTGACTCAGGGATCAGACCCACATCTCCTGCACTAGCAGGCAGATTCTTTACCATTGAGCCACCAGGGAAGCCCTGGTGTTGCTTTGCATGAGTGCTCAGTCGCTTCAGCTGTGTCCAACTCCTTGTGACCCCATGGACCGTAGCCCTACAGGTTCCTCTGTACATGGAGTTTTCCCGGCAAGAATACTGGAGTTGGTTGCCATTTCCTCCTCCAGAGGATCTTCTCAACCCAGGAAATGAACCTGCATCTCCTGTGTCTCCTGCATCGCAGGCAGATTCTTTACCACTGAGCCACTGGGGAAGGCTCTCATTCATTATTAGTTATCATCATGAATACTACATTAGCATCCACAAAGCTGACCATTCTAGAAGGTATTACAGCATGTACTATCAATGGAGATGGCCCATATGAAACTAAGCTATTACAAATTCATTCATATTTGAATCACCATGTGAAATCTCGAGTAACTATGAAAAGTTGTGATGATTCTAAAGGGATTTGACATTAGATTCTCACAATGAGAATTTATTACCTATTTTTACACAATAGTCAGCTTTTAGGTCCTTAGCATTACCTTGAAAAAATTGTATCAGTGGAAAAAAAAAATCCTAATATATATCTGTACTCAATATTGTTCTTTCAAATTATCAATTGTATGAACAAAGAAAGAAAATAATGCCTAAAAAGTGAAAAATAACAAATGAAGCCATACTACCAATGACCGCCCTCTTTCTGACTCTTAGATTTCCATTTTCCTTATATCTGAAACATAAAAATATAATTATTTTATTACTATATTTAGTCTATACACCAAAACAACAGGAATTAGTCTCTTCCTAGAATCCCAGGAACCACAGGCAATATGGAACAATAGAGTGGACACTTGGGACCCAGTGTTCCCAAGAACTTCTGGAGTCCAATATTTCCAAATAGAATGATGCGTAATATTTTCCCAATAAAATACAGCATAAAATAATTGTCTATATATAATCTTTGAGGGCTCATCATTATTTTTACTTATAAAATTATATTACATATGATATATGTATATAGATCTATACATATTTGCTATATATACTATATGCTACATATATGTAGAGTGTATAGATCATATGTGTATAGTCTATATGCTATATATATGTATAGTTTATAGATCACCATAGCACACCATGCACCATGTCAAGCCTTTCCAAATCCTCGCAGCAACCCAGTGAAGTGGATGATATTATTATTCTTCTTATTCTGAAGTTGAGAAAACTGAACTGCAGAGAGGCTGAGTAACTCACCCTCGATGGTTACTTAGTGGTGGTGGTAAGATGTTCACCCAGGCAGCTGAGTTCCAGATTGCACCTAGGTGCTCACCAGAATGTTCTCCCTGTGATGTAAACACTGTGAAAGTCTTTCACAAGCTATTGTCACACATACACTCCCACTGCCTGTTGATATGCAAAGTCTTATACAAAGCCTTATTGTGTTAGAGATACTATGCTGTCAGCCACTCACTGAAGGAGTGCTTCTCCCCATGAATCTGATTAACGCCTCAGCCAAGTTGCTTGTTATTTATTACAGGTCGGTGAACCATCAGGTGCTTGTGAAATACTCACATCTGAGGGGGAGTGGGTTCTTTGTGGTTCTCAAGAGTCTCCTGTGTAAAAAATCGTTAATTTACAGCTACTTAGAATAACTATATTTTAGTGAAAGCAAGCTATTTACCTAAATAGTTTTTTTTAAGTTGAAAATGTCAAATAGTGAAATTTCTCGGCATTTTATAGGTTTTTTTTTTTCCCCTTTTCTTGATGAGCTATAAATGAAGATAAATAATTTTATGTCTATCCATTTTTTTTTTTTCTCTAACCATACTTACGAACTGTGAGAAGCCCCTAGAACTGTGTGGACAGTGAAACTTTTGGTGTGGACAGAAAGCCACATTGCTATTTCTCTTTCTGTTTATTTTTCTCTCAGGTCCCTTGAGACCTAAGTGAAGTCAAAGTCGGTCAGTTGTGTCTGACTCTTTGAGACCCCATGGACTATATAGGCCATAGAATTCTCCAGGCCAGAATACTGGAGTGGGTAGCCTTTCCCTTCTGCAGAGGGTCTTCCCAACCCAGGGATCGAACCCAGGTCTCCGGCACTGGAGGCAGATTCTTTATCAGCTGAGCCACAAGGGAAGCCCTAAAGGGTGGAACTTAAGGGTTTTTCTCTTTGGAATGTGCTGTTCACTATTATAGGCTTCCTTGACAGCTCAGTGGTAAAGAACCCACCTGGCAATACAGAAGATGTGGATTTGATCCCTGGGTCGGGAAGGTCCTGACCAGAGATCAAGGAAGGAAGGAAATGGCAACTCATCGATGGCTGGGAAATCCCATGGTTAGAGGAGCCTGGTTGGCTGTAGTCATGGGGTCTCAAAAGAGTTGGACACGACTTAGTGACTAAACAACAACATTCACTATCATACCTTGATCAGGGTTGGGGTGGGGTCATGGGATAAGAAAATAATGTACAGGCTACTTAGGGCTTTCTCTCTTGTGAGAAGCAGAGGAAAAGGATGAGTGGGAGGGATTCAAGGTAACCATTACCACTCCCCGCACCCCAACACACACAGAGAAAAGGAGAGTGTATTGTGATTTAAGGCAAAACTCTTTCTAAGAAAAAGTAAGTTGAGGCCAGAATCTTCTCTATAGCCTTAATTCAGTGTACTGCAATAAGTATTCATCGAACTCTCACTAGCTATTTGTTAATGCAATGGTTTTTCAATATTCTTCTTGACGGTGGGATGACTTAATCTTAGATCAGGGAGATAATTTAGAAATGTTTATTTCCAGCAAAGGACCGCAATTTAAAGTTATCTAGTGTGGAAAACCTTTGTGGAAAAATATTATTGTTCTCTTAGAATTTTCAGGTCTTTTTTTTTTTCCTCCTAAATTGAAACTGTCCTCGTATTTTCTCTTCTTTATATTGTATTATTTTCTGCTTCTTACATTCTTCCTCAACATTTAGAATAAGGTAATAAAGTTAAAAATATGATTCACTAGAATTATTCTTTGTTTACAAAATACATTGTTAAATGTGCTTGGAATGGGGAATAAGAGTGAACAATCATGCTCAAGAGTGAAAATGCACTGTACAATAATCCCAGAGTGACGAGGAGTGGAATTTGTTCTGAAGAGGTGTAGCTGGAGGAGGAGAGAGAAGATGGATGGGAGAAAGCCAGTCACAGGGCAGGTGCCTCTTCAGTCTTGTATGTGTGTGTGTATGCATATGTGTGTATTAATGTGTGGGTGTATAAAACAATGAAGGGACTGAATTTTTATTAGAGTAGATAGAGGGTGAATCAAAGAAAGCATTTATGGATACAGAACCTCAGACAGAAGATTATGACCTTTCGTTGGATATGGAGTAGAAGCTGGGCAAAGAAATCAAATCATATTTGCCCTCACTTGCAAGGTCCTGCCTACATTTGAACATCTGTCTTATTTAAAATTTGATATGTGGTAGCCAGCAGGCCTTTTCAGTATTACTGTTGTTCTTCCAGCACCAACATCATTAAAGGATTTAAAGAAGACGAGTGAACTGGATGGATGTGTGGTTTTGAGGGATTGCACGGGTGGTGACCTGGAGCGGGAACTAGACACAGGGCCACTGTTATCAGTAGGCAGACAAGTGCGGAAGAGAGGGGGACTCTACAGGCGTTGATTATAGGGTCTTCAGTATTCAGCTGATGGTGGAAACAGCTGACATGGATGAGTTTGTGCACATAGTAAGTGTGTAGAGGCAAAGTGTGTGTTTACACAGGAACTGTGAAAAGGCAACACGAAAGAGGAATGAGAACTCTGGGTAGCAGGAGCAAAGTCACTAACATGTTTTATAAGTAAGAGATTCTTTGATTGAATAATAAAATTATGTTACCTTCTGAAGAAAGTTAATTTGCTAATTTCTCCCAGAGAATTGGAAGACCAGCTTCCTTCAAAGTGCCAGTAATACCTTCTTATAAACATATACAGTTTTTGAAGTTAACAGTGAATTATTTTCAGTTAGATTTGCTTTGAAAAAGGTTTGTAGTTCTCAGTAAGAGTTGGAAAAACAATCCTTAACTATGTTGGAGTTAAAGGTCTCTGCTGCTGCTGCTGCTGCTAAGTCACTTCAGTAGTGTCCAACTCTGTGCGACCCCATAGACGGCAGCCCACCAGGCTCCACCATCCCTGGGATTCTCCAGGCAAGAACACTGGAGTGGGTTGCCATTTCCTTCTCCAGTGCATGAAAGTGAAAAGTGAAAGTGAAGTCGCTCAGTCGTGTCTGACTCTTAGCGACCCCATGGACTGCAGCCTACCAGGCTCCTCCGTCCATGGGATTTTCCAGGCAAGAGTACTGGGGTAGGGTGCCATTGCCTTCTCCGAAAGGTCTCTAGTAATGGTTAAAAAGTATTCTCATCAATGAAAAAGACATACATTGTCATTCATATTTATGGGAAATTAAATATTTTTCACAAAACCCTATAAAATATTAATATATTACAATATAAATAATTTGAATTTTTTCCTTTAAGTTTTACATTCAACAGAATTTTAATTGCAAGAATTTAACTTTGAACAGGGTTAGGAAATATGTGAGAGAAGATAAAGTTTGTCTGATTTTGACCAAGTTTCTTAGCAGTTTTCATAATCAAACATTACATGCCATGTACAAATAATGTCATAAAGAGTTTTAATATATATTAAAATATAGTGCAGTCCATTACACAGTGTGAGGTGGCCTTTTCTGTCTCTGAGTTTTGCTGTATAAACTTTTAATAACCATTCTAGTAGAAATAGCATGAAGAAAAATAAGCAAATGAGTAGATCAAATACAAGTAAATTACATTAGTATTTAACAGAAAAGAGTGACTATTCTAAGAGTTGGTGAGTGTTAGTTATTCTATTTTATATCCACTCCAGTCTGTGTTTTCAAACACCCCTTTTTTCCCTCTCCTCTGTCTCCAGGGGCGTAATGTGACTAGAAATCATTTGTAATGACTTCTCAGCCCTCTTTGCCAAAGGATGCTCTAGTCCTAAGGACCCGTCTTCTATGTAACTGACATGGTGTTCTGACCATTGGGCTTCACAAATTACCCTCAGTTGCTTTGGTCAGAAAAGGGAAAGTTCTGGACAGTGTTGCTTACTGAAGAGTTACGACATGGAAAATATATAAACACTGCTCTTACTTAGTATAACATTTGCTTTCAAATATAAGCCATAAACCAAATATGGTTCCTGGCTGCATTCAGAATGGAACATGTTTAGAAAGCACCTATTTGGCAGGTTTCAACAAAATATGTGCCAAAAAGTCTAGCCTGGTAAACAGCCATGGTTTCAGAGACATTTTGTACTTCTGTGCAGTATAATCACTCAAAAATCACTGAGCTTTTGTTTTGAATAAAGCTTCCCTTTCTTGAAATAGGGAACATTATGCCAGTTTCTATTTGACAATGTGCACGCTGAGTTGCTTCAGTCGTGTCCGACTCTATGTGACCCCATGGATTGTAGCCTGCCAGGCTTCTCTGTCCATGGGGATTCTCCAGGCAAGAATACTGGAGTGGGTTTCCATTTCCTTCTCCAGGGTGTCTTCCTGACTCAGGAATCGAACCCGTGTCTCTTTAGTCTCCTTCACTGGCAGGTAGGTTCTTTACCGCTAGTACCACCTGGGAAGGCCCAATTTGAGAATGTAGTTTTTTCAAAATCATCATTAAAGCAATTGAACATGAACATTTTGGTTCTTATATTTTTCTTTCAGAGACATTCTTGTTTGTCTCAAGAACTCTTCTTGAAATGTGCATGATAGACACTATTTTGAGAGTTGTGAGTTGTTCTACACCAAACTATAATTGCTTATAGATTCCTTCTTATGCTTTATGACTGATATTTTGCTTTAAATATGTGTATCCATTGACAGATAACTCATGAAAACATAATAAGGCACATGCGTGAATAATATGAATTTTCTAATTGGTCTTCATATGGCTCCATGATTTGATCAACTCAGATAATAAACATTACAAGATAAAATTAATGTTTATAAGACTATACTTTCAATGAGATTTGGAGTTATGTACCTACTGTTTTATGAGCATAATTCTGATTTTTTTTTTTAGAGAGATGGTATGAGACTATTAAGAGTAAAATGTCTTCATTGCGGGCCTAAGCAAGTGATGAGGACTTCATTGGAGGCATCCTCAGTCTTGGTATCTCCAGAGGCTTTTTTTGTTTGTTTTATACATTTTTAATATTTATTTATCTTTAGTTGAAGGATAATTGCTCTACAGTATTGTGTTGGTTTCTGCCAAACATCAACATGAATCAACCATAGGTATACCTCTTGAACCTCCCTCCCTCTCTCTTGAACCTTCCTCCCAGAGGCGACTGATGCATTGTACTTATGGATTCATGTTATCAAATAGGCAAATGAATTGTTGAAACATTTGGAAGTAATGAAGCCATGAGTCTGGATGTTCTTGCTTCATGTAGGCCTAGTTGGGAACTCCTAAAGGATTTGAAAGACAGTGTTACACTATTATTCCAGTATTTACTAATGTAGCCAAGGAAGTTTTAAAAAGGTATCAAAATTATATCCACTAAGTAATGTGACATTATACTATAGTCAAGAATAATAATGTACTAAATGCTATTTAAATGGCACTAATGGAGAAGGAAATGGCAACCCACTCCAGTGTTCTTGCCTGGAAAATCCCAGGGATGGGAGAGCCTGGTGGGCTGCCGTCTATGGGGTCTCACAGAGTCGGACACGACTGAAGAGACTTAGCAGTGGTAAAGAACCCATTTGCCAGTTTGGGAGATGTAAGAGATGTGGGTTCAATCCCTGGGTTGGGAAGATCCCCTGGAGAAGGGCATGGCAACCCACTCCAGTATTCTTGCCTGGAGAATCCCATGGGCAGAGGAACCTGGAGGGCTACAGTCCACAGGGTCGCAGAGTCGGACATAACTGAGTGATTTAGCATGCAGTGAACACATATCACATGTTAGGCATTTTACCAAATGACTCACACAACTGAGTCTGTACAAATTATAAATACCATGGGTTTAAAATCCCAGAAAGCTTAATAACTTACCTAAGGGTTATAACTAGCAAAGATCTGAATCAAGTATTTGAACCAAGTTTTATTTGATTTCACAGTTTCTCGCATTTCTATGTATGCAACTACTTGTAGGAAATCATGTAGAATACCACATGTTACTTTAAGTGGCACATAAAACCCCAAAGCCCAACTTAACGAAGCCAGGCTGTGTACCAAAGTGCAGACAGGAAGTGCAACATTGCTTGCTTGCTTGCTAAGTCGCTTCAGTCCTGTCTGACTCTTTGCGACCCCATGGACTGCAGCCCATCAGGCTCCACTGTCCATGGGATTCTCCAGGCACAAATACTGGAGTGGGTTGCCATGCTCTTCTCCAAGGAAGTGTGACATAGAGCTAATCAATTACATCTCCATATACATCCAGAGGTGGTGCTAGTGGTAAAGAACCCATCTGCCAACGAAGGGGATGTAAGAGACACAGGTTCAATCCCTGAGTCAGAAAGATCCTCTTGAGAAGGGAATGGCAACCCACTCCAATGTTCTTGCCTGGAGAATCCCATGGAGAGAGGAGCCTGATAGGCTACAGTCCATGGGGTGGCACAGAGTCATACATGACTGAAGCAACTTAACACGCTTACATCCAGAAACTGCCCTCAGGCTCATATACCTGTATAATGTATTGTTCCCAAGTCAGAAGAATCAAAATAGTACTTACAGAAGAATATGTGCCCTTTGAGAAGGTAATGGAATCTTTGGCACCAATATGACATTAGTACCCAGAGGAGTGAAAACAAATAATGACAGTGAGAATGGTGATATTCCTCTAAATACATCAATTTCTATGAATAGTGAACTGTAAATTAAGGCAGTTATAGCAGGAGTAACTAGGAGTTATCTCATGCTTTTGGCATCGTTAACCCTCTCTGATAACCTGTTCAAAATTCACAAGGATTGATACTGGATAATTTAAATAGCAGATTAAATAGTCAAGGGAGCCTTTCCTGTCACAAGGAACCAAGACTATTTTTGAATTTTAAAATATTGTATATTTGATTAATTTATTTTAGAGAAATTATCTGAAAGTGCCTCAAAAATCTGTATGTATTCTTATCACCCATTCATAACTAATTCATAACTAATAACCAATTAAAAATGTAATTTGTTTTTATAAAAATTTTCCATTCAGCTTTATACTTAGAAATTGATTATTGGTGGTCTTTGAAACAAACCTCCATTGCCGTAAAAATTCAAGATTAAGATAACCTTCTAGTATATAAGATAGCTATAACATAATGTAAATGCAGACACTCAACATATATAGCTAAGTTACTATTGATAGTATTTTATAACCTTAATTACTGGGAAAGTCGCATGATTTTTGTTTAACTGATTTCATTATTATTTAAATTCAGTCTTTTGACTTCATAAAATTTTATCATTTTTACTATAAAATTCTATATTAATAAATACTTTATTATAATTTTAAATAATTACTGGCAAGCTTTGAGTATTTCACATTAAACTGAAAGGCTAGTAATTATAAGTTCTTCAGTAGAGTAACCTTGGAATCAATAGAAGTAAAACATAATTTGATTTTATTCCAAACCCTGTTTTCTTCTAGAAATGTAGTGCTTCCTCTGCTGTCTTGATTAATATTCAAACTACTTAAAAGGCCATTCTTAGGCCATAATGTACACTTACACTTAACAATGTAATCTAATTTTATGAATCCACTTAAATGCCAGAAAGTGTATTCACATATGGATTAGTTTGTTTATACTGGATCCCATTGTTACCAGTGTAAATGTCTCAGATAATTACAGGATCATATAATATATGTGATATATTATAAATATATATATATAATTTATATATATTTATATATATAATTTATATATAATTATAATCCATATAATAAATCATGGATCTTTCTGAGTCTCTAAAAATTGATTGAACTGGCTTGGTTTTACTTTTTAAAGTTATTATTGAAACTTCTGTTCCTATGATAAGTTCTTCCAAAGCTCAGGATGAGGTGCTCAAGGACGGGGAAAATGTGGACACACCTGTGAGCATCTGCGGTAAAATTGAGTATAAGCCCTTCTAGTGCCTCCCTGAACCCACTCCAGTGTTCTTGCCTGGAGAATCCCAGGGAAGGGGGAGCCTGGTGGGCTGCCGTCTATGGGGTCGCACAGAGTCGGACACGACTGAAGCGACTTAGCAGCAACAGCAGCAGCAGCAGCAGCAGGGCTTCCCTGGTGGCTCAGACAGTAAAGAATCTGCCTGCAACGTGGGAGACCTGGGTCTGACCCCTGGGTTAGGAAGATCCCTTGGAGAAGGGAATGGCTACCCACTCCAGTATTCTTGTCTGGAGAATTCCATGGACAGAAGAGCCTGGTGGGCTGCAGTCTATGGGGTCGCAAAGAGCCAGACGTGTCTGAGTGACTAACACTTCTACTTTTCTCACTTACATTAGGTCTTCTAGGGTAACATCTCATATGAGGAGAAATGCCCATTTCTCTTTCCAATGTGCTCCCCCAGTACTTTTTATATGGATACTTTTTATCTTCCTCCTCCTTTCTTATTTTATTTATTTATTTTTTTAAGATTTAGGATTCCAGTGTAGCAGCAGCTTTTATTGCAGACACTTTAATTGAATGCCTCAGAGTAAAATGAAATTAACAAAGATATTATTAAATTATGGATTTAATCATTTGCTAAGAATTTTTCCCAGTTTCTTTTCTAATTATATTATTTCAAGCTGATTGATATAAAAATTAAGTGCACTACCTTTAAGACTAGGTATACCATATGATCCAAGAAACTCTGAATAGAGTGAGTATGGAGTTAACTTTGGCCAGGTCACTTCTCCTAAGCTTCAGAAAGGAGTCACACTGGGGCTGGCATAGTTTAATAACAGCCCACAATAAATCCCCATTCCCAAGTGGGCAAGGCCCAGAATATTGCCTTATTTGAAAGGCTATAACCCAAAGGAAATTGACCCTGAATGTTCATTGGAAAGACGGATGTTGAAGCTAAAGCTCCAATCCTTTGGCCACCTGATGCAAAGAGGTGACTCATTGGAAAAGACCCTGATGCTGGGAAAGATTGAGGGCAGGATGAGAAGGGGGCAACAGAGGATGAGATGATTGGATGGCATCACGGACTCAGTGGCCATGAATTTGAGCAAACTCTGGGAGATAGTGAAGGACAGGGAAGCCTGGCGTCCTGCAGTTAAAGGAGTCGCAAAAGTCGGATGACTTAGTGACAACAACAACCATTGCAAGTTTTATGCTTTCAATCACACAGTAAGAGTGAGAGGATTTATCAAACAATATCTTAAATGGCTAGCTTTTACTTTAATAGATTTGATATGAATACAAAGAAGTGACTCTGGAGATACTTGATAACTTTTAGATCAGTATTTTTCACACTTCATTGACTATGAGTCATCTTGAGGGTCAGAATGAAGCTCACATTGCTGGCTGTCCCTCAAGATGTTCTGATTCCCTGAGACTGAGGGGAAACCCCAGAATTTATCTTTCTAACAAGAACCCAGACGGCCAGACTACATTTTCAGTAGCGATTTTTGAGTGATAGTTAATTTGCATTTTGTCATGTGTGAAATTAAAGATATCATAAAAGGAAGTAAAATGTCCAAGAGAAGTACTGACTATCAAATTTGTATAGATATCATCAAACCCATATATTCACTCTGTTTCTTCCTCACGCACACTTTGGAAATGTTAAGAATTTTCAATGAGTTAAGGAAACCCTTAATTTGTATTTGAAATAAGGTTTTTCCTGAATATTTTAAGTTTCCTTCTCTTTAACAGCCATACCCCATCCAGAAATACTATTCTAAAACAACATCAACAACAAAACGCATTTTTATGTGGGATCCCAAACCAGTCTAGGTAAATGTTCCTTCAAACTACTAAGTAAATTCTCTTTGTATGATAACAAGTATTCCATAAAAATGAAGTTTACATTAACCCATCCACATATTTAAACTTTTTCCCCTGTAACAGCTGATACTTTGGGACACAGATACTGAAAACTGTACAATATAATGATATTTAGAGTAGAAAGTAGCCAAAAGACAATCAAAAGTATATTGTTATAGAAACTGTAATTTAAACTGTTTCAGTATGAGCAATGGGAATTTAAGTATGGGTTAGTTCAGACTTCACTTCTATGGGTTGTTTCATCAGCAAATCCACTTCTTACTCTCTTAGTAATATTTCAGAATGGCTGCCCTCCTGAAATATGTAATAGAAGCCCTTTTGCTCTCTGTGCTTTAGACAATATTTGAAGCTTTTGCTAACTGGCAGTGAGTTAATACATTGAGTATACTGAGTTATTAGCATGATGGCTCTCACTGGTGAAATTAAAGACATTCAATATATGATGGACTAAAATATGAAAATCTAGCAAGGTCAGTAGCTGGCATTTTTAGGATGGTATCCCTTCAGTTCAGTTCAGTTCAGTTAAGTCGCTCAGTTGTGTCCGACTCTTTGCGAACCCATGAGTTGCAGCACACCAGGCCTCCCTGTCCATCACCAACTCCAGAGTTCACTCAAATTCACGTCCATCGAGTCAGTGATGCCATCCAGCTATCTCATCCTCTGTCATCCCCTTCTCCTCCTGCCCCCAATCCCTCCCAGCATCAGAGTCTTTTCCAATGAGTCAAGTCTTCGCATGAGGTGGCCAAAGTATTGGAGTTTCAGCTTTAGCATCATTCCTTCCAAAGAACACCCAGGGCTGATCTCCTTCAGAATGGACTGGTTGGATCTCCTTGCAGTCCAAGGGACTCTCAAGAGTCTTCTCCAACACCACAGTTCAAAAGGATCTTGAAACAAGAACTTGGTTTCTGGAGGGTTTCTTACTGACTAACAGATTCCAAGGGTCTTAGAATCCTGTCTCAGGAAGATTGTTGGACTGTTTTGGATTAACTATTAAGATTGTTGGACTATCTTGATCAGTCTCAAGATAGTAGAATTCATGGAGTTTACAGATCAGACTATATAAATTGTTTAGGGCTTGCCTGATAAATGCTTTGTATACAAATGTTGTGAGTCTTGCTTTCATTATATACTGGGAACAAAATTGTACATGGTTATCTAATCCCACCCCACAATCTATTTGGCAGCTATTAGTATGAATAGAAGCAGTGGCCCAGACAGTAAAGAATCTGCCTACAATGTGGGAGACCCGGATTCAATCCCAGGGTCGAGAAGATCCCCTGGAGAAGGAAATGGCAACCCACTCCAGTATTCTTGCTTGGAGAATTCCATGGACAGAGGAGCCTGGTGGACTGCAGTCCATGAGGTCCCAAAGAGTGAAGCAGGACTAAGTGACTAACACTTTCACTTTCACTTTCATTATGAACAGAAAGAACATTAGCATTGTGCTTGACCAAAATAGTTCAAATCAAATTATAATATTCAGAGCAATTATGCAGTTTGCAACAGGTATAGATGTCCACTAGTGACTGCCTATCTCTCTCGCTTCCATCATACAATTTTCCTTCCTGTTTGTCAAGAATTCAACCGAGTTGAATCAGAGCTGAACAAATAAATTAAGAATTCTTATATCAGAACTAGACACAATAAGCTAATTTTATGATCATCTGCAGTTTTCAGTCATTTAAAATCAATGACAGTAACAGAACTGGGCAGACTTTTTCATCAAAGTATTCCATTGGAGTAATTGTGTAGAAATAATTTCTACCAGACTAGTGACACAGCCTGAAACAGTTTGCTAAAGTAAAATAAAGAAAGAAAAATAAGCAATAAAGATGCAATGGGAGTTCAACTTTCTTATTTTAAAAATTCATATAAGTTGTGTATTTGGCTTTATATTTTTGTTATGTTACTGTTTCAGATCATTTCCAGCTCAAATATATTTTTGTTTCCTACAAATCTTTCACATTAGTGCTGTTGTATGAATTTGTCATCAATGGTCTTTTAGTGAACAGTGAGTGCTTGCATGATCAGTTGCTTCAGTCGTGTCTGACTCTCTGTAACTCTGTGGACTGTAGCCCACCAGGCCCCTCTGTGCATCAGATTCTCCAGTCATTTTCATATATTGATCCAGAGAGAGGGCATATGAGGAGGCTTGCTCATTGGGAATTTCTTTCACCCTGACTACCTTTTTTCTTCCTTAGAGAAAAGATAGAGTGTAAATTCTAGACTTGATGCCAAACTTAGCAACTTCTAAGAAAACCCCACAAAGAGAGCACACTTTTAGTTATACACATAAGTGGGAGATGGAGAGTGATGCTTAGAGTATGAACTTGCTTCCCTTCAGCTTTGGGACTTACAGAACCTTTCTTCGAGTGGCATTTTCTCAGCTTTCCATTAGGCTGACAGAATATAGAATTTTGATGGATATAAAGTTGTGATTAAAGAGCAGTTCCCTAAATGTTCTGTAGTATGTGTATTTGTGGAAGAGGAAATGTTGGTTGGAACTGAAAAAATTAAAAAGGCTTCACAAAGTTAGTATCCATGAGAGAGGGTGAACTAACTTTGTTTACTCAAAGACAGGTCTCTCAAATATTACTCCTGTAGAAGAAACAGGGATACCCATCCCCAAGGTTTTTACTCTCCTAGTTTAAAAAGTTTGGTTATCCTTACTAAGAACACTCACTTTGGGATTGCAGCCAGCAGCATGGTGGTAATGGTGAATACCACCATCACCATCTCCATCACTGCTGCAGCCAGCTTGAGATCTACCATTGTGTGCTTCACGTGGGTTTACCTTTACGGAAGTTGTACGTTCACAATCACAACATCATCATAGCATTTCCTTCTTGAGAAAAGCCCAGTGGTCTGGTACTGTATTCATTTTAAGAGTTTGCGGTCAGCTTTTATTTTTCTGAGCTCTGTGGAATTTGTCTGCGACAAGCTAGGTATGACAACCGGATCTGACTTTCCCAGACTCCTTTTTCCTGGTTATCCTTGTGCTTCAAATATTCTCTAAGTTGGCAAAGATTAGAATATACAGGTTCATCAACTGTATTTCGTTGATGTCAATAAAAAAAAATATCAGGAACCATTCTGATGCTTCAAACAAAGAGGAATAAATATAAGGTATTTGTTATAAGGGTATTGAAGGAACCAACAGGAAGATTCTGTGCTACCTTAAAATTAACAAGTTGATAGTGCCTTTGGTCTGGAGGCTACCAGCCTGTTGTTCTGAGTTGTACCTGCGTAAGCAGACCCTAGAGAAGGCTGACCCAATGCTTCGCCCTTCCTCCTGTTTTTCTGTCTCCCACCATTGACTCCTACTGGGAGAAAGCAAGAGAAAGACAACTAGGAAAGGAGTCAGAGATATGTAATTTGCAGGATTAAAAAAATTATAGAGTGTAATACAGAAGAGCAGATGGGAGGCTAAGAAATATCATCCATCCATCACTCTTGCTGGTTAAAATTAGACCTGGAGTAGCATTTCCAATCAGTATCATTCTCTGCCTTCTCATAACTGTCTTCTTCATCTGAACTCATGTATGCTATTTATTATCTATTCCACTCATAATGTATTACCTTTGTGAACAGTGACATTTAGTGTAAGTAACATATTTAAAGTAATGAGTTAATTCACACGAACTTCTAAAAATATAAACTATTGTGTTTAAGAAAAGCAAAAGCTTTTCCTTTAGTGCTTATCATATTAATATTGGTAATATTGTGTTAGTAATACTGGTATATGCGAGTAACTGCCATAAAAGAATGTTCCTGCGAATGCCTCAATGTAATAATGAAAGTATGTGCAGAACTATTGTAGAAGTCGGGTGGCTGTCAGCAGGTGTACTCTAAGAACACAATTCTGAAATTTAAATACCAGTTTCTCAAGATCTAATTTGTAAAGAAAAAGTTATCTGAACTTAAATATGTTAAAAATAAATATTAAAATATTTTTAGACTGTCAAAGTAACAATGACATCTATAGATGTTAAATAAATATATTTTTATTTATTTAATTTTTTTCATTAAATTTTACTAATAGCACAACACCACTTTATCACAAATGATTCCTGCCACATAGAGAATACCCACTACAGGGCAAGCAGGATAGAAGTCTCTTTACACACAGTGTGTTATTAAGTCAACATCTGTACTGTGTATTGCAAATTGAGTGTTACCCTCTTTAATACCTAAGTTTAAATAACTCCTCTACTCACACGAGTATCGAAATTGATATTCAGAGCCTAGTTGATCTAACTTCAAGTCTGTCTTCTTGCCACTGTACCGTGCCAGATGAGAGGTCAATTGCTGATTCTTAACCAAGTAATTCTCAATAATCTTTATCTTTGTATTAATCTTCTTCCTGTTATCATCATTTAGTCACTCAGTCGTGTCAGACTCATGACCCCCTGGACTACACCCTGCCAGGCTGTTCTGTCCATGGGGTTCTCTAGGCAAGAATACTGGAATGGGTAGCCATTTCCTACTCCAGAGAATCTTCCTCCCGTACTGTATTTTAACCAGTGCTATCTAAGGCTTCTTCACATCTCCTTTTAGCACTTACCTCAATGTCCTTTACTATGTAATGATACATGGCATGAGTGAATAAATGATTTCATCAATTCCTCAGAGAAACAGCTTTCTAAAGTGACTTGTTTGTTCATATCATTTTAATTTTATAATTGACAAGAATTAATATTTTGGAAGCTGAGGTAAAGTCTTACTGTCCAAAGTTTCAAAAGCTGAGAAAAGATAAGGTTTCTCACAAGCTCTACATGACAGAAATTGCATTTCTTTGCTCCTCTTTTGTGGTTTTTTCTTCCTCATGGTATAGGGACTCTCTGCTGCTGTCAGCAGTTGCTAGTTATGTGTAATACACTGGAGTCAAGGGGACTGTGTTCTACCCCACCTACACAGAAGCAGTCGCAGATATTAATGATGACTTAGAGGTGAGCTACTATAGCCATCATGTCTTTCTTTCATATTTTGGTGTTTTATTTATTTTTGTTTTTTAGTTTAATTTTTTCATCAAATGCCTTTGGCAAATTTTTAAAACAAAATTTCTTTTAAAATGTGTGAAAAGAAATCAACAGTGATTCAAAATCACTGGACTTAATAGCTAACATCTTATAGTTAGTGTTGTATGCTTAGTCAGGAAGTTGGGTCTGACTTTTGGTGACCCCATAGACTGTAGCCCTCCAGGCCATTCTGTCCATGGGATTTTCAAGGCAAGGATACTGGAATGGGGTGTCATTTTCTCTTCCAGGAGATTTCCTGACCCAGGAATCAAACCCGCATCTGCTGCTCTGGCAGTTCAGTTCAGGCTCTCAGTCATGTCCGACTGTTTGCAACCCCTTGGACTGCAGCATGCCAGGATTCTCTGTCCATCACCAACTCCCAAAGCTCTGCTCAAACTCATGTCCATCGATTCAGTGATGGCATCCAACCATCTCATCCTCTGTCGTCCCCTTCTCCTGCCTTCAATCCTTCCCAGCATCAGGGTCTTTTCCAGTGAGTCACTTCTTCACATCAGGTGGCCAAAGCATTGAAGTTTCAGCTTCAGCATCAGTCCTTCCAATGAATATTCAGGACTGATTTCCCTTAGGATTGACTAGTTTGATCTCCTTGCAGTCCAAGGGACTCTCAAGAGTTTTCTCCAACACCACAGTTCAAAAGCATCTTCTTTGATGCTCAGCTTTCTTTATAGTCCAACTTTCACATCCACACATGACTCCTGGAAAAACAATAGCTTTGACTAGATGGACCTTTGTTGGCAAAGTAATGTCTCTGCTTTTTAATATGCTGTCTAGGTTGGTCATAACTTTTCTTCCAAGGAGGAAGCATCTTTTAATTTCATGGCTGCAGTCACCATCTGCAGTAATTTTGGAGCCCATAAAAGTAACATCTGTCACTGTTTCCACTATTTGCCCCTCTTTTTGTCATGAAGTGAAGGGACCAGATGCCATGATCTTAGTTTTCTGAATGTTGAGTCTTAAGCCAACTTTTTCACTCTCCTCTTTTATTTTCATCAAGAGGCTTTTTAGTTCTTCTTCACCTTCTACCATAAGGATGGTGTCATCTGCATATCTGAGGTTATTGATATTTCTCCCGGCAATCTTGATTCCAGCTAGTGCTTCATCCAGCCTGGCATTTTGCATGATATACTCTGCATATAAGTTAAATAAGCGGGGTGACAATAACCAGCCTTGACATACTCCTTTCCGTATTTGGAACCAGTCTGTTGTTCCATGTCCAGATCTAACTGTTGCTTCTTGACCTGCATACAGGTTTATCAGGAGGCTGATAAGTTTGTCTGGTATTCCTACCTCTTTAAGATTTTTCCACAGTTTGTTGTGATCCATACAGTCAAAAGCTTTGGCATAGTCAGTAAAGCAGAAATAGATGTTTTTCTGGAACTCTCTTGCTTTTTCGATGATCCAAGAGATGTGGGCAATTTATTCTCTGGTTCCTCTGCCTTTTCTAAATCCAGCTTGAACATGTGGAAGTTCATGGTTCATGTACTGTTGAAGCCTGGTTTAGAGAATTTTGAGCGTTACTTTGCTAGATGCACTGGCAGGTGGATTCTTAACCACTGAACCACCAGGCAAGCTCACAGTTTGGGTTGTTGCTGCGACTGCTGCTAAGTCGCTTCAGTTGTGTCCGACTCTGCGACCCCATAGACAGCAGCCCACCAGGCTCTGCTGTCCCTGGGATTCTCCAGGCAAGAACACTGGAGTGGGTTGCCATTTCCTTCTCCAATGCATGAAAGTGAAAAGTGAAAGTGATGTCACTCAGTCATGTCTGACTCTTAGTGACCCCATGGACTGTGGCCCACCAGGCTCCTCCATCCATGGGATTTTCCAGGCAAGAGTACTGGAGTGGGGTGCCATTGTACTTGTAAATACACTCCCCCACATGTACATTCTTGATATTGGTTATTACAAATTATAAATGAGAGTCTATATAAACCATGTTGGTTCATCTGCAGATCTCTCATCAGAGCTCAAGTCGAACATTTTCTTTTTCCATTACATAACTTAATACTGTCACCAAAGCAGGCATTGCACATATAGCTTAATGGTGAAAAGAAGGCTGAAATTACAGATAAGGAGGAAGTGAAGGGTGAGGAGGAGGAGAAGGATGGGGAAGAAGAGAGAATGGAGAGGGGAGGAGGGGGTGGAAGAAGAAAGATGAGGGAGAAAAACTGGAGCAGGAGATAAGTGAAGAAGAGCCTAAGAATCATGAAAGTGTTTTGTGTATTTGTCAAACACAGAAATGACACATTTAGAGAATTGGCTTTGTTGGTTTTGTTGAAAGACTGATTAAAATCTCTCCTTTTCTTTCTGATAAAAGTATTTTTAAATGTTAAAATTATAAGCTGAAAAAAAGACTAAATGGATATATCATAAGACTAGAAGTATATCACATCTTTCAGAGTGGACACAGTGATTTAAGAAATTAACCTACAGCTAGCTAATGGCTTCCCTGGTGGCTCAGATGGTTAAGAATCTACCTGCAATGTGGGAGACCTGGGTTCAATCCCTGGGTTGGGAAGATCCCCTGGAGAAGGGAATGGCTACCCAATCCAGTATTCTGGCTTGGATAATTCCATGGACAGAGGAGCCTAGCAGTCTATGGGGTCACAAAGAATCAGACATGACTGAGTGACTTACACTCACACAGTGTAAATTCCAAGCTTGTATTACATTTTGAGTGCAGTTCACTTATCTAATACTGTTTTTTTTTTTTTTTTTGAAAGAAGACTTCAGGAAAAGGTTTTAACTTTATGAATATGTGATTCCTTGACTATTCCAATTCAGCTCTTTATCTGTACTCTCTTTGTCAGCAACAACTTATAAAATTCAAAGAAAAATGTTGAGTGTTACCTTGAAAGGAGGAAATTTGACTTGTGTTAAACCTCATTTTAATTTTGACAACCTAATTGAACTGTATGAATGTGAGAACAAAACGAGCAGCACTTTTGTGTGCTTTTATTAGATTGGAGATTTTATAGAACTTGTTTTCACTTGTAAACCTTTTCACATCTGAACCTTTTTTCACCTGTAAACCTTTAAAAGCCACATTGGCCAGTGTAAATTCCACTGAGACTTAGTCAATGTTCGCCCTTAATAGAACTGAGTTGTTTAATGATTTGTTCTGATATGCTCATTGATCATACACCCTGACAGTTTGCCTTTCTACTCTTTTCCTATAAGATATATAAAATAGTGGGCTTCCCTGGTAGCTCAGTGGTAAAGGATCACCTACCATTGCAGGAGACACAGGTTTGATCCCTGGGTCAGGAAGATCCCCTGGAGAAGGAAATGGCAACCCTTTCCAGAATTCTGCCTGGGAAATACCATGGACAGAAGTCTGGTCCATAGAGTTGCAAAAGAGTCAGGCACGGCTTGGTTGAATAAACAACAATAACAACATGTAAAATAGTACTACAAAAATTTATAGTTATTTGATAGGCATATAGATTTTGATAGGCTGGATTTTGACATTTTTTATTAATATGAAAAATAATGATTTGAGGAAAACAATCTGTATTCCCTCAAAACTGGATTGTAGGTGTCATCCCGAGGGCTGTGGTTCAAGAGTGGTGAGCACAAGGGTTCATTGCAAGATGCTAACGCTGTTCAGACAAGATCATATGATTCCGAGTCTAACTTTGAGATCCGTAGACCCGGAACCTGGATGTTTCCCTTGTGTTGTTGTTCAGTCATTAAGCATGTCTGACTGTTTGCAACCCCATGGACTGCAGCATGCTAGGCCTCCCTGTTCCTCACCATCTCCCGGAGTTCATATCCACTGAGTGGGTTATGCTAACCAACCATCTCATCCCCTGCCTCTCTCTTCGCCTTTTGCTTTGTATCTGGCTTCCAGGGAGGATCTGACTGATGTTGTCTTCTAGGTGATTGGTTAGTAATTGATGTACACTGAGGAAAATGACTGATGAGGAATTAGACACTCAAGTTCCCTTGTCAGTCCCTTATCTCTTCCAAGTCTGCATATCTTACCAGAAAATTTTTGTTTGAAGTTAAAATTAAAAGGCTAGAATTGTCAAATCATGCTGAGAAAGCTTTATGTATATCCAGTATAGGGTAAATCCTGAGTCTTCAGATGAGAGATTATTCTTTGGTCAGGGCTAAAGGCCCCTTGCAAATAAATGCTCTTCAGTCTCTTGTCTTTTCCTTTTTCTTCTCATTTTTCACAGTGACTATGGATCAGTAGGGAAATTTGTTTTCCAAGACACTTTAAAGACCTGATGGAAGATTCTTATTCTCCAGGCAAGAATACTGAAGTGGGTTGCCATTTCCTTCTCCACCTTCTTAAAATAGTCTTCCAAAATAACTTCAGCAGGATAAAGGCCCTGTGGCTCTGGCAATTAAATACCTTTGTCTAGAAGTGACATATTGCTTCCATGCATATTTCCTTAAATAAAGACACATAATATCACCTAATTTCAATAAAAGCAGCAAAAATATGGTCCTTTAATAGATGTGGAGGAAGGAGAATCATAATATTGATGGATACCCCTAATGACTGGCACAAATATCAGAGTGGATCTTTAAGAATATTAAATGATTATATTCATCTTTACCGTCATAAAACCTAAGAAGAATTCATAGATATGACAAGGTAATTGTGCTACTGAGATTTCTGAACATTGATTGACCAGAAAGAATATCACTTTACTTCAGTCAAGATGGTAAAGGTAAAAATGAAAATCAAATAATAATTTATTTATGCATTTTCAATTTATTGTTGACTAGTGATATATTCGTATGTTAAAAATATTTTAAAAAAGAGATTAAAAAGGCATGCATTGGTCAGTTTCATTTTTAGTTTCACCTTTATTCCTATCTCTGCCCCCATAGTAACCATTATTACTAGACTTTTCCATATCTTTTCAGTATATCTACAAACACAAGCACATATTTTTACATATTTTATATTTTTGCATCTCTTCCTTTCTTACACCATTTAATGTGCTACATTTATTCTCCTTAACTTTGCTCTTTTTGTTTCATAACATATCCTGGAGAGTTTTCCAGATTACATCTTCCTACCCTTTCAGAGTTACATGGTATGCTACAGTGAACATCCTGTAGAAGACCCTTAGCTGTTTCCACTCTTTGTTTATGACAGTAATCTTACAAACTTCATTTCTTTTATGTGTGGGGTATACTTGAGGGCTAAATACCCTCAAGGAGAATTATTATAGACAAGGGCAAGTGGATTTTTAAAGTTAAGAGATATTTCTAAGTTGCTGTCCATTTATGAGACATTTCCCACAAACTTTCCATCAAAGTATATTGGAAAACTTTGTAATTTTTGCCAATCTGATACATAAGAATTATCAGTTTCATTGGAAATCAGTTGATTAAAGAGCCACTGACAAATTGGAAATCCAATAAATATTCTTACATATATATATATATATATATATATATGGACATGAGTTTGAGCAGGCTCCGTGAGTTGGTGATGGACAGGGAAGCCTGGCATGCTGCAGTCCATGGGGTCACAAAGAGTTGGACACTACTGAGCAACTGAACTGATGTATACATGTATATACATGCATGCACAGTCACTTCAGTCATGCTTGACTCTTTGCAACTCCATGAACTGTAGCCCTCCAGTCTCCTCTGTCCATGTGAATTCCCAGGCAAGAATACTGGAGTGGCTTGCCATTTCCTTCTCCAGGGTATCTTTCCATCCCAGGGATCAAACCTGTGTCTCTGCATTGCATTGCAGACAGTTTCTTTACCATGGAACTACCAGGGAAGCCGTATATATACATGCACATGCATAGATATTCATATACATGCATAAACACACACACACACATAAAATGACACTGAGCTTGGAAATTCTTGTGCAATTTCTACTATTCCATCAACTTAATAATGAGTATGTTTTTAACTTCTACCCTGTCTTGAGGTTCTTTCATTGCTCAGAAAAACAGGAAATCAATTCTGAATATTCATTCATTGGAAGGACTGTTGCTGAAGCTCCAATACTTTGGCTTCCTGATGCGAAGAGCTGGCTCATTGGAGAAGACCCTGAAGCTGAGAAAGATTGAAGGCAAGAGGAGAAGGGAATGACAGAGGATGAGATACTTGGATGGCATCACTGACTCAATGAACATGAGTTTGAGCAAGCTCTGGGAGATGGTGAAGGTCAGGGAAGCCTGGCATGCTACAGTCCATGGGATTGCAAAGAGTCAGACACGACTGAGTGATTGAACAACATCAACAGAAAAACTTCAGGTGAATCTTCAGGTGTTCAGGGAATCTTTGGAAGTAAAAGCCATCTTAGCAGCAAAAGATAACACACAAACAGCACATTTTAATTGGAAAAACACTAATTAGCACCTTGTTAGTTTAACAAGGTAACAAGAGCCACCTACCTCTTTACCTTTCTAATATGGACCCCAAATGAAAGCAGATGTCTGTGGTCAAATATCTCTCTGGAAGAATGGAAATTGCGCTTGGAGGCAGTGTTTTCTTTCTTCATTTGATCCACCTAGTCAAAAACATTTGTTCAGCCCTCAGAGTTAACTATTTAATGCTATTCAATAAATAGGCAATCCCATCTCAAATCAATCATTCATTGACTATTTTTCTTAATAATTCATTCATTTATTTCTTTATTAAACTATGTTAGATTTATCCTTTATTTTTAGAGTCCAGCACAAAACCTGTAATACAGTAAACACCTAATGCTTATTGGCTGACAGACTGAATACATGAATTAATAAATTATTAACACAGTGCTTGGGTAGTGCTTATTGGAAAAATGTGTGTGTTTGCTTTATAGCGTGCTCATGAGAGTCTTCTCTCAGGAGTAGAAAACCAATTTATATTTCTTCCACAAAATCAGTCAGAGGCAAGGAGGAGAAAACAAAGGAATAAAGTTTTTCATAACCTTTCTTCACCTGTGAGTAGGGCATTCCCTTTATACGTCTTCAAGGTCACCATAAAATATAGGCGTAAAGAAACAAGATCATTCTCTTCTGAGGGAAATTGGGTAATAAAAGCAAAGGATGAAAGTAATTTTAAAATCTAGGTGATAGGGAAAATGAGGGGAGCTGATTAATAATATCACTGTAAAATATTCACACCCACATTTCAGCATAAGGTTTATGCTTGGGCAGATTACAGAAGTTCACTTTTAGTTGTACACTTATGGTATATGGGCTTACCCTGGTGGCTCACATGGTGAAGAATCTGCCTGCAATGCAGATTAATATATTAATGTGCAGGGAGTTTTTGAAAAAAATTATACTATGCAACCTACTTATATAAAACTATATACTAATTGATAAAATAGATTCATAACAAGGCCCTGTACTGGTGAAACTGTTTTTAAATGGAATATAATTGCTTTACAATGTTGTGTTAGTTTCTGCCATACAACAAAGTGAATCGGCTGCAGTGTGAGTCACTCAGTTGTGTCTGACTCTTTGGACTCCATGGACTGTATGTAGCCCTCCAGGCTCCTCTGTCCATGGGATTCTCCAGGCAAGATTACTGGAGTGGGTTGCCATTCCCTCCTCCATTCAAGAGTGTAAGAGCAATTACGAAACGAGTCGCCAGTCCAGGTTCGATGCACGATACTGGATGCTTGGAGCTGGTACACTGGGATGACCCAGAGGGATGGTATGGGGAGGGAGGAGGGAGGAGGGTTCAGGATGGGGAACACATGTATACCTGTGGTGGATTCATTTTGATATATGGCAAAACCAATACAATATTGTAAAATTAAATAAAATAAAATTAAGAAAAAAAATAAATAAAAAAATAAAAAACCTTTAAGTTCTGTGAGGTTTATAAGCTTGGGTTCTGAGAAAGTACAAATTTAGGTTTTTAATCCTCCATAATTAAATGGTATGCAAACAGTGCTTCATCTTGAATATCTCATGAGCAGAACATTACTTGAAAGTCCTGCTGCTGCTGCTGCTAAGTCACTTCAGTCGTGTCCAACTCTGTGACCCCATAGACGGCAGCCCACCAGGCTCTCCCGTCCCTGGGATTCTCCAGGCAACAACACTGGAGTGGGTTGCCACTTCCTTCTCCAATGCACGAAAGTGAAAAGTAAAAGTGAAGTCGCTCAGTCGTGTCCAACTCTTAGCAACCCCATGGACTGCAGCCCACCAGGCTCCTCCGTCCATGGAATTTTCCAGGCAAGAGTACTGGAGTGGGGTGCCATTGCCTTCTCTGACCTGAAAGTCCTAGTGCTGATGTAATTTTGAAAAGTCATTATTGAGAATCATCTATAGTATACATATATCCATTCCCTCTTGAGCTTCCCTCTCACTTCCCCTTATCCATGCCCTCTAGGTCCTCACAGAGCACTAAGCTGAGCTCCCTGTGGTATACAGCTGGTCCTCACTAGCTGTCTGTTTTACATGTGATAGTGTATATATGTCAATGCCACTCTCTCAAGTCATCCCATACTCCTCTTCCTTCCTGCCCTGTGTCTGCAAGTCCATTCTCTACATCTGAGTCTCTATTACTGTCCTGTTTTTTGAAATGCTATGTCATCCATGTAAGTCAGTAATTTTGTGTATATTTTGGTGGATGCCACCAAAATGTGACTTACTGGATTACCAGACTGCTACGATTTGAAATATGGGTAGCTATGGTTGATAGCCATTTGGGGCTTCCCTTGTAGCTCAGTCGGTAAAGGATCTGCCTGCAGTGCAGGAGACCTGGGTTTGATCCCTGGGTTGGGAAGATCCCCTGGAGAAGGAAATGGCAACCAAATCCAATATCCTTCCCTGGAAAAATCTCATGGACAGAGGAACCTGGTGGGCTGCAGTCCATGGGGTCGCAAAGAGTCGAACACAACTGAGCAACTTAACACTTAAAATGGTTGACAACATTAAAATCTTCATTTTAATGAAGCACCCTCATTTGGAGCCTCAGATGCAACTATAATATTTTATCTTCATTATATCTATTACCAGATTTCCATTTGTCACCTCCACCTTCCTTCTGGGCTTCCCAGGTGGCACTAGAGGTAAAGAACCCACCTGCTGATGCAGGAGACGCAAGAGAGGTGGGTTCCATCCCTTGATTGGGAAGATCTTCTGGAGAAGGGCAGGGACAGAGGAGCCTGACGGGCTGTAGTCCATAGGGTCCGCAATAGTCAGACATGGCTGAAGCGACTTAGCACATAACACCTTCCTTCTGGGGAATGACAGGAGCTCAACTCCATGGTCATCATGGATGTATACGCTGAGACACACTTTGTGGTCACCAATCCCGTGCACTCAAGGATGTTCTTTGTCATGCGTGCGTGTTGAATCTCTTCAGTCATGTCTGGCTGTTTGCAACCCATTGACAAAGCAGAGAGGATTGTTTATTTTGTTAGTTAGTGCTACAGGCAAAATAAAGCCTCTTCTTTCCTGTATCCCTTCTTTGAAATAAAATGAACACATTGAAAGAAGTGTTTCTTGGGGAATTGTTGGCCAGTAGTGGATGGGTGAGTAGGATAAACATCATTGGTATTTTTTCTTTGTACTTCATTAAGAACTGGTTTCTCTTTACTGGTTCTAAAATTAATATTCAAAAATGATTAGTTTGGTCATTCTTGACTTTCTTTCAGAGCATACATTTAATTATTGACCCTCAAACAAAACTTTCAAAGAGGGTCTTCTTACCTTTCATTAATTGCAAAATTCAGGCCTATCCCCCTATTACAGAAGATGCCTGGGTATTTTACCCTTGTTTTCTGTGTACAGTGCTTTTGAAATTCTTGGTCATGCGGTGCTAAGTGAATGGCTGTACTTTTTGAAGGACAGATGACTTACAGTACTGTATTACTTTCAGGTGTACAACATAGTGATTAAACACTTGGTAGATTATATGCCATCCAAAGTTATTATAAAATATTGGGTATATTTTCTGAGTTGTACTTTACATCCTATGACTCATTTTCTAGTTGGTATTTTGTACTTCCAAATCCCCTTTACATATTTTGACGCTCCCCCACCCCACTGATAACCCCTCTGATAACCACAGGTCTCTGTATCTGTGACTATTTCTGTTTTGTTACATTTGTTTATTTGTTTTGCTTTTTTAGATGCTATACTTTCTGAAAACATTCAGTAATTGTCTTTCTCTATCTGACTTATTTCACTAACCTTATTACCCTCCAGGTCCATCCATGTTGTTGTGAATGGCAAGATGTCTTATTTCTGACTGAAAAATATTTCATTGTATATCACTTCTTCTTTATCCATTCATCCATTGATGGACAAACAGGTCATTGTCTCCATATCTTAGGTATAGTAAATAATGGTGCTGTGAACACTGGGGTACAGATATATTTTCAAATTAGAGTTTTTGTTTTCTTCAGATAAATACACAGGAGTAGATTGTATGGTAGTCATGTTTTCAGTGTTTTGAGGAAACTCCATATTGTTTTCCACAGTAACTGTGCCAATTTACATTCCTACCAACAGTGTAGGAGGGTTTTGTTTTTCTCTACATCCTCGCCAACTCTTGTTATTTTTTGTGCTTTTGATAATAGCCATTCTGACAGGTGTGAAGTAATATTTCATTGTAGTTTTAGTGATATTGAGCATCTTTTCATGTGCCTGTTGGCTCTCTGTATGTATTGTTTTGGGAAAAATAATTGCCTATTAATGTCTTCTGCTCACTTTTAAATTAATTCATTAATTAATTTTTGGCTGGGCTGGGTCCTCATTGCTCTGAGGCGGTTTGTTCTACTTGCAGTGAATGGGGGCTACTCTTCCTTGTGGTGCACGAGCTCCTCATTGCAGGGCTTCTCTTGTTGCGGACGCAGGTCTAAGAGAAAGGAGAGCTAAGTACCCGGGGCTTGCGGGCCCTGGAGTGTGAGTTCAGCAGTTGTAACACATGGGCTTAGTTACTCACAGCACGTGGGATCTTCCTGGACCAGGGATTGAACCCTTGTTTCCTTCATTGGCAGGCGGATTCTTAGCCACTGCACCACCGGGGAAGTTGCTCTACTCATTGTTTAAATGGACTATTGTACTTTTTTTTTTTCATAGTGAGTTGTCTGGATTCTTTATATCAGCCTTTACCAGACATATTTGGCACCAGAGACTGGTGTCATGGAAGACAGTTTTTCCATGGACCAGGGCATGGGAGTGGTTTCAGAATAATTCAAATGTATTACATTTATTGTGCACCTTCTTTCTGTTATTATTACATCAGCCCCACCTCACATCATCAGGCGTTAGATCCCAGAATCTGGGACTCCCTGCTTTATATATTTTGGTTAGTAACCCCTTTTTTTGGACATATTGTAGGTAGATTTTTCCCAATCAGAAAGTGGCCTTTTGTTTAGTTAATGGTTTCCTTCACTATGCCAAAGCTCTTAAGTTCGATTAGGTTCCATTTGTTTATTTTTGCTTTTATTTCTCTTGCCTGAAGAGACAGACACATAAAAATTTTTCTTACTCCAGGATAAAAGAGTATACTGTGTATGTTTTTTTTTTTTTTTTCCCCTAGGACTGTTACGGTTTTAGTTTTTCTGTCTTCTGTTTCAGTCTGTAATCAATTTTGGTTTATTTTTATATATGGTATGAGAAAATGTTTACGTTTTATTTTTTTATGTGTAGTTGTCCAGTTTCCCTGATACCACTTATTAGAGAGACACTCTTTTACCTATTGTATATTCTTGTCTCTGTTGAAATGATTATATGTGCATGGGTTTACTTCTGTACTCCGTTTTGTTCCATGATTTATGTGTATGTTTTTGTACCAGTATCATACTGTTTTGAATTATGTAGTTTGTAGGATGGTTTGAAGTCAGAGAGCATGATGCTGTCAGATTTGTCCTTTATTCAAGATTGCTTTGGCTACCCAGGGCCTTTTGTGTTTCTATACACATTTTAGGATCATATGTTTTAGTTCTGTGAAATATGCCATGGGTATTTTTCTTGAATTCCGTGGTATTTTGTTGAATCTGTAGATTGCTTTGGGCAGTATAGACATTTAAAAAGTACTAATTCTTTCAATCCGACAACATGAAATAGCTTTCCATTTATTTACATTGTCTTCAAAATTTTTTATCAATGTCTTAAGTTTTTCAGAGTACAACAGGTCTTTCATCTCCTTAGTTAAATTTATTCCTTGCTATTTTGTTCTTTGTGACTTAATAGTAAATGACTTTATTTTCTTGAATTCTCTTTGTGATCATTCACTATTAAAGTAAATAAATGCAACAGACTTCTGTATATTAATCTTCTGTCCTGCAACTTTACTAAATTCATTTTTTCTAACAGATTTTTTGTGGCGTTATTTAGGATTCACTGTAAATATTATCACATCAATTGCAAATAGTGACAGTTCTACTTCTTCCCTTTCAATTTGGATGTCATTTATTTCTTTTTCTTATCTGATTGGAAGTCTGTGACTAGAACTTACTGTGTTGAATACTGTGTTGAATAGAAATGGCAAGAGGGGGTATCCTTGTTTTGTTCCTCATACTAGAGGAAATGCTTTCAGCTTTTGCCATCGAGTATGATGCTAGCTGTAGGTTTGTCATAAGTGACTTACATTATGTTGAGATATGTTGTTTCTATACCAATTTATTTGGGAATTTTTCATGAATAGGTGTTGAGTTTTACTCTGACATAAACCACAGCAGGATTTTCTGTGACCCACCTCCCAGAGAAATGGAAATAAAAGCAAAAATAAACAAATGGAAACTAATTAAACTTAAAAGCTTTTGCACAATGAAGGAAACTACAAGCAAGGTGAAAAGACAGCCTTCAGAATGGGAGAAAATAATGGCAAATGAAGCAAAGACAATGAATTAATCTCAAAAATATACAAGTAGGTCATACAACTCAACACCAGAAAAATGAATGACCCAATCAAAAAATGGGCCAAACTACTAAACAGACTTTTCTCCAAAGAAGACATACAGATGGCTAACAAACACATGAAAAGATGCTCAACATCATTCATTATCAGAGAAATGCAAATCAAAATCACAGTGAGGTACCATCTCATGCTGGTCAGAATAACTGCTGTCAAACAATAAACAATAAATGCTGGAGAGGGTGCAGAGAAAAGGGAACCCTCTTACACTGTTGGTGGGAATGCAAACTAGTACAGCCACTATGGAGAACAGTGTGGAGATTCCTTTAAAAACTGGAAAGAGAACTGCCATATGACTCAGCAATCCCACTGCTGGGCATATGCACCAAGGAAACCAGAATTGAAAGAGACACGTGTACCCCACTGTTCATCACAGCACTGTTTACAATAGCAAGGACATGGAAGCAACCTAGATGTCCATTGGCAGAGGAATGGATAAGAAAGCTGTGGTACATATACACAGTGGAATATTGCTCAGCTATTAAAAAGAACACATATAATCAGATGGGCTCAATAAAGGACAGAAATGGTATGGACCTAACAGAAGCAGAAGATATTAAGAAGAGGTGGCAAGAATACACAGAAGAACTGTACAAAAAAGATCTTCACGACCCAGATAATCATGATGATGTGATCACTGAACTAGAGCCAGACATCCTGGAATGTGAAGTCAAGTGGGCCTTAGAAAGCATCACTACGAACAAAGCTAGTGGAGGTGATGGAATTCCAGTTGAGCTATTCCAAATCCTGAAAGATGATGCTGTGAAAGTGCTGCACTCAATATGCCAGCAAATTTGGAAAACTCAGCAGTGGCCACAGGACTGGAAAAGGTCAGTTTTCATTCCAATCCCAAAGAAAGGCAATGCCAAAGAATGCTCAAACTACCGCACAATTGCACTCATCTCACATGCTAGTAAAGTAATGCTCAAAATTCTCCAAGCCAGGCTTTAGCAATACATGAACTGTGAAATTCCTGATGTTCAAGCTGGTTTTAGAAAAGGCAGAGGAACCAGAGATCAAATTGCCAACATCTGCTGGATCATAGAAAAAGCAAGAGAGTTCCAGAAAAACATCTATTTCTGCTTTATTGACTATTCCAAAGCCTTTGACTGTGTGGATCACAATAAACTGTGGAAAATTCTGAAAGAGATGGGAATACCAGACCACCTTATCTGCCTCTTGAGAAATCTGTATGCAGGTCAGAAAGCAACAGTTAGAACTGGACATGGAACAACAGACTGGTTCCAAATAGGAAAAGGAGTACGTCAAGGCTGTATATTGTCACCCTGCTTATTTAACTTATATACAGAGTACATCATGAGAAACGTTGGACTCGAAGAAGCACAAGTTGGAATCAAGACTGCAGGGAGAAATATCAATAACCTCAGATATGCAGATGACACCACCCTTATGGCAGAAAGTGAAGAGGAACTAAAAAGCCTCTTGATGAAAGTAAAAGAGGAGAGTGAAAAAGTTGGCTCAACATTCAGAAAACAAAGATCATGGCATCTGGTCCCATCACTTCATGGGAAAAAGATGGGGAAACAGTGGAAACAGTGTCAGACTTTATTTGTTGGGGCTCCAAAATCACTGCAGATGGTGACGGCAGCCATGAAATTAAAAGACGCTTACTCCTTGGAAGGAAGGTTATGACCAACCTAGATAGCATATTCAAAAGCAAAGACATTTATTGGTTGTAGACTTTTGGATTGCAGTCATTCTGACTGGTGTGAAATGGTACCTCATAGTGGTTTTGATTTGCATTTCTCTGATAATGAGTGATGTTGAGCATCTTTTCATGTGTTTGTTAGCCATCTGTATATCTTCTTTGGAGAAATGTTTTGTTGTGCAGAAGCTTTTAAGTTTAATTAGGTCCCATTTGTTTATTTTTGCTTTTATTTCCAATATTCTGGTAGGTGGGTCATAGAGGATCCTGCTGTGATATATGTCGGAGAGTGTTTTGCCTATCTTCTCCTCTAGGAGTTTTATAGTTTCTGGTCTTACCTAAAGTTAAATAAAATAAAATTAAAAAAAATAAAATAAAAATAATTTTGTTTGTTAAAAAAAAAAGAATATTTCCATGTATTTATCTGATGTTTTCTCAAAGATATCTTTTAGAAATCATGTTTTCTAAATAAATTTTACTTTGTAAAACAAACAAAAAAAAAGCAAAAACATTACTTTGCCAGCAAAGGTCCATCTAGTCAAGGCTATGGTTTTTCCTGTGGTCGTGTATGGATGTGAGAGTTGGACTGTGAAGAAGGCTGAGCGCCGAAGAGTTGATGCTTTTGAACTGTGGTGTTGGAGAAGACTCTTGAGAGTCCCTTGGACTGCAAGGAGATCCAACCAGTCCATTCTGAAGGAGATCAGCCCTGGGATTTCTTTGGAAGGACTGATGCTAAAGCTGAAACTCCAGTACTTTGGCCACCTCATGCAAAGTGTTGACTCATTGGAAAAGACTCTGATGCTGGGAGGGATTGGGGGCAGGAAGAGAAGGGGATGACAGAGGATGAGGTGGCCTGATGGCATCACTGACTGGATGGACGTGAGTCTGAGTGAACTCTGGGAGTTGGTGATGGACAGGGAGGCCTGGCGTGCTGCGATTCATGGGGTTGCAAAGAGTCGGACACAACTGAGCGACTGAACTGAACTGAACTGATGAATCAGTTCTAATGAGGTTGATGAAACTGGAGCCTATTATACAGAGTGAAGTAAGTCAGAAAGAAAAACACCACCAATACAGTATATTAACACACACACACATATATGTGTGTGTGTGTGTGTGTGTGTGTGTGTGTGTGTATATATATATATATATATAAATATAAAATTTAGAAAGATGGTAATGGTGACCCTATATGTGAGACAGCAAGAGAGACACAGATACAAAGAACAGACTTTTGTACTCTGTGGGAGAAGGCGAGGGTGGGATGATTTGAGAGAATAACATTGAAACATGTGTATTACCATATGTGCAACAGATGACCAGTCCAAGTTCAATGCATGGAACAGGGCACTCAGTGCCGGTGCCCTGGGACAACACTGAGGGATGGGGTGGGGAGGGAGGTGGGAGGGGGGTTCAGGATGGGGGACACATGTATACCATGTACACCCATGGCTGATTCATGTCAGTGTAAGGCAGAAACCACCACAATATTGTAAAGTAATTAGCCTCCAATTAAAATAAATTAATTAATTAAAAAAAAGATGTTGGGTTTTGTCAACATACTGATTTTCTGTATCTACTGAGGTGACTGTATGATATCTATCATTTGCCTTGTTGATGTGGTGTGTCATGTTGGTTTGAAGATACTGAGCCATCCTTGCATTCATGGAATAAACCCCACTTGGTCATGATATATGGTCCTTTTAATGTATTGTTGAATTCAGTTACCTAATATTTTGTTGAGGATATTTGCATCTATGTTCATCAAGGATATTGGCTTGTATTTTTTTTTTCCTTTGGTAGGATTTTTATTTGGTTTTAGTATCTGAATAATGAGACCTCATGGAATGAGTTTGGAAGTGTGTTCTCTTCTAACCTTTTGAAATAATTTGAGAAGCTTATATTTTAATTCTTCTTTGAATGTTTGATAGGATTCCTGTATGAAGATATCTGGTTCTGGATTTTGTTGGGAGCTTATTGATTACTGGTTCAATATAATTCCTAGTAATCGGTTCTCCTGTTTAGGACTTTTTGTGCTTCTTGGACCTGGGATATATGTTTCCTTCTTCAGATTAGGGAAATTTCAGCCATTATTTCATCAGACACGTTTTCTGCCCTTCTCTTTCTTCTCATTCTGGGACCCCGTAAATGTGAATGTTGGTACATCTTATATCTCAGAATTCCCTTAAAATATCTTGATTAATGTTTTTTTCTTTTTGCTCTTCTTAATTTAGGTGATTTCCACTCTTCTTTCTTTCAGGTCACTTATGTGTTCTTCTATATCACCTAATCACCTAATCTGCTGTTGATTCCTTCTACTGAATTTTTCATTTCATTTATTGTACTCTTCACCTCTGGTTATTTTTTACATTTTCTAATTCTTTGTTGGGGTTGTGACTGTCTTTCCCTTGTTTTTCCCTAAATTCATTTTTTATGACAATTGTTTTGAATTCTTCATCAGGTAACTTGCTATCTGTTTCATTATGTCATTATGTTTTCCCCCTCCCCCCGGTTTTCCTCCTGTTTTTTTTTTTTTTGAAATATATTCCTCTGGCTTCTCATTTTGTTGACTTTTTTTGTCTGTATGAAATTAGATGAAACAATTGTTTACCTGGTCTGGGAGATGTATCCTTTTGTGGAAGCATCCTTGTGTGTAGGCTGCATATGCCCAGTGGCTTTGGTAGGAGGCTGGGTCTGAAGCCAGCGTGGGTTGGGACTTTTCCCTGGATATATTGGGCCATCACCTTAGCAACGATGAGCTGGAGTTGGTAGGACAGGGCTTCTTCCAGGGTGCACTGGTGGTTGCTGCCTTAGTGGGGGCAGACCTGGAACCGGAGGGGCTAGTGCTGGAGCCCAGTGTGAGCTGTGACTTCTCTTTGGGTTTGCTGGCAGGTGTCTTGGTGGAGGTAGGGTGGGATGTTAGAGTCAGAAATTGGTACAGGCTGTGGGACGTTTTGGCGTGGTCTTGACAGTCCAGCTAGAGCACCAGGCACTTTTTCACTTTACTACCACTGCACTGAACCTTGGGGAGTAAGGATGTATGTGCATTCTTTAAAAGCTCCCTACAGCTCTTTGGTTCTCCTAGTTGTAAGCTCCACTTTTTCCTCAGTACTAGACCCCAGGTCTGGGGTTCCCAATGTGGGGATTGAACCTCTGGCTCCTTAGGGATAGTTTGTGATATCCCCTAGCTTGCAGTATCCTCTTTTGGCTTATCTGCTGGTGCTGTGGGTCATGACCAGTTCATTTATCTTCACCTCCATTTTGCTTTTCTTTTTTAGTATCCTTAGTTGTAAAAGAGCCATTCCACTAATCTTCAGGTCATTCTCAAAGGGAGAGTTATTATATAGCTAGCTTTATTTTGGTGTGTTCATGGAAGGAGTTGACCTTAGGGTCCTCCTACTTCACCATCTTGAGACCATCTCTTCCTAGTGGCTTATTTTCTAAAGTAACCTCTCCCAAAATGACTAATTCATACTATTTCAAATATTTAAGAAAGCTCATTTTAACTTTGTTTCAATTACCCCAATAAATAGTTGGTATTCCCTGAGTTTTTACATCCAAAATCTTTAAATTATTATAAAATTACAATGGGAACACTTGGACTTGTTTATCACTTTATTGTCATGGATGCAAATTAAAGGTTGATTTAACATTTTCCAGCTGTGATGTTTTCAAGAATTCAACATTTACTCCAGCCTCCCCTACCTCTTCTTTCTGTTGCCATTTTCAAAATCTCTTCCATTGAACTCCCCTGCTCCATCCATCCCATCCCCCTCAATACAATCCTTCCAAGTAATAAGTCAGTGAACAGAAGACATTAACCATGCTGGAGAGGGTATTTGTAGGGTATACACCAGTGAATGAATGTATGAACTTGATGGAATTTTACAGATCTGCTAAAAGACATGAATACTTAGTTCAGAAACAGATAATACTTGAAGACAATGCCAGTGATATGATTCTTTCTAATTATATAATTTGTCCCATGTTTAGAATGTGTAATCTGTTGTATTATTAGATTTTCACTTTGTTTTATGAATGTGGAAAAGCTAATTTTTTAAGATTTAAGTAATCATAACATAGAATATTTGCATTAAATCCATTTGAATAATAAAAATGCATCTTGTACTGAAATAGTTATGCAGGAAAGTAACAAGGAATATAAAGGTGAGGAGAAAATTCTTATTATTTTAATAGAATTGCTGTTGATTTTGGTGTTTCTCTTTTATATCACATATGTATATATTTATGTGATGCTTATTTGAAATCTTATTTGTGTTAGTATCTCCTGTTAGTTTTAAAACCATTTAATTCATTAAAAATATTGTAGAAATGAGCTGTAATTTAAATAATTAATTATTTAAAGCCATATCTTCTTAAAGATTAAGTAATACTTCCTTGGAAAAAGTTGGGAATTTATGGCTTTTCTGTTTATTTTCCAGATTGCATTCTAAAAAAATTTAGTAAATATCAAATTATCCTCTTGAAAGGGTTTACAAAGTTTCAGTAGTAGACTATTTGTTTCTTTTTAACTGCCCTTTCTATATCATTTAGACGTATACAGGTGATACTGACAATAATTACCAAGTGGTTTGACATGGGCACCAGATCAATTCTGTCTCTATTTCCCCATATCCACATCAGAAAAATATGTTTTTATTTAACATCTTTGGTTTCTGATGATTAAAACTCTATGTTATATATATTATTATATATATTTGGAGTTTCATGTAATATAATTTTAAGAGGGAAAAAAGAAAAAATGACCCTTTAAAATAGTTGGAAAATATGGAGTAAACATCAAAGCATCTCATTTTCCTTATTTGATTTACATTTTTGTCTCCTTATCTGCCAATTCTTGTTATGAACTTACTAATATTTTAAGAAGTAAGGATGGATCTTATGATGTCATTGTGTGGTTTGATGCTTAGGGACCTTTTGAACTAGGTAATTAAGACAGGAAGTATTAAATTCTGATTGCTAAGAGGCACAAAAGAAGGCTGGATGAAGGTCAGTGAAGATCCCCCTGTTTTTTACACAGTTTTAAACTGTTAATTCTGAAAGATCAATGCTTGTTTATTCCTGTTCAATCTACTTCACTATCATAGAAAATCATTACACAAAACATTTGCAGCCTCAGAATTGTAGGAAATTTTATACTGTCTGCACTACAGTAGCATATTAGTTGGATCATTGCACTAAAGATTGCTGTCTAGATGATTCTAGGGAAGAAAAGTAAAAATATGTGTAAATGACATACATAGAATATTAATGTATTCTAAGTCATTTATTCTTGCTTATGGAGAATTTTTAAAGAAATAAACTATATTTTAGAATGGAAAGGCATCTGGAGAAAAGGTAAATGATGAATTTTAAATAGCTCAGGATACTAAGGTGTGCAAAATTGTTTAAGAGCATGCTATTGTTTATTGGAAAGTAATAGCATACTTTCTATACACTGATTGCACTTTAGAAAATGTGCTAAGCAGTTTGTTACAATTACAGGAATTGATTTTTGCTGAACAATATTATGGATTCATTTGTGAAAACTAATCTTGCTACTGGCAAAAATTACTGGGAAATAAACTAACAGTATAATTTCATAAAACATTTTGAGGACAGCAAACTAATGTATCCTACCATTACTTGTTCAATTCCATATAAACTGTGGATTTATAATGTTTACTGGAAAGAGATTTTGAATTAGAATTGAGTCTGTTCTTTATGAGCTTTAAGAAATACTATGAATGATCTGGAGCTCAGTTTCCCAGTCTTTAAAGTTAGGATGAATATACTTACATCATAGAGTTTTCGATTATAAGGGATCTCTAATCTTTTCCATTCTGTTGTTTTCCTCTATTTCTTTGCACTGATCACTGAGGAAGGCTTTCTTATCTCTCCTTGCTATTCTTTGGAACTCTGCATTCAGATGCTTTTATCTTTCCTTTTCTCCTTTGCTTTTCACTTCTCTTCTTTTCACAGCTGTTTGTAAGGCCTCCTCAGACAGCCATTTTGCTTTTTTGCATTTCTTTTCCATGGGGATGGTCTTGATCCCTGTCTGCTGTACAATGTCACAAACCTCTGTCCATAGTTCATCAGGCAGTCTGTCTATCAGATCTAGTCTCTTAAGTCTATTTCTCACTTGCACTGTATAATCATAAGGGATTTGATTTAGGTCATACCTGAATGGTCTAGTTGTTTTCCCTATTTTCTTCAATTTAAGTCTGAATTTGGCTCTAAGACCTACTGAGTCAGAAAATCTGGGCCTGGCTCCCCTCCCAGCTACCCGTGTTGAGCAAGTCCTCCTGGTGACTCTGGAGCAGACTAATGGTTGAGAAATGTGGCTTTTCCCTTTCTTTTCTATTTTGTGTTTCTTTCATTGTTGTTGTTTATTTGCTAAGTTGTGTCTGACACTTTTGCGACCCCATGGTCAGTAGCCCACCAGCTCTGTCCATGGGATTTTCCAGGCAAGAATGCTGGAGTGTCTTCCGGAGCCAGGGATCAGACTTCTGTCTCCTGATTGGCAGGCTGATTCTTTACCACTGAGCTGCCTGGGAAACCTCTTTCTTTCATTACTTGCCTTTAAATCTGCGCTGTAATCCTCTGGGACTTGACTCCTGCTAACATGATAGTAATTAACTGCAATGTACTTGGGGGTGAGAGTAAGGGTGAGGGGTACAACTGAGCATTTTGAAAACAATCCAGGTCTAAGAGTTGATTCTGACTTGAGAATTTGAGTCACTGTGATCGTACCTCCAATGTAATTGATTTGGAACAGATAATTATTTTTTCTGGCAGTCGTCCTCATTTTAGTATATGTATTGTTTTATTTTTATTTTAAAGTAGCTGGTGCACTGGGACGGCCCAGAGGGATGGTATGGGGAGGGAGGAGGGAGGAGGGTTCGGGATGGGGAACACATGTATACCTGTGGCTGATTTATTTGGATATTTGGCAAAACTAATACAATTATGTAAAGTTTAAAAATAAAATTAGAAAAATATAAAAAAAAATAAATAAATAAAATAAATAAATAAAAAAAATAAAGTTAGCCTTCATATCTAAGGAATATTGATATATCAAGTTTATAATTAGTGATTGTGCTTCATTGTGAAGGAAGTATTTATATCTTGGAAAGCAAAGGGGGACTATGATGAAGTGTAAGTCTTCATTATTCTGTATATTTTTATCAATTTGCTCTTGTATTCACAGTGAGAGGGCTTCCTTTGTGGCTCAGCTGGTAAAGAATCTGCCTGCAATGCCAGAAACCTGGGTTCGATCCCTGGTTTGGGAAGGTCCCCTGGTGAAGGAAAAGGCTACCCACTCCAGTATCCTGGCCTGGAGAATTTCATGGACTGTGTAGTCCATGGGGTTGCAAAGAGGTGGACATGACTGAGTGACTTTCGCCTTCACTTTGCAATTTGATGTACATCTTTGATAATTAAAATGAATAGTTGAAAACATGTGTAGCTCACTTTCATTTCTCCTGTGTATTTCCTGAGAAAGTGAGAGGGAAAAAAGTGCTTCATTTTTAAAATATGGTTCTTAAAATTGTGGGGTGAGGTGAATATATGTGTAAGTGCTCAGTCGTTCTGTCGTGTCCAGCTCTTTGCAATCCCATGGACTGTAGCCTACCAGGTTCTTTCGTGCATGGAAATTTCTAGGCAAGAATATTGGAGTGTGTTGCATTTCCAAGGGATTTTCCAGACCCAGGGATTGAACCTGTGTCTCTTGTGTCTCCTACATTGACAGTCAGATTTTTACCAGTGTGCCAGCTGGGAAGACCAGGTGAATATATATATCTGTGTATATCCTTATCTATATATGTTTATATAGATACATTTCTTTAAGAAAAAAAATAAAGGCTGATCAAAAGAGAAAGGGAAATTATCAGACACTAGAAAAGTCTAAGAAAAGTGAGAGAAGTGAGTGTCAAAAACACCTTATAACCAGATTTAGAACCACATAAAATATTCTCCATAAAAATTGGAGAATATTTATTCTTTTGAAGGATATAGCACATTTACAAATACTGAACTTGCACTGCAGGATAAATTAAGTCCCAAAACACTTGAAAGAATTTATATCATTTGGAAAATTCGGGCAGGGGTCAAACTAAACATAAATAAATAGCCATATTTTTTAAAAAGGGAAAAGAAAGCTATGTGCCTAGTATATATTGTCCAGAGACCTGAGATGAAGACAAAGACCTAATTGCCTTTGTGTGGGTGGGCAAGTGAGTGAAACTGCCAAGTAGGATTACTACTGCACTTGCCTGTTCTCCATCCCATGGGGCCTTGTGAGACGTCTCATAAAACGTCTTTCAAAACTCTCCTCTTTGGAGGCATTATCACATCTGCATCTGTGGGTGGCATCATCAGGGGCCTCCCTTTACACTCCAATCAGTAATGTCACACCTGCACACAGCTTGACAAAGCCTCCACTGTCCTGTCTGCCTCCTCTGTGGCTATAGTAAGAGGCGAGCCTGACAGGATTTGCATGGAGATGGAGACGGGTCTGAAGGAATGTTCTGTTCAGTCGCTCAGTGATGTCTGACTCTTTGCGACCCCACGGACTGCAGCCCGCCAGGCCTCCCTGTCCATCACCAACTCCTGGAGCTTGCTCAAACTCATGTCCATCGAGTTGGTGATGCCATCCAACCATCTGATCCTCTGTTGTCCCCTTCTCCTCCTGCCTTCAATCTTTCCCAGCATCAGGGTCTTTTCCAATAGGTCTGCTGTTTGCATCAGGTGACCAAAATATTGGAGCTTCACCCTCAGCATCAGTCCTTGCAATGAATTTCAGGGTTGATTTCCTTTAGGACTGAGTGGTTTGTTGGGAAGTACAAATCATGTGACTTTTTGAAATCTCTTGGATATAAGGGAGAGAATAATATTGGAGAAAGTCTATGGATAATGCTTAATTTATTAAGCTGGGTAGAGTTTTATTTGGCTTTATATTTTACATATCATGAGTATTTCATATGTATGAAATATTTCATAATAATTTTAAGCAAAGTAACGTAAGATTCTTCTTCAGAACTCTGCCGTTTGCACAGATTAATTTCCACATAAACTTTACTATTATTTTGGAGATTTAAAAGTGTTCTGAAAAAAAAAAAAAGTGTTCTGGTTGGGATTCTATTGAAATCAGATTGAACATTATAACTCACTGGAGAAAACCATTATCTGGTTTTCAAAAACTTTACTCCTAGTCTTTGAGAAATCTCCATACTGTTCTCCATAGTGGCTGTACATTGTTCATGTTCATAGTGGCCTAGTTTCGTTTTTGTGTTTTGTGTTTTCCTGGAGAGTCTTAAATTATTCTCAGATATATTCTGCACATCTTTGTTAAGATTTTTCCCAAGATTTTAATATTTAGTATTGTTGTTATAAGTGGAATCCTTTAGCTCACTGTTTCAAACAAAGACTTCACATCTTGATGTATTAGTTCTGTAATCAGCCATCAGTTTGATTCTCTTATTTTTTCTGATTTATTTCATTCAATTTATGATTGGCTAGCATATCATTTTTAATTGTAATTTTGTTGAGGAAGATTTTTTAAACTACAGGATAATTACTTCCTAATATTGTGATGGTTATTGCCATACATCAACATGAATCAGCATTAGGTATACATATGTCCCCTCCCTCTTGAACACCCCTTCCATCTCCCTCCCCATCTCACCCCCTTAGGTTGTCATAAAGCCCTGGCTTTGGGTTCCCTGCATCATACATTGAATTCCCTCTGGCTATCTATTTTACATATGATAATGTATATGTTTCAGTGCTATTCTCTCATATCATCTCACCCTCTCCTTTCCCCAACGTGTCCAAAATGTCTATGTCTCCTTTGCTACCCTGCAAGTAGGATCATCACTTCTGCCTTTCTAGATTCCATATGTATGCATTAATATACACTATTTGTCTTTCTCTTTCTGATTTACTTCACTCTGTATAATAGGCTTTACGTTCATCCTCCTCATTAGAACTGACTCAAATACGCTCCTTTTTATAGCTGAGGAATATTCCATTGTGTATATGTACCACAATTTCATTATACATTCATGTGTTGATGGACATCTAGGTTGTTTTCATGTCCCAGCAATTGTAAATAATGTTGCAATGAACACAGAGGTACCTGTGTCTTTTTCAGTTCTGGTTTCCGTAGGGTGTTTGCCCAGTAGTGGGATTGCTGGGTCGTATGGTAGCTTTATTCCTAGCTTTTTAAAGAAATCTCCATACTATTCTCCATCGTGGCTATATCCATTTGCATTCCCACCAACAGTGTAAGAAGGTTACCTTTTTTCCACAGCCTCTCCAACATTTACTGTTTGTAGACTTTTTGATGATGGCCATTCTGACCAGTGTGAGATGATAACTTCATTGGAGATTTGATTTGCATTTCTCTACTACTGCTGTTGGGCATCTAGTCATGTGTTCATTAGTTATCTGTGCACTAGCCCCAAGCATCCAGTATTGTGCATTGAACCTGGACTGGCATCTCGTTTCATACATATCTTTGGAGAAATGCCTGTTTAGATCTTTTGTCACTTTTTAAAAAAAATTTTATTTTATTTAACTTTACAATGTTGTATTGGTTTTGCCATATATCAAAATGAATCTGCCACAGGTATACATGTGTTCCCCATCCTGAACCCTCCTCCCTCCTCCCTCCCCATACCATCCCTCTGGGTTGTCCCAGTGCACCAGCCCCAAGCATCCAGTATCGTGCATCGAACCTGGACTGGTGACTCGTTTCATATATTATACATATTTCAGTGCTATTCTCCCAAATCATCCCACCCTCTCCCTCTCCCACAGAGTCCAAAAGACTGTTCTATATATCAGTTCTGTCATTTTTTGATTGGGTTGTTTGTTTTTCTGGTACTGAGTTGCATGAGCAGCTTGTATATTTTGGAGATTAATTCTTTGTCAGTTGTTTGATTTACTATCAACTCCCATTGTGGGGGTTGTATTTTTACCTTGCTTATAGTTTCCTTTGTTGTGCAAAAGCTTTTAAGTTAATTGGGTCCCATTTGTTTATTTTTGTTTTTATTTCCATTATACTATTCTATATATACATTATACAGTCATGGAGGATCTTGCTATGGTTTATGTTAGAGAGTGTTCTGCCTGTTTTTGTAGAGAAATATTTTACGATTTTGGAAGTACAAACAGGATGTTGTCCATTGTTCAGTCGCTAAGTTGTGTCTAACTCTTTGCAACCTCATGGACTGCAGCACACCAGGCTTCCCTGTCCTTCACTATCTCCTGGAGTTTGCTCAAACTTATGTCTATGGAGTCTGTAATGACCTCCAACCATCTCGTCCTCTGTTTCCCACTCCTCCTCTTGCCCGCAAGTTTTCCCAGCACCATGGTCTTTCTGATGAGTTGGCTCTTTGCATCAGGTGGTCAAAGGGTTGGAGCTTGAGCTTCAGTATTAGTCCTTCCAATGAATATTCAGGTTTGATTTCCTTTAGGATTGACTGGTTTGATCTCCTTGCTGTCCAAGGGACTCTCGAGAGTCTTCTCCACCACCACACTTTGAAAGCATCAATTCTTTGGTGCTCAGCCTTCTTTATGGTCTGTGAGGTGGCAATTGTTTTGTCAGTTATCAAGGAGATGACCCACAGCTTCTGGAGCAGGTAATGCAAGAGAATCTTACTTCAAGGAAGAATTACTATAGATGATAAGTTCTGATTTTAATAAATATAAATGCTGCCATTAGAATTACAAATATACTTCCATTGCATTTGCCGCAGTATTGATTCTTTTAAATTTAAAAGTAAGTCAGACACAAAATACACTTTTAAGAAATCAGATTTATTCACCACATACTTGTTTAAATAGATGAATAGAAGTTCCATTAACACCTTTAGTTAAAATTGTTGAAACCAACTAAGTTGAATTTGTTTTAACCTGAGCAGATACGCTTTATGATTTGTGCAAGGATGTAGCTCTTTACACCAACCTGAGGCAGCCTATGGATCTTATGGAAAATGGCCCTATACCAGCAGGATAAAGGTCAAGCTCTTTGTCATGTGCTTGGATTTAAAATATTACCCTTTGGGCAGTCATTGGGGAGAAATTGAAATAATAACAAGTCAGTTAAACATTCCTTAAAAATAATCTGGAATGAGATTCACATCTTGTTTCAAATATATTTTACTTGTGGCTTATATTTATTCTTGGAAAATTATTGAGAAATCATTTTCACCTCCCAAACTACACATGATGTACAATTGAATACAGTTCCATACCCTAGTGACTTGGAGTCTGAGGAATTTCTGTAATTCAAGCTATTATTTTTCTATTGCTTTGACCTCAAAACTTTTGAGGTGATAGCTTCCCTGTGGCTAAATGGTAAAGAACCCACCTGTTAATAAAAGGTGACTAGCATTCCATGCCCGGTTTGGGGACATCCCCTGGAGAAGAAAATGACAATTCACTTCAGTAATCTTGCCTGGAGAATTCCATGGACAGAGGAACATGGTGGGTTACAGTCCATGGGGTTGCAAAGAGTCAGACATGACTAAGCGACTAACACCTTCACTTTCATGAATAGAATGTAAAGAGTTATTTGTAATGTATTTCACAACTATTTATTTGGAATTAAAATGTGCCAGACATTGTGATAGGTTACACGGGATTATAAAAATAAGACATTTTAAACAATTTACAGTTTAGAAGATGTTAAATTTAGGTACATAGGGCAAATAATGATATAAGTTGTGGGAAAAAAAATCAAACATACTAGAAGACTGAACTATTTATTTATTTGTATTAAAAACATAAGATGGCCATTCAAATCTAAGCAAGTTACCCAAATTCATTCCTTTTATGGCTGCGTAGTATTCCATTGTATATATGTGGCACGTTTTCTTTATCCAGTCCTCTGTTGATGGACATTTAGGTTGCTTTCGTGTCCTGGCTATTGTGAATAGAGCTGCGATAAGCATTGTCTTTTGGAACTATGGTTGTCGTATTTTTAGTTTTTTCAAGGCTCTCCATATTGTTCTTCATAGTGGCTATATCATGTCATACAGAGTGAAGTAAATCAGAGAAAAACAAATATCATATATTAATGAATATATGTGGAATCTAGAAAAATGGTATAGATGATCTTATTTGCAAAGCAGAAATAAAGACACGGATGAGAACAAACATGGACACTGGGGGGTGGGTGAGATGAATTGGAAGATTGGGACTGATATATATGTACACTATGGATACTGAATATAAAGTAGATATATAGTGAGAACCTACTGTATCTCAGGAAACTACTCAGCTCTGTGGTGACCTAAATGGGAAGGAAATCCAAAAAAGAGGGAATACATGTGTATGTGTAGATGATTCACTTTGCTGTACAGTAGAAACGAACACAACAGTGTACAGCAACTATTTTCCAATGAAATTTAATTTAAAAACACATGGACTGGGACAAATATTGTATTAAAGAGATAAGGAATGAAACATGATTTAAGAGTGGATGTATGAGGTTTGGAGGAAGGAGAGGGTTAGATTTAAGTTTTCTGCACCAATAGAAAAAGCCTTCCAGGGTACAAAGCTGTTAAAACAGCACCAGTGTGCTCTGAGTGTATTTTGGTAGACTAAAGAATGAAGCCCACGATCAGCAGATGCTATCAAGTACAATACAATTAGAAAAGGAGATTAGAATCACACTGTTAAGGATTGGACCTAGTTCTCTAGGTTGTAGACTGTTATAAAATATTTTGAATCTATAATCTTAGTTGTACATCAGTTATATTTTATCTATTAAGATGATGATGCAATGAAGGAAAAAATGTGAGGACAGCAAGTTCAGTTTGAAGCAGGTTTAATGCGAAGAATCAGGGAGAAATGTGTTGGGATAGGTCTAGAAGGAAGTTGTATTTAAGGGTTTATCTCTCTAGAGGATGGTGGAAATTAGCCATATGATATGGAAGTCAGTTATATATAGGAGAAGCCAAAGGGGTGACTTCTCTGAGCCACAGAAAATGTGAAAAGGATCATGTGATTTAGCTCTGGCTAATTTTTTTTTTTTTTTTGTAAAAATTCCAGTTCATACAGGGATCATAATATTAGGTGCTTTTTTGTTTGCTTTTTGTTTTTCTTATTTTTTTGTTTCCTCTTCTTAGTGACAAAGATGGCCTTAAGGTTTCCCTCAGCTTGATTAAAAAAAAAACAAAAACTGGCTTTCTGTCTTTAGTTTCTTGACTTCTCTTTTTTTAGAGCATTTTCTCTAGAAAACTTAAAATCATAAATTTTCTCTGCCCCTTTTAGGTACAGATTTTCTTCTACCTTCTTACTAGCTTTACAACCCAGGGACAAATTTCTCAGGCACCTGTGAGTCACTACTTTGAAACATAATTATCAAGAAATAAGTCAGAAATAAAAACACCAATACAGTATATTAACTCATATATACGGAATTTAGAAAGATGGTAATGATGACTCTATATGCGAGATAGCAAAAGAGACACAGATGTAAAGAACAGTCTTTTGGACTCTGTGGGAGAAGGCGAGGGTGGGATGTTTTGAGAGAATAGCATTAAAACATGTATATTATCATATGTGAAATAGATCCAAATTTGATGCATGAAACAGCACACTCAAAGCCGGTGCACTGGGACTACCCCTAGGCATGGGGTGGGGAGGGAGGTGGTAGGGGGTTCAGGAAGGGGGGACACATGCACGCCTGTGGCTGATTCATGTCAATGCATGGCAAAACCACTACAATATTGTAAAGTAACTAGCCTCCAATTAAAATAAATTAATTAAAGAAAAAGAGCCAGAGCCCCTAGCTTTCAGTTTTCGTTGGGGATGTAGTAACGGGGTCAGGGTGGAGGATAGGAGCCTAGCTTCCATCTGGATAATCAAGACCATCAATGGCATATTCTCCAGGTGGTTTAAGCCAATCATTTTTACCAAAGGGAGTCAATCTAGCTCCCTTTCTTTGGCTCATAAATGTGCAAGTGTGTACATGACTCAGACTTCAGTGAGTTAGTGGATGACAGTTGTTTGTGCACAGGGAGCATTTTTAGTTTGCTTGGCTTTGCCCGTACAGAATGAGACCCCAGTTTTATTAAGTGATTGGGCAGTATGATGAAATGGTGTGATCCCCATACCTAGGGAGTTAATCAGGGCATGAAAAATAGAATGTCCTTTTCTATATCCAGACCTAAATGACTCCCATTACAGTTTGCTACAAACTCTGACCTAGGGTAATTAAGTTGTATACGCCCATCTATTAATGGAAAAAGAATTTCTAATTTTGCTTTTTTTTTTTTTTAAGTTTTGTACACTATTGCTGAAAGTTGTATAACAGGAGAAGAGAGTTAGTTAAGTGGTTCTATTCAATGCATAGATCTAAGGATCAAATGACATAATTTGCATAAATCTTTTTAGCATAGTGATTGGCATATGTTGATAATCATTACTATCATTAACTAGTACTATTATTTTTCTTCTCTATCCTGCAAATCTACTGTGTGAAAAATAAACACATTTTTTTACTTCTCTAATTTTGAGAAATTTTTTAAACTTCTTGATTTTTCTTCTATTATGATTTCCTCTAGTATTATTTTAGATTTTTTCCTCCAATATAAGAGAGGGTGTAAATAATTCTGTGAATTTTCTTCCTTCCTAAATCAGGAAAAACAGTGTCTACTCATTTATTAGTCCAGTCAACAATATTTCTTAGATACTGTGGTAGATACCAGATACCAGTTTCCAGCCCTCAAGGAGATGGTAATGGGTGGTCATAGGATTGTTGCTTGACCCCAGTGGGATGGTGACACTGCCTGCAGAGGGCTAGTACTCTTTGTATCAGAGTTTCCTGGTAATTGCCAGGGTTCTTGATTATTATGTGGGGCTGAGAAAGGCATTCCCCTATGTGTGTGTGTGTGTGTGTGTGTGTGAGGTTGGGGAGAAACCTGCAGGCTGGAGCAGGAGCCAGAGTCCTAGTGGGAGTGAGAAGGATATCTACATAAGGGAGGTGATTTCCTCACAAAATGTGAACTCACATTTACAAAATATAAAGACAATACAAAATGAAATATTTCTCCTCAACTATCTTCCACATTCTCCCTGTTTCTATTCCTTACCCCAACAAGTAGCAAATGTTACTAGTATTTTTTTATCCTTCCAAAGATGAATTTTTATGCGTAGTCAAAGCAATAATTATTATTTTCTCTCTTTTCAAAAAATGATAGCACATATGTCCATTATTTTACACATGCTCGCTTTCACTTAATAATATATTTTGAAGCGTTTCCCACATCAATACAGAGTACTATTTCATATATATAGCTTCACAAACATGTTTCATTGTTCCTTTTCTTTTCTGTAATTTTAACAACTTTCCTGTATGTGAACATTTAAGTTGTATAAATCTTTTGCTCTTATAAATAATGTCCTAGTGAATATGAATAATCTGTAAATATATTTCATAGCTGTCAAAACAGATGCCGTACTTCTTTTCATCATGTGTATATTTTATTGTTGAATCATCATGACCACCCTTAGGGATGCTTAACCAACTGCTTAGGAGTCCACACAGGGGCCAAAGTCATAAACAGAATATGAGTGTTTAGGTTTCAAGCACAGATTTATAGTCCCTGAGATGCAGCTCTATATTGGTTTAAAAAATAAAAATGTCTACAGAAAGAAGAGGGTGTTGTTTTTTTTTTTCCCGTGCTTGAGTTTCTATTTCTAATTACAGACTCCTACATGAACTGATTCACAAGTTGTGAAGTGTATTCATCTTGACTGACAAGCACACATCTTTGTGTAAATGAAACAAACAAAGGGCTAGATGCAAAATGTGCTAGAATCTGCTTTACTGTTTTGTAAGAGACCATTGTTCTTCTCCTCTTCTCAACTCCTGGTTCCAGGATGTCTCATGGGTAGCTTGAAATTATATCGTAGAAATCAGCAAACACTGCAAATCAGGTCACCCTCCCTTCCCAGGGTGCAGTGTTTAAACATTTAATGACAACTGCCACTGCCTAGATGGTAATGTTTTAAATACATTAACCCATTTAATCCTTACAACCACCAGATGAAATAGGTAGAGGACAACATTCTTGTTAATTCCACTTAATAGATGGTTAAACAGGACCCTCGGAGAAGGCAATGGCACCCCACTCTAGTACTCTTGCCTGGCAAATCCCATGGACAGAGGAGCCTGGTAGGCTGCAGTCCATGGGGTCGCTAGGAGTCAGACACGACTGAGTGACTTCACTTTCACTTTTCACTTTCATGCATTGGAGAAGGAAATGGCAACCCGCTCCAGTGTTCTTGCCTGGAGAATCCCAGGGATGGGGGAGCCTGGTGGGCTGCTGTCTATGGGGTCACACAGAGTCAGACACAACTGAAGCGACTTAGCAGCAGCAGATAAAGCAACACAGTACCAAAGATCAATGACACAAGGCTGGCTGCTCTCAGGTTGTGAAGGCAAGCATCGACTGCAACAGAATTAGGTTCATCTTTTTGTTAAATTTTGACAACGATTCTTGAGATCATAATTACCTCAAAGTCTTTCAATTTCTCTTTTATATTTCCTGTAAAGGAAATCTTTCTGAATACATCTCAATTTTATAAATAATTTATTCTTCAGCAAGTAATTGCACAGTTTATTATTTTGGTAAATGCAGAACCCAGACTAACTTCTGCTTATCTTTTTTGACTTCCACATACTACCCTGTGGGCAGTTGCTACACTGCAGCAGTTTGAGAGAGTTTTATTACTCTGTAAACTATGATTTATGTGTAATGGGAATGATATTTTTGAAGTCTATGGCATGATACAAGTTTGTGTGCTGTTCATTTTTTTCCCCTTTTCTACTTGGTAATCCATCAACGGTATTTATGTTTTGTTCATGGTAGGTCAGTTGAGTGTTTCATGAAGAATGTTGAACCATGAGTAATTTGTTATTCACTCTAATACACACAGATGCAATATTAGCCCAAAATGCTTCTTTATATCAGTAAAACAATATGCAAAGACAAAGTTGTAAATACAAAACTGATGGAAAATCTCCCCAAGTAGAATTTGTTTGTTAAAATATGAATGCCAGGCTCTCTATAGAAATGATGGTAGGAACACTGAAGACAGAGAACTTTAAAAACTTCCTTGTCCCAACCATTCAGTAAAACATTTCAGGTCAAGCTTATTTGGGTTATCAATCAGTACTGTCATCCACTGATAGCCTGATTCCCAGATCCCGTGTCTCTTTCTGTCATTCAGGGGGTTAGCTTAAGCTTCAAGAACAAAGATTGTAGAATGGCCTCCTCAACTGAAGTGATATATTTGTGGAAAGAAAACTAAAACACAATATAGTTCACCAGAAGTTATCTTGAGTAGTCCTGTAGGAAAACCTATTTGAGTTTTTACACTAAAATTTCACAAATTTTACTCAATATGATAACTTAAAAACTCATTGGACAATAATGACCTGTAAGTTATTGTTAGAAAATGCTAACCTTACAATGAAAATGAAAATGTTCCTCCTTAGTATTGGAATATTAGCTACTTTACCCAGACAGTCATTTGAATTCTTATATTTACTACATGAAGAATTCAAACTGGGGTCTCCTAGAGTTATTAATAATATGGCTACTGTTAAGCTACTCAGTATAGGAATTATTTCCTTTCTTTAAAGTCAAGGAGCTGTATGTGCCAATACTGTCTATGTATGGATCTGTTTTATAGTGTTTCAGATAAAAACATTTAATGAATTGAAAGAGACACGTGTACCCCAGTGTTAATCACAGCACTGTTTACAATAGCTAGGACATGGAAGCAACCTAGATGTCCATCAGCAGACAAATGGATAAGAAAGCTATGGTACATATACACATGGATTATTACTCAGCTATTAAAAAGAATGCATTTGAATCAATTCTAATGAGGTGGATGAAACCGGAGCCTATTATACAGAGTGAAGTAAGCCAGAAAGAAAAACACCAATACAGTGTATTAACGCATATATATGGAATCTAGAAAGATGGTAGCGATGACCCTATATGCGAGACAGCAAAAGAGACACAGATACAAAGAACAGACTTTCGGACTCCGTTTTGGAGAAGGAGGGGGTGAGATGATTTGAGAGAATAGCATTGAAACATGGATATTACCATACGTGAAATAGATCGCCAGTCCAGGTTCGATGCATGAGACAGGGTGCTCAGGGCTGGTACACTGGGGTGACCCTGAGGGATGGGAGGGGAAGGGAGGTGGGAGGGGGGTTCAGGATGGGGAACACATGTACACCCAAGGCTGATTCATGTCAGTGTATGGCATAAACCACTACAATATTGAAAAATAATTAGCCTCCAATTAAAATAAACAAATTAATTTTAAAAAGTAGCCACACACAAAAACATAATTGCAAAAGCAAAAAGAAAAAAAAGAAAAAATACATTTAATCAATAAAAAGCCACAATTATCTAGATCTAAGCAACTGACTAAAGAACTCTGCTAGTAGATAACAACTATTACTTTGTGGAACTGGGGCATGAGTTGGTAGAATTTTTCTGTAGAGGGCAAGATATTAAATACTCTAGGCTTTGAAGGAAAGAGACAAATCTGAAGATATTAGGTAGGTACTTATACAACCATTTGAGATATAATTGTTTAAAAATACTAAAAACCATTCTTAGCACACAGACCACACAGAACAGGTAGTAAGCCAGACTTGGCCCCTGGGTCATGATAGTATGTTCGTTTCTGGAAAAGATCACCTCTAAAAGTGGGGTGAAATGAGATTTCTCATTCAGTCCCCAGAATGCATTGCTAGAGGCCACACTGATTGGTCATAACATGAAATTCAATCTTTTCTCCTCCATGATCAAATTTTCTCCCTAAGTGCTAAGGGGGCCCAGAAAGTGAACCACAATGGACAGAGTGTACGATGTATTCAGCCCTATGTTGGTGTTTAGTCACTAAGTCATTCCTAACTCTTCATGACCCTATGGACTGTAGCCCGCCAGGCTCCTCTGTCCATTGGATTTCCCAGGCAAGATTACTGGAGTGGGTTGCCATTCCGTTCTCCACGGGATCTTCCCAGGGTTTGAACCCACATCTCCTGCGTTAGCAGGTGGATTCTTTACCACTGAGCCACCAGAGACGCCCGTTTAGTCCTACATCTTGCTCCAAATGGTGAAGAAGCTGTTGGTGCAGCCTGTAATCTAGAATTTGCAGATTCTGTTTTAATGGTGGTGACGGAAAGAAAACCCAGGTCCCACCATAGTCAGGATATCATCTTGCCCTGGTAAATGTGAAAGTCCAGTGTCCAGTTTTCTCTCAGTGAAGATTCTCCTCTATGTATCACAATGTCTTCTGGTTAATCCTTCTTTGACCCCCTCACTCTGCCCCGTCCTATAGGTGTTTCAATTCAGGTGTACAGTCACTTTCCCAGTGATAAGGTAGCCACAGGAGACTCCCTGAGCAGCTCAAGTTCCTGCAACAAGTGGGGCCAAGAGATACTTTTTTCTGTTTTTATGTCTTACTGGTAAGCTGTCTGGTCCCATCCCTGCCCCTCATCATTTCATTAGACTTGCTTCATCTGTTGTTGCATTGGCCCCTTCTACTTGCAAAAGAGAAATGTATGTAATGCTTTCATGCTGTACAGTCAGAGTGCCTTATCAAATCGATCTATACCTGCTTAGGCCATTGAAGCAAGGAATAAGGGGCTCTCATTAAATCCTGGCCAAAAAAAAAATATATATATATATATATCTTTGTACACACTTCTCCCAGGACCATGGATGCTGCTATCCCACATGCTTAGTCACTCATTTGTGTCTGACTCTTTGTGACCCTTTGGACTGTAGCCCACCAGGCTCCTCTGTCCATGGGATTTTCCAGGCAGGACAACTGGAGTGTTTTGCCATGCTCTCCTTCTGGCAGTCTTCCCAACCCAGGAATTGAACCCGTGTCTCCTTTGTCTCCTACAGTGTAGGTAGTTTCTTTACCCGCTGAGCCATCGGGGAAGTTCATGAGAGTGTTAGAGTGATTCTTTATGGTATTAATATATCTGCTTAAGATATATTAATTGATTCATTCATTGATGAAACTTTTAAAAGTTGCTGGCATTCTGTCTTGCTAAAGATGGTTTAAATGAATTTAATGTGTGAAAAAAGTACACCTTCATGGCAAGTGTCGGTCTATGATACTGAGGAAGCATAGTGAAAATTTCTCTGTTGAAATTTGTTAAAACCAAGAATTTGGATTTGTAATAATGGATCTTATTATTTTCTTTGTGGAATCACTAATTAACACATCTCATGATTTTTTAAGGCCAGGTAGGTCATAAAATGTACATTACAAAAAAACGGTACTAATGTTACATGCTAATGTGGTTACAAAATTGTAGCTTCTGGAAATTTGCAAGCCAGTTATTGAGCAATCATTCTTTGCAAAGTTGGATTTGTGATATATTGTGACTAATTCATTTTAATATCATTACTTCCTGTTTTGGTCTGGTTGATATGTGAACATAATTGGTTTCTATCCTAGTTATCGTTTTGGTCTGTGGTCTTTAGAATGAAAATAAGCAACTTTGCTATTTTTATGGGTCAATTTCAAGCAGAACAATTAATTAAAAAGTTATTATATTTGTCATCAGAATTCACATCTCGTATGAGATTCTTTCTCTCCAAATTACTCCATTTTGCTAAATGCATTGCTTCAGAACAAAATCAGCTACGTAACAGAAGAGAAAAATAATGTTGCTTTCTTTGCTTGCTAATTTGACTTTTCTTTAGTACTGCCATTGTGGTGTTAACCTAAATTGTATTTATCGTTCCCTTCGAAGTGTAATGATATTGTTTTCTCAAGACTGCTGACTAGATAGTAATTCCTTAATTTGTAATGGAATACTTAATTAATGATAGTCACATCCTACAAGAACCACTTAACATTTATTTTTATTGATTCTGTTAATATGAGTAATTTACATTGCTCTTTGATTTATCAGTAAAGAATAATAGATTAAAACTTCAATGGTTTTTATGTCTCTATAAGTTTGATTACTATTTTACTCTGTTCTTCAAGTTTCACTTGGCAACTTATTTTTCCCCAGTGGTGTATGTGTTGCTATGAGGAAGCTATTTATAATATTGCAAAATAACATTTGAGGAGTAAATAGCACCCTGGTGACCTTGAAAGGTTGACATATTTTTATCAATGTATTAATGTACTGGTAGGAAGGCAACGGCACCCCACTCCGGTACTCTTGCCTGGAAAATCCCATGGACGGAGGAGGCTGGTGGGCTGCAGTCCATGGGGTCGCTAAGAGTCGGACACGACTGAGTGACTTCACTTTCACTTTTCACTTTCATGCATTGGAGAAGGAAATGGCAACCCACTCCAGCGTTCTTGCCTGGAGAATCCCAGGGATGGGGGAGCCTGGTGGGCTGCTGTCATGGGGTCGCACAGAGTCAGACACGACTGAAGCGACTTCGCAGTAGCAGTAAGTTCATGGTGCTAAGTTGCTTCAGTTGTGTCCAACACTTTGCGACCCCATACACTGCAGCCTGCCAGGCTTCTCTGTCCATGGGATTTCCTAGGCAAGAATGTTGGAGTGGGGTGCCGAGTCCTCCTCCAGGGACTCTTCCCAACGCAGGGACTGAACCTGCATCTCCTGCATTGGCAGGTGAGCTCTTTATCACTAGTGTCACTTGGGAAGCCCAGGAAGTTCACAAACCATTATTTTTTAATAAAATAAATTTATTCAACAGCTTTTACTTCACATCTTAAGGAAATGTTACTAATACAAAGTTTACCACCTATTAGTAACATTTTCTTTTAAGATGTAAACTAAAAGCTGTTGAATAAATTTATTTAAAAAATAACTTGTAGAAAGCCAGGTCTTGTTCTGTTTCTTAGATACTATGTTTCGTATATTAGTTGTTAAATCTTAATAACAACCTAAAAGTCAGTACTATTATTGTTATCACTTACAGTTGACATTGCTGCCGCTGCTGCTGCTAAGTCGCTTCAGTCGTGTCCAACTCTGTGCGACCCCATAGACGGCAGTCCACCAGGCTACCCCATCCCTGGGATTCTCCAGGCAAGAACAATGGAGTAGGTTGCCATTTCCTTCCCCAATGCATGAAAGTGAAAAGTGAAAGTGAAGTCGCTCAGTCGTGTCTGACTCCTAACAATCCCATGGACTGCAGCCTACCAGGCTCTTCCATCCATGAGCTTTGCCAGGCAAGAGTACTAGAGTGGGGTGCCATTACCTTCTCCGTTGACATTGAGGCAAAGAGAATTTAAGTAATTTGATTAAAATAAGGTAGTAGTAAGTGACAGAGCCAATATTTGAGCCTAGGCCTTCAGGATCCAGAATCAGTGCTCTTAGCCACCTATCACCTTCCTCCCTAAAGACTGAAAATAGCCTATAAAATTGTATCATCATTTAAATAGAGGATAATCTAAATTTGGGAATGGATTATTTTATAAAGTCATTTCTCATCATTTGCACTTGTTCGTTGAATGCTGTGTGTGTATGTTGTTTATTTACAGGTCTTAACTTCTTTATTTTCCAAGTCATGTGTAAGAGGAAAACCTAGTATCTTTTACTAGGAGAAGGCAATGGCACTCCACTCCAGTACTCTTGCCTGGAAAATCCCATGGATGGAGGAGCCTGGTGGGCTACAGTCCATGGGGTCGCTAAGAGTCGGACACGGCTGAGCAACTTCACTTTCACTTTTCACTTTCATGCATTGGAGAAGGAAATGGCAACCCACTCCAGTGTTCTTGCCTGGAGAATCCCAGGGACAGGGGAGCCTGGTGGGCTGCCGTCTATGGGGTCGCACAGAGTGGAACACGACTGAAGCGACTTAGCAGCAGCAGCAGCAGTATCTTTTACTAAACACTTCCTGGTATATGTGTTAATGGCTTCTCACAATGTCTCACTTGGACAAGTTGTTTTTGCTGCTTTATATCGTTTTTCTACTAAAGGTGAAGGAGCAGATGCATATAACGTACACAGTCCCTTCAGCTCCCTTGCTGGAATTTATGTAGTCGGAGTGCTGACTTATATCAGCATGCTTCAAGATTGCCACCTGGCAGATCCTGCCCTTTAATGAGGTTTAAATGTGGCAGATCAGTCCTGGCAGTCATTGTACCTGATAAGGGCTTTGGCTCATGCTTCTGAGCAATTTAGTCTTTGCTGTATTATAAATCACCCCATGTATCATAACCATGTATCATGATGATATTTTCACCATCACAGTTGGAATGATAATGACTGACAATTGCAATCTCAAATGACACCTGCTTGAGATACTGATCAACTATGTGAAGGTGAGATGGAGTGAAAGTCTGAGCCAATAAACAGATTTAGCTGTCTTGATTAATTAACATTTAGAAAATAATTGTTCTCCAGAAACTGACTGGAGGGAGTCACACCTTTGGTAAAACTACATTTCCTGGGTATTGGGTTTCAGGCACTGTGCTCAGTTCACCATCTTGACCTGAAATAGACTGCCAGAAATTTCACCAGCAAAGATGAATCTATTGAGGATCACCAGAGAATTGCAACTGAGGCTCTGTAATCATGAGGAGCCACATACAAGTCCTATTATGGTAAGGGAAACAGAGCAATCTTACAGAGGAGAAAGGAATTTAGGAGGGCTATAGCAAATAAGTTGGCCACCTGCTGTGAAGAGCCAGCCCATTGGGAAAGATTGAGGGCAGGAGGAAAAGGGGACAACAGATGATGAGATGGTTGGATGGCATCGTTGACTCAATGGACATGAGTTTGAGCAAACTCCAGGAGATAGTAAAGGACAGGGAAGCCTGGAGTGCTGCAAATCATGGGGTGACGGAGAGTCAGATGTGACTTGGTGACTGAACAACAATAATAGCAAACAAAGAATACATGGCTTTTCATTGGCAGAGTCCTTGGCAGGAAAGAAAGGAATCTTTATTCTTCAATTGACTCAGTGGTAAAGAATCCGCCTGCCAGTGCAGGAGATGCAGGTTTGATCCTTGGGTCGGGAAGATCCTCTGGAGTAGGAAATGCCACCCATTCGCGTATTCTTGCTAGGAGTTACATGATCAGAGGAGCCTGGCGGGCTGTGGTCCATGGGAGATGTGAATGAGCACACACACATATTCTTTGAGTTGGGCTCTGCCATCTATTGTCATAAGTGTGAGAGCTCCCCCTTCTGGTCTCTCAACTCTAATTGAAATTTCTTTTTATTATTATTTTTTACAGTTATATTCATGATCTCATTTAACCCCATTAGATGATCTTGTGTTTATTTTTGTTTTACAGGTGATAAAACAGAAAACAAGTGCTAACTGACAGAAATAAGAGTAAGCAGTCCCCATTGCCCATACCACATGTTGGCTCAGAGCCCAGATTCTGCAGTGGCCAACTCACATTAAAACCAGGCTCCTCCTTCCTACCTGTGGAAGAGCTCCATTCTCAACATGTTTCCTCACCATCCATTCAAATGAAGAATAATAACTGTTTGAAAAGCTACCTGGGACAATTGTATCCATTAATATATAAAACAGCCCTGGAACTGTGACTGCTCTCACCCTGTTAGCAAGTGGCCAAATTGAAATTGAACTAGCAGATTTCAGAGCCTGGGTTTTAGCTACTGTATCATTTTATTTGGTATAGCTCTTACCTTCTGTTGTTGCACCACTCCATACATATAACTCCCTTCTTGAAGCAACATTAATTACTACCATGCCTTCACCCCATAAAGATGCTCTGAGCGCATTTCCCAATATAAGCAGGCTCCCCCAGCCCACGTCATCCAACAGGTTGATGTCTCCTGTGTAGGTGAACAGGCAAAGAATCTACATCAGCCTAGGGTGTAGTTTTGTGATTTCAACAAAAAAACTTATTGCAGATATACATTTACTTGAGCAGCTGTAGAGCTTCTGAAGAGCAGAGTTCCCTAGAAAGGCATTTGGATAATGAATTCTGCTACGGATTCCATTTTGTGAGCTTAATCATAGAAGAGGGAGCCAGACTCATTTGGTTTAGTTCATTGCTTTTCAAATCTGCACTCATAAATACCAGCACTGTTCTGTTCTTTATCCTAGAAGCTCTTTCCTGTTAGCAGAGACAGGCTTATGCATTTCCCATTGTCAGTAATGGCTCTATTTGATTAAATAAATAACATTTTGCACTAAAATAGTTCACAAAAGGACTGAGAAACCATCAGGAATGTATTTAAAATCCTGCAATGAACCTTATCACTTTGTTCTCTGACACAAATTATAGTTTCTGACACATTAAAATTATATCTTAAGAGAGGATTCTCTGAACATTTTCCCAAAGTGAGCATTCAATCTTTCAATGCAAAAATAATAGAATAGAGGGTAGAGCATTTTCTCTGAAAATGTAGAAGAAAGAAATGCCCAATTTTCTGTATAGCAAATTATTTGACTACTTCGTTTCCAAAGTAACACTAGGTTAAAGTAGACTAAACTATTTCACTTTTTTCTGTATTAAACCACAGCTTATTTATTCAATTCCTTAAATAAGTTTCCTTTTAGGAATATTAGAATATAGTTTATTAGAATCTAGTTTGTAAGGTAGAACAGATACTCCTCATGAGTAAACACACTAGATACTTTGAAAACATCCCCAATATTGGATTTATTGGGAAAATGCAGCTTAATAAAAAATTATATGATAATGATATTCCTTTATGTATTTTTTTGGTCACTCTGTTTTGTGTCCCTACATGTATCCCAGTTATTCCCAGGTGGTGCTGGTGGTAAAGAACCTGCCTGCCAATGCAGGTAGCTATAAGGGATGTGAATTTGATCCCTGGGTGGGGAAGATCCTCTGGAGAAGGAAATGGCAACCCCCTCCAGTATTCTCGCCTGGAGAATCCCATGAACAGAGGAGCCTGGCAGGCTACAGTCCATGGCTCCAAAAGAATTGGACTCGACTGAATGACTCAGCACACATGTATCCCAGGTGATTATTGCTGTCTTGAGTCTTCCAGTCAAGAAGAGCAATTTACCATTTAGAGAGGCTACCTTCTCTTTAATCTCCTGTCTCAATCTAAAATTAATTGTTCTCTATCCATCAGTATCTGGATGATGCTGAATACCTATCAGTTGAATCGACTACCCCACATTTGCCTTTTCAGTAAAGTCTAGAAGAAAATATCAGAGTGGTGGGTATTAGAATTGTTTTCTGTTTGTTTGTTTTCTTTTTTTTTCTTTAAATGAGAGGACTCATTATAGACTGTGGTCTGCTAGGCTCCTCTGTCCATGGGATTCTGCAGTCAAGAATACTGGAATGGGTTGTTATGCCCTCCTCCAGGGGAATCTTTCCAATTCAAGGATTGAACCTGCGTGTTTTATGTCCCCTGCATTGGCAGGTGGGTTCTCTACCACTACTGCCAACCTGGGAAGCCTAGTTAGAAACCAGCGAGGGCTTTGAGGGTTTCTTCAGATCACACAGTGAGTAGCTGCTGGTGTCTTCTGTGCCATGGACCAGCCTGAACATGCTACTGGAGAAAAATGGTGGCTCAGGATGATTGGATGGGGGTTCATGAGTTGTGTGTTAAAAGGAAACTTGACTTGTAATCAATTCCACCAAGACATTCCTCTGGGGAGTGGAAGGCAGTTACCCTTTAGGATTGCTAAGAAAAAGGAATTTAGGGGCAGACGGAGAACAAATCTTGTTTTGGGGTCAGCTGAACAACTCTTCAGTTCAGTTGAGTTCAGTCGCTTACTCGTGTCCAACTCTTTGCGACCCCATGAATCGCAGCACGCCAGGCCTCCCTGTCCATCACCAACTCCTGGAGTTTACTCAGAATCATGTCCATTGAGTCAGTGATGTCATCCAGCCAGCTCATCCTCTGTCCTCCTCTTCTCCTCCTGCCCCCAATCCCTCCCAGCATCAGGGTCTTTTCCAATGAGTCAACTCTTCGCATGAGGTGGCCAAAGTACTGGAGTTTCAGCCTTAGTATCAGTCCTTCCAAAGAACACCCAGGACTGATCTCCTTCAGAATGGACTGGTTGGATCTCCTTGCAGTCCAAGGGACTCTCAAGAGTCTTCTCCAACACCACAGTTCAAAAGCATCAATTCTTCAGTGCTCATCTTTCTTCACAGTCCAACTCTCACATCCATACATGACCACTGGAAAAACCATAGCCTTGACTAGACGGACCTTTGTTGGCAAAGTAATGTCTCTGGTTTTTAATATGTTATCCAGGTTGGTCATAACTTTCCTCCCAAGGACTAAGTGTCTTTTAATTTCACAGAGATCCAATCAGTCCATCCTAAAGGAGATCGGTCCTGGGTGTTCATTGGAAGGACTGATGCTGAAGCTGAAACTCCAATACTTTGGCCACATCATGTGAAGAGTTGATTCATTGGAAAAGACTCTGATGCTGGGAGGGATTGGGGGCAGGAGAAGGGGATGACAGAGGATGAGATGGCTGGATGGCATCACCAACTCGATGGACATGAGTTTGAGTGAACTCCGGGAGTTGGTGATGGACAGGGAGGCCTGGCGTGCTGCGATTCATGGGGTCGCAAAGAGTCGGACACGACTGAGCGACTGAACTGTACTGAACTGAACAGGACAACTGTAGGTGGAAAGATCAAGAATGGACTGTTAATTTATCCAGGTGATCTAATTAGGAGGCACCTTAGTGCAAAATAATAGAGACTGGTATACAAGTGTCTAGACTCAGGCTGGCAGTGGGAAGTAATTCTTAGGTGAGTTGCAAAGAGTTGGACATGACTAACTACCTGAGTGTACACACACACAATTTACTTGCACTGATTATCACATATCTTTGAATCTGCCCTAAATTTAACTGACTTAGGTGATATTAAGTAACTTAAGAATGCAGACATTTTTTTTTTAAAGCTTCCAGCCTTATAGCCTAAGTGATCAATTTACTTTCCTCAAGATCAAGCAAAATGTATGAGAAACTGTAACTCCAATGTAATCCCAAATTCTTTTGACAGACTTCTGTGACTCCATAGAACTAGCTGTACTGTCCAATATGGTAGCCTTAAGCCACATGTGGCAACTGAGTACTTGAAATCTGACTAGTGTGAGTTAAGATGCACTCTAAGTATAAAACACACACTGGTGAAAAAAGGGAACTATCTCCATAATTTTACAGATTATCTCCATAATCAATTGCAAATTACTAATATAGGAACAAGTACATCATTTTTTTTTTAGAAAATAATGACTAACACCAAATCCATACTATCCACCTATAACAAGAAAATTCTTAGATTTTTTGATAGTTTCATTCTACTTATTATACAATGCATGAGGGATTCATGATTAGATTTGTCAGTAGAAAGTTTATCACTATCAAAGTCATATTTAAATAGCTTTTCACCACACTTAGAAATAGCATAAGCAAAGAATGCTCAGAATTATGGGAAGGGATAAAACCTATTATCTTGCCCTAAAAAAAGAAAACTGTCTTACTCCTCAGAGAATTATATCTGAGCTTACTCTCTAAACATCAATAGCACAACCTCCCCAGGAATGTCAGGGCCATTTGCAGTGATGCAGGGAAACCAACACAGGGAGGTCACGTGACTTTCTATGTCTGGTCACCACTCTCTTAGCCCCCTTGGTGGTCTCTGGAGGATCATATATACCCAGGAGAAGGTGCTTTTATTAGTACTTATATATATTAATCTCTAGGCCTAACAAGGGTGTGTAGGAGGAAAGCCTTGCTGTATTCATCCCACTCTCCTTTCTATAAAAAGCAGAAATGCATTCCTTTGAAGATTTGTGAAAGTATATTTTCCCCCCATTTTCATTTAAATAGGGAAGTAGGTTAAAACGGTTTCTCAGAAATAATCAGCAGTTAAATAAGTGGCCCCTTTCATTAAGTATAAGCTGTCATTTGTGATAGAATAATTTAGGGATGTGTAGGTAATCAAGCTTAGAATAAAACAGATTCATTTCAAGCATCTCTGTAGTTAGTAGCTACTTGAACCAAGTGAAAATAAGCAAAACATTAGTGTATCTACCATTCCCAGTGTATTCCCAGTGTATTATTCTGACATTTTTGTAAAGTTTCTCTCATTTCCATCAGCCCATCAGATTCTGAGAAATGAAAGGAAATATAAGGCATTCAAAATATTTATGTACTTATGAGAAATGTTTTCTCATCTCTGATAAATATGTTTAGAATAAACCCTTGGCTTTCCATTTCTCCAGTATCTGAGTGTATACTCAGGAGAAGACCATTAGGATTGTAAGCCCTAGTTGGAATTTGTAAAGAGTAGCTTCCTCATTCTAGGGCTTTCAAGCTAGTAGGGGAAAGACATACAAGAGCACTGCCAAAACCAGACGATGGAAAGATGTGATAACAGTGATACTGACACAGTGCGGCCAGTGGTAAGGGAGGCCATAGACTGATGTTGATGACATAGGCTTATGGCAGAGTGAAGGCTTGACTTGGTCTGCATGGAATCATGTTTGTTTCTTCCATTGTCTTCTAGCTCTTATCTCTTAGGGAAAGAAATTGTTCTTTCCTGTTGGCAAGAATCCTTCTCGGTGGGAGAAGGTGAGGGTGGCATGATTTGAGAGAATAGCATTGAAACATGTGTATTATCATATGTGAAACAGATCGCCAGTCCAGGTTTGATGCATGAGACTGGGTGCTCAGGGCTGGTGCACTGGGATGACCCAGAGGGATGGGATGGGGAGGGAGGTGAGAGGAGGGTTCAGGATGGGGAACACATGTACACCTATGGCTGATTCATGTCAATGTATGGCAAAACCCACTACAATGTTGTAAAGTAATTAGCCTCCAATTAAAATAAATAAATTAAAAAAAATAAAAAGTTAGGGAAATGGATTTTCTCTTTCAGTCATTTTCTGCCTTCTTGTAGTAAGCGATTTTAGGTCTCGCCTTTCCCACATATCTAAATGTAAAGTTGGTAGCTTGCAGTTGGGTCTCTTCTTAGGGCCCTGCCTACTAGGCTTTCCTGGTATGTATACTTGAAAGTCTCAGTCATTGCTTCATGTTCCTGTGCCCTGCAAGGGACCAAATGGAAATAAAAGTTAGGAACTCTAAACCAACTTCCCAGAGTTTCCTAGCTGTATGGATCACTGGACCAACTAATGATAAAAGGTTACAGCAGGACAGTTTTGTCACCTTGGCAGGGAGTGATGCTAAAGATGGTTTGTCAGACTCAACTCCTTTATGGTCAGAAAATGCCTGAAAACCTCTTAAATTACCAGAACCTCATGACCAACCTAGACAGCATATTAAAAAATAGAGACATTACTTTGTCAACAAAGGTCCATCTAGTCAAGGCTATAGTTTTTCCAGTGGTCATGTATGGATATGAGAGTTGCATTATACAGAAAGCTGAGCACTGAAGAATTGATGCTTTTGAACTGTGGTGTTGGAGAAAACTCTTGAGAGTCCCTTGGACTGTAAGGAGATCCAACCAGTCCATCTTAAAGGAGATCAGTCCTGGGTGTTCATTGGAGGGACTCATGTTGAAGCTGAAACTTCAATACTTTGGCCGCCTGATGCGAAGAACTGACTCATTTGAAAAGACCCTGATGCTGGGAAAGATTGAGGGCAGGAGGAGAAAGGGACGACAGAGGATGAGATGGTTGGATGGCATCACCAACTCAATGGACATGGGTTTGGGTGGACTCCGGGAGTTGGTGTTGGACAGGGAGGCCTGGCGTGCTGCAGTTCATGGGGTCACAAAGAGTTGGACACGACTGAGTGACTAAACCGAACTACATGCTGTGGGTGGCAAAGAACTGACTGCCCCAGATGACATGACTGTGTTCTTTGTACCTTTTTCTGGATTCTTTTTGTAATTTCATTCAGCACTGAGTAGAGACACCTGGTGGGACTAAAATGGGAGATCTGTTTAGCCTGTGTGCAGTCTTGATGAGATACTCCAACCACATGGTTGTTTCATTGAGGTTGTTCTTTACATAAGCAAAGGATTCTAGAGTCTTAGGCACAGGGCACACACACATGTGTGTGAGTATGTGTGCTCATAATCACGCATGTGTGTATAAAGAGAAAGAAACAAAATGATCAAGATATATTTTGGTGCTGTTCCATAAGGAAGAATCTTTAATAGTGATGTCTTTTGTTTGTCTCCTTAGATATTAAAATTGTAGGATCATAATTAGAATTTCTGTCTCTATGAACAGGGATGAACTTTGGATAGATAGCCTGACTTGATTTACATACAGTAAGGGTCGAAATCAGGAAAACTTCTCCTTCCTTTTTCTTCTGGCTCACAAAAATAAAACACTATCTTCCTTAATATCAGTGGCAGAGAATAACAGTGTTGTTTGAGACTAGAGTCTAAGTGCTATATAAAATTATGAAACCAGGGATCAGAAAAATATTTGTGGATGAAAGTATACAATCTTCCTCCTTCCTCATTTCAGATCATTTTAGCAAAAAGATGCTGAATTTGCTTTCCTTTAAAAGGCAATGGTGGCTTAAGAGAGGCCAAGGGGCTGCCCAGAATTGTGGTAATTATAAGTGGTTTGGGGCCACACTATTTTAGTTTGGAAAATATTCAGTAATGGTCAAATAATTCTGCAGAGAGTAAGCAAATGCAGTAATTAGAATTGATTCTGGGATGTGTTTGTGTTTTCTAGAATTGGTGATGTTGAACTAGTGCGATGATTTTCTTTCATTTCCTTTTGTCTATATGGAACTTTGGAAAATTGGATCATATTAGAGATTTGCAGTTTGAGTAGCCTAACTTTGGATATGCTTAAAAATCTACATGAGTTCCAGATGAAGAAAGCTCTGGCTTCAGATACTAACAAAGAAACTTACATTCCAACTGGGTATATTAATGAGATCCCTCTGGTTATATATGAATAGAATAGAAAGAAATGCTTTAAAGTGATGTTTTCTATATTGAGTGAGAACTTAATTTCTTTCTAGCATCAGGGGTTTTATTACAAGGGGCTAATATGATTATTCTTGTGTGAATTGAAAAATGAAGAATACATTATCTTGTGGGTAATTGAACTTCACTCTCTTTGTACTCTGTGTATTCTTTAGAAGAGAGATTCCAGATTATTCAGAACAACAAGCAATTCTAAAATCTCAGTGGATTAAAACAATACATATTTGTTTCTTGGCCATACTGTCCATCCATCAGGGAGATGCCAGGGAATTCTGCTTGTTGTAATCGCCTCTTTTATATGAATAAAACCTGACATGCAAGATGGAATAGGGATGATTTCTTAGTTTAGCATGGAGAGTGGTCTTCTATTGAACTGAAGCAGATTTAAGAAAAGTCTTTTCCTGACCTATTTCAGTAAGTTTTGGAGGAGACATCAAAGAAACATTCATTAAAACGTGTATGAGGACTTCCCTGGTGGCACAATGGATAAGACTCCGTCTGCAAATGCAGGGTATATGGGTTGGATCTTTGGTCCGGGAAGATTCCACATGACCCGAAGCAACTAAGGCTGTGTGCCACAACTACTGAGCCCATGTGCCTAGAGCCTGTGCTCTGCAACAAGAGAAGCCACTGCAATAAGCCCATGCACTGCAATGTTTAAGAGTAGCCCCCATTCACTGCAACTAGAGGCAGGTGCAGCAACGAAGACCCGGTGCAAACAAAAAAATAAAGAAAAAAAGTTTTTTAAATTATAAAATAAGCATCCTCATCTCATTTATTCACACAGAGATGCACAGGAGTGTTTGCAAATTTTCAGAATAGAAATACAAAATTTTATATTTGTATTTAAGAGAAAATAAGATTGTTCTCCCTGATTGACTATTTAGACCTAGTCAATCCTTCTCAAAGACTTCTTAAAGAACTTCAATTTTTATTGCTATGTTTTCATTGTTAGATGTTCAAAGGTTTTTACCCTCAAGACAGAAAAGTATTGCTAGAGATGGGTTCAGTACAGGAAATGCATTGGTCCAACATTTGAGGCAATGGGCGATTTAAAGTGATAAGTAAGAGAGTCAAAATTTGTCCTTCTTTGACAGAGGTCTACTTGTATTCCAATTTTTAAAATGAAAATTTCTTCAACTTCACTGTCCTTATTATTTCTGTTGAAATTCCATACAACTAATATGACAAATTGACCTAGATTTCCTTTCTGTTTGAATAGGGGCCCAGTTGGTCACACTTTATTTGAGTCTAGCTTGCCTACAGATAACATAGAGTACTGGGTCCAAAATCTTGTTAATGATAAAAGTTTGTATGCATTTGTCTGAACTGGTTCCTTGCATACATATTTCTTTAAGGGATGTTATGTATATGGGGGAGTGGGGAGCAGGTACCAAAACTGCAGCTGTAACAGGAAGGATTCAGAATAGATTTTTTTCATTATGATAGTAACTTTTTTTTTATTCTTCCTTTCTCATTCACCACTGAGCCTAAATGAATAACTAACTTCTTTATGTTTTAAGGTTAAAAAAAGTTTTCAGCATTTAATTGAAGCTCTGTTTTCCTTAGTCTTCCCTTATCTATATTGGTAGGATTAGTTTTAGCTTGAAGTGAAGTGAAGTCGCTCAGTCATGTCCGACTCTTTGTGACCCCATGGACTGTAGCCTACTACGCTCCTCCATCCATGGGATTTTCCAGGCAAGAGTACTGGAGTGGGTTGCCATTTAGCTTACTAAATTTATAACTGACGTTAAGAAAGGATTTAGTCATGGAAACAACTAATCACTAGCTAATACTCCTGCTTCTTAGGGAAAAGGGAAAATAGATTCCAAATGTCTATCTTATCATCTCAGCAATTTTCCACAGTATGTTCAATGACATATTTGCAAAGTTGTAAGTGGGTCCACTTTGATATAAAGATAAATATGAGAAAATCAGTGCCTTTATATTTAGTAGTTTCCAGGGAAATTCAGTAAAAGGAATACATTTAGATTTCATTTTCCTATGAATAGCCAGAATAGTTTGTTGCGGTTTTGAAATCTTACAAGGCTTACATAAGGAAAATAATATGATTTTAGTGCTGGTGATGGAGACATATTGATTAAATTTAGAACTAGGTAGGAGGTAAAATCCAGGCCACCTGTTACAATTACAGTTGCAGTAAAAATTTTTTTTTTGTTTGCATTTAATTTTACTGGCTAGGTAATTGAAAAAGAAAGATGTTACAATGTAATTCAAATAGAAATGTATTTAAAATGTAAATTGATTTCCAGATAGAAAATGAATTTTTAAAATGTTATCAGCTCTTAAGATTTCAAAATACACTATACCCTGCCCTTCTGAATCACATGTGTTCAGCCTAAGCCTGTGGGAGGGGATCTAAGAAATAGTACATATGATAAGCAGCAGTCACACCTTATCTTCAGACTAATGTAGGTCAGTGTATTATTATTCCCATTGTATGGAAGGACAAAATGACATTCAGAAATTTAAAGTTTAGTGCCTGAAGTCACATGGCTAGTAAATTAAATCACCAGTGTTCTAACAAATATATCCCTAACGTTAATGTCCATGTATTACATTATCTCAGAGCTGACACCACCTTAACCAATGGAGATAAATTTGTCATTTAATCTGTGATCAGTTTCATCCCAGTGATTAATCAGTCTATTGGATAAGGCCAAAAAAGAATTCTTTGGACATCTTCATGGTTATGTTTTATTCAGCCTGAACATCTGGGTAACAGTCTTTGTTTACAAAAGAGAGAGAATTCTCATCACTTATATTGAACTCCTTTGTGTAATTTTCACAAATTTTCTTTAGTGTACAGAATGTTCCTTATCCAACACTTTTCATGGCTTCTTGTTTCAGAGATTTGTACTTGGGAATGTGGTTATATACGCATAGCAAAGCCTGTCTTCTCCCTCATCAGAAACATGGCATGATGTATATTTTCTCTTTGATTTTTTATTAATTTTATTTTTTAATTGAGGATAATTGCTTTACAATGTTTTGTGTTGGTTTCTGCATCATTATATAGTAATGTGCATCATTTGTAACTATATCCCTCCCAACCCCACATTCTACCCCTCTAGGTTGTCATAGAGTTCTTTCATTTTCATAACATGTTTTTCTGGCAAAGTTCAGTTGACTCTCAGTTAACAAATTTTACATGTATGTGTATCTTTAGTGGGAAATCAAAACTTTGAAGACCTTATGATGAATACTATCTACTCTCTCTGGAAGAGATATTTAACAGCTCTTTAAACTTCATCTATGAATGCCTTTTTTTTTTAAACATGAAGAGCAACATGTTAAACATATGTGTGGGCCTAGATATTTAACAAAAGTGAACTTATGCCAGCACCTGAAGAAAAAGGTGTAGAGGAACATTTCTATTTGTAATCAGAATGGTGGAGGTAGGTTTTCTCTGCTGGTGAGTTTCCTGGAGAATGTTGCTAGCTGAAATGCTTCATCATGATTTAATTCCACTCACTGAGCCAATCAAATCTAGGATCCCTTTTGCAGAGATCTGGATTCATAAAGATGAATTTGAATATTTTCTTTATAATTAAAAAAGGCTCTTGGCTGAGTTCCCTAGCAGTCCAGTGGTTAATAATCTGCCCCATCCACTGCAGAGGGCATGGGTTCAATTTCTGGTTGGAAACTAAGATCCTCCCACCTCATGCCATGCAGCCAAAAGAAGAAAAGAGAAAGGCTCTATAAATGTGCTTTCATTATTATTAAAAAAGGAGAGAGTCATTATTTTTATGTCTTAGGCTGTCTACCCAAATCCTGGTAAAGAGAAGCAGGTCTTGAATAGACACTTGAAGAATGAAAAATGAAATTTGGGCCGCTGTATAGTTGTACATTTTGGGGGCTCCAAAATCACTGCAGATGTTGACCGTAGCCATGAAATTAAGATGCTTACTCCTAGGAAGGAAAGTCATGACCAACCTAGACAACATATTAAAAAGCAGAGACATTACTTTGCCAACAAAGGTCCATCTAGTCAAGGCTATGGTTTTTCCAATAGTCATGTATGGATGTGAGAGTTGGACTATAAAGAAAGCTGAGTGCCAAAGAATTAATGCTTTTGAACTGTGGTGTTGGAGAAGACTCTTGAGAGTCCCTTGGACTGCAAGGATATCCAACCAGTCCATCCTAAAGGAAATCAGTCCTGGGTGTTCATTGGAAGAACTGATGTTGAAGCTGAAACTCCAGTACTTTGGCCACTTGATGCAAAGAGCTGACTCATTGGAAAAGACCCTGATGCTGGGATTGACTGAAGGTGGGAGGAGAAGGGAAGGACAGAGGATGAGATGGTTGGATGGCACCACCAACTCAATGGACATGAGTTTGGGTAAACTCTGGGAGTTGGTGATGGACAGGGAGGCCTGGTGTGCTGCAGTCCATGGGGTGGCAAAGAATTAGACACAACTGAGCAACTGAACTGAACTGATGTATTTATAATTTGGTAATACTTTTATGAATCAATGTTTATATCATAATCTTAAATTGTCAAGTCTTTGGATATGTTTTAGCATATTATACAACACAAGATAAAAAGTGGCCTAAATTTTAAGAAGAATTTTAAATATTAACCAGGATTAATAATAAAATCATTAGAATCCATGAGGCATTGACTATTTTCATTTATTTGGTAGTTGGTTTATTTTTTTTTAATTAAGATTCTTGAGAATTGAGTTATTCTATAATGAAAGATAAGTCTTTTGATTTAATACAGTCTATTTTATTGAGAATCCTGTATTAAAACTTAGGTTAATAACTATGCTCAGCAACTGAAAAATACTAGGAAATTTTTTTCTGGGAGAACTAACAAAGGCATTTTTTCCTAATGAGAACCATAATCACCCCTTGGGCTCTATTGAATAAGACTGCAATTCTCAAATTCAATAACCCATCCTGTGAATCTGTTTCTCTTGTAAATTCCTGTGAATTATTTTTTATTTACTATTTAGAAATTCAATGATTAATATTATTTATTAAAAGCTATTCTGGGAGGGCCAAACTATATGTACTACTTCTATGGATTCTGCTATATGTAGTCCATTCTTAAAAGTTAAAGAGAAACAAGTTGAAAAATCTCTAAGCATTTATGTTTTGTTACACAATAGACAGTTGTAACTTTTCCAAACAATTACTATCAGTTTTCTCATGTATGATGTTTAATCCCTATCTGAAAATATGATTTTATGACACACATAGCACTTCATCTTATTTAGAAATTATAATAACTTCTGATACAGAAGACCATTCCTTCAGTGTACTAGCCAAAATTAAATTTTGTCATGAAGTGATCTCAGCATTTCTTATAAAAATTGAGATCTATAAAGTGCCAATAAATGATAGCATATTAAGCAATTGGGGAGGGTGTTGTGAGCGATTGGTCATAGTGGAGACACCAAAAGAATTATTTTCCATGGAAAATTTTAAATGATATTAAAACTCAAAACCAACTAAAATTTGTTCTTTCTTTTTTCACGATGTGCTGGCAATTCTAAAAAAATGTCAGTCATAAAATATTCCTCCTCTTTGGGACAGATTATTTTCTTTACATCATTCCTGTAGACTTGGTATACCACTGTCAAATATATATTTGGTAATATTTTATTATTGAAAGTATTTATGTTAAGTGAATCCATCCTTAAAGGTCAGCCCATCCATCCTCATTCTATTTTCATCTTCTTTAATTTGGGTTAACATTTAATCATACTAAGGAACACTCCTCCTTTCTTTTTTTTTTTTAATTAATTTTTTGTTGAAGAATAATTGCTTTACAGAATTTTATTGTTTTCTGTCAAACCACAACATGAATCAGCCATCAGATCAGATCAGATCAGTTCAGATCAGTTGCTCAGTCGTGTCCAACTCTTTGCGACCCCATGAATCACAGCACGCCAGGCCACCCTGTCCGTCACCAACTCCCAGAGTTTACTCAAACTCATGTCCATCGAGTCAGTGATGCCATCCAGCCAGCTCATCCTCTGTCATCCCCTTCTCCTCCTGTCCCCAATCCCTCCCAGCATCAGGGTCTTTTCCAATAAGTCAACTCTTCTCATGAGGTGGCCAAAGTGTTGGAGTTTCAGCTTTAGCATCAGTCCTTCCAATGAACACCTAGGACTGATCTCCTTTAGAATGGACTGGTTGGATCTCCTTGCAGTCCAGGGGACTCTCAATTCTCCAACACCACAGTTCAAAAGCATCAATTCTTCAGCGCTCAGCTTTCTTCACAGTCCAACTCTCACATCCATGCATGACCACTGGAATAACCATATCCTTGACTAGATAGACCTTTGTCGACAAAGTAATGTCTCTGCTTTTTACTATGCTGTCTAGGTTGGTCATAACTTTCCTTCCAAGGAGTAAGCGTCTTATAATTTCATGGCTGCTGTCACCATATGCAGTGATTTTGGAGCCCCAAAAAATAAAGTCTGACACTGTTTCCACTGTTTCCACATCTATTTCCCATGAAGTGATGGGACCGGATGCCATGATCTTCGTTTTCTGAATGTTGAGCTTTAAGCCAACTTTTTCACTCTCCTCTTTCACTTTCATCAAGAGGCTTTTGAGTTCCTCTTCACTTTCTGCCATAAGTGGTATCATCTGCATATCTGAGCTTATTGATATTTCTCCTGGCAGTCTTGATTCCAGCTTGTGCTTCTTCCAGCCCAGCGTTTCTCATGATGTACTCTACATATAAGTTGAATAAGCAGGGTGACAATATACAGCCTTGACATACTCCTTTTCCTCTTTGGAACCAGTCTGTTGTTCCATGGCCAGTTCTAACTGTTGCTTCTTGACCTGTATATAGGTTTCTCAAGAGGCAGGTCAGGTGGTCTGGTATTCCCATCTCTTTCAAAATTTTCTACAGTTTCTTGTGATCCACACAGTCAAAGGCTTTGACATCATCAATAAAGCAGAAATAGATGTTTTTCTGGAACACTCTTGCTCTTTCGATGATCCAGTTAGCCATCTGTATATCTTATTTGGAGAAATGTCTGTTTAGATCTTTTTCTCACTTTTTGATTGGGTTGTTTGTTTTTCTTGTATTGAATTGTATGAAGTCCTTGTATATTTTGCAAATTAATCCTTTGTCAGTTGTTTCATTTGCTATTATTTTCTCCCATTCTGAGGGTTGTCTTTTCACCTTGCTTATAGTTTCCTTTGCTGTTGAAAAGCTTTTACGTTTAATTAGGTCCCACTTGTTTACTTTTGCTTTTATTTCTGTTACTGTAGGAGGTGGGTCATAGAAGATCTTGCTTTGATTTATGTCTCGAGTGTTCTGCCTATGTTTTCCTCTAAAACTTTTATAGTTTCTTGTCTTCCATTTAGGTCTTTAACGCATTTTGAGTTTATCTTTGTGTATGGTGTTAGGAAGTGTTCTAATTTCATTATCTTACATGTAGCTGTCCAGTTTTCCCAGCACCATTTATTGAAGAGGCTGTCTTTGCCCCATTATATATTCTTGACTCCTTTGTCAAAAATAAGGTACCCATAGGTGCTGGGGTTTATTTCTGGGCTTTCTGTCTTGTTCCATTGGTCTAAATTTCTGTTTTTGTGCCAGTACCATACTCTCTTGATGACTCTAGCTTTGTAGTATAATCCAAGGTCAGGAAGGCTGATTCTTCCAGCTTCATTCTTCTTTCTCAAGACTGCTTTGGCTATTCAGGGTCTTTCGTGTTTCCATATGAATTGTGAAATTTTTTGTTCTAGTTCTGTGAAAAATGTATTGATAATTTGATAGGGATCACATATTGAATCTGTAGATTGTGTTTGGTAGTATAGTCATTTTCACAGTATTGATTCTTCTTACCCAGGAACATGGAATATCTCTTGATAAGTTTATGTCATCTTTGATTTCTTTCATTAGTGTCATATAATTTTCTGTGTACAGTTATTTTGTCTCCTTAGGTAAGTTTATTCCTAGATATTTAATTCTTCTTGTTTCAGTGGTGAATGGGATGATTCCTTAATTTCTCTTTCTGATTTATCATTGTTATATATAGAAATACAAGTTATTTCTGTGTATTGATTTTGTATCCTGCAACTTTGCTAAATTCACTGATTAGCTCTAGCAGTTTTCTGATACTATCTTTAGGGTTTTCTATGTACAGTATCATGTCATCTGTAGTGATAGTTTTACTTCTTCTTTTCCTATTTGGATGCCTTTTACTTCTTTTTCTTCTCTGATTGCTGTAGCTAGGACCTCCAGAACTATGTTGAATAACAGTGGTGAAAGTAGACACCCTTGTCTTGTTCCTGATCTTAGGGGGAATGCTTTCAGTTTTTCACCATTGAGAATGTTTGCTGTAGACTTATCATATATGGCCTTTACTGTGTTGAGGTAGGTTCTTTCTATGCTCAATTTTTGAAGAGTTTTAATCATAAGTGGGTGCTGAATTTTGTCAAAGGCTTTTTCTGCATCTATTGAAATTATCATATGATTTTTTATCTTTCAATTTGTTAATATGGTGTATCACATTGATTGATTTGCCTGTTTAAGAATATACATCCTTGCATCCCTGGAATAAACCAACTTCATCCTGACGTATGAGCTTTTTGATGTGTTTCTGAATTCTGTTCATTAAAATTTTGTTGAGGATTTTTTCATCTATGATCATCAGTGATATTGGCCTGTAGTTTTCTTTTTTTGTGTTGTCTTTGTCTGGTTTTGGTATCAGGGTGATGGTGACCTCATAGAATTAGTTTGAAAGTGTTCCTTTGCAGCTTTTTCAAAGAGTTTTAGAAGGATAGGCATTAGCTCTTCTCTAAATGTTTGATAGAATTCTCCTGTGAAGCCTCTGACCTGGACTTTTGTTTTTTGAGAAATTTTTTATCACAGCTTCAATTTCAGTGCTTGTAATTGGGTTGTTCATAATTTCTGTTTCTTCCTGGTTCATTCTGGGAAGATTGAACTTTTCTAAGAATCTGTCCATTTCTTGTGTGTTATCCATTTTATTGCCATATAGTTGTTCACAATAGTCTCTTATAATCCTTTGTATGTCTTAGTTGTCTGTTGTAACCTCTCCTTTTTCATTTCTAATTTTGTTGATTATTTTCTCTTTATAATCTGTCTAAAGATTTGTCAATTTTGTTTATCTTCTCAGTTAATCAGATTTTAGCTTTATTAATCTTTACTATTGTTTCTTTCATTTCTTTTTTGTTTATTTCTGCTTGGCTCTATATGATTTCTTTCCTTCTACTAATTTTGGGATTTTTTTCTGTTGTTGTTCTTTTCCCAGTTGTTTTAGGTGTAAAGTTAGGCTGTCTATTGGATATTTTTCTTATTTCTTGAGGTAGGATTGTATTGCTATAAACGTCCCTCTTGAGAACTGCTTTTGCTGCATCCTGTAGGTTTTGAGTTGTAGTGTTTTCATTGTCATTTGTTTCTAGAAATTTTTGATTTCCCTTTTGATTTCTTCAGTAGCCTGTTGGTTATTAAGAAACGTGCTGTTTAATTTCCATGTTTGTGTTTCTTACAGTTTTTTTCTTGTAGTTGATATATTGTCTCATAGCATTGTGGTCAGAGAAGATGCTTGATATGATTTCAATTTTCTTAAATTTCCTGAGGTTTGATTTGTGACCCAAGATGTGGTCTATCCTGGAGAATGTTCCATGTGCCCTTGAGAAGAAGCTGTATTCTTCTGTATTTGGATGTAATGTCCTGAAGATATCAATGAGATCCACCTCATTCAATGTATCATTTAGGACTTGTGTTCCCTTATTAATTCTATGTTTTGATGATCTGTCCATTGATGTGAGTGTTTTGTTAAAGCCTCCTATATTATTGTGTTGCCGTCAACTTCTCCTCTTATGTCTGTTAGTATTTGTCTTATGTATTGAGGTGCTTCTAAGTTGGGTGCATAGATATTTACAATTGTTATACCTTCCTCTTGGATTGATCTCTTAATCATTATGTAGTGTCCTTCCTTATCTCTTCTAATCTTTATTTTAGGGTCTATTTTGTCTGATATGAGGATTGATACTCTGGCTTTCTTTTGCTTCCCATTTGCATGGAATATATATTTCTGTCCTCTCACTTTCAGTCTATGTATCTTGAGGTCTGAAGTGGGTTTCTTGCAGACAGCATATATATGGATTTTGTTTTTGTATGCATTCAACCAGTCTGTGTCTTTTGGTTGGAGTATTTAATCCATTTACATTTAAAGTAATTATTGATATATATGTTCCAGTTGCCATTTTCTTAATTGTTTGGGGTTGATTTCATAGATCTTTTTTCTTCTCTTGTATTTCTTGACTATATAAGTCCCTTTAACATTTGCTGTGGAGCTGGTTTGGTGGTATTGAATTCTCTTAACTTTTGCTTGTCTGAAAAGCTTTTTATTTCTCCATCAGTTTTGAATGAGATCCTTGCTGGGTATGGTAATCTTGGTTGTAGATTTTTCCCTTTCAATACTTTAAAGATATTCTGCCATTCCCTTCTGGCCTTCAGAGTTTCTGAAAGATCAGCTATTAAGCATATGGGGTTTCCATTGTATGTTACTTGTTGCTCCTCCCTTGCAACAAGGGAGTTTAGTCTTTGTTAGTTTGATTAGTATGTGTCTTGGAGTGTTTCTCCTTGGGTTTATCCTGTATGGGACTCTGTGCCTCTTGGACTTGATCGAGTATTTCCTTTTCCATGTTGGGGAAATTTTCAACTATACTCTCTTCAAAAGTTTTCTCATGCCCTTTTTTTTCTCTTCTTCTTCTTGGACCCCTATAATTCAAATATTGGTGTGTTTGATATTGTTTCAGAGGTCTCTGAGACTATCCTCATTTCTTTTCATTCTTTTTTCTTTATTCTGCTCTTCAGAAGTTATTTCTACCATTTTATCTTCCAGCTCACTGATTCATTCTTCTGCTTCAGATATTCTGCTATTGATTTCTTCTAGAGTATTTTTAACTTCAGTAATTGTGTTGCTTTTCTCTGTATGTTTATTCTTTAATTCTCCTAGGTCTTTGTTAATTGATTCTTGCATTTTCTCCATTTTCTTTTCAAGGTTTTTGATCATTTTTCTATCATTATTCTGAATTCTTTTTCAGGTAGTTTGCCTATTTCATCTTCATTTGTTTGGACTTCTGTGTTTCTAGTTTGTTCCTTTATTTGTGTAGTATTTCTCTGCCTTTTCACTATTTGTTTTTTAAATTATTGTGTTTGAGGTCTCCTTTTCCCAGGCTTCAAGGCTGATTTCTTTCTTCCTTTTGGTTTCTGCCCTCCTAAGGTTGCAGTGGCACCCCACTTCAGTACTCTTGCCTGGAAAATCCCATGGATGGAGGAGTCTTGTAGGCTGTAGTCCATGGGGTCGCTAAGAGTCGGACACGACTGAGCAACTTCCCTTTCACTTTTCACTTTCATGTATTGGAGAAGGAAATGGCAACCCACTCCAGTGTTCTTGCCTGGAGAATCCCAGGGACAGGGGAGGCTGGTGGGCTTCTGTCTATGGAGTCGCACAGAGTCGGGCACGACTGAAGCGACTTAGCAGCAGCAGCAGCAAGGTTGGTCTAGTAGTTTGTGTAAGCTTTGTATAGGGTGAGATTTGTGCTGAGCTTTTTTGTTTATTCGTTTGTTTGTTTTTCCTCTGACGGGCAAGGCTGAGTGAGGTGGTCATCCTGTCTGCTTATGATTGATTTGTATTTTTGTTTTGTTTGTTGTTTAGATGAGGTATCCTGCAGGGTGCTACTGGTGGTTGGGTGGTGCCAGGTCTTGTATTCAAGTGGTTTCCTTTGTGTGAGTTCTCACTTTTATACTCCCTGGGGTTAGTTCTCTGGTAATCTAGGGTCTTGGAGTCAGTGCTCCCACTCGAAAGGCTCAGGGCTTGATCCCTGGTCAGGAGCGAAGATTCCACAAGTGGTTTGTTATGGCGTTAAGTGAGATTAAAACAAATACCCCAAAATGAGAAACTGAGATGAACCCCAGTCAAATGGCAGTTAAAAAATCAGGCAAATGATTATTAATATAATGGAATATACACACACACACACACATGAGCATAGTCAAAACAGTCCACCAAAAATAAAGTACAGTAGATTGACCTGGCAAACAAAGGAAATCAAAAATTATATTTACCAGTTAAGAACAAAACTAACTAAAGCATAAACTGGAAAACAAAACTAAAGTAAGGTGCCAAGGGGGTATAAAGCAATGAAAACAAAACGTACAAGTATGTTGATAGGAAAGGAAAGAAAGAAAGAATAGTTATGCAAAGTTAAACAGAGGTAGTTGAAGATTTATATACATTAAAGATTAAGTGTAAGGGGAAAATAACAGTAGGAAAGATAAACAAAGGAATAAATGTAGAAAGCATATAAAAGGTTTAAAAATTTAAAGTTAAAATTATAAAACGTGAATAATTTTTTAAAAAGGAAGAAGAAAGAAAAAACAAATGAAACAAAACTCCACAGAACTGCAAAAGTGCAATGTAGAGGCAGAGATTTTATAACAAAAATAAAAAGTGTGATGAATATACACGTATACATATACACCCATAAGCAAAATCAAAACAGTCCACCAAAAATAAAGTACCATAGATTGACTCAGAGAACAATGGAAACCAAAAATTATATCTGCCAGTTAAGAACAAAACTAACTAAAGCACAAACTGGAAAACTAAATCGAGGTATCAATTGGGGAATAAAGCACTGAAAATAAAACTAACAAATATGTTGAGAGGAAAGGAACAAAAGAAAAGAAACAAAGAATAGATATCCAAAGTTAAATAGAGGTAGATAAAGAAGATTTATATACATTAAAGGTTAACTGCAAGGGGAAAAGAACAGTAGGAAAAGCAAACACAAGAATAATTGCAGAAAAATAGTAGGTTTAAAAATTATTTGGCAAAACTAATACAATTATGTAAAGTTTAAAAATAAAATAAAATTAGAAAAAAAAATAAAAATTAAAATTAAAAAAAGAGAAAAGAAAAATAAAAGGGAAAACTTCACAGAACTGCAAAAATCCAATGTAGAGGCAGAGGTTTATAATGACAATAAAAAATGTGACTGAGGAAAAAGAAAAAAGTTCAAAAACTTAATTAGATTTCATAGTGCCAATAAAATTGACAACTACAACAGAAGGGGATAAAAAAGGAAAAAAAAAAAAAAACACAGAAAAAAAATCCAAAAGAATCTACAGAGCAAGTGAAAACATACGAATAATAAATGTTTTTCTTGAATCACTGTTGTCAGAGTCCTTTCCTTCACTGGGAGTCACAGTCCACCTCACCTCCCTAGGATGACCTCCAAAACTGTGCTGATCTCTGGACCTGCTGTGGGGACATCTCAGATTCTAATCTGGTCCTACTCCTGTGTGTTCTTGCCTCCAATGTCCACAGCTATCAGAACTAGTGAGTTTTCTTTGGTGAGAGCTTTCAATGTCCTTTTATATATTCCATACACACAGAGTCAGCCTACTTGATCATGTGGATTTAATCTGTAGCTTGTATAGCTGGTGGGAAGGTTTTGGGTCTTCTTCCTTAGCCACACTGCCCTGGGTTTCAATTGTGGTTTTATTTCCAATTCTGCATGTGGTTCATCCACTGGGGTTTGCTCCTGAGGCTGCCTTGGTGGACTTTGGTTTGCCCCTGTGAGGGCCAGGTGTGAAGATGGTGCAGCTGTTTGGGTCTCAGGGGTTCTGGCAGCACCAGGTACTCAGGGGAGTTGGCAGATAGGGCAGCAGGAAATATAGTGCTCTAGAAGGGTATAGCAACCAGTATGGCCAATATGCACCAGTGTTCTTGCCTGGAGAACCTCCCTGACAGAGAAGCCTGGCAGGCCACAATCTACAGGGTTGCAAAGAGTTGGACATGACCAAAGCGACCCCGAATGCATAGACGCAAGAATTTTGCCTGTGGCAGCTCTGTCCTAGTGAGAGTTGAGTATGAAGGTGGCACAGCAGCTTGGCTTGCGGGGTCCCTGGTGGCACCAAGTGTGCAGGGACATGGACTGCGTCTGCTGCAGAAGTTATGGTCCTTTCAGAGTCTTTTTTTGAGCCTGCTGTAGCCGGCGATCAGAAGGCTTCTTTGGCCTTTCTCCATAGCTCCACCCCTTCAGGCACTTAGAGGGTCCCTTGCCTGGGGATAGAGGGGCCCCCCTGGCTGGGGTCCTACTCTGTACATCAGTGCATCAGGCACTTGGGTGGGTCCTACTCTGTAGTTTAGTGCGTCAGGCATTTGATGGGACAGCCACTCTGTTGTTCAGCTGCCAAAGCTGGTGTGTGGGGGGAGAGAGGCTATGGTGATGGCTCCACCCACTATGCGTGACTCAGCAGTATCGCCTTGTTTCCATGGCTGCCAGGCTTTCCTCTACAGGCATTTCCCACTACAATCTTCTCCCTCACATGCCCTCAATCTGTCTCTCTGAAGTCAACAGCAGTCCTCGCCCTGGTGCTCCACAATCCCTAAACTCCAGCTCCCAACTGCTGCGCCTTCCAGGGTACCTGAGTCCATGTTCAGGGTATGTATGGCTGCGGCAAGGACTGTCTGATTCTCATTCCATTTAGGCTGCTACAGATCAGCTGTTTCACTCTCAGGCTTAAATGTTTCTCCTCTGACTCACACAGTTGCCCCAATGTTGGGATCGGACCCCTGCCTCAGTTCCCCCACCCACTGAGGGCAGGTCCAGTCCTACTAACACTCTTGTATTTTCCCCTAGTTCCTTCCTTCTACTGAGTTTTGCGTGGTTCTATTCGCCCCCACCACTGGTCAGGTACTCCTGTCCACTCTCAGCTGGTGTTCTGCATGCACATTTGTGTCTGAAGGTGTATATCTGATGTATCCATGAAGAGATATATACTCCACGTCCACCTACTCCTCCACCATCTCGTTCCCCCCCCCCCTTTCTTTATTTTCATGCATTATCTTTACAAGTACAAAAAAGTACAAAAGTACAAACCAAGTACAAAATAGTATAGCTTTTAGTGTAAATGTCTTTAAATAATAATGAGGTTAAACATTTTATGGAATTATTCAAGGGCAAAAGTAATCGACCTGATGAGAAAACTCCAAGCCCCTCACAGATTTCAGGATGACCATGTATAAAAAGTTCTTCCTATTCCCTCTTCAGATTGTCAGTGTGCATTTTCACAGTATTGTTGCTTTCTTACCACTCTCAGTTAGATATAAACCAAGCATGGATTGGGCCAGGGCGGGGGGCGATGGGGGGGGGCGGGACTTGGAATTGAGTAAAACAGTTTTTCCTCACAATGTACCAAAATTCATACCTTTAATCTTAATATCATTTTCTTGAAAGAATTAAAATCCTCAAACATCCTGAACAGCCTGTTCGTAAATCAAAGTCTAGCTGATTAGAATTCACTCCCATGAGGGAGAATGCCATAATGAAAGTCCCAGTAATCTCTCAGGAGGGGTGAGACAGAGATCATCTATAGGATTTGGGGGTTTGTGCTCAAGAGGTTTGAGTCTTTGAAAGTAGGGAACTGCTTGGCATTGGGCAAAGATTGTGACATAATAGTTTAAGATCGGTAGACACATTAAGGTAAGGATCTAAAGGTACCCTGGGGTCCAGCTCTGCAGACTTTCTTGATATGAACACCAAGTGTTCAAAAAAACAATTTTTACACACTTAGGAGAAAAATAGGCTCTCTATATTTTACCATAAGTTTAACCAGTTTTATGGCACTGCACTTCATATGTATGAATAACATTTTCTAACTGGTCCTGAAGGCATCTCACCTTATAACCACCCCCCCCCCACAATGCCCTTCTGAGTGGACCCTATGGTAGTCTGTTTCACAGTTGAACAATCTGTGAATACATACATGTAAAGTAAATGTATTTTAGAGCATGAACATGTCTTTATATGTTCACTTAAAATTTTACATTGAGAAAGCAAACTAAAAAAAATACATGGGTGATTGGGCAGCATGCTTGTCCTCAGTTTAGGCGTGGACACTGGAACAGGAGAATTAGACGGTACAATCCCAGCTCTACTTACTAAGTATGCTTTCTGGCTAAGTCAAGTAGTCCTTTTGGGAATCACTGCTAAGTGAAGATGATAAAATGTTTCATGATTTTTTTTTTCTTTTAATTACGTGTGTGTGTCCTCACTCAGTCATGTCCAACTCTTTGTGACCCCAATGAACTGTAGCCCACCAGGCTCCTCTGTCCATGGAGTTTTCCAGGCAAGTATATTGGAGTGGATTGCAATTTCCTCCTCCAGGGGATCTTCCCAACCCAGGGATCAAACCTGTGTCTCCTGCATTGACAGGTGGATTCTTTACCACTGAGCCACCTGGGAAGCCCCTTTTTAAATCATAAATAAAAATAAGTATGAGGGTACTGAAAAATTATAAGATAAAAAATTAATATGTAGTAAAAACTAGAAAATTGAATATTGGATTTTAAAATCATTTTCAACAATTGTATAAATAGAAATGAAGGAAATCACTAATTACTGAGTGCTTTGACTCATAAACTTGGGAAAGGAAACATTTGGTGTGTCAGGTAACAAAACCAAAGGTAAATGATAAGATTTAAAAAATGAACATATAAAAATTCTAACGTTGTAGTAGAAAATGGACAAAAGACATGAATAAAACTCACTAGTAAATATAAAAGAAGGGCTAACTAAATGATAAAATAATTTTCAATAGAAGTAATAAAAAATGTTCAACATAACTCACTTAGAAATTTTAAAATTAAAGCAAAAATTGTTCAAGTTTGCAAATGAAGTAGGCAACAGGGGGAATTATAATAGAATCCAGTGTCAGAATGAATGTACAGTTAAAAACTTTTGGTAAGGGACAATCTTTTGGAAAAGATATTTGATAACTAATACAAAGAATGTAAATATGTTCAAGGCATCTAACTCGGAAATTTCATATTAATACCTTATTTTAAAAATGAGCATTGGATAGGATATAATTCTCTAAGTAATAGAAATATTTCAGTATGTTATGGGGATATATGTATAACTTATCCATTATATAATTACAAAGAATTAATGGTATGAGAAAATGAATTTTAAGAATATATCAATTCATATATTTTATAACCTAAATTTTAAGTATTATTTAAAAGCATATATGAAATATATATGCACAAAACATTTTAATATAAATCATTAACATCTTAACAGAAACTTTATTTAACAGACATCTGTTAATCCTTTCCTATGTGCCTGATGTACTCTAGGGGTTTTACAAGTAACAAATTAACTAATTTTTATTAAAATCCCTCAAAGGGTATAGCATTATTATCCATATTTGATAGTTGAGGAAACTATATGTGCGGTAGTTTGAGCATTCTTTGGCATTGCCTTTCTTTGGGATTTGAATGAAAACTGACCTTTTCCAGTCCTGTGGCCACCGCTGAGTTTTCCAAATTTGCTGGCATATTGAGTGCAGCACTTTCACAGCATCATCTTTCAGGATTTGAAATAGCTCAACTGGAATTCTATCACCTCCACTAGCTTTGTTCATAGTGATGCTTTCTAAGGCCTACTTGACTTCACATTCCAGGATGTCTGGCTCAGTGATCACATCGTTGTGATTATCTGGGTCGTGAAGATCTTTTTTGTACAGTTCTTCTGTGTATTCTTGCCACCTCTTCTTAATATCTTCTGCTTCTGTTAGGTCCATACCATTTCTGTCCTTTAACAAGCCCATCTTTGCATGAAATGTTCCCTTGGTATCTCTAATTTTCTTGAAGAGATCTCTAGTCTTTCCCATTCTGTTGTTTTCCTCTATTTCTTTGCATTGCACTCATCTCACATGCTAGTAAAGTAATGCTCAAAATTCTCCAAGCCAGGCTTCAGCAATACGTGAACTGTGAAATTCCTGATGTTCAAGCTGGTTTTAGAAAAGGCAGAGGAACCAGAAATCAAATTGCCAACATCCATTGGATCATGGAAAAAGCAAGAGAGTTCCAGAAAAACATCTATTTCTGCTTTATTGATGATGCCAAAGCCTTTGACTGTGTGGATCACAATAAACTGTGGAAAATTCTGAAAGAGATGGGAATACCAGACCACCTGATCCGCCTCTTGAGAAATGTGTTTGCAGGTCAGGAAGCAACAGTTAGAACTGGACATGGAACAACAGACTGGTTCCAAATAGGAAAAGGAGTTCATCAAGGCTGTATATTGTCACCCTGTTTATTTAACTTATATGCAGAGTACATCATGAGAAATGCTGGACTGGAAGAAACACAAACTGGAATCAAGATTGCTGGGAGAAATATCAATAACCTCAGATATGCAGATGACACCACCCTTATGGCAGAAAGTGAAGAGGAACTAAAAAGCCTCTTGATGAAAGTGAAAGTGGAGAGTGAAAAAGTTGGCTTAAAGCTCAACATTCAGAAAACGAAGATCATGGCATCCGGTCCCATCACTTCATGGGAAATAGATGGGGAAACAGTGGAAACAATGTCAGACTTTATTTTTCTGGGCTCCAAAATCACTGCAGATGGTGATTGCAGCCATGAAATTAAAAGACACTTACTCCTTGGAAGGAAAGTTATGACCAAACTAGATAGCATATTGAAAAGCAGAGACATTATTTTGCCAACAAAGGTCCTTCTAGTCAAGGCTATGGTTTTTCCAGTGGTCATGTATGGATGTGAGAGTTGGACTGTGAAGAAGGCTGAGCGCTGAAGAATTGATGCTTTTGAACTATGGTGTTGGAGAAGACTCTTGAGAGTCCCTTGGACTGCAAGGAGATCCAACCAGTCCATTCTGAAGGAGATCAGCCCTGGGATTTCTTTGGAAGGAATGATGCTAAAGCTGAAACTCCAGTCCTTTGGCCACCTCATGCGAAGAGTTGATTCATTGGAAAAGACGCTGATGCTGGGAGGGATTGGGGGCAGGAGGAGAAGGGGACGACAGAGGATGAGATGGCTGGATGGCATCACTGACTCAATGGACGTGAGTCTGAGTGAACTCCGGGAGTTGGTGATGGACAGGGAGGCCTGGCGTGCTGCAATTCATGGGGTCGCAAAGAGTCAGACACGACTGAGCGACTGAACTGAACTGAAACTATATGTATCAAGGACATTGTACTCATTATCAAAAACTTTTTCGGAAAGAAGAATCCAGTCCTAGATGATTTACTGTGGAATTCTATAAAATATTAAAGGAAGTAATGATTTCCTGTAGTCAATCAGAAAATAGGCTTTCCAGGTTGTGCTAGTGGTAAAGAATCTGCCTGCCAATGCAGGAAACCTAAAAGATGTGGGTTCAGTCCCTGATTTGGAAAGATTCCCTGGAGGAGGGCTTTGCAACCCACTCCAATATTCTTGCCTGGAGAACCCCATAGATAGGGGACACTGGTGGGCTACAGTCCATACAGTCACAATGACTGAAATGACTGAGTGCACACATCAGAAAATAAGGAAGGCATGGATACATTTCAACTTGCTTTATGAAGTCAGCATAAACTTAAAAGCCACTCCCCCCTAAAATTACAAAGTCAATAACAAAATATATTTAAATTATCTCAGAAATGCAAGATTAATTTAATATTCAAAATCATTCACTGTAATGCTTGATTGTAAGGAAAAATATTCAATAACCATTTCAATAGACATAGTAAACACATTTAACAACCTTTAATATTTATTCAAAGATTTACAAAAAGTCATGTAAAAAGTCATGTACTCAGTCGTGTCCATCTTTGTGACCCCATGGACTATGCAGCCCTTGGAATTCTCCAGGCCAGAATACTAGAATGGATAGCCTTCCCCTTCTGCAGGGGATCTTCCCAACCCAGGGATTGAAACCAGGTCTCCTGCATTGCAGGCGGATTCTTTACCAGCTGAGCCACAAGGGAAGCCCAAGAATACTGGAGTGGGTAGCCTGTCCCTTCTCCAGCGGATCTTCCTGATCCTGGAATCAAACCAGCGTCTCCTGCATTGCAGGCAGATTCTTTACCAACTGAGTTATCAGGGAAGCCCATATAATTTAATATTCAAAATCAATGAATTTAATGCTTGATTTTAAGGAAAAATAATCAATGACCATTTAAACAGATATAGTAAAAACATTCGACAACCTTTAATACTTATTCAAAAATTTGCAAAAACCTTGGAATAAAATGATTTTTCAATCTATTCAAGGGCATTTGTTACTAAAGTGTGGGTAACATCATACCAAATTGTGAAATGCTAATTATTTTCCTCCTAAAATTAGAAGAAAGCAAAGATGCTCACTCTTTTTTTTTTTTTTTTTTTGAGATGTTATTTCTTCTAAGTGTTCTTTTTAAAAAATTAATTTATTTATTTTCATTGGAGGACAATTACTTTACAATATTGTGATGGCTTTTGCCATACATTGACATGAATCAGCCATGGGTGTACATGTGTCCCCTCATCCTGAATCCCCCTCCCACGTCGCCCCCCACCCTATCCCTCTGGGTTGTCTGAGAGCACCAGCTTTGAGTGCCCTGCTTCATGAGATGATCACTCTTAACTCTCAATAAGTTTTCTACTGCTAAGTCTAGCTACAGAAGTGAATCTAGAAATGGAAAATTAAAATACAAAGATTGAAAAGAAGGGAAGTTTCTCTATTTGTATGTTATATGATTGTATGATGATTGTATGCAGAATGTCCTAAGTAATCTTCCGAAAATTATAACTAAGAATAAATTTAACAAATTATCAGGGTAGAAGCTTAATTAAAAAAATTACATTTTTTATACAGTGACAAATAATTGGTATGAAATTTTAAAATAAGTCTAAATATTGAAGAGGCAATAAATATAAAATATTTAGTAATAAATTTGATGAAAGTCATATTAATCCTCAGCACTGAAAACATTACTTAGAGAAATTAAATACCACTTAAACAATGGAAATTAAACAATACAAAACAAATGTATTTGTTGGAGGACACTGTTATAAAGATGTCAGTTTTCACCAAAATAATATATAAATTGAACACATTCTCAGTTATTAGTCTAGCAGTCTTCCTTCCTTTCTTCTCCTTTTTTTCTTTCTTCTTCCTTCCCTCAATCTCTCTCTCCCTCCTTCCATCCCTTCTTCCTTTGCTCCCTCTTTTTGAATTTGATGAGCTAATTCTGAGATTTATATGGAAACACAAAGAATCTATAACCCTGAAAATTAGAAAAGAAAAAATATACTTGGAAGGCTTATATAAGCTGAATTCAGAAATCACCTAATAAGTTAGAATAATCAATATAGCAGAGTAATTGCATAAGGAATGATAGACCAGTGGAACAGAACTCAGAAATGGTTTAACTTGTACAGTCCATTCATTTTCAACAAAGGAGAATGAATCATTTCAATGGGGAAAGGAAAAATTTTTTTAACAAATTGTGCTGGAATATCCACAAGGAATAAAATGAATTTCAACCCTACTTTTTACCATATAACTCTAGTGTTAGAAAAATGGTATGTTTGCAAGGAAGTTAAAGTAGATGATCCAATAAAAATGAACTTCTTACTTTCTCTGAATGTGTCTAAAGAGAAAATAATTTCAGGAGTTACAGCCTTGGCATAGATGGGCCGGAGAAAAGCAGATCTTGTTTTATTTGTCAAGAGAAGACATGATGCTATAAGACCTTGAGCTACGCTCAGGGATATTTATAAGTTATCATGCTGTGTACTTAGTCAACTCAGTCATATCTGACTCTTTGTGACCCAATGGATTGTAACCCGCCAGGTTCCTCTGTCCATGGGGATTCTCCAGGCAAGAATACAGGAGTGGGTAGCCATGCCCTCCTTCGGGGGATCTGTCCAACCCAGGGATCAAACCCAGGTCTCCTGCATTGCAGGCAGATTCTTTACCCTCTCAACCACCAAGGAAAGCCCTATAATTTATAATGTAGTCTAAAATGAACATATTCATTTTTACTGTGTCCTTAAAGACAGGGACCCAGACGAGTTGCTGATGCTTTTTCTAGCCCTGTTACTGTAAAGGATAAAATGCCTTTATTTTGATAGCCTTTTCTGGATCCATTATTAGAAAAATACAGCTGATAAATGCTTGTCATTACCTCCAATTTATTTTATCCATCATGCCTGATTAAAAGGTTCCTTTTCTCTTTTAAATGCTTGGTATTGACAGCTTACCATGATTTGGCTGGATGAATGAATTAGGGAGGATAATCCATCCACAATTGTTAGCAAATTTAGTGGCCTTCTTTGACAAAGTGTATTAAGACATTGTGAATCTCAGATTGGCTGTGATGAAAGAACCAGATAAGTAGCATTTGAAGCAGGGCTTTGGAACTAAGCTGGTAGAGAGACAGACCCTAGTCCTAAGGGGAGGTGTTCTGGGGATCCAGTAAGGAATAGAAAAAAAAAAAAAGAGTACCAACAGCACATCATTCCAGGTAGACTTAGCAGAATATAGACTGGACTAAGGAGAACAGTTCCTTTACTCTGGAAAAAAAAAAAAGAGAGACAGGGGAGAATAATTTCTTTACTCTGGAAGAAATGTGATACCCAGGATCATATCCAAGTGACCCCAGAGAGAATGGAGAGAGAATGACAAAAATTAGGGAGGCCACCAAAACTGCGAAAATGTTGGTCTAAATGTAAAAAATTCGAAAAAGAACTCAGGCATGAACACTAAGGCAGGAGCACTATTGTGATTTAGAGCTCCAGCACACGTGGCAGGGGTGGGAAATGGAATGAGGTGTAAGGCAAAAAGCCTAGGGTTTGGGCATACGTTTGAATGCCATGACCACACAATAGTAAGCCAAAGTCTTATCTTCTTGTCAGCCACTGTACCTGAATCCACCCAGTTTCTTCAGTCTCCAGGAGGTATAATGAATGCATAGTTTTAAATTTATATTCCTTAATTCTGAGCAGTGTTTCTATCATGAACTTCTACCTGGTCATCTATCTGGTGAACATGGATTAAATAGAATGTTTTGTGATTATTTTTTATCAGCCTGCTTTTAAACTTTAAATCTCTATTTTCAGAAGTATCATTCAAAGACCAAGTTCATCACATGTACCTGTTTATCACATTTACTCCTTTATGGATCCTTTATTCACTCTCAAGTTTAAGAACCCTTTGCTTAAGCCTAGGTTAAAATTGCTATGTACTACCCGAGGCTGACTTAGAACTTTTGGGGATGGAGTCCAGGAATTTACATGGTTTCCCCAAACTATCACCAGAAAAATATTCCCTTTTATTTTTTTATTTTTTTTAAATTTTATTTTATTTTTACACTTTACATAATTGTATTAGTTTTGCCAAATATCAAAATGAATCCACCACAGGTATACACGTGTTCCCCATCCTGAACCCTCCTCCCTCCTCCCTCCCCATACCATCCCTCTGGGTCGTCCCAGTGCACTAGCCCCAAGCATCCAGTATCGTGCATCGAACCTGGACTGGCAACTCGTTTCTTACATGATATTTTACATGTTTCAATGTCATTCTCCCAAATCTTCCCACCCTCTCCCTCTCCCACAGAGTCCATAAGACTGTTCTATACATCAGTGTCTCCCTTTTAAAAAGGAATGATTGTGTTTCTAGCAAAACTCAGTATTGTCCACATTTTTTTTTCAGTTTCTTTTGATTCTTATAACATTCAGTCTTTTAAATACTCTTTTAATAACTCCATTGATTCATTCACTCATTGCGCATTAAGCAACAGAAGCACAAGACCAAGCTTTAAATACAGAACAATAAATTGTATGATCATGAGAAAAAGGAGCACTTGCTGTGTGGTTGTCAGGGCAGGCTTTTAGTTCTGTGATTTGATTCCAATTCTGGGTTGCCACAATCATAATTACTGGAGTGCCATTTAGCCTACATAGCAGTCAGAGGAAAGGGTAATCACAGTGTATTAAAAAACAGTGACCCAAGACATCCATTACTACTGAGGCCATCAGCTATGCTAGGCTCACAGGAAATGCACTGCAAGCCTGTTTGGGAAAAAGGTTCTCTAAGAAATACACTGGCACTCAGAGGCAGTAGCAGTGATTATCACAGTTCGAAAAGCAATTTCAGTGCCATGTCATCAAAAAACGACTCTGGGGATCCTCTCTAACATCCCTTTTAGGCCTCCAACCAGACAAACAATACGGTTGAAAATAACTGTGACAAAGAAGCTGTGTGGCTTTAGAACTATAATCTGTAATTTTTTGCCAGCTCCTTCTGACAGTCTTTATTTCAGAGTGTCTGTTGCCTAGAAAAACATTTAGGAGGAAGTAAAACATAGATTCATTTTCACTTCTGACTCAAGCCTGATTTGATGACAGTAGTCTCTAAAGGACTGTTCAACATTGTTAGCTGTCATCGAAAAATCAACTTGTTTCAAACAAGTGAGCTAAAATATGAGCTCTGTGTGTTTGTATGTATGTGTGTGTGTATAGATATTCACTACAACTGTACTACCCAAATAAGACTTGACCTGTCTTTTATCATTTTTATTTGCCAACAGTGTTTACCAGTGTCTATAGTACCATGTGTTTTAGACATAGCTCTTGTGTTTTAGAACAAAGAATTGAAAAACACATGAAAACTATATAAAAATGCTTCCTTAAATGAGACCAAACTAGTATCACCTCTAGTACATGAAAGCAGTGAAAACAAGACAATCAAAAACAGTTAATATCTCTGGAATTGTTATTGAAATATTTTATACTCATCCTTTGAAAAATCATGTTTGTTGGCATGCTTTACATAATATATTAGAAGTCTAAAAATGTTACGTTACGTTACTGACAGTAATACTGAGAAAAACATAGCCATGCATGTCATGACATTATCTGGCTTTGAGTAGTGTAGGCTGGGACTGTAGTCCAGACTCAGTCTAGAGGAGCGGGAGAGAAGGAGGGAGGAAGACGTGGGTGATTTGCACTGCAGTCTGTGTGCTTAGTCACTCAGCTGTGTCCAACTCTCTGAGACCCTATGCACTGTAGCCCACCAGGCTCCTCTTTCCATGGGATTCTCCAGGGCTAGAATACTAGAGTGGGTTGCCATGCCCTCCTCCAGGGGATCTTCCCAACCCAGGGATTGAATCCAAGTCTCTTATATCCTGCATTGGCAGACGGGTTCTTTACCACTAGCATCATCGGGAAAGCCCTTTGCACTGCAATGGTGGAATCCAAAAGAACAGCCATGCAGTCTAAGACAGTTCACACAACAGCAGATTCAGACAAACCTCAGGCAAATGCTATGGCGATAGGTTCAGTCTAAACTGGGTAATAACATCTAGCTATAGTTATTAACGTCATTCACATAGATTTACCTAAAGAACTTAAAAAACAAAAACAAAAACCTACCACATTCCTTTGGCCTTATTTAACAAAATAAGTCTGTGAAATAGACCTAGGTTTTTTTTTTTCTTTTTTTTTAACTTTTTATTTTGAAATAATGGCAGATTATTTGAAATAATGGCAGTCCCAGGTGACTCAGTGGTAAAGAGTCTCTGCCTACAATGCAAGAGATACAGGTTCGATCAATGGGTTGGGAAGATTCACTGGAGAAGGGAATGGCAACCCTCTCCAGTATTCTTGCTGGGAAATCCCATGGACAGAGAAGTCCAGTGGGCTAAAGTCCACGGAGTCATGAGAGAGTTGGATGTGACTTAGTGACTAAATGACAACAAAGGCAGATGAATATGCAGAAGTCAGACACAACACTGACCTAATATTCTGCACCCTTCACTCAGTTTCTACCAAAGGTAACCACTTGTATAGCTATAGCACGGTACATTAATCGGGAAATTGACTTTAATACAATTCATTTACCTTATTCAGATTTCACTGATTTTGCATGCGTGCCTTTGTAGGTGTGTGTTCATCTCTACGTATTATTGCTACGCAAATTTTTGTGTATGTAGCTTTTTGTAGCGTTTACCACTCACTCCTTGGAAGGAAAGTTATGACCAACCTAGACAGCATATTCAAAAGCAGAGACATTACTTCGCCAACAAAGGTCCATCTAGTTAAGGCTATGGTTTTTCCAGTGGTCATGTATGGATGTGAGAGTTGGACTGTGAGGAAAGCTGAGTGCCGAAGAATTGATGCTTTTGAACTGTGGTGTTGGAGAAGACTCTTGAGAGTCCCTTGGACTGCAAGGAGATCCAACCAGTCCATTCTAAAGGAGATCGGTCCTGGGTGTTCTTTGGAAGGAATGATGCTAAAGCTGAAACTCCAGTACTTTGGCCACCTCATGCGAAGAATTGACTCATTGGAAAAGACTCTGATGCTGGGAGGGATTGGGGTCAGGAGGAGAAGGGGACGACAGAGGGTGTGATGGCTGGATGGCATCACTGACTCAAAAGATGTGAATCTGAGTGAACTCCGGGAGTTGGTGATGGACAGAGAGGCCTGGCGTGCTGCAATTCACAGGGTTGCAAAGAGTCGGACACGACTGAGCGACTGAACTGAACTGAACTGAACCACAGTCAAGAGACTGAATGGTTCTATCATGAAGATTGCTCATGTTCCCTTTTACCATCAGAGCTATCTCCTTTCCTTCCCTAGCAAGCCCTGGCAACTACTAATCTATTCCTCTGCTCTATAATATTATTTCAAAAATGTTATATATGTGGTGTCATAGAGTATAAAATCTTTTAGGATTAGAATTTTTCTTAAACATAAATATCTGGAGATTCATCCAGGTTGTCATGTCTATCAATAACTTGTTCCTTTTGATAGCTAAGTAGTATTCCATGGTACAACATTTTCTTACATATGGATCATGGTATGACATTATGTTTAATCATTTACCCATTGAAGGACATCTGGGTGTTTTTTTCAGTTTGGAGCTATTAAAAGTAAAGCTACTGTGATCATTCGTTCATAGAATTTTGTGTGCTGTGCTGTCTTCAGTCGTTTAGTTGTGTCTGACTATTTGTGAACCCATGGACTGTAGCTCTCCAGGTTTCCCTGTCCATGGAATTCTCCAGGCAAGCATACTGGAGTGGGTAGCCATTCCCTTCTCCAGGGGATTTTCTGAAACCAGGGATTGAACCCGGGTCTCCTGACTTGAGGACAGATTCTTTCTTTTTGAGCCAGAAGGAAAGCCCAATTGCTTCCCAAAGACCCTCCTAATAGCATCATCATGGTGAAATTCAACATATGAATTTTTGGAGGGCACAAATATTTTGTCTATTGTTATTTTTCAGTCACTAAGTTGTGTCTGACTCTTTGCAGCCTTATCAACTGAGCCAGGCTTCCCTGTCCTTTACTATCTCCTGGAGTTTGCTCAAATTTCCATCCATTGAGCAACTGATACCACCCCCTATCTCATCCTCTGTTGTCCCCTTCTCCTCTTGCCCTCAATCTTTCCAAGCATCAGGGTCTTTTCCAATGAGTCAACTCTTTGCATCAGGTGGCCAAAGGATTGGAGCTTCAGGTTCAGCATCAGTCCTTCCAATGAATATTCAAGGTTCATCTCCTTTAAGACTGACTGGTGTGACCTCCTCAGTGTCCAAGGGAATCTCAAGAGTCTTCTCCAGCACCACAGTTTGAAAGCAGCAGTTCTTTCACCCTCGGTCTTCTTTATGGTTCCTCTCGCACATCTGTACATGACTACTGTAAAAAGCATAGCTTTGACTATACAGACCTTTGTCAGCAAAGTAATGTCCCTGCTTTTTAATATACTGTCTAGGTTTGTCATAGCTTTTCTTCCAAGGAGCAAGTGTCTTTTGCTTTTATAGCAGCAGTCACCATCTGCAGTGATTTTGGAACTCGAGGATATAAAGTCTGTCACTGTTTCCATCTTTTCCCCACATATTTGCCATGAAGTGATGGGACCAGAGGCCATGATCTTCATTTTTTTGAATGTTGAGTTTTAAGCCAGATATTTCATTCTTCTCGTTCACCTTTATCAAGAGGATCTTTATTTCCTCTTCACTTTCTGCCATTAGCATGGTATCATCTAAATATCTGAGGTTGTTGAGATCTCCCTGGCAATCTTGATTCCAGCTTGTGTTTCATCCAGCCCAGCATTTCACATGATTACTCTGCATACAAGTTAAATAAGCAGGGTGACAATATATAGCCTTCATAAACTCCTTTCAGGATTTTGAACCATTTCATTATTTCATGTCTAGCTCTAACTGTTGCTTCTTGACCTACAAACAGGTTTCTCAGGAGGTAGGTAAGATGCTCTGGTTTTCCCATATCTTTAAGAATTTTCCACAGTTTGTTTTCATCCACACAATTGAAGAATTTAGCATAGTCAATGAAGCAGAAGTATATGTTTTCCTGGAATTCCCTTGGTTTCTCTGTGATCCAGTGGATAATGGCAATTTGATCTCTGGTTCCTCTGCCTTTTCTAAATCCAGCTTTATAATCTGAAAGTTCTCAGTTCATGTGTTGTTGAAGCCTAGCTTAAAGAAATTTGAGCATTACCTTACTAATATGTGAAATGAGTACAATTGTGCTGTAGTTTGAACAGTCTTTGGCATTGCCCTTCCATGGGATTGGAATGAAAATGAACCTTTTCCAGTCCTGTGGCCACTGCTGAGTTTTCCAAATTTGCTGGCATACTGAGTGCATCACTTTAACAGGATAACATATCATCTTTTAGGATTTGAAGTAGCTTGGTTGTAATTACATCACCTCCACTAGCTTTGTTCATAGTAATACTTCCCAAGGCCCACTTGACTTCAGGATGTCTGGCTCTAGGTGAGTGACCACACCATCATAAATGACCAGGAGGTCATCAAGATCTTTTTTTTTTTTTTTACAGTTCTTCTGTGTATTCTTGCCACCTCTTCTTAGTATCTTCTGCTTCTATTAGTTCTTTGTTGTTTCTGTCCTTTATTGAGGCCATCTTTGCTTGAAACATTCTCTTAGTATCTCTAATTTTCTTGAAGAGATCTCTAGTCTTTCCCATTCTATTGTTCTCCTTCATTTCTTCTCATTGTTCACTTAAGAAGGCTTTCTTATCTCTCCTTGCTATTCTTTGGAGCTCTGCATTTAGTTGGGTATATTTTTCCCTTTCTCCTTTGCCTTTAGCTTCTTTTATTTTTTCAGTTATTTGTAAGGCCTCCTCAGGCAACCATTTTGCCTTCTTGCTTTTCTTTTTTTAGGGATGGTGTTGGTCACTGCCTCCTGTTCAGTGTTACAAGCCTCCATCCATAGTTCTTCAGGCACTCTGTGATCAGGTTTAATCCCTTTAATCTGTTTGTCACTTTCAGTGTATAATCATAAGGGCTTTGATTTCGGTCACACCTGAATGGCCTAGTGATTTCCCCTACTTTCTTCAATTTAATAGCACTAAATTTTGGTAAAACCTGCCAAATTGTGCTCTAAAACATTTATATCAATTTATTTATGTTCAAGAATAAGTAAGATGAGAGTGCTGTTTTTCTCACCACTTTTCCAGCATTGTATATTATTTTTATGTTTGCCAATTAGTGCATTATTATCTTTACTTTCATTGCCTGATCATGTGTAATTTTAAAAACATATAGTCTAATTAATAGTCTAAAACATTGAGGGATATATATATATATATATATATATGTTCATATGACATTTTTCTACTAGGTTGTCTTTCTGTTACTGATTTACATCAGTTTTGCCTATTAGGAAGTTTAATTTTTGTCTGTTACATTTAATGTTAATATGCTTCCCGTGCTTTAATTTGTCTTTTACCTTTCCTCGTGATATGGTTGGTCAAAATGAAGGTGAAACTAATTATGTGGTCAAATATACAAGTCCTTCTTTTATGACTTCTGGAATTTGTATTAGGCTTATAATATTTTTTTATCATCCCAAATTCCATGAATATTTACCATATTTTTATTGAGATTTTAAAATTTTGTGTATGTTTTTAGTTTTATTTCATTGATCCACTTGCAAGGACTCAGTATCTACTGTATAACTGGAGGCTGACCATTGCTCTCCCTGCCTTCCTGGCACCAAGCCCACCCTGGTAGTGCCCTAAAGTGCATCCTCCATTAAATTTAGAGCTCACTAGGGCTTCCCAAGTGGCATAACGGTAAATAATCCTCCTGCCAATGCTGGAGATTCAAGAGACACTGGTTTGATGCCTGGGTCAAGAAGATCCCCTGGAGAAGGAAATGACAACCCATTCCAGTAGCCTGATAGGCTATAGTCCATAGGATCACAAAGAGTTGGACACCACTGAGCATAGCACAGCATAGCTTGTACCTGAGAGCTATGTCCTGGTACAGAATTTCCATGAGTATTTTAATTAATTACTTTGCCATTTGCCCCGGGGACTGCTCTGATTCCCAAGCCAGACTTGCTCTGATCCTAGGGAGTTTTCTGGTGTTACATTTGGAAACTTTTTCTTTTTTCAGAAGTCTCTATGGAGTTGTCAGTTGTTCACCTCTATGGGGTTTCTTTTCCAATGAAATCCCATCTGCTTTATATCTTTAAGAAATTCTTCAATAATCTTTGCCCTCTGAAGATACACTTCCTTTTTTCTAGGAGGTTTCTTCTGTCATTCCAATGGCTTTTAGTGAGGGAAGTAAGGTAAAGCTTTAGGTAGTCAGTTATTTTGACTAGTCATAAATAATGGATTTTTAAAAATATCTATGTGCCTCCTTGTGTTGTGCTCAGCTGTTTTTGACTCTTTATAGCCCATCAGGCTCCTCTGTCCCTGTGATTTTTCAGGCAAGAATGTTGGAGTGCATTGCCATTTCCTCCTCCAGGGAATCCTGCCTACCTAGGAATCAAAGCCATGTTTCCTGTGGCTCCTACATTGGCAGATGGTTCTTTATTACTGTGCTACCTGAGAAGCTAAAGCCTGAAAGGAGAGGTTAAGTCCTAATGGGATAAGACTTCAAAGAGGAACTATTTAATATGGAAGACTTAGATTAGATAGCAAGAATAATCTCTTTTTCACACATTAAAAATGCACTTTTATATTACTATATTGAAATATGCAATTAATGGGATCAAAATTTTAATTCGGTCACGATCAGCTTTGGAGGGAAAGATTCAATCCTTAACATGCTTTCAATTAGATGAATCCTACTCAAGATAAAAGCAGCTTAAATTGCTAATGATAATGCTCAAAATCACGCAAGCTAATGACATTATTAAAGAAAATTATTATTAAAGTATCATTCACTGAAGACTATGTCCACACAAAAACCTTAAGACAAATGTTTTTTAGCAGCTTTGTTCATAATTGCCAAAACTTGGAAATAATCAAGATGTCCTTCATTTGGTAAGTGGATAAATAAACTGTGGCACATAAAGACAATGAAATATTATTCATCATAAAAAAGAAATGAGCTATCAAACCATGAAAAGATAAAGAGGAGCACATAAGTAAACAAAAGCAGGCTTGAACAGGCTGTACACTGTATCATTCCAACTATTTGACATTTTGCAGAAGTCAGAACTATGGACAGTATAAAAGTCAGTGGTTGCCAGGACTTGGAGGATGGGGATGAAAAGAAGGAACACAGATTTTTAGGCCAGTAAAAGTATTCTTTATAATACATAATGATGATAATTGTTGTTATGCATTTGTCCAAGGCCATAGAATGTGCCCCAACAAAAAATGAACCTTAATGTCAACTGTGGACTTTGGGTGATCGTGGCATATCATTGTATGTTCATCAGCTGAAAGGAGTGTACTAGCTTGGTGGGGATTGGTGATAAATAAAAGAGGCCATGTATGTGTGGGGCAGGAAGTGTCAGAAATTTCTGTTCTTTGCTGTCAATTTTGCTATGAACATTTAACTTCCCTAAAAACATTGTCTTAATATTTTTAAAAAAGTACCACACAGATTGTGTGTAAAAACATAGTTTAGTGATTTTTGGAATGATAATCTAACAACCATCTTGGGTTACAATTCAATTCTGAGCTGTTAATTTATTTCTTGTAAGGGCAGTGATGTATGATGCCACACTAGTGTCATCGGTAACTGGCAGGAGGCAATGAGAGTGCATTTTATGGAAGGTATAGAAGGATCACAGGGCCCTGGGTAACTATAGGGCTGCTATTGATACGGAAGCAGTGAGACACTCGTGTGTCATTTAGGGAGTAGTTAATTATATCGTTACCTTTACAGTTTATCAGTGGGTGCATCACAGTGGCAGTAGTGAAAGAGTCAGACCAAGAGAGAAAGGAAATATCAGAAGCCACTCAGTTGTTCAGAACATTTTATCATGAACAAACGAGACACCTCTTGGTTCCTATGGAGGACTTGGAAAGATCCTGATTAAAAATGATGTGTTAGGCAACACTTTAAAATGCCCACTTGACATTATTTGGCTATATCATAGAGTAAATAAATTAATTCTAGTCGAATCAAAGCTAGAAATGTTTATTGATATAGATGATATATAATAAATTTGACTAAAAGAGTTCACCCAATGTGAACACGGAGGTAAACAAGAAAAGACAGAGTCCAGAAACACTACATTTAGACTGATGTTTATTAAATATGAAATTTAATTTGTAGATCACAAACGTTATATTAACGAAGCACCTACACAGATTTATAGGATTTGCTGTCATAAGAGTATAACAGTTTGTTAAAACAATAGGATACTGATTTTTGGTCTGCAATTTTTTTTTTTAATTTGGATACTTTCGAGCACAAATCAAATTGTGTGAAATGATATATTCCTGCATTGACTCTTCAGTTGTTATGTTCCAATGGGAAGCATATTCACAGAGACATACACCAATACTGAATCAATTCTGTTCCCAGGAGAAAAATACATTGTTTTTAGTTTTTATTTTGAGGAATATAACCTTACAAGCACAAATCCTACTTTGAAAGACTTATATCCTAACTGGACAGAAAAATATATAGGGGACTATCCATAAAAAAAAAAAAAAAAAAAAAAAAGAAATGTGGCAAATATAAGTAAAGAGCACCAAAAAACCAAATTGGGACTTACTGCCAGAATTTGGAAACGTTTTACCAATGAGCTGGCATTTTAGATAGTTCTTTAAGAAGGAATATGATTTCAGTATGTATAGCTAGTGTCCAACTCTTTGTGATCCCATGGATTGTACCCTGCCTGGCTCCTCTGTCCCTGGAATGTCAAGGCAAGAGTACTGGAGTGGTTGCTATTTCCTTCTCAAATGCAGAGATGACATATAAGGCAAAATGAAGAAATGCCATGAGTCAGGGAGACATTCCCATGAGAAGGCAGGTTGGGCAGTATAGGAGAGTAAGAAGCGTTAGATGAGTGCTTTTTATTTTTTAATTTTTTAATTTTATTTTTAAAACTTTATAATATTGTATTAGTTTTGCCAAATATCGAAATGAATCCGCCACAGGTATACCTGTGTTCCCCATCCTGAACCCTCCTCCCTTCTCCCTCCCCATACCCTCCCTCTGGGTCGTCCCAGTGCACCAGCCCCAAGCATCCAGTATCGTGCATCGAACCTGGACTGGCGACTTGTTTCATACATGATACTATACATGTTTCAATGCTATTCTCCCAAATCTCCCGACCCTCTCCCTCTCCCACAGAGTCCATAAGACTGATCTATACATCAGTGTCTCTTTTGCTGTCTTGTACACAGGGATGAGTGCTTTTTAGAGTGAGTTGTAGGTGGGAGATTGGTTTATGGTAATGGTATTGGAGAGTAAGTATGTTTAATCTGGTCTTGACAGCACGTTGAGAAATTAAGATAAAATATATTCTACTTAGGGAAACATATGACAAAGTTTTTATTTATGGATACCAAACATTTGATTGCAAGTTAAATAAGATGGAATATTTAAACCCTCAAATTACAAACAATGTTATATTTTGTAATATTCTTCCATTTAACCTGAATTAACATTTCAAAGGCTGTCTTAGGGAGATGTTACTAAGAATAATGCCCATTCTCCACTGCTTTCTACTTTTAACTATTTTTTTCTATTTTCTTCAGTACATATGAATTCCTATGTATGAAAAAATGCTTTTTCACTATGAAACGTGATAAACATATTTTATACTTTTCCTTTGGTTAAATTGTTGCTCATGAAATTTCTTTGAAGTTGCTAATGAATCAAATAGTACAAGTAATTTTTATGACTCAAAATATATTCTCATACTTTTCTAAGGTTGAAGTGTCAATTCTCATTTCATTAGCAATTTTTCACTGTATTCCTACCAAAATTTTCAACATTGAGTATTCTAATTGTGTATGTATGTTTGTGTGCTTGTGCATAAATTTATACATTAATAATTGCAACTATGTAAGTAGTATTTGACCATTTAAAATTTTATAGGAGACAAATTCAATGATCCAGTTTATTTGGTTCACTTAATAATCTCTAGGTCATAGCTAGTTCCCTGGCATAATACAGATACTTGAAAATATGTGTTCAATATAGGGGTAGGTGTATTTATATAAACAAAATGGACTTTAAGTCAGAAACATTAAGAAGAGACAAAGGTCATTATATAATGATAAAGTTGTCAATTCATCAAGAGGATACTGCAAGTATTAATACCTGTTTACCCAGCATCAGAGCATTTAATTATACTAAGCAAATACACATCTGAAAGGAGAAATAGACAACACTATGATAGTGGGGATTTTTAACTTCATTTTCAACAATCCATAGATCATCCAGACAGATTATCAGTTAAGAAACCTTGTACTTTAACTATTCAGTTCAGTTCAGTCACTCAGTTGTGTACAACTCTTTGTGACACCATGGACTGCAGCACGCTAGGCTTCCCTGTCCATCACCAACACTTGGAGCCTGCCCAAACTCATGTCCATTGAGTCGGTGATGCCATCCAACCATCTCCTCTTCTGTTGTCCCCTTCTCCTTCTGTCTTCAGTCTTTCCCAGCACCAGGGTCTTTTCAAATGAGTCAGTTCTTCGCATGAGGTGGCCAAAGTATTGGAGTTTCAGCTTCAGCATCTGTCCTCCCAATGAATATTCAGGACTGATTTCCTTTAGGATGGACTGGTTAGATCGCCTTGCAGTCCAAGGGACTCTCAAAAGTCTTCTCCAACACCACAGTTCAAAAGAATCAATTCTTTGGTGCTCAAGTTTCTTTATGGTCTAACTCTCAAATCCATACATGACTCCTGGAAAAACCATAGCTTTGACTAGACAGACCTTTGTTGGCAAAGTAATGTCTCTGCTCTTAAATATGCTGTCTAGGTTGGTCACAACGTTTCTTCAAACGAGCAAGTATCTTTCAATTTCATGGCTGCAGTCATCATCTGCAGTGATTTTGGAGCCCCCCAAAGTAAAGTGTGTCACAGTTTCCATTGTTTCCCCATCTATTTGCCATGAAGTGATGGGATTAGATGCCATGATCTTAGTTTTCTGAATGTTGAGTTTTAAGCCAACTTTTTCACTCTCTTCTTTCACTTTCAACAATAGGTTCTTTAGTTCGTCATTCTGCGGTAAGGGTGGTGTCATCTGCGTTTCTGAGGTTACTGATATTTCTCTGGGCAATCTTGATTCCAGCTTGTGCTTCATCCAGCCTGGTGTTTCACATGATATACTCTGCATATAATTTAAATATGCAGGGTGACAATATACAGCCTTGATGTACTCCTCTCCCAATTTGAAACCAGTCTGTTTTTCCATGTCCAGTTCTAACTGTTGCTTCTTGACCTGCATACATATTTCTCAGGAGGCAGGTAAGGTGGTAGGTATTCCCATCCCTTTTAGAATTTTCACAGTTTGTTGTGATCCACACAGTCAAAGCCTTTGGCTTAGTCAGTAAAGCAGAAGTAGATGATTTCTGGAACTCTCTTGCTTTCTTGATGATCCACCAGTGTTGGCAATTTGAGTCTTTTCTCTTTATCCTTAGTCTAGCTAAAGATTTGTCAATTTTGTTTATCGTTTTAAAACCACTCAAGATGGAAAGTAGAAAGATGTGAGCTCATCTTCTCCTGTGAGAAATCCAAAATTATAACTCACTGTTGAATAGTCATTGCTAGGAGAATGTTGGATCCCACCAAAAAAAGATACCCCATGTCCAAGGGCAAAGCAGAATCCCCAACAAGATGGTAGGAGGGGTGAAATCACATTTAGAATTGTTAAGTAGCTAGAATAGGAAAAAGGAGTCCAAAACAGCAGGGGCTAAAAGACAAAGAAAGGAAAAAGCCCATGAAAATAGAACAAAGGAAGGTCTGAGGACTGGAGTGAGAACATCAGGTGAAGCAAACAGCCTCTTTGCTAGCCCAATTTATATAGTGCAGGCTCAGGGGGAGAAGAAAAAACAAAAAAGAAGAGCCAAAAATTGAGCCCCCCGCACCCCACCACTTCTCTTCTCTTCACTTCTTTTGGGTCAGCCCACCCTCATGCCTCGAGGATGTATTTTCCTTTGCTTGACAAATAAAAGTGAGTGTAATACCGAGCTGTAACACTAGTCCGTCTGTTGCTTCAAATTTTTGCTGCGGCAAGACAGAACTGAGGAAATTACACACTCCCCTGACAGAATCAAACTCCATACCTGCCAGAGACACTTGGAGGGCTCAAGCAAAACCTTGTGCACACCAGGAGACCCCAGAGCGACTGAGCCAGACCTGCCTTTCAGTGAGTGTTCCTGTGGATTATGGATCAGCAGTGGCCTGCCACAGGGGTGGGGGCTCTGGGTGCAGCAGACCTGGGTGTGGCATATGCCCTCTTGAAGGTGGTAGCCATTAACCCACCATAGAGCCACCAGAACTTACACGGGACTGGGGAAACAGACTCTTGGAAGGCACAGACAAAACCTTGTGCTCTCCAAGACCCAGGAGAAAGAAGCAGTGACCCCACAAGAGACTGACCCAGACTTGCCCATTAGTGTTTAGGGGTCTCTGGTGGATGCATGGGTCAGTGGTGGCCTGCTGCAGGGCTGGGGGCACTGAGTGTGGCAGTGCACGCATGGGACCTTTTGAAGGAGGTCCCCATTATCTTCTTTACCTCCACCATAGTTTAGTCTCAGGTCAACTACAGAGAGGGAACACAGTCACGCCCATCAACAGAAAATTGGATGAAAGATTTACTGAGCATGGCCCTGCCCATCAGAGCATGACCCAGTTTCCCCCACAGTCAGTCTCTCCCATCAAGAAACTTCTATAAGCCTCTTATCCTTATCCCTCAGAATGAAAACCACGTTAACTATACCTTTATATCAAATAGACTGAATAAATAGACATATAAAGAACATTTCTCTCAATGGTAGCGGGATACACTTTCTCTCAAATAGTATGAAGCACTCTCCTGGATAGATCACAAATAAGGTCACAAAATAAGCCTAAGCAAATGTAGCAAGTCTGAAATCATACCCTATACCTTTTCCAAATACAGTACTACAAAACTAGAAATCACTAACATGAAAGCTGGAAAATTCTAAAATATGGGAAAAATCAATAAATCACTCCTGTGCAATCAGTGGATCAAAGAAGAAATCAAAGGAAAATTTTAAAATATGTTTAAAACAAAAATGGAAAAACAACACTGCCAACTTATACATTGCTGCAAGTGCAGTTCTAAGAAGGGAGTTTATAGTGAAAAAAGACCCACATTAAGAGAAAAGAGCTTAAACAAACTCTCTTTATATCTCAAGGAACTAGAAAAAGATTTTAATAAACAGCCTCACTTTATAACTCAAAGAGCTAGAACTAGAATAAAAGAATAAAAATTAGAATAAAACTAAGCCTAGAATTAACAGAAAGAAGGAAATCAAAGCAGAAATGAACAAAAGAGAGACCAGAAAAACAATAGGAAAGATCAACAAAAATAAGAGCTGTTTTTAAAAAGGTAAACAAAATTGACAAACCTTTAGCTAGACTAAGGAAAAAAGAGAAAAGATTCAAATAATCAGAAATAAAAGAGGAGACATTATAGTTGATACCACAGAAATAAAAAAGATCATGATAATACTACAATTATATACCAACAAACTGGATGACCTAGGTTTGAATAAATTCCTAGAAACAGACTGAATCAGAAAAAAAAAAAAAAAAAATCTAAACAGACATATTACCAGTAAGAATATTTAATCAGTAATCAAAATTCTCCAAATAAAGAAAAGTTCAGGTCCAGATCGGAGAAGACAATGGAACCCCACTCCAGTATTCTTGCTTAGAAAATCCCATGGGTGGAGGAGCCTAGTAGGCTGCAGTCCATGGGGTTGCTAAGAGTCGGACACGACTGAGCGACTTCACTTTCACTTTTCACTTTTCATGCACTGGAGAAGGAAATGGCAACCCACTCCAGTGTTCTTGCCTGGAGAATCCCAGGGACGGGGGAGCCAGGTGAGCTGCTGTCTATGGGGTCACACAGAGTCGGACACGACCGAAGCGACTTAGCAGCAGCAGCAGGTCCAGATGGTATCACTGGTCAATCTAACAATTATTTTATAAAGAACTTTCACCAGTCTGTCTCAAAATCTTCCCAAAAATTGCAGAGAAGAGAATAATCTTAACTCATTTTACAAGGCCAATATTACCTTGATACAATCACCAGATAAGGAAATGACAAGAAAAATACAAGCCAATATTCTCTATGAACAAAAATTCTCAACAAAATTCTAGCAAACTAAATTCAACTGCACATAATCAAGTGGGATTTATTCTTAGGATGCAAATGTGGTTCAACATGCACAAATGAAATAATATTATGGGTCACATTAACAGAATACAAGGTAAAAATTATAAAATTATCTCAGGAGATACATAAAAAGCATTTGACGACACTCAACATCAATTCATGATAAAAATCTCTCAGTAAATCAGATCAAGGAGAGATGAACCTTGATGTAATATACAGAGATAGAATAAAGGCCATATATGACAAATCCACAGCCAACATTATATGCCCCAGTGAAAGGCTGAAGTCCTTCTCACTAAAATCAGGAACAAGACATGGGTGTCCATTCCCACCACTCATATTTGCACATCACTGAAAGTCCCCACCAGGGCAATTAGGAAGCAAAAGATAGAAGAAGTATTTAAAATAAGAAAGAAAGATATAAAACTGTCTGTAGATAACACTATCTTATGTATAGAGAATATGAAGACTCTACCAAAAAAGCATTATTTAACAAATTCAGTAAAGTTTCAGAATACAAAATCCCTATAAAAAATCAGGTGTATTTCTGTATGCTAAAAATAGCTTACAAAAGATTAAGAACATTATATCATTTACAGTACTATCAATATTTATAAAATACTTAGAAATAAATTTAACCAAAAATATGAAAGATCTGTATACTGAAAACTGTAAGACATTGTTGAAAGAAATTTAAGAAGATAAAATAAATTAAAAGATTTTTTGACTTCATGGATCAGAAAAATTAGCATTGTTAAAAGATACATAATAAACAATTCAATGTATTTTCTCTCCAAATTCCATTGGCATTTTCCACAGAAATAGAGAAACAATCCTAAATTTCAAATAGAACCACAAAATACCCCCAAATACCTAAGGCAATCTTTAATAAACTGAAAAGGAAACCTACAGAATTGGAGAAAATATTTGCAAACTATCTTTCTAGTAAGAGGGTAACATCCAAAATATATAAAACATCCAAACTATATAAGTTGCTTGTACAATCAGAAAAATACTTCAAATAGTTTGATTTTTTTTAAAAAATGACAGTGGACTTAAATATACATTTCTTCAAAGAAGCCATGTAACCAAAAGGTTCATTAAAAGATGTTCAACATCACTAATCATCAAGAAAATGCCTGTATTGCTATGAACTTTCCCCTGAGGACTGCTTTTACACTGTCCCACAGGTTTTGGGTTGTTGTGTTTTCATTTTCATTCATTTCTATGCAAATTTTGATTTCTTTTTTGATTTCTTCTGTGATTTGTTGGTTATTCAGCAGCGTGTTGTTCAGCCTCCATATGTTGGAATTTTTAATAGTTTTTCTCCTGTAATTGAGATCTAATCTTACTGCATTGTGGTCAGAAAAGATGCTTGGAATGATTTCAATTTTTTTAAATTTACCAAGGCTAGATTTATGGCCCGGAATGTGATCTATCCTGGAGAAGGTTCCGTGTGCGCTTGAGAAAAAGGTGAAATTTATTGTTTTGGGGTGAAATATCCTATAGATATCAATTAGGTCTAACTGTTCTATTGTATCGTTTAAAGTTTGTGTTTCCTTTTTAATTTTCTGTTTAGTTGATCTATCCATAGGTGTGAGTGGGGTATTAAAGTCTCCCACTATTATTGTGTTATTGTTAATTTCCCCTTTCATACTTGTTAGTGTTTGTCTTACATATTGCGGTGCTCCTGTGTTGGGTGCATATATATTTATAATTGTTATATCTTCTTCTTGGATTGATCCTTTGATCATTATGTAGTGACCTTCTTTGTCTCTTTTCACAGCCTTTGTTTTAAAGTCTATTTTATCTGATATAAGTATTGCTACTCCTGGTTTCTTTTGGTCCCTATTTGCATGGAACATCTTTTTCCAGCCCTTCACTTTCAGTCTGTATGTGTCCTCTGTTTTGAGGTGGGTCTCTTGTAGACAACATGAGGCACCATTTCATGCCAGTTAGAATGGCTGTGATCCAAGACTCTATAAGCAATAAATGCTGGAGAGGGTGTGGAGAAAAGGGAACCCTCTTACACTGTTAGTAGGAATGCAAGCTAGTACAGCCACTATGGAGAACAGTGTGGAGATTCCTTAAAAAACTGGAAATAGAACTGCCTTATGATCCAGCAATCCCACTGCTGGGCATACACACTGAGGAAACCAGAATTGAAAGAGACACGTGTACCCCAGTGTTCATCGCAGCACTGTTTATAATAGCCAGGACATGGAAGCAACCTAGATGTCCATCAACAGATGAATGGATAAGAAAGCTGTGGTACATATACACAATGGAGTATTACTTAGCCAATTAAAAGAATACATTTGAATCAGTTCTAATGAAGTGGATGAAACTGGAGCCTATTATACAGAGTGAAGTAAGCCAGAAAGAAAAACACCAATACAGTATATGCTATGCTAAGTCACTTCAGTCGTGTCCGACTCTGTGCGACCCCATAGACGGCAGCCCACCAGGCTCCCCCGTCCCTGGGATTCTCCAGGCAAGAACACTGGAGTGGGCTGCCATTTCCTTCTCCAATGCATGAAAGTGAAAAGTGAAAGTGAAGTCACTCAGTCGTGTCCGACTCTTAGCGACCCCATGGATTGCAGCCTAACAGGCTCCTCCATCCATGGGATTTTTCTAAACAAGAGTACTGGACTGGGGTGCCATTGCATACTAATGCATATCTATGGAATTTAGAAAGATGGTAACAATAACCCTGTATACGAGACAGCAAAAGAGACACTGATGTATAGAACAGTCTTTTGGACTCTTTGGGAGAGGGAGAGGGTGGGATGATTTGGGAGTATGGCATTGAAACATGTATAATATCATATATGAAACAAGTCGCCAGTCCAGGTTTGATGCATGATACTGGATGCTTGGGGCTGGTGCACTGGACGACCCAGAGGGATGGTATGGGGAGGGAGGAGGGAGGAGGGTTTAGGATGGGGAACATGTGTATACCTGTGGTGGATTCATGTTGATATATGGCAAAACCAATGAAATATTGTAAAGTTAAAAAAAAAAAAGAAAATTCAAGTCAAAACCATAATGAAATATCACCACTCAACAATTATAATGGCTTTAGCCAAAAAGACAAGAGATAATGGGTTGAAGATGTACAGAAGAGAAACTTCATGCACTGTTGGTGGGGCTATAAAAATCACTGTGAAAAATTCTATGGAGGCTACTCAAGAAATTGAAAATGGAACTACCATATGATCCAGTAACTCCACTTCTGCATATAGATCCAAATGAAATGGAATTACTATCTCAAAGAGATAACTGTCCCCCCATGTTTATTGCAACATTACTCCTAAGGCAAGACATGGAAATTACCTGTGTCCAATAAAGTATGAATGGATAAAAAAAAGGGATGCATATAATGCATTATTATTCAGTAATAAAAAGAAGGAAATTCTGCCATTTGTAGCAACATAGATGAACCTTGAGAGAATTATGCCAAATGAAATAAGACAGAAAAAGGCAAATATTGTCTGTTCTCACTTGTATATGAAATCTAAAAGAAGCAAACTTGTAGAAATAGAATAGTGATTCCCAGAGACTGGAGGGTAGGGAAGATGAAGAGAGTCTGGTTCAGTTCAGTTCAGTTGCTCAGTCGTGTCCGACTCTTTGCGACCCCATGAATCGCAGCACGCCAGGCCTCCCTGTCCCTCACCAACTCCCAGAGTTCACTGAGACTCATGTCCATCGAGTCAGTGATGCCATCCAGCCATCTCATCCTCACTCATTCCCTTCTCCTCCTGCCCCCAATCCCTCCCAGCATCAGAGTCTTTTCCAATGAGTCAAGTCTTCACATGAGGAGGCCAAAGTACTGGAGTTTCAGCTTTAGCATCATTCCTTCCAAAGAAATCCCAGGGCTGATCTCCTTCAGAATGGACTGGTTGGATCTCCCTTCAGTCCAAGGGACTCTCAAGAGTCTTCTCCAACATCACAGTTCAAAAACATCAATTCTTTGGCACTCAGCCTTCTTCACAGTCCAACTCTCACATCCATACATGACCACAGGAAAAACCATAGCCTTGACTAGATGAACCTTTGTTGGCAAAGTAATGTCTCTGCTTTTCAATATGCTATCTAGGTTGGTCATAACTTTCCTTCCAAGGAGTAAGCATCTTTTAATTTCATGGCTGCAGTCAACATCTGTAGTGATTTTGGAGCCCCCCCCAAAAAAATCTGACACTGTTTCCACTGTTTCCCCTTCTATTTCCCATGAAGATATGGGACCAGATGCCATGATCTTCGTTTTCTGAATGTTGAGCTATAAACCAACTTTTTCACTCTCTTCTTTCACTTTAATCAAGAGGCTTTTTAGTTCCTCTTCACTTTCTACCATAAAGGTGGTGTCATCTGCATATCTGAGGTTATTGATATTTCTCCTGGCAATCTTGATTCCAGCTTGTGTTTCTTCCAGTCCAGCGTTTCTCATGATGTACTCTGCATATAAGTTAAATAAGCAGGGTGACAATATACAGCCTTGATGTACTCCTTTTCCTCTTTGGAAGCAGTCTGTTGTTCCATGTCCAGTTCTAACTGTTGCTTCCTGACCTGCATACAGATTTCTCAAAAGGCAGGTCCGGTGGTCTGGTATTCCCATCTCTTTCAGAATTTTCCACAGTTAATTGTGATCCACACAGTCAAAGGCTTTGGCATAGTTAATAAAGCAGAAATAGATGTTTTTCTGGAACTCTCTTGCTTTTTTTCATGATCCAGTGGATGTTGGCAATTTGATCTCTGGTTCCTCTGCCTTTTATAAAACCAGCTTGAACATCAGGAATTTCACAGTTCATGTATTGCTGAAGCCTGGCTTGGAGAATTTTGAGCATTACTTTACTAGCATGTGAGATGAGTGTAATTGTGCGGTAGTTTGAGCATTCTTTGGCATTGCCTTTCTTTGGGATTGGAATGAAAACTGACCTTTTCCAGTCCTGTGACCACTGCTGAGTTTTCCAAATTTGCTGGCATATTGAGTATAGAATTTTCACAGTATCATCTTTCAGGATTTGAAATAGCTCAACTGAAATTCCATCACCTCCACTAGCTTTGTTCGTAGTGATGCTTTTTAAGGCCCACTTGACTTACATTCCAAGATGCCTGCCTCTAGGTCAGTGATCACATGATCATGATTATCTGGGTCATGAAGATCTTTTTTGTACTATTCTTCTGTGTATTCTTGCTATCTCTTCTTAATATCTTCTGCTTCTGTTAGGTCCATACCATTTCTGTCCTTTATTCAGCCCATCTTTGCATGAAATGTTCCCTTGGTATCTCTAATTTTCTTGAAGAGATCTCTAGTCTTTCCCATTCTGTTGTTTTCCTCTATTTCTGATCGCTGATGAAGACTTTCTTATCTCTTCTTGCTATTCTTTGGAACTCTGCATTTAGATGCTTATATCTTTCCTTTTCTCCTTTGCTTTTCACTTGTCTTCTTTTCACAGCTATTTGTAAGGCCTCCCCAGACAGCCATTTTGCTTTTTTTGCATTTCTTTTCCATGGGGATGGTCTTGATACCTGTCTCCTGTACAATGTCATGAACCTCATTCCATAGTTCATCAGGCACTCTATCTATCAGATGTAGTCCCTTAAATCTATTTCTCACTTCCACTGTATAATCATAAGGGATTTGATTTAGGTCATACCTGAATGGTCTGGTGGTTTCCCCTACTTTCTTCAATTTAAGTCTGAATTTGGTAATAAGGGGTTCATGATCTGAGCCACAGTCAGCTCCCGGTCTTGTTTTTGCTGACTGTATAGAGCTTCTTCATCTTTGGCTGCAAAGAATACAATCAATCTGATTTCGGTGTTGACCATCTGGTGATGTCCATGTGTAGAGTCTTCTCTTGTGTTGTTGGAAGAGGGTGTTTGCTATGACCAGTGTATTTTCTTGGCAAAACTCTATTAGTCTTTAAAACAACAACAACAACAATAACAAAAAACAGTTAAAAGATGAATAAATTCTAGAGATCTCATCATCAATGCTAGCATATGATATGACTTTATGACTTAGTAAACATTCCAGTATAATGCTTCCCAGGTGGCACCAGTTGTAAAGAACCCACCTTCCAATGCAAGAGATGTAAGAGATGCAAGTTTGATCCCTAGGTTGGGAAGATCCCCTGGAGAAGGAAATGGCAACCCACTCCAGTTTTCCTGTCTGGAGATTCCCATGGACTGAGAATCCTGGTGGGCCACAGTCCATAGGGTTTCAAAGAGTCAGACACGACTAAAGTGACTTGCCATGTACTAGTATAGGGATATTTTAAATATATAGATTTTATGATGGGAAATTTATTTTCTTTTATTTTTCAAGTTATTTGATCATAAACATGAACATGTCTGTGTATTCACAAATGAAAAGTATCATTGAAAAAATGAAAATGTGTGGATTTTTGTTAATGTTTTTGTTCATTCATGTATCCATTTAATAAATATCACTGAAAGCCTACTATAAGCTGGACACTACACTGAGTCTCAAAGATTCTATGATGAATATTTGAGCTAAGAAATAGGAGTCAGAGACTATACGGATGTCTAGAAACAAGAATTTCCTTTTTTATTTTTCCCATCAGGCACAAACCATAGCCAAGGCATGAAGGGCAAATTAAGTTCAAATATTTGCCTTGAAATTATTTATTTTCAAAGGAAATCATCTGTACTTTCTGAGGGATCAGATGTGGAATATTTTCCTCTCTTTTTATATTTCCTGGTATGTCAGCAAATGTAGAGTAATAACAAATCCCATAGCATAATTTCAAAAGACAACTATTTTAATTTTGGATTTACTGTGGTTTTATTGCTTTGAGACTGTAAAAACAAATGAATGGAAAAATTTATAGGATACCCAGGCTCAAAAATCACTGCAGATGGTGACTGCAGTCATGAAATTAAAAGACACTTACTCCTTGGAAGGAAAGTTATGACCAACCTAGATAGCATATTCAAAAGCAGAGACATTACTTTGCCAACAAAGGTTTGTCTAGTCAAGGCTATGGTTTTTCCTGTGGTCATGTGTCAATGTGAGAGTTGGACTGTGAAGAAGGCTGAGCGCCAAAGCATTGATGCTTTTGAACTGTGGTGTTGGAGAAGACTCTTGAGAGTCCCTTGGACTGCAAGGACATCCAACCAGTCCATTCTGAAGGAGATCAGCCCTGGGATTTCTTTGGAAGGAATGATGCTAAAGCTGAAACTCCAGTACTTTGGCCACCTCGTGTGAAGAGTTGACTCATTGGAAAAGACTCTGATGCTGGGAGGGATTGGGGGCAGGAGGAGAAGGGGACGACAGAGGATGAGATGGCTGGATGGCATCACTGACTCGATGGACGTGAGTCTGAGTGAACTCTGGGAGTTGGTGATGGACAGGGAGGCCTGGCGTGCTGCGATTCATGAGGTCGCAAGGAGTCAGACACAACTGAGCGACTGATCTGATCTGATCTGATCTGATAATATTACCTGAGTAACAAAACAGCTCTGAAGGTGGATCATCTTTAAAAAGAACACAGGCATTTATTCAATGTTTTTGTTGTGTTCAGCTTTTCTGAATTGCTGCTTATGCATTTCCTCTTGGGATGTCCCTTCTGCCCAAGTTTGTGTATCTGGTGGATGTTTGCATGTCATTCAAGTATTCTCAGTAACAAATACTGTTTATTTTAACCTGGTCCTGTCAGCTCTTGATAGTTTAGTAATTTCCTATTTGGGGCTTATATATTAAATATCTCACACTTTTATGAAATCTACCACATCCTTGTTGGGGTCCTCTAATGGACCGGAACCTGGTGGTCCAGAGTCAACGATAAGAAAGTGAAAGAGAGAGCTGGAGGGAGGGAGAGAGGGAGAGAGAAAGAAAGAAAGACACGGAGACCCAAGCTCTGATGGAGCAAAGGTGCTTTATTAGCAGAAATGTAGGCTTATGTATCTCTAGTAAGATGATTACTCAGCTATTACACAGGATGAAATTTTATCAGTAGCCACAATATGGATATGCTAATATATACAAGGTCACTGACGCTGAAAAGAGTCACTAAAGGGAGTTACTGAAAGGAATCCAAACAGATACCCAGATACCATTTCTCATGATCTCAGAGCTGCGTGCAGCTCCACTCGTTCTTGGAATAGGAACTGATAAGGAACAGAGAATTTATGAGAAACAGCATGTAGGAATCCTTTTGTTAAACATTCCCTGACATATCATATTAGTTTTTGAGTTCTCATTTAACTAAGAGTTTTTGTGAGCAGTGACTAAATCTAAATGATTAGTAGTAGTTTTAAAAATTTAGTTTATAATATAATGCTTTGCATATAATACACACTTAATAAATATCTCCTTTTCAATTGAGTAAGATAGATAAGTTTCTTCTGTTAAAAGTAAAATATAAGATCTATTATAGTAAAATAAGCATCAATTATTCTAATTCCTAACATTTAATATTAATCAAGCTGAATTTATTTTTGGACTCCCTTCATTGTGATGTAATTTGCTATTCAAACTAAATGTCTTTGGGAATTTTGAGAGCAAGGTTAAGTTCAAAGATCTGACTGTATACATCATAGCACCTCATTTCTGCCACATCTGCAAGCCAGTAGTTGACCTTACACGCTTTGCCTTTTAAAGCCTTAATGTTTTTTATTAAAAGCCTAACATGTTTTTTATTTGTGACTATAGTGTCTCAACACAGTCTTCTTTATACTATGTTTTCATGAATATTACTTTGGGTAGTAATTTATTTAAGTTCATATGGATAGACCAGAAAAACCTAAAAAAGAAAAAAATTATAATTTACTCCTATCCTTGTATGGTGTCATGTCATCTGCCAACAATGACAGTTTTTTATCTTCTTTTCCAACTTGGATTCCTTTTATTTCTTTTACTACTCTGATGGCTATGACTAGGACTTCCAAAACTATGCTGAATAAAAGTGGCAACAATGGGCATCCTTGTCTTCTTCCTAATCTTAGAATGCTTTCATCTTTTCACTATTGAGTCTGTTAGGTGTGAGTTTGTCATACACATCCTTTCTTATGTTGAAGTAAGTTCCCTCCATTCCCACTTCCTGGAGAGGTTTTTTTTTTTTTTTTTTTTTAAATCATAAATAGGAGTTGAAATTTGTCAAAAACTTTTTCTGCATCTGTTGAGATGATTTTTATTCTTCAGTTTGTTAATGTGTTGTATCACACTGCTTTGCCTCTATTGAAGAATCCTTGATCTCTGGTATTAATCCCACTCTATCATGGTATATGATATTTTAAATGTATTATTGAATTTTTGTTGCTAGTGTTTTGTTGAATATTTTTGTGTCTCTGTTCATCAGTGATATTAGCCTATAATTTTCTCTTTTTTGTGATATCTTTGTCTGGCTTTGGTATCAGTGTAATGGTGACTTCATAGAATGAGCTTAGGAGTGTTCCTTCCTCTGCAATTTTTTGGAATCGTTTCAGAAGTATAGGTGTTAACTCTTCTCTAAATGTTTGATAAAATTCACCTGTGAAGCCATCTGCTCCTGGACTTTTGTTTGTTGGAAGATTTTCAATCACAACTTCAATTTAATTACTTGTGGTTTGTCCATTTATAATTTGTTTCTTCCTGTTTCAGTCTTGCAATGTATCTTTCTGAGAATTTGTCCATTCCTTCTAGAATATCCATTTTATTGTAATATATTTGTTTGTAATAATCTCTTATTATACTTTGTATTTCTGTGGTATCAGTTGTAACTTCTCCTTTTTCATTGCTACTTATATTGATTTGTGTTCTCTCTTTTTCTTGATGAGTCTGGCTAAAGGATTATCGATTTTGTTTATACCCCACAAAATATTTAGAGTAAAATTATGTTAATGATGAAAGCACATTGATGACATTTATGTTAGAATATTGAACAAAATAGATATATCATAAGCTGCATTAAGAGCCTTTCTAGGACATGAATTCCCTCTAGGTCGCCCACATTGCAGGTGGATTCTTTACCAGCTGAGCCGCAAGGGAAGCCCAACAGTACTGGAGTGAGTAGCCTCTCCCTTCTCCAGTGGATCTTCCTGACCCAGGAATCGAACTGGGGTCTCCTGCATTGCAGGCAGATTCTTTACCAACTAAGTTATCAGGAAAGTCCTCAGATTTAACTTAAGAGGGATAGAAGCAGGTTCAAATGTCACTCTTGGAAAAGCACTTGGAGCTCGGAAGAGCTGATTCTGTGCATCTTTTTCTGCAACCCTGTGTTTAATGACGTCAGGTTGGTAGCTTAAACACCAGTGACAGTGCTTACAAATCAGCCAATGCTACAGACCAGTTTCTTCTTTTCCTTTATTTCCTCCAGAGTAATACTTAAGTATGATGTCTGCCTAATAATGTGGTGCTGGGATAAGACTTTATTAGAGAAAATTGTTCTACTCTTTTCTGACTAAAGAGGTCTACTTGCTGTTCCATTTAGGGGACATTGTTTGAGTGAGTGAGTGAGTAAAACTCCCTCAGTCGTGTCTGACTCTTTGCGACCCCATGGACTATACAGTCCCTGGAGTTCTCCAGGACAGAATACTGGAGTGGGTAGCCTTTCCTTCTCCAGGCGATCTTCCCAACCCAGGGATCGAACCCAGGTCTCCCACATTGCCGGCGGATTCTTTACCAGCTGAGCCACAGGGGAAATCCAAAGGGTGTGTTGCCTCCCCATTTGGGAATCGAACCCCGGTCTTCCGCGTGACAGGCGGGGATACTCACCACTGTACTAACGAGGATGGTGACATTGTTTGGGTGAACCTATTGTTGAAAATATTTATTATTTTCTTCCTTGTCATGCTTAATAAAATCTTAGCAGTTATCCTGGCAAGGAGGCATTTCCAATGTGTTTATTGTTATATTACTTTTACTTTGATTTACTTTTACAAATTACAAACTGAATTGTTTCATGGACATTGGGCTAGTTTCAGTAATCATTCTATTAATATTGAGTAGTATAAACTAGGTGATTGCTAGGCACATCTTTAATAACTCATGTCAAAAGCAGAATAACTTAGTTTTCCTTTGTGCTTCTAACATTGTAAACAGTTCAGCCAACTATTAATACTGGATTACTCCATTGGACACATTGGTTTACATCCAGTCACCATATGATAAATATCAACATGTCTGCATAATTTACTCATGGAATGTAATTCATAAATAATACTGTTGCAGCAAACGATTAAGTTTGTTATGGACACAGGATATCCTTGGCAAAAGAGTTACTGAGGAAGGAAATGATGAGGGATCTTTTGAGAATTGCATGCTGGCCTGCATTTCATTTTTTATGCAAATTTAAAAATAAAATTATGCAAATATTCTTTTGAGGAACTACTGTGCTCTTGTCTAGGACCACATTTTTCATTTCTGGTTGGTGAAGTGACATCTTGCCAAAAGCAAGAGTAATTTGTGGAATGGGATTCTGCTCCATCCCCTGTGGACTGCTAAAATATCGTCTCTGTCACGCTGAGCCCTTTGAGGTGGTAAAGCGGAAGTGGTGTGACTGTGGGGCATTTGCAACTGCCAACGTAAAAAATTTCTGAAAATCTGCCAAGTCCTGGGTATCCCATTTAAATATCCCTTAGATTGGTATTTAAATAATGCTATCAATTCTTTTAGGACTTCTCTCTAGTCTACTGGAAATCTGAAAGTAATATAATATAAAACTGTATCTTCTAAGGAAATCTGTGTTACTTACAGACCATACATTTGAAAGTCAAGAATAATAATACAACTCTAGTATTTTAAGTCTATGCCAGAAAAAATATTACATGTGCTTGGAAGAATTTATTCTCCTGGATCTTTCACTAATTCCAGGTGAAATTTTGAAGACAGAATCTGGTTGCCATATAATTTTTATAAATCTTTTGGCATTATCTCTTAATTTTCTTTCATCCACGTGTGTGGTAAATTGAAACACAATATAGGTCAACAAATCCCCAATTCTTGCAAATAATCAAAGATATATTGGGGACTTAAAAAAAATGAAGATTAACAAATTAATCTAAAAATGTTTTGATTCAATGATTGCTATAGACTGAATGTGACTCCCCTGTGGCGGGGGGGTGGGGTGGGGGGGGACTAATTTGTGAAACCTAATTCCCAAAATGATAGTATTTAAAGGGTGGGTATGCTCAGTTGTGTGCAACTATTTGTGACTGCATGGACTGTAGCCTGCCAGGCTCTTCTGTCCATGGGATTCTCCAGGTAAGGATACTTGAGTGGGTTGCCATTTCCCTCCAGGGGATCTTCCCCACCCAGGGACTGAACCCACTTCTCCTGCAGTGGAAGCACAAAATCTTAACCACTGGACCATCAAGAGGACTTCCCTGGTGGCTCAGATGGTAAAGAATCCACCTGCAATGCCGGAGATCTGGGTTCGATCCCTCAGTTGGGAAATCCTGGAGGAGGGCATTGTACTCGCTCCAGTATTCTGGCCTGGAGAATCCATGGACCATTCCATGGGGTCGCAAAGAGTCAGACCACCAGGGAAGTACATAGTAGTAGTTAGAAGTGGGGCTTTTGGGAGATGATTAGGTCATGAAAGAAGAATTCTTACAAAAAGGTACCACAGATAGCTCTATTTCCCCAACTGCAATAGGAGGGCATGGAGGAGACAGCTGCTCTTACCAGATACTGAATGTGCTGGTGACTTGACTGTAGATTTTCCAGCCTCCATAACTGTGAGAAATAAATGTTTACTGTTTAAACCACTCAGTTTATAGTATATTTGCTATAAAATCCAGAATTGACTAGACAATAGATGTGTAGGATATGGAACAAGTTGCTTAGAACAGGACTGCAGATAATATGGGGTGTGTATGTGTGTGCTGCTCACAAGCTTGCATATATGCTGCATAGCTCTCCAGATGATTTGGGAAAATAGGAATCTAAATTACTTCTTTTGTACTCTCCATGTGGAAATCTGACTAAAAATATTAACAGGATATTTTGTTTGCAGGAGAAGATCAAGAATGAGAATAGAATATGGTTTCTATATTTTTTCCTATGAGGACACTGCAGGCATATAGTAAAATACAAAAAGAAGCATTAAACATTTAATAAAGGCAGAAAACCTAGCTTTTCTAGGGGTCCTTTTGGGAAAACACAGAGAGGGAAGGTGTGGGCAACCTCTGCAACTGTATGTTGAACAGTATATGGTGATTTATGTTTGCATGCATGCGTGCTATGTCACTTTAGTCATATCTGACTCTTTGTGACCCTATGGACTGTAGCCTGCCAGCCTCCTCTGTCTGGGATTCTTCAGCCAAGAATATTGGAGTGTGTTGCCATGCCCTCCTCCAGGGAATCTTCCAGACCCAGGGATCAAACCTGCATTTCTTTAGTCTTCTATGTTGGCAGATGTGTTCCTTACCACTAGCACCTCCTGGGAAGCCCTGATTTATGTTTAAGGGACATTTTTTTCTTTCTTTCTAACTATTAAAAAAACTCCTAATTTTAAGAAAAAAATAGTATGCTTGCTTAGTTTCAAATTATTTCCTTTGGAATATTTATTTATCAGTGCAGTGGTTTTAACAAATGTCCACAAATTTTTGATATTCCTCCCTAAGGAGGTGGAGTTTAACTCATCTTGAGTGCAGGCTTCACTTAGTAATTCTGTCCTATAAAGGGGAAAAGAATAACTTTACTGTGGAAAAACCGTTATCTAACACTTATCCAAGTGATCAAGATGAACATCACCAATAATATAAATCATGTTAACGTCACATACTCCCTTGATCTGATAGAACGAGAGCAGTTCACTTCTGGGGTTCTCTTTCCTGAAATACACATAAGCCCAGCCTAACCAGGAAAAAAACATCTGACAAATGCAAGTTGATAGATAACCTACACAATACTTGACAACTTTTCTTTGAAAACATTAAAGCCATTAGAAACAAATGAAAAAAGAAACTGTCTCAGCATGGAGAGACTGAGACACGGTGACCAAATGCGACATTGTATCTTTGGATCCTGGAACAGAAAAAAGACATTATTGGCAAGGCTGTTGAAATCTGAATGAAGCCTATTTAAACAAACAAACAAACAAAAAACTAGATAAATACCACCTCAACCCCCAGTAAAAAAGTAAAACCTGTTGTCATTTTTAAAAGATAGGAAGATCCTTAGGAAAACTTGTGAATAACTCTTCTAATTATTCATGTATAACTACATTCAATATTTTGGTGATATCTCTCACAAAAAATATATATATTTTACATAGTTGAGATCATAATAAATATGAAATGTTAAATACTCTTTTTCAAATCACATATAACAAGCATTTGTCCTTTATCCAAACTTATCAAAAAAATATAATTTCAACCACTTTAAGCCATCTATACATTAGAACTTTGATTTCATAATTATTTGGCCTTATGAATATCTGTTCTTTTATTTATCACAGCCACTGTGTTTAGTTTGGTTTTATGTGGTGGTTTTATGCATATTATATGAAGAATTTTTAAAAATTGCTTTCTAAAATAGACATTTTCTCAGCTCAGTCAATATTTTTGTTCTATGTTAGATATATTTAATGGAAACTGCTGTGATTTTTCTGTTACTCATCTCTCAACCATTAAGTTGCTGCTCAGTCACTCAGTCATGTCCCAGTCTTTGTGACCCCATGGACTCTGGCATGACAGGCTTCCCTATACTATTAAGTAAATTTGCCAATAATTGCAGTGGGTGGATTACTTTTGATCTCACTCCCCTCATTTACTAGCATACTAATAGAATTCTCTTTCCAGATTACATTGAAAGGGGCACTGAGGCAGAGATTAACTGAAGTTCTGTTGTTTAGCAAAACTTTATACAGTTATATAAGTTGAACTAAATATATGTTTAGTTCCCTCCATGTTCTTTGACCAGAGGCCAAACTATGGTGGAGGTAATGAAGATAATGTTGACCTTGTTCAAAAGGTCCCATGCATGCACTGCTACTCTCAGTGTCCCAACCCTGCAGCAGGCCACTGCAGACCCGCACCTATGCAGGAGACTCCTGGACACTCGCAGGCAAGGGTGCAGTAGACCTGGGTATGGCATAAACCCTCTTGGAGGAGGTCACCATTAACCCCAACATAGAGCTGCCAGAACTTTCACAGGACTGGGAAAACAGACTCTTGAAGGGCACAAACAGAACCTTGTGTGCACCAGCACCCAGAAGAAAGAGCAGTGACCCCACAACATTGACCCAGACTTGCCCATGAGTGTCCAGGAGTCTTCAGTGCAGCTGTAGGTCAGTGGTGGCCCGCTGCAGGGTTGGGGGCACTGAGTGTAGCAGTGCATGCATGGGACCGTTTGAAAGACATTGACATTATCTTCATTACCTCCACCATAGTTTGGTCTTAGGCCCAATAATAGGGAAGGAACACAGCCCTGTCCTTCAACAGAAAAATTTAATGAGCAAGGCCATACCCATCAGAACAAGACCCAGTTTCCCCCTCAGTCAATCTCTCCAATCAGGAAGTTTCCATAGCCTCTTATCCTTCTCCATCAGAGGGCAGACAGAATGAAAACCACCATCACAGAAAACTAACCAATCTGATCACAGCCTTGTATAACTCAATGCAACTATGAGCCATGCTCGCGTAGGGCCACTCAAGACAGATGGGTTATGGTGGAGAGTTCTGACAAAACGCGGTCCACTGGAGAAGGAACTGGCAAGCCATTTCAGTATTCTTGCCTCGAGAACCCCATAAACATTAGGAAAAGGCAAAAAGATATGACACTGAAAGATGATCTCCCCAGGTCGGTAGGTGCCCAATATGCTACTGGAGATCAGTGGAGAAATAACTCCAGAAAGAATGAAGAGACAGAGCCAAAGCAAAAACAACACACAACTGTGGATGTGACTGGTGATGGAAGTAAAGTCTGATGCTGTAAAGAGCAATATTGCATAGGAATCTGAAAGGTTAGGTCCATGAATCAAGGCAAATTGGAAGTGGTCAACAGGAGATGGCAAGAGTGAACATCAACATTTTAGGAATCAGCAAACTAAAATGGACTGAAAAGGGTGAATTTAACTCACATGACCAATATATCTACTGCTGTGGGCAAGAATGCCTTAGAAGAAATGGAGTAGCCATTATAGTCAACAAAAGAGTCTGAAATGCAGTACTTGGGTGCGATCTCATAAATGACAGAATGGTCTCTGTTCATTTTGAAGGCAAGCCATTCAATATCACAGTAATCCAAGTCTATGCCCCTACCAGTCATGCTGAAGAAGCTGAAGTTGAACGGTTCTTTGAAGACCTACAAGACCTTCTAGAACTAACACCCCCAAAAGATGTCCTTTTCATTATAGGGACTGGCATGCAAAAATAGGAAGTCAAGAAAAACCTGGAGTAACAGGCAAATTTGGTCTTGGAGTACAGAATGAAGCACAGCAAAGGCTAATAGAGTTTTGCTAAGAGAATGTACTGGTAGCAAACACCTTCTTCCAACAACACAAGAGAAGACTACACATGGACATCACTAGATGGTCAATACTGAAATCAGATTGATTATATTCTTTGCAGCCAAAGATAGAAAAGTTCTATATAGTCAGAAAAAACAAGACTGGAAGCTGACTGTGACTCAGATCATGAACTCCTTATTGCCAAATTCAGACTTAAATTGAAGAAACTAGGGAAGACCACTATACCATTCAGGTATGATCTAAATCAAATCCCTTACGATTATACCGTAATGCTATATAATGGAAGTAAGAAATAGATTCAAGGGATTATATCTGATAGACAGAGTGCCTGAAAACTATGGACAGAGGTTCATGACATTGTACAGGAGGCAGTGATCAATACTATCCCCAAGAAAAAGAAATGCAAAAAGGCAAAATGATTGTCTGAGGAGGCCTTACAAATAGCTACGATAAGAAGAGAAGTGAAAGGCAAAGGACAAAAGGAAAGATATACCTATTTGAATGCAGAGTTCCAAAGAATAGCAGGAGAGATAAGAAAGCCTTCCTCAGTGATCAGTGCAAAGAAATAGAGGAAAGCAATAGAATGGGAAAGACTAAAGATCTCTTCAAGAAAATTAGAGATACCAAGGGAACTTTTCATGCAAAGATGGGCACTTTATTGTGCCCGTGACAGAAATGGTATGGACCTAGCAGAAACAGAAGATATTAAGAAGAGGTGGCAAAAATACACAGAAGAGCTATCCAAAAAAAGATCTTCTCAACCCAGATAATCACAATTGCGTGATCACTCATCTAGAGCCAGACATCCTGGAATGTGAAGTCTAGTTGGCATTAGGAAGTATCACTACAAAGCTAGTTGGAGGTGATGGAAATCCAGTTGAGCTATTTCAAATCCTAAAAGATGATGCTGTGAAAGTGCTACACACAATATGTCAGCAAATTTGGAAAACTCAGCAGTGGCCACAGGACTGGAAAAGGTCAGTTTTCATTTGAATACCTAAGAAAGGCAATGCCAAAAAATGCCCAAACTACCACACAGTTGCACTCATCTCACACACTAGTAAAGTAATGCTCAAAATTCTGCAAGCCAGGCTTCAACAGTACATAAACTGTGAACTTCCAGATGTTCAAGCTGGATTTAGAAAAGGCAGAGGAACCAGAGATAAAATTGCCAATATTCACTGGATCATCAAAAAAGCAAGGGAGTTTCATAAAAACATCTACTTTTGCTTTATTGACTATGCCAAAGCCTTTGACTGTGTGGATCACAATAAACTGTGGAAAATTCTGAAAGAGATGGGAATACCAGGCCACCTTACCTGCCTCCTGAGAAATCTGTATGCAGGTCAAGAAGCAACAGTTAGAACTGGACATGGAACAAAAGACTGGTTCCAAATTGGGAAAAGAGTACATCAAGGCTGTATATTGTCACCCTGCTTATTTAACTTATATGCAGAGTAGATCGAGTGAAACACTGGACTGGATGAAGCACAAGCTGGAATCAAGTTTGCCAGGAGAAATATCAATAACCTCAGATATGCAGATGACACCACCCTTATGGCAGAAAGTGAAGAAGAACTAAAGAGCCTCTTGAGGAGAGTGAAAAAGTTGGCTTAAAACTCAATATTCAGAAAACTAAGATCATGGCATCTGGTCCCATCACTTCATGGCAAATAGATGGGAAAACAGTGGAAACATTGACAGACTTTATTTTTGGGGGTTCCAAAATAACTGCAGATAGTGAATGCAGCCATGAAATTAAAAGATGCTTGCTCCTAGGAAGAAAAGCTATGACCAACCTAGACAGCATATTAAGCAGAGACATTGCTTTGCCAACAAAGGTCCATCTACTCAAGCTATGTTTTTTCCAGGAGTCATGTATGGATTTGAGAGTTGAACTACAAAGAAAGCTGAGCACCAAAGAATTGATGCTTTTGAACTGTGGTGTTGGAGAAGACTCTTGAGAGTCCCTTGGACTGCAAGGAGATCCAACCAATCCATCCTAACGGAAATCAGTCCTGAATATTCATTGGAAGGACTGATGTTGAAGCTGAAACTCCAGTACTTTGGCCACCTGATGCAAACAACTGACTCATTTGAAAAGACCCTGATGCTGGGGAAGATTGTAGATGGGAAGAGAAGGGGACAACTAAGGATGAGATGGTTGGATGGCATCACCAACTCAATGGACACGAACTTGAGTAAACTCCGGGAGTTGCTGATGGATGAGGGGGCTGGCGTGCTGCAGTCCATGGGGTCACAAAGAGTCAGACACGACTGAGCGACTGAACTGAACTGAAATATATATTTCTTTTCCTTTATATCTCTGACAGAAGTTAAAATATATACACTCTGAGTCCATCTCTAATTCATTATGTATCAAAGGGTAAAATGTTAAACTATAGTTTGGTTAATTACAAAAGACATTCACCTGAGGGGACAAAGAATAAGAGTAGATATCTGAAATTTACTGTATCTGAAAATTACCTTCATTTTTCCTGTTTCGCATTAATCATGTCTTTAAAAAGATCAATTTATGTTGCAGTCACATACTGCTTCTAATTTTAGTGTGTTTCATTTCAATAATTGTCACATAAAAGGGGCATTAATGAAGTGATGGAATCTACAATTTTGCCAGATGTTTAGGGAGACAGTATACTTGAACATGAAACATGCACAAGGGCTTTGACCTATAAGGAATTTTCCTTAAGCAAGGGGCAGATATATAGCACAAGGTGTCAAAAGTCCACAAGGAAAATACATCCTTTATGACACACCGATTGACAAGCAGCCATCTTTGGAAATGGTAGGTGGGTGAGGATAGGAGGTGATGCTTTTGCTGGTAAATTCCCTGGATCTCTACTGAGATATCATCTCTGATGCTTCAAGTGTCTGTTTTTTGACACAGGGAGAGGTTCAATGTTGCAGTATGGAAAAACTCAGTGTAAAAAGGTATTAGAAAAGGATCTAAATTTTAATTTTTCTTCAACATGGCTACTTAATGTTCCATTTATTGTTGTTGTCATTCAGTCACTAAGTTGTATTTCTTTGTGACCCTTTGGACTGCAGCATGCCTTATCAATTATTAAATAATATTTTCTCTCTACTGATGTGATATACAAAATTTATCAATTACAGATTCCTAGAACTCTTAAGATCTGCTTCTGGCCTCTTCAGTGTTTTATGTACCAGCACCAAAGTGAGCAGGGCTACTGAGGTGGTTCAGTGGTAAAGAATATGCCTGCCAATGCAGGAGACTCAGGTTCCATCCCTGGATCAGGAAGATCTCCTGTACTGTAGAAGGAAATGGCAACCCGATCCAGTATTCTTGCCTGGGAAGTCCCATGGACAGAGGATCCTGGAGGGCTACATCCATGGGGTCACAGAGTTGGACACGACTGAGAACACGATCACCATCACCACCACCACCACCACTATGCTAAGTCTGTACCATATAGTTTCATGATGGCAATACCTTTTACAAAAGTTTTATGTTCTCTTGCATTTTGATATTTTTTCCTTAAGGAATTTAAAATCACTTAGCTTGATTTCTCACAAAATATAGTCTTTTATATTTTTGTGTAGATTTGGAGGATAGTTCTGAGACAATCATGTTTTATATCCAGAAACCTGGTTGATGTTTGGTTCTTTTTTTATGTCTTCTAATAGGATTTTTGTAGTTTAGTCTCTAAGTTATGTCTGACCCTGTACCCCATGGACTGTAGCCCACCAGGCTTTTCTGTCCATGGGATTTCTCAGGTAAGAATACTGAAGCAGGTTGCCATTTCCTTCTCCAGGGGATCTGTCTGACCCAGGGATGGAACGCTGGTCTCCTGCATTGCAGGCAGATTCTTTACTGACTGAGCTTCTAGGGAAGCCCCAATAATGTGTGCTTAGGAGCTCAGTCATGTCCAACTCTTTGGGGCCCCATGGACTGTAGCCCGCCAGGCTCCTCTGTCCACGGAATACTCCAGGCAAGAACACTGGAGTGGGTTGCCACTTCCTTCTCCAGGGGATCTTCCCAACCCAGGAATCGAACCCACATCTCTTGTGTCTCCTGCTTTGGCAGGCAAATTCTTTACCCCTAGCACCACCTTAGTGTTTCTTTATATAGATATTGCATGTTGGTAAAATCTGTTTGAGATTATTTTATTCTTTTAGTTGCCATGGTAAAGAGTATTTTCTTTGAATTAATCTTTTTTATATAAATTTATTTATTTTAATTGGAGGCTAATTACTTTACAATATTGTATTGGTTTTGCCATACATCAACATGAATCCACCACAGGTGTACACGCATTCCCCATCCTTGAACCCCCCTCCCGCCTCCCTCCCCATACCATCCCTCTGGGTCATCCCAGGGCACCAGCCCCAAGCATCCTGTATCCTGCATCAAACCTGAATTAATCTTATAAGTAGTTGTGTGGGTATAGAAATGACAGAGCTAGATCAGCTGCAAAGAGCTTGAAATTAAACACTAAGACTTAAGAAATTCTAAAATTAGATAAATCCAAACAAGATTTTAAGGCATTAAAAAAAACCCTTAATTATTTAACACTAATGATGACATCTTATTCATACATTTCATAAAGCTGTAAATATATTCTCAAGGTTTAATTGATATATGAGTAAAATAATAATTTCTAAATTTGTGTTCAATGACATGTATAAACTGCCAAATTTTCAGAAAGTCCAAACTTGATCCATGATAGATTTTCTAAGCATTCTACTTGCCTGGTAATTAATTCAGGGACAATTGCAAAGGCCGAATATAGACCTCTCCATTCATCTGCTGCTGCTGCTGCTAAGTTGCTTCAGTCGTGTCCAACTCTGTGTGACCCCATAAACGGCAGCCCACAAGGCTCCACTGTCCCTAGGATTCTCCAGGCAAGAACACTGGAGTGGGTTGCCATTTCCTTCTCCAATGCATGAAAGTGAAAAGTGAAAGTGAAGTCGTTCAGTCATGTCCGACTCTTAGCAATCCCATGGACCGCAGCCTACTAGGCTCCTCCCTCCATGGAAGTTTCCAGGCAAGAGTACTGGAGTGGGTCGCCAGTGCCTTCTCCACTCCATTCATCTACCATCTTCTAAATTCTCACCTCTATATTGTTCTGTGGTTCTCTACACAACCTTGTATTCCTCTATTCCCCTCCCATACCCATTTCTCAAGCTCTCTGTAATCTGCTTTGTGGCCCCCAGGCTAGTTTTCTTTCTAAAATATTTCTTTATCTTCTCATTTGCCTCTTTACCATCTCTCTCAGCATACATTACTGGGCCTGATGCTACATAAACCGAAGGTCATGTGGTTTGGGGAGCATCTGTGGCTGTGGCTTTTCTTCACAATTTTATTTAATTTTTCAGTTGTTATTGGAATATAGTTGATTTACATGTTGTGTTGTTTTCAGGTGTACAGCAAAGTGAATCAGTTATACATATATTCACTTTTTTCCAAAGATTCTTTTCCCATTTAGGCGATTACAGAGTACTGAGTAGAGTTCCCTGTGCTACACAGCATGTTCTTATTAGTTATCTATTTTACCATCAGTTCAGTTCAGTTCAGTCGCTCAGTCGTGTCCGACTCTTTGCGACCCCATGAATCGCAGCACGCTCGGCCTCCCTGTTCATCACCAACTCCTGGAGTTTACCCAAACTCATGTCCATCTAGTTGGTGATGCCATCCAGCCATCTCATCCTCTGTCGTCCCCTTCTCCTCCTGCCCCCAGTCCCTCCCAGCATCAGGGTCTTTTCCAATGAGTCAGCTCTTATATGTATATGCTGGTTCTAATCTCCCAATTTATCCCTCCACCCTTATCCCCTGTTTATATGTCGAATATAAAATAAAAAGGATACAAAATACAGGAGTAGAGCCACAGATGCAGAAAACAAACTTATGGCTATGTGGGTGTGGCTTTGATTGGCAGCTTTTAGTGAGTAGGCCACATGGTCCTTTATTGGACGAATGGATGCTGGAAAGGTCCTCAAAATACATCTCAGTTCTCTGCATTGTGTTGGCCTCTGATGAGTCTCTGATGGGTGTTGCATTTGGAAGACTGGCACTGGTGATTCGCAAGAATCACCCCACAGTTAAACTAAGACCACTACTAATTTTTAGGGGCCAGCTACTTCAATTCACCTTACGGTGGCCTCTTCCCAAAAGGTCAGAATGCTTATCGCTGCTCTCTGAAGGGCTAGATGCTGAACTGGGTTCCTGAGTAATACAGACGAACATTATCCTCCCTTATATTTCAAGGAACTTTCCCAGTTCCAAGTGTTTTTCACTGTTTTTGATTGCAGTCACCTCTGTTCATTGAAAATATGTTCATAGCTTTGAACCTTGAAGGTCCATGTCTCAGCCTCTCCCCTCCAAGCAAGACACTCCACTGTTATGTCAGATGATTGTCAATTGAGATAGGTTCTTCTATAGTCTACCAAAGATGAGGTAGGAGTGTATTCCTCCTTTATATTTGGAGAATTAAATTGATCCATTCAATTTGTTTTGTCTAGAACAAACTACACTTGCTTGCTAAGTCACTTCAGTCATGTCTGACTCTTTGCAACCCTACGGGCCAGACCATAGCCTGCCAGATTATTATTGGAATATAGTTGATTTACATGTTGTATTGGTTTCAGGTGTATAGCAAAGTGAATCAGTTATATTATTATCAGTTATATTATCAGTATTATTTCCAATACTGAAAATCCCATACTGTCCATGGGATTTTCCAGGCAAGAATACTGGAGTGGGTTGTTGTGCCCTCTTCCAGGGCATCTTTCTGATTTAGGAATTGAACCTGCATTGCTTGTTTCTCCTGCATTGGCAGGAGGGTTCTTTACCACTAGCACCACCTGGTAAGCCCTAGAACAAGCTATAATTCACCTTAAATTCTATTCCTATCATAAAAGAAAAAAAATGTGCTTATAACCATTTATAATAGTAGTTTATCTGGTTTTGAAATTTCACACATAGTTTTCCTTAGTGACCCAGTATTATAGGATGATAAGGAAACTATTTTAGCATAAAAATCAAAGTAAAAAGTATTCACCATCCTTTTCAAAAGTTGTATGTGCCACAAGAATCAGTTCAGTTCAGTTTAGTTGCTCATCGTGTACTACTCTTTGAGACCCCATGAACTCCAGCACGCCAGGCTTCCCTGTCTGTAACCAACTCCTGGAGCCTTCTCAGACTCATATCTATCATATCAGTGATGCCATCCAACCGTCTCATCCTCTTTCGTTCCCTTTTCCTCCCACCTCCAATCTTGCCCGGCATCAGGATCTTTTCCAATGAGTTGGTTCTTTGCATCAGGTAGGCCAAAGTATTGGAATTTCAGCTTCAGCATCAGTCCTTCCAATGAATATTCAGGACTGATTTTCTTCAGGATGGACTGGTTGATCTCCTTGCAGTCCAAGGGACTCTCAAGAGTCTTCTCCAACACCACAGTTCAAAAGCATCAGTTCTTCGGGGCTCAGCTTTCTTCACAGTCCAAATCTTACATCCATACATGACTACTGGAAAACCCATAGCTTGGACTAGATGGACATTTGTTGGTAAAGTAATGTCTTTGCTTTTTAATATGCTTTCTGTTGGTCATAGCTTTTCTTCCAAGGAGCAAGCATCTTTTAATTTAATGGCTACAGTCACCATCCGCAGTGATTTTGGAGCAAAAAAAAAAAAATATTCTCTCACTGTTCCCATCATTTCCCCACCTATTTGCCATGAAGTGATGGGGCCGGATTCCATGATCTTAGTTTCCTGAATACTGAGTTTTAAGCCAACTTTTCCACTCTCCTCTTTCACTTTCATCAAGAGGCTCTTTAATTCTTCTTCACTTTCTGCCTTAAGGGTGGTGTCACCTGAGTATCTGAGGTTATTGATATTTCTCCTGGCAATCTTGATTCTAGCTTGTGCTTCATCCAGCCTGGCATTTGGCATTACATACTCTGCATTTAATTTAAATAAGCAGGGTGACAATATGCAACCTTGATGTACTCCTTTCCCAGTTTGGAACCAGTCTGTTGTTTCATGGCCATAAGAATGGTGTTAGGTAACTTACTGCTGATTCACTTTTAACTTCAAATCTAAATTTCTCAGATACTGTTATATAGTTATATTGGAAATTAGTTATATTTCCTAAAGTAATACATAAAGGTACCTGCACATACAGATGGTAGGACTTTTTAGGCCTTCCATTTATTCCAGTTATGTCCTTGTATGGCATCATTTTATAGTTTATTCCCCTTTTCTTCTTGCTCCTCTTTTTGCTCCTGGTTTTTTCTTCTTCTCTTTCATTAACCCCATTAAGCCTCTTTCTCCCTTCCTCTTCTTTTCTCTGCCCCTCTTCCTCTCTGTCTCTCCCTCCCCTCTCCTTTGTCAATCAGTAATTTTTTAATCTGTTCTATTTCCTCTTCAATTTTTTCTCCATGCATTCTCCACCTCTTCCTAATCACTCTCTTCTTCCTGACCTTTTCTTTCTTTCTAAACACTAAAATTTATTTTTTGTACAGTATGTTTTTAAAAGATAGAAGTAACTCAATACATGAGTAAAAATTAATTAAAAGATTAAAGAAAATCTTAAATGAACCTGTATATAAAAGCATATTTCAAAGAATATGTTTTATTTAAAAACTTATCTGCATGTCCTTAAATATATACAGAACCATATTTATCACTTATGTAAATTTAATTCTGCTTGTGGTGGCGGTGATAGTTTAGTTGCTAAGTAGTGTCTGACTCTTGTGATCCCATGAACTGTAGCCCGCCAGGCTCCTCTGTCCATGGAATTCTTCAGGCAAGAATACTGGAGTGGGTAGCCATTCCCTTCTCCAGGGGATCTTCCTGACCCAGAGATGAAACCTGGGTCTCCTACATTGCAGGCAGATTTTTTACTGAATGAGCCACCAGGAATGGTGCATTTACTTTCTTCAAAACATAATGGAAATACAGAGTAAAAATCACACAAAACAATTATTGTCATTTAATAATGCGATTTATCATCTAGTGTGGATAGGTTTGTACAAATATATCCATATGATCATACAAAGTATTATTTAGATTCTCAATGTATTTTATTCTGCATTTATATATTTTACTTTTTGTTCCAGAAAAAGATATTAAGAAAATTTGGCTCATGTATACTATCATCATCATTCTCATAATCATTATCAGAATCTGTCCAAAAAGAAAGGCTGTTTCCTGTAGCTCCCATTGCCCTAGCCCACTGTCTGGACATACTGAATAATTATTTACCGCAGAGTGCTGACATGCTATATGAACCATCAAGTCTGGGTGAGAATTTTACTGCATCATTCCAACTCAAAGTCTTTCAACATAGTCTTTTCACCTTGTGCAGTTAAAAGGTAAAATTTAGGGCTTCCTCTAGCGAGATTTGATTCTTTTTTACTTTAGAATTAATGAAGGGATCCATTTTATTAACCTGTACATATGTTCTCTCTCTCACACAGACACCCACAAGTGAATAAATATATGTTCACAAGACAAATATATATGTATTTGTCTGTTAGCTCATTAGCAGCACTTCCCAGGCTTTCCTCTTTGATACCTAGAATCTGAGTTAGATTTCTGAACAAAGAGAATCCCCTTTAAATTTTTCTCTGAGGTACAGTTAGCTGCCAGGTCTGCTAGTAAACAGTGCCATTCTCCCTACAGATGGAAGCATTTTCAGAGTCAAACAGGTCACCTTCCCTTGGAGAGCAGCAGAAGTGAAGACACAGCCTGCAGATGGTGCCTCATCAAAGCTCTCAGCATTTAATTAGAGTAGTCTACCAACAATACTGACCTGATTTTCCCTCGTCTACACTGGACATCAATTCATGATTTAAAATGTTCTGTACACTTAAGAAAAGGAAGCTTGAGTAAACTAACTTCAAGGTTCAACCCATTTTGAAGCTTCTATATTTTTATAAATTTGTGAATAATGAATTGCATGAAATGAGTAATGAAAGTAATTGGCTGATTAAAAAAAAAAAATTAGCCGGCTTTCTCTTTTTGGCTTCTATGAGAAGCCAATTAAAGGTCACAATTAAAGGTCACAGTTGAGTGTATTGTCCCAGTGGCTGTTATCAACTACCCATTAGCATATGTGGTCATTGTTGAACTGAAAGGAGGGGAAAAAGGTCTAGTCATGATGCAGTAATCTTTTAGATTGATGCTTAAAGAATATCCATTCACTGAGGAATCCTAATGTCAATGAAGAGTGAGCCAGATGTATGCCTGTGTCATTTACTGCCATCAGAATGTGTAAAAACGGGGTTTTGCTTTACTATGTATTCACAAGAAACTATCAGGCTTGTGGTCATGTTAAATATGCCTGGTTGGCTTTAGAAGGAAGTCATGCCTAAATCATCATTTTTCTCCTGTATCGGTTCCTGATTACTTTTTCCTACTGTCATGTTTTCACTCACCCTTCTTTGGGCTTTTATCACACTGGTGCAAACATTATTTCATGATGCTTGTTGCTTTTTTTTATGCTTTCCCTATTTGCAGTTCTCATTGCTATCACTTCCTAGTTTTCCTCATGAGAGGTTTTTTTTATGATTATACATAAAATTTATCTACCATTATTTCTCCTGTGAGAGGCTTTCATGTGTTCTGAGAAATCAAGCACACTAAAGATTAGCAATGGTGAGAGGAGAAAGAAAAAGTCACCTGGTTTATCTTAATGACCTTGTTTTCCTATAAAAGCTGGTGAGGCAGAGTAGGAGGCGGCCTAGAAAAAGAGACTGTTGAATCCTAATGAAATATGTAATTTATGGGAAATTATTTAACCCACTTGAATAAATTTCTCTGGCATCCACTGAACATTAGTTCAGTTCAGTTCAGTCACTCAGTCGTGTCCGACTCTTTGTGACCCCAAGGACTGCAGCACGCCAGGCTTCCCTGTCCATCACCAACTCCCAGAGTTTACTCAAACTCGTCCATTGAGTTGGTGATGCCATCCAACCATCTCAACCTCTGCCATTGCCTTCTCCTCCCACCTTCAATCTTTCCCAGCATCAGGGTTTTTTCAAATGAGTCAGTTCTTCACATCAGGTGGCGAAAGTATTGGAGTTTCAGTTTCAGCATCCTTCCAATGAATATTCAGGGCTGATTTCCTTTATAATGGACTGGTTGGATCTCCCTGCTATTCACGGGACTCTCAAGTCTTCTCCAACACCACAGTTCAAAAGCATCAGTTCTTCAGCATTCAGCTTTCTTTATAGTCCAACTCTCACATCCATACATGACTACTGGAAAAACCATAGCCTTGACTAGATGGACTTTTGTTGGTAAAGTAATGTCTCTGCTTTTTAATATGCTATCTAGGTTGGTCATAGCTTTTCTTCCTAGGAGCAAGTGTCTTTTAATTTCATGGCTGCAGTCACCATCTTCAGTTATTTTGGAGCCCCCTCAAAATAAAGTCTGTCACTGTTTCCATTGTTTCCCAATCTATTTCCCATGAAGTGATAGGACCAGATGCCATGATCTTAGTTTTCTGAATGTTGAGTTTTAATCCAACTTTTTCACTTTCACTGTCATCATAATGATGCTAAATTTATAGGGTTGCTGAAGTTAACTGAGACGCCACATACAAAGTCTCTATCACAGTTTACAAACATTTCCAAACCAACTAATTATATTTTTGCCTATCTTTTACTAGTCTTTAAGGGGTTGATATAATTCCAATAATACCTCATAATCTGAAATAAGCATCTTGTTGTATATAATGTACAGTGTCACTATAGATGTGGATGTACCCAAAGGGTAGAAAGGATCATTACTCTGTAACAGTACAGGATGCTACATTAGTATTTCTTAACCTGAATTAATTATTAGTCTTTATCCATTCAGGAAAATAAACATATAATATATGTAGAGCAGATACAAGTAAGTTTTTGTTAGTACTTAAACAGAAATTATTCATTCTTATGTATTTCAGTTCAGTTCAGTCCCTCGGTCATGTCCGACTCTTTGTGACCCCATGAATCGCAGCATGCCAGGCGTCCCTGTCCATCACCAACTCCCAGAGTTCACTCAAACTCACGTCCATCGAGTTGGTGATGCCATCCAGCCATCTCATCCTCTGTCGTCCTCTTCTCCTCCTGCCCCCAATCCCTCCCAGCATCAGAGTCTTTTCCAATGAGTCAACTCTTCACATGAGGTGGCCAAAGTATTGGACTTTCAGTTTTAGCGTCATTCCTTCCAAAGAACACCCAGGGCTGATCTTCTTTAGAATGGACTGGTTGGATCTCCTTGCAGTCCAAGGGACTCTCAAGAGTCTTCTCCAACACCACAGGTCAAAAGCATCAATTCTTCAGCACTCAGCCTTCTTCACAGTCCAACTCTCACATCCATACATGACCACAGGAAAAACCATAGCCTTGACTAGACAAACCTTTGTTGGCAAAGTAATGTCTCTGCTTTTGAATATGCTATCTAGGTTGGTCATAACTTTCCTTCTAAAGAGTAAGTGTCTTTTAATTTCATGGCTGCAATCACCATCTGCAGTGATTTTGGAGCCCCCAAAAATAAAGTCTGACACTGTTTCCACTGTTTCTCCATCTATTTCCCATGAAGTGATAGGACCAGATGCCATGATCTTCGTTTTCTGAATGTTGAGCTTTAAGCCAACGTTTTCACTCTCCTCTTTCACTTTCATCAAGAGGCTTTTTAGTTCCTCTTTACTTTCTGCCATAAGGGTGGTGTCATCTGCATATCTGAGGTTATTGATATTTCTCCCAGCAATATTGATTCCAGCTTGTGTTTCTTCCAGTCCAGCGTTTCTCATGATGCACTCTGCATATAAGTTGAATAAGCAGGGTGACAATATACAGCCTTGATGTACTCCTTTTCCTATTTGGAACCAGTCTGTTGTTCCATGTCCAGTTCTAACTGTTGCTTCCTGACCTGCATACAGGTTTCTCAAGAGCCAGGTCAAGTGGTCTGGTATTCCCATCCCTTTCAGAATTTTCCACAGTTTATTGTGATCCACACAGTCAAAGGCTTTGGCATAGTCAATAAAGCAGAAATAGATGTTTTTCTGGAACTCTCTTGATTTTTCAATGATTCAGTGTATGTTGGCAATTTGATCTCTGGTTCCTCTGCCTTTTCTAAAACCAGCTTGAACACTTGGAAGTTCACAGTTCACGTATTGCTGAAGCCTGGCTTGGAGAATTTTGAGCATTACTTTACTGGCGTGTGAGATGAGTGTAATTGTGTGGTAGTTTGAGCATTCTTTGGCATTGCCTTTCTTTGGGATTGGAATGGAAACTGACCTTTTCCAGTCCTGTGGCCACTGCTGAGTTTTCCAAATTTGCTGGCATATTGAGTTCAGCACTTTCACAGCATCATCTTTTAGGATTTGAAATAGCTCAACTGGAATTCCATCACCTCCACTAGCTTTGTTCTTGGTGATGCTTTCTAAGCCCACTTGACTTCACATTCCAGGATGTCTGGCTCTAGATGAGTGATCGTATCATCATGTTTATCTGGGTCGTGAAGTTCTTCTTTGTACAGTTCTTCTCTGTATTCTTGCCTCCCCTTCTTAATATCTTCTGCTTTTTTTAGGTCCATACCATTTCTATCCTTTATTGAGCTCGTCTTTGCCTGAAATGTTTCCTTGGTATCTCTGAGTTTCTTGAAGAGATCTTTTATTTTTATTTTTTTTTAATCTGTTCATTCACTGTTTATTTTATTTTATTAAATTTTATTTTATTTTTAAACTTTACATAATTGTATTAGTTTTGCCAAATATCAAAATGAATCCACCACAGGTATACATGTGTTCCCCATCCTGAACCCTCCTCCCTCCTCCCTCCCCATACCATCCCTCTGGGTCGTCCCAGTGCACTAGCCCCAGGCATCCAGTATCGTGCATCGAACCTGGACTGGCATCTCGTTTCATACAAGATATTTTACACGTTTCAATGCCATTCTCCAAAATCTTCCCACCCTCTCCCTCTCCCACAGAGTCCATAAGACTGTTCTATACGTCAGTGTCTCTTTTGCTGTCTCGTACACAGGGTTATTGTTACCCTCTTTCTAAATTCCATATATATGCGTTAGTATACTCTATTTGTATTTTTCCTTCTGGCTTACTTCACTCTGTATAATAGGCTCCAGTTTCATCCACCTCGTTAGAACTGATTCAAATGTATTCTTTTTAAAGGCTGAGTAATACTCCATTGTGTATATGTACCACAGCTTTCTTATCCATTCATCTGCTGATGGACATCTAGGTTGCTTCCATGTCCTGGCTATTATAAACAGTGCTGCGATGAACATTGGGGTACACGTGTCTCTTTCCCTTCTGGTTTCCTCAGTGTGTATGCCCAGCAGTGGGGTTGCTGGATCATAAGGCAGTTCTATTTCCAGTTTTTTAAGGAATCTCCACACTGTTCTCCATAGTGGCTGTACTAGTTTGCATTCCCACCAACAGTATAAGAAGGTTCCCTTTTCTCCACACCCTCTCCAGCATTTATTGCTTGTAGACTTTTGGATCGCAGCCATTCTGACTGGTGTGAAATGGTACCTCATAGTGGTTTTGATGTGCATTTCTCTGATAATGAATGATGTTGAGCATCTTTTCATGTGTTTGTTAGCCATCTGTATGTCTTCTTTGGAGAAATGTTCATTTAGTTCTTTGGCCCATTTTTTGATTGGGTCATTTATTTTTCTGGAGTTGAGCTGTAGGCGTTGCTTGTATATTTTTGAGATTAGTTGTTTGTCAGTCGCTTCATTTGCTATTATTTTCTCCCATTCTGAAGGCTGTCTTTTCACCTTGCTAATAGTTTCCTTTGATGTGCAGAAGCTTTTAAGGTTAATTAGGTCCCATTTGTTTATTTTTGCTTTTATTTCCAATATTCTGGGAGGTGGGTCATAGAGGATCCTGCTGTGATGTATGTCAGAAAGTGTTTTGCCTATGTTCTCCTCTAGGAGTTTTATAGTTTCTGGTCTTACGTTTATATCTTTAATCCATTTTGAGTTTATTTTTGTGTATGGCGTTAGAAAGTGGTCTAGTTTCATTCTTTTACAAGTGGTTGACCAGATTTCCCAGCACCACTTGTTAAAGAGATTGTCTTTAATGCATTGTATATTCTTGCCTCCTTTGTCAAAGATAAGGTGTCCATATGTGCGTGAATTTATTTGGGCTTTCTATTTTGTTCCATTGATCTATATTTCTGTCTTTGTGCCAGTACCATACTGTCTTGATAACTGTTGCTTTGTAGTAGAGCCTGAAGTCAGGTAGGTTGATTCCTCCAGTTCCATTCTTCTTTCTCAGGATCGCTTTGGCTATTTGAGGTTTTTTGTATTTCCATACAAATTGTGAAATTATTTGTTCTAGCTCTGTGAAGAATACTGTTGGTAGCTTGATAGGGATTGCATTGAATCTATAAATTGCTTTGGGTAGTATACTCATTTTCACTATATTGATTCTTCCAATCCATGAACATGGTATATTTCTCCATCTATTAGTGTCCTCTTTGATTTCTTTCACTAGTGTTTTATAGTTTTCTATATACAGGTCTTTAGTTTCTTTAGGTAGATATATTCCTAAGTATTTTATTCTTTCCATTGCAATGGTGAATGGAATTGTTTCCTTAATTTCTCTTTCTGTTTTCTCATTATTAGTGTATAGGAATGCAGGGGATTTCTGTGTGTTGATTTTATATCCTGCAACTTTACTATAGTCATTGATTAGTTCTAGTAATTTTCTGGTGGAGTCTTTAGGGTTTTCTATGTAGAGGATCATGTCATCTGCAAATAGTGAGAGTTTTACTTCTTCTTTTCCAATTTGGATTCCTTTTATTTCTTTTTCTGCTCTGATTGCTGTGGCCAAAACTTCCAAAACTATGTTGAATAGTAATGGTGAAAGTGGGCACCCTTGTCTTGTTCCTGACTTTAGAGGAAATGCTTTCAATTTTTCACCATTGAGGATAATGTTTGCTGTGGGTTTGTCATATATAGCTTTTATTATGTTGAGGAATGCTCCTTCTATTCCTGCTTTCTAGAGAGTTTTTATCATAAATGGATGTTGAATTTTGTCAAAGGCTTTCTCTGCATCTATTGAGATAATCATATGGTTTTTATTTTTGAATTTGTTAATGTGATGTATTACATTGATTGATTTGTGGATATCCCTGGGATATCCCTGGGATAAAGCCCACTTGGTCATGGTGTATGATCTTTTTAATGTGTTGTTGGATTCTGATTGCTAGAATTTTGTTAAGGATTTTTGCATCTATGTTCATCAGTGATATTGGCCTATAGTTTTCTTTTTTTGTGGGATCTTTGTCCGGTTTTGGTATTAGGGTGATGGTGGCCTCATAGAATGAGTTTGGAAGCTTACCTTCCTCTGCAATTTTCTGGAAGAGTTTGAGCAGGATAGGTGAAGAGATCTTTTATACTAAAAAAAAAAAAAAAAAAAATTAAAAATCCAACCAATACAGTTTTTTTAACTTTGTATTTTTAAGTTATAAGTTGTATTAAAAACAACTTTTAATGTTGTCCAATTACTTAGTAGGAAGGAATTCAGCATTTCAGGTGTATGAGGTTCATGACATTGTACAGGAGACAGGGATCAAGACCATCCCCATGGAAAAGAAATGCAAAAAAGCAAAATGGCTGTCTGGGGAGGCCTTACAAATAGCTGTGAAGAGAAGAGAAGCAAAAAGCAAAGGAGAAAAGGAAAGATAAAAGCATCTGAATGCAGAGTTCCAAAGAATAGCAAGAAGAGATAAGAAAGCCTTCCTCAGCGATCAATGCAAAGAAATAGAGGAAAACAACAGAATGGGAAAGACTAGAGATCTCTTCAAGAAATTGAGAGATACCAAGGGAACATTTCATGCAAAGATGGGCTCGATAAAGGACAGAAATGATATGGACCTAACAGAAGCAGAAGATATTAAGAAGAGGTGGCAAGAATACACAGAAGAACTGTACAAAAAAGATCTTGATGACCCAGATAATCACGATGATATGATCACTCATCTAGAGCCAGACATCCTGGAATGTGAAGTCAAGTGGGCCTTAGAAAGCATCACTACGAACAAAGCTAGTGGAGGTGATGGAATTCCAGTTGAGCTATTTCAATTCCTGAAAGATGATGCTGTGAAAGTGCTCCATTCAATATGCCAGCAAATTTGGAAAACTCAGCAGTGGCCACAGGACTGGAAAAGGTCAGTTTTCATTCCAATCCCAAAGAAAGGCAATGCCAAAGAATGCTCAAACTACCGCACAATTGCACTCATCTCACATGCTAGTAAAGTAATGCTCAAAATTCTCCAAGCCAGGCTTCAGCCATACGTGAACCGTGAACTTCCTGATGTTCAACTGGTTTTAGAAAAGGCAGAGATAAAATTGCCAACATCTGCTGGATCATGGAAAAAGCAAGAGAGTTCCAGAAAAACATCTATTTCTGCTTTATTGACTATGCCAAAGCCTTTGACTGTGTGGATCACAATAAACTGTGGAAAATTCTGAAAGAGATGGGAATACCAGACTACCTGACCTGCCTCTTGAGAAATCTGTATGCAGGTCAGGAAGCAACAGTTAGAACTGGACATGGAACAACAGACTGGTTCCAAATAGGAAAAGGAGTACGTCAAGGCTGTATATTATCACCTTGCTTGTTTAACTTATATGCAGAGTACATCATGAGAAACGCTGGACTGGAAGAAACACAAGCTGGAATCAATATTGCTGGGAGAAATATCAATAACCTCAGATATGCAGATGACACCACCCTTATGGCAGAAAGTAAAGAGGAACTAAAAAGCCTCTTGATGAAAGTGAAAGAGGAGAGTGAAAACGTTGGCTTAAAGCTCAACATTCAGAAAACGAAGATCATGGCATCCGGTCCCATCACTTCATGGGAAATAGATGGGGAAACAGTGGAAACAGTGTCAGACTTTACTTTTTTGGGCTCCAAAATCACTGCAGATGGTGATTGCAGCCATGAAATTAAAAGATGCTTACTCCTTAGAAGGAACGTTATGTCCAACCTAGATAGCATATTGAAAAACAGAGACATTACTTTGCCAACAAAGGTCCGTCTAGTCAAGGCTATGGTTTTTCCTGTGGTCATGTATGGATGTGAGAGTTGGACTGTGAAGAAGGCTGAGCGCTGAAGAATTGATGCCTTTGCACTGTGGTGTTGGAGAAGACTCTTGAGAGTCCCTTGGACTGCAAGGAAATACAACCAGTCCATTCTGAAGGAGATCAGCCCTGGGATTTCTTTGGAGGGAATGATGCTGAAGCTGAAAGTCCAAAACTTTGGCCACCTCATGCGAAGAATTGACTCATTGGAAAAGACTCTGATGCTGGGAGGGATTGGGGGCAGGAGGAGAAGAGGACGACAGAGGAAGAGATGGTTAGATGGCATCACTGACTCGATGGACATGAGTCTGAATGAACTCCGGGAGTTGATGATGGACAGGGAGGCCTGGTGTGCTGTGATTCATGGGGTCCAAAGAGTCAGACACAACTGAGTCACTGAACTGAACTGAACTGAATGTAAGTGTGGAGAAGGCAGTGGCATCCCACTCCAGTACTCTTGCCTGGAAAATCCCTTAGACGGAGGATCCTGGCAGGCTGCAGTCCAGGGGGTCGCTAAGAGTCAGACACGACTGAACGACTTCACTTTCACTTTTCACTTTCCTGCATTGGAGAAGGAAATGGCAACCCACTCCGGTGTTCTTGCCTGGAGAATCCCAGGGACGGGGCAGCCTGGTGGGCTGCCATCTATAGGGTCGCACAGAGTCGGACACGACTGAAGCGACTTAGCAGTAGCAATGTAAGTTTAGGTATTCACTAGACTGTCTGTTGTATTTTGATTAATATGCTAGTTACAGAACATACAAAAGGTTAAATTGCCTTTCCCTCAGTCCTTGATTTTAGGTTACTATATAATATTAGTGAATGCACAATATTTTCATACTACTAAATTAAGTATCACCCAAACAGTTTCATTTTTAAAAAATGGACATTTGCTCTTACTTTGAATAGTACTTAAATCAGCCATTTTCCAATTTTCAGATGCAAATATTTTATTAAAAATTAATATATTGCTAATGAATATCAATAAAAATCCCAAGAAGTTGTTTTCTGGGTATTGAAAGACTGATTCTAAAGTCTGTATAGAAAAGCAAAAGACCCAGAATAGCTAATTCACTATTGAAAGAGAACAATATCAGAGGACTGCTGCTGCTGCTGCTGCTAAGTCACTTCAGTCGTGTCCGACTCTGTGTGACCCCATAGACGGCAGCCACCAGGCTCCCCCATTCCTGGGATTCTCCAGGCAAGAGTACTGGAGTGGGGTGCCATTGCCGTCTCTGTCAGAGGACTAACACTACCCAATTTTAAGACTTGGTAAAGGATACAGTTATCAAGACAGTGTGGGAAAATACCTGGTGGTCCAGTGGTTAGGGCTTTGTGCTTCCACACAGGGGGCACAGGTTTGATCCCTGGTCAGGGAACTAAATATCTCGCATACTGCAGAACACAGGTTAAAAAATAATCAAGAAAAGATGATAATGATGAAAGAATAGGTACATAGATCAATGGAACAGAAAAGAGCTCAGAAATAGACTCACATAAATGTAGTCAGGGCTTCCCTTGTGGTTCAGCTGATAAGGAATCTGCCTGCAATGTGGGAGATCTGGGTTCAGTCCCTGGGTTGGGGATCTACCCACTCCAGTATTCTGGCCTAGAGAATTCCATGGCCTGTATAGTCCATGGGATCACAGAGTTGGTCATGACTGAGCGACTTTCATTCCACTTCTGTTCAAATAGAGTCAAGTGATATTTCACAAAGAAAATTTAATAGATGTAAGATCACAGAGAATTTTTAGACCAGGTGAAATTATTCTCTATGACAGTATAATGATGGATGATGTTCTTGTATATTTGTTAAAAATCCATAAAATGCACAACACCAAGACTGAACCCTAATGCGAGTTTTGGATGACATTGCTGTGTCAGTGTGGACTCACGGATGACAACAAATATCACCACTCTAGTGAAGAAGTTTGACAATGGTGGAGATTGTGTGTACTGGGCAGAGGGGACGGAGGTATATGGGGACTGTGTACTTTTTGCTCAATTTTTCTATGGCCTTAGGTTCAATTTTAGAATTGTTATTTTTAAAAGGATATTTAAAAGGAAGGAATTTTTTGATTTTTAAAAATAAAAGAGAAAGCAAAAATTATAAAAATATGCTCTTTCCTTTTTGTATTTAAGAACTTTCAGATCAATGTTGTATTTTTCACTTTCTGTATTAATATTTAACTCACTTTGAGTAAACCCATTGGTTTACTGCTAAAATTTTTTTTAATTGAAGTATAGTTGATCTGCAATGTTGCATTTGTTTCAGGTGTACTAGAAAGTGATTCCTGTATATGAAAAGTAAAACTATTAGTTGTTCCGTTGTGTCCAGTGCTTTTCAGCTCCATGGACCCTAACCGGCCAGGCTCCTCTGTCCTTGGAATTCTCCAGGCAAGAATACTGTACTGGGTTGCTATTCCCTTCTCCAGTGGATCTTCTCAATCCAGGGATCGAATCTGGGTCCCCTGCATTAGCATGCAGATTCTTTACCATCTGGGATACCAGAGAGGCCCCCAATTCATTTATACTCATATAAATTCATACATGTATGAATACATGTATATATGTATATGTGTGTGTATATATATATATATATATATACACACATACATATATATATACGGAAGGGAGAGAGAGAGAGACAATTCTGTTTTTAGTTTCTTTTCCCTTATAAGTTATTACAAAATATTATGTGTAGTTTCCTGTGCTATATAGTAGGTTCTTGTTGGTTATCTATTTTATATATAGTAGTGTGTATATGTTAATTGCAAACTACTAATGTACCTCTCCCACCCCCTTTCCCCTTTGGTAACCATAACTTTGTTTTCTTTGTTTTCTCTGGGTCTATTTCTGTTTTGTGAATAAAGTTTTTTTAGATTCCACATATAAGCAGTATCATATGATATTTGTCTGGTTATTTCTGGGTCTATCCATGTTGTTACAAATGGCATTATTTTTATGAGATGAGTAATATTCCATCATGTGTATATCACACATACACACACACACACACACACACACCCCCCATATCTTCCTTATTCATCTGTCAATGGATATTTAGGGTTTTTCCATGTCTAGACTATTGTAAATAGATTTTAGCCATACCCTCTTCTGTAAATAGTGCTGCAGTGAATATTAAGGTGCATGTATCTTTTCAAATTAGAATTTCCTCCAGATATAAGCCCAGGAGAGAGATTGGAAGATCATAAGGAACCTCTATATTTCCATAGTGGCACAATTCCCACCAAGAGTGTAAGAGTGTTCCTTTTTCTCCACACATTCTCCAGCATTTATTATTTGTAGTTTTTCATGATGGCCACTCTGACTGGTGTAAAGTGATACCTCATTGTAGTTTTGATCTGCATTTCCACAGTAATTAGCAATATTGAACATCTTTTCATATGTCTGTTGGCCATCTAGATGTATATGTATACATTTTTTTCTTTTTTTGGAGTAATGTCCATTTAGAGCTCCTGCCTATTTTTGACTGGATTTTTTTTTTTTTTTGATATTGAACTGTTTGAGCTGTTTGTATATTTTGGAAACTTATCCCTTGTCAGCATGATCATTTGCAAATATTTTCTCCCATTCTATCGCCTCCTTAGGTAGGTTTATTCCTAGGTGTTTTATTCTTTTTTGATGAGATGGTAAATGGGATTGTTTCCTTAATTTCCTTTTCTGATCTTTTATTGTTAGTGTATATAAATGCAACTTATTTCTATGTATTAATTTTGTATCTTGCAACTTCATGGAATTATTGATGAGCCCCAGTAGATTTCCAGTAATGTCTCTAGGATTTTCTATATGTAGTATCATGTGATCTGCAAACAATGACAGTTTTACTTCTTATTTTCTGGTTTGGATTCCTTATTTTCCTTTTTCTTTTATGATTGCTGTGGCTAGGACTTCTAAAACTATGTTGAATAAAAGTAGCAAAAGTGGACATCCTTGTCTTGTTCCTGATCTTGGAGGAAAGCTTTAAGCTTTTCATCATTGCACATGATATTAGTATGAATTTGTCATTATATGGCCTTTGTTGTATTTAGGTAGGTTTCCTCTATGCCCGGCATGGGATCTAAAATTACTTTATGTTTTAAAAAATATTCTAATATACAGCTACTGAGGAAACACACTGTTAATTTTCTAGTGAATTCTGCTCCTTGCTTGACTCTTGTCATCTGACTCCAGTGCCCATTTCCCATATTGAGAGGTAAAAGATAGTTTCAGCTAACCTGATGTCCAATCAGCTGACCAACCAATTACTATCCATTTTATATATATATCTCCCAATTACATGGGTGGTTTTCTTGGGGTTCTATCACACCTCTTTAACTTGGGCACTTGTGGAATAAGTTTCTCAGTATGATTCTATTATACTTTCTATCAGTTGGGGACCTTTGACTTCTACCTTTGTTCCCCTCCATCCTTTCCTTGCCAGCCCCTTTTGGGAACAGAGAAGAGGCTAAGTGGCAGGTAGCAACAGTTGGACCGGCTTTGACTGATCTACCTCCAATTATTGGCAGTTCAATTTGGAACATTGTGTTCCTGTCATCTAATTGGCATGGCTTTGCTTCACTGATAATTTTTTTTTAATTTATTATTATTATTTTTTTTTTTTACTTTACAATATTGTATTGGTTTTGCCATACATCAACATGCATCTGCCATGGGTGTACACATGGTCCCTATCCTGATAAATTTTTAAGGTATCAGGTGAAAAACCTCTTCAACATTCTAAGACACAGTAATTCCAACACTACAAAATGAAAGTCTGATTGGTTTATTTAGATTTTTCATTTAAAATATGATAACCACTTTTTTCTGTACCTCCCATTCATTTCCTGTATACATTACCAACATCAATGTTGTTGTTATCAGTGTATTATTTCCTTATTAATTTTTTTGAGAGTAGTCTAAATATGAGCCTTTATTCAAGTTACCATGTTTATATCAGCTTTGGGGATTGGTTTTGTTTTTAACTGTTTTCAAAAACCTTTCATTATAGAATTCTTCATTCATGGAAGTTTCTTATAGCTCTTCCCTGCCCCCCTCCCTTTCTTCATCCCTTTCTTTTTCTTAATATCTTAGATTTCCTCCCATACAACTAAAGGTCACCTTTTCTAACAAATCTTTGGTTATAGAATGAAGGTCAACAATTTTCTGCTATTAATTTTCACCAAAATGTGGTAGAAAGGTTGCTACTTCATCCTCATCCTCCATGAGATCCTTTGACTACCAACTTCAACATCTGGTGTAAGGGAATGATAATCCTCACAGTTTATGTAATGCTGAATAAACTTATTCATTCTTCTGAATTCATTCAAAATATTCTTCCTGAGTGTTAACTAATTACCAGATAGATAGAAAATTCTCATTGCTGACAAGTACATGCAGTATTTTAGTCTTAAATCAAGCAAAAACTCAACATCACTGCTATTATTTTAGATTCTGAAACTTGTTCTTACTGTCTGATTTGTTTTCTAATTACATAATAATGCATTCAATATGAAAGTGAAAGTGAAGGTCACTCAGTTGTGTCCAACTCTGTGCCCCGTGGACTGTATAGTCCATGGATTTCTCCAGGCAAGAATACTGGAGTGGGCAGTCTTTCCCTTCTGCAGGGGATCTTCCCAACCCAGGGATCGAACCCAGTTCTCCTGCATTGCAGGAGGATTATTTATCAGCTGAGCCACAAGGGAAGCCCAAGAATACTGGTGTGGGTAGCCTATCCCTTCTCCAATGGATCTTCCTGACCTAGGAATAGAACTGGGGTCTCCTGCATTGCAGGCAGATTCTTTACCAACTGAGCTATGATATTTCCAAAACTCTTCCAAAAAATGTTCAGGCAGAAAAACCAAAGTGTGGATATTTTTTAAAGTTATTTCATCACTTTAATAATTTTAAAGTTATTTCATCATTTTTTAATGTTTTTCTTTGTGTCCAAATGCTGTTTCTGTAATTAGAAAACTTTTATGAGAAAACTCAAGAATAAATTGTAGAAAACATCCCCACTCTCCACACAGGTGCTACACCGGCTTGAACTCAATTTTAAAACCATCTGGGAAAATGAGATCAGGGAGATAAAGAAAAAAAGATTTTGCTTTTCCACTTTCTGAACAGCATGAGAGGATTTAGGTCAATATGTGAATGCTTGTACATGTGGAGAGGAAACACTATGAGCTGGTTCAGAATGCCCAGCCACATTATAGACAGTGAGAAAATTACTATTATTGCATATAGTATACGAATATTATATGAAAGAGGGAAGATTTGATGTTTTTGCTGTCATTTATTTGTTCTGTAATTTACTAGCATCCCAGCAGGTGTCTCTCAAGAATATAAACCATTTTTCTACTTTGAAATTCATTTCAAAATATTTCCTTTTATTCAGTCACCAAATGCTAAATAGAACCATGAATTGAATCCTTGCCTCCTAATTCTTCTTTTATTTGCTAGTGTATACAGTAATTCATTAGAGGTAATTCATTTTATGTAACACAAGTTCAAAGTATTCTTCTACTATCAGAAAAAAAATCACTGCTTACATCTTTCACATTTTGTCCAAGAATATTAAAAAATAATGTGTACAGAAGAACATAATATTTGTGTTGTTTGGCAGACAGTGCTAAAAACAGGTGCTTAGTTCTCTCCTTGGATACTGGTCCCACCCAGGAGTCCTTAGCATGCAGGGAAGTACATAGTACTCCATCAGTCTGGAAACTCTCACCTCTAATAGGCTTATACTCTGTGTAACACAGTCTTGAGACAAGCTTTATGCAAATCAAACAGAACTGATGACCACATGCACAACCTTTTGGAGAATTATACTTAGTGCCCAGTGCAGGGTAGTGGAAAAAGCCGTCGATCTTTCTTTGTAGATAAAGTAATCATCTTGAACTTCAAAGAGTTTGTAGAAGCTGCTGCTATGCCTATGAGTCTCTTGTTCTATGTATGAATCAGACATACACATAAGTTTATTTTGTGTGTGTGTTGGTCACTCAGTTGTGTCCAACTCTTTGTGACCCCTGGACTGTAGCCCGCCAGGCTCCTCTGCCCATGGGATTCTCCAGGCAAGAGCATTGGAGTGGGTTGCCATTTCCTCCTCCAGTTTATTTTAAGTGGATGCTAAAATAAAGTCTCCAGGTCTCTCTGATTCCTCTAGGTTTATTTAAAAGTATGAATCTTACCTTAATATCTAATTGCAAATTAAATCCATTTAAATTTCATAAAAAGCATGTGCTCATTACTCAGAGAATCTGTAGAGTTTGGAGTTAAAGAACCTTTGACTATGACTGAATTAGTATCTGTAAAAATTAAACTAGCTCAAAATCATGTATATTCTGACATTACTGTCACAAACATAATTTTAGCTTATGAATCTAACATGACAGTAAGATTTTTGAAAGTCGTATTCTTGGGCTTCCCTGGTGGCTGAGAGGGTAAAGAATCTGCCTGCAATGCGGAAGACCTGGGTTCGATCCCTGGGGTGGAAAGATCCCCTGGAGGAAGAAATGGCTACCCACTCCAGTATTCTTGCCTGGAGAATCCCCATGGACAGAGCAGCCTGGTGAGCTACATTCCATGGGGTCACAAAGAGTAGGACATGACTGAGCATCTAAGCACAAAATTGTAAATATAATACATAATTAGAAAACAGCTTGATTTGTATAATTCACTTACAACTTCTTGTATCTTCCTGTTTGTTCGAGAGTCCTTAGGAATCAGAACAACTACTTGAGATAGTCTTACAAAAAACATACAGTAATGGTTTATATGTTATCAATTCATTAGTAATATAGTAATCAACTCTTTAACATATATTCTATTTTGACTCTCAGTTACTTACACATTTTTTCCCAGTATTGATCTTTATAAATTATTTTAAAGCTCACATAGCATTTATTCCTTAATCCATATGTTATTTTTGTACCTCTGGCCAAGAACACATTTCTCTCACAATTTCAGAGTATACTAGAAGATTATCCATATTGTTGGTGGGGCTGCCAGGTTTTATTTTAGCACTGGTGAAAGAATGTTCTTTTATTCCAATATATATTTGATTGTTTACTCCCCATAAATAAAATGCTCTCCAAACAATATGCTTTAAGTTCACCATCACGTAAGATTTGAAATATTCATTGGCATTTACATATCAATTAGACATATTATTCTATTCACTAAACCTCTCTGGATCTATTATGTTCTTCATATATAAGGTTTGATATCCAGGAGGTAAATTATGAACCCAACTTTTATAGTATATCAGTTGCAGTGAGGAGTAAGGTCTAAGGGAAGTATTCAACTGAGAATTGTTATTATCACATCAGCAACCTCTTTCATAATCTTTAGAAGATTAGTTGCAGAATAAGACTTGTTTGGGCTTTTGCTTGCTGACCATATCCCTAGAATGCTTCTAAGTACTATAGATAGTTAGTCACTTAGTCATGTCCTCCTCTTTGAGCCCTCACGGACTGTAGCCCACTACACTCCTCTATCCATGGCATTGCCCAGGCAAGAATACTGCAGTGGGTTTGCCATTTCCTTCTTCAAGGGATCTTCCTGACCCAGAGATCGAACCTGGGTCTCCTGCATTGCAGGCAGACTCTTTACGGACTGAGCCACCAGGGAAGGTACTATACTTTTATTAATTCAGTCAACCCTTCCAACCCTCCTATGAAGAGTCAATATTATTCACATTAAAAGGAAATAAAACACTAAGGCATTAATTTACTTGTCAAAGTTTCAAAACTAGAGGAAGCACCATAGGAGGACTTTGGGACCCACTGGCTCACCTTTAGAGTCAGGTCTCAGGATCCCACAGTGGCATCATTCTCAGAAGCTGACAAACTGCATATCCGTACTTGAAAGTCTTGAGTGCTTTTAACCGCTCTGCTATATTGCCTCTCAAGTGGAAAAGGCTGGCCTATATTTTTCCAGGAGAAAATTAAGACATATCTTTGTATTTGTAACTATACAAGTATGTCACTTGAATTATACCAAAAGGCAGTTTTTTAAAAAGTCCTCAACACTAACTCTATAAAAATAGAAAGCAATCGTCTCAATATGTCCTTTTCTAGCTGCATCCAGGTTAAATGTTAGGGGAACAAGAGAATTTTTGTGACCTATGGGATAGTGGGTAATCTTTCAGTGATTATGCCTTCAAAGCATGAAATGTCATACAGCTATAAATGACTGAACTAAAATAGAATCATCTTTTTAAATGATTCTCTCTAACCATCTTAAAATAGAAAATGCATACAGAACTGTACCTTCTGGATAATGACTTTTGGGCTTTCACGGCCAGGTGCAGGCCCAGGTGCTGGTTTGGTCCTAGCTAGACAGGTCATGTTATTAGCCAACACGAATGTGCTGAGTGATGTGCTCAGCCCCTCCCAGAGCAAAGCAGGTTGGTCCTGTTACTGCTTTGCAAAACTGACCTCATGGAAGACTTGAAAAAAATCCATGTACATAGTAAATCTATTTTCAAAACATATGCCTTGATGTAATTTGAGCTGATGGTCTATAATTAGTAAGATAAATCTTAGTTTTAATGAAACATTAAAAAGTCATACTTCTTAATGAACCTGTATTGCTTTCTACTTTGTACCTACATGAAACTGTGGAAAAGGATTATATTTTTATTTCTAGATTAATTTTGTCAAGCCAGTGAAATCAGAGATAAGCTCAATTTTATATTTTAAAAGGTCTTTAAAATTTTGTCTATAAGGACTTTTTTAGTTCAACATTTTTTTTTCTTTTCTTTTCTTTTTTAACTTTATAATATTGTATTGATTTTGCCATATATAAAAATGAATCCGCCACAGGTATACATGTGTTCCCCATCCTGAACCCTCCTCCCTCCTCCCTCCCTATACCATCCCTCTGGGTCATCCCAGTGTACCAGCCCCAAGCATCCAGTATCGTGCATTGAACCTGGACTGGAGACTTGTTTCATATATGATATTATACATGTTTCAATGCCATTCTCCCAAATCTTCCCACCCTCTCCCTCTCCCACAGAGTCCAAAAGACTGTTCTATACATCTGTGTCTCTTTTGCTGTCTCGTATACAGGGTTATTGTTACCATCTTTCTAAATTCCATATATATGTGTTAGTATACTGTATTGGTGTTTTTCTTTCTGGCTTACTTCACTCTGTATAATAGGCTCCAGTTTCATCCACCTCATTAGAACTGATTCAAATGTATTCTTTGTAATGGCTGAGTAATACTGCATTGTGTATATGTACCATAGCTTTCTTATCCATTTATCTGCTGATGGACATCTAGGTTGCTTCCATGTCCTGGCTATTATAAACAACATTTTAATTAAAAGTTTTACAATTTTATTATATAGACAGTTTTTCAGGTTTACTGTTGCAGAATATCCATGATTAGTATAACTCTATGGAACAAATAATCTTTTATTTTTGTTTTTTGCACACACTCATTTTATTGCAGGTATTGAAATAGAATACAGGAAAGCTGTTAATTACCTCAACCACTCAAACACATCTGTCTTTAAAGAATATTTTTTTTGTTTTAGTTGAATTTATTATTGAAAGTATAAAAAAGAATCATATGTGAATATGCATGTTCCTTCAATAGTATTTCTGAATATACGAATCCTCACATTTGCATTTCTTTTTCTCTCCATTGGAATCCTTTGCAATTGCTTTCCTCCCTGCTGGAAAGTTCTTTGCTCTTACAGTCTCATCTGTCACTCCATGTGTTCTCTCCCAAGATTATGTAAAGGTCAACGTTTCAGTAAGGCTTTCTCTGACCTTACGCATTGAAAATTAGGGTGCCACCCTCTCCTTCATTTGTTGTTGCCTCAGCTTTATTTTTATCTGTAACACGATCACTTGACAGACTAGTCTCCACTGAATAGAATGTAAGTTCCACAGGGCAGGGGTGCTTTGTATGGATAACTGTTACAGCTTCAGCTCTTAGAACAATATTTATGGTACATCCTACATTCTTGGTAAATATCTGTTCATTTTAAAAGTTCCTAACTTTTAATTTTTTTAACTTAGTGCTGTATCTTTAGATCTTTCCAACATCTTAGTGTCCTTAGAAAATATAATTTTAATATCTGAGTACAGAATATATATATATATATATATATATATATATACATACACATATCTCATAACTTTTTAATATACTCCCTCATTTTTGGACATTTAGTTTGAGTTCTCCCCTAATATAAATTCTATGGCAATGAACATTCTCACTGACTATGGTTTGGATGTATCCCCCAAATTCATATGTTGACGTCCCAGTGCCCAAAGTGATGGTATTAGGAAGTGGGGTCTTGGGAGATGCTTTGGTCACGTGGGTGGAGCCATCATGAATGAGACTAATGTCCTCATAGGAGGCCTGGGAATTCCCCTCCCATTTTCGTGCCACATGATAATACAATATGGGAAAATTCTTGAACCCAGGAGACCGCTTTCACCCCACAGTGCTGACACCCTGATCTTAGAAATCCAGTCTCTAAAACTGTGAGAAATAGATTTGTTTGTAAGTTACCCAGTCTGTGATATTTTTTTGGAGCAGCCTGGACTAAGACATCATTCAATTACATGTTTCTCTCTTATAACTTTCTTAAAATAAAGAAGTGACATTGCTACTTTAAAGCATATAGACATTTTTAATATATTGTCTATTGCAGTCAGAAATGTTTTACTAGTTTAAATGCCCTCAGGAATATAAAACTTTTTATTTTCAAACATCCTCACTAATACTTTGCATTTGGATTTTTTTTAATGTCTTATAATTTCATAAATAAAAATACATTTTATTGATGTTTCAACATGTACCTTAACATTAATATCCATGCCATTGGAGACTGCTGCAGAGAGTATAGAAGATCTGTGAGCTCTATTACCTCATGTAGTTGTGAGGTGCATACATGCTCAGTCTAACTCTTTGTAACCCCAAGGACTGCAGCCCACCAGGCTCTTCCATCCATGGAGCTTTCCAGGCAAGAAATACTGGAGTGGGTTGCTGTTGCCTCCTCCTCCAGGGGAATCTTGCCAACACTAGGACTGAACCTGTGTCTTCTGCATTGGCAGGTAGATTCTTATACTACTCAGCCACTTGGAAAGTCTAGAGATTCCCCATTTTTATTTGTGCTGCTTTTAACAGGCTTGACTGTACTGAACACAAAGCCACCAGCACCAGAAAAACAGAACCAAACAGTAACTACAGCTACTGAAGAATGTCTTGTCATTCAGGAGTTACATTTAATGACACAAATGAGTATTAACATTTCCATTAGTATGACTGTTTTCTCTTTCCAAAAAGAAGCCTTTTAGATATACTATTTTAGATGACAAAGTTGACACAAAAATACTTTTTATGCCCACAAATGTTGTACATTTTCCTTTAAAAAAAGAGCACTTAAAAGTAATGCCTTGAAATGGAAGAAGTGACAGTGACATATATACATTATCATGTGTAAAACGTAGCTAGTGAGAAGTTGCTAGATACCACAGGGAGCCCAGCCTGGCACTCTGTGATGACCTAGAGGGATGGGATGGGAGGAGGGGTAGGAGGCTCCAGGGGGGGGTGGTATATGTATAATTATGACTGATTCATGTTGTTTTATGGCAGAAACCAACACATTGTAAAGCAATTTTCCTCTAATTAAAAAATAAATAGATATGATCACAAAACTGAAGGAAGTAAATATTCTTGTAATGGATGATGTAACTTCAAAATGATTAGCCCATTCTAGAAAGAAAACAGCTGGGAATTAAGGTTCATCCACTGGAAATTGTTTTACAATAATCAAAACATTTAAAACCTCAAGGCTCAGGATCCCATAGGTCAGAGCCAACCTTTTTGATAAACTCTTAGTAAAGTCTTAGAGACTAGAAGCAAGATAGTTTGTGACACATATGTGCTCTAAAAAACTAGAATAGATTTTTACTGAATAGTGGTATAACTGATGGTATGTTTCTTAAAGGTCCAAATGTAATAAAAAATGGAAAAAAGAAAAAACAATAAATAAATTGATAAAAAGTAATGCCTTGAGTACCAAGATATTTTGGCCCATAATGATTGTTTTATAATTAAATATTGTGAAAAATATTTTATCCAGTATGACTCCCATGTTTGGAAAACAAGATCATATGATACTTTGCATTTTTGTGAGCAATAGGCTTCTCTGGTGGCTCAGATGTGAAAGAGTATGCCTGCAATGCAGGAGAGCCAGATTCGATACCTGGGTTGGGAAGATACCCTGAAGAAGGGAATGGCAACCCATTCCAATATGCTTACCTGGAGAATTCCACGCACAGAGGAGCTTGGTGGATGATAGCCCATGGAGTCACAAAGAGTCAGACACGACTGAGCCACTAACGGAGACAAGCAATACCATTTGGTCAAAGACCTTGTGTTATATATGTGTTTCCCTTTTTGGCTGTTGCTTCCCCATGTTGGAGTAATTTCTCCTTCTGTGTGCCTTGGCAAGCAGCTGGGCTCAGCACTCATTACAGAAGCCCAGAAGCCCAGATACTCACTTTCCCCACAACTTCAGTGATATCAGAGTGTAGACATGTTTTCCAAGTCTAATTTTGACCTTCTGTATTAGTCAACTTGTACGGCCATAACAATAGAAAAGACTGGGTGGCTGAAACAACGGAAATTTATTTTCTCACAGTTTTGCATGTTAGAAGTCAAAGATAAAGGTGCTCTAAGATTGATTTCTGGGGAGACATTCTTCCTGACTTTTGCAGAAAATCATTTTATTAAAGGTTCTCAAAATAATCTCACTGTGTCCTCCCATGGCCTCTTCTCTATGCTTCTGCAAAAGAGAGGGAAGGGTCTCTGGTGTCTTTTACCTCTTCTTAAAGGAATACCAGGCCTATTAAATTAGGGCCACACCCTCATGACCTCATTTAACCTTAATTCCCTCCATTAAGGCATCCCAAAGAAAAAGAAATGCAAGAAGGCAAAAATGGTTTTCTGAGGAGGCCTTACAAATATCTGAGAAAAGAAGCGAAGTGAAAGGCAAAGGCAAAAGGGAAAAATATGCCAACTGAATGCAGAGTTCCAAAGAATAGCAAGGATAGATAACAAAGCCTTCTTAAGTGAACAATGCAAAGAAATACAGGAAAACAATAGAGTGGGAAAGAATAGAGATCTCTTCAAAAAATTAGAGATACCAAGGGAACATTTCATGCAAAGATGGGTACAATAAAGGACAGACATGGCAAGGACCTGAGAGATGCAGAGGAAATTAAGAAGAGGTAGCAAGAATACACAGAAGAGCTATCCAAAAATGGTCTTAATGACCCAGATAACCATGATGATGTGGGCACTCATCTAAAGCCAGACATCCTGGAGTGTGAAGTCAAATGGGCCTTAGGAAGTATTAGTATTAACAAAGCTAGTGGAGATGATGGAATTCCAGTTAAGCTATTTCAAGTCCTAAAAGATGATGCTGTAAAAGTGCTACAGTCAATATGCCAGAAAAATTGGAAAACTCAGTAGTTGCCACAGGGTTGGAAAAGGTGAGTTTTCACTCCAATCACAAAGAAAGGCAATGCCAAAGAATGTTCAAACTACTGCACAATTGTATTCATTTCACATGCTAGCAAAGTAGTGTTCAAAATACTTCAAGCTAGGCTTCAACAGTATGTGAATCGAGAACTACCAGATGTTCAAGCTGGATTTAGAAAAGGCAGAGGAACCAGAGATCAAATTGGCAACATCTATTGGATCATTGAAAAAGCAAGAGAATTCCAGAAAAACATCTACTTCTTCTGTTTTATTGACTATCCCAAAGCCTTTGACTGTGTGTATCACAACAAAGTGTGGAAAATACTTAAAGAGGTGGAAATACCAGACCACCTTACCTGCCTCCTGAGAAACCTGTATGCAGGTCAAGAAGCTACAGTTAGACCTAGACATGGAGCAACTAACTGGTTCCAAATTGGGAAAGGAGTACGTCAAGGCTGTATATTGTTACCCTGCTTATTTAACTGCTATGAAATGTACATCATGAGGAATGCCAGGCTGGTTAAAACACAAGTTGGAATCAAGATTTCTGGGAGAAATATCAATAACCTCAGATATAGAAATGATACCCCTCTAATGGCAGAAAGTGAAGCGTAACTAAAGAACCTCCTGATGAGGGAGAGAGAGGAGTGTGAAAAAGCTGGCTTAAAATTCAACATTCAAAGGCTGAAATCATAGCATCTGTTCTCATCACTTCATGACAAACAGAAGAGGAAACAATGGAAACAGGGACAGGCTTTGTTTTCTTGGGCTCCAAAATCATTGCAGATGGTCCTGCAGCCATGAAGTCAAAAGACATTTACTCCTTGGAAGAAAAGCTATGACCAACCTAGATAGCATAGTAAAAAGCAGAGACATCACTTTGCTACCAAATATCCATAGAGTCAAAGCTATGTTTTTTCCATTACTCCTGTATGGATGTGAGAGTTGGACAATAAAGCTGAGCATGGAAGAACTGATGCTTTCAAACTGTGGTTCTGGAGAGGACTTGAGAGACTTGCTTCCCTTGGACAGCAAGGAAATCAAAGCAGTCAGTTTTAAAGGAAATCAACCCTAGTATTCATTGAAAGGACTGATGCTGAAGCTGAAGCTCCAATACTTTGTCCACCTGATGCAAAGAACTGACTCATTGGAAAAGACCCTGATGCTGGGAAAGACTGAGGGCAGTAGGAAAAGAAGGCAACAGAAGAGGAGATGGTTGTATGGCATCACTGACTCAGTGGACATGAGTTTGAGCAAACTCCAGGAGATAGTGAAGAACAGGGAAGCCTGGCATGCTGCAGTCCATGGGGTCACTAAGAGTTGGACATGACTTAGTGACTGAACACACACAAGCCTGCCTTAAACCTCTGTCAAATACAGTCACAATGAGTGTTAAGCCTTCAACATATGAATTGGGAGAAAAGGAGGGGATTCAATACACAATAGCTTCCACACAGAAGAATCTATGGTGGGTAATGACATAGTAAAGGGTTCCTCTTGGCTATAGTGCTAGTGTTAGCAAGACTACCTCATTCTCAGTGGTGACATGACAACTTAACCATTCCATTACTGAGATGTAGTTTACAGTTTAGTTCTGACTGCCTAGCTCTTCAGGTCACAGGCCAGAAAGCCAAGTCCTTTCCCCAGATATTTCTAAGTTGTTCTAGAAGCTACCTCATAGTCTTCCAATAATTTCCCTTACGAATTTAATTACCCTGAGTCAGTTTCTATTGCAGCTGCTAATAACCCTTGATGGAAACAGAATTTTTAACCTAAAATTAAAATATCACTGCAAATATAATAAGATGATTGAGATGTGTGTCTCTGATGAGCGTTTTCATCTGATACAAGGTTAATTGCCTAAAGAGAGCTCTGATAAGTAGGGTGGTGAAAATAGGGTATCATACTAAAAAGATTAATTAAAATGATGGTTGGCGGTCATAAGAAAATGACTAAGGATTTGTAGTTTGAATAATAGAAGTAATTTTGAAACCTTGACAGGCATTTTACTCTCATTTTCCACTGGAGGTGGAAATTTTCACATCACTTTTTTCTACAAAACATGTTTTTACTTTTTCACCAACAGTTTACAGTCTTAACTAATAACACTCTGTATTAACACAGTCACTTTCTCATACCAATAATACATTGGTATGATACAACAACATTTGTATATTGACAATATATTTCTATTTGGCATATTAAAAATTTCTATAGTGTTTATATTTCTTATTTTGTCTAAAATATGATCTTTAGTAGTGTATTCTATTTTGCCTATTTTATATAGGTATATTTTGTTGCAGTCTTCCTAATCAAAATTTTATCTCTCCCTTCTCTTTCTCTGCTTCAGGGAAATTATTTCAATATCATTCTTTTTGTTGAGATGACATTGATCTTCAAATATTTCTCCTCTCTAGAGAATAAATTAGCATGGACTTACCTATGTAGATTCCTACATTGGGATTTCCAAGCCAGAGCTCTGCAAAGGGAAAGATTTTCATAGAGATTCCTTTGCATCCTGTGAGAAAGCCTGCATTTCCACAAAAGTGTTATTTATAGCAGTCTTTCAGAAGATAAGAAAGAGAGAAGTTTCCTTGACTTTTTTGTCTGATACCATCTTCAATTGGTCAAAGCATCCATTTGCAACTGCAGGAGAGCAATTCCTACTGATAGATAGAAAGTTCTCATTAGAACAGATCTTATGATATCTGTTAAAAATGATATTTTAATGGCTACCAACTCTAGTATTCTTGCCTGGAGAAGTCCATGGACAGAGGAGCCTGGCGGGCTACAGTCCACGGGGTTGCAGAGTTGGACACGACTGAATGATTAACACTGCTTTACGATTTTTCAAATAGGAAGTTTTCATCAGATTAGGTCCTACTAAATTTATTTTTTGGTTCCCTTTCTATAATGTCTTAATAAAAGTTAATATTTTTAACTTGCTTATTTTCTATCAGGTGCTATTCTAAACTTCATATATATAACATTTAATTCTTAAGAAAATCCATGCAGTATACAATATCATGATCATTTGAAGATAAGAAAGTTGAAATTAAAGAAACTGACCAAGGTTTAAAATTTTGCCTTAAGCATTATATTATATTGTTTTCTTTAAAGTCATCAGTGAAGTTCATCGGACAATTTTAGTTTACGGGGAAAGTCAAGATTGTATGTTGGTAAAATCAAACATTGCTGTGGATATTTAACATAAGACACATTGTGAATAGGACAGCCAGCATTATGGCTGTGATTTGTCAGCTACCCTACATACCACTATCAAATACATCTTACGTGTCGCTTTAGTCATTTTCTTCCCACGTTCAAAAGGTTCATTATCTGTTGAATGAAGTTTAGTCACCTAAGCCGTATATCTAAAGCTATTCAAGTTTGATTCCTATTTCTTTTTTAAGCACTTTTTATTCCAATATATATCCTATATTCCAGGCCCCCCAGTGGTACTGGTGGTAAAAAATCTGCCTGCTAGTAGGAGACACAAGAGATGTAATTTCCATCCCTGGATGCGGAAGAGCCCCCGGAAGGAAATGCATTCCCACTCCAGTGTTCTTGCCTGGTAAATTCCATACACAGAGGAGCCTGTGGGCTGTAGAGAGTCAGACATAACTGACTGAGAACTGAGAACCACCCCCCACCACAGACACACAAATCCTATATTCCAAAATAGATTACTTATTCTTTCTCAAAATGGTATCTGTAACTTGTATTGGGTGAAATTTCAATCCTCCTTTAACAACAACACAAAGTATACCTAAAATTTACAATGAAATCTTTAATATCTTCCCAGGTGGAACTGACTGCTTCCTCCTCAAAATTTTGTTATATTCTTTTGGCCATCATTATCGTTAATACTAAGCTTAGCTATTTCTGCATTTTCTTCTCTCTCTTAGTAAATTTTATACTAAGTTTATTATTTTATGTCTTTCATTTTCTCTGGGTTATAATGTGAATATTTTATGAGGCTATCTTCAAACTGATGACCAGTTGACCATTATTGAAAGTTCAGTTCATTTCAGTTCAGTCGCTCAGTCGTGTCCGACTCCTTGCGACCCCATGAATCGCAGCACGGCAGGCCTCCCTGTCCATCACCAACTCCTGGAGTTCACTCAGACTCACGTCCATCGAGTCAGTGATGCCATCCAGCCATCTCATCCCCTGTCGTCCCCTTCTCCTCCTGCCCCCAATCCCTTGCAACATCAGAGTCTTTTCCAATGAGTCAACTCTTCGCATGAGGTGGCCAAAGTACTGGAGTTTCAGCTTTAGCATCATTCCTTCCAAAGAAATCCCAGGGCTGATCTCCTTCAGAATGGACTGGTTGGATCTCCTTGTAGTCCAAGGGACTCTCAAGAGTCTTCTCCAACACCGCAGTTCAAAAGCATCAATTCTTCGGCACTCAGCCTTCTTCACAGTCCAACTCTCACATCTATACATGACCACAGGAAAAACCATAGCCTTGACTAGATGGACCTTTGTTAGCAAAGTAATGTCTCTGCTTTTTAATATGCTATCTAGGTTGCTCATAACTTTCCTTCCAAGGAGTAAGCGTCTTTTAATTTCATGGCTGCAATCACCATCTGCAGTGATTTTGTAGCCCAAAAAAATAAAGTCTGACACTGTTTCCACTGTTTCCCCATCTATTTCCCATGAAGTGATGGGACGGATGCCATGATCTTCGTTTTCTGAATGTTGAGCTATAAGCCAGCTTTTTCACTCTCCTCTTTCACTTTCATCAAGAGGCTTTTTAGTTCTTCTTTACTTTCTGCCATAAGGGTGGTGTCATCTGCATATCTGAGGTTATTGATATTTCTCCTGGCAATCTTGACTCCAGCTTGTGGTTCTTCCAGTCCTGCGTTTCTCATGATGTACTTGCATAGTTAGTACTAAACAAAGGAATGCAACTCCACTGAGGCCAAGACAACAAGAATTACTTCTCTAGCATTCTTTTTGGGGAAAAAAAAGCAAAACAAAACAGTATCATTATGCAATAGTAATTACATCAAATGTCAATTTTCATGATTTTTACATGTCTTTATATATCAGAAGAGGAAAATGAGGTCAACAAAAATTTAACCCCCCAAAATCCCCCAAACTTTCTTTTTTGTTTCATTGCATTTCCTGACCTACATAGTCTTTCTATCCTTGGAGGACAGAAAACTCTTCTGTCCTTAGCTCATCCATGACTTTCTTTCCCCTCCCCGTCTTCCTGATTCTGTCCTGTAAAACCCAAAGGAACTATCTGGAAACAGCATAAACCTTATCAAAGGATGAAGAGAGAAGGAAATGGGCAGTATCAAATCAGAATCTCCTTTAGGAGATTTAAGAGCACCTTAAAAGCTTTCTTATATTATTAAATGTAGTTCTGCCTGGTAAATATCAAGAAACTCACAGAACATTTAATTACCCCTTTAAACAAGGAAGAAAAAATACTTAATGAACAAAAGGACACATATCATTGGTGATTACAGAGAAATAAAAATAATAAAATATGTTAACACTATGGAATTATAACAGCTCCACTAATGGCTTTTATGTTCTTTGAAACCAATTCTCAAGTTTTGAATATAAGATCAATGCAGACATGTTTAAAGTTGCAACTTGGACCTCCCTGTCACCCCCACCTCCCCATCCCACCCCTCTAGGTCATCACAGAGCACCAAGCTGAACTTTCTGTTCTGTACAGCAGCTTCCTACTAGCTATTTTATTTATATATATTTATTTATTTACATGGATAAATTCTGTAAATTAGCTTATGTAAAATCAATTTTTCAGTGTTCTTGGACTCCCCCTGCAGCAATTATATGAGGATGAAATACAGCTTCATATTTTATAACTGCATGTTTCAAACTAAAAACCCAACTATGAGCCCTATGACCTTTGCTATGTTACTTAACATACTTGTAACTTTGTTTCTGCATCTAAGTACTAAGTAAAAATACTATTATTAGAAGAAAATGGGTAAGATACTACAATATATCTATAAAATATATTTGGCAACCAGTTAAAAAAAAAAAAACAACTAAGATCATGGCATCCAGCCCCATTCAGATCAGATCAGATCAGTCGCTCAGTCATGTCCGACTCTTTGCGACCCCATGAATCGCAGAACGCCAGGCCTCCCTGTCCATCACCAACTCCCAGAGTTCACTCAGACTCACGTCCATCGAGTCAGTGATGCCATCTGGCCATCTCATCCTCTGTTGTCCCCTTCTCCTTCTGCCCCCAATCCCTCCCAGCATCAGAGTCTTTTCCAATGAGTCAACTCTTCACATGAGGTGGCCAAAGTACTGGAGTTTCAGCTTTAGCATCATTCCTTCCAAAGAAATCCCAGGGCTGATCTCCTTCAGAATGGACTGGTTGGATCTCCTTGCAGTCCAAGGGACTCTCAAGAGTCTTCTCCAACACCACAATTCAAAAGCATCAATTCTTCGGCACTCAGCCTTCTTCACAGTCCAACTCTCACATCCATACATGACCACAGGAAAAACACTAGCCTTGACTAGACGAACGAAGCTAGTGGAGTGATAGAATTCCAGTCGAGCTGTTCCAGATCCTAAAAGATGATGCTGTGAAAGTGCTGAACTCAATATGCCAGCAAATTTGGAAAACTCAGCAGTGGCCACAGGACTGGAAAAGGTCAGTTTTCATTCCAGTCCCAAAGAAAGGTAATGCCAAAGAATGCTCAAACTACCGCACATTTGCACTCATCTCACACACTAGTAAAGTAATGCTCAAAATTCTCCAAGCCAAGCTTCAGCAATACGTGAACCATGAACTTCCAGCCCCATTACTTCATGACAAATAAAAGAGGAAAAGGTGGAAATAGTGACAGATTTCCTCTTCTTGAGCTCCAAAATCACTGTGGATGGTGACTGAAGCCATGAAATCAGAAGACGATTGCTTCTTGGTAGGAAAGCGATGCCAAGCCTAGACTATGTGTTGAAAAGCAGAGACATTACTTTGCTGACAAAGGTCCATATAGTCAAGGCTATGGTCTTCCCAGTGGTCATGTACAGTTGTGAGAGCTGGGCCACATAAATAAGGTAGATCACCAAAGAATTGATGTCTTCAAACTGCAGTGCTGGAGAAGACTCCTGAAAGTCCTTTGGTAAGCAAGGAGATCAAAACAGTCAATCTTAAGGGAGATCAACCCTGAATATTCTCTGGAAGGACTCATGGTGAAGCTCCAGTATTTTGGTCATCTGATGTGAACAGATGACTCATTGGAAAAGTCCATGATGCTGGGAGAGATCGAGTGCAGAAGGAGCAGAGGGCATCAGAGATGGCTGGACAGCATCACCAATGCAATGAACATGAACTTGGGCAAACTCCGGGAGATTGTAAGAGACAGGGAGGCCTGGTGTGCTGCAGTCCAATGGGTTGCAGAGTTGGACATGACTGGAAGACTGAACAAAAACTGCAACAAAAATTGTTAGAATGGAAGTCTTAAAATCAATCTCAAGTTAGAAAGTGAAAGCAAATAATTAATTTTAACTTGGACATATTTTCATTGATACTGATGAGACTGTTCTTGTTAAAATGCTGGTCATCTTGACTTTGAGGAAAGAGCTTCCTTAAAAACAACAACAGCAACAACAACAACAAAAAATGAAAACCAAAAAATAAAATGATGCAGTTGTTAGCACTGAAGTAACCAAAGATAACTAAATAGCTAGAATCATTCTTTTGGACACATATTTTATTCATTCTTCTCTATGTTTAATTCATTGGTAAATATCACATTCACTGTCAACAGCTGGAATTGATTTACAGAGGTGAAACCAATTCATCTTCTGTTGACAGCAAGTATTTATCTAACACTCAGAGAGTTTAACCCAGGAGAAATCATTTACCTTCTTTTTGTTTCAGCTACCTATCTGTAAAGCAGGACAAATGGTGGTCATTTTCTACCTAATTTAAGAACTGTCATTAAGGTAAGTTATAAAAAAATCCATGACAAATGTGACACATTTTGAGGGAAAAATGGATTTACCAGTTTATTTTTTGCTTTTTTTTCTGCCTTTTTTCTCATTCCTCTTTCCCTGCTGTTTTTTTATTATTAAAATGATCGATGGATAGACAATAAAATTCTGTTGTATAGCACAGGGAATTATAGTCAAGATCCTGTGATAAACTATAATGGAAAAGAATATGAAAAAGGATATATATATATATATAATGTATATGTATAACTGAGTCACTGCTATACAGCAGAGATTAGGACAATAATGGAAATAAATTCTATGTCAATAAAATTTTTTAAAAAACAACTTTAGTTTTCTCATTCACTATTTAGCTTTGGTGGGTTTTTTTTTTTGCATATTTACAATGGTTTTCCTACAGCTTGTAAAATGCATCACTGACATAAGTATAGTCCTCCTATTAGAGATAATAATGTTCCAACTTCAAGCAAAATATAGAAACCTTGCACTTTAATATAAATTGATCTCCCATCTCTGTCTTTATGTTGTACTTGTTATACATAATGGGGCTCCCCAGGTGGCTCAGTCATAAAAAATCTGCCTGCCAAAGCCAGAGATGCTGTTTTGATCCCTAGGTTGGGAAGATCCCCTGGAGAAGGAAATGGCAACCCACTCCAGTATTCTTACCTGGAGAATCCCACGGACAGATAAGCCTGGTGGGCTGCAGTCCATGGGGGCACAAAGAGTCAGACATGACTGAGTGACTAAGTACACACACATACATAATATATCCCAAAACACTGTAATTCTCACAATAGGATGATTTTCTTTTAAAGTTTTATAAAATTTATAAAGAAATTTAAATTTGAAAAGACAAAAATAGTTTCTTAAATCTGTCCAGATATTTGCCATTTCCAGTGTTCTTCATTCTTTTCTGAGGATCTAAATTTCCATCAACCGTCATTTCCCCTGAGCCTGAAGAACTTCCTTAAGTGTTCTTACAGTACAGGTCTCTGGCAATAAGATCTCTTTGTCTTCTTCTATCTGAAAATGTGATTTTTGTCTTCATTTTGAGATGATATGTTTTTTGAATAAAGAATTTTAGGTCTACAAAGTTCCATCTTTCAGCAATTTAAGATGTTTTGCTACTGTTTTCTCGTTCCCATGGTTTCTGGAGGTTTTGTCCTTCTAACTGCATGTTTATTTGACTGCTCAATATCATCTAATATGTGCTTGAGGCTGTATTCATTAAAAAACATTTTTTTCAGCGTTTCCCACTTTGGATTTCTATTTATCTGTTTTCAAGTTTATTTACTCTTCTTTCTTGTCCATTTGGCTAAATCATCCAGTTAATTTTTCACTTCCCTGAGAAATTATTTTTAGTTCTAGAATTTCTTTCTCCTGAGGCTTTCCATGTATCTGCTGAGATTTTTCATGCATTCAAAAAATGTTGTTTTACTTCATTGATGATTATTTAAAACCAACTTAAAAATATTTTTTCTGTTAGTTTCAACATCTGTTTCCTTTCAAGGTCAGACTTGGTTGATATCTTTACTCTCAAAAAATATTTTCCATTTTCTTGGTAGCTTGTCAAATAACTTTTTGTATAGCATGTTAAATTGTAGAAATTCTGAATTTATTATTTTCCTGTGATGAGTATTGCTTTCTTTGTTTTATCAGGTAGTTTTCTTTAGAGGATTGAACTAAAACATCTGGTTTTTGTGCTCTATATATTGTTCAGAACTTTGGTCCCAAGCAAGGGTACCCTCAGAGTCTGTGCATGAGTAACTCAGCATTCAGCAAGAGATGGGGCTACACAGGATAAGAGAGCTTTCTCTGACTGCTGCCATTCTCTTTAGTGTTCATGGTCTTTTGGCTTAATTTTTTTTTCTTATTAGCTGGATCATATGACGAGTACGTTTAGTTTTATAAGAAGCTACCAAATCGGCTTCCAAAATAACTGTATCATTTTGCATCCTCACCAGCAATGAATGAGTGTTTCTATTGTTCTATGTCCTCCCAAGCATTCAGTGGTGTTAGTGTTTTGGATTTTAACCATTCTGATAATTGTGTATAGGTATCTTACTTTTGTTTTAATTTTCAGCTCTCCCATAATATATGATATGAACTGTATGCTTATTTGCCATCTGTATATTTTCTTTGAGCTATCTATTCAGGCATTTTGCCCATTTTTAAATCAAATTGTTCATTTTTTTAATTGTTCAGTTTTAAGAATCCATTGTATATTTTAAATGGTACTCCTTTATCTAATGTGCCTTTTGCAAGTATTTTCTTGTAGCCTATGGCTTGTCTACTTATTCTCTTGACTGTCATTTACAGAGCAGAAATTTTTTAATTTTAGTGAAATTTGGCTTACCAATTCTTTCATTGAATCATGTCTTTGGTATTGTACCTGAAAGTCTATGCCATAGCAAGATTATCTAGATTTTGTCCTACATTATCTTCTAGGAATTTTATGTTTTTCATTTAGACTTGTGAGCCACTTTGATTCATTTTGAGTTAATTTTTTGGGAAGGTATAAGGTCTGTGTTTAGATTCATCCTTTGCTGTGGATTTCTGTTTGTTCCAGTACACATGGTGGTCCAAAATCCAAAATCCAAACATATTAAAAGAAGTTTTGAGTTTATAGGTGCCTATCAAATATTGAAAGCACGGTAAATGCTACTAGGATTGTGTAAATGCTATCAAAATATATATTCTTTTTTCTACATTGAGCAAAAGAATTTTTTTTTTTTTTTTTAGATTGTACCTTTGTTCAGGTATTATGGCTGGCAATCTACTAACAGCTTAATGCAAAATAACATTAGGCACTACCGCACATTTGCAGTCATCTCACATGCTAACACAGAGAAGGCAATGGCATCCCACTCCAGTACTCTTGCCTGGAAAATCCCATGGACGGAGGATCCTGGTGGGCTGCAGTCCATGGGGTTGCTAACAATCAGACACGACTGAGCAACTTGACTTTCACTTTTCACTTTCATGCATTGGAGAAGGAAATGGCAACCCACTCCAGTGTTCTTGCCTAGAGAATCCCAGGGATGGCAGAGCCTGGTTGGCTGCCCTATGGGGTCACATAGAGTCGGACACAACTGAAGTGACTTAGCAGCAGCAGCACATCTAGCACAGTGATGGTCAAAATTCTCCAAGCCAGGCTTCAACAGTAAGTGAACCATGAACTTCCAGATGCTCAAGCTGGATTTAGAAAAGTCAGAGGAACCAGAGATCAAATTGCCAGCATCTGTTGGATCATTGAAAATGCAAGAGAGTTCAAGAAAAATATCTAAATCTGCTTCATTGACTATGCCAAAGACTTTGACTCTGTGGATCACAATAAACTGTGGAAAATTCTTGAAGGGATGGGAATACCAGACCACCTGACCTGCCTCCTGAGAAATATGTATACAGGTCAAGAAGCAGCAGAACTGTACATGGAACAACAGACTGGTTCCAAATAGGGAAAGGAGTACGTCAAGGCTATATATAGTCACCCTGCTTATTTAACTTAAATGCAGAGTATGTCATAAGAAACGCTGGACTGGATGAAGCACAAGCTGGAATCAAGATTGCTGGGAGAAGTATCAATAACCACAGATATGCTGATGACACCACCCTTATGGCAGAAAGTAAAGAGGAACTAAAAAGCCTCTTGATGAAAGTGAAAGAGGAGAGTGAAAAAGTTTTTTCCAGTTTTCCTTATAGATCAGGTTAAGAAAAGCAAATTAAATGAATTAAATGTTTCATAAGAAAATAATTTTTAATGTTGCTCCATTTTAGAGGTCAACAGCTTTTGTTGTAACTTCTTTATACACATGCATTTGTATATGCACAACATTGATATGTGGTTCACTAGTTTATATGAGTTTAAATAACTACTGTAGAATGTTTATATATTTATCTATGGAAGAATTATATATTAGATTATAGGCATAATAATTTTACAGTATTATATTTATTTTTACTCTCCAAGTTTGCATATTGTTTTGCTTTTTAATTACCCACAGCATGGTGCAAGCTATAAAGCTTTTTACCCCAGCACTTCATAACTGCATATCCTTAAGGATCCTGGGCATATAATTTGATACAAAAAATGAGTTTTGGATCCATATTAAGTATATTAATACATGTGAAGACAATTTACACTACATACTATTAACATATCAATTCATATATTGCTACATTATAAACACTTTTTCTTTGAAATATTAACTTCACTTAGGGCTACATTTTCACAAACATGAGCTCAGGGCTCATATTATGTGTGTGCACTGAATGAATGTATATTTAATAGATATGTGTATTCTTCTAAATATTTTTCCAGTTGCATTCCTTTATGGTTACACTTTCCCAAATATTCTTACAGCCATCCCTGCCCTTGGGATATTTTTAGGAATGATAATCGAAGACCAAAATCAATCAAAATGAGATTAACATTTTCTGCTATATGTTAAATAGAGACATCTAAATACTTTCCTCCTAGTTAACCACATTTACTATTATTTTCTACAGTTCTCCTAAGCTTCTCTATACTTAAAAGCCAACTCATGTCTTAGAAAAATTAATTTTAATTTTGTTTCTCGAGGAAACAGTTAAGAGACTAGACTACAATCCCTGAGTTTTCATTGGAGGCTTAGAAGTTCATTACTGAGTTCTGTCTTGAATACAAAGCTACATCCATATCCCTTCAAGTATGTTGCAGCGTCTCTTCTGTAGTTAATTTTGTTTTAGTTATATTGTGCTTTTGAGGGAGGTTAGTAAGGTACCCTTATCTGAAGAGAATGTGAGTCCCTTTGCCTGAATTCTGAAGAAGTGAGTGGAGTCCTAGAAGAAACACTTGTGTTCTCATGTGGCATTCTCCTGGTTAACCCCTTCCAAATTTGTATTTCCCTGCTTTATGAAATAACAGTAATATCGTTCATTCATGTAGTGCAGAGGTCCAGCTCCGGCTGATCCAGGGAGTTCAAAGGGGAGATGGCGTTGGCAAATACACTGGCTTTAATTAGATATTAATTAGAGATATAAAGAGTAATAGAATGAGGATAGCTCAGCAGGAAAATACAGTGGAGAAAAGAGGCTGAGTAGCTTGGTTTACGTGGGAAACCAATAAAACTTCAAGACAAGAAGCTTGCACCACTTACGTAGGCCGCAGGCGTCCTTCCATTGTCCCGAAGGAGAGGAGACACTGAGGCCTCCCCAGTCGGATCTTAGAAGCCCAGGCATAATTAGTATGCTTGGCAGGCTCCGCGCTCCAGATGGAAACTCAGCCAGAGTTTGAGATAAAGAATGACATGAGGAGACTAGTATTTCGAGGAACTGATCCCAATTCTTTATTTTCCAGGGTCTGTTTTTATACACTGAGATGTTATACAAAAGTCATGCGGGGTCAGCAGTCCTGACTTTTATTAAAGTCAGGTGCTTCATACAGATGTATACAGAGGTCTTAAGGGTGTTGCATCATCTTCTGGCCAGGGGGCCTGCTGACAATTTATGACCCTCTCCTTGTGACAGCAGTCAGTCAACACTTATTTCTCCAGGGGTGATTATTCTTAAAACAGACGCCACCCAAATAAAGTTACATTCCTATAGGGTGAGGGTGTAGTGGGTTTTAATTAAGGAAAGAATTTACTTAGCCTAAGGTCTAACGTGATTAATATCAAAGGTTAATACTTATTTCTTCTATGTATTCATTAATGTGTGTAAGGGCAGGGGATGTGGAGACTTAATAGCAAACATTGGCTCAACAAATGAAAAACCCTTCACCAGTACAATTTCTAATCAGCCCACTATACGTATACTAATAGTTTTCTAACTTCTCTAAGGAACCTGTTCTTAGAAGGTTTAAAGCATCTCGTGCCTCTCACGGTTGGGAGGCTGTGAGTGATCACATGTGGCCGGACAAGCCTGTCAGGCAGGCTAGAGAACCTTCAGAGCAGTTTGTAAGTTTGGAACACTCCTGTCACACCCAGGAATTATTATTAACTGGAGCTCTAAGTTAACTCCTTCTCCAAAAGAGGTGGTGGGGGACAGCCCCCCATAAAGTCAGAGGTGTAGGTGAGAGCACAAAGTAGTAAAGTAGGCAGGCTCTGGTTATGGGGGTAGATGCTCAAGAATTTCCAGGAGGACTCCTGAGGCTCGATCCCGCCTTTGTGTATGTCGAGCCTCCTTCCTCATGACCTTTGCCACGGGCGGAGCACCTCACGCTGGCCCCCGACAATGTAATACTTTAATCTTATAATGTGTTGTCTCATGTATGTCTTATTAAGGCCAATCTGAGAGAATGGTAATTTTATTTTCATTGTTTATATGATTAAATTGAATGGTAGAGAGATCATTTGATTTGCTTGAGGTAATGAGGGTAACTAGTGAGTAGTTAAGTAGAAGTTGGATGCATGAGCCTTCATTACATTTTCTGTAGGACTAGTTAGCTTTGGGCGTTTCCAGGTGGCTCAGCGGTAAAGAATCTGCCTGCAATGCAGGAGACACTGGTTCAATCTCTGGGTCAGGAAAATCCCCTGGAGTAGGAACTAGCAACCCACTCCAGTATTCTTGCCTGAAAAATCCCATGGACAGAGGAGCCTGGTGGGCTCACAAAATCACAGAGGAGTTGGACATGACTTAGTGACTAAACAACAACAACAGTTAGCCTTGATGTGTTAATGCAATATCCTTTAAGGAGACTATGTCTTTCTCATCTGCATTTATTCAACATTTTCCTTTTTTGCAAGAAGGGCAGTAATCAACCCTAAATTCAAATTACAAATGAATATGTTCATTAGTTTAAGAAAATATACAGCTTATTTATAAATAAGGAGTATCAAATCTTTACAGAGAACCATGATAGTAGAAAATGTATAATTTTTATAAAATATTTGAAGATGGAAGAAGACATCTCATCATAAACTCATGGCTGAAACCTTGTCATTTAACCTATTTTCTCCGTGTTAGCCTGTCAAATTGTCAAAGACCTATCAACTTCTACAGCTTCAATAAGCATAAGAAATTGTGCAATAATTTGTCAGCAGGGGAAAGGAAAAAAAGCAGTAAGCAAAATGGTAAGTAGACCTTGCCACTTTAATGTAAAAATCTTCAGTATTTATTATTTAAATTTTAGTACTCTATTCAAACAAATATTTGCTTATCACTGAAGTGGCTCTATTCTAAAAATTTGATATACAGGAATAAGGAAATATGACTTAATGTACATATTGAGAATACTTAATGTCCTCAAATAATCCTCTGAAACTGTCCATCAAGAATCTTTACTTTCCTCTATAATGTGGTACCGATATCTCTTGAACCATTTGTATTGATTTCTACCTTAAATGGTCATCTGTGTACATACTGTGTGTGTGTGGCAAGTTACTTCAGCTGTGTCTGACTCTTTGCAACCCCATGGACTGTAGCCTGCCGGGCTTCCCTGTCCATGGGATTCTCCAGGCAAGAACACTGGAGTGGGTTGCCATTTCCTTCTCAAATGCATGAAAGTGAAAAGTGAAAATGAAGTCGCTCAGTCGTGTCCGACTCTATCAACCCCATGGACTGCAGCCTACCAGGTTCCTCCATCCATGGGATTTTCCAGGCAAGAGTACTGGAGTGGGGTGCCATTGCCTTGAAACACATTCTTGACAAAGCACATTCCCTAAAAATGGATATATCAAAGTCATTTTCCCACAAGGAAAACAAATAAGAAGAGGCAAGGTTAAGGTATCTCAGCCCCATGGAGAAGCATTCATCTATACCACTGTGTCTTGTACTATCTTCACAGAATGAAAGCTCTGCCTGTTTAGATGGTAGAAAGGAAAAGCGTGAGAGACAGAAGGTGGAGGAGCTTGGAAGCAGAGGGCATGATCACTCTTACAAGTTGTTTGGCACTGGGTGCCATGACTGGGTAGATTTTTTTAGCAGCCAGTAAATTATCAGAAGGTAACCTTACAGTTAATGTCATACAGATAAAAGCCCACATCTCATACGCACAGTGCTGGAAGGCAGATAAGGAGAGAGGTCCTGATGAGCTCTTCCTCACTAACGCCTAGTGTCACCACTGTCCCACTGGGGCTGTCTGTGCTGTGTCTCAGCCTTGGCGCTCAGCCTAAATCACATTTTCTAGGCTGGCAGTGTTTTGTGATTCCTCCTCCATGAATTCCCTCAACTGACTAGGTCACCTATCTGGGGAATTCCTGTGCCTTGTGTACATCCGTTGGAACTTCCCTGGTGGCTCAGACGGTAAAGCGTCTGCCTGCAATGCGGGAGACCCGGGTTCAGTCCCTGGGTCAGGAAGATCCCCTGGAGAAGGAAATGGCAACCCACTCCACTACTCTTGCCTGGAAAATCCCATGGATGGAGGAGCCTGGTAGACTACAGTCCATGGGGTCTCAAAGGGTCGGACGCGACTGACCGACTTCACTTATGTACATCCGCTAGGGGGAGCCCGCAGCCGGTGATACGAAATGGTGGGGCTGGGAAAACATTTGTGGTGCGCTTTCCATCCACAGTTCCCCGTGGGAACAGGATGAAATCAGACTCGCTGAGTTGTTTCCCCGACTCCATTCAGCTTTGCTCACTTCCTTACAGGTTTGCCCTGAGAGCACTCCCTTCATCAACAATTCCTTGCATAAAAATCCTTGATTGCCTATTCTATTTTAGGCATTGTTCTGGATTCTTGGTAGGTAGTCATTGAACACTCAAAGCAACTTTAAGTTGATAGAATGATTACCACAGCTTTGTAAATTGGAGTAATAAAATAATACATGAAATCCAAAGTTAAAAAACTAGGCAGTTTGAAGTCACATAGCTTATATAAGTAGTAGAGCTGGAGTCCAGTAACTGTCAGTGCAATTCTAGAGAAGATTCTTATGACTCAAGTGTTACACTATCCATGCAGATTCTTCGCTGGACCTTGGTCTAATAGTAACACAGTCTTATCTTGTCTTATAATGGTCCTATCCAATATGTGGTCTGAAGCCAACATGCTACTGCTCTGCGACATGGTGTCTTAGCTTGCTCAGACTGCTGTGACAGAACATCATAGATTAAGTGGTTAAGACAACTAATGTGCATTTTGCCTAGTTCTTGAGGCTGGAAGTCCAAGATTGGGGTGCTGGCAGATTCAGTGTCCAGTGAGAACCTGCTTCCTAGCTTGTAGATGGCTGTGTTCTCTCTTTCCTCATGGGGCAGGAAGAGAGAGGGAGCTCTCTGGGGCTTCAGTTTATAAGGACACTAATCTCAGCATGAAGAGAAGGCAATGGCAACCCACTCCAGTGCTCTTGCCTGGAGAACCCCATGGATAGAGGAGCCTGGTAGGCTACAGTCCATGGGGTCGCTAAGAGTTGTATACCACTGAGTGACTTCACTTTCACTTTTCACTTGCATGCATTGGAGAAGGCAATGGCAACCCACTCCAGTGTTCTTGCCTGGAGAATCCCAGTGATGGAGAAGCCTGGTGGGCTGCCGTGTATGGGGTCACACAGAGTCGGACACGACTGAAGCAACCTAGCAACAGCAGCAGCAGCAATCTCATCATAAGGGCTTACCCCCATGACCTAACCATATCTCCAAACACCATCACACTTCGAATTTGATTTCAGCATATGAATTTTGGTCTAAGGGATGACACAAATATTCAGTCTACAGCATTCAGCAAGTGCAGAGATTTCAAGTAGGCTGTGAAAAGCATCTATAGCCATTTGGTGTCGTCTCGGCATTCTTGTGCATAATCAGTGTCTTCATCCACTGAACAGTGTACGGACCAGTCCAAGTGTTCTTGAACTCGAGTAGCATGTCATGTATATAGGGACCTGCATAGTTTCACGCATTGCAGGATCATGTTAAAGTCTGGGGAGGATAAAAACAAAATGAAACCAAAAACAGATGGAAAAAAAAAGAAAAAACCTTAAAAGGAAATGTTCTCAATGCATTTCCTTTCACTTGAATTTTCTGGTCACAGTTCCCATCACCTACCCCCAAATTGAAGTTCAACTAAAATCTGTTTAGAACATTATAGAGCAGACTTAGACTTGACTAAGAGTAGGGAAATCAGCATTAGTCCTTTTCACAAGGGCAAGTGTATATAAAGGCAGCTAGGACAAAATGTCACTCAATGTAAAACAGGCCCCAGTGAATGCCTGTGTCTCATGACATCCCAAAGAGAGCAGTGGAACCAGGGCGACAGTGCCCCTGTGGTATTTCCTGTGTCTCCTGAATTTCCCTCAGGAAAAGGTGCCCACAGAGTGGGTATGCCTGTGTCACTGCCTATGGCAAGAACGGATAAGGTTTGTTATTTGTTGATGCTCAAGAAGGTAGGTTGTGTCTGACTCTTAGTGACCCCACAGACTGTAGCACACCAGGCTCCTCTGTCTTCCATGATCTCCTGGAGTTAGTTCAAATTCATGCCCTTTGAGTTGGTGATGCTATCTTACCACCTCCTCCTCTGCCACCCTCTTTTTTTGCCTTCTATCATAATCCTGTTCTTTTTTTTCTACATAAAACTATTAAGAGAAGTTTGAGAAAATTGTCTAAGAATTGTTCAGTAGTTTGTATTATGTTCTTGTAATCCTGAAATATTCCTGCCCTCTTCTTTTAAGGTTTTTATTATTATTATTTAAGGTTTTTTAATTATTCTTTTTAGTTACATTTATTTTATTTATTTTTGTGATAATATAATTATCACAGCAACAGATGTTATTTAGCATGGGGGAGGAAGAGTGATTTATCAGGTGAAAATTGTACCTGCACTGTGGAGAGTTTAATGTGTTATTAAATAGTATTTAACTAACATTTACTTTTTTATAAATAGGTTTATAAATAAGCTGAGGTTATTTGTTCCTAGATAAAACTGCCACCTGATACCAAACAATACTAAACAACTAAACAACTACACACATACACACACACACACACACACACGCGCGCGCTGGTGAGAGAAGCCAGGAAAGACACAAGCAAGTATCTTGAGGAAACGTTCCCCAATGTAATACAAGGGTGCCAAGAGTTTAGACTGGGTGAAATGTGGAAAAAATTATTCTGAATCTATGTTTGTGAAGACATAGAACTTAGTTGTATTTATTTGGGTGTACTTTAAGGTGTGTGTTCAGGTAAATGGATATAATTTAAAAAATCAAAGTTCTTTGGAGGAATTCAGCATTTGAAGCAAAAAAAAAATGTAGATGTAGACTGGCAGTGTATTGTTTGGGAGCTTTTCAAGACTTAATCTCCACCCTTTTTTCACCCCAAATTTGGGCAATATTACCTATTTCTTTAGAATGGAAATAATAGATAGCTGGCCAGTGTGTGAGTTGTCTCCTTGGAAAAGGTCTTCACCTCATTCGGGAGGGGTCCATATCTTCCAGCTTCTAGGGAGAAGACCCCTCCCTACCACTACCATCTCTGTTTCTTTATGCTTCTTGCCTGACTTCCAGGAATGACCCGCTACACTCTTGCTCTCTTTCCAAGTGTAGCAGGAAGTGTAGGTAAAATATAACACAACCTTCTCTGTGTGACTTCTCTCCGCAGAGTGCTTTAGCAGGAGCAGAGGCTGACTGGGACCCCTGCTCACAGGGAAGGGACTCTGATTGAAGTCACACTGCTGAGTCACTCATCCCCTCCTCAAAACACCTGCCCTGCAGCTTCCCTCAGGCAAAATTCATCTTTAAGCTTCAGGCCCTGAAGGAAAGAGAATATGATTTAGATTGAATTATGCGTGGAGATATTCTGGCCCCTGCAGCATTTTGAAAGGCTGAGAAATGACATTCACTGAATTAGTTCCCTTCATTGCAAAGACATTCAAAAATAGCCCTGAAAGAGAGAGGACAGAGCATATTCTTATAGAGATGAGGTTCAGGGAAATTAAATGATGGCTTTGGACACTGGAGTCAGTGAATGGCGAAAGAGTCCATTTCTACAGAATCCCAGTCCTTTGCAATAGTTGTTTCATTGCAAAAAGATAGTAATTATAGGTAACAGTACGTTCTGCCTCCCTTTCTTAGGTATAATGAGATGTAACTGGTAGAGAAGGGATTATATATTCCATGGGCTTTACAACACATCAAGACTGTGAGGTACTTCAAGTAGCCTGTTCCTGAATTGGGGCTTCCCTGGTGGCTCAGACGGTAAAGAATCTGCCTGCAATGCAGGAGACCTGATTTCAGTCCCTGGGTTGAGAAGATCCCCTGGAGAAGGGAATGGCAACCTAATCCAGTATTCTTGCCTGGAGAATCCTATGGACAGAGGAGCCTGGTGGGCTACCAGCCATATGTTCATGGGGTCACAAAGAGTTGGACATGACTATGCAACTAACATAACATAGCATAGCATAAAGTAACATAACACAGAAAAACACAGCTTTACACAACATAACATAACATATTCCTGAATTACAATTCCTATATTCTACTACATTTTCACTTCACGGAATGACCAGCATGGAAATGCTATTAGTCATTTCTCAGTTACATTCACACCTCTCATCCAGACATTTCCCCTTGGAAACGACTGGAGTAAAGCAGCTCCCACAGTTTATAAAAGACAAAGATTCCTTGGTCAGTTAGCACACCCTTATTAATGAAGATTAATGAATCAATCAATCGATCAATTTGCCATGAATCAAGGCAAATTAGAAGTGGTCAAACAGGAGATTACAAGAGTGAACATCGACATTCTAGGAATCAGTGAACTAAGATAGACTGGATTGGGTGAATTTAACTCAGATGACCATTATATCTACTACCGTGGGCAGGAATCCCTTCGAAGAAATGGAGTAGCCATCAGAGTCAACAAAAGAGTCCAAAGTGCAGTACTTGGATGCAATCTCAAAAACAACAGAGTTATCTCTGTTCGTTTCCAAGGCAAACCATTCAATATCAGGGTAATCCAAGTCTATGCCCAGACCAGTAAGGCTGAAGAAGCTGAAGTTGAATAGTTCTATGAAGACCTACAAGACCTTCTACAACTAACACCTGAAAAAAGATGTCCTATTCATCATAGGGGACTGGAATACAAAAGTAGGAAGTCAAGAAAAACCTGGAGTAACAGGCAAATTTGGCCTTGGAGTACAGAATGAAGCAGGGCAAAGGCTAATAGAGTTTTGCCAAGAGAACACACTGGTCATAGCAAACACCCTCTTCCAACAACACAAGAGAAGACTCTACACATGGACATCACCAGATGGTCAACACCAAAATCAGATTGATGATATTCTTTGCAGCCAAAGATGGAGAAGCTCTATATAGTCAGCAAAAACAAGACCGGAAGCTGACTGTGGCTTGGATCATGAGCTCCTTATTGCCAAATTCAGACTGAAATTTAAGAAAGTGGAGAAAACCACTAGACCATTCAGGTATGACCTAAATCAAATCCCTTATGACTATACAGTGGAAGTGAGAAATAGATTTAAGGGACTAGATTGGATAGACAGAGTGCCTGATGAACTATGGATGGAGGTTCATGACATTGTATAGGAGACCAGAATCAAGACCATCCTCAAGAAAAAGAAACACAAAAAAGCAAAATGGCTGTCTGAGGAGGCCTTAAAAATAGCTGTGGAAAGCAAAGGAGAAAAGGGACGATATACCCATTTGAATGCAGACTTCCAAAGCAAGGAGAGATAAGAAAGTCTTCCTCAGTAATCAATTCAAAGAAATAGAGGAAAACAAAAGAATGGGAAAGACTAGAGATCGCTTCAAGAAAATTAGAGATACCAAGGGAACATTTCATGCAAAGATGGGCTCAATAAAGAAGAGAAATGGTATGGACCTAACAGAAACAGAAGATATTAAGAAAAGGTGGCAAGAATACACAGAAGAACTGTACAAAAAAGAGTTTCATGACCCAGATAATCACAATGGTGTGATCACTCACCTACAGCCAGACATCCTGGAACGTGACGTCAAGTGGGCCTTAGGAAGCATCACTACGAACAAAGCTAGAGGAGGTGATGGAATTCCAGTTGAGCTATTTCAAATCCTGAAAGATGGTGCTGTGAAAGTGCTGCACTCAATATGCCAGCAAATTTGGAAAACTCAGCAGTGGCCACAGGACTGGAAAAGGTCAGTTTTCATTCCAATCCCAAAGAAAGGCAATGCCAAAGAAAGCTCAAACTACCGCACAATTGCACTCATCTCACACGCTAGTAAAGTAATGCTTAAAATTATCCAGGCTTCAGCAATATGTGAATCATGAACTTCCTGATGTTCAAGCTGGTTTTAGAAAAGGCAGAGGAACCAGAGATCAAATTGCTGAATCAAATTTTGATGAATTTGATCAAATTTTGATGAATCCGCTGGATCATCAAAAAAGCAAGAGAGTTCCAGAAAAAACACCTATTTCTGCTTTATTGACTATGCCAAAACCTTTGACTGTGTGGATCACAATAAACTGTGGAAAATTATGAAAAAGATGGGAATGCCAGACCACCTGACCTGCCTTTTGAGAAACCTGTATGCAGGTCAGGAAACAACAGTTAGAACTGGACATGGAACAACAGACTGGTTCCAAAGAGGAAAAGGAGTACGTCAAGGCTGTATATTGTCACCCTGCTTATTTAACTTATATGCAGAGTACATCATGAGAAATGCTGGGTTGGAGGAAGCACAAGCTGGAATCAAGATTGCTGGAGAAATATCAATAACTTCAAATATACAGATGACACCCCCCTTATGGCAGAAAGTGAAGAAGAACTAAAGAGTGTCTTGATGAAAGTGAAAGAGGAGAGTGAAAAAGTTGGCTTAAAGCTCAACATTCAGAAACTAAGATCATGGCATCTGGTCCCATCACTTCATGGCAAATAGATGGGGAAACAATGGAAACAGTGGCTGACTTTATTTTTCTGGGTTCCAAAATTACTGCAGATGGTGATTGCAGCCATGAAATTAAAAGACACTTACTCCTTGGAAGGAAAGTTATGACTGACCTAAATAGCATATTAAAAAGCAGAGACATTATTTTGCCAACAAAGGTTTGTCTAGTCAAGGCTATGGCTTCTCCAGTGGTCATGTATGGATGTGAGAGTTGGGCTATAAAGAAAGCTGAGAGCAGAAGAATTGATGCTTTTGAACTGTGGTGTTGTTGAAGACTCTTCAGAGTCCCTTGGACTGCAAGGAGATCCAACCAGTCCATTCTAAAGGAGATCAGTCCTGGGTGTTCATTGGAAGGACTGATGTTGAAGCTGAAACTCCAATACTTGGCCACCTGATGTGAAGAGCTGACTCATTTGAAAAGACCCTGATGCTGGGAAAGATTGAGGGCAGGAGGAGAAAGGGACCACAGAGGATGAGATGGCATCACCAACTCAATGGACATGGGTTTAGGTAAACTCCGGGAGTTGGTGATGGACAGGGAGGCCTGGCGTGCTGCGGTTCATGGGGTCGCAAAGAGTCGGATACGACTGAGCAACTGAACTGAAAGCAGCTCCCACAGTTTATAAAAGACAAAGATTCCTTGGTCACTTAGCACACCCTTATTAATGAAGATTCCTGTACAGATGAGCAGCTGTTGAGAGAAGTGCTATGAAGGAAGATAGATTGTGTCTTCTTTATTCAGTCAGTTATTTCTGGTTTCTAGTAACAGTTACCATAGCACATTTAGAACAATTGGTGTCAAGAAGCATCTCTCTTATAGAGCTATACTGCCTCCTGGTGGTCAAAGGAAAAGAAACTTAAAAATAATTTTTGAGTAAGCAGGTCTAAAAATTGAAAGTTTGTTTCATGTATTTCATGCTTTGAACCAAAACACAGTGTTGTCTTAAATAAAAGACAGACCAGATAAACACAAACCTGGCAGTACAGATTAGGTTCACTTTTTTCCCCAATTATTTTCTGTCTTTGTACTTTACAGTGTTCAATCGCAGAGGTCCTTTAAATTCAGTAGTGAATGGCGCAACAAGGCCCCCCCCCTTTTTTTATTGATGCTTGCCAAGGTTACATTTTAGAGTAAAGACAACAATGTGATACTAGTTTTATAGCAAGAACTTCCACGAGAAAACCAAAACAGTACAGACTTAAAGATACTAGGGAAGGCTTTTGTGAAGAAGAGACAATTTAACTGGAAATTAAATCCGAATAAGGAAGGTACCGTTGGGTAACATCTGGAAAAAAAACTTCACAGGAGAGGGAGAGGTGTAGAGAGTTCAGGACTGAGCTCTGGATAGCCAGACATTTAGAAGTTGAGCACAGGAAGGAACCCAGGAGAGACATTGGAAAGTTATATCCAGGGAAAAAAGGAGAATGTCACAGGAATCATGGGTATCCAGGGAAAAAAGGAAAATGCCACAGGAATCATAGGTATCCAGGGAAAAAAGGAAAATGTCACAGGAATCACGGGGAGGAAATAAAGAGACCTTTTATTTTTGAGAAGGGAAAAGAAGGCCATTTTTGTAGTGGGCTGGAACGGAGGCTTCATGGCTATGGAAGGCAGAGAGAGAGGGAGGGGAGAAGAGGACACGGTGACTGCAGATAGCATGCACGGACAGGAGCAGGAGACAGGAGCGTGAGCCACTGGGGACTGAGAGAGACGAGAGCGTAGGCGCGTGGAAAGTCCAGTAGGAAGAGAGAAGGAATCATAAGGAGAACTGACTCGGGATGACGTGAGGAATAGAGATATGCGGCATGAGAAAAATGCTTGCGGTTTTCTTATTTAACTTTTTTATGTTATACTGGAGCCAATTAACCACGTTGTGACAATTTCAGGTGGACAGCATAGGGACTCAGCCACATACACACGTGTATCCATTCTCCCCCAGACTCCCCTCCCATCACGGCCGCCACACCCTGTGCTAGACAGTAGGAATTTGATGGTTATCTGTTTTAAACATAAAACGCTTGCAGATTTTGAGAGAATAGGAATATTGTTTTTTTAAGAGGAAGGCTATAGCTATGGGAAAGATGGTAGATTGGGGACAGGAGAATGTGAAAACTGCTTTGGACTACTTCGGTTTTCTCAATGAAGTCCACAAAGCAAGCCGTCGGCATAAAACAGGTGAAGGTAGAATGGGTAGAAGGGCGAGTGCAACATTTGAAAAGAAAAGAACGATGTAAAACTGCCATTTTTGTGAGGTGAGGAATAGAAAACTCCAGGCAACTTCTCTGGGCGGTGTTTGGGGACCATGTAGCAACTGCCATTGTAACAATGCTCTTTTCCCCCTTGTTTCAGCTTCAGTTTCAGCTTAGCTGAGTGCAGAATGAAGTCAAAACTATTTTTTCATATTGCTTTAAAAGATTTTTACAACAATTGCTCTTTCTCTCTAGCTTTCTAATGAGAAACCTTATGTAAATTGGATCTTTGTTCTTTTGTAACTTGTCTCCACTTCTTAACTTCACTCCTCTGCAGCTTTTAACAGTTTCTCCATGCTTCCACAACGATCTCTCTAGCTGTGAATTCATTACTAATATTCATCTTTGTAGGCATCCAGTTGGACTGAAGACATGTGTTTTCAGCCCTAGGGAATTAAAAATATATATATTTCTAACTTTCTATTTTCTTTCTTAGCTCCTTCTGGACCCTTTACTAGAAGGATGTTAAAAAATGATGAACCTAGACTCCAGTCTATCCTCCAAATTGTTGTCTGAGGGTGCCTTACAAATAGCTGAGAAAAGAAGAGAAGCTAAAGGAGAAAAGGAAAGATATACCCATTTGAATGCAGAATTCCAAAGAATAGCAAGAAGAGATAAGAAAGCCTTCCTCAGTGATCAGTGCAAAGAAATAGAAGGAAAAAATAGAATGGGAAAAACTAGAGATCTCTTCAAGAAAATTAGAGATACCAAAGGAACATTTCATGCAAAGATGGCCACAATAAAGGACAGAAATGGTATGGACCTAACAGAAGTAGAAGACATTAAGAAGAGATGGCCAGAATATATAGAACTATATAAAAGGCATCTTCATGACCCAGATAATGATGATGGTGTGATTACTCACTTAGAGCCAGACACCTTGGAATGTGAAGTCAAGTGGGCTGTAGGAAGCTTCACTACAAACAAAGCTAGTGGAGGTGATGGAATTCCAGCTGAGCTATTTCAAATCCTAAAAGATGATGCTGTTAAAATGCTGCACTTAGTATGCCAGCAAATTTGGAAAACTCAGCAGTGGCCACAGGACTGGAAAAGGTCAGTTTTCATTCCAACCCCAAAGAAGGGCAATGCCAAAAAATGTTTAAACAGCTGTACAATTGCACTCATCTCACACACTAGCAAATACTGCTCAAAATTCTCCAAGTCAGGTTTCGACAGTACGTGAATTGCGAAACTTCTAGATGTTCAAGCTGGATTTAGAAAAGGAAGAGGAACCAGTGATCAAATTGCCAACATCCATTGGAGCATAGAAAAAGCAAGAGAGTTCCAGAAAAACATCTTCAATTCAGTTCAGTTCAGTCACTCAGTCGTGTCTGACTCTTTGCGACCCCATGGACTGCAGCACACCAGGCTTCCCTGTCCATCACCAACTCCTGGAGCTTGTTCAAACTCATGTCCTTCTAGTCAGTGATGCCATCCAACCATCTCATCCTTTGTCATCCCCTTCTCCTCCCACCTTCAATCTTTCCCAGCATCAGGGTCTTTCCCAATGAGTCAGTTCTTTGCATTAGGTGGCCAAAGTATTGGAGTTTCAGCTTCAGCATCAGTCCTTCCAATGAATATTTAGGACTGATTTCCTTTAGGATTGACTGGTTGGATCTCCTTGCAGTCCAAGGGACTCTCAAGAGTCTTCTCCAACACCACAGTTCAAAAGCATCAATTCTTCAGTGCTCAGCTTTCTTTATAGTTCAACTCTCACATCCATACATGACTCCTAGAAAAACCATAGCTTTGACTAGATGGACCCTTGTTGGCAAAATAATGTCTCTGCTTTCTAATATGGTTTGATCATAGCTTTTCTCCCAAGGAGCAAGTGTCTTTTAATTTCATGGTTGCAGTCACCATCTGCAGTGATGTTGGAGCCCCCCACCACCCTCTGGCAAAAAAAAAAAAAAAAGAAAAAACTGTTGAGAACCCCATGAACAGAAAAACATTTTACTTCTGCTTTATTGACTATGCCAAAGCCTTTGTGTGGATCACAACAAACTATGGAAGATTTTTAAAGACATGGAAATATCAGACCACCTGAGCTGCCTTCTGAGAAGTCTGTATGCAGGTCAAGTAACAGAACTGGATATCAAACAACGGATTAGTTCCAAATCCGGAAAGGAGTACATCAAGGCTGTATATTGTCACTCTGCTTATTTAACTTATATGCAGAGTACATCATGTGAATCGCCGGGCTGGATGAAACAAAAGCTGGAATCAAGATTGCAGGGAGAAATATCAATAACCTCAGATATGCAGATGACACCATCCTTATGGCAAAAATCAAAGAAGAACTAAAGAGCCTCTTGATGAAGGTGAAAGAAGAGAGTGAAAAAGTTGACTAAAATCTCAACATTCAGAAAACGAAGATCATGGCATCTGGTCCCATCACTTCATGGCAAAAATATGGGTAAACAATGTAAACAGTGTCAGACTTTATTTTCTGGAGCTCCAAAATCACTGCAAATTTTGACTGCAGCCATGAAATTAAAAGATGCTTGCTCCTTGTAAGAAAAGCTATGACCAACCTAGACATCATATTAAAAAGCAGAGACATTACTTTGTCAACAAAGGTCTGTCTAGTCAAGGCTGTGCTTTTTCCAGGAGTCATATATGGATGTGAGATTTGGAATATAAAGAAAGCTGAGCACTGAAGAACTGATACTTTTCAACTGTGGTGTTGGAGAAGACTCTTGAGAGTCCCTTGGACTGCAAGGAGATCCAACCAATCCATCCTAAAGGAAATCAGTCCTAAACATTCATTGGAAGGACTGATGCTGAAGCTGAAAGTCCAATACTTTGGCCACCTGATGCAAAGAACTGACTCACTGGAAAAGATCTGATGCTGGGAAAAATTGAAGGTGGGAGAAGAAGGGGATGACAGAGGATGCGATGGTTGGGTGGCATCACTGACTTGACAGACATGAGTCTGAGCAAGCTCCAGGAGTTGGTGATGGACAGGGAAGCTTGGTGTGCTGCAGTCCTTGGGGTCAGAAAGAGTCGGACATGACTGAGCAACTGAACTGAATTGATCCTCTAAGCAGCCTCATGATTTTGTGTTACTTTTCCTCTTTTAGGAAAATTCCTTGACTCATACTTTTAGCATGCTACTGTATTTAACCTGTTTACTTTTGTCAGTTAACAAATTCTCAGTGCTTTAACCTGTGGGCAAACACCATATTAGCCTTTCCTCAGGACCAATGGAATCAAGAGAAAGGGCTCCAGAGTTCAACTGATACAGTTGCACTTCTCTACTTAACATCCTGATGGTTATTTAAAGATCTTCTCCTATTCCTTACAACTACTGATTCTGTGCTTGGAAATTTTGCAAGGTCATACTCATCTCTGTAGCCATCTTCTTCCCTGCATATTTTACCGTGGTTCTTCTGTCTTGCTCTCTCATTTGCTTCTGGTTTTAGGAATTCCTCAGAATTTTTGGTTTGTCTTCTGATGGCACTTTTTCTACTGTTCCATAAAGCCATCTCTGTTATTTCATGGAATTGTGGAACAATGAAAAGTAGCACATGGCAAGTGGAAAGTAACTCCTGGACTGCTCTCTTGATCCTGTATCTTACTTTGAATTATAATTATTCACTATCTTATTTCTAAAACAATCAAAACTCCATCATATCAATGAATTTATCTAGTTTATAAGTGTAAATACTGCATACCTTTTGCTAATATAATGCCTGAGTTTGAAACAGTATACCGTATAATAATATATGGTTGTTGTCATCATATAATGTATGAATATAAACCATCAAAATGTTATCAAATAATATCTGCCTTAAGATTTCAAAAATGTTTGTGAAATTTAATTGCATTTAGGTATCCTCAATCCTGAATGGGGATTGCATTCAGGTATCCTGAACTGGGGCTTCCCTGGTGGGTCAGATAATAAAGAATCTGCCCACAATGCAGAAGACCCGGGTTTGATCCCTGGGTCAGGAAGATCGCCTGGAGAAGGAAATGGCTACCCACCCCAGTATTCTTGCCTGGAGAATTCCATGGACAGAGGAGCCTGGCAGGCTACTGTCCATGGGTCGCAAAGAGTCGGACATTACTGAGCGACTAACACTTTCATTTTACATCCTGATTGGTTTATGATAAGAGTAGTCTTTCACTTTGCCTAGTTATGTTTTTATAACAATGTTAGAGTATACTTGGCATAGCCTTTGAGATTGTATTTGCTTTTTAATCTCTTGATTTCTTGATACATAGAATTATATCCTTTGGGAAGGGCACCCATCAGATAAATACACCCATACTAGGGGTCTGTCTTTGGACAATGGCAGCATTTTGACTATCCGACTTGCCTCCATCACAGCAGTGCCCAAGTTTGAGGCCAATGAACTGAGATTGTCACCAAATGTTACCCTACCAGGCTTTTTGGGGGTACAGGGGTTCTTTTATCTAGTAAATGTGGCTGGGCCATATGCATGTTCTACAGTGGTTAGGCAGGGCATTAAGCCTCCCTGAAGTGTGAATATTGGGGGAGTTGTTTATGTCACCCTTTGTTTAGGAAGAATCTAGGATGGCTTGCAAAACGTAAATGCATGAAAAGAGCATAACTTGTAAATAGTTGAAGAAAGAAGAACAAAGGCAAGAACTAAAAATGCTAAGGCATACAACAGAACCAAGAAACAGGCTTCTATAAAAAGTGGTCTTGTAGTATGTATACTTACTGGAGGCATGCCACTTATGACTCTAAGCAAAATAGCAAGTATTTTAAACAATAAATCCATTCCATTATGTAATTCAAAGGATCCATAAATTTATAGTCAGCCAAAAGTATTCACATCAGTGGTAGAGAGTCTGAATACCAAAAAATTAGCTATCCCAGAGGAATCAGAAGGCTTCATAGTCTCTACCTAAAAATCCCCTCACAAATGTCCCCTGGTGATATCTAGGAATTCTCAAGGTGTGCTTGAACATTTTCATAATATTTCCATCATTGTTCTGATTGTTGTCTTGTTGCCTCTGAGGGTTACTTTTTTCTGAATTATTATTAGTCCTGACCTCCCGGTTAGCTTCCTACTGACCACGCTTCTTGGTGGTTCTGTCCTGTGGCCCTGGTTTACTAGTATTGGAGACAGTTTCCATGGGCCAGAGATCTCATCTCACGTGTCTACCACTCATTTCAGTGGCTTCTCCAAATGAGTAAATAGTCTGCTCATCCCCTCACATGGATATCTGGGCCGCCTGCCACTCTTCAAAAGACCTCCCTTCTTTAAATGAAAGGATCTTTTTATTTTCATCAGTAACTGGTGTGCTAATATGTAAATTATTTTTAATAGTCCAATGTTTTATGATGGTTTAATTACTAACATGCCAACTAATAATGGCTAGTTTTATTTAAAATGTATTTATAAGGAAACTTAGGAGAAGGCAATGGCACCCCACTCCAATACTCTTGCCTGGAAAATCCCATGGACGGGGAGCCTGGTAGGCTGCAGTCCATGGGGTCGCTAAGAGTCGGACACAACTGAGCGACTTCACTTTCACTTTTCACTTTCATGCGTTGGAGAAGGAAATGGCAACCCCGTCCAGTGTTCTTGCCTGGAGAATCCCAGGGATGGGGGAGCCTGGTGGGCTGCCATCTATGGGGTCGCACAGTGTCGGACATGACTGAAGCGACTTAGCAGCAGCAGCAGCATAAGGAAACTTTGGGCTTCCCTGGTGGCTTAGCGGTAAAGAATCTGTCTGCCAATACAGAAGACACAGGAGATGGGGGTTTGATCCCTGGGTCGAGAAGATCTCTTGGAGATGGAAATGCAACCTACTGCAGTACTCTTGCCTGGAGGATCCCGTGGACAGAGGAGCCTGGCCGGCTACAGTCCATGGGGCCGCAAAGTGAGTGACTGAGTGACTAAACAACAGCAACAATAAGGAATCTTTGGATGAAACTTGGGGGAAAAAAAAAAAAAAAAACGTTAATCCTCTAAATCAAAATTCCTTCTCACTCTCTTGCAAATGCACTTATGTTCATTGGAGAAAAAGTAGTAACAAGAGAACAAAACACTTAGATGTTCAAAACATGAAGCTCTCCAATTGAATAGTTTCTGGCTCAGTTTCATCTAATAGTCAAGCTGGAAAGTGCATTAGGAGTTTTGAAGTCTTTCCCCTCCTTAAGGGACATGGAAAGTGATGCCTGGAGTGCTTGAGCAACTTGCTCACTATCATACATTTATTTGCATACTAATTAGACCTTCAATCTAAGCTTTCTAGACTGAAGTCAAGAGTTAGTTTCATATTTATTACTTATTTTACACATAAATTAATGAAGAAGCCAGGCTCCCTAGTTCTAAAATCACATCACTTCCCTGAAGATGTTAATTATTTAATTAGAATTTTATTAAATAGATATTATTATACATTTTAATATATTATTTCATAAATAAAAGTGCTTATCCTATACATTCTTCCAAAAGTGCTCTGATTCTGGTAGCATATCACTTCAAATATGAAAATATAAATATAGTTTTTTCTTACTGTGGGAAGAAAATAAGAAGTTAAGAAAAATATACTATATTCTTCCTGTTAAGAAGAGTGAATGACATTTTTATAGATATAAAATCAAGCCAATTTCTACATTTTAGAGACAGAGTAATTTTTATCCCAGGGAAATTTCATCACTATAAATTATTTGAGAAATCATGTACATAAACCATCTAGAAAATTTCTTGTTATCTACTCTTTATGCAGTCTGGATATTGACACTTCTTTATCTGCTTACTAATTTATCAAATATATTACTCTTCTCTGTTTCAACTCAATTCTCACATGTTCAGAGGAAAATAACTATGGAATATGAAAAATATATGTTCAATTTCTTACCCATAAAATATTTTTATTCATGAAGAACACTTTCACCTTTGGACTTGGTGCAATTAATTTATCAGTGTATGCACAAGTTTATATCTTTAGATTTTTGAAATGTTCTAAAATAGAGATTAACTATTTGAAATTTAAAATAGAAATTAGCTATGCATTTTTAACCTTTTAAGTCATGTTTCTAGTCTGTAACAGTTAAGTGGCAGGATCTTTTTTCTTTAATATTACAATATTTTTATTGATGTGTAATTGCTATACAATATTGTGTAAGTTACAGGTGTACAATATAGTGATCCACAATTTTTAAAGGTTATACTCCATTTATCAGTTCAGTTCAGTTCAGTCACTCAGTCATGTTCAATTCTTTGTGACCCCATGAATCGCAGCACACCAGGCCTCCCTGTCCATCACCAACTCCCGGCGTTCACTCAGACTCACGTCCATCGAGTGGGTGATGCCATCCAGCCATCTCATCCCCTGTCGTCCCCTTCTCCTCCTGCCCTAATCCCTCCCAGCATCAGTGTCTTTTCCATTGAGTCAACTCTTCGCGTGAGGTGGCCAAAGTACTGGAGTTTCAGCTTTAGCATCATTCCTTCCAAAGAACACCCAGGACTGATCTCTTTCAGAATGGACTGGTTGGATCTCCTTGCAGTCCAAGGGACTCTCAGGAGTCTTCTCCAACACCACAGTTCAAAAGCATCAATTCTTCAGCGCTCAGCCTTCTTCACAGTCCAACTCTCACATCCATACATGACCACAGGAAAAACCATAGCCTTGACTAGACGAACCTTTGTTGGCAAAGTAATGTCTCTGCTTTTGAATATGCTATCTAGGTTGGTCATAACTTTCCTTCCAAGGAGTAAGCGTCTTTTAATTTCATGGCTGCAATCACCATCTGCAGTGATTTTGGAGCCTAGAAAAATAAAGTCTGACACTGTTTCCACTGTTTCCCCATCTATTTGCCATGAAGTGGTGGGACCAGATGCCATGATCTTCGTTTTCTGAATGTTGAGCTTTAAGCCAACTTTGTCACTCTCCACTTTCACTTTCATCAAGAGGCTTTTGAGTTCCTCTTCACTGTCTGCCATAAAGGTGGTGTCATCTGCATATCTGAGGTTATTGATATTTCTTCCGGCAATCTTGATTCCAGCTTGTGTTTCTTCCAGTCCAGCATTTCTCATGATGTACTCTGCATATAAGTTAAATAAGCAGGGTGACAATATACAGCCTTGACGTACTCCTTTTCCTCTTTGGAACCAGTCTGTTGTTCCATGTCCAGTTCTAACTGTTGCTTCCTGACCTGCATATAGATTTCTCAAGAGGCAGATCAGGTGGTCTGGTATTCCCATCTCTTTCAGAATTTTCCACAGTTTATTGTGATCCACACAGTCAAAGGCTTTGGCATAGTCAATAAAGCAGAAATAGATGTTTTTTCTGGAACTCTCTTGCTTTTTCCATGATCCAGCGGATGTTGGTAATTTGATCTCTGGTTCCTCTGCCTTTTCTAAAACCAGCTTGAACATCTGGAAGTTCATGATTCACATATTGCTGAAGCCTGGCTTGGAGAATTTTGAGCATTACTTTACTAGCATGTGAGATGAGTGCAATTGTGCGATAGTTTGAGCATTCTTTGGCATTGCCTTTCTTTGGGATTGGAATGAAAACTGACCTTTTCCAGTCCTGTGGCCACTGCTGAGTTTTCCAAATTTGCTGGCATATTGAGTTCAGCACTTTCACAGCATCATCTTTCGGGATTTGAAATAGCTCAACTGGAATTCCATCACCGCCACTAGCTTTGTTCGTAGTGATGCTTTCTAAGGCCCACTTGACTTCACATTCCAGGATGTCTGGCTCTAGGTGAGTGATCACACCATCATGATTATCTGGGTCATGAAGATCTTTTTTGTACAGTTTTGTGTATTCTTGCCATCTCTTCTTAATATCTTCTGCTTCTGTTAGGTCCATACCATTTCTGTCCTTTATCGAGCCCATCTTTGCATGAAATGTTCCCTTGGTATCTCTAATTTTCTTGAAGAGATCTCTAGTCTTTCCCATTCTGTTGTTTTCCCCTATTTCTTTGCATTGATAGCTGAAGAAGGCTTTCTTATCTCTTCTTGCTATTCTTTGGAACTCTGCATTCATATGCTTATATCTTTCCTTTGCTCCTTTGCTTCTCTTCTTTTCACAGCTATTTGTAAGGCCTCCCCAGACAGCCATTTTGCTTTTTTGCATTTCTTTTCCATCTATTCTTTGTGTTGTGCAGTATAAACTTGTAGCTTATTTTGTACCTAATAGTTTGTCCCTCTGACTCCCTTACCCCTTTATTGCCCCTCCGCTCCTCTCTCCCCACTGGTAATCATAGTCTGTTCTCTATATCTTTGAGTCTGCCTCTTTTTTGTTATATTCACTAATTTGTTGTTTTTTTTTTAGAGGCAGAAATTTCTCTCAATTAAATATTTTGAGAGAATCACAGATTCACATGAGAATCACAGACTCATAGATTCACATGAGAAATGGTACAGGAAAAATCCAAGTACTCTTTATGCAGCTTCTCCAGTAGTAACGTCTTACTAAACTATGGTAGAAAATCACAACCAGGATGTTAATTTTGACATGATCCCCTAGTCTTTTGCAGATTTGCTCCATTTTTTACTTGTATTTGTGTGTATATATCATGTTTCATATGATTTTATCACACGTGCAGGTTCTCACATCAACCAGTATAGTCAAGATTACAGAGCAGTTTCATCCTGACCAGGATCCCTCATTGCTCTTTCATTCCACTCCCAGCTGTCTTCCCCAACACTCCCACCTTCTCTAATCCTCTGTGTGTGGGGGTTCAGTCGCTTAGTTGTATTCAGTGTTTTGTAGCCCCATGGGTTGTAGCCCTCCAGGCTTCTCTGTCCATGAGATTTTCCAGCAAGGATAATGAAGTGGGTTGGCTTTTTCCTACTCCAGGGGACCACCACTAATGTGCTGGTTGTCCCGTTCTGTAACTTTCTTATTTCAAAATCTTATACAAATAGAAGCATACAGTACATGACATTTTGGATCAGTTTTCTTCAGAGTAATTTCCAAGAGATTCATCCAATTGGTCGTGCATATAAGTAGTTCACTGCTTGTTATTGCTAAATTGTGTTCTATGGTAAGGATGTGTCAGTCTGTGTAACCAGTCTCCTGCTGGGACGCTTCCAGTTCAGCTATTATGAATAAAGCTGCCAAGAACATCCATATAGTGAGTGCTAAGTCCCTGCAGTCATGTCCATCTCTTTGCAACTCCATGGACTGCCGCCCGCCAGGCTCCTCAGTCCATGAGATTCTCCGGGCAAGAATACTGGACTGCATTGCCATTTCCTCCTCCAGGAGCTATGAACATATGTGGACAGATATTTATGTGAGCATATGTTTATGTTATTTGAGCTAAATGTTCAAGATTGCAATTGCATGGTTGTATGGCAGTCGGAAGTTTAGGTTGTTAAGAAATCACCGAACTGTTTTCTATAATGGCTCTGCAATTTTACATCTCGCCTGGCAATGGATGGATGCTCTAGTCTCCCCGGTCCACACCAACATTTGTGTTGTCAATCCTTTTTTATTTTAACCACTCTGGTAAATATGTCTGGGATCTCACTGAGGTTTTAATTTACATTTCCCTTAGTGACTAATAATGCTGAACACTTTCTCATGTGCTTCTTTGTCATCTCTTTGTCTCAATCAGTGTAATGTCTATTCATGTCTTTTGCTCATTTTCTTTGCATATTTTGGTTTTTATACCACTGAGTTTTAGATTCCTTGGTATATTCTATAGCAGTCCTTTGTCAGATTTATGGTTTGAAACTATTGTCTCCCAGCCTTTATGTAACTTAGATTTTTCACTCTCTTAATAGGCTAACACCTTCTCTGTCTTCCAAAAAAGCAAAGATTTTAAAAAATTGTGTTATATTTAAATTATGATGAGGTCTAATTGGTAGGATCATGCTTTTGGAGTCAGGTCTAATAACTCTTTGTCCTAAACCCCAATGATTATCTCCTCTGTCTTCCCCCTAAAAATTGTTCAGTTTATGTTTTATATCTAAGTCTGTGATCTTTTTTGAGGTGTTTTTTGTTTTTGTGTGTGAGGTTTAAGGCAAGTCCCCCTTTTTTTTTCCTGCCTGTGAATGTCTAGTTGCTCCAACCTCATTACTTAAGATTGTCTTTCTGCCACTGAATTCTTCAGCACCTTTTAAAAATGCACGCAACCAAATATGTTTAGATTTTTTGAATTGTCTTAATTCGGAGAAAAAGCAGAAAGAGTGACAGACTCTGTTTTTCTTGGGCTCTGAAATCACTGCAGATGGAGACTGTGGCCATGAAACTAAAAGACAGTTACTCCTTGGAGGAAAAGTTATGACAAGCCTAGACAGTGTAATAAAAGGCAGAGACATCACTTTGCCAACAAACATCCATATAGTCAAAGCTATGGTTTTTCCAATAGTCATGTATGGATGTGAGAGTTGTACCATAAAGAAAGGTGAGCGCCGAAGAATTGATGAGCCGAAGAACTGTGGTGCTGGAGGTTCTTTGAGTCCCTTGGACAGCAAGGAAATCAAACTTGTCAATCTTAAAGAAAATCAACCCTGAATATTCACTCGGGAGACTGATGCTGAAGCTCCAATACTTTGGCTATCTGATGGGAAGAGCCAACTAACTCATTGGAAAAGGCCCCTATGCTGGGAAAGATTAAGGGCAGAAAGAGAAAGGGGCCACAGAGGATGAGATGGTTGGATGGCATCACCTACTGGAAGGACATGAGTTTGAGCAAGCTCTGGGAGTTGGTGATACGGAAGCCTGGCATGCTGCAGTCCATGGGGATTGCAAACAGCCAGACAAGACTTAGTGACTGAACAACAGTTTAGGAATAACTGTAGTTTTAATCTTCTGAATTCCATTTCTCACATGTAGCCACTAGGTGGCAACATTGGATTTCATAATTATGTTACTAGCACCAGGTCCTTGCAATTGAAATTATTTTATACCCAGTGTCTCTAATTTATTATATTTGTAAAAAAGAAATGGACAAAAGAGCTTTAAATATTTGACTATGAAAAAAATCACATTAGTATATTTTGGAAAGTTAGAAATCCCATTTAGATTAAATGATGAACCAAGAAAATGATACAAAAACATTAACATGAGAGTCTTGATAAGTCAAATTTCAAGAACTGCATTCTTTTAAATCCACTAATTAAAAAGAAAAACTCATGGATATTTTTATAGAATAAACCATAAATCATTTCTTACAATTGCATATTCATATTTACATATATTACAGTTCTGGTTTCCAGAGAATATCCCTTTAAATTACAGAAGAATGTTTTTGGCTTTAAATAATTACAAAGAGATGAATGGGCAAGTTTTGTCCCAGTAAAAGAAGTGCAAAAGAAATCTATCCAGAAATATTTGCATTTTGAAATAGTTCTGTTAAATGTCTACAGTTGTTAAATAAAATATTTTCATTCTCTTCATTACTGTCAAATTGTTATTAGCAACAATTATATCACTAAACTGAAGACATGGATTATCATATTCTTTCAGTTTGTTATTCTCCAAAAAAGAAGTGTTAAGGCTGATAATTACCTGAGGACTTTGAGTAGCATGGACAGAAAAATCTGCTTAACTTGAAAAAATTCCATACATATTTTTAATAGCTTATCACACTGTCTCATATATCTGTTAATTATTGACTACCATTTTTACTTTTCATAATGATGAAAATATTTATTTAACATGGGAACTTACCTAGAGTGGTATTAAGAGAGAGAAACAATTTTCTGACACATTTTGAAATACCCTAGAGAAATGTGTGATGTATTACATGATTACCTATACATGTGTATGCTGCTGCTGCTGCTAAGTCGCTTCAGTCGTGTCCGACTCTGTGTGACCCCATAGACAGCAGCCCACCAGGCTCCCCGGTCCCTGGGATTCTCCAGGCAAGAACACTGGAGGGGGTTGCCATTTCCTTATGAAAAATGAAAGTGAAGTCGCTCAGTCGTGTCCAACTCTTCTCGACCCCATAGTCTGCAGCCTACCAGGCTCCTCCATCCATGGGATTTTCCAGGCAAGAGTACTGGAGTGGGGTGCCATTGCCTTCTCCAATACATGTGTATATACATGTATAAAACTAATACAGTTGTTATAATTTTTATTGAGATATAACTGAAACATTATAACTTTTAAATTTAGAGTTTTGTTCAGCTTAAAAAGAATAAATATTTATTCAATTGTTAAACAGTTATTTCATTTTCCTCCTCATTGTTTACCTTTTAAAGACTTCAAGTTATTGAGTCAGCAATAGCCATAAGCACTTTCTCTGCTCAGCTTAGTTTTACCATGAAGCCTTTAGAATATCAGAGTCTAGTCATGTGACACAGTGGAAACTCTGGGTAGAAAACAGATTCAATACCTGGGTCTACTTAACTTACTCTGCAATGAATGTGTTTGTTTTGACACTCTTGTATGACGCAGGTCCTATTATAGGCACTTTCAAATGTATATCTTGCCTTGTGTACATAATAACTAATAAGTGAAGTGAGGTGAAAGTTGCTCAGTCATGTCTGACTCTTTGCGACCCCATGGACTGTACAGTCCATGGAATTCTCTAGGCCATATTGGAGTGGGTAGCCTTTTCTTTCTCCAGGGGATCTTCCCAACCCAGGGATCCAACCCAGGTCTCCTGCATTGCAGGCAGATTCTTTACCAGCTGAGCCACCAGGGAAGCCAAAGAATACTGTAGTGTGTAGCCTATTCCTTCTCCAGCAGATCTTCCTGACCCAGGAATTGAACCAAGGTCTCGTTCATTGCAGGCAGATTCTTTAACAGCTGAGCTACCAGGGGAGCCCAAGTAACTATACTCTGCAGGTAATATTGGGTCTTCCCAAGTGGTGTAAGGGGTAAAGAACCTGCCTGCCAATGCAGGAGACATTAGAGACGTGGGTTTGATCCCTGGGTTGGGAAGATCCCCTGGAGGAGGGCATGGCAACCCACTCCAGTATTCTTGCCTGGAGAACCCCATGGACAGAACCCTGGCAGGCTACAGTCTATAGGGTAGCAAAGAGTCGGATACAACTGAAGCGATTTAGCATGATGGTAACATTACTCCTATTTTATAAAACAAGCAACTGTAATTCAGTAGGTTTAAGTCACCTGCCTGGGATAACAGTTTGTAAGTGGCAGTTGTATGTATTTGAAACTTCTTAGAAGGCGATGGCACCCCACTCCAGTACTCTTGCCTGGAAAATCCCATAGACGGAGGAGCCTGGTAGGCTGCAGTCCATGGGGTCGCGAAGAGTTGAACACGACTGAGCGACTTCACTTTCATTTTTCACTTTCATGCTTTGGAGAAGGAAATGGCAGCCCACTCCAGTGTTCTTGCCTGGAGAATCCCAGGGTCGGGGGAGCATGGTGGGCTGCCGTCTATGGGGTCGCACAGAGTCGGACACGACTGAAGCGACTTAGCAGCAGCAGCAGCAGTCTGAGCCCACTTTTTCTCAGATTCATCCTTTAGTTGCTCTGTACCAGCTCCATCTTTTTGTCAATGGGCAGAGTAGACAATATGAATTCTGACCTCCTCTGATTCTGAGACTTTCCCCTGTTGTGTTAGAAGGGAATATTTTCAGTTCTTGCTGAGTCTGCCGGAGTTCAGTGAAGAATATTTACTTTCTCACAGCAACACTTACCAAGTAAGCAGGGGAAATCCTTCAGGCATTTCCAGATAAAAATAATAGGCATTTATATTTGTGTGAAAATAGCAATAAATGAAGTTGCTCAGTCGTGTCCGACTCTTTGTGACCCCATGGACTGTTGCCCACCAGGCTCCTTCGTCCATGGGATTCTCCAGGCAAGAATACTGGAGTGGGTTGCCATTTCCTTCTCCAGGGGATCTTCCTGACCCAGGGATCAAACCCAGGTCTCCCTCATTGCAGGCAGACACTTTAACCTCTGAGCCACCAGGGAAGTGTATAAAAGAGCAATACCCTCTTCAAATCTGTAGTGCTGTTAAGTATTCCTACGGATAAAGGTGAAGCTTTTTTTTCTTCATCTTCTGGGATGAAAACTACCCTAGAATGTGTCGATTAGTAGATCATAAGGAGAGCCACTTGGGCTTCCCAGGTGACCCTAGTGGTAAAGAATCCACCTGGCAGGAGACAGACGTGAATTTGATCCCTGGATGGGGAAGATACCCTGGAGGAGGGCATGGCAACCTACTCTAGTGTTTTTGCCTGGAAAATTCCATGGACAAAGGAGCATGGCAGGCTACAGTCCAAAGAGTCATACACGAATGAACAACTGGGCACGCAGGCACAAGGAGAACTCAACCAGAAAAATGAAATGAAAAGAAACGTTTTATTAGCATTGATGCAGAGAAAAGAATTAGGTGCTGTTGGTTGTAATGTGGATCCAGGTAGAAAGTATCATATCTAATAAACAGTTCAATAGTTGATCTAAACTATAAGCAAGAACTCAGATTCCAAGAGGTATCTTTTATAATCCGGGAAAAATATCCTGTTACCTGATACGTTTTCACAATAAAAATAAACATTTACTAACAATTATACGTTACACTTACACGTTATGCTGCTTTATACTTTTCAGAACCCCCTTTATATACACTACATTCATTCTTTCTTATTTTGCCAGGCAGTTAAAGACCTGTTTCTCTCACTAACATGTTAAAGTTCCCAACTTTATACAAAATTAATGAGACAGGTCCTGATCCTTTCTACCGAAATAGTGTAGAAGGCAGGGAAAAATCTCAACCATCATGTACATGTGATTCATTAACTTTTAAAAGATAAACATGCAGTGAATCAGTAATAATGAGATAGGCTCATATTGTGAACTTTGCAACCACTAGATGGAGAACTTGCTTTGTTAAATGTTAAGTATGCAGCAATCAAGCCAACTTAACTTTGCTGTCTGGGTGAAATTTGCTAATTTGAGTCATATATTAGACTTCTCTGTTTTAGTGGTCAACGTGGTTCAATTTTAAGCTAGGGCATAATTTGCACAATAGCTAAAGTTGAAATTAATACTTAGAAACAAACCATACTCTATTTAGAACTAAAATCCATTAAGTTGTCTGCCTTAGAGGAAGAAGCTGACCAATGTAGAGAAAGCCAATTTGTTATATTGGAATAGCTGAACTGGTGGAAAAAAAATTAATATAGCATGCAGCAATCGAAGGATAGGATTGAACTCCAGTGAGGTCACTTTGTTTTAATTGTAACTCTTAAGAGTATAATTCAACCTGTTTCTTAGCTGGGTTAACACTATCATGGATTCTTTGTGACCTTGCAAACTTGAAAGACTGATTTTAAATTTCTTAATTCCCAGTGATTGAACAAATTCACCTATACCTTGAAATTAATGATCTCTATGGATATTAGCCTCCCTGTGTTACATATGTTTGCTCACCTTTAAGCTAGTCAAAAACAGGTAGTATTACAATGACAGATGTATTAGAAATTACATGAAATTATGTCAACAAATGACAATCAATGGATACATCAAAATAGAACACTTTCAAGATCTGATTTTGGCCCTCTTGCTCAAGTGTTTATCTTGAGAGTCCATATTGGCAACTCATTTTAAAAGAAAAAAATGGTTAAAAATAAAGAATCTCTATGAATAGATGGGCAAAGTGATTGAGTTTTGATGCCAGGGGCGATGTTGCAAGTTTTGGGCAGTTTTTCCAGTGTTATTGTCCAAGAATGGAGAATAACTCTTGCCAAGATAATTTAACATTTTGCAAACATAACACCATATGTATATGTCAGAGTCAAAGTAGCTTAAGAGTCTCCAATGTATCACATAGTCCTGTGTTGATTCCTAGGATTATTTCGTAAATGCCACTGAAAACCTCTACATCAAAAAATAATTGGTATGTTAAAAAGTATAGGCTTAAAATTTTGATTACTTAAGATAATTATTTTAATTTATATGAATTTTATGTTATGAATGAAACGAAATGGAAAGAAACATTTTATTAGCACAGATGCAGAGAAAAGAATTAGGTGCTGTTGGTTGTAATGTGGATCCAGGTAGAAAGTGTCATATTCAATGAACAATTTAATAGTTGATCAGAACTATAACCAAGAACTCAGATTCCAAGAGGTATCTTTTATAATCCAGGGAAAATATCCTGTTACCTGATCCAATTCCATAATAAAAAATAAACATTTACTAACAATTATATGTTACACTTACATGTTATGCTGCTTTATACTTTTCAGAACCCCCTTTATATACAACATTTTCATTCTTTCTTATTTTACCAGGCACATAAAGAACTGTTCCTCTCATTAACATGTAAAGGTTATGGGAACTTTAACTTCCATTGCAGCTAAACGACCACTCTGCAACATTTGCCAGGTGTCATAAATATAGGAGACAAAAATCTGAGTAAATTAGGCAAAATATTTTCCAAATGCCAAATTTCAGGAAAAGGATAACATTAATTTTTTTTTCTGTTGTTGGACTGGAGAAAGATTTTGTGATAAGTAAATTATCAGCCATCTGAAACAATTTTTTCTTCTTTGTTTTTCTTATAGAACCTTAGAGAGGGTGACTTACTGTGTCCAGGGAGTTTCTCAGGATGTTCAGGCTTGGAAACTCTATAATAGACCATAGGCTTCTTCAGATCAAGGACTGGCATTGGTCTGCCACTGAGCCCCTGTGCCTAATTCAGGGCATGGCCCAAAGTGGAAACTTTGTAAATAGGTGTTGAATGAGTGGATGAATAGAGATTGCTCTCTAACAGCAAGTGATGTTGAATTAATTGTGTGAATACTTAGGGTCCTTATTCTTCACTTTCTCACTATGGGATCCCCAGTATCTGGTACATGGCTGACCATACAGAAGAGGTTAATGATGATTTGTTTAATGAAAAAATAAACATTTCTTTCTTTTTTTTTTTAATTGGAGGAAATTAAATGACAATTAAATTTACAATGTCATGTTGGTTTCTGCTATACAACAACGCAAATCAGTCATAATTATATACATACCCCCCTCCCTCTCGAGTCTTCCTCCCCTCCCCCCAACCCACCCCTCTAGGTCATCACAGAGCACCAGCCTGGGCTCCCCTGTTATGCAGCAACTTAAAATGCCTCAAAAGGCCAATGTTCGTCTTAGAATAGAAACTTAGACCCTGTAAAATCTGTAATCAAGCTTTATTTATTCAAAATGTCAGGTGTTCCCACTCATAGGGATATTTTTTAGCAACGTGAGCTCTCTTCCTCCTAATAGACTTATCCTCACCCAGATTTCCCGTAAGAGCATCCTGTTTTCAGCTGCAGGAACTGGACAGACTTTGGGATACAGTAGTCAGTGAGTGAAAGCCACGTAGGTGTGTCCGACTCTTTGCGACCCCATGGACTATACAGGCCAAAGAATTCTCCAGGCTGGAATACTAAAATGGATAGCCTTTCCCTTCTCCAGGGGATCTTCCCAACCCAGGGATCAGACCAGGTATCCCACTATGAAGATGGATTCTTTACCATCTGAGCCACCAGGGAAGCTCCATACCCAAATACTGATTAGATAAGCACCATCATAAAACTGGATTGCAGTCTTTTAATTTTTAATTGTCTTACTTTTACTTCATGTTACATATGATGTGCTAAAATAAACAGTATAATACCTTATTATGTTTGTTTGAGGCAGAAAAATGAGATGTGTTAGATTTTTTTCACTCCTACATTCTTGGCTGTTACTTGATTAGAATGGTTGATGTCAGCAATATAGAGAAGCTGGGATTCAAATATGGATGGTTTCATGACTGTGGGCCAAACACTTCATGGCTCCAAATATCTTTTTTTGATATATGATATCATTTTGTATTTTGTTATTCAGAATTAAACTCAGGAGTAAACAAACTTACCTGCCTAACCAACAAATGAATCTTTGTCCTGTTTGAAGTGGCATCCACCGACAATGTGTATGAAAGTTTGTTTTATGTTATATAATTACACGATATAAGTACATAATAACACATAATACAGAGAGCCATTACATAGTATAATTACATTGTCCAAATGTAGTTTTGTTTCCTTTGAAAGCAATTAAGTTTTGAAGTCCTGCTCTGAAAGTATACACTAAGTTTTTAAAGACTGGTTATGAAAGCTTCTTTGAGATCTAAGAAACTTAAAAATAAATACTGTCCCATTCCTACTTGTAAAATAACTTCTCAGGAAATGGATAACTAGTGTGGAACAGTTATATCTGGAAGGGATCTGCTGCTGGAGGTGACATATATTTTGGAGCCAAATTTCAAAGGCGGAGAAACTGGGAATCATGAGGCATAATATTGAAAAGTCCATAAGAAAATATTGGAAAAAATCTGGGACCCTTCCTCCTTGATTTTTAGTGGATATAAGTGAAGGTTTTGTTGGATAATCATTCTAAAGCTTCAGGAAGATGGGAGTTTCATTCACAGTATTCAGTCCCTCTGCTCCTTTTCATAAAGGTCTCTGTCTTTACCTTAAGGCTTATATTCTTCAATGTCCTGCCTCATAACTTGTTTTCTAGTATGACTGACCTCCTTCTAATTCTCTAAAAGCACATTGATGCACACACCACTGTGTACTTTGCTTAAACCTTACATTTCATCCCAATGATCCTTCACCCAAACCTTTAATTGACCTACCTATTCTTTTTTTTTTCCTAAATTTTATTTTATTTTAAATTGTAGGATAATTACTTTACAATATAGTGTTGGTTTCTGCCACAAATCAGCATGAATCAGTCACAGGTACACATATGTCTCCTCTCCGTTAAACCTCCCTCCCACCTCCCTCCCCATCCCGCCCCTCTAGGTTGTCACAGAGAACCAGCTTTGGGTTCCCTGTGTCATATAGCAAATTCCCACTGGCTATCTGTTTTACACGTGATAATGGATGTGTTTTAATGCCACTCTCTCAAATCACCCCATCTTCTCTCTCCGCCACCAATGGAGATGCTGACACAGGCCAACCCATCCTTTAAAGCTCTGTGCATGTTAATACCTTTTGTGTTTCCCTAACTCACCCCTGATTGAGTTACAAAGCTCACCCCTGTGTTCCATTAGCTTCCTAAGCATATTTATTCAACAGTGGTTCTCAACATTGGTCATCCATTGGAATCATTTGAAAGAATTCTGGGTATTGCTAATGAATAGTCAAAGTTGAAAACCACCTTGCCATGATTTATATCATTACTTTGAAACCTTCTGTTTGTGTGTCTGGACTTTCCCTATGGTCACAGATTATGCTATTAATTTTTTTTCTCAGGGTCCAGCACAGAATTACTGTCAAATAAGTTTTTACATGTTCAAAAAGAGTTGATTACATAAACTGTATTCACTGAGGAAAGCCTAGAAAGAGCCTAATTCAAGAAAGTCATAAGATTTTTTTGAGAGACTGAATGAGAAAAAGAGAAAATTAGTAGGTGAGGACTGTTTGGTAAAGATAGATTTTTCCTTGAATTATAACATGGTCTGTGTATTTCTATGCAGAAAGCAATAGAAATTGTGTGAGAAATTGTGTGAGAGAAAGCAGTAGAAATTGAAAGCTTCCTGGAAGAATGTAGTTATTTTAGTAGACGAGAGGAAGAGGAAAATCTGGACTCAGAAGCATGTGAACTCGTAAAGGAAGCTGAAACATGGCCCAGTTAAAGCTTTTTGAAATTTGAAAGATCAAGTTACCAGTCACACCACTAACCCAAAGCAAAGCAGTGTCTCTTGCCGCAGTCCCCAACCTTTTTTACACGGACCAGTTTTGTTGATGACAATTTTTCCATGGACAAAGGATGGTTTCAGATGATTCGAGCACATTGCATTTATTGTGGACTTTATTTCTTTTATTATTATATCAGCTCCACCTCAGATCATCAGGCATTAGATCCCGGAGGTTGGGGACCCCTGTCTTAGGGGAAGGAGCTTTTCCACCATTGACTCTTCCCAGTACAAGCAAATCCAATGAAGTGTAAAAAATTGATAATGATACTTATAAAACTGAAAGGTCAACAAGTGTGAACTGAAAACTTAGGGGATGAAATGCCTAAGAAGCAATATATGTACAACTTCTCTACTTCATAAAGAATTTTATTCTCCGTTCCAGCATTACATTTGCTGTTTCTCCTATATTCCGATTCTGTCCTCCCCCACCACTCCCGGTCCTTCTTTGTTTTTCTTTAAAAAAGCAGTCCTCTGAGACATTTACTTTGCAGAGCACTGGAGCAAAGATTTCACTGAAAATTGAAGTCAACTGAAATTTAAGCAGTGACCTTCCCTTCCTTCAGACATACACACATGTAACAGATTTATATGCCTTGCTGTAAACATTCTGCTACAACTTTCCTCCACCTGCTATGAGGAATTAGAGAATCTGGTTTTAACAAGAAAGATAAATGCACCAAATGTCACTGAGCCTCAGGGGGATCAGAGATGGTAAAACAAGTGGTTTAATGTTCTGATTTCCTTTTTTCTAATGTGTGGACTGCATTATATTTTCCACCCAGTCTCTGAAACCACACAGCTGAATCTAGCCTCTGCGTGGGCTAAGGAACATTTGCACGGATGAATCAAGCAGATAAATAATCACCCTCTCATTTGTAGGTATGCGAGTGGTTTGGAAGGAATGATGTCAATAGATGAAGATGCAATTTGATTATACTGAGTAAGGACTATGCACAGCGTAACAATGATATTTATGTAGCACTTTAACTATTTCTAAGCTGGTTTTTTTTAAGCCCTCATTAACTTTATCAGTAGTGTTTTTCATAGCTGACCCCCCACATAACAGAATAGGCTTTTAATAAGCACTAATAACCTTCAAGCTACTGTGGTTAATGTACATTCAAGGATCTCACAACTTACTGTCAGAGATGGATATGAAATTTACTTGAAAAAAAGGCCGATTTGTAGCAGTTGTGAATGTTGAATCTGATAAGAGGAAGAGAACAAAAAATTGAAAGAATTGAATTCAGAAAGAATTGAAGTCAGAAATCCACAAATCAAGCTAGGAAAATAGAAAGAAAGGAAGAAGGGGAGAAGGAAGGAAGGAAAGAAAAAGACACAAGAAAGAAAAAAGGAAGGAGGGAGGCAGCAAGCTATAAGATAGAGGATATTTTTGTTGAAGGAGAATGGTGGGGTTAAATTTCCTTTGAAACTGGAAGACTGTAGCAACATTTTTCCAGGTGGAGAGAAGTAATGATCACTGATACAAAGGTGATTCCCTTCAGGAAAGATCAGAATTGCAGTTGTCAGTAATGTGCACTGTGCATTCTTGTGATCTGATTGCTGCATTGACACTTTGGGCGTTAACAGGAAAGGGGGACACCTCGAGGATAAGCTTGACACCCAGGGATAGGAATGTGCTTTTAAAAACTCAAGTTCAAAGTGGTATTATCTTGATTATCATGTCTAAATGCCTAGGCTAAGATGATACTACTTTCAGTTTTATTCTTTATACAACTAGAGGTTTTTGAACTGTATTTAAAGAAAATACTTCTGACAGCTACTTGATGAATAGAGAAGAATTAGATATAAAAGCATATCAAGAGAATGCTATAATACACCATGAAAATGTTAAAAAGGACAGAATACACTTTCCTTTATCCGCCATTTGAAGTTTCTCAAAGAGGAAAGTTCTAAGCAAAATAATTATACCTAAGTTTCATAAGTAGACTCCTTTGATATTATAGTAAACTAAGTAGATTTGGAATATATTTAATATGTTGCAACATGTTGAATTATGCTCAACTAGGGTATATGTGTGTGTCAATAATCTTTGTGAGTGTGTAAACTATTTTAAGGGTTGAATATGGACCATATCAGGCAAGTAAACAATAATAATTTCAAATCAAACTCATCCTCACTAGTGATTTAGCATTTAAATGTTTGTCTCTCCATAAATTAAAATATTTCAACATATCTGATTTCTACTCTCTGACTCATTTACCTAAATGATGCCATCTTCACTTTGTTCGGCTACCCTTAATATCTCCTCACTTAAACTTTCCAATAAATCCATATTCCATACCTCAACATTCTAGATTTTTCTTAGCTTTATATTAACCTCTATGACTGTCTTCCTCCTGTAATTTTCCAATGCAAACTTTCTGGTAAAGTAAAGATAAAGCATTCAGTACTTTCAGAGCATTGCACTTTGCTTTCTTGCTTAGCCTGTGCCAGAGTTCATAGAGTTCTCTGTGCCAGACTCTTACTCCTATTCTTTCTGGTCTTTTGCAATTTTACCTTGTTATCCATCCACAAGTAAAATGACTCTTCTTGCATGATAACTTCCTGACCATCCCAGACCATTCTTCATTTTCAGTACTCTTGTTAGAAAAGCCAGAAATGATAGGTTAATATTAGTCTATGTAAGGCGGCACAGTGGTAAAGAATCTGCCTGCCAAAACAGAAGACTCAGGAGACACAGATTTGATCCCTGGGTTGGGAAGATCCCCTGGAGTAGGAAATGGCAACCTACTCCAGTATTCTTGCCTGGTAAATCCCATGAATAGAGGAGGGTAGTGGGCTACAGTTATGGGGTTGCAAATAGTCAGGCATGACTGAGCATGCATTCTTATCATTGTTTTGTCATTAAGTCATGTCCCACTCTTTTGCAACCTCATGGACTATAGAATGCCAGGTCCCTCTGTCATGGGATTCCCCAGGCAAGAATACTGGAGTGGGTTGCCATTTCCTTCTCCATATGTGGAAGATCTTATTATAGAGTAATAACTAAATGTTTGAACAATGAAGAAAATGAAGTTTTCTTATACCCCAAAACCCTAGCTTTTATAATTTGTGGATATATTTAGGAGTTTCTTGTATGGATGACATTAAGTCTAGAACAACATGTTGTGTGTGTGTGTGTGTGTGTGTGTGTGTGTGTGTGTGTGTGTGTTCAACTCCATCTATTAAACAAGTATGTTCCACTGTTAAATTTGGAAACTAAATTCCTAGTTCACAACATCATTGAGCATCATGGGCTGAAGATAAATACCTTGAGATTGTCTACTCTGCTGTTTTTAAAATATGCTCATTTATTATTACCACTTCTCTTACTTTCCAGAATCAGCTGAAGGCATAGGTGTTCAAAGGAGTCATGTACCTGGCCTTACCCCTCTGGATTTCAGAACTTACAAGAGTTGAGGGTTCTGCCTGGCTGTTGGATCCATGCCCTACTGCCCTGGCATGCAAACTCTGGCTTCCCTGAATGCAGAAGTAGCTAAAAGCAGTGTGAATACTCTGTTACTGAAGTTCACAAGGTTTCTTTTCTCAGTAGTCCTCTGAGAGTGGATTTTCTGATAGCAGTGAAAAAGATACAAAATTATTAGTAAACACTGCAAAAGTAAGACTCCTGTCTGTTTAATAATCAGTTCAGTTTTGGTGAAAACAGGATAGACCTGTGCATAATCACTGAAAAAATAATTTTCTGTCAAATCAGTGATATTCTCATTTTTCCCCATGAATCATAAAGCTTCAATAATCCTCCTCAAAACCATCTCTTTTCAAATATGAGCTACTTCTCCTTTCATAGTACAAATGCTAACTGAGTAGCTGTTTTGACCTTCTAGTGTTGGACACTAGAGATATTAAAAACATAAAATGAAAAATTCTATTTGCATTGCCCTGGATTTTCAGCAACTTCATTTCAGAATTATAGGTGTATTTGTATTTTCTTTGACTGCTGCCAAATTATTGGGAACTACGGGCAGGAATTTTGTCTCGTTCATAATTTCTGAGACTCTCTTTTTATGATACCTAACACATGAAAAATTTTTGATGTATATCTGTTGAGTTGAATTGAGTAGATACAATGTCATTTTAAAAGGGGGCTTAAAATGTTTACGCTGATATCCACTGAAATGTGTGTCAGCTACTAATTGGGTCAACTTTCTACGTCTCTGTTAGTACATCCTTAGCCTAGTGCTATCTAGATGGCAGAATTTAATTTTAATCTCCATATTATAGCAAATTCTGGTGAATGTTTTTATTTTGTGCTGAATAATATTTTTACTCCTCTTAAGAATATTAGTCCCTAATATTTGACCAAGTCTTTAATCTGGTTTATTGAAATGTACTCTAAGCTATGTATGCCTGCATTTATTATATAGCAGTCACAAATAGAACACATTTCCTGGTTCACTAGAGATGCCTGGGGCAACATGTACAGACGTTAAAGTGTTTCTTAGAACACGATATGTATGTTTCAAATCAGTTTCCAGCTGTTTTATTGTTTTCTTGTTAATGGCCACATAAGGGAAAGTGAAAGATACTGAACCAATTATGAAATCATGTGTCATTCTACTAGTGATGAAAAATGGGCTAGACACAAAATGTCATCAACTCTACTAAGAAGAGACATTTCATCAACCTTAGGAACTGTAAGTATTTCTAGGCGGCCAGACCTGCTTAATGGCTGTCAGGTGTGCACTGAAAGTTTGGTCCTCCCCGAGGAGATTGGTGATAATCTATCAAGACTTAAGCTGGTGTACCTTTCAACAGGCAGAGGTCACTTAGCAGCATCCTCAGAATGGTGCACTCTCAGTTGGATGTTCCCTGAATTACAGTGATTGAGCAAGGCTTTCCTTCTGGACCGCAGGCCATAGCGGGACTTGTAGGGTTTTCACACTCACCAAATTTCTTCATAGTGGAACAACAAAAAGAGTAAGCACATGGTTACAGGAGGACCAAAATGAAATCATACTCTCATGGGAAAAAGCCTATAGACATTTAAGATAAACACAACACTAAAAAGCTTCCTGCCCAAGCGTGAAGAAGCAGTCTTTGGAAATAGCCATCTGTACTATCTAAACTTTTAGCTGCATTTTAACATTCACATGTATCTTGAGAAGCCAGGTTGCCTGCATTTTTCCATTTATTATTGGGGGAAGAAAAAGGCAGGATTTAAGATCAACCTGGGTAGTGACAATGGGAAAGGAATTTTAGATTCTGTAAATCATATGGTTACGCTTATTTTATACAGATATAGAAAAAAAAACAATGTTTAGAAAAAGGCTTATTCTCAAGTGAATGTACAAAATAAATATTTTTTGGAAAGCTTAAGGCAAAATTTGAATCCTACATTTGTTTTATCTAATCAGCCAGTTCTGCAGTTCTTTCAGGACAATTCAGATGTAGTCCAAAAATGTAAAAGTAAGTGGGAAAAGAATTATCTTGATGACAGACCTTCAGAAACATAATTGGTCATGATCAAATCAGTAATATTAATAACATAAAATATTTGAATACATATCCCTATGTTTCTGGCTCTCTAATATGTGTTGTTATATTTTACATAATTAATTTTCAGAACACTGTATGGAATAGGTACTATCTTTGTCCCTGTATTTTACAGAAGCAAACTGAGGTTCAGAGAATGTAAGTAATTAGCTTAAGTAATACAGCTAACTATGTAAAGATGGGATTTAAATCCAGGAAATGCAGGTCCAGAAGTTGTGCCTTTTCCTCCAAATATAGATTATCTTTTGTTGTTAACCGTTGAGCTAATTCTATTCTTATATTCATGTGGAGACTCAAGTGAAAAAAGTGAAAGTATTAGTCATTTAGTCAAGTCCGACTCTTTGCAACCCTATGGACTATAGTCCACTGGGATCCTCTTTCCATTTGATTTCCCAGACAGCAATACTGGAAAGGGTAGCCATTCCCTTCTCCTCATTCATCCACAAGGAAAGTGACTATTCTTGCATGATAACTTTCTGACTATCCCATACCATCTTTTATATTCAGCACTCTATTAGAAAAGCCAGAAATTATAGGTTAATTTTAATCTATTTAAGGTGGCACAGTTGTGAAGAATCCACCTGCCAATGCAACAGATGCAGGAGAATGGGTTTGATCCCTGAGTTGGGAAGATCCCCTGGAGGAGGAAATGACAACCCACTCCAGTATTCTTGCCTGGGAAATCCCATGGACAGAGCAGCCAGGTGGGCTACAGTCCACGGGATCACAAATAATGAGTGCCTAAGCACATGTTGTTTAGTCGCTAAGTCATGTCGGACTCTTACTGATTTAAAAAATAGTTATTGGGTGTCAGGCGATCTAACAAGTACTAGAGAAACACTGCTGAAATAAATATAATTCAACTTTCACAGAATCTCCTGCAGAAGGCAGATAGAAGTACAAATTTAGCAAAGATCTTTGAGAGAGTGTACTACTTTTGCAAATTCAGTGTAAAGCTCTGCAGGAAAGGCCTCTCTACCGAGGTTGCATTTAAGTTGTTGTTCAAAGGACAAGTTGGAGTTAGCCAGGAATATTGGTAGTTACACAATCAAAATGAAGAAGAGAGTCCCTGCAAACCACAATGCTGCTTAATCAATGGTCGTGTCATCCTGTAGTTTCCCTGACTTCAGCATTTATCGTCCTTGACCATTTCCACCCTTGCCACCTTTCCACCCTACTCTCTAGTCATCTTCTCAGTTTCCTTTGTAAATACTTTTCTTTATCACCATATTTTAAATATTGATATTCCTCAGAATTGTGGCTTGGGCTCCTTTCTCCTCTGATTCTGTTTTCTCTAGGCAAGTCCATCTATTCCTGTATCTTCAGTTAATATTGCTACCGTGATGATACCCACATCTAGGACATGTTCCGTATCTTAACGCAACTCTGTAACTTAAATCAGACATCTGAGCATCACCCTTGACCTCTATTTCTCCCTCACCCATTTCTAATTAGTCACCAAGTACTAAGCATTAGTACTTTGTATTTACATAAATATTGTAACTTTTATTCCTACCTACCATTACCTATCGTCTTGTGTCTAGACCCCAACACAACATCAAATGGTTCTCTTTCGTTTAGTCTTTCTCACCTGATCATTTCCAAAGAATGCTGCAGAATATTCTTTTCTTTTTTTTTTTTATCTTTTACTTAAATTTTATTTTATTTTTAAACTTTACATAATTGTATTAGTTTTGCCAAATATCAAAATGAATCCGCCACAGGTATACATGTGTTCCCCATCCCGAACCCTCCTCCGTCCTCCCTCCCCATACCATCCCTCTGGGTCGTCCCAGTGCTCTAGCCCCAAGCATCCAGTATCGTGCATTGATCCTGGACTGGCATCTCGTTTCATACATGATATTTTACATGTTTCAATGCCATTCTCCCAAATCTTCCCACCCTCTCCCTCTCCCACAGAGTCCATAAGACTGTTCTATACATCAGTGTCTCTTTTGCTGTCTCGTACACAGGGTTATTGTTACCATCTTTCTAAATTCCATATATATGCGTTAGTATATTGTATTGGTGTTTTTCTTTCTGGCTTACTTCACTCTGTATAATAGGCTCCAGTTTCATCCACCTCATTAGAACTGATTCAAATGTATTCCTTTTAATGGCTGAGTAATACTCCATTGTGTATATGTACCACAGCTTTCTTATCCATTCATCTGCTGATGGACATCTAGGTTGCTTCCATGTCCTGGCTATTATAAACAGTGCTGCGATGAACATTGGGGTACACGTGTCTCTTTCCCTTCTGGTTTCCTCAGTGTGTATGCCCAGCAGTGGGGTTGCTGGATCATAAGGCAGTTCTATTTCCAGTTTTTTAAGGAATCTCCACACTGTTCTCCATAGTGGCTGTACTAGTTTGCATTCCCACCAACAGTGTAAGAGGGTTCCCTTTTCTCCACACCCTCTCCAGCATTTATTGCTTGTAGACTTTTGGATTGCAGCCATTCTGACTGGTGTGAAATGGTACCTCATAGTGGTTTTGATTTGCATTTCTCTGATAATGAGTGATGTTGAGCATCTTTTCATGTGTTTGTTAGCCATCTGTATGTCTTCTTTGGAGAAATGTCTATTTAGTTCTTTGGCCCATTTTTTGATCTAATCTCAAAAATATACAAGGAACTCCTACAGCTCAACTCCAGAATATTCTTTTAAAAGCACAAGTCTTTTAATGTTACAGTTTGCCTACAACCCTGCAGAGGCTTTCTCTGGTCTTCTTTTAAAAAATTAACATGGCTATAGTAATGAGCAATATTTCAGTTACAGGTTATAGAAGCCAGCTCAAATTAGTTTCAGCGGGGAGGAGAATTTGTTGGCTATCATAACACATAAATTCCAGGATGAATTTCAGCCATTATTGAATTTCCATGTTCAGTCAATTAAATTGGGTTTTTCTAATATCTGTTTACTCTGTGCTGGCTTTGTTGTCAAGAAGGTCTTTTTCAAAAGAAGATAAGATTTACATGAAAATCTGATGGTTTTAGTCAACCAGTTTAGTCTAGCTTAATTCATGCACACTTTATTAAGCTAGGATAAGGACCCACTACAAAATCCTGGTAATGAGGATGAACTCACTTGAATCCACGAACTGAAATTAAGAAAAGATGGTCCATTGAAAATAAAGTACTGCTTCTAATACAGGGGTATGGACATTCGGCAGTGAAGTTGCCAGATATCCACCTCAAAGACCTGCCAAATTCTTTATGATCTAGTGCCAGCTCACCTGTCCAGCCCACGTCTTATTGACACTAGTATCCCTTCCTCTCCTCTTTCATTTGTAATGAGCTATTTGCTGTTCCCCAAACATGCCTCTTATATGCACATATTCACAAACACATTTATATTTGCCAGAGACAACTTTTTCTCATTCCTGCAAACTCCTACACTTCCTCTGTGTGCCTGTTTTGACATCACCTCCTCCCAGAAGCCTCCGTGACCCTTTCTTAATGGATTAGCTCCTACTCTCCTGCTTTTCATCCTTTCATAAACATTAAGGTCAAGCCTAGTTTCAAGCCCATCTCTGCATCTCTCACACTCAGCACAAAAGATCTGGACTCAAAAAATCTGGATAAATAATCTTGGAGAAGTTACTAAACATTCCAGAGTTTCTTGTTCTATAACTTCACTATAACAACACATTACTAACAAGGTTGTTTGTATTTTTAAATAGAAAACACTCATAAAACCTTTAAGGCAGTGTTTCACATAACTACAAGTTACATAACTGTTCCCTTTCTCCTTTCCTTTAAAATTGAAATAATTCTGTTAATTCAACCATGAAGCTAGTACCCATTTCATATTATAATGTTGTCACTGTTCTTGTACAGCAGGGTCTACAAACTGTAGACAGACGTGTAAGCCAAACTGAGGCTACTGCCTACTTTTAGTTTTACATTTATTAAATGGTGATATTTTAAAGGGGTTCCCTAGTGGCTCAGATGGTAAAGAATCTACAGTGCCGAGTTTTACCCCTGGGTTGGGAAGATCCCATGGAAAAGGAAATGGCTACCCAATCCAGTTTTTTTGCCTAGAGAATTCCATGGACAGAGGAGCCCAGCAGTCTACAGTTCATGGGGTTGCAAAGAGTCGGACACGACTGAGTGACTAACTCTTTCTATGTTTTAAATTATCTATGTAATGTCCTTCATGTGGTCTCTAGGCTCCCAAAGCCTAAGAGGTTTGCTAGGTGGTCTTTTAAGAAAGTTTGCTGACATTGTCCTACAGTAGTCTATAATTCGGAGAAGGCGATGGCACCCCACTCCAATACTCTTGCCTGGAAAATCCCATGGATGGAGGAGCCTGATGGGCTACAGTCAATGGGGTCGCTAAGAGTTGGACATGACTGAGTGACTTCACTGTCACTTTTCACTTACATGCATTGGAGAAAGAAATGGCAGCCCACCCCAGTGTTCTTGCCTGGAGAATCCCAGGGACGGGGGAGCCTGGTGGGCTCCCGTCTATGGGGTTGCAGAGTCGGACACGACTGAAGTGATTTAGCAGCAGCAGCAGTCTATAATTAGTTTACATGTGGTTGAGATTTAGTTTTCAGCAACCCTCCAGAGGGTTGGATGTGATGACTGTGGAAGTCATTTTAATTTCTAAATTCATCTTAACTTGTATTGAAAGGCTTATGAATCAAATTATTAAAATGCTAAAAAATTAATAATTATGATCTGAAACTGATTCTCAACATTCTGCATCATGGACTTTTTGAAAATCTGAAATTTCTCTTCAGATAAGTGCATATATACAAATACATTGACATTTTCAAAGATTTCCAACAGAATCTCACCTCTCTGCTTCTTATCTGTGGGTTATGTAGAGATTCAGGAACCAAGAATTTAAGGTTTCTACTCGGTTGCCAAAAATGTAGTTATTAGGAGTGATAATAAATGCAAAATTCATAGAGACAGAATTTTTCTGTTTGCATTATCTGTCCATTTTCCTTTTAGGGAGAGGAAGTAAGCTAGCCACAGTAAGAAATTGGTTGATAGACATTAGTGACTCTAGAGTTGATTTTAGTTGCTGTTCTTCCTTTAGCGGCAAGATATTTTAAAAAATAAATTATAAATATGGGGGATATAGGAAGCTATATTCTGATTCTCCAATTGGATTGCCATCTCTCATCTTTCATTTGAATATCAGGGAAGCAAAATATTCATGTCAAAGTAAACTCTTGATAAAGCTTTCAGGATTTTACTTAATGCATTCCAACCTCATAGGTTTGGCTCCATTCTCTGAAGCTGAAAATAGCTAACAAATGGCTTTTCAGTGCTGCCTGAGTTTTATTGTATTTCTGTTCAGTTTGTAGGCATCTATGATATAAAGAGATGATATCATAGTTATTAAATCTTTCTCTCATTAAGAAACATTTTAAGTTTTTCTTAGTTGAGGATACTTTTGCTTCATCTTATCCACACTCTGGATATTGTAGGAAGAAAATACAAACTAAAAATTCCTTCAAAAATGAAGTTGGACTCACTCAGTATGACAGTCTCTAAGTCCATCCATGTTGCTGCAAATTACATCACTTCATTCTTTTTAGCAGCTGAATAATATCAGTTTTTAATACTTTTAATGTGTGTGTTATGACTGACACTTTGGGTGTTCCAAGGGACATGTGCGTTTCTTTTCTGTGCATGCATTCAACCCAACTTCATCCGATTTCTGAACTTCTGTGGATGTAGATAGCTGTGAATATAGGCACAGTTCATAAGCATTTTGCAAGAATTTAATATATCCACAATGTCAATGGGAAGAATAGTAAGAAAGGCCCTGGAATGATCTCTTGATATTTCACAGAAAAGAATTGCATGCTTCTGTAAGTATGACTTTCATAATTATAATATTCCACAGCTAGGAATTTGATGATCTGAAAGCAGTTGTTAGACAAATCCCTTACATTTTAAATAATATTTAATTTTATAATCAATTTTGTTGTTGTATGGTTCTGACATGTAAAAGCATTGTTCAACCTGCAGGCCTTGAACTTTTCTTATAACTTGGTTCATGACAAGTATGACCCCTTCATCATTACTTGAAATAGTAGCCCAAAGATAAAAATGATTTCAAGAGACATTGTTAATAAAACCTGTATCTGCACTGATCTGTACTTATTTTCAATCTATTTTTGTTTTGAATATTCATAGAGTCCTAATAAACTCCTACATCTAAAATTTTATCATTAAAAAAATAAATAAATAAATAACAGTAAGTGAAAATATTCTATTTTACAACATAATGGAGATATTAGGTTTGATGTTTATCTGTTATGCAGGATTGTATGACTTTGATGTTTTATAAGCCTTTTCACTAAAATTTAATATTATTTAAAACACAGATTTTACATGTGAATAAAAATGTATGATATATAATACAATTACCAATCAAAAAAAAAATGAAGTTGGCAAAGGCAAAATATCTGGAAAAGTGTTTGGAGTCTGATAGATGCATTTATCAAATTTTGGGAACATGTCTAGTTATGTCTGTACATACCCTGGTATACATATGCTGGTACATATGTGTATGCTTCCCAGTACTAGATTTTGTTTGATATCTCCTTGAAGAAACTATGGGAATTCCAGAGGAATGTTCTTAACATAATTTACATTGACTTCTCCCTGTCCCATGGGAGAACTCAGGAAAAGGGATTTTAATTTTCTAAAAATATTTATGTATTTTGATTGATTTATTTAGCGGTACTGGGTCTTAATTGTGGCATGTGGGATCTAGTTCCCTGACCAGGGATTGAACCTGGGCCCCCTGCTTTGGGACCACAGAGTTTTAGCCACTGGACCACCAGAGAAGTCCCAGGAAGAGAGATTTTAGATGAAACAATCTTTCTAGATATAAGAGGAGATCTTTGTTTTGTACATAACTTGGATGAGTAGAAATTTGGGGGAACAGAATTTCTGTGAGCCACAGGAAGGCTGATGAACCTCACTCCTGGCTGCATGGTGAAATGGGAGGCTTCCAGAGAGAACAAGATTGTGTCCCCGTGGAGGTGGTCACTCATTCCTAGTCTTAATACATTTTAAAATTGTTGTGCAGTTTTTGGAATTCAACACACATTCATTTGAGGAAACATCAGTGAAGTACCATGGAAGGTACCCAGGAGGTATAAAGATAAAGAAGTAAGAAAGCCTTTGTCCTCAAGGTGCTAATGATGTTGAGGGGAGAGAGTGGATGGAAGTGAATAATTTTAATAGAAAGCATGATAAAATTTCTGAAATTAAATGCAGAAATATGCCTTAAATAATTGTAGCAAATGTGCCCCAAAATGTAAGCAAGAACTCCTCTAGAAGAATTAAAAAAAAGTTATTGAAGGTAATTGCTTTACAATATTGTATTGGTTTCTGCCATACAACAACATGAATCAACCACAGGTATACATGTATCCCCTCCTTCCCAAACCTTCCTCCCATCTCCCACCCCATCACACCCCTCTAGGTTGTCACAAAGCACTGGCCTGAGGTCCCTGTGTCACACAGCAAATTCACACTTGGTATCTATTTTACATAACAGAAAAATCAACAACTCAATCAGAAAGTGAGCAAAAGACCTAAATTGATGTTTCTCCAAAGAAGACATCAGTTCAGTTCAGCTCAGTTCAGTTGCTCAGTCGTGTCCGACTCTTTGCGACCCCATGAATCACAGCACGCCAGGCCTCCCTGTCCATCACCAACTCCCGGAGTTCACTCAAATTCACGTCCATCGAGTCGGTGATGCCATCCAGTCATCTCATCCTCTGTCATCCCCTTTTCCTCCTGCTCCAATCCCTCCCAACATCAGAGTCTTTTCCAATGAGTCAACTCTTCGCATGAGGTGGCCAAAGTACTGGAGTTTCAGCTTTAGCATCATTCCTTCCAAAGAACACCCAGGGCTGATCTCCTTTAGAATGGACTGGTTGGATGTCCTTGCAGTCCAAGGGACTCTCAGGAGTCTTCTCCAACACCACAGTTCAAAAGCATCAATTCTTCAGCACTCAGCTTTCTTCACAGTCCAACTCTTGCATCCGTACATGACCACTGGAAAAACCATAGCCTTGACTAGACGGACCTTTGTTGGCAAAGTAATGTCTCTGCTTTTCAATATGCTATCTAAAAGAAGACATACAGATGACTAAAAAACACATGAAAAGATGCTCAACATCATACATTATTAGAGAAAGGCAAATCAAAATCACAATGAGGTATCATTTCACACTGGTCAGAATGGCCATCATCAATAAGTCTACAAACAATAAATGCTGGAGAGGGTTTGGAGAAAAGGGAACCCCCTTATGCTGTTGGTGGGAATGCAAACTGGTACAACCACTGTGGAGAGCAGTGTGGAAATTCCTTAAAAAACTGGGACTAGAACTGTCATACTGCTGTACATATATTCTGTGGAAACCAGAGTTGAAAGAGACATGCATACCCCAATGTTTATTGCAGCACTCTGCAATAGCTAGGACATGGAAGCAACCTAGATGTCCATCGGCAGATGAATGGATAAGGAAGTTGTGGTACATATACACAGTGGAATGTTATTCAACTATAGAAAGCAACACATTTGAGTCAGTTCTAATGAGGTGGATGAACCTGGAGCCTCTTATACAGAATGAAGTAAGTCAGAAAGAGAAGGGCAAAGACTGTATATCAATGCATAGACATGAAATTTAGAAAGATGGTACCAATGATCAACATGCAGGGCAGCAAAGGAGACACAGATGTAAAGAACAGACTTTTGGACTTAGTGGGAGAAGGTGAGGGTGGAATAATTTGAGAGAATAGAGTTGAAACATACATTACCATATGCAAAATAGATGACCAGGGCAAGTTCGATTCATGAAGCAGGGCACCCAAAATTGGGTAGTCTGGGACAACCCAGAGGGATAGGTGGGGAAGGAAGAGGGAGGGGTGTTTTTTTTTGGGGGGGGGGGACACACATATACCTGTGGCTGATTCATGTTGATGTATGACAAAGACCATAACTATACTGTAAATTAATTATTCTCCAATTAAAATAAGTTAATTAATTTAAAAAGTATATTTATTTCCATGCTGTTCTATCAATTTGTCCCACCCTCTCCTTCCCCAACAGTGACCAAAGAGCCTATTATATAGAGTGAAGTAAGTTAGAAAAAGACAAATATTCTGTACTGACACATACATATGGAATCTAGGAAGAAGGAACTAATGAACCTATTTACAGGGCAGCAATGGAGTTCCAGAAGAGTTTTCATTGCACTCTGACCTCAGTGACTTCTTAAGAACTATATGGTTTAGCCATTATATTTAAGATTGCTCATTTTTACCTCCAAAGATATACAAATTAAAGTCAGATTTCAGTGTTTCAATTCTCTTGTGTATAATGCCAATTTAGAATCCATGACCCAAAAGGTAATTACTTACTTTGTGAGTTTTCAATCAGGGACCAGTTTGAAGGTATTTATAATAACTTAGTTCCTGTTCTCTTGCTTCAAAATAGAAAGAATTCAAGAAAACTGAAATCTATTTGATTGGCCCAGTGCAAACAAATTGTCATATAGAATCCTGAAATGATGATTGAAAATACAGCAACTGAAAATAGAGACAGACTGTATTACTAATTCCTTTTAATAGATGATTAAGATGATTTTCATTATCATAAATATGTTGAGATAGGCAAATATTTGATATGTTATTGAAAGATACCAAAATTTAATTAAAAACGGTTTTGGAACTGGAAAAGGAAAATTTCTGTGGTCTGGAAATTGCATGATCCAGAACACTTTATAATTTATATGTGTTACATAAGGACAGTGTTAGTATGCTTAAAAAAACACACACACATTAGAAAGCAGACTTAAAACTAATAATCACACCTTGATAGGTTATTTAATGTAATCAGGTAGATAACTTGGTTTTCCTGATGTAATTACTATTGAAACTGAAAAGAAATGTTAGTATCTTAAAATCCGGGCCCTGTTCAGTACCATTTTAAAACACACAAACAAGCAAGCCAATAAAAGAGAACAATGAATCATCATCTCTAAACTTCAGTGCCTTTAATATAAACAGTAAATGGTTGTGTTACTGACCTATATCCTACTTTCAAAGTGAAGAACTGTTTTTATATTTATTTGAGAAACTTATGTTGAAAAGTAAAGTAGCATTTTTGAGAATCAAAGAGCACTGTGTGAAGAGACATGTTCCAAACTTTGGTTTTCTTTAGAGTATTCTCTTAGCAAAAAGCATTTTATCACTTTGACTTTTACTAAATGTATACATTTAGCTGTACCTGGATAGTTGAGTTTAGGCTGGAATAAGCTCAGTTTCTTCCCACTATCATTTAAATGCAGTTGTCAATTTTATATTTTGTGACTGTGATTAATAAGTAGATAGAATATTTATTTCATAATGTTAAAGAGTTAAATACTATCAAATAAATAAATGTATATTCCAATAAACACCAGTCACTTTTTTGTTTCAGAATTTAAAATATTTAGATGACACTGAAATTTAGTGAAGATCCTATCCAAACAAATTTGCATATATTTTTAAAAGCATTTTGCAGTCACATATCTCTTAAAACAGAGTCTCTTCTACTGATTTCTGTATTTATTCTGTGATGAATGTGTATATAGAAGGATACACGATAAACTCTAGGTAGGCTCAAAATATACACCAAAATTATTTACTATTTGAATATATCCAGTGCATGTATATATTTTTGGTGAGGATATGTTTGAATAATCTCAGTGGTAAACAATAAATATTAGTTTTGTATGAGAGTTTTGTATGAGAGCTAGCATATGTTTCAAAACTTGTTTACTTAACTTGGGTACTTATATCTACCACCATACCCTCATTTCCCCTTTCATTCTCAGCAGATAATCTTTTCTAGAAAATAGTTCAGCAGTTTATTATATAATAAAGACAAACATATACTTACATTTCTAACCCAGCAATCCCAATCCTGGAATTTTGCCAGGGGTGTAAAATTGCATTTATGGTAAACTTATGTTCACACAATAAACTGTGCATGAGTGTTCCTTGAAGCTTTATTTGTAATAACCAATACCTGGAAACAGCCTATATGTTCTTCAGTGGGTGAATAAATGAGCAAATTTTGGTTCCTTCATACAGTGAACTATTACTAGGGAAAAAAGGGAACAAATTACTGATAAGTAACTTGGATTTATCACAAGGATATTGTGTTGAATGAAAAACATAAAGAATCTCATGCTTCTGTTTATGTATTTGTTTCAGTTATTTCAGTTCAGTCGCTCAGTCGTGTCTGACTCTTTGCAACCCCATGCACTGCAGCACGCCAGGCCTCCCTGTCCATCACCAACTCCCAGAGTTCACTCAAACTCAAGTCCATCGAGTCGGTGATGCCATCCAGCCATCTCATCCTCTGTCGTCCCCTTTTCCTCCTGCCTCCAATCCCTCCCAGCATCAGAGTCTTTTCCAATGAGTCAACTCTTCGCATGAGGTGGCCAAAGTACTGGAGTTTCAGCTTTAGCATCAGTCCTTCCAAAGAACACCCAGGGCTGATCTCTTTCACAATGGACTGGTTGGATGTCCTTGCAGTCCAAGGGACTCTCAAGAGTCTTCTCCAACACCACAGTTCAAAAGCATCAAATCTTTGGCGCTCAGCCTTCTTCACAGTCCAACTCTCACATCCATACATGACCACTGGAAAAACCATAGCCTTGACTAGACGGACCTTTGTTGGCAAAGTAATGTCTCTGCTTTTGAATATGCTATCTAGGTTGGTCATAACTTTCCTTCCAAGGAGTAAGCGTCTTTTAATTTCATAGCTGCAGTCACCATCTGCAGTGATTTTGGAGCCCCCCAAAATAAAGTCTGACGCTGTTTCCACTGTTTCCCCATCTATTTCCCATGAAGTGATGGGACCAGATGCCATGATCTTAGTTTTCTGAATGTTGAGCTTTAAGCCAACTTTTTCACTCTCCACTTTCACTTTCATCAAGAGGCTCTCTACTTCCTCTTCATAAGACACCATTATAGTCATGGAGATGAGATCATGGCTTGCCAGGGGTTAGGATGAGGAGTGGAATTTGTGACTATGAAAGAATCACCTGTGGGGATTTCTTTGGGGGGTGATGCCTGGGTTTTGTTTTCTGATTTGTGTGTATTAATCTATACGTGTGTAAAATTTGAATGATCTATCCAGCTGTTGAAACCGAAACAAGCCTGTAGTTAATAGCAATGAGCCAATGCCAATTTCCTGGTTTTAATAATCATACTTTGATTATGTATGATGTTATCAATTGGGAAAATCTGGGTGAATGATACACAGGAATTCTTTACTACATTTTTCTGCAACTGCCATGTAAATCTACAATTATTAAAAAAAGTTTTAATTAGAAAAGTTCACATAGCACTCTTTCTGTGTCTTACTACAGGCATAATACAAATCTTCTGACACCTGCAAATGAGCTATTTTCCTTCTGTCTTATTAGAATAGATAGTACTCTTCTTTCCATCTAAGAGACAACTCTTCAAATGGGCTTTGCATTCCATTTCTGTACAAGTTATCAGCAACATTACCCTATTATTATATATTCATTTTGTTTTCTGCTGGATCCTTTCAGTGAATTTGTTGAAGTTGCACAGAACGTCTACCCTTAAAATAATAATTTTAAAAAGTATTTTTTTCATTTGACCTTATATCTCTTTCCACCTACATACTTTCAGTTTTCTCCCCATTTTTGAAGTCATGAGGTTTTGGATTGTCATGTTGTTGTTGTCATTTGTCTCTTTCTATATATTTTATTTCCTCATTGATTTCTTCAGTGATACATTGGTTGTTTAGTAACATATTATTTAGCCTCCACGTGTTTGTGTTTTTTACAGTTTTTTCCCTTTTTCCTGTAACTGATTTCTAAACTTATAATGTTGTGGTTGGAAAAGATGCTTGATATGATTTCTGTTTTCTTAAATTTACTGAGGCTTGATTTGTGGCCCAACATGTGATCTATACTGGAGAATGTTCCATGTGAACTTGAGAAGAAAGTGTATTCTTCTGCTTTTGAGTAGAATGTCCTATAGATATCAATTAAGTCTATCTAGTCTACTGTGTTTTTTAAGGCCTGTGTTTCCTACTGATTTTCCATCTAAATGATTGGTCCACTGATGAGAGGGAGGTGTTAAAGTCCCCCACTATTATTGTGTCACTGTCAATTTCTCCTTTTATGGCTGTTAGCATTTGCTTTAAATATTAAGATGCTCCAATGTTGGGTGCATATATACTTACAATTGCTATATATCCTTCTTGGATTGATCCCTTGATTATTCTGTAGTGTCCCTCTTAATCTCTTGTAACAGTCTTGTTTTAAAGTCTGTTTTGTCTGATATGAATATTGCTACTCTTGCTTTCTTTTGATTTCTATTTGCATGAAATATATTTTTCCAGACCCACACTTTCAACTTGTATGTGTCCCTAGGTCTGAAGTAGGTCTCTTGTAGGTAACATATACATAGGTCTTGTTTTTGTATCCATTTGGCCACATTGGGTCTTTTGCATTTCATCTATTGATATTCAAGGCAGTTATCAATATCTATGCTATTATCATCATTTTTGTTGTTTTGGATTTGTTTTTGTAGGTCTTTTCTCTTCCCTTCCACTTTTGTTTAATTCTTTTGTGATTTGATGACTATCTTTAGTGTTGTGTTTGGATTGCCTTTTCCTTTTTGTGTGTGTATCTACTGTAGATTTTTGGTTTGCAGTTCTCATGAGGTTTCAACTTGGCCATCTATATTATACACACATACATACATACACACACACACAATTATTTTGAGTTGCTTGTCTCTAATGTTACACCTGGAGAAGGTAAAGGCAACCCACTCCAGTACTCTTGCCTGGAAAATCCCATGGATGGAGGAGCCTGGTGGGCTGCAGTTCATGGGGTTGCTAAGAGTCGAACATGACTGAGTGACTTCACTTTCACTTTTCACTTTCATGCATTGGCGAAGGAAATGGCAACCCACTCCAGTGTTCTTGCCTGGAGAATCCCAGGGACAGAAGAGCCTGGTGGGCTGCCATCTATGGGGGTCACACAGGGTCGGACACGACTGAAGCAACTTAGCAGCAGCAGCAGCAGCATCAACAATGTTACACCTAAAGTAACTAGAGAAAGAAGAACAAAGCCAAACCTCCCAAATATGTGTAAATATGTATAGGCTCACAGGACCTACTTTGTCATCCACCAGTTTTACTTTAATTTACACTAATTCTTATGGGAGTAAGTTCAATGATAGTGAGAGGAGGGACTTTAAAGGGTGATTACCAATAACATTGATAACCAATAAATCCAATGGACTTCCTCACACTCTTAGCATAGGTATCATTTTATACTTCTACATGTGATTATTTGATTGATGTCTATCTTGTCACTAGACTGACACCAGAGATTATCTTTAATTTTATCATAACAGTACTCTTGAACATGGTAGATAGCCAATTGTCTAAGCCTAAAATTCGCAACTATATATTATCAGGCAAAAATGTTCTCTAGCTCAGAGGAATTTTTTACTTTAATGACATACACAAACACACACACACACATATATATAGAAAGTGAAGAGGAACTAAAAAGCCTGTTGATGAAAGTGAAAGTGGAGAGTGAAAAAGTTGACTTAAAGCTCAACATTCAGAAAACGAAGATCATGGCATCCGGTCCCATCACTTCATGGGAAATAGATGGGGAAACAGTGTCAGACTTTATTTTTTTGGGCTCCAAAATCACTGCAGATGGTGACTGCAGCCATGAAATTAAAAGACGCTTACTCCTTGGAAGAAAAGTTATGACCAATCTAGATAGCATATTCAAAAGCAGAGACATTACTTTGCCAACAAAGTCCGTCTAGTCAAAGCTATTGTTTTTCCAGTGGTTATATATGGATGTGAGAGTTGGACTGTGAAGAAGGCTGAGCACCGAAGAATTGATGCTTTTGAACTGTGGTGTTGGAGAAGACTCTTGAGAGTCCCTTGGACTCTCAACCAGTCCATTGTGAAGGAGATCAGCCCTGGGATTTCTTTGGAAGGAATGATGCTAAAGCTGAAACTCCAGTACTTTGGCCACCCCATTTGAAGAGTTGACTCATTGGAAAAGATTCTGATGCTGGGAGGGATTGGAGGCAGGAGGAGAAGGGGATGACAGAGGATGAGATGGCTGGATGGCATCACTGACTCGATGGATGTGAGTCTGAGTGAACTCCAGGAGTTGGTGATGGACAGGGAGGCCTGGCGTGCTGCGATTCATGGGGTCGCAAAGAGTCGGACACGACTGAAAGACTGAACTGAACTGAATACACCAATTAAAACATCCACTTGACAATGTCAAGTGTACCTCAAGACATGTGTCAAAACTGAACTTGGTATATTTTCCCTAAAATGTACTCATGATCAGTAATTCCTCCCTTTTAAGGAATAGCACCACCGTGCATCCAATTACACAAGCCTGAAATGTAGGCGTGGTTCCTGCATTTATGAACTGTAATATCCAACACATCTTTAAGTCTTGCACACTTTATTTCCTACATATGAATTAAATGCAGCTTTCCTTTTCTTGAAATGCTAATGTATTTTTTCACCTATCATCTTTTATTCAACTGGCAAGTTCTTCTTTCCACTTCCACACATTAGTATATATATTAATACATATTATATTATGTATATACCATTATCATCATCATTTAGTCACTAAGTCATGTCTGACTCTTGCCATCCCATGGTCTGTGGCCTGCCTGGCTCCTCTTTCCATGGGATTCTCCAGGCAAGAATACTGGAATGGATTGCCATTTCCTTCTCCAGGATACCATTATCATATGTGATATGATATGTATTATACAATGGCAATGTAATTTTATATTATTATAATTTTAATATAGTAACATATATTTTATCTATTGTGTGTGTGTATATGCTAAGTTGCTTCAGTCATTTATGACTCTGTGTAACCCTATGGACTGTAGTCCACCAGGCTCCTCTGTCCGTGGTATTCTCCTGTCAAGAATATTTCAGTGGGTTGCCATGCCCTCCTCGTTTCATTATTATATATACTAAAATAATACTAAAATATTATCTATAGTGTATATATAATTTTAATATTATATACCATACATAATATAATATATTATATATATACACACACACACATATATATATATATATATATATTTACTGTATTGAGGGCAGGAGGAGAAGGGGATGACAGAGGATGGGATGGTTGGATAGCATCACGACTCAATGGACATGGGTTTGGGTGGACTCCAGGAGTTGGTGATGGACAGGGAGGCCTTGTGTGCTGCGGTTCATGGGGTTGCAAAGAGTCAGACACGACTGAGTGACTAAACTGAACTGAACTCATGGAAAAATAAATTACTATTTATAAATATATTTATATCTGGATGCTCACCCGAATCAATGTTGAGTTCACTTGGGCTCTGTATACCCAGCAAACAATGACTGAGTGCCTCTGTGTCAGACACATTTGAAATATTTGAAATATCCAAAGTGTCTGTGATAAGTTTTCTGTCCTCAAGGCCCTCAGTCCTAAATTGTGCTGTAGATTGTCTGACTGACCTTGCAGGGAATCTTTGTCAGTTCACTTATCGCTTTCCTTTGTCCCTGATAATTGTGATATTTTTTATTATTGGGGAGAATTGAATGAGTCCCCCTGAAATTCATATTTTGAAGTTCTAACCTCCAATACTTCAGAATGTGACTGTATTTGGACTTCAGGTCTTTATAGAGGGTAATTTAGTTAAAATGAGGATGCCCCCTAATCTAATAACTAATGTCCTTATACAAAGAGATTAGGGCAGACAAATAAAGACACAGGAAAAGACAATGTGTATACCCACATTGGGAGAAAATGGACATCTACACACCAAGGAGAGAGGCTTTAGAAGAAACCAACCCTATCATCACCTTGATCTTGGACTTTCAGAATCTAGAACTACAAGGAAATGCGTTTGGTCCTTTAAGCTACCAAGTCTTTGGTACCTTGTAGGGCTACCCTGCTAACTGGGGACATTGGCGCTCTCTCTCTAGGTCCTTATTGTTGATATCTCAATGTGCTTTGCAACAAGACAGCATTAAGAATTTTAATAACAATAACCAAAGTTTGCTATCAGTTTCAACATTTAAATGACTGTGTATACTACACCATAATCAATCTTCATACCAACCTGAGGATGCCAGTGCTTGATATTCTTTTTTCACCAATTATATGTTCCTAAAGTCTCTCAGTTAGCAAATGATGGACCCTGGATTAAAATCCAAGGTATTTGAGTCTCAAGTTTATGAGGGTTTAAACAATTGCCTCAATATTACTCAAACTGTACAGTGAGCAATGTAGAATTAGCTGTAATTGGCTTCCTTCACAAAAAGTGGTTAACACAATAGGCTTCTTGTATGCTCATCAAGGAGTTCAGATGTGCATGTGTGGGGCTGTGTGTGAGTCTGTAGCCTCTGGTGACTAACTGAAACATTTACAATCAATCGGAATCAAACACCTTGCAACAGTATTCTTCAAATGCTGTTCATTAAGTGAAGCTTTTCTTCTCTCACAACCTAAAGTAATCTCATTTTGCAGAAATAAACAAGAACAGTGGCCTGGGGATATTCAGGCAAGATTCCACCACAGAAAATAGAATGTAGAAGTTGTTAGCCTTTTTTGCCTGTATGAGCTGTTATGATCCTTGTGCTTAAAAATCACAGTCTGGCAAAATTAGCTTACCAGTAGCCTGGATACCGAATTCAATATTCTGGTACCCTCCCACTATGATGCTATTAGAAACTATGTAACTATGACTTGAAATTGACAAACACCCTATTTATCACTGATGCATTTCATCTATTCCAAGTAGCGCTTATGTTTGGGATCTACCACAATAAAAATTATACTTCTAAGGCATGTTTAGAGGGGACTGTAGTTCTATGTTTATTAATAAAAGGCATTCTTTCCAAAGGGATATTTTTATTTTCAGTTTCACATATTAATCTGGTTTTGAAAAAAATATTTAATTGTGAAAATTTTTCAAAGACTCTGAAATAAAGATCATTGTGCAGATCAGTGACTTTAATTGTGGTTTTACCATTGAAGTATCCAGTGCTTGTTTTTTCTCATATTTAGGAATATTATAAATGATAGTCAATAACCTCATTTTATTATTCATCCATATTTTTCCCTCAAGTTTTTTGGGACCTTACCATATCTGTTGGTTTGCTGTGAAGTAAAGAATGAAGCAGTTCAGAAAAAGGCTTACAGTCAATTTGTAGAAACAGTACATACATAAAGCAGTTATTGAGTACTTGACTATATGTAGGTGTATCAAATTAGGTATTAAAGCATATTTTCAAAACTAAACTTAATAACTCAAGATTTAGGAGTTCAGAAAATGATACAGTCAGCATTTGTCTGGCTTATGAATCATTTAATTTAAAGAAAATCTTTCAATATATTGCTGCCCTTTGACCTTTTTTAAAATGATTAACCTAGATTTTTTTCTGCAGAGTTTTATAGGTCTTTGTTTACAATGTCATTAACTATTACCAAATATTTGGCTGGTTTATTAGCCCAGCCAAAAAAAATCCTTAGTATGTGACCTTCATATATGGAAATCCTGTCATTATACATTGATGATTTAGCCCAAAGGCTTTTCAAACAATGGCTCCAATTTCTCACTCAAGGAAGCACTGCATGCTTAACAAAGGAAAACTGGAAGCCATACATAGAGATTTTTGTCCCTCAAAGCTCAGTTGGTAAAGAATCTGCCTGCAATGCAGGAGACCCTAGTTCGATTCCTGGGTTGAGAAGATCCACTGGAGGAGGGATAGGCTACCCACTCCAGTATTCTTGGGCTTCCCTTGTGGCTCAGCTGGTAAAGAATCCGCCAGCAATGTGGGGGACCTGGATTCGATCCCTGGGTTGGGAAGATTCCCCTGGAGAGGGGAAAGGCTGCCCACTCTACTATTCTGGCCTGGAGAATTCCATGGACTGTATAGTCCATGGGGTCACAAAGAGTCGGACACGACTGAGCCATTTTCACTTTTACTTTCAAATTTATTTATTCTTATACAAGCCATTAATATATGTGTCTGGGTAAATAGGAGTATGGTATAATGGATGGATTGTTGGATAAATTTGATGATAGATAGATAGAAAAAGACAGGTGGATACATAGATAGATAGATGATAGGGCTTCCCTGGTGGCTCAGTGGTAAAGAATCCATCTGCCAAGCAGAAGATGCTGGTTTGATCCCTGGGTCAGGAAAATTACCTGGAGAAGGGAATGGCAACCCACTCCAGTATTCTTGCCTGGGAAATCCATGGACAGAGGAGCCCTGGTAGGTTACAGACCATGGGGTTACAAAAGAGACATGACTTAGTGACTGAATGAGAGAGAGAGAGAGATTTACTAATCAAGGCAATATCACTTAGAGAAGTTTGGAGTCTGGTCATTGCCTGGCCTAGCTTTGTTCCTAGTAATGCTTTCCAAAGCCCACCTGACTTCACACTCCAGGATGTCAGGCTCTAGGTGAGTGACAATGCCATCATGGTTTTCCAGGTCGTTAAGACGTTTTTGTACAGTTTTTCTGTGTATTCTTGCCATCTCTTCTTAATTGCTTCCATTTCTGTTAGATCTTTACTGTTTCTGTCCTATTTTGTGCCCATCGTTGTGTGAAATGTTCCCTTGGTATCTCCAGTTTTCTTGATGATATCTCTAGGCTTTCCCATTCTGTTTTTCTCTGTTTCTTTGCATGTTTCACTTAAGGCTTTCTTGTCTCTCCTTGTTCTTTGGAACTCTACATTCACTTGGCTGTTATCTTTCCCTTTCTTCTTTGCCTTTTGTGTCTCTTCTTTTCTCAGCTATTTTAAGGCCTCCTCAGACAACCATTATGCCCTTTTGCATTTCTTTTTCTTCCTTATTGTTTTGGTTACCACCTCCTGTACAATTTTACTAACCTCCTTTCATAGTTCTGCAGGCATTCTGTCTATAAGATCTAATCCCTTGAATCTGCTAGTCACTTGCACTGTAGAATCATAAGGGGCTTAATTTAGGTCATACCTGAATGGGCTAGTGGTTTTCCCTACTTTCTTCAATTTAAGTATGAATTTTGCAATAAGGATCTGATGATCTGAGCCACAGTCAGCTCCCAGTCTTGTTTTTGCTGACTGTATAGAGCTTCTCCATCTTTGGCTACAAAGAATATTATAAATCTGATTTCAGTAGGCTGTTGGCTATGACCAATATGTTCTCTGGGAAAAACTCTGTTAGCCTTTGCCCTGCTTAATTTTGTACTCCAAAGCCAAATTTGTCTGTTACTCCAGGTATCTCTTGACTTCCTACTTTTGCATTCCAATCCCCTATGATGAAAAGGACATTGTTTTTTGGGGGGTGGTTTAGTTCTAGAAGGTGTCGTAGGTCTTCACAGAACCATTCAACTTCAGCTTCTTCAGCATTAGTGGTTGAGGAATAGACTTGGATTATGGTGATGTTGAATGGTTTGCCTTAGAAACAAACAGAGATCATTCTGTCGTTTTTGAGATTGCACCCAAAAACTGCATTTTGGACTTCTGTTGACTATGAGGGCTACTCCTTTTCTTCTAAGGGATTCTTGCCCACGTTAGTAGATATAATGGTCATCTGAATTAAATTTGCCTGTTCCCACCCTTTTTAGTTCACTGATTCCTAAAATGTTGATGTTCACTCTTGTCATTTTCTGGTTGCTGGTAAAGAATTGCCACTTTATGTCACTAGAACATGGATTACAAAACCTGGTAGAATATATTCTTAATCTGTATTCCAGGTTAGAGATGGGATCGAAAATTCTATCTCTAAAGATGTGTTTATGGATCCTACTTCTTCATTTCAAAATATTTCCATTTATTTAGTTGTAATTGTTCATGTCTACCCATCCACCCTAAAATTGTGTAGTATTTCAGAGGAAAAGTGGGGCTGAGGTAGCCAGACGTTATCTGAAAGGATATTTCAGAGGGGAAAAGCACCAGAAGCAGTAATATGGAAAATGGCCGGAAAAAGTAATGAAGCTTTCTTTCTAGTGGAAGCCCAGTTTCAGGGGCAAAGGCCTTTGCAAGAACACTGGAAGTAAAATAGTTGTATCAATATTTGACATTTCTTTTGAAAGAATTTTGGTTTACTTTCGTGTGTGTGTGTGTGTGAGAGATTCAGTTGTGTCCTTGTGCCCCCATGGACTGTAGCCTGCCAGGCTCCTCTGTCCAAAGGATTTCCCTGGCAAGAATTCTGGAATGGGTTGCCATTCTCTTCTCCAGGGGATCTTCCCAATCCAGGGATCCTACACAGGTCTCTCACACTGCAGGCAGATTCTTTACTGTCTGAGTCACCAGGGAAGTCCTTTACCTACATATTCTTTCCTCAAGGTAATAAAATTCAAAATTGTGGGCAAATCGAGTAATTTTCTCAATGTTATAATATGAACAGGAAAATGAACAAATATGCCTCAATATTATGAATTGTTAATTGATTTTTTCTGATGTGAAATGAAGTTGAATAATACTGTACAAATAATACCACATGATAGATGTTGAGGGAATATCAGCATAAAATAGAGTAATTTTTTTTACCAAATAACCTGAAATCCAAATATGTAAAAACTATTTCAACTTGGCATATGCCTTCCTTCAAAATCTGCACTTCTTTAACCAAAATGATAAATATGAAAATCTATAGAGTAAATCTACTAACATTTAAGATAAAAGTGATGCTACTTAATATTGCTGCTATTTCCATTTGCCATCAATTATTACCATATAACTTTAACTTTGTGAATCTTTGCAGACTTTTACAAGTGAAGCACTTGCTGCTTTGAGGCTGATTATTTTGTAATCTGATTATTCACAGCTTGCTAATTTGTAATTGGGCTTTTACAACTAGAAAACCTCCAGATTTAAGAAAAAAACTAATTTATTTTTTTCTTGGGTTAATTGTAGTGTTCACACAAAACAGTCGAGTGAGATGACTTCTAGTGGGCTTTGTGCAGTGTTCTGGAACCAATAAAATATATTATTGATTGCCTAATGAAAAGCACCATGTTCATACAAATTTACTGTGTCTGGGCAGGGGTACAACTGCTACTTTTATTCTGTGTAGGGAATCACCTGCCATGTTACCAAGGTCTATTGCTACATATCAAGAGGGGCTTAAATTAGGTTGAGGTTACCTACAGGGCACTTTGTAAGGTGCCCTTATCCTTTTCCTTTCCTGCAGAGCTACCCACAGATTCTAATTTAGCCAAAGATCATCAAAATTAATTATGATTGAGTGGTATTATAGTGGAAACAAAGTACAAGTCAAGCACCTTTGACTGTCTTCAAATTATGGAATAGAGTTATATATTGTACTATTGAAGACTTAAGCAAACTGACTCTTGTCTAGGCAGATTGGATATGGTGATTCAAAAATAAGAATTTTAAATAAAACATTGAGAAGATATTTCAAAGAGAGATAGAACTGCCAAAATCAAATTAAAATTATTATAAAATAAAAATATTCTCATTTTATTAAAAATTTTGAGCAATGATCTCAAATTTTAGTCAACATTGAGTTGTCACAGTTGGGAGAATAAAAGCAACATATGAGATGTTTGTCATCTTCCACAAATACACTATCTACTAGTTTTTGTGTGATACTAGTCATGTAAGAATGTTAATTAGTATTTGTATCAGTCAGAAAATGGAGATTATTCTATTGTAATGAACATCACCTCAAACTATGGTGTTAAACAATAAAGATTTATTGCTCACCTATGCTACACATCTGATGGCTCAGTGGTAAAGAATCTACCAATAATGCAGGGGATGCGGATTTGATCCCTGGGTCAGGAAGATCCCCCGAAGAAAGGCATGGCAACCCACTCCAGTATCCCCATGGACGTGGACAGAGAAGCCTGTCTTTATCCCATGGACAGAGGGGCCTGGTGAGCTACATACAGTCCATACAGAACAGTTGGACACGACTGAAGCAACCGAGCATGCACACACATGCTCACAGCTAATGACGGTTGGTGGAAAGCACTGCTCTTCATAGTTAGTCCAGAACCCAGGCTATGTAAGAATGAAAGCGAGTTCCAAAAGGTATCATGCTGCTGCTGCTGCTGCTAAGTCGCTTCAGTGGATTCTCCATAGACGGCAGCAAATACTCCTGCCCAGAAGTGGCTCCCATCTCTTCTCCTTCATTATTGCATGTTCCTTTCACAGGGACCGTGCCATACATGGGGAAAATAATGAATAGTTATTGAAGAATATTAGTGACTACCAGAGTCCTTAAGGATTAAAGTGAGTGGGACAAACCAGTTACTATCTAGGAAAAGACACAATTGAAACATCAAACCTTTTGTCGTTCTTCAACAAAAAACAGTTGATTGACATCTACATTGTCCTTGACACTGTCTTCATATCTTTCAGTTGAATAAGAAGATACATAAAATTATCAAACTATGTCTCACTTTTAAAAACTGAAAACATTTAGTATATTAGACTGCTTATACCTAGGCCAGTTCAGAAATCCTGCTGAAAGTAAAATGATCTCATCAAATTAAACTGCGCTGAGGTTTTCATGGACAATGTTACTCATTGTTCTGGCTTATAGTGCCAAGAGCACGTCTCCCCACGCTCTAGATTTTGGAGGGGACAGAATAGAGCTTTCTCCAGCTCCATGGCTATCATGAGAAACATTCAAAGGGTGCATGTGGGAGAGAGAAAGTCAAGAATGATGTTTCCAGTGAATAGTTAAATTTGTGAATTAACCTCTATAATAATACTGTAGACAGCACAAACCCAAGTGATATTTTCAGAGAACAGCCTAAGATCACATCATAAACCACTATAATTGCTTTACAAGTGGTAGTTATGCATGTGGATTGGTTTGTATGTTTGTGTGTTGGCTTGCTTGGTTTAAGAAAATAAATGTTATTTTCATCCAGGATATAGTTTCTCTTCTTTCATCTCCCACTGTCTGGTATTCCAATCAGGGTTTCTCTCTATCTATAATCACTACAATGTATGAGTCTTTGAGTACATAGTTACTGAAGAATGATTTGGTTGGATCTTAAACATGTGTATTGATTTACTCTTGTGTATCCTGAGCTGTTCTTCAAAGTAGGCTATGTGAAGGAGCAGGAGGAGGTCTCGAGAGTTGTTGGGATTTAGGGAAAGATAACTTTGTGGAAGGTGAAAAGTGAGGATTTAAAATGGAATGTGTTGGAATAATAGAAAAATTGTACTGTTAGAAAGAGTTTGTTTCTTGCTTTCCTTCTCTGTTTTCCTGCTACCTATGTTGCGATTGCTTAGTAGCATGACAGAACACTCTAGATCAAACAAGATTAAAAAGAACTCTGAAATGTGAGAGGGTTCCAGTACTCCCTGACAGAAGGGAAAGAAGGATATTCTATATCAGTGTTGTAGAAGGAATTTCTGTAGGTAACTGGCAAAGGCTGTGAATGCACTGGGATGGATTGTACCCTCGCCCCAAAATCATGTCTTCCCAGAACCTCAGAATATGACCTTAATTGGGAATACATCTTTGCATATATAATTAGTTAAGTTAGGATGAGGTCATACTAGATTAGAGTGGGCCCTACATCCAGTATGATTAGTCTCTTTATGAGAAGAGGAGAAAATTGACCAGACAGAGACATACAGGGGAAAAGGCCATAAAATGGTGGAGGCTAGGCTTGGAGGTATGCTGTCATAAGCCAAGGAACTCCTGAAGTCACCCACAGTCTGGAAGAGGCAAGGAAGGATTTTTTCCCTAGAGTCTTTGGAGGGAGCATTGTCCTGCTGACATCTTGAGTTCAGACTTCTAGCTTTCAGCACTGCAAGAGATATCTCTTGTTTTAAAACACCCAGTTTGTCAAACTTTGTCATGGACACCCTAGGAAAATAATACAAGTGGTATTTCTGGATAAGTAATTTGGGTACTTCTAATTAAGTAAATAATGGCTAATTCCTTTTTTAAAAAATAATCTTTTCTGGTTGTCTAACTTCTTTGCCAAGTTTTCATGATGATTCTGTCCATTTTCTGATTCATATAGTAAATAAACTACTACTATAGTTGTGATTTGTCTATGCATTTTTGAAAGACAATGTATAAATGTGATTAGTATACCTAATAGGTAGGTGGCTTTTTATGTATTATTGGATAATGAGTCTATGAATGGTACAAATGAACATTATGAAAACAAAGATTTAGTATCTTTACAGTAAAACAGGATAGCATAAGAGGAGTATTAGAGAAAGAGTGGAAAGACTGGGGTTCCATTGTTGCAACTACCATTTATATCTGTGTGGCTCTAGACAAACTACTACATTTTTTCCACATTTGTAACCAGATAATACAAATGTCAGGCTTTCTTTCAAATAAGAAATTAAAGAATAAATGAGCACCTTTAAGCAACTTTATTATAATAATATGAATTATATTGCATTTATTAGAAAAATTGTTTAAGAAAAGTCTCAAGTACTATGTGTAGATACCACATTTGCAAATGATATTTTCTGGTATGATAGCAAATCTCTGTTCAACCCAGTGCCCATCTTAATGACTTAGAGAGGAGTTTATTGGAAGCAAAATTTATTTTAATAATTCAGGGTGTCATTTTCACAAAGTCATCTGGAACCATTTTGCAGACCTGAGAGCAAGGGGATGAGTGACATCTGGCCTGTAATTTGTAGCTGATTGGCTTCACAGGCCACAACATTTGCAAGTCTCTGCACACATCGCAGAAAAATCTCTCCAAAGTTCTGTATCAGTAATGAGAGTTTGTCTTTCCAATCTGTTTCTTAGGAAAAATGAAGGTGGTGGTGGTGTTATACAGGCATTTTCTAGGAGAATGGATGAGCTGACAGCCTGGTCTTCTGGGTGCTCTGTTGATCACAGATAGCAGTTCTCATCGTTTATTTTTAGACTTTTATGAAACTCCATGGACAACATGATAAAAGAGAGAAAGGCAAGTGATATCTGTATGCATGCAGAATTAACAAAATTTGGGAATATTGATACTCTTCAAAAGATAATTTGTCTGCATTTCCATCATTTTGTGGGTCCCACTGGCATCTTGACACCTGCAGATTTTGGCTGAGCCTGTGTTGAGCAGATGCACCCTCCAGCACACTGGGTGTGGTTGTCAGGCTCTGTGCTTCCCTTCACAAGTGGGACTCCTACCCCCCACCCCTCCCCCGCAGGAAAGAGCTGAATATTGCATTTATCCTGTGTATTTCTTTCCATTTATGCTCTGCATGTCATTTCTGTTCATTAATATGATAATTAGAACATTTATCCTCTCTACCCCACCCTTTAAAAATCTAGGATTCAGTATCATTTACTACCCCCCATCCAGCCCAATTATTCCCTCTTATTGTCCATTGATGGGGAATTGTAAAAGTGAGTAAGAAATAGATGAAATATCTCATTGGTCAAAATCTCAGTGTTGGCTCTTTAATATATTTAATAACATAGGGAAAATTAAGTGCCATTAGTGTTAACTGATTTTTGTTTAAAATATAATTGTTTATGTTTTTCAAAACCTGGTTTCAACTTTATAGACACTATTTGCTTCATGCATTATGAATTATAAGAATGTACTTAAAACTAACAATAAATCATTAAAATATAGAAATATTGATACTATTAGCTAAACTTGAGTATCCACTAGGAGGAGCTGAGTACTTTATCAAGAATATATAAGATTTATGTCTTAAAATAATTAATAAAATATTATCAGTATGTTGGGATTAATACTGATAAAAGTAAAATTAAATTGCAATAAGTTGAATGTCATTATGATTGTATAATAACTTGGGAACTAGAAGTACAGAATGAATACCATTGTATGTTTCAGCTAACTAAATTACAAAGAGCCTTGAAGAAATTAAAACAGTATAGTTTTGATTTTGCATATCAAAGACTCACATGAATTTGTCTTGTTTCTTGAAAATGAAGCTAATTTATAGCCAGTATGGTAAAAACACCTGTGGCGGATTCATTTTGATATTTGGCAAAACTAATACAATTTGTAAAGTTAAAAAAAAAAAAAAAGAGAGTGCTCTTTGAAGCACAAACTTTTTTTTTTTAAACAAACAAACAAAAAAACAAAGTAGGATATAGAGAAATACAGAGCAGACTTTTGGAATAAGAAATATAGTATATATCTAAAAACAGACATACAGACCCATGGAACAAGACAGAAAGCTCATAAACAAACCCGTGCACCTATGGGTACCTTATTTTTGACAAAGGAGGCAAGAATATACAATGAGGCAAAGACAGCCTCTTCAATAAATGGTGCTGGGAAAACTGGACAGCTACATGTTAAAGAATGAAAGGAGAACACTTCCTAACACCATACACAAAGGTAAACTCAAAAATGCATTAAAGACCTAAATGTAAGACCAGAAACTATAAAACTCCTAGAGGAAAACATAGGTGGAAAACTCAATGACATAAATCAAAAAAGATCCTCTATGACCCACCTCCTGGAGTAACGGAAATAAAAACAAAAATACACAAGTGGGACCTGATTAAACTTAAAAGTTTTTTCACAGCAAAGGAAACTATAAGCAAGGTGAAAACACAACCCTCAGAATGGGAGAAAATAATAGCAAATTAAACAACTGACAAAGGATTAGTTTCCAAAATATACAAGCAGCTCATACAACTCAATACCAGAAAGGCATACAGCCCAATAAAAAAATAGGAAAAAGACTTAAACAGATGTTTCTCCAAAGAAGACATACAGATGGCCAACAAACACATGAAAAGATGCTCAACATTGCTCATTATTAGAGAATTGCCACTGTTGGTGGGAATGTAAATTGATACAGACACTAAGGAAGCTGGTATGGAGATTCCTTAAAAAACTAGAAATAAAACCACCATATGAACCAGCATCCCATGCCTAGGCATGTACCCTGAGGAAATCAAAATTGAAAAAGACACATATATTCCATTGCACTATTTATTGTAGCTAAAACATGAAAGCAACCTAGACGTCCAATCAACAGATGAACGGATAAAGAAGTTGTGTGTATACACAATGGAATATTATTCAGCCATAAAAGGAACACATTTGAGTCAGTTCTAATAAGGTGGATGAACCTAGAACATATTATGCAGAGTGAAGTAAGTCAGAAAGAGAAAGATAAATATCACATTCTAACATATATATATGGAATCTAGAAAAAATGGTACTAAAGAATTTATTTACAGGGCAGCAATGGAGAAACAGATATAGAGTATAGACTTATGGACATAGTGAGAGGGGAGGAGAAGATAAGATGTATGGAAAGAGTAACATGGAAACTTACATTACCATATGTAAAATAGATGGCCAATGGGAATTTGCTGTATGTCTCAGGAAACTCAAACAGGGCCCTGTATCAACCTAGAGGGGTTGGATGGGAAGGCAGATGGGAGGGAGGTTCTAAAAGGAGGGGATATATATATACTTATGGCTGATTCATGTTGAGGTATGATAGAAAACAACAAAATTCTGTAAAGCAATTATCCTTCAATTAAAGATAAATAAATTTTTAAAAAATTAAAAAATAAAATATGGTATATATCTAAGAAACCACATAGGTATGATGATATGAAGACATGATCAAGAATGAGTTTTATCTGGGATGGTGAAAGTATGTAAAAATGCCTGATTTGGTTATTTCCTATGTAAGTTGCAAAAATGTGGCATGATACATGTGACAGTCACTCATGATCACTATGAATGAATTATATTTTAAACAAAAATGTAATTTGCAGTGACTGCTTATATTCAAGGGCAGCCTTGGAGATGCAAGCTTATTGGCCAATTTTTTAATTCCTCAGGAATTCTGGTTATGGGTTTGATTAAAAATGTGCCTTGTATCATTAATAGGGTCCCTTTTTGAGTGTTCTGGATTCTGAAATTCTTCCTTAGCATAGGAATGGTGCAGAAAATACAGATGGCACATAATTTGACAGCATACTCTGATTTAAATATTTGTCCATGTCTAGGACAGCCTGGAGGTGCCTCAGTGGTAAAGAATCTGCCTGCCAATGTGGGAGACTCAGGTTCAATCCAATCCCTGGGTCAGAAAGATGCCCTGGAGGAGGACATGGTAACCGATTTTAATATTCTTGCCTGGAGAATTCAATGGATGGAGGTGCCTGGCAGGTTCAAGGTGTTGCAAAAAAATTGGATAGAATTTAGCGACTAAACAACAGCAACAACAGCACAACAAGCTCAGGCAGCAAGCCTGAATGACTGAAAGGGCCAAGTCTGTAGTCCGATGGGCTTACGATCACATGCTTGTTCTTCTACTTATCACTGGGTGACCTTAAGCAGTTTATTAACCCTACGATCACATGCTTCTTTTTCTACTTATCACCTGGGTGACCGTAAGCAGTTTATTAACCTGTCCACACTGTTTATTAAGGAAATATTTGTCCTTAATAAGCAGTATTACTATCTTAAATACAAGAGTTAATTAATAAATATTTGTAGACACATGATGCCAAGTAACAACAAAACAATAAGAGTAAAAGACAGTATCTGTTAAGGATTTTCTATATGCTAACAACTGAGAGTCCCTTGTACTGCAAGGAGATCCAACCAGTCCATTCTACAGGAGATCAGCCTGGGTGTTCTTTGGAAGGAATGATGCTAAAGCTGAAACTCCAATACTTTGGCCACCTCATGCGAAGAGTTGACTCACTGGAAAAGACCCTGATGCTGGGAGGGATTGGGGGCAGGAGGAGAAGGGGATGACAGAGGATGAGATGGCTGGATGGCATCACCGACTTGACGGACGTGAGTTTGAGTGAAATCCGGGAGTTGGTGATGGACAGGGAGGCCTGGCTGCGATTCATGGGGTCGCAAAGAGTTGGACACGACTGAGCGATTGAACTAAACTGAACTGAATCTAAGCATTTAATTTCTGCAACAACCTTATGATACAGATTGTTTATTGTTAATATTTAGAAGTATGGTTGATTTTTATATTGAGCTTGTATTCTGTGACCTTTCTGAATACATTTATCAATTCCATTAGGTTTTTTAAATTCCTTAAAATTTTCAGAATATAGGACTATATTGTTTACAAATTGAGACATTTTTATTTCTTCCACTTCTACTAGGTGCCTATTATTTCTTTTTCTTACCTGACTGTAGTAATTAGAACTTCCAGCATGCTGTTGAATAAAGACAAGAGTAGACACTGCTGTCTTATTCCTAATCTTAATGAGAGTGACTTCACTCTTTCAGCATTAAACAGAATGTTAGTTGCAGGTTTTTCATAGATGCCCATGGTCAAAATTTCCTTTTATTCCTACTTTATTGACAGACCTTTTTTTTTTTTAATCAATAATGGGTGATAGATTTGTTAAAATTATTTTTCTCTGTTTACTGAGATGAGCCTGAAGTTTGTCCTTTAACAAAGGAATATTGTATTCCATTAACTAAGTTTTAAACATTAAACTTACCTGTATTCTTGAAATAATTTTCATTTGGTTATGATGTATATTTTTATATGTTTTGCTAATTTGTGGTTGCTATTTTTTAATTTTTGATCAGTATTCACAAGAAACATTGATATTCGTGTCCTTTTATTGTGATATCCTTATCTGGCTTTAGCACTGGGTCAAGAGTAGCAGCATAGAATGAATTAAGAAATGGTCTAGACTTTGAATTTTGTAAGAGTCTGTGAATGACTTACATCTCTTTTTAGGTATTTGCTAGAATTTATCTGTAAAATAATCTGTGCCTGGATTTTTCATAGGAACATTTTAAGTATCAACTTAATTCTTTTACTTGCTATGGGTCTATTTCTATTTTTTAATTTCTTTGTTTCCTTTTAGTACTTAGTCTGTTTAATTCAGGTTGTCCACTTTTTCAGGATAAAGTTTTTCTTATTTCTTTATAGTCCTTTTAATTTATGTAAGATTCATAATGATATTCCCTCTTTCATTTCTGGTTTTAATAATTTGTGTCTCTCTTTTTCTCTTGACCAGTCTAGATAAAGCTTGTCATGTTTTTAAATTTTTCTAAAGAACTGGCTTTTCATCTCATTGATTTTCTCCATTGATTTTTTTTTGTTTCTCTATTTTACTAAATTCTTTTCTGATACTTATTTACTTGTTTCATTATTTCTTTGTATTTTTTTCTTCTTGTACTATCTTCTTCAGGTAGAAATGTATTGATTTGAGACTATCTTTCCTAATACAGAGATTTAAAGATAAAAAATTCCCTCTAAATACACTTTTACTACAGTACAAAAAAAATTTTATTTGTTGTAATTCCATTTTTCAGTCAGTTCAAAGTATTTCCTAATTTTCCTATCAGCCATCTTTGAGCCATAAGTTATATTGGAAGTATGTAATTTATTTTCCAAAGCTTGGAATTTCCCTGACTTTCTCTGTTGTAAATTTCTAATTTAATTTCTTTGTGTTTGAAAACATATTTTATTTCCTTTAAAATTACTGATTTCTGTGTCATAGCCTAGCATATAATTTATCATGGAAAATTTTTCATATGCTCTTTGTTATTGATTAGTCATTAAATTGTGTTAGACTCTTTTTGTGACCCCATGGACTGTAGTATACCAGGCTCCTCTGTCCATGGGATTTCCCGCAGTGGGTTGCTATTTCCTTCTCCAGGGATCATACCTGCATCTCCTGCACTGTAGGCGGTTTCTTTACCACTGAGCCACTGGGGAAGCCCCCATATGTTCTTTAAGGGAATATATATTCTATTGCTATTGAATGTATGATTTCATAAATCTCAGTTACATACAGATTTTTCTTTGGCTATATGGGAACTGTTTATATTTTTTTGTTTTTGAAGCATAGTTTTGCTGGTTGTAGAATTGTTGACTGATTGTCTTCAGATAATTGAATATGTCATCTCACTGAATTTTGGCCCCCATAAACTCTAATGAGAAGTCAGCTGTAAATTTTACTATGATTTTCCTTTATGTGTTGAGTAGTTTTTAATCTCATTGCTTTGAGGACTCTCTTTTTGCCTTTGGCTCTCACCAGTTTAACTATGAAGTGTCTACATGTAAGTCTCTTTGTATTCTATGTAATCTTAGATAAACTTAATAGGTATAAATTTGAATGTGTGTGTGTGTGTGTGTGTGTGTGTTAGTCACTCAATATTGTCCAACTCTTTGTTGACCCCATGGACTGTAGCCCACCAGGCTCCTCTTTCCATGGAATTCTCCAGCCAAGAATACCAGAGTGGGTGGCCATTCCCTTCTCCAGGGGATTTTCCTGACCTAGCAACGGAACCTGGGTTTCCTGCAAGCAAGCAGATTCTTCACCATCTGAGCCACTAGGGAAGCCCATGTATATGACTATTTTTCATCAAATTTGACGTTTTTTTAGTCATTATTTCTTTAAAGAATTGTTTTTGAAGAAAAAATTGTTTTTGTCTTTCTCTCTTCTGCTTCTTTGTAAGAGCATAGAGCATTAAGCAACTAACTCTGCCACAGGCAATCAAAAAAGATTTCAGTTAGATGGTGACTACAAAGTGTATTAAGGCAAACTATAGTATATTAGATACTTAGAAATACTTATTAAGAAAGTGTGGTGAAACTAATTTTAGAAAGTTAATAATTTATTCAGAAAAACAAGTAAATGATATGTATTTTACAAATAAAATCCAAGAGAAAGAACACCCCGAATAAACATACACAAGATAAATAGAAGAAATATTTAATGAGCAGATGTTTAGTAGGGATGCCAATAAAATATGATAAAATGCCTATTAAATCTACAGCATAATATGAATTTCAAACTTATTAAGTGCTAGCAAATATATATTTATGATCATAAAATGCTTAACTGATACACAGTGGTTTTTTTTGAATGTTATCTTTGATGATAGATGTATAATCCAAACACTGCTTGAAGAACTTCCATATTACCCTTTCCCATTTTAGATTAGAATATATCATAACCTAAATATTCAGTCACAAACTCATTTTTTGTTTTTATATAAAATTCTATTTAATAATTTTATATAAAAAGAGCTGCCATGTTTCCTAGTATACAGATTTTTTAGGTCCTAAGAGGAGGATTAAAATATTCCTAGGGCCTAAGAAAAATGGGGGAGAAAATATTTTTGCATACATTAGCAGTGTTTTTGGATAATTACTTATTATAACCAGATTCTAAATTTAAATTTAATTTATCAGAACACTCTTCTCATTTTTTGGTTAGCTTGAAATATGATTTGAAAATTGGTTATTTGAGAAATTAGTTTTTTTCTCTGACATAGAGCAGAGATAGTAAGCCTTTCCATTCTCTCCCAATTTACTTACCACACTGCCCTGTATAATTTTTTTCCAAGAATAGAAAATCTTTCAAAAGGGAGATATTGCCTAAAAACTACAAATTCACTTTTTGAATGGTGCTATTATCAAACATAGACTTCAACTTTAAGTTTTATAAAATCACTATTTCCACTTAAAATCTTCACTTATTTTAAAAAATGAAATAAGAATTCTATGACCTATATGACATTTTTCTTTAATATATAAACATGTTGATTTTAAAAAATAAATGAAAATTCTTATTGAAGTTGATGTTTGTTATATAGTCCACTGTGTAGTTCAGAATGATTGGACTCACCCTTGATGAATAAATCCAACAAACATATTGTGATTAATCTCAATTTCAAGACAATAGTGCTGACAATAAATAAAGTTAAATCTTAACAAAATAAACACAGAAAGGGAGGCAGTTTCAGGTGAACGATTTGACTTAAATGACATTCTAGTTGACTAAACAGAAATGAAAGGTGGAGCTTTCTAGAGAAACACTGTTTAATTTTTTATTGAAAATCAACAGGATAATACTTGGTTCTGAGGCAAGTGGATCCTCTGAATAGGAAGACCCATCAGTTCCACTGGGCAGGTTAATTTGTTTAGAGGTTTATGGATGTTGATAACCACCCAGTCTTTCACAATACATCTTGAGAAGTTTAGAGAAGGTATTAAGGAGATATTTCTAGATCTTTAGTTTGCCATAAAAATTCCAGTACTTTGGAAGTGTTCCACAACCAGTGGTATTGAAAACTGTATATAGTAAAATCATATATTTAATAAAATTGATACTCATCATCAAAATTCTGCTACATAATTAATGGTCAACATGCATAATTTTAGTGAAGTCAAATTATTTATTATAAACAATACATAAATCTTGAACTCTAATATTAATTAAAATCAAATAGTTTTTACAGAGCTTTCTTTTAAAAAATATACTAGATTTAGTGATGAGAGCACTTTACTACCAGTACTCAATGATTTTTAATGGTAGATATTCAATTTTATTCTTTCAGTCAATCATAAGTTAAATTCTTCAAAAATAACAGCACAAAGCTGTTACTGGAGATTTATAGGAATTCAGCTAGAATTATGTCATTCATTCATTCAACAAAAATTTAAATCTACCAAGTGCCAAATATTTTGTAATATGTGTGAAAATAAATTACATTTCTCCCCTAGAGTTGTTTGGTTAGCCTATTCATGAACACAGTTTAGATCAAACCTAAATTATGTATTTCCTGAGGACAATGTGATTTGTAAGATCAATTTTTAAATTTCCTTCTGATTCCAGTTAATAATTTAGCTAAAGTCATCCTATATTGTGCACTAATGATGAGTAACTTTGAAACAAATAATCATGTCAAATAAACGACAGTATCTCAAAGGCACAGAAGCCATGTATAGGTTATACATGGCCATTGAGGAAGTGATTTTCAGGAACAAAAGGTGAATAATAAATTGGCTAGGGTTTCAATCAAATAATCTTCTTAGCTACAGGTTAACATTTAATATAGAAAAATTCTATCAATTGAAATAAAAAAGTTGTATATCCACTCTGTACAGAGCATTTTTCTATGAACTATGAAAGATTTAGCTTGTATCTTGCAAAGTCCTTAGTATCTGTTAATGTCAGCATTTAATAAAAGCTACCATTTTCTGTGAATGAAGCTGTATTTCAGGAACTGTTCTAGGGCCTATATATTTATTATTTCTGAAACCACGTGATAATCCTAAAAATCTAGATGTTTTCATCCTTCATTTACTGATGGACAAATAGCATTCACTCATTAAAACTCAGATCCAGATTGACTTCAACGCTTATCCACCCAAACCTCATACACTGGTCAAAAGAGTTCTATATATTACAAACATGATATTTAAGAAGAAAAGAATAGCAACAACAGAAAAAAAAATCCTATAAGGTAACAAAGAACAAGGAACAAAACGAGGAGTAATAATTGCAGTTGGAAAAATCTGTAAGGACTAGAATGATCAGATGAGTCTTCAAGAAAGAAAGAATGGAGAAATGTCAATAAATTATATATAAATGGATAGAAAGTCAGTAAAATCAAATAAGCATGGATTGTTGTTTTCTAGACAACTTTTTTAAGTTCAAAAGATGTTTATATATTTTTGAGCAGTTTTGCATAATGGATTTATTCTAATAGCTAAATGGAACAAGAGAAGATTGTTAAACAGACAACTTATATAGTTTTGGAGTATTAATTGGACACTGTTAATCAAGTTGAGAAAACACAAGCCAGGCAGACCAGTTAGAAGACAATCACAACACTCTAGGCATGCAGTTGTGTGGTCAGGCTGAATACAGATTGATGAAAGGGGAAGAAATATGTCTATAGAAGGATCAGTGTTACCTGGGGACTGGAGGTGAGGTGGGAGGAGTGTGATTAGTTCAGAATGCATTCATTCACTGTGTCTGTGAGTCCTGAATCTTTCAAAAGGATATTCTAAGCTTTCCCCCTCTAATTGGCTATGACATTCTGCCAGCTGCTCCCTTGCTAGACAGGAAATCTGCCAAAATTCTTCTGAAGAAGCAGCTATGAATTTGTCCCAGGTGTTTGGGAAGTGTGATAGAGTTGGAGTAGGGCTTCAGAGAATGTAATCTAGGATACTCAGACTTTTAGTGCAAAGGTCTCCTGTGGTTTTGCTGCGAGAGGATGGTTGCTTTGACTGAAGATGGAGCGAAATAAGGGGAGATGGGCTTGTTGCGACATTAGATAAATACAGGCCAAATGAATGTATGTCAAGATTGTTAAAATAGTATTAATATCTATAATCACATCTACTTATAGATTCTATTGCTCAGATGAATAGGAATAAAACCAACTGTGAGTAAATTGTGTTTCCTTTTGTATGACATTGTCCAGATATGCAGTGTGATTGATGGCTGCGTTGGGAAGATTTGCTATTGGGAACTATATACACTGCTTGTTAGAGTCAGACCTCAGGATGCAATTATAATTTCCCTTTTCTCCAATCATGATATAATAGTCTCAGATTTTTTCTCTAGTTTTGAACTGCATTTCTCTCTGGGTGTGGGTATGGCATAAGCCCTCTTGGAGTAGGTCGCCATTAACCCCACCATAGAGCTGCCAGAATTTACACAAGACTGGGAAATAGGCTCTTGGAAGGCACAACAGAACCTTGTGCACCAGGACCCAGGAGAAAGGAAGAGTGACCCCACAGGAGACTGTCCGGATTTGCCTGTGGGTGTCCGGGAGTCTCCGGCGAAGGCGTGGGTCAGTCGTGGCCTCCTGCAGGGTGGGGGCTTGGACTGTAGCAGCACATGCGTGAGATCTTTTGAGGGAGGTCACCATTACCTTCATTACCTCCACCATAGTTTCATTTCAGTTTAGTTCAGTCACTCAGTGCCATTCTTCATTGAGCAACAGCAATTTTCAGAAGCTGTCGTAGCCAATCTCAGCAGTCAAGGTAATTGACGAACTCCTAATCAAACATAGGGAACCCTGGTCTTAATGACTGCTATCAATATCCTGGTACCAGTGTGATGGGTGGATGCTGAATTGACGGACTATATAGAACATGCACCTTATCTTTCTGGATTCAACTGTACTAAGACTTGTATGGGGCGTGTGTGTGTGTGTGTGTGTGTATGTAGAGAGAGTTCAGTTTAGTTGAGTTCAGTCGATCAGTAATATCAACTCTTTGTGACCCCACGGACTGTAGCTTATCAGGCTCCGCCATCCATGGGATTTTCCAGGTAAGAATACTGGAGTGGGTTGCTTTTTCCTTCTCCAGGAGATCTTCCTGACCCAGGGATTGAACCCAGGTCTCCCTCATTGTAGGCAGACGCTTTACCATCTGAACCATCAGGGAAGTCCCTGCTCTTTACCTGGGACCAAACTATGGAGTGTCTGCGTAGCACTGGAGTGGCAAGCTAGGCTGCATGGCACTGGAGTGGCAAGAGAGGAAGAGAGCAAGAGAGGTGGGCAGCAGAGAGGAGATACCCCATGTCCAAGGTCAGGAGCTGTTGGCTGCACTTCACTGGACTGGCTGTGTGGAGATACCCCACATCCAAGATCAGAAAAACCCTAGTAAGATGGTAGGCACTGGAGCAGCTGCTAGGAGATTCCCCATGTCCAAGGGCAAACGAGAAGCCCCAGCAAGATGGTTCAGTTCAGTTGAGTTGCTCAGTCGTATCTGACTCTTTGCAACCCCATGAATTGCAGCACGCCAGGCTTCCCTGTCCATAACCAACTTCCGGATTTCACCCAAACTCACGTACATCGAGTGGGTGATGCCATCCAGCCATCTCATCCTCTGTCGTCCCCTTCTCCTCCTGCCCCCAATCCCTCCCAGCATCAGAGTCTTTCCAATGAGTCAACTCTCCGCATGAGGTGGCCAAAATATTGGAGTTTCAGCTTTAGCATCAGTCCTTCCAATGAATACCCAGGACTGATCTCCTTTAGGATGGACTGGTTGGATCTCTTGCAGTCCAAGGGACTCACAAGAGTCTTCTCCAACACCACAATTCAAAAGCATCAATTCTTTGGCACTCAGCTTTCTTCACAGTCCTACTCTCACATCACTGCAGATGGTGACTGCAGCCATGAAATTAAAAGACGCTTACTCCTTGGAGGTAAAGTTATGATCAACCTACATAGCATATTAAAAAGCAGAGAAGTTACTTTGCCAACAAAGGTCCGTCTAGTCAAGGCTATGGTTTTTCCAGTGGTTGTGTATGAATGTGAAGAAAGCAAGATGGTAGGAGGGGCAAATTGGTGTTTAGAATCAAACCCATTCAGCCAGAGACCCCCAGAGAGTTCAAACAAATCTTGTGCGCACCAGGACCCAGGGACCCCACAGAAACTGAGACAGAACTGTGTACCTCCTGTGGAGGTACGTACAGGTTGGCAGTGGTCTGCTGCAGAGATAGGGGCTCTGGGTGTGGGAATGGCATAAACCTCTTGGAGGTGGTGGCCATTAACCCCACTACAGAGCTGCCAGAACTTACATAGGACTGGGAAATAGACTCTTGGAGGGCAAGACAGAACTTTGTGCACCAGGACCTAGGAGAAAGGAACAGTGATCCCACAGGAGACTTGCCTGTGGGTGTCTGGGAGTCTCTGGCGAAGGTGTGGGTTGGTGGTGGCTTTCTGCAGGCTTTTTTCCGGGGGCATGAACTGTAGCAGTACAGGCCTGGAATCTTTTGAGGGAGGTACAGGTCACCATTATCTTCATTACCTCCACCATAGTTTGGCTTCAGGTAAATAGCAGGGAGAGAAGAGAATAATTTCTCTTCAAGAAAATTAGAGATACCAAGGGAACATTTCATGCAAAGATGGGCTCAAAAAAGGACAGAAATGGTATGGACCTAACAGAAGCAGAAGATACTAAGAAGAGGTGGCAAGAATACACAGAAGAGCTATACAAAAAAGATCTTCACGACCCAGATAATCATGATGGTGTGATCACTCACCTAGAGCCAAACATCCTGGAATGTGAAGTCAAGTGGGCCTTAGGAAGCATCACTACGAACAAAGCTAGTGGAGGTGATGAAATTCCTATTGTGCTATTTCAAATCCTGAAAGATGATGCTGTGAAAGTGCTGCACTCAATATGCCAGCAAATTTGGAAAACTCAGTAGTGGCCACAGGACTGGAAAAAGTCAGTTTTCATTACATTCCCAAAGAAAGGCAATGCCAAAAAGTGCTCAAACTACCAGACAATTGCACTCATCTCACACGCTAGTAAAGTAATGCTGAAAATTCTCTAAGCCAGGCTTCAGCAATACGTGAACCGTGAACTTCCTGATGTTCAAGCTGGTTTTAGAAAAGGCAGAGGAACCAGAGATCAAATTGCCAACATCCAATGGATCATGGAAAAAGCAAGAGAGTTCCAGAAAAACATCTATTTCTGCTTTATTGACTATGCCAAAGCCTTTGACTGTATGGATCACAATAAACTGTGGAAAATTCTGAAAGAGATGGGAATACCAGACCACCTGACTGCCTCTTGAGAAACCTATATGCAGGTTAGGAAGCAACAGTTAGAACTGGACATGGAACAACAGACTGCTTCCAAATAATAGGAAAAGTAGTATATATAGGAAAAGGGTGTATACTGTCACCCTGCTTATTTAACTTATATGTGGAGTACATCATGAGAAACCCTGGGCTAGATGAAGCACAAGCTGGAATCAAGATTGCCAGGAGAAATAACCTCAGATTTGCAGATGACACCACGCTTATGGCAGAAAGTGAAGAAGAACTAAAGAGCCTCTTGATGAAAGTGAAAGAGGAGAGTGAAAAAGTTGGCTTAAAGCTCAACATTCAGAAAACTAACATCATGGCATCTGGTCCCATCACTTCATGACAAATGGATGGAGAAACAGTGGAAACAGTGTCAGACTTTATTTTTGGGGGCTCCAAAATCACTGCAGATGGTGACTGCCTCCATGAAATTAAAAGACGCTTACTCCTTGGAAGGAAAGTTATGACCAACCTAGATAGCATATTCAAAAGCAGAGACATTACTTTGCCAACAAAGGTCCATCTAGTCAAGGCTATGGTTTTTCCAGTAATCATGTATGGATGTGAGAGTTGGCCTATAAAGAAAGCTGAGTGCCGAAGAATTGATGCTTTTGAACTGTGGTGTTAGAGAAGACTCTTGAGAGTCCCTTGGACTGCAAGGAGATCCAACCCGTCCATCCTAAAGGAGATCTGTCCTGAGTGTTCATTGGAAGGACTGATGTTGAAGCTGAAACTGCAATACTCTGGCCACCTGATGTGAAGGGTTGACTCATTTGAAAAGACCCTGATCCTGGGAAAGATGAAGCAGGAGGAAAAGACAGAGGATGAGATGGTTGGATGGCATCACTGACTCAATGGACATGACTTTGAGTTAAGTCCAGGAGTTGGTGGACAGGGAGGCCTGGCGTGCTGCAGTTCACAGGGTCGCAAAGAGTTGGACACGACTGAGTGACTGAACTGAACTGAACTGAACTCTCTCTATACACACACACACACACACACACACACACACACACACACACCATACAAGTTTTAGTACAGTACAATCCAGAAAGATAAAGTGCATGTTCTATGTGTCCATCAATTCAGCATCCACTCATCACAATGGAACCAGGATATTGGTAGCAATCATTAAGACCAGGGTTCCCTATGTTTGTTTAGGAGTTAGTCAATTACACTGAATGCTTTGGTTAGCTATGACAGCTTCTGAAAATTGCTGTTGCTCAGTGAAGAATAGCACACCTCAAGTCATCTACACTCTTGCCTTCACAAGTTCTTTGAGATCATCATATTGGTTGTAGAATTTCAGGCCCCATCACTGAACTACTGAATCATTACCTGAATTCGCCAAGGCCCCTGCTGATTCATGCACACATTACAACATGAGTAGCATGGCTCTTCTTGTCACTCTGGTCATCACTTTTTTCAGCTTAAACTTTCAACAAATACTCATTGATAAAAATACTAATTCAGTTTACTTCTCAGTTGCTCAGGATACTTAGAGGTAAAGTAGACACTTAGGGCAACTTCTACAACACCATTACTTATGGTCACTTTATGCTATCAAGAAAAGTGTATTAATTGCTTTTCTTCATCCTCTCTTCAAATATCACTGAGAAGAGAAGAGAAATAAGCACATATTTCATAAGACTTTCAGAAACTTTATTTGCAAATCTAGTTTTTTTTTTTTTTTTTTTAACACAGCATGGTTTTATGGCTGATAAAAGTAGAAATTTATTTGACATAACTGCTGGTTTCAGTGAAGTCAGCCCAAGATATTTTTCAGAAATGTGTTTCAAAGGTGAGCCATTTGATCTAAAAATATTTATGGGAAATTTATATTCTTGTGGGGCTAGATAGATATCGATTGTGACTAAATTAAGTCTCTTGTTAACTACTGGAGAAAAAATACTTAAACATTGCTTGTGACATCATATTAACAATGAATAATTCAGCTGGATCCAATGTAAAAAAAGATGTTTAATTTGAAGATTTTGCCACATGAAATAAAAATATGTGTCAAGGAAGTCACTCTTAAGTACAAGCGTCAAAAATTATCTTTCCCCTTAAAAAAACCAGTGGAATTATAAGACAATAGGGTACAACCTTAAAATACATCAACTATTTCATTAGACATATTGATCATATGTACTGTTCCTATTCATCTGTGAAAACATCAAGAATGCAGAATCAGTGTGCAAAGAAATTTGTAGGACACTAAGTGACCAAAGGTAGAGCAAGATTCCAAATCATTAAAGCCCACATTTGAAAACCGGCTGCTGGTAATTTGACTAGTTTATATTTCTTTGGCATCAGCAGCAGCTCTGCTAAGGCAAAGTAAATGTCATAAAATGTCTTGTTTTCCAGCAGCCATTGGCAAATAATTGGCATCTGTTTTCCGTTGTCTAGCTGCAGTTGTGTTTTCTGAAACAGAAGCTTCCATCCTTCATCTAATAACGTGTTGATTTAGGATCCTCCAGGGACTAAAAAAACTTATTTGAGGGGAAAAAAAAGAATTGTGGAAACATGTGGGCTTCAGAAACATAGATTGATTCATAGGGCATTCCATCATAAGAGTGGACTCATCTGTCTCCAAAAATAAATAAGAACAGGAAATAAGTAACTCTCCTTTGGTAAACCTACAACAATGAAGCTTCTATATTGCAAAGCTGAAAAGAGGCAAAAGTCCTTTAAAAAATACTTTTCTTCTCATTCACCTCCGACTACTTTTTTGACAAAAGTCAAATGCATTAGTTGTTACACATAAGAAGAAGGGGGTAAAATCTCCAGAGTCAAGAAATGGGGCTTGCCTTGAATTTAAACATTTTTAAAAGCTCAGTTAAGTGGGGGATGTGATTACTTGTAGAGCAGGAAAGGCACTTAAAAATGCAACTGTAGGAGCCTCTCTGTTTTTAATGTTTAAGAGCAGATAAAACGCCACTTTCACTGACTTCAGGCATTCTTCTGGCTGAGGACTAGGCCATTAATAGTCATTAACACTCTTTCAAATGTATTGCCAGAGTGGTAATGAAATCAACACCTTCTAATTTTTATACTGAAGCTCTGCCAAAGCGCATTTGGTCTTGTCGCTACACTGCGACATGCGATATGCTTGCTACTTAAGATATCAACATCAACGCTGAATAAAAACATAAATCTTTTATGATGTTGTAACGTGTTACTATTTTATTGTAAATCAATATAGGTCTATTATTCTAACCTAGCCCCAGCGTTTACTGAATAAAGGGAGGACAAGCCAGTGTCAAGGGGTCAGTTGTTCTGAGTTGACCGTCAACTTAGATTTTTCAAATTATTAGCTGGAAACTATCCTTAGAAATTTGGTTCCATGCCAGGTTCCCACTATTTGTCATTTAGGAAAATGTCTCACATAATCAGTTAACCTGGTGAGTACCTTCTTTTTGTTTCATAAAGCAGTACCTAACCTAATCATAAGAGTTGATGGTCTAAAGTTTAAATTAAATGGACAGACTTATCAGCTGATTTCAAACCCCACCCTTCTTTATAATTGATGTGAATTTATCATATTCTTCATGACAGAAGAGAAAAATATAGTGACAAGTGGACAGAAAGGAAGGGAGGAACCAAGGAGGAAAGGAAGGGAGAGAAGGAGAGAAAGAAAAAAATTCTAAATGAATATGAAATTCATTTAGAATTGTATATTATTTCTTCTTGACCTTTCTCCACTATCTGGAGAGTGAAACATATTTGGAAGATGAAACTACACCTTTTCTTCCCAAAGTACCCATCAAATTGTGACTCATGGAGAAAAGAAAAACAAGTTAGCATTGCAGATGGCCACACCTGTGTCCACCCCTTCCTAACACAGACCACAGGTGCTTGTTCAATGAGTACCCTTGCCCAACTTAATCTTATTCTTTTTTGACCTTGTTTTCTTCTTCTAGAAGTGACACTGGTCTACCTTCTTCTAGTAACAAATGTCTAAGAGACTAAACATCTCTATATAGTCTCTAGAAGAGAAGATGTATTTTATTTGTAACCTTTGTGTTTTCAACAACTAATCATTATGACTCACCAGGGCATTATGATTTTCCATAGGGTATGTAAGTATAAAATAGAAGGAATTGAGGAACATAAAATAAACATTTTACCCTCTGCTATTACTCATTATAGATACAAGGAATGGCATCAAGAGAATTGTCTGCTCATTTTATAGGTCAGTAAGATTAGGAAGCTCTATATATTAATTCTGTTTTGCTTTGGCTAGAGAACTATGTATTTATTCATATATTCACTCAGCATATAATTATTCAGTTGCTCCTGAATTCCAAGCAATATAATAGACCCCAATTATACTAATATTAACAGGACACAGTCTTTGCCCTGAGATTTTCACATTCTGTTGAAAAAGGATAATATGATCATAACCAATAGATTGAGCTTCCCTGGTAGCTCAGTTGGTAAAGAATCTGCGTGCAGTGCAGGAGATCCAGGTTCGATTCCTGGGTTGGGAAGATCCCCTGGAGAAGGAAATGGCAACCCACTCCATTATTCTTCCCTGGAAAATCCCATGGACAGAGTAGCCATGGGGTTGTAAGAGTTGGACACGACTTAGCAACTAAACCACTAACCAATAGATTATAAGACTTTGAAATTAAGTAATATGGTATGCAATGTGAATAAAAGAGCTGTAAGACAGTGTTGAAAAAGTTGGCTTAAAGCTCAACATTCAGAAAACTAAGATCATGGCATCTGGTCCCATTCCTTCATGGGAAATAGATGGGGAAACAATGGAAACAGTGTCAGACTTTATTTTTTTGGGCTCCAAAATCACTGCACATGGTGACTGCAGCCGTGAAATTAAAAGACGCTCACTCCTTGGAAAGAAAGTTATGACCAACCTAGATAGCATATTCAAAAGCAGAGACATTACTTTGCCAACAAAGGTCCATCTAGTCAAGCCTATGGTTTTTCCAGTGGTCATGTATGGATGTGAGAGTTGGACTGTGAAGAAAGCTGAGCACCAAAGTATTGATGCTTTTGAAATGTGGTGTTGTTGAAGACTCTTGAGAGTCCCTTGGGCTGCAAGGACATCCAACCAGTCCATTCTGAAGGAGATCAGTCCTGGCTGTTCTTTGGAAGGAATGATGCTAAAGCTGAACTTCCAGTACTTTGGCCACCTCATGAGAAGAGTTGACTCAGTGGAAAAGACTCAGATGCTCGGAGGGATTGCGGGCAAGAGGAGAAGGGGACGACAGAGGATGAGATGACTGGATGGCATCACTGACTCGATGGACATGAGTCTGAGTGAACTCCAGGAGTTGGTGATGGACAGGGAGGCCTGGTGTGCTGCGATTCATGGGGTTTCAAAGAGTCGGACATGACTGAGTGACTGAACTGAACTGAACTGAAGACAGTGGTAATTGGCCTCCTTTTACCAAAAGACATGTAACTATTCTTCTACTGCCATTATATAGATCAATGTTTATATTGGCAGGAAGAAAGTAGGTAGAGGGCAGTCAGATTTATAAACAAAGAAAACTGGTGAGTTGGAGAACTATAACCAACATTTTGAGACATGTCATTGAGTCTTAAGAGAACCCTGAAAAATCCTTGAAAATATAGGTAAAGACTTTGCTCCATGAAGTCAACAATTGAGTCAAGGAAGAGCTAGAACTGAGATACCAGAAAGAAGAGATTTTGAATCATCACCATCTCTTCCTTACCAAACTGGAGATAAGTATTAACAATCACTTGACATCCTTATTTTATGGAGAGTCTGCACTTGTTACTATATACTGGTTGTCTTTTGGATTTTCAACTTGGAAACTGAAAGTGATTAAATTTTAAAAGTGTTTCAGAAGCTATACTTAAATGAACTGATCTATTTTCAGATGGATTGCATAAATAACCATAACATTAATTGCTACTAATTTTAACTGAGAATTAGTTACTGTTGCTGGTCAACAATGTTCGAAGATCTCATAGAAAAGATGGTATATTTAATAATTTTCAAAGTTGATGTCCTTCTCCCATAAATAATAATAATTTTTGTATCTTTTATAATTGTCCTTTTCATGTGAAACGTTCACATTTTCAGAAACTTCTAGCTTCTAATACTAAAATATCTTCCAGATTACTCTAAACTTTACCAAAGGAAGACTTCCCTCACCCTAATTTTGACTTGTTTTGTATAGAAATAATTCGTTAAGTTCTGTTTTGATTGTCAGAGGAAAAAGGGAGTAATATTAAGAAAATACTCTAAGAAAAGCATGTTAGAGAGTGGTTTGGCATGAAAATGATAAGAAATATGAAGCAAAATTAATATTTCACTATATTATAGAATTTTTATTGTCTTCTTGTTAAATAAAATCGATTTTACCTAATGAGTCCTCCCCACAGACATTTCTCCTGACTCCTCTTACCTTTGATTTCAAGTATGCACACTCTACTTTGGAGTTCTTCCTTTTCTTGAGCTGCCTAAGTGAACAAATTTCAAAGAAAAGAGTCCTTCAGCATAATCATAGAGGATATCTACTTAAGTATGAAAAAGATAATACAGTAACTCTAATATATTTCCTGTAATTATTAATAAATGACTGTAAACTCGAGGATTGGCGTAAAGATGCTCTTTCCCCAGTTACCATATTCTTGCATGAATATGTGGTGTATTGTATATTGAAGTGTATCTTAGACAGATGTTTTTGGCAAGGGTGCACGTGCATGATTAAAATGAGTTATGCATATGTCTGTTTTTCTAAGGCATTGATTTACGGGTACATTTCAAACTTTATTTTCATCAAAAACTATATTTTAATTTCATAAGCATATTCATCTTTGAGCTTGTAATCATATTACAGGAGTTAGTTTCATTTAAAACATTCATTTTCCAATGCTTATTATTCAAGGAATGGTACATTTGGAAAATACATTTGAATTTTTAATAATTCTCTGTGAAACATATTAAGTGTTAAGACTTATCTAAACATGCCAATCGTATATCAGAATTTAACAATGCATTTAAATATGGTAGGACATAGAAAATACCTATTTTTCTACAATATAACTATCAAGGCTATCCCAACATGTGTGCTTGGGAGGATATCTGCCTTCATTTTTTTCAATTATATACATATTTTTTCTGCATTCATTTTATAGCTGACAACAGTAAGAACTAAGGAAGGCTATAGAATTCCCATGACTACGTAGTTGATTAACCAAGTAGCAGGAATAAACCGTGGCTTACCTGTATTCTGTCTATAGTTACCAACTTATGAAAAAGAAAGAAGTCCATCTAAAACTACCCACTTGATAATTTATTTGGTATATTATTCAGGTTATTTGTCATTTTCATGTGAAATTATTTTTTAGTAGTCATTAGTGATATTATAAAAAATACAAGAACTTGTTTGAGAATGATATGTTTATAATACGTATCAAGAAAATATATAAAGCCAAGCAATTAGATATGCTGTAATTTTTATAATGTCCCTTGATTTTTAAAGATCATCTAACTTTGAAAATCCCCAATCTTTATGGATTTCTTAAAGTTGATTTTAATTATTGGTGCTGTTCAGTTATTTTTCCTCAGAAAACACAAGCAGATATGTTATTTAATAAATTTAAATAAAATTTAGAGTATAATGTTAATAATGCCCAGCAAAGAAAAATTGACGATATGTATTAAATTTTGGTTCAAGAAACAAAATGCAAAATTGTATTTTATGAACAATTCCACTATTCCCATCGAGGTTCTAAGAATTCTACATGTAAGATAAAGCCAGGCACTTTATCAGAAAAATATTTTAAATCTACTCATTAATATTCATGTTCACAAAAATTAAAAGGTAAGCCAGGAACTGGCAGAATATTTGTCTTGCACATATCTGACAAAAGACTTATCTAGAATATAAAAAGAACAACTCTGTTAGTAATAACAGCAACAGAAATAATAATAAATAACTCAATAAAAGCTGAGCAGAGGACTTGAAAGAAAGATGGAAGAATGGCCAAAAACATATACAAATGCTCAACAGTATCAATCAACAATAACCAGGAAAATGTCAATTAAAACTGCTATGATAACACTCTATTCACCGGAAGAGCTAAGGAGCAAACAAAAAGAACAACATTATGAAGTGTTGGTGAGAATGCAGAGAAACTGAAACTCATATGTTTCTGCTGAGAAAGTAACATGGCACAACCACTTCAAAAGAAAGGGTTGATCTTTTTATACACTGAAACATACACCCACCAGATGACTCAGCAATTCCACTCCTTGGTTTTAACCAAGAGAAGAGTAAACACATTGTATATACTGTGTATACTTATACACAGATGTTCACAACAGTTGTATTCATAACAGTTACAACTGAAAGCAACCTATGCTATGCTAACTCACTTCAGTCATGTCCAACTCTGTGTGACCCCATAGACGGCAGCCCACCAGGCTCCGCCGTCCCTGGGATTCTCCAGGCAAGAACACTGGAGTGGGTTGCCATTTCCTTCTCCAATGCAGGAAAGTGAAAAGTGAAAGAAGTTGCTCAGTCGTGTCCGACTCTGAGCAACCCCATGGACTGCAGCCTACCAGGCTCCTCCATCCATGGGATTTTCCAGGCAAGAGTACTGGAGTGGGGTGCCATTGCCTTCTCCCTATATGCCCATAAATGAGTAAATGGATAAACAATGGGATCCTTATCAGCAATACAAAGAAATGGACATATACGACAGCAGAGAGGAACCTCAAATTGACTGTGTTGCATTAAAGAGTAGTGCATGCAAAGAGTAGTGGACAAGAATCCACACTGTATGATTTAACTTTTATGAACTTTGTAAGCAGACTAATAAAACTGTATGATGGAAACCAATGCCATGGTTGCCTAGGGCTGGGGATGAGAGTTGTGCCACAGACTAGAAAAGGGAACAAGGAAATTTCTTGGGATGATGTAGATGTCTATATTTTAATTATAAGAGTAGAATTATTTGTGCTTAAAATCTCCATATTTTATTGTATGTAAATTAGCCACAATATACAAAAAAAGAAAGAAAAATAATGAAAGAATGCTATATGAAAAAAGGTTGACCCAGGGTATAACTTTGGGTAACTGTTTTCACTGTGTGTTGATTAGATTTTACAATAGTCAATGTACATCTTCAAAATGATTTCTGTATCTCATTTAATGATGTTCCAGTATAATGGCAAATAGCATTCTTTTTTTAATATAAATTTATTTATTTTAATTGGAGGTTAATTACTTTACAATATTGTATTGGTTTTGCCATACATCAACATGAATCCGCCACCTGAGAGAGTAATTTCAATCTAATCAGAATTGTATGATTGTTATAATTCCTATAGACAGTAGAAAATTGTTACCTTTCCCCTACTTTCATTTTTGTGTGTGGGTCTTCTCGTTCTGTAGAGATTATTATAGGGAAGGAAAGAATTTGCCTTCTATACTTCTAGGTCCTTTAACAGGTCTAATAATTAAATGGACACAAGACAGGTTAACAGAATAAAATGAATGAATTTAACTTCTTACATACAGGAGGCCCATAAAAATAGGAGATTCAAAGGCAGTTAGGCTAGTAACGCTTATGTACAAATCAGAGCTAAGGAAAGAGGTATAGGTTTTAGACTTCAAAGGAGAGAAGGCAGTTGACAGGAAGATGAAGAGAACAGATGTATTTGGTAAAGATGAAGGTGTGTTTGGTAAACAAATATTTGCCCTGCTCTGCAGGTAAATCTCTCAGATGAAGTTGCCTCTGTTTATAACTCTCTTCCTTGTGCAGGTCCCCTTCTGAAGTTCTTTCAGGCAGCTAAGAGGGAGGCAAAGAGCTTTTCTGAGTTTACTGGATCTTGATTGCCTTCAAATGAAAATAATGTATATGCCAAAGTGGCACATTTTGCAGGAGGTGGGAATGGCATATTCTGCTCCCCTTCATTATGTAAAATCACCGAGGAAAACAAAATACCAATTTTTTCTTTCAAATCAGCTCATTCCTTCATCTCTTTATACAGTGTATGTTAGTCACTCAGTCATGTCCAACTCTTTGCAACCCTGTGGACTGTAGCCCTCCAGGCTCCTCTGTCCATGGAATTCTCCAGGCAAGAATACTGAAGTGAGTTGTCATTTCCTTCTCCAGGGGATCTTCAGGACCCAGGCACTGAACCCAGGTCTCCTGCATTGCAGGCAGATGCTTTACCATTTGAGCCACCAGGGGAGCCCTAGGCACTAAGTGTTTAATCATACTCTGGAGTAAGACAGCCATATTCTCTTCAACAGGGTTGCATAGTTAGTGAGGCAAACAAGAAAACAGAAAATAATAACAGAGCAAGTGATGTGATTATATCAAATAAAAGATGATATGGTGAGTGAAGGGTTTAAAGACAATGCTAGACATTTTAGGGTCACCTACCATCCATTAGTTTGTCAACAAAGGTCTGTCTTGTCAAGGCTATGGTTTTTCCAGTAGTCATGTATGGATGTAAGAGTTGGACTATAAAGAAAGCTGAGCACTGAAGAATTGATGCTTTTGAACTGTGGTGTTGGAGAAGACTCTTGAGAGTCCCTTGGACTGCAAGGAGATCCAACCAGTCCATCCTAAAGGAGACCAGTCCTGAGTGTTCATTGGAAGGACTGATGTTGAAGCTGAACCTCCAATACTTTGGCCACCTGATGCGAAGAGCTGACTCATTTGAAAAGACCCTGATGCTGGGAAAAATGAAGGCAGGAGGAGAAGGGGACGACAGAGGATGATATGGTTGGATGGCATCACTGACTCAGTGAACATGAGTTTGAGTAAACTCCGGGAGTTGGTGATGGACAGGGAGGCCTGGCATGCTGTGTCCATGGGGTTGTGAAGAGTCAGACATGACTGAGCAAATGAACTGAACTGAACCATGCCATGGTGGCTCCTGTGGATTTCTTCAGAGGTCTTTAGCAAACTGTTGATTGTGAAGGTGATTTGGTGTGTGTTTAGAAAGATTTTGGCTGTCAGCTTGTTGAAAGGGAATTGACTGAATCACAACCTCAAACTTACAGTGAATATATGAGTCCAGGCAGCTCTCTAGGCATAGATAGCAGTGGTTTGCAACTAGGAGACCAGGCAGGGTGGGCAGAAAAGAAGAAAGATTTAATGACTGTTATAACTTGTGTATCTCTCAAATACTTCATTTGAAAAAGAGGATGCAGGTACTATTATTATGGTTTTGGGGGATTGGAGGTGACCAAGTGTTGTTACTGTATAGACAGTTTCTAGAAACTTCCATTGATCTTGTCTTTTTTTTTTTTTTTTTAATTTCATTGTCAATGAAAGTTTGCACACCAAAATCAAAGGCCAAGGATTCTGTATAGAAGCAATCCAGACTCTGAAAGGTGAACACTTTAGCTTAAGATTTTTATATCTGATATTTCAGTTTCACATTTTGATTTAATATAATAAACTCAAAGCCTTGGTGGACACTTCATAAGTTTTATGGGGGAAAATTGTAATCATTGGAAATATTGCCTCTGAGTAAAAGTAAAATATTATTGCTTTGCTATACAAGAAATTTTTATGGTAGTGTTCTTAATATTTCAGCAGTATATGTTTTCAAGTGCAGTCTTGAAGCTACCTAATTTTGTGTTTTGGAAGATTTTTTCAGAGAGAACTTCCATTATATTTCATATTTTGAAGCTGTCTTCCAGATGTGATGTTTCAGTTTTTCTTTTCTTTTACTTAAATATTGTGTTTTCCAATATATTTTCAAAATTTATGAAACTGAGGATTCATGACCTATTCTTGACCTATTCATGACCTATTCTGAGTAGGTTTCATACCTGTTGTGACTCTGGAAATACTGCAAGTGAAACATAAGCTGGATATGATGCTTTCTTAGGATTTTTTTTCTTACATAAGAAATTTGGTGTTTTGTTTTAGTTATTTATTTACTAGACTTTACCTTATATGAATACTTTAAAACTCAATTCAAATAGTTTTATAAGACATTTTATGTGTATATATGTGTATATACAATTATTTCTTATTTTCTCTTTGATTTCATATAATTTGTGTCTTTGATAAAAAGAAAAAAAAACATATTTGTCTATTATCTGGCTTGTTAATTCAACAAACTGCTTAGACATCTACTATTTGTCAGGCACTGAAATAGGCACTCAGTGTATAGTGAGGAGTAAAATAATGCTCCCGTTTTCAGGCAGCTTACATTCTTATCTGTCACATCCATTGTTTCAGCAAATGTTTATTGAGTGCCTTCTATGTATGAGGCTATTGTAGGCATGTTGACTACATCAGTAAAGGACATCTCAAGATATTTTCTCTCACGGAGCTTACAATCTAGCAGGAGGTGGTAAATAAATAATGAACACAATAAATATATAAATTATAATAAAATAGATGGTGATAAATGCTGTGAAATAAAGAAAAGGTAGAATATGTTTTTGAAGACCTGAGCATACTTGGGAATTGGAAAGGAAGAGAGGTGACTGGGGTCAGCCTCACTAGCGAGATATTTGAGCAAATACTTAAAAGACTTAAGAGAGTGGGGAAGTAGTTTTCTGAGAGAAGAACATTCTGGGCAGAGGAAACAGCCAGTGCAGAGGCCCTAATGCAGAAATATGTGGCATGTTAGAGCTCAGCAAAGTAATCAGTTTGCCTAGAGGAGAACAAACAAGAGAACAGTAGAAAAAGAGCCTGCCAGCAAGGTAAAATGTTACAGACAGATGTGTATCTGCTTCCCCTCTAGAATTTTCCAAGATGCCTTGATATCCATGTTTTATGGATGTGGTCTGCAAAGATTCTATGTCTTATGCTATAAGTGTCTTCCATTCTTTCCTTTATCTTCAGTATACTGTACACAACACCACTCTTTAAAAATAACTTGCTTGAATGAATTTCCAAACTTTGGTGTATCATGGAATATGAGTACATAAAGTCACCCTTTTAATATTGCATATCTTCTGGCTAAATCAGAGATAATTAGTAGGAAGGAAATTAAATCCTCCTGATTCATTTTTATTAGCCCGCTAAGGGCAAAATAGGTGCTGGGCCTCAGGCTGAACCTGCTATTTTTGTTGCACTTTTGTAAAAGTACTATGTTCTGGAGAAACGCTTGCCACAAAGACCAGTGGCTTTCAATTAGTTACAAGACAAGATAAATATGTGCTTTATGAAGCCAATGGCTTTAGAGCCTGGCTTTCAGTTTGAGCCAGCAATAATAAAAAATGTACAAAAGATATGGTTTGGAAACCTTAGTAACTTATTTTTTGGGTTGGACTTGAAAGAAATTTTTCAACTGATTATTTTTGAGAGTAATCACTGGAGGGTATATATCCTACTTAATACAGCATCAATTTCTCTGTAGCTACCTGAAGGAGACCTTCTAGCAATATGCTCATGGACCAAAATTTTAAGTATTAATGCATAACTCATCCCATCCTATATTTAGCAAAGCAAAATATCACACTGGAGGAAATCAAACTGACCTTCACCCCAGACTCTGAGTCTGGCTCTGATTGTCATCAGTTTATGCCTAAGGGTTGACCCATGTTTGTTTTTAACTCTGACTTCCTCATGAGCTCTTGAACCCCCTGACTCCCTCCTCCTCAGCATCCTGAAGCTCCCTCCCAAGTCCCTGGCATTTCCAGTGAGGGTCACTGTATTTATTCAGTGCTGATCACTGAGGAATAAATTCTTACATGTTGGGTAGGATCTTCACTATTGTTTTGCAAATTAACCAACTGAAACAAAATAGTGATAATGTGTTATTATGGTTAAGGTTAATAAGCTGCTGATTACCTCTAGCGGATACAATTGCAGACACATTATTTAAAAGGCCTATTTTGTTGAGCTAACTAGTAAATGAGCAAACATGTGTATTAACATGAGCATGGAGTTTTGAGCCTGGTAGAGACAGTTCAATTTGTTTTTCTCCCTTCTTTCTACTTCCTCCCCCATGTCAGCATCATTCTGAGGTCTGGTCTCTGGGTTATTGTGAACTATCTGTCATTTATAATCCATGAGATGTCCAGCAAGTCACTTTATCTCTTTGAGCCATGGTCAAATTAGTTGCCCAGTTTCATAACGTCCACCCATCCATTGCTCCCAGGAGAGATCGTTATTTATAACACTAAAAACATGGGCAGAAGCCCTGAATAGATATTTCTCCAAAGAGGACATACAGATAACCAACAGGCACATGAAAACGTTCAACATCCTTAGTTATTAGAGAAAAGTACATCAAAACTACAAGAGATATCACCTCACTTTTGTCAGAATAGCTATCATCAAACAATCCACAAACAACAAATGCTGGAGAAGGTGTGGCGAGAAGGGAATCCTCCTACATTCTGGAAGGAATGTAAATTGTTATAGTCATTATGGAGAACAGTATGGAGGTTCCTTTAAAAACTAAAAATAGAGTTACCATATGACCCTGCAATCCCACTCCTGGGCATATATCCTGAGAAAAATGTGATCCCAAAGGATACATGCACCCCAGTGTTCATTGCAGCACTGTTTGCAATAGCCAAAATTTGGAAACAAACTAAATGTCCAACAACAGAAGACCAGATAAGAAGTTTTCTGTCAATGTGGTAAATACATACAATGGAATATTATTCAGCCATTAAAAAGAATGAAATGATGCCCTTGCAGCAACGTGGATAGACCTACAGAGTGTCTTACTGTGTGAAGTCAGATAGAGAAGGAGAAATATCATGTGACATCCCTTGTATGTGGAATTTAAAAAGAAATGATACAAATGAACTTACAAAACAGAAAGAGATTCACAGACTTAGAAAATGAACTTGTGGTTGCCAGGGGAGGGGAAGGGCAGGGATAGTTAAGTAGTTTGGGAAAGTCCTATACATACTGCTGTATTCAAAATGGATAACCAACAGGGACCTATTGTAGCACATGGATCTCTATTCGGTGTTATGTGCCAGCCTAAATGGGAGGGGTGTTTGCAGGAGAACGGATGCACGTGTATGTATGGCTAAGTCCTTTTGCTGTTCATCTGAAACTACCACAACATTGTTAATCCGCTATGCTGCTAAGTCACATTAGTCGTGTCCGACTCTGTGCAACCCCACAGACGGCAGCCCACCAGGCTCCTCTATCCCTGGGATTCTCCAGGCAAGAATACTGGAGTGGGTTGCCATTTCCTTCTCCATTGTCTGAAAGGTAACCAAAGGTAATTAAACCCAGAAGCAAGCTGAGAAAAAAGAAAAAAACAAACCCTAAAAAACCCAGAACTACTTCAATTACTCCTTTTTGAGCTAGTATTCCTATGCTGGTTCCAAGGGTAGGGAGAATTTCCTGACAGCCAAATGTACATCTTTGTTATAGATACAGTTAGTTTATAATATAATCAGCTATACGCCAATACAAAATAAAAAGTTTGAAGTTTGGAAAACAAACAAACAAACAAACTTGTTCTCCATCTGGGATCATATGTGTTAATTTTCCCACTTTCTTTTGTGTCAATTTGTCTTGTGTCAAAGAGATAAATTTAACTCTTTTATTACTACAAAATAGGATTTATTAGTCTTAACCAAAATTATGCTGTTGCTGCAGAATACTTTCTCTTAGATGTAGTCAAGGCATTACTAATCCAGCTATCCTGGACATCCTTGGAATCCAAGGCCACTCACTGATGTATTCCTTGGGAATGCAATACTGTAGTGGATAGATTGCCAGTCTCTATCAGGTAAAGAATGAATTCTTCAAATCCCCTCCCCACCAAATAATGACTTTATGTATCTTGTAAATCCCATTTTATAGCTACTGAAAATCTGGCTGGACATTTCCCCATTCAAAATTGCCAGTGGCCCTCAATAATTGGCTATTTTGAATATGGCATTGATTACCACCAGGCTTGGCCAGACAGGATTTTAAAAAAAGTATCCAGTGAGTTAAAGGTAGATGTAACTGTTAATCTGGGCTCCCCCTTTTGTGGGAGATGATGGAACTGCGACTACTTGAGTTCCTCCCTTTCTTTGCTTTTGAGAGCAGATCGTTTCTTTGGATGTTGTTGAATTCCTATACAGGATGCATTCTACCCTTCCCCCTTTCCTAACAGCATCTAGGTTTCCCTCCAGGCTTTCATCTTCCTCAGGCAACCTCTACATTTCTGGAGGTGGGCTTGATTCCTTCAACCAATCAACCCATCTCATTCCCCAGGACAGTCATTGGCATGGGACCTGATCCCAATAAGATGATTCTAAGGACTCTTGCCTATTATCACAAGCCAGAAAACTGCCTATCAGCAGCCAAAAGAAAGAATGTAAAGCTCAATCACTCCTGAAAGAGAGCATAAAGTAATGCAGATAGCAAACCTTAGTAATAAACAAATATGCGGGAGTGTGGACAAGATATTTGAACTGAAATTGAGTCCCCTCAGCTTTCCTGAGCCTCTGGGAAAGCCCACTTTGAAGTACACTAGAGTTCTGGAATTCCAGCTAGAAGTTTAAATTTCAAAATATAAGTTGCCTGATATGTCTGGGTACCTATCTATGGTTTAGCGGGAATCAGTATGGAACGATGATAGTGATTCATTGAAAACTCAAATATTTACCGGATTGGTAATCATGTATTATGCTTCTCTTGGAATTTTCCACTTGAAGAGGAAGAATGACCACTGGAAAATTAGACAGAATTTTTCAATTCACTAAAGGGATGCTATTCATTCAATGATCATGTAATTTTGATGAATATATTACTATATGACATCAGTATATATAGTCTTCATTGAAATTCTTATAAAAATAAATGATGGCTTTGTGGCCCACACTTTCAAGTTGACCTGTGGCTCCTAAGACAGCTGACATGTCTTCATTCATAAGGTTTTACTGTTTTTTTAATAACAGTGGCAACATCTGGTTTGAGGCTTGACCTGGCTTTGACACCCTCTGTCTGTATAAAGATATAAGGATAATAAAATTTAGACAGTAATTTTAGCATAATAATGACCAGTTTTGGAAAGCCTCCAGTGACTTCTCAATAAGTCATTTTCTTCTAACATTTGTTATTATAGCATCCTGTACAACTATTTCCTAGCCTATGTTTTGTATAATTGTGAGAATAATTGGTTAATGCCTATTTTATTAACTATTTTCTTATTCCCAAAAGGCAGACATGATTGTCTAGAAACACTATTGACTTTCTAAATCCTAGCACAATGCATGGCATTTAGTAGGCTCAATACACATATGTACTGGATGAACTGGGGTGGGGAAAGCTTATAATAGAGTTAGGAGATAGTCAGATGACAAATAATGCCAAAAGGCAGGAGTCAAGTAATAGCCCCATACCTCAAAATGTGAGACACTTTTGTTTAATGGTCATCCCAACAGACAGGAATATAAGGGAATAAGTTTTATTCACAATCTATGTATAACATGGAGGCATTAGATATATTGTTAATCTAGTTTAAAAATATTAAGAGCATAATTTCATGTGGAGTCTTTCTTTTTCTATGTCATGTGTAAATCACTTCAAATATTAGCTCCAGATGGTGCAGTCTCAAAGCTTTCCCATTTACACATAGTTCAATATTTTTTTTCCAAATCAAATGTGAAAGCAGCATTTCATACAAATACTAGTTTTGAAACTGAGCAAAGGTAAGATGGTCTTCAAACCTACAAACTATAGTTCTTTCAGGAGGCAAAAGCCTTCTGTTGTTCAATTGCTCCGTTGTGTCCGACTCTGTGACCCCATGGACTGCAGCATGCCAGGCTTTGCTGTCCTTTACCATCCCCCAGAGATTGTTCACACTCATGTCCATTGAATCCATAAAGCCATCCAACCATCTCATCCTCTGTCGTCCTCTTCTCCTCCTGCTTTCAATCTTTTCCACCATCAGGGTCTTTTCCAGTGAGTTGGCTGTTCACATCAGAGGGCCAAAGTTCTGGAGCTTCAGATTTACCATCAGTCCTTCCAATGAATATTCAAGATTGATTTCCTTTAAGATTGATTGGTTTGATCTCCTTGTAGTCCAAGGAACTCTCAAGAGTCTTCTCTAACACCACAGTTCAAAAGCATTAATTCTTTGATGCTCACCCTTCTTTACAGTCCAACTCTCACATCCATACTTGACTACGGAAAAAATCACAGCTTTGACTATTCAGACCTTTGTCATATGATTTCACTGAAACAATTGAAATAGTGACAGATTTTATTTTCTTGGACTCCAGAATCACTGCAGATTGTGACTGCAGGCATGAAATTAAAAGACGCTGCTTTTTGGAAGAAAAGCTATGACAAACCTTGACAGCGTATTAGAAAGCAGAGACATTACTTTGCTGATGTCAAAGCTAAAAAGCCCCCTAATCCTGTGACTATTTTATCCACCTAGGAAAGTATTGAGATGCTCTCCTTGCCCTTTTCTTTCTGTCTTCTCCTCTCCCTCTCTTTCTTTTCCTGTCTCCCCAGCAATAGTCAAAACTAGACAATGGATTAATTGGGAAATGTTTTCTTATGCTAATCTGTTTTTTTTAAAACCATCATTACTGTCATCTATACATACATTCAAAGAGAGGGAAAAGAGAGGAGAAACAAATGTGAAATGCATTTTGAAACATGAAGTGAAAGTGTTAGTCACTCAGTTGTGTCTGACTCCGTGCAACCACATGAACTACAGCCCACCGGGCTCCTCTGTCCATGGAATTCTCCAGGCAAGAATACTGGAGTGTGTTGCCATTTCCTTCTCCAGGGGATGTTCCCACCAAGGGATTGATCCCGGGGTTAGCAGTAATTGTAAACTGTTTAATTTCTCTTTGAGTTAAAATTTCTCATTACTTCTTTTTGATATGTTTAGAAATATTTTGCTCATATTGATAACTATTTTGTGTGTATATGTGTTTTGTTGTTCAATCACTAAGCCTTGTCTAACTTTCTGAGAACCCATGAACTGCAGAACAGCAGGTCTCCTTTTCCTTCATTTTCTCCTGAAGTTTGTTCAAACTCATGTCCATTGAGTCACTGTTGCCATCCAACCATCTCATCCTCTGTCACCCCCTTCTCCTCCTGCCCTCAGTCTTTCCCAGCATCAGGGTCTTTTATAATTAGTTGGCTCTTTGCATCAGGTAGCCAAATTATTTAAGCTTCAGCTTCAGCATCAGTCCTTCCAGTGGATATTCAGAGTTGATTTATTTTAGGATTGACTGATTTGATCTCCTTGCTCTCCAAGGGATTCTCAAGAGTCTTCTCCAGTACCACAATTCAAAAGCATCACAAGAGACAACTTGTATGCTAAAAAAAAAACCCAATGACTGCTTAGTGTGTTATTGAACCCAAGTTCACATGTCCCTGGTACACAGTGAGGTCAAACTGGAGCACTGGTGTTTGGAGCCGAGAAAGATTTATTGCAAGTACTAAGCAAGGAGAGCAGGCAGCTCATGCTCAAATGGTCTGAACTCCTTGGATGGCTTTCAGGCAAGAGTTTTTAAGGACAATGTTAGGGGAGAAAGTCTCAGGATATATGATCATCTCATGGCCCTTCTGATTGGTTGGTGGTGAGGTAACAGGGTGATATTTCTGGAATCTCAACCTTCTGATTCCAACCAGTCTGGGGTCCATATGCTTCATCCTCCACCTGAACAGGGGTCTTGGTTTCTGTAGAACAACTCAAAGATATTCATCAGATTATTATCTATATTCATACAGGAGGAACTAAGAGTCCTGTACTCTGTTTCCCTAATCACTAACTGTATGAGTCTGTTCTTTGGAAGACTTTGAGGAGGCCTAGGAGCCTAAACCCCCCTTTTTTCCCCTTACAAATGAAACACAGGAGACAAAGAGGAGTTTTTGTACCCTGGAGGGCCCTGCAGGATCCTTCTTGGTTTCACATATACCCAACAACCATTCTCTGCTAGGACTAGCTTCTTTGGGGGCTTGCTTCATGGCTCAACTGGTAAAGAACCCCCTTGCTAATGCAGGAGTTGCAAGAGAAGTGGGTTTAATTCCTGGGCCAGGAAGACCCCCTGGAAGAGGAAATGGCAACCCACTCCAATATTCTTGCCTGGGAAATCCCATGGACAGAGGAGCCTGGCTGGCTACAGTCCATGTGGTCGCAAAAAGTCAGACATGCCTGAGCATGCATGAAAACAACAGGGAAGAGAAATCTGGTCTTTGATTTAGGTCAGTGGCTACTATTTTGCAGCACCTTCTCATGTGTGCTTCTGCTTCTTAAGCATTTAAGAGTCCACTGATTTTGCTCAAAATAGTTATTGCCAATTCCTTATATCTTTATGCCATACTCTCTTCCTCTTATTGCCTCTCAACGCTGATTTTGGCTCTACTACATTATTGGAGGCTGAATTTTAAGACATTGTGTGGGTCCACAGTTCACCTAACACAGTTAATTCATTACTAACAGTTCATCAGGACTCAGCTCAGTTTAATTTCTGTGAACTAGTACCTCTGATTCAAGTGGTTAACCCACTTACATTTATTAATATAATGTGTCAGTCTTCTCTTTACCCTGAATATTTATTTCCACTTTTATAATTCCTTTTCTGTTTTTAATGTTTATGTATTTATTTATTTTTGATTGCACTGGGCTTCATTGCTGTGTGCAGGCTTTCTCTAGTTGCGGCAAGCAGGCGATACTCTGTGGCAGTGCACAAGCTTCTCACTGCAGTGGCTTCTGTTGTTGCAGAGCACAGGCTCAGCAGTTGTGGTATAGGAGGTTAGTTGCTCCATGGCATGTGGGATCTTCCTGGACCAGGGACCAAACCCATGTCCCCTGCATTGGCAGGCAGCTTCCTAACCACTGGACCACCAGGGAAGTTCATTTTTCTACTTCCTTGTTATAGTTTTTACATTTTATTTTAATTTAGATTGAATGAAACAGAGATTTATTTTCTTCAAATAATGGAGAAACTTTATTAACACTAGATAAAGAAATCTAGTTACCGAAACACAAGACCTATGATATGGAAGGAGCTTACAGATAGTCATTCAGCATTTAAGGCAATTCTCAGAATTCAGAAGTGTGACTCTTCACTTTAGGGTTCCAAAACCTATATAATTAAATAAAAAGGGATTTTCAGCCTTAACCTATCATAGCTTCATAATAATCTCTTTAGATACAAGTTTGCCTACTTCTACTTCTATTTCTACTAGTGTTATAGGGCTAACACTTTCCTGAGATAAGCATTCTGATTGATTTAGGCAGTCACTATTCTCAATTTTTTAGTTGTTTATTTGCTTCAGACCTCATCATGGTTAGTGAGCTTGCCTGTGGGTTGACTTCTTTTGTGCCAAGTACTCACTCCTCATCCAAACTGCATGGGAAGGTCAGGGTCAATGAGTAAGTTGATCTCTGAGAGAGTATTGTGGAAAGGGCTGTTTGTCCTGTTTCTCTTGAAGTGAACTTTCTTATGACTGACTGACATATCTAGTATAGTGCTCCTTGTATTCTTATACATCCTTATATTCTTGTATTCGTACGTACAATTGCCATATGAAATAATCCATTAAATGAAATATCACAAAGTGTATACAACTACTCTGATTTGCTTAGGTTATAGTTTCAGCGGCTGCAATTCAAGCTATTAGCGGCTTTAAAACATGAGACCTTATATCCTTATTTAAGCCTACTTTGCTAATGTGTCTCTCCCTTTATCTTACCACTCCATTTTCCCTTGCTTTTATTGTAAAGTCCGTTCCTTCATCATAGCCAAAAAATGAAAATACTGTGTTGGGAATATGATATTCAGTTAAGTCTAAGAATGACAGTGTTGGCAGGGGCATGATAGAAAAAAAAAAGAAAAAGAAGAAGAAGAAGTCAAATCCATAATAATTGCTTATGACTGGTGAAGTCGCTCAGTCGTGTCCGACTCTTTGTGACTCCATGGACTGTAGCCTACCAGGTTCCACCGTCCATGGAATTTTCCAAAAAAGAGTAGTGGAGTGGGTTGCCATTTCCTTCTCCAGGAGATCTTCTTGACCCAGGGATTGAACCTGGGTCTCCCACATTGTAGGCATTGTAGGCAGACACTATATCGTCTGAGCCACCAGGGAAGTCATAATGCAGGACCTGTTGTACCAGAAATGGGGTTCGAACCCATGAGGATATAAATCCATTGGATATTAAGTCCAATGCCTTAACCACTTGGCCATTATAATTCCTACTTCCCTTCAGTACTAGTACCATACCAGGGACTAATGATTGATAAATATTTCCTGAAAAATTTGTTTTTAAATTTTTATCCAGACATTTGAATATCCACATTTTGTTTTTAATTCTGGTAGTGTTTTCCTTTACACTTAAAAAAATGTATTCAGAGGGATGATATGGGGAGGGAGGAGGGAGGAGGGTTCAGGATGGGGAACACATGTATACCTGTGGCGGATTCATTTTGATATTTGGCAAAACTAATACAATTATGTAAAGTTTAAAAATAAAATAAAATAAAAAAAATGTATTCTATGTTATATTTCTTTAATTATCAATATCATGAGTGATTTTATATTTGATTCTCATGCAAAAGAAGGAAATTAGTATTCTTTTACTTCCCTCTCTCTTACCACTTTCTAGTTTTTGTTGGTATTGTGGTCTTCTGGATTCATAATATTACAAATACATATTTATGATGCGTCTTCTAAGATGTATTAAAAAGAGAAGAAGGATTCTGGAAATATGGCAGCCTATTTTGAATGTGTTTTCTGTTCTCCCTTATCTGATTGTCTACCACTACTGAACTAGGTGGACCTAGTCAACCTGAAATGCATGATCATCCTAGAAATCAATGGTGTTGGATATGGAGGATTTGTTTTTTTTTTTTTTTTACTTTATGGAGAAAAGTCTAGAGACCACAGTCTATGAGAAGTCCCAGTGTGTGTGTGTCTGTTAAGTCACTTCAATCATGTCCAACTCTGTGCGACACTACGAACTGTATCCTGCCAGGCTCCTCTGTCCATGGGATTCTCTGAGGCAAGAATACTAGATGGGTTGCCATGCCCTCCTCCAGGAGATCTTCCCAATCCAGGGATTGAACCCATGTCTCTTATGTATCCTGAATTGGCAGGCAGGTTCTTTACCACTAGCATGACCCGGGAAGTCTGAGAAGCTCCAGTATTAGGATCTAAATATATTAATAGAGGAAGTAGATGCTGAAAAGTTTGAGGGCACCAAATCCAAAAAACCCTCTGTCTCACACAGACAACACACAGCTTGCATGTGTATCGGCTCTGCATGAAAAAGTCTAGGTTCCCCATTGTCAAGACTGGATAGTGGAAGGAACATAGGGACCGGGCAGGTAGGTCTCCAGCTAGGGTAGGCTAGGGATCAAGGACTGCAGGCAACTGCTAAAGGGACACGGAACCCATATCCTTCCATCTTTTGAGAGATATCCCATACAGGCTGTTCCCACTTAGTATTACTCAGTCTCAGAAGCCATGAGCAGTAACAACATCAAAAGCAACAAAAAATAACAACACAAATAGGGAACTTGGTAGCTTGAGAGGAAACTCAGCTTTCGCAGAGAGCCCACTGGAAGAGACACAGGAAAACTTGGATAGACAATCAATGAACTTAAGGGCCAAAGAAAACATGAAATCATCATTTTGGATCTTATACTGTACTTGTAGAATTTTTAAAAGTTAGTAAACAAATAAGTAAACGACAGCAACTGAAGACAGTGAAGTGAAATTAGTGGTGCATAGAGGTGTGGGTAGAAAAAAATATCTCAGAGCCTGTAGAGCGTTTAGACATTGCTTTTGGTGGAAATCAATAATAGAAAAGCATGACACTAACAGAGGAATATAAAAGGACCCAGTGCCCTTGTTTCCTTACAAATAAAATGAGGATAATAATAGTATCTCATGGAATTATTATAAAGATTTAAAGGACTTAATATTTGTAATCACTGCAGATGGTGACTACAGCCATGAAATTAAAATACACTTGTTCCTTGGGAAAAAAGCTATGAGAAACCTAGACAGCATATTAAAAAGTAGCGACCTCACTTTGCCGACAAAGATCCACATAGTCAAAGCTTTGGCTTTACCAGGAGTCATGTACAGATGATGAGAGTTGGACCCTAAATAAGGCTGAACCCTAAAGAATTGATGTTTTCAAACTGTGTGCTACAGGAGACTCTTGAGAGTCCCTTGGACTGCAAGGAGATTAAACCATTCAATCCTAAAAGAAACCAACCCTGAATATTCATTGGAAGGATTGATGCTGAAGCAGAAGCTCCAATAATTTGGCCATCTGATGCAAAGAGCCAACTCATTGGAAAAGAATCTGATGCTGGGAAAGATTGAGGGCAGGAGGAGAAGGGGGCGACAGAGGATGAGATGGTTGGATGGCAACACTGACTCGATGGATATGAGTTGGAGCAAACTCTGGGAAATATTCAAAGACTGGGAAGTCTGTCATGCTGTAGTCCATGGGGTCGCAAAGAGCTGGACAGGACTTAGTGACTGAACAATATTGGTAAGGTGCTTAAAGCAGTTCTTAATGCAGAATAAATGCTATGTGTTTGCTAAGTCAATAAATAAAACAGAAATAATGACTAAATTCAAAGACTGGTATTTGAAAAGGTGAATAAAATAAACACTTCTTGAAATGGTTTTAAACAAGGAGAGAGAGATGAAAAACAAGAAATTTGGAATGTAAAAGCAAACATTTCTAATACAGAAGAACTTTCAAGAATTATCTTTGAATATTACCTGCAAACCCTGGGCAATTTGAAACTCATGAGAAATATCTGGTTTTCCATTTAAATGCAAATGTTCAATATTGACCTAACAAGAATCTGAAATGATTCTATTACCACAATTCTGTTAGAACAATGATTCTTCTTCATTCATTCTAAAAATCTGAATGAATCTATTGCCACAATACAAATTGGTGCAGGGCACTAGGGTCAGATGAATTTCACACACCATTTTAATTTTGAAGGACAATTACTTCAGGGCAGAGGAGCGTGGTGGGCTATACTCCAGGGGCGTTACAAAGAGTCGGACATGAGATAGCGACTAAACAACAGTGACAAAGCTGGAAAGCCTTCAGATTTGTTTTATAAAAGTAATATAATTTCAAAATCAGAGCCTGACTAAAATAAACAGAACAGAAAACAGAGACCATATCTTTTTGGAGAGTTGTGTAACATTTTTGTTGAATTTCAAATATTATCATTTCAAAATGTAATCCACATTAGAATGATGAATAGATACATTTTCTTCTTTTTTGGGGGGGAGGTTAGCTTTGAAATACAGTGTATTTCTTTCTTTTTTTTTTATTGTATTGGTTTTGCCATACATCAACATGAATCCGCCACGGGTGTACATGTGTTCCCAACCCTGAACCCCCCTCCCACCTCCCTCCCTGTACCATCTGTCTGGGTCATCCCAGTGCACCAGCCCCAAGCTTCCTGTATCCTGCATCGAACCTGGACTGGCGATTCGTTTCTTATATGATATTATACATGTTTCAATGCCATTCTCCCAAATCATCCCCTCCCTCCCTTTCCCACAGAGTCCAAAAGACTGTTCTCTTTTGCTGTCTCACATACAGGGTTATCATTATCATCTTTCTAAATTCCATATATATGCATTAGTATACTGTATTGGTGTTTTTCTTTCTGGCTTACTTCACTCTGTATAATCAGCTCCAGTTTCATCCACCTCATTAGAACTGATTCAAATGTGTTCTTTTTAATGGCTGAGTAATACTCCATTGTGTATATGTACTACAGCTTTCTTATCCATTCATCTGCTGATGGACATCTAGGTTTCTTCCATGTCCTGGCTATTATAAACAGTGCTGCGATGAACATTGGGGTACACGTGTCTCTTTCCCTTCTGGTTTCCTCAGTGTGTATGCCCAGCAGTGGGATTGCTGGGTCATAAGGCAGTTCTATTTCCAGTTTTTTAAGGAATCTCCACACTGTTCTCCATAGTGGCTGTACTATGCCACTATGGCATTCCCACCAACAGTGTAAGAGGGTTCCCTTTTCTCCACATCCTACCCAGCATTTATTGCTTGTAGACTTTTGGATCACAGCCATTCTGACTGGCGTGAAATGGTACCTCATTGTGGTTTTGATTTGCATTTCTCTGATGATAAGTGATGTTGAGCATCTAGAAATACAGTGTATTTCACAGTTACAGGTCATTTCAATGCAACAAGTGCAATTAGATCATATATATAGGAGATGTCTAAAAATTTACATTTGTAAGGGAAGAATAATATAGACACATTGTCAAAATGTAAATATTACAATAACTGAATCAAATATCAGGGTTTATAGTTGAATTTGTACTAGTTTGAAATGAATCAAATTTTTACAAAATTTCATCCTGTGTAATGTTGAAAAGTGAATCCAACAAAAACATCAAGGCTAATGGGTTTTCTGTCATTATTGTCAGGAGTGGTTTAAAATCAGCCTACTAGAGTTACATAAATATCAAGTAATTGCCTATGGTTCTCCAGTGAGTGACAAATAAATAAATTTTAACCATTATTTGTTGACTCATAATAATAGTAGTAGTAATAATAATACTGGTAACAGTGAGTATGATATCATGAAATAGCTAACTTGTGCTACTACTCCAGCTGTTTTATATTTTATTTCTTAGAAGTTAAAGTGTTCATTTTATAATTTTCCCTTCAGATATTGTAAGAAGAAACAGTGATTGCCATATTAGAAATGAAGGCCTTTTTGAGAATAAATGTAAAATAAAATTTTTGCTTTTTCTATAGATGAATATGTGAGAAGAAAAAACAAAGACAGATGTTCAGATTTTGGGCTTGACTGAAACTAGGTAGGATACTCGTAATCTACTCTCAAGAAATGATAGAGGAAGAAAATATATAGAAAAAGGTTTCCCCAAAAGTCAAGGGCTAGGCTAAAGAGAAGCAGAAGTGGCAGTATTATCACTGTGGAAGATGCATGTAGTGGCACTTCTCATTTATTTAGTATTCAGGATTTCAACCTTAATTAGGATTCCTTTGTCACATCATTCATCAAATATACTTGACAAAATGGAAATGAACCTCAAAGTTTCTGTTGCCTCAGGCATGCTTTTAATACTTTTACTCATTTCAGTGTATTGTGAAGTACAGTGAATTGACTTGGAAATGTTTTAGTCGGAATAAGAAACATCCAAATGAAGAAATCACACATTATAAGCAATTCCGGCAGGAATATCAAAAAGAAACCATGTAAATGGCTATTTACTTGCATGTCTTTTAGCCAGTGCTAAGAAGAATTCCTCCCCCTCCAAATATTCTTTGCCACCCAAAGATTTGAAACGGCCCTTTAAACAAACTACTTCAAAAAGGATTTCTGCTTATGAAATTCCACAGCGTTTGTTTTGTTAGCAATGTGACTGTACTTACAAAGGGATTTGAATATTTATAATTGCCAAGTCAGATATAGAAATATAATAGGATTATTAATTCCATAAGCATGTTTAGCGTGTGTAGAACTATTTCGGGCACCAAGATAACGCCCTTTCAACCTTCTCTGTAGCAAAGTCCCACACATTTCTCAAAATGTTTTTCTACATCGGATGTCCTTACTTTGTCCCTACCTGTATGTGACACTGCTTTCTTTGATAACTGTGCCATAGGTAGAAAAGATTACTCTCTCCATTTGGCACTTGTAGCCTTCGGCACACACATCTTAAATGAATCACCCATTTACATAAATGCATGCTACATACATACCATGTATGTCTCCATATAGAATATAAACATTAAAAAGCAGGGATTCTGTCATACATATTTGGATTTCCAAAAACTAGAACTTCTTGGTATTTAATATATTACTTATCTTTTGATTTTTAAGTAAGTGAATAAACATGATTAATCCTATAATTAATAATTATATAATTAACCATTAGTAATATCATACTCAGAGAAGGCAATGGCACCCCACTCCAGTATTCTTGCCTGGAAAATCCATGGATGGAGGAGCCTGATAGGCTGCGTTCCATGGGGTCGCTAAGAGTCGGACACAACTGAGGGATGACACTTTCACTTTTCACTTTCATGCATTGGAGAAGGAAATGGCAAGCCACTCCAGTGTGCTTGCCTGGAGAATCCCAGGGACAGGGGAGCCTGGTGGGCTGCTGTCTATGGGGTCACACAGAGTCGGACACGACTGAAGCGACTTAGCAGTAGCAGTAGCAGTAATATCATATTTGCTTTATTGAGTAGTTGTGAGATCAAATGGTCTTTAAATATTTTTAAAGTTGAATAGAACATGACATTTCATTGTCTCATCATGGATGCTCTTAAATTTATATCCTAATAGTGCAATGTAATAGCTGTATTAGAATTAAGCAATACCTAGAAAGCTAGTCTGAGCCCCTCTTTGACTATGCACAAGCGATAGTGTGAACTTGGTCATGTTTTTAAACATTTCTATAGTTTGTTTCCTTGTCTGAAATATATGAATAATAATGTTTCACATGGCTATTTGTTAAAACTAAATGATATGAATAAGTAAATGCCTCAAAGAGTTTTAGGTACATAATGAGTCTTTAATAACAATTAGTTATTGCTATTATTAATATTGTTTGGCATTTTTTATAAAGACTTAGATGATTCAGCTGTGCATAGACTCCTTTTTTTCTACCTATATTTCCTGATGCCTGAATTATAAAAGTTTTTTCATACCATTTTGGAAAGCACTATGTGCTCCCCTTAAGTTCTTTACATTTTTATCCCCAAATGCTAATGTAATCACAAAGACATCCATTAATTTCCTTGAAAGAGGTGTCTGGGACTATATGTGTGTGCGTGCGTGCTAAATCACTTCATTGGTATCTGACTCATGACGACCCTATGAACTTGAGCCCACCCGGCTTCTCTGCCCATGGGATTCTCCAGGTAAGAATACTGGAGTGGATTGCCATCCCCTTCTCCAGGTGATTTTCCCAACTCGGGGATCTGTATGGCACTTTCCAAAATAGAGGAGCTCCCTATATGTGAATATCCAGTGGGAAAAAGTTGTATAGCTTTTTTAAAATGAACTTTGAGTATTGGCTCAAGAAACTCTGAGAGTATTCTCACTCCTCTGAGAATACACTCTGTGTCTTATACTTCAGAGCTGTCAGTCAGTATTTTTGATCATTAGCCATCTGTGATTATTTTAATTTTTGCCAGCAGGAGAAGGAACTCTTTTCCACCCAGGAGTTCTGTTATTACAATATCATTTATATGTAAAGAGCTCATTTCATCAGTGAGAGAAACTTTTCCACAGTTTTTTTTAAGGTTTGAAAGAAACTCATGATATTTTTTTCTTTTCTTTTTTCCCTTTCTCCACCTCTCTTCTACTATTTCTTGTCATGTTGTCGTTCAGCTGCCCAGTTGTGTCCAGTTCTTTGTGACCCTATGGACTGCAGCTCGCCAGGCCTCCCTGTCCCTCACCATCAAAGTTTGCCCAAGTTCATGTTCATGGCATCAGTGATGCCATACATCCTCTGACACCCTCTTCTTCTGCCCTCAATCTTTCCCAGCATCAGGGTCTTTTCCAATGAGTCAGCTGTACACGTCAGATGACCAAAATCCTGGAGCTTCAGCTTAAACAACAGTCCTTTTGATGAGTATTCAGGGTTGGTTTCCCTTAAGATTGACTCATTTGATTTCCTTGCTGTCCAAGGGACTTTGAAGAGTCTTCTCCGGCACCACAATTCAAAGGCATTTCTCTGTCATACTTCCCATTTATCCTGGCATCTCCCCACATAGATATTCTCTAGTACCTAGTCAGTAATTTTAAGAAGAGAATGAAATGAAACTGATTTCTGTATGTTTTAATATAAACCCTCATTTATTGTGGTTGCTACTTTATTTTTTTTTAATTTTATTTTATTTTTAAACTTTACACATTGTATTAGTTTTGCCAAATATCAAAATGAATCCGCCACAGGTATATATGTGTTCCCCATGCTACTTTAAAACGTAAAGCTCATGGAAAAAAATAGAATTTTACTTTGCAATGATGTTTAGTATTGAAGCCTCTAGTTCCAATTTCCCAATTAAAAGTTTAATAATATGACATGATGACATTTTAGCTATAACTATCTAATAAGGGCAAGTTTTGAGGGGGCAAAAAAAGAATTTAAAAATAAAAATGTTGTCCTTTTCTAAGTAATATCATGAGTTAGGATTTAGAGTCATGGAATCACATTCACATACCTCATCTGACTTCTTCTGATTTCAGTTTGACCTTCAGCAAGTCAAAAACTCCCCTCAATCACTTTACCTACAATGTGGGATAATAATGTTTAACTGACTATGGTTATTGCAAAGATTAATGAGTTATTGGTCATAAAATGTAATCCATGTATTAAAAGTCTCTGCATGAAGAGAAGACAATTCCCGGGTCATTATTGCAGAGTGGTTTTGTGAACTGAAATGAATTATTAATCAACTACACAAAATTTTAGGTCTTGAGCTTTATGAAGCAAGTTTCACATCTTAGGACAGATGCTACTAGAAATTAGTGCTTTTGGAGGCCCCATATAATTTCTCATGGAAACAGAAAATATATTATTCTCCAGGTGATAGGGCACATTATATTCTTGGTAGACTTGACTCCTAAGGAAATTACTGATGATCTAAGGATATTCCTATGATTTTCCTCTTTATTTTCCATCTACTTTTTTCCTCTCCCATTTCCTAACTCTATTTCTTTGCTTCCTTGTCTCTGCTTTCTGAGAACATGAACTTGGAGTGCTTACTCACTTGAGTAGAAAAAGCAAACAATCTTTTTTCCAGGAGGGAAATTGTAGCAACAACAATGATAACAAGATAATACTTTCTGTTTCTGGGTACTTAGATGTGGTGGTGGTTGTGTGCCTGCTCGGTCATGTCTGAATCTTTGTGTCCCCATGGAGTGTAACTCGCCAGGCTCATCTGTCCATGGGATTTCCCAGGCAAGAATACTGGAGTGGGTTGCCATTTCCTCCTCCAGGGCATTTTCCCAACCCAAGGATCAAACCCGTGCAGGTGAATTCTTTACCAGCACTTAGGTAACTAGTTTTAAAATTAATTGATAAGTAACAACATTTGTTCATTTTGACAGTTTTTACTGAAAAGTTTTGAAAAAGGCCAAATTAATATAAAAATTTTCTGTTTTTTTTTTTTTTTTTCATTTGTTTTTATCTAGGGATGAGGAAAGGGGAGGATAGTGTATACACACACACACATATACACACACACACACAGAGGAAAGTTTACTTCCTGAAATAGTGCTCAGCTTGGTAAGGAAGCAGCAGCTTCTGAGAAATAGCAGGGAATGTAGCCAAGTGCCCAAAGAACTCTGAGTCACTAGGTCCAGTCTCATTGGAAACTAACCTAATCTGTATCCAATTTAACATCTGAACTTAATTTTCTTGGCTCTAATCAACCCAGAGCATCTTCCCCCAAAGAAGCTTTGATATTAGTCATGATATCCAGAAATGTCAAGAGTAATGACAAATAATTGACACATATATACCTTCATGCAAGTTGCCTCTTAGAGATGGCTTCTTAATTTTAAAAAGCTTCAAAGTATGGTGCTTTTTGATGCAGACAGAATCTGTTTCTGTATGCCACTCATTTGCTTTTTAGGAACTGTAGAATGGAACTAAAAAGGGCTCTGTATCAACCTAGAGGAGTTGGATGGGGAGAGAGATAGGAGAGAGGTTCAAAAGGAAGGGGATATATCAATACCTGTGGCTGATTCATGTTGAGGTTTGACAGAAAACAACAAAATTCTGTAAAGCAAATATCCTTCAGTTAAAAATAAATAAAAAAAGAACTGTAGAATGGGATCTGCGCCTTTGTAGAGATAATTTTGCCCCAGTGGCAAAACTAAAAGAGTTACTGTTTAGATTTTTTAAAAAAACCACAAAACTTTAGGTTGCACACTGTGGCTGCTGAACCAATGAGACAGTTTTGTTCACTCTAACGTGAGTTCTCAGGACCCTGACCAGAGCTGCTAAAATCATGTGACTTGCATACTCTGTGTTGCTATATAGACCAGGAAAAAATGTGATACATCACTGTCACTTAGCAGTTGGGTTTAGGGCCTGGAAAGTAATTCCACTCACAAGCAATGAAAATAACAGTTATATCTGCCTTCCTAGCCAAAGGTGAGAGACAATCAGGTCAAATAACAAATAAGCTATAATTAAGCTTTGGAAAATTTAAAAAGCAAATGAGTTAATGATTTTATTTCTATGCAAATAACAAGTCTTTGGGACAGATCAAATGCAGTTTTTGCTTCCATATTGCCAAACTTTGATTTGATTGATTCTATATTTATCCCCATGTGGCAGCTGGAGCACTCACTTTAGAGGAAAACTTTCCTAATTCCAGTCTATCAAGGAAAATCTGCAAGTTAAAAACTCACTTTTATCAGCAGGCATTCGGAGAATGGCAGGTGGCAAATAAAGCTCTTAGTGGATTATTCTAATTGCATTTTCTTTTACCTTCTTAACTTAAAAAGTTGTAAGGAGAGGGAGAGGACAACTTTCTATGGTTTTGACCGTTGTACTTACATCTTTCTATAATGAACACTCTGCTTGAAGTTTCCATGGACTCCCAGCATGAAGCTAGTTTGAGAGTGTCTATATCTTGTACAGTGGGTATATAGAAAAAAGGACTAGGAATAATAGGATGCATTAGATACATAAAAGTATTATTGACTGATGTTATTGCAAATTGTACGTGAATCGTTCTCTATTTTTTTTATTTTCACAATTTTATTTACATATTTATTGCTTTATATTGATAACAAAAGAGTGAAACACAAAATAATAAAATTAAAAGAAAACTAAAATGAGGTAAACTTAGAAGGTATAAATGAAACAACAGTATTGAATATTAACTTGCATGCTCAATCTTTCAGTCATGTCTGACTCTTTGCAACTCCATGGACTATGGCGCACCAAGGTCCTCTGTCCATAGAATTTTCCAGGCAACAATACTGACATGGGTTGCCATTTCCTATTCCAATTAGCTTGTATATTAAACTTAATTATAAATAACCCCCCAAATTCCAGCTTAAATGGTTACTCTGGGATTTTCATAATATTGATAAGAATTATAGTATAGAAAGAATTATAATATAGAGTTGAACTGAGTTATAAAAATTGTAATAAAGGAATTTTCAGATATTAATTGACTAATGAGTATCTGTTCCTGAGAACACAGTTTCAATATAGGAAAATGATATTTTTATAATGTTTCAAAGTTTTTAAACATTCAAAGCAAAGAAACTTGGAAGTTTTATCTAAGTGACAAATTTTATGCAAATATGCATGTATTATACATTCATATATGTGAACACTTATGTAATGAAGAATTGATGCATTCAAACTATGGTGCTGAAAATGACTCAAGAGTCTTTTGGACAGCAAGGAGATCAAACCAGTTAATCCTAAAGGAAATCAACACTGAATATTCATTGGAAGGACTAATGCTGAAGCTGAAGCTCTGATATTTTGGCCACCTGATGCAAAGAGCCAACTCATTAGAAAGACCCTGATGGTGGGAAAGAGTGAAGGCAAAAGGAGAAGGAGGAAGCAGAAGATGAGATGGTTTGATAGCATCACTGACTCAATGGCCATGAATCTGAGCAAAGTCCAGGAGAGAATGGAGGACAGAGGAGTCTGGGGTGTTGCAGTCCATGGACTCTCAAAGAGTCAGATATGAGATAGCTACACAACAAGAAGTAGAACTAGAAAGAGAAATGAATGAAACTATTTAGATCAAAGTAAAAACTAGAATCCCAACAAGAACATGTGCTTCTTGGTTGATTTTTCAACATATGTCATATTGTATCATCACTTTATATATTTTGATCTCAACATGAGTACTTTAAATTTGCTTATAGTTTAAATATTTATTCTTTGTCAGTAACCACATGCTTATATTTGCAGATTTTCAAAATTTATCCTTTCCTTATAATACTCACAGAAATTCATCTAAAATAATAATACTTTTCTCAGTTACAGAGCAAATTTGCCTCAATAGTGATAAATATGGCATCACTTTATGAAGAAAATATAAAAATAAAAAAGCTCCCATGTCTGACTGAATGAGTTTAGAAGTTAAGAACAGGTTTAAGGAGGTTGCATTTTTGTTGACACTTGACAGTATGTTTAAAGATTAACAGAAACCTTCAAGCAGAAAATGTACAGAAAGATAAGTGAGTGTGATATGTTCTGGAATTGCAAGTAGTTGTTTTTAAAATCATTAGGTTTAGTTTAAATTATTCTATTTGTCTTCATTAAGTGTGTGAAACATTGCAAAACTGTTTAAGGAAGTTTATGGTTAGACGTGGGTCTGAAACGATAGCAGAAATTAGATTTGAAAAAGGCCTTCTATGATTTGTAAGGGGATTAAATTTATCTATTTTCGTTTCAATCTCTTCCCTCTATCATGCCCATTATGGTTTTTTTTTTAATTTTATTTTATTTTTAAACTTTACATAATTGTATTCGTTTTGCCAAATATCAAAATTAATCCATCACAGGTATACATGTGCTCCCCATCCTGAACCCTCCTCCCTCCCCATACCATCCCTCTGGGTCGTCCCAGTGCACCGGCCCCAAGCATCCAGTATCGTGCATCGAACCTGGACTGGCATCTCATTTCATACATGATATTTTACATGTTTCAATGCCATTCTCCCAAATCTTCCCACCCTCTCCCTCTCCCACAGAGTCCATAAGGCTGTTTCATACATCAGTGTCTCTTTTGCTGTCTCGTACACAGGTGATTATTGTTATCATCTTTCTAAATTCCATATATATGCGTTAGTATACTGTATTGGTGTTTTTCTTTCTGGCTTACTTCACTCTGTATAATAGGTTCCAGTTTCATCCACCTCATTAGAACTGATTCAAATGTATTCTTTTTAATGGCTGAGTAATACTCCATTGTGTATATGTACCACAGCTTTCTTATCCATTCATCTGCTGATGGACATCTAGGTTGCTTCCATGTCCTGGCTATTATAAACAGTGCTGCGATGAACATTGGGGTACATGTGTCTCTTTCCCTTCTGGTTTCCTCAGTGTGTATGCCCAGCAGTGGGATTGCTGGATCATAAGGCAGTTCTGTTTCCAGTTTTTTTAAGGAATCTCCACACTGTTCTCCATAGTGGCTGTACTAGTTTGCATTCCCACCAACAGTGTAAGAGGGTTCCCTTTTCTCCACACCCTCTCCAGCATTTATTATTTGTAGACTTTTGGATCGCAGCCATTCTGACTGGTGTGAAATGGCATATCATGCCCATTATGTTTAAAACCAACCATATTGATAAAGTCTCATTCAAATGAGTCAAAGTCTCCGCCTTTCAACAAACCTTACTTGGTTAAATAAATAACTGATTTATTGTTTTACAGTGTTTCAGTTCAGTTCAGCTCAGTCGCTCAGTCATGTCTGACTCTTTACAACCACATGGACTGCAGCACGCTAGGCTGCCCTGTCCTTCACCAACTCCTGAAGCTTGCTCAAACTTATGTCCATGGAGTCGGTGATGCCAACCAACCATCTCAACTTCTGTCATCGCTTTCTCTTCCTGCCTTCAGTCTTTCCCAGCATCAGGGTATTTTCCAGTGAGTCAGTTCTTCACATCTGATGACCAAAGTATTGGAGCTTCAGCATCAGTCCTTCCAATAAATCTTCAGGACTGCTTTCCTTTAGGATTGACTGATTTGAACTCCTTGCTGTCCAAGGGACTCTCAAGAGTCTTCTACAACACCACAGTTCAAAAGCATCAATTCTATGGCAACTCAGCCTTCTTTACGGACCACCTCTCACATCCATACGTGACTACTGGAAAAACCATATCTTTGACTAGATGGACCTTTGTTGGTAAAATAATGTCTCTGCTTTTTAATATGCTATCTAGACTGATCATAGCTTTTCTTCCAAAGAGCAATTTCATTTTAATGAAATTTTAATTTCATGCCTGCAGTCACCATCTGCAGTGATTTTGGAGCCCAAGAAAATAAAGTCTGTCACTGTTTCCATTGTTTCCCCATCTATTTGCCATGAAGTGTTTGGCTTCTACTGTGTCTAGCTTGCTTCCTATAATGTAATGTTCTCTAGGTTCATCCATGTTGTTAATCAATTGGCAAGTTTTCTTCTGAATAATATTCCAGTTTTTTTCTATATCCCACATTTTATATTTGCTTTTTAATAGATATTTGACTCCATTTTGCTTTTGGGAATAATGCTGCAATGAACGTGGGGTGCAGATATCCCTTAGGGATCCATATATTAATTTCTTTGCATAAACACCCAGAAGTGGGATTGCTAGATTATATAGTAGTTCTGTTTTTAATCTTTTGAGGAATCTCTATATTGTTTTCCATAATGGCTGTAATAGTTTACATTTCTCCCAGCAAGGATAAAGTGTTCTATTTTCTCTACATTCTTACAAAAAGTTGGTATCATTTGTTTTGTTTTTGTTTGTTTGTTTATAATGCCCATCCTAATGCATATGAGATGATATCACATTGTGATTTTTTTTTCCATTTGGAATTTATTTATTTATATATATATTTTACTATAAATTTATTTGTTTTATTAGAGGCTAATTACTTTACAATATTGTATTGGTTTTGCCATACATTGACATGAATCTGCCATGGGTGTACATGTGTTCCCCATCCTGAACCCCCCTCCCACCTTCCTCCCATCCCATCCCTCTGGGTCATCCCATTGCACCAGCCCCAAGCATCCTGTATCATGCATCGAACCTGGACTGGTGATTTGTTTCACATATGATAATATACATGTTTCAATGCCACTCTCCCAAATCATCCCACCTCGCCCTCTCCCACAGAGTCCAAATACTGTTCTATACATCTGTGTCTCTTTTGCTGTCTCGCATATTGTGAATTTTTTTTAAAATGTTTTTTTCTCACATTGCAATTTTTTTTTTTTCTGCCATTCTCCCAAATCTTCCCACCCTCTCCCTCTCCCACAGAGTCCATAAGACTGTTCTATACATCAGTGTCTCTTTTGCTGTCTCGTATACAGGGTTATCATTACCATCTTTCTAAATTCCATATATATGCGTTAGTATACTGTATTGGTGTTTTTCCTTCTGGCTTACTTCACTCTGTATAATAGGCTCCAGTTTCATCCACCTCATTAGAACTGATTCAAATGTATTCTTTTTAATGGCTGAGTAATACTCCATTGTGTATATGTACCACTGCTTTCTTATCCATTCATCTGCTGATGGACATCTAGGTTGCTTCCATGTCCTGGCTATTATAAACAGTGCTGCGATGAACATTGGGGTACACGTGTCTTTTTCCCTTCTGGTTTCCTCAGTGTGTATGCCCAGCAGTGGGATTGCTGGATCATAAGGCAGTTCTATTTCCAGTTTTTTAAGGAATCTCCACACTGTTCCATAGTGGCTGTACTAGCTTGCATTCCTACTATCAGTGTAAGAGGGTTCCCTTTTCTCCACACCCTCTCCAGCATTTATTGCTTGTAGAGTCTTGGATCACAGCCATTCTAACTGGCGTGAAATGGTGCCTCATGTTGTCTACAAGAGACCCACCTCAAAACAGGGGACACATACAGACTGAAAGTGAAGGGCTGGAAAAAGATGTTCCATGCAAATAGGGACCAAAAGAAAGCAGGAGTAGCAATACTTATATCAGATAAAATAGACTTTAAAACAAAGGCTGTGAAAAGAGACAAAGAAGGTCACTACATAATGATCAAAGGATCAATCCAAGAAGAAGATATAACAATTATAAATATATATGCACCCAACACAGGAGCACCACAGTATGTAAGACAAATGCTAACAAGTATGAAAGGAGAAATTAACAATAACACAATAATAGTGGGAGACTTTAATACCCCACTCACACCTATGAATAGATCAACTAAACAGAAAATTAACAAGGAAACACAAACTTTAAACGATACAATAGACCAGTTAGACCTAATTGATATCCATAGGACATTTCATCCCAAAACAATGAATTTCACCTTTTTCTCAAGCGCACATGGAACCTTCTCCAGGATAGATCACATCCTGGGCCATAAAGCTAGCCTTGGTAAATTCAAAAAAATAGAAATCATTCCAAGCATCTTTTCTGACCACAATGCAGTAAGATTAGATCTCAATTACAGGAGACAAACTATTAAAAATTCCAACATATGGAGGATGAACAACACCCTGCTGAATAACCAACAAATCACAGAAGAAATCAAAAAAGAAATCAAAATTTGCATAGAAAAGAATGAAAATGAAAACACAACAACCCAAAACCTGTGGGACACAGTAAAAGCAGTCCTAAAGGGAAAGTTCATAGCAATACAGGCACACCTCAAGAAACAAGAAAAAAGTCAAATAAATAACCTAACTCTACACCTAAAGCAACTAGAAAAGGAAGAAATGAAGAACCCCAGGGTTAGTAGAAGGAAAGAAATCTTAAAAATTAGAGCAGAAATAAATGCAAAAGAAACAAAAGAGACCACAGCAAAAATCAACAAAGCCAAAAGCTGGTTCTTAGAAAGGATAAATAAAATGGATAAACCATTAGCCAGACTCATCAAGAAACAAAGGGAGAAAAATCAAATCAATAAAATTAGAAACAAAAATGGAGAGATCACAACAGACAACACAGAAATACAAAGGATCATAAGAGACTATTATCAACAATTATATGCAAATAAAATGGACAACGAGGAAGAAATGGACAAATTCTTAGAAAAGTACAACTTTCCAAAACTGGACCAGGAAGAAATAGAAAACCTTAACAGACCCATCACAAGCACGGAAATTGAAACTGTAATCAAAAATCTTCCAGCAAACAAAAGCCCAGGTCCAGACGGCTTCACAGCTGAATTCTACCAAAAATTTAGAGAAGAGCTAACACCTATCCTGCTCAAACTCTTCCAGAAAATTGCAGAGGAAGGTAAACTTCCAAACTCATTCTATGAGGCCACCATCACCCTAATACCAGAACCTGACAAAGATCCCACAAAAAAAGAAAACTACAGGCCAATATCACTGATGAATATAAATGTAAAAATCCTAAACAAAATTCTAGCAATCAGAATCCAACAACACATTAAAAAGATCATACACCATGACCAAGTGGGCTTTATCCCAGGGATGCAAGGATTCTTCAATATCCGCAAATCAATCAATGTAATACACCACATTAACAAATTGAAAAACAAAAACCATATGATTATCTCAATAGATGCAGAGAAAGCCTTTGACAAAATTCAACACCCATTTATGATAAAAACTCTCCAGAAAGCAGGAATAGTAGGAACATACCTCAACATAATAAAAGCTATATATGACAAACCCACTGCAAACATTATCCTCAATGGTGAAAAATGGAAAGCATTTCCTCTAAAGTCAGGAACGAGACAAGGGTGCCCACTTTCACCATTACTATTCAACACAGTTTTGGAAGTTTTGGCCACAGCAATCAGAGCAGAAAAAGAAATAAAAGGAATCCAAATTGGAAAAGAAGAAGTAAAACTCTCACATTGCAGTTTTGATTCGCATTTCCTTGATGATTAAGAATGCTGGACATGTTTTCATATACCAGTTGGCCGGTTGTTTGTCTTTGGGAAAATGTCTATTGACCCCCTTCTCATTTGTTAAATCAGGTTGTTTGGCATTTTGTTATTGAGTTTTAGGAGTTTAATATATATTTTGGTTAACCCCTAATCATATATATAGCTTGAAATATATTTTTTCCATCCCATAGGTTATCCTTTCACTGTTCTAATTGTTTACTTTGCTGTGTGAAAGCTTTTTAATTTGTTTAGTCAAATTTATCTATTTTTGCTTTTGTTGCCTGTGCCATACTATCATAGCTAAGAAATCATTGCCAAGATTTTTTTTTTATCAAGGAATGTGTTTTTTTTCTATGAGTTTTATGGTTTTAGTTCTTAAATTTATGATTTCAGTTCCTACATTTAACTCAAAATTAATTATGGTGAGTTAAATCTTTGTGTAATGCATAAAATAAGGGTCCACTTTCATTCTTTTGTATGTGGATAGTCAGTTTTCTAAACACTAGTTATTAATGAGGCTATTGTTTTCCCATTTGTGTATTTTTAGTGCCCCTGTTGACGGTTAGTTGGTCTCATATGTATGGATTTACTTGAGGGCTCTCCATTCTGCTCCATTGATCTGTGTATGATATTATGCATCTGTTTTATGCAATTCCATACTGTTTTGATGAGTATAGCTTGTGATATAGTTTGAAATCAGAAAGAGTGATGCTTGGACTTTGTTCTTCTCTCTTAAAAGATTTGTGTCATTTGTAGTTCCACTTGGATTTTAGAGTAGTTTTTTTCTACTTCTGAAAAATGACAGTGGAAGTTAAAGGAGATATCATTGACTCTATAGATCAATTTAGATATTATGCACAGTTAACTATATTCTACCAATCTAATATATAAGCATGAGCATCTTCCCATTTATGTAAGTCTGCTTTAGTTTTTGTCATTACTGATTTACAGTTTCAGTGTAAAAGAATTTAACATTCTTGGTTAAGTTTATTTCTATATAATTTATTCTTTTTGATGGTACAGTATATTAGGTTGTTTTCTAAATTTCCTTTTGCATTGTTTTTTGTTGGTATATAGAAACTCAGCTGATTTATATGTACATAGATAGATAGATCTTGTATCATGAATTTTTACTGAATTTGTGTGTTAGTTCTAATAGTTTGTGTGTGTGTTTTTATGTACATAGTCTAGGGTTTTATGCATATAAAACATGTTACCTACAGAGAGAATTTCACTCTTTTTCTAATTTAGGTGTCTTTTATTTATTTTTATTGCCTAATCACTCTGGCTAGGACTTCCAATACTGTGTTGGATATTGATAGTGGATATCCTTGCCTTATTTCACATCTTAGGGGAAAAACTTTCAGTTTTTCACCATCAAGTGCAATGTTAGCTGTGGGCTTGTCATATACAGCCTTTGTTGTGTTGAGTTACTTTCATTATTTATCTAATTTGCTGATGAAAGAATGTTGAAGTTTGTTAAATATTTTCTCTGAACCTTTTGAGATGATTATGCAATTTTTATATTTCATTTTTAAATGCAGGTAGCCCATTGATTGATTTGCATATATTTTAGTAACCGTGAATCACAGGAACATATTTTACTCGTCATGGTATATTATCTTTTTTAATATACTGTTGAATTTGGTTTGCTAGAATTTTACTTGTATAACTATATTGTTAAATGCATCATTTAATAATGTAATAGATATAATGAATAATCATAAATAAACTTCATGTAAAGTATATCTGAATCCATCCTCAAAGTTTAGAACATCTGAAGAAGATGGAATAGAAAAATGAGCATGCAAAACATTATTGACCATGGATTTACTCAAAACACAAAGTAAGGGCAGGTAAAATACACAGAGAAAAATTAGGAAAATATTTCTAGGAAAAGAAGATAATTTCACTCATGTCCCAGAATCAGAACAAACATGGTGATACAAAGGTCATTAAACAGCAGGGTTTGGGGTTTGTGAACAGATATTACTTTCCATATATGGAAAAGGTGACTTGAAGGACTACCCTGGAGAAGAGGAGTCAGAACCAACCTTACGCTCTGAGCCAGAGTAGGAGGAGGGGTTGGTGACTTATTTTGAAGATAAGGTTAAAGAAGAAAAGACTAATGGTCACTTACAGATATGGCCCGGAAAATAAGAAAACATACTCTGACCTTTGTAACCAGGAGATTGTATTCCTAGAAGTAAGAAAAATGTTAAAATAGATGAGTTTGCCTGTATCAGGAGACTTGCTGTTGTTCAGTTGCTCAATCACGTCTGACTCTTTGTGACCCCATAGACTGCAGCACTCCAGGCTTCCCTATCTTTCACCATCTCTCTGAGTTTGCTCAAACTGTTGAGTTGGTGATGCCATCCAACCATCTCATCCTCTGTTCTCTCCTTCAGAAGACTTACCTGCTATTATCTCCCTGATGAAAGAAAATTAAATCCAGTATGCAATATAATGGTTCCAGTGCCTCTACATTTATTTTTATAGGCAATGGCCAGCAGTAAATAAGAAATTATTAGGCATGCCAGAGGTTAGGCCAAAATATCAGGAAATTAAAAGGAGAAAGTCAACTGAAATTGACCCACATATATTTTATATGTTGGAGTTATCAGTCACTGACTTCAAATGAAATATAATGACAATGTTCAAAAATAGGTGAAACTATGACAAAATATTTTACAATATAGTTAACTTTATTAAAGTTTCACCAAAGAATTGGAATATATGAAAAGAAGTTCAAATAGAACTTTTTAAAAAACACAAGTAAAATAATAGATAATCATAAAAGAGAATTAGTGATCTAAAAGATACATCTGTATAAAATAATTACTGAGCAACAAGAACAAATTCAGTCAACACATTTAAAATCAATATATAAAAGCTAGTAAAATACAAATAAAACAAGTAAATACAAGTAAAATACAATGAAAAAGATAAAATTTCTCAAAATTTATAAAATGAAGTCTTGTTTTTCATTTTGAAAAAGTTAGCCACAAAGATCATTACAGATTTTTGAAGTAAAATACAAATACCACATATCAAGTCTTATAAAAGAAAAGAGTTGAATGAATAAGATTAGATGCACAAAAGCAGACAAAATTAGATATTTTTGACTCATGTTTAAGATTAAGGGAATTGAAGGAAGCTTACAAGATAAAGAATAACTTTGACAATTGCAAAGAAGAAAAATAAGATGGAGAATCTTATTTAACCAAATATCAAGATATATTTTAAGGGATAGTGGTTAAGACATTGTGATATTGACATATGGGTAGACAAATGAGAATTAGAGTTATTATTCAACTTAGGGGATAAATGAGATAAAAATCATTCAAATAAATGCCAAAAATTAATCATCCATTCAATGTAAGTCAATGGTTATTTATTAAACTAAAAAAGTAAGAAAGAAAAAGAAGAAAGGGAAAGAATAAAAACTATAATAGCTGGCAATAAAAGGAATTATCTTCATCAAATAATCAAAATAATAATGAACAAAACACTGATAAGAATTTTTACACTTTAGCTCCAGTGTCTACATTAAGATAATCATGATTTTTCACCATTTAGAGCCAAGACTTGGAAGAATTGAAAAGTAGCTTACAGATAGTCTTCATGTATCCATACTATGGAGTCTTGGATTTAGTTAGGAGATAAAAGTCACTTGTGGAATGCAATGAGCTACTGTGTTCACTAATTAGAGCAAAAATCCTAATTACCAGAATTAGGATTGAAGAATGAAGGAATGAAGTTGTTTTGTTTTAATTTTAAGTGGGCTTTAAATCTCTGTGAAATGGTACAACTTGACTGCTACTATTTTTTTCTAAACTTAGAGGAGAGATCCTATAGGTGGACCAAGAGCTCTGAACATGTATCTGAAAAGTAGAAAATTGCAAAACTAAAATAAGCTGCTTCCACAGATAAGGGTAACTACTACTGTCGTAATGAAATATTAATAGAGAAATAAAAATAAAATAAGAATACTGAAGAGACACAAAAGAGCATATTCCTTTTTCCTACACCAGTTACCCAGGCTCTATCTAGCACTGTCTATCGACAGAGCCAAATTGGAAGTCAGACGCCAAAGCAGAAACACTGTTTTCAGAGTTCCACAAATATTATCACACAGAAAATATAGTGGGTGGATTGAAAGTTGGCATATAATACTCTAATAACTTGATTATTTGCCAAATCTACAGCTGTATACATACAAAGTCCAAAAGTAGTAACAAAAATACATTTTCAACTAAAGTAATTACAATGACGTAATCACAATGCACAGAAATGAATAGCATTCCACGATACAAATGCCCAACTAGGATATGGGACATTCAGATTATTTAATAAATGACTATAAGCCTAATCATAACAGTAATATATATATATATATATGATATATAAAAATGATATGATACATAATGGTAATAACATATGAAATATAATGTATATAATTATATGTAATATGTAGCAGTAATACATATATATGGGGCTTCCCAGGTGGCACTAGTGGTAAAGAGCCCATCTGCAAATGCAGGAGACATGAGACCTAGGTTCAGTCCCTGGGTTGGGAAGATCCCCTGGAGGAGGGCATGACAACCCACTCCAGTATTCTTGCCTGGAGAGTCCCATGGACAGAGGCGCCTGGTGGGCTACAGTCCCTAGGGTCGTACAGAGTCTGACACAACTGAAGCAACTTAGCACGAAGACACACACAATACATATATATATAGAGAGATCTGTATCCTTGTTCCCACTATATGTTCTAATGATAGATTAAAACTGTATATAATTAATGTGTGTGTGAAGTCACTCAGTCGTGTCCAACTCTTTGTGACCCCATGGACTGTAGCCCACCAGGTTCCTCCGTCCATGGGATTTTCCAGGCAAGAATACTGGAGTGGCTTGCCATTTCCTTCTGCAGGGGATTTTCCCAACCCAGGGATCATAACAAATGATAAAACCCTTTTAAAGGATATAAAGAATTTCTAATAATGAGCAATAATACATATTGGAAAGCTCAATATTAATGAAACTGTGAATTTTCTATAATTTGACCTAAAATTTCCCTTTCCATCCTAAATAATCTAATATTCTTCCTTCCTAAACATGATGCCTATTTTAAAAAGAGTGAGTAGGCAAATTTCTGTTTAAAATAAGTTATGATTAGCTTTAAAGCAGTATCTTGTCAAAATAATTTTTTTAAGTGTGGTTATATACTCAGTGTGGCTTCTTCTGGCTCTATCTACATAGAAAAGCACAAATAATATGAAATTTGATTTAATATTTTTAGTCATATTGTAGGAGACCTCCTGTATTCTGATTTTCCATATTATGAAGATTGTTTTTCTGTGAGTTCAGGGAGAAAAATGGTGTTGAGAATAATTTAAATCTGGTTAAAAAAAAAAAAACATATTGGGATTATTAGAAGACTTTCAGTTGAAAAAATAAAGTTATACAATTTTTCATGTGATTCACTTGTCTTCATTCTACACTGTTTTTGAAGCACAGGTTTCCTTGATATTCTGTGTCCAGTGTTTTTAAGCAAGCATCACAAAATCCAGCACATTTTTTGGAAGGTGTGGTGAAAGCAAAGCAAAGTGTAGTGCTTAACTAAAAGGCAGAAACTAAGCAAGCCACAGAGCAGATGAATGCTTAATGTTAATGAAGGCCTGATATATGCATCCAGACACTTCTGTTTATATTAATTGATAAAGCTAATTAAAAGTAGATATAATATGATAATGAACTTCAAAAAAGAACACTGTGTATATTTCTCTCTGTAACATTGCCCAGAAACTACTAACTTGGAAACATTATTTTTTATTTGTGTTTTTTAAAACAAATACTGTTTCTGATAGACATTTAAGCATCTTTGAGAAAAGACAGAGGTTATTTCTTCATATGCAAACCCAAAGGGAATTTGGAATAATTTTCTTGCGCTGTAGGAAGATGTTCCTTAGGGAAAACCTATTTAATAGAGGAAATGTGTTGATTTCAGTAATCACAGATGTTTATTCTGGTCTATTTATATTTGACTCTACATTTTTTATTATGTACAAATAAATTTCATAAACTTTGGTGCTCATGAGAGTGTGTGATGCTGACAATCCTAAGTACAGTTTGGGAAACTGCATATGGCTCTGTTCCAGGTTTGTTCACAAATCTCTACTCACACCGACCTTTGTAGCAAATCTATAACACCCCTGCTATTCAATTACTTGACATCTATTTTGCAAAGACTGCTAATGTTACTAAATTATTTAGTATATATAGAAAGCAAGTATCTAATCAAGGTATGCTTGAGACTACAGTGCTTAAAACCTATTACAAAGTTGTTTGCCTTTTTTAAAGAGAAAAAAAAATGTGCCATTGGCAAGGCATGGTTACATTCTAAGGTTGATCTACATCACATCTGCATATTCTAGGCTCTAAAAAATATTAGCTAAAGTTGTATATGTGCATTTTCAACCTTGGAATTTCTGAAGCAGCTAATGCATAGTTTTATAGAAATTTTGAAATCGAAACTCTGATGTATACGAATGTATGTATAATCACATATGTAATATACATAATAAACACATACACATCAAACACATTTTTAATTGAAATATAGTTGACGTGCAATATTATGTTAAAATGAAAAGTGAAAGTCTATTGCTAAGTTGTGTCTTTGTGACCTGTAGCTGTACAGTCTGATAACTGTGGCTCACGGGACTCCTCTATCCATGGGATTTCCCAATTAAGAATACTGTAGTGGGTTGCCATTTCCTTTTCCAGGAAAACCTGGAGAATACTGGAGTGGGTTACCATTTCATTCCTCAGGGGATCTTCCTGGCCCAGGCATTGAATCCTGGTCTCCTGCTTTACAGGCAAGTCTTTAACACTGAGCCACCAGGGAAGCCCAATAATATTATGTTCAGTTCAGTCGCTCAGTCATGTCCCACTCTTTGCGACCCCATGAATCACAGCACGCCAGGCCTCCCTGTCCATCACCAACACCCGGAGTTCACTCGAACTCATGTCCATCGAGTCAGTGATGCCATCCAGCCATCTCATCCTCTGTCATCCCCTTCTCCTCCTGCCCCCAACCCCTCCCAGCATCGGGGTCTTTTCCAATGAGTCAAATCTTCACATGAGGTGGCCAAAGTATTGGAGTTTCAGCCTCAGCATCAGTCCTTCCAATGAACACATTTTCTTAAAGGGGTACTGGCATAGGAGAAGATAGAGAAAAACTAGTGTTTATTGAGCACACATTTAGCAAGGCTGAAGGCTATCATTATTTACCTAAGCTTTGTCTGATCATAAGCTAAATCAGATAAAGCTGATTTATGTTTAAAAAAGGCATATGTTTAAACACAAATGTGTAATCCTTACCTTAGACTTACTGAATCGACTCCAGGAGTGGGTACCTAGAAATCTGTAATTTGTCCATTTATGGCAGTGAGTTTTGAATCAGGAAGTTGGAGGAAAAATTGAAAAGATTTCATTTAAATTTCTATTTCTCATATAGATATTGTATCATTTTATAAAGTAAAACTCAAGTATATCAATAAACTTGGCTAATACTAATTGATAAGGTGAGATCTAGGATATGAAATAAATCTGTGTAATTCAAAAGCCCACATTTCCTACTCTCACTGCACTTAAAAAAAAATCCACCCTTCCCCCTGAAAATCCCAGCTCTATTGATATATAATTTACATACAATAAAGTTTACACTTTGAACTGGTTTTATTATATTCACAGAATTGTGCAACTGTCATCATCACATTTTGGAACTTTATCAAAACCCTGAAAAGAAACCTATGCCCTTGAACAATTATTCCCCATTTCTTCTTCCTCCCTAGCAATTACTATTCTGCTTTATGGATTTGCCTATTATAAATACTTTACATAAGTGAAATCACACAATGTGGTCTTTTGTTTTTGGCTCCTTAAAATTATCATAATGTTTTCAAGGCTGTAGCACATGTCAGTATTTCATTGCTTTTTTAAAAAAAATTATTTTACATTGGAGCATAGTTATGATGAAATAATTTGCCATTTTATGGATATATCACATTCTGCTGAATCATTACTCAGTGATGGGATTTGGGGTTATTTCCACTTTTGGCTATCATGAATAATATTGCCATGAATATTTGTGTAGAAGTTTTTGTAGAGGGAGATATTTTCAATTCTCTTCAATTCTGTAGAGCTAGAAATGCTGAATAATATAGCTGTATATGTGAAGAAGTCCCCAAAATTTTCTAAAGTGTCTGCATCATCTTACAATCCTACCAGCAATAAATGAGGGTTCTAACTTCTCATATCTGTCAACTCTTGGTATTTTTTCTTTTTCTCTCTTCATGGGTGCCAATGGTATTCCATTGTGGTTTTGATTTGCAACTTGTTAAATAGTTTTACTGAGGTATATTTGAGATGCAGAATAAAAAACTACATGTTTAATGCAGTTTGATGAGTTTAGACATATGTATATACTTGTGATATTATCACCATAACCAAGGAAACAAACATATCGATCACTACCAAAAGTTTCCTTGGGTGCTTTTGTGTGAAAGTGTGTGTGTGTGTGTATGTGTGGTTAGAACGCTTTACATGAGACTTAACTTCATAGCAAATTTTTTAGATTTGAGATTTCTTAGTGAATAATGATACCTTATGCGTATTGCCTATCTGTATATCTGCTTTGGAGAAATATCTATTTAAATTCTTTGCCCATTTTAAAATTTGGTTATTTATATTTTATTATTGTTTTAAGTATTCTTTATATATTCTTTCCAAGTCCCATACAAGATGTATGAATTGCAAATAATATTTTCTCCCATTCTATAGTCTTTTCATTTTATTGATAATATCCTTCAGAGGACAAGTTGTTCTCTCTCTCTCTTTTTTTTTTTTTATAAAGATCAGCTCTCTTTTTTTATCATAAGCTTTTGTTTTCCTTTCTAAGAACCATTGTCTAAGTTAAGGTCATTCATAATGATTTACTTCAATATTTTCTTCTAAGAGTTTTGTAGCTTTAACTCATGTTAAATCCAGAGCAATTTTAAGTTAATTTCTCTTCATGGTGTGAGGCAGAGTCCAACTTCATTCACGTGTCTGTGAATGTCCAGTTGTTTCAGAACTATTTATTCAAAAGACTATAACTTCCCCCATTAAATTATCTTGGCATCTTTGTCAAAAATAATTTGACCATAAATGTAAGTTTAGTTTTGAACTTTCAACTGTATTCTGTTGATTTATATGTATATTTTTGTGGTGGTACCATTCTATCTTGGTTACTGTAGCTTTATAGTTAGTTTTAAAAATGGGAATTATGAGTTTTCTAACTTGGTGGTTCTTATTCAGTACTATTTGGCTATCTCAGTTGCCTTGCACTGTATGAATGTATAATCATCTTGTTAATTTCTAGAAAATACGTACATTGAATCTTAATGGAGATTGTGTTGAATCTGTAGATTAATTTGGGTAGTATTGCCTCTGTAGCACGGAGAAGGCAATGGCACCCCACTCCAGTCCTCTTGCCTGGAAAATCCCATGGGTGGAGAAGCCTGGTAGACTGCAGTCCATGGGGTCGCGAAGAGTGGGACACCACTGAGTGACTTAGCAGCAGCGACTATCACTTTTACTTTCACTTTTCACTTTCATGCATTGGAGAAGAAAATGGCAACCCACTCCAGTGTTCTTGCCTGGAGAATCCCAGAGACGGGGGAGCCTGGTGGGCTGATGTCTATGGGGTCGCACAGAGTCGGACACGACCGAAGTGACTTAGCAGCCTCTGCAGCAATATTCAGTCATCCATCAGTGAACTTGATTGTTGCCCACCACTCACTTCACTTTGTTTTTCCTCTCTTGACTTTTACACAGTGTTTCTATCTTTTATTTCACCCAAGAATATTTGGTTTTCAATTGTGTGATATCCAATTTATAATGTATTACAGGGTCTTTGCAAAAGGTGTAAAACACTTTTTGACAAAGTGCCTTATAGTACAATAATAGTCTATATAAGGTATAGCTAACACAACACAGGAAAAAAATCTGTGCATAAAACAGGAGAAAAAAAAGGATGATATAATTTTAAATTTACAGGAGGAGCATTTACACTTGTGAGAAATATACCTTGTTTTCTATAATTTCTAGGTTATTAAAAATAAAATATTTACATTTGAAGTTAAAACCGTCATAATTTATAATAAATATATTTTAAAATATCTACTGTTCTTATGTATATCTTTTCTATTTTTAATACCAAACACAAACCTCATTTTAAAGAAAAAAATTAAGCTGTGAGTGATGAAATGTACACAAATTATGAAATTATAATATACAAATATATTTGAATGAAATTATAAAGATTCTGCTTATTTCACTGTGCAAATTAATAGTAAAGTGAACAAGGATTAAGAAACAAATTTATGCTTTTGTTCCATCCCTCAGCAAATCATTTTGTATCTTTAATTTTAAATTATTATATATGTGAAATGAGACTAGTAATATTTCACAGCCTAATTATGTATGTTTTAGAAACGTAGGATTGGCTTAACATTCAAAATTAATAAATGTTATTATCCACATTAACTAAATAAAGGAGAAATTATTCCATAACATCTTAGTAGGTACAGAATAAAAGCATTTTATTAAAGCCAGTATCCTTTATGAAAAGCCTCATATTAAATTAGAAATAATGAGAATTTTGATCTAAGAAATGATTTTTAAAAACTATATCATTAACATAATTAACAGAGAATAATTAAAATATTTGAGATTAAGCAACAGACAACAACATCTGCTCTTGTTACTTACGTGTAAAATCTACCCAGTGCAATAAGGCAAGTGAAAAGAGACCAATGGAAAAAAAAAAAGAAAAGAGACTAATGGTAAAATAATCAAAAAGGAATAAATGAGGCTTTCTTCATTTGATATGATATTATTATGCTCATATCAAATCCAGAAAATACCAACAGGTGTAGTTGAGTGTGTTTACCTTACTTGCTGGTTGCAAGTTCAGCTATAAAAAGGTCAACGGCATTTCTACTTACAAGGAACAGAAAATTGCATTTAAAAAAGATCACATTTGAAATAATTTACAAATATATATGAAAAATAAATGATATGTAAGCTCATATGTATAAAAATGTAAAATATTGAAATTAAAGAAGAGTGATATAAAACAGGATATACTATATAGATTTGAAGATTCAATGTTTTCTTAAAATATTTTTTGAACTTCAGTGAACTTAACAATATATGTGAAAATTAAAATCACCATCACCATCAAGATGCTTTTGAACAAAACAAACTGAGAGGTCTTTCTTCTATCTGATACAAAGACTTGATTTGTATCATTGACAGTATGAAATTATAAAAAGAAATGAGTCATAGACATACAAAAGAATCTAGAAACAGATCCCAGATACAAGTATCTTTGATTTTTGACAAAGGAAATATTGCAGATTAGTGAGAAGAGTTTGGTATCTTCAATATATATTACTCAGGAATTTGGATATTTACATGGAAAATATGAACTATGATCTCTTCTTTGTAATGTAGAAAATATAGTTCTAGTGAGCTTGTTACTGCTGCTACTGCTAAGTCACTTCAGTCGTGTCTGACTCTGTGCGACCCCATAGACGGCAGCCCAATAGTGTAAAAGAAAGAACGATATACCTTCTAGAAAATTATACAAGAGCAAGTGTCTATGACCTTGGAAAAAATTTTCTGAAACATAACACTAATCTAAAGGTCAAAATTATACATCTTTTTTCTTTAAAATCAAAAATTTCTATTCACAGAAGACATAATTAAAATAATTAAAAGGCAAATGGCAAGCAGACATTTCCAAAATCTATAGCCAACAAAGGGTTTCTACTGAGAAGATTTAAAGATTACCTACAGACTAATAAGAAAAAGAAATTAGTCAAAATTAGGAAAATGGCCAAGGACTTGATCACGTACTTCAGAAAAGATGATATCAATATGGGCAATAAACATATGGAAACGTCTTTGACATCATTAGTTATCAGGGAAACCCAAAAGGCAGCCATAAAATGCAACAACATACCCATCCAAATGATTGATAGCCCATCAATATCATATATGGACAAATGATCTAGCACAGGCAACTATTCTGTCTCATTGGTGGGAGTACAAATTGGCACAGTCACTCTGTAAAATTCATTTGGTCTTCTCTATTGCATTGTCCTATGTCCTAAATTCATATATATTCATGGGAAATAGATGGGGAAACAGTGGAAACAGTGTCAGACTTTATTTTTTTGGGCTCCAAAATCACTGCAGATGGTGACTGCAGCCATGAGATTAAAAGATGCTTAATCCTTGGAGGGAAAGTTATGTCCAACCTAGATAGCATATTCAAAAGCAGAGACATTACTTTGCCAACAAAGGTCCATCTAATCAAGGCTATGGTTTTTCCTGTGGTCACGTATGGATGTGAGAGTTGGACTGTGAAAAAGGCTGAGCACTGAAGAACTGATGCTTTTGAACTGTGGTGTTGTAGAAGACTCTTAAGAGTCCCTTGGACTACAAGGAGATCCAACCAGTCCATTCTGAAAGAGATCAGCCCTGGGATTTCTTTGGAAGGAATGATGCTAAAGCTGAAACTCCAGTACTTTGGCCACCTCATGCGAAGAGTTGACTCATTGGAAAAGACTCTGATGCTGGGAGGAATTGGGGGCGGGAGGAGAAGGGGACGACAGAGGATGAGATGGCTGGATGGCATCACTGACTCGATGGACGTGAGTCTGAGTGAACTCCGGGAGTTGGTGAGGGACAGGGAGGCCTGGCGTGCTGTGATTCATGGGGTCACAAAGTCGGACACGACTGAGTGACTGAACTGAACTGAACTGATGTCCTATGTTCTCTATAGCCAAGCAAACTTCCTAGGTATAAACAAAGGAAATGCATATCCATTGTGCCCAAAGAAAAGAAGGTTTAATGAGTCATTATTCATAATAATCAAATACTGGGAACAATTTTAATGTCCATTAATGGCATAATGGATAAAGAATTTGTGGTGAAAGATATTCATATAAGAAATACAATGGAGCAATTCAAGTAAACAAACTATAGCTAAGCTACGTTAAATATCACAGCTATTTAAAAAAATTTTGAGTGAAAGAGGCCAAATACAAAATAATATATATTCTAAAGCATCATGTATATAAAATGTAAAAATAAGTGTAAACCATAGTATTTATGGAGTGTATATTTATGCTGGTAAACCTATAATCTCTGTGTGTGTTAGTCACATATAATCTACAGTGAATTATGTATTATGTCTTGATCTTGGTGGTGATTGAAATGTGTTCTTTTTGTAACAATTTATTGAGCATGTTGGATGGTATCACCGACATGATGGACATGAGTTTTTGTACACTTCAGGAGCTGGTGATGGACAGGGAAGCCTGGCATGCTGATGTCCATGGGTTTGCAAAGAGTTGGACATGACTGAGCGACTGAACTGAACTGAAGTGAGCATATATTTCATTTTGTGCCCTTCGATATAGAAGTAAAAGATTTCACAATAAAAATGTTTTATAGAAATAGAATTATACTTATTTCTAAAATAATAAGACACAAAGGCTACGAAGAAAAAAATTAAGTTGAAAACATTTGTTAAAGAAACAGTGAAACAAAATTTAGAATTACTTACAGTTGTCAGCTACAGACATTAAATTTTGTCCCACTCTTTGTGACAACTGATAATAAACTGAGATTGATAAAAAGGAATGAATTTGCATCAGTTGAACTGAGGTGGAACCTGTTCATGAACCTAGAACCTGTCATGAAGTGAAGTGAAAGTCACTCAGTCATGTCCAACTCTGAGACCCTATGAACTGTAGGCCGCCAGGCTCCTCTGTCCATGGAATTTTCTGGGCAAGAATACTGGACTGGGTTGCCATTTCCTTCCTCAAGGCATTAAATAGAATCACATAAAAATTTTTATGTATATTGAAAGAAAAAAGAAAAGAACAAAAATAACATTCAAATAATAACCTCACATATAAAATATGAAAAGAATAAAACTAATTAGTTTTTATAAAAATGATATTGGCTATGTTCTTCCCAACCTAATATAAATGATGTGAAATGTTGATTGAAATAGTAAGAAATTTTGAAAATATAGTGATAAGCATGAGTACATTTCTCATGTCACTAATCAGATTCAGAAAGTAAAATTATATCAATTAGAAGTATAGATAATTTTGTTAAAAGTTACCAAAGTAGGACAAATACAATTTTGACTTTCTCTGTATCTAAATAATCCAGTGTTATCTCTAATTCCTGCCACTACCACAAGGAATCAGCTATATAAATTCTGATTCACTTACTAGTCTTAGCAATTTTTGTAGACTAGTTATTCCAGATAATCCTTTTTAAATAATAGAGATTTTAGTAGAGTGTCATTCACAAACTGTTACTTGGTGTTCAATACCATCCAATAACTGGAATAGCTTTCAGAAAGGTAGAATTATCTCTGCTCTTAATGTGAATTTCCTTTGTTTAAATCTTAAAGCAGAAAATTAATCTACCACTAAGTGTAATTTAATACCTACAAATTTTCTCTAAATCCACCATATAAATAGTAAGACGTGATACTGGAATTATATGAAGCATAGTCAATTATCATGGACATTTTAAGTAAACTTGCATTGTCTTGGATGAGCAAAATATATATATATTCACCCCAAATAAGTATTGGTGGTTTCTTCTTACTTTAATTAGAATAATGATTCTATAACTAACATGGAAAAAGTTGATAAAATGAACTTTAAAAAGTTGTAGTAAGTATTTCTAAAAATGATGAATCAACCTTTTTATTCATACTCTGGGGTAAAAGATTTTGTGGGATTTTTATTATGGTGAAATGAAGTATGTCTCCAGGATTTGACTGGTTATTCCTTACTGTAGCAGATGAAGAATAAGCAATCTTCTTACTCAGAAAAGCTCAGAAAGAAGTCAGCAGCCTTCGGTATCAAATCAACCTTATAATCTAATTTTTATATTTTTACTTTTTTCAGAAATAGAACTAAACCTCTATCCATCTTTTGAAAAATACTTTTTCTAAATTTCTTTTGAATATTTGTTTCTTTGCCCACTGTTTTTTCCTCTATTTACACGTAAAAATGTAATTTGTTGCATCCCTAAGAGAAAGTAAAATTGAAATTACTATAAAAAAAAAGAGAAAATCTGCCCTAAAAGACTTGTCTTCATTTGCCATCATATGCCAGCATATGCAGAAAATGTTTGCAGAATAAACTACATACTCTGTCAAACTTTCCTTTATCTGTGTTCTCAGCAAGACAGCAGCTTAACCATGTTTATGTTTTTTACTATTTTTTTGTTTCTGTTTTTTTCCTGTTAATAGAGTACCTCCTTACCAGGCTGGACAAATGGCACATCCCCTGGCCCTTTCCAACCTGTAATGAAAAGAAAATAGACCTTTTCCCAACTATACCTTGCTGATTGCTTCCTACTGTTGCTCAGGATAATTTGTTCAGTGTAAATAAAGACTTCAGCAGTTATTGAAGGAAAAAGGCACAGAAAGATACTGTTGAACAGCATCCATAAGGAACAGCTTGTATTAAAACAGTTCTTATTGAGCCAGTATATCTAAAGTGTATACAAGATCTTCTAGAGTCTCACAGTTCTAATTAGAACAACCATCATTCATAATCTAGACCGTCAAACACACATGAGGAACCAGTTATATAGAGAAGTCTCATAGAGGGAGAGCCAAATATAAAGATTTATAAGTGGATTTTCGGTGCCCATAATCTCCTCCTTGTTCATTATGTTTCAGTTCCAAAAATTCTTGAGCTATATAACACCTATCAGTTAACAACATTGCAGTCTAGCTAAATATTCTGACATTCAAAAACAACTTCATTGTTTTTTCATTTTTTTTAATAGAAAAATACAGTTAAATTATCTAAACACATGTCCCTAATTTATTTTTCTCAATTAACAAAAATGTTAAGGGTTGTTCTTCATAATTTCTTTCAAATTATTTGGGAAAGAGTACAATGGAGCCATTTCAGAAAAGGAGTCAATATATTCACACTTATTGTGTAACCTTAAATTGTCTGCAAGGTGGAAATTATATATATACCCTTACTACCATCTAAGACTTTAAGAGAATCAAATGAAATAATTCAGATAAAATAATTGTGAAGACTGTACAGATATAAAACATTGAAAACGGAAAATGCTAGGAATATTTTTGTGAATTCAGCACTCTCCCTATGTCAGGTTAAACATAGTATCAAGTTCTAAAAGTTTAAAATATGTGATTTTCACTCAAATTTAGGAACAGCAATTGAATGTTACTTGATGAGCATCAAACTTGCAAGTCAGCTAAGAAATCTGACATGCCACTAACATCCTAAACCTGCATTTTCTTTTGTACCAAGTATACTGGATTTTATAGTCTCAATCTAGAAACTGCATATACAAGGTCAACATCATTAGGTGTACTTAATTGTTTTAACTGATTAACTGAGAGAAAAATGCAAGAATTCTATTCCCTTACTAGTAACAGTACATACATTAGTAAGGTTAAAATACCTGCTACCTCTTCTTTCTGGGAACGAATATGAACCAAATATTACGTTCTTGGGTTTAATATCTTGACCTTCCAAGTGGCAATTGATGAGTCATCCTCCCACACTTTATCTCATTTTCTGTTTTCCAAAAACAGATAAAAATGCTCACTCAATCTATACCTCCAAATGGGGAAGAACTTTAAAAGCTATCAATGACCTATGTACTCTGCACTAAAATAGACTAAAATTAATGACATGGTTTTGGCCTAAAATAATTATTGAATTTGGCTTAATAAACAACTAAATTTATTATAATTTTCTGAATAAAATTTACACTTCAGATTTTAAAAAATAGTGCTATATGAATTTCAAATAACTGAAATTCAATTGTGTTAGTTCTTACATAAAATTATGGTCCAACAGTGTACCTAATTAAGAAAAAAATGCTCATATAGTTTTAGCTTTAGAAAAGGCTGTATCCTAAACTATTTGTTCACCTAACAAATTATAGGCTCTAAGATCTGACCATCCAAAGGAGACAGAAAGAAAAGTTAAGGTCTCAGATTAGGAAACAAAGATTCTAGGGACTATTGCTAACAAAAATGAGGGCAAAGAACCTACCTATCCTTCTAGCAGCAACTCACTCCAGTATTCTTGCCTGGAGGATTCCAATGGACAAAAGAGCCTGACAAGCTAGAGTCCATAGAGTCGCACAGAGTCAGACACAACCGAAGCAACTTAGCAAACACATCCTTCGAGAAGATTCAAAGTCATGCTTCTAGAAGATTGGAAACAGGGCAGGGAACAGATAAGAAATATGTTGCTATATCCTAACTGAAGATACTATCAAACAAAAGACTAGGGAAATATATATTTTGGAAGCCTAAAGAACAATTATTACCATTTGAAGCCTTTTAAAGCTAGATTTAACTGTTGGAAGTACTAACCTAAATAAGGCTGAAGTGATATGAAGTGAAAGTCTCAGTTGTATCCAACTCTTTGTGGTGCCTTGGTCTATATAATCCATGAAATTCTCAGGCCAGAATACTGGAGTGGGTAGCCTTTCCCTCCTCCAGGATATCTTCACAACCCAGGGATCAAACCCAGGTCTCCTGCATTGCAGGTGGATTCTTTATAGCTGAGCCACAAGGGAAGCCCAAGAATATTGGAGTGGGTAGCCTATCCCTTCTCCAGCAGGTCTTTCCCACCCAGGAATCGAACTGGGGTCTCCTACATTGCAGGCGGATTCTTTACTCAACTGAGCTATCAGGGAACACGGGGCTGAACGTGCCATCATTTCCAAAGAGGCCTTGAAATGGTGTGAAGGATTAGGAGAGGGAAACAGAGTCATTTTAGACAGCATTTGAAAATATTAACACAGTGTTGGTAAGAGAGAGCTTTCTTGAGCTTTGATGCACATGAGGAAGTGTTGTAAAGACAAGGGGTTCAAGGCTTATGGTTGTTAAAATGCAAATTAGCTTTCAGACTGATGGTTGGCTGCCTCCTCTGTGTGTCCTGATCCACTTTGCTCTACAGTTTATCATGCTGACTAGATGGGGATACAATTTTTTTTAACAGCAATATATCCACACTTCTCTCTTCCCTATAAAATGCACATACACAATCATATGAAAATACTAAATTGTTCTCTAAAATAAAAAAAAAAAATTCTTTTTACTCTAAAGCAGGGCTTTGTTTGTAAAAGGATAGATGGTAAATATTTAGGTCTGTGGCCACATTTGATCTCTGTTACTTCTCCAATCTATTTCCTCCTCCTCCTTTTTTTCTACCTCCCCTTCCTCCTTATTCTTACTCTTTTTTACTTTAAAAATGTAAAAAAAAAATTATCTGCCAACCTCTGTTCTAATGCCTCTGTAAAGGTTTCTCAGACTTAAGTCTAATTATCTTCTGTCTACCATTATTTTTAATGCTCTACTACATAGAATTATGTAGAAGTGAAAAGCAAGGGTTAAAGGGAAAGGCATATCCAACCAAGTGCAGATTTCCATAGAACAGCACAGAGAGACGAGAAGGCCTTCTTCAATGAATAGTGTATAAAACTAGAAGAAAACAACAGAAAGGGAAAGATTAGAGATCTCGTCAGGAAAATTGGAGTTATCAAGGGAACATTTTGCCCAAAGATGGGCACAATAAAGGACAGAAATGGTAGAGACCTAGTAGATGCTGAAGAGATCAAGAAGAGATGGAAAGAATACAAAGAACTATTAAAAAAAAAAAACTTAATAAACTTGATTACTACAGTGGGGTAGTTAGCCACCAAGAGCCAGACCTTCTGGAAAGTGAAGTCAAGTGGGCCTTAGGAAGAGCTGCTGTTAATAAAGCTAGTGGGTACAATGGAATTCCAGTAGAACCATCCGCCTACAATGTGGGAGACTGGGTTCGATCCTTGGGTTGGGAAGATCCCCTGGAGAAAGGAAAGGCTACCCACTCCAGTATTCTGGCCTGAAGAATTCCATGGACTGTATAGTCCAAGGAATTGCAAAGAATTGGACACAACTGAGCAACTTTCACTTTTCATTCAAAACCCTAAAGGATGATTCCATCAAGGTGTTGCATTCAATATATCAATAAATCTGGAAGACTGGCCACAGGATTGGAAAAGATCAACCCTCATCCCAATTCCCAAGAAGGATAGTACTAAAGAATGTGCAAACTATTGAACAACTGCACTCATCTCCCATGCTAGTAAGGTTATGCTTAAAATCTTGCACTCTAGGCTTCAGCATTACGTGAACCAATAACTTTCAGATGTCCAAGCTGGAGTTAGAAAAGGAAGAGGAACCAGAGATCAGATTGCCAACATTTGCTGGATCATAGAGAAAGTAAAGGAATTTCAGAAAAGCATCTACCTCTGTTTAATTGGCTATGCCAAACCTTTGACAGTGTGGATCATAATAAACTGTGGAAAACTCTTAAAGAAATGGGAATACCAGACCATCTTACCTATCTCCTGAGAAACCTGTTTGCGGGTCAAGAAGCAACAGTTAGAAGCCAGTATGGAACAACTGATTTGCTCACGATTGAGAAAGAATTGTGACAGGGCTGTCTGCTGTCACTCTGTTTAATCTATACACTAAGCATATCATGAGAAATGATGGGCTGGATGAGTTACAAGCTGGAATCATGATAAGTGGGATAAACATCAACAACCTCAGATATGTGAATGATACCACTAATAGTAGAAAGTTAAGAGGAATTAAAGAGCCTCTTGATGAGGGTGAAAGAGGAGAGTGAAAGAGCTGGATTAAAACTAAATATTAAAAAAATATATATATCATGGTGTCTGGCCCCATTACTGCATGGCAAATAGAAAAGGTGGAAGTAGTGACAGATTTCCTCTCCTTGGGCTCTACAATCACTGCAGATGGTAACTGCAGCCATGAAATCAGAAGACATTTGCTTCTTAGCAGAAAAGCTGTGACAAACCTAGAGAGTATGTTGAAAAACAGAGAGATTACTCTGTTGATAAAGGTCCATACAGCCAAGGCTATTGTCTTCCCAGTGGGCACTCATGGTTGTGAGATCTGGACCATGAATAAAGAAGTCTGAACGCTGAAGAATTGATGCCTTCAAACTGTGGTGCTGGAGAAGACTCCTGAGAGTTCCTTGGACAGCAGGGAGATCAAACCAGTTAATCTGGAGGGAAATCAACTCTGAACACTCCTTGGAAGGACTGATGCTGAAGCTGAAACTCCCGTAGTTTGGTCATCTGATACAAACAGCTGACTCACTGGAAAAGTCCCTTGAAGGCAGAAGGAGAAGAGGGTGTCAGCAAATGAGATGGTGGGATAGCAATCACCGATGTAATGGACGTGAACTTGGGCAAACTTCAGGAAATGGTGAGGGACAGGGAGGCCTGACATGCTGCATTCCATGGGGTTGCAAAGAGTTGGACACAACTGGGTGACTGAACAACAACATAGAATTATAATAGGTCCTGTATCCAGTGGTACAGTGTACTCCTTCACAAAGCCGCTCTCGTTATGGGCATTTCACTTGTAACTAAGTCATATATAATATATATATAGCAAAGATGCATATCAGTCCAATAATTCAGCTCTACCTGAAAAAAAAATGCTTTGGTAAGTTTGTTCATAGTGAGTCCCATCTTCTGGGATATCAAAATAATTTAAAAAAAATTTTTACAGTGTCACAGAGGATGAGTAAGGGCTTTGGCTCCATTAGAGAAAAGGAAAACTCGTAAGGTCAAGTTCTGTCTCCAGTCTGCCATTATTTCATAGGGAGCCGGTGAGACCTGAACAGATAATGAATTTTGTCCAAGTGGAACCCTCCACCTTTTTTTGCTTTTGGCTTAATGCTGTTTTTAATCAGGTTTTATCAGGTACTTACATAAGCTTCCATTACACAGCTTTTAGGTGAAGTATAGTTGAATTGCGTTCCTGGTGTCTCAACAGTAAACAATCTGCCTGTCAATGCAAGAGATGTGGGTTTGATCCCTGGGTCAGGAAGATCCTCTGCAGAAGGAAATGGCAACCCATTCCAGTATTCTTGCCTGGGAAATTCCATGGACAGAAGAGCCTGGCAGGCTATAGTCTATGAGATCACAAAGAGTCAGACATGACTTAGTGACTCAACAACAACAATAACTAGTTAAGTTACAATATTATATAAGTTTCAGGGTTATAACAGAGAGATTATAGCTTATACTGGATTTTAAGTTCTTACAAAATAGTGGCTGTATTTCCCTGTGCTATATCATATATCATTGTTGCACATCTATTTTATGCATAGTAATACATATCTCTTTGATATAGTAACTCTTAGAACTAGTTTGTTCTCTGTATCTGTGAGTCTACTTCTGTTTTGTTATATACATTTGTTTGCTTTATTTTATAGATTCCATATATAAGTGATACTATATGTATTTGTCTTTGACATTTCACTCAGTAAAATATTCTCTAGGTCCATACACGTTGCTGTGAATAGCAGTATTTCATTCTTTTTATGGCTAATTTTCTGTTTGTGTGTATATATATATATACATACACACACACACACACAGATACATACACACGTGTGCATGCCAAGTCACTTCAGTCATGTTGGACTCTTTGAGAACCCATGGACCATAGGCTGTCAGGCTCCTCTGTCCATGAAATTCTGTTGGCAAGAGTACTGGAGTGGGTTGCCATGCCCTTCTCCAGAAGATCTTCTTGACCCAGGGATTGAACCAGAATCTCTTATGTCTCCTGCATTGGTAGCCTTGCTCTTTACCACTAGTGCCACCTGGGAAGCCCATACACACACACACACACACACACACACACACACTTAGCACATCTGTATCCATTAATCTGTTGCTGGACACTTAGGTTGCTTCCATATCCTGTCTACCTGGCTATTGTAAATAATGCTGCTATGACCGCTGGGGTGCATGTATCTTTTCAAATTAGTGGTTTCCTTTTTTTTTTTTGCATATATCCCCAGGAGCAATATTGTTGGATTATAGACTAGCCCTATTTCTCATTTTCTGAGAACCCTCCATTCTGTTTTCCATAGTGGCTGCACCAATTCACATTTCCAATGGGAATGTAGAAGAGTTCCCTTTTCTCCACATCCTCCTTACCAGCACTTGTTACTTGTCGTCTTTTTGATGACACCCACTCTGACAAATGTGAGGTGACAACTCATTGCATTTTGATTTAGCTTTCTCTGATTAGTAGTGGTGAGCATCTCTTCATGTGCCTGTTGGCTATCTGTGTGTCTTCTCTAGAAAAGTCTCTATTTATGTCTTCTGCCCATTTTTCAATCAGGTTGTTTATTTATTTATTCATTTTTGATGTTGAGTTTTTATGAGCTGGTTATATATTTTTTATATCAACCCCTTATTTGTCATATTAATTTGTAAATGTTTCCTCCATTTCTGTAGGTTTTTTTTTTTTTACTTTTGTCAGTGATTTCCTTTGCTATGTAAAAGATTTTAAGTTTTAAATTTAATCAGACCCCATTTGTTTTCTTTTGCTTTTACTTCTTTTGCCTTAAGAGACAGATCCAAAAACTATTGTTGTGATTTATTTCAATGTCATATGTTTTGCTTATGTTGTCTTGTAGAAATTTGAAGATTTCGGGTCTTATACTTGCGTATTTCATCTATTTGAATTTATTTTTGTATGTGATATTAGAGAATGTTCTAAATCTCATTGTTTTACATGTAGCTTTCCATTTTTCCCAGCACCACTTACTGAAGAGACTGTCTTTTCTCCATTGTATATTCTTGCCTCCTGTGTTGTACATTGATTGACTAGAAGTGCTTGGGTTTATTTTTGGACACTATTCTGTTGCATAGAAACCTCCGCTTTTTGCTCTTTTTTTTTTTAAATAATGCAAGCTTGAGAATAACCTTCTTTTGCAAGAATAGTTAGGTAGGTTGTTGGTGCCAGCTGTTTACTAGGGTTATCTGGAAAAGTTCGTTTCTTTGCAGTTAGAGGGATTTGGAAACCTTGGAACGTATGGGGTTCTATAGTCCCTCTTCCAGTAAATGAAAGTCTTTGGTTTCAGTGGAAGCTGAGGTGGAGCACCATCCTTCCATAAGGAAAAAGTGACCATAAGGACCACTCCTGGGTCCACTTCTCATGTGCGTGAGAAGTGCATGTGAACTGAGTGCCCAGGTGAAAAAAAAAATATGATTCTTGCATAGCAAGAACTTTCTTTAAATCCATTGAAATTGAACTTCAAGCATCCTCATATGTTGGGAAAAAATTAATTTTCACCGTGGCTTCCCTAGAATCATTCTAAATAAATTCTCAGGATATTCTGCAGTGCCAAAAAGCTGAGAGGCCCTCTAGCGGTCAGCTGCTACTGTTTGCTAGCAGCCCGCTGAAATGTCTTGTCACAGTTCAGTGTTTCTGCAGCAGTGAGCCCCGCCTCGTTCATGAACCCTTAACTTAGGGTCATCCTTCCTGGTTCATTGCATCATTTGAGGTCTTACCAACTGGCCAACACTCTAAGGTAGAGTGAGACATGGTCTCCTCTAAGCATAGAACCCATTCTCTGAAAACTTTCTCTTGCTTCTTTCTCAAGGGATATTTTATTATTATTGCTCTCTGCATCCCATATACACACCAGGTGTGACCATTTCCATGAGTATAAGCTTTTATAAAGTTAAAATATGTTACATGATAGGCCCTTCAAAGAAAGAAATACAAAGCACAGAGATATCTGTTAGGAACACATCCAATGAGAAACCATTCGTGGAGGTAAGTACAGCAAAGTCCAGTGAAGAACCAACTGCCCTTTCTTCCCTAAAGAAAATATAGCAATATGGAAACATGATGTAATAAATAGAGATAGGAACAATGCAATAAAATAATTATGAATTAATTAAAAAAATCAGTTCTCTTCTCCAGGTGTATTTAGCTTAATTGATTACATAACTTGTACTTAGAATTTAGATCTAGGGAAAAATACCCTTTTGAGTTTTATGTAAACTCCTTACAAACAGATGACTAAAATCCTACTAGTATGCTCAAAGCTGCCAGGTTTTACATACGGGTGGATGAATAACATGAACACAAAAGCACACAAAATATTTTATTTACAAATATTTTATTTACAAAATATTTTACAAAATATTTACAAAATATTATTTACAAAATATTTTATTCCTGCCTGTGAAGCTACTTCAGCTCTAAAATATGCCGTATGAAATGTCATAATTCCTATGGAGGTTGATATCTAGTTAAATACTTGGATATGGAGGAGTGTGCTTCAAAACAGAGCAAGGAAAGAGGGAGAGAACAAAGGAAGAGAGGAAGGAATAAAATAACTAAAAAGAAAATAGTTATACAAATAGACTTGTCAAACTCTTTCTGTAAATGCAAGGCATGCTTTTATGTAATTTCTGAAAATAGATAAACGTATAGAAAGAAGGGTGATAAAACTAAGAAAAAGACTTGTGTTTCCAAAAAATGCATAGTCAAGAAAGCAAAACATTAAAAAAAACTATTATATTTATCTTTCTACTTAAAAACACATTAGATATTGTAATGAAACAGATACACTATATGATTTTAGGATAGGGAGATCAGTGAGTAGAAATATCACTAGAACAAGAAAAAATTAATTATAAATTAAAATAATTATGTGCATGTATTTATAGCATCTTCCTTTCCAGTGTTCAAACTTCTTAATAACTAAAAATAACAAAAATAGGACCATGAGTATAAAATCCAAATCTTTGATTTTTTTTTTTTTTTTAATGAGCTAAATTCTGTTCTTGGATCAGTTTTAGATATTCCCTCTAAAGTCAGTAGGGGTGATAAATGTCCAGCCAAAGACTTATCTGTCCTTCTGACTCTAGGGATAAACAGATGTCCATGTCAGCCTTTAAGAAAAATGATTATGTTTGTTGAAAATATTGCAAAAATTGCTGATATTATATGATTAAATATATTGGAAAAATCATGTAAACATATAAATTATGTATAATCTATGTAGGAGCATATTCTACCTATTTCCAGACAATGAGATAAATATTAATAGAAAATAATCTGAGTCATAGGTGAGGGGCAAATGTATGGAAGCCTTATTGGAAGCCAAGAAATTGAAATCTGTTGACATTATAATACTAACAAAAAGTATTTTTGTATAGTTAAGTATTTAGCTACAGGGGAAAGTTACACTGATTTATTTCTAAAATGATTTTTTTTTCTAAACATGTATTATTCTATGTCACAAGTTTCCAGTAAAGTAAAAATATCATAGTTTAGTGGTTGGAGAAGCTATATATATATATATGGTTATATATATATATATATATGGTTATATATATATATGAAGGAAATATCACAATCCCTTTCTTAAATTTATCTCTTCTAAAATCTAGTTAACATACATGGAAATATACACTTCTGTCAGTTTCTCCTGCCATTGTTGGAAATAGAGAATATCTGATTAATATGAACCAATTCATACTTAAATTAATTCTAGTAAGAGTTAAATAACAATACTTAAACTTAACCATTTAAATGTTCTTATATCTTATCTCTTTTCCTACATGATAAAATATATTTTAATAATAAAATAATTACTGTATAGTTTGATCATATTAATTTAATTCACTCTGATTTATAAGTATGTAAAATTAAAAAGAAACAAATATACTGAGGATTTATATGGTATGATGTCAAATAAATTAAAATATGTTTATTATTTGACAAAAGATGGAAAAAGTAGAGTGATGATATTAAAAAAAAATGCAAATTGTGAAAAACATGCAGAAAGGTCTTTAACCTTATTTGTTCCAGTCTCAACTGGCTTTATATACTGGGATAAACACTTTCATGATTTGCTGGTTAGAAGTATGAAGCAATAAAAAATTTTAAATTTTGTTTGATGCCATTTATCAAGAGACTGCAAAATACTCATTGCCACTAGTCCAATAATGCTTTCCAGTACTTACTCTAAAGGAACTATCTTAAACAAACAAAAAAACCTAAACCATACATTCTGAAAAATATTTGTGATCCTCTCCTGGAGTCTGATATTCGGCCAACTGCATCCATGTGTGTTGTCCAACAATGCAACAAATAAAAAGGAAACTATGTTGTTGTTTCGTCGCCAAGTCATGTCCAACTCTTTGAGACCCTATGGACTGTAGCCTGCCAGGCTCCCCTGTCCATGGGACTTCCTAGGCAAGAGTCCTGGAGTGGGTTGCCATTTCCTTCTCTAGGGGTTCTTCTCAACCCAGGGATCAAACCAGTGACTCCTGCATTTGCAGGTGGATTCTTTACCACTAAGCCACCAGAATCTATACCTGCTACTTTTTCTGTTTCCTCTAGTAAGTGTATTTTAGAAGACCTGGTGAATGTGTTCTCAAATTATTTGAATTCTGATGGTTGATGGAGCAAGCGAGGCACCTAGTCTATCGCCAGACAAGGTCCTCTAAAGTGGGCAAAAGAACATTTCTAGAATGATAGAAGGAACTCAGCAAATCCTCTCTCCAAAAGACAACAGTAAAGTGTCAGAGAACCATTTCAAGATTCTGGATATTAATCAAAAGCATTGAAGAAATTGAGAAGCACGTTTATATTCAGTGAACTTTACATAATAACCAGGAATTCTGCTGTGTTAGCATGGGACCATTCCTATTCTCGCTCCCCATTCACCCTTGCTCTCTCAGGTACATCAAGGCACCTCCATATCAAAATCAGAGCAAGCCATGTAAACTAGAGTATCACTGCTAGAGGAGCTGGTATGAATTTTAGGGACATGAAGAAACCCTATATCAGAAGCAGCAGTGATTTCAGTGGCAAACAAACACTGAAGTCTAACACTGAAAACCTGGGGAGAGCAAACATCAAATCAGTCAGAAATTTAACACAGTTACCTGGTAAATGAGACCAACAAATTTGGTCTTGGCAACCCCCCAAATATCTTTAGCTGTCTGGAAGGCTATACGGCACCCTCAGTAGAGAAACTAGAGTGCCCTAGCTGTTCATACATCCCTGAATAAATGTGAAACCTTATGTATGGGCATATGAAACATGAAAAAGGCTCAGTGAAAAAGGAAAGATAGAGAAGACTTGAAAATTGCTTGAATTATTGTGTTCCTCAACTCACTCAGATCCATGGAGAAACAGTGGATGACGTAATGGCTCCAGGTATTTGAACACAGTGTCTGGCCAATAATAATCCAAATATTAAACACTAATCTATGCTGACAGAGCAAAAAAAAGATCCCTGGGAATCTAGGCTTAAAATTAAAATGAGGATAAAAGATATACCATACAAGGAATTTAGATGCTGCATATGAAACAAGAGATATTGACTCTACAACATTAGTCCTCACAATGTACTAGAAACCAAACAGAAATCAAAAGCCAACAAATACAACATCCCTATGAGTAATCAGAACTCAAAACTGCTGGAATGTATTATATACATGCCGAGTTTTTGACAAAATGTTAAAGTCTTGTTATCCATACTAAGGGGTAAAAAAAGCAGATATAGGAACTATCTCTGAACAGGTCCAGATGTTGACTTAGCAGACAAAGACTGTAACATAATTTTTATAAATTGTTCAAGAACTAAAGGAAGTCATTTGTAAAGAATTAACTGAAAATATGTCAACAATGAATCATTATTTAGGAAACCTCAAAAAAATAGAAATTTTAAAATAAAGTGAAATGTAAAATCTTGGGTTGCAAAGTACAACATAAATTTTACCCGGTAGGCTTAAATATATTTCCCATGGTAGAAGAAGTCAAAAATCTTGAATATATTTCAGCAGAAAGAATCTAACCTAAAAAAGAGACACTTAATTTTTTTTTTTTTTTTAATGAACAGACCCACAGAAGCCTGTGAGGTACTACCGGAACACCAACATATTCAAAAAACAGTCTTAGAATAGAGAGGAAAAAGGCCCATAACAATATTTGAAGATCTAATTGTTGAAAATTTGCTACATTTTATAAAGAAATACATTCAAGAAACTCAATACATATAATAGGAAACTTAATAACTAGGATAAACACAGAAGCATCCACATATAAATACATCACAGTCAAACTGTTGTAAGAAGAGACAGAGAAAAAACTTTGAAAGCAGTTAGAAAATGAGTTGAGCTTCTTGTCTAACACAAGCCCCAATACAATCGAATCATGGAAGTTCTCCTTTGCTCACATCTATTTCTAAACACTTGTACATGGTACAGTTGCAGTTGTTGGACATAGTCATCTGCTTTCATACCTCTTCTTTTCCTTCTTCTATCTTAACACCTTTGGAAGTCTGCAAGTCCAGAACACTCTTTGTTAAGAGTATCAGGATAAACCAGGAGTCACTGCTGACCTGGTGGACTTTTACTGGTGAACCCAACCACTACAGTTACTTGATTCAACCACAGCGACACTATACTTCTATATCCAGATGGCACGACAGTTACAACAGTGCTATTTATCGCAGGTCTGGGAGGGGTGCCAGTGCGTGTACTCCAACTTCACAGGACCATGGAGGGTGACAGAGCATAGAAGGGATGGGATAACTTCAGGATCTCTGCCAAGAAGACAGATTAAGGAATGGGCCAAATGATATGGCTATTTCTGGAAAAAAGGCGAGGGGAGCCTCTTCCTTGTAAGAATGGAATATCTGAAACTATTGGAGGTGTAAAATGAACATGTCTCACTGTATTGCTATTAGACCCCAAGAAGGATTATCGCTCAGGCTTCTCTGGGTTATTTGGTGAATCTTTCACAGATAGTGGTGTGCGTGTATGCTAAGTTGCTTTAGTCATATCTGACTGTGGCCCCCTGGACTGTAGCCCACCAGGCTCCTCTGTCTATGGGTTTCTCCAGGCAAGAATACTGGAGTGGATTCCCATGCCCTCCTCCAGGGGATCTTCCTGACCCAAGGATTGAACCTGCATCTCTTATATATCCAGCATTAGCAGGTGGCTTCTTTACCACAGTGCTACCTGGGAAGACCCCACAGATAGTGAACTCCCTGGGTAAGGTAATCTTTCCTGTGGCAGGAGCTGCCATTCAGTACTGGCTGTCACTCAAAGGAAGTTGTTAACCATCCCAGTGTGGCCTGTGATGCCACCCTGCTTGTGGTATTTCTGGACATTCATATGCACCCTGATGGGCAACCATGCTCTATGACCTGCGGTTGAATAAGTCACACAGGACTTCTCTTTCTCTTTCCCCAGGCACCCTGAACCTCCAGGATCTCTAGTCTTTGGAAGAAGTTTGGGAGGAATGCTGCAGGTCCTGATTTTCCTTTAATTGATCTCTGCCTTAGAGTTGCGTTGCCAGACATGTGCAACTCCATACAATATTTGTGTTCATCACTAGGGAACCCAACCATCAGATAAAACATCCCTCCCAGATTGTTTTCTCTACTACTGCCCCTGTCAAGCTCAGATGAATATGAGCACACCGTGGAGTTAGTCACTGGACACTTTTCACTACTCTCCAGCACCTCCTGGGACTAGCCTCACAACCCTTGTGATGTAAGTTTGTTTTCTAACTTAAAGGTGTATTCGATTTAGAGGCCATCTCTTGAGATTAAGCAAATCAACTAACAAGTAACACTTAATTTGGCTGAACCCTAGTAATCAGGCCTCCCAGACAAGAAGCTGGCCTCCTGAAGAACTCTATAATTACCAGCTTCAGCCTCATGTTTAAGGCAGTTGATTCTGGGAGAATGCTGAGGTGACAGATCGATCCATAGGTATGTCATACCATGTAAATTACAAGGCTTTGACACCAGGCTTCAAATATTCCTGTGACTAAGAAAGATGAGGTGAAAGAAAAGATCTGTGGCCAAATTTTTACCGTATTACAACAGTGTCTAGGAGGACCAGATCTCCATCCCCCAATAAGGCCATGGGAGGGATATCAAGAGTAAACATTGAGGTGGCAAAATAAAGCAGGAGTTGAGATGCAGTGGAATACAAACACTTGTGCTTATCCCTCCTCCTTTCTCTTCTCCCACGGGAGCTGAGCAAGAGTGCCTGGTTTGTGTCCATTCATGCAAATTTATCTGTGTAAATGTCATCATGTTAAGTAAGAAAACAAGGTACAGTGTTGGACATACAATATTTCTTAGGGCTGTCCGTGTCTCCCTTGCTGTTGTTCTGATGGCCCTTAGTTGCTGAGGTAATACAAGTAAAACCCAAGATCTCTGTTCGACAGAATGGCAGGACAGTTTAAGTACTATACCTTGGGGGTTTTGATAATGTTTCAGGGATAGAAGGTTTCGCAAAGATTATGCAAATTCCATGTTGTAGTACCACCCCAAGTGCCTTCCCAGCTCTTCCACCTTATTAGATGTCAGTCGCTTTCAGTCACATGACAAAGAGAAAGGAGTGTATGAGTGAAGAAACATTGTCAGGAGAGAGATCAACCATCCTCTTTCATCTTAGGAGATCTCTGCTGCTGCTGCTAAGTCACTTCAGTCGTGTCCAACTCTGTGGGACCCCATGGACGGCAGCCCACCGGGCTCCGCCATCCCTGGGATTCTCCAGGCAAGAATACTGGCTGCTGCTGCTGCTGCTAAGTCGCTTCAGTCGTGTCCAACTCTGTGCAACCCCATAGACGGAAGCCCACCAGGCTCCCCTGTCCCTGGGATTCTCCAGGCAAGAACACTGGAGTGGTTGCCATTTCCTTCTCCAATGCATGAAAGTGAAAAGTGAAAGTGAAGTCGCTCAGTTGTGTCCAACTCTAGCGACCCCATGGACTGCAGCCTGCCAGGCTCCTCCATCCATGGGATTTTCCAGGCGAGAGTACTGGAGTGGGGTGCCATTGCCTTCTCCTATCTAATCCTGTGAGTTCTTGGTGTTTTATGATTTTCAAAGGGTGACCTGTAATCTCAAAACCTCAAGAATTGAACAACTCAATTCAAGATTTTTTAAATCTGTTTTTTTTTTTTTTTTTTACTTTCTCACCAATAATAAGACAGGAAAAAATGGAAATGGTAGATTATATTTTCTTGTGCTCCAAACTCACTGCAGATAGGGACTGCAGCCATGAAATTAAAGACACTTGCTCCTTGGAAGAAATGCTATGACAAACCTAGACAGCATATTAAAAAGCAGAGAGATCACTTTGCTGACAAAGATCCCTATAGTCAAAGCTGTGGTTTTTCCAGTAGTCATGTAAGAGTTGGACCATAAAGAAGGCTGAGCGCCTAAGAATTGATGCTTTTGAACTGTGGTGTGGGAAAAGACTCTTGAGAGTCCCTTGGACAGTAAGAAGGCCAAACCAGTCAATTCTAAAGGAACTCAACCCTGAATATTCATTGCAAGGGCTAATGCTGAAGCTGAAGCTCCAATACTTTGGCCACCTGATGTGAAGAGCCCATTCACTGGAAAAGACCCCGATGCTGGGAAAGTTTGAGGGCAGGAGGAGAAGGCGGTAAGAGAAGATGAGATGGTTGGATGGGATCACCAACTCAATGGACATGAACTTGGGCAATCTCTGGGACATAGTGAAGGACCGGGAAGTCTGGTGGGCTGTGGTCTATGGGCTCAGAAATAGTCACAGGCAACTTAGGGACTGAAAACAACAAAAAACAATTAGGGCTTACTTATTTACATGGGGGTTGATTGCAGTTTACTTCTGAAAGGCTGTCAGTCTGAAATGGTTTTATTCAAGTAGAAAAATAAGCTATTATCCAAAAATATTCTAGTAGTAAATGGACAAGGCAGTTTAGTTCAGTTCAGTTCATTTGCACAGTCATGTCCGACTCTTTGCAACCCCATGAATCGCAGCACGCCAGGCCTCCCTGTCCATCACCAACTCCCGGAGTTCACTCAGACTCATGTCTATTGAGTCGGTGATGCCATCCAGCCATCTCATCCTCTGTCGTCCCCTTCTCCTCCTGCCCCCAATCCCCCCCAGCATCAGAGTCTTTTCCAATGAGTCAACTCTTTGCATGAGGTGGCCAAAGTATTGGAGTTTCAGCATTAGCATCATTCCTTCCAAAGAAATCCCAGGGCTGATCTCTTTCAGAATGGACTGGTTGGATCTCCTTGCAGTCCAAGGGACTCTCAAGAGTCTTCTCCAACACCACAGTTCAAAAGCATCAATTCTTTGGCGCTCAGCTTTCTTCACAGTCCAACTCTCACATCCATACATGACTGTTGGGGGCCAGTGTGATGTAGTCCGCCCATGGCAAAGGTCATGAGGAAGGAGGCTCGACATACGCAAAGGCAGGATCGAGCCTCAGGAGTCCCCTTGGAAATCCTCAAGTGTCTACCCCCATAACCAGAGCCTGCCTACTTTACTACTTTGTACTCTTCCCTACACCTCTGACTTTACGGGGGGCTGTCCCCCACCACCTCTTTCAGAGAAGGAGTTAACTTAGAGTTCCAGTTAATAATAATTCCTGGGCATGATAGGAGTGTTTCAACCTACAAACTCCTCTGAAGGTTCTCTGGCCTGCCTGACAGGCTTGTCCGGCCACATGTGATTGCTCACAGCCTCCCAACCGTGAAGGGTTTTTCATTTGTTGAGCCAATGTTTGTTGCTAAGACTCAACATCCCCTGCCCTTACACACATTAATGAATATATAGAAGAAATAAGTATTAACCTTTGATATAAATCACGTTAGACCTTAGGCTAAGTAAATTCTTTCCTTAACTAAAACCCACTACACCCTCACCCTATAGGAATGTAACTTTATTTGGGTGGCGTCTGTTTTAAGAATAATCACCCTTGGAGAAAAAAAGTGTTCTGGTTGACTGACCGCTGTCACAAGGAGAGGGTCGTAAATTGTCAGCAGGCCCCCCTGGCCAGAAGATGATGTAACACCCCTAAGACCTCTGTATACATTTGTATGAAGCACCTGACTTTACAGGACTGCTGTCCCCACGTGACTTTTGTATAACATCTCAGTGTATAAAAACAGACTCTGGAAAATAAAAAATTGGGATCAGTTTCTCGAAATACTGGTCTCCCCACATCGCTCGCTCTCTCACTCGAGCTGAGTCTCCATCTGGAGCGTGGAACCTGCCATGCTTACTAATTATGCCTGGGCTTCTAAGATCCGACCGGGGAGGCCTCAGTGTCTCCTCTCCTTCGGGAGAACGGAAGGACGCCTGCGGCCTACGTAAGTGGTGCAAACTTCTTGTCTTGAAGTTTTATTGGTCTCCCGCGTAAACCAAGCTACTCAGCCTCTTTTCTCCACTGAATTTTCCTACTGAGCTATCCTCATTCTATTACTCTTTATATCTTTGATGAATATTTAAATAGTCGCCGAAGCCGTCTCCCCTTCGAATACCCTGGATCAGCTGGGGCTGGACCCCGGCACATGACCACAGGAAAAACCATAGTCTTGACTAGACGAACCTTTGTTGGCAAAGTAATGTCTCTGCTTTTCAATATGCTATCTAGGTTGGTCATAACTTTCCTTCATAGGAGTAAGCGTCTTTTAATTTCATGGCTGTAGCCACCATCCTCAGTGATTTTGGAGCCAAAAAAAAAAAAAGTCTGACACTGTTTCCACTGTTTCCCCATCTATTTCCCATGAAGTGATAGGACCAGATGCCACAAGAAAATTTTAAATTTGACTATACCCTCTGAGATCTCTGCTCTAAACAGTTAGTATACGAGCTCTGTATGATTAAAAGACTGTAACTCAATAATAAAATATGTCTTTGGGTGATTAGAATGTTTCTGTGTAAAAATATTACAAGGAAAATGCTTTGCATAGAAAATAATTAATGAATTTAACATACAACATTTTAATAGTTAATTATTTTAGAGATGTCAAATTATGGGCTTTTCTGTTTATTGTATTTTTATAAATTTTCTAGAGAAAGTATATAATATTAATATGTTTTTTTGACTTGAGAAACTATTTCCCAAATACTTTGTTATAGCCAAATATACTGTTATTCCCTGCAATTTGCAAATGTCTAGAAAACTTGACAAATAATAAAACTATGAAAGAGTCACTTTAGAAATCTTAATCCTCATATAGTGTTTTAAATGCCTTTATTATGCTTTGAAAATAATATTTCAAATTTCAACTTTATAGCCATTTACAATCATCCCTGTTTTTTTTCCCCCAAATGTTTACTTTAACAGAAATCTCGTATCATGGTATTTTTGAAGTAGTTTCATTTAACAACTTGTAATCAGTCTACATTTAATTCATATCATGTTTAGGGCTTCTTTGGAAGGCATAACTCTATTTTAGGATTAAAAAAAAAAATGACTTCTTTTACTACACAGAGAGAAAGAGAATGTGAACAGCTACAAAACAGACAAACACATCGAAAACCCAAACCAAACACATACAGCTTGTTTGGAGAATATATATGTTCTAATTAATGGGGAATCTTCATAATCCTTTAGAAGAAATACTACAACACTGAGCTGGTACTTACTACTACATTAGTGATATGATGGTTATATCGTTATTGTTTAGAATAGCCACACTTTTTTCACCAGGAGGAAAGACATAGCATGTACTTTGCATTTAGCTTTTTCAGTGAGCCTGTATAATGCCTAACACAGTAGGAGCTCGGTGAATGTTTAGAGTTCAGAAGTTAGGACCACCACTTTAGTGATAGAATTGAGAAACAAACAATGTGAAAATAGAGCTCAAATTCTAGCTGAGAAGCCAAGTAAACACACCACTTTACGCTAAATACTATGAAAAGATGTGGCAACTGTGCTGTGTTGGATTATATGTGTAATACTACAAAAATGCACTAAAATTAACACCATCTATATCACTGGAGCATGCTTCCTAGATGAGGCAATGCCAATCAAACCTAAAGGACACACCAGCGTTAGCCCAGGAAGAAAAAAGAAAAAGAAGGTCCACACAAAAGGAATGACATTTACAAAGGAACCCTGCTTTAATGCCCGTAACTCCAAACTTTTTATACTTTTATAGTAACCAAATCATGTGCGTGTGTGTTAAGTTGCTTCAGTTGTGTCTGACTCTGCAACCCTGTGGACTGTAGCCCACCAGGCTCCTCTGTCCATGGGATTCTCCAGGCAACAATACTGGAGTGAGTTGCCATGCCCTCCTCCAGGGGATCTTCCTGACCCAGGGATCAAGCCTGTGTTTCCTGCTACTCCTGCATTGCTGGTAGATTCTTTAACGCTGAACCACCAGGGAAGCCCCAACCAAATCATATGTGTACCAAATTCCACTTTTTCAGGGCCACTGACTCTGCTACAAGATGATCATTAAGTTAGACATAAAAATAATGACCTATATCACTAACCAGTCCCTCAACCAAATCCTATAAGGTCAAAAATTTTAACCCAATTTCAGATGATAAAATTGAAATTTGAAAAGATATGTCACAGAAAACTTATTTTATTAAAGTCCCTTATTGGAACTGTCCTGAGATTGTAGGAAAATACTTTTTTTTTTAATATAAATTTACTTATTTTAATTGGAGGCTAATTACTTTACAATATTGTATTGGTTTTGCCATACATCAAGATGAATCCGCCACGGGTGTACACGTGTTCCCCATCCTGAACCCTCTTCCCACCTCCCTCCCTATACCATCCCTCTGGGTCATCCCAGTGCACCAGCCCCAAGCATCCTGTATCCTGCATCGAACCTGGACTGGCGATTCATTTCTTATATGATATTATACATGTTTCAATGCCATTCTCCCAAATCATCCCACCCTCTCCCTCTCCCACAGAGTCCAAAAGAGTGTTCTGTACATCTGTGTCTCTTTTGCTGTCTCACATACAGGGTTATCATTACCATCTTTCTAAATTCCATATATATGCATTAGTATACTGTATTGGTGTTTTTCTTTCTGGCTTACTTCACTCTGTATAATAGGCTCCAGTTTTATCCACCTCATTAGAACTGATTCAAATGTATTCTTTTTAATGGCTGAGTAATACTCCATTGTGTATATGTCCCACAGCTTTCTTATCCATTCATCTGCTGATGGACATCTAGGTTGCTTCCATGTCCTGGCTATTATAAACAGTGCTGCGATGAACATTGGGGTACACATGTCTCTTTCAATTCTGGTTTCCTCAGTGTGTATGCGCAGTAGTGGGATTGTTGGGTCGTAATCATTGATACTAATATAAATATTTTTCTGATATTTAATTTCCAACTTTAATTTTCTTGAAAATTTCTTAAAATTACATGCAAATTATACTCAATTTGATACTTTTAGAATCACAGGAAAAAGTAAACTGTACTTCAAAAATTATTAAAGGTTTTAACCAAGGATGGTATACATTGATAAAATGAAGTAAAAGAGTTTTGAAATATGTTTAATCAACACATACTTTGGGAAATTTTCAGCATGATATATTTGGTGCTGCTGCACAAAAAAAAAAATACCTTATCATCTTAAAGCAATTTTCCTAAGACTAACACAGTAGGACTAATACTTATTCACTTTAGATATTTTATTATTTATATGTACATATCGCAAAGAGTTGGACATGACTGAGTGACTTCACTTTAATTTTACTTTTATGCATATATGTATATATAATTTATATATATAGATATGAATGTATACACATATATAGGGAAATTACTGTATTTACACTTATATCCACATATTGAAATTATATAAGCATTTTTAAAGGCATAGATCTATATTAGTGTATTACCTATATGTGTGTGTGTGTATATATATATAGAGAGAGAAGATTATGACTTTCAAAAGTTAATTCTACTCCAAGAGAAAAAATAAATTCTAACTTTTGCTTCTCCAATATGTCAGTGTCATGTATTTGACACCAAGATGTACCACTTGACTTTTGTAGAAATTTCCTTTTTGTCTTATGGTACTGAAAGGAACTTCCATTATTTAATTTATTTATTGTATTTTAACCAAATAACATGGACGTTAACTTAAATGACCAGTTGCCCCTTCCCTCTTTACAGTTATGCAAGAATAACCTTAGTAAGCTGTTAAGTCTGGGGTTGCAGAGTACGGTAAATGGTTACTATTTGTCTCCTACAGGTTCTTAAATGTGTTCTAAGGTTTTCATTGAGCAATTCTTCTGATCAAGGGGAATACAAGAGCAACCCTAAGGTCTTGGGGAAGTAAACTAATGTGTCCTGGAGATAACAAGTACATTCTGTGAGCCCCTGTGTGCTCTGTGTTAAATCTGATGTGATTGTGGCATTTTCTACAACATACATACTGTGTGAGAAGCATCAGCCTCTTCTATTTTAACACATTTTGTCTTGAAAACCACTCTCAAAATCATTGTGTCAAATTAACTCAGATTTTAATTCCTCCTCCTCATACCCTCTCTTCAGCTGTTGAAAATTGATCTCAGTCCCCTACCCCACCGCCTCAGGACATCCGTGTTGTCCCAACACAGTTATTAACACCCCTTCCATTCTAAAATCTGCTTCAGGGTGGATAGCCTCCCTGCTTAGAGCCCACCGAGGAAGGAGTCAAGTTAAGGAACTGTGGTGACTGGAAAATTCCCGCTTCGGTGTTACCATGACCATCTGAACACCAGGGTCTGAATGATCACTCAAAAAAATAGGCAGAAATGTCAATGGAAATTTTTCCTGATGTCATCAGTAGAATAGGCCAGGCCACATCTAATTTCTCCTTTTTTAGGGACAACTATAGTTCGAGATCATGTTCACCAAATTTTATAAAAGACAGATGAAAAATAGGGTAATATTGCCTAGAACCCAAAGAATAATTTGTTATGAATTGACACAGGGCTGTCTCAGCCATGGAGAAAGCTTTGACTTTATTACTTACATTATGTGTAAATCGAAAATGCTGTGGATTTATTTACCTGGTATCCAATTACATGGATAAGAATTTAGCATTTGATGGTGATACTTCAGTTTCCCAAGTGGCTCAGTGGTAGAGAATACAGCTGCCAATGCAGAAAATGAGTTTGATCCCTGGGTCAGGAAGATCGTCTGGAGTAAGAAATGGCAATCTGCCCCAGTATTCTTGCCTAGGAAATCCCATGCACAGAGGAGTCTGGTGGCTACAGTCCATGGGCTAGCAAAGAATCTGACATGACTGAGCGACTGAGCATGCGTCCACACGATGGTACTTCCCCTGTAGGCATCATATCTGCGATAATTTAAATTTGAAATAGAATTTTAAATCAGTTACCAATTAACTTACTGATAAATTTCATTTTCTGGTGCTCAAGGATACCTTCCAAGTATCCACTGTGGACCTGTACATGTTTTAGTACCGTATTGTATACTCCTGGGGATACATATATCCCAGATTTGTTGTTGTTGTTGTTCAGTCACTCAGTCATGTCCAACTCTTTCTGAGAGTCCCCAGGTTTACAATGCTTATTTTTAAAATATTCAAACATTAATATACATGACCATTGTGCTGTTTTAATCCTGGTTCTCAGGTCAGCGGTGGGTTTTGTTGTTGTTGTTCAGGGTTTTTTGTTTCTGTTTTCTCATTAAAAATGCATCTTAAACAGTTTTCTTGTGGGAGAAACAAAAACTTCTCTCCAGAAGCAGTGCTGCCACTTTGATGGAAGCCAAGACTAATATGAAACTTGTTTCTCTCCCCAGGATATGAGAATGGCTAGGAAGTGAAGGTAAACAGATGTACATATGGTCACCTTATGCTTTTTTAAACAGTTGATCCAGTTTGTAAAAGATCTGTTCCATTTTCACTGACAGACTCAAGGATATTTCCCATATGGTTTGACCTTGATTCATAATCTGCCTGTAAAAATTGAGGGCCTCATAGCACTTTGCCATTTCTTTTCTTTTCAACTTCAGTTTAACTTTCCTTGTATCTGATTAGACAGAGGTGGGAGAACCTCTAGGCATTGTTCAAGGAATTAGCCAAAGTCAATAGACAGTTTGTGGGAGATTGGGTGTCAGCTAATTTTCTGAAAACTAGAAAAAATATAAAAAGAGAGCCAATTTTTGTGTGTTTTCTTGACATAATACAGCCCAGTTGGGTGAGAATCAGGAAGAACAGGAGGAGGAGCTGCTTCTGCAAGTAAATGTAGACAGAATTAGCACAGAAAAAATGAAGTAGTGTGTGAACCCTTAAACAGTATGTCCATCACCTTTCTGAAATAATTTCTCTGATTCTAAACTCTACAACCTGGAAAAGTCTTAGTTGGGTATGGTGGGAAGGAAAGACATTGTGGGAACATGTAGTTGAATGTCTTTCTGTTTTATGTAGATTGTATTATTCTCTGTACCTGATATTCTCAGCAGAGTCCTTGCTTGTTATCAGAATGGGGTTCTTAGTGCTGGTTGTGCCTAGAATGACTTCATATATTCTCCATGTCATACACATTAACAAAAAGAAAGACTTTTATGCCATTTTCTCTATTTTTTTTTAAAGTGAGCTTGACAAGAAAATCTTAACTAAAAAGCATATATTGAAATCATAAAATCTACAAAGTAGGTATATATTCTGGGGATAAGATAAGCTAAATACAGAGGCACTGAAAAGAAGATGAAATAGACATATTAGATTCTGAGTATTCTGAATGAAGGGTAAAAAAGGAAATTCAGCATATATTTAACCTTAATATATGTATATCTGATTATTTCCTCAAGATGTTTACATGAGTCATTAGATACTATATTTGTAAATAATGCTTTAAAATTTCTGTATTATATTTCCTAGTAGACTCCAGTATACATGTTTCACAAAAATGCTGTCTACAAAAAAAAAAAAAAAAATACTGTCTACAAATAGGAAAAAACCATTTGCTACTGAATTAAGGCAGAGTTTTGCTCTTGTGTGGTTGACAGTTTATTAACTGCTTTACTAGAAAATAAAAATAATTTCTAATTTATTTTAAAACTATGAGTAGGTTTTTCCTGTGGTAATGTATGGATGTGAGAGTTGGACTATGAAGAAGGCTGAGCGCTGAAGAATTGATGCTTTTGAACTGTGGTGTTGGAGAAGACTCTCGAGAGTCCCTTGGACTGCAAGGAGATCCAACCAGTTCATTCTGAAGGAGATCAGCCTTGGGATTTCTTTGGAAGGAATGATGCTAAAGCTGAAACTCCAGTACTTTGGCCACCTCATGTGAGGAGTTGACTCATTGGAAAAGACTCTGATGCTGGGAGGGATTGGGGGCAAGAGGAGAAGGGGACGACAGAGGATGAGATGGCTGGATGGCATCACTGACTTGATGGACATGAGTCTGAGTGAACTCCAGGAGTTGGTGATGGACAGGGAGGCCTGGCGGGCTGCGGTTCATGGGGTCGCAAAGAGTCGGACATGACTGAGCAACTGATCTGATCTGATGAGTAATTACATGAATTAAAAATAAGCCATAATATATTTCAGATAAAATAAAAACAAGCTGTTTAAATTTAAAAGTTTTCATTCTCTTGGATTCTGTAATTCTCAAAAAATATATTTGACAGATACAGAAAAAGTCTTTATTTCTTTGAGAACACAAATAATAACCTAAGCTATCTCAAGTGACTGAAACCTCATCAAATTTTAGGACCAAATTCAAAGCAAAAAGACCTTTATCTTTTTTATTCTATCCATGACTAGTTTTTAAGTCTGAGATGTAAGCCAGTGTTTTGGATACAAATTAAAAATAAAAGATAAAAAAGATGGGGTATTTAACTTCTAAAGATAAACTGAATGTAAAAACATTTTGAAAACTTGAATGTTTCTATACATACATGTCTGCTATCATTCTGCTTCTTTAATCTATACACTTAGCACAACATAAGAAATGATGGACTGGATGAATTCAAGCTGGAATCATCAGATATGTGAATGATACCAATCAATGGCTGAAAGCAAAGAGGAACTAAAGAGCCTGTTAATGAGGGTGAAGGAGGAGAGTAAAAGAGCCAGCTTAAAGCTAAATATTAAAAATAAAACATAATATCATGACATCTGGCCCCATTACTTCATGGAAAATAGAAAGAGAACACGTGGAGGTAGGGACAGATTTCCTCTTCTTGGGCTGTAAAATCATTGCTGGTGGTGACTGCAGCCATGAAATCAGATGTTTGCTTCTTGGCAGGAAAGTTAGGACAAACCTAGGCAGTGTGTTGCAAAACAGAGACTTGACTCTGTCGACAATGGTTCGTATAGTCAAGGCTATGGTCTTCCAAGTGGTCACATGTGGTTGTGAGAGCTGGACCACAAAGAAGGTGGTGCATCGAAGAATTGATATTTTCAAGCTGTGGTCCTGGAGAAGACTCCTGACAGTCCCTTGGACAAACAAAGAACTCAAACTGGTCAATCTTGAGGGAAATCAACCCTGAATCCTTGTTGGTAGGACTGAAGCTGATGCTGAAACTCCAGTATTTTGGTCATCTGATTCGAACAGTTGACTGATTGGAAATGTCTCTGATGCTGGGAAAGATTGAAGGCAGAAGGAGAAAAAGGTGTCAGAGGATGAGATGGTTGGATAGCATCACCAGTGCAATGGACATGAACTTGGGCAAACTTCAGGAGATGGTGAGGTACCGGGAGGTCTGGTGTGCTGCATTTCATGGGGTTGCAAAGAGTCAGACATGACTGGACAATTGAACAACAATGACAATACATATATGAGTTGTGCTTATTTAGGGTAAGTCTACTAATCTGTTGTGTGTATAAATCTCATAGAGGAAATGTACATAAACACAATACAAGCTACTACATGGAAAATGCTCCTAGAGTTAAAAAATACGAGAGGAGATTGAAAGAGAGAATAAGATGAGCAAAGGAAAATGTTGATGAAGAGAAAGTTGTAAGAACAGAACATTTGAGAACATTTAATATAAGCTGGGGAAAATAGAGTGTGTGAAAGAGAGAAATAGTCTGAGTCATAAGTAAAGAAATAAGACAGATATTTTGAGAGAAGTAGTTTTCAATGAAAATAGAAAGGTAGCCATGTCAATGGGAAAAGGAAGTGGCAACTCACTCCAGTGTTCTTGCCTGAAGAATTCTGTGGACAGAGGAGCCTGGAGGGCTGCTGTCCATAGGGTCGCACAGAGTTGGACACGACTGAAGCAACTTAGCATGCATACATTGAAGAAGGAAATGGCAACCCACTCCAGTGTTCTTGCCTGGAGAATCTCAGGGACAGAGGAGCCTGGTGGGCTGCCATCTATGGGGTCGCACAGAGTTGGACACGACTGAATCGACTTAGCAGCAGCAGCCATGTCAAGCTTCAGATAGATTTGGGAGGATAATCACTGTATATTCGTTTGCTGTTATGTTTGAGAATTAAAAGAGTATTAGGACTTTAAGGAGAGTAAGTTCAATAGTTGGTTAGGGTATATCGAATGCATAGCTATAATGAAGAGACAAATAGTGACTAAATAAGCATACAGAATGTTGACATATTTTTAAAGAAATTTGTAAATTAAAAATTAGTCCTGACAGAATGATATCCAGTTAATAGATTTGCAAGCCAAATATGTCAGTTCTACACATTTTCATTTAAATCAGACAGTGCTGAACAGGTCCTAATGAATTCCATATTACAGGCAGCAATGGCACTGACTTCAATATAAGTTAAGTTTAAATAAAAAAAAAGGACCCAAGTTTCCCCATTCACATTACTGAATCATTTTAAGATATGATTTAAAGAGAAACTTTATCTTAACACATGTATATTAACTCATGCTAGTTTGCATTAATTTGCATCATATTTGCAATTGGCAATTAATTTCTCCTATATTATTTTATGAATATTTTAAACTAAAATTATTATATTTAAAAGAAAATCCTGCAGGTTATTAGACAGTGATGAAATATGGTATGCTTCTATTAAATCTGAAACAAGACATATCAAGTATTACAAATTTAATTTTGCATAATACACCATTTTTTTTTTTCTATGCAGCACCAGAAACAACACATCACAAGTCATGCCTAGCACTCATTTAAATACGACCTCAGAGTCACACTGCATGTTACAAATATCTGGGAGCTGTGTGATTAGTTAACATCTTATGCATAACCCTTAAAATTATCACAAGTTCTCAGGAGATAATTAGCTTACTCTGTTTCTATAATAAAATGAACTATGTTTTAGCAATGACTCTCAGGAATAGTAACAGGAAAATGCCTTTAAATCAGATAAATTCAAGAATCGCAGCAGATAAAAATGGAAGAAATATTTATTGTCCCAGAATATTTTCTTTTCTTGATATAACTGAGCTCTAAGGTAGCAAAAAAGCTATCTTCAGAATAAAGCTGAATAATAGGAAGCTTGCCACTCACTGTCACCTATATACACTTAACTCCTCTACAGTTTCTTTTATTTCAGGATGAGAATGCTAAGAAATATATGAGTTTAAATTTTTCTTCTTTCGGTGGAACTCAACAAGTTTTAGATTTTTTCATGGGACAGAGACCTTAGAGCTGAATGGTACTTTAAGTTACAGAAGGATCTGATTCCAATCAGAATGAAGTAGGATTTCCAGAGAAAACATGCTTCACATTCACTCATTGCTACATCTTGAAAACAAGGCAGAAATAGTGCTTTCATCATACACGACACAATACTTGAAGGAGTGAAGACAGTGGATCATTCACTCGCCATTCTTCTTGCCAACATCTTACATGCTTAGCCTGGGACTCCCAGCATCTCCAGACCCAGAAGACAGATGCAGCAGCAACAATAACAAACAAAAACAAAAGCAAAGTGGGAGATCTTTATGTCACATATCGTGCAGGTACATATGAAACGTTTGGGAGGCTATGAGGAGATATTCATGTATACATGCTAGAATCTCATGACTCATGAAGAATCTGTAACTTTTCTTAACCCTCTGAAAAAAAAGTTAGGCATAAAATGTGTGGATTAAATTCTAACTATCACGCTTCCTACTTTGGCTTCTTATTTTTAAGTAACAAGAAATCCTCATGGTGTCTTTTAGCATTAGAGGGGTGAATACAATTTACACTTAATGGCATAACACACTTAATAGTGTGACATTTATCCACAACAAACAAGTGAGTAGACAAGCCTAGCCTGAGGATTCAAGTTACATCAGAATTCAAGCTCCCATACAGGCTAGTTGCACAACTCTCACTTAGAGAACAGTGTTCTCAAGACACTTCATTTCTAATCAAAACCATGCTATTTATTTATGATACGTCTCTGAAATGAAATGTCTCTCACCATTCTTCCAAAGGATTTGGGACTACCTTGTAACTAAATATGTATCCAATCTTTAAGAAAAGGAAACAGCTATTAGTGGGATGTATTTGAGGAAGAAAATAGAGTGAGGTTCCCAAAATCAGACCAAGAAAAGTTGTCAACCTGTAGTAAAAAATAAATTTAAGCTCTTTAAAAATAAGAGCAAAAACTGACACTTGTCATCTAAGAGAAAATGCATTCCATTTCATTGTTTCCAAAACCTGAGAGATATTTATGACAGAATTTTAAGAATTTTGAATACCATGATAGAAAGTGTGCTTGATAAGTTTTTAATAGTGTACAAGGTCCTTTAATAATCAGTAGATTATTGAGAAAAATAATTAAATGTAAGTTTATTAATATGGTGCTGTAGCTGACCAGAGTCATATGTTCATATGCATAGCTTTCTGGTCTTGAGGTTTAATAGAAAGGGAAGTATTTGAGCATTTTCAGCAATAACTACTATATCCCTTGGTCCCACGGTTCTTCAAAATTGGTGAAAGAATTTTGTGTCTTTGTGATATTTTCAATGATATACATCATACAAGAAAAAAAACTGTTGTTTTTAGTATTTTCTCTTAGGTCTAGTTCATTTAATTTACTGATATATTAGCAATATTATTATTTAATTATTCACATTAAGGTGTCTTTGTTATTGAATTATGGTGATAGTATATCATAACTTTGTTTCATGTTTGTTTTTAAATGTGTTTTCTTGGAAAAATTTTAAAGAACACTTATATAATCTCATGTTGATACCTCCTAAGCCCCAATAATCTTTGAAATTTTATCAATACAGAAATCTTATATTCTATGAAAACTTTAGTGTGTTTCTCATGAATCAAAACTTATCAACCAGACTGCTTTGGCTATTCGGAGTCTTTGTGTTTCCATATGAATTGTAGAATTTTTGTTCAAGTTCTGTGAAAAATGCCATTGGTAATTTGATAGGGATTGCATTGAATCTGTAGATTACATTTGTTAGTATAGTCATTTTCCCAATGTTGAGTCTTCTTACCCAGGAACATGGAATATCTCTCCATCTGTTTATGTCATCTTTGATTTCTTTCATCAGTATCTTATAATTTTCTGTGTACAGTTCTTTTGTCTCCTTAGGTAAGCTTATTCCTAGATATTTAATTCTGTTTGTGGTAATGGTGAATGGGATTGATTCCTTAATTTCTCTTTCTGATTTTTCATTGTTAGTATATAGAAATGCAAGTGATTCTGGTGTATCGATTTTGTATCCTGCAACTTTGCTAAATTCACTGATTAGCTCTAGTAATTTTCTGATACTATCTTTAGGGTTTTCTATGTACAGTATCATGTCATTACCAACAGTGAGAGCTTTATTTCCTTTCCAATCTGAATTCCTTTTATTTATTTTTTTGTTCTCTGATTGTTGTAGCTCAGACTTCTAGAACTATGTTGAACAATAGTGGTGAAAATGGACACCCTCGTCTTGTTCCTGATCTTAGAGGGAATGCTTTCAGTTTTTCACCTTTGAGAATAATGTTTGCTGTAGTCTTATCGTATATGGCCTTTACTTTGTTGAGGTGGGTTCCTTCTATGCCCATTTTTTTAAGAGTTTTAATCATAAATGGGTGCTGAAGGAAACCAGGGTTGAAAAAGACACATGTATCCCATTGTTCACTGCAGCAGTATTTGCAATAGCTAGAACATGGAAGCAACCTAGATGCCCATCAACAGATGAATGGATAAAGAAGTTGTGGTACATACACACAATGGAATATTACTCATCCATAAAAAGAAATGCATTTGAGTCAGTTCTGATGAGGCGAATGAACCTAGAACCTATTATACAGAGTGAAGTGAGTCAGAAATAGAAAGATAAATATCATATTCTAATGCACATATACGGAATCTAGGAAAACAGTTCTGCAGAATTTATTCACAGGGCAACAACGGAGAAACAGACATAGAGAATAGACTTATGGACATGAGGAGAGGGGAAGAGAGGGTGAGATGTATGGAAAAAGTAACATGGAAACTTACATTACCATATGTAAAATAGATAGCAAACGAGAATTTGCTGTATGGCTCAGGAAACTCAAACAGGAGTTCTGTATCAAGCTAGAGACGTGGAATGGGGAGGGAAATGGGAGGGAGGTTCAAAAGGGAGGGGATAAATGTATACCTATGGCTGATTCATGTTGAGGTTTGAAAGAAAACAACAAAATTCTGTAAAGCAATTATCCTTCAGTAAAAAAAAATAAAGAAAGGAAAAAAAAAAAAAAAACAACTTATCAACCAGGCTTGTGGTAAACAGTAATTACTCAAAGAACAGGTATTTTGTTATTTATTGAAAGATAATGTGTATACTCTGCACAGCTGAGAATTTTAGGCAGTAAAAAAAATTTTTTTTTTAATGAGTAGATTGATTTGTACTTTTTAAACTCATAGCCCACCACTTTTACAAAAGTAGAGTCTTCTGTGACCTGATTTTTCCTCAGGATCACTTTTGTTTTGTTGAAGTGTTGTAATTAGTTCTCTACTTGGAAGGAAAGTTATGACCAACCTAGATAGCATATTCAAAAACAGAGACATTACGTTGCCAACAAAGTCTGTCTAGTCAAGGCTATGGTTTTTCCAGTGGTCATGTATGGATGTGAAAGTTGGACTGTGAAGAAAGCTGAGTGCCGAAGAATTGATGCTTTTGTTTTGTTTTGTTTTTTTAAATTTTATTTTATTTTTAAACTTTACAATATTGTATTAGTTTTGCCAAATATCGAAATGAATCCGCCACAGAACTGTGGTGTTGGAGAAGACTCTTGAGAGTCCCTTGGACTGCAAAGAGATCCAACCAGTCCATTCTAAAGGAGATCAATCCTGGGTGGTCATTGGAAGGACTGATGTTAAAGCTGAAACTCCAATACTTTGGCCACCTCATGCGAAGAGTTGACTCATTGGAAAAGACTCTGATGCTGGGAGGGATTGGGGGCAGGAGGAGAAGGGGACAACAGAGGATGAGATGGCTGGATGGTATCACCTACTCGATGGACATGAGTTTGGGTGAACTCTGGGAGTTGGTGATGGACAGGGAGGCCTGGAGTGCTGTGATTCATGGGGTCGCAAAGAGTTGGACACAACCGAGCGACTGAACTGAACTGAATATTCCAGAATTCATTTTCATTAGCTATAAAAACAATCTTTGTCTTGATGATTATAAGTAATTATAAAGAATGACTAAAAGTTATCATTAACATGGTTGCAATAAAATTCATTTTTGGGCATAACTAAATAAATAATAACAGACTCTCCATGTCTTAGAGGTAAATTAGTCTTATATCGCTAAATATGACAATTTGAATGTTTGTTTAGTATATTTTAACTGTAAATTAGGATTTATTTTTCTAAAACTGATTTTATAGGTTTAATAAAAGTAGTGTTTAACTCTCATTTAAAATGGTTTCCCAATATGTTCAATTACTTCTTAAGATTAATTCTGGAATGTGATTAGAATCATATGGAAATATATTTGCTTCCTAGCTGCTACAGATGTGTGTATGAATAACTGCATTAAATGGACAAGCATTATTTAAACAGTACAGAGAAAGGACTAGGATACTTATTCTATCTGAAGTTGATTCTTGACCATCATGATTCTTAGGGCAATGTCATAACAATTCTAGATAAATATTCAAAGGTTTTGATTAATATTGAGGTTCTACAACTGATCTTACATATAGTTCCTAGTTCAGAGGTAAAATCAATACAGCAAATATGGCATATCAACAAATTCTTGAATACCTTTTTTATTATGTGATACAACAAAAAAGAGAATGATGATTGAAACAAAAATTGTATGTCTCCTGTAGGATACTTGATTGAAATTTTATAAAACTTAATTTAGACGAAGTTGGTGGTGAGTTTTGAAAAGTCATATGAAAGACTTTTTCTGTAACTTAAAGGTAGTAAAGGCTGCTCTTTTGGCCGAGGGTCCCAATCTTTGGTTTCCATGTTGTGGACTTCTAAGGAACAGGTCAGTTCAAGGCAATTTTGAGGATACTGTGTTTAAGGTTGGTGAATGCTGAGGTTACCCACGTGAAAGTGAGAGTGAAAGTTAGTCGCTCAGTTGTGTCCAATTCTTTGTGACCCCATGGACTGTAGCCTGCTAGGTTTTCTGTCCATAGTATTCTCCAGGCAGGAATACTGGAGTCGGTCACCATTTTTTCCTTCAGGGGATCTTCCCAATCCAGCGATTGAGCCCGCATTTCCTTCACTTCAGGCAGATTCTTTACCATCTGAGCCACCAGAGAAGCCTGTAAAATCACCCATAATCACTGTTATCAAAATATCCTCTTTTTCCTTAATGATTTGCCCTATTTTTGAACAGCAGAAAAAAAAATGTTTCCCAGAATTTTGGACAATGGAGAATTTTAAATACTCCAGAATCATCATCAGTAACAAAGTATAATCTGTCCAAGAGAAACTTTTAAATTCCTTAATCTACTCATGCTCTACACAAGAAAATGTAAGACAAATATAATACCTTATAACTAGGGCACTAAATAAACTAGTTCAAAGCAAACATTTTTCAGAATAAAAGGAGACATGATAAATAATTTCCTAGGACAATAGGCAAAACAGGATTTTCCCAGCAAATCAAAAAGTTGGGACAGCCTGCTTATATTGTTTCAGCTTAAGGAGATGGAGTTAAGCACAAGCACTGAATGACTAATTACAAAATAATAAATTATACATTAATAATTATTTAGAAAAAGTATTATTAATACATTAACTTTAATAAACTAAAATGAATAATTGTCTATGAATATGTTCCTTTTCAGGATGATTATTCTAGGTGTATTTCCTTAATAAACCTTTCTCCAAAGAAAATCTTATATGGTGTTTTAACAAAATCATTTCAAATCCTCACATTTATGACACCTGAACTGTAAGTGTCAGAAGGTAAACTGAATAACGTATAATAGCCCATAAGTTGAGAAAATTGATAACTTTTTTTCTTTGGTGTGAAGCTGCAAATGATCAGTAAACTGGGGAGGTCCAATTTGACCAAATTTTCTTTCCTCATTTTGAAATAGATAAATATAGACATGGTAGGGTAGAATTTCAAAATATTAACTTTATTGCCTTTTATGATTCCTTTTTGTTTTTCTAATTTAGGAAGCTAGATTATGAGACATGCACTGACAGTGAAATACATTGTTAGAGATTAAAATACTAAAAGTGCTCCTGGTTGTTAATAGCCAGCCTAGACAACCCCCCCCCCAGGGGGTACTCAAAACACTGAGAAAATGTGGTAACTCAGACACTAGCTTAGATAAAAAGTAGTCAAAAATGGGTGGAGGAAATACAGTCATACAGAATGAGTATTAAATCCATGACTAAAGTGGGCTTGGATCCAATGCATGATGTAGTAGGGATATGAGTTATAATATAAAAACCACCTGCCTGGGTTTTTATAATTCATATCTCTACTACCATGTGTGATGGAGAAGGGAACGGCAACCCACTCTGGTATTCTTGCCTGGAGAAGCCCATGGACAGAGGAGCCTGGTGGGCTACAGTCCATGGGGTCTCAAAAAATTGAACACGACTGAGCGGCTAACAAAACCGAACCATGTGTGAAATAGATAGCTAATAGGACCCTGCTATATAGCACAGGGAGTTCAGTTTGGTACTTGGGTGTGGCCTGGGTTGGGGGGAAGTTTCAAGATGGAGGGGATATATGTATGTGTGAGTGCTAAGTCGCTTCAGTTGTGTCCAACTCTTTGTGACCCCATGGACTGTATAGCCCACTCCTCTGTCCGTGGGATTTTCCAGGCAAGAATACTGGGGAGGGATGTCGTTTCCTACTCCAGGATATAAGTATGCATATAGCTGATTCACTTCATTGTACAGCAGAAACTAACACAATATTGTAAATCAGTGTATGTTAGCCACTCAATCATGTCTGACTCTTTGTGACCCCATGGACTATAGCCCACCAGGCTCCTCTGTCCATGGAATTGTCCAGGCAAGAATACAGGAGTGGGTTGCCATTTCCTTCTCCAGGAGACATTCCAAACCTGGGGAAGGAACCCAGTTCTCTTGCATTGCAAGCAGATTCTTTACACTCTGAGCCACCAGGGAAGCCCTGTAAATCAATTCTACCCCAATTAAAAAAAAAGAAAAACAAATAGCAATAGGTCTTAGTGCCGAGATGATTTGCTCTTTGATTTTCTAAGGATAGTCCTTCAAATTATCAAGACATCAGAGCAACAAAGATCACCTGCTGTGTATAGGCAGATGGGCCTGACACAGCCACAGGTAGTTTGCCCTGTTCCAAACGTGGCATGAGAACAGAGAAATAATGTTTACGTCTTGGAGAGTATCACATGGGCCCTCATGATCAAGAAGCTATTGATGCAACATCAAACAGGAACTTATTTGACTCAGATGATAAAATGTAGGTGCAAGCTGAGAGAAACTTATAAGTGCTAATATAATCGGTGCCTGTGTGTGAAGCCCCCACTGGAACAAGGACTTACATCAGGGCCAGCAGTTACAGGTGACCGACCTAGGCCAAGGAGTCCATCCCAGTGGCTTGGCACTAAATGACTTTTCATTCACCTCAAAGTAACCCTTAGAGGAAATATGGGGGCGGGGGGGGTGCGGGAGGGGGGCGGCTATAAGTGTGTTGAAAATGAATTTCAGCCCTATGGCATAGTTAGGATTTTTAAGAAATTAGTGTCAGTTACAGAAAAAATTCTTATAGTTTTGGTATATGGTTCATTATGGTATATGGTTCATTTCTACCACCTAACAAATGTAAAATAAAACACGCATATACATGTATACAGAGATTGATGGTGGCATGCTGCCCAACTAATTGTCAGAATTTTGCAATCAAATTGGATGGAAGAAAAATAACCTATCAGTACAGAAAACCTATAATGCATCAAATACGGGGATCTGTAATAACAGCTGGACTTCCCTGGTAGCTAAGCGGTAAAAAATCCACCTGTAATGCAGGAGACCGTGGTTTGATTCCTGGGATGGCAAGATCCCCTGGAGAAGGGACAGGCTACCCATTCCACTATTCTTGGGCTTCCCTGGTGGCTCAGATGATAAAGAATCTGCCTGCATCGAGGGAAACTTGCGCTCGATCCCTGGCTTGGGAAGATCCCCTGAAGGAGGGCATGGCAACCCATTCCAGTATTCTTGCCTGAAGAATCCCCATGGGCAGAGAAGTCTGGCTGGCAGTCCTTGGGGTCACAAAGAGTTGGACACGACTGAACGACTAAGCATACACATGCGCAATACCAGCTATCAACTAAAGATGTTAAATTTTGGTCTTTTTATTTTGCAACTTTCAAATTTTAATTAGAAAAAAGACTAAAAATCAGCATTCAAATTCCCACATTTACATAGGAGGAAAGCAAAACTCAGAAATAAGGAAATAATGACATTAAAATTGACCTTCATAGTTTGTTTTTCTAGATAACCAGCTATCTAGGTTGTTTCTTATAGTTTCTAACAATATCAAGCTCTAACTGGGCCAAATTCAGCAACATATATATCCATTGTTTGAAATGAAAAGGCAGTCTCTTGTGACTCATTAATGAGTAAGAAATACCACTAATTATACTCATATAGTTGGTAGAAGACTTGTGTTTAATCCTGTTTTTACCCTTTACTCTCTGTGTATGTGTCTCTGACTCTTAACTCGCTTGTTAAAATGATGAAGCTCAAAAATAGTTGGTATATATCTTATTACTTTCATTTTGAAAAGAATAGTAGAATTCCCTAAGTGTTCTATATACATGGACATTCAATGTATCTACTATAGAACCTTATAATATTTTCTTAAAACGTACTTGATAACCAACACTTTCTATTGACTAGTTCTGCTGATTGATCATTCACTACCTTCCCTCAAACGTGGTCCGTTGTTTGATGTGTCTGGCCTATGTACCACCATTCTATGTTAAGATATCACTGTGTTGAAATATATATGTTCTGTGCATGTGTGTATACTCACTTGTGTCCAACCCTTTGCGACCCAAGGGACTGTAACCCACCAGGCTCCTCTCTCCATGGGATTTTCTAGGCAAGAACACTGGAGTGGGTTGCCATTTCCTCCTCAACGGCAACCTCAATTGGGATTTCCTTCTCAATCCAGGGAATAGAACCTGCATCTCCTGCATTGATAGGCAGATTCTTTACCACTGAGTCCACCTGGGAAGACTGTGGAATGCTCTAAAAATAGTGACTTGGTCAAAAATTCATTCAGATTTTTGTATAATATCTTATGGAAAAATCTGAATGAATATGTTGACCAACACATTAGAAACTGTAACACAGGGATAAAATTTGGGTTAATAATATTTGGGCTCTTCCCTAGTATTCCAAGTTTTTAAATTCAAGATTGGTATATAGTCTTATTAAAATGTTTGGCTTATGTGGTTTAGAATACTTGGTACATTGTACCTCATAAATGATTTTATGTACATAAAATATTCTATATATCAATATACATATTCTTATGAAGCTTAAGTTTTTTGGCAGTATAATTCATGCATTTGACATATGGTTTTATTGAAAAATGCATATTTGTTATTTCCTTCTTGTTATGGCTAACCAAGCTTTTTTTAAAGCCAGGTATAGATGTTCAGATACTTGGGTATTAATTTTTTTTCTCCAACTCATACTTACTTTAAACACAATGGCTTTAGTCTCTTAACTTTTTAAAACATTATTTAGAAGGATATTCATGGCCAATATTTACTTGTACTTTATTTATTCTTTTGAATTACATGAAAAACTGCATATAAAATGCAAGTGGACTTCAAATATAGATAAAATGATTAGAAAACAATGAAAAATGCATAGACTTAGCTAAAAGACTTAGCAAAACAGACCATTTATTTTAAAAATGCTCTTGTTTTAATTTCATCCTCATTTCATCAAAGAAACTTGAATTCACAATTAATTAAAATAACTGAAGTCAATCACTTATTCAGAGAAGGCCCAATTTTTATATAGTTGAGTAAAACAGAGGACTTAGCAAAATGAATATGGATTTCAGTCCTTCGGTCTAATGTACTCCAAGAGTTAATAGTGAGTCAGTGCAGCTGGGATAGTTTATCATTTCTTATGTAGACTTAAGGAAGACTTTTGGCAGAGATTAACTCTTAGCAAAAAACGTCTGTTTTGTGTTTGGGGAGTTTTTTGTTTACTTTTTAATAAATGAGGCATAACTAAAATATATTATGCAAAAAAAAAAAAAAAAAAACAGATTGCTTCCATGTTTATTCTACCCTGGACTTCAAATTTTCCCTCCTCCAAAACAGAGAGAGCTTTCAATTATGACATGTTCTGAAAACCGAAGTCTCCAATGAAAGAGGCTGGAGTTTTGCCAACTGCTAAAGTACGGATTATATGTGGAAAGGAAGGCTAAGAGTTAAAAGGAGAAGGCCTGTGGGGAGGGGAAATTAATGGGAAGATGGCAACATTCTTTCCAGGTGTAAGTTTGACTGAGGAAGACTCATTTCTTGTCAGGTCAGTTTCAGGACCAGCAAGTAATATTCCCCTATATGACATCCTAGTTTTCTCTCATTCACTCTGTGCAATCTGTATTTAATTATTGGGAATTTTGAGTAATTGTTCATTGGCACTTCAAGTTCTTACATAAATTCTATTTCCATGCAAAGAGAGAATCCCATTCCCAAGATCTCTGCTTTGTTCCCTCTGTGCTGAAATATTTTCGTGTTTCATTTCACAGTGAAGGAAGCACTTGGGTGGTTCACCAGGCAGAATATGAACCATAAGGAAGATTACTTTTCTCAAAAAAGAGAATTATAGATCTTCCCTGAGGCCCAAGGAACAGGTATTAAGTTTCCAGGTCACATATGTAAATTATTTAATTCTCTCCCCTTAAACCTCCAACTTTCCCAATCATCAATTTTTCCCTAGTAAGTCATCAAACTTCAAGATAGCCTTCACTTCCTTAACCTGCTATTACACATTGTTTGGAAGCATTTCCATATGCTTTGCATCATTAAGCCATTTTAACAAACCTCAGGACAAATGTATCATTTTCCCTTCTCTAAGTGGCCATAAGGAGAAAAATAAATTGATAGAATCTATTACAACCCGGAACAATACCAGACAGAAGGAGAAAGAGAGACACTGACCCTTGTAGTTTAAAAAAAAAATCAAATTCATTAAGAAAAATAAAATGAGAAAAGTACATACTCATAAGTAATATATTCATATGTAAACATTATGCAAATGATTTACCAGTAAACAATGTCCACTTCTATCACTGATCCTTTCATATTTCTTTCCTGTGAGTCTTGTCTGGGAAATGAATTGCAAACATTATGTCTCTGAATGTATTCCACCCTCTAATTATCTTCAATGAAGAAAGAAGAAGAATTTGCCCTTTGTCAACTTTTGTCTTGCCCATGTGGCATATCTTTACTAAGAGGACTTTGCTAGAAAAAGTACAGGGTGGCCCTGGATAATCAGAATTCCTTAGTACATACCTAAAGCAAAGGAGAACTGATAAGAGGGATATATCCATGTATGATATTCCTAGGGAGGGACAAAAATGTATCAGCTTGTTTTCAAATACATCCTGATAAATTTGTGGTCAAACCCATTTAGAGAAGCATCATTGACCTTTATTTTCTAGATCAGCCTAATGGCTTTTCGTCACTCATTCTTTTTCCTGCATTGAGAAAATTGCTTAACTATTTTTTGTTTTTTAGCTTGCATTAGTCATCTTCTACCTCGATTTTTTTTGTCTTCCTAATAAAGTAAATATTTTTGGTGTGTTAAGAAAATAGACTTCAGGAGGAATTAGAAAACTTTACCAAATTTGTTAACACAATTCTTAAACATTCAGATAAATACTATAGCAATATTTTGTGGCTGAGTATGCATAGCTAAAATATCTGGATAATTGATTTTTTAAATTTTCACTGGAGAATGAGCTGTAGAGTTGTCTAGATTAAAAATTGTTTAGGTAAATCTTTTCCCTTCTCCAATGTTCATATAGTCAAACTGATACAAATGATTTGCTTCCCTCAAATCATTGAACAAAACAGGCCCAGAAATTGTATTCACTATGTAATAAAAACAAGTGAAATAAGTACCTGGCGTTCACTGAGCATTTTCTGTTTCAGACTATGTGCTCAATGTATCCCTGAACTATCCCTTTTATTTCATTTTAGCAATAGGTTCCATTCCTTATGCATTTTTTGAAGAAATGTTTACAGATATTAAATAATTTTTTCAATGATAGTAGTGATTGAAATTTCTTTTAAATGGGATGGGACAAAATTTCTAATCAGTGTATCTTGTGGAATAAAAGTGAAATAATTTAAGGCATAGTCAAATTAAAATACTATAGCAAAACAACAAGCATTACATAAACACAGGCACACATATAGATACAATAGAAATGCATGGATATTTAGTGCAAAAACCTTAAGAAGCAATACAGTATTGTTTTGTAAAGTTGAATAATGACATACTATGACTGCACAAATCCACCAACGGATATTTGGCTTAGAGAAATTCTTGCATTTATGTACCGGAATATGTATAAAATGTTAACAGCAATCCTGGTCATAGTAAAAAAATCATAAAAGATATCGGAAATGTTTGCCAAAATAAATGGGAAAACTAAGCTGAGGCACATTCCCATAATGAAATGATATGTAGGTAGCAGTAGAAATTAATAAACTCTATGTACATGAAATCACAAAGATTAACCTTAGATACATAATGTTGATAAGAACAAGTATAAGGGACGAACACATTATGATATCGTTTTAAATATTCTCCCAAATATGTATTATTTATGTATACTGTAGACTAAATAAAGGGAATGATAAATACAAACTTCAAAATAGTAGTTACCTCCTAGCTGAAGTCAGAGTGTTGGGGTTTGGGAAACATAGCATAGGTTCATTTTCATCTCTAATTATCTAGCTCTTGGGACAGATCTTCAACTCAGGGTGATATATTTTTTTCTCATTCATAATATTGTACCTAAATTTTTAACGAAGCATGATATTGTAGGGAAGGCAGGTGTGGATCAAGATCAAAAATTCTATAAGTTATATAAGGGAAATATTGCGAAACTTGGGATAAAAAAAGAGGAAAGAATAAGGGACGGTTCTACTGTGTATTAAATTATATAGCTTCTGAAATTTAAAGTGTAATATTAGAAGACAAATAACAGACAAGTGAAGCAGGACAGATTATTCTGAAACAGATACATGTATATATGGGAATTAGTATATAGTGAGGCTTGCAGATAAATCTAGTGATTTATTCATGGAATAAATGGTACTGAAACACTATTTACTTAAATGAATATAAAATTAGATCCCTAACTTTCATCATATTTTTTGAAAAATTCCAAATGTATTAAGTCTATCACTATTAAAATAGAAACTATAAAGCACTAGAATGAAATTAAGTGATACTTTCAAGACTTCCATGTGGGGGAAGTTCTAAGAATGGTAGAAATTCAGCAGCTGTTAAAGATAAAAGAATTAATCATATAAACATTTAAAAAGAACTTCTATTAATAAAAGAAAAGAGAAATGCAGTGAAGAAGAGTTTAAATATCTTTTAGATCTTAAAACAAATGACAAAAAATATTTCTTTTGAAACATTTAAAAATGATGGCTATTCAAACTTGGGATTTTTATTTCTGTTAATATATACATATGTGTATTGCTTTCGTTAATTAAATGGAAATATCATCCATAAAGCTGAGCATTTTTAGTGTTGCTGCTGCTGCTGCTAAGTCACCTCAGTCGTGTCCGACTCTGTGACCCCATAGAAGGCAGCCCACCAGGCTGCCCCGTCCCTGGGACTCTCCAGGCAAGACCACTGGAGTGGGTTGCCATTTCCTTCTCCAGTGCATGAAAGCGAAAAGTGAAAGTGAAGTCACTCAGTTGTGTCCGACTCTTAGAGGCCCCATGGACTGCAGCCTACCAGGCTCCTCCGTCCATGCGATTTTCCAGGCAAGAGTACTGGAGTGGGGTGCCATTGTATTTAGTGTTGAGAAGGAGGATTTCTGGGAAAATGTGCCATTTTTGATAATTAGAATGCAGTTAGCTGAACTGTCATAGATTTAATCAGGTGAGCCCTCAGAATAGCTTTTAAAAAAAGGTATAATGTACAAAACATTCCAAGCTAATTGCCAACTGGTTCTTTTAAATAAACAGCCATTATGAAGGATGGGTAACTGAAGAATGGGTTAGTCCTAAAGGGGCAACATTCTAGTAAATAATCATCTATAATGTGAAGGGTAAATACAGGAAAATGGGCAGGAGAGGAATTCATATCAGAGCTATGGTAATGAAAAATTTCAACCCCAAATTGCTGCTTGATTTCGGAGGGGCAGCATTAAAACAAATAGTGTAGACACAGACAATGACAGCATTGGTTCAAGCTGTGCTCTTGCAAGGAATACCCAAATTTCTAACACCTTCTTTTTCACAAGTCAGCTGTTTAAGAATTAGGATAGAAGTCTCTTTACTTACAATGATTTTGCTGCTGTAAATTAATGATTAAAGTGATTTATTATTCAGTTGTTCAACTGCTGCTTTATTTCTGTTGATCTTTGTTTTTCTGCTTAATTTCTATAAATTACTGTACAGTTTCCCATAAGGTATAATTAAGCAGAATTGCTTAAGTTTTAATTATTGTGTATTATAGATGTTGAAAGCAACATTAGCACTTGGCTTTTAAAAATGTGATCGTATATTTATAAGAGAGCATTTATAAACACATTTACATATAGTTAAGATGAAAAAGGTATTTGAATTGTAGTCATTAGCATATCTTGAAACATATGGCAGAGCAGCGGAGGCCATGGGCCATGCCTTCATTAACTGAACACTGTTTCATCAGAGCCTCAGCTTCCTGTTGTGCCACCCTGTGGCGTTCCCTTCTGTCCCCGAGGTTTCAGTGACAAGGGACAATATGTCCCCAAGGTGAAAATCTGGAAAATATAGCAGATTAGCCCGTAGAGAAGTTCTTATGATTATTTAATCATCCTTAGAGAAGAAACACACAGCACCATTAAGCCGGTTTCCTCGTTTTCCTGTCAGTCTCCATCTCTCCATTGCAGGGGTTGGGGCTGTCAGCCATGCGCAGTGAACACCAGCAAGGTAAAAGGCAGCACATTTTTGCAGCCATTATAAGGCTGAAGTGTTTCAAATTTGCCAGTGTAATTCATGGTCAAAGCTGACATAGATCCTTGTAAGTGTCATGGGCTAATAATAATTTGTTGGATATAATGTTTTTCAGATAATAGATAAACTTTCCTTATTCCTTAATGATGTCATTTGAATAATTTCACTTTACTCCCTATACAAAACTAGAGAATTAGTAAAACACTTTCTGATAAGTGTCAGGGTCACATTTTATTTGTACATTTACTCTGGTACACAGAGAGAGCTAAATATGAGAGACAGTCATCTGTCCCAAGGTATTAGTCATCTTTATGTTGCATCTGCTAAATACCTCACTTTGACACTATCATTGACTCAATGGACATGAGTTTGAGCAAACTCTGGGAGATAGTAAAGGACAGAGAAGCATGGTGTGCTGCAGTCCATGGGATCGCAAAGAGTCAGACACAACTTAGCAACTGAACAACAGTATAGTATTTTTGATTGGAGAATGTGTGTGTGTGTGTGTGTGTGCATAATGATTTTTAGCTTTTAACTTGAGATTAAAATTTTAATAATAAACTCCTATGGTATCTGAAAAAGATACTTTAAATACAAATATTTGGGATCATATTTTTACATTATGCAGTTGCCATTAAGCAACTAAATAGTTGGAAACATGAAATCTTAGAAAATTACCTTCTTCTTTAATGAATGATAATGAATATTTTACTTGGGAGATTCTTGGTGGGGAATTGAAATAATAGCAAAAAATGGAATAACTCAGAGGTACCTAAATGATTGGAGCTATAAAATAATGAAGAAAGAAAGAAAAGAAACATGGATCCTCTACTTGATTACATGGATCTTCAGGAAAGGAATTACTAGTAACAGTCTAGTCTTAAATTCAGGAAACTTGTCAAAATTATTTAAGTTAACAGTCCTCTCAAAAATACTGCTAACAGCACAAACAGATTCCAACCGTATGCAAGGTATGTGTAGGCATCAATGGAATAATAATTCCTTACAAGAAATGGTCTTATTTTAAAAGGAAATATTATCTTGTTATTTTCATCCTTTACTTTCACCTAAACATAGATGTATATTATAAAAAATTTTTTAAATTTTCTTCAGATCTATAAAATTTCTGCTTTTCTATTATAGTTATTGTATGTGTTTTTTTAAGGTAGTGTACTGTACTATAGACAGAACAAAAGAGAGAGAAAAATAATAAAGCATAACCCCTTTATTCAAGGTTATAATTTTCCGCGTGTGTCAGTCTCTCAGTCATGTCCGACTGTTTGTGACCCTATGGACTATAGCCCACCAGGCTCCTCTGTCCATGGGATTTTCCAGGCAAGAATACTGGAGTATTCATTCTCCAGTATTCAGAGAAGGCTAGCCATTCCCTTCTCCCAGGGATCTTCTGGATTCAGAGCTCAAACCCAGGTCTCCTGCATTGCAGAAGGATTCTTTACCATCTGAGCCACCAGTGCAGCCCTCTACTCTCCTATAAGGCATAAAATCAAATATTCAAGTCTGATGATAACAATTACTACTCTGCCCTTCCATTCAAAGATGGAGTCAGCTTTCTTGTCTCTAGCCTTTCTTGTCTCTTGTCTTCTAGAGCACAGACTCTGAAGCCAAAGTGCCTCAGTTTGAAGTCAACTCTATCACAAACCAGGTCTGAGACCTGAACAAGTGACTAAAGAATTCTGAGCCTTAGTTTCCTTACAGAAATATTATTGACTACTACCTCACTAGGTTGTTCAACACATAAGTTAACTTATGTGAAATATCGAGAACATAGTCAGTGCTTTATTATTATTTAAAGGTTATTCATTCTTCCACTAAAAGAAAATGTCTGTAGATCTTTCCCTCCTCTAGCCTCCCCACTATACACCAGAATTTTGACCCCCATCTTCTTCCTTTCCAGAACCAAAGGTTTTAACAGAGGTCACTCAGTGGCAGCAGGCAGTGAGGGAAAGGCAGTGCAGAGTGAAGTGTATCATTATCGACCCTCTGTCAACAACAGCAACTTGCAGGACATTGGGCCAAGTAGGAAGGTCAATTTTGACTTATCAGATGAGCATTTCATAAAATACTTTCATTTTTGTCTTATCAGATGAGAATTTCATAAAAGACTACTTCTGGCACAGCAAACTCTACCCATCTGTTTCCTTGCCATAACTGTTGGTATTCAATGTGAGCCCAGGCTGCTAGCACTGAGATTGTTCTATCTGTGTATAGAACAAAGATGAAGACAAAGAAAATAGAAACAACCAATGGACTGATGATATTGCTAACTACCAGTGTTCAAAAAAATATGTTCTAAAGTATTTCTAATACTCGCCAGAATATGTTTAAGTAAAATATTAATTAACTGGCCTATACATCTCTTTATGATGAACCAGGAAGTTACAGTATCAAATCATATAAATATATTTGCTTTGGGGAATTCCCTTTTGGACCCTTTTATTTTTCATCATCTCATCTCATATCATGAGTCCCCAGAAATATGCCGAGCTAATATTGCCAACTGAGTTCTTCCAAGCAGGGATGACATCAGCCATCTGTCACACAGTACTAATGCTGGGAAGCAGAGCCAACTATAGAGAAAATAAATACCTTTCATATCGATTAGCCAAATATTTATGTTGAGAATGAAATGATTAAAATCTCACTATTCAAGCTAATTACCCTAAGTGAATATTTGCTTCTAAGTGAACAATATACTAGCAATGCACTTGCCCCATTGCTTTGCTAAACCGGATTTCATTTTGAACATGTGCAGTGCATGAGGGGCTCATGCTAGACTTTGCAAGGTGTTGCCCTAAACTACTGTTGTGATCTTTCAGTCTGCAGGTATATCTCCTGCCGCCTTGGTAGATTCATTCTATACACTGAGATGTACTGGTTTCCAGCTGGCTGTTATCTTGTTCTATTTTAAGTTACTCAGTCTTTTCAAGTCTGAGACTTTGGAGTTGGTCATTGCAGGGTCACACAATTGGTGTTCGCTAATGCTGATTTGATGCTGAAGCATTTATTTTTCTAGAAGTGCTTATTTAAAGATGGGCTAAATGGTTACCTGTCTTGATTACAATAGATGATTACATTATTTTGTAAATTGAGTAACCCTATTCAAAGACATAAGACATTTTTCCAAAATCGTCTGCTGCTATTGTGGTTACTGAGTCATTTGGTGTCAACAGGGAAGACATTGAGTGAACTGCTAATTCAGCTTTTATAGAATACAGATATACATGTGGTGATGGTTGGGAGGGGGACAGAATTTGTTCTATATAACATCTAAGTCTATGGAGAGATTAGCCATTTCAGAATATGGTTATTGTGTATTTTTGCTTCTGGGAAAGAAGTGAAATTTAGTGTTTCATAATTTGATTAGGTAGTCAAAGGTGCTTTGAGCTTTATTCCAGGTGACTTAAAGGTCACAGTATAGAATGCTTTTGTAAACTCAAGTATATCCATTTAGTTTGGCTGGAAACAGCATCCTTTTCTAAAATAAATGAAACGTGATGATACAAAAATATTTTGGGAAAGTCTGCAGCTTTATATAGTAACCAAAGTCAAAGGGTTATGTGACCAATCTAAAAGATCAATTACACTTAAGCCACTCTGGATCACCGCTCTGTGTGCTTTCCAGGGGAGTCTAAAATACAACTGAATTGAATAAACACTTATTTCATCTACTGTTTTGTCTAAATATTAACTTCTTCAGATATTTAAAGAATGTGAGTAAATGGATCATCTGCTTAGATATTTGTCCTGGCCACTGAAAATTTCAGAGGAAAAATGAATGAAGATCTACAGAGATATATTTTAAAAATTAATTTAACAAAACAGCATATCATTTTGCCCTGGAGGGCACCACTAATTTTCATAATAAAAGCATTAACTTATAAAATATATTTTCAAACTATACAATTTTCACTTTATTATATTATTGTACAATGTCTGTAAGAAAGTAACACATATTTCTGAACTAATTGAAAAACAAAGCAAGTTGCAATTGAGGGGCCAAATCATTACAATTTTTGCTGTACTTAGACATGGCTTTTCTATACAAAGCTACTGCCTTAGGCAAAACTACCACCACTGTTCTAGGATCTTGACCAGAGCAGGTCTTCCTGCTTCTGCTTTCTTACTCCTCCGGGGAGGAATCTGCCCCTGGTATGCAGTTTGACACGGGGACTGCTGCTACAAGTCAGCTAACTTCAAAGTTGAAAATGGAAATTATCTGCTGAGCAGACTCATTTATTCTTCAAATAACTTCTCCCCTGGGCAGGAGGAGTATATTGGTGGAAAAAGGAGGGTCCCACTATTTGAGCACGTCTACACAGAGGAAAGAGTGAAAATGGCCAATAAGCATTCTCTTCTGACATACTACTTTAAAAAACAGTTTAATATTTTCTGCTTTACATAGACATGGGATAATTTCTTCTTCCTTTAATTACCCACTATAAAACTTCATGTGCATTTCCCCTCATTTTTCTTTAGGTAAATATAAATGTTCATTGTAGAAGTTAATTTTGTTGCATAACAGACTAGACTAAAACTTGGTGGTTTAAGTCAATAACATTGCACATGTTCATAATTCTGTAGATTAGCAGCTTAAACAGGACTGATCTAGGATGCTTCCTCTGTGTATCACATCATTCTGGCTGATCTCGGTCCTGCAGTTTGGGTCAGTTGTAGTATCTGCTTGAGCTGGATTGTCCTGGATAGCCACATGGACATATCTGGTTGATCTCTGGGCTCTTAATGTGGCTAAGCTGGTTCTCTTCTGTATGATTTCCCATCTTCCAGGGGTATAGCAAGCTTCTTTAGATGATCGTGGAAGCATTCCAAGACAGTGAAAGCAAGACAACAGGAGAGAGGGAAAGGAAGAGAGAAAGAGAGAAGGAGAGAACAAGAGGGAGGCTGAGAGAGAGATAGGTATACTGTTTTATATTTGAGGTTGCAGACTGTGAAATCGTCATGAAATAAAATGAATTGAGTAATAATTATGTGTGAAAAGCATATGAAAGAAATGATTAAGGTATTAAAATTATACATATAATAATATATTATTTGTACAATACATAATTATAATACAGTATAAATAGAACATAAAATAATATAGCATAAATGTTATATATTATATATTATAACTATATCATTATATAATAATAAATAAAATTATAAATGAAAAACAAAGAAGATATACAAGTAATCAGAAAAATGTGAAAGTGTAAAACTTTGGAAAGAAATTAAAGGCTGAATAAATTTTAAAATATAGAATATGATGAGCCAAAGTAGATTAAGTGATCATAAGAGATTTAAAAGATCAAACTGAAGAGAGCTGAGAAAAAGAAAAAAGATAAGTAAAATGCTTCCCAAAATGTAAAATGTGTTGTTTCCTGAATAAGAAAATTTATGTTCCTGAATAGACAATGTACATATAGGGACAATATACCTTTCGATTGAGAAAATTGTTAGACAACTTGAGAAATACTTCAGTAATATTAGGTTTCAAAGAAAAAAAATCTCCAGTTCCTCTAGGCAGAAAGACTAAGTCACTTACAAAGGAAAGAAAATCAATATGATGTCAAATACTTCTGCAACACTGATTGCAAAAAATAGAGTGAAGTAGTATTTACCAGAGAGTCAGCTGTCATGTCAGGAGTTTATATCCAGCCAAACTGTCCCCCAGTAATCAACTCCACACACACACAACTGATGAACCAGTAAATTTCAAGGAATATTATATGTATGATTATTTTCAAGGGATCTACCAAATGGTTCATTCAATAATAAGATGATTGTAATTATTAGATAAGTTTAAAAGTAGATATATTAGTAAATCAAAAAAGTAGGATGAAGATGGAAAATATTGAGTCACATCTCTAAAACAATGTCTGTACATCTTCTGCATGTATGAAAATAAAGGTTTTTTGTAGACATACATGGGAAATGGCAACCCATTCTAGTATTCTTGCCTGGTGAATTTTGTGGACAGAGGAGCCTGGCAGGCTACAGTCCATGGGGTTGCAAAGAGCTGGACATGGCTGAGAGACTAACACTTTCACTTTCACTTCATGAATAAATAGACTATGTTCATACAACATAGGTGGTTTATTATATCATGAGATTAGTGTTATTACCTCTTATTGATGACAGGAAAGTATAATATATCACAGTTACTATATATGTCACAGTTAATATATCAAAGTTACTCAGAAACATCATTATAAGGATCAGTAACACTTGTAGGTATATCAAAGAAAAACTCAGTTTTCCTCTTTTACCATCACACTATTGCCCCACTTCTGATGCCAGATATGTGGGGTCTTTCCCCACAACAAGCAACTCTCTGTGATACCAGCCAGGCAAGAACACTGGAGTGGATTGCCATTACCTACTCCACAGGAGCCAAATATATTAGTTGGTGTTGTGATATTATGAGGGAACTGAGATCTTGAAATCACAAACCCTGAATTCTAATCTGTGTAGTGCTCATAGGCTCATAGAATTTTGGGAGTGAAAAACTCAGCTACATCTCTTTCATCTCACAGATGGGCACAGCCCCTTTGCATCTGCCTTTCTACCTGTAAAATGGGATTATGTAATATTACCTTTCTAATAACTTCAGGAGACTTGACAGCCTTCAGGGACTTAAAATGTCATACTGTATTTAAAATATTTTGCCAGCTTAGTCCACTAGAGATGTGTAAGTTTTTATTAGCAGTTAGGATACTTAATAGGAGAAGGCACTGGCACCCCACTCCAGTACTCTTGCCTGGAAAATACCATGGACGGAGAAGCCTGGTAGGCTGCAGTCCACGGGTCTCGAAGAGTCGGACACGACCGAGCGACTTCACTTTCACTTTTCACTTTTGTGCATTGGAGAAGGAAATGTAAACCCCCTTCAGTGTTCTTGCCTGAAGAATTCCAGGGACGGCAGAGCCTGGTGGGCTGCTGTCTATGGGGTCGCACAGAGTCGGACACGACTGAAGTGACTTAGCAGCAGCAGTAGGAGTGTTATTACAAAAGTGTATGTTTAGGCAGAATGTTTTACAATTAATTATAAAATGGTCAATGATTTAATAAAATCTTAGCTAATAGAAATTTTATGATGTTGGGCTTTAGCAGGCTGATAAACTCGTAAGTTGATTAATCACTTTGCTATACAACAGAAAGTAACAAAACATCATAAATCAACTACACTTCAACTTAAACATTTTTTAACATCAAAAATATTCACAAGTTGATAAAAATCAACACAATGAGAGATTGATAGCAGTTACTTTGTAAAAGCCTAAAAAGAAATCCTCATCCCCATACTTCTTCAAAGAAGCTAATTCTGTTAAAATGAGAGTGATAATAGGAAGAGATAGTTTAAAAGTCTTTAAATGCCATAGAGTAGAGCAATATGGAAGAGCTTAATAATATAAAATATTTCTCTTTCTCCCTTTTTTGTGTTTTCTAATTATTCTATATTCACATGAGGCAAATAAAATATATTATAAATCAAAACATTAAAATGTATAACAGGTAAAAATAAAATGCTAAATTATAACACCCTTTATCTTTGGATTATAAGATATTGTTCATTTTTTATTTCCTTCTATTCACTTCTCTAAATTTACAGAATGACCAGGTTTCAGTGTATAAAGAAAAAAAAATCCAATGTTGATTACTTGAATTTTCCAGCATTCACTAATAAAAAATTACTTAAATGAAAATTTTTCTTTATTTAATTTTATATTGAATATAGTAGATTAATAATGTTGTGTTAGTTCCAAGTGTACAGTAGTGATTCAGTTATACATATGCATGTACCTGTTCTTTTAAAAATTCTTTTCCCATTAAGTTTATTATAGAGTATAAGCAGAGTTCCTTGTGTTTTACATTAGGTCTTTGTTGATTACCTATTTTAACATAGTAGTGTGTTTATGTCCGTCCCAAACTTCCAATCTATTCCTTTCTCCCATCCTTCCTCCCTGGTAAACATAAGTTTCATTCTCTAAGTCTGTGAGTCCATTCTGTTTTGTAGGTAAGTTCATTTGTATCATTTTAAAAATTAAATTCTCCATATGAGTGATACACAGCGTTTCTTTCTCTGCCTGACTTACTTCACTTGGTATGGTGTTCTCCAGGTCCATCCAGGTTGCTGCAAATGGCATTATTTCATTCTCTTTACTGGCTGAGTAATATTCCCTTGTATATATGTATTATGTTTTTAGCCATGCATCTATCTGTCAGTGGACATTTAGATTGCTTCCGTGTCTTAGCTATTGTAAACAGCTCTGCAATGAACACTAAGGTGCTTGTATCATTTTGAATAATCTGTTAGTCTGGATATATGCCCAGGTGTGGGATTGCTAGATAGTATGGTAGTTCTGTTTTTAGTTTTTAAATAACCTCCATACTGTTCTCCATAGTGGATATACCAATTTACTTTCCCACCAACAGAGTAGAAGTGTTCTCTTTTCTTTACACCCTCTTCAGTATTTATTGTTGATTGACTTTTTGATAATGGCCATTCTGACTGGTGTGAGGTGATAACTAATGATAGTTTTGATTTGCATTTACAATTAATGATGTTGAGTGTCTTTTCATGTTACTCTTAGCCAACTGTATATATTCTTTGGAGAAACATCTATTTGGGTTTTCCAGTCATTTTTTTGTTGATTTTTTTTTTATATTGAACTATATGAAATGTTTGTAAATGTCAGAGATTAATCCCTCATCAGTTGCACTGTTTGCAAATATTTTCTCCCATTCTGTAGATTGTCTTTTCATTTTATTCATGGTTTTATTTTCTGTGCAAAAGATTTTGAATTTAATTAAGTCCAATTTATTAATTTTATTTTTATTTCTATTACACTAGGAGATAGCTTGATAAAATATATTGCTACAATTTCAAAAAGTGTTCTACCTACATTTTCCACTGAGTTTTATATTATCTGATCTTACATTTAGATCTCTAATTCAATTTTAGTTTATTTTTGTATTTGGTGTTAAAGAATGTTCTAGTTTCATTTTTTGCTTGTAGCAGTTCAGTTTGGCAACCCGCTCCAGTATTCTTGCCTGGAAAATTCTAATAGAGGAGCCATGGGAGTCACAAAGAGTCAGCCATGACTAACTGGTTGAGCATGCACATGTTCAGTTTTCTAGAACTATATACTGAAGAATCTTTTCTTCTTTGTATGGTCTTACCTTCTTTGTCATAGATTAATTGGCCATTGGTATGTGGGTTTATTTCTAGGGTTTCTATCCTGTTCATTCATTGATATTTTTGTTTTTGTGCCACCACCATATGGTTTTAATAACTATAGGTTTGTAGGATAGTCTGAAGTAGGGAGAGTGATTCATCCAGCTCTTTTTTTCTTTCTCAAGATTGCTTTGGCTGTTTGGGGTCTTTTGTGTTTCATTAGAAATTTAAAAAATCATTTTGTTCTAGTTCTGTGAAAATGCCATTGGTAATTTGTAGGGATTGCACTGAATCTATAGATTGCTTTCGGTAGTATGGTCACTTTGACAATATTGATTCTTCCAATTCAATAATATGGTACATCTTTCCATCTCTCTGTGTCATCTTTGTTTTCTTTCTTCAATGTCTTACAGGTTTCAGAGTACAGGTCTTTTGTCTCCTTAGGCAGGTTTATTCCTAGGTATTTTATTCTTTTTGATGTGATGGTAAGTGAAATTGTTTCTTTAATTTTGCTTTCTGATCTTTTGCTCTATGTATAAATGCAACAGATTTCTGTGTATTAATTTTATATCCTGCAACTTTACTGAATTCATTGATAAGCGCTAATGAATTTTCAATTCATTTGGAATGAAGATTCTGTTCATTTTGAAATCAAGTGCTTAAAATGTAGAATTTAGTCCAAAGGAAGTCAAATAGGGATTTTTAAAGGAACAAAGGAGAAAGAAAAAGAGAGAGAAATAAAGAAAAAGGCTGCTGGAATATAAAATTAAGAGAAACATAAACACCACCAAGAGCTTTCTTTTCTATAATTAAATAATAAATTGGCTTCAAGAGCTAAAAGCTAAAGTTGTTAGAGATATATTGTCTTATCTAATTTTTTCTTTTCCTAAAAGAAAGCAAACATTTTTGTTAGTATATACAAACTTTTCCTAGAATTAGCCCCAGGTAAGAATTATTAAATCCTTATAAGAGAAACAATAATGTACAACACATTCCACTCAAAAATAGATAAAGTAGATATATGAAACAAGTAACTACCATCTTATGAGTATTGCACTGACCTGTAAAGACAGAGTGATGTATACTTATCTAGACCTTATAGCCCTTCGCTACTCTTTGAAGTCATTCAGTCATGTCCGACTCTTTGGGACCCCATGGACAATAGCCTACCAGGCTTCTCCCTCCATGGGATTCTCCAGGCAAGAGTACTGGAGTGGGTTGTCTTTTCCTTCTCCAGGGAACCTTCCTGACCCAGGGATCAAACCCAGGTCTCCTGCATTCCAGGCAGACACTTTAACCTCTGAGCCACCAGGGTGCTAGGCTAAAGGCTTACACATGTACTTTCCAATGACTTAAGCATACAAAGAAAAAGCTTGAAAATGCCAGATAATTGTCCTATAGTATGTCTCTGTCAACATCGCCTTACGTAAGTTATTGGATCATGATTTATTTGTCACTGATTTGTATTAGAAGTAACTGTAAAATACACAGATTATCTTTCTTGGTTAAAAATGATCACTGCTTGTTTTACATGTTATATGTGGCCTGACTTTGACTCCAGGTTGCCCTTGACAATACTGAGCTAATAACATACTTTTACAGTGACTCTGCTTCCCCCTCTGCTAAATAGGGATCATTTATGCCTTCATTCCACACATATTTATTGATTATTACACCTGTCAACATAGGATGGGTTATGCTGTGGTAATAAACTCCCCAATTCTCAGTGGCTACATACCACTAGTTTACTTCACTGCCCCGAAAATCCACTCAGGGTTTGGGCAGTTCTCCAGAACAACTGTCCACCATGAATCCACTCAGCATTCCAAGCTGCTTCAGTTTTTTGGCATCTCCATTATGAACATGAGCTTCCAAGATCTTCATGCAAGGAGGACATAAAAAGGACTGAAGAGTCAAGAGTCAATGATTACAAGCAACCACCTAGAAGAGACATTCAGCGTCTTCATTCATGGTTTTTGGGGAAAGCATGTGATATGTCTTGCTCAAAAAATGTGAGCACATGATACGTCTGGGCTTCCCTTTACTGTCTGTGGCTCAGACAGTAAAGAATCTGCCTGCCATGCAGGAAACCTGGGTTTGATCCCTGGGTTGGGAAGATCTAGTATTCTTACCTGGAGAATTCCATGGGCAGAGGAGCCTGGTGGGCTGTATAGCCTATGGGGTCATAAAGAGTTGGACATGACTGAGAGACTAATAATTATGTGATATGTCTTCCTTTAACTTCAGAGTGTTAGGAAATAGTTGTTCTTCCATCTGACAAAAGAATGGACTGGCTCTCATTAGGCTGTAAAAGTGCTCACCACAATCACCTTTAAGGTGTCAGATGCCATTCTTAACTCAACAGATAGAACTATGAACAGAAAAGTATAAATTTAAGACCATGAATCTTGTAGTCATAGTGGTGAGGGCAAGGCAAACAGAAGATTAACATATGTACAATAAATCACAAGGTGCTAAGCATTATGGGGGAAAAGAAATTAGGATAACTTGGATAGAAAATGAAAGATGCAGCTGGCAGTAGGTGCTTAGGATTTTATTTTTGTGCAGCTTAATGGCTTATGTGGAACGTAAGACTGGCTTAGAATATCAAGAAGCAAATAAGTAGGCATAGTGGCTAGAAATGAGTCAGCAGGAACATAAATACAAAGAGTGCAGAGTGGCAGAGAGAGGTGAGTGCTTGTAAGGCCTCAAAGGTCTTGGCAAGTGCATAGCTCTAGCTTTGAGTAAAGTCAAGAATTTGGGCAGAAAGATGGTATGATTTGACTGACTTTTCGTGGCTGTACTTGGTCTTCATTGCTATGTGCAGGCGTCCTCTAGTTGTGGTGAGTGGAGGCTACCCTTTAGCTGTGGTGTGTGGGTTTTAGACCTTGGCTTCCATTAGTTACGGTGTGCCAAGTTAGTTGCCCTGTGGCATGTGGAGACTTCCCAGACCAGGGATCGAATCCACGTCTCCTGCATTGACAAACACATGATTTACCACTGTACCACCAGGGAAATGCTGACTAAAATTTTAAAAGTATTACCCTGCCGTGTGGAGTATAGATTTTGGCAGTGAGAACAGAAGGTGGGATAAGAAGCTGTTGTAAGAAATCAGGCAAGAAGCAATTGAAAATTACTCTAGGATGAATGGTAGAGATAAGTGGTAGGCAGTGGACTACTTCTGAATGTATTTAGAAGCTACAGACCACAAAATGTCCAAATGTATCAGGATGTCCAAGTAAGAGAGTAATGAAAAGTGGCTCCAAGTTTTGTGATAAGATAAATTGAAAGAATGAAGTTGTTTCTTTATTGAGTTGGAGAAGTAGGGTGAAAGGTTGGAAATGAATGGTTGCATTTTGGACAAGTGCCGTTTGAAAGGTTGAACAGCTATCTAAGTGAAGAGTTAGAGTAAGTTGCTGGATTTTTAAGTCTGAAGTTAAAATACAAGGTCTATGCAAAGATAAATATATGGAATCACCTGCATTTCTAATAAATCTAAATCCCTGAAACTGAATAAGGTACCTTGGGAAGTGATTGAAAATTAGAGAAATATATGATAAGTGAGCCCTCATATATTCCAAAATATAACAGTATAAGAAGAAAGGGAGTCGAAAGAGAGACAGAAAGGAAGGTTCTTTCTTTCTAGCTCTAGTAAGGAGGAAATGGAATGAACAGGTAGTGGTGTCTGGAATTCAAGTGAAAAAGCACTTCAAAAAGGAGGTTGTGGTCACCTTTACTAAATGCTGCCAGAAAATGCAAAGAAAGACAGAGCCATCAATAATAATAACAATGACCAGTTTATAAATATTCTTGTGAGGATACATGACATGACAAGTAAACCAATAAGCCTAATATTTAGTTCATGGGAATATAATAAATGTTTAGTATTATTATTTTGTTCAGTTCAATTCATTTGCTCAGTCATGTCCAACTCTTTGCTATCCCATGGACTGCAGCATGCCAGGCTTCCCTGTCCATCACCAACTCCTGGAGCCTGCTCAAACTCATGTCTGTCAAGTTGGTGATGCCATCCAACCATCTCATCCTCTGTTGTCCCCTTCTCCTCCTGCCTTCACTCTTTTGCAGTGAGTCAATTTGTCGTTTCAGGTGGCCAAAGTATTGGAGTTTCAGCTTCAGCATCAGTCCTTCCAATGAATATTCAGGACTGATTTCTTTTAGGGTTGACTGGTTTGATTTCCTTGCCATCCAAGGGACCCTCAAGAGTCTTCTCCAACACCACAGTTCAAAAGCATCAGTTCTTCAGTGCTCAGCTTTCTTTATAGTCCAACTCTCATATCAGTACATGACTACTGGAAAAACCATAGCCTTGACTAGACAGACCTTTGTCAGCAAAGGCTGGTGTTATTCTGTTGTCAGGGTTAATTCATATAATGTGATTGATCCTGATGACATTCAGTTGAATAAGATTTGTGGAAATCCACATCCACATTCAATATAAGAGACAGAAAAAATAGAGAGGGTGTGCCTTTCGCAGCCGGTCATTTCCAAAGGATGCAGGTACTCCTTCCCTTGAAGGGGAAATTATTCACTTGATTTTAGTACTGGATGCTTGGGGCTGGTGCACTGAGACGACCCAGAGGGATGGTATGGGGAGGGAGGAGGGTTCAGGATGGGGAACACATGTATACCTGTGGCAGATTCATTTTGATATATGGCAAAACCAATACAATATTGTAAAGATAAATAAAATTAAATTAAAAAAATAGAAAGAGGGTAGATAATGAGCAAAGACAGAATATATCATAAGACCTAAAATTGTTATAATTAAAGGAAAGGATATATAGTGATGATAGCAAAGGAACCTAGAATGTTAGGCATGGACTATTTTATAAAGATTTTTATATGGTTTTCCCCAAACATTCTAAATTTGTCCTTAATGTAAGGGAGGACCACTGAATGGTTTAAGCCAGAGAAAATCATAACCTCATTCAATAATTTATTTAAAAAATTACTGTGCCAAAAAATTAAAAATGGAATTTAAGTATGAAGTAATGGAATCTGAAATATGATTTATTAAATAAATGTGATTTATTAAATATGATAAATATGATAAATTTAAATATTAAATATGATTTATTAAAATAAGGTGAAAATATTTAGCTTGAATTAAGTTAATGACAACATACTTGAAAAAGACAGAAATGAGTTGAAAAATAGTTGAGTTAAAATCAATTATATTTGATATATTAGATATAGATTGAATAAGAAAACATGAGAAGTATTAATTTACAAATTTCTGATAAGTGTGTCTTGTTTAATAATAATTCCACTCACCAATATAAAAATACATCAGGAAAAATGGCAGATTTAGAAAGTAGATGAATTCTTCTTTAGATTAATTGACTTCAAAAGAGCCTGGAAAATGAACAGGACACTGTTGTGAATATAAACTATTTCAAGTTTGAGGGGAAAAAAAGATATGATTTTATTTTGGAATTAGAAGACATCAAAAAAGAAATGGTAGTTGAAGTCAAGCTTTTAGGAACTCACCCAGTAACCACAGAGTGAGAATAGAATAACATCAAGGATGGACCGCATTGTTAAATCCTTGCTAAGACAGGCTATCTCATGTCAATCATGTGCTCCTTATTGATTAACCCAACATTATTCTAAAAAAAAAAAAAAGTGTCAGTTTTTGTGAGGTACTAGAAAAGTTACTTGATCAATAACCGAATATTCTATGGTAGTCAAAGGAAAAGTCTTAATAATCAAGAGTTTAGCTAACAAAATAATACTGGTGTAGTATAAAATTTAGGTGTAGTATACTGGTGTAGTATGAAATTAATTTGTAAATTAATACATTTGTAAAGTAATAATGAACTATCTAATACATGAATAAAGAAGTCTTATTAAAATGATGTTTAAAAATTTGGTAATGCTGTGAAACAGTGTCAAACTTTTTTGGGTTCCAAAATCACAGCAGATGGTGATTGCAGCCATGAAATTAAAAGACGCTTACTCCTCTGAAAGAAAGTTATGACCAACCTAGATAGCATATTGAAAAGCAGAGACATTGGTTTGCCAACAAAGGTCCATCTAGTCAAGGCTATGGTTTTTCCAGTGGTCATGTATGGATGTGAGAGTTGGACTGTGAAGAAGGCTGAGTGCCGAAGAATTGATGCTTTTGAACTGTGGTATTGGAGAAGACTTTTGAGAGTCCCTTGGACTGCAAGGAGATCCAACCAGCTACCCTAAAGGAGATCAGTCCTGGATGTATATTGGAAGGACTGATGCTGAAGCTGCAACTCCAATATTTTGGCCACTTCATGCAAAGAGTTGACTCATTGGAAAAGACTCTGATGCTGGGAGGGATTGGGGGCAGGAGGAGAAGGGGACGACAGAGGATGAGATGGCTGGATGGCATCACCGACTTGATGGACATGAGTTTGGGTAAACTCTGGGAGTTGGTGATGGACAGGGATGATGTGTTGTGATTCATGGGGTCGCAAGGAGTCGGACACGACAGAGTGACTGAACTGAACTTAACTGAACTGAATGCTGCCCAGGGCAGCAATATTAATTTTGGTAAATGTATCTCTGTATGAGTCATCTATTTTTCCACACTTCTCTTGGTGTTGATAAACTTATTCCACATGTCCAAAATTAGATGTGTATGTTCTTGTTGGCTAAGGTGTGTATGCTCAGTTGCTTAGATGTGTTCAACTCTTTGCAACCCCATGGACTGTAGCCTGGCAGGCTCCCCTGTCCATAGATTTCCCAGGCAAGAATACTGGAGTACTTTGCCATTTTCTCCTTCAGGGATCATCCCAACCCAGGGATTGAATCTGTGTCTCTTGCATCTCCTGTACTGGCAGGCCAGTTCTTTAGCATTAGCGCCACCAAGACTTCTCTTTGGTGTTGATGATCTTATTCCATATATATAAAATTAGTATGTGTATGTTCTTGTTGGCTCAGGTAGGAAGATGCATACCCAGTTTACTCGAAAATAATACTAAATGCAGAAGATATCACTACTGTAGGAATGACTATCTGAACTTGAAGAATAATGTGGAAATGGATGATACAAGTATAACTTTAGCTCAATATGACTTTTTCATTATATTGAAGTAAAGTGAAAATGAAGTTGCTCAGTCGTGTCTGACTCTTTGCAACCCCTTGGACTGTAGCATACCAGGCTCCTCTGTCCATGGAATTTTCCAGGCAAGAGTACTGGAAAATTGCCATTTTCTCCTCCAGGGAATCTTCCTAACCCAGGGATTGAACCCAGGTCTCCTGCATTGCAGGCAGACACTTTACCATCTGAGCCACCAGGGAAGCCCCATTATATTGAACAGGGGCACTTTTGAGAATATAAATGTGTAGAAGGGTTTATAAAAATGTTGGGTAGTCAAAGGGGTGGAATGTGTTGGACAATTCCCTCCCCTCTGCTCACCCCATAGACACATGTATATGTGCAAACTCACACACTCCAAACTAATCAGAATATGAGTTCATCCAGAGGGTGGATTATGCCACAAGTTAAGCCTGCTGAACAGCTTTTACCAAAATGAGGACAGTGAGGCAAAGGCAAAATAAGGCTGAGGTCAGTCTTTACAAATACTGCGTTCTCACCAGCTTGTTTGTTCTATAAACTCACTGTTGTGGCTCATGCTCACTAGGCTTCCAGATGTCTGATATATTAATACTTTAACCCTTTCTTAGCTTGAAGTTCAATTGAATTTTGAGGCAACAATATACTCCTAATGGGTACCTTTTGCTTAAGTTAGTGTTGCTTTCTCTTCCTGGAGGTTGAGACTTATCTCTGAAATAGTGCATGGTAAAACATTCAAACTATTTGAAGCTCTATTGTAAATTTAAAATAATGCATAATCTAGTATTAAAAAGAAAATGTAAGAAGAGGTACTTTCTGAAAAATCACATTCCACAATATTCCTTTCTGTTCAGTTTGTTTCAGGGTGAAAAATGAGGGAATACCTTCCTTTATTAAGTCTCAATATGTATCATTCATTTATTTTTACCATCTCAGATGGTGACTGCAGCCATGAAATGAAAAGACACTTGCTCTTTGAAAGAAAAGCTATAACAAACCCAGACAGCATATTAATAAGCAGAGACATTACTTTACCAACAAAGTCCATTTAGTCAAAGCTATGGTTTTTCCGGTAGTCATGTACGAATGAGAGAGTTGGACTATAAAGAAAGCAGAGCACTGAAGAATTGATGCTTTTGAACTGTGGTGTTGGAGAAGACTCCTGAAAGTCCCTTGAACAGCAAGGAAATCAAACCAAACAATCTTAAAGGAAATCAGTCCTGAACATTCATTGGAAGGACTTGATGCTGAAGCTGAAACTCCAATACTTTGGCCACCTGATGTGAAGAACTGACTCACTGGAAAAGACCCCAGTGCTGGGAAATATTAAAGGCAGGAGGAGAAGGTGACAACATCACTGACGATGCGCACAAGTGTGAACAAACTCCAGGAGTTGGTGATGGACAGGGAAGCCTGGCATGCTGCAGTCCATGGGGTTGCAAATAGTCAAACATGACTGAGTGACTGAACTGAATTGAATCATCTCAGAAAGTTTTAGGTAATAAAGTAAATGGGTCAGCTTTTAATATTCAGTTGTACAGAAGTTATGCTTTCAGAATGTGTATCCTTATAAGAATTGTTATTTTGCTGTTCTCCATGAAAATCTGTTTTATTTGGGATCAGTTGCATAGCTGAGGTTCTGATTGCTTTCGAGCATCAGAGGTTCCTTGGCTATTTACAAAACTCTCAGAATATTTACCTTGGGGAGCTAGGCAGATTTGGTAAAGAGAATGCATCTAAAACCAAATGATTTTCTAGAGGCTTTTCTGAACTTGTCCTTTGGTAAATAACTTTTTCACCTGTTTTTGAAGCCAAATTGAACTAGAAAAAAATTAAATGGTATTTCATTTGCTATCATTCATAGCAATTGGCTCTACATATTGAGTATTTTTTTTTTGTAGAGACACATTATTCATTTAATTTCCTGATGAGTCTCAGATTTATAAACTCCAAAGATATGCTATATATTTCTATAGAAAAAATGTTTTAGTCTAGTTGCCTAGAGACACAATTTTTACCCAGGTCTTTGAGCTTAAAACTTACTTCCTGGGATTGGTTTTTAGGGCATAAGGATGAATTTTGCTGTTTGTAACCAAGAGAAGCATTTTTCATAACAAAGTGATTATATTTCTATCTCAAAGTACAATATATACTATGCCTGTCAGAAAATATATTTTAAATAGAATTATTTTATAGTACTTTGATGGAGATATCAAAAACTGCTAATAACATCACATCTGCAAGTGAAAATGACTTTTTCATTTATTCATTACTAAAAAATAAAATTTGTCATAGAGAATCTTTGGTTAGTCCTTTAGTCATGTCCGACTCTTTGCAACCCCATGGACTTTAGCCTGCCAGGCTCCTCTGTTCACAGGGCTTCTCTAGGCAAGAATACTGGAGTGGGTAGCCATGCCCTCCTCCAGTGGATCTTCTCAACCCAGGGATCCAACCCAAGTCTACCCACATTGCAGGCAGATTCTCCTATCCAATGCTAACCAGGCCCGACCCTGATTAGGTTCTGAGATCAGGCAAGATTGGACACGTTCAGGGTGATATGGCCATAGACACAGATGGATTCTTTACCAGCTGAGCCACCAAGGAAGCCAAGTAAATCTGTATTTATTTGGAGAAGATAATTCATCTTAAGTGAAAAATAGCAAATATATGCAGAATTCCTCTTTCATTCCTGTGATGATCTGTTCTCAATTTGAGCATTCTGGAGAAATTCAGCAAATCTCTGAGAGGTGTGGGCTGTATATAGAGATGTTTTGAATCATGCCATCTTTACTGATAATTTGGAATATATTTTTGAGTTCCACCTTGCTTCACATTTTACTCAAAAAATATTTTTGTCCTAACAAAAACTAACTACATTCTCTAAAAAGAACTAAAAACCAGTTCTTTAAATGGTTCAACAAACCTGCTAACTTCTCAAAATGTAAATTTTACAACAGCCAAACCACAGTTCAAATCAGGGTAGCTCGCTGCTGTAATAACTAAACTCTGAAACCTCAGTGGCTCTCCTGAGATGAAGTCTGATTCAGGCAGCTGGTCCTCCTTCTGCTTGCCATGTCTTCTGAAACTCATGGTATCCTGAGCCTGGTGCTAGAGGCACAATGGCTTCTAATTGACTCAGCCCAGAAGTGACACATGCCCCTTCTCTACTTTTCATTGGTCAGAAGTACTTTTATGGCCCCAAATTAACTCTAAGGTTAGCTGGGGAACACAGATGAATGCATGTAACTGATTGTGAGAACATCAACATTGAAAGTCCTTCTTTTTCTCCACCACAGCTCTACCTTCATTGACAAGTTTTCATCAAAAAAGAATGTGGTACCTAACTCCACAAATGCAATTAAACATTGTAAGTTATTGGGCCTAATAAGAGAGACGGAAGTATTGAATTCAATATTTTGAAAGATTGCATTCACTGATTTTGTTGTCATCTGCATGGAAGAGTAACCTGTCACTTCTTAAGTCAACACATTCATCATTGTATAAACACAGTTTACATTGCTAAGTTCAATTCTTTTTGAATTTAACATGCTACTCTGTCAGTTCCAACCACTTTAAAATAAAATAAGATTTGGAAACTAAAAAATAAAACAACAGTAGAAAACTTGGCAGTCTCTCTCTCTCTCTCTTTTTTTTTTCTCCTCAATAGAATTGTCTTTCATTTGGGAGGAAAGTATTAACTGAGGACCATTCAATGATATTGCAATGCAGACTGAGAACAGTGATTTGCCCAAAGCAGGAATTCCATGATATTTGGGAATTTTAGTTAATTTTAAAGATACTGTATGGATATAGTACTCTCTAATTACCTCTAGATTCTCCAACCACTCATTGTAATGAATGGAGACATAGCACAAATATGTATTGTAGAAGTCTTTGTTTTCTCAAAGAGAGGGGGAAACAAGCTAGTATTTATTGGGGTCTTTATATGCTAAGCAAAAAATAAAAATCTCATGTGAATATTGCAATATAAGGAGTACTATTCTTATCTTTTTTAACTAGATGAGGACATTGAGACTCGAGAACCCTGTCTTGAATTATTTAGTTAATAACTGAAAGAGCCTGATTTATAACCCCAAATTGGCTCCAAAGTATCTGATTTTCTACTTTAAAGAGATCTTTAAATTTTTCATAGCATATCACATACATAATAGTAAAAAGAAAATAATAGTTTTGATTTAGGATGCCCAGTTGTATTTTAACTTCTAAAGTTAAATGTATTTCTGCAATACGTTATGTACATTACAAAATAAACATAAAAACAGAAAATTTGAAGGAATAAAGACAGAAAAGATAGAAGAGGTTCTAATATATTTTTTGCTTTATGTTGCTGAAATATTTTGTGCACTTTTCTATAAAAACAACCTGGAAAACCAATTCTTTTTTAAACTCTATTTTGAAAGAATTATAAGCTCACAAGAAATTGCATAAAATAATAAAGAGAAGTTCCTGTCTACCCTTCATCCAGTTTCTCTTACTAATAACATCTTACAGAGCTAAACCAGGAAATGACATTGACAATCTACAGTTGACTAAAGACCACTCCCTCTATCTACCCTGTCCCAAATAGATATATTATGAACAAAATGAGCTCATCCTCCATTTGGAAAAATAAGAAAATGATCTAGGAAACATGTGGAATATGATTTTCAATTCACCAAAATCTTTCTAGTTCATCAAGCCCTGATAATAAATAATTGACAACCAAGTGCAAATGAACAAATCAGCCAGGGTGTCAGTACTTCACAGGGTCTAAGGACACATGCTCTGCTTGATATGAAACCAATGCCAGCATTTCTTCTGAGCCTCAGTTTATTCATCTTTCTAAGGAAGCTAATAATAGTGCTCATTCCACCAGCTACTAGCTATTATTAGTATTGTTCTCCAAATTACTGATGAAGAAGTGTACTCAGAGAGTTCATTCAGTTATTCAAAATCAAATTACTAATTATGGACAAAGTTGGACTTAAATTTTGTTGTTTTCACCTGAATGCTGTTCCTACCACGTTATTCTCATATCCAGGCAGGGAGGAAGGACAAAATAGAAAATACTGTAGCAAACTCTCATTTCATACTACTCTGAATATTTTAGACATTTGATTCATAGCTTATTTCTGTTAATTATCCCTACTGAACAACCACAAATTTCTCCAAATATTTAAAGGTCAACTTTAGTTATTAATAAGTTACATTTGTAGATGGTGTTCTGCTGGTCTAAAATCATATATATTACAAAGTAATCAGATATTAACAGTATTTTAATTTCTGGGACTAATTTTATCCTAAGAAATCTGGTTTTCTGTTTAAGTAAAAGGTTCTGAATTGTAATTGTCATAGACATTTTCATTTAATTCTTTAGAAAAAATGCTTAGTCTTATAGAGACTTTTTGTGAGGCTTTAGCAACAATGATGAATCAAAAATACCAAAAAAAAATCATTTTATTTATCTAAGTTGTTCCTTAAGTTGCTTAAGGCTGTCAAGGTAATAGTAGACAGGTCTAAGTTAAAGACAAATTGGTTGCTAGAGATCAATATGTAAACTAGAACATTCAGCATCAATTTTTCTTGTACAAACTTACTCAACTCCAGGTTTTAGGAAAACATCCATATTAAACATAGACCCTTTCTGTTTAAAGCCACAGTATGAAACGACAGCCAATTTCAGGTCAAGATCACATGCTGAATATTTTTCCAGTCATATGGGAAATTTTTATTTAATTTTCTAACATTTTCTTGAAGTACTCTTCACATGTGTTCCAATAAATGTAAACATTAACTGTTGCTATTATCCTAGTTTTATTTTAAAAGTATTATATTTACTATACCTACAAATAGTTTACACAAAGCAAGAAACCTAATATTTATATTTTATAATAAATATTATGAATATCTCTCTCAGGGAAAGAAACTGTTTAGACAATCTGCTTTTCACATAGAAAATCATGCTTCTAAATCGTAGTGACTATAGCTTTTCATTTTAACTTTTTTCATATTAGAGACAGTTATTACTATAAAAGTAAAATAGGGCCTTTTAGCTATAGTTAAGAAACTTTCTTTTTTCTGCAAAGAGGGAAAATTATGGAAGCTGTAAATAAGTAATGATTGCCAAAGATCAGAGGAATTTTACATAAGACCAAAGCAATTTAATCTGGTGCTTTGATACAAGTTTGTAAATAATTCAGCATAATGATAATAACGACATCTTGAGAATTCTCAGCAACTGAACTGCCCTTGAAGGTATTAGAAGATGATTAGAAATTTAATGTTTTTAAGTCATGAATTAATTTTTGAATTTTTCCATGTGGGGTGAAGTCTATTATTTTAAGTAGTTGCTACCCAATCTCTTTAGTGTAAATACAAAAAAATATTAATATACTGGTCCTCTGTGTAGTAGAATTCACTTAGCCAGAGGTAGAATATCTGGCTATTTCCCTAAGAGTCAGGAATTCAAAATTAATAAGTTGTTTTTTTTCTTAAGTTTCTATTTCACACAGATTATTTTCATCATCTAATTTTTTCACATCTCCTTAGAAACATGCCTTCAAATATGATTCAAAAAGACCCAGGTATGACTCTAGTTGGATATGATTCTCCAACTAGAATAAGCCAATCTCTGTTCAGGGAGTCAGTTTTGCCTCTCTTTTAACTAGTTTAGTCTTAGACAGTTGGTTATTTTTTTTTTTTTTTCCTAGGAGCATAGATTTTCTCATGGGTAAAATAAAGAAATTGGATTCTGTGATCTGAGTAATCTCCTGCAGTTCTATAATGCTCCAAGTATATTGCTTTCTAAATAATTCCTCAAAAGAGAGAGCCCTTCATTACCAGCCCCTTCCTGTTTGTCCAGCCAGCCAGAGAATTACTGATAATTCTGTAGACCCTGAGTTGCTTCATGAGCCCATGATGATTCTTGTGTAAGTGGAAAGTCCTTTCTGCTTTCCTTTCCATAGGAAACGTGTGCTCATCCTTCGATACCTTGTCCAATTGCTTTCCCCCTGAAAATTCTCCTTAGTCCAGTCCTTCAGAGTTCATTACTTCCTCCCTTCAACCATCACATTTACTGACATCTTTCTCTATTTTCTTTTTTTAATTTTATTTTATTTTTAAACTTTACATAATTGTGTTAGTTTTGCCAAATATCAAAATGAATCCACCACAGGTATACATGTGTTCCCCACCAATCATTCCAGGCACTAATGTTCTTTCATTCTCAGTGTCCCCAAATAAATAATGATTTTTAAATATAAGACTCATATTTTGGTTTCATAACTACATAAGCAATGGGATTATATAAATACCTGGTAAATGAAGGAAAATTAAACTGTTAATAAGGCAAAAGCATATTAATGAAAAAGGACTGGGAGCCATAAGATTGAGATTATGGTATTAGTTTTATTAATGATTGTTTTGTATTCTTGGTTAAATCACTTCAACTTTAGTCAAGTATCACTAATAATGCAAACAGTGCCTATCTTATTGGATTGGTTTTATGATTATGCTGTATGATAATTCAAATTAAATTACATAAGTAGATGTTTTATATTTATGACATATATATATATATATATATATATGGCTTCCCTGGTGGCTCAGATGGAAGAATCTGCCTGCAGTGCAGGAGACCCAGGTTTGATCCCTAGGTTGGGAAGATTCCCTAGAGACGGGAATGGCAACCCACTCCAGTATTTTTGCCTGGAGAATTCTATGGACAGGGGAGCCTGGAAGGCTACTTTGAAATCTCAGATTCCTATAATTTTAAGAGCTTATTATTATATCTGGTCAGCCACCACAATAAAATAGTAAAAATTTCCTACTTTTCTTCTATCAGTTACAGATTTTTTTGTTTAATCATCAAAAGTGGTTTTTAAACATTTAGATGGGAAAGTCAGATTCAAAGTTCCAGATAACAAATGAACCAGTGGTAACTGAAAAGTAACCAAATATCCAAATGTCTTCTAGAATGTACTTTCCAGCTGGGTTAGTTAACATTGTTTGTTCTTTACTAAGAAAATATCTTCTGCACAACATGAAATTGAGGTTTTGAAACAGCTGATTTTATTTCACTAATGAGCCATATGCCAGTACCTTTTTAGTTTGTTCATTTTAAATCCATTTTACCTGTTTGACTCCAAAAAAATAAATTCTGTATAAGAAAGTGATATCCTTATTTTTATAAAATGCTAAAGCATAGAAAACTTGAAGATGGTTTGTTCAACTGTCTTACACTGATTAGTGGGAGGTACACAGCTCCACAAGAACCCTTCTCATTAATAGCAAGCATCACAAATAGAATGCCAATCGCCCAGGGGGTCCAGCCAGAGGAAATCTGCATCTTTGGGTGTAAGACTCACTGTGTAGACTAATGATGCAATGTGTCTACATTTAAAATACCACCACTTGAATTCTGCCAGTGTGAGGTTCCCAATATTTCATAGCAAAGTAAAATTTAAAAGTGAATGATGTAGATATCATGAAATAAACCAGGTAATTTCAACACATGATTTTTTCTGAGCATCATTTTCAAGGTATTATCAACTACTTATATAATAGAAACAGCCAAGGAGTTGCATAAATCCATGTTTCCTCATTAAATATAAAATATATGCCACTTGGAGCAATGATTTTCCTCACCCAGATGCAGAATATTATGCTTCACGGGACTTCCGTGGTGATCCAGTGGTAAAGAATCTGCCTTGCAATGCAGGGAACCCAGGTTCAATACCTGGTGCAGGAAGATTCCACATTTGCTATTGTTGTTCAGTTGCTAAGTCATGTCCGACTCTTTGCAACCCACATGAACTTCAGCACAAGACTTCCCTTCATTATCTCCCTGAGTTTGCTCAGACTCCTGTGCACTGAGTCAGTGATGCCATCCAATCCAATTCTGAACCACATGCCACGGGACTAAGCCTTTGTGCTACAACTGCTGAGCCTGTGTCCTAGAGCCCATGAGCCACAATAAGAAGCTACCACAAGGAGAAGTCTGTGTACCACAATTAGAGAGTAGCCCCTCTTGCCGCAACTATTAAAAGAGAAAAGCCCGCGTGCAGCAAAGAAGACCCAGTGAGACCAAAAAATAAAATAAAAGTAAAATTTAAAAGAGCTATTTAAAAATGCTTCATGAATGTGCTCACTTTAGATCTATGAGCAAAACTATTTTAATAATGCTATTTAAAATAACAGTACAAAAATCTTTAGTAAATAACTTTCAATTTAGGAAATAAATATGTGCACAAGTATAGATATATAGATAATAACTCTGAGTGTAGACTTAAATATAGTTACTTAAATAAACATGGACACAGCATACATCCAGATATCCATTACTAAATCAATATGTACCTTTAGAAATACTGTTCAACTCCAAGCTTCATCTGTTGTAACACTCTCTTGTAACACTCTACCATGTGATTTTCCAACAGTGCATCCTTATTTATCCTGAGACCTGTGTTTTCACATCAATTCATGACTCCCATAATGACAACACTCTTCTAGTGCTTTTGGGAATTATTTTTCTCTATTATTGTTAAACTAATGATGGGTTATGTACCAAGAATAGTGTTATTACTTTTGACTCTGTCTGAAAGTTTTCTCAACTTTTATTTCCTTCTCCTTGAAAACTTTTATACATGGGGAAGATTTTCTAAGGGTCCAGACTTTGGTCCTAAAAAATTACTGTATGGCTGTCTGAATCACTACTTAAGAAATATCATATCTGAGAGAAAAATCAGCTTTGTTATTTCTATTTTACTAAAGTGTTACAATATCGAAATTATAACCTTAAGTCACTTTAAGGTATCTTTCATCAAGTACCAGTATTTCTGTTGATGATCTGAGAAAACCCCAGATTGTTTACCAGAGGAGAACATATCAATACTTACTCTCATTTAATAATCATATACTTTATCCAACATCCCTGTCTATCCTAAATTATCCAAGAAAATAAGAGCAGATAGTTATGAAACTCCAAATAAAAAACAGTGAATGAATGGAATTATATCTTTAGCTTTGAACTTAGTGTATTTTTTCATCAGATTTGTCTTCCCAGTTAGGAATTTCATAGGTTAAAATCAAGTCTAATTCCTCCCTTGGAGAGGAAAATTACATAATAGAGGACAACTAATGAAATACTCCAAATATAATTTCTTTTTAAAAAATATTATTTTTATTGAATTATGGTTGATTTACAACATAATAGTTTCAGGTGTACATTTACACTTTTAAAGAACTTCCTTCTCCCAGAATGTATATGTACATATAAGGTAATATACCAGGACTATGAGCCACTAATCATATGTGCCATGCTGTGCTAAGCTGCTTCAGTCTTGTTCAACTCTTTGCAAACCCATGGACTGTAGCCCGCCAGGCTCCCCTGTCCACGGGATTCTCCAGGATAGAATACTGGAGTGGGTTGCCATGCCCTTCTCCAGGGGATCTTCCCAACCCAGGGATCGAACCCACCTCTACGTCTCCTGCATTGGCTGGTGGGTTCTTCACCACTAGTGACACCTGGGAAGCCCCATCGGGCATATAACCACTCCAGTTACAAAAAGTTCACAAGTAAGCATCTATTAGTGTGTGGTTGTGGGTCAGCTAAGGTCACTGAGCAATTTTTTTTCCTCCTATGGTAGTTAGAATGAATTCTCCCTGTTTCATTTTCCAGGTCCTCTCAATCTCCTCACTTGCATCTCTCCAAGGGGAGGCCGAGTCACTTAATCTGATTGGCTGGTTTAGAAAGAGGCGTGAACAGGACCAGCCTTGTCTTTTTTCTTCACTCTTTGGTGGGGAGGGAGCACACATTCTCCTCCGCTCTTCCATGTCATCATCAGTCTTACTGGGTCATCTCTGCCCTGTGTCAAGAGTCCATACAGGACACAAAGGATAAGTCTTTCTGGGTCTGGGTTTAGTATTAGGAAGCCCAGGTCCCTGCAGATATGACCCAAGATTTTCCAAGGTCTAACTTGCCTTGAGAAATAATTTATCTCCGTTTTAACAGATAGTTCAGGACTGAGACATGGAGATAAAGAATGATAATTTTTTAATTCGCCAAGAATTGAAATATGTGGTCTTGTTGATTTTTCAGGCAACTTGTTTGCATTTAAGACATAAATTTTAAAATTACTGAACCAAAAGTCTGATTTCATCAAAATACCCTTATATTTACCTGATAACTACTCTAAAGAGCAGAGCAGAATTTATATATATATATACACATATATATATATATATATATATACACATATATATATATACATACACACACACACCCATAATACTGGAGTGGGTAGCTTTTCCCTTCTCCAGAAGATCTTCCCAACCTAAGGATCGAACCTAGGTCTCCCGCATTGCAGACATATTCTTTACCCGCTGAGCCACAAGGAAAGTGCAAGAATACTGGAGTAAGTAGCCATTCCCTTCTCCAGAGGATCTTCCTGACCCAGGTATCAAATAAAGGTCTCCTGCATTGCAGGCAGATTCTTTACCAACTGAGCTATCAGAGAAGCTCATAATGTGTGCATAATATATATGCACTGCTGCTGCTGCTACTAAGTCACTTCAGTCGTGTCCGACTCTGTGCGACCCCACAGACGGCAGCCCACCAGGCTCCCCCGTCCCTGGGATTCTCCAGCCAAGAACACTGGAGTGGGTTGCCATTTCCTTCTCCAATGCATGAAAGTGAAAAGTGAAAGTGAAGTCGCTCAGTCGTGTCCCGACTCTTAGCGACCCCATGGACTGCAGCCCACCAGGCTCCTCCATCCATGGGATTTTCCAGGCGAGAGTACTGGAGTGGGTTGCCATTACCTTCTATATATATATGTACACATATATATTAATACACACACACACACACACACACATATATATGTATTCTCTACAAATGTAACAGATACAGTCAAAGAAAATCCTGAGGTCTTGAGCTGTTAAATCGTCAGATTCTGCTTCAAATTCTTAGTCTTCTTTCTCCTCTTTGCCAAACTTGAGTGTGAACAAAAGATCTAAAAGTCTCAATCAGCTTGACAGAATTTTAGACATCTTTCTTCGTATCTCTAGGCTTTTGATCTCCCTTTTATTAGAGCATTTATCTCAGAAAACTTGTAATTTCACTTTCTACTCTGCCCATTTGAGATGAGAATCTTCTCACAGCCTCCTACCAGTTTTACAACTCAAAAATACCTTTCTCTAGGACCTGGAATTCATTTATTTGAACATAATCAGCAAAGGTGATAGAACCCTTTTCTCCCAGTCTCTTCAGGAAATGGGAGCCTGGCTTCCCTAAGTGACAATTAGCAAACACAGAGTCTAATCATTTTAACCAACCTCCCCACTTAACATCCTCCAGTACTTTTCCACTAACTCACTCAAGGTTTTAAAATCTCTCCAGCCTTTTGTTTCAGCTGACTTGAGTTTATTCTCTCTCTCCAATTGCAACAATCTTAAGTATAGTCTTCCTTGCCTATTTAACTGGTCCTGTGCAAATTTTTGTTTTACAAGTGCCTCGATGAGTATTCTGCCTTCCAAAGAGGCTGATATGGAGCACCGTAGTGGCTACTACTTTGGGAACTTCTGCAGTTCCCAAAGGTCTGCAGAAGTAACCTACAAAATTATCATGGTAAAAAAAAAACAAAGTTTTCCAACAAGATGATGTTGTGAGATAACCGTAGTTATAGTATGGGAGAGGGCAGTGGCACCCCACTCCAGTACTCTTGCCTGGAGAGTCCCATGGACAGAGGAGCCTGGTGGGCTGCAGTCCATGGGGTTGCTGAGGGTCGGACACAACTGAGCGACTTCACTTTCACTTTTCACTTTCATGCATTGGAGAAAGAAATGGCAACCCACTCCAGTGTTCTTGCCTGGAGAATCCCAGGGACAGGGGAGCCTGGTGGGCTGCCGTCTATGGGGTCGCACAGAGTCAGACATGACTGAAGCGACTTAGCAGCAGCAGCAGCAGTATGGGAGTAGTGCACTCTCTGACCAGATTAAGCAAGTCCAGGAGTTTTGTTGAAATCATGAATCTAGAAGTTATTTGGTAAGCTGTGCTCATTTCAAGTAAGAATTGAAAGATCTCATAGGAAACTTTTCCTTTTCTTAGGAGAAAAATAGCTCTCAGAATATGGATGAGAAATTCAGGGATATACACTGAGTGATTTATCACACCTGAACACAGTTCTTCAAATAATTGGTAGAATGTGTTAGTGTTCCAACTCTTTACTCCCTCCTCAGTAATACTATTAGGCATCTGTTTCTTTTGCCACATTAACTGTGAAGGAATCTACCACTGTCAGTAGGGTATTCATCTCAGCCTCTTGACTCCGGGCCTGGCCATGCAACATCTTTATTCAATGAATTTAATGAATGTGAAGCGAATGGAGGCCTGAACAATACTTGTGCAATCAGGCTTGTTCTCTCTCGCCTCTGCCACCATCATAGAAGGAACACCCCTCCTGTAACCAGCTGGGACGAAGACAATGGGAAGAACCTGGAATAGAGCCACTCATTTATTATTAATCATCAGTGAAAACAAAACAAAACAAAACAAAAAAAACAACAGTTGCTCAGTTGAGATCAGTTTAGATCAGTGAAGCCCCAGCCAACACAAGTAACAATGAGAATAATAAACCACAAATTTGGGTCCAATCACTTCATGGCAAATAGATGGGGAAACAGTGGAAACAGTAACAGAATTTATTTTCTCGGGCTCCAAAATCACTGGAGATTGTGACTGCAGCCATGAAATTAAAAGACACTTGCTCCTTGGAGAAGAAAGTTATAACAAAAAAATTATAAGAAGAAAAACAGTTATAACAAACCTAGACAGTGTATTAAAAAGCAGAGACATTACTTTGCTGACAAAGGTCCATCTAGTCAAAGCTATGGCTTTTCCAGTAGTTATGTGTGGGTGTGAGAGTTGGATCATAAAGATAGTTGAGCACTGAAGAATTGATGCTTTTGAACTGTGGTGCCGGAGAAGATTCTTGAGAGTCCCTTGGACTGCAATTCTTTGGCTCCAATACTCGGACTCCAATACTTTGGCCACCTGATGGGAAGACCCAAATCATTGGAAAAGACCCTAATTCTGGGAAAGACTGAAGGCAGGAGGAGAAGGAGATGACAGAGGATGAGATGTTTGGATGACATCACGGACTTGATGGACTTGAGTTTGAGCAAGCTCCAAGAGTTGGTGACGGACAGGGAAGCCTGGCGTGCTACAGTCCATGGGGTTACAGAGTCGGACAGGCTGAGTGACTGAACTGAGATGAAGTGGACTGCAAGAAGAACAAACCAGTCAATTATAAAGGAAATAAATCCTGAATATTCACTGGAGGGACTGATTCTGAAACTAAAGTTCTAATACTTCAGCCACCTAATGCGAAGAACTGTCTTATTGGAAAAGACCCTGATGCGGAGAAAGATTGAAGACAGGGGGAGAAGGGGGTGATAGAGGGTGAGATGGTTGAATGGAATCACTAACTCAATGGGCATCAGTTTGAGCAAGCTCTGGGAGTTTGTAATGGACAGGGAAGGCCGGTGTGCTACAGTCCATGAGGTTGCAAAGAGTCAGACAGGACTGAGCAACTGAACAACAACAGATTTGGAGGCTGACCATTATGTACACAAAATAATTAAAGCAATGATTTGCTCACAAAACTTACATCAGAGATCATTGTTATAATAACTAAAAGAACCTTCATTTCTTTCCCAAGAGGACTGCTGTTTACAGCTGACATTAATGTGCTGGAACCTCCATATTTTACACTGAAAAGGAGACATTTCATGTGGTCTACCTTTCTCAACATGATTATATAAAATAATACACTAATTCATGCCATACAGTTTGAAAACCAAAAACAATTTAAGATTTAAAGAAAGAAATGAACCTAATCACAGTTTTTAGTAGCATTTGAAAACAAGAAATGTATGAATAGGGAACATCAGGTGGAGATGAAGAAGTGTTTCTGGAGCTGATGTTTCTATGGCAATGGAACCTTGAATGACTCACCTAGCCTCTCTAGATCTCTGAGTTCTATCACATTTAAAATTTTAATCCTATAGAATTAAAAAGGTTATTAAACATTTTCTCATGGTTTGTCAAACGATAGTGAACAAAAAATGTAAATACATATATATATATATATACCTGCTGCTGCTGCTGCTAAGTCACTTCAGTCGTGTCTGACTCTGTGCGACCCCATAGACGGCAGCCCACCAGACTCCCCTGTCCCTGGGATTCTCCAGGCAAGAACACTGGAGTGGGTTGCCATTTCCTTCTCCAATGCATGAAAGTGAAAAATGAAAGTGAATTTGCTCAGTCGTGTCCGACCCTTATCGACCCCATGGACTGCAGCCTACTAAGCTTCTCTGTCCATGGGATTTTCCAGGCAAGAGTGAGTACCTTCTCCATATATATGTATATATGTACATAATATCTGGTGCAATATTTGCTCATACTTTCTAAATATATTAAGCATAGCTATATAAATGTGTGTGTGTGTATGTGTTAGTTGCTCAGTCGTGTCCAGTCTTTGTGACCCCATGGACCACCAGACTCCTCTGTCCATGGAATTCTCCAGGCAAGAATACTGGAGTGGGTTGTCATTCATTTCTCCAGGGGATCTTCTGGACCCAGGGATCAAACCTAGGTCTCCTGCATTGCAGGCAGATTCTTTACCATCTAAGCTACCAGGGAATCCCCATATATGTGTATACACATACATATGTATGTACAACTGAGCAACCACTCCAGTGTTCTTGCCTGGAGAATCCCAGGGATGGGGGAGCCTGGTGGGCTGCCATCTATGGGGTCGCACAGAGTCAGACATGACTGAAGCGACTTAGTGGCATATATAAGAGAGAGAGAGAGAGGGAAAGTGAAAGAAGGAAATAGATATACAAACACAGATATATTCTATACTCATGCCACAGAGGGTGTCCTAAGGCACAAAGGTAGGACAGACAAAAGGGGTAAAATTACAGACTTTACAAAGCTTATATTCTTGGTTCCATCACAGATGAGGTTTGTGACCTTTGGTTCATATTAATCTCACCTTAATTTCAGTTTACTCTGTATAAAAATGACAGTAATGAGGACTTTTCAGACTATCTTGTCTGCCTTGAAAGTAACTGCTGCTGCTGGTGCTGCTAAGTCACTTCAGTTGTGTCCGACTCTGTGCGACCCCATAGACAGCAGCCCATCAGGCTCCACTGTCCCTGGGATTCTCCAAGCAAGAACACTGGAGTGGGTTGCCATTTCCTTCTCCAATGCATGAAAGTGAAAATTGAAAGTGAAGTCGCTCAGTCATGTCCGACTCTTCTCGACCCCATGGACTGGAGCCTACCAGGCTCCTCCATCCATGGGATTTTCCAGGCAAGAGTACTGGAGTGGGGTGCCATTGCCTTCTCCGTGAAAGTAACTGAGGCAACATTTATTAATGTACTTTGTAAATCAAAGACAGTAAATTGGTGCTGTTGTTTTTAATAGTTGGAGTGCAATATAGCTCAGATCAGCATAGTTGTCCATAAGTCCTTCTTTATTCAAGGGCATAAATATTAATAAATCCTACAAGAAATAGTTAAGAAGGAAGTTTCTAAAGAATAATACTCACAGTAAACATTTTATAGTATTGTAGTTAAGTGTTCCATCTTTTTAATTATAGCCACATTCAGTTAGGCTAAAAAAGAGTCAAGCCAAAATAAGTCTGGAGACTCCACAAATAAGACTATTATGCATTATGAGATTCTTTTTTTCTCAATTTAATCAGAATTCTACAGATTGCACTCTAAAATCCACAACTTTAGTTTCCAATCAGAGCTACTGGTTATAAATATTTGTGAATGCTTTGATTAGAAATAATTCTCTGTTCATGGAGAAGCTTATAATATAATCACTATCCAGTTTATATGATAGAAGACCAATGTATCAAGTTACAAGCAAACGGAGTCTTTCACTGAGATGTTGCAGATAAATTTGGTCTATTTCCTATTCTTATGCTTTCATTTTTACAAAGAATTAAAAAATATTTAAAAGTTAAACTTTTAAAATTAAACTTTATTGACTGCCAAATGAATTTTTTTCTTTGCAGATTTACAATGAACATGTGGTTATGTAAATATCTTTTCTGGAAATGTATTTCAACATAATCCTACATGACTTGCAAGAGATTTAGATGGTCACATAAACCTGTGGTGCGACCACAGATTTCAGAGATAAACATGATCTCTTAGGTGGTTATTTTCATTGTGACATATTTTATATACATAAGTGGATAAATTCAACTTGTTTCCAGGAATCTATTAAGAATTATCTTGTGATATGTTTCAAAGTTTTTAAACTAAGTTCACAATGTGTATTTAATATTTGGAATAGAGGATACAGGAGATTAATTATAGCACCAAACTCCAAAGTCTTGAATGGATGTTTTTAAGATCTCTGTGCTAACACTTGTTATGATTTGCTAATACTTTAATAAACCTGCTTTTTATTTTTCAATAAAAAGAACAATCAGGTTCCAGCTACTTAAACATTTATTTTATCTGTATTGAGGATTTACTATACTTTGAATTTGTTTTTGTTGTTGTGTGTGTGTGTTTTTTTTGACTGCTTATTAACAGCTCATCTAAAGAAAAGAAAGGAGATAGGCCTCAAGTCAATCAAAATTGTTTGGAAGTGATCTGTCTGAGATATTTCTTGTCCAGAGATCACCCTGTTTGTTTTGGCTGCCTTGCTCAATATTCTTTTTGAGTTCCTTTAAAATATACCTGCTCAGCCAAAGGATATGACCTTTAAGGTAGAAAAAGACGAGTTTTTGATCATGGCTTTAAAATTAGCTGCCTTTCTCTGATAGAAGAAAATTGGTATGAATTTAGTTCAGGATGATTCTTCAGTATAAGAAGATCGTGAGATTGCTCAATTTTTCCATAATTAGTTGAACAAGACTGAGCAACTAACACACAACACAGAATACAACACTTCATATTAGCCCTCTCTTGACTAGTTCAAGCTTCAAAGAGATCTCTTCAAGGAACTACAATATCACGTTCAGGTGACTCGTAAATGTATATTTTTGAGTGCATTCCCAAAGTTAATTGAAAACAAAAGGGAACTTCCCACTTCTGGACCAATAATGGGAATGGCAATTAGACAAGAGACAGAAGTAGACATCAAGGAAGGAAGCGGTAGGTAGGTGCCCACCTCTCCTTCCCATCCTGTCCCCTACCACTCCGGAAGCTTGAGCTGAACTCCAGTCAGATAATGGGAGCTCCAGTCAGATAGTAGGATTTAGAACCATCCAGATATATCCAAGCCATTTGAGACTCTGGAGGAGGATCATCTTTTAGGATACCAACCTGAGATAAAGCATCATTTGTGAAAATCTGAGAGTGGCAGGCTTTTTCGTGTGGTTTGACTTAGATTCCCTTAGTTCTGGTGTGCATGAACCACATCTAGATGAAGCCAAGTCTGGTTGAGGAGGTAACCCAGGGGTATTTTTTGTGTGTGTGCAGGTTTCTTTTGGTGACAGGACACAAAACACTGATGCTTGGCTCAGTGGAAGGCAGAACTCTGTTTACTATTCCAAATAAAAGAAGGTGGCTAGCAGGGCCATCCAGGGACCTAAATATGGGACAGGACAACAGCAAACCAGAGTCACTGGGAAGAACTTGTGTATGGTGGTGGGAAGGGGAGGGGGCAAAAAGGAAGGTTAGCTATGTTTCACAGGCTCCCAGTAGATTGGCTAATTTGTTATTGTTGTTTTTCTTTGTTTTCACTGCATGGCTTGTGGGATCTTATTTTCCTAACCAGGGACTGAACCCAGGCCATTGTAGTGAAAGTACTGAGTTCTAACCACTGGACCACCAGGGACTTCCCTAGATTGGCTAATTTGAATAAGTGTTCACTCTCTAGGGTTAGTGTTCCTAGCTGTCTGGTATCTGGTCCTGGGACAGTTAGGACATTGCATAGTGACCTGGAGAGTGAGACTCAAATAACGGAAATGGTTGGACTGTGGACTTAATTAGCTGCTAAAGATGAGAAACTGACTGGTCTCTAGCCAGGACATAAAAATTGGGTCCAGGCAGCATTAAGAAAAAGCTATATTACAATTGATCCCTTGATGTCTTGATGTGAGTTTTCAGTTTTAAATATGTAAAGTATTTGTGTAGCATAAAAAGTAGAGGAGAATTTTAGTGAGTAGGGTATACATTGCCCTTAATAGCATAGACAACATTCTATTATGAGAGTAAAAAGGAGTAAAACAAGTATTAGAAAACTTTGGAGGCTGGTCCCATAACCAGATTCCCCACTAACATGCTATTTACATAAAAAAAAAAAAAAAACAACACTGAAAATGTTCAGGGTCCCTAACAATATCACAGTGAAGTTGTAAAGTATGTTAAAAGTATGAGGTACTTCTTTATGACAGTATCTTGGTATATTCCTTGGATTAAGTGGAAGATCCTGCCATTAAATTATTGGACGTTGTAAACTTATAGCCCAGTAAAGTATATGTAAAGATTAGTGGTATTTATTTAAAACAAAGAGGAAGGGGTTATTGTGGAGGTTATGGTCACAGACACAAGGCAAATGGTCATGGTGGCAAGTGGGATGAGGGGAGTAGAAAGCACTAAGGGACAGGTGGTCTTATCTCCAGGGATCAAGAGCTGGACCAACAGGAGGCAGTTGTCTCCTGGGGAAAGCAAACATCGACATTACTTTTTAGGACAGCACAAATAGTAGTAATAATCTTTAAAGATGTCCTTCTAGGCATGGAGTGTAGGGATATATGTTTCAGCAGAGAACAAGGAGCATACCAGGATTATAGACCAAGCAAACAGCAAGCTCAGGAAATGTAACATAATCCCTAACTTGGCAGGAAGAAAAATAATAAACACTCTGTGTCCAATTTGTCAGCACCTTAGGGGAAAGGGTCAATGGACATTGCTAGGGCAGTGGTCTTGATGCTGAGCTGAAGTCATCTCCAAGGCAAGATCTTGGGCTGGGGCTATGTTATTTGGGATGTGGGACTGAGGTATGTTTCCAAGTAAATATCAACTTGAGTTGATATAAGTATGTTTTGGGGGGCTCTGTGTTATTATACAGCTACTCGTAGAATTTGAAGATAACATTTTTGGACCTTGGAGCTTGACTTAAAAATATCTTTAAGTCGAGGGGATTTATGAATATACACCCGACAAAGGTGATGCCTGTATCAGGGGTACTGCAGGAATTGAACAAAAGTGCCAGAACCCAACAGACCTAAGTAAGGGTGATCAAGTCTATGCTAAGTCGCTTCAGTCGTGTCCGACTCCGTGCGACCCCATAGATGGCAGCCCACCAGGCTCCCCCGCCCCTGGGATTCTCCAGCCAAGAACACTGGAGTGGGTTGCCATTTCCCTCTCCAATGCATGAAAGTGAAAAGTGAAAGTGAAGTCGCTCAGTCGTGTCCGACTCTTAGCGACCCCATGGATTGCAGCCTAACAGGCTCCTCCGTCCATGGGATTTTCCAAGCAAGAGTACTGGAGTGGGGTGCCATTGCCTTCTCTGGTGATCAAGTCTAAAGGCTTCCAATAGTTCAAGGTTTTACCTCAGTGAGGGAAGACAGAATTATGCTGGAAAAGGTTTTAAATGACATGGTCTAATTTGGGTGTATGATATAAATATTAACAGGGTACTTGTTTGCCAATTAAAATGTCTGTATCTGAGCCTGGAGCTCCAGTCTTTGTAGGCAAGTCCTCCAATTTAGATGATTATAATGGGTTATTTGCCTCAGTTTTTAATTCAGTTGATGACTGGCCAGCAATCAAGTTCTTTGGGCTCCGGGGCTTGAATTAACCAAAGTCCTTGGCATCCAGGCCTCAGAATTTGCCATGCTTGATTTAAACAATGACTTCCCTGGAATGCTCAAACTACCGCACAATTGCACTCATCTCACACGCTAGTAAAGTAATGCTCAAAATTCTCCAAGCCAAGCTTCAGCAATATGTGAACCGTGAACTTCCTGATGTTCAAGCTGGTTTTAGAAAAGGCAGAGGAACCAGAGATCAAATTGCCAACATCCCCTGGATCATGGAAAAAGGAAGAGAGTTCCAGAAAAACATCTATTTCTGCTTTATTGACTATGCCAAAGCCTTTGACTGTGTGGATCACAATAAACTGTGGAAAATTCTTCAAGAGATGGGAATACCAGACCACCTGACCTGCCTCTTGAGAAATCTGTATGCAGGTCAGGAAGCAACAGTTAGAACTGGACATGGAACAACAGACTGGTTCCAAATAGGAAAAGGAGTACATCAAGGCTGTATATTGTCACCCTGTTTATTTAACTTCTATGCAGAGTACATCATGAGAAACGCTGGACTGGAAGAAACACAAGCTGGAATCAAGATTGCCGGGAGAAATATCAATAACCTCAGATATGCAGATGACACCACCCTTACGGCAGAAAGTGAAGAGGAACTCAGAAGCCTCTTGATGAAAGTGAAAGTGGAGAGTGAAAAAGTTGGCTTAAAGCTCAACATTCAGAAAATGAAGATCATGGCATCCAGTCCCATCACTTCATGGGAAATAGATGGGGAAACAGTGGAAACAATGTCAGACTTTATTTTTCTGGGCTCCAAAATCACTGCAGATGGTGATTGCAGCCATGAAATTAAGACTCTCACTCCTTGGAGGAAAAGTTATGACCAACCTAGGTAGCATATTAAAAAGCAGAGACATTACTTTGCCAACAAAGGTCCATCTAGTCAAGGCTATGGTTTTTCCTGTGGTCATGTATGGATGTGAGAGTTGGACCGTGAAGAAGGCTGAGCGCAGAATTGATGCTTTTGAACTGTGGTGTTGGAGAAGACTCTTGAGAGTCCCTTGGACTGCAAGGAGATCCAACCAGTCCATTCTGAAGGAGATTAGCTCTGGGATTTCTTTGGAAGGAATGATGCTAAAGCTGAAACTCCAGTACTTTGGCCACCTCATGCGAAGAGTTGACTCATTGGAAAAGACTCTGATGCTGGGAGGGATTGGGGGCAGGAGGAGAAGGGGACGACAGGGGATGAGATGGCTGGATGGCAGCACTGACTCGATGGACTTGAGTCCCAGTGAACTCCGGGAGTTGGTAATGGACAGGGAGGCCCAGCGTGCTGCGATTCATGGGGTCACAAAGAGTGGGACACGACTGAGTGACTGATCTAATCTGATCTGATCTGACCTGAAGTGTTTGAGCCTCTGGTTTACTAACCAGTGAAAGAACCCAGACAGATAGTAAGAAGACCAACAGTCAACATAATGGTCTGTGGCTGCGCCTGACAGATCTTTGTTGCCTGATGCTGATTCTCCTTGAATGATTATCAAAGTGGGGAGTGCCTGGTTTCATCATTATGGATTATGGTATTGCTTTTATTACTATCTCCAAATATGATTTTTATTTAGTAAGTGGGGTTTTCTATTTCTCTTCTTAGCAGACCACGTTTTCTGGGAAAAATGGCCCAACTACTAATTTCAATTTTGTAGAAGAGATCAAAGAGAGATTGGATCAAAGAGAAATGTGGATTAACTGTCCACCCCTTTTAACTTAAATGTTGAGGAAGTCTTTTGGGTGGCAAAAGTTCAGGCTCAAATGGGTCCTATACCAAATGTGCAGGTGTCTGGCCCTTAGGATAGCCTATGGTTAATGGATCCCAGGGGAGTATATGTAATTTATTTAGCCTCCAGTTCTTATGAGATGGGGAAGAATCAAAGATCTGTAAGGAAAGAGGAAGACATTATTAAAGGGCTACATGCATAATGAGTTTTCATATACATAGGCATAACAAATAACCTCATTTAAATATAGGGAAGAGCCATGGGAAGGGCTTTTTATTTTTTATTTGGTAGGTTCTGGTGTGAGTCAGTTAAGGCACCTTGAATTAAGCATACACCATTTAAAGCTATAAATTTGCCTACACCCCCAAGTTATAAGTAATGTCATAGATTTAAACCTAAGTCTTCTGATGTCTGTTGTGATTTCTTAATCTTTTTTCTTGAAATATGGTTGGTGTATAATACTATGTAAGTTACACTATATAACTTACATACTATTGTATAGACTATATAGTATTGTATTACACAATACATAGTATTGCATAGTATATATTGTATGAACATATTGCACATAGTATATATTCTATGTACAAAATAGTGATTCACAATTTGTAAAAGTTATACTCCATATATAGTTATTATAAAACATTGGTTATATTCTCTGTGTTGTACAATTTATCTGTGTAGCTTATTTTATATATAATAATTTGTACCTCTACCCCTGTTTTGTCCCTCCTCCCTTTCTTCTCCCCACCGATAACCATTAATCTGTTCTCTGTGAATCTGTCTCTTTTTTATTATATTCACTAGCTTGTATGTTTTAGATTCTATATATATGTGATGGGCTTCCCTGGTAGCTCATCTGGTAAAGAATCCACCTGCAATGGAGAAGACCCTGGGTCGGGAAGATTCCTGGAAAAGGGAATGGAAGTGTATGGACAGAGGAGCCTAGCAGGCTCCTCTTGACATCATGGTCAATTAATCAACAACACAAGAGGCAAGAATATACAGTGGAGAATAGACATGTTTCTCATTCATGTTGCCTACTGACTACCAGGCAACTGTGGTACAAGGCTCTGCTCTACGTATCAGTGCCTTATTGGGATCCAGCCTAAAACACTAATTATTATGCCAATGGGAAAGCAGCAATAGTAGTATAACATGACTACTCTTTAAGCCTGGGCTCAGATACCACATCCTGTCACCTCTAATTACATTCAGTTGGGCCAAGCACGATAAGTTAACTTAGTGCAATGTCAGGTGGCTGAAAATACACACACAACCTTTGTGTGTCCTTAGATTGACTGATATCCTATGTATTTTAAGCATGTTCAGTTCATTTAATTGATTATGATGTTTGTATATTTGGATTAATTTTGAGCATTAGAGTGCCTGCTGTTTTTCTAATATATTTTAATATAGCTTTTCTTTTTTGTAAATTCTTTTAAGTTGAATATTTTCACATTTCCTTTTCTTTCCTTACAATTTTTCTAATAGTGTATTTTTATTCTTTCAGTAGCTTTGCTGAAACACAAATGAGCATTTAATCTAAATTTAATATGAGCCAATATTATATACTTTGTGGAATATACAGGGACCTTAAGAAGGGAATGGCAAACAACTTCAGTATTCTTGCTTTGAGAACCCCATGAACAGTATGAAAAGGCAAAATGATAGGATACTGAAAGAAGAACTCCCCATGTCAGTAGGGGCCCAATATGCTACTGGAGATCAGTGGAGAAATAATTCCAGAAAGAATGAAGGGATGCAGACAAAGCAAAAACAATACCCAGCTGTCGATGTGACTGGTGATAGAAGCAAGGTCCGATGCTGTAAAGAGCAATATTGCATAGGAACCTGGAATGTCAGGTCCAGAATCAAGGCAAATTGGAAGTGGTCAAACAGGAGATGGCAAGAGTGAATGTAGACATTCTAGGAATCAGCAACTCAAATGGACTGGAATGGGTGAATTTAACTCAGATGACCATTGTATCTACTACTGCGGGCAGGAATCCCTCAGAAGAAATGGAGTAGCCCTCACGGTCAACAAAAGAGTCCAAAATGCAGTACTTGGATGCAATCTCAAAAACGACAGAATGATCTCTATTCGTTTCCAAGTCAAACCATTCAATATCACAGAAATCCAAGTCTATGCCCCAACCAGTAATGCTGAAGATGCTGAAGTTGAATGGTTCTATGGAGACCTACAAGACCTTTTAGAACTAACACCCAAAACAGATGTCCTTTGGTCTATAGGGGACTGGAATGCAAAAGTAGGAAGTCAAGAAACACCTTGACTTCGAGGTGACAAGTTTGGAGTAACAGGCAAATTTGGCCTTGGAATACGGAATGAAGCAGGGCAAAGACTAATAGAGTTTTGCCAAGAAAATGCACTGGTCATAGCAAACACCCTCTTCCAACAACACAAGAGAAGACTATACACATGGACATCACCAGATGGTCAACACTGAAATCAGATTGATTATATTCTTTGCAGCCAAAGATGGAGAAGCTCTATACAGTCAACAAAAACAAGACCAGGAGCTGACTGTGGCTCAGATCATGAACTCCTTATTGCCAAATTCAGACTTAAATTGAAGAAAGTAGGCAAAACCACTAGATCATTCAGGTATGACCTAAATCAAATCCCTTATGATTATACAGTGGAAGTGAGAAGTAGATTTAAGGGCCTAGATCTGATAGATAGAGTGCCTGATGAACTATGGATGGAGGTTCGTGACATTGTACAGGAGACAGGGATCAAGACCATCCCCATGTAAAAGAAATGCAAAAAAGCAAAATGGCTGTCTGGGAAAGCCTTACAAATAGCTGTGAAAAGAAGAGAAGCGAAAAGCAAAGGAGGAAATGAAAGATATAAGCATCTGAATGCAGAGTTCCAAAGAATAGCAAGAAGAGATAAGAAAGCCTTCCTCAGCGATCAATGCAAAGAAATAGAGGAAAACAACAGAATGGGAGAGACTAGAGATCTCTTCAAGAAAATTAGAGATACAAAGAGGACATTTCATGCAAAGATGGGCTCGATAAAGGACAGAAATGGTATGGACCTAACAGAAGCAGAAGATATTAAGAAGAGGTGGCAAAAATACACAGAAGAACTGTACAAAAAAGATCTTCATGACTCAGATAATCACGATGGTGTGATCACTGACCTAGAGCCAGACATCCTGGAAGGTGAAGTCAAGTGGGCCTTAGAAAGCATCACTATGAACAAAGCTAGTGGAGGTGATGGAATTCCAGTTGAGCTATTCCAAATTCTGAAAGATGATGCTGTGAATGTGCTGCACTCATTATGCCAGCAAATTTGGAAAACTCAGCAGTGGCCACAGGACTGGAAAAGGTCAGTTTTTATTCCAATCCCAAAGAAAGGCAATGCCAAAGAATGCTGAAACTACCGCACAATTGCACTCATCTCACATGCTAGTAAAGTAATGCTGAAAATTCTCCAAGCCAGGCTTCAGCAATATGTGAACCGTGAACTTCCCGATGTTCAAGCTGGTTTTAGAAAAGGCAGAGGAACCAGAGATCAAATTGCCAACATCCGCTGGATCATGGAAAAAGCAAGAGAGTTCCAGAAAAACATCTATTTCTGCTTTATTGACTATGCCAAAGCCTTTGACTGTGTGGATCACAATAAACTGTGGAAAATTCTTCAAGAGATGGGAACACCAGACCACCTGATCTGCCTCTTGAGAAATTTGTATGCAGGTCAGGAAGCAACAGTTAGAACTGGACGTGGAACAACAGACTGGTTCCAAATAGGAAAAGGAGTACGTCAAGGCTGTATATTGTCACCCTGTTTATTTAACTTCTATGCAGAGTACATCATGAGAAACGCTGGACTGAAAGAAACATAAGCTGGAATCAAGATTGCCGGGAGAAATATCAATAACCTCAGATATGCAGCAGAAAGTGAAGAGGAACTCAAAAGCCTCTTGATGAAAGTGAAAGTGGAGAGTGAAAAAGTTAGCGTTAAGCTCAACATTCAGAAAACGAAGATCATGGCATCTGGTCCCATCACTTCATGGGAAATAGATGGGGAAACAGTGGAAACTGTGTCAGATTTTATTTTTCTGGGCTCCAAAATCACTGCAGATGGTGACTGCAGCCATGAAATTAAAAGACTCTTACTCCTTGGAGGGAAAATTATGACCAACCTAGATAGCATATTCAAAAGCAGAGATATTACTTTGCCAACAAAGGTCCGTCTAGTCAAGGCTATGGTTTTTCCTGTGGTCATGTATGGATGTGAGAGTTGGACTGTGAAGAAGGCTGAGTGCCTAAGAATGGATGCTTTTGAACTGTGGTTTGGAGAAGACTCTTGAGAGTGCCTTGGACTGCAAGGAGATCCAACCAGTCCATTGTGAAGGAGATCAGCCCTGGGATTTCTTTGGAAGGAATGATGCTGAAGCTGAAACTCCAGTACTTTGGCCACCTTATGCGAAGAGTTGACTCATTGGAAAAGACTCTGATGCTGGGAGGGATTGGGGGCAGGAGGAGAAGGGGACGACAGGGGATTAGATGGCTGGATGGCATCACCCACTCGATGGACTTGAGTCTGAGTGAACTCCGGGAGTTGGTGATGGACAGGGAGGCCTGGAGTGCTGCGATTCATGGGGTCACAAAGAGTCGGACACAACTGAGCGACTGAACTGAACTGAAGAATTCTTTGATTCAACTTATCTCTCTCTCAAATATGTTTTCATGTACAGGATTTTAGTTTGATAATTATTTTTCATCATTGAGAATAAAGATCATTAAATATTACTGTTCTTGGTTAAAGCAGGCACTATATATTGATATTTATAGATTCTCAATGGACGTGAGTCTGAGTGAACTCCGGGAGTTGGTGATGGACAGGGAGGCCTGGCGTGCTGGGATTCATGGGGTTGCAAAGAGTTGGACACGACTGAGTGACTGATCTGATCTGATAGATTAATTTGTTTATGATTATTTTTGCTAATATTCCTTTATGCCTTTTCAGAACATTTTTTAGGTTCATTTTCCAGTTTCCTGAAGTGCAACCTTTAGCAGACTCTTCAGTTGATCTCTGAGTAATATATCCTTTCAATTTGTTGTTCTAAAGAATCCTGGTTCTGACATCATTCATGAAAAATTATTTCACAGGTTGTAAAATTTTCCAGTGACAGTTATGTTTTCTCCCATTATCTAAACTTCTAATATGCATAGCTGTTGACAAAAAAAACTTTAATCTAACATTCAATCCTCTGTTGGACATCTTTTATCTTCAGGTTGTTTTTAAGATATTCTCTTTCTTTTAGAACTCTAGGAGTGTCATTATATTGTGTTTAAGTGTGAGTTTCTTTTTTGAACAATATTTGTGTTTTACAGGTTTTCTTCAATTCATGATTTTAGAGTATCCACCAATTTTGGAATATTTTTAGCCACAGTCCTTTTGCTTACCTCCATCCTCTCTATAATCTCATTCTGATTAGACATCTGTTAGACTTTTTAAACCTGTGATCTGTTTATATATGTATATAATCTTCCCCTTCATATTAACTATTTTTTTATCTCTCTTGTAACATTCTGAGTATTTCTCTTTATCTTTCAGATCACTAAGTCTTCAGTTATGTCTAATATGCTGCATGGCTGACCATTTAAAAAAAATTCATTTATTGCAGTTCTCATTACTGGTATGCTTTATTCATTATTTTTCAAATCTGCCTATCCAATTCAATATTAAATTGATATTTGCAGGATTCTTTGTTCAAAATGTATTAAAAGTGATATAATTTCTTTACTCAGTATTTTTCTAGGCTATAAAGACTGCCAAAGCATTAAAATAATCAAGAAAATAATAAGTAAAATGCTTTAACTGGAATTAATTAAGTTTAATTAAATGTTTCACATATATATTTCCCAATTCTTAATAATATTTATTTCTTTGTAATGAAACTAACAGTTACAGCAACATCTGGTTCAAATCAGTTGTTCTATGTATCTTTGTAAAGAAACTATTTTTACAAGCTCTACCTCTGAGGGTTGCATAGAAAACAGAGCACATGTAACAGGAGACTTTTTATTTTCTGTCTTCAAAACCTTCCTTGATTCTTCCATAATGACCATTTAAACAGCTGTATAGAGATTGCTGATAAAGCTATAAAGGAAAACATTTTCCAAAATTGGGTTACTTCAAGCCAAAGTGCACTGTTTCTCCCACCTAGAGGACTACAGTAACAGGGTCTTTTGTCAAGTTAAGATTAAGATTCTAAGAATGCCAGATCTTATTTTAGTGTTATTCAGATATGAGTATGGTTGAAATAGAAAACAAAAGTGCTCATTCCTCTTTGTGAACTGGGAAGATAATCATAATTTTAAGACATATTCTGAAGGAGAATGAAACATGAGAACATAGGATATTAGCATTCATTGAATGCATAACGTGTCCTTACATTGTGCTATTATACTATATATATTATTTCACTTAATACAATTTTTATTTATTTTCAACAGTCATTTAATACTGTACAGATTTCCGAGGATGCTATATCCATTTCACAGATTGGTATATTGAGTCATTTTTGGAATTTAAGAGGTCAGTTTGATATACTGGCAGAGATTTCAAGCAGTTAGAAATTTTAAGATTACAAGCTGCTTTGATGGTAGTGATTTGTGCTGTTATTTATCTATTTGCTTCGTTTTTATATAGATATGATAGTTGTAACATTAAACATTGATGAGATTCTTTTAGAGAAAGAGTGCGTGAAGAATAGACATCTGAACTGGACCACGTTTAAGTAACTTCCTCCTCCTTTGTCTCAGTTACCAAATCCACTTATCTCCAGGTCCTCAACCACTTGCTGTGCTGTGCTGTGCTTAGCTGTTCAGTCATGTCCGACTCTTTGTGACACCATGGGCATAGTCTGACAAGCTCTTCCGTCCATGGGGATTCTCCAAGCAAGAGTACTGGAGTGGGTTGTCTTGCCCTCCTCCAGGGGATCTTCCCAACCCAGGGATCAAACCCAGGTCGCCTGCATTGCAGGTGGCCACTTGCTAAAGGGAGGGTTATTAGACAGCACCCCCACTGCGTCATTTTCTGACGTCACTGAAGTCTTAGCCTGCCCTGTGTGAGGGCTGGCCTGTGGCACAGCACCACCTCAACTATCACAGAAGAAAATGGGACAGGCCTAGTGTACAGGCTCCTCTTGACCAGGCTTGTGGAAGTTTCCTCCATCCGTATGGACCCATGTGAATCACAGCACTATTGAGGTGTGGGATCTGGTTTATCTTCTAGGGAGAGTACAGCAGCACAGCAGGAAATGTGGACAATTTAATGTTCCCATGGTCAAAATATTACCAGTAAGGCATAGGAAACAGGATAGCACTCTTATCCTTCTCTCCCTGTTCTCTGATGGTCTGCTCCAAGACTCAGAAGTATAATAGTTTTCACAGACATCTAATATGGCTGCATGACCAGCTGTGTTCACATTTGAAGCTGTAGTTACCTTAGTAAAACACTCTCTGGTTTTACTTTCCCTCATTTAAACCTGACAAGTTTTTCCTCTTAACCTTTTTGCTCTAGAATTATATCCACCAATACTTTAGATGAAAGCTTTGTTTCAGACAGTTTGTCTCGGGAAACTAGGAAATGTTAATGTTAACATCAAAGGTCATAGAGCATAAATCAAAACGGGTTGGAGGAGAGGGGTGTAGAGTGGATGGTGATTTTCAAGAATTTAACATGTAGCAGAAAGTCTTACAGGGATAGGTGGCAACATCACACTTAATATGTGGATTAGGAATTCTTTGGGGCTTCCCAAGTGATGCATCTGGTAAAGAATCTGCCTGCCAATGCAGGATACAGACTCAAGAGACATGGGTTCCATCCCTGGATCAAGGCAATCCCCTGGAGAATAAAGTGGCAACCCACTCCAGTGTTCTTGACTGGAGAATCCCATGGACGGAGGAGCCTGGGGGCTAGAGTCCATGCAGTCGCGAAGAGTCAGACATGACTGAGCATGTGCATGCACACACACACACGGTGGTTCTTTAGTGACTTTTGAGATGGCCATTTTAGTGCAAAGGATGTCCAAAGAAGCGATTCAATAATAAAGCTTATTTTGTGTATGAGTGCGTGATTCCATTTTTTATTAAATTACAAAAAGTAGATTTTGTATTGTTATTTTCTTTTTAAATTTATTTATTTTTTAATTGAAGGATAATTGCTTTATGGAATTTTGCTGTTGCCTGCTAACTATCAACATGAATCAACCATACGTATGGTTGATCGATATGATTGATTCAACCATATCCCCTCCCTCTTGAACTTCCCTTCCATCTCCCTCCCCATCCCACCTCTCTAGGTTGTTACAGAGCCCCTGTTTGAGTTTCCTATTTTTTTTTTAAAAAACTTAACTTATATTATTCATGTAATTCATCTATATTCTATTGTTTTTTCTTAAATAGTAGAAAATTATATTTCTTCATGAAAATGAGATTTACCAAATTTGAAAATCATTGATTGTATTTGTATCAATGTTTTATCTCCAAAGTAACTTTTATGTCATTTAAACACACACACGCACACAGAGCATTTTTTACTATACTCAACCAACGTATTTATATTATGTACACAAACATACATGATGTATATATGTGAGAAACCAACTCCTCTACAAATTCACTTTCATGTTCACATCAAAAATAGAAGCATAGGGTCAAACCACAAATTTATTTACACAGGCAACACATTTCTTGACTTCTCCCAAAATACTAAGAGAAGTTCATTTATTTATTTATTTTTTTTGCTTTTTAAATTTTATTTTATTTTTAAACTTTACATAAATACTAAGAGAAGTTTAATCAGTCCTCAAGTTTCATGTAAAGTGTTCAATATTAAAGGATATCATTTTTTTAAAAATCATTGAAAATACTGTTAGTGCATAAGCGGCAGCACAGTTATGTTGCTGTGTGGAACTACGATGGTAACAGCCAGCGCACGCGGACTTGAGGGACTGACATGCGACACATCATCTTTTCGACAAGGTGCACGTGGGTTTGCAGCTGCAGCTGCTATTTGCAGAGCATGGCACTATTTATGCCTCTGCCTCCTGTTCTCTTCAGAGCCCTTGTTCTCAGTCACCCATCACTGATTGCCAAATGCCAGGGTGAGCTGTCTGTCGCTGCTGTTTTTCCTGGCCACTCACATCCCTGTTCTGTCTTTGAAGCTGCACTTCAGTGTGCCTTTGAACAAATTCTCTAACCTCTTTTCTGTCACGACACTTCAACTCATCATGCGGCAGTTACCAGTTAATCTTGCTCTCATCTGTCCCCTACGCTTGTCCTGCCACAGCCATGTGCTCACTGGATTTTATTTAACATTAAAAATGGCCTTTCAAAATACAGGGGGAGAAAACAACAACAACAACAAAAAAAAAATCAGCGAAAATGAAATAACTACACTTGTCCTTCATAGAGTGTTTCATACTATTCAAAGTACTTTGATATATATTATCATTATTTTTAGTTTGAGCCTCACAAAAGTGAATGTGAATAAGGAATGATAGGTCTGTAAACATTTACTGAAGATGCAGGCAGACACTGTGGTAGGTAATTTCTATTTTGTATGATATCATGTTGATTTTATTTTCTTGATGTATTGTTCACCCTGTCCCTTACCTAGTGAAGAGCCAGTGTGAAAGTCGGTCAGCCATGTCCAGCTCTTTGTGACCCCATGAACTGTACAGTCCATGGAATTCTCCAGGCCAGAATACTGGAATGGGTAGCTTTTCTCTTCTCCAGGGTATCTTCCCAACCCAGACATCAAACTCAGGTCTCCTGCATTGCAGGCTTTACCAGCTGAGCCATAAGGGAAGCCAGAGAATAATAAAACTTGCCTAAGTTGACACAGTCTGGAGCTAGAACTCAGGTATTCAGTCACCAAGTTCAGGGCTTCTCCATTAGTCCAGACCACCTCTCATATCCTATAGGTGATATGCTTAAGCAAACCAATAATAAAACTTAAGTCACTTAAGTAGCATAAAAATTTATATGATTTTCCTATAGTACTTATAACAATACACAATTGTTACTCTGGGGTAAATCTATGTCCCTCTTTGAGTTTAGAAATATAGCAATTAGGGACATAGATCCACTCCAAAGTAACAGTTGTATATTGTGATGAGTAAATGAGAGGATGACTGTGATGCATGGAGCAATGCTTAGGAACACTCTACTTACTCTAGTTAGCAAGAGAATTTAAAATTACATTGACAGTTCAATTTTAAAGCTCATGTGTGTGTGTGTGTGTGTGTGTGTGTGTGGGCTTCCCAGGTAGGGTAGGGAGGTTCCTCTGGAGTAGGAAATGGCAAGCCACTCCAGTATTCTTACCTGGAAAATTCCATGGACAGAGGAGCCTGGTGGGCTGCAGTCCATGGGGTCACAGAGTCAAACAGGACTGAGTGAGCACATACACACACCCCAGATACACATATGTATCTGTATTAGTCTGAGTCAAATCAGGCTGGGTGAAATTTGAAAAGAGTAAACAAAAAGGAAACTGCACTATAAAGAATTAATGACTATAGCACACAACTAGAATAATGAGAGATTGGCTAGTAAGAAATAGGGAAAAATCTATTTCCTTATAGATTATAGGAAGAGCTGATTATTATAAGGAGCAGATATTACCCCTGGGAAAAAGCCCCTCCCCACCCTGGCCCATAACTGAGATTAAGGCCTTGACATTGAGGACACAGTCATGATGTACTAGCCACAGAGAAACCACTATGGGGTGAGTGACAGGACTTGCTGGAAACCTGCCCACCAGACCATGTGGGAATTCAGCTCCCGAGGGTACTGAGAAAAGTGTCCACGTGGCGCTGTCGCATCTCACAAAACCTTAATGAGGTGACTGAGAGAACTTCTGGAATCTGGGTATTGCTGGCTGCTATGCACTGCAGGAGCAGGGCCCTGGGGAAGCTGCAGGAGCCTGAGACTGTCAACCCCCTTACTCAGTAAGAGTCTGAGGCTGAAGAAGTGAACATACCAGAACCACAGAGAAAATCCTTCTCTTCTTCAGTGTCTCTCCATCGCCCTCTACTGTCAATGCCCGGCATTGAGCATCTAGTATGAAGAAGCAGCAGAAAGGCCCAAATCCATTTTTACAGAGCAGGCAAAAGGGGTGAATTGGAGCTCAGGGGCAATAAATTGATAATTAGTACAATCTTCCTGATGTCAATTTAAGTTATAACCACATTTTGTTGCCTTAATAGCAGAATTAAGTGGTGGCTTTCTGTTCTTACAGGACAAAACCAAAAAACAAGAACAACAAAAAACAGTGAGAAAGATTTCCAGTTTTAAAAGAAGTCCTGATAAAGCTTATTCAGTAAAATGATAAAATGAAAAGCTTATGTGATTTTGACTTGAGGAAACTTAGTTCTTGGGGGGTGGGGGGGTGCTGGGCTGGGGGTCAGGGACTTCCCTGGTGGCTCAGCAGTAAGGAATCCACCTATGATGCAGGACCTGCAGGAGAGTGGGTTTGATCTCTGGGTTGGGAAGATTCCCATGGAGGAGGACATGGCAACCCACTTCAGTATTCTTTCCTGGAGAATCTCCTGAACAGAGGAACCTGGTAGGCTACAGTCCATAGGGTTGCAAAGAGTTGAATATGACTGAGCGACTAACACTTTACAAGTGTAAGATGAGAGACCTCGTGTTGGTTTCTCAAGGACTTTTAAAACCTACTTGTGCTCCTTGTTATTCAGGGAACTGAAAATATTTATTACCAAATTTCTGTTTTATGGCCCAAACAAGATTAACATAGGTGGGATTAATTCAAACTTCTTTCAGTCCCTGGTTAATGAAAAAGTGTCAAAAATATTTGGGATCATGGCTCCATCAGGTCAGCAAGATCTATTAGGTAGCTGGCAAGGTTTAGCATATCAATAGGCCCACATGCTCCGTGACTGCACCTCTGAGATTATGTTGTGCCTTACACCTTTGTTGTAATTGACATAAAACATGCTTGTGATATCACTTTGTTCCCTAAAGTCATATCACAACCACATCAACATTTGGTGACTTATGCTAGTTGGGAACTCTTCCAGAAGGGAGCAGATTAAACTGTTTGCAACTAATCACAAAGGATGTGCTACTCTTTGCCTATAGGTTGAGTCAAATGAACCTGGTTTGGAGAAATGGATTTGGAAGTAAACATGTAACTTTAGAAAATCTGCTTACAAAATTTGCTTACATGGTGAGTTTTCTCAACTGTAAAAGAAGGAAAATAATACTACCTCATGGTGTTGATATGATATATATACAAAAAAGCTTCCATGAGACATTTGTAGATTGACTGTCAGATGGTGACAGCTCAGTAAATGAAATTTATATATTTTTTTCTCATCCTAGTTTTTCAAATGTTTAAGGTCTCCCCCACTGTATGTATGTGTATATGTATATGTCTGTCTTTTGCTCTCTGTTTTCTGGCTCTCTTTCTCTATCTGTCTGTCTTTACATGCGTATGTATTTATAATCTATAGATATATATTTTACATATCAGTTCAGTTCAGTCGCTCAGTCGTGTCCGACTCTTTGCAAACCCGTGAATTTGCAGCACGCAAGGCCTCCCTGTCCAACACCAACTCCCGGAGTTCACTCAGACTCACGTCCATCGAGTCAATGATGCCATCCAGCCATCTCATCCTCTGTCGTCCCTTTTTCCTTCTGCTCCCAATGCCTCCTATATACATAAAAATCTCATATAAAATGATCCCTGCCTACCTCTTTTTACCTCATCTCATTCAACGCTCTGGGTGATTCATTTTCTTCAGACACCACATTGATCTATTTATTCACATATTAAGTTTTTTCTCCCTTCCAGGCATTTGCTCTTATTGACCCATCTTCCTGCATTGTTCACCCTCCAGATAATTCTATGGCTGGATCTTTCTCATTATTCAGATGTAAGTTGAGAATGGGTTCTTCAAAAGCATCTCCCCTGACCATACTACTTTACATAGCTTCCCCTCATTTGCCAGTTACCCTATTTTCAATAACCTCTATTTCCTTCACAGCGGTTGCCACTCTCTGAAGTTATTTTATTTATGTATCTGGCCATTGTTAAATGTAAAGTCTCATTCATTTTTGTAGTTACAGTATCTAAAATATATGTGGTGTAAAATTGATTGTCTCAAATAAATGGAGGATTGAGACATTCTTAAAATATTGTAAAATTTCCTCACAGTCCTTCATAAAGGAAAAGTCCATTTGGACAGCTGTTAGAGAATTTAGGGTGGGTTGTGAGGTTGCCCACTGAACGTGTCTACTTTAAATAGCTTGGCATATAAAATATTTAAAGAGAAATGGCCACTTTTCTGTTAGCTGTCTACTGCTAGCTGGCAAGTCTTTCCCAAATTCAGTGATTTTAAACATTATTTCTCACAAGTTTATGGGTACACGGGGCTCTAATACATGAACTCAGAATGCTCATTACCTATGAATACAAATAAAGTTTTCATCCTCTAGGAAGTTAACCAGATTTTTTCATGTGACAACTGGCAGGGGTTTAGTGAAGCCAGCCTCAACATGTAGGCCTCAGCTTATGGCACACTTGTTCATATCTCCTTGGTCAAACAAGTCACATGACTGACTAAGCACAGTGCCCAAAGGATATGGATATCAGGAAGTGTGACTATGGCAGGAGAAAATGCAGCCTGTCTCACTGTAGCTTCTCTTGGCCTCAGGTCTTCTATTAATAGCCTGAAATACACCTGCCATTGCAAGAGAAGGTCTTCCTGTGTCTAGGAGCTAAGTTCTTGCTAACCACGGCTTTTTTATTCTCAAAGTTATGTAACCATTCCAGAAAATTTCACACTTTATAAACTATGGGTTTCATTTAGGGGAATCATTAAATATGTTAGGCTCTCCTAGTTCATGAAAAAATATACCACTAGTGAAACTGTATCTTCAAGGTTAGGGTTGGGGATAAAGGGATAGAAGGAAGAGGAGTTTCAGTGTCTAGAACCCTTGGCCAGGGACTCTGTCTCTACAACATCTGAAAAGCCTGATATTTACATTTATTTTTCATATAATTACAGTAGATACATTGACTCTACATTGAAGATAAAATTACCATTGTCGTAATTTGGCTGGTTTCCCATGATTAAGATGAATAGTCTGTATAAAGAGATCATGAAAGTTTTTTTTTCAAGTTAAGACTTCCTTTTTTCAATTCATTTCTAGGTTAAATGTCTACTAGATGCAGCAAGCATAATGAAAAGAAAAAAAGCAGCCTTGATTTTCAAGACCTTATATTCTAGCTTCGTGGCTGTAAGTGGGGAAGTGAGTTGAGAGGATGGGTAAAATAAGAAAGGAGGACACCGAGGTCTCGAGCTGTGTGAGGAAGAGGGAGTTTTGGAGAGAAATAGTCTTCAAACAGTATCACAAATCAACATTATTGCTCTATGGTAGCAGATTTCATGGATTCCTGTGTTTATGGAAACTGTTCCCTGGGAACTTAACATTTCCTTCATTTTTTCCGAATGCAAGGGATCTTTCAATTCCCATCCTCTTTTATTTGTTGGTTGCATTTAATCTTCCCTTTAAAATGTAGACATAAGACTGTTAATTTTCCCTTCCATCTTTAAAATAATGCTTTATTCCCTTGTTGCTTTGAAAGTGTGTACCTCTATTTTTTAATTCCTTTCTGAATAATACTCTTTTGGCTTCTCTTGCTCTTGGCATCTACCAACCCATTGTACCCAAGTTTAATCCTATTCTTTTCTCCTTTATTGTTAATCTTACCGCCTTGATACCCTCTGGCTTGTTATTGGTAATTATTGATATCCTACAACATATAATCACAGTTACTGTAATCTCATTTGTAGAAAGCTATTAGCACTTGGGATTTGTGAACATCTAAGGTTCTTTCTTGGTTCTGGTTCTTTGGAAAAGACACACTTAGATTTTTGAAAGACTTTAAATCACTCTCATATAGCCAAATGTTCCTGTAGCCATAAGATCTCCAAACTCTTAATTTTCCTATCTGCTCAACTAGTTTCTACTGAACTCCAAATACTTTATACATAATCTTCACTCAGTACATGTAGTATGAGTACACTGAGCTCCATTTCTCCCCGTGTTGCTATGAGACAAGGAGTCCCTAGTACTTACTTTTATGATAACTTTATGTCTTTAAGATTTCTCTAGGATAAAATCTCAATATGCTTCCTCTTTTAATCTGTCTCAATAAAGTCCCTCTACTATTTTTTCTGGTCTTTCTGAATTTTATAGATCATAATCTCATTCTGCACTAACAATTTTGCATGTATGATTTGTGCCACCTCCAGCAGCCTCTTTTTTTCATGTTGTTCCATAGAAAGAAAAAAATAAGCACTAATTTTTGAATTTTAACACTTGCCAGCCTATGTGCTAAGTCTTAATGCCTCCGTATCTTTAATCCTTGAGACAACTTTGTGAGGTTGGTATTTTATCTTTTCTACTTTATTGACCAGGCAATTGAGACAAAGGTGATTTGATGTCTAGTTCAAAGTTACTCAGCATGGGTGTAGCAGAACCAATGTGAAGGTAGGCAAGAATATTGGGTTGGCCAAAATGTTCATTCAGATTTGCCATAAGATAGTATGGAAAAACCTGAATGAACTTTTTGGCCAACTCGATACTTTGAAACCCTTTGGTCTTCCCCACTGTGCTACCAGTCTTCCAAAGCAAACCCCAAATCTACCTCCCCTTTGAACTTTACTCCACATGAGTAAGACCTTTTTGCATCTTCTTTCCCAGTGTCAAAGGGCTCTGTATATTGCATAGCCTAAAAATGATGACCTGCTTCCTGAGATGTTAATACCATTCTACCAGAGTTGAGTCTTGGTTAATTCCCACAGTATTTTTTGTGAACAAAATGTAAGTCTTTCAGAGTCACCTCAAATTTGCGTAAAGGTTAACAAGAGAAGAGAGAGAAAGAAACCCTGTTGTGTTTGAACATAATGTGCCTATTGACAGTCAGTACTGTTCGTTAGGATTAGTAATGCCAGAAGGGTAATATAAAGGTGAGAAGAGTCTTCTGTCATTAGGTCTCAATTGAGATGATTTTCTCATAGAGTCTCCATTGTTATTGTGATGTTTCATTGAGACATTCAATATTGTGCTCCCCTGTCAATGCTCTGCAGTGAACTATAACATTAAAATGTTGTGTAAATTCTCTTTCCTTTCCTCCTTCTTTCTATCACCTGGTTGACTGACCCTGCGATTCATGAAATCTATTTTCATGCACTTTTCCCATACAGGTTGCCTTGGACTGGCCGCTTGTTTGTTTTTGGATGCTGTTCTGGAGCCTTCTCCAGCTCTACTCTTTCTGCAGGTGTGCTTCATTGCTAGTTGCTTGCTTTGAGCACAGCTCTTACATTTCCTCCAGCAGGGCTCAGGAACTTTGCTTGAAGAGCAAAATCAGCTCATAGGGGAATCCTGTCTCCCATTAGATTTTCAAATGAATTTGTATGCGTGCTCAGTCACTTCAGTCATGTTCCACTCTCTACGACTCTCTGGTCTGTGGCCCACCAAGCTCCTCTGTCCAAAGGATCGTCCAGGCTGGAATACTGGAGTGTGTGAAGGAGATGCTCCATCACGGGATCTTCCCTACCCAGGGATCAAATTAATTTAGGCAAGAAAAACTGATAAACTTTGTAATCACTGTGATTACTTCAGGCATCTGTCTCCTAAACTATACTAGATGCTCCTTGAAAATAGGAAAAAAAATTCTTCATTTATTTACCTGGACTCTCCACATCTACTACGTAACAAATATTTAATAAATATGTGATGGTATGAAGAAATGTAGAATAAAATTTATTGGGTTTTATCAGTGAAAGAATAACTATTCCAACTCCTCATCAGAAGACTTTTTAAAAAGCCTTTTCTAAATGTGGTAAGGTGGGGGAGAGTGGATTCTTTGATAGTCTTTGAGTTACCTTGTATTGGAAGTTTTATTGCCTGAGAAATACTATTTATATTAAATAGTATTATTATATTAAATACTATTTCTATTAAATAGTATTCTATTAAATACTATTAATAAATTAGCATTTTATGGTTAGCCTATAATTATCACCAAAAGTTATAATAAAAGAATATAATAAACCCTCATCTTTTATGTCTCCTGCATTGGTAAACAGGTTCTTTAACCACTAGCACCACCTGGAAAGCCCCATTATAAAGTAAACTATTAAAAGAATTTACAGACTATTCATTTAAACCAGTATAAAGTGAACAAAAATAACTTTTATCTCAAGAATAATTCTCTTGTCCCTAAACTTTTCCAGGATGAGAGGTAAAGATTATCACTGAAGAGCATGAGATTTTTAGAGTCAGCAGTTGGCTTAAATCCTGTATTCTTCCCTGGCTAACTATAAATTTGACTGAGTTATAGGACCCTTCCTGTGTCCCTGTTTCTGCATTAGAAATATAGAAATAATAACATTCATCTGACAGATTATTGTAAAGATCAAATTAGATAATATACGTAAAATGCACTTAGCACAATCCTTGGCAAATGATAAGGACCTATTATTTTTTATTAGAATTACATTTTCTCAGAATGTTTAAAATAAACTAGTCTTTTTAAAGTTCAGACACTGAAAGTTGACTTCTAACCTCAACACCTTTTATTCTAGAACTTTTTCCTTTGCCATCCTGTTGTATAAAGAGTGTTTGAGGTCTATAAGCTGACTCTGCTACTAATAATCAGGGCCTGTTCAGCATGCTTTTCTAGGAAAGTCAAATTTAGTTTTTCTTCATCTCTACATACAAAATGGTAGCTTAAATGCTTCCTTCAAACTAAAGTGACTTTTTAGTGTGAGTACGCATATGTTTGTGTGTGTTTTGTTGTGATTGTTAAATTTTAGCTAGACAGAGAGTCTTCTAAAAATGCTCTATTACAATGCTCTTACAATGGTAGATCTGATTTGTCTTAGTTAACTTTGCAATCATTATACAAGTTTTTTATTTGTACCTTTTCCTTTCACTTTCCATTTTATTATCAAATAAAAACACTTCCTTGAGAAAAACCTTTACGTGGCTAAACAGTGTTCTGCTCCTTCATCAACTAGGTTCCCTGACGTTGGTCTGCAACCTTGATATTTTGGAAATCCTTTCAGAAGCAACTGAAGAAATGGAAGTATCATCCTTGCTTTCAATAAGGCCATGATCTGCACTTAAGGTAACAACACTGACACAGATAAGACAACTAACTCACTGCATATCTATAATAATTCTGCTTGTAGAGTAATTATGTTCACTAATCTGTTTGTCATCTTTCTGGGGTATGTGTTTCTACATACCTAGATGAGGACTGTGGGTAGAAATACTCCTCACATGACTAAGTCACATGACTGTTACACTTATATAATGTATCCGTGTTTATTCAGCAAAAATATTTATTAAGCCTTCCCAGGTAGCTCAGAGGTAAAGAAAATGCTTGCCAAGGCTGGAGATGCAGGTTTGATCCTTAGGGCAAGAAGATCCCCTGGAGAAAGGCATGGAAACCCTCTCCAGTATTCTTGCCTGGGAAATCCCATGGACAGAGGAGCCTGGTAGGCTCCAGTCCTTGGGGCTGCAAAAGAGTCAGACAGAACTTAGTGACTAAACAATAACAAAGGACTTGTCCCAGAAGGACCTTATAACAGCCACCTGTGCCTCCCCAGTGTCTGGGTTGGGTTTCCCACCTGTAAGTTACAGCATTTGCCTTCAACCCTCCATGGTAAATTCCACTTATGTATCTGTCTCTTTCAGTAGACTTTAACGTCATTAAGGGGAGTTTCTATGTCTTTATGATCACTGTATTCCCAGCACCTAGCACAGGGCCCAGAATGTAGTAAGTTTCCAAAAATGCCTGACACATTATATTAGGTGATACCTTTGTAGTTCCAAAAGTAGATTCTGGATCAGGTACTACTAGTAGATAAGAGTTAAGGTCAGCATTCATCTCAACTGCATCTAAAGTGATCAAAAAGTTCAAAGTGATGGAATCTGGCTGCATAAACCATATTTATGGCTTTGCATTCTAAGTTCACTTTACTACTCTAAAGCTAATTCCTTGATTTTTGGCTGTGTTTTATTTTCACTACATACTCCTGAATATGTATGTCCCTGCATGCTTCAATAATTTAAAGTGAGAGTGACACTTTATTTTTATGCACTTAAAAGAAATTATATTTTTCTTCCTTTCCTAAATCATAGTCGAGCTTTTCAAAGCTTTCACTGGAAGTCTCCATTTTTGCTTATTTACCTTTTATAGTCTTGCCAGTGACTCAGGATGAAAAGCAAGACTATATTTTGTGTGATTGTGTCTGAGAAACCTGGAAACGGCCCTCATGTTAACAATTATCTTCATTTTTAGTTTATACCTTTATATTAATTTTGATGACCTTAGGTGACAAACAATGAAAATATTAGGGATTTCTGGAATAATCTCTATCTGCTTTAAAGTTTGCAAATGCTGGTCTCCTTGAGGCAGGGGGAAAAAAAATCACTCAGACATTTTGCCACTGCTGTCAAGAACTCCACCCACCTTCTTTTTAATCCCAGAGATGCCAAAGAGACAAGCAAAACTGGTTTGTTTTCTCTGGGTTTTGGCTGTGACTTTAGCCCTCGCTTTGTTTTATTGTAATCAGATACACTGGCATGAAAGTTGAAGTAGATTCCAAGGAGTATATGCTGGGCTTTTTATTGGCATATCAAACAGGGAACCATTCAGGCCATACGTTAGCAAGCAGCCAAGTAATTAATAATAACACACGTGGAAGAAAATGAATGTTTTGGTTGAGAAGGAGAATGAGAAGTCAGACAAAGGCCTGGGCTTCATGTCCTTGCCCTCAGCAGCAGCAAAAATAATGTTATGAATAGCATTTAACTTGAATTTGCAGCAAACTGCTGCTTTGATCATAAACAATTGCCAGATGGTATATATTATCTTTCTTTTTCCTCCTTTCACAAAAGCGGCATTAATTGCAGAGCAGCCCAGGGCTCCACTCAGCTCATCAGTGTGATAACACTTCATGACCCTGATTAGCCGTCAGTCTACTCAATTAAAAAGATCATTTAGACATTCACCCAATCATTTGCCTATCGAGCCACCTGGGCCTCAACCAGGGGCTCCATTTTTAACATTCTCCTGCCCTCTCTCATCTCGCCTGGCTTTTTTACATATCTCCAAAAGACGTAATTGAATTAAATAAAGCGTCTCAGGGGCAGCTGCAACATCTGCTGTTTGTGGTATGTCAAGCCTTCAGCATTAAAAACAGTTACATATGCTCCAAATTAGCAGGTCGCGGAGATGAAACAGTCGATGATAGTGTTTTTGTGCCAGCGTGAGAAGCAGCTCACAGCTGTGTGCAATTTACAATTAAAGGCTTTATCAGAGCTCAATTGTACTAGTGAATCAAGTGGTGAGAGGTCAGTTAGTGAATTAGACCAATTAGAGCTTGTACAGTTAAATTATCTGTCTTATTACCTACTGATAAATAGCCTTGTCATATCTTTACTGGAAGGATGGAGCGGAATGAGTTTTATGAAGTGATAATATGTGTACACCAGAGTGAACTTTGTGGTTTGTGAATTTAAAATCTGTAGCCACCAAATGGCTTCATATAAACTTGGAAAAAGATATTTAAGGCAGGAAACATGGAATTGGTTAAAACACTTCAGATTAAGTTGGTTATATCTATTTGTGAATTCATCTCCAAGGACAAGACTATAGCAGATTCTATACAATATATATACAAGATAGCAGATATATACAAGATTATATGGATCCCCAAATTTTAGTATTAAACATCTTTTTTTTCCCCTTAATTCTAAGGATGAACTTCATTGAAAAAATAAAACTATGGCTGGAACATGAAATAACCAAGCATTTCAAAGCAATCCCTGAAGAGCAGATAGTTTCATGGGTGTAATAACATTGCTTTTCGAAATACAAATTCATCAATCATCTTTATAATCAGAAAAAGCATGGGTAGTTCAGAAGTTACAAATCTTACAAATAGGACAAGCCACACCCATTTTATGTTTCTGTATAATAAGGATGGGAATCAGTGAATAAAAGATTGTGTTTAAATGTTCTATGGTAAAGTTATTGGTGAATTATTGTATTATGACTTTTTATTTAGACAATCTCATATAGCAAATAGTAGGAAGTTTTTGTTAATACAAGTATATTTGATAATGAGATCACTGACATTAATAAGACTAAAAAAGCAAGACCCAGAATACTTCTTGAATCAATGATCAGAAAGTAGTCTGGAGAGTAACATCTTAAATAACACATATTTATGTCTCTTAGCCTACTGTTTCCTAGAATAAGGGTTTAAATTTTTAATATTGGAAAAAAATTCATGAGCGACATTTTAAACAGTGTTTGTGAATTGATTCACTCTTTTCTTAATAACTTTTAAAAATTATATGATTTAGTTTATTAAAATTTTAGTTTTATTAAAGGTATGAAAACAATTATATTCCTCAAAAAAATAATATAACCTTTAGCTTTATAGCAAGTTTCTGTTTGGGAACAAAATATACTAAATCCAATATTAAACATATAATGAACATATTAGTATACATGAGCCAAATATGTATCATTTTTTAAAGAAAACTAGTCCAAAGTTTAGTTAATAATTAAGAACCAATATCCTTTTTATAAAATACATGTATAGAGAAGTATGATCAATTCTTTCCTTTGAGAAGGCACAACCTTATAAAAATATTAATTTATCTCAGGTAAAGCTATGAATATTTGCAAAACTAGTTAAAATAATCATAGTTTTACTGAAATATAGTAGAATAACTTTAAGATTTAATTTAAATATAAAAAGAGCATCAAATACATTTTGAAAAGAGAAATTAGAAAATGGCATATTCTAACAGTTATCAGAATGAAAATAAAACATACCCAGCATAGGCAGAGATACAGCCAAAGAAAAAATCTCTAAGGTACAAAAGCAGTTACAATTTAAAGATTTTATTATAAGAAAATGTGTTTTGTTCAAATTCATGGGAAAATATGATTTTCATATGGTATTAAAACAATGACTGACAATTTTAAAAACAAAGTTAAATCATATTTATACCAAATATGATTTATTATACTTATATGGTACATATACTAAAAAACTTTTAGGAAGATAAAGGTTTAAATATTAAATATTTAAAAAGATAATAAACTCACTAGAAGGAAGTATAGAAGACTTTAAGTGTCTTGGGATAGATTACAGCAGTGGTCTACAACCTTTGTGACATCAGGGGCCGGTTTTGTGGAAGACAATTTTTCTACAGACTAGTCGGGGGATGGTTTTGGGATTATTCAACTGCATTATATCCTGGAGGTTGGGGACCTTTAGGTTAGAGAGTGCCTTTCCAAGTGACAGTAAAGACAGACAGAAGTGGATTTGGTGGCATAAAATATGCTCATGTTTTCACTCAAAAATTTTTGACTATGTATAAAAGCAAAGAGAATGGGAAGCTAATTAAAAAGCAGGCAACTTTTCAATATTATTAACACAGAGATATACACTGTAAATCATATAAATTTAGTATTGAAAAAAAAGCTCACAGAAAGAAAAAATTAATTTAAAATAAAAACATATATAAACACACAAAAATAAGTATGTAAAATATTCTCATTAATAATCATAGAAACATCCATTAGAACAAAGAATACATATCACATTTTAGTTAATATGATGCTCATCATCAGGTTTTATCATAATTCATCTTCTGAATCATCAGAGAAGGTTTAGCAACACAGAACATAAATAGGAGGAAAATTTGTGGTAAAACTGAAAAAGGATAGCTAATTTTTATTGAAAATGGTACAAAGTACATGGCATGTATTTAAAAAAAAAATGAGCTAATAATTAGTCTGTGAACCAAGAACTTCCAAATGTACAAGCTGGATTTAGAAAAGGCAGAGGAACAAGAGATCTAATTGCCAACATCCGTTGGATCATAGAAAAAGCTAGAGAATTCCAGAAAATCATCTACTTCTGCTTCACTGACTATTGCTAAAGCTTTTGACTGTGTGGATCACAATAAATTGTGGAAAATTCTGAAAGAGATGGGAATACCAGACCACCTTACCTGCCTCCTGCGAAACTTGTATGTAGGTCAGGAAGCAACAGTTAGAACTGGACATGGAACAACAGACTGGTTCAAAATTGGGAAAGGAGTACATCAAGGCTGTATATTGCCACCGTGCTTATTTAACTTATATGCAGAGTACATCATGCGAAATGCTGAGCTGGAGGAAGCACAGGCTGGAATCAAGATGGTGGGAGAAGTATCAATAACCTCAGATATGCAGATGACACCACCCTTATGGCAGAAAGCAAAGAGGAATTAAAGAGTCTGTTGAAGTTTAAAGAAGAGAGTAAAAAAGCTGGCTTAAAACTCAACATTCAAAAAACTAAGATCATTGGATCAGTCCCATCACTTCATGGGAAATAGATGGAGAAACAATGAAAACAGTGACAGACTTTTTCGGAGGGGGCTCCAAAATCACTGTAGATGGTGACTGCACCCATGAAATTAAAAGATGCTTGATCCTTGAAAGAAAAGCTATAACAAACCTAGACAGCATATTAAAAAACAGAGACATTACTTTGCCTACAAGGTCCATATTGTCAAAGCTACGGTTTTTCCAGTGGTCATGTACAGATGTGAGGAGTGGACAATAAAAAAGACTGAGCACCAAAGAATTGATGTCTTTGAACTGAGGTGCTGGAGAAGACTCTTGAGAATCCCTTGAACTGCAAGGAGATCAAACCAATCAGTCCTAATGGAAATCAACCCTGAATATTAATGGAAGGACTGATTCTGAAGATGAAGCTCCAATACTTTGGCCACCTGACGGGAAGAACCAACTCACTGGAAAAGACCCTGATGCTGGGAAAAATTGAAGGCAAAAGGAGAAGGGGAAGACAGAGGATGAGATGGTTGGATGGCATCACTAATTCAATGGACATGAGTTTGAACAATCTTTGGAAGATGGTGAAGGACAAGGAAGTCTGGTGTGCTGCAGTTCATGGGGTCGCAAAAAGTCAGATCTGACTGAGTGACTGAACAACAACAAGTCTCCATATTTTCTTATTTTAAAAATAGAAAACCAAGACTCTAAAAGGTTAAATGGTAACTTGCCTAAGTAGCCTGCATATATGTTTATGACGATGATGTGTACTCAGTTGCTGTGCTGCTGCTGCTGCTAAGTCGCTTCAATGTCTGACTCTGTCTGACCCCATACACAGCAGCCCACCAGGCTCCCCCATCCCTGGGATTCTCCAGGCAAGAACACTGGAGTGGGTTGCCATTTCCTTCTCCAATGCATGCATGCATGCTAAGTCGCTTCAGTCGTGTCGACTCTGTCAACTCCATGGACAGCAGCCCACCAGGCTCCTCTGTCCACGGGACTCTCCAGGCAAGAATACTGGAGTGGGTTGCCATTTCCTTCTCCGCTCAGTTGCTCAGTCGTGTCCAGCTCTTGGATCCATGGACTGTAGCCCACCAGGCTTATCTGTCCTTGGGATTTCCCAAGCAAGAACACTGGAGTGGGTTGCCATTTCCTTCTCCTGGGATCTTTTCAACCCAGGAATTGAACCCGCATCTCCTGTGTCTCCTACAATGTAGGCGGATTCTCTCCTGCTGAGCTATGGGGGAAGCTCTGTATATATGTTTAGGGGTTTCATTTTCTGTGTATATATGTATTTTTCTTGTTTAGACAATGGAGATAGTTCTCAGTTCACAATGCAAAGCAACATCTTCTGTGTTTCAAGAACTGTTCCACAGTGGTAATTTGGGTTATGCCACATGTGCTACTTATTACTTTGCTAAAAAATAAATATATAGAGAGATGTGTTTTCAAAATACTCTTTTTAAAATAGCAGACAACTACCTAGTTGAAATTTCTGAGCTTCCTTCCAATGTCTATATTACTTCCGTGAAGAACTTTGAGAAATAGACATTGTATTAGAAAGATAAAAGATTCAATAAAGCACAGTGTAGTGAATTACTCAAGAAGCAAACCAGTGTTCATGCAATGATATTTCTGTGCTTATTGTCCTATTTGTCATAAATTTTTAAAAGTTATTGTTCTGAACCATTTTGATAATTTGACTTAAATCAGTAAATTATTTGAAATTAGATTGTTTTTTTACCATTAGTTTTGCCTCCAAACTGTTCTCCGGCTTGGATAAATTCATTTACTTCTTGGCCTTACAAGATCAAAGATTCATATTGCACATAAAAAATTAATCCTTGGTCCATTATTATTTGCAGTTTGTGTTAATAATGTATTAGATGGGCTTACTGCATAGATACGGATGTATAGATGGACATGCTTTGGGTTAGGCTGGTCAAATGTACTTCTGAGATCACTCTTATTCCAAACCAAATCTAATGCTTATTGGTTTAACGGTTTAAGAAATATGACTCAGTTCATAAAAGAGGTTTATTCAAAGTGTACTTATCAAAACATTCTCCTTGTAGAGACTATATTTCTGATATTGATCAAACCATCTTCCCCTGGTATACAAATGATTAATTCACTATTAAATCTTATGAGATGAGTAAGCCACAGGACAACTTTTTAAAAACTATCAAAGTACAAATACAATTGCATAAAAAATACATAAAACCCTCATATACATCTTCCTATCATTATGTCTATTTTTACAGTATATAAAATAAATATATCATTCAGATAAAAAATGTTGCACCCAAATAATTATAAACAAGGTTATATTTTGTATATCTATCATATTTAAAAATATTTCAAATTTCTCAAGGAAATATTATTTTTTTATTCCAAAGAATAAAGCCATAGATTAAAAACAAATAAGCAAAATAAAAGTACAAGGGAATATTTAAGATCTTTAATGATCAACTTCTTACCCCTAAAAACTATTTTTAATAGTAAATCACCTGTAAAGAAGTAATTAATTTTTTCTGAGTTATTTTATAATTTGATCAACCTAAAACACATGATTGTAAAATTTTATTTCCATTTAAATGTTTCTGATAATCACATTTTAGAATTGTAAAATGCAAGCACTATTAGAACAAGTTCAAACCGTTAGTGATAACATCTCTCTGCTCCATATCTAGGCTTATGAGCATTATGGAAAAAGTAATATATCTATGAGGATTAGTTCATATCCATACTTGCTATCTCCTGGAGCCCTCCACTATAACACAGCAGTCCCAGCCCCTCCCTCTCTGTTCCCTAGTGAAGCTTTCTTCTTCCTTCCACATGGGCTATTTCAAACATACTAACTTCTCCCACCAGGGTTTCCCTGGTGGCTCAGATGCTAAAGAATCTTCCTGCAATGAGGGAGACCCAGATTCAATCCCTGGGTTGGGAAGATCCCCTGGAGAAGGGAATGTTTACCCACTCCAGTGTTCTTGCCTGGAGAATTCCACAGACAGAGGAGCCTGGTAGGCTGCAGTCCATCAGATCGCAAAGAGCCAGACGTGACTGAGTGACTAAGTTCAGCTTCACCCACAGTGCTCAAGGCCGCTAAAACCAAACTGCTCTCACAGTTCCATCAATAAGATTTTGTCTCTCACCTCCAGAAATTTACTCATGGTTTGTTTCTTACCATAGAGTCCTCTGTCTCTTTATATAGCCTATAACTTTAAATTAGTTTAAACTAGAAAGTCTTCAGTTCACTCATTCATTCAATTCACTCATTCAGTTCACTTCAATTCACTCATTCATTCAACAATCCTTAAGCAACTAAAATATGCTAGATATTGTAGTTTGGGGTCATATAATAGTGATCAAAGTATTCACAGTCTCTGCTCTCAATGACTTTTTTTCATTCCTCTTAAAGAATATAGCATTTTCTATATTTGCCAATATTGAGTCTTCTGGAAATACTATCTTATAAAGTCTGTGCTGACTGTATAATTCTTTGGTGGGGAACTCAACTTGCTAGTAACCAACAGAATAGTAGGGGGGAGTTATGCCTTTGAATCTTTGTCCCTCCCTGTTGTCTCCTACTTTTCCAACTATGACTGCATGTTCTTTCTGCTCCTTTTGCTCTAAATTAAGACCCTCTTCTTCTATGCAGCTTTGTCTTTGGCAACAGTTGTTAGAATATAGCATTACAAGTGGATGCATACAGAAGCTCCAAAGTGGAGGGTTTTCTGATTCTCCCACAGATCACAACTACTGTGAAGCAGCCTTTTGGAACTGACCTGAGATTACCAGTCAAGGACTCATCTTCCACAGAACTCTCCTTAGAACTGTATACTTCAATACCTTGGAGGCTTTTAATTTCCTGGCATCACACATTTGACACAACAAGGCATCTAATCATATCATCTGCACATCCTATAATATCCTTTTCCTTCTTTGTTGATTTATGCATCAAGACTAACGTTGTATTCAGGGATGTTAAGTTCAACTCCAGTGTTGCGTATTTTCCATAGCCACTCTTTCAGGATGTCTTTTGTGAGCCCTCCATTGCAGGCCTATTTTTCCTTGGAGGAGTCAAATTTTATTTTAATATTCATTGTACTATAGTTAAATGGCCCCTTTTGAAAGACTACCCCAGGGCAAGGACATGGCATTATTTACCCCTGTATCCTCAAGGCCTAGAACAGCAGACACTTGAGAGATATATGGTGAACTGAAATTGCCTTACCTAACTAGAGCCACCCTTATGGCAGAAAGTGAAGAGGAACTCAAAAGCCTATTTATGAAAGTGAAAGTGAAGAGTGAAAAAGTTGGCTTAAAGCTCAACATTCAGAAAACAAAGATCATGGCATCTGGTCCCATCACTTCATGGGAAATAGATGGGGAAACAGTGGAAACAGTGTCAGACTTTATTTTTTGGGGCTCCAAAATCACTGCAGATGGTGACTGCAGCCATGAAATTAAAAGACGCTTAGTCCTTGGAAGGAAAGTTATGACCAACCTAGATAGCATATTCAAAAGCAGAGACATTACTTTGCCAACAAAGGTCTGTCTAGTCAAGGCTATGGTTTTTCCAGTGGTCATGTATGGATGTGAGAGTTGGACTATGAAGAAGGCTGAGTGCCAAAGAATTGATGCTTTTGAACTGTGGTGTTGGAGAAGACTCTTGAGAGTCCCTTGGACTGCAAGGAGATCCAACCAGTCCATTCTGAAGGAGATAAGCCCTGGGATTTCTTTGGAGGGAATGATGCTGAAGCTGAAACTCCAGTACTTTGGCCACCTCATGCAAAGAGCTGACTCATTGGAAAATACTCTGATGCTGGGAGGGATTGGGGGCAGGGGGAGAAGGGGATGACAGAGGATGAGATGGCTGGATGGCATCACTGACTCGATGGACATGAGTCTGAGTGAACTCCGGGAGTTGGTGATGGACAGGGAGGCCTGGTGTGCTGCGATTCATGGGGTCACAAGGAGTCAGACACGACTGAGCGACTGAACTGAACTGAACTGAAACTAGAGCCAACTTCACTAAGTTTTGGGCACATAATAATGGAGTGGGTTTCTCTAATACATATATTGTGTATTTCTGTATCACATGGAGAGTTAATACTTCACAAAGTAAATTTGTTATGTCAGAATTTGAAATTACTCAGGTAATGTGTTAACTTTGTGTAATCTTAAAGTAGGAACTCACTTCCTGGCAGGACTATAAGATTTTCTAAATGTAAATAAACCATCATCCTTTATCTAGACTATTGAATTTCTTATCCATCTCCTCACTCTGAGACAATACCAAAAAGATGTCTTCTTCAGCAGATTTGCAGCAATTCTTACTGTGCTCACACCTGCTTTTCCCAGGAAGAGTGGTATATTTATTGAATCGGTCAGCTTTCACTGTACTCTCAGCCCTGAGTAACTTAATTGTCAGAGTGTTCCATGGCACTTTTATGGCAGGATTGCCAACATTTTTCTGGTTTTTCAAGGACACAAGTTTAAGAGAAACAGTAGACCTCTGTTTATCTCAATATACTCCTTTGTTTTGCACCATGGAATATCGAGGTATAATTTCAGATGTTTGACAAATCTAAATGACATATTAGAAATACAGGATTACCAAGGAGTTCCTCTGTTTTAGGCAAAGAATAAATTTATTGAAGCATTTGTAAATTTCATAGCCAACTGGAAGGTTAACAAATATTTCTTCTGTCATTAATTAGCCAAAACAAGTTATCTGGAATTTTTGTAGATTATGAAGCACCAACTCTATGAAAATTAACTTATATTACTTTGTGTAGTTATAGTCCAATGTCCTGTTAAGATTTCCATTGATATGTTAAAATTCCAGTGTGATCCAATGTGACTTCAAAAATCACTACTTATCATTGGTCATTCCTTTAAAAACAAAAAATTATTTTTGATTATTAAACTGTAATCCAGGTTTACTCTGATCAGTGAATAATTTTCTGCCTCCACGGAACTTACATTCTAGCATGGAAGTAAGATTATATGCAACCATATACTTTAAAAAAAATTATGCTTAATACTATGGCAAGTGGTATGAGAAGAACACTGTTCAAGTGGATAAAGAATGACTATGAAAGAGGGTGGTCAAAGCAGCTCCGTTTAAGCAGATGAGGTTTGAACATAGATGTGAATGTGTTGTTTATGTGTTGCTCAGTCGTGTCCTACTCTTTTGCAACCCCACGGACTATAGCCCTCCAGGCTGCTCTGTCCCTGAGATTTCCCAGGCAAGCTTACTGGAGTGGGTTGTCATTCCCTTTTCCAGGTGATCTTCCAGACCTAGGGATCAAACCCATGTCTCCTGCATTGCAGGCAGATTCTTTACCACTGAGCCACCAGGGAAGCCCGAGATGTGAATAGTACCCAACATATTTTAGTAATATTTTAGTAAATATTTTAGTAATATTTAGAATATTTTAGTAAAACAAACTCAGGCAGAGAAAAATAGCAAATGGGAAGTCCCTGAGGATATAATGGGTCTGGTCTGTCAAAGGAACAGGAAGGAGGCCAGTGTGGCTAAAGGGTGGGTATGAAGGGGAGGGTTAGAAACAAGGTTAGAGAGCAGGACAAAGATCTCATAAGGAGGTTGTAAGCAATGGGGAAAAACGTAGGGACTTATTGAAGTAAAATTAAAAAAACAGTTGGAGATCTTTAAGTGAAGTGGTGCTGTGATGTGGTTTGTGTTTCAAGTGGTAATTTTGGTGAATGTACATACAGAAAAGGGCTTTAGCTGAAAGAAAGATCCCAGGGAGGAGGCTATTCCAGTCGTTGGACAGTGATGGGAGGCCTCAGAATAGGGCATCAGTGACTTAGGTGGTGAGAAGTTAGGATTCAAATTTTAGGTAACCATGTGGCTTTCTGATAGCATGCGGTATTGAAAATAAGGAGTAAAGGTATACACTTATGCTTTTAGAACTGAGAAATTTGATCAATATTAATGATGGGAGAGATTAAAGGGAAAAAAAGATTTAGGGATGATGGAAGGCAGGTCTGCTATTTTGCCTTTGAGACTGTAAAGTAATCATAACTATTGCCTTGAGTTCAAAGGTTCATAAAACATCATCAGAAAGAAACATTTATTTTCCCACAATAACCTGCAGCAAATATCTACCTGTTCAAACACACTCCCAGTTTTTTTTTCACCCACTATTTGTCAGAGGTTTTTAAAACTTTGCTAGTCACTCTCAGACTTAAAAGCAAATCCTCTGAGTACTTCAAACACACACACAAGCACACTACAAGACAATATTCAAAACACTAAACTTCTTTCAAACTTCCAGCTTCTTGTTCCACCATATCAACCCAGCAATGAAAGGATGAATGTGTGGCTGCATTCTCTCTCTCCCTCATTCACTCCTCTCCACCCTGAAACAGTTGTGTTTTCTGACATAGTCAAGATCACAGAGAAGCTGGTATAGCCTCCATCAGCTCTTAAACATAATTTTCTCAAGGGCCGGCCAACATCCAGCAAACCTCCTGACCCCGTTGACATCACTTCACGGAAATCATTTATGAGAACAAGTTATTAGGAGACTTAAAACAGCTTTTGGGATATTTGTTTTGTCGTTATCACATGGTTATTTAGCACCTTGCTTTGCAATGAAGGAGTAACTGGTGCATATTTTCTTGGGAGTTCAACAAAACCAAGACTGAAAGAGACTTATTTTGACATCCTGTTATGGCTTCACTAATCGCTCTGAATATCAAGAACCTGCCTGCAATGCAGGAGAGACAGGAGATGTGGGTTCGATCCCTAAGTCAGGAAAATCCCCCAGAGAAGGAAATGACTACACACTCCAGTACTGCCTGGAGAATCCCGTTGTCAGAGGAGACTGGCAGGCTACAGTCCATGGGGTTGCAGGGAGTCGGGCATGACTGAGCACCTAAGCATGCCTGCCTAGTAGGCCCTCAAATTTGATATTTGAACAAACAGAAGAGAGAAGTAAATGTGACTTTTCTCTCATTGTAACTGTTCTTACACTTTTCCCAGTGCCTTTCTTCATCAAGCCTCACAACACAAACAGCTGGGAAACAAGAGATTAAGTGTCAGGACGTATGAGTGCTATTCTGGTTTCACCATTTCCTAGGAGGACCGTGAATTTGGACAGGTTGTTTGACATTTCTGATCCAGTTTCCTTGCTGGTACTTTGGGCCAATAAGCCCTGCCTTCCTCAAAACCTTGCTCAGATCAAACAAGATTAAGTGTGTGAAAGCACTTTAAAAATATGAATTATTAATCAAGTATAAGCATGCTAAGTTTTGGATTTCTTTCGTTCAAACAGAAACTTGGTATAAAAAGCAGCCTTACTCTTTTCTTTTCCCATAAGTATGATTCATTTCATACTTTTCACCTAGACTGGTGGATGGCAGCTAGTTCTTAATGGAATTCTCTAATCATGACTCTCACTATCACTTTCTTATTAGATCATTGAAATGCCACTGGTAATCATTCAAACAATTTAATTAAGATATTTCAGCAAAGGAATTGTTTTTAATGTATTACTGTATCTAATTATTTGATCTACCACAAATGAGAAAGGTACTATTCTCCCCTCAAAGGGCACAGTAAATGTTCAGTTGATTGTTACTATCTTCAAATGTTCAAATTCCATGATTTAATTACCTGATGAGTTTGGTGTATCTTAGAAACTGCTGCTGCTGCTAAGTCACTTCAGTAGTGTCCGACTCTGTGCAACCCCATAGACAGCAGCCCACCAGGCTCCCCCGTCCCTGGGATTCTCCAGGCAAGAACACTGGAGTGGGTTGCCGTTTCCTTCTCCAATGCATGAAAGTGAGAAGTGAAAGTGAAGTCGCTCAGTCGTGTCTGATTTTTAGCGTCCCCATGGACTGCAGCCTACCAGGCTCCTCTGCCCATGGGATTTTCCAGGCAAGAGTACTAGAGTGGGCTGCCATTGCCTTCTCCGATCTTAGAAACTGAATACCTGCAAAATGAAATATACAACTGCACATATCTTAAGAGGTCTAGTTGTATAAATTTCCAACTAGAAATTTTGATGAGCTCATTAATTTTAAGTTAGTATGCTCAGTTTTGTTCAAGGACCCCCATGAGAGGTTTGTAAATCCTAGTTTAAAACCACTGGCCTAGAGTTTTCAATTGAGTCTCTCTTTCTAGCTTTAAAATCTGGTTTGTGTGTGTGTGTATATATATATATATATATTTTTTTTTTTTTTTTTACTTTCTTATTTCTAGATTTCTTAAGATAGTTTGACATTTCACTTGACTGTTTTGTCAGAGCAGAATTTTCATATGACCAAAGTTTACACAGTACTTCTAAAGAATCTACTTAAATGTAGTTATAAACAGTCTCCTTAAATACAAGGCCCCAAGATACTACTGAATTAATACATTCAGATTTGTTTACAAAGTTAACAAGTTAAAATTTTATAAATTTAATATTCATATTTTCTAACTACTTATGGGCTTCCCTCATAGCTCAGTTGGTAAAGAATCCGCCCGCAATGCAGGAGACCTGGGTTCGATTCCTGGGTTGGGAAGATCCCCTGGAGAAGGAAATGGCAATCCACTCCAGTATTCTTGCCTGGAAAATCCCATGGACAAGGGAGCCTTACAGGCTACAGTCCACGGGGTTGCAAGAGTCAGACACGACTTAGCAACTAAACCACCAACTACTTATACATATTATTGGCTTCAAAGCAGATAACACATAAAACCACAACTGATTCTTATGTAAGATTTTACTTACGGGTATTTTTTTCTCTGACTCAGAGCCTCTACTCTCTCATAATCTCTTAAAGTATCTACTTTTTGTCCAAACAGATTATTAAAGAGACTGAATTTATTGATCAAAAGTTGTTTCATTTTCTGTTGTTAATTTTGTTTCTACATTGCTTTGGTAAAATGCAAAATCTTGTTCTGCTTTTTAGAGGTATTTTCAAGATTGTATACTGACAGGAAATAAAAATAGGAATAGTTCATGTTGTCTTTAAAGCAATGATTTAAATGAATGTCAAAGTTATATACCTTTTTTGTTGTTTCATTTTTATAGCATAAATACCGTTATTTTTCCTAAAAATGTAAAATATAATAAAAAAAATGATTTTTCCTTTGAATAAATTCCTCTCCTCACTCAAGAGGCAACCATACTCAAGAGTGCATCCTTTCATAAACTATATTTTTTCAATAATAGGATACTTTGTGATCTTTTTTCTTTTAACAGGCATAAGATTCATGGCATTATATATACAGATCACTCTATCCTTTTTATTGATACATAGACTTCTATGACAAATCCATATAAAAATGAATTTTACTACTATCATATATATGGTCATTTAAATTGATACATTTTTTTCATTAAATAATTTTGCGCTAACCATCCTAAGTATTTGGGGTTACTTTTGTATATTAGTTTAAGAGACATCTTTAAAAGCAGAATTAATTGATCAAAGTAATTAAAACTTAAACATTAGAATATTCAACCAAAAACTTTTCTAAAAACATTTCACCATTTTTTGATTTCCTGCTATATGAAGAATTCTTATTTCCCTGAATTCTTGATAATACTGAGATTATAATTTTCTTAATATTTTGTCTCATGTGAAAAATAACTAATTGCTTTTAATTTGCATTTCTTTCATTGCTAGTGAGATTGAGCATAATTTAAATGTTTCTCAGAATTTTTCTTTGTCTTTTTTTATGTCCTTTGCCTTTTGCCTATATAGTTGTCTTTTTCTAAATTGCTCTTAATTGCTCTTTATTTTGTTTATTTTTTGTTGTTTTATCCCAATATTTCATTACCTTTTACATTTTAATGATAGGATTTAAAAAATTTTTTTGATCATTTCTGTTTTTATGAAGGTTTGTTTGTTTTGTCTCATAAGCGTACATTTGTCAATTTCCTTCTAAATCAAAATATTTTCCTCACTGAAAAAGAAAGAGAAAATTCTTATATTTTCTTTGAATATTTTCAAGGCTATTTTAAAATAATTTAAAACTATTTAAGAAATGTGTCTGCGAGGAGATCCAACCAGTCCATCCTAAAGGAAATCAATCCTGAATATTCGTTTGAAGGACTGATGCTGAAGCTGAAACTCCAATAGTTTAGCCACCTGATGTGAAGAACTGACTCATCTGAAAAGACCCTGATGCTGGGAAAGATTGAAGGCGGGAGGAGAAGGGGATGACAGAGGATGGGATGGTTGGATGCCATCACCAATTCAATGGACATAGTTTGTGTAAGCTCCAGGAGTTGGTGATGGACAGGGAGGCCTGTGTGCTGCACTCCACGGGGTTGCCAAGAGTCCGACACTACTGAGTGACTGAACTGAACTGAACTGAAGAAATGTGTAGGAAATCTTTGTTCATGACATGAGGTTGTCTATTCGTATAGCTGTCAAATTACTTTAGGCTACTTGTTGAATAATCCATTCATTCAGCTTCTCTGGTGGCTCAGATGGTAAAGAATCTGCCTGCAAAGCAGGAGACCTGGTTTTGATCCCTAGGTGGGGAAGATCCCCTGGAGAAGGACATGTCAACCCACTCCAGTATTCTTGCCTGGAGAATCCATGGACAGAGGAACCTGGTGGGCTACAGATCATGGAGTCACAAAAAGTTGGACATGACTGAAGCAGCAGCACCAGCAACACTCTCAATTATAAAGTCAAATTTATCAAAATCTAAATTTACCCTATACAAATAGAAATGAGTTTCCGTACACCTTATTTATCTTTGACCTAAAATTTTAGCTGTATCTACAGTACACATTTTAATTGCTATTTCTGAGAAATATATTTGACATGTTTGCTATCTGGTGGGATAATATATGCTTCTCCTACGAATCTATACTTTTAAATTACTGGGGACTTTCTCCTTCTATCAAGTTTAGAATTAGCTTTTAAATTTCTTATAAAATCCTCCATACTTGTATTAATGCAGATGTTATATATTTCTTATCAGATTTACGGCTAGACATTACATGGTTTTTATTAAGAATCCTATGCATGCAGGCAGGCTCAGCAGCTTCAGTTGTGTTTGTCCTGTCTGACTCTGTGTGACCCTATGGACTGTATAGCCTGCCAGTTTCCTCTGTCCGTGGGATTCTCCAGGCAAGAATACTGGAGTGAGTTTCTGTGCTCGCCTCCAGGGGATCTTTCCAACCCAGGGGTCAATCCCATGCCATCTCCTCCATCTTCTAAATCGCAGGTGAATTATTTACCTCTGAGACACCTGGGAAGCCCAGGAATCCTATAGTTTTAATTAAATGATATTTTTTCGCTGTTTATCACTGTTATATTAAAAAGCTATTTCTTTGAAAATTTTTGTATATAAACAAGTTATTGAATCATCTTAATAGTTTAAAATTTTTTACAGTTGATTGCCCCAGAAGATAATCGTACTGTCTCCAAAGTGATAACAGTGCTGCCCTCTACACTATTTTTCATGTTTTATTAATTTTGGCAAGCATCTGCTATGTGATGTGAAACAGTAACAGCAGTCTTAATTGTATATTATATTTAATAGGAATTATTTTGATATCTAATCTATGTGCTACTAGATATTCTTAATTCCAGAAGTAATTTTCTAAAACTTTCTAACTTCCTAAAGCCTTATATTTCATTTCATTGATGAATTAATAATTTTTAAATATTAAAATTAACATGTTTTCCTCTTTAAATATTTTAATTTAATGTATTTAATTTAATATATTTAATTTAATTTTATTTTATGTATTTTTATTTTATGTTCCCTTACTTGTGCTATGATTCAATTATATGAACGACACTTGTGAAAATTGGAATTATTATTCTAATAATGCAAGCTATACTTACTCTTTCTGTAAACCACTTGTTTTCATTTGGTAATACTTTATTTAGAATTTTGCCTTTACATTTAGATGCAGGATTAGAAAGAAACTAATGTATATGTATTCTTTTGTGAGTATTCTACTAAGTATATAAACATGAAAGTATGTTTTATTTTTCTGTGTTCTAGATATTTACACATAGAAATTTTAAATTTCTTGACATGTTTCTATAAACAATTTCTATAAAGAATCTGTAACATTTTCTTTTTCTTTAGAATTTTTAAAAATTTATTCAACTAACCATTAACATATTTATTATATGGTAGCATTTATATTTTGTTCTAACAGTTTAGATAATAATATTTTGCAACATAACCCATATCATTTAGATACTTAAATATATGCACATAAAATTATATGTTGAATATTCTGATAATGTAGACATCTCTATAGTTATGTCTTCTTACCTTTTATCTCTGCTCTCTTTCTTGTTCACATTGCAAGAAATACGTTAATTTTGTCATCTTAAAAACATGTTTTATTTTTTAACTTTCCCTGAATTTGTTTTATTATATGCTCATTTATTTATTTTGTACCTATTCCTTGTACAATCTATATTTTGAATACAAATTTTACTGAATACACATCTGTTTGCATCTCACAATTTTCATTTATAACATACTCATACTTTTCTATATTACTTAGGATTTTGATTTTAATATTATACTAAATCTGAGTTTTATAAATGTGTTTCAATTTTTTCAAGTGGACAGTTGTAGATTTTTGCTTTCTAATCCTTAAAAATAATTTTTAAATTGAATCTAGTGCACTGGGACGACCCAGAGGGATGGTATGGGGAGGGAGGAGGGAGGAGGGTTCAGGATGGGGAGCACATGTATACCTGTGATGGATTCATTTTGATATTTGGCAAAACTAATACAATTATGTAAAGTTTAAAAATAAAATAAAATTAAAAAAATAAATAAATAAATTGAATCTGATCAAATAATGTGATACATTATTTTCCAAAATTTTAAATCTATTGAAATTCTTTTTTCATAATGCACAGTCAGCTTTAGTGACTCTTTGATTTATATTTGATTGCAGAATATTAGACATAAAGTTCTCATTTTTCATTCTCTCTCTTTCTCTCTCCGCTCTCTCTCTCCTACTCTACGTCTCTCCCTTAGTAAACATACACACTTATACACACTAGCCCCTGACATATAAACCATCACAAGTTTATCAGTTGTGATGTCCAAATTATCAGTTTTTTTTTTTATTTTAGCCTTTTAATTTTTTGTTTATTTATCTTTATTTTATCTTTTGCTGGGGAATGGCATTTTTTTTTTTTAAGTGGTTCATTGTTGGTTACCTCTTTTAAATACAGCAGTGTGTACATATCAATCCCAAACTTCCAATCTGGCCTTTTTAATCTGTCCATTGCTGACAGAAATGTGACAAAAGAATGTCATTGAGTTTTTGTCTTTTTAAAATTAACTTTTATCAGATTTTTACTCATATAGTTCAAAGTGTTATTAGATACATTGAAGATTCTTATCCTTACATATTCTTATTGAACTACTTTTACCAAAATAAATAAAATACACATGATATATTTTCTTCAATTTTCACAGTATGTTTAATTGAAGAGCTACTCTTTTTAAAAGTATAATATGTGATACTTTAGTCAGAATAATCATGTCTTTCCTTAATTCTTGAAAATTCTCTGCCACTTTTCTATTGAAAATTGCATCTTTATTTAGCCTACTCTTCTGACACTGCTATTAAAATTGTAAAACAATTATTCTCCAATTAAAAATAAATTTAAAAAAAGAAATTACAGCAGAGTAAAAAAAGAGTCATTTTATACCCCTCTCTTCTCTTAACTAGACCCCTAATTAAGTTATCTGGGCTCCAAATTCACTGCAGATGGTGACTGCAGCCATGAAACTAAAAGATGCTTACTCCTTGGAAGGAAAGTTATGACCAACCTAGAGAGCATATTGAAAAGCAGAGACATCACTTTGCCAACAAAGGTCCGTCTAGTCAAGGCTATGGTTTTTCCAGTGGTCATGTATGGATGTGAGAGTTGGACTGTGAAGAAAGCTGAGAAGAATCAACACAGAATTGATGCTTTTGAACTGTGGTGTTGGAGAAGACTCTTGAGAGTCCCTTGGACTGCAAAGAGATGCAACCAGTCCATTCTAAAGGAAATCAGTCCTGGGTGTTCATTGGAGGGACTGATATTGAAGCTGAAACTCCAGTACTTTGGCCGCCTGATGCGAAGAGCTGACTCATTTGAAAAGACCCTGATGCTGGGAAAGATTGAAGGCAGGAGAAGAAGGGGACGACAGAGGATGAGATGGTTGGATGGCATCACCGACTTGATGGACATGAGTTTGGGTGAAATCCGGGAGTTGGTGATGGACAGGGAGGCCTGGTGTGCTGCAGTTCACGGGGTCGCAAAGAGTCGGACACGACTGAGCGACTGAGTTGAGCTGATTGGGTAGTCATATACTTCATGAGCCCCTCTAAAACCTTTTGTCAGCTTTATTGAGTTGTAATTGACAAATAGAGTTGAAAGACACTTTAACAAATTCATCAGAACATTTTATCACTCATGACTAAAACAGTTTTTCATGTATTTCATGTCACATATTTCTGTTCTGTATTTTATGCATTTCCTCAGATTTTTATTCTAGTTCACATGCTGTTTTCTCAACTCTAAGAGGAGTCTATCTAATCAGTGTTTTAAAATAACAATGACCATACTTCTAATTTCTAACATTCCGTTTTGCTTTTTTCCAAACTCACCTGTTCTTTTTTTCATGCTGTTTTCACCTTGATTTTTATTCTCTTTAACATACCTTAAAGGTTTTTCAGGAAAAAAAATTAATAATCTTTTTCAACACTGTTTCTCCAGGATATATACTAACTTTTGTTGGATTTTCAGAATTTTTCTCATGGTGATAGAATTTATGACACAGTAATTTATTGTTGTAAACTCATCTTCAGTAGAGATTATGAATATCTGTATAGAAAGGAAGTACGCTTTGGTGTTGAAAGAAGCATCTGTCCTTCAATAGTCTCAAATTGGTGTTTAGTTTAATATCCTAGCCTGGACTGCCTTCCCTCTTTGGTAAAGTTCATTTTTACCGCACTCCCACGCATCACAGTTGTCTAGCTTGAAAACAACATTTCTCCTCATGCAGGGTGGCAGATACATGCCAGTTTTCTTGGTTACTGAGAACAGTTCTAATCTGCATCATAGAAAATGCAGTTCTGGAGTTTTTTGGTCCATGACATTCCCCTTCAGGTCTAAAATTCCCAGAGGCTTCCAGTGTATCAGTTCAAGCTTGCTACTTTTGCTTTCATTATTGTCCTCAATTCTTTCATATGAAAATTGCTTATTTTTGTAAACTCACAGAGCCATTTCTAAATTACTATATATTCTATCATTTTCCTATGGGGGGGAGCATTCAAGAGACGTTCATGAGAGTTAGCTAGTCTTCTTTATTGCCAGATATTTCTTACAAAGAGCATCCAGTAATCCTCAGAAATGTGCCATAATAAACCTGGATTATTGTAAGATAAACTCAGAAATTTAAGGATTTTTAACTAGTTTTCAAAAAATCTAACTTTATTCATGAGAGTTATTACTCTGTATTTTATTGTGTACTTGATTTTTATGTGTTAATTATTAAGTAACACATTGAATCAAAAATCACTGCAAACCTCCCTTCCATTTAATCTGAGAAACATGGACATAAATTTTCTAGTTCTATGACACCTTTGGGTTCACTTTTATTCTTTTTTTAAGATTCAATTTTTAAAAATTAAAGATAAGTATTACAAATAGAAAAAAATTATATTGTATTTCCACAAGATTTGAAAAATATAAAAACCAAATGAACTATAACAAGCTTGACTATAGCTGTCTTATTCAGAAACAGAAAATGCCGTTAGCCCAATTTCAGAGTTTTGAAACCTAATGTGTTCTGCAACTGTGGAATATCGAAAGCTTACCATTCACAATTGTACTAACAAATTTTAGGATACATCTTTGGCCGTAGCATCCTATGATTAACTGAGTCTGAGGGCAAGAGCAGAATGTCTGTAAGAGAAACAACTCCTCTGCTTGAGATTGGAGTCCATAAAGCCTTTACTTTGATTAGAACAATTTATGAGTGAAACTGAGAAAAGTTAGCAACCTCATGGACTGTAGTCCACTAGGCTCCTCTGTCTAGGGGGATTCTCCAGGCAAGAAAGAATACTGGAATGGGTTGCTGTGCCCTCCTCCAAGGGATCTTTCCAACCCAGGAATCAAACCCCTGTCTCTTACATTTCCTGCATTGGCAGGTGGGTGCTTTACACTAATGCCTCCTGGGAAACCCAGATGCTATTTAAAGAATGGAAATAAACTCATTCAACTTAAATAACCTATGGTTCTATTCACTAGAAAAGTCCTGAATGTTGATTTCCTATTTATGAAATGTATGTGTAAAAATGAAGGCATTTATAAAAAACCCATTCTCCATAATATTTTCTGATTCTCTATATCAAATTACATCTGCATTTTAAGGACTCGTTGAGTAACTTATTTATTACTTTGTTATTGCATTCTCTGTAGATTTATGTACATCTGTCTTCCCCTCTAGACGTCCTTGACAATAATGACTATACTTTGTTCACCTTTCCCTCTTTTGTAGCATCTTCCAGTTGTATGAACTCAGTAAAAGCTCTTAATTGAATTAAAACACAATCTAATGTGGTTTCATAATGTAACCTCATATTCTTTGAGGAACTGCAAAAACACATCAAGCCATTTTCTAGGTTCTTGTGCAATATCCAGAGTTGAAATAAAAATCAGTGAATAATATCTGGCTTTTACCTCCTTGGAATATATGCATTTCAAAACAAGAGAAAACATAAAGCTCTTCAAAAAAATAATACATTGCAAATAATCAACATGCTTTGAAAATCCATATGCTCTCCCAGGAATCTATGTTACTATAGAGAGGATACTACACCTTTACCAATATCATCATGTAGGAAATTTACATTTTAATAAACTAAAGAACACATACCAAAGTGGCCTTTTCTTCACAGATAAAATACTCAAACATATACACATATACTCACATACACACAAACACAAATTCACATAACTTCTCTATTCAAATTTAATTCTCTTTTTTGGCCATTGCTTCCCTTGTAGCTCAGCTGGTAAAGAATCTACCTGCAATGCGGGAGAATCTGGATTCAATCCCTGGGTTGGGAAGATCCCCTGGAGAAGGGAAAGGCTACCCAGTCCAGTATTCTGGCCTGGAGAGTTCCATGGACAGTCCATGGGGTCACAAAGAGTTGGACACAACTGAGCTACTTTCATTTGGCCATTGCAGTTCTAAAAGGTACAGTGACTCTCAGGATCAGGATGATTAAAAAGGAAGTCCCTAGTAATGTTCATCTTGTGGAAAAATACACCAGGTACTCGAGGATGTTTTGTTTCATTTAAAGACTTAGAATAAACTTTTTAATCTCAGTATTCCAATACTCAGTTTGATCCTTTCTAGATGAATGAGTTAAATATTATTAAAAATACAATATCCACCATTTACTTAGAAATCTTATAAAACCCCAAATAAATCACAATTTTCTATTTCCTTGGGATTAGTAGAGTCTTGAGTCTTATTGATTTCCCCAAAGATGTTGGACACCCAAATATGTTTTGCAAAGATTCTTTCCAGGTGGCATTTTATACCTCAAATAAATTTTAATATAATTTGGAGATTCAAACTAAAGTTCAAATGAGCACTTAAGGTAATATTGAAATCTGATATATATTTTCACAGAAGAGAGAAGAAATAAAGAATTTTAAAATAGAAAGTTCTTAAAATGTAGCATCAGAAGAAAAAAATTTAATTCTAAAAATGTTCTTCCAAAGTTCTAATAAGGCATATGAGACTATTTCATATACGGAGCTTCATGTTGAAGTTTACCTCTTAGGAGATAACCAGAAATTGCAATGTTAAAATGACATAATTATTTATTCTAAGATAGGTATATATCCCAGCTACATTTCTAATAATAGTGTATCCGATGACACCACCCTTATGGCAGAAAGTGAAGAGGAACTAAGGAGCCTCTTGATGAAAGTGAAAGAGGAGAGTGAAAAATTGGCTTAAAGCTCAACATTCAGAAAACGAAGATCATGGCATCTGGTCCCATCCCTTCATGGGAAATAGATGGGGAAACAGTGGAATTAGTGTCAGACTTTATTTTTTTGGGCTCCAAAATCACTGCAGATGGTGACCGCAGCCATGAAATTAAAAGACGCTTACTCCTTGGAAGGAAAGTTATGACCAATCTAGACAGCATATTAAAAAGCAGAGACATTACTTTGCAACCAAAATCCATCTAGTCAAGGCTATGGTTTTTCCAGTAGTCGTGTATGGATGTGAGAGTTGGACTGTGAAGAAAGCTGAGTGCTGAAGAATTGATGCTTTTGAACTGTGGTGTTGGAGAAGACTCTTGAGAGTCCCTTGGACTGCAAGGAGATTCAACCAATCCATTCTAAAGAAGATCGGTCCTGGGTGTTCTTTGCAAGGAATGATGCTAAAGGTGAAACTCCAGTACTTTGACCACCTCATGCGAAGAGTTGACTCCTTGGAAAAGACTCGAGACTCTGATGCTGGGAGGGACTGGGGGCAGGAGGAGAAGGGGACGACAGAGGATGAGATGGCTGGCATCACCAACTCGATGGACATGAGTTTGAATGAACTCCAGGAGTTGATGATGGACAGGGAGGCCTGGCGTGCTGCAATTAATGGTGTTGCAAAGAATCAGACACGACTGAGCGACTGAACTGAACTGAACTGAAATGAAGTAGTATGCCCCAAGCTATCCTCAAATACCAAATGTAGGCATCTTCTCATAGAAACTTTAAATTGAACAGAAGAATGAAAATCCTAATAAATCAAGCATACCTGTTGTTGCTCAGTTGCTCAGCCATGTCCGACTCTTTGCCACCTGATGGACTGCAACACACCAGGCTTCCCTGTCCTTCAATATCTTTCACTATCTTCACTTTTGCTCAAACTCATGTCCATTGAGTCAGTGATACCATCCAACTCTCTCTTCTTCTGTCATCTCCTTCTCCTCCTGGCTTCAATCTTTCCCAGAATCAGGGTATTTTCTAATGACTTGGCCCTTCACATCAGGTGGGCAAAGTATTGGAGCTTCAGCATCAGCATCAGTCCTTCCCATGAATATTCAAGGATAATTTCTTTTAAAATTGACGGGTTGGATCTCCTTGCAGTCCAAAGGGCTCTCAAGAGTCTTCTCCAACACCATAGTTCAAAAGCATCAATTCTGCAGCACTCAACTTTCTGTATGGTCCAACTCTCACATCCATACATGACTACCAGAAAAACCATGGCTTTGTCTAGATGGACCTTTGTCAGCGAAGGAATGTTTCTACTTTTAAGTATGCTGTCTAGGTTTGTCATAGCTTTTCTTCTAAGGATCAAGGTGTCTTTTAATTTCATGGCTGTCATTTGCAGTGATTTTGGAGCCCAATAATTGCTTATCTCATCCATGTATTTATCAATCCTTTTTCATAGCTTTGTGAATCTAATATGAATACTCAGTCTACTTAACTTCACTCATTTTTCAGAACTGTTTCAAAGAAAATTGTCAACATCATCAGATCAGATCAGATCAGTAGCTCAGTCAGGTCCGACTTTTTGCGGCCCCATGAATCGCAGCATGCCAGGCCTCCCTGTCCATCATCAACTCCCGGAGATCACCCAGACTCACGTCCATCGAGTCAGTGATGCCATCCAGCCATCTCATCCTCTGTCGTCCTCTTCTCCTCCTGCGCCCAAACCCTCCAGCATCAGAGTCTTTTCCAATGAGTCAACTCTTCACGTGAGGTGGCCAAAGTACTGAAGTTTCAGCTTTAGCATCATTCCTTCCAAAGAAATCCCAGGGCTGATCTCCTTCAGAATGGACTGGTTGGATCTCCTTGCAGTCCAAGGCACTCTCAAGAGTCTTCTCCAACACCACAGTTCAAAAGCATCAATTCTTCGGCACTCAGCCTTCTTCACAGTCCAACTCTCACATCCATACATGACCACAGGAAAAACCATAGCCTTGACTAGATGAACCTTTGTTGGCAAAGTAATGTCTCTGCTTTTGAATATGCTATCTAGGTTGGTCATAACTTTCCTTCCAAGGAGTAAGTGTCTTTTAATTTCATGGCTGCAGTCACCATCTGCAGTGATTTTGGAACCCAGAAAAGTAAAGTCTGACACTGTTTCCACTGTTTCCCCATCTATTTCCCATGAAGTGATGGGACCGGATACCATGATCTTCATTTTCTGAATGTGGAGTTTTAAGCCAACTTTTTCACTCTCCTCTTTCACTTTCGTCAATAGGCTTTTGAGTTCCTCTTCACTTTCTGCCATAAGGGTGGTGTCATCTGCATATCTGAGGTTATTGATATTTCTCCCGGACAATCTTGATTCCAGCTTATGTTTCTTCCAGTCCAGTGTTTCTCTTGATGTACTCTGCATATAAGTTAAATAAACAGGGTGACAGTATACAGCCTTGACGTACTCCTTTTCCTATTTGGAACCAGTCTGTTGTTCCATGTCCAGTTCTAACTGTTGCTTCCTGACCTGCATACAGATTTCTCAAGAGGCAGGTCAGGTGGTCTGGTATTCCCATCTCTTTCAGAATTTCCCACAGTTTCTTGTGATCCACACAGTCAAAGGCTTTGGCATAGTCAATAAAGCAGAAATAGATATTTTTCTGGAACTCTCTTGCTTTTTCCATGATCCAGCGGATGTTGGCAATTTGATCTCTGGTTCCTCTGCCTTTTCTAAAACCAGCTTGAACATCAGGAAGTTCACAGTTCACATATTGCTGAAGCCTGGCTTGGAGAATTTTGAGCATTACTTTACAAGTGTGTGAGATGAGTGCAATTGTGCGGTAGTTTGAGCATTCTTTGGCATTGCCTTTCTTTATTCAGCCATTAAAAAGAATACATTTGAATCAGTTCTAATGAGGTGGATGAAACTGGAGCCTATTATACAGAGTCAAGTAAGCCAGAAAGAAAAACACCAATACAGTATACTAACGCATATATATGGAATTCAGAAAGATGGTAACGATAACCCTGTATGCGAGACAGCAAAAGAGACACAGATGTATAGAACAGTCTTTTGGATTCTGTGGGAGAGGGAGGGATGATTTGGGAGAATGGCATTGAAACATGTATAATATCATATAAGAAATGAATCGCCAGTCCAGGTTTGATGCAGGATACAGGATGCTTGGGGCTGGTCCACTGGGATGACCCAGAGGGATGGTACAGGAAGGGAGGTGGGAGTGGGGGTCAGGATGGGGAATAGGTGTACACCCGTGGCAGATTCATCTTGATGTATGGCAAAACCAATACAATATTGTAAAGTAAGTAGCCTCCAATTAAAATAAATAATTTCAAAAGAAAAAAAAGTCTTCTTTATTTAAACATAGATAAAAGCTTATCTTCTATCTCTAAACTGGCTAAAATCTCTTTACATTGACCTTGTATACTTTTACTACATTTTGTCTAGTGTGAATTTTGTTTGTTCTACCTTGTCTGTAATATCTATGGCTTCTTATATTTCACAAATTCTATGAAATTTTCTGATATTATCTCTTCAAATTTGCCTCTGCTTTATTTTCTCTATTATCTGCTTTTGGTGTCCCAATTAGATATACATTCAGTTCAGTTCAGTTGCTCAGACATGTCCAACTCTTTGCTACCCCATGAATCGCAGCATGCCAGGCCTCCCTGTCCATCACCAACTCCTGGGGTTTACACAAACTCATGTCCATTGAGTCAGTGGTACCATCCAGCCATCCCACCGTCTGTCATCCCCTTCTCCTCCTGCTCCTAATCCCTCCCAGCATCAGGGTCTTTTCCAATGAGTCAACACTTCGCATGAGGTGGCCAAAGTACTGGAGTTTCAGCTTCAGCATCAGTCCTTCCAATGAACACCCAGGACTGATCTCCTTTAGGATGGACTGGTTGGATCTCCTTGCAGTCCAAGGGACTCTCAAGAGTCTTCTCCAACACCACAGTTCAAAAGCATCAATTCTTTGGTGCTCAGCTCTCTTTACAGTCCAACTCTCACATCCATACATGACCACTGGAAAAACCATAGCCTTGACTACACAGACCTTTGTTGGCAAAGTAATGTCTCTGCTTTTTAATGTGCTGTCTAGGTTGGTCATAACTTTCCTTCCAAGGAGTAAGTGTCTTTTAATTTCATGGCTGCAATCACCATCTACAGTGATTTTGGAGCCCCCAAAAAATAAAGTCTGACACTGTTTCCACTGTTTTCCCATCTATTTCCCATGAAGTGATGGGACCAGATGCCATGATCTTCATTTTCTGAATGTTGAGCTTTAAGCCAACTTTTTCACTCTCCACTTTCACTTTCATCAATAGGCTTTTTATTTCCTCTTCACTTTCTGCCATATGGGTGGTGTCATCTGCGTATCTGAGGTTATTGATATTTCTCCCAGCAATCTTGATTCCAGCTTGTGCTTCTTCCAGCCCAGCGTTTCTCATGATGTACTCTGCATATAAGTTAAATAAACAGGGTGACAATATACAGCCTTGATGTACTCTTTTTCCTATTTGGAACCAGTGCTGCTCCATGTCCAGTTCTAACTGTTGCTTCCTGACCTGCATATAGGTTTCTCAGGAGGCAGGTCAGGTGGTCTGGTATTCCCATCTCTTTCAGAATTTCCCACAGTTTATTGTGATCCACACAGTCAAAGGCTTTGGCATAGTCAATAAAGCAGAAATAGATGATTTTCCTGAACTCTCTTGCTTTTACGATGATCCAGCAGATGTTGGCAATTTGATCTCTGGTTCCTCTGCCTTTTCTAAAACCAGCTTGAACATCAGGAAGTTCATGGTTCATGTATTGCTGAAGACTGGCTTGGAGAATTTTGAGCATTACTTTACTAGCGTATGAGATGAGTGCAATTGTGTGGTAATTTGAGCACTCTTTGGCATTGCCTTTCTTTGGGATTAGAATGAAAACTGACCTTTTCCAGTCCTGTGGCCACTGCTGAGTTTTCCAATTTTGCTGGCATATTGAGTGCAGCACTTTCCCAGCATCATCTTTCAGGATTTGAAATACATTAGAACTTCGTATCTCTATAAAGTCTTCTATTTTCCATCTACATGTTTCTCTGTACTACTTTCTGGGCCACTTCTGCTCTACCTTCCTGATAATTTATTCTCTCTTCAGCTATGTCTAATCTGCTGTTCAGTTTATTCACTGACACCTCTTTACTCAAGGTAATATTCAATTTTCACCATTTCCATTCAGATTTTTTTTTCAAATTTGTATTATATGCTTAATCATATCATGTACTTCTATTTGTAATTCTTTAAGCATTTCATATATAATTGTTTTATATTCTATAGCTTACATTTCAAATCTGCATTTCATAAGGGTTGTGAAGTCGCTCAGTCATGTCTGACTCTTCGTGACCCCATGGACTGTAAGCCTGCCACACTCCTCTGCCCATGCAATTTTCCAGGCAAGAATACTGGAGTGGGTTGCCATTTCCTTATCCATTCATGAGGGTAAGGGTTTCCTATTGTTTGCTTTTGCTTAGTCTCACGAATGTTGAATTTTTCCTTGGTTGTTTGGTAATTATTTTCATCAGTGGGAGTCTTGAGTGTTCACCTTAGAGAAGCTTTCTAATGGAATGTATTTACCTTTTCTTCTGCAGGGAACCATAAGTATATGGCCCCTCTCAGGTTCACAAATTAATCTTGAAATTTCAGGTTTAGCCTTTCTCCACTTCATCTACAATAATCAGGTAACAGATTGGTACTGGACAGGTCTTCAAGAGAAACTGACATCAACAGAAACTTCTGTTCTTATTGCTTTATTTTCAGTGCATAACTTTCTCTGTGTCTTATTTTATGTGAGGAGTGAGAAGAGGGTCTTAAAATGATTTTTCCATCTATAAGCAACCCAGCAATACAATGTAAACTAAATTATATGTAGACCCTAGTTATTTTAGTAAGGAACAATTTGTTATAATATCTAGCTACCATATTGCTAGTAGTGGTGTGGTGGTTTAGTCGCTGTCATGTCTGACTCTTGTGACCCCATGGACTATAGCCTGCCAGGCTTCTCTGTCCATGGAATTCTCCATTCATCCAGACAAGAATACTGGAGTGGGTTGCCATTTCCTTCTCCAGGGGATCTTCCAGACCTAGGAATCAAACCTGGGTTTGTTGCATCACAGGCAGGTTCTTTATCCACTGAGCTACGAGGGAGACCCCTAAATTAACATTTTGGTTAAAAAATAATTGAATATTGCCATCTCAAAATAAGGAATTTTGTTATACATTATTTATTTACCCTAATATATAAAATGCTGTAAATTATACTTCAAAAGGTCAGTTTTCATTACAATCCCAAAGAAGAGCAATGTCAAAGAATGTTCAAACTACCATACAGTGGATCTCATTTCATAAGCTAGTAATGTTATGCTCAAAATCCTTCAAGCTAGGCTTCAGCAGTATGCTGAGAATTTCCAGATGTATAAGCTGGGTTTAAAAAAGCAGAGGAACCAGAGATCAAATTGCCAAAATTTAATAGACAATAGAGAAATCAAGAGAATTCCAGAAAAATATCTAATTCTAATTCATTCACAACGGCAAAGTCTTTGACTATCTGGATAAAAACAAACTGTGGAAAGTAAAGAGATGTGAATACCAGACCACCTTAACTGTCTCCTGAGAAATCTGTATATGGATCAAGAAGCAACAGTTAGAACCAGACATGGAATAACTGACTGGTTCAAAATTGTGAGAGGAATATGACAAAGCTGTATATTGTCACCCTGCTTATTTAACGTCTATGCAGAATATATCATGTGAAATGCCAGGCTGGATGAATCACAAGCTAGAATCAAGATTGCCAGGAGAAATATCAACAACCTTATATATGCAGATGATATCTCTCTAATAGAAGAAAGTGAAGAAGAAGTAAAGAGACTCTTGATGAGGGTGAAAGAGGAGAGTGAAAAAGTTGGCTTGACACTCAACATTCAAAAAACTAAGATCATGGCATCTGGTCCCACCACTTCATGGATAATAGAAGGGGAAAAGTTAGAAACAAAGATGGACTTTATTTTCTTGGTATCCAAAATTACTGTGGGTGGAGACTGCAGCCATGAAAATGAAAGACTCTTGCTTCTTGAAAGAAAAGCTATGACAAACCTAGGCAGCATATTAAAAAGCAGAGCTATCACTTTGCCAGCGAAGTACAGTCAAAGCTATGGTTTCTCTAGTAGTCATGTACAGATATGAGAGTTGGACCATAAAGAAGGCTAAGTGCCAAAGAATTGATATTTTCAAATTGTGGTGCTGGAGAAGACTCTTGAGAGTCCCTTGGACTACAAGGAAATCAAACCAGTCAATCCAAAAGGAAAGCAACTCTGAATATTCACTGGAAGGACTGATGCTGAAACTGAAGCTCCAGTACTTTGGCCACCTCATATGAAGAGTCAGCTCATAGGAAAAGACCCTGATGCTGGGAAAGATTGAAGGCAAAAGGAGAAGGGGGCAGCAGAGGATGAGATGGTTAAATAACATCACTGACTCAATGGACATGAATTTGAACAAATTCCAGGATATAGTGAAGGACGGGGGAGCCTGTCATGCTGCAGTCCATGGGTGGCAAAGAATAGGACATGACTTACTGACTGAACAATGACAACAACAAATATTACCCTATTAAAGTTTATGTGTTCCCTGATATTTTATTAACTTTTTAATACTCTTTTGTCTCCTATGGAATTATCAAATGAAAGAGTTATTTTTGGACAGTTTAACAGTTGTGAAAGTTTGAAAATCCATGCTTAGTAAAGGCAAGTAATCTTCAAACACCAAAATCTACATAGGCTCTTAAAATTTCACTCCTAATTACTCATTTTTCACTTGCAGCTCAAGCTATGCTCATAAGCTTTACTTTTCAGAAAAATTAAATGCCACTAATTGTGGAAATACATGCCATGAGGTCTTCCTATGGAAGCTCCAAAGAAAATAAAAGATCAGTATGTCTCATTGTTCCATCCTTAAATTTGAGATGCAGTTAAGAATTAATTTCGCTTACAGAATACAATAAAGGTATTTTTGTTTGGATATTTGGTTATTTTCAGTACTGCCAAGAGAGTAAAGAATTAGTTCTTTGGGCTATGTAAGGATTAGGTGACTGTGAAAGGAAGATGTCCACACTATCCATAGAATTAATTAATTTTACAGGATAAAAAGAAAAGCAGCATCAGAGTCTTGGTTTTGTCATGTTAATAGTCTGGAAATAAGAGTTAAGGATACTGATTTTTTTTAGTAAATTTTTTGCACAGTGCAATTTCTAGACATGACTGAAGTATCTGAAATCTTATGTTCTTATCAAAGAAGATCTTAAATCATACACATTAGAACAGATTTATTCAAAGGAAGGGTATTTTTACCCCTTACTAGAGCAATATTCCCAACTCAGTAACTGATATTCAACAGATGACTAATGAGGTATTATAGCAGAAATTAGCCTCTATGCTATCTTCTGGATTCAACTGTCCCAGTGAGACTGTCTCAATCTGTCTTATCCATTCAACTGGCTCCCTGGAGAAAGCTGGAGACAGGTGCTAGGGATCTTGTCATTAATTCAGGTCAGCAATGTCAGTTAATTAAGTGGAACTTCTTTAACATAGCATCTAAAGAAAAAGATGGCTAAGGGTCCAGGACGCTAAAAACACAAGCTTCTTTCCATCTCTCCAGTCAAATTTCTTTTTACTAATTATATTCCTTACATTTTTAGTCATAACTTTTAAAAAATATAAATGTGGCCAATATAATGGGGAAAAAGAATTAAGATACCTCTTAATCTACTTATGTGTAGAATATCATGAAAACAGTGCTTTCCAAAATAAACTCCACACATTATCCCTTCCATAGGATGTGGACAGGTGAATTTTGGAAGGAAAAAAAGTTGTAAGGCAACATAACAGCCATAGTGGTTTATTAAAGATTTCTTTGTTGTTAAACTATACCATGTATAAAATATACCATATAATCTGTATAATTTCGAATCATTCAAATGGTTATATTATACAGTACATCACATATATATATATATATATATATAACATAAACATATATATATAGATATAGATAGAGCTATGCGTATAACCATAGGTTATTTGTTTAAATACAATCTTTCTATATTTTTTGAGAATTTTCAACAATACAATTTTATGGATCTTAAAACCATGTATTGTTCTATTTTTGTCCAATACATATATTTTAATCCTTTATCAAAAAAAAAAAAAAAAAACATGTCCCCTGATTCTTCTTCTTTGAATGCCACATTAAAAGCTGGAGGAATTTCAATGTCTACTTTTTCCTTGGTGCTAAGGCACACTTTCCAATATATCTGCTAGTCAAGGCTGAACTGTCCACTTTCTAATCTGTTTTTCAGGTTTTTATCTCTTTGACATCAAAGCAAAAATAATAAAAGAAAAAGTTTCCCCTAGCATTTATTGAATACTATGAGATTCCTTTGAAGAATAATTCAAGGGCCTATGCACAAAATAGAAAGAGCCTTTCTCAAGACACTACTTCCATCTGTTGAAATATGGTGGTGTGTTAGAATATGAAACTTCACTGCTGTCTTCTAGAAAACTATTCTATGATGAATGATACAATGTGAATGAAGCCTCTAGGGTACTGCGGTGCACAGCCTGCACAGCTCCGCATAATGGCTCTGCGGCAAAATGTGGAAAGTCCCATTGACGTGTACACACTATCACCTCTAAAATGGATAGCTAGTGGGAAGCTGCTGTATAGCACAGGGAGCTTCAACTCAGTGCTCTGTGGTCACCTAGAGGGATGGAATGTGGATGAGTGGGGAGGGAGGCTCAACTGGGAGGGGATATATGTATAGCTGATTTGGGCTCCCCTGGCGGCTCGGGTGGCAAAGGATCTGTCTGCCATGCCGGAGAGCCAGGTTCAGTCCCTGGGTCAGGAGGATCCCCTGGAGAAGGGAATGGCTACCCTCTCCAGTATTCCTGCCTGGAAAATTTCATAGAGAGAGGAACCTGGCAGGCTACAGTCCTTGGGGTCACAAAAAGTCAGACGCAACTGAGCACACATAAGCTGATTCACTTTGTTGTACAACAGAAACTAACACGACATTGTAAAGCAATTATCTTCCAATTAAAATAAATAAATAAAAGCATTTTAAAGGGTGCACAATATTCCCCCAGAGACCATGCTTAAACTTGTAGTCTCCTCAGATATAGAAGTCTAAGGCTCAAAGAAAAAACTACAGATTTTTCAAATTTGTCATTTTTAGCTTTTATAATTATCATTAACAACCAGTCTTTTCCTTCTTTGAGCCTGATATTACTGTTGCATTAAAAACACAAGTCTTTTTACCTGTTATTTGATGCTCTGTGATTTTCTTCACAAATGCCCATTCTGTAAAGTCGAGTAAAAGGAGGCTAAAATGTTGTTTATTGCATTTCTTGTTGATCTGCTTTCTAGGTTCATGCTAATTTACATTCTCATTGTCAATTTACTTATGCAAAACTATACTTTATGAAAGTTTTTTTGAAAGGTACTCAGTTTGCTTGTCAAGATTTTTTATTGTATCATGTGATAAAAATAATTTTGGAATGACTGTATTGCAGCACTCAGTGTGATCAGCTGGAATTTATCTAATCAATTAACATAAATTAAAGACATGTTCACTATCAATACCTTTAGGCCTTGTGCTGCTTAGGCTTTTTTTGAGGGGTGGAGGCATGCTCAGTCGCTCAATCATGTCTGACTCTATATGAGACCCTATGGACTGTAACCACCAGGCTCCTCTGTCTATGGGATTCTCCAGGCAAGAATACTGGAGCGTGCTGTCATGGCCTCCTCCAGGGGATCTTCCCGACCCAGGGATCAAACCTGAGTCTCTAATGTCTCCTGCATTGGCAGGCAGATTCTTTACCACTAGCCCCACCTGAAAAGCCCTTTTGAGGGCTAGGAAAAAGAAATTCCCGTAGTACTTTGGTAAGTTTTGAGTTGTGTAGACCTAAAATGTTACCATTTGCTGCTCTTCTGATTTGCCTCATATCTGTGTGTCCACTTTCAGTCTATTATATGCAATATTCTTATCTAATGTTTTGTTTCCATTTCTTTCTTTTCTCACAGAATTCTGAACTTTTAAAACTAGGTACTCTTATTTTTCTCAGTATCTCCTTCTGCTAAGTCTGCTAAGTCACTTCAGTCGTGTCCGACTCTGTGTGACCCCATAGACGGCAGCCACCAGGCCCCCCCATCCCTGGGATTCTCCAGGCAAGAACACTGGAGTGGGTTGCCATTTCCTTCTCCAATGCATGAAAGTGAAAAGGGAAAGGGAAGTCGCTCAGTCGTGTCCGACCCTTAGCGACCCCATGGACTGCAGCCTACCAGGCTCCTTTGTCCATGGGATTTTCCAGGCAAGAGTACTGGAGTGGGGTGCCATTGCCTTCTCCGCAGTACCTCCTTAGGGAGGGCATAAATGAATGCTGAATAGATCACTGACAACAGTTCAAGGTGCAACCATAGCTTTAAAGGCAGAGCTCTAGATATTATTTAAGAATCCAGAGAAAATGTTCCTAATGTCAACTGATCTACCCCATTCTGTACCTTTAAGTGCTTTTAAGTTGTTTTAGTTTTATCTATAACGTATTTATACTTTATATGCATGAGGCCTCTGAGTTGAAATTAGTAAAGAAAAGTAATTAATATAAATGCTATTTTTGACAAAGAGGAACACTACAAAGTAATACATTTTGTTTTATCTGGCTCACAAAAACCACTTGAATTTTTTGAGAAATTCAGGTGGAGTAATATCTGCTGAGTAATTTGAAATAAATCTGGAGATATGCTTTATGATTATGTTAAGCAAAATGATTTTAAGTAATTTAAAATTATTCAGTAGTTGAAAACTCGGTAGCATTTACCCAGATGTCATGCTGTCATCTGATCTCTTCTCAAAATTTTGAAAATCAGGTTTTCAAGTTGCAACACAAATAATTGTTTATTTAAAACAGATGATTAAAAATAACTAAGTCCTTCACTTTCTCCTTCCTTATCATTTGTACAGAATCTCTTTGATGATTTACATTTCAGACAGATATTGATTTCTATCCTCTGCCTTTACCCTATAACGACTACTCTATTTTCAGTCAAATATCATAGGCATTAGGTCAGCAGAAGGATGAGACAAGTAAACCAAAGTGACTTGTGTTTAAGAAACCAAAATGAGAGCATCTTCAAAGCACCCTCAGTTTCCTTAACATATCTTTTGTGATACAGATAATGAAACTGCAAAATCCAAACTCATGTAAGGCTTACTTGTTTTTACATTTCTACGAAGTCTACATAATTTAATACGTTTTGCTTTCTTTAGTTCCACTAAAATTTTCGCTTGTTCTTAAGTGTCATTGTTGAAGGGACTATTCAGAGGGCCAATAAAATAGTCATTATGTCCTAGCATTCCAGGAAAAAAACATACAGATTGTGAGGAGTAAAAGAAATGAATTCCCAGGGTTTCTTTTTAATAAGTTTTAATGTGATCATGCTATATTATGCATGCTAAGATTTAATATGTTGATTAAGTGGGAGCCAAGCCGTGGGCTCAGCACCCAGGTATCTTGGTCAAGCAATCTAGTTAGTGCCAGCTCTTTTGCTACTGAAAAGTAGACAGTCTCTTTGAAGGAAAGTCTGCTGATACAATTATATGTGCTTTTGTGGAATGCCTGTATGAGGGTCATAAGGCCCTGCCTTAGGAAGGAGGAAAACATTAGATGAGTAACGTTAAGTAGGTTGACTATGAGAAATCTATAAGAAATAAGACAGACCTCAGCCTTTTACAGCAAATGCATAGACCTATGAGATTTTTATTTTGTTTTAGTAAGTACTATTTGAATCAAGATGTCAGTGGTAGGCAGAAGAAGGGACCCTAAGAAATATCTACATTCTGAACCTTAGCACCTGTGGCTGATTGTGCTACCTTACAGGACAAAGGGGAATTAAGATTAGAGGTGAAATTAAGGTTGTTAATCAACTGAGAGAGAGAGTGCATGTGCTGGGTTACTCAGGTAGGTTCTCTGTAGTCACAGGGTCTGTCTAAAGGCACTGGAAAGGCAGAAGAGAGAGAACCACAGAAACGGCTGCAGAAAAGACTCATCCTAAAAGTCTCACTAGCTTTGAAGACAGAGAAATGGGGTCATGAGCCAGGGAATGCAGACATCCTCTGCAAAGAGGAAAAAGCAAGAAAACAGATTCTACCCGAGAACCTCCAGAAAGGAAGGCAGCTCTGAAAACACGTAGATATAAGCATGCTGAAATTCACCTTAGACTTCTGATCTTCAGAATGATAAGATGATAATTTCATGTTGTTCTAAAGTGCTGTTTGTGGCAATTTGTTAGAGCAGCAGTAGGAAGCTGATATAATGTCCAATAGCAAAGTATCAGAACAAATGCAGAGTAGGCCAGTCAAGGATAAATGAAATTAAATTATTCTTAATGAAGTGTTCTATTAGTCAGTGAATCACCTTTGTCTTTTTCTTGGGTTTGATTAGATGACTAAGGAGGGTAGGGAGCAAGGGAAAAGGTGCTCTAAGGACTTGCTTATGTGATGCCAATATCTTGATCATACAGATAACTAAGAATCTAACTCTAACTCAATTGTCCTTTGTCTCTTGGATACAATATCTCTAGAGTCAATACTTTCCCTCAGATGTACCAGCATATTTTAAATTTTATTAGCTGATGGATAACAGATGAGCTAAAAGAGGCTTAAAATGTTACTGATCTGTGTGGATGAGTTTGATGCTACTTTTGAAGTGAAGTAATTGTTTTAGAGAAGGATGATTGGTGAACATTATCTGCAAGAGTGCTTTGAAAGTAACATGAAAGCTTTCATTGTTAGGCATGACCATGTATTGTATCTTCTGAACTGAATAACTAGGACATATGTATAGTGTGAAATTAGAAAGCTCAAAGAAGTGAAGGGTATTTCTGACTCTCCATGAAGTTTCCTAAACTAACAAAGTGAAAAAGAACAGGAAAAAATCCTTTACTTTCAATGGCTTGAGGACTTAACTGCTGACTCAGTTGGAGCAGGGGGCAAAAAAAAAAAAAAAAAAAAAAAAAACAGCATAAGAGCAAAAGCAAGAGAGCAGACACACGCAGGCCCCCGAAGGCTTTTGTACTTCCGGTTGCTTTTTCCACAATGAAGTCCCCCCACTCCCACCCCGCCATGGTTTTTACTCCCATTATTTCCAGGTCTTTCTTCTGGAGTGAGGCTTTTCCTTTTTACCTCTCTAAAAGTTCAGCACACTGGCGTTTCCATATTCCCATTCCCAGCTTTAGTTGTTCTTTTCAGCACTTAGTACTATGTTACATGGGCTTCCTCCCTGGCTCAGTGTTAAAGAATCTGCCTGAAATGCAGGGGAACGGGGTTCAGTCCCTGGGTTGGGAAGATCTCCTGGAGGAGGGTTTGGCAACCCACTCCAGCGCTCTTGCTTGGAGAATCACATGGAGATAGGAGTTTGGTGGGCTACAGTCCATGGGATTGCAAAGCGTAGGGCACAACTGAAGCTACTGAGCATGCACAAACTGTGTTAACATACCATTTGTCTCTTGTTTATTGTATGTGTGTGTGTGTGTGTGTGTGTATGCTCACATAACATGTTCATTATTTGCTCTGCTCACTAGGGGCAGTAATATGGAATTCAAAGTGGCATGACACAGCAGACTTTATCCAGCTCCATGCTTATTTAGACTTTAGGGGGAAAAAAAACCCAAAAACATACATGCTAGGCAAATCACTATGTTCAGCAAAACACAGAAAAGTCCTTTTGACTCTCAGGTTGTTTGCAAATGCTCTGTCATTTTATTTTCTGTGTGTGTTTGTCACTCAGTCCAAATTTTTGCCACCCCATAGACTGTACCCTGCCAGGCTCCTCTGTCCTTGGAATTTTCCAGGCAAGAATACTGGAGTGGATTGCCACTCCCTTCTCCAGGAGATCTTCCTGACCCAGGGATCGAACCCTGGTCTCCTGCATTATAGGCAGACTCTTTACCTTCTGAGTTTCCAGGGAAGCCCACTATCATTCTCTACTAAAGGGCCATGAAAGATGATACTGAATGGGTATGAGCAACCTCAGCTCAGGAAGCCACTGGCTCAAAGCCCTTTTGTTCCTTGCTAACTATGTCCTCTCAGGAACAGGTTAGTTCCCAATCTTTGGGGAAACTGTATGCATCAATTAGAAATGATTACATAAACCTGATCTTTACAGTAGGGTCCAAATTGGATGTCAGTATATCTTTCCCAAAGTGGTGCTAGTGGTAAAAAACCTGACTGCCAATGCAGGAGATGTAAGAAACACAGGTTTGATCCCTGGGTTGGGAAGATCCCCTAGAGGAAGGTATAGCAACCCTCTCCAGCATTCTTGCCTGGAGAATGCCATGGCAGGCTACAGTCCATAGGGTTACGTAGAATCAGATACGACCGAAGCAACATAGCATGCACGCATGCGTGCATATGGCATTTAACTTGAACCCTGTATACTGGTAAAGATTCCTTGAATTAATGTTTCAAGGAAGGTTACATCAAAGATCATGTTCTCAGGATGCAAGAAAGACCACAGAACCAGCTTCCTACAGGTACTGTCTCATTGGCTGAGGGCTAAAAACCTCAAACTCCATGAGCACTGGCAGTGGAAGTCCATCAATATCAGAAATATAGCAAGGATGTGTGAGATGAGGAACCTATTAAAGCATATTTAAATAAAAGAATACACAGAAAGACCTATAAGCGAGTCATTGGACCTTTCATTGAAATCTATCCCAATTTACCTAATAAAGGAGAATCATTTTTTATTTGTATTAGTTCCACATTATAAGTTTTAAGGAAAAGTTTTTTACCCATTTTTTCTTGTTTTTTTTTTTTTTTCCCCTAGAGAAAGTATTTATAATAAAACTTTTGCCCATAGAAGTTAAATTATCTTCAGGATTACAAGACTTTCCAAAATTTCATGTATTTATTTCACATATTTTACTGTGTTTGCAGCTATTAGTTGTAATGGATTTTCCCTGCTTTTAGAAATTCTATTCTCAAGTGTCATATTGGGAAAAAATTCTAAACCTTCTTTACTCTCTTTCTGGGCACACAGGAAGACTTCATTTCCCATTCTCTGTAGCAGTAATTGTGTTGGTGTGTAACTGAGTTTGGGGTATGTAAGGGGAAATGATGCGTTACATCCAGTTGAACGCAGTTAGTAGCTGTGCGCTCCTTCCACACACTCTTTTCTGTGCATGTGATTGAAAGCGAAGGATCTGGTGATGACAGGGTTGCAAATGGGGCACCCTGTGTTCCTGGACTCTGATTGGAGGAGGGCTGTGCAGGCATCTCACTGGTTGTTTAAAGTCACTGTGGTGGCGCTTGCATGTTTTGGCAGCTTGTGTCAGTTAGTCTGGTGAATGGAAAAGCAGGTTCAGAGAGAAGGTTTACAGGTTTCAGAGAGAAGAGATTAGTCATTGGATATTCAAAAAGACATTTAAAGGATGGCAGCATTATTAATCAGTATAACTATGGCATCACTAAGGGCACTGATAGAAGTTTTTAAATTCAGCTTTATTAACGAAATAAGCACTTATTGCATGCCTACAGATATACCCATAGAGTATCTATATTGTCATTTTTGCATTTTTATACAATTTACATTAGGCTACTAACAAAAATCTATGTAAGTAAATTATATGAATTAATTCATATAATATTTAAAACCACAGCAGTTTGTAGAGAATAGAAAATCAAATCATTAATAACTTAGCCAAAATCACAGATAATTGGAGGGCTAGACCTACGATCGGAGAAGGCAATGGCACCCCACTCCAGTACTCTTGCCTGGGAAATCCCATGGACCGAGGAGCCTGGTAGGCTGCAGTCCATGGGGGTCTTTAAGAGTCGGACATGACTGAGTGACTTCACTTTCACTTTCATGCATTGAAGGAAATGGCAACCCACTCCAGTGTTCTTGCCTGGAGAATCCCAGGAATGGGGGAGCCTGGTGGGCTGCCGTCTATGGGGTCGCACAGAGTCGGACACGAGTGAAGCAAGTGAAGCGACTTAGCAGCAGCAGCAGCAGACCTATGATAATAACTTGAATTTCTATAGTTACAAAATCCTCATTTTCCTTAATGAGCTATTCTGTTTCTAGCCACAAGATGCATACACACACAATACACACACAATTCAATATACAATTGAAGTAATTCATTAATTACTACTCTTGATTATGAATTCTCTGTGTCAAGGATCACTATTTCTCATCAAGTATATTAAGTTTATATATTGAAACAACTTTGGGGTATATTATACCCTGAGAATATATGAATGTTTGTAAATGTTCATGCTGACTATTGCTATTATTTTATCACTATGTACTCATATGGTTGTGGAAAAAAAAGCTGATCTTAGTATTTCATGTAGCAGGGAACATGTTTTTGGACCCAGTTGGGAGTTTGGCATAGATTGCATCGTTGCATTTTCACCAGTGTTTTGAATTCTTTGATTATGGAGTAAAATGGTGAGCTTGAATAGATACCTAAGATAGCGTCATCATAAATTATGTTTTTTGCAGGGTAGGGTCTACAAACTATGGTCTGTGAGTTGGCCTACTGTTTTGGAATTAGAATTTTATTGGAACAGACACGTATTCATGTACGTATTGTCTAAACTGCTATTGTGTGACAGCATGGAATTGAACACTAGTGGCAAAGCACTACTGAGAGTCCCTGTGTCTCACAAGCCTCAGACGTTTACTCTTGGGCCCGTCAGGAAAATTTGTCAACCTTGCTGTGGATAAAGGAGGATCTCCATCAAGATTTTAGCTGAGTGATGGCAAAATACGAACTATGTTTCGAAGAGTAGACTTGGGGAATCATGAGAGCAGTGGAGGGAGACAGGGAACAGAATTTAATATTTTAGTGCAAGAGTCCCCACTCCAGTACTCTTGCCTGGAAAATCCCATGGACGGAGGAGCCTGGTGGGCTGCAGTCCATGGGGTCGCTATGAGTCGGAGATGACTGAGCGACTTCACTTTCACTTTTCACTTTCATGCATTGGAGAAGGAAATGGCAACCCACTCCAGTGTTCTTGCCTGGAGAATCCCAGAGACGGGGGAGCCTGGTGGGCTGCCGTCTATGGGGTCGCACAGAGTCGGACACGACTGAAGCGACTTAGCAGCAGCAGCAGCAGCAGCAAGAGTCTAGGGGAAAGGTGATGGAAGATCCAACCCTGGTATGGAAAAGAAAATATAAAAAGGAAAAAACTTGATAGAATCGGGGCTGGGATGTAGCTGGTCCAATGCTGGACATGGTTTCTCCTGAGTGGTAGTGCACCTGTTGGGGGAGGTGCTCATGGGAGATGCCTTGCTGATCTCCAGCTGTTCCTTCACCATCACCTTTCAGCTTCCTTTTCTTGGTTGCTTTCTGTTCTGGGCATGCATGGTCACATGATCCTTGCCATGCTTCAGGCCTAGCACAGTCGGTAAAGTATTTACCTGCAATGCAGGAGATTCGGGTCCAATCCCTGGGTCAGCAAGATCCCCTGGAGAAGGAAACGGCAACCCATTCCAGTATTCTTGCCTGGATGAATAGAGAATCCAAAGGACAGAAGAGCATGGCAGGCTAGAGTCCATGGGGTCACAAGCGTTGGACACGACTTAGTGAGTAAACCACCACTGCCTCTGGGACACTTTTCAGTTAGCTCTTCCTCCATAAGACAGCCTTATTCCTCCAAATGTTACTTTTGGAACAAGATTTTCCAGCATGTGTGTGTGTTTCTCTGTGTCTCTTTTTCTCTCTGTCTCTTTCAGTGTGTCTATATTCTATTTCTCTTCTTTGCATTCTCTTGCACTGTTTGTCTCTTCTACTCTTTCTCTGCTAGGCCCAGAATTGGAAATAACACTGACATAGGCTAAATTCACTTTGTTTTATATAAGTGTTGTTTTCTAGAAAAATATCCCTTTAGAATAGGCCATTAATACTGCCTCAATCTCAGCCACTTCATCTATGTTTTTCTATCTATTGGTATATTCTCATCAGCCTACAAACAATGCTGTCAACTAATGCAATTTATCCAATCTTAAAACGACATGCAGGCAAAAATCTGGTTCCATCTCTCTCTCTCTGCTGTTCCATTTCTCTGTTCTGTTTTACAACACAATTATTCAAACTAGTTGATAAGGCACCCTGATTCTGTTATATTTCCTCTTGAACCCAATTCAGGAAGATTTAGCTTAGGCAGAAAGAGCCCCTGCCAGGGTGGGGTGACCTGCACATCACCCAGCCATGCTGTTGTCCCAGCCTCATGTGATTCAACCCATCAGAAGCAGAGAGGGTACTCTTTCTCTTTGTTTCTTAAAGCACATTCTTCTTTCTGAAAACTCTGTGGTTCTGCTGTAACCCATTCAGTTATCATTTTGAATCTTTACTAATTCTGTGCAGTTCCCTGATTCTCAACATTGGAATATCACCCAGGTTGTTATTTTTCTTTCTCAGTCCAACTCTAGGTGATCACACCCAGATTTTTTACTTTACATGCTATGTCTCTGCTAAGGGCTTTCACATTTATGTCTAACCAGAGAGCTGTGCTGAAGTCCATACTCATAAATCAAAGTACTTATTTGCATCACTTCCTGCATGCAGTTTTGTGCTGTCAGTCACCTAAGCTAGTCTTATGTGTCTCGGAATTCCCTTACCTGTATGATTCTGGGTTAGGATTGGCCCCAAGAGAAACTGTGCGATTTGAAAAGTGGAACTGCATCAGTAGCCTTTGCATATGAAAAATCAGTGTATGTTGCTAATCCCGCTGTACTTTGTGTGTATAGCCTGGTTTGCCTGAAGCAGATGCCAGAGTTACAGGGTTCCCCTGCCTTCACCAGTCACCACCACCTTTAGAATCTCTAAGTCCTGTGCCCAGACAGCTGGGCACTGCTCTGGGAAAGAATGCCACCTCTTTTTGCAGGTGACCCAGACTGAAAGTACTGAGAGACAAACTCGGGTTTCAGTATGTTCTCATGGGTTCCTGTGTGTCTGAGGAATTTTAGTTTTTTCCTAGCTCCCTCTGCCTCATATCTAGATTTTCTTCCTGACTGCCAGCACTGAAGACCAATGGAGGCTTTAGACGCACCGCCAGATGCAAATTCAATGTCCTTGAATAGATTCCTTATCAGCATCACAGTTTTGTAAGGTCAGGAATTTCAAGTTAAGTCCCTATAATAAGCCCCTTGATTGTACATCCTGTATAGCAATCTTCCTTCCTTGCTTGAATCCTAAAGAATATACTCTGCTTTATTTTTTCTTATAAAAGTGGGTACCACTTGACATGATAAATGCTTAATTATTTATTTTCTGACTATATCCAATATATATATATATATATCTCCAATGCCTTCTCCAAGCACAATAGAAGATAAGCCCCATAGGGGCAGGGGCAGAGAGTTTGCTGTATTTGTGCCAAAATTTATAACATATATAACTGCCTGGTCCATAGTGGTAATTCATACCTATTTAATAAATAAATGAATGGATAAATGATAATTGTGTATTTTTCAAGAAATGTTTTTTGGTTAATCAGAGTATTAGTATGTCAAGAGTAATAATGTTTAGGGATAAGTAAAATGCATGAAATACGGTTTAGAAGTATTAACATTATGAAAATAAACCAATCCAAAAGTGAAAGAGGAAAAAGATTTTTTTTTTCTCTACTCACAGGTTAAATAGTGAAGAGTCCAAATCTGTCCATTACCCGGGGCTTCTCATAACAACTGGACAGACTATTTTCTGAATGTGCGACCTACATAGTTTTGTCAACTGCTAAAGACTAATCAACACTGGTTCATAGTGAATAAAATTGCTAGAAAGGAAAAGAGTCTGTCAATCATGCAGTTTTGTTTCACTTTAGAAGTGCTCTATAGGTGCAAACAGACATTTGGCAAAAAGTTGAACAAGAAATAGCACAAGCCATTGCTGCTGCTGCTGCTGCTAAGTCGCTTCAGTCATGTCCGACTCTGTGCGACCCCATAGATGGCAGCCTACCTGGCTCCTATGTCCTTGGGATTCTCCAGGCAAGAACGATGGAGTGGGTTGGCATTGCCTTCTCCAATGCATGAAAGTGAAAAGTGAAAGTGAAGTCACTCAGTCATGTCTGACTCTTCTCGACCCTGTGGACTGCAGCCTACCAGGCTCCTCCGTCCAAGGGATTTTCCAGGCAAGAGTACTGGAGTGGGGTGCCATTGCCTTCTCCGAGCACAAGCCATTACGGGCGTATAATTTTTCTTTTCTTTTCTGTAAAACTATGGGTTCTGCCTGAAATTTGTTTTGTGAGATACATCTTCTCAAAGAAGCAATAGTATCATTAATTAAACAAAGGAAGACACAAGAGGTGGGATCCTGCTAAGCCAAAGTTGTTAAATGAATCTGAGCTCTCATACAGAAAACTTCCCCAGTGCTTATCTAAGCTGTCACCGTTTTAGTGCATCTGAGAAAATTTGCTCCAAAATTTGTGTTAGTGTTGGCAAAGAAATGAACTAATTTTAATTCTCAATTCCTAAATCTCACATTAGTCCAGAAACTTTGCAGTTAAACTCATCTAAGTTTGCTGCCCAGCCAACAATTACATTAAAAATACTAAAGAAAAAGATAGCAGCCTATCCTGGTATAAATAGCAAAAGTAGAATTTAGAAAAAAAAACTTTATTTTGACTTTTAAAAATGTTCACGTCTGTTAAAAGTTCTGATTCCTAGAAAGTCATAAAAGGACTCATAGAAGATTTGTATTCTCTGGTTGCCTAGCTGGCCACAAAACTAGATTACTTCCTGCCACTTCTGCCAAAATAAATATTATTAAAATATTATATTCCCCAGCTGCCAGTCAGAACCAAAGGTACATAAAAAGATGGTGTTTATTTGTACATGTACACCTTTCCCACCACAGAACTCAAATTAAATGTTGCAATGCTAGAGACAGTTTTAGCAGTTTTTTAAAGCTGGCTTTCTCGTATCTTCCTTCTCACTCACATATGTAAAATTTTATTGATTGAAAATGAAAATCCTCAACAATTTATTAGAAATGATTATGCCCATGGCTAAATATTCAAGTTTTTTTTAAATCACTCTGATTTAAACAGATATTAATTCTGTTGTTAGATTTCAGAAGTGATGAGAAACTTAAACATCTCCATTGTTTTAGAGAGGATTGCCTCAAAGAAGAGGATGCATGGTGGGAACAGGAAAAGATCCAACTGACTTTGTGCTGAAAGAGGGATGTGATTCAGACAGATTTTAAATAAGGGAACAAAGATCCCATGCACTGCAATTTGATGCTGGAAAGAAGCCCCAATTCACACATCACTAGCTTCAGTGATCTTTTTTTCTCAATAACTATGTTTTGAAGGTATTTGTTTTAAATTCTAATTGTCAAAGAATTTTTAAAACTTTTGATGGGGTTGCCTTGTGACCCTAGATGTTATTATTGTTTAAAAAAAGACAAAACCTATCTGCTTTTATTGCAATCTTTTGGATTACGCCAGAGCTTGAATTTGCCAATAGAGGGCAATAGCCAAACTAAGATAGACTGCATCTATCATTTTTGCAACTTCTAATGAGGTAAAAGGACACATAGAATCCTCATCTGCTTTTATGGATATTGCTGTGTAATTGCAGTGTAATTATGGCACACACAGCTTTAGAAAATTATCTTTCAAGAAAACAGCTGGTTCTCTTTAACAAACCAGGATGAAATCTTGTCAGTTAAAAAAAAAAATCCAAAGAAAATTTTCCAAAAATACATGCTGGTAATAAACAAGCAACAAAAAACGAAATAACATAAAAATTTTAAATGGATAAATCAGAGCTGCCGGTATGAAAAACAAGACAAATGTACAAATCCAAGAAAATTATAAAGGTAGGAGGTACTTCAGATGTATTGTTTTATTTTACAGTGTAAACAGACTTCTTGGAAAGATTTCAATTTTTTTTTCATTTTTCTCTTTTATTTGTGTAATTATGTAAATGCATGCATACATCTACTCTAAATATGAGATGCATACACACAAACACAGACCTTGAGGTCTACAAGACTTTTTATAACCAATTCTCCAGAAAAAATTTTGAAACAACTAACAATGGGCATTTGATGCTATACATTTGAGGGTATATTAAATGTCTAGATATGCTAACAATCCAATATATGAGTGCCTCTTAAAAACACTATACAAAGTTTAAAAGATACTAAATAGGTCATTAAAGAGAACGATTATCCATAATTCACTTTGATGTATGACTTATTTCAGTTTTATCTTAAAAATCATCTAGGGGGACATCGTGATGATTGGATTTATAAAATATAAAAGTTACAAAGCCAGAAACATAAGTAAAATTATAATTTTCTCTTTCTCCTCTTGATGAGATATTTTCAGGAGATCTGTTACATTTAGACTGCCATGTGAGTATAGAAAATAAGAATTGGTGCTTTCTTGACTCAAGAAATACTTCCTGACAGTATTATAGCTTGATAGGTGAGTATCCCATATGAATCTTACATTTAGAAATTATTTTAATTAACAGCAGACACTAGCTAAGGATGGATTATTTACAGAATAGGACCCTGTGTGGTTAAAACTTTAAAAACTGTATTATTAAAACAGAAATATGGAGATATATACATGTGTATAGTATATGTATATATGATATATATTTGTGTGTATATTTATGAATCATTGAAAGAGAGGAAATAATAATATTTAAGTTTGTGTTTTTTATTGTGCAGAATAATTTGAATATCTAGCAATAAGACTTGTAGTAGGCATCTCCCAAAGTGTAATACCTGGACCATGAGAGTTAGTATCCCCTAAGCACTTTTTGGAGAAGGCAATGGCACCCCACTCCAGTACTCTTGCCTGGAAAATCCCATGGACTGAGGAGCCTGGAAGGCTGCAGTCCATGGGGTCGCTGAGGGTCAGACACAACTGAGCGACTTCACTTTCACTTTTCACTTTCATGCATCCGAGAAGGAAATGGCAACCCACTCCAGTGTTCTTGCTTGGAGAATCCCAGGGACGGGGGAGCCTGGTGGGCTGCCGTCTATGGGGTCACACGGAGTTGGACACGACTGGAGTGACTTAGCAGCAGCAGCAGTAGCAGCAAGAACTTTTTAGTTTCCTGTCTGGCCCCATCTCAGACCTCCTGAAACACAAATTCTGGGATTGGGCTTCAGTGATTAAACAAGAGTTCTAGGTGATTCTGATGCGTGTTAAAATTTGAGAACCACTTCCTTTGGTAAATATGGTTTTTTTTTTTTTCATGATTATTATAATTGAACAGTAAGAAACCCAGAAAATCTTCTGTCTCTAGATTTGCTTTCAAACAAATTCTGCACTAAAATACATTTGGCTTAGGTATGGTTAACATGGGGGCTTCCCAGATGGCACTAGTAGTAAAGAACTCACCTTTGCAGGAGAGATAAGAAATGCAGGTTGGATTTCTGGGTTGGGAAAATCCCCTGCAGGAGGCATGACAACCCACTCCAGTATTCTTGCCTGGAGAATCCAGTGGACAGAGGAGCCAAACAGGCTACAGTCCATAGGGTCACAAAGAGTCAGACATGACTAAAGCAACTTAGCACACACACATATTTAATATGCTTTTATCAGGTAGATTGATTGTTGACTGTTATTGACTGAACTTTGAAAAATTTAAGCATGTGATCCCCATGGACACAGGAGCCTGGCAGGCTACAGTTCATGGGGTCGCAGAGTTGGACATGACTGAGCATCTAAGCACAGCGCAATCAATCTTTACAGAAACTTTCTTAAATTAGCTATGAAAGTCCAGCCTTAGGAGTTTCTAAACATCATCTCATGCAAGCAGAAAATTGGAAAACTAGGAGCCAAAAGATTAAAAGTATTTACCAAATATCAAAAGGCAATTTGACAATGAACTTGGGATCAAATCCAAATCTTCTAACTTCTATATTAATTTTTAATCCTATTAAATTGTGGGCTTTCCTGGTGGCTCAGATGGAAAAGGATCCACCTGCAATGGAGACCTGGGTTCAGTCCCTGGGTTGGGAAGATCCCCTGGAGAAGGGAATGGCTACCCACTCAGTATTCTTGCCTGGAGAATCCCCATGGACAGAGGAGCCTGACGGGCTACAGTCCATGGGGTTTCGAAGAGTGAGATATGACTGAGTGACTAAGAACAGCACAACACATTCAATTCCGGGTTATGGTTTTCAACTAATTTCCTGTATCAGTAATAGGATTGTTGTCAAATAAGTCATGAAAGATATTTGAGCAACTCAACCGCTTTTGCGATGGCATAGCCTCATAAGTATTTCCCAACAGTGGGAAGCAAAATATGCTTAACCAGCAGCTATGCATCTTCCTTTTGCTTGTGTGTGGTTCATGAGCTCTACTTAAGAACTAGCGAGGCCTATCGAGAAGTTTCTGTCATTGAATTCAACCAGGAGAATGTGAAATTTAGATACACTTGTAGTTTTTCTCAGTTATTAGCATTGTCTTCTATATAGGTGTAATTTGGCTGATGGCTGGTCTACATCCCTTCTGTAAACTTGCAGAATTCAAGAGTTTGCCTTTCTGTTCTGTGTTGGGGTTTGGATGTGTATTTTCTGTTTTGAGAATTTACCACAGTACCTGGTACATGATATGAGCCCAATGCCGGTATCAAATAAAATAAGTGAATGAAAACTCAGTAATAGATATTCAGTTTTACAGCATTAACTCTAATAGGAAGATAACACTTCAGGGATAATAATGAAATAAAAAATATGATCTGCACCTATTGTTACAACTCATCTACAACAAAGTTTTCTCAATCCTTCTGACTACATCCACAGTTCAGAAAACTTCATTGCAATTATCAGTGAAATCACTGTATCTCTGAGCCACATAAGCTTTATAGGAAGTCAGGACCATGATGAAATAACAATTATAGTCATTTGGTTCCTAAATGCCAACCCCTCAATCTCCAGCCATTGATTTCTAAGTGTTGTTTGTGTGTGGTCATAACCTACTCCTCCAGGATGCCACCAGGCACACACTTCAATAGTCTTGTGAGTACTCATGGCCAGTTAGAGGAATGTAGCCTGACTTGAATTTTGCTGGAAGTGTTTGTTAAATTTTTGGGGAACTACTATATTAGAAAATAGGTATACATCAATGGAAGCTTGAGTGTGAGACAATCTGAGTAATAAACACATTTGTATTAATATTATTTAAAATTATTCCTCCCTACCAATGATGAATGTTTATCCTTGGAAATAGAAATCACCCTTAAGAGATCAGTTCTCTTGGGAGGGACCTTCAGACAGGCATAATATAGACCCTCAATATATACTCACATTTGTTTGAATTTCCAAGTTAAATTAGACTCTTCAACAGGAATTCCTAAAAATACCAAGACAGCATTTGGAAGCTACAGTGTTTCCATCAAAGATGCGTTTAGACTTTGATTCTGAGTGTAGCACTCCATGAGTTTGATTAGTCATTCAGTTCAGTTCAGTCACTCAGTCGTGTCCGACTCTTTGCGACCCCTGAATACCAGCACGCCAGGCCTCCCTGTCCATCACCATCTTCCGGAGTTCACTCAATCTCACATCCATCGAGTCAGTGATGCCATCCAGCCATCTCATCCTCTGTTGTCCTCTTCTCCTCCTGCCCCCAATCCCTCCCAGCATCAGGGTCTTTTCCAATGAATCAACTCTTCTCATGAGGTGGCCAAAGTACTGGAGTTTCAGCTTTAGCATCAGTCCTTCCAAAGTAATCCCAGGGCTGATCTCCTTCAGAATGGACTGGTTGGATCTCCTTGCAGTCCAAGGGACTCTCAAGAGTCTTCTCCAACACCACAGTTCAAAAGCATCAATTCTTCAGCGCTCAGCTTTCTTCACAGTCCAACTCTCACATCCATACATGACCACTGGAAAAACCATAGCCTTGACTAGACAAACCTTTGTTGGCAAAGTAATGTCTCTGCTTTTCAATATGCTATCTAGGTTGGTCATAACTTTCCTTCCAAGGAGTAAGTGTCTTTTAATTTTATGGCTGCAGTCACCATCTGTAGCGATTTTGGAGCCCGAAAAAATAAAGTCTGACACTGTTTCCACTGTTTCCCCATCTATTTCCCATGAAGTGATGGGACCAGATGCCATGATCTTCATTTTCTTAATGTTGAGCTTTAAGCCAACTTTTTCACTCTCCACTTCGACTTTCATCAAGAGGCTTTTTAGTTCCTCTTCACTTTCTGCCATAAGGGTGGTGTCATCTGCATATCTGAGGTTATTGATATTTCTCCCGGCAATCTTGATTCCAGCTTGTGTTTCTTCCAGCCCAGCGTTTCTCATGATGTACTCTGCATATAAGTTAAATAAGCAGGGTGACAATATACAGCCTTGGCGTACTCCTTTTCCTATTTGGAACCAGTCTGTTGTTCCATGTCCAGTTCTAACTGTTGCTTCCTGACCTGCATACAAATTTCTCAAGAGGCAGGTCAGGTGGTCTGGTGTTCCCATCTCTTGTTAGTCATTGCACTTCTTGAATTAAGTCTGTTATCTGATGATAAAGTGATAATCATCACAACATTCTTGTTTGGTTAATCTTAGATTTTTAAAAAATCATATAATAGTTGCCAGTCCTTAAAATTGACATTGATTACATAACATCTTTTCATACTTGAGTAAGGGGAAGATGCTATCATACAAATGCACTTTAATAAACCATAAAACATGTATGGATATGCAGATGACACCAACCTCATGGCAGAAAGCGAAGAAGAACTAAAGAGCCTCTTGATGAAAATGAAAGAGGAAAGTGAAAATGTTGCTTAAAACTCAACATTCAGAAAACTATGATCATGGCTTCTGGTCCCATCACTTCATGGCAAATAGATGGGGAAACAATGGAAACAGTGAGAGACTTTATATTTTGGGGCTCCAAAATCACCACAGATGTTATGTGCAGCCATGAAATTAAAAGATGCTTGCTCCTTGGAAGAAAAGCTATGACCAACCTAGATAGCATATTAAAAACCAGAGACATTGCTTTGCTGACAAAGGTCCATCTAGTTAAAGCTATGGTTTTTCCAGTAGTCATGCATAGATGTGAGAGTTGGACTATAAAGAAAGCTGAGTGCCAAAGAATCGATGCTTTTGAACTGTGGTGTTGAAGAAGACTCTTGAGAGTCCCTTGGACTGCAAGGAGATCCAGCCAGGCCATCCTAAAGGAGATCAGTCCTGCATGTTCATTGGAAGGACTGATGCTGAAGCTGAAACTCCAATATTTTGGCCACCTATTGCAAAGAACTGACTCATTGGAAAAGACCCTGATGCTGAGAAAGATTGAAGGTGGGAGGAGAAGGGGATGACAGAGGATGAGATGATTGGAATAGCATCACTGATGTGATGGACATGAGTTTGATTAGGATCCAAGAGTTGATGATGGACAGGGAAGCCTGGCATGCTGCAGTCCCTGAGGTCGCAAAGAGTCAGACATGACTGAGCGACTAAACTGAACTGAAAACATATAAACATTAATGAAATTTAATATGTCATATTTCTATTAGTGTAATAGATTATAATATTCTGAAACACTGTGAGGAATTGTTCAAATGACAGGATTTTATCAATATTAGATGGGCAAAAGAGCATGTTATCTATTATGACTTGTTGTGTAATACTGGAAAGAGTTTATGAGAGATTTCTGAGAAACAGGTAGGCATTGTAATAACCTTACATATCCTTTCTGAGAATGCAAGTTAACAGAAATATTAAGTAGATAAATATTTAATTCTTGTCTAGGGGATAAGATAAATTAACTAGAATGATAGCCATATGAAAATGCACTTGGAATGATGCATAACAGTAGTTAATATCACATGAGGGAATATAGGCAAATGGTTTAATTGAACCAAAAAAATAAAATTGCATCAAAGTTCACAGTTCTAGAATGTCTAAACCAAAGTCAACTTTTATTGATATTTAAAGCAGTGAAACCACTTTTATCGATCTGTTTCATGCGGTAGATGATGCACTATGAGAGTCGCATCTATAATGTGCTGTATGAAGAGTTATAAGTACTGTTGGCAATAAATTAAAAGTAATGTTGATGTTCCAAATAAGTTTTGATGGATAGTTAAATTTTGAAGTGGTTGGATTTAAGTAGTTTCTGAATGTATTTCACTGTGGATTTCATACCAGTAGCAGAGCTTGCACTCTTAAAATCTAGACTTTGGAGGACTGAGGTTTAGCATTTGCCACAGCAACTTTAATCTTATTCTAGCATACTCTATTACCTGTAGAGATTTATTTTAATCCTAAGACTCTGTTTCTAATTTCCTAACATTCAGGTCATTTTGTGAAAGAATATACTGTTTGTTTTCTCTACTATTCCTTCTTGAAGGTAGTTCCCTAAAGAAAGAAACTGGGCTTCCCTGGTGGCTCAGCAGTAACAAAATGTACCTGCCAATGCAGGAGATGTGGGTTTGATCCCTGGGTCAGAAAGACCCCCTGGAGAAGGAAGTTGCAAGCCACTCCAGAATTTTTGCCTGGGAAATCTCATGGACAGAGAAGCCTGGTGGGTTACAGTCCAAGGAGTTCACAAGACTCAGACATGACTTAGTGACCAAACAACAACAACCACTTTAATTCGGCACTTAATTCAGGTTCTTATCTCCTTTCTCTTCTTCCTGCCATTCTATAGCTGGTGTTAGTTTGGTCAAGGAGTTACATAAGTACATTTAATCAAGCTCCTGCCTCTGTCATTTCCACAAGGCTCATCTTCTACAGGCACACATTCAGAAAGAATCACAAGTCAAGTTCCAATTCCCTTGATCATAAATATAAGGACTTACTGAAGTCTCTTGAACAAAAGGTCAGAAAATTGTTTTGTGTAACGCAAAGCAAATTTGTTAAAACTAACAAACAAAAAGGAGTCAGTTCAGTTCAGTCAGTTCAGTCTCTCAGTCATGTCTTTGCGACCCCACGAATTGCAGCACGCCAGGCCTCCCTGTCCATCACCAACTCCCAGAGTTCACTCAGACTCACGTCCAACGAGTCAGTGATGCCATCCAGCCATCTCATCCTCTGTCGTCCCCTTCTCTTCCTGCCCCCAATCCCTCCCAGCATCAGAGTCTTTTCCAATGAGTCAACTCTTTGCATGAGGTGGCCAAAGTACTGGAGTTTCAGCTTTAGCATCATTCCTTCCAAAGAACACGTAGGACTGATCTCCTTTAGAAACGAGGGAGGAGAGGAAAAAAAATCTTCTGAAAATACCTGTGTTAACTTTCACCTTTTGTTATGTATTCCCGTGTTCCTTTGGGCTAAGGTTGGTCCTATATGTAAATTTTCTCAATTCTGTCAGAACTTCTTGAGTGACTGAGCACGCACACCCAAAATCTTTAGGCTCTTCCAGTTTCCATCTTTTCTCTACTAATCTTTCCTCTGGTTTGGTGCTTTCCTCCTATTTACATTTTACACAATTCACTTGTAATTTAAAGTCCCACTGTCATTTGAGAATGACTTTGGGGTTAGAGAAGAAATGTAGTTGGAGGGAAAGCATCATACCAAAAGGAAAAGATTGTGTGTGACAGAGCACATAGGATTATTGCATGTTATTAAGGCAGGATGTTCACAGAATGCCTCTAGGATTTTCTTACAGAAAATTTCTGTATAAGCTCCTCTCTCTATCATTTCCTCAAGTTCAACTCTGTAGATAGCCTAACTGGTGCCATCTTGAATAATGTTTGGAATGTAGCTGCCCCCCAACCCCAGTAGCACATTTAAATTCATTGAAATTCTGACTCTTTTCCTCTGAAGACAGAAAATTAATCTAGTTGTTGGGACTTTAGTAGTTGAAGTGGGCCCATTGGAGGCAAAATTAGACTTTTCCAATCACTTCAGATTAGATTTTTACATGATGTTCTCTCATTCCAACCACAAGCATTCACAGTCACTGTCATGCCTACTGAATTTCAAGCACTGCCTGATGTGTTTACATAATTATCACATTGAAACCTGAATTTGTAAAACTGTAGGTGTCACCAACCTTAGTGTTTTATCTCATACTTTGAGATCTTAATCTGCCAGGAGATCACATTTGCCTACCATTTCTACCTACATTTGTCCTTCTCACCTTTCCCCCCCTGTAACTGTCTCAGATTTGATTAGTGCTTTATAAAGTCAGTGATTTGTCTTCTCATTCCAAGTGGCATAACCATGTGATCTACTAAAAGCTCTTCTGTGGTAATTGATTTATCATTCTTATCATTTAATTCAATGCACACAGCTAAAATTTTGGTTTAATAGCTAAGTGCACTCAAGAGGATTTCCCAGATTAATGTAGGCTGTGGCGATTTCTTAAAGTTCTGAACTTGTAAAATTGATAAAATATAAGTGCAGTCATTACCTGGTGTGCATTTTCTGATAGAAATGTATTAATGAAAGATGATATATTAGGTCAGCTTTATTACACTTTGTAAATATCTACAAATGAAATAAAAACAGAAATGAATCAAGAGAAATAACCTCATTCTTAAGGTAGTAAAGAAATTTTTTGATTTTAGAATTATGTGAGGAAGATCCATTGTCAAAAAATGCCACAAAGAGCAGTCATTTGAGCATAGACAAAGTGTAACTTTCTTATCTAAGTATTTTAGATACAGAGAATTCCTTTCATCTCTCTGTTCCTTGAACTGCTGCTGCTGCTGTTGCTAAGTCGCTTCAGTCGTGTCTGACTCGGTGAGACCCCACGGACTGCAGCCTACCAGGCTCCTCCGTCCATGGGATTTTCCAGGCAAGAGTACTGGAGTATGGTGCCATTGCCTTCTCCGCCTTGAACTGCATATGGCCATAATACTGGATAAAAACAATCCTGGTAATTCAAACTTTACAGATTATTTCATATTTTTTATGGGACTTTTCTGTTTTGGGATTTGATATTATGGACTGTGAACATTACTACCCATGTTTTTAAAAAAGTTGAACATCTTTTCTCTTCCATTTTAACAGGGGTTAGAAAACCTGTGTCCAGTTTGATTAACGGAGAAGGCAATGGCAGCCCACTCCAGTACTCTTGCCTGGAAAATCCCATGGACGGAGGGGCCTGGTGGGCTGCAGTCTGTGGAGTCGCTAGTCGGACACCACTGAGCGACTTCACTTTCACTTTTCACTTTCATGCATTGGAGAAGGAAATGGCGACCCATTCCAGTGTGCTTGCCTGGAGAATCCCAGGGATGGGGGAGCCTGGTCTGCCATCTCTGGGGTTGCACAGAGTCGGACACGACTGAAGCGACTTAGCAGCAGCAGTAACAGCAGTTTGATTAAATCTACCTTTTCAGAGTGTATATTAAACATACTTATTTTAAAACATACTCTAATTAGACCAATTCTTTTGAGACTAGTTTCAACTTTGTCATGATATTTTGGGTTGTATGTGTGAAAACTTATGATCTAAGGGACTTTTGAAGGGACAATATTATAGTATGATATCTCTTCTGCTGGCTCAAAGACCAGGGTAATAATGCAGAAATGTATGCTCTCTTAATCTCCTGGTTCTGTTTTTGTACTTGTCAGTTAGGTAGCTATTCTCTTCATCATTAAAACTAGGGTCCCAGAAGGAAATCTGTGTATTGAGTGATTTAATAGGTAAAGATACAAAAATGTAGCTTTGAAGATTTACTCATAATATGTCACATATGATTGTTAAAGATCAAGCTAGTTAACTTTTCATCATAGAGAAATAATTTCTTAAAAAGGAGTACTAACAAAAATGATTCAATAAGTGTTTCTAATTTTAGACAAGTTCTTGATAGTTTAACCTTATTCATCACAAAGTGAACAGTTTTTAAATTTTCAAAAAATCAGAGTATTCTTCCAGATACATTTAAATTGCCAAACAAAAGAAATAACTTTTAAAAAATGCTCTTTAATACCCTGGAATATCGGGAAAATGTAAAATGAATTTTTTTTACTATTTTTTCAGTAGTGAGCAACTGAACTGAATTGAACTGAACTGAAAATGATTTTGATATGATTATATTCAAATACAAAGAATCAGTTCATAATTTTGGTTTTGTGTCACTAAAACATGGGTTGAAAAGTTAAGATGCAGATAAGAGAATTTAACACATTTCCTTCATTTTTGCAGCAGCATTAATTATGAGATGTAACAATTTAGTAACAGCTGTTTAGAGAAAAAATTATAATGAGCATATTATTGATGTATCTAGATTTCAGAAATGTTAATTATAGATGTAAATATACATTATGCATCAGTTCAGTTCACTCACTCACTCATGTTCTGCTCTTTGCCACTGTGACTCCATGGACTGCAGCACACCAGGCTTCCCTGTGCATCACCAACTCTTGGAACTTGCTCAAACTCGTATCCTTTGAGTTGGTGATGCCATCCAACCATCTCATCCTCTGTCATCCCCTTCTCCTGCCTTCAAACTTTCCCAGCATCAGGGTCTTTTCCAATGAGTCAGTTCTTCGTATCAGGTGGCCAAAATATTGGAGTTTCAGCTTCAGCATCAGTTCTTCCAATGAATATTCAGGACTGATTTCCTTTAGATTGATTGGTTTGATCTTACACCCCAAGGGACTCTCAAAAGGCTTCTCCAACACCACAGTTCAAAAGTATCAATTCTTCAGTGCTAAGCTTTCTCTATGGTCCAGCTCTCACATCCATACATGACTACTGGAAAAATGATAGCTTTGATTATAAAGAACCTTTGTCAGCAAAGTAATGTCTCTGCTTTTTAATATGCCATCTAGGTTTGTCATAGCTTTCCTTCCAAGGAGCAAGTGTCTTTTAATTTCATGGCTGCAGTCACCATCTGCAGTGAATTTGGAGCCCAAGAAAATAGTCTGTTACTGTTTCCATTGTTTCCCCAAATATTTGCCATGAAGTGATGGGACCAGATGCCATGATCTTAGTTTTTTGAATGTTGAGTTTTAAGCCAACTTTTTCACTATGCTCTTTAACTTCATCAAGAGGCTGTTAGTTCCTCTTTGTTTTCTGCCATAAGGGTGGTGTCATCTGCATACCTAAGGCTATTGATATTTCTCCTGGAAATCTTGATTCTAGCTTGTGCTTCATCCAGCCCAGCATTTTGCATGATGTACTCTGCATGTAAGTTAAATAAGCAGGGTGACACTATACAGTTTGATGTACTTCATTTCCCAATTTGCAACCAGTTTCACAAATTGCCAACATCTTTTGGATCACAGGATAAGCAAGAGAGTTCCAGAAAAACATCCACTATTGACTATGCCAAAGCCTTTGGCAGTGTGGATCACAACAAACTGTGGAAAATTCTACAAGAGATGGGAGTACCAGACCACCTTACCTGCCTCCTGAGAAATCTGTGTGCAGGTCAAGAAGTAACATTATGCATAAATATAGACATATACACATGTGTATGCATTTATGTATGTATCTATATACATGTGTGAATACATGCACACATATGTATATATAGAGAGATATATTTTCTTCTACAGGAAGAGGAATATAATCAATGGTCTGTAGATGTGTGTGTGTCTATGTCTATGTGTGTGAGATTACCAACACTATGAAAAGGAGATCCATTTTACAGCATTTTTCCAGTTTCCATGTTGTAAGTATTTGCACCACAGATAATTTCTAGCTACTGCTACTATTAAACACAAATGGGAAGAGTGAGAGATGTATTTATAGGTATACATGAATGTGTGAGCATTAAATCTCCTAGAATCAGTTGCTTATTATTCTAGATTTGTGCCACATTAAGGAAGGAGAAGCACTGCTTAGTGTAAGTGTTCTGAATTATGGTACAGTTTCAAAAGTAAAGCATATAGAATGGAACTGTTAAGCACACTTGCTCTTTGAAAAAATACCAATTAACATAATGATTCATATTAATTGCATATATTTTTATCTAGAAAAATTAGCCTAGTATAACGTATTAATGAAAAATCTCAAATTGTTAGCTTTCTTTTTCACTGTGATCTTTGAATGTTCTGGTGACTCATAGGTTGTCTGCTTCTGCACAGATTCAAGTAAGGTTGTTTTCTTAATTTAATCAGATTCAGGTGTCTGTTTTGCGGCCATCAATGTTGCCACTGGCCTAACTACATTTTTTAGTTTTTGTGATTCAGAATTACACCTCTTTGTGAGCTTGAAATGTTCAGCAATTGCTACTCTTAGTAGAAGGAAGTGGGTGAAATCCGTGGGCTGGTTGTTGGATGACAATAGTTAGAGCTGAAGTAATTTTCCTAAGTGAGGCTGACACCTCTGCCAAAATCTTTCCATTTTGAAGCAGAATTTCTCTTGCTTGCCATGGTTGCTATCACATGTTTTGTGACTAGTCAACTCAAAAATTTTCCCTCTAATTCATAGACTATTTTTTGTACTTTATATCACCATTTTTGAAAAGTCTGAAGATTTTGCTTTCTAGAAGTACAGTCCTAACAGAACTTTTGAAAGTGCAGTTTTTTTTCAAGATTTTTGTACAAGTTGAATCTGAAGAAAAGAATAAAGACAATTCCCACTTGTAAAAACAAACAAAAAAAAGTTAAATATTAAAATTAGGCATCAATTTATTGAACAATGATTATGGTTTCCTTGTTCCATGAATACGATTTCAATGTTTTCTATAAGATAATAGCAATCTAGCTTCTAAAACTTTAAATCTCCTTGAAAACATTTAAAGGTGAACAAGAGACAAGGCAAACAATCAGAAATATAACTACAAAGAATAATTTACAATGTGACCCTATCTGTAGAAGCTAATGGCTTCTATTGCATAAGAGCCAAGCAGAACAGATTAAGAAAATTAAAAGTTTTCTAAAGAATTACTTGGCCATCTAATCATAAGTCCTTAAAAGAATTATTTGACCATCTGGTATAATTTCTTCAAATGTTATACTAATTTTAATTCAAGCCAAAAACATTAAATTGAACCTGATAAACTGTATAAAGAAAAAATCAGATGATGAGAGATTCTTAATCATGTCAAGTTAAAGTGTTTAGTTATCTCAGATTTAGAACTATGGCTTTATTACCTAAATAATCTATTTGTGGATCTGACTCAGCTACTAGTTCCGATAATATCCTTCATGAGGAAAGTTCTTGGGATTAATACTTTGTGAAAATCTATAACTTTCTCTTTATTTTAAATTGTTGCATTTCAGTGTTGGTAAATATACTTTCTTCTGTTGGGAGAGTGACATAGTCAGTGCTGTCTGGTGTGTGTGAGTGTAAGAACCAACTCTGTAAGAAAGGGAAGTCCAGATTTTTTTTAGCATTTTTACAGGTTCTGTGGTATAAATACTTGTACTTCAGTTAATTTCAAGTTATAGCTACTATTGTGCATAATTAACAAGAGATGTACACAGTCTGCCCTTGGGAGCTAGTACTTGCTCGTCTCCAGCACATCACTGGATCTAAATGATTGTTCTTTAACTATTAAGAAAATGTCAACACACAAAAGATTGAACTTAAGAACCTAAGAATTTCTGTAAGTTAAAGATTTCCCAATTTTATAATCAAAGTATCGTGATAACTCATGTTTTTTTTTTATTTTCATAGCACTTTTTTAAATAACTGAAGTTTATTTTGCTTATTAATGATGGTCTTCCAGCAACAATAAACTAACGAACTCTAAGAAATTAAGGATCAGATCTGTTTGGTAGACAATTGTGTCCCCAGAAGCTACAAAAGTACCTAGCACAAAATGAGCCTTATATTAACATTGTTAAATAAGTTTCAACCTTTAACATTGTTAAATAATTGTCCTCAGAAATTACCCAAAATACCTAGCACAAAATGGGCCTTATATTAACATTGTTAAATAAATGTCAACCTCCTAAAGTTAGGATGTTATATATCATTCCAAGTTAAATTAATGTTCAGTTTATAAGGCAAGTAGGAATTTTACTTTATTTTAAAAGTCTTGGTAACATAGCTCCAGGTGGATATATAAATTGTTACTAATTTTTGATTCCCTCTCTTTATGTACATATTCCCTTGTAATGAATAATTTTATATTGAATAAAAGAAAAATCTTCTTTTATAAGCCATATATACCAATTTGTAAGCATATTATTAAATTTTATTTTAATAATAATTAAACTCCTACAGAAATCAAGCTTGACAATGTGACCTTGAAACATAGGAATATAAAGGGAAAATAAAGATTGAAAATCGTTTTTATTGCCACTTCAACATAAAATTAACTTGGTTTATTTTTAAACCTCATATTTCAATTCTGATAACCAACTATTTATTCCTTTTTTATAATCCATTTGAAATAATTATTTAGCATTCACCATGTGTGCTGCTAAGTACAGTTATCATCTTGAATTTCCAAGCCAGGCTTCAGCAATATGTGAACCGTGAACTTCCAGATGTTCAAGCTGGTTTTAGAAAAGGCAGAGGAACCAGAGATCAAATTGCCAACATCCGCTGGATCATGGAAAAAGCAAGAGAGTTCCAGAAAAACATCTATTTCTGCTTTATTGACTATGCCAAAGCCTTTGACTGTGTGGATCACAATAAACTGTGGAAAATTCTTCAAGAGATGGGAATACCAGACCACCTGACCTGCCTCCTGAGAAACCTGCATGCAGGTCAGGAAGCAACAGTTAGAACTGGATATGGAACAACAGACTGGTTCCAAATAGGAAAAGGAGTATGTCAAGGCTGTATATTGTCACCCTGTTTATTTAACTTATATGCAGAGTACATCATGAGAAACACTGGACTGGAAGAAAAACAAGCTGGAATCAAGATTGCCAGGAGAAATATCAATAACCTCAGATATGCAGATGACACCACCCTTATGGCACAAAGTGAAGAGGAACTCAAAAAGCTCTTGATGAAAGTGAAAGAGGAGAGTGAAAAAGTTGGCTTGAAGCTCAACATTCAGAAAACGAAGATCATGGCATCCGGTCCCATCACTTCATGGGAAATAGATGGGGAAACAGTAGAAACAGTGTCAGACTTTATTTTTCTGGGCTCCAAAATCACTGCAGATGGTGACTTCAGCCATGAAATTAAAAGACACTTACTCCTTGGAAGGAAAGTTATGACCAACCTAGACAGCATATTCAAAAGCAGAGACATTGCTTTGCCAACAAAGGTTTGTCTAGTCAAGGCTATGGTTTTTCCTGTGGTCATGTATGGATGTGAGAGTTGAACTGTGAAGAAGGCTGAGTGCCGAAGAATTGATGCTTTTGAACTGTGGTGTTGGAGAAGACTCTTGAGAGTCCCTTGGACTGCAAGGAGATCCAACCAGTCCATTCTAAAGGAGATCAGCCCTGGGATTTCTTTGGAAGGAATGATGCTAAAGCTGAAACTCCAGAACTTTGGCCACCTCATGCGAAGAGTTGACTCATTGGAAAAGACTCTGATGCTGGGAGGGATTGGGGGCAGGAGGAGAAGGGGACGACAGAGGATGAGATGGCTGGATGGTATCACTGACTCGATGGATGTGAGTCTCAGTAAACTCCGGGAGTTTGTGATGGACAGGGAGGCCTGGTGTGCTGCGATTCATGGGGTCACAAAGAGTCGGACATGACTGAGCGACTGATCTGATCTGATCTGATCTGATCAGCCTTTTTGGAGAAGGAAATGGCAACCCACTCCAGTATTCTTGCCTGGAAAACTCCATGGACAAAGGAGCCTGGTGGGCTATAGTCCATGGGGTCACAAAGAGTCAGACACAAGTGAGCAACTAACACACACACACACGTGTGTTAATAACTTTTTAATCTGTTGGTTGCATAGTGAAAAATACAGCATAACAATCTTAGAGTAAATATATTTTAATCCTGCTGCTGCTGCTAAGTTGCTTCAGTCATGTCTGACTCTGTGCGACCCCATAGACGGCAGCCCACCAGGCTCCCCCGTCCCTGGGATTCTCCAGGCAAGAACACTGGAGTGGGTTGCCATTTCCTTCTCCAGTGCATGAAAGTGAAAAGTGAAAGTGAAGTCACTCATTTGTGTCCAACTCTTCCCAACCCCATGGACTGCAGCCTACCAGGCTCCTCTGCCCATGGGATTTTCTAGGCAAGAGTACTGGAGTGGGTTGCCATTGCCTTCTCCATTTTAATGCTAGATAATGTAAAGAAGAAATTAACACAACAGTGATATGAGCTCTTAGAAAAGTAAATGGATTACAGAGATAATCCCATATTTTAATTGAATGGTCAGGGAATTTTTTCTAAACAGTGCTATTCCAGATGAAAACCCAAGAACATGAAGGAATGAGAAGGCAATTGAAGCTGCAACTATCAGTTTGGATAGCCCAAGAAGCAGGATAAACCCAGTGTTGCTGGAGTAATGTAAGGGAAAGGATAATGAAAACTGATACCAAAGAGTAGGCCTGGTGATTTCATCTCAGCTCCCATGGGCCATGTGGAGGAGCTTCAATTTTACTTTAATTTACTATATCTGTGTTGGGAAAACATAGGAGATTCATGAAAAGAGAAGTGGTGAGATCTGAACTAGAATATTTCAAGATGTTTCTGTCTATAATGGAAATAATAGATTGTAAGGAAACATGTAAAACCTGATATATTACTTAGGAAGCTCTTGCAGATGAGAGAGGATAAAGGTGTTGTCAGAAATATTGCAAAAACAGAGTTTCCAGGGACTCACTAATGGATGATTATAAGATTATGAAGAAAAGAGAAGTAAAAAAGGTTCTAAGTTCAGTCTGAACAACTCAAAAAATTATAGTGCTGTTTCCAGAACTGGGAAGACTAGAGATGGCACGGGTTATGTCACATAGGTATTTATCATATGAATCTGAAGCTCAAGGAGGAACTCAGAACTAAAGATATATTGGACAGACTCACTGAGATGTGGATGATATTTGCATCCTTGAAGCTAGATGAGATCATTAGTGGGGGAATGTAACTAGAGAAGAGGACAATGCTAAGAACTGAGCAAAGGACCACTCCACCCTTCAGTGACCCAACTTACCAGGAAGATCTAGCAAGAGATGAAGAAACTGAAGCCAATGAGGCTGGAAAAAACTGAGTATGATTTCTCTAAAATACGAGCATAAAAAACATTTCAAAGAGAGAATAATCAACTGAATCAGTTAAATCGTGTAAAGGAAGAAACACAGATTGAGCTTTATAATTTGACTGGAGCAATTTCACTAGAGCTGTAGAGAAGGAAACCTAATTGGGATTGAACTAAAGAGAAAGTGAAAAAAGTAAGTGGATAGAGCAGGATATGAAACTCTTCTAAGGGGCTTGGCTATAGAGGGAGGTAGATAAACAGATGGGAGCTAAAGAGGGTTCCAACATATGGGTTCAGAAAAGTTTTTATTGTTATTGTTTGGGTTTTAGTAAAATGATATATTGAAGCATATTTTGATGGAAATGATTATAGTAGGACAAGAAAAAAACAAAGAAAATGTTTAAGTAGTCAAGAGGAAATTTAACACACAGTGGCCAGATATAGAAGCAGAACACATACATTTATTGTAACAAGAGAAATGGAAACTTGACCTGAAGGTAGAAAGAATAAGGTATGTCTCTTCTGGTTGTTACTGTTTTATCTTTGAAATGAAGAGTGAAGATTTGACAATGGGAAGAATGGGTGTAGAAGGTTAGAGGAAGAAAGTAGAAAATAGTCAACTCAAGAATTTGAGAAGTAATGATAGTAGAATTGTTACGGACATTTTGGGACAGCTTAAGATTGCTGTCATGCATGAAAATGAGACCAGACAGCATAAGGATGTGTTTGTGTGTGTGTGTGTGTGTGTGTGTGCGTGTGTGTGTATTTTGCAACTTGAAGTGTCCAGATGAAATCAAGAATATTTAAATACTATAGAGATGAGTCTTTTCTAATTAGTCATGATATGTAAAAGGTATTCCACCGTGATAAAGGTTTCAATAAAACCAGGATGATAAAATGAATTACTCTTAAAATATACCGAGTAAAGCTTAACATCAAAGAACTAAATCTGTAAATCACACTATGAAATTTCCAACATTTCTCTCAGTTAATTTTAAGTATATACAAAGTCACAATGGCAATTAGAAATTTGAGAATCATTGAAAATCTGGACCAAATGGAGATACATAGAAAACTACAGTTAACATCTAAAGAAAGCATATTTTTCCTAGTAGGCATGGAACATTTACCAAAATTGATCCTATACTAGTTTATTAAAGGAAACATTTCATATGATTTAATTTATATATTAGAATATGCTCTTTGACCCCAGATAAATTAACCCAGAACAAAGTAACAAAAAGAGCATTAGAAGATTTGGGAGAATGACATTGAAACATGTAAAATATCATGTAAGAAACGAGTTGCCAGTCCAGGTTCGATGCACGATACTGGATGCTTGGGGCTAGTGCACTGGGACGACCCAGAGGGATGGTATGGGGAGGGAGGAGGGAGGAGGGTTCAGGATGGGGAACACAGGTATACCTGTGGTGGATTCATTTCGATATTTGGCAAAACTAATACAATTATGTAAAGTTTAAAAATAAAATAAAATAAAATAAAATCACAATTAAATAATACACTGTTAAGTAATTTAATTCTAAAAGAATACTCAATATCGTTAATCATTGAGAAAAAGCAAATTGTATTTCCAACAACACACCACCAGACCACATTAAAACTTCTAAGATTAAAGACTGACAATATTTGATGAGAATGTGCTTTACAGCAAGTGAAATTATCATGCAGAATGGTGTGGGTGTAAATGAGTACAACTGTGATCAACACCTCAATCGTTTGGCAGTATCCACTAATGCATCGAGTTGGACAAGACTGAGTGAGAATGTTCCATTGATCTGTATTTCTGTCTTTGTGCCAGTACCATACTGTCTTGATAACTGTGGCTTTGTAGTAGAGCCTGAAGTCAGGTAGGTTGATTCCTCCAGTTCCATTCTTCTTTCTCAAGATAGCTTTGGCTATTCGAGGTTTTTTGTATTTCCAAAAAACCTCGAAAAAGGCAGCCTTCAGAATGGGAGAAAATAATAGCAAATGAAGCAACCGACAAACAACTAATCTCAAAAATATACAAGCAACTCCTACAGCTCAACTCCAGAAAAATAAATGACCCAATCAAAAAAGGGGCCAAAGAACTAAATAGACATTTCTCCAAAGAAGACATACAGATGGCTAACAAACACATGAAAAGATGCTCAACATCACTCATTATCAGAGAAATGCAAATCAAAACCACTATGAGGTACCATTTCACTCCAGTCAGAATGGCTGCGATCCAAAAGTCTACAAGCAATAAATGCTGGAGAGGGTGTGGAGAAAAGGGAACCCTCTTACACTGTTGGTGGGAATGCAAACTAGTACAGCCACTATGGAGAACAGTGTGGAGATTCCTTAAAAAACTGGAAATAGAACTGCCTTATGATCCAGCAATCCCACTGCTGGGCATACACACTGAGGAAACCAGAAGGGAAAGAGACACGTGTACCCTGATGTTCATCACAGCACTATTTATAATAGCCAGGACACGGAAGCAACCTAGATGTCCATCAGCACATGAATGGATAAGAAAGCTGAGGTACATATACACAATGGAGTATTACTCAGCCATTAAAAAGAATACATTTGAGTCAGTTCTAATGAGGTGGATGAAACTGGAGCCTATTATACAGAGTGAAGTAAGCCAGAAAGAAAAACACCAATACAGTATACTAACGCATACATATGGAATTTAGAAAGATGGTAACAATAACCCTGTGTACAAGACAGCAAAAGAGACACTGATGTATAGAGCAGTCTTATGGACTCTTTGGGAGAGGGAGAGGGTGGGAAGATTTGGGAGAATGGCATTGAAACATGTATAATATCATGTATGAAATGAGTTGCCAGTCCAGGTTCGATGCACGATACTGGATGCTTGGGGCTGGTGCACTGGGATGACCCAGAGGGATGGTATGGGGAAGGAGGAGGGAGGAGGGTTCAGGGTGGGGAACACATGTATACCTGTGGTGGATTCATTTCGATATTTGGCAAAACTAATACAATATTGTAAAGTTTAAAAACAAAAAAAAAAAGACTGAGTGAGAATGTACGCATCCACTAATGAAAAATATAGACAGTTAGTTTTCACCCAACAATTCTATTCCTGTGTATATAAAACTGTGTAAATGCACCAAAAGACACACGAGACTGCATTTTGCAGCACAGCTCATAATGGCCACAAAATTTAAGCAACCCAAAATAATGACATATTCATATGTTCATATAATATACATATACAATAAATCTGAACAAACTAGAGCTATAGTTACAGCATAAGTGAATCATACAAACTTAAGGCTGAACAAAATATAACAGACACCAAAGAGTACATACAATATGATTCCATTTGTGAAAATCTCAAAAATAGTAAAATTTTGACTGAAGTGATAAAAGTCAAGCTAAGGACTACCATACGGGTGAGATTTTGTTGTTATTGTTGTTGTTCAGCCACTAAGTTGTGTTCAAAGAGTTGTGTTCAACTCTTTGCAACCCCATGGACTGCACACCAGGCTTCCCTGTCCTTTGCTATCCCTTGAAATTTGCTCATATTCACGTCCACTGAGTTGGTGATATGTGAGATAGAGAAGATTGTTCAGACAGATTGATACATGATGGCAACCCACTCCAGTATTCTTGCCTGGAAAATCCCATGGATGGAGGAGCCTGGTAAGCTACAGTCCATGGGGTCATGAAGAGTTGGACGCGACTGAGCAAATTCACTCACTCACTCACTCACATGGCCTTGTTTACTGTATGAAATTTCATCTATGTGATAGTTTTTTCACACCTATATTTGTTTAATTTTTTTTTAAAGAAAGTAAAGTTGGAGAGAAAAGAATGGCATATATACATATATATATATATATATATATATACCATTTTATATCAAGCTGTATACATCCATATATAGGTCTATATATAGAGAGAAAGAGACCTACCATGGATGTATACAGCTTGATATAAAATTAGCCTTTCAAATTTATCATGTAAGAAATTCATCTCCCTTCATCCAGTCCTTAACCTATAGTACATAGGCCATCAACAGTTGCCAAACAACATTGGTATTTTCACTGCCTAAATGACCAGTGTTCCAGAAAAGCCAGGAGGTCAGGGTTATTCCAGAGGGTTATTCCAGGGTTAATCCAGAGATAGAATAAAGTCTGAGACATTTTGACTTTGAGGCTAATGATGAGAACCATAAGTTTCAGAAACAGACAGTAGCTCCATTCAGGCAATAATTCTCACCTATCCTGTTATCAGTGACCAGGTTGAACTACACCTTAGGTTAAGCCTGTGATTCCCCATCACATCATCTTTACTTTCATGGCATCTAAGTTTCTTGACTGTACTCGACTTTCAGCAAATGTTTGTTCATTTGAGTTTTGTATTTAAAAGAAATGTCAGTTCTAACTAGAATTTTCAGGTCTATCACGGTTGTCTTTTCAGACAACCAGATGAAGTATAGAAAGTTTAGATGAACAGATACTTTTTCTTTCTAAGTGGAAAACAAAATATTTAATTGCTTGGATGACTTGGTACTTTTGTATTGTAAAGGTGCACACATCTGAAGACATTATGCGTATTATTTTACCTGTTAAAAAAGATAATGTTATTTCCATATCCTTAAAGATAATCACTTGTTATTTAAAATCATGTGTTAATTTTTATGAAGTTATGTAGTTTCATTCTAGTGATCTCTTGGCTGATATTCAAAGATTATCCTGCATTTCTAGCCTTACCAGCACCAAATACCCAGTTTCAAACCCATGATTCCCACAGTAGTTGGAGTTGTCTATACTGCGTATGTGTGAGAGCCTACTAAGTTGTTTCAATCATGTCCAACTCTTTGCAACATTATGGACTGTAGCCTGCCAGACTCCTCTGTCCATGGGATTCTCCAGGCAAGAATACTGCAGTCAGTTGCCATGCCCTGCTCCAGGAGATCTTACTGACCCAGGGATGGAATCTATATCTCTTATGTCTCCTTCATTGGCGAGCAGGTTCTTTATCACTAGCACCACCTGGGAAATCCTGTATATAATGTGTTAGCCAGGATTCCGTTTCCCAGGTCATATCTGCTACATCAAAGGTCTTTCCACTTGCTTTCCCTGCCTGTTTCCACATGTGTCTCTACAATACGTCCCCATCCTTGCACTTCTAGGTTAAATTCTGCCTGCCCCAGGAGGCTCTCTCTTTTCTCCATCTTCTCTTCAACCTTACTTAATACAATCATAATTGATAGATTCCTTCCACACTTTCCTCTAGGAACTTAACTGGTATTTTATAATTTTTGTTTTCATAGCTTCTCTTTTACTGAAGTTACATATATGTGTCCTCAGTCACTTAAGTTGTATGACTCTTGGCAATCCTATGGACCATAACCGACAAGGCTCCTCTGTCCATGGGCTTTTCCCAGCAAGAACACTGGAGTGGGTTGCCATCTTCTTCTCCAGGGGATCTTCCCTCAAACTCAAGTCTCCTGTATTGCAGGCAGATTCTTTACTGCTGAGCCACCGGGAAGCCCACTTATACAAATGGCTGCCTGCATTTCTAAATTGTGAACACTTAAGACTTATGTTAGTTCTCTTTCTATTTCCCTCTGCTCCAGAGTACTTCTAAGGTGCATTTAAGGATAAAATTTGCCTAAACTTTTTTTGCTTAACTTGGTTGAACTTCTTAAAAGTCCCAAGCTTGTATAGCTTTTTCTCAGAAAGGTATAATGCCTTATGTCTACATCTGCCCTTAAACATTTCTATTCAATTTTTACCCCATTTCTTTACTTGACAATGTTCACAATTGGCCAGGAGCCCGGTTACTGAGCTATCTTCTTTACCAACATATGGCTATATCTGAATGATGGTGCTGGACTTGAGTGCACTCATTTAAGTCTAATGAGGTCCACAGAGGTGACTGTATGACTCATGACATGAAGTCATTTTTCCAATTAGCATTCTGACAAATGCATTAGAAGGAGAACCCTTTCAATAGATTTCCACAGCTGCTGAAGGGATCAGGTGTCAGAAGATTTTCAGCTTTGTTCTGCTGTTCTGGTCAAATAACTTATTTTTACCCAGACTACATCTTGATGCAGCTGGTGGTGATCATATGTCATCTGAGTCTGACACCAGTTTAAAAACGGTCCTTATTACTGTACTATGGCTACAGAAATTTCAAGAAGGATCAGCTACAACTTTTGATTGAGTCATTCACCTTTCTCAAAAAGTGAGATTATTTCCATATACTATAATACAGGATATCTTTTCAAGAACTACACCATGCATGAGATTTAACACTCAGTGTAAAGGATATATTTGCAAGCATAATAAAAGGGAGTCAAAACACATCTGTTATCCTGTAATAACACCTAATTCCACTTTGGTCTATCACCGCCTTTGTATTTAAAGTCAGAACATATGTTCTCATTTGAATAAAAGAAAAAAAAAAAGAGATTCCAAATCAATAGCCCTTCTCCAAGCCAATCAAATAGCACAGACTTATAGGAATTCTCTGTGAGGACAGACCTGGGGTGCTGCAAAGAAGTGAAAGAAAATACTACGGTGTTTATGCTCAAGACTGTAAGTTAGTACTTTGGGGAAATGTGGATTAAATACTTTAAAAAAGGTACTTTCCTTTTTTATTTGTTCTTTTTTATTTAATTTATAAAAGGCTTTCTCCAGGCCAGAATACTTTATTCTTTTCTTTATTATAAGAGGAATTCTCCAGGCCAGAATACTGGAGTGGGTAGCCTTTCCCTTCTCTAGGGGATCTTCCCAACCCAGGGATCAAACCCAGGTCTCCCACATTGCAGGCAGATTCTTTACCAGGTGAGCTACAAGGGAAGCCCATAAAAGGTTTAGATGTATATCATTCTAATTTGACATCTGTATACACTACTAAGTGATCTCCACCGCAAGTCTCGTTACCATGCATCACCATATAGCTGACCCCTTCACTAATTCTGCTCACCCCCCAACCCCTTTCCCTCTCTGGCAACCACTCATCTGTTCTCTGGATCTATGGATTTGTTTTCATTATTTTGTTTGCTCATTTGTTTGAAGTCTTTTTTAGACTTTGCATATAAGTGAAATAATATGGTATTTTTCTTTTCATAATACCATCAAATTCCATTCATGTTATCACAAATGGCAGGATTTCATTTTTTTATGGATGGGTAGCATTTCACTGTGTGTATGTGTGTGTTTGTGTGTGTGTGTGTGTACACATTTTTATATATCACATCTTTATCCATTTACCCACTGACAAATACTTCGACTGTCTTTATCTTGGTTACAAATAATGTTGCAGTGAACACAGGGGTGCATGGGTCTTTTGAGTTGTGTTTGTGTTCTTTGGATAAATGTCTAGAAGTGGAATAGGTGAGGCACATGGTGGTCTTATTCTTAAATTTTTGAGGACTCTCCATAATACTTTCCAAAGTGGCTACACCAGTTTCCAGCCCCACCCACAGTATATGAAGGTTCTTTTTTTTCTACATTCTTTCCAACTTTTGCTATTTATTGTTGTTGTTTTATTTAGTAGTAGCCTTTCTAACAGGTGTGGGGTGAGATCTACTGTGGTTTTTGATTTGCATTTCCCTAGTAATTAGTGATCTGTAACATCTTTTCATGTGCCTGTTGTCTATCTACATGGATTCTTTGAAACAATGTCAATTCAGATTCATTATCAGCTTTTTAATTGGATTGTTTGGTTTTTCTTGAATTGTGTAAGTTTTTGATGTATTGGATATTAACCTTTTATCAGATTTGCAAATATTTTCTTCTATAAATTTCTTAATGTAAAATTTCCTAACAGTTAAGGAATTGTAGATTTTCTACAGAACTTTGAGTATTATTTCTCAAGAAATTCCCAAAAAATAAAAATAGTTTTCGTAAGCTTGTTTGCATGAAAGATAAGCATAAATGCAAAAGATGGGTAATTAACCAAATTTTAGAAATGTGATCCTCAAAAACAAACAGAATTTAATTTCCTTGAATCTAAGTCAGTAAGGAAAATCAATAAGAAAAGGGCTTCCAATGCCCTTCTACAGAAAAGTGCCCAATTAAATTTAATTCCACCACTGGTCATATCCTATAGGCATTTGTTTTCAGACATTTCAGATTTTGTTTGTGCTGTCACTAAAGTCACATTTTGGGATATTTGATGATGATCTAGTGGGGAGAAAGAGTGACCTGAACTATGTTCCCTTTTCTTGGGATTTGCAGCAATGTTATAGGCATTTATTGTTCTGATTATTCAAATACTACAGTATTTATGTGTAGAAAAGGGAAATCAATTTGATCAATATATTCTTTACACCTTATACATGTTTCCCAGAAACTAAATATGGAATTTAACTTAAAAAATACTGTTCCTATTAAAGGTGTTAACATGCACGTGACCCTTCAATAGCACATGCTATTTTTTGAGCTGCATGGTCCTACTTACGGGCAAATGTTTTCAGTAAGTACATGTTACAGCACTCCAGTCTCTAAGGTTGGTTAAATCTGCAGATGTAGAACCACAAATGCAGAGAGCTGACTGTGAAGTTTTATGCAAATTTTCTACTGTACAGATTGTCAGCCCCCCTAACCTTTGTGTTGTTCAAGGGTCAGCTGTATTCCTATCAACTGCTATCTTGCCTCCCCTAGAATAAAACAATTTTATCAGTTGTTTTTCAGAAACCTGTTTAAGAATAATTTAAGGATTATTATTCATCTGGTCCTCTTATAAAGAAGAAAATTAATGATTCCACTGAGAATAGAAAAGAGGAAATATAATAAAAATGAAACTAAAAGAGCTTTCATTAAGGAAAGAAAAGAGCATACTTTGAGTTCTATTTTTCAAAAGAGTATTCAGTTCAAGCTTCATTTGAGGAACAAAAATCACATGTAAGACACATGGTTATTTCTTATCAGCTGGCATCATTGATGAGCCAAAGGTTCTCTTGCCTTTTATGGAATTAAAATTGTATTCAGATACAATGAAGTTCTATACCATTGAGGCTATGCTTGAAAGTGTTGAAACTTTTTCTGTTAACAAAAACAGCTACATCAATCAACAAACAATAACCCAGAGACCATATCTAACTCATGCCTGTTGTAAATAAAACTTTATTGAAATACAGCCACACCCATTCCTTTAGGTACTGTGTATGGCTGCTTTCTTGAAGTTGTTGTTCAGTTGGTAAGTCATGTCTGACTCTTAGCAACTCCATGGACTACAGCATACCAGGCTTCCTTGTCCTTCACCATTTCCTGGAGTTTACTCAAACACATGTCCTTTGAGTCATGATGCAATCCAACCATCTCATCCTCCGTCATCCCCTTCTCCTCCTGTCTTCAATCTTTCCCAGCATCAGGGTCTTTTCCAATGAGTTGGCTCTTCGCATCAGGTCATCAGAGTATTGGAACTTCAGCTTTAGCATTAGTCCTTCCAGTGAAGATTCAGGACTGATTTCCTTTGGGATTGACTAGTTTGATTTCCTTGCTGTCCAAGGGACTCTCGAGAGTCTTCTCAAGCACCACAATTTGAAAGCATCAATTCTTCGGCACTCAGCATACTTTATGGTTCAACTCTCACATCCCTAAATGACTACTGGAAAAATTATAGCTTTGAAAATACAGACTTTTGTCAGCCAATTAATATCTCTGCTTTTTAATATGCTGTCTAGTTTTGTCATGGCTTCTCTTCCAAGGAGCAAGCATCTGTTAATTTCATGGTGGCAGTCACCATCCACAGTGACTTTGGAGACCAAGAAAATAAAGTCTCTCACCGTTTCCATTGTTTCCCCACCTATTTGCTATGAAGTGATGGGAACAGATGCCATGTTCTTAGTTTTTTGAATCTTGAGTATGAAGCCAGCTTTTTTACTCTCCTCTTTCACTTTCAAGAGGCTCTTTAGTTGCTCTTTGCTTTCTGCCATTAGGGTGGTATCATCTGTGTATCTGAGATTGTTCTTATTTGTCCCAGTAATCTTGATTCCAGTTTGGAATTAATCCAGCCCAGCATTTTACATGATGTACTCTGCATACAAGTTAAAAAAGCAGGGTGACAATATAGCCTTGACATACTCCTTTCCCAATTTGGAACCAGTTCATTTTTCCATGTCAGGTTCTAACAGTTGCTTCTTGACCTGCATATAGGTTCCTCATGAGGTAGGTAAGGTGGTCTGGTATTCCTATCTCTTTAAGAATTTTCCACAGTTTGTTGTAATCCACACAGTCAAAGACTTTAGCATAGTCAATGAAGCAGAAGTATATATTTTTCTTGAATTCTCTTGCTTTTCCTATGTTCCAGTGGTTGTTGGCAGTTTGATGTCTGGTTCCTCTGCCTTTTCTAAATCCAGCTTGTACATCTGGAAGTTGTCAGTTCATGTACTGGTGAAGCCTGTGCTGTGCTATTCTTAGTCACTCAGTCATGTCCAACTCTTTGTGACCCAACGGACTGTAGCCTGCCAGGTTCCTCTGTCCCTGGGATTCTCCAGGAAAGAATACTGGAGTGGGTTGCCATTTCCTCTTCCAGGCGATCTTCCCAACTCAGGGATTGAACCCAGATCTCCCACATTGCAGGCAGATTCTTTACCACCTGAACTACCAGGGAAGCCCTGTTGAAGCCTAGCCTGAAGGATTTTGAGCAGAAACAAAGGCAGAAATGAGTAGTTGCAACAGAGATAAAATAGTCACTCTAGCTCTTTACTGAAAATGTTTGCTAATGCTTGAAATTCATCTTTGATTTCTAATTATTATATTGCAAATAGTATTATCTTCTTAAACCTAATAAGACTCAATTATTAAAGGACTACGTTCACAATATCAAAAAGTTAACATTCTCCTTGTGTGAAAGAAGTGAAAGTCACTCAGTCATGTCCAACTCTTTTTGACCCCGTGGACTATGCAGTCCATGGAATACTCCTGCCAGAATACTGAAGTGGGTAGCCTTTCGCTTCTCCAGGGGATCTTCCCAACCTAGGGATCAAAGTCAGGTCTCCTGCATTGCAGGCAGATTCTTTACAAACTGAGCTATGCACTCCCAAATAGCTAATTTATTCATACCATTTAAGACAAGTTAGAAAATATATCAAAAGGAAAGTTAAAAATAACGAATCTTGCTCAGCACAGTTCTTAAGAGTAAACTTGTAAGTATCTTTCAACACTAAAGATTATAATGAAATATAAATTTGGAAATATTTGAAATATTATGCAGTTTCCTTCCAGTTATTCAAATTTAGATATATATATATTTCATTCTTTTATGTAATATTTAATCTTCTATAATGCTAGGTATAAAACACATTTTTGCATCTATAAAAAATATGGTGGTCTAAAAAAGTCATCAATAATTTAAGTTGAACATCTTCAAAGAAAGCATATCTTAGGTGGTATATACTTGGATGAGGACTTGCTATCTAGAGATCACACTGAAGTAATAAGCATCCATGTCTGTCTATTACTCAAAATAGACCTATAGGAAGTCTCCTTTAACTAGTTCTTAAAGGAAAAATTTACATAACTTGCTTTCTCCTGAAGACACAGAGAACATAATACAGCTTCAGGCCTCTAATCCTGAGTCAGTCATCGATCCTCTTTAGAGTAAATCTAGTAGTAAACCTACTAGTTTCTTTGGTGCCTCAGACAGTAAAGAATCTGCCTACAATGCAGGAGACCCAGATTGGACCCTGGGTCGAGAAGATCCCTTGCAGAAGGGAATGGCTACCTGCTTCAGTATTCTTGCCTAGAGAATTCCATAGACAGAGGAGTCTGGCAGTCTACAGTCCATGGGATCACAAAGAGTCAGACACGACTGAAGCAACTTAGCACATGCACACACAGACATACACACACACACACACACACACACACTAGTGTCTTTACACATTGTTTGAAGCAGGAGCAAGATCTGTGAGAAATTATTTCACTAGACCCCAATCTTTCCAAGAAAGGGAAAGAAATGGAGGCTTTCTCCCCAAAGTTTAGTTCTAGAAGTTAGTAAAAGTGTAATTGGATTATCAAAGTAGCTAAATGGAGAATTCATTTTAGTCTGTTTAAAAATCTATGTATGTCCCTGGTGGCTCAGATGTTAAAGTGTCTGCCTGCAATGAGGCAGACCCGGGTTCGATCCCTGGGTTGGGAAGATCCCCTGGAGAAGGAAATGGCAACCCACTCCACTATTCTTGCCTGGAGAATCCAATGGACAGAGGACCCTGGTAGGCTACAGTACATGGGGTTGCAGAGTCGGACACAAATGAGCAACTTAACTTTCACTTCACTAAAACATACATACACAGGCACAGCTTTAATTAAGCCTAAAAATGAGTTCACTGCAGATGGTGACTGCAGCCATGAAATTAAAAGACGCTTACTACTTGGAAGGAAAGTTATGACCAATCTGCTGCTGCTATTGCTAAGTCGCTTCAGTCGTGTCCAACTCTGTGCGACCCCAGAGACAGAACCCTACCAGGCTCCCCCGTCCTTGGGATTCTCCAGGCAAGAACACTGGAGTGAGTTGCCATTTCCTTCTCCAATGAATGAAAGTGAAAAGTGAAAGGGAAGTCACTCAGTTGTGTCTGACTCTTAGCGACCCCATGGACTACAGCCTACCAGGGTCCTCCATCCATGGGATTTTCCAGGCAAGAGCACTGGAGTGGGGTGCCATTGCTTTCTCCGTGACCAACCTAGATAGCATATTAAAAAGCAGGGACATTACTTTGCCAACAAAGGTCCCTCTAGTCAAGGCTATGGTTTTTCCAGTAGTCATGTATGGATATGAGAGTTGGACTGTAAAGAAAGCTGAGCACCAAAGAATTGATGCTTTTGAACTGTGGTATTGGAGAAGACTTTTGAGAGTCCCTTGGGCTGCAAGGAGATCCAACCAGTCCATCCTAAGGGAGATCAGTGTTGGGTGTTCATTGGAAAGACTGACGCTGAAGCTGAAACTCCAATACTTTGGCCACCTGATGGGAAGAGCTAACTTATTTGAAAAGACCCTGGTGCTAGGAAAGATTGAGGGCAGGAGGAGAAGGGGATGACAGAGGATGAGATGGTTGGATAGCATCACCAAGTCAATGGACATGAGTTTGTGTAAATTCCAGGAGTTGGTGATAGACAGGGAGGCCTGGTGTGTAGCAGTCCATGGGGTCACAAAGAGTAGGACACAACTGAGTGACTAAACTGAACTGAAAAATGAGATCTAATTACTGGGGAAGATACAGCTAATTTAGCTATATCTTGTTACTGGCCCAGAGTGGGAGCACCCACAGGCTCTGTTCAACCCACCTTAAACTTCTGGGAAAGCACTAAAGCTATAAAAAGTATGTTACCTAAATATCTGAGACATATTAAGTAAACATGCTTCCACTCTCCAGGTTAAATGCTTGTTCACCCTTTTCTTCCCAGGGCTTTACCCAGGATCCTATATCTTTCATCAGACACACTTCCCTCCCTCATTGAAGGAGTAGAACAACCTTTTTGTTCCTTTAAGGAAGAAGGCGTGGGAAGGAAGAGGACATTTGATTTTGTTCTGTACCCATTTTAATGGATGATTCCTTGTTATCTCTAGCTTTCTAATGGATTTTAGCTAACTGACATTCACAAAGTAAAAATGTACTTTTGTAAAGAAACTGAATTAAAATTCTTCTATCTATGTTTAACAGGATAACAAACTGTCTAGTTTTGTGTTGCAAGAGTTATTTTTCTCCATGTGGACTTCCTCAAACTGAATTGACAGATTTTGAGAAATGAGAAAAGTTTAACAAGTGCTTCCTAGCTACTCAACACTTCTTTAGTAGAATTGTCACTAGGCGTCACTTCATTTGAATCCACCATACTGCCTGAGCCTCTTTTCATGCTATTCAGTAGGAATAAAAGTAAAAACTCTCTTAGTGAGCAATAACTGCCCCCAGAAAAACCATGAGCTTCCTAAGTGCAAAACACTTTAAATCAGATATGGGAAAAGTGGTTTAGTGCTAGCAACCATTAAACCGGGTGGTAGTTTAGAAAGATCATAGAAATCCAACTGTATGATAGGAATTCAGAAGCTCATACTGTGGTTTAATAGTGCTATTAACTATTACGGAGTAACAAGAAAACTGAAGCTGGTGTTGTAGTTAATATCTTAATGCTCATCTGTAGCATCCTGTGTATATTTTTATCAGCACATTGAGAAACCAAAATAAAGTAAAGCAGCTATAGGGAAGAACAATGTGACAGATGGAGTGGATGATGAGGGAAATCTTTTAAGTTATATGAAGAAACTTTGAAAGATCAAGGAATATTGAAATAGATCAAGAAAAGATTTAGAGAAGGCAAACAACATCTTTTAAACACCTAAAAGTATACCATCTGAAAAAGAGCTTAAACTTGCCCTTTAGGAATCTAAGTGAAGGAATAAGCGATGTTGCATAAAAGTTTCAAATGTCAAGATTATTGTTCAGTATAAGACAACACATTTACTCATAACCCCAGATATTCAAAGTAGGAACCTGATGCTTCAGAACCTAGTATGGTGAGCTGCTTCTCCCTGAAGATGTCCCAGCAGAGCCTGAGAAGTGGCTTTAAAGCTAAGTTTACTAGAGAGGAAAACCTGAGCAGGGTGGCTGACCTAGATGCACTTTAAGATAATCCAGACTTGTCAATTTATCTTATAAGTAATTCCTCAGTAACATGCAACAGAAAAACATGTTCAAAATAAGCAAGACTATTGAAGCATAAATCTAAAGACTTGCAACGTTCATTTTGTGTATTAATGTATAGACACAAGACAAACTGAGGATACAAGATGATTCTGGAATAAAATTTTTGTGTAAACCAGTTCAGTTCAAAAATAGGAATTGAACATTGCCATGTTATAAGTTAATTGGATGGCCAGAATTTTGTTTATTTTCATTAACAAATGCACACAAAGAAAAATAACTCTCCCTCCATAGAACATAGTAACTTTTAGATCTCTTTGTTATAAGAATTTTGACATTAAAAGAAAAGCTCCCCTGGCTCCAGAAACCTGGAACAATAAATATATTTTTATTAGCCACAAAACATTTTACTCTCATATTTCATGCAGGAGAAAACGATATCTCCATTAAATATAACAACAAAAATTAGAAGAAAATAATAAAACAGTTGATTAGAACAACAAACATCTACTATGTTCTGGAAGATCCTAAGTGAATGCAAGTGAAGGCTGGGTGCTTTCCTCTGGCTCAGCATGCGGTGTAGACACTTCCTTTTTATCACCTCAGTCCTGTCCACAGCATTGCATTAGACCAGGCAGTAAGACTAGAATTATTTAGTGGTTTCAAGTTTGAAATTCTGGTTGTTTCACTAAATGCTTTTTAATGAATACCTAAATGCACTTCTTAATCTATAGTTTCTCTGTTTCTTGTTTTCTCTCACCTACCGATTAATATTTAAGCAAGAAACAATGCAATTCTTTTAACTGCCAGGTTTTATTTTTAATTCCCTTAGTTAGCTATTAATTTTTAAAAGAATTATCCTTGGATTACTGTTAAAGCAAAATTCTTACAGTCAACTTTCCTATGAAAAGGATGACTTATTGGAGGAAGGGCTGAAATTTACTAGTACATTAGAGCAGGTATGAATTTTGAAATGGGTTTTACTTATGTCAGGAATACAATACAAATGCAAATATTCCCCTGTGTAAAATAACAGCAAATGAAAGGAAATGAAACATAAACTACTGATTCAACTGATGGCAATCAATGCTAGTAAGGATGTAGAAATAGACAGTTTAGAAATTTTCAAGAAAATTAAATGACACTAATCCACTCTCTTGAGAAGTTTAATATGTCCTCAATAGATTCTCCTACTGATGGACCTTTATTTATATCCTATAATTAATGCCCTATTCAAAATATATACTTTATTACTTCTAGTAATACATTAATAAATAAAAAATAAATGAAATGCTAGGAGAAAAGTTAGTACTTTTTCAAATTTTTCATTTTTATGTCTTCTGCTTTATTTCCACAACCCTTCCCTCACTTACCAAAGGTTGAAGTTGGCTTCTGAAAATTTGTGGAATAGCCTACTTTAAACAAATTTAGTTAATAGACTATTGTGTCCTTTCAGAAATTCTTCCTATATGCACGATATTTCTCACAATTATGGTATTAATAGGAAAAGATAATACATTTTCGTTTGTATAATTACAATTGATTTGCTTTCACTTTTCAAATATACTTTCAAAGTAGGGCCGTGCTCTGGTGTTACTACTTTATCAGGTTCACAGGCATTTTTGCAGAGTGATTTTGATCTTAGTCAGGACTGTTCAAATAAAATGGATTGATAATCAATAAAAGAAAATCCTATATGAATTATTTTGATCTATATATTGGTTTAAGTATTTGTCCTAATAGCACACTCTCAAAGAGCATATCTGAAACCCATGTTTCATTTTATAAAACTGTGCATTAGGAAAGTAAGACAGAGTTTGTGATATATTTATGAGATGCATAACTTTATACTGAGTTGTAAATATGGCTTATGCCTGGCTTCAGAATTCCTTGCTTAATCATATTAGATGCTTTCTTAGTGATACACATGTCCCAGATATTAACACCACATACCCTAAAAAATAATGAAAATAATTTTTTGCTGTCTTTTTTTGTTTTGTTTTTTATCTAATGAACATTGGTGCATGGGTTTTGCAAGTGTGGCCAAATCAGATCTGAAGAGTTCTTAAATGATGGAAGAGGACAAAAGAGGACAGGAAAATAATTTTCTTTCTCCATTGAAATTTGACTGTATGTAGTTAATGGATTTAAGCAATTGACAGTGTATGATTTACATCAATTCCCCTCTTTCTGGAACCATTCATTTAAATGAACTGTAGCCTTATTATTATTATTTTTTTGTGTATTACATGGTTTACTTTTCTTAAACATATTTCAAATCACATTATGCTACTGCTTGGATTACAGTAGCAAGTTGACCTTGCTTTGACCAAATGTAGATAATGGGATGGGCTTCCTAGGTGGATCAGCGGTAAAGAATCTGCCTGTAAGAGCCACAGGAGATGCAGGTTTGATCCCTGGGTCAGGAAGATCCCCTGGAGGAGGAAATGGCAACCCACTCCAGTATTCTTGCCTGGAAAATCCCATGGACAAAAAGAGCCTGGCATGCTGCAGTCCATGGGGTCTCAAAGAGACACAGCTGAGTGACTGAACTGAAAAAGAATGAAAACTTTTATCTTGACTTCCCAAGCAAGCATAGGGATATGACAAGCCTTGCAGAATTATGAGAACATCCAGATGCAATACAGCAGCTATAGGATTGACATGGTGACGAAGCACCTCTTCACAAGTGGGTTGAAATAGACCCCCTGACTTCCCGCAACTACCAACATTTTTACAGGATATTTCAAATATTTTCTGAGACTCTGAGGGAGGCATCAAAAGGGAACAGAAAGAGAGAGAGCTACTGGACATGAGGAGGTGTGAAAGGCTGAAAAAGAGATTGTAACCTCTAAGGATTTAAAGACTAAACACCAAATAGATAATGCAGATAGCTTGAGCAATTCTAGTTGGTTTAGAGCTCAAGTATAAAAACAACTCCACAGATGGTTCCCTCCTCTAGTGCCTGAACCCCATTTTTGTCAAGAAGAATTTAGATGGGTATAGAGAAATCCATTTGACTGTGAAATTCTAAATCTATGACAAATTCCTCTATTTAGGCTTCAGATAGTCTTAAATTTTACTAATAGATTTAAATGAAAATAGTTATCTTTTAAATCCAAGTTTGTGGCCTATGAAAATCCATACTCTACAAAAGGATATGTAAAACATGGCAGAAGAGTGACCTATAGAGTACTACTCAAATTCACCACATTGTTTTTAATTAGCCATTAAAACATGATTTTATTTTTCAAGTTCTAATTAGCCAAATATAACTTCACATGCAAGGTGAGAAAAATGAATTGAGCAGGTGAAGTGACTTGCTCAATTGGTGGGTAAGCAGAACCTAAGCCTCTACATTAAGACCTAATGCTCTTTCTAGTTTTCTTTCACTTTCCAATGTTAAGTGTCAAAATTCATCTTAAATTTCTAGCAAATAACCCTACCTTAATACAACTACTGAGTTAAAAAATTGGCAAAAATAAATCATTTGTCTGAAAACCAGAGCCATTTCTTTGGCTTCAGTTCAGTTCAGTTCAGTTGCTCAGTCTTGTCCGACTCTGTGACCCCGTGAACTGCAGCACGCCAGGCCTCCCTGACCATCACCAACTCCCAGAGTTTACTCAAACCCATGTCCATCGAGTCGGTGATGCCATCCAGTCATCTCATCCTCTGTCATCCCCTTCTCCTCCTGCCCCAATCCCTCCCAGCATCAGAGACTTTTCCAATGAATCAACTCTTCACATGAGGTGGCCAAAGTATTGGAGTTTCAGCTTTAGCATCAGTCCTTCCAATGAACACCCAGGACTGATCTCCTTCAGAATGGACTGGCTGGATCTCCTTGCAATCCAAGCTTACTAACATCAAAGAAACACAAAGAGGTTAACAACACAGTCTAGTTTATATATGAATATAATTATATGATGGAGAAGGAAGTGACAATCAATTCCAGTATTCTTGCCTGAGAAACCCACGAACAGGGGAACCTAGTGGGCTAAAGTCCATGGAGTCACAAAGAGTCAGACATGAGTTAGCAACTAAGCACATAATTATATGAACATTTATCTATATATTATATGTATGTGATGGAGAAGAAAATGGCAACCCACTCCAGTATTCTTGCCTGGACAATCCCATGAAGAGAGGAGCCTGGAGAGGCTACAGACCATGGGTTGCAAAAGAGTTGGACATGACTGAGTGACTCAACAATAGATACGTGAAGAGCAAATGCATTTTGACAAACTCACAAGTATTTATTATTTTTATCAATTTTAGCATTATTTTTCAAGGTTAAGTATTGGTTAGAAAACCAAATGATCCTAATCTTCAATAGATCACACTATTATAGCAAGAATATACAGATAAAAGAACCAAATTCTTGTATAGCACTGTCCCAAAGTGTAAAATGATACATGGCCTTGGGAATCATCACTGCGTATTTTAGAAAACGAAATTTTTTTTTCTTGAATGTATTTGGGTAGTAAAATCATTTAATTATAGTCTGTGAATATGTATATAAAGACTTAAGTGAGAACTCAAGAATCTCTCCGAAATTTCACCTAGAGTGAGATTGTAGATAAAATACAAGGCATTTTTATGCTGGGTGTGAAAAAGCTGACTAAAATATTTACGTATTAATATCCCATTGCAAAGATCACTGTTAGCTCATTGGCCTTAAATTATTCACTAGGTTCAATGGTTATTATTTTTGGCTGCTGCAGTCAGACCTTATAAATACATTTCTAAGGTCACACACTCTACTTTTCATCTAAATCTTTCTCCGCCTTTTCTCTTTTAAACGTGAACATTAAATAAAATTACCTGACATTCAACCTTCGTGAGTCAAACACTTTTTAGACCACAAATGAAACTACAAGGATATATTTTTAAAAATATTATTCCAAGGGTGATCCAGAAGTCAGGAAATTGGGGATTTTAGCAGCAACTTTAATAAATATTATTTGTTTAAATGGCAATCACAACAGTAGTTCTTTTGTTTGAGAACAAATTTATCATATCAAAACATAGCTTCCAAATAGAGGTTTTTAGATTACATGGAGATCATGAACTTAAATAGATCCTTTATCTTTCTATGTTTCTAGTTGCCTATTGACTGAGCTTTGGTATATATCTCTCGAATATGGATCTCCCACATCACTGTGAAGCTGGAAGATCTTTTCATTTTGCCCCACTCAACTTTTACTCTGCTTTGAATTCAAACACAGTAAAGGATATATTTTCTCACCACGTGGGTATAAGGACCTGCTGAGCTTATCCTGATTCAGATCAAAGAGTCAATGTAGAATTTGGAAACACCTGTCCCTTTGACTTAACAAATTTGAGAGCCTAAGAGATGGAACTAAACTCTTGACCTCTGACTGATCTTGGAAAGTCAGTTCACATTTATGTTTCAATCAGGTTACCTGTAATGTTAAGTAACCTTATATTACCACCCATAAGGGAATTTGGTCAATGAACGGTCCTTCATCCTAGATAATGTGCAGTACACTTTTCAACTCTTGCTGATTTGGGATTTCTCTCTGAATCAAATGCTGTGTCATTTTTCTCTGCTTCTCTATGCCTCTAAATGTTTATGCCTGACTACAATGCACTTTTTCTGTGTTCAATTCTCCAATTTATATTGAATTGTTAATTTATTACTCTTGCCTGGAAAATCCCATGGACGGAGGAGCCTGGTAGGCTGCAGTCCATGGGGTGGCCAAGAGTCGGACACGACTGAGCAATTTCACTTTCTCTTTTCACTTTCATGCATTGGAGAGGGAAATGGCAACCCACTCCAGTGTTCTTGTCTGGAGAGTCCCAGGGATGGGGGAGCCTGGTGGGCTGCCGTCTATGGGGTCGCACAGAGTCGGACACGACTGAAATGACTTAGCATAGTATTAGACAATTATTTATGACTGCTAACTAGATAGTAGGCATTATAGTAACAATGTTTCCCTTTCCAGGCCCAGAACAAGTCCCACAACCTCAAGAAATGTTTGCTTCTCTGGTTCAATCCCATTTCTACTTTGAATACAAAATTCTGTTTCACTGCTTCCATCCAGTTCTTACACTGACCTTCTCTCCTCTTATTCCCAGCTGCCATGACCACCTTCTCAAACTTCTTCCTTGGCTCATGAATCTTATTTTCATTTCCTCTTTGGTTCACTAAAGAGCCGTAAGACTGGCTACCAAATGGATAGGCTGCATTTTAAGGCATAACTTCAAAAGTGTGAATACTTGGTGGATAAGAAGGACTTATCTTAAAACAGAAATGACAGATATGTGCTTTGAAAGGCTGGGGATAGATACCAACATCTAAACAAGTGACAGTGGTAGGATGTCTAGAAGGTGAAGTCCTATTTTAATTGATGTATATATAAAAGGTTACAACCGGCCATCTGCGCTTGGTTCCCACTAGGGGAAAAGATGTTACTCAATTAAAAAGTAGTATAAGGAAAGACAAGGTTGAATGGAATCTAGAAATCTAAAAATCAGAAGAAAAAGAGAGAGAACACAAAAGTAAATTCAACAATTAATTTTGGAGAGCCTACTTTATACTAGGCCCTAAGTTATGTCCTGTAGATACAGAATAAATAGTCAGGGAATTTAACCTTAAGTGTTAAAATTCTAAGCTAACACATAGACACATTGAAAAGTATTCAACAGATGGGTCAATGTTCTCTATCAATAGATTTTCATATATTCATCCACATTTTGAATAAAATATCTCTCAAAAATATCTAACTGCATTTACTTTATGTTACTAAACAACCACATAATTATCCCCCAAGATACCATAAATTAGAAAGCAGATACTTTAGACCACAACACAAATATTAGTAGAATAATATATAGTTAATAAATTAACATGCTGACTTGTGTATTATAGAGTGAAAGTGAAATTTGCTCAGTCATGTCCAACTCCTTGTGACCCCATGGACTATATAGTCTGTGGAATTCTCCAGGCCAGAATACTGGAGTGCATAGCCTTTCCCTTCTCCAGGGGATCTTTCCAACCCAGGGATCGAACCCAGGTCTCCCGCATTGTGGGTGGATTCTTTACCACCTGAGCCACAAGCGAAGCCCAAGAATACTGGATTGGGTAGGCTATCCCTTCTCCAGAGGATCTTCCCAAATTGAACCGGGGTCTCCTGCATTGCAGGCAGATTCTTTACTAGCTGAGCTACCAGGGAAACCCCTATGTACCATAACGTGTTAGGTGAGAACCAGAAATATGTTCTGCAGAGACAATATTCTATGCAGATCCTGAGGAGAATTAAGCAGCTAGCATGGCTCATTTTCACTTTCTGTGTTTTCTAATTTCACTATCAAATACTCAGATGCCATAGAGACTGACCTCTCCTTTGATAGGTAACATATCTTTCAGATAAAGAAAACAGATTTTGGTACCAGACCACCTGACTTCTCATTCTTGTTGTACCATCTAAATGCTGTATATCCTTAGGAAAATTAGTTGATCTTTTTAATTCTGCCATTACTTCATCTGAGAAGTAGGGTAAACTGTTACTTAGGTCTTTGGGCTGTTTATAGGATTAAATAATGTAATATATGAGTTATTTTAGAACATTTCTGTCTATAATATTTAATTATTGTTGGGTTTATTTCCTGCAAATATGTGTCTTCAAGTCTGTCTCTCTAATTTTCATATAACCAATTTTTATTTATACTTCAATGCCTCAGCTTATATATTGTGTGATATATAAAAAAGAGTGAATATCATCATAAATAGACATGAGGTCCTTGACATCACTCTAGGCAATGATTTTTGAAACAAAAAGGAACAGCAAGAAAAGCAAAAATAAACAAGTGGGATTACATTAAAAAAAAAAAGCTTTACTCGGCGAAGGAAACTATCAACAAAACAAAAAGGCAATGTATAGAATGGAAGAAGATATTTGCAGGTTTGCATTTATACGTACCTCTGTCAGGAAGCAAAAGGAGGCTGCCATCATAGGAGCAGGCTGGTTCTCTTCAAGGGCACTGGTTTGTGGGCATCTCACTTTATCTCTTCCTTCTTGCAATTGCATCAAGGCTGACTGTCTCTATTGCAGGGGTAATATGGGCTCTTTTAATCAGCTGCCATGTTTTTCACATCTCCAAACTCTATGTTATAGCTTTAATTCAGGATTTTGTTTAGTTGAGTTATCCTTGGAAATTTCTCTTACTTCTTTCAATCCCAGCAGTTCATACCCAATTAAAAGTATGTTTTTTCCAAAACCATGATACTTTTTGGTTTAAAGTTCTATTCTGAACATTTACTTAAATCCAGTAACTTTTCCTTCAACCATGTTTAATCTACTTAACCCATCCACTGTGTTTCTAATTTCAATTATTGTGTATTTCATCTGTGATTGTTATAAATGGATCTTTTAAAACTCTGTTTCACTTTTGATAATGACTTATCTTCCCTAATATTTTCAGGGTTTTCTTTTCTTTCCCCATATGTAAAAATATATTTTACATTTTGTATTTGATAGTGCAATTGTTTGTATGCTTTGTGGGTTTGAACATGCAGTTTGAAGAGTTCACTAATTCTCACTTACATGGCTTGAGACCATATGATTTGTTCATAATTTTTGTGAACTCATGTTTCTTGGGGTTTTAACTATAGGTAAAATTTGCCTCTTGAAGTTGAGGTGCATTTTTCTATGGAGAATTTACACTGAGTTCTTTCAGAATAGGCTACTCTCAATCCAGGACTACTGTAAATTAAGGTTTTCACTAGATATTTTGGGGGGCTCATGGGTAGAGAAAATTCTAGCCCTGAATAAACTGAGTTGAAACTTGTAGTTGACATTTGGATGCAGAGGTAGTCTTGAAATTGTAAGCAAGAAAACTGTAAAGGTTTAGAAATGAGCAATCATGTCGTTAACTTTTCTTTCTTCTCCATTTACCTGACTAGTTATATTATTTTAAAATGAAGAAAAATAAACAGTTGAGTGAAATCCTGGTGATTAAGAGTACTAACCAAGTATAAGAACTTTGATCTAGTCTCAACTACATCTTACACTTGTTTAGACAGGTTGTTTAACCTCCTGACTTTGATTTATTAATTTGTATGACAAAGATAATGAATAGTAACTTCATCCATGGGATTGTGAGGATTAAATAAACTAATACATAAAACACTTGGATAGAAGCATATGTTGTTGTTGTTTGTTGCTAAATTGTGTCCAACTCTTTTTTGACCCCATGGACTATAGCCTGCCAAGCACCTTTGTTCATGGAATTTCCCCAGACAAGAATACTGGAGTGGGTTGCCATTATCTTAGATCCAGGGAATCTAAGCATTCAGTAAATGTAAGATATATTCTTGTTTTCAAACATTGTGTCTAGTAGAGGACGTGGTCTCCAGTTCATGGTTCATAAATACAGATTGAAAGTGAAAGTCACTCAGTTGTGTACAACTCTTTGTGACCCCATGGGCTATAGCAAGTCAGGCTCCTCTGTCCATGGAATTCTCCAGGCCAGGATACTGGAATGGGTAGCCACTCCCTTTCTCCAGGGGATCTTCCCAACCCAGGATCAAACCCAGGTTTCTCACATTGTGGGTAGATTCTTTACCATCTGAGCCATGAGAGAAGCCCAAGAATTCTGGAGTAGGTAGCCTACCCCTTCTTCAGGGGATCTTCCTGACCCAGGGATCAAACCAGGGTCTCCTGCATTGCCAGTGGATTCTTTACCAGCTGAGCTACTAGGGAAAGCTTAAATACAGATTATCTTCTCTATCTTTTCTCTAAGCTACTTATCATTTTTGGTCAATGTATATGAATCTACATTTCTATGCTTTTTAAAAACAACAATCTTTGGTTTTCTATACATAAATTTACTTTCTCTTTTCATTGAAAACTTTCCTGTAAAACAAAGTTTTCACTTAACCAGACTGAACAAAGTAACTGATCAAATCTATTTCTCATGAGTTCTGCATAGTTAACATTCTTGTAATTTCTAACATTTGTTTAAATCAATAGTATAAATAACAATAGTAATAATGTTAAAAATATTATAAGTCTGTATAACAGATTTATGTAAGATAAGTGAACATACTTCATTTTAGAATATAAACTTGAATATTTCTCTGAGAATTACATATGGCTTTATCCATATTAGGAAAATGATTGGCATTTTTCTCCCTGGTAAAGAGAATCATGGAACAAAAATGGACAAAATGGAAGTAATGTGTTTGGCACTAATTTAAGAAAATTAAATAGAGTTTGCTAACTGGATTTGAGTTTTCTACAATTAGATTATGTTAAAATTTATGTAAACAATTTTGTGGATCTATACATCTAGGACTCAAAGTTTTATGTCAATGGAAAAGGACCATAAGGTGAAAACAGATCAATTATAGGCAAGCTTCCTATCGATAGATTTAGCTGTACCTCTTAGATAAAATAAAATTGTGATATTTTATTGTACTGCTTTAATATGGTTTTTTGGGATCAATATATATGTAGTTTTCAATACCAGTAAATTAGCATTCTTTCTGCAAAACTCCAGCTGAATTTCAGCAAGGGTGCAAAATATTGGGTCAGTATGATACTTTTCTGGAGAAGGCAATGGCACCCCACTCCAGTACTCTTGCCTGGAAAATCCCATGGACGGAGGAGCCTGGTGCGCTGCAGTCCATGGGTTCACTGAGAGTCAGGCACGACTGAGCGACTTCACTTTCACTTTTCACTTTCATGCATTGGAGAAGGAAATGGCAACCCACTCCAGTGTTCTTGCCTGGAGAATCCCAGGGACGGGGGAGCCTGGTGGGCTGCCGTCTATGGGGTCACACAGAGTCGGACACGACTGAAGCGACTTAGCAGCAGCAGCATGATACTTTTCATTAGAAATAGTAAAGCTTACAGTGAACTAACATAAATGCTTCAAGAACATTCTCTATTACTAACCTCAGCTAATCTCTGCTGAGGCAGCATGGCTAATCTCCCTTAATCATACTAGATTTGGGTTCTTAGAAATACATAAAATTTTATGGTGGTGGCTATGAAAAGAAAATTAATATCACCACAGAAAATGTCATACAAAATTACACAGCTCCTAGCATGTTTTAGCTCCTCAATATATACTAAACAAAAACAAAGACAGAGTTTGTTTGTTTCTGAGAAATTGAAAATAAAAATACCTAGCCTATGTTAAATTTCTAATGTAAAACTTGAATAGGTCTTTACTCATTTGCAAAGAATACACCACCAAATCCTTTGAATCTAAGTATCTGTTGAATTGTCAGTTAATACAAGAAACTAGAATCTGAAACTCACGCATATATTCTTCAGATATTCTGAGCAATATTTTTTTCCCTTGACTAAAGGTAGAATTTCTACTAAGCACAAATTTATTTTCTAGTTAGATTTGAAAGGTACAATCTTAGACTGTGAATTGAAAAGCACAACTTGGAGAATTCTATGACTCAGCTCTAAGACACTTGGTTGCACGGGAGACATGGAGTGTCATTTTAAATGTGTAAGTGGCATGATAAACCTCCCACTCTTCTAAGAATAGAGTTATCACTGGACCCTGTTATCTCACAACCCCAAGGTATGATATGATAATGATACCACTTAGCATCAGTGCTGAAGTAAGGAAAAAAAAAAAGGTGGGGGAAGAGCTGCAAGCATTTTAACTAGAAAGAAAATCAAATTAAAATATTAATTTACTGATTAATATAACATTAGCTGACCTATTTTCTCCAGCTTGTTAAACAACAAAGACCTGTGAAACTAAATAACTGCCTAAAAGATAAATGTTTTAAGAATTCCCAGGGACATGTTTAGCTCCTTTTTAAACATTATTAAAGATATGCCTTGCATGTATCAGGCAGTTTTATGCTTTCTGTGCTAAAACATCCTGTTTACATTTATTAATGCAGTCTAAAGAATTGGAATTTGCCTCAGAGCCCCCCTTATTTCAAAACTAAGGCCAATAGATGTCAGTCAGTTTTCTTGCCCTGAGTGACTCACTGCAGAATTTACAAGAATGAAAATTCTTCCGAGAAAGTGAATCAGGTCACACTTGGAAATTTATTTTCTTAAACTGTTCATAAATTGAGATAATATTGATTTTAGAAATAGACACCAGCAGGCTGCTGTCCACGTGCTCACAGCCCCAGGACCTCAGAAATGCAAGCTGGTCTTCAAAGAAGTGTATTGAAAGGAAGAAGGGCTGGCTTTTCTGCTGAGAGACTTGAGTTCTTAGTACAATTCTGTTCCTAATAGCATGCACTACTAAATCACATTTTTCTTTGTAAAATTCCAGGTTTTTAGGTTTTCAAGGTTTTTCTGAGTCTTTCTTGAATTCCTAAAGTGCCAGCAGTCTTATCAACTGAGAAATAAAACTCGCTTAGATTCATTGCATCCTGATGCATTTTCTGAAGAAACCTAAATGATTTTCATAAATTAATCCAATGAGAATCTATTAAAGACAAGTAGATGGTGATGAGGGGGTGTAGTCAATGAGGTATAGATGCTAAAATCTTGGTAAGGAGATGATGTAGGGTTACCCAAGAGAAAGATTTTTGAGACTATTGAAAAGAAAAGGCCTAAATGACCTTTCTAAATGACTTTTCTTAGCTCTTCAGAATATTTTGTTGATTACTCGTTAACATAATTTGGGAGATAATGCTAACTTTTTGCTTAACATTTTTATTGCACCTATATCCTTTATTGAACTTCCCTTGTGGCTCAGTGGTAAAGACTGCCTGCCAATGCTGGAGACTCAGCTTAGATTCCTGGGTTGGCAAGATTCCCTGGAGGAGGAAGTGGCAACTCATTCCAATATTCTTGCCTGGGAAATCCCATGGACAGAGGAGCCTGGCAGGCTACAGTCCATCGGGTTTCAAAAGAGTCAGACGTAACTTAGTAACTCAACAACAACAACAACAACAGTATCCTTTATCAGAAAGAATAATTCAATTTTAAAAACCAATTTCCACTGTTAGGGACTCTTCCAAATGTCCTCAAAAGTTAATGAAGATTAGGAGTCCCTCCCTAAGTTTTAATGACTGTATTAAATCATAAAATCTGCAGAGTTATGTTTCCTCTTAATTCATTTGGTCTAAGTTTCATTTCTATAACACATGTCTTGAAGACACATTTTTCTTTTCCTTAATTTCCATAATAGTTTGTTGCTTTTTGGTAAATATCCCAAGAAATTTCAGAATCTTTGTTCTTTGGTTTCAGTATATAGAATATCCCTGGAGTCCCTCTAAGATGTGAGGTTTTGTGTCAACCATCAGGTTATTTTTCAACTGAAACTTTCTTCCTTTCTTCTATGCTTGTGTCCTCTTTCTCTCTCTCTCTCTCTCTCTCTCTCTCTCTCTTTCTCTCTCTCTCTCACACATACAGACACACACACATCTTTTGATAATTAATTAGAATTGGTACCTGCCTTTTCCAACAACACAAGAGAAGACTCTGCACATTGACATCACCAGATGGTCAACACCAAAATCAGATAGATTATATTCTTTGCAGCCAAAGATGGAGAAGCTCTATACAATCAGCAAAAACAAGATCAGGAGTTGACTATGGCTCAGATCATGAACTCCTTATTGCCAAATTCTGACTTAAATTGAAGAAAGTAGGAAAACCACTAGATCATGCAGGTATGATCTAAATAAAATCCCTTATGATTATACGGTGGAAGTGGGAAATAGATTTAAGGGGCTAGATATGATAGACAGAGTGCCTGAAGAACTATGGACAGAGGTTCATGACATTGTATAGGAGACAGGGAGCAAGACCATCCCCAAGAAAAAGAAATACAAAAAGCGAAATGGCTGTCTGAGGAGGCCTTATAAATAGCTATGAAAAGAAGAGACGAGAAAAGCAAGGGAGAAAAGGAAAGATATAAGCATTTGAATGCAGAGTTCCAAAGAATAGCAAGGAGAGATAAGAAAGCCTTCCCCAGTGATCAGTGCAAAGAAATAAGAGGAACACAATATAATTGTAAAGCCTAGAGATCTCTCCAAGAAAATTAGAGATATCAAGGGAACATTTCATGCAAAGATGGGCTCAAAAGGACAGAAATGGTATGGACCTAACAGAAGCAGAAGATATCAAGAAGAGGTTGCAAGAATACACAGAAAAACTGTACAAAAAAGATCTTCATGACCCAGATGATCACAATGGTGTGATCACTCACCTAGAGTCAGACATCCTGGAATGCGAAGTCGAGTGGGCCTTAGGAAGCATCACTACGAACAAAGCTAGTGGAGATGATGGAATTCCAGTTGAGCTCTTTCAAATCCTGAAAGATGATGCTGTGAAAGTGCTGCACTCAATATACCAGCACATTTGGAAAACTCAGCAGTGGCCACAGGACTGGAAAAGTTCAGTTTTCATTCCAATCCCAAAGAAAGGCAATGCCAAAGAATGCTCAAACTACTGCACAATTGCACTCATCTCACACACTAGTAAAGTAATGCTCAAAATTCTCCAAGCCAGGCTTCAGCAATATGTGAACCGTGAACTTACAGATGTTCAAGCTGGCTTTAGAAAAGGTAGAGGAACCAGAGATCAAATTGCCGACATCCGCTGGATCATGGAAAAAGCAAGAGAGTTAAAGAAAAACATCTATTTCTGCTTTATTGACTATGCCAAAGCCTTTGACTGTGTGGATCACAATAAACTGTGGAAAATTCTGAAAGAGATGGCAATACCAGATAATCTGACCTGCCTCTTGAGAAATCTATATGCAGGTCAGGAAGCAACAGTTAGAACTGGACATGGAACAACAGACTGGTTCCAAATAGGAAAAGGAGTATGTCAAGGCTGTATATTGTCACCCTGGTTATTTAATTTATATGCAGAGTACATCATGAGAAACACTGGGCTGGAAGAAGCACAAGCTGGAATCAAGATTGCCGGGAGGAATATCAATAACCTCAGATATGCAGAAGACACCACCCTTATGGCAGAAAGTGAAGAGGAACTAAAAAGCCTCTTAATGAAAGTGAAAGAGGAGAGTGAAAAAGTTGGCTTAAAGCTCAACATTCAGAAAATGAAGATCATGGCATCTGGTCCCATCATTTCATGGGAAATAGATGGGGAAACAGTGGAAACTGTGGCAGACTTTATTTTGGGGGCCTCCAAAATCACTGCAGATGGTGACCTCAGCCATGAAATTAAAATACACTTTCTCCTTTGAAGGAAGGTTATGACCAACTGAGACTACATATTGAAAAGCAGAGACATTACTTTGCCTACCAAGGTCCATCTAGTCAAGGCTATGGTTTTTCAGTAGTCATGTATGGGTGTGAGAGTTAGACTATAAAGAAAGTTGAGTGCTGAAGAATTGATGCTTTTGAACTGTGATGTTGGAGAAGACTTTTGAGAGTTGCTCAGACTGCAAGGAGATCCAACCAGTCCATCCTAAGGGAGATCAGTCCTGAGTTTTCATTGGAAGGACTGCTATTAAAGCTGAAACTCCAATACTTTGTCTACCTGATGTGAAGAGCTGACTCATTGGAAAAGACCCTGATGCTGGAAAGGATTGAAGGCATGAGGGAAGGGGACGACAGAGGATGAGATGATCGGATGGCATCACTGACTCAATGGACATGAGTTTGGGTAAATTCCGGAAGTTGGTGATGGACAAGGAGGCATGGCGTGCAGCAGTCCATGGGGTCACAAAGAGTCAGACACAACTGAGTGACTGAAATGAAGTGAATGTACAGTATATACTCCTTTAAACTATTGTCCAAAAAATATCAACAACTGAGATGGAGGTAGACTGATATGCTCATGAATGTTTAACTCCCTCTGTTAGAAAAACAAAGCCCTGGTATTTAACATTTCCTGGTTTCCCTAGTATAAAACTCTTACCATGATTGATTTCTATCTATTGAGGTGACCTTACTGAGTGTGGGTTTGGGACAAGATGTGCATGACTGGCTCTTGTGAACTGGTAGAGTTAGGTGCCTTTTCTTTCACCTACAGCTCTTCTCAATGTTGTCCACGCTGCTGCTACCCTTAAGAAATATGTTGATCTCACCCTCTACTTCCCATCCCCCAACCAGGAGCAGGCTTGCTTACTGCATAATAGCAAGACAGATTCTCCAAGTTCAGGGTCCATGAGCCTGTGACAGATAGTGACTGTGAATATCGCATTTATTTGGGCCAAATCATGTCACACATTAGGGACTGGAGGAACAGAGAGATCAATCTAAAGATGCTGATGTTCATGCTGATTTCTGCACCATGAGTATGAAATCTTTGTCTCTTAGCTAGCTAGAAGTCTCATGTCTTTTGCCAGCATACATTAAACTGTTCAAATCAGCTTACTAACTAGATAAGTAAGGTAAAATCAAATTTTATACCCAATGGATAGCCTATATGATGAAACTGATGGAAATATATACATGTGAAAGTTTTTATGACTTAGTATTAAACGGAAATTTGTTTCATTGATGAGAACTATTAGTATGAAATAATTTTATGAGTACAAAAAAATCATTGAGAAATTTAAAATTCTCCTAAACAGGTTTTTTTTCTACTTTGAAACATTTATTGGCCATATATGTACTGAATTCCACTTTTTTTTTTAACCTGTATTTTACCTGTCTTATGAAGCCATGATATGTTTTAATAAAAATTTAATATCTTGCAACACTAATGCAGAGAATATTCAATTGGATGTCATAGTTTTAGGCCAAAATAGAAAGCTTTGCAATCAAAAAGTTTAAATACTTACTCTGTTAATATGTGTGGATATATTTCCACTGGGTTGAGGCCTCCTACCTATAATTTCCAGAGCAATATTTACAACACTAATGATTTGCTGGCAATATTCAGTTATTATAGATATAGTCCAGTTATAATAAATTCTGAGTCAAACTTCCTTGACTAAAACATATATTCAATTGCAATAGAAAGGAGGATTAGATTAAATCAGTGCCAGAAAAGTGACCTTACTTCCACTGCACTCCACTCCCACGCTTTATCAGACATGGGGCACCAGAGCACACCATTTCCCCCTTTCTTTCCTGCCTGTTCTTTCTTTCAGATTTTCTTCCTCAATGAATTACTATAGATCAGATTCAAGGTTTGAGACTTGGTTATTTTTTGTCTTTTTAATCACTACATACCCTAGAGTAAATAAATAAATCTTTGTTATATTTTCCATATATATTACAATTCTGAGAGTGTTCCTAAAGATATTAAAATAAGCTAGCTTTCCTTTAATAGAGTATTGAATATCAAGATCATGATAAAATAGTGCCAAATAGTTAATAAACAATAAAAAGTGCACATATTAAGTCTTAACTACTACTCAATTCAGATTCACAAAAATTATTGTTAATCAAGTAATATTAGTTAGTGATATTGTGAAAAGCCTTCATTTATCTCATATTACCAGCTGTAAATATAACTAATTTTCTTAAAATAATACAGTTTAAATGCACTAGTTATAGAATACTAGCATTTTGTCTAGTTTCCTTTATATTGTCTATCATCATGATCAAAAGTAGTCATATCATTTTAAGTGACATTCCACCAAATAAGAAACATAAAGTGAATAAAAATAATGGAATGTGAATTAAAGATAAATGTTGATATATTTTAAAGTCCTTGATGAGTTCATGGAAAGTAAATTCTTCATTTTATTTCTTGGCTGACAATATCCTTCTCACCCACACTCAAAACCTACTTGAGTTTCAGCCCAGTGCTATGAAAACATCTTGTGGGATTCTAATAAGGCCATGCCCTGTACCCATTAGAGATAGTGTACAGAGAAATGATGCCAAAAATGTGCCAAATAAAACTTGAATATTTATTTCAGTTGTTCATAATGCACATGAAAAACACTAGCTCTTAGTGTCCTTTTTATCAGGGTCTTTATCCTAATATTCACTCTGAGGCTAGTTCACTCTCTCTGCCTCTCTCTTTTCTCTCTTTTTTAACTCTGTCCAGCTCTATCTGAATTTCACTCCCACATGTCTTAATGGTCTGATGATATCAAGTGCCATCAGAATCCATACACAAGATGGGAGCTAAGCTGAAGGGGTTTTCTTGTACCAGGATTTTAGGAATCAACTCCTCCAGACTATAGTCTTCCTCCAGACTATCACCCTGGAGGAGGGCATGACAACCCACTCCAGTATTCTTGCCTGGAGAATCCCATGGCAGAGGAGCCTGGCAGGCTATAGTACATGAGGTCGCAAAGAGTTGGACATGACTGAAGCGACTTAGCACGCATGTACACATATCAGATTTCCAGGTGGTTCAGTGGTTAAAGAATCTATCTGCCAATGAAGGAGGTGCAGGTTCAGTCTCTGGGTTAAGAAGATACCCTGGCAAAGGAAATGGCAACCCACTCAGGAATTCTTCCCTGGGAAATCACAAGAACAGAGAAGCCTGGTGAGTTACAATCCATGGGGTCACAAAAGAGTCAGACATTACTTAGTGACTAAAACAACATAACATATGCCAGAAATTAATCTGAGGAAATTATTCAAAGAAAGAAGTCATTCAGAAATCTATCTAGCATCATTTTGATATCTTCTTAGGCTTTCTCATGCTACCTCTTTTACTTTGCAGAACAATCTGGCAAGTCTGATATTGTTAATCCCATTGGAAATCATAGGCTCATGCTTACACAGTTCAAAAGTGACAGAGTGAGACTTTACTAATCTTCATACTTTTTCCATGTCTTTCAAATTATATTTTAACAAGATTTTTTAAATGGTTTATTAAATTTTATGTTTAGACATGGTGAATCATACCACATTGGAGAACAACATTTAAGGCAAGATACAATCTGAGAGAAATTCATCATTAAGTGAAATCACCTACATTTTATATTTTTACTTTCCTTTTTATATTGTGTATAACATTTTCCCATTTCTGCTTCACCTTAAAGCTGTTGTTTTATGTGTGTATTCTTAACTAAAATTCCAGATGTATGCTCTAAATTTAATGTATAATTTATAATGGAACAAAGAGAAATCTTGTATGTTCATTAAAGTCCTTCCATTTAAGGGTCTGATTTGTATATATAGCTTTACGTTGCGTTCTGGAAAAATGGATGAAAGATGTGACTCCAAGCTTATTTTAGCAGCTACACAGCTCTGTTCTCTTTCAGTTCTTTATTTTTAAAATAGTCTTCATTTTCAAAAGTAAAAGCTACCTTCCACATGTAGTTTCAACAAATAGAAGGTACACTTTTTATAAGCACTTATTTGAGGTTTATGCTTAGATAGCAAATTTATTTTGCCTTTTCTAAACCAATAATGTAAAGTCCAATAGTAAGAAACTGGAATATCCAGGCAACTTACTGAACATGGGTTTGCAGTAAGTGGTTTCTCACTTCATGGTTTCTCACCAATCTTTAGATCTAAAAATAAAATCCATAAGGATTTGTTTGCACTTATAAAGAAATAAAAGACTGAAACTGGGGTTGAGGTTAATAGATGTGACAAATTTTCAAGGTAACTTTCTCACAACACCAAAACAGAAGGGTAACTTTTACAGACATCAAGATATGTCAAGTAATAACACACAGAAAAGATCTTATGAGAACCAGGAAATATTCAGACAAATTTTCCTGTCAACAATAGAGTCATTTTTCACCAAGCTTTGTAGGAAAATCAAACAGAATTAATTACCTGCTTATCAACAGAAAAGATGGAGTTTGTGAAAGAACAATGAGCACAAACAAGATTTTCACAACTTCCTTTTCTGATGCAAACTACAAGCTAGTATGCCCCCTTCATCCTGTTGTTTTTTATTGTGAATGCTCTCCCTCCTCTCTCCCTTCCTCCTCCTCCACTATTTCCTCTTTCTTCTCCTCTTATATAACTCTGCTGCTGCTGCTGCTAAGTCGCTTCAGTTGTGTCCGACTCTGTGCGACCCCATAGATGGCAGCCCATCAGGCTCCCCCATCCCTGGGATTCTCCAGGCAAGAACACTGGAGTGGGTTGCCATTTCCTCCTCCAATGCATGAAAGTAAAAAGTGAAAGTGAAGTCGCTGAGTCTTGTCCGACTCTTAGCGACTCCATGGACTGTGGCCCACCAGGCTCCTCCATCCATGGGGTTTTCCAGGCAAGAGTGCTGGAGTGGGGTGCCATGGCCTTTTGTAAATATAATTTAGTTTTAAAATAATAAACATAATTTAGCTTTGTTCTGCTCATCACTTTCCCATATTCTGTCTCTGCTGCTGCTGCTAAGTCACTTCAGTCGTGTCCAACTCTGTGCAACCCCATAGATGGCAGCCCACTAGGCTCCTCCGTCCCTGGAATTCTCTAGGCAAGAACACTGGAGTGGGTTGCCATTTCCTTCTCCAATACATAATAATTCCAAGGTATCATTTTTCTATTACCCTAAGATGCTAAAAATATTTATGAAATATTTTATAACTGTCTTAGGGATTAGTTCTATGACATGTGAAAAGAAGTTATGTATCTATTACAAAAGTATGTTCTGGACACATGCATGGTTAGTCACTCAGTCAGTTCCGACCCTTTGTGACCCCATGGACTGTAGCCCGCCAGGGTCCTCTGCCCATGGGATTTTTCAAGCAAGAATACTGGAGTGGATTGCCATTTCCTTTTCCAAGGGATCTTCCTGATTCAGATATCACATCTGCATCTCTTGTGTCTCCTGCATTGGCAGGTGGATTCTTTACCACTGAGCCACCTGGGAAGCCCATGTTCTACGTATTGTCACATAGTAGTACAAAAAACTCCCCTCTTATAATCAACCTGGGTAAAAAGACAAGCTATTTAATTCTTGAAATAAGGCTTTATATTCCTTGTTTTGTATTAATCATTTTCTCCATATTCAGTTCAGTTCAGTTCAGTTCAGTTGCTCATTCATGTCTGATTCTTTGCGACCCCATGAACCGCAGTACCCCAGGCCTCCCTGTCCATCACCAACTCCCGGAGTTCACCCAAACTCATGTCCATTGAGTCGGTGATGCCATCCAACCATCTCATCCTCTGTCGTCCCCTTCTCCTCCTTCCCTCAATCTTTCCCAGCATCAGGGTCTTTTCAAATGAGTCAGCTCTTTGCATCAGGTGGCCAAAGTATTGGAGGTTCAGTTTCAATGTCAGTCCTTCCAATGAAAACTCAGGACTGATCTCCTTTAGGATGGACTGGTTGGATCTCCTTGAAGTCCAAGGGACTCTCAAGAGTCTTCTCCAATACCACAGTTCAAAACCATCAATTCTTTGGCACTCAGCTTTCTTTATAGTCCAACTCTCACATCCATACATAAGTATTGGAAAAACCATAGCCTTGACTAAACAGACCTTTGTTGACAAAGTAATGTCTCTGCTTTTTAATATAGTGTCTAGGTTGGTCATAACTTTCCTTCCGAGGGATAAGTGTCTTTTAATTTCATGGCTGCAGTCACCATTTGCAGTGATTTTGGAGGGCCCCCGCGCCCCCCCGCCCCCCCCACCCCCGCCGCAATAAATTCTGCCACTGTCTGCACTGTTTCCCTATCTATTTGCCATGAAGTGACAGGACCGGATGCCATGATCTTAGTTTTCTGAATGTTGAGCTTTAAGCCAACTTTTTCACTTTCCTCTTTCACTTTCATCAAAAGACTCTTTAGTTCTTCAGTTTCTGCCATAAGGGTGGTGTCATATGCATATATGAGGTTATTGAGGTTATTAGTAAGCTATATTATTTATATTTATATAATATTTTCTGTTATTATCCCCTTCTCTTTCCTCCTTTCCTGTGCCTCCCCTACCTTTAGAAGTTCTAAACATTGATTATGTACTTATTAACTGCCAATTATTTAACTAGATAACTTATACATGATACCACGTACATTCCTTAAAATCATATTATGAAGTTGATTTTATAATCTTTATTTTTAAGCTGAGAAGTGAGTCTCTGAGATTGAGCCGTTAATATGCATCAAGCTAGATGTCTCTTCAGGCTTCCCTGGTGGCCTAGTAGAAAAGAATCTCCCTGCCAATGCAGGAAATACAAGTTCAATTCCTGGGTCAGGAAGATTCCCTGGAGAAGGAAATGACAACCCACTCCAGTATTCTTGCCTGGAATATCTCATGGACAGAGAAGCTTGGTGGGCATAGTCCATAGGATCACAAAGAGTTGGACATGAGTTAGCAACTAAACAGAAGCAGCAACAGAAGTCTCTTTACCACATTGAAGAAGTAAAAAATAGAGATGTACAAAGGAAATAAAAGTTTTCAAAATGATATCATCAGTGTCACAGGGAACACACTTCTCTTGTGTGCCTCCCCATTCATGTGTGTGTGTGTGTGTGTTCCTGTTGAATGTGGTTTTGGCTCAGGTGAGAGGCAGGTGAGGAAAGATACTCAGTGTATTGTACCAACATCCTAGAGAGGTATATCTACTCTATGACTTTAAAAATCAATAGAAAGGACAGGGAGGCATAATTCCCCATTTTGCAATGAATGTCTGTTAATTACAAAGTACAGTCACAGTACACCATCTAAGGAATTCCAAAATAATGTGTTCTGTTTAGTACTGATAAATATGTCAGATTTTTCGAATAGAACTTTTTTGATCTTTTAGATTACCTAAAGGTTGGTAGGACTGAAACTAAAGGGAGCCAGGGAATGATGGTGCACAGTTGTTTATATAAATATAATATGTATCAATGATAAGACTTACTTAGATATAACTTAGATATCATGCAAAAACAAAGGCCCATAATCTATAGTTTATGTTGATTTTCATTTTATAAAAGTCTTAGCCTGGAAATCCAGTAAATTATTCCCAGTTATATAGCAATCGCCTGACAGGCATAGCTAACCGAATCAAAGCAACTGATACACGTTTCTGTTAACCCGTAATGTTTTTCACAAGTAGAATTCCATGATTCTAGGTAACACCTGTAAATAATCTGAATCATAACTTAACACTTGAACTGATTATAAATTCCCATATTTTAACTTGACTTAGGGGGCTTCCCCAGTGGGTCAGTGGTAGAGAATCTGCCTGCAATGCATGAGATACAGGAGAAGCAGGTTCGATCCCTGGGTTGGGAAGATACCCTGGAGACGGGCATGGCTACTCTTTCCAGTATTCTTGCCTGGAGAATCCCATGGATAGAGGAGCCTGGCAGGCTACAGTCCATAGGGGCACAAAAAGTCTGGCATGACTGAAGTGACTGAACACACACACAACCTGAGTTAAAATTTGATTTAAAAAATATGAAGCCTTGATTTAGTTATATCCCTAGTAACTCTTTTTCATACAATTTTATGTTTATATTTTTGTGAACTAACAAATGTCATTAAGCACAGGGTTAAATGAATAATAAAATGAGCAATCCACATAATCATTATTTACCAAAAATATAGGGCATTGATGATCACACCAGAAGGCTACTTTAAGCCCACTCCCAGTCACTTTCCTTTTTCCTATCCAAAAGTGAATACTCAATTTTTAACATTATTAATTTTCCAATTTTTGGAGTATATAAAAAATGGAATTATATAATATTTGTATTTAGTTCATTTCCCTCGATATTATATTTATAGAATTCATTCATTTTTGAGTGTAGCTGTATAGCATTTCATTATTGTACAGTATTCTGTTAAATAAATATGTCACTATTTACTTACCTATGCTCTCAATTGGACACTGGTCATTGAACATTGGGTCTACTATAATAATGTTTCTATGAATATTCTCATTAATTTTTTAATTGTCATGCTCCATATTTATGTGGGCTGAGATTTCTTTGACACCGAATCAGTCTTGTTGACAAGGCAGAATTTCCTGTCATGTGCTTTTAAGTATACATTTGTTGGTAAATTGGTGATTCCTGAATTTTTCACAAGAGAGTCTTACAAGTGGCAGGTCAGTGGTAGCACAAAGGATTGTCTTGAAGTTTGACTCACATAGCACTTTAAAAGAACTTTAAAGAAAATATTAAAATTGTCCCTCTCCCCAGAATCAAGCAAGGGTTTTGAAAACGTGGGGGAAAGGGGGTGGCAGAGGCTAGTACTAAAGACTGCCTTCCATCAGCCAGGTGGGACTAACAACATTGAGTCTGGAGATTCTGATTCGGGGTGTCAGATGGATGAGAAATTCTATATTTTCTTTTGTAAACAGCTTTATTGAGATATAACCAATACGCAATACATCGCATGTATTTAGTGTACAATTTAACATTCGACAGGTGCATACCCATGAAAGTATCACTACAGTCAAGATAAAGAGTATATCCATCACCCACAAAAGCGTCCTTGTGCTCATGCGTAACCCATCTTTTCTAGCTCTTCCGTTAACCCCTCCTCTTGCTCCCTCACCTAACTTTTCCCTGGGGTTCCACTAATTTGCATTCTGTCACTAAAGAGATCTGAATTTCCCAGGAATTTATGTATGTAAAATCACACAGCATTCTCTTTTGGCAGGCTTTCTTGTAGCACGTTTATTTTAATATGTGCTTACGAATCAAAAGTTCACATAGCTTTTCATCTCTGAGTAGTATTTCATTGTATGGCTATAACACAGACTTTATTCATTCATCTGTTGAGTATTTAAATTTGCTGAGATTATCTTTTTTTGTTGTTTATGGTTGTGAATCTTTTAAATTTTTAATATTAAGCCAAATGTGCATTCCATAAAATTTACTTGACCATGATATGTTATCCTTCTTACATAATGTTGGATTTGATTTGTTAGAATTTTGTGTACAATTACTGTGTGTATTTTCAGAAGGTTATTTTTCTGTGGTTTTCTTTTCTTACAGTTTTCTTTTCTTTTTTTTTGGTATCAGAGTAAGCTAGCTTAATGGGATGAATCAGAAAACATTTCCTTCTAGAGCTTTTTAGAAGATTTTTATGCAGATTTAGTACTATTCATTAAATGTTTGGTAGAATTTATGAATTAAGTCATTGAGGTATAGAGTTATCTTTGTGGGAAGATTTTTAACCATAAATTTAATCTCTAATAACTTTAAGGCAACTCAAGCTATCTATTTTGTCTTGAATAAGCTGCATTCCCTTGTGTCTGAATTTCAAGCAATTTGTCATCTAAATAGAATTTATTAGCATAAAGTTGTTCATAATATTTTCTTATCTTTTTCATAACTATAGAACCTACAGTGATATAACCTGTCTCATTATTATATTGTTTAAATTTCATCATCTTCTTCATTTTTTTTCTTAGTAGTTGAGTAGAAGTGTATGGATTTTATTCATCTCCCCAAATTTTCAACCTTTGGTTTGACTGTTTCTTTCTATTTCATGAAGGTTTGTTTTTATATTTATTGATTTCTCTGATTTCTTCACTTAAGTTTTGATTTGTCTTTTTCTAGTTTTTCATTGATTTGAGACCTTCCTTCTTTTCTAGTGTTGGCATTAAATGTATTGTTTTCCTATACGTACTGGTCTAGCTACATTTCACAAATTTTGATGCATTGTGGCTTCATTTATTTACAAATGCTCATTTTACTTCTTTCTCCCCCCTTTAACTTACAGGCTATTTAAAAATAGTTTCAGTTTCCAACATTTGTGACTTTCCAGATATCATATTGTTTCAATTTCTAATTCTATTGTGACTAGAGAATATACTTCAAATGACTTGATTATTTGAAATACAAGACTTGTTTTATGGCTTAGAATAGAGTTTATCTTGGTAAATTATCCACGTGCTTGACAGAAGTGGGTGTTCTACTGCTGTTGGGAAGACTGTTCTATAAATATCCTTTAGGTCAAGTTGGCTGATAGTACTGCTGAAAACTAACATATACTTACTGATTTTTTTTTTTTTTTGCTTATTTCTATCTTTTATGAGAGAGGATACTAATTCCCTCACTATAATTATGAATATGTCTAATTTCCTTGAAGTTCTGTCAGTACTTGATGTATTTTGCAGCACTTTTACTAGATGCATAAATGCTTAGGTTTTCTTTTTTTCTTTGCTCTGAAATTTGCCTTTGTCTAATATTATAATCATTCTGGCTTTCTTTATGTTAGTGTTAACTTGAAATTTATATTTCCATCCTTTTACTTTTGGCCTCTTTGTGAGTGTGCTCTACTTGTAAATATATTCTAAAAGTGGTTGGATATTGTTTTTCCATCCAGTTTGACAATTTCCAGCTTTTATTTGGGGAATTTAGAACATTGAAATTTAATATGATTATTGATATGGTTACTGTTAAATCTGTAATTTTGCAATATGTTTCATTTGTTGACTTTTTTCCTTTTTCCTGTTTTATTTTTTATGATTCCTTTTCTGTCTTGCCTTTGCTTATTAACTATAGATCTTTGTCATTTTGGTAGTTCTTTTAAGATTATAGGGCATGTCTTTAACTTATCACAGTCTACTTCCAAGTATGTCCAAACCATTTAATTTCTGATATAAAGCACCTCAAAACTGTATCCTTCCTCTTCTCCCTTCCCAGCCTTTGCACCAATTTGTGATACATTTTACATTTACATAAGTTATAAACCAAATTGTCATTATTTTTGTTTTAAAAATAAGCTATCTACTAATGAGATTTAAATATTTTAGATATTATACATTTTCCAATGCAGTCACCATTTTTGATGCTGTTTGGTCCTTTTATTGATCCATATATTCATTTTCTTTGTGCTTGAAAGACTTTTTTTGATACTTATTTGGATACATTTCTAATGGTTAAGAATTCTTTCAGCTTCTGTATGTCTGAAAACAATCTTTCTTTGATCATTATTTTTAAAGAGACTATTTCTAGATGACAAATTGTACATTTATAAGGTTTTGATGAGTTTGTTTTCAGGTCTTTAACAAGTGTTCTTGGTTTCAATGAGAAGTTAAGGAGGTATTTTCTGTGTAATGTTTCTTGTTTATCTTGATGGTTTTATGATTTTTCTCTTTAAGGTTTCTTTCATGAAATTTGCTTATAATTTGCTTAGAAGTACTTCTTTTCATGTTTCTTGTGGTTGGCGTTATATATAAGCATATATATCCTTTTAGAACTAACACCCAAAAAAGATGTCCTTTTCATTATAGGGGACTGGAATGCAAAAGTAGGAAGTCAAGAAACACCTGGAGTAACAGGCAAACTTGGCCTTGGAGTATGGAATGAAGCAAGGCAAAGGCTGAGATAGTTTTGCCAATAGAAACCACTGGTCATAGCAAACACCCTCTTCCAACAGCACAAGAGAAGACTCTACACATGGACATCACCAGATGGTCAACACCGAAATCAGGTTGATTAATTCTTTGCAGCCAAAGATGGAGAAGCTCTATACAGTCAGCAAAAACAAGACCGGGAGCTGACTGTGGCTCAGATCATAAACTCCTTATTGCCAAATTCAGACTTAAATTGAAGAAAGTAGGGAAAACCAATAGATCATTCAGGTATGAGCTAAATCAAATCACTTATGATTACACAGTGGAAGAGAAATAGAGTTAAGGGACTAGATCTGATAGACAGAATGCCTGATGAACTATTGACCGAGGTTCATGACATTGTATAGGACACAGGGATCAAGACCATCCCCTTGGAAAAGAAACAGAAAAAAGCAAAATGGCTGTCTGAGGAGACCTTACAAATAGCTGTGAAAAGAAGAGAAGTGAAAAGCAAAGGAGAAAAGGAAAGATATAAGCATCTGAATGCAGAGTTCCAAAGAAAAGCAAGGAGAGATAAGAAAGCGTTCCTCAGTGATCAGTGCAAAGAAATAGAGGAAAACAACAGAATGGGAAAGACTAGAGATCTCTTCAAGAAAATTAGAGATACCAAGGGAACATTTCATGCAAAGATGGGCTCGATAAAGGACAGATATGGTATGGACCTAACAGAAGCAGAAGATATTAAGAAGATGTGGCAAGAATACACAGAAGAACTATACAAAAAAGATTTTCACGATACAGATAATCATGATGGTGTGATCACTGACCTAGAGCCAGACATCCTGGAATGTGAAGTCAAGTGGGCCTTAGGAAGCATCACTGCGAACAAAGCTAGTGGAGGTGATGGAATTCCAGTTGAACTATTTCAAATCCTGAAAGATGATGCTGTGAAAGTGCTGCACTCAATATGCCAGCAAATTGAGAAAACTCAGCAGTGGCCACAGGACTGGAAAAGGTCAGTTTTCATTCCAATCCCAAAAAAAGGCAATGCCAAAGAATGCTTAAACTACCGCAAATTGCATTCATCTCACATGCTAGTAAATTTATGCTCAAAATTCTCCAAGCCAGGCTTCAGCAATACGTGAACTGTGAACTTCCTGATGTTCAAGCTGGTTTTATTTTTTATTTTTTATTTTATTTATTTATTTTTTTAAAAGGAGAGGCCCATTCCAGGACCTGCTCCCTTACCTTATCCACTAGGATGAAAAGAAGCAGCCCCTCAAGCTGGTTTTAGAAATGGCAGAGGAACCAGAGATCAAATTGCCACATCTGCTGGATCATGGAAAAAGCAAGAAAGTTCCAGAAAAATATCTATTTCTGCTTTATTGACTATGCCAAAGCCTTTGACTGTGTGGATCACAATAAACTGTGGAAATTTTTGAAAGAGATGGGAATACCAGACCACCTGACCTGCCTCTTGAGAAACCTGTATGCAGGTCAAGAAGCAACAGTTAGAACTGGACATGGAAGAACAGACCGGTTCCAAATAGGAAAAGGAGTACGTCAAGGCTGTATATTGTCACCCTGCTTATTTAACTTCTATGCAGAGTACATCATGAGAAATGCTGGGCTGGAAGAAGCACAGGTTGGGATCAAGATTGCCGGGAGAAATATCAATAACCTCAGATATGCAGATGACACCACCCTTATGGCAGAAAGTGAAGAGGAACTAAAAAGCCTCTTGATGAAAGTGAAAGAGGAGAGTGAAAGGTTGAGTTAAAGCTCACCGTTCAGAAAACTAAGATCGTGGCATCTGGTCCCATCACTTCATGGGAAATAGATGGGGAAACAGTGGAAACAGTGACAGACTTTATTTTTGGGGGCTCCAAAATCACTGCAGATGGTGACTGCAGCCATGAAATTAAAAGACGCTTACTTCTTGGAAGGAAAGTTATGACCAAACTAGATAGCATATTGAAAAACAGAGACATTACTTTGCCAACAAAGGTCCGTCTAGTCAAAGCTATGGTTTTTCCTGTGGTCATGTATGGATGTGAGAGTTGGACTGTGAAGAAACCTGAGTGCCGAAGAATTGATGCTGTTAAACTATGGTGCTGGAGAAGACTCTTGTGAGTCCCTTGGACTGCAAAGAGATCCAACCAGTCCATCCTAAAGGAGACCAGTCCTGGGTGTTCATTGGAAGGACTGATGCTGAGGCTGAAACTCCAGTACTTTGGCCACCTCATGCGAAAAGTTGACTCATTGGAAAAGACTCTGATGCTGGGAGGGATTGGGGGCAGGAGGAGAAGGGGATGACAGAGGATGAGATGGCTGGATGGCATCACAGACTTGATGGACATGAGTTTGGGTGAACTCTGGGAGTTGGTGATTGGCAGGGAAGCCTGGCGTGCTGCGATTCATGGGGTCGCAAAGAGTCAGACATGACTGAGCGACTGAACTGAACTGAACTGAACTGATATCCCCACATCACTGCAGTTGTGGGCACGTACTGTGTTGCCAAGTTGACAGCCATCATTTTATATGTCCACAGTTATGTTTAAATTTAGATGGAATAATTCATAGAGCTAATGATATTGGGGTTTTATTGGGATTAAATAAAAGAGGATATATAAAGCTATTCCTGCTAAGCTAAGTTGCTTCAGTCATGTCCCACTCTGTGTAACCCCATAGACGGCAGCCCACCAGGCTCCCCCGTCCCTGGGATTCTCCAGGCAAGAATACTGGCGTGGGTTGCCATTTCCTTCTCCAATGCATGAAAGTGAAAAGTGAAAGTGAAATTGCTCAGTCGTGTCTGACTCTTCATGACCCCATGGACTGCAACCTACCAGACTCCTCCATCTATGGGATTTTCCATGCAAGAGTACTGGAGTAGGTTGCCATTGCCTTCTCCAAGTTTTTCCTAACATATGCTTAACACTCAATACCTATCATTTCCCTTTCATCTTTTTCTGTTCACCCTTGACATTAAAAAGACAGTGTATTGCAATAGAAAAGGCCATGAACAGTATTGCAATTACCTGGATTGTGGCTATTTGCTTCCTACCTACTAGTATTCACAAACCATTTAAACTCTTGAAGTCTTATTCTCTATATATTCAAAGAAACAAACTTTTATGTCTTGGGGGATAATTGATAAGATTAAGATATTAAAGGTGAAGTCTCTTTTATAAATTGAAACATGTCTTAAATATATTATTTTCAACCTTTTCCTAGCAGATGCTTTTATTTTTCTTTCTTCTTTACTATGTGTTCCACTTTTTCAAATGAATCATTTGTATCTACAAAGTCTTTTTGAAGCAAGGCCCTTCAAAACAATATTTGGATAGATTTTTTTCAAACTTTACCTAGATCAAAATTTTTGCAAACATCTTTTTTAAAAGTTAACAGAAATACTAAAGTGATGTATAATACCAATGAAAGATGCTTGTAACATGTAGATTGTTTTGATTTTTAAAAAACTTGTGTTACAGGACTATTAAACTTGTATTTTTAATTAAGAAAAGTTAATAGAGATTCTGACCTTAAAAAAAAAAAAACACCATTAGACAAAAAAGAAAAAAAAAAAGAAATTTTTGATAACATTCATATGGCATTTATAAAAAATAAGCTGGTGCCATCATTTTTGCTAAGATGCTCTAGATGTGTCTATCTTTTTGCATCCCTATGGACTGTAGCCCGCCAGTGTCCTCTGCCCATCTACTAGTATATCAGTTCAGTTCAGTCACTCAGTCGTGTCTGATTCTTTGTGACCCCATGAACTGCAGCACGCCAGGCCTCCTTGTCCATCACCAACTCCCAGAGTCTACCCAAACCCATGTCCATTGAGTCGGTGATGCCATCCAACCATCTCATCCTCCGTTGTCCCCTTCTCCTCCTGCCCTCAATCTTTCCTAGCATCACTTTTCCAATGAGTCAGCTCTTTGCAAAAGATGGCCAAAGTATTGGAGTTTCAACTTCAGCATCAGTCCTTCCAGTGAACACCCAGGACTGACCTCCTTTAGGATGGGCTGGTTGGATCTCCTTGCAGTCCAAGGGACTCTCAAGAGTCTTCTCCAACACCACAGTTCAAAAGCATCAATTCTTTGGCTCTCAGCTTTCTTTATAGTCCAACTCATATCCATACATGACCACTGGAAAAACCATTGCCTTGACTAGATGGACCTTTGTTGACAAAGTAATGTCTCTGTTTTACTGTTTAATATGTTGTCTAGGTTGGTCATAACTTTCCTTCCAAAGAATAAGTGTCTTTTAATTTCATGGCTACAATCACCATCTGCAGTGATTTTGGAGCCCAGAAAAATAAAGTATATAAATTATAGATATATAATATTTCCATATTATGTATTACATCCTATGTGTTGGGATATTTAGCATCATTATGCCAATGATACCCAATAATGTTTATACCTGGGAAAGGAATTTTGAGTTTTGTGGTAATCAGGACAGTTATGCTCCAAAAGACTTAATTCTGGCTCTAGAATAGAATGACACAACCAAAAAACACATGCTTATTTGAGGTATAGTCCCACTTGTGTTAAGAACACGTCATAATTAACTGTAGCCAGACAAAACTGCTGTGTAAATACCAGAAGCAAAGCTGCAGGTACCGAACTCTTTTATACCATCTATCAGATATGTTAAATGTCATAGTGCATAATTAATCAATGCTAACAGCCCTTGGTACAGATCTGAGGGAATTAACCTATACAGCCAAACTATTTATCACATCACAATATATAAAAATGTACTTTTAATTAACAAATGGACAATCTATTGCTTTCATGGATGCAACTGATCAATCCTTTTTTTATATCCTGTCTATAGTTTGGGTCCTTGTAATGGGTTTTAATGTGTTTTTCTGTACACTTACACAGCCGAGTTTATGCACTTACTTCCTGGAACAGTTTCTATACTTTGTGGCATAATCTCACAGCCTCTTTGGTATTTTTCCACTGCAATATCAGCATGAAAATGATCACGCTTCTTGGTATTTTTAAAATGGCATTCATTACTCTTGGGCTGACCTCACTGGCACTAACCTATCTGAAAGTCATAAAATTAGTATAATGCAGTTCCCATCAATATACTAAGTCTATAAAGGCCTGAGTTAATAGTTTACATGTGCAAAGATTTTTTTTAAAGTACAGTGGTGCACTAACTCATGAAAAGTCCAGCAAGCAAATAGAACAGGAAAACAATTTCATACAAATGTTACCAAAGCATCTATGATATTACTTAACTTATTAAGGCAACTACTGAATTCAATTTTCTATTTACATTTGGCATCAAATCAAATTTAGTAAATTTGATGATACTGACTGATTGTCTCTTCCAGATTTACAAATAGGATATGTACTTTCTAGGAGTTTGATTGTAAAATACAAATAGACAATTTTGAAGTCCTTGATGATTTTAGGACTTTATAACTTGGACAATCACAAATATTCCTATCTGCAAATAAAAATGAGTTAAACAAGAGAACACCTACTGTAAATATTCTTATATTTTTAGTATTCTCTGAAACATGCTTGACTCAGGATTTATACACTTTGGGAAAAAATATTTTAAACATTTCCTTTTATGTACATTGTAAGATTTAGCAAAAGACTGAATAATGAAAAGGCAAGACTCTTTCGCCCATAAACAATTATACTATTATAGTCACTTGGTTTCATAAGGAGATTATTTGTTCTCTTGATGCCCTGTCATGTCCTTATGCCTTAATACTCCAATTTTTAAATCCAAATACCGAGGAAGACAGAACATCTTACAATGAGCTCCGTATTCCAGATTAATGCACCTGAGCAACATTTTTCCTTATTTAATATCCCTTACTCATTTCCTCTCCTGTTATATGGATAACACAGCTGTTTATCTGCAATTATCTTTGAATCTATTAGTGAAAATATCTAAATTAATCATAAAAACACAAGTGCATCTCAGAGTGCCTGTGCTATAAAGACAGGACCACCTTGTATTATTTCTGTAATTTTCACTGATTCCCTATAGCAGCATTGGTTTCTTAATACAGTAAAGCATAAACATGTTTTGAGTAGAGAAACCCATATAGATTTATTAGGATCTACTACTTATTATTTACCCCAACAATTCAAGTACTTCTAATTTTATCTTCGTAATATTTCTAGTCAACAAGAAATTGCATATCTAGGAACTATGGGCAGTATGCATGACCGGCTTAGGTAACATATCCTAAGTTTGATAATTGAATATGTGGGTCAATGATGAGAAAATGGGTGTTATTCAATGTAATCAACACTTGATTGTTGCCTCTTTAATATATGTGCCTGTACACAATCTGAAGATGAGGGAAGAAAATCAAGCATGGAAACTGATAATTAGATAATGAAATAAAAAGTATAATACAGACTATTCTAGAACAGAAGTGTACTAAGATTGTCACTGATCCATCCATTCAATCAGGGAACATTAGAATTGATAAGGTGAAATTAACACTGCAAAACTTGTGTAAATATAGATAGGACATGGCTTTTAAAAAAATTAATTTTAAGGAGTTCAGCGCCTATGAGCGGTGACAGAAATATAAGGTATAAATTGTATATACAGGTATAAGTAATATAATTGTTGGAAGATCAAAGTATTATAGGATCTCCAAGTGAGGAACTTTATTAATGCTGAGCCATTCTTCATAAACAAGGGACATTAAATCCTGTAGTCCAAATGATAAGATCTTCAGTTCAGTTCAGTTCAGCTGCTCAGTCGTGTCAGACTCTTTGTGACCCCATGAACCTCAGCATGCCAAGCCTCCCTATCCATCACCAACTCCCGGAGTCCACCCAAACTCATGTCCATTGAGTTGGTGATGCCATCCAACCATCTCATCCTCTGTTGTCCCCTTCTCATCCTGCCCTCAATCTTCCCCAGCATCAGGGTCTTTTCAAATGAGTCAGCTCTTCGCATCAGGTGGCCAGAGTACTGGAGTTTCAGCCTCAACATCAGTCCTTCCAATGAACACCCAGGACTGATCTCCTTTAGGATATACTGGTTGGATCTCCTTGCAGACCAAGGGACTCTCAAGAGTCTTCTCCAACACCACAGCTCAAAAGCATCAATTCTTTGGCACTCAGCTTTCTTTATAGTGCAACTCTCACATCCATACATGACCACTGGAAAAACCATAGCCTTGACTAGATGGACCTTTGTTGACAAAGTAATGTCTCTGCTTTTGAATATGCTATCTAGGTCGGTCATAACTTTCCTTCCAAGGAGTAAGCGTCTTTTAATTTCATGGCTGCAGTCACCATCTGCAGTGATTTTGGAGCCCAGAAAAATAAAGTCAGCCACTGCTTCCCCATCTATTTGCCATGAAGTGATGGGACCAGATGCCATGATCTTCGTTTTCTGAATGTTGAGCTTTAAGCCAACTTTTTCACTCTCCACTTTCACTTTCATCAAGAGGCTCTTTAGTTCCTCTTCACTTTCTGCCATAAGAGTGGTGTCATCTGCATATCTGAGGTTACTGATATTTCTCCTGGCAATCATGATTCCAGCTTGTGCTTCCTCCAGTCCAGCGCTTCTCGTGATGTACTCTGCATATAAGTTAAATTAGCAGGGTGACAATACACAGCCTTGACGTACTCTTTTTCCTATTTGAAACCAGTCTGTTGTTCCATGTACAGTTCTTATATGGATTAATATTGAAGAAAAAATGTAACTCAAGAATTAACTCCTGAAAAGAAAAATCATACTGGTTTTCTCAGCAAAATAAGCTCTTCAGGTGTGTTTAGTCACATCTCACCAACAAAAATGAAGATTGAGTAAGCTTCAGGGTTAAAAACTCTTTTCTAGGCTCAATCCTTGCCTGATGTGAAATGAGAAATGATCATTATTTGTCATATGCAATTCAGGATTTTAATGTTACAGAGAAAGTGGAAGAAATTCAACCATTCTTCGTTTTGCACACAGTATCATAGCTTACTATCTTTGCTTCTCATTTGCAGCTCATAATTGCTTTGTTTCTATGTATCTGACTTATAAATGTAATTGTACTTGTATTGTTAGTGGTTACTAATAGTTTAGAACACATGAATAGTGAAATGGTTTAACTCCCACACCACAGGACAGTGCCTGCAGGGAGCCCCATGTTGAGGATTCTGAGGACATGCTTATAACCAAGAAATAGAATAGCAACACAGGGCCCCATAATTGGTGGCCCTAGATTAGAACTGAGTGTAGACCCCAGAGTGAAACAACCTTGGATTCCAGTATGGACTCTCTCACTTGCTAGTTGTATCTCTGCTTAAGCTCACTAAACCACAGTTTGCTTTACTGTAAATGAAGCTACAGTACCTACTTCATATATGCTTATGCTAATAATTATATTATTTATAATTCATTTGAAAAGGTCATTTGAAAAGACCCTGATGTTGGGAAAGATTGAAGGCGAGAGAAAGGGATGATGGAGAATGAGATGGTTGGATGGCACCACCGACTCAATGGACATGAGTCTGAGTAAACTCTGGGAATTGGTGATGGACAGGGAGGCCTGGCGTGTTGTGATTCATGGGGTCGCAAAGAGTCAGACACAAATGAGTGACTGAACTGAACTGAATAATTATATGACATAATGTAGGTAAACTGTTCCCTCATAGCTCAGGCAATAAGGAATCTGCCTGCAAGGCAGAACACCCAGTTTCAATTCCTGAGTTGGGAAGATGCCCTGGAGAAGGAAATAGCAACCCACTCCAGTATTCTTGCCTAGAGAATCCCATGGACAAAGGAGCCTGGGAGGCTACAGTCCATAGGATCTCAAGAGTTGAACATGACTCAGCAACTAAACCACTAATGTAGGTAAAGCATTAACCACAGTTGCTAATTGCTAAGTCACTTCAGTTGTGTCTGACTCTGTGTGACCCCATAGACGGCAGCCCACCAGGCTTCCCCATCCCTGGGATTCTCCAGGCAAGAACACTGGAGTAGGTTGCCATTTCCTTCTCCAATGCATGAAAGTGAAAAGTGAAAGTGAAGTCGCTCAGTCATGTTCAGCCCTCAGCGAACCCATGGACTGCAGCCTTCCAGGCTCCTCCATCCATGGGATTTTCCAGGCAAGAGTACTGGAGTGAGGTGCCATTTCCTTCTCCACAGTGCCTACCACATATAACCATATCTGCTGATATTAACTTCCTATGTGATTAAATGAAGTACTATTTGTAAAATGTTAGCATATTATAGAACAAAATTGTTAATGGCCTTAGTATTAACCTAATATTCAGCAGAAACTTCAAAAAAAAAAGCACATTCTTTTTCCAAAGAAACACTTTGACATAAAATTCACTCATTCATTCACTCATTCTACTGAAAATACTTGCATGCTTAGTACATGTTTATTCAACTCTTTATGGCCAAAATCATGTGACCAACTTTCGCCCTTGTGGTGCTTCTATTCTTCTTTTTCTTCTATTCTTGTAGACACAATAGTTCAGTTCAGTTCAATTCAGTTCAATCGCTCAGACATGTCTGACCCTTTGCAACCCCATGGACTGCAGCACACCAGGCTGCCCTGTCCATCACCAACTCCCAGACCTCGCTCAAACTATGTCCATTGAGTCTGTGATGCATGCCATCCAACCATGCCATCCTACCTTCAATCTTTCCCAGCATCTGGGTTTTTTTCCAGTGAGTTAGTTCTTTGCATCAGGTGGCCAAAGTATTGAAGTTTCAGCCTCAGCATCAGTCCTTCCAATTAATATTCAGGACTGATTTCCTTTAGGATTGACTGGTTTGATCTCCTTGCAGTCCAAGGGACTCTCAAGAGTATTCTCCAACACCACAGTTCAAAAGCATCAATTCTTCAGTGCTCAGCTTTCTTTATAGTCCAACTGTCACATCCATACATGACTACTGGAAAAACCATAGCTTTGACTAGATGGACCTTGGTCAGCAAAGTAATGTCTCTGCTTTTTAGTATGCTGTCTAGGTTGGTCATAAATTTTCTTCCAAGGAGTAAGCATCTTTTAATTTCATGGCTGCAGTCACCATCTGCAGTGATATTGGAACCCAAGAAAATAAAGTCTGTCACTGTTTCCACTGTTTCTCCATCTCTTTGCCATGAAGTGATGGGACTGGATGCCATGATCTTAGGTTTTTGAATGTTGAGTTTTCAGCCACCTTTTCACTCTCCTCTTTCTTTTTTTTTTTTTAATTAATTAATTTATTTTAATTGGAGGCTAATTACTTTACAATATTGTAGTGGTTTTTGCCATACATTGACATGAATCAGCCATGGGTGTACATGTGTTCCCCATCATGAACCCCCCTCCCACCTCCCTCCCCATCCCATCCCTCAGGGTCATCCCAGTGCACCAGCCCTGAGCATTCTGTCTCATGCATCGAACCTGGACTGGTGATCTGTTTCACATATGATAATATACATATTTCAATGCTATTCTCTCAAATCATCCCACCCTCACTTTCTCCCACAGAGTCCAAAAGACTGTTCTATACATCTGTGTCTCTTTTGCTGTCTCACATGTAGGGTCATCATTACCATCTTTCTAAATTCCATATATATGCGTTAGCATCACTCTCCTCTTTCACTTTCATCCAGAGGCTCTTTAGTTCCTCTTTGCTTTCTGCCATACAGTGGTATCATCTGCGTATCTGAGGTTATTGATATATATCCCGGCAATCTTGATTCTAGCTTGTGCTTCATCCAGCCCCGCGTTTCGTATGATGTACTCTGCATATAAGTTAAATAAGCAGGGTGACAGTATACAGCCTTGACCTACTCCTCTCCCAATTTGGAACAGTAGTACCACCATTTAAACCAATCTGCATATAATCCAATGCCATTCCAATGCAGAGAAGAGTAAGTAACTGCTGCATGTATTACCCTGAGGTTGTTTCTGATCAATCCTGCTTCACCACAGATACTTTCAAAATACGAATAAGTGTCTTCAATTTTCTGAAATTCACCTGCATGGTAATCAGTTGTTTCTTTGCTCAGAGGAAGAGTGAGACTTTTAATCTCTCCAGGGGAACCTAGGGAACCATTGCTGCAGTTGAAGCAACTATCAGAGATTTGTTACAGGAGGTACTGAGGAAGTTCACAACTAGAATCTAATTCTTTCACATGTATGTGCTCCTCTTTTTGGTATATAATTCTAAAGGCTGCTACATTAGGATTTCCTAATGGCTTTAGTACATATTAATCCAGTGAAGAGAGAGATGGGGACTTTATTTTTTCTTAGCTCTAAGTGCACATGATTTAGCTATCCAATAGATGAATAGTGTTCTAGAAAATGGGCTAATGACCTGGAATTTTACTTTAAATTTAGCTTTACACTGAATTCCTAAGAGATCTGAATACACTGGTCTTGAAAAATGGAGGGCTGGATGCTTCTAAAACCTCACTGTAAACACACATTTTTAAAAATTAAGCTCACTTAATGAAACATACACTAATTTTAAGCTATACAATTTTAGTCCTAGAAAAATAGCTGTTTTGATGTTCTCTGATTTGAAAAGGACAATTTCAGAAATAATCACAGATGCTGCTTCCCCACAGTGGATTATAACCAAGTATTGATATTGACTCTGTAAACTCTATTTATTAAGGAATACTATTTGAATTGTATCAAGAGAAAAATAATAGATTTCAAAAGTTATTATGCACTGTTTGAAAAAGGATAAATTCAATTACTCAGGAGAAAATAAGGTACAGAGCAGAAAAGATTCATTTGAGTATGTTTCTAATAAAATTACAAATGCTTATGTTATTAACTTCAAAGTGTGGATTAAGACAACTAGATGAACCCTGACTTATAAATCAATATCTATTAACAATAATCATGATCAGATAAGTAAACCAAGTCTGTACTGCTGAAAAGAGGGTTTGCCCTGGTGACAGATCATTGCTACAACCTCTCACGCCATTGGGTGATGTTTACCATATGTCCCATGATTGATAGTCAGATTTAATGAGTTCTTACAAGCAATTAAATAATCAAGAGTTCCTGCTGTTACATGGCATAGCTTGATAGAACAGTGACAAATGAGGGAATATCTACAACCTAATCAAAGGGACATATTTCCTTGGGAACAAAATAATATTATCTACCAGTGCAATCAAAGGACAAAAGAACATAGAAAGGACACAACAAAATAAGATAAATTATGTCCTCTTTTCATTATTCTGACCACTCAGTTTTCCATTTCTTGAACTCTATTAAATTAGAAGGAAAATTGGGATTGTTAAATGTTTCACTTATATACTGTTGGATGGTATGTATGTATATGTATATATACAAATATATATAATTGTACATTTATATATATATACATCTTAATCTTTCAAAAGAGACCATTAAAAATCAGCATCAGTAAAAATATTATTCTTTAGCTCTCCTAAGAAAAATATATCAAAAATAAAGATCAACAGCAAGCCAGCCTCAGGTGGCTTTCCTTAGGTCTTCAATGTTAAATGTTATTCTACTGGTCCCCCTTGGTGTTCAACCCAGGGAAATGTAATACAATTTTGCTTTTGTTAGTTCATCTGAAGGTGTAAAGTTACAATAACTTGATGCATTGCCTTTGAGGATTCTTCATCTTAATATTATTTCTCTACAGTAATTTCCTATAAGTTTCAAAGATTTCACTGATATGTGTAGTATTTCATGATATAATTGCTTTTCATTCCCACATTTTTAAGAAAGTAGAAGTTTCCTATTTTATTAAATTTAAATGAACTATGAATTTTTAAGTCCATTCGTGATTACAAAGTGATCTGTACTTACTAAGTGATCTATACTCCCCATACTTGCTCTTTTAAAATTTAAGTAAAAAAGTTAAATAATAAGACTAATAGAAAATGTTTATTATTAACTCTATGACAGTATGGAATGTTTGCTAATTTATCTAAAGAATTGTCACATGTGTCACTTTCCATTGATGGGAAATTGAAACATAGCTTTGTAAAGGGTCAAGGAAACTCTTACTCTGGTAAGAAGCAGAGTTAGAACTTGAATCCTTGCACCTTCAGGGTAGCTCTGTGGTAAAGACAAATGTTCTGGAATCAGATATGCCTGAAGGTGAATCAGGCTTTGTCACTTACTGGTGGTTTGACTTTGGGCAATGTACTTATTAACTCAATTTCTTTAGCCAAAAAAAAAAAAAAAGGAATAATATGAGATAATGTACAGAACATATGCAGCAAATTACTTTGTCATTAAAATAATATTATTTATTAACTTATTAAAGCATGTTTTGGCTTTTTAATATAGGTCATGATCTATTCAAGGCAATGCTAGCCCTCAAGAAATTCAAAACTTAAATAAGGGACTGTGCAAGTAAACAGCAGAGTAGAATACAGATTGCCTTTGTATCTTCTTTGATGACAGTAGGCACAGAACAACCAGTTCAAAAACATTAAACATACAAGAAGCATGACTATTCCAGGTTGGTGGTAGGACTGTTAAGATAGGACCTCCTACAAAAGCTGAATATTGAAAAAAATCTTTAAACATGAGTCACAGTGAATTTAATGTTGATCCATGTAAAAGGAATCAAAAAGACCTGAAGGTAAGTCAGAGTATAGTAGATCCAAGGAACTGAAAATGACTTAGTTTGACCTGCTGTGGTACTCAGGGCAGCTTTCTAGGAGTAGTGAATGTTTAAACTGAATAAGTAAGTAAAAAGCAAATCATGTAAAGACATGCCGAGACGTTTGCTCTTTAAAGACACAAATTAATAAATAGGTTGCCATGAAACAAACAATATAAACTGCATTTAGAAAAACATAATAATTAGCAAATATTAGAGTAAATCAAAACCAAGAAAAAGCATCTCTATAGCCAAAAGAGAACTAACGTCTGATTTCAAAGAAATTCATAGTAAGTATTCAGTTTTTTAATATAATAAAGGGAAAAGATGGAAATGAATTGGGGATCATATGGGAATATTAAGTCTAAGATTTCTTCAAGAATTAAAGACCAATAGCTTAGTCCATTTGATGGACCATCTAGCTCTATACTGAACGTTCTCAAAATGTTAGCCAGATGAGCAGCATCAACACCACATGAGAACTGAACACAAAAGGGAATTTCCAGAACCGCCCTCCCCACCCCCCAAAAATGCCAAATAGCAAATTCTACAGGTTGAGCCCAGGAAGGGATTGAGCTTCATATTAAAGATGGAGAACCTATAAACAAGCACCACCTATTCATTTGGGTAAAATAGTAACTAAATTAAACAGTGACAAGCCACCTCTTCCATGAAGCATTCCTGATCTCCCAAAATAAAAGTAATATTTCTTGCCTCTGAATTCCCAGAGCCTTTACATATACATCTTCTCTTTGCATACTTAAAACAAGGGCAACTTTGGTGGAATAATTTGATAAAATATTCATGATATGATTGACTAGTCATTGTGAATCCTAACCTATCAGTTCCCAAAAGGAATTTGGGCAACCAAAGACATTCTTCATAATGAACACCTGGCAAAGAATACAATAGGTAAGATCACAGAAGTATGTTTTATAAGAAAAGGCAATCTAATTTCTATAAGGGAAAATATGCCTAAGTAACATTGGAAAATTATACAATTGGACACATAAACAGTGAAGAGCAGATGTAACTTACTCCGATGTTTAAAATGCCTTAGACAAGGTTCTACACTAAAGGCTATTGATCAGATCGAGTCAATAAGGGACAGAGGGGATGTTTGGTTATCGGTAAGAAACAGACATTAAACTCATCAACCCTCCATTAGATATATGTGGGTTTTCTTGTTTGTTGGACTTGTATATCAAACTAGAAATTCTGGACTACTTATTCAACTTTTAATTGATGGATCCCCAAGGAATTAAAGTGTAGGTATCAACAGTCACTAAACCAAAGATTTTTAAATCTCTTAAGCAGGGAACCTACCTTTTCTCTGCCATGTTATTTTCCTTAAAATGAAAATTTACCAAGAATTGCTCTAAATAAAAATTAAAGCAGAATAGCTCTGGTCTCTGCCTATAATTACCATCAAGATCTCTTCTCTTTGGGGAATTTCAGGGTTAGCATGACAATAAAAAGTGCCATGCAGCCACTAACTTTAATTCTGGAAGCCTATGAGTAGAATTTGAGCAACCTTTCTTTGAATACTTTTATGAGTATATTAAAAGTTGAACATTATCATTTTGCAAATATCACAGATATCATACTTCAAATAATACTTTGTAAAATAAAGCAAACCACCACAATATTCTCTAGTTTTGCTGGATAAATTACCATTAATACTGTGTTGTGATTAAATACACTGTGTAAAGCTGATTTTCAACTTACATATTTTTTTTCATGTAATTTATTGAAGTGTTGCACCATATCAAACTTCTTATACTACCAGATAATAGAGAATAGTCAGCCCTCTGTATCCTTGGTTAATACATCCATGGATTCAGCCAATCAGAAATTGAATTTTGGTTTAATCTGCAATGCAGTTCCCTTCTGTATAGAGGGCTGACTGTTGGACCCTATTTTATATAAAGAACTTGAAAATTCATGAACTTTGATATCTGCTTGGGCTCCTGGAACCAGTAAAAAGAGTCCTTCATATACTTGTGAATTGCATGCCACCTTAAGTGACCCAGACACTGTCTTAATTTTCCAGAATATAAAACTACTATTAAGAGACAAGCTATGTGGTTCTTATATAAATGAATAAGTAATATATAATAGGTCTATACGCAAATCCAGTAGTTCTAGATAATGTATCTCAAATGAAATTAACTGAACTATGAAATATTTGAATATAGAAGATGGAAGACTTTTAATAGGAAGAAGGACAAACTAAATTATATATTCTTCCAAATACATATTTCATGTATGTTTAGAGAAAAGTAATTAATGTGTAATAAGAGCAATGCAAAGAGATCAACAGCTGGTGCTAAAATATTATCATCTTTATACAAGATAAATGAAAGGTAAAAATACTAAAGTTCAGTAGCATTAAAATCTTTGAATCTCTCTGAATCAATAAGTTCACAAAATTACACACCTCATTAAATTCTATGTAGATTGCAAAGCTTGCTATAATGTAAAAACAGGCAGACAGTCTGTCTCAATATTATTACAGGAAGGGTTGGTTAAATTAATAGCTCCTCATTGATTAAAAAATCTTGCATTTTACATGTTCTTAAGTTGGTTCCCACCATTACCTTTCAATAACAGAATGAGTCTTTGGAGAAATGTGGTTATATTGAACTACTAAAATACAAAGGTAGGCAAAAGAAGATGTTTACAATATCCTATCATTGTTTCCTGTTACAAAATGCTATCTATGTGAAAAGAGGTTTGCTTCCCTATACTCTTAGTGATTTTTTTCACGTTTAAAATTTCCTGCTAAAAATATAGTATCACTAATGATAACAAAGCACAAAATATTATTCCTCCATCATAATATCCCTAAGAAAGACGTTATTTTGTCCAGGTAACATAGTATCTGACATTGCATGTGATAAGGCCACTGGGACCTGTCCTTTTGTAATCATTGTACATTAGAAAATAATTTCTTACCAGATTACAAATCAATTGCATTTTTCATATATTGGTTCAGCTCACTTCCACTTTTGCTCATTTAACAAAACATGTTAGTTATATGATTTAATTGTTGCTGTGCTATGCTCAGTAGCTTCAGTCAGTTCCGACTCTTTGCAACCCTATGGACTGTAGCCCACCAGGCTCCTCTGTCCATGGATTTTTCCAGGCAGGAATACTGGCATGGGTTGCCATGCCCTTCTCCAGGGTATCTTCCTGACCCAGGGATCAAACCCTCATCTCCTATGTCTCCAGCATTGCAGGCAAATTTTCTACCCATTGAGCCACGTGGGAAGCCCTTAAAGAAAGATTTTATCACAAATGCTAAATTCTTATTCAAGTTAAATTTCGACTTCAATCTAATATAATACCAAACTCTTCTGACGGAGAAGGCAATGGCACCACACTCCAGTACTCTCGCCTGGAAAATCCCATGGATGGAGGAGCCTGGTGGGCTGCAGTCCATGGGGTCGCCAAGAGTCGGACATGATTGAGTGACTTCACTTTCACTTTTCACTTTCCTGCATTGGAGAAGGAAATGGCAACCCACTCCAGTGTTCTTGCCTGGAGAATCCCAGGGACGGGGGAGCCTGGTAGGCTTCCGTCTATGGGGTCGCACAGAGTCGGACACGACTGAAGCGACTTAGCAGCAAACTCTTCTGTTAATGTGCATAATTGCTTATTAATTCAGTCTGCTTCTTCCCTTGAAGACTTCAATAGATAATTTACCTTGTGTACTGTCAAGGGTATGGGAACACACATATTTATTATGCACATAAGGTTTCTTCAGTCAGAATTTAATTGATTACATTGTTATCAGTACCTTTTATCTCATTATTTAGTCTTTTTCACTGATCCCTTCAGCTACATATATGGCCATTTCAAAATTCATTTGTTGGCTCTGAAGCAGCACCAACCGATACTTTTATTTGCTAGCTGTATATAATTTTAGTACCTTTTAATAGGTATCATGTATTATAATACATTATAATATAACATTCATATATAAGCATGTATTTACATATGTTTATGAGCTTCTAGTGGTTGCACTAGTGGTAATGAATCCACCTGCGAATGCCAGAGATGTTAAAAGATGTGGGTTCAGTCCCTGGTTTGAGAAGATCCCCTGGAGGAGGGCACAGCAACCCACTCCAGTATTCTTGCCTAGAGAATCCCATGAACAGAGGAGCCTGGCAGGCTCAAGTCCATAGGGCCGCAAAGAGTCAAACATAATAAGCAACTAACATTTTCACATACATATACTTAAAATCTTAATAAGAGTAATTGAAAACACAAACCATTAAGTTATGTTTCAAATAAAACTATTCCTTAGTAAGGAAACTTAGTTTCGAAAGATATATATGTATGTATGCATAAAGCTATGCAATGATATAGTACATTATATCCCGCTATAAATTTGAGAGATTTATATGCAGCAAAATCAGTGAATGAAAAATATTTGTGTTTTTGAAGTTAGCTTGCTTATTCTTATATATAATTATGCTATACATTTTTAAATGTATAATTTTAAGCATTTTATAATTTTAGAAATTATAACTAGATTTTCAAAATGTTGACCTGCGCAATGTCAGCACATTTATCCATAATCAGTAATGAAGATATTGTGTGCTGAGTTGCTTCAGCATATCCAACTTTTTGCGACCTTACGAACTGCAGCCCTCCAGGCTCCTCTGTCCATGGGATTCTCCAGGCAAGAGTACTGGAGTGGGTTGTCATGCCCTTCTCCAAGGGATCTTCGTGACCTAGGGATCAAACCTGCGGTTTTTACATCTCCTGCATTGGCAGACAGGTTCTTTATTTACAACTAGCGCCATTTCATTTCTTGACTGCAAAAAAAAATTATCACCCCCTATTTATTTTCTTAACTAAAGGGAAAAATATGTTTTATATAACAGGATGACTTATGACAGCAGTGCTTTACTACATCATCTAGTGAGCTGTCATTTTGTTTCATGTTTTGAATATCAATCACTCTAATGTATATAAGATTTGAAGATCTCTTAGGAATAGTCATATTACAATCCAATAACATTTGGATTTACTGACAATTATCACTGCTAACTGATTGGAGCATATGTCAAATCCTTAATAACAACTAAAGACCATCAACTTCATGGTGACCATGCCTTTTCATATTATAAATAGCTGTATGCATTATAGACATTGTTACAGCAAATAAAAAATGAAAATCTGGTAAGGTCACAATGAGCTGAAGATGACTCTTAATAATTCCATCATGAAATTCAAGCCTATTTGTGTTTGCTTACTTGGATACACCTGAACCTAAACTTTAAAATATTGATCCCAGTGGCATAAGTTATTGCATGATGATATTTGTTACACCTTAGTGGAAATTCAAAAATACTGAAATTTCAATTGAATCATCAAATAGATTAATTCTGCAGAAAGCACTTATATACTTGATTCACTTAATAAATTTACAATTAGTTAGACATTTTTGCTTGTTGTTTTAAATAGAATAAATAGTGAAATAGAATAAAAAGTGAACCCAATTTCGGAATTATTTTTTTCAACTTCCATTGAGGTTACCACTGTAATCACTACAAATACCTACAAAAAATAATCTAATGAGCTAAAGAGAAAAAAAATTACCAGTGCCAAATACATATATTTCTGTATAGTGTTTTCTCTTTAAAATTCTAAATATAGGTTATGTTAAAAGCTTTAGTAAATAGATTTGACCAATTAATTAGTAAAACATACAAAATGAAATTAGCTGTCACATTTTGGAACAAATTTATATTTATTTGTAGTAGTCATTTTTTGTACTCTAGTGTTCAAGAAAACTTATATGTACTGCAATACAAAATATAATTTATAATTAATAAAAATATAATTTATTAATTTGTAATGAAAATGACAAGTAAGAAAATAGTAAGTAAGAAAAATGCTTGTCAAAGATTCTGCTATGTGATTACTCTGAGTGTGTGTGTGTGTGTGTGTCTGTGTGTGCGCCCTCAGTCATGTCTGACTCTTTGCAACCCCATGGACTTGAGCCAACTAGACTCCTGTCCATGGAATTTCCCAGGCAAGAATACTGGAGTTGGTTGCCATTTCCTTCTCCAGGGGATCTTCATGACCCAGGGATTGAATCTGCATCTCTGGTGTCTCATGCATTGGCAGGTGAATTCTTTACTGCTGAACTGCCTGAGAAGCCCTCTGTTTACCAGACTTTATTTAATTCTTATAATTCATGTAATTCCATAACCCTCTACTCTGCTTACTCAGAAGGTCTACTACTATTTGCACACTAAAATAAACTAATACTGTGGCTCACTAATATTATATATAATTCATAAGTGGACACTTCTCAGTTAATCTGAGTAGTCCGTTTCTACCTGAGTGAGGTAGGCATACAACTGTAATGGCCAGACTTAGTGAATAAAAAATGCTCCTGTCATCTGGTAAGGCAACCCTAATGACTCTACAATGTTCCTCAGTGCGTGTGGAGGGAATCCTTGCAATTTTCAGGAAAATGCATTGTTACTTTTTTGCCCTCTGTTATGTTCTGAGTTTGGCTGCGATTTCTAATTATTGCCCTTCTTGATTTGAAGAAAAAAAAACTTTATTGAGTTATAACAGACAAAGAGTGAACTGCACATATTTAAAGTATACAATTTGATATGTTTTGATGTATATATATATATATATACACACACATGTAAACATCAATACAGTCAACTCAACAAACATCACTCTCCAAAGACGTCTCCTCCACTCGTCAGCAATATCCCCTTCCCTAAACCCCAGTACACAGGAAACGACTGATTTGTTTTTCAGTTATGTTATCTTATATTTTCTAAAAATATATACTAATGAAATCAAACAATGCATACCTATTTTGTCTGGCTCTTTTCTTATTTTTATTTCATGTATCAATAATTGATTTGTCTTTATTGATTTGTTTTTTTTAATTGATAGTTTTTCTTCACAATAAGCTACATATTCCTTTTTTTAAAAATTAGGTATCAGATGTATTGAATTTTATCTTGTTGAGTGCTTCTTAATTTTGTTTTCCTCTAAATACCCTTAAACTTTTTGTGTGGTCGGGTTATTATGCAAGAATACTTTGTTTTGTCTTATCTTTTTTTTTTTATGGATGGACAAAAACAGCTTTAAACCTACAGTCAATTTTCCCCTATTTTTGATAGATTATCTTGTTGAGTACTCTATGCAATGTCCCCCTAAATTTAAAAAAACATTTTGGTTGGTTTGGCTGGTGTAATGAGCAATGCAGATTGCCCCTTCTAATCCTTTTTGATTGTTTTACCTTCTAGTTTAGTGTAGGTTAGTTTAGTTTCCTCTGAGGCATGTATGGATCAGCTTTCAGCTGAGAACTCAAGAAGACTCTCTGCATGTGTCCTGAGCATTACCTCTGTACACCTCTCTTCTCTCCAGTATTCTGTCCTATAAACTGTAGTCATATCAGACCATTGGAGTCTGAGGTCTGTCTCCACCGCTCAGGGAAACTCCTAGGATCCTCCTTGGTTCTTCCTGCATTTTTTGTGACCTGAAAACTTTCTCAAGCAGTAGTTTGAGTAGTTGTAGGAATCACTATACTTCTTGCACATCGTACAGGAATCACTGTCCTTTATTGCTTGAAGTCTAATCATGTGGAAACCATTATTACAAATATTTAGTCAAATATTTAGTATTTTGGAAGATTTTTTGGTGGGGAGGCTGTCAGGAAAAGATGATTGGTTTCTACATGAATATTGGAATGGAATGCCTGGTGAGAAACTATAGGCTAAAATCAAGGACTAGGAGTGTTACAGTAGAGGTTGAGTGGAAGGAAGCTTTGTGTGGTGATTTTCTCACATAGGCAATATTCATATTGGAGTGTGAGGGGCAGAAAAGAAATGAGAAAGTGTAGAGGTATATTTCTGGTGTGGCAAGGGGAAAAACAAAGATAATGGATCATTAAATTCTCTTAACAAAACAACCAAAATGCCCCCATGATACAATAAAAAAATCAGTTATCACACCAAGAACTGGCAAAATCGTAACTTGAGTAAGAAAAGACAATAAAATATATCAACACTATGATGACACAGATTTTTAATTATCTGACAGATATTTTAACACAGCCTTCATAAAATAAATGAGCAAATATCCACAAAACAATGGAAAATTTCAGCACAGAAATAGGAGACATAAAGAACTATCCAGAAATTATAGAATTGAAGCACACACAAAATGAGAAACTCAGTGGATGACTTAAATAGCAGAATAGAGAGAACACAGGAAAGGATTGGGGAACTTGCAGAAAGGACAATAGAAATTACTCAACATGAACAATCAAGATAAAATAGTATGAGGGAGTCATTCACTTTTTCAATCCTTTTTCCTTTGAATAGTTCCTTTACTGAACTTATTATTTGAAAAAAAAATAATATTAAGGGTAGCTCCCTGTAGGCAAATTTTCCTGAAGATCTTGGTGAAACAATTCCCTCCCATTTCTATACACCCACAAACAATCACAAACAACACACCAAGCCCTATACCACTCTAACAACTTCAGTCAAAGAAACAAAAGATGTAGCTACTTTTGTGAAAGGAGTGGAAAGTGGAGAAATGATTAAGGAAAAATATATCAAGACTAAACAAAAGGTCACATAGCAATAAGTTAAGTCATGAAAAGAGATATGTGTTTAGGGAGCGAGGTTGTAGGTACCACGGAGGGAGCCAAAGAGTGCTAAGAAATAAGAAGTAAGAAAAAAGACCACAAGTAGAGGATTTAGGCAAATTGTAAAATTAATTCTCTTTGTTATTAGTATTCTAAATTGTTGAAGTGCTAGATTTCGGCGTCCCTCACTGACAATGAAACACCCTCTTTCCCAACATCCACCCAAGAGACATACATTGATAAGCCTTGAACAAAAGAATAACATGATAGAAATAATACCAAACTGGATTCATGACATCTGCTTTCTTGTCAAGCACAGACACTAATAGATATATTACTTAACCATGTCTCTTCTTCCCTGTAGGGTCGAAATCTCTTTAGGATTTGGACATTTCTTACAACCTGAAACTTTTATAAATCTGTGCATTTACTAGCATCATTTTTCAGACATCAATTTTGTGGTTGGAGGACAGTAATAATTTTAGTATGAGACTCCATGGTGCCCCTGAAATCGCATCTGAATTGTGACTGGTCCATTTTCCAGCAATGTTGAGCATAAATCTAGGTTTATATTTAAGTTACACACATAGAACCCATAACATCATAGTGTGAAGAAGAAAACATAGAGGACAAAAATATAGCTCTGATATTTCCCATTGATGGTAATTAGTCAAAGTCTACCCAGTGTTAGTTGAAGACTTGGAATTCATTTTTCAAAAGAAAGTAGAAGAAATTATTACCATCAATATATGAATAAGAAAGAATGAAAATAATAGCTATGATGTGTTAAGCAAATATTGTGAGATTTTTCTGCTAACTGCTTTTCATGAATTGTCTCATTAAATTTTGAGAGAACTCTATGGGGTATTTCAAGTAATTTATCCATTTTGGGATAGGGAAACTGCAACTTTCAAAAGTTAAATATCTTGCCAAAGAATATGCTTCTGGGAAAGAGTAAATAAAAAGCAGAAATTCAGGTCAGCTGATTCTAGAATCTGTGCTCTTAACAATATTTCTTTCCTAAGAAAGTGTTCTCACTAGAATTTTGGCACTGTCACAGTGACTAGAAAGAGAGCCATGGGATGAGATAAAGGATATCGTCTCAGCCTTTGTAGAAAAGCAGAGCACCAAACTAGCTTGGAATCAGAGATGTGTTTGCTCAAGAGATGACGTGTTTATCAGGATAGTCAGAAGCCCCACCATCACCACTGTTTTCTACCACTCATTCCACTTGAACTATAACTCCCATGGAACAAAACCATTTATTGTATGACTAGAATCACTGCTTTAAATTTAAGAGCCTCCTATATGTCTAACACATTGAATTATCTATCCTTTTTTATGAATGGCAGGAGGGCTACTTTCCAGAGAGGAGATTATAATGGATAATGAGGAACAAAAAGTGAACACACAGAGAGAGAAGGCTGTATTTCACAGTAGGAGAACTAGAATGAGAATAGGGGAGAACAGGTGTGCCCAAGATAAACTCTATGTGGTTTGCAATTGAGCTCAGGGACAATCCAGTGAAGAACAATCCCATTATAAGAATCAAATTCAAAGGCAAAGTCAGTAAGAACTACATGTATGTTTTTTGGAACCATGGTTATAAAGACCTTGGCAACAGATGTATTGAATAGTTATTCAGACATGAGCAACAAAAGAATACTCTGTGAGCTTTTAGATATATAGTGACTTGTAGTTTATTTCAAAAGAGTTTGCTAGAGAAAACTGTGATATTCTCTGGCTGGTTTTTGCAGTTATACCAATCAGTAGGCCAAGAATGAAGAGCCTTTAAGTATTATTTGGAAATGAAGTGACTATCTAAAAGGATATAGTTGTATGTTAAAGAGACACTAAGCCATTTGGAGTCAACAAAGTTAGCTCTAGGGGCAAGAATAAATGAATATAAATGTGAAACAGTATTCTGGTAGATATAATATTTTCACAGAGTCTTGCATCTGAGAGTACGGAAAGGCCACTGAGGAGAGAGTGAGCTGTCAAATTCCTGTGATAAATGTGTATCTAAGTAGTATTTAAGTTGCTTGATACTTGAATACATCAAGTGAAAGACAGCATCTTAGGGTCAAAGAAAAGCATTGGAGTCTAATTGCTCAACACAAAGGAGAATGACTAGAGAAAGGAAACAGTCAAAGCAGCAAACTTAATCAAAATAATCTTCAATGTTGTAGAGAGATGAAGACAGAGTTCAGAAAAATGAATGGGTTTGCCCATTTAAGTTAGAAAAATATATTAGAGAAGCAAAGAGGTGAAAGAGAGAGAGAAAAGAAATCCATGATTTTGGTATATGAAAGTGACATATACAGTGGGAAAAAAGAAGGAAATAGAACACAATTGATTATTAAAAATGTCCTTGCAGGAGGAATAATAAAATTTTAGAAATTTTAGTAAATATTTCCTTAAGATTAATTTTCAATTCTAAAGTCACATCTTTATAATATGTGAAACCTTTGCCTTTGATTCACCATGCAGTGGGGAATGGTGACAAGTGTTATCCATCTTATATGTACTAAATACTGATGTCATGAGATTTCCCATTATATAGATAAGGTTCCCTGAGTAAGTAGGTAGGAAAACAATGAATTCTGCATATTCACTTTGGAGATTTAATCTAAAAAGAATTAATTATAAAGGAATTTAAAAATCTGGTTTAATCTACAGTTTCCCAAAAGTATTTGGACAAAGTTCCCATTTTGAAAATTTGCTGAATTTCAAGAAACACTAGGATGTTTTAGTAATGCTAGGTTAGGAAAGTTTATAAAAATTTTTAATTGATCTATTCTTTTGAAGGAACAATTTTTAAAAGTCAAAATGTTACAAGCAGGTAATGAGGAATAACAGATTTCCTACCATAAACATCTAGAAAACAATAAAAAATTTCAACATTTCAGACTGCACATAGAGCAACATAATACATGATTACTAAGAAAAGGCAAAAAAAAAAAAAGTCCTTTTCATCATAGGGGACTGGAATGCAAAAATAGGAAGTCAAGAGATACCTGGAGTAATAGGCAAATTTGGCCTTGGGGTACAGCATGAAGCAGGGCAGAGGCTAACAGAGTTTGCCAACAAAACTCTGGTTTTGTTGGTCATACCTCTTGTCATAGCAAACACCCTCTTCCAACAACACAAGAGAAGACTCTACACATGGACATCACCATATGGTCAATACTGAAATCAGATTCATTATATTCTTTGCAGCCACAGATGGAGAAGCTCTATACAGTCAGCAAAAACATGACAGGGAACAGACTGTGGCTTGGATCATGAACTACTTATTGCCAAATTCAGAATTTAAATTGAAGAAAGTAGGGAAAACCACATTAAGGTATTACCTAAATCAAATCCCTTACGATTATACAGTGAAGTGACAAATAGATTCAAGTGATTAGATGTAATAGACAAAGTGCCTGAAGAACTATGGGTGGAGGTTCACGATATTGTACAGGAGGCAGTGATCAAGACCGTCCCCAGGAAAAACAAATGCAAAAAGGCAAAATGGTTGTCTGAGAAGGCCTTACAAATAGCTGAGAAAAGAAGAGAAGCTAAAGGCAAAGGAGAAAAAGAAAGATATACCCATTTGAATGCAGAGTTCCAAAGAATAGCAAGGAGATGAGAGGGAAACAGGCAGGAAGGCCAGTGGTCTCCAAACGGAGGAAATAGGCTGCAAGTGTCAGACATTTTTTAATCTCTCTCTTAAGCAGCAGAAGGAAACAAACTAGTGAAATATATATATATATATATATATATATATACACATATATACACACACATATATATTATTTTTTTCCATTCTCTATACAAATATAAAAAGTACTCTTAAAGTACTGTGTTGCCATAATGACACCTGGTTCCACCTGAACTTAACTTTCCTCAAACCTTGAGATAACCATTGCATTTTTCTTATGGAAATGTTTGTCTTAAGCTATGTTAATGTGCTATGCATTTACCCCAGACTCTGTCTTCAAGTCGGTTCACCTAAAGACTCAGAACTGACTTGACAGACCAGTATGTTATACAGTGCTCTCTTAATCTCTGTTAATGAAACTATATATTTGTATGGGAATCTGCCTTTCTTCAAGATTCATGTCAATCATTTTATGGCCTGGGATGACTCACCTGGTGCCAAGATTATCTCAAAATACATATTGTGGGTGAGGGGCCTGGTGCCACTCTCTGAGTTTTGAGACATGACCTTCCTTTAATTAGCAGACGGCTAATAGCTATATAACATCCAGATAAAGACTAGCAGGGGGTATTCTTTATGCCCCCTTCTGATGTCTATGTCAGAAGCTTTATCTCCTTATACTTTAATAAAACTTTATTACACAAAAACTCTGAGCCATCAAGCCTCGTCTCTGGCCCTGGATTGAATTCTTCTCCTCCAGAGGCCAAGAATCCTGGTGTCTTTTCATGGTTCAGCAACAACCTTTCAGAGAGATAAGAAAGCCTTCCTCAGTGATTAGTGCAAAGAAATAGAGAAAAACAACAGAATGGGAAAGATTAGATCTCTGCAAGATAATTAGAGATACCAAGGGAACGTTTCATACAAAGATAGGCACAATAAAGGACAGAAATTGTACAGACCTTAGAGAAGCAGAAGATATTAAGAAGAGGTGATAACAATGCAAAGAACTATACAGAAAAAGATCACGACTCAGATAACCACAGTGGTGTGATCATTCACCTAGAGCCAGACGTCCTGGAATGTGAAGTCAAGTGGACCTTAGAAAGCATCACTACGAACAAAGCTAGTGCAGGCGATGGAATTCTAGTTGAGCTATTTCAAATCCTTAAAGATGATGCTGTTAAAGTACTGCACTCAAAATGCCAGCAAATTTGGAAAACTCAGCTGTGGCTATATGACTGGAAACGGTCAGTTTTCATTCCAATCCCAAAGAAGGGCAATGCCAAAGAATGTTCAAATTACTGCACAGTTGCACTCATCCCACATGCTAGCAAAATAATGGTCAAAATTCTCCAAGCCGAGCTTCAACAGTATATCAACTGAGAACTCCCAGATATTCAAGCTGGATTTAGAAAAGGCAGAGGAACCAGAGATCAAGTCCCCAATATCCACTGGATAATAGAAAAAGCAAGAGAGTTTCAGAAAAACATCTACTTCTCCTTCATTGATTATGCCAAAGCCTTTGACTGTGTAGATCACAACAAACTATGGAAAATTCTTCAAGAGATGAGAATACCAGCCCATCTTACCTGCCTCCTGAGAAATTTGTATGCAGGTCAAGATAGAACCAGACATGGAACAAAAGAGTGGTTCCAAATTGGGAAAGGAGTACATCAAGGATATATATTGTATAGCTTACATGCAGAGTACATCAAAGCTGTATATTATATAACTTATACATAGAGTACATCATGTGAAATGCCAGACTGAATGAAGCACAAGCTGTAATCAAGACTACTGGGAGAAATATCAGCAACCTCAGATATGCAGATGATACCACCCTTATGGCAAAAAGTGAAGAGAAACTGAAGAGCCTCTGGATGAAAGTGAAAAAGGAAAGTGAAAAAGCTGGTTAGAGCTCAACATTCAAAAACCTAAGATCATGGCATCCAGTCCCATATCTTCATGACAAATAGATGGGGAAACAATGAAAATGGTGAGAGACTTTATTCTTTGGGGCTCCAAATTTACTGCCAATAGTGACTGCAGCCATGAGATTAAAAGATGCTTGCTCTTTGGAAGAAAAGCTATGACCAACCTAGACAACATATTAAAAAGCAGAGACATTACTTTGCTTACAAAGGTCCATCTAGTCAAAGCTATGGTTTTTCCAGTAGTCATGTATGGATGTGAGAGTTGTACTACAAAGAAAGCTGAGCACTGAAGAACGATGCTGTTGAATTATGGTGTTGGAGAAGATTCTTGAGAGTCCCGTGGACTTCAAGGAGATCAAATCAGTCAATCCTAAAGGAAATCAGTCCTGAGTAGTCATTGGAAGGACTGATGTTTAAGCTGAAACTCCAACACTTTGGCCACCGGATGCTAAGAACTGACTCATTGGAAAAGACCCTGGTGATGGGAAAGATTGAAGGCAGGAGGAGAAGGGGATGACAGAAGATGAGATGGTTGGATGTCATCACTGACTCGATGGACATGAGTTTGAGCAAGTTCCAGGAGTTGGTGATCGATAGGGCAGCCTGGTGTGCTGCAGTCCATGGGCTCGCAAAGAGTTGGACATGACTGAGTGACTGAACTGAACTGAAGAAAAGGCACACAAATAATGAAAGCCATATGCTCACCCTAGCTTTATGCATGGTGGCAGTTTCTAAACTCCTGCTCAAAAATTAGACACCAGTCAAAAAAGAACATTCTTGAGTATTTCAGGAGACATACTGTAATTTGGGCAGGGTGGGCTAGATTGTGGGACTAGAATTTTAAGAGCGGTATACCAGAGAGAACACAGTTAAACACAGAAATATTCTAGAAAGCTTTATGGAGTTTCATTTAATTTTAATCACTTGCCAAAATGAATATGCATAGGGTAAAATTCCACGATACTAACTGATCAGACAATTAACTTCTGTGGGAAGAGCAATTACAAGTTTAAGACAACTATAATAATTCCCATAATTACTTATGTATAATTTAAGTTTTCATCATCCAGAATCAAGAACCTTAGTTGAAAATGAGGGACAATTATGAGGGATATATATGTGGGTTAATATATATATGAACATTCCCAGTGTCTCAGCAGTAATGAATCCTCTGTAATGCAGGCCCAAGGAAGATGAGGTTTCCATCCTTGTGTCAGGTGGATTGCCCAGAGGAGGGCATGACAACCCACTTGAGTATCCTTGCCTGGAGAATTCCATGGACAGAGGAGCCTGGTGGGCCACAGTTCATAGGGTCTCTGATTCAGATACGACTGAAACTACTTAGCACACATGCACATACATGTGAACACATCTCTATCTCTCATCTGTCAGCTGAAAGGACCTGGAAGGAATGACACCCCAGTAGCAGGAAGCACACCTAGTGCTCAGATCTTAATCTCTATTATCATGTTCCAATTTTTTAAAAGATAGGACTTAGTAGAGATATAGTAGTCCTGATTCCAGGATTATGGTAGGAAATAAAATAAGCAAGAAAATAAGAAATTGCAAAAAAAAAAAAATCAGAACCACAATTATTGGGAGATATCAAAGGGATACAGGAGCCAACTGAAAAAGGCTATGAGTGGTCAAATGTGGACATCTATCAACAAAATATATAAAGTATCCTCTTTATATATCTCAAGATATATAAAGTATACTCAAGATATACTCTTTGCCACCCCATGGACTATAGCCTGCCAGGCTCCTCCATCCATAGGATTTTCCAGGCAGGAATACTGGAGTGAGCTGCCATTTCCTTCTCCAGGGGATCTCCCCAACCCAGGGATTGAACCCGGGTCTCCTGCATTGCAGGCAGATTCTTTATCATCTGAACCACCAGGAAGCTCCAAGCTATATAAAGTAATATTAAATTAGAGCCCCAAATGTGAAATATCTGTGTCTATATGATATAAATTATTGGATAAATAATAGATACTGAATTAATATATGGGTGAAGCAAACCTCCTAGCAGAAGAATTTCACCTAATCACCTTCAAGGAGGTAAAGCAGAATTCCTCACTGCTTAGTTTGGGCTGCCTATAGTGTTTTCCTTCTAAACAGCACAGTATGGAGAGGGAGGAAAAAAATAGGTTTACAGTAGAGACACCTAAAAACATATCTGAAGTGTGGTGATCAAGATTAACATCAACAGAAGTAAGTTATATTGATGTTATGAACTCTTTATATGATGTAATAAGGTTGACACTTTGTCTCTGGGAACATTCTCCCAATAACACATTACCTCTTTCTAATTATGATTTAAAATATTAGAAACATCTGATTTAAAGCACATTCTGACAAATGAATCATACTAATATGTTAATAACAGGGTAACTGGATTTGTGTTATATGGGAACTCTGTTCTATCATCACAATACTTTTTTAAATCTAAAACTGTTCTAAAATTAAAGTTTATTTAAAAGTATGACAGTGTCTTGTTGGGTTTATAAATATGAAGAAATAGCATGTATGACAACAGCATTAAGTAAAGGAAGAAGGAAAAGGAAGTATGCTATTGTAATGTCCCTACAATAAAAGTAAAGTATATATCATTTAAAAGATAACTAACACAACAGACAAAGGCAAGCATGAAAAGTAAAAAAGACCATATGTTTCCAAAATTAAATAATAATAGCAAGATAATAGATTTAACCCAGACATATCAATGATAATGTTAAAAGTACATAAAAAATGTAATAAAATATGAAGATTTTCTTTTTGAAATTTTCATCCAATTTACTGAGATATAATTGACATAACATTATGTGATTTGATATATATACGTTTACAGTGAATTGATTGCCACAGTAAGTTTGGTTAACATATATCACCTCACACAGTTACAAAAAATTTTTATCTTATGGTGAGAATGACTTTCATAGCAACCTTTAAATATGTATTTTAAAACGTATTGTTAGCTGTAGTCTGGAGAAGGAAATAGCAACCTACTCCAGTATTCGTGCCTAGAGAATCCCAGGGACAGAGAAGGCTGGTGGGCTGCCATCTGTGGGGTCGCACAGAGTGGGACATGACTGAAGGGACTTGGCAGCAGCAGCAGCAGCAGCTATAGTTATCATGGTGTACATTGCAATCTTAAAATTTATTATCATATTATATACCTTTGACCTCCTTCACCCAACCCCTTGACATCAGCCCCACTACTTCTGGTGGCCACAAATCTGATCTCTGTTCCTATAAGTTTGGTTTGTTTATATTTCACATATAAATAAAATCATGTCATATTTGTCTTTCTCTGTCTGACTTATAGCCGAATGCCCTTCAGGTCCATCCTTGTCCTCTCAAATGTTAGGATCTCCTTATTTTTTAATGGCTAATATTTTTGCGTGTGTATGTATGTGTGTGTGACATTTCCTTTATTTAGTTGTCCAGTGATGGACGTTTAGGTTGTTTCCATGTCTTGGGTATTGCAAAGAATGCCAGAATGAAAATCAAAGTGCAGATACCTGTCAGGATAATGATTTTGTTTCCTTTATATATATATATATATATATGCAGGTCAGGAAGCAACAGTTAGAACTGGACATGGAACAACAGACTGGTTCCAAATAGGAAAAGGAGTTCGTCAAGGCTGTATATTGTCACCCTGTTTATTTAACTTATATGCAGAGTACATCATGAGAAATGCTGGACTGGAAGAAACACAAACTGGAATCAAGATTGCTGGGAGAAATATCAATAACCTCAGATATGCAGATGATACCACCCTTATGGCAAAAAGTGAAGAGGAACTCAAAAGCCTCTTGATGAAAGTGAAAGTGGAGAATGAAAAAGTTGGCTTGAAGCTCAACACTCAGAAAACGAAGATCATGGCATGTGGTCCCATCACTTCATGGGAAATAGATGGGGAAACAGTGGAAACAGTGTCAGACTTTATTTTTTGGGGCTCCAAAATCACTGCAGATGGTGACTGCAGCCATGAAATTAAAAGACGCTTACTCCTTGGAAGGAAAGTTATGACCAATTTAGATAGCATATTCAAAAGCAGAGACATTATTTTGCCAAGAAAGGTCCGTCTAGTCAAGGCTATGGTTTTGCTGTGGTCACGTATGGACTGTGTGGTCTAGTCAAGGCTGTGGTCACGTATGGATGTGAGAGTTGGACTGTGAAGAAGGCTGAGTGCCTAAGAATGGATGCTTTTGAACTGTGGTGTTGGAGAAGACTCTTGAGAGTCCATTGGACTGCAAGGAGATCCAACCAGTCCATTCTGAAGGAGATCAGCCCTGGGATTTCTTTGGAAGGAATGATGCTAAAGCTGAAACTCCAGTACTTTGGCCACCTCATGTGAAGAGTTGACTCATTGGAAAAGAGTCTGATGCTGGGAGGGATTGGGGGCAGGAGGAGAAGGGGACGACAGAGGATGCGATGGCTGGATGGCATCACTGACTCGCTGGACGTGAGTCTGAGTGAACTCCTGGAGTTGGTGATGGACAGGGAGGCCTGGCCTGCTGTGATTCATGGGGTCGCAAAGAGTCGGACACGACTGAGCGACTGATCTGATCTGATCTGATCTGATATATATACACACACACACAAGTGGAATTTCTGGATGATATGGTAGCTCCATTTTTAATTTTATAAGCAAGTTCTATATATATATATATATATATGTATGTATTTCTATATAGGCTATACCAATTTACATACTGACTAACAATGTACTGCTGCTGCTGCTGCTAAGTCACTTCAGTCGTGTCCAATTCTGTGCGACCCCATAGATGGCAGCCCACCAGGCCCCGCCATCCCTGGGATTCTCCAGGCAAGAGTATTGGAGTGGGTTGCCATTGCCTTCTCCTTAACAATGTACAAGTGTTCCCTTTTCTATGCATCCTCACCAGCATTTGTTGTTTCTTATCTTTTTTTTTTTTTTTAATTTCGGAAGCCGCTGCCGCCACTCCTGGCCACCGGCTTCCTCCCCTCCTCTGTTTTGATTCGACTGACCACATCACTCTAAGCCACGAGACCCGGATCTGCCGGCTCCCGCGGGCGGCGGCGCAACAGATTGCCTGTTTCTTATCTTTTTAGTGAAGAGCCATTCTAAAAATTGGGTGGTATCATATTATAGCTTTGATTAGCTCTTCACTGATGATTAGTAATATTAGACATCTTTACATGTATCTGTTCCCCATTTGAATGTCTCCTTTGGAAAAACATCCGTTTAGTTTCTCTAATGCTTTTTTAGGGTTTCCCAGGTGGCACTAGTGGTAAAGAACCCGCCTGCCAGTGCAGGAGACATAAGAGACATGGGTTAGATCCTTGGGTAGGGTTCAATTCCTGGAGGAGGGCACAACAAACCACTCCAGTATTCTTTTTTTATTATTTATTTATTTAAGGATAATTGCTTTACAGAATTTTGTTTTCTGTCAAACCTCAACATGAATCAGCCACGGGTATGCATATATCCCCTCCCTCTTTAACCTCCTTCCCATCTCCCTCCCCATCCCACCCCTCTAGCTTGATATAGAGCCCCTGTTTGAGTTTCCTGAGCCATACAGCAAATTCCTGTTGGCTATTAATTTTACAAATGGCTATGTAAGTTTCCATGTTACTCTTTCCATACATCTTACCTTATCCTCCACTCTCTCCAGGTTCATAAGGCTATTCTCTATGTCTGTTTATCCATTGCTGCCCTGTAAATAAATTCTTCAGTACCATTTTTCTAGACTCTGTATATATGCATTAGAATATGATATTTATCTTTCTCTTTCTGACCTACTTCACTCTGTATAATAGGTTCTAGGTCCATCCACCTCATTAGAACCGACTCAAATGTGTTCCTTTTTATGGTTAAGTAATATTCCATTGTGTATATATACCATAACTTCTTTATCAATTTGTCTGTCAGTGGATATCTAGGTGGCTTCCATGTTCTAGCTATTGTAAATAGTGCTGCAATGAACAATGAGATGCATGTGTCTTTCAATTTTGGTTTTCTCAGGGTATATGCCTAGGAATGGGATTGCTGGGTTATATGGCGGTTTTATTCCTAGTTTTTTAAGGAATATCCAACCATCTTCCATAGTGGCTGTATCAATTTACATTCCCACCAACACTGCAAGAGTGTTCCCTTTTCTCCATACCCTCTCCAGCATTTATTGTTTGTGGACTTTTTGATAATGGTCATTCTGATCGGTGTGTGGTGATATCTTACTGTAGTTTTGATTTGCATTTCTCTAATAATGAGTAATGTTGAGCATTTTTGCATTTGTTAGCCATTGTAAGTCTTCTTTGGAGAAATGTCTGTTTAGATCTTTTTCCCACTGTTTGATTGGGTGGTTTGTTTTTCTGGTATTGAGTTGTATGAGCTGCTTGTATGTTTTGGAAATTAATCCTTTGTCAGTTGTTCCATTTGCTATTATTTTCTCCCATTCTGAGGGTTGTCTTTTCACCTTGCTTATAGTTTCCTTTGCTGTGCAAAAATTTTAAGTTTAATCAGGTCCCACTTGTTTACTTTTGTTTTTATTTCCATTACTCTAGGAGGTGGGTCATAGAGGATCTTGCTTTGATTTATGTCATTGAATGTTCTGCCTATGCTTTCCTCTAAGAGTTTTATAGTTTCTGGTCTTATATTTAGGTCTTTAATGCATTTTGAGTTTATCTTTGTGTATGGTGTTAGAAAATGTTCTAATTTCATTCTTTTACATGTAGCTGTCCAGATTTCCCAGCACCATTTATTGAAGAGGCTGTCTTTGCCCCATTATATATTCTTGACTCCTTTGTCAAAAATAAGGTACCCATAAATGCATGGGTTTATTTCTGGGCTTTCTATCTTATTTTATTGGTCTATATTTCTGTTTTTGTGCCAGTACCATTCTGTCCTGAAGACTGTAGCTTTGTAGTGTAGTCGAAAGTCAGGAAGGTTGATTCCTCCAGCTCCATTCTTCTTTCTCAGGACTGCTTTGGCTATTTGGGGTCTTTTGTGTTTCCATATAAATTGTGAAATTTTTATTCTAGTTCTGTGAAAAGTGTCATTGGCCATTTGATAGAGATCACATTGTATCTGTAGATTGCACTTGGTAGTATAGTCATTTTCAAAATATTGAGTTTTTCCAACCTAGGAACATGGAATATCTCTCCATCTGTTTATGCCATCTTTGATATCTTTCATTAGTGTCATAATTTTCTGTGTACAGTTCTTTTGTCTCCTTAGGTAAGTTTATTCCTAGATAGTTAAATCATTTTGTTGCAGTGGTAAATGGGGTTGATTCCTTAATTTCTCTTTCTGATTTTTCATTGTTAGTATACAAGAAATGCAAGTGATTTCTGTGTATTGGTTTTGTATCCTGCAACTTTGCTAAATTCACTGATTAGCTCTAGTAGTTTTCTGATACTATCCATAGGGTTTTCTATGTACAGTATCATGTCATCTGCAAACAGTGAGACCTTTATTTCTTCTTTTCCAATCTGGATTCCTTTTATTCATTTTTCTTCTCTGACTGCTGTAGCTAGGACTTCCAGAATTATTTGAATAATAGTGGTATAAATGGACACCCTCGTCTTGTTCCTGATCTTTGAGGGAATGCTTTCAGTTTTTCACCATTGAGAATAATGTTTGCTGTAGGCTTATCATATATGGCCTTAACTCTGTTGAGGTAGATTCCTTCTATGCCCATTTTTTGAAGAGCTTTAATCAAATAGGTGCTGAATTTTGTCAAAGGCTTTTTCTGCATCTACTGAGATTACCATATGGTTTTTATCTTTCAATTTGTTAATATGGTATATCACATTGATTGATTTGCATATATTGAAGAATCCTTGCTTTCCTGGAATAAACCCAACTTGATCATAGTGTATGAGCTTTTTGATGTGTTGCTGAATTCTGTTTGCTAAAATTTTGTTGAAGATGTTTGCATCTATGTTCATCAGTCATATTGGCCTGTAGTTTTCTTTTTTTGTGTTGTCTTTCTCTGGTTTTGGTATCACGGTGATGGTGGCCTTGTAGAATGAATTTGAAGTGTTCCTTCCCCTGCAATTTTTTGAAAGAGTTTTAGAAGGATAGGCATTAGCTCTTCTCTAAATGTTTGATAGGATTCTCCTTGAAGTCATCTGGTCCTGGGCTTTTGTTTTTTTTGAGAGAGATTTTTTTTTTATCACAGCTTCAATTTAAGTGCTTGTAGTTGGGTTGTTCATAATTTCTATCTCTTCCTGGTTCAGTCTTTTTTTTTTATCATTTTTAAAAATTTTATTTTATTTTTAAACTTTACATAATTGTATTAGTTTTGCCAAATATCAAAATGAATCCGCCACAGGTATACATGTGTTCCCCATCCTGAACCCTCCCCCCTCCTCCCTCCCCATATCATCCCTCTGGGTCGTCCCAGTGCACTAGCCCCAAGCATCCAGTATCATGCATCGAACCTGGACTGGCAGTCTTGGAGGATTGAACTTTCCTAAGAGTCTGTCCATTTCTTCCAGGTTATCCATTTTATTGCCATATAGTTGTTCATAATAGTCTCTTATCATCCTTTTTATCTCTGAATTGTCTCTCCTTTTTCATTTCTAATTTTGTTGATTTGATTCTTCTCTCTTTTTTCCTTGATGAGTCAAACTAAAGGTTTGTCAATTTTGTCTATCTTCTCAAAGAATCAGCTTTTAGTTTCATTAATCTTTACTATTGCTCCTTTCATTTCTTTTTCATTTATTTCTGCTCAGATCTTTATGATTTCTTTCCTTCTACTAATTTTGGCAGTTTTTTTTTTTACTTCTTTTTCCAGTTGTTTTAGGTGTAAAGTTAGGTTGTCTATTTGATGTTTCTCTTGTTTCTTGAAGTAGGATTGTATTGCTATAAACCACCCTCTTTGAACTGCTTTTGTTATATCCCATAGGTTTTGAGCAGTCATGTTTTCATTGTCATTTGTTTCTAGAAATTTTTTGATCTCCCTTTTAATTTCTTCAGTACCTGTTGGTTATTTAGAAATGTATTGTTTAATCTCCATGTGTTTGTGTTTCTTACAATTTTTTTTCCTTGTAATTGATATCTAGTCTCATAGCTTTGTGGTCTGAGAAGATGCTTGATATAATTTCAATTTTTTTTAATTTACTGAGGTTTAATTTGTGACCCAGAATGTGGTCTATCCTGGACAATGTTCCATGTGAACTTGAGGAGAAGGTGTATTCTTCTGTATTGGATGGACTGTCCCGAAGATATTAATGAAATCCTTCTCATCTAACGTATCATTTAAGACTTGTGTTTCCTTATTAATTTTCTGTTTTGATGATATGTCCATTGTTATGAGTGGGGTGTTAAGTCTCCTATTACTATTGTGTTACTGTCAATTTCTCCTTTTATGCCTGTTAGTGTTTGTCTTGTGTATTGAGGTGCACCTATGTTGGATGCATAGATATTTACAATTGTTATGTCTTTCTTTCAGATTGATCCCTTGAACATTATGTAATGTCCGTCCTTATCTCATGTAATCTTCTTTATTTTAAGGTCTATTTTGTCTGATATGAGGGTTGCTACTCCAGCTTTCTTTTGCTTCCCATTTGAATGGAATATATTTTTCCATCCTCTCACTTTCAGTCTATTTGGAGGTCTCAAGTGGGTTTCTTGTAGACAGCATATATATGAATCTTGTTTTTATATCCATTCAGTCAGTCTGTGTCTTTTGATTGGAGCATTTAATCCATTTACATTTAAAGTCATTATTGATATATATGTTCCTGTTACTGTTATCTTAATTGTTTGGGATTGATTTTGTATATCTTTTTTCTTCTTTTATATTTTTTGACTATATAAGTCTGTCTAACATTTGTTGTAAAACTGCTTTGGTGGTACCGAATTCTCTTAACTTTTGCTTATCTGAAAACCTTTTCATTTCTCCATCAATTTTGAATGATATCCTTGCTAGGTACAATAACCTTGGTTGTGTATTTTTCCCTTTCAATACTTTAAATATATTCTGCCATTCCCTTCTGGTCTTCAGAATTTCTGCTGAAAGATCAGCTGTTAAGCATATGGGGTTTCCCTTCTCTGTAACTTGTTGCTTTTCCCTTGCTGCTCTTAATATTCTGTCTTTGTGTTTAGTCTTTGTTAGTTTGATTAGTATGTACCTTGTCATGTTTCTCCTTGGGTTTATCCTCTTTGTGACTCTTTGTGCCTCTTGGACTTGACTGAATATTTCCTTTTCCATGTCAGGGAAATTTTCTACTATAATCTCTTCAAAAAATTTCTCATACCGTTTTTTTTTCTCTTCTTCTTCTGGGACCCCTATAATTTGAACATTGGTGCACTGGATATTGTCCCAGAGGTCTCTGAGACTATCCTCAGTTCTTTTAATTCTTTTAACTTTATTCTGCTTTTCAGAAGTTATTTTCACCATTTTATCTTCCAGCTCATTCGTTTATTTTTCTGCTTCAGATATTCTGCTATTGATTCCTTCTAGAGTATTTTTAATTTCAGAATTGTGTTGTTTGTCTCTGTATGTTTATTCCTTAATTCGTCTAGTTCTTTGTTAATTGATTCTTGCATTTTCTTCATTTTGCTTTCAAGGTTTTTGATCAACTTTACTATCATTATTCTGAAATCGTTTTCAGGTTGCTTTCCTATTTCCTCTTCATTTATTTGGACTTCTGTGCTTCTCGTTTGTTCCTTCATTTGTGCAGTATTTCTCTGCCTTTTCATTATTATTATTTTTTTAACTTATTGTGTTTGAGGTCTCCCTTTCCCAGGCTTCAGGGTTGATTCTTTCTTCCTTTTGGTTTCTACCTTCCTAAGGCTGGCCCAGTGGTTTGTGTAAGCTTCATATAGGGTGAGATTTGTGTTGAGTTTTTTGTTTATTTGTTTGTTTGTTTTTCATCTGATTGGCAACGCTGAGTGAGATGGTAATCCTGTCTGATGATGATTGGGTTTGTATTGTTTTATTTGTTGTTTAGATGCCAATACACAGGGTGCTAATGGTGGCTGGGTGATGGCAGGTCTTGTATTCAAGTGGTTTCCTTTGTGTGAGTTCTCACTATTTGATACTCCCTAGGGTTAGTTTCGGAGAAGGCAATAGCACCCCACTCCAGTACTCTTGCCTGGAATATCCCAAGGATGGAGGAGCCTGGTAGGCTGCAGTCCATGGGGTCGCTAAGAGTCGGGCAGGACTGAGCGACTTCATTTTCACTTTTCACTTTCATGCATTGGAGAAGTAAATGGCAACCCACTCCAGTGTTCTTACCTGGAGAATCCCAGGGACGGGGGAGCCTAGTGGGCTGCCATCTATGGGGTCACACAGAGTCGGACACAACTGAAGCGACTTAGCAGCAGCTTAGCAGGGTTAGTTTTCTGGTAGCCTAGGGTCTTGGAGTCAGTGCTCTCACTCCAAAGACTCAGGGCTTGAACTCTGGTCAGGAACTAAGATTTCAAATGTGGTTTGTTATGGCATTACATGAGATTAAAACAAAAACCCAAAAGTGAGAACCCAAAGATGAACACCAGACAAATGGTAGTTACAAAAGTAGTCAAATAATAATTAAAATAATGGAATATACACATATACACATACAGTCATAAGCAAACTCAAAACAGTCCAAAAAAAATTAAGCACAGTAGATTGAACCAGGGAACAAAAAGAATCAAAAATTATATTTACCAGTTAAGAACAAAATAATTAAAGCACAAACTGGAAAACAAAACTAAAGCAGAGTGTCAAGTGGGAAATAAAGCAGTTAAAACAAAACTAACAAATATGTTGAAAGGAAAGGTAAGAAAGAAAAGAAAGAAAAAATAGATATGCAATATTCAATAGAGGTAGATGAAGAAGATTTATATACATTAAAGATTAACTGCAAGGGAAAAACAGTAAAAGGCAAACAAAGAAATAAGTGTAGAAAAATAATGATAGGTTTTAAAAAATTAAAATTTTTAAAAAAGAAAAGGAAAAGAAAAAAGAAACGAACAAAGAAAGAAAGAAAACTTCACAAAACTGCAAAAGCCCAATGTAGAGGCAGAGTTTTATAATAACAATAAAAAGTGTGACTGAATATACACATATACATATACACACATAAGCAAAAAAAAACGGTCCAAAAGAAAATAAAGTACAATAGATTGACCCAGCAAGCAAACAAAACCAAAAATTATATCTACCAGTTAAGAACAAAGCCAACTAAAGCACCAAAAGGAAAACAAAACTAAAGCAAGGTGCCAAGAAGGGAATAAAGTAATGAAAATAAAACTAACAAATATTTTGAGAGGAAAGGAAAGAAAGAATAAATATGCAAAGTTAAATATAGATAGATAAAGAAGATTTATATACATTAAAGAAAAAGCAAGAGAGTTCCAGAAAAACATCTATTTCTGCTTTATTGACTATGCGAAAGCCTTTGACCGTGTGGATCACAATCAACTGTGGAAAATTCTGAAAGAGATGGGAATACCAGGCCATCTGATCTGCCTCTTGAGAAATCTGTATGCAGGTCAGGAAGCAACAATTAGAACTGGACATGGAACAACAGACTGGTTCCAAATAGGAAAAGGAGTATGTCAAGGCTGTATACTGTCACCCTGTTTATTTAACTTATATGCAGAGTACATCATGAGAAATGCTGGACTGGAAGAAACACAAGCTGGAATCAAGATTGCCAGGAGAAATATCAATAACCTCAGATATGCATATGACACCACCCTTATGGCAGAAAGTGAAGAGGAACTAAAAAGCCTCTTGATGAAAGTGAAAGAGGAGAGTGAAAAAGTTGGCTTAAAGCTCAACATTCAGAAAACAAAGATCATGGCATCCGGTGTCATCACTTCATGGGAAATAGATGGGGAAACAGTGGAAACAGTGTCAGATTTTATTTTTTGGGGCTCCAAAATCAATGCAGATGGTGAATGCAGCCCTGAAATTAAAAGACGCTTACTCCTTGGAAGGAAAGTTATGACCAACCTAGATAGCATATTCAAAAGCAGAGACATTACTTTACCAACAAAGGTCTGTCTAGTTAAGGCTATGGTTTTTCAGTGGTCATATACGAATGTGAGAGTTGGACTGTGAAGAAAGCTGAGCGCTGAAGAATTTATGCTTTTGAACTGTGGTGTTGGAGAAGACTCTTGAGAGTCCCTTGTACTGCAAAGACATCCAACCAGTCCATTCTAAAGGAGATCAGTCCTGGGTGTTCGTTGGAAGGAATGCTGCTGAAGCTGAAACTCCAGTACTCTGGCCACCTCATGCAAAGAGTTGACTCATTGGAAAAGCCTCTGATGCTGGGAGGGATTGGGGGCAGGAGGAGAAGGGGACGACAGAGGGTGAGATGGCTGGATGGCATCACTGACTCGATAGACGTTAGTCTCGGTGAACTCCGGGAGTTGGTGATGGACAGGGAGGCCTGGTGTGCTGTGATTCATGGGGTTGCAAAGAGTCGGACATTACTGAGTGACTGAACTGAACTGCAAGAACAGTAGGAAAAGCAAACAAATGAATAACTATAGAAAAAAATAACAATAGGTTTAAAAAACTAAAAAATTAAAGTAAAAAAATCAAAAAATAATAAGGAAACTCACAGAACTGCAAAAGCCCCAAAAGAGGCAGAGGTTTACAGCAACAGTAAAAAAATGTGACTTAGGAAAAAAAAGCTCAAAAGCTTAATTAGATTTCATACTGCTAATAAAATTGACAACTACAACAAAGGGGTGGGGGCGGGGAGAAAAAATATCCAAAAGAATCTACAGAACAGGTCAAAATTAAGAATAACAAATGCTTTTCTTGAGTCATTGCTGTCAGAGGCCTTTCCCTCCCTGGGAGTCCCAGTCTGCCTCACTTTCCTGGGATGCCCTCCAAAACTCTGCCTATCTCTGGACCTGCTGTGTGGCCATCTCAGATTCTAATCTTGTCTTACTCCCGTGTGTTCTTGCCTCCAATGTGCACAGCTATCAGAACTAGTGCATTTGCATTTGTGGGAGCTGTCAATGTCCTTTTATGTATTCCATAGATATAGGGTCTGCCTGGTTGATCATGCCTTCCTCTGTGATTTGATGACATTTGTAGTGTAGGCTTTGACTTCTTTATTATAATGTTTTGTTTAACTACTGTACAAGCTCACTCTGCTCACCACACAGCAAGCCAAGTAACCAATATGAGGTGTTGAGGAAAGGAATATGACTTTTTTCGGAAAGCCAGCTGACTGAGACCAATGTCTCAAAATAACCATCTTGTTGGGGTCTGGATGTCAGGTTGTTTTATAGAACAGAGAGTGGGTGGGGTGGGGGGGAGTTGAGGAAGTAAAGTAAAAAGGCCACTATCTTACAAATATCTCAGTCTCAGGGAGGGAATGTGTTAATCTCTTCATATTTGCAGCCATACTCAGGTGGGCAGGGTCAGATTATCTGATATGAGCTGAACAAAGGCACTTTTATTTTAATAGTTCCCTCATAGCTCAGTAGGTAAATAATCTGCCTGCAATGCAGGAGACCCAGGTTCAATTCCTGGGTCACGAAGATGCTCTGGAGAAGGAAATGGCAACCCGCTCCAGTATTCTTGCCTGAAGAACCCCATGGATAGAGGAGCCTGGGAGGCTACAGTCCACGGGGTTGCAAGAGTCAGACATGAACATCTGAGGCAGACCACTATGTTTAATTGTTTAAAACCAACAAAAAGCAAACGTTAAAGTCAAAGACACAGATCCAGTAAGGAGTCAAAATTGGGTCTTCCCTGCAACACTACTACAGGTTTTCCCTTTGCGGTTACCAAAGGCTTTTATAAAATATATTATATTTATAGCACCCTATTTTACTTCAAAAACATTAAGTTCTATAGCATTTTAAAACTTTACACTTTTATTTGTCTCCCTTCATATTTTAGGTTATTGATGTCACAAATTACATATTTTATATCATGTATCTAATAATAAATTTTTGTTATTTTTAATCCATGTGTTTCTTATGTTAAACCAAGGGTATAAGTTATACAGCACCATTACAATATTAGAAAATCCATCTTTGACTACATATTTACCATTACTATTTATATCAACCTTCATCTGCTCTTACAATATTAATCACCATCTTTTTATTTCCACTTGAAGAGATCTCTTTTAGCATTTCTGGTAAGGCAGGTCTAGTGGTTATAAACCCCCTAAGCTTTTGTTTGAGAAAGTCTTTATCTCGTCTTCATTTCTCAAGGACAGTTGTGTCATGTATAGTATTCTTGATTGACAGTTTTTTTCTCTTTCAATATTTTAAATATATCATCATATTGTCTCCTGAACTAAAGTTTCTTTTGGGAAATCAACGAATAACAAATGACCTGTTTACTTTTTTTTTTTTTAAGTACAGTCAAAAATACTGTCAAAGCAGCAACAAATAATACAGCTCCTCCATGGTAAAGGATCCGCCTGCAATGCAGGAGACCTGAGTTCAATCCTTGGGTTGGGAAGATCCCTGGAGAAGGGAATGGCAACCCACTCCAGTATTATTGCCAGGAGAATTCCATGGACAGAGGAGCCTGGCAGGCTACCGTCCATGGAGTCGCAAAGAATAGGGCATGACTGAGCACTTCCAGTTTCACTTGGCAACAAGAATGATGTTGCACTGAGTAATGTTCTAGGACAGCTCCATGAAGTTGAAAGAACAACATTATCTACTACAGACAGAAAGTACACATCAGTGGAGAGTCTCAACTTTGTGTAATCTTTAGGGTGTTTGGTTTGTCAACATCAGATTTTGGATTGGCATAGCCTTGAGATTGAATCAGGTCAACAAGGGACCACAGATCATCATACCAGCGGGAAATGGGGAGACAGGACACAAAATCGTTTTCTTATAATATGAGGTCATTTATACCAAATGCTGTAAAGAAAGAAAGTGAACATATTTAGCCTGTGGAGGCAGAAGAAAGGGGAAGTATCAGCCTCACTTCTCTCCCACCATACAAGAAAAATACAGATCTCTGTATTTCTTCATTATAATACGCTAGAAAACAGATTTCTTTCTGATTCTGCTTTTTTAAAAATTAATCTCCATATCCAAACAGTTCCTAGACACTAAACATTATACAAAATGTCCTCTCTATCTTAATTACTATTTGTTCAGGTCTTTGTAATCTCTAACCTATATGAATACATTCCTTCATTCATCCACTAATATTTTTTGATCACCTAACTCTTGTTTGGACCCACAGTAGTCATGAAAGGAGCACTATGATGAAAATTGATAGACACCATCTCTTCCCCATGATGATCATATGTTGTGGTTAATAATGTTAAATGCTTAGGAAATGAGTACAAGGATGAAGAACAGTCTTATCACAGTCCCTACAAGAGTCATCTATTAGGTTATCAGGATTCTTAGAAGAATTGGTTCTAAATGAAAATCAGAAGGCCACAGTAAATTAGAGAGAATGAAAATACCTGAATGTAGAATATTGTGTGAGAAAGAACAATGAACTAAAAATTATTTTATAGTATATGTCAAAATAAAAACCTTAAAAAATGAAATACAAAAATAAAATTAATGTCATTTTTTTCTTCTAGGGTTGTGTGTGTGCATGCAGTATATATCATATATGTGTGCGTATGTATATATCTCCACATACATATACATGCTCATATATATGAATATATATGACTATAGTTATCTATGGCTTTAGAAATATATATATTTAGATGAATACTCACTGAATTTTATATAGCTGAAACATTCCTTTATAGCTAGAAAGGATTTTGGGAGAAAATGAACACAAATTATCCACTTGAAAGGACAATTCAGAGCCATATGGAAAATCAACAAGGTAACTGTGGCAAAGTTTTTCCTGTGTTTGCTGCCGAGTACAAGGGCAGCACCATATGCTTCCATGTACATTACCCCAGGAAGGCAGTGCCACATGTTCACACATATGTCACCCATTTTGGCCTTCTGTATAAGTTAGTGTCCCAAGGGGTATGCTGAAAGAGGAAAGAGAAAGCAGCCACACAAGGAAGGAGATGTGGTGTGTTTTCTCTGATGACAGATTTTGTTAGACCATCACTTCAGTTGGCAAGCACCCAGAACAGCTGCTTTACCCTGGAGCAAAGGTTTTTGTTATATTACAAAATCTCTGCAATGAGTGAGACAGTGCAGCGAAGATGATGTGCCCCTTGGGAGTGGACTTTTCCTCCCTAGTGTAAGATGTGGAAAAGGCAGTAATTACATCTAAGACTTAACACTCACAGAGTTTTGTTTTCACTCTCTCTCCTTAGCCACTAAGTTTTGTAAAATGGTTGAATATCTATTTGCACATAAATGAAATTCTTTGCATTTAAAAGAAGCAGACTAAAAGAATGAGAAATTTAAAACACTCTGTTGTGGAGAGTTTGTTTTATTATGATTTAGTAATTAAATATTTGTGTTGTTTACCTATCAAAGTTGATGTCTGACTTCTTAGGTATATATATTATAAGGCTGTATGTATGTTACAGTTTGCAGAGCTAATCCAGGGGCTCAGTGGTAAAGAATTCACCTGCCGATGCAGGAGACTCAGAAGACACAGGTTTGATCCCTGGGTTGGGAAGATCCCCTGGAGGAGGAAATGGCAACCACTCCACTATCATTGCCAGGAAAATCTCATGGACAGAGGAGGCTGGTGGGATAGAGGCCATAGGGTCAAAATGAAGTCAAATGCGACTGATCATGCACATGCAGACTATGTTCACTCTACCGGAAAGTGTCAAAAGTGAGGAAAGCATTTCACAAACTCATAGAAAACAACTCACAATGATTAACAGGCTCTGTAGAGCCTGCTGAAAATTTAATGGTTTTATTTATCTTGAATGCAGATGTCAGAAATAGAGAGCTTATTGTAGAGCCAATCTCAAATGCCATGGTCTCTTAACCATATTTCCTTTATAGAATTTATAGATATATTAATATATCTATATTTAATACTATATTTGGCTTTTTCTAAAATTATCATTCAACTAGTTTTATATAATTAATAAAACACTATTTAGTTTTACATTTACCAGTCGATGTATATGGAGAAGATCTTAAAAAGCTTCATAAATCCAGTTGCTACCACTGAAGCTAATGAAATGTAATTAGTATCATTTTTTTCATGCTTTCTTCTACATTCCTACTTCCATCAAAAAGATACAAGGCTAAAGCAATAATAAAGTTAATAACTGTGTTCAATAATTGAATTCAGGTTTTATGTCACAAGAGAAAAGTTTGAATCTCAAAGTAAAATATTTTCCTCTTTGCTATTCTTGCTAAGTCACTTCAGTCGTTTCCGACTCTTTGCAACCCCACAGATGGCAGCCCACCAGGCTCTGCTGTCCCTGGGATTCTCCAGGCAAGAACACTGGAGTGGGCTGCCATTTCCTTCTCCAATGCATGAAAGTAAAAAGTGAAAGTGAAGTCGCTCAGTCGCGTCCGACTCTTAGCGACCCCATGGACTGCAGCCTACCAGGCTCCTCCATCCATGGGATTTTCCAGGCAAGAGTACTGGAGTGGGGTGCCATTGCTATTCTTAGGCAAACATAATTTGAGATCTACATTTAGAAGAATTTTTCATTGTTGGAAAACTCTGAAGTAGCTCTACGGATTTTACCAGGGGGAAAAAAAAGATAGTATTATCCCTTGTTTTAAACATATAAGATAAAACTCTCAGGAAGGTTTTAAAACTATTCCACATAGCTAGTAAGCAAGCAGTACCAAGCTATAAACCCAGGCCTATTTTACTCCAAAGCATTTATTTTCCCACCACATTGCTTTGTGTTATGTATATAGATCAATGCTTCCTCTTTTGTTTTCTCACAAAGACAGAGGGACAGATGTGAGGTGCATCTAATAAGACTCCTTAGAAGGTCCTGAGATGCTGAGCCCAGTTTTCCATCCACCTTAATAATAAATTCTGTTATTCTTTTCTCCTTCCTGTTTCACTCCCACAGTTCTTCACGCCTGCTATTAGTGATTACTTCTCAAAGTATATTCAAGGAAGCTTTAGTTTCTGGCCCTCCTGTCTTACATACTTTCTCTTTCATTTTTCACTCCCTATTTTCTTTCTGGAGCCTCCCAAATTATTTCCTCCCAAATCAACTACTTGCACATGAATCTCTGACTCGGAGTCTTTCTGGGGAAAGTTCAAATTAAGTAAGTATTCTTTTCAAAAAATCCCTTTCTTTGATTTTTCTCTTTCTCTTCTAATCCCATTTCTAATTGGCAGACCTTCCCTTCTTAATAGGCACTCAGAGTCCTCATGGGTTCTATCAAAGTCATAAGAGGATATATTAATCTGATTTACTCCAGAGAGTAAATTACTAGTAAGACATAGGGTCTTATACATCTTTGTGGTATTGGACTTTGGCATAGAGACCAGGTTGTACTCAGTGTTCTAAAATCTGATCATAGAATTTGTTATCTTTAATACTGGGAATAGAAGCTTTTAAAAAGTTGGTGATAAGAGTAGGAATTTATCTAAAACCATAGCTAACAAATAGTCATCTATCTTCCTTCTTGTAAAACTCTATTAAGTATCTTAAAAATAATATATATTTATATAACTTTCCTCAATGTATATATACGTATAGTTTAATGTTTATAATTACAATTTATAAACTCAAAAAGCTGTAAAATACATCTTAAGTCCCCCAAGCCATCTTTTCTCAGCCAACATGGTACTTTTGTTCTGAATGGTTACAGTTTTCACGAGGTAAAGTTAGTCCTTTTGTGATATATGCCCAACTGTCTACCATAACATTAATTTTGAAAAAATACAATAAAAGTGCTTCAAAAAGAAAAGCAAGTCCCTCAGGTGGACAAAAAACAGACTCCTTGGAATAGTCAATGTGATTAAATAGCAATAAAAAAAGATCATTGCAACTCATATGAAGAAGCTCAGATGGCCAATCTGATGCCACAGTCTGCATACTGTGTCACAACTCAAAAGCTGAGTGGTAAACATGGCATCAATCCTGTTATTGGCAAGAGTTTGAGAACATGGAAGAGCTGTTAGATCACACAGCCTGTGATGTTTCCCCACTGCAGTCTGACTCGCTCAGCTATCGCTGTGCCAGAATAAACAGGAAATCACTCCAGACAAATATCACCAGAGCATCCTGTTCCCAAAATGCCTAGCAGAGTTTAGTAAATAGAAATAATACTTTGATAGGTTCCGTATATTTAAAGTCCACAGGCTTTGACAACCTCTCAATAACCTCTCTGTGGTCTCTCAATAAACCAAAGGGAATTCAACTTTCTAAATTAGAATTTGCTCTCGGAGTTCAAAGAAACATGACACAGATGCTTAGAAAACAAGTTCAAAAGAGGGAAAGAGGAATTTAAATAGCTTGAAGATCAACAGGTTCAAATGCTTAAAGTAATTTGCTGTGGCAAAAGTAAGTTTTTATAAAACTAAATCCACACAAGGCAAATTTTAGAACATCTCATGTATCCTTGCTCTGACTCTGACAAATAAAAGAGATGTATGAGGGCCAATGGTATTTTCTCAATGATTGTTACAGCTTTTATTCTTAGAATCAAGTGTATAAATTGATGTAAAATAGTTGAATTTATCAACGTTAATTTGACAATTCCTTATTTTAAAAGAAAACTCCACCTGAAAAAGTTGAAAACTTACGTCCACACAAAAACCTGCACACTGATGTTTGTTCATAATTGCCAAAACTTGGAAGCAACCAAGATAGCCTTCAGTAGGTGAATAGATGTGGAAATGTTAATCACTCAGTCACATCTGATTCTTTGTGACCCCATGGACTGTAGCTCACCAGGCTCCCCTGTCCGTGGAATTCTGCAAACGAGAATACTGGAGTGGGTTGCCATTTCCTTCTCCAGGGGATCTTCCCAACCCATGGATGATCCCAACCCAGGTCTCCTACATTGCAGGCAAATTCTTTACCATTGAGCCACCCATATGGGCTTTAGGAAGCCCATAAAATGGGATATATACAAATATTGGAATGCTATTCAGCACTAAAAAAAAAAATGAGTTATCGAGCCATAGAAAGACATGGAAAAAAATACATAGTACTAAGTGAAATAAGCCAATCTAAAAGGGCTCAAATTGTGATTCCAACTACATAATCTGGAAAAGACAAAATGATGGAAATACAGAAAGATAGCTGGTTATCAGAATGAGGGGAAGAGGTGCATAGGCAGAGCACAGAGGATTTTGAGGGCAGTGAAAATACTTTTTATGATGTTGTAATGGTGGATATATGTCATTATACATCACCCAAACCCAAAGAATGTATAACGCCTAAAGTGTGGGCTTTGATTAAGTATGATGTGTTGATGTTGGCTAAGTCTTAATGAAAATGTACCCATTTTGGTGATTGGTTTGGTAATGGAGAGGCTATGCATATGTGGGAGCATGAAGTATATTGGAAATCTCTGTACCTCCCTCTCTGTTTTGTTGTAATCCTCAGCTTCCTTTAGAAATCTCTTAGAATATTGAAAACTACTTAAATAGTCAAAATATGGGTTTGATAAGTTAATTATACCATCAACCACTTAATGTAATGTAAATTTAGGTATTAAAATGATTATGAAGATGTACATTTGCTGGCCTAAAAATATGTTCTCTTAATAGTATAAAGGAAAAATTCAACTGTAAGTGAAAGTTGTTCAGTTGTATTTAACTCCTTGTGACCCCATGGACTGGGGCCTGCCTGACTCCTCTGTCCATGGTATTCTCCAGGCCAGAATACTGGAATGGGTAGCTGTTCCATTTTCCAGGGGATCTTACCAACCCAGGGATTGAACCCAGGTCTCCCTAATTGCAGGTGGGTTATTTATCATCTGAACCACCAGAAAAGCCCAAGAATACTGGAGTAGGTAGCCTATCCCTTCTCCAGGGAATCTTCCTGACCCAGAGATGGAACCGGGGTCTCCTGCTTTGCAAGCAGATTCTTTGCTGGCTGAGCTAGCAGGGAAGCCTATACCAAAAACATGTAGTACATAATCCCATTTTCCTTAAAAATATGGTGGTGTATGTCTAGGGAAAAAATATACTGTATTTCTACATAGTATGGTTATAGGTTGTTTTCAGATTTTTCAACATGTACTTCTGTGTTAACTGAATTTTTAAAATAGCATATTGTTAGAAAATATGTTTTTCTAGGATGTCTATAATTGGAAGAACAAACCTACTCTGATTTTTAATTTAATTTTTAAAATTAGTAGTTCCTGAGAGGAAAAAGAAAATTCCAGGTTTTGAACACTTGATATCTTTATTTATAAAATTTCTGTATTTTTTCTAATTCATTTTTTTTTTACATATACATGTATCTATTCTTTTAAAAATTCTTTTCCCATTTAGGTTATTACAGAACATTGAGCCAAGTTCCCTGTTCTATACAGTAGGTGCTTGTTGGTTGTCTATTTTAAATGTAGCAGAGTGTACATGTCATTCTCAAACTCCCAATCTATCTTTTCTCCCCCTTTTCCCCCCTCCCCCACCATAACCATAAGTTCATTCTCTGTCTTGTGAGTCTGTTTCTGCTTTTTATATATCAGTTCATTTTTATCATGTTTTGGGATTCCATGTATAAATGATATCATATGATACTTGTCTTTTTCTGACTTATTTCACTCAGTAGGATAATCTGTACATCCATCCATGTTGTTGCAAGTGGCAATATTTCATTCTTTTTAATGCCTGATTAATAGTTCTGCTACATATGTGTACCACATCTTCTTCATCCATTCATCTGTTGATGGACATTTAGGTTGCTTCCATGTCCTGCATACTATAAACAGCAGTGAATTTTGGGGTGCATGAATCCTTTTGAACCATGGTTTTCTCTGGATATATGCCCCAGAATTGGATTTCTGGATCAAATGTAGTTCTATTTTTACTTTTTTTTTCTATTCTCCATAGTGACTGTACCAATATACATTCCTACCAAGGGTGTAGGAAGTTTTCCTTTTCCCCACACACTCTCTAGCGTGTATTGCTTGTAGAGGTTTTGATGATGGCCATTCTGATCACTATGAAGTGATATTTCATTGTAATGTTGATTTGCATTTCTCTAATAATTAGTGATGCTGAGCATATTTTCATGTAATTTTTAGCCATCTGTATGGTATGTCTTCTCTTGAGAAATGCCTATTTAGCTCTTCCAGCCATTTTTTGATTGGGTTGTTTGATTTTTTTATGTTGAGCTTCATGAGTTGTTTGTATACTTTGGAAATTAATCTCTTGTTGATTGCTGTGTTTTCAAATATTTCCTCCCATTCTGAGAGTTGTCATTTCATTTTATTTATGGTTTCCTCCATTAGGCAAAAACTTTTAACTTTAATTTGGCTCCATTTGTTTATTTTTGTTTTTCTTTGCTCCAGAGGTTGATCAACAAAGATCTTTCTGTGATTTATGTCAAAGAGTATTCTTCCTATGTTTTCCACTAAGAGTTGTATAGTATTCAGACATATTTAGGTATGTAATCCATTTTGAGTTTACTTTTGTTTATGGTGTTAATGTTTTAATTATATTATTTTACATGTAGTTGTCCAGTTTTCACAGCATCACTTATAAAAGAGACTGCCTTCTCTCCATTGTATATTCTTTCCTCTGTCATAGATTAGGTGACTATAGGTATGTGGGTTTATCTCTGGACTTTCTATCCTATTGCATTGAACTATATTTCTTATTTTGTGCCAGTATCATGAGCTTCCCTGGTGGCTCAGTGGTAAAGAATCTACCTGGCAAAACAGGAGATGCAGGACACACAAGTTCTATCCTGGGTTTGAGAAGATATCCCGGAGAAGGAAATGGCAACCCAGGCTGGTATTCTTGCCTAGAAAAATCTCATGGACAGAGAAGCCTTATGGGATATAGTATGTGGGGTGTCAAAGACCACACATGACCTAGAGATTGAGCACACTGATCACACCAGTACCATACTGCTTGGATTTCTGTAGCTTTGTAGTACAGTCTGACATCAGGGAGCCTGATTCCTCCAGCTCCATTTTTCTTTCTTGAGATTGCTTTAGTTATTTATGGTCTTTTGCATTTCTATGTAAATTGTAAAATTTTGTGGAAAATGTCATTGGTAATTTGTTAGGGATTGCATTGAATCTGTAGATTGCCTTTGGTAATGTAGTCATTTTCACAATATTGAGTCTTCCAACCCAAAAACATGGTATATCTTTTTCATTATTCTAAAGATATAAATCAATTACCCAATACACAGTCACTGGGCTACTATGAGAGGCTATTTTGAGTGCCTGAGTTACTTGTAACTATTTATGCTGTCTGGAGAGTGCCTGATCTGTTATCTATCTCAGATAATGTCCTAGAGAACGACGCTGGTAAGCCCAGTTTGGGTTATATGTCCTCCTCTGGATTCATGGCACCCCACTCCAGTACTCTTGCCTGGAAAATCCCATGGACGGAGGAACCTGGTGGGCTGCAGTCTATGGGGTCGCTGAGAGTCAGACATGACTGAGCAACTTCACTTTCACTTTTCACTTTCATGCATTGGAGAAGGAAATGGCAACTCCGGTGTTCTTGCCTGGAGAATCCCAGGGATGGGACAGCCTGGTTGGCTGCCGTCTGTGGGGTCACACGGAGTCAGACACGACTGAAGTGACTTAGCAGCTGGATTCATCAGTTATAGCAAGGGGAAATTTTACCATGAAAGAAACAAGACAGCTAAGAATTGAATACTTTCAAGACAGGCAGAATGTTTTCAGAGTACCAGTTCAGTTCAGTCACTCAGTCATGTCTGACTCTTTGTGACCCCATGAATCGCAGCATGCCAGGCCTCCCTGTCCATCACCAACTCCCGGAGTTTACCCAAACTCATGTGCATCCAGCCATCTCATCCTCTGTCATCCCCTTCTCCTTCTGCCCTCAATCCCTCCCAGAATCAGGGTCTTTTCCAGTGAGTCAACTCTTCACATGAGGTAGCCAAAGTATTGGAGTTTCACCCTCAGCATCAGTCCTTCCAATAGACACCCAGGACTGGTCTCCTTTAGGATGGACTGATTGGATCTCTTTGCAGTCCAAGGGACTGTCAAGAGTCTTCTGCAATACCCCAGTTCAAAAGCATCAATTTTTCAGTGCTCAGCTTTCTTCACAGTCCAACTTTCACATCCATAAATGACCACTGGAAAAACCATAGCCTTGACTAGATGGACATTTGTTGGCAAAGTAATGTCTCTGCTTTTTAATATGCTATCTAGGTTGGTCATAACTTTCCTTCCAAGGAGTAAGCATCTTTTAATTTCATGGCTGCAATCACCATCTACAGTGATTTTGGAGCCCCCCAAAATGAAGTCTGACACTGTTTCCACTGTTTCCCTAACTATTTCCCATGAAATAATGAGACCAGATGCCATGATCTTAGTTTTCTGAATGTTGACTTTTAAGCCAACTTTTTCACTCTCCTCTTTCACTTTCATCAAGAGGCTTTTTAGTTCCTCTTCACTTTCTGCCATAAGAGTGGTGTCATCTGCATATCTGAGGTTATTGATAATTCTCCTGGTGATCTTGATTCCAGCCTGTGCTTCTTCCAGCCCAGCATTTCTCATGATGTACTCTGCATATAAGTTAAATAAGCAGGGTGACAATATACAGCCTTGACATACTCCTTTTCCTATTTGGAACCAGTCTGTTGTTCCATGTCTAGTTCTAACTGTTGCTTCCTGACTTGCATTTAGGTTTTTCAAGAGGCATGTCAGGTGGTCTGGTATTTCCATCTCTTTCAGAATTTTCCACAGTTTGTGGTGATCCACACAGTCAAAGGCTTTGGCATAGTTGATAAAACAGAAATAGATGTATTTCTGAAACTCTCCTGCTTTTTTGATGATCCAGTAGATGTTGGCAATTTGATCTCTGGTTCCTCTGCCTTTTCTAAAACCAGCTTGAACATCAGGAAGTTCACGGTTCACATATTGCTGAAGCCTGGCTTGGAGAATTTTGAGCATTACTTTACTAGTGTGTGAGATGAGTTCAATTGTGCCATAGTTTGAGCATTCTTTGGCATTGCCTTTCTTTGGGATTGGAATGAAAACTGACCTTTTCCAGTCCTGTGGCCACTGCTGAGTTTTCCAAATTTGCTGGCATATTGAGTGCTGCACTTTCACAGCATCATCTTTTAGGATTTGAAATAGTTCAACTGGAATTCCATCACCTCCACTAGTTTTGTTCATAGTGATGCTTTCTAGGCCCCATTATAATATTGAAATAGCAAATCTTACCATTTCTCTTATCAATAGTATTCAGGAAATGTGAAAGATTTTCTAAGTGTTACTTTCTGATTTTAATGGGAATTGCATAAAGAAGTAATTAGCTATCTAATGAAATGAAATGGCTCGATATTTGAAGCTATAAAGTTGTAGACATGTAAGTAGAGATTTAGTTTATGGCCTTCATATAAAATATGCTAAAGGTTGAAGAAGTATGACCACTTATTAATCAATTTCTTAGCCAGTGAAATAAAAATTGAACAATTTACATCCTTTAATGATTTCCCTGGTTTTTATTTGGTAACCATTAGCCTTGACTACACATGTAATAAAAACCCATGTATAGTGTTACTTTGCAAATAATTTAAACTCTAATACAGCTTGTGATATCTGTCCTATCAAAGGAAGAAAAGTGTGTGAAAACGACTACTAAAATTTCTGTCCTAAAGCTCAGCCATCATCTTACATGATGGAAGTGTCTGCTTAGTTTAGGACTAGACTGATCTAGGATTTCCATATATAGAACTGGTTGTATCTTACCACATGAGCTGTGCATCAGTATCAATTCACAAAGAAAGGTATCACCTTTCTCTCATAGTAGACTGGGAATATCTTGCCAGTTGGGTCTTTCTTTTCCCTTGTTAACTTCATGTGTAGCACAACAACTGCTCAATATGGGTTCAAGAAATAAAGATGAGTGTACACTCAATGAATGTACATAATTTCTACTGATGATTTTTTGAAATACCACCTTTTGTTACACATTGATTCCATATTGGCTTATCCCCTTCTTTAGGTTAAAAACATCAAGGAAGTGATATCACATACTAGACAAAAGAGAATGCTATCATTTGCTTACAGCTGTTTCATAGTAAAATTATAGCTCTGCAGATTAGAAATTAAAATTAAAGAGGACCAAAGAATGCATGGATTACTGGTGTTCAAAGTTGTATAGATACATGCTAAGAACATGGCTGGGAGAATTGGATTCAAAATATATATTTTACTTTATAATAATCCTCAGAAGCTCTAATATATTCATATATAATATATTATATATATTATAATAATATATATAACATTCATATATACTAAATTAATTTATGTTGATATATTCAAAATTGCTGAGATAAGTACAAGTGAGTAGGCTGTTTCATTGGTCACCTATGGTACCATAATGATACTCTGTATATTCCAAGATTTTCTTCCACAAAGTTGAAACTCTTTTTAAAACCAAGGTTTCCTAGGCATAGTAAATAAGAATCATAACTTCAGGTTGCTAATGTTGAATTGTTCAATTTAAAATTGAATCACATTCAGTTTGTTCCAGCTTTTCCCCAATATCAGTGGCTTGATATTAGGTCAACCAATGGATTGTTTACTTGTGCCAATTAAATATGAAAATTTGACTGTGATCATAACTGTAATAAAGTGAAAGTCACTCAGTCGTCTTAACTCTTTGCAACCCCATGGACTATACAGTCCATGGAATTCTCCAGGCCAGAACCCTGGAGTGAGTAGCCTTTCCCTTCTCCAGGGGATCTTCCCAACCCAGGGATCGAACCCAGGTCTTCCATATTGCAGGCAGATTCTTTACCAGCTGATCCACAAGGGAAGCCCAAGATTATTGGAGTGGGTAGGCTATCCCTTCTCCAGGGGATCTTCCCAACCCAGGAATTGAACCTGGGTCTCCTGCATCGCAGGTGGATTCTTTACCAACTATGCTATCAGGGAAGCTCTTAATTGTAATAAACCAATGGTTTTTTGAAGCATAGCTGGTACATATTCTGCTGACATTTAAAGGACACTATATTGTTACTTTACTAAAGCATCAAGAAATGAACTACTTCATTAAATCATACAAATCATTCTGTTCCTTAAAGAGGGAGCAAACATTTAAGATTAGTAGAGTTGAAAAAATAGGCAAATGTATTTTTAAGGGCCTGAGATTCTAATAATGACGTAGTGATAATCTAATGAGATTCCGGTTATGAAATATGTCAAGGATGGTAAGTAGACTTCTCAGGTGCAATTCGCCACTGGAAACAACGAACAAAAAAGAAAACAGTCTTTTCTTGTAACTGTATCTGTTATCAAATCCTCTGTTTCCATTTATAAATGCTTCCAAATCCCTTACTCAAAATTCTTTGTTCATATTTTAATCCAGGCCATGATAGTCTTTCAGTTTAAATATTTAAATAGACTATCAGTAAAATGAATCTTTGCTGTCAATCTGTCAAAGCAATTTTTGTGTCACTGTCAAAAGCCTCAAATAATGTATGATGAGAGTATATATCACACTAGATACCTGCCTCTATTTTAAGGCAAAGTTCAGATCCATGGAATTTAGTGAGAGTAGTGATACCAACTGACTTCATTTTAAGCTGCACTTTTACTGCCCCTGATAGTGTTGGTGATAAAATCTAATATGACTTAGCAGAGCTTGGGGGAAAGACCCAGACTCTAACATTAGACCCTCTGGCTGAGACACATGACTCCTTCATTTATTAGCCATGTAAATTTGGACACATTTCCTAGGTTCTCAGTCAACTTCTTTAGAGGGATTATATTAGGTACTTAATAGAGTTTCAATAGGTTTAATAAATTAATCTAGTTACCTAAGGCATATAAAATAGTACAAGTCATATAGTGTTATGTAAGTAAATGTTCAGTAATATAATTAAGATGTTATTTCTTCCCTAAAGTGTTAATATTTCTTCTTCTTATAATTTCTATAAAATGGCTATAAAAGTCATTGGTCAGATGACCATTAAATCAATTTTTAGTCTTACAACTTGAAGTTTACATAATGAGCATTTCATGTTTTTAGACACTTCTGAAGTTTGAAAAAAATGTTTTTGACATAATTAAGGGTTCTGATAAGCCTTACTGTAGTATAATTTCTTGGACTTTCAGTAAATTCTGTCATCAACTGAATTTGAAAATTTATCTGTTACTGAGTAAGAAGCCTCAGAACATAATGGCTGAAATGACATTGTCATACTTCTCACGTTCAGATCTGGGCAGTTTTTCTGCTAGTCTTTTCTGAAATCACTTGTGAAACTGTAGTCATCTGACAGCTCAACTATGGTGAGTGGATACCAGATGACCTCACTCACATATTTGATACTATAAGTGGGATTTCTCAGATGGTCAGTAGCTGGAGGTTTTCTCTTCTCCTTCCCTTTGTCTCTCCACCTCTTCTGTTTTACTTGCATCCTCCACTTCATTTCCATGTGGAGTCTCATCTTCAAAGAGACCAATATCCAAGGCAGTCTCAGTCACTTCTGCAACCTTCTCTCCATTAAAACAAGTCACAGGGTCAGACATAATTCAAGAGCAGAGGAAATAGGCTCTAATGTTTTATAAGAATGGTAAAGTCAAAAAGGGGCATAGTAGGAATTATTATGGCTATTTTTTAAAAAATCTATCTGCCTTTGGAGCACAGATGTTTGCATGTTTGCATCTTTCCTACTTACAAAATACACTCTCTCCTTCTAACACACTGCTTCTAATCACTTTGTACCCAATTATGACACCAGGATTGAATCAAGTCTGAATGTGGATGAGAATCCACAGGTACAGTTGCTCATGGTGGGTCCTCTTGATCTAGAGACCTGTGGGGTTAAAAGACAAGTGAGCTAACTCTCAAGCACCCAGCATGTAATAAAGAGATAGTACAACTTCAGTAACACTCTGTTCGAAAGAGGAAGGAATAAGGAACACATAGTATATTATCATATGTGAAACAGATGGCCAGTCCATGTTTGATGCGTGAGACAGGGTGCTCAGGGTTGGTGCCCTGGGATGACCTTGAGGGATGGGATGGGGAGGGAGGTGGGAGGGGGGTTCAGGATGCAGAACACATGTACACCCATGGCTGATTCATGTTAATATATGGCAAAAAACACTACAATATTATGAAGTAATTAGCTTCCAATAAAAATATAAAAATTTTTTTTAAAGGAACACATAGTAACCAGAGGTCTATAGCAATTCTGATATACAGAAAGGCACATGCTTTCAGGTTTCCATACTTAAAGGCCAAATTTTCTTTCCTCTGACCCAGAAAGCCTTTTCCAGCCACTAGGACCCTCCATGTGCAGATTCTTGTGCGTGCAGATTTCTTCACCAAGATCTTCATGGCTACCATCTTCCCAATCTTGGCTACTATCTTCCCAATCTTGGTTCAAAAGTCACCTCTCAGAGGTTGATGCTAACAACCCTAATACAGCTTATCTCTCCCTCTCATATTTCCTTCCTGGAATTTATAACATTCTGTAATTATCCTCAATATTGATGCACTTTCTCAAATGCTATATAAATTATAGTATATATTTGCTGTTAGCTGCTCAGTCATGTCCAACTCTTTGCAACCCCATGGACTGTAGCCTATCAAGCTCCTCTGTCCATGGAATTCTCCAGGCAACAAAACTGGAGTGGGTTGCCATTTCCTTCTCCAGGGGATTTCCCCAGGGATTGAACCCAGGTCTCCTATATTACAGGAAAATTCTTTATCATCTGAGCCACGAGGGAAGTAGTATAAATTTCTCTATATATGTATGAAATACTAAATTCCATCCATGATAAAAACTCATAAGTACACAAACTCTGTTTATTTCCTGTATACTAAATTATACCCAGAATAATTAACACAGAGCCTGGTACTTGAGAGATGAAGAATAAATATCTAGTAAATGAGTGAATGAGATCCTACAACTGCCCTATAAGATTGATGTGTTGCCGCTTTAATGATGAAGAACTGAGTGAGGCTTGCACAAGTTAAATAACTTGCCAAAGGTCATGCACATCTGGTCAAGAGCAGAACCCAGCTTCATGCCAGCAACATGTTATCCTGCATTCTCATTCTTTATACTAAGAAGTGCATGTCCTTCTGAAGGTTGACATTGTTTTAGAATCTTCTCTTCTTGCATCACTTCACCATTTCATGTAACATCAGGTCATATTATATCAGACAGCTCAAGAAGAATGTCAGTGACTTTCACCTTGTTCTCTCTTTCTGTTTATAACCTTTTACAGACACTGTGTATTATTTAATAAGTGAGCAAATAGGAACTGGCAGATGAACCCACCCTACTGTGAAGAAAAAGACAGTGAGCACATGTTGTCTGCCTAATTTCCAATGTACTGGAGTCAGTCTGTGTCTTCCTCTTGGGAAGAGTGTATCTTTATTTCTTCATTCTCGTTATCCTTAATATTCACCCATCTCACATTTCAATTTTGATTTCTAACTCTACAGTGTGAGGAATTTCAAATGTGAAAACCAAATTCTTATTAGTCTTTCCTTAGAGATGTATCACTGTTTAAAAAAGAAGCCAGAACCAAAAACACCATTGGTACAACTGCAAAAAGATTTTAGGAACTAAAATCCTATCTTTTAAGGATTAGCTAAAGTTTCAAGAGCAAATAGTCTCACCCGAACACGAGACACACACATTACTATGGATGCAAATATATTCAAATCTATTGTCATCATTATTAAGTATAAATGAGCACCTGCCATGATCTTAGCACTGTTTTTGGTAATTCTTCTTGTTTACTTGGGCTTCCCAGGTGGCTCAGTGGATAAAGAATCTGCTTGCCGATGCAGTAAACGCAGGAGATTCAGGTTCAGTCCCTGGGTCGAGAAGATCCCCTGGAAGAGGAAATGGTAGCCCACTCCAGTCCCATGATTAGAGGAGATGGATGTGCTACAGTCCATGGGGTCACAAACAGTCCAATACGACTGAGTGACTCAGCAAATTCTTTACTTAACTTTGCTACAAATCTGTCAGTTATTTGCAGTTATATTTTAGAGGTGAGGACCATGTGTTTCAAGGGCTAATAAATGTTGGCAAAGTTCAATATTTTCTAAAATTCATCATACTATCCTTGGAACTCTTGCTATGCTATGCTATGCTAAGTCACTTCAGTTGTGTCCAACTCTGTGTGACCCCATAGACGGCAGCCCACCAAGCTCCCCCATCCCTGAGATTCTCCAGGCAAGAACACTTGAGTGGGTTGCCATTTCCTTCTCCAATGCAAGAAAGTGAAAAGTGAAAAGTGAAAGTGAAGTCACTCAGTCGTGTCCGACTCTTAGCGACCCCATAGATTGCAACCTAACAGGCTCCTCCATCCATGGGATTTTCCAAGCAAGAGTACTGCAGTGGGGTGCCATTGCCCTCTTCGTTGGAACTCTTACTTTCATCCTATTACATGAAAACTAGTGAGATAAATAATAATTTAAGGCAATAAAGGAAAATCAGAGTACTAGTGTATACCAGCTCTAGTTGACGAAGATCAAAGCTTTGTTATTTGCTATATATTTGACTTTTTCCTCTTCTTTTCCCAAAGAGAGGAGTGACAAAGTCCACTCTTCTAAAGGCATTTTTTAAGGTAATTACTCATTAGATAAATAAATTATTTAATTAATGCCTATTGTAAATGCCAATACCTAATTTTTATTAGATCCCCTAAACACTTCATATAGAAATTAACAAAAATTACAGAATATTTTTTCTCATTCAATCCAAGTAAGCGTTTCCACCATTTATACAAACTGTGAAGCACCAGTTAGGATAATTTTAGCATCAGTTACAGACTCATCAACTTAAATTTCTTTTTTAAAATATTTGTATACTTTATTTAAAAACAAGTAATATACATAGAGCCACCAAAATGGCTATCTTAATCAGCTTATCCATACCCCAGAATTACAAAAGAAACATATTGCACTGATTGCCTTTTTAAATGAAAGGAAATTCTCTATCATATACTGCAAGGTCCAGAGGTTAGTCTGGTGATGGAATCATAAGTATTGTATAATCAGTTACTTAAAATGTTGTTAAAAACAGCCAGGAAATTGCTTTGACCTGCACTGAAATGTTCTAATGTAGTTTGAATAGTTTCTATGCACTGTGACCATATGTTTAGGAAGGATATGTATTTTCAGTAGTAGCATTGAGTATTTGTATCATATTGGGTAATATGATAAACTTTATGCCTATTAATTTCTTCATTGAAAAATACTAATGGTACATACTTTATAGATCATTGTGAGTAATTAATAAGACAATCCATGAAATCATTTACCACAGAGCCTGGCAAGTGGTAAACAGTATGCAAATGTGAAATATTATTATAATTTCTTCAAATTTGATTTTTTAAAGCAACTCTATTGAAGTACATTTGACTCAAATAACATTGAACCATTTCAAGTGTATGATTCATTGATTTTAGTAAGTTTACTGAGTGGGTTCCACCAGCATCATAATCTATTCATTTTTAATACTCTTATCTGAAGACTTATGATTCACATCAAAAATCTATAAAATGAAAAAACAGGGTGGTTGCCAATACTAAATGAAGTTTAGTAAAGAATATATATATATGTGTGTGAGTGTGTGTGTATGTATACAGTTAGCTCACTATAAAATATTCAAAAATATTACCTAGAACTTAGAAGAATTATGCAAAGTTTAGTCTTTGTGGTATCTAAACTGACTTTGTGAAATAATTAATAGTTTATTCAGTGATTTAAGAACTTCTCTGTTCTGTGAAATTATAAACATGGTTTTCAGTAAGATTTATTCAAAACTCTGCATGTATGTGTGTGTGTGTGTGTGTGTGTGTGTGTGTGGCAACAACAGCCAGCATTTCTTTCCAAAATGAATTAATGTATTTCACAAGGAGAAGCCGGGGTTTAGGTTGTCTCCATGGCAGAGGATTCTGAATATGTGTGTTACTGCATCCTGTTCCCCACTCTTCACTTATTATTACATAAATAATTTTGCAAAGTGGGCATGGAAAAAACAGAGGAAATTTAGGTATTAAGTTTAACATACATACTTAGGATATATGTAGTCATTTCTTATATATTTTATTAATATTATTCTATACACTGTTTTATACAAAATATATATAATAATTATTTAGAAAATGAAACAAATGAGGCTGGAAAAGTATCTATTCAGAACCCCAAATTTATAATAAAAACTAAAAAATACTGCCATTTACTTAGTTTTCTAAGGTTAATAATTCTCACTATTTTATGAGACTGGTTATTTTTTATACTATTATTATTGCTTTATTGAAATAAGAATATTGAAAAGAGAATATTCTGTGCCTTTTTTCCAATAAGTAACACAAAATATGTTCTAAAAAATATAAACTATAATAGTAAAATAAATAATCTCACCCACCACCCCCACCTCTATCATATCTACCCCATTAGAGTTTGATTTTACTTCCTGTTTAAGTTTTCTTTGCATTTTTCTTTGCTCTGTTTTAAGTTTCCTTTGCTGCTATGATCAAAGTCACTAGTTATATTTAAGATTATCTTGCTCAGGGAGGGATTGTAATTATAACTTCGAGTATGTTAGATCAGATCAGATCAGATCGGTCGCTCAGTCGTGTCTGACTCTTTGCGACCCCATGAATCGCAGCATGCCAGGCCTCTCTGTCCATCACCAACTCCCGGAGTTCACTGAGACTCACGTCCATCAAGTCAGTGATGCCATCCAGCCATCTCATCCTCTGTCGTCCCCTTCACCTCTTGCCCCCAATCCTTCTCAGCATCAGAGTCTTTTCCAATGAGTCAACTCTTCGCATGAGGTGGCCAAAGTACTGGAGTTTCAGCTTTAGCATCATTCCTTCCAAGTATGTTAAGTAAATGCCAATTACATATTAAGGACCAAATTCTGGCCTTGAATTTAAACAAAGAATTTATATTTTCTTTAATTAAACCTGAACATTTGACGCATTTATTATAGAGTCTTCAATGTTGAGATTCATATACACATGTAATGATAAAACTATTTATAAGAATGAAACATTTTGCTAAATATGATTTAAACTGGGCATTAGGTATCACTAAAACAGTAATTCATGACTATTTTTCTATTTTACATTGAGCCTCTCAATACTAAAATTCAAAGGTTAATGGAACTGACTTATACAGACCCAAATATCAAATGTCAAAACTTTTGTTTTGGAATATTTTCCCCTTTGCTTCATGTCCTGAGATTCCTTTAGAAAGGGTGAGAGACTAATTCTATAGACAGAACTAATATATACAAAAAAGGATAGAAAATTTTACTGAGAGAAGTTGGCCTTGTCATTGAGAATGCCGCAAGCCATTTGGGGATTCATTTCAGTTCAGTTCAGGTGCTCAGTCATGTCCGACTCTTTGTGACCCCATGAATCGCAGCCTGCCACGCCTCCCTGTCCATCACCAACTCCTGGAGTTCACCCAAACTCATGTCCATCAAGTCAGTGATGCCATCCTGCCATCTCAACCTCTGTTGTCCCCTTCTCCTCCTGCCCCCAATCCCTCCCAGCATCAGTCTTTTCCAATGAATCAACTCTTCACATGAGGTGGCCAAAGTACTGGAGTTTCAGCTTTAGCATCAGTCCTTCCAATGAACACCCAGGACTGATCTCCTTTAGAATGGACTGGTTGGATCTCCTTGCAGTCCAAGGGACTCTCAAGAGTCTTCTCCAACACCACAGTTCAAAAGCATCAATCAGGAGGGAACAAAAATAAAAACAAATATTATGAAGCTCTAGCAAATAAGGTTTAAATATCTACTTGTTGATAATGATCTTATAGTAGGATGTTTATATAAGATGACAAAGTTTTAGTTTTCAGACACAAAACTTTCAAACAGAATGAGATATTCTCTTTTCACAAAGCTTGGACTTCAAGCAGAGAGTGAGGCTGAATAGAAGTGAAACCTTGTGTTCACACACACACAAAACCATACATTAATGCTTATATTCACACTATTCATATCAATAGTCAATAGCTATGGGATAATGTTTACGAAATGATGACTGGATAAATGAAATATGGCACATCCATAAATGGAATACTATTCAGCCCTAAAAAGAAAGGAAATACTGATATATGCTACAACATAGATGAACCTTGAAAACATGCTGTGTGGAAGAAACCAGTCACAAAAGACTACATATCATATTATTCCATTTATATGAAATTTCAAATTGGGAAATCTATAGAAACATAAAGTAAATTAGCAGTTGCTTAGGACTAGTGGATGAGCTAGAAGATAATGGGCAATAGCTAAAGGATGTAGGGTTTCTTTTAAAGATAATGAAAATACTCTGCATTGGCTATGGTAACAATTACATGCATCTTTTTCCTTCCAAAAAATCATTGAATTGTACACTTAAACAGGTTAATTGCACAGTATGTAAACTATATCCCAACAAAGCTTTTACAAATAAAAAGAGATTAGAAAAACAGAAAGTACCAAACAACAGTCTAATCTAAGATGTTTTATAAGAATATCCCAAGACAATAAATGTAGCCCTAGAGATATTATATGTGTGTATATTATTGTTTATGCTTTCTAGAAGTCTAATATTTTGAATTAGTTTAATATTGAGTTTCCATGTGATAGTCTTCTATTTTTAGGCTAGAATCCATTGAAAAATGACTTTAGATATTGAATTTCATAGAAATAGCCTAATATGCTGTTCATACATAAATATTTGTCAACATGTGCTCCTTTCTATCTGATAAAGTACCAGAATTTAATGCTCTGATCAGTTACACCACACCAGGCTATTTAAAGCTTGAAGCCCAGCAGGGATTTTTTTTTTTTTTAATTTAGTATAATTTTAAACATTACAAAAATAGCTCTCTTCTAGCTCCCCTGCTGTGTCTTAGATTGTTGCCAAGGTTTTTTGTAATATGTTATCATTAGAGTAACATCATTCTATAAATATTACATCCTTGATTGTAATGTCACCCAAAATAGCAGTGTGGTATAAAAGGATACAGAGGGGAGAAACTGAATTAATTGCATTTTTCTCTATTTTCTAATCATTACAACTTCCATATCATCATTCCTTCACAATTTTCTGCATACCTTCTAAATGTGGACGTCTCCAAGGGTTTTTAGGAATTTTTTTTAAAGATCAAAAGACGACTTCTTAGAAAACTAAGCTCAGTTGGGTATCTGATGTGTCAATTGAAAAAAAAAAATGCCATTGAACTTGGTTAAATACTTAAAACCCTACTAAGTCTCAAATACTTGCAAACTGCTCATTTCAATGACCCATTCCACAAAGCAATGTCTTCACTATACAGGTTTTAATGATATAAACCAAGAATGTTTGGATATAGCCTGAATGTTAACATGAATTCCAAAGAGAATGGAATTGACATAGTTTTCTGTCATTTTTTTAAATCTGAAATTTTTATGCTATATGTATTATGACAGAAATGCAGTTCACATGTGACTAATTGTCACGCATATTTCATTCATCAAACTATATTTTAAAAGACCTACTTGAGACTCTAATTCAATATCTTTTGAAATTGACTTTGCAAATTGTTCTTTAATAAGCTATTAAAATATTACGCTTGAAAAAGAGAAAGTCATTATTCTGAGCCCAGTGTAACAAAGGCTCAAGTTCAACTTAAATATTAAACCCAAAATATTTAATAAATCCTCAGTTCAGTTCAGTTCAGTCACTCAGTCGTGTCCGACTTTTTGCGACTCCATGAATCGCAGCACGCCAGGCCTCCCTATCCATCACCAACTCCCGGAGTTTACTCAAACTCATGTCCATCGAGTTGGTGATGCCATCCAGCTATCTCATCCTCTGTCGTCCCCTTGTCCTCCTGCCCCCAATCCCTCCCAGCATCCGGGTTTTTTCCAATGAGTCAACTCTTTGTGTGAGGTGGCCAAAGTATTGGAGTTTCAGCTTTAGCAGCATCAGTCCTTCCAGTGAACACCCAGGACTGATTTCCTTTAGGATGGACTGGTTGGATCTCCTTGCAGTCCAAGGGACTCTCAAGAGTCTTCTCCAACACAGTTCAAAAGCATCAATTCTTTGGTGCTCAGCCTTCTTCACAGTCCAATTCTCACATCCATACATGACCACTGGAAAAACCATAGCCTTGACTAGACGGACCTTTGTTGGCAAAGTAATGTCTCTGCTTTTGAATATGCTGTCTAGGTTGGTCATAACTTTCCTTCCAGGGAGTAAGTATCTTTTAATTTAGTGGCTGTAGTCACCATCTGCAGTGATTTTGGAGCCCCTCAAAATAAAGTCTGACACTGTTTCCACTGTTTCCCCATCTATTTCCCATTAAGTGATTGGACCAGTTGCCATGATCTTCGTTTTCTGAATATTGAGCTTTAAGCCAACTTTTTCACTCTCCACTTTCACTTTCATCAAGAGGCTTTTTAGTTCCTCTTCACTTTCTGCCATAAGGGTGGTGTCGTTTGCGTATCTGAGATTAATGATATTTCTCCCAGCAATCTTGATTCCAGCTTGTGCTTCTTCCAGCCCAGCATTTCTCATGATGTACTCTGCATATAAGTTAAATAAGCAGGGTGACAACATACAGCCTTGACGTACTCCTTTTCCTATTTGGAACCAGTCTGTTGTTCAATATCCAGTTCTAACTGTTGCTTCCTGACCTACATTTAATAAAACCAATTTGATTTTTCACTCTAATAGTCTGACTCTTTGAAACATCCCTAAACATATGTTGGCCATGAAAACTGCCAACTTTTATATGACAAGATTAGTGTTTCATGGTGACTATAAGCTGACTTTTAATCCCTGGATAATAACCTACATTTTCTAGGGGATGATTTTGATCACTGTCTCCTGTACAATATTACAAACCTCTGTCCATATTCTTCAGGCACTCTGCCTATCAGATCTAATCCCTTGAATCTACTTGTCACTTCCACTGTATAATTGTAAGGGATTTGATTTAGGTCATACCTGAATGTAGTTTTCCCTACTTTCTTCAATTTAAGTCTGAATTTGGCAATAAGGAGTTCATGATCTGTGCCACAGTCAGCTCCCACTCTTGTTTTTGCTGACTGTATAGAGCTTCTTCATCATCAGCTGCAAAGAATATAATCAATCTGATTTTGGTATTGACCATCTAGTGATTTCCATTTGTAGAGTCTTCTCCTGTGTTGTTGGAAGAAGGTGTTTGCCATGACCAGTGTGTTCTCTTGGCAAAACTTTGATAGCCTCTGCCCTGCTTCATTCTGTACTCCAAGGCCAAACTTGCCTTTTACTCCAGGTATCACTTGACTTCCTAATTTTGCATTCCAGTCCCCTATAATGAAAAGGACATCTTTATTTGGTGTTAGTTCTAGAAGGTCTTGTAGGTCTTAATAGAACTATTCAACTACAGCTTCTTTGGCATTAGAGGTTGGGGCCTAGATTTGGATTACTGTGATACCTAATGGTCATTGGAAAGGTGATTATTCTGTCATTTTTGAGATTGCACCCAAGTACTGCATTCCTTACCCTACTGCTCTCTACCCGGGTGCCCTTTCCCAACAAAATCTCTTGCTTTGTCAGCACATGTGTCTCCTCGGACAATTCATTTCCAAGTGTTAGACAAGAGCCCAGTTTCGGGCCCTGGAAGGGGTCCGCCTTCCTGCAACAAATGGCAACTCTGGTGGTATTCTTCTTCGCTGAGACTGACATCCTGACCACTCGGGGTACTCGGGGTACTCAGGGGCCAGCTTGCCTGCCAATGGACCAAACCCAGTGGCCGCAACTGGGACCCTTTGTCCCTGGTCTCTTCCTGACGCAGACAACTGGCCAGAGTGCCATGACTGGTAAGGAACAAGAGACTTTATTGACCTCTCTCCCCTTACCTCTCTCTTTCCTCTCCTTAACCCTTCCTATCCTTCCCTGTTTTTCTAGTCCCCCGGTCCTGGACACAGGAATCTAGTTGAAGGGCCCTCAGCCTTAGCTGAGGATTGGAGACTGATCACCTCCTCTTGGCAGAGAACTCGAGTTCTGGTTCTGGTCTGGTCTGATTTCTGGTAGGGCCGAGTTCCAGTCCTCCCTTCTCTGGAAGCCCAGGGTAAAGTCCCATGACACCTGGGTATCTGTAGGTGACAGGAGACGTCTGTAAGGCCACCCCTTTCTTCCCCCTCTCCCGCCTCCTCCCCCTTCTTCTTTCAACCTGACTTCCTTTCCTCCCTTGAAATCTTTGATGTTAGTACTTGGATCTGAAGTTCTATGTCTCTATAGGAGATTTTCTGAGAGACTGTATTCTTTTATCTAAGGGCTTCCCTGGTGGCGCAGAGGTTAAAGCGTCTGCCTGCAATGTGGGAGACCTGGGTTCGATCCCTGGGTCGGGAAGATCCCCTGGAGAAGGAAATGGCAACCCACTGCAGTATTCTTGCCTGGAGAATCCCATGGACAGAGGAGCTTGGTGGGCTACAGTCCACGGGTCGCAAAGAGTCAGACACGACTGAGAGACTTCACTTTCACTTCACTGCATTTTGGACACTTTTGTTGACTATGAGGGCTATTCCATTTCTTCTAAGGGATTCTTGCCCACTGCAGTAGGTATAATGGTATCTGAATCAAATTAGCCCATTCTGGTCCATTTTAGTTCACTAATTCCTAAAATGTCAATGTTCACTCTTGCCATCTCCTGTTTGACCACTTCCAATTTACCTTGATTCATGGACCTAACATTCCAAGTTCCTATGCAATATTGTTCTTTACAGAATTGTACTTTACTTTCACCACCAGACACATCTATAACTGGGCATTTTTTCCTCTTTGACTCAATCTCTTCATTCCTTATGGGGCTATTTCTCTGCTCTTCTCCAGTAGAATATTGGACACCTATTGACCTGGGGATTTCATCTTTCAGTGTCATATCATTTTGCCTTTCATACTGCTTATGGGCTTCTCAAGGCAATGCTGAATTGGCTTGCCATTCCCTTCTCCAGCAGACCATGTTTTGTCAGAACTCTCCGCCATGACCCTTGAATAGATTCAAAGGATTAGATATGATAGACAGAGTGCCTAAAGAACTATGGATAAAGGTTCCTAACATTGTACAGGAATTAGTGATCAAAACCATCCCAAAGAAGAAGAAATGAAAAAAGGCAAAATGATTGTCTGAGGAAGCCTTATAAACAGCTGAGATAAGAAAACAAGTGAAAAGCAAAGGAAAAAAGGAAAGATATACCCATTTGAATGCAGAGTTCCAAAGAATAGCAAGGAGAGATAAGAAAGTCTTCCTAAGTTATCATTGCAAAGAAATAGAGGAAAACAAAAGCATGGAAAAGACTAGAGATCTCTTCAAGAAAATAAGGGATACCAAGGGAACATTTAATGCAAAGATGGGTACAGTAATAGTCAGAAACAGTATGGACTAACAGAAGCAGAAGATATTAAGAAAAGGTGGCAAGAATACATAGAAGAACTATACAAAAAATATCTTAAAGACCTGTATAACCATGATGGTATGATCATTCATGTAGAGCCAGACATCCTGCAGTGTGAAGCCAAGTGGGCCTTAGAAAGCATCACTATGAATAAAGCTCAAGGAGGTGATGCAATTATAGCTGAGCTATTTGAAATCCTAAAAGATGATGCTGTTAAAGTACTGCACTCAATATGTCAACAAATTTGGAAAACTCAGCTGTGGCCACAGGACTGGAAAATGTCAGTTTTCATTCCAATCCCAAATAATGTTCAAATAACCACACAATTGCACTCATTTCACGTGCTAGCAAAGTAATTCTCAAAATCCTCCAAGCTAGGCTTCAACAGTACATAAACTGAGAACTTCCAGATGGTCAAGCTGGATTTACAAAAGGCAGAGGAACCAGAGATCAAAATGACATCCGTTGGATCATAGAAAAAGCAAGAGAATTCCAGAAAAACATCTACTTTTGCTTCATTGATTACACTAAAGTCTTTGACTGTGTGGATCATAACTGTGGAAAATTGTTAAAGAGATGAGAATACCAGACCACCTTACCTTCCTCCTGTGAAATCTGTATACAGATCAAGAAGCAACAGTTAGAACTGGACATGGAATAATGGGCTGGTTCTAAATTGAGAAAGGAGTATTCAAGGCTGTATATTGTCACCCTGTTTATTTAACTTCTATGCAGAGTACATCATGAGAAATGCAGAGTGGGATGAAACACAAGTGACAATCAAGATTGCAGGGAGAAATAACAATAACCTCAGATATGCTGCTGACACCACCCTTATAGCAGAAAGCAAAGAGGAACTAAATAACTTCTTGATGAAGTTGAAGGAGGAGAGTGAAAAAGCTGGATTTAAACTCAACATTAAAAAAACTAAGATTATGTTATCCAGTCCCATTACTTCCTGGCAAATAGATGGGGAAACAATAGAATCAGTGACAGACTTCATTTTCTTGGGCTCCAAAATCACTGCAGATGGTGACTACAGCCATGAAATTAAAAGACACTTGTTCCTTGGGAGGAAATCTATGACAAACCTATACCGCTTTTAAAAAGCTGAGACATTACTTTGCCAGCAAAGGTCCGTATATAGTCAAAGCTATGATTTTTCAGGAGTCATGCATGGATGTGAGTTGGACCATAGAGAAGGCTGAGCACTGAAGAATTGATGCTTTCGAACTGTGGTGCTGGAGAAGACTCTTGAGGGTCTTGGACTGAAAGGAGATCAAATCAGTCAATCCTAAAAGAAATCAATCCTGAATATTCATTGGAAGGACTGATGCTGAAACTGAAGTGCCAATACTTTGGCCACCTGATGCAAAGAGCCAACTCATTAGAAAAGACCTGGATGCTGGGAAAGATTGAAGGCTAAAGGAGCAGGGGACGACAGAGGACGTCGCAAAGAGTCAAACATGACTGAGCGATAAACAACAACAGATAACCTACTGATTACGTTCACTTCATTAGGCACCCTCATAGGACAAAAATGTTTTTCTCAAGATCTCATTGAGTTCTAATAACTCTTTCTGTGAGAGCCCCTAACAATGCATTAGCAAAGGCCTCCCAAAACCTGCAGTCAGAAAATTCTTACATGACACCAACATTCACTCATAACATTAGACTGAATCCCATAAGCAACTTTTGGCTTCTTTGAAACCCCATCACCACCTTCTTTATACACTTCATGAAGAATGGTAATTTTTAAGGGACAGGAAATGAAGGCATAGTAGACAGGGGGAAATTAGGGGAGAGAAGGGAGAGTGTTGAAAATAATTTTGAGATTTAAAAAACACTTGAACTGTAGGTATAAAAATAATCTAGAGCTAACTGCGAGTTGTAGATATATTACACAGTGTGGATGTTTTGAGAATTGATAACAGCTTACTTATAAATAGTAAGGAATGGTGTTTCTTGGTTATAGATACAACTGTCATCTCAGAAAGATCTAATCTAGCTCATAAAAACAGCAAACCTCGTTTCCTACATTTGCTTGTGCCACACTCCCACTTTCTCAGCCAGCTGACATTTTCACATACATCTTCAAGGATCTTAATTCCCGTGGCATTGCGGTAGATTTTTTTTTCTCTTCTATTTTCCGCTTACTTTTAGTCTCTTATTGTTTTTACAACTCTTCTACCATTTACTCACTTTAGCTACCTGGACCTCTCGAATCTATGAAAGTTTCTTAGTTTCTCTACATATCTGCACTTCAGGAAACCCACACTGCAGACAGAAATACCTTGGTAATCGCATTGCATGTGCAAGAATGAATTTGATTTCTAAAATTCCATGACTTTTCTATATTAGTATCGGTATCTCCAGACTCAACCTCATTCCCAGTACCTACCTTCAGCTTCTAATTTGAAGTATAGAAGTGAATGCCCAAAGTCAAGAGAAAGAATAATGCTATTAGATTTATGTTTCTTTATGTTTTTTTGTGAAGAGTGACACTTGAGAAAAGTATTTTTACTTAAGGAAACTATAACTCTCACAATTATTGTTAATAGATGTGGAGGTGCAAAATGTGACTTAAAGAAACTAAAAATACATTTTGGATGTGATTGTTCTTGTCTTCATGATACATACAGCTAGTGTCTTAGCTCAGGTTCTCCTCAAAAAAATTGAGCCTGAGACAAAATTCACATGCTGATATTTTATTGGGAAGTAGTAATCTCTGTGACACAAAGATAAAAAGAGCAATGAGATAAAGCAAAAACAAAGTGAAGTCTTTGGAAACTGTGGTCCACTTCATGAGTGCGTTGCTCCATCACAATCTTCTCATGTCTATGGGTGAGGTGGTATGGAAAGGCTATTTCTTACAATGTCCTGTTAGGAATGGGAGTACTTATTCCGGGAACATTTCCACACTGGTCTTTCATTGATCAAAGTCATCACAGGGCTGTTAACTCCCCCAAATTCTCCAGTGTGTTGCCTGGCCTCTTTGGGCTATGGAGACAACATCCCCTGAAAGCAGAGATGCCATTTTCTTTTTATTTTCCATTTTTAATTAAAGTATAGTTGACTTACACTATTGTGGCAATCTTTGCTGTACCTCAAAGTGGCTGAGTTTTATACGTTCTTTTCTTTAATAGTCTTTTCCATTGTGGTTTATCCTAGGAGATTGGATGTAGTCAGTTCCCTGTGCTATACAGTAGGACCTTGGTGTTTATCCATCTACATGTAATAGTTTGCATCTACCAAGCCCAAATTCCCAGTTCATCCTTCTTTCTCCCCCTCTCCCCCTTGGCAACCACGAGTCTGATCTCTATGTCTGTGAGGTTGTTTCTGTTTCGTAGATAGGTTTATTTGTGCCATATTTTACATTCCACATACAAGTGATATCATATGATATTTGTCTTTCTCTGTCTGACTTACTTCACTTAGTATGATAATCTCTAGTTGCATCCATGCTGCTTCAAATGGCATTATTTCATTCCTTTTGACAGCCAAGTATTATTACATTGTATATATGTACCATATCTTCTTTATCCATTCATCTGTTGAAGGACATTTAGGTTCTTTCCATGCCTTGGCTATTATGAACAGTGCTGGTATGAACCTAGGGGTGAATGTATCTTTTTGAATTACAGTTTTGTCTGCATATATGCCCAGGAGTGGGATTGCTGGATCATATAGTAATTTTATTTTTAGTTTTCTGAGGAACCTCCACACTGTTTTCCATAGTGGCTGTACCAACTTACATTTCTAGCAACTGTATAGGAGGGTTCCCTTTTCTCCACACTCTCTCCAGCATTTGTGTTTGTATACTTTTTACTGATGGCATTCTGGCCAGTGTGAGGTGAGGTGTTATTTTCTTTACCATGAGTCATAAAGATGCTGTGTAAACCAGCATGTGGTCATGAGTCAGTAACATTACTAGCCTACATGAAGCCTGAAGTTTGATGCAACAGAAAAGCATTAAGGCTGGAGGCAAAGTGCTATGAGGTCATGATTTAGGTGCCTGCTTCAGCAGGTCCAATAGACCAGGTAGAAAACTGCAATATATGATCTCCATGAAGACAGAGACGTCTCTCCATGAACTTCTCTAACAAAGCTGAAGCTGGCTTATGCCAGGTGACCTTCCTAGAAGGCCATAAGCAGAATTATCAGAAAAACATGGCTGTAAGAAATCTAGAAATTGTTTGGGGAAAGTAGAAATAAAATATGGGGGAAAATATTTTTAGAAGTTATTCTCCCTTTTCTTACTTTTTCATGGTCTAAAATGCCTGCAATATGCCCTCACAAATTCCTAGATCCAACTCCACCGTGAAAGAAAATGCTTCTTTGGTAATACTCAAAAGTCCTAGTATTAGCTATGATCCAGGCTTAATCTAGCCTTGACTTTGCCTCTAGCCTTGACCTTGCCTCTAGCCTTGATCTCTTGGGGCTGGGACAGTGTTGTCAGGTCCCCTGGCAGAGGCCTTGGCCACATGCCAGGGAGAGGCATTCTCATCAGAAATGAATGGGTTAAGACTGGTACATCGTATATTTCAAGTGTTTTACATAAAGTAATGATTAAGAACATAGCAGTTCAGGAGATGCTCTCCTAGTTAAAACAAACTACAATTTATTTCAGAGACTGAGTGGAAATACCATGAGAGCAGTGCACAAACAAGAAGGCCTCAGCCAGCCCAACCTCCCCTACCCTGGAAGCCTCACATTTAATTTGCAGTGTCATCACATTCATTTTTCTACAGAAGTATTATGTTTGCACTATCAAAATGCAAAAGAAGTTGAAGAACATAAGCAATTATAAATCAAAAAGGAAAAAATTCTATTCAACCCAGTGTTCTGCCTGAGTATAAATATTTGCCCTCAAATATGCTGACTAATGTTTATTGACATCATGCTCTAAGGCCTTCTGATAATTTCTTAATCAAGTATTTATTTAAAAAAAAAGAACTCCTAATTTAATTTTAAAAGTATAAATTTTTAATAAAAATATATAAATGATACATAAGATAAACTTTTCCCAATTCATATTTCATCTATTTACTATATTTACCTTTTCCTAATAAAAACCTTAAAATATTTCTGAACAAAGCAAGATTAAACAAACAGCCTAGATAATGCTTAACTTTCTGATATGATTCCTTACTCCTTCTAAGGTTTTGCCCCTTCTGAACATTTGTAAGTGTGCCTGCAAAGTTAGAATTTCACCCAATGGTATTCTATTTTAAGGCAATATAACTAGGAATAGATTGCATCTAAATATAGAGAACAGTTCTATTATATTATCTTTAGCTTAGCTTTAAAACAATCATATTAGAATTATGAAAGAATTAATTTACCTGAAAATAATATTATATGTCAGCTAAAGAGTTTTTCCTATGTAATTTTCACATTATAATCAGTCAAATGAGTATTAATTATTTTAGTATTATCTCCTACAGTGAATGCTTAAATGTAAACCTGTGTTTAAACTTATTACCCTTGTTAAAGGATGGGTCTCTGTATATCTCAGTCAGCATAGGAGCCCTGGAATGGACCCACAGATTATCTTATTGAAAATTAGTCTTGTGACATACAGACAAGCTGCACTCACCTCTAACAGAACTAGAGCTAGAAGCCAATTCTTATAATCCAATGCTGTTCCAATGAACTATGCATGCTAAGTTGCTTCAATTGTGCCCGACTCTTTGCAACACTGTGGACTATATAGCCCACCAGGCTCCTCTGTCCCTGGGATTTTCTAGGAAAGAATACTGGACTAGGTTGTCATTTCCTACTCCAGGGGATCTTCCCAACCCAGGGACTGAACTCACATCTCTTACCTCTCCTGCATTGGCAGGCGGATTCTTTACCACTAGCGTCACATGGGAAATCCCCCAATAAACCATAATTCTTTCTATTTTTACATTCTATCCAAATATAAATGTGTAAAACATATAGAGTATGTTCATCTCTATCCTTTTTATTGAATGTAGTTAACTTACAATGTAGTGTTAGTTTCAGTTGTACAGCAGTGACTCAGTTATATATGTAATGAAAAAGATTACTTTCCATTACAGATTATTACAAGATATTGAGTTAGTTATCTGTGCTATGCATTAGGTCCTTGTTGTTTATCTGTTTTACATATACACGACTGAGTGACTTCACTTTCACTTTTCACTTTCATGCATTGGAGAAGGAAATGGCAACCCACTCCAGTGTTCTTGCCTGGAGAATCCCAGGGACGGGGGAGCCTGGTGGGCTGCCGTCTATGGGGTCACACAGAGTCGGACACGACTGAAGTGACTTAGCAGCAGCAGCAGCAGCAGCAGTGTGTATATGTAGTGTATATAGTAGTAGAGTGTATATAGTAATGTCTATAGTAGTAGAGTTTGAGATATGTTAATCCCAAACTCCTAATTTATCTCTCCTCTTCTCTCCCCACTATCCCCTTTGGTAACCATACATTTGTTTTCTACATCTGTGAGTTTATTTCTGTGTTGTAAATAAGTTCATTGGTGTTGTTTTTTTCTTAGATTCCCCATATAAGCAGTATCATATGATATTTGTCATTCTCTGACTTACTTCACTTAATATGATAAATTATAAATCCATCCACTTTGTAAATGGCACTGTTTCACTCTTTCAGTTAGGTTAGTTATTTAAAAACAAAAGTATCTACTTGATTGACATATAATCAAATATAACTCAGATATTTTAGGCCCCTGTAGACCAGGCATCCTAAATAGATCATGCTTCAACGTGTACAACAGAAGAATTTCACTTGCTCTAAAATCTCAAATATTATTAGGGTTCCCTTAGATGTCACATATAGCCCCTTCACAGCATAAAGACCACTGTGCTGTATGGACACCTCCCTAATACACACACAAACATACAATAAGTACTCCCTTACCTTGCGTTACTCTTGGTAGACTTAGAACTTCTGCTTGAATAAATGTTGAAAGTTCCTTTTCTTATGTTTACATTAATACTCATACCTGAAGCATATAGCATACTATAATGATACCTTTCTTGGATAAATTTACCTAAGGACAAAAAACTTAAAGTATTTTCTATTCTGGGTGTTCTTTGGAAGGAATGATGCTAAAGCTGAAACTCCAGTACTTTGGCCACCTCATGCGAAGAGCTGACTCATTGGAAAAGACTCTGATGCTGGGAGGGATTGGGGGCAGGAGGAGAAGGGGATGACAGAGGATGAGATGGCTGGATGGCATCACCGACTCAATGGACATGAGTTTGAGTAAACTCTGGGAGTTGGTGATGGACAGGGAGGCCTGGCGTGCTGCAATTCATGGGGTCGCAAAGAGTCGGACACGAATGAGCGACTGAACTGAACTGAACTGAACTGAATGATACCTTTCTTGGATGAATTTACCTAAAGACAAAAAATTTAAAGTATTTTCTATTGATTACAGACATTCAGAAAATCACACATAGTATAAGTACTTCTCTCAGTGAATTTTCACCAGGCAAACACATCTGAAAACACAGAAGCTGTATCAAGAAATGTAAAATTACCAGTACCTAAAAAGACTCCTCATGTCCTCTCCCATGTATCACCGCCTCAGAAATGATAGTATTATAGTATCTTGACTTTTAACATCACTAGTCTATTTTTTTTTTTAACTTCACATAAATAGGTTTATATAAAAGGCACTCTTTTGTCTCTGGCTTTTTTCACTAAACATTACCTCTTTGAGTCCTATTTGGTGTAAATATACTATATATTCCATCAGATACATATGCCACAATTTATACATTTCTACTGTTGATATGTTAATTGTTTCAGCTTACGTTATAACAAGTAATACTATTCTGTCGGTTATATATCTAGGAAAAAAACCAAGGTCAGAGGGTTTGTGTGTGCTTGGTTTTGCAAACACTGTCAGTTTTTAAGTGGCTGCACCAATTTAAACTTAGCAATGCATAAGAGTCTGTAATTGGTATCTTCCTAGCTTTTCTTTTTCAAATTTTATTGGAATATAGTTGATGCATAATGCTGTTAGTTTCAGGTGTACAGCAGCAAAGAGAATCAGTTATACATATATCCACTTTTTTTGGATTCTTTTCTCATATAGCTGGTTTCTTAATTATACATTCTGGTACATTTATAGCTAAATCTAATTTTTTTTTTCTTGACGTATAGTGAATGTATAAGTTCAGTTCAGTTCGGTGGCTCAGTCGTGTCTGACTCTTTGCGACCCCATGAATCGCAGCACGCCAGGCCTCCCTGTCCATCACCAACTCCCGGAGTTCACTCAGACTCATGTGCATCGAGTTGGTGATGCCATCCAGCCATCTCATCCTCTGTCGTCCCCTTCTCCTCCTGCCCCCAATCCTTCCCAGCATCAGGGTCTTTTTCAATGAGTCAACTCTTCGCATGATGTGGCCAAAGTACTGGAGTTTCAGCTTTAGCATCGTTCCTTCCAGTGAACACCCAGGACTGATCTCCTTTAGGATGGACTGGTTGGATCTCCTTGAAGTCCAAGGGACTCTCAAGAGTCTTCTCCCAGTTACAGGTGTACAAATAGTGACTAACAGTGTTAAAGGTTATATTCTACTTGTAGTTATTATAAAATATTGGCTATATTCCCTGAGTCACACAATATATGACTTATACATAATAATTTGTACCTCTTAGTCCCCTTCCCCTGCCCCTCCGCCTTCCCTCTCCACAGTAGTACTCAGTAGTCTGATCTATTTCTTAATGTTTACATTTGGTTTGATTTTACTTTAAAAAAATTTTTAATCTTTTTAATTTTATTGGAATATAGTTGTTTCACACTTTGTGTTAGTTTTCTCTGTACAGCAAAGTGAGTCAGCTATACATATGCATATATCCCTTCTTTTATGGATTTCCTTCCCATTTAGGTCACCACAGAGCACTGAGTTCCCTGTTCTATACAGTAGACTCTCATTAGTTATCTATTTTATACATTAGTTTGATCTCTATATCTACGAGTCTGCTTGTTATATTCACTAGTTCATTGTACTTTTTAGATTCTACATAATAAGTAATATCATACAGCGTTGGTCGTTCTCTGTCTGACTTGTTTCACTTAGCATAATACCCTCCAAATCCATCTATGTTGTTACAAATGGCAAAATTTTCATTCTTTTTTATGGCTAAATAGTATTCCTCAGTGTGTGTGTGTGTGTGTGTGTGTGGGTGTGGGTGTATTCACTCATCTTCTTTATCCACTCATCAACTGGACCCTGAAATTGCTTCTGTATCTTGGTTTTATAATTAATTGTTGCTATGAACATTCGAGAGTAAGACATTTTTTTAACTAGTGGGCTTTTTTTTTTTAAGATATATACCCCAAAGTGGAATTGCTGGGTCAGAGTTGACTCATTGGAAAAGACTCTGATGCTGGGAGGGATTGGGGGCAGGAGGAACGACAGAGGATGAGATGGCTGGATGGCATCACTGACTCGATGGACGTGAGTCTGAGTGAACTCTGGGAGTTGGTGATGGACAGGGAGGCCTGGCGTGCTGCGATTCATGGGGTCACAGAGTCAGACACGACTGAGAGACTGAACTGAACTGAACTGAACTGATGGTAGTTCTATTTTTAATTTTTTGAGAAAACCATATTGTTTTCCACAGTGGCTGCACCAACTTACATTCCCGCTAACAATATACAGATTCCCTTTTTTCCACATCTTTGCCAACATCTGTTATTTGTGTTCTTTTTGATGACAGCCATTCTGACAGATCTGAGGTGATACCTCATTGTGGTTTTGATGTACATTTCCCTAATGATTAGCAATGTTGAACATCTTTTCATTTGCCTAGTGGCCATTTGTATGTCCTCTTTGGAAAAAATGTCTATCCAGGTCCTCTGCCCATTTTTAGATCACATTGTTTGTTTGCTGGATTTTGTGTTGTATGAGCTATTTCTATATTTTGGATACGAATCACCTGTCAGACATGTCATTCACATTTTCTCCCATTCAGTTGGTTTTCTTTCCATTTTGTCAGTGGTTTCCTTTGTTTTGCAAATGTTTTTCAGTTTAATTAAGTCCCATTAGTTTATTTTGCTTTTCTTTGCTTTAGGAGACAGATCCAAATAAATATTGCTAAGAATGTTCTGCCTATGTTTTCTGCTAAGAGTTTTGTGGTTTCTGGTCTTATATTAAGCTCTTTAACTCACTTTGGGTTTATTTTTGTATATGGGACTACAGAACGTTCTACTTTTATTCTTCCATTGACACATGTAGCTGTCCAATTAATCCAGCACGACTTATCAATGAGATTAATTTTCTCCCTTGTATATCTTTGCCTCCTTTGTCATAGATTAATTGACTACAAGTACCTGGATTTGTTTCTGGGCTCTCTATTATGTTACATTGTTCTGTGTGTCTGTATTTGTCCTGGTATCATACTGTTTAGATGACTATAGCTTTGTAGTACAGTATGAAGTCAAGGAGTGAGATTCTTCCAATTCTGGTCTTCTTTCTCAAGATTGTTTTAGCTATTTAGGGTCTTTTGTGCTTTCAGACACATTTTAAAATTATTTATTCTACTTCTGTGAAAAATCCATTGTTATTTTGATAGAGATTTCCTTGATTCAGTAGATGGCCTCAGGTAATATGAACATCTTATCTGCAAATCAGTTAGTCTGATACACCACATCAACAATTGAAGAACAGAAACCACATGATTATCTTGTTAGATAATCTTTTGATGAATTCAACATCTATTTATGATTTAAAAAAAACAACAACAGTCCATAAGGTGGACATAGAGAGACTATGCCTCAATATAATAAAGATGATACATGACAAACACACAGCTAACATTATACTAAATAGTGAAAAGCTGAAAACATTTCTTCTAAGACCAGAAACAAGACAAGGATGCCCACTCTTGCCACTTTTATTCAACACAGTACTGGAAGTTCTAGTCACACTAACCAGACTAGGAAAAGAAAGAAAAGTAATCTAAGTTGGAATAGAAGAAGTGGGTTTATTTTCGTTGTTTTCATGGAGCACTACATTTTATTCATTCCAAACAATGGAATACAACACAATGAAGCAAACGTTTGTATGTCCTACAAAAAACAAGAACATGAAATTCCACGCTAATGCTGAAAAAAGTGTTCTAAATAGAGTACCTATGTAAGTTATTCAAACAGGGAAAATAGGCAAGAAGCCAAGATTATCCTAGATATTTATTACTTATACCCCCAAATTAGATCTTTTCTTAAAACACCTTACAAAACAAAACAGTTATTACTATGAATTTAGAAACTTATATAAACCAACCTTGAAGATTTACAAAATTTCCTTAGAAAGCACTGCAGTTAATTCTAGAAGCAGAAGTTCTGCCTATTGAATCAACAGCAATAGAACTATTTAAAAACAAGGAAAAACTTATTTTTCTGATAAGTGTACTCCAATTGTGATTTTAGTATGCATTATCTTGATGGCAAAGTTGAACACCTTTTCTTGTTTATTGATGTTTTGAGTACTGCCTTTTATGGAATGCCAGTTCAAGTATTTTGGATTTGAACAGGCAAACTCTAATGAATTTTCTTTCTTTATTGTTTTATAAAATTTCTGTACATTTTCCATGTGTGAGTTGTCAACTACATGTTTAGCAATACTGCCCCTCAACTCTGAAGCATGTTTTTTTACTCTTTTAGTAAAGCCTTGATAAACAAAAGTTTATATTTTAATGAAGTCCAACTTGTCAGTTTTTTTCTTTATGGTTTAGCTATTGGTTTCTGTTTTGAAAGGATGCTTCCAAATCCAATGTTCAATATCTTATGTTTTCCTCTAAACACTTCAATGTTTTATCTTCCAACTTTACATTTCCATCTAAAATTGACTTTCGTTTATGGCTTGAGGTAGTAATTAGCAATTCTTTTTTGTTTATGCCTACACAACTGATAGAGAAGCAATTACTAAAAAGACCAGTTTTTCTCTCACTTTTTTCTCAAATAACAGATTATTTAAGTGTGACTCTACATCTTTTTCATTGATCTATTTGTCTAATTTTGTGCTGTCCTGCATTTCCTTTATCATTATGGCTTCATAGTGAGCTTTGATAGCTGACATTATATCTTCTCCACCTTTCTTTTTCTTCTTCGTGATTTTATTTATGCTTTTCATCTCTATATAAAATTTAAAACACCTTGCTAATCCCCAAAATAAAGCCTTCTAAATTTTTTACCAGGATCATATTGAAGCTAAGGGTTGGTTTATATGTTGACATCTTTTCAATACTGAGCTGACAATCCATGAAAACTGTATATTCTGACATTGATTTGTATAATCTTTAATTTTTCTCAACATGTTTTATAGAGTTCTTGTGAATCTCCTACTAAATTTTTTGAAGGTTTAATATTTCTGCTGTTACTTTACTTTTTAAATTTTCTACCTGTTTGTAGCTGGGATATAAATATAAAATGATTTATATTGATCAGTTTTAAGATTTTGTGTATAGGTTCTTTTGTACTTTCTACTATACAATCACATTTATCTCTGAATAATGATCGTTTTGTTCCTTTTCAGCTCTTAAAATTTTTCAACATTTTTCTTTCCTAGTACTAGCAATGATACCAGTACAATGCTAAATAGAAGTGGAGAAAGGGCATCATTTTATTGTTCCCAGAATCAGGGGAAACTTTTTCAAAATTTACTGTTATATATGGTGTTTTCTATAGAATTTTGTAGCTACATTTTTGGATTAAAGGTATTTCTTTCTTTTTCTAGTTTGCTTAAGAATTTTTATCTTAAATGACAGTTGAAATTTATCAAGTGATTTTCTGTTGATATTGCTGTATGATTTTTCTCCTTTATTCTTTAAGTGTAGTGAATCACATTGATTTATTTTCAAATATTAAACCAACCTTACTTTTCTGAAATAGACTAGACTTGTTGTGATGTATTACTCATTTTATGTATTACTGGATTCAAATGTTATTTTGGAGGAGGGCATCATGAGAGTAACTGGCAAGCTCTGATTTTTTTATACTGAGCTGATTTAACACAAAATGCATATTTAAATTTTTTTTTTCTGTATTCTGTCTGTAAGAGAGCCCTATCCATCAACTGGTTTGCTTCTGTGATTTAAAAACAAACAAAAAAAACTGTCTTAAAAGAAAAAAAAAATGACTTTTACCAACCCCAAATTTACTCTTGCAAGCATAACAGATTATAAAGATGAAAATTCTTATCAGTTTAAAAAAAATTCTCTTCTCACTAAGATCATAACAGTTATTTTAACTCTTGGACATACATGTATTTTCCTCTGCAGTTGGTGAAACTAAGTATATTGAGACATAATATAAGGTAGAATGCTTGTAAGATTTTTTTTTTTTTTACAAGAAATCTGGTATAAAACATTTTTAAGCTAAATTATGAAAAGGAAGAGTTCCAAAGGCTAAAGTCTTATAGGACAGACTGATATAGTTCTTTCACTAGAAATTGGTTTAAATGTTCTCATGATAAAAACAAAAAATACCAGAATAAATGTCAAAGAAAAATTACAAACTCAAATATTTCCAGCATGTGTGACAGAGAAAAAGAAAATATCACTCCTAAGGGATAAACAGCTTTACAAACACATTTTAAAAATTAATCACATGAGTAGAAAATGAACAGCTGAAATAACTTAGTAAGAAACGAAATAAGAAATTACATAGTTTACATATGCATAAAATATATTTTAATCAAAGAAATATAAACCAAGGAAAAGAAACACCATTTTCAGCTATCAGACTGAAAACATTATGTGTCAAACTGTTGACAAGTAGAAAACAGAAATGAACATGTTCAATTCTTCTGATAAAGTGTCAAAAAATTTCTTGGATCAATTTTGGAAATTCCATAGAAAAACTTAAAGTTTTTTACATATACCTCTATTCAGCAATTTCACTTAAAAAATCTGATAAGAAAAAACCTCATTGAAACTTGTAAAAGATGTTATAAAACTACTAACATAATATATGCATAAAGTATATGACCTGAAGTAAAAAACACAAATGCTTTATTATTGTGTTAGAAAATAAGATGCTATTTAAGTTTTCTATTGCTATGTCACAAATGGCACAAAGTAAGCAGCTTAAAGCAATGTCCATTTATTAGCTCATGGGTTCCGTAGGTCAAAAGTCTGTCATAGCAGGACTAGATTTTCTGCTTAAGGTTTTCGTAAGTCAGCTATCTTAGCCTTTGTTGGAGGCGTTGGGGAAATAACTTCCAAGGCTCATTTTTGTTGATTACAATTCCTATGACAATAGTACTGAGTTCTTGCTTCCTTGTCTGTCAGCGGAGGAGTAGGGGACACTCTTGGCTTCCAGAAATCAGCTCCTGAGACTTCTAGACAACAATATTGTGTCAAATCATTCTCATGCTTTGAATTTCTGACTTCTCCCACCTCTGATCTCTAGATTCAGATTTAAATCCCAAAGGATTAAGATAAACTCCCTATCTTAAGTTCAACTGATTTGGGACATTAATTACATCTGCAAAATCCCTTCATAGCCATGGATACACTAGTGTTTAACACCTGAGATGTATGTCTACCACTGGCAGAAATCTTGAGGGCTATCCTAGATAACTACCACAGATCCAAAATAGAATGCATTATGACTCTTACTTTGGAGAAGGAAATGGCAATCCACTCCAGTATTCTTGCCTGGAGAATCCCATAGATGGAGAAGCCTGGTGGGCTACAGTCCACAGGGTCGCAAAGAGTCAGACACGACTGAGCGACTTAACTTTCACTTTCTTTCACTTTCATGACTCTTACTTCTCTGTAAATGACAGAATACATATAAATTTTCACATATATGCATACTTTTTGCAAAAATATATTAGCTAGAATATCAATATTTTATATTGTATATAATTTATATATTTTCATATACATGTATATACATACACATAATGTATTTTTAAATGTGGTTTTAATGTTCACCTTCTAGCTATTAACTTGGGAATTTTAACATAATGGTCGGTACTATAATTTTTTAAGAAGTAAACATATTTTTGCATCCTGTCTAGACATTTATATTTCTAGAAATAAATGAATGTTTTGTTAATATATTTACCTATCAAATGGCGTTCCAAGTGTTATGCTTCCAAATCAGAGACCATGTTGGCAATATCAGAGCAAGCTTATAAGGAGGCACAAAAATACACTTACAAATTTTGCAGTTACTTTGAGCAGTTAAAATCCCATTTTGATGCATGCTCAATTGAGAATTAAAAGTTCAAATATTGATTTGCATAGGAAATTAGGAATTAAGTACCCATATAATTAACTTACACCTGCCAATTGATGCACCAATTAAGTTTGCAGATACCTTTAAAAAAACCTGTTGAAAATAAAGTTTCTGACATTTTTTACAATAATTTGTAGATATTTGAAAGCAAACAATTCTACAGAAAGGTATATGTGGTGGTCATGAAAACGTTACATTTGCTGGGTATATAAATGACCAAAAGCCCAATTGCTATCACCTGAAACTCATCATCAGGTTGGCACAGAGGTCAGGTTTACCATGCGCACCTCAGTGCCAAAGGCTAGACACAATAGGGACACTAAGGCAGATCTGTGCTCAGGAGACCCAGGACTTCAAACTGAAGGCTCAAGGACTACCCAAATTCACCTTTACATAGCAGAATGATGTCCCCCTGCCAAAATAGGTTTTGGCACCTGTGACTATGACCGTCTTTGGAAATATGGTCTTTGTAGATGTACTCAATTTAAAATGAGGTCATACCATATTAGAGTGAACCCTAAATGGAATGACTGGTTATAATCTCTCCTGAAAAAAGAGATACTTTTCAGACACACACGGAGGGAAGACGGCCATGTGACAGAAATTACAGACGAATTAGAATGATGCAGCTACAGACCAAAGAATGCCAAGGATTGCTAGCAACCTCCAGACACAGATACATAGATCCTTCTCCATACTGGTTTTATTTCTTTTGGATATGTATTCAGAAGAGGAATTTCTGGATCATATAGTAGTTATATTTTTAATTTTTGGAGAAACCACCATACTGTTTTCCACAGTGGCTTTACTGTTTCACAGTCCCATCAACAATGCACAAGAGATCTCTATTTTTCCACATCCTCTCCAGATTTTATGAACTGTCTTTATAATGGTAGCCATTCTAACAGGCATATGGTGGTATCCTGTTATTTTGATTTGCAACTCACTAATAATTAGTGAGGTTGAGTACCTTTGAATCTAACTATTGGCCATCTGTATGTCATATTTGTAAAATGTCTATTCAAGTCCTTTGCCAAAATTTTTATTGCATTGTTTGGTTTTTACTATTGAGTTTGTTAGGTATTTATACATTTCAGATATTAATCCTTTATTAGATGTGATTTGCAAATATTTTTACTATTGCATAGGTCATCTTTTCACTTTGATCATGTCTTTTGTTGTGCAGAAGAATGTTTAGTTTGATGTGGTCGCGTTTGTTAATTTTTTGTTGTTGTTGAATGTGGTTTAGATGCCATATCCAAAAAAATCATTGCCAGTGTGCACATCAAAGAAATATTCCCTGAGGTTTTCTTCAAGAACTGTCATGGGTTCATATCTTATATTTATATCTTTAATCTATTTTGAGTTAGCTTTTATTAGTAGTATAATATAGAGTTCTAGCTGCATTATTTTTCATGTGAATATCCAGTTTTTCCCACCATCATTTATTAAAGAGATTGTCTTATTACCATTGACTTATTTTGGCTCCCTGATCAAATATTAGTTGACCAAATTACACCATGCTAATGGCAGAAAGCAAAGAGGAATTAAACAGCCTCTTGATGAAGATGAAAGAGGAGAATGAAAAAACTGGCTTAAAACTCAACATTCAAAAAACTAAGATCATGGCATCCAGTCCCATCACTTCATGGCAAATAGATGGGGAAACAATGGAAACAGTGACAGACTTTATTTTCTTGTTTTCTTGTGCTCCATAATCTCTGTGGATGGTGACTGAAGCCATGAAATTAAAAGACACTTTCTCCTTGGAAGAAAAGCTATGACAAACCTAGACAGTGTATTAAAAAGCAGAGACATTACTTTGCTGACAAAGGTCTGTCTAGTCAAAGCTATGGTTTTTCCGGTAGTCATGTATGAATGTGAGAGCTGGGCAGTAAAAAAGTCTGAGTGCCAGAGAATTGATGCTTTTGAACTGTGGTGCTGGAGACTCTTGAGAGTCCCTTAGACTTTAAGGAGATCAAACTAGTCAGTTCTAAAGGAAATCAGTCCTGAATATTCACTGGAAGGACTGATGCTGAAGCTGGAGCTCCAATACTCTGGCCACCTGATACAAAGAGCCGACTCATTAGAAAAGACCCTGATGCTGGGAAAGATTGAAGGCAGTAGGAAAAGAGGATGACAGAAGAGGAGGTGTTTGGATGGCATCGCTGACTCAGTGTACATTAGTTTGAGCAAGCTCTGGGAGATGGAGCAGAACAGGGAAGCCTGGTGTGCTGCAGCCCATGGGGGTCACAAAAAGTCAGACACAACTGAACAACAATATATTGCATGCAATTATTTCAGAGCTCTTGATTCTTCTATTCCATTGGTTTATGTGTTTGTTTTCATGCGACCATCCGACTGGGTTTTTTCTTCCTGTTTTATTGAGATATAATTGACAGACAGTACTTCATAAGTTTAAACATAATGATTTGATTTACATGCATCACAAAGTGATTACCAAACTAAGTCTAGTTAACATACACCATCTTATATATTAATACTTACAAAATATAACTATTTTGCTTATGATGGGAACTTCTAGGATTTTCCCTCTAAGCAATTTTTGAATATACCATATAGCAGTGATAATTATACATATGATATTGTACATTATATCCCTAGTACTTAAATATAACTAAAAATTTATACCTGTTGACAACTTTTATTCAGTTTTCCCCTCCCTATTCACAGCCTTCTCACCTCTAGTAAGAACAAATATGATCTCTTTGTCTGTGAGTCTGTTTGCTTTTTAATTATAAATTACCTACAACACCATTAGTTTCCATTACACATTGTAGGGAATCAATATTTCTATATATTTCTGACAGATCACCATAAGTCTAGTTAAGATATGTCATCATACAAAAATACTATATAGTTACTGATTATATTCCCCATACTGCACAATTCATTGTTCTTGTTCAGCCCCTCAGTCATGTCCACCTCTGTGCGACCCCATGGACTGCAACACAATAGGATTCCGCATCCTTCAACATCTCCTGGAGCTTGTTCAAATTCACATTCATTATGTTGATGATGCCATCCAACGAACTCCTCTTCTGTCATCCCCTTATCCTCTTGCCTTCAATCTTTTCCAGCATCAGGGTCTTTTCTAATGATTGGCTCTTCGCATCAGGTGGCTAAAGTATTGGAGTTTTGGCTTTAGCATCAGCCCTTCCAATGAATATTCAGGATTGATTTCCTTTAGGATTTACTAGTTTTATCTCTTTGCAGTCCAAGACTCGCAAGATTCTTCTCCAACACCACAGTTCAAAAGCATCAGTTCTTTGGTGCTCAGCCTTCTCTATATTCCTACTCTCACATCCATACATGATGACTGGAAAAACCATAGCTTTGACTAATCAGACATTTGTTGGCAAAGTAATGTCTCTGCTTTTTTATATGTTGTCTAGGTTTGTCATAGCTTTCCTTCCAAGAAGCAAACGTCTTTTAATATAATGACTGCAGTCACCATCTGCAGTGATTTTGAAGTCCAAGAAAATAAAGGCTGTCACTGTTTCCATTGTTTCTCCATCTATTTGCCATGAAGTGATGGGACCAGATGCCATGATCTTAGTTTTTTGAATGTTGAGTTTTAAGCCAGTTTTTTTCACTCTCCTCTTTCACCTTCATCAACAGGCTCTTTAGTTCCTCTTTGCTTTCTGCCATTAGGGTGGTGTCATCTGCATATCTGAGGTTATTGATACTTCTCCCAGCAATCTTGATTCCAGCTTGTGCTTCATGCAGCCTGGCATTGTGTGATGCGCTCTGTACATAAATTAAATAAGCAGGGTGACCATACACAGTGCTGTTGCACTACTTTCCCAATTTAGAATCAGTGTCCATTGTTCCATGTCCAGTTCTAACTATTGCTTCTTGACCTGCGTACAGGTTTCTCAGGAGGCAGGTAAGGTGGTCTGGTATCCCCATCTCTTAAAGAATTTTACAGTTTGTTGTGATCCACACAGTCAAAGGCTTTAGCATAGTCAATGAAGCAGAAGTAGTTGTTTTTCTGGAATTTTCTTGCTTTTTCTGTGATCCAATGGATCCACGGGTTGTTGGCAATATGATCGCTGGTTCCTCTGCCTTTTCCTAATCTTGAACATCCTAATCCTAAGCTTGAACATCAGGAAGTTCATGGTTCACGTACTGTTGAAGCCTGGCTTGGAGAATTTTGAGCATTACTTTGCTAGCATGTGAGATGAGTGCAATTCTGCAGTAGTTTGAACATTCTTTGGCATTGCCTTTCTTTGGGATTGGGATGAAAACTGACTTTTTTCAGTCCTGTGGCCACTGCTGAGTTTTCTCAGTTTGCTGGCATATTGAGTGCAGCACTTTCACAACATCATCTTTCAGGATTTGAAATAGCTTAGCTGGAATTGCATCACCTGCAATACTTTGCTGGTTCGTAGTGATGCTTCCTAAGTCCCACTTGACTTCACATTCCGGGATTTCTGGCTCTAGGTGAGTGATCACACCATCGTGGTTATCTGGGTCATTAAGATCTCTTGATATAGTTCTATGTTCTTGCCACCTCTTCTTAATATCTTCTGCTTCTGTTAGGTCCCTACCATTTCTTTCCTTTATTGTGCCTATCTTTGCATGAAATGTTCCTTTGGTATCTCGAGATTTCTTGAAGAGATCACTAGTATTTCCCATTTTAGTGTTTTCTTCTATTTCTTTGCATTGATCACTTAGAAGGCTTTCTTATCTCTCCTTGCTATTCTTTGGAACTCTGCATTCAGATGAATTTATCTTTTCTTTTCTCCTTTGTGTTCCACTTCTCTTCTTATCTCAGCTGTTTATAAGCCCTCCGCAGGCAACCATTTTGTCTTTTTGCTTTTCTTTTTTTTGGGGACGGTTTTGATCACTGCCTCCCATACAATGTTACAAATCTCCATCCTTAGTTCTTTGGGCACTCTGTCTATCAGATCTAATTCCTTGAATGTACTTGCCACTTCCACTGTACAATTTTAAGGGATTTGATTTACAACCTACTTGAATGGCCTAGTGGTTTTCCTGACTTTCTTCACTTTAAGTCTGAATTTTGCAATAAGGAGTTCATGATCTGAGCCACAGTAAGCTTCTGCTCTTGTTTTTGCTGACTGTATAAGCTTTTCCATCTTCAGCTACAAAGAGTACCAGATCACATCAGATCAGATCAGTCGCTCAGTCGTGTCCGACTCTTTGCGACCCCATGAATCTCAGCACGCCAGGCCTCCCTGTCCCTCACCAACTCCCAGAGTTCACTCAGACTCACCTCCATCGAGTCAGTGATGCCATCCAGCCATCTGTCAGCCCCTTCTCCTCCTGCCCCCAATCCCTCCCAGCATCTGAGTCTTTTCCAATGAGTCAACTCTTCGCATGAGGTGGCCAAAGTTCTGAGGTTTCAGCTTTAGCATCATTCCTTTCAAAGAAATCCCAGGGCTGATCTCCTTCAGAATGGACTGGTTGGATCTCCTTGCAGTCCAAGGGACTCTCAAGAGTCTTCTCCAACACCATAGTTCAAAAGCATCAATTCTTCGGCACTCAGCCTTCTTCACAGTCCAGCTCTCACATCCATACATGACCACAGGCAAAACCATAGCCTTGACTAGACGAACCTTTGTTGGCAAAGTAATGTCTCTGCTTTGAATATGCTATCTAGGTTGGTCATAACTTTCCTTCCAAGGAGTAAGCGTCTTTTAATTTCATGGCTGCAGTCACCATCTGCAGTGATTTGGGAGCCCAGAAAAATAAAGTCTGACACTGTTTCCACTGTTTCCCCATCTATTTCCCATGAAGTGGTGGGACCAGATGCCATGATCTTCGTTTTTTGAATGTTGAACTTTAAGCTAACTTTTTCACTCTCCACTTTCACTTTCATCAAGAGGCTTTTTAGTTCCTCTTCACTTTCTGCCATAAGGGTGGCGTCATCTGCATATCTGAGGTTATTGATATATCTCCCAGCAAACTTGATTCCAGCTTGTGTTTCTTGCAGTCCAGCGTTTCTCATGATGTACTCTGCATATAAGTTAAATAAACAGGGTGACAATATACAGCCTTGACATACTCCTTTTCCTATTTGGAACCAGTCTGTTGTTCCATGTCCAGTTCTAACTGTTGCTTCCTGACCTGCATACAAATTTCTCAAGAGGCAGATCAGGTGGTCTGGTATTCCCATCTCTTGAAGAATTTTCCACAGTTTATTGTGATCCACACAGTCAAAGTCTTTGGTATAGTCAATAAAGCAGAAATAGATGCTTTTCCACGATCCAGCGGATGTTGGCAACTTGATCTCTGGTTCCTCTGCCTTTTCAAAAACCAGCTTGAACATCAGGAAGTTCACGGCTCACATATTGCTGAAGCCTGGCTTGGAGAATTTTGAGCATTACTTTACTAGCGTGTGAGATGAGTGCAATTGTGCGGTAGTTTGAGCATTCTTTGGCATTGCCTTTCTTTGGGATTGGAATGAAAACTGACCTTTTCCAGTCCTGTGGCCACTGCTGAGTTTTCCAAATTTGCTGGCATATTGAGTGCAGCACTTTCACAGCATCATCTTTCAGGATTTGGAATAGCTCAACTGGAATTCCATCACCTCCACTAGCTTTGTTCGTAGTGATGCTTTCTAAGGCCCACTTGACTTCACATTCCAGGATGTCTGGCTCTAGGTCAGTGATCATACCATCGTGATTATCTGGGTCGTGAAGATCTTTTTTGTACAGTTCTACTGTGTATTCTTGCTATCTCTTCTTAATATCTTCTGCTTCTGTTAGGTCCATACCATTTCTGTCCTTTATTGAGCCCATCTTTGCATGAAATGTTCCTTTGGTATCTCTGATTTTCTTGAAGAGATCCCTAGTTTCCCATTCTGTTGTTTTCCTCTATTTCTTTGCATTGATCGCTGAAGAAGGCTTTCTTATCTCTTCTTGCTATTCTTTGGAAGTCTGCATTCAGATGTTTATATCTTTCCTTTTCTCCTCTGCTTTTCGCTTCTCTTCTTTTCACAGATATTTGTAAGGCCTCCCCAGACAGCTATTTGCTTTTTTGCATTTCTTTTCTATGGGAATGGTCTTGATCCCTGTCTCCTGTACAATATCACGAACCTCATTTCATAGTTCATCAGGCACTCTAGCTATCAGATCTAGGCCCTTAAATCTATTTCTCACTTCCACTGTATAATCATAAGGGATTTGATGTAGGTCATACCTGAATGGTCTAGTGGTTTTCCCCACTTTCTTCAATTTCAGTCTGAATTTGGCAATAAGGGGTTCATGGTCTGAGCCACAGTCACCTCCTGGTCTTGTTTTTGCTGATTGTATAGAGCTTCTCCATCTTTGGCTGCAAAGAATATAATCAATCTGATTTTGGTGTTGACCATCTGGTGATGTCCATGTATAGACTCTTCTCTTGTGTTGTTGGAAGATGGTATTTGTTATGACCAGTGCATTTTCTTTGCAAAACTCTATTAGTCTTTGCCCTGCTTCATTCCGTATTCCAAGTCCAAATTTGCCTGTTACTCCAGGTGTTTCTTGATTTCCTACTTTTGCATTCCAGTCCCCTATAATGAAAAGGACATCTTTTTTGGGTGTTAGTTCTAAAAGGTCTTGTAGGTCTTCATAGAACTGTTCAACTTCAGCTTCTTCAGTGTTACTGGTTGGGGCATAGACTTGGATTACTGTGATATTGCATGGTTTGCCTTGGAAACGAACAGAGATCATTCTGTCGTTTTTGAGATTGCATCCAACTACTGCATATAGGACTCTTTTGTTGACCATCATGGCCACTCCATTTCTTCTGAGGGATTCCTGCCTGCAGTAGTAGATACAATGGTCATCTGAGTTAAATTCACCCATTCCAGTCCATTTGAGTTCGCTGATTCCTAGAATGTCAACATTCACTCTTGCCAACTCTTGTTTGACCACTTCCAATTTGCCTTGATTCATGGACCTGACATTCCAGGTTCCTATGCAATATTGTTCTTTACAGCATCGGACCTTGCATCTATCACCAGTCACATCCACAGCTGGGTATTGTTTTTGCTTTGGCTCCACCCTTTCATTCTTTCTGGAGTTATTTCTCCACTGATCTCCAGTAGCATATTGGGTACCTACTGACCTGGGGAGTTTCTCTTTCGTTATCCTATCATTTTGCCTTTTCATACTGTTCATGGGGTTCTCAAGGCAAAAATACTGAAGTGGTTTGCCATTCCCTTCTCCAGTGGACCACATTCTGTCAAATCTCTCCACCATTACCCGCCCGTCTTGGGTTGCCCCATGGGCATGGCTTAATTTCATTGAGTTAGACAAGGCTGTGGTCCTAGTGTGATTAGATTGACTAGTTTTCTGTGAGTATGGTTTCAGTGTGTTTGCCCTCTGATGCCCTCTTGCAACACCTACCGTCTTACTTGGGCATGGGGTATCTCTTCACGGCTGCTCCAGCAAAGCGCAGCCATTGCTCCTTATCTTGGACGAGGGGTGTCTCCTCACTGCCGCCCTTCCTGACCTTCAGTGTGGGATAGCTCCTCTAGGCCCTCCTGCGCCCGCACAGCCACAGCTCCGGGTAACTCCTCTCGTCGCCGCCCCTGGCCTCGGGCGTAGGTTGCTCCTTCTGGCTGCCGCCCCTGGCCTCCGGCTTCGGGGCGTGGTGTAGCTCCTCCAGGCCGCCACCTCTGACCTTGGACGCGGGGTAGCTCCTCTTGGCCGCCGCCCTTCGGGCATGGGTCCTCCTGGCTTCTGCCCCTGACCTCGGACGTGGGGTGGCTCCTCTCGGCCGCGCTATGTTGCGCCATGTCGCAGCCGCCTGCGCTATGGCACGCCATGTTGCAGCCGCCTGCATATAATCAATCTGATTTTGGTACTGACCATCTGGTGATGTCCATGTGTAGAGTCATCTCTTGTGTTGTTGGAATAGGGTGTTTCCTATGACCAGTGTGTTCTCATGGCAAAACTCTGTTAGCCTCTGCACTGCTTCATTTTGTACTCCAAGGACAAACTTGCCTGTTATTCCAGGTATCTCTTGAATTCCTATTTTTGCATTCCGGTCTCCTATGATGAGGACATCTTTTTTGGTGTTAGTTCTAGAAGGTCTTGTAGGTCTTCATACAACTTCAGTTTCTTTGGCATTAGTGGTCAGGGCATAGACTTGGATTACTGTGGTATTGAATAGTTTGCCTTGGAAATGAACAGACATCATTCTGTCATTTATGAGACTGCCCTCAAGTATTGCATTTCAGACTCTGTTGTTGACTGTGACGACTACTCCATTTCTTCTAAGGGATTCTTGCTCACAGTAGTAGATATAATGGTCATCTGAATTAAATTAGCCCATCTGGTCCATTTTAGTTCACTGATTCCTAAAATGTCAATGTTCACTCTTGCCATCTCCTGTTTTACCACATCCAATTTACCTTGGTTCATGGATCTAATTATCCAAGTTCCTATGCAATATTGTTCTTTACAGCATCGGATTTTACTTTCACCATGAGACTCATCCACAATTGGGCATTGTTTCCACTTTGGCTCTTCATTCCTTCTGGAGTTATTTCTCCACTGATCTCCAGTAGCATATTGGGCACCTACTGACCTGGGAAGTTCATCTCTCAGTGTCCTATCTTTTTATCTTTTCATTCTGCTCATGGGGTTCTCAAGGCAAGAATGCTGAACTGGTTTGCCATTCCCTTCTCCAGTGGACTATGTCTTGTCAAACTCTGCACCACGACCTGTCCATCTTTGTTGGCCCTACAAAGCATGGCTCATAGTGTCATTGAGTCAGGCAAGGCTGTGATCCATGTTTGGTTATTTTTCTGTGATTGTGGTGTTCATTCTCCCTGCCCTCTGATGAATGAGGATAGGAGGCTTATGGAAGCTTCCTAATGAAAGGGTCTAACTGTGGGGAAACCGATCTTGCCCTGCTGGGTGGGGCCATGCTTATTAAATCTTTAACCCAATTAAAGATGTACTAAGCATTAATGACATTTAGTTCGTTAACATTAGTGACATTTTTTTTTTCCACCAGAAATGTGAACATCTTAATCTCCCTCACCTATTTCTTTCCTCCTTTTATCCCTTTTCTCTTTGGCAAATGCTTATTTGTTCTGTCTATAACCCTGTTTATATTTTGTTATGTTTGTCCATGTGTTTTGTTTTCTTAGATTACATATATAAGTGAAATCATACTGTGTTAGTTTATTTATTTATTTTTTTGTCTGACATTTCACTTAGCATAATACCATCTGGTCTACCCATTTTGTGGCAAATGGCATGACTTCATTTTTTTATGGCTGAGTAATATTATATTGAATATATATATATATATATAGCATCTTCTTTATCCACTTATTCATCAGTGAGCACTTAGAATGTTTCTATATTTTGGTTATTACAAATAATGCTAAAATCAACACTTTGTTGTTGCTTGGTCACTAAATTATATCTGACTCTTTTGACCCCATGGACTGTAGCCCGAAAGGCTCCCCTGTCCATGGGATTTTCCAAGCAAGAAAACTGGAAAGGGTTGCCACTTCCTTCTCCAGTGGATCTTCCTGACCCAGGGACTGGGCCCACTTCTTCTGCATTGGCAGGCTGATTCTTTACCACTAAGTCACCCATGCCCAAAATGAACATGTGCATACGTGAATGCTAAGTCACTTCAGTCATGTCTGACTTTGTGTGACCCTATGAACTGTAGCCCCCCAGGCTCCTCTGCCCATGTGGATTTTCCAGGCAAGAATTCAGGAGTGGGTTGCATGTCCTCCTCCAGGGAATCTTCCCGACCCAGGGATAGAACCCATGTCTCTTACAGCTCTTGTATTGGCAAGCATGTTTCTTTTACCACTTGTAGCATCCGGGAGTGCATATATCTTTCCAATCAGTTTCCCGCCACACTCCCCAGAAAAATACCTAGGAGTAGCATTGATGTATCATATGGTAGCTCTATTTTTATTTTTTAGGAATCTCAATACTATTTTCCGTATTGGTTTCACCAATTTCCATTCCCACCAGCAATGCACAGGGTTCCCATCTCTCCACATTCTTGTCAACACTTGTTACTGGTGATCTTTTGGATACTAGTTGTTCTGTCAAGTGCAATATTTCCTTGTGGTTTTGATTTGCATATCCCTGATAAGTGTGAGTAGGTCCTATTTGTTCATTTTTGCTTTTATTTTGCCTTGGGAGACTAAATATTGCTATGATTTATGTCAGAAAGTGTTTTGCCTATGTTCCCATCTAGGAATTTTATGGTGTCATGTCTTATATTTAAGTCTTTAAGCTATTTTGAGTTTAGTTTTGTCTATGGTATGAGGGAGTGTTCTAACTCTTTTGATTTACATGTTACTGTTCCGCTTTCTCACCACCATTTGCTGAAGAGACTGACTCCATTGTATATTCTTCCCTCTTTTGCTGAAAATTAATTGACTACAGATATGTGGATTTATTTCTGAGCACTCTATCCTGTTCATTGATTTATAAGTCTGTTTTTGTGCCAGTACCATACTGTTTTGAAGTCTTTAGTTTTATAGTGTCGTCTTAAGTCTGACAGGGTTATGCTTTGTTCTTTTCCCCTCAAATTGCTTTGGCAATTCTGAGTCTTTTGTCATTTGATATAAATTTTAGGATTATTTCTACTAGTTCTATGAAAAATATGTATAATTTGATAGGGATAACATTAAAATGTAGATCGTCTCAGGTAATATGGCCATTTTAACAATATTGCCTTTTTAATCTGAAAATGTGAGATATCTTTCCATATTGATTTCTCTTTCTGATAGTTCATTTTTAGTGTATAGAAATGTAACATACTTCTGAATGTTATTTTTGTATTCTGCAATATCACTGAATTCATTAAGTACTCTAGTAGGCTTCTGGTGCTATCTTTAGGATTTTTGGTGTATAGTATCACAGCATCTGCAAACAGTGACACTTTTACTTCTTTTCCCATTCTGATTCCTTTTATTCCTTTTCTTATCTGACTGCTGTGACTAGGCTTGTAATACCATTTTGAATAAAATTGGTGAGATTGGGCACTCTGATACCAAAACCAGACAAAAATATTACCAAAAAGGGGGGAAATTATAAGCCAACATCAATGATAAACATAGATGCAAAAACCTTCAACAAAATATTAGCAAACCAAATTCAATAATATATTAAAAAGATCATACACTATGACAATGTAGATTTATCCCAGTGATTGAAGAATAGTTCAGTATCTACAAGTGAATCAGTGTGATACACCACAGTAATAAATTGAAGAATAAAAATCACATGATCATCTCAAAAAAGATACAGAAAAAAGCTTTTGACAAAATTCAACTCCAATTTATGATAAAGAGTTCACTTTATGAACTCTTCAGAAGGTGGGAATCGTGGGAACTTACCTTAACATAATGTAGGTCATATATGACAAACCCCATAGCTAATATCATTCTCAACAGTGAGAAGTTAAAAGCAGTGCAGGGAGGGAGGAGGGAGGAGGGTTCAGGATGGGGAACATGTGTATACCTGTGGCGGATTCATGTTGATATATGGCAAAACCAATACAATATTGTAAAGTTAAAAAATAAAATTAAATTAAAAAAAAAAGCAGTGTGGGAATATTAGGAACAAACACCATACTATCTGATTGCTATAGCTTTATACTACAGCTTGAAATCATGAAGTGTGATTTCTTCAGCTTTATAGTTCTTTCTCAATATTGATTTGCCTATTCAGTTTCTTTGGTGATTACATATAAATTTGAGCAATGTTTTTCATGTTTCTGTAAAAAGTGCCATTTGAATCTTGATAGGGATTGCTTTGAGTCTGTAAATATTATAGCTTTAAACAGTATGGATATTGTAACAATCTTAATTATTCCAATCCATGAACATAGGATAACTTTTCATTTCTGATTATATTTTATATAAACAGTTTCATGAAATCCAATTTTCTAATCTATAGTCATTAACTATTTCCTGTGCTCTCCTATACTTTCCATTCTCCACAAATTTAGTTTTCACTAAGAGACTATGATCAGAAGTGACATGTGTCATTTCTGGCCCCATTACTGAAGACCAGGTATAATTCCCTTGTGTATTTTATTTTCCTCTATACAGGAACTTTTACGTCATATGCTGAGATATTTAATAGTATCATCCAAGTTGGTGGAAGCCTGAATCCCAGAGGCAACAACTGGAACCGAACCTCTAACAAATAACATGGTACTTTATGTAAATGAGAAATAATCTTTTGCTTTATTAGGTCATCTTAGGTAGGTCAGGTTCTTGAGAATCAGAGCCTATACTGGGGATTCTTTTACAAGTGATTATTAAGTGAATGCTCTGGTATAAACCCTGAAAGGGCATGAAGAAAGAGAAGTGCAAGAGAAAAAGGTAAAACAGAGCAAAGTGCAGTTAGCTGATCCATAATGACACTAAAGGGTTTTACCACTCAAGGTGCACTTCATCTTCAGTAGAGAGCTGTTAGAAACCAATACTAACAACAGCTGGGGAACGAGGGCATCATTAGTAAAGCAGATCTATGCTCAGTCTCAACAGAGTTTATTACAATCTATAAGATATTTGGGTTAATTTTCTACCACAGTGTTGCCTACTTTATCCTGTGCTCGGTAATAAAATTTCTAGTCATCCTCAAGGCATTAACTGAATACCCCATCCTATCTACCCTGACTTAAAATAGCACCATCAGCATAAATGAAATCCTACCTATAAGAGAATATTTCCGGATCATGAATTTTTCGGTTATTGATCTTTTGCTTCTTTATTTTCCAAAACATACTGCTTTAATTACTACATGTTTAGAATGTTTTTATATCTACTGAAGTTTAATAAGGCTAAAAAATTAATTTATACATTAATCTTTTCAAAAATATGTTGGTGTTCAGTATATATTTTAACTTTTAAATGAATTTACCCAGACTGTAAGGTGGTGTCAAAAATACCCACTTATACTGTATTGTTTCTATACTGTATTTATAAAATAAAATATACTTAAGTAAAATTCTTACCATTCTGAGTATCCCTATCCAGGAATGTATTCTATTAACTTTACCTTGTAACTTGTTTGTTCCTCATGAATCTGTAAATTTCCATTCAGTTCAGTTTAGTTGCTCAGTCGTGTCCAACTCTTTGCGACCCCATGAATCGCAACACGCCAGGCCCCCCTGTCTATCACCAACTCCCGGAGTTTACACAGACTCACGTCCATAGAGTCAGTGATGCCATCCAGCCAGCTCATCCTCTGTCGTCCCCTTCTCCTACTGCCCCCAATCCCTCCCAGCACCAGAGTCTTTTCCAATGAGTCAACTTTTCACATGAGGTGGCCAAAGTACTGGAGTTTCAGCTTTTGCATCATTCCTTCCAAAGAAATCCCAGGGCTGATCTCCTTCAGAATGGACTGGTTGGATCTCCTTGCAGTCCAAGCGACTCTCAAGAGTCTTCTCCAGCACCACAGTTCAAAAGCATCAATTCTTCAGCGTTTAGCCTTCTTCACAGTCCAGCTCTCACATCCATACATGACCACTGGAAACACCATAGCCTTGACTAGAGGAACCTTTCTTGGCAAAGTAATGTCTCTGCTTTTGAATATGCTATCTAGGTTGGTCATAATGTTCCTTCCAAGGAGTAAGCGTCTTTTAATTTCATGGCTGCAGTCACCATCTGCAGTGATTTTGGAGCCCAAAAAAATAAAGTATGACACTGTTTCCACTGTTTCCCCATCTATTTCCCATGAAGTGATGGGACCAGATGGTATGATCTTAGTTTTCTGAATGTTGAGCTTTAAGCTAACTATTTCACTCTCCACTTTCACTTTCATCAAGAGGCTTTTGAGTTCCTCTTCACCTTCTGCCATAAGGGTGATGCCATCTGCATATCTGAGGCTATTGATATTTCTCCTGGAAATCTTGATTCAGCTTGTGTTTCTTCCAGTCCAGAATTTCTCATGATGTACTCTGCATATAAGTTAAATAAGCAGGGTGACAATATACAGCCTTGACGTATTTCTTTTCCTATTTGGAACCAGTCTGTTGTTCCATGTCCAGTTCTAACTGTTGCTTCCTGACCTGCATACAGATTTCTCAAGAGGCAGATCAGGTGGTCTGGTATTCCCATCTCTTTCAGAATTTTCCACAGTTGATTGTGATCCACACAGTCAAAGGCTTTGGCATAGTCAATAAAGCAGAAATAGATGTTTTTCTGGAACTCTCTTGCTTTCTCCGTGATCCAGCAGATGTTGGCAATTTGATCTCTGGTTCCTCTGCCTTTTCTAAAACCAGCTTGAACATCAGGAAGTTCATGGTTCACGTATTGCTGAAGCCTGGCTTGGAGAATTTTGAGCATTACTTTAATAGCATGTGAGATGAATGCAATTGTGCGGTAGTCTGAGCATTCTTTGGCATTGCCTTTCTTTGGGATTGGAATGAAAACTGACCTTTTCCAGTCCTGTGGCCACTGCTGAGTTTTCCAAATTTGCTGGCATATTGAGTGCGACACTTTCACAGCATCATCTTTCAAGATTGAAATAGCTCTACTGGGATTCCATCACCTCCACTAGCTTTGTTCATAGTGATGCTTTCTAAGGCCCACTTGACTTCACATTCCAGGATGTCTGGCTCTAGGTCAGTGATCACACCATCATGATTATCTGGGTCGTGAAGACCTTTTTTGTATAGTTCTTCTGTGTATTCTTGCCATCTCTTCTTAGTATCTTCTGCTTCTGTTAGCTCCATACCATTTCTGTCCTTTATCGAGCCCATCTTTGCATGAAATGTTCCCTTGGTATCTCTAATTTTCTTGACGAGATCTCTAGTCTCTCCCATTCTGTTGTTTTCCTCTATTTCTTTGCATTGATCGCTGAAGAAGGCTTTCTTATCTCTTCTTGCTATTCTTTGGAAGTCTGCATTCAGATGTTTATATCTTTCCTTTTCTCCTTTGCTTTTCACTTCTCTTCTTTTCACAGCTGTTTGTAAGGCCTCCCCAGACAGCTATTTGCTTTTTTACATTTCTTTTCCATGGGGATGGTCTTGATCCCTGTCTCCTGTACCATGTCACGAACCTCCCACCGTAGTTCATCAGGCACTCTATCTACCAGATCTAGGCCCTTAAATCTGTTTCTCACTTCCACTGTATAATCATAAGGGATTTGATTTAGGTCATACCTGAATGGTCTAATGGTTTTCCCTACTTTCTTCAATTTAAGTCTGAATTTGGCAATAAGGTGTTCATGATCTGAGCCACAGTCAGCTCCTGGTCTTGTTTTTCCTGACTGTATAGAGCTTCTCCATCTGTGACTGGCGCACTAAGCGCAGGCAGCTGCGACTGGTGCACTAAGCATGGCCGTGAGGAGCTACCCCACGTCTGAGGTCAGGGGCAGAAGCCGGGAGGACCCCATGCCAGAATGGCGGTGGCCAAAAGGAGTTACCCCACGTCCGAGGTCAGGGGCAGTGGCCGAGAGTGCCAGGCTGCAAAGACGCAGGAACGGCCGAGAGGAGCTATCCTGTGTCCGAGGTCAGGGGGTGCAACAGAGAGGAGCTACCCCGGGTCCGAAGTCAGGGGTGGCGACGAGAGGAGTTACCCCGCGTTCAAGGTCAGTGGCGGCGGCCAGAAGGAGCTACCCCACACCCACAAGCCCGAGGCCAGGGGCGGCAGCCAGGAGCAGCTACCCCACGTCCAAGGAGCCCTGGCTGCGCAGGCGCAGAAGGGCCTAGAGGAGCTATCCCATGTTGAAGGTCAGAAGGGCGGCGGTGAGGAGATACCCCTCGTCCAAGGTAAGGAGCAGCGGCTGAGCTTTGCTGGAGCAGCCGTGAAGAGATACCCCACACCCAAGGTAAGAGAAACCCAAGTAAGATGGTAGGTGTTGCAAGAGGGCATCAGAGGGCAGACACACTGAAACCATACTCACAGAAAACTAGTCAATCTAATCACACTAGGACCACAGCCTTGTCTAACTCAATGAAACTAAGCCATGCCCGTGGGGCCACCCAATACGGGTGGGTCATGGTAGACAGGTCTGACAGAATGTGGTCCACTGGAGAAGGGAATGGCAAACCACTTCAGTATTCTTGCCTTGAGAACGCAATGAACAGTGTGAAATTTCCATTAACTTCCCCTTATTTTCTAGCATTATTACTATTTTCAGTTCAGTTTAGTTCAGTTCAGTCACTCAGTCGTGTCCAACTCTTTGCGACCCCATGGATCGCAGCACGCCAGGCCTCCCTGTCCATCACCAACTCCCAGAGTTCACTCAAACTCATGTCCGTCTAGTCGGTGATGCCATCCAGCCATCTCATCCTCTGTCGTCCCCTTCTCCTCCTGCCCCCAATCCCTTCCAGCATCAGAGTCTTTTCCAATGAGTCAACTCTTCCCATGAGGTGGCCAAAGTATTGGAGTTTCAGCTTTAGCATCAGGCCTTCCAAAGAACACCCAGGACTGATCTCCTTTAGAATGGACTGGTTGGATCTTCTTGCAGTCCAAGGGACTCTTAAGAGTCTTCTCCAACACCACAGTTCAAAAGCATCAGTTCTTTGGTGCTCAGCTTTCTTCAGAGTCCAACTCACACATCCATACATGACTACAGGAAAAACCATAGCCTTGAGTAGACGGACCTTTGTTGACAGAGTAAGGTCTCTGCTTTTGAATATGCTATCTAGGTTGGTCATAACTTTCCTTCCAAGGAGTAAGTGTCTTTTAATTACATGGCTGCAGTCACCATCTAGAGTGATTTTTGGAGCCCCAAAAAATAAAGTCTGACACTGTTTCCACTATTTCCCCATCTATTTCCCATGAAGTGATGGGACCAGATGCCATGATCTTAGTTTTCTGAATGTTGAGCTTTAAGCTAACTTTTTCACTCTCCATTTTCACTTTCATCAAGAGGCTTTTGAGTTCCTCTTCACTTTCTGCCATAAGGGTGGTGTCATCTGCATGTCTGAGGTTATTGATATTTCTCCTGGAATCAAAAGCTTGATTCCAGCTTGTGTTTCTTCCAGTCCAGAATTTCTCATGATGTACTCTGCATATAAGTTAAATAAGCAGGGTGACAATATATAGCCTTGACGTACTCCTTTTCCTATTTGGAACCAGTCTGTTGTTCCATGTCCAGTTCTAACTGTTGCTTCCTGACCGCATAATACTATTTTGCTTGGTGCATTTTCCCAGTTACATTAATTGTTCTTTGCTAAATAAAGATATATCTTCAGCTTGTACACTGATGCATCATAATCACATGACGTCCATAGTTTAAGTTGGATTCATTCTTGGTTTTATACATTCTATGGCTTTATGCAAATGTATAATGACATGCTCCCACTATTCTGGTATCATACAGAGGATTTTCACTGCCCTAAAATTCCTTTGTGTTTTACCTATTCAATTCCTGTCAACCCTTGATCCTTTTATTCTCTCCATAGGTAAGCTCCTTCAAGAATATCACATACTTGGAATCATATAGTATGTAGCCTTTTCACACTGGTTTCTTTCACTTAGTAATATGTATCTACATTTCCTTCATGCTGTTTCATGACTTATTTGATAGCTTATTTTTATTTAACATTGAATAGTATTTCATTGTCAGCCTGTTCCACAATTTATGTATCCATTCACCTACTGAAAGATATTTTGGTTGCTTCCAGGTTTTGGCAATGATGGATAAGCCACTTAAAACATCTATCTGTTTTGTGCAAACATACACTTATTCCTTTGTGTCAACACCATGGAGCATGATTGCCAGATCATATGGTAAAAGTATTGATATGTTTTGTTCTATTAAAAACTATCAAACTATCTTCTAAAGTGCTATACCATTTTGCATTCTGGCTAGCAATTAATGAGAGTTTCAGTTGTTCTACATTCTTGCCACCATTCAGTGTTATCAGTATCCTGGGTTTTGGTCATTCTCATAGAAGTGGAGAGATATCTCACTGCTGATTTTATTTGCATTTTCTAGATGGCATATGATACAGAACATCTTTTCACATGCACATCATTCATATATCTTCTTTAGTAAGGTGTCCATTAAGGTCTTTGGCTGATTTTTTATTTTTTATTGCTGAGTTATATGTGTATTTTCAATAACAGTCCTTTAACAGATGTACATTTTACAAATACTGTCTCTGTCTTTCACTTTTTTTATTCATTTGAGAGTGTCTGTTTTAAAACAGGAGTTTTTAAATTTTGATGAAGCCCAGTGTATCAATTATTTCTTTCACGTACTGTATCCTTGGTGCTGTATCTAAAAAGTCATTGCTAAACACAGTTATTTAGATTTTCTCCGTTGTTTCTTCTAGGAGTTGTGTAAATTTTCATTTTACATTTGGGCCTATGATACCTTTTGAGTTCATTTTTGTGAAGGGTGTAAGGTTCACGTGTAGATTCCTTTTTTTACATGCGGGTGTCCAGTTGTTCCAACATCGTTTATTAAAAGACTATCTTCCCCTGTATCAAAGAGTTGGTGCTTATATTTATATGAGCCTATTTCATAGATCTCTGTTGTTCCATTGATCTATTTGTCTATTCTTTCACCAATACCACATTGTTATTAGGATTTTGATTGAGATTTCCTCAAATCTATAGATCAAGTTGGGAAGTGCTGACATGTTGACAGTATTGCATCTTCCTACTCTTGAATATGGAATATCTATTTGTGTGATTTTTCTTTCATCAGAGTTTTATAGTTTTCTTCATACTGATTTTGATTATATTTTGTTAGATTTATAACTAAAAATTTTATTGGGATGCTAGTGAAACTGGTATTGTTTTTAATTTCAAATTTCACTTATCCATTGCTGGTACATAGAAAGGGATTGACTTTTCCACATTAATCTATCCTGCAACTTTGTTATAATTGCTTATTAGTTCTAAGATTTTGTCAGTGCTGTTGATTCTTTTAGATTTTCTACATGAATGATCATGTCATCTGTGAACAAAGTTTTACTTTTTATTACCAATCTGTATACCTTTTACTTGGAGAAGGCAATGGCCACCCACTCCAGTACTCTTGCCTGGAAAATCCCGTGGACAGAGGAGCTTGGCGGGCTGCAGTCCATGGGGCCGCAAAGAGTCGGACACAACTGAGCGACTTCACTTTCACTTTTCCCTTTCATGCGTTGGAGAAGGAAATGGCAACCCACGCCAGTCTTCTTGCCTAGAGAATCCCAGGGATGGCGGAGCCTGGTGGGCTGCCGTCTATGGGGTCGCACAGAGTCATACACGACTGAAGTGACTTAGCAGTAGCAGCATACCTTTTACTTCCTTTCTTATTTTATTACATTAGCTAGGACTTCCAGTATGATACTGAAAAGGAACAAGAGGGACATCATTTTCTGTACCTGATCTTAGTGGGAAAGCATTGAGTTTCTCACTATTAAACATAAAGTTAGCTATGATTTTTTTTTTTTGGTAGATTTCTTACCAAGTTGAGGCAGTTCCCTTTTATCCCTATCTTGTTGAGAGGTTGTTTTGTTTTGTTATCATAATAGCTGATGGATTTTGTCAAATTCTTTTCCTGAATCTATTCAGACGATCATATGGTTTTTCTGTTTGGTCTGTTAATGTTGATGGATTACATTAACTGATTTTTGAATGCTGAACCCAGCCTTGCAGGCCTGGAACAAACCATATTTGGTCATAGTATATCATTCTTTTTGTATATTATTGGATTTCATTAGCTAATATTTTTTGAGGATGCCTCCATCAATGTTGGGGCTTCCCTGGTGGCTTAGAGGTTAAAGCGTCTGCATGAAATGCAGGAGACCCGGGTTCGATCCCTGGGTCAGGAAGATCCCCTGGAGAAGGAAATGGCAACCCACTTCAACACTCTTGCTTGGAGAATCCCATGGCGGGAGGAGCCTGGAAGGGATCACAAAGAGTCGGACACGACTGAGCGACTTCACTTCACTTCACTTCACATCTATGTTAATGAGAGATACTGACCTGTGATTTTTTCTTGTATTGTCTTATCCTGGTTTTGGCATTAGTGTAATTCTGGCTTCATAGAATGAGTTTTGAGGGATTCCTTCTGCTTCTGTCCTCTGAAAGAGAATTGGTATAATTTCTTACTTAAATATTTAGCAGAGTTCACCAGTGAATGCATCTGGTGCTCTATGCTGTGGAAGGTTATTAATTATTAATTACTGATACAGTCTCTTTAATAGATGTAGGCCTATTCAGGTTGCCTGTTTCATCTTGTAGACATTTTGACAGATCATGCTTTTCAAGGAACTGGTCCATTTCTGTCAACTTTGTGGTCAAAGAGTTGTGCACTGTACTCCTGAATTATCCACTTAATGTCTTTGGGGTCTGTAGTGATGTCTTCTCTCAATTCTGTATGAGTAATTTGTGTCCTCTCTTCTTTTTTCACACTTAGCCTGGGTGCTGCTGCTGCTAAGTCGCCTCAGTCGTGTCCGACTCTGTGCGACCTCACAGACAGCAGCCCACCAGGCTCCCCCGTCCCTGGGATTCTCCAGGCAAGAACACTGCAGTGGGTTGCCGTTTCCTTCTCCAGTGCATGAAAGTGAAAAGTGAAAGTGAAGTCGCTCAGTCATGTCCGACTCTTTGCGACCCCATGGATTGCAGCCTACCAGGCTCCTCCATCCATGGGGTTTTCCAGGCAAGAGTACTGGAGTGGGGTGCCATTGCCTTCTCCACTTAGCCTGGGTAGAAGCTTATAAATTTTATCATCCTTTTCAAAGAACAAGCTTTTGGCTTTGTTCACTTTCTCTGTTGATTTCCTGGTTTCAATTTTGTTGATTTCTGCTCTAAATCTTATTTCTTTTCTTCTACTTATTTTGTATTTAATTTGCTCTTTTCTAGTTCCCAAAGTTAGACACGTTTGATTGCAGATCTTTCTTCTTCTATGGTATAAGCAATTAATGCTATAAATTCCCCTCTAATCTCTGCTTTCACATCACTCTATGAATTTTTATAGGTTGTATTTTCCTTTAGAACATTTTTTGGTTTCCCTGAGATTTTCTGTTTGAATCCTGTGTTATGGAGAACGTCACATATTTGGGAATTTTCCAGTTATCTCTGTTACTGACTTCTAGTTTGATTCCATTCTGGTCTCAAAAAAAAATCATATAATTTCTACTATTTTAAATTTATTAAAATGTTTTTTGGTCTGTCTTGGTGAGTGTTTTATTTGTGCTTGAGGAGAGTGTATATTCTGTTGTGAGATAGCCTATAGATGTAGCTAATATCCAAGTGATTATTACTGTTGTTGAGTTCAAGTATGTCCATACTGGTTCTCTGCCTGCTGGATCAGTCCTTTCTGATACAGAGGTATCGAAACCTCAAACTAGGTAGTGGAAACATCTGTTTCTCATTTTTTTGCCTCATGTATTTTGATGCTCTCTTGTTAGGAACATATACATAAAGGATTATTATGTCTTGAAGAACTGACCCTTTATCATTATGTGATGCTCTTGTTTATTCATAATAAATTTCTTTGCTTTCAAGTCTGCTCTGTCTGTAATTATAATAATATAGCTACTTTGGTTTTCTTTTCATAAATGTCCACATAGTATATTTTAATTTATTTTTTTGATTCAAAATATTTTTGAATGATTCCTTTTTTGGTGGCCTCGGAGACAGAATAATGAATATGACTGCCATAACTGTTGTTTTCATGAGGCTGAGCTATTTTGAGGACAGACAGGCAAACTTATATATGAGAAATCAAAGGGCATAGCAAGAGAAAGCAATGATTTCAGTATTTGTATTAAAGAAATACAGTATTTGCTTTTAAAGAAACCCTGCAGTCAGGATAGGAAAATTTAGGAAGAATGTAGACTAATAGACCCCCATGCCCAATGACATTTTGTAAATGATATACACAAAACATCAGAGAGGAGAATTGAGACTGTTGCAATATTTGAACTTCATATGGAAACTGGACTAGATTCCAAGATGAGAATGTAAGAACTTGCATAAAGGAAATTCATATGAATTAGTGATACTAATAAAACTAAACTCTATGAAAGACATATTACTCATAGAAAGTATTTACACATTATATAATTTTTTACCTTATTAACATTTTCTATCTGAATTCAGAAAAATGCTTATGCACATTTTTTGTTAGTTGTTCTTTTTCATTTCAACTCATCTGCCTTAAGTATTTAGTCCTCTGCATTTTCCAGACAAATGCTGTCAGTATCTTATGATAGCTAGAATTTAGGACAAGAAATTATTTATAATGGAGCACATTTCAATAACAGCAAGAACAGCAACTTTTCCTTTCTTTCACATTTGAAAATTTGAGATTGGGTACATTTGTAAATCAGTGGAATCAATAATTTATTCTGCTTAGATATACACTGATGAACCAACACAGGATTCTTCTCTAAGAAGAGAAATATGACTTTGATAATTGCTTACAGCAGTGGTCAAAGATCATTAGGTGATAGAAAATGGGAAAACTAAAGTACACACTCTATTTCAATAAAATTTTCAGGATCACTGAAAACGTAGTTCTTTAGTTTCTCTTTTTTCTTATTTGAGGGATAATTGACATAACAGTATCTTCGTTTCAGGTGTACAACACAATGATTTAATATTTGTATATATTGCAAAATTATCACCACAATTAGTCAAGTTAATATAAATCGTCATACATAATGATTTTTCTCCTTAAAATGAGAACTTCCAAAATTGACTCTCCTAGGTACTTTCAACGGAGAAGGCAATGGCACCCCACTCCAGTACTCTTGCCTGGAAAATCCCATGGACAGAGGAGCCTGGTAGGCTGTAGTCCATAGGGTCGCTAAGAGTCAGGCATGACTGAGTGACTTCACTTTCACTTTTCACTTTTATGCATTGGAGAAGGAAATGGCAACCCACTCCAGTATTCTTGCCGGGAGAATCCCAGGGACAGAGGAGCCTTGTGGGCTGCCGTCTGTGGGGTCATACAGAGTCAGACACGACTGAAGCGACTTAGCAGCAGCAGCAGCAGCAGGTACTTTCAATTATGCAATACAGTATTATTAATCATAGTCACCATGCTATACATAAACCCCTATAACTTATTTTATAACTAGAAATGTGTACCTTTTGACTTCATTTCACCCATTTCTCTCACCCACCACTTCTGCTCTTTATATCTATGAGCTCTAAGTTTGGGATTTTGTTTGTTTCTTTGCTACATTTCACATATAAGTGCGATCATAGGGTATTTCATTTTCTAACTTATTTCACTTAGCTAATGCTCTCAAGGTCCATCTATGTTGTCTGAAGTGGCAAGATTCCATTCTATTTTTAAAGCCGAATAATACTATAACATATATACACCACAGCTTCTTTATCCATTCATCTATCAATACACATTTAGGTTGTTCCCATGTCTTGACTACTGTAAATAACACTGTGATGAATATGGGAGATATATAGATAGATAGATAGATAGATAGATAGATAGATCTTAGCGAAGTAGAATTTTTGTTTTCTTGGGATAAATAACCTGAAGTGGAATTGCTCGATTATATGGTAATTCTATTGTTGATTTTTTTTTAAAGAAACTTCCAGCTGTTTTCTTTAAGGGCTATAAGAATTCCTTTAAAAAGAATTGTATACTTTCTAAATGATAGGAGGTGTTATCTTCTTGTGGTTTGGTTTGCACATGATGTACTGGGTTAAAGGAACTGCTGGTACAAATACAGCTTTAGTAAAGTAATGGTAAAGTGTGAGGAGAGGGAAGCAGTCTATAGCCCTATGATTTCTGAGAACTCCTGTAGTGACCTTGTGTTCTGAACTGTAAACCTCACTAGAATTTCTCAGTTTTTTTTCCTCCCCATTTCAATGTGATAGTGTAGGCTGGAATTAGGTACCTGTCTTCTCTTAGGTGGAAGGATAGAGTGGGGTATTCTCTTTCTCCCTGGTCCATTAGTCTGAAAATAACCAAGGAAGTCACGCTCTGGTTAACTAACTTCTCCGGAGGGTAGGCCTTGTTCTGGAAAATTTCAAATAGTTCTTGTTTCCTTTCACCTGCTGGAAGTATGAATGTTTTATCTCTGATATGTATTGTGAGAATCAGGTTAATCTCCTGGAGGTAAATCTCATAATCCTTTGAGGAGCCGTCTATGACGAGGTGTCCCTCCAGCAAGTTATCAGTGGCAGTTCAGGTTTTCCTTCACTGGCACGGTTCCCCGGGAGTTTTCCACTTAGTATCTGTTCTGTGAGCCTCAAATACAGTATTCACCTGACTCCTCAGTCTTGATGGCAGCAGTTTGCCCTGTGTCCTCTTCTCTCTTATGGATCGAAAAAGAGTTGACTTTTTTCAGTCTGGTCTTCTTTTTTCTTACTGTTAGGACAAAGCATCGACCTCCCCACTCCTTACATGTGGAACTAGAAACCAGAAGTCCTAATGCTTGTTAGAAATTTACAATGTAGATTTTACTATTACAAAATTTCCAATGCAGCAGACTTCATGCTGGCCTGCCAGTCTGCATCCATAGTCTTTCAAGGAAATTTTTTTTTAAAGACATTTCTGTGTCCATGAAATTAAAAAAGAAGAGGGGTGTCTAAAATTATTTGGGGGTGAACAAGTATCCTAAAGTAAAATTAAAAAAAACAGTTTCTGTGAGTGAGATAGACTAGAAATATCTATATTTAAATCTCAAGTATCCTTGAAAGAAGAAAATGAACATGGATTTGACACTGTTGCTTTCAGGCAGATCCCATAAAATAATAAAGGAAGTTTGTTCTTGTATGATCCTATTAAAAGGTATTTAGAAACCACAGATTTAAGGGGTGTGAGAGAAATACCATGGAAATGCTTTGTGAGTGCTATGAAAAGAAAATTGCATCATTCTAAATTTCCTGGTAGCTTATGACTGTAATATACAGAATGTTGTTTTTCAGTCATCACTCATGCCTGACTCTTTGTAACCCTAAGAAATGTAGCCCACCAGGCTTCTCTGTCTATGGGATTCTCCAGGCAAGAATACTGGATTGCCATGCCCTCCTCAAGGGGATCTCTCCAACCCAGGGATCAAGTCCAAGTCTCACATCTCCTGCATTGGCAGGCAGGTTCTTTACTACTAGTGCCATCTGAGAAGCCCTGATTTGATGCTATAAGCAACAGTTAGAACTGGACATGGAACAACAGACTGGTTCCAAATAGGAAAAGGAGTACGTCAAGGCTGTATATTGTCACCTGCTTATTTAACTTATATGCAGAGTCCATCAAGAGAAACGCTGGGCTGGAAGAAACACAAGCTGGAATTGCCAGGAGAAATATCAATAACCTCAGATATGCAGATGACACCACGCTTATGGCAGAAAATGAAGAGGAACTAAAAAGCCTCTTGATGAAGGTGAAAGAGGAGAGTGAAAAAGTTGGCTTAAAGCTCAACATTCAGAAAATGAAGATCATGGCATCTGGTCCCATCACTTTATGGGGAATGGATCACTGCAGATGGTGACTGCAGCCATGAAATTAAAAGACACTTATTCCTTGGAAGAAAAGTTATGACTAACCTAGATAGCATATTGAAAAGCAGAGACATTACTTTGCCAACAAAGGTCCGTCTAGTCAAGGCTATGGTTTTTCCAGTGGTCATGTATGGATGTGAGAGTTGGACTGTGAAGAAAGCTGAGCACCGAAGAATTGATGATTTTGAACTGTGGTGTTAGAGAAGACTCTCAAGAGTCCCTTGGACTGCAAGGATATCCAACCAGTCCATTCTGAAGGAGATCAGCCCTGGGATTTCTTTGGAAGGAATGCTGCTAAAGCTGAAACTCCAGTACTTTGGCCACCTCATGTGAAGAGTTGACTCATTGGAAAAGACTCTGATGCTGGGAGGGATTGGGGGCAGGAGGAGAAGGGGACGACAGGATGAGGTGGCTGGATGGCATCACTGACTCGATGGGTGTGAGTGTGAGTGAACTCCGGGAGATGGTGATGGACAAGGAGGCCTGGCGTGCTGCAATTCATGGGGTCACAGAGAGTCGGACACGACTGAGTGACTGAACTGAACTGAACTGAACCATCTCATTCTGTTTCCCCTTCTCCTACAGAATAAGGAGCTACTTTCTTTCAAACTTTCAAATCTTAGAGGAACAAGACCTTTGAGTGGACACTTTTAGCCAGCTAATGAGGTTGGCAGTAAACTTAGATATACCTGTTCTTTTCAGTTTCCCCCCCCTCAGGTTCTTACCTAGCAAAAAGTAAAAATAAAAAACAAAACTTGCTTTCCCTTTAAAGGTTAGTGCCCTGTGATCTATTTTGCATCCTCCTTCCAGATGTAGTTAATCTCATGCTTTGGGTACAGTGAATGTTCAGCTTTGCTACCTTCATAAAGAAAGGGGTATATTAGTTTTAGGTTTAAAAGTATTTGAACTGGATGGACTGGAGCACCAGCTCTAACACTATTGCACAGTTACTTTCACATGGTGGGGAAAAGCAAATATATTGGTACCAAGTTAAAGATTATCAGAATATTATATGTGTAAAAAGTCATGTATCTAATTAACAATAGCTTCTTGTTATTGCAGACATTCTAGAGAAACCCTGTATTAGTCCCATGAAACTTAAAGCAGAAACACAATTCCTTCAGGAAAGTTCTCTTAGAAATGGAGATGAGAAGGACAGGGCAAGTTCTTTCCTTGCACACCTGAGAGGTACTTGTTTCGCATTTCTCTCACATGCAGTAGTAGTCACTTGTGATTCTGATTTACTCTGACATAAATTTGGAAGCTGCCACCCTCAGATATAAAGTGAATGTGACTAGAGAGATGAATGGTTCTTTTAGCCCTGAACGATTTTAAAGATACCTTTACACAGGATAAACTTACCAGGAGTAGCAAGTGATAAATGAGAGTTATAAAAATTTAGGAATCTTTTACTTACACTAATTGATGACTTTCACAAGAAGATTCATAACTTTTGTTAGTTGCCTCTTTACTTTCTTCAGTGTCTGGAATCTGAAAATAGCAGAGTTTGGAGGGGTTTCTGTAAGTTAATTAATGTTAATTGTGCTGTGAATTACTTTAAGTAGTCTGCTGAGTGACGGACACAGTAAAGGGGGTCGATACCATTTAATGTTCATTGGGGATAATGCTGGTCTTTGGCACCATTTTATGATCATTAAGCTCATGCAAGAGCTTGTCAGGAAAAAGCTCTAAAGATCAGTTGTTCATGGCAATTAAAACAATTGAAAATGACCTGATATTACATTATACATGATGCAACACTGCTCCCAGTATGAACAACTTTCATTCCATTAGTGATTTCCAATCTAATACCAAGCACTGCAATTTATTTTTCCTGGTTACCTTACCACGACTGCCTGTGTACTTCTAACAGGATATTATTAATATTTATCCTATTATCTCATACAACATTTCATGCTTAAAGCACTTCACAATCTTAACTAATTAATCTTTGTGTCCTGCCTAAAAGGATGGTAAATACCCTTTCAGAGTTAGGGAAACTGAGTTCAGAGTGGTTAAGAATTGGCCATCAGGAAAGTTACGTGATAAATCCCACAGTCTGGGTTTAGGGCTCTTTTATCCCTAGGGGGTAAAAGTAATGAAACTTTGGCTCTGAAGATCATACTTTGATATCTAGATGACTATTCCTCACCCCAGAAAAAGGTAAGTGGAATGACTTTTTTTAATGGAATTTACTCTTTTGATTGGGCCTAAGAAAAACGTTTTAAAATACATCATAAATGAGTAAAGAGAATAGAAAAAAGTTTGGTATTTTTTTTAAATCTCCCCTGAACTCTATTATGGGGATGTTCTTGATCCCTGTCTCCTGTACAATGCCATGAACCTAAATCCATAATTCATCAGGTACTCTGTCTATCAGATCTAGTCCATTAGATCTATTTCTCACTTCCACTGCATAATCATAAGGGATTTGATTTAGGTCATACCTGAATGGTCTAGTGGTTTTCTCTACTTTCTTCAATTTCAGTCTGAATTTGTCAATAAGGTGTTCATGGTCTGAGCCACAGTCAGCTCCTGGTCTTGTTTTTGTTGACTATATAGAGCTTCTCCATCTTTGGCTGCAAAGAATATAATCAATCTGATTTTGGTGTTGACCATCTGGTGATGTCCATGTGTAGAGTCTTCTCTTGTGTTGTTGGAAGAGGGTGTTTTCTATGACCAGTGCATTTTCTTGGCAAAACTCTATTAGCCTTTGTCCTGCTTCATTCCGTATTCCAAGGCCAAATTTGCCTGTTACCCCAGGTGTTTCTTGACTTCCTACTTTTGCATTGCAGGCCCCTGTAATGAAAAGGACATCTTTTTTGGGTGTTAGTTCTAAAAGGTCTTGTAGGTCTTCATAGAACCGTTCAACTTCAGCTTCTTCAGCATTACTGGTTGGGGCATAGGCTTGGATTACTGTGATATTGAATGGTTTGCCTTGGAAATGAACAGAGATCATTCTGTCGTTTTTGAGATTGCATCCAAGTACTGCATTTCGGACTCTTTTGTTGACTATGATGGCTACTCCATTTCTTCTAAGGGATTCCTGCCCACAGTAGTAGATATAATGGTCATGGGAGTTAAATTCACCCATTCCAGTCCATCTTAGTTTGCTGATTCCTAGAATGTCAACGCTCACTCTTGCCATCTCGTTTGACCACTTCCAATTTGCCTTGATTCATGGACCTAACATTCCAGGTTCCTATGCAATATTGCTCTTTACAGCATCGGACCTTGCTTCTATCACCAATCACATCCACAACTGGGTATTGTTTTTGCTTTGGCTTCATTCTTTCTGGAGTTATTTCTCCTCTTATCTCCAGTAGCATTTTAGGGACCTACCGATCTGGGGAGTTCCTCTTTCAGTATCCTATCATTTTGCCTTTTCATACTGTTCATGGGGTTCTCAAGGCAAGAATACTGAAGTGGTTTGCCATTCCCTTCTCCAGTGGACCACATTCTGCCAGACCTCTCCACCATGACCCGTCCATCTTGGGTGGCTCCACATGGCATGGCTTAGTTTCACTGAGTTAGACAAGGCTGTGGTCTGTGTGATCAGATAGACTACTTTTCTGTGATTATGGTTTCAGCATGTCTGCCCTCTGATGCCCCCTCGCAACACCTACCATCTTACTTGGGTTTCTCTTACCTTGGATGTGGGGTATGCAAATAAGTAAAATGGCTGTCTGGGGAGGCCTTACAAATAGCTGTGAAAAGAAGAGAAGAGAAATGCAGAGGAGAAAAGGAAAGATAAAAGCATCTGAATGCAGACTTCCAAAGAATAGCAAAGAGAGATAAGAAAGCCTTCCTAAGCGATCAATGCAAAGAAATAGAGGAAAACAACAGAATGGGAAAGACTAGAGATCTCTTCAAGAAAATTAGAGATACCAAGAGAACATTTCATGCAAAGATGGGCTTGATAAAGGACAGAAATGGTATGGACCTAACAGACGCAGTGGCACCCCACTCCAGTACTCTTGCCTGGAAAATCCCATGGACAGAGGAGCCTGGTAGGCTGCAGTCCATGGGGTCGCTAAGAGTCGGACACAACTGAGCAACTTCACTTTAACAGAAGCAGAAGATATTAAGAAGAGGTGGCAAGAATACACAGAAGAACTGTACAGAAAAGAGCTTCATGACCAAGATAATCACGATGGTGTGATCACTCACCTAGAGCCAGACATCCTGGAATGTGAAGTCAAGTGGGCCTTAGAAAGCATCACTATGAACAAAGCTAGTGGAGGTGATGGAATTCCAGTAGAGCTATTTCAAATCCTGAAAGATGATGTTGTGAAAATGCTGCACTCAATATACCAGCAAATTTGGAAAACTCAGCAGTGGCCACAGGACTGGAAAAGGTCAGTTTTCATTCCAATCCCAAAGAATGATCAAACTACTGCACAATTGCACTCATCTCACACACTAGTAAAGTAATGCTCAAAATTCTCCAAACCAGATTTAAGCAATACGTCAACTGTGAACTTCCAAATGTTCAAGCTGGTTTTAAAAAGGCAGAGGAACCAGAGATGAAATTGCCGACATCCACTGGATCATGGAAAAAGCAAGAGAGTTCCAGAAAAACTTCTTTTTCTGCTTTATTGACTATGCCAAAGTCTTTGACTGAGTGGATCACAATAAACTGAGGAAAATTCTGTAAGAGATGGGCATATAAGACCACCTACATGCCTCTTGAGAAACCTTCAGGTCAGGAAGCAACAGTTAGAACTGGACATGGAACAACAGACTGGTTCCAAATAGGAAAAGGAGTACGTCAAGGCTGTATATTGTCACCCTGCTTATTTAACTTATATGTAGAGTACATCATGAGAAATGCTGGGCTGGAAGAAGAACAAGCGGAAATCAAGATTGCCAGGAGAAATATCAATAACCTCAGATATGCAGATGACACCACCCTTATGGCAGAAAGTGAAGAGGAACTAAAAAGCCTCTTGATGAAAGTGAAAGAGGAGAGTGAAAAAGTTGGCTTAAAGCTCAACATTCAGAAAACAAACATCATGGCATCTGGTCCCATCACTTCATGGGAAATAGATGGGGAAACAGTGGAAACAGTATCAGACTTTATTTTTTGGGGCTCCAAAATCACTGCAGATGGTGACTGCAGCCATGAAATTAAAAGATGCTTGCTCCTTGGAAGGAAAGTTATGACCAACCTAGATAGCATATTGAAAAGCAGGGACATTACTTTTCCAACAAAGGTCCATCTAGTCAAGGCTATGGTTTTTCCACTGGTCATGTATGGATGTGAGATTTGGACTGTGAAGAAAGCTGAGCACTGAAGAATTGATGCTTTTGAACGGTGGTGTTGGAGAAGACTCTTGAGAGTCCCTTGGACTGCAAGGAGATCCAACCAGTCCATTCTAAATGAGATCAGTCCTGGGCATTCATTGGAATGACTGATGCTAAAGCTGAAACTCCAATACTTTGGCCGCCTCATGCGGAGTTGACTCATTGGAAAAGACTGGTTCTGGGAGGGATTGGGGGCAGGAGGAGAAGGGGACTACAGAATATGAGATGGCTGGATGGCATCACTGACTCGATGGACATGAGTTTGAGTAAACTCCAGGAGTTGGTGATGGACAGGGAGGCCTGGCGTGCTGCGATTCATGGGGTCACAAAGAGTCGGACGTGACTGAGGGACTGAACTGACTGAATTGAACTGAACTCTATTATGAGAACTTCTTACAAATGTTTATACCCAAATTTTCCCCTTGAAAAATATTAGTTATGATTAGAAAAACATACATTTATACAAAGTCCAGTTGATGAGCTTAGTTTTGAGCTATAGTTGTTGTTCTGTTGCCAAGTCATGTCCAACTCTTTGTGATCCCATAGACTGCAACATGCCAGGCCTCCCTGTCCTTTACTATCTCCTGGAGTTTGCCCAAGTTCATTCCATTGAATCAGTGATGCCACCCAACCATCTCCTTCTCAGTCACCCTCTTCTCTTTCTGCCTTCAATCTTTCCCAGCATGCATGTCTTTTCCAGTGAGTCAGCTCTTCACATCAGGTGGCCAAAATATTGTAGCTTCAGCTTCAGCATCAGTCCTTCCAATGAATATTCAGAGTTGATTTCCTTTAGGATTGACTGGTTTGAACTCCTTGCTGTCCAAGGCATCAATTCTTTAGTGCTCTGCCTTCCTTATGGTCCAAATTTCAACATCTGTACATGACTACTGGAAAGACCATGGCCTTGACTATATGGACCTTTGTTGGCACAGTGATTTCTTTCATTTTCAATATGCTAAGTTTATGCTGTTTAGGCTTTTCTTCCAAGGAGCAAGCATCTTTTAATTTCATGGCTGTAGTCACTGTGTGCAGTGATTTTAGAGCCCATGAAGAGGCAATCTGTCACTGCTACCACATTTTCCCCTTCTATTTGCCATGAAGTGCTGGGGCTAGAATACATGATCTTCATTTTTTTTTAATATTGAGTTTTAAGCCATTTTTTACACTCCTCTTTCACCTTCATCAAGGGGCTCTTTGATTCTTCTTTGCTTTCTGCCATTAGGTTGATATCATCTGCGTATCTGAGGTTGTTGATATTTCTCCCACCAGTCTTGAGTCCAGCTTGTAAATCATCCAGCCTGGCATTTTCCATGATGTGCTTACGTATAAGTTAAATAAACAGGGTGATAATAAAAAGTCTTGTTGTACTCCTTTTTTAATTTTGAACCAGTTGTTCCATATAAGGTTCTACATGTTGCTTCTTGATCCACATACAGATTTCTCAGGAGACAGGTAGATGTTCTTGTATTCACATCTCTTTGAGCTATACATTATATAATTTAAAATCAGTGACACTTTGCTTGTTATAAAATGTAAGCAAGTTGATCTTTAAATTTTTTGGCATCTTGACATTGAAAATTAACTGTGTCTACCTAGACCTCAAGAAAAAAAACAGAAGAAATGCTGGTGCTTGTTTCAGTTTTTTCACAGTACCGTATGTACTCCAGTACACATCTGGAGCACATATGAAACACATGTGCATTGTATACAGTTCAGTATACCGTAGTGTACATCCAATGTACATTGTGTACAGTCTATTGTAGATCCAGTGTACAGTGCAGTGTACAGTCCAATTTACATTGTGTATAGCACAGTGTACAGTCCAATGCACGTCCAATGTATATGTATATTATATACAGTCCAGTGTACAGTAGTGTACATCCAATGTACATTGTGTACAGTCTATTGTAGATCTAGTGTACAGCCCAGTGTACAGTCCAATTTACATTGTGTATAGCCCAGTGTACAGTCCAATGCACGTCCAATGTATATGCATATTATATGCAGTCCAGTGTACAGTAGTGTACATCCAGTGTACATTGTGAAGTTTAGTGTACATCCTAGTGTACAGTCCAGTGTATAGTGTACAGTCCAGTATACACTCCAGTGCACATCTGCTGTCCAGGTCAAGTGCAAACTGGACAATCTGGTATGCAGGTCTAGTGCACATCTTGGACACGTGTGCACACATCTGGTGTACAGTCAAGTTCACACCTAGTGTACAGTCCAAGAGCACAGTCCAGTGTACATCCCAGTGTTTGTCCAGTACACAGGTCGATGTACAGTGTACAGAACACTGTACAGTCCAGGACACACCAGTGTACACCTCGTGTGCAGCCTAGTGTACAGTGCACTGTACACGCCAGTGAGTAGTGCCAGGTACATTCCACTGTACGGTTAGTACACAGTCCAGTGTATAGTGCACAGTGCAGTGTATGTCCAGCGTACGTCCAATGCACAGTGAAATATATACTCCAGTTTGTGTCCAGTACACAGTCCAGTGTATGTCCAGCATACAGTGCAGTGCACATCCAATGTACATCCAGTGTCTCTGTGACTCTTGTCCATGTCCATAAAATCCTATGAATGGCTTTTAGAGTCATTCTGACAAGAAGTGGCAAAAACGAGATTGTCAATAGGTTCAAAGAAGGGAGGGTAAAAGGAACAAAATTTAAGTGAACTGAAAACTGGATTGCTTGACCCTGAATTCAGGTCAGTGATGTTCCAGAGCTCTCTTGTTCTAGGCCACACGAGCAACATTAAAAACATCAGGAATTTTGTCAGCTGACTGTTAAGCCCTTTGAAATTAGCAAGCAACACAAATGAGGACTTTTGGTTATCAGGGAGTCTGTGTTGACATCCACGATTATGGTATAGTCAGTCCAAGCTCATGTCCATGCAACAGGTGATGCCACTGAAGCTCCTGGATGCCAGTGTCTGGCAGGTCGTATGCTAAGTATCTCCCTGCTGTGTCTTTTCTCTCTCATCCTGCCATCTCTGCTTAGTTCCTTTCTTGATGGTCTCTGTCCTAGATGGTCTCTGTTGCCTTCCAGCCAACGGAATCACTGGAACAATATTATTTTTAAATCTACCACTAGAGGGAGGTCCAGTGGCTAAGACTCTGCACTCCCACTGCAGGGGGTGCAGGTTCGACTCCTGGTCAGGAAACTAAGATACCACATGCCTCAGCAAAAAAAAAAAAATCTACCACTAGAATAAGGTTTAAGTAAGAATCCTGCCAGTCTGGAATTGAAGGAAAGAAAGAAAGAGACTATCTTCAACTATTGGGAAAAACAATGTATAACACTTTCCTTTTATAAACAGGGCTCTTTTTAAAAACTTATTTTTAATCAGAGGATAATTGATTTACAATGTTGTATCGATTTCTGCCACACAACAAAGTGAATCAGCCATAACTATACATATATCCCCTCCCTCTCGAGCCTCCTCCCACCTCACCCGCATCCTACCTCACTCCCATCCAACTTCTACAGATCATCACAGAGCACAGAGCTGAGCTCAAATCACACACTTGTGACTGACTATAAAGTTGGTGGGTTGTTTTTTTTTTTTTCTGTTTTGATAGAGGCTTCTACACATTCAGTCTATGCCCATAGAACTCTCATTTTTAAAATAGTTGGCTGTGGCTGGGTTACAGCCTGTAACCATGTGACAGTAATATGATCATAATGGTGTTGACCACATGGCTTCTGATGATTGTCCTGTTCTAGCTAGCTGATCAAAAGCAATTCATCAATGGAAATATCCACCAGAGGGAATGCTCCTGTGGGGAATGGTTAGACTCATCTCTGTCCTCACTCTGCCCTGAGATTAGTCTGGGGAAAGATTCCTCCAAGTTGCTTCAGTAGCAATTTACAGTCACCCAGCCTGGTGTAGGCATGTCCATGATCACCACTGGTCGTCAAGCAGATATGCAAGGATACGCCACGTTTTCTTCTGAGTCACGCAGCCTCATTAAGAAAGTATAATGTTTGTGAATCTCCTGCAGGTTTTCTCCTTCTGGGTTGTGGAAGTTCTCTGGCTGTCAGCACAGCACTCTGGGCCAAGAAATTCCAGAGAATCACTTCAATGATATGGCAGCCTCGACCACTTAAAATGGAATTCAATTCTGGCTTCCCTCAGAGGTATTCACCGAAATTCTGTGCACAAGCCATTCCTATAGTCACTTATTAGTGCGCCTCCTGTTTTCCTCAAGTTATCAGGATGGACTGGGCTTCCCTGGGATGCCTGGAGCATCCACGGCTCATCCTGCATCTTCTCCCGAGTAGTAGGATCTGAGGCCATTGCTGGGCCATCAGGTCATCATGTGAACATGAGTGGGAGGCTAGTGAGTTTTTTTAATTAATTAATTTTTTTTTTAGTGTTAAAACTACTATCTAAAAACAACAACTACTATCTATATAGAGAAACTATTAACCTAAATTTTATTCAATGCACATAAGATATGTGTAATTTTTTCAAAAAATTGTTGAGATCAGTAATATAAATATAGTAATATAAATACACGTGCATGCTAAGTCACTTCAGTTGTGTCTGACTCTTTGAGACCCTCTAGCCTGCCAGGCTCCTCTGTCCATGGGATTCTCCAGGCAAGAATACTGGAGTGAGTTGCCATGCTCTCCTCCTCCAGGGGATCTTCCTGACTCTGGGATTGAATCCATATCTCATATGTCTCCTGCATTGGCAGACGGGTTCTTTACCACTAGCACCACGTGGGAAACATCCACATAAATACATAATACACAATATAATACAGTAAAGATTTACTAATAGATACCAGACAGATATCAGGTGCTTTACAAACACAATCCACCTATAGCAATGATTTGGCAAATGTGGTATTTACCCACATTGGGTGACAAGGCAGCTGAAACTTTATTAAAGAGTTTCAAGGACTTGCTTGCTAGTGACCAGAAAGTTAGTAAAAGACAATTTTTAGATTTCAAACCCAAATCCATCTGCCTCCAAAGTCCTTTGATTTTTAAACTGCAAAAATGCTAGTTCGCCAGTAAACAAAGACTAATCTCCAGTTAATAAATCCTGTACTTGACAACAATGATCTGCTCTTAGATGTGGTTTCTTTAGATTCACCATTTCTGCCTTGTAAGAGACATCCTACCTGCAACCCAGTCAGAGCACAACCCTCCCACCCCTCTGCATCCCTTCCCTGGAATCCTGAAAGAATTCATTTCAGAGCCCTTGCTCCCACAAAATCTGATTTCATCATTGCCACGGGGGGCCGCACTCTAGCCTGAATAGGTTTTTCCCTTCTGTCTCAGACTCTTATCAGTACTTTCATGGGTGCATGTGTGTTAAGTCGCTTCAGTTGTGTCTGACTCTTTGTGACCCCATGGACTGTGGCTCGCCAGGCTCCTCTGTCCATGGGATTCTCCAGGCAAGAATACTGGAGTGGGTTGCCATGCCCTCCCCTCCAAGGGTTCTTCCTGACGCAGGGATCTAACCTGTGTCTCCTGCATTGCAAGCAGGTTCATTACCAATATCACGACCAGGGAAGCCCCAATTTTCAGGGGTAACGGTATCCAAATTTTAAACAGTGAACTTAAATGAAAAATTTAAACCAACCTTATAAGTAACTGAAAACATACAGGACCAATTCTGATGTCACTACCATCCTTCCCTACTCATTCTCCTCCATCTCTTCTTCAAGTCCTCATTCCATGATTGTAATGCATGACACAATAACAGGAAATATTATTTCATATATTCGGAAGGATTAGTTTAAGTCGATTTTGTCTGGGTGACTGAGATTTCTTCTAAAATGATTACTCCTTGTATCCCCATTGGAAGTTTTAAACAACATGATGCACTCTGGGGAAAGGCCCTGCTGCTAGTAGGAGGGTCTGTCATGGGGAGTCAGTGTGGTGACAAGTATGCTTCACAGGGTGGACCACTGACCCAGGTGAAAGGAAAGCACAAAACCCGTAATTAAGCTTATTAGTAAACATCATGTTTGTCTAAGTCAGCCTGGGGCTGCCAAAACAAAATAAGGAGCACAGAAACTTCTCACAGTTCTTTCTGGAAGCCAAGAAGTCCCAGGTCAGGCACTGGCCGATTCTGTTCCCAGATGAAGGCCCTCTTCCTGCCTGTAGGCAGCCAGCTTCTCACAGTGCCCTCAGACGGTGGAGAGAGAGGAATGAAGTCTTCTGACATCTCTTCCATTAGGGCAATGATCCCCTCAGGGCACATGAGCCCCACCCTTGTTACCTCCTCTAAACCTCATCACCTACCAAAGGCCCAGCTCCCATCTACCAAAGGGAGGGAAATCATCTTTCCCCTATCCTTCTGAGTTGTTAGATGAGGGCTTTGTGAGAAAACACAGGTTAACAAGAGAAAAACGGAAGTTTATTAACATGTATACCCCATGTATACAGGGGAGAAAAATGAGTTACTCCCCAAGGTGGCCTCAGTTCAGTTCAGTTCAGCTCAGTCACTTAGTCGTGTTCGACTTTTTGCAAACCCATGAATCGCAGCACGCCAGGCCTCTCTGTCCATCACCATCTCCCAGAGTTCACTCAAACTCACGTCCACTGAGTCAGTGATGCCATCCAGCCATCTCATCCTCTGTCGTCCCCTTTTCCTCCTGCCCCCAATCCCTCCCAGCATCAGAGTCTTTTCCAATGAGTCAACTCTTCGCATGAGGTGGCCAAAGTACTGGAGTTTCAGCTTTAGCATCATTCCTTCCAAAGAAATCCCAGGGCTGATCTTCTTTAGAATGGACTGGTTGGATCTCCTTGCAGTCCAAGGGACTCTCAATAGTCCTCTCCAACATATGGAGGCTGAACAACCTGCTGCTGAATAACCAAGAAATCACAGAAGAAATCAAAATATGCACAGAAATGAATGAAAATGTTCAAAAGCATCAATTCTTCGGTGCTCAGCTGGATTCAGAATTAATTGGACAGAGTTTGAGCAAACTCCAGGAGGTGGTGAAGGACAGGGAAGCCTGGCATGCTGCAGTCCATGGGGTCACATAGAGTCAGACACAACATAGTGACTGAACAGCAACAGGGAAGTGGAGGCGTAGCCCTCCTAGGCAAGTGTAAATGGTTATTAGGAAAGATGACTAGGCTCTTTCAAGAATGGATGGAGGTGTGATAGTTTGTTGCAAAATTTGTCGGCATGTGGTGTTGACATTCAGCCTTCTGGTTGATGGCCTGGGGAGAGATGGGACTTCCCAGGTGGAACAGAGGTAAAGAATCTGCCTGCCCGTGCATGAGACACAGAAGATCTGGGTTCGATCCTTGGGTTGAGAAGATCCCCTGCAGGAGGAAATGGCAACCCATAAGTCTATTCTTGCCTGCAGAATCCCCCTGGACAAAGGAACCTGGTGGGCTATAGTTTATAGGGTCACAAAGAGTCAAAAAGACTGAAGCAACTGAGCACAAGCACACAGCACAATTCCTTTTGGATGATCTGTCTTTAGGCAGTTATGGGGATTCAGGAACAGCCTCTCCTTGTGCTTGCTGGTTTCCAAGTGCCTACAGATGGAAATCATCAATATACCAATGTGGCATATTTGGGGTATAATGTTCTGCTGCCCTTGAGCTCTAAATATCATCACACTGGGGGTTAGCTTCAAAACACGAATTTTGGAAAGAATCAAATATTTAGTCCATGGTAACTCTTATCATCTATTTGAGATGATAAATAGCACACTGAAATATAAACTACAGTGATCCTAGTAATTAAGTGCCCCAAGTGACTACTGGAGTCAGGAACTACTGCAGAAATCCTGAAGAGGTAACGTTACTTTTAATTCTCCTGACTTTTAAAAATTTATCCTTTTAAGGTGAATTCAAGAAAAATGAAAAGATTTCAGTGTATGTTTAGCCGGGGCTATTGGGGTGGTGATCCACATTTTTGAGTCATAGCTTATATACTTCCTGTGAGAAGGCATATTATCATGTCTGTGCTCATTTAAATGATAAGGAAAAAAATGAGTCTGATGTGAATGGTGGATGCACAGTTGCATTCTGGACTTGCACTTACTCTTTCCAGCTTCTAGGCTTGTGTAATAAGTAAGCACAACAGCATTCTAAAAGCTGTGATCCATACCCCAGCGTTTTACATAGGTGAGTCCTGTAAAACATCAATGCATTATTATGACTGTATCAATAGTATGAGAGTATCATCTAAAATGATTTTTTTTCTACTTTATGGATATTTAATATGAGATGAGTTTGAGCAGAGTGCTCAAAACCACTTTGGTCTAGTTCACTTTTTGTACAGTGGTAAATGATGTAAGTGTAGAAATGCATGGCATGGAACACGCATTATTGACCCTGAATTATTGAATGGAGCATACTATGCTTCATATTAGTGAGGATGCAGTTGGACACTGCTCACCTGGAACTTTGTTGGCTGTTGCAAGAATAAAACTACATGTCCCATCAATATCGTCTAGCAAGTCATGTAAAACAGATAGTTTGGGGATTTTTGACAGCATCAAAAATCATGCCAGCTAAAGAAAAATAAGATAAATCCCAAGAAATTTATTTCTTTCCCCCCAAGCCTTCCAGCTTGTGTCTTACATCAAGTCATTCTCAGTTTCTTTCATTTAAATATCTTTTCTAACTCATATTAAACTACTAAGCTAATGGTCTCTAAAGATAGATTTACATTTGATTTCCTACAATGTACTAAAATAGTAGTTTTTTACTATTAGGTATGTTGTTTATTTTAAAGTGTGCATGCTTGGAGAGAGAACCAAATAACTTTTAAAATTCTATCTTAGAACAATTTGTAAATTACTGAGAACAACCTAGTAGAACTTATATTCTGGGTGAATTTGGAGCTGCTTGTTTGTTCCTTCAGCAATATCTAGTAATGCACAAACAGCTCTGTATTAGATTATTTGTCAATGTTATTTTATGAAGAAATTTAATAAAATTTACTACTCTGCAATCCATTGAGCACTTCCTAACTTAATTGTCATATTCTACATTTCCTGAGATTTACAATTAAAATTGTGATGAGCCAGACATACAAACTACCCCTTGTATGACAAGACAGGTTATTTGTATTTTACCAAAATTACATGATATATTCATTTATAAAATAGAAGTTCTATTGAAAATTTATTTTACCCATCTACAAGTACCTACATGGGATATATTTTAAGTCTGAATTTTTTCAGCCCAATTTTCTCTTAATGCCCACCACCAAAAAAAGATAGTTCAATTTACTATTTATGCTCATGCCAGATCCAGTTAATAAAAAATAATGACTCTGACATTTTATATTTTCCAAGGATGATCAAATAAGAAATGGTCTCCTGACCAGAATAAACATTTATTTTGATTAAGAAATGTTTAATCTTCCTTATATTGTCACTAGTCACCAATATTACTTCCTAAATTTCTAAAACTACATCACGCAATGTATTAACTTATAATATTTTATGCCATTGTGTTTTAAACCTAACTTTAATTGGTAGAAAGACCAGTAATAATATTGAGAGACCACATTTCCAGTATTATTGCTATTCTGGATGATAATATGTGGTTTGTAAGTAGAAAACAGTATAAAAACAAATATCAAGGACTCATTTTTATTATATAATTTTGAAGATGCATTTATCTTTAAATATTCCTGATAATTTCACACTAGCTTTAACAAAAATAAGAAATTCCCAGTTGAATATGGATACAAAAATCCATGTTTCTTTATGCTCATCCTCCTGTGGGTTCTTTCCAATATCCTGGGTGATCACAGTAGGAATGAAGGATGTAGAATGATGAATGACTTTGTAAATGATTTCACAGAGGCATTAAATTGAGAATCAACTTTAAGAACCATTTGCTTAGTCATTTCACTATACTTTCAACAAATACTGAGTTTCAGGTTTTAGGCTTGATGACAGGCTGATTAAGAAAAGGATAGTACTGATAACTAAGAAATTTGAGAAGGGGAGACCGTTTGCAACTAATGTTGGTTAACACTTGAAGTTCAATGTAAACAGTGTTTTTGAGCAGTTTTAGATTTGCTTGGACAAGTTTTAGACATATTTAAATATCTTGATGCTTGATACCTGAGTGATTTTTGCTTATTTGATTCATCGGATGGCTTGTAAAATTCACCACTTTGAGCATAAGCATCCTAAACATAAAACAGAATTGATATCATATGTCTTAAGAGTATTGATATGATTGAAAACAAGTATACACATAATACATGTGAAGGTGCTTTGTCAACTACACAGAGTTACATAAATGAAACACATTGCTATTAAGACACTTAACTAGAAATAGCCAGAGAATGGACATGGAACATGAAGATACGCAGGTCTGTAGACTTAAAAAATTTCAGTTGTAAAAAAAAAAATAATTTTAATAGACATCTTAGGAGCACTTGACCTATCCTAGCCAAAAAGTAGGGGAAATAAGGCAGAAGCTAAATACAGAATCTTAGAATACATGAACAAAAATTATATGGTAGAAGAAAGACAAAAATCCAGTGACAAGTGAGGAGCACCCAAGATGTAAAAGAAAAGCAGAACAGTGCAGTAGTAGAAGCCAGAGTCGTCAGACCTAACAGGTCATGATGGAAAACCACACACCTCCTTGACAGATCTGTAAGTGCTCCTTTATATTCAAGAGGTGGTTTTTCAGCAGAATAATCATGAAGAAAGTTTAAGAACTTAAGATGGAATAAAATGTGTTGTTTTTAAAAAGTCACTCTCCTGTGTCTCCAAATTCAATCAACTTGAAAGAGAAAGAGGCAATGTGGAACTTGAGGACAAGATGACTTTACTTCTAGGTCTGTTATTAACCTGCTCTGGCTGCCGTGAAAAATACCACAGCTTGGGTATCTTAACAGAAATGTGTGTCCTCACAGTTCTGGAGGGCAGAATCCAAGATCAAGGTGCCATCGGTGTTGGTTTCTGGTAAGACCTATCTTCCTACCTTGTAGACAGTCACCTTCCTGTCATTTCCTCAGAAAGAGAAAGATCTCTGGTTTCTCCATCTCTTCTTACAAGGACACCAATCCTATTGGATTAGGGCCCCACTCTTAAATCTTGTTTTAACCCTAATTACCTCTCTTAAGGACAAATGGGGTTTTGGGATTCAACATATGAATTTTGAGGGGGGTGTAACTCAGTCAATAACAAGACTTGAATATGTCATAGGGTTTCCCTGGTGGCTCAGATGGTGAAGAAGCTGCCTGAAATGCAGGAGACCTGGGTTCAATCCCTGGGTCAGGAAGATGCCCTGGAGGAAGCGAATTCTGACCCAGGGATCAAACCCAGGGGTATATCAAAGGTATACGTGACCACTGATTAATGAAACTTGCTCTGATCCAATATTTAGGATGTTGGTTATAAAATATTGAATTCACAAAACTATTTCTCTCTGAAGGAAGCAATTCGAAATAAGATAAATACTTTTCTCCCACTAAAATGTCTAACTAGCATTTCTCCCATGTTTTCTGTCTTGGACTTTCCAAACTATCCTCTGCATAGATATGGTTACATTCCTAAACTTTTCAATCAGATTTTTATTCCTCTCCAAAAATCTTCAATGATTCCTCACTGCTTAATGAATAACATCTAACATTTTAATTATTCATTCATTTCTCAATGGGGCTTCCCTGGTGGCTCAGATAGTAAAGAATGCACTTGAAATCCGGGAGACCTGGGTATGATTCCTGTGCTGAAAGATGCCCTTGAGAAGGGAATGGCAACCCACCAGTATTCTTGCCTGGAAAATTCCATTTCAGAGGAACCTGGAGGGCTACAGTTCAGAGTCACAAAGAGTCTATTGAGTAACTAACACTTTCATTCCTCAATAACCTGGCTCCAACATGTATTTTGTGTCATCAGTCACTCTACACTTCAGCCACAGAGGACTAGACATTGTTACTTGGATTTTGATGACATTACACCTATGCTAACACTGCTCCTTCAGCCTGGAATGTCTTCTCCCTCAAGGCTCAAGGCCCACTTCTAAGTTCCAGGGCTTCAGTGAAGCCTTCCTTGACCTTAGACTCCCAGATATAGAGATCAGACTTGTGGTTGCCAAGGTTGGTTGAGGGGGGAGTAGGTGAGTGGAAGGAGAGGGATGGGCTGGGGAAGTTGGAGTTAGTAGATGCAAACAACTACATTTAGGATGAATCAACAAGGTCCTACTGTATAGCATAGGGAACTATATCCAATTTCCTGGGATAAATCATAATGGAAAAGAATATAAAAAAAGAATGTATAAATGTGTATAATTGAGTCACTCTGCTGTATGGCAGAGATTGCCACAAGATTGTAAATCAACTATACTTCAATTAAAAAATAAATCTAACAAATAAGTTAATTACTTACATGTCTGTCTTTCCCAAATTACTGAGTTTCTTAGGGCAAAGAATGTTTTACTTGTAGCTTAGCCAGCATAGTTTTAAAAACAAAAGCAAACAAACAAAAACTTGTCATATAGTAAGCACTGAATAATTTCTCAGTGATTGAAGAAATTGAAGAGGCTATCTAGAATAGTCCTTAGAAGTGTCTGATAGGTAAAGAAAGGTAAAAAATAGAAAATATCCTTTAAAAGTTGGAGCTTTTTCTCTAAGAGAAGAAAATATCTTTATTTTATAAAATAAGCTACAAACATGCTTCCAGTGATCATCTATACAGAGTGGTCTCAACAATGAGACAACCACATTGCGATTCAGTAGGCATTCCAAAATACAGCTCGATTCCCAAAGATACACGTATCCATTTTCGTGTTCGAGCAGCAAGAGTAACAAGAGAAGAGGGTATAAGAGGAAAACACTTAGATATGCCCTAAGTTCCTTGGCCATGTAAAGTAAAAGTCCCCGTACCTCTCTGTTTAACCCAGAGAATTGTAGGAAAATGTTCCATGGACTAATAGTCTACTAGAGTGAGGAAAAAAAAAAAAAAAAAAAAACTTGTTCTGAGTTCACACTGAGTATCTTTTCATAAGAAATTATATTGCAGCACAATTAAGATGAAATACTAATTGCAACAAGAAAAGATGGCGGCTGCAGAATATAACTCAGCCTTAATAGATTTTCTAATGCCTCTCTTTATACCAAAGGGGAGTAGCCCTTTAGCCAATAAAGTAAATTTTCTGATCTCCAAATGGGTACTTTATCCTCATTCAGGCTGATATTGCAGCGACATCATGAATTTCTCAGACAGCTTTGTGAATCAGCAGAGTATTTCAGAGGAGAGCATTGACTGCTAAAAGCAAAGTCGTTATTTTTTAAACAGCCTTTAAACTAGTAGATGAAACATTTCATTTTGGGTCAAGGATGCATTTGCTCCAGCAACCTAGAGGAGCAGAGAGGGTTGAACCAGTCGAGAAGCAATAGAATAATGTTACTGTGTCAGCCAAACCTCAAAGTATTCAGTTATTGCAGGTCAGATATTTTTTTCTTTTTCTTTTTACTATCCATGTCTATAATTCTTATTCCCAAAGAGTTTAAACATTAATCTTCCATGAAATATTATCCTATATTTCTAAAGTAGCTTTGGAAAGCCATTAACTAATTTGCTCATAATAAACTTTGAGGTCTAGAAAAAAACTAGTTTCTTTCTCTTTAAATAACCTCCAAAAAGGAAGCTCGGGCAAGAAAGACCTATGCCTCCTAGTACATCCACTCAGCAAATGTTCTGAGTGCATCTGTCTTCCAGGCATTGTGTTGGGTGCTGGGAAGACAATAGCAGTAAGACACAGTCCTTTACCTCACTCATACAACAGTATACAGTGTTCAGAGGCCAAATTGATTGGATTTAAAATATCTCCATACTTCTCTTTTCTTTGTTCTGGTGCACTGATGAGTGTTTTTGAAGCTTTCATGGGCTAAAATTGTGATTTAAGTCTGACTCACAGTCTTAAATTGCTGAATATAGACTTAGTTTCCTCAAATCTTTGGATATGTTTTACTTTCCACTGATGTTATTGATGTTAATATATCTTATTTGGGGAATTCTCGCTTCATCCACAGAGAAGGCAATGGCAACTCACTCCATCCAGTACTCTTGCCTGGAAAGCCCCATGGACGCAGGAGCCTGGTGGGCTGCAGTCCACGGGGTCGCCAGGAGGCAGATGCGACTGAGCGGCTTCACTTTCCCTTTTCACTTTCATGCATTGGAGAAGGAAATGGCACCCCACTCCAGTGTTCTTGCCTGGAGAATCCCAGGGACGAGGGATCCTGGTGGGCTGCCCTCTATGGGGTCGCACAGAGTCAGACACAACTGAAGCGACTTAGCAGCAGCAGCAGCAGCAGCTTTTATCCAATTTCTTTAAAATGTTAGATTGCATAAAGAATGCGGTTGAGAGTACAGTGTAGAAAATTTATAAAAATATCTAATGCTAAAGTTACATGTTGAAAAAAAAACATTTTCTTATGCAGAATAATTTATATATCACTGGCAAGGACATTGATTGATTGCCAAGGGTATGTATAGCCTTTGGAATTTATACACATGCATTCTTGTATTTGTTGACTCCAACAGACTTATGGGTGTGTACACAGTATGGGTTTGCCTGGGATTGATATCCCATATCACGGATGATAGGAAACATTCTATAGGAAACAATGCTTTAAAATAATTCTTGATAGAGTTAGGAGTATAATGTGTATCTGACCCTTTTCTACTCCATGAGTGGCCATTCTTAGCCCCATAAGTAGGGTGCATTTTTGTCAATTTCTGCACAAGAGTGAGGAGGGTGAAAGGACCCAGGCTGATATTTCTGGTTAGGAAGGGATAAAGCATGGCTTGCTGAATGGTATTTTGAAACTCTCCTCTAGTGTTCTTGTTGTTAGATTAAGAAAAAGTGGTCCAGTGGCTAAGACTCTGCGCTCCCAATGCAGGGGGCCCAGGTTCAATCCCTCCTCAGGGAACTGGATCTAACATGCTGCAAGTGAAGATTCTGCATGTGGCAATTAAAGATCCAGCATTCCACAGCTAGGATACAGTGCCATCAAACATATAAACGGAAAAAAATCCTCATTTCTCCTCTAAAAAATAAAAATGTGGTACATTGAAACAGAAAACAAACATGGTTGATTAACAGATATACACTTACTATATAGAAAAAAATCAACAAGGACCTAGATGGCCTACATTTCTTTAGTTTTCCCAAAATGTTTTAATAATTATTCTATCATAAATTACATGAATGATAGTTCTAGACAAAGAGCTTTAATATTATGTATATATTTTGAGTTTTATATATAATTATCCAGTCATCTGCATTTCCATCAATGGTTCTATATTTAGAATTCTGAATGATGCATATCCCTTGCCTGAAAACTTGTGACTGTTGGTAATTAAGATCAGTAATATTTGGAACACAGTATCAGCATCAGGTGGCATAAGACAGTTGTACATTTGTCCCCCTATTCAATAAAGAATTAGACATCCATTCACAAACTAAAATGTCTGTGTGAAACACATGCCAAGGGACTCAGAAAGTCTTGCCCTCGTGTGCAAATGGCAATAGGAGATGGATCTTGGTATCTGCTGTTGCAAACGCAATACAACCACTCAATCCCACATGACCTGCACAGAAAACTAACAAGAAAGAAACAAAAGTTCAGCTTCCCAAAGGGAAATTCAAGCACACCACTGGAGGATGCTGCTGCTCCTGCTGCTAAGTCCTTCAGTTGTGTCCAACTCTGTGCGACCCCATAGATGGCAGCCCACCAGGCCCCGCCGTCCCTGGGATTCTCCAGGCAAGAACACTGGAGTGGGTTGCCATTTCCTTCTCCAATGCATGAAAGTGAAAAGTGAAAGTGAAGTCGCTCAGTCGTGTCCAACTCGTAGCGACCCCATGGACTGCAGCCCACCAGGCTCCTCCGTCCATGGGATTTTCCAGGCAAGAGTACTGGAGTGGGGTGCCATTGCCTTCTCCCCATTGGAGGATAAAACCCCACAAATTTTGACATAGTGAAGATCATAAAAATTTTACCAGCAACCCCCCCTCCTCAGCCATCACCAAAGCAACACTGCATGGAGTGTCTATGTGGGGCGATAACCTCTCTCCTAAGGGAAAAGAACAGCCATGAATGAGTGCCTGGCTATGCAGTGGTACCAGATGCATCTGGAGAAATCCATTTCTCTTCAGAAGCACGAAGTACTGAGGTGGGACACTCAGTATTGGATGGAGGGGTTAAAGCTAGAAAGAAGCAGGTAAGAGTTTCAAAGGGCCTTAAAGGGACATGGTTCCTGTTTACTGCGTTAAGCAGGCACTACACCCATGAGATTCTGGCAGATCCATACCTAGAGATCTCCCTACTGGGATGGCAAACACCTCAGTGCCACAAGCGCTAAGCCCACACCTCTCACCACTCTGTGGCCACTCCTGGGGTGTACTTTGAAGTAACACTGTGAAGACAAATTCTGGTAGACAGGGAGTTAGCTCAGAAAACAGGCCAGGGTCTTTGGGCAAAGGAGAAACTATAAACTTGAGTTGTATTACCACCTTCCAGGAAACAAAAAAGAAAGGTTTACGGTAGCCAGACTGGGGAGAACCAGAGGGGACATACAAGGTTAAAAATTCTGCCACAAAATGTATGGAGAAGGTGTATCCATACAAGTACCATGCATAAACAGGACAAATGAAGACTGTCTCCCACAAGAACACAAGAATTAAAGATTTGAGGAGTCCACAGCTTCAAATGTGAGAACAGCAATGCAAAGCTCCAAGGACATGAAAAATCATGGAAATCTGTTATCACGAAATGATAACAACCCTCCAGTAACCAAACTCAAAATCATGCAATTTGGCAACTTAGCTGATAAATAATTCAAAATAGCTTTTTTTTTTTTTAAGAAAAACATGCTGCAGGAAAACATAGAAAGTAAACAAAATCCAGGAAAAAATTCATGAACAAAATGAGAAATTTAACAGAGACAGAAATTACAAAAAAAGAAGCAAAAAAATTCTGTAGGCAAAGAATTCATTTAAAAAATGAAAAACGCAGTAGAGAACATCTATGATAGAAGAGACCCGCATTCAATCCCTGGGTCAGGAAGGTCTCCTGGAGAAGGAAATGGCAATCCACTCCAGTATGGGAAAAATCCCATGGACAGAGGAACCTGGTAGGCTACAGTCCATAGTGTCACAAAGAGTCAGACACGACTGAGCGATTTCACTTTCTTTCTTTTATGATAGAACAGAATAAACAGAAGACAGAATCACTGATCAGAGGATACAAACTTTGAAATGAGCCAGTCAGAGGAGAATAAAGAAAAAAAAAGAGTGAAAAGGAGTTAAGACAGCCTACATGATCTGTAAGATATCATCAAATGCGCAAATAGTTGGATAACTGAAGTTCCAGAAAGAGAAGAGAGGGAGAAAGGAGCAGAAAGTTTATCTAAATAAATAATAGCTGAGAACATCCCCAGTGTGGCTTAAAGCTGGACATCTAAGTTTACAAAGCTAATAGATCAACCAGAAAAGTCTGCCATGCTGCAGTCCATGGGACTGCAAGAGTTGGACACAACTTAGCAACTGAACAACAAAAGGTCACCCATTATCTTAAAGTAAAAAGACCTTCTCTAAGACACATTGTAATGACACTGTCATCAAACATAAAATTGACCCAAGGATCAAAACAAACCTGTGACTTACTTCTCCTGCATTGGCAATAAGGTTCTTCAGCATCGCCACCTGGAAAGCCCTTCTGAGTCTTACTACTATATATTTAATTTACCACAGTGTTGGATATTTTTCCATGTTTCCATGTCGCCGATTAGTGGTGTTTAATCTTAGCTTAAGACTCAGGAAGATCCCCGGAGAAGGAGATGGCAACCCACTCAAGTATTCTTCCTTGGAGAAGCCCATAAACAGAGGAGCCTGGTGGGCCACAGTCCATAGGGTTGCAAAGAATTGGACATGACTAAAGCGACTTAGCTGGAAGGCGATGGCACCCCACTCCAGTACTCTTGCCTGGAGAATCCCAGGGATGGGGGAGCCCGGTGGGCTGCCATCTCTGGGGTCGCACAGAGTCAGACACGACTGAAGTGACTTAGCAGCCAAGAGACTTAGCACAAGACTTAGAAAGCTAATTCTGTTAGATGATGGTAAGTTAACCACTAACAGTAGAATAAAAGTCAACGAAAAAGAGTATTAAAAACAATTATAGATACTATAATTATTTATAGTATGATAATGAGGACCATGGCATCTGGTCCCATCACTTTATGGCAAATAGATAGGGAAAAAGTGGAAATGGTGACAGATTTTATTTTCTTAGGCTCCAAAAGCACTGCAGATGGTGACTGCAGCCACGAAATTAAAAGACTCCTGCTCCTTAGAAGAAAAGCTATAACAAACCTAGACGGTATATTAAAAAGTAGGGACATCACTTTGCTGACAAAGGTTCATACAATCAAAGCTATAGTTTTTCCAGTAGTCATGTATGGTTGTGAGAGTTGGACCATAATGAAGGCTGAGCACTGAAAATTGATGCTTTTGAGCTGTGATGCTGGGGAAAACTCTTGAGAATCCTTTGGGCAGCAAAGAGATCAAAGCAGTCAATCCTAAAGGAAGTCAACCCTGAATATTTATTGAAAGGACTGATGCTGAAGCTGAAGCTCCAGTACTTTGGCCACCTGATATAAAGAGCTGAATCACTGGGAAAGACCCTGATGCTGGGCAAAATTGAGGGCTAGAGGAGAAGGGGGCAGTAAAGGATAAGATGGTTGTATGGCATCACTGACTCAATGGACATGAATTTAAACAAACTCTGGTAGATAATGAAGGATAGGGAAGCCTGGCATGCCATAGTTCATGGGGTCAGAAAAAGTCACAACTTAGCAAATGAACAACAATAGATACTATTTTTTAACAAGTATACAAATATGGAAAAAGGTAAATAATAATAAAAATATAAAAGATGGGAAATAAAATGGTGAAATTTTGTAGATGGTTACAGTTGTTATCAGCCTAAAATGAACCATTTTACCTATGCAGTATCTTATGTAAGCCTCAAGTTAACGGCAAAGCAAAGATCTAGAGTTAGATGCACAAAAAAAAAAAAAAAAAAAGGAAAAGATAGAAAGGGAAAGAAAGCACAGCTGCAGGGAAATTTACAAATTCACCAATTTACAAAGGTAGGTATAAACCAAGGAAAACAATTTAAATACAAAATAAACAGAAAACAGTAAGTCCATACATAGTAATAACAACAATAAATGTAAATATTAATAGATGAATTCATGTCAAAAGGCACAGAATGTTTAAATGGATAAAAAACCAAGACCCACTTATCTCATGTCTACAAGAGGCTCACTTCAACTTCCAGGACACTTAAGAGTGATGGAAAAAGATATTTCATGAAAGTGCAAACCAAATGGGGAACAGCTACACTTATCAGACAAAATAGACTTTAACCTACAAATAGGTCAATAGAAAATGATAAAGGAACTCAATTCATCAAGAAGATATAATAATCCTAAAAATACATGGATCAACATTGGAGTACATAAATATATTAAGGGAATGCAAACAGATTTGAAAGGAGAAATAGACAGCAATAATAGAAGAGGACTTTGATACCCCACTTATAGCAATGAATAAATCAACCAGGCAGAAAATCAACAAGGAAATGTTGTCCATGTACCCATGGACAACACACATTTATAGACAATTCCATCCAAAAGAAGGAGAGTACACAATCTTCTGAAGTACACACAGGGCATTCACCAGGACAGACCATATTATAGGACAAAAACCAGGTCTCCATAAATTTAAGAACACAAGGCATACCAAGGATATTTTCTAACCACAATGGTATGGTATAAGCAAAATGTTGGGAAAATGTACAAATATATAGAAATTAAATAATACACTCTTAAATAACCAATGAGTCAAAGGAGAAATCAAAAGATATAAAAAAAATCTCAAAATTAATGATATGAAAGCATAACATACCAAAATTTTTGCACTGCTGAAAATTCGATTCTTAGAGAGAAGTTTGCAGTAATAAATGCAAATATTAAGAAAACAGAACTCAAAGAAGCAACCTAAAATTATACTTCAAGGAGCCAGATAAAGATCAAACTCAGTCCAAAGTGAGCAGAGAGAAGGAAATAACAAAAATTAGAGTGAAAAAAATAAAATAAATGAGAAAAAAATAGGAAAAAAACTAAGTATTTGAAAAACTATCTGTAAAACAAAATTCACAATACTCTAGCAAAACGAACCAGGAAAAAAAAATGACTCAATATATAACATCAAAAATGAAAAGAGGAGACATTACAACTGATACTGTAAAAATAAAAAAGATCATATGGGGTTACTTTAAACAATTATATGCCAATATACTGGATAACCTGGGCTTCCCAGGTGGTGCTAGTGGTAAAGAACCCATCTGCCAATGCAGGGGACATAAGAGATGCCGGTTGGACCCTTGGGTCAGGAAGATGTCCTGGAGGAGGGCATGGCAAGTCACTCCAGTATTCTTGCCTGGAGAATCTCACGGACAGAGGAGCCTGACCGGCTTCAGTCCATAGGGTCACAAAGAGTCGGACACGAGTGAAGTGACTCAGCACACATGCACATATTGGATAACCTAGAAGAAATAGATAAATTACTAGAACCACACAACCTTATCTCTCCTACAAGGAGAGATAAGAAAGCCTTCCTAAATGATCAATGCAAAAAAATAGAGGAAACTAGAGATCTCTTGAAGAAAATTAGAGATACAAAGGAAATATTTCACGCAAAGATGGGCACAAAAAAAGACAAATTGTATGGACCTAACAGAATACCAGACCACTTGGCCTGCCTCTTGAGAAACCTATATGCAGGTCAGGAAGCAACAGTTAGAACTGGACATGGAACAACAGACTGGTTCCAAATAGGAAAAGGAGTACGTCAAGGCTGTATATTGTCACCCTGCTTATTTAACTTATATGCAGAGTACATCATGGAAACGTTGGGCTGGAAGAAGCACAAGCTGGAATCAAGATTACCAGGAGAAATATCAATAATGTCAGATATGCAGATGACACCACCCTTATGGCAGAAAGTGAAGAGGAACTAAAAAGCCTCTTGATGAGAGTGAAAGAGCAGAGTGAAAAAGTTGGCTTAAAGTTCAACATTCAGAAAACAAAGATCATGGCATCTGGTCCCATCACTTCATGGGAAATAGATGGGGAAACAATGTCAGACTTTATTTTTTGGGGCTCCAAAATCACTGCAGATGGTGATTGCAGCCATGAAATTAAAAGATGCTTACTCCTTGGAAGGAAAATTATGACCAACCTAGACAGCATATTGAAAAGCAGAGACATTATTTTGCCAACAAAGGTCCATCTATTCAAGGCTATGATTTTTCCTGTGGTCATGTATGGATGTGAGATTTGGACTGTGAAGAAAGCTGAGCACTGAAGAATTGATGCTTTTGAACTGTGGTGTTGGAGAAGACTCTTGAGAGTCCCTTGGACTGCAAGGAGATCCAGCCAGTCCATTCTGAAGGAGATCAGCCCTGGGATTTCTTTGGAAGTAATGATGCTAAAGCTGAAACTCCAGTACTTTGGCCACCTCATGCGAAGAGTTGACTCACTGGAAAAGACTCTGATGCTGGGAGGGATTGGGGGCAGGAGGAGAAGGGCATGACAGAGGATGAGATGGCTGGATGGCATCACCGACCTGATGGACATGAGTCTGAGTGAACTCTGGGAGTTGGTGATGGACAGGGAGGCCTGGCGTGCTGCGATTCATGGGGTCGCAAAGAGTCAGACACAACTGAGCGACTGAACTGAACTGAACTGAACTGAACAGAAGCAGAAGCTATTAAGAAGAGGTGGTAAGAATACACAGAAGAACAATAGAAAAAGACCTTAATGACGCAGATAACCACGATGGTGTGATCACTAACCTAGAGCCAGACATCCTGGAATGTGAAGTCAAGTGGGCCTTAGGCAGCATCACTATGAGCAAAGCTAGCAGAGGTGATGCAATTCCAGCTGAGCTATCTTAAATCCGAAAAGATGACGCTATTAAAGTGATGCACTCAATGTGCCAGCAAATTTGGAAAACTCAGCAGTGGCCACAGGACTGGAAAAGGTCAGTTTTCATTCCAATCCCAAAGAAAGGCAATGCCAAAGAATTCTCAAACTACCACACAATTGCACTCATCTCACATGCTAGCAAAGTAATGCTCAAAATTCCCCAAGCCAGGCTTCAGCAATATGTGAACTGTGAACTTCCAGATGTACAAGCTGGATTTAGAAAAAGCAGAGGAATCAGAGACCAAATTGCCAACATCCACTGGATCATAGTAAAAGCAAAAGAATTCAGAAAAATATCTACTTGTGCTTCACTGACTACACTAAAGTCTTCAACTGTGTGGATCATAACAAACTGTGGAAAATTCTTCAAGAGATGGAAACACCAGACCACCTTATCTGCCTCCTGAGAAACCTGTATGCAGGTCAAGAAGCAACAGTTAGAAATGACATGGGTCAAGGACTGGTTCCAAATCAGGAAAGGAGTACATCAAGGTTATTGTCACCCCGCTTATTTAACCTATATGCAGAGTATATCATGCAAAACGGCAGGCTGGATGAAGCACAAGCTGGAATCAAGATTGCCAGGAGAAATATCAATAACTTTAGATATGCAGATGACAGCATCCTTATGGCAGAAAGCAAAAAAGAACTAAAGAGCCTCTTGATAAAGGTGAAAGAGGAGAGTGAAAAGCTAGCTTAAAACTCAACATTCAGAAAACTGAGATCATGGCATGTGGTCCCATCACTTCATGGCAAATAGATGGGGAAACAATGGAAGCCAACACAACACTGTAAAGCAATTATCTTCCAATTAAAAATATTTTTTAATTATTAAAAATAATATGGAAAAAATCTAAAAAGGAATAGATATATGTGTAATTAAATCACTGTACTGACTTAGCAGCAGCAGCAGCACTATATACCCGAAACTAACACAACATTATAAATCAACTACACTCCCAATACAAAATAATCTTTTTTAATTAATTTGAAATAAATTTAAAAATGCAAAGTACTTTCTAAACCCAAAGAAGAAAAACAAAGTTTTTAAGGAATAAAAGCTTGAGATCAACTATTGCATTAGAAAGCATATTAGACATTGAATCAATTATATAATACTTCTTATAGAGCTTGTCTTAAACAGAAATAAAAATAGATTACTCTAGAAGGCAATCTCTGAAACTAAGTATCTCAGTAGCTCTCAATATACTTATTTTCCCCTTCTCATAGGCTCATCTTATTTATAGCTTCAAAAGTTCTTTACACTAAATATATTCTAATTTCCATCTAACCTGCTTACTTTTACTTTGATGTTACTAAGTTGATTAAAAGCATTTAGAATCTAATGCTACCAAATATAATTAGTAATGTCATATTTCTTAAGGTTATTTTGTCAACACTTTGCACACTGAATTTTGATCAAGTTATAGATAATATTATCTTGTTTACAAATGTTAGTCTATGGTAATTGTCATAAAAATATAGCTCTAGCTTAAATTAATAATTGATGAGCAGTTGGAGAAATAGCAGGTCATTTCATTTGATTATATCCTTCCAAACCAGCAGATGTGAAGAAATTTCAAAAACGCTGCTTCATACTTTAGGCAATTTTAAGATACTTTACACTTCACCCATTGATTTGTTACTAAAGACTGAAGGACTAGGGGAGTGTATCTCTAAATAATATCCTCTAAATAAATAAAATACTTAACTATATTCTTAGAGAAATCCACCTATAGAAATAGACTATTCTAATCCTATAATTCATTTTGCTTTTTTCTAAGCAAGAGAACAGTTGCCACTAGGTCACTGTTGACTAGGACTGGTTGTTTGTGTCAAACCCTTTTCATGTTTGCCAAGAAAATAAAAATTATAAATAATTGGGCAGTAATTATTATTAAAATTATCTTCAAAATTAGTCTGGTCCACAAGACACACCCAATAAAAATGCAATCAGAATTAAGATCTCAGGGGTGTGGATATAAAATCCTTTGTTAAGAACTGAGAAAGATTTAAGAGTGTGCCTCATTGAAACTTCCTTTTAGACAACAAGCATTCTAATTATCAGTCCAAGGTAAAGACGGGCCTTTTTCAAAGAAATTTCCATCTCTTCTGGCTAGTAGAATGGACTCTATTTTTATACTCAGGAAGTCCACAAAGTTTCTAAGGGATTATACCAGCTTGTACTAAATGGAAAAATGATCATTCAAAATTAAAACAGGCCTTTGAGACTCCCAACCTTTTGCAACTAGGACACAGACTGAAAAAGCCAGTTACGCACAGGACCACTGTTACAGACAAGGATGACCCATTTAGGATATGGGAGCCCAGGGGTAAAGTCAAGAGGCATGGAGAATCAATTCAAGAAAACCAGAAGGAACCCTTTAAGGAACTAGCATATGCTCAGCTAAATTTCAAGATTTCTATGGACCAGTGACTGCTATTTGCTTCCCTGCTTTTTGAACCAAATGTCCATTCTACAGTCCTTGTCTCAGTATTACACATTGAGTTTATGGGAATCAGGTAACATCTCTCAGATGTTTACAGATCTTCACATCCAGGGGAGCCTGAGGAGCCTCATCTACACCAGGATCCTCCCTCCATGGGATTTTCAAGGCCAGAAGTACTGGAGTGGGTTGCCATTTCCTTCTCCAGGGAATCTTCCCAACCCAGGGATTGAACCCAGGTCTCTCACATTGTAGACAGACGCTTTACCCTCTGAGCCACCAGGGAAGTCCTATATCCAGAGGAGCCTGAAGAGCCTCATCTATACCAGGATCTGATTTAGATAATAAGATGCTGAACTATGAGCCTGATGCCATGATGAGATGAGACTTTGATGATCTTAGGATTGGTGAGGGTATTCTGCACATAGAATGAATTTATGTAATATGAGTCTGGAATAAAGAGAGCCAAACACTTCTTATTATTCTTCCCATGAATATGTGGAGTTTAATCCCTTCATACTTGAATCTGAGTTGGTCCTGTGACAACTTAACAAACAGACTGTAGTGGAAATGACAGTGTGCCAATCACAGATATACTTTATAAAGAGAATTTACAGCATCTATTTTCTCCCTCTAGGATTTTTGACTCTTAGAATTGGAATTCAGCCACTATGCTGTGCAAAAGCCCAAGCTACCTGTATGGGAAGTCTATTAATGTTTAATTGAAAGTCTCAGATGAACTCCAGTCAGCATCAAATGCCAACCATGTAATCCAGCCATCTTGGCTCTCGATCACAATTGACCCCACACATGACATGGCCAAAGCCAATGCTATTAAGTGAAAATGTCATGCAGATTAGCTCAGGCAATACCGAGACTAGTGAGAAAAAACAAAATTGTTGATGTAGGCCATTAAATTTTGGAGTGGTTTATTATACAACAATAGGTAACTGAAATAGGAGTCTTTGCTGTGTGAGAAGTAATGAAGCTGTTAGAGTGAAAGTGAAAGTCGCTCAATCCTGTCCCACTCTTTGCGACCCCATGGTCTATACAGTCCATGGAATTCTCCAGGCTAAAATACTGGAATGCATAGCCAGTGGATATGACCTAATAGGCAAGTTAGTCACATGAAAGAAAGGAGGTTTAGAATGGAATCCTGGAAACTTCAAAATAGAATAGAAGATAGTAACAAAGTCTGTGAAATATGTTCATAAAGGTAGAAGGGAACAGAGGAGACTTTCCATGACCTGTAAGCCAGTGGAAGAGGCCAGTGCTAATGAGAGATCAAATAAGACACAACTGAGAATTGCTTGTTACATTTAATGACATGGAAGTCAAAGGTGACCTTAGCAAAAATAGCTTTGCAATACACCCCAAGGAAACCAAAATTGAAAAAGACACATGTATCCCATTGTTCACTGCAGCACTATTTACAACAGCTAGAACATAAAGCAACCCAGATGTCCATCAACAGATGAATGAGTAGATAAGTTATGGTACACATATACAATGGAATACTGCTAAGTCACTTCAGTCGTGTCTGACTCTGTGCGACCCCATAGACGGCAGCCCACCAGGCTCCCCCGTCCCTGGGATTCTCCAGGCAAGAACACTGGAGTGGGTTGCCATTTCCTTCTCCAATGTAGGAAAGTGAAAAGTGAAAGTGAAGTCACTCTGCCATGCCCAACTCTTAGCGACCCCATGGACTGCAGCCTTCCAGGCTCCTCCATCCATGGGATTTTCCAGGCAAGAGTACTGGAGTGGGGTGCCATTATTCAGCCATAAAAGGAACACATTTGAGTCAGTTCTAATGAGGTGGATGAAACTAGAGCCGATTATACCGAGTGAAGTAAATCAGAAAGAGAAAGATAAACACTGTATTCTAACACATATATACAGAATCTAGAAAAATGGTACTGACGAATTTATTCACAGGGCAGCAATGGAGAAACAGACATAGAGAATACACTTATGGACATGGGTAGAGGGGAGGAGAGGATGAATGTATGGAAAGAGTGACATGGAAACTTACATTCCGTATGTAAGATAGATAGTCAACGGGAATTTGCCGTATGGCTCAGGAAACTCAAACAGGGGCTCTGTATCAACCTAGAGGGGGTGGGATGGGGACAGAATAGGAGGGAGGTTCAAAAGGGAGGGGATATATGTATATCTATGGCTGATTCCTCCAGTACTCTTGCCTGGAAAATCCCATGGATGGAGGAGCCTGGTGGGCTGCAGTCCACGGGGTCGCTCAGAGTCAGACACGACTGAGTGACTTCACTTTCACTTTTCACTTTCATGCATTGGAGAAGGAAATGGCAACCCACTCCAGTGTTCTTGCCTGGAGAATCCCAGGGACGGGGGTGCCTGGTAGGCTGCCATCTGTGGGGTCGCACAGAGTCGGACACGACTGAAGCGACTTAGCAGCAGCAGCAGCATGGCTGATTCATGTTGAGGTTTGACAGAAAACAACAAAATTCTGTAAAGCAATTATCCTTCAATTAAAATATGAAGAAATTGAATTTTTAAAAATCTATCTTTGCAAGCTGACAGGGAAGAAGCCAGATTATTAGAGGTAGAGTTAGGTGTGGAATGAACAGCAAATGCATAGACAGAAAACATATATAAAGATTTAAATTACCTTTAAAATGCTGATGAGAAAACAAAAGAGAATACATATCAGGGTAGGAGAAAAATATAGGTGAGTAATATGTTACTCTTTACAGAAAGGATCCTCAAATCACAGAACATCCATTTAGGCACTATCTATGTCCACTGTCCAAACATACAGTAACCTAAAAAGAACATTTGCTACAAAGCAGACTTTGTAATAACTTAGTTGTATCATGGATCCAAACAAAATTGTTCACTGACATATCCAAACGACCTTGTGAAAAATCATGTAATGAAATCCAGAGTGGAGATTTAACCTTAAGATTGTATAACTCAAAAGACTATCTTTTTAAATTTTAGGCAAGTTCATTCCTCTAAGATGAGCAGTGAAATTTACCTTTTGAGTTTTGGAGGGGAATAATTACTGGAGTGATATTCAAAATATGAAAAATGTCTACTTACTGGTATGAAAAAGAATATATAAAATTTGTTGCTTAACAGCCTTCAGAGTAAGAGTGTGGGTACATAAGATTGTGCTTAGAGTTAGATAATGCCTTTCCCCAAAGTATGTCTGTTCATCTATAAACTTACATAGAAGAAGAAGAGACTCGTGAGAGTAGAATGGCTTGTACTTTTGTTCTTTCTCTACATGTTTCAAAGATGTGAAAACCTGTCTGATGGAATGAGTTGCTATACTCAAGTAATATTAAAGACTAGCAAAGAACAATGACACTGAAAAAGAATACAAGAAACGGAAGATTCTAGACCAGTGACTCGGGATCAACACTGGAATAGAATTTCCTGAGAAGAGCATGTGGCTTGATTCCAGAAGCTATCTTGATCCTGGTTCCCTACCAGGGGCAGGGATCTTGGATAAAGTACTTTGAGGATGTGAGGTAAAAGATAATATTATACTAAAAATCAGAAAGTCATTCTTCAGGGTGAAGGCAGTTTTCCTGGAGAAATTTTCCTGGAGCTAAACATCCATTCTCCCCCAGTCCTTATAGTCTGAGGAAATCTGAATGCTTGAACTTGGAAAGTTGGGTGAGTCAGGCCACTGATCCAACTTTTTTTCTTCTACATTCCACCTCTATTCTATGGGTTTCCCCGGTGGCTCAGTGGTAAAGAATAGGCCTGCAATGCAGGAGATGTAGGTTTGATCCCTGGGTCAGGAAGATCCCCTCAAGGAGGAAATGGCAGCCCACTTCCCATGGACAGGAAGGCTATTGTCCGTGGGGTTGCAAAAGAGCCAGACACAAATGAGCAGCTGAGCATGCACACATGCCCTTGTTCTGACTGCCTAATTTACACTTCTTCCCTTAATATGAATTTTCTTTGCCGACTCATTTTCTCCTGAAATTAGCCATACAGGAAATTAGCCAAACAGGGAATTTTCCTCCTGTTCTCTTCCCTTTTCCAGAACTTGGAACTTGCCATTTTCAGGACACCATGAAGCATAGCATAAGTAAAACTCTAAGATCTGTTAACAAGACCATATAGGGTTATTTGTTTCTAAGATAAACTTATGAGACAAAAGCACAAACCAGAGCATAATATTTCATAATTCGTAAGCAACAACTTACACATTACGTATTCAGAGTGCCTGAAGAACTGTGGACAGATGTTCGTAACATTGTACAGGTGACAGTGATCAAAAACATACCAAAGAAAAAAAAATGCAAAAAGGTAACATAATTGTCTGAGGAAGCCTTACAAATAGCTGAGAAAAAAAGACAATGAAAGGAAAAGGAGAAAAGGAAAGATATACCCATCTGAATGCAGAGTTCCAAAGAATAGCAAGGAGAAATAAGAAAGCCTTCCTAAGTGAACAATGCAAAGAAATAGAGGAAAATAATAGAATGGGAAAGAATAGAGATCTCTTCAAGAAAATTAGAGATACCAAGGGAACATTTCATGCATAGATGGGCACAAATATAGACAGAAATTGTATGGACCTAACAGAAGCAGAAGATATTAAGAGGTGGCAGGAATACACAGAAGAACTATACAAAAAAGATCTCAGTGACCCGGATAACCACAATGGTGTGATCAATTACTTAGAGACAGACATTCTGGAGTGTGAAGTCAAGTGGGCCTTAGGAAGCATCACTACAAACAAAGCTAGTGGAGGTGTTGGAATTCCAGTTGAGCTATTTCAAATCCTAAAAGATGATGCTGTTAAAGTGATGCACTCAATTTGCCAGCAAATTTGGAAAACTCAGCAGTGGCCACAGGACTGGAAAAGATCAGTTTTCATATTCAAACTACTATACAATTGCATTCGTTTCACATGCTAGCAAGGTTATGCTCAAAATCCTCCAAGCTAGGCTTTAACAATACATGAACCGAGAACTCCCAGATCAAGTTAGATTTAGAAAAGGCAGAGGAAACAGAGATCAAATTGCCAAAATCCACTGAATCATAGAAAAATCAAGAGAATTCCAGAAAAATATCTACTTCTGTTTCATTGACTACTCTAATGCCTTTGACTGTGTATATCACAGCAAACTGTGGAAAATTCTTAAAGAGATGGGAGTACTAGACCACCTTACCTGCCTCCTGAGAAACCTGTATGCAGGCCATAGGAGGTAAGAAGCAACAGTTAGAACTGGACATGGAAGAGTGGACTGGTTCCAAATTGAGAAAGGAGTACATCAAGGCTGTATATTGTCACCCTGCTAATTTTACATATATATAGAGTACCACATGCGAAATGCAGGGCAGGATGAAGCACAAGATGGAATCAAGGTTGCCACGAGACATATCAATAACTTTAGATACACAGATAATACCACTCTTATGGCAGAAAGCAAGGAGTTTCTTGTGAAGGTGAAAGAGAATAATGAAAAAAGCTGGCTTAAAACTCAACATTCAAAAAATGATCATCACATTCAGTCCCATCACTTCATGGCAAATAGATGGGGAAACAATGGAAACAGTGACAGACTTTTATTTTCTTGGGCTCTAAAATCACTGCAGATGGTGACTGCAGTCATGAAATTAAAAGACGCTCGCTCCTTGGAAGAAAAGCTATGACAAACCCGGATAGCATATTAAAAAGTAAAGATGTTACTTTGCCAACAAATTTCCCTCTAGTCAAAGCTATGGTTTTTCCAGTAGTCATATATAAATGTGAAAGTTGGACCATAATGAAGGCTGAGTGCCAAAAAATTGATGCTTTTGAACTGTGGTATTGGAGAAGACTCTTGGGATTCCCTTGGACTGCACGGAGATCAAATCAGTCAATCCTGAAGGAAATCAACCTTGTATATTTACTGAAAGGACTGATGCTGAAGCTGAAACTCCAATACTTTGACCTCCTGACGTGAAGAACTAACTCACTGAAAAAGGCCCTGATGCCGAGAAAGATTGAAGGCAGGAGAAGAGGATGACAGGGAATGAGACAGTTGGATGGCATCACTTACTCAGTGGGTATGTGTTTGAGCAATCTTTGGGAGATGGTGATGGACAGGGAAGCCTGGCATGCTAGAGTCCATGGGGTAGCAAAGAGTTGTACATGACTTAGTGACTGAACAACAACAAAGCATCAACTACTCAATGCCACCTGCTTCAGTGAAGAAAAGTAAGCAACAGGAACATGGGGCAATGGAATTCTTCCAACAATCAAGTATACTTTCATTGATTTCTAGTTCCCCTAATTAGGAAGTTTCTATAAGCTCAATGTGTTTCCAGAATATGCCTCTGTGCTGGCTCAAGTCCAGCCAACTATCAATCTTTCTAAGCATTCTCATATTTTGATAATAATTGTAGATGTTTTCAAAGTTATAAAACTACATGCATCAAAAATTATGTGCCATAATGCTATAAGAAAAACTGACTTTTTCCAGTCCTGTGGCCACAGTTGAGTTTTCCAAATTTGCTGGCATATTGAGTGCATCACTTTCACAGCATAATCTTTTAGGATTTAAAATAGCTCAACTGGAATTCCATCACCTCCACTAGCTTTGTTTGTAGTGATGCTTCCTAAGGCCCACTTGACTTCACATTCCAGGATGTCTGGTTCTAGGTGAGTGATCACACCATTGTGATGATCTGAGTCATGAAGATCTTTTTTGTACAGTTCTTCTGTGTATTCTTGCCAGAGGATGAGATGGTTGGATGGCATCACTGACTCAATGGGCATGAGTTTGAGTAAACTCTGGGAGTTGGTGATGGACAGGAAGGCCTGGTGTGCTATAGTCCATGGGGTCACAAGAGTCAAACACGACTGAGTGACTGAACTGAATTGAACTGAATCACAATAGTTGAACACCTTTCACTAAGTGCTATAAGATTCTAGTTTTGTGTCCTAATTGTTAACATGGATCGAAGACAACAAATTAAAAGCAAATAAACACAATTGGAATACTAAAAACACCATTTGGTTTACTTAGCACCAAATCACCAATAATGAGTAGAAATTTTAAAATATTGTCCACTTTCAAACTAAAATGGTACCAACAACATGAAAAGAGGCTCAAACATCACTAATTATTAGAGAAATGCAAATCAAAACTACAATGAGTTATCACCTTATACAGATTAGAATGGCCATCAGCAAAAAGCTACAAACAGTAAATGCTAGAGAGGGCGTGTTATAAAGGAAACCCTCCTACACTGCCGGTGGGAATGTAAATTGGTACAACCATTATGGAGAACAATATGAAGGTTCCTTAAAGGAATCTCCTTAAAGGTTCCCAAATATAGCACTACCGTGTGATCCAGCAATTCCACTGTTGGGCATGTATCTGGAGAAAACCATAATTTGGAAAAATACACGCAAGCCAATGTTCACTGTGGCATTATTTACAATAGCCAAGACATGGATGCAACCATTAAATGTCCATTAGATCAGATAAAGAAGAAGTCATACATATATACAACGGAACATTACTCAGCCATAAAAAGGAATGAAATAAGACCATTTGTAGCAATATGGATGGACCTATAGATTGTTACACTGAGTGACGTGAGTCAGACAGAGAAACCAAGTATCACAAGATACCACTTACGCTAAGCGGAATCTAAGAAAAACGGTACAAATGAACTTATTTACAAAACAGAAATAGAGTCACGTATGTAGAAAACACAACTATGGTTTACGGTATGGGAAGTGGGGGGATACTTGGGAGATTGGGATTGATCTGTATCACTACTATATATAAAATAAATAACTAATAAGGATCTGCTTTATAGGTCAATACTCTGTAATGGCCTATATGGAAAAAGAATCTAAAAAAGTGTGTATGTGTATGTATAACGGATTCGCTTTGCTGTATATCTGAAACTAATGCAGTATTGTAGGTCAACTATAGAACAAAAAAATTTTACAACTGAAGCCGTCCAACTTCCAAATTGTAGAAGGTATATAATTAGAGCAATAATTCTCAACTGGCAGGTTGGTGCCAAATTTGAGAAATCCTGAATTAGGGTTATCATAAAGTTCAATTTCACCTTCTTTATTTAAGAAGTCCCGTCTGCTTTATGACAATAAAATCATAACACAGGCATGTAAGAAGAAATATAGGTTTCAGTTCATTATGGCTTTCAGGGAATGCAGAGGGAAATGACTGTTGCTATATCTGAACACAATACCAGATCATTAAGTATTTAAGAAAAAGAGTATCCAGCAGACTGGAATTGTTGTACAAATTTATCTTTCAGATAAAGTTCAGCAATGCTTTAAAATATGAATAAACTCTCAAGTATTTTGAGTTTACAAGAAACTTTCTAGAAGGTTTTAAGCATTTATTTTTCTCATACAAATGCCATACAACAATGAAGGTACTGAGAAGCAAAGCGGCCTTAGATTTCTATAAGTGACTCTAACATTACAATGGTTACTTAAAGTTATGAAGAAAACTAACAAGGTTTAATTAAAAGTATACTATTTAAATTAATTCAGTTAAACATTATTAATCAGTACCCACTTTCACTTATTTTATTTTTCCAACCAGTCAGGCTTATACGCTAGTTTTCAGAAGCAGTAAAAATGAAGAAAAGGATATAGAAAGTTTTCACATAGATTCTGGGGCAGTGATGTCAAATGGCCCAGTGGGAACAGCAAATTTAAGGAGGTGAGGGAAGCAAAATGACTCTCTGGGAACTTTATTAGGTAAGAGGCAGACAGGCTTAAAAAATAGCCCTGTGCTGAAAAGAAGAAAAATCTTCCCTAGCAACATTTGCTTTTCCTTTCTAAACATTTTATTTAAAAGAAATGCCATGATTAAAATTTGGGGAACAAAGTCTATAACCTATATGTTTCACCATATGTAGACACCTACTTTAGGAATCCAAATGACAGGCCAAGGGTTCATCTGTATTTAGCTTTAGCAAGAGTGTAACCAGAATACAAAATTTCAATTATCTTTATATTTTTTAATTTTAACAACTCGAGTAGATGGACTCAATGTTTTGAAATACATTAAAATCTCCATTGAGAGAAATGCATTTCTTCTGGTCAAAACATTATTGTTTTCAATGCTGTATACTTCCAATAGCTATTAAAACCATAACTTGAATTATTCAGTAAGTGCTAGTAACAGATTTCTAACTTAGAAAAGCAAAGGGTAATGATTTTTAAACTAGGATGATGAATTAACCCAAAAATTTCTTTTCTCAAGGAGAATCCTTAGAACATTATTTTCTTAAGTTGCCACATGGAAAATTATGATACCTTGGAGGTTTGGAACATACTTATATTAATTCTTCTTTGAGATTAAAGAAGCCTTGAGAAGTATGTATTAGAAGAGCCTTTGAGAAACCTAGTTAACTGTTTCTAGCCAGTTACAAATTATCAGTTGTTTTGCTCGGTTACTCAGTGCGGTGTTAACACCAATTAAGGTGTTAAGGAGTTAATTTTCTGAGTAAAATTTAGGAAATAGGTATCTAAGACATGAATTGTAAATGTTGGATGTTGGGTGTATTAACTATCAATTCTATGTAACAAAATTTATTTTATCCTGGTTTCCACTAGGGGTCAAGGGGGGAACGGGTCAAGGAACAATTTAACTGGGTTTATTGTTCAGGGTTTCATAAGACTGAAAACAAGAGTAGACTAGGGCCTGAATCATATCTGAAGCTCAAGAGCCTCTTTCAAGTTTAAATGTAGTTGACATAATTCATTTCCTTGTAGCTAATGGATTCATAGTGCCTTGCATCTTCAGGGTGGCAAGAGCGGAGAGTCTGTGGTGCTTCAAGTCTCTGGCCTCTAGTCCCCCCTTTAAAGTATTCACCTGATTAGATCAGGCCCATCCAGGATCATCTCCCTTTTGATGAATTTAAATCAATTGTTTGTGAACCTTAATTGCATCTACAAAATCCCTTTATTTTTGCCTTAATACATAGTCTAATCATGGGAGCGATTCCTCATATTAAGAGGTCCCACCTACATTCAAGCATGGGTTATACAAGCACTTGGATTCCAGAAGACAGGAATCATGGATCCTTTTGAGAATCCAGCCTACTACACTGGGAAACTTTAAGAAAAGCTATAAACATAGTAGATAGCCAAAGGAGAAGACAAAAGGTTGTAAAAGAATCTTAGACCCACGATTAGCCAATTTACCAAAGGCATACAAGTGGCCAATGTTCCAACAGAAACATTATTACCATGTCACAGACTGCATTCTTCAGACTGCCTCACTTAAAAGACAAAGTAGTTTTCCTAAGACAAATAGCAAAACAGATCATGTTTCTATTCAGGTATCTATTGTGGAAAGTTTTAAGCCAGTCCTAAAATAAAAATACAAGGAAATAGCAAATGTTTTCTAGCACCTTTTCAAACTTTTTAAAATTTGAAATTTTAGATTTTTTTCCAAATGTTTTTGAATTTTCTAAAATGTTCTGGTGTTTTCTTTGAATAAACATTTACCTGTGTGCATATTGAGTCACTCTATTATGTCTGACTGTTTGTGATCCCATGGACTATAGCTCACTCACTCCTCTGTCCTGGGAATTTCCCAGGCAACAATACTGGAGTGGGCTGCCATTTCCTACTCCAGGGAATCTTCCCAACCCAGGGATCGAACCCACATCTCCTGTGTCTTCTGCATTGGCAGGCAGATTCTTTATAGATGTATCAGCTGGGAAACCCTAATAAATATTTAGACCCACTAAGTCAGAAGACAAAGTAGGAAAAACATACTGTGTCAAATCTGGCAAGTAGTGAAAAAAATTACCAAGGTTTTCATAAGAAATGGAAAGACAGATCAATGGATAGATAAGCTATGATACAAGCTCAATAGAATTTGTCAGAATTAATTTCTAGTGACTGGAATCTAGATTTCAAAAGTCATATTTTGTCAGTTTATCTTCACTAAAAGAATGAAAATTTCTTTCTGATTATAATCACTTATAACATATTTTTACTATCTTGACATTAAATAAGCCTTTTTAAAGATTTACCTAAACTTTACATTATATTCAAACATAAGAGGAAGAAAGAAAACACCAGAAAAAGTGAGAAGATAAAATATTTTTATCATCTTTCTCAAATAAATCACATTTTTAATTTAGAAACACAAAGTATAAAAAAGGCATAAACTGAAGTCTGTCTTTGTTGTTTTATTAAACTATACATAACATGCTTTTTAAGTGAAAGTAGAGTCTTATGCCTGTATTTACAATCATGATTTTTAGCCTATTGATTTAAAAAATATTTTGCTTCTCTTTCAACAGGAAGTATGAGATCACTGATAAAGCTTAAGCCCATATGTCTTGATAGAGCAATGTTCTCTCAACCAGTTATACCCTGTACTTATTGCATATTTTAAATTATTTATATTTCAGACGAAAGGGTTAGCTAGGTGATTTATGTACCAGTGGTAAAATCCCAGTCCACAAAATGAGCTGTACAGAAGACAACTGAAGCTTACTTCTGAATATTTATAGCTATTTTTGAGAATTACATTATTATCCTAATTCTGCACCTAACATTGAAAATGCAAGAGAAGTTCCTTTTGGAAAAAGAGAACAGCAGACTCAAGTTTCCAGTCCCAGTGGACTGGGACATAAATCAGGTAGAAAGATATAATTTCATACAGAGCTGATTCTCTATTAGAAAGGGGATGTGGGTTCTGGGAGGCAGGCACTTAATTCTGACTTATGCACACCACATTTTGGCCCACAGACCTGTACAAATCACCCCGTGAAAAAAGGTTCATCCAATGTATAGCGTGACTTAGGAGAAAATGCCTGGGATGGCTGACCAATTCGATTCATATCTGCTGGTGGAGATCCATAATGTCTCAATTCTTAATTATCTAGTCTTTTGTGCATTTTAAAAAAATGGCCAATAAAATGTCAGCCAAGAAACACACTGTTCATTCCTTTCAGGTTTATTTTAAACCTATTGCAGTTAGGCTAGAGCTAAATCAATTTTTCATGAATATCTACCCTGGTAGATTGCACCTCAAGCCAGTTCAGCTCCCCAGAGAATTTTAAAAAAGAGATTTATCAAGTAACAAGTAACACCTCAGGAAAAAGAAACAGGGTTTTTAATTGCTTTGTGCGCTCTGTAATTGAAGGCAGGCACCTTCTTGAGGCACTCACTGCCAGGAGGAGTGAGACTCCAGTTGGCCCTGCCTAATTAATCCTGTGATACAAACCTTCTGGCTTCAATTTTCACATTTCTGTCTCTTTTTAGAGGTGATAATAAAACTAAAAATTTATGTTGGTTACTGTATGACTATAACTGTGCCAGCAGAACACAAATAAAACCATATGGGCTAAGGAGACCTTGTAGCTACATTTCTGGTTTTTCCATGATGAGCGGCACAGGGGCAAGCTTTGTGTTAGCAAGACAAGGTAGGGAAAATTCAGGAGTGGGGCAGAAGCGCAGGTCAACTCCTTCTTATGAGTCTGCTCTGTGAGGATGACTCACTGAAGCATATGCCTTTTTTATTGACAAAAAAAAAAAATTCTCAAAATAGAATTGTATGCTCTGAAAGCACAACAGCTCAGTGACTGCAAATCACAAAACTACCCAAAGCTTTTAATGAAAGACAGATTAGACAGCTTAGCCTTTATAAAAGCTGTCAGAGTGACAAGTACACAGTCTTTTATCTTAATAGCTTACATATTAAGACTAGTATAAAACACTGTGGGAACAGCAATGTCCTCAGTTGAGCTGTGATGCGTAATACATCTCTCATCACCTATTGGCTCCATTTTTGACATGGGTCAAAATAATTTCGCTTTTATGGAGACTGTGATTTGTAATGTGACATTAGTGTTAAATATCTTGTAGAATGATACTTATATAAAGAGGAGGTATCATTAAAGATGCCCTGTCAATAATATATAGTCTCAGGACAAAAATCTGTGAGCACAAAAGCGTTAGGATTTGTCCTTATATTAACTGCAAGACATACCATTTGTGTTACTTAAAACATAGTAGGAAAATACTAAAGCCATTCTAGCATTGACATTTTGAGAAATTTTTATCCTGCTGCTGCTGCTGCTAAGTCGCTTCAGTCGTGTCGGACTCTGTGCGACCCCATAGACGGCAGCCCATCAGGCTCCCCTGTCCCTGGGATTCTCCAGGCAAGAACACTGCAGTGGGTTGCCATTTCCTTTTCCAATGCAGGAAAGTGAAAGTGAAGTCACTCAGTCGTGTCCCACTCTTCTCGACCCCATGGACTGCAGCCTACCAGGCTCCTCTGTCCATGGGATTTTCCAGGCAAGAGTACTGGAGTGGGGTGCCATCGCCTTCTCCGAATTTTTATCCTACATAAACTACTGCTGCTGCTAAGAGCATGGTTATTTTCCAAAAGTGGAGTAAACACCTGAAAGGTATGAATACATGGTGTCATGCTGTTCACGTAGACATCGTACTTTTTTTTAAGAAATTTCCAAGTTATGGAACGTCAATTATTTTTGTATGCTTATGATGTTCACAGGTTATCTCACTGTCTTTAACTTCATTCCTTTTAAATCTATGTTTCTATATTTTGAATAGAATTTCCACTCTTTCTGCTGAATTTTTAAAAATATGGGAGCCATCTGGTGGTCAACAATTATATTATTTTTCTTAAAAATAAAAACAATTTTGTGTATTGTAAAATAAAGTGTCATTCTATTTTAAAATATGTAAGCTTTTGTTCTCTTAAGTAGAAACATTTTAACAAAGGCACTAAATCTTCACTCCCATACACCTAGTTAAATGGATTCTGAACAGTGAAACTAATTTTTCAAATACTCCTTTTTCACTGGACATGCCATTTTTTACTTTTCCATATATTTCCATACTATTTTCCATGTATTTCATGCATTTACAAAAGTGCTTTAAATTATGCAAGAATCTGAGAAAATATAAATATATTGTTAAAAGTTTTATAATATTTAGGTTTTCGTAGTTTTTAAAAAATAAAACTTGTTTTATTTTTAAAATTATTTTATTTATTTTAATTGGAGGCTAATTACTTTACAATATTGTAGGGGTTTTTGCCATACATTTTTTTTACAGAATATGCTTTATGAAGGGCTAGTTTAGAAACATAGGTTCAGGATTTCCATGAATATGTACAGATGTGGAATAGAATTTTAAAAGGCAAGATTAAAACATAAAAACTATAAAGGTTCAAGTTCTTGCCAGTGACATGGAAAACATCAAAACAGAGCTGACATTAATAATAATGAAATTCTCCATGCCTTGTTCATACAGAATTAAAATAATCTGTTCATCTTTGAAACTGGTATACTGAATATATATACAAACATATACACATATATTACATAAATATATATGCACACGTATACATTATAAAATGAGGCCTCGTGTGAGTATGTTAATACATGATTTCACTCTGCCAACTTATGACTAACTACAGAGTTCTTTTTGTTGTTCTCATTATACTTGATTAGCTGGCTCCACTATTAACATTCATGGAGTATTTACTGTGTGGCAATTCTTGACTAAAAGCTTTTATAAACTATTTTATTGAATCCACGCAAAACGCTACCTCATAGATACTATATTCTCCCATTTAACTAATGAGACATATGACACTCAGAGAATTAGTTTCAATAAGAGTGAGTGGCTTTGTCTTAACCTCAATTCTAATTCAAAATATACTTTTATCTATCACTCCAAACCAAAATGACAGGTAGACACCCTAATTACTTGCAGTTTTACTATGTTTTTAATAATGAATTCAATCAGCTTTTAACTAATAGGTAAGTCACCTACCTTTAACTAAATCTGCTACTTATCTACCAAGTAACGCAGAAAGTAAGTTAAAACCAAGGAATCAAGGAATACCTGTGTGATTGTCACCTGTTGCTTTAGTCCATCAGGCACTTTTTCTTCTCCTTGGTCTAGAATAAACTCCTTCCTTTCCACTCAGGCTCAGCTGTCTTTCTGCTCCATCTGTGGAGTTGAGGGGAGGGTAGCAATGCCAGAACTCTGGAAATTAGACAAGTAACTGAGGGTTGGCCACAGTGACACATTCTGGAGAGAGTAGGGAACTTGGATTCCCTATGACAAGCAGAGACATTCCCTGGAATATTTTTCCATTTGGACTGGGAAAAAAAATGGAATACACACACTTCTGTACTTGAAGGAATAGAAAAGAATGAGGTGAACACACAAAGAAACAGACACAAAAAGCAGAAATCCAAGAGTAGATGCAGCCTGCTTATCTATTCCTAAAATCCCCAACCCAGTGCCATTCCTACAGGCTTTCCTTCACTGTCTGATCTATTTCAGCAACCTTCTAAGAAACCCGTACTGGTTGTTGAGTTTTGTTTTTACTGTTGCTATTTTGGCTTGAGCTAGTGTGAGTTGGATTTTTGTCACTTGAACACAAGAAGCCATTAGACCTGTACAACGATTACAAAATATTAAGTTCCTTATGGCAAAAAAACAGGGACAACCACTGTTTAGCCAATAGTGTCTTCTGAGTGTGTTTTAAAATAAACAATTTCCCTAGGAAAAGAGCCAATGTGCCTGCATATGGCAGGGAAGTGTGACACAAAGCACCAGACTGGTTGCAGCAAACACAGGAATGAGCCAATTTACAAAAGCTCAGCAGCTTTAATCCCCACCAGCAAGCAATTTTTGTTTTTATCTCACCCTTATATGTGTAAAACTGGACAAAATTTGCACACTTAAGGAAGCACACAAATACACACACACTTACCTGCTTTTAACAGGACCACATTCAGGCCAAGAAGTAATTCCTCTTTGAATTCCATCATCTTACTCTGCTGATAAGTGGTAGACATATTGGAAAAAATAGTATAAATTTGGAGGAAGTCATAACAAACTTAGTTATTGTGATAAGAAACAGAATGAAATAAGTCCAATAACATATGCTTTCAAGTTGTCCCAGCTTTGCACTTATCACTTATAGAAATTGCTTAGTCTCCCTGAATCCTCATTTCCTTTTCAATACAAAATAGGAATACCATAGTCAATTCCAAGAATGGGGATAATCTATGAAAATAAACTAAAACAATTGATCAGTTATATGGCAGGTGTTGCTGTCATTATAGCTTTTAATTAATAAAACTGTTATTAAGTCTGCATATACTTCTGTTAACTAAAACACTAGAAAAAACATACGACAAAGAAAAAAGCTAAACTTATTTACTAATTTTATTTTTCTGAATATTCACAATAAGCTTCTTCTAAAGGCACTAGCAGTCAAAACTAATAGTTGAAAATGTAATGGTGAAGTATGCCATTACTGCAAACATTAAATATTGTGATTTTTTTCAGAGATTCTTTTCATCTTTTTCCTAATACTATTTTTATTTGCCTTTTGTTTTCTAAACTACTGTGAGAGCTATTTGTGTCTTATAAACCAGCCCCATTACACTCACTCATAAGACACACAGTACTTATATAACCTCTACTCAATAGTTGTTAGGTATATACTTGGACAGAATTATTATATGAAAATATTTAAACTGAGAAGGATTTATTTTAAGCAGAGTAAAGCCAAGCTTTAAAGTGATGTCCATTATATATGATAAAAGAGCTCAGTTGGTTCCCAAACCTTTTTGCTCTTTGCAATCCCTGGGAAATTTGAAAAAGTACTGAGTTTCACTTCCCATCCACCTGCTAGATATATCATTTAATTGTCTGGGGTGTGATCTTAGCTTTGCAATATGTAAAAGATCACATAGTGATTCTGCTGCTGCTGCTGCCAAGTCGCTTCAGTCGTGTCCGACTCCATGCGACCCCATAGACTGCAGCCCACCAGGCTCCGCCATCCCTGGGATTCTCCAGGCAAGAGTACTGGAATGGGGTGCCATTGCCTTCTCCATAGTGATTCTAATATGCAGCAAATTTAGGAAACACTGGATTAGCTTCCATGCTATTCTCATCATTGCTTAAAAAGTTTTTGTTTCATTTATTTTCCTCTAAGTCCAACCATTCATTATAAGAACTTTCACAGGAAAAAAACTCTTAAAAACTAGATTTTTGAATTAATGTTTCAATCTCCAATAGTCAATATACTCTGGTAGGGACTAAAGAGTAAGGAAAAAGATACAAGATACAAATTCTTTCATAAAATGTTTACAATATAGTTCACATAATAAAACAAATACACATAAAATATTAAGATTCTAAATGTCTCTTCAAGAATAATAATCCTGAAAGGAATTAATCACTTAAAGACAGTGAAAACATTTTTTAAAAAATCTAAGTGAAGTACTTAATGCCAGCCATCATAGAGGAATTCCCAGATAATCTTCCTCATGTTGTTGTCTATGTGACCCTATGGACTGCAGCCCACCAGGCTTCTCTGTCCATGGGATTCCCCAGGCAAGAATACTGAAGTGGGTTGCCATCTCCTTTTCCAGCAGATCTTCCCAACCCAGAGATGGAATCTGTGACCTCTGCATTGGCAAGCAGATTCTTTACCACTGAGTCACCAGGGAAGCCCTAATTTTCCTTATACACCTTTTTTGTTAAAATTAAGTCTGATATCTAGAAGCTTCTTGGTTATGTGAGAAGATAAACAAAATTGATAAATCTTTAGCCAGACTCAAGAAAAAAAAAGAAAAGGATTCAAATCAATAAAAGTAGAAATGAAAAAGGATTTATAACTGACACCACAGAAATACAAAGAATCATGAAAGTGGTCAGTCAGTCATGCCTAACTCTTTGTGACCCCATGGACTGTAGCCCATCCGGCTCCTCTGTCCATGCGATTCTCCAGGAAAGAATACTGGAGTAAGCTGCCATTTCTTTCTCCAGGGGATCTTCCCAACCCAGAGATTGTACCTGGGTCTCTGGCACTGCAGGCAGATTCTTTACCATCTGAGCCACCAGGGAAGTAGACTACTGCAAGCAACTACATGCCAATAAAATGAACAACCTGGAAGAAATGGACAACTACTTAGAAAGGTACAACCTTCCAAGACTGAATCAGAAAGAAATAGACAATATGAACAGACAAATAACAAGTAATGAAATTGAAACTGTGATTCAAAATCTTCCAACAAACAAAAGTCCAGGACCAAATGACTTCACAGGTAAATTCTATCAAACATTTAAAGAAGAGTTGCTGCTGCTGCTAAGTTGCTTCAGTCGTGTCCGACTCTGTGCAACCCCAGAGATGGCAGCCCACCAGGCTCCCCCATCCCTGGGATTCTCCAGGCAAGAACACTGGAGTGGGTGGCCATTTCCTTCTCCAATGCATGAAAGTAAAAAGTGAAAGTAAAGTCACTCAGACGTGTCTGACTCTTAGCGACCCCATGGACTGTAGCCCAACAGGCTCCTCCATCCATGGGATTTTCCAGGCAAGAGTACTGGAGTGGGGTGCCATTGCCTTCTCCAACAGAAGAGCTAACACCTACCTTTTTCAAACTCTTAGAAAAATCACAGAGGGATCACTCACAAGTTCATACTATGAGGCTACCACTGCCCTTATACCAAAACCATCTGAAATATAATACACACAATACAAAAATTACAGGCCAATATCACTGATGAACAGAGATGCAAAAATCCTCAACATAATACTAGTAAACTGAATCCAACAACACAGTAAAGGGATCATATACCCTGACCAAGTGGGATTGATCCTAGGGATGCAAGGATTCTCCAATATATGGAAATCAATTGATGTGATATACTCTATTAAGAAAGTGAAGAATAAAAACCATATGATCATCTCAATAGATATAGAAAAAGCTTCTGACAAAATTCAACACCCATTTATGATAAAAGCTGTCTATAAAGTGGGCAAAGAGGGAACCTGCATCAACATAATAAAGGCCATATATTAAAAACCTACAACACATTATTCTCAAAGGTGAAAATTTGAAAGCATTTACTCTAAAATCAGGAATAAGACACAGGTGCCCACTCTCACTACTATTACTCAAAATAGTTTTGAAAGTCCTAGCCAAAGCAATCAGGGAAGGAAAAAAAAAAAAGGAATCCAAACTGGCAAAGAAGAAATAAAACTTTGTCACTGTTTATAGATGACATGATACTAAACATAGAAAATCCTAAAAATACCACCAGAAAGCTAATCAATGAATTTAGTAATAGGATACAAAATTAACACACAGAAATCTCTTGCATTTCTATATACTAACAATGAAATATCAAAAAGAGAAATTAAGGAAACTATCCCATTTACCACTGTAACAAAAAGAATAAAATACTTAGGAATAAACCTACCTCAGGAGGCAACATACTGGTTCCAAATAGGAAAAGGAGTACATCAAGGCTGTATACGGTCACCCTGCTTATTTAACTTATATGCAGAGTACATCGAGAGAAACACTGGGCTGGAAGAAGCACAAGCTGGAGTCAAGATTGCCGGGAGAAATATCAATAACCTCAGATATGCAGATGACACCACCCTTATGGCAGAAAGTGAAGAAGAACTAAAAAGCCTCTTGATGAAGGTGAAAGAGGAGAGTGAAAAAGTTGGCTTAAAGCTCAACATTCAGAAAACTAAGATCATGGCATCTGGTCCCATCACTTCATGGGAAATAGATGGGGAAACAGTGGAAACAGTATCAGACTTTATTTTTTGGGGCTCCAAAATCACTGCAGATGGTGATTGCAGCCATGAAATTAAAAGATGCTTACTCCTTGGAAGGAAAGTTATGACCAACCTAGATAGCATATTAAAAAGCAGAGACATTACTTTGCCAACAAAGGTCCATCTAGTCAAAGGTATGGTTTTTCCAGTGGTCATGTATGGATGTGAGAGTTGGACTGTGAAGAAAGCTGAGCGCTGAAGAATTGATGCTTTTGAACTGTGGTGTTGGAGAAGACTCTTGAGAGTCCCTTTGACTGCAAGGAGTTCCAACCAGTCCATTCTGAAGGAGATCAGCCCTGGGTGTTCTTTGGAAGGAATGATGCTAAAGCTGAAACTCCAGTACTTTGGCCACCTCATGCGAAGAGTTGACTCATTGGAAAAGACTCTGGTTCTGGGAGGGATTGGGGGCAGGAGGAAGACTGGACGACAGAGGATGAGATGGCTTGATGGCATCACTGACTCGATGGACATGAGTTTGAGTGAACTCCAGGAGATGATGATGGACAGGGAGGCCTGGCGTGCTGCAATTCATGGGGTTTTGAAGAGTCGGACACGACTGAGCGGCTGAACTGAGCTGAACTGATGGAGGCAAAACACCCGTAATTGGAACACTATAAGATACTGATGAAAGAAATGTAAGACAACATAAACAGATGGAGAGATATACCATGTACTTGGATTTGAAAAGTCAATATTATGAAAATGACTATACTACCCAAAGCAATCTACAGATTCATTGCAATTCCTTTTAAATTACCAATAGCATTTTTCACAGAACTAGAACAAAAACTTTTACCATTTGTATGGAAACACAAATGACCTGAAACAGCAAAGCAATTTTGAGGAAAAAAAAAAAAAATCAGAACTGGAGAAATTGGGCTCCTTGACTTCAGACTGTACTACAGGGCTACAGTAATCAAGACAGTATTGTACTGGCACAAACATAGAAATACGTATCAATGGAACCGGATTTTAAAAACCCAGAGATAAACCCATACACATATGGGCATCCAATCTACGACAAAAGAGGAGAAATGACAGTCTCTTCAGTGAATGGTGCTGGGAAAACTAGACAGCTACATATAAAAGAATGAAATTAGAACACTCACTAACACCATACTCAAAAATAAATTTAAAGTGGATTAAAGACCAAAAAGTAAGGCCAGGCACTATAAAACTCTTAGAGGAAAACACAGGCAGCATAATCTTTGACATAAATCACAAGATCATTTTTGACCCACCTCCTAGATTAGTGAGAATGGGAATTAACTAAACTTAAAACGCTTTTGCACAACAAAGGAAACCACAGACAAAATGAAAAAACAACCCTCAGAAGAGGAGAAAATATTTGCTAATAAAGCAACTGACAAAGGATTAATCTCCAAAATATACAAACAGCTCATACAGCTCAATATGAAAAAAAAATAAAAATGGGCAATAGCCCTAAATAGACATTTCTCCAAAGAAGACATACAGATGGTCAACAAACACATGAAAAGATACTCAGCATCACTAATTATTAGAGAAATCAAAACTACACTTAGTCATCATCTCACACTGATCAGAATGGCCATCATCAAAAAATCTACAAACAATAAACACTGGAGCAGGTGTGGAGAAAAGGGAACCCTCTTACACTGCTGGTGGGATGTAAATTAATATAACTACTAAGTAGTTACTGTAAGTAGAATAGTATCAGTTCAGTTCAGTTCATTTGCTCAGTCATGTCTGACTCTTTGCGACCCCATGGACTGCAGTACACTAGGCCTCTCTGTCCACCACCAACTCCCAGAGTTTACCCAAACTCATGTCCATTGAGTTGGTGATGCCATCCAACCATCTCATCCTCCGTCGTCCCCTTCTCCTCCTGCCCTCAATCTTTCCCAGCATCAGGGTCTTTTCAAATGAGTCAGCTCTTCACATCAGGTGGCCAAAGTATTGGAGTTTCAGCTTCAGCATCAGTCCTTCCAATGAACACCAGGGACTAATCTCCTTTAGGATGGACTGGTTGGATCTCCTTGCAGTCCAAGGGACCCTCAAGAGTCTTCTCCAACACCACAGCTCAAAAGCAACAGTTCTTCAGCACTCAGCTTTCTTTATAGTCCAACTCTCACATCCATACATGACCACTGGAAAAACCATACCTTTGACTAGATGGACCTTTGCTGGCAAAGTAATGTCTCTGCTTTTGAATACGCTATCTAGGTTGGTCATAACTTTCCTTCCAAGGAGTAAGCATCTTTTACTTTCATTGCTGTAGTCACCATCTGCAGTGATTTTGGAGCCCAAAAAAATAAAGTATGTCACCATTTCCACTGTTTCCCCATCTATTTGCCAAGATGGAATGATCTTGATTCCATCATGGATGCCATGATCTTAGTTTTCTGAATGTTGAGCTTTAAGCCAACTTTTTCACTCTCCTCTTTCACTTTCATCAACAGGCTCTTTAGTTCTTATTCACTTTCTGCCATAAGAGTGTTGTCATCTGCATATCTGAGATTACTGATATTTCTCCCAGCAATCTTGATTCCAGCTTGTGCTTCATCCAGCCCAGCGTTTCTCATGATGGACTCTGCATATAAGTTAAATAAGCAGGGTGACAATATACAGCCTTGACGTACTCCTTTTCCTATTTGGAACCTGTCTGTTGTTCCATGTCCATTTCTAACCGTTACTTACTGGCCTGCATACAGGTTTCTCAAAAGACAGGACAGGAGGTCTGGTATTCCCATCTCTTTCAGAATTTTCCACAGTTTATTGTGATCCACACAATCAAAGGCTTTGGCATAGTCAATAAAACAGAAATAGGTATTTTCTGGAACTCATCAAAAAAGTAGAATAGTATAAAGGTGCCTTAAAAACTAAAAATAGAACTACCATATGATCTAGTAATCTCACTCCTGGGCATTTGACTGGAGAAAACCATAATTCAAAATGTTCACTGCAGCACTATGCTCACTGCTTCAGGACATAGAAGCAACCTAAATGTATATCAGTAGAGGAATGAATAAAGAAGATATGGTACATTACACCGTGGAATATTACTCAGCCATAAAAAGAAATGAAATTCTGACATTTCAAGAGATGTGACTGGACCTAGAGACTATCATACAGAGTGAAGTCAGAAAGAGAAAAACAGATTTGTATATTAAAATACATATATGGAATCTAGGAAGATGCTATAGATGAACTTATTTGTGAAGCAGAAATAGAGACACAGATACAGAGAACAAATGGATACCAATGGGGCATGGGGGGAGTAGGGACTGGGCGATCGGCACTGACATATATACACAACTATGCATAAAATAGATAACTAATGAGAACCTACTGTTGGAGAAGACACTTGAGAGTCCCTTGGACAGCAAGGAGATGAAACCAGTCAATCCTAAAGGAAACCAGTCCCAGATATTCATTGGAAGGACTGATGCTGAAGAAGAAACTCCAACATTTTGGCCACCTGATGCAAAGAACTGACTCACTGGAAAAGACCCTGATTCTGGGAAAGATTGAAGGTAGGAAGAGAAGGTGATGACAGAGGATGAGATGGTTGAATCACATCACCGACTCGATAGGCATGAGTTTGAGCAAGCTCCGGGAGTTGGTGATGGACAGGGAGGCCTGGTGTGCTGCAGTCGATGGGGTCACAACAAGTTGGACACGACTGAGCAACTGAAATGAACTGAACTGAACTAGTGAGAACCTACTGTATAGCACAGGAAACTCTGTTCAGTGCTCGGTGGTGACCTAAGTTAGAAGGAAATCCAAAAAGGGAGGCTGCTGCTGCTGCTGCTAAGTCACTTCAGTTGTGTCCGACTCTGTGCGACCCCATAGACGGCAGCCCATCAGGCTCCCCCGTCCCTGGGATTCTCCAGGCAAGAACACTAGAGTGCGTTGCCATTTCCTTCTCCAATGCATGAAAGTGAAAAGTTAAAGTGAAGTCGCTCAGTCGTGTCCGACTCTTAGCGACCCCATGGACTGCAGCCTACCAGGCTCCTCCATCCGTGGGATTTTCCAGGCAAGAGTACTGGAGTGGGGTGCCATTGCCTTCTCCGAAAAAGGGAGGCATTTATGTATAAATATTGCTGATCAATTTGCTGTTTAGCAGAAATTCACACAACATTGTAAAGCAACTATACTCCAATAACAACAACAACAAAATCCCATCTAACACAACAAATTGGCATTAATATAAAATTTGCAAGTTTTGTGTCCCAAGAATGCAGTCTCTCCATCAGGCCAATGATGATGTAAAAGAAAGCACTTAACATTGTACCTGGGCTATAGGAGCCACTCAATAAATGTTTGTTTTCAAAACAAAGATAGTATCCAATTCCAAAAATGATTGAGTTAATTTAAAGTGTTCATAAAATATTCCTTAAGATCTTTTATAAGACAAGCATGGTCTCACTTCAATGAAATTAATACCAACTACTACCAAACTTTCTGATTTTCTTTTTAAGCTTGGGATATGTTTCCCTTAATCGGAGTTCACTTTTTCAAAATGAGTAGTTGTTGATTCCTGGCCTGAGTATATCCAAACCTATTCTTGCCAAATGAAGAAGGCTGTGAAAGGGATGCATAAATAATTAGAGGTAGAAAATCATTTACTTCTGTGCTCTTCATTAAGTTTTCAGCCTTTCCCCAGCCAAGATGGAAGAAACCAAAGTCACAGAACATCTGAACTCTGTCCAAAGTTCAGCTGCATTTTAAAATTTCAGGTTAGGATGCATAATATATTAATCCTATACAACTTTATTGTCTTCACTTTAAAATTTATATTAAGTAGACTGCTACATTATGGTAATGTACTAAATTACCTAAAGCAAAGTAATACAATGATTAACTGACTATAAACATTGGTTTATGGTCAGATTATAAAGTACTACAATGATTAACATTATGCATTTTCATAACACTAGAAAATTGCAGGATGAAATATCTGTGGATTGACTCAGTGCCATTAAGAATAATAAAACAGTGGTATAACTCAGTCTCAAGTTACATCTTGAGAGTAAACTTGGTTTTAAATCTCCCCTCTAAGTGGTTGAGAAATTCATTAATTTAAAACGCCCAAAGCTCACCAAACACAAGGTAGAGAATGCAAGTATTCATGCAAATTTATGATATTAAGAAAAATAGGATTTAACCCACAATTTTTTAAAGTACTTGTCTCTAATACTTTGCTATAGACCAACCAGAACACATCAATTTTATTTATACTGTGTTCTTTCAATGATAAAATAAAATTGATATACTTAAGATTTATCTCACCTTCTTTCAAAAATAGATCTGAATTGGGCTACAACCTTAAAAATACACTCTCAGATTTAAAGAAGCCTAGTTCATCAGTTCTATAACATAATGTAATAGACTGATTCTTTGTGGAAAGCAGACAACACAGAGAAATAAAGCGGAGAAGGTTATGGAGGAGAAGTTATGTATTTTTCTGTTCTTTACAGGTAGGCACCAATATAAGATTTGGACATCAAGGCAGAAGTCTAAGAAAACTCACAGTGATGGTCTAATACTAGAGAATACTGCAGCAGAAGTGTCTGGGCTTGAGTTCTTACATTGACACATAAATGCTATGTAAGTTTAGGCAAGTTACCCTCATTTTATCATCTGAAAAATGGGCATACCTCTCAGTTGCTAAATTAATTAAATAAAAATTATAAAGTGAACAGCCCATAATAGATAATAAATCAGTTATTTTCATTAATGTTATTACTATAATTAACACTAGTTGATTACAACCAGTTGATTATCATTAGATTCTAATGATAGCAAACAGTTTCAACAAAAGAAGAAATAAAGCAAACCTGGGAAGGCCAGTTTAAGAATACTGCCTTGATGGAACTGATATGAACTTGGGAAATTGTATTAATTTCTAAAATATATATGCTGATCATTTTATATTATACAATGCCATCTGCCTGGTCCTGGGAAAATAAATAGAAGAGTCTGAGTCTTTCCTGAAATTGAACTTTCATTATAAATATTGCTTCTTCACTGGGTAGCCCATCTCAATACAATTACTTATGCTTTTGTCCACTTTTCCATAAATTACAAGCAGTTCTCAAACAGTGGGTCATATTTTCTATGATCTTGGCTCCCAACATAATTATAAGTTTTTAATAGCTGCTCAGTAAAGATGGGTTAAACTAATAAGAAATTTAACATATGCCTAAAGAAAAACAGAAAATTTTCCAATTAATGAAACATTGCTGGTCTATATTGAGCTATTGTACATCCATTATTATGGGCTTCCCTGATAGCTCAGCTGGCAAAGAATCTACCTGCACTTCAGGAGACCCCAGTTTGATTCCTGGGTCGGGAAGATCCCCTGGAGAAGGGATAGGTTACCCACTCCAGTATTCTTGGGCTACCATCTGGTGGCTCAGACAAAGGAATCTGCCTGCAACGCAAGAGATCTGGATTCGATCCCTGGGTTGGGAAGCTCCCCTGGAGGAGGGCAGGGCAACCCACTCCAGTAATCTTGCCTGGGAAACCTCATGGACAGAAGAGCCTTGGTCGGCCAGTCGGTTCAGTCACTCAGTCGTGTCCAACTCTTTGCGACCCCATGAATCTCAGCACGCCAGGCCTCCCTGTCCATCACAAACTCCCGGAGTTCACTCAGACTCAAGTTCATCAAGCCAGTGATGCCATCCAGGCACCTCATCCTCTGTCGTCCCCTTCTCCTCCTGCCCCCAATCCCTCCCAGCATCAGAGTCTTTTCCAATGAGTCAAGTCTTCGCATGAGGTGGCCAAAGTACTGGAGTTTCAGCTTCAGCATCATTCCTCCCAAAGCCTAGGGGGCTACAATCCATGGGGTCGCAAAGAGTCAGATACAACTGAGTGACAGCACAGCCCAGTATCCATTGGTATCCATATGTCCATTTAATTAACTTTATAAACTCATACATATATCTATTTAGCTGCGTGTTTGAAAAGCTCCTCCCTACTTTGTCTATTATATAACATTAAAAGAAAATATATTAATAAATTGAACAAGTCAATCACACATTTTTCACGCTGTGTTTCTCAGGATGCAGAACACAGGCATAAATTGAGTAATACTAGACTTTTCAACATGATCACTATAACATAATGTTCTGAAAATTAGAAAAGTCAAACTTACTGGTTCTTATTGTCTGCAAAAATATCAATGTAATGCTCCTGGATTGAGTGGGTTGTGTGGGTTGTGTGACAGGCAAAATGACACCAAAGTCATTTTGTATCCATAGAAAGGAATTTAATATTCCTTGATAATAAGAAACTTACTAATGAGGTGGATGAAACTGGAGCCGATTATACAGAGTGAAGTAAGCCAGAAAGAAAAACACCAATACAGTATACTAATGCATATATACGGAATTTAGAAAGATGGTAATGATAACCCTGTATGCGAGACAGCAAAAGAGACACAGATGTATAGAACAGTCTTTTGGACTCTGTGGGAGAGGGAGGGGGGGATGATTTGGGAGAATGGCATTGAAACAGGTACAATATCATATAAGAAACAAATCACCAGTCCAGGTTCGATGCAGGATACAGGATGCTTGGGGCTGGTGCACTGGGATGACCCAGAGGGATGGTACGGGGAGGGAGGTGGGAGGGGGGTTCAGGATGGGGAACACGTGTACACCCGTGGTGGATTCATGTTGATGTATGGAAAAACCAATACAATATTGTAAAGTAATTGGCCTCCAATTAAAATAAATAAATTTAAACACACACACACACACAAAACAACAAAGGCAAAGAGTTTAGTTTTTTTTTTTTTTTTTTTAGTTCCATACCTCTCTATATGGTATCCATATCCTTCTTGCTGAACTCAATTTTGTTCCATTTTTCTTACCCCTAAAAAATTTGGAGAACAAATTTTTGACCTCAGGATCAGTATATAAAGTATTTCTGAAGCAGAACTCTCTCAGGGTTTCTGTCCTGCTTTTTAATTAATCTGTGTGAGATAAGTACAGAAATTTTAATTGCCCTCATATGTATACCAGTTCTGTGACTCTTTGTTGTCTCTCTCTCTTATGTCTGTTCTGATTATACTTGGCAGAAAACAACAAAATTCTGTAAAGAAAATTACCCTTCAAATAAAAATAAATAAAATTTAGGCTTGCATTGTGTACATATTAAGTTTATTTTATAAGTAATGCATCTTTATTGCATTTCATCAAATTGGGAAAAGAAACTAGTTAGTTTGAGAACTAGAAACTTCTCAAACCACGGATAGCTTGAGAAGCACTCTCCTAGAATATTATGATCTTTCCTCCTTGCAGTTTCTTAGAAAGCAAAAAGAACAAAAGCAAGTATTTTAACTTATTAAATAACTTGTACTACTTCGTTGTTTAATCCTCTCTGGGTGCACATTCCAGTTGTTATTTATGTGGATGCAAAGCAGATACTACTTTAAGAAGCCACAGAGTTGTCAAAACTGAGTTTAACAACAAGCAATCTGATCACATTACTTTCCTGCTTCAAATGCTTCAATGACTTCTCTGAAGATATGAAACACATATCTTTAATGCTTTCGAAGGCTTAAAATATGCTCCAAGATTGGCCTGTGATTACTTTTTAGTAATCACAGGCTAATCTCCTCTCTAGTCCCCATTCTCTTCCCCTCCAAGCAGATCACAGACACATGCTCTCATTGCCAGACCTCCAGTTATGTTTACCCTCTCTATGTCACCCTGCTCTCACCCTCTGTCCCTCTCTCTCTCTAAATCCCTTCCCCTCACACACCAATACACATGCACATTTGTGTACACCTATGCACATCACTAGCATTGTTAATTCCTCTTTCTTTAGATGTCACACTATACTCCTGAGTCCTTGGCTTCTTTCTGTTAGTTCTTTCGATTTTCCTTCCATAAAACCGACTACATATGTAAAATGTATTTAATAGCTATGTTTTTCATTGGATCATGGCTCTGTAAAGGCAGGAAACTGATTTCTGTCTAGGCTTTTGCATTCCTATTGAACTGTGGTGTTGGAGAAGACTCTTGAGAGTCCCTTGAACTGCAAGGAGATCCAACCAGTCCATTCTAAAGATCAGTCCTGAGTGTTCATTGGAAGGACTGATGTTGAAGCTGAAACTCCAATACTTTGGCCACCTGATGTGAAAAGCTGACTCATTTGAAAATACCTTGATGTTTTGAAAGATTGAAAGCAGGAGGAGAAGGGGATGACCGACGATGAAATGGTTGGATGGCATCACTGACTCAATGGACATGAGTTTGGGTAAACTCTGGGAGTTGGTGGACAAGGAGGCCTGGTGTGCTGCAGTCCATGGGGTTGCAGAGTCAGACATGACTGAGTGGCTGAACTGAACTGAACCTAGCTAAGTGTCTGACATTCTGTATGTTCTCAATATTTATTAAATGAATTAATGCATAGAAGTGATACAAGAACTGATGATTTAGAATTACAAATTCTCATCAGTTGTTTGTTTACTTTGTATCATTCTGCAATGCCCTTCATAACATTTCAAAACCATTATGTTAACTAATAGGAAGAATACTATACTCTTTGTTATTTATAAATCTTACCATTATATGCATCTTCCCTATAGAGTATTTGCTGTACAAAGAAGTCTGTTGTCAAAAAATTCAGCTTATCATCAGGCAGTTTATTTTTCCAACTCATCGAGGGTATTTAAAGTTTTAATCCTTTCCTTACTGTGATACAAAAATGTATTTAAAGGCAATCACTAACTTAGGAAGAAGGATGGGATAAAAATCTCTGGAATTCAGTGTTCAGTTCAGTTCAGTTCAGTCACTCAGTCGTGTCTGACTCTTTGCGACCCCATGAATTGCTGCACGCCAGGCCTCCCTGTCCATCACCAACTCCCAGAGTTCACTCAGACTCACGTCCATCAAGCCAGTGATGCCATCCAGGCATCTCATCCTCTGTCGTCCCCTTCTCCTCCTGCCCCCAATCCCTCCCAGCATCAGAGTCTTTTCCAATGAGTCAACTCTTCGCATGAGGTGGCCAAAGTATTGGAGTTTCAGCTTCAGCATCAGTCCTTCCAAAGAACACCCAGGACTGATCTCCTTTAGAATGGACTGGTTGGATCTCCTTGCAGTCCAAGGGACTCTCAAGAGTCTTCTCCAACACCACAGTTCAAAAGCATCAATTCTTCCGTTCTCAGCTTTCTTCACAGTCCAACTCTCACATCCATACATGACCACTGGAAAAACTATAGCCTTGACTAGACGGACCTTTGTTGGCAAAGTAATGTCTCTGCTTTTGAATATGCTATCTAGGTTGTAGCTGATCTTAATTTGAAATTAGACTCTTTAGAACTCCATTATTTGTGATTAACTAACATTAACTTCATCTGTAGATCAGTCTTCAATATATGTGTTTTCTTGCTTTGTTCTTTTCAAATAACATCTATTTAATTTGTGAGTTAATTACTATTTTTATTTTATTAATTTTAAAAGATTTGTTTCTTGCCCACCTACCAGGAGCCAGACACTACACTAAGGATTTTTACAAAGAGTTCATACTCATTGACATCTCTGAGACTACTGTTATTTCTGAGAACCTGAATCCTAGAAAAATGTGTGATCTATATGAAATCAAGTAGATCAAGTAGCTGAACTCTGGCAGAGTCAAAATTCAAACACAAGCTGACTGACTCCATACCCAGAACTATTCCAAATTTTCTTCCTACCGTCATCACTGATATTTTAAAATATGTATATAGTTTCTCTAGTAGCTTTTAAGAATATAAAAATCTATATAATAGACTTCAAAAGCTGAAACGTAAAACACTTTCAGTACATTCACTAAACAAATTGAAACCTATATAAAAGCAAAATATAAAGGAGAATGGGTTTCACATAAGTGATTTTGGTGCACAGTAAGAAATAATGAATGATAATCCCATGTCATCGTGGCTGGCTTGATGGCAAAGGGGCAATAATTCATCCTGTTCATAAGTCAGTTGAGTTGCCTCGGTGGTAATAGCATGGGCAAAGGCAAGGCTGTATAATTAAAATACACATTTTAATAATTTTTAAATCAGGAAAATCTAGAAACCTTCATATTCCTCCCAAGACCTAAATAGACATTTCTCCAAAGAAGACATTTAGATGGCCAAGAGGAACATGAAAAGGTGTTCCTAAAAGGTGTGGCTAATTATTAGAGAAAGGAAAATCAAGACAACAATTATGTATCACTTCACACCAGTCAAAATGGCCATCAAAAAAATCTACAAACAATAATTACTGGAGAGCTGGAGAGGGTGTGGCAACAAGGGAACCTTCTTGCACTGTTGGTTGGAATGTAAATGGATATAATCACTATGGAGAACAGTATGGAGGTGCCTTACAAAACTAAAAATAGAACTATCATATGACCCAGGAGTCCACTACCAGGCACATATTCTGAGAAAACCATACTTCAGAAAGACACATGTACTCCAATGTTCATCGCAGCACAGTTTACAACAGCCAGGATATGGAAGCAACCTAAATGTCCATTGACAGATGAATGGATAAAGAAGATGTGGTACATATATGCAGTAGAATATTATTCAGCCATAAAAGGCAATGAAATTGTGTCATTTACAGAGATTTGGATGGACCTAGAGACGAATATACAGAGTGAAGTCAGAAAAAGAAAAAGAAATATCATGTATCAACGCATATAGGTGGAATCTAGAAAAAGCTATAGGTGAACTTATTTGCAAAGCAAAAATAGAGACGCAGACATAGAGTGGATGTATGGACGTAATAGGGGAAGGGGAGGGTGGAATGAATTGGGAGATTCAGATTGGCATATATATACTGCTGCTGCTGCTGCTGCTAAGTCGCTTCAGTCGTGTCCGACTCTGTGCGACCCCATAGACAGCAGCCCACCAGGCTCCCCCATCCCTGGGATTCTCCAGGCAAGAACACTGGAGTGGGCTGCCATTTCCTTCTCCAGTGCATGAAAGTGAAAAGTGAAAGTCAAGTCACTCAGTCATGTCCGACTCTTCGAGACCCCATGGACTGCAGCCCACCAGGCTCCTCCATCCATGGGATTTTCCAGGCAAGAGTACTGGAGTGGGGTGCCATTGCCTTCTCCGATATATATACTACCATCTGTAAAAAAGATAACTAATGAGAAACTGCTATATAACATAGGGAGCTGTTTGGTACTCTGTGGTGACCTAGATGGGTGGGATGGTGGGGGGTGGGGTAGGAAGGAGGTCCAAGAGGGAGGGAATATATATAATATATAACCCAACATTGTAAAACTATACTCCAATTTTAAAAAGCCTATCAGATATGAAATAAAGGTGGATCAACTTGGTTTATGTTCATTTCCTAAGAGACGATAATCAACTGCATACCAGATTCACTAACTCTATTCACACTTCTACTCAAGTATAAAGGCTAAGAAAGATACCTGTAGGAAATGTGCTTTCCTGTCAAATGGAGGTCACTTCCAAAGACAGACTGTCTTTTCCACAGGTCATCACATTCCTCACATTCCATGATCAAAGAATGTTGGCTGAGTTGGTTAGAACTTACCTCAAATGTGACCAAGCTAATTACCCAATCATTCAGCCATAGAGTGAGTTTTCTCTTATGCACCACATCACATGGCCACCTATGTCACCAAAGTTTGCTACTGATCACGAGTGGGATCAGATATAAGAATCTAATTGGCTAAAAAATAAGTTAAAACATGCAATCTTCGGTTATCTCCCATTACATGAGAAAGCAAACCTGATAACAACTCTGTAGAAACTCTGATAATTTAAGTTATCAAACATGTACCTGTTCATTTCCATATATATATATATATATACACACACATATAAATAAATCACATTTGCCTTCATAGCAAATAAAAGTAGTAATTTTAAAACAAACTGCTCTTCAAACTTGCAAGTAGATGCTCAGTTTGGAATATGAGTGTTTTTTGATCTCAGTATATAGCTTTGTCTTCTGAAGAAAAAAGAATCTTAAAAAACAAGCAAACAAACAAACTATGATTTACAAACAGGCAACCAGAAATTTAAACCGAACCATACTGTAATAAGAAAGATTGGCTCCCAGAAAATGTACAAATGTCCTTCAGAATAACATTCACATGAAATGGATTTTGATTGTTGCTTTGATCATAGGATTAGAAATGATGAAGTAGGAAATCTTATCCACCACATAAGCTGAGTGCAGAAACCTATATTAAGCAATCTGAGAAGCCTAAGTACAGAACATTAAGTCTCTAGAAATGTCTTACACATACAACTGAAATGGCAGAAAACAGAAATCTTCAGCCTTGCATAAATATATTTCCACTTTTCAATTTATAAGAGCAATTACTGTAGGGATGGATATTTCATGGGGATTAATGACCACCTGAAGGTAATAATTCCTGCCCTCATGTTAGGCCATCAACTCCCTTCAGAGATGAAACCTAATCAATCTGTCATTATTGAGCTGATGTTATATAGGTACTTAAAAAAAAAAAAAAAACTATCTCATTTGATGCCAATAAACTCCTGAAGATAAAGGAACATAGCCTTCTTTAGCAGGACCATTCTGATTGATTTTGTTCCAAAAATATGCAGAGAAATTTAATAGTCTAACTAGAAAACTAAAATACTTGCCTACCCAAGACTAGGACTTCCCAAGCTAGTGATCAAGAACCTGCCTGCCAATGCAGGAGACACAAGAGACATGGATTTGATCCCTGGGTCAGGAAGATTCCCCTGGAGGAGGGCATGGCAACCCACTCTAGTATTCCTGCCTGGAGAATCCCATGGACAGAGAAGCATGCTGGGCTTCAGTTCATGGGGTTGCAAAAAGTTGGACATGACGGAAGCGACTGAGCACGCATGCACACACCCGACAGTAGAGTCACATCCTGACAGCTCTTGTCCGGGTGTGCTAGAGTCCCCACAAAGAATCTGCTGGTCTTGATGCACTGGCGAGGGCAATCAGCCCCCAGAAGTGCCCAGGTCAGAAACATGCCTTCCCTGGCTCCAAGAGGTAGTGGATTGGGTTACTACAAATTTCTGGGGAAAGGTGGAGTAGGAAATGACAACCCACTCCAGTATTCAAGATTCCAAAGCAGCCTGTCATCCCGAAGGCCAACTTCTTCAGCAGAAGAGCTGAGGAGAAGATTAAGGGTGTGGGAAGGGCTTGAGTCCTGGTAGACTGAAGCCATATGGTAGAAAATTCATTAAATGTTAACAAGTGCTTCTCTTAAAAAGAAAGAACTGAGTAGAGCTTCTCAGGTGGTGCTAGTGGTAAAGAACCCACCTGCGAATGCAGGAGATGTAGGAGACTGCGGTTCAATCCCTGGGTTGGGAAAATCCCCCGGAGGAGGCCATAGCAACCCACTCCAGTATTCTTGCCTGGAGAATCCCACAGACAGAGGACCCTGGTGGGCCATGGTTCATAGAGTCACAGAAAGTAAGACTTGACTAAAGTGACTTACCACACAAAGGGTGTTAAACCAAAAATAAATAAAATATATAATATAATATAACACTTGCCTATAGCCACATTCATAGTAAGTCACTGATTGAACTTGAAGCCACAACTTCTCTGTAGCTATGAGAGTCATTTGTAACATGTGTAAGAAGACCTTTCACTCACTAAATAAACTTTATTTGGGGAGACAATAAGTAGCAGTCACTGTCACAGGGGCTAGATATATAAATATATGACTAATAAGGCATATATAGCTCCTGCCTTTAAGAGATTTTTAGTCTGCTGGGGAAAATAGTTAAGTGATAAAGGAATTTCAAAATAAACTGCAAAACTCTACTATGGCTGGTATCCAGTGGTAGAAATATGTAATGCAGTTCTCCATAGGAGGGGGTTTGACAGGAGGAGCCTCTTGATGAAGGTGAAAGAGGATCAAAAAGCAAAAAATGAAGACCATGGCATTCAGTCCCATCACTTCATGGCAAATAGATGGGGAAACAATTGAAACAGTGACAGGCTTTATTTTGGGGGCTCCAAAATCACTGCAGATGGTGACTGCAGCCATTAAATTAAAAGATCCTTGCTCCTTGGAAGAAAAGCTATGACCAACGTACACAGCATATTAAAAACCAGAGACATTACTTTGTCAACAAAAGTCCATTTAGTCAAAGTTACGGTTTTTCCAGTAGGTATGTATAGAGGTGAGAGTTGGACCATAAAGAAGTCTGAGCGCTGAAGAATTGATGCTTTTGAATTGTGGTGTTGGAGAAGACACTTGAGAGTCCCTTGGACAGCAAGGAGATCAAACTAGTCAATTCTAAAGGAAATTAACACTGAATATTCATTGGAGGAACTGATGCTGAGGCTGAAGCTGCAATACTTTGGCCACCTGGTGTGAAGAGCCAACTCATGGAAAGACCCCGATGCTGGGAAAGATTGTAGGCAGGAGGAGAAGGAGACAACAGAGGATGAGATGTTTGTATAGCATTAATGACTCAATGGACATGAGCTTGAGCAAGTTCTGGGAGATGGTGAAGGACAGGGAAGCCTGGTGTGCTGCAGCCCATGGGGTCACAAAGAGTTGGTCACAACTGAGCAACTGAACAACAACAACAATAGGAGGGCATTAGAAAAGTTTATCCACATAAAATGACCTTCAAACAGCAAATAATTGGGCTAAAAAGTGGATCTGCAAGTAGTGGTTATAAAATATGCAAATGCCTAGAGACAATTAAAGAAAAAAGCAACACATTCAAGCCACTGTAAGCTGTCACAGTTTGACCGAATAATTCAGGGCCTGGGTGATGAGAGATGTGGCTAGAGAATTAAGAGTAGCTAACAGCTTATTTTCTTGGGCTCCAAGAAAGTAATATGGCAGCAGCAACCTGAAGAGGCATTGGTGGCCTGGGAAGCAGCCTTGCAGAGATCACAATGAAGATGGAGGCGGGAGCAGTGTAGTGACCAGCACCCCCAATTCCCAGTGCAGAGTCAGAGGAGAGGAAAGGCTGGGGCCAAAGCTTGGCAATGGCAGTGGAATGGCCCCAAGGCGACCAGAACCAGCAGGGAGTCGGGTGCCTTTCACTCCTGGGCATCCTACAACATTGGTTCCAGCCTTCCTCAGACCCCCATCCCAGCCACTCCAGCAGGGCCTTTGCCTCAACCCCAGGCCACATGTTGACTGACACCCTATGGCCTGTGATGGATAACACACTCAACAAGGACCAGCAGTGGGACCATTAGGGCTCCAAGCATGTCATCCAGCCACATGGAGCAGCTGAAGGGCATGTCCCTGCTAGTTAAGGCCTGACAAAATGTGGTCCACTGGAGAAGGGAATGGCAAACCACTTCAGCATTCTTGTCTTAAGAAACCCATGAACAGTATGAAAGAGCAAAAAAAGATATGACACTGAAAGATGAGCCCCCATGTTGGTAGGTGTCCAATATACTACTGGGGAAAAGTTGAGAAATAGTTACAGAAAGAATGAGGAGGCTGAGCTGAAGTGGAAACAACATCCAGGTGTGGTTGTATCTGGTGGTGAAAAGTAAAATCCGATGCTATAATGAACAATATTGCATAGGAACCTGGAATGTTAGGTCCATGAATCAAGGTAAATTGGAAGTGGTCAAACAGGAGATGGCAAGAGTGAACATCAACATTTTAGAAATCAGTGAACTAAAGTGTTCAGGAATGGGTGAATTTAATTCAGATGACCATTATATCTATTGTGGATAAGAATCACTTAGAAGGAATGGAGTAGCCCTCATAGCCAACAAAAGGGTCAAAAATGCAGTACTTGGTTGCAGTCTCAAAAATGACAGAATGATCTTTGTTTGTACCCAAGGCAAACCATATCAAAATAATCCAAGACTATGCTCCAGTCGCTAATGATGGAGAAGATGAAGTTGAATGATTCTGTGAAGAGCTACAAGACCTCCTAGAACTAACACCAAAACAAGATGCCCTTTTCATCATAGGGGACTGGAATGCAAAAGTAGGAAGTCAAGAGATACCTGGAGTAACAGGCAAATTTGGCCTTGGAGTACAACATGAAGCAGGGCAAAGGCTAACAGTGTTTTGCCAAGAGAACACACTGGTCATAGCAAACACCCTCTTCGAAAAACACAAGCGACAACTCTATACATGGACATCACAAGATGGCCAATACCCAAATCAGATTGATTCTATTCTTTGCAAGGGAAGATGGAGAAGCTCTATACAGTCAGTGAAAACATAGACCTGCAGCTGACTGTGGCTCAGACCATCAGCTCCTTATTGCCAAATTCAGACTCAAATTGAAGAAAGTAGGGAAAACCACTAGACCATTCAGGTATGACCTAAATCAAATCCCTTATAATTATACAGTGGAAATAACAAATAGATTCAAGGGATTAGATCTGATAGAAAGAGTGCCTGAAGAACTGTGGATGGAAGTTCATAACATTGCACAGGAGGAAGTGATAACCATGATGGTGTCATCACTCACCTAGAGCCAGACATCCTGGAATGTGAAGTCAAGTGGGCCTTAGGAAGCATCACTATGAACAAAGCTAGTGGAAGTGATGGAATTCCAGCTGAGCCGTTTCAAATCATAACAGATGATGCTGTTAAGTGTTGCACTCAATATGTCAGCAAAGTTTGAAAATTCAGCAGTGGCCACAGGACTAGAAAAGGTCAGTTTTTGTTTCAATCCCAAAGAAATACAATGCCAAAGAATGCTCAAATTACTGTACAATTGCACTCATTTCACATGCTAGCAAGATTATGCTCAAAATCCTTCAAGCTAGGCTTCAGCAGTATGTGAATTGAGAACTTCCAGATGTACAGCTGAATTTAGAAAAGGCAGAGAAATAAGAGATCAAACTGCCAACATATACTGGATCATAGAAAAAGCAAGGGAATTCCTAAAAAAAAAAACATCTACTTCTGCTTCATTGACTACAATGAAGCCTTTGACTGTGTGGATCACAACAAACTATGGAATATTCTTAAAGAGATGGGAATACCAGACCACCTTACTGGCCTCTTGAGAAACCTGTATGCTGGACAAGAAGCAACAGTTAGAACTGAACATGGAACAACAAACTGATTCAAAATCAGGAAAGAAGTACATCAAGGCTGTATATTGTCACCTGCTTATTTAACATATGCAGAGTACATCATACGAAATGCCTGACTAGGACTAGAAGAAGCACAAGCTGGAATCAAGATTGCCAGGAGAAATACCAGCAACCTCAGATAGGCAAATGATACGACTTTGATGGCAGAAAGTGAAATGGAACTAAAGAGCCTGTTGATGAAGGTGAAAGAGGAGACTGAAAAACCTGCCTTAAAACTCAGCATTCAAAAAACAAAGATCATGGCATCTGGTCCCATCGTTTCATGGCAAGTAGATGGGGAAAAGTGGAAACAGTGACAGATTTCATTTTCTTGGGCTCCAAAATCACTGCAGATGGTGATGGCAGCCACTGAATTAAAAGATGTTTGTTCCTTGGAAGAAAAACTATGACAAACCTAGACAGCATGTTAAAAACAGAGACATTACTTTGCCAACAAAGGTCTGTATAGTCAAATCTATGGCTTTTCCGGTAGTTATGTATGGATGTGAGATTTGGACCATAAAGAAGGCTGAGCACCAAAAATTGATGCTTTTGAACTCTGGTGCTGGAGAAGACTCTGAACATCCCTTGGATAGCAAGAAGGAACCAGTCAATCCTAAAGGAAATCAACCTTGAATATTCATTGGAAGGACTTATACTGAAGCTCCAATACTTTGGGCACCTGATGTGAAGAGCTGACTCATTGGAAAAGACCCTGATGCTGGGAAAGATTGAGGGCAAGAGGAGAAGGGGAAAACAGAGGATGAGATTGTTGGATGGCATTATCAACCTAATGGACATCAGTTTAAATCAACTCCAGGACATAATGAAGTGAAGCACAGGAAAGCCTGGCATGCTGCAGTCCATGAGGTTGCAAAGAGTGAATAAAAACAAGAGCTTAGTCATCTGATGTAAACATTAGCAGGGCTTACCCTAAACTAAATGGCAGGGTTATCTGAGTTTAAAGTGAAGAGCTGACATGGTCAGATTTTAGAAAACTAAATGTGAGCAGAGGGAATGGTGGATCATGGTGGAGCTCAGCCTCAGCACTGTTGTCTGGAAAACCAGTCTTCCAATGCAGTCAAGAGATGACAGTGGCAGGGGGAAAGGGGAAGCATTGAGATTATTACAAAATAATGAGGAAGTAGGAGGTGACATTCCCTAAGAGAAGGTGAAAAGGAAAACTTCAAAAACTCTCTCTTTCCCTGTGGAGAGAGTGAAGTTTTAGGGGACATCCAAGTAGAAATGTCTGTTAGATATGTGGATGCAGAGGCTTCATGCTGAGGAGAAAAGGCTGGGATAGAAATAAAGTCTTAGTAAATATCTGAACACATATGCTGATTAAAGCACTCAAAGGGGATCAAATTCCCTAAGGGGTATAGTGAGAAGAGAAGAGATAAGAGAAATGAACCAAGAAGTCAGCTAAGTGTTTGAAACCTTATGAGTGATGAGAAGTGACAGAAGGTACGTGAAGGCACAACAAAGTATGCAGATGAGATGGGAAAACATTATATGAGTGTGTTGTCACAAAGGCTCTAATAGCAATTGTGTAATTTTATTTCCAGTATCCATTCCCTCTTCTTATGGGAAGGCTATCTTAACTTTGATTAAGATCGAAGTGTCGACTCTTCATTCCGTCTCAACCATTTCTTCAGATGCAAGACTTCACCCCTAGGTTCCAGGAGGTGAATACATAAAATAAACAAAACCAGTTAGCCTACTTAGTCCCTTCCTGTCTACAATGATTGTTTCATGGAAAGGGCAGGGCACACACCTCTAATCAAGTCAGTCAGTGTCAATAGATATCGTGATTGCATGCTGAGTTACTTAGGAAAAAGATTCTTCTGTTGAATAGGTATTGTGATTCTATGAAGTTGAATCTATAACTTTTCTCCATAGAGTCTGAGAAGGGAGCCAACCCAAAGATAGGCAAGGAAGATGGATTCTACTAACATCACAGGAGCTCTCAATCAGAAGCAGGTTACAGTTTGAAGTTTATCTTCCCCATCTTCCTACCAAGAGTCTCTATATCCCAAATAGTCCCATGTTTTCTCCTTTCTTGTACTCAAAATTACCTAGAAACTTCTGCCATGTTAACTTTCTTATTTTTGTTTTTTTAAAGCAGTTTCTTCTGATTATAAAAGAAATTTAAAGTCATGAGAAAAGTGCATATGGAGAAATGGAGAAATTACAATGAAGATCATAAAAATTAGCACTAATCATACTACTCAAGGATACCAACTGTTTAAATTTCAACATAGAGATTGTATATGATATAATTAAAGAAAAACTGTCAAAAAAAGAAAAAAGACTGTAAGGGAATGTGTTAAAATATCAATTCAGGATATTTTGAATATGCAAGAATGAAGAATTTCTTCTTCTCCCTGTGAGAATTAATATGGCATCTCTGTACACTATCTTTATGTAAAGGACATTCACAGATTTTTTCCCCCTTCTTCCCAACTGACAGTGGTTCAGCTCTCCCCACCATGAACTGGGGGATCCAGAATTGAGACAGTCAGCATTTATAATTCTCCCTTTCTCCCTGAATAGATAAAAATTCTGTGATTGATTACAAGCCCTTCAAGAAGAGGTGGGTGTCATAAAAATAAAACAAGAACACTATATATAACTCAGATGACCATTACATTGACTACTGTGGGTAGGAATCCCTTAGAAGAAATGGAGTAGCCATCATAGTCAACAAAAGAGTCAAAATGCAGGACTTGGATGCAATCTCAAAAACGGCAGTATGATCTCTGTTTGCTTCTAAGGCAATTCATTCAGTATCACAGTAATCCAAGTCTATGCCCCAACCAGTAATGCTGAAGAAGCTGAAGTTGAACAGTTCTATGAATACGTACAAAACCTTTTAGAACTAACACCCAGAAAAGATGTCCTTTTCATTATAGGGGACTGGAATGCAAAAGTAGGAAGTCAAGAAACAACTGGGGTAACAGGCAAATTTGGCCTTGGAGTACAGAATGAAGTAGGGCAAAGGCTAATAGTTTTGCCAAGAGAATGGACCGGTCATAGCAAACACCCTCGTCCAACAACACAAAAGGAGACTCTACACATGGACATCACCAGACAGTCAACACTGAAATCAGATTGATTATACTCTTCGCAGCCAAAGAGGAAGAAGCTCTATACAGTCAGCAAAAACAAGACCGGGAGCTGACTGTGGCTCAGATCATGAACTCCTTATTGCCAAATTCAGACTTAAATTGAAGAAAGTGGGGAAAACCACTAAACCATTCAGGTATGACCAATATCAAATCCCTTATGATTATACAGTGGAAGTGAGAAATTGATTTAAGGGACTAGACTGATAGAGTGCCTGATGAACTATGGACAGAGGTTTGTGACATTGTACAAGAGACAGTGAGCAAGACCACCCCTAAGAAAAAGAAATGCGAAAAAGCAAAATGGCTGTCTGAAGAGGCCTTAAAAAAGAGCTATGAAAAGAAGAGAAGCGAAATCAAAGGAGAAAGGAAAGATACACCCATTTGAATGCAGAGTTTCAAAGAATAGCAAGGAGAGATAAGAAAGCTTTCTTCAGTGATCAGTTCGAAGAAATAGAGGAAAATAATAGAAGGGGAAAGTCTAGAGATCTCTTCAAGAAATTAGAGATACTAAGGGAAACTTTCATGCAAAGATGGGCACAAAAAAAGAGAAAAATAGTATGGATCTAACAGAAGCAGAAGATATTAAGAAGAGGTGGCAAGAATACACAGAAGAACTGTACAAAAAAAGATCTTCATGAGCCAGATAATCACGATGGTGTGATCATTCACCTAGAGCCAGACATCCTGTAATGTGAAGTCAAGTGAGCCTTAGGAAGCATCGCTACAAACAAAATTAGTGGAGGTGATGGAATTCCAGTTGAGCTATTTCAAATCCTAAAAGATGATGCTGTGAAAGTGCTGTACTCAATATGCCAGCAAATTTGGAAAACTCAGCAGTGGCCACAGGACTGGAAAAGGTCAGTTTTCATTCCAAGCCCAAAGAAAGGCAATGCCAAAGAATGCTCAAACTACCGCACAACTGCACTCATCTCACACGCTAGTAAAGTAATGCTCAAAATTCTCCAAGCCAGGCTTCAACAGTACGTGAACCATGAACTTCCAGATATTCACGCTGGATTTAGAAAAGGCAGAGGAACCAGAGATCAAATTGCCAACATCCACTGGATCATCAAAAAAGCAAGAGAGTTTCAGAAAAATATCTATTTCTTCTTTATTGACTATGCTAAAACCTTTGACTTTGTGGATCACCATAAACTGTGGAAAATTCTAAAAGAGATGGGAATACCAGACCACCTGACCTGCCTCTTGAAAAACCTAAATGCAGGTCAAGAAGCAACAGTTAGAACTGGACATGGAACAACAGACTGGTTCCAAATAGGAAAAGGAGTATGTCAAGGTTGTATATTGTCACCCTGCTTATTTAACTTATATGCAGAGTACATTATGAGAAATGCTGGACTGGATGAAGCACAAGCTGAAATCAAGATTGCTGGGAGAAATATCAATAACCTCAGATATGAAGATGACAACACCCTTATGGCAGAAAGTGAATAAGAACTAAAGAGCCTCTTGATGAAAGTGAAAGAGGAAAGTGAAAAAACTGGCTTAAAAGTCAACATTCAGAAAACTAAGTTCATGGCATCCAGTCCCATCATTTCATGGCAAATAGATAGGGAAAGAGTGGAAACAGTGAAAGACTTTATTTTGGGGGGGCTCCAAAATCACTGCAGATGGTGACTGCAGTCAGGAAGTTAAAAGACACTTGCTCCTTGGAAGAAAAGTTATGACCAACCTAGATTGCTTATTAAAAAGCAGAGACATTACTTTGCCAACAAACGTCCATCTAGTCAAAGCTATGGTTTTTCCAGTAGTCATGTATGGATGTGAGAGTTGGACTATAAAGAAAGCTGAGTGCTGAAGAATTGATGCTTTTGAACTATGGTGTTGGAGAAGACTCTTGAGAGTTCCCTGGACAGCAAGGAGATCCAACCAGTCCATCCTAAAGGAAATCAGGCCTGAATATTTATTGGAAGGACTGATGCTGAAGCTGAAACTCCAATACTTTGGCCAACGATGCAAAGAACTTACTCATTTGAAAAGACCTTGATGCTCAGAAAGTTTGAAGGAGGAAGGAGAAATGGATGACAGAGGATGAGATGGTTGGATGGCATCACTGACTCTATACACATGAGTTTGAGTAAATTCCGGGAGTTGGTGATTGACAGGGAGCCCTGGCATGTGGCAATCCCTGAGGTTGCAAAGGGTCAGACAGACTGAATAACTGAACTGAACTGACAAAGGTTATATATAATTCCAGAGCACATGTTTTAAAATGTTGTTTTAAACTAGTAAGTATGATTATATTTATTAAAGTTTGAATGTTAACATACAAAATTAACCATACAATCTTGACAAAATCATCCTGGGGCAGGAGTTTGCAGCTCTGGGTTTAACCAGCAATCTAACACCAACCAATATGGGCAAGTGATTTTGTCCACTTTTGTAAAGTAATGAATTTTCCCTCTTGTCAAAATCAACTTAAAATGAGCTCAGTGTGTTTCAAGCACTCAATATATCCTGGCAGTGGGGGTGGGGGTGTAGTTAGCAAATAACCTTCTATAAAAATAATTTTAAAATTCATTTAAAAATTACATTTAGAAAACCCATTTCTTTACAAGTAAGAAGTTGTACGCTAAGAAGTGGCATCTTAATTTACACACAACTCTCATGTAGTTCTCTGGAACTTAATAACAAAATAACATTTGAGCAATCAATAATATATCAAATGCTTTCACTTCTGATAGGTCACACTTTAATATAGATTCAATGTGTGCTACCTCTGAAAGTCCAAGTGAGATTTAAGATGACTCCCAGATATTTTAATTCCATGATATAAATTAATGGCTTCAGCAAATATTCTAATGTTACATTTCTCCTTACAAGAGTTCTTTCAACAGTCGATGAGTCCTAACCATGGCTGATATTAAAATCATGCTCTGGAGAAACATAATTTAAACCTGTCAAGTGGCTCAGATACTTACCAAGGTAGAACAAGGATTAATTTCATTTAAGGCAATAAAATTTACAGCATCAACCAAAACTTCATAGAAATTATATGAGATTCACTCTCTTACTCTAGAGTCAGAGATGCCCTTATCATAAGGGTCTATATAAACTTCCTTCTCTGTCTGCTCCAGTCCTTCCCTACAACCTATGGATGGTCTTTCCACTCATGAGGTATTTTAATATTTCCTCTCTTTAATGTGATATGTGTGTTAGCTTCAACAGATAAAGCATTTGAGAGTTTTGCTTTGCTTTTTTATGAAAAGATGACCTACAACCATTAACTATTAATATTATTCAGCATGTATATTGTGATTTCAAAACTTCCCAATTAAAAAATCACAGTATGTCTTATACTGCTGTGGATTAGTTCATTTTCAAAAGATATGCCTCCACTGCTTTAGACATTGTTGGCTGAAGTATATGTGCAATGTGTTTTTTTGGGGGGTGGGGGTGGGGAGGAGATAGGAATGAGGGATCCTGGGGAAAATGGCTAAGATTTCTTATTTTTAGGACCTCCTACCTCTTAAAGAGGACTTTAAGAGGACTTTAAAAAGTCACATCAGGACTCAAATCATGGTGGGGGTGAGGGGAGTGAAAGGGAAGGGGGATGCCCATGAGTTCCTTTAACCTTATGATAGCTATCCCATAACTCTTTCCAGAATTTGACTCCTGTTCTAACTTAGGGAGCAACTAAAAGGCCCAACTCTCAGCCTGAGTTAAATGCTTTACACTTTTCTATTAAAGGAATGTTTGTCTCTTAAGCCAAGATTCCAGCCTGTTTGCCCCTAGGCTGGAAAGGCTCCTCATTTACCCAGCTGTTTAGATTAAGCAGAGATAGGAGGCTGGAGGCCTGACCTCTCATTTAGCTTCTACAGGAGCCCCCAAAGCACCTCTGTGAAATTTTGGGGCTACATGAAGCACAGAGTGAAAAATCACTTGCGTAGGATGGTCTTTCAGAGTCCTTCCAGGTCCCAAATCCTTGAATTCAACATAACCTGAGATAGTCAGTTTCTTTAGGTAACATATGTCCTTCCTTATTTAGGATTTCAATGTGGCTCCTCATATTCAACTGTGAGTGGTTACATTAGGGACCAAGTGTCCAATACACCTACCATGATTTGGGGACACAGCTGTGGAGCAGTGACATTGGTTCTCTCATCGGTCAAGAATGCTGAGATTTGGGTTATCTCCCAAGGGATGGGAGATAAAACTACTATGCTAACGTTGGGGGAGTTTGTAATTTCCTCGGTTCTCTCTGGCCATAGCAATTATTTGAAGTGACGGATGGGCCAGTATTGTATCTTGGTGTTATAGCTCAGTTTTATTTGGCAAGCAAAAGGATAGTATTACCCTCAAGGCAGGAGGGTGGGCCGACCCCAAAGAAGAGGCCTAAATCCATCTTGGCTTCCTCCTTTTATATGTTAGTCTCCTTCCCCCACCCCCACCCCCACCCACCCCCGCCCCAGCCTGCCCTATGTAAATTGGGCTAGCCAGGAGGGCTGTTTGTTTCTCCTGAGGTTCTCACTCTGGTCCTCAGATTTTCTCTTGTTCCATTTTTGTGGGCTTTTTCCTTTCTTTGTCTTTTAGCCACCACCATTTTGGGCTCCTTTTTCCTATTCTAACTACCTAACATTTCCCCTTCAAGAGATCGGAGGCCCAATTCTTTGGGAATAGGGGTGGCCCAGGTCTCTCTGGTTACATCCTGCTGAACTGGGATGGTGAGGGGTATTGGGCCTCCCCCTCTTGCTAGTCTCAAGCCTCAGAGTCCTTATAGTGGTGTCTATCTAAGGGTGAGTGATATTTTTCATGGTCCAGTGTAGTTTTATATATCTTTGTTGAACTGTCACTGCATGTTGTAGCTTGTTGACCTGGGCAGAGACAAAATGTGTTAGGCAGTTGATAATACATGGAGCAATCATAAGCAGCATTAATATGATGATAACAGGGATTAGTAGGGGCATAAGCCAACTCTAAATCCCCCCTCGCCAAGAGAAGGAACCCCAAAGAGAGACTATAGCCACCCTGAGAACTCTCCAGTTCATTCTTTGAAATCCAGTAGGATCTGAATGTTGTTCTTGAGGACTGTGCAACTTTTTTATTTAACTTAGCAGGAGGTATTTACCCAGAAACAACATGTCTCATTCAAGATGGCTCAAGTTCCTCCTTGCTCAGGGATCAGGAGATCTGTCTCCTGCCTATTTTGGTATACAACTCCTGCCAAGCTGTGTCAGCTCTTTAGAGCTATCCTGAGAAATCTTATCCCCAGAAACTTGACTTTGGGGGTGTTTGTTAGAATGGCACTCATTGTAGTCCTGAATAGGTATCTGAGATCTCCAGGGGCTCACAAGTATATTGAATGTCCTCTTCTGTTTTCTTCCATAGCTTGACTTGTGAGGAGTGAATTCAGGAGTCATGTCCTGGTACCTAGACTGCTGTGGGGGTAGAAAGTATTACAGGATAGGGGCCCTTCCACGTGGGCTGGAGTTGAGCCTTTGGGGACCCATCTTTCCACACTTTAATTAGGACTTGAGTCCCTTGCACATATAGTGGTGGCTCTTTAGAATCTTTTGGGTCCTGGTTGATACCCCACAAGCGTATATCCTGTTGGAATTGTTCAGTGGCCATGGTGTAAGACTGGAGGGTCTAAGCCTATGGATCTAGGAAGAGGTCATTGAGATAAACAAAAGGTTTCCCATACAGCATCTCATAAGGACTAAGACCAACCTGTTCCTTAGAGGCAATATGAGTGTGGAGGAGAGCTATTGGTAAAGCCTCCTTCCTTCCCAGGAAGGTCTCCTGGGTTATCATTTTTATCACTGATTTCAAGAATTGGTTGGCTCTTTCTACTTTTCCTGAAGACTGAGGCCTCCAGGCACAATGGAGATAATAAGTAATGCCCAATGCTTTCGAGACCCCTTGGGTGACCATAGAAGTAAATGATGCCCCATTGTCACTTTGTAATGACCAGAGCAGACCAAATCTCAGAATGATTTCATGGAGCAGTTTTTTTTAACCACCTCCTCAGCCTTCTCAGTCTGGGTGGGAAAGCCTCCAAACCACCCTGTGAATGTATCTATCATGATTAATAAGTATTGATACCCTTGAGAAACTGGCATCTGGGTGAAGTCCATCTGCCAGTCCTCTCCTGGGTAGGTCCCATGTCATTGGATGGGCTGTGTCAGCTGAGGTCTTTGAGTTCCTTGGGGGTTGTTTAATTGGCAAGTGGAATGAGAGGAGACCCCTTGCCTTGTAGTCATTTGAAAGCCTGTTCCTCTGAAGGACCTTTCTAGTAATCTTTGGAGGGCCTTCTCCCCTAAATGAGTGGCGGCATGTAATGAGTTAACCAACTTCCATTGGCGGTTCCCAGGCAGAAAAAGGAGTCCCTTCTTTTGGTATCAACCCATATGATCTTCTTGAAAGCCCTCACTCTCAGCTTTAAGAGTCTCACCTTCAGTATATGAAGGCATTTCTGGCAAATTAGTCTGTGGAACTAAGGTGGCAACCCCTATTAGGTCATCGTTCTGTAATGCTGCTCTCTTAGCTGCCTGATCAGCTACTTGGTTCCCTCGTGCCACTTTCGTGCTCCCTTTTTGGTGGCCTTTACAGTGGGAGACTGAAACCTCAGTGGGCAGATGGACTGCCTCTAAGAGCCTAAGGATTTGATCACCATATTTGATTGGGGACCCTCAGGTGATCAAGTGGCCTCTTTCTTTTCAAATAGCAGCTTGTGCATGTAGCGCCAGAAAGGCATACTTGGAGTCAGTGCAAATGGCTACTCTTTCCTTTTCCCAATTTTAAAGCTTGAGTCAGGACTATGAGCTCAGCCAAATAGGCTGAAGTACCTGGTGGCAAAGATTTAGCCTCTATGGTCTTGAAATTGGAGACTACTGCATACCCAGCTCTTCTTTTTCCATCCAAGACAAAGCTGCTTCCATCAGTGTACCAGATTGCCTCAGAGGATCTTCTGACAATCCCTCTCGGGGATTGTTTCTAGGCAAGAGTGAAAGGGGAGAGAGCCCTCAGGGGTAGGCAGGAGGGTAGCTGGGCTAGGAACCTCACAAGGGAACATAGTCAGGCCTGGATTTTCCATCAGCACTACTCGATATCTGAGGATCCTTTGGTCAGACATCCATAAATGGCCTCTCCCATTCAGGAGTTGTTCCACTTTGTGGGTGGTAAAAATAGCTAGTTTGCCCCCAAAAGCGAGTTTTAAAGCATCTTCTATCAGGACTACAATAGCTACAAGGTTTTGAAGGCAGGGAGAGACATCTTCCCAATAAGGAAGTAAGACACTTAGGGACCACCAGAAACTGGTGGGAGAATATCTGTCCATCCCAGCAACAAAGTGGTCAGATGAATCTTTTTGTAACTGTTTTTCCTGTAGCACCCAAAATGGTACAGGTCTGGGAGGAGAAGGCTCCAGAATAGGAGGTCAGGACAGAGTATGTAGCCCCTGTGTCATCCAATAAATTCTTGGACCTACCTGCCATATCTAGTTGCACCCTTGGCTCCAGCCCCATGATGGTTGATAGCCGGGCTGGCTGAAGCAGGTTGCTTCCATCCTGCTGAGCCATCGTAAGGGAAGGCTTGGCACTTGACCTTGAGGCTCTTGGATCCTGAGGGCAGAGTGTGGCCCGATGTCCCAGCTGATGGCATTTGTAGCAAGCCATTGTAGGGACTTGTCACAGTTTAGACACTCTGTAGCCCAATGTCCTGCCTTTCTATAGATTAGGCATTTGCCTTGTGCCTTGTCCTTTAAGGATTCGGGGTTTGCCATAAGGGTTCCCTACAGGGTGGCCAGCATCTGGGCATGTCCTATCTCTTTCCTTTTCTCCCTTTGCTGAGCCTTGACTTTCCTCTCCTGTTCTCTGTTATAAAGTGTATCGGTGGCTGTCTGGACAATCTCATCTAACAAGGCAGCAGGGTCCTTCTGCTGCAGCTGTTGTAACTTTATCCTGATGTCTGATGCATATTGGGACAGGAATTCGCCCTTTAAAATCACCTATCCCTTGAAAGAGTCTAAAGTCCAGATTAGTAAACTTTTGGAGGGCCTCTTTTAGCCTTTCCAGAAAGGCAATGGGGTTCTCATTGGGCTCTTGAGTTACTGCTGAGACTGGGCACAGTCCCACAATTAATAGGCTTCCTTCTATTTCCATGGGTGGACTTCCTTAGAGGTGAGTCCTTCTGAAGCTTATCCTGTTGCAACCTGAGAGCCAGGTGTCCCTGGATCAGAGTGCAGATCCCCTGGCAGGCTGAGGCATGACAACCTCCTGGAGATTTAATTCCCAGGCAGGTTGAGACATGTTAGCCTCCCAAGAATTGGGTCCCTGGGAAGGTCGAGGCATGTCGATCTCCTGGGACCCCTGGACTGGCAGATCCCCGAGCAGGTTGAGGCATGACAACCTTCCGAGGACCAGATCCCTATGCAGGTCGAGGCAGGTTGACTTCCTTGGACCCCAGGCTGGTGGATCCCTGAGAAGGCTGAGGCCTGACAACTGCCTTGGGACCAGATCCCTAGGCAGGTCAAGGCTGGGTGACCTCCTAAAATCCCCAAGCTGGAGTTGGGCATCCCAAGGTCTCCAGCGTGACTAGTGCTTCCCAGTGACTAGTGCTGGGAAGGATTAAGGGGTTGTAATCTTAACTCATTGCCAGTTTGTCCACTGCAGATGGACAGATAGATGGACAAATAGAATAGATACCATGATGTAAAGCAATCCAAGTCTGTGCCCTGAGACTGGGAACCTATCATAAGGCTCATGAAACAGTCATAAGCCTTATCCTCTTATTGCTCTGAGGGAATGTAAATCACCGATTCCTCCCCTAGTCCTCCACAAGAGCAGTTTAGGGTGCTTCCAACGGTAAACATTTCATTGTCACAGACCCACTCTAGGTAATAACAGAAGTAATGACAAAGGAGTGGGTTATCTGGTCCTGTTAGGGGCATTAAGAGTATTTTAATAATAAGTGGGGTGGAGTGATGTTGCCTACAAGAGGGCAGGGTCCTGGTTGTAGGAGTTAGTAAGTAGCTTAAGAACAAATTGATAAGAGGCAACAGATCAGATGTTTCATAAAAGTGGAGTGGAGATTTGATTCAGGTGTATGTTTGTAACTTTAAGAGAAGGGTGGTAAGGGTTTGGGCCCAAACGGCCTGCAGGACTAACTCCCAAAGTGGCAAACATTATCCCTGGAAGCCCAAATGCCCTTGAAGGGATGCCACCAGCAGGTGGACTTCTAGCCGGCATTGTGTGCCTGTCACACACGCTAGTTGGTTCACTGAGAGATGCTGTTGTCACACATGTTGTGGAAAACATGGAAGATGAAGGCCTGAATATCTAGAGGGATTGGATATTATACAGTATTTCCCTCCCAAGGGCCAGCTATTTTCTGGTTGTCCCATCAGAAGATTGTAAAGGCAACATTGCAGGCCCGGACAAGGCTCAAGAAAAGAGCATGAAACAGGAGCTGAGGTGGCAGGGCATAGCTTTTGAAAGAATGACATAGCCCAAGGGCATAACATAAACCACTCTTGCCCGGAAAATCCCATGGTGGAGGAGCCTGGTAGGCCGCAGTCCATGGGGTCGCTAGGAGTAGGACACGACTGAGCAACTTCACTTTAACTTTTCACTTTCATGCATTGGAGAAGGAAATGGCAACCCACTCCAGTGTTCTTGCCTGGAGAATCCCAGGGACAGGGAAGCCAGGTGAGCTGCTGTCTATGGGGTCACACAGAGTCGGACACAACTGACGAGACTTAGCAGCAGCAGCATAACACAAAAAAATTAAAATCAAATGGGTCCAAGATGGCAGACAAGTCAAATTCAACTAAACCTTGATCCTCAATCTGCAAGCTAAAGACACAATCAGAGGTGCCATGACAGTTCCAAGACACTATCAAAAGACCAAGGAGGGGGTGGTTCCCCAATTGTTGGAATGATCCTCCCACTCATTAGCATATGAAATCACCCAGCTCGCAAAAACTAACCACACCACTTTCCATGGCCTCTGCACTCACTCTCTGTGATGGCCCACACTCTTGAAGTGTGCTTCTTTCTTCACCCAAACAAATCTTAACCCTCTTAACTATTGCCGTGTCTCTCACTGAATTTTTTGCAAAAGGGCATCACGAACCCGAGCTTCATTAGGTCCTGAAACCCAATTTTAGGTGAACAGTTATAAATACAGCTTTTAGAAATGGAAAGATTATGGCCTGCCCAATACTTTGTAAGTGGTGGCATAGATGGAGAGAGGAGCTGAAGGACAGGAGGAAAAAGCAGTGGGAAAAATGTGCCAAGGAATCCCCTTCATAACCTGCCGGAAAATCTGCTAAATACCTGACCTGTACTCATAGTTTTCATTGGCCTGATCCTTGGCACAAAGGAAATTGAGGACAGAAAAACCCTCACCCGCTTGGGCAACAGCTACTAGGGCACAGTACATAGTGGAGACTGCAGGACACACTGAGGAGAAGCCCCTGCCAGAGTCCCTCAATTTTACCCACTGCTGCTCACCTGTTTGCAGGGGGTTTGAGGAAACAAGAAACAAGAGATTGTAAAGGAATTAAGATTGTGTTAGCCATATGTCCTTCCAGCCATAGGTCCTTCCCATAGACTTCCAGTTGGGACTTCTGGATAGGAAGTCCCAACTGGAGGTCTTCTGGAATCTGAGACTTGGCCACGTGAGCTTTCTGCTAAGTTTATTTTTTCTGTCCCAGTTTCTAGCATGCAGCTTCTTATCATTTCCACTGCACTGGGTTTTCTTCACGTTCAGCTTCCACCGCAGGAGCTTTTGCTGAGTTGGGCTTCTGCTTTGCTTGGCCTCTGCCTCGCAGGGGCTGAGCTGAGGTTGTTTCAGCCAGATTAAATCTGAGAAATGGCACCAGAGATGTTGGGGGAGTGTGTAATTCCCTCGGTTCTATCTCATCATAGCAAAAATTTGAAACAGCAGACCAGTGTTACAGCTCTGTTATGGTTCAGTTTTATTCAGCAAGCAAAGGATAGTACTTGCTTCTACTTCTAGAAGTAGAAGGATAGCATCTATTTCTGCTTTTATTGATTATGCCAAAGCTTTTGACTGTGTGGATCACAACAAACTGTGGAAAATTCTTCAAGAGATAGGAATACCAAATGAGAATACCAGATTCCCAAGAGATGGGAATACCAGATGACCTTCTTGCAGGTCAAGAAGCAACAGAACTGGACATGGAACAATGGACTGGCTCAAATTTGGGAAAGGAGTACATCAAGGCTGTATATTGTCATCCTGCTTATTTAACTTACATGCAGAGTACATCATGCAAAAATGCCAGGCTGGATGAAGCATAAGCTGGAATCAAGATTGCCAGGAGAAATATTAATTTCATATGCCAGATATGCATATGGCACCACCCTTAAGGCAGGAAGTGAAGAGGAACTAAAGAGCCTCTTGATGAAAGTGAAGGAGGAGAGTGAAAAAGCTGGCTTAAAAACCTCAACATTCAAAAAACTAAGATCATGGCATCCAGTCCCATCACTTCATGGCAAATAGATGTGGAAACAATGGAAACAGTGACAGACTTTATTTTCTTGGGCTCCAAAATCACTGCAGATGGTGACTGGAGCCATGAAATAGAAAGATGCTTGCTCCTTGGAAGAAAAGCTATGACCAATCTAGACAGCATATTAAAAAGCAGAGACATTACTTTGCCAACAAACGTCCATCTAGTCAAAGCTATGGTTTTTCCAGTAGTCATGTATGGATGTGAGAGTTGGACTATAAAGAATGCTGAGCACCAATGAATTGATGCTTTTGAACTGTGGTGTTGGAAAAGACTCTTGATAGTCCCTTGGACTGCAAGGAGATCCAACCAGTCCATCCTAAAGAAAATCAGTCCTGAATATTCATTGGAAGGACTGATGCTGAAGCTGAAACTCCAATACTTTGGCCACCTGATGGGATGAACTGACTCACTGGAAAAGACTTTGCTGCTAGGAACGATTGAAGGCAGGAGGAGAAGGGGACAACAGAGGATGAGATGGTTGGATGGCATCACCGACTCACTGGACATGAGTTTGAGCCAGGTCCAGAAGTTGGTGATGGACAGGGAAGCCTGACATGCTCCAGTCCATGCGGTCACAAAGAGTCAGACAGGACTGAGTGACTGAACTGAACTGAGGTGTGAGGGCTGGCTGACCCCAAAGGAGAGGCCTCAATCCATCTTGGCTTCCTCCTTTTATACATTTGTCTCCTACCCCTCTTGCCTGCCCTATGTAAATTGGGCTAGCCAAGAGGGCTGTTTTTTTTTTTTTTTTCAACCTGAGATTCTCACTCTGGTTCTCAGATTTTCTTGTTTTTCCATTTTTGCGGATGTTTTCCTTTCTTTTTCTTTTAGCCACTGCCATTTTGGACTCCTTTTTCCTATTCTAACCACCTAACACTAATAAACGGATATAGGTAAATAGCAAGAAAGGAAGTTTAAAGGATTTGCTCTTTATAAGCAAATAAGCTAGAATAAGCTAGAAAATTTGCATATTCTTTTATATTAAGATCAAGATGACCCCCACTGATAGATACATTAATGGTGTCTTGTCCTGAATTTATTAATCCTTGTAACTAGACCCAACATATTTGGAGTCAATACTGCCCTCTGGCTGCCAATTTGAATTAAATCCTTATAGAACTAGATCTAGAGTTCTTCATGGAGAAGCAGCTTCAGTTTAGGAACTAAAAATTTTTGACAGTATTTTCTGAGAGTTCCTTATCAGAGTCAGGAAGTCAATTCTCTCTTCATACTATCCTGACAGTAGAGCACTTTTAAAGGACTTCATCTCAATTCTCTATTTCAAGCACTTGATATTCCCAAAGAGAGGGAATTTTTGTCAAAGAATCACATTCCATAAAAATAAAAATAAACAAACTTCATAGAAAATAACAATGAGACAAATTCTCTAACCAGCATCTCTGGCTTTCACATGTCTTTGCATAATGAAAGGGCTAATATAACATAACAAATCTTAAACTGTTTTCACAGGGAGTGGAAAAAAGATGTGTAAAAGTATGCTCTGTCTTGCTTCCTTCTGTTCACAATGTATCTAAATAAAACAAATGGTGTTCTTGCTCTTTCTGTCTGTTTCCCAATCTGTTTGGATAGTAGCCACCATTCCGCAGCCAACCATAATATCTGACACTTCCTGACATCATGAAAGCCACCATCTGTCTATCACCAAAACCCTGTACTTTTTAAAGACTACTTGGCTTGATCCTTAATGAAGCTTCACGTTGAATGCACAGATGAGTTTAGAAGGGGTACAGGGAATAATTGACACAAGGAAAATACATAAAAATCACGTTTTCATTAGATTCTGTCTGAAAAACACAAAATGAAATATTAAGGCCCCTTTGCAGGCAGAAAAGGTTGGTTTAGTTTCAATTGTGTTTCATTTCCGATTTGCCTGTGAAAGTTTAGACAGGGCTGGACACCAAGAATAAACCTCAACTAAAACCTAAGCTTTAAATCCAATATTTTCAGTCTTGTAAAATTAAACAGTTAGACATGACTTTGCAGTGTGTATATTTGAGCTATGGAAAAAAGAAGAAGAAAATCCATCAATTACTTTTCCAAGGCTTGAGAAAATCATGCCATTTAAAACTGAATCAACTTCTTATTTAACACCTGAGTGATTATCCAGGAAACAAAAGAAGGCTCTGTACGTCTTCACTTGTAAATGTCACAGGTGAACACAAACAACCGCGTGCGGCCAACATCAAGTCACTCTTTGTTTTATTAAACTATTGTACCTCTATGTGTGCAACAAGGGACTACATTAATAAGGGAGACGCAGGAAGAATATTTTCCTTGGTGAAAAAGTAAGGCTTTCCAGGAAGAAGACAGAATAACAAGTTTCATATACAAATTTCATTAGTGTACTCCATTGAGGAGTTGATTTTTGACCAATTCTTTTTTTTCTCTCATCATCCCAGGATTGTTCCTATGTTTCCTTTAACAGTCTCATAAATTCGAGCTGTGTGAAGTCATAGAATTTCCTCTAGCAATCAAAAAATCCATAATATACACACAGCCTATACTTAAATATATGTACAAGTGTGTATGGCCTTTGTATCTAAACATACAGAGAGAGAAAGACTAAAAAAGAAAGATATTACATTTTTTATAGTCTAGAGCAGCACAGCATAAGTTTGCATCTTAAACTGGGGGGAAAGCTACTTATGAAGGTGTATATCAAAAGTCCTTGTGGGAGTTGAAGTTGCATTCCTCCAGAAAATATCTTGGTAAAATAAGATGTCTTAAGTGTTTATTCTATGCCAGGTAAAAGGTTAAGCAATTCGTATTTGTTATTTTGTTTGACGGAGTTGGTGATGGACAGGGAGGCCTGGCGTGCTGCGATTCATGGGGTCGCAAAGAGTCGGACACGACTGAGCGACTGATCTGATCTGATCTGATAGTAGGTACTGATGTTATCCCATTTCATTGAAGAGGAAACTGAGGTCTAGAGAAGGTAACTAACACAACCAAGAGCCCATAGCTGATAAGTGTTAGATCCTAGATTCAAATCAAGATCTTTTAATTTAAAGTCTATGTTCGATACCACCATGATCCTCTGTTATCTCTTGGCTAGACTGTACACCCTGCTACATTCTAGCTTTAACATTAACAAAACTTGGGGCAGTAGTGGGGGAGGGTAGAAAAATCAGATATGAGAATATTTTTATCAGCATTTCATGAGTGACAGCCTTCAAAATCAGCTCCAGGAAGGTCTACACTTATTCCTGCAAGGATGCTAATGCTCTGGAAGTGCAAATGACTCTATACTGGTGTATCCACCTTAAAAATTAAAAAACAAACAAACAAACAACAAAAAAAGGATCTTACTCCATTCTGCCCATGTTGTATATACAGAAAGAGTCCTGAGTTCTTTAAAAAGCAGTCTTGGTTCTATTCTTTGCCTGTCTATCTCCACATCAATGTTTTCAAATGGAAAGTAAAGAATGAATGATCCACTTGAAGTAATCATGAGGGAGGCAGAATGATTCACTTGAGTAGCTTGTCTATCATAACATAGACTCTTACTCTACTCAAACAGAGACTGAAAACCAACAGATGCTCAGACAGCTACATTCAACATGTTATCCCAGTCTTTCCTAAATTGTCATGGAAATAGCTACATACTTTTTTTTTTTTCTGAGCAAACAGCATAAAGCATGTATCTTTGTGTCACTGAGTCTTCTACTTTTTGCTCATTGACCATGACCTATTGAAAAAAATTGAAAAGTAAAAATGTAAAGCCTGGAGCTGAAACATGCACAAAACCAGCAGTCAGTCCTTTGACTGTGTGTGTTCTGAATAGTCCAGTCCTGTTGGGATTCTCTTGTTAGTTAGTCACTAAGTCGTATCCAACTCTTTTGCAACCCCATGGACAGTAGCCCGCCAAGTTCCTCTGTCCATGGGACTTTTCCAGGCAAGAATACCACAGTGGGTTGCCATTTCCTTCTGCAGGAGATCTTCCCAACCCAGGGATGGAACTCTTGTCTCCTGTATTGAAGGCAGATTCTTTACCATTGAGCCACCTGGGAAGTTGGGATTCTCTATAGACACTTAATTTTACTCTTCAGTTTAATAATATTTAATATCTTCTCATTTACAACATACAAATATGTACTTATTTCACCTGATGCTCCAGGGAAATCAGGTTCATGTTTCTCAATCTAGAGATGGCGTTTAGTTTTTAGAATAGAAACAATACATGAGGAAAAAATGAAATATTATTTAAATTAAAATGGGAATAAATTATTCAGACAAGCTGTTTGGATTTGGAAAGAACTTTTCCATATTGATTAAAACCTCTTAATTTGTTTTGTGAAAGAGCAGGGTGAAAATAGACCCATGCCTACCCTTATTGTGTTTGCTTTTATTCTTTTTTTTTTTTTTTGCTTTTATTCTTAACTCTTATAAATCTGTGATAAAATGACTTTTTCTTCTCAATGAGTCTCTAAGTATAACTATCTTTTCCATGGAACTACACTAAAAATCCCTTGTTAGCTTATCCCAATAATTCAATAACCTTTCAACACTGCAAAACAAATACATTATCAAATGTAGGTAAGATGGCCATGATGTTTATGGAATAGGATCTGATAATTATAAAATATATTATTTGGAAGTTGTATTATACTTTAGTACTTCAGAATTTAATATAGGAATTAGCGTACACACTGGCTTCTCCGGTGGCTCAATGGAAAAGAATCTGCCTGCCAATGCAGGAAACTCAGGTTCAATCCCTGGGTTGGGAAGATCCCCTGGAGAAGGAAACGGCAACCCACTCCAGTATTCTTACCAGGGAAATCCCATGGACAGAGAAGAGTTCTGGGCTACAGTCCATGGGTCAAAGAGTTGGACGTGGCTTAGCAACTAAAAGACAACAACAACAGTACACAAAGCTAAAAAATAATAAAGACTTTAACTCAAATATCATCAAAAATGGAAATTCACAAATATGTACATGAACAAAAATAAAGTATCTGGAATTGATTTTTTTAAAACCATCCATTTAGTACACTGAATATCAATGATTTTCAATACATGTATATGCAACAGGTACTTATGTTTTCAATACATAGCCATTATTCTTAAAAACAGAAAAGATTTTTTTCTAGTGCTAAAACTTAATGCTAAATCTTGTAAAATGTATATCAAAACTGTGTCTATGTTATTTTGTATTACTTGATTTAATCTTCTAAAACAGTGAAACACAAAGAGAAACTTCCTCTCAAAACTTTATATCTCCCAGGGTTTTTTTTCCCTCTAATACTGTTTCATTTTACAAAACAAAACAACTGCAATGTGGACATCTGCATGAACGTCCCTCATTTGCAAGGAGCTACATTTACAAAAACAAAACACCAGGAAATGTGATAGGGAAAAGAGCTGCCACCCAGAGTCCTGTAGCTAAGCAACAACAGGATGTCTTCTCTTTGGTAACCAAATTATCCCATGGCCCCCTGAGAGCTGCAGCGCTCTCTAGGATTTCCACCACCTGTCTTTAAGTTAAGCCGTTTCTGGACTTTTTCAACTTCAGGCAATCAATACTATCTTGTTAAGCTTATGGGGTATGGATTTCCACCTCAAAATTGGTCACAACTGTCCTCTCAGAGGTTCACTCTTTAACACACCGTCTTATGGAATACTTGGTAGAACTGATAGAAATAACATGAATCACGGATACAGGTATCCATTAAAGAGATCAGCTGCAATGAATAAGGGCTGTTTATGTAGAAGATGGATTAATTGCTCTAAGTCTCAATGACATTTTTTCCACATGCAAATTCCCCAATATGAAACATAAGTATAAGTATATGAAATATAAGTATATGAAACATAAGTACAAATTATATGAATATATACTACTGTCAGAATTGCCTGTAGTGACCTACCAATGAACTATTCTCTAGAAGAAAACACCCTAAGCTAAACTCTTCTTTTTTTTTTTTTTTTTTAATTCTGGAAAATACCTTTAGAAATGTATACATATGCCAGACACCTAGGACTTCTGGAACCTGGCAAACCACAGTTTTTTTTTTTTTGTTAGGATCAATGCCATCTTAACAGATGGGTGATAGTGTAGGCATGCCAGGGAATCAAAATGTACATCACGTTCCACTACAAGGGGGCAGAATCTCATCCAGAAATGCCCGTCTGTGCCACTGGCTAAAGGAATATTCCATTTCAGCCCCGCCTCAGAGCCAGATCACTTAAAATAATAACTTCTAAAGCCACAAAACAGTTTGTGTGTGTGTATTTTGTTTTCTTTTCTGTTTTTGGCTTTACAGTGTAAGAATTCACATTCCACTGGGAAAAGTAGGACAGGAGCCATTGTAATGAAAATTTCAAACAACAAAAATGCTGTTAGTGGCCCATTTCACTTTTCAACTGAATGGCTCACTTAAACACAAAAATCATTTCGTAGAAGCCAGCATGTATTTCGTTTTTTTTGTTAAATAGAACCCCACAGATCTTTCTGACTTAATTATTCAGAAGTACTTTTTTCCCCTCCTTGGAACCTATAAAGACCCATCTTAAATCAAGAATGAAAAGTTTCTCTAGAACTGCCCTGCTGAGTGGAGTCTTAGCCACAGCCATAACTGAACACACTGCACAGACTCATCCCTAGTTCAAGGATGTTCACCAACTGTAGTATTAACGAGGCTCTTCACAGATTGTCTGGCTTTAACTAGAGTATAAGAGAGATGTTCCCTGAAAGAATGGAAATTTTGAGCCTTTGTATTCTATGTACTTTATCTCTCTTGGGGCTTTCCTAGTGGTAAAGAACCCACCTCCCATTGCAGGAGAGGCAGGTTCAATCCATGGGTCAGGAAGATCCCCTGGAGAAGGAAATGGCAGATTACTCCATTTTTCTTGCCTGGAGAATTCCATGGACAGAGGAGCCTGGAGGGCTATAATCCATGGGGTCACAAAGAGTCAGAGCAACTAAACAACAATACCAACAAATCTCTCTTGAGTTTATGACTTTGTAATACCTATCAAAGATAGATGGGCTTCTATTTAACAAACTCTAACCCTAGAATTTGTACATTGATAGATATCAGTAAATCATTCATGTGTAATGAGTTTTAATTCTCCTCATGCTGCTAAAGCTAAAGTGATAATGGAAGATTGGCGTCAATATCCATTGCAGACAGACTTTTTAAAAATTAGGCTTAAAAACAATTTTATCTTAAAATTTGCACTTCTCATATCTGTATCTGCTTTCCCTACTAGCCAAGTTATGCCATTTATCTATACTAATGTACTAAATTTGACTAGGTATGAAAAGCAACTATTTTCAATAAATTGTTTTAAGAGGTCATTAATTAACATAGTGGGTTGGCCATAGGTTTGTTCAGGTTTTTTGTAACATGGAAAAACCCAAATGAACTTTTTCACCAACCTAATATTTCCTTATCACTGTCATTAAGATACATATTTTTATTTAAGCATTTAGAATAAAATTAAATTAAAGCCTTTTTCACACATGGGATCACAGAATATCAAGAAATATTATAATCTATATCAGTCATCATAAGTCACATAATCTTAAATGTGACATTTTGCATTTGTGATTTTTTTTAATTCAACTTCTACAGATTTTTTAAATTGTTATTGTTGTTAATGAGTAAAAATGTTCCTCATTCAAAATAAAACAACAGAGTTTAGGTAAAACACTCATCAAATTGCAGTTAAGTATTATAGCGCCCTAACTAATGAAATAGTTATTAGCAAACATACTTGGTGCATGTTGTATTACTAAGTATTATATAAGTTCAAGAGAAAATGAAATAGATATTAAGATACACAAAGAGTCTCTGGTTTTTAAATTAAAAGCAAAACAATGATTACTGGTGAAACTCCCAAAACTATTAATAATACCCACTCATATACCAAATTATAAAGTAATTCAAAGTAATTATCAAATTCAAAGTAATTACATAACTATGAAAAGTGTCATATTAAGTTATATGAACTAGATAAAGGCATAACTCTACATTTAAATGCAAACACCCCAACTAAATTTTTTCACAACGCAAACAATAAAAATCACCTGGGGGTTAACAGGTATAAAACAGGAGATGATTTTTTCATTTCCCAAATTGGTAAACTACTGTGGAGAGAAAAAAAAAGGGCAGCTCAATCAAACACAAAGTTATCTTCCATCGGCCAAGAGAATTATCTAAATGTTACTTGCTTTCATTTGCTCTTCTCATCTGCAAATGTGCCAAGTTGACTAGCCTTTCTATTAAAATAAAGACTACCTTAGCCAAGGAAGAAATTGGACAGATTCTCAGCCTTGTCTGCAAACACGAAGAGGAAAAATACAGTAATGAAGCAGCGTGATTCTTCACTATGGACCCCTCCAGGTCTTGAAAACCATCCAAGGAGCCATCTCATCAAAAGTTGAACATCTTCCAAGGATCCCTTCACACACACCCTTTTTAAGTAGTGAGTTCCTATCAAAGATTTCCTCCATTCAAAGAGTTGAGAGAGGATTTTGGAATGATTTCCATTTTCTGAACCTTGTCCAAGTTCTATCCAAGCAGTGATAAAGGATTCAATATACCCTATTTGATTTTTAAGGATGGAGTACCTCCAAGGGAGAAGGAGCCTATCACCATGATTTCCAAGGACACATCCTGCCTATCATTTGGTGGTGGAAATTTTCCAGTTGGTTCTGTCTTTGCTTCTAAATATATATCTTCCTTCAGCCCCAAGGAATGAAAGTATTCCAAGGTCTCTTTCAATCAAGAATCTTCCCATACACATATATTACAGACATATCTCCTTTTTGCTACTGAAATATTTTCAATTAAGAGCCTTAAAGTTGTGAAAAAGTTTTAACTGCAAAGTAATTCCAATCATATAGTTTTCCTTTTGAAATACCATTTATGTTTCTAATACTCTCAAGCATTTTAAAATACAGGGTAAAATATAGCATTTCACTATATATAGCAGAACATTCACAACAATCCATGAAATATATTTTATGTTTGCTTCTAACAGTTTTTACATATTTCTTCCTATTCTAAATGAAATTCAGTTCAGTTCAGTCGCTCAGTCGTGTCCGACTCTTTGCCACCCCATGAATTGCAGCATGCCAGGCCTCCCTGTCCATCACCAATTAATCAAATAATATACAGGGTTCCCCAATATCCAAAAACAGAGCATTTCTATGAAACCTTTCCTAAGCCAAAATGATGTAAAGTAAAACAGCATTTATCTGAGGACACATCTTGTTAATGGATGCACAATAACGCACAGGAGCTCACAGATCCAGTAAAAGCTATGGGGGCTTGATGCTGAGAAGCTGAGTGTAGTTCCCATGGAGGGAGCTTGGCGGCGCCACTCTACCTGCTCAAGAAACATACTGTGTTTCAAAGCAAATGCTGACCACTATTTTCTTTCTTTGCCTATTTTTGTAAAAGTGAGAGTCCTCTTTGGATTTCTTTCAGTTAATGCAAACAGGTACTAATGTAGCTATTTTGTAAATGTTAAGTGGCATAAGGCAAACTTCAAAAAGTAGGGGATACCTGAGCTCCCAAAGTAATAAGTTGAACGTGGAATGGAATCTCTGGATGAGCGAAGTGGAAATTTACAAGTGTGGAGACAGAAGTCAGACTCCAGATGGACCCCAAAGTGTGACTGTTAATAATGCCAGAATGTGAAGGCTAAAGAAGAGAGCAAAGCTATGGATATTCTCTCAAGGTCACTTGCAGAACCACAGCGTGCTTTTTGATTTGATTGTGCTTTATTGGTAGCAATATGTACTTTGGGTTCTTGAACTACAGTGGCACTTTGAATTCCTACCAGTTACTCCTGGCTCCACCTCTTCCTACGTGAACATATCCAAGTAACAAATTTTGAAGAGGGATTTTAAAGTATTCAGCTGTGTACAGGTAAAATGGTAAAATGACAGGTCAGTTCTGTAAGAGCTGACCTTTGAAAGCTGAAAGTGTTTGCAATTGAAAAGTATCCAAAATAAATCTTAAGTTATAGCCTTAAGATAAAATGCTTGCTAAAACTAGATTTTTTATTAAGATACAAAGGAATGTATATCATACTAGTTTCAGATAATGATAATATGTATGTATGCTTGTGTATGTGTGTGTGTATATATAGCAAAGTAACCACCATAATAAGACTAGTTAACACTCATTACTACACAGTAATATATTGTTTTTCTTGAAATGAGAACTTTAAGGATATACTCTCTTAGCAAGTTTCAAATATGCAATATGGTATTGTTAATTATAGTCACCATGCTGTGCATTACATCTTCAGGACTTATTTTATAATTGGAATTTTCTACTGTCTGACTGTCTTCATCTATTTTGACCAGTTCCCAAAATCAAATTTTTCAAAATGGTTTGATAAAAACTTTTTAATTAAAATTGGGGAAGTCATGGTCAAATATACTGTTGTTGTTTTTTTTTCCTTTTTTAACATGCTTTAATTCACATCCCTGATAAGTAAATTTAGTTCTTTAGAGCTGATCTTTTACCATCAATGATTATTCGGAGTAAAGCTATAGAAATTTGCAAAGCTATAGAAATTTAGAAAACTGTAACAAAAAGAAAGAGTCAGAATCTCCTGGTCCTAGGATGATAATTTTTATATGTTTACTTTTATTAATTTATTTTTATTGTTGTACTTAGACTGAACAAATAGTATTCTTGACATTTTTTCTACTTAATACCAGAAGCATTTTGTATTTAGTTCATTTTTTACAATGAAACTTTTTAATGAGTGTATTACATGCCATTAAGTGAATATGTCATTGGAAATATAATAATCATTTTTTCTCATTTTTAACATTTAGCTTGTTTCCAATTATTCACTTTTAAATTATTTATAAATTATTTTTTAATACTTTGTAAATATGTTTAGGAATAATTTATAAATTTATTTGGGAATAATTTTAGATTTTTAGAAAAGTTACAAGGATAGTACAGAAAGCTCCCATATACTCATCACATCTTTCCATTTCTTTTAATGTTATCACTCTACATCATCATGGTTTATTCATCAAAACTAAGAATGCAGTATTCTGTTGTGTTCCACTCTTTGAGATCCCATTGACTAAAGCTTGTCAGGTTCCTCGTTCCATGGGAATTCCCAGGCAAGAATATGAGAGTGTGTTGCCATTTCCTTCTCCAGGGATCTTCCTGACACAGGGATCAAACCCAGGTCTCCTGCATTGGCATTATTAGGACACCACTATCCAGTACTCTGGCCAGCTCATGCGAAGAGTTGACTCATTGGAAAAGACTCTGATGCTGGGAGGGATTGGGGGCAGGAGGAGAAGGGGACGACAGAGGATGAGATGGCTGGATGGCATCACCGACTCAATGGACGTGAGTTTGAGTGAACTCCGGGAGTTGGTGATGGACAGGGAGGCCTGGCGTGCTGTGATTCATGGAGTCGCAAAGAGTCGGACACGACTGAGACACTGAACTGAACTGAACTGAACTATCAACTAAACCCTAGGCTTTTCTCCAAAGATTTTATTGCTGTTGCATGCTCATATTGAAGAATAAACAAGTAGACAATATTTACATAAAGCTGTGAGAAGGCCAAAAATGGTCTATCAGGTGCATCTATTAATTTTTATGTTGTTCAACATGAAATCAGTTATCACCATTAATTTTTAAAGTCAGCTGATTTTTGCTTTAAAATCGAATAGTAAGAGAAAACAGACAATGTTAATTAAACGTTAAAAGTACAAACAGATATGTTCCTGTTCAAATTAGAATATCTAAAGTGCTATTAGGGAGAACACATTTTAGTGATGTGTATATACATTTTGATTTGTGTTTGTGCAGATAGCCAATCTTTCTTGAACTCCAAGTATGCACTCAGCCCTCTCCCAAGTGCTACAGAAGAAAAGTAATATATCCCTAAAACAGTTGCCTCTCCCTTCAGAAGCTTAAAAATCCCAAAGTCAAGTAAACAACTGTAAATTCATGCTTCATATGGAAGGATCATGGCAATGGAAAGCACAGAAATGACCACCGAAGTTTTCCCGACACATAAATCTAAGAGACATTGAAAAGAAAAATAAAGACTAACAAAGATGTAGGCAAAGTGTCTTGCGGGGGGCGGGCGGTGGGGGGGGTGGGAATAGATTTTTACAGAGTTTCTGGCACTTTCTTCGGAGTTACAACAACAGTTACTAGGGATCACCAGTGCTATTGAGGCTTTATTATGTGCCAAAAACTTTTGGGCAAGTCATTCATTCTCCAAACAAATAGAAGCATATAGCTCTACAAAAGCAGACAATTCAGATTCTCTAAGTTCAGGAACTGTAGGTTGCAATATAAACCTCTGGATCATTGTTTTTGCTGGGCATCAGAAACATGTGTTTGACAAAACAATATATTAAATATCATACTAAGCACTTAACTGGGCTGTTCTAGGCATACTTTTATATACTGTACATGGATTTACTCACATAACCTTGACAACCTGTGAAGCAAGATCAAGTGTTAGCTCCATATGAAGTTGAAGAAACTGAATCCCAGAAAGTAACACAACCTGAGGTGGTGGGAGTGATTTAGTTGCTAAGTTATGTCCAACTTGCGACCCCATGGACTATAGCCCTCCAGGCTCCTCTGTCCATGGGATTTTCCAGGCAAGACTACTGGAATGGGTTGCCATTTCCTTCTCCAGGGGAACTTCTTGACCCAGGGATTGAATCTGGGTCTCTTGCATTGCTGGCAGATTCTTTACTGACTGAGACCAGGGAAGCAACACAACCCATGAAAGATTATTAAAATAGCAAGTAGAGAAGAGTGTATTCAAATCCAGGCTGCCTAAAAATGAAGCCTGGAGCCCATGACTGCACTCTGCCCTCAGGAGAGGAGAAACTGGGGGGCAGGGGATTCTAGTGTGGAAGCCATACAGAGAAAGGAAGGACTAAGTTAACTGGCTGAAATGAAGTGATGCCTTAGTAATAAGCTTATTAGTAAAGAGAAAAATTTAGATTTGAAAAACAGCAATATGCCAAATTACTATTTCATTTTCACACTAATATCATAGCAAATAGAAAAACAGAATGCTACCTGATAACACAGAGCATTAGGTTTAAAGTTACATAGATTCTCTCAATCCACATAAATCTTTGTGGATCTAGCGTGTTTTTATTAACATACAAAAGATATATATTGTTTTCACTAGTACCCAAACAATATAATAGCAACTACAGATGTTAATTTAACTAACCCTATGTCTTCTAATTTCAAGTGTTAATATTTCCTTTTTCTTTCAATGTGTTTTCTAGGTAACCCTACAAGTGCTCAAGATATACATATATTTCAAACTGTGTCCATTTGGTCATAATCAATTTAGTCGTCCCCTGCCATACCCAAAACACACATACATTGTGAGACATGTTTCACCATTTCATTTTTCTGTGCCTAATACAGTGTAAGACATTACGCTATAGATCCCCAAGCAGGTAGTTAAAAGCATGATTTTATCACTGGCCCAGGATCAACATAATTTTCCCCCACCCAGAGCAATTTGTAGGTTAGCAAATACTTTCATGATCTAGAAACAAGAGAAACATTAATACAAGACTTATAGAGGCACTCAGTTCCTGTTCTTCCTCCTCCTTCTCTCCATCTTTGCCCTCTTTATGCTAACTTCCTATGATTTGCCTGCATGCTAAGTCACTTCAGTCATGTCCAACTCTTTGCAACCCATGCACCATAGCCCACTAGGCTCCTCTGTCCATGGGATCCTCCAGGCAAGAATACTGGAGTAGGTTGCCATGCGCTCCTCGAGGGGATCCTAGGGATCAAACCTGCATCTCTTAGGTCTCTTGCATTGCCAGCAGGTTCTTTACCACTAGTGCCATGGGGAAAGCTCTTATGATTTTAAATTATATTTAATGTATTTTCTGGGCTTTTGAGGTGCTTTCCCTGGTGGCCCAGATGGTAAAAATGTAGGAGACCCAGGTTCAATCCCTGGGTCAGGAAAGATCCTCTGGATAAAGCAATGGCACCCCACCCCAGTATTCTTGCCTGGAGAATTCCGTGGACAGAGGAGGCTGGCCGGATGCAGTCCGTGGGGTTGCAAAGAGCCAGAAACAACTTAGCAACTAAACAACAAAAACTACAATGCATTTCCTATTAAGTATGATTAAGAAGTTGAATACAAGATATTTTTATAATATTTAATGTTCAGATTTGACCCCGTTTTTATTCTCTTGGCTCCACACTGCTCAGAAAAGTAGAACACATCATTTTTTATGCTATGTAGTCATCATCGTCATTACTAAAGTTCATAGAGAAGGCAATATATGTTTTATAAACACTAAAGCAATCCTTACAACAACCCTGTTAGGTAACTACTATTATTCTAATCTACAGACTGGGCCACAAACTGAGGCGCTAAAGCAAAATAAACTGCCCAAGAGTACGTATCTATTATGAATTTACTCTGGTACCAAGATTCATCACTGACATTGTGACTCCAGAGTTAAACACATTAATTATCATTTTACTCCATGTTCCCTAATATATTATTAAAGACATTTACAGAAATATACAACAAAAAAGTTACACCCACATTCAAAGTGTGTGAGCTATGCTTAGTCACTCAGTCATGTCCGATTCTTTGCGACCCCATGGACTGCAGCCTGCCAGGCTCCTCTGTCCATGGGGATTCTTCAGGCAAGAATACTGGGGTAGGTTGCCATGCCCTCCTCCAGGGGATCTTCCCAACCCAGGAGTCGAACCAGGGTCTCCTGCACTGCAGGTGGATTCTTTACCAACTGAGCAATCAGGGAAGCCCCCCATTCAAAGTGAGAGAGAACACATTCTAAAAATAGAGATGGTGAAACTAGTTTTGATTCAGAACCAATATTATATTTTTTTAATTCCCCCACTGTTTGTGCTTATCCAGCATCACTGTAAAGCAACGGCCACAGGCACCACTGTGAAAGATGCGATTCAAATGCTTTAGTGGGCACATAATGTCCTCAGTGTTTACTTAAGTATTTGATTCCATAATTATAATCTCCCCTGTTAATATTTCACCTTTAGTGTTCTTTATTGGGGCACATTTATTGCTTGAGTACTTCTAGTGATAGTTAGAAAAAATATATATTCCATGTAACTTAAAATGCCTTCCAATGTGCATATTGTTTCCGAAGCATCAAAGGCCCATGTATGCTGGTGGGAAAAAGACCAGAGACACTGGGGTTCAGTGACAGTTCATTGAGTGCAGGTAACCAAAGTCCTATATGGGGCTTTTGGCTGTTGATATATACTATAAGGCTAAAATAAAACATGCTTACTATTTACAACACGGTTAAATGAATATGACTGATTGTGTTTCCTGACAGAAGCAATCAAGCCATTAGAAATGTTTTTTTCAATAAAGCAAAGAGAGCAAATATTTCTGTTTGCAATCAGGTGATAAAATTCACCACTATTTCTGAAATAAAGTACAAAGATAATATGTTTTTGTCACCAATATTTGGGTTGGCTACTTACTCCATGACCAAACTAAAATTTCTGAATAGTTCCAAGCTATATAAGAGGTGTTGGTTGTTGGCCTTTTTCTTTGCAGTGTTTTGTTTCTAAACTTCCTAGTAATCGAGAGACAAAGCAATACATAGGTGACATTAAAAGATTTATTATGAAAGATAATTGCCAGTTGGGCAAACTCTGAGAGATGGTGAGTGACAGGGAGGCCTGGCATGCTACAGTCCATGGGGTCGCAAAGAGTCAGACATGACTGAGCAACTAACCAAAAACAATTGCCAGAGTTGAACTACCTAGAATATAGGAGTTGATGTGATTCCCATCCTGGAAATAGGGATTCCCATACTGAAGATAGGATTTCTACAGAAAAGATTCTCTAAAATAAACATCTCTAAGAGCATTATTGCTGATGGTAGTTTTAACAACATGACTTTGATAAACCTTTGAAATTGTATTTGTTTTTTTTTTTAAACTTTGAAAATACACAGTTCTAACAAATCGGACAACTTATCTAATTTTTTAAATCCTCAGTATTTTTAAAAATGTTTAGTTTTCTCATATACACAATGGTAGTAAAACTGAAGGGCAAGTATAAGTCTTAAATGAAATCAAACATGTTAAACACCCAGAACATACCCTAGAAATTGTTGGATGGGGCATTGCAGTGAAAACCTTAAGCCTTGGCTTTCACTGTTGAGACTAAATTCTTGCTTCAGTCTTAACTAACTGTGTGATCTGAGGACTATATAGAACTTACAATGCTCAGTTGACAACAACATCATGACTTCTCCACTTTCTACTCATAATCAACAATTTTATTCCACTTTTACTATTCTCTTTTCCCTGTCATGTCCCCAATTCTTCCCCTGGTCTTCCTTTCCAGAAAAGTAACAAAAGTATACAGGCTAATACCTGGGACATTGTCTTATTTCCCTTGAAACAGATCAACCCTGGCAGTTGTGCCTCATCAACAGAAGTTATGCAATTTTAATCTCTTCCAATGAGCTCTCCTCTAAATAGCCAGATGTTTTATCTTGCATCACCACTGGACAGATCAACTGAAAACAATAAATTTGGTCCAAATTCATGGCCTAGGGAACACCATGTGACTTTCAATTAGGAAAGTAGTGCTAACTTATAAAGAAATGGCTAACTACTGAATCTTATTTCACAATCCATTTTTTAAAACAAATGCTTTCCAAATCTACCCATTTTAGCTCACGCTTTATTGTCAGAGATACTATTCTTACTGAGAACCCTGAAAAACATAAAAACTAGCTGTGGTAACTCTTTGCTCAGAGAAGTGAAATGATGCACATTACATCTCTTTGGGCTTCCCCAGTGGCTCAGTGCTAAAGAGTCTGCCTGCCAATGTAGGACATACAGGAGATGCAGGTTCAATCCCTGGGTCAGGAAGATCCCCTGGAGGAGAAAAGGGTAACCCACTCCAGTGTTCTTGCTTGGAGAATCCCATGGACAGAGGAACCTGGTGGGCTACAGTCCATGCAGTTGCAAAAAGCTGGACACAACTGGGCACGAGCACAACATTTCTTTGCACAGTACCCAACAGTGACTGACATCAGCCTTTAAATTACAGCTGCCTTTCACTTTGACTGCAAAGTAACCTATACTAATTCACGTTAGTTTATATCAAATAACACCCTTCAGTTTCAACTAATACCCAAAAAATAAGCGCATTCTCATAAATAAGGGAAACCTAAATTTTCCAAATTAGCCAAACACCGAAGCAAGAGTTAGTCCACAAATGTCCAACACTTCATAAGTCTATAGAGAACAAGATGTCAAACGGCAATGTGTAAATTCTTCTATTGCTTGCACGCCCTTCCCTCATACTGAGTGGGAAAAGTATAAGCTTTGATTCAATTCATATAAACACAAATCCCAGCTCTATTACTTAACACTCGCTTACTCTTCGGATAGTTAATTTCTCTGAACCTGAAATTCTTCATCCATAAAATGGAAAAGGCAATTACAGATAATTTTTGAGAGGATTAAATAAGATAATTCATGTAGCATTCTTTAAAGAATAGCTGGGATACAATAAATACTCTAGAAATGTTTTAATACTTTTAATAATAGCACTGTACAAACTTCATGCACTCTACTCATCACAGAAATATCCCTGGATGATAAGAGTAACTTATCAAACCACTGGTGTATATCAATAATTTAAACAGTATCTGGGCTTCCCTCGTAGCTCAGACAGTAAAGAATATGCCTGAAATACAGGAGACATAGGTTCAATCCCTGGGTTGGGAAGATCCCCTGGAGGAGGGCATGGCAACCCACTCCAGTATTGACTTGAGAATCCCTATGGACAGAGGGGCCTGGCGGGCTACAGTCAGTAGGGTCGCAAAGAGTTGACACGACTGAGTGACGGCATGTATGTATGTATCACCTAACCAAGAGCCAGGCTTTGTGTCTGTATCCTAAAGGTGTGACCAAGAGTTAAGAATCAAATGTATGGCTCAGAAAGATCCCTCTGGCAATATTTGAACACAAAACTGAAATCAATCCAAACACAGGATTATGCCAAGAGTCAAAAGGAAAGGTGTTCAAGATCTAAATATAGGCTGCTGCTGCTGCTGCTAAGTCACTTCAGTCGTGTCCGACTCTGTGCGACCCCATAGACGGCAGCCCACCAGGCTCCCCCGTCCCTGGGATTCTCCAGGCAAGAACACTGGAGTGGGTTGCCATTGCCTTCTCCAAATATAGGCATAGCTATTATATAAAGGATGGGAGAGACATATGACATGTGAAGAAGATGGAAACTGATATAAATAGATAGCTAATATAACATATATGGTACAAAATAAATTAAACTCTGTCAAGGTCTTTTGTTTAAACTTACTAGAGCATGGATCTGTCTTAATTTTCTCTAGCATATTCCTCAGAAAACAACTATGATTAACCCCAAATTAATCTCAACTTTAAAAAAAAAATGATGTTTCATTGTAGAAGAAAGAAAATGCTTACATCTGGTAAATAAAATATGATTAGTTTCATTAATATGTCAGACTAAACTATACATATGTTAATCAATATATTTATGTTAATTGCTAATTTTCATGTCTCACAACAAAGGTGCAAATTGTGGCGTCATCTGACCTTCAAAGAACACGTGATACCAGGAATTTTTTTTTTCCTTACTAAGTTGTGCAACTGCTAAAATTAATTGCACCCTAGGGCTATTATATTATGCATGAATTGTCACCCAAATGAATGACAATGTTTGGGAAGCAGTGAAAAAAATAGGGATTTAGACGTGTTCTCAGTGAGCGCTGCCAGCTACACGACAACTGACATGATACTCAATTACAAGATCACTAATTAAGGCTATCAAACAAACCCACGTATTTGTGCCCGTCACTAGGATATTTTATCTCATCCTTTGAATTTTCTTTCAGTAAATGGGGAAAAAAACCATCTCAGAGTGGTTTTTTCTGACTTTCAGAGAGTAGGATTTGTCACTTGATATGTCATAAAATATGGTGATTTTGCTGTGCCCAGTTCTATAATAACATGTAATAAAATGGCAACAATATGCTTTTTTTTTTTTAATCTCAGCACTCAACAACAACAGGTAATAATAGTCAGGTCTGGGGTTCTCCTCTTAAGACTGAGCAATGACAGAGAAATCTCAAAAAGTTTCATTTCATGGGAAAGTGAAGAATGTGTCATGAAGAGAGCCTTAAAAATATATGATTCACTATTTTCTTTTTTGGAAAGGAATTTAGCCAGTTATAACTATAATTGAGGGGCTTTCCTGGTGGCTCAGTGGTAAAGAATCTTTGCCTGCCAGTGCAGGAGACATGGGTTTGATCCCTGATCTGGAAAACCCCACATACCCTGGAACAACTAGGCCCGCGTGCTACAACTAGAGCCTGTGCTCCAGAAAACCAGCCACTACAATGAGAAGCTCATGAAGAGCAACTCGAGAGTAGTCCACACTCACTGAAACTAGAGAAAACCTGGGCACAATGAGACCTAGCACAGCCAAATTTAAAAAAAAGCATAGCTAATATCATTTTATTCAGAAATAAGATGAGCACGTTGACTCAAATTTCTCCATATGTGAAGTAGATCCAGCTTTCCTTTTACAAGATAATCAATGAATGTTTTGATACTTTCAATGAAATTCCTAGAAGTGTGTGTATATATAGACATATATGATATTGAATTCATTTTATCATACATTATTTTATTATATATTATAGAACCAGCCCCATGAAAAAGAAATGCAAAAAGGCAAAATGGTTGTCTGAGGAGGCCTTAAAAACAGTGGAGAAAAAAAGAGAAGTGAGAAACAAAGGAGAAAAGGAAAGATATACCCATCAGAATGCAGAGTTCCAAAGAAAAGCAAGGAGAGATATGAAACCCTTCTTATGTGAACAATGCAAAGAAACAGAGGAAAACAATGGAATTGGGAAGACTAGAGACCGCTTCAAGAAAATCAGAAATACCAAGGGAATATTTCATGCAACAGTGGGCACAATAAAGGACAGAAAATGTATGGAACTAACAGAAGCAGAAGATACTAAGAAGAGGTGGCGAGAATACACAGAACTATACAAAAAAGATCTTAGTGACCTGGATAACCACAATGGTATGATCACTCACCTAGAGCCACATATCCTGGAGTATGAAGTCAGTGGGCCTTAGGAAGCATTACTACAAACAAAGCTAGTGGAGGTGATGGAATTTCAGCTGAGCTATTTCATATCCTAAAAGATGCTGCTGCTAAAATGCTTCACTCAATATGTCAGCAAATTTGGAAAAGTCACCAGTGGCCACGGGACTGGAAAAGGTCAGATTTCATTCCAATTCCAAAGAAGGACAATGCCAAAGAATGCTCAAACTCCTGCAGAATTGCACTAATTTCACATGATTACAAGGCAATGCTCAAAACCCTTCAATCTAGGCATCAACATTACATGAACCGAGAACTTCCAGAAGTACAAGCCGGATTTAGAAATGGAAGAAGAATCAGAGATCAAATTGCCAACATCCATTAGATCATAGAAAAAACAATAGAATTCCAGAAAAACATCTACTTCTGCTTCTTTGATGATGCTAAAGACTTTAACTATGTGGATCACAAAAAATTGTGGAAAATTTTTAAAGAGATGGAAATAACAGGCCACATTATGTACCTCCTGAGAAACCTGTATGCAGGTCAAGAAGTAACATCTAGAACTGGACATGGGAACAATGAATTGGTTCAAAATTGGGAAAGGAGTATGTCAAGGGTGTATACTGTCACCCTGCTTATTTAACTTATAAGCAGGGTACCTCATGTGAATTGCCAGGTTGGATGAAGTACAAGCTGGACTCAAGATTTCAGGGAGAAATATCAATAACCTCAGATATGCAGATGACCACTCTAATGGCAGAAACTGCAGAGGAACTAAAGAGCCTCTTGATTGAGGTGAAGAAGAAAGTGAAAAAGCTGGCTTAAAATTCAACTTTCAAAAAACTAAGATCATCACTTCTGGACCCATCACGTCATGGCAAATAGATGGAGAAACAATGGAAACAGTGACAGACTTTATTTTATTGGGCTCCAAAGTCACTATGGATGGTGACTGCAGCCATGAAATTAAAAGACGCTTACTCCTTGGAAGAAAAGTTATGACCAACCTAGATAGCATATTGAAAAGCAGAGACATTACTTTGCCAACAAAGGTCTGTCTTAGTCAAAGCTATGGTTCTTCCAAGCAGTCATGAATGGATGTGAGAGTTGGACCGTAAAGAATGCTAAGTGCCAAGGCACTGATGCTTTTAAATTGTGGTGTTGGAGAAGACTCTTGAGAGTCCCTTGGACTGCAAGGAGATCAAACCAGTCAATCCTAAAGAAAATAAACCCTGAATATTTGCTGGAAGGACTGATGCTGAAGCTCCAACACTTTGGCCAGTTGATACGAAGATCCGACTCATTGGAAAAGACCTTGATGCTGGGAAAGACTGAAGGCAGGAGGAGAAGGGATGGCAGAGGATGAGATGGTTGGATAGCATCACCAATTCAATGGCCATGAATTTGAGCAAACTCTGGGAGATTGTGATGGACAGGAAAGCTTGGCGTGCTTCAGTCCATGGGGCTGCAAAGCATCAAATACAACTGAGAGACTGAAAAACAACAACAATGTATTATTTAATACATATAGTAAAAATAAATGCAGATACATGCATAATGTTTTGTATATATTTAGTTTTTACATGTGTGTGTCTGCCTGTTCCAGGTTTAACCAAAGGAATATAAAATTTGCCTAATATTACCTTGTTGAATAATATGCTAGGGCTTCCCTGGTGGCTCAGATGGTAAAGAATCTGCCTGCAGTGTAGGAGACCTGGGTTCGATCCCTGCATTGGGAAGATCTCCTGGAGAAGGAAATGGCAGTATTCTTGCCTGAAGACTGGTGGACTCAGTCAGAAGCGACTGAGCAATTAACACTATCATAACAGTTAGCACAACTTACAATATGAAGATGCATACACACTCACACAGAGCACCTATTTAATTTATTTAGGGAGTGATGTCAGCACCTTAGGCAGGACCTCTAGGACTGGAGAAAGATCAGAATGGAGGCAGATGTATATATCAAAGGGTATTTGATGCATGAAGTTCCTGCTGACTGTTTTTATGACTCCAGTAGAAATCTCACCCATGAGCCACTGGGAGAACCTCACCTCCCGCATAGGTATCCCCAATGCTCCAAGGGCCAAACTCAAACTTCCCCACACTTTGCACCTGGCTCCTGATGTTTAATTCAGAGCACAGCTGCAACAGCAAGGTCCAGTAAACAGAAAGTTCCCTCAAAAAAAAAAAAAAACCAAAATGGCTGGGAATTATGGGCAAGAGATAAACTATAACCATTAGCTGCAGCACCGTCTTCTGGGGAGGGAGGAAGAGGTTTCCAGTAGTAGACTGGTGACTTGTAACAACCAGAGAAGATATAAAAGATTAAGAATTCTGATACAAAAAGAAGTAAAAAGATAAAGCAAGTGCATCCATACAAGGTTGGAGAAAGCCCTAGATTTAAGTAGAACCAAAGAAGATTATGTCCCATCAGAAAATGACAAAGATTTGAGCAGGTGCTGGTTCATATGTGGAAACAGCAATGCAAAGCTTCAGGGAACCTAAAGTGTCAAGTAAACACACCCACAAAAATATAATAATCCTCTATAACTGAATTCAAAAGCACACAGTGCAGTATAGCTAATAAAGAATTCAAAATAGCTCTTCTGAAGAAACTCAATGAGCACGAAGTAAACACAGTTCAGTGAAATAAGGACAACTGAACAAAATGAAAAACTTAATAAAGAGATACAAATCTTTAAAAAGAACCAACAAGAATTCTGAATCTGAAGAATTCAGTAAACAAAATGAAAAATGCAGTACAGTGCAACTATGGCAGATTAGACCAAATAGAAGATGGAATCAATGGTCAGAGAATAAATAGATACTTTGAAATAACTCAGTCAGTGATGAATAAAAAAAAGAATGAAAAAGAGTGCATTCTATATGATCCAGGGGACATCATCAAATGTGCAAATATCAGATTAATTGTGATTCTGAAAGGAGAAGGGTTGCTGGAGAAGGAAGAAAGTTTAAAGAATTAATAGCTGAGAATGCACCAAATCTGAGGAGACTCTAGGACATCCAAGCTTACAATGCAAATCGACACATTATCTCAAAGGAAAGACCTTCTCCAAGACACTTAGAATGAATGTATTAAAAATCAAAGACAAATATGTAATTCTAAAAGCAGCAAAAGAAAAAAATGTGGTAACCTACAAAGGAATCCTCATTAGTTTATGAGCAAATTTCTCAGCAGAAACACTACGGGCCAGGAAAAAGTAGAATGACATATTTAAAGTGTTGGGGAAAAAAAAAAAAACTGCTCAACAAGAATACTCTACAAAGTTATTCTTCACTTATATAGAAGAAAGAAAGGCTTTCCAAACAAACAAAAACTGAGTCAGTTTATCACCAGTAAAGCTGCTTTACAAGAAAACCTGAAAGGTATCCCTCATGCAGAAATGAAAGGATGCTAAGCAGCATCATGAAAATATATAAAAAGAAAAAAAAATACAAAAACTGTAAAAGTAAATATACAGTCATATTTAGAAAACTCTAATTCTGTAACATAAAGATGGATTAGCCAAATAATTATTGTATAAAGGTTGGTGGAAAACAGTATTAAAAATAACTATAGCCATAATAATTTCTTTTTTTTAATTTTATTTTATTTTTAAACTTTACAATATTGTATTAGTTTTGCCAAATATCGAAATGAATCCACCACAGGTATACCCACGTTCCCCATCCTGAACCCTCCTCCCTCCTCCCTCCCCTACCCTCCCTCTGGGTCGTCCCAGTGCACCAGCCCCAAGCATCCAGTACCGTGCATCGAACCTGGACTGGTGACTCGTTTCATACATGATATTATACATGTTTCAATGCTATTCTCCCAAATCTCCCCACCCTCTCTCTCTCCCACAGAGTCCATAAGACTGATCTATACATCGGTGTCTCTTTTGCAGTCTCGTACACAGGGTTATTGTTACCATTTTTCTAAATTCCATATATATGTGTTAGTATACTGTATTGGTGTTTTTCTTTCTGGCTTACTTCACTCTGTATAATAAACTCTTCCAAAAAATTGCAGAGGAAGGTAAACTTCCAAACTCATTCTATGAGGCCACCATCACCCTAATACCAAAACCTGACAAAGATCCCACAAAAAAAGAAAACTACAGGCCAATATCACTAATGAACATAGATGCAAAAATCCTTAACAAAATTCTAGCAATCAGAATCCAACAACACATTAAAAAGATCATACACCATGACCAAGTGGGCTTTATCCCAGGGATGCAAGGGTTCTTCAATATCTGCAAATCAATCAATGTAATACACCACATTAACAAATTGAAAAACAAAAACCATATGATTATCTCAATAGATGCAGAGAAAGCCTTTGACAAAATTCAACATCCATTTATGATAAGAACTCTCCAGAAAGCAGGAATAGAAGGAACATACCTCAACATAATAAAAGCTATATATGACAAACCCACAGCAAACAGTATCCTCAATGGTGAAAAATTGAAAGCATTTCCTCTAAAGTCAGGAACAAGACAAGGCTGCCCACTTTCACCATTACTATTCAACATAGTTTTGGAAGTTTGGGCCACAGCAATCAGAGCAGAAAAAGAAATAAAAGGAATCCAAATTGGAAAATAACTATAGCCATAATAATTTCTTAATGAATACACAACACAAAGAGGTAAACTGTGATAACAAATACATTAAAAGGATAAAGTAAAAGGGTAGAACTTTCATATACAATCAAATTTAAGGTGCTATCAGCATAAAATGGATGGTTTATCCATTAGATGTTTCATGTAAGCCTTTAGACTTCCCTGGTGGCTCAGATGGTAAAGAATCTGCCCGTAATGCAAGAGAACTGGGTTCAAACTCTGGGTTGGGAAGATCCCCTGGAGAAAGGAATGGCTCCCTACTTCAGTATTCTTGCCTGGAGAATTCCATGGACAGAGGAACATGGTGGATTACAGTCCATGGGGTTGCAAAGAGTCAGACATAACTGAGGAACTAAAACTTTCACTTTCTTTCACTTTATGGTGACTACAAAACAAAACTTTATAGTGGATACCCAAAATATAAAACAGGAACACTAGAGCATATCACTATGAAAAATCTCCCACTTACAAAGATAGGAAGAGAGGAAAAAAGAACAATGAAAATGCAAAACAGAAAGTAATTTTTTATGTAACAATAATTATCCCCAAATAAATGGATTGAACTCACCAATCAAAAGACACAGAACACCTACATAGACAAAAAAACACCAATCATAGCTGCCTATATGAGGAGGCTCACTTCAGCTTTAAGGAAACACACACAGAGACTTAAAGTGAAGGGATGGAAAAGATAGTCCATGCATGTGTAAATCATAAAAGCAGGGCCAGCTGTACAAAGACAAAATAAAGTTTAAGTCCCAAATATTAAAGAGACAAAGGAAATTATTATATAATGATTAAGGGGTCATTTCATCAAGAAGATAAAACAATCACAAATATACATCAGAGCCCTGAATATCTTAAGCAAATACTAACCAGTCTCAAAGGAGAAATAGATTACAGTTCAACAATACTAGGGGACCTCATTATAACTTTCAGCAATGGACAGATGATCCAGACCAAAATTAGTAAGAAAACTTTGGGCTTAAGTTGCACATTAGGCCAGATATACTTTACAGACATTTACATAAAATTCTACCCAAGAGCAGCAGAATACACATTCTTCGTAGGTATACATAAAACATTCTCCAGGAAAGTTCATAGGATAGGCCACAAAACAAGTCTTGGTGCTTTCAAATTTAAATCATGGCAAATATCATTTATGAACAAAATAGTATGAAACTAGATTTCAAACAAGAGGAAGTTGGAAATGTATAAAACCACGTAGAAACTAAACAACACTCCTGAGCAACACATGAGTCAAAGAAGAAATCAAAAAGGAAATTTAAAAATCTCAAAATGAATGAAAATGGAAACAAACACAAAAAATCTATGGGAGGTTGACAAGCAGTTCTGAAAGCGAAGTTCACAGCAATAAATACATAAAGAAACAAGAAAAATCTCAAATAAATGATCTAACTTTACATCTCAAAGAACTAGGGAAAAAATGACAAGGCAACCCTAATGTAGACAGAAAGAAGGAGATAAACATCAGAATGGAAATATATGATGCTGAGACCAAACAAACAGTAAGACCAAAAACCTGAGTTAGTTTTTTGAAAAAATAAACAAAATTGACAAACCTTTAGCTAGACTAAGAAAAAAGAAACTGAGTCAAACAAATCAGAAATGAAAGAGGAAACATTATAACTAATAGCACAGAAATACAAAGGGCCATAGAAACTACTAAAAATAATCATATGCCAACAAATTAAACAACTTTATAAGATATGGAAAAATGTAAAAAAACATATAAACTACCAAGACTGAATCAATAAAAAGAAAATTAGAGCACTCAAAATTCTCCAAACCAGGCTTCAGCAATACATGAACCACGAACTCCCAGATGTTCAAGCTGGTTTTAGAAAAGGCAGAGGAACCAGAGATCAAATTGCCAACATCCAATGGATCATCAAAAAAGCAAGAGAGTTCCAGAAAAACATCTATTTCTGCTTTATTGACTACACCAAAGCCTTTGACTGTGTGGATCACAATAAACTGGAAAATTCTTCAAGAGATGGGAATACCAGACCACCTGACCTGCCTCTTGAGAAACATATATGCAGGTCAGGAAGCAACAGTTAGAACGGGACATGGAAAAACAGACTGGTTCCAAATAGGGAAAGGAGTACATCAAGGCTGTATATTGTCACCCTGCTTATTTAACTTATATGCAGAGTACATCATGAGAAACGCTGGGCTGGAAGAAGCACAAGCTGGAATCAAGATTGCTGGGAGAAATATCAATAACTCCAGATATACAGATGATACCACCCTTATGGCAGAAGGTGAAGAGGAACTAAAAAGCCTCTTGATGAAAGTGAAAGAGCAGAGTGAAAAAGTTGGCTTAAAGCTCAACATTCAGAAAACGAAGATCATGGCATCTGGTCCCATCACTTCATGGGAAATAGATGTGGAAACAGTGTCAGACTTTATTTTTTGGGCTCCAAAATCACTGCAGATGGTGATTGCAGCCATGAAATTAAAAGATGCTTACTCCTTGGAAGGAAAGTTATGACCAACCTAGATAGCATATTCAAAAGCAGAGAACATTACTTTGCCAACAAAGGTCCGTCTAGTCAAGGCTATGGTTTTACCAGTGGTCATGTGTGGATGTGAGAGTTGGACTGTGAAGAAAGCTGAGTGCCGAAGAATTGATGCTTTTGAACTGTGGTGTTGGAGAAGACTCTTGAGAGTCCCTTGGACTGCAAGGAGATCCAACCAGTCCATTCTAAAGGAGATCAGCCCTGGGATTTCTTTGGAAGGAATGATGCAAAAGCTGAAACTCCAATACTTTGGCCACCTCATGCAAAGAGTTGACTCATTGGAAAAGACTCTGATGCTGGAAGGGATTAGGGGCAGGAGGAGAAGGGGCCAACAGAGGATGAGATGGCTGGATGGCATCACTGACTCGATGGATGTGAGTCTGAGTGAACTCCAGGAGTTGGTAATGGACAAGGAGGCCTGGCGTGCTGTGATTCATGGGGTTGCAAAGAGTCGGACACGACTGAGTGACTGAACTGAACTGAATGAATAAAGAGATTTAATCAGCAATACAAACCTACTAACATTAAAAAGCCCAGTTCCAAATGGGTTTTTCAGTAGTGAATTCCACCAAACTTTAAAGAATAATTAATGCCAATCCTTCTCAAACTCTTCCCAAAAATTGAAGAGGAAGATATACTCCCAAACTCATTTTACAAGGCCAATAATACACTGATACAAAATCAAGATAATGAATACTACAGGAAAATGACAGACTAGTATCTCTGATGAACATATATGCAAAATATCAACAAAATGCTAACAAACCAAATTCAGCAGCACATTAAAAGGATCATATACCATAATCAAATGAAGTTTACTCCAGGAATGCAAAACTGTTATCATATGCAAATAAACAAACATGATATATGCATTAATAGAATGAAAGATCATATGATCATCTCAATAGATGGAGGAAAATAATTTGACAGAAATACAACATGCTTTCACAATAAAAAACCCTCAACAAATAGGGTACAGGAGGAATATATAATAAAGGTGATACATTACAACAAACCCACAACTAATATCATACTCATATCAATGATTAAATATTGAAAAAAATTATCCTCTAACATCAGGGAGAAAACAAGGGTACTCATTCTCAGCATTCTTATTCAACATGGTACTATAAGTTCTAACTAGAGCAATCAGGCAAGCAAGGGAAATAACATGCAGATGTAAAACTGTCATTATTTGTAAGTGATGTGATATTACTTAGAGAAAACCAGAAACACTTAACCAAAAAATTGTTGGAACTCATCAACAAATTCAGTTACGTCACAGAAGTTAAATTCAACACATAAAACTCAGTTGTGCCTCTATACACTGACAGTGAAATATCTGAAAAAGAAAAAACAAGGTATATTCCATCTATGATAGTAACAAAATCAGTGAGATACTTAAGACTAAATTTAATCAAAAAAGTGAGAGAAAGGAGAACTATAACTCTTTGATGAAATAAATTAAGGAAGGTACAAATGGAAAAATGTCTCATATTCATGGATTAGAAGGATGAATATTATTAAAATGGACATACTACCCAAAGCCATCTATAGAGTCAATGTAATTCCTATCGAGATTTCAATGGTGTTTTTCACAGAAATAGAAAACAAAATTGTAACACTTGTATGGAACCACAAAAGACCCTAAAGAGCCAAAACAATCCTAAGAATAAAGCCAGAGGCACCACATTTCCCAATTTCAAACTATATTCCCAAGCTACAGTAGTTAAAGCAGTTTAGTATTAGCATAAAAAAAGATACATATACCAATGAAACAAAGCCCAGAGATAAACACCTGAATATATGTTCAACTAGTTTTTGACAGGGAATATAGAGTATCCAGTAAGGAGAGTCTCTTCAATATACAGTGTTAGGAAAACTGGATAACCACATGCATAAAAGTAAAATTTAACCATTATCTTATACCACTCACAAAAATTAATTCAAAATGGACCTACACATAAGACCTGCTACCATGACACTCCAGGAAGAAAACACAGGGGGAAAGCTCTTTCATACAGAACTGATTTTTAAGATATAATTCCAAAAGCACAAGCAACAAAAGCAAAATCAACAAGTGAGACTACATAAAAGTTAAAGCTTCTGCAGAGCAAAACAAAAAGAAAAAAAAAGGCAACATATGAAATGTAAGAAAATATTTGCAAACCCTATATAAATAGTTAATATACAAAACTTAGAAAGAACTCATTCAACTCAATTACCAATTCCCCCCAAAAAACAATGCAGTTAATAAATGGACAAAGGATATGAACTGACATTTTCCAAAGACACACAAATGGTCAACAGGTACAAAAAAAAGATGCTCAACATCACTAATTATCAGAGAAATTCAAGTCAAAAGCACACTGAGTTATCACCTCACATCTGACATAATGGCTTGCATCAACAAAACAAGAAATAACAAGTGTTGGTAAGAATGGAGAAAAGGGAACCTTTGTAAATTCTTGATGGAAATCCAAATTAGTTCAACCACTATGGAAACCAGTATGGAGGTTTCTCAAAAAATTAAAAATAGAACCACCGTATGATCCAGCAGCCCTACTCCTGGTCTATATCCAAAGGTAATGAAGACAGGATACTAAAAAGATATCTGCTACTCGCTCCACGTCCCACCCTCTCCTTCTTATCCCCTCACTGTGTCCATAAGTCTGTTCTCTATGCCTGCATCTCCATTGCTACCCAGCAAATAGGTTCATCAATAGCATGAAAACATATATGCTAACATAGGTTAAAAGACGCTTACTCCTTGGAAGGAAAGTTATGACCAACCTAGATAGCATATTCAAAAGCAGAGACATTACTTTGCCAACAAAGTTCCGTCTAGTCAAGGCTATGGTTTTTCCTGTGGTCATGTATGGATGTGAGAGTTGGACTGTGAAGAAGGCTGAGCGCTGAAGAAATGATGCTTTTGAACTGTGGTGTTGGAGAAGACTCTTGAGAGTCCCTTGGACTGCAAGGAGATCCAACCAGTCCATTCTAAAGGAGATCAGCCCTGGGATTTCTTTGGAAGGAATGATGCTAAAGCTGAAACTCCAGTACTTTGGCCACCTCATGCGAAGAGTTGACTCATTGGAAAAGATTCTGATGCTGGGAGGTATTGGGGGCAGGAGGAGAAGGGGCCGACAGAGGATGAGATGGCTGGATGGCATCACTGACTCGATGGACGTGAGTCTGAGTGAACTCTGGGAGTTGGTGATGGACAGGGAGGCCTGGCGTGCTGCAATTCACGGGGCTGCAAAAAGTCAGACAGGACTGAGCAACTGAACTGAACTGAACATATGTAAAATAGATAGCCAATGGGAATTTGCTATGTGACTCAGGGAATTCAACCGGGGGCTCTGAAACAACCTAGAGGGGTGTGATAGAGTGGGAGGAAGAAAAGAGACTGAAAAGGAGAAAACTATGCATACCAATGGTTAATCCATGTTGATGTACGGCAGAAACCAATACAATATTGTAATTACCCTTCAATTAAAAGTAAATTTTAAAAAACACATATCTGCATATCCTTGTTTATTGCAGCATTATTCACAATAGTCAAAATATGGGAAGAATCTAAATGTGCATAAACTGATGAATGGACAAACCATGAGAAAGAACAGCCTATCATTTGGAGCAACATGGATGGATCCTGAGGCCTTTGTTCTAAGGGAGATGAGTCAGAAAAAACAAATACTGCAGTGCTATCACTTACATGTGGAACTTTAAAACATCAGATGCACAGAAGCAGGGTAGAATAATGGTTACTAAAGGCTGGGCCATGGAAGAATTGGGAGATGTTGTTTAAAGTTATAACTTGCAGCTTCAAGATCCATAAGTTCTGGAGATCTGATTGCACAGTATGGTGAGCCTGGCATGCTGCAGTCCTTGGGCTGCAAAGAGTCAGACCCAACTGAGCAACTGAACAACAGTGAGTACAGTCAACAGTACTGTATTATAAACTTCTAAGTTGCTAAGAAATTAGATCTAAACTATTCTTATCACAAAAAAATGATAATTACATGACATGATAGAGGTGTTACCTAACACTAAGGTGGTAATCATATTACAACAGATAAATGTACCAAATCATTTTATACAATGTACCAAATGTACCAAATCATTGTATACAATACACATTGTATACAATGCACTCCTTACATTTGTACAATACTGTATGTCAATTACGTCTCAAAAATAATTATATTGCTATATAGAAGTTTTCCAAATTTCATTAGAAAATGATAATCACATTTACCTCTAGGATTAGATCTCATGGTCAAATTGGATTTGTACTTTGTTTCTCTAATTTAAAAATTATTTCAGCTTTTCTTACATTAATTCCATATATCTTAAACTAAAGCCCAGTGATTATTCAAAATCATGTATTAATAATTGACACCTAGTAGCAGAGAAGATGATGGCACCCCACTCCAGTACTCTTGCCTGGAAAATCCCATGGACACAGGAGCCTGGTGGGCTGCAGTCCATGGGGTCGCTAGGAGTTGGACACGACTGAGCGACTTCACTTTCACTTTTCACTTTCATGCATTGGAGAAGGAGATGGCAACCCACTCCAGTGTTCTTGCCTGGAGAACCCCAGGGATGGAGGAGCCTGGTGGGCTGCTGTCTATGGGGTCGCACAGAGTCGGACACGACTGAAGCGACTTAGCAGCAGCAGCAGCCGCAGCAGTGGAGTGCTAGGTCATTTCTTGCCAAAACTCCTTAAATTATGATGAAAGGAAAAGGAAAGTGGGTATGGATGAGAGCAGAAGCCGAAAGGTACAGAAAGGAGATGGGCCACTAGGGAAGCCCTGAACACCTGCATTACAACAGAGAATGGATCAGCAGTTGTCTACCAATGACTTGGAAACAATGCTGCTATTACTCGTTAGACTCTTTTTTCTCCATGTAGATGACCTCGTCTTTGAGTTTGGCACCCACCTCATGACAGAAATCAGCCACACTGTTCCAACTAGACTAACTGTCTAGCAGACCCACAAAATCATGAGAAATAACAAATCTCTATTATAAGCCATTGAGTTTGGGGTAGCTGGATAAACAACTGGTGAGAACTGACACAGTGTCTTAATCTACTGAGACTGTGAGTTGATTCAACAACTAGGTTTTCTCTTGCTGACAAATATGACCAGTAACACAACTGGTCACACAGTAGAATGTCACATTCCATCATAGAGAATAAACGGCCTAGGTGACGGTCAGTTAAAGCCTATAACTGAAAACACTGTCAGTATATTTTAATTTCAATGGTTTAAAAATTGTTTTGTGGATGTCCTGGTTTTCAGGACAAGCTTCAAAGGCTGTCTTGAAAGAAAGGCCAGTATGTCACTCTGATTCTAATGAACCACAGGTGTTAAATATAGGGCTTTCATTTTAGAAAAAGTTTTCATTTCATGAAAAGGCCCACCTGAAAATAAACTTTAATAAAGATATGAAAGTCCCTAAAATCATCCAATTGCACTAGAATTTTTTAGCCAAGACCCAGAGAAGTAAGGTGGTTTAAGTTCATGAACCTGAACATGAGCATGATAGAATCCAAACTCTTCTCTATTCACCTAACTGGGGTTTTCATCTCCCGCAACTTCCTGATATTGTCAATTTGGAGAATGAGGTCTTGGCAACCGCAGGTGCCTACAGGCCAAGAGATGACTTGGAATCTGTGGCTTTATTTTTTTTTAATTCAGTCAAATATTTACTAAACGACAGTCACTGTCACCTACATATAGGTCCTACCTTAGACATGTTTCCCTTTGAAGAAGGAAGTCAACCTAGAGTTATAAAATAGCAGGAGGACTAGGATAGCATTTCTACCAAGCTCTAAGTCTCATTAGCTACTGGGAAAGTTTATTAAGGTAAGTAAAACTTGATTCTCCTTCCCCCTTTTTCATCCCAAAATATGCAATCCTTTGGTCTTACAGTCTATATATACACAGCTTTACTATTGTGTGTTTGCTTTTATGTAATCCAATAGAAAGATAAGGAAATTTAGCTTTAATCTTTAACTTAATATAAGCCATCATTATATTGGATTGCCAACCATTAAGGTTGAGTTTAAATATTATAAACAAGCTCCATTCATTTTGCAAATCAAGAACAAGTCAATAGTGTTTGCTTACGAGGTCAAGACTAAAGAGTACACTGCATTCCCTCTTTCTTCCCCTCTGCACCAAGTAATGAGCTCTCTGATGGAATATGTACAAGGAAATAACTTTTGCATAAAGTAAAACCATATACACAGATTAAAAAAAAAAAACCTTATTCTTGCATAAGGATACCTTAGTCTTATCGTAAATCCCACATCTGGTTTACCCCAGGTACATCTTTATCAAGCATTCTTTACTAGGGCTTCCCATACCCATTTCCCAAAGCAGAATAAATAAAGATGCTTACGAATAGCAAATATTTACAAACAAGTTATCACATTTATCGGAGAAGGCAATGGCACCCCACTCCAGTACTCTTGCCTGGAAAATCCCATGGACAGAAGAGCCTGGTAGGCTGCAGTCCATGGGGTCGCTGGGAGTCAGACACGACTGAGTGAATTCACTTTCACTTTTCACTTTCATGCATTGGAGAAGGAAATGGCAACCCACTCCAGTGTTCTTGCCTGGAGAGTCCCAGGGACAGAGGAGCCTGGTGGGAGGCCGTCTATGGGGTCACACAGAGTCGGACACATTTATCAGGTCAACAGAAGCATAATAAAAAGTTACCAGAAACCATTGTGCACAGAAGTGAGCCAACTTTTAAGTGTCATACAGTAAGTCTCTAAGCTACACAGACTTATTAATGAAGAATTTGCTATTTTTCAGATACATTTTGGACAGTACACTCTTCTCTAGTACTAATGGGGACTTCTCACATTTCATACTTAGTATGATTGATGTAAAATTAGCTAAGTTTATCTTACCACAAAGAAGAATAATCACATCCCTGCCTTAGAGGAAGAAATTATAAAAAGAAGGTGTTATTCTTTTACTTCAGTTTCAACTAACATCATGAGAACTAAGTGCTGGACACTTTCACTACCTTTGATCATTTAATTCTCTGAGTAGTCTGACAGTGCAAACATACTTCCTTTTCACAGAAGAAGAAACAAAGTCGAAAGTATGTATGAAAAAATAGTAACTTTTTAGTAGCAAAGATATTTGCAGACAATCTATGGTTAGCAGACTAGAGATCCTCACTACTCACCAAAAAGGTATCTACATCTTCATCATTAGAACCTGTTAATATGCAATGCTATGCTAAGTCACTTCAGTAGTGTCTGACTCTGTGCGACCCCATAGACGGCAGCCCACCAGGCTCCCCCAACCCTGGGATTCTCCAGGCAAGAACACTGGAGTGAGTTGCCATTTCCTTCTCCAATGCAGGAAAGGGAAAAGGGAAAGTGAAGTCGCTCAGTCGTGTCCAACTCCTAGCGACCCCGTGGACTGCAGCCTACCAGGCTCCTCCGTCCATGGGATTTGCCAGGCAAGAGTACTGGAGTGGGGTGCCATTGCCTTATCTAGCAAAGGCAAATTAAGGTTGTTAATCAACTGACTTTAAAATAAGTAGATTATCTTAGATTTCCCCCGTAGACCCGATATAATCATCAGTACAGTTCAGTTCAGTTGCTCAGTCATGTCCAACTCTTTGCAACCCCATGAATCGCAGCACGCCAGGCCTCTCTGTCAATCACCATATCCCGGAGTTCATTCAAACTCAGGTCCATTGAGTCAGTGATGCCATCCAGCCATCTCATCCTCTGTCGTCCCCTTTTCCTCCAGCCCCCTATCCCTCCCAGCATCAGAGTCTTTTCCAATGAATCAACTCTTCACATGAGGTGGCCAAAGTACTGGAGTTTCAGCTTTAGCATCATTCCTTCCAAAGAACACCCAGGGCTGATCTCCTTTAGAATGGACTGGTTAGATCTCCTTGCAGTCCAAGGAACTCTCAAGAGTCTTCTCCAATACCACAGTTCAAAAGCATCAATTCTTTGGTACTCAGCTTTCTTCACAGTCCAACTCTCACATCCATATATGACCACTAGAAAAACCATCGCCTTGACTAGATGGAGCTTTGTTGGCAAAGTAATGTCTCTGCTTTTCAATATTCTATCCAGGTTGGTCATAACTTTTATTCTAAGGAGTAAGCGTCTTTTAATTCCATGGCTGCAGTCACCATCTGCAGTGATTTTGGAGCCCAAAAAAATAAAGTCTGACACTGTTTCCACTGTTTCCCCATCTATTTGCCATGAAGTGATGGGACCAGATGCCATGATCTTACTTTTCTGAATGTTGAGCTTTAAGCCAACTTTTTCACTCTCCACTTTCACTTTCATCAAGAGGCTTTTTAGTTCGTCTTCACTTTCTGCCATAAGGGTGGTGTCATCTGCATATCTGAGGTTATTGATATTTCTCCTAACAATCTTGATTCCAGCTTGTGTTTCTTCCAGCCCAGCGTTTCTCATGATGTACTCTGCATATAAGTTAAATAAGCGGGATGGCAATACACAGCCTTGACGTACTCCTTTTCCTATTTGGAACCAGTTTTTTGTTCCATGTCCAGTTCTAACTGTTGCTTCCTGACCTGCATATAGGTTTCTCAAGAGGCAGGTCAGGTGGTCTGGTATTCCCATCTCTTGAAGAATTTTCCACAGTTTATTGTGATCCACACAGTCAAAGGCTTTGTCATAGTCCCCTTAAAAGAGGAAAGGAAGGTCGAAGATGTTGGCCCAAGGTAAAGATGCTGAGATGATAGCTTTGACGATGGAGGAAGACAAACCAAGAAGTGCAGCAGCCTCTAGAAAGTAGAAAAAGAACAGAAAGAAGCTCTTTTCTAAAGCCTCCAGAAAGAAATGCAGCCTGCAAAGAGCTTAATTTTAGCTGACACTCATGTTGTACTTCTAACCTACAGAACTGTCAAAAAATAAGTTTGTGTTGTTTTAGGACACTAGTTTAGTTGCTAAGTCATTTTTTACTTTTCTGTTACCCCATGGACTGTAGCCTGCCAGGCTCCTCGGTCCATGGGATTTCCTAAGCAACAATACTGGAGTGGGTTGCCATGTCCTCCTCCAGGAGATCTTCCCAACCCAAGGATCAAACCTTCATCTCTTGGGTCTCCTGCATTGGCAGGCAGGTTCTTTATCACATAGCCAACAGTGAAGTTTCAAGACACTAAGTTTGTGCTAATTTGTTACTGCCGATACAGGCGACTAATACACCAGCATAACCAAGCCACACGTTTCACGTCACCAGCAATGCCATGTGCTCTGAGCACAAAGTGACGAGCAGGATGTCTCATCACTGTGAAATCCTTTCCTTAAACTCATCACCCTAGTCAAATGATGAAAAGACATCAAACCCAAATGGGAACTTTTCAGAAAGTACTTCAAGTATACTCTTCAAAACATTCAAGGTCATGAAAAACAAGAGAGACTGAAAAGCTACCACAGACTTGCGGAGCCTCAGAGGACAAGATGACTAAATGCAACGTTGCATCTTTGGCTGGATCTTGGAGCTGAGAAAGGACATTTGTGGAAAACTTAGTGAAATGTGAATAAAGCCTCTAATTAATAGTGTTGTTAATTTCTTAGTTTTGACAACTTACCATGGTTAGGTTATCATTAGGAGAACAGGGGAAAGGGAGATGGTAAGTAACTCTACCTTGCAAAATTTTGTAAACCAAAAATTATTCCCAACTAAAGATAATTTTAAAATATATATATATATATATAATTATATTTTATGCATGCATGTATTTTAAGTATTTATACATTCTTTATATATGATTATTTATATGTAAACCATATATTTGGAGTAGAAAATGGCAATCCACTCCAATATTCTTGCCTGGAGAATTCCATGAACACAGGAGTGTAGTAGGGTACAGTGCATAGGGTCACAAAGGGTCAGACACCACTGAGCAACTGAGCAAAGCATATATTACAAGCAATGTGTATGTTAATTCAAACACACCAAAGCCACAGGCCTTACAGAATCCACTTCAGAATCCATGTCTTCTAAGTTCTAGTTCCTCATTTCCTCCCCACTACCCTATTTTCTCTTCAGTCTCATCATCCACTCAGAGTGAACTTGCCTGACCCATCTATACCATTAACTCAATTAAAGTCAGAACTATCTAGAATAAAGAACAAGTTTCAATTACTTGCTTAAAAATAAGAAGTAAAAGGTTAAAAAAAAAACTTAGAAGTTTGTGGATAAGGAACATCCCTGCTGCTGCCGCTGCTGCTAAGTCGCTTCAGTCGTGTCCGACTCTGTGCGACCCCATAGATGGCAGCCCACCAGGCTCCCCCGTCCTTGGGATTCTCCAGGCAAGAACACTGGAGTGGGTTGCCATTTCCTCCTCCAATGCATGAAAGTGAAAAATGAAAGTGAAGTCGCTCAGTCGTGTCCGACCCTCAGCAACCCCATGGACTGCAGCCCACCAGGCCCCTCCATGGGAGGGGAAATCCCGTCCATGGGATTTTCCAGGCAAGAGTACTAGAGTGGGGTGCCATTGCCTTCTCTGAAGGAACATCCCTACAACTAACTTTTTCTCAGTTGCCCGCTTCTTTCCTGCGTAGTTACAACTCTTTTTGTGGGATTTTACTTTCAATAAGGAATAATCTATCTAGGGTAGTTCTGTTATTGATGTTGCTTCAAACTCCGGGTGTCCTGAAGCAAGTGCTGTGATGAAGACATCTTATCACATCATTGAGATTAAGTGGGGACTGATGATCATATGAGTTACAACCATAAGAATATTCAGCATTCACTGAGCTTACTATGATCCAGCCACTGTTATCAGTCCTTTAAATGGGTTTATCTCATTCAATCCACAAAACCTTATGATGTGGAACTATCATTACTCATTTCCAAGTGAAGAAACTGAGACAAAGACTAGTTAAGTGACTTGTTACATGTAGAGGCAGATTTCAAACCTCACCAGTCTGATTCCAGAATTCAGTATCTGACTATAACAAACAGCACAAATTTGGGGCTAAGAGTATGGTTCAGTATATCCTTATGTTATTTTATTTCATTTTTTTTAGAGGGATGAGATATTAATTCAAAGCTCCATTTTACATGGAAGTTTCATTTTCTTTTTAGATCTTTTGGGATCATTATTAATTCCACTGATCTTAATTTTTTTTAAACTCCGTATTGGGGTATAGCTGATTAACAGACAATACTGTGTCTGTTTCAGGTGAACAGCGGAGGGACTCAGCCATACACACACACACATCCTTCCTCCCTGAAACTCCCCTCCCATTCAGGCGGCCACGCAACACTGAGCAGAGTTCCATGTGCTATACACTAGGTCTTGCTGGCTATCCATTTTAAGTATAACACTGTAGTACATCCTCTATATAAATGATGATATTAAGAGCTAACACTTAATAAGGGTGACTGCAGCCACGAAATTAAAAGACACTTACTCCTTGGAAGGAAAGCTATGACCAACCTAGATAGCATATTAAAAAGCAGAGACATTACTTTGCCAACAAAGGGCCGTCTAGTCAAGGCTATGGTTTTTCCAGTGGTCATGTATGGATGTGAGAGTTGGACTGTGAAGAAAGCTGAGCACCTAAGAATTGATGCTTTTGAACTGTGGTGTTGGAGAAGACTCGAGAGTGCCTTGGACTGCAAGGAGATCCAACCAGTCCATCCTAAAGATCAGTCCTGGATGTTCATTGGAAGGACTGATGTTGAAGCTGAAACTCCAATACTTTGGCCATCTGATGTGAACAGCTGACTTATTTGAAAAGATCCTGATGCTGGGAAAGATTGAAGGCAGGAGAAGGGGACAATGGAGGATGAGATGGTTGGTTGGCATCACCGACTCAATGGACATGAGTTTGGGTAGACTCCGGAGGTTGGTGATGGACAGGGAGGCCTGGTGTGCTGTGGTTCATGGGGTCACAAAGAGTCGGACACAACTGAGTGACTGAACTGAACTGAACCTCATTTCAACTTCATGACCGTGCCCATGATGGAGGTACTTTCACTGTAACTGAGCAGGTTCCCCAGGCAGTAGACTCAAGAGATGAGAGTGCAGGAGGTTTATGGGCAAGCGTGCCTCAACACTGACACCTGAAGGGGAAGGGAGGGGAAGGAGACTGTACAGAAGAGAGGCTGGACTGTGATGAAGCCCAAAAAGTTCTCAGCCATTCCCTGGGGAGCTCTGGAGCTGACAGGGCCCTGCAGAGATGTACAAATTGGGATAAGGCGTCAGGTATTTACCTGCTCCATGACCAGTTGCTGGATATGGGCTGCCCAGGAAATGTTGAGTTCTTGGGTGAGGGCAGAGGGTAAGCTCCAGAGGGAACTCAGCTGTGAGTCAGCTCCAACACTCTCAGCAGCTGGAAAATCAGCACTTCATTCGTGGAATATAGGTGGAGTGCTAAGCAGGGTGCCAGATATTCACAGGTGAAAACACTGAGGAGTAGAGAATAAACTGCATGTCCCAAGTCAAATAAATAGAAAGCAAGAGATGAGGCATGATTCCAGCTCTGCTGGACTTAGCTTCCCTGGTGGCTCAGTGGTGAAGAATCCACCTGCCAATGCAGGAGACACAGACTTGGTCCCTGGGTTAGGAAGATCCGCTAGAGAAAAACATAGCAACCCACTCCCAAATTCTTGCCTGGGCAATCCCACAGACAGAGGAGCCTGGTGGGCTAGAGTCCACAGGGTTCTAAAAAAGCTGGATATGACTTAACAACTAAATGACAACAACAACAGCAAGATAGATGAGGCATAAACTCCAGCTCTGCTAACTTTAGGACGAGTTCTTACCAGTGTGCTATGCTGCCTCAGGAACCTAAGAACGATTAAGAACCAAAAATGGGTTAGCTGAGTATGGTAGGAAGAAATACTCTTAAGGCAACACAACTGTAACAGAAGCTACCTCATTCAGTCCAGGGTGTCAGAAGGCAAGGTCAAATGACCCCTGAAGCATGACTGAAGAAGGCAAGAATGAATTCCGTGTACATTTTTAATTTAGTTACAGTGATTGTTAGCTATCTTTTTTTAAAGGATGATATCAAATTTATTTCCTGCTACTGCTGCTGCTAGGTCGCTTCAGTTGTGTATGACTCTGTGGGACCCCATAGACAGCAGCTCACCAGGCTCCCCCATCCCTGGGATTCTCTGGGCAAGAACACTGGAGTGGGTTGCCATTTCCTTCTCCAATGCATGAAAGTGAAAAGTGAAAGTGAAGTCGCTCAGTCGTGTCTGACTCTTAGCGACCCCAAGGACTGCAGCCTACCAGGCTCCTCCATCCATGGGATTTTCCAGGCAATAGTACTGGAGTGGGTTGCCATTGCCTTCTCTGATTTATTTCCTAAAAAGGGCAAAAAATTAAATTTTCTTAAAGTTTACATGCCCAAACCATGAAAGATTAAAAATAGAATTTCAGAAGTGTTAGTATAAGAATAGAACTCCCATATCAGCAACCTCCAACTTTATGGGAAATTAGGCTTTCTTCAGCTAGAATTCACATATGTGTAATTAACTCTGCTCATAGAGGGCAAGGGAATAGAATTCTCTGTATAAACATATTTTTGAAAATTGATATGATGATATATTTTAATGTATTTACTCTAGGTCAAATTATTACATGATTAACAGTCATGAATAACCCTCAGAAACATTTCACTTTTTTGGGTAATTGAACAGGAATTGAATAGGCTGTTTGATTAAACTTGTTTTCTAAAGTACAGACCTTGTCTTATAATACCTTTGAAAGGCTCTAACTTCCAATGTATCAAAGAGAGAATCTTATCTTTCTATTCCACATTTAACAGATGTGAGCAAATTGAGAAGATCTGAAGAGAAGTAACTCCAAATATACATGGGAGGGTAATTAGAAAAATCAGAAAGAACAAAATGAGGGGATGAAGAATGAGGTGGAAAAGGAAGAGGCAGAGATGGAGGAGCTAGTTTAAGTTTTGACTGTAGAAATAGTAACCATGAGGTCATTAGAATGGAAAAGATATTAGAAATTTTGTATTTTAGGTTCTTTCTGATTTATCTCCACAAAACTACCAATAAGTCCCACTCTTCCCATAATTCTACTTTCATATTTTCTTTAAACATAAACCTGAGAAACTGTCAAATTCCTTTCTAAAAATCAAGCTATAATATGTCTATAAGGGCATTCCTCCAGATTTTCTCCTGTAATAAACACTGCCTCAAAAGGAAATGACTCTGATCTGGCATTAGTTTCTAAAAACGTATTCTATGATCACTGCATTCTTTTCTAAGCTATTCATGAAATGACTGTTTATTAGTCTATTTGAGAGCTTGACCAGGGCTGATGTCATGCTCTCACATCAAATCTATACTTCAGAATTATCCTGCTCTTTTATACTTGCAAGAGTTCTGGGGTCTTTGGCACCAACCAGGTTGTCAGTGGTTAACAGTGGTAAACAGTCCTAATGATAAACAATCATAGAAGCTATTTTTGAATGAAATTTTCACTGTATTATACAATAACATGAAGATTATTCTCTCTAGTTGAAAAAGACATTCACAAAGGAACAAAACCTCCATGCACAAAAGTACTCAAGCAAACACAGGACAAGTCCATGTTGGAGAGTAAAGTGCTGCTAATTTCTTTTCTGTCGTCTATGGTGGCTCAGATGGCAAAGCTTCTGCCTACAGTGTGGGAGACCTGGGTTCAATCCCTGGGTTGAGAAGCTCTCCTGGAGAAGGAAATGGCAACCCACTCTGGTATTCTTGCCTGGAAAAACCACTAAAATAGAGTTCAACCTCTTTATGCTCACATACCCTAATTTTTAGAAACAGTGCATTATTTTTACTCTCTAGGGCAGTGGGGTCAAGGGTCACTATAGGGAACAGGAATGCACACATGAATAAGAAGGACTGTTGTGGCAAGTGTGGCAACCTTATTAAAATCCAAACCTTTAATGGAGAAAAAACAAGAAAAAATAAATATGGCTATTTGGGATTAATTTCCATCTCACTGAATATTGGAAAAGCTAAGAAGTCAGAGGAAGGCAAATAATAAGCTTAAAGACAATGAGATAATACATTTCTAAGTATCTATAATAAATATTTATTTCTTAAGTTAAAATAAGTATCTGGAAGAGAAAGAAGATTCTGGGAAAATGGCTGCCTGACTTACATTCCTGGCCCCTTTGTCTTCCCCTCAGCTTCCTGTCCAAAGATTTAGTCATAAATTACCAATGATGATAAAAATTCCAGAGAAAAGCACAGCCCTTGTTGGTGGGCCTGTGACATAATCAATATACCAAGAGAGCTTAAGGTTAAGGCTACTGACCTAGGCTTTTGGTGTCAGATACTGGTAGACACTGGATTTGGGTAAGAAATGGTGTTTCTGCTATTTCCTTTCTTATGAAGATGGCCTGTGTAGCTATTAAAAGCAATCTAGAAGAAACTATACTCATAAACTGAATCATATGTGGTCCATTGGTTAAGAGATGCCATTTCTCTTTTGCTTCGTCCTTAAGATTCTAAAACTGAGAAGCCCTTCTCCTTATTCCCCAGTAGACTACTCACAGTTTTTCCTGCCTGATTCTCTCAGAGATGCCCCGGGATTGTTGTCAACTGAGTTCCCAAAAATCTGTCTATGCTGTACTGGAGTTACTTATACCTATGAGCAGGCAAAGAAAAATTAACACATCTTTAATGTAGACACCACAAAGAGATCAACTGGGACAAAATATTTATATTCCATGGATAACAAATATTCTATAAATATTTATATGAATAAATAAAATCATACATTTATTCCATAAATAAAATGGAGTAGCCATCATGGTCAACAAAAGAGTCTGAAATCCACTACTTGGATGCAATCTCAAAATGACAGAATGATATCTGTTTGTTTCCAAGGCAAATCATTCAACATCACAGTATCCAAGTCTATGCCCCAACTAGTAACACTGAAGAAGCGGAAGTTGAACGGTTCTATGAAGACCTACAAGACCTTTTAGAACACCCAAAAAGATGTCCTTTTCATTATAGGGGACTGGAATGCAAAAGTAGGAAGTCAAGAAAAACATGGATTAACAGGCAAATTTGGCCTTGGAATACGGAATGAAGCAGGGCAAAGACTAAGAGAGTTTTTCCAAGAAAATGCACTGGTCATAGCAAACGCCCTATTCCAACAACACAAGAGAAGACTCTACACATGGACATCACCAGATGGTCAACACTGAAATCAGATTGATTATATTCTTTGCAGCCAAAGATGGAAAAGCTCTATATAGTCAACAAAAACAAGACCAGGAGCTGACTGTGGCTCAGATCATGAACTTCTTATTGCCAAATTCAGACTGAAATTGAAGAAAGTAGGGAAAACCACTAGACCATTCAGGTATGACCTAAATCAAATCCCTTATGATTATACAGTAGAAGTGAGAAATAGATTTAAAGGCCTATTCTGATAGAAAGAGTGCCTGATGAACTATGGAATGAGGTTCATGACATTGTATTGGAGACAGGGATCAAGACCATCCCCAAGGAAAAGAAATGCAAAAAAGCAAAATGGCTGTCTGGGGAGGCCTTACAAATAGCTGTGAAAAGAAGAGAAGCGAAAAGCAAAGGAGAAAAGGAAAGATATAAGCATCTGAAAGCAGAGTTCCAAAGAATAGCAAGAAGAGATACGAAAGCCTTCTTCAGCGATCAATGCAAAGAAATAGAGGAAAACAACAGAATGGGAAAGACTAGAGATCTCTTCAAGCAAATTAGAGATACCAAGAGAACATTTAATGCAAGGATGGGCTCAATAAAGGACAGAAATGGTATGGAGCTAACAGAAGCAGAAGATATTAAGAAGAGGTGGCAAGAATACACAGAACTGTACAAAAAAGATCTTCACGACCCAGATAACCACGATGATGTGATCACTCACCTAGAGACAGACATCCTGGAATGTGAAGTCAAGTGGGCCTTAGAAAGCATCACTACAAACAAAGCTAGTGGAGGTGATGGAATTCCAGTTGAACTATTTCAAATGCTGAAAGATGATGCTGTGAAAGTGCTGCACTCAGTATGCCAGCACATTTGGAAAACTCAGCAGTGGCCACAGGACTGGAAAAGGTCAGTTTTCATTCCAATTCCAAAAAAAGGCAATGCCAAAGAATGCTCAAACTTCTGCACAATTGCACTCATCTCACACGCTAGTAAAGTAATGCTCAAAATTCTCCAAGCCAGGCTTCAGCAATATGTGAACCGTGAACTTTCTGATGTTCAAGCTGGTTTTAGAAAAGGCAGAGGAACCAGAGATCAAATTGCCAACATCCGCTGGATCATGGCAAAAGCAAGAGAGTTCCAGAAAAACATCTACTTCTGCTTTATTGACTATGCCAAAGCCTTTGACTGTGTGGATCACAATAAACTGTGGAAAATTCTGAAAGAGATGGGAATACCAGACCACCTGATCTTCCTCTTGAGAAATCTGTAGGTAGATCAGGAAGCAACAGTTAGAACTGGACATGGAACAACAGACTGGTTCCAAATAGGGAAAGGAGTACATCAAGGCTGTATATTGTCACCCTGCTTACTTAACTTATATGCAGAGTACATCATGAGAAACGCTCGACTGGAAGAAACACAAGCTGGAATAAAGATTGCCAGGAGAAATATCAATAACCTCAGATATACAGATGACACCACCCTTATGGCAGAAGGTGAAGAGGAACTAAAAAGCCTCTTGATGAAAGTGAAAGAGCAGAGTGAAAAAGTTGGCTTAAAGCTCAACATTCAGAAAACGAAGATCATGGCATCTGGACCATGACTTCATGGAAAATAGATGTGGAAACAGTGTCAGACTTTATTTTTCTGGGCTCCAAAATCACTGCAGAAGGTGACTGCAGCCATGAAATTAAAAGACGCTTACTCCTTGGAAGGAAAGTTATGACCAACCTAGATAGCATATTCAAAAGCAGAGACATTACTTTGCCAACAAAGGTCTGTTTAGTCAAGGCTATGGTTTTTCCTGTGGTCATGTATGGATGTGAGAGTTGGACTGTGAAGAAAGCTGAGCGCCGAAGAATTGATACTTTTGAACTGTGAGAAGACTCTTGAGAGTCCCTTGGACTGCAAGGAGATTCAACATGTCCATTCTGAAGGAGATCAGCCCTGGGATTTCTTTGGAAGGAATGATGCTAAAACTGAAACTCCAGTACTTTGGCCACCTCATGGGAAGAGTTGACTCATTGGAAAAGACTCTGATGCTGGGAGGGATTGGAGGAAGGAGGAGAATGGGATGACAGGATGAGATGGCTGGATGACATCACTGACTCGATGGACATGAGTCTTAGTGAACTCGTGAGTTGGTGATGGACAGGGAGGCCTGGCGTGCTGTGATTCATGGGGTTGCAAAGAGTCAGACACAACTGAGCGACTGAACTGAACTGAACTGAGTATCTAAAATAAATACAAATTATAAAAAATGCTACAGAAAAAGTTAAATGACCCTAAAGAAAATATGGCCAAAGAATATGAAAAAACAATACAGAAACACTCACCCTGGAAAAACTCTTGCACATATATACAAGAAATCATGTACAGATATACAGATTTCAAAATTATAGGAAAGTGGGAACAACCCATATCTTAAATTATTGTTTAATCATGTATTTGAATACTAAATTAAGGTGAATTGAATAGAAACACATGAATCAATATGGGTAAATCTCAAAAACTTAATAATGAGAAAAAAAGCACATGGACTAAAATATATTGATATGTGTATATATATATATATATATATATATACATATATATATATGGAAGAGGGGAGAAAGAGACTTAAAAATCTGCCCAGGAATGAAAATCAACAAAATGGGGATTATGATTATTTTGGAAAGGAAGAAAAGAAAATATGACCAGAGAACTTAGTGAATCCAGATATTGCTTTCAAATATCTAATATTTCATTTGTAAAATAAACAAAAAAATAGAAAATAAGGCAAAAATTATGATTTAAGTTATGTGTTCACAAAAGATCATATCAGATCAGTTGCTCAGTCATGTCCAACTCTCTGCGACCCCATGAATCACAGCACGCCAGGCCTCCTTGTCCATCACCAACTCCCGGAGTTCACTCAGACTCATGTCCATCGAGTCAGTGATGCCATCCAGCCATCTCATCCTCTGTCGTCCCCTTCTCCTCCTGCCCCCAATCCCTCCCAGAACCAGAGTCTTTTCCAATGAGTCAACTCTTCACATGAGGTAGCCAAAGTACTGGAGTTTCAGCTTTAGCATCATTCCTTCCAAAGAAATCCCAGGGCTGATCTCCTTCAGAATGGATTGGTTGGATCTCCTTGCAGTCTAAGGGACTCTCAAGAGTCTTCTCCAACACCACAGTTCAAAAGCATCAATTTTTGGGGACTCAGCTTTCTTCACAGTCCAACTCTCACATCCATACATGATTATTGGAGCAGTTCCTTTTATCCAAAACATCAGGTACATCAATCCAGAAAGCAAAAGAAAGACATGCAGCAAAGGTTTTCTGACAGCAAGTGTGCAGCAAGTAATATATACCTTTTCTATAATCATCCATGTAATTTTGAGGAAAATATGACACATGCTTCTACCAAATGACAACTTATAAGGACACCATCCCGGATGAAGCACAAGCTGGAATCAAGATTGCCGGGAGAAATATAAATAACCTCAGATATACAAATGACACCACCCTTATGGCAGAAAGTGAAGAAGAACTAAGGAGCCTCTTGATGAAAGTGAAAGAGGAGAGTGAAAAACTTGGTGTAAAGCTCAATATTCAGAAAACGAAGATCATGGCATCTGGTCCCATCATTTCATGGCAGATAGATGGGGAAACAATGGAAACAGGAGAGACTTTATTTTCTTGGACTCCAAATTCACTGCAGATAGTGATTAAAGCCATGAAATTAAAAGACGCTTGCTCCTTGGAAGAAAAGCTATGACAAACCTAGACAGCATGTTAAAAATCAGAGCCATTACTTTCCCAACAAAGGTCCATCTAGTCAAAGCTATGGTTTTTCCAATAGTCATGTATAGAGTGAGAGTTGGACTATAAAGAAAGCTGAGCACTGAAGAATTGATGCTTTTGAACTGTGGTGTTGGAGAAGACTCTTGAGAGTCCTTTCGACTGCAAGGAAATCCAACCAGTCCATCTTAAAGGAAATCAGTCCTGAATATTCATTGGAAGGACTGATGTTGAAGCTGAAACTCCAATACTTTGGCCACGTGATGTGAAGAACTGACTCATTTGAAAAGACCCTGATGCTGGGAAAGATTGAAGGCAGGAGGAGAAGTGGATGACAGAGGATGAGATGGTTGGATGGCATTACTGACTCCATGGACATGAGTTTTAGTAAGCTCTGGAAGCTAGTGATGGACAGGAAGCCTGGCATGCTGCAGTCCATGGGATCACAGAGTCAGACATGACTGAGTGACTGAACTGAGCTGAACTGAAGCACACCATCAGCGAAACAAAGGAAAACAAAATTCGATGAGTAGCAAGCAATGATTTTTAAATATATATATGTATACAAATACTCAATGTTATGTGACTAGGTATTATAATTAAAATATTAATCAATGATTTTTTAAATATAGATATTATTATATTCATATACTAAAATTCCAAACTACTTAAATCCAGGAGTTGGGGAAGTAAATGCATTCCAAACATTTTCCTCAGTAAAGATTTTGGAAAACCAGTCATGGGAAATTTCCTGTGCAGGTTCAGAAATTATTTAATTAACTCTGATGTAGATATATCTTTACATAGATGGTTACAGCAAGAATGTAAGCAGTACTAGAATAAGAAATGCAGTGGTATTGTATTTCCAATTTAAAGTAGACAGTAAAAGCAGAACAGAAAGACATTTAATCAAGCCAGCATAGGGCAAATAAGTTAGAAATAGGGGGAAAGGAAACAAATGTACTCAATAATTAACATGAAGTATGGTGAAAATATTTTAAAATGTCATTAATCACAATAAATATGAAGGACTGAATTTATTTATTCAATGGCAAATAATATCAGATAGAATGAAATAAGAAACTCTAGTGGCATACCGTTTACAAATGATACATATAAAACAAAATATCAAAGACAGATTGAGAACAAAGGAATGAGCAAATCATAGAACTACAAACAAAAGGAAAGTAGCATGGCTCTTATTAATATCAGACAGAGGGCAATTCAAGGTCATAGGCAGGAAAAAAGACTAATTGGATCTGATGATTACTGCATACTTGCTATTTACAGTAAACCACAAAAAAAAAAAAAAAAACCCTGTCATTTTTAGGTCACAAGTAGTCAAATATTGGCAATTTCCAAATTGTCAGCATATACCTGTTAAAAGTATTTTTAAAATAAGTCAAAACTTTACTTTATTGTAAGTCTAATAAAGCAAAGATCATTCACCACTGAGAAAAGTTTAACATTCTTTAAAAAAGAAAACTCATAGATTATATCAATAATGCCAACATATTTGCTAAAACATTTACAAAAGTTCATTAACCTTTTCTAACAAAGTTTCTAAGAAAAACTGGACTAGGAAAAAAGACACTAAGGTACAAAAAATTTAAAATTAATATAAAATTTTTATTAAACAATGAAATGATACAGCTCAAATAAAATCAGAAATACATGAAGATGACCACTATCACTACATTTATTCAACTTGCTTTTAATAATAAAGGGAAAACAGCTTTTTTAAAGTAGTTTAGGAATTAAGAAAAACCAGTGTTTTTTTTTTCTGATTATATGATTGGTTTTAGAAACTCCAAAAAATTCTTCTGATAAATCGTGTATTTAATAAGAGATATTTGCACTGTCAGCTTCCCAAATGGTTCAGTGGTAAAGAATCTGTCTGTGAATGCAAGAGACACAGGAGAAGCAGGTTCAGTTCCTGGGCTGGGAAGATCCTTTGGAGTCAAAAATGGTAACCCACTCCAGCATTCTTACCTGAAATATCCCATGGACAGAGCCTAGCAGGCTACAGTCCATGCTGTTACAAAAAGTCAGAACCAACTGAACATACACACATGAATTTGCACTGTAACTGGATAAATTTGCAAACACAGTAGTATTACTTTATAATTTGAAAATGCAGTCAAAATAGAAAGAAAGAGAAAAGTCATAATAACTGTTGACTATCAACTCACTGAAGAGACCATCAAAGTAATCTTTTTATCCAGCGAAGCCAAATTAATTGTTCTGTATTAAGGGAGAAGACCACCTCCATACATTCTCTGTAGAAACTTGGCAGGAGAAAGACAAAGGAGGCATATATTTAAAGTTTGGGAGGGTTGATCTAAGGCTGATTTTCCCACACAGAGTGGAGGTCTTGATTGGGATAGAACAAAGCTTATTTAACTTATATGCAGAGTACATCATGAGAAACCCTGGGCTGGAAGGAGCACAAGCTGGAATCAAGATTGCTGGGAGATATATCAATAACCTCAGATATGCAGATGACACCACCCTTATGGCAGAAAGTGAAGAGGAACTAAAAAGCCTCTTGATGAAAGTGAAAGTGGAGACTGAAAAAGTTGGCTTAAAGTTCAACATTCAGAAAACTAAGATCATGGCATCTGGTCCCATCACTTCATGGGAAATAGATGGGGAAACAGTGGAAACAGTGTCAGACTTTATTTTTGGGGGCTCCAAAATCACTGCAGATGGTGATTGCAGCCATGAAATTAAAAGATGCTTATTCATTGGAAGAAACATTATGAGCAATGTAGAGAGCATATTAAAAAGCAGAGACATTATTTTGGCAACAAAGGTCCATCTAGTCAAACCTATGGCTTTTCCAGTGGTCACGTACGGATGTGAGAGTTGGACTATAAAGAAATCTGAGTGCCAAAGAATTGATGCTTTTGAACTGTGGTGTTGGAAAAGACTCTTGAGAGTTCCTTGGACTGCAAGGAGATCCAACCAGTCCATCCTAAAGGAGATCAGTCCTGGGTGTTCATCGGAAGGACTGATGCAAAAGCTGAGACTCCAATACTTTGGCTACCTCATGCAAAGAATTGACTCATTGGAAAAGACTCTGATGCTGGAAGGGACTGGGGGCAGGGGGAGAAGGGGACGACAGAGGATGAGATGGCTGGATGGCATCACTGACTCGATTGACATGTGGTTGAGTGAAATCCGGGAGTTGGAGATGGACAGGGAGGCCTGATGTGCTGCAATTCATGGGGTCGCAAAGAGTCAGACACGACTGAGTGACTGAACTGAACTGAACTGAATGTTATAAGAGTTTGTGATTGATGGACATAAGGAAATAAGAATTTTGAAGCAAATCTTAAAGAGTAAAGCCGAAATGACCAAACTAATTTTTATGAGAAATCTGTTTATCCTGATGAGAGCAAGTTAAAAATGTTTTCTTTGAATAAATGAAGAGTCTGAAAATTCTTGAAACAATATAATTATATCCTGAACAAAAGTTCAGTGTTATTATCCTGAACAAAAATTCCCTGGGAAATAATATTCTGTTAATGAAGATAATCAAATAGTAAAATCACCTTGATGTAAAGTTTTATACTTAATCCTATTAATTTATTACTATTAATGGTTTTATATCTCATGGCCAAAATTGTAAAATGCCATGGACTAAATTCAACAAGATAGGTACAATACAAACAGAAATTTGTAAAATAAGGTATAATAAAGACTTTGGTGAGAATGCTTAAAATAGTTAAACTGTGTTCTTTTCTAATTATTACATAAATATAATGCATTTCCAATCAAATTTTTAGAAAATGTGGTGGGCAGAAAGGATCACAAAATTAATTTTAAGTTTCTTATAAACAAGTATCTTGTAAAAGCTGCTTTAAAAGTTTGGGGAGAAACATGAAGCATATGGTAAAGTTTACTATAACTCTATTCAAAACTGTTCGAAATTGACCCAAAAATAAGTAGCTAAATTGTAAACAAACGAGAGAATCTAGATATGATTTAAGTGTATTAGAGAGGATAATATATTATAAAACTGGCATTTTAATTGAATAAGAAAAAGATCTTTAATCTGGTATACGTGTAATCTAGTTCTTGCACAGTAGCTATGTGTGCATGTCAGTTACTCAGTTGTGTACAACTCTTTGCAACCTCATGAACTGTAGATCACCAGGCTTCTCTGTCCATGTAATTCTCCAGGCAAGAATACGAGAGTAGGTTGCCATGCTCTTCTCCACTATTCACCCAAAGTAAACCATATAGATCACTTTCTCACAGTATACATTAACAATGTAGATGGAACAAAGTTTTAACTGTTCAAGAAAAATGTTAATTTAAAAGTGAAGAAAAATTTGGAAAATATTCCTGTAACTTTTAGGTGATAAACTTTCATGAGAAAAGAAAAACCCATAAAAGAAAAAAATATACATTTGACTATTTATATATATATTTATTTAACAGACACAATTATTAACATTAAAAGACATGAGAGAGACTGGACGAAAATTTTTCTGTAACATATGAAAAAAAAGATTAATATTTATAATAAGATGAGGAAAAGATTAAAGCACTCAACAGAAAATAAACACAGGACCTGAGCAGGCAATTCACAAACAAGAGTGGCAAATGACCAATAAACAAGAAAGGATGCTTAACGTAACTAGTGGTCAGGAAAAGTGAGATACCATTTTGAACACATTAAATTCACAGAGACAGAAAGAAAACATTCAATAGGCTACATGTGGATATAGGCTCTCATATTCTATGTATAAGATTAAAAATCTTCACAACTTTTTGAAAGTTTACTAAGTTAAAAAGCTGCACTTTGAACAAGTAAATCTCCTTTTGGGTATTTATCACACAGTTAGTATTTACCAGTTCATAAGTGATTTTTATTTGAGTTTCAGTAATATCATATCATACAAACAAACCAAAAAAAGTGATGCTGTGAAAGTGCTGCACTCAATATGCCAGCAAATTTGGAAAACTCAGCAGTGGCTACAGGACTGGAAAAGGTCAGTTTTCATTCCAATTCCAAAAAAAGGCAATGCCAAAGAATGCTCAAACTTCTGCACAATTGCAGTTATTTCACACTCTAGCAAAGTAATGCTCAAAATTCTGCAAGCCAGGCTTCAACAGTAGATGAACCGTGAACTTCCACATATTCAAGCTGGATTTATAAAAGGAAGAGGAACCAGAGATCAAATTGCCAACATCAGTTGGATCATTGAAAGAGCAAGAGTTCCAGAAAAACATCTACTTCTGCTTTATTGACTATGCCAAAGCCTTTGACTGTGTGGATCACAGTAAGCTGTGGAAAATTCTTCAAGCGGTGGGAACACCAGACCACCTGACCTGCCTCCTGAGAAATCTATATTCAGGTTAAGAGGCAACAGTTAGAAATGGACATGGAACAATGGACTGGTTCCAAATTGGGAAAGGAGTACGTAGCATATACGTACTCTTTTTAACTCTGCATGTAAGTTAAATAAGCAGGGTGACAATATACAGCCTTGACGTACTCCTTTTCCTATTTGGAATCAGTCTGTTGTTCCATGTCCAGTTCTAACTGTTGCTTCCTGACCTGCATATAGGTTTCTCAAGAGGCATGTCAGGGGGTCTTGTATTCCCATCTCTTTCAGAATTTTCCATAGTTTATTGTGATCCACATAGTCAAAGGCTTTGGCATAGTTAATAAGCAGAAATAGATGTTTTTCTGGAACTCTCTTGCTTTTGTGATGATCCAGCAGATGTTGGTGATTTGATATCTGGTTCCTCTGCCTTTATGAAGAGTACATCATGAGAAATGCTGGACTGGAGGAAGCACAAGTTGGAATCAAGATTGCTGGGAAAAATATCAATAACCTTAGATATGCAGATGACACCACCCTTATGTCAGAGAGTGAAGAAGAACTAAAGAGCCTCTTGATGAAAGTGAAAGAGGAGAGTTAAAAAGTTGGCTTAAAGCTCAACATTCAGAAAAATAAGATCATGACATGGGGTCCCATCACTTCATGGCAAATAGAGGGGGAAACAGTGACAGACTTTATTTTTTGGAGCTCCAAAATCATTGCAGATGGTGATTGCAGCCATGAAATTAAAAGACACTTACTCATTGGAAGGAAAGTTATGACCAACCAGCATATTAAGAAGCAGAAACATTACTTTGCCAACAAAGGTCCATCTAGTCAAAGCTATTGGAGAAGGCAATGGCACCCCACTCCAGTACTCTTGCCGGGAAAATCTCATGGATGGAGGAGTCTGAAAGGCTGCAATCCATGGGGTCGCAAAGAGTCAGACACAATTGAGCAACTTCACTTTCACTTTTCACTTTCATGCATTGGAGAAGGAAATGGCAACCCATTCCAGTGTTCTTGCTTGGAGAATCCCAGGGACAGAGGAGCCTGGTGGGCTGCCATCTATGGGGTCGCACAGAGTCGGACACGACTGAAGCGATTTAGCAGCAGCAGCAGCAGTCAAAGCTATGGTTTTTTCAGTAGTCATGTATGGATGTGAGAGTTGGACTATAAAGAAAGCTGAGCGCTGAAGTACTGATGCTTTTGAACTGTGGTGTCGGAGAAGACTCTTGACAGTACCTTCGACTGCAAGGAGATCAAACCAGTCCATCCTAAATGCAATCAGTCCTGAATTTTCATTGGAAGGACTGATGCTGAAGCTGAAACTCCAATACTTTGGCCACCTGATGCAAAGAACTGACTCATTTGAAAAGACTCTGATGCTTGGAAAGATTGAAGGTGGGAGGAGAAGGGGATGACAGAAGATGGGATGGCATCACCGACTCGATGGACATGAGTTTGGGTAAACTCTGGGAGTTGGTGATGGACAAGGAGGCCTGACATGCTGCAGTCCATGGGGGTCACAAAGAGTTGGACACGACTGAGAGACTGAACTAAACTGAATATCATACATTTATAATAAAGTACTTATTCCATTTTCCTTAGTTTAAAATAACACACACAAAGAGGATGGTCATCAAATAATGAATGGTTGACCACATTCTGGTACAGTCATTCTATAGAATAGCAGAAAGCTGTATCATACATAGGAGAGGGGAAATTCTTCTCTACATTCTTTGAGTTCCTGACTGGGCTGACTATTAAACTAATTTAAGACAGGTTAATAGGACAAAAAGCATACAAACCTAATTAAATTTTATATGTATATGGGAGCCTTCACAAGAGAATGGAAGACCCAGAGTCAGGAAGCTTCTCTGCATTTTAAACAAAGAAACAATAAAATTGTGAAGAATTGACAAGCTGATCGGTTTGGGCTATGGATCGCAAATGTGAAGGAGTAGGTGGAAAGATAAGACTCTTAACAGAACAACTGCATCATAAAGAGAACGAGTGCTCAAGAAACCCGCAAGGCCAAACAAACTAAACACTAAGCCTACCAGAGGAAAAAACTTGCCAGAAATAAGACAGTAAAAAAAAAAAAAAAAGCCAATACATGTCATGATTTTAACACTTCCTGTAATAAAGCTTATCAGTTTCACCAAAATAGAAATTAAAAGTAGTACACATTTATAAAGCTATTCATTATTAACTTATCTGGCAATTATCTCTAGCAGTTTTTTCACCTAGTCAAATGTCATTCTTCCCTCAATGACATAATTTCTAAACTATGAAAGTCTTAGGATAAATTAGCTGATGTTTGACAGAAAATAACATGTACATAACTCCTTTTTAAATCTTAAATTCCATATAGTCGAAGTCTAGCATTACCTGCTCACTAAAATGTCTTCACTCTAATGACTCCCTTTCTATGAACCTTTTTAATTAAAAAAACCAGAAAACCATCTCTTGTTCTTTATTTATATGCAAGCTGTCTCTAAGCCACATTATATATTTTTCTTTTTTGAAAAAAATATTTATTTTTAATTGGAAAATAATTGCTTTACAATGCTGTGTTGGTTTCTCTCATACATCAGCATGAATCAGCCATAGGTATACATACATCCCCTCCCTTTTGAACTTCCCTCCCACTTCCCACCCGATCCTACCCCTCTAGATTATCACAGAGCACTGGGTTGAGCTCCCTGTGTTACACAGGAAATTCCCACTGGCTATCTATTTTACATATGGTAATATATATGTTTCAATAGTACTCTCTCAATTAGTCCCACCCTCTCCTTTCCCTGCTGTATCTACAAGTCTTGTTTTCTATATCTGCATCTCTATTGCTCCTCTACAAATAGGTTCATCAGTATCATCTTTCTAGATTCCATATATATGCGTTAATATATGATATTTGTTTTTTCTCTGATTTACTTCACTCTGTATAACATCTAAACTTCATTGCTTTTTCATTTGAAAAATTTCTGTCTTACATTTCACACTGATAGTCATTACTCTTATCAACATTTTGATCACTTTACACCTAAATTACTTACTTTATATTCAAATCTCATGATAGCTATTCTCTGTCTTGTCATCTCCTCTCCTCAAGTGCTTTTTCAAACCACACATCTACTGTCCTTTTCAAGTGCCTACCCTCACCACTTAATAGAATAAATCCCAACAGCTCATTCTGTCTGGCTTGAGTTCTACTGTACATACTTACTGTCTCTTATTAGGCTTGCATGCATGCTTGCTTAGTCGCTCAGCCATGCCCAACTCTTTGTGACTCTTTAGACTGTATGTAGCCCACCAGGCTTCTCTGTCCATGGGATTTTTCAGGCAAGAAAACTGGATCAGGTTGCCATTTCCCTCTCCAAGGGATCTTCCTGGTATGAACCGAGTCTCCTGTGTCTTTGCATTGGTAAGCAGATTCTTTACCACTGAGCTACCTAGGAAGCCCTTAATACTAATATTAGTTTTGGTCTTTTGCAATAGCAGCCTTACACTTCCATCCAGAAAAATATCAAGAGCAAAATCTGAGCAGGAATATTATGGTTGCCCCAATCATGCTAGCAATTTAGTAATCTTTTAAAATAATAAATTTTGACTTCCATTTAGAACAGAGCCATGTACAGTTTGAAGAAAGGCAGGAAAAAGACTGTCCTCTATTGTTGCAAGCAACTTAGCTGTATCAAATTTATAGTATCACCTCTCACAAACAAGCCTTGATGCTTGCCAAATCTGTCCACTGCAGAATTAAATATAACAAATGTCCATATTAACTCTAGCCTTTTTCCAACTATTCTTCCAAGAATGCAGAGTATTCATTCTCTCTGAAAGAAATTCTAGGAAACATAATTTTCTCTTTCATGTTATATTTCAATGATGTTTTTCATCTTCATTGTTTTTTTCAGTTCCATTTGTAGTTAGGTACCAGAATGACTGACTGTCTACAAGTTAATCTACCTTCATGCACAATTCTTTTTGACTCCATACTTCTGCTCTTTCATACATGAAATGCTTCCTTCATTTCTGTCCACCTGCAAAAATGCAATGTACTCACAGGACTAACCAGAATTTCACTCTTAAAGCCTTTTCTGGTTAGTCAGAATATATTTATCCTCCTTATGGCAAATGTTGTCCTGTTACTGTCTCAACTATGTTAGTCTTGTCTCCTGAAGGTAATTGCAAGTTATGAGTGAGTAAGCATCCTACCTTTTCTTTCTTTTGTGTCTCTCTAATCACAGAGCTACTGTCTCTAATTGCACAGCTAATAATCACTATGGTGTGATCACTCACCTAGAGCCAGACATCCTGGAATGCGAAGTCAAGTAGGCCTTAGGAATCATCACTATGAAAAATGCTAGTGGAGGTGATGGAATTCCAGTGGACCTATTTCAAAGCCTAAAAAGTGATGCTGTTAAAGTGCTGTACTCAATATGCCAGCAGATTTGGAAAACTCAACAGTGGCCACAGGACTGGGAAAGGTCAGTTTTCATTCCAATCCCAAAGAAGGGCAATGCCAAAGAATGTTCAGAATACTGCACAATTGCAGTCACCTCACATGCTAGCAAAGTAATGCTCAAAATTTTCCAAGCCAGGCTTCAACAGTATGTGAACCATGAACTTCCAGATGTTTGAGATGGATTTAGAAAAAGCAGAGGAACCAGAGATCAAATTGCCAACATGAATTGGATCATAGAAAAAGCAAGAGAATTCCAAAAAAAACATCAGTGACAGACTTTATTTTCTTGGGTTCCAAAGTCACTGCAGATGGTGACTGCAGCCATGAAATTAAACGACGCTTGCTCCTTGGAAGAAAAACTATGACCAATCTAGACAGCATATTAAAAAACAGAGACATTACTTTGTCAACAAAGGTCTGTCTATTAAAGCTATGGTTTTTCCAGTAATCATGTACGGACGTGAGAACTGGACTATAACAAAAGCTGAGCACCAAAGAATTGATGCTTTTGAACTGTGATGTTGGAGAAGACTCTTGAGAGTCTTGGACTGCAAGGAGATCAAAGCAGTCAATCCTAAAGGAAACCAGTCCTGAATATTCATTGAATCCAGGACTGATGCTGAGACTGAAACTCCAATACTTTGGCCACCTGAGGTGAAAAACTGACTCGTTGGAAAAGACCCTGATGCTGGGAAAGATTGAAGCCAGGAGAGGAGGAGAAAGGGACGACAGAGGATGAGATGGTTGGATGGGATCACTGATTCAATGGACATGAATTTGAGCAAGCTCCAGGAGCTGGTAATGGACAGGGAAGCCTGGTGTGCTGCAGTCCATGGGGTTGCAAAGAGTCAAACACGTCTGAACCACTGAACTGAATTGAATCACACAGCACATACTCAGTCATCAATGTGTATTTGTTAATCAATTAAAAACCATAAGCCATAACATCTTATTTGACAAATCACTGTAGAAATAAATTTATGACCAAAACTAAACTTAATTACCATTTATATCCTCAGTAATATGTTGCAATGGCACAAAAGCCTTCACCAACCAATGTATAAGTCAAGACACACAGACTGTTCGTTATTTACTCAATATATTTGACAATATCAATGTAAAGTGGAATACTATATATTGGAACATTTTATGCCCAGAGATATTAATTCAAGCTGTCTAAAATCCTATTTTTTTTTCCAAAAAGACAACTCTTCTTTGTACCTGACGACATCCAACAGTCACTGTGTTCCAATTAAAATAAAATAATAGACCATGAGGAAATGCAAGAGTCTGAAAAATGCCCTAAAGGAGAGGAAACAAGGAAAAGTTTCCATTTAGATACTCTATTGGAAGTATTTCTTATATTTTAGATATTCTTCAGTTCAGTACAGTTCAGTTCAGTCGCTCAGTCGTGTCCGACTCTTTGCAACCCCATTTGCCTCTTTCCCCAGGGAGGTAGCATGCCAGGCCTCCCTGTTCATCACCAACTCCCGGATTTCACTCAAACTCATGTCCATCAAGTCGGTGATGCCATCCAGCCATCTCATCCTCTGTCGTCCCCTTTTCCTCCTGCCCCCAATCCCTCCCAGCAGAGTCCTTTCCAATGAGTCAACTCTTCGCATGAGGTGGCCAAAGTACTGGAGTTTCAGCTTTAGCATCATTTCTTCCAAAGAACACCCAGGACTTAGGATGCTAGAAAAGAGGAATTAGCTATCCAGTGACATTTGTGAACATGACTACCTGGGGAACTGACATCAGAGCATGCTGACATGCATGTTACATAACAGTTCTGAAAATCCTTCCAGATCTATTCATGTTTTTGAGAACAGATGTATCTTCTTCTAGATTTCTTTTTTCTTTCAACATTGAGAAGCTGAATTTGAAGTTTGGGATCAATTTATAGATTTCCCATACTGTGAAGTCATTTTCTATAACATTCTGTTTGGAGTAAAAAATAATGTTTATCTTTATAGCAATGAAAAAAATCTCCATTTGGAATATAAAATGGGACAGTCAGTATGATTAGGAAATCAGTTAAATAATATGTTTTTCTTGAAGACAATCTGTTTTGTTTTGAATTCTTAGAGGAAAAAAAGTCAATTATTAAAAATATCTGTTAAAGTAGCACTAATTAAAAATTAATTAGGTCTTTATTTAAAAATTTGTTTTCATCAATTTCCCACAACTCATCTAATCTAGCTATGAATGAGTTATTTTTAGAATCATGTTTCCTGATTCAGCCTTAATGGTTCAAAACTGGTGAATGTTGAATCTACTAGTTTATAAAAACAGTGAAATCAAAATATTTTATGACACCAATACAAAAAAGTAGGAAACGAACGTAGAAAAGTAATGCAAATGAAACTTTAGTACAACTCAAAAAAGCCCACAATGAGTTAGAAAATATGGGTAGAACAGGTCAATAATTTCACTGACTCACAGGAAAGAGTTTACGTATTTACCAACACAAGTCAGCATTTTATTAAAGATTTTCCTAATAAATAGACATAACAACACAAGCAACACCACCTGTATTAAACAAGTTTTTTTTTTTTTTTTTAATACAGCAGACTGCCTCCTTCCTTCCCTAGCACTTTATTAATTAAAGCTTAAATTTAAAACTTCTGGAGCTTTTGTTTTACATATAAATCCTATGACTATCGGAGAAGGCAATGGCACCCCACTCCAGTACTCTTGCCAGGAAAATCTCATGAATGGAGGACCGTGGAAGGCTGCAGTCCATGGGGTCGTGAAGAGTCGGACATGACTGAGTGACTTCACTTTCACTTTTCACTTTCATGCATTGGAGAAGGAAATGGCAAGCCACTCCAGTGTTCTTGCCTGGAAAATCCCAGGGACGGGGGAGCCTGGTGGGCTGCCGTCTATGGGGTCGCACAGAGTCGGACACGACTGAAGCGACTTAGCAGCAGCAGCAGCTATGACTATGTATTTATTATATTTTCCTTCCAATAAGTGAAATCAGTCTTGTTGATTATTCCTCACTTTACATGAGACAATTAACTATTATAGCCATCAACTACTTAAGACGTATTTTTACCATTTTATTTTTTTAATGACCATTCAATCACACTTTAGTTAAGAATTATCCAAAGATGAAGCTGAATCAAATGGATTTTTAGATTTTTTTATAATAAATGTCACTGCTGCTGCAGCTGCTATGTCGCTTCAGTCGTGTCCGACTCTGTGCGACCCCAGAGATGGCAGCCCACCAGGCTCCCCCGTCCCTGGGATTCTCCAGACAAGAATACTGCAGTGGGTTGCCATTTCCTTCTCCAATGCATGGAAGTGAAAAGTGAAAGGGAAGTCACTCAGTCGTGTCCGACCCTCAGCGACCCCATGGACTGCAGCCTACCAGGCTCCACCGTCCATGGGATTTTCTGGGCAAGAGTACTGGAGTGGGGTGCCATTGCCTTCTCTGAATAAATGTCTCTAATTTTCCTTAATTAATTTTTTTACTTTTTTCTTTTACCAATATATAATTTTGAAAAAACAGTTCTAAAGGATACCAGGAAGTTGGAAATTTAAGCCAGTCCTAACCACCCTTTAATAATTAAAATCCAAGGATTTGTTAGACATTTTTTGTGTGAAATTAAGCAACAACTTCTACCTTTGGCTGGTAATTGATCACAACATGAGTGAGGGCCGAGTGAAGATCAATTATCACACAGTGGTACCCAAATATAAAGATAACTGCAATTATGAACCTTTAAAAAAAAAAAGAAAACAGATTTAGTCAGTGTGTTTCTTCTCTCTTTTCAATAACTGAGAATAAAATCTTCCTTCTCAAACCATGTCTAGTCTTAAAAAGTGGTTTAAGTGAGTTGAGGCATTGCTTAAGTTTAATAAATTTGTTTCAGAACCTACAATCTGCTTCATTTTATTGCTAAGTTCACTAGTCCTTTGGAAATTCTATTTCTCTTTTCTATCATATAATCAAACTCACAATCAAACTTGAAGACAGACTTAAGAGATGATATTTCTCACATAATCTTTACATGCATTTTGTCATATAAAATTTTCTATGTACCAGATTGTGACCCTGATATCTATTCCCTGATCAAAGTTCAATCACCCATCTAGTCAGTAATTATACTGTTAAAAGATACATTTTTTGGAGAAAGTATAAATTATGACACAGGAACTCTAATTTACCACCATCTCCAAAAAATAAAATACGTAACACTCCTCTCACAGATTTCACTTATTTCACTTATTTTCACAGAAAAAGTACTTACTGAATGAATTTGTTTATATTAACCAAGGGCTAATTTAGTGTTCTCACCTTTACATATAGATGAACATATAGAAAATCAAATACAATGATATTCAAAGAATAAGATTTAAGGGAAACACAGAATTTTATTTTCAAATGCTGAGTGTCAAATCTGAGAAACTATAATAATCAGTATTATAGAAAGTAATCTTGAGTAGCAATTATTTACTATTTTCATGAAAAGTTTAATAAAAAGATATGCTCACATTTAAAAAAATTTGAGTAACAAATGAAATGCAAAAGTTAGAAACAAACAAAAAAATCTAGAAAAACCAAGGCAAGATAAACCTTTTATAGCAATAAACATGTTTTGGGTGATATAAATTATAGGCATATAAAACATACCATGTGCTTTCAAATCTGGAGAAGATGTTGGGTTATGGATTGACAATGAGAATGAGCAAATGCATTACATTTAGCTAAGACACAGGAATTGGGCACAGGGCATGGCAATGCCCTCCAGTATGCTTGCCTGGAGAATCCCCATGGACAGAGGAGCCTCACAGGCTACAGTCCATGGGGTCACCAAGAGCTGTTCATGACTGAATGACTAAGCACAGCACAAAGATATAGTTAAGCAAGGGTTACAGAGGTCAAAAGATCAAAGAGTTAAACCTCTGACCTCTATTTCCCCTTCACTGTGGGCATTCTTGTGCCCAAAAGGAATTGGTCAGAAGCCTACAGTTCAACACTGTGCATCATGAGGCTGGATAATACACTTAGATTCACTTAACATTCATTCAACAATTATTTATTGAATGTCTGTTGACTATATTTCTGGTACTCTGTAGGTATGCTGTGTATACAATGAAGGGCAAAACATACATGATCCCTGCCCTAAAGAGCTTATGATCTAGTGGCAAAACAAGCACTAATAATCAAGACACAAGTATACAAATGAAGGCTTGAATAGTGTAGTAGAGGAAACATACAGAGTTCTGTCTTATGTTGGTTTCCTAGAAACAGAGCCTGAGATCAGGATTCTTGTTTAAGTGACTTATTCACAGAGTATTCTCAGGAAGACAGAAGAGAAGCAGGATCAACAGGGAAGAAATTTAAGCAAGAATGGGTACTCGGCTGGAGATTAGTTTGAGCTTGACCCCAGAGGGATCTCTGGGTCATGAACTGCAACACCGAGTTGATCTCACATTGAGGTAAGGAGGCATGCTTTTTTCAATTCTGATCAGTCATTGGGTGAGGATAGAGTAGGGGTGGTTGGAGAAGCACATTTCTTTTGTAAAGATACCTGAGTTGAGATCAGAAGCTTGAATAATGTTTACCTTAGAAAATAAAAGGACCTAGAATATGCAGTGAAAGAGGTCAGTAGTAACCAGGTATCACAAGAAGATGATACAGTACAGTGCAGGGAGGCAGACAGGAAATACACTATGAAGAATCATATAGAACGTGTTAAAAATGTTGGTTTTTATTCTAATACCAATGAACAACTTCCAAGGTGGGGCACTTCATCAGATACGTGTTTTTGAAAGATTTTTGGAAGAAAAAATATCAGAGACAATCAAGTGTAGATCCTGGAATATAAGTCAGATGGTAACTGTAGGAGTCTAGGAGAAAGTAATGATGGTTTAAACTATAATGATAGTGCATATGAATATGCATAATTGGATTAAAGAGTTAATTACCATGTTAAACTGACAGGACATGTTTATGAATGGGTACTACCAAGAATACAGTGAGGTAAAACAATACCATACCAGTTCTCTGCTGCTGCTAAGTCACTTCAGTCGTGTCAGACTCTATGCGACCCCACAGATGGCAGCCCACCAGGCTCCCCCATCCCTGGGATTCTCCAGGCAAGAACACTGGAGTGGGTTGCCATTTCCTTCTCCAATGCATGAAAGTGGAAAGTGAAAGTGAAGTCACTCAGTCGTGGACTGCAGCCCACCAGGCTCCTCCGTCCATCGGATTTTCCAGGCAAGAGTACAGGAGTGGGTTGCCAGTGCCTTCTCGGATACCAGTTCGCTAGCTTGTATTATTTTCTTTAGCTTTGCTGTATTACCCAGCGACTACCACAGATAAAGAGGTCAATAAAGTTTAACCAGATTTGATTATTTACCTGAATATAATGAAAAGGCAAAGGGGTAAGAGAGGCTAAGTCATTGATGAGAGAGTTACAGAAACAATGGATCATAGAATTCAAATCGGACCAAGAGATATTGAAAAAGCAATGGGTTTACAAGCATGAAGAGATGAGGCATGGACAAGCTGAAGCTATGCACTGAGTAGCATAGAGATTTGTCCTGCCTACTATGTAGAGTTACTCCAATTGTTCTAATTGCAAACTGACCCAAGTTAAATATATTAAATAGCAATAAGCCCCTGGAAGAATGCATAAAGGAAGTTAAAAAAATTTTACCAAGAGAAAAAACTCTGTTTATACATTACCAATGTAGAGATGCTACAACAATGCAATTCAATGGTACTCAAAGCAAATCCATCACTGATTAGATGGACTTCAAAGTAGTGTAGACTATTAAAAGTTTGGTAACTATTAGACAATATATTCATCACATTATTTATAAAGACTGTACAGTGAATTCTTCATTGCAACAATAAAGCAGATTAAGAGAAATTTGGAAAACCAGTGGAACCATACAAAACGCAAAGCAAAAATAATCTTAAAATGAGCCAGGGAATAAATTCTGAGGTCACAGTGATCTTCCTGTTTGATCTGCTTGGATAATTTCTTCAGTTCTTCATTTTTGAATCTATATACACAATTTTGTGAGTTTTCGGTAGAGTTTGGAGTCCTTGAATTTCATTACTGTAAAGTAAGTGGAAACAGGAGTGAAATCAGAAAGAGAAATCAGCAGTGTATTCTCTGGAATGGTTTGGAACTGCCTGACAGACTGCCCCAACTGGCAGTGTGGATGTTAGATTCATGAAAAACACAGCTGTGTAGACCAGGGTGTAGATCAAAGGTTAGAATGCCTATTTTTATTTTAATGTTGTGAAAAATTCCCTAGTCCAAGAACCACATAGATTTTGACATAAAGGCTGCATAGAGAGAAGTCAAAGGCCTTCAGTTCAGAAGTTCCTTGGAAGGATCATATATTAGTGAATACGTGGAAATGAAAAGGCTCAGATTAAAAATTAATCACATAAAATTGCAGCATGAATTTTGGAAGTCTAAAAATACCCTTATTGCAAGCAGAATGGAGTTTTATAAACTTCCATACTAAACTTCTACCTCTGAAAATAAACAACATGCTGTTTATAGCAACAGTGAGCTGTTGTTCTGAGTTTCTTGAAGGTGATTATAAATGTGTCAAGATGATATTTGGGGTTCCAGAAGCAGGCTTATCTCATTATCAGAAACTTCTCTGGCTGCACTGGGACTGCCACTCTCTTAGTTCTACTAGAAAAATATGGTAAGGCTCTAATCTGTGCTATTAAATATGTTTTTTAAGTTTTAGCAGGACTGAATTAACCGTTACATGTCCCTTTTCCCTAGGGTTTCCCTGGAAGCTCAGTGATAAAGAATCCACCTGCAATGCAGGAGATGCGGGTTCAATTTCTGGGGAGGAAGATCCCCTGGAGAAGGGAATGGCAACCCACTCCAGTATTCTTGCCTGGGAAATTCCATGGACAGAGGAGTCTGGCAGGCTGCAGTCCATGGAGCTGTAAGAGTCCACACGATGTAGTGACTAAACCACACTTTTTGCATAATATGGAATCACATCTCCTTCCCTTACTGCCTCAGTCCAGCATTTGCCTCAATATATATCTTCCTGAGCCAAGAAGACCTGCAAAAGTGTTCCTGATAACCAGACACCTATTTATCTACACCTGAAACAAAATCCACCGGATCATTATCTCCTATCATAGTATAAGCCCCTACTGTCCAGTACCCTTTCAAAAACTGTTGAGTTTTGTACTAAACTGTGATATCAGATATGCCCTGGTCAATACTGAAAGGGCAAACCTCCAACAACTGAATACAACAGAACTTTCTACTCCACAAGTGGTTCCCCAAGATTTGAGGGAGGGGGCCAGCAGTTCCTAAAATTTACCTGGGTAGCTTTTGGTCTCTCATTTAGCAGGAGTTTTTTTGGAGGGGAGCAGTGTTTTAGATTCCTAATAAATGCTAGTTCTCAAAAATACCTGGGAAAAACTATTAAAAAAGAGCAGAAAGATCAATGAACTCTTTTAAATAGGATCTAAAAATGTCCTGTTTTTCCTTCCCCCTTTTATAATCCATGTGATGTTTAGGGAAGTCATTAGAGGATTTTGACAGCATCTGTGACCTTAACGAGGGTGGACTTTTAATGCACTACAGACATATGTCTTAGCAACTTCAGCGTATGCCATGCCTTTAAACTGATGGGTGTACTATAAAAGTGATTGACTTTTAATCTGAATACATTACTACCAGAGCAATGTATAGTTAAAAAAGTTCTATCTGTAGTTAATTATTTAGCTCAGAGATTTAAAGCTGTGTGGTAAATGGGTTTCTCATTTTCTTAACAGAAGGTTAGATCAGGCTTTTAAAAGCTATCACAAGTTGGCAGCCAGGAGATCTCTGGTTGGCCTCTATTCTTTCAATTTGTTAGATGCTACCTGCTATCAGCTTCAATATCCAGGTTTGCCAGCTGCGCTCATGTATTCTGGGTAGCATCACGCAACGAAGCTATTATATACAATTACACAACCATTCCCAACCACTTAAATCTAACATTACCCTAGAACAGCAAAGGCAAATAGGTCCAAATCTATTCCATTCCATGAGTGTACTAATGTGTCAAATGATTTTAAGAAAGGTTTCATATCAAATCTATTAGGGGATTGTGAGGAAAATAAAAGTTCACCCTGCCTAAAATCAGAATCGTCTGCCTCTCTCTCACTGTGGGAATACGAATATTCTGCTGAAAGCTAGGGTAGCTGTTGTTCTCTGCTACTCCTGTTTTACAGGCCTGGGAACAGATGGTGCACCACCTGACTCAGAATAGTCTAATGTAAGATTCATTGTGCTTCACGGGAAATCAAAGATCAAGCAACATTACAGAAGGTGACGCAGCACCTCGGCAACCAGGAACCCAGTATGATGCAGTGGAGTGGTGAAGGGAGAGGGGAGGACAGCTAGAAATTCCGAGCAAAAACTGGAAAAGACAAAGAGAGAGAGAGTGCGTGTAAAATCAGTCAACCTTCTTGCAAAATAAAACCTTCAGTTCTTGAAGTCTAATATTCGAAAATACTATCAAAGTGAACGTGTTAGTCACTTCAGTCATGTTGGACTCTTTGGGAACCCCATGGATTATAGTCCATCAGGCTCCTCTGTCCATGGAATTCTCCAGGCGAGAATACTGGAGTGGGTTGCCATCCCCTTCTCCAGGGGATCTTCCCAACCCAGGGATTGAACCTGGGTCTCTTGCATTGCAGACAGATTCTTTACCATCTGAGCCACCAAGCAAAATATATTTGAAAACACTATCAAACTCCATCCCAAATGTTTAGCCCAAAACAGTAATAACTCTTGCTCCGAAGCACTGTAGTTATCTGATCATTGTTAACACTAAAAGATTATTCTAATACCATGTCCTTCAAGATATGTCTTAAATTCAAATCACCTTTAAGGCACAACTGTGGAGGATGACAGTGACAAGTAGAAATTTGCAACTTTTTGAAACTATGGATAAGAGGCCTAGGGCAGAATAACTTGGATTGTGTGACCTAAGGTGTTCTCACAGCTATTTTAAGAGGATAGCAATACAGTGGTGTAAGCATCTGCAGAGTCCTCCACCACTTAACCTAGAAATGAAGTTAACAAATGATGGCTTGTGCAGCAAATTTGGCTGCTGCCTGTGTTTTTAAATAAAGTTTTGTTGGAATACCGCTGCACTGATTCGCTTGTTTTCTGCCTATGGCTGCTTGCACACAACATTAGCAGAAGGTAATATTAATAGCTCAGAGAAGGCAACGGCACCCCACTCCAGTACTCTTGCCTGGAAAATCCCATGGAGGGAGGAGCCTGGTAGGCTGCAGTCGATGGGGTCGCTGAGAGTCGGACACGACTGAGTGACTTCCCTTTCACTTTTCACTTTCATGCATTGGAGAAGGAAACGGCAACCCACTCCAGTGTTCCTGCCTGGAGAATCCCTGGGACAGGGGGAGCCTGGTGGGCTGCCGTCTATGGGTTCGCACAGAGTCGGACATGACTGAAGCGACTTAGCAGCAGCAGCAGCAGTATTAATAGCTATGGCAGAGAACATACAGCCCACAAAATTTGAAATACATTTACTGTTCTGACCCTGTACAGAGAAGGATCAGAAACTCTGGTCTAAAACCTATTTGCCTCTAATAATCTACACACAAACACGAATGTTCACCCAATCCAAGAAGTCCATGAAAACCTAGCTATAAGAGTAGCCTATGGGCTTCCCGGGTAGCTCAGCTGGTAAAGAATCCACCTGCAATGCAGAAGACCCTCGATTCCTAGGTTGGGAGGTTCCCCTGGAGAAGAGATAGGCTACCCACTCCAGTATTCTTGGTCTTCCCTGATGGCTCAGATGGTAAAAAATCTGCCTGCAATGTGGGAGACCTGGGTTCGACCCCTGGGTTGGGAAGATACACTAAAGGAAGGCATGGCAACCCACTCCAGTATTCTTATCCATGGAGAATACTGTCCTGGGACAGTAGTCTTGTCCATGGAGAATCCACATGGACAGAGGAGCTTGGCAAGCTATAGTCCATGGGGTCACAAAGAGTTGGACACGACTGAGCGACCAAGCACAGCATGGGCTTCCTCAGTGTCTCAGCTGGTAAAGAACCCACTTGCCAGTGCAGGACACACAAGAGACAAAGGTTTGATCCCTGGGTGGAAAGATCCCCTGAAGAAAGAAATGGCAACCCACTCTAGTATTCTTTCCTGGATAATTCCAAGGACAGGGGAGCCTTGTGGGCTGCAGTGCATGGGGTCACAAAGAGTCAGACATGACTGACTATGCATCACAGTCATATATTTGACTTTCTTTCTCTTTTAGAAAAAAAAAAAACAGTTCTTTTCAATATAAATCCCTGGTCACTCAGAAGCAATGTTGTTTCTCTGGCTCCACCACCCAGTACCACCCACCACCACCAGTATTTCAAATAAGCATTAGGAGAAAATATATTAAGATGGCCTCTTCATGCCTGACTGTCAGCTTCTTACTTCCTCACAAAAAGGACTTTTATGTATAATGCCTTTGGGCAACTGTATGCTAATCTGTAGCCTTCCTACCCTTAGGCTGCTAAATCTTGTTGAATCATTTGTTCCTGTCAGGCTGTTAGGACACAAAAAGTTTCAGGCCCTAGACAAATGTCATGTTGAGGATGTATTCCTAACTTCGTTATCTCTGTGACTGTTTGTAACACAGACTCACCCCCCAGAGACAGAGTGGCATTAAAGTGCAGTCAAGACATTTACAAATAAATTACTGCCTGAAAAAATCATAATAAGTGAAACAGCATTTCATCCACAAAGAGCACACTTGAAAATCCGTTATCGAAGTCAATTTGCTATTTCCACCCTACATTAGCCTAATACAATGCACGCGACACGCAGTCGGTGGTGTTCCAGCACAGGCTCTCTGAAAAAATAAGACTTTAAGGATTTCAAAATCTCTGAGCAACTGCATTACTGGTCAAGATAATGGCATTTTTATAACAAATGAAAAATAGCAGCTGAAATGCACAAGGGCATGAGATTGGGCATGAAAAATCTGGTTCCAATACAATCTCACCATCTGCCACTTCATGCATCATTCTGAAGCAAGTCAGCGCTTCACCTGTTTTATGTTTTAAGTCAGTATCAGCCAGGGGGACAACCAGTAGACACAGGAACACCACTTTTTCCCATCTTTTTCCAATATTACATTGATAATGAGAATTCCTCCTTTTGTGCAACCAGTCTTCCTCTACTTCAACCCAAAGATACTTTTCTCCCTAAAGAATGAGACCATAATAGACAGATGGCAACTAGTTGGAAATATTGAGGATAATTTCATTCTACAGGAAAAAAAAAAGTTTACACAATAGGAAAAGGAAAAAGTGAAAAAAATTAATGGACTTATTAGTAGTACATGTATATTCCTCTTCCAGTTCAGCATTCACTTTCACTCATGTTAAGTAACAAGAACATCATAACTCACTGAGGAAATGGAAAACTCCTTGTTACTCTCTTTGAACCTTTTCAGCAGACACACACACACAAAAACCTAAGTATGTTACTGTACGAGCCCATGGAATTAGGACTAGTACTAAAGGGATTTGGTTGCCAATTAGAATCACCTTGCCATGGATGGTGGCTTTAATAATATGCACCATGACTCACATACATACATTACATGTATTCTTTTGTGTTTCAAATATTTCACAGTAAGAACAGGGAAAAGGCAAATTTAAAAAAATATATACTTTGAAAGGCGATGATTTGGATCTTTTAACTCACTTAACAAATCTGAAAGAATTTTGTCAGGATCATGGTTCTTGCTGAAGTGGGCATAGTAACTATAAAGATTTTTGTTTTTCTTCTTGGAAGAATGATAGTCTATAAACATTTCAGTCTATATGACCCAAGACTTTCAAGAGTATAATCCAAAGAATAAACTTTGTAGTAAGGCAAATTACAACACAAATGCCCATCAACATTTTCTTCTATGGTAAGAAAATAAACTGCTGAACCTATCAATGTAATTGAGGATAAATCCAGAGTTATCAGTGTCCTTGTGACTTCTGTCACTGTCTCAGTTTACAGGTTATAATTTCATCTCAAGATTGAGCATACTAAAATGCTATTGCCTTGCAGAACTAAGTAAAAACAATGTAAATTATAGCTTGCAGCAAGAATTTAATCCTTGATTCTCCAAATTTAAACAAATGTAACTAACTAACTTGCCTTGCAGAACTAAGTAAAAACAATGTAAATTATAGCTTGCAGCAAGAATTTAATCTTTGATTCTCCAAATTTAAACAAATGTAATAACTCAGATGGTAAAGAATCTTCCTACAATGAAGAACACCTGGGTTCGATCCCTGGGTCAGAAAGATTCCCCTAGAGAAGGGAAGCTACCCACCAAAGTATTCTTGCCTGGAGAATTCCATGGACAGAAGAGCATGGTGGGCTACAGTCCATGGAGTCGCAAGGAGTTGGACTGAGTTAACTAGCTTTTACTTTGACAATATTTGCCTACCTGTTTACATTTGTAGTGGTCTATTGTGATGGTAAAGAATCCACCTATAATGTAGGAGACCTGGGTTCAGTCCCTGGGTCGGGAAGATTCCCTGGAGGAGGGAATGGCCACTCACTCCTGAGAAATCCCATGCACAGAGGAGCCTGGCAGCCTACAGGCCATTGAATTGCAAAGAGCTGGACAAGACTGAATGACTAACATTTTCACTTTCATATACATAATTTGTAGTTTTATAGGAATTTTATACAAATATTTTCTATTTACTCAAATAGTAGCATATGAAACCAACTTCTGATGCTATAAAGAGGAACTAATTACACAAAATTTGGGAAAACAATTATTCCAAGAGGAGAAAAGAGCTCAGTCCCACTTTTACAGCCCCACATGGAATAAATCAATGCAAGAATACTAATTTTACATTGACCTGAAAATTAGTATTGGTAGTTCTAATATAATGTTGACATGTTTTCAGATGATTCTCCACTTAGATCAACAAAATGAAGGAGAGTAATTCATTCAACAAACATTTACTGAATACCTCCTCTACCCTATAGGGAACAGGAGATAGTTTGCAGTGAAAGCATTATGAAGAAAATGACACCTAAGTGATTTCTTAGGAATTAGCTAGGTCAAGGATGAAAAAGGAGAGCAACTCTTAAAAGTGAGAGCAAAGACACAGGGCAGAGCAACTGAATGGTGTCAGACGAAAACACAAGTAGTTTGGTTTTGCTGATGCAAAAAGTGTAAGACATTGGGTAACCAGAGGTATGCTGGAAATTAGACCAAGACCAGATGAGAGAGCTTTTGCCCTGAATTATGATGCATAAGAATGTATCTCCTAAATCGCAAGAAATTTAAAGGCTTTTATCAAAGAGTCTTAAATGTTTAAATCTGATTTTCTGAAGGGTCATTCTGGCAAATGGACTAAAGATAGATTTGGCTGGTACAAGGATGGATAAAGGAGACCAATTAAGAAACTAATCAAGAGAAAGCAGTCAGAAGAGAGAAAATAAGGACTTGAGCTAAAGTAATGACCATGGGGATGAGTTGGGATTTAAAAATCAGCAGTAACCAGGGAATTCCCTGGCAATTCAGGGGTCAGGACTCTACACTTTCACTGCCAAGGGCCCCAGTCCAATACCTTGTCTGAGAACTAATATCCCAAAAGCCATCAAACACACACACACACAGCAATAATCTAAAATTAATTATATATGGATAGTGGATAAAGGGGAAGAATAAATTAATTACAAATTACTATGCAAGTTTCCTGGCCATGATTCCATTCATAGAGCTACAAAATATGGGATAAGGAGAGAAACTTGGTATGGAGGAGACAAATTTGCTTTTTGACATATTACAGGTAAGTTTCCTATGGATCATTTGATCATACCGAGTAGATTCTGAGATATATAAATCCAGGAAGAGGTTCGAATGATACATTACTGTTTGTTATGTGAAACTATGAGTAAATGAGACACTCCAATGAGCATGAGAAACTGCTGTGGAGGAGGAGATGAATAAGAAGACAATGAAGAAGCAGTATCAATATAGAAGACCCAGGATAGTGCCTGATCACAAAAACCCAAGGATCAACAGTGGCAAATACAGCAGATAAAGTAAACAACTAAATAATAGGAAAGGCCTCTCTTAGCAATTAGGAATAATTAGAAGTGATATTTGAGTGGATCAAAGACTAAATAGGAGAGAAGGGCTTCCCTTCAGACAGTAAAGAATCTGCCTGAAAAGCAAGAGATCCCAGTTCCATCCCTGGATTGGGAAGATCCTCTGGAGCAGGGAATGGCTATCCACTCCAGTATTCTTGCCTGGAGAATTCCATGGACAGAGGAGCCTGGTGGGTTACAGTCCATGGGGTCACAAAGAGTTGGACATGACTGACTAACAATGACACACTGTGGTGTATTATAATGATCAGACAAAATTACTGGGCAGATTCTCAAATACCAGTAAAAAGAAAACAAAAACCATCATTTCTAGTTATTTTTTTTTTATAGACCAGGCAATATGGTATAATTTTTCCAAACCTCTGACTCTGTGCTTATTGCACATTTGATTATAAGAAAATGAATCTTGAAAAACAAATAGATATCAACTTTAGGAGTCAGATCATATGGCTACTTAACAGAAATGACACCTAGGAATAATGGCAGTGAAAAGGAAAAATAAACAAGGTAAAATTGGAGCTTGGAGGGTGGCTAATGTCCACATTATATTCTCACATACGACCAATTTCTATCCACCCGTCACTTTAGCAGGAAGTGCTTCGTGCTTATACACTAAATGGAGGCCAGCTTTGCGGACAGGTAATATTTTGAATGGAAATGGTAATAGTGATTAAGTCACATTACATTCTAAGCAAATGTGTCCTTTAAAATGTGACCATAAGTTATATACCACCATATTTTTCTCCCCAATTCTATTTTTTACTGAACAGTAATACAAGACAATAATAGTTTAAAATCTGATTTGTAGGCAAAAACTGCTTCCTTAGAAAAGAGCCAATTTCTCAAAGCCACTGACGAAGTTCAGGTGATTGAATCACCAGTCTCAGCTTTAAAGTGAAACTTGTACATACTTTCCCTCTATTTTGGCCAGAATGTATTACCGCTGCAAAGCAATTTGCACTTTGCAACTTTAAAGAGAGCAGAAAGGACTAGACTTGCCAGAAGGCACTTGGGCAATTGTCACAAACAGATTGCTTATTCTACCTAGAGGTTTATTATTATTGTCATAGTATTCCACAAAGATCAAGCAAAAGTGCTAACAGACTCTGGTGGTGGTGTTTTTTAAAGGTGGAGTTTAAAGTATCATAAAACAATAAATCATCGAGTTGCTAAACAGGTTATACAAGTAGCTTTGTTCGTGTAACTGTATTAGCAGGGAATATACTATATTTCCATTAATTCCCTAACTACGAGTCCTAGCCAAAAGGACAATCTAAATGAATTATTTTTTTTTAACTTTTTCAAATTTTTAGGCTAGCTTTGCAAGTGATTCAGTGCTAGACTCTACTAAACCTATAGTAACTGAAAGAGGAATCAACATTGGCATGAGAAACCATGGTTCTATCCATTTCCAACTCCAAACACAATTCATAAGAATAGTACAAATTCGATAATAAAAGCAGCATTCTCAGAACTTATGAGGGACACAGATAAGAAAGAAGCTTCCTTTGTGCTGACACATAATGGAAAAAAAATCAAGTTCATATCATGTTCCTCACTATGAAATAAAATCGGTCAAGCTGGGAACCTAAGAAGCATCTATATTAGATTCCTGAGGACTCTGGAACAGAATACGATAAACTGGGTTGTTTAGTCTTTCCCATTCTATTTTTTACCTCTGTTTCTTTGCATTGATTACTTAGGAAGGCTTTCTTATTTCTCCTTGCTCTTCTTTGGAATTCTGCATTCAGATGGGTATATTTGCTTTATTCTTTGCCTTTAGTGTCTCTTCTTTTCTCAGCTATTTCTAAGACCTCCTTAGACAACCATTTTGGTTTTTTGCATTTCTTTTTCTTGGGGATGATCTTGATCAGTGCCTCCTTACAATGTCATGAACCCCCATCCATAGTTCCTCAGGCATTCTGTCTATCAAATCTAGTCCCTTGAATCTATTTCTCACTTCCACTGTACAATCATAAGGGATTTGATTTAGGTCATACCTGAATGGTCTAGTGGTTTTCTCTACTTTCTTCAATTTAAGTGTGAATTTTACAAAGAAGAGAAGCTAAAGGCAAAGAGAAAAGGAAAGATATACCCATCTTAATGCAGAGTTCCAAAGAATAGCAAGGAGATAAGAAAGCCTTCCTAAGTGATCAATGTAAAGAAATAGAGGAAAACAATAGAATGGGAAAGATGAGAGATCTCTTCAAGAAAATTAGAGATACCAAGGGAATATTTCATGCAAATATGGGCACAATAATGGACCTTAAAGCAGAAGATATTAAGAAGATGTGGCAAGAATACACAGAAGAACTATACAAAAAAAATCTTAATGACCTGGACACCAATCATATCAGATTAGATAGTCACCACACTCCAGTATGACCTCATTCTAACTAATTACCTCCCATTTTAGGGTAAGGGAATTAGAGAAGGTGAGGTTCTGAAAAAGAACAAGACCGGCACTTTACAGGAACAGATCACCTTTAATGAGGCGAGAAGGGGCAGCAGTGAGATTAGTGAGCTGCTGCACTAACCCAAGAAAAGAGTAAGTATATATAGGCATATATGTGGAAAACTACTGTCTTAAGGGGGCCTGTTCTTCTCCAAGGTTGTTCAGAGTAGTCATCTCTTAAACAGCTGGGGCAAAGAATTCTGGAGATAGGCCAGAGGCTGGACCAGCTGGGAGCTGGGTGTAATCAACCTTAATATCTATTTTTTTTCCTTCGGGTGAGAGAGTTCTTTGTTTTGCATAGAATGGTGGGGAGGACCCGGAGGAGAGTTTTAACTCCACACTATTTTGAGCCATGTAACTTTCCTTCAGCCATGACCCTGTTTGTAAATAAGATCACATTCTGAGGTACTACCAGTTAGGATTTCAGCATACTAATATGATGGTGGGCAGGGGACACAATTCAGCTCAACACCTCAGATGTCTCTATCTTTCCACACTGCTATGTCGAAGTCCAGTTTCATCCATCTTCAATCCTCTCTTGTGTTTACTCCTTTCTCTCCAGCTCCACTATTGCCCTTGGAGCATTACACTTCATCATTGTTGAGCTGTGATTCTACAAAAGCAGGGCCCATGACCACTTCGTTCCACAGTATATGCCTAGTGACTCATCTCATGCTGGCTTGCTCTTAATATAATATCTGTTTAATGAGTTTCAAGTGAAAGCCTCCTCATTGATTATTAAAATTTATTTCTAATTAGACTTCCTGTTTTTAAACCTAATCTCCACTTCAACACAGATCTTTCGCTACAACAGAAAAATCTTTGAAATATTTTTACCATGCTCAAAAATTTTCAATGGCTTATCATCACTTACAGGATAAAACTCTTAAGTCCTTAGCTGGCACATAAAGAACTTCATCCTTATTTCAGTTCACCCCCTTCAATCTCATCCCCTCAACATCTTCTCCTACTTCTTATCTAGTAAAAGCAGTAAATGGAATTCCTTGAAAATTCTCATGCTCTCCCATGCCTACACATCTTGGTAAATCTTCACCTTGCCTTTTCTTTATATTTCTCACTTTTGCCTCAAACACATTCTCTTGTGTGAAGTCTTCCCCCACCCTCTAGTCCATCTTTTCTGTGCACATACATTAGAATAGCTTATATAGAGTCTATTTAAACCATTTAAACACTTGTTTTTGTGGCTCCCTTTCCACAAAACTATGAACTCCCTCTGCTTCTTGAAGACCAGATGCAAAAGCATTTTTTCATCTTTGCATTCTCAGCACATAATATGGGGCATGGGCAGGCACTGAAAAAAACATTTGCGGAGTAAACAAATACATGGGAGAAAACCTATATGGACCAGTGTACATTTACAGAGCTTACTTGGGACACTTTTTGCAGGATATATGCTTGAAAGTGTTTGTAGCTCTTCCAAATCAGGAGCCAGTCAACAGAATACACGCTTCAATAATAACCTCAATGTCACCATTCCTCCTGTCAAACCCAGGCAGGCCAGCCAGAACAGAGAAGCTGAGAAGCTCCCTTTGTTTCTAGTACTTTTCAAATATTTCCTGAGACTGAGGCAAGAAAGAAACCTCAATATACCCTGGCTTATAATCTCATGATGCCTGCCTAGTGAAGGCCATGATTCTAATAAATCATATATAAATGTGGGCCAACATTTGCCCTTTCTTTCTTAAGCCATGTTAATTGAGCAGGCAGTTAAACTCTTGGCTTAGACAATAAAGTCAAACTAAATCTAAAATGAACAATATAGAAAAAGGTTTTATTTGTTTGTGTGTGTGTGTGAAGTAGCTACCCTACACAGCATGATCACAGCCAAGAGATTGTTCTGTTTAGTGTCAATTTTCAGATGGAGAGATTTACACTTATTCAGGGTTTCCTTACATATGATAGCTGTGGTGACACTAGCAAAAACTCTGCAAGGAGATGTTCGATGCATGAAGGTGTATAGCTATGAGGCACAGGCATTGCTACCTCAGACATTTATTCTTCTATTTCTAGCTTTTGTCATTTGGGCAGCAATTAACTATGGGAGCTGGCAGATTAATGTTCCATGCCTTTGGGTACATATGGTGGCCTGGTATATATGAGATGCTATTGCTGGCAATGGAAATGAAAAGCTGGCTTCTCTACTCAAGAAGGTCACAACCTATTGAGCAAGGCACTTGTTCAAGTAAGTAATTATGACAAAATGTGTGTCAAAAAGTTTTGTGGAAAGTACACTGGCATCTTAGAAGAAGATATCTCTAACATTGTCTCAATTGTCCATAAAAAAAGAAAAATAAATTAGAATTCCATGAGGCTTCATTTCTTCACTGTATCACTGGCAACATTTCCCAAAGCTGCGGCAGCAGGTGGGGCAGGGGAAAGGTTGGAGGGGGATGGGAAGAGGAAATCCGTGTGCTTCTGTCTGAGCTGGGTCAAGGTGAACTTCCAGTGGGAAACTGGAGGGCAGAAGGAGCCACAGGAGCCCAGTTATCTCTGTCCTTCCCTCACTGCCTTGGGCAGCGTCTTGAAGAGTAGCTATGTGCTCTGCACAGCTCCACACAGGCCAGTCAGTCCCGCCACGTTTCGTGAATTTCAGAGTCCTTTATCCTCCATTTCAGGGAGGGCAGTAGCCGTCTGTGTTATCTGATCTCTGTGTTACCTACCATCCTGTTTGGCTTCCTAGCTCTTCCATCAACTGTGTAACCCCTTCTGCATATTGAATTCCCTGTTTTAAATCCTTTGTGATTTCCGATTTTGTTTTGGACTTTGATACACATAATACTAAACAAAACAAAGGAAGAATGGAAAATGTGAACTCTCTCCAAAACTAGGATGTTCTATGTGCAAAGAATTAAGTAGTTAGATACTTTACTAGTATTTCTCTCTATTATTTCACTTTTTTATACTTTAAGATCAGTTCTGGAGTCCAAATTACTAGTAGTGTATTATTGAAAAATCAATGCTGGAAATTCTGAGATTTTTTTTTTTTACATGGAATGGCACAAGTTAGTCAAATAATTAAGATTCAAAGGCTATGTGTAAAACCTAGCACAGTTCCACAGCAGAAAATCAATATTCTAATCTTCATAAATGGAAAACGCCAGTAATTTTCCTTTCAATTTCAAATTTATTTATAACTTTGATATTAATAATAATCTAATGATCCTAGTGAGAGGAACTGAATATTCTCTGTTTTCCTACTTAATAACAATACTAGAGATAATATGACATAAAATTCAATATTAATATCAATCATGTTAAATGATTTAAAAATATTAATGACAATAGTAAGGATATAAAACAAACATCTCTGAGTTGTTTTCAGGTATTTATCTAACTGCATTTAAACATTTGGCAAAGACACAAATTCTTAGGGCTTCGGTTTTTTCCTGGAGAAACTAATGGGTTTGGATTAGAATAGGTTTTCCTAGTCATTGGTTCACAGGTATAATGTTCCTAAAATTCAAGACACTATTGATCTCTACTGAAATTTCTATTCCTTGAACAAAAAATAGAGTCATTATTTAAGAAATGTTCCCTTTAAAAAGAAATAGACTCTTCATATGTCCTCAAGTGAGGGTTTTCGATGTTTGGAGGAGGTCAGATGAGCTGGCTCATGACTCAGCCTCTTAATTTCTGATTCAGTAGATTATCTTGTCTAGTACATTAGTTTTAAACAGCACATTGCTTTTTTTTTTTTTAATTCTCAGTCAAATATTGTTTAATTTATATCCATAATTAACTATTCGTTAAAGGCAGGAAGCACAAGGCACAGAGATGTTGAAATGCAATAAGGAAACTAGAAGCATAATGATATAATTCTGCAAATTTTGTTCAATTTTCCCTTCATCAGACCAAAATTCTTGTGTATGTTTAGTACTTTAAAAATCAATTTGAAAAGCATAAGCTAATGAGTATTAAAGATGGCTTAGCATTATGGGAAATAATTACACCTCATAGAGTATGTTATTTACAGACTTTTCAAATAACATTGTAAATCTCATTTCTTATCTATTTAGTTATGCATAAATGTAAAAATTAAAAATTAGCTCATTTATTTTTATAAAGGGCAAGAACTCTACACATCTGGTCACAATCACACTTTTTTCTCATAACATGCATTAAAAATATTTTATAGATATTTATTTACTCACAAAACCAAATATGATGTGCCCGTAGGTTGTTAAATTTACTTTTCAATAAATTATGACCTTTAAATGAAAGTAAAATAAAAAGCTTTTACTTTTAATGGAAAAGATTGCAGTTTATATTTTTTGTATTATTTCTCTTCTGAAGATAGCATTAAAATATTTTATATTTTTGGATAATGTGTTAATCCAAAGCTATCTACCTATATCTATATATATTTACTTAAATGTATTTATTATATGCCATTCAAAAATTATTTTAAAAAGGAAAGCCCTACAGACAAGATGGAATTACACATTCCACTGAAGAGCTTTTTCCAAGTCAAAAGTACTTTGAAAAATGCTTACTTTGGCTAAATTCAGATCTTTCTAGTTAAGTCTTCATGAATCCAGTGGTTTTGATGATCCAAAGTGGATTATTCTCAAGAGAATCCTAATATTGTTATTTAGGTCTATAAATGCCAAGCTTAAAGGTAAAACTGAAAGGAAAGAAAAGCTGTAGAAGAATGATCCATTAAAAAACCTCTTTCAGATGCCAACTATTAGATAAAGAATGGATAAACAGCAAGGCACTATTGTATAGCACCAGAAACTATATTCAATATCCTCTATGCTATGCTAAGTCGCTTCAGTCGTGTCTGACTCTGTGCGACCCCATAGACGGCAGCTCACCAGGCTCCTGTCCCTGGGATTCTCCAGGCAAGAATACTGGAGTGGGTTGCCATTTGCTTCTCCAATGCATGAAAGAGAAAAGTGAAAGTGAAGTCACTCAGTCGTGTCCGACTCTTCGCGACCCCATGGACTGCAGCCTACCAGGCTCCTCCGTCCATGGGATTTTCCAGGCAAGAGTACTGGAGTGGGGTGCCATTGCCTTCTCCACTAGTAAGCCATAAAGTGAAAAAATGAAAGCGTTAGTTGCTCAGTCAGGTCCGACTCTTTGCAACCCTATAGACTGTAGCCAGCGAGGCTCCTCTGTCATTGAATTCTCCAGGTAAGAATACTGGAGAGGTGAGCCATTCCCTTCTCCAGGAGATCTTCCTGACCCAGGGATTGAACCAGGATTTCCTGCATTGCAGGCCAATTATTTAGTGTCTGAGCCACCAGGGAAGCCATAGTAAACCATAATGGAAAATAAATAAAATTTTAAAAAATCTCTATCTTTTACTTTCTTCTCCTCTCTCCTCCTGTCCTCCTTCTCGGCTGTAGGACCCAGCCTGACACAAGATCAGCCATTATGAAAACATTAATGTCATCTGCAATTATTTTTTAAAAACTTATTTTATCACATTTTGAAGTTAAGGATTTCTGTTTGAGACATTTGAGAATCTGGTGCCTAGTATTTAGGGTGTCCACTTGATCTCTCCTGCTTTCATTTCTAACTTTTCAAAACACAGAAACCAAAAGAAACTGAGTCCAAATGCTTAGTCATAATGGGGCCTGAACTAGATAGAAGATGATCTGTATATAGATACAAAGTGTTCTTGATTTGAATGTTTATATAGAATCCATGCCTGGAGAAGGGCATAGCAAGCCACTTTAGTATTCTTGCCTGGGAAATCCCATGGACAGAGGAGCCTGGAGGGTTACAGTCCATAGGGTCGCAAAGAGTCAGACACAACTGAAGTGACTTAGCATGCATGCATGCATAGAATCCATGGTGGTGGCGGTGCATGAAGAGTTAAAACCAGAGCATTCTCATGGGTAGTATATACATTCTTTGGATTCCAGTCACTCTGTTTAAATTATAGAATACCTGTGAATATTTACTTGATAAAATTTCTGGCTTCCAACACCATTCACCTACTCTCCCTGAAAAAACTCAAAAGAAAATACACAAAATTTTGCCACCAGTGTTGACAGCCCTTATGTCGTGAGATCACAGTTTAAATCATGACTGTCGTGTAAAATTGTCACTCTTGGGGTTAAGTGAACACTTGCCCTTCTTGGGGAAGAGAGAAGAAAAGCAAATCAGTATCAGAAAAATTGCTCATAGGCTTAATAGCAGGCATTTTGCATTTGGTAATTATTACTAGCATCTAATCTCCAGGAGTTGGTGATGGCCAGGGAGGCCTGGCGTGCTGCGATTCATGGGGTCGCAAAGAGCTGGACACGACTGAGCAACTGATCTGATCTGATCTGATTGGTGTTTTTCTTTCTGGCTTACTTCACTCTGTATAATAGGCTCCAGTTTCATCCACCTCATTAGAACTGATTCAAATGTAGTCTTTTTAATGGCTGAGTAATACTCCACTGTGTGTATGTCCCACAGCTTTCTTATCCATTCATCTGCTGATGGACATCTAGGTTGCTTCCATGTCCTGGCTATTATAAACAGTGCTGCAATGAACATTGGGGTACACGTGTCTCTTTCAATTCTGGTTTCCTCAGTGTGTATTGAACAACTTTTAAAACTTGCAAGTCCAAAGTCATCATGAGCATATGTAATACCACTCTAGAGATGTACAAAGTTAATTGCATTTGTCATACCCTTTGTTACAAAGAGAATATTTTTGTAGTGACTTTTTTATTAGTTCAATACTGAGTAAGCCAAATATAGCTATACTTGGAAATAATAGAGAGTCAAATCTTACAATATAGGCAATGTTTTTATAGAGATATAATTATTTGGATAATAAATTCTTACATTCTTTGCACCTTTATACTTTAGCTTTATCTAACATTTCAGTTCAGTTCAGTTCAGTCGCTCAGTCGTGTCTGACTCTTTGCGACCCCATGAATCACAGCACACCCCCAGGGCCTCCCTGTCCATCACCAACTCCTTAATGTCTATCTATTGTAAACTAGGCAAAGTCATGGATTGATGTTTATATAAACATCACTTAATATTCATAACGCTCTTACAGGGTGGAAACCACAACCTTATTTTCAGAAATTTTAATATTTAGAATTTTAAAAAGCCACTCAAATTTCTAACTCTATATTGTCTTTATGGCAGGGAATTTCATAGAAATGAGCAAGTTTTATTCAGCCAACACTCCCTCTCGTTTTTCAGAGATGACACTAATCACTTTGTTTGGTATTAATATCCCTCCTTGAATCACCTGCTCTGTCAGAGCATGGCGCAGTCTCTTTGGCCAAGCCTCAGTCCTTTGCTTATGCTTAGACTGGAGGGTATGAGTGGGGATCACCAGTGTACATAAATCACATAGACCAAGGCAAGGAAGGCTTCCCAAGTGACACAGTGGTAAAGAATCTGCCTGCCAATGCAGGAGATGCAGGAGACATAGGTTGAATCCCTGGGTCAGGAAGATTCCCTGTAGGAGAAAATGGTAATCCACTGAAGTATTCTTGCCAGGGAAATCCCACGGACAGAGAAGCCTGGGGGGCTACAGTCCATGGGGTTGCAAACGTGTCAGACACGACTGAGCAACTGAGCATGAATGTGAAGGAGAGGAAAGGAGTTTCTCCCACAGAAATTTTGAACTGAAGACCAAAATTAAAATGCTTTTATTTATAACTAACACTTTCACTTTCAGAAGGGGGACACAGGAAATTCATAATTAAAATTCAAGTACAGTCTTTATCCTAGGAATGAGAAGATCTTTGGCTCTGTCCCCTGACCATGAATTGTTGCTCAGTCTATTAATTGTGGGTGCATGGGATCTTTTAAAGGAGGTAGTCAATATCTTCATTACCTTCACCATAGTTTGGCCCCAGATAAATAGCAGGGAGGGAACATAGCTCCCCGATCAACAGAAAATTGGATAAAAGATTTACTGAGCATGGTTCCACCCATAAGAAAAAGACCCAGTTTCCCCCTAAGTCATTCTCTCCCATCAGGAAGCTTCCATAAGCCTCCTATCCTCCTCTATCAGAGGGCAGACATAGTAAACCCCAATTACAGAAAACTAACCAATCTGATCACATGGACCACAGCCTTGTGTAAGTCAATGAAACATGAGCCATGCCATGTAGGGCCATCCAAGACAGATGGGTCATGGTGGAGAGTTCTGACAAAATGTGGTCCACTGGAGAAGGGAATGGCAAACCATTTCAGTATTCCTGCCTTGAGAAACCCATGAACAGCATGAAAAGGCAAAAAGATAGGACACTGAAAGATGAACTCCCAGGTCAGTAGGTGCCCAATATGCTATTGGATATCAGTGGAGAAATAACTCTGGAAAGAATGAAGAGATGGAGCCAAAGCAAAAACAACACCCGGTTGTGGATGTGACTGGTGATAGAAGTAAAGTCCAAAGCTGTAAAGAACAACATTGCATAGGAACCTGGAATGTTAGGTCCATGAATCAAGACAAATTAGAAGTGGTCAAACAGGAAATGGCAAGAGCGAACATCAACATTTTAGGAATCAGCCATCTAAAATGGACTGGAATGGGTAAATTTAACTCAGATGACTATTATATCCACTACTGTGGGCAAGAATGCCTTAGAAGAAATGGAGTAGCCGGACTGGTCAACAAAAGAATCTGAAATGCAGGCCTTGGATGTGATATAAAAAACAACAGAATGATCTCTGTTCATTTCCAAGACAAACCATTCAATATCACGGTAATCCAGGTCTATGCCCCAACCAGTAACGCTGAAGAAGATGAAGTTGAATGGTTCTATGAAGACCTAAAAGACCTTCTAGAACTAACACCCAAAAAAGATGTCCTTTTCATTATAGGGAGTTCATTTCAGTTTAGTCACTCAGTCATGTCTGACTCTTTGTGACCCCATGAATCACAGCATGCCAGGCCTCCCTGTCCATCACCAACTCCCAGAGTTTACTCACATTCATGTCCATCCAGTCAGTGATGCCATCCAGCAATCTCATCCTCTGTCATCCCCTTCTCCTCCTGCCCCCAATCCCTCCCAGCATCAGAGTCTTTTCCAATGGGTCAACACTTCGCATGAGGTGGCCAAAGTATTGGAGTTTCAGCTTTAGCATCAATCCTTCCAATGAACATCCACGGCTGATCTCCTTTAGAATGGACTGGTTGGATCTCCTTGCAGTCCAAGGGACTCTCAAAAGTCTTCTCCAACACCACAGTTCAAAAGCATCAATTCTTTGGTGCTCAGCTTTCTTCACAGTCCAACTCTCAAATCCATACATGACCACTGGAAAAAACATAGCCTTAACGAGACAGACTTTTGTTGGCAAAGTAATGTCTCTGCTTTTTAATATCCTATCTAGTTTGGTCATAACTTTCTTCCAAGGAGTAAGTGTCTTTTAATTTCTGGCTGCAATCACCATCTGCAGTGATTTTTAAGTCCCAAAAAATAAAGTCTGACACTGCTTCCACTGGTTCCCCATCTACTTCCCATGAAGTGATGGGACCATATGCCATGATCTTAATTTTCTGAATGTTGAGCTTTAAGCCAACCTTTTCACTCTCCTCTTTCACTTTCATCAAGAGGCTCTTTAATTCCTCTTCACTTTCTGCCATAAGGGTGGTGTCATCGACATGTCTGAGGTATTGGTATTTCTCCTGGCAATCTTGATTCTAGCTTGTGCTTCTTCCAGCCCAGCATTTCTCATGATGTACTCTGCATATATGTTAAATAAGCAGGGTGACAATATACAGCCTTGACATACTCGTCTTCCTGTTTGGAACCAGTCTGTTGTTCCATGTCCAGTTCTAACTGTTGCTTCTTAACCTGCATACATGTTTCTCAAGAGGCAGGTCAGGTGGTCTGGTATTCCCTTCTCTTTCAGAATTTTCCACAGTTTATGATGATCCACACAATCAAAGGCTTTGGCATAGTCAATAAAGCAGAAGTAGATGTTTTTCTGGAACTCTCTTGCTTTTTAGATGATCCAGCGGAATTTGGCAATTTGATCTCTGGTTCCTCTCCCTTTTCTAAAACCAGCTTGAACATCTGGAAGTTCATGGTTCACATATTGCTGAAGCCTGGTTTGGAGAATTTTGAGCATTACTTTACTAGCATGTGAGATGAGTGCAATTGTGTGGTAGTTTGAGCATTCTTTGGCATTGCCTTTCTTTGGGATTGGAATGAAAAGTGACCTTTTCCAGTCCTGTGGCCACTGCTGAGTTTTCCAAATGTGCTGGCATATTGAGTGCAGCACTTTCATAGCATCATCTTTCAGGATTTGAAAGAGCTCAACTGGAATTCCATCACCTCCACTAGCTTTGTTCATAGTGATGCTTTCTAAGGCCCACTTGACTTCACATTCCAGGATGTCTGGCTCTAGGAGCGCGATCACACCATCATGATTATCTGGGTCATGAAGATCTTTTTTGTATAGTTCTTCTGTGTATTCTTGCCACCTCTTCTTAATATCTTCTGCTTCTGTTAAGTCCATACCATTTCTGTCCTTTATCGAGCCAATCTTTGCATGAAATGTGTCTTTGATATCTCTAATTTTCTTGAAGAGATCTCTAGTCTTTCCCATTCTGTTGTTTTCCTCTATTTCTTTGCACTGATCGCTGAGGAAGACTTTCTTATCTCTCCTTGATGATGATAAAGCTGAAACTCCAGTACTTTAGCCACCTCATGCAAAGAGCTGACTTATTGGAAAAGACTCTGATGCTGGGAGGGATTGGGGACAGGAGGAGAAGGGGACGACAGAGGATGAGATGGCTGGATGGCAACACTGACTCGATGGACGTGAGTGTCAGTTAACTCCGGGAGTTGGCATTGGACAGGGAGGCCTGGCGTGCTGCGATTCATGGGGTCGCAAAGAGTCGGACACGACTGAGCAACTGATCTGATCTGATCTGATCTGATTCAGATGCTTATATCTTTCCTTTTTTCCTTTGCTTTTCACCTCTCCTCTTTTCACAGTTATTTGTAAGGCCTCCTTAGACAGCTATTTTGCTTTTTCGCATTTCTTTTCCATGGGGATGGTCTTGATTCCTGTCTTCTGTGCCATGTCATGAACCTCCTTCCATAGTTCATCCGGCACTCTGTCTATCAGATCTAGTTCTTTAAATCTATTTCTATTTCCACTGTGTAATCATAAGGGATTTGATTTAGGTCATACCTGAATGGTCTAGTGGCTTTCCTTACTTTTTTCAATTTAGTCTGAATTTGGCAACAAGGAGTTCATGAACCAAGCCACAGTCAGTTACCAGTCTTGTTTCCGCTGACTGTATAGAGTTTCTCCATCTTTGGCTGCAAAGAATATAATCAACCTGATTTTGGTGTTGAGCATCTGGTGATGTCCATGTGTAGAGTCTTCTCTTGTGTTGTTGGAAGAGGGTGTTTGCTATGACCAGTGCGTTCTTATGGCAAAACGCTATTAGCCTTTTCCCTGCTTCATTACTTACTCCAAGGCCAAATTTGCCTGTTACTCCAGGTGTTTCTTGACTTCCTACTTTTGCATTCCAGTCCCCTATAATGAAAAGGACACCTTTTGGGGTGTTAGTTCTAAAAGGTCTTGTAGGTCTTCATAGAACCATTCAACTTCAGCTTCTTCAGTGTTACTGGTTGGCCATAGGCTTGGATTACTGTGACATTGAACGGTTTGCCTTGGAAATGAACAGAGATCATTCTGTCGTTTTTGAGATTGCATCCAAGTACTGCATTTCGGACTCTTTTGTTGACCATGATGGCTACTCCATTTCTTCTAAGGGATTCTTGCCCACAGCAGTAGATAAAATAGTCATCTGAGTTAAATTCACCCATTCCTGTCCATTTTAGTTCGCTGATTCCGAAAATGTTGATGTTCACTCTTGCCATCTCCTGTTTGACCACTTCCAATTTGCCTTGATTCATGGACCTAACATTCCAGGTTCCTATGCAAGATTGCTCTTTACAGCATCAGACCTTGCTTCTATCACCAGTCACATCCACAGCTGGGTATTGTTTTTGCTTTGGCTCCATCCCTTCATTCTTTCTAGAGTTACTTCTCCACTGATCTTCAGTAACATATCATATTGGGCACCTACCGACCTGGGGAGTTTCTCTTTGAATATCCTATAATTTTGCCTTTTCATACTGTTCGTGGGTTCTCAAGGCAAGAATACTGAAGTGGTTTGCCATTCCCTTCTCCAGTGGATCACATTCTGTCATACCTCTCCACCATGACCTGTCCGTCTTGGGTCACCCGACATGGCATGGCTTAGTTTCATTGAGTTAGAGAAGGCTGTGGTCCATGTGATCAGAATGATTAGTTTTCTTTGATTATGGTTTCAGTGTGTCTGCCTTCTGATGCCCTCTCACAACATCTACCATCTTACTTAGGTTTCTCTTACCTTGAATGTGCAGTAGCTCCTCTGGGCCCTCCTGTGCTTGAGCAGCCAACGCTCCTTGGACGTGGAGTTGCTCCTCTAGGCCGCTTCTCATTATAGGGAACTAGAATGCAAAAGTAGGAAGTCAAGAAACACCTAGAGTAACAGGCAAACTTGACCTTGGAGTACAGAATGAAGCAGGGCAAAGGCTAATAGTTTCACCAAGAGAACGCACTGGTCACAGAAAACACCCTCTTAAAACAACACAAGAGAAGACTCTACACATGGACATCACCAGACAGTCAATTATTGAAATCAGATTGATTAGATTCTTTGCAGCCAAAGATGGAAAAGCACTATACAGTCAGAAAAAACAAGACCAGGAGCTGACTGTGGCTCAGATCATGAACTCCTTATTACCAAAATCAGACTTAAATTGAAGAAAGTAGGGAAAATCACTAGACCATTCAGGTATGACCTAAAACAAATCCCTTATGTTTATACAGTGGAAGTGAGAAATAGGTTCAAGGGATTAGATCTGAAAGAGTGCCTGATGAACTATGGACAGAGGTTCATGACATTTTGTACAGGAGACAGGGATCAAGGCCATGCCCAAGAAAAAGAAATGCAAAAAAGCAAAACGGCTGTCTGAGGAGGCCTTACAAACAGTTATGAAAAGAAGAGAAGCAAAAGGCAAGGAGAAAAGGAAAGATATACCCATTTGAATGCAGAGTTCTAAAGAATAGCAAGAAGAGATAAGAAAGCCTTCCTCAGTGATCAATGCAAAGAAATAGAGGAAAACAATAGAATAGGAAAGACTAGAGATCTGTTTAAGAAAATTATAGATACCAAGGGAACATTTCATGCAAAGATGGGCTCAATAAAGGACAGAAACATTTAGGATGTAACAGAAGAGGATGATATTAAGAAGAGGTGGCAAGAATACACAGAAGAACTATACAAAAAAGATCTTTATGACCCAGGTAATCACGATAGTGTGGTCACTCAGCTAGAACCAGACATTCTGGATTTGGGCCTTAGGAAGTATCATTACAAACAAAGCTAGTGGAGGTGATGGAATTCCAGTTGAGCTCTTTCAAATCCTCAAAGATGATGCTGTGAAAATGCTGCACTCAATATGCCAGCAAATTGGGAAAACTCAGCAGTGGCCACAGGACTGGAAAAGGTCAGTTTTCATTCCAATCTCAAAGAAAGGCAATGCCAAAGATTTCTCAGACAACTGCACAATTGTACTCATCTCACATGCTAGGAAAGTAAAGTTCAAAATTCTCCAAGCCAGGCTTCAACAGTACATGAACCGTGACCTTCAGATGTTCAAGCTGGTTTTAGAAAGGCAGAGGAACCAGAGGTCAAACTGCCAACATCCACTGGATTATCAAAAAAGCAAGAGACTTCCAGAAAAATATCTATTTCTGCTTTATTGACTATGCCAAAGCCTTTGGCTGTGTGGATCACAATAAACTGTGGAAAATTCTGAAAGAGATGGGAATAGCAGACCACCTGACCTGCCTCTTGAGAAACCTGTATGCAGGTCAGGAAGCAACAGTTAGAACTGGACAAGGAACAACAGACTGGTTCCAAATAGGAAAAGGAGTACGTCAAGGCTGTATATTGTTACCCTGCTTATTTAACTTATACGCAGAGTACATCATGAGAAACACTGGGCTGGAAGAAGCACAAGCTGGAATCAAGGTTGCTGGGAAAAATATCAATAACCTCAAATATGCAGATGACATCATCCTTATGGTATAAAATAAAGAAGAACTAAATAGCCTCTTGATGAAAGTGAAAGAATAGAGTGAAAAAGTTGGCTTAATGCTCAACATTCAGATAACTAAGATCATGGCATCTGGTCCCATCACTTCATGGCAAATAGATGGGGAAACAGTGGCTGACTTTATTTTTGGGGGACTCCAAAATCACTGTAGATGGTGATTGCAGCCAGGAAATTAAAAGATGCTTATTCCTTGGAAGAAACATTATGACCAACCTAGATAGTATATTAAAAAGTAGAGACATTACTTTGCCAATAAAAGTCCATCTAGTTAAGGCTATTGTTTTTCCAGTAGTCATGTGTAGATGTGAGAATTGGACTATAAAGAAAGCTGAGCGCCGAAGAATTGATGCTTTTGAACTGTGGTGTTGGAGAAGACTCTTGAGAGTCCCTTCAACTGCAAGGAGACCCCACCAGTCCATCCAAAAGGAAATCAGTCCTGAATATTCACTGGAAGGCTGATGCTGAAGTTGAAACTCCAGTACTTTGGCCACCTGATGCGAAGAGCTGACTCATTGGAAAAGACCCTGATGCTGGGAAAGATTGAGGGCAGGAGGAGAAGTGGAGGACAGAAGATAAGATGGTTGGATGGCATCACCAACTCAATGGTCATGAGTTTGATTAAACTCCGGGAGTTGGTGATGGACAGGGAGGCCTGGCATGTTGCTGTCCATGGGGTCCCAAAGAGTTGGACATGACTGAGTGGCTGAACTGAACTGAACTATTAATTGTTTCTCAAAATTTTTTGCTCTGATAAAATCTCCCTTGACCTTTGTTTTACCTGAAGAAATATGAGTTGTGCAATGGAAGGAGGGGTGAGAGCCCTTCAGCAGCCCAGGTCCTATTATAATGGATCATGAATTTCATTTTAAATGAAGAGCAACAATGAGATTTGATTGTCAGCCTTTGGATTTCTCCCTCAATATATTGCCATTACTTTTGTATCCTTTAATTACTTGTTTTTCCAATTTCTTATAGTTGCTATTTATTTGAGCTTGTCAGTGACTGTCTTTAACTTGCTTATTTTATTCTTTTCAACTATGGGTGACATAAACCTCAAGCCATACTTCAGATCTATCATTAGGGGATGAGGGTCTGAGTAGTGATAAGAACAGCAGAGAAACATCAGGGAATATGTAAATAGTCTTTGGTAAATTATCTAACCTCTCTGAGGGTCTTTCCCAGTGGCTCATTGAGAAAAACTTGCCTGCCAATGCAGGAGACTTGAGTTCATTCCCTGGGTCAGGAATCCCTGGAAGAGGATTCCTGAAAGAGGATTCCAGGATCCCTGGAAGAGGAAATAGTAACCCACTCCAGTATTCTGGCTGGGAAAATCCCATGGACAGAGGAGCCTGGCAGGCTAGAGTCCTTGGGGTGGCAAAGAGTCAGACATGATGAAACATGTATGTACTAATCCCTCTGACTCTCACGGTTTTTAGGATTAGAAAGATTGTGTTGATCTTTAGGACTCTACAAATATAGTCCGACTTTCTTTTAAACACACAGTAAGATTGTAATTCCCTGAGTGCGGCTACATGTAGCCAATGAAATGTGTCACAAATGGATGATTAAAGAGTCAGTGGAGAGTGACATCACCAAGATGGTGGTATGAGAGACCCCAGCCTTCACCCCTGAAAAAGGATCAATAATCAAACAGTTATCCATGAACTAAAATAGCTCTGGGAGAGCTCAAGAGTCCACTTAAAAAACTTTAGCAACATAGTACAAAAAAAATCCTGGGAATAATCACATAAAAAGGGAAGGAAGCCTAGCTTCATTTTGTCTGCTTCATCTCCTTCTCCCTGCTGGCACTGCTAAGCACTAAGAGGGAATTCCCAGCTGGAAGGAGTTCCCTTGGATTGGAAAAGAGTAAGGTGAGCAACTTGTTACCCTATCCTTTCAAAACAGAAACCCACTTTAGTTTAACTATATCTGGAGATTTGCAAAGCTGAGACACAGAGAATGCTAGGAGTCAGGATGAAAGGCAGGGGATACCCCTAACAGCTACAGGAGGGAGCACAGTTCCCAATGATCTGCTCTGCAGAAGATCTCAGCCACTACTCTCACTGAAGAAAGCAATAGCCAGCATGGCTGCCATGGACCCACTACAGATATCACAATATTTCAGCCTATGGGCTATTGCATTTGCAAATGTCAGCTGCCTGAGTTACCTCCACACTTCTTCCCCCCACCATCATGTTCTAGGATCCCCAGTAGCTCTTTGGCTGCACCATTGTTGTATGCCAGTAGACCCTAATGATGCCTAAAGACTGAAGGCAGGAGGAGAAGATGACGACAGAGGAAGAGATGGTTGGATGGCATCAGTGACTACATGGACTTGAGTTTGAGTAAACTCAGGGAGATAGTGAAGGACAGGGAAGCCAGGTGTGCTGAAGTTCAGGGGTCACAAAGAGTCAGATACAACTTAGCGACTGAACAATGAGACCCCTATGGCCGAACTCAACCACCATACGCTGCTTGAGGTCAGCCCTTGCAGTTGGGCACCAGCATTTCATAACATTGGCCATAGGGGTCTTGTTTTCATGTTACGAAATGCTGGCATCCACTGTTATGCTTGTCCCTGTGGCAAGACTACAGCAACAGGTGTGACTGTGCAACAGGAGTGTGCACTGACAGCCAAGGCACCCCAGAGCTGCTAGTGCACAGGCAGTCCAGCCCAGCCCTTGCTGCTGACCCTGGCCCCTCACCATTATGTGAGCATCTGCATTCAGCCCCTGTCACTACATAGACACCTATAGCTGGCATCCACAGCCAAGAGTATCACACCACTGGCCCAGATACTCCTGCTACTTGCCCTGGTCCCCAACTTCTGGTCTTGAGGGACACTGCTGAGGACATCCACAGCCCTTGCAGGAATGCAAGTGGAAACTCAGAGAACTCACCAAGGACCACACAGTTGTTGACTCCCATGACCTGAGCTATGGAGATGCCATATACTCTTGAACTTGGCATCCTGCATCACTGTGGCCACAGCATACTCCACCATGCCCCCACCAGTAGGTGAAGGGCTTTCCTGGCTAGTGAGTTCATAAAGCCGAGAAGAGATGACTGCTTCTGCTTCTTCAGATGTGCAGACACCTATGCCAGGCTACTGGGATTGTGCAGAATCAAGGAAACAGGACACCATCATAGGAACACAAAAAACTTCCAGTAACTGACCCTAAAGAAAGGGGAACATGTGAATTTCCTGACAAAGAATTCAAAGTAACTGTCCTAAAGATGCTCAGAGAGCTACAAGGGAACCTGGATAAACAATCAACGAAATCAGGAAAACAATATAAAAACAAAATAAGAAGTTCAAAGAGAGAGAAAATGTAAAAAAGAACCAAATGGAAACATTAAACTGAAAAGTATAATGACTGAACCAAAATACAATACAATTTCAATAGAGAGCTTCAACAGCCAAAAGCCCAAAGTTAGCAAAGGCAGTACATAAGAAAGATCTGACAAGAAATAAATGAAATAAATAATAGAAAAGTGATAGGGAAAAAATCAAAGACACTCAGAGTTGAGTTTTTGAAAAGATGAACAAAATTGACAAAGCATTAACTAGACTACTAAACAAAAAAAGAGAGAAGATTCAAATAAATAAAATTATAAATGAAAGAGGAGAAAAAACAGAAATGCAAAGAATCATAAGAGACTTCTGTAAATAATTATACGCCAACAAATTGGATAACCTAGAATAAATGGATAAATTCTTAAAAACACACAAACTACAAACACTGAAGCATGAGGAAACAGTATCTGAACAGACCAGTTACCAGAAAGGAGACTGAAGCAGTTATCAAAAACCTTCCAACAAGGAAAATTCCGGATCAGATGACCTCAGAGGTAATTCTACCAAAATTTTAAAAAGAATTAACACCAATTCTTCTCAGACTTTTCCAAATATCTGAAGAGGAGGAAACATTCCCAAACTCATTTTACAATAACAGCATTACCTTGACACCAAAGCCACATAAGGGCACTATAAGAAAACTACAGGATAATATTCCTCATGAAAGTATATGCAAAATTTCTCAACAAAACACTAAAAAATGAAATTCAAAAGCACATTAAAAGTATTAAAGGACTATACACAATTGTCAAGCAAGATTAATCACTGAGATGCAAGGATGGTTCAATGTATGCAAATAAATATGATACATCACACTAAGAAAATAAAAGACAGAAGTCATTATCATCTCAAGAGATGCAGAAAAATCATATGACAGAAATCAACAACCTTTTATAATAAAAAAGCCTTCAACATTCTAAGCGAAGTAAGTCAGACAAAGACAAATACTACATGATTTCACTTATATGTGGAAATTAACAAAGTTGAGCTCAAAAAAACAAAATGGATTAATGGTTATCAAGAACTGGAGTACTGGGTAAATAGGGAGAGGCTGGTCAAACAGCATAAACTATCAGTTAAATGATGTGTAAGTTCCAGTTATCTAATGCATAGCATGGTGACTATAGGTAACAATGCCATATTGTATCCTTGACAGTGCTATGAAACAACACCTTAAATGTTCTCACCGTGACAAAAGAATAACAAAAAATGAAATTATGTGAAATGAAGATGTCAGCTAACCTTATTTTGGTAAACATTCTTTAATGTATACATGTATCAAATCATCACACTGTACACGTTAAACGTAAAGGAGTTATATGCCAGTTATATATCAATAAACCTAGGGGAATAAAAAGAGCCAGGAGACAATTCTTTCTGTTCTCTTTCCCTGTTTCCATAATTGTCAAAGCTCCTGTAAAGCTCCTTCATCAGTAAGGGCCCCTGAATAGGTGTAAAGCAACCCTATTGGCCCATGTAAAATTTGCAATGCAAATAAGGTGTACCTTCTATGCAGTTACGCCACTGTGTTCCAGAACTTGTTTGCTACAAGGATCAAACAACACGACATGTTTAGTTTTCATAGTGTACAACCCACAATAAAAGCACATAAATATCTGTCTCCTTTATTCTGGTCACAAATATTTAATCTTATTCAAATACTGCTCAGTTTTCCCCATGTATAAAGTTGAAATAATTTTAATTCATTAATAATTTGATTCAAATATCTACTATGAAGCTCAATTAGCTGATTACTTTCATCAGTTCAGTTGTTTTTATTTTCATATTTATTTCCCTATAATACTGTCACTGATAAAATGTTCTCTTCAGTTAGTTTTAGAAAAAAGTGTCTTCTTTGAGTTATTAAAACTTATTGATTATTTTTAAAGAAGTAAATCACTAAATTTGAATTGGCATCTTCTCAGTAACCAGATAGCTCCAAGATCCTTGAAAGATGGCATTGTTGTTGTTCAGTTGTTAAGTCATGTCTGACTCTTTGTGACCCCATGGACTGCAGCATGTAGAGTTCCCTGTCCTTCACAATCTGCCAGAGTTGACTCAAACTCACACTCATTGAGTCAGTGCTGCTATCTAACCATCTCATCCTCTGCCATCTGCTTCTCCTCTTGCCCTCAATGTTTCGCAGCATCAGGGTCTTTTCCAATGAGTTGACTCTTTGCATCAGTCAGTTCAGTTGCTCAGCTGTGTTCTACTCTTTGCGATCCCATGAATTGCAGCATGCTAGGCCTCCCTGTCCATCACCAACTCCCAGAGTTCACCCAAACTCATGTCCATCGAGTTGATGATACCATCCAGCCATCTCCTCCTCTGTCATCCCCTTCTCCTCCTGCCCCCAATCCCTTCCAGCATCAGAGTCTTTTCCAATGAATCAACTCTTTGCATGAGGTGGCCAAAGTATTGGAGTTTCAGCTTTAGCATCATTCCTTCCAAAGAAATCCCAGGGATGATCTCCTTCAGAATGGACTGGTTGGATCTCCTTGCAGTCCAAGGGACTCTCAAGAGTCTTCTCCAACACCACAGTTCAAAAGCATCAATTCTTCAGCACTCAGCTTTCTTCACAGTCCAACTCTCACATCCATACATGACCACTGGAAAAACCATAGCCTTGACTAGACAAACCTTTGTTGGCAAAGTAATGTCTCTGCTTTTCAATATGCTATCCAGGTTGGTCATAATCCTCCTTCCAAGGAGTAAGCATCTCTTAATTTCTGGCTGCAATCACCATCTGCTGTGATTTTGGAGCCCAGAAAAATAAAGCCTGCCAGTGTTTCCACTGTTTCCCCATCTATTTCCCATGAAGTGATGGGACCAGATGCCATGATCTTACTTTTCTGAATGTTGAGTTTTAAGCCAACTTTTTCACTCTCCTCTCTCACTTTCATCAAGAGGCTTTTTAGTTCTTCTTCACTCTCTGCCACAACAGTGGTGTCATCTGCATGCTGCTGCTGCTGCTAAGTCACTTCAGTCGTGTCCGACTCTATGCAACCCCATAGATGGCAGCCCACCAGGCTCCCCTGTCCCTGGGATTCTCCAGGCAAGAACACTGGAGTGGGTTGTCATCTGCATATCTGAGGTTACTGATATTTCTCCTGGCAATCTTGATTCCAGCTTGTGCTTCTTCCAGTCCAGCGTTTCTCATGATGTACTCTGCATAGAAGTTAAATAAACAGGGTGACAATATACAACCTTGACGTACTCCTTTTCCTATTTGGAACCAGTCTGTTGTTCCATGTCCAGTTCTAACTGTTGCTTCCTGACCTGCATACAGGTTTCTCAAGAGGCAGGTCAGGTGGTCTAGTATGCCCATCTCTTTCAGAATTTTCCACAGTTTATGGTGATCCACACAGTCAAAGCCTTTGGCATAGTCAATAAAGCAGAAGTAGATATTTTTCTGGAACTCTTGCTTTTTCGATGATCCAGCAGAATTTGACAATTTGATCTCTGGTTCTTCTGCCTTTTCTAAAACCAGCTTGAACATCTGGAAGTTCACAGTTCACGTATTGCTGAACCCTGGCTTGGAGAATTTTGAGCATTACTTTACTAGCGTGTGAGATGAGTGCAATTGTGTGGTAGTTAGAGCATTCTTTGGCATTGCCTTTCTTTGGGATTGGAATGAAAAGTGACCTTTTCCAGTCCTGTGGCCACTGCTGAGTTTTCCAAATTTGTTGGCATATTGAGTGCAGCACTTTCATAGCATCATCTTTCAGGATTTGAAATAGGTGGATATAAAGTATTGGAGCTTCAGCTTCAGCATCAAACCTTCCAGTGGATATTCAGGGTTGATTTCCTTTAAGATTGATTAGTTTGATCTTCTTTCTGTCCAAGGGATTTTCAAGAGTCCTTTCCAGCACCACAATTCAAAAGCATAAATTATTTCGCACTCATCCTTCTTTATAGTCCAACTCACATCCATTCATGACTATTGGAAAAGCCATAGCTTTGACTAGACAGACTTTTGTCAACAAAGTGATGTTTTTAATACATGCTGTCCAGGTCTGTCATGGCCTTACTTCCAAGGAGCAAGTGTCTTTGAATTCTGTGGCTACAGTCACCATCTGCAGTGACTTTGGAGCCCCCCAAAATAAAGTCTATCTCCATTTCCACTTTTTCATCATCTATTTGATTTCAGTCTTTTGAATGTTGAGTTTTAAGTCAGTTTTTTCACTCTCCTCTTTCACCTTCATCAAGAGGATCTTTAGTTCCTTTTCACCTTCTGCCATTAGAGTGACATTATCTACCTATCTGAGGTTGCTGATATTTCTCCTGGCAATCTTGATTCCTGCTTGTGAGTCATCCAGCCTATCATTTCACATGATATACTCTACATAAAAGTTACATAATCAGGGTGACAATATACAATCTTGATGTATTCCTTTCCCAATTTTTAACCATTGTTAAAATGTCCAGTTCTGTTGTTTTTTGGCTTGCATACGGGTTTCTCAGAAGGCAGGTAAGGTGATTTGGTATTCCTGTCACTTTAAGAACTTTCTACAGTTTGTTGTAATCCACATAGTTAAAGGCTTTAGTGTAGTCAATGAAGCAGAAATAAATGTTTTTCTGAAATTCTCTTGCTTTTCCTATGATCCAGTGGATACTGGCAATTTGATTCCTGGTTCCTATGCCTTTTCTAAATCCAGCTTGAACATTTGGAAGTTCTCAGTTCATGCACTGTTGATGCCTAGTTTGAAGGATTTTGAGCATTAACTTGCTAGCACATGAAAAGAGCTCAATTGTACAGAAGTTTAAACATTCTTTGGCATTGCCTTTCTTTGGGACTGGAATGAAGACTGACCTTTTCCAGTCCTGTGGCCACTGCTGAGTTTTCCAAATTTGCTGGCATATTGAGTGCCATACTTCAACAGCATCATCTTTTAGGATTTGAAATAGCTCAGCTGGAATTCCATCACCTCCACTAGCTTTGTAGTAATGATTCTTAAGGCCCACTTGACTTCACACTCCTGGAAGTCTAGTTAGGAGAGTGATGACACTATCATGATTATCGGGGTCATTAAGACATTTTTTATATAGTTCTTCTGTGTATTCTTGCCACCTCTTCTTAATGTCTTCTGCTTCTGTTAGGTTCATAACATTTCTGTCCTTTATTGTGCCTAATTTGTATGAAGTGTTCCTTGGTAACTCCAGTTTTTTTGAAGAGGTCTCTATTCTTGCCCATTCTCTTGTTTTCCTCTATTTCTTTGCATTGTTCATTTGGAAGTCTTTCTTCTCCTTGCTTTTCTCTGAAACTCTGCATTCAGTTGGGTATATCTTTTCCTTCATCTTTGCCGTTCACATCTCCTTTTCTCAGCTATTTGTAAGGCCTCCTCAGGAAGCCATTTTGCCTTTTTGAATTTCTTTTTCTTTGGTACGGTTTTGGTCACTGCCTCCTGTATGATATGAGTCTCAGTCCATAGTTCTTCAGGCAATCTCTTAGAGTTAATCCTTTGAATTTATTTGTCACCTTCACTGTATAATCATAAGGGATTTGATTTAGGTCCTGCCTGAATGGCTTAATGGTTCTCCCTACTTTCTTCAACATAAATTTGAATTTTACAGTAAGGATCTCATGATCTGAGACATATTCATCATCAAAATCAAATTCCAAAATAAGGCTGTTGAAGACAACAGTAAGAAAAGGATATATATATCTAAGAACAAGAATTCATCCAGAGAGAATAAATTTAAAAAATAATAATAATATAGAAAGTATAATACAGACGTGTATGTGTGTGTGTGTGTGTGTGTGTGTGTATTGGAGAAGGAAATGGCAACCCACTCCAGTACTCTTGTCTAGAAAACTCCATGGACAGAGGAACCTGATAGGGCTACAGTCCATGGGGTCCCAAAGAGTTAGACACGACTGAGTGTTGAACACAAACACACACACACATACAGATGTGCACATGCACGTATATATACACACACACATATATACTCAGATATGCAGATGACACCACCCTTATGGCAGAAAGTGAAGAAGAACTAAAGAGCCTTTTGATGAAAGTGAAAGAGGAGAGTGAAAACCTGGCTTAAAGCTCAACATTCAGAAAATGAAGATCATGGCATCTGGTCCCATCACTTCATGGCAAATAGATGGGGAAACAATGGAGACAGTGACAGACTTCATTTTCTTGGGCTCCAAAATCACTGCAGATTGTAACTGAAGACATGAAATTAAAAGACGCTTGCTTCTTGGAAGAAAAGCTATGACAAACCTAGACAGCATATTAAAAAGCAGAGACATGTCTTTGTCAACAAAGGTCCATCTAGTCAAGGCTATGGTTATTCCAGTGTTCATGTATGGGTGTGAGAGTTGGACTATAAAGAAAGCTGAGCACCAAAGAATTGATGCTATTGAACTGTAGTGTTGGAGAAGACTCTTGAGAGTTCCTTGGACTGCAAGGAGATCCAACCAGTTCATCCTAAAGGACATCAGTCCTGAATATTCACTGGAAGGACTGATGCTGAAGCTCCAACACTTTGGCCACCTGATGCGAAGATCTGACTCATTTGAAAAGACCCTGATGATGGGGAAGATTGAAGGCAGTAGGAGAAGGGAATGACAGAGGATGAGATGGTTGGATGGCATCACCGACTCAATGGACATGAGTTTGCTCAGTCTCTGGGAATTGGTGTTAGACAGAGATGCCTGGCGTGCTGCAGTCCATGGGGTCACAAAGAGTCAGACACGACTAAGTGACTGAACTGAACTGAACACACATTTACTTATTAATGTATAAACATATTATATAAAGAAGTCTCATCTTTAAATGGATAATTGACATGTCTTTTCTATTTAAAGGTAGACTACATCCATGAAGGGTTTAGCTTATACTTCTAAGCCCTATTTTTTTTTCCTGGCCTTTGTTTTTTTCATTGTTTCAGTGTGTATTCTAGATTTACAAACATTCTGCAATGAGCTTTTAAAACTCCATTTTGGCAAATATATAGAGAGTTCTCTATAATTGAAATTGTTGCCATTATGAAACAGTGTGGCGAGGGAGGGAGAGCCCAGCTTAGAAAAAGACAGAACAATCACCTGAAAGCTGGCCAGAGACCAAGGTTCCCAAAGAGCTACTATGGTGACAGTTAGTAGTTTTCCCTATCTGGGAAAAAAAAAAAAAAACCCACCCTGCTCTGGTTTTCCCAACAGCAAAACATAATTTATAATATATTTTCAATGCAACATGTTTATCTCATATAAGGTTTTTCACATATTAGTCAATGAAACATCAGCTGTATGATCGGATTGCCTCTCTTAAGCTTCTATTCTGCTCTGGCTTTTCTCATTGAAATTCCCTGTTTACAGGGACACAAAGAGCTGTTTTAAATAGGAAGCCAACATTTGGGTGCCAGACAGCAAGCTAGTGCCACATTGCATTCATTCCATAGCAAAACTGCTAACCAAGACCTTTCTGTGCTAAATGCCGCCGTATCTCCTTTTCTCCTTCATTGGAGAAGATACACTCCATGATGCCAGCTGCTTTTCTGGCAGCAGACATGAAGACTAAGGCCGAATTATCCTCGCTCCAACCACTGCTGGTATCATCGTGCCAGACACACCACTCGGACCTCTTTTACCAGTCTATGTTGGAAGGCTCATCTCCTCTGGGCCCATTTTAGATTTTTTTCTTGTTTTCCCTGGATCTTGTACCTCTGCGCCATTCTTGTGGGCGCTGTGTCAGATAAAAGAGCTGATTGCTATTATTCACGAATGAATTTCACAGCTCTTCATGCCAAGGCATGTTGCCTTTTTCTTCATGACATTCCCTATAATGAGAATGATGTACTTCAACGAATCACAAAGAAATGAGAATTAATAGTTTATCTTCAAGGTGACACCAAAGGCACTGTATTGTTGGAAATCTGTCTCTTTACCACAGCAGAGCTCTGTGAACGATTTTCAAGCAGTCCTCGGTGTAAATTACGGGTGTATGGGGGTTACTAGCCTTGTGTATTTTATAACCATTTTTCCAGAAGTAAAAGTATTTCACAGTGTCCACTTCTTTCTTTCATATTTCAGTTTTATTGACATATAATTGACAAATAATGTTCACTTCTTTTTATTTAAAAATATACAACCCCTTCACTGCTCTACAATGTGAAGCTGATGCCACAGACCAAGGATCACTGTCCTTTGCCAAAGCTGAGCTACAGGAAAGAGTATCTGGGCACAGGATCAATGACCGCAAAGCAGTCTGCACTTGCACGCTAAGACGCTTCAGTCATGTCCGACTCTTTGTGACCCCACTGACCGTCAGGCTCTTCTGTCCACTGAATTCTCCAGGCAAGAATACTGGAGTGGCTTGCCATGCCCTCTTCCAGAGGATCTTCCCAACCCTGGGATCAAACCTGCGTCTCTCATGTCTCCTGCATTGACAGATGGGCTCTTAACCACTAGCACTATCTGGGGAGCCCTAATCTGCACTTATCTGAGTCTAAAAAATGGGGTGGGGGAGGAGCTTATACTGTGTCCAGAAACCAGTCCTCACCCCACTAGGAACTCTACAGTTTAAGAAACAGAAAATAAAAATCAAACCGACTTCAACAAAAAGAGGATTTATTGGTATATATACGTGGGGCAAGCAGGGGTAGATAGGGCTTCATATTTGGGATTGACTCAGAAGCTCAAGGGTATCATTAAGACACTTCCTCTTCCCCCATTCTGCATTGACTTCCTAGCATCAGCTTTGTTCTGAGATGATCTCAGTTGTTGCCACAGTTCTAAGACCATATCCACAAGCCATACCATGCAGAAACACAGCAGCTGTAGACCCTAGCCAGCTGTCGTAGAAAGGTGAGGAGCTCTCTTTCCCCAATAGCACACCATCCACCCATGTTTCCTAGGTGGATATCCAACTCTGTGACCTCATGGACTGTAGCCCACCAGGCTCTCTGTCCATGGAATTCTCCAGGCAAGAATACTGGCATTGGTAGCCATTCCCTTCTCTAGGGTATCTTTCTGACCCAGGGATTGAACCCAGGTCTCCTGCATTGCTTGCAGATTCTTTAGCCTTTGAGCCACCAGGGAAGCCTTAAACCAACTCAATTGACATGGGAATAGCACGAAAAGCTAGACTTCTCTGATAGCATGGGGTGTTAGAGCTCTCTGAAACAATCAACATACCTGGAGGGGGGAGATCTTCATGAGGGGGCCATTCTGGGCATATTCATAGGTGGGGTACCACAACAACCCCTTACTCTTTGCTCCTATACAGGGGGATTTTGAGAGAAATGCAAGATAATCTCAAGATCCATATTCTTAGCAATTACTAAAGGCTTTACCTTGCTCTGAAAAAGTTTTGCCCACTACGCAAACCTTTATCAATAAGCTTTCTCAGAACTGACAAAGCTAAGCTCCTGTTCCACATTCAGAGTACTTCTGAAATGAAATCACAAAGTGCCCTAAAATACTTTATAGTCTTTAAAGTACAAGATCTCCCAAACAAGTTGACAAGGACAACACAACCTGTTTACAGAACTATCTTGAACAACTGGTTTGGTGAAAAGTCAGACAGAAAATAAAAGATAGTATTGATATTATCTCTGGGATAAAAGAGTAAACTATGATTCTGCTTTTTTCAAAGTTGTTACCAAAGGAATATATAAGGATAAATATAGATACACATTCATATATATACATGTACTCACACATACATATATTCATATATACATATATATACTTTGGCCACCTGATGTGAAGAGCTGACTCATTGGAAGAGACCCTGATGTTGGGAAAGATTGAAGGCAAGAGGAAAAGGCGGCAACAAGGGGACAAGAGGATGAGATGGTTGGATAGCATCATCAACTCACTGGACATTACTTTGAGCAAACTCTGGGAGATAGTGGAGGACAGGGAAGCCTGGAGTGCTGCAGTCCATGGGGTTGCAAAGACTCAGACACAACTTAATGACTGAACAACAACAACTCTTACCCACACAAATATGCAGTATGATGTATATGTAGACATGAATATAAAACACATGTGTGTGCCTAAATATATATATCTGTGTATATAGATTGATACTTTACTTGTACAAATTCCTGTCTTAAACCAGGTCCAATTTATAACTTCCAATCCAGCCTCTAAAGCTATTAGAATACACCTATCAGAGATGCGATCAAGATGTGGTCACATCCTGTCTTACCATAGGCATTAAAGTTAAATTAATAACCAAGCAACTCCTTGGTGAGCAAGAAAAAAATAAATAGGATGGCACATGTAGGTGAAGATGAGGACACTCAAAACTACCAGAGATTTTGCTTGCTTTTATAGTTTTCTTATGACAATATACTTTTTTTTTTTTTTTTTTACAGACAGTGGCAAACAAAATTGAGTACGTGACAGCTTTAGCCATGGTAAAGTAGCCACCCAACAACCTAGTTATGAAATTTGTTGTTAGTTGTTTCTAGACTCCTTAGTCACAGATTATTACTTTAGTTCAGTTATTTATATGGCTGACTGAGCTCAGTTGTTTTGTGATAACTGTCTAATTTCATTCTCAGAGGGAAATCTTAATTCTAAGAGCTCAAGTTACCTAGCACTACCTCCTAGGTACTAACCACAATTTTCACTATGGGTGTTAAAGTCAAGATTTAAAAATATTGGTCAGAGTCACAACATGACATTAAATTGATATTGAATTCTTTTCCCTCTTTTAAACATTTTCCTAGTTCTCTCTGTAGGGTTATGTTTTCTCTTCAATTCAAATATAATAACACAATTTTACAGCACAGAATTTGCATACATTATATTCTTTCTGACATTCTTGGTATTGAACAATCAGTGTTGGGTACAGACAGCATTTGAACCTGGTAGGTCATCTCTCATATGCAAGGCTACATAAAGGGGCTTAATAAATTGAAAAAAACCACACACCTTTTCAAATTATGTGATGGTATAGAAATTCTGTGGACCAGAAAGGATGGAGCTGTATTTCCTCAGGACATTGTCCTTTTGGCCATTTTCTTCCTACACCTAGAACAACGCCTGGCACATATAAAGGGTCTGATATACAATTTTGAATGAACTAATTAATCACAAAAGTTAGAAAGCAATCTCCAAGAAAATCTATTCTCTAAGTTATTTAGACTACCAGGATATTTCTTACAGAGAATCTCACCCAAGGTGAAAATACAGATACTAGCCAAACAGTGAAATAACAACTGATTCCTCCATTTCAACAACTATTACTTCCAAATTCTATTTATGATCAATATAATTTTTCAAAGGTCACAGGTAGAAACACTTGTTTCTATGCTTTGTTTTAAGTAAAATCAGATACTTTTCTTTAAATGGGGCACATTTTTAGGAACAGGTTTTTTGTAAATACAGCTACTAAAATGATATTTTATGTCCTAAAGAGACTCTTCTTAAGAAGGATCAGCATTGAAAGTAAAACATATTTCTCCAGATGTGGACAGTGAGGTGTTACAAGGGTTGTTTGTGTGGTTATTTTGATTTCCTTAGCTGTAGCAATATGCCAGGAAAGTACACTTTACATGTGTTGAGTAAAATTAAATTAAAATCAAGGCCCATACTATTAGCTGTGACTTGTTCAGCTCATTTAGAATTTTGGATCATAGACAAGCTTCAGTTGAAAATAATTATTAAAAGCAGTCAATCGTTTTCTGGGTGGTGAAAGTTTGGTGAATAATAGGTTAGAGCAACAGGAAAACACAGATGAGAAACCATCACCAATACCACCTATAACTTTCTTTGGTCTAAGCAATTCGGAATACAACTTTATTTCACTTATAATTCCAGCTTGAATCAAAGCATCTTCTACCCCAAGCATGAATGCTCTTCAATATCTAATTTCACAGTTTTCTTAACACGTATCTCATGTTATTTATTATAGTCAGAGGCATCCCCACACCTTTGTCCATCCTTGCCACCTTTTAAATGATTTATCTGGCAAACCATCAATCACAAATCATGAAACAGATTTTAACCCAAGTAAGATCAGTTAAGAAAGAAAATAAAGCTTGTGTACCCTAATTGGAAACATTACTCACATCAATAAGTGATAAATGCTTGTTCTAGGAAAGATTTTTCCCTCAGATCTGTCTGTAATGTATAATATGGCCAAGATTAAAATCTCCAATCACCTTCTAACCTGAGGCCATACAGATATTGATAAAAACAACCCAAAGTTTGTAAAAAGTTTCAAAATTCTATTTAAGGTGCAGAAGATTACATTTATTAGCAAACAAGCAACAACATGTTTTTATTTATGACTTATGCTCTGGTTAAAACCAGAGCTAACAAATGACTTGGAAAAAAATGGGTAATCAACATATACAAATGTTTTGGTATGTCACAAAAGCCTCAGTACATTTGCTTATTGGCTTTACTCTGTATAACATGTGCTGGAAGTTTTCAATAATCTCTTATTTGATATTTAAACTATTCAAATAACTTGTATGATAATACTATAAAATGTATAATTCAGAATTTATTAACGTTGTATATAGTATTTTCTATGTTATATGCAGGATACCTTAAATATATCCCAGTAAACATCTTCTCAAAATAGGAAAAGACCTAATGTTTCTTTCATGAAATTTTATTTTAAAGGACACAGATGTGCTCACTTATTCCATGAGGTCAGTTTCACTACCACCACCACTTTGGCCAGGCGATGTTCATTTCACATCACAGGTGATTTACTATCACAGCAGCGCTGTCACAGCGGTGGTTCACACAAATAATTTCACTTAGGTAAACACCATTTTCCAGAAATGACAGAACAAAACAAACTTTAGGAGCATTTATGAACAGTAACGTCTTATTCTCAGTACACATTTGCCAACCGATCTCTGCTGTTTGCAAATGAATTAACAATGGCTTGAAAAATCATTAGAGCCATCTGCTTTGATGGTAAGGAAGAACTGCTATGATCACTTTATTATAGGAAAAGAGACTGGGTACTATTGCAGCGTATTTTTAGCATCATTTACCTTATATTTCACATGCTATCTCAAAAGTTACCAGTTACCAGTTACTCACTGAGGCTCCTTGTAAATCCATTTACTGAGAAACCACTTTGCATAGGTAACTGTGCAGTTTTTCAGAGATGTAAACAAGGGAAATGTCCATTTTTTCCCTCCTGTAAAATTGATCATTATAACTTTTTCTCAGTATGTTTTAATGTCTCAAGTAAGAACTGATGAAAGAAAAAAAAACAGTTTAACAAATTAGTTCCTTTGGTTTAGTCAGTGGATAAAAATGCATGTTTGTTCAATATATTTCCCTGCTCAAACAATTTATGTGAATGTTATTTTCAATGCTACCAACATTTGAATAGCAATTTGTTTCACTTGTTTCTTAAAAAGTGTCTGTCTTTACTTTCCTATCAATCTTTGTTTCAGGAACACATTTGTATGTAACTTTTAGTATTTACTTGTATTTGACAGCCATAAAAAAAGGAGGAAGAGAGGGGAAAAGTTCACTAATATTTATATTTCAGGGAAAACTTTCAATAAACACAGAGCTTAAATAGTATTTGATACATAAAGATGTATGCTTTGTCATAAAAAATATTTTTCTTTTCTTAGGATAGTAGTGGTACAGAGATGACTGTAAAGGAGGACTTGTCCATTTTTAAGTGCATTGAATGCAACTGAATTTCAAGAAGCAGGTATATGTTGAACATATATGGAAAGATGAGTGGATGGATGGATAGAAAGATATATTTAACTGTATTCTATCTAAAGCTAAATTAAAAGCTAACAGGGTAAAATTCTGTCTCTGTACTGAAAAGCAGTTCTCTTTAAACTTAGAAAAACATCTTTTCTTATCTGGGTTTGCAACTAAGAAAAAAACAAGTATATAGTTTTAAGCCATCAAATTAGCTGATTCAAAGTTCTGAATCTGAGGGGTGAGAAATACGCTAAATATATCTTCATTATAACTGCATTCAGAGTTGTCTTTATCAATAGGATATAAAAAGGGGTAAGCAGGTAGATTTTACAAGCGTTTCTCATAATTGTAAATATAAGTAGCCAAGTGGCAGATATACTTAAGGCAGTGAATATAATTGCATATTTATTTTAAAGCTTAGATTTGTGTATTCAAAATGAAATTTCACAATTTGATAACTGATTTTTTTTTCTTTTATATTTTGAGAAAAATAGCATTACATTCTAGAGGTAGTTTAAATGAGTGAAACAAACAGTTGGTCACAGGCTGCCAGTAAGTACTGGTCTCTTCCTCTGGCTAGGCAAGCAATCTGAGAGAGAACAAGACAGAGGGCCACTGTCTTTATACCATATAACCTTGAAAATAACACCCCATCACTTCTGAGATATTAATCAGAAGCAAGTCACTAGGTTCCTGTCCACACACACACAAAGGAAAGAAATTACACAAGGGAGTAAGTATCAGGAAATGGAGATCACTGCCTACTATTCCTTAAACCACATCAGTCCCTTCTTCATTGGTTTATTACAAGACATTGCTCTACTCTGATTTCAATAATCTATTCTACATTCAGATCTGATACCAATTAATTGATCCACAAGTAAGCCATACTTTCCTTCTTCCCATAGATCTTAGGAAAAAAATCCATTTTCCTACCTACCTCATAGGGTTATTGAAAATGTTAACTATGATAATGAATACCTAACACCTTCTAAAGTACCTATGATATACAGTAGTCCTATTGGCCCATCTTTTATTACCAACATTGTTGCTCAATGTTAATTCCTAAACCTCTACTCTGGATTCCATTTCTACAAGTTCTTGCTTCAATAAGCCCTCTGCTGCCTACTTCAATAGCAGTAATAGACAATTTCAAGTCACTACCACTTTATTCATTCATTTATATTTCAAATCAGTTCAGTTCAGTCGATCAGTCATGTCTGACTCTTTGTGACCCCATGAACCATAGCACGCAAGCCCTCCCTGTCCGTCACCAACTCCAAGAGTTCACCCAAACCCGTGTCCATCGAGTCGGTGATGCCATTCAACCATCTCATCCTCTGTCGTCTCCTTCTCCTCCTGCCCTCAATCTTTCCCAGCGTCAGGGTCTTTTCCAATGAGTCAGCTCTTCGTATCAGGTGGCCAAAGTATTGGAATTTCAGCTTCAACATCAGTCCTTCCAATGAAGACCCACGACTAATCTCCTTTAGGATGGACTGGATGGATCTCCTTGTAGTCCAAGGGACTCTCAAGAGTCTTCTCCGACAACACAGTTCAAAGCATCAATTCTTCAGTGCTCAGATTTCTTTATAGTCCAACTCTCATATACATACATGACCACTAGAAAAACCATAGCCTTGACTAGACAGACCTTTGTTGGCAAAGTAATGTCTTTGCTTTTTAATATGCTATCTAGATTGGTCATAACTTTCCTTCCAAGGAGTAAGCGTCTTTTAAAAATTTCATGGCTGCAATCACCATCTGAAGTGATTTTGGAGCCCAGAAAAATAAACTCAGCCACTGTTTCCACTGTTTCCCCATCTATTTCCCATGAAGTGATGGGACTGGTTCCCATGATCTTAGTTTTCTGAATGCTGAGCTTTAAGCCAACTTTTTCACTCTCCTCTTTCACTTTCCTCAAGAGGCTCTTTAGTTCCTCTTCACTTTCTGCCATAAGGGTGGTGTCATCTGCACATCTGAGGTTATTGATATTTCTCCTGGCAATCTTGATTCCAGCTTGTGCTTCCTCCAGCCCAGCGTTTCTCATGATGTACTCTGCATACAAGTTAAAATAAGCAGGGTGACAATATACAGCCTTGACGTACTCCTTTTCCTATTTGGAACCAGTCTGTTGTTCCGTGTCCAGTTCTAACTGTTGCTTCCTGACCTGCATACAGGTTTCTCAAGAGGCAGGTCAGGTGGTCTGGTATTCCCATCTCTTGAAGAATTTTCCACAGTTTATTGTGATCCACACAGTCAAAGGCTTTGGCATAGTCAATAAAGCAGAAATAGATGTTCTTCTGGAACTCTCTTGTTTTTTTGATGATCCAGCGGATGTTGGCAATTTGATCTCTGCCTTTTCTAAAACTAGCTTGAACATCTGGAAGTTCACGGTTCATGTATTGCTGAAGCCTGGCTTGGAGAATTCTCAGCATTACTTTACTAGTGTGTGAGATAAGTGCAATTATGTGATAGTTTGAGCATTCTTTGGGATTACCTTTCTTTGGGATTGGAATGAAAACTGACCTTTTGCAGTCCTGTGACCACTGCTGAGTTTTCCAAATTTGCCTTCCCAAATCTTTCATCTTTAGCAGTAACTGCCATATCTCTTCAGAGTCAAGTTTCTTAAACCATAAAAGGAACTGTTGAATGTACTTTCTGATTGCATTGCACTCTAGTTCCTCTTGCCCACCATGCTCCTCTTCTAAAGACTGACAGAGATGCTCCAAGTGACTAAGCCAATGATTCTCAAAATACGTTACTTTGATCATCAGCATCAGTGCCAACTGGGATCTTGTTAGAAATGCACATTTTGGGGACCTTCCAGAGACCTACTGAAACTCTGGGGCTGAGGTCCAATAATCTTTGTTTTAACAAGCCCATTAGGCCATTCTGATGCCTGCTAATGTTGGAGTACCACTGGCTTACACCATGATTAAAAACCACTGGCCTAAGCTAATGGACTCTTTTCGGTCTTTATCTAACTTTCTTTCTGAGGCATTCTTCTTCCTTTAAAGAAGATGTGATACATGTATACAATGAATATTACTCAGCCATAAAAAATAATGAAATATTTTAAATGACAGGCATGGGCCTAGAGATTGTCATACTGAATGAAGTAAGTCAATGACAAATATCATATGATACCACTTATACATGGAATCTAAAGAAAGGGTGCAAATGAACTTACTGATGAAACAGAAGTAGTCACAATGTAGAAAACTACGGCTACCAAGGGGCGAAGGAGTGAGGGATAAATTGGAGACTGGCACAAACATATACACACTACTATATATAAGATAGATGAATAACAAGGACCTACTGTATAGCACAGAGAACTCTGTTCAATACTCTGCAGTGGCCTAAGTGGGAACAGAACCTAAAAAAGAGCGGATATAAGTATATGTGTAAGTGATTCACTTTGCTGTACAGCAGAAACTAACACAACATTCTAAATTAACTATACTCCAATAAAAATTTTAAAAATAAAACAGACTCCTTGTAAATTTCATCACAAATATCCATTCATTCTCTTCTTCACACATTGTCTTGTCTTCTGCCAAAAAAATTCTCTTCTCCTAAACGTTTCTCTTTCTTCCTCGCATAACTCATTCTTAGTGCTCTTTTTGCTCTTGTCTTGCCCCACCTGTCCCTGGAAGAATGGGCTGGTTCTTGGTTTTCTTCTTTTATTTATGTATTCCCTCGTTAATTCTCTCTATCCCATTAATTTATACATGGAGCTGCTAACACATATCAAACTCATCTCCCTTGCACAGTCAAACCTCTCAAGTACAGACTTATATTTCCAACATTCTAATCAGGATCATTAAATGTATCTCCACCATAAGTTTCAAATCAACATGTCCAAAACTAAAACTAGCATTTCCCCTCCCACCATTTCCAAATCTATTCCACCTATATTCTTTATCATAATAAAATGCAACATCATTTTTAGAGTCACTACATTTAGAAAACTGGCATTCAACCTACTGAACACCCTCCTTCCATACTTCATATAGTCAATCAAGACTTTCTTCAGATTATGTCTCTTTCTCTTTTATGAGAATCCCACTCTGGATCTTTAGGCCATTCCTGGAACTGGAGGTTTTCTTATTTTACTCTTAACTTTTTTTCATTATTTTATAAGTAACATTTTTATGACACATAACTATATTTTCAAAGCCAAACAGAAAAAACTACTGAGAAAAGTGCCATTGTTTTAAATGTATGTGAATCTCATTAATGACTGGCTTAATAAAACATAACTGAATTCATATCTGCTCCTGCAATCAACCTGATATGTTGTGTTGATTGAAGGGAATGAAGAAAACCCTGCTTCATTCAGTGCAGTTCAGCTGCTCAGTCGTGTCCGACTCTTTGCGACCCCATGAATCACAGCACGCCAGGCCTCCCTGTCCATCACCAAAACCCGGAGGTCACTCAAAGTCATGTCCATCAAGTCGGTGATGCCATCCAGCCATCTCATCCTCTATCGTCCCCTTCTCCTCCTGCCCCCAATCCCTCCAAGCATCAGAGTCTTTTCCAATGAGTCAACTCTTCACATGAGGTGGCCAAAGTACTGGAGTTTCAGCTTTAGCATCACTCCTTCCAATGAACAGCCAGGACTGATCTCCTTTAGGATGGACTGGATGGATCTCCTTGAAGTCCAAGGGACTCTCAAGAGGCTTCTCCAACACCATAGTTCAAAAGCATCAATTCTTCGGTGCTCAGCTTTCTTCACAGTCCAACTCTCACATCTATACATGACCACTGGAAAAACCATAGCCTTGACTAGATGGACCTTTGTTGGCAAAGTAATATCTCTGCTTTTCAATATGTTATCTAGGTGGGTCATAACTTTCCTTCCAAGGAGTAAGCATCTTTTAATTTCATGCCTGCAATCACCATGTGCAGTGATTTTGGAACCCAAAAAATAAAGTTTGGCACTGCTTCCACTGTTTCCCCATCTATTTCCCATGAAGTGATGGGACAAGATGCCATGATCTTACTTTTCCAAATGTTGAGCTTTAAGCCAACGTTTTCACTCTCCTCTTTCACTTTCATCAAGAGGCTTTGTAGTTCCTCTTCACTTTCTGCCATAAGGGTGGTGTCATCTGCATATCTGAGGTTATTGATATTTCTCCCGGCAATCTTGATTCCAGCTTGTGCTTCCTCCAGCCCAGCGTTTCTCATGATGTACTCTGCATACAAGTTAAAATAAGCAGGGTGACAATATACAGCCTTGATGTACTCCTTTTCCTATTTGGAACCAGTCTGTTTTTCCATGTCCAGTTCTAACTGTTACTTCCTGACCTGCATATAGGTTTCTCAAGAGGCAGGTCAAGTGGTCTGGTATGCCCATCTCTTTCAGAATTTTCCACAATTTATGGTGATCCATACAATCAAAGGCTTTGGCATAGTCAATAAAGCAGAAATAGATGTTTTTCTGGAACTTTCTTCCTTTTTCCATGATCCAGCAGATGTTGGCAATTTGATCTCTGGTTCCTCTGCCTTTCCTAAAACCAGCTTGAACATCTGGAAGTTCACGGTTCACGTATTGCTGAAGCCTGGCTTGGAGAATTTTTAGCATTACTTTACTAGCGTGAGATGATTGAAAAGGTGCGGTAGTTTGAGCATTCTTTGGCATTGCCTCTCTTTGGGATTGGAATGAAAACTGACCTTTTCCAGTCCTGTGGCCACTGCTGAGTTTTCCAAATTTGCTGGCATATCGAGTGCAGCACTTTCACAGCATCATCTTTCAGGATTTGAAAGAGCTCAACTGGAATTCCATCACCTCCACTAGCTTTGTTCGTAGTGATGCTTTCTAAGGCCCACTCGACTTTACATTCCAGGATGTCGGCTCTAGGTGAGTGATCACACCATCGTGATTATCTTGGTTGTGAAGATCTTTTTTGTATAGTTCTTCTGTGTATTCTTGCCACCTCTTCTTAATATCTTCTGCTTCTGTTAGGTCCATACCATTTCTGTCCTTTACCAACCCCATCTTTGCATGAAATGTTCCCTTGGTATCTTTAATTTTCTTGAAGAGATGTCTAGTCTTTCCCATTCTGTTGTTTTCCTCTATTTCTTTGCACTGATCGCTGAGGATGGCTTTCTTATCTCTCCTTGCTATTCTTTGGAACTCTGCATTCAAATGAGAATATCTTTCTTTTTCTCCTTTGCTTTTCATTTCTCTTCTTTTCACAGCTATTTGTAAGGCCTCTTCAGACAGCCATTTTGCTTTTTTGCATTTCTTTTCCACGGGGATGGTCCTGATCCCTGTCTCCTGTACAATGTCATGAACCTCCATCCATAGTTCATCAGGCGCTCTATCTATCAGATCTAGTCCCTTAAATCTATTTCTCACTTCCACTGTATAATCACAAGGGATTTGATATTGGTCATACCTGAATGGTCTAGTGGTTTTCCCTACTTTCTTCAATTTAAGTCTGAATTTGGCAATAAGCAGTTCATGATCTGAGCCACAGTCAGCTCCCGGTCTTGTTTTTGCTGACTGTATAGAGCTTCTCCATTTTTGGCTGCAAAGAATATAATCAATCTGATTTCGGTGTTGACCATCTGGTGATGTCCATGTGTAGAGTCTTCTCTTGTGTTGTTGAAAAAGAGTGTTTGTTATGACCTGTGCGTCTCTTGGCAAAACTCTATTAGTCTTTGCCCTGCTTCATTCCGTATTCCAAGGCCAAATTTGCCTCTTAATCCAGGTGTTTCTTCACTTCCTACTTTTGCATGCCAGTCCCCTATAATGAAAAGGATGTCTTTTTTGGATGTTAGTTCTAAAAGGTCTTGTAGGTCTTCATAGAACTGTTCAACTTCAGCTTCTTCAGCATTACTGGCTGGGGCATGGACTAGATTACTGTGATGTTGAATGATTTGCCTTGGAAACGAACAGAGATCATTCTGTCGTTTTTGAGATTGCATCCAAGTACTGCATTTCGGACTCTTTTGTTGACCATGATGGCTATTCCATTTCTTCTAAGGGATTCCTGCCCACAGTAGTAGATATAATGGTCATCTGATTTAAATTCACCCATTCCAGTCCATTTTAGTTCACTGATTCCTAGAATGTCGACGTTCACTCTTGCCATCTCCTGTTTGACCACTTCCAATTTGCCTTGATTTGCCTGACATTTTGCCTGACAATTTGCCTGACATTCCAGGTTCCTAGGCAATATTGCTGTTTACAGCATCGGACCTTGCTTCTATCACCAGTCACATCCTCAACCGGGTATTGTTTTTGCTTTGGCTCCATCCCTTCATTCTTTCTGGCGTTATTTCTCCACTGATCTCCAGTAGACTTTTGGGCAGCTACCGACCCAGGGAGTTCCCCTTTCAGTATCCTATCATTTTGCCTTTTCATACTGTTCATGGGGTTCTAAGGGCAAGAATATTGAAGTGGTTTGCCATTCCCTTCTCCAGTGGACCACATTCTGTCAGACCTCTCCACCATGACCCTCCCGTCTTGGGTGGCCCCACACAGCATGGCTTAGTTTCATTGAGTTAGACAAGGCTGTGGTCCATGTGATCAGATTGGCTAGTTTTCTGTGATTATGGTTTCAGTGTGTCTGCCCTCTGATGCCCTCTTGTAACACCTACCGTTTTACTTGGGTTTCTCTTACCTTGGATGTGGGGTATCTCTTCGTGGCTGCTCCAGCAAAGTGCAGCCCTTGTACCAGGTAAGGAGCAGGGGCTGCGCTTTGCTGGAGCAGCCATGAAGAGATACCCTGCTTCATACTATTACATTATTGCAAAGATGGAGAGAAGTATTTTAATAACTTTTACATATAATTGTGAATATTCCTACGTGATATCGTAGTAAACTCAGCAAGTAGCAGTTTCTCAAAAAATAGTTGTAATGTGGTATCTGAAATCATATCAGTAAACTTTCTATAATATGTTACATTAAAGTCATTGGTTTATTATGCACTTTGAATGTATCTGTTATCACGTAATCATACACAGACTGGTTCAAAAATTATAATTTATTAAATTATGTTGATCTTCCAAATAATGACCCAGTTTATCATATAACATTTTAAAAATCAAGTTAATTAATATCACCATTAATCTCATCAGAAAAACCTCTTTGTACTACAAAGTAGTGGATATGTTTCTCAAATTTTTAATTATCTCTTGAACACTTAAATTTTTTCACTGACATCAAACTCTGTCAGCTGTTTCTCTTCAAGTGATAAGCTCACACTTGTTCATTTTCAATAAAATGTGTCTACCACCAAAGTGGGAGGGCCACAGTTTTGTGCATATGCCTTTCTTTCAAGTAAAACCTGTGCTCCTGAAAAAGATGGCCAATTCAGCTTGCACCTCAAACAGTCACTCAAGTGCTTTTGAAATAACTATCACACCTTAATATTTAGCAGATATTCCTGGAGTCCTTCTCATTTCTTCACACAAAATAATAACAAACAGACAGGAACTCGTAGATTGAGATTTAGTAAGATCAATATTTCTACAGCTTTCCCTCCTAGGTAAGTAAATAGTGGGAAGGAACATCATGACTGCTAGTTCCGTTTAATGCCAAGGCCTCTAGCTGTACTAAACACCAGAAATGTTGCCTACCATTGCTTCTGTACCATGAACACAAAGGTCAATAGTGAAAATAATAATAAACAAGATTCTGACTTTGCAGACTCCTTAAAGGGATGTTGGGGGTCATTCCAATCACCCTAAGGACTCCACAGACAATGGTTTGAGAACAGCTATGCGAGGCATTCTGTCTCCACAAATGAAAGTGAAAGTGAAAGTCGTTCAGTTGCCTTCGACTCTTTGCAACCCCATGGACTATACAGTCCATGGAATTCTCCAGGCCAGAATACTGGAGTGGGTAGCCTTTCCCTTCTCCAGAGGATCTTCCCAACCCAGGGATCGAGCCCACGTCTCTCGCATTGCAGGCGGATTCTCTACCAACTGAGCTACCAGGGAAGCCCTGTCTCCACAACTCATGCCCTAATTTTACACTCATTCTCCACCCTGATTAGAGATTTATTACGGTGGACTTTCCAAGTACATGGTCTCTGGAGTTAGAATGCTAAGATTTGTAGTATCAGTTGTGTTATTCTAAACTACAAATGTTACCTATAATTACGATTCCAGATAAAGAAACTGCAGTTAAGGAAGTTGATAGACTAGCATTTCAATCCAGGGCTGCCGGCTGGTGCCTACATTTAAAATCCTACGCTCCTGGTGTGCCATTCAGGACTCCCGTAATCAGATTTGGTCTCCAGTGTCCCTCCTTGCCTTCCTCTGGCTCTACTCCCAGACAGCCCCAACCCAGGGCCCCAGCCCTGTACTGCCTGCAGTCCTGACATTTCAAACATATCAGAAGATGCACTTCACATCTATTGACCTTTGAATACTCTCTTGGTGGTCTTTCCATCTCTAATGCTAATCCCAGTGCTGAGGCCCTTACACACTTTCATAAGAATATTAGTGCATTTTACTCCAGTTAAGTCTTTACATAACTGGTTTCCCTTTCTTGTGGGCAGGCATCTCTGTACAGTGGAATGGGTGAAATAATCATTGTTTTTATAACTTTCAAAGACTTCAAAACACAATGTAGGTTTAATTTGGAAGCTATAAAAGAAGGGGATTTATTGCAAAGCCCTCTCATAAACATGTTGGCTTTCAAAGGAAATGATGAGAAATTTCCTTGCAAAGGGCTGGAAATTTCTTCTTATCTAGAGATCAGTAAGTAAGTGGTCTTAAATGAAATCTGGCTTAATTACCGTATTTAAAGCTGACAAAGAGTAAACTAAATTACCGTGTATAAAGGAAAAATGCGCTGACATAGAAGGAGTGCAGAGGTGGAAGGAGCCCTTCATTGAAGGATTAAGCTCGTCAAGAACCCGTGATGGATATCTTGAAACTGGTAAGGGATACAAACCAACATGTGAACAGTGTTTTCTTTTGTTAGTGGAATATGCATCCATGATTTTATCCACAAGTTTTCTTTTTTTCCCAAAGTTTCTACATTGGAAAGATGACAAATTTATAATTTGAAAAAAAATGTTATTTTGAAAAATACCTGAAAAAAACAATACAGAGTTGCCCTATCAGAGTAGATAAAAGTGAAGTTTAGAAAAGAGAAAATAAAGGTTCAGAAAAGTTATTGTTTAATCACAGGATGGCAAAAACTATTTTGTGGGAAATCAAAAGCAGGGAGGAACATTCAATGACCTTTAACATTGACTCCTACCAATCTTGCACACACACCACACACAGACACACACATTTTCAAGCACTTCTAATATTCTTTGGGATATCCAATCAAGGCTTATATATCACAACCACATCTGCTCTCTTAATATTTACTGCAAAATAATCCATGAAGCAGACAGTAGAAAAAGTTAAAACCTATTCATACCTGGATTTCATCATTAATAAAGAGAAAGGCTTACTAGTACCTAGGGTTGCTGCAAAGGGTATACAAATTAATTCATTAAAATGACTTAAAATAGTTTGAAAAGTTCCTTGACCAATAAATGGTAGCACATAACTGCTATAACTATTACTGTTGCTGTCAATGATTTTCTAATTCCCTGATGGCTCAGTGGGTTAAGAATCCACCTGCAATGCAGGAGACACAGGAGACGCAGTTTCCATCCCTGGATCAGGAAGATCCCCTGGAGAAGGAAATGGCAACCCACTCCAGTATTCTTGCCTGGAGAATTCCAATGGACAGAGGAGCCTGGTGGGCTACAGTTCATGGGGTGGCAAACTGTGAAACACAACTGAGGGACTAATACTTCCATATTCAAAAATATATATAATGATGAGTTTTGCAACCAACAAATGGGAGATTACTGACACACAGAAGAAAAGACCAGACTAAATTTCACTTCTACCTAGAGATTGCCTAAGTTCAGCAAGGTGACATGCTCTTTCTATAACTGTGTTCAGTTCAGTTCAGTTCAATTCAGTGACTCAGTGGTGTCTGACTCTTTGCGACCCCATGGACTGTAACATGCCAGGCCTCCCTACCATCGCAAACTCCCTGAGTTTATTCAAACTCATGTCCATTGAGTTGCTGATGCCATCCAACCATCTCATCCTCTGTCATCCCCTTCTCCTCTCACCTTCAATCTTTACCAGCATCAGGGTCTTTTCAGATGAGTCAGTTCTTTGCATCAGGTGACCAAAATGTTGGAGTTTCAGCTTCAGCAGCAGTCCTACCAATGAATATTCAGGACTGATTTCCTTTAGGATGGACTGGTTGGATCTCCTTGCAGTACAAGGAACTCTCAAGAGTCTTGTCCAACACCACAGTTCAAAAGCATCAATTCTTCAGCACTCAGCTTTCTTTATAGTCCAACTCTCACATCCATACATGACTCCTGGAAAAACCATAACCTTGACTACACAGGCCTTTGTTGACAAAGTAATGTCTCTGCTTTTTAATGTGCTGTCTAGGTTGGTCATAACTTTTCTTCCAAAGAGCATGCTTCTCTTAATTTCATGGCTGCAATCACCATTTGCAGTGATTTTGGAGCCCCCCAAAATAAAGTTTGTCATGTTTCCCCATCTATTTGCCATGAAGTGATGGGACCAGATGCCATGATCTTAGTTTTCTGAATGTTGAGTTTTAAGTCAACATTTTCAGTCTCCTCTTTCACTTTCATCAAAAGGCTCTTTATTTCTTCTTTGCTTCATGCCATAAAGATGATATCATCTGCATATCTGAGGTTATTGATATTTTTCCTGGCAATCTTGATTCCAGCTTGTGTTTCTTCCAGCCCAGCATTTCTCATGATGTACTCTGCGTAGAAGTTAAATAAGCAGGTTGACAACATACAGCCTTGATGTACTCCTTTTCCTATTTGGAACCACCGGTCTGTTGTTTCATGTCCAGTTCTAACTGTTGCTTCCTGACCTGCATACAGATTTCTCAAGAGGCAGGTCAGGTGGTCTGGTATTCCCATCTTTTGAAGAATTTTCCAGAGTTTGTTGTGGTCCACATAATCAAAGGCTTTGGCATAGTCAATAAAGCAGAAGTAGATATTTTTCTGGAACTCTCTTGCTTTTTTGATGATCCAGCAGATGTTGGCAATTTGATCTCTGGTTCCTCTGCCTTTTCTAAAACCAGCTGGAACATCTGCAAGTTCATGGTTCATGTATTGTTGAAGTCTGGCTTGGAGAATTTTGAGCATTACTTTACTAGTATGTGAGATGAGTGCAATGGTGTGGTGGTTTGAGCATTCTTTGGCATGGCCTCTCTTTGGGATTGGAATGAAAACTGACCTTTTCCAGTCCTGTGGCCACTGCTGAGTTTTCAAATGTGCTGGCATACTGAATGCAGCACTTTCACAGCATCATCTTTTAGGATTTGAAATAGCTCAACTGGAATTCCATCACCTCCACTAGATTTGACTGGCTCTAAGTTGGTGATCACACCATCATGATCATGTGTGTCATGAATATCTTTTTTATACAGTTCTTCTTTGTGTTCTTGCCACCTCTTCCTAATATCTTTTGTTTCTGTTAGGCCCATACCGTTTCTGTCCTTTATTGTGCCCATCTTTGCATGAAATGATCCCTTGTTATCTCTAATTTTCTTGAAGAGATCTCTAGACTTTCCCATTCTATTGTTTTCCCTCTATTTCTTTGCACTGATCACTGAGGAAAGCTTTCTTATCTCTCCTTGCTATTCTCTGGAACTCTGCATTCAAATGGGTATATCTTTCCTTTTCTTCTTGCCTTTTGCTTCTCTTCTATTCAAAGCTATTTGCAGTCTTCCTCAGACAGCCATTTTCCTTTCTGCATTTCTTTTTCTTGGGGATGGTCTTGATCCCTGCCTCCTGTACAATGTCATGAACCTCCATCCATAGTTCTTCAGGCACTCAGTGTATAAGATCTATTCCCTTAAATCTGTTTCTCACTTCCACTGTATAATCATAAGGGATTTGATTTAGGTCATACCTGAATGGTCTAGTGGTTTTCCCTACTTTCTTCAGTTTAAGTCTGAATTTGGCAATAAGGAGTTCATGATCTGAGCCACAGTCAGCACAGTCTTGTTTTTGCTGTCTGTATAGAGCAAAAGGAACTTTTCCTGCCTAAAATTCTCTTCTAGCTCCTCTTACCAGCTTAGTAAGTTTTTAAGTTCTTCAATCCTCAACTTAACCACTGTGAACCTTCCCATTCCTCTTATCCCTTACTTCCCACTTCTCTCTCTTCTACTGGCAATTTCCGTCTCACTATATACATAGGTCTGTTTTTTGGCACTATCTTGTATTGTAATTGATTATGAATTTGTTTTTCCTACTTGATTATGAATTCCTTGAGAGTAAAAAAAAAAAGTCAGTGAATTTCATCTCCCTGGTGGCTAACCCAAACCTGGCAGTCAAGAATTACCTGTGGAATAAATATTAAACGGTCTCCTTCTCTATCTTGACGTAGGGATGGGTCGATTTCTTTTCCTCTTGAGTGGTATAGGAGAAACAAAACATAAAAGAAAAATCTAAGAAGGGTAAATATTTACATACATTTAACATGTATTTATATTATATTTTATGTATTATATGTAAAATATGTATGTATGTATATTACTTTTTACATTTGTGTGTGTGTGATTCTTTTTTTTTTAATTTATTTATTTTAGTTGGAGGCTAATTACTTTATAATATTGTAGTGGTTTTTGCCATACATTGACATGAATCAGCCATGGGTGAACATATGTTCCCCATCCTGAACCCGCCTCCCACCTCCCTCCCCATCCCATCCCTCTGGGTCATCCCAGTGCACCAGCCCTGAGCACCCTGTCTCAGGCATCGAACCTGGACTGGCGATCTGTTTCACATATGATAATATACATGTTTCAATGCTATTCTCTCAGATCTTCCCACCCTCACCCTCTCCCACAGAGTCCAAAAAAACTGTATGTGCATATCTCACAGATCTCTTTTTCTCAGATTGCTAAAATCTGGTCAGAGATTGATTGTACAATATACATCTCCTTGGTGGCAACAAATTTAATTTCCCTTCACTTCTGTCTGACATTGATGTTTGACCAATATGCTCAGATTTCTAAGCTGGGGAAGGTTCCTAGGAAGCCCACATGATGTGGGGGAAGGGATTCACTTTAGAGGCATAGAAAATCTCAGTTCATGTTTTGGCTCTGCCACTTGGGAGCAGGATGACTTTGATCAAGGTATGTAAGCTGTTGTGTTTATCCATTATTTTATCAGTAAATTAAAATTATAAAGCTTAACTTATGGCTTGCTTTTTTTTTTAACATAGAATGCAAAATCCTAGACACTGCCTGGCATAGGTGGGTTTCTTTATACACAGTATCACTACTGACACCCATGAAACACAACCACTCTCTCCTTCTAAAATGGGGTTTGCACTTTAAAATTATTTGTTAATGTTGGCTGATTGCCTTATTTCTTTCATATAGTAAATTCCTTGATGACAGACTCCGTGTCTTTCTCCTCTTTATTATCACTTCAGGGCTAAGCCTGGGACAGAAAGCTTGCTGAATCAATATTTGTTCCTTGAATTGAACTGGTGGTATGATTTCCCTCCAGTTTGGGTTATTTTCAGTGTGCTAATGTAATGGATGATCCAGATACACGGTTCGTGTGCCCTTGCTCAGTCTGCCAGGCTGTGATCACCAGCCAATTTTCAGCTGCAAGCCCACATTTTTTTTTTTTTTTTTATTCTGGGAAGTTATAAAAATAACAATTCTGCCATCACTTTCTAATTCACAAAGTGACTTTAGTCTCCTGCTCTCTAATTCCTTTCATTTCTCCTTTAAAGGCCTGCCAAAAACCTTGGCCTTTGCTGGCCTCACATATTTAATCAGACTTACCAATGCTGATGATTTTTACAGGGAATTAAGTTTGATTTGTTTTGAAACATTTATTTATTCCATATGGCATGTAAAGTGACTGAATTATTTTTGGTTTTGAAATGAGGTTGCATGAACTAGATTTGAATTTTCTAAAAAAAAGAAAAGAAAAGAAAAAAAGTCAAAAACGCAACCGAAAGCCCAAGAGTGATTTTGTTCTAAAAAAAAAAAAAAATCCTCTGTAAAAGGAATAAAAGGGATTAATATACAATTGAGGAGTCAGACCAGAAGACTTGGCACAAATTACCAAGATAATTGGCTAAAGTTAAGTCTTCAACATCAATCTCAGGCCAAAACTTGGTTCCACGAAATACTGATCATCAAATATTGCCTAAGTCCACTAACGTGGATGTGAACCAAAATATTCAAAATATTGCCTTTATAGTTTCAGCCAATATGAGTTGCTTGCATTCAACAACAACAAAAAATACTGATACATAAGCAGAGATGCCGAAAAGCAAATGTATAATTAGTAAATCCCCTTGCTGGGGTCCTTCTGCTGGGGTAAGTAGAACATATATATTATTTCACACATTCCCTCATAGAAGTAAGATTGTCTTTCAGCCATTATCTATGCTTAGGAGGAAAGATTGTGCTGGGAAGACCACTGTTTCTAATGTACGTTACAAAGTTAGTGCTAATGTGCATTTTAAACCAACTGAGTGCATCACTGCTGTTTCTCTTCTATGGTGGTTAAGAGGTGTGAGTCATGCTTCCTGTTAAGCCCAGAGATGGTGCCTCTGTTTGAGGTTTTATTATTTGGTAACAAAATGGAAAGCACAGGGTGCTGTGTCAGTGAGCTGGAAGCAATCAACATTTATACTAGGCTTACACACACAAGAAATGCAAATATGTTTCATTTGCAGGGATATGGGTTGGTGGCTTGACTCAAACAGTTCATACCCCCAGGAAAAAGGAAGTTAAACCACAGGCTTAAGCCTTGACTAAATCTTGAGGCATTTGGAACCACAAATTAGAAAATTAAAACCAAAATGCATTCTGCCATTCCAAAACCAAAGAGCTAAGCTCTTACTTTAAAGGCTGGTAAATCCACCACCTTGGCCCATTTCACTTGATTCTTACCCACTGGCTTATTCTGATGGCCTCCTGCCAGCTCTCTAAGGCAAAGCTCTGAAATTATGACTCTCAGCTATGGAACCAGAAACTGGGCTGTAATTTGCCTTAAGAAGATACCAGAAACTTCCAGGGATATTTAGTTGCTGAATTTCTGGGGATAACCACAGCATATCTTTGGGCTGTCTGAGAAAATATGTTAATCTGAAAACTCACAACCTTCATAGTTGGTATAAAAAGCATTAATTATAAAGTGAAAGGTAGTTTTATTTCAGTAGAGATGGTAATGCCAAAAAAGGTATAGAAGAAGTGCTATCTGTATCACTCAATATACAAGGTTCTCAGCAAACAGTTGATAGTGATGATACATTTACTTTAAGAGAGCAAAAAGTAAGAGTTATTTGAATTTATCTTATAAATACCTAAATTCACTTCACCTCCACACAGATTTTACCAGGACAGACAGGAATTAAAAAAAAAAAATGCAACAATTTCTGAGCATTGTTAAGCTGAAATTTTTTATTTGAAAAAAAAAAAAAACCCAGAGAACAAAGGTTGTTTATGACTCATTTAAAAAACGAACCATTTGTGAGAGCACAGAAATAAACATAAGCATGTAGAGTCAACTTATGTTTGATAAAGGAGCCAAGAAAACTCACTGGAGAAAAGACAGTCTCTTCAATAAATGATGCTGGGAAAATTGGATATTCATTTTTAAAAGAATGAAACTAGACCTCTACTTTATACCACTCTGCAAAGCTAACTTGAAATGAATTAAAGACCCAGATGTAAGATCTGAAGCCATAAAACTTCTAGAAGAAAAGATAGGAAAGAAACACTTTGACATAGATCTTGGCAGATTTTTTTGGATACGACATCTAAAATACAAGCAACAGAATAAAAAATGCACGAGTGCAACTACATCAAACGAACAAGAAAGCTCCTTCACCACAAAAGAAGTGATCACACAATGAAAAGACAATCTATGGAATGGAAAAAATATTTGTAAGGGGTAATATACAAAAGAATATAAGGGGTTATATACAAAGTTGTGTCCGACTCTTTGCGATCCCATGGACTGCAGCCTACCAGGATCTTCCGTCCATGGGATTTTCCAGGCAAGAATTCTGCAGTGGGTTGCCATTTCCTTCTCCAGGAGATCTTCCTGACCTAGGGATTGAACCCAGGTCTCCCGCATTGTAGGCAGACACTTTACCATCTGAGCCACCAGGGAAGTCATATACAAAGAACTTATATAACTTTTTTGTTTTAGCAAAGAAGCAGACAATCCAATTTAAAAAATCGGTAAAGGACATGAATAAACATTTTTCCAAAGAAAAATTTATACAGATGGTCAAGAGGTACGTGAAAAGGTATTTTATCTCACTAAATGTAGAGAACTCTAAATCAAAATCACTATGTGATACCACTTTATACCTATTCAGTTCAGTTCAGTCACTCAGTCGTTTCCGACTCTTTGCGACCCCATGAATCACAGCACGCCAGGCCTCCCTGTCACCAACTCCATACCTATTAGTCATTATACCTATTATTAGTCATTATACCTATTAGTCAGTGATGCCGTTATACCTATTAGGATGGCTATTATCAAACAAACAACAAATGCTGGTGAGGATGTGGAGAAAAGGGAATGTCTGTGCACTGTTGGTGGGATTACAAATTGTTACAGCCACTATGGTAAACAGTTTGGTGGCTACCCCAAAAATTAAAAGTAGAACTCAGATATGATCCCAGCAATCCCATTCTTGGATATACATATATTCAAAGAATTATAATCCATATATGGAAGAGCAACAGGCACCCCAATGTTCATAGCACTGTTATTTATAACAGCCAAGATATGGAACCAACCTCTGTGTCCACTGAAGTACAAATGGATATAGATGTGATACACACACACACAGGAATATTACTCAGACATAGAAAGAAGACAATTCTGCCTTTTGCAATAACATCCAAGGATCTTGAGACCACTATGCCAAATAAAATGTCAGATGAAGGAAGATAAATATTTTATGATCTCACCCATATGTGGTATTTAAAAAACCAAAACAAAACAATGACAGTCAGTCAGTCAGCTCAGTCACTTGGTCGTGTCTGGCTCTTTGCAACCCCATGGACTGCAGCATGCTAGGCCTCCCTGTCCATCACCAACTCCCATAGTTTACTCAAACTCAGGTCCATTGAGTCAGTGATGCCATCCATCCTCTCATCCTCTGTTGTCCCCTTCTCCTCCCACCTTCAATCTTTCCCAGCATCAGGGTCTTTTCAAATGAATCAACTCTTCGTATCAAGTGGCCAAAGTATTGGAGCTTCAGCTTCAACATCAGTCCTTCCAATGAATATTCAGGACTGATTTCCTTTAAGATGGACTGGTTGGATCTCCTTGCAGTCAAAGGGACTCTCAAGAGGCTTCTCCAACACCAAAGTTCAAAAACATCAGTTCTTAGGCATTCAGCTGTCTTTATAGTCCAACTCTCACATCCATACATAACTACTGGAAAAACCATAGCCTTGACTAGACGGACCTTTTTGGCAAAGTAATGTCTCTGCTTTTTAATATGCTGTCGAGGTTGGTCATAACTTTTCTTCCAAGGAGTAAGCGTCTTTTAATTTCATGGCTGCAGTCACCATCTGCAGTGATTTTAAAGCCTTATCATAAAAGAAATCAGTTTGTGGTTACCAGCACTAGGTTGAAGTGGGGGAAGGAAGAAAAGTTGCATGAAGGTGGTTAAAAGGTACAAGTTTCTAGTTAAAAGATAAATAAGTACTAAGCTTATAATGCACAACAAGATGATTGTAGTTAACACTAATGTGTAATAAGCTTGAAAATTGTTAAGAAAGTAAATTTTAGAGTTCTTATTACAAGAAAAAAAACCATTATATATATACATATATATATATGAGATGAAAAATGTTAACTTATTGGGGAAATCATTTCACAATATATGTAAGTTAAATAATTATGCTGTATACTTTAAATTTACATAAGGAAGTCATGGCAATCCATTCCAGTATTCTTGCCTTGAGAATCCCCATGGGCAGAAGAACCTCATGGACTAGATAGAGTTCATAGGGTCTCAGAGAGTCAGATATGCCTGAAGTGAGCATGCACGTATGTCAGTTATATCTCAATAAAACTGGTAAAAAATGAATGATTTAGAAAAATGAGGTAGAGAAATACATAACTAATTTTGAGAATCTGCAATATATAAATATTTAATTTTCACACTTTAAAAAAAAATCAGTTTCTTCTAATCAGAATTCCAGAGATGACGCCATGTTATTCTGTGCTTCTACAATGATCCCAAGATATTCTAATAAGTGCTGAGAAGAGTTAAAAGCAATATGTTATATCTTTTAATTAATTCAGTAACTATTTATGAATGCTAATATAATTGCAAAATATACAGAGCTATGGGGCTACAAATGTGAATAAAAGTGAAATTTCTGTCTTCAAAAGGTCATCATCACCTAGCAGAAGAAGAAAGGCATGGGCTGTGTGCCTCTAGTTAGTATTTGGGATGCAACTGTATCCCAGATGTCAAGTTTGTAATTTAATGCTATTTCATTTAAAACTAGTACATTAGCCTATTTCTGCTTCACAGACACTAGCAGAAGACAAGAGACTCCTGGTTCAGAGACTAAGGACTTTGTTAATCATGCACAACATAGTAAGCACCATGAGCATCAGCATGGTTATGTCAATTCCTTCTGCCCCACACCCAAGTCCAGGGGGTGATGGAGAGGGCTGCAGATACATATCTGTATCCTCAGTAGACTGTTTTATAGCAAAGGAACACTGAACTAGGAAATCTATTACTTTCTTAGTAAGCAGTAAGCAAACCTGCTGCTCAACATGGAAGGAGACTCTACCTAATCTGTTGAAGCTGCTCTCTGTGAACACAATCCTGAGAGAGAGCAATCAGGGTCTTGCATTCTTGGTCTACCAGCAAGACATGCAGGAGTGCACAGCCTTTCCCACAACACCAGAGAGGATTCAGAGTTCAATACTGTTAATGCTGTGTGTTGGTTGAAAAGTCTAATCTCTCTCCCTTCAACACAAGCTACTTTCTGCATTCCAAATGTGAAGGATTTCAGCATAGGAAATCACTGGGAAGACTGGGAGTTAAGATGAGGGAAATTACTATTCTCAATCTCAACCTAAAGTTCCAAAGTGGATGGCTCTCGGTAACTCTACAGGAAGGTGATGCAGGTCTCAAGAATCTCCTGAATGTTTCCAGTCAATATCTCAATGGCTATGGACTAAATTGTGTGCCCCCCAAATTCATATTTTAATACTTAACCAATCCAATGGGATGGTATTTGGAGGTGGGGCATTTGGGAGGCAATGAGGACTAGATGAAGACACAAGGCTGGGTCCCTCATGATGGAATTAGTGCCCCTATAAGAGGAAGAGAGATTAGCACTTACTAATCTCAACCATACTCTCCCTCTCATGCCCACTCCCCAGTACCCACTCCTATCCCACAACTACAGCCATGTGAGGACATGGTAAAAAGGCTGCTGTCTGCAAGATAGAAGAAATCTTTCACCAAAACCTCATCATGCTGGCAACTCTGATCTTGGACTTCCCAGTTCTGAAAACTGTGAGAAATAAATTTCTACTGTTTAAGTCATGCCACCTATGCTATTTTTTTTTTTTTTGGCAGTCTAATACATCAATTTAGAGCTGCAAGATGAAAGGGGAGTCTTGTCTGTCAAAAATAGGTCTGGCTGTTTCTGCCTAGGAAGAATAGCTAACCCCATTCACGTGTCAAATCTCATGCAAGGGTTTCATATTGAGAAACTCTAACCCAGAGACATGCAATGAAGTAAATTATGGGAACTATTGCACTCATCTCACATGCTAGTAAAGTAATGCTCAAAATTCTCCAAGTCAGGCTTCAGCAATACATGAACCATGAACTTCCAGATGTTCAAGTTGGTTTTAGAAAAGGCAGAGGAACCAGAGATCAAATTGCCATCTGCTGGATCATCAAAAAAGTGAGAGAATTCCAGAAAAACATCTATTTTTGCTTTATTGACTATGCCAAAGCTTTTGACTATGTGGATCACAATAAACTGTGGAAAATTCTTCTAGAGATGGGAATACCAGACCACCTGACCTGCCTGTTGAGAAACCTGTATGCAGGTCAGGAAGCAACAGTTAGAACTGGACATGGAACAACAGACTGTTTCCAAATAGGAAAAGGAGTATGTCAAGGCTGCATATTGTCACCCTGCTTATTTAACTTATATGCAGAGTACATCATGAGAAATGCTGGGCTGTATGAATTGCAAGCTGGAATCAAGATTGCCAGGAGAAATATCAATAACCTCAAATATGCAGATGACACCACCCTTATGGCAGAAAGTGAAGAGGAACTAAAGAGCCTCTTGATGAAAGTGAAAGAGGAAAGTGAAAAAGTTGGCTTAAAGCTCAACATTCAGAAAACTAAGATCATGGCATCTGGTCCCATCACTTCATGGCAAATAGATGGGGAAACAGTGTCAGACTTTATTTTTCTGGACTCCAAAATCACTGCAGATGGTGATTGCAGGCATGAAATTAAAAGATGCTTACTCCTTGAAAGAAAAGTTATGACCAACCTAGACAGCACATTAAAAAGCAGAGACATTACTTTCTCAACAAAGGCCTGTGTAGTCAAGGTTATGGTTTTTCCAGGAGTCATGTATGGATGTGAGAGTTAGACTACAAATAAAACTGAGTGCAGAAGAATTGATGCCTTTGAACTGTGGTGTTGGAGAAGACTCTTGAGAGTGCCTTGGACTGCAAGGAGATCCAACCAGTCCATCCTAAAGGAGATCAGTCCTGGGTGTTCATTGGAAGGACTGATGTTGAAGCTGAAACTCCAATACTTTGGCCACCTGATGTGAAGAGCTGACTCATTTGAAAAGACCCTGATCCTGGGAAAGATTGAGGGCAGGAGGAGAAGGGGACGACAGAGGATGAGATGGTTGGATGGCATCACTGACTCAACAGACATGAGTTTGAATAAATTCCGGGAGTTGGTGATGGACAGGGAGGCTTGGCCTGCCGTGGTTCATGGGGTCACAAACAGTCAGACATGACTCAGCGACTGAACTGAACTGAACCCAGAGACATGCAATGAAATAAACTATGGTAAATATAGTTCCAACCTCTTTTCTGTGGTAAAGGGAGTAGTTATGATGCTAAGTGTATATGAAATATTCTATCCAAATTAGATTATTAAACTAACAAGATAATTATGTAAGTTCTATATGGATATTACGAAGTAAGTAATATGAGTTTGATGGGCATCCCTGGTGGCTCAACGAAATCCACCTGCGGTGCAGGAGATGCAGGAGACTCAGGTTCTATGTCTGGGTCAGGAAGATCCCCTGGAGAAGGAAATGGCAACACACTCCAGTAGTCTTGCCTGGAAAATTCCACGGACAGAGGAGCCTGGTGGGTTACATGCAGTCCATGGGGATTGCAAAAAGTTGGACATGACTAAGTAGAGAGAAGAACAGTGATATAGAAGATAAACATACTCCTGATTCAGTTCAGAGCTGGGGTAAGCTGTGATGCCCTAGAGTAGCAGACACAGTTCAAACTATGACTGACCCCGCTCACTGGGTACTTTTCAGAAGATGGACAGCTTATTGAGAAAAAAATAGAGACCGTTGGAAGCACAAAGGTGGGACAACCTTCATTATCAGGTGGTAACAAGCATCAAAATAGTCATTCAAAAATAAAACAATCAAGTTATATTTAAGGACACACTTAATGAACTGTATTTTCCAAAGAATAAAATGAAATGGAGTATAGATTTTCCTGTGGATGATGGGGAATGACATTGGAACAATGGTTTGGATGTATTTAGAGAGACCATTGGAGGCTAAGCAAGATGAACTTTGGTCTGTAGGCATGAAGGGAACAAGTGAAGACTTCTGAACAGAGGAATGACATGAACAAGGCAGTTTGCAAGATGAGTTGAAGGCGGAGCAAACCTGAGGCAGAAATAAGGTAAAAACTAGGCCATTGTATTATTTAAAGTGATGATAATCGACATTCCAAGTGCCCTGAAAGGGGCAAAAGAGGATTTATGGTCAACATTGTGAAGAAACAGAGTAACTTAGTGACTTGGAAAGAATCTTTTTCAAAAAACTTGAGAATGTCTTTCATCTAATGTTAGAGATTTATATTCACTGAAGGCAGTCCAGTGCCTTTTATAGCCACCTTCTTGATCTTCAATTTTAAATCCTCTTATTTGAAAAGTAGAAATAGACACACAAATGTACAGAACAAAGGTATGGATACTGAGGGGGTTTAGGGGTGTGGGATGAATTGGGAGTTGGGATGGACATATACACACCACTGCATATAAAAGAGATAACTAATGAGAACCTGCTATATAGCACAAGGAACTCTCCTCAGTGCTCTGTGGTGACCTAAATGGAAAGGAAATCCAAAAGAGGGGAGATACGCACACACACACACCTTCACTTTATTCACATTCTCATTCTATAGAGTAGACACTAACACAGCATTGTAAAGCAACTATATTCCAGTAAAAATCAATTTTAAAAAATCCTTTTAACTATGATCTTGACTTCATCTTTAAGAGGATTCATCTTTAAATGCAAGTTAGAAAAAGAGTAGGCATTTAGCTTTCTTGCCTTCTCGCTCATGTTATCTCTGCCTAAGTCCTGAGGCTATTCTTGATCCTCTCTAGACCTGAATATGATTGATAAATTCTTTTGCATCTTCCCTAATATTTTTTCTCAAATTACATTTTTTCATCTACTCATTCCTTAGAGAGTGGCTACTATTTGCCAGACTCTGTACTAGATGTTTGGTATATAAATATTAATAAAGGGTGGCCATGATTGCAAGGGGTCCCCGTTCTATAGCCGTGCACACAAGTATGCCAGATAATATAATAAATAATATTTTTAAAGTGTATCATTAGCACAAAGGAGAGATTAGTGACATGCGCTTATGGCAAGGCAGTTTGCAAAGGCTTAAAAAAGGAAATTTTACTTTAACTTTACCTTAAAGAAGAGCAGGATTGGCCAGATAGACAAGATTAGGGGAAGGAAATCCAAGCAGCTACAAGGTAAAGAGTAAAAAGGGACCACGACTTTGGATGTAAACTATCTGCACATCTGATATTTCACATGCTTCTTACATACATCACTCAAATTTCTGTAAGCAGATTGACCATTTTCAAGTTACCTAGGTACAGTTAAAAATACTGCCTGTTTTTCAGTGGATTTATATTTTTATGAATTGTTGAAACTATCTACATATTAGGATGTGTCTGTTATTTTCAACCCCAAGGAAACACAGTAATTTGTTTGAGTCTCTTGCAAAAGAGAGGCGCCCTGATGCTGTATTCCAATACTGGGAAAAGTGAGAGTTCAACTGAGATTAAAAAAAAAAAAGGCAACAATAATAGACTATTTCAATAGAGAGCAATTTTAGCTATTTTTTTATCATGCAGTTTATAGTTGGAGATCTAAACTATGGCTCTAATACGTTTTATTCTTTGTATGCCATTTACAGAATGCTACATTTGGATGTCATTTTAACTTTGAGAAGTTAACATTAAATTCAATCTGCATTTAGCTTTGGTCTTTAGTTATATGTAACTACCTCCTCCCAGGTCACCATCATCAAGCCACCAAGTTTAAGCCACCTAGTAATCACCAGTTATCTGTATTGATGACTCTGGTTTTACATCTCTGCTGTCATTCTTTATGGATGCCCTGTTAAAATTAGATATTATCAGAGATTGCACTTTACACCTTTTATTTTAGTCTCTTCCTCCTTACAAAGTTGTTGTATTTGGACTCTGTTATCTCTCTCTTTTTTTTTTTAATCATATTTTGGATTCTGTATTCATGGCATCCTAACATCTTTTTCCTGAGAGTTTCTCTATCTGTATCACACTATTAGTCTGTTAGGGCTGTCATAACAAAGTACCACAAACTGGGCGGTTTAAAACAACGTAAATCTATTGTCTCATACTTCTGAAGGCCAGAAGTCCAAGATCCAGGTGTTGGCAGGATGGCGTTTCAGATATTTCCTGAAACCTATAGTAGAGTACTTCCTTACATTTTCTAGCTTCTCTTGGTTTGCTAGTAATGTTTGGATTTATAGAATGCAAGCCAGGGGATGCCAGTATCTGCCCTCTTTGTCACATAGGGTTCTATGGAGTATCTTTCTCTTTCCACAGCCAACTTCTTACAAGGACACCAGGCACCTCGGATCAGGGGTCCACCTAAGTCCATATGAACTCGACTTAATAAATTACATCTGCTACAACCCTAAATCCAAATAAAGTCACACTCTGTAGTTAAGAGTTTAACACATCTGTTTTCCTGAGACACATTCAAACACATAACAATTACTAATATTGAGACACAGGGTGATGCCCAAGATTATGCGCTTTGGAATGAAAGAGCTCTGGGTTCAAAACCTCATCCTACTATTAACTGGGTTTTGCCTGGTGGCTCAGTTGGTAAAGAATGTGTCTGCAATGCAGGAGACCCAGGTTTGATCACTGGGTTGGGAAGATCCCCTGTGGAAGGAAATGGAAACCCATTCCAGTACTCTTGCCATGGACAGAGGAGCCTGGTGGGCTATAGTCCACGGGGTCATAAGAGTCAGACATGACTTAGTAACTAAATCACCACCACTAACTGTGACCTGAGTCAATGTATTTAATCTTCCTAAGAAGACTTGGTTTTCACGGATAAAGTAGAAATAATGACAATATCTTGGAAGTTTTTGAGGATTAAATAAAAAATCATGAGGTGATTATATCAGTACCTGAATGATAGTAAATATCAGCAATTGATATTAAAGTGTATCAACTATTCCTCAATATATTCAACTATCTCTACGTTGAATACTATAGAGGGTAAAATAGTAAGGAAGGACAAAGTAATCACCAACTTTAGCCTAAACTGTGTCATCTGTTGAAGTTCAGATATTCTGGTAATGTCTATAAATGGATGAAGAGGAACTAGGAAGAGGACTATTTGCATGGGGAACAGGGAAGCCTTCAGGGCAGGAACTCATTCCAAGGGAAGAGTTTTCAAGGACCAATTAGATTCCCTACAAGATGTTTCTTTTCAGAACAGAAAAGTGATTCTCATGCCAGGCTGTTATTGGCCTATCAGCATGGATTTCTCTCTGGGTGTTAAAAGAAAGACAGGACTCCGAGATCAAAACTAAAGGACAATTTTATTGGAAACTTTATAACTTTGGAGCACAGCATGTATTTTTTGGCATGCCTCTAAAAAATTCTAAAGCAAAATGGTGGCATTCTATTCTAAACTGCTACAAATAGCTGTGAAACTTTGAAGACCTTTGTAACAACTAGTAGTCACAAATGTATGTAGGAAAGGGTCAGCATGAGTGACAGAAACTGAAATTGTACCTGAAGGACATTAATAGGGAAGGAATACAAGAGCATAGATGGAGCCAAAGTCAGGAGCAGTGGTGCTTGCAATGCTGAATATACTTAAATTGGTCCTAGCAATCACCCTAGTAGAGAAGGGTTTTTATTATACCCATTTTACACAGAAGGAAAACTGAGAGTTGAGCAGTGGCAATGTCCAATCCAAGACTACAGAATTAGTAGGCAGAAGAAAATGAATTTCAACCCAAGTAATCAAATTTCCAGGACTGAGAATTCTCTAAAATGCATGTTGAATGTGGAGATTTCTCAAAAAACTAAAAATAGAGTTGCAATATGATCCAGTAATGCCACTCCTGGGCATATAATCTGGAAAAAATCTAGTTCAAAAAGATACCTTATGTTCCCCACCCTTATGTTCCCCAGAGCAGCACAATTCACAATAGCCAAGACATGGTAACAACTTAAATGTCCATCGACAGATGAACTGGTAAAGAAGATGTGCTACATATATACAATATACTATTAGTCATAAAAAGAATGAAATAAGGCCATTTTCAGCAACATAAATGGAACTAGAGATTATCACACTAAGTGAAGTCAGTCAGAAAAAGACAAATGCCATACAATATCACTTAAATGTGGAATCTGAAGTATGACACAAATGAAGTTTAATGAAACAGACTCATAGACAAAGAACAGACAAGGCTAGAGGGAAGTGAGAGAGCTAGATTGGGTTTAGGATTTGCAAACTGTTATATACAGAATGTATAAACAATAAGTCCTACTGTATAGCACAGGGAAACATTCAATATTCTGTGATAAACCATAATGGAAAAGAATATGAAGAAAAGAACACACACACATATATATGAATCACTTGGTTGTTACAGCAAAATTAACACAATATTGTTCAGTTCAGTTCAGTTCAGTCACTCAGTTGTGTCTGACTCTTTGTGACCCCATGAATCGCAGCACGCCAGGCCTCCCTATCCACCACCATCTCCTGGAGTTCACTCAGACTCACGTCCATCGAGTCAGTGATGCCATCCAGCCATCTCATCCTCTGTCGTCCCCTTCTCCTCCTGCCCCCAATCCCTCCCAGCATCAGAGTCTTTTCCAATGAGTTATCTCTTCGCACGAGGTGGCCAAAGTACTGGACTTTCAGCTTTAGCATCATTCCTTCCAAAGAAATCCCAGGGCTGATCTCCTTCAGAATGGACTGGTTGGATCTCCTTGCAGTCCAAGGGACTCTCAAGAGTCTTCTCCAACACCACAGTTCAAAAGCATCAATACTTTGGTGCTCAGCCTTCTTCACAGTCCAACTCTCATATCCATACACGACCACTGGAAAAACCATAGCCTTGACTAGACAGACCTTTGTTGGCAAAGTAATGTCTCATTGTAAATCAACTATATTTCAAATAAAAAATATGTAGGCCAAAATGCATGTTAAAAACCCTTTTAGTGCAGAGGTCAGAGATTTTTTTTTGTAAAAGGTTAGATAGTAAATATGTTCAGCTTTGGGAGCTTAATGGTCTCTGTTGAAACTACTTAGTTTTCCCACTGTAGTGATAAAGCAGCCAAAGACAATACATATACAATGACCACGGCTATATCTGAATAAATGCTTATATCCAAAAAACAGAAATCAGCCAGATTTGGCCTATGGGACATAGTTTGCTGACCCCTGCCACCTTTTAACTGCTGTGGCAAGTGATTTGTTCAGTCATGAAAACACACATATAACAACAGCATTTGTATTAAAATAGCATTTAAGACAATGTCACCTCTTTCTCTTCCTCTACCCCAAAACCCCGTAAAACTACTAGATGGGAGAAATCAGCACTGATTAATTTCACTTGGTGAGAATAGTCCCCTTTGGTAACAGAGCTAGAAACAGCCTCTTGATGTGAATTTTCCATAATAAATCATTAATCTTCGCACCTCTTTTGCTGCACCTGTTCATTGCCTAGACGCTGCATGTTTGCATTCACACTCTTCTTGTTCTACACCTGTACCAGGCCATCTCCTTTTTCCCTTTTATTTCTAAGCTACCTTTTACTGATGTTTCTGTAATTTCACTTGGTTCCTAAACTTCTCATTTTTTTTCCTTTAAATCGCTGACATTTTTGCATTTGCTGTATTTATTTCCCTTAAACAGCTGTGATTGCAACACATTTACTTATAGAATTTGTGTCTCTGGACACTTTCAAATTTTGCTATTTTCTACCTTTGTCTACTACCAAAACTACATAACAGCTCTCTGTTTCCCTCTACCATTATTCTGGTCCATACATATCCCTGTGTCAGTTTGCCAGGGTGCCTATAACAAAGTGCCATAAGATTGGGGGGCCTAAGTCATGGACAGGTATTGGCCCACAGTTCTGGAGGCTGAGTCCAAAATCAAGCTCAGCAAATTTCTAGGAGTCTATCTGAAAGAGCTGGTTCATTTTTGAGGGCTGGAAGGGAGAATCTTTGAGACTCTCGTAGGTTCTGATTGTTTGCTGACAATCTTCAGCCTTCCTTGGCAACGTAAATCCAGTCTCCACATGGCATTCTCCCTGTGTTTCTGTGTCCAAATGTTCCCTTTTTAAAAGGCCATGTTTCAGATTAGGACCCACCCTAATGACTTCATCTTAACTTGGCTACATCTGCAAAAACCTTGTTTCCAAATAACATCAGGTTGTGAAGTACTGGGAGCTAGGACTTCAAGATATGAAGGGAGCAGGGTGGGAAATCACACTCCTAACAATCCCATTTGCGTTTCCAAGTGTATATGCTTAGCTGCTCAGTTGTGTCAGACTCTGTGATGTAGCTCAGGTTCCTCTGTCCATGGGATTTCCCAGGCAAGAACACTGGAGTGGGTTGCATTCCCTTCTTCAGGGGCTCTTCTCGATCCAGCGATCGAACCTGAGTTTCTTGTGCCTCCTGCATTGCAGGCAGATTCTTTACCTGCTGAGCCATCAGGGAAGCTCCATTTGTGCTTCCAGGCTGTACAAAAGCAGTTATCTTTCATTAAACATTCCCTTGACTCCAGGCTCAGGAAGTATTATATTCTTCTGAGCCCTCTTCCCACTTCATGACAAGTTTCTGGAAATCAGGGATTATAGTTTTCTTAGTTTGCTATTTTATCTCCTAAGTCTACCATGTTCTGTAACATGTAGTAGACCTCCCCCAAATATTTGCTGAATTGAATAGTCTGTTTCTCTCCCTTAAGGGAGGCAGGGGTTTTTCTGTGGTTGGAAACCAGGCAAGAGCTCTCCATCTCCCAGTCACATTTCCACCATTATGCTGAGAGACAGCATAATACTCTGGTTAAGAGGTTGGACTAGGCTCAATACCACTTCTGTCACTTAAGTATGTATTATAGGTAACCTTATGATATTTCTTAATCTTTCACAAATTTATCTCAAATGTCCTCTTTTATGAAGCATAACCTGTAATCCATCCCTTGAAGAATTTGACTGAAAACTGATTCAGATACTACAGGCAGCTTTCTAAACAATGGTAGCTAATAATACTATTATATAGGAAGGCTACAAGCTTAAAGTGTTAAAATGATTTTGCAAGACTTGCAAGAAGTTTTTAAAGAATTTGGCATAACTACAAGGAGCTCAACACAGTGCTCTGTGACAGTATAGAGGGGTGGGGTTGTGGGGGATAGATGGGGGATAGGAGGGAGGTTCAAGAGGGAGGAGGCATATGCGTATGTGTGGCTGGGTCATGTTACTGTATGCAGAAACCAACATAACATTATTGGAGCAATTATCCTCCAATTAAAAAAAAAAAAACTTAGCCTGACTATAGATCACAGAGGGGCCTCCATTCACACATAGAAAAACCTTGTGAGCCAGATTCAGGAAGAGGTTAAAAAATAAAAAAGAATACTTTGTAGGACTTTGAGGAAACAGTGGTCACTACTGGTCAAGGAGAACAGACAGCAATTGTACAGAAGTAAGCTCCAGAGCCTACCTTTGACTTTTCAGTGCCCCCGCACAATTAGTCAGAAGAGCTGTTTTCAAATATCAAGGGCAAAATACAAATAGAGCTATTATCATCACTCACTCTTCAAAGCAGTGACCTTTACTTTGGACTAGTTGATTTGGCAAGGAAATTTGGCGTGAAGCTGCTAAAGTGGCGTTAAACAGCAAAAATCAGATCCTACAACTCCCCTCTCTCAATGGTAGTTTAACAAAACACCTAACTTAGCGCTTTGGGGTAAAACTGCTTAAGATACCCTCCCTGAGACTCCCAGTCTGCATATTTATCAAAACAAGTTAAAGTCACCTTCTGAGTAATTGCCATGTAGGTGTTTGAGCTCAGCAGACAGGCACATTTTTCGTGGGTTGACCGATTGATCACTAAGTTCTAGTAACAGGTGCATTTTGCTTCTGGGGCCTTGAAACATGACAGCCTGTAGCAAGACTATTAAAATCGCTTTGCTAGCAAAGAAAAATCAATTGTTCTCCACAAGGAGGTGCCATCAGGCACAATCAATATACGAAAGCACAAGGTTGGGCTGTAAAGCCTGGGAATGGATTGAAGCTTTTGATTAGGTAAAGGTATAAACAATAGCCATTTCTCCTCTCCCTGATGGACTGAGAGAGATAAAGATGTGTTTTGCTGCAAGTTGCGTTTGGTTTGCCTTCAGCAGATCAACTCATTAAAGGACAGTCTTGTTGTTGTTGTTTTTTTTCTGTCGAGTATAACCCTTTCTCAAGTATCATTTTACCTGTTTCCAGTTCAAAGTCTGGGGGGAGAGAGGCAGAGTTGATAAGGGACCTACTTATGAGATTAGTTGGAAGAATCAGAATGGAGAGACACATGGAAGCCATGACACCATCAACCGTTAAGAGCTCTGTTTGAAAAGTATATCATATTTGTGATTTTTCTGTTAAATATAAGAGACATATGAATGGAGATTTGGGTGAGGTCTTGGTAGTTTTTGTGCATTTTTCTACCAATAAATCAATAAAGATCTGTCATTTACAGACATATATTTCAAAACTAGAAAAAATGGTATTTTCATGGCATTTACAACCTCCATGTATTTTCATAAAGCTTTACTTGTATGCCAATAATCTTTAAACCAGGCACAAAATTCAAAATAAAACTCAATTCATGCTGTTCTGATGAGTAAAAGATGCACTCTCCATAACAAAGAACTTTATGTTGAGAACATGAAGTGCTGTTTTACTCAAAGGAATGTTATATTTGAAGAGCTCATACAAAACCCATTGAACAATCATCAGTAACTTTTCATGCCTAGCTAGAACATGTATACATTAACAGATTTGAAACTCAATGTCAAAAATATTAAACAGTCTTGATTTTATACATTAGCAACATACATAGTTCAGTATTTTCATGGAAAATTAATTATATTAATGATCATAAAAATATTTTGTAATTTACAAGGTATTGGGAAGTACACATCATTTAGGTGGTAACTTTTGTTCAACATTGGATCAACTAGTAAGTATCATTAAGTAAAACTTCCAGTCTCATGAGTTTGAGTTTAACCAGATTAATATCTGATTTATCTTGTCCTTGTAGGGATGTTTTGCCCATAAAGAAGTCAGGTAGATTGCCCAACAGAAAGCAACATAGTTCTCAGTCTATGTACCCAAAATAAGGAAATATCCTGAAGTTTGACAGTGTCAGGAACTGAGGCCAAAATTCTAAGACAGAAGAGTCAAAAACCAGGAGAGGTCTATGAGATTGTTTGCTCTAACAGCCTCCTTCATACTACTGCCAACTTTTCAACTGAAATTTAACAGTTGTAAGTTATCCTGATCTGCATCTCCAGGGAAAGGCTATTTCACCTCTGATCAGACACTCTCATTATCCATAGGTTTTGCTCAATAAATTCTAAAGGGAGATTTTCAGCAGATGAAATTGATAAAAGAGGGAAGCATAAAAATGACAAAAAGGTATTTGAAAGAGCAACGCATTTGGAAAGCCATAGACAAACCTATTGGCTTCTCCTATTCAACAATGTAAATCAGCCATAAGTACACATACATCCCCTCTCTCTTAAGCCTCCGCCCTACCCCACCATTTTGTTAAGGTCATCATATTGACTGGAATAGTAAAGGTATTAAGTTATATTTGACTTTTTTAAGTCAAAAAGTGTGTTATGATCTCTAGGGCAGATGTTGATATGTCAAGGAATGTTATAACAGCAAAAATAGTACAAGAATGTGTAACTAACAAACTAATCTGTAAGGAATTGAATAATTATATACAAAGGAAGACTTAGAAAGAGAAAACTATATGCATAGGACAATAGAAGAAATAGAAAACAAATTAACAAGATAGCAGATTTAAACACCAATATATAAGTAAAATCATTAAATGTAAATAAAATTACAAATAAGGGATGAAAATTTCAATACTTTAAAACAACTAAATTCAAAAAAGAGATATAGTTTCAATATTAATTTCAGAAAAGTTAAAAATAAAGAATTAATGAGCAGTATAAAAGGAAGTTTTTGAAACTATACTTATATTACATAAAGCAGACTCTAAGCAAAGATACACTATTAAAGATCAAAGATACATTTCACAATGATAAAGGAATGAAACCACTGTAAAACTAGAATAATTATAAATATGTATATACATAATAACATAACGTCAAAATAAATAGTGAAATATTTCACAGTTCTACAAGAAGAAAAACAGTCAATTTCACAATTATATTTAAAAAAAGTTTTAAAAACTCTCTCAGTGACTGATGGGACAAGCAGATAAATCAGAAAGGATCAAACTTGAACAACATAACTAATCAATTTGACATAATTGACAAATATCCAAACCAGTGGCCACATAATATAAACTAATTTAAGCTAAAGGCATCTTCCCTGGGAGTTCAGCTGGTAAAGAATCTGCCTGCAATACAGGAGACCTGGGTCCAATCCCTGGGTCAGGAAGATCCCCTGGAGGAGGGCATGGCAACCTATTCCTGTATTTTTGCCTGGAGAATTCCCATGGACAGAGGAGCCTGGTGGGCAACAGTCTATGTTGTCACAAAAAGTTGGACATGACTGAGCTACACAGCACAACACAAGCTAAAGATAAAGGGAATCTATAATTTATTATAACTAGGAAGTCTATCGGAGAAGGCAATGGCACCCCACTCCAGTACTCTTGCCTGGAAAATCCCATGGATGGAGGAGCCTGGTAGGCTGCAGTCCATGGGGTCACTGAGGGCCGGACATGACTGAGCGACTTCACTTTCACTTTTCACTTTCATGCATTGGAGAAGGAAATGGCAACCCACTCCAGTGTTCTTGCCTGGAGAATCCAGGGACTGGGCATTCTGGTGGGCTGCCGTCTATGGGGTTGCACAGAGTCGGACACGACTGAAGTGACTCAGCAGCAGGAAGTCTATGCTTGGATCATCAGGAATCAGACATCATTGACCAAGGGCTGAAAATACACTATGGATGTTTTGCATTTTTTTCCTAGCTCAGTTCTGCCTAATTTTACATGTTTGATCCCATTATTTCCTGATGTAAATAATCTTTTTGAGACCCAGTAACAGCAACCCAAGCAATTCTAAATTTATATTATTCAGGAAATCTGTCCTGGGTGTTCATTGGAAGGACTGATGCCAAAGCTGAAACTCCAATACTTGGGCCACCTCATGTGAAGAGTTGACTCATTGGAAAAGACTCTGATGCTGGGAGGGATTGGGGGCAGGAGGAGAAGGGGACAACAGAGGATGAGATGTCCATCACTGACTCAATGGACATGAGTTTGAGTAAACTCCAGGAGTTGGTGATGGACGGGGAGGCCTGGCATGCTGCGATTCATGAAGTTGCAAAGAGTCAGACACGACTGAGTGACTGAACTGAACTGAAAATTTCAAAGGCAAGATATAGTCATTGCTAGTTCAGTTCAGTTCAGTCGCTCAGTTGTGTCTGACTCTTTGTGATCCCATGGACTGCAGCACGCCAGGCCTCCCCGTCCATCACCAACTCCCGGAGTTCACTCAAACTCATGTCCTTTGAGTTAGTCATGCCATCCAACCATCTCATCCTCTATTATAACCTTCTCCTCTTTCCTGCAATCTTTCCAAGCATCAGGGTCTTTTCAAATGAGTCAGCTGTTCACATCAGGTGGCCAAAGTATTGGAGTTTCAGCTTCAACATCAGTCCTTCCAAAGAACACCCAGGACTGATCTCCTTTAGGATGGACTGGTTGGATCTCCTTGCAGTCCAAGGGACTCTCAAGAGTCTTCTCCAACACCACAGTTCAAAACCATCAACTCTTCGGCAATCAGCTTTCTTTATAGTCCAGCTCTCACACCCATACATGACTACTGGAAAAACCATAGCCTTGACTAGACTTTGTTGGCAAAGTAATGTCTCTGCTTTTTAATATGCTATCTAGGTTGGTCGTAACTTTTCTTCCAAGGAGTAAGCATCTTTTAATTTCATCACTGCAGTCACCTAATGAAGTGATTTTGGAGCCCCCAAAAATAAAGTCTGACACTGTTTCCACTGTTTCCACATCTATTTGCCATGAAGTGATGGAACCAGATGCCACGATCTTAGTTTTCTTAATGTTGAGCTTTAAGCCAACTTTTCACTCTCCTCTTTCACTTTCATCAAGAGGCTCTTTAGTTCTTCTATGCTTTCTGTCTTAGGGATGGTGTCATCTGCATATCTAGGTTATTGATATTTTTCCCAGCAATCTTGAATCCAGCTTGCAATTCATCCAACCCAGCGTTTCTCATGATGTACTCTGCATATAAGTTAAATAAGCAGGGTGACAACAAATAACCTTGATGTACTGCTTTTCCTATTTGGAACCAGTCCATTGTTCCATGTCAAGATCTAACTGTTGCTTCCTGACCTGCATAAAGGTTTCTCAAGAGGCAGGTCAGGTGGTCTGGTATGCAAATCTCTTGAAGATTTTCCACAGTTTATTGTGATCCACACAATCAAAGGCTTTGGCAAGGTCAAGAAAGCAGAAATAGATGTTTTCCTGGAACTCTCTTGCTTTTTCAATGATCCAGTGGATGTTGACAATTTGATCTCTGTTTCCCTTGCCTTTTCTAAAACCAGCTTGAACATCTGGAAGTTCATGGTTCACATATTGTTGAAGCCTGCCTTGGAGAATTTTGAGCATTACTAGCATGTGAGATGAGTGAAACTGTGCATTAGTTTGAGCATTCTTTGGCATTGCCTTTCTTTGCAATTCTTTTCTTATACTTCCCTGGTGGCTCAGACGGTAAAGCGTATGCCTACAATGTGGGAGACCCAGGTTCAATCCCTCGGTTGGGAACAGCTCCTGGAGAAGGAAATGGCAACCCACTCTAGTATTCTTGCCTGGAAAATCCCATGGACAGAGAAGCCTGGTAGACAACAGTCCATGGGGTTGCAAAGAGTCAGACACAACTGAGCGACTTCATTTTCTTTTCTTTGAGATTGGAATGAAAACTGACCTTTTCCAGTCCTGTGGCCACAGCTGTTTTCCAAATGTGCTGACATATTGAATGCAGCACTTTCATAGCATCATCTTTTAGGATTTGAAAGAGCTCAACTGATATTCCATCACCTCCACTAGTTTTGTTCATAGTGATGCTTCCTAAGGCCCACTTGACTTCACATTTCGGATGTCTGGCTTTAGGCTGGTGATCACACCATCGTGGTTATCTGGGTCATGAAGCTCTTTTTTAATAGTTCTTCTGTGTATTCTTGCCACCTCTTCTTAATATCTTCTGCTTCTGTTAGGTCCATACCATTTCTGTTCTTTATTGAGCCCATCTTTGCATGAAATATTCCTTTCGTATTTCTAATTTTCTTGAAGAGATCACTAGTCTTTCCCATTCTATTGTTTTCCTCTATTTCTTTGCATTGATCACTGAGGAAGATTTTCTTTTTTTTTTTTATTATTTTTTTTTGGAAGATTTTCTTATCTTTCCTTGCTATTCTTTGGAACTCTGCATTCAGATGTTTATATCTTTCCTTTTCTCCTTTGCTTTTTGCTTCTCTTCTATTCACAGCTATTTGTAAGGCCTCCTCAGACAGCCATTTTGCTTTTTTGCATTTTTTTTTCTTGGGAATGGTCTTGATCCCTGTCTCCTGTACAATGTCACGAACCTCCATCCATAGTTCATCAGGCACTCTGTCTACCAGATCCAGTCCCTTAAATCTATTTCTCACTTCCACTGTATAATCAAAAGGGATTTGATATTGGTCATACATGAATGGTCTAGTGGTTTTCCCTACTTTCTTCAATTTAAGTCTGAATTTGGCAATAAGGAGTTCATATCTGAGCCACACTCAGCTCCGGGTCCTGTTTTTGCTGACTGTATAGAGCTTCTCCATCTTTGGCTGCAAAGAATATAATCAATCTGATTTTGGTGTTGACCATCTGGTGATGTCCCTGTGTAGAGTTTTCTCTTGTATTGTTGGAAGAGGGTGTCTGCTGTGACCAAGGCATTCTCTTGGCAAAACTCTATTAGCCTTTGCCTGGCTTCATTCTGTACTCCAGCCAAAATTTGCCTGTTGCTCCAGGTGCAGTGGTACTTCATAAAAAATATGGGGAGTATTCTGACTAACCTGGATTCAGTCTCATGTTAATCTCTCAATTAAACACTGAGGGCTGGAAATGGATAAAATATTTAACTCGATAACAGCCCCACTAAAATCACATGGGCAGAGGAAGTTGCCAATTAAATGTGCCATATGACTACATAAGAAATTCTAAACTTCCATCTTCCAGTTACATGACCCTCAAAGACAGATTTTGATGTTGGATCAGAATAGTAGAGCTATTAAAAAGTTATGATTGGTCCATTTGGGGTTATAAATTCATCCTTGAACAACTAACACAGACACAGACACAGAAGTCGCTCAGTTGTGTCTGACTCTTTGCGACCCCATGGATTGTAGCCATCCTTTAATAACTTTAGGGAATAGAGAGTATTCTTATTTTCTCTTTCAACTTTTTATTTAGAAATAACTTCAAATTTTCATAAAAATTATTGGAATTCCATTATTTCCTTCACTCGAATTTACTAATTGTCAACATTTGGTCACATTTAAAAATTTATCATACTGTTCATTATGTGTATATGCACTTATGTTTCTAACCCATCACAAAGTATGTTGCAAACATCATTGCCTTTCCCTCCTCAGCACTCATTTTCTAAGTACAAGGACATTCTTTCACACATTATAACCTAATAATCAAGATCAAGAAATCTAATGTCAATAAAATGCTATTATATAATATATAGTCCATATTCAAATTTGATCAATTATCTCAATATTTTTAACCAATTTAACAAATATGTTGGATATTTACAATCTTCTTTACTATCCACACTCATTTTAATCCTATACTTTCTAAACTTTTGTGTACCATGGTAGATTATCTATCTTCTGTATCTCCTTTGTCTTGTTGCCTTCTACTATTTTCTCCTATTATTCCTTCCCTGTGTTGCATCTTTTAAATCTAAATATAGATTTGGTGTTTCCTCCTTTCTCCTGCTATAAATAGCTACAGTACTGTGTTTATCCCCTTTTGATGTCAGCAGTTTTGCCTTAGGTTTGCATATATATACTTTAGGATTCTATGATACAATAGCCATAAGATTTATTCACTATAATAAAAATTTTTTTTTTCTTCAGAAAGAAAAAGGAGATAATGTTCCTAGGTCTTTTCCAATGTTCTTCCTAACCTGAAGTTTATTTACATCTCCCTGTAGCTAGTCAACTACTCTAAAATTCAATTAACTACACTGAACTTCTAGTCACTTACCTTAACTGAAAAAATTTCATTGATTTCTTTTTGCATGGTTACCTTTTATTCAGGAATATGGCTTTGTTATTTTCTCAAAAGTGACCTTGACATGGATTTCCTACTGGTTGATTAAACTTCAGCAAAAGTTAAAATAATGCTACAACAACACACTCTGTAACCCGGGGCTTCACCCCTAAGAATTAAACAACAAAATTATAAGATAAACATACAAAGATAAATCTATCTAAAATTTTTAAAATACAGGGGGAGAAAACTCCCTAGAAATAACTAAGTATCCATATTTAAAAACTGGATAAATACATCATAGAATACCTATACAAGTAAGCATTCAGTTCAGTTCAGTTCAGTCACTCAGTCGTGCCCAACACTTTGCAACCCCATGAATCGCAGCATGCCAGGCCTCCCTGTCCATCACCAACTCCTGGAGTTCACTCAGACTCACGTCCATTGAGTCGGTGATGCAATCCAGCCACCTCATCCTCCGTCGTCCCCTTCTCCTCCTGCCCCCAATCCCTCCCAGCATCAGAGTCTTTTCCAATGAGTCAACTCTTCTCATGAGGTGGCCAAAATATTGCAGTTTCAGCTTTAGCATCAGTCCTTCCAATGAACACCCAGGACTGATCTCCTTTAGAATGGACTGGTTGGATCTCCTTGCAGTCCAAAGGACTCTCAAGAGTCTTCTCCAACACCACAGTTCAAAAGCATCAATTCTTCGGCACTCAGCTTTCTTCACAGTCCAACTCTCACATCCATACATGACTACTGGAAAAACCATCGCCTTGACTAAGACGGACCTTTGTTGGCAAAGTAATATCTCTGCTTTTCAATATGCTATCTAGGTTGGTCATAACCCTCCTTCCAAGGAGTAAGCGTCTTTTAATTTCATGGCTGCAGTCACCATCTGCAGTGATTTTGGAGCCCCCCAAAATAAAGTCTGACACTGTTTCCACTGTTTCCCCATCTATTTCCCATGAAGTGATGGGACCAGATGCCATGATCTTGGTTTTCTGAATGCTGAGCTTTAAGCCAACTTTTTCACTCTCCTCTTTCACTTTCATCAAGAGGCTTTTTTATTCCTCTTCACTTTCTGTCATAAGGGTGGTGTCATCTACATATCTGAGGTTATTGATATTTCTCCTGGCACTCTTGATTCTAGCTTGTGCTTCCTCCATCCAGAGTTTCTTATGATGTACTCTGCATATAAGTTAAATAAACAGGGTGACAGTATACAGCCTTGATGTACTCCTTTTCCTATTTGGAACCAGTCTGTTGTTCCATGTCCAGTTCTAACTGTTGCTTCCTGACCTGCAGATAGGTTTCTTAAGAGGCAGGTCAGGTGGTCTGGTATTCCCATCTCTTTCAGAACTTTCCATAGTTTATTGTGATACACATAGTCAAAGGCTTAGGCATAGTCAATAAAGCAGAAATAGATGTTTCTCTGGAACTCTCTTGCTTTTTTGATGATACAGCAGATGCTGGGAATAATCTCTCGTTCCCTGCCTTTTCTAAAACCAAATTGAACATCTGGAAGTTCATAGTTCACATATTGTTGAAGCCTGGCTTGGAGAATTTTGAGCATTACTTTACTAGCATGTGAGATGAGTGCAAGTGTGCAGTAGTTTGAGCATTCTTTGGTATTGCCTTTCTTTGGGATTGGAATGAAAACTGACCTTTTCCAGTCCTGTGGCCACTGCTGAGTTTTCCAAATTTGCTGGCATATTGAGTGCAGCACTTTCACAGCATCATCTTTCAGGATTTCAAATAGCTGAACTGGAACTCCATCACCTCCACTAGCTTTGTTTGTAGTGATGCTTCCTAAGGCCCACTTGACTTCACCTTCCAGGATGTCTGGCTCTAGGTGAGTGATCACACCATCGTGATTATCTGGGTCATGAAGCTCTTTTTTGTACAGTTCTTCTGTGTATTCTTGCCACCTCTTCTTAATATCTTTTGCTTCTGTTAGGTCCATACAATTTCTGTCCTTTATCAAGTTCATCTTTACATAAAATGTTCCTTTGGTATCTCTAATTTTCTTGAAGAGATCTCTAGTCTTTCCCATTCTATTGTTTTCCTCTATTTCTTTGCACTGATCATTGAGGAAGGCTTTCTTATCTCTCCTGCTATTCTTTGGTACTCTGTATTCAAATGGGAATATCTTTCTTTTTCTCCTCTGCTTTTTGCTTCTCTTCTATTCACAGCTATTTGTAAGGCCTCCTCAGACAGCCATTTTGCTTTTTTGCATTTCTTTTCCATGGGGATGGTCTTGATCCCTGTCTCCTATACAATGTCACGAACCTCCATCCATAGTTCATCAGGCACTCTGTCTACCGGATCTAGTCCCTTAAATCTATTTCTCACTTCTACTGTATAATCATAAGGGTTTTGATTTAGGTCATACCTGAATGGTCTAGTGGCTTTCCCTACTTTCTTCAACTTAAGTCTGAATTTGGCAATAACGAATTCATGATCTGAGCCACAGTCAGCTCCCGGTCTTGTTTTTGCTGACTGTATAGAGCTTCTCCATCTTTGGCTGCAAAGAATATAATCAATCTGATTTTGGTGTTGACCATCTGGTGATGTCCATGTGTAGAGTCTTCTCTTGTGTTGTTGGAAGAGGGTGTTTGCTATGACCAGTGTGTTCTCTTGGCAAAACTCTATTAGCCTTTCCCTGCTTCATTCCATACTCCAAGGCCAAATTTAATTGTTACTCCAGGTGTTTCTTGACTTCCTACTTTTGCATTCCAGTCCCCTATAATGAAAAGGATATCTTTTTTGGGTGTTAGTTCTAAAAGGTCTTGTAGGTCTTCATAGAACCGTTCAACTTCAGCTTCTTCAGCGTTATTGGTTGAGGCATAGGTTTGGATTACCGTGATATTGAATGGTTTGCCTTGGAAATGAACAGAGATCATTCTCTCATTTTTGAGACTGCATCCAAGTACTGCATTTCAGACTCTTTTGTTGACCATGATGGCTACTTTAATTCTTTTAAGGGATTCTTGCCTGCAGTAGTAGATGTAATGGTCATCTGAGTTAAATTCACTCATTCCAGTCCATTTGAGTTTGCTGATCCCTAGAATGTCGACGTTCACTCTTACTATCTCCTCTTTGACCACTTCCAATTTGCCTTGATTCATGGACCTAACATTCCAGGTTCCTATGCAATATTGCTCTTTACAGCATCAGATCTTGCTTCTATCACCAGTCACATCCACAAGTGGATATTGTTTTTGCTTTGGCTCCATCCCTTCATTCTTTCTGAAGTTATTTCTTCACTGATCTCCAGTAGCATATTGGGCACATACTGACCTGGGGAGTTCCTGTTTCAGAATCCTATCATTTTTCCTTTTCATACTGTTCATGGGGTTCTCAAGGCAAGAATACTGACCTGGTTTGCCATTCCCTTCTCTAGTGGACCACATTCTGTTAGACCTGTCCACCATGACCCGTCCGTCTTGTTGGCCCCACAGGCATGGCTTAGTTTCATTGAGTTAAACAAGGCTGTGGTCTGTGTGATCAGATTGGCTAGTTTTCTGTGATTATGGTTTTAATGTGTCTGCCCTGTGATGTCCTCTTGCAACACCTACCACCATACTTGGGTTTCTCTTACCTTGGAGGTTGGGTATCTCTTCATGGCTCCTCCAGCAAAGTGCAGCTGTTGCTCCTTACCTTGGATAAGGGGTATCTCCTCACGGCCACCCCTCCTGACCTTGAACATGGAGTAGGTCCTCTCGACCCTCCTGTGTCCACACAGCCACTGCTCCTTGGACGTGGGGTTGCTCCTACAATTAAGCATTACATAACTTTAAAAAGCTATAATAGACAGCTATACCCAAGAAACAGAAAGTCAACCAGTTCAATATATCAGGTTATAAACTTATTATTCTAGGATTATTCCCAGATTTGATAGGAAAACTTGAGTTTATATGGATTTCTTACTCTGGGTCTGATACACCCAGTCAACACAGTCCAGTATGATTCTGCACATGACCTTTATGGCTTCTATCTTCTGTTTCTAGAGCACAGAGACAGAGGACACTGCCCTGCTGGGTCACATGGGGTCCAGTTTGGCTCTAGACTGCCCAGTTCATGAATGTCCATGGTTATCTTCATGTCTGTGGATATAAGATATTTGGAATTCCATTGCCCCATCGTCCTTGCAGTATTTATCAAACCAGCAATTAGGCCCATTGATTCAGTGTTTGTTTAATTATTGGGCTCCAAAATCACTGAAGATGGTGACTACAGCCATGAAATCAAAAGAAGCTTGCTCCCTGGAAGAAAAGTTATGACCAACCTAGACAGCATTTGCTAACAAAGGTCCGTCTAGAAAAGCTATGGTTTTTCCAGTAGTCATGTACGAATGTAAGAGTTGGCCTATAAAGAAGGCTGAGCACCAAAGAATTGATGATTTTGAACTGTGTTGTTAGAGAAGACTCTTGAGAGTCCCTTGGACAGCAAGGAGATCCAACCAGTCCATCCTAAAGGAAATCAGTCCTGAATATTCATTGGAAGGACTGATGCTGAAACTGAAACTCCAATACTTTGGCCATCTGATGCAAAGAACTGAGTCATATGAAAAGATTCTGATGTTTGGAAAGATTGAAGGCGGGAGGATAAGGGGATGACAGAGGATGAGATGGTTTTGCATAGCATCACAGACTTGATGGACATGAGTTTGAGTCAGCTCTGGGAGTTGGTGATGGACAGGGAAGCCTGGCGTGCTGCAGTCCATGGGGTTGCAAAGAGTCAGACATGACTGAGTGACTGAACTGAAATGAACAAGTCACACAAGGTCAAATTTAAACAACATACTACTTCAATTAGCCATGAGACATTAATACAAAACATACATAGAATAAGCAAGGAAATACAGGTGGAGGGTGAGTTTTAGATTTTCCAGAGTAAATGTTTATAGGGTGAGCTGAAGGGCCACAGCAGGAGAACAAAGGGCCTGTGACAGGACAGTTGCTGGGCTGGTTTGGGACACATTCCATTCAAGAGTGTAGTGGAATATCCAGGTTGAGATGTCCAGTAGTAAATTTGAAATTAAGATCTGGAGCTGGAGTTGCATATTAGATTTCTAGAATACATGAGAATAAGAGGTGATAGGAACGATAGGCTTCAAAGAGAGAATCCAGGGAGAATCCACAAAATGACACTAGAAAATGGCAAAGCATGCTAGCAGAGCAAAAATAATACACTAGAGACTGACAGGTGTGACCACAAAGGCAAGACAGAACGATACCTGGAAATGCCTTAAAGATAGAGATAGTGGCCAAGTGTTACTACCAATAAAAGGCTTTATTTGTCTCTAAATCCCCTACAAGACAACCTAGAACTCAAATTTCTATAAATACTAGCATTATTTTCACTATAACATGCATGGGAGAAACTACCTCTTCTGATCAGAAGAATCTACTGCATGTAAGAAGGTTCCTTCCAGTTTTCCTTGGTGTAGGCTACCTATTGATATGTGTGTTGACTCTGACTGTATTCAACCTTTTAGGTCCTGTTAAGATCCTTCCTGTAGAATTGGTTTCTGGTCACCTTAAAGACAGGGCTTCCCAGGAGGTACTAGTGGTAAAGAACCCGCTTGCCTATGTGGGAGCCATAAGAGACACCAGTTTGATTTCTGGGTTGGAAAGACTCCCTGAAGGAGGGCATGGCAACACATTTCAATAATCTTTCTGGAGAATCCCATGGACAGAGGAGCCTGGCAGGCTACTGTATGTAGGGTCTCAAAGAGGTGGATACAACTGAGCGACTTAGCATGCACCATGAAGATGGGCCTTGACCAGCTACTTCTTCCACTTTCTTTCAGCCCTTGACCAGTCCCCATCCACTCCTGTTCACGCTGTGATGCTACCAGACCAGAGTCTACCTATTCTGTGGTTTCTACTGGCATCAAAAGTTTTCAACTACCCTCTGTTTCTCAGTGCCAGTTATTCTAACAGGCCCTAAGTGATGGAGGCCTGAGCTAGACAGAGCTATTTTTGCTCTTTTAACTGTTTTCAATCTTTTGCTCTTTAGTACCTGTGAGTGGGAGCATTGGTAATAGAAGCCAGGTTGATTCACTAGCCTAAATACATATATATATTCAAGTACATTCCAAGACACTCTATTCAGTAATGCATAAAAGTCCACTTTCTCAAGCTGGAAGCCCCAAAACCCCACCCTGGAATTTTGAAGGGTTAAAGACACCCATTCAATTTCCAATCCTGAAGCTCACACAGTATTCTGCAGCAAGTGGCAACACTGAAAAATTGTTCAGATAGACCTGTTCCTTTATTATTTTTTTTTTTTAGACCTGTTCCTTTAGTCTCTTCTGACATTTATAAATGAGGCAGGATGCTGCTACTGAGCTGCAATTTGGGGCAGAATGTAAAAGACCTTCCAACCAACTTGTGCAGATGTGAGCGTGATGCTGACCTCCCCAGCATTACCTGTAAAGTACTGAATATTTAAAAGCAATCTCTCCACAGCAGGATATCACTGTTATCCATGCCCTTTCTTCACCTCTATTCCACTGCACCCTTTCTTTCTAGGTTTATTTCTTTATATCATTTGGGAATGCCAGATTTTAAGCTTCTTGTGAACAGATGTGAAGATGATAACTTTGTATTCTTCACAATTTTCTTGTGTTTTTAACATGGAGAGCAGACACAACTGTTGGGTAGGGGAAAGGGAGAAGATAAACCCAGCACCCTTCTCTCTTGTTTTTCCCAGAGGAGCTCACAGTCCCTAGAAAATGAGCTTCTAGGGTCTAATTATGATCCTCACCTATCTCTTGACTCAGCTAGCTGCATTCTAATTGATGAGCTTGTCTCCATGCTGCATCCTCGAATATATCTGCACATATCTATAAAAGAACATTTTTTTAAACAATGGCAACCCACTCCAGTACTCTTGCCTGGAAAATCCCATGGACAGAGGAGCCTGGTAGGCAGCAGTCCATGGGGTCGCCAAGAGTTGGGCACGACTGAGCGATTTCGCTTTCACTTTTCACTTTTATGCATTGGAGAAGGAAAGGGCAACCCACTCCAGTGTTCTTGCCTGGAGAATCCCAGGGACAGGGGAGCCTGGTGGGCTGCCGTCTATGGGGTCGCACAGAGTCGGACACGACTGAAGTGACAGCAGTAGCAGCAGCAGCAACCTCTTTCTACTTATGTTTAGGGACTCTTATGGCTCACTTTGGCCAAAAGCTGAGTTTCTAAAATTTGCTTTATATTAACAATCATATGAGACCTTCTTTGGTGGTCCAGTGGCTAAGACCCTGAACTCCCAATACAGTGGGCCTGGGTTTGATCCCTCGTAGGGGAACTGGATCCTACATGCCACAACTAAAAAAAGGTCCTGCGTGCCACAACAAAGACTTAGCACAGCCAAATAAATAAATGTTTGGTTTTTTTTTTTTGAGTTAAGAATATTTATATTTTTCCAATTCTTTACACTTTTATTAACACACTTACAAAAAAATAACATTCAAACACTGAAAAATTAAATAACTTTGGAAGCAGAGCTCATAGCCTTCTGCTCACATATAAGTGACAATTCTGGGCTGTTGGCACAAAAAAATAATCAACATTCATAAAACCCTTACTACTATATATCAAACATAAGTTAAAATCATAGGCACTAGTTTATCAAATCCACATTTCATCTGTAAGAGTAACCACAGCGAATCCTTATATTTTTCCCAAACAGAAAAATTGGCAATACACAAAGGCTTTCTAGTAAAAAGGCAATTTTTCTCTTTAGGAAACTAAAAGCCAATAGTCTGTGGTAGTATAACAGCAGGTAAAATAATACTTTACCTAACTCAGATCCATCATGTTCTTAACAAGTGATGAAAATTTTAATTAAAGAAAAATAGACATTTTTTTTTCTGATGCAGTCAGGTCATTAAAGGATTTTAGATATTTGAACATACGTTCATCTTCTGTTAGTCAAAGACATTCTTTAAGTTGGCAAAAGAAATTGAGAGAGAAATGGGAAGCTTATATTCAGCATAGTACTGAGGTTTATAGGTTGAGAGAAGGATAAAACTTTTAAGATCAAGACCGCTGTTCTGCCATGATGGACATCATGGTAGTCTTTATTAGCTTGACCAGTAAGGAGTCATTCAGTTAGCACAGCTGCTGGAAGTTTAAACTGCCAGTGCTAGTGTATTTTGGTGTATAATGCAAGGAAGAAATTTTATTCTTGGATTTGAGGGTGATGGGGGTGGGTCAGGAAAGGATGGCGCCAGAATTCCACATATAATGATGAACTTAAAAATGTTGCTTTTCAGAGGAAGATAATGCATCTGTTTCAGGTAGAGGGGTATCTCTTGTAAAAATCTAAGTAAGTAAAAGAGCTAGCCACTGTCTCTTTTAAACCACGTATACACAAGAGGAAAAATAGGTCTCAGTTTTCAGTGCAACATTGCAAAAAAAAAAAAAAATGCTGCAATCTAATAATTAAAAGGAATTTTAACTCTTACAAAACACCCATTACATTTTTAAGTTAGATTATCAGTTTCAAAAGGAATATTCAGGTTATTTAACTTTTTTTTTAATGGCTGCATCAGATAAATGTTTTTTTAAAAACCCATTAAAAAAATAATCACTTGAGCCTCTTAATTTGACTGATATTTTATGAATTAAATTAACAAACAGTAAAATTAAAGATTTTCCTATTGGTTTGTAATTATATGAATTTTATGTAGCTCAATGCCTACATGTTGTGGTAGGCAGAATAGTGGACCCCCATACTTACAGACTGTATGAACCCTTATCTTTCCACAGGAGAATTTCAAGCTCTAGTTTCAGCTTCTCCCAATAACCTCAACTCTAGGTATACTTCCTCTATTTTCCATCCCATATAAGTGAGGTTGATGGATCTTGTACAGTAGAATCACATGGGATTAAGATTCATTGGAAAAGACTCTGATGCTGGGAAAGATAGAAGGCAAAAGGAGAAGAGTGTGGCAAAGAATGAGATGGTTCAATAGCATCATTGACTCAATGGACATGAATTTGAGCAAACTCCAGGAGATAGTGAAGGACAGGGAAGTCTGGTGTGCTACAGTCCATGGGATCTCAAAGAGTCAGACACAACTTAGTAACTGAACAACAACAAGAATCCCAGTCTTACTGAATCTGAAACTTGGGAATCTTTATTTTAAATCAAAGTCCCAAGTGACTCCAGTGTTAAAGATCTCAGTTGTGTAGGTTGTTGTCCTACTAGAGAGTAGAGCAAAGTATTGAGTGGTCATGGTGTTTGTATGGGTTGTGTATTCATTAGAATTATCTTTGAAACTTTATCAGCATAAGCAAGTCTCCTGCTTTTTGTCTGTTGTGTCAATGGGAGTTGGGGGATGGGGATGCATGGCTTAAGAAAGTTTCCAAGAAGATTCTGACATTCCTAGATTTTCTCTTTCTTCTCACTTGCCAGACCCTGTTATCTACTTGAAATTTTCCACCAAATTTATAAGCTTGGGCTATATATCATTTCATCTATAAAGATGTCTCCATATTCACATTCAAGCAAGATTAACTGCTCTCATAACTGTACTCAGATACTTATTAGATATTCATATACAAAATTTCCCACACTGAATTATAGTCAGTGATCCGTGTCTTTCTTGCTTGCAAGACTGAATTCCTCAAGAGAGGAAGCTTCTTTCTTTTTGTCATTTTCAGAGCTTATTCAATAAATATATGTTGAAGTAATTAAGAATTCTTGTTTTACAGACACAACAAACCAAATATCTCAGGTAACAGTAGTAAGAAAGTCAGTGAGACCAGTTCTAGTGTGGCAATTTTGACCCTCTCATCTCTAGAAAACTCTGTGTGGCCAGATGCAAAGCAGTTCTATTCCATGACTCCCTAAAATTTTTACTATGAATATCAGTGTAGCAACCATCACATTGTTTAAAGATGTCATTTTCCCATTGGGAAATTTTATGATGAATTCCAATGGTATTTTCCTTGAAATTCAAAACGAATATTAAGAGCCAAAGAAAGTTTATTTACTCGTATTAAATGCCCTCCCTCCCCCAGCAGAAATGCTGTACATTCTTACTCTTTGGAACTCAAACTTAGGGAAGTGACATTCTTTGGCTGAGTATGAACAGAAATGATACTGTAACTTCATAGCAGAAGCTCCAAGAGCTATGTTCTTCTTCCCTATAAGAACCATCACTGTTCTGCCGTAAGACTGCACCATCAAAAAAACTCTGGGATGAGACTGCAGCTGAACAGAAAAATAGACTTTGTTTTTGTAAGTCACTCAACACAAGCAAGATTCCTGTGACACTAGACTCTTGAATTCTCCAAGCAAGTATGACAAAACCCTTAAATATGGAAAACTTAGTTACTGAGATTTCTATGGTGAGTGTTTAAAAATTATTTTTTTAACTTTCTGGGAAGAGAGTGATGTTAAGGGCAGTTAGAAATTGTGCGTATGCGTATGTAAGGGTTTGACTGTTATCATTACTAGAGGACATACTGGCATGTAATGTCTGGGACCTGCAGATGCCATACATCTTACAAAGCATGAGAATCTTGCTCAAGAATTGTCTGGCCCAAATGCCAACTGTTCTGCTAGTAAAGCACTGGACCAGACAAACCACTGAGAAACACACAGGTTAACCATACAAAAAAAAAAAAAGGAATGAAGGAAGGAAGGGGCATGCAGATCCAACAGTTATGGTCATGATGGATATATAAAAAATATGTACTGGGATTTGAATTTTTATTCAAGTAAATTATTGAATATATCAGTTTGTCAAGAAGATTCTTAAGTTCTTGGCAAAGCTTTGTTCAGAAAGCCATTGCATTTCTCTACAGTAATCAAAACAGCATGGTATTAGCACAAAAACAGACATGGATCAATGGAACAGAATACATAACTCAGAAACAAAGCACACACCTACCATCAATTAATCTTAGACAAAGGAGACAAGAATACACAATAGAGAAAAGACAGTCTCTTTAGTAGGTGGTGTTGGGAAAAGCTGGACAGCCACATATGAATCAGTGAACTTAGAACACACCACACACAAAAATTAACCCAAAATGACTTAAAGACTTAAATATAACACCATAAAACTCTTCCAAGACAATAGAGGTGAAACATACCCTGACATATATCATACCACTGTTTTCTTAGATCAGTCTCCCAAGGGGGCTAGGGGATGGATGGAGAAGGAAGGTGGGGTTAGCAGATGTAAACTATTATACATGGAATGACTGAACAACAAGGTCCTACCATATAGCACAGAGAACTATGTTCAGTATCCTATGATAAACCACGATGAAAAAGAATAAGAAAAAAACAATGTATATACATTTATTATATAGGTATTGCTGAATCAGTTTGCTATACAGCAGAAATTAACAACACTGTAAATCAACTATACTTCAAAAGAAAGGTACATTTTGGTACATTCTCAAGTCAATTATTTAATCAAAGGGTAAAATCTAAAGACTTTCTCAGACATATAGTATCTCCCTTTCTCAGGATTTTATTTTTTATTAATGTGGCTATAAACTTACTAATTCTAAGTTTTTTAAGTTGAGTATTCTTCCTTCTCTTTAGAAAATATTTTCTTTTGCTACTCAGCCTAACAGATGTTATACATATATATATATATATATATATATATAAAATTCCTTTCCCTTTCAATAATGCTATATATTTTTTTTTCTTTCATTGTGAGGCTATCCTCTACTTCATAATCATTTTTTTGTTGCTGTATTCTGCTTCTCTCTGTACCTTTTTCTTACTCTGGAAAGGATGTTTCCAAAGGGAATAAACTCAGTCTTCCAGAAGGCACTTGAGCATTGTGTTAGAAACTGATGGATCTTTTATAAACTCATCTAGTAGATCAAACATCCTGTTACGTCTCTTGGGTGGTATCGGATATTGTAAACTCACACGCAAGTTGCTGTTTCCTGTCGCCTCCTGGCATGCTCCGGCTCACTGCTGAAAGTCTTTCTCCTTTCCAAGTGACTCTTGCACTTGGCATTTGACATATACATTTCTCAGTTGTGCCAGGGCACCAGTTATAATTTTACTGGTCTTACTGCTTTTTAGCAGCACCTCCCGACTTAGTATCAACTACGGATTTTATTGGAATGCTTCTGTGTGTGCTAAGTTAGTCGTGTCCGACTCTTTGCAATGCTGTGGATTGCAGCCTGTCAGGCTCCTTTGTCCATGGGATTTTTCAGGAAAGAATATTGGAGTGAGTCGCATTTCCTTCTCCAGGGGATCTTCCTGACCCAGGGATCCAACATGCATCTCTTCTGTCTCCTGCATTGGCAGGTTGGTTCTTTACTGCTAGAGTCACCTGGAAGGCCCCATGTTAATCACTTGGATGTGCTGGACTCTTTGCAACCCCATGGGCAGTAGCCTCCAGGGTCATCTGTGCCTGGAATTCTCCAGGCAAGAATACTGGAGTGGGTTGCCATGCCCTCTGCCAGGGGATCTTCCCAACCCAGGGACCAAACCTAGGTCTCTTGCATTGCAGGCAGATTCTTCACTGTCTGAGCCACCAGGGAAGCCCCAAAGAAAAGGGCTCATCCGGGACCTGAATCTGGGACCTCTCGTTGCCTCAGGCAGGAATCGTACCCTGTAGACCAACCAGCCAGCTTCCCACAGGAAGAGGGAATGCTTCTACTACTTTCTATTTATTTAATAGGTATCCTTTGAACTTGCACCTTAAGGGCAGTATCTACCATGAAGTCCAGATAGAGTGGTGGGATTCGAGTCACTTGAACACTAAAAAGTTGGGGAACCGAGAGCTTGTGTTGTCTTCAGTGATCTTTAGTATAAGGCCAGGCAGACTTACAGTAAATTATAGTATGATTTACCCCATATAAGAAGATGGATGACATAAAAAATGGGCTAGTCTTGAGACACAGAAAAAAGATCAAAGAATAGCATCATGACAAAACTCAGAGCACTACATGAATTCAATGATCCAGTGACACATATTTTTAAAGCCATCAAAAATACGTGAGTTCAAGTCTATTTTCTCCTTCCCTTAAATCTGCATTGACTTTATATACAGCCTGAAACCAAAAGGTGCATTCTGAATTCTTCATTCCATTTCTTTTTATCAAGCCCAAGAAAGCTGTGTGAATGTTAATATGGACTGAATAAATCCTGTGATCACTGGAGCACCTTATAATGATGTGTTCCCAGGCTGCCACATCATGGTTGAGTATTCTTTCTTTTTCTTTGCAATCCTTCATTAATTTCCATTCCTTATCATGGTGTTAATATTCCTGACTCTTTAAATTCATTTTAGAGTTCATGAGATACTCTATCAAATGTTTTGCTAAAACCCAAATGTATTACATCTCCCACATTGCATTCATCCACTAATCTTGTAATTCAATAAAAAAAGCAATCAGGTTTGTTTGGCATGATTTGTTCTTTGTAAACCCAGGCTGCTTATTGCTCAATGGTGCTTAAATGATAAGTAGTGCTCAATGTAAATTTCCTCATCTAACTTCTCATTTTAGCTCAGAAAAGCCTATAGTGTTTTTGTTCATGGATTTTTCTCCTAGCACATAGGAAGTTTATAGGTCCTAAAAAACAGAGACCAGAAGCAGTGTACTGATATTATTAGGGTTACCACTTTCCCTTTTTGTTTTCTTTTTGTTTTTATATGATTTCTTTTTCCCATATATTATCCCTACAATCCCTTATTAGATTTTCATTATATTATGTGAGTAATCCCTTCATTTCTATTTTCCTCTAACATCTTTTTAGGAAAAGTGTTCATTGGTAAAAGGAAGAGGACTGAGAATAAAATTTATTTTAAACATTCTCATTAAGAATAAAGGGCAATGCCTCAGTTATATTTATGCAATATCTTTGTCTACATTAGTCATGTAATATAAGACACATACAGTTGTAATTTCTCTCAAGCTTAAATCTTACACGTAATGGATAATAATCATTTCATTTTAATGGATTCTTTCATTCAAGCCTAACTTAAGTACCTGCTATGGGTTTAACTGTGTCCTCCCTGAAAAAGACACCTGAAGTCCTAACCGCAACATCTCAGAAAGTGACCTTATTTGGAGATGACGTTGCTACTGAGCCAGGTTTGCCTTTCCTGTCAAGTCAAAGCAGGGGAGACGCCCAGGTTTGCAGGCAAGAGAGGGCTTATGTGCAAGGCAGCCCAGCAAGGAGACAGGAGAAAAGTATCAAAGCCACCTTCCCCAACGCAAGGGGTCCTGGGTACTGATACGATAACAAATAAGAAAGCAGGATGGTTTGAGGCCCCATAGGAAAGCAAGGAGAGGTGATTGGAGGAAAGGTGTGTGGTTCTGCGCAGGTGTAACTAAGCTAAGGCGTCTGCAGCTAGCGCGTGCCTAGATGTACGGTCAGTGATCCTAATCAGGCTTTAACAGAAGCAGTTTGATCGAGGGAGAGCTGACTCCAAGTTCCTAGATAACAACACGGGAACACATCTTATTGTTTAGGCCATGTGCGGCTTGGAGAACATGCAAATTTTAATGAACCTTGATTGGTGAAGGAAGGTGAAATGGATTTAACCACGGTTTCAGGGTCTTGGGTAAGTAATAAGGTCATTGGGGTTAGCCCTAACTCAGTGTGATCAGTATCCTTCTGAAAAAGGAGAAAGTGAACACAGAGGCAGATTCAAAGGAAAGATTAAGAAAAATGGGAAAAAGAAGAGCAGCTACAAGCCAAGGAAAGGGACCTGGAACAGATCGAGCCCTAGGTACCAATCCTGCAAAAACCCTTGATTTGGGACGTCTAGCCTCAGAACTTGAGAAAATAGGTTTCTGCATTTTAAACCACCCTGTTGGTACTAAATACATTGTTCGGGTGGCCTCAGTAAACTAGTACCCATCCTAAACTCATATTGTTTTGCTCTCATCGTTATTCCTCTTATACTCTTAGAGAACTTGGTAAAGACATCCAGTAATTGTTACTCACTGCTTTTATGCACATTACCATGTCAGCAGGCTTTAAAAACCCATAGGAATCAAAATACTCTTGAAGGAAATGGAAGAACAAAAAGGACAAGCTATATTCAGCAGTTTTCCCATTCTGAAGATGGATGATGATAATAATGTTATTTTGGGGGACTTTGAGAAAGACGACACCAGCAGGCAATTTCACTTCTTAAGTTGCCAGTTACTTGAGGGACTTACTTCTCATCCAGCATTCAGGGGCTTGATGGGACAGTATGATCTATGCCCATTTACAGGCAAGGAGTGAGGACATAATCCAAGGGCAAACCCTTGTGCTCTCCTGGACTCTGAGTCTTGGGTAAAGTAATGCAAGAATGGAAAGACAGTTGGTAATCATGGATTTTGGCAATGGTGACCTGAATAGATTGATGATTATTTCTTGCTACTAGGAATGTACACATAAAACAGCAAGTGGGCATTTGATAAATGCTGTTAATCAAGATGTTCAGGGTCAAGGAAGCCCAGAAGTTAATGAAATAAGTTGTCTGGTCTGCCTTGATTTTTAGTTAAATGTTCAGTATTCTTCTCCATGATGGGCCACACAGACTGCATGCAAGTCTATGATTAATTGAATGCTTCATTTTATAATAACAGGCACTATTGACCTGAAACACTCATTATATTTTGGGCTTCCCCAGTGGCTCAGTGGTAAAGAATCTGCTTGCAGTGCAGGAGCTGCAGGAGACACGGGTTTGATTCCTGGGTCGGAAGAGCCTCCGGAGGAGGGCATAGCAACTCACTCCAGTGTTCTCGCCTGGAGATTCCTGTGGACAGAGAACCTTGGTGGGGTTACAGTCCAGAGAGTCGCAAAGAGTCGGACACAACTGAAGCGACTTAGCATGCACGCACTTGCACATTATATTTGAATAAAAGTATACCTGCTTCTACTGTCACAAGCATTCTTAAGTCCACTTTTTAAAATCATACTCCTTTTCCATAGAGTGTAGGCATTAAATAAGGGATTATTGATACACCATATGCAGTTCTCTAAGGATGGGTTGGATTCACATGGGTTAGTCTTATTTAGTTTGAAGTAAAGGATCACTTTTATAAACCTACTATATCTTCTATAGAGTCTTCCTGTGGGGAGGTATACCTAAATTGCATGTGGTAGAAAATGAGATGGTTGAATGGCATCACTGACACAATGGACATGAGTTTGAGCAAACTCCAGGAAACAGGGAAGGACAGGGAAGCCTCGTGTGCTGCAGTCCATGCAGTCACAAGGAGTCGGACAAGACTTAACCACTGAATAACAATAACAACAAAGTAGAAAACCAACTGATTTTATGTGTGCATGTGTGTTCAGTTGTCTGACTCTTTGTGACCACATGGACTGTAGCTCACCAGGCTCCTCCGTCCACAGGATTATCCCAGCAAGAATACTGGAGTGGGTTGCCATTTCCTCATCCAAGGACTGAACCTGTGTCTCCTGTGCTGGCAGGTGGATTCTTTACCACTGAGCCACTGGGGAAGCCCAACTGATTTGATAGCAGTGTTTAATATCAGTTTGTAGAAGATTCATAATTGGTAATTTTGAGGGATTAAATCAATAGATTTCCCAACAAAGAACAAATTGAAATGAATAACTCAAAATCTCTTCTAATGAGTGAATTAATATTCACTCAATGAATAAATCAGTTTGTGATGTATTTCTCCTTTGAGATAGAAATTATTCAAGTATTTATTTTCATATTTCTCCTTGTTTTGGTTTTAGAAACACTGCCTCAGAGTTTCTACTCAATCACAAATTGTTATGAAAATAACTAAACAGTAAATTCTAGGGAAGAATTCCTTTTTTCAGTTGATTCTATTTCACAGTTTTCTTGATACTGAATTTCAGAGGTTAGCTCATGAAATAATTTAAATGGAAATATTATGGGTTATTTGTTATACCTGCAAGGCAAGCTCCTCATGAAACAAAAATCAACAAACAAATTTGGAATGTTATCACAGTTGGGCCTGATATTATATATCTGAGAAAAAATGAATAATAGAATCTTCTGTTTTCAGATGCTGTCTTTTCAATAATAAAGCAAAATTTAATCCATAAGTGAATGATTCTAAACAAGTCATCTTGTGATTAAGTACCATATTTCAGAAGACAGGTTTTGAAAGGAATCTATGAGATTTTAAAAGTCACAGAAAAATATTCAATTTCTGTTTTAATTTAGCAAGTTCTTAGTGTTTAAACTAAAAATATTGTGAAGGATGGTGGCATGGTGCCCAATGTATTGTGTTAGTCTGATTATACATTAATAAAATACATTTTTGTTAAATCTATCATGTTTCTATTTGGGATTTTTTTCCTTAAAAATTTTTATCTGAAACTATCACTGTATTAAAGAGTTTAAGTGTAGCTTTTGTATCTTTGTGTCTTTATGATCTGTTAATCAGATCTGTCCTTTCAAACTAAAGAAGCTTGAGTGCAACCTGTCAATTCTGTTTGATGTGGTTTGTTTTAAAGTGCTGGGCTGTTTTACTTGTTAATATAGAGATAAATTACTGAGTTATTTTCAAACATTTAATAAACTCAGTATCTAAGTGAACTTTTTTTCCCTGCAATCAGAGAGAATTTGAAGACATAGTATTTTTTATTGGAATATATTTGTTTACAATGTTGTGTTAGTCTCTGCTCTACAGCAAAGTGAATCAGCTAGATGTATACATTTATACCCCCTTCATGCCATCTTCTTTATCTATTCTTCTTTTGATGGACATTTAGGTTACTTCCATGTCCTGGCTACTAGAAATAGTCTTTATACGGATTTTTTTTTTCTTTCATAATGTTATTAAACCACAGTATGAAATCAAGGCCAACATATTAATAAAGGAACTATACCATGTGAATTATTAGAAAGCATAAGATTGCATTTTTACATTTTTAATATATAACAAAATATTTCATATATTTTTAAACAATGTTTTAGGAATAAAATAATCTAAATGGATTGGAAATACTAGCGGTGATGATTGTACAACACTGTGAATGCAATTAATATCACTCAAGTGGACACTCAAAATGGTCAATTTTATGTTACATATATTTTACTATAACTTTTTTAAATGGGAAAAGTTTAAAGAATTTTTAAATTTTAAAATATTTTCAAGTATAAAGTAAAATATTTCTTGAGAATTAGATAACATTTTGCAATTTAAACTGTAATACCACATGTACTACCTTATTTTCTCCACTTTTTTGATGCCATATTTTTCTTCTTTCAATTAAATTCACAAAAAGTTTTCTACAGGACAAATAGTTTTATGGGCTGTTCACAAAATTTAAACACACATAAGATATCATAGTCCCCTCTGAAACAATATGATAGTTTTTAAAAATTCAGATTGCTTTGAAAAGATAGCTGCTGTGATTTCAGTTCTACTTTCTATTTTATTTTTTAATTGTGTTGTATTGATTTACTTTGTCTTTATTGGAGTTTAGGGCTTCTCTGGTGGCTCAGTTGGTAAAGAATCAGCCTGCAATGCAGGAGACCCGAGTTTGATCCCTAGGTTGGAAAGATCCCCTGGAGAAGGGAATGGCTACTCACTCCAGAATTCATGCCTAAAGAATTCCATGGACAGAGGAACTTGGCAGGCTACAGCCCATGGGGTCACAGAGTCAGACACGACTGAGCGATTAACACTTTCATTTCTCATAGTTGCTTTACAGTGTTGTGCTAGTTTCTGTTGTACAGCAAAGTGAGTCAGCCATATCTATACAGATATCCCCTCCTTCTTGGCTTTCCTTTCCATTTAGTCCACCACAGAGCAATGAGTAGGGTTCCCTGTGCTATACAGTAGGTTCTCATTAGTTATGTATTTTATGCATAGTATTGTTGTATTACAATCTCAATCTCCGAATTCATTCCACTCATTTGTTGCATCTTCTGAATCACATGACTACAAATCACATGACTTTTACCACACTTTAAAAGTTTTCTGGGAAATCTATTACTTTCAGAAATTATGTCTAACAGCATTAGTTATGGGGGCCGTGTTTACAACATCCTGAAGTTGACCTGTCTCTTTTGGAATCATTAAGCTGTATCCTTCTCCAGTGGAAAAACCAAAGTGATACTTCAATCGTTTTGATTTCTAAATGCTTAAAGACTCAAAAAAAAAAAAAATCATGTTTTGATATTGCTATTGTTTAAGTAGTACTTGACTTCTTTTTCAGATTTTCTATAAAGACTAATGAAAAATGTTTAATGAAATACATTTTAATTAAACCTGTTTCAGCAAAATGTGAATCATTGTTACATACATTTTTGTTAAAGTTTAAGTCAAGAAAGTAGCTAGGTTAAGATTACAGAAAAAAGAAGGGTTTATAAACTTGTCTGTGATCACTTGCCTGTGATATCTTAACACAAAGACTCTGGTTTTGTCGTTAGCCTCAGCTTCTCAGACAAAGCCAATGTGATGAAAGCTGTAACATGTGTCATGCATGCATGCTGGTTGGCACATGAGAGTCACTGAAATAATTTAGACAGCTCCTTTCCCAGAATTTCTTCCTAATATAGTTGAACAGATTAAGAGAAAAAATGCATTTAAAGAGATAGAACACAGTTCAAGAAAAAGATATATCAGGTGTCCTAGGACCTAAGGGCCTCCCTGGTCTTCTCCACCTGCAATGCAAGAGATGCAGGAGAATCTGTTTCAATCCCTGAGTCGGGAAGATCCCCTGGAGGAGAAAATAACAACTCACTCCAGCATTCTTGCCTGGGAAACTCCATTGACCGAGGAGCCTGACGGCTACAGTCCCTGGGGTTGCAAAGAGTTGGATAGGACTGAAGCTACAGAATTCAAGGGTCGTGGCCATAAATTAAATGATTAAAATGATTCAAAAGCAAGTCAAACATTTAGATAATATTTATCAGTTTTATATATGCCACCTTCCAGAGTGATCACGATACTGCAATATTTTCAGTTTCTGGGCTTTTATTTTATACTTAAAATTTGAGCATATTTATTTGCTATAATCACATAAATTTCATAGAATGTTTTCTCAAACTGTACGTGTAATTTTAATACATCCAAGTGAATTAAAATTCTCTTCTCCATAGAAACATTTTAGAATAGAACTAAATAAGAATATTGGAGTCTATATGCAAAAACAGAAAATAATCCTATTTTACTTGGGTTTATAAACCATAGCTATTTTATATATACTTTTAATAGAACATTCTAAAAATCATCAGTATTTTTTTTCTATAAAGGCATCCACTACCCTGATCAAATTCTCCTTTTCTTAAGTTATATTTTTCTATAAACTGGGTTTTTAAAATAAATACATTTTTCTAAAGTAATCTCACATTAAAGGAAAAAAAAAAATAACAGCTAAGTCCTACAAGTACTAGTTAAGTTCTGAATAAATTGAACCAATTATCATGTCCAACACTGGTGTCTTAGGAAAACTTAGTTTTTATGCAATTCTTATCACAATTGCTTAATATGTTCATTCGCCTTTTTTAACTTCCTTTTATTATTTTTTACCTTTTCTTTTTTCTTGCAATTCTGTTTTTCCCCTTCCTCGTATCAAACTGCAACTGGAAAATATCACTTATTTCTTATTTTCAAATTCAAGTTTTTCTAAGATACCAAGAAACATTCAAGTGGTCTTCCTTTCTGTAATGTTTTGTCATTATAAGGCCTGAAAATGCTGCCTGATAAGGATATGCCTTTTGGAAACATCTATGATCTGGCCAAAGGCTATACACCAGGTAATATATTTTCTTCCTTGTCAAATAAACATGAGTTGACTCATATTTTAGAATTGTCCTTTTGAGTAATAGATATATTCTATATATTATTCTTTCTTAAACAGTAATAGCTTGTATATGTTAAGATTGTACAGTAATAACTCATAATCTCACCAAAAGAAGTTTCTGTTACAAAATATGATCTGGCTTGGGCAATCTAATTCATTCTGCTACGACTCTGTAATTATCACTTTTTAATTTTTCTCTCTCATTACATAATGTTTACACAAGAGGGGATTAAATAATCTAAGCTCTATGTGATTACCAGACACTATTAGAGTAGGTGAACTTTAACCTAAGATGTTCTCATTATCTTTTATAAAGAGTATAGTGAGACTATCTTAATGGTAAAAAACCCAACGATCTTTAGTAATTTCCAATCCTAGATCAATAAAACATTTTTGTCCATACGTTAAGTCAATCAGTATTTTTAATACGCCATGTCTTCTTCTGTGTAGTAAAGTGAATAACAGCCATCCTTTCCCCCTCATATCCTTTATCCGCCCCCTGATCCCTGTGAATAACTTACCTGGCAAAAGGGACTTGAAAAATGTGATTAAGTTAAAGATTTTGAGATAGGGAGATAACCCTGGGTTATCTGGGTGGGCCCTAAATGTAATCACAGGTGTCCTTACAAGAGATAGGCTGAGGGAGATTTGACTACAGCAGAGGAGAAAGACAGACATGTCACCACAAAAGCAGAAACTGGAGTGGCAAAGCCAGGAGACAGAAATGACAACAGGGTGGGGCTGTCCCCTGAATCCTTCTGTAGCCCCTTTAGACTCGCTGTGGACTTCTGATCTCTAGAATGATAAGAGGGTAAATCTGCTTGCTTTGAGTAACTAAATTTGTGGCAATTTGTTATGACATCAACATGAAACTGATAAAATCTGTAAAAAGGAGCTTCAAGTATATGACCTCCAAGATCTTTCTATAATTTGAGGAAACTGCTCTGCACTGTCAGCTGTGTGAATTTTTATTTTTATGCATTTTTATAGGCATAACTTAAGGAAAGTCATTTTTCATTACTTATTTGAGAGGTGCCACTCTTTATTGTAATTAACCCCTTGGGTATTGGCATCGAGAGGCAGCAAACATGAGGGGAGATACTTCTTTAGTTTCTTTTACCAAGTTGAAGGAAAATGTTACATTATTGATTTCTATGTTTGAATAGCCAATTCAATTAGAAATTCAAAACACAAGAATCTTGCAGAAATCAGCTGCCAGATTTATTAATCTATCTGAAAATAAAAATACAACCAAACAAAAAGTAGAATAAGAACAGAACTTAAAAAAAAAAACCCTTTAGATACATTTCCCAAAAGAGTTTATAATGTAATGTTTTGAACCCTTCTGTGTTGGAAATATACTTAATGTTGGCCAATTACTTATTTTATTCAGTGAGTTACTACCATAAACAGCAAAATATATAATTTGTCCTTAAATACTATATAATCAATACCAATTCTTCCTTGATTCTTTAAAATAGCTCATAGTCCGATTCTTTTTCACTATCAAACTAGAATTTTTAAAAGAATAAAAGAAAATGAGAGAAAAAAGAAAAAGTATTCTCAATATAATTTTCACTTGGATCATATTTTAAAGACCTACTTTCAATTTCTCCAAATGTGTCAATTCTCTTTCCAATAAAATTTTAGCTGAATATTTTAAAATCCATTTTTGTTCTAAGAACTGTAAATGGCCACATGAGCATAGTGGGTAGGGGGGGATTCTGATTTTTAAGGCATATTTGTTAACCCATAATGGGCCTAATGATATATAATGTAAATGTAGAACAACCATTGAAATCACAGGTTACATAAATATGTTGAAATTAGAATTATTTTGGTAGGAATAAATGTGAGTAAGTATAGGTTATGTTATGTGGGTTTCCCAATAACTGTTGAGTTTAGAGACATGAACTGTGATCAATGTCATGTTGGAAAATGGGTAGCCAGGAGATCATCTTTCAACAATTTTTCCTGTGTTCATCATGAAAATCTTTTGTAAGTTGATTTTGGCTTTGTGTTAAGGATTTTTAAAAAAAATCCATTTTGCTATTGACTCTCTAAAATTTTTTTCCTCTGAGATAGTGAACAAAATTTATGTTTTTTGCTTGAATCATTTTAGCAAGCTAATCAGACATACTATAACACCATTTACTTATGGTTTGTCAAGGTAAACAGAACAACATACCCTGCTTTCACTATTTCCTCCAAATGCAAAACAAAACCAAAACAAAAACCTTTGAAACTTCAAATCTTTAAATCTTTCAAACAATCCAATCACATTTACACAAGTGTCCAGAACAAGATGATGGATAATATCAGTGCCAGCACTATGTCATACAGCAACTTGCTCATATTCTTGAACAGTTTGTAAATAATTTTCCATTTCACCAAAAGTTTCCACAATTTCCCTTAGCAAGCTGAAGCTTACTCTTCATTTTGTCAACGTGCATAAAAGCTGCTTATAGCATAGCATGGCAGAAGCTATTTTTTAAGCAATAAATGGTTTGAGTCATCTATTTTGTCCTGAAATGCTATCTGTAGTTAACTGCATTGCTTATAAATGGTCATAGTAAATTCAGCATGAAAGAGAATATTACAGAAAAGACAGCAGCAGAAGCATTAGCATTATCTAATATTTATATATGTTATCAACATAACACAGCAGTAAAAGGTTTAAATGCATATCAATGGGTACCATGTCTAAAAATTACTATAGTACCTATTTAGTGTATTGGATATTTTTCTTAAGAAGTGCTTGCTGTATCTAGAACAGCATAATATGTGATTTAGTACAGTTAATTCTTATTGATTAAATAATGTTTTTATGTACTGAAGGAAGTGAATGGAGACAGATATTTTTTGCTTCATTGCGATCCCAGATTTAACATTTAAATGAAGATCTCAAAGGACCATGAAAAATATCATTATGTAACTGAAATGGGTTTCAAAATATTTAAAGGACAGTATTATCTGTATCTAAATAGCAAGGTGGCACCAGATACGTGTACTGCTACTGGCCTTGTGACTCAGTTTGGAGCCAGAGTCCAAAATTGTGCCCCTCATTTACAGTCATGGTGATTACTCAGCTTCAGAGAGAATACCCATTGTATGGTTTTCCTCTGGGAGTCATACATAAAGCAAAACAAAACAAAAAAACAGTAAATGCAGTCTCTAAATAACTTTTTACAAGAGGTGCAAAAACAGTCATTTTTAACAATTAAACTGCCTTTTACAGTAGTTTTTTTTTTTTTTTTTTTTTTTGTACACCTTGCGGAGACACAGAAATGCTAGGGGAAAATGCCCAAGGCAGATAGTCTCCAAGTGGATATTTACACAATGTGAATTAACTGTACCATAGATACCCAGAGGAAATGAACATTTTCTAGGTTGTTATGAAATCAAATCAACATGATATAGCGTCATCATACTTAAAACTTGTAGGACCCCATCCCAAGCCTAAGTAAAAAGTAATACCCCAATCCCCCCTCCCATTCGCCCATTATCTTCCTGTTACACAGAATAAATGTTTAGGTTACCCCCACCCACCCTCAAATAAAGTGCGCAGTCCATTGCAGACCATAGAACAATGCAACAGGAAAGCCCCTTTTTGTGTATTATTATTTAAAAATAAAATACAAATGACAAAAATCAAATATTGAAGAGAATTCAGAGATTCTCTTCATCTTGCAAAAGAGCAGAAGCGCGAGGAGGCCCTTGACTGTCACTGTGTTAATACACATAGCCTTCGTTATAGGGGTGGGGGTTGCAGCAGCCCCCTTCCGGCATGTAGGCCATGCTCTCGTCAAAGTGGGACAGAGGCACCGTGTCCTCTTCGTTGATGTGGCGCTCCATGTCTGTCTTCAGCAGTGGGCGCTGATTATCTGGAAAGGCCATGGAGAAGAGGGCTTCTGGATCACACACAAATTTGTAGACATATCTCTCTCCAGCCACCTGAGGGAAACATGGAAGAAAAAGCCCATCCTTATGTGGGATGTTGGGATGGTACCTAAACTTAGAATAGTGAGCGTTTTGCAAGAGATACAAATATCCAATCATTATATTTTACATTGGAAGCTAATGCAAGGTTGTTACGTCAATTACACCTCAATTAAAACACACACACACACAAACACAACCTCATCTTCACCATTTCCAAATGGGGAATGCAGGGAGAGAAATGAACAAAAAACATGGTTTAATGCTCCAGAAAGGATGGATAACAAAAGAAAAGGCAATCAAGTATTAACAGATACAGATAGGGAAAAAAAAAAAAATTCCTCACTTTGTGGGATAAATTACAGTTCAAGCGAGGGAAATGCAAAATGCTGACCTTGAGTGATAATTACATTCATTTTAGATAAAACTGGAAACTTAGCAGTTTGTTGTTTTAATATAAATGTAAACTTACATTGTTATTTGGGGGAAAAAAATCAATGATTTCATGCAGGCATCTCACATTAAATTTTTTTCCCCTCTGTTTGAAAAGGTTTTGTACTTATAAAATAACACGACATTTAAAGTGTAGTGTTTCCCTCTTAACATTATATTTCTGAAATTATAGAAAAGCTAAACTTTCAAACCTTAAAAGAAAAAAATGGACTGTGTTCCTAATAAGACTAGACTAGTGCTTCACTGATTCGCAGGATGAACTATTCTTTCTCTTTCCTTTAATTTTTTTCTTTTTTGCTGTATAGTCTCATCTGAAAAAAGAAAGACGCATAGCCTTATTTAAATGAAAGATGGATCAACAGGGCAGTATTATCCTGGGTACATCACTTTTAAAAATGAAAGCAAGATGCCTTAGACAGACGTTAAGGATGTGTATATAGTGTCAAATTGAATTAAGAGGTGTAAAAAAAGTGAAAGGAATTTAAAATATACAATACATAGGGAGGAAATGAGAAAAAGAAATGTGACAGCTGCCTGAAATAAAGGAGAAGTAGCGTAATTTGTAGGAAATGACACGTCCCAAAGTTAAATTTTGAAGAGTAATGCTTCTCTAGGAAATTATAAACAATTGAGTGAAACAAATACAGCCCTCCCCCGCTGCCATTAATAGACAATGCTGAGCTTCTCAAAAGCCCAGAGGGTTTGGGGTAGGGAGTGGGAGTGGATGAATACAGTTCTTTGTATTAAGTTTGATACTGACTTTGTGTGTATGTTGAGTTCAGTAATTTTAGAAAGGTGAAAATCAGTCAACACCTCTACTAGTTGCTTTGAAACGTGGGGGAATGGTGAATTCAAGGTTTATAAACTGTCTGTGCTTGTTTGTAGGAAAAAAATTACCAAAGAGCACTGTTGTTCTAGACTCAGATTTAGACTGTTTTTTGCCCTGGATTTTTTTTTTTTTTTTTACCCTATAAGAGAAACCAATTTCGAGAATTCAAGAGAATTCAAATACTGTGAATATCCTTAGGCTTGAAAACAGCCAACACTTACAAGTTTCTTAAACCACCCTCGGTTCCCCTTTTTTCTGATGAAATGGAGGCAGCGATGGCTTCTTGGAAAGCCTGTTACAAGACTGAGATGGAAGTTTCTAGCACAGGGCATGCAAACAGAGGAGTCTGGCATAAGTTTATTCACTTTAGCCCTTTATAAAAAGGAAATTAAGTTCATAAAGGTGAAATGGTGAAACTGCCATAAAAGTAAAAATAGGCCCTATCAGAAACAAAGCTCAACGATACTAAATCCCAGTTTTCACGTTATTCCTTTGTTCAAAGTATTTTGAGGAAAAAAATGAAGTAACTGGCCAGCATATCTCAGAGCATTTAATAACTGGCTTTGTTTTGCTTGTGGCCACTGAGAAGGAGGCATTTGCTTTGCTTTAGACTACTGGAATGTTTTTGTACAACCTGTTGCTAGTGGTTATAATTAGAAATTATTTAATAAATTATTGTGGGGAATTAAAATGTATGATATGCAATCAGCATTATAAAATCTCTTAAGGACCCTGCCTTGATACACTGTTTTACTTCTTCTTTCAGTAAACATATTTAGAGCTACTACTCTGTTTATTGGATTATGTTAAATGCCACAGAGTTTAGAACAAGGTCTGATAAACAACCAAGGAACATAATGAATCCTCTTATTAGTAATACAATTACAATATGGACAATGTTATACATTGAGTATATATAAATAGTAATGCTCAGGTAAAACATTAATTTTGCAAGAGAGATGAATCAGAATTAAACAAGGAGGTTAGCTTTTGAACTGTGCTTTGAAAGGCTAGCTATTTAAATTATGTGTTAACTCTTAAAATTTCAAAAATAGTACAGTAATATTGGAGGAAAACTTGAAATTACAGATTAAGCCAAAAGAAATAATAATTTGATTATATCATTCAGAAATAACCAATACTTAAATGTCTATATATACTTTTATTTAGGCACTTCTAAATTTTGAAGTAAAAACATACATGTATCGTCTATAATGTAAAATAATCATTACTTCATCATTTCTTCCTTCATAGCTACTGAAATAATTAGGGTTTCTTTCATGTTTTGATACACTTTGGTTGTATTTTCTAATTTTTCACTTAATATTGACATACACTACATATACACAGAATTTTAAGTTCATATACAAGCATCATCAGATAAACATTTTCCCCTACACATTAAAATATGTAATTCTACCTCATATTTTTTTAAAGGACTGCACAATTTTCCTCTGAATGACTATCTTAGGACTTACTTATCCATTATGTTATCAGGGAGAAAATGAAGCAATGAGAAAGCCACAGGTGTATCAGAGAGCAGCAAGTAGACCGGCTCAACATGTGTAATGAGTAAATACGTATGTCTGCAAAAACTGTCAAGTCTTGATTGTTGTGCTAGTTATAAGTACACTTCAACTTTTGCATTTTCACCTTTAAACGGTCTATTCTTCCTTGTATCATATGTGATACCCAAAAGGCCTGTTAAGTACACATTTTGCTATCCTATGTTGGCTGATAAATAGTTACTAATAGTTTACCTTGGCAATTACAGCCTAATAGGGAAAATATGAGGAGCCACAACATTTTTCTCTGTATTCCAACATCTATGCTATCATTTGATCATTTGAAAGCATCTTGCCTTATTATTTTCTTAAAATAAGAGGTAAACAAATGGGATGTGTGATAACTGGATAAATAAATGGGAATATGTTAGTAATGATATCAATAATAAGCATAAGTTTGAATACCTTTGAGAATATCTAAGACCAGACATAACATCCTGCAGATACCCCTTTAAACACTGTGTAAAAGTTGAGGTATGATTAGATATTTTGAGATACTTTTTAGCCTCTGTGACTGCTCCCTTTATTAAAGGGCTTACTAGTCAAGATATACAAGCTAAATATGTCTTGGCTTCAAGGTGCAAGGTTTATTCACAGATACCATCTGCTGAAGCCTTTCACTGCACCAGGTACAAGGCAAGCGTCTCAAGCATATTATTTCATTTAACAATCACAGCAGCTTCATGAGGAAAGAATATTGCTGCTTACTAGCAGAAGAATCTGTTCAAAACCAGTCATCTCACACGACGCTAACATGCAAACCAAAGTCATGACTGCATTTGTTACTGCTGTGTACCACTGCGCAGGGGACCCGCAGAGACCTACTGTGCCCGTTTACTTCCTTTGCCCGATTATGAAGATGGTGATGAAAACTGAAAGGATGGTATGTATCTGAAAAAGGTTGGCTGTGAACGGGAGTGGTTGGTGAAAGAAAGGAAGAATTAAAAAAAAGACTCCAGGACTGAGATGGAGAAGACGGAGCAGACAGTAACTGGTTTTACAATTTGAGGGTGAGATTCAGGGAAACAGGAAGCAATTAAGAATCCCATTCAGCCTTATCTTTTAAGGCTCTTTGAAGTTCTAACTTACTGGCTGGCTAACCAGACAGCAGATTGCCTTTGGTCCAGAAAGCCCAAATGATGCTATTTCCCCTCTTCTTTTACCATTGTCATGGACCAACTGGTATAGTTTTTCTTGGCATAGCTATGGTGACAGTAGCTATGGAGAGAATAGCTACGGAGAAGGCAATGGCACCCCACTCCAGTACTCTTGCCTGGAAAATCTCACGGATGGAGGAGCCTGGTAGGCTGCAGTCCATGGGGTTGCAAAGAGTCAGATATGACTGAGTGACTTCACTTTCACTTTTCACTTTCATGCACTGGAGAAGGAAATGGCAACCCACTCCAGTGTTCTTGCCTGGAGAATCCCAGGGGCGGAGGAGCCTGTTGGGCTGCTGTCTATGGGGTCGCACAGAGTTGGACACGACTGAAGCGACTTAGCAGTAGCAGCAGCATGGTGACATAAAACTATGTCATGATCTGTAATATGTAACTATGTTCATGTTTCCACAAATGAACAAAGGACACATAATGAAACTATAATGTAACGTTCACAATGGATAAATCCTAAAACGCCGTTCACAGTCAAGACTAATAGATTGAGTACAATGCAAGGCTGAAAGATATTAATAATAACAAATGCCCAAATGTTTTATCTTTATTTATTCATTACCTTCTTCAAAAATTTTAGATTTTGTCCCAAGTGTAATTCATTTGTTTTATCTCACACTTTTTAAACAAGCTACCTTGAAATATTAAGACACTGATTTGAAATAAAGCATATTTAATGTCCTTATGCCAACAAGATAAGATTAAATACTCATTTCAAATCAACTGTTTAAGATGTTAAGCTGTCAAGTAATGAAATCAGCCAAGAAAAGATGTTTTTCAGAATGAGAACAAGAAATGCTCTGACTGTTTTAAGAATCAGAAAAAGAGGGGGAAAGGAAACATTCAGCTAATATTCAAAATTGTATAATTGTGGAGAATGAGCAAAATGTCAACAACTTTTAGGGACATATATTGCCATATATGGCCATATTAGTACTAAAGCAGGATTTTTTTTAACCAAACACAGCAAAGTGGGGACTTTCAGAAAATCTATTTTGTATTACATATTTGCCTATAATGCTCATAAATTTATAAACAGAAGGCCCTGTAATAGGAAAACCAACAGCTAAGCATACGTTAAAGTGAGCGAAAACCTTGCTTCAACAATGCAATGATATGTGGCTTTGAAGTATGACATGCGGATGAATGTGAAACATTTCAATAAATTTTAATGCTGTGTTAGCTGCTCACCTTTTGCATGATTCCTTTCTCATAATAATAGCGGAGTGAACGGCTAAGTTTATCATAGTTCATAGCTGGCCTGTTTTTCTGAATGCCCCAACGCCTGGCCACCTGCCATTGAGACAGAACCACATTGTTGTGTTAAGTATTATCTTATCAACATATTTCATAAAAATTAAGTTAATTCATTAACTACTTCCAAACCATCTAAAACATATCCAAATCGATGGCATACGTATAAGAGGCAAAAGCTATCAAGATCTGCATTTCCTGGGTCCTGGTTTGCTTTCTCAACCAGGCACTAAGTGATCATTCTGAAACATCACAATAGAATTCATTGTCACTATTGTTTTGGATACAAAATTAAATGGAAATAAGGGAATGTGTTTACAACGGGACTGAACAGGCTGCAATTCACCAAAATGAGGCATATTTCCCATTCTGAGGTCTCATTTCTGCTTTTTCCTTCTTATTTCTTTTTCAGATTAAAAACTAAAGATCAAGAGCAACTTTATCTATAAATAAAGATCTCTTGGTAAAGGTGTTTTTCAGGTTATGATAAGTCAAAGGAAAAAAGATACCCTGCTTGACACTGGCTAAAACACACTGGCTAAAAGACAAGTGGCATAGTGTGCACAAATTAGTAAGCTGAACTGTACATAATTTTTATTGCCTGAAGCAGCATCAGAAAATAAAAAAAGTGCAGTCAATACTAAACTGGTGGAATTAAGCATTCATTTAAAGAACAGTAATTAGATGCTAAAAATAAGAAGGAAGCAAAAAAGGTCACCATGTATACGAGTCCACAAACAAAAATCTCTAAAGCAGAATATCCATTTTGTGGTTTTGTGAACAATCTCCGAGCTTTTTATAATACGACTTTGGAAGTGCAACTTTTCTGGCAAAGACGAAGTTCTTCAATAGAGCTTTAGCAAAACCTCCTTCCTCAATGAATCTGTATCCCCTCCCTCCCCACGACCCTGGGCTAGCTGTAGATGATCCAGAACAGGGTAGCCTGCTTTTGTGACTCCAGTCAAAGTCACATCCTCATTAATTTCCACTTTTGCTTCATCTGACCAGAAATTGCAGCCCCCGTGTATACCTAGGCAACCCGGAGAGAGCATTTTCTAATTGGGTTAGCGTTCTCCTTCAAGTTCTCAGAATTCCAAGTTGTTGTATGTCATATAGCAACATCTTATACAATGCTTTGCAGAAATACTCTATTTTATTAGCAATAACCTTTCTCTGTGGTTTGTTTTTTTTCTTTAAAAAACACTGATCTTTCCTATTTTCTCTCTCACTAATTTCTATTTCCTGAATGAAGATACAATGTAATTTAGTCACATACATCAGTATACTTTTTAAAAGCGAAATATGAGATGTCACATCCCTGTGACTATGTATCTCCAAATAGAAAGTCACAGTGACAGGCACACATTAATATCATTAATTAATGGATTAACTAATGGATTCCATTAATATTAATCAACCCATTAATTAATTTCATTAATTAAGATAAACTTAATTTTAATGTAAATGTTGGGAGCAATAGTGTGATGGGCAAGTGGCAATAATAAGTGAAAGCAATACTTTCTAAATAAAACATCTTTTAAACAGCTAACAATGGACATCAGTGAATCTTTAACACACAGGACAACTGAAGAGCCTGCAAACCTGGAGGGGATGTGAAAATAAATTATCAGTATCTCCTTAAACTGAACAACAATTTCTGAATACTTTGGCATTTCTTAATAATTTTTTTCTAGCTCACCAGGATATACCTAGAAAGCAAAATAACCTGCGACAAACTTAACAACAACTTTCTCTCTCCCCAAAGGAGGTCTTTAGGGAGAAAAAGATGCCTTTTTTTTAATATCGTAAGCAGAGTTTGACTTTTCTGATGCCAGCTAATTCACAGCACTGTGGGTATCAGTAGACATATTAAAACAATCAAATTTATTTTTAGAGCTATTTCAATATCACATTTATCATAAAGTTGAAGAAAATGAGACATACCCATATGCCTAGGAGATGTAGACACGTTATAGAAGATAAAGGAATGAGCTCTAGAAATTTGCTTTAACACTGTGCCTCTAGTTTACAATATTGGACCAAGCACTTAAAAACTGGATAAGAAGATACATCCCATGTTGTGTTCCTATCATAATAAAATCGTTCTAAAAGACTGAAACTTAAAATGAACAGACAACATAAAAACTTCCAGGACAGGTTAGACCATCCAACAACTAATAAAGTCCATCCAGCCCTCACGAATGACCCATCACAATCACCACTATATCCAGCCAAAGGACCATTTTCAACATGGAGCATGTACAACGGTAACAATACTTCTAGTAACTTCCTTATAACATTCTTTCAAATGAACACGTTGGCTGTCAATGAGGAGAGTGGAACGATCTATAGCAGTTACCCTTATTGTCAAATGAATTAAATAGGACAATGTAATTGTTCAATTATTAATATTATTCAATTTATTTTAAAAAATCATGCTTGAATATGCAACAGTAAACCTAGAAACCACAGGCTATCAGACTTCTCGATAACTCTTCCAGCTCAACAATCTTGAATATTACCAAAAGACTTCTACTTAGGTGGCATTAGTAGTAAAAACCCACCTGTGAATAAAGGAGATATAAGAGATGTGGGTTTGATCTCTGGGTCAGGAAGGTCCCCCAGAGGAGGAAATGGCAACGCACTCCAGTATTCTTGCCTGCATAATCCCCATGGACAAGGTAGCCTGGTAGGCTATAGTGCATGGGGTTGCAAAGAGTCGGACACAACTGAAATGACTTAGCATGCTGTGTCCTGTAGATGCTTTGCTATGTCAATAACTGTTCCCTGAACCCATGATTAATTCAAAAATAAGATCCCATAATTTCAAATATCTCAAAGAAGAGAAGGTAAAGATTATGCGCTTGCTGAAGTTATCCTAAACACACAGAGCAGATGATCAGTGCAAGACTGAAATCTCACTCAGTATCATTTTAAACTGCAAGATGGAATATAAACAAGTGGAACTTAAAGTAATTCCAACAAGGATGGTTTCACAGCCACCTTTCATGAGCTGCGCTGTCGCAGACCCTCAAAGAACTGCTGTGTGATTGAAAGAAGAGGGTGACCGGGGGCCACGGAGACTAAAGGAATTTCACAGACACTTCTCAAAGAAGAAATTTAAACATAAACAGCAGAGTCATTGCCTGATGGAAGCAATTGCAGCAGTGAGCAATGCAGCAATCAGAAATGGAATGTTTCATTTTGAACAAAAGGCCTTCGGAGACGTTCAGTGCTTACTTCCCTATTACCAGGGAGTTAGTTACTATTTGGAAATGGTCCGCCGACTCTCTGAATTCCTCAGCTCTTTTTTTTACTTTCAGAGTCTGCTACAGAAAAGGTATCTAAATGCTAGTCTGTCATAAGAACAGATATAATTGTATTCCTTCTAGGCTAAAAAAATAAAAAAGTCACAGAGATTCACAATCTGATGTAACATAATGGTCCCCTGGTCAAGTCTCCTATTCTAGTTGTTTCAACACAATCAGCTTAAAAATCAATACATAAAGAACTTAATCACTAGCCTAAGAATTTTTACACTTCTAAGTGGATCAATAATCACTGATGTAATTCAGTAATACCCCCATCTTAACAAATGAAAGTGAAAGTGAAGGCCGTCCGACTCTTTGCGACCCCATGGACAATACACGGAATTCTCCACGTATTGGAGAATTCCAAGTCCATGGAATTCTCCAGGCCAGAATATTGGAGTGGGTAGCCTTTCCCTTCTCCAGGGGATCTTCCTGACCCAGGAATCAAACTGTGGTCTCCTGCATTTAAAGCAGATTCTTTACCAGCTGAGCTATCAGGGAAGCCCATGGCAACAATAAAAAATTCTGTTTCTGCTCACTTTAATCACAGATGGACAGAAGTAACTGATATAAATCCCTGCTGGATGTCCTTAAGGTCTAGCATGAACCAACTCTTGCAGTGATTATTAACATCTTTCATGAGATGAAGAGCTCACATTCTCATCATTACTTAACAAGCTTTCAAATTACTTTATGTTAAGTGATTCTAGCCTCAATCTTTAGTGCTTCACATTTTTGTGGTTCTTTCACTTACATTATTTAAGTACATCTACATAAAGATGAATTTCCTTTGACAGCCAAATTAAGTTTTAGACACAATACAAAATTCAACTACCCAAACATTTAGCCCATACTTGATAATGGATACTTACAGTTTTGATCCTGAGCCCTCTGTGTGTGAGTAGGTATTATGCATGTATCTGTGTATACTTGGTGTGGAGCTAAAGAAGATGGAAACATACCCTCTCACTGATATAACCTGGAGTAGACTTAATTGTGCTCATTAGTTCTTCTTATTTCATACTTTATTCAATCCATACTCGAATCAGATAAATCCCTTAAATCTTTACAAGTACTATCATCTTATCTTCTGGATATCAAATTAGGACATATTATCTGATTATGACTGAATACAAGGACTCACAGAGCAGATAATATAAGATGTACATAGGCCCATTAGCCTAGGTTGTAGATGTCAAATCTACATGAAACGAATTAATTTAAGGTAAAAAAAATAGATATCTCTGAATTTTTTTTTTTTTTACTTTTCTGGGGTGTTTAAGATACAACAGCCAATCTGAGTCATAGCTATGTTAGCTAAAAGTCTCCCAATGCTTTCTCAGCTAATGTAAAGAGAGAAAGCATCTTTCATGAAAAGACACAAACTTTAATGAAAGTTGGCCCTTCAAACTTCCCTGCTGGTGTAGTGGTTGAGAGTCTGCCTGCCAATGTGGGGCACCTGGGTTTGATTCCTGGTCCGGGAAGATTCTACCTGCTGAGGGACAGCTAAAGCTGCCGTGTCACAACCCCTGATCCTGTGCTTTAGAGACCCTGCTCCACAACAAGACAAGCTACCACATGAGAAGACTGCACACTGCCACCAAGACCCAGCACGGACAAAATTCTTCTAAAAGTGTAAATAAATATAAAACGTCGCCTTTCCCTTGAGGTCCAAATGCTATTTGGTAGGTTACACTGTAATAATAACAGTAGCCTTAAATCTAAAGCTACTCCCGAGAAGAATAAACATTGAACTGGGAAGTTTTATAGGAAAATACTCCACTTGTATGTACACAAGGGCAGGCTGGAAGGGGGTAAGACAACTGAACAGAATGAAAGGAGCTCCATTTACCCATTGTATCTCTATCCAGAGTCCTCTCATTTGGGCAATTTCTTAGGTATCATGTGACATTTTAAACTTTATTCTTACCTTCCAATGGAGTGTATACCGCCCAGCTGATCCAAAACAGGTATTACCATTAATCAAAGGGAAACAATATTCCTATGGGTCCGTGTCTCCTAAGAGACACCCAAGGAGTGAGAATTTCCCACTATGGCCTTTGAGTGCCTGTATTCCCACAGCTGTGTCTCCCCTACAGCCCTCTTACACATGACTTAGTTCTCTAAATGTTTTTCTCCGACCCTCCTGCCAAAAATCAAGATTGTCCAATTAATAGCTTCTAATTCTCAAGAACAATTCCTCTCTCCCTAAAATGAGTTGAACTTGATGCACGTTCCTCTCTTTCTCAAAGACCATTCAACAAGCCCAACTTAGAAGCACCTTTAGAGAAGGCCCAGGCCCTGCCCTACAGAGTCAGATACAACTGAAGTGACTTAGCGCGCATGCACAGTAATGTTCCCGTTGATTTTCTTCAACATCAGTTCTATAGGATAGTATTCAACTGGAACAAGCCTGTAACATGTTCATTTCTTATTTTACACGTATGCTTGCTTTTTTTTCCTTTGGACTACCTTTTCACTCAAAATGTTCCCCTAAAGTTTTAAAATTAAAAAGTGAATTTTTGGCATATTAATCAAGTATGTGTCTTTCTATTATGACATAGCTGATTTCCCTAAATAGAAGCTATGAAACTCACCTCTTCAGGCTCAATCAGTTTAAATTCCATGCCTCTCCCAGTCCAGGCAATAAAATGGGAATTTGAAGGGTCGTCTAGAAGAGCTACCAAAAACTGCCAGAGCTGAAGTGATCCCCGCCGCTGGTATGTGGGTCCTTCCCGATACATCCCTGGCTCTTGTTTTATGTCTCCTAAATTAAAAACATTTTAAGTTTCTATGATTAGCATTATTATGACATTTATATAAAATTTATATTAAAATAATCACTAAAAACGGTTAAACCACAACTAATTTAAGAGTTTCTATGAAATATATCTTTTTCATTAAATAGGGATTTAACACAGTTAAATGGTTGAATATAAACCAGGAATCTACAAACTTACAGATAACTACGCATAGGTCAATATAAATGCACGCAGGGCAAAATAAATGCACAGATGTCACTGACTTATAAAAACGCTGTATCTTTTGTTTTCTTCAGATACATTTTAAAAACTATAGTATCTAATCCTACTTCTTTACTTCATTGTTAATGCCATCTCTTACTGCTCTAAGCAGGGCTTCCCTGGTGGCTCAGATGGTAAAGAACCTGCCTGCAATGTGGGAAATCCAGGTTAAGTTCCTGAGACAGGAAGATCCCCCTGGAGAAGGGAATGGCTACCCACGCCAGTATTCTTGCCTGGAGAAGTCCATGGACAGAGAAGCCTGGCAGGCTTTACAGTCCATGGAGTCGTAGAATCGGACATGACTGAGTGACTAACACACACACACACACACACACACTACTCTAAGCAACAGTGGAGAGGCAGTAATCAATTTTAAGCTCCAGGCATTTTATTTATACAAATTAAAATTTGCAAACTACAATTTATAAATACCTCATTGATTTGCATGTGACAAACTATTGAAAATTTAAATGCAAATGTTTCAAAGCAAATTTAATAGCAGCTTAAACTCTGTGAGCTAAGTAAAAATCAGGAAAATATCATGGGTAATGCAAGGCATACTGGATTACCATCATGCTATCTTTCTACCACACCTTCATATTGCCACCATGCTTTGCTCAGCTGGCAGCAAATGAAAAGTCTCTCATTTTTCCTTATCTCTTGTTTATATTGCACTTATTTGAGTTTAGCTTGTTATTCTTTTTCTGAGAGTCCAATTCAAAAATACATATACACATAAAAATGAACACACCAGAGTTTTCTGTAAAGCTGTATTTTTAAACAAGAAAGGATTGTTTGTGCTACATACAAACTGTAAAAGTCTATTAAATAGATTACAGCAATAAAGGTGTCAGTTTCCAATTCTTTGGTATAAATCTGGTCAGATATTTTGGTTTTACCAAAAGCAAACGAATGAACAAAAGAAAACACACACACACAACTCAGTTTCATGACTACTGATTATACATTTCCAGGTCCAGCAAACTGTCTCAAAAATATGTGGAACCAATCACATTGGGAATTGAATGTCTAAGGCCCTATAAGCATATCACTATTAATGCATGAATTTCTCTCCTTCATGCAGAGGGAAATTGTTTAGAAACAATTTAGACAGAATATACTTAAGGTGATATACTAACATGAAGAGTGAATTATAAAATAGCCCAAATCACAAGCTTTTTAAAACTTTCCTTTGGTCAGAAGACAGAAATACACCTCTTGAAATAATGATAGAAAAAATACTTAAAAAAAATCAAAGTAAAATTTTTCACTCAATAGCTGCTAAAAATCATTATGCTGTTTTGGTCTAAGCTATAGAATATGGAAGTGTCTCTTCATATTGTTCAGTGATAGTTTTATTTACCTTAGTTTTTCCTTCTGAGATTTAGAAATTTTCATGGGGGCAAAAGAATAATTTTGCAGATGGAATGAAACACTATGAAATGTTCTAACCTTTAGATTGCTTCTGCCTATAAAACTGACTGATCATATTCGCCTTGCACAAGGAAAAAAAAAATTCTTTGATTTTCTTTCTTCTTGTTCTCTCTTCCTTATAAAATGTAAGCCCAATACTATTTTGCCCAAAATATTTCCTTAGTATGAAGCTGAGAAGTATTTAAAAATCAAAGGGAAAAAATAATCAAGACAATTAGCTTCCCCAAACACAAGTGTGACTCTGTCTTTGCCCTGTTAGATTACACCCTGATCTTGTCTATATTTTGAACTGTTTTTCTTCCTTGCATGCCCATACTAATTATCGTCATTTCTTAAAAAGTTAACTCACTGACTATGAAAGGAACTGATGAAGGTTATTCCAAAAAGTAGACCTTCTGCTTTATTTCAAGAGAAAAAAAACTAGATTTTAAGCATTTTGATACTCTGCTAATGGTGCTAAATACAATAACACACATCACACCTCTGAAACTCAAAGGTTAAAACTAACATTTATTATAGAATAAAACTGAAAAGGTGATCTGTGTTAGAGTTTAACCCATGACCTTGAGATGAATTTAGCATTTTAAAGGGAGGCTAAGGAAACAGATATTCCCAAGACTGGTCATCCTGTCTGATAAGTCTAAGAGTAGCAAAAGCATCGAGAACAGAGTAGTCTTCAAGCAACTAATTAGAGATAGATGAGTAATCTGTGCATATCCTTTGCTGTTTAAATAATGACAATTAAAACTCCCAAGAGCTACCAAGTCATTACAGCCATGATCCTGAAAGTTTGTGCAATCAGCTAATCAGAAGGCCCCTGCTCATTTCCTGTTAAACAATCAAAGCAGGAAATAGGGAGACCACTCTGAAGAACCACTAAGTCAATCAACCGTTTGCTTTTTACCCAAGCCTCCTTCTAGATGCCGACTGTTTGCAATCTTTGTCAAGAGAAGAAGAGTCTCTCGATCTTGACACCCCTTACCCTTTTCTAACATGTGGGGGTGATGTTTTCATTTTCATTGCCACAGCAAGTGATATTAAAAAGGTAATGCTTTCCTAAATCCATTTGGAGCAATTACAAACTAATGTCGCATTAGTAATGAACATCTTCCAAAGAAAAAAAAAAAGAGGATGCACAATCACTAACTAAATGGGCAGCTATGTTGCTCCTGTGTTCCATAATGCATCTTTTCATGAACAATAAAAGGCAAGAGGCTACATTAGTCAACTGTGCGTCCACAGGAGCAAGCTTTCTGCTCCGCTTTGTTAATTACGGGATCAGCTTTCAATACATCTCAAACAACAAGCTGCATGTACTCAGTCGGGCAATGGAAAGGGCCCTCTCTTATTCTACATAAAGCTCAGCAAGAATGATACTCTGTCTGTCTTTAAAAATGGGATCTCTCATAGGACAAAAGAGAAAAGCTTCTTAATGGGAAAAGGAAAGGGAATTTATAAGAGGCAAAGTTTAGCGAGACTTGAGTGCACCGTAAGTGATGAGCATGAAAATCTTTAAGTAGCAATGTTGACTGCTTTCAGGAGAGGTAAGGGTATCTCTCCACAGCCTCTTACAGAAATCAACACTTGATACACAATGAAAAACCTACCATCGAATTTCTCTGGGACGACACAGGTATCATCATAAAACTGCCTGGGGCCCTTTTCAAACATGCAGCCTGTGGAGGGGAAATGGGATACATTTATTCATGACAGAAATAAAACTCACAAACAATTCAAAATATAACCATGAATGCAAAAATGGAGGCAGAAAAGGACTTCTCTGCTTTTCCACTCTGTGACCTTGGACAGATTATTTGACCTCTCTGCCTCAGTTTCCTCATCTATAAAATGGGAATGAAAATAAACCACCTATCTTATAGGGCTGTTGTGAGGATTGAATGGTTCAATATATGCAACTTTAGAACAGTGACTAGCACATGGTAATATATGAAAGTTAGCTATAGATATTATTACTAACCCAATAATGCTCATGTAAACACTGGCAAACCTGCGATGTAAAACAGATTATCTTCTTTTTTGTTTTCTTCCAAGTTTCATTATTCAAACAGATGAGAATTACTGACATTTATCTTGCATTATGACCCTGATGAACTGAAACAAATACAGTTTATTCCCTCACTCCTTTACAGAAATATTTAGCTGCATTAACCTTTTCATGATTTCATCTTCAATAGACAAGTCAGATTTAAAAAAAAAAAAAGAATTTTCCTTTATTGCTAAATCCTTAGAAAAAATGCAAAATAAATTGATGGCTTTCTACAATCATTTTCTCCCCCAAATATCCTTGACTGTGGGACTTTCATTTAATTGCTATTATCTTCAATTACTAGGAAGAAATTTCACATAATTTAGTCACAGTTTTATTTCTCATAAGTATTGGTCTCTGTGGTAGGTACATAATATTAACAACAACAACAATTAAATTGCATTTGTGCAAAATTTTGGTCTCGTATATTCTGGATTTACCATCTCATTTTACTATCCTTTAAACACAGGGGTTAATTTCTACTGATATCATTTATGCAAAACAACCAATGTTAGACTCAACCTAGAAGGATGGATCCAAGTCGTTTCACTGATGACACAGACTGTTGACATCAAGGACCGTGCACATAATTCAGGAAATACTTTAAAGGTTAGTCTATCCCGATAAAAGAACTTTCATACATGACCTTGCAAATACCATGCCCATTAGAACAAAACTTTCCCACCTCAGTTACTATAACACACCCATGAGAAAAACACCTTTTCTAAGCCTCTTATGTGAGGCTTAACAATTACTTGTCCCAAAATGTAAAATCCAGGATATTTAAATGTGAATGTATTTAAATCAACTGCATTTTATGTCAACACAATGACTTAGCTCTCTCAAGCAAAACTGAAAATTCCTTGAAGATACATTTCAGCAGACAGCAGTAAGGTGGGTGATCTATAAAGCACATGTTCTATTTTAAAAGGATATGGTTGTTGGCAAAAAAGAACAGAGAAATCCACTTATCAGCTGTTTATATGCACATGACTCATGTTAACAGAATATAAGAGATCATGACCTGAAAAATCTTACTTTTACTTCAAAAAGTTTTAAAACAATGGTTTAGTGGACTTAAGTGATTTTTCCCGTATATCATGATAATGTGACAGCATCCTGAAGATGGCTGATTATGTTGACAAGTATTTACAAGAATTTCAATAATGGAAAACTTAACTTCTGTTCTGCTGGGATGAGTCAGGAAGCCTTCTTGCCTCATATAAATGGAGTGGCAGCTAGGCACTTCTGAAAGAGGAAACAACATCGGTCAAAGAGATGTCTGGAGCTGAAAACATGTTGTTATCAGTGGACGGAGTGCAGATAGGAAAGTAACAGAAACAGACACGAGTCTCCTGAGGGGAACTTGTCAACACATGGTTAACATTGCAGGTAGGGCCTGCACTAGAGACGGAAGGTTGAGAACCATACCATGGTGAGCAGTGATTCCCCTGAACAGGTGTGTGAATTCGAAGTTTTACCCACACCAACCTGACTAAACTAAAGGTAGGCTAAGCAACAGCACATAAATGTGATGGAGTCCTCAAAACAAACAGCATCATGAGTTAAAAGACATTTCAGGACACGTATGGGATAAATTTGTTTACCCAGTGGCAACCAAAGCAAAGGTCAATACAAGACTCGTTCATAGTTTATTTCATGAACATTGGCTAGAAATCATGATGGAAAGACAAAATTGTTATGTCTTTTATAATTACTTCAGCCTAGTAAGATGACTGCTATTTTTTTTTTTCTTCAGACAAAAACAAGACTGACTTTTCATTTTATTAAGCCCACAGGCCATATTCAAAGCCAGTGAGGCTATAAAAGAGAAATCCAACAGCAACAAATTCAACAGCAACAAATCCAACAGCAGAAATCCAATAGCAAACACCATTGCTACCCTAAAAGCAAGGCCTTACTTGTATGACCAACTTAATTCATTCCTGAGAAAACAAAACTTGGTTAATGGTTAAACTTGAGTCATAGTGATGGCTGTGTATGTAATGTGTTTAGCAGCCTAGATATGGGGAAAGGGAAAGAAATACAGATTTAAGAGACAAAAGATAAAAATTCAGGTCCTTCATTTACTACTAATAAAGCTATATGACTTTAGATAAGTTATTTTCTAAGTTTATATAAAATAGAGGACGGGGTCACATGTTATCTGAGTCTGCTCTTCTTTGACTCTGAATTTGGAAGTTCACTCACATAAACAAGAGGTCAATTCAGGGTGAATACTGAAGTTTCAACCTCAAGACCCTCCACGTGCAAAAGTGCTGCTGAGACCTTAAGCCTAATTTTGTATATGCCATTTCATTTACTTTTTCTTTCAGGTTCCACATTTTATAAGTTTTAGGTAACTAAAACCTGGGTCCAAAGCTGAGTATAACATACACAGTTTCCACAGAAATGCATAAACATGATTACGTTGATTCTATCTTCTGTATGTATTACTAAAGATTTTAAAGCAACATCTACAAAAATAAACATATACAAAAAAAAAAAAAAAAAAAGGGCTTCCCTGGTGGCTCTGCCTGCAATGCAGGAGACCTGAGTTCTATCCCTGGGTTGGGAAGACCCCCTGGAGGAGGGCATGGCAACCCACTCCAGGATTCCTACTTGGAGAATCCCCATGGACAGAGGAGCCTGGCAGGCTACAGTCCATGGGGTCACAAAGAGTCAAGACATGACAGAGCAACTGAGCACATACAAAATTAGATGTTTAAAATATATATGACAGGTTGCTATTTAATATAAGAATACAACCTCCTTTCCACCCCTTGTAGTAATTCTGAACAAGTAATAGCATTTAAGTGAATTGGAATCTAAAGGCTCTTATCAGTCTATAAACTTTCATGCTATAACAGATAATGACCATTATTTAGTCCAGATGTCATTTTTTTTAGGTCCAGAATGTTCCATTTTTATAGTCTATCTGATTTTCTAAAAATTTGCCTGGTGATAAATGTCAACCAAAATATGAGATATCATTTCACAGAAAAAAAAGCATACATTATAAGATCTTAGTCAAAAACATCTTAATGGCGATCCCTAATAGCAATAACGTCGAAAAGCATCTAGCAATCAATAGTTTACAAGCTGAAAATAGTGTCAAACTCATTTTCAAACATTTTATTGTGCTGTGCCTTCTTTAAAGTATTATGCAGTTTATAGTTCTAACCCTATAAAAGGCAGGGTTAAACCTTGTTTTCTGATATCAGTGCTTATAATAGGGTTGCAATGGAGCTGATCTTCTGGGTCACCAAATAATTAGCAATCCATTTTATCCCAACTTCTTAACCAATGGTACTTCAAATTAATGTTTAATGTTATTTTGATTTATTGCCAAGGCATAAGGTCCCTCATGCAGCTGGGCCTGGAAGGGACTGTGTTAATGACTCTGCCATCAGCTCAGCAGCTGCTTAGAGGCAAGCATTTTGTTGAACTGATGTTGACACCCTGCCACAAAATACTTTTACTGACTGCTGCACAGCTGGAGTGTGGCTGTAAAAACAGCTGGCTGGCTCTGGAGGCAGCTAGAAAACGTACAGGTTAAACTCTATTATATATAAGAGGAACTAAATGTAGCCCTTCCTCCCCAGAGGGGGAGAAAAGAAGTTTAAGCATTTCTGAGAAAGTTGAAGGGCCAGTTTATAAAAGTACTCCAACATCACACAAAATAAGCATATTCTGGAAAACTAGACATTGGACATCAAAGATAGGATTCGATGGGTAATTTCACGAACACTCAGGTATTTACCGAACTGGACGATTTACTGTTTTCTGCTGTGCTTTAATATTCTTCATAAATTCTCCTTATTAATCTATGATGTATAAAGTATACTAATTTAAAATTCGCCATAAATTAATGACATAAAATACACCTGATGCCAGGCTTCCATTACATTTCCAAAGGCTCAACTTATGATCTAAGTTCCAAAAAAAAAAGCATCAAACAGCAATTTAGAAAAAAAAAAAATGCATATATGAGAATATATTTGTGTTTATGCCAGCTCTTATACTATTTATTACACCTCAGGGTAAATAAAATTAACATCTAGCTCTTGAAATTGAGACACTTGGCTGCATTGTCTAAATTCAGTCTGTCTTTAAATTCAGCATCCTTTATACAGAAAAGAGAAGCCTGAAAAAAATATGGTTAAGAGGAGTTTATTTCCCTAAAGTAACTAAAGTCATGTTATCCTAAAGTGATATCAGTTAATTTATGACCATCAGAGTGGGTCAGACTCTAATCAAATTGTAGAAACATTTCCAAAGTGATTATTCAATCAAATGACTAACATGGTTAATTAGGAGCCATAAACATTGCTCTGAAGTTCATCAAAGTAATGACTTGCCCAGAAAAATTACTGCTAATTAAATTGCCTGCTGCTTTCATTTCTACCTTATCTAATAAAAAATCCAACCAATGAAGTTTGGCATTACATTTTAACTTTTGCTAAATGTTCAACTCAGATCCAAACTAGCCAAGTGGCGACTTCAAAGGCAAATGTTTTGTAGCAGGGAATAGAGGCATTTCATACATATTCATTTATGTTTATTCCTGAAATAAAACTTCTATAATTCAATGACAATCATAAGCTGCAGTTTAGCCTATGCACAAATGTTAAGGCGACTGCATATTTACACTGTCTTAATATGCATCTATAATTACAATCTTAGGACCATTAGTATGGCAGTGATTACAAACATATACCTTGTCATCTAAGACCTGGTTTTGAAATCTCAGTTCTGATATTTTGTGAGAGTAAAACATTTTGTTATTTATTTAACATCTCTCTCAACCTCCACATCTGTAAAATGGGAATCACAGTGATTTCCTTCAAAGATAAGACCATATGGAACAAGCCATGGGTAACATTATGCCCAGTTTCTGAGAACACTAAGAATTTAATACAAGGTACTTATTATTAACAGAATCTATTTTTAAGTGAATCTCATAAGTATTTAAAGTGTGTGAACCACAGTACTTACAACAAAAAGTAATTATGTATCAAAATTATTTTTGTATCTTAATTTTCTATTCTTATATAAGGTTTCTACTGAGATGGCTGACATTGCTTATTCATATGCTTACTCATAATATTCTTCATAAATATATTAACCTGTGATATTTAAAATATTGATTTTAAATTCATTATAAATTTATGATGTATAAGGTTTAAGTGAGATGCTCCATTATATTTTCAAAATATTTGGAGGTACTTCTTTTAAGCTTTCTTTTTACAGTATTATCCCCCAATTTTGTTGCTATATTTAGACTTTCATTTAAAAAATTTTAAATTCAGTCTGTAAATTGAATCATGTATATTTAATTTAGGATAAATAATTTTTTTTAATTTTGAAACTTATGGATCAAAGAGCATGTCATAAAGACACAACCAAATCAGCTTGCAGAAACTAAACTGCTTATAATTTGTCACAGATGAGTTCATGGTGATGAAAGCTGATCTAATATGCTGCAAAAACTCAAAGCAGCAAAACACTGTTGTTATTTTAATGCCCTAAACACTGTGGGGGGAAGTTAAGAGTAAACTAACACCCTAAACTACCTGATTTGATTAAATCTTCACCTTTAGTAATACTGTTAAAATTTCCTTTAAATAAAGATGTGAAGGTATGAAACTAAAAACTCAGTTTCTGTTTCTTGACCTGCATTTTACAGCTGTATTGGGAAATATAATACTGATTTGGGAAGCTTTACCAAAGATCTGCTCACAAAGTGCAGTTGTGCTTTTGCCAGGCACTTTTCTGGTTTGCCTAAGTGCTACCCTGTAGTACAGAATGAAGGTTCCTCTTCAGGGCATGGTTTGCCTAAAATTTCTAGGAGCTGAACAGGCCAGATCAGAGAGGAACTATCTGCCACATTTGTATGAGACATCCCTACAATGTGTTGAAACTGTTTGTTATCAAATAGTGTACAAACCTGAAAACACTCCAGATTGCAAATTCTATTTAAGAGGAGAAAGCACCTTGCTTTCATTTGATGCTTGTAGTTAAATTCCTGAAAAAAATAATCAGTGTGATAACTTAATCAAGCATACAAATCTCAAAGAGTAAATGAGAAATCCCAGTAAAATAGGAATACACTGGATGTTGTATTTTAATGTGATTTTTACTTTCATATCAGTGTGCAATGCAGGAATGGATTGATTACACACTTAACTAACTCCTTGAGGAGGTGATGTGAGAAAATCAGGTCCACCTAAATTTGTTTAATGCATAAGGATGACAGTGGAAAATTTGGCACATTAAAAGCGGAGGGCCCAGTCCAGGTTCGATGCACGATACTGGATGCTTGGGGCTAGTGCACTGGGACGACCCAGAGGGATGGTATGGGGAGGGAGGAGGGAGGAGGGTTCAGGATGGGGAACACATGTATACCTGTGGCGGATTCATTTTGATATTTGGCAAAACTAATACAATTATGTAAAGTTTAAAAATTAAAAAAAAAAAAGCGAAGGGCCAAAATGAGTGTATTGACATACATCAGAAATTAACAGGTACTTGGTGAGAAATATGTTTCTGTGTGTGTGTATTTCAATGTAAACATAGGAGTTTAAATAAGTTTTGCAAAAAAATTTACCAAAAAAATATTGAGCTGTACCAAGAAATAATGGCATCAATTTCATTCAAGAAACTTGAGTATTATGACAGATCTTGCCTAAGTTTTGTCTGTCTTAAATTTAATTTTTTTGTTTCTACTCATTTCCTGGCAAACTCACAGTTTAACATTTAAAATCCAAAGGTTTTCCAGGGTATGTAAATAGCATAAACTTCGTAAGGATGTATTTAAAAGCAAAACTATTCACATACATACTAGTGTATCATCCTTTGCCTCTGCATATCCACTTGCCACGTGAATAGATTTTTATAGGTGATCAAGAAAACATATTTTATGAAGTTCCCTGAAAAAGATGCTAATGTGAGAAATTTTTTTTTACACCCATACAGTCGTTCTATTATGGAACAAACCTGAAAATAATTAGTTCTAAAAATAAGGCCCAGTATCAGTATGTTTGAATTAAAGTGTGGCAAAATCAAGTGTGATGGCTAAAATGTTGAGTTTTATAAGAGGTATCTGTTGTCACTCACAAAATCTGTATGTGAATGTAATAACTTAGTCATTGAAACTCATGTGAAGAAGGCAGAAAAGCTGGAGTTTTACTTCATTCACACTCAGATGGGAAATTTGTCATTAGGATTTTTAGTAAACTGTAAAAATGAATAATGTAAAATCTGCAGAGATATTTCTTTTGTCACAGTTCAGATGTACTGAATCTACTGCTAACATACTTTGAGGACAGAAAGAGAACTATGTCAGTCTTTGTAAGCCCAGAATAGTGCTTGCAAAGCTTTAAAAAAGAGAAGAAAAAAAAAAAGCTTAAACAGTTATCTGCAGTCAGATGCTTTTAAATCTTAAAGGCTACGTAATTTAAAAGAACTAAAGGCCAGGGAAGCCTGGAGTGCTGCAGTCCATGGGGTGGCAAAGAGTAGGACATGACTGACTGACTGAACAACAACAACATATCTAAAATAACAGGACAGACTTTTACCACAGACTTCTCTTGGAAGCATCTCTTTTTAGGGTGAGGACAATATCCTACACAAATAACCACCACCTTCAAACAGGATTGGTTTATTGTGATCTAGTTGGCTCACTGTTTTACAAGTTTTATAAGCCTGTGGAGGTTTTGTTGTTAAGAGTTGAAAATAAAGCTGAAATGATAGGAAATACAGTTACATAAAATAAGTACAATTTTAACTTTGACTATTTATTAATATTAGATATTACTGTACTCTGACAACCAGTAGAAGTTTAAAAGAAAAGATACCATTAGTTGCCCAAACAAGCCCCTCCAAACTTTCTGAGGTGGGGGAATTTTTTATGATGAGCTTCAATACTGAATTGTTCCCTTTCTGGAATCCACGTGATTTGAAACAAATACACCAGGAATTGTCTTCTCACTTTCATTTCTCCCTGAATCACCACAATATTCAGATGATTTCATCTACTTGCTTTGAACACAGGTAGTCCTAGTAGTAAGTTGAGTAGGATTGTTTCACTACATTAGAAACATCCTAATACTATAGTATCTTATTGGGCATACACAACATGATTGCTTTAACGTAAGAACTTCTCTATTCTGTCTTATCCTTTAGCACCAAAGTGTATTTGTAACTGTTAGATGTAACACTGGCATTTCATTCAAGAACTAGCAACAGTCTTTGAGGAAATCTCTAGGAGATAAAAATCATACCAACAGAAATCCTTACTATAATTGCCTGGACCCTTAATACTTTAACATTTACAAGCATAGTCATATTGAATCCTTCGGTCAGTTCAGTTCAGTCGCTCAGTCGTGTCCAGCTCTTTGCGGCCCCATGGACTGTTGCACAAAAACACAAAAGTATAGGGATCATTTGTCCCTTTCTATGAATGATGCAACTGAGGACAAAAGAGGTAACGACGCCCGCTCAAAATGACACCAGTTAGTAAATAGCTAACAGGTCCAGGCTTTAGTATAATGTTTCCAGTGTCATACAAAGTGGGTGGTTTTATTTTTTAACACTAAGAATAATAAAAACAAGTGAATGAAAACAGTGAACTGTGAGCGCCCACAGTGAGTGGAAGGGTTAGCAGAATGGAACATGTAAGGATACTTTTCTAAACTTCAGAGAACAGTAAATACATCACGATGACACATGCATGTCGTTCTTTTAGTCTTGCCTCGCTCTGTTTTTCACATGTGCCTTTGAATAGCTGTTTTTGTAAAATTTCCAAGACTGTATTAGAAGCAATTCAATAGAAAATGCATATACAAGATAACAAAAACAATCAGCTATTTGACAAAAATTCCTTGAAAAGATTTCCATTAAGTTATACACGTTAGGTAAAAATATTTTATGAAATATAAAGTCTCCTTTTTCTCTAAACTATAAAATAGTTAAGTCCCTAAAGGATAGAGTATAAAAAATTCTATAACAATATTCTAAACCTGAAAATATATACTCAGATATATACACTCGTAAAAAAAATATTTATTTCCCTCTCTTATTCACTTTCATGAAGCACACACACAGGGAGAGATTCAAATGTACATCCTTAAACTGTCTCATTTAATTGCAAATCTTAAAGTTGCACACATGAAAACAGTTGTATATTCATTTCACCCACTTGGAATAAGCATTTCTGGGCCTAAGCATCGTGGTCATTTTCTCTAAAAAGAAACTAAAAATCCCACCCTAAAAAAGTACACTCCCCTCCCCATTCTAATTCCCTTTTTTCACGCTAGTACAGCTCACAAGCCAACTATCCCTCCCTTCCCCCTTTCCTGCCTGTAAAATCCAAGTTAGACAAACACTGTGTGGCTGAAATGACATATTTGAATGGAATTCAGACCCACCAGTTCCTGTTTATGTTTCTGATTTGAGAATGTTGTCTTCTCCGTTCACTATACATTATGAACACTGCACGGCCCTACATAGGGTCAGGTTACATGCAGGCAGGACCAATGAGCATTAATCATTACTTCCAGGCAACTGGCAAAAGCAGCAGCTGATGGAACACTACACCCTTCAGCTCTGTATAAATGGACATTCCAGAGAGTCAGTGTGTGTATGTGTGTGTGTGTCTGTATGTTTTTCCTTTCAGTCTCCATTTTATGAATGAAACTCCAGGCTCTATAGAGTCCATTCATGTAGGAGAAATGCTTACAGGGCTCTGCCTCTAGGGATCAATCAGTCATGGGTAAAACTGATATGATTGGTTTAAAACAGCCTTCAGCCTTCCATTACTGACTTAAAATGCAGTCCCTGTCCATTTGACCTGTGTTAATGCATAAAGAGTAAATCCAGACCATGGTCTCAATTCTCAAATCAAATCACTAGCCAATGCCACTTACTGTAACTGTAGATTTAGAGCATATTGAAGTATTTCTTAGAAAAACTGACAGAGTGGACCAAATCTTGGAGAGATTTGCTATTTTCACTCAGAACTGAAATAGGAAAACTCATGTGAGATCTGATAAGCAAAAAAAGGCAATGTCAAGTTGTGAGGCCAATCCATGACCTCTCTTATAATAACAAGATCAATTAGGAAGACATCACCATCACTTTTCACATTTGAAGCACCTAAAAATCAGAGATTATGTGACCTACTAATCCACAAATTACTGGCTGAATAAAAGAAAATTATCTTTGGATGTCAGAGAAACAGGTAAGATGTTACCATTTTCTGAACAATCCAATAACTCATTCCTTTAAATTCCCAAGTGATTTTCCAATTCTTCAAGTGACAGTTTTAATGTTAAGAGGGAAAAAAAAAACAGTTGCCTTGTTTCAGGAGAAAATGTGACCATAAGCAAACGATGCTCTGTCATGGAGTAGGGCCAACGCTTGGCCTTTGGGAGTGTTAAATATCAGGTACAAAAAGCCAAAGTTCATGGAACCATAATCATCACTACACTGGAAATTACTAAAGATGGTAACACTTAAAAATATCTAGAGTTTTTAGGAGGGAAAAAAGCTATTTATGAGCAATTATGGGAACAATTTGTAAAGACCCAGTCCACTACCAAATACTGTCAAAACATATCGTGGGTTTTATCAGCCATCTGTAACTTGGTCCTTGACCCTGAAGGGAAGAAAATACTTCTTTCTTCCAGTGACCTGAAGCCATTTTGCGAAGTGGTTGCAGTCAACAATCCCTGGGTAGATCTTTAACTGATTTCTCAAGGAATCTTCACTATGCTTATAGAAGAAGGAATGAGAAGAAACATGAAAAATGCATGGTCTTTGGTTTTAAATGTGTGCAAGATTTGCTAATATGATGTTATAATAATTTAATATTTATCTTCTAATTTCTAATATCTGCCAAATAAAATGATAGTAAATAAATAAAGTTACCAGCATATTTAACTTTGAACTAAAATTAGCATACTTGACATAGCCAGGAGAGATGATAAGGAAACCTACAACATGTCATCCACAGGAAATACAGAACAGAACAAGACTGCTGAAGAGTCAATATATATTCAATTACTAACTCTTAAATAATATTCTTTTTTCAAGGTTTAAAAAAAACTTCAGTATCTAGAACTAGTTTCCATGGTGGTTCAAAGATAGGTAAGTAAAAATGATGAAGTAAAGCTGAATATTTACAAACGTCGTATTTCGTATTTTTAAAAATTAGAATTATAATTATCTGTCTTGAGGCCTTCCATTTTGGAAATGACAAAGCTTTATGGCAGACCTGAAAGTGTAAAATAAGTATCAGGAGCTCCTGCTAAATCGCTTCAGTCGTGTCCAACTCTGTGCGACCCCATAGACGGCAGCCCACCAGGCTCCCCCGTCCCTGGGATTCTCCAGGCAAGAACACTGGAGTGGGTTGCCATTTCCTTCTCCAGTGCATGAAAGTGAAAAGTGAAGGTGAAGTCATTCAGTCATGTCCAACTCTTAGCGACCCCATGGACTGCAGCCTACCAGGCTCCTCCATCAATGGGATTTTCCAGGCAAGACTACTGGAGTGGGGTGCCATTACCTTCTCCGAGTATCAGGAGCCCTTACTTCTATTCTTACTGTTCCATCTAAATCTAATTAGCATTTTCAACAGTTTTCTTTTGCCTTCACTCCACTCCTTGTTATTTCTTGGATAATATTTTTGGTTGTTTACTTACGTATGGATCAATTGTTCATTAAGCATGTAAGAATATTTATCATAAAACATATATGAGGCCAATTTCCCTAAAATACATATCTCCTCTTATAAAGTAAATAATCAGGAATCATTAAAAAAAAAAAAGATATCCTGATGACAGAATTCCTGAGATATTACTACAGTAGTAGTAGTGTAGTAGTAGTAACAATCATAATAGTAATAATTTAGAAATAAACTACTGAGTAAATTTAGCCTTCTGAATTGTCTATTTTTAACTTTGAGCAAGTTGAACCAGTTGATGAGGCCCTGACAAATCATCTTCAACCCAAAATAAAGCACTATTTACTCATATTTCTATATGGCTGCAGAAAATAATTATCTTTTTCTTGCTCTACTAGCTATTGATTTCATCCCATAAATTTAAAATCATATTCTAAATTTTACAAGAAAAATTCCAAGAATGCTCACTAAGAGCAGTGTTAGGAATTACTTCACTATTTTCTTTGCTATTTAAGATGAGTACCCATCAACACAGCAAAACATAGAATAACATTTACAACATAAAATTTTTCTCTCACCATTTCAGAAACCCAAGACTATTTAACTCTGATGACTGCAGTGCCAGCTTGGGCCTATGTGACTACCAGATATATTTGTCAGTTCTAACAGTTGAAAGTTAAACACATTTCTAGTTTTTAACATATTTAACATGAGCTAAATATTTTGCATTTATTTGATCATTTCTCTGCCTACATATAATTTTTCTACATGCTAAGAACAGATAATTATTCTCTAAATTTGAAGGTTTGTCTACTGGCCTTCATTAAAGTCCTTAGATGATAAAGAAGTATATGGAGAACGTAGAAAGGGTTGCTTGGATTTAAAATTGAAAGTGAGAAAAGGCCCATCTAATTTTTCCAAATGTAAGCTTTCTTTACATATTTCAGTTCTTCATAAGTTTTCTACTAAAAAATAGATTGAGCTGACACCAGTTTGAAAATGACTCTTGTATTTTAAGCCATCAAGTGATCAAGTGTTTTTAACAGAGTGAAGTGCAATAAGAAAGAAGGCTCAGACAAACTCAAAGTTTACATAATCAAAGAATTTTAGAGCTGGCTATGACGTGTTTGTTGGAAGAAATGATGCTAAAGCTGAAACTCCAATACTTTGGCCACCTCCTGCGAAGAGTTGACTCTTTGGAAAAGACTGATGCTGGGAGGGGTTGGGGGCAGGAGGAGAAGGGGACGACAGAAGATAAGATGGCTGGATGGCATCACTGACTTGATGGACATGAGTTTGGGTGAACTCCAGGAGTTGGTGATGGACAGGGAGGCCTGGCATGCTGCAATTCATGGGGTCGCAGAGTCGGACATGACTGAGCGACTGAACTGAACTGATGACACTGATTTGTTACTTTTCCTTCTAATTATCATTCATCCTTTTTCAGAAGAACTATTAGGAAAAGTCACTTATCTGACAATCTCAAATTTTGATGTTTATGGTGCATTTTTAAAAAGGAGACAGAACACATTTTAATCCAAAATATCATTTGAAGTTTTATATTTTCCTGTCTTACAACAGTGAGTACCTAACAATCAGAATAAAATTTGAGGACTATCTAACATGAAATGAATACCTTCAAATTAGAAAAAGCATACCTTAGGTTTTAATGCAAATGCTTTCATTGCCCTGCATCATATAGAGCTTTTCAAAATCATATGCAAATATTCAGGCTAAAATTAGAGAAAAGAATAAATAATACATCTAACAAATTATGAATTAAAAAACTTTACTTTGGACAATTATATAGAAAGACTGTAAACTGTACACTAAGAATAAGTTCTAGTTTTGGCTGCTTCACAGGAGAACTATGCAACTGATGGTAGTTAACGTGAATGAGCCTTGGACATTTTATCTCTACAGTGGAGTGTAAAGAAGGAATTTCAATGAGGTGATCCCCAAGAGTTTCATGAGCTTAAAGACTTATGATTCTATGAAACAACTATTTGTGTCAATTTCCCAATTGAAAATAATGCCGCATTTGCCAACACATACATATGTCATGCCTCCAAACTGAAAGAAGGACTCATCAGTACCAGAAGGAATGACACTAAAAAACACAATGACCCTAAAAAACAATTACAAAATACAGAAACCTTTTCTTTAGAAAACATGATCCCAGCTTTCGCCCCTACCCTTTAGAACTGCTTCCTTCTCTCCTAAAGCTACAAGCATGCACTTTCCCCCATTTTCTTATTTCCTGTCTCTGAAAGTTCTTTCCCTTCTTCATTCCCAGCTCCTGGCTAAAACTGCTCCAACACAAGGTGGGGAGGCAGCTTTTCAAATTAATTAAAGTAACAGAATAGGCCCTGAGTGTTAAAAACACTTTACTAATGTATCACCTCTTCAATCAACTACTGGGTTAAGATTTTTAGTCACCAGCCGCAAATGCAAAGTAACATAACAGCATTAAATAATGGGGCTTCAAGCACAGCGCAGGGATGAGCCTGAAACCGACCAGGTATCATATGCATTCTCCTCCCTCTCTAAGGCAGCCCTGGAAACAAAGGAATAGAAGCCAGGTTTGCAACAAATGAGACTATGTCCTTCTTTATTTAGTGTTCTTTTTACTTATAGGACTGATGTGATTAACTTGAACACTTTTCTTTTTCAACTCTAAATTGGGTGATACTTGACAATTTAATACTCTGATTAGAAAAGCTGTACTAAGCATAATTAAAAGACAAAGCACTTTATAGACAAAGTAGATACTGACTATATTATCACTGCCTATATAGCGCTACAGTGTTTCTATACTGGGTCTTATTTTTGCCTGAGCCACACTTGACGTGTATAATTTTTTTACGCAATAGTCTCATTTCATTAAATATTATTAAAAGTCTGGCTTCTAATGACTGCATAATATTTGCAATTGAGAGCCATAACTTACATTACCAATTACTCTGTGATATTCCTCCACCACTAAATATTCATCATGTGTCTCCCCTTCCATAAGATAATTTTCTGACAGTGAAAATAGCTGATCAAAGTGTATGAACATTTTGTGCTGATATTTTCTTGAGTTAAATTTTAGTGTCATGTGTTCACCACCCTCCTAAAAATACTACCCTTAGCTATCCAAAACCGAAACAAAAGACCAGTCAATGAACACATAAATTCTAACAAAATATGTTGTTGCGAATATCTAAAATATTTACCTCATTGGGCACTCAGAATCTGCAAAACCTCTTCTGCGAGTATGAACACGGGAAAACAGCCACAATTTTATTTAAATAGAGCACTGTATCCATATGAAGCACAGTGCTTACTCAATTCTTTTGAACTCAGCCACAGGGACAAAAAAAGAAGAAATCAGACTGGATTCAGTAAAACCCAACCAACCAACAAAAAGCCTGTGTCCCTGCTTTGTGCAGCGATATTAGGCTAGAGAAACAGAGAAGGAAAACAACAATAATAGATAATTACATCTATTATTGTACTGGACTGTTGAGAATTAATATTATAATCATGATCATATTGTACTGGTTCATCAAATTGGCCCTAAATATCAATTGTTTTTTATCTTTTCAGAGTCCTCTGATTTAAGTTTTTTTCCCTTTCTCTTCATAAAAATTTCTACTCTACTAACATAATATTTTGTAATTTTTAGCTTAAATACTCAGCAGTTGAAATTGCATTCCTGTAATTATAATTATGACTAATAGACCTTCCATTTCCCATGTCATAATTAATGTCAGGCTTTATTAGAGCATAATCATGTTGCCTTTTCACTTACAAAGCTTCTTTTATTTTCACAACATTTATGTTATATTGAATTAAGCAATGAAGAGTTCTAGAGGCCTTCTTAAAGGACAATCTGTGGATCATAGATGCTGAATAAAAGGATTATGAAATGTTTCTCGCATTGTCTTTAGATTACATAAAGTATTTTCTAATGTGCTATTTGTTCAACATCAGTAAGTGAACTAAGCACTCAATAATTCAGGGATAAATACATTATATTTTCTAAAAAAAAGATTAATAAATTGCTAGCGAGGATGAAAGAACTAAAGACAATAAAACAAAATATCTGGAGATCATATTGTGACAGCAATGAAGGACATATGCAGATGAGTCAGCCTAATTGCCGCAAGTGGGTGGTCAGTATAACACATTTTGAAAGGCACAGGTTAATTTTTCATCAGCCCTGGTTACAGTTACTACAGTTCTTCAGACCACATCCATTCAGAAGATGTAACTTTACTATTGAACTATTTATTTTACTATTTATTCAAGCAAAACTGAACTGTATCTTATTGGCAATATTGAAATTAGAATTCAAAGGTACTGTCCAACTTTAACAACTTGAAATGTAATTTAGAGGGGAGAAAGTTACATTAACAACTTCTTAAATATTAAACAAATGTTCCAGAAGTCATTTGCAAGGTATATGGTAACTTACAAAAAAAGATGCCCTATGTACCTTTAAAATAGGATACTGCACTCTTTATGGACTGAATGATCAAGTTCCCTAAAATTCATTGTGAAGCCTTAATGCTTAACATGACGGTATTTGGAGAGGAGAGCTTGGAGAGGTAATTAGAATAAGACCAGGCCATGAGGGTGGGGCCCTCATGGTGGAATTAGTATCTTTAAAGGAAGAGAAGGAGAGAGGAGAGCTCTGTCTTTCTGTTACATGATGACACAGTGAGTAAGTAGCAATCTGCAAGCCAGGAAGAGAAGACTCATCAGGAAATGAATCCGCTGGCAGTTTTGATCTTGGACTTTCCAGCCTATAGAACTGTGAGAGTTAAATGTCTGCTGTTTAAGCTTTCCAATTGATGGTATCTGATGATAGCAGGCTGAGCAAAAGCATGGACTATCCTTTTTTGGTTATAAGTAACTGAATCTGTGCCTCTGAGGGCCAAACAGCAACTGACTTAGAACTCTATATTACATATGGCCCAAAACTAAAGCAATGAAACCTCACGGTATCAGTTCTTCTTTTTTTTCCCCCCTCATTGGATTACTTAAATCTTTTTATTTGGTTCACATCTTCTTAAGAAAAGTTACACATTCTCAATACCATGTTATATATGATTTTATATATGATATAAATATAAGGAGAATGTTGTATTAATATAAATATATGCATATTTACATATAATATAAATAGATGGAAAACCAAAGAATCAAGAAAATTATTCCAATTATAATCTTTCTGAGATATAAAATCATTTCTAGAAAACATGAAGAAATTTCTAAAAATGCTATGCCCTGCAGTTCCTTCTGAACCAATTATTTGGGCTAGTTTAAATGATTTACATGCCAAGGTTCTTGAAATCACAATGAATTCAAGAAACTGTGTAGCAAATTAAAATGAGGTTTGGAGAATCAGGATAACATCAGTTAACAGGATTAGAAATTTACAGAAAAAAATGAGCTTTATCTATAATAAAGCCGATGGTAGCGCAGGGTTCTTAATTATGTGCATAAATCATGGACAAATATAAAAGGTTTTAAACTATAACCACTATGGTACATTGTAGGTTGGTCTTGAAATTACAGGGTCTGGGACAAGCATTCAAAGAAAGTCCCTCACACCATATGTTTAAACTTTTAGAACTATAAGGGGATTTCCCTGGTGGTCCAACGGTTAAGACTTTGCCTTTCAGCGCAAGGGGTGCAGGTTTGATCCCTGGTTGGGGAACTAAGACCCCAGATGCCTGGCAGCCAAGAAACTAAAACATGAAACAAAAGCAATCTTGTAACAAACTCAATAGAGATTTTAAAAATGGTTCATATCAAAAACATCTTTAAAAAAACTTTTAAAACTATGAATCAAACAAACTTATAAATAAATATGTTCTTTCCTCCTATTTGAAAATGTGATAACATAGCAACTAGGAAGGCCAGGTCAAACCTAGACTTTGGGGAAATTTCTAGAATGAGAACTGAAAGAGAAAATGGTATGGAGCCAGTTTTCAGTTTTCAGACCCCAGCCCACCCCATTTCCTGCCTCACTTCCTATATCCCTCAAGCCCACACTGCTCCATACCACAGGAGCTTCACACACCAAACTTATGGGTACAACCAAGCTCCATCCTCATCCTCTCACAAACAGCTGCCCGTTGGCCCCCTCCTTGGACTTAAGAGGTATACACAAGAGCAATGTGCTCTGCCTGGAAAACCAGGCCTGGGATGAACTTGCTCCGGTCCTGGAAGTAGACTCAGGGCTGACTGCGCAGGGAAGGCATGGGTCCTGGGTAGCTAGTGTACCTTCTAGAAGTAGAGTCTGAATCTCTCAGCAGAAATTCCTCTTAGTTCTTTGAACTTGTTGTCCAATGAGAAAGGATGGCCGGAAGGAGGCTCTCAGTAGGGCTCCTTCTTGCTGAGCTTTAAGATCAGTTTATAATAAAATAGGTAACTTTATAGAAGTTAACTTAAGACAAGGAAGCAAGACCAGGAGACAGTTTTCCTTCATCAAGTGGAACTGATAGAAAAACTCAGCAGAGTTATGCCTAGAGAAGCAATTGTTCCCTCATAAAGAATATCCATAACTTTTCTCCACATGAAAGGAAGTCACTTTGCTTTCAAATATTTTTAAGTCTACAACCATCTATTGATCATGCTTACAATAATGTTAGCAATTTTTTTGCCTGGTGCCCTTCTTAGAAGCATTAGCTTTTATTTCATACTATTTTTCAAAATTCCCAAGATTTCTGAAAGGCAGGTGTCTTGATTTCGAAAAATGTATTCATTTTGTAAAACAAATCCATTTTGTTTGAATGTAAGACAATTCATTTCGTAAGTGTATTTTGAATGTGATTCATTTTGAATGTATTCAATTCATTTTGTAAAATAAAATGAATACAGATTATGTAATTTTTCTGAGTTCTCAACGTTGAATATTGGCAAAGGTTTTGGCAACATTAACAATAGACAAAAATGTTCTTTATTTCCAGGTAACCCAATTCTCCACTTTGCCATACTTAGCAGGGCCTTTCTGGCTCAGTGAGACAACAGCTAAGCTTTATTATTGCTATTTTTGCTATTCTTTGTCCAGTATAGAAGAATTCTTATTCGTGCCTTGGAATCTTGCCATACCAATAAAGAAAAAAATAGTTAATAAGCAATAAGTTAGTACAGAATATTACTTTCTGTAAATATTGTCATTAAATAATGCCACAGGAGCAAATAGAAAAACAAGCCCAGAATTTAGAAAAGAACAATCCTGTTGCTCTCCTGGCCTGAGATAGGAGAGCTTAATTTTACAAATTGTACTTTTCCTCAAACAGGTTTCATTCCTAGACACTATTTCAACCATCGACTCATGCCAAAATAGTTTGATAGTCCAACCCTTCACATAAAGAGAAAGATTCAAAGAAGGAATAAATCAGAAAGTTTCAACCAAAAAAAGGCCAGGAGCCACCTAACCTGCAGCCAACACTAATGAAAGCGACAAGCAAGTGAAAAGATATCATAAATGTAACTTAAAGCACAGGCCTACCTGAATCATATGCAAAATCTCTGGGCTCCTGTTTAATCATCAGAGGAGGGGGGAAGCTTTGGCTGGCTGCACCACCAACCATGGTGTTGTGTTCATACACTGGGTCGTGGTACTCCTGCTTAAAGCCTTGAGGTGGGAAGGGGATGTTTGGCTCAGACATCTGCCGTTGGTACATGGGACGTCCTTCCCTTGGCATTGTTGGCAAAGGAGGAAAGGAATTACAGGGTTCAGAAAGTTGGCGGCGAAATCTGGGAAATAAGAGAGCATATTTCAAATAAAAAGGTAACAAGAAATAGCCTTTAAAAATACTGGCACAATTTTTAATCGCTTAGTTAGTGAACATGACACCAGCTGACTGACCCAAAGTGTAAATCTTCAATGAAGATGAGATTTCTCCTTCCTGGGTCAGTAGCAATATGCTTTCTAATCATAATACACCTTGTGTTCCTCTTCTAATTAGTTCCATTCAGCACCATTTCAGTGTATTACCAGAAGTTAAAGGTGTGCCTCAAGTAAGGCTAAGGAGAGCAATGTAGCATTTGCAAGAAATAAATACCCTGACAGTTAAAATGCCCAGTGAGAAATCAACTTGGTAGCTCACCAAATTTCCTTATGAAGTGAGTTAAAATAATTATAGACAAGGGAAAAAAAGCAAAACAGAGACTCTGGAAAGAATCTGATCTCAAACTGCATCCTCTATCTTTTAATTGTTATCAAGCTAATCAACAAACAAAATATCAACCAAATAAAAACCTCCTTAATGGTTTTCCATTTCTTATCATCGATTACTGAGGAAAGAAGAAAGGAATGGCTTTCTTTTCAAATGGGTGGGACTCTTACATCTTCAACAATGTCCTAAAGAACACTGTATTCTAATGAGAAATTAAACTGGGCAATATTATAGAGAATGAAATCCAAGCTAGTTTTTAAAGACCACTTCTTTACTGTCAAAACAGCAACACAGAACACACTGGCTTCTGAGAGCTTCAGACAAAATATAAGGTCGATGAAAATAAGCATAAAATATTACAGCAGACCTCTGAAGATGGAAAGAACATTCATGCATTACATAGCATTGCAACACGTCATGATGTTAGGTCATGTGGAAGCTCCGAGGCCTTGGCAGAAGGCTGACGGTGAGTTTCTACACTCCTTCCTTCTTGGTTATCTACCGTACTGACTGGCTCATCACATCATCATTCAGTTCTGTGTGTCTCATCCTAATACCATTGACCCACCACAAAGATGTGGATTAATTAAAGATTTAAAAGTGCTCTAAAATGCCCAGGAGTGCTTAAAAATAACCTATCCGACATTTCTATGAGCAAATGTATGCCTATTAATTCCCCTGCACCCTTCTAAAAGCATTCCTGTGACTTTAATTTGGAGAGTTAACATTTAATTTTGGTAACGTTAAATGAAAACAAGGGAAAAGCAAAAGAATGGCGGAGTGATTGCTTTAGCGTTTCTCAGAACACTCCACCCTGTGATTTAACTCTAGCCTCGCCAGCTGCCATGAAAAGCACTGAAATTCCAACTACACCTGCAGAAAACCAACTTAGAAACTCAGATATTGCCAAACAATTAGGCTGACTGGCACTGCATTCATTTCCCTTCTCTTGCTTATTTCATTAGCCAAAAAAAGAAACAGAAATTATCATTAAGAACTGTCAAGGAGTGAATCGGAAAATTGTAACTTGAAGTTAAAATAAGAACTCTTGCTCACTTGGGAAGCCACACAAGGAAGTTAATGATACTTCTGCTAAAAGCTTTGTTTAAAAAAAAAAAAAGTCAAGCCATTTGTTTGCAGGAGTCAATGTGCTTCCAGTTGCTACTCACTGAGGACCATGCATATATCAACACACATATGCTTCCTAAGAAACTACAAGTTTGTGGTGATGTTCTTATGACTGATGGTAAAGAGAAACGGACTCAGAAGCTTCTGGAAGAGAGTGCATGGGTAAGGAGAGCACGCTGATGAACTCTTGGGTATAGAAAAACAGCGTCTAAGTGGTGGGAAACAGAGAAAAAGAGACAGGACTCCTGCACAGTGAGTTCAGGGAAAAGTGCCAAAGGGCTGGGCCGAGGAGCAGAGAGAGGCAGAGGAGAGGAAGTGGGGTGCAGCCCAGTTGGCCATGAAGTGTTCCCTGAGAGAGGTTGGGTGCTGGGCTGGAGGGGGCTATTTGGGGACAGGATCTGTTCCCAGAGCAAATTTGCCATTTATAACTGAGGGACTGTCATTTGTTGGCGAGAGCTCTCCAAGAAATCCTCCTCAGAAACATACGGCTTCAGAGATTTTCCTGGGATGGGCCAGCTGGTACTGGCCTCCACGCTCCGCGGGGGACACTGGGAAAAGACCTGAGCTTCCCTCTCCCAGTTCCGGGCCGGCTGTTCGCAGTCTCAAATATTTGACTTCAAGTAGAGACGCTCAAATGGATTTGGCTATGGCAGCTCTAGTTAGGTCACCTAAAAACAGCCACACTGCTTGTTTAGCAGTCACCTTCCATAAAAGAGAACTTCAGAGAGCGCCAACCGTTCCACCTCTAATTCTGACCCTCGTCTGAGGGGGAGAGAGGCTTGGTACCAAGAACTCTGGGAAGTCCCCAGAAGTAGACAAAACAAAACTTGCTTTTTTCTGCATCGTCCTCTCTATGCCCCCATCAGTCCTACACAATGTGCATCTGTTTAATGGCCCACCCGGCAATAAGATTTCTTTCATCTGTATTTACAAAACTGTTTACACAGATGCTCATACCATTACACTCTGAGAAAGTCTCAGGTCCACAGGGTGAGAAGAAAAAGATAATGGACAGCGTTTCATAACCAAAGCACAAGAGGACACAGGGATGGAAACCAAGGTAGAAACATTATTATTTGGTTTCATGCTGGAAAGAATGCTTTCATCTTATCCTTTCATATCAGAAGAGTGACTGAAATTGAGATTGAGTCCCATTAAATAATCTATAAAAAGCAGAGCTGAGTATTCCCTTATTTTCAGAAAGTTGCCAGTGGCCCATCTTTGGGTTTCCTTTGCTGATCTGGAGGATTCCTGGGCTGAGCTATTTTTATAATGCTGTGTCAGAACCCCTTTGCACAGGCTTATTGTTAAATTTGGGGTTCTCTGGTGGCTCAGAAGGTAAAGAATCTGCCTGCAATGCAGGAGACCTGGGTTCAATCCCTCGGTTGGGAAGATCCTCTGGGAAAGGGAATGGCAACCCACTCCAGTACTCTTGCCTGGAGAATTCCATGGACAGAGGAGCCTGGTGTGCTGCAGTCCATGGGGTCGCAAAGAGTCAGACAGAACTGAGCAACTGAACAACAACAGCATGCTAACCATGCTCTCGAGATTATGCCTGTTGTATCTGTTTGGTAGAAATACTACTATTTCATGGCATGTTACTATACATCTCTTTCCAATTCCACATTCAGGGTTGTCATACTGATAGCTTGGAATCTGCCATGGGGGCAATATTTACATCACAGACTCATCAAATGCTACAGATCAAAGTCTTTTGGGTTTTCTTCCATAGATCCTATTGTTATCCATTTACCAACACACCACTTGTTCTATAAGTACAGGGTAGAAGGGGAAAAAATAAATGCTGTATACAACTGAACTGTGTTTTTAAGTTGTATTATTAAGGCCTCTAAGGGTCCTTCAATATTTTATTTAAACACAAATTTTTAAATCTCTAAGAGTTGAGAATTACCTGACATAGCATGTTCTCTATGTTGTGTCTTGCCTTGTTCCTTTCTAAGGAATACTAATTCAGTCTCTATCACTTTAATGTTATATTCTCAGTGTTCAGGGTCATGCATCTACTGACATTAAATATCCATCACTTGCAAAGGAGGAAAGAGAGTTCTATCATATAAGTTCTCTTCTGCAAAACTATGTACAGCTAAACCAGTCAGTCTAAGGTAAAGAACCTAATTCCATAAGCCATCTACTAAAATTAGTTTCCTAACTTTATTTTTCAAGTACACACATATGCTCATAAAAATGGGATGATCTGATTTAAAGTTTAAGTGAAGCAATTTAATTCAAGCAAAGAGAAAGGGAAATGTTCAAATGTCAGTATATAGATTAATTTTCCATTTTAGCAACCAATTTAAATGTTTATAAAGGAATGTTTACAAATGACCTTCTCCACAAATTATTTATAGCTAAAGACAGAGCAAACTCTAAAAATATTTTGCACAGATGTGCAAAATTAATACACTCGCCTTGAATTTACTATAGGTCCTAGGAAGTGGTAAAAGGAATTTCTTCCAAGAATGTTAAAAACAGTTTTGCTTTGTTTTGTTTTTTTTTTTTAATGGTACTTGCAGTTACCAAGGGATAAGGGGTAGGGAGGAATAAATTGGGAGATTGGGACTGACATATGCACACTACCATTGATAAAATAGATAAATAATAAGGATATATTTCATAGCACTGGAAACTCTACTCAATACTCTGTAGTGACCTATATGGGAAAAGAATCAAAAAAAGAGTAGATATATGTATAACTGATTCACTTTGCTGTATAGCAGAAACTAACACACACATTGTAAATCAATTATATTCCAATAAATTTTTTGTATAAGGTACTTGCACTTTACCTGTGATCCATGGGGTAGCTACTGTCTTGGATGGGCTGCGATGGAGGGAGGTGAGCTGGGAAGGCGCGGTCAGGCTTTGAAGTGTGAGCTGAGTTGGGAGATGCATGGTGCAGGGGGGACACTGGAGTGCTGGATGGTGTTGGGGGGTTGGAGGGCCTCATTCCCACTTGTGGCTTCTGATCATAGGCACTACCCAAGAGATAAGAGAAAAGAGAATGTGTGTTTCTTGGGAAAAATTAAAACTCTGTCCCCACCCCAAACAGTCAAGGAAAGAAAAAAATATTTCAGGCTAAAGTCCCAAGGAAGCTTAGAATGGTATGGCTTTTGGTTTTTGCAATTCCAAAACATGTAATCATCAAAACAGCCACACACTTAAACAGAAAATAGGATAATCTATCACTTGGAAACAGCACAAATATAAACCATCTATTTTTAATACATATACAAACAACATAACATAAGGAAAATCTCTGTCAGCAAAAGCAGTGACATTATTTCCATCTATTCTTCGTTGTTGTTTTTTTTTGGCCACACTGTGAGACATTGCAGGATCCTAGGAGGGATCAAACTCATGCTCCCTGCATTGCAAGTGTGGAGTTTAAACCACTGAACTACCAGGGAAGTCCCCATGACCATCTGTTTTTGATATGTCTCCCTAAGCAAGTTTCATAGGTCTTTTCTAGATCATTAAATATTTCTGATATTATAATCCTTCTACATTACAGAAGACTTTACAATAAGAAGTCGTATCAGTTTAACGAGATGCAGATCATACCTGACTCACCTTTATTTGTTGTAGAATTCTAAGCCAATGCTTTTGCCTTATTTTCATTCTTTTAGTGTAAAATAAATGATGGCTGGCATTAACTTCCTCACATGAGATAATAAAGATTTATGAGGCAAATTAAAACGTCTCTGATATATTTAAACCTTCTTGGAGCATATGATTAGGCACAAAATAATGTTCTTAAGAATAAAATCCTGTTATCACAGTCTAACTTCTAAACATAATTACAAAAGAATAAAATGAGTGAGCTTGTTTTTATACACATTATGAATTTAAGTTGCAGTCTTTAGCATAGTTCTCAGGGATATGATTTAACTAATTCTTCTAATCTAAAAATACTTTATTGAAAACAAATTATATTTAAGTTTCTGAACAAAAAATATCTAGGTTAAAACACTCTGTTCCTTTTAAGATAAAAAGCATTTGCCAGTATATTTTTTCTTTAAAAAAGAAACTTAAAACAAAATTGACTTATGTAATAATTTATCCTGTTGCTCCATCCATACAAAAGAATTACATCCACGCATGAAACTACAGAAGTAGAGGAGTATGGGCTGCATAAGTCTTTCTTCCTTTACAGCAAAGTCCACAAACTCATACTATTTGGTTCCACCTGTTTCCTTTACCAGTATTTCTGAATGAGAATGTACTTCTTTTATAAAATGGTTCACCTGTCTCATTCCCATGTGAAAAACAGTGATACAACTTCTGTCCTAGGATATTACTTTTTTCTCATAAAATGCTATACTGTGTTACACTGTTCATATAGAAATGGAAAAAACAGAATTAATCCAATAAATCACTGTGGGAATTATTGGTCTTTGAGAAGAATCTCAAAATACACAGGTAATTCTACCATTAATTTATGGAAGTCAGATGTCATTTTTGAAAAATATGTCTATAAACCAGTAGTTCTTCCATAATCACACTTCTGATCAATGCTAAAATGCAATGACAATTCTATACCTATTTGGTTTATTAATTAAAAATTCTCCAATATGTTAAATAATTACTCTGTGAATACATAGTATTATTCATAAGGAGAAAATGCAAAAATTAAAAATGTGATAAAATAAAACTGAGATTGATCAATACTGTTTTATCTGAACTCAGTATGCTTTAATAGTAGGCTTCTATAAGAGATATATCTTATAAAAGCTTTGCAGTTCAACTGAACCACCTTTATCATTTCAGACTCTGGTGAACTGTCTAGGAAAGAGGATGTAGAAGACAAGTTTGCAAGAACAAATAGTAATGAAATATCCAAGCACCGGTCGGTACCATGAAACTATACAAACCAAAGTTTTTTGAATCTTAAATATCTTAAACAACGAACTAGTGAATGTAACAAAAAGGAAGTAGACTCACAGATGCAAAGAACAAGTGAATGCTTTCCAGTGGGTAGAGGGAAGCAGGAAGAGCAATATAGGGGTAGGAGATTAAGAGGTACAAATTACTAGGAGTAAAATAATCTATAAGAACATATTGTACAACACTGGCAGTGTAGCCAGTATTTTATAATAACTATAAATGGAGCATAACTTTAAATATTGTGAATCACTATATTATACACCTCTAACCTTCAGCTATGCTTCGATTTAAAGAATGGGAAAAAAAATGACATTATTCTGCAGAAGGAAACAGAGTATAGGTAAAAAAAAAAAAAATCTGAGGAAACAGAAGACTCCTCTGAATCATAATGCATTATGAACTTGAACTTGAATCAACATAATTTATAAGACCGCAAATATCTGTAATCATTTTTATAAGTTTCTAAACCAACTCCTTTAAAGGACTATGTCTCTACTGTAATTGAGAGTAATAACATACAATATACAGAGCCAACTTTTTCCTTATGCAATTAGGGGCCAATATGAAAAGTAGCAGAATGCAATTTACTGTGAAGGGTTTTTAATGAACATACATGTTATCAAATTTTCCAACAAAGGAACAATGTACTTCTACTGCTCCACCCTTTATTATCATCAGAAGGAACAACTGGGTTTTTAACAGATAATAGCCTCTGCTAAGCCTTATAAAATTCTAACTTTACTGCAACTGTCCATGAATGCATCTTATAGATCATCTGCAAAGCCTGTCAGATAACTAATGTACTGTTCAGACCTGCCAAATGCTTCATTGTTTTCCCCCTACAAACTCTAAAGTGCATAATGCATTCTTTCTAATGAGAACTGAACTTTCGGTACCTGCTCATGCCACCTAAGACCCTTTTTACAATCTCAGGATGCATCCCCTAACGGTTGTGGAAAAGCAGCTCATGATCTGGATAAAAATTACTCCTTTAAAATGATTCTAGAAGTATATGATCAGACAGTAAACGGTCCTTTTGAGTTCTGCTCAACATATGACCTAATTAGCTTGTTACATGTTGAAGATGTAACTCTTATAAAATACGACTTGAGATTTTATATTATGGTAAATCTGTGTTTCTGTAAGAACCATCAGGTGCTCGCTATACACTCAATTACTTTACCTGACATTGTACAGGCACTTTTCTCCATAGCTGAATTTAAAGGGCTGTTCTTGACTGCAGGCAGAGCCGAGTTCTGAACATGGACTGTGGGGTTCTTTCTTGATTTTCAGTGGGAGGCCATGAAAAGCCACTAGAAAACAAAAATACCCGCAAAAATGAAATCCTGTTAGGAATTAAGTACACTAACCTGTTCTATCCCTCTTGGTTAAAATGTCACTAACATTTCATATTAACTCTCATACATAAGAAAAATCACACTGGACAAATTTTATGCAAGAAAAGATTCTGGAGAATCTTATATACTTTCCATATACTCATTGTTTGCTTTTACTGTATAACAAAATGCACGCTTGAACTTTCTCATTACTGAAAGTCAAATGAACTATTTGTAACTGGCTTAGCTGACACTAACAAAATGAGAAATTCAGTTTTCAGAAAATAAACTTGAAAATATTTCAGCAAGTTTTCCAATAACTCAAGCAGGGGGAAAAAAAAAACACAACTGACTATTCAAGAATTAACTGAAAATAGAAGCATAATTTTAAGAATTAACTGAAAGGAAAATATTTCAAGTGCATCAATAGTAATGGTTTAATGGAATAAAAATTGAACTATGATGAAGAGTAACTTCATTCTTCTTATTCTTCATATTCTAAGAACTTCGTTCTTAGAGTAACTAATGATACTTTGGACAAAAGGATAAAAACTCAACATCTTTGTGGACAGTGGTTATATATTAAACTACAGATAAAAAGTACTTATCTAACTACTTAAGAGAAGTGTGAAGATACATTGTGAGAAATACATTAAAGTTATTTTTTGTATATTATGACCATAAAGCAATTGTTCTATATGAAATGATAGTTTCTCCTTTTTCATATGACATTGTCATGTCATTAATGTTCAATATAATACAAAGATAATATCACAAAATATGAAGAACTATGTGTATTTAGGTGGAATCATATCTCTTAAACCAAAAAATAAAATAAGGTTATATATTTTTGTTATTTTAAGTGAAGCTGAAAAAAATATATACTAGAGATCCTCAGAATAACTGAAGTTTTAGTAAAAATGGAAAAATAAATAAAAAGATAAGAGGAAAAACAGACATGAGAATGAATTTTAGTTTCATACAATATGCACAGGTAAGAATAATCCCAAGAATAAGCCCAAGAAGGACACACTGTGGATAGTTATCCCAACTCTGTAAAACCTAAGATTAAAATACAAAATATTAAGTACATATACTATAAACGAAGATAAAAGAAGAGAAACTTTGTGGTTTATGATGCCATTCAATCTTGATCATAACATTATAGCATTATGAACTTGTACTTGCTTGAATGTCATATATAATTTTAGTATAAGAAATTGATATCAAGAACTATCAAGCTCCAAGAAAATAAATTTGTTAATATAAGCACATAATTTTGACTAAAATGTTTAGTGATATTAAAGAAACATCTGAAGCACTGTGGAAAACAAATTTGTCACCTAAATTAGTTGTCTAAGGAAAACTTAATAAATAATAATACAATTATTTCACTGAGTGATCTATTTCAAAGTATTTTTTCTAATTTAATGTGTGTTTAATATACCTACTCAGAGAAGAGAGAGTCAGAGGAACAGAAACAAAGGGGAAATTATGTATGTTTTCATATGCAAATGGTACATATGTTCATTAACTTTACCAAGTCAGAAAGTTATAATTTATAAAATGCTAAGATGAAAGAGGCTTAACAACCTCAGGATTCACTTCATAACCTGAGGACTTGCTTGGATTCTGATTTGAACATAACAACTAAAAGAGACCAATGAGTAAGACATTTTAATGTGGACTAGGTAAGAAATTATTGTTAATTTTGTTGAATGTGATAATGAAATGGCAGTTGTTCCCAAAAAAGGTTTAAAGCTAAAGCTTCATAAAATATTTATGGATAAAAAAATAAGTCCTGGAATTTCATTAAAATAATCTAGAAAAAGATGTGTAGGGGAAGAATCAAATAGAAAAATGTTGATAAATGTTAAAAGCAGACTGATGGGTCAGTGGGAGTTCATTACATTATTCTCTTTACTTTTATCTAAATTCTAAATTCACAAGATAAAATGCTTTTAAATTATGAAACAAAAACACAAAGGATTTAAAGTAGCATCCTTTAAGAAAATGTTTTGCCCTCTGCATGTGTATGTGTGTGTGTATGCTACTTCTTAGAATGACAGATATTGCACAATGAAATCTTGTAATATGTTAATCATGTATTTGCTGCTTTCTTAACAAATAGTTTTCAACTCTTTATGACTTACTTGAACATATACAACAAAATGTGCATACCTTAAGTTCAGCACTTTAGATTAAGTATTGGGTTTTATATTTTCCTAAGAAAAAGCAGTACCAACATCAAAGGAACTCAAATTATACCTGAGAGATCAGAACTAATTTGTATGAATAAAAATGGGTAAGATCTCAAAAGCTAATAAATTGGTAGTACAATGCAAAGTTGATCATATTTATCAAAATATCAGACATCATCAGAGACTACTATATTCAACATTACTGTTTTAAAAGTCTTTGGGACCACGAAGTAGGAAAGGATTAGTGAACAGGATGCAAAGGCATTAACCACAGAAGAAAATAATCTATGAATTAGGCTTCATTGCAATTAAGAACTTCTCTTCCCCAAGACACTAAGCTACACACACCAAGAAGTTACTTGCTATAGAAAGATCAAAGATATCATACTCAACCTAATAAAAATTGTTACAAAGAGAGAAAAGAAACAACCCAATTAAAATTGGGCAAAAGATTCAAACAGGCAGTTCATAAAAGAAGATATCCAAATAGCAAAATAAATGAGCAACAAAATGAAGATATATGAAAAGGTATTCATCTTTACTCATCAAGAAACTGCAAATAAAGTCACATCAGGTTATACTATATACCGACTAGGATGGCTAAAGATTGGCATTGACATTGACATGAAGAAGACCTAAAGCAGTAAGAACTTTTAAATATATGCTACTGAGAGTATAAACTCACATGTACACACAAACACACACTCTGGAAAACTTTTTGGCAGTATCAACCAAGTCTTTATATAAGATTTTATATAAGATCATATTACTATGATCTAGTAATAACTCTCTTAGGTGGATATCAAAGAGAAAGGACTGAATATGTTCACCAAAAGGACATATTCATAGCAGCTTTATTCATAATACCAAAACTGGAAAAATTCCAGTGTTCACTAGCAGAAAAATGGATAAATAATGTGTGGCTTATTCATACAATGAAATACTCTACAAGAATAACAAGGAACACACTGGTTACACACAGAACGTCTCTCAGATGGTAAGCTGATAAAAGAAGACAAGCACAAAAGAGTATGTAGTAAAGGAATTTGAAGAACAGACCACCCTGATAGTGAAAGAATCTTCCGGTGGTGGATGGGAGTATTAATGACAGACAGGGATCTCGTAATCTAACGCTGATGTTTAGTCACTAAGTCATGCCCGATTGCTTCGTAACTCCATGGAATGCAGCCTGCCTGGCTCCTTTGTCCATGGAGTTTTCCAGGAAAGAATACTAGAGTGGGTTGCCATTTCCTTTTCCAGGGGACCCTCCCAACCTGGGATCAAATCTGCATCTCCTGCACTGGCAGGTGGATTTTCTACAGAGCTATAAATATTTTATATTTGCTCTATGCAGTGATTACAAGTATATACATATGTAAAATTCACCAAGTTTTACACTTAAGATTTTTACATTGAGATAAATGTTTTGCTCCAAAAAAAGGTTTAAAAATATGAGAAACGTCAAGCAACGCTCTAAAAAATTGAGATGTTTGAAAATGCCTGGCCTCCTGTTCCAGTAGAGACATCTGATAATGTGCTTTAACCTCACAGGATAAATAATTCCAGATGAAGCAGGGGAGGGAGGACAACTCTGGGGTACCATCAGGAAAGATTCCTAGCAGGACAGTAGCCTTCTATCAAAATGTCCATTAATATCAGCCTAGAAGCAAAAAAGCATAACTCATCCTTGTAGATACACCATCTGGAGCTTTCAGACTGGCCCTAAGAACTTCTTGGAGTAACCATAGAAGAAAGAACATAAGGACACCCAACGTGTACTCAGAGGGAAGCTGATCCCTAAACAGAGGATCCCCAAAGTTGCCCAATCATCAAAGTACTCAGGGAAATTTTGAAAACAAACAAACAAACGGGGATTCTACTATTCCATATGTCATTAGTTCAACTGTGTCCCCTCCAAATTTTAACTTGAAGTCCTACCTCAGACGTGACTTTATTTGGAAAACTAGTTGATGTCACTTTAGCAAATAATTTGTGATATATTTCTTTGAGTTGGTTTTCTTTTGGGGAGGGTAGTTAATTTGACAAAAAAAAAAAAAAAAAGACAGGGTCATTAGAGTGGAATCTAATCTAGTATTACTGGTGTCCTCGTACAAACAGGGCATTAGGACAGAGAAACACAGTGAGAATACCAAGTGAAATGAAGGCAGAAATTAGAATGATGCTTCTTCAAGCCAAGAATTGCCAAAATTGCCTGCAAACTGCCATAATCTAGGGAAGAGGCAAAGAACACTCTCTCTCTCATAGCCATCAGAACCCTGCCAACACTTTCATCTCAGACTCCTAGCTTCCAGAGCTGTGAGACAACAAATTTCCACTTTTTAAGCCACCTAGTTTATGATACTTTGTAATGGCAGCCCTGGGCTTCATTGGGTGCTCAGTGGTAATGAATCTGCTGGGCAGGAGGTGCGGGTTGGATCCCTAGGTGGGGAAGATCCCCAGGAATAGGAAATGGCAACCCACTCCAATATTCTCGCCCAGGAAATCCAATGGACAGAAGAGCCTGGTGGGCTACAGTCCATGGGGTCACAAAAGAATCAGACATGACTTAGTGATTAAACAACAACATAAATGGTGACTCTAGCAAACTCATACACCCTTCCCAGGAACTCTGCTTCACTACAGCTGGCATATAGATCAGCATTATCTTTGAAAATTTTCTAGGTGATTCTCATAACCAGACAAATTTCAGATCCACAATGATCTTAGCAACACGTGGATCCAGTGTATGCTACCCTGAAACAGGTCCAAGACTTGAAAAGACTTTAAAAAAAAATGAAGTTGAACAATGTCTCCCTTTTTGTTAGATGCCAACACTCAAGGATTCTCACAGGTTCTCCAAGAGGTTTAGGGCTCCCGTACTCTCTCCGTGTGTGGGCCTCTTAATTGCTGTGGGCTCTTGGAACCATGACTTTTTTTTCTAATCATAAGCCAAATACTAGGTTTTTGTTGTTTTTTTTTTTTAATTGCTGCGTTGAGGAGGAAAAAAGAAGCCAACCTGAGATCTTCAATCTTTTGCACAAGAACCAAAGCAACTTTATTTTCCTCATTTTCAGTCTTCTGCTTCCTGGAGATCTCGGATCTCAAAAATGACTTCTTTATTCTTTGGTAAGGGTAGTACAGAGACTCCTTCCAGAGGGGAGACCAGGTTTGGGTATTTCATCACAGGGCTGAGAGTCGGAGCGTCTGCGAACAGGCAGTTTTCCAGCTCGCTGGCACGGGTACAAGTGGAAGCAGCACATTCATTTCGTGCAATTTGCTTTACCTTCCCACATGGAGTTGGTGCATGTAAAAGGCTGTTAAGTACTAAATTATTCCTTATCAAATCACCATCATCTGGAGTCATGATCAACACTAATTAAATTACTTTCACTGAACATGGCTCCAGCCTGCTGCCGAGGCTGCTAGGTACATTTCATCTCGCTTACTGTCCTGTCCTGCCTGTGTTGGCAACAGAGGGCTACAGGCATCAGCATTGTTCGTAGTTTTAATTACAGTGACTCTTTCCTTTTTCAAGTGTATCAAATCATAAGAGTTAACTCCTTCATTTACAAACAAGTGATGGCTCCCAATGTATATTACATTCTATCCCTGACTTCAGACAATTCATATCATTCATCTGCTGACTTCCTCAACCACATTTCCATGCAAACTTTTATGACCCGCAACTCCTCCGGACAATCAGATTTTTAGGAGGAGAAGCCAAGAGAACTCTCCAGAGATGCATCTTGCATTTTTGCTTTGATGGAGGCTTGACCTTTAAAACCACATCTTAAGGCTGACTTGCAATGACTGAGTTCCTCTAATGGTTAAATTTAAGAGCTCCAAAATACCAAGACGTTAAAAAATGCACTTCCAAAATAAACTTAACCACTTCTTAATTCAAAAAGTTTACTTGGGGTTATGGTATTCATCGTAAAGTATTTGCTAGATTAGCGATTGTTTTCATTTTGGAACAATGAACTCTGAGGCATCATCTTGGCTTCCATTTTTTTTCCTGCCCACATTTTAGACCAGAGGCACACTCCTGTCATAATTCTCCTGGAGCACAGAGTGTAGGGCCCGTGGCTCTCCAAATGCAACAACGCTGGCATACAACCAAGTTTTGGTTCAGGGTGGTGTTTAATCACAAAGCTGTGTCCGACTCTTCTGTGACCCCGTGGACCGTGTAGCCCACCAGACTTCTCTGTCCATAGGATTTCCCAGACAAGAATACTGGAGTGGGTTGCTATTTCCTTCTCCAGGGGATCTTCCTGACTCAGGGATTGAACCTGAGTCTCCTGAATTGGCAGGCGGATTCTTTACCACTAAGCCATCAGGCAAATCCCTTGGTTCAGGGTAGACATATGATAAGTCATATGTGAACATCTACAATATTGACGTAGAAAATAAATTTAACAATTTGCTCATAGAAGAATAATTTCCTAAATAATCATGACCCTGAAGTATTTTTTTGGTTACTACTAAACTGAAAACAGACCATGTTATGATTGATTGGTTCATGTTAGTTCAGACAATAAACAATGAAATCTATGAATTCAGTTTTTGTTTATATTTCTATAGTGAACATGAAGTAAATTTAAGAAAGATAATATGCTTAACTTTGGTGTTAATATTAATATATTGAACTCTCATTGAGTTTGGAATAGTGATAGAAAACTCTCCTACAAAGCCTCAAAAAACTCAGATTTACACAATATTATAAAGTTTCCAAAGAATCTTCAACAACTCTGGATTTTCATCATTCAAGACAAGAAGGACATTAGCATTCCAATTTTGGGAAAAAAAAATTTAAAGAGGCATAAAGAAGCTAAGCTTCATGCCTAACTAAAAGCCTAGGACTAATTTATTATAGGTAGGAATTAAAGTCTTGGGCTTTGGGCAGCAACTCTTGAACCCTTGACCATACAATTCAAATTTACTTTGTGTAGGCACACTTAAGATTTCCATCATGCATGAGAACCACTGTAACATTATATCAGATGTTTCTTTATCCATATATTTCTTCATTAATTCATCCATTTACTGGCCTAGACATTATGCCATTTGCTAAGGGACAGGACATGTGGAGTTACAGAAGAAGTTGAACAGTAAGTCCTACCATCAAGAGCTCACAGAACTCCAACTGGAGCTTCATAACGTTGCTTTTTTTTTAAGAAAAGTTCTAATAAGTATATTATCCAGTCTTCAAGTTTGATTAATTCATGTGTATGCAATGCATATTTCTATATACATAACCTTAGTAATATATTCTTGGCACTTGCATCTAAATGAAAACAATTCTCAGAGCATTCATGCTTGCTTTTAGGCATTCTGCCTTCTTTCAATTTATTGCTGGGACCAAAGGCATTTAAAAATTCACACTACTCATATTCCACTGAAGGAAAAATATTGCTATCCAACAACTAAAGCTTCCCTGTGACTCTGATAACCAAAATGTCACAAATGATGGGTCCCCTTCTCTATGTGGACAGTGAGCATAAATACAATGATAAGTTGTCTCAGCTGTGACCTTTCACTTTGCTTTCCTCCCAACTCTTATCATATATGCAAGTGAAATACAGCAGTAATTTCTGTGAGTGCAAAACAATTACCCTGGGAAGAGAAACACATCACATTTTTAACTACTTATCTAAATAAAACTACATCTTTGAATCACATCTGTAGTTTTTGAATCAATATTAGCTGGGAGTTTAGACCCTTGATGAGAATCTCTTGACTTTGATGGTGAGATTTCTGGGCTGTGCAAAAAAAATCTATTTTAGAATGATCTACTGAACAAATTTCTTGAGAGTCCCTCAGACAGCAAGGAGATCAAACCAGTCAATCTTATAGGAAATCAACCCTGAGTATTCACTGGAAGGACTGATGCTGAGGCTGAAGCTCCAATACTTTGGGCACCTGATGCGAAGAGCCAACTCATTGGAGAAGACACTGATGCTGGGAAAGAGTGAAGGCAGAAGAAGAAGAGGGTGACAAAGGATGAGATGGTTGGATGGCATCACCAATTCAATGGACTTGAACTTGGGCAAACTCCAGGAGATGGTGAAGGACAGGGAGACCCGGTGTGCTTAAGTGGCAGAGTTGGACACAACTTGGCGACCGAACAACAACAAAAAAACAGTATTCTAGAACAAGAGTTGGCAAATCACACAGCCCATGGGTCAATCCAGTTTCCCACCTGTTCTGGTAAATAAAGTTTTATTGGGACACTTTTCCACCCATTCATTTATGTAGTCTAGGACTACATTGAGTAACAATGTGACAGAAACCCTTTGACCCACCAAATCTAAAATATTTACCATCTGATCCTTTACAGGGAAAAAAATAAAAGTTTTCTGATCCCTATTCTAGATTATGGTCTGCAAAGAAAAAGAAAAAAGAAAATATAAGAGTGGATGGATGGCATAGTGACACCTCCTAGTGTTAGGATATGCTAAGTTAGTTAACAAGGGACATTCGAGTTTGCTTTATTAACCCTGTGTTTACTCTGACTCTCCAAATCAGATAAACAGCCCTGTGTGGCCTATTTACAGGGATATACATAAACATGATGGTGAAAAAAATGACATATTATTGAGGCTCTAAAACACTAGAAATTTATGTGCTTTGAGGAATTTCAAAGCATTTACTTCGACCATGGTTATGTATAATGCGGAGAGTTTTCTATACTTGTTTACAAAATATAACTGAGAAAGTCAAAACAAATCACTTTGTGGACACTAAAGCACTTGTAAAAAAAATTTCCCTTGGTTATGGCAGTGAATTTTCAAAAAGCCTCTGTAAAAAGGGGAAAAAGTAAATGGTATACATAAATTAGGTTATTTAAGGCCAGATACAAGTATGGCATGAAAAATGCATGTAGCCTTTTATATAAATATATGTAGTTGGAAATACACTCACCAGATGAAAAGCATTCACTTTAAGTTAATATCACTTCAATTCCAAGTGATAAATGGGTGGCAATGACCTCAATTAGTACAGGGTTAAATTCCAGAAGCAAAGGCGAACGTTTGTGTACAAATAAAGACAATAGTGTTACATGCTTAATAAATCCATCTTCCAAGACTTACAGAAAATCGGCAGGCACTTCAGCCGCATCTAAGCCTCTCATAGATTCTTTTCCAGTACATTTACCTCTTTCAAGCTCGCCCTGCCCCCACCGCGGACACATACCACTCACACATACACACACTGACATCCATTACTAAAGGGCCTAATCTCAGCTATCAGCAGAGTGCCTTTATGGGGCCATTAAACCATTTCTCTTGTTTACAGTACCCGAAGAAAGATGTGAATTATGTCTGTGACAAAACAAGCGATAACATTTCTAAACCGCTATCAAAATGCAAACTGAAACACATTTTAAGGACAGAGACCCTGATTCCCGTTTTCCATTATTTTCCGTTATTTGCAGCATCTGGAAATAGATTCACCTATAATACTTCCGAGACAAAAATTTAGACCATAGCACAGCAAGTTGATGTGTATTTTTTCTGTGTTTTAAAAGGAGTATTATCAGTGGGGTTAGACATCATATCTAGTTGGTCCTTTGATGGTACTGGCAGCGCACAGAACTCTGGGCAGTAACAATCACAAAGGTGAACTAAGGGAGACTTTCACCCCTTGTTGTGGGTCCCAGCATTCTTGAATTGAAAACATTATATGTGATCAAGTTTTAGGGACTGAGCTGATATTTCTACCAGAAACCTCTGTGCTAAAGGAATCATAAGTGAATGCCCTATGGGTATGACTCTTTTCCAAACAGCCAATTCATTGGATGCTGGGAAAAGATTGAAGGCAAAAGGAGAAGAGGGTGGCAGAAGATGAGATGGTTAGACAGTATCATCGACTCAATGGATATGAATCTGAACAAACTCTGGGGAACAGTAACAGGACAGGGAAGCCTGCAGACCATGGAGTCACGAAGAGTTGGACACAGCTTAGTGACTAAATAATAAAAATGGGTAAAAAGATAAAAAAGAGGAGCTACTTTTTTGATTACAAAATACATTTTTTTTTGCTAAAAAAGAAAAGCCAAAGCAATTACAATAGTAACATCAAAGATCACTGATCACAGATCACCATAACAAATATAGTAATAATAAAACCGTTAGAAATATTGTGAAAATTACCAAAATGTAACACAGAGACAAGAAGTGAGCAAATCACCTAGAAGCCTTGCTGTGCTAAGAGGAGCACGCTGGAGGAAGATCAACAGTCATTAACCCATCCCTACATTGCTACCGAAAGTAAATACTCAGTACCTGCAAGGAACTTCCTGGGCAGTTTGGAAACCAGAACTGAATCTCAGAGAAGCCACACATTTCTCAGAAGGGGACAATCCGATTTTTTTTAACTAGTACCAAACTCCAAGTAGTAATAGGGACTACACACTCCACTGCAGGGATTCCTAAATGGTCCTGCCAGGGGGCTGTACATACCTGAACAAAAGAGAGGACAGAGTGTATAATGGTCCCGGAAGTCATTCCACACCTCAAGGCCCCATCCAGAATCAGGTGTGATATCTACAGACTTGAAAACCAGTGCTGAGGACAGAGCCAAAATCAGAAGCCAAAATCTCGGGGTCTGCAGAGTAAAGCCTTCTGACAAGGTTCCACAGCCTCACAAGACAGTTATTTCTTAGAAGTACACTTCATAATTCAACTCTCTACATCACAGTGTACCATCATGCCATTTTAACAGACAAAAGAGGATGGACAAGTATTCTGGATATGGGACCCATCCTCTCTTCTAAAATTAGTGGTGATACCATGATGTAGTCAACTCTCTCTCACCTGAAGATCATTCATCTACCTAGCAGTACTGATGGTCTAAACCAGAGGGTTTCTATTTGATTCACATAGGAGCTTCAGTTAATTTCAGTTAGTTGAGATCATTTAAAAATAAGCTTCAAAATCTCTTTCTGGTTTAAAAATCCAAAACTCTGGCTTCTCTAGGAAAAAAAAAAATACACAATATCCAGCAACACTGATTCTACTTTCCAGCCTCAAAAGTTGACTGAACTCACTGTCAGCTTCCTCTTCGGCCAGAACCTGTGTTTTCCTCTCTGCCACAGTCCTCACTATAGCTCCCACTCCACGCTCCATTATCTCCTGCACTAAATTCACTTCCCCCATTTCTACACTGGGCATGAGTGTTTTCTACACCTCACCAAACACGTAGCTAAGAAATCATTAGTGAGTGTGTTTCTACATGTGGATGTGCACGTGCTCAGACACATACACATTACCTCTAATCAGCAAAAATAAATATAAAACTCATATCACGTTCAGGCTTAGGTACTCAAGTACCCTTCTCAGGCAATAAGGCATGGCTGCAAAGGTAGTAGGTACTTCAATCTGTCAGGTTTCAAAGTTTGCCACCACTTTGACTTACCAGTAGTAAAACTGAGCAAGCCTCTGTGCTTCACTTTACTCTCCTATAAAAAATGGGCATGATAACAGCAACTGACTCATAGAGTTGCTGATAGGATTAAATAAATAGGACACTCTATGTGCAGTGTGTAAGTACTCAGTAATATCCGCTATTGGTATAGTTATTATTCAAACCCAGAATATTTAGGCACAACAGCTAAGAGAGCATTTAGATCATCCAGAGACATAGCAGCGGTGGCTAAGAGCATGGAGAGGAACCTTGGCTTTGCTACTTACTGGTTTAAGGACTTCTGGTCAACCAGGTAGCTACTACAAGATTTGGATTCTCCCTATATAATATGAGGCTTATCATAGACCTTCCACATGGAGTTTGTGTGAGAGTTCAATGAGGTAATGCACAGGAGAATTTCAAGTAGTACCTGGCAATGGTAGGCACTCAGGAAATGTTGGTTATTACCATTATGACTCCAACCACTTCCTTTCACAGAGGGTAAACTGAAACTCAAGGAAGTAAAGTGACTAATGACAGGAGCAGGACTTCAGCCATCAGAGTGTTACTTGCACTACTTCTTCTATTTCATCTTGTTTTCAATTTCACATTATTAAGTCAACTACTTACTAAGAGCAAAAAATGTGTACATGGAGAAGAATCTGTAAGCAAGGTACCTTGAGAGAATGAAAAAGCAAACAGCATGGCCTGGTAGAATGAGCACTGGATGAGGAATCAAGTAATCTGGACCTAGTTCCCACCCCACTGCTAGCTAGCTGTGTGACTCCAGGCATACTGTACAACCTCTCCGAGCTTCAGTTCCTAATCTCCAAATGAAAGCATCACACTAAGCAACCTTGCAGTTCTAAAATGTAACTCTGGATGTAAGTAACTGTTCACTAATATCTAAGAAAAATCTAAAGATTTGACATAAGACATTCAGAGGGCATAACATTCTGAGGCCACACAGCTCTAAGTACCTCAATAATAACTGAGGGCATTACTGCATTTTAGCAAACGGTGGTCACTGGAATTCATAATGGGCCTTAATCACTATGAAAAAGCACAATTGGGTGTAATCCACTATATTCAAGGGAGGGTACCTAATGCACATTAGAAAGGTGAACATATGGTTAACATTTTAAAATGCCTGATGCTTTAAAAGGCATTTCATGGACCACCTACTTTCCACTTGATGATGGAAAGTAATGCTATTATTAATATATTGATAAAACAAAAAGCAGGATCAAAAGATAAAAAGTTATATTCCTAATTTAAAAGCATTACAAGCACCATTAATTGAAAATTAAAGACAAACAACGCTCGGACAAACAGCGTTGATTCATTCCTCTAAATTTTAAAGCCTAATCCTACGATAATAGTACTTCTAGTAGTGCTAAATGAACCTCATCTTCACAGTCTAATTGCCAGGAGAAAGTACCCTGGAAGGAAACTGGTTCTTCCATCTGGAAAAGGGTAAGAACAGGGAAAAGAAGGCCTCCTGTTAGAACAATCCAAATCTAATCAGTTTTGCATTCTGCATTGGCTTCAAATCAGATCTTCCTACCCCTACTGGTCCAGTAGATGGAAAGCAGCACGACACTATTTTTTTGGAAACAGATTCCATATAGTGAGCCCAAACAGAGAGTACTTCATATCCAGCTGGCAGGAATGAAACCTGAACAAGCTGCAGCTATTTGAGAAACAGATCTAATAAATTGAAATGGCATTCTGAATCAAGATACCCACCCAAACCTGCACCCCTCAAAAACCACCCTCCTTCATCAATTACCAAATTAAAACCTTTATAAATATGGAAGACACCTCTTCTGCAGAAATTGTTCCACTATGCTTTGATACAGTTACTTGTTAAGCCCTATAAAATCACAAAAATAAATATTACTTCCCTACCTTGTAATTCTGTGATTTCTTTCAAATAATGGACAACACTTTTTTGGAAAAGGCTGAGCAGGATCTATTATTATTCCTAGCTGAGTTGGAAGATACCCACACTACCTGGTGTTTCTCAGTCTAGCATGAAGAAGTCCTGAGGGTGGCCATGACAGATGGCCAGAATATCCAGACACCAAGGGTGCTCTGTCCTCACTACAGTGTGATCATGAAGACAGGTCCTTCTCATAGGAAGGACAGAACAAGGTGGGCTTTTTCCATCCTGCACTGCTGCCTCCTCCATCTCTCCAGAACAACCCCCAGAGTGCCAGCCCCTGCAGACTAGATCTCTAACAAATGGTTCAAAATGGTGTTAATATATTCTTTGAAATCTATTGATTAAAAAAAGGAAGCAGACAATACACAATAGAAAAGAATGAAGGAAATGGCAACCCACCCCAGTATTCTTGCCTGGAAAATCCCATGGATGGAGGAGCCTGGTGGGCTACAGTCCATGGGGTTGCAAAGAGTCAGACACAACTGAGCGACTTACATTAATTACTCTATAGACCATAATAACATAAAAAAAAAAGAAAGTAAGATAGTACTTCATTGCCAAAGAAGACTGCCAATTACTAATATGCCTGTCACCAATTTAGAATAATAATTACTAAAAAGACCAGCAGTTTTCTGTAATTTGTAAGTTTTACTAAGAACATGTAGTCAAATAAATAAGCTTTTATGCAATTAAGTATAGATATAACCACTTTTCTCCAGTATTCTTTTTTAAGCAATGAAATAAATAGTGATGCAAAGACTTGCTTAAATTGAATTTATTATCATGGTCTTCAAAACTAGAGCAGTATAATTCTAAATTTAGAATTCATCTCACATGTAATAGTATGAACTAGAAAAGTCTTTAAATAAGCCCAGAGGTATGAAAAATGGTACACAACCTACAAAGTGAATATCCCCAAGAAGGCAACTGAAATTCCAAACCTATATTTCACACCCACAAGTCTAAAAAATTATATCATAGCTCTATTTCTTCAAATGTTTGGGCCTTACTTCTTTTAATACTAACCTCCTGAAAAGAATCTTTCCATTTGGATTTGATGACCCCATACTGCTTGAAAGATTCGATTTTGTTTCAAGTTAGTGAATCCTCACTTTTTTTTTTTTTTTCCTCTAATTTTATTTTATTTTTAAACTTTACATAATTGTATTAGTTTTGCCAAATATCAAAATGAATCCGCCACAGGTATACATGTGTTCCCCATCCCGAACCCTCCTCCCTCCTCCCTCCCCATACCATCCCTCTGGGCCGTCCCAGTGCACCAGCCCCAAGCATCCAGCATCATGCATCGAACCTGGACTGGCAACTCGTTTCCTACATGATATTTTACATGTTTCATTGCCATTCTCCCAAATCTTCCCACCCTCTCCCTCTGCAACAGAGTCCATAAGACTGTTCTATACATCAGTGTCTCTTTTGCTGTCTCGTACACCGGGTTATTGTTACCATCTTTCTAAATTCCATATATATGCGTTAGTATACTGTATTTATGTTTTTCCTTCTGGCTTACTTCACTCTGTATAATAGGCTCCAGTTTCATCCACCTCATTAGAACTGATTCAAATGTATTCTTTTTAATGGCTGAGTAATACTCCATTGTGTATATGTACCACAGCTTTCTTATCCATTCATCTGCTGATGGACATCTAGGTTGCTTCCATGTCTTGGCTATTATAAACAGTGCTGCGATGAACATTGGGGTGCACGTGTCTCTTTCCCTTCTGGTTTCCTCAGTGTGTATGCCCAGCAGTGGGGTTGCTGGATCATAAGGCAGTTCTATTTCCAGTTTTTTAAGGAATCTCCACACTGTTCTCCATAGTGGCTGTACTAGTTTGCATTCCCACCAACAGTGTAAAAGGGTTCCCTTTTCTCCACACCCTCTCCAGCATTTATTATTTGTAGACTTTTGGATCGCAGCCATTCTGACTGGTGTGAAATGGTACCTCATAGTGGTTTTGATTTGCATTTCTCTGATAATGAGTGATGTTGAGCATCTTTTCATGTGTTTGTTAGCCATCTGTATGTCTTTTTTGGAGAAATGTCTATTTAGTTCTTTGGCCCATTTTTTGATTGGGTCGTTTATTTTTCTGGAGTTGAGCTGTAGGAGTTGCTTGTATATTTTTGAGATTAGTTGTTTGTCGGTTGCTTTATTTGCTATTATTTTCTCCCATTCTGAAGGCTGTCTTTTCACCTTGCTAATAGTTTCCTTTGATGTGCAGAAGCTTTTAAGGTTAATTAGGTCCCATTTGTTTATTTTTGCTTTTATTTCCAATATTCTGGGAGGTGAATGAAACTGGACCACTTTCTAACACCATACACAAGAATCCTCACTTTTGATTCATAATTTCAACATACTTTTCCTCCAGGCTGCATGTGAAAATAGTGAGATTCTGTAATTTGCCTGGTCTTAAATTGACCACTTCAGTACCAAAATCGGAGAAGACAATGGCACCCCACTCCAGTACTCTTGCCTGGAAAATCCCATGGATGGAGGACCTTGGGGGGCTGCAGTCCATGGGGTCGCTATGAGTCCGACACGACTGAGCGACTTCACTTTCACTTTTCACTTTCATGCATTGGAGAAGGAAATGGCAACCCACTCCAGTGTTCCTGCCTGGAGAATCCCAGGGACGGGGGAGCCTGGTGGGCTGCCGTCTATGGGGTCGCACAGAGTCGGACACGACTGAAGTGACTTAGTAGTAGCAGTAGTACCAAAATGATACACTGGATAAGCAGGAGGCAAGACTCAAATGACTGAAGTACACCTGCAGTATTCTGATGTCACTCTCCTGAAAACATGATTGAGAACAATTCAGACATTATTTGTCACTTGGCTCCTTGTTCAAAACAACCCCATCGGCAGAAAAAGTTGAAAATATGGTCTGAATACCAGAGCTAGCAAAGTTTGCCCAAAAACAGAAAGGCAGCTGGCAAGAGCCAAAAAAAAAAATTACCTTTCAGTAAATACCAATAAAACTTACAGGCTGCCAAAATAACAAAGATAGAGTAATTACAAAGGAAACTTTGCAATTTTCCTGACAATAAACACCTTTTTAAGAAGAAATCATCTGTCAGTTGACCTCAATGGTTACAGCTGTTAATACTAAAGCGGGTAAATACCACAGACACATTTTACTTAAACCAACCACTATGTAGCTCAAAATTTTTATAACTTCTCCCCCAAAATAAATTTGGAGATTTTCTCTAAACATGCTCTGTAATATTTAATTCAATGTATTCTAGAGCATTTTCCATTAGAAATGACCATTTTTACAGAAAAGCTTGCACTCAAACTATCTTGCCTACCGTGAAAAAGATTTATGTAACTGCACCAGATTAAGAATGCTCCCCAAGAAAGGGAGATGCATGAGAGATAAAAGTAAATACTAGGATTTGGGAATCACATTTTTTAACCTCAAAATAATCTTTAGGAAGAAAAAATTATTTAATTATTATGTAGAAACCTTTAGAAAACTACATATTTTTTTCATACAGCAGATAATATTGTTGATCAAATTTCCTTATGGAAATCCATCAAGATTTTCTTTAAAAATAAGAAGCATAGCTAAGTATCAGTGTCTGCTTTCAAAACTGTGACAAGATCATCAGCATCTCCAGATGCCAATCAAGCCCTTTTTTCCATTTCTTAACAATAAATATCAACTTAAAATAATCTATAGCACAGAGACTTCCCTGGGGGTGCAGCAGATAAGAAGCCACCTGTCAATGCAGGGGACACGGGTCAGATCCCTGGTGTGGGAAAATTCCGTATGCCTTGGGGCAACGAGAGCCCATGGGCCACAACTACTGAACCCACATGCCCGAGAGCCTGTGCTCCACAACAGGAGCGGTCACTGCAGTGAGAAGCCTGCACACCACAATGAAGAGTAGCCCCCACCTGCCACAACCGCGGAAGAGCCCGCTCAGCAACGAAGACTCAGCAGAGCAGAAATAAAAAATAAATAATTTTAAAAGTGTGCAGCATAAGAGTGATATCAAAACAATAACTACAAAAGTCTCTACTGACACAGGCCCAGCCTTCATCAATATAATAAGCAAACAAGTCAAAAGCTAGTAAAAAAGACCAACCAAGAAAGCCTTGGCTAGGCTTAACCAAGGTCATGGAATAAATAATCAAGAGATACCACATAAAATGCTGTATATAAGGAGCTGATTTCACTTTCAAATGTTGCAGGAAGCAAATGTAAAGGATCAGTATATACACATATCTCATTTCTACAAATAAAGAATATAATCCCAAGAAAAGAGTTATTGGAATAGAGTTTCAGAATTATATTAGCATTATATAAGTGATTTCTGTAATTTTTTTAACATACTCATTTTTTATAGATAACTTCCTTTGAATATGTTTTTCTTACAAAAATGTATTACATGATAGATTATAATTTTTTTTCTACAGGAACACATCTTTAATTTTTAATCAGTGTAACAGTTGGTAGTTATGAATCACAAATGAACCAAGTCAGTACACAATATTACATAAGGAGTATAAGAGGTTACTCTTGTACACTTTCACAGTCTTCACAATGAACAGTTACTGAGAATGACTTTATCCATGGATATACAATTTCTTAAATCTGATTTTTATATCCCACAACCCAATTCATTTTAAGACATATTTATATAAATTTACAATTAAATATGAGTTAGTTGATATGATCTAGAGATACATAAGAAGCTTCCCTGGTGGCTCAGACAGTAAAGAGTCTGCTTGCAATGCAGGAGACTTGGGTTTGATCCCTGGGTTGGGAAGATACCCTGGAAAAGGAAATAGCAACCCTATCCAGTATTCTTGCCTAGAGAAATCCATGGACAGAGGCCATGGGGTCACAGAGAGTTGGACACGACTGAGCAACTAACACATACAGGGATATATAATTGTTAGAATAACTAAAATTATGAAATCAAGTATTATGCAACTATTCATTAATTACACACGCTGAACACCTAAGACATTTCCTTAATTTTCATCTTCTTCACAGTATTCCAGAAGGGTTTCTTAAATGTGTTGAAAATTATCCCCCAATTTTTATTACACTTCATAGAGTTGTTGATATAACTTCCCAGCTGCTAGCTCGAAGAATGTACCTTCATTTCCTACTCTAGAGCCTTTCTACTGCAGGGTCCCAACAAGGGCATTCTGGAGGCCACATTACAGGGGAAAAGCCATGTAATAAGATTGTTCTGGTCCTTCAAGAAACCACCCCATCTGACAGAACCAAGATTTCTCATCAGTTACTAAATTTGGCTCCAGGGCCAATAATGTCATGGCAACTTTCCAATGTATATTTTTTTACTTTGACTTGCTAACTGCAAATAAGGGGAAATTCGATTACTATATTAAGCATAACACGTTGAGCATAACTGGATAGCAGTATTGTACAGGTATTATTGGAAATAGAAAATCATAGCATGGAAGCAATAATATTTCAAAATTAAAAATCTTTTTACATCTATTTTGGGCAAAGCATTCGGTGGTAACATCAAAGAAAAATGAAAGTGTTAGTTGCTCAGTCATGTCTGACTCTTTGCAACCCCATGGACTGTAGCCCACCAGGTTCCTTTGTCCATGGAATTCTCCAGGCAGTAATATTGGAGTGGGTAGTCATTCCCTTTTCCAAGGGATCTCTCCAACTCAAGGATTGAACCTGGGTCTTCTGCACTGCAGGCAGATTCTTTACCATCAGAGGCACCAGGGAAGCACATCATTAAAATACATATCAAATCATACTAATCCTCACACAATGCAAGTCTTTATGTTACAATATATAGATGCACTAACCAGTTAGTAAATTACCCACTAGATTGAATTTTCCCATAAATTTCATTTAAATATTAGCTACTAAGCTCAACATTCAGAAAACTAAGATCATGGCATCTGGTCCCATCACTTTATGGGAAATAGATGGGGAAACAGTGGAAACAGTGTCAGACTTTATTTTTTTGGGTTCCAAAATCACTGTAGATGGTGACTGCAGCCATGAAATTAAAAGATGCTTACTCCTTGGAAGGAAAGTTATGACCAACCTAGATAGCATATTCAAAAGCAGAGACATTACTTTGCCAACAAAGGTGCGTCTAGTCAAGGCTATGGTTTTTCCAGTGGTCATGTATGGATGTGAGAGGTGGACTGTGAAGAAGGCTGAGCGCCGAAGAATTGATGCTTTTGAACTGTGGTGTTGGAGAAGACTCTTGAGAGTCCCTTGGACTGCAAGGAGATCCAACCAGTCCATTTTAAAGGAGATCAGCCCTGGAATTTCTTTGGAAGGAATGATGCTAAAGCTGAAACTCCAGTACTTTGGCCACCTCATGCAAAGAGTTGACTCATTGGAAAAGACCCTGATGCTGGGAGGGACTGGGGGCAGGAGGAGAAGGGGATGACAGAGGATGAGATGGCTGGATGGCATCACCGACTCCATGGACATGAGTCTGAGTTGGTGATGGACAGGGAGGCCTGGCATGCTGCAATTCATGGGGTTGCAAAGAGTCAGACACGACTGAGTGACTGAACTCATCTGACTGAATCCTTGTGGATTTTAAAAATTAAAGATGTAAAGTCTATATAAATGGATCTCCCTGCTTAAATGAGGTGGTATAGCCAAACAATCAACATATTCTAATGTTTAACTGCTTTCTTTGAAAACTGTCAAAACTATGTCTGCTGCTATGTCAACCTGAACCATCTCTTTAAAATTTGCCTTTTGAGACGCTTAGATGTTAACAGCAAGCCCATGTGAATATAAACGAATATTATAATGTCTGCTGCTGATCACAAATTATACAGGAATGATCATTTTTCTACCACTTAGTGATCAAAGAGGATGACAAACATTGACAACAAACAGCATTTCTTTTCAAGCCCCTGTATTTACCAACATAATATAATGTAAGAAACTCACAAGCAGAATGGACTTCTTTTTTAGATTTCCATTTTATGTTGTATTCTGAAATATAACCTCATTCTTTAGTACACAGAGCTCTGTCAATGCATCTGTTATAACTGCAGGTGTAAAGTGACTATAAGGTGTGTCAAATACTGTCACCAGCTAACACATTCGGCAGCTTACATTAGCACCGAAACACACAAAGAATTTATTTAGCCCTTTTTTTGTAATGGATAGCTCCAAGAAACTACAAAAATATGAAGATGAAAGAGGACTCGGTACTCTTTCCATGTGTGCAAATAGAAAAGATGAACTTTGGAGAAACACATGGAGACCACCTGCAAAAAAACTATGACCACCAACACAACAGGCCTGGTTTGCATTCTCCACCTCACCCCTTTGAAGTTAACAGGAGCTTTGTAAACTGAGGGTGTGCAGAGGATAAATATTAAGTCAGATAAAGCTTGATTCCCCTCTCCTGTTACAATGCTTGCATTTAAATTCTCAGCCACTGCACATTTCTTAGACTTACCACATTAGGTTCCACTGATACAATTAAAACAATTCTGACAGAGGTGCATTACTTAGTATGTATGTTTTTAAAATATGGTTAATGACAGTGTGCCTATCTGCTGAAACCTATGTACAAAATATATATATTATGTATGTCCCTTTGCCTTTTTCTTTCTACTTTCTCTTCCTCAAGAATGTGACATCTAATTGCATGCTTAGAAATTTCCAAGTTGGCCTGTTTGTCCTTAGGAATAAACCCCAAATATACCTGATTGATTTTTGTTGCCTCACAGATGTTGACTTACATTGACCTTCAAACTCCATCTCTCCTGCTATCTCCAATGACACCTAATCTCCAAATACAACTGCCTTTCTTCCCAAGGGACAGAGAATGTTCAGATTTCCTGCAGAGAAATTAACACCTGGCCTTCATCTAACCTAATGGGTCCTCCCATCATGACTGGGGAAATCATACACATCATGAGAAGCCAACCAGGGTGCTAGATGCACAGAAATATTGAAAATTAGGCACTAAGGAGGATTAAGTGCCTAACAACCTGGGCATCAACTACTAGTCACCTTGGCAAATTCTCTTGCCCCGTAACCTTAGTCTGGGCACAAAGCTCTATCTGGAACAGTGTAGGAGAGTGGTTACAGGTGTAAACTTGAGAGCCAGATCTGCAACCTGGTCACTCTATGATGATAAACAAGCCACTTAACTACTCTGTGCCTCAATTTTCCCACCTGAATAAAAGGAGATAATAGCTCACAGAACACAAGGCTGGTGTAAACACAGAATAATACATGAATATACATATAAAGTGCTTAGAAAAGCACCCAGCACACAAGGAGCACTGAGCAAGTATTCACTACTACTACACATGAAGGGTGGATAATCTCCAGGCTCACTGCATTTCATGGGTCATTTTATTCTAAGGATCTGATTTCTAGTTCCAGGTCATGTTCCATTTTCTTCATGCAGGCATTCTTAACTATTCCAATTTACAATAATCTCTTACTTTTAAAAACGCTATAGTATTTATGCAGCATTCTTTTCATTGTTAGTCATGCAGGACTTTTCTTAATTTTATGATAATAATGATGTTAATTATGAATACCCTGTTTAGTTTTATTCTTGTTCTACATCTATAGCATCTTTACCACTGAGAGCCTTTTTGTAAGCTCCAGGAAGGACTGGAATGGAAGTATTGGGAGATTAAGTGACTTGCCAAGGTCACTCAGCTAGAAGTAGTAGATTGAGATACTGAGCCTAACTAGTTAGGATCCCAGAACCTACAGTACACTCTTGGTTGCTACGTTAACTTCTCACTCTACTGTATCTTAACCATCCCAGACATATTTCACCCTCTTCTTCCAAATTTCCTAGTATGATTTTGAATTCAAGGATCACGGTTTGGTTTGTTTTTTTTAACATACCTTTATGCACAAAAACTGTATTTCATATGAATAAAGACTTAAATATTTGTCTATCTTTATCTTGGCATCATATCTGTACAAATAATTCACAAAATTTCTAAAATAGGATGACTCTTAACCATGGTTTAAAAATGGTTCCATCTACGTATAGCACAGGGAACTATAGTCAGTATCTTGTAATAACCATGATGGAAAATAATTTCAAAAATAATATATGTGTATATGTATAACTGAATCACCTTGCTGTGTCCCTGAAACATTATAAGTCAACTACACCTCAGTAAAATAACATATTAAGAAAAAAATGGTTTCATCTGTCACACCACCTTTTTTTTCCAATTATGAGTCATAAATACACTGTCTTTCTTAGTGGAAATACTTCAAGCACTGGGCATAGACAACCTACCACACAAACAAGAGAAAGCATGGGATCTTTCACAATTTTGTAAGATAACACTGCTACATCTGTAGTGCTCCTTCCTTTTGGGTTGGTAATGGAAAAAATGGTGAGATCTTTACTTTTTAAAGAATAATATAGTCATGATCTCTATCTAGGATAAGTATATTATCAGCAGGTGGTAGGCAGCAGGAATGACGAAACCAAATTCTTCACCTCTATGTCAACCATATGCAGTCATTTTCAATTCTTTTTAACTGTATTATTGGCCCTATGATCCTGAAACTGTCACTGGTAGCTTAAGAAATCCTCTGGCCTCAAAAGAATATAGACACAGATAATGTCTTCCTTCTACACAGAGTGTGAGTTATCAAATACTAACCTGTATACCAAAATCTTGACATAAGACACCTCATTTAATCATTACATCAATCCATTTACTTTCCCCTTTACATACAAGGCTTAAAAAAGGTAATTGGCCCAAGATCCCAAATATGGTAAACTGTACAATTTCCTTAGTGATCAGTGCAAATAAATAGAGGAAAACAATAGAATGGGAAAGACTAGAGAGCTCTTCAAGAAAATGAAAGATACCAAGGAAACATTTCATGCAAAGATGGGCATGATAAAGGACAGAAATGGTATGGACCTAACAGAAGCAGAAGATACTAAGAAGAGGTGGCAAGAATACATATAAGAACTGTACAAAAAAGATCTTCACAACCAAGATAATCACAATGGTGTCATCCCTAACCTAGAGCCAGACACCCTGGAATGTGAAGTCAAGTGGGCCTTAGAAAGCATCACTACGAACAAAGCTAGTGGAGGTTAAGGGATTCCAGTTGAACTATTTCAAATCCTGAAAGATGATGCTGTGAAAGTGCTGCACTCAATATGCCAGCAAATTTGGAAAACTCAGCCGTGGCCACAGGACTGGACAAGGTCAGTTTTCATTCCAATCCCAAAGAAAGGCAATGCCAAAGAATGCTCAAACTACCACACAATTGCACTCATCTCACACGCTAGTAAAGTAATGCTCAAAATTCTCCAAGCCAGGCTTCAGCAATATGTGAACCATGAACTTCCAGATGTTCAAGCTGGTTTTAGAAAAGGCAGAGGAACCAGAGATCAAATTGCCAACATCCGCTGGATCATGGAAGAAGCAAGAGAGTTCCAGAAAAACATCTATTTCTGCTTTATTGACTATGCCAAAGCCTTTGACTTGTATGGATCACAATAAACTGTGGAAAATTCTGAAAGAGATGGGAATATCAGACCACCTTACCTGCCTCTTGAGAAATCTGTATGCAGGTCAGGAAGCAACAGTTAGAACTGGACATGGAACAACAGACTGGTTCCAAATAGGAAAAAGAGTACGTCAAGGCTGTATATTATCACCCTGCTTGTTTAACTTATATGCAGAGTACATCATAAGAAACGCTGGAATGGAAGAAACACAAGCTGGATACAAGATTGCTGGGAGAAATATCAATAACCACAGATATGCAGATGACACCACCCTTATGGCAGAAAATAAAGAGGAACTCAAAAGCCTCTTGATGAAAGTGAAAGTGGAGAGTGAAAAAGTTGGGTTAAAGCTCAACATTCAGAAAACAAAGATCATGGCATCGGGTCCCATCACTTCATGGGAAGTAGATGGGGAAACAGTGGAAACAGTGTCAGACTTTACTTTTTTGGGCTCCAAAATCACTGCAGATGGTGACTGCAGCCATGAAATTAAAAGACACTTACTCCTTGGAAGGAAAGTTATGTCCAATCTACATAGCATATTCAAAAGCAGAGACATTACTTTGCCAACAAAGATCCATCTAGTCAAGGCTATGGTTTTTCCTGTGGTCATGTATGGATGTGAGAGTTGGACTGTGAAGAAGGCTGAGCGCCCAAGAATTGATGCTTTTGAACTGTGGTGTTGGAGAAGACTCTTGAGAGTCCCTTGGACTGCAAGGAGATCCAACCAGTCCATTCTGAAGGAGATCAGCCCTAGGATTTCTTTGGAGGGAATGATGCTAAAGCTGAAACTCCAGTACTTTGGCCACCTCATGCAAGAGTTGACTCATTGGAAAAGACTCTGATGCTGGGAGGGATTGGGGGCAGGAGGAGAAGGGGACGACAAAGGATGAGATGGCATCACCAACTCGATGGACATGAGTTCGTGTAAACTCCGGGAGTTGGTGATGGACAGGCAGGCCTGGCGTGCTGCGATTCATGGGGTTGCAAAAAGTCGGACACGACTGAGCACTGAACTGTGCAACTTAAGATTTGAACCTAGACATTTGGGCTTCAAAGTCATTGTGTCACCCTGTGAAATTACAGCTACTGTTTAAGATGTTTACTTTACTTAGTGCTTGACAATCATTTAATGTTAATAATTTCAGGTTTTTTTTTTTTTTAATACAGCTAGAATCTACTTCTCTTAAATTTAGCACACAGAGCCCAATTGCTGGGTCAAACACAACTGGACTGGTAGAAGTTCAGTCACTCCCTAGCTAATTCATTCATTCTATTTTATAAGGAGGACCTTAGGTTATTCACAACTTAAGCAACCAATTAACTTTTAAATGTGCTTCCCCAGGCCCTATCTAAAGCTGATATGGCTTTCAATGCAAGCAGTGTGTTACAGCAAAGGTCCTGGGGGTTAATTTTTATTATTTAAATAAGAGATGATCATAAAATTAGCACCCTTCTAATATAGTTCTCATCTTGATTATTGCTATTTAACTGGTGAAATATTTTCTTCAGGCTGAGTGAACACTATAATTATTATTGCTTTGCATTGTAAAGGTTGCATCTTAATTGAAAAATCAACACTTTTTTCCCTTTCAATGAATACATCAACTTCAAAACCAACAAAAACATTGAAATGCAGGCAATTTTGCTAGGCCCACAAATTAGGGTGTCCTTGATCAACCAGAATGCATAACCCATAATCTTAAACATAAGATGGTAACAGATCCTATAACCAGGCCTTTTTTTCAAGTATCAAATGTTTCCCGTTCAACCTTCTGTTTATCCTTATGGTCAAAATGACAACAGGTTTGTACAAACACTTCCAAGTGTCTCCTGACAGCATCACTGTGGATATGCACTGAACTGCTAGTGTAACCCATACTAAAAGATCAAATCACCCTTGTACAAATTTACAGTATGTTTAAATAAACCTTTTAAGTAAGGAGGTGTAGATACAATTTCTAAATATGGCAAAAACAAAACACACAATACATAAAGGTAAGTTATTCAAAATGAGTACATTTGTGAAATACTGCAATGATTTTGAGCACATTTTGGGAGACAGTGAAGAACAGGGAAGCCCAGTGTGCTGCGGTGTCCGGATTCACAAAGAATCGGATACCACTTAGCAAATGAACAATAATATGAATTGTATGTTTCGTATATTTCATATATATTTGTGTGTATATAGAATAAAACCATACCTAGGGCTTTCTCTGTGTCAGTCATATTATAATCATTCTGTAGGTATCCTCAGGGTATTAGATCTAGGATCTCCTCCCACTTGTGAATACCGAAATCCTGATACTCAAGTCCCTTACATAAAACGGCACAGTAGTTTATCACTCACTGATTATTACTTACATATTTTACGTAAAAATACACAAGTTATCCTAAAACTCAAGTTACCCTAGGGGATGAGAACATTATTATCCAGGTCTTATCTTGCGTTGCTTACAAACCACACGCCAAGTAAACAGAGATCTGAAACCAAGCATCCTAGGTCCAACACCTGGCTCTCATGCAGTATACTGCACTTGGTTCGTTGAAAGGATTCTATATCTATATTACATGGTGTAATACATATACCATGTATATGTATATATATTTAGTGTCTTCAGCATTAATACTATAAAATAGCTGAATAAATATAAAAAAAAGCTGTACCAGACAAAATGCCAAATGTAGTGTTCAATTAATTTCAGGACAATATTGGAACATTTTTCTGGCCAAATTACACAATGTCCAAAGAGAAATAGTGTTCCAAATCAAAATTTAAAAATTCTCTTTGGAGCGCTTCATTATTTTGTTAATCAAACATCCAGGATTCCGGAAGCTGCAGGCTTATGTAGACACAGGACTTAACCACACTTCTACAATTCAAAGTATGAAGGTGATTTTCATAGGGTAATAGGGAACTTAAAGGGCTGTCTATTCCACCTTTGTTTTCCATATATGATTTATTTTGGATATTAAGTTATAAATTAGAAGTCATCCATACACAATAAGAAACTTTTGGATGTTTTCCAATATTTCCTTTAACTTATTATATAAACAAATTTATGTATATATATATTAATATTACCAAAATACTTATATGTTTTTAATTCACTTGCCCAGCGGTATCATTTCAATGAATGATGGGTTATTGCAATTTGTCTGATGGGTATAAGAGAAAACACTACAAGATAAGTTTTGGTTCTGCCATTCACTATCTAAGAGACTGGGAATCTCATTAAACCTGCATGAAGTTGTCTGCTCTGCCTAAATCCCAGGGCTTTTGCAAGGCACAAATGAGATGTGGGTGTGAAAATAACCTACAAATTCTAAATTGCTAAACAAAGAGAGATTAGTATTATCACTAATATTGCTTTTAAATTTCATTCTATAGCATCTAGCATAATGCCTGACAGTATGAATATTTGTTGGCTACACTTATTTTTTATTATGGAGAAAAAAAAAGCAATGGTAGGAACTCAACCAAGAGAAAAGGCTAAAGATGCCAAATCTTAAGATTGTTAAACTATTACCCATTTAATAACTTAATTAATAGGAAAATAAGAGGTTTTCTTCCTGATATCACAATTACAGCATTTGAACCTTTTTTTTTTTTCTATATGTGCATTTATTGAAAATTCACCTTAGAGGTTCAGAAGACATCATAACATCAGTTCTGACAAATACAGGTTTTATACATTTAGAGAGAGAGAGAGAAAGAGTTACTGATTAGAATTTGAAAAAAAAGTAAGGAAAATCAGAAAAATATTTTAGATAAAATCCAGATAGATATTTTTATATGTGGATCTGCTTATGTGCACATCAGACACAGTTCATAAACTCTAATGACCGCCTCTCAATACACATAAGAACATAGGGCTATACTTTCCACAAGCACATTCTTCAAACCTTCCGAAATTGCCATTTAAAAGCTAAGGGCCTAAATTTCCACTTTGATCAATGAAACAGCTCTATCACTAGATGGGATGACTGAAGTTTATTGATTAGCTGATAACCTAATGCACCAGCCTTTAATCTGACATAAAACTGTGAATGAAAGTAGAGCTTTCAGAAAGGAAAACAAGGTTTGGTTGCCCAAGAAGGAAACAAGAATGTGGGGCTACTGAAGAAGGCAAAAACATCCTGAAAGATGGAGCAGTAACATCCAGTTACTTGGCTTTCCCTGCAGTCCTGTGAGTAGAGATAACTGAGTCATTACCTGATGCTATAGCCCCAGTGCCAAGGACTAGAGAATCAAATCAAATCAACATAATAGGCTGTTGTGTCCATAAAGTCGGAGAAAAGCAAGCTCAAACAGCAGAAAAAGCTCAAAAAAGCTCAAACTTCTTCGCATGACCACTATCTCAAAGGAAAAAGCTCACACTACTGAAGGGTTTACTTCAATGTTATTCATACATCTTGTTAGGAAAGAGCCACTTTTCACCGAGTCCAGTGGCCTTTGGAGGATTTGACAGAACTGCTGGCAGCTCTGTGGCTAGAAGACAATCTAAGAAGAGTATATCATGCTTTAGGATTAAATGTCAGTGTTAAAAAGTTCAGAGGAAAAACTGGACAAAGAGGGGGGGGCCTATATTTCTTTCTGATCAAAATACATCCAGAATTTTATAGTGGTTTATAGATTCTTGATTATACTTATTTAATGTGAAAAGCCTAAGTAATACTAAACTAAGAGGAGAAGAAAACGGCACCCCACTCCAGGATTCTTGCCTGGAGAATCCCATAGACAGAGCAGCCTGGTGGGCTGCAGTCCATGGGGTCACAAAGAGTCACACGACTGAGTGACTAAACCACCAGCACCACAGACACACTAAAATGAGTAGGGCAGATACACAAAAGACTGGTATAAAGATATTGTACTCAAAATTCATTCTTTCATCCAACAAATAAATATTTGTGCTAATAAGTCTGCAGAACTTAAAAGTACCTTCTTTAATAAGAAAATGGTTGAGAAAAAATTTTTTTCTACTCCAATGTTACAGAGAATTCGATAAAGAAAAATTCCCCAATAAGCTAAAGTGCCTGGGTTCGCATAATTTTTACTTGCTGTTTTCCCACTTTGGCACAAGTATGAGCATACACTTTTTTTTGAAGCCAGAGACATCCCAATAATATTTTTTTTTCAGTTTTTCATCTTTAAAATAAGACTGCTAATATCATTAATCCACAAGCTGCCGCTTTGGGATCTTCATGAATATTTACTACTATTTTGGCAATTCCATCAATACTACTACTGTGACTAGTACTACTTCTACTAACTCTGCAGCTGCTAACTACAACTACTGTCTTAACTACCCAAGCCATTCTTCCCCATCCACCCTCCCCCAATAAGGAAAATATGCCAGGTCTCAAACATTTCTGAAGTCAAAACCTGCACATAAACATGAAAATATATTGTCATAAATCTCTCCAATGCTAGATAAGTAAGATAAAATATTTGAGGAAGAGGAAAAAACAAAATTCACTGTAACCTAGATGAGAATTGGTATAGTTCCCAAATACCAAGCCCTCCCACCATGCTTTCCAGCTATTACCTCACATCAGCTCATAGAATATCTTTCTTGGGGCTGCTGCTAAGTTGCTTCAGTCGTGTCCGACTCTGTGTGACCCCATGGACTGCAGCCTACCAGGTTTCTCTGTCCATGGGATTCTCCAGGCAAGAACACTGGAGTGGGTTGCCATTTCCTTCTCCAATGCATGAAAGTGGAAAGTGAAAGTGAAGTTGCTCAGTCGTGTCTGACTCTTAGCGACCCCGTGGATGCAGCCTACCAGGCTCCTCCATCCATGGGATTTTCCAGGCAAGAGTACTGGAGTGGGGTGCCATTGCAAATCCCTATAAAAAAGGTGCTCTTGGTCTCCCTCAGCTTATCACACCTTAATAAGAATTTGCAAACAATATTGATGTTCCCTATGAAGAACATTCTTTGCGATGTATGTTTTTTTCAAGATTAATAACAGTTTTGAAATCTACCAGTGGGCTAAATTTGGGCCCTCAGGGAAGGGAGATCTGCACAGAGAGAGCCAGAATGAGGGTGTCTGACCTCTCGAATCTCAACCCTGTGCCTTGTTACCAGATTATTTCACATCCCAGATTCTCTCTGAATAAAATGGGAACAATACTAAGTTACTTAAGATTATTTGTGCTAAATAAAGATTACTGAGAAATGTATTGTGAGATATGAGTCTTAAGTAATATTTATCAGAGAGCCCTTATCTGATAACCGAGACTTAGTTCTAATGTTACTTAAGTGGGAACAGCTTTCCATTATCCCTCAAAGGAAAATAAAACACAGGAAAATAAAAGCAGATATTTGTACAAGATTTTAAACAATGCAAGCTACCTCTGAATGAATGTTTTTAAAAAGAATCTAAGCACCCAAGAAGCTAGTCATTCAGTTCAATATTCAGTGAATACCCACCACATGTGAATTATACAAGGATGAGTAGGACATGATCCATTCTCTACAAGTCAATTGAAATCCTGTTTAAATTGAGATGTATACAAAGCATCTATGAGCACAAAGAAGTCATCAATTCTAAGATAATTAAGGAATAAAGGACAAATGAACTGAATCTTCGAGTATGATCTCAAAAAGTAAAGGTTAATACATTGTATATGGTAATATACAATGTATGCTATTAACATGAGAGTACATAAACTTTAAAAAGTGATAAAAATATCTTCTTTTAGTCAACCATCACAGGAATTTAGGTTTAGGAATAAAGAGGTGTGAACACAGAGACATCCCCTGGGAAATCCAGTGGCTACCACTTTAAGCAGAGTGCTTTTTGTGGAAATAAACAAAGTTTGAAAAAATACCCAAGTATATTTTCTTCAGAACATAACAGATTGGAGTCTGAACACACAATGATTATGCATACACACTGACCCCTGATACAACTTCACATCCCTCAACATGAGATGAGTGAGACTTTATATTAGTTACACTCGGTAAGAACAAAAGCTTCATGAGAGTAGAGGTAATTTTTTCTGGTTTTCCCACCACTGTTATCACCAATGCCTGGATCAAAGCATGGCATATAATAGGCTTAAAACACATTTGTTGAATGAATAAATCTTTGGTGCCTTACAAACTTACTTAATGGGCTTCCCAGGTGGCTTAGCGGTAAAGATTCCACCTGCCAAGGCAGGAGACACATATTCAGTTCCTGGGTTGGGGAGACCTCCTGGAGGAGGAAATGGCAACCCACTCCAGTATTCTTTCCTGAAAAACCCCATGGACAGAGGAACCTGGCGGGCTACAGTCCACAGGGTCACAAAAAATGTGGACACAACTGAGCACAGGCACTAAACCCATCGAGCATCCTTAATATAAAACCATATAGACATGTGTACCAGTAACTAAGTTAAAATCTCATAGGAAAAATTAAAATGTTTACCACTAAGATCTATTATTCATATTTCAAATCATAAAAATGAATATAATGGATATGGCTCACATTTGTAAGCATATACAAGCACTCCAATTTTGCAAACAGAAATATGAGTATAATATTTTCCTATACACATCAAGGAACAATCACAGTTCAAAACCTATTCCATGGGATCTAATAATTACTCTTAACATGACTGTAAATCCAACAAATAGGAGTAACTGAAACAAACCTAAGTGGTTTAACAATGTAGCATCTACAGTAAAATGGATTTTTGGCTAAAACTTAGATTTAAATAAGCTTTAAAGATGGCATACAAAACCATTCCACAAGTAGTTTTTCTTAAAGTTTAATCAGACATTATATAAGTAGGATTTTTAATTTAGCCATTCCTGACAAATTTTCAATAAATACATTCTTGAGTTAACAACAGCCTCAGCTAAAGCCAAATCACAGTAATACTTGTTAGGGCACAACTCATTAGATTTAAAAAAGCAACTACATTAAATCAACCACTTTTACTTAGTGAAACACAGCACAAACTCTCATTAGGAGAAAATTCAATAACAGACAGAAGCAAATATGCACTATGCATATTAAGCAGACAGTTAACGTTAAAAAAGGGAAAAAACGGAAAAAGAATGATATAAATACAACTCCATAAAAACACTAAACATACAATTATGACAGGAAGATTCACATAGACTAGTTTAGCTCAGATTCTCTCTTCGTGTCTCCTTTACATCTGATTACATGAAATTTACATACAAAATTTGGTGGCTCAAAAATGTACTTATTTTCATCGTTGCTTTGGCTTTATTTGTAACTACTAATCAATGTTGTTTTTGCTTTTTTATTCATCACTATACATAAGTGTCTTGCATATATTAAAAATACTAAAAAAAAGAACATAATTTTAGTTCTGCAAATAATTTTCCACCTTCATCCCTTACCTAAATTTTCCAATAGATATGGTTTGGCTCTTAGACTAATAAGTCCAGTTACTGCATAACAGTATACTTATTTAACATTGAGTAAAGTTCAACCAAAGAAGGCACAGATCACTTTTCTCAAAATAATTTGATACTAATTATAGGCAGGGTGACTGGAAAGTATTTGTTGACATATTCCCTTTGAATGTGTTTCTGAAGTTAATTTCTAGGATAATTTGTTATGCTGAAGGCCAAATTAAAGAATAAATAAAATCAGAAACAAAAAGCAAAAATCTTGTGTTGTGATACCTAATTTTAGCTGTCAGCTATAAAAACCCCAATTTTTTTTGGAGGGTGGTTGTTTTGCTTTGTCTTTTGGTTTTCATTTTGGCATTGAGTCTCAACCATCTATCTTATGAAGAATAAACTGGTAAAACCAAAAACTGTTAAAAATATCTATCTACTAGAGTATATTTTAATAAAACTGATGCAACTTTTTACTTGTAAGTCCATAGTCATCTACTATAATTTCTATTTATACATTTCCCCATTAATTATGCTTTTTCTAAAGTTCATTTTTAAATGCAAGCAAGCATTTACCATATTTAGATGTTACTTTTCCTTTTTCTCCCTTGAGTGTAGAAAAAAATGTCACAGAATCATAATGTGGCATGAGCCTGAGAGATTATTTCTTTGCATTTTATGTTTAAGTAAATAAAGGTTTAAAAAAAAAAAAACAGGGCCAAGGTGTATAATTTAGATATACTTCTCTTGAATTCAGTGGATTCCTGGTGGGTTATCTAAAATGAAAATTATTGCAAGATGCAGCTTATTTTCCAATGGGTTTCTATTTTGATTTGAAAAATATATTCCTTATGAAACAATCATAGAGAAGGAAATGGCAACCCACTCCAGTATTCTTGCCTGGAGAATTCCAAGGACAGAGGAGTCTGATGGGCTACAGTCCATGGGGTTGCAAAGAGTTGGAAATAACTGAGTGACTAAACACACTGAGTGCATGAAACAACCAAGCACCAAACTAAAAATTGATTTTGCTGAAAATGTGGCTGCTGGACTCCAAAATGACATACATAGGGCAGATGTGTACTACCAATGTCAGAGTGAACTCTCCAATAACAAGAAACCTTAACGGAGGTACTTGGAACAGGACAGGGCACAGTGTTTGTTTTTTTCTAACCAGATTGGGAAGATTCAAAGTTTACTAGGTAGCCTTCTAATGTAGAATTGATTCTAGGATGACAGGGATGAACAATCAGCAATGACTTACAGCTAAAGGTTAGAGAAAATAAGTAGAAAATAGTCTTTGGAAATGGGAAACACAAATAACTCAAGCAAAAATGAAAATGAAGAAACCACTTCAATAATATCATTTTTATATAGACTTAATTTCCTAGTATTTTCAGTAATAATATGGTAAAATATTACTTGTTAACATTTTCAGAAACTGTATCTATTACATAATGAATTGAGTCCACCTTACAATTTAATTGCAAAAAAAAAAGAAATGATGTTGCTGCCTTTATTTTACAAATAAGTAAATGACAGGATAAAAAAATGTCTAACCTTATTTCCATGGAAGGCCTGTATCAGAATCACCTAACAGCTCGTTAGAAATTCCAGGGCTCAGTTCCAGACTTAAAAGGTCAAACTCTCACAGGATTGGGACCATGATGCTGTATTTGAACAAGCTTCCCAAGTAATTCATGTTCATACTCAAATGAGAATAAGATTACTGTACTCATATAAAATTATATAACTGATGACTTTCAGGAAAATAATTTAAAATTTACCCCAAATAATTATCTGAACAGGGCAAAAGAAAAAAATATAAAGTTGATAAATCAATAAGTTGCAGTACAATTACATCACTTAGTATGTGAGCTAACTACAAAGGGAAAAAAAAAAAAATGGTTGCCTCTATGCCTCTACAGAAGAGGACTGTGAAAATGGGGACTGATCTGACTTGCGCTTTTTCTCCTCCTCTATCAATATATTGCTTTGATAAAATATTTAAAATGTTTAAAAAAAAAAAGCAAAAGACAAAAAACAAAGCAACAAACAGACCAAGAACAGCCAAAACCACAACAAAAAGCAGCACAAAGCAAACACCTTTCAAGGGCTGGAGACGGCTGAGATCTTAGGCACACAGATGATCTCAGATGAAAAAGCAGGAGACACTTCATCCTTCAAATGGAGAGTTTGAGTCTGAGGACAGCAACATACTCAAATTTTCCTCAGAAAATGTTTAAAAAGAAGACAGGACACAGTTGCAAAATCATGCACTCCAATCCCAGAAACGGAATTCCTCTGTGAACGTGTGTTCTTGTTGTTCAGTGGCTCAGTCGTGTTCAACTCTTTGGGACCCCATGGATGTAGCCTGCCAGACTCCTCTCCTCTGTCCATGGGATTCTCCAGGCAAGAATACTGGAGTGGGCTGCCATTTCCTCCTCCAGGGGATCTTCCCAACCCAGGGATAAAGCCTTTGTCTCCTACAGGGGCAGGCGGGTTCTTACCACTGAGCCACCAGGGAAGCCTGAGTGTGTACGCACCTCTGGTAAAAGAAAAATGAAAGACAAAACCTTCCTGTCAAGTCACATCCAAAAAACGAATTGGGTAAGAAAGGTTTCAAAAGTAGTCACAAAAAAGTAAACTTTATAAAGTACTCATTGTCCACGTAGAAAGGAACAGAATGCAGGAAGGTAGCTTAGTAGAAAAGAAAATTAAGAAACACAAATGGGACTTTCCAATCTAGGAAATACATGTTAATATAAAAGGAATTATTCAGTTAGGGTCTGCATAGACCTGTCTAACTTCAGCTTTTTTTCAGAAGCAGATTTATACAAGAATCTGTTAAGGTATTTTTATCTCTCCTTCACTGCAAAAGGGATCCAAAGTGCTATTCTTAAAAAAAAAAAAAAATAAGAAATGAAGTGCAGCTATGAATTTAATTTACATACACAAAGTATCACCCATATAATAATGACTTCAAACAGTTAAGTTCCCACACACTGGTTTGTCTTTATTTTCTGAATGGGTCACTAGTATTATTGTGTTACAAATTTCAGTTAAAGTAAATTGCAACCTTTTTATATTTACTTTCATAAATAAACCAGAGAAGAATCTAGGCAATATTATTCCTTTAATGACATCCTTCTAATTGACTTGCATTCCAGTGTTTTTTCTCAGGTATAAAAGAAAGAAGTATAGTTACAAGGAATTGTGCTACTGGGAATTGTGCCTAATCCTGGCTATACCCGTGGGAATGTTCTGGAAGAACATAAAATGTAAATGTGAACATCATCTATTGTGTGAATCAGTGTAGAGCAAGCACAAAAAGAACTAATGTCATCAAATGGAAACAAGCTAGTTAGAAAAATAATAATACAACTTTGTAAAGGAAGAAAACGAGGGGTGGTAGATTTTAAAAGATTAGCTGTGTAAAAATATTTTATTTAAAATATAAGGTTATCAATGTATTGTATTTAAAACACATGATTTTCAAAAATTCAAGGTGTACACAAATTTGTATCTACTTTGGAAACATAAGGTTGATCTATATTCTAAGCACTCTTTCAATTCTCTTAAGAGTATAATTCTACTTCATCTGGACGAAAGTGTATCCTATAGTTATTCTGTTTTTTGTCAGCAATGTCTGAATTCTGGACTCATTTCTAAGAAACAATTTGTTCAAGCCAGGTTGTTTTTCTTAGCCTCCATTCATTTCCTAGGATGGGCTTGTAGGCGGTTTTTTGTTTGTTTTCACTTGTTTTTAATGTCTATACATGCTTAGAAAGTCAGCATCCTTGAAAGGTTACCAGACTATAGCATGACATCATTAAAATTCCAGGTTTCTGAGTGAAATACTTTATAAACAAAATAAGGAACGCTCAGGAAAATTTTTAGAAAAACACCCAAGTGTTACAGTTTAATTTCATTTTTCAGATTTTTTGAATGCTCTGGTCACTACTCTTCTATATATGTTTATATGTGTTACAGTCAAACATATGTTCTAGAATACAAAGTTGGGAAGGAATTTGCCATTCATTCATCTAGCCTACATTTACCAAACAGCTAAAGCAATAAAAGCAAAAACAGAAGCATTTTATTTGATTGAGGTATGTAAGGAAATCTGATTATTCACAATGGAAAAAAATAGCCCCACAGAATTAATAGATGGGCCACACAGAGAGGATGTAGCTTCTTTCTGCTCCTAGAGATAGGGTCCCTCTGCCCCACTAATCTTCTCCAGACAGACAAGTATCAAACATTTATAAAGGGCATTTAGGAGACAATATAGCCTTTCAGTTCCAATATTTGATAAACTTCTCCACCCAGAAATCTTCTTTAGAATCTAATCCATATGCCCTATTCCTCTTTTAAAATTATATCCCTCTTGTTCCATCCTCAGCAAAGACTGAAATTAGCTGGTCACCATCATCAGAACAATAGTCCTTTATTTCAGTGAAACTTGAATAAATTGCACTTCTACTTTCTTTTTTAGTAGACTCTTTCAGATTTATTTTTACTTGTGTTTATAGGTTTCCCTTTATAATGACGTTCTTTATTCAGAAGTCCCAGAGCCATATTTGTTAAACTGTAAATATTCACTAATTGAAGGAAAATTTCAGCATTCTGAAAATGCCTGGCTAAACATTCATGGTTTCAGCATGTTTTCCAGATGAAAGCTATATATATTCTTTAAGGCGTGATCATATGTTTATACCTTAAGAAGGGAATTGGGACTTTGAAAATACTTGAATGAAAATAAACACTAAGACTCTGATCGTGGTTATGACAATTTTAATTATTGTGCTTCTAAAATAGGCCAGGCATACTGAAATATGACATGCTCCTAGTCCTCAAGAAGTTCACAGTCTTACTGACATGTATCTAAGATATAATAATAAATGAAACATACAAGATGCCATGAGTCTTAACTCTGCAGGCTAAGGATGAAAAGAAAGGTCAAGAAAGATCTCAGTATGATGAAGTCTCAGCTGAATCTGAAGCTGGAGATGCCCCAGACTGCAAAGAATGATCTTAAAAACGTTAAAGCAAAATGAACATGTGCAAAGGTAGAGAGGCATAAAGGAGCTCACTCTTTGGGGGAACTGAAAAATTAGAAAGCTTCAAGTTTAGAGAATGGGGAGGGACAGGGTACTGGGAAAGCAACAGTTAAAACTGAAAAGGTAGCCAAGGCCCAGGACATGGAACTATGTTCTGTACAGCTACATTAGAATTTTGTGTTGAAAGAAGTTCAAAGAAAATTAACGAAGTCAGATGGCTGTGCGTCAGGATCACTGCAGAGAGCAGAATGGAAGGAAATCTGAAGGCAAGAGCCCCCATAGAAAGGCTGACTCACAAGTTCAGTGGAGGCAGATATGGGTGTGAATTAAGGTAGTGAAAGGGAAATGGAAATGAGACCATGAAATTAAGATACTCCTGAGAGGAGACGTAGAATTAACAACTTGGTAACCTAAGGGAGTGATGATAAAGAACTGGGAGGGCTTGAAGATAAAGGTTTTCAGCTTGGACTGGTAATATCATCAACTTAGGCAACAGAAGTTGAAGAAAGATGCTGGGCAGAAAAAAATGAAAGACTTCACTGTTGGCCTTAGGGAATGTGAACTCGCAGTGAAGCCTCACAATGAGAACAGGGGGTGTTGCATAAATGGTGTTTTATGCTGATGCTCAGCTGAGGGTGGAGGGGATGAGTCCAGAGGTGCTGTGTAGTTATAATTTGCACAAGGACCCCAGTGGTGGATCAGGGGCAGATATTCAATAGACAGGAGCAGACTGGAGAGCAACACTACAATAAGCAGTGTAGGAAACCTATTTCAACAGAACTGTGCTGACCACTACAGTAGCCGATAGCCACATGTTCACATAAATTTAAAATCACAAAATTAAATATTAATTTCTTCAGACCCATTAGCCACATTTCAAGTGCTCAGTAACAAATGTGGTTGGTGGTTACTATACTGAACAGATATAGACTGTTGGTCTATGGAACTGTGCAGGCATGGCATAAGAAACAGAAGAGGAAAGGTTTGCAGACAAAACCCTGGGCAAGAGAGAGAAGGTAGATAAGTGATGTGAGGAGTAATCAGAGGAGTAAAAAGAGAAAGAAAAATAATCATATGCTGTGAACCAAGAGAACTGAGTTCAGGAAGATGAATTAACCAAGAATATGAAAAACTGCTGCTGCTGCTAAGTTGCTTCAGTCGTGTCGGACTCTGTGCAACCCCATAGATGGCAGCCCACCAGGCTCCCCCATCCCTAGGATTCTCCAGGCAAGAACACTGGAGTGGGTTGCCATTTCCTTATCCAATGCATGAAAGTGAAAAGTGAAAGGGAAGTTGCTCAGTCCGACTCTTAGCGATCCCATGGACTGCAGCCCACCAGGCTTCTCCGTCCATGGAGTTTCCAGGCAAGAGTACTGGAGTGGGGTGCCATTGCCTTCTCCGATATGAAAAACTAAGAGAGGGCAAATAAGATGTAAACAGTTATCTTTAGGCATTTGTGAAAGGTGAAAGGGTTAGTCGCTCAGCTCTATCTGACTCTTTGCGACCCCCATGGACTGTAGCCCACCAGACTCCTCTGTCCATGGAATTTTCCAGGCAAGAATACTGGAGTGGGTTGCCATTCCCTTCTCCAGGGGATCTTCCTGACCCAGGGATTGAACCCGGGTCTCCTGTATTACAGGCAGATTCTTTACAGTTTAAGCCACCAGGGAGCAGAGTATTAAAATTACCAATTTTTTTCAGATGTAAAGTGACTCCATGAGGCTAACTCTCCTACTCAGATGACAGGTACAGTATTTAGAAAGAACTCTAGTTCCTAACAGGAAAGGACATGCAGAAATGTGACTATTCTCTTCCTACACTTTATCAAAGAAGGGGAAACCTTGCCAAGCTGTTATCCTTAGCCATCATCTTTCTGGGAATTTCTGAGAGTCTCTAATGAAGGTCTGTATCTTAGCTGAATAGGTTTCTGGAAATCCTATGTCTAATAACTATATTCAGACAACAAACAGCACAGAACATTATTTTCTCAGATTAAAAGTTAAATTGATAGAACAACAGTTATCAGGGGCTGGAGGCAGGGTAAGTAGGGAGTGAATTTTTAGTAAGTACAGTAGAGAGTTTCAGTAGAGATCATGAGAAAGTTCAGATAAATAGTGTTCATGTTTGCACAACAGTGTGACTGCCCCTAAGTGTTACTTGCTCAGTTGTGTTCACTTCTTTGCAATCCCATGGACTGCAGCCCACAAGGCTCCTCTGTCCATGGGATTCTCCAGGCAAGAGTACTGGAGTGGGGTGCCATGCCCTTCTCCAGGGGATCTTCCTGACCCAGGGACTTAACCCACATCTCCCACAATGCAGGCAGATTCTTTACCAACTGAGCTACTAGGGAAGCCCCACACTGCACACTTAAAAATGGTTCAAAAGACAAATTTTCTGGAATGCATATATTTTACCACAAATGAAAAAGAACTTTAATGATGCTGAACTAAACTATGTAAAATGGGAGAGAACCTGGAAGAAACCACTTACAACCCTTGACACCTGGGAAATAAAAGATTTCAAACATAAAAGTTGAAAACATTGCACACAAACATCTGTTCCTCAAAGAAACGTAGGTATTTGTATTAGATTTATGATATTAGGTGTGAAAATACGAGTTTGATAAGTTATAAGGTATTAAGCATCTGTTGTTGCTCTTGCTACTGCCTCCTGTGAAACTGTCAATGGTCTGGAAAAATGAAACAAGTTAGAGTTTTAAATGGTGCTAAAAGAACAAAAATGACACTTCTGTGGCAGTCCAGTGGTTAAGACTTCCTGTTTCCAATGCAAAGGATACGGGTTCAATCCCTGGTCAGAGAACTAAAATCCCACATGAGGCACAGCACAGCCAAAAATGATAAAAAAATAAAAAGTAAAATAAATAAAACTAAGGCATGGTACGCCATGTTCATTTTAAAAATTTTAAAAATAAAAAATAAATAAGAGAACAAAATGTATTAGATCAGTTTTAAAATCAGGATGGCATTTATACCTTTTTCTTTACTATTCCTACTCAGGCCAATAGCTGCAGTTTGCTAATAGAGGCAACCACGCTTATACAGGCAAAATGCTCACTGGGCGATTAGAGGGCAGAACCCCTGAATCAGTTCTCTTGCATCCTCTGAAAGGCCCTGGAATGAGGCTCAGGGAAAGAAACATGAAGGGACTCTAAGGGAAGCCAATGGCAACTTTCATTTGTGTCACTGTGTCCATCCAGGAAGCAAATAATGAAGATAAAAATGAAATCCGAGCAAGTGAATGTTCATTAATGTAAAATAATACAATAAGCCAAAGAATGCTTGTTCCAAGATTTTTACGTCATACAACAAATGTCTTCAGGATTTTAACTACTGACTGTCTGCCATCGGTATTCAGACTTTTCCTGGTGGACCCACTGAAAAGCTGAAAGTAAACACCTGAGCATTCATGGATGGCACCCTGTTTCTTCTCCAAGGATATTAACCAAATAGGGAACAGGGTCCTCTTTTAGTCCAGCCAGTTTCCCCAAGCTCTGTTCAGATCACAGAGGAATTCTGCTGTACAACCTAACAAATACAGTTACCTCATGACTGTAAGCTGAAAAGTACCAAGAACAGACACTGGAAGAGGAGACCAAGCACACGGAAAGAATCAAAGGAGGAAACAAAGACAAATCCAAGGGATAAGTCATACTGTACTTACGACTTTCAGCCTGGTAGTCTGGCACAAACTGCTCATCATTGTCAGGTACCTGAGCTGAAGGGAAAAATGAAAAAAAAAAAAAAAATTAAGAGAGAAACTGCCAAAGCATAAAGAATGTCAAGTAACATCTCTCATGGGAGATTTTTTTTTAGGTTGAGACCAAATCTACCATTATTTGCCAGTGAGCTCCTATTTCAAATGGTATTGACAGCAAAATTCAAGAAGGGAAATAGAAGCAATCATCAATGTCAACCAGCAAACACATATATCAGAAATAAAATGGTGGCAGTTGTAGTTTCTCTGCATTTTACTTGCCACATGGAAATAAAAAAAAACATGAAAATAAAAGCAGCTACAGGAATTCTATTAGCTGCAGTGTTTTTTTTTTGTTTGTTTTTTTTTTTGCAAGAATGGAGTAAGAAGTATTTCAATTCACCTACTGCCGATGTTTAAACAGCCCATTTACATTTATCAGAGAATTCTTTCAAACGATGTGCAGTTATTACACAAACCCCTCTTGCCTTTCAGAAATGTCTGTTTTTGATGTGTTTGACCTACTGCTAGACTACCATAATTAACATTTGCCCTAAATTTGGCCAAAATACGTGATAATGTTTTTTACATGAAAGACAGTCATTGATTTTGGTCATATGGAATAAAATATTATATCTCAATGATTATGGTCACAATCATAAAAATAACAGTTAACAAAAATAAACCTCATATTTTTATTCACAATATTTTCCAGGTGACCATTCAACACTAACAAAAAGAATATCACTATTTCATCAGTCTTAGTATCAAATGACTTCCCTGTCTTTAGTAAAGGAATAAAACAATGAATATAGCAAGAACTTAATGTATTCAGCAATCAAAACAGAAGTATATATTTTACTTCTAGAATATTTTTATCACAGTTAATTCAGGCATCAAAATAACCTACTCCAAATTGACATAACATTACAAAAACAAGTTTCCATATACACACAAAAATATGCACAATTACACACATACAAACTACATAAAAGTGGGGTCACTTTTAATTTGGCAAAAATATAATGAGTTATCATCCTAGTTAACTTTAGGTATAATCTGATCAGCTAGTATTATTTAACTAATATTACCTAATCCTGAAACTTATCTAATCAAGTCATATTAAAACAGATGTAATTTTTTTTTAAGTACCTATTCTGTGAAAACAATCAGTCTTTGTTGAAAAAGTTTTGGGTTGGCAATAGAGTTAAGAAAAAAATCCATATAAAGAGAAATTCGATATTTAAAAAATTCTATATAAGAAAGTAATACAATATACACACAATTCAAATGTCTGGTACGTCAGCTTATGTAATAGGATTTTTAAAAAAAACATATCTTTTGAAAAAAATTTGTTATATTTCAAGAGCAGAATAAATGATAATCTTGCAAATTGCCAAAATATATGCAGCAGGACATTCAACTATTTTCTAACAACTTTCTTCTGTTCACCAATACTTAAGTTTATTATAGATAAATTACATCCCCTGCCACTAAAGGAAATGAGACAAATTAAGAACTTTTTTTCCAAATTAGAACTGATGCCTGTTTCACCAGCCTGTACTGGAGGAAAAGGTGTATTTTCTTCAGGTTCCACTAACATCTGATACCAAGGTTAATCAAATCAAGCAACTTTCAAATCATTTTTCTGTGCTCTGCTGTGTAAACTATGCAACATTATTTAATCTCTTTGAACTCCATTTCACTCATCAGTTTAACAGTGATAATACATATTTTTCATGAAGACTAAATGAAATAGTTTAAACACAATGCCAGTCACAATATCAGATACTCAAAAAATGTTACATATTTTCTTCTTTCCCAACCTCCACCACCCACAATTTTTTTCCTTTCACACACGAAATACTACTCAAATTACTATAATGCAAGTTTAATATTCTTACTTCTAATGAATTAGATTGGATATGAAAAAAAAAATCACAGCTAAAATTTGTACATTAGTATTCTCTTAGTTATAATCATTTTTTGACATTGCAGTAAGCCTCACTTTTCTCGAAGACTCACAAATTATGTAGAGGAATGCCCTTTAGAGTAAGTGTTTTCACCAAAAAAAGTACAAAAATGTCTTAAATATTTATTTAATAAATGACAGTGGGCAGACAGAATCAAACCCTATACATTTTTTCTATCATATCTACACGTTTTGGTTTTTGCTCTAAATTCACAGCTAAACAGAGATAACCATTGAGATGCGAAGTTATCAACCACAGCAATTACTACGCTTTTAAAAAGCCAACATTTACAAGAATCTAATAAAAATGTAATATCCCTTTACAGGAATAGTTAAAAATAGCAAATGAGTAACAAATATATTTGTAACAGAATATGCTGGTATGAATGTCCTAAAGGCCAAACTTTTTTTTTTCTTACTATCATAAGACAAATTTGCAACTCCATGATATATATCACTGCAAGAAAGGTATAAAAATAACTGGTGGATAAGTAGTATATATTGGCATATGTGTGGGGTGCGGGTCGGCGGGGGGGAAGTTGTTGAGTGGAGGGGGCAGAGGTAAAACTTTGGGAAGAGAAGAAATCAGAAGTTATACCTCACAGAGACAGAAAATAGCTACATACTAACAATTTTGTAAAAAGAATAAGAATTGCTATTTCTAGTCTAACTCCTTAACATACTGAATAAATACTTCACACTTACGCCTGAACATATTACAGAATTTTAACAAAAAACATATGACTCACAGTTTCACAGAAGCTAATCTTGAGAAACCGAATAGACCAAATGAAGCAGCATGCCACTTAAATAGACAAAGGCTTCAGTCTATCTCTAATTTCAAGTTAGAGTCAAAGGAAAGCAGTTAACGAAAAACACAAGTTGGATCTGGGCAAGGAAAATATGACAAAGTATTGCCACACTCATATCATACATTTCCTTTTCTGCCTCCATTCACGAAAATTCTATGAAGTAGCAAACTACAGCTGCCTGAAAATTTGTGGCAAGCCATACCCACTCCAAAGAGGAAAATTTAACAATAGAGGCCAACCTAAATATATATATATATATATATAGTTATTTTACTACTATCTATTATAAACTATGCTTGGAATAATCACCTTTGGGGAATGAAAATGTTTTCCCACACTCTGTAATTAAAGAGGAAGGGGAAGAGTAAGAAAGGGGAAGAGAAAGTATATACCAAAAGACCAATAAAAGGCTTTCAAGAAGATGAAGCATGTGGATTTTATTGGTAATAGCTGGAGCGCTCTGTCAGTTCCTTGCACATTAATAGACAAGCTGCCATCAAGTCTCAGGACTTCGGCTTTAAAAGCATAGTATGTGCACTCTCAGCTACTTGCTTTACCTAGATTATCATTGAAAGTTGTTTTTTTCTTCCCCCCTCTCTCCTTCTCTTTTTTATTACATTGCAATATATAGTATAAGAGAGAAAATCATGAAAATATTAACCACAACCTTGATGTCACAGAATCATTAATCCTTATTTTGAATTTTAATATATACTTTCTTAACTGACATTGCCTAGGCAAGGGGGTGAGGTGGAGAGCAGACAATCTTTAAACAGTTTGTCTCTCTTTTGTGCTTGCTTTTAACGTTCAAATAAAGCAGTAATCATTACTTAAGAAAAGGTGAATGTTGAAATATTTTCCAAGTTTGGCTACAGACAAGGAAAAACCGTCTTATTCTTACAAACTAGGCGCCTGTCGGGTTTTCTTTTAAAGCTAGGGAAAAAGTGGAAAACTTACAAATGAAACAAATGTTAAGTTGAAAAGGGGTTAATATTTAATTAAAACCAGTTCTATCCACTGTAACAATGACCTGGAGCCAAACAAGGCGGAAGATGTATGAGTCATTCTTTCTGCCCGTGAATGAGACAGCTGATCTCCTCGGCAATTCCTCCAGACAAGCAGGCAGAACTGGAGTTCTGCCTCCATTCACAAAAACACAGTCCAGCATGAGCCATGTGGCTCAACCGCAATCTTTTCATGTCACACCCTTCCAGAGAGTTAAGGCAAGTCAACTTGAACTTGCAATATAAACACACCAATTTTACTGCTCTATCTCAAATACAGCTCAGATCCATCAAGGTATATGTTTAAATAAATGGCAAAATGAAATCCATATATACATTTACATATATTTAATCCATCCTGCTCTATAGGGTAACTTGTCACAGAAACTTGAATGCATAAAACTAAGAAGAGGGAAAGACAGATGGATGGATGGATGGATGGATGAAGGAAGGATGGAAGGAAAGAGGAAGGGGAAAAAATGACAAAGCATTAAAGAAATACCTTTTATTTTTCTTGCTTATTCTTCAAATGCTCTTTTTATTTTAAGATTATAATAGCCTATTGCTTAACTTCATAGCATTTCCCTCTCACAGGATAAGAAACAAGTTTCTCTGAAGAAATTTAACTTTTCTTTTAAATAAAACAATAAGAAAATCAACCTTCACACAGTCGTATTTTGTTTAATTCTACAATGAAGCGTCAGGCCATGGAACGAAATAATCATGAAACCTCTAAGCCAGGTTTTATACCACATCCTCTTTTAACATTAAAATGATTGTACCAATGTATAAGCATTAATTAATGCAGAGGTATAAATATATTTAAACAGCCCAAAAAGGGGGCTATTCTTCCATGGCAGAAAAATCTTTTATAGTGATAAAGTCATGCTTTGTGTATGCTCAAAGAGAAAGAAACCAGTAACTTTCAGTTGTTTTTAGCCTTAAATCAACTTCAATTTCCTAACTTTAACTTATATAGAGGTTTGAAAACTTACGCATAGCTCAGAGCTGTTGCTGTCAGCAAAACATTCTCTATAAGGTACTGAGAGCTGACTTATATTATTATTGTTATTATTATTATTTTAATTACAATGTTGCACAACAAAGGGAATAAAGTTTTCCTATGAAATTTAACAAAGTACACATTTTCTGTAACTGAATTAGCTTAGTAATTTTATTAACATATATTAAGACCTTCTGGAAAAACTATATCTAGGCTATACGAGATCCAAATTTTATTTTTTTAACAAATATTTCTATTTTGCAAATAGATTCTAGATGAAATGCATTTATATATTGTCAATAAATGCTGAAAAATATAATATGTTTATTCCAACTGCTATCCCTTAGTCAGGTCCAAACAAGAAGTCTTTGTTTCATAGTTTAGAGTATTTCGTGGTACAAGAAAAAGATGGGCAGTAGCTCCCTTTTGCCCCCTCACAATGACTCTTGCTCAACACTAGAAATAGTATGGACTTCTGTAATTTGATGTCTAATTCTCAATTCCTCTTTTTAAAAAAAAAAAACAACACACAAATAATGAAGTTTTTAAGCCTTTTCTCCTAACTGCATCACATGGAGGAAAAAAAAAAAAATCTATGAGTACATATCCAATTTATGTTTGATTTCAAAAAGAAAGTGTAATTTTTGAAAAATAAAAATGAATGCATTGTAATAGCTTTGTATTGTGGGTGACATTATGCACATTGAGTAACAACATATCATTTAAAGAAATTCATGATAAATGATTTTGAATATAAATTTAGTATCAACCACTAAAGTTGAGGAGATACGATGATATCTCTGCTTTTCAGCAAACCTGATTATTAATGGAAGGTCACAGAAAACAAAAGGAAAAAGCTTATCTGCACAAGGGCATGAGGTAATAATAACCTTTAGAGTAGAAAAGTTATTTTTAGAGATACAACTTTGACTCAAGTGTCATGGCAGCATGAAATTTAACTTACATCACAACTGAAAAACATTCTGCCCTGATAGGGGCGAATCATTGTTGACATTTATCCTTAAAACTACTAACGAAAGGAAACCTCACGGACATCTAGACCAACATCAAAAATAACACTCAAAAGTTGCTATATATTTATATTAGCTACATATGAAATGTATCATTTCTCTCTAAGTTGTGTTAGCAGGTAAGCTTTAATGAGTAACTTTTAAAAATGTGAGCCTCTTTTAACTCACTTCTACATCCTTCTATTTCTGTCCTCCACATATAAAAGGTTCCATTTTAATGATGAATTACTAGGATACATTTCCTTAAAGCACCACTAAAAAAGCATGTTACCAAGATGTTATTAGAATGGACATTTGAACTCATTATTCCATGGATCAAATAATTGGAATTGCCTGTCAATGGCAATCTAATTCAAAAGTCAAAGAATCAATAAAGAGTTGTACATGGAAAATGACAACATAAGTAAGTGGCTTTGGCAAAATTTTAAATAAGCACATTCTCCATTTTTTAACTGCTACTGTGGCCACTGAAGACATAACCTTTTCAATTTTCTTCAGAATGAGATGTGATTAAAGTGTGGCATATATGTTTAAAAAAAAAAAAAAAAAACCTTGAAATTGCAATGTTAGTACTTCAAAAGTGATACTAATATAAAGTTATATTCTTCAAAAATATATTTTTGATCCCTGTTCAGAAATTGCGGTGGGGGGTGGGAGGATGGGGGGAATGGAAGTATGTATTTTTGGAGAACACTTTAGTGAACCGAAAAGACTGGTTCCAATCTCACCCTCAAACAAATCCTGCTTTATCTACCCCAAATTTTTCCTTGGACATACAACACATTTCATAATCTATAATAATCTACTTATGACTAATTCATGGTGCACTTTGGGTCTACTTTATAAAAAGTCTTATAGAAAAAAAAAACAAATTAAACCTGAGAGAATGTATTGTTTCCCAAGTATTTAGGGACTCTGATTATTTTTTTAAAAATTCCTATGACATATCAGAACTAACTTGACTTTCCTGTCTAATACATTTTTAGACCTGTTTAACTTTCCAATGGGATTCTTACTCAGGGGAGAATCTTGGTTAACTGCTAATGATCTTTTTTTTAAAGGGTCAAGATGCCTTAAATTCTATGGTATCCTTCTTAGAGATAAAACATTATGAAAAGAAATAAGTAAATGGTTCACAGTCTGACAGCTTGGCAATGTTTTAATTTCTGGATGTCCAGAAGGACATAAATGAACAGATCTAGCTACCAACGAATAAACTAATGTAACTTTGAGATCTCAGCTAATGTTGATCAAGATGTAGAATAAGTTAAAATGCTAATGCAAATATCATATAAAATTGCTAAAAATAAAAATAAATGTGCAGCCCATTAACAATAAAAAGAAAAATTCACCTTTCTTCTTACTATTAGATTTTTAAAAAATCAAGTTACTGTTAATGCTTATATCATCATAGAATTAAATTATTCTAAAATACAGTCTTATTCATGGTTTGTAAAAGGAGCCCACCTGGTTATTCAATAAAACACTCCAAGGATTAATCCCTGAACTTATTTAAGCTTATAAATTCTTTTCCAAATAAAAGTCCATGTTCTTTCAAATACATCAATCACTTCCTAGGTTTATTTTATAGAAAACTAAATCTTCAGATCCAATTTATAGGTTAAGTTAATTATCACAGGTAAGAATATTCAGCTCAGAGTTTTAAAATAAACTCAGATAAATTACCAAATCACTTATCTGAGTAACAAAGAAACAAAACAAGTCAAAAGTGAAACACTGCACTGAAACTGATTATAAAATGGTAAGAGTCTGTCACAGTTCCACATTTTTAAATTCCAGGAACAGAGTTGCTATGCATATTCAAAATCTGCCAGCAAGTGCACTGACTTGGAATCAGTGAGACTTAAACATCTTAAGAACCAACAAACCTTCCAGAACAATTAAAATAGATATTAGAAGGTATTTTGGAAAAGCGAATAAATTCCCTCATAAATGTAATGTTCTTACAACCTTCAACTCTGCAAAACTTAACAGACAAAAGTTCATGCAAGAGCCTCTGTGCAGATTTTTGCTGAGAAAGTTATGTTTGAATATATGGTTTATGTTGCAATAATAAGTAATCTATTGCAGTTTCATTTACAGAGACAAGCAAAATGACCTTTAAATATAACTAAAACTTTCATTAACATACAAGTACAGTGACTCTTTCAAAGGGCTCCTGGAAAAGCTATTATTTAACTTAAAAGCTTCATAAAGATTGTAGGAGCTCTTTGGAAAAACTAGGATATCAGCAACACAAAGAAACTTATTTTATATGCTAACAGCAATTTGATCAACTACAAGCAAGACCACCGAAAAACCACATCAGTCTGCCTCAAAGTAGCAACAGCAATGCTCAATTCCATTTTAAAGACCCTCTCTCTTCTTTGAACCATCTTTAAAAAAATCTGTTCCAAAAATTGCATGTTTCCCATATAATGTAAAGATAGAAATAACACAACTGTACTCAATGCTTAAATATCTATAATTTTCTCTTTGTGTTTCCCACAAGATACATAATATAATAAAATTATTTCACATTTAGCATAACAAATCCAAAGGAAAAATTTCAAATTATAGACACCAACAAAAGTCCCTCAGCATTAGACATATCTCAAGTTGCATAAAGCTGTACTGAAGCAGTATCCCCTTGTTCCTATAAAATAAAGTTTCACACAATAAAAGATACAATAGATGGCAACACAAAATGTTATCCAAAAGCAATCAAAATTAAAAGCAATGCCTTTAAATGTCTCCTTGCTACATTAAATAAATCCTAATACAAGCAACAAAATAGCAAAAGTCAATTTCAACAAACATCACATCATAGTAACACACAGAAACATTTTAAAAATCTTCCAATCCCCCTAAGATTTATTTTAAAGCCATAGATATCCTTAGCATTGGATACACACCTAACGTTCTGTGTTGTGAGCAAGGTGGAAAGAAGACACTTGCACTTAAATCTTGAAGCATCCCGTCCCGATGAACCCAGTGAAACTAATTTCTGCCATCAGAAAAGTCCTCCACCAGAACACCAAATAATGATATGCGCTGCTCTAAAGGAAACAGCAAGCCGGGTTCTGGCTCTAGGAGGTCTCTCGAGGTACAATAATATAAACCTGATCAATTGCAATTAAAATCTGAACAGAGGCTTAGAACTTGAAGTCTTGGTGCATTAGTTCTTGCCAAAAGCAGATGTGATTGTGAGCTGGAAGCAATTTCTCCTGGTAATTTGTGATGACACTGGGTAGTGCAGTCCCAGATTCCCCAAAGACAAACTCATCAGAGGCTCTAATGTATGCATGACACATGAGGTGGCTCTTTTAGAGCTCAATTAATTGGGCTGAACATTAAGACAGCAAGTTCAGGACTTTTTTTTTTTTTTTATCTTTCCCTTCTAGAGTTGCTTTTCCCCTCCTTTGAAAGCAATTTTTTGCCTTACCTTCTGCAAGCCATGTTTCCTGTAATTGACTTAGATCTTGAAAGAGTTCTAAAAAACAAGTCAAAGACATAAACAAAAGATTTGAAAACCTTTTAGGCGACATTAAATAGAAATGTTTGTCATGAAATTAGTCCTATAGATCAATTTAATTTGGGGAGAGGCATCAATAAAGAAATGAGGATTCATAACTTAATTATACCAACAATCCTGCCCATTTTGATGCCTACTAAGCAATGCTTCTCAGTGTCTTTTTTACCCCCTTTTAATACATAGCTTAATAAATAAGCCTAGAGACCTCAAACAACACACTTACAGTAGAACTCAAAAAGGTTGAGATGAAGGTGTGTCTATCCTCAGAAACTTTTTTTAAACATATTCAATTCTTGATAAAATAGTGTTAGGGGAAAAATCAGAAAGACTAAATAACATTTTATTTCTGTCTTCCAAATCTTCTATCAAAGATTTAACAGGACATGGTATAATTTTCAAAGTACTATATGTTTTGATGTTCAGTGCTTCAGAACTCAAAGGGACAACTATTAAATACAAGATTTTAGAAGAAAATTTGTACACTAATAGGTTTACAAAAGTAAATAGATAATTCCCAGGCACCTGCTTATTATCAAGTGCAAAACTGTGTATTCTGTCACTGGGGAGGGAGAGGTATGTGTAACTTATTCCTACTTATATGAAGATTTGAAGAAGTTTGAGAATTCAATATACCTAATCTAAATGGCAAACTGAACTTTGATAATTAAATCTAAGTTTATTAAGTTTATTATGAATGCCCCCATACGGCTGGAATAATTGATAACATATTGACCTCCTATCAATAGTTCATAGAAAGAATCTGCAACTTAATTTCCTAAATATGTATTATAATTATTAATTAGGTCTTAATTATGATTCATTGACCACTTAAAAGGCCTATAAACAAGGTATTATGACCATACCATGTGGTCATCAAAACCATCTCTGAAAAGTTTGGTAACAGTATATGTTTTAGTGTAAGGAGATGGGAAACCAAACAGTAACTTATATTGCTCAACTTCTAATGGAGGAGAAAAGAGTAATTAAGCTGTGCGCATAGCTGTCTAATTTGTTCCTCTGTGTTGGATATTTTCAAATTGTTACCTTAGTGTATAGGATTGCTTATATGCCATATGGACAAAGGTATTTAAACACAAAATGGTTAAAAGAAGGATGTCACTCTTATTATTTCCTTCTTTCATTAGTTTGTGACAGGGCCATAAAACAGCAAACTGTCACATCACATTAATTGCTCCAAATACAAGTCTTGCTTAAATGCAGTCATTTGAAAGTTTATTATTCTTAAGGTAAGACTGAATGCTTCTCTTCTTTATGAGGGTGGGAAGTACAGGTAAAGAGGGGGAATTCAGCTCTAAATCAAACCTCACCTTCTGAATCATGAGCCAGATCTCTGTTAATGAATTTTCTTTTCCTGACATTTGTTGGTTTCTCGTTACAATTTCTCCCACGCTGATTCTACAAAGGGAAAGATAAAATTCTTTTAAAAGAATGTAAACCTCAGATGTCACACAGACACACACACGCACACACACAGGCATACAGAAGTCTACTGGATCCTCTCCTTAAACAGAAAAATAAAAGTCCATGGTATCAATCCCAATATCCATTTTCTGCATTCATTTGACAGTGAAAGCATATGCTGAGAATTCAACAGCCAGGGAGAGTTGCTTCCCTGTGCGGATCTGAATACACTGTGTATCAGTCATAGATTCATGGTATCTCAGCATCAAAACAACATTAAGCAATTACACTTAAAGTCGTTTTTAGGCTAGATCGAAGCTAGATTAAAACACAGTTGAAGTTTATTCTCTCAGATAATCCCCTAAAAAAAGAACAAAAAGAGAGTGATGAAATGAAAAACATAAGAGAGACAATGAGAAAGAAGAAGAAGAAAAAAGAAACAAAACCCATGTAAACAAAAAAGTGTCAGCATTTGTCTCAACTTCATTCTTTTCAATGTGGCAGACAAACCCAGCCAAAAACTTTGAGTGCAGCAGCTGCTGCTGCCCTCCTTCTCTTCTTCCACTCATCTTGAGCACTTTAAACAGAAAAAAAGGGGGGGGGTCTTAAAAACAAAACTATGCCTTATCCAAATCACTGAAAGGTAAGCTCATTTTGAAGACTGGGCTTCTAGAAGCAGAGTCGCCCTACAGTGGCAACAAAGCAGATAAAGTATCTGCAGTCCCAACCCCCTTGCTCCCCCCCCACCTTCTCACTCGCCCTCCTCCCCCCTCTCCCCTCCGTCGGAGTCAAGTTTATAAACAGCAACTTTCGAACTGATCACTCACATTGGTGACCATGTAAGGCACTTGCTGGTCATAAAATCCATCCATTCTGCTGCTCTTCGCAAATCTCAGCTCAGTGTTTTATATTTTAAGCATCTAGCTGGAGATTTCCTCGGAATCTGGACTTCTATCAACCTAGAGGGGAACAAGATGGCTTTTAGGCTTTAAAAAAAAAAAAAAAAAAATCATGAATGAAGCTCTTGAATTTGCATAGCTAATTATCCTCCGACAGTCCCATTCACAAAAATAACCCTCCCTACACAGCCTCCTTCACCTGGATCCAAAGAGAGCCAAGAGAGTTCACAATTTACATATTTTCCTCAGTAGCAAAAATTCGAACAAGAGGCGATGTATTTATTTTCACTCTCGATGTTTCCCTGCGCGGTCGGTGTACCCCGGGCAGCTCTGATTCGCAAACGTGTGCAAAACTAGCAATGGCGATCAGCGAGACTTGCTTTGCACCTAACGGGACTAAAGAGACGGAGACACCTCTTTCGTAAGGATAGTTTTTGCAACCCACAACCATGCAATTATCTGGAGAGACATAAAAAGTTGTCGGAAAGACCCACCTGAAAGCCACGCTAGGCGAACGGCTGCAAAAAATTCCCTCCAATTTTAATAAAAACATTAATTATTGCCCAGCACTTCCCCCTTGGAAGCCGAAAGCGCCTCTGACAGAGCTCAATTCGGTGGTTTTTCCTCTACTTCTCCTCCAGGGGCCTCCAATCCAAACTGATGGATCGCTGCCTCCCATTGGCTCCGCGTCTCTTTCACAAGATCAGATTTCGGGCTGTCAATCAGGAGGCTCGCTGCCCCTTCTCGTGAATCTCCCGCGCCCCTCTGCCCAAGCTGGTGCTGTGCCTGCCGGCGCTGTGACCACAGCCTGGAAACTCCACAGAGCAAATCGGCTGCCGTCCTAACCTGCTGCTTATTGTTAAGGCGCCTGGGGACACCGAAGCCATGTGTATCGAGTCGCCAGTTCTCCTAACTGGTGTGTTTGGTCCACTATCGGACTGAAGCACTTTCCTAAAGCACTTTCGTTCGCGTCAGATACATACTCTGAAGCGCGATCTTCCAAGACCGTGGGTCCGTAGTCTCCTACCTCACCTTCCTCGAGATCTCCAGTCCCTCCACTTTGAACCTGATAAGGAACCCACCTCGCAATACAGCCTCGTTCCTACTAAGCTTTTGGCCCAAGTTCTCTTCCCGTTTTTCAACGCCCACCATCACCGTTATGATGTATCAAAAACATTTTTTTTAAAACGTCATCCTCAAGTCAGTCTTTCATGGGACAGTAAGATCTGTGGGGAAAGCTCTTAGGAGAAGCAGAGGAATTGCTTTTTAGAAGGGGTTGCGTTGGGAGGGGGAACTGAGAGAACTACGGAGCTATCTAAGTGAGGAAAAGTATAAAATGTGTCCCACGTGTGCACTCCAACTAGGTGTTTCGAGTCCCCAGTGGAGGTGGGGAGGGGCAGGGATGGGTTGGGGTAGCTCGGATATCCTAGGGACTCGCACATTTCCTGAGCTTTTGTTATGTATACACGGAGGCGGAGGGTGTCACTTACTGTACTTGACGCTTTCACTTCCTCTCCAGTTTTTAAACTGCTAGAGCCGGGAGTTGGTGGCGAGGGGAGAAGGGGGGTCGGGTTTCAAGGACAATGACTAGGACGTTAAAAAGGGAGGGCTGCAATTCTGAAACCACTTGCCTGACCCTCCAACCTGGCTTAGAGCTGTAAAGAGTCACTTAAGAAAGCCTCGGCCCAACCGGGGCTGAGAGGCCGCGGAATGGCACCGGGGACTCAGCGGTGTTAAAATTCATTTGTGATCCTGGTGGCGACCAGAGCTAAAGACCAAAGGAAATTTTCGGCAGCTGTTCAGCCCGTTGGGAAACGTGCTGCAATTCTCAATTTCTAATTCAAAGTTTTTCCTTAAATGGAACATTATGGAGCCATATTAAACTGCAGTATGAGTGCACAAGACGCAATTCCGGACCCATGGAAGTCAAGGGTCAATTTTTTTAATTAATAATAATAATATTAAAAACCTTAATACTGGGGAAACACCCAATAACTGTGGACAGCAAGGGCACACACCGTGAGTTCTTTAAAAGCAGTGAATCAGAGTTAGCCGGTCCTAAGGCGCGCACCTACAAGTATTTTAAGCGGGAACCGCACATTTACCCCGGCCAGGGAGAGGTTTGGGCGCAGCCTGGCTTCAAGGCCGGCACAGTGAGGCTCTCGGGTACTTTCCCAGGGTGCAATCAGGCAGCAAGCGTGCCCCGCCGCCCAACACTCCCGGGATAGCCCAGCCCCTCTAATCTGGGCAACAGTTTCCAAAGACCTTCTCTGCGCCTGGAGCCGGACGGGTAACCAGGGTAACAGGAGGGGGCGGAGCTTCGGGCTCAGCCCCCGCGAGGTTCTCTCCGCAGCCAATAACGTACCGTCTGTTCCCAGCCCATTGTTGTTTATTGCTGACCCCGCAGCGCTCCGCTAGGAGATTGGCCGCTTTAGGGAAGGAGGCGGAGCTTCTCCCTCCCTTGCACCCACCTTTCAGCTCCATTCACAAAATTCCGGCCTGTCTTGGTCACGTGGTGGGGGCGGGGAGCGGTGGGGGAAATGACACAACAAAGGCCCAAGTTTTCCAAACCACAAAACTTTTTTCTGCCTCGCTACCTCCTCCAAGCCCCGTCAACCAACAAATATTAGAAGATGAGGAAAAGTAGGCTTGGGTCTTGGAACATAAAGGGTGGGAGTTGGGGGTGGGGTGGGGGGAGTGCGGCGGGAGCTAGAAATCAAAGGAAGACTCGGGGTTAATTCCAGGGTACACTGCATATGAGAAGAGCTGCAAAAGAGGAAAGGAAGAGAATTTAAGGAGAGGTGTGAGAAAGCGTTAAAGACAAACTAGGAACTTTTGCTTGTTGCTGCAAGTCACTGCTTTTAGACTGACAAGCAGTAAAATGGATTTCAGTTTTTTCACAACATTCTGTAATGTTCATTTCTACCTTAGATGCATCCCATAGTTTATTAATTTTTTAAAGTTTCCTTTACGAACACTGCAGGCTTTCGCTGGCTGACAGTTTTAGTTTCCATTTCCCAAAACTTCACTCTTTCATAGGCACCCCAAAGCACTGCCGCTTCTCCCCACCTAGGCTGGATTGACCAACAGAAGCGGAGACTTAATCCTCGGATTTGATTACGTATTGCAGGGGCTCCATATTTCCCCCTTTGGATTCTTTAAACGAACTCAGCTTTTAACTGTGTGATCTTAACAGCAATGGAATATGATGATACATATTCAAGCCAGGCTACAGCTCAGTTTTGTTGAAAGAGTACACAGTTTTGAGATAAATATTTCTGTATAGCAAATGGACTATCAGACTATTCTCCCTCTTCTCTCTTTCTCTTCTGTCCTTTTTCTCTCTGTCCTTTTTGTGCCGTGATACTTAGTGAGACACTAGCTTGTAGTTTGGTTACTGTTTATCTTCTATGCTTGGCGCTGGGAAAAACCAGTAGACCCAGTGGCTGAAGACATTGAAAGGGCTAAAAATTCGTTTTTCAGAAAACATTACCATTGTGGAAAATGTCTACAGAGGCAGCTGTTCTATTCACAGAGGAACGTCCAAAGTTGCACAAAGTTTCCACTACTTTTAAAAGTGAGTCTTTAAACATCAGCTTAGTAAATGCCAGTTCTTCTTGAATGGAAAATTTCATTTTGGCAGGATTTCAGGCATAGAATGGCAGAGCAGAGGCCAAGAGGCTTTGACATTTATTTACTTCTATTTTGAAATTCCATTTGGGTTTTGAAATTAAAACTCTTGAGAGAAAGCCCATTTCTCTCCCCCCTCCCCCCATAAAAATCCATTTCTGAGGTTGGAAAGTTTTTAACTTGCATATAAAGCTATTTAAATCTTTATAGTTCCTTTGCTGTTATTTAATAAAATAAAAATCACTATTATTCTGGAGTTAACTTATTATAGCATTATACTGAAAATGCATGGTGGTAAATAGAGCACATTTCTAAAAGCAAAAAGAGAAACTAAGGGTACTGATTGATTCAATGGGTGAATATGATTGAAATTAAGTAAAATTTTGTCCAAATTGGGTTGATTATTAAGTAAAACAGTAACCTGTATAATTCTTTAAATACTTTTTATAGTGAATTGCTAATGGCCTAGTTTGCACAGAGCTACATCAAATAAATAAGGAAAAGATAGACTATTAAAATAGCCAAGTGGAGATAGGGATGAACAAGTGAACATAAAACTCAGAAACATATACCAGAATGGTGAAAGACAATTAGTGGCTATAGTGGGCTCCCTGTGGGAAGAGAAGCAGCGATCTGAGAAGAGGGTAGACCCTAGGAAGCAGGTAAAGGTGTCAATAAAATTAACACTGTATACAAGGTGTTAGCTTCCACTCTAACCTGCTATTCTCAGCAAGGATATATCTCCAAACTCCTCAAATAAAGAAAATGTAAACATGTGTTTTCTAAAAATATGCTTAACTGCATTGGAAGTCAGAACATTTTTCATTTAAAAAAAGAAAATTTTTAAATCTTTATTCTATCAAGAAGAAAAACAATTCTAATGTCCAGTGATGTTACTGTTGGGATAAGGACACTCATATATATTTCTGGTTGGAATGTAACTTTCTGCACCCTTTTTAAAGTAAATTTGCAGTATCTACTAGACCCTAAAATGTACAATATCTATTAGACCTTAATTAGATCCAGTAATCCTGATTTTTTAAATCTATAAAAATAAAAGCAATGTGCAAAAGGACATTTACTGAAGTATTATGTATAGAGGGGGGAATTTAGAAGCAACTTCAATACCCACCAATAAGGACATGGTTTTTAATACAGTATGGTCATTTCTTACTTTGGCATCCAATTATGGAGGTAATATATCTGTTAAAAAGTATGCTGTGTTCTTGGTTATCAAACTTGAGATTACATAAGAAACTCCTTGTTAAAAATTCATGTTCCTCGATGGATCCATAGAGTTTCTGATTCAGTAGACCTGAACTGAAGCCCAGCAAGCACATCACATGAAAATTCTGTGCAAGGAATTTTGTTGTAGTTGGCTTCTGAATCAATCTGGGGAAACCCCAGGTTGGACCTCTACCAGAAGTCCAAAGGGAGACCTGCGATGTTTACTCGTTCGGACATGGTTCACTTGACCCACAAGATGTTGACACACTTGGAAAATTCAATGTCAACACGTAAAGTTTGTATTTCCACTATTGCTTGGCAAATCAGAGGATATGATAACACTGAGACCAAATTCCCACATAGCAGCCTTCAACTGGAGCCGAATCCCACTTCCCCCTTGTGTACAGGAGCATGGGTATCAGTTTTGCTGTCGTCCACACCTCTTCCCTAATTCCTGTTTTTCTTATTTATGTTACCTACCTGATCCCTGCAAGTATTGGCCTGTGTAAATCCTGCTTTACATGTGACATGCTGTTGTTCAGTCGCCCAGCGGTGTCCGACTCTTTGTGACCCCATGGACTGCAGCAAGCCAGCTTTCCTGTCCTCACCATCTCCTGGAGCTTGCTCAAACTCAACGTTCATTGAGTTGGTGATGCCACCCAAACATCTCATCCTGTGCTGTCCACTTCTCCTCGTGCCTTCAACCTCTCCCAGAGTAAGGGTCTTTTCTAAGGAGTTGGCTCTTCATATCAGGTGGCCAAAGTATTGGAGCTTCTTCAGCTTCAGCATCAGTCCTTCCAATAAATATTCAGGACTGATTTCCTTTAGGATTGACTGCTTTGATCTCCTTGCAGTCCAAAGGACTCTCAAGAGTCTTCTCCAACACCACAGTTCAAAAGCATCAATTCTTTGCCATATGTGACATAGCATATTAAAAAATAAAAGCAAGGGACAGATACAGAATATCATATATTGTTTTGTTCTAAAGGAAAAATAGTGAGCATAAAGATGCCTATATATACATATATGAGACATGTGTATATATACTTATACACTAGTGTTACTCAACATTTTTTTATTATTACCCCCCAAAGAGCCTTTGTGGATATTTTTTATTCCTAACTTCCCTCCTATTAAATTTTGATATTATGGATACACTATTTATCTGTTTATATCCTGTAGTCCTTTGTAAGATCACAAATTAGTGTAACACTAGCATCCATCCTTCCAAGAACCAATTTTCAACACTTGGGGCAATATCAGCCCCACTGCCAATCTATAATGTATAGTGTATATACCTATATTTTTCTCTTTCTATAAGTATTGAATTTACCCAGAAATATTGATTTTTATCATCTAAAAGAAGAATACACAGCCTATCTCTTACTATTAGTTACATGTACCTACAGGAAGTCTGATTAGAGTTGTGATACAAAAGATCTTTACATTTTTCTTTTAGCAAGTGGAATGGTTTATTACAACACGCACATATCATGGTCATTTTTAGTCCATATAAGGGATGAACACATTAGCAGTTTATAGTTAGTTTTGTAAGAACCACAGAACTTTTCACATAGAATAACGATATATCTAGATAGTCATGAATCTTAACTTTGAGTGACTTGTAAATTTTGAAATAAATAATGAACAAAGAGCAAAACATAAATCCTTTACCTTTCTTTGGAAAGAGGACCACTGGCATTTCCTCTAGATTTGAAGGCATGGCACTGATAACTTTAAACAGTAAAGTGTCAGCAGAGGTCACCAGTCTCTATCCTCATAGTTGTTTTCTGGCCCACCGTGGGAGATGCAGGTGTGGTGGAGGTGCTTTCCTCAAATATAAAAGACAAGTTAGTGAAAAAGGGATTCTCAAGGTCCATTTTAGAAATGGAATTTTATTCTCCTGGGACACAACTTGATTTAGAACAATCTAATGACTAACAAGTTAATCATTTTATTATCAATGTTATTACACATTGGGAAGAGGCTTTCAAGATGGGCTTTCCAAAGTACTTTCTGGAAGTATAGCTTTCTTTCTGGAAGTATAGTTTGCTTTTTTACTCCAAGGTAGAATTAGGAGCATTCCTTCCTGTGGCCTCTCAGAGCTGGCATTTTTTGATAGCTCTAAATACTGTGTAAATGTTAATTACCATCCTTCATTCAATAAACTTCTTCGTACTGTGATTACAATTGCGTTCTCAGCTACTGGCATATAGAAGGTGTTGTAGGATGAGTGAACCAGTGAATGGACACCATGCTACTGAATTGCCTTATTCTACAAATATAAATGCATTTCAAATATTCCCTAAGCAATGTTGTAGGCAGTGACTGTTCTGAAAACAAACCAAAATTTACTGGATAGTTGAAAAGGACTGACTGCTGCTGCTGTTGCTAAATCGCTTCAGTCGTGTCCGACTCTGTGCAACCCCATAGACGGCAGCCCACTAGGCTCCTCTGTCCCTGGGACTCTCCAGGCAAGAACACTGGAGTGGGTTGCCATTTCTTTCTCCGATGTATGAAAGTGAAAAGTGAAAGGGAAGTCGCTCAGTCGTGTCCGACTCTTAGAGACCCCATGGACTGTAGCCCTCCAGGCTCCTCCATCCATGGGATTTTCCAGGCAAGAGTACTGGAGTGGGTTGCCATTGCCTTCTCCAAAGGACTGACTACCTGCGTACAAATGGCTTTTAGATAAAAATTCTTAAAATTATCATCAAAAAGAAAATTAAAAGATGCACTGAGCTAAATATATTTCTCCTATGTATTGGTTTCTTTTATTTTTGACACAGATAAACATTCTTTGTGATTTCTAAGGATCTGATATGTGACCAACAGCAAAGTATCTGAATTATATAATTCAGAATCATAACCTGTACCACTGTGACCTTTCTTTCATTTTTAAGCACATTAAATAAAGAGTTTGATGCTCTTGAGATCCCTTATGAAAGAAGTCCCCTAAGTTTATTATTTTTAGTCAATGACTGTGTTAAATAAAATCACTCATAGGACAATAAAAAGTTGTGTAGTGAAAGAGGATTTGGCATCAGACAGTCATGGACATGAATGGTGGCTCCAACAAAGGCCAAATTGCTTCATCTCTCTGAGTCTCAGTTGCCACATCTATGTAATGGATATAAAACCTATCTTCCAAAATTGCTATGAGGAAGAAATGAGCTAATGTATTCAAATTGCCTCTCAGAGTTGGTACTCATAGAAGTTGCCTTTCATGTCCTGTTTATTAGAGCTTCTCTCTGACATCAAACAATAGATTCCGCCTCTCTGGGTCAGTCCTCCTTGGCCTGAGGTCACAGATCTATCCCTATGACCTTCCAGCTAACTTTTAGAATGGTCCTTAATACATGGGACTGGTCTGCCTGGCTTCCTGCCCATGTTTTAAAATAATTTTCCAGCTTCCCATCGACGTGGGAGCAATTCCTGGTCTCTGATATTTTTCCTGCTCCAACCAGGGACTGACACCTCAGATTCCTTTCCCTAGTCTCTTATGATCGGCCAACTTGATGCCTGACACCACATGCTAATTACCTGCAATTCGGATCTCCTCACTGAGTTCAAAAACTCTAGCCTAGTAGTTGAAGGAGACAGAAAATGTTGCCTGACAACAGAGGGATTAGTCTCAAAAAAGTAAAGCAGAAAAGTGGTCCAAAACAGAGTGATTTCTGAAAAGGGGCAAAAGAACAGCTTCATGTCCATCACTTCCTTAAAAGCTAGAAAAGTCGTCCCAGAATGAGGGTCACCAATGATCCTTAAGTCAGCTTCTTGGTATTTGAAGAACAATGTGTCTTTGAACTTTGTAATAGTGATTTCACTTCTCTGTGATCTTCCCGAGAGTTCTCTTTTATATTTAAAATGTTCCTTTTGTCCCGAATTTCTTCTCAAGTTTAAAAATAGCCCTTTGACTACAGGCATTTCATGTGAGCACATCAAAGAAAGCTGCAAATCTTCTTTGTATCTGTAAGACACACTCTAAATACAACTTGGATTTTTATTCTTGGTTCATTTTTATGTTCTAAATTGAAATTACTACCTGTTTCTCTGGTGTCAAATAATATCAATGCTCATAGGTTTATCAAATGTATTTTGGAGAAACATAGTCTACCCAGAAAAATAAGTTTTTTATGATGAGAGCCTTACCTTTGTTAGGAAAGATTTGTATCTGATGCTCTAGACATCATTTGAGTCCATAAAGGAAGGCATTATCAGAAAGGCATTCAGGAAGCAGGTATGTATATGAATGAGAACTAAAAATAATTTTGCATTTAGAGTTGAGACAACGATATTCTTTCTTCTACATATACACATTCTGACACCCACTCCTACTGATAACTCAGAATTCTTAAAATAATAAGTGTTATCAGTTAAAACAGAGGAAAAGGCCATGACATTCATTATAAATAGCTCTTGTTACTTGACTCTTTCGTGACATAAATGTGAGATATCAATGCTTGGATCCTGGGTAACTCAATCTTACAGCTCAAACAGACGCCAATAGTGCATCAATTTTGGTATCAACGCCATTGCTACTCTTCTTATTTTTCTAGCTTATTGAGAGCTTATCAATTCTCACTTAAGCTTTCCATATTTGACCATTGATCAAGAACACTCTAGATCATTGTCTCTCAAATCATCTGCACTGAAAGATCTGCATTAGTTATCTATCACACAGTTACAAACTACCCCAAATTTAGTGGCTTAAGTTAATCCACATTTATTTATCTCACAGTTTCTGTGAGTCAGGAATCTGGGAGGAAACGTGCTGAGTGTTTCTGGCTCAGGGTCCCTCTTGAGATTCAAGCTGTAGACTGGAGCTGCAGACATCTGGAGCTAGGAAATTTGCATCTAAGTCCACTCATGTGGTGGCTGGCCATCTCAGCTCCTTGTAACTATTGGCCACATAGCTCGGATTTTCACCATGTGTTCCTCTCCACAGAGCTGCTGATGACATGGCTTCCCAGTGCAAATAATCCAAGAGAGGTAGCTCAAGATGGAAATCCGTCTTTTACAATCAAATCTTGAAAATGACTAACCAACAGTTCTGCCACAGGCTACTGGTCATACAGACTAATACCTCATGAGAGAGGGATGGTACAGAAAGCGGAAGAATAACAGGAGGGTGGGATCATTGGGGGCCACCTTAGAGGGTGACTATAAGAACTTCTCTCTTTCCAAATGCCCAGTCCATCACAGACTGAATCCATTTATTTGACATTCAAATTTATGCTACAATTAGACACAAGGCTCCAGGAGACAGGAATTCCTCTTACTCATGGTTGTATTCCTGTCACCTAGCTGAGGAATGACTCTTAAGGGAATTACTAAATACATCCTATTGTTAAAGATGCTAAAACAAAGCATATGGACTGAATATCTATGTTCACCCCTTCCAAAAGAAAAAAAAAAATTGTGTATGTTGAAACTCTAACCCCTAATCTGATGCTGCATGTGTGCATGCTAAATCGCTCAGTCGTGTCCAACTCTTTGAGACCTCATGGATGGTAGCCCATCAGGCTCCTTTGTCCATGGTGATTCTCCAGGCAAGAATGCTGGAGTGGGTTGCCATGCCCTTCTCCAGGGGATCTTCCCCTCCAGCGATCAAACCCTCGTCTTTTGAGTCTCCTGCATTGGCAGGCAGATTCTTTACCACTAGCGCCACCTGGGAAGCCCCATCTGATGATTGCTGCTGCTGCTAAGTCGATTCAGTCGTGTCCAACTCTGTGCGACCCCATAGACGATGGCCACCAGGCCCCACCATCCCTGGGATTCTCCAGGCAAGAACACTGGAGTGGGTTGCCATTTTCTCCTCCAATGCATGAAAGTGAAAAGTGAAAGTGAAGTCACTCAGTTGTGTCCGACTCTTAGCGACCCCATGGACTGCAGCCTACAAGGCTCCTCAGTCCATGGGATTTTCCAGGCAAGAGTACCAGAGTGGGTTGCCATTGCCTTCTGTAATTAGGATTAGATGATTCCTGAGGGTAGGGCCCTCACAGTGAGTTTAGTGGCCTTGTATAAAGAGTAAGAAGGGCAAGAAAGAGGGATTATCTCTCATTCTGTCTCTCTCTTGCCCCTTCCCACTTTCTTTACAATAAGTGCCCTACATTCGAACATTCAAGTTGCAAAATTTCAAAGATGGAAATGTGCATCTGGTTCCGCCAGGGAACCAGAACCTGTGCCGTCAATGTCAGGCGAAAGTGACAGTTAGTTTGCCCTGTGTCCTACTGCTGACAATCCTTCAGCTTTGTCATTTCCCACCTCCTCTCCTGCTCGTCAGTAACTCTTCTTGACTGTTAACGGCAGCCCCCGTATGTCAACTGTTGTACTGTACTACTGTACTTCTCAAGGTACTGTAAGATTAAAAATGTTTTATTTTGTGTGTGAAAAGTATTATAAACCTATGACAGTACAGTTCTATATAGCTGACTGTGTTAACTGGGTATGTAGGCTAACTTTGTTGGACTTTAGAACAAATTGGACTTACAAATGCACTTTTGGAATGAAGCTTGTCTGTGGGTAGGGGACTTATGGTACTTCACTCAAGCGCACATTGAGAAGCCAAGTTGGCACCCACATCTTGTATTTCCAGTCTTTGCAATGGTGAGAAAATGAGTCTCCATTGTTTAGCCAGTCTGTGGTATTTTGCTGTGGCAGCCTGAGCAAACTAAGACCCAGAGGAAATCGAGAACTGCAAATTACAACACCATTTAGGGATTTAACACTTCAGGATTGGGATATGCTTAGTAATAACTAAACTAAATCCCTTCTGCTGAAGTGGAAACTTATTTCCTCTTGTTAAATTCTCTGTTTAGCAAATGGAGAAGTGCAGCTGCTACCAGCAGGTCTCAGCACTCATCATCACAGTGTGCCAGGCACTGTGTTATATGAGGAAGACACAAATAACATAGCACCCCCGCCAGACAGAAAGCATAAGCTGGAAGCAGAGACAGCACAGTAAAACAGCCTTTTAGAAGGGCCCTCCATGACTCACCCTGTGTCTCCCCTACCTCATCTCTCCCGCATATTCATCTGCTTTACTCATCATAGCATTTAGCTTGTCTAAAATGTTCCCACTTGTTTACTTATATGCCCGAGTTTTTATTTGTTTCCTGATTCTTCCTTCTCCACTCCAAGACGTAAGCTCCAGGAAAGTAGTATGGATTTTTTTTTTAAATATTTATTTATTCAGCTACATCAGGTCTTAGTTGTGGTCGGTGGGCTTAGTTGTTTCGTGGAGTAGGGCGGGTTCTGGTGTTCTTGTTCATTATTTTATGTACAAGCCTGTCTGGAAATGGACTTGGCCCACACTGAGCATTCACCAAATACACACTGAATAAATAGTTAACTAGAGGCATGCTCAAGGCAACATGAGATCTATTATGCTTTTCTATAAATTCTCTCATTATCCATAACAAGGCCTAAAATTCTACTTCCTTCATTTATGCTTTCACTTAAGTTCTGACCTTTCAACATTCTGATCACTGATTTTTATCCTCTATGAGTTTGAGTAAACTCCGGGAGTTGGTGAAGGACAGGGAAGCCTGGCATGCTACAGTCCATGGGGTCGCAAAGAGTCGGACACGACTGAGTGACTGAACTGAACTGATACTGAGTCCTCTTCTTAGCTTTCTAAGCTGTAGAGCCAGAATACAAGCACAATATAGATATGGACAACTGAATCACTTTGCTTTACAGTAGAAATTAACACAACTTTGTAAATCAACTCTATTTCAAGAAAAGTTTTTTAAAAATGATAATAAACTACTTTTTAGTTTTCAGAACATTTTCAAACCTATATCACCTGTCCACCCTCAAACAAAAAACTGGATCTCCATTAAATTAATGAGACCTAGTAAAATAATTTGTTTGACTTTACTCCTAGGCTTTGTGAAATTGACCTCAGCTACCTTTTACTGTGTCTGCTTTTTAAAAATGATTTCAGTATGCAGTTTAGAAGTAAAAATTGATATTTGCATGAAAAGGATGATTTTCATTTCTTAATTTGTTTTAGTTAGGAAGAGATAATGACATATCATTGCTGATAAATATGAAGGATGCTAAATAATAGGCAGATAACTATTGGGGAAAGTTATTTCCACAAATAAACTTAAGAGCATTTGACTGTGAACTTTATTTATAATGAGAAGCATCATAGCACAGTGATTAAGAACATGGCTAAATTTGACTTCTGTGGATCCTGATCATCTTTGCTTTCATGGGGTCCTTCCTCCTTTAAATATTATTAATAAAATATATAATTATATTGTTATATTTTAAGATTGTGTTGGCATAAGAAATAATTATTATATATTCAGAATTACCGCATTATTGTTGGGTTGTTTTTGTTTAGTTGTTAAGTCATGTCCGACTCTTTTCAACCCAATAGACTATAGCCCACCAGGCTCGTATCCACGGGATTTCCCAGGCAAGAATACTATAGTGGGTTGCCATTTCCTTTTCCAGGGGATCTTCCTGACCAAGAGATCAAACCTGGGTCTCCTGCTTGACAGGCAGATTCTTTACACTGAGTCACCTGGGAAACCATTAATTATATGTATTATATTTTGATATTATATTTACTATATACTTGATATTATTAACTTCATTTTTATTTCCATTTTTTTATTTTCTTTTAAAAAAACTCAGATTAAAGCACATTTATGGTCTTCTAAAATATGGCAGGCCCTTGGCATTGTGTCTATGTGCCTAATAGAGAAATCAGCCTTGCTCAGGAACATAGGGTCTTGAGCCAGATTGACTTGTTGCAAATCCTAGCTTCTCTAATTAGCAGCTGTGTGACCTTGGGCAAGTTATTTTACTTTTCTGTGCCTTTATCTGTTCTTTTGAAAAATTGGAATAATTAGATACCTCCATCACAGAGTTGATAAAAGGAATTATCTCTTATCTAGATCAGTGCATGGCGCATTCATTTTCTAGCAGATTATACCAATGTATTTTATCATCTTAAAAATAACTGATATTGCAGTTGAAGTTCTTCTGAATAGAAATAGGCTTCTACTTACCTAGGAAGCCAAATAATCATATATTGGGACTTCCCTGGTGGCCCAGTGGCTAAGATTTTACACTCTCAATGCAGGGGACCTGGGTTCAATCCCTGGTCAGAGAACTAGATCCCACATGCTTCAACTAGGAGTTCACATGCCACAACTAAGACCTGGTTCAGTTCAGTTCAGTCACTCAGTCGTGTCTCTTTGTGACCCCATGAATCGCCACACGCCAGGCCTCCCTGTCCATCACCAACTCCCGGAGTTCACTCAGACTCACGTCCATCGAGTCAGTGACACCATCCAGCCATCTCATCCTCTGTCGTCCCCTTTTCCTCTTGCCCCTAATCCCTCCCAGCATCAGAGTCTTTTCCAATGAGTCAACTCTTCACATGAGGTGGCCAGAGTACTGGAGTTTCAGCTTTAGCATCATTCCTTCCAAAGAACACCCAGGGCTGATCTCCTTCAGAATGGACTGGTTGGATCTCCTTGCAGTCCAAAGGACTCTCAAGAGTCTTTTCCAACACCACAGTTTAAAGGCATCAATTCTTTGGCACTCAACTTTCTTCACAGTCCAACTCTCACGTCCATACATGACCACAGGAAAAACCATAGCCTAGACTAGACGGATCTTTGTTGGCAAAGTAATGTCTCTGCTTTTCAATATAGACAAATAAATAAATAAATATTAACAAAAAAAGGAAATAGGTTGCATTGAACATAGAGAAGATGGGAGAAGAGGTGGACACTGAGAAAGATAAATTCCTCGGGCTATACCTGTTGATTCCAACCTTGCTTCTGCCATTTAACAGCTGTGTGATCCCAGGCAGTTTGCTTAATCTCTCTAAGACCTGTTATTACATTGCTGAAATGTAACATCCAGTTTATAAGGTTTTTGTTATTAAGGTTATAGTCTAAATGACCAATTTTTAATACTTATAATAGCAGCTATATACTATCAAAGATTATTTTTATTTAATTTTCTACCAGCTGTTTTGCACTTTATTTCTCCCTTATTACTGCCACCTTTCCTTGGAATCCAGAATGTTGGCCTCAACTCCAATGATGTGACAGCTGTAGCTATAGATGGGGAAACCATAGTGTCCTCTGCTTCATCCTCTGATCCAAACTGTATAAGAAACTATGAAACTAAGGAAATCCTACAGTATAAATATAATTTTCATCATTGAAAAGATTCTTTCTCTCCATTTTCTCATTAATCTCCACAAGCACAAATCCCTTCTTAATTTGTATTATCAACTTAGCCATGACTAAAATACTAAAGTGGTGGGATGTAGGCAATGAGAGGTAAGTATTAAGGGTAACTTCTAACAACATTTGCTGTATATATTGTTTGTTATAAAGAAGAATCTCTGATAAAAGATCATTACTAAGAACAACTGAAGTGATGTTTAAATGCAAATCAATCAATCTTTTCAGGGCAAAATAAAATTTAGGGACAAAAATACAAGTGAATGTCTATTTAAGTATGTGGATCCTTGTTAAATGCTGAGTCCCCTCTTGTCTAGGACAGGCCTGCTGTTGCTGCTGCTGCTATGTCGCTTCAGTCGTGTCCGACTCTGTGCGACCCCAGAGATGGCAGCCCACCAGGCTCCCCCGTCCCTGGGATTCTCCAGGCAAGAACACTGGAGTGGGTTGCCATTTCCTTCTCCAATACATGAAAGTGAAAAGTGAAAGTGAAGTCGCTCAGTCGTGTCCGACCCTCAGCGACCCCATGGACTGAAGCCTACCAGGCTCCTCCGTCCATGGGATTTTCCAGGCAAGAGTACTGGAGTGGGGTGCCATTGCCTTCTCTGAGGACAGGACTACTTGGAGGCATTGTAAGTCTCTCCTATTACCTTCTATTCTCCCACACTTTCAAGAATGAAAAGGGTAGGAGAGATATATATATTTGTGCTTCCCTGGTGGTTCAGATGATAAAGAATCCACCTGCATTGCAGGAGTCATGGGTTCGATCCCTAGATCAGGAAGATCCCCTGCAGGAGAGCTTGGCAACCCACTCCAGTATTCTCTCCTGGAGGTGCCTGGCTGGCTGCAGTCTATGGGGTCTCAAAGAGTCGGACATGACTGAGCAACTAAGCGTGCATACATTTCTCTTATATTCTCCCAAACTTTTAAGAATAAAAAGGGTAATATACATATGTATATTTGGTATTCATAATTTCATTCTAATGGTTGACTTATGTTCAATGTAATTCTATAACTCAATGAAGTGGCATATCTTTAATGCAATAATAATAAAGAAGAAGAATGACATTTCCTTTTTGCTAAAGTGAATAACATATATAGAATTTAGGAAATGACTGCTATAATTGTCAGGAGTTAGTTATAAACTATTATGAAAGATTTTTTTTCCAACTGATATCATAGTTCAGTTTAGTTCAGTTCAGTTGCTCAGTCATGTCTGACTCCTTGTGACTCCATGGACAGCAGCACACCAGGCTTCCTTTCCCAGAGCTTGCTCAAACTCATGTCCATCAAGTCAGTGATACCATCCAACCATCTCATTTCCTGTTATCACCTTCTCCTCCTGCCTTCAGTCTTTCCCAGAATCAGGATCTTTTCTAATGAGTCAGTTCTTCACATCAATATTGGAGTATAATGAAGCATTGGAGATTCAACTTCAGCATCAGTCCTTAAAATGAATATTCAGGAATGATTTCCTTTAGGATTGACTGGCTTGATCTCCTTGCAGTCCAAGGGACTCTCAAGAATCTTCTCCAACACCACAGTTCAAAAGCATCAATTCTTCAGTGCTCAGCTTTGATTGTGGTCCAACTCTCACATCCATACATGACTACTGGGAAAACCATAGTTTTGACTAGATGGACCTTTGTTGGCAAAGTAATGTCTCTACTTTTTAATATGCTGGGCTTCCGTTATGGCTCAACTGGTAAAGAATCCGCCTGCAATGCGGGAGGCCTGGGTTTGATCCCTGGGTTGGGAAGATCCCCTGGAGAAGGGAAAGGTTACCCACTCCAGTATTTTGGCCTGGAGAATTCCCTGGACTGTATAGTTCAGAGGGTCACAAAGAGTCGTACATGACTGAGCAACTTTCACTTTCACTTTTAATATGCTATCTAGGTTTGTCATAGCTTTTCTTCCAAGGAGCAAGTGTCTTTTAATTTCTTGGCTACAATCACCATCGGCAGTTACTATGGAGCCCAAGAAAATAAAGTCTGTCACTGTTTCCATTGTTTCCCCAACTATTTGTCATGAAGTGAAGGGACTGGATGCCATGATCTTCTTTTTTTGAATGTGGAATTTTAAGGCAGCTCTTTCACTTTCATAAAGAAGCTTTTTAGTTCATCTTCACTTTCTGCCATAAGGGTGATGTCATCTGCCTATCTAAGATTATTGATTCCAGCATGTGCTTCATCCAGCTTGGCATTTCGCATGATGTACTCTGCATATAAGTTAAATAAGCAGGGTGACAATAGACAGTCTTGACATACTCCTTTTCCAATTTGAGAGAGAATAAGATGGCAGAGTAGAAGGACGTGCGCTCATCTTCTCCTGCAAAAACTCCAAAATTACAACTCACTCCTGAACAACTATCGACAAGAATATTGGATCCCACCAAGGAAAGATACCCCATGTCCAAGAACAAAAGAGAAGTCTCAACAAGATGGTAGGACGGGCGAAATCATATTTAGAATCAAACCCCCTATGCACCAGAGATGCTTGGAGGGCTCAAACAAAACTGTGTGCACACCAGGACACAGAGACCCCACAAAGACTGAGCCAGGCCTGCTGTAGAGTGTTTGAGTGATCAGCAGTGGCCTGACTCAAGGACAGGGCCTCTGGCTGCAGCAGAGCTGGGAGTCACAGTGTGTGAGCCCCACCATGGAGCCCACCCAGCAGATGTCCCACAAACTAGAGAGCAATTATACCAAAGAAATTCTTACACTGTTACAAAAATTCTAGGACTCACAACAGATTTCCCAACCTTGGGATCCAGCAAAAGGATTGAGAACCCCAAAGGAATTTGACTTTGGAGGCCAGTGGGATTTGATTATAGAACTTCCACAGGACTAGGGAAACAGACTCTTTGAGGGCACAAACAAAACCTTGTGTACACCAGGACCCAGGAGAAAGGATCAGTGACCCCACAAGAGACTCAGCTAGACTTGCCCATGAGTGTCCAGGAACCTCAGGCAGAGGTGTGAGTTGACAATGGCCTACTGCAAAGTCAGGGGTACTGAATAACAGTGCTGGCATAAGCCCTTGTGAAGGAGGTCACCATTATCCCTACCATAGTTTGGCCTCAGGCCAAACAACAGGGAGGGAACACAGCCCTGCTCATCAATAGAAAATTGGAATATTTACTGAGTATGCCCCCATCCATCAGAACAAGACCCAGATTCCCCCAAGCCAGTCTCTCACATCAGGAAGCTTCCACAAGCCTCTTATCCTTACCCATCAGAGGGCAGACAGAATGAAATCTAGAATCACAGAAAACTAACCAAACTGATAACAAGGATCACAGCCTTGTCTAACTCATTGAAGCTATGAGCCATGCCATGTAGGGCCACCCAAGACAGATGGGTCATGGTGGAGAGTTCTGATAAAACGTGGTCTACTGGAGAAGGGAATGGCAAACCACTTTGGTATTCTTGCCTTGAGAACCCCATGAACAGTATAAAAAGGCAAAAAGATGTCATATATACGTGTATAATTTCTTAAGTCTAGAAAGGAAAAAGTTGAGAATTTTAAATCAGGGATTGAAAATATGGGTAATTTAGAGTTCAGTTCAGTTCAGTTCAGTCGCTCATTCGTGTCTGACTCTTTGCGACCCCATGACTCGCAGCATGCCAGGCCTCCCTGTCCATCACCAACTCCTGGAGTTCACTCAGACTCACATCCATCGAGTCAGTGATGCCATCCAGCCATCTCATCCTCTGTCGTTCCCTTCTCATCCTGCCCCTAATCCCTCCCAGCATCAGAGTCTTTTCCAATGAGTCAACTCTTCACATGAGGTGGCCAAAGTACTGGAGTTTCAGCTTTAGCATCAGTCCTTCCAAAGAAATCCCAGGGCTGATCTCTTTCAGAATGGACTGGTTGGATCTCCTTGCAGTCCAAAGGACTCTCAAGAGTCTTCTCCAACACCACAGTTCAAAGGCATCAGTTCTTCGGTGCTCAGCTTTCTTCACAGTCCAACTCTCACATCCATACATGACCACAGGAAAAACCATAGGCTTCACTAGATGAAACTTTGTTGGCAAAGTAATGCCTCTGCTTTTCAATATGCTGTCTAGGTTGGTCATAACTTTCCTTCCAAGGAGTAAGCGTCTTTTAATTTCATGGCTGCAGTCACCATCTGCTGTGATTTTGAAGCCCCCCAAAAATAAAGTCTGCCACTGTTTCCACTGTTTCTCCATCTATTTCCCATGAAGTGATGGGACCAGATGCCATGATCTTTGTTTTCTGAATGTTGAATAAGTATGTGTGTATAGGAGCTTCCCAGGTGGCTCAGTGGTAAAGAATCCTCCTGCCAATGCAGGAACCATAAGAGACACAGGTTTGATTTCTGGGTCAGGAAGATCCCCTGGAGAAGAGAATGGCAACCCATTCTAGTTCTGCCTGGAAAATCCCATGAACAGAGGAGCCTTGCAGGATACAGTCCATGGAGTCACAAAGAGTCAGACACACCTGAGTGTACACACACATACACACACACACACACACACACACACATATATACCAGATCAGATCAGATCAGTCGCTCATTCGTGTCCGACTCTTTGCGACCCCATGAATCGCAGCACGCCAGACCTCCCTGTCCATCACCAACTCCCAGAGTTCACCCAGACTCACGTCCATCGAGTCAGTGATGCCATCCAGCCATCTCATCCTCTGTCGTCCCCTTCTCCTCCTGCCCCCAATCCCTCCCAGCATCAGAGTCTTTTCCAATGAGTCAGCTCTTCGCATGAGGTGGCCAAAGTACTGGAGTTTCAGCTTTAGCATCATTCCTTCCAAAGAAATCCCAGGGCTGATCTCCTATATATATTTAAATATGGGATGAGGGACTTCCCTGGTGGCTAAGACTCTGAGCTCTTACTGCAGGGGGCCTGGTTTGAACCCTGGTCAGGTAACTAGATCCCACATGATGCAACTGAGAGTTCACATGATGCCAACTTAAGATTCTATGTCTCTCAACTGAGACCTGGCATAGGCAAATAAATAAGTAAACATTAAAAAATAAAATAAATATGGGGAAAAAATATTTATGCCATGTTTGTCTAATCACACAAATTTTTACAATCTGAGTGCTTAGCTTATCTTCTGTGGGTTAAAGAAACTAAAGATAAGATTTCTTTGCTGTTTAGATGTAAAAATTTCATAGATGCTTCACAAGGCAGACTGCATTCCTCCCACCGCCTGTTATTACCTACTTCATGTCAGTTATTCTTATTCTTTTTCTTTAAGAAGTAGACAAAAACTTTATTTGCTAAATATTCTTGTACTTTGGTAGGCATAAAGGACAGCCAGAACATTTTACTGACAGAATTAACCCATCTGACTTTCTTTTCATCCAACGGAAGATAAGTGTTTAAGTATATAGTTATTATACAACAATATAGTTGCTAAACAACATTTTCAGGGGTGTTGCCATTGAAATTTTCACCAATCCTATTGATGTCACATGTTAACTGAAGTCTGCATTGATTGTTCTTTTTTTCTTCGAGACTACTATCTTGGTTCTAACACATGAAGAGGACTCCAGAATGTCTTAATGGGAGGACTTCAGATGACAATCAGCCAACAATCTCTTCTGACTGAGAGGAAGGGCAGTGTAACGTGTAGTGTTTTTGCCTCACAAGCATAATGTTCTTATATAGATTTTATTTAGGGTGTCTTGGGACATCAGTCTTCCAGTCAAATAGAAAGACAAGAAAAGGAAGGCCATTGTCAATATTCTATTAAGTGTCTTTGATAGTTATCAATTTTTCAAAAAGAAATGACTTGCTGGCTACCTATTAAGGTAGTATAACTGATAAATGCATGCAGTGTTCTTCTGAATAAAACTGATGTTGACTTAAAAAAATGTACATCATGAGAATTGCGAGTTAAACTTTATTTGGGGCAAAATGAGGACTGCAGCCTGGGAGACAACACCTCAGATAGCTCTGAGAAACTGTTCTGAAGAGCCAGAGTGGAAGGTCAGTATATATGTGTGATTTTCGGGAGGAGGAACACATGCAATCAAGCACATATTTTTCTAGGTTTCTACCAGTCTCATGAAGCTTTCTGTTAGTCACAAGGAACAGTCATTACTATGAAAGATTTTAGTGCCATTCTAGATATGGGGAGATCTAAAAATTGGGCTCATTAATTCGGCTCCTGAATATATCTAACTATCTGAAGACCTGTCCTGCTAGTTTCTTGCCCCTCCCCCGCATCCCTAAGCACAGAGTGCCTCATTTCTGCTCTCCACCCTGAACTCCTTCAGGGAATGTTCAAGGTCAGCAGCTGCGGCAGCACATGATTTAATCCTTGCAGAGGTAGATGGCAAGTGCCAATTTGTAGCTGACTCTACGTCTTTAAAAAAATTCGTTATGCTCTAGGTTTAACATTGCCTCCTCCATAACTTTTGGATTTAAAATTATGTCTCTGCTTCACCTAGCTATAAAATGGAGCCAATAGTTTTTCTTTCCTGCCCTCAAATCCTGTGTACTTATCTGATTATTCAGAGTTTCAAATGAATGCCTTTGATTTTAGTCTCATTGAAGTATTGCAAACAGTCCTTTGATAAAGGCTAATGTGCAAAAAAATAAAATAAAAAAAGTATGCCCATTCTGAGCGTATTATTATTGAACTGAGTTCCAGCAAACATTCTAGATCTTTCCATTCAGAAGAATGCTGGAGCCCTGATATTTCGGCTCTCTATTAGTGGTGGGCACATGACATAACAGATGCCTCTAGAAAAGGGCATTTCTAGAAGCAAATAGCAAATAAGGCAAACATACAGGCCTTATATTTAGTGAATTAAATATATCGACTAAAGGATGTTGTTTATTTCAAAGATAACCACCATCACCTAAAACACTTTCAGATCTCATCCTTTGTAGCTGGCATCAATGCCTGCAGCATATTCTTGTTGAATAATTTTAATATAGGGGAGTCTTAGAGTGTGGATTTTCTTTGAAACAACTTATATCTTTTGGAGGGCATCTTGTGATTGAAACAAAGTTGATAATGTTGCTTTTCTTCTAACACTGCTATGAGTTTAACATACCAGTAATGAGATTCACTTTGTTGTGTAACTCAGATGGACTCTGAACACATAAGCAAACAAAATTCTAGAAGTATTAGCTGATGAGAGAATCTTTGTAGTGACTCCTTTAACTGCCAACATTAATACATGAATGGCAGTCAAGATGGCAGTTCTTAGCATATTTGGCTAAAGGCTAGGGAAATAAACTATTTGGAAAAAATAATCATTGTAATAGCAAATTCAAGCTGGCTGAAGCTTTGGAGTATCTCATTATGATCTTTTTAACCTAGAGACAATACTTCTGAGAAAAAAGTTAGGCAATTTAACCAAGTACGCAGATGTCAAATTAGAAACTAGGACTAGAATTAGGATACTTGACACACAAGAGAGTTTTTTTCCCACAACGGCTTCATGAATGGTGACAAGTTCACTGGGCTGTCTCTCAAAATAACTAAGCTTTGTAGAGGCAAATCTCTTGAATGCATAGTAATGTACAAAGATAAGGAGTAAAGAATGCTGTATTTTTTTTATGTTAGGCTTCACCCCTTGGCTTTGTAAAAACAAATTTGAAAGCTTTAAATTTTTCTGTGCATTGAAAAGTCCTAGAAACAGAAATAGTCTCACAGAGTACAGAATAAAGTTATGGTTGTCGGGGGTGAAGGATGTGAGTAGGGGATAATTAGGGAGTTTGGGGTAGATAGGTACACACTGCTATATTTAAAACGGATAGCCAACAAGGACCTACTGTATAGCACAGGGAACTCTGCTCAATGTTGTGTGGTAGCCTGGCTAGGAGGTAAGTTTGGGGAAGAATGGATACGTGTTTATGTATGGCTGAGACCCTTTGTTCTCCACCTGAAACTATCACAATATTGTTAATAGGCTATATTCCAGTACAAAATAAAAAGCTTAATTAAAAAAGCAGGAAAAAGTACTAAAGGTACTAAAATATAAAGTTTTAAAATTTCATCTATTGTCTCAATTTGCCATGGTATTTATATGTATATATACTATAGAATGCTGCTCTAAGTAAACAAAAATTAATATTTTAAATTATTATCATTAATTTTATCATTCCTCTCTATATTGTGTAAGACATGCTTTAAGTACAAATATTAAAGCGCTGCCTTCTCCGTAAGTCATTTGTAGAATTGCTGAAATTATACACTTTTATTTCATAAAAAAAGGTCTTAGAAAGTTTTACCTATGATGATACTTTCTAACAACCATAACACTACTTTTAGTCTCTTGGAACATATATGTCTCTTTGATATACATAGTTTGAACTTTGCCTTTCAATGTTTGTAACAGAGGAAAGTAATTCTAATTTAATTATTTGGAGTTACGTTATAGTTAATTTTCAAAGGAATTTTTATTTCTCAATACTTGCTGTCATAATTTTGAGTTTCTAAAACTCACAAACAAGAAATGTCACATTATCTTTCTTGTCATTAAATCTAATTGAATCTGACTCCAAGCCTCTTCTTGTTTGGTTGATAAGTGATCCAAATTCAATTATTTTGGCAACATCCATCTGCCTTTCCAGGACCACACAGAAACCCACAAGTTCTACAGAAAAATTGGATAATGGGAGAAGGCCTCAGTTTCTTAGTCAAGCATGATTTTAATGATATGCTTAATATCCAGGCTCACATTTTTCCAAAAAAATCATATTTTAATTTAATTTTTTACTCAATTTATTTAAACTAAAACAAAATGGTTCTTCCATTTATCCCTGGTAATCACTTCTCTTCTTTGTACCTATAAACTTAGTTTTATAGATATATTTTTAATGTATACACACACACACACACCTACCTATACAGTATTTGTCTTTCTCTGACTTATTTCAGTTAGCATGAGGCTCTTGAGTTCCATCTATGTTGTTGCAAATAGCATGATGTCATTTTATTTTATGGATTAGTAATATTCCATTGTGTGTGTGTGTCTTCTTTATTCATTCATCCTTTGATAGACGTGTAAGTTGCTTCCATACCTGAGCTATTGTAAATAATACTTCAATGAACATGAGCCTCTATATATCTTTCTGAAGTAGGGTTTTTGTTTTCTTTAATTAATGCCAGCAGTGGAACTGTTGAATCATACAGCAGTTCTATTTCTAATTTTTTTAGAAGCCTCCACACTGCTTTTCCATAGTGGCTGTGCCAATTTACATTTCCACCAACAAGGCACAATGGTTCTCTTTTTCTCACATCCTCGCCAACATTTGTTATCCATAGCAATGAAAACAAAACACACAAATTGATATTTCAATAAGTTATCCTATCACATGGTCTGTCATCAATGTACTTTGTATTTTGATCATTACAAATACTGATAAATAAAAATAATGGCTAAGTACAGCTGTCTATTACTCCAGTATCCTATCATCAGAAGGGACCTGGAAGCTCATGACAGTACCAATTCCTTATTTTATAGGAAATGAAACTAAGATCCAGAGTGAGACATCCTCTTTCTTACCATCATGTACTTTGGTAAAGTTAGTATTAACTCCCAATCCAGGAATTTTGTGTTAGAGAAATTCAAACACTTTACATTATGAATAAGGAAAAATGATTCCAATGAAAACCAAAGAATTTCTTAAAACACCAACATTGCCAAACATGACTATAGTTTCAGAGCAATTTGCACATATGTCTTGGCTGATATAAACCCTAGTTGAAATCAATCAATAAAACAGTAAATGCAATAGAAATGGAAAATTCATTTTCATTACAAATTGTTTCAGATTAAAGCATTCTTCCTGCCTCTCCACTCCACCTTACAAAACAGCAGAAAATCAAAATGTTAAGGCAGGAATAAATGATTTTTTATTTACGATGTAATGATAGTTTGGGGACCCACTTGCTTATGAAATCTGTCTTACCTGATCTCTAACTGGCAACGAGAGGCAGATAATATACCTGAGGGGTTGCCCTCTTCAGAATTCCTAATGAGAACGAGAATAGCAATTATTTAACAGTTTGTGGGAGAAAAATTCAGAATTGTTAGGCCTATTTTGACATGGAAATTCTAATAAAACTGGGCCAGTGGGTTTTGGCTTAGATAGTCAATCCAAACAAATATAAAATAACAGAGTTAGAGAGATTTCAGTATTTCATCTTTAAATTTGCTACAGTAACATCATTTACAGAAGTTTTTACCTTCAATTTTCATATCCAAGGTCTTCAGTATGAGTGTGGTACAATAGTTCCTAGTTGCATATTAATTTCCAAGGGGAAAAAACAGTTAACTAAGGAAAAGGGAGAGGAACCAGAGATCAAATTGCCAACATCCATTGGATCATTGAAAAAGCAAAAGAGTTCCAGAAAATCATCTATTTCTGCTTTATTGACTATGCCAAAGCCTTTGACTGTGTGGATCACAATAAACTGTGGAAAATTCTTCAAGAGATGGGAATATCAGATCACCTGACCTGCCTCTTGAGAAACCTATATGCAGGTGAGGAAGCAACAGTTAGAACCGGACATGGAACAACAGACTGGCTCCAAATAGGAAAAGGAGTACGTCAAGGCTGGATATTGTCACCCTGCTTATTTGACTTATATGCAGAGTATATCATGAGAAACGCTGGGCTGGAAGAAGCACAAGCTGGAATCAAGCTTGCCAGGAGAAATATTAATAACCTCAGATATGCATATGACACCACCCTTATGGCAGAAAGTGAAGAGGAACTAAAAAGTCTCTTGATGAAAGTGAAAGTGGAGAGTGAAAAAGTTGGCTTAAAGCTCAACATTCAGAAAACGAAAATCATGGCATCCGGTCCCATCACTTCATGGGAAATAGATGGGGAAACAGTGGAAACAGTGTCAGACTTTATTTTTTCGGGCTCCAAAATCACTTCAGATGGTGATTGCAGCCATGAAATTAAAAGACGCTTACTCCTTGGAAGGAAAGTTATGACCAACCTAGATAGCATATTCAAAAGCAGAGACATTACTTTGCCAACAAAGGTCCATCTAGTCAAGGCTATGGTTTTTCCAGTGGTCATGTATGGATGTGAGAGATGGACTATGAAGAAAGCTGAGCACCAAAGAATTGATGCTTTTGAACTGTGGTGTTGGAGAAGACTCTTGAGAGTCCCTTGGACTGCAAGGAGATCCAACCAGTCCATTCTAAAGGAGATCAGTCCTGGGTGTTCATTGGAAGGACTGATGCTAAAGCTGAAACTCCAGTACTTTGGCCACCTCATGCAAAGAGTTGACTCATTGGAAAAGACCCTGATGCTGGGAGGGATTAGGGGCAGGAAGAGAAGGGGACAACAGAGGATGAGATGGCTGGATGGCATCACTGACTCGATGGACATGACTTTGAGTGAACTCCGGGAGTTGGTGATGGACAGGGAGGCCTGGCGTGCTGCGATTCATGGGGTTGCAAAAAGTCGGACACGACTGAGCGACTGAACTGAGCTGAACTGAATCCCTAAATTATCATTACTTTGAGCTGTCTAAAACTGTCTCATTCAGCATATAAAGGAATTGAAAGGAATTTCAGTATTACTGACCATCTCAGTATTATTAATACAAAATTTAATTAAATGCATAGTGATAGATAATACTAAGTATCATGGCAAAGTAGTGGGATTTTTAAAATAAAATTGCATAATATATAATATATTATTTAGACAATAGGGGATCACTAGTAATCACTCAAGGTAGCAAAGATTTAGTAAAAGTAGTAAATGCTGAATATTTTGTTTAATGATATCATTTTCACAAGGAAGTCCATTTCAATGTGTAGAAGATTCTGCAGTGTATCTATATCAACATAATCCATGATGTTTCCCTTTTAAGGAAGTGTTGACTGAAACTGATTTTGGGTAACATGTATCAGAATCAACCAGAGTAAATCCTGGAAATTCAGATCTAACCAATTTTCTCATGAATTTCATTTTTGTCCACCAAAAATTGTACCTTTTAATTTTTCTATTTGGTGCAAACAAAAAACACAAATCCCTCAATATTTTTGAGTAATTTTGTTTTCTTATTAAGCTCTTTATTTTGTATTGGAGTATGGCTGATTAATAATGTTTTGATAATTTCAGGTGGACAGCAAAGGGACACAACCATATGTATACATGTATCCGTTCTGCCCTAAACTCCTCTCCCATCCAGGCTGCCACATAACATTGAGCAGAGTTCCCTGTGCTGTACAGTAGGTCCTTGGTGGTTATCCGTTTTAGATATAATGGTGTGATATTTTAAAACATAGCTTTACTCATTTAAATTGCTAACATTTAAATGAAATCACTATAATTTTTCATATAGTAGAAATATTACCAAATAAAGAATAATAAGTATGGACTAGTCATTAAATATTTTGTCAAATATAGAGACAAAACCTAATACATATATACATATTTCCAGTTTAATAATGGAGACAGAGAAATTAAACTTTCATATTGGTTAATTTTCATTTATTTTCTTACAAGTTGAACTTGTTACAAGGACCATAATAGTATCTTTAGAAATAAACCTTTTTGACATACATTCCCTTTAGGATTAATTGTTTTGATCTCCTTGCAGTCCAAGGGACACTCAAGAGTCTTCTCCAACACCACATTTCAAAAGCATCAATTCTTCGGCTCTCAGCTTCTTTATAGTCCAACTCACATCCATACATGACTACTGGAAAAACCATAGCTTTGACTAGACGGAACTTTGTTGGCAGAGTAATGTCTCTGTTTTTTAATATGTTGTCTAGGTTAGTCATAGCTTTACTTCCAAGGAACAAGCTTCTTTTAATTTCCTGCCTCTACTCATCAACTGCAGTCATTCTGTAGCCAAGGAAAATAAAGTCTGTCACTGTTTCCATTGTTGTCCAATCTTTTTCCCATGAAATGATGGGGCCAGATGCCATGATCTTTGTTTTTTGAATGTTGAGTTTTAAGCCAGCTTTTTCACTCTCCTCTTTCACTTTCATCAAGAGACTCTTTAGTTTCTCTTCACTTTCTGCCATAAGCGTGGAATCATCTGCGTATCTGAGGTTATTTGATATTTCTCTCGCAACCTTGATTCCAGCTTGTGCTTCATCCAGCCTGGCATTTCGCATGATGTACTCTGCATGTAAGTTAAATTGGCAAGGTGACAATATACAGCCTTGACGTACTCCTTTCCCAATTTGGAACCAATCTGTTGTTCTTTGTTCAGTTCTAACTGTTGCTTCTTGACCTGCATATAGATTTCTCAGGAGGCAGGTAAGATGGCCTGATATTCCCATCTCTTGAAGAATTTTCCACAGTTTGTTGTGATCTGCACAGTCAAAGGCTTTGGTGTAATCAATGAAGCAGAAATAGAAGGGCTTTTTTTTTTTTTTTAATTCTCTTGCTTTTTCTATGATCCAGTGGATGTTGGCAATTTGACCTCTGGTTCCTCTGCTTTTTCTAAATCCAGATTGAACATCTGGAAGTTCATGGTTCATGTACTGTTGAAGCCTGGCTTGGAGAATTTTGAGCATTACTTTGCTAGTGTGTGAGATGAGTGTAATTTTGCAGTAGTTTGAACATTCTTTGGCATTGCTCTTCTTTGGGATTGGAATGAAAAGTGACCTTTTCCAGTTCTATGGCCACTGCTGAATTTTCCAAATTTGCTGGCATATTGAGTGCAATACTTTCACAGCATCATATTTTAGGATTTGAAATAGCTCAACTAGAATTCCATCACCTCCACTAGCTTTGTTCATAGTGATGCTTCCTAAGGCCGAATTGACTTCACATTCCAGGATGTCTGGCTGTAGGTCAGTGATCACACCATCGTGGTTATCTGGGTTGTGAAAATCTTTTTTGTACAGTTCTTCTGTGTATGCTTGCCATCTCTTCTTACTATATTCTGCTTCTGTTAGGTCCATATCATTTCTGTCCTTTATTGTGCCCATCTTTGCATGAAATGTTCCCTTGGTATCTCTAATTATCTTAAGAGATCTCTAGTCTTTCTCATTCTATTGTTTTCCTCTATTTCTTTGCATTGATCACTGAGGAAAGCTTTCTTTCTCCAGTGGACAAAACGTGGTCCACTGAAGAAAGGAATGGCAAACCACTTCAGTATTCTTTCCTTAAGAACCTCATGAACAGTATGAAAAGGCAAAAAATATAAGTGTACATATATTCAAATGAAAATATATAATACGTTTGAACAGAGGATTAGTCCAACACACCTTTGGACACAGTATCATCCTTAATAGTATGACTTGGGCAAGTCATTGTGTTATTTGCATTCCTCACTGTAGTTCTAGTGTTGGATGGGTTAGTTTTTAAAGTTCATATGTGGTCAATAAAGCGAGAACACCTTTGTATTCAAAGAACAATTAAAAATGCCAAAGATAAATATTTCGTAATTTGAGTGTCTCTAGAAAACTATTATTTAAATTTACAGGTTGCTACCATTAATTCATTCAGTGGTTCCTTTGAAACAACCATCCTGAGCCCAAAAACTTATGCCAAGTACAACACGAGATGAATAGAAAGAAAAGATGATGTGTTTCTTTTGTCTGTAAGAAATGAAAAATCTAATAAGGGGACATAATAGAAAATTTAAAAATCTAAGTGTTTTAAGAGTGTTACTGACTTTAAGACAGCAATCTCTTGCAGCTAAAGAGATTAGGCAAAGCTCTTGGGAGGAAGTGGCATTCAAACAGGATCTTGAAGGAGATGATTTCAATGGGAAGAAATTTAAATTCAATTGTTGATTGATGGAAGGGCATTGAAATGGGGCAAAACTAGTATGTGAAATGTTGTTTTTGTTTTTTTTTCCTTTAGGAGAATACACTAGGTCTGGGATAGGGTAGATACATGGCTGAAAAGAGGTAGGGGCCATATTTTGAGGATTTTGATTTCTATGATCAGAAGCTTAGACTTTATAATATAGAAGATGGCTAACAACCAAAAGTTTTGAAGATGCATGGTGAGTGCTAGAAAGTTCTAGCTGATTATATGTAGGAAGAAAAGAGCTGAGGAAGGCTCCAGGGGGAGCTGGAAGCAGTTTTCAATGCCCCTGAACTAAGGTGAGTTGGGGAGAGAGCAGACATTTCATTTTCATTTTATTCCTACAGTTTTATTGAGATATAATTGACTACAGCTCTGTGTAAGTTTAAGGGATACAGCATAGTGTACCCCTTATATATATAAGGGGTATATATATATATTTATACTATATAAATAAACCATTTTAACTATAATAAAATGGTTACCACAGTAAATTTAGTGAACATCCATCATTTTATGTGGATAACATATTAAATAAGTACAAAAAAATTTCCTTGTCATAAGAACTCTAAAGATTTACTCTCTTGAAAACTTTCATATATAACATACAGCAGTGTTAATTATCTTTGTTATGTTGTACATTACATCCCCAGTACTTATTTATCTTATAACTGGGAGTTGGTACCATCCTTCCTCCACTTCCCCTTCCCCACAACCCTAGCCTTTGGTAAATACAAATCTGATCACTTTTTCTATGTGCTTGTTTTTGAAGTGCAATTGACCTACAACACTGTTAGTTCCTGGTAAACACTATATTGATTTGATATTTCTATACTTGCAAAATGATCTCCATGATAAATGTAGTAATCATATGTTACTATACAATGATATTACAAAATTAATGACTATATTTCCAACACTGTACATTTCATCCTGTCACTCATTTGTTTTATAACTGAAAGTTTGTACCTGTTAATTTTGCTCACGTGTGCCTCCTCCCCCAGCCTCCCTCACCCCTGGCAACCACCTGTTTGTTCTCTGTATTAAAAAGCAGAGACATTACTTTGTCAACAATGGTCCATCTAGTCAAGGCTATGGTTTATCCAGTAGTCATGTATGGATGTGAGAGTTGGACAGTGAAGAAAGCTGAGTACCGAAGAATTGATGCTTTTGAACTGTGGTGTTGGAGAAGACTCTTGAGAGTCCCTTGGACTTCAGGGAGATCCAATCAGTCCATTCTAAAGGAGATCAGTCCTGGGTGTTCATTGGAAGGACTGATGTTGAAGCTGAAACTCCAATACTTTGGCCACCTGATGCAAAGAGCTGCTGACTCATTTGAAAAGACCCTGATGCTGGGAAAGATTGAGGGCAGGAGGAGAAGGGGACAACAGAGGATGAGATGGTTAGATGGCATCACCAACTCAATGAACATGAGTTTGAGTAAACTCTGGGAGTTGGGGATGAACAGGGAGGCCTGGCATGCTGCGGTTCATGGGGTTGCAAAGAGTCGGACACAACTGAGCAGCTGAACTGAACTGAACTGATTTACAAACAGAAACAGACTCATAGGTTTTGAAAACAAACGTATGATTCCCAAAAGGGTTTGAGATTAATATATGCACACTACTCTCTCTCTCTCTCTCTATATATATATGTATATATATATATATATATATATATATGTCCTTTTTCTTATATATAACATGTAAAAAAAAGGACCTACTGTATAGCACAGGGAACTCTACTCTACTCTATAATAACCTATAAAGGAAAAGAATCCGAAAAAGAATGAATATATGTATAACTGAATCACTTTGCTGTGTACCTAAATCTAACACAACTTTGTAAATCAACTACACTCCAATAAAACTCTAAAAAAATAAGAAAAGATACATGTGCTTCAATGTTCATAGCAGAAAAACAGCACCATTTACAAAAGCCAAGATATGGAGAGGGCTTCCCAGGTGGCAATAGTGGTAAAGAACCTGCCTACCAATTCAGGAGACGTAAGAGACATGAGTTCAAGCCATGAAGCTAAAAGACACTTGCTCTTTGGAAGAAAACCTATGACAAACCTAGAAAGCATATTAAAAAATAGAGACACCTCTTTGCTGACAAAGTTCTAGACAGTAAAAGCTATGGTTTTTCCAGTAGTCATGTACAAATGTGAGAGTTGGATCATAAAGAAGGCTGAGTGCCGAAGAACTGATTTTCAAATTGTGGTACTGGAGAAGACTCTTGAGAGTCCCTTGGACAGCAAGGAGATCAAATCAGTCGATCCTAAGGGAAATCAGCTCTGAATATTCATTGGAATGACTGATGCTGAAACTGAAGCTCCAATACTTTGGTCATCAGATATGAACAGCTGACTCATTGGAAAAGACCTTCATCTGGGAAAGTCTGAGGGCAAGAGGAGAAGGGGAAAACAGAGGATGAGATGGTTGGATGACATCACTGATTCAATGGACATGAGTTTGAGCAAACTCCAGTAGATAGTAAAGGACAGGGAAGCCTGATGTGCTGCAGTTCATGGGGTCACAAAGAGGTGGATACAACTTAGCAACAGAAGATCAACAACAACAAAGATATGGAGTGATCTGGAGTCATCTAAATCTTCACTGACAGAGAAATGAATAAAAAAGATATGGTACATAGACACAATGGAATAGTACTACTACTACTACCAAGTCACTTGGGTCGTGTCCAACTCTGTGTGACCCCGTAGATGGCAGCACACTAGGCTCCCCCATCCCTGGGATTCTCCAGGCAAGAACACTGGAGTGGGTTGCCATTTCCTTCTCCAATGCATGAAAGTGAAAAGTGAAAGTGAAGTCGCTCAGTCGTGTCCGACTCTAGCAACCCCATGGACTGCAGCCTACCAGGCTCCTCCGTCCATGGGATTTTCTGGGCACGAGTACTGGAGTGGGGTGCCATTGCCTTCTCCGAATGGAATATTAATCATCCATAAAAAGAATGAAATAATGCCATTTGAAGCAACATGAGTGTACCTAGAGATTATCATACTAAGTGAAGTAAGTCAGACAAAGACAAATATGATACCGCTTGTATGTGGAAACTGGAAAAAAAAAAAAAAGATACAAATCAACTTATTTACAAAATAGAAATAGACTAACCAACATAGAAAAAATAATTATAATTACCTAAAGAGAAAAGGGGGGATGCATAAATATATATATATATATATATATGTATATATGTATATCTGTGTCTGTGTGTGTTGTTGTTTTGTCACTACGTCGTGTCTGACTCTTTTGCCACCCCTTCGACTGTAGCCTGCCAGGCTCCTCTCTCCATGGAATTTCCCAGGCAAGAATACTGAAGTGAGTTGCCATTTCCTTCTCCAGGGGATCATCCCAGCTCAGGGATAGAACTCACACCTCTTGAATTCCAGGCAGATTCTTTACCACTAAGCCACTCGGGAAGCCCATAAATGTATGTATGCATGTATAATTGAGTCACTAGGGTCTACACCTGAAACTAACATGACATTGTAAATCAACTATATTTCAATTAAAAAAAAAAACTGATTAAGAATGGGAAAAAAGTTTTAATATACATAAAAATAACCTGGGGTTCTTATGGAAAATACAGATTTCTGGGCATCAGCCCTAGAGATCTTGAAACAGTTGATACTGAGAGAAACCCAACATTTGCAGTTTAATAAGTTTCTCAATTGATAAAAATGCAGGTGATTGCAAATCATTTTTTGAGACTCCTCATAATGTAATAGTAACAATAAAAGGAAACACTTATTGCCGACTTGGCTAACTACAGGCATATAGTATCTCACTTTACTGTTTTGTAAGCCTAAAATGTAGCTATTAATAATATTTCTCCAAGTTACTGAAAATGGAGAATAAGAGGGATTTTACAGCATTTTGAAAGTCATATAGCTAACTCATAAGTTCAGAAGTGAAGCAAAGTGAAAGCTGCTCAGTCATGTCCAACTCTTTGCAACCCCATTGACTACACACTCCATGGAATTCTCCACACCAGAATACTGGAGTGGGTAGCCTTTCCCTTCTCCAGTGAATCTTCCCAACCCAGGGATTGAACCCACATCTCCCACATTGCAGGTGATTCTTTACCAGCTGAGCCACAAGGGAAGCCCAAGAAGACTGGAGTGGGTAGCCTATCCCTTTTCCAGGAGATCTTCCCTGCCCAGGAATCGAACCAGGGTTTCCTGCATTGCAGGTGGATTCTTTACCAACTGAGCTATCTGGGAACTCAGAATGTGAGTCAAAGACTGTCCAAATTTAGAACGCACATTGGGTAAGTTCCTGTTATTAAAGACTGTAGCTTTTGTCTTTCTTCTCGTACCTTCTCTTTTCGACACGTTCAACTGATTGGGATGAGTGCCACATTTAACAAGGTTGTCTGATTAAATTTACTCCAGTAAAAATTTCGCTCCCAAGTAGAGAAAGACCAGCTGGAACATAATCAGTCATCATAGTGGGATGCCCTAGATATGAAGATGCCCATCCTACCAAGAATAATACATATGCACATAGCAGTAATTCTAAAATAAATATAGGAAATTTCTACAGCATGTGTTATTGTAACTATTTAAGCAGACACACGAGAACTTTAAAGTGGGACGTTATCATTGCCTTGAACATTTTTCTCTCACTATCTGAAAACTGACAGCTCAAAATAAATTCATCATCTAGAAGTTGAAGCATTGACTGTTGAAAGGAATGGTACTCTATAAAACATGCTGAATGTCAGATTTAGCTTTATTCTTCTTCACTGTAGGCTCAAACCTCTATTAAGACTAAAGCACCAGTCATTTATCCACATTTCTTATGATTATGAAAGCAGTAGTAACTTACAATGCATGAAGAAAAGGAAATAAGTTAAATATGCTATGCGCCACTAATCAAAATCTAACCAACCCAGAAAAGATATTGCAAACCCACTCTGAGAAACAGGCCTAAAGTGTCAGACTTTATTTTTGGGGGCTCCAAAATCACTGCAGATGGTGATTGCAGCCATGAACTTAAAAGATGCTTATTCCTTGGAAGGAAAGTTATGACCAACCTAGATAGCATATTCAAAAGTAGAGACATAACTTTGCCAAGGGTATGGTTTTTCCAGTGGTCATGTATGGAAGTGAGAGTTGGACTGTGAAGAAAGCTGAGCACCGAAGAATTAATGCTTTTGAACTGTGGTGTTGGAGAAGACTCTTGAGAGTCCCTTGGATTGCAAGGAGATCCAACCAGTCAATTCTAAAGGAGACTGGTCCTGGGTGTTCTTTGGAAGGAATGATACTAAAGTTGAAACTCCAGTACTTTGGCCACCTCATGCAAAGAGTTGACTCATTGGAAAAGACTCTGATGCTGGGAGATATTAGGGGCAGGAGGAGAAGAGGACGACAGAGGATGAGATGGCTGGATGGTATCACTGACTCAATAGACGTGAGTCTGAGTGAACTCTGGGAGTTGGTGGTGGACAGGGAGGCCTGGCATGCTGCGATTCATGGGGTCGCAAAGAGTCAGACACGACTGAGCGACTGAACTGAACTGAACTGAACTGAAAGATAAGGAGAAACAAATGCAAAAAATTTCCAGAGTTAGAGAAGCAACTGATATCTGTCATCAGTTGTAATTTTCCAGTTTTAAACCCAAAAACTGCTCATTGTTATTTGTTTGTGAAGATGGTGACTGAGAAAAGGTAGTGGTAATATGTTGTCACTTTAAACTGATAACAGAATTTTTATTTGCTGTTCTTATCAGTGATATTCTTTCTGGTGATTCCTTTGCTCTGGAAGAGTAGAGCACAGTGTTAAAAAAAAGTTCCTTTTAATTTCATATTAAATAATCAAGGCCCATTTATAAAGTTTTCATCATTTTTTTCTGGGTCTTGTCTTTAAACTTATTATTTTATATAGGAGTATGCTGCTGCTGCTTCTGCTGCCGCTGCTAAGTCGCTTCAGTCATGTCCGACTCTGTGCGACCCCATAGATGGCAGCCCACCAGACTCCCACATCCCTGGGATTCTCTAGGCAAGAATACTGGAGTGGGTTGCCATTTCCTTCTCCAGTTCATGAAAGTGAAAAGTCAAAGTGAAGTCGCTCAGTCGTGTCCGACTCTTAGCGACCCCATGGACTGCAGTCTACCAGGCTCCTCTGTCCATGGGATTTTCCAGGCAAGAGTACTGGAGTGGGGTGCCATTGCCTTCTCCAATATAGGAGTATAGTCGATTCAAAAAACTAAGATCATGGCATTCGGTTCTATCACTTCTTGTCAAATAGATGGGGAAACAATGGAGGCAGTGACAGACTTTACTTTCTTGGGCCCCAGAATCACTGCAGAAGGTGACTGCAGCCATGAATTAAAAGATGCTTGCTCCTTGGAAGAAAAGCTATGATCAACCTAGACAGCATATTCAAAAGCAGAAACATTAACTTTTCCAACAAAGGTCCATCTAGTCAAAGCTATGGTTTTTCTAGTAGTCATATATGGATGTGAAAGTTGGACTATAAAGAAAGCTGAATGCCAAAGAATTGATGCTTTTGAACTGTGGTGTTGGAGAAGACTCTTGAGATTCCCTTGGACTTCAAGGAGATCCAACCAGTCAATCCTAAAGGAGACCAGTCCTGAATATTCTTTGGAAGGATTGATGGTGAAGCTGAAACTCCAATACTTTGGCCACCCGATGCAAAGAATGGACTCATTTGAAAAGACCCTGATTCTGGGAAAGGTTGAAGGCAGGAGGAGAAGGGGAAAACAGAGGATGAGATGGTTGGATGGCATCACCAACTCCATGGACATGAGTTTGAGCAGGCTCTGGGAGTTGGTGATAGACAGGGAGGCCTGGCGTGCTGCAGTCCATGGGGTCACAAAGGGTCGGACACAACTGAGCAACTGAACTGAACTGATGGCTGATTAACAATGTTGGTATAGTCAGGGGCACAGCAAAGGGGCTCAGTCATACATATACATGATTGAGTCTCCCTCAGACTCTCCTCCAGGCCTTTCAGAGGTAACTTTTATTTAAAGTTCATTCAGAACCAACTGTATTCCAGACACTATGCTAAATTATTCACAGGACACCGTGGGGGTCCTGATTTCTTGGCTTTCTTTTCTCTTTGTATCCAGCTTGCTGTGTATCTTCTTTTATCCTCCATGAACTCATTACTCCTTAAAGCATAAGGGAAAAATTAAAAGTCTACTCAGTACTATGGACAGAAATTTTGACATAAGAACAAGTACGTATATTTGAAAAATCCATCAAATGAGAGTGGCAAAATTTCTTTAATCTTTAAAGCAGCCATTCATTAGAGGTGCCAGACATTTGGTCCTGACAGAAGATGTATCAGATAGCCTTTCAAGATCCCATTTTGCATATGTCCTCTAGTCTATATACTTCAGTATAAACTTTTGGGTTGCTTGATGATGCAGAGAGAGCCTGAGAAATGGAAGACTGACAGCAGGATGCCAAATTATTTACTTCAGTTCAGTCCAGCTGCTCAGTTGTGTCCAACTCTTTGCAACCCCATGAATTGCAGCACGCCAGGCCTCCCTGTCCATCACCAACTCCCACTCGGACTCACATCCATCAAGTCAGTGATCCCATCCAGCCATCTCATCCTCTGTTGTCCCCTTCTCCTCCTGCCCACAATCCCTCCCAGCATCAGAGTCTTTTCCAATGAGTCCACATTTTACATGAGGTGGCCAAAGTACTGGAGTTTCAGCTTTAGCATCATTCCTTCCAAAGAAATCCCAGGGCTGATCTCCTTCAGAATGGACTGGTTGGATCTCCTTGCAGTCCAAGGGACTCTCAAGAGTCTTCTCCAACACCACAGTTCAAAAGCATCAATTCTTTGGTGCTCAGCTTTCTTCACAGTCCAACTCTCACATCCATACATGACCACTGGAAAAACCATAGCGTTGACTAGACAGACCTTTGTTGGCAAAGTAACGTCTCTGCTTTTGAATATGCTATCTAGGTTGGTCATTTCCTTCCAAGAAGTAAGCGTCTTTTAATTTCATGGCTGCAATCACCATCTGCAGTGAGTTTGGAGCCCAAAAAAATAAAGTCTGACACTGTTTCCACCGTTTCCCCATCTATTTCCCATGAAGTGATGGGACCAGATGCCATGATCTTTGTTTTCTGAATGCTGAGCTTTAAGCCAACCTTTTCACTCTCCTCTTTCACTTTCATCAAGAGGCTTTTTAGTTCCTCTTCACTTTCTGCCATAAATGTGGTGTCATCTGCATATCTGAGGTCATTGATATTTCTTCTGGCAATCTTGATTCCAGCTTGTGCTTCTTCCAGCCCAGCATTTCTCATGATGTACTCTGCATATATGTTAAATAAGCAGGGTGATAATATATAGCCTTGATGTACTCCCTTTCCTATTTGGAACCAGTTTGTTGTTCCATGTCCAGTTCTAACTGTTGCTTCCTGACCTACATATAGGTTTCTCAAGAGGCAGGTCAGGTGGTCTGGTATTCCCATCTCTTTCAGAATTTTCCTCAGTTTATTGTGATCCACACAGTCAAAGGCTTTGGCATAGTCAATAAAACAGAAATAGATGTTTTTCTGGAACTCTTTTGCTTTTTCCATGATCCAGCGGATGTTGGCAATTAGGATATGTTTATTTATTGGAAAACCAAACAGAATCAACTGAAACTATTTAAAGCCAATGTAAATGTATCAATACAAAAAGCATTACAAAATAAATACATCTAAATAAAAAATATTCTTACTTAAAAAGTACATTGAGAATAAAAAGTATACCCTACTTCTACCAAAAATAAAATACCAGTTAGCAAGCATAAATCCTAAAATACCAATTAGTAAGCCTAAAAAACAGACAGAAAAGTCACTAGAAAATTAATACCTTTTTATATAGCATTTGTAGAAATGAAAAGACAGTAGATGTGAATATTCACTATTGAAAAGATGTTGATACAAGCCTCCCTTGTAGCTCAGTTGGTAAAGAATCTGCCTGCAAAGCAGGAAAACTAGGTTTGATTCCTGGGTCGGAATGATCCCCTAATAAGGAAACAGCAGCCCACACTGGGATTCTTGCTTGAAAAATCCTATGGACAGTCTAGCCTGGAAGGCTACAGTCCATGAGGTCACGAGAGTCGGACATGACTTAGCAACTATACCACCACCTCCTCCAAAGATGTTGATCCATTTCAAGTGAATCCTAGAAATTTAGGATTTAGCACAATTCCACTCAATATCTGAATATTAGATTTTTCCTACAAAAATAAACAAGTACAGTTCCTTGTTCATGAAATGGTTTTCTATTTCCAATGTTTGCCTCATTTTCTGGCAACAATTTATATTCTTTAAATGAATTGTTGTTTCGTCACTAAGTCTTGTCCAGCTCTTTGTAACCCCATGGACTGTAGCCCACCAGGCTCCTCTGTCCATGTGATTTCCCAGGCTAAAATACTGGAGTGGGTTGCCATTTCCTCCTCCAGGGGATCTTTCTAACCCAGAGATCAAACCTGAGTTTCCTGTAATGGCAGGTGATTCTTTACTGCTGGGCCACCAGGGAAGCCCTTAAATGAATTATCAGGAGGCAATGCTTCTATTAACTCACTCCAGTGTTCTTGCTTGGAGAATCCCAGGGAAAGGGGAACCTGGTGGGCTGCCACCTATGGGGTTGCACAGAGTCGGACATGACCGAAGCGACTTAGCAGCAGCAGCAGCAATGCTTCTATTATTTTTTTCAGTTTAGAAAAATCTCTGTCAACCTCACTTATTCTTCAAGCTACCATTTATTTCTTCTTGTTCTCCTTACAGCAATAATACTCCAAAGCTTTGTCTATATTTTTAAAAAGTTTCCTCTATGTATTCTTTCTTCAATTCACCCTAACTCTCTGCCAGACCACTTTTATCAAAGTCACCAAGCAACATGGCATCCATATTGCTAAAACTAATTTTCCATTTCCCTTTCTTACAATAAGAAAGCTTATTGTATTTAATCTGTCAGCAGCCTTTGACAAGCATACTTACTTTGACAAGCAAACATACTTCCACTGCGAGTGGAAGTATGTTTTTTCCTTGGCCCCCCAGGACACCACACCATCCTGGGCTTCCTTTTTTTCCTCTCAGGCACCTTCTTATGAACCCTCCTCAACTGCAATCTCAAAATTTTGGGGTGACTCCCATTTTAGTCCTTAGATCGTTTCTCTTTCCTGTTGACAAATAAGTCCTGGGTGGTATTATCCAAACTTAAGAATTTAAATACCACCTATAAATATTCTGAAATTCCCAAGTTCATGTTTGCAAGTGGGCCCTTTCTATCGATTAACTGACCCAGACATTCACTTGATGACTCTTGGATGATGACTCTTGATGACTCGAAGCTTTACTTGGATGTACATTACATGTATTCACAGGACAGGCTTCAAACTCAGCTCCTTTATCCAACACCTCCAAACCTCCTCCTTTCGTAGAATTTTCCCCCATCTTTGTAGATGGCAGATCCATTTTGCCAGATACGTTCAAGACATTCTGGACATTTTCCTTTCTTTTTCACACTTTTCATCTATTCCATTAGCAAAGACTTTTGGCTCTTTCTTCAAATGTATCAGATTCTAACAACTTCTTAACACCTCTACTGCTGCCTCCCAAGATTAAGCCTCCATCTTCTCACTTGAACTAGAACAAAAGCCTCTTAACATTTTGCTATGGACTGCATATTTTTGTCTCCTCAAATCATATGGAAAAACCCAGTGCCCAATGTAATGGGATTAGGAGGTGGGGTCTTTGAAAGTTGCTTAGGATATGAGACTGGAGCCCTTATGAAAGGTATGAGCACTCTTATAAAAGAGGCCCTGAAGAACTCCATAAACCCTTCTCTCATGGGGAGGTACAGCAAGAAGTCAACAGTCTACAACTTGGAAGAAGAGGTTCTCACCAGAATCTGAATATGCTGGAACCCTTATCATAGACTTACAGCCTCTGGAATTGTGAGCAATATATTGGTGCTATTTATAGGCCATCAAATTTATGATATTTTGTCATAGCAGCTGAAAGCACTAAGATACTCTTCTAGCTTATGTCCTTATTCTCCTACAATTATTCCCAATGGAGAGGCAAGAGTAATCCTTTCAAAATGTAAGTCATCACTGCTGTGCTTACAACTTTTCAAGGGCTTTTCATCTCAGCCAGAGTGATAAAAAGTCACCACAATGGCCTATAGGATCTCTACTGTTGTTACTCAGTCACTAAATCATGTCCAATACTTCACAACCCCATGGACTGCAGCATGCCAGGCTTCCCTGTCCTTCACCATCTCTCCAGGTCTGCTCAAACTCATGTCCATCGAGTCAGTGATGCCATCGAACCGTCTCATCCTCTGTGCCCATCCTCATGCCCTTTTCCTACTACCCTCAATCTTTCCCAGCATCAGGGTCTTTCCCAATGAGTTGGTTCTTCACATCAGGTGGCCAAAGGATTGGAACTCCAGTTTTAGCATCAGTCCTTCCAATGAATATTCAGTGCTGATTTCCTTTAGGATTGACTGGTTTGATCTCCTTGCAGTCCAAGGGACTCTCAAGAATCTTCTCCAGCACCACAGTTCCAAAGCAACAATTCTTTGGCTCTCAGCCTTCTTTATGGTCCAACTGTCACATCCATATGTGACTACTGGAAAAACTATAGCTTTGACTAGATGGACCTTGGTTGGCAAAGTTATGTATGTGCTTTGTAATGTGCTATCTAGGTTTATCATAGCTTTTCTTCTAAGGAACAAGCATCTTTGCTGTCAATACATTAATCATCTATGGTGTATAACAACTTACCCAAAAATTTAGAGGCTTAAAAGAAGAAACATTTGTAAATCACAGTTTGTGTAGGTTAGGAATTGTGTGCAAATTAGTTTGTTCCACTGGCTCAGGGTCTCTTAGATGCCACAATCAAGGTGACATCTGGGGCTGTTGTCTCCTGAAAGGATCCACCGTGGAAGACCCACTTTTGGTCTCACTCATGTGGTTGTTGGGCAGGTTTCAATTCCTTGCTAACTACTGGCTGGAGGTCTCCCCTGGTTCTTGCCACGGGCCTTTCCTTCAGGTCGGTTCACAACATGGTACCTGACTTCCATCAGATCAAAGCAGCAAGAAAGGAAGAGAAGTCAAGTAAATTCGGAATCCAAGTGTTTTTAAACTTAATCTTGGAAGTGATATCCCAGGATTTCTGTTTTATTTTCTTCACCAGAAACAAGCCACTAGGTCCAACGTGCACTACATCATTGGGACTGAAATATGAGCATGAATACCAGGAGGTGAGCACCCTTGGCAGCCAGCTGAAATCTGCTCACCACAAATGACTGCTCCTCTTCCGTTACACACTTGACTTTTTCTCTTGCCATTTTCCTCTGGGTCACTCTGCTTCAATCACATTGGCTCCTTGGATATCCTGTGTGAGCTATGCCCTCTCAGGCCATTTGATCTAGACACATTGAAGAAATGTTCGATTTTTAAAGCATTGCATCCAAATCCTAAGAAGTTTTTGGAAACAACAAGGATGGTAGCAATCTCATCACTGTTGTCCTTAAGTCAGGAGTGTGTTTAAAATCTTGCTGCTAAGAGTAGGCAATGTAAGCTATTACCATGAATTCACAGCATTGTGCATGATGGAAAGTATCTCAGAAATCATATGAAGCTGGTCTTGTGACCTGTATGATTTTCCTGAGCAGTTTTGATTTTATCAGTAGGTAGGAAATGAATCTCAGTTATTCAGAGCTAGTTTATTAGTTAAGATAGATAGCTAGTGGGAACCTGCTATAAAGCATAGGGAGCTTAGCCCAGTGCTCATTGATTACCTAGAGGGGTGGGATGGAGGGGATTGGGAGGAAGGTCCAAGATGGAAGGAATATATGTGTATTTATAGCTGATCCACTTCATCAAAATCCAGAGATTAACATGATATTGTAAAGCAATTATACTCCAATAAAAAAAAACGCATGCTATGGTGGCTGCAATATTTAGAATGATCAGAAGAGAAATACTCTGTAAAAAGTCACAAAACAAATTCAGATGGAAAACAAAAATCATAGTGCTAAACAACAACAACAACAAAAATAATAAAGAGAAAAATAAAACTATTACAGAAGTTAAGCAGGTTGAATTTCACAAGACTTGAAGTGAAAACTAGAGACAACTTACAAGGTATGAATAAATTAATTAAAAAGTGAGTATAATAGGATAGGTGTAAAATATACCATTATTATAATAGAAGTAAGGTCAGGGATGTGTACCTATATTGTGAAGGTAAAATAGCACACATCATTTATCTGTTTTGATGAAACAGCAAGAGGAAGTGAGAAAATCCAAAGGACAAAAATATTATAAGAAGAACTTCATTGTTATACAATATTTTGCCTTTTTTTCCACCAGCTCTTTCATTAGTAACTTCTTACAAAGGCTGATTATTTTAGCAGATACTCTTTCAGATAACGATCAGGCTTTGTGGGTTTCCATATAAGTTTATTGATGATTAATAAATATTAAATAATTAATTTCAACTCAGCAAACAATGACAGGATCTACAATAACAGCACTACATTCTCTGGACTGCTACATTATCCACAGATAAAACAATTTTTAAAGAAAACTTAATCATATTTTTAATTAGGGTATATCTTTTTATTAAGTTACTATCTCCTATAAAACATTTATCATGCATTGGATATAAACTCATATTTTCTATTTAAATACCAGATACAATTTGTGTAACCTAATTACCAATGTAAGTATCGAACACTAACAAAGAATATTTTAAAAGAAGTAACTTTAGCATTTGGAGGAGGGCCTGGCAACCCACTCTGGGGATTCTTGCCTGGAGAATCCCATGGACAGAGGAGCCAGGCAGGCTATAATCCATAGGGTCGCAAAGTGTCAGACATGACTGAAGGGACTCAGCACACAATTTTACCATAGTATGAAAAGGCCCAGACATTTAAAAATTCTTACTCTGTAAAATGTTTACTGAAAGTTAGATTACTAACTCAAACATTCCCAATTGCTAAATAACACATAAATAGTAAGGTTTTTAATATTATATGTTAATGAAAAGGATTGTGGTTTAGATTAAATGTTTCTAACACAGAGTTCTCTTTACTTAAGATTGTTTACCTGACATATAAAAAGAGGAAGAAATGCATCTAAAATCTATATTACACGTTCAAAATTGATAGTTTATATTTGGTATAAAAGGGATAAAATTTATAGTCCTGAGTGACAATTTTATGTAACAAGGCATGAGAATGTAAAATTCCATTCAAATTCACCTCTTATCACTATTCATGAAAACAGCATTTCTCAGCTGGGAAAGCTAACAGTGGTATTACATGGTGATATTATTTCAGAAGAGTTGTCTATGATGCAGAATATCTAATTTTTTCACACATTAGTAAGGACTATGTAAAATTTAGCATTTAATTTACATTCTATACACAATATTTTAAAGGGCAAGAGTAAGTATTTTTTGAAATAATAACCTAAATTAGTTTCAAAGCAAAATTTAATATGCATGTACTTCTTTTCTTTTAATACTTTCCAAATATAATAACTTTTCAAAAAAAAAAGTATATCTTGATATATTAAGAAACAAACACTATTATTGCTGCTTTAGTAAAAAGGAAACTGGAGCATGGAATTGCATAAATGATTTTTTAAAGGGAATCCAAATAAAGTATAGGGTAGAGGAATCATAATATAGCCACAGGATTCCTTCTTTTAATGCTTGACGCTTTTGTTTTAAATATTAAAACCAGTAGAACAGCCCAATAACATCATGTGCAAGCAAGGAAGATGTTAACTGCACTGTTTTCACTACCTTAAGGAATCACAGTTGAGGCAAAACCATGCAATTTAATTCCCTGTCTTTACGGATAAGGAAATTTAAGTTTAGAGGCATTGTGACTTGCCCAAGGCCATAGTGTGTATAGGAAGCACAGAGAAGAATCAAGCTCAGGCATCCCTTATCCCTCATATAGTGCTGTATCCACTATGATTAAAATGAACAAATTTAACCCCATTGCCAGATACTTTGATCCTTCAGTTAATTAGATTCATGGTAAACAGAGTTTTGGTTTTGGCTTTGGTATGTTTCAAACATAATCTGCACATGAAGCATTATTTTCACCTATCTTTTATACTTAAGAGGGAACATAAGTTTAATAATTAGTTTTACCTAATTCAGAAATAGAGAGAAATATCTGCTACTCTTCACATCTGATTCTCCACTTATTTATTTTGTAACAAAATAGCCACCACATTTCATATTTCTGCAGGATAGCCATATAAAGCAGATGTCAGCAATCTTTTGCTGTAAAGACATGGGGAGCAAATGTTTTTGTAACCACACAATTCTGGTATAACTCCCAGGGTTTGTAGCCTGAAAGCAACCATAAACACTATGCAAATGAATGAAAGTCACTGTGGTTCAATAAAACTTTATTCACAAAAAACAGGTCATTGGCCCATGGGCTGCAGTAGTTTGTTGGCCCTGATCTAAAGCATGGTGATTGAGAATGAAAGACCAAGGTAATGATATGCTGTGGCATTTCGATTCAGGAGTATTTCAGTTAAAGCTGAGAGTTCTAGTTTTCCAAGTGATACCTAGAGATCTGCTAAGTTGACAAACTTTTTAAAACATAAAACTTCTTAACTTTAGAAAAGAAATCTGAGAAAAGCTATCTTTGTGTTATTATTATTCATATTTTTAGGAGAGAAAACTGAAGAATTAGACAATATATAGAGTTGAAACTTTTTTTTTAGCTGTACCATGCAGTTTGTGTGATCTTAGTTCTATGACCAGGGATCAAATTTGCACCCTCGGCAGTGAAAGCATGAAGTCCTAAGCATTGGATCAACAGAGAATTCCCTATAGGTTTTAAGCAACAACACATTATCTACTTTCTTTTTTTTTTCTTCTTCCTCTCTCTTTTTTTTTTAATTTTTTAATTTTATTTTTAAACTTTACAATATTGTATTAGTTTTGCCGAATATCGAAATGAATCCGCCACAGGTATACATGTGTTCCCCATCCTGAACCCTCCTCCCTCCTACCTCCCCATACCATCCCTCTGGGTCGTCCCAGTGCACCAGCCCCAAGCATCCAGTATTGTGCATCGAACCTGGACTGGCAACTCGTTTCCTACATGATATTATACATGTTTCAATGCCATTCTCCCAAATCTTCCCACCCTCTCCCTCTCCCACAGAGTCCATAAGACTGTTCTATACATCAGTGTCTCTTTTGCTGTCTCGTACACAGAGTTATTGTTACCATCTTTCTAAATTCCATATATATGCGTTAGTATACTGTATTGGTGTTTTTCTTTCTGGCTTACTTCACTTTGTATAATAGGCTCCAGTTTCATCCACCTCATTAGAACTGATTCAAATGTATTCTTTTTAATGGCTGAGTAATACTCCATTATGTATATGTACCAAAGCTTTCTTATCCATTCATCTGCTGATGGACATCTAGGTTGCTTCCATGTCCTGGCTATTATAGACAGTGCTGCGATGAACACTGGGGTACATGTGTCTCTTTCCCTTCTGGTTTCCTCAGTGTGTATGCCCAGCAGTGGGATTGCTGGATCATAAGGCAGTTCTATTTCCAGTTTTTTAAGGAATCTCCACACCGTTCTCCATAGTGGCTGTACTAGTTTGCATTCCCACCAACAGTGTAAGAGGGTTCCCTTTTCTCCACACCCTCTCCAGCATTTATTGCTTGTAGACTTTTGGATCGCAGCCATTCTGACTGGTGTGAAATGGTACCTCATAGTGGTTTTGATTTGCATTTCTCTGATTATGAGTGATGTTGAGCATCTTTTCATGTGTTTGTTAGCCATCTGTATGTCTTCTTTGGAGAAATGTCTATTTAGTTCTTTGGCCCATTTTTTGATTGGGTCATTTATTTTTCTGGAGTTGAGCTGTAGGAGTTGCTTGTATATTTTTGAGATTAGTTGTTTGTCAGTTGCTTCATTTGCTATTATTTTCTCCCATTCTGAAGGCTGCCTTTTCACCTTGCTAATAGTTTCCTTTGATGTGTAGAAGCTTTTAAGTTTAATTAGGTCCCATTTGTTTATTTTTGCTTTTATTTCCAATATTCTGGGAGGTGGGTCATAGAGGATCCTGCTGTGATGTATGTCAGAGAGTGTTTTGCCTATGTTCTCCTCTAGGAGTTTTATAGTTTCTGGTCTTATGTTTAGATCTTTAATACATTTTGAGTTTATTTTTGTGTATGGTGTTAGAAAGTGTTCTAGTTTCATTTTTTTACAAGTGGTTGACCAGATTTTCCAGCACCACTTGTTAAAGAGATTGTCTTTAATCCATTTTTTATTCTTGCCTCCTTTGTCAAAGATAAGGTGTCCATATGTGCGTGGATTTATCTCTGGGCTTTCTATTTTGTTCCATTGATCTATATTTCTGTCTTTGTGCCAGTACCATACTGTCTTGATAATTGTGGCTTTGTAGTAGAGCCTGAAGTCAGGTAGGTTGATTCCTCCAGTTCCATTCTTCTTTCTCAAGATAGCTTTGGCTATTCGAGGTTTTTTGTATTTCCATACAAATTGTGAAATTATTTGTTCTAGCTCTGTGAAGAATACCGTTGGTAGCTTGATAGGGATTGCATTGAATCTATAAATTGCTTTGGGTAGTATACTCATTTTCACTATATTGATTCTTCCAATCCATGAACATGGTATATTTCTCCATCTATTAGTGTCCTCTTTGATTTCTTTCACCAGTGTTTTATAGTTTTCTATATATAGGTCTTTAGTTTCTTTAGGTAGATATATTCCTAAGTATTTTATTCTTTCCGTTGCAATGGTGAATGGAATTGTTTCCTTAATTTCTCTTTCTATTTTCTCATTATTAGTGTATAGGAATGCAAGGGATTTCTGTGTGTTGATTTTATATCCTGCAACTTTACTATAATCCTTGATTAGTTCTAGTAATTTTCTGGCGGAGTCTTTAGGGTTTTCTATGTAGAGGATCATGTCATCTGCAAATAGTGAGAGTTTTACTTCTTCTTTTCCAATTTGGATTCCTTTTATTTCTTTTTCTGCTCTGATTGCTGTGGCCAAAACTTCCAAAACTATGTTGAATAGTAATGGAGAAAGTGGGCACCCTTGTCTTGTTCCTGACTTTAGAGGAAATGCTTTCAATTTTTCACCATTGAGGATAATGTTTGCTGTGGGTTTGTCATATATAACTTTTATTATGTTGGGGTATACTTTCTTAATTTAAAGCTTTCCAAAACTTTGACATGCACACCCAATTGTCTTATCACTCATCTTTGTCTCAGAGTCCCAGGAAAACACCAATAAAAGAATCAAACCAAACTAGTGTATGTAATAAAAAAGAAGGAGACTCACAGATGTAGAGGACAAGTTAGTTACTAGTTACTAGTTAGGTTACTAGTGAGGGGGAGGAGGGGCAGTATCAGAGGAGGGGATGCAGAGGTATAAATTATTAGGTACAAAATAAGCCACAAAGATATATTATACAACACAGGTGATATAGCCAATGTTTTGTAATAACTATAAATGGATTATAACCTTTAAAAACTGTGATTCACTGTACCATCCATTTGAAACAAATAATATTGAACAGCAACTACACTTCAATTTAAAAAAGAAAATAATTTAAAAAGGTATAACCCACAAGGTTACAGACAACTGGAGTGAAATAAGGGGCCAAAATTCTAATTGTATGTTTCTAAGTTGGGAAGCAGAAGGAGTGGTGGTGACTTAGATTAGTGGAGGAGGCTAAGTACTAGTGGAGGAGGGCCTGGAAGAGAAATGGGCTGATCTCAACCTCAAACTGCAAAATATTAGCGAGACTCAGCATTTTGAAGGCCAGCACCGAGGCAAGTAGACAAGGAAGTTAAGATGTGAGGCATTGGTTTAAAGTTTGCATATGAAATGTGTAGTTGCCGTCTCCCTACCGCTGTGGTCTCAACTCTCTCACAGACTCACGTTCCTTCAGTGTCTCCGTAATCAGTAGGAAATGGACATTTACTTGGAAGTAATGAACCTGAGGAGCTCAGGGCTCAAGGCTCTCCATTCTGATGGGGAGCTGGAGAGGAATGGGACAGAAAACAAGGAAGTCAAGTTACAAGCACAGTGAATTTGAAAGCTTCCAGGCTTCCTTGCTTATCTGGCTCTTAGAACACCAGCCATAAACCCAAGGAGACTTCTCCTGAGGAACTAATAGTCCTGGAAAAGAAGTTAGAATCTCACCCCACTATATCTTAATATATGAGAGTCTCAGTCACTCAAATTCTACTACCTGAAGTTAAGGGCATGTGGATTATGACATACTGTAATGACACAGTGAGAATAAAACATCAAACAATGAAAAATCTGGGTCCTAGAGCTCAGGATAAAGATCATCAGAATTATTGGAAAAGAAGAATTATTCAATATTAATTAACCATTTAGAATGCATCAAGAGCTAAGACAAGCTTTTTAAACATACACATACTATTTTACTCTCAATGACAACCTTGTGGAATGATTAAAACCACCTTTGATTCCTCAATTAGTAAGTTGAGACCAAAAAAATATTTCTCCACCTTTCTTGTACAAACTCCCCTCCCAGCCCCCACAGCTCCTCTGGGCTTTCCAGCATTTTATTATTGTATGTGGTTTGTCAGCTAAAGGTCACCAATTATTGCAAGAAAATCTCTGACATAAAAAGAAGACACCAAATAAAACATTACAAACAAACAAGAAAACACAGAAACAGGAACCTAGAAGAAACAGACCTCACAAAGGAGACAGAAGGAAACTTACATTTAATAGCATCAAAGAGATAACAATATTTATTACATCTCCAAAATGGAAACAGAATGCTATTATAAAAGGCTGACAGTGACTATAAATCAAAGGTAGAAAGATAAAAGAGAAAATCTCATAAATTAGAATAAAGAAGCGAAAAAGTGAAAAAAAAAAAAAATCAGAGGATTGCTCTGAAATGACCAACATCCAAGAAAGAGAGTTTTTTTGAAAGACACAAAAGAGAAGGGAGTTAAATTATCAAAGAAGCAGCAAAAGAAAAATTCGAGGAAATTATAAATATTTTTAAAGAAATTCATAAAGTGTCTTGAGCATATTTTAATATTTATTAGTCTGTAGTTCTTTTATATATAAAGAATGGCTGTAACAGGGATCAGAAAATGTGATACTATTAAAATTTAGAGCAATTTTAATATGTTGACAAATGAAATGAATTATGCGTAACAAAGAGGCTAACTTTAATCTACTCTGCTTTAGTCATATTGGAAATGGGATACTATATTCTGTATCATACTTTCAAGGGACAGATATTCCAAGGATGAAGTAATGGAATAAGCACTGATGTGTGTGGTGTGTGCCCAGTCACTCAGTCATTTTTGAGTCTTTTTCCACTCCATGGACTATATCCTGTCAGGCTCCTCTGTTCATGGGATCTCCCAGGAAAGAATACTGGAGTGGGTTGCCATTTCCTACTCCAGAGGATCTTTCTAACCCAGGGATTGAACCCAAGTCTCTTGTGGCTCCTGCACTGGCAGGCAGATTGTTTACCGCTGAGCCACCAGAATCTACCTGGCAATGCAGAAGCCACAGGAGGCTTGGGTTCAACCCTGGGTCGGGAAGATCCCCTGGAGGAGGAAATGGCTATCCACTCTAGTATTCTTCCTGGGATAATCCCACGGACTGAGGAGTCTGGCAGGCTATAATCCATGGGGTCACAAAGGATCCGACATGAATGAGAGGCTGAACAACAACAGCAACAACAAATATTTTTTGGTAGGTAACAAACCACACCAAAACTTTGTGGTTTCAAACAACAGCTGTTTCATTTGTTCATGATTCTGGAAATTAGCAATTTGAGCTAGGCTCAGCCAGGCAGTTCTTCTGCTGGTCTTGTCTGGGGTCATTCATGCAACTACAGTCATCTGGTCTCTAGACTGAGACTGGAGAGCTCCTTTATGTGTCTTCAGATTGCTGATGACTGACAGCTGAGCCATTCTCACCCTCAAGGAGATCATCCCAGACTTCTTCACATGGATGTCTCAGATTCCAAGAAAGAGAGACTAGAGGCAATGAGACCTCTTTGGAATTATATTTAAACCTCACATAATCTTATTTCTTTCATATTTTATTGGTCAAAGCAGGCTACAAGGCCAATCTGGATTCAAAGTAGTGGAGCAACTACATCCCTCTATTCTTGTGACAAGTTACAAAGGCATGCACATACAGGCATGGGAAGAAGCTGTGACCAGTACTTTGCAATCTGCTGTATTTACTCCAAACCATGCCACATGAAGAATGCTTGAAAAATTAGGCTGATTAGCCAGCAGTACAATGTATTAGCTATGGTCATTAGTTTTGGCATTTGAAGTGTTGTCATGTAGAGAGGATATAACACTCATTTTTTATGGACCCTAGAGATCAAATGAAATAGGTGTACAGAAGTTTCAGAGAGTCAATTTTTGAATAATATAAGAAAGAATTTTTTTTTTAATTGTGATACGCTCAGTCAGAGGATGGATTCAGGTGTATTAGGAGCACTGTTTCTTTAAGATGTGGCAGGAAGTATCTGTTATAGGATGACAGCTATGTGGCTTTTTGTGTGTTTTTCAATACTGGACTCTGACCTGTCTTTGCAGTTTGTAGAGAATATAATAGAGTGATCAGGACTAAATATTGTATTTGGGAGTAGCCTGTGAATAAGCAACTCACTTCAGTATTTAGATGGCATCATTGACTCAATGGACATGAGTTTGAGCAAACTCTGGGACATAGTGAAGGTCAGGGAAGCTTGACGTGCTGCAGTCGATGGGGTTGCAAAGAGTTGGACACGACTGAGCGACTGAACAACAACACAATCAGTAGCCTAAGTTTATAAACAGAAAGAAGAGTCAAAGAGAGGCAGACCCTGAAACTCTAGGTGGGGAGGAAAAAGAAGTAGTCCCACAGAAAGGAGTAGCAGAGAAAATTTAAAAACAACAGATCAGCATCACTGACTTTACACAGTATGTTACCTCAGCATTATCTTCACATGGAAAATTTTGTACTGTATTTAGAATATCTATTTCACTTCATTCCTCTCTGATACATAAATCTTTTTCATCTGAAATTTCTATTTGTGAAGTTATTGCTTGGTTTCAGAGTTATTCAGACTCAATTGGCCCCCTCCCCTCAGTTTTCCATTTATAATACCATCCTAACTAGTGTATCTTTCCTGAGAGGATAAATTACCACAGCTGTGGGTTTAAAAATCTATGGTTACCTTCCAGCCTCCTGAATTTTTAACTGAGTTTATATTCAGGCTCTTCTGAGAGAAATATGACTAAACAACCAGGAGAAGGTTGCATTACCTAATCCAGTGATACATTAGTGGCAGGATGAAAACAAACTATAGCCCCAATAAGAGAGGTAGACAATTTCCTGGAGACTCTTCTGTTTCCTAGTTTTCTATTTACCTCTTCAGTTCAGTTCAGTTCAGTTGCTCAGTCGTGTCCGACCCTTTGCGACCCCGTGAATTGCAGCACGCCAGGCCTCCCCGTCCATCACCAACTCCCAGAGTTTACTCAAACTCAAGTCCATCGAGTCGGTGATGCCATCCAGCCATCTCATCCTCTGTTGTCCCCTTTTCCTCCTGCCCCCAATTCCTCCCAGCATCAGGGTGTTTTCCAATGAGTGAACTCTTCGCATGAGGTGGCCAAAGTATTGGAGTTTCAGCTTTAGCATCAGTCCTTCCAATGAACACCCAGGACTGATCTCCTTTAGAATGGACTGGTTGGATCTCCTTGCAGTCCAAGAGACTCTCAAGAGTCTTCTCCAACACCACGGTTCAAAAGCATCAATTCTTCAGTGCTCAGTTTTCTTCACAGTCCAACTCTCACATCCGTACATGACCACAGGAAAAACCATAGCCTTGATTAGACGAACCTTTGTTGGCAAAGTAATGTCTCTGCTTTTTAATATATTTACCTCTTATGTGGGACTAACTTCAATAAGATAGTGGTGAAGAGTTACTGATACAGAGACGCCACATTCTTATGAATCCTGCCCTACTCACACAGTCATAAGACCTTTATAAATTTAGTATTTGAAAGACCACAGAAAGAATAAAAACAAAACTGTTAGTAAAAGATTAATTATAAGAAAGCTTTTCAAATAGAATCATAAAGTAAATTGAGTCAATGTAAAAGAAATGTATAAGCGGAAGACATTATGTGCAGACAAGATAAGAATTGGGTTCGTTCCACACTCAGATTTAACACTGAATGATGTGTGATGTGGGTGTGTCGCTTTAGTGAGGGGGGTAAGGCAAAAGGAGGGAATGGCGTGGCTAGAACAATTCATGGGTTCATGCAGCACCTTCCTCCAGCCTTCTGGAGATCAGTCGGTGAAGCGATGGGCACGTGTGCTGCCTGCCTAGGTTTTTCTACCTGGAAGCCCTCTGTGGGCACAACTGACAATCATTCTCTTGAGGTGTTTCTAGCCACGTAGCTGTGTCCTACTACATCCATCATTAATATTTTTCTACATTCTTTAAACTGGACTATGTCTAAGAAATTAATATTCTTCTTTCCAAATTCTTCTACTAGGGCACTCTTTTATGACAAGGTAATCCATGTAGTTGGAGAAGGCAATGGCACCCCACTCCAGTACTCTTGCCTGGAAAATCCCATGGACAGAGGAGCCTGGTGGGCTGCAGTCCATGGGGTCGTGAAGAGTTGGACACGACTGAGCGACTTCACTTTCACTTTTCACTTCTGTGCATTGGAGAAGGAAATGGCAACCCACTCCAGTGCTCTTGCCTGGAGAATCCCAGGGACCAGGGAGCCTGGTGGGCTGCCGTCTATGGAGTCGCACAGAGTCGGACACGACTGCAGCGACTGAGCAGCAGCAGCAGCAGTCCATGTAGTGCCACTTCACCCAGCTCTCTAAATGAATCTCAAATTTGAACATTCACATAAACTTTACTTAAATATATATTATAGATATAAGAAAATATTTATATGTATTATATATAAAATTTATTTAGAGGCATAAATATATACCCCAGGTCTCAAAGATCATTTCTGTTAACTACTGCATCCCTACCAGGATTTCCCATTTCCAATATCAGTGACATTGTTTCAGATCAACATACATGGTTCTCTCATTAATTTTAATAGCTTACATAATAATCTTCTATTCTACTTAATGATCTCATGTAGGATTTTTTTTCACTCCATTATAATCAATGGTACAATGAATGTACACACAGAGGTATACACTTAACACTGTTTTTTTACTATAGAGCATAATTTTGTAAGTAGAATTATTGAGCAAAAAACAAATTTACCTGCTAAACAAGACTCTATCAAATTTGTATTCTCATTAACAGTTCTTGAGAGGATCTTTTCTTCAATAATCCATTTCAAAATATTTTAAATTTTTTAACAATGATGGGTAAAAATATTTAACTGGTATTTACTTAATATTTTAGTGGGAATAACCATTGCTACATAATCTTTGTTCATTTTTGAATTGGACTATCTTATTTTTTTGTATTGATTTGTATCTAATGATTTGGATATCTATATTTATGGCTCAACATAGATCTGTTATATTTGTTACAAATGTTTTTCCATTAATTTTTCCTATGAAAGGTCTCTGTGTGCTGTTTCCTAAATATACCCTCTTACCTGCTCCCACTCCATAGAGATAATCATCTGGAAATTTATTTCTTTTCTCATTTCTTGCTATTTTTCAGAAATATAATTTTAGCACATTATGTATGTACTCCTAGACATGGTGCTGAATTCTGCTTGTTTTTGAACTCTGAAAACATGGACCTGTACTATTTGCATTCTTCTGTATCTGGCTTTCTTCACTCAAAGAAGTATTTCCAAAATTGATTACATGCTGACACTTATATCTGTAGTTTATTTCTTTTCAGGTATTTTTCTTATGCTCAAAAAACTTGCTAAATCCTATTTTTAATTATAATTACCCATGTACTTTGTTGTGTTTTCTATGTGGGCAATCATAACACCATTAAGTAATGATTGTTCTATTTTGTCCACTCCAATTGCTGTCTCATTTATTTGTTTTTCTCCTTTAATTGTTCTTAGCCCTCTACTCGGTCACGTTCTGACAAGCTTCCTCCTATGGAGCCCCACCTTCCCCTCACCCTCTACCCTGAAGTCCTTGATTTGTTGTATTTGCCATTTTCAGTGATACAAATGATTCTTGGTGGTGGTTTAGTTGCTAAGTCATGTGTGACTCTGGGGACGCCATGGACTGTAGCCCACCAGGCTCCTATGTCCATCGGATTTCTCAGGCAAGAATACCAGAGTGGGTTGCCATTTACTTCTCCAGCAGATCTTCTGACCCAGGGATTAAACCCAGGTCTCCTGCAATGTAGGCAATCTTTTGCATTGCAGGCAGATTCTTTACGAACAGAGTCGTCTGGGAAGCCCTTACCATGGTCATTTTCAAGCTACCAACAGTATCTTGGAGGTGGAAAGAGGGAGAAGGCTTCCTAAAGGACTCTCTTTGAATCTATGAGTAGGGTCTAGCGAGTCCATCAAATTGTAGGCACTTTAGTCTTGTCCCTAGCCTCTTTTTATAGTTCAGTCAGATGATTGCTGTACGTTTTTTTCTTTTTCTTTTTTTAATAGATAACTTTGATAGGTTAGAGAGTTCTCTTCTGTCTCAAGTTTGCTAGTTTTCATTATTTTTTTAATATTCCAGCAGGTTTTCTGTACCTAGTGAGATGATCTTTTCCTTCTTCCTTCCTCCTTTCTCTGTTAATATTTAAATGAAATTTAGAAATTTTCTAGTGTTGATACCCTTTATTTCTTTGGTAACGTAACTTGGTGATTATCTATTAATATTATCTTTACATCATGTTAGATTGTATGCTGAAGTTTTGTTTGGGATGTTTTATCTGCATATAAGTGGTAGTTTATATCGGAGAAGGCAATGGCACCCTACTCCAGTACTCTTGCCTGGAAAATCCCATGGATGGAGGAGCCTGGTAGGCTGCAGTCCATGGGGTTGCTAAGAGTCAGACATGACTGAGTGACTTCACTTTCACTTCTCACTTTCATGCATTGGAGAAGGAAATGGCAACCCACTCCAGCGTTCTTGCCTGGAGAATCCCAGGGACTGGGGAGCCTGGCGGGCTGCTGTCTATGGGGTCGCACAGAGTCGGACACGACTGAAGTGACTTAGCAGCAGCAGCAGTGTCATCTTTGTAAGAAGATTTTCAGTTAATAAGCTTAACTAATGAATATAGAAAACTTCAGGTTTTATTTTTTTTCCATGCTTTCTGAGTCACTTTTGGTAAGGCTTTTTTTTCCCTAGGAATTTTCTATTTTTTGTATTATGTATTTTTAATATAGATGAGTATTTCTTTGTGTTTTCTACCTTTTATCCTTTATTATATCCCTAATTATGCTCCATTTCCAAATGGTTTTTTTTTAATTTTTTTCTTCCTTATTCTCATTAGAAGATTGTACATGTCATAGTTTTTTTATCAAAGGACAAACTTCTGTTGTTCTTGGTTGAACCTCTATTGTAATTTTGTTTGTATTTTATTAAGTTCTGCTTGTATATTTTTTCCTCTATGTTCTTTCATTTTTATTTGCTTTTTAATACATTTATTCATGGTATAGTTTAACATGTCCAAAGTAATAAAAGTGATATCATATCATTTTTTCTAGTACTTTTATCCTTCTTTTGTTGTTGATACTTATGTATTAAATCCACCTGGGATTTACTTTTGTCACAGGGTGTGTTATTTTTCTTCCAGACTGACAGTTAATTGTCCCATCAAGTTTTAGTAACTGCTTTCAAAGCTTGATATCCTCCTTTGAAAACCATGTATTAAACTCCTCTCTCTGGATTCTTCATTCTATACTACCTAGTTAGTTATCAATTTATCTCGGGTAATATGCTCTCTTTATAACATGCTTAATAATATGCTCTCTTAGTAACTTTACAGATAATTGTAACATTTGATAATAAAGCCCCCTCTCATATTTTTGTCATTTTATTACAATTTTCTTAGCTGTTTTCACACACTTGTTTTTCTTGATGAACTTCATTTCTTTTAGGACTTGGTAATATGTACATGTATTACAAAATTCACGAAAAGGAATATAGAGAAAAACCTCTTTGTACAACTCTCTGCCAGCTTCTCTCCCTCTAACCTCTCATTGGACACAGTTTCTCTTATTAGAGACGTTCTATGCAATAACCAAACATAAAAATATTTTCCTTTTACTCTCACAAAATAACAGCCAGTATTTTGCCTTCTTAAACTTAAAATGGTGGCAATTTTGTCAACACTGGACATAAAAGGTTATATCTGATGAACATCAGAAGCAGTTTGACAAATTTTCAACCAAGTCTATACGCTCTCTCAAACGTATGACAAATGCCATTTTCATATGCTATTGCCAGCAATTTAAATCCAGGGAGGTAATATTTTATCATCACATGAGGTTCATTTTTCAATTAAAACAACAAATTATATCAATCCGTGGATAACATTATTTGAAAGTTGAAATATGCTAGTGTTTTGTCATCATAATGTACTGAGGAAGGAAATATTAATTTAAATATAAATATAAATATATATATACATGTATATATGTATATGTTGTTGTTGTTTAGTCACTAAGTCATGTCCAACTCTTTTGTAACCCCATGGACTGTAGCTCACCAAGTTCCTCTGTCAATGGGATTTCCCAGGCAAGAAATCCCATGGACAGAGTAGGTTGTCATTTCCTTCTCCAGAAAATCTTCCAGACCCAGGGGTCAAACCTGTGTCCCCTGCATTGGCCAATGAATTCTTTACCACTGAACCACCAGGGAAGCCCACATACATAAATACACTCATATTTTTCATAAATTGGGGCAAGTACTATTCTCACTATGCCCCAGTTTCCTTTTATGGCAAATTTGAATGAACTATTCAAGATCACTTTCAGCTCTAAAAGTATACTATTTTTATTATATTCTCAAAGAAATTATTTCCTGTTAACTCAAATACAGTAGACAAAATATTAGAAGGATACTGCAATAAATCTTTGCCCTCCTGGAAGGGGCGAATGATTGATATTTAAAAAGTTCTGTGATCACAGCAGTATCAGTGGTCTCAGCAATTGCCAGCCTCAGGCTGTTTTGCTAAGTAAAACTCAGCAGCAGCCACAGGACTGGAAAGAGTCAGTTTTCATTCCATTCCCAAAGAAAGGCAATGCCAAAGAATGCTCAAACTACCGCACAATTGCACTCATCTCACATGCTAGTAAAGTAATGCTCAAAATTCTACAAGCCAGGCTTCAGCAATACGTGAACCGTGAACTTCCTGATGTTCAAGCTGGTTTTAGAGAAGGCAAGGAACCAGAGATTAAATTGCCAACATCCGCTGGATCATAGAAAAAGCAAGAGAGTTCCAGAAAAACATCTATTTCTGCTTTATTGACTACGCCAAAGCCTTTGACTGTGTGGATCACAATCAACTGTGGAAAATTCTGAAAGAGATGGGAATACCAGACCACCTGATCTGCCTCTTGAGAAATCTGTATGCAGGTCAGGAAGCAACAGTTAGAACTGGACATGGAACAACAGACTGGTTCCAAATAGGAAAAGGAGTTCGTCAAGGCTGTATACTGTCACCCTGTTTATTTAACTTATATGCAGAGTACATCATGAGAAACGCTGGCCTGGAAGAAACACAAGCTGGAATCAAGATTGCCGGGAGAAATATCAATAACCTCAGATATGCAGATGATACCACCCTTATGGCAGAAAGTGAAGAGGAACTCAAAAGCCTCTTGATGAAAGTAAAAGAGGAGAGTGAAAAAGTTGGCTTAAATCTCAACATTCAGAAAACAAAGATCATGGCATCCGGTCCCATCACTTCATGGGAAATAGATGGGGAAACAGTGGAAACGGTGTCAGACTTTATTTTTTCTGGGCTCCAAAATCACTGCAGATGGTGACTGCAGCCATGAAATTAAAAGATGCTTACTCCTTGGAAGGAAAGTTATGACCAACCTTGATAGCATATTCAAAAGCAGAGACATTACTTTGCCAACAAAGGTCCGTCTAGTCAAGGCTATGGTTTTTCCTGTGGTCATGTATGGATGTGAGAGTTGGACTGTGAAGAAAGCTGAGCGCTGAAGAATTGATGCTTTTGAACTGTGGTGTTGAAGAAGACTCTTGAGAGTCCCTTGGACTGCAAGGAGATCCAACCAGTCCATTCTGAAGGAGATCAGCCCTGGAATTTCTTTGGAAGGAATGATGCTAAAGCTGAAACTCCAGTACTTTGGCCACCTCATGCGAAGAGTTGACTCATTGGAAAAGACTCTGATGCTGGGAGGGATTGGGAGCAGGAGGAGAAGGGGAAAACAGAGGATGAGATGGCTGGATGGCATCACTGACTCGATGGACGTGAGTCTGAGTGAACTCCGGGAGTTGGTGATGGACAGGGAGGCCTGGCGTGCTGCGAATCATGGGGTCACAAAGAGTCGGACACGACTGAGAGACTGATCTGATCAGATCTGATCATTGATATGATTGATTCAGTCTTCTAAACTTCCCTTTTCCCTGCCTCTGGGTTCAAAATTGTAAGTTCTTAGGATGAAGTATCTGGACTGACTCAACCCGACTTGAGTTTCCAGCCACCTCTGGAGGAAGGGGCCAGTGGTAGCAAGACATATAGAATAATTCTCATTGTTAGAGCACTTCACTGTGAATCCAAGCTCTTCTGAAAAGAGGACAGGATTGTTATGACCTTGGTATCTATATCAACAGGTGTTTATTCAGCCAGTATGAAAAGTACTTGAAGTATAATTCTTTAATAGTAGGTATATCTTAGTTTTTATAGTGCATTAGGGAGAAAGTACTGAAAACCATCATTAAGTAAATATTTCTATTTCACAAGGGCAGTTCAACTGTAAATACTACATTTGCAGTACTTTATTTCTACATATATACAAATTATTGAATTTTCTTTTCAGTTTACCTTCTTGTATATATATGAAATTACTGCCAAAATGTTAAGTTTCACTCCTTGAAAAGATGTTGAAGTCTAATAGAAAATGGAGTACGTGGTATTGATTTCACTAAGTCAAAGAATATAATTTCTAAGATAATACATTCATGTTTGTTATTATATAGCTACTTACTTAATGGGTATGGCAGTAGTTTGAAAATCAAGGCATGCTACTTTGCTTATCTCTAAGTAAGGACTAATAATTTTGGCCTATAGAAATAAGAGACTGTGAAGGTTAAATAATATATTTAGAGGAATTTAGGAATAAAGGAAGTTGAAAAGGTGACATTGCAAAGGTTTATTCATGGCCTAGCTTTTCCTCAATAGTTTTACCAGGTGATTACTAGCTTGTGAGCTCTCTAAGGACTGGAATCAAATTCTTATCACTTATTTTCCCTAGAAATTGTGGCAAATGATCAATGCTTCTGTATTTGACAGAAGAAAAGTGATCCTAGGGGAAAAGAGAAATGGGATTACAATACAAAATATACTTAAAATGAGACTAATAAAGCCATAATTGCAAAGGTGAACTGGCATAGGAACTCGACAGGAATGCATACTCAGAGGAAACAGAATCAGGGGAAGTGGAGGTCATAGTCTGGCTGGGCCAGACAACAGGCGCGCACAGGCGGGTATGACCAGCGCTCTGTTACCCCAGGTAACTGTTAATCATCATCTTGTCTTTGTGCCAGCCTGTCACTCTCTGATTCTTTGAAACCATACCGATTCTACAATAGTCCAAGGAATATTTCTCTTTTATGGCTTTGAAGCTTTAAATCATATTCGGTTGATATTTGACATACTTGTTGACAGCCTAAATGGATTTTTTAATAGTGTAGCTTAGATAAATCTTCTGTTGTAGGGAAGCCAAAAACGTTTTTATGGCTAACTCTAGCTTAATAAGCAGCAGAGCTTTAAAAAATGTAACCATTTAATTTTTAATATGGATTGGTTCCTTTTGGTAATTAAAAACAAACATTTTGTAAAACTGCCAAGATATTAATCAAAGCAGTATAGGGTTATGGATGTCAGGCACTTATATATGTTTTAAACCTTTCTGAGGTGGAATAGTGGAATAAAATTAAAATAGATGGAAACAAGGCCCTTAATTGCCTATTCCCAGTGTAAAGCAAAGGTCATATATAAAGTTCATTTAGGGCCAAAATAAATTTCAGTAGATTCTAAGGGTTACATGAGGTAATATATATCTAAATGCTGTATCACTATATTAACATGTAGAACTAGGAAATAAAAGAACTATCTTTTGCCTAGGCCTCAAAACTCTTGCTATTCGTCAAGATTAATAAATGATTCAAATTGGTTCCATTTTTCTCATTAGTAGCAGTGCTAATATGCTGCTCTTAGGTCAGAATAACAATATATTATAGCTATAACTTTTTTGTTTTTGTTTTGTTTTTTGGCAGTTTAGAGCTAGAAACTCTCTGTGTTAGCCAGAGACCAAATTTAAAAGGCCCCAAAGGAGAGTTTTCGTTCTTTTTGTGCCTAGAAGTCTAAGTGATTAGTAAGCTTCCAGACATAAGGATTATCAAGTGTAATTATTTCAAGGGTCTTGAAATGATTGTGCTTTGTGCAGTTTGTTTAGTGTTCTGGCATTTCATCCACTTCTATTATTTCTGTACAGCCAGAGACATTCCAGATTTTTTTTTTTTGCCATCTTAGTTATTACATCAGTAAAACAGACATCAAATACTAGTTATCTTACGTTGGTTTGAAATAAAAGTCAACATGTTAACAGTTTATCTTAATATTAACATCATGTATCTTAGGCCTTTGCTAATGTCTTACTAACTTTTAACATCAAATCCTGATATACATGTGTTTGTATAATATTATCAATATATTATGCCATCCCAGCAGCTTTCTTGGTTTAATTGGAATATTAAGAATGATCAGACAGCAAATGAAACCACAAATGATCCCCAATAGCCAAAGCAATCTTGAGAAAGAAGAACAAAGCTGGAGGAACCATAATTTCTGATTTCAAAGTATACTACAAAGTTAAAGTAATCAAAATAAGGTAGCTTTGCCATAAAAAAACAGATACAAAGATCATTGAACAGAAGAGAAAGACCAGAAACAAATGCATGTAATTAACTGTCAACAAAGGAGCCAGGAATATACAATGGAGAAAGGATAGTCTTTTTGATAAATGGTACTGGGAAAACTGGATGTTCTGTGCTTAGTTGATCAGTCATGTCCGACTCTTTGTGACCCCATTTACTGTAGCCTGCCAGGCTCCTCTGTCCATGGGGATTTTCCAGGCAGGAATACTAGAGTGGGTTTCCATGCCCTCCTCCAGGTGATCTTCCCAATTACCAGTGGATTGAACCCATTGCCACATTGCAGGCAGATTCTTTACCATCTGGGCTACCAGGAAAACTGGATATCCACCTGCAAAAGAAGGAAACTGATCCTTATCTTACACCATATAGAAAAATCAATTTCAAATGTTTGATAAAGATTTGAACATAAGGTCTAAAAACTTAAAAGTCCTAGAAGTAAACACAGAGGGTAAGCTCTTTGACACTGGTCTTAGCAATAATTCTTTTGGATTTGATGCCAAAACCAGAAGCCAACAGAAGCAAAAAAAAACAAAAAACAAAAAACGAATGGGACTACGTCAAACTAAAAAGTTTCTGCCCAGCAAAAGAAACCATCAACAATAAGGCAACTTATGGAATGGGAGAAAACATTTGCAAACCACATGTCTGGTTAGAATTTGATATCCAAAATACATAAGGAAGGCATACAACTCATTAGCAAATAAACCAAATAATCCAATTTAAAAATAGAGAATCTGAAGAGACTTTTTTTTTTTTCAAGAAAGACATACAAATGGCCAACAGGTCCATGAGAAAATAGCATTACTAATCATTAGGGAAACTCAAATCAAAGCCAGAATGAAAGCTTCTTACCACCTTACACTTTCAAAAATTATTACCAAAATGACAAGAGATGACAAATGTTGGTGAAGATGTCGAGAAAAGGCAATCCTGGTAAATGGTTGGTGGGAATTTAACTGGTATACCCCTGTGGAAAATACTATGGAGGTTCCTCAAGAAATTTAAAATAGAACTACCACATGATCCAACAAGTCCACTTCATATATATATATATACACACCTTGAAATCACTATCTTCAGGAGATTATCTTGGAGGTAAGGTATATTTATATCTTGGATATATATAATGAAATCACTATCTCAACGAGGTTATCTGTGTTTCCACATTCACTGCAATATTAATCACAAAGGTATAGAAACAACCTAAATTTCAGTCAATGGATGAATTGGTAAAGAAATGTGATGTATTTATGAACATTAATATGGGTATTAAATATTATTAACTTGCCATTTGTGATAACTTGAATGAAACTGGAGGTCACTATCCTAAGTGAAATAAGCCAGACAGAAAAATTCAATTACAACATAGTTTGACTATATGTGGAATCAGAAAATAATAAAAGTCAAACTCATAGAGATTAGAATGGTGGTTGCTAGGGTCTGGGATTGAGGGAAGTAGGGATAGGCGGTAAAAAGGAATAAACTTTAGTTATAAGATGAATCTGGGTCTGAGGATCTAATGTATAATATGGCAACTATAGTTGACAATGTATTGTGCAATTAAAATTTGCTAAGAGGTGAACTTAAAAGTTCTCAAATAAACTCCACAAAACACAAATATGTGAGTTAATGGATATATTAATTAACTCGGTGGGAATCCTATCACAATGTACAATGTCATTTCACTGGTCAATTAAACCTCCCTAAAGCTGCAAATAAAAAAAAGGGAATGATCAGACATATTTTGATTTTGTTAATCCCGTTCTTTCAAAAGATTGTGCTGCTGCTGCTGCTGCTGCTAAGTCACTTCAGTCGTGTCCAACTCTGCGACCCCATAGACGGCAGCCCACCAGGCCCCCCCGTCCCTGGGATTCTCCAGGCAAGAACACTGGAGTGGGTTGCCATTTCCTTCTCCAATGCATGAAAGGGAAAAGTGAAAGTGAAGTCGCTCAGTCGTGTCTGACTCGTAGCGACCCCACGGACTGCAGCCCACCAGGCTCCTCCGCCCATGGGATTTTCCAGGCAAGAGTACTAGAGTGGGGTGCCATTGCCTTCTCCAAAGACTGTGCTGAGAAAGTCATAAAATTCTTAATACTGAACTTCATTTTTCTTAATAAGTAAAGTTAGCTTACTAGTAATGATCATCAATTAAATGATGAACTCAGTGCAGTTAATTCAACACACTGAATCCGAGAGAATATCCCCTCTCTTTTCAGAGAACTGGTAAGTTTCAAGTGCTCATAGTTTGGCCTACATAACATTTACAAGTTTTAAGCACTTTGAAATGACATGAAGATGCAGATGGAGTTTGGACTGAAACTTGAACTACTATATAGATCTGTCTGCTTCCTCCTGATTGTTAGTTTTTCCATGTACTTTTGCAGAACTATGAAGGTGAAGATCACTAGACTCTCATTTTCTTTTTGTTGATGGAACCACTGAAAGCCCCAAACCACCACAAAGTCAGGAAATGCAAAGTGTGGTCGCTTTCCACAACCTATTATGAAACAAAATTGCTTAGTCTTCTTGTGTTATGTGAGGTTTCAGATATTGATCCGGAGCATATATCATCAAGCAAACAAGTGAATGTGGCCCTCGTTCCCCGCCCTTTATTCTCCGTAATAATCAGCCTGATATTGTAGCCAGCCACAGAATTCTCTCTGCCCCCCAAAAAGATTAGTATAGGTGCCCCACAAAAAACAGCATGTTTTTATTATTGTATATTATTAATGTGCAGTTTATTTTTGTGATGAAACTCTAAAACTACTTAAAAAAGAAAGGTTGACTGTAGTTCTGTGTTTGGCAAATGCAAGTGTAAACAATAACCAATGCTCCAACTTGTACAATATACTCAGTTTTGGCTGTTGGAAAGTAAGATCATTTTATACATACCACTGAATTGAAATGGTCTTTATTTACTCCCCCAAAATTGCACTTAAATTTTGCCAATTAATGCAGCTCTCCAAAAATGTATAGGCTAAAATAAACTTCCATTAAATATATATATATATATATATATATTTTGCCAGAGCATCGTTTAAACTTTTCACATTTTCTTCAGAAATAACTTCAATTTTCCCCTGAAATGATCTACCTTATTTACAGCTACGAACTAAGATTATTAGGAGATGATTTGAAAATTCTTTACAGTTTATCTAATGCCTCCAAAAGTCTGTGGTGCAAAAATACTAAAGGATTTAAATGTGTTCTTTGTTTTAGGATCATTCCCATCTTTATAAAAAATAAAACAAATTCAAGCCAAAATCCAAAACTAAAAATCCCAAACCAATTCTGTAATTACAATGTAGTGGTTGGGCTTGTAGAGTTTGGAACCAGGGCAACTTGGGTTTGAATCTCAGCTTTTCTCTATTACCTTGGACAAAATATTAGCTTTTTAAAATTTTCAATTCATATATAAAATTCTGGGCAATGACAATGTCAATCTTGTGAGATTCTTGGAAAGAGTCCATGATATGTCTGTTTAACAGAAGAGATGCCTTATAGGAGACAGTGGTTTTCAGGCAAACACTTGTTGGCTTTCATCAGACTTTATTGTTATGAACTGATTCATTTAAGTCCACCCAAAACTCCTACATTGAAGTCCTAACACTCCGAATGTGACTGTCTTTGGAGATAGGGCTGAGTAAAGAAAAATGAGGTTATATTTGTGGGCCCTAATCCAGTATGACTGATGTCCTCAAAAGCAGAGATTTTTACACAGATATATGAGCACACAGAGGAAAGAGAGAAATCAGCTAGCCACAAACCAAGGAAAGAGATCTCAGAAGAAATCGACCATGATGGTACCCTGATCTTAGACGTCTCATAGGCTTGCAGAGCTATGAGAAATTCAATGTCTGTTACTTAAGCCTGTGATATTTTATTATGGCAGCCCTAGAAAACTAAAACATTTACCCTGACAAATTTCTCCTCCTGTTTTAGACCTACTGCAGTGGACAGAAGGGTTGAGCTTTTGGCTAGGCTGTGATCATAGCACTTTCTAGCAGCAGTAGTCATCTGTCCAGGCTATGCACAGGATCATTCAAAGTCCTTCTGTAGGCTTTTTCTACTGAAGGAGGTAGCATGTTCTGTAATTATTTACCTAGAGGGCTCACAGCACATGGACCTAGAACTTCTGGTAATCATTTGCAGCAATGCAGGGATAAGCTTGAGAGGATATAGTACATACCCAGAGAGAAGCAAAGGTGAGAGGCAGAGCGATATACGACTCCAGAGCTCCCCTTCGACTCAGCAATCCCCTTTAATTTTGTGAGCTTCTCTCCAAAACTTTTTTTCATTTTAAGTTGGGTTGCTTTTAGCTAAAAGAATACTGACTGTTATTTTGTTTGTTGTTTAAAATTGAACATATAGTTCCTTGAAGGGAAAAAGCATCCTTACATCAACAGAGTTGATGTGTAATGGGTTTAATTATATCTTCTCAGTCCCCAAAATAAGATATGTCAAAGTCCTAACTTCTAGTACCTCAGAATGTGACTTTATTTGCAAATAGAGGTTTTGTAGATATAATTAGCTAAGATCAGTTTATATTATAGTAGGGTAGGCCCCTAATCCAATATAACATATGTTTATAAGAAGATCACCATATGAAGAAGCAGAGACACAGGAGAACGGTTTTTAAATGTAGGTATCATTTCACATTTTTAATAACACCAATGGTCTTCAATATAGTAGATTTTAAAAAACTACTTATTGAAGCTATTTTCATATGAGGGTTCAATTCCACCAGCAGAATGTCTTGTTTCAAATCTTAGATCACTCTGCCATTATGTATCAGAAGAGTGTATCTCTTGAATTGTTGGTTCTGAAGTTAGTCTTTATTTTTTTTCAGCTATTATTTTATTTCACTTTTCCTATTTTTTCATATCATATTTTCAGTTTCAACATGCCATAAAATCAATGAATGGAATATCCAAATGAATGAGCACAATTTAGGTTTGTAGTACAACAGGTTCTTATATCTGGGAATACTGTTGTACTGACAAAAATTACAAAACATTTCCATAATTCTCTTTGAAAGAGTCATAGCAGATAAATTATATATAATTAAGGAATGCACTCTTAAGGAATGCACTCTTAAGGAATGCTTTTAGCTGATCATTGTAACTTTTTTCTTTATGGACACATGAAAATGATAATTTTCTAGGTTTTGATATTATATAGATGACAAGTAACTTATCGTTGAAGAAAGAATATACATAATTTCACTGAAATGTTTATCATTTTGGAAAATATTTCAGAAAATCTTTTACATAATGGGAACATAAAAGTCTCTGGACTGAATTTCTGAAAGTCAGACTGAGGTTTAACTGCATAATAATTGTGATTTAGAACCAAATGACTTAAGTTCTTAGCATTTCAGCTTCCTTTCTCATATATTATCTTCAAAGCATCTCATCAAGGTAAATAAATGGAAAGCCTCATTTTTCTCTTCTCTTAGCAAGGTCATACTTGCATGTGAGGGTACAGTCCTTTCTTTAAAAGCAAAATTTCCCGGCTTAGTCAAGTAGTAGTCAAAGTCAGTCAGTCATGTCCGACTCTTGCGACCTCATGGACTGCAGCCCACAAGGTTCCTCTCTCCATGGGATTCTCCAGGCAAGAATACTGGAGTGGGTTGCCATTTCCTTCTCCAAAATTTAAAAGCAAAATTTCATGGCCTAACTAGTCCTAAAATGAATAGTTAAGCATAAGTGTAACCAGTACATAGTAGGGAAGACAGGCAATGGTTTCCTCCCCTTCAGATTATGTCCTAGTCATGCCATGTAGATTGAAAAACTGAGACATTTTGCCTTCCTTCAGACTGCTCACTTAACTAGCATTCAGAGAGTTTAGCATTTGAGTAAAACACGTGCTAAAGGGATGAGAAGAAAGAAAAGAAAGGAATCAAACCTGCATCCACTATAAAAGGAATCTAAAAGACTAAATGACTTGGTGGAAAATACTCTAAATTGCAGCTATACAAGGAAGACACTTTAAGATGAAATTCTATATCTGGGCTTCATAACCTCACATTCACTAAACCCTGGATCCGTAAACATATTTCAAGGGCTACATGAACTTGTGTGGGGAAAGATCACAACTTTCTTTTCATTATCCTCTAACTGAAATTCATATTTCCTTCAATGATAAATGCAGGCAACTACCTATAATAAAAAAACTATAATAAAACTACCTATAATTAAATCATCAATAGAAATCAGATATGTTTAAGACCACATTACGGTTGTAATATCACCAACTACTGTTTATGCTCATCACTTTTTCGACAGTGATTCTACATGTTGCTAAGTCTTATTATTCAATGTGTTAATGCTGCTGCTGCTGCTAAGTCGCTTCAGTCGTGTCCGACTCTGTGCAACCCCGTAGACGGAAGCCCACCAGGCTCCCCTGTCCCTGGGATTCTCCAGGCAAGAACACTGGAGTGGGTTGCCATTTCCTTCTCCAATGCATGAAAGCGAAAAATGAAAGTGAAGTCGCTCAGTTGTGTCCAACTCCTAGCGACCCCATGGACTGCAGCCTACCAGGCTCCTCCATCCATGGGATTTTCCAGGCAAGAGTACTGGAGTGGGGTACCATTGCCTTCTCCACAATGTGTTAACAGAGTCACACAATTAAAGAAAATTAAATAGTTGCATTTTCATATAATTGGTTTTGTTTGTAACTCCATTTTTGTTTGTAACCCCATTGCTTTGTTTTATTCATTTCAAAACATCATTCTCAGAACTTAGTCTGTAATCCCTAGACTAGTACCAAAAGGTCCGTAGGTTAAGAATCGCTGATAGGCTGATACCCTGTATTAAATAAGTATAATCTGTGAAGATTTGTGTTTTAAACCAATTTTAAGAACAGAATAAAAAGAATTAGGTGAAATTGTCCTAAAATTAGAAAATGGTATAATGTTATAAATATTTTAAAAAATCATTGAAAATAATATAAATTAAACTTATAAATTTATATGTATATATTATCAAATGGTGGGAGGGTAACTATCTTCTAATAAAGCATGCTAATACAATCCTAAATGCTGACCCTCTGTCAGAAAAGGAAAGCTTTCTTACCTCTTGCAAACTCTCTCTGTAATATGGATGTGTCTGTCAGGGAAAAGACAGTAAGTCTTTCCATTACTTTGACAATGCCTTTGAAGATACACGTGTGAAAATTCAGAGTTTTTGACACATTTAACATCAACTTCTGTACTGTTTGCACATTTTTGTGAAGAAATTTTTCTGGGCAACATTGTCCACATGATGGAAACATAATTTAAAAAAACAGGTGTCTTTTTGTAAGTCTAAGAAAAGAAAATCTTTAAATGTAGCATTGAATTTGGAGCCCCACCAATAAGATTCTCACCAGTCTTCACTTTTTAGGGCATCTCTGCTTCTAAAAAATTTTTCACTTTCTTTAATTTCTAAGGAATTATTGAGATGTTTCTTTCCTTGCATTTTGTTTAAGTGGACATAAAAATGTCTTTCATGTCACTATTGCAATTGAAAAAACTCTATAGGTGGTAAGAAACTACCAGACTGGTTTTGAAAAGGAAAATGAAGCATATTGACAAACAAAAATAAGCCCCAATATCAGTAACAAATTGATTGTTAGTCAAGGAATAACAAACCAAATTAAAAAACTACTGGGCTTGAAAACAGGGCTAATAAATATTATTTATTTTAGAAAAGCCATACTGTGTGACTGTCATTTGCATATTAGTTATGATTTATATTTGAATGTGACCCTTAATATCCTCTAAATTTTTTCTCTGTGTTTATCTTTCTCGAACTTGAGTAGAGTGAGAGGTGACAAGGAATGATAATGAGATATTTTAATCTTGCTTGAAAATTTTATGGTGTAATGGATACCATCTCTTCTAACCATAATCTATACACGAAAATATATATTATGATAATCCTTAAGATATTATGATAATCCTTAATCTCTCCATAGGAATTTTTCAAATGTGTATCTTATAAGGTTAAATCAGAAAATAAAAAAAAAAAATAGGTAAGTTAATTCAGAAACTATGAAACTAAAGCCACAGGTATTAAATAACCTATTTAACAGGTCATTAATAGGTATTAAATATAAATCTCAGTTCAGTTCAGTCACTCAGTCGTGTCCAACTCTTTGCGACCCCATGAATCACAGCACGCCAGGCCTCCCTGTACATCACCAACTCCCAGAGTTCACTCAGACTCATGTCCATCGAGTCGGTGATGCCATCCAGCCATCTCATCCTCTGTCGTCCCCTTTTCCTCCTGCTCCCAATCCCTCCCAGCATCAGAGTCTTTTCCAATGAGTCAACTCTTCGCATGAGGTGGCCAAAGTACTGGAGTTTCAGCTTCAGCATCATTCCCTCCAAAGAAATCCCAGGGCTGATCTCCTTCAGAATGGACTGGTTGGATCTCCTTGCAGTCCAAGGGACTCTCAAGAGTCTTCTCCAACACCACAGTTCAAAAGCATCAATTCTTTGGTGCTCAGCCTTCTTCACAGTCCAACTCTCATTTCTCCACTTTGGTAAACAACATATGACCCACAGTGATAATAAGAAAGTGAGAGTTCAACAACAAGGGGTACCTTCTATGCACCATATAAATGATGTCATTTTTTGAAGTGTTAGTGGTTAACTCTTTTTCATCATCTCTTATTATTGAATAGAAAGGAGTCTTGAAACTGAAGTCTACCACAGTATTCCAGAAAAAAATGACCCATAATTTAAAGGAATATTTTAGAAATTTTATAGTTGGTCCTTTAATCTATAGAGAGAAGCATGTTAAAACATTAAAATTACCAAAAAGAAGATGACTAAATTAACTTTTTAAATCTTGAATGAAAAAAATGGTTAAAATCTCCCTCTATTTTTATAATCAGGAAACCTTTTGTCTAACTCATCTGTGGAAACTTAGCTCATTGTTCATTTACTTGTTAGTTACTCTCTGAAAATATGTCATAAATTCCAACACAAACAAGGCAGGGACTCTATCTTTTGCCTTTCTTACTTGCTCTAAAACATCTCAAAATATAATGATCCTTGATGAATGATCCTCGTATGAATAGATTTTTACCAAATGTAAGCTCTCCCTCACACATGATTTTATTCAATTCTTGCAAAAACTCAGAAGTAGATGCTGTGGTGTTCTGGAGCCAGCCTATCTCATTTCCTGAGAGCTGATTGCTAAATTTTCAGAAATAAGTTCAATAAAATTAGATATTAACCTATGTAACTTATATTCACATAAATTATATTTGAAACAAAGGTACTAAATACTCAAGACATCGTTTCCTAATTACTTCACCCACAAATTCTATCAATCAGGGATTTTTTTTTTTTCTCCTCCACTAAGTAGTTCAGAAAACTAAGATCATGGATCTGGTCCCATCAGGAGATCAGGAATTTATTTTTCTTGCTCTGTTTAGTGTCTTGTTCTAAAACCTAAAAGAGTGTTTAAAGCATCAGCCAGTCAGTTCAGTTGCTCAGTCGTGTCCGACTCTTTGCGACCCCATGAATCGCAGCACGCCAGGCCTTCCTGTCCAACACCAACTCCCGGAGTTCACTTAAACTCAGGTCCATCGAATCAGTGATGCCATCCAGCCATCTCATCCTCTGTTGTCCCCTTCTCCTCTTGCCCCCAATCCCTCCCAGCATCAGAGTCTTTCCCAATGAGTCAACTCTTCACATGAGGTGGCCAAAGTACTGGAGTTTCAGCTTTAGCATCATTCCTTCCAAAGAAATCCCAGGGCTGATCTCCTTCAGAATGGACTGGTTGGACCTCCTTGCAGTCTAAAGCATAGATGTTGCTAAATAAATATTTGTTGAATGAAAGATTAAATGACAAGACAAAATATGGAAACTAGAGCCGTTAATTACACCAGTTAGGTTTCTATTGATATAAAGAAGGGAAATTCAGCCAAAGTTTTCCAACTTATGTAGAAGTGATATATACTGAAGAAGTCAGGAATTCTGAAGTTTGCTACCCAGTCATACCAAGTCAGTTCAGGGGATATAGGCAATAACAGTTTTTGGATCCTCACTTAAGCACTGAACCTTTAACTTGATTCAGCAGCTCTGGGCAGGTCTCACCATTTTTCCTCCCTGCTTTCAATTTATTTTTTTCTAACTGCAGAGTTTTTACTCTCTCATGTCCTTGCTTTGAGCATAGCCCAAGTCCATCCACACCCACACCCTATTTCTGGCTTTATATATCAGCTTTTTTTTTTTTTTTTTAATATATCAGCTTTCAGCTTCCTTCCTGTTTACTTTTCTCTCTTATACATAAATCATAAACCATAAGAGGTACAATCTTCTCTAGCAGGTATATTTGCAATTTAGGTAACTCTTCAGTCAGAATTGGCTGTTTTTGTTTCAGACACACTCCTAGATCACCATCTGGTAAATGGCAATAAGTGTCTTATTTTACAAAGTGGTTTCCTAGAAAATCAGAGATACCAAAGGAACATTTCATGCAAAGATGAGCTCAATAAAGGACAGAAATGGTATGGACCTAACAGAAGCAGAAGATATTAAGAAGAGGTGGCAAGAATACACAGAAGAACTGTACAAAAAAGATCTTCACGACCCAGATAATCACAATGGTGTGATCACTGACCTAGAGCCAGACATCCTGGAATGTAAAGTCAAGTGGGCTTAGAAAGCATCACTATGAACAAAGCTAGGGGAGGTGATGGAATTCCAGTTGAGCTATTCCAAATCCTGAAAGATGATGCTGTGAAAGTGCTGCACTCAATATGCCAGCACATTTGGAAAACTCAGCAGTGGCCACAGGACTGGAAAAGGTCAGTTTTCATTCCAATCCCAAAGAAAGGCAATGCCAAAGAATGCTCAGACTACGGCACAATTGCACTCATCTCACACGCTAGTAAAGTAATGCTGAAAATTCTCCAAGCCAGGCTTCAGCAATATGTGAACCGTGAAATTCCTGATGTTCAAGCTGGTTTTAGAAAAGGCAGAGGACCAGAGATCAAATTGCCAACATCTGTTGGATCATAGAAAAAGCAAGAGAGTTCCAGAAAAACATCTATTTCTGCTTTATTGACTATGCCAAAGCCTTTGACTGTGTGGATCACAATAAACTGTGGAAAATTCTGAAAGAGATGGGAATACCAGACCACCTGATCTGCCTCTTGAGAAATTTGTATGCAGGTCAGGAAGCAACAGTTAGAACTGGACATGGAACAACAGACTGGTTCCAAATAGGAAAAGGAGTTCATCAAGGCTGTATATTGTCACCCTGTTTATTTAATTTATATGCAGAGTACATCATGAGAAACGCTGGCCTGGAAGAAACACAAGCTGGAATCAAGATTGCCGGGAGAAATATCAATAACCTCAGATATGCAGATGACACCACCCTTATGGCAGAAAGCGAAGAGGAACTCAGAAGCCTCTTGATGAAAGTGAAAGTGGAGAGTGAAAAGTTGGCTTAAAGCTCAACATTCAGAAAACGAAGATCATGGCATCCAGTCCCCTCACTTCATGGCAAATACATGGGGAAACAGTGGAAACATTGGCTGACTTTATTTTTCTGGGCTTCAAAATCACTGCAGATGGTGATTGAAGCCATGAAATTAAAAGATGTTTGCTCCTTGGAAGGAAGGTTGTGACCAACCTAGACAGCATATTGCAAAGCAGAGACATTACTTTGCCAACAAGGGTCTGTCTAGTCAAGGCTATGGTTTTTCCAGTAGTCATGTATGGATGTGAGAGTTGGACTATAAAGAAAGCTGAGTGCAGAAGAATTCATGCTTTTGAACTGTGGTGTTGGAGACGATTCTTGAGAGTCCCTTGGACTGCAAGGAGATCCAACCAGTCCATCCTAAAGGAGATCAGTTCTGGTTGTTCATTGGAGGGACTGATGTTGAAGCTGAAACTCCAATACTTTGGCCACTTGATGCAGAGAGCTGACTCATTTGAAAAGACCCTGTTGCTGGGAGAGATTGAGGGCAGGAGGAGCAGGGGACGACAGAGGATGAGATGGTTGGATGGTATCACTGACACAATGGACATGAGTTTGGTGGACTCTGGGAACTGGTGATGGACATTGAGGCCTGGTGTTCTGTGGTTCATGGGTTGCCCAAGAGTTGGACATGACTGAGCTACTGAACTGAACTCAACTGAAATAATATTTATTGTTTCACTGTAACATCTACCTTTTATATTGTCCTCTGTTTTGTAATGACTGAAAACAGATTTGACATTACTCCAACTTACTTTTCAGCAGGTACTGTTTTCACTTTTGCCAGTGAGAGATTTTTGTGTGTGATTTGGAAGGTGAACAATGAGTAGACCGTATTATTCTCCAATGCGAGCAAAAAAAAAAAAAAAATTTATCACACATGTATATGTTCTGAAGCAATATGCTGCTTAGTTTTACTAGTTTCTAAGTTTTAAAAGGAGAAGGCAATGTGAAGTCAAGTGGGCCTTAGAAAGCATCACTATGAACAAAGCTAGTGGAGGCAATGGAATTCCAGTTGAGCTACTGCAAATCCTGAAAGATGATGCTGTGAAAGTGCTACAGTCAATATGCCAGCACATTTGGAAAACTCAGCAGTGGCCACACGACTGGAAAAGGTCAGTTTTCATTCCAATCCCAAAGAAAGGCAATGACAAAGAATGCTCAAACTACTGCACAATTGCACTCATCTCACATGCTAGTAAAGTAATGCTCAAAGTTCTCCAAGCCAGGCTTCAGCAATATGTGAACCGTGAAATTCCTGATGTTCAAGCTGGTTTTAGAAAAGGCAGAGGACCAGAGATCAAATTGCCAACATCCGCTGGATCATAGAAAAAGCAAGAGAGTTCCAGAAAAACATCTATTTCTGCTTTATTGCCTATGCCAAAGCCTTTGACTGTGTGGATTACAATAAACTGTGGAAAATTCTGAAAGAGATGGGAATACCAGACCACCTGATCTGCCTCTTGAGAAATTTGTATGCAGGTCAGGAAGCAACAGTTAGAACTGGACATGGAACAACAGACTGGTTCCAAATAGGAAAAGGAGTTCATCAAGGCTGTATACTGTCACCCTGTTTGTATAACTTATATGCAGAGTATATCATGAGAAACGCTGGCCTGGAAGAAACACAAGCTGGAATCAAGATTGCCGGGAGAAATATCAATAACCTCAGATATGCAGATGATACCACCCTTATGGCAGAAAGTGAAGAGGAACTCAAAAGCCTCTTGATGAAAGTGAAAGTGGAGAGTGAAAAAGTTGGCTTAAAGCTCAACATTCAGAAAACGAAGATCATGGCATCCGGTCCCACCACTTCATGGGAAATAGATGGGAAAATAGTGGAAACGGTGTCAGACTTTATTTTTCTGGGCTCCAAAATCACTGCAGATGCTGACTGCAGCCATGAAATTAATAGACGCTTACTCCTTGGAAGGAAAGTTATGACCAACCTAGGTAGCATATTCAAAAGCAGAGACATTACTTTGCCAACAAAGGTTCATCTAGTCAAGGCTATGATTTTTCCAGGGGTCATGTATGGATGTGAGAGTTGGACTGTGAAGAAGGCTGAGCGCCGAAGAATTGATGCTTCTGAACTGTGGTGTTGGAGAAGACTCTTGAGAGTCCCTTGGACTGCAAGGAGATCCAACCAGTCCATTCTGAAGGAGATCAGCCCTGGGATTTCTTTGGAAGGAATGATGCTAAAGCTGAAACTCCAGTACTTCGGCCACCTCATGCGAAGAGTTGACTCATTGGAAAAGACTCTGATGCTGGGAGGGATTGGGTGCAGGAGGAGAAGGGGAAAACAGAGGATGAGATGGCTGGATGGCATCACTGACTCGATGGACGTGAGTCTGAGTGAACTCAGGGAGTTGGTGATGTACAGGGAGGCCTGGCGTGCTGCGATTCATGGGGTTGCAAAGAGTCGGACATGACTGAGCGACTGATCTGATCTGATCTGATGGCACCCCACTCCAGTACTCTTGCCTGGAAAATCCCATGGATGGAGGAGCCTGGTAGGCTGCAGTCCATGGTGTCGCTAAGTGTTGGACACGGCTGACCAACTTCACTTTCACTTTTCACTTTCATGCATTGGAGAAGGAAATGTCAACCCACTCCAGTGTTCTTGCCTGGAGAATCCTGGGGACAGGGGAGCCTGGTGGGCTGCCATCTATGGGGTCGCATAGAATCGGACACAACTGAAGCAATTTAGCAGAAGCTTTAAAAAAGTGTCATATGCTGCAGTTTGCTTTCTTTTCATATAATGTAATGTTTCTCAGTTTTATCTGTCGTCTTTTGTGTGGCTGCAATTCATTCATTATCATTACTGTGTAATCCTTTGTAAATTGACTATCACAGTTTATTCACCCTTTATCCTAATCATAAACATTTTGCTTTTGTCTAGTTGTGTTTCTATTATGAGCAATGTATTTCCCATTGCACATGTAGACGAGAGTCTACAACATGAACCAAGGAAAAGAATCGCTACATCACAGGTAACTGTCACATTCAACTGTTCAAAAAAAAAGTCAGCTTTTGAAATCAAAGTGATTATCCCAATTAACATTCTCACTAGCCATTTGTTAGAATTCTCATTGCAGCAGATCCTTACCAAAGCAAGAAATTTTCCAATTCTTAAATTTTGCCTGTGTAGTTAGTAAAACTAATATCATCTTGATTTTAGTATGTGTTTTCTTGAGTAGTAGTGAGGTTGAACTCTTTTTTTTAAAATATTATTACTATGAAGTTTTCCTGTGAAGTAGCTGATCACCTATTATTGTCCCTTTTTATGGGTTGCTTTTTAAATTATTAATGATATAAAATTTTAATCTGGATATCTGTAATCCTTTACTATTAACATGATTTGAAATACTTTATTCTAGGCTGTGGCTTCTATTTTTACTTCCTTTCTGGTATCGCTTGGTGAACAGATATTCTTACTTTAGAATCATTTTAATGTTAGTGATTTTGAAGTCTTAATAACAAATCTTTCTTAATAAAGAAAAATTTTCTTCCCTGGTGGCTCAGATGTTAAGAAACTGCCTGCAATGCAGAAGACCTGGGTTTGGTCTCTGGGTTGGAAAGATCCCCTGGAGAAGGGAATCACAACCTATTCCAGTATTCTAGTATTCTTGCCTAGAGAATTCTGTGGACAGAGGAGCCTGGGGAGCTAAGTCCGTGGGGTCGCAAAGAGCCAGACACAACTGAGTGACTAACACTTTCACTTTTTTTCTTACCTCAAGCTTATAAAATTACTTTGTTTCCTTATAAAATTGTACAGTTTTTTTCACAGTTACATATTTATTTTACCCAACTTTTGTTTGGCTAATTCTGGACTCAATAAAAACTATCTTCGTTTAAAGTATTTTATATAAAACTTTACAAAATAAGTATAAGTACAGCGGATTAGACTCCCTGGCAAAGACTCTGAGATTTTTGACAAGAGGTTAATTCTGGGAAGAACAACCGTGAGGTGTGAGAGTAACTGGACTAGGTAAAGGGAGAGATGAACTGTGATGAAATTACAACAGAGGTCTCAGTGACACCAAGGAGGTGCCCTGGATGCCAGGCCATGCAGAGTGGTCCCAGGTGGGTTAAAGACCAGGCCTCTGTTCCCCCTTTCCCTCTTCCCACCCCAAGCAGCCACCAGTGCAGCTGCTAGAGGGGCTGTTACTTTAAAAAGGCAGTCTCCTTAAAACCAAAGGCAGTTTCTGGAGAGGGACTGAGGTCTGGCCTTCAGGACCTAAAACCCCTCACCTTTGAGGGGATGATCACCCTGAGGGGCATCTGAGCAGCACACAAGTCCATAAAAACTTTAATGAGTTTACACAATAGGGGTAGAAAATTATGTTCTATCTCCAATAAACAGTGTGTTAGAAACATAGTGTCATCCAATAAATGTTGAGAGAATGAGTGTAACAGGAAGTAGACCCAAGGAGACAATGTTTCTATTCCTCCTAAGTTGCTTTTTATGTCTCTAGTGCATTAAATTGCTGAATACATCATACTGAATGGACTTCGTTGAAGTCTATTTTCTGATCATCTTAACTGATAATTGTTGTGTTCGGTAGGACTGCTGTTGCATGCAATGGAAACTGAACTTGAACTAGATGATTGCTTGCCCTCCTCACAAACTTATTCAACTACCCAAACACCCCTTATGATGTGCCCTCCACTGAGTTCATCTCTTACTTTATCATTCTGTGAAATAGCTATAAGATTTTGGTTGGAGGCTTCTGCCTTCCTAGTTAAATGATATGATAATGATTATAATTAACATAATCATCATGATAATGATGAGTTTTGAAATATTTCACTTTCAGTAGTTCCATCAGACCATGAATGTTGGTTTGTTTAATAGATGCCACTCAATTAATGTATATGAAACACAATACTTGCCTGAGATATTTCTTCTTCTTTCTATGTCAAACTGATGCATCTGGAGGAATTTTTGCCACAACATTTTAAAATTTTTCAGGTAATAGCCAAGGTTATATGACTTTACAGTCTATATGGAACAGTCATGGTAAAAGTTCTTCTACAATTGCAATGAAGTTCTGTTTTAGAATTTGAGGTAAGTTGGACAAATATGACTAGACAGAACTAGAGAGTATTATGTTACAGAGGAAAATACTTCTCTTTGAAGAAGATTAGCTGGTTTAAACTCTTGCTAAATTTTTCAGTAATCTGAATTATACTTTCAGTATAAAGCACATAATTTTAGTCTTCGACAGGTATTGCTCAATGTAGCTTGGTTTTTTTGTGATCCTCACTTTACATTATTTTCTACTTACTAGAACAAAATATCTACATCCTTTGCTTAAGCTTGCTGTGTGTTAAGAAATGATTATACATATATATATATATATATATATCTTTTAAAAAGTCAAGTATTCAACTGTAAGTTGAATAGGTTTTCTCCACTTATCTTGAATTAGCCCTCCAGGCTCCTCTGTCCATGGGATTTTTCAAGCAAGAATATTGGAGTGGGTTGCCATTTTCTTCTCCTGGGGATCCTCCCGACCCAGGGATCAAACCCAGGGCTTCTGTGTCTCCTGCACTGCAGGCAGATTCTTTACCAACTGTTGACCATCACGAAAGCCCCCTTAAAAAGTCTGGTATTCAACTACAAGTTAAAAAGTTTTCTCCAATTGCAAGGAACTCACAGAATTTTTTATACAACTTAGTTCTTTTTTGTGTGAGAAGATATTGTAGAAAAGAAGTGATACATTTAGAAGAGTAATTACTGGAGTTTTTTTTTTTTTTTTTTTTAGAATATTTTAATCTAAGACAATCAGAATTTTTTGATCAAGTGATAGCATAAGGGGGTGAGAATGAGCAAGATGACCAAATACTCCCTACTTTTGAAAATTACCTTCTACCCTCATACATATGGTTATGGGGGGCGTGGGTGAGTGGGTGAGCTGTTTGGCATACTATCTCTCAGCGCCTCTTGTTATAGTATGCTGTTGTTGTTTAGTTGTTAAATTGTGCCTGACTTTTTTATGACCCTATCGACTGTAGCCCACCAGGCTCCTCTATCCATCGGATTTTCCAGGAAAGAAATATTTCTTGTCATTTCCTTCTCCAGGGGATCTTCCCAATCCGGGGATCAAAACTGTGTCCGCTAATTGGCAGGCAGGTTCTTTACCACTGAGCCATCAGAGAAGCCCTTGAATTAGTTTATCAATCCAAAATGTGCATCTGACTTAAATCTGGTTCTCTAGCACCCTGTTTCAGGATTTTTAGCATTGTCATCTACAATAGTAGGTGTCAGTTCAGTTCAGTCACTAAGTCATGTCTGACTCTTTGTGATCCCATAGACTGCAGCATGCCAGGCTTCCCTGTCCTTCACCAACTCCTGGAGCTTGCTAAGACTCATATCCATTGAGTTGGTGATGCCATCCAACCATCTCATCCTCTGTTGTTCCCTTCTTCTCCTGCCTTCAATCTTTCCCAGCATCAGGGTCTTTCTAAATGAGTCAGTTCTTTGCATCAGGTGGCCAAATATTGGAGTTCCAGCTTCAGCATCAATCTTTCCAATGAATATTTAGGACTGATTTCCTCTAGGATTGACTGGTTTAATCTCCTTGCAGTCCAAGAGACTTTCAAGAGTCTTCTCCAACACCACGGCTCAAGCATCCATTCTTTGGCACTCAGCCTTCTTTATGGTCCAGCTCTTACATCCATACGTGACTACTGGAAAAACCATAACTTTGACTATATAGACATTTGTCAGCAAAGTAATGTCTCTGCTTTTGAATATGCTGTCTAGGATTGTCATAATTTTTCTTCCAAGGAGCAAGCATCTTTTAATTTCATGGCTGCAGTCACCATCTGCAGTGATTTTAGAGCCCAAGAAAATAAAGTCTATCTGTTTTCATTGTTTCCCCATCTATTTGCCATGAAGTGATGGGACCAGATGCCATGATCTTCCTTTTTTTGAATGTTGAGTTTTAAGTCAAGTTTTTCACTCTCCCCTTTCACTTTCATCGAGAAACTCTTTAGTTCCTCTTCACGTTCTGCCATAAGGGTGGTGTCATCTGCATATCTAAGGCTATTGGTATTTCTCCTGGCAATACTGATTCCAGCTTGTACTTCATCCAGCTTGGTATTTCGTATGATGTACTCTGCATATAAGTTAAATAAGCAGGGTGACAATATATAGCCTTGATGTACTTCTTTCCCAATTTTTAACTAGTCTGCTGTTCCATGTCCAGTTCTAACTGTTGCTTCTTGAACTACATACACATTTCTCATGAGGCAGGTAAGGTGGTTTGATATTCCCATCTCTTCACAAATTTTCCGCAGGTTTTTTTGATCCACACAGTCAAAGGCTTTAGCGTAGTGATGAAGCAGAGGAAGATGTTTTTTATGCAATTCTCTAGCTTTTTCTATGATCCAACAGATGCTGGCAATTTGACCTCTGGCTATTCTTCCTTTTCTAAATCCATCTTGAACATCTGGAAATTCTTGGTTTACATACTGTTGAATCCTAGCTTGGAAATTTTGAGCATCACTTTGCTAGCATCTGAGATGAGTGTAATTGTGCGGTAGTTTGAGCATCCTTTGGCATTGCCTTTCTTTGGGATTGGAATAAAACCTGACCTTTTCCATTCCTGTGACCACTGTTGAGTTTCCCAAATTTGCTGGCTTATTGAGTGCAGCACTTTCACAGCATCATCTTTTAAGATGATGAAATAGCTCAGCTGGAATTTCATCACCTCCACTAGCTTTGTTTGTAGTGATGCTTCCTAAAGCCTGCTTGACTTCAGACTCCAGGATGTCTGGCTCTAGGTGAGTGATCACACCATTGTCATTATCTGGGTCATTGAGAATCTTCTTTTTGTACAGTTCTTTTGTGTATTCTTGCCATCTCTTCTTAATATCTTCTGCTTCTCTTAGGTTCATACTGTTTTTGTCCTTTATTGTGCCCATCTTTGGATGAAATAACCCTTGGTATCTCTAATTTTCTTTCTTTCTTTCTTTTTTTGAAGAGAGCACCAGTCTTTCCCATTCTATTGTTTTCTTCTATTTCTTTGCATTGATCACTGAGGAAGGCTTTCTTATCTCTCTGTGCTATTCTTTGGAACTCTGCATTCAGATGAATTTATCTTTCCTTTTCTCCTTTGCCTTTAGATTCTTTTCTTTTCTCAGCTACTTGTAAGGCCTCTTCAGACAACCATTGTGCAAATTTGCTGACATATTGAGTGCAGCACTTTAACAGTACATTTCTTTTTCTTGAGATGATTTTGATCACTGCCTCCCATACAGTGTTACAAACCTCCATCCGTAATTCTTCAGGCACTCTGTCTATCAGATCTAATTCCTTGAATGTGCTTGTCACTTCCACTGTATAATTGTAATGGATTTGATTTAGGTCATACCTGAATGGTCTAGTGGTTTTCCCTACTTTCTTCAATTTAAATCTTAATTTTGCAATAAGGAGTTCATGCTTTGAGCCATAGTCAGCTCCTGGTCTTGTTTTTGCTGACTGTATAGAGCTTCTCCATCTTTGGCTACAAAAGAATATAATAAATCTGATTTCTGTAATGACCATCTGCTGATGACCATGTGAGATTTGTCTCTTATATTGTTGAAAGAGGGTGTTGCTATGGCCAGTGCGCTCTTCTGTCAAAACTCTGTTAGGCGTTCACCTGCTCCATTTTGTACTCCAAGGCCAAACGTGCCTTTTATTCCAGGTATCTCTTGACTTCCTACTTTAGCGTTCCAGGCCCCTATGATGAAAAGGACATCTTTTTTTGGTGTTAATTCTAGAAGGTATTTGAGGTCTTCCTAGAACCATTCAACTTCAGCTTGTTTGGCGTTAATGGTTGGAGCATAGCCTTGGATTACAATGATATTTAATGTTTTACCTTGGAAATGAACAGAGAATATTCTGTCATTTTTTAGATTGCACTGAAGTTTTGTATTTTGGACTCATTATTTGACCATGAGGGCTACTCCATTTCTTCTAAGGGATTCTTGCCCATTGTATTAGATATAATGGTCATCTGAATTAAATTTACCCATTCTGGTTCAGTTTAGTTCACTGATTCCTGAAATGTCGATGTTCACATTTTTGCCATCTCCTGTTTGACCACTTCAAATTTACCTTGACATGGACCTAACTTTCCAGGTTCCTATGCAGTCTTTACAGCATTGAACTTTACTTCCATCTTCAGTCACATACACAACTGGGTATTGTTTTTTGGTTTGGCTCAGCATCTTCAATCTTTCTGGAGCTACTTGTCCACTCTTCTCCAGTAGCATATTGTGTACCTACTGACCTGGGGAGTTCATCTTTCAGTGTCATATCTTTTTGCCTTTTTATTCTGTTCATGAAGTTCTCAAGGCAAAGAGAACCATGCTTAGTAAATCTTTAATACAATTTTCTCTTGATGGATGGGACAGTGTTCCCTCCCTGTAGTTTGGCCTGAGGCCAAAAAACTCTTGTTGGGGTAAGTCCTTCAAAAGGAATTATGCCAGTATGCTGCATCTTCCAGGACTGTTGTTTTCAGTGCTCCTGGCCCCAGGGCAGGCCACTGTCAACCCACATCTCTGCCTGAGACTCCTGGACACACCCAGGTAAGTCTGGCTCAGTCTCTCATGGGTTCACTGCTCCTTTCTCCTGTGTCCTGGTGTGTACAAGGTTTTCTTTGGGCCCTCCAAGAGTCTGTTACCCCAGACCTGTTGAAGATCTGTAGTCAAATCCCACTGATCTTCAAAGTCAAATTCCCTGGGGTTCTCAGTCCTTTTGCCAGACCTCCAGTTCAGGAAATCTGTTGTGGGCCCTAGAGCTTTTGCAACAGTGTGATAACTTCTTTGGTATAATTGTTCTGTGATTTGCAGGTCACCTGCTCGGTGGCTCTATGGTGGGGTCAATGGTGACCTCCTCCAAGAGGGCTTATGCCACACTTGTGCCTCCCAGCTGCTGTGACCAGAGCTCCTGTCCCAGTGGCAGACCAGTGCTTACCCATGCCTCTGCAGTAGACACTCAAAGACTCAAAGGCAGATCTGGCTCAGTCTCTTTTGGGGTGCCTGGATCCTGGGGTGCACAAAGTTTTGTTTAAGCTCTCTGAGCATCTCTAGAGGGTATGGGCTTTGATTCCAAACACTTCGCCCATCCTATAGTCGTGTTGGGGCTTCTCCTTTGCCCCTGGATGTGGTGTATCTTTTTCTGGTAGGATCCAACATTCTCTTGTCAATGGTTGTTCAGTGGTTAGTTGCAGTTTTGGAGTTCTTGCAGGAGAAGATGAGCGCATGCCCTTTTACTCTGCCATCTTGTGATCTTTAGAAAAATAAGCTTGTCTCTTTCTAATGGCAGTGGTAACATGTAAAATGTGAGTTGTTTGAGGCTAATCTGAAGAAAAGCTGGCAGAAGAAGAAGAGCAGAGTTGAGAGATGCAAAGAATATTCTGTGGCATCTGCATCCCTCTATTTGGTGGTTCCTCTCATCCAGGTACATTCTTGTTCTTGAGTTCATCAGGCATAGTATCTCATATTAATGATATTTTTGGTTGATTATGAGGGATGAAATATTGTTTATGTCAGATGCAACCAAAAGAGTTCAACCCAGGATAATTAGTAGTTCCCCAGTAAGCTCTAGCTAATAGTCAAAAGTTTTTATTTTGATGTCAAATATAGTCCCTACCAGAACTAGCTGCCTGTGATATTGGGTTGAGATGGAATTTAAGATATATATAGGATTTCCAGGTGGCACTAGTGGTAAAGAATCTGCTCACCAATGCAGGAGATGCCATAGACTCTGGTTGGATCCCTGGGGCAGGAATATCCCCTGGTGTAGGAAATGGAAAGCCACTCCAGTATTCTTGTCTGGAAAATGCTATGGACAGAGGAGCCTAGTGGACTGCATTCCATAGGTTTACAAAGAGTTGGACATGAGCGCGTGCACACAGACACACACACACTCATATGTTTATATGTGTGTGTATATATATATATATATAGAGAGAGAGAGAGAGAGAGAGGAATAGAGGGATTAAAAATACGGAGATAGAGCGAGACGGAGAAGTGGGCATGATCATGTAGAACAGGGCTTCTCAACACACACAACTGACATTTAGAGATGAAAATTTTTTGTTGAGGGCTGTGGGTTGCTATTCTGTGCATTGTAGGATGTTTAGGAGAATCTTTGGGTCTACTACTAGATGCAAAAGAGCCTCTACCCACCCAACTGTGACAACTAAAAATGTCTCCAAAATTATTATCTATCTCCTGGGAGGCAAAACTGCCATTGGTGAGAACCACTAGTACAGAGATATTTGCAAGGGATGGCAAAGTAGCAATAAGTAAACCAAATGTTTTCTAACCCAATTTAGATCACATAAAGTGTGCATCCAACTTCTCAAAAGATAATTCATAATGGATATTTATTTATTTGTAAGTTAGCTGCTGTTTCAGTTAAAAAGATAATCATATATATTCACATGTTTACATATAAGCTAAAGAAATCCACAGAAAGAAAAGAACATGAGCACAACCAGATTTTACACTCCTGTTATTTCTCCATGGGCAACGTGATATATGTCCTCGGTGACACCACTTTCATTCCTGGGAGCAGTAATCATTGGCTGAAACTGCTCTGACACTCTTCTAAAAGTGACAGCAGTCTAGAATAGTGAGGGTTCTCAAGTAGAGAGAAACCATAGGGGATTAAGCCACCTCAGAGTAAAGCTGAGTTGAGAAATGGGTAACATCATTCGAGTCTGGAACCCAGCAGGAACTGAAGTCAGTATTTTTCAAATACATGAGGTAACGAATCTCCCTTTCTGACTTAGACTGATTTTAGTTGTTTCCCTCTTTTACAACTATAAAGATCCTGAGCAATGCAAAAAGTATGTCTAAGAAAAATCAGGATATAATTCTTTCATTATAAAGTTTTTTATATTCATTTTGACTTTTGCATACCACAAGGAGATGTTATGAAGACCATGAAAGTGGTCTAGTGAAAATATTTTATGAAATAGAAAAATGAATTTTATGAATACTGTTTGTAGACTAGGAGTGGTCTCAAAGACAGTTAATCTAGAGGGAATAAAATATAAAAGGGCTTAGGTATAGTTGACTGATTTCTATGAAAAATTTTGCTGTGTATCAAGATTGCTGGGAGAAATATCAATAACCTCAGATATGCAGATGACACCACCCTTATGGCAGAAAGTGAAGAGGAACTAAAAATCCTCTTGATGAAAGTCAAAGTGGAGAGTAAAAAAGTTGGCTTAAAGCTCAACATTCAGAAAACGAAGATTATGGCATCCAGTCCCATCACTTCATGGGAAATAGATGGGGAAACAGTGGAAACAGTGTCAGACTTTATTTTTTGGGGCTCCAAAATCACTGCAGATGGTGACTGCAGCCATGAACTTAAAAGACGCTTACTCCTTGGAAGGAAAATTATGTCCAACCTAGATAGCATATTCAAAAGCAGAGACATTACTTTGCCAACAAAGGTCTGTCTAGTCAAGGCTGTAGTTTTTCCAGTGGTCATGTATGGATGTGAAAGTTGGACTGTGAAGAAGGCTGAGTGCCGAAGAATTGATGCTTCTGAACTGTGGTGTTGGAGAAGACTCTTGAAAGTCCCTTGGACTGCAAGGAGATCCAACCAGTCCATTCTGAAGGAGATAAGCCCTGGGATTTCTTTGGAAGGAATGATGCTAAAGCTGAAACTCCAGTACTTTGGCCACCTCATGCAAAGAGTTGACTCATTGGAAAAGACTCTGATGCTGGGAGGGATTGGGGGCAGGAGGAGAAGGGGATGACAGAGGATGAGATGGCTGGATGGCATCACTGACTCGATGGACGTGAGTCTGAGTGAACTCTGGGAGTTGGTGATGGACAGGGAGGCCTGGCGTGCTGCGATTCATGGGGTCACAAAGAGTTGGACATGACTGAGCGACTGAACTCAACTGAACAGATATAATTATATGCCAAACTTAATAGAGACATCGTCAATCAACGTGTCTCTCAGTCTGTGGCTCTTCCTCTTGCAATAGGGGAGGAGAACTATTTCTCTGTGACTCCTGCTGAAGAGCTTTTTCTGGGAGCCATGTTTTATCCATGCGACCCAGCTCCCAGGTACAGAACTAGTTAGGCTAGGAGTGGTCTCAAAGACAGTTAATCTATACATGTAATGATGTCTGGAGTAAAATAATGAACTTTCCTAAACAGATTCCCTTTTTCAAGAACTTGGGACATTAGGTCCTGATAGAATACATGTTACAAATGGATGTTGAAGCTGAAATGTTTCACAAAGAAAGCAGAGTGACTACAATGAACATTTAAGTTTAAATGATAACGAAGCAACCCAAGAATGAGAGAAGGGTAGATTTAAGAGAGATACCTTGAGACAAGACCTATGGTTAGGAGGAAAAGAAACAGAAAAAAGGAACTGGTCCCTAAGCATAGGCCTGATTGCTCATGATTTTCTAGTGTCATTCCATAGGTTCATTCCATTCACAGTTGTGCCAGTTACCACTTGACTGCCTCTCAGCTCCACATTCACCCTTCAGTATATGTTCTTCAATCATGGATTTGACTTCAAGCATTTCTCCCTTACATGAACACATGTTCAACTGTCCGTAGAGGGCACAGGAGAGACATGGCGGGAGGAAGAAGACTTGATTCTGAGGTGCTTGTTTTGTATTTTATTTTTGGCTCCTACTGTGTGTTCTGTTAGTCTGTGAATGTATAGGCTCTCCATTGATACTGTCCCAGTTATACCCCTAGAACCTGCACTTCCTCAGTGACTTTGCAGCCTCTCTGGTTACTATCTAGGTGGTCTTCTCTCCCAGAATACCACGTACTTAAAATTCCCCACTCGGTATGCTTCCCCACCAGCTCTGCCTATGAACACAAGCACTCCAGGACTCATGGCAGTTCTTTGACATCCCAAAGACATCCCATGACATCCCATGACATCCCATCTTTGACATCTTTGACACCTGTCCCAAGCCTTGGCTTGTCTGCACACCTGGAAGAGTTGCTTCCTAGGGCCCTGTCTACACCACAGGCTGTAATTCTCGAGCAAAAGACCCCCCAATCTCTGTATACCTCACTTAGGGTCTTGACTATCTGCAAACTTACATCCTGTTGTGCTAAAGTAACTCTGACCTAAGCAACCTAGCAAACTCTCCTGGGGGCTGCAACCACACCTTTTCTAACAAGATCCAGTTTGTTGAAACCCTGTCCCCGCGCCACACCTTTGCAAACTTGCCCTTCATTGCACATTTTTCCTAGCCCTTGACTAACCCACAGAGTTCTCTGTATGTCCTTACTAGTTTCTCTTTTATCTTAATTTAATCATTCTTTACACTATAATTTGCATACAGTCAAATTGTTGTGACTCTTCTCCTTATTGGCCTCAGATGGATTCACCCTCTTTAGTAAATTCCATCTCTCTTCGGCTAACTTCAATAAATTTTTATATTTTGTGATCACAAGTTGCCACACACATTTGTTTGCTAAGTTGCTTCAGTTGTGGCCAACTCTTTGTGATCCCAAGGACTGTAGCCTACCAGGTTCCTCTGTCCATGGGAATTCTCCAGGCAAGAATACTGGAGTGGGTTGCCATGCCTTCCTCCAGGGGATCTTCCTGAGTCAGGGATGGAACCCCAGTCTCTGGCATTGGTAGATGGATTCTTTACCACTGGTGCCACCTGGAAAGCCCAAGAGCTGGATTCAAAAAGCCAGGACATATCAACTAATTCTTCTCTCTGAGATTCAGATGTTTCTGCTTTTTACTTTTATTTCCACAGAATTTCATTAAGTTGACTTCAAGACCTAGATATGACTGAACATGCCAGAGTACAAAACACTTAGATCAGTTTTGATGAACAGAGTTTGACATATTTGTCAATAGTACCAAGGATAGTTTTGCATACTAGAATATTTAACAGCCTCAGGAGAAGGGCAAACCAATATAATTAAGGTTAAGGATATGTGGAATAACTGGCTCAGAGAAGCTTAATGTCTCCCTATTTCTGTTGTAACTCTGTTCAGGTTCATGAATCAATGAGCTAGAGAAAAGATAACTAAACAAAGTAAATATTCAAACAGAATTTGCTTGAGTTTCCCAAGGTGGATTATTAAGCATGCAGTCTAACTTATTCTTTGAGAAAGCAAGTAATTTTCCTGATATGTCCATATGCTCTTGGGCTGCAGGTCAGTTCTTTCATTTAAGAAAAAAAATCACAAATTATCTTCAATAATTATTCAATGATTGATTTCATTAAGGTATATACCAAACAAATTTCTGTAAAATTAGATTCACAGATGTTGGTCCACTTTGTCATAGAGAATTTTTAAAGATGGAGATTTGGAACAAAACTTCTATAACCTATCAAGGCATTCTATGTTTAGATATGCTTGTAATAGTCATTAATTACATCAACTAACAGGTTAACAATCTGCTATACAATTTGTTCTTTTTGATTAGCATTGATATAAAAATATTGAATAGATCTAGGAAAAATGGATATAACAATATTTGAGGAATTTTTAATATAATAAATATTTTAAAGTGATGTAGTCTATACTAACAAGGGAAAATTAAAAGTAGTTTGACAATCAATAATTATGCAATAATACTAGAAAGAGCAAAGTACAGTGATTTTATTTTCAGTATAGCTGACCCTTTAATTACAGATAAAACATTGTATGGAAAATGAAAAGATGAGTATTTCTGCTTAGGAAAGCTGATTATATATTATAGTGTACAATCAATATGATGTTTGCAGAACATCAAAAATTAGTACTGAAATATTAACTACCTCCAAGAAAATGATGGCTAGGTCATGCTACATTAGACAGTGACATTGAAAGAACTCACTAAAAAATGTCTTTCTGAAGAGTTTACTTTTTCATAGTAAAACATAAAAGTAAGGGAAATGCCCTATAAATATTCTTGAAATAGCATTTAACTGAGAGCAACCCTTCCACATCTCGACATATTAATAAAAACAAAAAAGGAATGATAATTATGGGTGAGAAGTGGAGTACCAATTGGGTTATCACAGAAACTATTTCTCCTAAATTAAGCACATTTGTGTGTATGTGTGTATTAGTTGCTCAGTCATATTCAACTCTTTGCGACCCCATGGAGTGTTTCCCACCAGGCTTCTCTGTCCATGAAATTCTCCAGGGGAGAATACTGGAGTAGGTTGCCATTCCCTTCTCCAGGGGATCCTCCTAACCTGGGGGTGGAACCCAGGTCTCCTGCATTGCAGGCAGATTCTTTGTCCAATGAGACACCAGGGGAGTCCAAATTAAGCACATAGATATTATTTAACAATATATTTTTGAACATATGGAATCATGCATTTCTAATGCAAGTATACTTACTCTAAAGAACACACAGTATTTTGTGGGGATATTTCTTAACTTAAATATATTTCTTATATGTAGAATCACAATTTAGGGTATAAATCAAAGGTATTCAGAAATTTTAAGTGTTCAACAAAATTGAAATAAGAAAGACTGAAGGAAAACTCCCTGAACAGTAAGAATTACAGATTGCTAGTGAAATATATTTGAATGCAAGAAGAAAAAAAACAACGATATTATGGGAAAACATTAAATGTGTACCTAAGGTTCTAGACAATAAAATAAATAAATAAATTTGTAGAAGAAATAAAATGAAAATATATGTAGAAAAGTGAAACCATTATGCTTTTTTTTATAATGGAATTTATGGACAATATAGTTCAAAAGCTAATAGATAACATTTGGAAAAAAAGGGCTCAATTATTCCTTAGAGATACTGAGTCACCTTTTGTAATATTCAACTTATGAGTTCAAATGTTGTCCATTCTACCTCTCTTGAAAATTCTAAAAGCCTTTTATTTCCACAGGACTATGGAAGGGTAATATCAAATACTGCTTAAGTGTACAATCCCATTCAACTCTATGCCTCATTACCTTGCTGAACTTGGACAATTTTCTTAGCTCTCTGTACCTTAGTTGACACCTGTAAAATGGGAAAATAATATCTATCTTATGAGATTATGTGAGTGTAAAATAAGTACATATAAAGTGGTTAGGACACTGTAAAATGCATAATAACCACTGAATATTATTAGAATATAGTCTGGTTTATTTAGTACCCTTTCAACAGCATTGGTTTTTATACACACATGACACAGTAATAATTAAAGATGATAATTATTGTTTTTCTCAGCCTACTCATTCCATCCAAAATAGCCTTATTCAATTTTCATCATTCTATTCCACTGTTAAAGAACTAAAAATGCTTCCCTACTGCCTAGGCCAGCAGAGGTAAGTTTTATTTGGATCCTAAAACTTCTGTAATTGAAGCCAGTCTTACTACTTTAAGCTCCTTTCCTTTTTACCCCACATTATGTTCCATTTGTTGTACTTGAGATGGCCCATTCTTTCCTACAAGGGACATGCCTTTGTTGATTTGTCTCACTGGCCTAAATTGCTATCCCTTTCCCATTCTTCCAGAGACAGTTCGAAATGAAATTTCATTTCTTTTTGCTTGGAATTCCCTTCATTAATCAGGAATACTTGAATAGCTAATCTTTGCAAGGCCCTGCTAGATACAGCAGGGAGTTAGCCAGCATGATCCCCAATCTTAGTGACTGTACAGATTTGTAGAGGAGACCTACAATGAAACAAGCAACCAAACTATAATTGCTATGCCTCTGTGCTTACACTTAGTCGCTCAGTCCTATCTGACTCTGCAACCCTTTGGACTATAGTCTGCCAGTCTCCTCTGCCCATGGGATTTTTCAAGCAAGAAATACTGGAGTGGGTTGCCATTTCCACCTCCAAATTGGTCTGCCTACATTGTCCTTTTCCAAGCTCTTCACAAGACCCCCTCCATCTTATCCTTTAGGCCTTAGCTCCAACAGTACCTTCTCTAAGATGGTTTGGGGATCTTCCTGACCCAGGGATTGAATCTGCATTTCTTACTTATAGGAATCCTGCATTGGCAGGCAGGTTCTTTATCACTGGTGCCATCTAGATTTTTTTGACCATCCCATCTAAAAACAGTACCCATTCTATGTACAGTCAGTATCTGTCTCATTACCTGTTGAATACTTTTATAGCATTTATGTTATCTTAAAATGTCATTTCCACAGATGGATTTACTTGTCAAGAAGAGAGTTGCATTATCTCCCCACTCAAACCCCCAGTTAGCGGTTAACAAAATCATTGCTTGGTACTGATACTCCTCAGCATCAGAGTGGGACATGATTGGCACAAATTCATCAGAATAATTTCTCCCCCCTTGCCAGAATAAATGGTTCAGAAAAGGTCAGTACCACAGACCTAACCTATTCTGTGCAAGACATCCTCCTGGCCACAAATGTACAACTTAGAGTCCAATATTTGGAAAGGGAAGAGAAGAGAAGAAAAGATTTCTCTTTTGTTCTGAACAGTGCACTGTACACATATGAAGTCTGAAATTGCTACAGACATTTGGCTGCAAATAGGGCAGTTTTACTTCTTCCTTTTCAAATTGTGTGTCATCTATTTCCTTTTCTTGTCCTACTATGGTAACTAAATCTTCTGGTAATATGTTGAATATGAGTGATGAGAGTGGATATTTATTTCTTCTTCTTGATATTAAGGGGAAACAACCCAGTCTTTCATCATTAAGTACTGTGCTGTTGGCTACAAGTTATTTTATAGATGCTTGTTGGCATCTTGAGGTAATTATATTTTATTCCTAATTTGCTAAAATGTTTTAAATCCCAAATTTGTGTTGGATTTTGTTAAATTCTTCTTCTGGGCCAACTGGCATGATCCACACAGTTTCCTTTTCAACCTATGGATATGATGGACTACACTGATTTGATAGTCAAATATTTAACCAAATTTGTATATATAGAATAACTACCACTTGGTCATGATAAAGAGTTCTTTTAATATTTTGTTGTGTAAGTTTCACTATTATTTTTATAAAAGGCATTTATGTATACATTCTTGAGAGATATTGATCTGTCATTTTTTGTACTGTCTGACTTTGGTATCAGAGTGATTCTGGCATCATAAAATGAGTTGGGAAGTGTCCCTTCCTCTTCTACTTCTGACATAGATAGTGTAAAATTTGTAAAATTGGTGTTAATTCTTCTTTAAGTGTTGGTAGTATTTTCCAGTGAAACCAGCTGGAGTTGGAGTTGGTGATTTCCACTTTCCACTTTTGCAAGCTTTTAAAATATGGACTCAACTTCTTTAATAGTTATCCAACTATTTGGATGATCGATTTCATTTCAGTTCAGTTTAGGTAGTGGTAGCTTGTGGTGAACCAGATTTCTGATCTCTGAAGAAAAAGATTTAGCTTCAGGATCAGTGTGACCAGTCTTGATCACTCAGAGCTTTTATGTGGCAGAAATTTTATTACAGTGAAAAGGGACAGAAAAAACTTCTGATATAGACTTTAGAAGGTGGATAGAGAATGCCCTACTTCCTAGTCTTATCAAGGCCTTATATACGTTTACCAGACCCACTTCCACAACATACATCTTAAATTAACAAGATTAGAACTAACAAGGGCTTCCCTTCTGGCTCAGCTGATAAAGAATCCACCTGCAATGTGGGAGACTTGGGTTCAATCCCTAGGTTGGGAAGATCCCCTGGGCAAGGGAAAGGCTACCCACTATAGTATTCTGGCCTGCTCAGTTCCATGGTTGTATAGTCCACGGGGTCTAAAACTAACAATAGAGAGGTCTTACCAGACCCACTCCCTTATAAATGAACAGGATTAGTCAAAAGGTTCCTGTTAAGAAGAAAAAACATGTCTTCAAGCAAGATACATTGTTGTTATGTAATCATTAGTACAGAGCTTAAGGAAAAACCTACCCTTGAGCAAGATGAGTTGTTTTGTTGTGTAAATATTAGCTCTGGCCTTAAAGAAAGTTAGTCTTAAGGATTGTTGTCATAACAACTCAAAGTTTAAGAAAACTCTTGAGTTTATGTGACTAAGACAAAGCAATGTAGAAAAAGTTTGTCCCTTTCTCCTCCTTGAAAGCCCAGGACCCCTATCTCCTCCTTGAGGGCCCCAGAATCCTTCCTCCTTGAGGGCCCTGGACTCCTTATCAACCTACCTAAGAATTAACTCTCTCAGTTGTTCACAGTTTTCCAGGTATCCAAAAAGTTTTCATTTTTTCTAAGTAATCAAATTCATGAGCATAAACTTATTTGCTCTATTTCCTTAATGTTCTTTTAATGGCTATAGGATGTGTGATGATAGTCCCTATTTCATTCCTAACGTTGGGGATTTGTATTCTTTGTTTTTATTGTTGTCTGTCTTGCTAGAAGTTTGTCAATTTTATTGATTACTTTTGAAGACCAGCTTTTGGTTAATTGATTTTCTCTATTGTTCCTTTGTTTTTAATTTATTGACTTCTGCTCTTGATTTCCTTCCTTCTACTTTCTATGAGTTCCTTTTGCGCTTTCCTTTTTTAATATATTCTTCATGTGGGAACCTAGAAGACTGATTTGAGATCTTTCTTTGTTTCGAAAGTAAGCATTTAGCTATATATTCTCTTCTCATAGTTGTAGTTGCATCTCACATATTTTGCTATATTTTAGTTTTCCTTCAGCTCTATGCTTTTTTAAATTTCCTGTGAATCTTCATCCTTCACTCATGAATCTAAGTTTGTTGTTTAATTTCAACATATTTAGCAATTTTCCTATTGTCTTTCTGTTACTGATTTCTAGGTAAATGTATAGTCAGGGAACATACTGTATATGATACCAATTTAAACAAAATTTTTTAATTTTACAGCTCATCTTGATGAAATTTCAATGTGCATTGTGCTCTTGTTGGGTGGAATGTTTTGTATACATGAATTGAATCCTCTCAGTTAATTGTGCCTATTCAATTCTCCTAGATCCTTGATAATTTTCTGCCTATTAGTTCTATCAGTTGCTAAGAGGAGAATGTTGAAATTTCCAGCTGTAGTTGTGGGTCTATTTCTCCTTTTAACTTAATTAGCTTTTTGCTTCATGTATTCTGAGACTCTCTTTTTTGGTGTATATACATTTAGGATCATACATTTTCCTGGTAGATGGATTATTTAAAAAAAAATCATTAGATCTCATCCTTCTTTGACTCCAGTAATTTTCTTTGTTTTAATGTTCATATGACTAGATATTTACGTATCCACTACTTTTTGTTTGTTTGATAAATGTTTGCACAATATATCTTCCTCCACGCTTTTAGATTCAACTTAGCTATGTCACTGAATTTGAGATGAGTTTTTATAAATAATATGCAGTCTATTTTTAAAATCTTTCATACCAAACTATCATTTGATTGACATTTAGGGTAATTATTCATATTAGGACTTAAGTCTATCATTATATTGTTTGTTCTCTGATATTCATCTATTTCTCCTTTCCTTCCTTCCTATGGATTACTTGAACATTGTTTTTTTAGTGTTCCATATTATTTATAGGCTGGGTATCATAGTATACAAATGCTATTTATCACAGTCTACTAGTATAAATATTTTACCACTTATAGTGACATGAGAGATCTTCACTTCCTCTTAGGTTCCTTTACTTTCCATACTCTAAATATCACTATCTAGAGTATTAGATGGCATTACAATTTTTTCTTCAATCAGTTCAGTTCAGTTCAGTTGATCAGTCGTATCTGACTCTTTCTGACCCCAGGGACTGCAGCACGCCAGGCCTCCCTGTTCATCACCAGAGTTTACCCAAACTCATGTCCATTGAGTCAGTGATGCCATCCAGCCATCTCATCCTCTGTCATCCCCTTCTCCTCCTGCCCCCAATCCCTCCCAGCATCAGAGTCTTTTCCAATGAGTCAACTCTTCACATCAGGTGGCCAAAGTATTGGAGTTTCAGCTTCACCATAAGCCCTTCCAATGAACACCCAGAACTGATCTCCTTGAGGATGGACTGGCTGGATCTCCTTGCAGTCCAAGGGACTCTCAAGAGTCTTCTCCAACACCACTCAAATATAATTTATAAAATTCATGAGGAAAAGATAATCCATTTTATCTACTTGCATTTTTGCTCTTTCTGTTGTTCTTTCTTCAGTCCCAACACTTCAAGATTTTCTTTTATTTCACTTCTTTTCTGTTTAAAGGACTTTCTTAGACAACCTTAATGTATGTATGCTAGTGAAAATTTTCTTTAGTTTTCTTTCTTCTGAGAATCTTTATTTCTCCTTAATTCCAGAGGATATTTTTATTAGATATATAATTCATAGTTGACAGTACTTTTCTCTCAACACTGGAAAAATATTGTGCCACTTGCTTCTGGTCTTCTTTGATACAGATCAGAAACTATCTGAATTGATGTTCCCCCGAAGGTAACATGTTCTGTCTCTCTTGTTGTTTTCATGAATAAATTATAATGCACCTTGGTATGGATTTCTTTGGTTTTATTCTGGTGAGATTCATTTGACTTCTTAGACCATAGGGTTGTGTCCTTTGCCAAGTTTAGAAAGTTTTCAGTCATTATTTCTCTGAATACTCTTAGTCTATCTCTTCTTCTTGGATTCCAATTATATTAATGTTGGATATTTGTTATTGTTAAAGAGGTCCCTGAAGCTCTCTGATCAATTTTTTTCAGTCTATTTTTATGCCTGTTATTCAGATTGGGTATATTTGATTGTCTTTAAGTTCACTGATTTTATCCTCTGACATCTCCAGTCTAGTATTGGATCAAACCAGCAAGCTTCTTATTTTGTTACTGAACTTTTCAGTTCTATATTTTCCATTTTCTTCTATTGGTTCTTTTTCTATAACTTTTATTCCTTTCCTAAGATTTCTGTTTTCATTTGTTTCAAGACAATTTATAATGGATGAGGAAATATTTTTATGAACTACTTTAGACTGAATGCTGACGAATTCAATATCTGATTTATCTCTGTTGACATATGTTGATTCTCTTTGTTCATTGTAGTTTTTGTTTTCTATATTATTTTATCATAGTTCTTACTATAATAAGGGATTTTTGTTTGTACCCTATACCTTTGCCCATTGTGTTAACAGGCTCTAGTTCTAATTTAAATCTTCTCTTTTAGCAATCAGCCATTCCATTTAGCATGCAGATTCTAGCCTCGTTTGGTGGGCTATTGTTCCAATGACAGCTTGATTTTACGGGGTTTTTATTTTAGCCTTTTGGTTTTATTTTGGTCTTTATGGCTTATCTTATGCCACTAGGGCTCTCACTGCTTCTTGTTGGTATTGGCTGAGGTAATGTATGGGTAGGGATTTAACCAAAGCAGACTGCCTGGCCTCACTCAGTAGTAGAGGAACTCAGGCCCACGGGTTCCTTCTTGTGTCCCTCCACTCCAAAGGAAACAAAATTCCTAATGGATACTTGTCCCCTATCCTAGCATAATTATACTGTAATAAAAGAAATGCTACTAGCAATGTACTGCAAGTGATTTTGCTGTTGAACCCTAGACAAATGTAAAAGAAGCTTGCATCCCAGATTTTGTATCCCAGCTTCCTCATATGAAATTTTAACATTAAGCACTCAGTTGTGTCCAAATTCTTTGCCATGCCATATTCTGTAGCCTGCCAAGCTCCTTTGTCCATGGGATTCTCCAGGCAAGAATACTGGAGTGGTTTTCCATTTCCTTCTCCATGGGATCTTCCTGACCCAGGTAATGAACCCCAATCTCCCACATTGCAGGCAGATTCTTTACCATCTGAGCCATGAGGGAAGCCCCTTAACATAATGAAAGGAGGCAGCCATTCAGGACATAATAATATGCAGGTATGGAGATGGTTATTTATAAATGCTATGTAACAGAAGATTGACAGTGTGCTCACAGAAAGCTTGGTAGAATTTTATAGGTAACTTAGACACAGCTTTTGCCTTGAACTTTCTAGGATATAAAAATCTCAAGTCTGATATGCTCAATATGAACATAGAACAATAACAGAAAAAGTCTGATGGGCCTCCAGTACTGGTTGTCAAAATGTTCCATGTAAGAAGAAAATTGACATGAAGATGAAGGTCACTTGATCCAGTCTCCAATAAAGTGCTTCAATATTGGTGAAGTGGATTGAGGGTTGACTAGAAACATTTTTAGGTGTATTAGATAAGAAAGTACAGTGTATAGTACTGCCTAGAGCTGATAATAATCCTCTTAATAATGTAAACTTAATGTATAGGGAAATGGATTTGCTATAGTAGTAGGGAAAATTAATCTTTGTTTAAATTTTGGAATGTATGATAAAAAATATATATGTCTTGATGGCATCTATATTACTTGAGTAGATAATTGGTATAGACGTAATAACTGAATGAAAATTCCTCCTAACCAGATCCAAATGAAAAGATCAGTTCAGTTCAGTTGCTTAGTCATGTCCTACTCTTTGCGACCCCATGGACTGCAGCACGCCAGGCCTCTCTGTCCATCACCATCTCCTAGAGTTTACTCAAACTCATGTCCATTGAGTTGGTGATGACATACAGCCATCTCATCCTCTGCAGTCCCCTTCTCTTACCTTCAATCTTTCCCAGCATCAGGGTCTTTTCAAATCAGTCAGTTCTTCGTATCAGGTGGCCAAAGTATCGGAATTTCAACTTCAACATCAGTCCTTCCAATGAACACTCAGGACTGATTTCCTTTAGAATGGACTGGTTGGATTTCCTTGCAGTCCAAAGGACTCTCAAGTGTCTTGTCCAACACCACAGTTCAAAACATGAACTTTTCGATGCTCAGCTTTCTTTATATTCCAACTCTTACATCCATACATGACCACTGGAAAAACCATAGCCTTGACTAGACAAACCTTTGTTGGCAAAGTAATGTCTCTGCTTTTTAATATACTATCTAGGTTGGTCATAACTTTCCTTCCAAGGAGTAAGCGTCTTTTTGTTTCATGGCTACAATCACCATCCGCAGTGATTTTGGAGCCCAGAAAAATAAAGTCTGCCACTGTTTACATTGTTTCTCCATTTATTTGCCATGAAGTGATGGGACCAGATGCCATGATCTTAGTTTTCTGAATGTTGAGCTTTAAGCTAGATTTTTCACTCTCCTCTTTCACTTTCATCAAGAGGCTCTTTAGTTCCTCTTCACTCTCTGCCATAAGGGGGGTGGCATCTGCATATCTGAGGTTATTGATATTTCTCCCGGCAATCTTGATTCCAGCTTGTGCTTCCTCCAGCATGGCATTTCTCATGATGTAGTTTGCCTAAAAGTTAAATAAGCAGGGTGACAATATACAGCCTGACGTACTCCTTATCCTATTTGGAACCAGTCTGTTGTTCCATGTCCAGTTCTAACTGTTTCTTCCTGACCTGCATACAGATTTTTTTAGAGGCAGGTCAGGTGGTCTGGTATTCCTCTCTTTCAGAATTTTCCACAGTTTATTGTGATCCACACAGTCAAAGGCTTTGGCATAGTCAATAAAACAGAAATAGATGTTTTTCTGGAACTCTCTTGCTTTTTTGATGATCCAGCGGATGTTGGCAATTTGATCTCTGGTCCTCTGCCTTTTCTAAAACCAGCTTGAAGATCTGGAAGTTCACAGTTCACATATTGTTGAAGCCTGGCTTGGAGAATTTTGAGCATTACTTTACTAGTGTGTGAGATGAGTGCAATTGTGCAGTAGTTTGAGCATTCTTTGGCATTGCCTTTCTTTGGGATTGGAATAAAAACTGAACTTTTTGAGTCCTGTGGCCACTGCTGAGTTTTCCAAATTTGCTGGCATATTGAGTGTAGCATTTCCAAATCATCATAGTTTAGGATTTGAAATAGCTCAACTGGAATTCCATCGCCTCCATTAGCTTTATTCGTAGTAATGCTTCCTAAGGCCCACTTGACTTCACATTCCAGGATGTCTGGCTCTAGATGAGTGATTACACCATCGTGATTATCTGAGTCATGGAGATCTTTTTTGTACAGTTCTTCTGTGTATTCTTACCACCTCTTCTTAATATCTTCTGCTTCCGTTAGGTCCATACAATTTCTGTCCTTTATTGAACCATCTTTGCAAGAAATATTCCCTTGGTATCTCTAATTTTCTTGAAGAGATCTCTAGTCTTTCCCATTCTATTGGTTTCCTCTATTTCTTTGCACTGATCACTGAGGAAGGCTTTCTTATTACTCATTGGTATTCTTTGGAACTCTGCATTCAAATGGGAATATCTTTCCTTTTCTCCTTTGCTTTTGGCTTCTCTTCTTTTCACAGCTATTTGTAAGGCCTCCTCAGACAGCCATTTTGCCTTTTTGCATTTCTTTTTCTTGGGGATGATCTTGTTCCCTGACTCCTGTACAATGTCATGAACCTCCATCCATAGATCATCAGGCACTCTGTGTATCAGATCTAGTCCCTTAAATCTATTTCTCATTTTCACTGTATAATCGTTAAGGATTTGATTTAGTTCAAACCTGAATGGTCAAGTAGTTTCCCCTACGTTCTTCAACTTAACTCTGAATCTGGCAATTAGGAGTTCATGATCTGAGCTACAGTTAGCTCCCAGTCTTGTTTTTGCTGACTGTGTAAAGCTTCTTCATCTTTGGCTGCAAAGAATATAATCAATCTGATTTCGGTGTTGGCCATCTGGTGATGTTCATTTGTAGAGTCTTCTCTTGTTTTGTTGGAAGAAGGTGTTTGCTATGACCAATGCATTCTCTTGGCAGAACTCTATTAGCCTTTGCCCTGGTTCATTCTGTACTCCAAGGGCAAATTTGCCTGTTACTCCAGATGTTTCTTGACTTCTTTCTTTTGCATTCCAGTCCCATACGATGAAAAGGACATCTGTTGGTGGTGTTAGTTATACAAGGTCTTGTAGGTCTTCATAGAACCCTTCAACTTCAGCTTCTTTAGCATTACTCGTTGAGGCATAGACTTGATTAACATGATATTAAATGGTTTGCCTTGGAAACAAACAGAGATCATTCTGTCGTTTTTGAGATTGCATCCAAGTACTGCATTTCAGACTCTTGTTGACTGTAATGGCTACTCCATTTCTTCTAGGGATTTTTGCCCACGTAGTAGATATAATGGTCATCTGAGTTATATTCACCCATTCCAGTCCATTTTAGTTCACTGATTCCTAAAATTTCTGTTTAGTCTTGCCACCTCCTGTTTGACCACTTCCAATTTACCTTGATTCATGGACCTAACATTCCAGGTTCCTATGCAATATTGCTCTTTACAGCATCGAACCTTGCTTCTATCACCAGTCCCATCCACATCCCTTCAGTATTTTGGGGGTTATTTCTCCACTGATCTCCAGTAGCATATTGAGCACCTACTGACCTGGGGAGTTCCTCTTTCAGTATCCTATCATTGTGCCTTTTCTTTTTTTTTTTCATTTTGCCTTTTCATACTGTTCATGGGTATGAACAGTATGAAAGGGTATTCAGCTCTTCCAAGATCCTCATTGGAAGAGCTGAATTATAGGCTCTGTTCCTTGCAATGATAAAAGAATTGGAAACAAATAAAAGTTCTACTATTTGGGTATGCTGACTCTTGGGATTGTAATTTTTTCTGTAAAATGGACAAAATGGGTCATGAAGAGGACCTTTATAAAGGATACTACACTTTGAAAAGCTCTACAGAAATTCTGAGATAAAATCAAAGTACGATATACTGATGTTTAACCGAAACAACCCTGTTCCGGGTTGGGAGATAATTGGAATCATGAAGTTGACACACTAGTTTGATCTCTTGAAGTGGCAGCTTAGAAGTCCACAACATGAAAAAACATAAAGGAGCTCAAAGCATGTAACAATATGTCAAATGGTGATATATACTGGTTGCTGCTGCTGCTGCTAAGTTGCTTCTGTCATGTCCGACTCTGTGCAACCCCATAGACGGCAGCCCACCAGGCTTCCCCATCCCTGGAATTCTCCAGGCAAGAACACTGGCAAGAAAAGGTTGCCATTTCCTTCTCCAATGCATGAAAGTGAAAAGGGAAAGTGAAGTCGCTCAGTCGTGTCTGACTGTAGCGGGCCCATGGACTGCAGCCTACCAGGCGCCTCCGTCCATGGGATTTCCTAGGCAAAAGTACTGGTAGCTCCCCCACAAAGTCAAATGTTGAACAACCAGAAAAGGCAAAGTCTATAATTCATCCTTGCCAGCACATAGTTTGCAAGTATATTACTTTTGCTTTTTATCTATGTCTAGGAACTTCCCAGAAGGCACAATGGTAAAGAATCCACAATGATAAAGAATCCACCTGCCAATGCAGGAGATGCAAGAGACATGGGTTTGATCCCTGGGTCAGGAAGATCCCTTGGAGAAGGAGATGGCAACTCACTCCAGTATTCCCACCTGGAAAATCCCATGGACAGAGGAACCTGGCAGAATACAGTCTGTGGGGTCACAGAGAGTTGGACATGACTGAACGCCTGAACGCACACACACACACACACACACACTGGGTAGGGAAGAGGGCTTAAATGGACACTGACAGGACTTGATTCATATTCCAGGTTGGAATTTCCATATGTATAAACTGAAGTCAATGCTTTAATACTATTAAAAGACTGGGAAACAATGGAATCAATGCTAATACTATAAAAAGACTAGGAAAAATAATATTTTACCAGTTTGACTCTCACAATTACATTTTATCAGATCAAGGCATTCAATTCTCTATCCACCTCGTGCAACAGTGGGTATAGAAGTGCATCACTCTCAATGAATTCTTCTTATTCCTTACTATCCTCAACGTGGTAGGTTAATAATACCTGACATAGTCAACTAAAACATTTATTTATTTATTTTAAATTTTATTTTATTTTTAAACTTTACAAATTGTATTAGTTTTGCCAAATATCAAAATGAATCCGCCACAGGTATACAAGTGTTCCCCATCCTGAACCCTCCTCCCTCCTCCCTCCCCATACCATACCTCTGGGTTGTCCCAGTGCCCTAGCCGCAAGCATCCAGTATAATGATAGATGATGACAAAAGATTAAAGGCTAGTCTGTGAACTTCTAGCCTTATTTTTGCAATTTAATGCCAAGAGATCTAATTATGGGTCTTCATTATCTAAGTCGTTATGCATTTGTGGTGAAATTGGGGAAGAAGGTATGAGGGCTGATGATACAGGAACTTATGTACAAGTTTTCTCTTGCATTTAAGCTCAATTTTTTTCAATGCCAATCTCAGTAGTTCCTATGCTAGAAATAAGAAAGTACATCTACTGATTTGAAACTAACTAAAAAAATTTCGAAGGATTGAAGGGATGGATTATATCTTCTCCATACCTTACCAAGTTTGGGTTGATGGTTGTAATCGTTTCATTGCCAAATGAATGTGATAGTCCTATTTCTGAGTATTTGTTCCATATGACCCTCCATAGGTAGGAATGGGATAAAAGAGGTGATTCATCTTGCTGCTAGCAATATGAATAATCAGTGTTAGAACCTATCTCAGCAGGAAAGGTTTAGATGAAAATTAATGATAAATGAAAGAAAGGGGAGATCGTAACTGAGGGAGAAGGAGTCAGTGAATGCATGTGAAAAAAGGGAAATGTTAATATATATAATTTTGGTGCCTTGAGAGAAGCTTGGAGAAAAAGAATAATAGCTCCCTTAGCTTTGACTCATATGCATTTGGAGGGAAGCACTCTGTTGAAACCTCTTCCTGGTATAAAGAACTAAGTGGTGAGATGGATGATAGCGATTCTAACATATATTCAAGAGTTGTCTATGTTGTCAAAATGAATAAAATGATATGAACTCTGACTATGACCATAGTGAAATGAAAGTGAAAGTCGCTCAGTCGTGTCCAACTCTTTTCGACCCTGTGGACTATACAGTCCATGGAATTCTCCAGGCCAGAATACTGGAATGTGTAGCTTTTCCCTTCTCCAGATGATCTTCCCAACCCAGGAATCGAACTGAGGTCAAGCAATATTAATACAGTTATGTGGTTTGATTCTCATTTTCTGGGATGTGTCTACTACCAAGAACCCATGACATGAAGCAACTTACAGGGAAGATTTACTAAGTGCAATCTGGAGAAAACAAATTCTTAATAATCATAATAATCTGAATAAACACTGTGTGACCATTAATTATGATGGCAAAAGCTTACAAAGGTGCTGAGGATTGTTCATATAAGTTTATCTGCTGCATGTCCCAACTATCATAATATTACTTATAAAAATAGCTAATACCATTTTTATGGATGGAAATATTATAAGAGCTGATAAAACATACAATAAAACTGATATTGATGCAACTGAAAAACAAAAATAAGTAACCTGATTATAAGATTAATAAAGGACCAGAATAGATATCTTCCCAAACAAGATATACAAATGGCCATTAAGTATATGAAAAGATGCTAAAATCTCAATCATTAGAGAAGTGCACATCAAAACCACAATGAGATATCACTTCCCACCTAGTAGGAAGACCATTACAACCAACAATCAACACCAAAAAGAAATGTTCATGAAGATGTGGATAAACTGGAATGGTGGCACACTATTTGCAGGAATGCAAAATGTTGCAGTTACTGTGGAAAAATTGTATGAAGGTATTAAAAATAGAACTACCACATGATCCTGCAATTCTACTTCATATATATACATACATATATATACACACACAAAAGAGTTAAAAGAAGAATATCAAAGAGATATCTGCATACTCATGTTCATTGCAGAATTATTCACAATAGCCAACAGCTAGAGGAAGCCCAAATATCCATGGACAGATGAATGAATTAAGAAAATGTGGTATATATGCATACCATGCAATATTATTCAGCCTTGAAGAATATGGAACTACTGTCACATGCTACAGTATCACTGAAATTTGAAGAAATTATGCTGAGTTAAATAAGCCAATAACCAAAGGACAATACCAAATACCACATGATTCCACTATATGAGATATCTAGAGTAGTCAAAATCATGAAAACACAAAGTAGAATGGTGGTTTCTGGGGATGGGGATGGGCAGTGCAGAGGAAATGGGTATAAAATTTTAGTTTTGTGAGATGAAAGAGTTCTGCTGCTGCTGCTGCTAAGTCTCTTCAGTCGTGTCCGACTCTGTGCGACCCCATAGACGGCAGCCCACCAGGCTCCCCCGTCCCTGGGATTCTCCAGGCAAGAACACTGGAGTGGGTTGCCATTTCCTTCTCCAATGCATGAAAGTGGAAAGTGAAAGTGAAGTTGCTCAGTCGTGTCTGACTCTTAGTGGCCCCATGGACTGCAGCCCACCAGGCTCCTCCATCCATGGGATTTTCCAGGCAAGAGTACTGGAGTGGAGTGCCATTGCCTTCTCCAGAAAGAGTTCTAGAGATCTATTATATAACAATTAAATACAGTTAATTCTACTGGACTGTATACTCTTAACAGAGGGTGAATTTTACTTTTTTTTTTTTTTTGCTACAATTAAAAATTCTTAAAAATCACTGATACTGATGTCAAATGTACTGGTAAATTAAATGAAAACCTTGCCAGGTGACTGCACCCATTGAGGAGAATTGGCCTGAAGAAGATTCAGTCATGACTACTGATAGATATTTTAGACTTACTATAGTTTTTAATCACTCAGTAGATGTGTACCATAAAGTACAGATAGTTGAAGATCAGATGCAAAGAATTGTAACATTAGTACAAAAATACAAGGAATTTGTGCTAATGTTTTTGAATGATTAAATCCAAATCTGTTTAAACCCATACTGGCTATTACAAAAGTACAAAATGTAATCTTTGGACATCTTAATTGTCTATTTGATATGCAGTGTTGTCAGACAAGTGAACAGTTACTGACTAATGGAATGGCTATCACTCCTGAATCTATTATTGATATTTCACCATAATATGTGTACATGTGAGCCCAAATTGTATCTTCTGTTTCTTAATGCTAGTAATTTTTGTGAAATGACATATACACAGGAGAATAATTGTCATTTCTGGCCTGTCTTCCTATTCTAAAGAGACTTTTACGCTTTATTTCTATTCTTCTTTTAAAGAACAGTATATGCTGGTAGATGTTTTTCAAGTTTGTTAGATTTTAAGGAATATAGGGGGAAAGTCAATTCCTTCATTCATACAAAATGATTAAGACTAGTATGATAGTTATTTTAAAATCTGATACTTCTTACACTTATTATATAATTTTTATGGTATCAACTGTAGAAGTACAATATTCGATTATTATTGTCTCTTCTACAGTTTCACAGAAGGACTTGTCTGTTCACTTATCTTAATGGTTTTGAGACCTAAATCCTAAGTTAGAATAACTAGTACTATATTGGATAATGAATATTGACGATAACATTTTTTAAATGTTTTTTGGTGAGATGCTTATTGAGCACAGTGGGGATTTTCAGAATAGTTTTGAGGAAGAAAAGAACTGTTAAATAAAAAGTGCTGTAAATATTTCTACCAGTTATCCTACCATATACATAATTATTTAACTAGTTTTAAGGAAACACATACACATAGATTTCCAGAATTGAAATTACAGATAGTTACTCTAGTCATTCACAACTTTTTTTCTCAAAAATGACACATTTTATAAATGTCTCTGCAAATTATTAATTTAAATGGTGTTATAAATTTAGGGCTTTCCTGTATTTCTATTTTTGTGTAATTTGTTCAGTTCTGTAGTTGGTCTATTTGAATAAGTGCAAAACTTAAAGTCAGGAGAAACTACCCTAATTCCCATGAAAGTGAAAGTGAAGTTGCTCAGTCGTGTCCGACTCTTTGCAATTCCATGGACTGTAGTCTACCAGGCTTCTCTGTCTGTGGGATTTTCCAGGCAAGAGTACTGGAGTGGGTTGCCATTTCCTTCTCCAGGGGATCTTCCTGACCCAGGGATTGAACCCAGGTATCCTGCATTGCAGGCAGATGCTTTACCCTCTGAGCCACCAGGGAAGCCATAATTCTCATGAATTAGCTGTCAATTGGCATCTGGGAAAGGGCATCATCTTAGGTTTTGTTTTTTAGTCTCCAAAGTGAGGCATTGATAATACCATTGATTAATTTCTTTTTTTTTTTAAGGTCCTAGGAAAGGTTTTTCAGATGAAATCTTACAAGGAAACTTAAAACGCAAAACAGGTGAGTCAACCTTCCCTGATCATAATGGGAAGGCCTAGAGGAACCCTACTTACTTCTATTATCCATATTCGCCAACCCTTGTTTCCATTGAATCCCCACCCAAAGGGACTCCTTGAAATTACCAGAAATCCACTTAGCTCAATTTGAAAACCTGCGGATTCAACTATTTTCAATTTCATTTATTGACTTAAAATCTCAGGTACAAAAACCTAATTTACATGTAAATGTTTAATATAAAATCAGCCTAAAATTTTAGCAAATTTCTAATTATTTAAGGAAATTAAACAAGATGTTACTTATAATTTGTCCCTGCAAGATTCCAGGACAAAATAACATGAAAATACAGCAATGTGGTATTTTATATTTCTGTAGCAAGGGATTCAGAGTTTGAGTTACATTGTCCTGTTGCTGCTGCTGCTAAGTCACTTCAGTCATGTCCGACTCTGTGTGACCCCATAGAAGGCAGCCCACCTAGAACCTCATAAATTAGATTCCATTTTTTTGTGAGACAGCCAGGAGAAAGTGTGAGATTCCTAAACTGCGTTTAATTCAAGTCAAAACAAGACTAGATACTCAAAAGAAGTATGTATTCTTATTAAATTCAGAACTCATGTTAAGAACCCAAGTTTCATCAAAGCACAGAAATTTTAAATAATTGTTTGAAGGACGTTGGTACTTATTTATGTCATTGGCAGTTTAGCAACATGGAGTGAAAAAGAAACACTTAGCCCAAGAAAAGTAAAACAAATGTATAGGTAAAATAAGGCACAGGCATGCATTGGGTGACCATGTCATGAGTATTCTGATGTTAAGTTTTCATTTCCTTCATTAGACCCAGGTGGTATAATTTAGGAGCTGGCAGACTACAGTCCTTAGGGTTGCAAAGAGTCGGACACGACAGAAGCAACTTAGCACAGAAAAATACAGCACAGGAAAAAGGCAAAAACAAGATGCTCACAAACTAACAGACTTCCAGTGATGAAAATGTGACTGTTAATTGCAAAGTTTTATTTCCAGATGTTCAGATAGCTGAGTGCTTTTCAAACAGCACAAAAAGCTTGACAGAATAGGTCCAAAAAGTAAAGGAAGATAAGAGATTAAAAACAAGGACAACATAAAACTACTGAAGTTTGAGATATATGAACCCACCATAAAGGAGTGGATATTCAAAACATCTTGGTGAGAGGAACATCTGGAAGATACATAGAAGATGCACTAGAAACCAGAACAACCAGTTTAAGCTCACTTTATGAAAGCTAAAGCTCATCCTAATTTATTTACCTTGAATAGTAAGGGATATAATATACTTCTTTTTCTAGGCCATGAGTTGTGAACATCAAGAATTCAACAGGACGAAAATCAATATGTTGGTTTCTTGTTTAAATAAGAAAAATGATTCTCAGCAAAATTGACATGATTCTTTTTTTAAAAAAGTGCTCCTATAGTTCATCATTTTTTCAAGAAGAAACAATTCCTCCAATGCAGAACACTGTTATATCTTTATTTAAGGACAGTTGCAAATTTCTGTGGATATATATGTCCTATAAAATCAGATTTACATATGTATCAATATTCTTCAGCAAAGACCATTGAAAAGCTTAATTTCTTCTGGAGTAAATTTGTGAACTTATTAAAACGAGTGGCTTTCGGAGCAGTGTGAAAAGTGAAAATGTTAGTCAATCAGTCCTGTCTGACTCTCTGGGACCCATGACTGTAGCCCACCAGGCTCCTCTGTCCACGGAATTCTCCAGACAAAAATACTGAAACGGGTTGCCATTCCTCTCTCCAGGGGATCTTCCCAACCCAGGGATTGAACCCAGGTCTTCTCCATTGCAGGCAGATTCTTTTCCATCTGAGCTACCAGGGATTCCCTGGAGCAGTGTAACAGGGTAATTTTCATCAGTTGAACTCTAAACACTGTTGATCATACATCAACATTTGCAAAACAGTTAAAATATGTACACCTAGTACATGGGTATTAATTTTGGTAATAAATAATAACCTGTACTTTAGTTCTAGCATTCAAACTCCATTATAAAATATATGTAAAATATTTTTAATATATATTTTAAAGGACTAAATGGCTTCTGTGTTACGTGCTATATATTGTGGTATGCCATTAGATTAGTTGTTATTCTACTACAACAACTAAAACTAAAAAAAGGATAACATAAATAAAATTAATTTTCAGAACATCAGAGTACTCTGCATTAGCAAACCTAAGTGAAACCAAATTCCCAAAATGAAATGAAAGCCCTCCTGCAGAGCTCCGGATCTCTAGTTGTTTCCTTTTTTGGGAGTATTTACCAAATATGAGCTGAGATTAGTTTAGTTTAGGAAGAGGGTCCCTGAGGAGGGAAAGGGAAACCAGCAGAGCTTTAACCAACTGTACATCCTTAAATTACGGATTGTTATTTGAGGATTCTCAAATGCGTGGCTACCTTTCATCCTGGGATATTTGCTGACTTCTATGGCTGTGTGGAAGGCTGGGTTAGAAGGATTCTAAAGCAGAGTGAAATATTCTGTAGTTTTGTGGTACTTAAGAGAAAGTTTTCCTAGAGGGACTGCTTCGAATTCATAGTCATCATTGTCTTTATATATATATATACATCATATTTTGAACCTCAATAAAGTAGAAGTTTATAAAGCTTATCTCAAAACCAAATAATCAGAGATCAGATCAGTCGCTCAGTCGTATTCGACTCTTTGCGACCCCATGAATCGCAGCACGCCAGGCCTCCCAGTTGGTCCATAACCAACTCCCGGCGTTCACTCAGACTCACGTCCATCGAGTCAGTGATGCCATCCAGCCATCTCATCCTCTGTCGTCCCCTTCTCCTCCTGCCCCCAATCCCTCCCAGCATCAGAGTCTTTTCCAATGAGTCAACTCTTCGCATGAGGTGGCGAGAGTACTGGAGTTTCAGCTTTAGCATTATTTCTTCCAAAGAAATCCCAGGGCTGATCTTCAGAATGGACTGGTTGGATCTCCTTGCAGTCCAAGGGACTCTCAAGAGTCTTCTCCGACACCACAGTTCAAAGGCATCAATTCTTCGGTGCTCAGCCTTCTTCACAGTCCAACTCTCACATCCATACATGACCACAGGAAAAACCATAGCCTTGACTAGACGGACCTTTGTTGGCAAAGTAATGTCTCTGCTTTTGAATATGCTATCTAGGTTGGTCATAACTTTCCTTCCAAGGAGTAAGCGTCTTTTAATTTCATGGCTGTAATCACCATCTGTAGTGATTTTGGAGCCCAGAAAAATAAAGTCTGACACTGTTTCCACTGTTTCCCCATCTATTTCCCATGAAGTGGTGGGACCAGATGCCATGATCTTCGTTTTCTGAATGTTGAGCTTTAAGCCAACTTTTTCACTCTCCACTTTCACTTTCATCAAGAGGCTTTTGAGTTCCTCTTCACTTTCTGCCATAAGGGTGGTGTCATCTGCATATCTGAGGTTATTGATATTTCTCCCGGCAATCTTGATTCCAGCTTGAGTTTCTTCCAGTCCAGCGTTTCTCATGATGTACTCTGCATATAAGTTAAATAAACAGGGTGACAATATACAGCCTTGACGAACTCCTTTTCCTATTTGGAACCAGTCTGTTGTTCCATGTCCAGTTCTAACTGTTGCTTCCTGACCTGCATACAAATTTCTCAAGAGGCAGATCAGGTGTTCTGGTATTCCCATCTCTTTCAGAATTTTCCACAGTTGATTGTGATCCACACAGTCAAAGGCTTTGGCATAGGCAATAAAGCAGAAATAGATGTTTTTCTGGAACTCTCTTGCTTTTTCCGTGATCCAACAGATGTTGGCAATTTGGTGTCTGGTTCCTCTGCCTTTTCTAAAACCAGCTTGAACATCAGGAAGTTCACGGTTCACATATTGCTGAAGCCTGGCTTGGAGAATTTTGAGCATTATTTTACTAGCGTGTGAGATGAGTGCAATTATGCGGTAGTTTAAGCATTCTTTGGCATTGCCTTTCTTTGGGATTGGAATGAAAACTGACCTTTTCCAGTCCTGTGGCCACTGCTGAGTTTTCCAAATTTGCTGGCATATTGAGTGCAGCACTTTCACAGCATCATCTTCCAGGATTTGGAATAGCTCAACTGGAATTCCATCATCTCCACTAGGTTTGTTCATAGTGATGCTTTCTAAGGCCCACTTGACTTTACATTCCAGGATGTCTGGCTCTAGGTCAGTGATCACACCATCGTGATTATCTGGGTCATGAAGATCTTTTTTGTACAGTTCTTCTGTGTATTCTTGCCATCTCTTCTTAATATCTTCTGCTTCTGTTAGGTCCATACCATTTCTGTCCTTCATCGAGCTCATCTTTGCATAAAGTGTTCCTTTGGTATCTCTGATTTTCTTGAAAAGATCCCTAGTCTTTCCCATTCTGTTGTTGTTGGAAATGGCACAACAACACAGAATGTGGTCCACTGGAGAAGGAAATGGGAAACCACTTCAGTATTCTTGCCTTGAGAACCCCATGAACAGTATGAAAAGGCAAAATGATAGGATACTGAAAGAGGAACTCCCCAGGTCAGTAGGTACCCAATATGCTACTGGAGATCGGTGGAGAAATAACTCCAGAAAGAATGAAGGAATGGAGCCAAAGGAAAAATAATACCCAGCTGTGGATGTGACTGGTGATAGAAGCAAGATCCGATGCTGTAAAGAGCAATATTGCATAGGAACCTGGAATGTCAGGTCCATGAATCGATGCAAATTGGAAGTGGTCAAACAGGAGATGGCAAGAGTGAATGTTGACATTCTAGGAATCAGCGAACTGAAATGGACTGGAATGGATGAATTTAACTCAGATGACCATTATATCTACTACTGCGGGCAGGAATCCCTCAGAAGAAATGGAGTGGCCATCATGGTCAACAAAAGAGTCCGAAATGCAGTACTTGGATGCAATCTCAAAAACGACAGAATAATCTCTGTTCGTGTCCAAGGCAAACCATTCAATATCACAGTAATCCAAGTCTATGCCCCAACCAGTAACGCTGAAGAAGCTGAAGTTGAACGGTTCTATGAAGACCTACAAGACCTTTTAGAACTAACACCCAAAAAAGATGTCCTTTTCATTATAGGGGACTGGAATGCAAAAGTAGGAAGTCAAGAAACACTTGGAGTAACAGGCAAATTTGGCCTTGGAATATGCAATGAAGCAGGGCAAAGACTAATAGAGTTTTGCCAAGAAAATGCACTGGTCATAACAAACACCCTCTTCCAACAACACAAGAGAAGACTCTATACATGGACATCACCAGATGGTCAACACTGAAATCAGATTGATTATATTCTTTGCAGCCAAAGATGGAGAAGCTCTATATAGTCAGCAAAAACAAGACCAGGAGCTGACTGTGGCTCAGATCATGAACTCCTTATTGCCAAATTCAGACTTAAATTGAAGAAAGTAGGGAAAACCACTAGACCATTCAGGTATGACCTAAATCAAATCCCTTATGATTATACAGTGGAAGTGAGAAATAGATTTAAGGGACTAGATCTGATGGATAGAGTGCCTGATGAACTATGGAATGAGGTTCGTGACATTGTACAGGAGACAGGGATCAAGACCATTCCCATAGAAAAGAAATGCAAAAAAGCAAAATGGCTGTCTGGGGAGGCCTTACAAATAGCTGTGAAAAGAAGAGAAGCGAAAAGTAAAGGAGAAAAGGAAAGATATAAACCTCTGAATGCAGAGTTCCAAAGAATGGCAAGAAGAGATAAGAAAGCCTTCTTCAGCGATCAATGCAAACCTAATAATGGTAGAAATTAATCCCTCCCAGTGTCTCAGAACCAAAGAAGAGATCTGCCAGGCTCTCAATCAAAACCCACATGACGGATAGACTAAAGCTCAAACTCATCCAGACACACTCTTTCTTTTTCTTTCAGCACTAGGTAATTTCTCCATTCCTTTCTTGCTTGCATGGTTTCTGAAGAGAGATGTATGACGTTAATTTTTAACTTATGTCTGTATAAATCAAAATTTTTTGTTTGACTTTGGTTTCTGCAGTTTGAACATGATATGTCTAGGTGTGAATTATTTGTTTTTTTCTTGTTTGATAAAATATAAGTTTCTTCTTGTCTGGAGAATCCCATGAACAGAGGAGTCTGGTGGGCTACAGTCCATGGGGTTGCAAAGAGTCGAACATGATTGAGCGTCTAACACTAGCATTTTCAAGCTCACAATAGATTTTCTGGCTCCAAGTCACCCTTTGAGGAACTGCCTCATTTTGTACTGTTTTGCGTAAAAATAAAGACTATTATTTTAGACAAAAAAGGAAAAAGATAAGCTTCTTTAAGCTTCTTGGATCTGTCATTTGGTGTCTGTGATTAAGTTTGAAAGATTTTTAGCCCCTATTATTTCAAATATTTTATCTGTTTTTTTTCTCTTTTTCTGTTATGCTTATTATGCTTGTGTTACATCTATTGTAGTTTTCTCACGGTTTTTGGATCTTCTATTTTGTTGGTTTTGTTGTTCTTTTTGCCTCTTTGCTTTTCAGTTAAACATATTTATTGACATATCTTCAAGCTCACTGATGCATCCCTCTGCTGTGTTCAGTCTACTAATCAAGCCAAAAGCATTCTTCATTTCTGTTAAAGTGATTTTGATTTCTAGCATTCCATTTTGATTCTTCCTTAGTGTATCTATTTCTCTGCTTCTATTACCCATTTGGTTTTGCACATTGTCAATTATTTTTTCCACTAGAACCTTTCACATATTAATACTAGCTGTTTTAAATTCCCAGCCTGATAAGTGCAAAATCTCTGACACGTCTGCATCAGGTTCTAATGCTTGCTTTGTCTCTCCAGAATGGGTTTTCTCTAACTTTAAGCATGCCTTGCAATTTTCTTGTTTAAAGCCAGACAAGGTGTATCAGGTAATAGGAACTGAGATAAATTGGCCTTTACTATGAGGTTTTATGTTTATCTTCTAGTGTTCTTGTTGTTACCTTTGGGCTACCATAGAAATTTTTCTTAGAGTTGAGGTCTTTCACCTCTATCAGTTATAATCCACTGGTGTTTTATTAAGCTATGTTGAAGTGTTGGAAGTTATTGGGGAGGTGAAGCAGTCTATGCTTTGCTTAAATCTCAGGTTTTATTTTATTTTTAAGAGAGTCTTTAATTTCTGTTATGTGACTTTTTGGAGAGTCTCTTAGACTTTTATTTTCCTCCTCTTATGTAGACAGGGAGGCTAGCTTGGCTGGAGTTGTCTAACAGTCCTTGTCTTAGGCTAGATAAGGCTCTGCCAAGGTAGCTTACCCTGAGAATACAACTACAATATGAAGACCTGAATACTGAGCTGAATGCTCGAGTTGTGTTTTTGAAATGGTCACTTTCATCTTTCTGCCATTCCAGAGCACAAGGAGGCTTTTCTCTGATCTTTATCATGAGAATCTGGAGAGGATCCTGAAGGTTAAACTCATAAAAATGTGAACAACCCAAGACTGTATCCATTAAAAATATATTAATTTTTTCATACTTAATAATGATTATAGAGTGAAACTATCCATTATAGAACTGAAACCAACATGTTTGGAATAAAATATCAAAATCCTCTTTTGACACCCACCAACTGCCATCTTCTCCTCACAAGTAACTACTTTGATGCACCTTAGATTTCGAGGAAGGCCATCATGTATTCTGCAAACATGTTTTTCTCTTTCTAACGTTTATACCACTTCTATTAGACACATATTACATTCAGCTTCAGATCCTCTTTTGCTCACATATCTGTAGTTTTGCCGATACTCCCACTGGCCTTAGACTTCAGGGCTTCACTTTTAATACTGAAGGTATAAAACACTATTATTGATTCTCATGTATTTAAAGACAAAAATTTGCATGTGTCAACTCCCTATGGGAGATCAAAATGTCATGGAAGTCACTGGATAAATCTTATAACTTCATTTTCCTCCCAAAACAGACTTTTTAAAGATAGTTCTACGAGACAGAGCAACCAACTATCTTGACATCAAGCAAAGGCCAGCTCAGAAATGCAACCTTGTATTGTCATTTTTTCTCTTTCCTAACTCATGCCTGCTTCCTAGTAATTGTACTCCATAAAAAAATAGCAGCATAAGAACTTTTGCATTGAGGTTTCCTTCTTAACATAGGCTAAGACACAATTTCCCCCTTTTCTTACAGTATTACATTGGCCAGGACCTCCAAAAACATGTTTAAAGATTCTGGATTCTGGGGCTTACATTCTTTAGGGGGGTGAGAATTTAAGAAATCTTGGCAGGGAACGAGAATATTTTGCTGTGGAAGTGTTGTGAATTTTGGATGACAGGGTGAACTGTAATATAGAGCCTCTAGGATACTCTATAGATATTCTAAGATATTCTCTACAGGCTGTTTTTAAAAGTATATAAGCTCCAGAATCCAGAATCTCATCATCCAGATCAGCTCAAGGATAAAGCACTTGAGTAAATCCTTACAGGCTTCCCAGATGGTGCAGTGGTAAACAAATCCGCCTGCCAACGCAGGAGAGAAAAGAGATGCAGTTTGATCTGATCCCTAGGTAAGGGAGATTCCCTAGAGAAGGAAGTGGCATCTGACTCCAATATTCTAGCCTAGAAAATTCCATGGACAGAGGAGCCTGGTAGGCTAGTAGAATCGGGAGTGACTGAGCACCCACAAGATATTCTATGCTTTTTATTCTGAACCTTAGAGTAGCATGTATCTATAACTAAGTTACCCCCATTTCAATTTTGTCTTTGATATTTTCTATCTTAAGACTTGAATCTTTTCTTCAGCTTGGGAAAATGTTCTTTAGTTTCTCCCTCTCATTTTCTTTTCTTCTTTATAAATTTCTTCCTTTTCATTCTTTTCCTTCTAACCCTCTGGGGATGAGATGCTCTATTTTCTGAAAACAGTGTCTTTTGACTTGATTCCTATTTTTTTTGTTTGTTTTGGTTTTGCTTTATAGTCCAGAAATTTGATTTTATCTTATATGGTACTATTTATTCTATAGATTCACCTTATTAAATTTTTATTTTGGCAGTGACATTTTAACTGTTACTTGCTCATACACTGACTCTTTCATATAATCCTATTTTCTTTCTTTTTATTTTTCTAGTTACAGTAACTTCCAAACACTGTGAAAGTGTTATAAATCTTACAGTCTTTACTTCTTGATTATATCCCTTTCTATGGACTTAACTGTTCTGTTTATTCACTGTGGTCTTTTTCTTTTCTGTTGTCAATCTTCCATGACAGATAATCTTAATCATCGGTTTATTCTTGCTTAAGCAATAAATGGAATATCTTGACTTTCATAAATGAAATGTCTAGGAATGAGTACGATCTCTCTCTTCTATTTCTAATCTCCATTTCTTATAGGTTCTTTTTATTTCCAGACAATAGTCTTCCAGTACAGAGATGGCTACAACTACTCCAGGCTAATAATACTATCTTCAACTCTAAAACACTAGCTTTACTTTTGAAAACTTTAGCAAATGCCCTAGAAAATACTCTTTAGTCTGACTTAGGTCATATATTCTAAGTCCATTTTTGAAGAATTACCAAGGAAAAAAATGTTAGTTATAACACATTTCAATCTTAAACATAATATTCTTTTTAAAAATAGACCCCTCACTCTTAGTTCAAACTCTTTTATAATATATATATTTCCTCCCACAGCCTTGGGTCATATGAAGTCAATCGCTTTTTTCAATGACATTTGAAAGCAAAATTCTTCATTTTAAAAATTGCTCTTTGCCATGTAACTAAAGGCTTCACAATTCTGCTTTCTGATATATTATGAAATCATAAGGAAGACTCTCACTTTGTTAGAATAAATACCAAGAGATTGGACAGCTGTCTTGATGGAGCACAAATGAAAAGGGTGAGACCCTGTGAAAATGTTACTTTTTTTTAATATCTTCTAATTTGTAAGTTCATTTCTGAACATATATGGAATATTAGTGCAAATATAGAACACAAAGTCTTAAGAAGCTACTACTTTTTACTCTGATTATTTCATAAACCCAAATTATAGGGTTTAGGTCAAGTGTTGTAACTTTTGAAAGATTGTGTGTTAATGTATTGCCTTAAAGATAGGTTTTTCTGTACAATCTCTTCCTTGTACTACCAAATCTATGAATTATCCAAAACACCCATACTTATAGGTTAAATTATATTAATATGGAGAGAAGGACTAGCCTATTGGAAAGCAGAATATCTTAAGTACAAAGAGATCACTACCAACCAGTAAGAAGTAGAATAAAGAATCATAAAGATCAGCAGGAACCTGGGACAATTGCATTGAAGACATGTAACCTGGAGATGAAAAAGCCTATTTCAGAAAAAGATCAAATCACTAACAACAGAGAGAAAAACTGCAAAAGGAAAATTTTGGGATGTGACCATAGAAATAACTCTCTAGATTTTAGTACCAAATGTCTCAGAAATTAAAGTTTTACAGAAAGTGAAAAAAAAAAAAAAATAGAAGTTCCCTCTTGTTGGAATGAACTTGTTGAAATTTTGTTGCATCATTCCCAAAACACTTTGGACACGTCATGGAGGGTTTCTTCAGAGGCTCAACCTATTCAACAGCGAAAAGTTCTTCAGTGGAAACAGGGAGAAGAAAGGATTTTGTTATGTAATGTGCTATGCTTGATTTGGAAAACTTCACAGGTCTTGAAGTATCTATTGTGCATATACAGGTTAAGAAAGGTACAAAGGGACACACTCTATGTAACTGAACTTCATGCTAATTCAGTTTCCACCTGTGAAATGGGGCCAACATTGCACTTTCTGAAGTACGGGCTAGAAGATGGATGTAATAAGAGTGGGAAATATTTTGATACAACACATTTAACAGACTTGTCTGGATTACTAAGAGCTTGTGCACACCTCTATTAGTAATATATAGCAATATTGAATTTTGCTAATTGTTACAGTGAGTGACTTACAGCACAAGGCTGATGGATAGAAAGGAACTTCAGCTAGTGAGTGAGATGACCGCTTGATATGTGAGATGATCCACATTCATTGTGGATTTGAGCTCTTGTCTAATATTTATAGTTTATAAAATTCTACTGAAGGGCTATGAAACTACGTTTTATATGAAAAAATGACTCTGAAAGAAATCCAGCTGCCAGCGGTAGAAAGTATGTTAGTCACTTAGTCATGTCTGAGTCTTTGCAACCTTATGAAATGTAGTCCACCTGGTTCCTCTGTCTGTGGGATTCTCCAGGCAAGAATGGAGTGGGTGGCCATTCCCTTCTCCAGGGGAGCTTCCCAACCCAGGGACTGAACCCAGTTCTCCTGCATTCCAGGAAGATTCTTTACCATCTGTGCCATCAGGGAGATTCATTAAAAGTATTAATGTTCTTATCCATAAATTAACATTTTGGATAAATTCAAAGCAGATTGCTGAATTATATGGTGGCTTGGAAATCTGAAATTGTCAAGCCCATTGTTAGTTCTATGTGGAGACATGAAAAAGTGATTTGTGAATCTGATTTGGCAAATTTTCTAAATAGTCCAAAATTTGTTCTTATTGTGAAAGATGAAACTTCAGTAAAATCTGAAAAACCAATTAACTCCTAACTAACTTTAGAAGGAAATGTGCTTTTGGAGACAGGTATTTTAATAGCTGTATAAATAAACCATCGTCCCATATAACAGATGCATTAAAAACCCAAAGGTATCACTGGCATTTTCCAGTTATACTCGATTGTATTTGAAAGAACAAAATATATGCTTAGAGCTATTCCTGAATTTGAGAAGGTCTTAGAAAGCATTTTACCAGAATATGAAAGCTTTACTATATTTCACTCATAATTATCAGAAAGAATTCATGGTGGAGTGGAAATAAGACATGATTGGAAGCCAGGAAATCTGGATTCCAGCCTTGATATTGGTACCAGATAGATGTGTGATTTTGTTCAGGGCATTTGACCTTTCCCAGGTTAGAGCCTTTCTCTTTTAACTACAGGGGTAAGGGGTGGAGTAGTAAACTCAAGAGGGCCCCTTCTAACTCTTAGCTACCAAGCTTCCTCTGATGTTCTTTGGCCAAAAAAGACATACCAGTGTCTCAAAGTATCTGCAAATGATTATAAGTCACTTCAGCTGGTCCTCACTTTCCATGCTGGCAGCACTACAACTTAAAAAAAAGAAAAAGCCTTTCTGCCATGAGATGAGTAAGTGATTGGGATCTGTCTACTCCTGGCTCTTCTTCCCTGCCACACACCCTCAAAGTGAGTGGGATGCGCCTGCCAAGCCAAACATGATGAAACTGTGGATTTGAACATTAGCCTAAAACAGGAAAAAAGTTAAATGCTATGACAACTGTCTGTGCATCCATCTATGCTTCGACTATGACTTCAATGATAGTATTCTGTCATTTAAATCCATTGTGATGTTCAAATATTTCTGCAGTGTCCTCTCTTCTCTGTCAGCAATTTATCCTTGAGAATAGCATTTGTGGCATTATATCTGTGAAGAAATGTAAGGGGCAGGGGAAACAACGGTTTTCATCATACCAGTCGCTGATGTTCTGTTTTCATCTGTGCCTTTTGTGAGAGAGAATTAAAGAGGAATGAGGCATCTAGAATTGGTGTGAACCCCTCACCTTCACTTAAAATTGTAAGAGTGATGTGCAAGTCAAGTTCCATTATATATTTAGTTTTATAGGGCAGAGATTTTTATAATGTTCCTTGATAGATGAACACTGAAATAGGCTGCAGCTTGGAGTCAGGCTTCAGGGTCGGTCCAGATGGGAGCCTCTGAACCTTGCCTGCCTCCACTGAGCAGACTCCACACTCTCTACTTCCAGTCCACGTGGCAAACATAGGTCTTACCACCCATCAGTCCTTGATGTCATCTATCTACTTGTTTGCAAACATGATGGAGAGGTCCTAGAGCATAGACGTGTCCATTTTTTTATACTTTAGAAACTAGAAGCCATCTGGCACCTAGCAGGCACTTAATAAATGCTTGTTGGATTAACCTGTGAGTAATGTTCCCTAGATGTTCGTTACATCCTCTGGAATTTCTTTGCTAGAAGTCCTGCAACAGACATGGCAGAACTTTGCCCAACAAATTAATTGCCCAAACTTAAGATGAATTGCAGAGAAGGCAATGGCACCCCACTCCAGTACTCTTGCCTGGAAAATCCCATGGATGGAGGATTCTGGTGGGCTGCAGTCTATGGGGTCGCTAAGAGTCAGACACGACTGAGGGACTTCACTTTCACTTTTCACTTTCATGCATTGGAGAAGGAAATGGCAACCCACTCCAGTGTTCTTGCCTGGAAAATCCCATGGATGGAGGAGCCTGGTGGGCTGCTGTCTATGGGGTCGCACAGAGTTGGACATGACTGAAGCGACTTAGCAGCAGCAGCAGCAGCAAGATGAATTGAGGTTGCTTTTTAGAAAATGAGAAAAATTTTATTCTAGCTAATATCTATGGTGGCTATTATTCAGGTAGAGCTTAATTCATGCCAAGGTATGTCCTAAATTCTTTATGTATATTAACTTAGTCCTTACTCAACCTTCTGAAAGTTGTCATTATTATTCCCATTTATGGAAGAAGAAACTGAGGCAAAGAGAGGGAAAGTAACTTCAGCAAAGTTTTACAAGCATTGGTAGAGCTGGGAATCAAAGTCACATAGACTTGTTACAATGCTCACATTCTTCAACATTTATGCTATGGTTCTTGGGAGCTATATTCCGTAGTCGGCTGGAACCATAATTTTTGAATTAATAAAACTAATTTAGTTCATTAGAAATGAAATATATCATTCAGAGGAATTCTTAATCAGATATACAGGTTAAAAATATTCCCTTTAGTCTTGTTTCTACTATTTAAAGAAATAACTCTGTAGGATAAATGTAAAGGATCGCCCCATTTAGAAAGAGAATTGACTTTGCAAAAAATCTTTTGCCATCAACTTTGCCTTGCAAATCTGAGGAAGTGGACTCTCTTAGCTCTCGCCCATAGTTCTACTGTAGCTGTTTGTTAAACCAATGAGCAAACTCAAGAAACCTTTACAGATTCTCATATGGCTGGCCACATGTGAGTTTTGTTTTCCATGGTGCCTTTACTGACCTTCCAGTACTGTGCTGGCTATCTGAGGATCCTTGTGAAAATGAGAATGAAATTGTGATTATGTAGATTTCTGTGATCCAAAGATTGAAGGTAATCTAGGCAGTCTTAAAGACTATAACCCACACAAACAGATTGCTGCCTTGCATTTCAGCAGGGGAATAAATATATTATGAATGTAAGGCTGCCGTAAGAAATAGAAAAGAAAGGGAAAAAAAGCTAAAAAGTAGACACATGCTTGGCATTAGGCCCTGTATTGTAAAACACATTTTGAATTTGCTGTGTCCATAAATCATTACAGTACCAAGCGAATAATAAATATGCATTTGTAGGGGGAAAAATATCAGTGTTAATAAATCTGTCACACTCGAGGGAGGCATTCCCTGAATTGTCAAAGGATTTCCTGTTGCTTCAAATTCAGCTTCTCTTTGATAAACTGATTTTTGTAAACAAGTATCTGAGGATCTGACAGGATCTCTATCAGTTTTACATTAAATTCCTTTTCCTGAATGAGTTACATTTACACTACTTTGTGTGTGTGCGTGTGTGTGTGTTTATCTTTGAGAAAATAATCACTTAAGGTATATTTGCTATATGTATAATAATTATTAGGAAATGGAAATTTGAATTACTAATCCAGAAAGTTTTACATTAAATTCCCATAGATATTGTATTTCATGTAGAAACTGTGCTGGAAAATAATCAACTGAGATGGATTATTTTACTTTATACATTATTTCTCCACTATTGGTGAGTATTTGGAGTTTAAAAAAAATTGGACTAGCACCTGTCCTGAAAATGGCTTTTACAGAGGGTGATGTATTTTTAAACTACTAAACTTAAACATATTATCTGATAATAATTTATTCAAATTACTGTATCTGAAACAATCTTTTAATATAGATTATGCTTACAGTGATGAAATTAAGATATATTTGAGTATAGTAGAATGATTTTCAGAAAATCTGAAAACCTAGTAGAGTCTCATTTCAGAAAATTTGGGACTACTGCAGAAGTAGGAACTATATTTGTCCCATGTCATACAAATCAACTGATACATTTGAAACATCTTGCTTATTTACCTTTTGGCATTATTTTTCACCCTATTGATTTATTGCTCCCTCTTGTTGAATGGATTTATAGTACAATTTCTTAGTGGTTTTTCTCTGATTTCTCTGGCTGTGTCTTCTGAGTCTTTTTTGCTATCCCTTTCTAATCAACCCATAATTGTTGATGTTCTTCTATATTCACAGCCCAGATATCTGTCCTAAGCTGTTTTGTTTTTTTTTAACATATATTTAACTCAACATCTCCATTTGAATGATTATCATTTTCCACTCTCCAAAATAAAAGCAGGTCATAATATCTATGTTCCTGGGCCAGTGTTTCCTACATTTAACAATTACACCAATGGCCGTTCCATTGCTTAAACCAGAAATGAGGAAGTCATTCTTTTTTATTTATTTTATCTCTTCCAATCAATCATCAAAAGCTATAATATTTTACCTTTCAAATAGTCCCATATCACTCTCATTTACTTTATTTTCTCTATGTTTTCCTCTCAGGCTAGAAGCAGAATGCAGAATAATACTAAGAGTATTGTTTATAATATTAATACTTTTATAATTGCATCATACTTCCTATCTCTGTTCATCCTGGTCACCACCAGATGCTGGATCTTTCCAGGTAAGACGTTATCATTCTAATTTCTACTCCATGCTTGCTATCCACTCATCCTACCTAAGCACCCCCGCAAACTTCTTCACAAACCTCCTACAACAACTACTGGATTACCCACTATGATCAGAAAGCTCCCCAGGACCTTTCACCTCCTCTTGGCATTTTCTTCTCTCCTCCTTGCCTTTTGTGAACTCCAGATGTCTACTGGAGTAACTTCCTTCTATTCTTAATTTGTTTCAATTTTCATTCCCCACCAGTCTGAGGCATACTACTCAGAATGTCTCAGTGTCTATTATTCCTTACAATCCACTACTTCAACTTCATTTTTTTTTCAGATTTATTCCTCTTGGTAAATTGCTTCATCATTCTCATTCCCACTGTCATCAGTCTTTTTTGTTTTTCACCCAGCTCATTCACTTAACACCAGAAGCTAACAGTTTTTCTATTGATGTCCTTTTCTTTAAACTTCAAATGTCTAAATCCTCTCCCTAGGTTCTTCAGTTTTCTGCTCTTCTGTTTCCCAATGACCTTTCATTCATTCTACTGCTGCTATTCCCTCTTATTATAATACAAATAAACCCATATTATCACTAGAAAATTTAAATAAATAAAGCAATCCACTGTAAGATCAACAATTTCATTCTTACAGCTTTCCTATCAAATATTTCTATGTCTACAAATATCTGACCTCATTGAGACCCCCAATGTGTTAACTCCACCAGTTTTTCAATATCCATCTGCTTCCTGAATCAGCCTAATTTCTGTGGTCCATAAACAACATTTATCTTTTACAAATATTCTCAATTGGTTGTGTGACTCTTCCTCTATTTTATTCAGCTAGGAACACGGTAGGTCTGGATGAGCCGAACAACTTCCTTTTCTGTATGGGAACTGAACTGCAATATTGCTATTGAGGAAATCACCCACCTGAGCCCAATGAGACTTTTCTGCACATTTTTGACATTTACATTTACAAATTTAACATGGTGTATTTAAGATTTTCTTTTTTGCACTCAGTGTAGCCCAATAATTTTATCTCCAATAGACTGATTGCCCCACTACCTGAAACTATCTTATACCACTATCTTGGGGCAGAAATTAGTTAACTTTTATCTAAGCCATTTTCTTTTTCTCCTGGACTCACAAGCTGACTATATTCCTCTGCCTCCATTGTAATTGAAAGCAGTCAAGTTCCTGAGTTCTGGCCAATGGAATGTAGGCAGAAGATGTAGCCATCACTTTGGGACCTGGCCCATAAAAATCTTCTACACACAATTCTTCTCTTTCTATTGGCTGAATGGAAGAGCACAGTGAGGACCTAGATGATGGTGAAGTCACAGGTTGGAAAGAATCTATGTCATGAGTAACTGTGAGGAAGATAACTGGTCCATCATGAATATTCATGTGGGTTTTGTGTACACAATAAATAGGGATTTTTTTGTTTGTTTGTTTTCTTTTGCTCTCAGTTGCTAAGAATTTGAGATTTGTTTTGTTATGTTTACTAGTATTTTTATTCTAATACAATATGCCTTCCTCCTACTGTATTTTCAGATAATATACAATTTTTGTTAAGAAAATTGAAACCATCAGAATCAAATTCTCACCATTTTCCATCCCTAAACAACTGGCTTACATTGTACCCATTTTTTCCTCTTCTCTTTTTCACAATGGAATCACTAGCCATCGTTGTTTCCAAGGACAATCACCCTGCTAGTGCTCTGGGTTCCATTATTTATAACCTCTTCAAGGAACCATAGTCTTTCTGTTAGTTATCTCCACCTCACCCTCAGCGTCAATTTGCATCTATATAGCATCTTTCACCGGAGAAGGCAATGGCAACCCACTCCAGTACTCTTGCCTGGGAATCCCATGGACAGAGGAGCCTGGTAGGCTACAGTCTATGGGGTCGGGAAGAGTCGGACACGACTGAGTGACTTCACTTTCACTTTTCATTTTCATGCACTGGAGGAGGAAATGGCAACCCACTCCAGTATTCTTGCCTGGAGAATCCCAGGGACGGGAGCCTGGTGAGCTGCCGTCTATGGGGTCCCACAGAGTTGGACACGACTGACGTGACTTAGCAGCAGCAGCGTCTCTTACATCAACAAGAAACATTGTATAGTTTCCTCTAATAAAATCCCTGTCTTAAGTCCACATTTTCTTCCAATTATGGCATTTTCTCTGACTTAACCAAAATCTTTTCAAACACACTTCTACATTTATTCCTTCTACTACTTTACTTACATTCATGTTTTATAATTTTTGGACAGTAAAGTGGGCTGAGGGAATCAGAACACAGCAGAAAAAAAAAAAAAAGAAGAAAGTAATCATTCACATGTCTACTACCCTTAATTAACTCTGATTAGCATTATGAAGGTATTTCATTTTTTTAATCACTTTATTGTTTTTCAAAATGATAAATACAAATTATAAAGCTTACACATTTTGCTGAAAAATTATAAAGATAAAAGATTTGAGAAAAAACCTCCAAATACCACTTCCCTGAAATTATCTTCATTGACACAAAGCAAGTGCATACATCATTTATACGTGTAAAAATGAATGATTCATATTTTATAAAAATGGAATTATATTGCATGTATTTTAAATAAAAATTTTACTTCATTTAAATTTTGCTATTAATATTTTATACTCTATAAACCTATGACTTACTTCTTCTATAAAAATAATTATTCTCAATGTTATTTACAATTAGTTTTCTGAATTTTTTGGTCTAATGTTTACCACTATTCATTTTATGCTTTTCTCTTCTTCATTGACATCTTTTAATTTTTTGAATTTCTTTGTCAAACATTTTTCCCTCCAAGAAGCATGTTTAGGTTGTGGATTCCCTGAGGTTTTTTTTTTTAAATAATTTTATTTATTTATTTTTGGCTGTGCTGGGTCTTTATTGCTACACAGGCTTTTCTGTAGTTGGGGTGAAGGGGGGCTGCTCCCTATTTGTGGTGCTCAGGCTTCTCATTGCAGTGGCTTCTCTCATGGAGGAGTACAGTCTTTAGGGCACATGGGCTTCAGGAGTTGCAGCAGGCAGGCTCAGTGATTGTAGTTCCCAGGCTCCAGAGCACAGCCTCAGTGGATGTGGTGCACAGGCTTAGTTGCTCTGCAGCATGTGGGGTCTTCCTGGGTGAGGGATCAAACTCATGTCTCCTGCATTGGCAGGCAGATTCTTTACCACTGTGTTTCTAATACTTTGGCCACCTGGTGGGAAGAGACAACTCATTGGAAAAGAACCTGCTACTGGGAAAGACTGAGGGTAGGAGGAGAAGGGGGTGACCAAGGATGGGATGGTTAGATAGCATCACCAACTCAATGGGCATGAGTTTGAGCAAACTCTGGGAGATGGTGGAGGACAGGGAAGCCTGACGTGCTGCAGTCCATGGGGTCACCAAGAGTCAGGCATGACTGAGCACCTGAGCAACAGCAGCGCAAGGAAACACCCTGATATTTTTCACAGTTGAGAATATATCCCTGTTGCCTTTATACTTGCCTAATACTTTGACTGGGGGTAATGTTTTTGGGTCATACTTTTCTAAGACTGTTGTGGAAACTACTTCCTTGTCTTCTGGCTTTGAAGGTTGGTGAGTAAAACTTTGATGCAAACCTGGTTTTCTCCAATTGTAGGTGATTTGAGTTTCAAGTCTAGATATCCTAAAAAGACTTCTTTTAAAATACTACTTAAATATCTGACTTAGAAAATACTTTGGTGTTGAAATTTCTGTATCAAATTATCCTTGAATAGGGTTCTCTTTCAAATTGTAGATTTAATGATTTCTTTATCTCAGGGGATTTCTCTGTTGAGTGTTTCTAGTTTAAGAGCAAAAATTATAGTTAAGTTCAGCTTATCTTTTTCTACCATCCACGTCCAATTTTTTCATTCTGCTTCTTTAAGTTTTTTAAATCTGTGATTGTTTCAAATCCTTCCTCTATGTCAGCAATTTTATTTTTAGTTGTATCATTTTTGTTCCTTGCTAATTAATATATTAATTTTATTACGGGGCTTTAATTCTTACTTCCTCTTACATTTGCAATTATTTTCAAACTACATTTTATCTTATCATTTCATCTTGGAGCTTTTTATAGAAGCCACATTTCTCAATTTGTTCTACAATGTGAAGCAATTGAGAAGAATTTCCTTTTGTGCTTCAAGTAATAATTGCCTATTGGATAAGCCCTTTTTCTTTCTTCCCATGCTTTCTCTCTTAAGCTGTTTGCCATAGTATATTTGCTTGGTTGCCATGACAGTTAATTTTTTCTTTTTTATTCTTGGTTGCACCGATCTAGACACTCCATTTGCTTGGCTAATTGTGAAAGTAACTTGGCTATCTTCCTGCAGTATCAAGGCCAGGACCGCTTTATTTTCTCCCTGAGATGCAGTGTTAAGGCTGCATAATTGTTTCTGTCCAATTTCTGTGGGACAAGAAACAGTCAAAAGGATAGAGATGGTGGTGTTACTTCCAACTGAATCTCTGCTTTTTTCTTTATGAATTTTTTATGTACACTACTGTTTACTCTTATTAGTTATAGGCAAGGGTAAATTGAGATTGAGTGAGTTTACAAAAATTTTAGAGCCCTTGTTAAGGAACATATGGCAAAATTATGAAAACAAAATTAGGTCCAAAGGACTCACATAAGTGAGGGAACCCTGAAGCTTAAGCTTTCTTGTGTTAGTGAAAGTGCTAGTCACGCAGTTGTGTCTGACTCTTTGAAACTCCATGGACAAAGCCTACCAGGCTCCTCTGCCCATGGAATTCTCCAGGCAATAATACTGGAGTGGGTTGCCATTCCCTTCTCCAGGGCTTCTTCTTGACCCAGAGATTGAAATTGGGTCTCCTGCATTCCAGGCATTTTCATTACCAACTGAGCCACCAGGGAAATCCGAGTGGCCTACAGTCAATCTGCCTTAACTAGGTGCTGCCTGAATCCTTTATCCATGTCACTCAAAGTTATTTTTATTATGCAATGTGTAGTCCTGATACCTTTCTTTCTATCAGAGTCATCTTCTCCATTTTCTTTCCCCACTTTACAGACTCTACAGAAGTTTCCAGATACAGTTTCCTTTGTTTCACGATCAGAAGAAGAATAAGAGAACGTTCCACCTTTGGTGGCTTCACCGATATTTTGCCGTATTGCTTGGGATTGTCTGTGCAAATGACACCGTGTTTGAGTCAGGGTTCTCCAGAGACACAGAACAAGTAAAATACATATATTGATATACATATGAGGAGATCTGTTTTGGGAATTGGCTCACATCATCATGGTAAACAAAAAGTCCTAAGATCTACTGTCTGTAAGCGGAGAAGAAGGAAAGCCTGAAGAATAATTCAGTCTGAGTACAGAGGCCTGAAAAGTGGTGAGCCACTGCTGTACCCAGAGTCTGGAGGCCTGAGAGCCAGGAGCTCCCACGTCTAAGGTCATGGGAAGATGGACGCCCCAGCTCAAGACTGGAATGACAATCCACCCCTCCTTTGACAGTTGTTCCCTCAAGGGATTGGGTGAGGTCCACCCACATTGGTGAAGGCCATCTTGTCTGTGCAATCTGCTGATTCAAATGCTAATCTCTTCCAGAAACACCCTCACAGACACACCCAGAAATACTGTTACTGGCTCCCTGTGTACCCCTTAGCCCAATCAAGCTGGCACATAAAATTAACCATCACTGGGAGGGACAGGATCCAGGCCAAGCTCTACCTACTCTTGGGGAGAGTCCTACACACTTTCCCTTTCCCAGTTTCCTAATTTAAGTTATTATGTTTGTTTACTATTTATAAATTTTATCACAGGTCTTATTTTAGGAAAGAAGAGACAGATTTTGTGAGAAACTTCTTAGGGTAAAATTCTCCATTCACTCCTTAATCCTTCCAAACTGCTCCCACCACTCCTCTGTTCCATCAGGGGGCACAGTAGCCTCCTTGTTGGTTAAAAAACAACAAAACAACTCCTTGAACCCGTCTTTCTCGATCTCCCAACATAATTTTCTAATATTATTTATTGACTTTATTTAAATATTTTTCCCCTCGGGTTTCCTGAAACAAACTGCTCCTAATTCACTGGCAAGGATTTTGCTGTCTTTTGGCTCAATTCTTCTCCTTGACTTCTGAAGAGAAGTTACCTTCAGGTTACAGTCTGGAGCCATTTTCATTTCCTCCACACCTGTTCATCCCTGGCTTACATACCTGTTAGTTGAGCTAAGAGTTCCAAATTGATATCTGTAGCATGAACTTCTATTTTGAGCTCGAGAAACAAATACCTCTCTGCACTTATATATTTCACAGCTATCTGTAACTTAAGTGACCATAAGAGAATTTTACCTTTTCTTGTCTCAGATCTCTACCTTGCATTCCACATGATTGTATATTTTATTAAACATGACAATTCATATTCTTGCTCATCTATTCACTGTTGAAAATAAAGCAGATGTGCAAAAGATACATGTGTACATAATGTACAATTTAATGACTATTAAATGGCTATTAAGAAAATAAACACATATGGACATGCTAGTGACCCTAATTAAAGAGATTAGTATTAGTAACTTTGAAGCCCTTCTCAGATGCATCTCCTATCCAACTCCCCCATGTAATCACAATCATGATATTTCTTATGCTTACTGCATATATGTTGGTGTCTGAATATAACTATATATATGTATGTTTATTGGAGAGGGAAATGGCAACCTACTCTACTTTCTTGCCTGGGGGATCCCATGGATGGAGGAACCTGGAGGGCTGCAGCCTTTGCCGTCATAAAGGGCTGGACACAACTATAGCAACCTGAGCACACACACGTATATGCTTATATGCATATGATTTGGCATGGAAGCATGCTCAGTTCAGTTCAGTCGCTCAGTCATGTCCGACTCTTTGCGACCCCATGGACCGCAGCAAACCAGGCCTCCCTGTCCATCACCAACTCCTAGAGTTTACTCAAACTCATGTCCATTGAGTCAGTGATGCCATCCAACCATCTCATCCTCTGTCATCCCCTTCTCCTCCTGCCCTCAATCTTTCCCAGAATCAGGGTCTTTTCAAATGAGTCAGCTCTTCACATCAGGTGGCCAAAGTTTCGGAGTTTCAGCTTCAACATCAGTCCTTCCAATGAACACTCAGGACTGATATCCTTTAGGATGGACTGGTTGGATCTCCTTGCAGTCCAGGGGACTCTCAAGAGTCTTCTCCAACACCACAATGCAAAAGCATTAATTCTTCAGCACTCAGCTTTCTTTATAGTCCAACCCTCACATCCATACACGACTACTGGAAAAATTATAGCCTTGACTAGATGGACCTTTGTTGGCAAAGTAATGTCTCTGCTTTTGAATATGCTGTCTAGGTTGGTTGTAACTTTCCTTCCAAGGAGAAGCATCTTTTAATTTCATGGCTGCAGTCACCACCTGCAGTGCTTTTAGAGCCCCCAAAAATAAAGTCAGCCACTGTTTCCACTGTTTCCCCATCTATTTACCATGAAGTGATGGGATGAGATTTGCCATGAAGTGATGGGACCAGAAAACATTCTTAGTTTTCTGAATGTTGAGCTTTAAGCCAAATTTTTCACTCTCCTCTTTCACTTTCATCAAGAGGCTTTTTAGTTCCTCTTCACTTTCTGCCATAAGGGTGGTGTCATCTGCATATCTGAGGTTATTGATATTTCTCCTGGCAATCTTGATTCCAGCTTTTGCTTCTTCCAGCCCAACATTTCTTATGATGTACTCTGCATATAAGTTAAATAAGCAGGGTGACAATATACAGCCTTGACATACTCCTTTTCCTATTTGGAACCAGTTGTTGTTCCATGTCCAGTTCTAACTGTTGCTTCTTGACCTGATTACAGGTTTCTCAAGAGGCAGGTCAGATGGTCTGGTATTCCCATCTCTTTCATAATTTTCCACAGTTTATTGTGATCCACACAGTCAAAGGCTATGGCATAGGCAATAAAGCAGAAATAGATGTTTTTCTGGAACTCTCTTGCTTTTTCTATGATCCAGCGGATGTTGGCAATTTGATCTTTGGTTCCTCTGCCTTTTCTAAAACCAGCTTGAACATCAGGAAGTTCACGGTTCACATATTGCTAAAGCCTGGCTTGGAGAATTTTGAGCATTACCTTACTAGCGTGTGAGATGAGTGCAATTGTGTGGTAGTTTGAGCATTCTTTGGCATTGTATTTCTTTGGGATTGGAATGAAAACTGACCTTTTCCAGTCGTGTGGCCACTGCTGAGTTTTCCAAATTTGCTGGCATGTTGAGTGTAGCACTTTCATAGCATCATCTTTCAGGATGTGGAATAGCTCAACTGGAATTCCATCACCTCCACTAGCTTTGTTTGTAGTGATGCTTTCTAAGGCCCACTTGACTTCACATTCCAGGATGTCTGGCTCTAGGTGAGTGATCACACTATCGTGATTATCTGGGTCGTGAAGATCTTTTTTGTACAGTTCTTCTGTGTACTCTTGCCATCTCTTCTTAATATCTTCTGCTTCTGTTAGGTCCATACCATTTCTGTCCTTTATCGAGCTCATCTTTTCATGAAATGTTCCTTTGGTATCTCTGATTTTCTTGAAGCGATCTCTAGTCTTTCCCATTCTGTTGTTTTCCTCTATTTTTTTGCATTGATCGCTGAAGAAGGCTTTCTTATCTCTTCTTGCTATTCTTTGGAACTCTGCATTCAGATGTTTATATCTTTCCTTTTCTCCTTTGCTTTTCGCTTCTCTTCTTTTCACAGCTATTTGTAAGGCCTCCCCAGACAGCCATTTTGCTTTTTTGCATTTCTTTTGGCATGTCCAATTCTCTGACCCCATGAACTGTAACCTACCAGACTCTTCTGTCCATGGTATTCTCAAGGCACAAATACTGGAGTAGGTTGCCATTAGTTACTCCAGGAGATCCCTCCGACCCGGGGATTGAATGCCTGTCTCTTGTGTCACCTGCATTGACAGGAGGATTCTTTCCTGCTGAGCCACCTGGGAAGCCCCATATACATATACTCTTATACACACACACACACACACACACACACACATGTGTATGTGTGTGTGTGTGTGTGGTGTGTACACACACACACCAGGATCCTCTGTCCATGGGATTTCCCAGGCAAGACTACTGGAGTGGGTTGCCATTCCCTTCTCCAGGGGATCCTCCCGACCCTGGTATCAAACCTGTGTCTATAAGCATTGCAAGCAGAATCTTTATAATCTGAGCTACCAAACTATGGAATAAATGGTACTGGAACAATTATGCATATGGAAAAATCTAAACTGAATTCCTGTATCACTCTGCTCATACAAAATCCCTGTTTATTTAAAATAAACACATAGTTAAAACAGTCTTTTGGACTCTGTGGGAGAGGGAGAGGGTGGGATGATTTGGGAGAATGGCATTGAAATACGTATAATATCATATATGGAATGAGTTGCCAGTCCAGGTTTGATGCACAATACTGGATGCTTGGGGCTGGTGCACTGGGATGACCCAGAGGGATGGTATGGGGAGGGAGGAGGGAGGAGGGTTCAGGATGGGGAACACATGTATACCTGTGGTGGATTCATTTCAATATTTGGCAAAACCAATACAATATTGTAAAGTTTAAAAATAAAATAAAATTAAAAAAAATAAAAGAACACATAAATGCAGCAAGACTTAAGAAACAGGGGTGGCACACATCAGAACAGGAAGATCAAAGAAAGATGCCATTCTCTTACACATAATAGCAGTTCTCTCCACTGTTCAGCTGTGGTGCAAATAAGTCATAAAAATAAGTAACAGATAACTTTAAGAAGGAAATGCTGTGGTGTGCTTTGTCGCTCAGTCATGTCCAACTCTTGGTGACCACATGGACTGTAGCCTGCCAGGCTCCTCTGTCCATGGCATTCTCCAGGCAAGAATACTGGAGTGGGTTGCCATGCCCTCCTCCAGGGGATCTTCCCAAGCCAGGGATTAAACCCAGGTCTCCCTCATTGCAGGCAGATTCTTTACCATCTGAGCCACCAGGGAAGTCCCTAAGAAGAAAATGTGATTTTTAAAAGAACAGAAAACTTTAAACTGATATTAAAGCAAAATTTCAAACCTAACAGAATTGACTTAAATGTGAAAGAGACAACCAAAAATTAAGACCAAAGAGTAAAACTGGGGAAAGTATAAGACTAAGAATATATGTTAGACTAAAATAATACTTAAAATAAGGACGACTATAAAAGTTATGGAGATTTTTTTGAGTGGTGAAGTTGAGATATATCTGATAGCCAAAAGATAAAAGTTTAACATTTTGAAGAAACATAGTTGAGAGTTAACAGAAGAGAAGGAAAAAGTAAGTAAACAGCGTTAGAAGGAGACAGGAATCGTGTATTGTGGGGTTTTGAGGGCTCGCCAACTTCTTTGGGAATATCGTATTCTACCATGTATTTCATGTCTCCATTTTCTTTTTGGACATCTGAGAGATAGAGTCATTTATTATTACTTCTTTTTATTCCATTTTTCATTCTACTGCACATCACAGAACTTTTTTACTTCTAGTATCCTCTCCTGCTTATATTGCCATTTGGGTCTTTCTTCCCCTCTTCCTTCAGAAAGGAAACCTCAGTTTGTCCATTGAACTCAAAGTTTGAACATCGTTTTCATGTACAAATAAAACTCAGACAGCAAACTTTTTACAGTGTACTGAGCATAATTTATATATTTAATGGCCATTTACTTAATATTCAAGGGCAAGAAGATCATTAGGGTTATTTAAAAGCAAATTAAGGTTGACTGAGATTCTAATATGAGAAATTTGGATCTCTCTGTTGCTCTTCCTCTACAGCAGAAGCTGAGGTTTACACGAAGTGTGGAACATGGGAGAGTTTGCTGAAATCACAGCAAATCCTGTTGTTACCGTTTCTCCTTCCAATCACAACCAGTGAACACCTCCTCTTCCTATTTCTGTCAAGCAATGATGCCTCTGAGAAGCTCAAGGGTGAATCTCACTCATAGCAGGCTTAACTATAAAGAACTTTGCTGCTTCTCTCTAGGGCTCATGTTTGTGACCCGGGCTTCACAAGCATCCTAACTCCACCTCCCCTCCAGCTTGCCAAGAACAAGCCATCACTGAGAAAACTACACAGACTGTACAACAACCTCGTCCCTTCCTAGTCAAGGAAGATGAAAAGTATTGCTTTCAGGTCCACAACCTAAGCTCAGTAGCATCTGTTCACATCCATTCCCCTCCTACATGCACACACACACACACACACACAAATGTGTATAAATTATATACATGTAAGTTCCAGATGATGAAAAATGCTATATTAGAGGTTGAAAATCACCTCTCTGCATCCAAAGCACAACTACTGAGTCCTAAGGAAAGAGTAAAACACACACACCATGCACAGAGGTAATCTTTCATTCTTTCAGTCTCTTACTCTGGTGAAATCAACATCTTAAGGATGAATTTCTGTGTCAACATGACAGTCTTACCTGAATCCTTTTTACACTGTCCCCTTATTTTCCACTCGTGGCCCCGCTTCTATGGCTTTCAGTGCCCATGTTCCATGACCATTTATTTCTGCAACTGCTCAGACTTTGTCAACTCTATTTCTATGGTTCTAGCTGCTCTGGCCACTCCAACACCTTTATTGTCTAGTCTGCTTAAAATCCTGTCTTAGACCCTTGCAAAGTATGAAGTCCTTTCTCTTCGTCTGACTGTATCTTCACTTTGAATATTTTCTTTGCTCTCTTCTATACTCTTCTTCTACTCAGAAAAACTGGGAGGAATAGTATGACCCTGCCTGTCTTTTAGATGAAAGAAAGAAGCTTTCAGATCGCCTTTGACCCCGAGCCTTCTTTGTTACATCTTGAATTGTAGCATCAAACAGCACCTTCTTTCTCCACTTCACCTGAAATGGTATAAAAATTCACAGCCTAACTCTTTCCTGCCCACCTCCCTGTAGGCTATGTCAAGAGATTCTAGTGTTTCCACATTCAGCCAAATTATGAAAAGGTTTTAATTAGAAACTTATGCTCATTAAAGAAAGCTCACATTTTATTAGCTGACTTTCTTCCCTTCATGACAAAAGAAATGGGGGCAATGTCTCCTGTTAGCAACTAACTCCACCCTTACTTAATCTGATAAAATGCAGATAGGATATTGCTTCTCTTTCCTAGCTCCGCTATTCTTAGGTTTTCCTTTCTTGAAGGTTAGAAAAAAACACTGACAAGGAAAAAACCAATGGTAATTACTGTTCAGATTTCATGAATTAACTGACTTTGAAATTTTTGGTTTTGTGCTAAAATAATTTTCTGAATGACTAAATTATTTTATTGTTAGACTTTTTTTAGTTTGTTTAGAATTTTGCAGTCTAAAATGTGTCTTGGGGCAAATGTTTAAATTTAAACTCAGTGATGTATTCCTACAGTAGTTTGGTCCAGCCCTCTGTTAAAAAATGCTACTATTTCTTTTATTGTTTAGAAACATTTGAAAGAAACTTTCAGTTTCTCCACAATTGTCTTAAAATTTAGAGCTCTAAAATACAGGATGAGTCTAAAAATCAAGGATCAGTTGGTAATTTCTTTTTCATAAGTCACAAAACTGGCTATGATATTAAACTAACTTATATTAGAAGTCACTATTCTATAATGCAGGCTACCCTAGTGGCTCAGTGGTAAAGAATCTGCCTGCCAATGCAGGAGACTCAGATTAGGTCCCTGGGTCAGGAAGAGCCCCTGGAGAAGGAAATGGCAACCCACTTTAGTATCCTTGCCTGAGAAATTGCGTGGACAGAGGAGCCTGGCAGTCTACAGTTCATAGGGTCGCAAAAGAGTCAGACACGACTTTGTGACTAAACAACATTCTATGATACAAGTTAGCCCTGCTTTCACACTCCCAGGTCATTCCTATTCTTGTAAATTGCATAGAATAAACACTGACAATCATGTTGCTTTTCAATAATTGGGACTGAATTTCTTTTTCATAAGAAACCACTTAAAAATTCTTCCAATGCAAGTTGGGGTGAGAATGTCTACTTTGTACCTAAACTATGGGAAAAACATTCAGCTGTCTGAATGTACACTCCATGCAGACCGTCTTGGATAGCACCTTTCTATTAGTCCTTATTCTATTAGCACTACTTTTGATGTTTATGAGCTTCAATATCAGAGAAAATTCTTTTGATACCAGTCTGATCCATGTGCACTGGAATTCAGATGCAAAGTACAGCATAAACCTAGCTTGAGAGAAGCAAAGGTATTTATAGTTTTGAACAATTCTGCTGGTCTTGGCTAAACATTTTAGCCTTTAAAACACAATTTACTAGAAATTAAATGTGAAATATATGTTAGTAGTACCTACCGAAGCTATAAAAGAATGGCTATATTTTATACCGCTTTGCTATGGCTTAGTTATGACAGTCTATGAAACTCTGAAGTGATATTCAGGGAATGGCTCTCTCAATACCCACCTCTGATCACTGTATAAACCTTACTCCATTACCTCAAAGAAGACTGACGATATTTTCTCTTGGCCTAAGAAAACAATGTATCCTTTTGTTACAAAGAGGTTCAAGAAGTTAGCCACACTAAATATGATTCTGGTTTTGATTATATAACAAATGCCACAGCCTGTACTGATGGCAAAGTCACATCGCTCTACTGCAGATAGAAAATGAGAGAACTGGAACTTGCTGTGCTAAACTGCTGAGATCACCATCATGCATTATTAATTAAAATAAATAAGAAATAAAAGAAAAAAATGACTTTTGCTCCTGCTACTTGAAAGGTCTGTAGTCCATTATCTAATCATCAATTCAATTTCTTTTTTACCACATCATGCATCCAGACATCAACTCTGTGGGTGACAAAATTCTCTCTCTGACCTTGTCATTTCAAGTACCCCCCTGACCCCAGTATCTGTCTCATTGTCATTAGAAACTCACTTCTTGAATCTTATATTCAAAAATCACAGAGCCTTGGGAAAAAGGTAAAGCTGCTGTCATTGATGGGTTATTTCAAAATGACTAAAAATAATATGAGTGAATCTGTCACTGGAAAACTTAGAGTGAGTGCTGCATTTTGCTGGGTGACCTTGCAAGAAACATTTATGTTATGACTACTAGATTTCCAAACAGCCAACTGTGGTGGCCAGATGAGGAAGACAGCCAGTCTTAGAGAAGAGAGGAAAAACTGCAGGAGGAAGAGAAAACCTACAGGAGGAGGAGAAAACAGGAAGGAAGAAAGATATTCAATTTATTGGAAAAGCCAATTTATTTTCCATTTTATTGAAATAGCCAATTATCTTTTAGTGAAGTTACTAGCTATTAGAGTAAAATAATCAGTCTTTTAAGCAAAAAAAAAAAAAAAAAAGGAAATTTTAATCCTCCAGATAATCTTCAGTGATTTCAAAATATTTCAGCAAGCTCACTGACATTCCTTGCCTCAAAGGGAGAAGCTTAATTTCCCTACCATTGAATGTGGGCTGGAATGGAATTGTGAATCCTTTTAGGTAAACAAAATGTGATGAAAAGCAAGGCAAGGTCTCAAAAAATGAAAACTTTTTTTTTGGTATCACTTCTAGAAGAAGCCGGCTGCTACAATATGAAGATACTCAGGCAGCCCTGTGGAAGGTTTATGTGGAGATCTGAGGCTTCTCAAGACAGCCAGCACCAGTTTGCCAATCACGTAATTGAGCCACCTTGGACGTGGGCACTTCTGGAAGAGTTAAGACATCAGATAATACTTGACCAATATCTGACTACAGCATTGTGAGAAGCATCAAGCCAGGACTGCCCATCCAAGCTGCTCCTCAGTTCATGACCCGGACAAGCTATGGGGGATTAAAAGTGGACTGCTGTTTTGAGACCAAAGTTTTGGGGAACCAGACAAGGACACTACAAGAAAACTGTAGGTCAATATCTTTGATGAACATAGATGCAAAAATCTTCTACAAAATATTGGCAAACTGAATTAAAACATTAAAAATATCACACGCACTACAGTCAAGTGGGATTTACCCCAAGGATACAAGAATGGTTCATCATCTGCAAATCAATTGATGTCATGCAACATATTAACAAAATGAAGGATAAAAAGCCTATGATCATCTCAATAATGCAGAAGAAACATCTGATAAAATTCAATATCGATAAAAGCCTTCAACAAGGTTGGTATAGAGGCAACGTATCTCAACATACTAAAGGCCATATACAACAAGCCCACAGCTTTCACTTAGTGGTGAAAATCTGAAAATGTTTCCTCTAAGATCAGGAACAAGGTGACGCCCACTCTCACCATGTTTATTCAGCTTAGTACTGGAAGTCCTAGTAACGGCCATAGATAATAATGAGTCATAATAGATTTTCATTCTTTACCGTTTACTCTTTGAGTTAATGATGGAGATGACTGTCTCTTTTGTATATATTCAGGGCTTCCCCAACGGCTCAGTGGTAAAGAATCTGCCTGCCAGTGCGGGAGATGCAGGAGATGGTTTGATCCAAGGTGGGGAAGATCCCTTAGAGGAGGAAATGACACCCCACTCCAGTATTATTGCCTGGGAAATTTCATGGACAGAGAAGCCTGGTGGGGTACAGTTCAAAGGGTCACAAAGAGTTGGACACAAGAGAGCAACGGATACTTGTATATATTCTACTATGATTTTGTTTCTTGTGTTTCTTTGCTTAAATCCCCAAACAAAAATAACATAATAGAAACAAATATGAATTCCTATTAAAGATGGCTTTTGGATGTGATGTAGCAAATAGTCTCAAGGATTGTGTTTATTTCTCTCTCTACTTTTATTTTTTGCAGTTAATTCATTTAACAGACATGTATTGAAGTCCAACTCTGTGCCTGCTAGTGGGAATCTAGTAGTGAAGATTACAGACACTAAGCAGTTTACAGAGAAATTGATCTATACTGTAATTAATTTATGCTATAATATGAAGAGCCTGAAGTGATTAAGCATACTCACATTGTAGCAAGAAGAAAGGCCCTCCACGGAAAATCTCTTTGCCTGTGCTACTCAAAGTTCTTGTCTATGAGGAGGTCCATGAGTGTGCCTGAAGGAAAATCAACACACTGCTGCCTTCATTGAAAAAGTCTTACTAGGAAAAAAACAGCAACTGAAGTTAAGAGTATACTTCATGATGCAGGTAATTTATGTTCTGGTACAAGCTCCTTATCTCATTATGCAAATTCTACGAAGGTCCTTTCTTTATAGTCCAACTCATCCGTACATGACCACTGGAAAAACCATACCTTTGACTAGACAGACCTTTGTTGGCAAAGTAATGTCTCTGTTTTTTAATATGCTATCTAGGTTGGTTGTAACTTTCCTTCCAAGGAGTAAGCATCTTTTAATTTCATGGCGGCAATCACCATCTGCAGTGATTTTGGAGCCCAAAACCGTCTGACACGGTTTCCACTGTTTCCATCTATCTGCCATGAAGTGAGGGGACCGGATGCCATGATCTTAGTTTTCTGAATGTTGAGCTTTAAGCCAACTTTTTCACTCTCCTCTTTCACTTTCATCAAGAAGCTCTTTAGTTCTTCTTCACTTTCTGCCATAAGGGTGGTGTCATCTGCATATCTGAGGTTATTGATATTTCCCCCGGAAATCTTGATTCCAGCTTATGCTTCTTCCAGCCCAGCGTTTCTCATGATGTACTCTGCATATAAGTTAAATAAGCAGGGTGACAATATATAGCCTTGACGTACTCCTTTTCCTATTTGGAACCAGTCTGTTGTTCCATGTCTAGTTCTAACTGTTGCTTCCTGACCTGCATACAGGTTTCTCAAGAGGCAGGTCAGGTGACCTGACCTCTTTCAGAATTTTTCACAGTTTATTGTGATCCACACGGTCAAAGGCTTTGGCATAGTCAATAAGGCAGAAATAGATGTTTTTCTGGAACTCTCTTGCTGTTTTGATGATCCAGCAGATATTGGCAATTTGATCTCTGGTTCCTCTGCCTTTTCTAAAACCAGCTTGAACATCTGGAAGTTCATGGTTCACGTATTGCTGAAGCCTGGCTTGGAGAATTTTGAGCATTAGTTTACTAGTATGTGAGATGAGTGCAATTGTGCAAAAGTTTGAGCATTCTTTGGCATTGCCTTGCTTTGGGATTGGAATGAAAACTGACCTTTTCCAGTCCTGTGGCCATTGCTGAGTTTTCCATATTTGCTGTCATATTGAGTGCAGCACTTTAACAGCATCATCTTTCGGGATTTGCAATAGGTCAACTGGAATTCCATCACCTCCACTAGCTTTTTTCGTAGTGATGCTTTCTAAGGACCAGTTGACTTCATGCTCCAGAATATGCTCTAGGTGAGTGATCACACCATCGTGATTATCTGGGTCGTGAAGATATAAAGAAAGCTGAGCACTGAAATATTGATGCTTTTGAACTGTGGTGTTGGAGAAGACTCTTGAGAGTCCCTTGAACTGCAAGGAGATCCAAGCAGTCCATCCTAAAGATCAGTCCTGGCTGTTCATTGGAAGGACTGATGTTGAAGTTGAAACTTCAATACTTTGGCCACCTGATGTGAAGAGCTGACTCATTGGAAAAGACCCTGATGCTGGGAAAGATTGAGGGCAGGAGGAAAAGGGGACAACAGAGAATGAGATGGTTGGATGGCATCATCGATTCAATGGACATGGGTTTGGGTGGACTCTGTGAGTTGGTGATGGCCAGGGAGGCCTGGAGTGCTGTGGTTCATGGGGTTGCAAAAAGTCAGACACGACTGAGCAACTGAACTAAACTGAATGGAACTGAACCAAGGTCCTTATCTTGCTGCAGACTAGCAAGAAACTATTTAGAGATGGGCAGGCAGTCTTCTGATCTTACGTTGGAATGCACTGCTCTGGACTATATTGCAGCTTTATTGAGAGTGATCAATTGTAGCCTCAGTTCACAAAGGCTGTAATTTGAGTGCATGGATAAGGAAGAGCTAAATCTTAGTATAAAAGGTCCTAAGAAATCCCACTGAAGTGTATACTTCGGGAGGCTAGTACTTGTTATTTCAAACCTGTCACACATGATAGATGAAGGGTAAACTCTTACAACCACAATTTTTAGAGAAATGGTTTCTTCTTTAAATTTGAATCTTTACCATTTTCCCTATCATCCATTATTCCTTTTAATCATTTTTGAAGATTTATATTGGCTACATATTAATAGGAAATCAGTTATTAATATAATGCTGATTAGCATATATCTTTGGAGAAGGAAATGGCAACCCACTGCAGTGTTCTTGCCTGGAGAATCCCAGGGATGGGGGAGCCTGGTAGGCTGCCGTCTATGGGGTCGCATAGAGTCAGACACGACTGAAGCAACTTAGCAGCAGAGACTTAGCAGCATATATCTTGGAATTTGTTAGGGAAATGAAATATCTAGGAAAATTCTTTTCTTTGCCTGGGGTTAGGGAAAGAAAATAAATTTTATTCTTTTGTTCTGTATATATAGGCATGTGTTTTGTGGCATTCATTCAATTGCTTTCTAAAACAAAAACAAAACTTTTCTAATGTTATTTATTGAGAGCTCCCATTTTAAATTATATAAACAATTTTAAAATAGCTTAAAGCAGAGTAGTATAAAGGAAATTTATTATATGGAAACATTTAAAAATTATTTTCCTTGTCAGAAGGTTAACACATTATAATTTTCGAGCCAAGATCTTAGGATTTATCTGGTCAGACCCTCTCAGCTTATACCATATATTTTTTTCCTATAGAAAAATCAAAGCCCAGTGAGACTGGGCAAAAAGTGGGATACATAATGCTAGAGCTTATCTAGCAGAGGCTTTTCCCACTTCTTTATCATCTTGCTGCTTGTTTTAGTATATTTTTATCAGCATGCCAAATTTATATTTGATATCAGTTACTATTTCATTCTGAAATCTTATACCATTTTCTTACTTTCCATCTGACTAGCCAAAGGAACACTGTTTTTCCATATCACAAAAACACTATGACTATAGAACTAAAACTGGCTCAGAAAGTCCAGAGGCTGTTCTGACTTTGTGCCCCTGAGCCCATCACCTGGATCACTAGTGTACAGGGGTAGGTGAATAATTAATACAATTGAACTGCACTCTGGCTCCGTAGTACCTGGGTGTATACAGGTTATTTCTCCTCTACACCTATTTTCTTGAACATATAACCAAGTTACTAAAGAATAGAATATGAAAATATTTCACTGACCTTTCTACCGGGATAGGTCATCAGTGAAATCTCTCATGTTCTTCACTCTTTTTTTTTTTCAAAATTGAAATCTGTCTCCTTGAAATTGTTTCAAGGGGCATAGGTTTTTTCCATTCCATACTGCATATTCCTCTCCTGGAGGAGAACTCAGTCACATTTCTGCTTCTTATTCTTTAAAATAATCCAGTTTTTACTCCCACGATTCCATGTCATGAGACCGTCCTATCTAGCATCTTTCCTTCACAGTTGGTATGACTCTCTCGTCGCTTTTTCACTCCTTGAAAATTTTAATTCCTGCTTCACGGTCACTCTCTCCACCACTACTCCTACCATATTTCTAAAGAACTGTGGTATCCACTTAGATGGTCCTTTCAATGTCTTTGCCTAGAGCTCTTTGACATCCTTCCTTCCAATGCCCATGTCTCCAGCTCCTAAAACTTGTTGTTGACAGTAACTACAGTCCCTCCAAATTCCATTTACAACATTCGTTTTCCCTCCAGCAACCACATCCTATCTTTTCAGTTGTATTGGTCTAAAATTCCAACTCCAACAAGCTCTTTGAGTCATGGATCTCTACTGTTAACCCGGCCACCTTTGTTTATCCCTCACCCATCCTCCATTTCTACATCCCTCCTATTCTGCTTATTCCATGTTCAGTCGCTATAACCACTCCCTGACCTCTGTCTTCAGCTTCCCTGCCTTTCACTTATTTTCTCTCCCCTCTTGACAAAGCCTATATGTACCTGTTTACATTTCACTTATCTCATTTTCTACTCCCTGCCCAAACCAGACAGCTGAACATCCTGGGGGAAAAGACACCACAATTCTTTCAATGTGACTACAAATGTCAAGTGAGCTTTTAATGACACCTGGGATTCACGTTTTAGTTGCCCAATCTAGTGTCTCTTCCCTTTTCCTGGATAACTATTTTAAATGGTTTTCTCTGTCTTCAAACTTCCAACACCTACTCTTTTATGCACATTCTTAGTCCATGACATAGCATATTGTGTTTTCTGAGAATACTGAAGCAACAGAAGAAAATTTCAAAGAGCCCCAAACAGATATGCCTGCTACATGTACCCATGCCTATGAACGGTGTCTATTGCTATAAACTGTACTCCAAGCCATGACCAGTCTTTCCACTTACGCGCCAGTTTCACTCAACCATGCAAGCACATTGCTTCCACCAATCTCCCCTTCTGCTCCACCATTGTTTCTTTTCTACTGAGATTTTCCCATAAACACAAAATAATCTCTATTATCTCTCTCCTTAAAACAATTTTCCTTGGAGCTCTCTTTTTTCTTCAGATACTACCTCAGATTTTCTTTCATTACTTTGAAGAAAAACTTCTCAAAATAGTCGTCCTCAGTGGCACTCCATTATTTCTCTTCCTATTTTGTACCTTCAACTCACCTCATTCAGGTTTTCATGCTTCCAACTCCACTGAAATGACTCTTGTCAATGTCACCAGTAAACTCTGTGTTGCTTCTATTCGTAGTCTCCATCTATTGTCCTATCTACAGCATTTGACAGAGTTAATGGGTCCCTCATCCTTAAAACACTACCTTAACTTGGCTTCCAGAATGCTCACTGCCATGGATTTTCTCCTGAGTAACAGGTTGCTCCTCCTCAAGCTCTTTTATGCTGTGGTCTCCTCTCCTCACCTATCTCTAAACTTAGAGTGTTCCAGAACTAAGTATTCGAACCACTTATCTTTTTAACCAACACATTTTTTCAGCCTTGAGGTCATTTAAATCTTGATGAATTATAAATGAACATCTTCAGCCCATACCTCATCCTTGAACTCCCAACTTGAACAAATAATTGCCTATTTGACCTTTTCACCTAGGTGTCCTCAGGTTAAAATATTACAAAATGAACTCTTTAGGTTCTAACTTTCCAAATTGCATTTCCCTGCAGTCTTTATCATCACTGTAAAAGAAGCCCATTCTTCCATTTGCGTGATGCCAAAAATCTTTGGAATAATATTCTAACATCCTAAGTCAATCTGTCAGTAACTCCTTCTGGCTCTCCCTTCAAAATATACCCAGAATTTTTGCCCACTTTTCCACACCTTTAAAAAAGTCTCTCTGGTAAAAGACTTCATGATTATTATTCACTCAAATTAATGCTCAAACCTTCTTGCCAATTACTCAGCATCTGCTATAGGCCTCCTCATTCTGTTCTTATCACAACTGTTAGAGTGCTTCTTATAAAATATGTGCTTGTGAGTAGTCGCTCAGTCATGTCCGACTTTTTGTGACCCCATGGACTGTAGCCCACCAGGCTCCTCTGTCCATGGGAATTCTCCAGGCAAGAAAACTGCAGTGGGTTGCCACGCCCTCCTCCAGGGAATTTTCCTAACACAGGGATTGAATCCAGGTCTCCCACATTGCAGGCAGATTCTTTATGGTCTGAGCCACCACAAAAGCCCAAGGATACTGGAGTGGGTAGCCTATCCCTTCTCCAGAGGATCTTCCCGACCCAGGAGTCCAAACAACGTCTCCTGCATTGTAGGTGGGTTCTTTACCAGTGGAGCTACCACGAGTCAGATCAAATCAACATTCTGCTCAACTCTTCAGAGGCTTCCCGTATCATTCCATGTACAAGTCATTGGAAAACATCTAAATTCCTGTTAAAACCTCTAGCCTCAAAAAAAAAAAAAAGAAAAGAAAAGAAAAGAAAAAATACCCTCTGGCCTTGTGCATGTATGTTTAGTCATGTCCAACTCTTCGTGACCCCACAGACTGTATCCCACCAGGCTCCTCTATCCACAAAATTTTCAGGCAAGCAAACTGCAGTGGGGTGCCATTTCCTCCTCCAGGGGACCTTCCTGACCCGGGATCAAACCCTGGTCCCTTGCTTCTCCAGCACCAGCAGGCAGATTCTTTACCACTGTGCCTCCTGGGAAGTGACAATTGCTCCTTTCTTACTTTGTTTCAGTCACGTTAACCTCCTTTCTCCCAGAGACAAAACAAAAATGCTTCCGCAGGAGGGCCTTTCTTCTCAGTTTCCTCTGGTGGCAGTGTTCTTCTTCGGGACCCTGTGTCACTTTGTATCTCCACCAGATCTTAACTCAAACGTCACCTTCCCCATGAAGACTTTTGGCAACTGTACTTGAAACTACACCCTCTATGTACTCCCTATAATTCTCTCATTTTTTTTTTTCTTTCAGTAGCACCATGTAATATGCTATGTATTTCATGGAGATTATTTATGATCTGCATTCACTCACTAATAAACTAAAAGCTTTGTGAAAGTATGGATTCTGCTTTGTTCACAGCTGTATTTCTAGTATCTAGAATAGAGCATGATACAGAATATAAATTTTAATGATATGTATGTTAATTATTGTACAAAGTATTAATGTTATGAAATGAATGAGTCAATGAATCAATGTTGTAAAATGTATTTTTTTGACATTCATGATGGTATGAGCAACATATACTAAAAGTGTATTCCTTTTATTCCTTATAGGTGGTTAGCACTGGGTGATTCATAACACAGAGTGCAGAGATGATTAAAAATGGAGATTCAGGGTCTTCTCAGACTGGATAGATATGGCAGGCCAAGCTGAAAACCGTTAGAAGGGGAAACATGATGGCAATTAGCTTAGGGAAAAAATCTTTTCTTTGACTTTGTAGTTAAAATTGAGAGTGAATAAACTCAGGTACTCACAGAGGAGGGAACATCAAGGTATGGAAGATAATGATATACTCATGTGTCCCATAATTCTGATGAAGAAAAATGGACAGTTTCATCAACGTTTATAAACAAGCAAGAGCTAGCATTCATCTTTTAAATAAGGTGCCAAGGATCAGCAATCACAGCAATCGCTCTACACTATTTTCAAACATGTTTTCACATGTGTTCCCTTATTTGACTTGGAAAAAGCAGAGAGTCATTTCAACTACAGAAAGGAAGTCTAGAATTCATGTGCCATGGCCAATGTCATATGGCTTTACATGAGTAGAACAGGTATCTTTGCCAGCCTCTTAGTTCAAAACACTTCTCTGCATCATTCCCATCAATAAACCAGGCATCCCAGTCGGGCTTAATCTACCTAGAGAGGGAGACCTTCATCTCTGGGGCACGAAGCTGCTGTGTGGCCCCTGGGACAGGACATTCTCTTCCCACCTGCCAAGGCTCTATAGCATGGATTGATCTTTTCAGTGAAGCAGTGCTTCATAACTGTCCCACACAGAGTGAAAGTGAAAACCACTCAGTTGTGTCCGACTCTTAGCAACCCCATGATCTGTAGCCCTCCAGGCTCCTCCATCCATGGAATTCTCTAGACAAGAGTACTGGAGTGGGTTGCCATGTCCTCTTTCAGGGGACCTTCCTGACACAGGGGTCAAACCCAGGTCTTCCACATTGTAGGCGGATTCTTTACCACCTGAGTCACCAGGGAAGCTCAAACATGGTATTGCTGTTATATTAGTCATCTACTGCACATGACAATTCATCTCCAAATTTAATGGCTTCAAACAAACATCTTTCTGTATTGCCTGGATTTGAGAGAATCATAACTGAGTGATTCTGGCTTTAAGTCTCTCATGAGATTACAATCAAGATCTCTGCAATCATCTGAAGTCTTGACTGTGGCTGGAGGATCTCCTTCCAAAGTTGTCATCCCATGTAAGCTCTCAAGTTGCTCTTGACTCTTGGCAAGATTGTCTCCTTTCCTTGTCAGTCTGCTTCCCACAGTGCTGCTTGGGTATCCTTCTCTAATACCACCTGGCCTCTCAGGTGACCCAAGAAAGCAAGGTAGAAGTCTCAGTGTCTTTTAATTTTATTTGTCCATTTTCTTTCTTTCTTTTTTTGTCCATGCTGTGCAGCATGAGAGATCCCAGTTCCCTGACCAGGGATTGAACCCATGCCCCTTGCAGTGTGGAATCATGGAGTCTTAGCAACTGAACCACCAAAGAAATCCCTTAATGTCTTTTGTTACCTAGCTTTGGATACCACATTCCATCATTTTTGCAGTACCCTGATGATTGCACAAGTCAGTCCCACTTAATACAGAAGGGCACAATAAGACAGTGATCGTAGGAGGACATGAAGACCATGAGGGGCCATATTAGAGGTTGGCTCCCACAGCTGCCCATGGGAGAACCAGGTCTCACATTTCTAGCATAGGCATTCTATTTTTGAGAGGATGGATCTGCATGCTGAAGGCCTGGATAAATGGACTTTATTCTAAAGTTATACAAATATTTAACTTAGCAGTTTATGTTTAAAAAATAGTTTTCATACATCCCTGGCTGCATTTATAATACACCTCAGCACTCAATTCTCCAGGAAGCTTGGCAAGATCAATCAGTTTAAGAGCGATATAGTGAGAAGACGGAATCTCTCTGCTCACATCATAATAAAACATCTATTACTGGCACTCTAAGAGTAGTCATGAGTGCATAATTCTCATTAATTTAACATTAAATATCAAGCGAGCATTACCTCATCATATAGGTCCTGTTGCTATAGCAGTACGACGTCAACTGTTTTCCAATCAATTTAAATGTATTTTTGAGCGGAAACAGTGATGAAACCCCAGTAATCTGTAGATTTATAATGTAATTTTTAGGTTGGAGGAGAAAACACACATGATCCAATTGAATTGGATTGATTACACTGAGAATTTCCCAACTCTCAGGGAGTTAGTGTTGTTTTTACTTGTTAACTGATAAGAATATGATTATCTACATTAACACAACAATTTACTTGGGATCTAACAAGAAAAATAGAATAACCACGATTTTAACACATCCTGTAAAGTTGAAAATAACCTAATCCAACATTTAACCCAATAACCACCATCAGCCAACCTACCACCCCAGCTTCAACATGAATAACGAGTGGTTATGTAGACCAACTCTCAGCCAACTTTTTCTGTAGAATTTGATACTAATTATTTTAGATCTGAGAACTAGATAATCTTCCACAAGTAGTCAAAGAGCCTTGGGCAGTACATGGATTAATAAGTGTGGCTATGTTGCAATACAACTGTATTTATAAAAACAGGCAGATATGTGAATTTGACCCATGAGTCATACTTTTCCAATCCCTGATTTAGACAATGGATCATACACTGGCAACCCAGGCCAAATATGAAAACAATAACAGTTTTCTTTGATTACCATTGAGTTCATGTTTATTTTTAGAATGAAATCCATTAAGCAAACATGTTCTTGGAAATACAGCCATCTTAGACTCTGTTTTTTCAAACTCAGTCAGCTTTTAAACAATCGTATGTATTGTCCACGTCCAAGTGCATTTGAGTCCAAGTCACATTTGGCTCAAATGCCTTCTGTGTTTGGAATCTCAGTATCTTTCAAGGTAACTTATTAACTGATTGAATGTATTTAAGCAAATTAATCACTATATCCTTGGTTCTCCTTCGGTATATTACGTTACTTTCACTATTTATTAACTTTAATAGTATAGAGACTAGTCTCTCCTGCCCAAATGAACATTTTGAGACATGAGATTGTGTCTCATGTACTTTTTAACCTCAGCATCAGGTGCATTGTTCAGCATACAAAAAAGGGCTTTAATATTTTTTGCTGTTGTTGAATTAAATATTAAAGTTTATCTTCTTTTGAACTTCTTCCCATGGACCTCTACTGCCATTGGGAGACTAATATTCTAATATCACTTCCAAAGCCAACCCATGTAGTCATGACACCACTAGGCCACCAGCGTCGCGTGTTCTCTCAGGCTTAATTCTGATGACTTCTAACTTCTGATGACTCAACACAGTGCATGGCCCTGGACCCTTCATGACCTCCGTCGTCCATCACTGGATGTGCTTCCAGTTGCTGGCATCCCTCTTAAGATGCTATGCTCACAGAGGCACTCAAGTAAGCATGCCGCCGCACGGGCAAGGCGCTAGTAGAGCTGTGCTTAACCAGGGCAAGTACAGGTGGTGCTTCATCTTTTTCTTTTTCCTTTACCTTATACGTGTTCACAGATTATTTTAAATATGCTGAAATTTAGATCAAGATGGAAGATGAGCCCCTTGGCCTACCAGCACTGTTTCTATACATTTTTCATCCTTTGGCTTCTCCACTGGTCATTATACTGCCTTCAATAGAATGATAGGGGCTCAAGGAGATTTATTAGAACCCTTGGATACTATGTTTCTGGACCAGAGATAAGACTGTACTTTGCAGTTTAATTGAGATATAATTCATGTAACATTATACAAACTTAAAGAGTACAATGTCTGATTTGGTACATTTATGTTGAAAAATGATTACCCTCATTGTGTTAGCCACTACCTCCATCAAGTCACATGATTACTATTCCTTTTTTTGTGATGAGAATATGAGATCTACTCAGCCATTTTCAAATATACAATATAGTATTATTAACTATAATCACCATGCTGTACATAGATTCTCAACACTTATTCATCTTATAACTGTTCCCTTTGACTAACAAGAGATAAAACTTGAACAGTCACTGCCGTCTTGTAGGCTCTTTATTTTTTACTTAAATTCAGCATGGCAAGTAAGGAGTTTGTTAGATGCTACTGGGACTCTTTTGAAATAGTAATGATGTAAGACTTCATCTGTGACACACATGACAGAATATATTAAAATTTTACAGATTCATTGAAAGGAACTAACAATCTGATTGACAGGCCAGGATAACAGGTAAAACTCATAGAAAAGGAAATCTGTGCCCCCTGTGAATCTCCTCAATGATCAGGGAAGCCCTGTAACACATATATGGACACATGTAGTTACTTTTCATATGTATCTTATTTATATTCCTTGAGTATTCATGTATAGTAAGAATCTGATATTAAAATGTGTGTTCCTGACTTCCTTAGTGGCTCAAATGGTAAAAAAATCTGCCTACAATGTGGGAGATCTGGGTTTGATTCCTTGGTTGGGAAGATCCCCTGGAGGAAGGCATGGCAACCCACTCCAGTATTCTTGACTGGAGAATTCCATGGACAGAGGAGCTTGGTGGGCTACAGTCTATGGGATCACAGAGAGTCAGGCATGACTGAGTGACTAACACATTCACACTTGTTCAGTGTTTTCTGTATTGGCGACTCTGCTTTCTTTTTCTATGAATTTTAACTCAAGCCATCAAGTTTTATTTCAGTCTCTAATCAAATACACACACACACTAGAGTCATGTTTAATTTCTTTATTTCCTTTAAAACCCCTTTATTTCTCCTAACAAAAGTTTGATAGCACCAGCAGTGCCCAGAAGACTTCCAATTTCTTATTACTTAGATATGTATGTTATGTTTCAACTCGCTTCTAAAAACATTCTAACATAGTAACCTCAGAATTATTGAGACTCAATAAATACTTGCTAAATTGAATGTAAATGCATGATGTGCATTCTGTCTTCCTATGAAGTCATAAAGGTGACAGCAGTGAGCGAGGTTGATATATACCACAGAATAGAGAGATACTTTCTAGCTAGCTGGGCTAAATTTGCCTCATGAGTACCTCATGGGTATTTTGCAAAGTTCTCTGACACAAATGAGAAATTTTCAGCTCTCCCATCATCTGAGAATCCTCTCTTCCTCTTGTATTCTCTTTCTTCCCAAGGCCTGGATCACTGTTTTTCAAACTAATGTTAATGAAACATGAAATCAACTTACAACCAGAATTTTTTAAATGAAGTGTTATTTTAGCCTGAGTCCCTTTCATGCTCCTCTCCCCAAAAAAGGAGAATTTGTGTCTAGAATATATGTGTAAGTGGTTTATTTAGGATTTGACCCCATTCCAAGAAATAGTACTTGGGGACTTAAGAGTGGGGAAGCCAGTACATGGAAAACCAATCCACAGGTGCTTTGTCCAGGACGTTACTACAGGCACAAGGGCAGAGCCCACTGGTTTGACCCTGAAAAGCATGAATCATGCATCTCAGAAGAGGCATGAAAGAGAGGCATGAAAGAGGATGATTTTCCATTGACTCCTGTCCCTTCACAAAAATTACTTCAAAATGAATTAATTACCTGACACTTTTAGTAATATGTATCATAATAGTTGATGGTACTCTCATCTAGGCCAAGGTAGCATTCAGTGGTTGAGAAGCTTCAGGGCAGAGAGCAAGAAATAGTTGACACAGCCGTGGCAAAGACTGGCATTGAGATGCATAGCAAGACCCACAGCAGATACCTGGAGAACATTGTGTAGCTCCAACACAATACAGTAGGATGGATGAGATGACATAGGATATAGTGGGTTAGAAAATGTCAGAATAATGTCACAGGTAACAATTGTCATTAACAATTGTTAATTGTCATTGCCAATAACAATTGGCAAGTGTCATTTTATTAAAGCTTTACCAGTTGTGTGTTACTGAATAAAATAAAAAATATATTCTTAGCTTTGTCTGTGGTTAGAGTTTGAAAGCCACTTCGGCAGTGCTCTTCTACTCTTGCACATACTGATACCCGAGTTTCCTCTCCAGAACCCAGATTTTTTTTTTTCTTACTTCTGTGATCAATTTTATATTGAACAATCATAGTGTCTAATAAACAGGACCATACAGAGCAACTGCAACATTGCAATCTTTCTCCTACCATTTATGACTGAGTATTAATTTATAGTTTAAGCACCTGAATCACACACAGAAAGCATTTGGACTGGATTGCGGTTTACCCAGGAAGTTAGGCAAAAGCTATATATTGTGCTTTGTTTATAGCTAAGGAACAATGACTGCACCTTGGCATCTACTATGAGAAAAATCAATCAAATGAAATAGGGGCAATGCATTGAATTTTAAAAGAATTTAACTTCTGCAGTATAAAACCCATCTCTATAAAGTACATTTCATTTTATGCACTTGGTGGATACCTAAGGAGAGAGAAAAACTAAGTAATATTTAGAGGCCTACAAGTAAGGTAAAATGTTCTTTAAAAATTCAGAGTTTTGATTATTAGATGATCTTTCCTGATTTCCTCCTCCATGTAAGGTTTTTGACTACTGTTGGGATTTTTCCAGAAGTACAATATTTGAGCACAAAGGAAAGCAGTGAGTTGGATCTTTCACCTATATGGCATTCATGTTGAAAGACCATATTAAGGTATGTAGATTGATAGCTTTGGATAAATTATTTAAAACTCCTCTATGTTTTGGATGATCAGGAGCAGAGTCTTTTTTCTGTAAGGTGTTTGTCAAGGCCGTCCTCAGGGAAATGTTGGAGAAGTTAAGGAATGTGTAGATTGGGGTGGAAGTTTTTATTTCATGCTTAACATGCTTAATACTACTGGTTATCCAGTCTGTGAAGTAGGCTAAGAAAAGGTCATTTACTATTTAAATGTTTTCAACCTTTTAGAATAAAAATAAAGGTATATACATTTCAAGGATCACCTTATCTTTGTTTGGTTTAGAGAATTTGCTTTGAAAATCTTATTAATGATGTCTTGGTTAGCAAACACTTAAACCACCATCTCAAGCACTAGAAGTCGTGTTAAATTGAATTTTCTGCCTGTGTCATTAGTGCATGTTTTTTTTACTAATACTTGGCCGTCCCTAGCTTTTAAATGAAATAATACTTTCTCAATTTCCGTTTTCTATAATACTAACTCTAACAGCTTGAATGCTATTAAAGAGGAGCAGCCACTTCTTTTAAATGTGTGTTTCTGTTCTTAATACTGACGGCATTACTCATAGATAACTAACCAGTGGCATTCCAGCTTTGGGTATGTGGACACTTTATCTGGTTTATCATTCAGTCAACAAAGTTAACTAACCAGGGAAAAGGGCCAGAAGTTGTGATAATGTTCACATTTTCTCTGCTGGGAAAGAAATAGTCATTTGGAGATACAAAACAGATGGGCTTCCCCTCAGTGGCTCGGTGGTAAAGAATCTGCCTGCAATGCAGATTCAATCCCTGGGTCAGGAAGATCCCCTGGAGAAGGAAACGGCAACCCACTCCAGTATTCTTGCCTGGAGAATTCCATTGACAGAGAGCCTGGTGGACTACAGTCCATAGTGTTGCAAAGAGGTGGACACAACTGAAGCGACTTAGCATGCATGCACAGATAAAGAGACAACACATGAGAGGGAACCAGAGGTGGTAGTGGTTGGAGATTGAAGTGTTGTTTTAAAGTCATTAAATAAAATCCCTGATACCTGAGTTTTAATGACTTCCTGTGTTGTTACAGGGCTCCAGGAGAAGCACATGTGTATAGTAGAGAATACTTCAAGTAGTGCCAAATCCTTAGCTGGTCTTTCATCTTGGTAAAGTAAGCTGAACTTTATGTGATCTAAGAAAATTCTTTTTGCTTCTTTAAGGCTCAGATTAAGTCAAACTCAGTCTACCCTAATCTTCTTCCCAAGCTTACATTTGAAGACTATCTTCATACAGTAAGAAAGCATGGAAGATTCAGATACGCAGATGACACCACCCTTATGGCAGAAAGTGAAGAGGAACTAAACAGCCTCTTGTTGAAAGTGAAAGAGGAGAGTGAAAAAGCTGGCTTAAAACTCAACATTCTGAAAACTTAGATCATGGCATCTGGTCCCATCACTTCATGGCACATAGATGGGCAAACAATGGAAACAGTGACAGACTTTATTTGTGGGGGCTCCCAAATCAACGTGGACGGTGACTGCAGCCATGAAATTAAAAGACACTTTCTCTTTGGAAGAAAAGCTATGACAATCCTAGACATCATATTAAAAAAACAAAAATATTATTTTGCCAACAAAGGTTCATCTAGTCAAAGCTATGGTTTTTCCAGTAGTCATGTATGGGTGTGAGAGTTGGACCATAAAGAAGGCTGAGTGCCAAAGAATTGATGCTTTTGATCTGTGGTGTTGGAGAAGACTCTTGAGAGTCTCTTGTACTGCAAGGAGATCAAACCAGTCAATTCTAAAGGAAATCAACCCTGAATATTCATTGGAAGGACTGATGCTGAAGCTCCAGTATTTTGGTCACTTGATGGGAAAAGCTGACTCATTGGAAAAGACCAATTCTGGCAAAGATTGAAGACAAAAGGAGAAAGGGAAGACAGAAGATGAGATGGTTGGATGACATCACTGACTCAATGGACATGGGTTTGAGCAAGCTCTAGGAGATGGTGAAAGAAAGGGAAGCCTGGCATGCTGCAGTCCATGGGTTCTCAGGGAGTCGGACATAGCTAAGAGACTGAACAACAACACTGAAGACTCAACTCATAGGAAAAGGATACCTCCCCCTCTTAAAAACGTGTGTATGGCCAGCCACCTCACTCTTTTTGTGGCCCCAAATCCCACCCTATCCTGCTTGACTTTTCATCAGCAGAGAATCAGTTTATGCTTACTTTTCCATACTCTCTATTTGGGAAGAAAGAGAGGAGATGGAAACTGCTGTCCATGTCCATAAAAACTCATGACCATTAAAAAAAATTCTTATCACATGCCAAGTACTGTCCTAGGCTATTTACATTTAATATCTTATATATTTCGGAGAAGGCAATGGCACCCCACTCCAGTACTCTTGCCTGGAAAATCCCATGGATGGAGGAGCCTCGTAGGCTGCAGTCCATGGGGTCGATGAGGGTCAGACACGACTGAGCGACTTCACTTTCACTTTTCACGTTCATGCATTGAAGGAAACGGCAACCCACTCCAGTGTTCTTGCCTGGAGAATCCCAGGGACGGGGGAGCCTGGTGGGCTGCCGTCTCTGGGGTCGCACAGAGTCGGACACGACTGAAGTGACTCAGCAGCAGCACCTTATATTTATAAGGTAAGAACTATCGCTGTTCTCATTTTACAGATTAAAAACCAAGAATGCTGTGATTTGAGAAGTCCAATGGGAAACAGCTTGTACGTGGAGGCTCTGGGGTTCAGAAGAGTACCAAAGAAACACATTGCTTTGCTCACCTCCCACTTCCCATCTCTAGCTGTGCCCTCAAACCACATACCCCATCCTGCACACACGGCCGTGTGCCCTCCTTAGGGCAGGGTAGGGAGTGACAGGGAATTTGACTTACAGAAAGTGAGTCTTTCAATGTCATTTATTTTTTAACTTATGGAGTCTATTATTAACATTCTTTCCATGACAGTCTCCCTAGATTTCCAAGGAGGGAAATTTCTAAATCTTTGAGAATGGAATCTGTTGCATTATGTGTACTGACTGAAGTGGCTCTACAAATATTTAGCTCCTGTTTGATGCCAGTGTCAAAACATCCTGCAGTCATGCACAGCTCGTCATCTAAAACATGTAGCAGAGCTTGTGCCTTTGAGAGTTAGTATCCTATAGGGATCACCTTACTTAGGATGCAGTTTTGAAGGGGAGAGATATTTTTACCAACTTTTTTTACACTTATTTCACTCTCCTGATGAACTTGCTTTTTCCGAATATTCTCTAAGGTCAGGAGAAATTAATAGTAATGGGCTCATTTGGAAAGCAATGGGCTCATGATCATTTTGGCTTTGTTCACTCTGCTAAATGGCTCCTGCTCACTTTATTTTAGGGAATTTTGCTTAGGCAAGATGCTGAGTGCAGCAAGGTGGTTTTCACTAAAATAAACTTATTGAATTTTGGTGAGCCTCTGGGACAAAAAAAGGAAAGAAAATTGCCTATAAAATGTGGGATTGTTATCTTTTGGTGAAGAAGAACAGTAGGTGTATGCAGCTTCTAAGTGATAAACATGTACATTTCTAACTTCATTTGGACACCTGCCAAATTTCCCCAGCAGCTGTCTACATTACAGCCATCTGAGCACTAATAGAAAAACCCAAAATTTCCTCAGCAACATGCATCATAACTAAACTCGAAAATGGTTTTTCTATGATCAGTTGGAAAGTTTAACAGAATGTATAATATATTTTAGAGTACAAAGTTTGTGGAGATTTTTATTCATTTTGTTTTACATAAACATTATGGTTTCAAAGGAGAGCACATTTAACACTTGGGAGTGAAAAATGGCAACAGAGTCTCTTTCAGGAAGCAAAGCACCTGATATTGGTACAGAGATGTAGGTAGTAACAGTGAAAGTGTCAGTTGCTCAGTCATATCCGACTCTTTGCAACCCCATGGATTATAGCCCTGCAAGGCTCCTCCGTCCCGTGGGATTTCCCAGGCAAGAATAGTGGAGTATGTTGCTATTTCTTCCCCAGGGGATCTTCTCAACACAGGGACTGAACGCAGATCTCTTGCATTGCAGGAAGATTCTTTACTGTCTGAGCTACCAGGGCAGCCCTATTTGACCCAAAAATGTCAAGGAAATGGTTGTATATAACAGGTTCCTATTGTCCATGAACACAGTTCTGAATACCTGGGTTTCATTTGTTTGTTTTTGTTTTTCTGGTTGGGAAAAGTTGGGAACATGGAAAGGAATAAACACTTCTTGTTGCTCATGGAGATTCTCCAAGGTACTACACGTGAACCATGAAATGAAAAGACGCTTGCTCCTTGGAAAAAAAGAAATGACCAACCCAGGCAGCATATTAAAAAGCAGAGACATTACTTTGCTAACAAAAGCCTGCCTAGTCAAGGCTATGGTTTTTCCAGTAGTCATGTATGGATGTGAAAGTTGGACTATAAAGAAAGCTGAGCACTGAAGAATTTATGCTTTTGAACTGTGGTGTTGGAGAAGACTCTTGAGAGTCCCTTGGACTGCAAGGAGATCCAACCAGTCCATCCTAAAGGAGATCAGTCCTGAATATTCATTGGAAGGACTGATGCTGAAACTGAAGCTCCGATACTTTGGCCACCTGACGCGAAGAACTGATTCACTGGAAAAGACCCTGATGCTGGGAAAGATTGAAGGCACGAGGAGAAGGGGATGACAGAGGATGAAATGGTTGGATGGCATCTGTGATTTGATGGACATGAATTTGAGCAAGCTCCGGGAGTTGGTGATAGACAGGGAGGCCTGGCATGGTGCAGTCCATGGGGTTGCAAAGAGTCAGACATGACTGAGCAACTGAACTGAACTGAACATGTGAGTAGCTCAGAAGTTTGCTTACCCGATGGAAGCCTGAAAAGGTAGACTATGGAAGCCTTGCTAGTTTTGGCTTGCATTCCTGAATCTTCTCTTAGTTATTCTGTTGCTTTGTGTAATTTGTTTTGTCTTTCTGCATGTACCCACTTGAAAAATAAGGGTGAGGACCAGTGTCAACTGTGTTCAGTTATTATAATTGCTAGATAAGATCACATGTGCCAAATGCTTAGCATATTACCTGGAACATATTGCTAAAGAAAGGCAATTGATCTTATTCATGTGAAAGCTGGAAAATTTCATTTGGGAATTGATTTTCAGTGTTTATAAACTAGGACTTATTTGTAAAGGGCTTAGGAAGGACTTGAGAAAGTGTCCTGAAGGTTCTACTTTGGCACCATGAAAAGGGACCTGGTAGGAGGTCAGGTTATGTTGCATAGTGAGGCAAGATACACATCAGAGAAAGCAAGCTTAGTCTCTCATGAAGGAAATGAGGCAGATGACTCCATGGGTGTGTGTGTCTGTGTAGTGTTTGCTCTTGGCATTTGATTGGGAGAAAGGGAATTCAAAAGCATGTTGAAGTTATAGGAGACAGAAATTCCAAAAATCTAAGTTCAACCTCAACATTTAAAGCCAGCAGCATTGGAACGACATTCAGAACTTGATTTTCAGCCTGTTGTTCACTGATACTGGGCAACACATTGCGATGGGATTTTACATGCTTATAAACCTTTGTTTTTCTAATAGAGAAGTAAATAATTCTTTTCTAGCTTCAAAGTTACATGATCTCTCAGGTTTTATAGTCACCTGATAGACTAGAAAATTGATGGCTTTCAAAGCAGGCATAGCTAAATTTGAATTCAGCTTCTCTTATATTGCTATGGAGTCTTAGCCAAGTCAGTTGCTTTAAACTGAGTGTTCATAAGACAATGAAGGTTTTAATATCTGCCATATAGGATTTCTGAGAGAATCAAAGCAAATAATCTATGAAACACCTAGGACAGTGCTTGCCTCATTGCTTGTGTCTGAGAGACTATATTAGTCTCTTTACATTTCATAATGGATTTCTCAATGTTAACTAGCAGTTGTAGTGGCTAAAGAGTTTATGGACATAAACCACCAAAGATGTTTCTTGTAAAAGAGTAACTGAACCAGATAATCTTAGTAAATGATGATTTGGTAAAGCTATTCACTTAGTAACACTGCTGCTGTTGCTAATTTGCTTCAGTCGTGTCCGACTCTGTGCGACCCCAGAGACGGCCACCCGCCAGGCTCCCCCATCCCTGGGATTCTCCAGGCAAGAACACTGGAGTGGGTTGCCATTTTCTTCTCCAATGCATGAAAGTGGAAAGTGAAAGTGAAGTCGCTCAGTCATGTCCGACTCTTCGAGACCCCATGGACTGCAGCCTACCAGGCTCCTCCGTCCATGGGATTTTCCGGGCACAAGTACTGGAGTGGGGTGCCATTGCCTTCTCCTAATTGAAACCAAAGCAGGTACTAGGTTAGTTTCTCACATGTATCCCTAAGGCCAGTCCATACAAAAGCCCTCAGATATCAGGAAACATATACAAGCATACAAGCTTAGAGAGAGTCTGCAGTGGTGCTAAATATTGTTCTTGTTAGTATTGTTCTTATTAAATGTAGGAGATAAAGATGATCCAGATACAACCCCATGTACACAAATTAGTAAGTAAGCTCTAGTCCTTTTTAAAAAACTATTATTTTCTAATCTGACTTAAAATGGAAGATTAAAAAGAATTTTCTGTAGTTTGGTTTCGAGCAAGACATTAAAATTAGTGACAAAGTTAGATATTCTTTTGAAGTACTATTTTTGTTTTAATGACACTTTATTATTAGTGTCTTAAACTTGTCTGTGGGATGTATTTGTAAAAGAGTTTTAGAGTGTCACAAACCTTCATAAAGGCAGGAAAATGGCCAGAGTAGGCCATCATAATCTTGGGCCTTTCATTTCAAACCTGCCACAATTTATAACTTTGGCAAAGTGAAAACTTTTTGAACCTCTCCACAAAATCATTGCAATGAAAGTATGATCTTGATTTTGTTAGATCTCATCTCCTTCAAAAAGTGTTCCAAGGTCATATACATAAAACAAATACAAATCATTTGAATCATTTGAACTGACTGCTTTTTGGCATAAGGAAACCACAACAGGGAAGCAGCAAAATTTTTCCACGACTGTGAAGAATCTGCTGTGTCATTTTTCACAACACGCTGAAGTGAATATTTAAAATTATTCATGAGACATTGCTGCAAGAAATATTCAATTAAAATCGTTATTCTTTCAAGGGTTGCAGGCTGGTTATGTACATATTCACTCAAAACACATGTAAATTTAATTTTCCTTTATTTTAGATGCCACTGTTGAATAACGTATCAATAAAACCCTTTACAAATCAATCCATATTGAGTTTTCGAATCCTGCTTTGTTCTGGTCATGTTAAATGCAGATTTTCCTATATGAGATGCACACCGTAAGAATATTGTATTGTCATTACTAATACATATAAGAACTGTTCTGTATCAGTTCACTTTGGATATTAGATTTATTCTACCCCTTGCCAGAAGCTTACAGCTTCTGATATCATAAGAAGACTTTTGTTTAAGATTAGAGAGCAAGTATAAAGATTTCAGAGCTTGGTTCTATGAGGGAAACATTAACAAACAATATCAACGTGATTTGGAGCTTTCTAGGACTTAGTGGCAAAGTTCACTTTAACTCTAAATTATTTATAGCACAGAAGGAGACACTTGGTAAATAACAGGAAAAGCTTAGAAATCAAATGCAGATTGTGGTATCTGCTAACATTAACACTTGGGTTACCAAAACCCAAGCCTAGTGATAATTTATTTACTCTGAATTACTTCCCCAAAACAGTTACATTTCTGGTGGAAAAAAAGTAGGCCATTAATTAGCAAATGACTAGAAAAACTTCACAGGGAAAAAGAAAAATCATTCTCCTGATTTTATGTTAAAGCAAATTGTACAAAACTTCTAGGAATCTGAAAATATTTTTTTCTTAAAACTTACAAATGGTTGAAAACAGCCAATCCTATTTCAGTATAAATTAACATGGCATGTTTCCATTAAATGCAATATACCACCTCCAGGACAGTAAACAAACCCTCACAGGAAAGTTAGAAACATAGATATGGTCAGGGGCTTCCCTGATTGCTCAGATGATAAAGAATCTGCCTGCAATGCAGGAAACCCTGGTTCGATCTCTGGGTCAGGGATCCCTGGAGAAGGGAATGGCTACCCACCCCAGTATTCCTGCCTGGAGAATTCCATGGGGTCACAAAGAGTTGAACATGACTAAGGGACTAACACTTTCACTTCAATTCATAAATTGTTACATAGAGGTTAGAAAATTATATATATATATATATGCATATATATTTATATATATATAGCTTACTTGAGAAAGCTACTAACTAAAGGAAAAAAAAAATCAAAACCAAATACTTTGTGTCAACTCCAAACCAAGTTAGAATTATAGAAAAATTGATCTCTTCTTTCATTCAATGCATTTCAATCTCCTCTGTGGTATGCAAGTAATTATCCTTACTTTTAAAGCATTTTCTTTTAATACTTCAACACTTTTTTATTTAAACTGGCTTCTATTTGTGGATTTCATTTCCGACACTGTGAACTTGAATACTAAGGATTTGGTCAGCCTCCTTTTTCATGGAAGGAAATGGTCACAGATGATGTTTCCTTCTATTAAATTCAGTACAGAAAACTTTCATTGGCATCTGCTCCTGATGACATCTGGTTTATTTGCTACATAGCAAAGTTTTTTTTTTTTTTTTTTAAGCTGAAGTCATAATACTTTTTTTCTTGGAATTTCCCTTAAAGTTTCACTAGGCCTACCTTCTTAAACATTCAGTATTCATTATTTATATTGCTCAAGTTCATGGCAAACTCCCTTTAAATATAAATACCACATCATCCATTTTAGTTTCCAAGTGGCAGAGTCCAAATAGAGTAATACCTAGAGCATGAGTGCAGCTTTCCCTTTTTTCACTCATCTTTGGGCTCTTATTCGGTTCCTCCTTTTCCTTCTCTCATTTTTTTCTTAGGAATTTGGAGTCGAGTCAAGCTGACTGTAAAGCCAGTGTACATTCTGCTACCCAAGGCTGTTTCTTAAAGGAAGGACTTTGTAAAACCAAAAATCCCTGAATATCTTAGATCTGGTTATAAACTTTTCTTGTAGACATGGACCATGTTATCAATTTTTTGACCCAAGAGGCAAGTGAGATCTGTTTCAGTGAGACACATTATGCATTCTTGGTAGGATGCAACAATTTATAGTTGAGATTCACAAGGGGACCCTTGAAGAAGATGAGAAACATGGAAGGGAAAAAGAAAAAAGAAACACTGAAAGAAGGCTCAGTTTGCTGAATTTGTGATTTGGACCAAAGCCAGATCAAGACACACATGCTGGAATAAAAGGTACTTGATCAGGCAATGTTTATGATTGTATCTATATATGCATATGTACGTATGTGTCTTCTCCAAGAAGAGCTGCAGGTAAGTATAGGTTTTATGGAATTGTGAAAGGGAGGAGCTAGCAGAGCAGGAAACCTGCAGAATGGTAGGACAGAACCTTGTGACTTCATCGTGACTGATTTCCTGAGGTTCCTTGCTAGTGATGGGGAAAAAGCAAGCAACAGGCATACTTGTGGGAGATTGGAAATCTTGACCCTTGGCCCCTGAAATGGAAAGGTAAAGAGACCAAAGTAGAACAGGATGTTTTCAAAAAGACCTACTGGCAGGGAAAGTAAACATCACTCCCAAAAGAAAATAGCTGTGAGGAAAGGTAAAGTCTAAGGTAGTGTTTACAATAAGACAAAGGTCTAAATGCTTTTGAAGAAGAGTTGGTGTGAATAAAGCTTTCCCTTGGAGGAGGAAGCCCATACCGATAGAGCAACCACTGCATGGTGTTATATTTTATATTGGGGGGAAATGGCCAAACATTGTGAATAAAAGAAAGGAAAGCCAACTACTTTAGAACCTATGCTTGGGGTGCAGTCACTCCTATGGCATGCAGGAATCTGCACCAGCAGAAACATCACCAACAGGAAGTGTGTTGATAAACTTTAGTGGTGTCACCTAGTGGCTGAAACAAGCAATGGCACAATCGCAGGGGTCAAGACTCCTCTTGGCCTCTCTCTGTACCATCCCCCCAACCTTTCCTCTGCTCACACTACGGGCCCTGGTGATTCCTGCACCAGAAACAGGTATGACTTGGGTTTCATGAGAACAGGCTATGTGAAAACATGAGCAATCAATTGTAAAAATAAATGCGATGTGACTATTTTAGAATCCTAAGTTGATGTAGAAGGTTGAAGATTGAACAAATATACCTTTTCTTCTTTATCTGCCAGAAGAAAATTCTATTAATCTGCTTGTTTCTGTTCTTAGTCACTAAGTTGTATCTGACTCTTTGTGACCCTGTGGACTGTAGCCCACCAGGTTTCTCTGTTCTTGGGATTCTCCAGGCAAGAATACTGGAGTGGGTTGCCATTTTCTTTTCCAGGGGATCTTCCCAACCCAGGGATTGAAAGTGCATCTCCTGCCTTGCAGGTGAATTCCTTACCACTGAGCCACCTAGAAAGTCCATTAATCCACTGAAACGGTACACACAGTACGAAACATATATGAGGTATTTACTCTTCAAAGTGTTAAACTAAGAACTTCATTTTATTGGTAAAATTCCTACAAATCAGTTTTTAAAGAAATATGTTTTTGAACCTAAAGGAAGAATAGTATACTCCTCTTTAACCTAAGCATCAAATATTGTTATAACTTTACACTTAATGTTATGACTAGAAAACATACCTGGCTGTAGTGTTTCTTTATTTATTTTTATGGTTGTTTGTTTAATTAATTAATTTTTCATTGAAGGAAAATTGCTTTACAGATTTTTGTTATTTTCTGTCAAACCTCAACATGCGGACTGTAGCCCACCAGATCCTCTGTTCATGGGGTTTCCCAGCAAGAAAACAAAAGCGAATTGACATACCATCCTCAGGGGGATCCTCTCCATCCAGGGATCAAACCTACTCTCCTGCATATAAATATCCCCTATACATACATCCCCTCCCTTTTGAGACTCCCTCCTATCTCCCTCCCCATCCTACCCTTCTAGGTTGATACAGAACCCCTGTTTGAGTTTCCTGAGCCATATCGCAAATTCCCATTGGCTATCTATTTCACATATGGTAATATAGGTTTGCATGTTACTCTTTCCATAAATCTCACCCTCTCCTCCCCTCTTCTGTGTCCATAAGTCAATTCTCTATGTCTGTTTTTCCACAGGTGCCCTGTAAATAAATTCTTCAGTACCATTTTTCTAGATTCTGTATATATGTGTTAGAATGTGATATTTATGTTTCTCTTTCTGACTTACTTCACTGTGTAAAATAAGTTCTAGGTTCATCCATGTCATTGGAACTGACTCAAATGCATTCCTTTTTATGGCTGAGTAATATTCCATCATGTATATGTACCACAAACTTCTTTATCCATTCATCTATCAATGGACATCTAGGTTGGTTCCATGTTCTAGCTATTGTAAATAGTGCTTCAGTGAACAATGGGATACATGTGTCTTTCTCAATTTTGGTTTCCTTTGGGTATTTGCCTAGGAGGGGAATTGCTGGGTCATATGGTGGTTTTATTCCTAGTTTTTAAAGGAATCTCCATACCGTCTTCCATAATGGCTGTATCAATTTACATTCCCACCAACTCCACACCCTCTCCAGAATTTATTGTTTGTAGACATTTTGATGAAGGCCATTGGGTGAGGTGATATCTCATTGTAGTTTTGATTTGCATTTCTCTAATAATGAGCGATGTTGAGCATCTGTTCATGTGTTTGTTAGCCATCTGTATGTCTTCTTTGAAAAAATTCCTGTTTAGGTCTTTTTCCCACTTTTTGATTGGGTTGTTTGTTTTTCTGGTATTGAGTTGTATGAGCTGCTTGTATGTTTTGGTAATTAATCCTTTGCTAGTATTCATTTGCTAGTATTTCCTCCTATTCTGAGGGTTGTCTTTTCACCTTGCTTATAGTTTCCTTTGTTGTGCAAAAGCTTTTAAGATTAATCAGGTCCCACTTGTTTACTTTTGGTTTTATTTCTGTTACCCTGGGAGGTGGGTCACGGGTCATAGAGGATCTTGCTTTAACTTATGTCATTGAATGTTCTGCCTATGTTTTCCTCTAAGAGTTTGATAGTTTCTGGTCTTACATTTAGGTCTTTAATCCATTTTGAGTTTATCTTTGTGTATGGTGTTAAGTGTTCTAATTTCATTCTTTTACATGTAGCTGTCCAGTTTTCCCAGCGCCATTTATTTAAGAGGCTGCATCTTTGCCCCATTGTATATTCTTGCCTCCTTTGCTAAAAATAAGATACTCATAGGTGCATGGGTTTATTTCTGGGCTTTCTATCTTGTTCCATTGGTCTATATTTCTGTTTTTTCTGCCAGTACCATACTGTTTTGATGACTGTAACTTGGTAGTATAATCTGAAGTCAGAAAGGTTGATTCCTCCAGCTCCATTCTTCTTTCTCAAGACTGCTGTGGCTATTTGGGGTCTTTTGTGTTTCCATATGAATTATGAAATTTTTGGTTCTAGGGATTTGATAGGTCATTTGATAGGGATCACATTGAATCTGTATATTGCACTTGGTAGTATAGCCATTTTCACAATATTGATTCTTCCTATATAGGAATATGGAATATCTCTCCATCTGTTTATATGGTCTTTGATTTCTTTCATTAGTGTCTTATAATTTCTGTTTACAGTTCGTCTCCTTAGGTAAGTTTATTCCTAGAAAGGAGGAGTAGCTGTGCAGTGCAGGGGCAGCGGCCATGCAGTGCATGGGCGGCAGCTGCATGGTGCAAGAGCAGCCGAGAGGAGATACCACATGTCCAAGGTAAGAGAAACCCAGTTAAGATGGTAGTCACTGAGAGAGGGGATCAGAGGGCAGACAGACTGAAACCACAATCACAGACAACTAGTCAATCTGATCACATGGACCACAGCCTTGTTTAACTCAATGAAACAAAGCCATGCCATGTAGGGACACCCAAGACCGATGGGTCATGGTGGAGAATTCTGACAGAATGTGGTCCACTGCAGAAGGGAATGGCAAACCACTTCAGTATTCTTGCCTTGAGAACACCATCAACAGTACGAAAAGGGAAAAAGAGAGGACACTGAAAGATGAACTCCTCAGGTCAGTAGGTGCCCAAATGTTATGGATATGAGTGGAGAAATAACTCCAGAAAGAATGAAGAGATGGAGCCAAAGCAAAAACAATACCCAGTTGTGGATGTGACTGGTGATAGAAGCAAGGTTTGATGCTGTAAAGAGCAATATTGCATAGGAACCTGGAATGTCAGGTCCATGAATCAAGGCAAATTGGAAGTGGTCAAACAGGAGATGACAAGAGTGAATGTCAACATTCTAGGAATCAGCGAACTAAGATGGACTGGAATGGGTGAATTTAACTCAGATGACCATTATATCTACTACTGTGGGCAGTATACCTTAGAAGAAATGGAGTAGCCATCATATTCAACAAAAGAGTCTGAAAGGCAGTACTTGGATGCAATCTCAAAAACAACAGAATGATCTCTGTTCGTTTCCAAGGCAAACCATTCAATATCACAGTAATCCAAGTTTATGCCCCAACCAGTAACACTGAAGAAGCTGAAGTTGAACAGTTCTATGAAGACCTACAAGGCCTTTTAGAACTAACACCCAAAAAAGATGTCCTTTTCATTATAGGGGACTGGAATGCAAAAGTAGGAAGTCAAGAAACACCTGGAGTAATAGGCAAATTTGGCCTTGGAATACGGAATGAAGCAGGGCAAAGACTAATAGAGTTTTGCCAAGAAAATGCACTGGTCATAGTGCACTTTCTCTTCCAACAACACAAGAGAAGACTCTACACATGAACATCACCAGATGGTCAATATCGAAATCAGATTGATTATATTCTTTGTAGCCAAAGATGGAGAAGCTCTATGCAGTCAGCAAAAACAAGACCAGGAGCTAACTGTGGCTCAGACCATGAACTCCTTATTGCCACATTTAGACTTAAATTGAAGAAAGTAGGGAAAACCACTAGACCATTCAGGTATGACCTAAATCAAATCCCTTATGATTATACTGTGGAAGTGAGAAATAGATTTAAGGGACTAGATCTGATAAAGTGCCTGATGAACTATGGATGGAGGTTCGTGACATTGTACAGGAGACAGGGATCAATACTATCACCAAGAAAAAGAAATGCAAAGAGCCAAATGGCTGTCTGAGGAGGCCTTACAAATACCCGTGAAAAGAAAAGAAGTGAAAAGCAAAGGAGAAAAGGAAAGATATACCCATTTGAATGCAGAGTTCCAAAGAATAGCAAGGAGAGATAAGAAAGCCTTCCTCAGTGATGAATGCAAAGAAATAGAGGAAAACAATAGAATGAGAAAGACTAGAGATCTCTTCAAGAAAATTAGAGATAGCAAGAGAATATTTCATGCAAAGATGGGCTCAGTAAACGACAGAGATTGTATGGACCTAACAGAAGCAGAAGATATTAAGAAGAGGTGGCAAGAATACACAGAAGAACTGTACAAAAAAGATCTTCATGACCCAGATAATCACGATGGTGTAATCACTCACCTAGAGCCAGACATCCTGGAATGTGAAGTCAAGTGGGCCTTAAAAAGCATCACTATGAACAAAGCTAGTGAAGGTGATGGAATTCCAGTTGAGTTATTTCAAATTCTAAAAGATGATGCTGTGAAAGTGCTGCACTCAATATGCCAGCAAATTTGGAAAACTCAGCAATGGCCATAGGACTGGAAAAGGTCAGTTTTTACTCCAATCCCAAAGAAAAGCAATGCCAAATAATGCTCAAACTACCACAGAATTGCACTCATCTCACACGCTAGTAAAGTAATGCTCAAAAGTCTCCAAGCCAGGCTTCAGCAATATGTGAACCATGAACTTCCAGATGTTCAAGCTGGTTTAGAAAAGGCAGAGGAACCAGAAATCAAATTTCTAACATCTGCTGGATCATGAAAAAAGCAAGAGAGTTCCAGAAAAACATCTATTTCTGCTTTATTGACTATGCTGAAGCCTTTGACTGTGTGGATCACAATAAACTGTGGAAAATTCTGAAAGAGATGGGAATACCAGACCACCTGATTTGCCTCTTGAGAAACCTGTATGCAGGTCAGGAAGCAACAGTTAGAACTGGACATGGAACAACAGACTGGTTCCAAATAGGAAAAGGAGTACGTCAAGGCTGTATATTGTCACCCTGCTTATTTAACTTATATGCAGAGTTCATCATGTGAAATGCTGGTTTGGGTAAAGCACAAGCTGGAATCAAGGTTGCTGGGTAAAATATCAATAACCTCAGATATGCAGATGACACCACCCTTATGGCAGAAAGTGAAGAGGAACTAAAGAGCCTCTTGATGAAAGTGAAAGAGGAGAGTGAAAAAGTTGTCTTAAACCTCAACATTCAGAAAACGAAGATCTCGGCATTCGGTCCCATCACTTCATGGAAATAGATGTGGAAACAACATAAATAGTGACAGACTTTATTTTGGGGGGGCTCCAAAATCACTGAGATCAGCCCTGGGATTTCTTTGGAAGGAATGATGCTAAAGCTGAAACTCCAGTACTTTGGCCACCTCATGCGAAGAGTTGACTCATTGGAAAAGACTTATGCTGGGAGGGATTGGGGGCAGGAGGAGAAGGGGATGACAGAGGATGAGATGGCTGGATGGCATCACTGACTCGAGGGATGTGAGTCTGGGTGAACTCCGGGAGTTGGTGATGGACAGGGAGGCCTGGCGTGCTGCGATTCATGGGGTCACAAAGAGCTGGACATGATTGAGTGACTAAACTTAACTGAACTGAAAATCACTGCAGATGGTGACTGCAGTCATGAAATAAAAAGACACTTACTTCTTGGGAGGAAAGTTACGACCAACCTAGACAGCATATTAAAAAGCAGAGACATTACTTTGCCAACAAATGTCCATCTAGTCAAGGCTATGGTTTTTCCAGTAGTCATGTATGGATGTGAGAGTTGGACTCTAATGGAAGCTGAGCGCCGATGAATTGATGCCTTTGAATGTTTGATGCTCTGGTGTTGGAGAAGACTCTTGAGAGTCCCTTGGACTGCAAGGAGATCCAACCAGTCCATCCTCAAGGAGATCAGTCCTGGGTGTTCATTGGTAGGAGTGATGTTGAAGCTGAAACTCCAATACTTTGGCCACCTGATGCTAAGAGCTGACTCATTTGAAAAGACCCTGATGCTGGGAAAGATTGAGGGCAGGAGGATAAGGGGATGACAGAGGATGAGATGGTTGGATGGCATCACAACTCAATGGATATGAGTTTGGGTAAACTCTGGGAGTTGGTGATGGACAGGGAGGCCTGGTGTGCTGTGGTTCATGGGGTTGCAAAGAGTCAGACAAGACTGAGCTACTGAACTGAACTGATTCATTTTGTTGCAATGGTAAATGTGATTGATTCCTTAATTTCTCTTTCTGAGTTTTCATTGTTAGTATATAGAAATGCAAGTGATTTCTGTGTATTGATTTTGTATCCTGCAACTTTGCTGAATTCACTGATTTGCTCTAGTAATTTTCTGATACTATCTTTAGGGTTTTCTATGTACAGTATCATGTAATCTGCAAACAGTGAGAGCTTTACTTCTTTTCCGATCTCAATTCCTTTTCTTTCTTTTTCTTCTCTGATTTCTGTAGCTAGGACTTCCAAGAATTATGTTGAATAATGGTGGTGAAAGTGGACACACTGTCTTGTTCCTGATCTTAGGGGAAATGCTTTCAGTTTTTCACCATTGAGAATAATGTTTGCTGTAGGCTTATCATATATGGCCTTTACTTTGTTGAGGTAGATTTCTTCTATGTCCATTTTTTAAAGAGCTTAATCATAAATGGGTGCTGAATTTTGTCATATGCTTTTTCTGCATATTGAGATTATCATAGTCCCTTTAACATTTGTTGTAAAGCTGGTTTGGTGGTACTGAATTTTCTTTACTTTTGCTTGTCTGAAAAGCTTTTTATTTCTCCATCAATTTTGAATGAGCTCCTTGCTGGGTACACTAGTCTTGGTTGTAGAATTTTCCCTTTCAGTACTTCAAATATATCCTGCCTTTCCCTTCTGGCCTGCAGAGTTTCTACTGAAAGATCAGCTCTTAAGCATATGAGGTTTCCCTTGTATGTTACTTGTTGCTTTTCCCTTGCTGCTTTTAATATTTTTTCTTGGTGTTTAGTCTTTGTTAGTTTGGTTAGTATGTGTCTTGATGTGTTTCTCCTTGGGCTTATCCAGTATGGGACTCTTTGTGCCTCTTGGAATTGATTGACTATTTCCTTTTCTATGTTGGGGAAATGTTCAACTATAATCTCTTCAAAATTTTCTCATACTTTCTTTTTCTCATCTTCTTCTGGGACCCCTGTAATTAGAATGTTGGTGCATTTGATATTGTTCCAAAGGTCTCTGAGACTATCCTCAGGTTTTTTCCATTGTTTTTACTTTATTCTGCTCTTCAGAAGTTATTTTCACCATTTTATCTTCCAGCTCACTGATTCATTCTTCTGCTTCAGATATTCTGCTACTGATTCCTTCTAGAGGATTTTTAATTTCAGTAATTTTGTTGTTTGTCCCTGTATGTTTATTCCTTAATTCTTCTGGGTCTTTGTTAATTGATTCTTGCATGTTCTCCATGTTGTTTTCAAGGTTTTTGATCATCTTTACTATCATTATTCTGAATTCCTTTTAAGGTAATTTGCCTATTTTCTCTTCATTTATTTGGACTTCTGTGTTTCTAGTTTGTTACTTCATTTGAGTAGTATTTCTCTGCCTTTTCATTATTTTTTTTTTAACTTATTGGGTTTGAGGTCTCCTTTTCCCAGGCTTCAAGGTTGAATTCTTTCTTTTGGTTTCTCCCCTCCTATGTATGGTCCAGTGGTTTGTGTAAGCTTCATATAGGGTGAGATTTACGCTGAGATTTTTGTTTTTGATTTTGTGTTTGTTTGTTTGTTTTTCATCTGATGGGCAAGGCTGAGTGAGGTGGTAATGCTGTCTTCTGATGATTGGGTTTGTATTTTTGTCTTTTGTTGTTTAGATGAGGCATCCTGCACAGGGTCCTACTGGTGGTTAGGTGATGCTGGGTCTTGTATTCAAGTAGTTTCCTTTGTGTGAGTTCTCACAATTTGACTCTCCCTAGGGTTAGTTCTCTGGTAGTCTAGGGTCTTGGAGTCAGTGCTCCCACTTCAAAGGCTCAGGGTTTGATCTCTGGTCAGAAACAAAGTTTCCACAAGCGGTTTGTTATGGCATTAAGTGAGATTAAAACAAATACCCAAAACCGATAAACCAAAGAGGAATCCCAGACAAATGACAGTAACAGAATCAGGCAAATAATAATGAAAATAATGGAATATACACATAGACATATACACCCATAAGCAAAGTCAAAACAGTCCAATGAAAATAAAGTACAGCGGACTGACCTGGAGAACAAAGCAAACCAAAAATTCTATCTACCAGTTAAGAACAAAAGTAACTAAAGCACAACCTGGAAAACAAAACTAAACCAAGGTGTCATTTGGGGAATAACGCAATGAAATAAAGCTAACAAATATGTTGAGAGGGAAGGAAAGAAAGAAATGAAAGAAAGAATAGGTGTACAAAGTTAAATAGATGTAGAAAAAGAAGATATATATACATTAAAGATTAACTACAAGAAGAAAAGAACAGTAGGATAGGAAAACAAAGGAATAAATGTAGAAAAAACAATAATAGGTTTTAAAAGTTAAAAATTAAAATTAAAGAAAGATAAAGGGGGGGCGGGGGGGTGGGGGAGGAAAACTCCACAGAACTGCAAAAGCTCACTGTAGAGCCAGAGGTTTACAACAACAACAACAACAAAAAATGTGACTGAAAAGAAAAAGCTCAAAAGCTTAATTAGATTTCATAGTACCAATAAAATTGGCAGCTACAAAAGGGGGGTGGATAAAAGGAAAAAAGAAAACAAATCCAAAAGAATCTACTGAACAAGTCAAAACATAAAATTAATAAATGTTTTTCTTGAGTCACTGCTGTCAGAGTCCTTTCCCTCGCTGGGAGTCACAGTCCACCTCACCTCCCTAGGATGCCCTCCAACACTGCTGGTCTCTGGACCTACCGTGGGGGAAGCTCCAGTGTTGATCTGGCTCCTGTGTGTTTTTGCCTCCAACGTCCACAGCTCTCAGAACTAGTGTATTTTCTTTTGTGGAGCTCTCAGTGTCCTTTTATAAATTCCATAGAGAGAGTCTGCCTAGTTGATTGTGTGGATTTAATCCATAGCTTGTAAAGCTGGTGGGAAAGTTTAGGTCTTCTTCATTAGCCACACTGCCCCTGGGTTTCAACTGTGGTTTTATTTCCACCTCTAAATGAGGGTTGTCCACTTGGGTTTGCTCCTGAGGCTGCCCTGGAGGACTTGGGTTTGCCCCTGTGAGGGCCAGGTGTGGAGGTGGTGCAGCTGCTTGGGTCACAGAGGTTCTGGCAGCACCAGGTACTCAGAGGAGATGGCAACTAGGGCGGCAGGAAATATAGTGTTCTAGAAAGATATGGCAACCAGTATTGGCCAATACACTCCAGTATTCTCGCCCAGAGAACTCCCCTGACAGAGAAGCCTGGCAGGTGACAGTCTACAGGGTCACAAAGAGTTGGACATGACCAGTGCGACCCTGCATGCATAGACAGAAGAATTTTTTTGCCTGTGACATCTCTGCCCCAGTGAGAGTTGAACGTGAAGGTGGCACAGCTGCTTGGCTTGTGGAGACCCTTGTGGCACCAAGTGTTAAGGACATCGACTGCCTCTGCCGCAGGAGTTATGGCCCTGTCAGTGTCTTTTTTTTGATCTTCTTGTAGCTGATGATCAAAAGGGCCTCTTTGGCCAGTCTTTCTCCATAGCTCACAGCACATCAGGCACATAGAGAGGCCCCCCTGGCTGGGGTCCTATTCTGTAGATTGGTGCATCAGGCACTTAAGGAGACACCCTGGGTGGGGTCCTACTCTGTAGTTGAGTGTGTCAGGAGTTTGATGGGTCAGCCTCTCCATTGTTCAGCTGGCAATGCTGGCATGTGGGAAGAGAGAGGCTATGGTGATGGCTCAATCCCCTATGTGTGACTCAGCAGTATCACTTTGTTTCCATGGCTGCCTGGCTTTCCTCCACAGGCATTTCCCACCACAGTCTCCTCCCTCACATCCCCTCAATCTGTCTCTCTGCAGTCAACAGCAGCGCTCTCACTGGGATTGCTCCACAATCCCTAAACTCCAGCTCCCAGCCTCTGTGCCTTCTAGGGGACCCGAGTCCCTGTCCAGGGTATGTATGGCTGTGACAAGGACTGTCTGATTCTCATTCCATTTAGGCTGCTACAGATCAGCTGTTTCACTCTCAGCCTTAAATATTTCTCCTCTGACTTAGATAATTGCCAGTTCCTCCACCTGCCAAGGGCAGGTCCAGTCCTACTAACACTCCTGTTTTCCCCCTAGTTCCTTCCTCCTACTGAGTTTTGCGTGGTTCTATATATTCTTTTCCACTGGTCAGGTACTCCTGTCTGCTCTCAGCTGGTGTTTTGCATGCACTTCTGTGTCTGAAGGTGTATTCCTGATGTATCCAGTGGAGAGACATGTACTCTACAACCATCTACTCCTCTGCCATCTTGTTCTTCTCTGTAGTGTTTCTGAATCAAGTTTTCTAAACAAAACAGAAATAAAAATTTGAAAGAACCTGAAGCCTCAACTTTTAAAATAACAAATAATCAATAGTTAATTTAAGCATATTCGTGCTTAGGTTCCCATATTGTTGTTGTCATTATCCTTAGTTATTTCAATTACAACCTTCAATTGCCTAGCTTATTTGGGGTTTTGCATTTTACCCAAGACATATTAAAACTCTGAATAACCTTGCCAACTCATGTCCACCCCACTCCTCAATTATCCCCATTATCAGGTATCGTTCTTTCAGAAGAAACAAATTTTAATATTTGCCTAATAAAATATAATTATGCAAATTGCCTCTACAATTAATTATTCTCTGAAACCAAGTGTTTTGAAAATAGCTATACTACTATAGACTTTCATTGGAGAATTCAGACTTGACTAGAATTCTATTTGAAAAGTCTCTTAGAATTTTGTATTTTTTAACAACTTGAACTATTTATGGAGAAAGAAGTAGTCTTGGAATAGGTGGGTGCTTTATTCCTAGTTAACTATGAGAATGTAGACAAAGAACTTAATCTATGCATGCATAATTTTTCAAAGTATGTTTAATGAGGGGTGCTTACAGCCCTAAATATTTGGTTCTAAAAGTGTAAAGTGTTACTGGGGCTGATTTAGATAATTAAAAATACGGTAGAAAGTAAATGATAGTTTTGACAAGATAAAGACACCAGAGAATGAGAATTCTGTTCACATACCTGAAGGACAAATCCCAAGATTTAAAAAACAATTTAAAAACTAAAATGAGCTATAAAAAATTATTTTTTTTAATTTATAAAAGTCAAATTCCAAAATAGCTCAAAAGTGAAATGGATATTTTCAGTAATTTAACCATTATAAAATTAGATGCTACTATACTTGTCAAAAAATATATGGACTAGAAACCAATGGAAGATTGAGTTCTAGGATGGAATACTGATTTGATGCTATTGTTTTCTATTTTCAAATGCCCATTACCCCTTCTCTCAAATCAACAGACATTTTTAGTGTAGAGGATTTATAAATTAGGAGAATAAAATCCCTATAAGAGCAAAGGAGTTAAGAATTTATTCTTGAACTTCTAAATATTGTTCTTAAATGCCAAAACTATGTGTTTAGCAGCAAAGTTATTTGAAACCAAAAGATCATTTAGATACCTTAATTTATGCATTCATTAAGGAATAGAGATTACTTTTTTAACCAAAGAATCACCACTGATCTTCCAGCTGTATGGACCAAAGGGAACCTCTATTTGGCCTATTTGTTTTCTTTCATAAAAATAAAAAAATAAATAACTGAATAAGCATTATCCAATAATATTCAAAATTCCTTTAACACTATAAAGTTTAATGCCTTGAAATTGATACAGGTTATAACTGACTCCCCCATTCTTCAATTATATTTACTTTGCCAAATTGTGTGTGAGGTGGCATGTGTTATGTGTCTGTGAATAAATGAATGGTAGACAAAACTTGTGTCTTTTTCAAAGAACCTCTCCAAAAAGTAGAAAACACACACTGAGAAGAAAAAAAAAAATCTATGATATAAAAACTTTAAAAGACATGCCAGATATTTAGAGTTGCATATGTTAAGGTAATCTAAAATATTACAAGCCAAAACCCAAGTAATTCTTCATGGATGTGAAAAATAGAGCTCCCAGCATGCAGTTACTAGAGAGCGCAGAAAAAGTTACAAATATGTGCAAACATTTTGAAAATATTTATTAGCTCATCTGCAGCTCTTTATAGGTGCTAAGTGTTTTAAACTCCTATTTTATCCATTGTTTCTTGCACAATTACATTGTAAGTCACAATTTAATGACTGGAGGCAGTGAAACAAGCTTGGAATACATTAATTAATTCTCTAATAAATAATAGGATATTAAAAGCCCTGCATTTTCTAAGATTACAAGGATGTTAGAGGGTAAAAAAATATGAGTGTAGATGTCCTGGAATTCCTTGAAGAGCTCTGAGTTCTACTCAAAGTCTCCTAGGTCAGCTATTACTCAATGCTTTCCTATATATGTGGTGGCTAAGGTCCCTTCTTCACTGTAACATACCTCACTCGATTCTGGACTGTGATTTTGATGAGATGATTGGTGTGTATTTTTATTACTCTTGTTCTTTCCTCCTCCAGTCAAAATAGCTTATTCTATATGCAACAAAGATATTATAAAATTTTTAAAGCTATTTGCATGTACATGGAAAAGAATTCATTTTATTCAGCATGTTTTCATATGTTATTAGTAGTGTATGAGTAATATACCACTGGAAAAGGGTATGGCAAACCACTTCAGTATTCTTGCCTTGAGAACTCCATGAACAGTATGAAAAGGCAAAAAGATAGGACACTGAAAGATGAACTCCTCAGGTTGATAGGTGCCCAATATGCTACTGGAAAAGAGTGGAGAAATAACTCCAGAAAGAATGAAGAGATGGAGCCAAAGTGAAAACAGCTCCCACTTGTGGGTATGACTGGTGACGGAAGTAAAGTCTGATGCTGTAAAGAACAATATTGCATAAGAACATGGAATGTTAGAAACATGAATCAAGGTAAATTGGAAGTTGTCAAACAGGAGATGGCAAGAGTGAATATCAACACTTTAGGAATCAGTGAACTAAAATGGACTGGAATGGCAAATTTAATTCAGATGACCATCATATCTACTACAGTGGGCAAGAATCACTTAGAAGAGATGGAATAGCCCTTCTAGTCAACAAAAGAGTCTGAAATGCAGGACTTGGGTACAATTTCAAAAATGACAGAATGATCTCTCTTCATTTCCAAGGCAAACCATTCAATATCACAGTAATTCAAGTCTACGCCCCAACCATTAATGCTGAAGAAGCTGAAGTTGAACACTTCTATGAAGACCTACAAGACCTTCTAGAACTAAAACCCAAAAATTATGTCCTTTTCATCATAGGGGACTGCAACACAAAAGTAGGAAGTCAAGTGATACCTGGAGTAACAGGCAAATTTGGCCTTGGAGTACAAAATGAAGCAGGGCAAAGGCTAACAGCTTTTGCCAAGAGGACACACTGGCAAACACCATCATAGCAAAGACCATCTTCCAACAACACAAGAGAAAGTTCTACACATGGATACCACTAGATGGTGAATACTGCAATCAGATTTGATTATATTCTTTTGCAGCTAAAGATGGAGAAGCTCTATACAGTCAGCAAAAACAAGGCCAGGAGCTGACTGTGGCTCAGATTATGAACTCCTTATGGCAAAATTCAGACTTTAATGGAAGAAAGTAGGGAAAACCACTAGACTATTCAGGTATGACCTAAATCAAATCCCTTACAATTATACAGTGGAAATGACAGACAGATTCAAGGGATTAGATCTGATAAACAGAGTGCCTGAAGAACTAAGGATGGAGGTTCATGACATTGTACAGGAGGCAGGGATCAAGACCATCCCCAAGAAAAAGAAATGCAAAAAGGCAAAATGATTGTCTCAGAAAGCCTTACAAATAGCTAAGAAAAGAAGAGAGGCTAAAGTGAGGAAAAAAGGAAAGATACCCATTTGAATGTGGAGTTCCAAAGAACAGCAAGGAGAGACGAGAAAGCCTTCCTCAGCGATCAGTGCAAAGAAATAGAGGAAAACAACAGAATGGGAAAGACTAGGGATCTCTTCAAGAAAATTAGCCATATGAAGGGAACATTTCATGCAAAGATGGGCACAATAAAGGACAGAAATGGTGTGGACTTAACAGAAGCAGAAGATATTAAGAAGAGGTGGCAAGAATACACAGAAGAACTATAAAAAAATATCTTCATGACACTGATAACCATGATGGTGTGATCACTCACCTAGAGCTAGATATCCTGGAATGTGAAGTCAAGTAGACCTTAGGAAGCATCACAACAAACAAAACTAGTGGAGATGATGGAATTCCAATTGAGCTATTTCAAATCCTAAATGATGATGCTGTTAAAGTGCTGCACTGAATATGCTAGCAAATGTGGAAGACTCAACAGTGGCCATGGGACTGGGTAAAGGTCAGTCTTCATTCCAATCCCAAAGAAAGACAATGCTAAAGAATGGTCAAACTACCGCACAAATGCACTCATGTCACATGCTAGCCAAATAATGCTCAAAATTCTCGAAGCCAGACTTCAACAGTACATGAATCGTTCAAGCTGGATTTAGAAAAGGCAGAGGAACCAGAATCAAATTGCCAACATCCACTGGAGCATAGGCAAGCAAGAGGGTTCCAGAAAGCCATCTACTTCTGCTTTATTGAATACACCAAAGCCTTTGTTTAGATCACAACAAACTGTGGAAAATTCTTCAACAGATGGGAATACCAGATCACCTTACTTTCCTCCTGATACATCTGTATGCAGGTCAAGAAGCAACAATTAGAACCAGACTGGGAACAACAGAGTGGTTCCAAATTAGGAAAGGAGTATGTCAAGGCTGTATATGGTAACCCTGCTTATTTAACTCATGCAGAGTTCATCATGTGAAATGCTGGTCTAGATGAAGCACGAGCTGGAATCAAGGTTGCTGGGAGAAATATCAATAACTTCAGATACACAGATGACACCACCCTTGTGGCAGAAAGTGAAGAAGAACTAAAGATCCTCTCGATGAAAGTGAAAGAGGAGAGTGAAACAGTTGGCTTAAAACTCAACATTCATAAAACGAAGATCATGGTATCCAGTCCCATCACTTCATGGCAAATAGGGGAAACCATGGAAAAGTGAGAGACTTTATTTTGGGGGACTGCAAAATCGCAGCAGATGGTGACTGCAGCCATGAAATTAAAAGATGCTTGTTTCTTGGAAGAAAAGCTATGACCAACACAGACAGCATATTAAAAAGCAGGGACATTACTTTGCCAACAAAGATCTGTCTAGTTAAGGCTATGGTTTTTCCAGTGGTCATGTATGGATGTGAGAGTTGGACTGTGAAGAAAGCTGAGTGCCGAAGAATTGATGCTTTTGAACTGTGGTGTTGGAGAAGACTCTTGAGAGCCCCTTGGACTGCAAGGAGATCCAACCAGTCCATCCTAAAGGGGATCAGTCCTGGGTGTTCATTGGAAGGACTGATGTTGAAGCTGAAACTCCAATACTTTGGCCACCTGATGTGAAGAGCTGACTCATTGGAAAAGACCCTGATGCTGGGAAAGATTGAGGACAGCAGGAGAAGGGGACGACGGAGGATAAGATGGTTGGATGGCATCACTGACTCGATGGACATGGGTTTGGGTGGACTCCGGGAGTAGGTGATGGACAGGCAGGCCTGGTGTGCTGCGGTTCATGGGGTCGCAAAGAGTTGGACACGACTGAGTGACTGAACTGAACTGAAAGGAAATCAGTCCTGAATATTCATTGGAAGGATTTATGCTAAAGCTGAAGCTCCAATACTTTGGCCATCTGATGTGAAGAAGTGACTCACTGGAAAAGACCCTGATGCTGGGAAAGATTGAAGGCAGGAGGAGAAGTGGACGACAGAGGATGAGATGTCCATCACAGACTCAGGGACTCAATGGACATGAGTTTGAGCAAGCTCTGGGAGCTGGTGAAGGACAGGGAAGCCTGGCATGGTGCAGTCCATGGGATTGCAAAGAGTCAGACATGACTAAGCGACTGAACTGAACTGAATATGTCAGTGTTAAAAAAATACTTGCATCATGCTGTAGGATCATTGAAAGGAGAGCAAAGTGAAAGTGGGTAGATGAGTTATATAATTACTGAGAAGAGTTCAAATGAGAGATAAACAACAAAAGCTAACCAACAGCAGGGGGAATAGAAGTAGAAGACAAACGAGAAGATGTGAAATAAACTGAATAGTGAACCTTGGGTAACTGATTTGATATTGAACAGTGCTATGCTTGTGTGCTTAGTCGTGTCTGAATCTTTGCAACTTCATGGACTGGAGCCCACTAGGCTCCTCTGTCCATGGAATTTCCCAGGCAAGAATACTGGAGTGGGTTGCCATTTCCATCTCCAGTGAAATAGTGGGTCATACCATTTCCATTAAATTGAAAAGGCAGCTACAGACCTGGGAAGTTTGTCAGGTGAGAATGTAGAAGAGTCAAATTTCCAGCACAGTGAGTCCGTGATCCCTGTGAACATCCAGGTAGAGTTACCAGGAGGCAGCTGGATTCGGTCTGTGGCTTGGAAATGAGATTGGGCTCTTGGTGAAGATTTGAGTATGGAACAGGGCTTTACCCAAACCATTGTCCAAAGTCCTGACGTAATAAACCAGAGAACTTGAGGGACTATTTTCAGTGACCTATTGCAAACCTGAAGTTTCACTTTAATATTTGTTCCATTTTAAACATGTATATGGATTTCCGTTGGTTTTTACATAACATTTTTTTCCCACATTTTAGCTAAATATGGGAATCCCAAAGATACTCGTTCCTTGACGCCCAACTTTAAAAGGCATGTATATATTGAATAATGAGAAGTACTTTGTAGGATTTAAGCCCCTATTCAATCTCCTTATAGCTAAAAACTCTGAATTATCTTCAACTCCAGTAATTAAAAACAGCAACATCATGTAATATAAATAAAACATTTACCATATTTATGTGTTTGTCCCTTTTGTTTTATTTGTAAAGTCATTTCAGGAAAAGTTCTGAATGAAACTAAGAGTTAATAAAATTTGATTAGGCAAACTGAATAAAGAATGAAAAATGTCCTAAACTTAGTGATAATATGAAAGTTATTACTTCTACTATAAACTACTTGTTTATAAACTTCCCTAGTATGGCCTCATGAAAGTTTTTAATTAAAACTTTTAGGTACTGGCATTTTAAATGGCTTCATGGTCCCATCAGTTAGAATATATTAATAATCTACATGAGGACAATGACCTTTGCTTTAGTCACACGCTTTCTGAGGCATTTGGTAAACATTTACAGGCATTTAGTAAACACATTCAGAGAAGGCAGTGGCAACTCACTCCAGTACTCTTGCCTGGAAAATCCCATGGGTGGAGGAGCCTGGTGGGCTGCGGTCTACGGGGTTGCACAGTCGGACATGACTGAAGCAACTTAGCAGCAGCAAAAGCAAACACATACTAAATCTGTTAAAGGAATCAAGAGATACACATCATTTTCATCTCAGTGTTTCAGCATGTTTAACCTCAGTTGAAACAACTGACATCAGCAGTGATCCAGACTTCTTAGTAGAGAGAGAGAATGTGCTAAGATAGTAGTGAGTCTCACCATCACCAGGTAGACAAATATCACTATTTTTCCTAACTACAGAAGAGGCAACTTATAGAAGAAAAAAAATTCTTAGTACTTAAAAGTTTGGGGCTGAACAACACTTATACAAGTGTTTTTGCTTATTTGTTAGCCACACAGCATGTTAAAATTAAAAGACTTCATACAAAAATCTTAATTTGCCATTCGTCTTGGAAAGTGGAAGAAATGGTGATGTCAGCATACCTTTCTCATTTGGTAGCAATCTGCTTGCCCCCATGTGGCTCCAGCCACCTATAAACCAAGTTTTAGTGTGTCAGTTCCGGCACAGTTCTCACCTTTATCCAATGCCCACTTACATGATTTAACCAAAGGGCTTTGGTCCTTATGTTACCCCTGTGAAGGGGGAGAAAAAAAAACAGGTTCAAAATAGAGTTGCTTATGTTAAGCTTCACATGAAACAGACTTAAATACAGTTTCAGCTCTTGAGAAATGGAATCTTAAACCAGTCAGTCCAGAATCTCCTAATCAGTAGTTAGGTATCTGCCCGATAAGACTCCGGCCTCTCACTCAAGCAAAGTAACTTTGCAATAACCACTCAGCTTTTTGGCTCATATTACTTCTTTGTTCCTGTTCCCTTCTGTGTATGAAAGGCTTTCATTTTGGACAGGTCCTTGGAGCTCCTTTGTTTTTGCTAAATTAGATGCTGACTGATTCTAATTGATTTTTGCTTTTTTAAAAAATTAATTATTTTAATTGGAGGATAACTACTGTCCAGCATTATGATGGTTTTCGCCACACATCAACATGAATCAGCCACAGGCATACATGTGTCCCCACCAACATGAACTCCCCCTCCCAGCTCCATCCCCACCCCATCCCTCTGGGTTGTCCCAGAGCCCTGACTTTGGGTGCCCTGCTTCATGCACAGTCATGAAGGTCATCTTTTTTACAAATGATAATATACATGTTTCAATGCTATTCTCTCAAATCATCGCACCTTCACCTTCTCCCATAGAGTCCAAAAGTCTGTTCTTTACATCTGTGTCTCCTTTGCTGCCCTGCATGGATGATCCTTGGTACTGTCTTTCTAAAATTCCATATGTATGCATTAATGTCCAGTATGTGTTTCCTTTTCTGACTTACTTCACTCTGTATAGTAGGCTCCAGTTTCATCCACCTCATTAGAACTGACTCAAATGTGTTCTTTTTTATAGCTGAGTATAATATTCTATTGTATATATGTACCACTCAAATTAACTCAACATGTTTAACATGACTCAGTTTACCTTTTCACACCCTCTTGGCCTCTTTGGGTATTTGTCACCTTTCCCTTAAGCTTTGATAACTAGTTCCCTTTATAAAAGCAGCAGTCTTAGGTAGGATGTTAGTGCTGCCTTTGTGCTCAGAAAAGCTCCCTCAAGACAAGGCTCCCTCCAAAGAAGAGGGAGATTGGGTGTAGGAGATCAGTCTTGGGTGTTCATTGGAAGGACTGATGCTAAAGCTGAAACTCCAATACTTTGGCCACCTCATGTGAAGAGTTGACTCATTGGAAAAGACTCTGATGCTGGGAGGGATTAGGGGCAGGAGAAGGGGATGACAGAGGATGAGATGGCTGGATGGCATCACCAACTGAATGGACATAAGTTTGGGTAAACTCTGGGAGTTGGTGATGGACAGGGAGGCCTGGTGTGCTGCAATTCATGGGGTCACAAAGAGTCAGACACAACTGAGCGACTGAACTGAATTGAACTGAGTTCATGTCGAAGGTAAAACCTGGAAGCAAAAGTGAGAAACAGAGGCAGGCAAGAGACCTAAGACAAGGTAAAAAAAGCGTATGTCAGTGAGGGGGCTACTGCTATAGGCAACTGGGACTCAGTCTCACTGGCAACCCTCTGAGAAACCACACCTCCAAATTGTCAGGACTAAAAGGACAGGAGAAGCTGGGACATTTATCAGTGGACTTCCACTCCAACTGATGGAAAATTGAGCTGGGGGCTAACACTAGACCTCACTTCTGAGTGGAGCCTAGGCATGCCCTAGCAGGTTTAATTCCTTGCAGGTGAGTGTTCCCGGCAGAGAAGGGTCAGTGTAGGGATCTTTCCAGAGCTGCAGGTGAACTCAGGATCTGGGGTGTATGGCCCTTTGACAAGTGCCTATATTACAAAATTGCAAGGCATCAATTTCTTAAATCTTTCCAAGGACAGTAGCAGTTATTCCTACATTCTGATTTTTTTTTCAAATTATTTGATTGCATTTAATCAAATTATTTGGAAGATAAATTTCTGAAAGGGAATATTATTTTATAGGACTGGAACTTTGAGACAGTCCTTAGACTCTGGTAATATGCCATCGTTATATGAATTTTTCATTATACCAGAGATTAATGGTAATGAAAACATTGACACTTGTTCCCTGACACTTGTTTAAGCAGGGAAAGAACATCATTATTGGGGCAGGGGCTATAGAGAGAGGTAGAGGAACTGTAACCCACCAGGACCCCATGGAGCCTTTCTGACTCCAGGGGGCTCCCCACCCTGACTCTCCACCCCTGAGCCCCATGTCTTCCAACTGCCTCTTTGTAGAAAAATCTTAGCCTCCTAGGGCTACACCAGGTTGCAAATAATAAATTTAATCAGAGAAGTGAGAAAATGCAGCAATGAAGGAAAACAGTCAAGCAAGACAAAATAATAATTTAGCCATTAAATAAAGTCAAGGACCTTTAGTTCCTCCTTAAGGGAACTAAATAATATTCTGAGCCGTATCCTTTGAGCTGCTTTGCAAATGTTGAAACCCCCACCAGGTGGAAGAAGTTAACTGCATGCTGCCCCAGAGCGCATAGACCCCAGACCCCTTGGAACCTGAAGGTTGATGATGTTGTCTCCCAGTGATCTCACTGGCAACCAATCAGAACTTTGTCCACAAGCTGATGACATACCTGGCGACTGTCCCTCACCCTGTCATTAAAAACCTCTCCCTGAAAGCCATCATGGAGTTCCCGCTTTTTGCACACTAGTTGCCTTGACTCAGTGCTTGGTGCCCTGCAGTAAAAACTGCATTTTCCTTCACCACAAACCAGTGTTAGAAGATTGGCTTTACTGTGCAGACCCAAGTTTGGTTCGGTAATAGAACCACTGCAACGGAACTTTACGATAGACGAGAGAGCCTGGACTCAACTGTAAATATGACATGGGCAATGGGGATTTATAGCTAAGGGGCAAATTACTTAGAATTGGATGGAAAATTACTCAGAATCACCATCTGGGGCAAGGGGGCATTCTCGCCGAAGGCAGGCACAGTGATCAAGTGTCATCTGATGGGTAGTGGTGGGGATGAGAAACCTGATTAGCTATCTCATGATCAGATGTGGAGGTTGGGGAATTTGGCTAAATTGCCTCAACGGGATTCTTGCTGGAGCTGGACAGTGCAGAGACAAAGAAATCCAAAAGTTGAGGCTTAGTTGGAGAAAAGTTCAGGGGAGCCTGAAGTTCAAGGAGGGAATTTTTGTCACTAAACTGTACCAAGACCACCAATTTGATTTAATTTCCCCCAGATGGGTGGGTGGCAATTTCAATGTGTACAACTCACCATAGTGAAGGTTCCAGAATAGGAAAAGGAGTCAGGTTAAATATATGCTAAGTTTAAGTTTTCATCTGGCTGTAATCTTCCTTTGACTTGGGAAATTCTTGTTTAGAAATAGAATCCAGTATGTCTTTTACATTGTAAAATATTGGCAAGGTATCTTAATTTCCCCCTCAAACTATCTGACACTTGTCACACAAACCAGTTTAAATTAATTAGCGTTTACCAAGCACACTCTTTCAAGGCTTCAAACTGGGATAGCAATCCAAAAGCAAAGGTAGGGCTCTGACCTGGAAGAATGGGAGGCTTCATTAGTTGACTCCGTTCAGCTACTGCTCCCGCTGAAGCTGAACTTGCAAGGGAACGTGCAGGAAATTGTGGGACTGACATAAGAATTTAATTTGAGAAGGTAACTCTAAACCTCTCCTTTAAAGTCATCTTTTATCATTCCTTCCTCCTACAGGCAAAGTAGCAAGTGTCGTTGGTGTCCCAAGAAGGGGAAAAATCATACTACAAACTTTCAAATAACTAAAACCAGGATAAAGTATATAGTTCAGTTCAGTTCAGTTGCTCAGTCGTGTCTGACTCTTTGTGACCCCATGAATTGCAGCACACCAGGCCTCCCTGTCCATCACCAACTCCCGGAGTTCACTCAGACTCACATCCATCAAGTCAGTGATGCCATCCAGCCATCTCATCCTCTGTCATCCCCTTCTCCTCCTGCCCCCAATCCCTCCCAGCATCAGAGTCTTTTCCAATGAGTCAACTCTTCGCATGAGGTGGCCAAAGTACTAGAGTTTCAGCTTTAGCATCATTCTTTCCAAAGAAATCCCAGGGCTGATCTCCTTTAGAATGGACTGGTTGGATCTCCTTGCAGTCCAAGGGACTCTCGAGAGTCTTCTCCAACACCACAGTTCAAAAGCATCAGTTCTTCGGCGCTCAGCCTTCTTCACAGTCCAACTCTCACATCCATACATGAGCACTGGAACACACTCTCAAAGGCTCTCCGACTCTGATCTCCTCTTCTGACTCTGACTGCTTCTACTTTAAAGGGCTCTTGAGATTACATTGGGCTCATCTGGATAATTCAGAATACTCTGTTTTAACGTCAGCTGAGTAGCATTCTTGATTCTTCCTGAGACCTTAATTCCTCGTTGTCTTGTAATGTGTTCACAGGTTCCAAAGATGAGGGGGCCCTTAGTCTGCTTATCATCTCCCCAGCTTCTTTTGGAGAAGGCAGCTGTCCATTGCTCTTACTACAGCACGGGCATGCAGATCCCGTGCAGACTGACTAACATCCATTTGTGTGTGCTCAGACCTGTCAGACTTTTCGCGACCCCATGGACTGTAGCCCTCGAGGCTCCTCTGTCCTGGGATTTCCCAGGCAAGAATACTGGAGTCTGTTGCCATTTCCTCCTCCAGGGGACTGAACCTGAGTCCCCTGTATCTCCTGCATTGCAGCCAGATTCTTTACTACTATTGGTCACTAAATTCACTAAGTTGGAAATACTGTACTATTGCATATGGGAAAGTGACGGGATGAAAAGGACATTAGGATAAAGTATAAGTTTACTCACCCAATGTTTATAAGGCATAATAAAATACTTCTTCTGTGGTATTAATATCAATTTTATGATTTATTACAGACTTTTCCCTTCCTTTTTAATATTTTCTTCTGAAACAAGGAATACATTTTATAGTGACTGGGACTTATTTTAGTGGTTGTTATTTATTCATTCAAAAATTATTGGATATCTAATACAGGATAGTCCAGGGGAATAGTTAATGATGAGGACCCAAGGCTAGCATTCAAATGACTCATAAATTTAATGAGAAAATCAGGTATGTAACTATCTAAAATACAGAGTGAAAGAACTTTAGAATAGATGTCAGAGTTTTAAAGGAGCACAAAAATAAACTCATCGGAATAACTCATTCTAATGCATTCAAGACCAGCGTGGCTCCGGAAATCCTTCTGAATGGAGGTAAACAAACCCTTGAGGAAGGGAATGTGGCAGTGATTATAAAATCTTATAAAAAACCAATCTTATATAAAAACAAACTGCATGGTCCTGAAAGAGCATGGTATATTTGGTGAAGGCAAATAGCTGTAACTAAGTTTGCACATGGGGTCAGAGGGGAGAGGACACAGGAAAGGTTGACAAGGCACAACTTCTGAAAGCCCTCTATGCGTGAAGATTTTGAACTTTTATCATGTAAAACACAGTGATCCAATAAGGAAAATCATCTACTTCCAGACAAATACAGTTGGCATTGAAGAGGAAGGGCTGAAGTAGGGACAAAGAGGTTTTCCTGCTGCTGCTACTACCAAAATTACTACTATTATATTTCCATTAAAGCTGAAAAAAGTCATTTGAATGCTTGCCAATAGAAAGTAATTTTGAAAGTTACCTCGATTTAATCTCACAATAACCCTGAAATGGGTGTTGTGTTTATCTGTAGTTTACAGGTGAGAAAACTGAGGCTTAGAGAGATTAATTTTCTCCTGAAACATATTCTGTGAAAAAAGCAGCTGGGATTAACTTTACACCGCTGTGTCAAGAACCTTCTTAGGGCTCCCAAAGGCAGAGTTATCTGGAAGTTCCCGCGCCGGATCTTCCACTTATCTCACTGGCATGGGCCCACTCCAAAGCTTGATGAATACAGGGATGGAGCGGCAGCCTGCTCAGTCATATGGTTGAGTCCTAGAGCACTGTTTCACTCTGGGGACCAACTCATCCACCAGGACATCGGGCAACACTCCACGTAGCCTTAGGTGAGCTTGCATGCATGCTCAGCCGCTCAGTCATGTCTGACTCTTTGCGACCATATGGACTATAGCCCGCCAGCCTCCTCTACCCATGGGATTTTCCAGGCAAGAATTCTGGAGTGGGTTTCCATCTCAATCTCTTCCAGGGTTCGTCTCAGCCCAGGGGTTGAACCCAAGTCTCCAGCGGTTCCTGTGTTGGCAAGCAGATTCTTTATCACTGAGCCACTGGGGAAGCCCAGCCTAGGGAAGCATCTATAACTAATCTTGACCTCAAGTAAAAGGGACCCCAACAAACACAGCTCTACTCCGAGTTCAGTGGCCATTTTCATCCTGGCATACTGGCCTCTGGGTCCTGTGAGGATGTGAATGAACTAGACCATGACTAAATTGCCAACATCCGCTGGATCATGGAAAAAGCAAGAGAGTTCCAGAAAAACATCTATTTCTGCTTTATTGACTATGCCAAAGCCTTTGACTGTGTAGATTACAATAAACTGTGGAAAATTCTGAAAGAGATGGGAATACCAGACCACCTGACCTGCCTCTTGAGAAACCTATATGCAGGTCAGGGAGCAACAGTTAGAACTGGACATGGAACAACAGACTGGTTCCAAATAGGAAAAGGAGTATGTCAAGGCTGTATATTATCACCGTGCTTATTTAACTTATATGCAGAGTCCATCATGAGAAACTCTGGGCCGGAAGAAGCACAAGCTGGAATCAAGATTGCCAGAAGAAATATAAATAACCTCAGATACGCAGATGACACCACCCTTATGGCAGAAAGTGAAGAAGAACTAAAAAGCCTCTTGATGAAAGTGAAAGAGGAGAGTGAAAAGTTGGCTTAAAGCTCAACATTTAGAAAACGAAGATCATGGCATCTGGTCCCATCACTTCATGGGAAATAGATGGGGAAACAGTGGAAACAGTGTCAGACTTTATTTTTCTGGGCTCCAAAATCACTGCAGATGGTGACTGCAGCCATGAAATTAAAAGACGCTTACTCCTTGGAAGGAAAGTTATGACCAACCTAGATAGCATACTGAAAAGCAGAGACATTACTTTGCCAACAAAGGTCTGTCTAGTCAAAGGTATGGTTTTTCCATTGGTCATGTATGGATGTGAGAGTTGGACTGTGAAGAAAGCTGAGCAACGAATAATTGATGCTTTAGAACTGTGGTGTTGGAGAAGACTCTTGAGAGTCCCTTGGACTGCAAGGAGATCCAACCAGTTCATCCTAAAGGAGACCAGTCCTGGGTGTTTTTTGGAAGGAATGATGCTAAAGCTGAAACTCCAATACTTTGGCCACCTCATGCGAAGAGTTGACTCATTGGAAAAGACTCTGATGCTGGGAGGGATTGGGGGCAGGAGGAGAAGGGAACGACAGAGGATGAGATGGCTGGATGGCATCACTGACTCGATGCACATGAGTTTGAGTGAACTCCAGGAGTTGGTGATGGACAGGGAGGCCTGGCGTGCTGCGATTCATGGGGTCACAAAGAGTCAGACACGACTGAGCGACCGAACTGAACTGAAGGGGGGTTAAAGGGCTTGAATTCTCTGCAATACCAGCTGATATCAGGCATATGAGGAATGTAAAAACAAGACAAAAATGATACAAATGAACTTATTTAGAAAACAGAAACAGAGTCACTGACTTAGAGAACAAACTTATGGTTCTCCGGGAGGGGAGGGTCAGGGGAAGGCATAGATTGAGGGTTTGAGATCGACATGTTCACACTGCTATATTGAAAATGGATAAAGAATAAGGACATACTGTATAGCACAGGGAACTCTGCTCAGAATTCTTTAAGAAACTAAACGGAAAAGGAATTTGAAAAAGAATGAATCACTTTACACCTGAAAGTAACACAACAGTGTTAGTCAACTATATGCCAATATAAGATAAAAATTCAAAAATATATAACCACAAAAATGTTACTTTGGAGGAATGACCATGGGATCTTACCAACAGGAATTAGAAAGGCAAAACCAATACAATATTGTAAAGTTAAATAAAATTTTTAAAAAAGAGATTATTTAAAAAAAAATTAAAAAAAATTAAAAAAAAATAAAAAACTTATTCAACCATTGTAGAGAAAAGACCGAGTTATCTATTTGCTCTGTAGAAAACTATTACAAAACTGTTATCATTAACACATTGTACAATTAGTATTCTCTATTACTTTAGTTTTCTGTAAATTTTAGAGTTTTTAAATTATATTATTAAGATACTTTTAGTTAAAACTCTCTGAAAATGTAGGCTGGCCAGATATTGCTTGGAGGCTTTCCAAGTCAGACTTGGTAATTGTATTTTTATTTCTCCTTGATTTTCCTTGATTCCAGGATGCAAAATTAATTGATAGTCACTTAATCCTAATCTGGGGTTTTGCCTTTATTCTCTCTCCCTCCCGAATTACTTCCCTTCTTTATTTTTTCCATGCTCCTTTTTTCCCTTTCTTGCTTCTAATAATTTTTTTTAAAGATCCACTATTCAAAGGTCTAATACATGAATTCCCTAATCTTTTGATGAATTGAGGCAACGAAGCCTGAGGACCTGGTTTCTAACCCCACACCCTCACTCATCTTCCCTGATTCAAGAGCTCCTTCTTTCTCTTTGTCTCTTCACGTAAAGACAAGTTAGTCTGAAAAGCCATTTGCAGATTTATCTTCTCTGGAGGATTTTTTTAAATCCTTCAGCCAAGTAATCTTTTCTCATTTGAATATGTATCACATTTTGCTTAACTTGGTCTTTTCATGCGTGTGTGCTCAGTCGCTTCAGTTGTGTCCGACTCTTTGTGACCCCATGAACCATGGCCCGCCAGGCTCCTCTGTCCATGGGATTCTCCAAGAAAGAATCCTGGAACGGGTTGCCCTGCCCTCCTCCAGGGGATCTTCCTGACCCAGGGATTGAATCTGTGTCTCCTTCTGTCTCCTGCAATGCAGGTGCATTCCTTACCACTGAGCCACCAGGGAAGCCCAACTTGGTCATTTCCTTAGTCAACAATTTAGTTAACTCTTCCAATAGATGGAAAGGCACTTAGGGATTTACATCATGAAAAAATTCTTTAATTTCTGCAGCTCCTTTGTAAAATATTGTGTACCTACTCAGTGCCTGTGAGATATCTGGTGAAGTTTGTTACCCAAAATAAAATCAGAAATCAGTTTCATCCAGAAAATTGAATGTAACCCTCACAGAACCCCCGGTCTAGTCTTTCGGTTCCCTTGATGCAATCAGTGGGTTTGCTGGCATTCCTGGAATTTATAAAATTGGTGGAACATTGTTCTTAGCAGAATCCTGGGGCCAAGCAAAGCAGAAATAGTTCAATTCTTAATGACACCAAAATTCAGTCCCCCAGTACTCAGACTCTTTATCTCTGACAAAAGACAGGTGGCCTGCCTGGTACCCCCAGTGGATATCCACTGGGGTAGATTGTCAGCTGCTTGAAGAATTAATTTATGGACAAAAGTTGGGCAAAATGGTGGAAAGGAATGACATAACCGAGTGTTAACATTTTTATTTCAAAAAGCAGAATACTATATATAATAACACTTTCTGAGAAAATAAGATAGCATAATGAAATGAATTCCATGTTTTTAAACACAATAAGGATATAGAGAATCCTTTAAATGTGATTTTATTCAAACTTTATTTAAATAGAATGCACTTTCATTGAGAGACTTAAGGGGTGATTTCTGCATTTCCCCAAATAAAAGCTCCTTGGCAAATTTTTGCTTGTTTATTTATTTATTTAAATTTTACATCCTCAACATATATTACAAGGGCTTAATATTTTCATTTAGAATATATGTACTCTATTTGAATAGCTCTTTGGGCTAATATGTGCCAAGAAAGGAACATTTTCCTTTTTATAACCAATGAGAAACAAACTTCTGACACATAAAGGAATGGGGCTGTTTGAAAGTTTTGTCTTATTCAAGTAGAATACAGTCTGAGATTCAAAACAGATTCTTCCTTGAAAAGCACAACTGTTTCCCATCCTCCTAAATAAGGAAAAAAGAACAAAATGTGAAAAAAAACATATATATCTCATTCAATAATTCTCACTGGAGTTAAATTTCCCCCTGCAGTAGAATACACTGAATATCTGAGTCTTTTGCTTTATTCTGGCTATAATCACACAATCTGTTTAAAAATAAAAACTCTTTTAAAATTCTATTTTCTTTACTTCCTACCAGATATATTTTCCTTCCACAATAAATTTAACAGCATCAGATATACATGGTATACACACATAAGTAGAGGAATACATTTATGTCCATTAAAATTCTCCATTCTACACAGAAACCTTCTTTCTTGTTAGCAGCATAGATATCCAGCTTTATTTTGGAATTTCTATTTATCTACTCAGTGTATGGCAATACTCAGCAAAGTACATATCTCTTTTCCCATTTTCCTCTGAACCCAGAAATCCCAGTATGATATTTACTCAAGAGCTTCATCCATTTAAAACTTTATACAACTATATCTACTGTATTTAGAAAAGGTTGACTCAACAATGCAAACATTGACCCACACACATATAAGAAAAGTTTCCACCTTACAAAGCTAACTGTATTTAATATTTCTATATACCACAGAGCTTTCAGTTTGGAATGTTTCTTAAAATACATATTCTTCACTTGAAGCTGTCAGAAAATGGTGAGAATATCTTCTCTGATTTCAAAACGATCAAAGTAGTTTTTAAAAATCACTTTCCAAACCCCTTGAGTAGTGTTCTTGAAGGGCAAGCTCATCAGTATCTTCAGAAAGTGAGCTGGGGAGAGGAAAGTTCGATTCCTGTTTGAACATTTATGATTGGTACCAATGAATCCCACTGACTGAAGATGTAACTACAATTGTTACTAATTATAACTACATAGCTACATTGAAGGAAAGCTACAGCCCAGTATTTCAACTATTGAGGTCTTAAGCAGATTGCTTGATTTCTCTCATCTCACTGTCTATTCAACAGCTCTTCAGTGCACAGATTGTTAAAACTGATTCACAAACTGGTGCTGCCTTCAAACTATGAAAGGTAGCCAGGGAATAATTGTATGCTGTCCTGAACACAAAATAATTTGTGCCTTCAGAGTATGTTTCTGACACAAAGCCTGCCGGCCCATTACAGAAAATGTTGTCAGTCTGTGTGAAAATATTTATTACCTGTAACCATAGATACACAAAAATCAATGTGTGTGTTATGTAACATTATGTCAGTAATACATTTGTTACTGCTTTGAGATTTCTTCTGGTCTAGATGGCTGCTCTGCCAAATAACTTTTATTATACTAGGGCAAGTGATTGCTGTGCTACATTTGCAACTATAATGATAATTTTCCTGAGAATGCTAAATAATGTCTTAATTTATTCAAAAGCTTTTATTTTTAAAGCAATTAAACTTTTGTTGATTTATATTTACCATCCAATGTTCCTGAAACACTAAAAGAAAATGCTTAGACATAATCTTCCAGGATAGCACATTGCTGGAGAGTAGTTATTTGCTATAACAACATTCAGTTGAGTCTTCCAATCAAAGAACAAAAATTATAGCAATTTAATTTGAAACCCATAAGTCCATGTACAGGATTATGTTCAAGAATCACTAAATGCTATCTGTAATTCAAAGATGAATGAATCAATAGAAAAACAGAACTGAAAATCATTAGTACTTTAATGCAGAATGGAGAGAGAAACTAATAAATCATGCATTTCAAGCACTTGTTTTCCTTATGGCATGTTTAAAAACATAAAACATGCAACGAGGAGATGCAGCTCAATATGAATGAACAATACCAAAACTGCTCAGAACAAGCATTTAATTTTATATCATAGGTTTAAATGAAACACTTAAAAATACTATTCCATAATTTCTTCAAACAATCAGAGAATTCAGCCATGCCATGAAAAACTTTAATAACAATCTAGGGCATTATTTCCAAATAAATATTTGAAAAGTCATGGAGATGGGAGTGCAGGAGTTGAAAAGGGAGGGTGCCAACTGCATGCATGATTGACTTCAAAGAGCTTAATATTATTACAGGGATCAATTTATACTCGAAAGCAAATGATACAATCATTTACTTTCGCAAGTGTACTTAGCTGACCCATTCAAAATTATAGACACCTATACTCACAAATGACCAAAAAAGCAAGAAATTAGCTATTGAGCTTTGATTGTGTTGCATAGCTTATTGTCTGTGAAAGGAGATTTTTAATTATAATTAATGGGTAATCCCTTCTCTTCCAGAGTTTTAGCCATCACAAAATTAATCATTAGAACCATAAATTTTCTTCATGATGCTTAATTAATTATGCATAACCCATTTCTCTCAAGCATCTTTTTCTGAATCTTTGGTGGGAAATACACTTAGGCACATAGTTTCAAACATCTATTTGGTTACTGTTGTGATTAAGAATTTTCTTCTAGATTCACATGCAGAAGGGAAGAAGGCTTGCCATATTAACACACTTTACTGCCAAGTAACATGATTTCACTTATGTGTAGAATTAAAAACAAAACTAAACAAAATAAAACCATTTCCTACTTCTCAGCACAAGAAAATTTTACACCTGATATTTTATTAATAAATTCCACTCAGAAGCATATTAATAAATTCCACTCAGAAGCATCAAGAAGTCAAAGGAAAACTATTTAGATACAGCAAATAGACAACTATTTAATAAAACCTTTCAATTAAAAGTTGCTCCTCAAGTCATAGGTCAAAGATCATTGATATGCTTTTTGATTCTTAAAGGGAAAAGTATAGCAATCTGCAATTATGATCACTGAAGCATTATTAAGTAGTGCTTATTAATAACTGGAATCACATTTTCTGTGACATTTCCTTTTTTTGTTGTTATTGTACAGACTTTTCTTACAGGTTAGTACATGGAAATTGGTGAAGGAATGGATAGGAGACATAAAAATCTATGGGAATGCATGCAACAAAAATATGCAGTATCACTTCATGTAAACTTCCGCTTTCTTCATGCAAAGATGCCCATGAAAACTGAGACAATAAATTTCCTATTAGCTGAATTTTACATTAACTCAGTCACAAAAACTGTCAAACCAATTCCATGATGTTACATGAGCAGGAGACTTGAACTTGTTCAAAGGTTTCCAGCATAAGTGTTCCATGGCCCAATTATGCTAATTACAGTGCCAACAGTGGAATGATACGGGATTATTCCTTGCTTCGGTTTCTGGTTCTTTTGACGAGGGAGCAGAACAACCCGGTTTTGGGAGGAGGACCCATCAGCATTGGGGCTTGGTTCTTGTGTATAATTTTTATCTAGGGAAAAAAAGAGAGAAAGAGGAGGGAGTAATCCTTGGGTACAATACGAATTTCTGAGAATCTCTGTTAAGGTTAATCACATTGCCTGTGTTACTGAAACAGCACAAGAGTAAAATGTAGTTTCAGAGTTTCTATTATTGCAAAAATATTTTTAAGGAAGATAAGGTATGATTTTAAACCAATGCTCAGGGTGCTAACAAGAAACCAAACTTAATTGAAATTACATTTTAAGTATCATACTATTTCTAACCTGGCTTGTATTAAACCCCCAAATTCCTCATTCATGCCACATGATTATCTAGTATAATTTACTGACCATTAGTTATGTATTATTTATTTAAGACAGGAAAGGATGCACCATTATAGTACTCAGAATCTCAATTATACTCCCACATCAAGATGTACTTGGTACCAAGGCAAGCCTTATTTACCCTGTTAATCAGATTGTTTCTCTCTTTCAACACGAACTGCAAGCCTTAATTTCAAAACAATCATTTAGAATGAAAGTCAAAAGCTAACGTGCATAAAAGGTCAGAAATGATGAACTAGCTTTCTAATTTGTTAATTAATTGGTAATAGAATAGAATCAAATATTGAAAAGCCTGCTTAAAACATTCTGAGAGACTGTTCTAAAGCTCTTCTTTTTGATTTCTTTGAAATAAAACTACGAATCACCTTAAATGAGACAACCTTAAAGTAGATTATATCTGTAATTTTCTCTAATTCAAGTCTAAATTAGAGAAGACATTTTATGAATATATGCTATGCTCAAAGCTAATTGAAAGCAATTATCAAAGTGGCATTTTGTCTGTGACTTTAAGATACATTGTAAGATAATAAATGATTCTCATTATGTAATAAAAAGGTCACATCATGCCTTTGGGCTAGTGATGCTAAGAGTTTTTCAAAAGCAATCTGAGACATTTTCTTTAGAGAACTGCGACTAATATAAGAACCATCGCTTATTAAATATCAGTTGTCACCTGCACAGCACTTGCATCAGAGATGAGTATTTCTTTCAAAAAGAAACACCGCCTCATTACAAGCTGCAAAAATATATCTCTTAAAGTGCATAGCTGACATTTTCAAGTTAAAATGAATATCCTTCACTTGTCATTTACTAACGGCAAAGAAAAAAAAAAAAAGGATGTCACGTGGACTGGATCATTAAAATTCACACTGAGGCCTTTGGGAAATAGAGATCTTTCTAGACAGTCTAGAAAGACAGAAGTATGTCAAGAATCAGGATAAATGAGCAACTTTATTTAACTCTGTGGGAATCAGGTTATTCTGGGAAGATTCAGTGTTCTTTGTGCTGTAAAAATAAATTGCACCTGTAAAGGCCACCAGGTTCAACCAGCCTCAAACTCTCTGTACATCTGATTTCATCGGACTTTACTTTTGTTATCTTATTAACCGAGGAATTAACAGCCAGATACTTAAGATGTCAGAATGCACCTATCTATGTAGATTGAAAAAGATCTCAGCCAGATTTTCTCTCCTAATTTTTCACACTTAGATTACACTGTACCTCTTACCACTGAATTTTATACTCCTCTAGAGTATCTAATATACCATCATTCATTCATTTCATAAAATGTATTGAGCTCCTACTATGTTCCAGACACTGTACCAGGAGCCTTTAACAAATAGACAAAGCACAAATCTCTACCCTCAATAAATTCTAGTCAAGTAAGAAACAGAAATTTAACAAGTATGTTCAATAGTGTTATAGATGCTGAAGTATGAGGCTAAGCAGAAAGGTACTATTTTTTAATGCTGAATATAAAAATGAATCTTTTCATACAAAATGTCCTTTAAAAATGAATATGTGAGGATGCAGTTAACACATGCTGCTTATATAATAATCTTAGATTCAAACAGAATATAAGAAGTCATGGTAAGAAAGTGAAGATTTCTGATTCACAGTTATTAGACTAAATCCTTTAGAGGGTATGTTACTATTAGGGTCTTTTGGAAAACAATATCATTATTACCAAACTATTGTTGTTGTAGGAAAAGAAGTATATCATGCTAGTCACTTAAAAAAGATTAGCATCAATTTATAACAAAGTAGAACCAAAATACCACATATTGTGTATGAGATTTTGTTTGCCTTCTGTATTAATATTTTTAGGTTATTTAGATTTTGTTTCATCATGGCTATCTTTTTATTAACAATCTCTTTTAAAAGAAGTCACGTTACTATTCCTTTGAAAATAGCACAATATCTCACTAAGTGCTCTTGACACAGTAGGACCCTTAATCCATGCTACTGACTACTTTGAAGTTCTAGTTCTAGTTTCTAAGCTGGATAATGGCCAGTCTTATTTTTAAAATCATCTACCCTCTGTCCTCTTAGTTGTTTAAGCACTTCTATGGTCACACACAACTCTTTCACATTATTTCTGTAAACACTGAAATCTGTCTTTTTGTCCATTCTTTATAAAAATGAGAAACAACGGGCTGTTTTCCTCTCAGGGAGATACCATGGAAGAAAGCTGCACTCATGAGATTTCTATGGTGTATCCAGGCTCTTTACATACATTGCCTCATCGAATCATCTTAGATCTTTGAATATTTGAGCGGAAGCAAACTCTACTCCAATAAGGATGAGAATAATACCAGTCCAGTACCAGGTTGAACTGCCAGTTTTATAATCACAGAAAGTCCAGGTGTAGGCTTCAGAAAGCTGTAGGGACTAAAGTGTTACTTATGTTCAGATGGTTCGTGTTGGGGGATCCTGGTTAAGGGTGATTCAATAGGCATGCGATAATGACTCAAATGCCTGTTTCAACTCCACACCCTTATATTTTTATTACTATTTTTTAGAACCTGTTATCCATGAGGAAAAAAATACTGAGAAAGGAGTAACATATCCCTAAAGACATTAGAATAGATTAAATCTCCGCAGTCTGAAAACATGAACCAAACATGAAGATCTCTTTGAGTGCTTCCGTTTTTTTAAGAGTTGGGTAGTTACTTCTTAGTTGTTTCTGAATACATTAATATTTATTGAGCACCAACTATAGCAAACACCCTCTTCCAACAACACAGAAGACTCTACACATGGACATCACCAGGTGGTCAACACGAAATCAGATTGATTATATTCTTTGCAGCCAAAGATGGAGAAGTTCTATACAGTCAGCAAAAACAAGACCGGGAGCTGACTGTGGCTCAGATCATGAACTCCTTATTGCCAAATTCAGACTTAAATTGAAGAAAGTAGGGAAAACCACCAGACCATTCAGGTATGACCTAAATCAAATCCCTTATGATTATACAGTGGAAGTGAGAAATAGATATAAGGGACTAGATCTGATAGATAGAATTCCTGATGAACTATGGAAGGAGGTTTGTGACATTGTACAGGAGACAGGGATCAAGACCATCCCCATGGAAAAGAAATGCAAAAAAGCAAAATGGCTGTCTGAGAAGACCTTACAAATAGCTGTGAAAAGAAGAGAAGCCAAATGCAAAGGAGAAAAGGAAAGATATAAGCATCTGAATGCAGAGTTTCAAAGAATAGCAAGAAGAGATAAGAAAGCCTTCTTCAGCGATCAATGCAAAGAAATAGAGGAAAACAACAGAATGGGAAAGACCAGAGATCTCGTCAAGAAAATTGGACATACCAAGGGAACATTTCATGCAAAGATGGGCTCGATAAAGGACAAAAATGGTATAGACCTAACAGAAGCAGAAGATATTAAGAAGAGGTGGCAAGAATACACAGAAGAATTGTACAAAAAAGATCTTCACAACCAAGATAATCATGATGGTGTGATCACTCACCTAGAGCCAGACATCCTGATGTGAAGTCAAGTGGGCCTTAGGAAGCATTACTACGAACAAAGCTAGTGGAGGTGATGGAATTCCAGTTGACCTATTTCAAATCCTTAAACATGATGTTGTGAAAGTGCTGCACTCAATATGCCAGCAAATTTGGAAAACTCAGCAATGGCCACAGGACTGGAAAAGGTCAGTTTTCATTCCAATCCCAAAGCAAGGCAATGCCAAAGAATGCTCAAACTACAGCACAATTGCACTCATCTCACACTCTAGTAAAGTAATGCTCAAAATTCTCCAAGCCAGGCTTCAGCAATACATGAACCGTGAACTTCCTGATGTTCAAACTGGTTTTAGAAAAGGCAGATGAACCAGAGATCTAATTGCCAATATCCGCTGGATTATTGAAAAAGCAAGAGAGTTCCAGAAAAACATCTATTTTTTGCTTTATTGACTATGCCAAATCCTTTGACTGTGTGGATCACAATAAACTGTGGAAAATTCTGAAAGAGATGGGAATACCAGACCACCTGACTTGCCTCTTGAGAAATCTGTATGCAGGTCAGGAAGCAACAGTTAGAACTGGACATGAAACAACAGACTAGTTCCAAATAGGAAAAGGACTACGTCAAGGCGGTATATTGTCACCCTGCTTATTAACTTCTATGCAGAGTACATCACGAGAAACACTGGGCTGGAAGAAGCACCAGCTGGAATCAAGATTGCTTGGAGAAATATCAATAACCTCAGATATGCAGATGACACCACCCTTATGGCAGAAAGTGAAGAGGAACTAAAAAGCCTCTTGATGAAAGTGAAAGAGGAGAGTGAAAAACTTGGCTTAATGCTCAACATTCAGAAAACTAAGATCATGGCATCTGGTCCCATCATTTCATGGGAAATAAATGGGGAAACAATGGAAACAGTGTCAGACTTTATTTTTTGGGGCTCCAAAATCACAGCAGATGGTGATTGCAGCCATGACCCGTGGCAGATTCATGTTGATGTATGGCAAAACCAATACAGTATTGTAAAGTAAAAAAAAACATATATATATATATAATAATAATAAAAAATTAAAAAAATAAAATAAAAGACGCTTACTCCTTGGAAGGAAAGTTACGACCAACCTAGATAGCATATTCAAAAGTAGAGACATTACGTTGCCAACAAAGGTCCATCTAGTCAAGGCTATGGTTTTTCCAGTAGTGATGTATGGATGTAAGAGTTGGACTGTGAAGTAAGCTGAGCACTGAAGAACTGATGCTTTTGAACTGTGGTGTTGGAGAAGACTTGAGAGTCCCTTGGACTGCAAGGAGATGCAATCAATCCATTCTAAAGGACATCAGTCCTGGGTGTTCTTTGGAAGGACTGATGCTAAAGCTGAAACTCCAGTACTTTGGCCACCTCATGCGAAGTGTTGACTCATTGGAAAAGACTCTGATGCTGGGAGGGATTGGATGCAGGAGGAGAAGGGGACAACAGAGGATGAGATGGCTGGATGGCATCACCGACTTGATGGACGTGAGTTTGAGTAAACTCCGGGAGTTGGTGATGGACAGGGTGGCCTGGCGTGCTGCAATTCACGGGTTGCAAAGAGTTGGACACGACTGAATGAATGAACTGAACTACAAGCAAGGAAAGTTTGCAACTTGACTGTTTTGTTTGGAAGGAATCTGAGCTTGTAACTGAGAGAGAACTGTAGGCAATCCTAAGCAATGTTGATGGGGCTCCTAGGAGCTGGAATGGCTGTATAAAGGTAGAAGTGTGAAATGTTAGTCGCTTAGTCGTGTCTGACTGTTTGTGACCCCATGGACTGTAGCCCACCAGGTGTTTCTGTCCATGGAGTTCTCTAGGCAAGAATACTAGAGTGGGTATCCATTCCTTTTTCTAGAAGAGCATTGCTAAGATAAATATTGTCAGAATTAGAATGATGTTTTGTATAATTTCTTCATTTCTACTTAGCTATTCCTTTAGAAAGCAACAGCATGAAAATCTCATGACTCTTTCTACTTCCATCTTCCCATGTCAAATTAAGATTGAGCACCTCTAAAAATAGAAACATGAAAATAGTTGGTTTCAGTTTTATAAGTTTTTAATACGAAGTAAAAATGCACATATAGAAACCAGATGAAGGATTACAAGGCACAGTTTTCTTGTCTGTGTAGAACTGTCAGGGTTACATAGTATGATAGGTGGTCCCACCTTACATTGTAATATTAACAATAATAATGACAAGATTTGACTCTAAGCGTGTGCAGACTATTACACTAAGTGCTTTACACATGATATTCAGATGCTACCTGTCTCATTCTTCTCTTTGAGTTGCTCTTGACAAAAGTCTACTCTCATAAAAGTATTATTATCAAAGCACATAGAATTGAAAACCTATGTCCTAAAAGGGATAGAGGAGAGGTTTACAGCTTACAGTACATGGTGAACAGTGTCTAGTTGACTAGCTATTTGTGTTCTCTCCAAAGTCTTTGTTTTGTTCTTGTTCATTTGCTTAGTCATGTCTGACTCTTTGTGACCCCATGGACTGTAGCACACCAGGCTTCCCTATACTTCAGTATCTCATGAGTTTGCTAAAATTCATGTCCATTGAGTCAGTGATGCCATCCAACCATCTCATCCTCTGTTGCCCCCTTCTCCTTTTGCCCTCAATCTTTCCCAGCATCACGGTCTTTTCCAATGAGTTGGCTCTTCCCATCAGGTGACCAAAATACTGGAGCTTCAGCTTCCGCATCTGTCTTTCCAATGAATATTCAGGATTGATTTCCTTTAGGATTGACTGGTTTGATCTTTGTGCTGTTCAAGGGATTCTCAAGAGTGTTCTCCAGCACCACAGTTCAAAAGCATCAATTTTTCAGTGCTTGGTCTTCTTTTTGGTTCAGCTCTCACAACCATACATGACTACTGGGAAAACCATAGCTTTGACTGTACAGACCTTTGTCAGCAATGTGATGTCTCTACTTTTTAATACCCTGTCTAGGGTAGTCATAGCTTTTCTTCCAAGGAGCTAGTGTCTTTTAATTTTATGGTTGCAGTCACCATCTGCAGTGATGTTGGAGATCAAGAAAATAAATTTTGTCACTATTTCCATTGTTTCCCCACCTATTTGCCATGATGTGATGGGACTGGATGCCATGATCTTCATTTTTTGAATGTTGAGTTTTAAGCCAGCATTTTCACTCTCTTCTTTCATCTTCATTAAGAGGCTCTTTAGTTCCTTGTCACTTTCTGCTATTAGGGTGGTGTTATCTGCATATCTGAGGTTATTGATATTTCTCCTGGCCATCTTGATGCTAGCTTATGCTTCATACAGCCCAGCATTTCACATGATGTACTCTGCATGGAAGTTAAATAAGCAGGGTGACAATATACAGCTTTGACATACTCCTTTCCCAATTTGGAACCAGTCCATTGTTCCATGTCTCCTTTTAACAGTTGCTTCTTGACCTGCATACAGATTTCTCAGGAGGCAGGTAAGGTAGTCTGGTATTCCCTTCTCTTTAAGAATTTACAACAGTTTGTTGTGGTCCACACAGTCAAAGGCTTTAGTGTATTCAATGAAGCAGAAGTAGATGTTTTTCTGGAATTCCCTTGCTTTTTCTTTAATTCAACGCATGTTGGCAATTTGATATCTGGTTCCTTTGCCTTTTCTAAATCCAGCTTGTATATCTGGAATTTCTCAGTTCACATACTGCTGAAGTCTAGCTTGAAGGATTTTGAGGATTATCATGTGAAATGTGAAACTGAGCATGTGAAATGAGTGCCATTGTGTGGCAGTTTGAGCATTCTTTGGCATTTCCCTTTTTTGGGATTGGAATGAAAACCGACCTCTTCCGGTCCTGTGACCACTGCTGAGTTTTCCAAATTTAGCTAATTTTAGTTCCACTAAAACTGAGGAAGAGAGGAAGGTCTTCCTGGATTCATCCTCCAGGCATAATTTGGCCCAGCTCATTGATATTGTCTTTCCTAGCTCCTTGTTTTTCAGCTCTGAATATTCCTACCTATTCTTTGCTGTGAAGAGTATTATTTTTCTTCCTCATGTTGTAGGAACACCATGCTTAACACCCAGTCTCTGTATGCCACATCCACCAAACCAACTGCTTCTCAAAGCATCCTAATAAGATTAGAATGAAGATGGATCTACTCTATCTTCAAGGAATTCTCATACCTAATACCAAAAGAATATTTTTTTCATAACTTTAATTATATATTATCTAAATATACCCTCCCAACAGCCCTAAGGAGGTAGGTGTCAACACCTTTATTAATAATGCAGGACAAAAACTTATGTTCTGTAACATGAAATGCCCCACTCAAGGGGCATGCAAGGGTTAACGGAAGGGCTGTGTTTGAAAGCTGATTCTCACATCTTCCAAGCACTCCTTGTTGATTCCCACTTCTGTATCTTTGTGCCAAGTACTGCTCTTGAGAACCTCCCAGCAAACTTTGATCCCTGCCCTGCCCAGCTCAAATCACACATTATTTTGAAATTTCAAAGCACTATGACATAAAGAAGATTCTAAATGCCCTCTGAAGCTGAAGTTCCAATACTTTGGCCACTTGATGTGAAGGGCTGATTCACTGGAAAATACTCTGGTGCTAGGAACTGTTGGAGACAGAAGGAGAAGAGGGTGACAGAGGATGAGGTGGTTGGATGGCATCACCAACTCAATGGACATGAGTTTGAGCAAACTCTGGAAGAGAGTGAAGGATGGGGAAGCCTGGCACACTGCAGTCCATGGGGTCACAAAGAGTCGGACACGACTTAGCGACTGAAAAACAACAACAACAACAACAACAAATGCCCCCTGAGAGGAAAAACGTGTCACTTACAGAAACATGAAAATCAGCATGGCATCAGGCTTCTCAAAAACATTAATGGTAGAATAAAACAGAGAAACGCCTTTAAACCTCAGAGGAAAAGTTAATTCTATCTTAGATTTCTCAATGTGGTTGGTATATCAATTAAATGCAAGGGTACAATTAATATATTTTCAGTCATAGAAAGATCTAGAGAGCTTGCCTTTTATATGCCCTTTAAAACATATTTGAGGGTGTTCTCCAGCAAAACAGATGTATGAGCTAAGAAAGAGATTCAAAAAACAGAGGATCAAATGGACAACACCAAGAGTAGGTGAGGGTGTGGAGTAACAAGAACTCCCATACATAGGTACTGGGAGGGCAAAACGGTACTTTGGAAGACAGTTTGGAGGTTTCTTATAAAACTAAATATACTCATCATACGATCCAGTGTTTGTACTCATGGAATATATACAAAAAAGTTGGAAACTTATGTCTGCGTAAAAACCTGTACACAAATGTTTACAGCAGCTTCTTTTATAATTTTCAAAACTTGGAAACAACCAAGAGGTCCTTCAGTAGGTGAATGGATAAATAAATTGTGGTGCATCAATCAAGACAAAGGAAAACTGTGTGTGTGCGCATGCTAAGCTGCTTCAGTTGTGTTTGACTTTGTCGACCCTATGAACTATAGCCCACTGGGGTCCTCTGTCCATGGGATTCTCCAGGCAAGAATACTGCAGTGGGTTGCTGTGCCATCCTCCAGCAGATTTTCATGACTCAGGGATTGAATCCATGTCTCTTATGACTCCTGCATTGGCAGGCCCATTCTTTATCACTAGGGCCATCTGGGAAGCCCAAAGGACTATTCAGTTCAGTTCAGTTCAGTCACTCAGTCATGTCTGACTCTTTGAGACCCCATGAATTGCAGCACGCTAGGCCTTCCTGTCCATCACCAGCTCCTGGAGTTCACCCAAACTCATGTCCATTGAGTCGGTGATGTCATCCAGCCATCTCATCCTCTGTCATCCCCTTCTCCTCCTGCCCCAAATCCCTCCCAGCATCAGAGTCTTTTCCGATGAGTCAACTCTTCGCATGAGGTGACCAAAGTATTGGAGTTTTAGCTTTAGCATCAGTCCTTCCAAAGAACATCCAGGACTGATCTTTAGAATGGACTGGTTGGATCTCCTTGCAGTCCAAGGGACTCTCAAGAGTCTTCTCCAACACCACAGTTCAAAAGCATCAATTCTTCGGCACTCAGCTTTCTTCACAGTCCAACTCTCACATCCATACACGACCACTGGAAAAACCATAGCCATGGCTAGACGGACCTTTGTTGGCAAAGTAATGTCTCTGCTTTTGAATATGCTATCTAGGTTGGTCATAACTTTCCTTCCAAGGAGTAAGTGTCTTTTAATTTCATGGCTGCAAACATCATCTACGGTGATTTTGGAGCCCCCAAAAATAGTCTGACACTGTTTCCACTGTTTCCCCATCTATTTCCCATGAAGTGAAAGAATATTATTCAGTGCTAAAAAGAAATGAGCTATCTAGCCATGAATGCACATGAAGGAAACTTAAATGCACATTATTAAGTGAATGAAATCAATCTGAGAAGGCTATATCCAGTAAGATTCCAATTATATGACACTCTGGAGAAGGCAAAACTATGGGGACAGTGAAAAGATCAGTGGGCCAGGGGTTTTGGGAGAGAGGGATGAATAAATGAAGCACAGAGAATTTTCATGACAGTGTCATTCCTTATGATCTTATAATAATAGGTATATTATTATTGTAAAGACCTTATACACTTGCCCAAGCCCATGGAATGAACAACATCGAGTGGACCCAGGGCAAACTATGGACTTTGATTGAACATGATGTGTCTATGGAAGTTTACCGATTCTATCAAAAGTACCATTTGTGGGGTAATTCTGTCAGTGGGGAGGCCATGCGTGTGTGGGGGGTGAGAGCTATATGGGAAATCTCTGTACCTTCCGCTTAGTTTTACTGTGAACCTCAAAGGGCTCTAAAATATAAGTCTATTGAAAACAACAATGGCAACAAAAAGAGGATCCAACTGAGACCCTGATCTGGAAGAAACTCAGGAAGAAACCTGCAGGGAAGGGCTTCTGCCATATAAAGAAGGGAGTGGGGATAATGGATTAATTGATATGGTGCAGTGTTTAAGAAATGAGAATTATTATAATGATGGCTTTACAAAGAAAGGAAAAGAGATGATAAAAGCTCTGTAGGAAAGAAAATGTAATTGTGTGTCAGTAACTTGGTTCTATAGTTGATGACATTTTCATAATCTCAATCATTCTATGTTTTCTATGGATTCAAATATTCTTTTTTTTCAGAAGCAGAATAGAATACTGGTTAAAAAATCAGACTGACAGGATCCTCACTTCCTATCTGGAGACTTTGGACAAATGACTAAATTCGTTTTCACTATCTATACCACAGAGATAGTGCCTATTTCATTTGTTGCTTGTAAGGAGTAAATGAATCAATGCATACAAAATGCTTAGAACATTATCTGGCACATAAAAATCACCCAGCAGATACTAAGTATTAGCAAGATTTAAATGGAGTGATGTTACAAACCACTTTTGTAAAGCATAAACTAAGCAGAATATACCTAAAACTATTAAGTAAAAAAACAAACAACCAAACAAAAAAAACCCCCAAGACTATAGCAAAGCAGATTGAGTGAAAAAAGTGTTAATCACTCAGTTGTGTCTAACTCTTTGTGACCCCATGAACTGCAGCCTGCCAGGCTCCTCTGTCCATTCGATTCTCCAGGCAAGAATACTGGAGTGGGTTGCCATGCCCTTCTCTAGGGCATCTTCCTGACACACGGATCGCACCCTGGTCTCCTGCACTGTAGGCAGATTTACTGTCTGAGCCACTGGGGAAGCCTCAGTCAGAAGAGACAGCCAAAGAATCAAAGAATGGATCTGGTGACGCAAATGATGGGACAGAAGCTAGTCATTTTCCTTGAAATTCCATACATTTTGTTCTTTTCAATGTATACATATAATTTTGGTACATGTATTAAACAATAAAAATCCTTCGGCAAGAAACAGTTTTTCTCTCTAGTGTTTTGGTTCTCCAAATGTGGTCCACAAACCAGGAACACTGACAGCATTGTGAGAGATGCAGTCTCCTAGTCCCACCCCAAGCCTGAATCAGACTCCACTTTATAATAAGATTCCCATGTAATTCACACACGCATTCACCTTTGAGAAGCCTGGGTCTGTTTGTCACTTGCTTCCCTTTCTAAGGGGGTAAGACCAGTAGGAATCTGTTGACTGACTGAATAAATGAATGTCCAGCACCTTCTTACACTCATCCCCCAAACATATTGCTGAAAGCTAATATCAATGGAACCAAATAACCTAATTTAACTCAATTTTAATTAGCTTGATTGTTCATCTAACAGGTCTAGCTTTTTTCAGTATAGTGATGGGGGTTCCAAGTTGAACAGATACTGTTTAAAATATCACTGAGGTGCACAGAGTCAACTGATGGTAACATATGTAGCAGCAGGATGTGACACACAATATGCTATGGAGATATTCTCAGAGTGCAATGGGAGCACAAAATAATGTCCTTCCGATCATGGGAGAAGGACAGGACATAATTAAACCGAGTCTTAGCAGTGACACTCTGAAGCATGGCTTAGGGGCTGCATATCATACCAGAAACAGGGAGATCAGATGGGAGGTGAATAAAATAATCTAGAAAAGAAGTAAAGTGGATTTTAGTTGCAGCATTGGCAATGGGGACAGAATAGAGGGCAGATCTGAGAGATACCAAGGAGGCACACGTTGCAGGGTATGATGGATGCAGGGAGTAATCAAAAAGAGAAAGGTTCTAGTATGACTTTCATACTTTTAGCTTTGCTTGTTGTGTGTGTGGTGATGCTTTTTCACAGAAAGAGATGTATTTTTTGGCATGAGTGAGAGCCAGTAAGTTGGTGAACTCCTATAGCGTGTGATATTCTAGAGGAGATGCTCAGTGTCTTTGGGATATGTAGATCTGGTGCTCAGAAGGGAGAATGGCTCTCGAGACAGATTTGGATGTAATGATGCTGTAAATAACATTATCCATTGGAAAGAGATGACTAAAAGACAGATGTGTGTTTCAAATGTGAATATCAGACATTATATTACATAATGGGGGAGCATGGACATATAACAGTGAAGCAGGAAATTATATACTATGAAAGAATATGAGGACAAGTAACCTGGGAGTTAGTAGAAAAAACTAGAAAGAAGTATGATCATGCAAACATTTCAAACCTGTCTTCAATGTGGCCTGCTCGTTTTCTATTAATGAAGGTGAGACATTCAAATTACATGTATCCGGGCTAGGCATGCCTCCATTTTCACAATGATTTGCATGTAAGTTATGTAAGCTACTAAATTAATACTAATTCTAAATCTAGAAATCATGTTTGAGAGTTATATAACTGCAAGATGCTTATGCAATTTAGGGGTTGGCAAATATTTTCTGTAGAGGGCTAGATGATAAACACTTTAGGCTTTGTGGTCTAAGAAGTCTCTGTAACAACTCTGCTATTGTGCACAAAAGTAGCCACAGACTAAATGTAAACAAATGGATGTGCCTATGTTCTAGTCAAACTTTACGTATGAAAACTAAAATCTGCATTTCATATACTTTTAACATTATAAACTATTATTATTCTTTTGGATTTTTCAACCATTTAAAAATATTAAAAAATATTCTTAACTCTTTGAGACTATGCAAAAACAGGTGACTGGGTAGATCTGGCCCAAAGATTAAACTTGCTGACCCTTGATGCAATTACAGTCAAATAATGAATATTAATTTAAGACTATGACTTAATGGGTCAATATCTAAAAGACTGCTTGACAGGTGGCTCAAAGAATCCAGTTGCCAATGCAAGAGACACGGGTTCAATCCCTGGGTCAGGAAGATCCCCTGGAGAAAGAAACTATAACCCACTCCAGTATTCTTAACTGGGAAATTCTATGGGCAGAGAAACCTGGCAGGCTACAGTCCACGGGGTCACAGTCAGACATGACTTAGTGACTAAACAACAACAAGCTAAAAGATGAATAAAAGTGGAAATAGTCTCATATGGCATCTCTTTGCTATACTGAGTGCCACCATTCATAATTTATTCTGTGAAAATTCTGAATTAGAATATATACTAGCTTTCCCAATTTTAGTAACAGATCAACTGATCAAATTTGGCTTCAATGTTTAATCTCTTTATTGCTTTGCACCAGGGTGGGCTTAATAATATTGTGCTTCTTAGAAATTATCTCAGAAGGTAGGATTTTCCTTTTTAAATATTCCCCCTGCATTTAGCCAAAATTTTCTTTTCCTGATTCATCTCTTTAAGAATTTATTATCACTGGATTTCTTCAGCTACCTTAAAAATGAATGGGGTTTTCAGAGCAAAATAAATGCCATAAAATATCTGCAGAGAGAGCTTAATTTAGCAATTATCTGGAACATTAAAAGTTACCTAGCTTGATTCTGGAATAAGAGTGTCTCTTTCCAATAATGGAAACCATTTTGAATTCATGCGTGTAGCTGAGCCATATGACAGTGGGAATAAAGAGCATGCTAAATTTTTCAGGTCCATAACTGCCAAAAAGCAAAGCAATGAAACGTAACAATTTTCTAAAATCCCTGTGCCAGCTTCTTTATGATTCCAGCCATTATTTTCTGGAATGATAGTAATTTCCAAGTTTAATGTCAAAGTCTTTGATCTAACATCAACCTCAAAGAAATCACTGTGGAGATTTACAATAAAATCTCTAAAAGAATGGGTTTGAGAGGTTTACTTGCTGATTAAATTCACAGGAATTTTAAATAGGTATGGCAATAAGAAAAGAGAAACTTTCTCCTGAAAGTGATGGGCTATTTGTCCAAACAGCAGAGGAAATATTCATACCTGGGTTTGAAATCTCTTTTAAGATATAAATTTGGTTTTCATTTTATTTCATTATTATAAGCTGGTAGCCAGGAAGGTCAATGACATTAAAAAAAATGTTTTTATAATTTTCATGTCTTTGCAGAAAAATGATACCACAACTTAACCTAGAAACTATTTTTCTTTTTCAAGGGTCTCTCCAAATATTTGATCATATTGGAAAAAAGCAAAAATTTTAAAAAAGAACAAAACAATAAAATATTTCTCCTTGACTGCAACTGGAGAATATTAACAATATTCACAATTTGAGATTCTACTTTTCATGAATAATATTTTATATATCTTCTTTTCTGTGGTCTTTTCACATAGCAAATTGTCACATGGATAAAGCAATGTACAGGCATACTTCCTGCACTTCATTTTATTCTGCTTTGCAGATATTAGGTAATTTTTTTAATACAAACTGTAAACTTGTGACAACCTCACGTCAAGCAAGTCAATGCACACAATTCACGCAATTTCCCAACAGTCTTCATTCATTTCATGTATCTGTGTCACATCTGGGCAACTATCACAATGTTTCCAACTTTCTCATTATTATTCTATTTGTTGTGATGATCTGTGCTAGGTAATCTTTGATGTTATTATTTTAATTGCTGTAGGGCACCATGAACTGTACCCATATAAGATGGCAACCTTAATAGATAAATTTTGTGTGTTTAAACTGCTCCAGTGACTGGCCATTCCTCCATCTCTCTCCCACATTTCAGGCCTCCCTATTCCCTGAGCACTACAATATTGGAATTTAGCCAAATAATAACCCTACAATGGCCTCAAAATGTTCAAATGAAAGGAAGAGTCATACATCTCTCACTTTAAATCAAAATCTAGAAATGATTAAGGTGAGTGAGGAAGGCATGTCAAAAGCTGAGTCAAGCCAAAAGCGAGGCCTCTTGTGTCGAACAGTTAAGTTGTGATTGCAAAGAAAAAGTTCTTGAAGGAAACCAAAAATGCTACCCCAGTCAACACAAGAATGATAAGAATGCAAAACAGCCTTATTGTCGAGATGGAGAAGGTTCCATGGTTTGATAGAAGGCTGAATCAGCCATAACATTCCCTTAGGCCAAAGTCTGATAAAGAGCAAGGCCCTAACTCTCCACAGTTCTATGGAGGCTGAGGGAGATGAGGAAACTTTAAAAGTTTGAAGCTAACGGAGCTTAGTTCAGGAGGTTTAATGAAAGAAGTCATCTCCATTACAAAACAGTATGAGGTGAAGCAGAAAGTGCTGATGGAGAAGCTACAGCAAACTATCCAGAAGATCTAGCTAAGACAATTAATTAAGGTGGCAACATTCAACAATAGGTTTTCAATGCATACAAAACAGCCTTATATGGGAAGAAGATGTCAGCTAGAGAAAGCGAAAATGTTAGTAGCTCAGTTCAGTTCAGTAGCACAGTCATGTCCGACTCTTTGCGACTCCATGAATCATAGCACGATTCCATCACCAACTCCCGGAGTTCACTCAGACTCATGTCCATTGTGTCCAACTCTTTGCAACCCCATGGACTGTAGTCCACCAAACTCCATGGGATTTCCCTGGCAAGAACACTGGAGTGGGTTGCCATTCCCTTCTCCAGGGGATCTTCCCAACCCAGGGGTTGAACCCAGGTCTCCTGAATTACAAGCAGATTAGCACTGAGCCACCAGGGGTCAGTACTCATAGCTAGAGAGGAGAAGTCAATGCTCGGCTTCAAAACTTTAAAGGACAGGCTGACTCTCTTGTTAGAGGCTAATTCAGGTGGTGATTTTAAGTTGAAGCCAGTGCTCATTTACCATTCTGAAAATCCTAGGATGCTTAAGAATTATGCCAAATCTACTGCGCCTGTGCTATATAAATGAAAGAACAAAGCCTAAATGATAGCACATCTGTTTATAACATGGTTTATGAATATTTTAAGCCCATTGTTGAGATGGAGTGCTCAGAAAAAAAGATTCCTTTCAAAATATCATTGCCAATGCACCTGGTCATTGAAGAGCTCTGATGGAGATATACAATGAGATTAATGTTGTTTTCTTGCCTGCCAACACAATATTTACTCTACAGTCCATGGATCAAGAATTAATTTTGACTTTATTTAAGAAACACATTTTGTTAGGTGATAGCTGCCACACATAGTGATTCCTCTGATGGATCTAGGTGAAGTCAACAGAAAACCATCTGGGAAGGATTTACCATTCTAGACATTGTTAAGAACATTCTTGATTCACGGGAAGAGGTCAAAATATCAGCACTGCAGGAGTCTGAAAGAAGTTGATTCAACCCTCATGTATGACTTTAAGGGGTTCAAGACATCAGTGGAGGAAGTAACTATAGATGTGGTGAAAATAACAAGAGAACAAGAATTAGAAGTGGAACCTGAAGATATGACTGAATTGCTGTAATCTCACGATAAAAATTCCACATATGAGGAGGTGCTTTTGTGGATGGGCAAAAAAAGTAGTTTCTTGAGATGGAATCTACTCCTGCTGGATATTGTGTAAAGAGCATTGAAATGACAACAAAGGGCTCAGAAGATTACATAAATTTAGTTGATAAAGCAGTGGCAGGGTTTGAGAGGACTGACCCCAGTTTTGAAACGAGTTCTCTTGTAGGTAAAATGCTGTCAAACAGCACTGATGCTACAGAGGAATCGACTGGGGAAAGGAAGAATTGATGCAGCAAACTTCATTGTTGTCTTATTTTAAGAAACTGCTACAACCACCCAATCTTCAGCAGCCACCACCCTGATCAGTTAGCAGATGTCAACAACCAGGTAAGACCCTTCTCTAGCAAAAAAATTATGACTCACTGAAGGATCAAATGTAAGTTGCGTGGTTTTTTTTTTTAATTTAGGTTTACACTTTCTATTTTAGAAAAGTGCTATCATACATTTAATAGACTACAGTATATGGTAAACGTAACATACAAGCACTAGGAAACCAAAAAAAAAAAAAAAAATCATGTGACTTATTGTATTTGCTTTATTGTAGTAGTAGGGAACGAAACTGTGTGGTACAGACATACCTAGGAGATATTGCAAGTTTTGTTCCCTACTACTACAATAAAGCAAATACAAGAAGTCACATGAATTTGACATTACTTTGCCAACAAAGGTCCGTCTAGTCAAGGTTATGGTTTTTCCTGTGGTCATGTATGGATGTGAGAGTTGGACTGTGAAGAAAGCTGAGCGCCGAAGAATTGATGCTTTTGAACTGTGGTGTTGGAGAAGACTCTTGAGAGCCCCTTGGACTGCAAGGAGATCCAACCAGTCCATTCTGAAGGAGATCAGCCCTGGGGTTTCTTTGGAAGGAATGATGCTAAAGCTAAAACTCCAGTACTTTGGCCACCTCACGCGAAGAGTTGACTCATTGGAAAAGACTGTGATTCTGGGAGGGATTAGGGGCAGGAGGAGAAGGGGACGACGGAGGATGAGATGGCTGGATGGCATCCCTGACTCGATGGACATGAGTTTGAGTGAACTCTGGGAGTTGGTGATGGACAGGGAGGCCTGGCGTGCTGCGATTCATGGGGCCGCAAAGAGTCGGACACGACTGAGCAACTGATCTGATCTGATCTGATGTGTGTAATATTTTAAAATCCTCTCTTTTTAAAAAATCTCCTCAAATAAGACATGTGCAACTGTGTTCTGACTATTCAAGGAAATAAAAACAATGAATGATTAAATTTTATTCAGTGTATTTTATTAAGTTTTTAATTAAAATTTTTATTCGAAATTAGTAACCCATCTTGGGACTATTTCTATGAAATACTGTGCCCTGTTCATGGATAAAGAAGGTTTACTCTTGAAAACTTTTAGCAATACTGTATGTTACATTTTGAGGAAAAGTTTAGAATATGTTAGCCATAGTTTCTAATTTTTAATGCACAAAATCAGAAGAAATGAAGAACTAGATAAAGTCTTTCACAAGGGAGAAAGATCAGGTTCAGGCCTAATGAAGCTATAGTTTGTATCCAAAAAAGAGATCTCTGACTGCTTTGGAAAGAAAAAAATCAAACTTATTTATTGGTACAACAATGCCCATCAATTAAGAGACTTACTAACTTTACCCATTCTACAGAAATATATTTAATTTTGAACCAGATTTAAATATAAATATCTACTGGTCCTTTAGAAAGCTAATGACAAAATTCTGTTGAGTGCATATAATTCCATCACTTTTAGCATGTTCAACAGTCCCAGATCACATCAATACAAATGCATAAGGTATTATGTACATATATATTTCTTATCTCAATTTCTGCCCTTTCATGTCTTTGGACATTTGTGTCCACTTTGGGTTTGGAGTTCCTATCCAAGAACATATCTATGAAAGATACTATTATCTTCGAGCTAAGCAGAAATGAACTTTTCTAAATTGAAACAGTGTAGATTAATTCAGGTTTCAAAATGAAGAATAAAAGAACAATGTGGGTTTATTTAACAATATTTAAGTAGAATGTATTAAAGAACTATAAAAAGGTGTAAGTCTAATTGTAAACATAACTCGTTTGGGATCATTTTTAAAATACAATTCAGGAAGAAAATGTTTAAAATATTTTTAATGTTTAAAATATTTAAACATGTTTAAAATATTTATACATGCTTAAATATGTTTAAAATAATTTTGTGCAAAATGCAAGCAAATCTAATCAGTTTGGCATCAATTAAGCTCTAACAATGTACTTCAGTATCTCTCCTAAGTAGAGCGATCTGTTTTCCCTTCACCCAGGTCGATTTGTGCACATTATGGTGTCATCATAATTTTAAAACATACTGAGAAAATGACAGAGCTGCAAAATTAAAATAAATGATTAATGGTAGTTTTTTCATGTTTTGTACTAATAGGTATTACTGAGACTTTAAATTAATAGAGCTGTCAAGCTCACGGATGTTACAGATCCAGCAATGAACCAAAATGGGAATTATATATTCCACAGACACCTAAAGATGACACTTTGGAATATTTTAAATTTTAATTAGTAGGTGCAATTGTTTTGTTCCCTGTAACTACCGCAAATTAATTGGAAATTAGTCACAACCAATCTTTTTTTTTTTTTTTTTTTTAACCAATCTAAGATGAAGAGGTTGGTGCTCTACACCTTAACATCTTTGTTTGCAGGCCAGAAAGCATACATGCAGTAAATTGCATTGTCAATTACAAAAACAACAACTGTTGTGAAATTAGGGAAAAATTATGCACAGGTAAACAAAACTAATTAATGCATAAGTAACAGGGGAACACACAAAATAATGCCACTAAACACTAACATGCTAGTCTTTGCGGGGGGGAAGAGGCTTAGAAATGTAAATCTATGCAAGAGCATTTACCAGTGAAGTTTTAGGTAAAAGGATGCTTTTAGTTTATGTTCTATTTAACTGCTTTTGGAGTCTTACTACCACTCATACCTTAAAAAGTATGCCCACAAGAACAGCCACCTGATTATCCAACTGTGTCTCAAGATGACAGAAGACTGTTATTAATAGCTAATTTTCTTTTCCTCAAAATGCCAAGATTTATACCCATAACAAATGAAGAATCTTAAGGTTCATCCTTATTTTATGTTTAAATATTAAGTAAATAGTAATTTTCAGGTGTACACCCACCTATTAACAATTTTCCTACTGATAGTTTATGGGTTACCTCTTTCCTTTTAGCACCAAAAATACACATAACCTTGTCTACTTTTTCCCTTTTCTAAAGTAAGCCCATTAGAACCACTTAAGATTCCTTAAAAATGGTGTATCTGCTAAGGCAGCAAGTGTCAAGTTACAATAGCTGGGTAACTTTGAATGAGAAACTAATTTTCTTATCAATTTTTCAAAATAAAACTTCCCAGGAAGTCAACCTGATGCATTGCTGCTTCTAAGTCACTTTAGTTGTGTCCGACTCTGTGCGACCCCATAGACGGCAGCCCACCAGGCTCCCCCATCCCTGGGATTCTCCAGGCAAGAACACTGGAGTGGGTTGCCATTTCCTTCTCCAATGCATGAAAGTGAAAAGTGAAAGGGAAGTCGCTTAGTCGTGTCCGACTCTTCACGACCCCATGGACTACATACAGCCTACGAGGCTCCTCCGTCCATGGGATTTTCCAGGCAAGAGTACTGGAGTGGGGTGCCACAACTATTATTTAATATTATTTCAATCTAATAGACAATGCAAGGGTCTTGGGAGATTCAAGAGTTAGGCGATCTGCATTTTCATGCACTACTCTATTCTGCATGACTTTGAATATAATTTTCCTTTTATATAATTACTAAAGATGCTAAATATTATGGTGAAGTGATATCCTTTCCAATATGAGTTTATCTGTAAATGATTACAGGAAAACAGTAAAAATCACTGCTATATTTTCTATTAACACCTTGGCTAAATCTCAAAAAGATGTCAAATACTATCCCAACACAAAATACCATGAGTTTAACTATTTTCTCTCCCTGTATGACTCAGAATAACAAGGAAGTTAGTCTAAACACTGAAAAAGAATAAAATCCATGTGTATTATTGGTTATAACAAAACTAATAAACACTAGAAAATAATACTTTTTTAGTGTTGACAAATGAGATACAAACTAATTTTCAACAACCCTCCAGTACTGTCATAATTTGTAGGCAGCTGGTTTTAGTAATAAAGAAACAGTTCCACAAGTAAGCAATTCTCTGAAGTCCAGAGGTCACCAATACAACAAATATGAAACCCCAGATTCTGGTTTTTATTTCTGTTTTCTACCCATTGGGATACAGGTATTTTGCTATACTATTTCTAAGCAACTTTTTCCTCCCCTCCTTATGAAAATAACATAAAACACTATTTTCAAGGAATGAAAAATATTTTTAACCTCAGACTACTTTGAATTTCTGCAAATGGGCTAGAGAAGTGGACTTAGTTATGGATGCCAGTCTCTCAAATTTGCCCCATTCTCCCCATAAATCTTTTCATGGACTGTTTATATTTAGACTTTAGTAGCTTCTGGTCATGATTTGCCTTTAAAAATATTTATTATATCTTTGGTAATCCAGAGAGAGGTCTAAGCACATAAAGAATGGAAACAAGTGATCCAATATCAAAGAAAGACAGTGGCAAAGAATGTTCAAACTACCATACAATTGCACTCATTGCACATGCTAGCAAGGTTATGCTCAAAATCCTTCAAGCTAGGCCTTAGCAATACATGAACCAAGAACTTCCAGATGTACAAGTTGAGTTTAGGAAAGGCACAGGAATTAGAGGTCAAATTGCCAACATCTACTGAATCTTGGAGAAAACAAGGGAATTCCAGAAAGACATCTATACTAAAGCCTTTGACTGTGTGGACCACAACAAACTGGAAAATTCTTAAAAAGATAGGAGTAACAGACCATCTTACCTGCCTCCTGAGAAACCTGTATGCAGGTCAAGAAACAACAGTTAGAATCCAACATGGAACTGGTTCCAAACTGGGAAAGGAGTATGTCAAAGCTGTATATTGTCACCATGCTTATTCAACTTCTATGCATAGTATATCATGTGAAATGTCGGGCTAGACAACTTACAAGCTGGAGTCAAGATTGCCAGGAGAAACATCAACAGCTACAGATATGCAGATGACACCACTCTAATGGCAGAGAGCGAAGAGGAACTAAATAGCCTCTTGATGAAGGTGAAAGAGGAGAGTGAAAAAGCTGGCTTAAAACTCAACGTTCAAAAAATGCAGATCATGGCATCCAGTCTCATCACTTCATGGCAAATAGATGGGGAAACAGTGGAAACAGTGACAGACTTGATATTTTTTGGCTCCAACATCACTGCAGATGGTGACTAGAGCCATGAAATTAAAAGACACTTGCTCCTTGGAAGGAAAGCTATGACAGACCTAGACAGAATATTAAAAAGTAGAGACATCACTTTGCCAACAAAGGTTCGTCTAGTCAAAGCTATGGTTTTTCCAGTAGTCATATATGGATGTGAAAGTTGGACCATAAAGAAGGCTAAGTACTGAAGAATGTATGCTTTTGAACTGTGGTGTTGCAGAAGACTCTCGAGAGCCCCTTGGACAGTAAGGATATCAAACCAGACACTTCTAAAGGAAATCAACCCTGGATATTCATTGGAAGGAGTGATACTGAAGCTCCAATACTTTGGTCAGTTGACAAGAAGAGCCGACTCATTGGAAAAGACCCTGATGCTGGAAAAAACTGAAGGCAAAAGGAAAAGGAGGTGGCAAAGGAAGAGATGGCTGTATAGCCTCACCCACTCAAAGGGCATGAGTTTGAGTAAACTCCGGGAGACAGCAGAGAACAGAGGAGCCTGGCAGTCCATGGGGTACATGACTTAGCAACTGAACAAAAACAATCCACCTGATAGTATTGTATTTTCTAATATAATATCACATGAAATTCTCATTTAAATGGTATCCCCAAGCAGAAAGGATTTTCATGATATTCAACTTTACAAGTGGGCTGAAAGGGCCATTAAAACAATCTCTCTTCTTAAAACTATGCAATTTGCTTCTCTATGTAGGTGCCCTCTGCTTGGTTTGCAGTGGTCAGAAGCTGCCTGAGAAAATCTCACCGCCTGGCTCTTTGTTTTACACCTGCACTCCTTTACCCACTACTGTGCATTACAAAAATTTCAGAGGCCTTCTATTTTCTCCTCTTTGAACTTTTATCCTTAGGCAAATAAGCCCAATGAACTGATGATGAGACTAGAAAAAATAAGAAATAGTCCCAGTTTTATAATTCTTTACTTCATGACCTCAAACATTCACCTAACCTCACTGCCACAGTCTAAAACCCTCCCATAAAATCACATAACTTACTTGCAACAGTCTATAAAACATGTTTACCTACACATGAAGTAATCTAAAAAAAAAAAAAAAACCCTCATATGGTCATCCACATCATTACTGTCTAGACAAATACCTAAAACTTACCTTTATTTGTATGGGAGGGTAGAAAATCTGTCTTTTTGGTTGATTACTTTTACTCAAGTGACAAGGTAAATGTGATCTCTGCTTAAATGCAGGACACAGGAATGGAAGAAAATTGAAGAAGTTTTCTCATAAAGAATAAGATTTATGATTCAAGGTTTAGAGCACTTCTGAGATTTATGACCAACCTAGACAGCATATTGAAAAGCAGAGACATTACTTTGCCAGCAAAGGTCTGTCTAGTCAAGGCTATGGTTTTTCCAGTGGTCATGTGTGGATGTGAGAGTTGGACTGTGAAGAAGGCTGAGCACCGAAGAATTGATGCTTTTGAACTGTGGTGTTGGAGAAGACTCTTGAGAGTCCCTTGGACTGCAAGGAGATCCAACCAGTCCTTTCTGAAGGAGATCAGCCCTGGGATTTCTTTGGAAGGAATGATGCTGAAGCTCTCACGTGAAGAGCTGACTTGTTGGAAAAGACTGTGATGCTGGGAGGGATTGGGGGCAGGAGGAGAAAGGGACGACAGAGGATGAGATGGCTGGATGGCATCACTGACTCGATGGACATGAGTCTGAGTGAGTGTCCATCACCAACTCCGGGAGTTGGTGATGGACAGGGAGGCCTGGCGTGCTGCAATTCCTGGGGTTGCAAGGAGTCGGACACGACTGAGCGACTGAACTGAACTGAGATTTATTTAGAATTTTTGTAAAATACGTGTAAGTGGGGAATATACTGTGAAATCTGAAGTTGGCAGATAGGTACTTCTGGCTAATAATATACCAATTTTATGGGGACTATTCATGCAGAGCTCAATACAGCCAAATACAAAATCTAAGGAGAGGGGTGGTGTTTTCTGTTCTAGTCAAAAAAGAAGTAAGCACATTCCGTGACTGTCCCACTGAAGGCAACTACACACCCTGCACAGAACGCACGGCACAGCTAAGCATGGACTGCTGAGAAGCAAGCAACAGTAGGTAGACTGGGGAAGGAAACCAGAGCAGGGCGTGTCCCTGAACCAGTGACATCTTCCTGTTTTTTTCCTCCCCTCTCATATTTATCAGTCTGGAGTTAAATGTGGCTTAACACTTGGAACTGTACAACAAGTACAGATGGAGAGCTCCATCCAAAATCCCTGTGTTTCTGGTTCAAGGGGTAGGAAATGAATGACCTGTCGGGAGAGGTCAGAGCGGGTGAGAGAGGTATCTTGCTTCATTTCGCCCCTCCCCTCGCCGCCTCAATCTCTCCGACCCCAGTCACCTGGGAATTCCATAGCAGTGGCAGGTGCCTACAGCTCCAGTGACGCTCTCCCTGGTCCATGAAACTATGATCCTCAAATCATGGGCAAATATCTACTGATTTTTTCTCTCTTTATCCCCTTACTACAGGGCCCTGGAGGCAGGAGCTATATGAAGAAGTACATGGCAATGCAGAGAAACGAAAGCCTTGTATTTATAATCAGAGGAGCCCTGGGAGTCAAAAACCATCAAGGAGATCCTGGAGTGGAGAGGACCTCAAAAAGACTATCTGTTAAAGTTGTATATGATCCCCTGAGTTTTCCCCTGAGGAGTATATGCATAGATTTGACCTTATGAAGCCTAACATAGAGAACTGAATTTTCAACAGAAAAAAAATCAATGACCAAAATAAAAGTTAACTGCATGGGCTCAAGAACAGCATGGAGATAAGGGAGGAAAAAGTCAGTGAGCTTGAATATAGGTGAATAGATATTATCTAGTATGAGGAATAGAAAGAACAAAGAGGAAGGAAAAAATTAACTAAGGCTCAGATATTGAGATACTATATAAATATCTAAAACATGTCATCAGAGTTTAGAAGGAAAGGAGAAAGACTGTGGGCTTAAGTCAATATTTGAAGAAATAATGATTGAAAACTTCCCAATGTGGCCAAAGACATAAACCTGCAGATTCATGAAGTTCAGAGAAACCAAAACAAGAATAAGTTCAAAGAAATCCATGACCAGACTCATCAAAATTAAAACACTGAAGAGTCAAGACAAAGGAAAAAAAAAATTCTTGAAAGAAGCCTTGGAAAAATGATGCATTACATTTTGCAGAGCAATAATTCAAATATGGACTTTGCATCAGAAACCATATTATGTAAGTGAGGTATGAGGAGGAAGTGAAGGTGAAATCATAAAATGCTTACAATTAAGTCAGAAGAACTGGACAATATCAATAGAAAATATCAATAGAGAGTCACAGGAGTGCAAAGAATCAGTTTATTTCAGATAGATACGGAGTTTAAAAGGTTTCATGAGGAAATTGATGCTAAGCTTGCCATTGAAGGAAAAGATCTTATTTTATTTTTGGTATATGTGCATTTATATTCTATTGCTTTCCAGAAAGATTTTAAAGTAACATATAAAAATATACATATCCCAACAGCACAGGATAATTAATTCAGGCAAAATAATAAACCATAGGAAAGATTAAATGAGTCCTAGAGAACTGTTAGAAGAAACTAGATTCCCTGTGAGCATGCTTGAAGGCAAGAAGAATGTGTCTATTTCTAAACCACAAAATAAGGGATGGAGACTTTAGGTACATAATTAAGCAGTATGAATAGAAAGCCTTTGGAGAGTGGTCCTGACGAAGTATAGTTGGCAGATGGAAGCCTTGGGAGAGTGATTTAATGACGTGACAAGGACACTGAACTCTATGCTGTAAGAAATGAAGAGGCAGTGAACTTTGAGATCAGGAAGTTGGATGATCATAACTATGTTGCTCAGTAGCAATTCTGGCAATCAGATGGATGGCTTTGGCTACACTATTTAATACATTAAATAATGTATTAAACAAAGAGGAAAATGTAAACAAGGTGAAAAAGAACTGAATTCTGTTATAAACGATAAGCTGTAATTGACTACTAATACAAGCAACTGAGTGAGGTGGCAAAATCTCATAATTAAGGGAAAAAGCATTAGAGCCCACTGACTGCCTCTAATTGTGTGGCCTTGAACAAAGTGGTTGGCTTATCTGTTTCAGGTTTTAATTGTTTAATTTATGATATGGTATGGTTTCCCAGGTGGTGTACCGGTAAAGAAGCCTCCTGCCAATACAAGAGGTGCAGGAGACATGGGTTTGATCCACAGGTCAAGAAGATCCTCGGGAGTAGGAAATGGCAACCTATTTCAGTATTCTTGCCTGGAAAATTCCATGGGCAGAGAAGCCTGGTGGGCTACAGTCCATGGGGCTGCAAAGAGTTGGACATGACTGAGCAACTGAGCACACACATAGGAGTTACAATAACTTTACTGACTTCTTAGGGTTGTTTTGAGGATCAAATAAAAATATGAATATACAGGACAGAAACTGGTAAGTGATGCTAAATAATGTTAAACAGTATTACTATGGTTTCTTCCAAACATCTTAATGACATCTAAATATTTTGAAATTTAATTAGCCTTCATCTACATATCACTAAATTCCTGGAACTGGAAAATCTTACATTTATAAAATTTGTGCTTTCTTTCTTAATGTCCTGAGATTAATTTGTATTTCAGCAAATGGTTTCAGATAAAATAACACTTTAAAATTATGATTATTTTAAATAATTACAACAAGCACATCAATAAAATTTAATAGGCTCCAAAACTCTGTTTCTCCTTTAAAGAGTTTGCATTTTAAAACTGTTCTGAATATATTCTCTTTACAAAAACAAGTGTCAAAATGAAGACAAACTCCAAGTAACTTCAGTGTTTAGGGCTGTAGGAAAAAGATCCAACCTTCCTAAGAGAGGGGGCAGGCAAAGGCGAGGCAACTAGCCAATGTCTGAATCAATTAGATGCTAGAGCCAGAGAAGGAAACTGGCATGCAAGCCAGAAAACAGCATCTTACAGAATGGCCCACACAGTGGAAATGGGGACTGAAGGAGGGAGTTGGTTCATGGGCACTCAGTGAGCAAGTATGTGTCACACAAATACTAGGGATCACGAAGCAAGACTACCAGGCTTGGCAGGGATTGCCTGACTACCGAGTCAGAGCTGAGTTGAGTGTTGAAGGTATTTAATATTAGAGGCTGAGATTGGGCAAGTGGGTCAGAGTCCTGAGAATCATCATACAAAGGAGTATATTTAAAATAGGCAAAACAGGACCAAAATACTTGTAAAGGCCTTCACTAGAAGTTGCCTTGACTTCAGCTATCACCTTCATATTTCACCTGTGGTCATTTCACCATTTAGTTCATGATGTGTTCCTGACTTCCTTCCCATCCTCTACCACATGGAAGAAAGTTTCAGGCATCCTTTCTGAATTAATCATACACAAAGCGCCCAGAGTGATACTGCATTACAACCTCTTTGGCATCACTTTTCATAAAAGTAACACAAGTAATAATTCACATATGACTATTAATATTTCAACATATTAATAGAACGCAGCCTATACAATGTGTAAAATGAATACATAATTGATAATACAGAAGGAAGTGGCCCAAGAAATTTAATTGTCTTATATCAGGAAACAGATTAAATCTTTTAAGGTTAAGAAAGTATTTCTTCCTGGTACATTCAAAATTCTTTGCTTTGAGAATGTAATGAATAAAGATAACTTAAAATAACTTTTGCTGCTACTGCTAAGTCACTTCAGTCATGTCCAACTCTGTGCGACCCCACAGACGGCAGCCGGCCAGGCTCCCTGTCCCTGGGATTCTCCAGGCAAGAACACTGGAGTGGGTTGCCATTTCCTTCTCCAGTGCATGAAAGTGAAAAGTGAAAGTGAAGTCGCTCAGTCATGTCTGACTCTTTGGGACCCCATGGACTGCAGCCTACCAGCTTTTACATGTATGTATATATGAAATGTATGAGAATGAATTGCTAGCCAACCTATATTATATTCAGTGAAAGATTTAGTAGAAAGCATTTTTTAAAATTGTTATACTTCTCCAAGAATTAGTTAAGGAACACAAACTCAAAATACGCATGGTGTTGGCAGCTAATGGTGTGTGAGGCACAGTGTTATTCTCTGGAGGTAGAGAGGTGACCAAAATCATAGTGTCAGACCTCAGTAAGCTTATGTCTACCAAGAAGCTAGTCAAAAACCCAATGATTTCAATTTAACATTGGTAGCTCTTTGATAAAGCCATAAAGCACTGGGGCTGAGTTTTCAGACTAGTAGGGATCACAGATGAGATGGAATGAAGGGAGGGCTGATATTCAAAAAAGGAAGAGTGGACGCATGAAACGAGTCTCAAAAGACGAGTTGTGTAATTCAACTGAAGACGAAAAGTTTATTTGGGCAAAAGCAAAGTATATGAAAATATAAAAAAGAAGTAATTGATGATTGCAATGAAACAGGAAGCTTGATTCAAATTATACTTTATCAGATAGAAAGTAATTAAATGTTTTAATTAGAAGAGTGCCAGGGTGAGATTAGTATATAGCACCCCACTCCAGTACTCTTGCCTGGAAAATCCTGTGGACAGAGGAGCCTGGAAGGCTGCAGTCCATGGGGTCGCAAAGAGTCGGACATGACTGAGCAACTTCACTTACACTTTTCACTTTCATGCATCGGAGAAGGACATGGCAACCCACTCCAGTATTCTTGCCTGGAGAATCCCAGGGATGGGGGAGCCTGGTGGGCTACCATCTATGGGGTCACACAGAGTCGGACACGACTGAAGCGACTTAGCAGCAGCAGCAGCAGTGATCATTTTGGTAGAAAAGTTAAGGATGGATTTAAATAGGAAAAAAAAAAATGGAGAAGGGGAAAGACTGATGAGGTACCTCATGAGAGAGAGAAATGAAATGGGCCAAATCTAGGACAATGGTGGTAGGGATTAAAAGAAAAGACTCAGAAATATGACACTTGATCAAGTGTGCACAGATACTGAATTTTAGGGTGTGAAGAGAAGTATAGGATGACTCTCATATTTCTAGCTTAGGAAACAAACACTGAGCTCCACTAGCTCAATATGGTAAAAGGAAGGATAGGAATTCAGGAACTTAAGGAGAAGTCATTAATAGTGAGTGGGGAGGAGATGGAAGAAGGTGCATGAAGAGTCCATTTTGGTTACATTGAATTTAAGGCTTAGTATGGTTGCTCCTCACTTAATGAAACTTAAATTAGGCACCCATCACTTGTAATAAATTGGGGTGGGAGGGCTGGGTGTGCAGATCCAATATGAAATCTGACCTAGGGCATGACCTCTCATACATTACTACTCTCCCTTCTCTCCTATTGAAACTATTCTTTTTTTTCCTTACCACAATGAGAACATATTGACTACAAAGTCAGTATATTCCAAGTCCTCAGGGAGAAGGACTGGGAAGAAAGAAGATAGGAAGGGGAGCATAGTTAAGTTCTAGACTCCACCCTGAAGAAAGGCTCTTCATGAACTGCTTCAACATAATGTCTTCTAGAATCAACTGTGTCTTTGTCATGCTTATGCAACAGAAGATTAGATGGTTGGATGGCATCACTGATTCAACAGACATGAACCTGGGCAAACTCCGGGAGGTGGTAAGGGACAGGGAAGTCTGGCATGCTGCAGTCCATGGGGTCGCAAGGAGTCTGACACGATTTGGCAACTGAACAACAATTGTTAAACGGTTAAAATCTGTTCTCCATTAACTCATTGACTCTTACAAAACTGAACACAGGCATAACTAACAAGTTTCTGTTGACTACTTTATAGTAAGTTGATAATCATAAAAATAATTGCAAAGCATACATTTGAAGAGATAGCTTTAAACTCTTGCTTTCCGCCCCCCGCCCCCACTGACCTGATAGTTGAACTTAGAATTGGTAAAATCTGTAAGTGAATATCACCTTAATTTTTTTCAGTTGCTTTTTTTTTTAATTGTGGTACAACATATGTTATGTAGAGTTCACCACTGTAATCATTTTAAAATATATAATTCAATTGCACTAAGTACATTCATGCTATTGGGCAACCATCACCACATCCATCTCCAGAATTTGTATTACTCTGGTTTTTAAAAAGTGTTCATTGATTTAAGAATCAAGACCTATTTGTCATTTGCTTTTCTATTTTAAATATTTCGCTTACAGAAAAGCAGAACTTCTGCTATGCTCTAAAATTATATCTAGAGCAATCCCTTCATAAATTGAGTATCAGCTTATGGATATTTAAATTCAGCAAAGAATTTGAACATTCTATCATTTTGATGTTCTGTAAGAGGAACAATGTGTTATTCAAGTGAAGCAAAGAACACTCTTTGGTCCAACCATACCAATGCTATGAATACTAAATATTCTCTATAGTTAAAATGAAATTTAAAGTTCAGATTTCCATGTGGTTCTAGGAAAAAGAGGGTATGCCAGAATGTGAAATAACAATAATGAGCCATAGTCTAGTACAGTTCTTGGCCCACTGTGTAGACTGCAATAAATGTCTTAAATGAATAAGAGAAATTACACAGAGAGAAAACTGAAGCAGACATTATATAAAACCTGTTACTAATTTAACCATTGTTTAGATCATGGTAATTAATAGCTGAAATGAATATCTTGTTATTCTTTGAGAGAAAAGTTAACAAAAGAGTCATTAGAAAAGCTTGTGTGAAATATGCTACATGTATTATAAAATATTAATTAGATTTTAATAGATAACAGACTTCATCTGTTGGCTGCGGAGAGGCAGAGGTGATTTATTAATAGCAAAGGTCATGCTGTAGTGTGGCAGGCCACTGGGATGGCCTGGGGCCCTCTCAGGTGGAGAGCCAGGGTGGGGAGCAGCCATGAAGGAGCTGGACAGTAGAGCCAGGCTAACTGCATTTTAGCTTCTACTCTGCCACTTAGCATGTGTGGAATCAGGCAAACTAACCTTTGTCTGCCTCAGCTGTCTTACCCATAAAATGAAGCTTATTATATGCTTTCTGTGAGAATTCAAAGTGTCAATACAGGTCAAGTGACACAAACTACAAGCTTAATAAATGTTAGAGATTACTGTTGCCATTAATCTTTCTTGATTTAAAACATGGCACAGGGACTAAATCTCCCTTCTCTCTGAGAAGAGTCCACAACAATGCAGGGTACTCATGGAAGCTGTTTGGTTTCTCTGTCTTTCATTTATTCTTTTGTGACCCAGACTGAAGACCAGTGACCTTTCATTAAAACAAGAATACTGCTATTACCACTGCCACTACCGTCCTGCATCCTGACCACGAGCACCGCCTACACTGATAGCACCTCTGCCAGTTCACCTTGACCACCACTGGCCGCCATCAGCACTCGCACCAACATCATCAAACTACCATCACCGCAGGCTTCACCATGACCACCACCATCCCCATCTCTACAATCAGTGTATCACTGCCACCACTGGCAACAATAGTAACAGGACCTTTAATATACATGTGAGTGTAAAGGTGTAAAGGTCACTGGGAGAGTGAAGAATAAGAAACAAGATGCAAATATACACATGCTGGTAAAAGGAGGAACAGGAAATTTCTTAAAAGATACTTCGAATCAAGTACAGAGATATAAGAAGGCATAAGAAATTGCCATCCTCGAAAGACTTTTTGACAAGTTTGTCTTACATCATTCTTATAGAATTACTAGATTTACTGCAGAGTAAAGGGTACTGTCATTCTCAGATGGCAGCTACCTCCATGGTTCATCTCCTTCCCTCATTCCTATCCCTCATCCCAAGGGAACTCTTTAACAAATTCTCCTTCTTTCACCCCCAGAATGTACCTCAAATCCACCCACTTCCTAGCCACTATTGCTGTCCAAGCTCAGAGTGCTTTGTTGAACCTTATGTCCCAGTTGCCACTCAACACAATCCATTCTCCACACAGCAGTTAAGGTGAACTTTAAAAATGTAAATCAGATGATGCGTAAAGCCTTCAGCAGCTTCCTATTGTACTCTGAATTGGATGTTAATTGTTCACCATCATTTTTTTCTACTCTGTCTCCTGCCCATCTTTTCTACTTTGCCTCTTACACTCTCACCCCACATCTGAAACTTTGGTCACACCATCCCTCTTACTGTTTAACACACTGAGCTTTTGGATCCGTCTTTGAAAAAGGCCTCCCAGACACACTTACCTAAAGTAGTCTTTTTCATACTCCATCTTCAGTTCCTCTTCATCATATTTCATACCTCTTGTAATCAAAAGTTATATTATGCATGTTTCTCTATATTTATTGATTTATTAATTTACTTAATCTCCTATTATCAGAATGTAAGTTCCTTGAGGACAATTATATTATTGAATACATTCTATTTCATGTTCTTATTACTCCAATGTTTTATTATGTGATCAGAGTTCTATTTTTAGTGCCAAGATTAGCACCTAACATATTATTGAAATGTAATATTCACTTAAAAATGAAATTTAGTGAGGTCTAAATGTCTGAATTAAATAATATCTCACATAAAGACACTATAATGCAGTCTTTCTATAGATAAGGAAGCTCTCAAATTCCAACTGGAGGCAAAGAAGAGATGAGTAATACATTTAGGAAGAATAATGTCTGAAGGTCCCATAAATATTTTTCCTATAAGGTATTTGGAAATAATTATAAGAAAGGTTAAGAGAAACCTTAACAAATTTGTTTAGTTTCACAGTTTATAACTGTGGTTATATGTGGTTATATATAGATAACTATGGTATCTAAAGATTACACTTTGGCTAACATAAGCATTCAACTCTCAATCATTGCCAAAGGCATATATTGCCTAAAACCTGAATGCAATGGCTCTGTCATATAAAAAAACAAAAAACAAAGCAAAAAAGGCTCTTGGAGATAGGTCCAAAGCTTAGGTATTGTGATTATTTACTTATAGGAGTATATGATTAGTTAGCTATCCAGGATATAATATCTGGGAAACAAACAGGAAAGTGAAATAGCTTTTAATTACTCTGTACTCACAGTGCATGGGGTCTGCATCCATGGTTCCCCATCAATCTGCATTGGCAGAGACTTGCTGGTCCTGGAGAAAAAAAAAAAAAAACAATCCAAGTCTAGCACAGAAATACTTTATACAGCAGACTATATGTCCCATATAAAATGGTGAGACCAGGGAATGCAAATATGGTAAAAGCTGGGTTCTGTTCTCAAGTAATCTTTTATAAAAGGAACTTCAGCTCTTGACTTGGGCTCCCCAGGAGGATCAATGGTGAAGAATCTGCCTGCCAATTCAGGAGATGCAGGTTCAATCCTTGGGCCAGGAAGATTTCCCTGGAGGAGAAGGTGGTGGCCTACTCCAGTATTCTTGCATGGAGAACCACATGGACAGAGGAAACTGGTGGGCTATAATCCATGAGATCACAAAGAGCTGGATATGACTGAGCACAAACCTTGACTATCAATGAATACCCTGTACCTTAGTTACAAATATGTTAAGTGCTTCCTGGTAAATGTGATGATATACACAAAAAATTCTGGATAACAAAAGACAAATGTAGGGTGTATAGTTAATGACACAATCCAAATTACTTGGTTTGTTTCCAAGGCAAATCATTCAACATTACACTAATCCAAGTCTATGCCCCAAACACTAATGCTGAAGAAGCTGAAGCTAAGTGGTTCTAAGAAGACCTATAAGACCCCCTAGAACTAACACCAAAAAGAGATGTCCTTTTCATCATAGGTGACTGGAATGCAAAAGTAGAAAGTCAAGAGATACCTAGAGTAACAGGCACGTTTGTCCTTGGAGTACAAAATGAAGTAGGGCAAGGCCTAACAGAGTTTTGCCAAGAGCTAACCCTTTCAACAACATAAAAGATGACTCTACATATGTATATCACCATATGGTCAATACCAAAATCAGACTGATTATATTCTTTCCAGTTGAAGATGCAGAAGCTCTATACAGTAAGTAAAAACAAGATCGTGCACTGACTGTGGCTCAGATCATGAACTCCTCGTTGCAAAATTCAGGGTTTAGGGAAAACCAGTAGGTCCTTCAGGTATGACCTAAAGAAAATCCTTTATGATTATATAGTGGAAGTAACAAATATATTCAAGGGATTAGATCTGATAGAGTGCCTGAAGAACTATGGTTGAAAGTTTGTAGTACTGTATAGGAGTCAGTGACCAAAATCATCCCAAAGCGGGGCGGGGGGGAAAGCAAGAAGGCAAAGCAGTTGTCTTAGAAGATTTTACCAATAGCTTAGAAAAGAAGAGAAGCAAAAGGCAAAGGAGAAAGAGAAAGATATACCCCTCTGAATGCAGAGTTCCAAAGAACAGCAAGGAGAGGTGAAAAAGCCTTCTTAAATGAACAATGAAAAGAAATAGAGGAAAACAATAGAAGACTAGAGATCTCTTCAAGAAAATTAGAGATACCAAGGGAACATTTCATGCAAAGATGGGTGTAATAAAGGACAGAAACAGTCTGGCCCTAATAGAACCAGGAGACATTAAGAAGAGGTGGTACAAATACACAGAAGAACTATATAAGAAAGGTCTTAATGACTCGGATAATCACAATGATGTAGTCACTCACCTAGAGCCTGATATCCTAGAGTGTAACGTCAAGTGGGCCTTAGGAAGCATTACTACGAACAAAGCTAGTGGAGGTGATGGAATTCCAGCTGAGCTATTTCAAATCCCAAAAGATAATGCTGTGAAAGTGCTTCACTCAATATCTCAGCAAATTTGGAAAACTCAGCAGTGACCACAGGACTGGAAAAAGTCAGTTTTCATTTAAATCTCAAAGAAGGGCAATGCTAAAGAATGTTCAAACTACAGCACAATTACACTCATTTCATGTTAGCAACGTAATGCTCAAAATCCTTCAAGCTAGGCTTCAGCAATATATGAACTGAGAACTTCCAGATATACAAGCTGGACTTAGAAAAGGCAGAAGAACCAGAGACCAAATTGCCAACATCCGTTGTTCATAGGAAAAGCAAGAGAATTCCAGAAAAACATCTGCTTCATTGACTACACTAAAGCCTTTGACTGTGTGGATCACAACAAACTGTGGAAAATTCAAGAGATGGGAATACCAGACCACCTGACCTGCCTTCCGAGAAACCTATATGCAAGTCAAGAAGCAACAGTTAGACTTGGACATGGAACAACAGACTGGTTCCAAACTGGGAAAGCAGTATGTCAAGGTTGTATATTGTCACTCTGCTTATTCAACTTCTATACAGAGTATATCATGTGAAATGCTGGGCTGGATGAAGCACAAGCTGGAATCAAGATTGCCAGAAGAAATATCAATAATCTCAGATATACAGATGACACCACCCTAATGGCAGGAAGCAAAGAGGAACTAAAGGACTCCTTGATGAAGATTAAAGAGCACGGTGAAAAAGCTGGTTTAAAACTCAACATTCAAATAACGAAGATCATGGCATCCAATCCCATTATTTCATGGCAAAAAGATGGGGAAAAATGGAAACAGTGACAGACTTTATTTTCTTGGGCTCCAACATCACTGCAGACAATGACTGCAGCCATGAAATTAAGATGCTTGCTTCTTGGAAGAAAAGCTATGACAAACCTAAACAGCATATAGAAAAGCAGAGATATCACTCTGCCAGCAACGGTCTGTATAGTCAAAGGTTTGTTTTTTCCAGAAGTCATGCATGGATGAGCGTTGGACCATAAAGAAGGTTGAGCGCTGAAGAATTGATGCTTTTGAAATATGGTATTGGAGAAGACTCTTGAGAGTCCCATGGACTGCAAGGAGATCAAACCAGTCAATTCAAAATGAAATCAGCCCTGAATATTCACTAGAAGGACTGATGTAAAAGGTGAAGCTCCAGTACTTTGACCACCAGATGTGAAAAGCCACTCACTGGAAAAGACGCTAATTCTGGGAAAGATAGAAGGCAAAAGGAGAAGGGGCCTCAGAGGATGAGATGGTTGAATGCATCATCAACTCAATGGATATGCGTTTGAGCAAACTCAGGGAGATAGTGAAGGACAGGGAAGCCTGGTGTGCTGTAGTCCATGGGGTGGCAAACCGTCAGACATGACTGTGTGACTGAATAAGAACAACAGCAAAATGAGCCTCCTTGTTTTCATGCAATCGCATGTTGCAAATGTGGAGGAAAAGTGTTTGATATCTCACATTTTCCAGTATTAACTTTCATATATGTTAATATAACATCAGTTATATCTGTGCTATAATCTGTAGTTTCATGTTAGTGTAATATTAGACTTTTGTTTTACAGGCATAATTTTGAAAAAGGGTTTTCAAAAGATTTAAATGCAATATACATATAACATTTTACTTCATAATAATTATTTAATTTATAGAAGCAATGGTAGACTTCATGAAAGAATGTATGTTAATGATGCCTTAACAGCATTTTCATTGGGTAGTTTGCCTAGTAGATACTTCAATGCTTCTGTAAATTCAACCGTGTGTGTACCAGACTAGAGGAGATAGAATTTGTATGTTAGAATTGTATCCATGGTCTCAACAAAAGATTATCAAATTCCAATGAACATGGTAAGTAACAGTGAATCAAATCTTTATAAATTCTGTCAATTTCTATTATTTTGAAATGTATCGGTATTAATCATTGATAACAATGTATAGATAAAACAAAATCATTATCAAAATCTTATATAACATTAATCTAAATAATTTGTAGTTATGCCATCTCTGGTGGCTTGACAGTAAAGAATCCGTCTGCAATGCGGGAGACTGGGGATCGAATCCCTGGGTCAGGAAGATCCCCTGGAGAAGGGAATGGCCACCCACTATATATTCTTGCCTGGAGAATCCCATCCACAGAGAAGTCTGGCAGGCTACAGACCACGGACGGGGTCAGAAAGAGTGAGACATGACTGAGTGACTAATACTTTCACTTCACTTTTCACATGTCAACCTCCTTTCTGAATTACAGAGAAAGGGCTACCTGATGACAACAGAGGAGCACTGAGCCAGCCGCCGCCCAGCACTTTTCAGTCCTGTGTATATTTGCCCCATCTCCATGGCTCCTTCCAAGCCAACCACCTCCAGCAGCTGATCACTCAGATCTGAAAGGAAACAGAAGCCTTGTAAATTACAGTGTATATGCATACAATGCCATTCCATTAGACACTATGGAAATGAAAAATAAAAGCTTCTTGAGAAAGAAAGCTTCTGTCTGAGATACTATACTAAAAGTAATAAAAAGATGGTCTGTCTGTCTTCTGAAACTCTCAGTTTAAGCTCCCCTTTCCCCACAGGTGCTGTGGGGAAAGATGTGCTGTCAGCTTATTCTACAACAAAATGGGAAGAAAGGATTCTGAGCCAAATTATGCCAAAAAATATACCAGTAGCTTTAACATCAACAAACTTAACATTATTCCACATGTATATATGGGACATTTATACCCCCCACATCAGACATTTGGCAGCAAATACACATTTCAGTACTATAAATAAAGTATGAGGACATGCTGTCAAACGTGATTTTGTTGAATTACTCAAACAAAAGATCTTAGAGATCATGGAATTAAAGTTTCTTATTTTAAAGATAAGAAGACTTGAGGCATTAAATCACTGAGTGACTTGTCTACGTGCGGGTTAAGTTGCTTCAGTTGTACCCAACTCTTTGCAACCTTATGGACTATACAGCCTGCCAAACTCCTCTGTCCATGGGATTTTCCAGGCAACAATACTGGAGTGAGTTGCCATGCCTTCCTTCAAGGGATATTTCCAACTTAGGGATTGAACCCACATCTCTTATATGTCTCCTGGATTGGCAGGCACGTTCTTTACGCCACAGTCATAGGTAAACTTGTGCAGAGTTTTTCTTGACCTTGAAGAAAGAAATGTTTTCCTGATGGTAAAGAATATGCTACCAAATTCTAGAGTAGGTTAGATAATTATCACCATATTAATACAGTGTTTTTTCTTTTTTTAACCAGAGGACAGTAAAAAAAAAAAAAAGGTTAATTGTATTAGGTACTGCTTGTCGAGTGTTTCCAAAGTACCTGTCACTGCCTAATCACTCATTCCATATCACCTCACTTGCTCCCCTCGCAAAACCAATTTAAGACAAATACGATTATTAGAATTTACAGACAGAGAAACTTAAAATCAGAGAAGTTAATTCAATTTATTTATATTAACATAAAGAGGAAGTGACAGAGCCAAAATCTGAGGTGTAATCACAATGTTATATTTGGTAAATCAGCCATACCAAAGAGAGATACTTTTAAAACTGATAGAAGTATTTCTTATTGAGGGAGTGACAGTGGTGTCTGCGTGAGCTGCAAGGTCCCTTTCCAACCTGCAAACTTTCACTCTCCAGAGTAGCAGAGGATGTAGTCGTATCAGTAAAACCCTACAGAGCACAACGGTGGCACACAGCCCCTCCACTCACTTACCTGGCTCAGAATGCCCGAACCCTTGATTTGAAGGCAAAATTTTAGGTGCACATATATGGTCCTTTTCTATCATGATATTTTCATGTAATCCCATATGTTTTCAAATGCAAATAAATTGTTTAATACTGTTTTCAGTAGCAAAAAGAGCTGGAGGGGTGGCATAGAGTGGTATAAGGTAAGATATGATTATACAAGTTAACCGTGTAATAACTAGTCATAGCTGAGTGTGGACTTGAAGCAAAACCAGCATATGTGTGCTGTATGTACTCCATTTTGTACAGAAAGTCCTCATTTCCCACTAGTGAATCCATTTTAGCACAAAGTTCAGAGAGATGAATGATATATTTTCAGTGTTGTTCATGTGTGTGGTAAACAGCACTTTGAAACTTCAAAATTTGTTAGGCCCATGATCTTCGGCACATTTTATCTAAGCTCTGAAAACACACTGTGTGACCAATCCACTGTACGTTTTTTGAATTGAACTGACTTTTAAAAACCATTGTTTTTTAAACTTTAAGCGCGAGCTGCAGCAGGAGGTTTCTTCACATGTGGACACAACTATCCAGCTACTGAATCAAAGGCTAACAAGTCATAGTATCTTAGAGCATTCACCTTGCTGTTCTAAACCATATTTAGACTGATTTCTCATCAAACTTATTCTGTGTTTCTAGTTTAAATTTATGTTGCCAAGAACAGATGGACAAGGAATGGAAACATATTCTTTCAGCTGTAGCCGGCACTAAAATGTGCTTGGCTCTATAGCCTGGGTGTTAATATACGCATTTCTTAGATATATGTCAACCAGAAAACTGCACTGTGGCAAGCTCTAAAACCCCAGATGTGTGTCTGGTGATATTTATAAAACAACAACAACAACAACTACCACAGAAACGAAGCTCCTGTTCAGTATTCTGTGTTTTCCACTGCTTGGTTCTTAAATAGGTGAAATTTTACACTAATTTCTGTAATGATCTGGTGGATGGGAACTGTTCTACAAGAAATGAAATACTTCCTCACGACAGAGTTAATCTGTGAGCCCTAACTTTTCCATGAATCACGGGGACTGTCTGCATCTACACCATATTGCTACTGTCTACCACCCTCTTTCTGATTTTTTTCTTTCTTTTAATTTGTCTTTGTTTTTCTCCCTGCAAAAATGCTCCGAAAATGAATTCTACCATTAATCACTGGTAATGAAGACTTTGATTATAGATTTAGAAGACATAGGCATTTAACCTTTCATGTTCTTGCTAACACAAAGAACTGCATAGAAATAGTGCTATATTTACTAGTGCAAAATTAACAACATATTCCTTTTAATTAAGCATTCAGAAAAAGAAGGAAATTCTAATTTGTGCTGCACAAATTTGCTCCCATAACACTTCAACAATTTTATATACAAAAGCCTGTAAGGTCTGTGTACAACTGCTGCCTCTTACATACTGTCTTTGGGGGCAGGGTCCTCACTGATTTCAGACAAAGATAATTTCTACATAATTTTGAATTCTATTTCTACCTGTGGTATCATCTAGAAACATCAAAACTTCCTCACTTCACATGCTAGCTAAAATTTATTTTAAGCACAGGTCCCCTTGAGATGGCATAACCAACCAGATTCACCTCCTTAATTGGTTTGTTATGTGGCTACTGCTTTGAGCCCATGAACTGAATCAAGCCCACTGTCTGTTTATGTATGGCTTGCAAGAGTGGTTTTTACATGTTTACAAATGGGAAAAAATTGATACATTGTGACACCTGAAAATACATTAAGTTCAAACTTGAGCATTCATTAATTAGTTTTTGTTGGAAGCAGACACTGGTTAGTTGAGGTTTTGTCTATGTCTGCTTCCACACTATAATGGCAGAAGAGAGTGTCTGCAGCAGAAACCATGTGGCCCAGAAAGCCTACAATGTTTATTATTCAGACCTTTAGAAAGAAAGTGCCAAGCTCTGCCTGACTGCTTGAGTGAAATCTTAACTATTTCTGGCCACTGAGGTTTTCAACTTTAGTGCATCTGCGTGCTAAGTCGCTTTAGTCATGTCGGACTCTTTGTGACCCCCTGAACTATAGCCCAGCAGGCTCCTCTGTCCATAGGATTCTCCAGGCAAGAATACTGGAGTGGGTTGCCATGCCCTCCTCCAGGGGATCTTCCTGACCCAGGGATCGAACCCGTGTCTCCTGCATCTCCTGCTCTACAGGTAGGTTCCTTACCCACTGAGCCACCTGGGAAGCCTGGGTTTCACTTTGGTACTGCCTCTATAGATCCTAATGGCATCACAGTTGCCTGAAAGACATAATGTCCGAGCACTCATTCCTTACTGTGTGTGCTGGTTTGTAAAAGAACTTCAACTATAGAATCTCACCATACTCATATACTGTGAGGTTTCCTACAATCAGTTTGTTGTTGATCGTGAAATACCAGTTTCTAAATAACCCCGTTACAAAAGAAAGTAGAGCAGTTTAACGTTCAACATTATGCTCAGTCATTGCATCTGGTTAGCCTTCTCGTGTGTGAAAGTACAGTCATAGGTAGGAAGGCAGAAGTCTCACCCAGGCCTGAAGACACACGTGTGTGTCTACCTGTGAGAGTCTCCAGCTGAGTACTGAGAAACCTGGACCTCCTGATACTAGGAAGTGTCTCTATTCCAAGGAAGGTGGTGCTTTTGATCAATTTAATGTTGCTTTTGAAGAGGAAAAACAGTACATTTCTGAAAGAGTTAACATATCTTTCCAAATGCCTCCATGGGTATAACAGAGGCAAGGAAATCTGCCAAATTTAGTATTTCCATTTTTAAAATAGAAAGTCTAGAAAAGGTGTTCAGAGGGAACAGATGTCATGAAAAACAAAAACTGGGTATAGTAGAACAAGATTTTTAACACAGGGGCAGTGATTCTGAATGCAGAAAAATATGACTTTTTTACCAACATTAATTAAAATTAAGAACTTCTTTCAATTATAAATTTAGGCAAGAAACCACAGTTGTAGTAGAAATATCTCTGACTTTGTCACTGATAGATATCACACATATTTCCATATCACATTATAGTTGTTGCAATATTTAAAAATTTATACTTTATATTTAAGAATTCTATTTATATTTTAAAAGTCTATTTTTATAATCTTTGACATCTTAATAATTACTAAGCCTCTGCTAGATTTCTAAAAGTAATTTATTAAAATGGGAAAAGAATCTAAAAAAGAGTGGATATACATACACACACACACACACACACACACACGTATAACTGATTGTGTCAGACTCTTTGTGACCCCATGGGCTATAGCCTGCCAGGCGCCTCTGTCCATAGGATTTCCCAGACAAGAATGCTGGAAGGCTTCCCTGATGGTTGAGCGGGTAAAGAAACTACCTGAATGCAGGAGAGTTAGGAGATATGGGTTCAATTCCTGAGTCAGGAAGATCCCCTGGAGGAGGGCATGGCAACGCACTCCAGTATTCTTGCCTGGAGAATCCTATGGACAGAGGAGCCTGGTGGGCTATAGTCCACAGTGTCGTAGAGTCGGACATGACTGACTGACTAACACTTTCACTTTCTTCAGGGGATCTTCCCCACCCAGGGATCAAATCTGGGTCTCCTGCATTGCAGGCAGATTTTTTACTGTCTGAGCCACACACCACTGTTTATCAACTATACTCAAATAAAAATTTAGAAAAGAAGCACATATCTTACTGAATTGAAATCTTAACATTTCAATATTATGGATTTCCTTCGAAGCCTACATTTTTTTTAAATTTTATTTTTAAACTTTATAATATTGTATTAGTTTTGCCAAACATCAAAATGAATCCGCCACAGGTATACCCGTACTCCCCATCCTGAACCCTCCTCCCTTCTCCCTCCCCATACCCTCCCTCTGGGTCGTCCCAGTGCACCAGCCCCATGCATCCAGTATCATGCATCGAACCTGGACTGGCGACTCGTTTCATACATGATATTATACATGTTTCAATGCCATTCTCCCAAATCTCACCACCCTCTCCCTCTCCCACAGAGTCCATAAGACTGATCTGTACATCAGTGTCTCTATTTCTGTCTCGTACACAGGGTTATTGTTACCATCTTTCTAAATTCCATATATATGTGTTAGTATACTGTATTGGTGTTTACATTTTTTTTAATGAATTTTAAAACATCACTCCAAGGAAGAATCAGTAGATTTTACCAGGATGGCAAAGAGGACTATAGCACAAATATGGTAAGAAACCCTACTTTAATCTGCCTTTGACTTTGTATACCTTTTCCTGAACATTGCTAGTGCTGCATTATTGAGATACAGGTAATCTGGGGGTATGAGCATAAAATCTGAAGGTCAGTAGTGTGGTATAGATTTGAGAACCCAGGAGCAGCACAGCTAATAAATGGATAATACTTCTTCATGCTTAGTCTCTTCATTTTTGACAGTTACACCCTGATAATACATCTCATTATGTAATTGTTTCAGACTGACATATGTAGGGAACAGAAGAGGAGGCACGACAAACACAGACTGAATGTGGGTCGTAGCATTTTGGCATTTCGTTGAATAGAGTGTGTACTGAAGGGAGAGGGACGAGGTGAGGACAGGGCAGGGCACACTCCTTTGTGCATGGTGTCCAGCAACATGCGGTAGCACAGGGGCCAGCTATGTCCTGGGGTACACTCAGTGACTCAGAAAGGACACTCTGTCATCACCTAAATTGCTAATTATATCACAACTCTTAAGGACTTATTGGCCAAGGTGACACCAGCCTAGCTATGGAGTTGTACCTTCTAAGTGCTAAGACTGCATGCCTTCCAGCAATGCTTGTTTTAGCTAGCAAACATTTGAAACATGCCTGAGGATCCAGAATAAACTTTAAAACCCCTAGGGGTATATGAAATTACTAAAGTGAATTCTTCAAGGATGATTTTGTAGCATGTCCGTCTATTACCCATTGATTCTTTATTTTTATTTGGCTGTATTTGGGTCTTAGTTGTGGCACCTGGGATCTTCACTTGTGGTGAGCAGGCTCAGTTGCTCCATGGAATGTGATATGCGGGATCTTAGTTCCCCCACCAGGGATCTAACCCTTGTCCCCTGTATGGTAAGGCAGATTCTTAATCACTGGACCACCAGGGAAGTCCCTGCCAATTGATTTATTTTAAAATATTTGTTTATTTTTAAATAGTTTATTTTTGTTCTGGGGTACAGTTGATTAACAAACAATGTTGTGACAGTTTCAAGTGAATAGCAAAGGGACTCAGCCATAAATATATATATATATACACACATACATACACATGTATCCATTCTCCCCCAAACTCCTCTCTCTATAGGCTGCCACATAACATTAAGCAAAGTTCCATGTGCTGTAGAGTAGGTCCTTGTTGGTTATCCATTTTAAATATAGCGGTATGTACATGTCCATCCCAAACTCCCTATCTATCCCTTCTCCCCATTCTTCCCTCGAGCAAGTACAAGTTCATTCTCTGTGAGGCTCATTCTGTTTAGTAAGTTCATTCATATCATTGTTTAGATTCCACACAAAAGTGGTATCAGATGATATTTGTCTTTCTGTCTCTGGCTTATTTCAGTCAGTATGAGAATCTCCAGGTCCATCCATGTTGGTACAAATGTCATTATTTGATTCCTTTTAATGGCTGACTACTATTTCATTGTATATATGTATCTGTGTGTGTGTGTGTGTGTGTGTGTGTGTGTGTATATACACACCACATCTTCTTTACCATTCTTCTGTCAGTGGACATGTAGGTTGCTTCCATGTGTTGGCTATTTTAAACAGTGCTGCAATGAACACGGGTGCATGTATCCTTTCAATGATGTTTTTCTCTGGATATATAACCAGGAGTGTGATTGAGGGTCACATGGTAGCTCTATTTCTTAATTTATATGTACACCTCATGAACATAAAGCTCTTTTCTCCAACCTCCATAAACTAGAAAATGCAATTAGAAAAGCATCTGAGGGGAGAGAGCTGGAGCAAAAACGTATTAACATGAACTCTGTGTTTCAAGTTCAGTTCAGTTCGGTTCAGTTACTCAGTTGTGTCCGACTCTTTGCGACCCCATGGACTGCAGCACACCCGGCTTCCCTGTCCATTACGAACTCTCAGACCTTGGTCAAATTCATGTCCATTGAGTCAGTGATACCATCCAACCATCATCCTCTGTCGTCCCTTTCTCTTTTGCCTTCAATCTTTCCCAGCATCAGGGTCTTTTCCAATGAGTGAGTTCTATGCATCAGGTAGCCAAAGTATTGGAGCTTCAGCTTCAGCATCAGTCCTTCCAATGAACATTCAGGACTGATTTCCGTTACGATTGACTGCTTTTGATCTCTTTGCAGTCCAAGGGAATCGCAACAGTTTTCTCCAACACCACAGTTCAAAAGCATCAATTCTTTGGTGCTCAGTTTTCTTTATAGTTCAACTCTCACATCCGGTTTTTCTGGAAAAACCTAGAAAAAACATAGCTTTGACTAACAGACCTTTGTTGGCAAAGTAATTTCTGTACTTTTTAATATGCTGTCTAAGTTGGTTATAGCTTTTCTTCCAAGGAGCAAGTGTTTTTTAATTTCATGGCTGCAGTCACCATCTGCAGTGACTTTGGAGCCCAAGAAAATAAAATCTGTCACTGTTCCACTGTTTCTCCATCTATTTGCTATTAAGTGATGAGACTGGAAGCCATGATCTTCATTTTTTGAATGTTGGGTTTTAAGCCAGCTTTCTCACTGTCCTTTTTAACTTTCATCAAGAGGCTCTTTAGTTCCTCTTCACTGTCTGCCATCAGGGTGGTGTCATCTGTGTATTTGAGGTTATTGATATTTCTCTTGGTAATCTTGATTCCAGCTTGTGCTTCATTCAGCCTGGGGATTTCACATGATGTATTCTGCATATAAGTTAAATAAGCAGGGTGACAATTATATAGCCTTGACATACTCCTTTCCCAATTTGGAACCAGTCTTTGTTCCATGTTCTAACTGTTGTTGTTCACTTCTAACTGTTGCTTCTTGACCTGCATACAGATTTCTCAGGAGGCAGGTAAGGTGGGCTGGTATTCCCATCTCTTTCAGAATTTTCCACAGTTTTTTGTGATCCACACAGTCAAAGGCTTTGGCATAGTCAATAAACCGGAACTAGATGGTTTTCTGGAACTCTCTTGCTTTTTTCTATGATCCAACAGACGTTGGCAATTTGATCTCTGGTTCCTCTTCCTTTTCTAAATCCAGATTGAACATCTGAAAGTTCTCACTTCACATACTGTTGAAGCCTAGCTCGGAGAACTTTGGACATTACTTCGATAGTTTGTGAGATGAGTGCAATTGTGCAGTAGTTTAAACATTCTTTGGCACTGCCTTTCTTTGAGATTGGAATGAAAACTGACCTTTTTCAAAGTATCTTTAAAGCAAACTTCTGGCATCTCATGGAACATACTATACAATTATGTCTGTCAAGGAAATAGAGATTATATATATACATTATATATACACATAATATGTGTATATATAATGTATATATATATATATATATATATATATATATGCTACATCTACCCTGAGAAGACTTTCTGATAGGAATTTATAGGCATTTTTCCATTTAAGACTTCCAACAATGCCTTGAGGCCAGTATTATTCTTTTTTTTTTTTTTTTTTTTGAGGAGGAAACTATGTTATCTATTCAAGTCTTCATACACAGTTGAAAATATGGTTTTCCAACTAGGTTGCTTCACTCCAAAATCCATGTTATTAGACATATTGACAACAGTTAAGAACTAACCAATTAAATGTTATCAGTGACTGAAAGACAAAAGTACAACAAAGAAATATATAATACCATAAAACGGTGCCATTAATAATCATACCACTGAATCAGGTCAGATGTTCTCACCAAATTATAATATAGTATAAAACTCTCATTCACTATGACTACCCTAGGTCATGTAAAAGAATTATACTTAGAAGAATTTTGATAAGAAGCCTAAGACATGCAGAACACTTTTTGAAAGGATTTCTATCCAATGTGGATAGAAATATTTTCATTTTAGAAAATAAAAACGAAAAAGGTTAAAGTGTAGTACATAAAGGATTAGGAGAGTTACTTGGAAAATCTAGCAGTGTGAAGTATCCCATTCTCTGATTAAATCTGAAAAATAAGGAGTTAAGGTATATACAGACACACACACACACACACACACACACACACAGAGCAGAATCACATGCCTGACTTTAAAAATGACTTTTAAAGAATAGATTTGATCATCTCTTTTAAAGCCATCTGTTTTTAAAAAAAAACAACCAGCTATAGCTGACTATAACTTCATGTATTTTCATTCTAAAATTCTGAACTTCCCTAAATGGATCCAAAAAAAAAAAAAGAATCATAGTAGTCTGGCATACTGTCAACAACTGCCCTACTGCGATCAAAGTGGTCCAGGCCTGGCAATCACTTTATTATGGCGTACTTGAAAGATGACTCTCACCTGACGACACACAACCCCAGAAATCAGGGACATTTCATACACAAGGCCGTAGAGAGCCAGCTTTAAGACTCCCCACAGAAAGCTATTGCTACAACTGGCAAAGAGAATTATCAGTAAATGTAGGCATAGAGTTTAGGAGTACAAGCTAGCAGTGATTCTGAACACTGCTGTTTCTGGGGTCTTGAGTCGGTTTGCTCTTGTTAAGCTTTGAGGAGGGACTGAATTTCAGGCTGATGCTTGTTTTCTGTGTGAATGAGCCATTAGGGTGTGAGGGGCTGTTTTCACAACATCACACTTCCCATGCCCTCTTTCATAAACCAAACTACTTTACGCGTCTCCTCGCATTAGTGCCATCACTAAACAAAGTGAGTGCACGTGAATGAGGGCTGATGTCAGCAAATTCTGAATAACTTCTGGAGGGGCATCCTGAGTTCCAACACTGAAGCCTGCTAAGGGGCTAAAGGCTTCCCTAGTGGCTCAGATGGTAAAGAATCTGCCTGCAGTGCCGGAGCACCAGGTTCAATCCCTGGGTCAGAAAGATCCCCTGAAGAAGGGAATGGCAACACACTCCAGTATTCTTGCCTGGAGAGTTCCATGGACAGAGGAGCATTACAGCCGATAGTCCATGAAGTTGCAAAGAATGGGACACAATTGAGCAACTCTATCTAAGAGGCTAAAGTGACCAGGAAAATCACCAACCCTTACCTTCTAAGAAATCAGTAGTTCCAATAATTAAAAAACAATTTAAAATCCAACTTAATAGAGGGCAGTGGTGATCTTATTTTACATATAACTATGTGATATTTGGCCTTCCATGGGGCTCAGAGGTAAAGAATCTGCCTGCAATGCAGGAGATGTGGGTTTGATCCTTGTGTCGGGAAGATGCCCTGGAGAAGGAAATGGCAGCCCATTTCTGTATTCTTTCCCGGGAAATCCCATGGACAGAAGAGCCCAGTGGTCTACAGGCCATGGGGTTGCAAAGAATCAGATAAGGCTGAAGCAACTGAGCATGAACATGATGTGATCTTGATATTCAATTTCCAGAAGCACTAGGAAAAGCAGCTATTTTCTTGAAATATATTATAGAATATAATAGTATAGTCCAACAGTCTCCTTATTTTAGTTTTAATGAAATGTGAAACACACTTGTGAACTAATAAAATTTTTAAAACTTGGTAATACATTGGAACTCACTTATAAAATTAAGGCTGAAAATTAAAATATAGACAAAATATAATTGTGAGGAATAGTGATTTACACTACAAATTGGCCTGTATAACAGAGCTGGCTTTGATATCCAATTATTCCTGGTTACATATAAATATTATATGCCTAGCAAGAGTAATACACTGGGGTTCCTGTGCTTTCTGAGGCCATTTGCATAAAAGTACTGCTGGTCAGAAGTAAATCTTACTCTCCTGGCAGTTTGTTTTCTGAAAAGAGACTACATGACTAACCAGAATTAAATCCAAGTAATCTTTGGAACTTTTTGGTAGTGGTTAAAATATAGGATCATATCCTGAAATCACTTTGCCGAAAAAGGTCTGTATAGTCAAAGTTATGTTTTTTTTTCAGTAGACATGCACAGATGTGAGAGCTGGACCATAAAGCCCAGAGCACTGAAGAATTGATGGTTTTGAACTATGGTGCTGGAGAAGACTCTTGAGAGTCCCTTGGACTGAAAGAAGATCAAACCAGTCCATCCTAATGGAAATCAACCCTAAATATTCATTGGAAGGACTGTTGTTGAAGCTCAAACTCTAATACTTTGGTCACCTGATGTGAAGAACTGACTGATTGGAAAAGATCCTGATGCTGGGAAAGATTGAGAGCAGGAGGAGAAGGGGACGACAGGATGAGATGATGGATTGCATCACTGACTCAATGGACGTGAGTCTGAGCAAACTCAGGGAGCTAGTAAAAGACAGGGAAGCCTGGTGTGCTTCAGTCCATGGGTCACATAGAGCCCGTTTAAGGAGTTTTGCTGTTATGCAGGGGCTAGGACCACCACCCACCCCAAACAACCGAGGACAGGACACAGGAACAGGACTGAGACAAGAACTGTGACAGCCTCAAGCACTGACAAACAACACACTTAAATCACCATTGCCTCACCATTTAAAGAGGAACACTTCTTGATTCATTCAAATCAGAGAAGACACTGTTTCATTTGGCTTATGATCAATTACAGGCAGATGGGGTAATGTATCTAATATGCTACCTGTTAACAAGTTAGTATAGATTAAAATACACCTGAATTCTTCTGTTTTCTATCTATCCTCCTTGTTTTTTTCCTTATGCAGTAAGATAATTTTGTTTCATGGCTTTATGGCCACAGAAGAATTAAATTACATTCTGGATTACTAAATTGAATTAATGTTGACATAAGTAGTTTTATTTGGATGAGATTTTTAAATTAATCCCATTTGTAAATACTTATAAGAAATACAATATCCTTTGTCATGTCAATTAGGAAGTTAGCAGAGAAATCCATTACACATATGTGATCACTTAGGAGTGAGACCCTGTAACCTACTACTGCGTAGAAGCTTTGCAGTGTCTATTCAACTCATGACACTTATTAATCATGTACTGACAAGCTTCCAAAGAGCTTGAATTTTTTTAAAAATTAAAGAATAAGCCCTTGTATGTAGACATGTTGAGGGACTCAAATAAGTACAAAAGGTCTCTGTGAAAAAGTTTTTCTTTACATTTTAAAAAGCATGTCATTTTAACTTTAGAAAAGAACCTCACTGATATTAATTCATCTTTTAGGAAATACAGCAACATTCATGACTAATAGTAATGGAGAAAGTAGAAATGGAACATTCAAAGTATGTTCACCCTTAAAAAACACTTGAGAACACAACGGAAGTTCAAATGCAAACTTTCAGATCTCCAATACCAAGAAACTCAGGACTTTATCTCCCCTTTCAAGGACTGCCTTTGGGTGTGGGGGAAACCAAAACCTCTTTGGTAGCACAAACTTTACTAACATAACTCATTCTTCTCCTACCCCCTCATATAAGAGATATACCCTTTAAAAAAAAATAGTTTAAAGTACTACCACATTGATACCCTCCATACAGAGAAAATTTATTCTATTTAGTAGCATTCTTTGAAAAGTTATTTACTTAAAAAGGCTTTACTGTATCGGTCTTGTAGCCCTTCATACAGCTGAACAAAAGCAGTTCTATGAAAGAAGTCTAAACTTGGACAAACCGTAAAAAAAAAAAAAAAAAAGCAAAGTTCCTCTCTGTTTTTATCAAATTTGATTGCTGCAGCTGTTCCCAGTTTCTGTATTTTAAAAATAGCCTTATTCAGTGCCTTGTTGGCTAAAGGCCAGAGTGCCATTAGAACATGCTGTACGGAAAACCTCTATTCAGTTACAGATACAGAAATATATTTAAGATCAGTGGGGGTCATCTGCAGCAAACACTTGGAAGGGAAAATAGAATTTTAATGTGTTTGGACCAATCACCACTTCTACCAGAAAGGTTAAAGCTCCTGTGCAGAAAGTTCCTATTCTTTTTTTTCTCCTAGTTGGGTAAAAATGCAGAATGAGTATCAATTTCACTGGGAAAATATTATTAGAAATGTCTACCCCTCAAATAGTGTTTGTATAGCTGAGATGCGCATTTCAAAGGATACCTACTAGTGGTTTCTGTTGGACAATTATGGCTGGTATACATCTACCCAGGGCAAAGGTGCACATTACTGAACAAATGCTATGGAAGGAACTGCAACTTTTCTCTGATGTAGGCCACCAAACTAAGGTCATCAGGCGTGAAATAAAATAGTGCATGCAGGGGAAATGAGCCGAGGGACTAATTTTGGACTGATAAATCCATACCTTTGGGCTGGAAGTGTGAGGTCAAAGAATTGAATTATTTGGTAGCATCTTTAAAACTGTACTCAGATATTCAGTTCTTTCCTTTTTTTTTTATCTTAGTAAAGGATTCAATAAAACCAGCATGTTCAGAATGGAAAGTTACTATAAATTACAAGTAAAAAGACTATTCTGCTAGTATCGTCAATAAGAAGAAATTGTTGAAGCCCAGGAATGAGAGTAATAAGAAAGAATTAAATAGCAGGTGTCTAGAAAGAACCTAGGTGAGAGGAGAAGTTTACACCACAGAATGTACATCATGATCAAGAAAGAAAGTATCCAAGATTTTACCTTTCTTGAAAGCTACCATGATAACTTGTCATGATCAGAGGGAGTCTGGCAGAAGACCTGAACTTCTGGAGTCAGAGATCCAAGACTTTATTACCCATAACACTAATGTCAGTGCCCTGAACTCCAGTTTCCACAAGGTGAGGCGAAGAGTATTTCCACTTTAGAGTCAAAGACAGGAAAGAAACCACATCAGCAGTTTGCAGGCTTCTTGGGATAGGAGTGGGCTCACTGTAAACCCAGGGGCAGAAATAAAGCCCAGTTTTCACGTTAATTCCATGAAGAATGGGAATGAAAAGATGATGCCCAGGACTTATTGGTGCCATACCAGAACCAAATGTTCAGTGGGATTGAACTGGTGGGTAGAACAAAGCTGAACCATAAGTAGGCTATAGGTAGCCCACTGTAATGAAGATCTTTCTTAGATCATTAAATTAATACAATAATTGTATTGCTATTCTTTATGATTTTTGAAATAAAAATATTAGTGATGCAAGTATACAATATCTTAGATCTCTGGGAAGACTACTGGAAAATAGGACATTTCTTATTAACTACATGCTTATTATAACATCATGAATAACAGAAACAAAAATGTTAAAAAAATCAAAGAAAGATTAAAACTATATGTATCAGTTGCTAAGCTAGGTGCTAAGGGTACAGTGGTGAGCAAGACAAAAAACAAAGACCAAATACAATCTTTGGAAAGTAGAATTTCACATTGTAATATAAGTCCAAAAATGAACAAGTCTGAAGCTTCTACAGGGCAACTTGCCACTGCATGAGAGGAGCCATTCTGGTTATTAAATTGTCTGTGCACTTAAGACTCAGCTATTCCTGAAATTTGTCATTGACTTCTTTTTTTGGCTACATGAGCAAATGTACACATTTTGTATCTTTCAAAATCATTTTAGATATTTATAAAAAAAAAGTGGCCTAGTTTTATCTAGTCAGTTGAATTGGGTTTCTCTCACTTTCAAACTGAAGGGCACCTGAGTGTCATGACTTACAGTTCTTACCATTGTCAAATTCACCCTGCTTAGTGTACTTGGGGCGTATCATTCTCTTTCTCTGACACGTTTAATGATTCAGTTCAATTCAGTCGCTCGGTCATGTCCAACTCTTTGCGACCACAAGAGCTGCAGCACTCCAGGCTTTCCTGTCCATCACCAACTCCCATAGTTTACTCAAATTCATGTCCATTGAGTCCGTGATGCCATCCAATCACCTCATCCTCTATTGACCCCTTCTCCTCCTGCCTTCAACCTTTCCTAGCATCAGGGTCTGTTTCAATGAGTCAGTTCTTCACCTCAGGTGGCCAAAGTATTGGAGTTTCAGCTTAAGTCCTTCCAATGAATATTCAGGACTGATTTCCTTTAGCATGGACTGGTTGGATCTCCTTGCAGTGCCAGGGACTCTCAAGAGTCTTCTCCAACACCACAGTTCAAATGCATCAATTCTTTGGTGCTCAGCTTTCTTTATAGTCCAACTCTCACATCCATACATGACTACTGGAAAAACCATAGTCTTGACTAGATGGACCATTGTTGGCAAAGTAATGTCTCTGCTTTTAAATATGCTGTCTAGGTTGTTCATAAATTTTCTTCCAAAGACTAAGCGTCTTTTAATTTCATGGCTGCAGTCACCATCTGCAGTGATTTTGGAGCCCAGAAAAATAAAGTCTGACACTGTTTCCACTGTTTCCCCATCTATTTGCCATGAAATGATGGGACCAGATGCCATGATCTTAGTTTTCTGAATGCTGACTTTTAAGCCAACTTTTTCACTCTCCTCTTTTATTTTCATCAAGAGGCTCTTCAGTCCTTTTTCACTTTCTGCCATAAGGGTGGTGTCATCTGCATATCTGAGGTTATTGATATTTCTCCTGGCAATCTTGATTCCAGCTTGTGCTTCATCCAGCCCAGGGTTTCTCATGATGTACTCTGCATATAAGTTAAATAAGTAGGGTGACAATATACAGCCTTCACGTACTCCTTTCCTTATTTGGAACCAGTTTGTTGTTCCATGTCCAGTTCTAACTGTTGCTTCCTGACCTGCATACAGGTTTCTCAAAAGGCAGGTCAGGTGGTCTGGAATTCCCATCTCTTTAAGTATTTTTCACAGTTGGTTGTGATATACACAGTCAAAGGCTTTGGCATAGTCAATAAAACAGAAATAGATGTTTTTCTGGAACTCTCTTGCTTTTTCGATGATCCAAAGGATGTAGGCAAATTGATATCTCATTCTTCTACTTTTCTAAATCCAGCTTGAACATCTGGAAGTTCTCAGTTCACATACTGTTGAAGCCTAGTTTGGAAAATTTTGAGGATTCCTTTGCTAGCGTGTGAGATGAGTGCAATTGTGCGGCAGTTTGAACATTCTTTGGCATTGCCTTTCTTTGTGATTGGAATGAAGACTGATCTTTCCCAGGCCTTTGGTCACTGCTGAGTTTTCCAAATTTGTTGGCATATTGAGTGCAGCACTTTCACAGCATCATCTTTTAGGATCTGAAATAGCTCAACTGTAATTCCATCACCTCTACTAGCTTTGTTTGTAGTGATGCTTCCTAAGGCTCATTTGACTTTGCATTCCAGGATGTCTGGCTTTAGGTGAGTGATCATACCATTGTGATTATCTGGATTGTGAAGATCTTTTTTGTATAGTTCTTCTACGTATTCTTACCACCTCTTCCTAGTATCTTCTGCTTCTGTTAGGTCCACACCATTTCTGTCCTTTATTGTGTGTATCTTTGCATGAAATGTTCCCTTGGTATCTCTAATTTTCTTGAAGAGATCTCTCATCTTTCCCATTCTAATGTTTTCCTCTATTTCTTTGCATTTGTTGTTCCTTAAAGTGCAACAACTTTGGCATTCAGCTGCTAGTAATTTTATTTCCAGTATTCCTCTATGCAAATTTTCACACCTTGTTCAAACTAGTATTTTTCTGTTCCCTAAAATTGTCCCATTGCTACTACTCTGCTCCTCACTATTAAGCAAAGCTTTTTCCTCACTTGCTTAGACTCTGTTAATCCTTTAAGGCTTAGTTTAATAACACCTCTTTCTGTACTGCTTTCTTTTATGCCACCAACCCACTGCTAGATGTTATAAAAACACTCTATCTTTATGATCCTTTTGACACTCAACCCACACTGTGAGGCAGCAAACAGAGTACCAAAGATTCACATCGTGTGGACCATGGAGCGCCAGACCTAGCAATTCAAAAATGACACAAATGACTTTTCACTTTGGTCATCTCATTGCCTAATGGACTACATGAAAGCTCTAACTGTTGAGTGTAATTGTTATTGATATTTTAGTCCAATTCTGATTTTCCCCCCACACTACTCATAAAAGTAATCCCAACTTTTACATAGCTATTATGAATTTCTGATGATCTAATTTTATTCCATCTTGATTAGGAATTTTGGCAAGAATTTTTATTTCCCTGACTTAAATGTCATCTCTATTTTGTTAAATCATATATATTGTTTCAGAAAAATTAACATTCATGCGTTCATTTATCCATTCATTTCATACAACAAAGTGACACTGAGCACCAAGTAGATGCTCAGTAGGTCAATATATGCCAGGCACTGTGGAAAGTGACTGAAACTGATGCGAAAGATGTTACAGTTTCTAACTTCAAAGAGGTCAGTATTATACGAGAAAGGATAAAAAGAGTAAAGAAAAATTGTAATGTAGCATAAATAATGCTACAGTAGACACATATTCAGGATTCCCAGAGAGCACTAGTGGTAAAAATCCCACCTACCAATGCAGGAGATTTAAGAGATGTGGGTTTGATCCCTGGGTTGGGAAGATTCCCTGAAGGAGGGCATGGCAACCCACTCCAGTATGCTTGCCTGGAAAATCCCATGGGCAGAGGAGCCTGGAGGGCTATAGCCATGGTGTTGCAAAGAATCGGACACAACAGAAGTGACTGAGCACACACGCAGACACATATTCTAAGAATACATTAGAAACAGTGTTGAGTGTTTAACTCCATGGATGGTACCTGGGGGTGGGGAGAGTCAGACAGGAGAAGTTTGGGAAAGTCTTAATGGACTGATGATGTGATGATAAATTTTAGTTTTCTGATGTTGGGTTAAGTGAAGCTCTTCCAGGATAAGAAAAGTGTATAGAAACAAAAGGACATTTAAAATAACATGGAATGTTCAGTGAATTATAAAAATCTCCATTTTTCCTGGGTTATAAGAAGCACAGGGAAAAGTTGTGACAAGAGAGGTAATGAGGCCTCACTCAGGAAGGGCCTTATAAACCTTGATTGGAAGCTTGGGTTTTCCCTGTGTTTGACTGGAGGCCAGTTAAGATTTCTAAGCTGAGAAGTGAATACATTTAAATTTAAAAGTAACAGTTAGGGAGTGATGTGGAAGATATATTGTAAAGAAAGGAGGTAAGAAGCAGAGTGGGCAACTGGAACACTACTGAAGAATCCTGGTTAAGGATGACAAGGAGTTATAGTAAGGCCACGACCGTGAGCATGGAAGGGAAATTGCACAGGGAGTAGAACTGACATACCATGAACTGGGATTCTGGGGGTGTTGGAAGGCACAATGATGCCCAGGTTCATGCTTGTGAGGCCAGCCGATGGCAGTGCCAACAACCAAGATGGGGAAAGTCAACAGAAAAGCAGAAAACATGGTGAATTTGGTTTAGGATATGCTGATATCATGGGCTTCCCAGGTGGCGCTGGTGGCAAAGAACCTGCCTGCCTATGCAGGAGACATGAGAGATGAGGGTTCAATCTTTGGGTGGGGACGATCCCTGGAGGAGGGCGTGGTAACCCACTCCAATATTCTTGCCTGGAGAATCCCATGGACAGAGGAGCCTGGCAGGCTACAGTTCATAGGGTCACAAAGAGTCACATGTAACTAAGTGACTTAGCACCCGCTCAAGCTGATATCACCAGTCTCTGTGAAGGCATTCACGCAGAGCACTCTAAAACTCCAGAGAGGACTGCCTGGAGAAAACGAATCTGTAACTATGAACACTATCGCCAAATTAACTTAAATCTGTAAGACTGAGAATCGTACATGGTGTTGCTTTGGAGTTTGTTGTTTTGTTTTTAGATCCTCAAATGCACAACCTGGCACAGAGCACACAATCAATAAGCATATGCTGAATTAGTAATAAGTATTGTATTAAGTACACTTCAAGCTTTCTGATACTTCTCTAGAAGAGTCTCCCAAAGAAAGACAGGCTCACTTTTGCTAGCTAGGGAACAAAGAGGCTCCTGATTTTAGAGAAACATTCTTGAAGGGACAAACAATGTATTCTTTTTGATTACAGATAAATACTGATAGACTAGGTTTTGCTGTTGTTTAGTGGCTAAGTCGTTTCCAACTCTCTGTGACCCCATGAAATGCAGCACACCAGGCTTCCCTGTCCTTTACAAGATTTTCTTTTATGTAGTAGTAATTTCTTACATTTATCTGGCTCTGTTTAGTTTCCCACATTTTTTTCATGATTTAATACACTTATAGTACTTAAGGACTAGCCTTAAGCCACGGTTAGATGGAATTTTTTAATTTGCAATGGAAGATTTCTTACTGATACAATTTTACAGATGGAGAAGTCACAGAAGACAAATTAGGGTGTCTAGGGTTCTTCTCAGGATATCAAAATTCCTCCTTGGATCCCAAGGATGCTGATAGAATGATTCTTTGGACTCTTTGGAAAACTGTCATTAATTAATAATGTCAAGGTCATTTTCAAAGGCAAAAACAGTTGTTATCTAGCCATTTTGTTTTTGGAAACTAGTTTGTCATTACTAATTCTTCTTAACCTTTATCATGACTCAAAAATATTGATAACGTCATTATTTTTATTGACCACGTCACTGCTTTTACTTTTAAAAACTGAAATTGATTACCACATTCTTTGATATATTTTAAGCCACAAAAATAAATTAGGAATACGTCTATAACAATACAATAAAGCGTTATATAACTGCCAACTAAATGTTTTGCTTTCAAATATTTCCAAAACTGATTAGAATTCGATAAGATTTTTAAAATTAAAAAATTCTTTCTTTAAATTAGAAATAGATACTTGTCAGTATAAGAGGCTAATCATATCTTCACGTGGTTAAGTGTTAGAAGTATTTTATGAATTTTGAATTCTATTAAATGATGATTTATTTTTTCCAAAGAAGTCACCATGCAAGAGGCACTTACTTATTACACATGTTTTTCAGCATATGTTGCAAGTTTATTTTAATGCTGAAGAGGCACATTATGATCAAAGCTGAATTCTGCCCAATTTAAACTATTCCAAGCTATTTTCATACATTCACTCATGTAATACTGTAAGATTTACATTAAAATGAATGTTCCTCTACAATTAAGTGATTCAGTCAACATTAAAAAAAAGGTGCAAATGTGTGCAACGTGAAAAAAAAATCAACAGATGTGCGAATAATCTCTGCTTGGGGTATCAAAAAGAACAGTAGCCCCAAAAAATAAATTTCAAGCTTTATTCTTTCTATCCTCTACAGTTTCTCTGCACTCCAGGAAAGGACATACACACAACATTCTCAGGACTTTCCCTAATACTCATAACTGGATCAGCCAGTGATAAATTGGAATGAGGAGCAAATAATAAACTACAAAACCTATAACAGCACTCAGAGATGGATATATATTTTGATCTAATCTTGTTCTCATGTGTTTTTATTCTGATAATGAATAAACTCCAAGGGCAGCAATGATTCATCCATGTTTGGAGAAATGTCATATGTATAAACCAGAATATTCAGCATTAAAGCATTTACGCTGGAGTGAGTCAGCCAGGATACAGTAATGAAAAGCAAAGCTTCAGATCCTAGAGGTCGCTAAAGCTGCAGGTCAGTGCGTGTAGCTGTCCAGGTTGCATACCACATCACTTTGGGGTCACCATTCACATCCTTGTCAAGGGAATGGCCTCTCCTCAGATTTTACAGAGCACACCCTATACAGTCACAGACCCCTGGGCCCTGGAAAATGTCATGAAGCTGTAGGAAATGTGAAGAGCTTTATTTAGATGGGATAAATGAGATGCAAGTTCTTCACAAAGCTTCATTTCTGTCTCCATGAGAAATATCGTGGTGACCTCTGGAAGGATGTCCAGTCTTCATCTATCTATGTTAGTAGGTGTGGGGCAAAGAAAAACTGGATGCCAACTGACAACCTGTAATATTTAGCTAGGCTGGAGCTGCTAGTTGAATGGCACCCATAAAAGGCACTTCAGCATCATTCCTATCCTCTCCTTTCCCAAGGAATTTCAAGATAGCTATCCTTTTGTCATGTTAACCGAGCTTCCCAGAGCCATCTACTTGAGAAAATAGAAAATCGGAGATGGTACTCACAGATAAGCATATTCCTGACTAGGAGGAAAATGAGTTGGTGCAACTGCACTTAAAAATATTGTCCAGTAGTGTTTTTTCAGCTAATTAACTTTTATGTAAATCACTGATATACGTTATATTAAACCACACACTGCAGCCTGCCAGGTTCTCGGTCTATGGGATTTTCCAGGTCAGAATACTGAAGTGGGTTGCCCTTTCCTACTCCAGGGAATCTCTCTGACCCAGGGATCAAACCTGAGTCTTTTTCATCTCCTGCATTGGCAGGAGGATTCCTTACCACTGTGCCACCTGGGAAACCCTGGGAACTTGTATACTGAGGCTTAATATAAGCATTCATGTTCAGTTCTGACATGACCTAAATGTTCAGCTCTTATACACAGATCTACAAGTAGCCTCGGTAGGTAAATTGAACCTTCTAAATGTGTCTAAGTGTGTTTGTCTATCCAGATAAATATGAGCAAAGAAACAGTTAGCCTGAAGTCTCTAGTTAAGTCACTGACCATACTTCAATCCATTACATGGTACCAACTCGCCACACACATTTTAAACTGGGAAATATAAAACTGCTGAGAAAATATAGGGTTTATGATTGGCTGAAGAGTTAATATGATCTAAATTATCTCATAAAAATCTTCACTAGCTTTTTACTCATGAGAACTAAAAGGTTTCAGTTCTTAGTGAAATGGCTAAAAGGAGACCGTGTCTCTGAAACACTATGAAATAGTTAAGACCCCTGTCATAGCAAAAGGGCAGCAATTATTTTCCACACTTAGAAAGGATATTGAAAGAAGGGTCATGGGTATGGAAGAGGAACACATGCTCAAGTGGATCAATTCAAGGAGAAAATAAATAAATTAATTGTTTCTGTTCTTTATCTCTGGTAGTTATTTTCATGCAACTCTTTGAAATCAGGGGATATGCTTTTATTTGGAAAAAATAATAATTTGAATAATGCATATTGTGTGTGTATGTGTGTTCAACAAAAATATTATAGCCTTTACTTCCTGTTAATCAACTTAATTGTGCTTAACATTTTCCCATTATCCATCTTCTCTGCACACTCCATCTCAGATATTTTGAAGAACCTTTCCTCTCTGAAAGTTGTATAATATCCAGGACAATTTGAAATAGGCTGTCATGTTTAGTGTCATATTACCATGATTATTCAGGGTCACAAGCTTGCGTTTTGATGCCATGAACGTGTGGAACTGAGGAAGATTCCTGAGACTTGTCTCGGGGCTTTTTCTCAGCCTTTCCATCTGAGGACATCTTCTCACCTTCTCAGGACTCTTCCAGGGCGCTGCCTGTGGTGCTACACTGTTCTCAGGACCCATCCCCACAACCCTTTCCCTGGCTGGTCTAGCAGAATCTCTCCTTTCCCCTTAAAGTTCCTCTTTCTTTGGAACATCTCATATCATCTCTTCAGAGAGCAGAAGTCACAAATCGTTGGCCAGAGGGATGAATCTGCTTCACACACTTGTTTGACTCATACTATCAAATGTTCTAAACTTTTAAATTGTTGCTAACTTTTTATTGGACTTTCCTGGTGGCTCAGTGGTAAACAATCCACCTGCCAATGCAGGAGATGTGGGTTTGATCCCTGGGTCAGGATCCCCTGGAGAAGGGAAAGGCAACCCACTCCAGTATTCTTGCCTGTAGAATTCCAAGGACAGAGGAGCCTAGCAGGCTACAATCCATAGGGTCACAAAAGAGCTGGACACAATGTAGCAACTAAACAACAATCATGAATGTCAAACCTTTTATTAATCTCTCAATTTTTTAAAACAAAACTATATTATTAAGGTATAATTGACATATAGAAGCTGAATATATTTAATGTATACAATTTGATGAGTTTGGAAATAAGAATATACTCATGGAACCATCATCATAATCTATGCCATAAACATCCCAGTTTCAAAAGTTTCCTTCCCTCCTTTTTTGTGATAACACCAAAATATAAGATCTATCCTCTTAGCAAACTTTTAAAGTATACAATACAGTGTAGTTAACTATAGGCTCTATGCTCTACAATAGATCTTTAGGAGTTTTCTTCTTGTACAACTGAAATTTTGTATCCTTTGAAGAACCCCTACATGTTTTTCTGTTCCTGAAGTCCCTGGTACCCCTGGTTTTTATTCTTTGCTGCTTGTTTGCTCAGTTGTGTCCAAGACTTTGCAACCCATAATCTGCAGTCCACCAGGCTCCTCTATGCATGGGATTTCCCAGGCAAGAATACTAGAGTAGGTTGACATTTCCTACTCTAGGAGATTCTCGCCTTCTGTGAATTAGACTCTTAGATTCCTCATATAAGTGGGATCATGTAGTATTTGTTCTTCTTTGTCTGGCTTATTTCCATTAGCATAATGTCTTCCAATCCATCCATACTGTCACAAATGGCAGGATTTCCTTCTTTTTTTAAGGTCAAACAATATTTCATTGTATATATACCAAGTTTTCTTAATTCATTCACCCATTCTCTATTCACGAACATTTAGGTTGCCTTCACGTCTTTCCTATTGTGAATAACACTGCAGTGTACATGAGAATACAGACACTGCTTAAACATTCTGATTTTTGTTCCTGTGGAAACATACCCCAAAGTGGAACTGTTCAATAATATGGTAATTCTACTAACTTTCAGAGGAACTTCCATACTGTTTTCCATGGGGGCTGCACCAATTTTTACATTCCTATCAACAGTGTACAAAGTTGCCTTTTCTCCACATCTTCACCAGCAATTTTTTTTTTTTTTTAATTTGCATCAGGTCAGATCAGATCAGTCACTCAGCCGTGTCCGACTCTTTGCGACCCCATGAATCGCAGCACGCCAGGCCTCCCTGTCCATCACCAACTCCCGGAGTTCACTCAGACTCACGTCCATCGAGTCAGTGATGCCATCCAGCCATCTCATCCTCTGTTGTCCCCTTCTCCTCTTGCCCCCAATCCCTCCCAGCATCAGAGTCTTATCCAATAAGTCAACTCTTTGCATGAGGTGGCCAAAGTACTGGAGTTTCAGCTTCAGCATCATTCCTTCCAAAGAAATCCCAGAGCTGATCTCGTTCAGAATGGACTGGTTGGATCTCCTTGCAGTTCAAGGGACTCTCAAGAGTCTTCTCCAACACCACAGTTCAAAAGCATCAATTCTTTGGTGCTCAGCCTTCTTCACAGTCCAACTCTCACATCCATACATGACCACAGGAAAAACCAGAGCCTTGACTAGACAAACATTTTTTGGCAAAGTAATGTCTCTGCTTTTGAATATGCTATCTTGGTTGGTCATAACTTTCCTTCCAAGGAGTAAGCGTCTTTTAATTTCATGGCTGCAGTCACCATCTGCAGTGATTTTGGAGCCCAGACAAATGAAGTCTGACACTGTTTCCACTGTTTCCCCATCTATTTCCCATGAAGTGATGGGACCGGATGCCATGATCTTCGTTTTCTGAATGTTGAGCTTTAAGCCAACTTTTTATCTCTCCACTTTCACTTTCATCAAGAGGCTTTTGAGTTCCTCTTCACTTTCTGCCATAAGGGTGGTGTCATCTGCATATCTGAGGTTATTGATATTTCTCCCGGCAATCTTGATTTCAGATTGTGTTTCTTCCAGGCCAGCGTTTCTCATGATGTACTCTGCATATAAGTTAAATAAGCAGGGTGACAATATACAGCCTTGACGAACTCCTTCCTATTTGGAACCAGTCTGTTGTTCCATGTCCAGTTCTAACTGTTGTTTCCTGACCTGTATACAAATTTCTCAAGAGGCAGATCAGGTGGTCTGGTATTCCCATCTCTTGAAGAATTTTCCACAGTTTATTGTGATCCACACAGTCAAAGGCTTTGGCATAGTCAATAAAGCAGAAATAGATGCTTTTCCATGATCCAGCGGATGTTGGCAATTTGATCTCTGGTTCCTCTGCCTTTTCAAAAACCAGCTTGAACATCAGGAGGTTCACGGTTCACATATTGCTGAAGCCTGGCTTGGAGAATTTTGAGCATTACTTTACTAGCATGTGATGTGAGTGCAATTGTGCGGTAGTTTGAGCATTCTCGCATTGCCTTACTTTGGGATTGGAATGAAAACTGACCTTTTCCAGTCCTGTGGCCATTGCTGGGTTTTCCAAATTTGCTGGCATATTGAGTGCAGCACTTTCACAGCATCATCTTTCAGGATTTGGAATAGCTCAACTGGAATTTTATCACCTCCACTAGCTTTGTTCGTAGTGATGCTTTCTAAGGCCCACTTGACTTCACATTCCAGGATATCTGGCTCTAGGTCAGTGATCACACCACTGTGATTATCTGGGTCATGAAGATCTTTTTTGTACAGTTCTTCTGTGTATTCTTGCCACCTCTTCTTGATATCTTCTGCTTCTGTTAGGTCCATACCATTTTTGTCCTTTATCGAGCCCATCTTTGCATGAAATGTTCCTTTGGTATCTCTGATTTTCTTAAAGAGATCCCTAGTCTTTCCCATTCTGTTGTTTTCCTCTATTTCTTTGCATTGATTGCTGAAGAAGGCTTTCTTATCTCTTCTTGCTATTCTTTGGAACTCTACATTCAGATATTTATCTTTCCTTTTCTCCTTTGCTTTTCGCTTCTCTTCTTTTCACAGCTATTTGTAAGGCCTCCCCAGACAGCCATTTTGCTTTCTTGCATTATTTTCCATGGGGATGGTCTTGATCCCTGTCTCCTGTACAATGTCCCGAACCTCAGTCCATAGCTCATCAGGCACTCTATCAGATCTAGGGCTATCCTAAGAGGATGAGGTGAGAACTCATTGATTTGCATTTCCCTGATGATTACTGTTGCTGAGTACCTTTTATACACCTGTTCTTAATTTATATGTCTTATTTGGAGAAATGCCTATCTTGTTTTGTTGTGTTTTTGCTAATCAGTTGGAGGGAAGTTCCTTATATATTTTGGATATTTATTGATTATCAGATACATAGTTTGCAAATACTTTCTTCCCACTTGGTTAACATTTAAAAAAAGTAGACTCCACATAAATATGTAATTCTGAGATTCTTGAAAGGCGGGAAGATCTGGCAACACTGGGCCAACTTGCCCTCCTTGCAAATCTCCTTGTCTCACTCAACCACATTCCCGCCCAGAGCATTTCACTTTTGGTTCCGCTTGGCAGTTGTGACTTTGTCTTCTGAGCTGATGATATTAACTGCAAAAAACCCCACGCTGGAACATGGAAGGGTCTTACTGTATCTGTAAAACTTGGAATGGTAAAATACAGGCAGACAAGTCAAATAATAATATATTGTGTATAAATAAAATAGAGATGCAGCCAGAAAGACGAACAAGCAGACATAAACAAGAAAAACCAGACTTTGAAGAAGACAGTATCTGCTATTTCATACTAAACAGGTGATAATTTATTAATGCACATATTCAGAAGAAATGTATGTACTAAATAAAAGCTGTCAATTTCCTTAAGGAGCTAGCATTTCTGAGAAGAATTAGGAAGACATGGTATATATTCTCACAGAGATTCCAGCCTAATAAAGAGAGGAGGTGGTGTGGGGAATTCACATAGGCAAACAGTTCACTAACACACTAACTGAAAAAATGCGATAGGGATTAAGATGGGGCTAAGTTCAAGATGCTGGGTAGCATGGAAGAAGCAAAATCCTTAAGGAAGATTTCTCAGAGGAACCTGGGAACAGCAACAACCTGAGAATATGAGACTCCGCTAGGTGAACAGGTAGGCAATGGCGGTTTTAGGCAGAGCAATAGCATGTGTAAAGGTACAGTGAAAAGTGAGAAAAATCCTGATACTTAAAACGACTCAGAAATGGTTCAGTATGACTGCAGCATGGAAGTTCAGGGATTATGAAGGAAGAGGCAAATTAGATTCAGAAAATAAGCAAGTGCTGGGCACAAGGTTTTATAAACTACCTTAAAGAGTTTGAATTTATGTTGAAGGGCTGCTGGTCTTCCACTGAAACACTTTATGTGACAGATAACAAAATCAGGTTTAGGGCACTGAGACCCCTCTGAAATCTAGTTTCTTCAATTTGTAAAGTGAAAATAATGTCATATAACAAGCTTGTCTTATTGGACTATTGCAGTGGTCCAATAATAAATGCTAAAGTGCAGCCAACTCTAAGATACAAGTAAACATCACATTGAATAAAAGTAATTTCTTTTGACATGTGATCCTTGAACATGTGTACAGAATTTTGTTTGTAAAATTGCTCTATGATCTTCTCAGTAAAGTTTGGTAGTGATTAAACATGGAAACTTTATGAGATGTGAACCGACATTGTTGTGACTTCAGTTGCTAATTATGTGACCTTGAAAAATATTTAAACTTTGCAAGTACCTGTCTCTTTGATTGCAAAATAAAATATCTATAAGAGAATATGTTTAAAAAGAAAGAACCATACTTGGTACAGGACAGGTCCTCAATAGTTGTTGCCAATATTGTTAAAAATAAAAGCATTTCATTTAACTAAGAAAGCATTCCAAGGGTTGAATAGTAATAGTGAGTACTAGTACTCCAGATTCTTTTTAACAAATTATTATTAATTTATGTATCTGTGAATTTATGTATGCATTTATTTATTTTTGGCTGTACTGGGTTTTCATTGCTGTGCTCAGACTTCAGTTGCGGAGAGAGGGGGATACTCTCTAGTTACGGTGCACGGGCTTATTATTGTGGTAACTTCTCCTGTGGATCACACACTCCAGAGCACAGAGACTTCAGCTGTTGTGGTGCACAGACTTAGTTGCCTCAAGGCACGTGGAATCTTCCTGGACCAGGGATCAAACTTTCGTCCCCCTGCAATGGCGGGTGGATTCTTTATAGTTGGGCCACCAGGGAAGTCCCAGTGCTCCAGATTCTTGAACTGGAGTGGCAGTGTAGTATTAGAAGGCCTTCAAAGATCAAAAAGCACAAAGATTAGTAATGCTATTTTATCCTCATTTTTGAAGTAGGCGGCAGGGAGGATTAATGGAGACTCAAGTCTATTTCAAATATTTCCTGTTTATACTGGATGCTAGGGATTGCCAGACAGCCCTGATTTCTTCCTCTTTATATGTCTTCTTTCTTTCTTCTAAGTTATGGACTGATGATTCTTTGCACCTATGTGTACACATATGCCGGCTTTTTTGCACAGAATCAGAGTTCTAAATGGAAAGAGTTAACATTAACTTTAGAATATTTAAGAGACTCCCTTTACTGCTTTCTTCTTGATTTTTCTGCATTCCGGCTTTATGTCTTTAACTTTGGAATACAGCACTACTAGGTAACCGCCACAGCTAGCCCAATTCCATAACTATTCACTGAATACACTGCCAGTGTGTGTTCAGTCCTGTCCTAGAGCTCCAAGAGGTGTCAGAAATAAATAAAAGGACATTCAGAGCCTTCTGGGCTCTGGGTATAACTCGTTTTAACTTTTTTCATTTAATTCTTTTGTTTCTTCATTCTTCTTGGGTTCTCCTCTTCTTTCTACTCCGTCTCTTAATTAGCTGGCTTCTTGATTGCCTCAATATTCTGCACAAAGAATTACTAAATTACTCCAGTAATATTGATATAATGGCACGTGTTGTTTCCCTTTTCTCTGTGGGCACATGTATAAAGTCTCATGCAGAATATAACTGTGGCCATGTGCAGAATGGAAAGTAAGCAGGACATGAATATAAACCTGGAAAACTATTACTACTGATGAAAAAAACTTTGAAAACCATCACCACTTATCTATTTTTAAAATGTAGCTCATGTTTAAACATTTATTTGTTTCAAATGAATAATGAAAGGCAGTTCCATTTCCCCCCCAGACCAAAATTAAGTAGCACTGAAATTCCTTCTCATAGAGAGAGATCTTTCAAAATTAGCTATTTGGAAGGCTACAGACGCTGCTTGCAATTATGAAAACAAGATCAAAACATTTTGATGCCCTTTCCCTACTTCAGTAAGATAGCAACTACACAAGGGTATTCTCTAGAGTAATGATCTTGCCTCCCTCCAAAGGTTTTTTTATCCCATATTCAGGAGGTCACATCCAGTCTCCAGCTGCACAGAGCTCTCTGCTATTAATTTAAAATGGGGCCTTCAGAGGTTCACATACAGGAAAATCTGCTCCTTAAAAGGTAAGCTCTACCAATCTATTTGAAGAGAACAGGAGAATTTAGCTTTGAACAAAATAATCCATTTATATACCCTATCTTCACTAATCAGAAATAAAAGCTTAAACTGGAGGTCCATAAAATTATCTTTGCTTAAGCATAATTCAGTTTACTTCAATGTCTTAATAACATTGTTTTTATTTTATTTCTTTTTCTTAGAGGGGGAATCTGGTATTGTTATTTTTATCATCATCATCATCATCATTTTTGTCAAGTTATCTGGCAGATACAGAAGGTTATTCACTCTATAGCTCTCTCATTAAAAAAATGTTGAGCAGTCATTGAAAAGGATGAAAGAAATCTGGTTGAAGACGCAGGTGCACTAACAAATGGGTGGTCTTTGGATTCCAGTATTTATGTGTGCTATGGCAAAGCTGAGCAGAAACCTAAATGTTATACATACAAAGTGGTACAACAAGAACATCTGTGTTGCAAGGATTGAACTGGCATGGCTAACACCTCCAGTGCCAGGTGCAAAGGAAATTTCAATACAGCTTGAGTAATCTTGACTGCTAGCATCTGCCTGCATGAGATTATCTCCTGTGTTCCTAGTCCACCATTCTCCATTAGGGCATTTATGTGATACATCTGGTGGTGCCATGGCCAAGCACGAAGGAGCCATGCCTCCACCACTGGGGGGTGAATGCCTGACTCTTTAACTCAACACAAAGGCAAAGAGGAATTCTTTTCAGGATCCAGGGCAGCCAGCCAATTCTCCGAGACTGGTTAGCAGACAGCACTCCAGAAAGATGGCAGCTTTCATCTTTTCTGGTTAGTTAGATGTGTATCCATGAGCGTAATATGGAGAAGGTTAGTTCTTCAGTTTACAATTCTGTCTCTAAATATTATTGCCAGGAAAAGGACAGAATTTTAATATGAGAACTGAAACAGAGTTTTAATGCGACTTGGCTCGGCACACAGTCTCTGCATACAACTCATCTTCAGAATCGATCAGCACGGTAGGGTGAGGATGGTAGAGATGATCCATCCAGCAGTCTGCAGCATGGAGCCTCACATAGATTATGTCCCTCTCTTCAAATCTCCCCTACCCTCAAGAAATGACCACGGCACCTGCTGCTGAGAAACTAGAAATCGCTAGAAGGGCACTGCTTCAATAGTTTTCTGTTTTAGAGCCTACACAACCCAGCACCCACCTGGTCCCCTTTGTTTCCCATTACAGTAGATCTGTGGGCTCTTTATAGAGCAAACCCATTTCCATCTACATTATCCTCATCTTTGCCTGAATTTTCATACTCTCTCTCCCCTGGATTTTTGCCCTCTGAATTAAACCCACTTAGGATTCCCTCTTTAAAAGAACCCCCTCCCACCCCAATGCTTGCTCCCCTGCAATGGTCACCTTTCACCATTGCTCACTCTTTCACAACTAAAAATTTTTACAAGTTTCTTTATGTTGTTCCTCTCCCACTTACCTCTCAAACCATTCAACTCTGGCTGCTTTCCTTAACATTTCATTAAAATTCATCATGTTGATGTCATAAGTCATCCCCTTTGTGATGCTAAAATCAAAGGGTTTCATCATGCTCTTAGAGATGCCTGTGGCATATGATATATGTGACTGCTCTTTCTCAGGCAGTCTCTTAACCTTTGCTTTGTAACATCCCTTCATGTTTTGTTTCCTGCATTTCTGGCTACATATTCCTAGTTACGTATTCACTCCCCATCTTCTCTAACAATTAAAAGATGGAATTCTGCAAGGTTCTTTTTCTTGAGTCCTGTTAATACTCGTTCTTTAGAAATTTTCAACATGATTTCAGATCAATTTTGTAGCTGACTTATACATTTTAATCTCCACTTTTCTAAAACTCAGGCTTCCCTCGTGGCTCTCCCTCTTTCCATTTGCTCCTTCCCAATTGCTCCTCACACTTTCTCACTTTTGTTCTCTGATACCACCATCCTAGCCCAAAGTAACTGTAGCAGCTTCTGAACTGGTAGCCTTGCATCACTCTGTGTGCATGCATGCTAAGTCACTTCAGTCGTGTCCAACTCTGTGCAACCCTATGGACTGTAGCTCGTCAGGCTCCTCTGTCCCTGGGTATTCTCCAGGCAAGAATATTGGAGTGGGCTTCTATGCCCTCCTCCAGGGGATTAGTCACCCTTAAATGCAGATCTGATCACATCACTTTCCTGGTTAAACACACTTCAGGTCAGTTCAGTCCCTCGGTTGTGTCTGACTCTTTGTGACCCCTTGGACTGCAGCAAGACAGGTTTCCCTGCCCATCACCAACTCCTGGAGCTTGCTCAAACTCATGTCCATCGAGTCGGTGATACCATCCAACCATCTCATTGTCTGTCGTCCCCTTCTCTTCCTACCTTCAATCTTTCCCAGCATCAGGGTCTTCTCTAATGAGTCAGTTCTTCACATCAAGTGGCCAGAGTATTGGAGCATCAGTTTCAGCATCAGTCCTTTCAATGAATATTCAGGACTGATTTCCTTTAGGATGGACTGGTTTGATCTCCATGTAGTCCAAGGGACTCTCAAGAGTCTTCTCCAGGACCACAGTACTAAAGCATCAATTCCTCGCCACTCAGCTTTCTTTATGGTCATAAATACACTTAGTCTTTCTGATTAACCTCAAGACAAAACTCCAAACTCTTGACAGAGCCAACGTGGCCTCATATTTTCTTCTCCCTGCTCACCTCTTTGCTCCTTTCTTGAAATAAACTATAATCAGCAGCTAAAATAAGGTGAAGATATAGTATTCTCTATACTCCTATGGTGAGAATAGAAACTATACGGTTATCACCACAGTTTTATAAATGTTGGTGGAAGACACAAGACTCCTGGATTACAGATGAAGTTTAGTTTTATACTCTTAGCAACAGTAGTAGCCATAATATCAGTAGTTTTTTTTTACTGATTCCCCAAGCCTTATTCCCCACAGAATGACTTAGAGAAGGCCAGATAACATCACCTATTGTCATCATTTTCTACAGCAAACATAGGTTTTCCCTTTCTTGAATATGCCATAGACTTGTTTAGAGGATGTTCATTTATAAAATCAAATTCAATATGCTATTTCAAAATTATATTTCCAAAGAAATTTATTATGATTTCACATTTTGGAAATAAAAAATTAAAAAAAATGTGTTCTGGTTGTACATTGCAATATAAATAAAAGTATAGGAAGAAAACATACAGAAATTTTACATGGCAGTTATTTCTGAGTTGTAGGATCAATACCTATTTCTTATTTTAGTTATTTTAATTCCATATTCTTCTCTTTCCTGCAACAAACATATTTTATACTTCACCACGCAAGAGTATTGGAGTGGATTGCCACTGTCTTCTCCGACTCTTTAATTAGATTATATTTTCTCAAAATCTGTCTTTTTTTTGCCATTATTTTGTGCTTTTCCATCACATTATCGCAACAAAACAATGAAACTTCAAATGTGGTGCATGGTTCTACATGCAAGAATGCAGCACAAATTTGAAAATAGCAAGAGAAGATTAAGTGTGTGAACTACTTCTTTGCTTACTGCTTAGTCACTTCAGTCGTGTCCAACTCTGTGCGACCCCATAGACGGCAGCCCCCTGGCTCCCCCGTCCCTGGGATTCTCCAGGCAAGAACACTGGAGTGGGTTGCCATTTCCTCCAATGCACAAAAGTAAAAAGTGAAAGTGAAGTCGCTCAGTTGTGTCCGACTCTTCGAGACCCCATGGACTGCAGCCTACCAGGCTCCTCTGTCCATGGGATTTTCCAGGCAAGAGTACTGGAGTGGGGTGCCATTGCCTTCTCCGGAACTACTTCTTTATCCTCACCTAAACTAACTTCAAATTAATCAGAACTAAGGAAAAACAGCATTAAGCGGAGAGAAAATTCCATCGCCTGTTTGAGAGGTTTTAGAGCCACACAGTGCTGTCTCGGCTTTTGCTATCCTCTTGTTCTCACTCTTTTGTTCCTCCTCCCACTCAACACTCAGGAAGCACCATCTAAGCACAAGGATGGCTGCTAAACAAGTCGAGGAGCTCATGGGGAAACAGAGGAGCTGATTTAGGAACACCTACCCTCATCATGATGGCAAACGATAAGACAGAGCATGAAGACAATGGTTACGATGAGAGGTACCATTTGAGTGGAGCCTCAGGGACAAAGTGGACACGTGTTTGGTGGCTGAGGTATGCAGTGAGATTTTTCATATGAGGGAAATAAGAATGTTTCAGGTTAGGCAAATAAAAACAATTTCATAAGAGAGGAACCTGTTATATCAGCATGCATGTATGACAAGTTGGTTAATGACAAACCTGGGAGAAAATGAAAGTTTTAAGACAACTGTTTTGTAAGGGCAAAATATGGATAATATAGTATAAGCACTTCACAAAGTGTGAAGTGAATTGAAAGTCACTCAGTTGTCCAACTCTTTGCAACCCCACGGACTTTATAGTCCATGGAATTCTCCAGGCCGGAACATTAGAGAGGGTTTCCTTCTGCAGGGGATCTTCCCAACCCAGGGATCAAACCCAGGTCTCCCACATTCAGGTGGATTCCCTACCAGCTAAGCCAAGTGCAGGCTCATGGTAAGCATAAATATTAATGTTCTTCCTTTTCTATCACTTATGTGCACAATTTCTTTCTCTTAAATTTCATAGCAGTCTGTGCATGCAGATAGGCCCACGATAATAGTGGTGATAATGATAACAATAATATTAATATTCAGAACATTTAATAAGTGCAGCAAGTATGGAAATGGAAATCACTTTCACTCAGTCATGTCCAACTCTTTGTGACCCTGTGGGCTGTAGCCTATCAGACTCCTTTGTCCATGGGATTTCCCAGGCAAGACTGGATTGGGTCGCCATTCCCTTCTCCAGGGAATCTTCCCATCCCAGGACTCAAACTGGTCTCCTGTATTGGAGGCAGATTCTTTACTATCTGAGCCACCAGGGAAACCCAAGAGAAGCAGTAGTATACAACTGTTTCATATGTTTTACCTAATTTAATCCTCAAATTGTCCCCAAAAGAAGTTACTAGTATCTCTATTTTACAGATGAGAAAAACTGAAGTAGAGTTAATTAACTGGCCTAATTAATTAATGCTAGAGATGGGATTTGCAAGCAAGTAAGCTTACTCCTTGGAAGGAAAGTTATGACCAACCTAGATAGCATATTCAAAAGCAGAGACATTACTTTGCCAACAAAGTTCCATCTAGTCAAGGCTATGGTTGTTCCAGTGGTCATGTATGGATGTGAGAGTTGGACTATGAAGAAAGCTGAGCACCGAAGAATTGATGCTTTTGAACTATGGTGTTGGAGAAGACTCTTGAGAGTCCCTTCGACTGCAAGGAGATCCAACCAGTCCATCCTAGAGATCAGTCCTGGGTGTTCATTGGAAAGACTGATGCTAAAGCTGAAACTCCAATACTTTGGTCACCTCATGAAAAGAGTTGACTCATTGGAAAAGACCCTGATGCTGGGAAAGATTGAGGGCAGGAGGAGAAGGGGACGACAGAGGATGAGATGGCTGGATGGCATCACTAACTCGATGGACATGAGTTTGGGTAGACTCCCGGAGTTGGTGATGGACAGGGAGGTCTGGTGTGCTGCGTTTCATGGGGTCGCAAAGAGTCGGACATGACTGAGTGACTGAACTGAACTGAATCTGATTTTGGATTTGAGGTCTTATCTAATATGTTTAATACTGATGCTATTTCTCTGTGTACTAAAATCATACACATACAGAGAGAGAAAAAAGACTCAGAAGGCATGTGTTTTACTCATAAAAGTCAAACATTTTGAAACATATTTGTTTATAGAATGCTAAGCTTATTTTCTCTATAAGTGTGCCACTATGTACACATGGCCTGGATATTATTTCCTTAAGCAGACTGACTTGAAGTTTCACTTACAAATAGTTTTAAACTCTACTATGTGTCAAGGTTTGTGCTAGAACTTCAAAGGGTTGAAAACAATTAGATACCATTCCTGCCTTCTTAGAGTTTACTGTCTAATAACATTAGCAGATTAAAAAAAAAAAAAACACTAAGATTAACAAATTATAAAGAATCAGTTCAGTTCATTTCAGTCGCTAAGACGTGTCTGACTCTTTGAGACACCATGGACTTCAGCATGCCAGGCTTCCCTGTCCATCACCAACTCCTGGAGTCTACCCAAACCCATGTCCACTGAGTCGGTGATGCCATCCAACCATCTCATCCTGTGTTGTCCCCTTCTCCTCCTGCCCTCAATCTTTCCCAGCATCAGGGTCTTTTCAAATGAGTCAATTCTTCGCATCAGGTGGCCAAAGTATTGGAGTTTCAGCTTCAACATCAGTCCTTCCAATGAACACTCAGGACTGATCTCCTTTAGGACGGACTGGCTGGCAAGTTACTATGAAGGAAATGAACAATATACTACAAGGGGAAAGAATAATAAGGGAACACAATTTTGATCTTTACCTTTTTAATCAGATTGGAAGTTGAAAGTAAGGAATACATTTAAGAAAGAATAGAATGACATGGGTAAAATGTGGTGAACATTACTCCAATTTCAGCCATGCCCAACAGTTTTTGGACTTCTTAAAGTTATGCTAGTGTATTTGTTATGTCATGAATGAGAAATTTTGTTTAAAATATTATAAATTATAGAAAGAAAATGATTGTTATGAAAATAGAAATGGTATGTTACCACTTCTGCTAGTGAATATGTGTGGGAGGGGCCTGGAGACAAAGTATTGTGAGTTCAGAAAATAGTTTGAAGAATTTGTACGAATGTGTTGCTCATAGTTATTTTTGAAAGAATTATGAATGATATTTATTCCTTTTCAGAAGTACATATTTTCTATACATTTCCCTGGTGGCCCAGATGGTAGAGAATCTGTCTGCAATGCAGGAGATCTGAGTTTGATCCCTGGGTTGGGAAGATCCCCTGGAGAAGGGAATGGCAACCCACTCTAGTATTCTCGCCTGGGGAATTTCATAGACAGGGGAGACTGGAGGGCTACAGTCCATAGAGTCACAAAGAGTCAGACATAACTGAGCAACTAACACTTTGATTTTTTATCAATTTTACATATTATGTTTCACTAAAAAAATACATAAATCTATAATATATAGATATATTATATAGATATAATATATAATACATTATATATAATATATATATTATATATATAGATATATATAAAGTTAGTGGAGGTGATGGAATTCCAGTTGAGCTATTCCAAATCCTGAAAGATGATGCTGTGAAAGTGCTGCACTCAATATGCCAGCAAATTTGGAAAACTCAGCAGTGGCCACAGGACTGGAAAAGGTCAGTTTTCATTCCAATCTCAAAGAAAGGCAATGCCAAAGAATGCTCAAACTACTGCACAATTACACTCATCTCACACGCTAGTAAAGTAATGCTCAAAATTCTCCAAGCCAGGCTTCAGCAATATGTGAACCGTGAACTTCTTGATGTTCAAGCTGGTTTTCGAAAAGGCAGAGGAACCAGAGATCAAATTGCCAACATTCGCTGGATCATGGAAAAAGCAAGAGAGTTCCAGAAAAGCATATATTTCTGCTTCATTGACTATGCCAAAGCCTTTGACTGTGTGGATCACAATAAACTGTGGGAAACTCTGAAAGAGATGGGAATACCAGACCACCTGATCTGCCTCTTGAGAAATCTGTATGCAGGTCAGGAAGAAACAGTTAGAATTGGACATGGAACAACAGACTGGTTCCAAATAGGAAAAGGAGTACGTCAAGGCTGTATATTGTCACCCTGTTTATTTAACTTATGTGCAGAGTACATCATGAAAAACGCTGGACTGGAAGAAGCACAAGCTGGAATCAAGATTGCCGGGAGAAATCTCAGTAACCCCAGATATGCAGATGACACCACCCTTATGGAAGAAAGTGAAGAGGAACTAAAAAGCCTCTTGATGAAAGTGAGAGTGGAGAGTGAAAAAGTTGGCTTAAATCTCAACATTCAGAAAACGAAGATTATGGCATCCAGTCCCATCACTTCATGGGAAATAGATGGGGAAACAGTGTCAGACTTTGTTTTTCTGGGCTCCAAAATCACTACAGATGGTGACTGCAGCCATGAAATTAAAAGATGCTTACTCCTTGGAAGGAAAGTTATGACCAACCTAGATAGCATATTCAAAAGCAAAGACATTACTTTGCCAACAAAGTTTTGTCTAGTCAAGGGTATGGTTTTTCCTGTGGTCATGTATGGATGTGAGAGTTAGACTGTGAAGAAGGCTGAGCGCCGAAGAATTGATGCTTTTGAACTGTGGTGTTAGAGAAGACTCTTGAGAGCCCCTTGGACTGCAAGGAGATCCAACCAGTCCTTTCTGAAGGAGATCAGCCTGGGATTTCTTTGGAAGGAATGATGCTGAAGCTGAAACTCCAGTACTTTGGCCATCTCATGCGAAGAGTTGACTCATTGGATAAGACTCTGATGCTGGGAGGGATTGGGGGCAGGAGGAGAAGGGGACGACAGAGGATGAGATGGCTGGATGGCATCACTGACTCAATGGACGTGAGTCTCAGTGAACTTGGGGAGTTGGTGATGGACAGGGAGGCCTGGCGTGCTGCGATTCATGGGGTTGCAAAGAGTCGGACACAACTGAGCAACTGAACTGAACTGAAGGTGGCAAAACAACTGTACTTGGAAAACTAGAAGATACTGATGAAAAACACTAAAGGGAACATAAACAGATGAAAAGATATACTGTGCTCACGAGGCGGAAGAATTAATGTTGCTAAAATTACCCAAGGCAACCCACAGACTCAATGCAATTCCTATCAAAGTACCAATGGCATTTTCCCACAGAACTAGAACAAATAATTCTAAAATGTGTACAGAAACACAAAATAACCTGAATATGTCCATAACAATCTTTGATAAAGAACAAAGGTGGAGCTATCACCTCCTTGATTTTAGACTATATACTACAAAGTTACAGTATGCAAAATAGCATGATACTGGCACAAAAATAGACTCATAGATACATGGAATAGAATAAAGAGCTGATAAATGAGTCCACACTTACATGAGCCATTAATCTATGAGGACGAGGCAAGAGTATACAATAGGAAAATGATACTCTGTTCAATAAATGGTGTTGGAAAAACTTGACAGCTATATGCAAAAGAATCAAACTGGACTTTTGCACACCATGCATAAAAATATGTTCAAAATAGATTAAAGATATATATATATATATATAAGGCCTGAACTAATAAAACTTCTAGAAGAAAACATAGACATTTTGCCCTTTGACATTCATCTCAGAAATCCTTTTTTTGGATATGTCTCCTCCAGCAAGGGAAACAAAAGCAGACATACACGTGTGGGACCACATCAAACTAAAACACTTTTGCACAGTGAGGCACATTTTCAACAAAATGAAAAAGCTGCCTATCGACTGAGAGAAGACATTTGCTAACAATATATCAAATGAGGAGTTGATACCCAAAATATACAAAGAACTCTCACAACTCATTGTTGAAAAATCCAACCTGATTAAAAAAGGGTAGAGGAGCTGAACAGATGTTTTCCCAATGAAGATATACAGATGGTCTATAGACATATGAAAAGGCTTAACATCACTAGTTACCAGGTAATGAAAATCAGAATCAGAAAGTGATATCACCCAACACCTATCAGACTGGCTACTATCAAAAAAAAAACAACAAATAACAAGTGTTGGTCAGGATGTGGAGAGAAGGGAACCTACATGCTCTTGGTGGGAATGTAAATTGTACAGCCATGAAGAAAAACAGTACTGAGTTTCTTCAAAAAATTAAAAATAGAACTAACATATGCTCCAGCATTTCCACTCCCAGGTATTTATTCAAAGAAATTGAGAACGCTAATTAGAAAAGATACATACACCCTTATGTTCACTGTAGCATTTTTTATAATAGCCAAAAGATATGGAAGTAATCAAAATGCCCAAGAATGGATAAAGAAGAGGTGATATACAAATATATATATATATATATATATATATCCATACACACAAACATACATATATATATATGTACACATACACGCAGCAGACTATTGCTCAGCCATAAAAAATAATGAAATCTTGCCATTTGCAACAACATGGATAGAGCTACAGAGAATTGTGCTAAGTGAGATAAGTCAGACCAAGAAAAATACTGTATGATTTCACTTACATATGGAATTTAAGAAACAAAACAAATGAACAAATGTGACAAAACAAAAACTGTCAGATACAAAAATCAAAGAGGTGGCTGCCAGAGGGGCCAGGCATGAGGGGGGAAGAGAAACAGGAGAGCGAGATAAACAGGTACAAATTTCTAGTTGCAGCATAAATGTCATGAGGATGCAATGCACAATGTGGGGAATATAGGCAATACTTATGTAATATCTCTGTAAGTTGACAAATGGTAACTAGACTTATCTTGGTGGTCTTCTTGAAACATAAGAAATACCAAATCATTGTTTTGTAACAGGAACTAACAAAGTGTTGTAGAAAATTATACTTCAAAAACAGTTCAAAGAGATCAGATTCACTGTTACCACAGGTAGCAGGTCAGGGGAGGGGGAACTAAGTAATCAAATTATAAGATAAATACTAGGAATGTAATATATAATATGATATAGGTAATCAACACTGCTATATGATATATATGAAAGCTATTAAGACAATGAATCCTAAGAGTTCTCAACCCAAAGAAAATTTTTTTTCCTATTTAATATTGTAACTTTATGAGATATGTTCATTAAACATATTGGGACAATCATTTCATGATCTATGTCACATCATTATGATGTGTACCATGAATCTGTGCAGTACTCTATGTCAATTATATCTCAATAAAACTGGGAGAAAAAAGTCTGTGATGAGGTCATAGTGGTAATTACAATAGATCTGGCTAGGACATAAATGGAAAACAGCAAAACAGACCTCAAAATAAGCTAAAGGAAAGTTATACACAAATCTGGAAAAAGCGGCATCATTCCTTCACATGTAGATAAATGAAAATTTCCATTCAGGCTTGAAGCTATTTAATTTTCTTCCCTCTCTGTAAAGTCACCACAAGTTTGCCAGGTGAACTGAGCCTTGAGAGAAAGGTATGCTCCTCTCAAGGCAGCTCATTCGCTTTCCCCTCTTCCTCCCTTCATTAGTTGAGGTCTAGGTAGTAACAACTTCACTGCATCTGATACCCTGGTCCTACTCATGCTTTTGTAGTAAGTCCTTTGTAAATAAACCCTCCTCAAATTAGCCTTACTTGAGTGTTTAATCAGTTTCCTGTTAGGGTCCTTACTAATGGGCAAATGTTAAATTTCATTTGACTTTGAAATAAGATAAGTTTTATTTGGTAGGGTAGATTCATATAAACCTAGATATGCCTACCAGATGTGGCTTTATGTTCCTATGACTGCAGTCTTTAAAAAGAATTTGAACAAAAAGAATAATCATTTTCAATATGAGGATTTTAATATTAATGTGTTCAAAACAGAGAACAGAAAAAGGAACGTACTGGTTTACTCAGAGAAAATGGAGAAAGAATTTGAAATCTTTTTCAAATAGATACTAAATTTGAGCTCTATCCTAACGTAGTTATGACACTTGAAATCATATTTAAAAGGTAGTTTTAAAAAGTTATAAATCTTGATCAAGATTATATGTCTCAACATTGAAATCATTTTGCAAAAGCACTCAATTGTTATATAAAAATATCACTCTAATAAAAAATGTGTAAAAACCACAATGATATTTGCTCAACCTCATAGGTGAATTTGTTGGTGGTCTAAAACTGTCTGCCAGAGAAAGCTCTTTCTGTGCTCTGAATTGACCAAAGGCCAAATGCTAATGGGAATGAAGACCTGATCTACTTTGGAAGTGGCTCCTGCCCATAATGAATAAGATATGGCCTAAAGGAAGATAAGGGGAAGCTGATCATATTTTTGTCAATTTATGGACTTTCCACACTACATACTTTGGGGAAGTAGCTAAACCACCTGGGGCAGAGACTGTTTTATTTGTTTTTTTTTTTTTTTATGGCTTTAGTGAAACAGAATTCACATTCTATAGAATTCAACCATTTAAAGTATACAATCCAATGTTTTTCAGTATACTCAAAGTAAACTTTAGAACATTTTTATACCCTTTAAAAGACACCCTGTATCCTTTAATATTGTCCCCTTAGTCCCTAATCCCCAAATCTCTCAGTCCCATTCTCTCCCCAGCAATTACTAACCTACTTTCAATTCCTATAAATTTGCCTATTCTGGATATTGCATATAAATGCAATCATATGATATGCTGCCTTTTGTGACTTGCTTCTTTCACTTGGTATAATGCTTTTATGGTTCATCTATGTTGTAGCATATATCAATACTTTATTCCATTTCATGGCTGAATAATAATTCATTGTATGAATATATTTTGTTTATTTATCCATTGGTATATATTTTGGTTGTTTCCAACTTTTGACTTCTATAAATAATGTTGCTATAAACATTAATATAAAACTCTTTGTGTGACCACATGCTTTCATTTCTCTTGGAAATTTACCTAGGAGTGTAATTGTTAGGTCATATGCTAACTCTCAGTTGGTAAAGAATCTGCCTGCAATGCAGGAGACTCCATTTTGATTCCTGGGTTGGGAAGATCTGCTGGAGAAGGGATAGGATACCCACTCCAGGATTCTTGGGCTTCCCTACGGCTCAGCTGGTAAAGAATCTGCCTACAATGCAGGAGACCTGGTTTCGATTCCTGGGTTGGGAAGATCCCCTGGAGAAGGGAAAGGCTACCCATTCTAGTATTCTGGCCTAGAGAATTCCTTGGACTGTATAGTCCATGGGGTCACAAAGAGTCGGACACAACTGTGCAACTTTCACTTTCACGCTAACTCTATGTTTAACCATTTGAGTAAGTGCCAGACTGCTTTCCAGAGTGGTAGCAATCATTTACAATCCAGACAGCAAGGTATAAGGGCTGTGATTACTTCTTCAACACGTATTATTAATCTGACTTTTTAACTCTAGCTATCCTAATGGATATGGAATGGTAGTTCACTGTGGTTTCGATTTGCAATTTTCTGATCAGTAATGATGTCAAGCACTTTTGCATGTGCTTATTGAGCATGTGTATATTTTCTTCAAAGAAATATCTATTCAGAAACTTTCCCCATTTTCGAACTGGATCATTCATCTTTTTGTTATTGAGATGTAAGAGCTCTTTATATATTGCAGATACAAGTCTCTTGTCAGATACATAATTCACAATTGCTACTGCTAAGTCGCTTCAGTCACGTCCGACTCCGTGCGACCCCATAGACAGCAGCCCACCAGGCTCCCCCATCCCTGGGATTCTCAAGGCAAGAACACCAGGGTAGGGTGCCATTTCCTTCTCCAATTGATTCACAATTACTTACTCTTATATGTGTGCTGTCATTTCACTTTCTGGATAGTGTCCTTGAAGCACATGCTTCCAATTTTGATGAAGTTCAATTTATATATATTTTTTCTTTTGCTGCTCATGCTCCTGGTGTCTTACATAAGAATCCATTGTCAAATTTAGGAATCAAGATATACCCCTACATTTTCCTCTAAAAAATTTATAGTTCTAGATCCTCAATTTAGGTCTTTGACTCAAGTTATTTTTGGTAAATGTTATAAGGTAAGAGTCCAATTTCATTCTTTACCTGTGTCTGGCTTGTCCAGGTGTTGCAGTTCTGTTTGTGGAAAAGACTCTTATTTCCCCATTTAACGGTCTGTGTGCCTTTGTCAAAATCAGCTGAGCATAGACACATGACTTTCTCATTTCTATTCCATTGACCTGTATGTCTATCCTTATCCAAGTGCAGCACTGTCTTGATTACTTAGTGCTTTATACTACTTTCTATTGGGAAATTTCTATTTCTAATTGGGAAGTGAGAATATTTCAAATTTGTTCATCATCTTCCTGATTACTTTGGCCATCCTGGATCCCGTGCAATTCCATGTGAGTTTTAGAATCAGCTGGTCAGTTTCTACAAAAAGTCTGCTGTGATTCTGACAGTGATCACACTGAGTCTGTAGATCAATTTGGGGAGTATTACCATCTTAACCAACCTAGACAGTATGACCAACCTAGACAGAATATTAAAAAGCAGAGACATTACTTTGCTGACACAGTTCTGTTTTCTAGTCAAAGTTATGGTTTTTCCAGTAGTCATGTATGGATGTGTGGAGAAGGCAATGGCAACCCACTCCAGTACTCTTGCCTGGAAAATCCCATGGACGGAGGAGCCTGGTAGGCTGCAGTCCATGGGGTCATGAAGAGTCAGACACGACTGAGCGACTTCACTTTCCCTTTTCACTTTCATGCATTGGAGAAGGAAATGGAAACCCACTTCAGTGTTCTTGCCTGGAGAATCCCAGGGACGGGGGAGCCTGGTGGGCTGCCATCTACGGGGTCACACAGAGTCAAACACGACTGAAGCAACTTAGCAGCAGCAGCAGCAGCATGTATGGATGGGAGAGTTAGACCATAAAAAAGGCTGAGTGCCGAAGAATTGATGATTTTGTACTGTGGTGCTGGAGAAGACTCTTGAGGGTCCCTTGGGTGGCAAGGAGATCAAAACAGTCGATCCTAAAGGAAACCAGTTCTGAATATTCATTGGAAGGACTGATGCTGAAGCTGAAACTCCCATATTTTGGCCAACTGATGTGAAGAACTAACTCATTTGAAAAGACCCTGATGCTGGGAAAGATCGAAGGCAGGAGGAGAAGGGGACGGCAGAGGACAAGATGGTTCGATGGCATCACCAATGGACATGAGTTTGACCAAGTTCTGGGAGCTGGTGATGGACAGAGAAGCCTGGTATGCTGCAGTCCATGGGATTGCAAAGAGTCAGACACGACAGAGCAACTGAACTGAACTGAACATCTTAACAATTTAAAATTTTTCATTCATGAAGAGGAAATGTTTAGAGTTTCTTTAATTTCTTTCAACAAGTTTTTAGTTTGCAGTATTAGTTGAGTTTTGAATTTTGTTTAACTCCTAGTATATTATTTTATGATGCTATTATAAATGATATTTTTTAATTTCATCTTTTGCTTAATTGCAAATGTTAGAAATATAACTGATTTTTATATAATGATCTAGTATCTGACATGTATGTTCAATTTCAGTTCTAATAGTATTTTAGTAGATTTTTAAAAATCTCTAAATACAAGATCATGTTTTATAAGAATAGAGATAGTTTTACTACCTCCTAGTCTTTGAATATAAAAGGTATTCTATAGACAGAATAGAGTAGGATTATTTGTTTTTTTGTTTGTTTTTCCCCTTTGACAACTTCTGCTTTTGATCAGGTTTTTAAACTAGTCACATTTAATGTCTTTTTTATATTGTTGGATTTATGTCTGTCATTTTACTTTTATGTTTGTATTTTGGTATGGATCATATCGTTTTTGTATCTTTTTATGGATTTTTTTGCAAGTAAATGTTTTCTAATGTAGTATTTCAATTAATTTAATGATTTAATTACTTTAAAGACTTTTTCACCATTATTTTCTTGAGCCATGTCAGCATTTGCCCTGAGGCCTACCAAATACATTTTTATTTATAAAAATTAGCTTCAAATTAACACTAGCTCAATTGCAGTCACATATAAAAGTGTTACTCCTATTACTCTATTCCTTTTTCTACCCTTTTATGATATTATTTTTATAATTATATCTATAAATGCTAATATTTTAATATTATATTTATAATTGTCACATTATATACTTTTCTGTCTTTTAAAGAAGTTGGGAGAAGAAATGAGAGCAAATAAAAAAAAAAAAAAAAGAAATGAGAGCAAATAAGCATCAATTCAGTTCAGTTCAGTCACTCAGTCACGTCTGACTCTTTGCAACCCCATGAATCGCAGCACGCCAGGCCTCCCTGTCCATCACCAACTCCCAGAGTTCACTCAAACTCATGTCCATGGAGTCAGGGATGCCATTCAGCCATCTCATTCTCTGTTGTCCCGTTCTCCTCCTGCCCCAATCCCTCCCAGCATCAGGGTCTTTTCCAATGAGTCAATTCTTTGCATGAGGTCACCAAAGCATTGGAGTTTCAGCTTTAGCATCAGTCCTTCCAAAGTACACCCAGGACTGATCTCCTTCAGAATGGACTGGTTGGATCTCCTCGAAGTCCAATGAACTTTCAAGAGTCCTCTCCAACACCACAGTTCAAAAGCATCAATCTTCAGCGCTCAGCTTTCTTCACAGTCCACTCTCACATCCATACATGACCACTGGAAAAACCATAGCCTTGAATAGACGGACCTTTGTTGGCAAAGTAATATTTCTGCTTTTTAATATGCTATCTAGACATGGAAGAAGGCAATGGCACCCCACTCCAGTACTCTTGCCTGGAAAATCCCATGGATGGAGGAGCCTGGTAGGCTATAGTCCATGGGGTCGCTAAGAGTCAGGCACGACTGAGCGACTTCACTTTCACTTTTCACTTTCATGCACTGGAGAAGGAAATGGCAACCCACTCCAGTGTTCTTGCCTGGAGAATCCCAGGGACGGGGAAGCCTGGTGGGCTGCCATCTATGGGGTCGCACAGAGTTGGACATGACTGAAGCGACTTAGCAGCAGCAGCAGGTTGGTCATAACTTTCCTTCCAAGGAAGGAGTAGGCATCTTTTAATTTCATGGCTGCAGTCACCATCTAGCTTTTCTTAATTAACCTAACATTTCTGATCTCTTTTGTTCCTGTGAATCAAGTTACTATTTGGAATCAATTTCCTAGCCAAAACAGCTTAGATTACTCACTTCCATTATATTATTTTGCCAAAAGTATTACACATGTATATCTTACAGGCCAAATAACATATAAAATTTTTAGCCTGTAAAATCAGTTAAGAAAGGAGAAAAAAATATATAAATATGCTATATTTTATAGTTACATTATTAACTTTATTATTGTTTTCATATGATCTGGTAAATTTCTGTTACTGTCTGGGGTCAACTGCTTTTAGCCTAAAGATTTTCTTTTAGTATTTCAAACCATGTGGGTTTCCTAGAAACAAATTTTCATGCTTTTATTTGGGAATATGTTTATCTTGCCTTCATTTATAAAACAGTTTTGCTCAATATACAATTTTTGGTGACATTTTTTTCTTTGAGCTCTTTAGAATGTTATATATCCTCCACATTTGTGGTCTGCCTTCCACTGTTCTATTAATCTTATTGGAACTTTCTTTTAGAGTGTTTTTTCTTCTTGTTGATTTGAAGATTTTCTCCTTATCTTTGGATTCAGTACTTATACTGTGATGTCTCTGACTATGGGCCTCTTTGTGTTTATATGACTTGACATTCATTGGGTTTCCTGGATGTGCAATGTTTTCAATAAATTTGGCCAGTTTCTTTAGCTATTATTTTTAAATGGTATTTATGCTTCTTTCTCCTTTCCTTCTGGTACTCCTATTATATGTATTTTGGTACACTACAGTGTCTCATATCTCTCTGCACTGCATTTTTCTTAATTCTTTTTTACCCTTCAAACTGTATAATCTTTATCAATCAATTTTCAAGTCACTAATTCAGTTTAAATCTACTGAATTTTTCACTTTTGGGATTTATTGAAGTACTCAGTAAGTCAGCTGAATAAAACGTAATATTCAATTTTCTGGTTGTGCTTATTTTTTAATATACATTTTTGTGATATAACACTGTCATCATACTTTTACTTCTTTTATCATTTTTTAAAAATTTCTTTGAATACATTTAGGTGACTACTTTGAAGATTTTGTCTGTTGAATCTAACATTTGGTTTAATCATAGAAAGTTTCTGTTGTCTTCCTCCCCTGCCCCCACTCCCCTTGTACATGGATCATATTTTGGGTTTCTCTGTAGTTGTCCCTCTCTCTCTTTTTTTTGAAACTTGACACTTTAGATAATGTGCTTTGGTAACTCAGGGTACTTCCCTCTTACCCTAAGGGCTTGTTATTATTTGCTTATTTGTTTAGTGATTATTTCAGGCAATTTTCCCACTACTACCAACTCTCCACTCACACCCCTTAGCATTAAGCCTCTGATGTTGCTCCTCAGGGAACACAATCTTGGATATTGCTACAGTTGCTCTGGGAAAACAAGAATTTTTGTGGGGCTCTCTTTGTTTCCTTCCCTTACCACACCCAGGCCTAATACTTGGTAATTATCTGTGCTCTTATTTTCAACAATGTCCTGAGGCATAAATTGCTTGACAGACTGATCCAGTCAAACTTGGGATCATCTGAAAGAACAGTTCCTGAGATTCTTGTTTGAAATTTGTTTTAATCCAAGGAAGCCACTTCCCAGATACATCTGTCACTGATTCTTCCCCTTGAAGTAGCCAACTTAAGGTTCAGCTTATATTTCCATTGAAGCTGTCAGTCTCCTCCCAACTGTCTATTTTTCATAACCACAACTACATCTGAGAGTATTCTTCACTTTGAACTTCTCTACATTTTATTGCAGATGATGCCAGTTCTTGTGGAAAGATGTGGAGCTCTGAGCTCAAGCTCTGAAGCAGAAGTGGGGACGATAGAATACTTCTCTCTGAATTTGTAACACCTTTACTTTATGAGCTGAATATTCAGTTGATGGGGCTGGGTACAATAATTCTAGCAGATTTTGAGTGCTTCTTATTTGTTCATTATATGATATATGTTTGCCTTGCTTAGAATCACTTAAGAGACTAAATGTTCCCCTAGGACCATTTCTGGAGGCAATTTTTTAAAACAATTTTTTTTTCACTAGAATGAATCCACAGAACTAAAAAGTCCAAAAGGACTACCATGTCAAAAGTGAAACTTTAGAGGTGTTTTTTTGGCTGAGATTTGGGACTGGATTTACATAATTCAGCCACATTTTTACTTGAAATGTTTGTCCTTTTTTTAAATAGCTTGGTGCAGTCAAGCCACGGAACCAGATAATTATTATATACAGACATTAAAAAGCCAGTGACTGGTAGAATATTGTGATGAATTAATTTTGATTAGGTTAGCTAAAGAAAAAGATAATCATGTGATCTATTAAGGTGAATTGATAGAAATCAAGACAATAATAAAAATGAGTTTATTAACTAAGAAAACTTTTAAATTTCCATGCAATAAAAAATGCTTAATTTACTCTGTAAAGTCAGCCAGGTTTATGCCTATGAAATGTGCTATTTCTGTATGAAGGGAATTTATTATTTTAGCATAACAATTCAGGACACTTAATTTTATAGTTAGTTTCTCTAAAATAAATTAGAAAAATATTATTCTCTTCCATACTTAGTAGAATTTCTGTTTATTTTTCTCTCCCCATTAGGCACTGATTTTCTAGTTTCTACACTAGTCACTGACTTTCAGTTTGAAATATCTGAAGGTCAAATTATTACTTAGCTATAGAGATCCAAGGATTAAAAAAATGTCTAATCACATCATAAATAACATTTCAGAATTCCAACAAGGTAAAATAGAAATGAAATAAGTAAAAATAAATCCACACACAGAGACAGAAGCATATCAAAAATTATTACAAAAGGTTGAATTTCAGGGAAAATGTTATTACAAATATGTAATCCCTGGTTACTAATTTTCCCCCAGATTCTTAGATTTAAACTCAGATTCCTTCATTATTTCTGACCTGATATGAAACACCATCTGGCATGTGAATGTTAGAGGATTATATGTAAGCAAAATAGATATTTTTTCTCTTTCTGATTCTAAGACTTTTTAAATTAGATTATTTTTAAGTTTGAAATGTGAATTACAACCAAACTGATAAAGAGAGAAGATGGTTTTCAGTATTAATTTTTTAAAGGAATTACACATTACCTATTTTAACTGGTATTCTGTAATTCTCTTTTTTTTGTAATTCTCTTATAAATTTCAGCCTCATGACAATTTTTCTTGAAGAAAGATTTTAAATCAAGACTTCATAAAGCAAATGATAACAAATATTTTTATAATTATTTTATGATATATACACACATCAAACTGAATCATATAGTTCACCAAATCTATGTTGGCAAATTTTTTCAGATAATTAGCAAATACTTATCAATATCCAGTGGTCTTACTTATAATACATGAAATGAATCACATGTAAAAATAATTATGGCGTTAGAATTAATTTCTATAATTACTTTTTTAGATGAGACACTTACGCTGTCTTTAACATTCACTTAGAATCATAAACTTTTAAAGCTAGTGGCTAACAGGTCATATGGTTAAAATATTTAATTTTAATGATAAAAAACCTGAGGTCTACAAAGTTTACATAATTTATCTAATGACTGAGTGAGATATCCAGGGTTATACTGCTGCTGCTGCTAAGCCGCTTCAGTCGTGTCCGACTCTGTGCGACCCCATAGACGGCAGCCCATCAGGCTCCCCCGTCCCTGGGATCCTCCAGGCAAGAACACTGGACTGGGTTGCCATTTCCTTCTCCAATGCATAAAAATGAAAAGTGAAAGTGAAGTTGCTCAGTCGTGTCCAACTCTTCGCGATCCCATGGACTGCAGCCTACCAGGCTCCTCCGTCCATGGGATTTTCCAGGCAAGAGTACTGGAATGGGGTGCCATTGCCTTCTCCGAGGGTTATACTATAGGTTATCAAAGTTCTGGTCCACTCTACTTTGAACTCTGCTTTTTTTCATAACCTTGATGAACTCCTGTCCAGAAAATCTCACTCTGGAGAGTTTGAGAGATATATGGTTACCTCATCCTCACTTACAACACACTGTAAATTAAAACTAGACTTACGCTTTGAAAAGTTCCCTTTTCTTAATGTTTTACTCAAACATATAATTAAATGTTTGAGTTTCAAAACATTTTTCCCAAATGTGCAAGTTACTAGAGAAATCTATGAAAAATAGCCAAACAAAAATAGCCAGTGTAAATTTAAAAAATAGACTATATAATAAATAAAAACAAAAATTATTTTCTAAGATTAATTCATCAGGAATAAGTGTCAACTGAATTTCTGTTTCAAGTATGGAATTTCACTGGGTTCTACCTTGATAAAATTACACAAGAAGAAGAGAAAATGAAGGAGGAAGAAGGGAAAAAGAGAGTCAGCAACCTCGTTTATTGTTTCAGTCCTTCATGTTGGACTCAATGAAAAAATATGCAAATACCCAAAGCATGGAACAAAGAGATATAATTCATACATATTTCATATATACATATGTAATATTTATCTATGATTTCATTGAAATAGAAAACTGCAGGTAAAATAAAACTGCTTCCCTGATAGCTCAGTTGGTGAAAAATCAGCTTGCAATGCAGGAGACCCCGATTGGATTCCTGGGTGGGGAAGATCTGCTGGAAAATGGATAGGCTACCATCCCAGTATTCTTGGGCTTCTTTTGTAGCTCAGCTGGAAAAGAATTTGCCTGCAATGCGGATATTTGGGTTCGATCCCTGGGTTGGGAAGATCCTCTGGAGAAGGGAAAGGCTACCCATTCCAGTATTCTGGCCTGGAGAATTCCATGGACTATAGTCCATGGGGTTGTAAGGAGTCAGACATAACTGATCAACTTTCACTTTCACTTTAAAACCTGAGGTTCTGTTAAAGTTTGATCTACTCTCTTTCATCTCTTGCACAAAAGATCATATCTGTCTTCAGAATTCTGGACAACTATGTGTGCTACTGAAAAATATTAAATAAAATAATTTAGTGAGGCTCATTAGTGTTGTTTGTTCTGTCTGCGAAGTGTATCATCAATTAAGACAGCATTTATCAAGCCATTGTCTATGCTGACTAGCTACTGTACAGAGTGGTTTAACTACTCATGTTCTTTGGGCTCAGATAACTCAATATCAGTATCATAAAGAATCTGGCTTTGAAAACTAAGGTTGCTATGTCATGAGCTTCTGTGGCTCACTAATCCCTCTAAAAACAGGGTTCTCTGTAATTTATTTTAATTTAATTTTATAACTGATGCTATTTGCCTAGTGACCACAGGATAGAAATAGCTACGGAAGTTGGGGATTTGGGGTTCTATATATTGGGAGCTCAAATGTCAAAACAAACAAAAAGCCAAATAGACTGAAAAAATTAACTCTTCTTGGATCCTTCGGTGAGAGAACACAGATCAAATTGGTCTCCAACTGACAGGCAAACGTAGGGAATCTAGGCTTAATGCAACAGACTTCAACTCATAAGCAAAAAGTACTATGAGCATCACTGCTGAGGTAGGAAAAGCTAAATGGTAAATGATAAATTGCTGGAGGCTCAGTAAGAACAATTCAGAGTTAAAAACCCCAGGGGGCTTCAGTCATAGGGAGCCCTCAAAATACTGTAAGATTTACCTCCAAGATCTTAACCAGATTCCCACATTAAATAACAGAGAAAAATCCCCTCAGGCTTTGTGCATGAGGACAGTAAAAGGAACCATTAAATATATACCAGAATATTTTTTTATTTTTGACAAAGCTTGTCTTGGGAAGGGAGGAAGGACTAATTAATCATAGCTTAACCTGCTGTAGTATTACCAGAGTTTAACTGAGTAGTGTAAAGGAGATACCCAACTCCAGTCCATTCAAGCCATTCAGGGAAGGAACCACACAAAGAGGGAGAAAAAAAGCAAAAATACTTCTCAAGTTTACAGTCAAGAGAACTAAAAGACCTAAGTGTAGGACTACAGAATGCTCCCTTTCTCTGACAACTCACTACCCTCACTACACCATGGCTAAAAGTCAACTTATAGTAGTTCCTCTTACTTGATACATCATATTCCACTATCAAGAAAATTTTACAAGGCATAGAATAAGGCAAAAAGGAAAATTTAAAAAGAAAGAGCAAGCATCAGGACCAGATACAGCAGGGATGTTGGAATTTTCAGAGCAGGAATTTAAAACAAGTATGATTGATATGCTAGTACTCTAATGAGGATAGTATGCAAAAATAGAGAATATAAGCAGAGAGACGGGGATCCTAATAAAGAATTCCAAGGAAATTCTAGAGATTAAAAGAAAAAAAAAAACACTTTAATAGGAATTTTTTAAATGGAGACGGGAATGGCAACCCACTTCAGTATTCTTGTCTAGAGAATTCCATGGACAAAGGAGCCTATGGGGCTACAGTCCATGGGGTCGCAAAGAGTCGGTCATGACTGAGTGACTAACACTTTCACTTTATGGGCTTAACTGAAGATGACTGAGGAAAGAATCTGAATGAAGACTGAAAAATACAGAATATAATATCTAAGGACTGTAGGACAACTATAAAAGGTGTAACATACATGTAATGGGAGTATCACAAGAAGAAAGAAAAGGAAGAGAAGAAATATTTGAAACAATAATGACAGAATTTTCTCAAATTAATGTTAGATACCAAATCACAGATCAAAGACCTTTAGAGAATACCAAGCAAGATAAATGCCAAAAACACTCTATCTGGGCATATCATTTTCAAATTAGAGAAAATCAAAGGCAAAGAAAAAAAATTTTTAAAGAGGCAAAGGAATAAACACTTCGCCTAGAGAGGAACAAAAATAAAAATTACACACAACTTTTCCTGAGAAGTCATACAAGTAAGAAGAGCGTGGATAAAATATCTAAAGTGTTACCAAAAAAAAAAAAACCATCACCAACCTAGAATTCTGTACCCTGTAAAATTACTCTTCAAATATGAGAAGGAAATAAAGACTTTCTTAGACAAGCATAAATAGAAGACATATGTTGCCTGTACACTCGCCTTGTAAGAAATATTAAAAGGAGTTCTTTAGTGAGGAGGATAACAATACAGGTCAGAAACTCAGATGTACATGGAGAAAGGATGACGAAAAAGAAGAAATGAGTGAAGATAAAAGAAAAAATGTTATTTTTCTAATCCTTAATCAATCTAACAGGTAACAGTTTATTCAAAAGAATAATAACAACAATGTATTCATATATATGCTTATGTGTGCTTATGTATGTGAAATAAATGACAGCAATGAAAAAAGGGAAGAGGGGAAGGAATTAAAATGATTTTGTTATTATAAGGTACCTACAGTACTCGTAAAGTAGTATGGCTTCATTTGAAGGTGAATTTTTCATAACCACTAGAGAAAGTTAAAAATATCACAACTATAAGTGATAGGCTAAGGACAGAAACAGAATCATATGAAATGCTCAAATAAAATCACAAAAAGCAGAAAAAGAGTGGAAGACAAGAAAGGAACAAAGAACAAGGGCAATAAATAGAAAACAGTAATTAATATTGTAGCTGCTAATCCAACTGTATTAATAATCACATTTTAAAAAAAGATTTACTAATTTTATTTTTTGGCTGTGATGGATCTGCATTGCCGCATGCAGGTTTTATCTAATTGAGGCAAGTGGGGGGTACTTTTTAGTTGTGGTGAACAGGCTTCTCATTGTGGTGGCTTCTCTTGCAGCAAAGCACAGCCTTTAGGGTACATGGGCTTCAGTAGCTGTGGCACATGGGCTCAGCAGTTGCAGCTCCAGGCTTTAGAGCACAGGCTCAATAGTTGTGGTACACGGGCTTAGTTGTTCCGCAACATGTGTAATCTTCCAGGTCCAGGGATCGAACCCATGTCTCCTGCATTGGCAGGCAGATTCTTTACCACTGAGCCACCAGGAAAGTCCTCAATAATCACTTGGAGTGTCACGGGTCTAAATGCCCCAGTTAAAAGACAGACCTTGCCAGAGAGGATCAAAAACTACAGCCCAACTATATGTTGTCTATGAGAAAACCACTTTAAGGGAACGTATTAATAGATTAAAAGTAAATAGATGAAGAAAGTATATCATGCTAACAGTAATCAAAAGAAGGCAGAAGTAGCCATATTAAATATCTGACAGAGCAGACCTTAAAGCATGGAAAATTTTCAGAAATAAAGAAGCACATTATATAATCATAAAGGCACAAATTCTCCAAGATGACATCACAATTCTCAAGGTGTGTGTTCCTAATAACAGAATATCAAATGAAATGAGGCAAAAACTGACAGAACTGCAAGAAAGAATAGACGAATCTACTGTCATAGTTGGAAACTTCAACATCTCCTTCTCAGAAGCAGACAGATCTTGGAGGAAGAAAATCAGTAAGGACATTGCTGAACTCAACAATATCATCAATCAAATGAATATAATTGATATCTATATATCATTGAACAATAGAAGAATATGCATTTTCCTCAAGCTCATAGGACACATCACCAAAACGGACCACATTCTGTACAAGAAAACACACTTTTATTAAAAAAAAATCTTACTCAAATAATGTCTACTCTCAGATCACAATGGAATTAAATAAAAAATTAGTAACAGAAAGATAACTGGAAAATGCCAAGCAAAGTACATGGAGATTGAACAGTACATTTATAAATAACACATGGATCAAAGAACTGAATGAAAATGAAAACACAACTTATTTGTGGGATTCAGCAAAAGCTATGCTTAGAAGGAAATTTATAGCGCTGAATGCATACATTACTACAGAAGAAAGATCTAAAATCAATAATGTAACTTTTCATCTTAAGGAACTAGAAAAAGAAGAGCAAATTAAATTCAAGGCAAGCAGAAGAAAATAAAAAGAATTAGAGCAGAAATCAATGAAATTGAAAACAGGGACCCAATAGAGAAAAATCAATGAAACCAAAAGCTAGCTTTTTGAAAAAATCAATAAAGTTGATAAGCCTCTACCCAGGCTAACTAGGAAAAAGAGACAGGGTGTGAATTATTAATATCAGAAAACGAAAGAGCAGATATCACTACAGATGCCATAGAAATGTAAAGAATAATAGAGGACTACTATGAACACCTCTATATTCACAAATTTGAAAATACGATGAAATGGACCAATTTCTCAAAAGACACAATTTGCCAAAATTCACACAAGAAGTAGATGATCTGAACAGGACTATATCTATTAATGATATTGAATCAACAATTAACAATCTTCCAAAACAAAAAGCACCAGGCCCAAATGGGTTCAACAGTGAGTTTGATCAAACTTTTTTTTTTTTTTTTTTTTAAAGAAACTATACAAATTCTATATTATTCCTTTGAGGCAGAGGGGATACTTCCTAACTCATTCTATGAGGCCAGTGTTACTATAACGCCAAAACTGAACAGGGACATTATAAGAAAACTACAGACCAGTATCTCTCAGAAACTTACATGAAAAAATCCTCAACAAGATATTAGCAAACTGAGTCCAAAATGGTATAAAAAGTATTACACACCATGACCAGGTAGGATTTATCTGTTATGCAAGATTGGCTTAACATGGGAGAAACAATTATGTCTTTTTTCAACACAACAATAGATAAAACAGCAAAATCACATGATTCTTTCAATAGGTGCAGAAAAAGCATTTGACAAAATCCAATACCCATTCTTGATAAAAGCTCCCACTAAACCAGGAACAGAGGAGAACTTTCTCAAGTTGATAAAGACTATCTACAGAAAACCTGCAGCTATCATATTTAATGTGAGAAATTCACAACTTTCCTTCCAGGTATAAAGTTATCCTTTCTCATTACCATTGGTCAACATCAGACTGGCAGTTTTACTAATGCAATAAAGCAGGGAAAAGAGAAGGAATGGTGCCAAGATATGGAACAAGAAATATAAAATTATCTTTGTTTTCAGCTGCCAGGCTCATCTATAGAGAAAATTTGAAAAAAAAAATAATGGAAAAAACTCCACAAACTCCAAGAGCTAATAAGAAATTACAGTAAAGTTGCAGAACAAAAATCACTTGTTTTCTATATACACATAATGAACAAGTGAAATTTGAAATTAAAAACAAAATACCATTTACACTGACACCTTCCTAAATTTAACACTTAGGTATAAATCTAACAAAATATATACATGATCTATAAGAGGAAAACTACAAAATTCCAATAAATAAAGTCAAACAAGTAAATGGAGAGATATTCCATGTTCATGGATAGGAAAACTCAATATTGTCAAAGTGTCAATTCTTCCCAAATTGATCTGTAGATTCAATGCAGCAGCAATCAAATCCTAGCAAGCTGTTTTATGGATGTCGACAAACTGATTCTAAAGTTTATGTGGAGAAGTAAAAGACTCAGAATATTGAAGGAGAACAACTGAAATGAGAAGACTGATGTCACTTGAGTTCAGGACTTGCTATAAATTTATAGTAATCAAGACAATGTGATAATAGTTAAAGAATAGAAAAATAATCAGTGGAACAAAACAGAGAGCCTACAAACTGACCCTCATAAAAACAGTCAGTTGATCTTTGACAAAAGAGCATAAGCAATACAGTGAGGCAAAGATGGTCTCTTAAACAAATGGTACTGGAAAACCTGGACACCCAGAAGAAAAAAGGAAAGAATCCAGACAGAGACCTTATATTCTTCACAAAAACTAACTAAAAATGGATAATAGGCTTAAATGTAAATATATATATTTATAAAACTCCTACAAGATGAGAGGACCAAGATGACTTTGAGAATGGTGTTGCCTTTTCAGACATAATACTGACCCATGAAAGAAATAATTGATAAGCTGTACTCCATTAAAATTAAAAGCTTGTCCTCTGAAAAAGACCACATAAAGAGAATTAGAGGAAAATACTTGCAAAAGGGGAAACTACTTGCAAAAGACACATTTGTTTAGACTTATTGAAAATAAACAAAGAACTCTTAAAAATCAACAGTAAAAACCAAACAACCCAATTAAAAAACAGGCCAAAGATCTTAGCAGACACCTCATCAAAATCATATATGGATGAAAATATGCATATGAAAAGATGCTTCACATTATATATCATCAGGCAAATGCAAATTAAATGAGGTACCACTACATAGCTATCAGAATGGCCAAATCCAGAACACTGACAATACCAAATGTTGACAAGTATGTGGAGCAATGAGAACTCTTCACATTGTTACTGGGAATGCAAAATGGTATAGCTACTTTGAAAGACTGTTTGGAGGTTTCTATAAAACTAACCATATTCTTACCAAACAACCCAGCAATCATGCTCTTTGGTATTGATCCAAAGGAGTTTAAAAGTAGGTCTTCACAAAAATATGAACATGGATGTTTATAGCAGCTTTATTCACAACTGCAAAAATTTGGAAGCAACCTAGATATCTTTATGTAGGTAAATGGATATATTAACTGCAGTAATTTGGAAGAGTGTAATATTAAAGAGCCTCCTGATGAAGGTGAAAGAGGAGAGTGAAAAAGTTGGCTTAACACTCAGCATTCAAAATACAAAGATCATGGCATCTGGTCCCATCACTTCATGATAAACAGAATGGGGGAAAAAAGGAAACAATGAAAGACTATTTTCTTAGGCTCCAAAACCACCACAGATAGTGACTGCAGCCAAGAAATTAAAAGACATCTTCTCCTTGGAAGAAAAGTTATGACAAACCTAAACAGCATATTAAAAAGCAGAGACATCATTTTGATGACAGAGGTCCTTCTAATCAAAGCTGTTTTTCCTAGTAGTCATGTACCGATGTGAGAGTTGGACCATAAAGAAGGCTGAGTGCTGAAGAATTGATGCTTTTGAAGTGTGGTACTAGAGAAGACACTTGAGAGTCCCTTGAACAGCAAGGAAATCAAACCAGTCAATCCTAAAGGAAATCAAATCTGAATACTTATTGGAAGGACTGATGCTGAAGCTAAAGTTCCAATACTTTGGCCACCTGATGCAAAGAGCCAATTTATTGGAAAAGACCTTGATGCTGGGAAAAATTGAGAGCAGGAAGAGAAGGGAGCAATAGAGGATGAGATGGCTGGATGGTTTCAATGGACATGAGTTTGTTGTATAGACATGAGTTTGAGCAAACTCCAGGAGATAGTGAAGGGAAGGGAAGCCTGTTGTGTTGTGGTCCATGGGGTTGCAAAGTGATTGACTGAGTGATTGAACAACAACAACGTTCAACATTAAAAGAAATGAGCTATCTAGCCATGAAAAGACATGGAGGAAATTTGGTGGCTCAGATGGTAAAGAATCTGCCTGCAATGCAGGAGAATCAGGTTAAATCCCTGGGTTTGGAAGATCCTGTGGGAAAGGGAATGGTGACTCACTCCAGTATTCTTGCCTGGAGAATTCCATGAACAGAAGAGCCGGATTGGTATAGTCCATTGGACTGCAAAGAGTCAGACATGATTGAACAGTTTACACACAAATGAAAAAAGCCAACCTGGAAAAAGACCCGTGGTTGCCATATATTTGTGGGGAGGGACAAATGAACAGGCATAGTGCAGAGGATTTTTCAGTCCATCAGTTCAGTCACTCAGTTGTGTTTGACTCTTTTTTTAGGGCCATAAAAATACTCTGCATGAGACTATAATGTTGGCTTCATATTATTACATGTTTGTTTAAATACACAGAATGTACAATATCAAGTTGAACCCTGATGCAAATTATGAAATTTGGATAACTATTATGTTTCAGTGGAGATTCACTGATTGTAACAAGTGTAACAAGGTCTGTCTAGTCAAGGCTATGGCTCTTCCAGTGATCATGTATGGATGTGAGAGTTGGACCATAAAGAAGGCTGAGCGCTGAAGAATTGATGCTTTTGAACTGTGGTGTTGGAGAAGACTCTTGAGAGTCCCTTGGACAGCAAGGAGATCAAATCAGTCAATCCTAAAGGAAATCAATCCTGAATATTCATTGGAGGGACTGATGCTGAAGCTGAAGCTCCAAAACTTTGGCCACCTGATGCGAAGACCCGACTGATTAGAAAAGACCCTGATGCTGGGAAAGACTGAAGGCATGAGGAGAAGGGAACAGTAGGTGGTGGCAGAGGACGAGATGGTTGGATGGCATTACCAACTCAGTGGACGTGAGTTTGAGCAAGCTCTGGGAAATGGTGCAGGACAGGGATGCCCTATGTGCTGCAGCCCATGGGGTTGCAAAGAGTCAGATAAGACTAACAACTGAACAACAACAACAAGTGTACCACTTTGGTGTGGGATAGTGATAATTAGAGACCCTTTGCAAGTGTGGGAAGCAGTGGTGATATGGGAAATCTCTGTATTTTTTTCTCAATTTTGTTGTAAATCTAAAATCGCACTAAAATATATATTTTTTTAAAAAGTCATAGACCAGGACCAAGAAAACATTATTAGGACAAAAATGCTCAACACAATTTGCCTCAAAAGAAGAGGTTAACTTAACATATGGTAAAAGATGCTTTCTCTTCAGTCCCTCACTTGGCAAATCCACACAATTCAAATTTATTTTGTGTGAATTATTTGATTAGAAAATCTGACTTACCACAAATGGGTGAGTGAATTTTGGCCTAAAACACAAATGTCAACAGAAAACCTCTTATGGTCAAGTCACTTAGTATATTCTTGGGGGAAAATGTCATTTCACTGTGAAAAATATGAAATCTAGTCTATATATTTTCAAAAACTGTTGTACTGAAAAGTCATTAACTGAAGAATTTTTAAAATTAATTTATTTTTTATTGAAGGATAATTGCTTTACAGAATTTTGTTTTCTGCCAAACCTCCACATGAATCAGCCATAGGTATACATATATCTTTGTGAGGTAATCTGTAACGTTAAATATCCTCAACAAATGAAGGAAAAGGAGAAATTAATGACATCAAGATAAGACATTGACTGAAAAACTGGTATGACCAGAAGATTATGGTAACATTAACAACTTTGCTACATTTCATATAGCAATACAGATTCATAAGTATTTTAAAATGTTAAACTTCAGAATAAACTTGCTAGATCAGTAGACCATTCTCACTAGTCTTGTCCCTTTACATTCTCTTTGATGTTTACTTTCCTTAGCTGAAATAAAGAAAGTAAACTCACTTTAAAAGACCCTGACGCTGGGAAAGATTGAAGCCAGGAGGAGAAGGCATCTACAGAGGATAAAATGGTTGGGGATGGCATCCCCGGCTCAGTGGACATGAGTTTGAGCAAACCCCAGGAGATAGTGAAGGACAGGGAAGCCTGGCAGGCTGCAGTCCATAGGGTTGGAAAGAGTCAGACACAATGTAGCAACTGAACAACAATAAAAACAATCAAGACCCAGCCTTCTCTACTCAGTGTATCTCTCACACATGCTAATGTACCTGGCTGGAAAGTGAGCTTCTCCCTATGTCCTGCTAAGTCTAAATACTTCAGGGCAGTCATCCTTTCTCTCCTACCCGATGAAACATGTCCCAAAGGTGTAGATCTATTATAAATATCTTTAAAACAATTAAGTAATTATTATGTAAACATTTGTATCTTCATTATTATGCTGTAGTCCTCCTGGAACACGTTTCAAGTCTCTGTTGCTCATTTTTGATTGACAAATTGGATTAAGCAAGAGTGTACCTTTTAAGGACTACTCAGGTGATGCCACATTTGCTAATACTATTCCACAAAAGAAAACTATTCTGTAAAAAAGTAATTCACTAGCATTTTGAAGAACTGAGTATATCAGAAATTAATGACATAATTTCTACAAAAGAATAGTTCAGCATATGGTCAAATTAAATTTTATGCGCATATATGTATGTGCATATACGTATGTGCATATTTGCACATGTATGCTGTATTTGTGGTATATACATACATTAAAAAGTTTTAGTCACTTAATCATGTCTGATTCTTTGCAACTTCATGGACTGTAGCCTGCCAGGCTCCTCTGTCCACAGAATTCTCCAGGCAAGAATACTGGAGTGGGTTTCCATTCATGTTTTCCAGGGGATTTTCCCGACCCAGCGATTGAACCTGTGTCTCCTGCACTGAAGGCAGATTCTTTACCATCTGAGTCACTAGAGAAGCATATACATATATGGGTGGATTTCTACATATATGTATGTGTTGTATATTTATATATATAGCCTCTTGGTATGGAATGAAAGATAATTTTTTGTTATTCAGGAAAAATATTGCTTAAAACTAGTTACTATGTTATGTCTTTGACAATGCTGAAGTTTTATGGTATTGTAATTCTGATGAAAGAGAATCATGTCTACTGAGTTTCTGAAAGAAAAAGAAAAATTTAGTTGATATGCATTTATAAGGGGAAAAAAAGTACATACTATCAACAATATTATTCAAATATCCCAAATTTATCAAGTCTGGCTTACAATGTTCAATTTGGAAGCCCCTTCCTCTGAGTTGGGGAGAAGTTGATTAGGTTTTATTGAATTTTCCTATTAATATTTTTAAGAGTTCTCAGGAATGCTTTCACACCACACAAACCCACCAAGGACTTACCTCCTGGTGACCACTGCCCAGATTCTTCTGCTGGCCCACTCCAGTGAGCTATGAACTACTGGTTCAGATTGTTGTATTCCTTCTGCATTCTTCTGCCTCTGCTTTAACTCCCCTCCCATCTATGACACAACTTAATAAAGATTTAACAGGAGGGAATTAAATGAAGGAAAGTAACAGATTACAGTGAGTATCAAATATCCCCTCTTCTAGAACGCAGGCTTCTAAAATGGCTCAGTGGTAAAGAAGCCATCTGCCAACGCAAGAAACCCAGGTTTGATCGCTCAGTCAGGAAGATCCTCTGGAGGAGGCAATGGCTACTCATTCCAGTATTCTTGCCTGGAGAATCCAATGGTCAGAGCAACCTGGTGGGCTACAGTTTATGGGGTTGCAAAGAGTCAGACACAACTGAGCTCTTATGCTTCTAGAATGTGTAAGTCTCACCTCCCCAGAAGTCCTACCTATGGGCCCTCTTTATCCTTAGTCCTTAAGTACTTGGAAGTTTCAGAAGCCATGTGTCTTCAGTAGAAAAACAGCTGTTCAAAATCCCTTCCATTCAAAGTTCAGGGAAATTTAGGAGGGGAAAAAATGAGCTCTTTCCCTCAGGATCCCAAAGTTGCCTTTGTGTTTGTATGATTAAAAGTGTGACCATGTATCTGCTATAGTAGAATATTTACAACCTACCATAAAGGGTGATCCAGACCATGGAGACAAAGGCAAGTGAATCTTTAAAGTAGAACGACTGGGTCTCAAAATCTGTGATTCAGTCTCACTCTCCCTGGCATATGCATGCTCTAAGCACAGGGTGAGCTCAGATTCCTACTGGAATTAACTAATCTTTTAAGGACATCCAAAATAGGAAAGAAGCACCTCTTACAAAGCACCTAAGACACATTAAGTTAATATTTACTGTGAATTGTCTAGTTACTAGTTCAAGGTGTCTCTCAGAGCCATGAAGAGGTATCTGTATGACTAAAACATGCTCTGCAAAGTGCAGCTCCCAGAATGATGAGCATGCCCAATTAGAGGACAAATTTCAGGCTCCCTGTGAAGCAAAAATTCTTCACAAGCCCTAAGATATCTGCTTCTAAGCTCCAACAATTGTGAGATACAGACTACATCCAAACCAACAGGAAGAGTCCGCCAACCATTTAAAAATAGCCTTTTGTCTTTGACATACAGAAACAACTCAAGCTTATTATCCATGCTTGATATTTTGCTTTAATGGTTTAAAAAAGGAAGAATGATTTCTTGAGGTGTCTTGGCTAGAGTTGGAAGACAGAGGGGAAAACATGAAGGGAACTCAAGACAACACAAGCCTATGTATTAAAAAGGCTTGCCTTAAGCTATGAGCAGGCAAAGAAAGACGAAAGGGAACACAGACAGGAAGTACTGGGAAATGATCCTTCCAGACAACACACCACCCTAGTCTGGTGAGCTAACAACAATCTGGACTATACGGAGAGACTGAGTGAAGAGCAGTGTATGAGTATCTCTGTCTTTCTTTTCCTTGTACTTTATCTCTTAGCCAAGGGAGGATACTTGTATTTGCTATTTTGTAAAGAATTCATGCCAACGTCTTTTCTTCTTTCCCATAAATGGAGTCCCAGAATTTCCTTTTTGATGTCCTGTTGAGTCCCAGGACTCATTTTTTTTACCACTCTGAGTTGCAAACTTAGCAGTGTAAATATTCTCATTTGTTCCTTTTGTTCTTTTGTCTGTCTTTTTAGCAAGTGTGAGAGAGGGTGATTGGGGAAAAAAGTCTTTCCTCATCAGAGGTCTGTACTGCTCAGTAATAACCATTCTTGGTCAGAGGGATTGAAAATAACTCCCTGAGGTAAAGGTAATAATGGTGTGTGCTTGCTCTGTTGTGTCCGACTCTTGGTGACCCCATAGTCTACAGTCTGCCAGGCTCTTGTCCATGGGATTCTCCAGACAAGAATACTGGAGTGGGTCGCTATATCCTGCTCCAAGGGATCTTCCAGACCCAGGGATCAAACCTGCATCTCTTGCATCTCCTGCACTGGCAGGCAGATTCTTTACCACTGAGCCACTGGGGAAGCTCAGTTGTGACATGGGGAGAGACCAACAGAAGCTTTATTTCCTGCTTCTTTCCCTTTCTGGGGGTAGGAGTACAGATCGCAGGGACAGAGGTAGGAGGCTCTCTTCTCTCCATCTTCGGAGACATGCACCTCACCCACTCCCTCTACTCTGCTTCCTGTTTCTTAATGTTCTTAATATAGATAATGTTCTTCTGGGACTACCTGCCCTCCTCCCAGCTCCACATAACTTAATATTCTTAGATAATGAATATTCTTATATTCTTAGATAATGATGATCTTGGCTTCCCTGGTGGCTCAGATGGTAAAGAATCTGCCTGCAATGTAGGAGATGTGGGTTTGATCCCTGGGTCAGGAATATCCTCTGGGGAAGGAAATGGCACTCCCACTCCAGTATTCTTGCCTGGGAAATCCCATAGACAGAGGAGTCTGGCAGGCTACAATCCATGGGGTCACACAGAGTCAAACACAACTGAGCGACTAAACAATGTCACAATTGCCTTAGCCAGAGGAAAGGCCTGGCAAGGGCGATTTTAACTGTGATGCTCAGAGGAGGAAGTACACCTAGTCTGGGTTCAAAAAAGGGAAACCAAGTTGTCTAGAAGGCATGGTATCTTCAAAGTACTCCTTGTCAGGCAAGTAACAGCTCTTGAGAGCTATAAACCTCTGCCTGCATGCTCATTCTTCTACCTTTCATTGGGGTGAAACTTTCCAGCCTGGAGGAAAAGTAAGGAATTTCGTGATGGACTTTGAAATTCAACACACTACAAAACCATGAAGGGAAAACAAGTCCTCTATTCCTTCTCACAAACACAGTTACATATATACTTGTCATTGCTAAGTAACTGGGGAATTAAGGATCAGGTATTAACCACAGATTTAAAAAGAAAATACATTTCATATACTACTCTCCAAAAGTAAATGTGGTTTCTGCAAATATGCAAACACACATATGTATTTTTACGGTTCTTAGACTATTTGGAGGGCTTCCCTGGTAGCTCAGATGGTAAAGCATCTGCCTACAATACAGGAGACCCGGGTTCGATCCCTCAGTCGGGAAGATCCTCTGGAGAAGGAAATGGCAACCCACTTCAGTATTCTTGCCTGGAGAATTCCATGGACCGAGGAGCCTGGTAGGCTACAGTCCATGGGGTCACAAAGAGTCAGACACGACTGAGCGACTTCACTCACTCACTCAGACTATTTGGAACTATCTTAGCAATATCTCCCCAATAAAATATTCCTCTCCTTGAAAATGTGAAAAATACAATGCTAAGAGAAATACTTGCTATAAATATTTTCACAAATATTTACAAATGCTCTAAATGTCAAATTAATTGCTAGAAATAAAGATAATATTTTTGAAAACAGTTTCATGTGGATGGATTGTTTATGCAGACACAGATTTAAACATCTGAATCAAAACAATAAAATTCAGTTTAAAATAGCCTCATTATAGTATACCACCCTATCCAGATTTTATCAATACTTACACTCTTGGAACATTACTTCCTTATTGATACTTTTCCACTGGCAACAGTAAAATTGCAAAGGAATTAGAAAAGGTGATGGATCTAGTCTTAGATATAGAAGTATTCACTTTAAAGCAATGTAATCCTTTTCTGTTTCTGCCCCAACATTTCATAATTATGTCATTTTACAAGAATTGTGTAATTTACATAACCACCTAAATTGTCATAATTGCTAGAAAGTGCTGAAAAAGCATACGTTAGGCATTTCAGATTCATTTCAGCTCTCTGTTTTAAATGCATTTGAAATGCCTTTTGCATAAAAATTCTTTTGGTCAACAAAAAAGTAACTTGGGTTTGATTTTGAAGGAACCATCTCTTCTGCTCAAGCTGGCTCCTCCTCCTCTTCCTCCAGGGAGCCTTTGCCAGGTGGATACTGAGGTTCCACGGAGGTAAATAAGTCCCTCATCTGGTTTTACAGACAAGGAAACAGACCTGGAGAGGTTGGCTGATTCCATCTGACTCTCCCAGGTCACCTCCATGGATTAAAGTTAGAACTCACTTTTTTTTTTTGACTTGCATATTCTGTTTACTGCTCCATACCTTTATCCACTGCATTCATAAAGAGGAAAAAGGAAGGATAAAAGAAGGGAATGGTTTCTCCACAGTTTTCTCAGCATGCCATTTCCATTATAATTATCTTAACCATCTGTTTTGCTTGGAACAGGCAAAGGAATTTGATATTAAGAAACTAAACTGTCATTCTGTACAGCAGAGAAGGGCTTCAGAAATGGGACCCTATTTCAGGATGCGGGAGTGAATATCAATTTTATCAGGGGTTTTTATCAGCATCAGTGAAGCACAATGCCAATATTTGATCACTACTCCCTGGAAAATTAGTGGTTTGTAATTTCATAAATAAAATTTTATAATTAAACATCATTGAAACATATTGTATATGGTACTTGCTAAAAGTGTAATCAGGCAACATGTGAAGTAAGGTACCGATAGATAGTTAAATGTATTTCAAAATGCCAACTATTTCTCTTTAACTCTGCTTCAACATCTCCTCTGAAAAGCTAAACTACCCTTACATATTGAAAAGCAATGAATTAATGTTTAGCTTCTTGAAGCTAATGTGGATGTTATGTAAATCTATAAAATCTCATGGCAATAATGTGCATAAATAGCAAACCATGTTTTTCCAGTGCTTCTGCCCCCATGCACACACACATGTATGAACACACGCAGCCACACAACACACATGCACAGCTAATTTATGATACTCCTAAGTCAGGCTGACTTTTGAAATAAAATAAATAAAAATGAGCTCATGTACTTATTTGATAATTTTTATCAAAAGTTACTGCAAAATATGCATTTTAATCCTGATTTTAAAATAGAATTCAAAGAGTGATGTAACTGTTTTGCAGTTACAGACTTTTCAAATTACAGATACCATTTGAAGAACCAATAATACTTCATAATCATCACTTAAAATGAATTATAATTGTTACAATTTAACCAAGCATCAGAACAAGTAACTATCAACAAAAAAGGCAGCTTATCATTTCCCAAATAAGTAGGGATGGCACAGCAGTTTTCTAGAAAAGTGAAGTTTATTCAGTACAATTAAGGAAGAAAGTAATGATAAATTATTATTTCTGCCAAAAAATTGGGGCAATATTAGCAAAGCTAAGGAACCAGAGACCCTTTGAACAAATCACTATTGTTCCAGAATATATAATTTATCATAATGTCACCGAAGAACAAAAAGGTTAAAAATAAAAAATAAATATATTTGATAAAAGGACAATTTTGAGTTTTCAATGAAAATCAAATTAAGAATCAAATTTCACACAGCTGATGAATGTAACATAGTCCTCTGATTTAAATAATTTTAGAAATAGTGGGAAATCTTTAACTGAAAAAAAACAACGTTCATAGAATTTTCTAAAAATCAAAGCAATTAAACTTTTCCCAACTCTGAATTATTTATGAGAAGTAATTTAATCTCAGATTTCTCTTTTCTGACATAGTTGCTAAGCAAAACATTTATGAACCTTAACTTATCAAGTCAACAGACTTAAATGAATTCAGTTCTCCCACCAGAAATACTAATAGGATGACTATATTTCAAAAATTAAAACTAACTGGAAAAAAGTTTTAATGAAAATAAGCTGTGGACAACTAAACATTTTCAGGATATTAGGTCTATTTTTTTTCTTCCTGGACACTTTTCTTTTTTTCTTTTAAGTCTTAATGTAATATTTACCCTCCATTTTCTAATTTTTTCATAACATCATAGAAGATCAGTAAATCAATCTGGTAAACAAACAGTCACCTAGAGACAGACATCCTGGAGTCTGAAGTCAAGTGGGCCTTAGGAAGCACCACTATGAACAAAGCTAGTAGAGGTGATGGAATTACAGTTGAACTATTTCAAATCCTAAAAGATGATGCTGTGGAAAGTGTTACACTCAATATGCCTGCAAATTTGGAAAACTCAGCAGTAGCCACAGGACTAGAAAAAGTCAGGTTTCATTCCAATCCCAAAGAAAGCCAATGCCAAAGGATATTCAAACTACCGTACAATTGCATTCCTTTCATACAAAATAGCAAAGCAATGCTCAAAATTCTCCAAACTAGGGTTCAACAGTACGTGAACTGGGAACTTCCAGATGTTCAAGCTGGATTTAGAAAAGGCAGAGGAACCAGAGATCAAATTGCCAACATCCATTGGATCATCATAAAAGAAAGAGAATTCCAGAAAAAAAAAAATCTACTTCTGCTTTATTGACTATGCCAAAGCCTTTGACTCTGTAGATCACAACAAACTGGAAAATTCTTCAAGAGATGAGAATACCAGACCATTTACCTGCCTCCTGAAAAACCTGTATGCAGGTCAAGAAGCAACAGTCAGAACCAGACATGGAACAAAGGACTGGTTTCAGCTGGGAAAGGAGTCCATCAAGGCTGTATTTTGTCACCCTGCTTATTTAACCTATATGCAGAGTACATCATCCAAAATGCCGGGCTGGATGAAGCACAAGCTGGAATCAACATTTCTGGGAGAAATATCAATAACCTCAGATATGCAGATGACACCACTCTTATGGCAGAAAGTGAAGAGGACCTAAAGCGCCTCTTGATAAAAGTGAAAGAGGAGAGTGAAAGAGCTGGCCTAAAACTCAACATTCAAAAAACTAAGATCATGGCACCCAGTCCCATCACTTCATGGCAAATAGATGGGAAAACCATGGAAACGGTGACAGACTTTATTTTCTTGGGCTCCAAAAATCACTGCAGATGGTAACTGCAGCCATGAAATTAAAAGACACTTGTTCCTTGGAAGAAAAGCTATGACAAACATAGACAGCATATTAAAAAGCATAGACATTACTATGCCTACAAAGGTCCATCTAGTTAAAGCTATGGTTTTTCCAGTAGCCTTGTATGGATGTAAGAGTTGGACCATAAAGAAGGCTGAGCACTGAAGAACTGACACTTCTGAACTGTGGTGTTGGAGAAGAGAGAAGACTCTTGAGAGTCCCCTGGACTGCAGGGAGATCAAACAAGTCAATCCTAAAGTAAATCAACCCTGAATATTCATTGGAAGAACTGATGCCAAATCTAAAGCTTCAATACTTGGGCCACTTGATGCAAAGAGCCGATTCATTAGAAAAGACTCTGATGATGGGACTGACTGAAGGCAGGAGGAGCAGGGGACGACAGAGGACAAGATGGCTGGATGGCATCACTAACTCAATGGACATGGGTTTGAGCAAGCTCAGGGAGATGGTGAAGGACAGGGAAGCCTGGTGTGCTGCAGTCCATGGGGTCACAAAGAGTTGGACACAACTGAGCAACTGAAGAACAACAACCATAGAAAAGGTGAATTCAGTTAATAAAAACAGGTATTTCCTAGTAAATCAGCAGTAAAGAATTGTCTGTAATGCAGGACATGTGGATTCAGTCCCTGGGTTGAGAAGATCCAGGAAATGGCAACCCACTCCAGTATTCTAGCCTGGGAAATCCCATGGACAGAGGAGCCTGGCGGGCTACAGTCCATGGGGTTGCAAAAGAGTTAAGACACGACTTAGTGAGTAAACAGCAACGATTCCTAGAAAAAACTTAAGTCAAAGCTGTATCTGATTTGACATATACTTCTTCAAACTAATATTTGAGGAAAATTTTAGTTGATTAACTACATATATATCTATGTATAAATGATGATTAACTTTCAGATGCTTGTTGAAGTATTATAGGAATATTGTCTAAGAAAGTTAGCATGCTTTGTCTTACGTCTTAATGTTTTTTTTTTTCTTTTAACTTGTCAAAAGGAGATAGAGGCATATAAAGCAATGATTATACTACAGTGAAGAGAGATTTTGTTCTGTCAGCAACAGAACATCTTCCAAGGGAGATAGATGAATGCCCACTCCCAAAGCCTAACTTTGTAACTGCTTGTTCTGTTAGTTTCCTCTCATTCATTTTGCATCCGTGTTAGGCTTGCATCTGTTTATGTACTTGTCTATTATTCATCTACAGGATAACTGCTCAGCAGTCGTTACTTCCTTTCATATCTTTCCTGCATCTTTTGTTTCCATGGGTTGTTTTGGCAATAAAACCAAGAAAAGGGTACAAAGCTTATAAAAAAGTGCAGTTGGAACATCATGTTTTTACAGCTCTAGGAATGTTATTGCTGATTTCAAAAAGTTTAAAAAAATGTTAAAATGCATTCAGCAAAGTTTAAAGCTCATAGGTATGATAAATGTGAAAATCAGAGAGCATGGAATTTAAAAAGTGCTTTCTAAAAGAGTTCACTTTGATCTTTACATGGCAGACTGCTTTGTGCAATTTTCTGTAGACTATGTTTTCACACCAAAGTCTCAAGCAATGCAGTCACGGTAATTCCTTACATTTGTATAGCACTTCATCATTTCATCATGTGTTTGCTCACCCATTACGTACTCTGAACTTTCTAGGTAGATGATTAGTATTTTCATAGTAACTAAAAAAAAAAAAAAGAATTTGTTAAATTATCTGCTAGGTCAAAAGGTCAATGAATCTCTGAGCCTTATACCAGAATCTACATTTACCGGACATCCATCCAGCCCTGTGTAAACCAGGAAAAACTCCACAGTATAGTTGCCCCAGGCTTCTTGTGGACCAATGAGAGTAAAACATAATTTGGAACTCAGTTTATGTAAGCATAGTTCTATGTGTGATTTTAAATTAGTATTGTGTTCTCAAATTCAGTAAGACTCTGTTGCTGCTGCTGCTAAGTTGCTTCAGTCGCATCTGACTCTGTGCGACCCCATAGACGGCAGCCCGCCAGGCTCCTCCGTCCCTGGGATTCTCCAGGCAAGAACACTGGAGTGGGTTGCCATTTCCTTCTCCAATGCATGAAAGTGAAAAGTGGAAGTGAAGTCGCTCAGTCGTGTCCAACCCTTAGCGACCCCATGGGCTGCAGCCTACCAGGCTTCTCCGTCCATGGGATTTTCCAGGCAAGAGTACTGGAGTGGGGTGCCATTGCCTTCTCCGGAAATAAGACTCTTGGTAATTAAAGTCCATTACCCCTGAACATGGGCTTCCCTGGTGACTCAGACGATAAAGAATCTGCCTGCAATACGGAAGACCTGGGTTTGATACTTGGGAAGACCCCCTGGAGGAGGGCATGGTAACCCACTCCAGTATTGTTGCCTGGAGAATCCCCATGGACAGAGGAGCCTGGTGGGTTACAGTCCATGGGGTCACAAAGAGTCAGACACAAATGAGTGAATAAGCACAAGAACACAAAATTTTTATGTTTTACTTCTGAGGGATGATTATGGATTCTTTGAACCCTTTTTATTCACCCCAGAATAAAAACTTCAACTCTGTATGATTAATTTGGTCTCCTTAAGCTACATTGTTTCTTAAGAATCTGTTGAATCTGATTTAACATGGTAAATTGGGCCCAAACATAACGCTAGGTTATTTTCAGAAAAAAATAAAATAAAATTGAAGGTCCATAAAGCCAATTCAGATAATCAAAAGCAAGACATCTGTATAAACTCATGAATTCAGAATACGCTTACACTTCTTCCTTTGTGAAAACTGCATATGTTACATGAGATGATCTGTAGAGTATTAGGACTAATTGCTCTTTTCCTTATTCAGATACATATTAACCTGTTCAATAAGCCTTCACAGCTGTGAAGAGCATAAATAACTATAAAAGGCAACTGCAGTGTTATTCCTTCATATATAAAGCCCATTAACCATGACAATATTACATTCCTTAAATCTTGATAGGCACAATAAAAGGAACAATGAAAATCACGGTAAAGTCCTTGTATACGATACTATCAATACTTAGGCTTGGTTGAGTTAAAAATGTTGAAAATGTCACACACAATTGGTTCTGACTAGGGTGAGAATTTTATCTGAATGATGCAAAATACTCTATGGTTTGGGATGCCTAAAAGTTTTCTCAGATTTACAACAGTATTGTGAAAATGAAAGTCACTCAGTCCTGTCCAACTCTTTTCGACCCCATGGACTGCAGCCCACCAGGCTCCTCTGTCAATGGAATTTTCCAGGCAAGGATACTGGAGTGGGTTACCATTTTCTCTGGGGATCTTCCCGACTGAGGAATTGAACCCCAGTCTCCTGCATGGCAGGCAGACTCTTTACCCTTTGAGCCACCAGAGATTCTTTCAATAAAAGCCAAAGACTTCTACTGGAGCCTATAGGCTGCTGCTGCTGCTAAGTTGCTTCAGTCGTGTTCAACTCTGTGCAACCCCATAGACGGCAGCGCACCAGGCTCCCCCATCCCTGGGATTCTCCAGGCAAGAACACTGGAGTGGGTTCCCATTTCCTTCTCCAATGCATGAAAGTGAAAAGTGGAAGTGAAGTCGCTCAGTCGTGTCCGACCCTTAGCGACCCCATGGGCTGCAGCCCACCAGGCTTCTCCGTCCATGGGAGTTTCCAGGCAAGAATACTGGAGTGGGGTGCCATTGCCTTCTCCGTTAAGATAGGCTAGGATTTCCAAAACAATGCTGAGTGGGGTCATTGGTGATGAGACCATGCCTCTAGCTGTCCTGATTGTTATGAGACTGACATTTAGTTGGTACAAGGGATTAATATGAGATGAGAGCTTTAAGATAAACCTATAGAGATATATGTATTTAACCTTATTACAATTTATATACCCTATAGGAACACATTTAATGTTGATGAGAAATGTATTAATAATTTAAAAATATCGTAATTGCCTCCTGGCCACGATACACAAATTGTTTTTAAAACATTAATGGAAAGGAAAAGGTGAGGAAGAGAAGAAGACAGCACAGTAGAGGTCCACATATCTTCTGTGTCCCCCTTACCAATTATGCATTGCTAATATGTTGTTATTATCCAGAAAACACTTTTATGCTTAAGAGATTTCATTATTAACTCTCTCTGTTCAATGATTTCAACCTTCTACATCCCAGGGTGGCAACAGAATAACAAGGTGATTCTCCAAAGCCAAGGTTCTGCTTAAAAGAATTTTTCTTTGGTGACTAGCAGTACTTGTGAAAAATCATGGCATTTTAACAAGCCATTTGTATTGCATCCAAAATAACCAAGAAGTGTCAACGTTTAAATAGCTGTGTAATTATTTTAAAAGTTCTTATCTTTGGACTGGTTAAGCTATCATTAAGTGATAAGTGGCAAATGATTTTATTTTGGCCTGTGACATCCAGGATTCTCCTCTGAAACCTATGTCTGTGCTTCCTTATTATTATCAGCACAGTCACTGTAGCACAAGATGCCTTATAATAAAAAATAAACCGCTTCCCTCTTTCAATCCCCTCAACCAGAAATGTCATAAAGTGCCCCTTACCTTTTGTTCCCTCCCCAAAAGAAAGATCCTTGAGAAAGGGCTTAGCTTCTGCCATTTGGGACTCCTATTTACTTTTATCAAAAAATAAAGAGAAAGCAAGTGGCAAGAAGCTGCATTTGCTCTGACATCTTGCTCTTCCTTGTTGTTTTTCAGTTGCTCAGTAATTAACTCTTGATAAGCTAAGACATCTTCAGTAAATAGTAAATGGTTACTGTTTATAAAGATGAATAGAGGTGCTATGCTATTTAAAAAAAAAAAAAACCTAATAAGCCAAAGGAGTCCCTGGAAATTTTTAAAGTACCTCTTACTGAATTTGTGGGGCTTCCCTCATAGCTCAGTTGGTAAAGAATCTGCCTGCAATGCAGGAGACCCCGGTTCGATTCCTGGGTTGGGAAGATCTGCTGGAGAAGGGATAGGGTACCCACTCCAGTATTCTGGCCTAGAGAATTCCATGGAGTGTATAGTCCATGGGGTCACAAAGAGTCAGACATGACTGAGTGACCCTCCCTTTCACTTTCTTTCTTTTATTGAATTTGTAGAGTCTGTGAGTTAATCATTTCACAAACCATTTGGGGACGTTCTCTTCAAGTCTCTTTCAAGTAAGTATGACCACAGATACGTCCTTAAAGCCTATGTGACGTTTATCTTCCTTTTTGACTCTTGATAAATAAATGCCTACCAGTCGTTACAAACTCAAGCACCACCAAGAAATGGTCCAGAAGTGGCTGCACAGCTAACTGACTTAGATTTAGTCAGATCATTAATTAAATGTATGGAGCTTTCTTCTAAGCTCATTCCACAGGCATATAATTAAAGTAAATGGTCATTATTATTATTGCTATAAACTATAACATTAATAATTGCTATGCATACGGTACATCAGATAAAAACTCAAAATATAAAAACAATTAGTAATCTTGAATATTCATTGGAAGGACTGATGCTGAAGCTCCAATACTCTGGCCACTATATGCAAAGCATGGACTCATGGGAAAAGGCCCTGATGCTAGAAAAGATTGATGGCAAGAGAAGAGGGCATCAGAGGAATGAGATGGCTAGACAGCAACACTGACTCAATTGACATGAGACTGAGCAAACTCTGGGAATTAGTGAAGGACAGGGAAGCCTGGCATGCTTCGTCCATAGGTTGCAAAGAGTCGGACATGACTTAGCCATTGAACAACAACAAAAGCCCAATTTTCTCTTAGTAGTTCAAACATACAATTTCTCCTAGCTAAGATCTTTATCTTAGCATTTTCTTCCATGGTGATTCATAACTCTATAAAGGCTATCAAAATCCTGAATAACTTTGATCATGTGAAGAGGAGTCCTACATAAATTCTAATATATTAAAATTACATATGTGAGTGTTATATTCCTAAACTCAACTCATACAACTTATGAAAAATGACACAATATTCTACAACACTTATTATGCCTGTCCTAAAATGACTTTTAAGCAGCTTATATTCACTTAACATGAAACAGTACAAATTAACAGGCTCTTAAAAATTTAATTGAATTAAAAATGTTCTGTTTTAGCTGGTTGGCTTTTACCTGAAAGTAGAAAAGTAAAGTAAAATGAATGAATAATATTGATATGCCTGAACTCCAGGGAACTTATATATATCATGAGAAAATTTACGCAGATGTCAGAAGAGAAAGAAGGCACGTGTGAGAGATACAGCATGTGAAGTCCTGGAGAAAATATTAAGAAAGAAGCAATTTTACAATATTATAAAATGATTGCAAATTAGTGATTAAAATAAAGTATAAAGAAACTCCCTTGCAATATCTTATTTTTAGAAGTAACAGGTATCAACAAGCTAGCTGGGGTAATAGAACAAATTGTATTACATTACTGACCTGCAGTGATTTATATATTTCAACACATCAGTACAAAAAGGTCAACGTGAAATAAATCAACATTCTCTGGTCCATATTTATTAGGCATATGATGCCTGGCAGACAAGAAAACCTACACTGATTTCATTTGATTCCACCAGTCCCTGACCTGCCTGCAGGCTGACATCATTTTCCTTCATAGACACCAGTTTCTGGTGGTTACCAGACTTGATCTCATCTAGTGGAGAATGAGTTCTCTTTGAATTACTGGAACGGGGTGTACCCAGGATGGATAAATCAGCCAAAGAGAAAGGCCTCACAGGGCAAAGAAGCAGTAGGGCACCTTTCCTTGCATTGTCCTGAAAATGACCTTGAGAGTGACTTTCTGCAAGGTAAGAGGTAATTCTGTCTCCACTTTGGTGCGGCTTATATCACTCACAGTAAAGGTCACAAATCCTGACAGCCTTCTGTGCTTGAGAATCAGATTACTGTTTGTCTAAGAAGGCGTGCAGAGCCACGTGGCTTGCTTCTCTTAGGAATCTAGGTCAGAATTCATCCAGTAACACCACCCAGGCCCTTCAAAGCAATATCTTACATTGTGGAAATACTTTGAGTGTATCCTGATGGTTGTTCATAAATTATATTACAACCTGAAGGAAGAAAAAGTTATTCTGCTCTTCTTTTGACTCTGGCTTTTCATAAGGTAAGTTATAAAATTTAATTGGTGACCTTGGAGAAAGGTCATAGTTCTTAAATTCAACTGTACCCTTCATAACTTCCAAGTCAATAACAATAACTGAAGATGATGTTAGTGCTTTTAAATTCTATAGAAGTCTCATAAATATAGAAGAACCACATCCAAATATATGAAGGCTGTGTGTGTGTGTGTGTCTGTGTGTGTGTGAAGCTTTCTGCGCGTTTCTGAGACACTGCAAGAGTTCAGAATTTGGACTTCATGCAAATAGGAGGCAAACACATATTTCTTAATAAAGATGACAATATGAAAATTGGTAATTTGAAGACGATCTGATGGAAAAAAAATTACAGTAATAGAATAATCTTTCTTTGAAAATGTAGTTTGACGTTAAATGCAAATAAATGAGAAAGTCCATAAGCAAATGCATTAAGCCTATTTTCAGGCAATTTAGCTTTTCTTAGACTAAGAAAAGAAGAGATGGATAAGAAAAAGCTAAAATATGAAAGAGGAGACTTGGAGAGAAACTTGCATGTTGGTCCGAGGCTGTACAAAGGTTGCCAAAGCTACACCCAGTGCCTTCTAATGAGTGGGAGATACAATTTGCACTGAAGAAAGTGTGTGCTGTGACTGCAGCGTCTGGAAACCTATCGCTCCTATGGATGGAAATGAGCTTTTAGTTCTATCAAGGGGCAGACAAGTCAAGTGAATAAGTGATGGACTGGTGATGACACACAGCAATACATTTTAAAATTCCCAGAACTAGATGTAGATGGATGCTTTTTATTTGCTTTTAATATCAAGTAACTAACTCAGATGGAGAAGGCAATGGCACCCCACTCTGGTACTCTTGCCTGGAAAATCCCATGGATGGAGGAGCCTGGTAGGCTGCAGTCCATGAAGTCGCTAAGAGTCAGACAGGACTGAGCAACTTCACTTTCACTTTTCACTTTCATGCATTGGAGAAGGCAATGGCAACCCACTCCAGTGTTCTTGCCTGGAGAATCCCAGGGACGGTGGAGCCTGGTGGGCTGCCGTCTATGGGGTCACACAGAGTCAGACACGACTGAAGCGACTTAGCAGCAGCAGCAGCAGCAGCAACTAACTCAGATATCCTGATTTTTACCTTTCTTTTTTTTTTTGAATTTAATTTTATTTTTAAACTTTACATAATTGCATTAGTTTTGCCAAATATCAAAATGACCTGTGGCGGATTCATTTTTATTTTTACCTTTCAATGTCAAGGTCATATGCTGAAATTACCAACATCTCATCCACTTAAGTGGAGAAGGCAATGGCACCCCACTCTGGTACTCTTGCCTGGAAAATCCCATGGATGGAGTAGCCTGGTAGGCTCAGTCCATGGGGTCGCTGAGGGTCGGACATGACTGAGCGACTTCACTTTCCCTTTTCACTTTCATGTATTGGAGAAGGAAATGGCAACCCACTCCAGTGTTCTTGCCTGGAGAATCCCAGGGATGGGGGAGCCTGGTGGGCTGCTGTCTATGGGGTCGCACAGAGTCAGACACGACTGAAGTGACTTAGCAGCAGTAGCAGCATCCACTTAAGACATACTCAATATAGGGAAAGCACAATTTTAGCTTCTGATATGGCATTTCAGTTTCCAAAGCAAACAGATTCAGGAATGTCTTTTGAAGCATTAGCACACCAAAGCACATGGCTATTCAAATACTTCATGTAGACAAAAAATATTCAAGTTGGTTATTTCTTTAGCATACTATATCTGATACATGAAATCTTCCCTCTTAATAGTATTACTGTCCTCCCAATAAAACTGAGATGACAATTACCTTTGACTGTAGCCTCTTTCTGAAATTAGCCTGTAATATTGTCAGTGTTTCCTTCGAAATAATGCTTACTTTAACAGCTGGACACAAGTACTGAGCGACTCTCATTTCACTCTCTCCTTTTATTTCTACAGCCATGCCATAATCTGAACCTAAACTGAGAGTCACAATAACCGATTTCTAGTCCCATCTTTGCTATTTGATACTGGTCAAAGCTTCTAACTTTACTTCTCATTTTAATAATAAACATGATCCAAGCCTTGAATAATGAGAATAATGTTAAAAAGATAAGAGAAGGAAGTAAGAATGAATTTATCCACCATCATTCTTTTTAATAATTTTCTCACAATTTATTTTTTCATAAAATCTTTGAGCAGTATCACTAAATGCCAACCACTCCATGGAGGAGGCAAAGATTGCTAAATGCAAATTCCTATTATTGATATTTTCCTTCTATATAAGATATTATGAGGGATTTTATGGGAGCATGGGGAGCAGAGATCCACTTTACAGGTACTTATTAGTACATAAAGAGAATAAGGAGACTTCTAGTAAAATGAGAAAGACAGGGGAAGACATAAAGAGGAAATAGAAGATGATCCAGGCCTTGAATAATGAGAATGACATTAAAAAACTAGAGAAGGAAGAGATTCATTTATATGAGGGAAATACACACACACACACTCATTCACACACACTATGATAAACTTTGGTAATAATAAAAGAAAAGGCTGTCTGGTAAAATAAATCTTCTCCTGAAAACTTTGATGAAACCTCAAATTCTAATTACTACTATTTAGGGATGTGGTCAGATAAAGAAGATTGAAAATTGACTGCAGTTAAGTAAAAACAACAACAAAATGACATGTTTAATGATATCATGACCTTTGGGGAAAATATCTCACAAAACAAAAGAGGAAGGTGAATGAGCCAAGTAAGCACATGAAAAGAGGTATTCGAGAAGTTAGTGGGCTTCCCAGGTGTCTCAGTGGTAAAGTAATTGTGCCAACACAGGAGACACGGGTTCAATCCCTGGGTTGGGAAGATTCCCCTGCAGAAGAAAATGGCAACTCACTCCAGTATTCTTGCCTGGAGAATTCCATGGACAGAAGAGCCTAGTGGGTTACAGTCCCTAGGGTTGCAAAGAGTCAGACACGACTGAGCAACTAAACCACAACAGTGAAAATCTCCTGTGCTAAGAATAGCATGTAACTCATTGTACAACTGTGTAACAAGTTATAATTCTAAAGAATGCACTCAGTGGCTTTTGAAATAAAATTCTATGTTTTTGCTTTGTTTTTTTTTGGGGGGGGGAGGGTGCTAAAGAACTAGGGGCAACTAAGAAGTGAGGAACAGTGATAAGGCCTATGAGTCTGGGTCTGTTCCGTTTCCTGGGTCCCAGCTGTCTGGCCCTGGCTATCAACATTGGATTATCTAATGTCTACTGAAAGGCCTGCATTACCTAGTCTTACTAATTGATTATTAACCACTGAATAGCTACCTCTCCCTATTTCCCCATCCTTAATGCTCTGATGTTTGAAATCTCTCTGGCAACCAATTTTTTTCCCCACCTGCCAGATTAGAGTTTTGAATACAGTAATGAGGACAATTTTTAAAAACACCTTCAATAAAATCTTTTTCTGCTTGGAGGTGAAAATTAAAAGGCCCCTCCCCTTCCTCTGCCCTCCTCTCAGAAGCATGTGTCTGTTCCACCATGGTGAGTGACTCCACCACACTCACCACCCCATTTGTCCTGCTCTTCCCTGTTGGCCTCTCCCCCTCCACCCTGTCATACTCCACAAGAGGACAGACCTGCTTGTCTCCATCAGTCATCTTCTGAAGTGAACATGTCTGTTTGGCTCATCCTTGTGTGGAGAACGGTCCACTGTTCTCCAGAATACACTGTGCAGAGATGTGACTTTGGTTTAAGTACTAATGGTTATCTAGTACCAGCTATGACCAATTTAATAGGATCTAAAAAATGATTTTATGCTTAGGTGCCAAAACGTCATTGCTAAATTCATGAGGGTTATGGGGAAAATTTATTTTTTGAGTTATTTTTGGCTCTCCAATGTAACTATGAAACACTTTCTTAATAACAAGGCATTTAAACTCAATAACATTTGGTTTTCCTTTCATTTATGAAGAAGAGAAAGAAGAAAGAGATGAAGGAATAGAAGAGGAAGAATGAGGAGAAAAATAACAAAAATAGCTACATTTCATATAGGCAAAATCTGAAACACAGAGGGAATGGAAAACTTTTGGGAGGATATGAAAGCAGAGACATTACTTTGCTAACTAAGGTCTGTCTAGTCAAGGCTATAGTTTTTCCAGTGGTCATGTATGGATGTTGAGAGTTGGACTGTGAAGAAAGCTGAGCACCGAAGATTTGATGCTTTTGAACTGTGGTGTTGGAGAAGACTCTTGAGAGTCCCTTGGACTGCAAGGAGATCCAACCAGTCCATTCTGAAGGAGATCAGCCCTGGGATTTCTTTGGAAGGAATGATGCTAAAGCTGAAACTCCAGTACTTGGGCCACCTCATGCGAAGAGTCGACTCATTGGAAAAGACTCTGATGCTGGGAGGGATTGGGGGCAGGAGGAGAAGGGGACGACAGAGGATGAGATGGCTGGATGGCTTCACTGACTCGATGGACATGAGTCTGAGTGAACTCTGGGAGTTGGTGATGGACAGGGAGGCCTGGTGTGCTGCGGTTCATGGGGTCGCAAAGAGTCGGACACAACTGAGCGACTGAACTGAACTGAACTGAACTGACAAGTATCAAAACTTGAATTGAATGCAAGATGCTTGCCTTGAACTGCTATCACCTGAATCCCAGAATCGACTCCATGTTCTTTTTAAGAGGTCTTCTCTACACTCTTGTGCTTATCATATGTTTTACCAATCTTTCTCTTGGTCACTCGCTCTCTCTCTCACACACTGACACACACACACAGAGTACTTAATATATTTCAATTATTTTAAGCTACTTCTAGATACTTAAAAATCTTTTCTAAGTGTCAAAAACTGTGTTCATTTCCCTGCTTTTTCTTGAGAGCAAACACAGTAGTGCGTTACCAAGTTTATCCTAAAAGATAAGAAATAAAAACTAGAACCCAATTGAGTTTCCCTGCTTTTTAAAATCCCATCTCAAACCTTTCCTTAATACTTCACATAGAATTCGTCCTTCTGTACATATTCAAAAATACTGATGACTTCCCAAGTGTGAACAATGCTCCTTAGCACTGAAAAGTATAAACAATAGGATTTTTCTTTTCTTCTTGGCAGAGCAGTCAATGGAAACTGAAGGAAGTCCCACATCTGATCCATTAAATTAACTTCAAAAGAAAAATTCACAAATTTCTTTCAAGTAAAAATGATTACAGCAAGAAAAAAGGGTACAAAATAAAATACAGATGTGGAGGACAATGAAGTGGGGTGTCAAAGCAATTAAATTTGCCTTCTCTTAAAGTTGTCCCCATTGTTGGAGAAAGAATTATTGGAAATCAAAACAAACTTGAAAAGTCTTGTTGAAAGACAGATATAAATGTTGCAACAAAGATGAAAACATTGCCATATTAAGCCTTGGAAAAAATAAAATAATGTAATTAGAGGTGTTTTAATGATTAAAATATTTTAATATTAATCACCCTCCTATTGCTACTACACATAATGCAATCAGCAGAGTCAATATGGGTATACTTTTATAATGACAAAAACTAAGACACAGAATTCAATTAAAGACATTTCACTTTACTCAAAGCATGTCCCTTGGCCCCTAATTAAGTGGGAAGGAAAAAAAAAAAACCTATAAAAAGTATCTTGAAATATTTTCAGAGACCTGTAAACAGGAACCATAGCCAGAGGTTACTTGGAGACCTCTCTGCTGTTTCGAAGGTAAGAGTGGAGAAAAAAGCTAAAATGTTGTCTTTTCCGAAAATTATTCTCTTTTCCACACAGAGAATAATACTATGAATACCAGCTTCCAGCTCCCAAACTCACCTCCCTCTCCTAATTCTCTCACTGTGGTTTGTGAAAAATCTCCACTTCTTTATTGGATTATCCTCCCAGCTTTTTCTCCTCATCTTCCCTTCACAGCTTTTAGCAAAATTATTGAGCTTTATTTTCTACATCTGCCATTCACTCTTCTGTAACTGCATTCAAGCTTTGATCATGTGCTCTGACCCCACTGAACCTATCCAGAAAAAAATCATTGAGGTCCTACTAAGTATTAGACATAATGCACATATATTTCATTTCTTTCTCTCTTGAACTTTAGGGGGCTTGTGAACAACTCTTTCCAGAAATTCTCTTGTTTCAATCTCTTCATTCTAATGTCCTCTTACAATTCTCATTGTTTATTTACCATTCCTTTTAAAGCTCAGTACTTTTTTTTTCCCATTATATTAACTCTTCCCTGGTGACTCAGACACAAAGAATCTGCCTGCAGTGTGGTACACCTGGGCTTAATCCCTGGGTTGATTCAATCCCTGGGTTCAGGAAGATCCCCTGGAGAAGGAAATGGCAATTGAGCCCAGTATTCTTGCCTGCAGAATTCCATGGACAGAGGAGCCTGGCGGGCTACAGTCCATGGGGTCACAAAGAGTCAGATACAACTAAGCAACTAACTAGACTTTCGAAGAACCAGTCCTTTTATTTGCTTATCTATGGAGTCTTTGTTTTCTAGTAAGTCAGTTTCTACTATTACCTTTTATATGATTTTCCCCTTACATGATTTTTGCATTTATGCTATTTTCCTAACATTCTAAGTTAATTTCAATCTTTCTTCATTCCTAGTACTTACATTATAGCTAGATATTTTTCCCTCTAAATATTGAGTTACAACAGACAAAGTAAATAGCAGCATCATTAAGAAACATAGGAGATATGTGAGTAAAGAGTGAGCAAGGGCCAGGAGTAAGTACTTTTTCTATGAGTCTTTTCTAATTAAATAATAAGTGTAACTCATATTGGGTCTAAGCTTTAAGTTATCTGAGCCTGCACTAATGAATTGCACCTTTAACAAAAACACAGATATGATACATATTTATTATCTTAGTAAACAGATGTCAATGTAAAACAATGGCATTCTTTATTTGGAAGTGTCCTGACTAGGAAAGATAAAATAAACCAAAGGACCATGATGAGTATAAATTGATGTGCATAGCAGTACAAGGACTTCCTTGTAACTGTCAAAAGCCTTTACATTAATAAATCCTGCTTAACATTCACTGTTTTTAAAACCAATAAGGTTTTGTGTTATATATCACTTCCCTGATATCCTTAATTTTTGATGGGCATCCAGAATAAAATGCTGTGTTTGTGTTAGAGATAGGAAGACTTGAGCTTGGGGAAGGAACTTTGGATAAGAAGAGGAATACAGATTCTTTTCTGTTGGTGTCTTAAGATTTTTTTTTCATAGTCAAGAATCAATAGACTGTCTGGATTAAATGCATTTTAGACTTGTAACCCAGAGGAATAACTAAAGATACATTTTCAAGACCAAAAGATGCAATTTACAAACTGCTGAATTTAGAGTGAAATGCAACAGGACACTTTGTCTTATAGCTTCCTTGCATAATCCAAGAACATTTAATCAGTTCAAATTTGCCTGAATGGAAGAGAACAAAAATTGCTAGAGGGTGAAAGAGATGGGAGGGAACAACCCAGAGATGGCAACTGCAGCTGTAGCTCTCCAATGGCAACAAGTGTTATGGAAATACACATAAGCACAATCAAGTCTATGTACAGCAGAAACTTGGTCTTTGGTACAAAGAGGAACAGACTTTTCACAGTTGATTTAATTTGTCCATGTCACAAGATGGAATAATGACTCAATAAGGAATGAAAAAGGGATCTGGAGCTCTAGGGTGAGTGTGTTTCTTCAACTAGGGTCCACCTCTCTAAAAAAAAAAAAAAGTGATTAGCCCAAGAAAATCTGTAGCTTTTAAATTATTATTGGAAGGCATTTATTTTAAAACAAGAAAATTCTGATTCTTAAAGCATGAATCAAATACTGCACTAATTTGTAATGCAGATGTCTTATGCATTTGTCTATGAAATTTGTTCAACAGGTTTGAAACAGCTATTCAATAGCACAGCTTTTTCCCCCCTTGAACTCTACACCATTTCCTGTTAACATGACTTAAGAAATTTCTTGGACACCCATCTCTTTCCTACCTAGATTACAGATTCACTAATGGGCATTGATGGTCTCTGTCCTACCTAACGAAAATTTTCATTGAAAGAAAAAAGTTAAATGCAAACTCAGAAGTGTACAACTATGCTCAATAAACTTTGACATAAAAGGGCTATTTCAAATATTTATCAACAAGAATTATTTTTTAAAACAATGCAACATTGGCAACATAACAAGGTTTGTTAACTTCAATGAGATTTTCTGTATTTGTTCAAAATACAGTAAATGTTCCTACAGTTAAGTGAACATATTTAAAATGTTGATTTTCATTGCATTTGCCTTACAACTATGCAGTATATGATACTGTAAATGGAAAGCTATGGGTTTCTCTTTTTAAATAAGCAATAGGTACTTCTGATATTGTCCTTGAAACATTAATATCATAGAAATTTTAAATTGCATTTCTTCCTATTTCTCTTTTCACCTTTGATCTAATGTTAAATGGTGTGTCTTAATTTCACAAGAATTGCATTATATAAAATAAATACAATTTGTTGAGCACTTTATCTTCTTAGTTGGCAATTATGCATGTCCTGACTTTGAAACTTTATTGCAGATTAAAAACAGATTAAAACACACACAAATATACACACACAACCTTGAATTTGCTTAGGAAAGATCCATCAAAATAAATAATTCATGTTGGGATGGACTGAAATCTAGTCTTTTAGGAGGTGCCAACAGATGGTTTACATTTATAGAACGCACACTTGCTGACTTCCAAACAGAAATTAAAATTCATAAAGTATGTCATTAGTACTCCTTATAAGCAGGATTATGTTTATGATACGAATTTGGATTTTCCCAGGTGAACAGTTTTCCATCATAATTTTACTAAGAAAAAAGTGAAACAAACTGCTTTCCAGTTACTATTTTGTGTTAGCAAGTTTAAAATTAAAACTTGCTGGTGATCATCCAGCAACATAAGCCAGTGGGCTCAGAGTTAGATGAGACTGTTGTTTTCATGACATCCAAGATATCATAAGAACTCCTAGACATTATCCATCATTCAAATAAAAGAGATTATTACAAATAATAAAATAAGGCAGCATCTCTAGCTTTCAATTCTTATTGCATCAGTAAGGTTAGGAACTTTCAACCAATATAATTAAGAGTGAGACTTCAGCTTATTAAAGGTCAGCCAGCTAGGCATTTTTAGTTAATTTTAGCCACTCTTGGGGTCTATGTGTGACCACTTAATACTGTGGAATTACAGTAACATTTCATTTCTGTGAACCTTACTACTAACCAAAATGTTAACATTTAACTCAGGTAAGGTTATGATTAAAACTTGCTTTAAGCCCACAGAAAGATATGCTTTATTGCTCATTAAGATTTTGTCTACCCAATAGAAAGGGAATATTGCCAACTATACATTGACTACAATTAAAAGTCAAGAAAACCATTAAAAAAATAATTCTGGGACTTTATTCACTAAGTGCAGTTAGCTAAATAAATATCAAAGCTTCTTTAGAAAGACTGCATTTACACTTGCAGAATGCAAGAAGATTAAATAAATGAACTGGGCAATTGCTTGATGATTTTAACATGTTTTAACTGCTTTAAATTATGCAAGGTATGCTTTTTCATTCCCTTCTTCAACATATTGGGTTGCTTGATGTCAAAGTAATTCAGACAAATATTACAGTGGCAAAAAAGCCATTTCAGTCAAATATATATGTTTGGGTATCACAGAAATAAAGCAACTAATGCATAGACTGGATTTGCTATTTTTCAAGCAATATTTTCAAAATGTATAGCTAGCTCCTTCATATTTTTATGCTGAAATAAGTGCTGGTATGAATTATTTGAAGAAATGAAATTGTTTCCCTTTGTAAACTGCAGATGGTGAAGGATGAGAGACAGAAGTTTTGGACACAGCTATTCAAAACCACCTAGAATTAGGTTGATATTTTTGATTTTTTAGGACTGACTTGATATTCTCTTTAGAAATTATAATAGACATTATATTTAGATTCAATTAATCCATAATAAATTTAATATATAGTATACACATGATCAGGCTTCCTTGGTAGTTCAGCTGATAAAGAGCTCCTGCATTGCAGGAGACCTGGGTTCGATCCCTGGGTTGGGAAGATCCCCTGGAAAAGGGCAACCCACTCTTGTATTCTTGCCTAGAGAATCCCATGGACTGAGGAGCCTGGTGGGCTACAGTCCATGGGGTTGCAAAGAGTCAGACACGACTGAGTGACTAAGCACAGCACAGCACATACACATGATCAAATATAAAATAAGATTGAGCAAGGTCCTCTTCCCTAAATGAATATAGGAAGAAACCAAAACATGGTCTATATAGCTATATTTTATTCTAACAAAGAAAATAATTTTTGCTATTTAAAAAAAAGTGCATTATTGGTATCTTTTAAATGTTTAAGTACCAGGATTTGATATTCCTACGGTCTGATTCTTTTTCAACTAGATGTGCAGTATTCCAAAAGATATCCTTATGAACACAAAACAAAAACAAATTCTTCCCTGTAAAGCTTCCTAATGAAATAACTTGAGACCAAACTGTGAGAATAAGACTGTTTAGTAAAATGTGCTTTACATGTTACAGAAGACTTCGAATAACTTCTGGGGTTTTGTGGTGAATAATTAAGAATGGGGATTTATCTTCTCTGGCTTTGAGTTAAGAGAGGTATAGTGAGGCCAGTGGAGAAGGCAATGGCATCCCACTCCAGTACTCTTGCCTTGAAAATCCCATGGGCGGAGGAGCCTGGTAGGCTGCAGTCCATGGGGTCGCTAAGAGTCGGACATGACTGAGTGACTTCACTTTGACTTTTCACTTTCATGCACTGGAGAAGGAAATGGCAAACCACTCCAATGTTCTTGCCTGGAGAATGCCAGGGACAGAGAAAACTGGTAGGAGGCCGTCTATGGGGTCGCACAGAGTCGGACACGACTGAAGCGACTTAGCAGTGAGGGCAGAGGGAGTTTTCTAGAGAGTCAGAGCTCCCCAGATGGTAACACAGAATTTGAATTTTCAGCTTCTCAAAATAAACTCAATATCTAATGGTGTTGAGTGGAAAGAGCCATCTCTTTTATCTTGTAGCTGGGCTGAAACCCAGATATACACTGTACCTGGAGGAATGGCTGGGGTGCCTCCTGGGCTCAGAGCCAGGGACCTGCCACGGGGCTACTGCAGAGCATAGTTCAAGCAGATGGAGCTGTGAAACACCCAGACAGAAAGAGGATATGAGATGCCACACACAGGGCTCTGGCCAAACCAGCTCCTACTAGTAAGACCACATTAAACTGTAGCTCAAAACACCAAACTGTAGCTCAAATCAAACTGTAGCTCAGAACACCAACTGGACAAGCGGTGATGAGCAACATAAGGTTTATCACTCTCAGACTCAAGGGAGATAGAAGACACTTTATCCAACAAGTCAAACTTTCCTTTCCTATCATGAGGTGAGTTAGGCCACACCCATCCAAATGAGATCCTAAAAATCTGAGAAGGGGGTGTACATTTTATCTTAGAATCACTAAACATTATGTAAAGAGATTCATTAGGTGCCTTAAGTGCATTTTAAAACAGACAGGACTATATTTTGTTTCTTTCCTGCTGCTCAGCAGATGGTAGTAAATCAGACCTGATTAATTATTGGTAAAATAAACTAAATGTTGTCCACATACCTGAGTAAACTTTAAGTTAGCAACCTTTTAAAAGCAGGCAGTATTAATATGTTATGTCTTTATTTTGTGATGACATACCCTACAACTAGATGAAGGAGGAAACCATGAAAAGATCAACTTTTTAGTATTCATATATTTTTATAGAAATCTCTCTGAAAAAGCCATACCAAATATTCTGAGTTTAGCTTTTCTATGTTAAATAAACCCAAAGATAAGTGAAAACATTTGTTTCCAGGGATACCTCAGTGGGACATCTAGGAATGCTCTTGTTTGGTTTTCCCGGTAGGAATCCTAAAACGATCATAAGTCCTGATCATAATTAAGGTTCTTATTTAAGAGCATGGCTTCCCAGGTGATACAGGGGTAAAGAGTCCATCTGCCAATGCCAGAAACTCAGGAGACATGGGTTCGACCCCTGGGTCGGGAAGATCCCCTGGAGGAGGGCATGGCAACTCACTCCAGTATTCTTGCCTAGAGAAATCCATGGACAGAAGAGCTTGGTAGGCTACAGTCCCTAGGGTTGCAAAGGGTTGGACCTGGTTGAGCAATTGAGCATGCTGTTAGGGTGTAGGCTCAACTCTTGTGAGTGGCAGAGATCATCAGTGAACAGGGCCTACACCTTAAAAAGGCTAAGGAGCTACTGTGTTTGCACTTTTGGGAGTTCCAACTCATCATATAAGAAATGTGACTACTCTCATGGAGTGAACTTTAGAGAGGTCATGTGGAGAATGATTCTCAAGCCTACAGGGAAAGAAAGAGAGGCCCAGCTGCCCAAGTGTCCCAGCGTGGGTGCAGCATGTGAGTGAGATGTCTTGGGTGTTTCCTTCCATTTGTGCCCCTGGATGAACACAGCTTCAGCCGACATCACCAGGAGCAGAAAACCTGCCAAGCTGAGTACAGTAAATCCACAGAATCATGGGAAAAGAAAATGGTTGTTTAAGTCACTCAAATCTGGGTTGGTTTAGCGGCAAAACACACATACACACATGTTACATGGCAATGTTATAAAGCTGAAACATTACCGGAAGTATGGTTTTGCTAAAACATAAACCAGTCAGTCCTAAAAAAAATCAACCCTGAATATTCATTGGAAGGACTGACACTGAAGCTGAAACTCCAATATTTGGTCACCTGATGCAAAGAGCCAACTCATGGGAAAAGACTGATGCTGGGAAAGATTGAGGGCAGGTGAAGGGGGTGACAGAGGATGAGACGGTTGGATGGCATCATTGACTCCATGGACATGAGTTTGAGCAAACTTTGGGAGATAGTGAAGGACAGGGAAGTCTGGCATGGTGCAGTACATGGGGTCACCAAAGAGTCAAGACATGACTTAGTGACGGAACAACAAAACCCAAAAATATGTAGCATTGTCTTTCTGACAGGGATCGAGCAGAATCTGGAAGGACTTTGAGAAGATGGTCATGAGAGCTGGAAGGCTTCTTCTTTTAGCTTTCCATCCGTGACTCACATTTATGTAATAGCAACTTCACCTTCCTGTCTCTGGTGGTTTTTTTTTTTTTTTTTTTTCCCCAAGCCAGAGCTCATTTAAAAACAAATATGTCATGTTAGATTTTAAAACTTTCAAAGTAACTTCTTTAGAAATTGGATAAAAATTTTTACTTTTGTACCTGGTACTTCATGATCATGCTTTTTTACCTCTGGCCCCAACCATCAGCACATAACCTTTTGGCTTCAGGAACTTTTCTCTATATTTGGAATGCCTCCCTTTCTCTTGCATTCTCTTTTTTTTTTCCTTAGAAGTTTTAGTTCATATGTGATTCAACTTACGACATACTCCTCTACTACCCACCAATACTGTTAGTTGCTCCAGCTAACACATCTTTTCTTATCTCCTGATAGTCATATTCCTTTCATATTCCAAATCTTTTCCTTGACTGAGCTAATTCTCAAAATGTCCTTTTGGTCTTTCTTTTGGGAAATCTCTCCCCAGTTTTCCAAAACTGAGTTAGGATGCTACGTTATCCCATCCTTGTCCCAGTAACTGCATTTTCCAACTATCTGTTTATGTGTATTTTCCCTTTAGGTTCTTACTCTATTGAAGGCAAGAACTATGTCTATTTCTCTCTGGCCTAAGCACTGATAATAGTATCTGGCACATAGTAGTTTCTTTAAATATATTCTGAATAAATGAATAAGTTAGAAAATGAAAAAATGATTGAGCCAAGCAGTTGTTCATTTTTTTCATAATATAATATTCTTTCTGGCAAAGTAAACATACAAAAAATGTCTTCCAATTTGGGGTGTTTATGTGAGTTTTAGTGTGCTATTGCTTTTATTGCAAGGGGACTATACAGTGAAAATGGTGGTTAAAACAGGGTAGTTTGGGTTGCTGTTGAAGTACCCTCTTGCCCTTGGCCCAGACTAAGTAGGTAAATGCTACTGAGTGTATGTTAGCGCTACATAAAAGGCAACCTTTTCTATGGTGGTCTATTCTCTGTGCTCATTGAATTGTTATTTTACAAAGCAAATAGCTATCAGTGTGTAGAGAAGCTATCAAGCTCTTATAGATGGTTTTAAAATACTGTTTTTAGTTTGTATGTCTTCAAATTGCACTTAAATAACACAGTTATTTTTGACTGATTGATTCTAAGAATTTTGCTATTACAGCCAAACTATGACATTTTGCATCATATATTTTTAGCATTTTTAAAGAATGAAACGCTTTTCTATTTTTTAAAATGATTTTTCATTTTGAGTTTCAGCCAAATATCTCAAAAATCCATAGCTCCTAGAACTCAGAGAAAATTAGCAAGGCCAAATAAAATATATGTGGCTTACAGCTGCAGCTGTATATTTTAAAGAAAGCTAATATATCGACTGGTTCTTAGAAGAGCATTCATAATTGCTGTCTTTGAAAAATGTTTGCAGCTATAAAGGCTAGAGATGATGTCATTTTGCTGCTACAGGTAGAGGCTTCTGTGCATTTGACCTTTTAAGTATTTCTATTGAGAGTCTAAATACCAATGTACCAAAATATATTCACCATTATTTATCCAACATGTCCAAAATAAAACAATATTCCACTGTATCATTTTATATTTATATACAATTTTACTCTCTGGTTATTTTAATGGCTCAGTTGCCTTTTAATACACAAAGAAATACATATTGTTTTAACTAAATGGACAATGTTGTTCATTTTAATACAGTCTCATAACTTAAAATGATCATCTAATCCATTTCCTTGATACTAATATTAGATCACCAACAGCATTACAATGCAGTAATACTTAAGCAAGCAAATGTGCTTCAGTGTAACTGAAGCTTTTATGTTTTAATTTCTCTGTCATTAGTCATTGGAAGGACTGATGCTGAAGCTGAAGCTCCAATACTTTGGCCACCTGATGAAAGAGCTGACTCATTAGAAAAGACTCTGGGAAAGATGCTGGGAAAGATTGAAGGCAAGAGGAGAAGGGGAGGTCAGAGGATGAGAAGGTTGGATGGCATCACTGACTCAATGGGCATGAGTTTGAGCAAACTCTGAAAGACGGTAAAGGATAGGGAAGCCTGGCATGCTGCAGTCCATGGAGTCACAAAGAGTTGGACACGGCTTAGCGACTGAACAACAACAACAACATTACCTTATATTTTAAAACCAATTTCACTTGAAATATAGATTATGAGCAAGTTGGATCCCTCTAGAGTTATCTGTTGTTTATGAGACATACTGGTGCAGTCTTCCAGGATGCGACAGATTAAAGCTGCCGTAATTATTTGATGTTTTTCCTATCATGCCCTAGAAAGCTCTGGATTGTTTAAACCAAAAGACAACAGCAGAGGTGATACTGTGCAGTTTCTGGGGAAGCCCTTAGGAAAACTGGCAACCTCCTCCTCCTGTCTGTTGGAACTACACGGACCATAAGATGGACCCACATGGACTCGGCCTTTCAGCTCTACACTAGGGCCGAGCTGGCGTCCAGGAAGCGACGTGATCCCAGTCATACCACAGGGAACAGAAGACATACTCAACAAATTACTGACCCAAAGAACCTTGAATTTTACTAAACTGTTGTTGTTTTAAGCCGCTAAGCTTTGAGCGTTTTGTTATAGAACAAGAAATAATCAGAACATAGGGCTTCTCATGTGGCTCAGTGGTAAAGAATCCACTTGTCAATGGAAGAGATGCAAGAGACCCAGGTTTGATTCCTAGGTTGGAAAGATCCCCTGGAGAAGGTGATGGCTACCCACTCCAGTGTTCTTGCCTGAAGAATTCCAGGGACAGAGGAGCCTGATGGGCTATAGTACAAGGGGTCGTGGAAGAGTCAGAAACAACTTAGTGACTAAATAACAACAAGCGTAAATGGTGCAAATCTCTGGCTTGACACTCCATTTTGTGATTGTCTTTCATGAAACTATTTCAGAACCATTCTAATAACTAGGCTACAGTAGGCCAAACATCTAAATATCAGAAACTAATTCATTATAAGAATATACAGAAATAATGAAATAATTAAGTCCTCAAACCCAGGGCTAAAGAAAAATCTCAGGGATGCCAACCAAGGATTACCCTGTGTTCATGTTTGTTTTAGAGATGTCAGGTCTGTTCGTTTCTAGCCCACTGATCTAATCACTGAACAGAACAATCTGACTTGCAGATTTTAAACATCTATCTTAAACATCAAAAAAACTCCACGTACTTATCACCAATTTTATAAGTCATCTTATAAAGATTCTGTGAGCTAAGCAGTGAATTCACCTACCACCCACAGGCAGCTGCTTCTTGGGAGGAATTAATCTTCAATGGCAATAAATAAATAAAGCAAAAATGGAATGAAAAAGAACATACGCATTTTAGTATTCATATATTGTGTATATATGTGTATAAGTACAAGATTCTTTAAGCATATGCAAGATTATTGATTTAGAATTCAAAATGAAGAGGTACTCAAAGAATCCAAGGAATAACAATGTAAAAACATATAAGAAATTCTTCTTCTTGGTTTCTTTTAAAATTTAAAACTGACTTAAGAAATGATTAAATGATCATTTAAGCATGATTTAAGAAATAAACATGTTCAAGGATATAGAATCTTTGGGAATTCCTGAACAACAACAACTAGTCGGTTTTGGAGAAAGTGAATCTTGTTTTCCCTTAAGAAAAGCATGCAAATCTTTTATTGGTTGAACAAGGTAATGGCAACCCACTCGAGTACTCTTGCCTGGAAAACCCCATGGACAGAGGAGCCTGGTAGGCTGCAGTCCATGGGGTCGCTAAGTCGGACATGACTGAGCAACTTCACTTTCCCTTTTCACTTTCATGCATTGGAGAAGGAAATGGCAACCCACTCCAGTGTTCTTGCCTGGAGAATCCCAGGGATGGGGGAGCCTGGTGGTCTGCAGTCCATGGGGTCGTACAGAGTCAGACATGACTGAAGCGACTTTGCAGCAGCAGCAGCATAACATATTTACAAGTATACAAAGTATAACATATTTAGAACACACACTAAACATTTTGAAAATAGGGTACATTATGTATCATTTCTGATAGGGAACCTGCTGCTGCTGCTAAGTCACTTCAGTTGTGTCCGACTCTGTGGGACCCCATAGATCGCAGCCCACTGGGCTCCCCCGTCCCTGGGATTCTCCAGGCAAGAACACTGGAGTGGGTTGCCATTTCCTTCTCCAATGCATGAAAGTGAAAAGTGAAAGTGAAGTCGCTCAGTCGTGTCTGACTCTTAGCGACCCCATGGACTGCAGCCTACGAGGCTCCTCCATCCATGGGATTTTTCAGGCAAGGGTACTGCGGTTATGGACAAATAATTTGAATATCACAACATTAAGTACCTTTCAGTTTGATGGTCTCTCTACAGGATGTAAGGGTAGGGTGTATATGTGTACCTGTGTGTGTGTGTGTGTGTGTGTGTGTTGCTCACTCATGTCTGACTCTTTGTGACCCCATGGACTGTAGCCTACCATGCTCCTCTGTCCATAGGATTCCCATGTCAGAATTCTGGGGTGGGTTGCCATGCCCTTCTCCAGGGGATCTTTCCAACCCAGGGATCGAACCCAGGTTTCCTGTGTTGCAGGCTGATTATTTACCGTCTGAGCCACCAGGGAAGCCCCAAGGGTAATGTACTAGTTATCTGTTATAGGTGATACATTAACTTCAGGTTTAGCAGCTTAAAATTGCAAGCATGTATAAATGCAGAGTTTCTGTTGATCAGGAATCAAACAGGCTGATTATTACTTAGTTTCTCATGAGGTTGCAGCCAAGCAGTCACCAAGCATCTGAAGATTTACCAGGGCTGATCTGCTTCTGGTAATGGCTCACTCACATGGCTACTGGCTGGATGCCTCAGTCTCTCACTGGCTGTTGGCAACGGCCTTAGTTCCTTGCCTGTGGATCTCTCCTGACACAGCAGAGGGAGGGATCAGAGAGAAAGGAGGGAGTTGCAATGCCTCTTATGACCTAGTCTCTGCAATCACATACCACAATGTGCAATTATTCTAGTCCTTAGCCGTGAGCCACCCAGTCTACCCTGGACTCAAGAGGAGGAGAATTAGGCCCCACCTGTGAGCAATATCGAAGAATTTCTAAATGTATTTTAAAACCACCACTGCTGGACTGGATGAAGCACAAGCTGGAATCAAGATTGCTGGGAGAAATATCAATAACCTCAGATATGTAGATGACACCACCCTTATGGCAAAAAGTGAACTAAGGAGCCTCTTGATGAAAGTGAAAGAGGATAGTGAAAAACGGCTTAAAATTCTACATTCAGAAAACTAAGATCATGGCAAATAGATGGGGAAACAACGGAAACAGTGACAGACTTTATTGTTTGGGCTCAAAAATCACTGCAGATAGTGACTGCAGTCATGAAATTAAAAGATGTTTGCTCCTTGGAAGGAAAGTTATGACCAACCTAGACAGCATATTAAAAAGCAGAGAAATTACTTTGCAAACAAAGATTTGTCTAGTCACAGCTATGGTTTTTACATTAGTCATGAATGGCTGTGAGATTTGGACCATAAAGAAAGCTGAGCGCCAAAGAATTGATGCTTTTGAACTGTGTTGTTGGGCAAGACTCTTGAGAGTCCCTTGGACAGCAAGGAGATCCAACCAGTCAATCCTAAAGGAAATCAGTCCTGGGTGTTCATTGGAAGGACTGACGCTGAAGCTGAAACTCCAATATTTTGGCCACCTGATGCGAAGAACTGACTCATTTGAAAAGACCCTGAGCTGGGAAAGGTTGAAGGTGGGAAGAGAAGGGAACCACAGAGGATGAGATGGTTGGATGGCATCACTGACTCAATGGACATGAGTTTGAGTAAACTCTGGGAATTGGTGATGGACAGGGAGACCTGGCATGCTGCATTCCATGGGGTTGCAAAGAGTCAGACACGACTGAGCGACTGAACTGAACTGACTGCCAGGCCCAAAGACTCCATTGGTTTGTTTGGTGACAGTCTAGTGCACACTGCACAGCTTTAAGTCATAGGTAGCATATCGTTCTGAAGACTATATTCTCTCAAGGACTGTTTCTGAATTCACATTTCTCCAGTTCCACCACTCAGTCTCACAAAAATCAAATATATTCTCTCAAAATGTAACTTCATATTCTGGCAGTGTGGCAGCAATTCAGGTCAAGGTACTAGCCAGATCAGAGGAAAATAACCAGCACTGAACTGCCATTCATAGATTTAGAAACTTTGTGTTTAGATGCAATCCATTCTTCTTCTTTGTTTTATTTGTTAAGGAAATTTGGTTTTACTCCCGAGAAATATTGGGATCTGATTTGAATCTAAAATACATCTTAGAATGAACTGCACAGAGAAGGTTTTATGATACTTCTTAAGACAGGTCACAAATATTTAATTACCTGTGTTTAAAACCCTGTAACATTTCATAAGATAGAGAATTAATGGGTAGGCATTTAGAAAAACTGATTTTTCTAAATCAGGGGTCAAGGAATTCTATGCCTTTAATTAAGTGTATTGCTTATTTTGTGTGTGTGTGTGTGTGTGTGTGTGTGTGTGTATTACTTGCTTAGTCATGTAGGGTTGGACTCTTTGCGACCCCATGGACTGTAGTCTAGCAGCCTCCTCTGTCCACGGAATTCTCCAAGAATACTGGAGTGGGTTGCCATTCACTTCTCTAAGGGATCTTCCCAACCCAGGGATCAAACCTGGTCTCCTGCATTGCAGGCAGATTCTTTATCATCCAAGCCACCAGGGAATAAGGCCTTTTACTGTTGCTATTTCAAGAGAAGAATTGGAAAGGCGTTTAATTTTCAAGACATATGTGGATACAAGTGAAAACAGAAAAGAACAGCTATCAAAAGTGATGCAATTCCAGGTCGGGTCACTCTCACTGTCCCTCTCACAGGCTGCACACTGTCTCTCATGGCATTTTCACTTTTTACTGCACATATGCTACATCTTCCTCTCTTCCTCCCTCCTAACCAGGCTCTTATGCTTACTCACAGTTCCTATTCCCTCCCAACTTGAGCTGGCCTTTGGGATCCTAGCTGTTCTCACCCCTCTGTAAAACCATGCATTTCAGCTGTGAAGTCACTCCTCAGCCCAGGTTCTGTGTTGTGTAATTTGGGTCAGGACCTCACCCATCCTTTCCATCAGCTCTGACTGGGGTAGATGTGGGCATAGGGGGCTGCAAAACACTGCCTCTTCAGGAAGAGACCTGGGAAACTGGCTCCTCTCAGAAAAAGGTTTTTGGTGGAACAGGCATTCTGAGTCCTTGTTCAAGCAGTACAGTGTTTAAGAAAATAGGCGAGTTTATGAATACACTATTTTAGTCCTATCTTTCTACTAATTTCCTATGTGATCTCAAGAAAATAATTTTATACATATGTTTTATCTGTCAAAGATATATTCATTTTGCTAACTAAATAGACATATTGAAGGCTTCTTTATGAAGCCATAGCTAAAACTTGTGGAGTTCTGAAAGATGCTTAAGAAGTTTGTTTACCTTCAAAAGCTTCTAGTGATTAACAGGATGGATGAAGCATGTAAACAAATGGGTAAAATACTTAAGGTTTTTGTACCTTAAAATATTTAAAGTATAAAAACAAATAAAGCAAAACTGACTTTTTAAAAGAGAAAATTTAAATATGTAGCTGTTAGGATTTAGATTAAAATTGGATAAACCATTATTATTATTATTCTGATATTGCTCAGCCATGTATGACTCTTTGTGACCCCATGGAATGTAGCTTACAAGGCTGCTCTGTCCATGGAATTCTCCAGGCAAGAATACTGAAGTGGGTTGCCATTTCCTACTCCAGAGGATCTTCCTGACCCAGGGATTGAACCTGGGCCCCCAGCATTGCAGGCAGATTCTTTGCCATTTGAGCCACCATAAATCACAGAAAATAATATCTCCCTTAAAAACTTTATAGAAAATACAGTATTCCACCTGATATAATACGGGTCAAGCTTGAAGGGAAAAAACTATAGGAACACATTTTGAAAAGAATAGAGTCCTATGGGAATACAGGCTCTCTTATGAGTAAACAATGATTTAGGAATTGATGACTCACTAAAAAATTTAAAGAGCTGCCTTGAACTTTTAAAAATGGTTTATAAGACTCTCAGACCTTTTCCAGAAGAAGTCTGTAGCTAAATTTAAATTCATTTTCTCAATACTTTAATAGGTATCAGAACTTCCATTCAAAGGAAAATAGTATGAAAAACAGAATATGTCACGGACCAAGCTATGCTGCTTGCTGTTTTATGTTGTTGTACAAGTCTGAATTTCCAAGGCCTCAGTCTTCCTTGAAAACATGAAATGACGTAGAGCGAAGAATTTGAAAATCCGTGTAGCTCTGTGATTCTATTGAGCCTGGCCCAATGAGTCAGAGAGTTACCTATCATTACAGAAGCTGTGGTGTATACATTGTAGCACCAAACCACAACTTAATAACAGGGCCCAGGAGCCACAATGCCTCCTATTCTCTTCCATTACTAATTTATCAGGGGCTAAAAGCAACCAAACTGAGAATCCCAGGCAGACAATGGTGCCTTTGAGGGCAGGATAAGCATCTTTAAAGGGAAAGCATCACCATCCCAAAATAGTGGCAGAGCACATGGCCTGCGTGCTCTGAAAGAGAGCACTACAAAAAAGGTATTCTCAGCTTAAATGCCCTTAACACAAAAGCTTCTAGTTGGGATTTATAAGGGAAAAGAAAAAAAGAAAATAGCTCCCAAGAACTTGATTTCACCAGTATCCTTTTGTATGTGTGCTGCTGAGGAGGGGGTGGGGATAAGGGCAAACTCTGATTTGCCAAAAATCTAACAATACTATGTTTCTTATTTAGAACAAAACCCTAACGTTTTGCTAATGAGGATAAAGAGAGCAGAAGAGAGGTTTCTGTGTTCTTGCCTGGTTTGGTTATGGAAAGATCATGCGTACGGCCATATGCCTTCAGTGTGTTTAAGTTACAGTTCCATGTCTCTAGCCTTCTTCTTTCCTTGACACTTTGATTTAAAACAAGTAAACAAGCATACAATACAATAGGTGCAGATGTGACAATTTAATTTGCTTTGAAGGGCAGCAGTTAGACTAAAAAGCAAACAACTCTTGCTAATCATGCCATTTATATATTATCCTTCACCAACATCACAAGATGATATTATATTTTTATTTGGAGAATTAGATGAATTAATCATTTTTCAATTTAAAGAAATGTAAAAGATATATGTGAAAGTAACCTTTTAATATCCCTATCAGATTGGCAAGGCACTTGGTCACAGACTCTCAGTACTAAAGTTCTTTAATTGTAAAAAATTCTATACAAATGGCAGACGTTATTATTACCATAAAGAAGGCAGATAGCAAAGAATTTGCCTTTGAACTGTGGTGCTGGAGAAGACTCCTGAAAGTCCCTTCGATAGCAAGGAGATCAAACCAGTCAATCTTAAGGGAAGGGAAATCAACCCTGAATATTCAGTGGAAGGACTGATGCTGAAGCTGAAGCTTCAGTACTTTAGTCATCTGATGAGAATAGACGACTCATTGGAAAAGTCCCTGATGCTGGGAAAGGTTCACGGCAGAAGAGGGCATCAGAGGACGAGATGGCTGATCAGCATCATGGATGCAATGAACATGAACTTGGGCAAACGCAGGGAGATGGTGCGGGACAGGCAGGCCTGGAGTTCTGGGGTTGTAAAAAGTCAGACATGACTGGGCGACTGAACAACAACAACAACATTACTACCATATACATATGTGTAAGATTATTGGTTGGAAGAAAAATCTCATGTGATAAAAAAAGGAATGTGTTTTTTAAATCTATGTAGAGGACCATGAACTACAAAAGAACATTTAAAATTTTCAATAAGAAAAACATATTTTCCAATTGTTTTTTGGGTTGAGATTTATGTCTTTGAAGAAGCTATGCAGTTAGCTGAAGATCACACTGTAGTTTCTTTTTCTGCCATATTGTTAGAATCTTCTTCACTGTGTTTATTTTCACTCTCCCTTTAATGTTTAAACATCCACAACTGAAAACACTTTTTCTCTCTGACCCGTTACTGTCTCTATATAACAAAATAAATCACGTAAGAACCGAGAGATGTTCATAGTTCATAAGAATTTTTATATTTTAGAAATGGCTGTTGCCCCAGCATTCTTAAATGAAAGATTCCAACTGCAAATCCATTCTGAATAATGAAAGATTTAAGCAGGAAATAAAAATGCAGATGGTAGTACTGAGACTAGGGAGCCTATTTTTGGTGGTAGATAGAATAGTTGGATGAATGGATGTTTCTGATAATAGGATATTTAGAATAGCAGAACCAAGAGGTGAAGATAATGCAACCCAATGTGTGTCCCATCATCAGTCTAAATTCATAACAAGGATCACAACTTTCCTCAACAGGAGATGTGATGATGTGTTTGGCAGTCTCATTTCAGATGAGATTCTATAACAGAATAAGAACATGAAACTGATGTGCATGTGTAGTTTATAGATTCAGGTTGACTACTTAATACTCATAGCCAGTATGTTTCTACGAAGCACTGTGAGCTCTCTGGTTTATCACACTGTGCTGGTAACGATGGCAAGGCTGGAGGGCTGGATTTGGGATTGATTAGGATTGTGCTATGGAGAAGGCAATGGCACCCCACTCCAATACTTTCCCCTGGAAAATCCCATGGATGGAGGAGCCTGGTAGGCTGCAGTCCATGGGGCTGCTGAGAGTCGGACACGACTGAGTGACTTCACTCCACTCACTTTTAGGATTACGCTAATCCTTGGAGGGACTAATGCTAAAGCTGAAGTGCCAACGCTTTGCCCACCTGATGTGAAGAGCCGACTCACTGGAAAAGATCTTGATTGAGGCTGGGAGGAGAAGGGGGCGACAGAGGATGAGACGGTTGAATGGCATCACCGATTCAATGGACATGAACTTGGCCAAACTCTGGGAGACAGTGTAGGATAGGGAAGCCTGGTGTGCTGCAGTCCATGGGATAACAAAGAGTCAGACATGACTGAGTGACTGAACGACAACAAGGATCTTACTGTTCTGATTAGCACGAAAGTGAAAATGTTAGTCACTCAGTCATGCCCCACTCTTTGTGACCTCATGGACTATAGCCTGCCAGGTTTCTCTGTGCATGGGATTTCCCAGGCAAGAATACTGAAGTGAGTTGCCATTTCTTTCTCCAGGGGATCTTCCTGACTCAGGGATTCAACCTGGGTCTTCTGCATTACAGGCAGATTCTTTACTGTTCTGGTTAGCATAGTATATTATAATGGCTGGTATTCATGTAATATGGTACAGAGAACAGATTATAATTGACTGACAACTCTACTTACAAATGTTGTGTATTATATATTTCCACTGATAAAATTCATCTCTTGTTCTACAAAGGCATGTTCTAAAACTGCATAGATATGATATTACTCAGTTGTTACTAGTAAAGGGTCTTTACTTTCCCTTCTCTTTCCTTTCCTTCTCTCCCTCCCTTTTGTTCATGTTGAAGAGAGTGTGTGTGCATTTTTGCAAAGATATATCTGCATATTAGTAATTTCATTTTGTACCCACAGATAAGCAATGTGATAATATATGGAGTTATTTCATATTTTACTTGCAGAATGATTTTTAGAGGGATTTTAAATCATTGGAAGCATACTTATATTTCATCAAATTGTGAAAAACTGTTCTAGATTTGACCATCTATGTCCCTTTTTTTTATGGGCTTGAGCAATGCACTTAGATGGGAGTTGGGTTAGTAAGACAGCATCACAACCTGCATGCTCTTGTGCATAAACCACCTAGGATTTGAGGTAAAAGGTGAATTCCTGTGTGGTCACTGACTTCCTACTTGCTCCAGGTAGCACCTCACACCCCCACCACCAAAATGTGACAGTCTTATGCTTCAGTTTCTTCCTCTGGATTTTGGCATTCTATTTAGAAGGTTCCTTGCAAGTATTATACAATGATCTGTCCTGCTTTTGGCAATAGTCTCCAACTTTTAACCTTGTTTTCTCCTCTTATAACAACTTAATCCTACTTTCATATATCTCGTCAGAGTTTTTGTTTTTTGTTTTTGTTTTTTTCACTAAGATGCCTACCTTCTCAAATCTATGAAAAATCATCAGTGATTTCTAGTTATTCCAAATTCAAATGTGTTGGCATAGCAAAAATACCCTTTATGAACTGATTCTTCCCTACCTGGCTTTAAATTGTTTTGATCACTTGATACTTGTTCTCTTTAATATCAGACTTACAGCTTCTCACATTCTGCTATTTCTCCTTGCATGTGTAGCACAAATGCATTTTTGTCTACTTTGAAAGGCTTTCTCCTTTGCCTTAGATAAATTTCTCTTCTTTGTTTAAAATTCAGATTAAACATCACTACCTATGAAATGTTCCTCTACCACCTTTGGGCAGAACTAATGGAAAAGGAGTACGTCAAGGGTGTATACCGTCACCCTGCTTATTTAACTTATATGCAGAGTACATCACGAGAAACGCTGGGCTGGCAGAAGCATAAGCTGGAATCAAGACTGCCAGGAGAAATATCAATCACCTCAGATATGCAGATGACACCACCCTTATGGCAGAAAGTGAAGAGGAACTCAAAAGCCTCTTGATGAAAGTGAAAGAGGAAAGTGAAAAGGTTGGCTTAAAACTCAACATTTAGAAAACAAAGATCATGGCATCTGGTCCCATCACTTCTTGGCAAATAGATGGGGAAACAGTGGAAACAGTGTCAGACTTTATTTTTCTGGGCTCCAAAATCACTGCAGATGGTGACTGCAGCCATGAAATTAAAAGATGCTTACTCCTTGGAAGGAAAGTTATGACCAACCTAGATAGCATATTGAAAAGCAGAGACATTACTTTGCCAACAAACGTCCGTCTAGTCAAGGCTATGGTTTTTCCAGTGCTCATGTATGGATGTTGGACTGTAAAGAAAGCTGAGCGCTGAAGAATTGATGCTTTTGAACTGTGGTGTTGGAGAAGACTCTTGAGAGTCCCTTGGACTGCAAGGAGATCCAACCAGTCCATTCTAAAGGAGATCAGCCCTGGGTGTTCTTTGGAAGGAATGATGCTAAAGCTGAAACTCCAGTACTTTGGCCACCTCATGAGAAGAGTTGACTCATTGGAAAAGACTCTGATGCTGGGAGGGATTGGGGGCAGGAGGAAAAGGGGACGACAGAGGATGAGATGGCTGGATGGCATCACCGACTCAATGGATGTGAGTTTGAGTGAACTCTGGTAGTTGGTGATGGACAGAGAGGCCTGGCATGCTGCAATTCATGGGATCGCAAAAAGTCGGACACGACTGAGCGACTGAACTGAACTGAACTGAATGTCACTTTTTATGTTACAGTTGCTTTGAATATACTTAACTCCCATGGTTTTGCTTTTTTTCATTCCATTTTTAAATATGTATATATTTACAATGTTTCTGAATTTCTCTTTCTGTTTTCTCATTGTTAGTTTACAGGAATGAAACAGATTTCTGTGTGTTAATTTTATATCCTGCAACTTTACAATATTCATTGATTAGCTCTAGTAATTTTCTGGTGGACTCTTTAGGGTTTTCTATGTAGAAGATCATGTCATCTGCAAACAGAGAGAGTTTTACTTCTTCTTTTCCAATCTGGATTCCTTTTATTCCTTTTTCTTCTCTGATTGAGAAGAAACTTCCAAAACTATGTTAAATAGTAGTGGTGAGAGTGGGCACCCTTGTCTTGTTCCTGACTTTAGGGGAAATGCTTTCAATTTTTCACCACTGAGAATAATGTTTGCTATGGGTTTATCAGATATGCCTTTTATTATGTTGAAATATGTTCCTTCTATGCATGCTTTGTGGAGGGTTTTTATAAAAATGGACGTTGAATTTTGTCAAAGACTTTCTCTGCAACTATTGAGATAATCACAAGGTTTTTATCTGTCAATTTGTTAATGTGGTGTATCATGTTGATTGATTTGTGAATATTGAAGAAACTTTTCATCCCTGGGATAAAGCCTACTTGGTTATGATGTATGATCTATTTAATATGTTGTTGGATTCTGTTTGCTAGAATTTTGTTGAGGATTTTTGCATCTATGTTTATCAGTGATATGGGTCTGTAGTTTTCTTTTTTTGTGGCATCATTGTCTGATTTTGGTATCAGGGTGATGGTGACCTAGTAGAATGAGTTTGGCAGTTTACCTTTCTCTGCAATTTTCTGGAAGAGTTTGAGTAGGATAGGTGTTAGCTCTTTTCTAAATTTTTTATAGAATTCACCTGTGAAGCCATCTGGTCCTGGGCTTTTGTTTGTTGGAAGATTTTTGATTACAGTTTCAAATTCCATGCTTGTGATGGGTCACTTAAGATTTTATATTTCTTCCTGGTTCAGTTTTGGGATGTTATACTTTTCGAAGAATTCGTCCATTTCTTCCAAGTTGTGCATTTTATTGGCATATAGTTGCTGATAGTACTCTCTTATGATCCTTTGTATTTCTGTGTGGTCTCTTGTGATTTCTTCATTTTCATTTCTAATTTTGTTGATTTGATTCTTCTCCCTTTTTTTCTTGATGAGTCTGGCTAATGGTTTGTCTATTTATCTTCTCAAAGAACCAGCTTTTAGTTTTGGTGATTTTTGCTATAGTGTCCATTCTTTCCTTTTCATTTATTTCTGCCCTAATTTTTGTGATTTCTTTCCTTCTACTAATGCTGGGGTTCTTCATTTCTTCTGTTTCTAGTTTCTTTAGGTGTAAAGTTTATTTGATTTTTCTCTTGTTTATTGAGGTAACCTTGTATTGCTATGAACTTTCCCCTTAGCACTGCTTTTACTGAATCCCACAGGTTTTGAGTTGTTGTGTTTTCATTTTCATTCATTTCTATGCATATTTTGATTTCTTTTTTGACTTCCTCTATGATTTTTTTGTTATTCAGAAGCATGTTGTTTGGCTTCCATATGTTTGTATTTTTAATAGTTTTTTTTTTTTTTTTGTCCCTGTAGTTGATATCTAATCTTACCGCATTGTGATCAGAAAAGATGCTTGAGATGATTTCAATTTTTCCAAATTTTTCAAGGCTGGACTTATGGCCCAGGATGTGATGTATCCTGGAGTATGTTCCATGTACACTTGAGAAAAAGGTGACATTCATTGTTTGGGGGTGAAATGTCCTATGGAAATCAATTAGATCTAACTGGTCCCTTGTATCATTTAAAGTTTGTGTTTCCTTGGCTAATTTTCTGTTTAGTTGATCTATCCATAGGTGTGAGTGTGATATTAAAGTCGTCCACTCTTATTGTGTTACTGTTAATTTCTCCTTTCATACTTGGTAGCATTTGCTTTACATATTGTGGTGCTCCTTTGTTGGGTACATATATGTTTATATCTTCTTCTTGGCTTGATCCTTTGATCATTTTGTAGTGTCCTTCTTTGTATCTTTTCATAGCTTTTATTTCAAAGTCTATTTTATCTGATATGAGTATTGCTACTCCTGCTTTTTTTGGTCTCCATTTGCATGAAGTATCTTTTTCCAACCCTTCACTTTCAGTCTGTATGTGCCCCTTGTTTTGAGCTGTGTCTCTTGTAGACAGCATATATAGGGGTCTTGTTTTTGTATCCATTCAGCCAGTCTTTGTCATTTGGTTGGGGCATTCAACCCTTTTACATTTAAGGAAATTATTGATAAGTATGATCCTGTTGCCATTTACTTTGTTGTTTCAGGTTTGAATTTATAAACCTTTTCTGTGTTTCCTGTCTAGAGATGATCCTTTAGCATTTGTTGAAGAGCTGGTTTGGTGGTGCTGAATTCTCAGCTTTTGCTTGTCTGTAAAGCTTTTGATTTCTCCTTAATATTTGATTGAGATCCTTGCTGGGTATAGTAATCTGGGTTTTAGGTTTCCTCTTTCATCACTTTAAGTATGTCTTGCCATTCCCTTCTGGCTTGAAGAGTTTCTACTGAAAGGTCAGCTGTCATCCTTAAGGGGATCCACTTGTGTGTTATTTGTTGCTTTTCCCCTGCTGCTTTTAATATTTGTTCTTTGTGTTTGATCTTCATTAATTTGATTAATATGTGTCTTGGGGTGTTTTGCCTTGGGTTTATCCTATTTGGGACTCCCTGGGTTTCTTGGACTTGGGTGGCTATTTCCTTCCCCATTTTAGGGAAGTTTTCAACTATTATCTCCTCAAGTATTTTCTCATGGCCTTTCTTTTTGTGTTCTTTTTCTGGGACTCCTATGATTCGAATGTTGGGGTGTTTAACATTGTCCCAGAGATCTCTGAGGATTTCCTCATTTCTGTTAATTCTTTTTTTTTTTCTTTTTTCCTCTCTTCATTTATTTCCACCGTTCTATCTTCTACCTAACTTATCCTATCTTCTGCCTCAGTTATTCTACCTTTGATCCCTCCAGAGTGCCTTTGATATCAGTTATTGCATTATTCATTATTGATACTTTTTTATTTCTTCTGGGTCCTTGTTAAACATTTCTTGCATCTTCTCAATCTTTGTCTCTAGTCTATTTATCTGTAACTCCATTTTGTTTTGAAGATTTTGGATTTTATTTACTATCATTATTCTGAATTCTTTTTAAGGTAGACTCCCTATCTCTTCCTTTTTGGTTTGGTTTGGTGGGCATTTATCACGTTCCTTTACCTGCTGAATATTTCTCTGCCTTTTCATTTTTTTTAGATTGCTGTGTTTGTGGCGGCCTTTCTGTATGCTGGAAATTTGTGGTTCCTCTTTATTGTGGAGCTTGCTTCCTATGGGTGGGGTGGGACTAGTGGCTTGTCAAGATTTCCTGGTTAGGGAAGCTTGCATTGGTGTTCTGGTGGGTCAGGTGGATCTCTTCTCTCTGGAGTGCAATGAAGTGTCCAGTAGTGAGTTTTGAGGTGTCTATGGGTTTGGTGTGACTTTAGGCAGCCTGTATTTTAATGCTCAGGGCTATGTTCCTGTGTTGCTGGAGAATTAGCATGGTACGTCTTGCTCTGAAACTTGTTGCCTCTTGGGTGGAGCTTGGTTTCAGTGTAGGTATGGAGACTTTTGGATGAGCTCTTGTTCCCTGGAGTCAGGAGTTTTCTGGTGTTCTTAAGTTTTGGCTTTCAGTCTTATTCTTACAGTAGCCTCAAAACTTATTCATCCATACAGTACAGGTGATAAAACATCTAGGTTAATGGTGAAAAGATTTTCCACAGTGAGGGACATCTAAAGAGGTTCACAGAGTTACATGGAGAAGAGAAGAGGGAGGAGGGAGATGGAAGTGACCAGGAGGAGAAGAAGGGGAATCAAAAGGGGAGAGCCAGTAATCAATACCCTATGTGCTCTCCAAGTCTGGAACACCCAGAGAGATTCACAGAGTTAAGTAGAGAGGAGAAGGGAGAGGCAAGAGCTAGAGGTGACCTGAGGGAGAAAAGGGAGAGTCAAAATGGGAGAGAACAATCAAGGCAGTAATCACAACCCTAAGCAAAAATGGGTACTGAAGATTAGATTCTTAAAGGTGCAAAACTGATCAAAAATACCCAAAAGCAAAGATTAAAAATCTAGAGTAGAGGTTAGACTCTGAAAAACACAATATTAAAAATACAAAACAAAATCAGTCACAAAATTATAAAAAATATATATGAAATTTGCTTTAAAAATAGGATTTTTTTTTGCAAGGTAATAGTAGCTTATAAAAATGAAAATTAAAGGAGTAATAAAGATCTTAAAAATAAAAAAGATAATAGTAAAACTATATCTAGGAATTTCTCTGGAGCTGTTGAGGGCAGTGTGGGGTCAGTGCAGTTTCAGATAGTTCCTTGTTCCAGCTTATACTTCTTCTCCAGGTCTATAGGCCCCTTCCAATCATTAGTCATGCTAACTACAGGGTTTTAATCTGTTGCACCTGTCACTTCCAGAGCAGTTCCCTCTTCTTGGTTTATTTTGGCTTTCTCTGTTTGCAAGTCTCTTCAGTGTTTAATTTCTGTCCTGACACAAGGGGGTGAAGGTGGTCACTTGTTTAGGATCACTTGTTCAGTTGTGCTGTGGGGAGGGAGGAACACTGCAAACAAATATCACTGGTGTGTGCGGGGAGTGCTTGCAGTGTATGGACAACACTGGGTTTGCCCCAGCTCATGGTGTGTGTGCTTTCCCGTGCTTTCCTGACCAGGTGCTTGAAGAGCCATTGTCCCAGGTGGGCTATGCATCTTAATCACCTCCCTGGTCTGGCCACTCGGTTTCCCGGTGCGCTGTGGGAGTGCCATTTCAGGTATGCTCTGTGTCTCCTCTGGGGAGCTGATCTCTGGCTGTGACCCTCCTGGCAGATGTCTACCCTCCAGGATCCCAGGAAGACCTGGTTAGCAACTGGGAGCCTGGTCACAGTTTGGTGGAGGATGCTTTCTCTGGGGCCAAGATTGCCCCTCGCCTTTTGGCTCTGGATGTCGCCTGCCTGCCTCTCTGCCTCTGGTGAGGGGATGGGCCAATCCACAGCAGGCTAGCTCTCCTTTGGTATTTGCTCAATCCTTTGTTCTGTGAGCAGGTCAGGCTGCACCTTAGGTTAGAGTTTTTCGTTGGAAAGTTCTCTCTCTTCTTTTTTTTTTTCTCTTTCTCCGGCTATCCCACAGTTTGGGTTGCTGTCTCACGTTAGGTCCCTCAGATTGTCCTCAGGGCATTCAGGTCGGGTCCTTATCCTTAGCATGCAACCTGCACCTCCGTGTTCAGCCCCTCCTCTCTGGTGGCTGATGCAAGCGTCTGGGATACTTCTGCACTGAGAGTTGTGGTTAGGCACGTATTTTGTGTGTGTGTGTGTGTGTATGTTTCTCCTGGTTATGTTGCTGTCTGAGATTTCTGAATGCCTGGTGTTCTCTGCCAGTGTTCAGAAGTTGTTTAGAGGAAGTTGCTCAACATTCAAATGATCTTTTGATGAATTTGTGGTAGAAAAAGTGGTCTTCCCAGCCTATTTCTCTGCCATCTTAGGACTGCCCATTATTATTGCTTAATGTTTAAATTTAAAATAACTTATTAGAAATAACTCGTTCCTAATATGTATATTTTACTGATTTGACCATTTATGTACACCAAGCCCTAAGTACACTCATAAAATGTACTGCCATTGCATGGGTGCTACAAAGTTGAACAAGACATGAAACTTACTAGTGTGTCCAGAAAGTTATTGATTGCATCACAGTTACTGCTATAATAGAGAGGCTATGAAGTGGTAATGGACCTAAGTGGTGGGAGGGATGCAGTAAGCAAATGTCTCAGAGAAGATGCCCTCATAGGTGATGAAGATACCCTAATTTAGGGGTTTAAGCTGCTCATCCTATTCATCTTTCTCAAAGGCATTCCAAATGCAGCAGACTGAGGACTGACAAAGAACTAAAATTAAGTATACAACAGTTTAGCAGAGGTAAGGAAATGTTATTTGAGACAAAAGTCTCATAGATCACTTTGTGGAGGACAAATCAGCTGGGTTAGGTTCACTGATGGTTATGCATACCAAGCTGCATCTGATGACTCACAATATACATTAATTGGACCCCAATTAACTATGTGCCAAAGATGGACATTAAATGCTTTTTACTTTTGAAATCAATTATGAAACATACTTTGGGAAGGTAGATCTATGTATGTAGGAAAATGTTACATAAGTAATTTAGAGAAACACAAATTTAGCACATTTGAGAAATCCTTGACCTTAATAACCCTGATAACAGTCAGCATTTCTGGATTAACTTCAAATAGTTAAATATCACATCATATTTGTGTTTAAAGATTTTTTAAAAGACCTATGTTTGGAACTGCCTTTTCTGTATTACTAGAAATTATTCTGTATACATCAATGGACTGGTATACGATTTTCTTTTTTAAAAAATTTCCTTTAGAAAGTGACAGCAATTAGATGTTAGAGACCTCTTTGCCTACTGATCCACAAAATTTTCAATGTCAGAAATCATTATTTATAATTAGTGCAAGTATACAGCTGAGCATTCTCTTCAACAACCGTGGGAAGCCCTTAATGAAATCTATCTTATGTAACAGACAACACCTGTGAGCCAGCTTTGCCCAGGTCTGTGTGGTATCACTTCTTATCTATCCAAAGTGTGCACTTCACTGAGCACTGGAGCATAATACTTTGGAAGGGCAGAGTACATATAACTGGACAAACTTAAGGAATAATATAACTTCACACATTAGCATGCTGACAATATGGGCTTTATGGCATCTAGACTCTTACAAGTGAAATGAATAATTAGACAGAACTGCTTAAGCACTAATATTTTGTACTAAAGAATATGAGAGGAGATAAAATTTGGATTTGGATTTCAGAATCTCTTATGGTAACTAATGATGTTCAAAAGAGGAGAAGGCGTCTGAACTGAGAATTGGGTAAGCATTCATACATGGAAAAGTTTACTTAAAAATGACATTCATGGATACTGTTCACTGTCCTAAACTCTCATTTTTGCAGTTCTGTGGGAAAGATTGAGGGCAGGAGGAGAAGGGGGCAACAGAGGAAGAGATGGTTGAATGGCATCACTGACGCAATGAACATGAGTTTGAGTAAACTCCAGGAAACAATGAAGGACAGAGAAGCCTGGTGTGCTGCCGTCCACGGGGTAACAAAGAGTTGGACACGACTGAGAGACTGAAAAACAGAAACTGTGTTGCATGACATTTTTCAGATCTTTTTGGATGGGAAACTTTTGTAAGTTCATAAGAACTTTTTCATAAGTTCATTGATCATTAAATGTCTGGATAAATTCTGAGATTCCAGACTGTTTTTCAATAACTGCAGTTATAAATACATAAGCATATTACAACTTAACATATTTTAGTCATTATTGGAATTATACAATACATGCCAAAATCTAAGACAATGTTAGAAAAATGTTTCCATTGAAAAGTGAAGTGAAGTGAAGTTGCTCAGTCATGTCCGACTCTTTGTGACCCTGTGGACTGTAGCCTACCAGGCTCCTCCATCCACGTACTGGAGTGGGTTGCCATTTCCTTCTCCAGGGGATTCCCGACCCAGGGATCGAACCCAGGTCTCTCGCATTGGAGGCAGATGATTTAACCTCTGAGCCACCAGGGAAGCTCCTTTCCATTGAGAAGAAGGCACCAAAAACATAAAATTGGGAATGTCAACCCATTCCAGTAGTCTTGCCTGTGAAATCCCATGGACAGAGGAGCCTGGTGGGCTACAGTTCATAGGGTAACAAAAGAGCTGGACATGACTTAATGACTAAACAACAACAACAGTGAGTTTCTGAGTTCTACATTTCAGTATTTCTTTTCTAATTAGGTTACGGTTAATTCAATCAAGTAGGGTTTGTGATGCCATTTTTTCTTATCTCCAGAATTTTTAATGGAAATTTTCTAGGAACTTCTAAGTTGTTCTAAATGTGTTACCATAGTTAACAATTGGTAGATGCACAATAGAGATGTGTTGAACTAATACTCATTTAATGACTGTTGGTTTTCACCTACGTCTATTGCATGGACTACATGACGGATATGGAAGCCATGTCACTGTAAACACACGATTAGAGTCCATGGTTCACGTGATACTAGATCTTCACTAGGAATAACTGACAGCCATAGGCTTCAAACAAAACATTGAAGTGAAGCACTCTTTTAAACTAGGTGGTAGAGTAACGAGAGAACAGCAGAGAAAGTGAGTGCAGAGATTTTTCAGTACATGGGTCCTAGAACTTGGTGCCAAATTGTTGTATTATTATACAACATGAAATAATAACAGATTTCATTAATATGCTTATATCCAAGGCATTTTAATAATTTTAGTTTAATAGAAGGGCCATGTCCAATGGGTTGAGCCTCACAGAACCTACTGTGAAATATATCTGAAAGGTCAGAATTTTAAGCACAATTTAATCCCATGGCACTGTCTTATTTTCACCTTGGTTCTTTTGGGGTACACTGGAATGTGTAATGGAATGGAAATGGCACAGGCAACTGAGACTATAACACTTCAGGAATAATAGAAGCTTTCTTTGCTAGTTTTCTTAAGATTCTTATGATCCTAATGTTATCAGGATCAGAAATGGACAGAATGAAAAATACCATGTCTAAGCCAAGAAGATCATGTTTGTGGGTATATAAGAAAAAGTATCTTGAACTTTCTGAACTGGTTGGGGAGAACTTGAAGGTGTTAGAACTCCTGACATTCTGGAAATGAGGCGTCTATCTGAGTTTTTACTATTAATAATCCTGGATGACTTTGGCCTGGGAGAGATCATATTTATTATTTTTCAATATTTTTAGTGCCATTGTTGTTGTTTAGTTGCTAAGTCATGTCCACTCTTCATGACCACATGGACTGCAGCATGCCAGGCTTCCTTGTTCTTCACTATCTCCCTGAGTTTGCTCAAACTCATGTCCACTGAGTTCGTGATGCTATCCAACTATCTCATCCTCTGCAGCCTTCTTCTCCTCCTGCCTTCAATCTTTCCCAACATCAGAGTCTTTATCAATAAGTTGGCTCTTCATATCAGGTGGCCAAAGAATTGGAGCTTCAGCATCAGTCCTTAAAATGAATATTCTGGGTTGATTTCCTTTAGGATTGACTGGTTTGATCTCCTTGCAGTCTAAGGGACTCTCTACTTTTCTCTAGCACCACCACGTCTATGGTATATTTCATACACTGAATTAATATACTAAGTTCATGGAGTCGCAAAGAATCAGACACGACTGAGTGACTAACACTTTCATTTGCACATTCATAATTTGAAAAGAACTCACTCAGGAACTGACTGTAAGAACATATTTTAGTAGTTAGGCCTCACTCATGGTTGCTATGATTTACTTCTGACCAATTATATACTCCCAGGAGTAAAGTGCCCCTTGCACTTTTAACCACTACCTTCTCCTATGTTCTTCCTTGCAACATTTTCCATGCTTTTCTGTTTCCCTTTTAACCCTCCATTTAATTGACACCCTCTTTCTACTCTCTTTACCTTCATCATTTTATCCTTGTAGAGTAGCCAAAGTCAGCCTGTGCTTGTTAGTCAGACTCCACGGGCAATTCCCTCAATGTTTTCGTTGTTTACATAAAAGCATCCAAATGTATAGCAAATAGACCAGCTGGAAACCTCCTCACAGACAGACGTACCCAAACAGGAGGTTCCTTGATGTGTTGTGGTGGGTCAGTCTGGTTCTGCTACCAGAAAGCACAGCCCACACCCATATGCACTGTTGCTCCTGAATGCAAGGCTTGCGATAGCATCCACGCAGGCTGGGTCTCAGCCAACACTCAGCCCCTAGCACATACAGTGATACAGAAAGATGTGACGACAACAGAGTTTTGGAGTACTGTTTGTAGCATGCTGTTCTTTGGCATAGCTCTTCAGGATCTAAGAACAGATTTCTCCTAATTTCCCAAGACACATGGTTTATTATAGAAACAGTCTTTGAAAATGTCTATAGATCTGGAAGCAATTGATAAATTTAATATTAAAGTCAACATTTACTGTAGATGTCTTAGAAATTGTTTTGAAATGTTGCAACAGAGACTCATGCTTGAAAAAAACACCTAGTTTTTAGTGTTTTTTCAGAGTGAGGGAAGAAGAATATTAGTAATGAGACAAATGCACTGATACTTTACTCTAATTGGAAAAATGCAGTGAAGATTTATGAATAAATGTAAAATATTTAAAACTGAAGTAAATATATTTGAAGGCATTCTAGAATACAGGCAATTTCTGAACACAAATAATATATTTGAAAAAGTGTGCATTTATATTAGACAACATACTTAAATTTTATTAAAAATAAATGCTTCAGGTAATTTTGAATAGTATAGCATATGGACTAATCACACAAATTTAACCAGAAAGTATTTTGTTATAAGTGATTTGAAAGAGTAATCAATTATAAATTTCAAATTTCTAAGTCATGATAACATGCAATAACAAAAAAGGATAATACCATTAAATACTGTCTGAATTTTAATTTGGTTTTTTAAATACCTTTCTTTATCACTATACTTTAAAAAGGAAAAGAAAAATTCCACAAAATTGTAACAAAAACAATTCTATAAGAGTAGTGGGTCACTAATACAATTATGTAAAGTTTAAAAATAAAATTAAAAAACAAATGTCATGATGCTGAAAAAAAAAAAAGAGTAGTGGGTTGGAGACACATATTGTTAGCCTCTTCTAAGCAAATGCCTGGGTAAAATATAAGTGTGGCTTTGTAAATCTGTATGCAGGTCAGGAAGCAACAGTTAGAACTGGATGTGGAACAACAGACATGGTTCCAAATCAGGAAAGAAGTACGTCAAGGCTGTATATTGTCACTCTGCTTATTCAACTTATATGCAGAGTACATCATGAATAATGCTGGGCTGGATGAAGAACAAACTGGAATCAAGATGGTCAGGAGAAATATCAATAACCTCAGATATGCAGATGACACCACCCAGAAAGCAGAGAAGAACTAAAGAGCCTCTTGATGAAAGTGAAAGAGGAGAGTGAAAAAGTTGGCTTAAAACTCAAAATTCAGAAAACTAAGATCATAGCATCTGGTCCCATCACTTCATGGCAAATAGATGGGGAAACAATGGAAAAAGTGAGACTTTTTTGTGGGGTGAGGGACTCAAAAATCACTGCAGATGGTGATTGCAGCCATGAAATTAAAAGACGCTTGCTCCTCGGAAGAAAAGTTATGACCAACTTATATAGCATATTAAAAAGCAGAGACATTACTTTGCCAATAAAGGTCCGTCTACTCAAAGCTATGGTTTTTCCAATAGTCAGTATGGATGTGAGAGTTGGACTATAAAGAAAGCTGAGCACCGAAGAATTGTTGCTTTTGAACTGTGGTATTGGAGAATACTCTTGAGAGTCCCTTGGACTGCAAGGAGATCCAACCAGTCCATCCTAAAGGAGATCAGTCATGAACATTCATTGGAAGGAATGATGCTGAAGCTGAAACTCCAATACTTTGGCCACCTGAGGTGAAGAACTGACTCATTGGAAAAGACCCTGATGCTGGGAAAGATTAAAGGCCAGAGGAGAAGGGGATGACAGAGGATGAAATGTTTGGATGGCATCACCGACTCAATGGCCATGAGTTTGAGTAAGCTCCAGGAGTTGGTGATGGATAGGGAGGCCTGGCATGCTGCAGTCCCTGGGGTCACAAAGTCAGACACGACTGAGCAACTGAACTGAACTTGCAAATCTGTATGATTAGTATCAAGAAAAACAGCTGTATTTTTCTGACCTTTATGCTTGCTACTCTGGAGTGACCAACCTGAACTACAAACTCATTAATTGACATTCAGGAAATGTGCAAAATTAAATGCTATAACCCAATCCAAAGTGCATGTAACACTGTTATAAATTTGGCATATATTACAATCAACATGGAACCTTCAACATGTATGGAAGGATGCACATAGACACAGTAAAGGAAAGAGAGGCTTTGGCTTGACCCCAAAGCCCAACACAGGTACAGGGTGAAAAGCTGTTCCTTATTCTAAGCAACCTCAGGTTTTCAAGGTACTGCATTCCAAGAAAGAGATTTGGAAAACAGAGGAGTGAGCATTAGACCTCTTATCCCTCTTTGGGAAAGACATTAAATTGAATTCCAGAGACTGATTGAAAGTTAATTATTTCATCTTCTACAATCTGAACATCTTGAAAAGAATGACTTCTTAGATTTAACTTTTGGCATTGGAAAACATAGGTTCTGAGAGATCAATGATGAGAGATCAAAACAAAGAACCTAAGTTCTTGGTGACTTACAACCAAAAAGCTTTATTTTTATCTGTGCTGCACATTCAAGATGAATTCTAACTTGGCTGCATATTTCCTTCAAACTATCTGGGACACTGCTGGCTGCTGTGATGGGGGTGGAGGGAGACATGCTAACTATACATTGCTTCTTGAAGGTTCTGCCCAGAGGAGACACCAACTACTTCTTCTCATATGCTATTCAGCAAAAAGGGTCACATGTCACACAGGAGGTCAAGAGGTTATAGGAGCAAATGTATCCTTTTCTTCTATCAGGGGAATATTTGTGAACAATAATTCAGTTTATCACAGATAGCATAATAGAAAGTGAAGTCACTCAGTCGTGTCCGACTCTGCGACCCCATGGACTGTAGCTCACCAGGCTCCTTCCTCCATGGGATTCTCCAGGCAAGAGTACTGGAGTGGGTTGCCATTTCCTTCTCCACCACCTAATTTCCAGGAGTTAAGTAGAGCTAAATCAGGGAATGTCAGACTCTTGGATGGACTGGGATTGCATAGTCAAGGAAAATGATCACAAATAACAGACCCATTGTGTCGCCTACCCCCACAGAGTACTACTAGGGAGGAAGTGCCAAAATACCACACTATCTGAAAAGTAGACAAATGCTGTTCATTGTTAAATACAAAGAGATGAAACATTAAATCATTTCCTAACTTGTAAATTTAAGGAATTTCTTTATTATTGACCTAGGTACAAGAAAGAATTTCATTTATATCTCAAGGAGACATGAGTTTGAAGTGAAATTGGTCCTAAAATGTCTTCTCAGATTTTGGCTCTTTCCTTGGTAATCCCCAGTTGTTTTGATTCAGGAATCTTAAATCTTCCTCAGGGGGTTCCCTCATGGCTCAGTGATGAAGAATCCTCCTTCCAATACAGAGGTCATGGGTTTGATCCCTGGGCCAGGAAGATCCCACATGCTGCAGAGCAACTGAGCCCACGTGCTGCAACGAAAGTGCCCTAGAGCTCATGCTCTGCAACAAGAGAAGCCATTGCAATGAGAAGCCTGCACAGCACAACTAGAGAAAAGTCCATGCAGCAGCAAAGACCCAGCACAGCCAAAAATAGATAATAAATTTAAAATATCATTAAAAAAATCCTTCTTAGAGGAAATTCTCCAGTCTTATAGTTATCTATAGTTTTGGCCCAACAGAAGTTTGAAATTTGACCATTTTTGTTTTGATGAGAAAATTTTTCAGTATAATCCATTTTACATGACCCAGACAAGAGTTCCAGTTTTAAAAATTTATTTTCAGAAATTTTTTATAGATTTCTAATAGTAAAGAGCAGGAACACATCGAGGTAATTGATTCTATGTAAGCAGAAAATTCTGCCACTACTAGTAAAATCACAAACCCTATAAGTAGGTAACAAAGATCTTGTTGCCCTAAACATTTTGCTTCTCTAAGCAACAGATCATAAGGTTATTTTAGACAACAAAGCAAACACTGGCCAGAGAGCCAAGAGCTAATCTCAGGAGTTTCACACAAAGTAACTTCTGGAAATTGTTAGTACATCTACTATTTACCTCCCATTCAATTTCTTCATAAAAGAGGCACAATCTCTGAGGGACAAATGCTTGCTTTTGAAGTCTGAATATTATGTTTAACATAACATGCTGTGAAAAGCAGTAGAAATTATGACAACTTATTCATTTTGTTTGTGAAAAGTCACTTCGGCTTAATATATTTTTGGTTTTAAAAAGTAATTGTTCATGTCTTTGGGAAGATGTTAACTATAATGTTGAAGTACAAACATCCTTCCCTATGAGAAGTCCATTTTCACTGCGCTTTTATCTATGGTGGCTCTGACATGACTCACTTATGTGGTCTTCTCTTTGTCCTGCTGCGTCTTCCCTTGCAAAGTGGTGCTGCGCCATCGGCACTGACTCAGAACGCAGGATCGGGTGAGGTCGTCTTTCTCACAGTATTTTAAGTGCATTCAAGCTGTGAAAAGGGTTGCAGCAACACTCCCATTCTCTGTCAGCTGAACTCTGCTTGCTTGTGTTCATATGTTGGCTTAACTACAATTCAAACCTGGTTCTTTTTTTAAATAAACTGGTACAAAGTAAAAGGTATATTTCAGCAGTGTTTTGGAACTTTTAAATAGGGAACCAATCTTTGGACATATCTATTACCTTTCTGTCTGGTGGAGTATCAATCCTTAAACCAGCAGGTGAAAGTACATGTTATTAAATGGCTGATTCTAATTCAGATCCTGGGTGGTCTTACTTATTGGATGAATTATACTACCATCCTAAGAAAACTATTTAACCTATCTGCACATGGAGAGAGCCTCTGCATACCTGCTATATGATTTCAAACCATGAGATGAGCAGTTTCTGGCTTTGAAATCAGATTTCTCAGAGGTGCTGGTCTTAACAATGGCTCCTACTTCAGTCATTCCCTTCTCCAGGAGATCTTCCTCATGCAGGGATCAAACCCAAGTCTCCTGTATTGCAGATAGATTCTTCACAGTCTGAGCCACCAGGGAAGCCCTCATTAAAAACAGTATAAGTATGCAGAGCTTTGGCTACTACTGGTTTCATTTGAGACCATCTTTACATGATGCAATTTATCAGATCAAAAATTAATCATCTAGTGTATTGGGTCTTCTGGATGGTCAAACCACAGATTGAGAAAACTAGAATGATTGTGTCTAAATCATTCTTAGGATGAGAAAATACAAGGAAAAAAAGTTCAGTAGACACCTACTGACATGGCCTTTGAACTGCTTTATTTAAAAATAATTTTCTTTATATTTAAATTAGAAATACTGCTATTTGTTGAATATGTGCATTTAGTACATACATTATACTTAGAAACACCAATCAGTAAATAGTTTGGAAATGAAAATTCTTTTATAAATTTTCTCACTTAAAAATAGAAAAACTCCTCAGATATCATGTCAAGAAAGACAGTTTACCTGAATTTGCAGCTGTATGATAAAAATATCTCAGTGCCCAGTTTCTATTTGTACCTGCCAGGATGAAGGGGAACAGAGGAAACTGTGAAATCTCCCCATGGTTTCTGTATTTCATTCCATCATGGGATACCCAATGTTGTTTTCTCTTCTCTTCACAGAACAGGACCTAATTATCTCATATCTGTGGCTGATTTATTCTCTATGTTCTTTGCCATTTATTGATTATTTTTTAGCATACCATGTAAAGTGTGCTCAATAAAGAAACTTGTAAAACAGAAAGAAAAAAAATAAAAAAGAAAACACATGAATTACCTGACCTGTCAAAATTCAAAATAGCTAATGGTAACATGGTTTGGCTTTCTGGTACTTTTTTCTTTTTCTACTCCTCATCTCTTCCTGGGCTTTCTTCTTCTTTCTATCTGCATCCTTTTTCTAGGTGTTATCCTCCCGGCTTACCTATAATCCATCTTCCACAGAATGGACTGAGTTTAATTTCTAAAATTCTATAGTTTAAAACCGCTCCATGGTTTCTTACTTCGCTCTGAATAAATTTCAAAGTCCTTATATGCTGTTCTTGCTGAATCTTTCACAACTTTCCTTTCTGATTGTGTACAGTCTGGTTTTTTTACTCTCCTCCCCTTTATTAGTTTTCCATTGTTGAAACAAATTAGCACAAACTCAGTGCTAATCAGTCAGGAAGACAAATTGTTAATCTTTCAGTTCTGGAGGGAAAAAGTATAAAGTTGGGTCTGAATAAGCTAACATCAAAATGTTGGTGGATATGCTCCTTTCTGGGGGTTATGAAGGGGAATCAATTCCCTTTGTCTTTTGCAGCTTCCAGACACCATTTGCATTGCTTGGTGCCTGGGCCCCTTTCAAAGCCAGCAACTTTTGGCTGCATCTTTCTCATGCTGCCTTCTCTCTGGTTTTCTCTCTTCTTAATTCCCTCTTCTAATTATAAGGACTATAATGGGTGAATTTAACTCAGATGACCATTATATCTACTATTGTAGGCAAGAATCCCTCAGAAGAAATGGAGTAGCCATCATGGTCAACAAAAGAGTCTGAAATGCAGTACTTGGATGCAATCTCAAAAACGACAGAATGATCTCCGTTTGTTTCCAAGGCAAACCATTCAATATCACAATAATCCAAGTCTATGCCCCAACCAGTAATGCTGAAGAAGCTGAAGTTGAACGGTTCTATGAAGACCTACAAGACCTTTTAGAACTAACACCCAAAAAAGATGTCCTTTTCATTATAGGGGACTGGAATGCAAAAGTAGGATGTCAAGAAACACCTGGAGTAACAGGCAAATTTGGCCTTGGAATACGGAATGAAGCAGGGCAAAGACTAATAGAGTTTTGCCAAGAAAATGCACTGGTCATAGCAAACACCCTCTTCCAACAACACAAGAGAAGACTCTATACATGGACATCACCAGATGGTCAACACCGAAATCAGACTGATTATATTCTTTGCAGCCAAAGATGGAAAAACTCTATATAGTCAGCAGCAAAAACAAGACCAGGAGCTGACTGTGGCTCAGATCATGAACTCCTTATTGCCAAATTCAGACTTAAATTGAAGAAAGTAGGGAAAACCACTAGATCATTCAGGTATGACCTAAATCAAACCCCTTATGATTATACAGTGGAAGTGAAAAATAGATTTAAGAGCCTAGATTTGATAGATAGAGTGCCTGATGAACTATGAACTGAGGTTTGTGACATTGTACAGGAGACAGGGATCAAGACCATGCCCATGGAAAAGAAATGCAAAAAAGCAATTGGCTGTCTGGGGAGGCCTTACAAATAGCTATGAAAAAAAGAGAAGCAAAAAGCAAACGAGAAAAGGAAAGATATAAGAATCTGAATGCAGAGTTCCAAAGAATAGCAAGAAGAGATAGGAAACCTTCTTCAGCAATCAATGCAAAGAAATAGAGGAAAACAACAGAATGGGAAAGACTAGATCTCTTCAAGAAACTTAGAGATACCAAGGGAACATTTCATGCAAAGATGGGCTTGATAAAGGACAAAAATGGTATGGACCTGACAGAAGCAGAAGATATTAAGAAGAGGTGGCAAGAATACACAGAAGAACTGTACAAAAAAGATCTTCACGACCCAGACAATCACGATGGTGTGATCACTGACCTAGAGCCAGACATCCTGGAATGTGAAGTCAAGTGGGCCTTAGAAAGCATCACTACGAACAAAGCTAGTAGAGGTGATGGAATATCAGTTGAGCTATTCCAAATCCTGAAAAATTATGCTGTAAAAGTGCTGCACTCAATATGCCAGCAAATCTGGAAAACTCAGCAGTGGCCACAGGACTGGAAAAGATCAGTTTTCATTCCAATCCCAAAGAAAGGCAATGCCAAAGAATGCTCAAACTACCGCACAATTGCACTCATCTCACACGCTAGTAATGCTCAAAATTCTCCAAGCCAGGCTTCAGCAATATGTGAACCGTGAACTTCCTGATGTTCAAGCTGGTTTTAGAAAAGGCAGAGGAACCAGAGATCAAATTGCCAACATCCTCTGGATCATGGAAAAAGCAAGAGAGTTCCAGAAAAACATCTATTTCTGCTTTATTGACTATGCCAAAGCCTTTGACTGTGTGGATCACAATCAACTGTGGAAAATTCTGAAAGAGATGGGAATACCAGACCACCTGATCTACCTCTTGAGAAATTTGTATGCAGGTCAGGAAGCAACAGTTAGAACTGGACATGGAACAACAGACTGGTTCCAAATAGGAAAAGGAGTTCGTCAAGGCTGTATACTGTCACCCTGTTTATTTAACTTATATACAGAGTACATCATGAGAAACGCTGGACTGGAAGAATCACAAGCTGGAATCAAGATTGCCGGGAGAAATATCAATAACTTCAGATATGCAGATGACACCACCCTTATGGCAGAAAGTGAAGAGGAACTCAAAAGCCTCTTGATGAAAGTGAAAGAGGAGAGTGAAAAAGTTGGCTTAAAGCTCAACGTTCAGAATTCGAAGATCATGACATCTGGTCCCATCACTTCATGGGAAATAGATGGGGAAACAGTGGAAACAGTGTCAGACTTTATTTTTGGGGGCTCGAAAATCACTGCAGATGGTGACTTCATCCATGAAGTTAAAAGACGCTTACTCCCTGGAAGGAAAGTTATGACCAACCTAATAGCATATTCAAAAGCAGAGACATTACCTTGCCAACAAAGGTTCATCTAGTCAAGGGTATGGTTTTTCCTGTGGTCGTGTATGGATGTGAGAGTTGGACTGTGAAGAAGGCTGAGCACCATAGAATTGCTGCTTTTGTACTGTGGTGTTGGAGAAGACTCTTGAGAGTCCCTGGGACTGCAAGGAGATCCAATGAGTCCGTTCTGAAGGAGATCAGCCCTGGGATTTCTTTGGAAGGAATGATGCTAAAGCTGAAACTCCAGTACTTTGGCCACCTCATGCGAAGAGTTGACTCATTGGAAAAGACTCTGATGCTGGGAGGGACTGGGGGCAGGAGGAGAAGGGGACGACAGAGGATGAGATGGCTGGATGGCATCACTGACTTGATGGACATGAGTCTGGGAGAACTCTGGAAGCTGGTGATGGACAGGGAGGCCTGGCGTGCTGCGATTCATGGGGTTGCAAAGAGTTGGACACGACTGAGCGACTGAACTGAACTGAATTATAAGAAACCTTGAGATTACACTAGACTGAACCATTTAATCCAATATAATCTCTTTATTTAAAGTCAGTAGATCAGCAGCCTTAACTCCTTTGCAACCCTCTTCTCTTTTGGTACATAACAACATAATTCACAGATGCCAGAAATGAGAGGATGCGGTCCTCTTGCAGAGTGGGGAGCATTACTCTGTTGACTACACTCTCAATCATTCTCTGGAAAGTCAAAGCTGGCTATGCACTACTCTCAAAAGCATCAAGCACACAGATCCTGTGGTTGCCCATTGACAGCCACTCTGATGTGAAGAGTGTAATCTTGTGCCTAATGAATCATTTGAAAAGTTGGAAATGTTGGAATATTGCCAATGGAAAGTATAAAAGATGACGAGGACATCAGGATGAGGGTAAAGTTATTCAAAGTATGAAGGATAATAAAAATACTTGTTTTGTTCTACTGATCTCTGTTCATTGTGATTTACCAAATAGAGACTGTTTTCTTTGTATATAATTTCTTTGGGAATGCATCCTGTGTTTTATTGCAACTTGCATTTTGGTGGCTGTCTGTTATTCAGTCATTCAAAAGATTATCTGAAAATCTATTATGGGATGGCTTTGGGGAGATCGTTGTGACTAGGACCTAAGACTGGGCTTTTAAGTGACTCACCAGTCCACTGAGAGAATCAGATGGGTAATAAGAACAATTAGCTTAGGTTTCACAGGATCTTTATGGGGGCTAAAAAGAGACTAACCAGAGTTACCTGACCTCTAGAATAGGGAAGTTCCAGAAATTTTTCCAAATGGAGCAGCTATTGAGGCATGGGATGTGTCATTGTGTACTACATTTCTTTCTCTGTTATCTTTTTCCTCTCAAAAGCCTCATGAGAGAAAAAGATCTTTCTCTTGATCATTACTGTTTCCTCAGCAGTAGTCCAGTTCCTGGCACACAGTAAGCTTTGTATAAATATTTAATGAAAGTCAGTATGATTGCATGTATAGAAAATATCCACTTTTTCTTTATGGAAAGGGCATTGTACTGGATGAATTATTTGGTAACTTATTTTATTTTCAGTTAGCAAATATGTCACCATCATTGCCTGATCTCATTTTGGTAAAATTTAACCTCAAATAAATGTTTCATAGGTCACTTTACATTAGATTTATTTATCTAGAATTATAGAATAAAACACATTATTTCCTTTTATTTCTTAAATGAGCTTCAGGAACCAAAAATGTGTTTGAATTATAATTTTTCAAAGCTCCAAACCTGCATGTGTCTGTTAAAAGGCATTTGTGCTTTAGATCTTTACTTCTCTCCATTTTCTATCTGAGTTCAGGGTTATGGGGCCTGCAACTTCACTTACCTTTTTCTTGGACATGGTTTTCTGGATAGTTTACTTTTTACATACTCTCTCAAAAACATAGAACATACTCTTGCTTCCAGTAAATAAGTATCTGAATCGTCAACCCTCCCTCTACCTTGTTTCATGACCTTCTATAATTGGTTCTTTTCTAACCAATCCTCATCATTTCAGTTCATATTTATCCAAAGTTAGTGGAGGTGTTGGCTGTGGAAGTGGATATTAGAGGAAAGGTAGGTAGTAGCAGGCAGAAAAAGTGAAGGGACATTTTATACAAGTTCCAGGCAAGCTATAATGTAGAGTTTCCAAGGGAAAAAGTAAATGAAAAAATGGCTATGTGGAAAGGCCTAAAAAAATGTAAAATGACATTTCTATAATAAGAATCATTTGATCAATGTATCATAATCTTCTAGAATAGTTTTTGATACATTATAAGGACTCAATATTAAATGGGTGAATGAATAAATCACAGAATATCTTAAAAAAAGTTTTGGGGAAAAAGATTTGCTTCAGTACAGAAAGCTAAATAAAAAAAAACACTATTGATATTAAGACTAATGTACTTCATTTAGACCAACAACTACTACAAAGTATTATCCCCATTTCAGCTCATCCTTCTTTATCTTTCTCCCTCCCTCCTTCACTCTCTCTCACACACACACAGACACACACACACACAGACACACACACAATGTATATCTACTGTGATAAAATTTTATGAATCAAACACTGAGTCACATGGTTTAAACCACATGGACAGGAGAGTATATGAAGAGTTTCTGGAAAGGCAGAAAAGGGGCGACGGTTACAAACTCACTTGGGGGTGCTTTTACACTTGGTACCTCTCTTATATTTTCTTACAGGTCCCCATGGGGCACAACCTACATTCCTCATGCCCGAGACATATTGTAGTTTGTGTTATACTTGTTGCTATTACTGAGCCCAAAGAGAAGCAGCACACCCACCAAAATCCCTGTATTTACAACCATTTGTTGTTCAGTTGCTCAGTCATGTCTGACTCTTTGCAACCCCAAGGACTGCAGCACACCAGGCCTCCCTGTCCTTCACTATCTCCTGGAGTTTGCTCAAATTCATGTCCATTGAGTCAGTTATGCTATCTAACCATGATGTCCTCTGCCACTCTCTTCTTTTGCCTTCAATCTTTTCCAGTGAGTCGGCTCTTTGCATCAGTGGCCAAAGTATTGGAGCTTCAGCTTCAACATCAGTCCTTCCAATGAATATTCAGGGTTGATTTCCTTTAGAGTTGACTGGCTTGATCTCCCTGCCATCCAAGGGACTCTTAAGAGTCTTCTCCAACACCATAGTTCAAAGGCATCATTTCTTTGGCGTGCAGCCTTCTTTATGGTTCAATGCTCATATTCGTACATGACTAGTGGAAAAACTGCAACTTTGACTATGCGGACCTTTGTCAACAAAGTGATGTCTCTGCTTTTTAATATGCTGTCTAGGTACTTTCAATCAATTTTAACATTTTCTCAACTTTATATTTAACTCCTACATTAGATGTTTCTTTTTTTTTTAATACTTGTCCTTTAAGCCTAACTTTCTTAAGCATCCAGAATCCAGTTTTAGCAAATACATCATTCACAGAAACGTCTCCTCTGAAGCTCTACTCTTCTTTTTTGTTGTTTCCTGGCTTTGAATAGTTTTACTTTTAGCTTCAACAAGGAACTTTAAGAGACTTCCTTTCAACTAAGGCAAATGGTTGTTGAATTCACTGATTCACTCAGCAGAGAAAGTTATTAGACATTGGTTTATCAGTCAAAGATGACTTGTTTTGAACCAGATGGGTTTTCTTAAGGAAATCCTTCAACTGGATGCAGCTTTGATCGGATTTAATTTTCTTACACTATTAGGCATTGGAGTTTCATAGGTTCACACATTACCTGCAATACACTTGACATGATTTTAATAGTCAAGGTTTTAAAAATAAATTATTGCACTTTTCCTTAAGTTTATCTGTGGCATTTGAAATTTTATTTAATAAATGCATTGTCCTATAATTATATTTCCAAAATTCAAAATCTGAGAACATATTTTAAAAATGGGAAAATAACACCAAAGAAAACAATCTCATTTGACTAACATATCAAGTTGCAATGAAATAGGAATAGCTTATCCTGTACAGAATTTTCCCTTGGAAGTCAAGTTATTTAACACCTATATTTCCCATATCCTACATACCTGACAACTGGAAAGTCCTGAGATTCCTACCTAAAGAAAAATAAGCTCTCTCCACAGATATCATATCCAGCCAAAGACATCTTCATCTATTGTGCAGACAACAGAATTATTGATCTAGCTTATATTCTGTCTTTAATTCTTACCACTTAAGTAAATTCCATTCTTCTTAAGGTAGTCAGTATTTTTAAAATATAAATTAGGAAGGCTTTACTTATTGTGATAAGAACTAGGTAATTTGGGCCAGTTCTACAAAGAACATAAGGAGTGTTGTTGTATACATACATGTCCATATGCATAAGCATATCCGTATATATGTACATGCCCAGGTATATGTGTATATGCCAACAAAGGTCTGTAGAGTCAAAGCTGTGTTTTATTCTAGTAGTCATGTATGTATGTGAGAGTTGAACCACAATAAAGGCTGAGTGCTGAAGAACTGATGCTTTAGAACTGTGATGCAGAAGAATACTCTTGAGAGTCCCCTGGAAAGCAAGGAGATCAAACTAGTCAATCCTAAAGGAAATTAAACCGGAATATTCATTGGAAGGACTGATGCTGAAGATGAAGCTCCAATACTCTGGCCACCAGATGCCAAGAGCTAACTCACTGAAAAAGACTCTGATGCTGAGAAAGGTTGAGGGCAGGAGGAGAAGTGAGCGACAGAGGCTGAGATGGTTGGATGGCATCATTGACTCAATGGACTTGAGTCTGAGCAAATTCCGAGAGACAGTGAAGGGCAGGGACGTCTGGTGTGCTGCAGTCATGCGGTTGCAAAGAGTTGGACATGACTCAGCAACTAAACAACAAATGTGTGTATATATATGCAGGTGTGTGTATATGTATATGTCCATCTACTTGAAGGCTTAGAAAGCTAATAAGGAAGTAAAGAAACTGGGTCACCCTCTGACTAAGGATGGACATACCCAGGATAGTGGACTACTTTTACCCTGTGGGCTTTCCTTCATTTCAGGAGGAATTTCAGGAGAGTGAAGAATGTTCTTGTCACAGTCATGGGGCTGAGTTCCAGGCCACCAAAGTAGGTGGCTTGCAAAATACTGTTTGTCTTGGTTTGGGACCCCAAGTGGCAGAACTTTAGCAATAAGAGCCAATTGAAATCATGCGACTCTCACAGGGACTGCATTCTACTTTGATTTTCTCAGTCTCTGCAATACTGTATAGCAACAAATATGAACAAACCAAAGTCAAAGACAATAAAATGAGCAGATTTCACAAATATAATACTGAATAAATAAATGCAGATACAGAAGAATAAATGACTGAATTTATTTCAACACACAAGTTAAACTATAATGTTTAGGGATACAGTCTTAGGTGTTAAAATTAGATGGAAAATCATGAAAGCATTTATCATCAAGGTCAGGATAAGGGTCTCTAATGTGGTGGTTCAAGGCTAGAAGATGAAGAGAAAACATAAGGACATTTTCTGGGGTGCTGCCAATGTTCTATATTTTTGGTGATGTTACACAGGTGATTTTACACAGGTGATGTTACTCCATGATAAATCACGGCAGGGTATTTTTTGTTTTGACACGTGTGTTCATGAGTGCTATATTTTGTCCTAAGATCAATGAAGTGTTTATTAGATCATGGTCCCTACTGAAAACCTTCCAATAATCTGCCATTGTCTTCTCCTATTTTCATCTGTAAATAGCCTGCCTTCCCTCTGCTCATTTCACTCTAGGCACACAAAGTTCCTTGCTCTTGCTCAAAAAGACAAAAATATTTTGCCCACCTCAGGATCTCTGCAATTCAACTTCCTTCTTTACCAGACATGTACCTTCACTGGCTCATCACGTAACTGTTTCCTCGTTTTCCTGCTTCAAAGTAATGGAGGCTTTCTTAGAGAAGCATGCCTCACCACTCATTCTAAATGGAAAGGCGTCCATCACTTACTCTACACCATCTGGTTTATTTCTCTCATATCAGAAAGTGCCATATAGTGAAACTGAATTTATAAATTTTTGTGTATATTTACTTAATGTAAAATCTTTGCTATAACGTAAGATCTATGACAGCAGGTATTCTTTTAGTCTTTATTCTCAACACAGAATGAATCTTTGGCCACAAAAAAAATATCTTTAAGAGTCTCAAGAATAGTCTATTATGCTGTAGAAGTTAGGAGAAGCCCAAGATCTCATTCAATAATGTGGTTATCATAGATATGTTGCAAGGCAAAAAGAATATTTATTTATGCCAGCTATCTAGAATTATATTGGACTAATTTTCATATGCATTCAAAATGACTTTCTTCCTGGCATACCTAAGTGAAGTATTTCTCTCAGGGACATTATGAAACATGGAAAGGGAAGACCATAGGTGGTAACGACAATGTTTAATTGTAATATAACAAAGTACAGTGAAAGTGAAAGTGTTAGTCTCTCAATCATGTCCAACTCATTGCAACCCCATGAACTGTAGTCTGTCAGGCTCCTCTCCATGGAATTCTCCAGGCAGGAATACTGGAGTGGGTGGCCATTCCTTTCTCCATGGGATCTTTCCGACCCAGGGATTGAACTTGAGTGTTCTGCATTGCAGGTAGATTCTTTACCATTTGAGCCACCAGAGAAGCCCAACATAAAGACAAACATGACTGTATTTCATTTTTATTTAAGGAATTGCATAGGTTCTTCAAGAAAATTTGTCTTGGTGTTTATGACTATTTTTCCCTGCATGGAAAAGTAAGATTAATTTATTTTTCTTTCTTTCACTTTAAAACCACATTCACCCCTCCACGATAATAAATGGATACTTAGCCTGAATTCAGAAAGGATGTATGTCTTACTGATTATTGATCCTTTTGATACTGTGCTTCTTTCTACTTCATTAAATACAATAACTTACCTGTTATATTTACCCTTTGAACCCTGGTTTGCTTTCCCATTTAATTTTTTTTTTTTCCCTTTGCTGTTTGATATTTCTTTGTTCAGACCAGACCTGGTCTTGATCCAGCTGCACTGTGCTTGTGTTCAAGTTCAAATACATGCACTGAATCATGATGGTACTCTCTATTAACTTATAAGCATTAGAGAAAGTCAGTTTAAACAGGGATAGAAATCCCAAAGGTCAACTGCCACTTATACTGAAACAACAGCTCCAGGTAAACACTGAAGTCGTTTCTTTAGTTAAAAATAATGAGTGGCCAGGAGCCCTCTGAGTGCAGGCTGCAGAATCTTTATGCAGTTTGTTTTCAGTCTTCTTTTGCCATCCTGAAAATCACGCGAGGACTTAAAAATCTATCATAGAGGATAAATGCTATCATACACACAAACAATTCAAAGTTTTAATGAAATCCTAAATTGGAAGATAGGTTTGCTTCTTCATTTTTATTTTATTTTTTATGTTATATGTCTGTTAGTCTACATAGCTTCCTCTTGTAGAACTAGCATCACACACACACACATACACACACACACACACACCCCCTCATATATACACAAACCCTAAGCAAAGGAGGTGGCTGCAAATAGATTTTCTCAAAAATAACAAATCAACCTGTAATTCTTCATGTTCAAGTTTATTTGCTTCAGGTTAAAATGACTGACCTGAAGATGAATTATCTTTTTCTTTTTAGTTTTTATTTATTTATTTATTTTTTTTGAGATCTGCCTACCCTGTCAGGGTTCTACATTTGGCATCATTACACCCAGTTAATGTAAGACAGCTTATTTTTGCAGTGTGGTGTTTTATAGATTTTTTTTTTATTGCACCATTAAGAGCATTTTGATTTCTGCAATATTTCCAGGTTTTCTTGTCACAACATTCCACAGTCTCACTTTGTGCTAAGCCTCATAGCATTCACTTACATCCAGTTTTCTACCTCAGAAGGCCAGGTAATGAGATGAGCTTCCAGAAAAGAAATTGCAGGCTTAGTTTCTTACATTAGAGTCCAAGCAGATTGTTTTCTCTTCAAACATTAGCCAAAGCTCAATTCACAGACATTTCCTCTGGTAAGCAATCACTGCAGTTTAGTGTCCAGCAGTGAGTTCATAAATGTCATTTGACTTCCAATTTTTAAACTGAGAAATAAAATGTCTATTTTAATACACTGTGGATTTTAATAGAAATTTTGTGGAATTTTTCAACTTCTCAATAAAGTAAAAAAATTGTCCATTTATGACACAGTAGGCCTATTTTAAGCCTAGTGAAAACCATTACGAGTTTAGATTATTGATACTGACTACATCTGGCAATATTATAGAATTATTTCAATGACAGAAAGCAACCTCCAGATTTGAAGTTTACATAGTTTATTACTGTATTATCTGTGACTTTTTACTCAAAGTACATACATATCTCAAAAATACTAGTTGAGATTTGTACCTCATTTCGTTATTGCCTGGAGAATCCCATGGATGGAGGAGCCTGGTGGGCTGCAGTCCATGGGGTCGCTAGGAGTGGGACACGACTGAGCGACTTCACTTTCACTTTTCACTTTCATGCATTGGAGAAGCAAGTGGCAACCCACTCCAGTGTTCTTGCCTGGAGAATCCCAGGGGCGGGGGAGCCTGGTGGGCTGCCGTCTATGGGGTCGCACAGAGTTGGACACGACTGAAGTGACTTAGCAGCAGGAGCAGCAACAGTTATTATTTAGTTAATTCAATCTACTTGCACAATATTTTTTGTTTTATTTGCTTGTTATTTTCTTGCCTCATTTCCAATCATATCAAGTAGGGACCTAATTTCTTGTAGTCAGGTGTGAGGTTGACATGCGGGACAATAAGGCAGTCATGATTAGAAAGAACCAATTTTAAAGACAATGACTTTTCTTATATATGTGGATGTATGTTCACAATCACTGTTCAAATGCTGAAATTCAAGGCTTTCTGAACATGTTTTATGGCAATTTTCATTTACAGATCAAGTGGTTTGTGATCCATCAGATGGCCCCCTTGTCATTAACTTCAGAGACAAGAAGGTCTTCTTGGTACTGTTCCAATACATTGTATCAGTGTAATTTTAAGACTGTGATTTGGTAATGAACTTATCATAGCAGTGATCCCTAAAGTCTTTTCAGGTTTCTTACTTCAAAAAAAAAATTTTTGGAGGATAATTGCTTTACAATGTTGTGGTGGTCTCATCAATGCAAATCAGTCATAATTATTTATCTCTATTCCTCATGAGCATCCCTTCCCCATATTCTACCTCTCTAGCAAGAAGATCCAACCAGTCCATCCTAAAGGAGATCAGTCCTGGGTGTTCATTGGAAAGACTGATGTTGAAGCTGAAACTCCAATACTTTGGCCACCTGATGTGAAGAGTTGACTCATTGGAAAAGACCCTGATGCTGGGAGAGATTGGGGGCAGGAGGAGAAGGGGACGACAGAGGATGAGATGGCTGGGTGGCATCACCGACTCGATGGACGTGAGTTTGAGTGAACTCTGGGAGTTGGTGATGGACAGGGAGGCCTGGTGTGCTGTGATTCATTGGGTCGCAAAGAGTCGGACAGAACTGAGCGACTGAACTAAACTGAACTGAGGTCATCATATAGTACCAGGCTGGGCTCCCTGTGTTATAGAGCAGCAGGTTTCTTATTTTAAAAGACAAATATTAGAAAGCAGAAGGTTCTGTAGTAATTGCCAGAGCTTGACAAGATGACTAGATTGCCAACTTGAGTATTTTTTTCAGATGTTTGTATTTAAACTTTTATCTAAATGATAATGTCACTTTGCATGAGAACAGCACAGTGCAAAAGCAGATGAATTTTCAAGGGTTAAAAAGAATGGATGAGATCAAGTTTAATTCTAGGACTTAAATTTGAAGATTAGATTTATTCATCTAGTTGGCCTGAAATCTAAGTGATATTTTTTTTTTTTCCCTTAGAGCTGATAGTCTCAAGTAAGATTTTTAAATTCATTACAAAGCAGTTGAAATTTTTGAGAAACTATTTACTTATCTGGAATCACTTGTTTTTTGTTTTTTAGTTTGAATTTTTTTTTTTAAATTTTATTTGTAAGCCAGAAAGAATCATTTGGTTTTATCCAGTGGCACTGAGTCAGTCAGAGTCTCTCTCTCTGTCTCTGTCTCTCTCTCTCTCCACACACACATACACATCTATATTTTCGTGATGTTTACAGGTAATCACTCTGTGATAAATCACAGTAAAACAAGATAAAGAAGTTAGACTAGAACAACAAAAATTAATAATCCAAAAAGATACATGCATCTCAACGCTCACTGTAGAGCACCATTTACAGTAGCCAGGACATGGAAACAAATATCCATCAACAGAGGAATAGAAAGATTCCTATCTGTGAAGATGTGGTACATACATACAATATGTGGTACATATGACTTAGCCACTACTAAGGACAAAATAATGCTATTTGTGGCAACATGGAGGGACCCAGAGCTTGTCATACTGAGTGAGTTACAAAATAGAAATACAAATTAGATGGTTTACCAGGGGGCAAGGGGATGGGAAGGGATAAAATGGGAGATTGGGATTGACACATACATACTGCTGTATACAAAATGAGGCTTCCCTGGTGGCTCAGATGGTAAAGAACCTGCCTGCAGTGCAGGAGACCTGGGTTTGATCCCTGGTTTGGGAAGATTCCCTGGAGAAGGGCATGGCCACCCACTCCAGTATTCATGCCTGGAGAATCCCCATGGACAGAGGAGCCTGGCTAGCTACAGTCCATAGGGTTGCAGAGAGTCAGACACAACTGAGCGACTAAGCACCTAGCACATATATAAAATAGATAACTAATAAGGACCAGCTGCATAAGCACAGGGACTGTTACTCCATACTCTGTAACGGCCTGTATGGAAAAAGAACCTAAAAAAGACTGGGTCTACATATATGTATAACTGATTTATTTGCCGTACACATGAAATTAACACAACCTTGTAAATCAACTATATGCCAATAAAAAGTTTTTTAAAAGCTTAATAATGTATAAAATAAAGTGAGCAAGAAGGGAATAAAATAAAAGATATTAGTTTAAAAGCAAAGAATTAGTAGAGGGATTAATGATCCTATAGCTGGTTTCTAAGAAGGGGCTGTTAATTAATATAGCAAGAATATGGCTGGGACTTGAAAGTGCTTCTTTTTGGCCAATAATAACAATGAAATAGGTACTGATAGTGGTTATTATATGTTTATATTGTGGCTTTTATCAAGTGAAGTGATTTTCTTCTCAGAATTTTTGGCTGGCAAGGTTGATAAAGGACTAAAATGGAATGATCCCTGGCTCCTATGACTCCATACTTCAGAATTAGGCCTGTGGTTTTGTTTTTTTTTCTAAAGAGTTATGATGTATATTGGAAATCTTTCTAGCTTTGGGCAGAACTGAGTTCTTCACTTCACTGTATACCCACTTAATGAGTTTGAGCACTGTTTTAAACTGGGTCAGTTGCATCACTAGTAGGGGTAATATTAAATTATCTATGTGATGTGTATGAAGTCTGTCCTCAGCCTCAGGGTTTCCAGTTCTCCTCTGGCTTTGTTTTGTTTTCACAAATAATCCTTGGGTTACTACTCTGTACCAGGAACCAAGCTCAGTCCAGGGGAATATAAAATAAAACAGAAAAGAATGTTTCTTGCCCTCATGATTCTCACAGTTTAGCAGGAGAGAAGGGGACACAATGCAAGTAACCAGGCCAATCATTAGCTAGTTCTAATGGGACTTCTTGCTGAATGTCTTCAGCTCTTCAAATGTGTCCTCCTGTCCCACCAGAAATCTGTTGTTATTATTTAGTCATTAAGTTATATCTGACTCTTCTGCAATCCCATGGACTATAGTTCTCTGGGCTTCTCTGTCGGTGGAATTTTCCAGGCAAGAATATTGGAGTGGGTTGCTAGTTCCTTCTCCAGGGAATCTTCCTGACCCAGGGATTAAACCTGAGTTCTTTACCACGGAGCTACCAGTGAAACCCCATCAGAAACCTAGAATAATAAAAACATTTATCTCCATCTCTAGATACTTAATTCATTCTCATTCTTCAAGTCTTCACTTAATGTCATCTGTTTTCTAACTTCCCTAATCTCTTCCACAAGCTGTGGTGCTCCTAGTATATATTTCTATCACTAGTACTTCCCCCTACAGTTGATCATATACTTTATTATGGGCCTTCCCTGGTGGCTCAGACTGTAAATAATTCACCTGCAGTAAAGGAGACCTGGATTTGATCCCTAGATCAGGAAGACTCTCTGGAGAAGCGAATGGTTACCCACGCCAGCATTCTTGCCTGGAGAATCCCATGGAGGGAGGAGCCTGATAGGCTACAGCTCATGGGGTTGCAAAGAGTCAGATATGACTGAACACATACTTTATTATAATTGCTGGTTTAATTTTATTTTCTACCTTCTATTCAAATCTATCACATTGCTTAACATATAAACTAGCACAATAATACTAGTAGAAAAATGGCTAAATAATTGAGTAATATGCTTAATTCTATGTTTGGAGCATAGTAGAGATCAAATACCTAACAACTATTATCACTATCTCAAACTGTACTTGTCTCTAATTTCTAAAACAGGAAAATTTTTAACAGTATAAAAAAATGCTTAGAGTCATTTAATATTTCTAGACTTCAATTAATTAAAGTCTTTCATAGAAAATGATGTGGTGTTATAAGCTTTCATCTAAGACATTTAATTCTAGTTTTAACATATTTCTAATGTATGACTGGGCATATTAATTAGATAGTCAAATAACAGTAAAGGTTAAAGACTAGAGAATTTTCTAAATGAAAGATGAGCTGCTGGCTGCTATATATGCATATAGGAAAAGAACAGCTGGAACTTTCTTAGGATTAGAGAAATGTGGCCATATGTGTACAAATAAAATAAAATATAAATTTTACCATGTACAGTACTGAATGCCAACTCATAAATAAACTGTTCTGTGATGGTAAACTCAGTATCAGTAGTTAATATGAATAACAGTATATGTTGCTAACTACATCCATTGTGCTTTTCCCTAAATATAATAATGCATCATTGACTTAATTTTTCTTTTTCTTCTAAAACCATAGTATCTTACTCAAAATTTTATATAAGCTCTTTAGATTTGTTCAAAGCCACTGATATATTCCCATATTGACATCCTGAAATTATGTGTAAGTATCTTTTACTTTTGGAGAAGGAAATGGCAACCCAGTCCAGTACTCTTGCCTGGGAAATCACATGGACAGAGGAGCCTGGTGTGGTGCAGTTCATGGGGTCACAAAGAGTCAAACACTACTTAGTAACTGAACAACAACAACATCCTTCACTTTAGCTCAGATGTATCAATTAACTAATAATCCCACTGGCTTAGGGACTTAGGGTAAATATCAAGAAGATTTTTTAAAAACAAAATATTGTGAAATACTATATTTTCCTGTTTTGAAAAGTACCCACTCTAGTATTCTTGCCTGGAGAATTCCATGGATAGATGAGCCTAGCAGGCTATACAGTTCAGGGGGTCACAAAGAGTTGGGTGCAACTGAGTGACTCACATACAAACATAAACTAATTATAGAAAATTTGGAAAAAATAAAAAATAAGCTATTATCTCATTTTGGAGATAATTCTTTACGTACTTCATGTATATGTATATACTAAAAATAAAATAATAATAATGCTTTTTGTATAGTTTTATATCAGTTTTTTTGTGTATAATTCAACATCATAAATATCCTTAAATATTATTAAATTTCTGAGAGCATATTGCAATATATAAATGTATCAAATCAATACATGTATACCTTAAATCTATATAATATTATATGTCAATAAAATACCAAGTGAAAATATAAATGTAAAACAAAACAATACTTCAACATATGATTTTTGATGGCTATGCCATAACTAGTACAACATTTTCCCTAAATTTGGACACTTACATTTCTCTTTATGAAGTGAATATATTCAGATTAAGTTGCTTCTCTATTTATTAACTTCTAATAGATTTCTTTAATAATGCTTATTAAAGGACCTAAATTTTTACACTATACTGCTAATATTAACATGCTATTTAAATGGTATAAAAATATCTGTTCTGTGGCGGATTCATTTTGATATTTGGCAAAACTAATACAATTATGTAAAGTTTAAAAATAAAATAAAATTAGAAAAAAAAAATATCTGTTCAGAGAATAGCCAAAATAAAAACATGTTTTTTCTTTTAATTACAAACATTTCTGCAAATCTTACTATAAAAGAGAACAGTACAGAGGCATAAGCATCTTTTTTTTTAACACAAATAAGGTGAGGTTATCGAATTAGTTACAAAATTACAAACATTAAGCAATGGTTTAGAACTATTAGGTAAATCTAGAAATAAGTGTAGAACTATAAGTATCAATATAGACAGAGGGGAAATGTACGGGCTACATGAGGGAGGAACCAGGGAATATTAAACCTGATGGGAAACTTAAGGGGAAAAAGCCCCTTAGAGGCTGTGCCAGGGTAGAATGAGGTCTTGTTCCTAGAATAAGCTAAAAATAGGGGACACACTTTACTCACTTCTATAAGTAGGTCTCCAGCGGTGTCTATGCTCTCTGTTCTACTACTGATAAATGACCTGAGTTTCTTCACCTTTAAAAATTGGCAAAGCTCTGCTTTCTTTGCAGGACTGTTGCTAGGATTAAATGAAAGGATCTGCTAGAGGTAGAACACTCTCTCTTGTTCATTGTGTATACTCAGGGCCTAGCATGAAACAGATCTTCCATACAATTTGTTTTTTAAAATTGCTCAAGTGAAAGCAAATAGTATACTTGATTAATCACTAATTCCAGGAAAAAAGGGAAAGCCAGAGGGCTTCTTATGCAAAATTTAAGGATATCTAACCCTCTATAGCCAGAGAGCAAGGACAGCAAAGGACCAGGCCTGGCACTTAGTCATGAAAGCACCGGACTTCAGAGAAGTTTGATATCCTAATCCATGATCAGAAGAACATTCACAATTGTGGAATTTCTTTGGTGGTTCAGTGGTTGACACTTTGCCTTCCAATACAGGGGATGTGAGTTTTATTCCTGGTACAAGAGCTAAGATCCCACATGCCTCAGGGCCAAAAAACCAAAGCGTAAGACAGAAGCAGTATTGTAGCAAATTCAACAAAGATTTTAAAAACAGTCCACATTAAAAAAAAAAGAGAGAGAGAGAGAGAAGAATCCTGAGAGCTACAACTGTAATACCTGGATAGATGCAATTCAGAAATCAGATTTCCTAGATTCTCCCTGGGCTTGTAAAAAGTGGCTCTATCTCTCTTCTTATAAGATCTACTCTCCACAGCCCAACTTGTAGACCAGGTAGAGACCTGACAAGAGGCAGGTTTCTGATAAATAATCCTGCCTTCCCTGTGAATTTGCTGACATCAGTCCCCCTGACAACCAGACAAATGTTAATGGTCACATATCAGCACCACCAGACCAGAGATGCTATGGGGTGCTAAGAGACGGAGGGGCTATCAGTGAAGTTGGTGAAGGATCTGCAGGAGCTGGGAGAGTATGCACAGCATGGATCCCGAGGGTCCTTGTCAACAGGTGACAGAATACACATTGAGATACAGTAGTTAATTGATACAAGAGCACTTTCCTGTGATACAGAATTTAAAACCCTGGCACATATCCTAGGAAATGGTATTAGCAGCTGCCAGGATGGTTCTTAGAAATTTGAGAAAATTTATGACCTATGCTAAGTGGGTAGAAATTCCAGAACTCCCATGGAAGATGAAGGATGAAGAGATCAAAGACTCAGTGAATTGGGCATGCCTGAGAAAAAATAAATATGTAAGGTCAGAAACCCCACCAGCTAACTATAATCTAGGGGCGAGCCCATCAGATGCTCCATTTACCAAATACTAAAGAATGTGCTATGGGGAGGTACATCAGTATCACTGAGAAGCTCAGTGGTAGCTGTCTTCTGTAGGGAAGGTTGGAAATGACATTACAGACCTAGGATTCCTGATAAAAATGTGAATGACAGAATCTCTAAATAATAAATACCAAGAAGTAGCACTTAATGACCAGAAGAAAGGCAGGTGCAATCATTGCAATAAGCAGGAACACAGGCGTGGCAAAACTGGGTATTACTTTTAAAAAAGAAGATAGAGTAAATAAATAAAATATGGAGTTCCCACATCAAGATAGATGGGCAGGGTGTTGCTCAATTTACACAATGAGAATAAATCAAGAACAGATGAATAGCAGACTAGTTCAGGTTTCCCTCCTTGATCTGTTCCTCCCTCTACATCACTCCCACTTTCCACTCACCATCTCTTGAACAGTTTGGAGAACTGGGTTGAGTCTCAGACTTTTGTTTGAAGACTATCTGCTGAAGGACAGGACAGATCTCTAAGAGGTGGCACCAAGCAGTGTCATGATAGCATGAAGTCATAATTCCCATACTCCTTTTCCAAAGATTCTTAAGACCCTTTACTCAAGGGACTATGCATTGGATAAAGAGAAATATCCAGAACTTTCAAGGACTGTTCACTCAGAGTCAAAACTAAAACTGATATCCTGAGGCCCAGAATGATTCAACAGTCCTCCTAATAGAAAAGACATGGGAGGGAGCCAGATAATAAACAGAATTCTGGCCTTCATCTGGCACATGGATGTCCACAGACCCATCAGGTGGTCTTTTCTGAGACCTCTAAATATATTATTGGATTGCACATCTTTGCTAATTGGCAGATCCTTCCCATTGGTTTCTTGTTCTGTGTATAATTAATGTCATTTACAAAGATTTAAAGAAGGCAGAAGTAGTAGTCTCTGTCTTATTCTCATTTATGACACCAGTTTAACATCTGTTAAAAATAAGGGATGGATAATTGCCTAGAACAGTAGAAAACTAAACTTTACAAAATAGCAACATCCATTGCATTTGCTCTGCAAATACGGTATTTTTCTGGAGCAGAGTAACACAGCCTTCAGTGTGAGGTACAGAAAATGTATGTATTTCTATCTCTTTCAAAAGGAAGAAACAAAATAAGTTTGCATCCATGTGAAATAGACAACTGTAAACTACAGAGTCTGGAGAAGGGAATGGCAAACCACTTCAGTATTCTTGCCTTGAGAACCCCATGAACAGTATGAAAAGGCAAAATGATAGGATACTGAAAGAGGAACTTCCCAGGTCAGTAGGTGCCCAATATGCTACTGGAGATCAGTGGAGAAATAACTCCAGAAAGAATGAAGGGATGGAGCCAAAGCAAAAACAATACCCAGTTGTGGATGTGACTGGTGATAGAAGCAAGGTCCGATGCTGTAAAGAGCAATATTGCATAGAAACCTGGAATGTCAGGTCCATGAATCAAGGCAAATTGGAAGTGGTCAAACAGGAGATGGCAAGAGTGAACATTGCACTCTAAGAATCAGCGAACTAAAATGGACTGGAATGGGTGAATTTAACTCCGATGACCATTATATCTATTATTGCGGGCAGGAAACCCTTAGAAGAAATGGAGTAGCCATCATGGTCAACAAAAGAGTCCAAAATGCAGTACTTGGATGCAATCTCAAAAACGACAGAATGATCTCTGTTCGTTTCCAAGGCAAACCACTCAATATCACGGTAATCCAAGTCTATGCCTCAACCAGTAACGTTGAAGAACCTGAAGTTGAATGGTTCTATGGAGACCTACAAGACCGTTTAGAACTAACATCCAAAAAAGATATCCTTTTCATTATAGGGGACTGGAATGCAAAAGTAGGAAGTCAAGAAACACCTGGAGTAACAGGCAAATTTGGCCTTGGAATACGGAATGAAGCAGGGCAAAGGCTAATAGAGTTTTGCCAAGAAAATGCACTGGTCATAGTGCATTTTCTCTTCCAACAACACAAGAGAAGACTCTATACATGGACATCACCAAATGGTCAACACTGAAATCAGATTGATTATATTCTTTGCAGCCAAAGATGGAGAAGCTCTATACAGTCAGCAAAAACAAGACCAGAGCTGACTGTGGCTCAGATCATGAACTCCTTATTGCCAAATTCAGACTGAAATTGAAGAAAGTAGGAAAACATCTAGAACATTCAGGTATGACCTAAATCAAATCCCTTATGATTATACAGTGGAAGTGAGAAATAGATTTAAGGGACTAGATCTGATAGATAGAATGCCTGATGAACTATGGACTGAGGTTCATGACATTGTACAGGAGACAGGGATCAAGACCATCCCCATAGAAAAGAAATGCAAAAAAGCAAAATGGCTGTCTGGGGAGGCCTTACAAATAGCTGAGAAAAGAAGAGAAATGAAAAGCAAAGGAGAAAAGGAAAGATATAATCATCGGAATGCAGAGTTCCAAAGAATAGCAAGAAGAGATAAGAAAGCCTTCCTCAGCTATCAATGCAAAGAAATAGAGGAAAACAACAGAATGGCAAAGACTAGATATCTCTTCAAGAAAATTAGAGATACCAAGGGAACATTTCATGCAAAGATGGGCTCAATAAAGGACAGAAATGGTATGGACCTAACAGAAGCACAAGGCATTAAGAAGAGGTGGCAAGAATACACAGAAGAACTGTACAAAAAAGACCTTCACAACCCAGATACTCACAATGGTGTGATCACTCACCTAGAGCCAGACATCCTGGAATGTGAAGTCAAGTGGGCCTCAGAAAGCATCACTATGAACAAAGCTAGTGGAGGTGATGGATTTCCAGTTGAGCTATTCCAAATCCTGAAAGATGATGCTGTGAAAGTGCTGCACTCAATATGCCAGCAAATTTGGAAAACTCAGCAGTGGCCACAGGACTGGAAAAGGTCAGTTTTCATTCCAGTCAATGCCAGACAATGCCAAAGAATGCTCAAACTACCGCACAATTGCACTCATCTCACACACTAGTAAAGTAATGCTCAAAATTCTCCAAGCCAGGCTTCAGCAATACATGAACTGTGAACTTCCTGATGTTCAAACTGGTTTTAGAAAAAGCAGAGGAACCAGAGATAAAATTGCCAACATCCGCTGGATCATGGAAAAAGCAAGAGAGTTCCAGAAAAACATCTGTTTCTGCTTTATTGACTATGCCAAAGCCTTTGACTGTGTGGATCACAATAAACTGTGGAAAATTCTGAAAGAGATGGGAATACCAGACCACCTGACCTGCCTCTTGAGAAATCTGTATGCAGGTCAGGAAGCAACAGTTAGAACTGGACATGGAACAACAGACTGGTTCCAAGTAGGAAAAGGAGTACGTCAAGGTTGTATATTGTCACCCTGTTTATTTAACTTATATGCAGAGTACATCATGAGAAACGCTGGGCTGGAAGAAGCACAAGCTGGAATCAAATTTGCCGGGAGAAATATCAATAACCTCAGATAAGCAGATGACACCACCCTTATGGCAGAAAGTGAAGAGAACTCAAAAGCCTCTTGATGAAAGTGAAAGAGGAGAGTGAAAAAGTTGGCTTAAAGCTCATCATTCAGAAAACGAAGATCATGACATTTAGTCCCATCACTTCATGGCAAATAGATGAGGAAACAGTGGAAACAGTGTCAGACTTTATTTTTTGGGCTCCAAAATCACTGCAGATGGTGACTGCAGCCATGAAAATAAAAGACGCTTACCCTTGGAAGAAAAGTTATGACTAACCTAGATAGCATATTGAAAGCAGAGACATTACTTTGCCAACAAAGGTTCGTTTAGTCAAGGCTATGGTTTTTCCAGTGGTCATGTATGGATGTGAGAGTTGGACTGTGAAGAAGGTAGAGAGCCGAAGAATTGATGCTTTTGAACTGTGGTGTTGGAGAAGAGTCTTGAGAGTCCCTTGGACTGCAAGGAGATCCAACCAGTCCATTCTGAAGGAGATCAGCCCTGGGATTCCTTTGGAAGGAATGATGCTAAAGCTGAAACTCCAGTACTTTGGCCACCTCATGCAAAGAGTTGACTCACTGGAAAAGACTCTGATGCTGGGAGGGATTGGGGGCAGGAGGAGAAGGGGATGACAGAGGATGAGATGGCTGGATGGCATCCCCGACTCCATGTACATGAGTCTGAGTGAACTCCGGGAGTTGGTGATGGACAGGGAGGCCTGGCGTGCTGTGATTCTTGGGGTCGCAAAAAGTCGGACACGACTGAGCGACTGAACTGAACTGAACTGAAGGACCCATAGTTTAGGGATAACCAGGATCCGGGCAAATACATCAGACAAGCTGCCCAGTTCAGCAGAAATACTAGCTGAGTTTTAGTACATATTTTTAAGATAATTACATTTTTATTTTTATTTATTTATTTTTTTAAAGGAGCCCTAAAGCTCTCAGGCCAGTAAGAAAGTTCGAGCCCTCGTTCTTCCTCACCACAGCGACCTCCGCCATTGCCCTATAATTACATTTTTAAACATAAGAAAAATTTTGGGTGCAGATGGCTTCAGAGAATATGTTAAGATAGTAAACTCCTTAACTTGTATTACAAGGCTGGCATAATATTAATAACTTTAAACTAGCTAGTGAGCTTAACTAATGAGCTTAACCTGGTTTACCTTGTTAATTCAACCTAATAGTAACATTATAAGAAAGTAAGTAGTGATGATTCTCCTGAATGCTAAATCTATTAGCAGTAAATTCAACCCAGTGCTGCACAGAGATGACAGAACATCATGCCAGGTTAGATTTTGCAATGGAATGCATGGTTGCTTTAAAATTTGAAAATTAAAGTAATTCAAGGAACGAAAAAGTAAATTTGCATGCTTTTCTCAATACATATGGAACCAAATTTTGATAAAATTCAACACTCATTTATAGTAGAAACTTAGTAAACTTGAAGGCTAAATCTTTAGTTTAAGATGTACCTATAAAAGCATGCAGCAAACATCAGATAAACAGTGAAATACTAAAATTCAGCTCTTCACTATCCAAAATCAAAGTTGCTATCATCACCTGCATTTAGCACTGTACTGCAAACTTTAAGAAGGCAACTAAGAAGAGTAAAATGGAAAGGTCTAAGAGCAGAAAAAGAAAAAAAATACAGCTGCCATCACTTGTATCTGATATGAAAACAGGTATTTAAAATCCAACAGAATCGATGCATACACTGTCAGAACCGATAAGTAGCTTCAGCAAGTTTTATATCTATATAACAGCAACAATTAGGAAGTAAATATCAGAAAATATGCTATTTAGAATAGCATACCCAAACATCAAATATCTATGCATAAGACTACTACACATCAAAAATTATGAATCATTATTTTGAGAAATGTTTTTAAAAAGCTAAATCAAGGAAAGATATAGTATGCTCATGAATTGGGAGACACAGATTGTAAACGTTAATTTTGCCTAAATTCACCAATGTAATTCCAATTACAATCCCCTCAGTTATTTATTTACTTATTTCTTGACTGGAGGAATTAACATGCTGATTCTAAGATGTGTAAGAAAAACTTAAAGGGAATATTCTTCTTGAAAAACAAGACATTAATGAGGACAGTGCGGTATTGACATAAACATTGACAAATAGGCTGATGGTGGTGAACAGGTGTCAGCAAACTGTAGCTATGAGTCAAATCTGGCCTGCCACCTGTTTTTGGAAGTACTTTTACTGGAACAGAGCCATGTGCATTCATCTATGTAGGGTTTTTGACTGCTTTTGTGCTACTATGACAGAGTTGAATAGGTGTGATAGAGAGCACATGACCCCCAAATTTTAAATATTTATTCTCTGACATTAGAGAAGTTTGCCTATTTTTAGTATAGAATATAGAGTTCAGAAATAAGTCAATAAATAAACAGATACCTGAATCAACATTATGTTACCATTAAACAATGGAGTTAAGGAGGCTTTTCAACAAAGTGTGCTTTGTAAATTGAATCATTATATGCAAAAAGCAATTATCCCTGACCTCAATCTTAAACCATGCACAAAAATCAATTTCATTTAAAAGTTAAACAAATAAAGCTTCTCCAAAATAACACAGGAGATGTTAAAAGATTTAGAAAAATAATTTAAAAGACCTAACCACTGATAAAAAGCAATAATCAAAAAGGAATAAATATACTAAAACAAATCAAATCAAGAGGTTCTGATTTTCAAAAGACATCAATAATAAAGAGGTAAGCCACATAGTGGGAGAATAAATTATCAATCCAAAGAACCAACAAGACTCTAGTTCTTTCAAATATAAATACACAGTGAGCTAGCTAGATTGACCCAATAAAAAATAGGCAAGAAACTAGAGGATATCCAAATAACCTGTTCACATAAAATGGTGCTCCACATTATTAGTCAATCAGTAACATGTGTATTTAAAGCACAACAAAACAGAATGACTAAATTAAAAAGACTCATCATACAAAGTCTTGGTGAGGATATGGAATCAACTGGAAGCCTTGTCTGCTGAATGGAGTGTAAACTGGTAAAACCACTTCTAGCAGTATCTACTACAGCTGAATATACACAAAATCTATGATCCAGTAATTTTCATTTCTTAGTCTATATTCAGAATATATATAGATATACATATACACATCATATGTGTATATGATGCATATACACATCAAAAGACCTGTATAAGAACGTTCATAGCATTAGAATTTATAATAGCTTCATGATGAAAAAAATAGCATACTAATACAATGAATAAAATTGAAAAATGAAATTATGAAATTAAAGAAGCTTGACATAAATGAATATATGCTACATGACTGTATTTATGTAAAGTTTAAAAACTGACAAAACTTATTCATAGTAACAGAGGCCAGGATGCTGAGGAGGAAATAGGTTTGGGCTCTGTTCTGTGAGGTTGGTAATATTCTGTTTATTGATCTGGAAGAATTGCTACATAGATGTGCTCACTTGCCAAAACTCACCAGTTGTACAACTATGATATGTACAATTTTCTGTACAAGAGTTTTAGTTCATTAATGTGTTCAATTTTTTAAAAAGGATAACACATAGTAAGACAGGGGTAAGACAGGGACAATTTTCTGTATAAGTGTTTTAGTTCATTAATATGTTCAATTTTTTAAAAAGGATAACACATAGTAAGACAGGGGGAAGACAGGGAGTAGGGAGTGGGAAGGAACAGCATGATATTTTAGGTATGTGATCAGGGAAGCCCTTTCCAAAGGGAGCATATTTTATCAGCAATCTTAAAGAAGTGAAACCATGTGAAGAGCTAAGGTCAGAATATTCCAGGCAGAGGGAATATCAATGCAAAGGCTCTGAGATGGTGCCATGCTTGGTGTTTGTGATGAGCATCAAAAAGATCAATTTGGCTTGAGTGGAGTACGTGAGAAGGAGATGATCACAAGTCCGATCGGCTGGGCATGTATGAAACAACTGAATGAATATCTTGTGTGTATGTTGTTGTTTCTGGTCTTAATATCATTGCTCTTTGTTACCTATTCATTAAGCATACATGTATGTTCAGCCACTCAATCATGTCCCAATTCTGTGTGACCCCATGCCAGGCTCCTTTGTCTATTGAACTTTTCCAGGCAAGAATACTGGAATGGGCTGCCATTTCCTACTCCAGGGGATCTTCTCGACCCAGGGATCAAACACGTGTCTCTTGTGTCTCCTGCACTGGCAGGGAGATTCTTTACCACTGAACGACTTGAGAAGCCCTAAGTATACATAGCACACTGTAAAATGATTTTAAAAATCCTACCTACTAACTTCAGAAAAACAGATTTAAAATGAGGGAAATAAATTTGCTCAGTTGAAGAGCTTATTCCTTTTTTTTTTTTTTTTTTGCTTATTCCTGTTTAACTCAATCTTTAAAGTTCTGTCCATCCTACACAATTTCTAATGAAGACAAAAACCATTAGTTAATCAAGAAAACAGGTTGAGAAAAAATTGTTAGTAAAAGCATAATCTGTTCATTCACTGATCATTTTTGAAAAAAGAGTTACATGCATTCTCTCTCTCCCCCTATATATATATATGAAAGTTTACACAGAGATAATGCTAGATATAAGACTTTGCACCAGCAATCCAGCAATAATGGAAACAATGGACTGGTTCCAAATTGGGAAAGGAATACATCAAGGCCATATATTTTCACCTTGCTTATTTAACTTATATGCAGAGTACATCATGCAAAATCCCAGGCTAGATTTAGCACAAGCTGGAATCAAGACTACCAGGAGAAATATCAATGGAAACAGAAAAACAGAACATCATACTTTAAAGGGACATATCACAGTTAACCTAGTAGAGATTAACCTAGTCAATCTCTACTAGGGTTATCCAGGAATATTAATAACTTATATATGCAGATGACACCACCCTTATGGCAGAAAGTGAAGAGAAACTGAAGAGCCTCTTGATGAAAGTGAAAGAGCAGATTGAAAAATCTGACTTAAACCTCAACATTCAAAAAAAGAAGATCATGGCATCTGGTCCCATCACTTCATGGCAAATAGATGGGAAAACCATGGAAACAGTGACAGACTTTATTTTCTTGGCTCCAAAATCACTGCAGATGGTGACTGCAGCCATGAAATTAAAAGATGCTTGTTCCTTGGAAGAAAAGCTATGACCAACCTAGACAGCATATTAAAAAGCATAGACATTTCTATGATGACAAATGTCCGTCTAGTAAAAGCTATGGTTTTTCCAATAGTCATGTATGTACGTGAGAGTTGGACCATAAAGAAAGCTGAGCGCCAAAGAATTGATGCTTTTGAACTGTGTGTTGGAGCGGACTCCTGAAAGTCCCTTGGACTGCAAGGACATCCCACCAGTCAATCCTAAAGGAAATCAGTCCTGAATATTCATTGGAAGGGCTGATGCTGAAGCTGAAGCTTCAATACTTTGGCCACCTGATGTGAAGAACTGACTCACTAGAAAAGACCCTGTGATACTGGGAAACACTGAAGGCAGGAGCAGAAAGGGCCCACAAAGGATGAGATGGTTGGATGGCATCACCAACTCAAAGGACAAGAGTCTGAGCATGCTCCTGGTGTTGGTGATGGACAGGGAGGCTTGGCATGCTGCAGTCTATGGGGTCACAAAGAGCTGGGCATGACTGAGCAACTGAACTTGCTGACTGACTATACCACACTCTAACTCTGTGAGACTTTTCCCATATCAGTTTAAAAATACTAGTGTCAACATCACCAACAATAGTAAAACAACACATGCAATAACAACAAAATAAAAACTTAAAGTCTTGAGACAATACAGAGTTCCCTGAGAACTGGGAGTGACCTGTAATGACACTGCAATCCTGCTGCCTAGAAGGAGCTGTTCCAAAGCAGGAGGCTGTGAACAAGTTAGAAAACTCCGACTTTCCTTTTCTTACCAAGTCTATGTTCAGTTCAGTCCAGTTCAGTCGTTCAGTCGTGTCCGACTCTTCGCGACCCCATGAACTGCAGCACGCCAGGCCTCCCTGTCCATCACCAACTCCCAGAGTTCACTCAGACTCACGTCCATCGAGTCAGTGATGCCATCCAGCCATCTCATCCTCTGTCAGCCCCTTCTCCTCCTGCCCCCAATCCCTCCCAGCATCAGAGTCTTTTCCAGTGAGTCAACTCTTCGCATGAGGTGGCCAAAGTACTGGAGTTTCAGCTTTAGCATCAGTCCTTCCAAAGAAATCCCAGGGCTGATCTCCTTCAGAATGGACTGGTTGGATCTCCTTGCAGTCCAAGGGACTCTCAAGAGTCTTTTCCAACACCACAGTTCAAAAGCATCAATTCTTTGGTGCTCAGACTTCTTCACAGTCCAACTCTCACATCCATACATGATCACTGGAAAAACAATAGCCTTGACTAAACGAACCTTTGTTGGCAAAGTAATGTCTGTGCTTTCAATACGCTATCTAGCTTGGTCATAATTTTCCTTTCAAGAAGTAAGCGTCTTTTAATTTCATGGCTGCAGTCACCATCTGTAGTGATTTTGGAGCCCCAAAAATAAAGTCTGACACTGTTTCCACTGTTTCCTCATCTATTTCCCATGAAGTGATGGGACCAGATGCCATGATCTTTGTTTTCTGAATGTTGAGCTTTAAGCCAACTTTTTCACTCTCCTTTTTCACTTTCATCAAGAGCCTTTTTAGTTCCTCTTCACTTTCTGCCATAAGGGTGGTGTCATCTGCATATCTGAGGTTATTGATATTTCTCCCGGCAAATTTGATTCCAGCTTGTGTTTCTTCCAGTCCAGCGTTTTTCATGATGTACTCTGCATATAAGTTAAATAAACAGGGTGACAATATACAGCCTTGACGTACTCCTTTTCCTATTTGGAACCAGTCTGTTGTTCCATGTCCAGTTCTAACTGTTGCTTCCTGACCTGCATACACATTTCTCAAGAGGCAGGTCAGGTGGTCTGGTATTCCCATCTCTTTCAGAATTTTCCACAGTTTATTGTGATCCACACAGTCAAAGGCTTTGGCATAGTCAATAAAGCAGAAACAGATGTTTTTCTGGAACTCTCTTGCTTTTTCCATGATCCAGCGGATGTTGGCAATTTGATCTCTGGTTCCTCTGCCTTTTCTAAAACCAGCTTGAACATCTGGAAATTCATGGTTCACATATTGCTGAAACCTGGCTTGGAGAATTTTGAGCATTAGTTTACTAGCATGTGAGATGAGTGTAATTGTGCAGTAGTTTGAGCATTCTTTGGCATTGCCTTTCTTTGGGATTGGAATGAAAACTGACCTTTTCCAGTCCTGTGGCCACTGCTGAGTTTTCCAAATTTGCTGGCATATTGAGTGCAGCACTTTCACAGCATCATCTTTCAGGATTTTAAATAGCTCAGCTGGAATTCCATCACCTCCACTAACTTTTTTCATAATGATGCTTTCTAAGGCCCACTTGACTTCACATTCCAGGATGTCTGGCTCTAGGTCAGTGATCACACCATCATGATTATCTGGGTTGTGAAGAACTTTTTGTACAGTTCTTCTGTGTATTCTTGCCACCTCTTCTTAATATCTTGTGCTTCCGTTAGGTCCATACCATTTCTGTCCTTTATCAAGCCCATCTTTGCATGAAATGTTCCCTTGTATCTCTAATTTTCTTGAAGAGATCTCTAGTCTTTGCCATTCTGTTATTTTTCTCTATTTCTTTGCATTGATCTCTGAGGAAGGCTTTCTTATCTCTTCTTGCTATTCTTTGGATCCCAGCATTCAGATGCTTATATTTTTCCTTTTCTCCTTTGGTTTTCGCTTCTCTTCTTTTCACAGCTATTTGTAAGGCCTCCCCAGACAGCCATTTTGCTTTTTTGCATTTCTTTTCCATGGGGATGGTCTTGATCCCTGTCTCCTGTACAATGTCACAAACCTCATTCCATAGTTCATCAAGCACTCTATCTCTCAGATCTAGGCCCTTAAATCTATTTCCAACTTCCACTGTATAATCATACGGGATTTGATTTAGGTCATACCTGAATGGTCTAGTGGTTTTCCCTAGTTTCTTCAATTCTATGTTAAGTCTATATTGAAGGGCCATAAATCTTGCTGATCGATAGTGGCACATCAACTGGCACACAGTCAGTACCAATTTGAAAAGATTTTTGCAGCTTCAGTTCAGTTCAGTTCAGTCGCTCTGTCGTGTCCGACTCTTTGCGACCCCATGAATTGTAGCACGCCAGGCCTCCCTGTCCATCACCAACTCCCGGAGTTCACTCAGACTCACGTCCATCCAGTCAGTGATGCCATCCAGCCATCTCATCCTCTGTCGGCCCCTTCTCCTCCGGCCCCTAATCCCTCTCAGCATCAGAGTCTTTTCCAATGAGTCAACTCTTTGCATGAGGTGGCCAAAGTACTGGAGTTTCAGCTTTAGCATAACTCCTTCCAAAGAAATCCCAGGGCTTATCTCCTTCAGAATGGACTGGTTGGATCTCCTTGCAGCTTAGCTAGCTCCTATTACCTGCCCCTTGCCCTCTCCTAAAATTTATGTTCACTCCAGCAGACAGCACCTCACAAAGTCAGTAATTTGTTACGCAGCTTGTCCTTTCCATTACAGCTTACTTAAGCGAGGGATTCCCTGGTAGCTCAGTTGGTAAAAAATCCGCCTGCAATGCAGGAGACCCTGATTGCAGGGTCAGTTCCTGGGTTGGGAAGATCTGCTGGAGAAGGAATAGTCTACCCACTCCAGTGTTCCTGGGCTTCCCTTGTGGCTCAGCTGGTAAAGAATCTGCTTGCAATGCTGGAGACCTGGGTTCGATCCCTGGGTTGGGAAGATCCCCTGAAGAAGGGAAAGGCTACCCACTCCACTATTCTGGCCTAGAGAATTCCACAGATTGTACAGTTCATGGAGTCACAAAGAGCTGGACATGACTGAGCGATTTTCACTTTCACTTATAAACAAACATCTCTATGAATCACCAGTAATGCTGCCAGGAGGGGAAACCAAATTTTAAGAGCAGCAGGTACAATCTGAACTGATGGGCAAAGCAACTTGGTGGGCAGTTTGCTTATCTGGCTCCCAAAGAATCAGTACTATGGCCACCACAATCCTAAGACTTTTGTGAGAAAGAAAAACGGAAGGTGTGCAATCAAAGGGAGTGCAGAAAGGAAACATTTTCCACAATTCACCATGAAGAAGAGAGGAATGAATGAGCAGATGAGACTCCAAGAAACTAACCAGCATAAACAAAATATTTCTATCATCCCAACACCTGGAAAGAGTGAACTGAATTTTAATCAACTTTGGTTGGCACAAATATTTTAAAAGGAATTTCCATTTTCTTGGGAAAGGATGATTAATAATTGTTTTACTTCAATGGTAGATCAGTACTTATTTCCGTGTCAGATCTCATTTAAAGATTTCAAGTATTGAGAATTCTACTATTTAACCATAAAACAGTTTTTCAGGAAAAGAAATATAATTCATAATGTGAAGTAAGAATCCTATTTATTTTTATAATTCTGAAGAATGAGGATTAATTCTTAGAAGGGCTAAATTTTCCATGGATGGAGAATGACTGCTTAATCTTTGCCTCCTCTCTCATAAATGTGGGCCAAACACACAAGTGCTTCATACACTCTCGGGTGATAGCTTTGTCCATATCCTTAAGTTGATCAAATATGCACCTTACGTTTCTATAGTAAATTATTTGAAATGTGTTAATATGTACAAATCACTCTGTAAGGTGAAAACATCATAAAGGATTATTTTCATTTATATACAGGTTAGAAAACAGACTTGCCAAGTTAACAATTGGTCTGAGGTCACAGATTTCTTTCTCTTTTCCATAAATAACTTATTATTGCTTTATTCTTACAGTCCAGAAAATCAAAAACTAAAGTCTATCTCTAAGAAATTCACTGACCTACAATGTCCAGGTCAAAAGTCTTTCCCCTCAGGGGCTGTTGATTTGAAAAGACAGTAGGAAGAAGTCAGCCTGGATTGGCATGAGGATTTTGTTTAAGACAAACAATTGGCGTGATATTATTTTGCTCATTTTTTTTCCTTGCCATGGAATATAACTTCTTTTTATCACACACATCATGAGAAGACATATAATCAAAAAATTAAAAAGTGAATACAGTATAGTCAACAACACTGTACTATAAACTTCAGAGTTGCCAAGAAACTAGATCTTAGTTATTCTCAACACAAACAGAAATAATAATTACGTGACATGATAGAGGTTTAGCTAACACTATGGCGGTGATCACATTGCAAAATATAAATGCATCAGATCAACAAAGTTGTACAGCTTAAACTTATACAACGTTATACGTTCAATTATAGTTCAACTTTAAAAATGAAAGAAAGGAATGTCAATGCTGCATTGGTAAACAATGTCAGCTATAAATCGGCACTTGCCATCTACCTCTGCAAGGATTAAATCATGTGCCCCTGCAGCTGCTGATTTTTAACACCCCCTGAAGGGAGTTCAGGGTGGAGAGCGGCAAGGAGGCACTCTGTGCTCTGAAGAACCGTCAGAACAGGTTTTCAGATAGTTAGGTATTTAGGGGAGCCAATTTTATGAGCCCAATTTTTGTATCTCCTCACATCTAGAAAAGCACTAAAATCCTTCACAGTAACGATTGTTTCCCGTGACTAGCAGAAATCTTCAGGAGACTAGTAGAATCCTTCTGGAAAAACATGGGATTGACTGCATGTACTCTCCCTTCACCAAAATCACATAAATACTGTCTTTCCCCCCACCTCTTCGGAGCAGCTTCTCAGTGCTATCTAAGTGCTGTCTCCTCAGCTATAATCTTCATTTTGCCCCCAGTAAAACTTAACTTTCAACTTGCATGTTGTTCGTTTTTTTTAAGTCGACACAATTTTCCTATAGACCTTCAGAAACTACTGTCTTCTGATTCATAAGTAGGTGTAAACGTACTGCAAGGATTGATCAAGAGGGTTCAGATCAAGAGTGTTCGGCTACTGTTACAGGGTCACTCTGGGATGGGCTTGCTCGTCTGAAGATAGAAGAGTACGGGAATCTGAAGACAGCATTATTCCCAAAGGATAGCATAAAGTGGGGAAAAAAGGAAAGGAAGACAGAATAAAGAATTCCCTTCTACCTATTTTCATCTCTTTTTCCCTTGGAATAATGGGATCATGATTTGTATTTTAGAGAATGCTTTGTTCTATCATGCTCTTTCTATTGCTATTAAAACAAAAATAAAATTTCCCTTCCTTTCTTAAAGCAATGCTTTGTTTCCCCTGCTTTTCTTTCTGATTGGAACTTCCAAAATAAATTGTGTTCAAGTGATTCACTTCCATGCATCATTGGGATACCTGCATGTCCATATGTCTTACCCCATAAACCATCAACATATATGTCTACCTACAAAGGCACACACGCATACAAACTCTGTCCCAGCATATACACGATTAAGGCATTTTATTTGTGTACTCACTTAATACACTCTTCTATGAAGTCTACCAAAGGTATTTAAAATGTCAGATTTATAAAAATTTTAATTCAATTTTTAAGCCTAAATTAACACATTTACTTCATTTTTTGCCTGCTATTTTCGATAACTTTGATTTCTTGGCTTTCAATGGAAGTTAAATTACGATATCTACCATAAACAGGATATTCATTCCTTTCTTCAAGAATCAAAATACCTATCATAATCTCTTGTTAATTCCTAACTTTTGTATGAATATTGGATGAAATGTTTACAAATGTAACATATATAAAATATTCAGAAGCTAAATAGCACAAATTAAAAAATGAAACAAAAAAGAAATCTAAAAATAATCTATCTTATAAAAAAGAGATGAAGACCTATATAATCCCTTCAGAAGAAACAGGTTTCATTAATAAAAAAGGACAGAAAATATATAATGAAGAATTATAAAAATAACACCTAACTACAAAAAATGCACAATATCTCATATTCAAACTTTGACTCCAAGTAGCATTGTTAATATATCAGCATGTTTTAGTTGCATACACATAAAATGAGACACACAGATTATTTCATTTCACAGCTCTGGGAGTTCTTTAGATCCTACACATGTTTAAAATTGCTATTTATATTTGATACAATTACTGTCTTTAAAAAATCAAATAGCATCTTTTATATTTTTATACTGAATAAAAGATGCACAGACTCTCTGCTTCCCACTAAGCTCACTGAATATGATATCCTGTACTACAGTTTTAGCAATCTGGGCTGGACGATGTTAAGAAAATACTACAATATACGAACTCTAGGAAGAAAGTGTTTATCATCAAGTATAGAAGGCTTGGCAAAATCATCAGTGATTGATATATTATTTTATTACTGTCCAGTTACTTACCATACAGATTTATGTTGATTTAAAGCATTTGCTTGCATGTGACCATGGGTAGCTTATTTCAGAGTACCAACATGTTTAAATATGAGGTGCTATGTATTAGACCTATTTTCTATTGAAGTCACATTTTTGTGCACATGAATTTCCTTTTACTTTTGAAAAGACATTTAGTCACAAATTCTATGCAACTTCCTTGCAGTCAGTTTAAAAACAGAAAGTTCTTTGATATTGGTAACATTCTACTCATTATTTTTCTAAAAAGATACTCTTAAAATGTGAATGACATTTATTTAGTAAGAAAATAGTATGATATAATATTTGGATGAAGTAAATATTCTCAAGCATCTGTAGTGAAGAAGACTATATGCTAAGGGCTTTAACTATCAGAAGAGAGATAGGTTAAATCACTGTACATAAAAAAGATTCTTAAATACTTTTTGCTATTCAACATTAAAAATGTTTGTTTCATTCATAGAAATTGAGTTCATTTCAAATAGCAGCTGATTGCTTCATTAAATCAGAACCAAATTACTAATTTCAGTATTAATGGTTAGCTTTGACATGTTTAAAAAGGGTAGAAGATACTTAATAGACTTGTCTTCCACCTTGAAACGAACTGTTCAGGGAAATGGAATTGTTCAAAGATACATTTTCTTTCTGCCAATCTGTGAGATATAATTATTCTCTTAATGAACCTCTCAACGAGTGGCAATCTTTCAGAACTTGAACAGGTAAAATATAATGATAATGGGAACAGCTTTATAAATATAAGGATAAAGTGAGGTTGTTATTTTATACCATATTATGGGATAATTAGAATAACAGTGCAGCAATTGAACTTTCTCAAAAAAGCCGCTTGTGGGCTCATTTAAATTAGTTATGTTTATCCATAGATGTTTTTAGTCTTTTTTCAAGTGACTGTCACTTTACAACATTCAGGCCTCAATTTTTAATTTACTCTGATTAATAGCTGTACTGTACACCAGCCAATAGACAATGCCTCAAACAGACACCACCTGCATCCAAGTTATAAATCTATAATTTGTCCAAGGAAGAATAATATGACTGTTTTTATTTAACCAGGAGAATAATTATTCAGTATGGAAGGAATTGTGATCTATATGAATCTCCATCAATTTCCACAAAAACATAGTTGGCTGGATATTGTCCAAGAAATTACCATTTCTATGCTAACTAGCTCTATCATGTATTTGTAAAAAGTAAAATTCATGGCAGTGGTTAGTTATTTTGGTTAAAGGTACATACAGGCTAAAGATAATTACTTATGGTGAGATTTGATTCTTTCAAGGAACAAGTCTCTTTGCTCTCTGCTAGATCCTACCCTGACCCTGGAACACTTTGGTAGTTACGACAACTGTCTGTAAGGAACACCAGGAGCCAGACTGGCGTATTCATTATATCCATTAAGGTAATCAAATATAAAACACTTATAAATAAAAAGGGGTAAAATAAAAAGTTCAATGTCTCTATCATGACATGAAATCATTAGACATAATATCACTTCAAAAGATGGTATAATTAAAGCTTCATTCTCAATAAGATTATATGTTTTCTTGGTTATTTTCTCTCGATGGAAAAGAAAATATGGTGTTTAATACAAATAGAAAAAAAAAAATGGAACCATGACTCATATTTAAGAATTTATGTAACTGATTTCATGTCTTTTTGATAGTTCTTTTGTGTTTACTGTTTAAAAAAAATTCTCTATAATCAGGACATATGAAACCATTTTTATATGTACTGATTAGCCAACACAACACCACCACCAATAGCACACGAACTCAAGATGAAAATAATATATTGGTAAGCTGTTCTAATCAACTTTAAAAGCTCTGTGTGTGCTGCTAATATGAAAAGATTGTCTCTCCTCCTTAGCTTCCCATTCTATTTCACCATCTCTTCAAAGTTATGTCCCAGAAAGCCTGAAAATTTATCTGCTGCTGCTGCTGCTAAGTCCCTTCAGTCGTGTCCGACTCTGTGCGACCTCATAGATGGCAGCCCACCAGGCTCCCCCGTCCCTGGGATTCTCTAGGCAAGAACACTGGAGCGGCAACCCACTCCAGTACTGATTACAGGAAAGCTATTTTAACTTCCCTATTAGCTGAGTGTCAAACCATCATCCTCAAATGACAAAGTTATTTGTATATATTTGCTTTATATTTAGGACACTTCTATGAATGGCCTCATATTGGGAAACTTTATGTGACTACTGTTTGAAAGCATACTCTACCAGTGTTAACGAGTCAAGACTTACATAATCAGCCAGTATTTATTTAACTTGGAAATATGCTTTGTATTTCTACCATGCACAGGTTAAATAGATTAAAATTTATACTGCAGTTTTAGCCTGAGTAAATAACTTGCCATTATTTAAAAAAAAACTCATGATTCTATGCTATGTCACAGAAACAAGTAAGATGGTTGTCTTATCCCTAATATCAGACATCAGCATTGTGGAGAAAATGACCTGTTAAAGCATTTATATTTTCCATCTTTCTCTGAATTTAAAATTAACCTCAGAAGTTGAATTTTAGTTAGAAAATAGTTAGAAATACAGAAATAATAGTCAGAAACACAGAAGAGTCTGGGAATAGCATTAGCAATTTGAAATGAAGAAGATACTTTGCCTCAGAAGACAGAGAAGGTAACAGCTGAACCTTCATTTAAAACTCCAAGTAAACAAATTCCTTTCCCTTTTCCCTTGCATCAATTGCCAAATCACATATTTTTCAAAACGCAACCATTACTAAAACCTCATTTTTTTTTCAAATTTCCTAGATTTATTAGGTGAAAGCAAATGGCCCCTTGTTCTACAATTCCTATCTACCTGTTCTTTGGATTTTCTTCATTTTCCTAATTTCAATTTGTTTTCAGGAATAAACCTTTAATTTCAATGATATCATTAATATGTATAAGAAAACACCACATTTCTGTTTAAATGATAACTTATACTGTATTATGTCCAAAATAATTTTGTAGCCTTACTGATTTCACTATAATAAATTCAAGAGTTGTACTGCATGTCAGATTTTATTTCTATAATTATACTGTCTGTCAGATTTTGAAACTTTGACTATTGAACATGGGGTATAGGGCAATAATCCTAGTCACAAAATGGTATTTCATATAGCTCCATAATAAATAAAATAATTTTCTAAAGATTGATATTTTAAGTTTTTATAGTGTCATGACAAACAGGAATTTCATAAATACTTCTTCAATATATGCATGATTTTATAGGACAGCTAGGGAAGTTATGACCAACCTAGACAGCATATTAAAAAACAGAGACGTTACTTTGCCAACAAAGGTCCATCTAGTCAAAGCTATGGTTTTTCCAGTAGTCATGCATGAATGTGAGAGTTGGATTATAAAGAAAGCTGAGCGCCAAAGAATTGTTGCTTTTGAACTGTGGTGTTGGAGAAGACTCTTGAGAGTCCCTTGGACTGCAAGGAGATCCAACCAGTCCATCCTAAAGGAGATCAATCATGAATATTCATTGGAAGGACTGATGTTGAAACTGAAACTCCAATACTTTGGCCACCCGATGCGAAGAACTGACTCATTTGAAAAGACCCTGATGCTGGGAAAGATTGAAGGTGAGAGGAGAAGGGGACAGTAGGAGATGGCACAGGACGAGATGGCTGGATGGCATCACCGACTTGATGGACATGAGTTTGAGTAGACTCTAGGAGTTGGTGATGGACAGGGAGGCCTGGAGTGTTGCAGTCCATGGGGTCACAAAGAGTCGGACACAACTGAGCAACTGAACTGAACTGAAAGGCCAAATATAAGAGCAGATGATCTTATATTTTGAAAATATATTTTTATACATAAGAAATGTTTTGTATTTTATAACTTCTTTTTATAGTTGTTTATAAATTTTAAATTCATGCCTTTTGTAAAAAATAAAACTAAAAAAAGGAGAGAGACCTATCACATTAATATATCCAGGCCTATGATGTAATTTTCAAATGGCAAAGAGAAATTTTGATATTTAGATGGCTTTATTAAGTACTTGCTATTACTTGCATTATCCATTGCTAGAAATTTTCAAAGGAGGCAGTTTAAAAACATAGAAACTCAACTTGAGACATCTCCTTAAAGGTTACTAGACAGCAAATGTGTGGATTTATCTATTTTAAACTAATGAAATTGTCATGGTATTGGTATACGCATATATCTCTGTAAAATGCAACATCTCAAATGCCATGATCTTTTTTCAGCAATTTTAACATCGAGGTATAATAATGCAACATGAAATCCTTTTTTTGCTTCTAAATGTAATTGATTTAATCACTGAATTTAAATGCCTGGAAATTGTTCTACTTGCTGGTGTTTGAATGCCAAATTCATCATCTACAGTTCTAAAATGAATGTTGCAGTTATATTTAGACAACTTAAAAAAAAATGCCTTCTAAATTACCCTACATAACCCATAGAAATGTCTATAAAATGTATAATGCATGACAAATGTCCATTTTTATCAAATTTCAGGTGTGGGTTAGTTGCTCAGTCGTGTCCAACTCTTTGCAACCCTATGGACTGTAGCCCGCCAGGCTCATCTATCCATGGGATTCTCCAGGCAAGAATACTGGAGTGAGTTGCCATTCTCTTCTCCAAAGTTACAAAAGGTAATTGTAACTTTTACAAGGAGTAGGAAGTGTTCGATTCTTATTATTTAAATATCCTTTGTGCAGTTTTCTAGGCAAAACAGTAACAGCACACATAGGTTAATCCCAACTCTTCGAGAACTCACAATCCCCATTTTAATGATAAAGACCTTGAAGCCAATAACCTTATTTATTTTCAGAAACAAAATTCAACTTTAGCCAAGCTGTCACAGATCTCAACTCATTTGTTTTCTTCAATAAGTTCGGCTTGGACTGACCTTCTTTTCCTTTCTACTTCTTCAGAGTTTTCAAAAAAATAGATAAAGTCATTTGATATAGAGAGTCCATGACAGTTAATCACATACACAGTTTTACCCTCTAGCTCCTAAAAAGAATGAGAGTTTTAGTCTCCCCAGTACAGAGTACAGACATCAAATAAGGTGGGGTAGGGATATGTGCAGTGTAAGCTTATTTGGGGGGAACTTATACATAGTAAATTTCATACGAGATAATGAAGAATAAAAAAATATGTTTACACTAAGTATACAAAAGTGGGGTTATGCAAATAAAACAAAGTGCTGGAATCTGTAATATTAGCCTTCATGAAGTCCCACCATCAGTTTTTTCCATATCCACATACTTCCTCTATTATTTTTTAGTTTTGGCTCAGTGGTAAAGAATCCGCCTCTAACACTAGAGCCGCAGAAGACGTGGGTTCAAACCCTGGGCCAGGAAGATGCCCTGGAGGAAGTCACGGCAACCCACTGCAGTATTCTTGCCTGGAGAATCCCATGGACAGAGGAGCCTGGCAGGTTACAGTCCAGAGGGTTGCAAAGAGTTGGACGTTACTGAAGCAACTTAGCACAGCACTATTTTAATTAAATGAACTTATTTCAAAAATGAAATTATTTAAAATTACAAATTAAGAAAAAAGTACCCCTTACCAAAAAGAAAACAGCAGCCACTGTACATATAAAAACTATCACACTTTAAAATATTCATCTGAGTACAGCTCAGTTTTCCTTCAGTGGAGTATATGCTACCCTGAGAAATTTGGCCCAAAGAAAAGAATTAGCATTGGTAAATTGGAATGAAAACACTGAAGATTTTATTGACAATATCATACGTTAATTAGCTTTTAAAATAAACTTTTCTATCTGTATCCATATCTGGGGTAGACAGTCACCTAGTTAATGAGGTTTCAAGCAGGAAGTCCAGCTGCTCCTGACAGTACCTCCCTTAGCTTTTGGCAAATGTTTGAAATTCTACGGCTTGAATGTAATTACTTTTGCTCACTGGTTTTCAAACTTTTTAAAGCAGTCAACCTTTTTTTTTTTTTAAATGAAGCAGTATTTTTAAGACCAGTAAATTAAAAATAAAATTAGAATTTTATGTCTGCAAATATATTTCAGAGGTTCAAATTGCTAACACCTGTGATATAGTCACTCTATGGGAATAATGGAGTTATTATGAGGAGGGCAGCTGCAGCGTTATAGGCAGCCTATTTTTTATTGATTTCTGGAGTTCTTTTGTTGTTGTCGTATGACGTCGTATGATATTCTGATCAAGCTGCTGCTGCTGCTAAGTCACTTCAGTCATGTCCGACTCCGTACGACCCCATAGATGGCAGCTCATCAGGCTCCCCCGTCCCTGGGATTCTCCAGGCAAGAACACTGGAGTGGGTTGCCATTTCCTTCTCCAGTGCATGAAAGTGAAAAGGGAAAGTGAAGTCACTCAGTCGTGTCCGACTTTTAGCGACCCCATGGACTGCAGCCCACCAGGCTCCTCCGTCCATGGGATTTTCCAGACAAAAGTACTGGAATGGGGTGCCATTGCCTTCTCCAATCCTGATCAAGACAGATACGTAATTGTAAATGACATGAACTTTGTACCTCTCACTTGACAGTCTTGCACCATTCTGCATTCCTTACTGGAAAATGGTATAGTTAGACTTTTATCTTCAAAGCTTAAAACCATTAGAATACGTAAAAACTGCTTACATTACTTGAGAGGTCCTTGATGTTAAAAAATAATGTTTACAAGTATCCTTTTAGTATAGTTTTTCAACTTTGTCAATAAAATTTACTTGCTGCATGCTTCAGATGTTAACTCAAAGTTTCAATTAGTCAAATTTGTCTTATTTCTGCATATTATCTGAAACTGTTTCAGTTTCATCGTTGTCTCTTTAGCAGAAGTTGTGAGCATGTTTGTATCATAAATCTCTGTTAAAACTCCATTGTAGTACAAACTTCTTATTTGGCGGAGACAGTTAACTAATGCAATTTCCTATAACGCAAAAACTTTTCTAAGTGACTTCCATTTTCATTAAAAGTATTAATTACATTATTATCACCACCTTGTTTTCATTTCCTTTGATTGTTAAGCTCTGTTTATTGCTTGTGCCAAGCAAAAGTACCTGAGCTTGCTGGCCTTTTAGTTGTGATTCACATACACTGTGGTGGTAATGTACCCATTTGTACAATTTTCCTCATTAAATATACAATGATGTATATTAAAATGACCATTGCACAGCTAGAACTTTCCAATTAATGTCACATTTATCTATTTACTCATTTAGACATGTATATGTTTACAAACATGTGTGTAGAAAGAAATAACCATCATGTTCTCCATCTATCTACAGATCAATCCAGCCACTGGGAAGAAGAGGAGGTGGAACAGGAGGAAGAAAGGAAGCTGCTTTGTGTAGTAACACAATTTGATGATTTAAGAATAGTCAATATGACAAAATGTTTCTATAGAATGCACTTTACAGGGTTTTGTTATAGGTTTTCTGCTGTTGTTTCAAAATATGACAGAAATGAATTATAAACAAGAACCACAGTTATAGCTCAATGGAACACAGTATGAAAAATAATGGTTTAGCTGAAGGCCTTTGCTTCTCTTAAAATGCAAATACCTCTACATTCATGGGCAGTCATTTATATATTAATGTGAAGGAATTTATTAGATATCTTTCTGATGCTCGGATTTAATGCAGAAGTGGAGAAGAATATTTACTTAGCAACTGAAAGAAATGGGAAAGACTATTAAGGCTAAGGGCACTGAATATCAAATTTAATGATTTCACAAATTTGCTTAAAGACCATGCTGTCAATATATGATACACACATTTGTATTTCCTAAAGAAGTAAAAGAAAGCAGACAACAAAAATAAAACAAAAAGACCAATGCACAAAGAAAATGTCTGAATTAGATAAATGTACAAAAATGTTTCAGAATTGCATCCAACTGTTCTAGAATATTTTACTAGAACAATAATATAATTAAATTAATTACTTATAATTTTGATCAACTCGAATTAAATCAACCGTAAAGTTTCCAACAAGTGAATTTATTAAGTGAAGATACTCTGATCTGATACTCTCAGTGTCTTCAAAGATTGCAAGCAAATAAATTGTGTAGGAGTTGCAGATCATGTAGGGCAAAGTATAAATGAGTATGTCATGCTCCAAACCTGATCTTGTACCTTATATTTATGACATTAAAAAATTAAAACAAACTTGCAAATTTTTTTCTTAATTTAAATCTTTCCACTAAAGAATTAAACATTCTTTATTTCAAGAATCAAGTTAGATATGCTCCCCCACCTTCCAACCACCAAAACTTCCTAAAGTTTATGGCAACAAGCTTACATTTTAATACAGCAAAAATTTAGTTTAAACTTCAAATCTTTTACAGAGCCATATCAGAAAGTTGCTAGTTAATATTTAAAGAAGTGCATCTTAAAAAGAAGACATTTAAATTATTAACCTATTTAATTTATTTAATTCTATCTTTCTAAGAGTGAAATTATTAATTTGAACCTAGGTTAAATAAGAAAACTTGTTGGACTAGAATTATATTCTCTGTATTTCATTCTACAGACAATACCTGTCCTTTTATGTAAATTTGAAAATACAGTTAGATTTAAAATACTGATTGACCTTTAATACTATTTATGATTTTGGCATCAAGAAATTGAAAACAAGATCAAATGATAGAAACAATTACCATTTCAAAGACGGATACATGCAGATATTTTAAGTAGTAAGTTTCTTTCATTGCTGATAATTAAGTATAACATTTAAGAATTGATAGAATGAATGTGAAATCAAAACTTAGAAACATTTTGAGATATTCTTAACTATTCTGTTGTGAAACATATCAAAATGAAAAAATCTTGATAAAATTAATAAAAGAAAAGACTGGTTAATATAGAAATCTTTACAAAAATATTCAGCTGATAAGGTAATTTTAAGCATTAACCTGCTCTAGTATTCTTCCATGGAAAATTCCACAGACAGAGGAGCCTGGTGGGCTACAGTCCATAGAGTCATGAACAGTTGGACATGACTGAGTGACTGAGCAAGCATACTGATCTTGAAGTAAAATTAATCCAAACTTACAAGCACATTTGGTACAGAGAGTAGAAAAACAGTTTAGCCAAATCCATTATAAAGCATGCTTTTGTACTAATACAACTTTTGAAAACTCTGATTTCTGATGTTTTTCCTGATCTTTGTACGCCCTGGTGGCTCAGATGGTAAAGCGTCTGCCTACAATGTGGGAGACCTGGGTTCAGGAGATCTCCTGGAGAAGGAAATGGCAACCCACTCCAGTATTCTTGCCTGGGAAATCCCATCGACGGAGGAGCCTGGTAGGTTACAGTCCAGGGGGTTGCAAAGAGTCATACACAACTGAGCAACTTCACTCACTCGTACTGAGAAAAATGCATCCTTAAGTCACAAACTCTGTAGTTTCTCACTTCTTTCTTTCCCAAGATTATGGAAACTCGAAACCAACAGTTTCATAGTACAAAGCAAGAAGATAGGATGGGAAGAGAGACCTTTTTCTAGAGTTATAGGCACTGACAGTCTATACTTCTGGCTGATCTGTCTGTTCTTCACACCAAATGTGTATTCCTCAGCATACCAAGGGGAATGAATGAGGTCATGAGTGTGTGCTAAGTCACTTTAGTTGTGTCTGACTCTTTGCGACCACATGGACTATAGCCCACCACGTTCCTCTACCCATGGATTTTCCAGGCAAGAATCCTGGAGTCGGTTGCCATTCCTACTCCAGGGGATCTTCCTGACCCAGGGATCAATCCATGACTCTTATGTCCCCTGCATTGATAGGCACATTCATTACCACTAGCGCCACCTGGGATGCTAGATCCATAGTGAGTCTACAGACACTTATCCTGGTGGAGCACAGCCATGAATTTTACAAACTTTAACAACATCTCATTGGGTAAACATAGTTGGCAGCTGAGCACTGAGAATCAATTCAGATACACACCTGAAATATCTACATACAAAGGACATGCCAAGTATTAACATATAGTGATCAAACAGAAAAAATAAATGTAGAAATTATTACATACATATTATATATACACACACACACACATATATATATATATAAAACTTCTTTTTTAACTCTGTGGATTATATTATTATATGTTCTGATTGCTTCCCTAGGGATAGAAGCAGAGATTTTTAGGTTTTGTCTTAGTATGGTTCTTGAACTAATTTTTTAACTTAGAAATTTTTTAGAAATCTTTTTAGAAATCTACATTATTAGTGTCAACAACTCCTAGAAATAAATAGTTATACCTAATTCCCCTCATTTTAAAATTCATATAGCACAAATTGATTCATTTTTTTCTATGTATCTCTCCAAAAACCATTTTTCTCCATGTTTTCATGCAGTTATATTAATTCTGAATATAAAGCTTTTTAATTAATTTGGTACACACTTTCTTGCATTAAATTCCACAACTCTATAAGATTTGTCTTTTTAGGATCGCCAATGCATTTAATAGGCATAAAAACTTTCTGTTATTGGCAGGTTGTAATAAACACTTTCAAGAGGATACTTAATTGCTTCCTCGTCAGTTTTTTTCCACCTTCATGGTCACCAAATTCCACATTACAGAAGTCTCTACTGAAACTTGAATCAGATACCTGAAGACACCAAAACATGAAGCTATTTCCCACCAGCATCAAGCTGATCAACCATGCTCACATTTTATATCTTTATTTAAAAAACAAATTTTTATTTACTTTATTTATCCCATAAGTTTGTAACCACTTCCCATTTTGTCTTTGCTACACATGGCTGGGCCAATATGTTTTCTTGGGCATCTGAATGCCATCAGTGGTTTTAGGTAGATTCTAGAAGGCTAAAAAAATAGTATGGATACATAAACTGGGACATGATCAATTATTAGAATACCACCAACTTGGTGTCTATGTAAAATCTATCAACAAGAATTAGTTGTCATGTCCCAAGGTGAACTCTATTTCAGTGGAACTGAAAATTAATCCATCACTATTGCACCCTATTTGTTAGCCCTTTACCTTTTGTTTTCCAGGCATTCCAAGTTTTACTAAATTTCTGGAAAAATAGAAGCAGATAATCAAAACTGACCATGGGATATTTAAACATGCCATTATATATGATGTTTATGACAACAGCTTCATGTAAGAAAGCCAAGAATAAAACTTGCAACACACCTCAGGAAAAGTGTTAATCTAGGCCCTGGTTATAGCAACTCAAACATCTTAACCAAGATGATCACATTCTAGAATTTAATGTATAATGCATCCTATATTATAATCTACTAAAAACTCACATACATTTTACTTCCTGTGTAAAGAACTATATCCAGAAAAGGAGAATAAAGAGAAAAAGTCCATGAAAAAATAGACAGTTACATGACTTTTAGAATCTATTATGATATAACAATCTCACTTGTGTATCTAATATCATTAAAAATATAACCACATAAATATACAGGTTATAGGGAAATGGAAAACTCTTTAATTTTAGAGTAGCCTTCAAGAGCTGATTATTAAGCCACTTAACAACTAAATGTTAGAAAACTTACCTTGACTTGCAAACTTCAACTCTTTGGCATCTATGAGCGTGGTCCTTTTGTCAGACCCTTTTTTCTCTATTCGGCGATGGCTTCGTCTTTTCTTAGACTCTCCCCAAAGATTGGACCCTCCATGCATGCTGGGTATATTCAAAATAGCAATTCCTTCCAGAGAGATGTTTATTAAATCAATCTGTACTCCATCACACTGATCAGAAAGATGAAAAGAACAGAAACAATATGATTTCATCTTATGCATTTTCTCATCTTTTGGTAAGAATTTTTAAATCTATAATCTTATCCTTTCTAAATTAATCTTTATAAAAGATAAAGCAGTCAATAACATTTACCAGGTATCATGAATAGTCTTTAAAAATGATCACATTAAGTCATTGATGTATCTTTGTTTACAGAACACCTTTGGAAGGCACACTTTAGTGTCTGCACATATAATGAGCTGCAGATTTCCAATGCATTACAGAGGTTGACTCTGTTAAGCTTGGTGACATTTCAGACTGAAATTGTAATGACTGCTTCCTATTTAGAACACACTCCAGGGTTTTATTGGGGAAAAATTAAGAAACAGAATTCATAATTCAGGGTCTCATTTTTGGGGAGCAGAGAAAGAAGTGGCTTAAAGACTTTCGAAAAGAGAAGGTAATTCAAAGAGATATGAATTACACTCAAGTGGCCAAGGATATTTCCCTGGACTAGATTAAGTCCCAAGCACAGTGTCAAAGGCAGAGAGATGCACAGCTATTTAGATGAGTGTGGAGGAGCAGAGAGGCTGAGCAAAGGAAATGCCAAGATCAGCCTCAGTAAAAGGAATTCCCATCCTATCATTACTAGGAACTGCGGTAACAAAAGACTGAAAAATGAAACCAGTTAGTCCAGCCAGATTTTTTGTTTGCTGGGTGATAAGACATCCTTCACCCTTCTGACTGTGCAAAATAGGAAACATTCTACCAGACAACGCTATTCAGAATGGTCACTGTTTATTTTTCAAATTTTCTATACATTTCCACTGATGGATATGGGTGGAAAGTGACAAGGCATACTGTATTTTTAAAGTATTATTATTTATTCATTTGCTTTGGGTTTTCTAAAACGATCATTGGAGTAGTTTATAAATATATCCCAGATATTCCTCTGCCATTTTCAGTTAGAAGTTAATATGAGCAGATTAACTTGCTTTACCAGTAAGTAACCCTATGCTTTACAAGTAAATATTGTTAGGAATATGAACTTCACATATTAAAGTATAGCTTCAGTGGGATTGTTTATTTGCTGTGTTTTTATTACAGAAAAAACTGTGGACATAATTTCATCATTTTCTTTCAAATAGTAATCATTGATTTTTGAACTCAGAAGAGATAATCTGCCACCAAAATTATAAAAACAACAAAAAAATTAATTGTAAAAAACAATGAAAAAAACCACAAACCTCTCTTCTCCCACATTTTTCTGATCATACTGAATCTAACACTGTATCTTGTTCACTAAGATATAAAAACTGTGAAATAAAGCAACACATCTTGAGCCTACTTGGAGGAGCTAGAAACAAATTCTAGAGACGGTGCCAAGTTTTCATTCAATTTGTTTCAACGAGGGTGAAACCAAGATCTGGGTGATGCTTTTCTTTTCCGCCTTAGAAACAACTGATTTTTTCCCTCTTCTTTTCATATATTAAATTAAGACGATTTCTTTTTACTAAAGAATTCTGCTCATGTGTACACTCACTTACTGCTATATATTCTAGATAAACAGATATTAATTTCATAATTAAAAGTAATCTTGTGTAAATACCCTGCAGGCCTCCATGAATCAAACACATACTGTGTGTCAGGCCCCCCACCGTCTTCAAGTGGAATGTACTGGCTGGATAATTAGATAGTACATATTTTTTAACCTTATTTGCATGCATATTATATCTTTTGCACACTGACAAGCAGCAGTAACAACAAAAGTCAGATTACCACAGGGAATTCCCACAAAGAAGTCTTCATTCCTTATAATTTGCAGCCTAAATTAAAATAATTTGATCTTTGACAAGGATGAAATGTCAAGCAGAAGGGGGTCCTCTACAAGCCACGGCCTGTGGCTTCTGAAATCTGCCTAATTTATGTCAGTCACTTCTTAATACATATTTAAGTATTACACGAAAAAGATGATAAATATGCAATCTGACACCTTTGGTATTTCCCTGCTGTTAATTTATAAAGGTCTGGCTTCCCCCAAACTGACTAAAATCATTTAAATAACAGAAGAATTGTGAAATAAGCTGGAGTTGGGGCCTGGCTTCCATTTTCACTCAATATTGAACACAGCAGGCAGTACGCTAAGACAATTATTTGACTAGGCCTCCGAACCCCACTGTGACAAGTTACTTTCAGAATTAGTGAAGGAGCATTCCTTTGTTCATCTGCAGAAAAGGAGAGCATGCTGCAAATAGGTTTTTTTGTTTGCTTTTAATTGAACTCAGGGAATCACATGTGACAACTTAAAAACATCAGTGTAGACTATTATTCATGTTTTCACTCTCCATAGTCTTGTCACGTGTAGGTTTAAGGAAATAGTAAGCAGCTCTCTGAAAAGTCGAAAAACTCCTTAAGAAATCCCAAAGAAGAAGGACCGATGAAGAGCACTGAGATTCCTATGAAAACTGGACAATGTTCTTACATAAATGCCTATTTATTAATAATTTGTTTCCACTAGTTTTTGACCACAGGCTACCTTCGTCTGTTGGCTTTAACACTGTGTTGATTAGTCTGGAAATTTCCAGAGCTGGTTCTGATGGAGACCAGGAGTTGTGGCATACCAGTTTGAGTGCATGGAAATAAAAGCTGAAGTGAAGGCTATGAAATATAAACAAGTTATAATACTGTGTCAGATAATATTTTCATCCACTTGGAAGATTTATGATTTTTAAAAAGGTAGCTACAGAGGAAAAGAATTTAAAAGCTAACAGCCTCAGTGAGTCAATAAATCCTGAATATTTTTATTATGTTGAAGAAAGGTTATTAACATATAGTACTCTAGGAGCCATTTGCAGAGTGCAAGGTTGTCAGGCCACTATCCACTCATTTCAGTTTTGAAATGGAAGATCTTATTCTAGAGACAAATTTACCAAAAAGAAAAGAAAATGGTTTACATTTTTCTTCAAATATATTTTAATCCTAGATTATAAATATACCATGCACCATACTACACAGAAGTGTTAAAGACAAATTTTTATATGTGATTTTAGTGTTTGAGATTCAGTTAATGAGCATTCAAAACTTGTGAAGAACTTTGAAGAGCAATAAATGTGCACAACAAATCTGATGAGATATGATTAATGATAAACTGTAAATATTTTTTCATAGTGACTTTAATTCTATGCCCAGGTCAGATAAAATTATTCATAATTTTACTTACTAAAATGTAAAACATTGCTTTGTTCATTGTTTAAAATGGCATGGTGTAAAATGACTTAAATAAACCTGATTTTTAAAAGAGTTTCTGCAAACTTATAGGTAATTCATAGCACAGAATTACATTTTACAAAAAACCACAGCAGCAAATCTACAAGTTAAGACACATACACATAAGTGGCTCAACGGGACTTCTGATATTTAAAGGCTGTGTACTCTGTATTTCACCAGTGATTAAGCTCCATGTTTTTTGAAATGCATTTTAAAAGTATTATCCACAAAACACACTGTAATATAGGGACTCAGAATGCCTTTTAGGCAATTGTAGTATTAGCTGGTAATCTGGTAATGGTGATAAAAGTGCTGATTACAGATAATCGCATAGTTTTTTTTTTTTTTTTTTTTACAGTGGAATGGGAGACAGCAGGCAAAGGAGAGGAAGATGGAAGCACACCGCATACCTGGAAACAGGAATATTGAGAAACTGGTACCATGCATGCACATACACGGCTGCTGAACATGCTGAGAATAACAACAGTTCTTTGGGTTCAAGATATCAAGCACTAGCCATAAGTATTAGCAGAAAGCCACTTTAATTTTACATGTTTCTCTTTTTAGGAGATTCTGTGAGTCAAAAATTATAGTTGGGATATTAAATTTCTCACTAAAAGCTATTAAAAATAACTTCAGGTAAATATAGAAATTTCACCTGTTGCTTACCTTTTACCTGTCTCATTTTTTCCTTACCCTCCTCAGTAAGAAAATATAAAATATATTTATCTTAATGAAATGGTAACACTGTCTGACCACCCCCCCACCAAATTTCTTATTTTTTCCTGGAATAAGGAGGTATTTTTTTGTTTGTTTGTTTTGGACTTAATGAATTCAATTTTTGTTTCCTATGATCATCTTGGTTGAGGTCCACATCTTACTGTTTCCCTTCATTTTTGCTTCTAGAACTGCATTTCCCCAAAAAAAAAAAAAAAATCAAAAAACAACACCTGTGTAACTTTAGAAGCGAGGGAAGATCTTTTGACTATTCTTATCACTTACGTGTACACACACATACATACACACACATGTGCACACATATAGAAAGAGGGCAAGGAGATACTTTTGGAGGTGATGAGATGTTAATGGCTTTGATTATGATAATTCCACAGTATTTCTTTTCTCCAAACTCATCAAGTTGTCTACATTAAATATGTATAGCTTTATATACGTCATCTATGCCTCATTCAGGGTTTAAGAAAGAACATTCATCCGCAAGTTTTATTTCTCCCACTCCAAGATAGTCTTTTGCAGGGGGAAGGCTGGGCTCAGGTTCTCTAAGTACATGCTGACATATGATCCAGGATGATTTTGATATATGGGGCATAGACAAAGCTGTGAAAACCTGCCTTGCTGCTGCTGCTGCTGCTAAGTCGCTTCAGTTGTGTCCGACTCTGTGCGACCCCATAGACGGCAGCCCACCAGGCTCTCCTGTCCCTGGGATTCTCCAGGCAAGAACACTGGAGTGGGTTGCCATTTCCTTCTCCAGAAAATCTGCCTTACTACTGCCTTTAATAATTTTGCTTTCTGGGTTACTGGTCAATCAGAATCTTGTCTTTCTAATTCTGCTAATTAACTTTGTGTCCCTGACACACTTCTTGCAATTTGTTAATTCTTGAACTCATTTAGGTTTTATGGAAATGTCTAAGTTTTATGTCTTAATCATTAAGACAAAGCTCAGGATTGGAGGATGGAATTTTGGCCTTAAAATACCATCCTCCCAAGTCTCACCAAATACCAAAAGACTGAAATACTTTGGAGAATGGGGCATTTTATTCTCTCATGAACCTTGCCAGTACAAAGAGTAAATTAAAAATTCATGAACTTCATAAGCTTCAATCCCAGTTGACAACATGAGATGTTAGGTACATATCCATGCTCCAGATAGTTTAATATAAATGTTGCTTTTAATATATTACCTTGCAAATTTAAATTAATTTAATTTTTAAATTTCTTTATATTTTGTTATGAAGTTAGAAGATAAGAAACTCTTCAAGTTAAAAATTTCACCTTTGTTAAATCTCTTTCACTGTATTTGAGCAAACTCCAAGAGACAGTGAGGGATAGGGAAGCCTAGCATGCTACAGTCCACTGGGGTGCAGAGTCAGACACAACTTAGTGACTGAACAACAAAAACATGAGTGTGTGTGTGTGTGTGTGTATTCATTCTCCAACTGATTTGTTTTCTTAGATTTAAATATTTTGGCAGCAAACAATACAATTCTTTTTTTAAATTACGAAAAAAATGCTCATATGTGTCTCTGCAGTAGAGAAACAATAGAATCTCTTTAAATGAAAGGATTTGGGGGAAGACTAAATCAGGTAATGGATGTGCATTGCTTAGCACCAAGCATGAGGTATATTTAATAATTGATAAATCTTAATATTACTATTATCAACTATTATTGTTCAGTCAGTCGTGTCCGACTCTGCAACCCCATGGACTGCAGCACACCCTATTATCCCTTGATATTAACATTATTCCAAATATTCACCTTCTTTGGGGAAAAAAGAGCTTCCTAAATAAAAGAGAGATGTGAAATAAAGGGTCACACAGCAAATGGTTTGTTTTGAAGAAGCTGTCATTAAAATATATATCTATTACTTGAGGTACTCTTGTACTGAAGTGCTTTTATTCTGTTATATATTTTCAAACCATAGTTGGTATAATTTTAGGCCAAACAGGAAGCAAGAGCAAGCAGAATCAAATTTCCAAATTGCTGTTTTTATTATATTTAATTAGGAAGTAACCTTGAGGGTACAAAGGCGTATATTCTGCTAATATGATAGACTGGATTCATTAAAAAGTGAGTAGAGAAGCAGATTTTACATCACCATCCATACACACAAACACACACACAAACCAAGTTTTAGAAGTAAGATAAATGCATACAAATCATAACAGTATTTCAAGATATACAACAATAGAATGAGGAGTGCACAGCGCTGGCTCTGACTTAATAAATGCTACCGTGGTGGTGGCTAGAATAAGGCAGTAAATGTAGAGCTGGGAAGCCAGACTTGGAGGACATGTAGAAACACGACCCTAAAGAGTTCTCAAGATGTAAAGCTTGGTGGAACAAAATCACTGAATCTTATCACTTGTAATGTTAAAATCAATGTTTTCCATACTTATTTTCATCACATGTCTTTTGCTATATGATATAAACTTTTCCTTGAACATTTTTCACTTTGTGACTAGCATATTACTGTATGATAGATTGATGTGTTTTCTTTTTGGAAATTAAGACTTTACTTTTTAGAGCAGTTTAAGGCTCATGGCAAAATTGAGGGGAAGGTACAGATATTTCCTGTATACTTCTGTTTCTACAAGTGCATAGCCCCTCCCACTGTCATCATCCCCTATCCGAGTGGTACATTTGTTACAATTGATGAACCTACCTCAACACTTCATAATCTAAAGTTTATAGTTTCCATTTGGGTTCACTCTTGGTATACATTCTATGGCTTTGAAAAAATGTATAATGACATGTAGTCACCATCATTATATCACATAGAGTATTTTTATTGCCCTAAAAACTTCTGTGCTTTGCCTGTTCCTCCCTCCCTCCTCCTTAATTGGCAATTGGAGATCAGCCCTGGGATTTCTTTGGAAGGAATGATGCTAAAGCTGAAACTCCAGTACTTTGGCCACCTCATGCAAAGAGTTGACTCATTGGAAAAGACTCTGATGCTGGGAGGGATTGGGGGCAGGAGGAGAAGGGGACGACAGAGGATGAGATGGCTGGATGGCATCACTGACTCAATGGACGTGAGTCTGGGTGAACTCCGGGAGATGGTGATGGACAGGGAGGCCTGGCGTGCTGCGATTCATGGGGTTGCAAAGGGTCGGACACGACTGAGTGACTGATCTGATCTGATCTGATCTTTTACCGTCTTCATAGTTTTTTCTTTTCCAGAATATCATATGCATTATACAGCATATAGCTTTTTCACCATGACTTCTTTCACTTAGGAAGATGCATTTATGTTTCCTTCATGTCTTTTCAGTTTGGTAGCTTTTCAGCCCTGAATAATATTCTATTGTCTGGATATACCACAACTTATTTTTCTGTTCATCTGCTAAAGGACCTCTTATTTGCCTCCAAGTTCTGACAATTATTAAATAAGTTGTTATTAACATCCATGGGCATGTTTTTGTGTGTACATATGTTTTCAGCTCCTCTGGGTAAGTACTAAAGAGTAGGATTCCTGGATCATGTGGTAAGGGCATGTTTAGCTTTGTAAGAAACTTCCAAACTCTCTTCCAAAGTGGCTATACCACTTTGCATTCCCACTAGAAATGATTTAGACCCCCTATTGCTTCATATCCTCACCAGCTTTTGGTTTTAGCAATATCCTAATAGCTGTAGAGCAGTATTTCATTGTTGTTTTAATTTGCATTTTCCTTATGAAATATGATGTGGAGTGTCATTTCACCTGCTCATTTGTCATCTGTGTATCTCCTTGGGTGAGGTATCAGTTAAAGTCTTTGGCCCAGTTTTCAATAGGGTTGTTTATTTTATTATTGTTGAATTGTAGGGGTTCTCTGTATGTTTTGAATATACAAAGTTCTTTATCAAATATGTCTTTTGCAAATATTATTTCTTAGTCTGTGACTTGTTGTCTCATTCTCCTGACACCATCTTTCACAAACCAGAAGTGTTTAATTTCAATGAAGTCTGGCTTATCAATTCTTTCTTTCTTGTTTTGTGCCATTGGTGTTGTATCTAAAAGGCATCATCATATCCAATGCCATTTAGATTTCCTCCTATGTTATCTTCAAACTTTAGAGTTTTGCATTTTACGTTTAGCTCTGTGATGCATTTTCAGTGATTTTTATTAAAGGTGAAGGCCTGTTAAGAGGGTTTTTTTTTTTTTTTTTGCCTGTGATTTCCAGTCATCTCAGCACTATTTATTTAAAAACTTTCTCTTCTCCATTGTATTGGCTTCCCTCATTTGTCAAAGAACAGGTGATTATATTTATGGGAATATATTTCTGGGTTCTACAATCTGTTTCCTTGCTTTGTCTGTTCTTTCACCAACATACACTGTTTTGATTATTTTCTAGTAAGTCTTAAAGACAGATAATGTCAGTGCTCCAACTTTGTTCTCCTTCAATTTTGTTTTGGCTATTCGGGTCTTTTGACTCTCCAGATAAATTTTAGCATCAGTTTGCTGATATTCACAGAATAATGTGCTGGAATATGGGGATTGCATTAAATCTTTAGTTCAAGTTGAGAAGAACTGACATCACTACCACAGTGAGTTTACCTAACCATGAGCATGAAGTATCTCTCTCAGGTAGTTTTCTTCTTCAATCTATGTTCAGTCTATGTTCAATCTATGTTCAGTGGTAGGCGAAGGTAAAGAGAAGTGAAAGAGGTTTCACAGTATTTACCCTATATTACCCCACTCCAGTACTCTTGCCTGGAAAGTCCCATGGACGGAGGAGCCTGGTGGGCTGCAGTCCATGGGGTCGCTAAGAGTCGGACATGACTGAGCAACTTCACTTTCGCTTTTCACCTTCATGCATTGGAGAAGGAAATGGCAACCCACTCCAGTGTTCTTGCCTGGAGAATCCCAGGGACGGGGGGAGCCTGGTGGGCTGCCGTCTATGGGGTCACACAGAGTCAGACACGACTGAAGACTTAGCAGGAGCAGCAGCAGCAACCAAAAGCCACACTTCAATTTTTTCTTTTTCATTTTTGCCTTTTGCTACAGATTTTCTTTAAAAAACAGTTTTTGAGGGCAGAAATACTTAAGATCTACTATATAATGAATTTTTAAAAATTTATATGCACATATAGCTATATAAGTATATATATATAACATATATACACATTTATCATCACAAATACCAATCACAGAAAGTCCATGTTGAGCCCAAATCCTTGACCTTTTGTGAAAATAATCCTTTTCAGGATTACGAGCTGATTCAGTCATGAAGGGCCTTTCCCGTACCATGACAATCCATTCTACCTGTAATACTTTGATTTATTTATCAATCATGATGAGGAAAAAGTCCGAAGAGATATAGTCTGAATTAGTACCACTTTTGCTGTTATTATTATTAACAGTAAATTAGAAAGCTGAGATAATGAAGAACCTAGCCAGATGATCATATTTCTCTGTGGTCCCTAACTGCTTTTGTCTACCAAACTTATTACCTGAAAAGTTGCCACTAAAGATTTAGGTCTCAGCTGACAAGTTGTTTCTTTTTAAAATGAAAAGTGTTAAAGCCAATATTTCTCAATTCACATAAGCTAGTCATTAGGCATCCTTGTTTCATGATTCTGTTCATTTGTCTTTACTACTTATCAAAATTTAACTTTTCCTTTTTCTTTAACCCCTAAAATCCTCTAAATAAATCTAAGTCATTTTCTATTATAGCTTGTCTCCAAATTTTTAGTCCTACAATGTATTTAATTTTGATAGACATATTTGCTCCAAACCTTTTTAAAGTCTATCTTTTCTTGCTATCTTCACTCTCTTTCTTGACTTTTTCACTTTCTACAAATGTAATGGGGAATGGCAACCTCAGGAACTGAGAAAACCTAGCTAATGAATGGGTATGGGGAATGGAAAAGTATATTTTTTAACCTTTATTCATGAAAGTAAGTACAATTTTAGTGAACTGTATTTTTAAAAGTTATATGATATTGAGACCTAAAAATAATATGTTTTTTTCCATGTATTCTGCAACTTTTTTCTTTCCCTTCAAGTACTTTCTTTTATCTTACAGCTTTCTGTCCATACAATATCCAGTGATATCTACAGTTATTTCCACCTCTCAATTATTTTATGCTGTATTAAACAATGCATACTCACACTTAGCTTTTCATTAGTATTTCAGATAGTGCTAGATTTTCAATAAGTGACAGAAATGACATTTTAGAATACTGGGTAAAGCTATGTGGATTGCTAAAATTCTAACTTCTTCCATGGGCTATCACAACAAATTAATACACTCAAGCCATTTCATAGAATTATAAAGAGAATTCATTTTCTTACTTCTATTTCTACAGATTCATGTAGCTTCTTGCAGGTGGCTGAGAAAGTTTCAGATGTGCCAAACTCAAAATACCAAAATTTGTTCTTCATTCTGAAAAAGGAAAGGAAGAAGTGGCTTAGGCAATTATTAATAACAAAAGGTATTTTTAAAAATTGAGTAGACCTGTCTTGTATTATGAGTGATAGAAAAGGTGTGAGGACATGTACCATCTGTTATGTAAAAAATGCTCACATAATTTTCAAAGTTTAAGTGCTATTGTCAAATTATGTGATTGTCCTGGAGGGGATTATAGGGATGTGTTGATCTATAATAGTGGTTGCTCAGATTTTAAAATATGGTTTTAGTGCTTATGATTTGTAGCTAGTTCTTAGACAACTTGATTTGAGACCAGCCACTGTGTAACCATAAAGAGAAAGAGAAAAAAAAAAAGCATAGACTTTTCATGAGATCTTTTTTTTTCCTTTTTCAAGAAACTGAACTGAAATATGCTCAATTTTTCTAGATGGCTATGCATTGACTAGAAATTACCATGATTGGAAAGCATATTAAACAGAAAAAAAATAGTTATCCACAGGGTAAAATTTAGCATTTTTTAGATAACTATCAATTATCATTTAAAGATACTGTCCTCTGTTACATGAATGGCAGTGGGAAATTATGATACAGCCTGATAGAACTAAAGAAGTAATAACAATATTTTATCAGCAAACAAAGTTGTGAAGAAAATATAGTTTTAAATTAGTACAGTATTTAATCTGGAATTAAGATATTCAAAATTTATTTTCTCCCAGAAATCAGTGACCATATCTTGGTTTCTTTGTACAGGTAATTAAATTAATGATCATTTAAAGTAATTGTACAAAGGATGACTAGATTTTTATGTAATCTTGTACTGGATCTAAAAATTAATTTTCACAAAAGCTGCAGTTTTTAATTATACATAGTCTAACATACTGTCATGCCCTCAGTTAGAAGAAAATACAGGTAAAATGAGATATATGTTTTCACACATGAAGGTAAAACAAAAGAAAATTTTTATAATGATATTCAAATGTCTCTACAACAGCAAATTATTTTTTTCTTTATAAACCCTGACATGTGATTTTCACATTAGAATGTAAAGCATTTCGACAATTAAAAAAGACACTTGGCAGGGACCTTACTATTTAATGCAAATACTATTACTTGTTATAAAAAATGACATGGAGTACTTATTGTTATGCTGTGTTGTATAGAGTTCTCTGATATGAAATATGAATTATAAAAATAATCTTATCCACCTAGACACATCCAATAATATTTAATTTCCTACAAGGCTTATTTGCTTACAAAACTTTCACTTGCCTTCTTGCACTAATCACCATATTAAGGCCGATAATCTAAAAACCAAGGTAAGTTTCAGAGGATTCTAGCACTATGAATTATCATTCTTTTTCTCGAGACTGTCTTCCTTGCATATGGCCTGATTTCATATGTCTGAGTAGATAGAAATAGATGATAACTAGTTAGAAAAAACAATGACAAACATTTAACAGTAAGACCTGTGGGTCTAGGCCTACATGTATGTTTATGTTAAATTAATGAAAACAGTCTACTTTATAGAATAAATGTAGTTTTACAATTTTATACATTGGTTGAAGTTTAGGAAAATTAAAAATATTTTCCTATTAATGCACCATTATCATAAAAAGATACCATTCAATAAACTGATAGGAAGACATTGTTCAGTATCAAATAGTATCTAGACAATCTTTGAATATTATTTAGTATATATTTTATGCTGCTTCTATTTGGAATTGTCTTTCTACATTCAAAAAGTTTTCTAATAATACTTTTCTGTTGCTGTTTTATCCAGACCTTCCTGGATTCATTTATTCATCACTCATGCAATCAACTTTCAGTGAGAACATTCACTTCTATATTCTGTGTTTATCCTAAAGATACAACTATGAACATGATTATCTTCGTCTCTAAGGAGCTCAGGATGTTAAAGGTTATGGGCATATAAAATAATTAAAAAGCGAATTCTCTAAATTAAATATGACTGAAATATTGTGAAGAAACACTTTGGTGAATCTCCTGCTTTTACCTGCAGGGTCCAAAAAGCTTTAGAAGAGAAGGTGGCATCATAATGGATAAGCAGAAGACAAACAGGAGGAAAGGGAGACAAGTTCTGGAGCAGGTTGTTAAGAGTTCAGTGTGACCTGGGGGGTAGGGATGGGAGGAGGGAGGGATGCTCAAGAAGAAGGGGATATATATACACTCATGACTGATTCCCAGTGTGGTATGGCAGAAACCCAACACAACATTGTAAAGAAATTACCCTCCAAATTAAAAAAAAAACAAAAACAAAAACGTGCAGAATGACTTAAAGAGATTCCTAAGCGTGGGCTAACTAGGCGTATGCCAAGTTAAGGGGTTTAGACTTGATATGACAGATTTACAGGATGCTATAGAAGTCTGTTAGCACTGGAGGGATGTGGCCAGTCTTGTTATATGGATAAAATAAAACTCACAGAAATGAATAACTGAGTGGCAATGTCGAACTGTTAGTGCTATGGACAGAAATGTGGTAACTGGAATAGCACAGGTGAAAAATAACCAAGGGGCAAGGAAAATGGAAGAAGAGGCTCAGTTTAAGAGACATAAATTCGGGTGCATCAATACGAACTGGTAGTATTAGATAACACTAATTTCTGCCATACCTGGGTTATCTCTGGGGGTATATGTGGGGATATCAAAGTATTACTCCAGGAAAAAAGAGGGGGGCTATGAGTTCATGAGTCTACATTTTGACAGGTTTGGTGCTATTTTCAAACTTCACTGTATTGAAGTTTGAAAATTATATACATGACTTCAAATTGCATGTAAATGATTACTCCCAACTTTTTTTCCCAAAGTTCTTCATAGCTTAACCGGGATGATGAGGAGATTGTATAAGCTAACCAATATATACTTACTTTAGCAAACACATCACAAGAAACAGAAATTCTGAGAATTTACATTCAGGCTTTATTCACCATATTAGTTAGCATTACTGCTCATGTGCAAAAGCTGCTTTAAATTCTCCATTATTACAACCATTTTATGTTTCACTTAGATAAATATATGGAGGCAATAAAAAGCACATAGGATCAGATTCCACATGACAAATTAAAAGCTGTTAAATTTTATTTTTTTCCACCAAACTAGTTTTTAGGTTGTAGAAATGCAAAAAGCACATTTAAGCATGTATGCTATTTATTTTTATCACTCACATTAGAAAATGATCCAAATAATTCAAACTCAAATTTGTCAGAGGAAACATATAGCTTTGGATTTGAAGAACAAGGTAACAGGACATCTAACCCCCTATGAAATGTTCACACCACAGTCAAATTTATTGTATCCTTAGACAAGTTTCGTGATTACAGGTATGATGACATAAGTCCTCCAAAAAAAAAACAGTTATTCATACTATTATAATTTTAAGCTGTTAATATATTAAATCCTATTTCAATGAATTTAATTGTAGGTCTACAGCCTTCAGTTTAATATTTAAAGTGCTTGGCTACCAGATGTTCAGGTAAAAATGAAATTGACATTCATTTGCCAGGCATTTATTTTTCTTGCTACCAGTAATTTTGCTTCTTTTACACACTCTCAGGAAAATGTGAACTATCAGAGATATTGCTCAGAAAGACAATTATTCTTGTCACAATGAAATGTAGGTAATATTTAGTTCTACAAGTTTTGTTCAAATAGGCATTTTAATTTCTAGCGATATATTTAACCTTAGAACTTGTCTTCCTGGTTTACAATTTTTTTTAAAACTTTTGTCTGCTAAGTAATGATAATGTAGCAAACATAAAACAAAACAAGCAAAACATGAACTGCCAGTGCAATTCCCAAAAAAGAATACCAAAGAACCTAATTAGATATGAAGTTCACTTTAGCAAAGATACAACATAAAAAGGGTGAAATTGCTTCATTTACCTTACTGTAGCAAACTTGAAAGTCATAAACACAGAAAAAGTTTTAATTCAGTCAAATTACTCTTAAATATCATTTTTTTTCTTTCACAGGTGTGCTTTTTTTTTTTTTTTCATGTATTTAGTGGTGATGTAGAAGATACTGGAAGACCATTTATATATGTGTAAAACTGAATAGACACCTGAATCCATTCTCAGACATCCGTAGCTAAGGGATTATATCTATACTATCTGAATAACATGCTCATCAGATAAAATAAAATTCTGACCTTTGCTTTTCAAATGAAAGCAAAAACATGAAGCCCTCAGTAGCTTAGTCAAAATGGATTTTAAATGAATATTTTTTTACTCATTAAGCATGCTTCAAAAACCTCATTTATATTAGCTTGCTTTCATTTTTGCCCTGTTATCCTGTTATGTAAGCATTTCAAAGTCATTTCAAAACTTGTTTTAAAATTATTTTCCATGGAGAACAATGCTTCTGACATTTCAATAACTTTATTTTAATAATAAAAATTCAGTCTCACAATTTGATGGAATACTCTAGAAACAGGAATTTTGAATTTGGCTAACAATGTTGGTGATGAGAGATGTGGCACTGTTGACTTACAGCAATAGGGTAAGTGTTGAAAGTGGTGCACTATGTCATAAAACTCAGATCAGGTTTGGTTTTCACTGCCAAGAGACGTTACAACAAACACAAGTAATAGGGTTACTCTTTCATTCCCAAACGAGGTGAGGTGTTACTCTTAATATGATTATATCTTATAAAAAGAACTACATTTCATTGAAACCCTCAAATCTATGCTTTTTTTTTTTAAATAGGAAGTTATACTCTCTCATAGCAAAAGAATAATGATGATAATACCAGTTCATAAGGAAGAAACATGGCTGTAATGACTACAGTGGAGTCACTTTATATTCATATGGAAGACAGCAAACTTTCCTCATATTTGCAAACAACAGGTAGAGATACATTTTTTGAAATGACATATAAAAATGCTTGTATCTAATGTGCATCCTTAAGGCACACTTGTTAAGCCCTCAGGAGACAATGAAACATGCTACAGAAACTTCAGACAGAATCATAAAACATTCTAACTTAGTATGTAAAAACAAAAGAGATGGGTAGTCTAAAAATGCAATTTTTAACCTGAATTGCTTGTATAAGATTAAAGTTGCTCATATGTAAGGTGAAACCTGCTCTCAAAGATTGAATATTTTAGTATGTTTTAATTCTCTGGAAGAAAGAAAAAGAATATGTGGTTATATAAGACTATTTTTATATAAGAGGACTTTCTTCCTTAACAGAAAACAATTATTTCTTTCTTAAATGTTCTTTCTCCTGCTTTTTGATTCCCTGGTAGCTCAGTTGGTAAAGAATCCACCTGCAATGCCAGAGACCCCAGTTCAAATCCTGGGTGAGGAACAGCTACCCACTCCAGTATTCTGGCCTGGAGAATTCCATGGACAGAGGAGCCTGGCAGGCTATAGTCCATGGGGACGCAGAGTCAGACACGACTGAGCAACCTGCACTAGAAAGAATTAGGAGTGTTAGAATGGAAAAGTATAAAAGCAGTACGATGAAAGTGAGAGAGGAGAGTGAAAAAGTTGGCTTAAAGCTCAACATTCAGAAAATGAAGATCATGGCATCTGGTCCCATCACTTCATGGCAAATAGATGGGGAAACAGTGGAAACAGTGTCAGACTTTATTTTTCTGGGCTCCAAAATCACTGCAGATGGTGACTGCAGCCATGAAATTAAAAGACGCTTACACCTTGGAAGGAAAGTTATGACCAACCTAGACAGCATATTCAAAAGCAGAGACATTCATTACTTTGCCAACAAAGGTCCGTGTAGTCAAGGCTATGGTTTTTCCAGTGGTCATGTATGGATGTGAGAGTTGGACTGTGAAGAAAGCTGAGTGCTGAAGAATTGATGCTATTGAACTGTGGTGTTGGAGAAGACTCTTGAGAGTCCCTTGGACTGCAAGGAGGTCCAACCAGTCCATCCTAAAGGAGATCAGTCCTGGATGTTCACTGGAAGGACTGATGCTGAAGCTGAAACTCTGATACATTGGCCACCTCATGCGAAGAGTTGACTCATTGGAAAAGACTCTGATGCTGGGAGGGATTGGGGGCAGGAGGAGAAGGGAATGACAGAGGATGAGATGGCTGGATGGCATCACCGACTCGATGGATGTGAGTTTGAGTGAACTCCGGGAGTTGGTGATGGACAGGGAGACCTGGTGTGCTGCGATTTATAGGGTCGAAAAGAGTCGGACATGACTGAGTGACTGAACTGAACTGAATGTCATATTACAGAATCTAAAATTCTAAAATCCAAAATCTAAAAATCTAAAATCTATATATAAATACATAGTAAGACCTCAAAGAACAAGGATAATTAATAATTAAATCAAATGTGTTTAAACGGGTGTTTAAGATGTTTAGAACTTAGTATCTTTTAATAGCAACTAGATCTCTATTATTAAAATAAGTATTTCATAATCATAAAATGTTCTTAAAGAAAATTGTTAGGGAGATTAAATGAATCTGTGATAGTAATATTTGTATTGTCATTCAGCATGGCACTGTCACAGGTGAACCCAAAGAGGTTTAAAGTCACTCACCCAACCTAATATGGGAAGCAGCAAAATCTAACTCAGAAATTCTACCTTTGTTCTCATACTGCCTCTTATTAAATATAATAATGAATGCAGCATCACATGAAACCTTTTTTCTAAGCCATTAGGGAAATGTTCAGAGAAGGCAATGGCACCCCACTCCAGTATTCTTGCCTGGAAAATCCCATGGACGGAGGAGCCTGGTAGGCTGCAGTCCATGGGGTTGCTAGGAGTCCGACATAACTGAGCAACTTTACTTTCACTTTTCACTTTCACTTTTCACTTTCATGCTTTGGAGAAGGAAATGGCAACCCACTCCAGTGTTCTTGCCTGGAGAATCCCAGGGACGGGGGAGCCTGGTGGGCTGCCGTCTCTGGGGTTGCACAGAGTCAGCCACGACTGAAGTGACTTAGCAGCAGCCGGGAAATGTTAGAGGTCAGATGGGTGATCATCACTAAATGACTCTTTTGTTCATATTTCTATTTTAAAAGTATTTTTAACTCCCCTTTCTTGAAATGAGTCAATTAAAGGTGACAATGTAATCTAGAGCAGACCAATGGGACCTGAGAGATGTTCCATTCTAAAAAAGAGACATGTAGAATGTGAAAGCAAGGCTCATTCTTTCTCAGATGGTAAAAAATCTGCCCACAATGTTCGAGACCTGGGTTTGATCCCTGAGTCAGGAAGATCCCTTGGAGGAGGGCATGGCAACCCACTCCAGTATTCTTGCCTGGAGAATCCCACGGACAGAGGAGCCTGGTGGGCTACAGTCCATGGGGTTGCAGTCTATTACTGGCTCTCCACTCATGTGAGATTGGTAAATAAGCTCATTAGTTACTTCATATATTCTGTTACTTGTAGCCAAAAGCACACTGACAGCACTGTCCATTATAGTTCAAAAGAGAATTTTCACAATATTATTACCAGTGAGATATTTGGAAAACCCCAAAGAGATATATATTTGTTATACAATACAATTTTTCTAGATGTGAAATTTTGTGGTAACTGAATTAAGGGAGTTAAGGTAGTGAATTCGGAGAAGGCAATGCCACCCCACTCCAGTACTGTTGCCTGGAAAACCGCATGGATGGAGGAGCCTGGTAGGCTGCAGTCCATGGGGTCGAGAAGAGTCCGGCATGACTGAGCGACTTCACTTTCACTTTTCACTTTCATGCATTGGAGAAGGAAATGGCAACCCACTCCAGCGTTCTTGCCTGGAGAGTCCCAGGGACGGGGGAGCCTAGTGGGCTGCCGTCTATGGGGTCACACAGAGTTGGACACGACTGAAGTGACTTAGCAGCAGCAGCAGCAGATAGTGAATTTCTGTTTAGCATAATTCCCTGTGCTTATCTTGTGACTAGATATGCAAATATCCCTGAAAAGCTATCACCTTAAATTTTAAGGAATGATTTCTATGTTTATATACTTGAAATAACCTCAGGGAAAAAGTCACAAACCACCCCTTTCTGAAGTGTTCCTAATTTGCAACTAATACTCTTATCAGAGTTACAGACGAGAAACCAGCTGGTAAGTTCACACTTCCCACTTTCCTCTGTCCCATATCCAAAAACTTAGAAATCGAGTCAATGATATTTGAATTAATAAAATAGACCATGATGTCTGAGATGATGTACAGAAATATTTAAGGTAGAGTATCTCTCACTAATATAAATAGGAACACCTTTACACAGCCTAGCTGAAGTTGACAGTGAAACTCTAATGAAGGTTTGTATGCCTCGATATAAAATAAAGGTCTACTTCTTTTCAGTGGATTGTGGAATTCATAAACAGAAAATGTCCCTAATACAAAAATTCCCTTCAGTATGTATAAAAGCAAAAAGAGGTGTGTGTGTGTGGTCAGGCTCTTCAGTCATGTCCAACTCTTTGTGACCCTATAGACAGACTGTAGCCTGCCAGGCTCTGTCCATGGAGAGGAAGGCACTACAGATGCAGGAATTAGGAAGTTTCCATGCCTAACTCTGAATGTCAGGGGAAAGTAGAGAAACTTCTGCTCTCTATGGGGAAAAATTCATTTATCCATATTCTCAACACCTACTGCAAGGAGATCCAACCAGTCCATTCTGAAGGAGATCAGCCCTGGGATTTCTTTGGAAGCAATGATACTGAAGCTGAAACTCCAATACTTTGGCCACCTCATGCGAAGAGTTGACTCATTGGAAAAGACTCTGATGCCAGGAGGGATTGGGGGCAGGAGGAAGAGGGGACGACAGAGGATGAGATGGCTGGATGGCATCACTGACTCGATAGATGTGAGTCTGAGTGAACTGCAGGAGTTGGTGATGGACAGGGAGGCCTGGCGTGCTGGGATTCATGGGGTCGCAAAGAGTGGGACACGACTGAGCGACTGAACTGAATCTAACTCTAGACATGGAACTGTGACAGACAATGGGATTACATCTGTACACAGGATGGAAGTGTCTGCTCACATTACACTTAACTTCTAGTTAGGAAAAAAAAGTGTATGAAATGATTTAATATCAAATGTGATAAGTTCTAAAAAGGAGGTTCATAGGATGCAATAAGAGTGAACACATTAAAAAGGAACAGCAAATTTCTTTAAGGAAGGAAATTGGCCGGGTTTTCCAGAGTCTGAGACCCATCCCTTTCCTTTGCTCTAATACCATAGTTAATAAGCAATCTGGAGCTATTCTGAAATGCCATGGATTTTGATATCATGAATATGATGTCTTGAATTATGGAACTGTTCATTTTACTCTGGAGAGGAATCACCACTATTTTCCCCCTATTTTAAGTGGTTCAGAGGTTAAAGCATCTGCCTGGAATTCGGGAGACCCAGGTTCGATCCCTGGGTCGAGAAGATCCCCTGGAGAAGGAAATGGCAACCCACTCCAGTATTCTTGCCTGGAGAATCCCATGGAGGGAAGAGCCTGATAGGCTACAGTCCATGGGGTCGCAAAGAGTCAGACACGACTGAGCAACTTCACTTCACTTCACTTCTTCATACATTTTATTATATGGTAACTTCAGCAAGTAATTAAGAGCCCGGTCACTTCTGGGTGCCATGATACAATGATATTTTTCCATTTTCTAAAAATGAGGATGAGACTGGGCTAGGATCACACAGTCAACATACTGCTCCCTGGGAAGACGTCTATAAGACAGCTTCAAAGGCCACTAAGACATCTAGCTTGATAACAAATCGAGTATGTTGATCTAGATAATAAAACAATTTCTTGCTATATCCTCTTCTTTCTACTATTTGCCAGTTGACTTTCTTGGTTATATTTGTCTCCATCTCTGTCTCTCTCTTTTCTCTGTTTTATTTGCTTTTACTGAATGCACTAAGCCAATCAAGTATTTAAGCACTAAATACAAAACTATAAGGCCTTCCAAGGTGGCACTAGTTGTAAAGAACCTGCCTGCCAATGCAGGAGACACAAGAGATGCGGGTCCAAACCCTGGGTCAGGAAGATCCCCTGGAGAAGGAAATGGCAACACACTCCAGTACTCCTGCCTGGAGAATCCCATGGACAGAGGATCCTGCTAGGCTGCAGTCCATGGGGTCACAAAGAGTCAAACAAGACAGCAACTGAGCACGCAATTTCCCTAGTTTCAGGGAATTTAACTAAATTTAATAGTTTCAGTAGACTTACAGGAAAAACAGCTCCAGTTTTCTGACCTGACTCATGGACAAGTCTTTAAAGCTAGAATATGAATTAATTTATAACTTTGTGCATTTGACAGTTATGAGAAGGAGTCAACATTATTAAACTAAGTAACTCTGTTTAATGGCATTTGCTTTGCATGTTAAAATATTAATGACATCTGAAATCACTAAATTGGTTTCAAACATAGGGAATTCAACATGTGAAAAAGATTACATGAATATTTTTGCAAAATACATCTACTTTTCATTATTGAAAGGCCAATTAATTCTTTTCTATTACTATCCTCAGTGTCATAGAATAGCTTGCAATCAATAATGATGAATCATTATAAAATATTACACCTTGCTATATTTTTAATCTGTTTCTCTTAAAGAACTTTTAGATACTCTATTTTGTAAAACTTACAAAAAATAAAGAAAAAAAAGTTACACCTATCTAGCTCCTTCACCAGAGAAGGCAATGGCAACCCACTCCAGTACTCTTGCCTGGAAAATCCCATGGATGGAGGAGCCACATAGGCTTCAGTCCATGGGGTCGAGAAGAGTCGGACAGGACTGAGCAACTTCACTTTCACTTTTCATTTTCATGCACTGGAGAAGGAAATGGCAACCCACTCCAGTGTTCTTGCCTGGAGAATCCCAGGGACGGGGGAGACTGGTGGGTTGCCATCTATGGGGTCGCACAGGGTCGGACATGACTGAAGCAACTTAGCAGCAGCAGCAGCTCCTTCACGCATTATTTCCCTTGCCTATATTCTGTTGAGGACTAACACAGCTTCACAACTTAAAAAAAAATTACTTCTAATAAAACTTGTTTCTACTCTCTGAATATTAATGTTTTACTTTTGTTTTTCCTCACACATCAGCAGTCCTTTTCCAATTCTGCAGCAAGAGCCACAGCTGTGCATTTTGAAAATGCTATTCACCTTAAAACTTCTCTCACACTGGAATTAAAAATGAGACAATCCTCCTTTTCCCAATGCTATAGAGGGATGGTTTTACCAACACATTAATTATTTGTATAAAAATGATAAGGATAGGAATCAGACTACTTGAGTTATATTGAAAATACTGATATTTTCAATCAAATTGAAGAATTATATAGTCTAACACATGAATAAGTAAATCTGTGACTATTTAGATTGCATTTTTTGTCACTGATTTATATCCTGAGGGACCCAGATGACTCCCTGAAATATCATGATCTGTTTTTGTTTCCAGTCAAGATACTAAAATTTATATAAAATATTCAGGCTGACTTGTATATGAACTAATTGACAGATGTAGGGATTATTATTTGGGGATTAATCATTGTGCTGGTACATTCAAGTACACGTTAGACAATTCTAAGAAAGATTTCCTTGTCTTTTCTCTCTTGTATTATCTATTTTTTATTAAAAAATTATGCCAAGCCCATATTCTATGTTCTACTGTTTGAAATTATGCTCAAATAAGCAGATAATAAGTGGAGATGAATTATGGTTGAAGATATTTTATAAGATAAAACTTTTTCCAATCTGCATTACCATCAACAAATCAATAAAGTAACATTTTTTGCTATAGTAGTATACTTAGCAACACGTTGCATCACTTCCCAGAATTTAAATAAAAAGTCATCAAGTTCGATGCAGGATACAGGATGCTTGGGGCTGGTGCACTGGGATGACCCAGAGGGATGGTACGGGGAGGGAGGTGGGAGGGGGGGTTCAGGATGGGGAGCATGTGTACACCCGTGGCGGATTCATGTTGATGTATGGCAAAACCAATACAATATTGTAAAGTAATTAACCTCCAATTAAAATAAATAAATTTAAATTAAAAAAAAAAGTCATCTGCAAAAGAGACACTGATGTATAGAACAGTCTCATGGACTCTGTTGCAGAGGGAGAGGGTGGGAAGATTTGGGAGAATGGCATTGAAACATGTATAATATCATGTATGAAACGAGTCGCCAGTCCAGGTTCGATGCACAATACTGGATGCTTGGGGCTAGTGCACTGGGATGAACCAGAGGGATGGTATTGGGAGGGAGGAGGGAGGAGAGTTCAGGATGGGGAACACATGTATACATTTTTTTTTTTTTTTTTTTAGGGGACTAGGCACTGTTTAATGTCAGTTTAGCAACAACTCACTGGACCAGAGCACACGGAAAGAACCAACCACGGCTTTGCAGAAACACACACGTTGGGCTCACTGGAATCCACCGATAGGCTCTGCAAACCTGTGCCGAATCAGGAAAGTGGCAACAGCTTCAGCTACCTTGTCTGGAGCATCCTCATGGACTGCGTGGCCACACTGGGGCAGGACCTGCATCTGGAACTTCCCTTGCATTTGGCCAATAGTCAGATCTTTATCCAATCTATCAACACCAGCCAGGAGCAGCAATTTAGGAATAGGACAACTAAGAAAGAGATTGGATAAGCCTCGGAACCAGCCATCCCAGTATTTTTCTGTTTTTGCCAGTTCAATTCTCCAAGTGTATGGATGGTCTTTCTTGGTCTCCATGTCATCTTCCTTTTTCCTCTTGTTTACTGACTCACTTCCTTCTTCGTCTTCTTCTTCTTCCTCTATGATTCCTTCCACTATAGACTTTGAGCCTTCTGGACTTGTAATTCCTTCACACTGTTTGACTTGGCCAACCATTGATACACGGGCAGACTCCAGATTTCGAATCTGGCCACTCTTCATACTCCATTCAATGGCATTCTCCAGAGACTTGAAGGTTTTAGGACGACCATGTAAGAAATTCTGCATGCTATTAAGTGCATCCATGGCTGTACCTTCCACAACATCAATCATGCACAGACCCAAGAGGCTTGGCACCAGGTTCGACGATACTGTGTGGACTGCAATAGCACCGTGTGGATTCATTTTGATATTTGGCAAAACTAATACAATTTGTAAAGTTAAAAAAAAAAAAAAGTCATCTGTATTTTTCAGCTGAGGAAAAACAAAATGATACTTTTGTTCACAAAAATTTTGCTGAATCCAGATATAGTACTGAAGTCGTTTCATACTGAGTATTATTAGATATGTACAGTCACTCATTTAGGTTAGTGACTCAGTGATGTTTCCTATTATGAACAGACTATAGAGAGTGCAGAGGCTATCTTGTTATTTTTATCAATCAATATGAAAACAAAATCTATTGGAGGCTCTTTTTAGTAAGTCATCAAATGTAAAATAATTATAATATTATTCATATGTGTGTATTATGTTTTATTATCGCTAAATCTTGACAGAATTCATTATTATGGATTCATGGATATACTCATGGAAATAATATCTTACATAAAAACTCAAATAAACTTTTTGAACAACTCAATATGTGGATGAGCAGAAACACTACTTGTCCCTCAGCCTTTTCCCTAAAAATTTACAACCTAATCATTTGAGACAGATGAAAAGAAAAAGTGACTTCCTTAAGAACATAAAAAGGAAGATCAAAGAAAAGGATGTCTATTAATTTTTCTCATTCATTCATTCATTCAACAAATATTTATTAAATACCTCTTATGTACCAGAAATTATTCTAATTGCTGGAAGTTCATGATTAAGTTCCTGCTCTTATACAGCTCACAGTCTTTATTTATCTAAATGTGAGATTAGATCGCCTATTATCTCTTAGAATTGATGAACCACTCTCTCCGTTTCTTCTCATTCTTAGAGCACAGTGTATATAAAGTAAAATTCCAAAGCAAATACAATAAATGATAAAACATATATATCAGCCAATTCCTGAACTAGCTTCAAAATTAAATTATAGTTGCATTTATAATTAATTAAAATATTACTGAATACAACAGTAGATTGTTTAACAGGCACAAATTCTTCCCAATCCTGCATAAATGCCATTATGCAACAGGACTATGCTACATTTCCTTTCCAGAGGAAAATCTTTTTCTTCACCCCCTTTGCAGAATACAACAGAAATGATGCTGTGCAAGTTCAAGAGCTTAGGCCTCAACAGCTTTGTAAAGGCCACCCTCCCTCTCATGGAGCACTGTCTTAAGAACCTCTTGCCTAGGGTAGAAAATGATGTGATGAGAAAAATCTAATATCCTAGCTGAGCCCAAGCCCAGAAAATCCACCAGCTTATTGCAGCTGAAGAGCTGCCTTGTTAACCCCAAAAGTATGAAAAATAATAAATTGCTGTTATTTTCAGGCACCAAGTTTTGGTGTGGTGAGCTGTGTAAAAATGGATAAAAGAGACTTATTACACAGAAGTGTAATACACATTACACATTATTACACATTATAAGTTTTGTTATGTGCTAAGCATAACATGGACGGAGAAGGCAATGGCACCCCATTCCAGTAGTCTTGCCTAGAAAATCCCATGGACGGAGGAGCCTGGTGGGCTGCAGTCCATGGGGTCGCTGAGAGTTGGACACGACTGAGCGACTTCACTTTCACTCTTCACTTTCATGCACTGGAGAAGGAAATGGCAACCCACTCCAGTGTTCTTGCCTGGAGAATCCCAGGGATGGGGGAGCCTAGTGGGCTGCCGTCTATGGGGTCACACAGAGTCGGACACGACTGAAGCGACTTAGCAGTAGCAGTAGCAAGCATAACATGGAGAAGGCAATGGCAACCCACTCTAGTACTCTTGCCTGGAAAACCCCATGGATGGAGAAGCCTGGTAGGCTACCGTCCATGGGGTCACTAAGAGTCAGACACGACTGAGTAACTTCACTTTCACTTTTCACTTTCATACATTGGAGAAGGAAATGGCAACCCACTCCAGTGTTCTTGCCTGGAGAATCCCGGGGACGGCGGAGCCTGGTGGGCTGTCGTCTATGGGGTCCCACTGAGTCAGACATGACTTAAATGACTTAGCAGCAGCAGCAGCAAGCATAACATATAAAGAAGTCAGCAAAAGCTTCCATCAATTCTGCCTTAGAGACTCTGCCCTACAGTACAGTGGGAAAGACAGTAATTCCTCAAGCACACACAAGTGAAATTGCTATGGTACCATGGGAAGGAGAAGAATGAGAATGTTTTCATGAGAGGTTATAAACTAGGAGGGAAGCACATTTCTAGCACAGGTGACAGTACAAAGGCCCTGTGGCAGAACACATACCCAAAGCCAAGCAGAGGAGACCAAACAGCCCAGACTAGAATGTTAGCTCAGTGTGTCTAAGTGCTGCTACAGGAGGCCAGACATTTTGCTGCATAGTATATTTTTCTTATGATGAATACTGTCAGTGGCAGCACTTATACTGAATTTGTATTTCTTTGTCTATGCATATTATTTCTTTTGATACAATTATTTGCTGCATGAGCATTCAGGAAGTGGTAGCAAAATACGTTCCTAAAAGATCAGCAGATAAATGCTTGAATTTCATTGCTAAAACCCTGTGCATAACCAAAGCCTCAGAGCTGAAACTAAGTAACCTGAATAAATTTAATAATGGAAATGAATTAGAGAGAAGAGCGCTCTGGTAACTGTGGTTGTATTTGTCTTTCAATTGAATGATTTAGACTTTTACACCAGATGAAGAGGAATATGATAGGGCAATTAAATACAGTAATAACTAGGCAAATCAACAAGTCTCTGTTGTACAAGTTGACTCTGTACTATGTGGTCATAAATTTCATCAATTCAGCATCACATAAAGAGGATGCAACATTCTGAAAGGGAGATACAATTTCTCAGACTCTCACTGTTCGCATAAAAGGAAAGCGTCAAGTGAAAAAGTAACAGTCAATTACTTCCAATCAGATAAAACTACTGAAATATTTCTGTTGGAAACAAAGTCTTGCTTTCCTCTCAGCTCAAAAAATATAGACATAGCGAATTAATGTTCCTGGATTTCCCTTCATTTGCTTATTAGACTCACAGTTACATGATTGCTCATAAGGATGAGGAGGCATTTGGGGAGATTATTGGTTTAAGCAAGAACCCGTTAAAGCAAGGCAAGCAGAAAGAAAAAAGAAAGAAAAGAAAAAAAAAAAAGGAATCTGAATTCTTTTTGTTACACACAATCGTCACAATAGAGTAATTTTCTCTCATCATCCATAAATCTATCATCCTGCTAATACTTCGGTAAAATCATTTCATTGTAGCACATAATATATATTAATAAGCTACTAGACTTTTTCTAATAATCTACTTTCCTTTCCACTTTAGATTTAACAATCATATAATAATCACTGTTCTGCTTGCAAATGAATCATATGCAATAGTAAGGAAATAGCTAAGAGGGAGATGCAGCCCATGAGAGATTTAATCATAGGAAATGGTTGACTTTTTATTTCCAATAACCATCTGCACTCATGGTAAATCAGGTGCTAATGAAGCTCAGGCCCAGACTGCACGGGAGCATAAATCTCAAGAACCAAAAGTCGTGGAGCAACAGACTTCAGAAAAACAGAATTTCCTAAGGAAATGCACCAAGATTATCATATAGAAGGTCACCATCTGCAAATGTGTCACATAAATGAATATATTTGGTAGTCCTAATTCCACTTTATGACACTGGCTGTGAACATCAAATATATACCTTTCTTTTGAAACATCATTTTAAAGTATTGTGATCATTTATGGTTTCCTCCTAGAGAGTCAACATTTTAACGATTGAGACTCCATGCTGCTGCTGCTGCTGCTGCTGCTGCTGCTAAGTCGCTTCAGTTGTGTCCTACTCTGTACGACCCCATAGACAACAGCCCACCAGGCTCCCCTATCCCTGGGATTCTCCAGGCAAGAACACTGGAGTGGGTTGCCATTACCTTCTCCAGTGCATGAAAGTGAAAGTGAAAGTGAAGTAGCTCAGTCGCGTCTGACTCTTAGTGACCCCATGGATGGCAGCCCACCAGGCTCCTCCCTCCATGAGATTTTCCAGGCAAGAGTACTGGAGTGGGGTGCCGTTGCCTTCTCCAAGACTCCATGCTCATTTCATTTTGATCTTCTTCATAGTGCCACAGGCTTAGAAGTACTCAATACTTAGAAAATCAATGATGAAAACAAACATTAATTGTGGAATCTCACTTTTAGAGCAGAAAAGTACTGCACAGCTTTTTTTTTTTTTTTTTTTTTTTACCACCCCCCACCCGCACCCCCAGTGAATGAGGATCTAAAGTAGGTAGAATTGGGGCCAGACATGGGATTAGACTCAAGTCTTCTGAGAATTGATCAATATGACAATGTCTTCTAAGACTTTCTGTCTCCATCATCATAATTCTCTACTTTTTGCCTCATTCAGCCACTGTTGAAGTAATATCCGCAATACGAATCAACACAAAAGTAGAGGGGCAACGAACAGCCCAGCATCTACAGTATCAATCAAATTCTGTCACATGCACAAGAAAAAGGATTCAGTACTAAGCACTGAATACTGACCTTTTTCAATATGGACTTTGTTTAGCCCCATGATTTTTAATGATTATATTCTTAACCTTTTGCAAATACTACAAAAACAAGGACCAGGAATTACAGATAAAGATGAGGCATGGGTTTTATATTAACACTTGAGTCAACCTAATTTTCCCACCATCCCCAGTGTAATGTGGCTTCATCATTCTCCATGTGTTACCATGTATGCAGGAATTCCAGTGAAGTGTTAAAAAGTCTTTTCTCTCACTTTTGTAAAAATAAATTAGAAAGCATGTAAAAGAAATCTAGACGCAATAGCCAATTAGTCTGTAACTAGCTTTATGAATTATGTGAAGTAAATACAAAGAGCAATGGTTCATAGCTTTCTGTGGGTCATGGACACCTTGAGAATTCAATGAGTCATGGACCTTCCGTGCTGAAATATATAGGACACATATGTAAAGGTTATGCCTAAAACCTATAGAGTTTTTCAGTCTTCCTGAATTCTACTCATACTGTCCAGAACCACGTAAATTCAAGTTAAAATTCCTGACAATGGTCATATTTGAAATCTTGAGAACTAACAAAAATCTTAGGTCATATGTGTTGTAAATGATAGATCTTAAAGATAAAGTATCTTTAATTTCTTACTCAAAGTTACTTGATACAGCATTTATCATGTTAGAGCACAAATGTCATTTTCAAACTATATTTTCCCATTATCTACATAAAATAATTAGATAACTTATTTCATTTCAAATTCAGTTCAGTTCAGTCACTCTGAATGGTTGTATGAAGAGCTACAAGATCTTTTAGAATTAACACCCAAAAAAGATGCCCTTTTCATGATAGGACTTCCCTGGTGGCTCAGATGGTAAAGCATCTACCTACAATGTGGGAGATTTGGGTTTGATCCCTGGGTTGGGAAGATCCCCTGGAGAAGGAAATGGCAACCCACTCCAGTACTCTTGCCTGGAAAATCCCATGGATGGAGGAGCCTGGTAGGCTACAGTCCATGGAGCTGCAGAATGGGACACGACTGAGTGACTTCACTTCACTTTTCATGATAGGGGACTGGAATGCAAAAGTAGGAAGTCAAGAAACACCTGGAGTAACAGGGAAATTTGGCCTTGGGAGTACAGAATGAAGTAGGGGAAAGGCTAACAGAGTTTTGCCAAGAGAACACACTGGTCATAGCAAACACCCTCTTCCAACAACACAAGAGAAGACTCTACACATGGACATCACCAAATGGTCAACACTGAAATCAGATTGATTTTATTCTTTGCAGCCAAAGATGGAGAAGCTCTATACAGTCAGCAAAAACAAGACCGGGAGCTGACTGTGGCTCAGATCATGAACTCCTTATTGCCAAATTCACACTTAAATTGAAGAAAGTAGGAAAAACCACTAGACCATTCAGGTATGACCTATTTCAAATCCCTTACAATTACACAGTAGAAGTGAGAAATAGATTTAAGGGACTAGATCTGATAGAAAGAGTGCCTGATAAACTATGGATGGAGGTTCATGACATTGTATAGGAGACAGAGATCAAGACCATCCCCAAGAAAAAGAAATGCTAAAAAGTAAAATGGCTGTCTGAGGAGGCCTTACAAATAGCTGTGAAAAGAAGAGAAGTGAAAAGCAAAGGGGAAAAGGAAAGATATACCCATTTGAATGCAGAGTTCCAAAGAACAGCAAGGAAAGATAAGAAAGCCTTCCTCAGTGATCGGTGCAAAGAAATAGAGGAAAACAATAGAATGGGAAAACCTAGAGACCTCTTCAAGCAAATTAGAGATACCAAGGGAACATTTCATGCAAAGATGGGCACAATAAAGGACAGAAATGGTATGAACCTGACAGAAGCAGAAGATATTAAGAAGAGGTGGCAAGAATACACAGAAGACCTATACAAAAAAGATCTTCATGACCCAGGTAATAACGATGGTGTGGATCACTGACCTAGAGCCAGACATCCTGGAATGTGAAATCAACTGGGCCTTAGGAAGCATCATTTTAAACTGAGAGGCCATATTTTACTAATTGGTAGGTATTTTAAGGATATGATATTATAGTTATATTATTGTTTTGCTACTCTAACAAGAATTTATAAAATTAGAGTTGATTATATTTTATGCATGAGTTTTAATCCTCAATCTATAATCCTACCTCCTGCAAATTTACTTCGCTGTATCCTAAATACATTGACATTTGACTTGTGTTAATTGCTCAGTTGTATCCTACTCTTTGTGACCCCATGGACTGTAGCCCACCAGGCTCCTTTGTCCATGGGATTCTCCAGGCAGGAATACTGGAGTGGGTTGCCATTTCCTTCTCTAGGGGATCTTCTCAATCCAGGGATCAAACCCAGGTCTCCTGCATTACAGGCAGATTTTATACCATCTGAGCCACCAGAAAAGTCCCTAATTTGCTGTTAGAGAAAGAAGTATTTTTACATGTATCATATTATTTTCACTTTGATTTGTCTTCTTCTCTCATTTATTTTAATATATAGCAAAGAACTAATTTTTGATTCTTATACAAATTATTATACCTGAAGGCAAATCCCAATCTATATTCTTAATTCCACAAATAATATGAAGTGATTTTGTCATCTAACATTGCACTTAGGTGTATTTTTGAAATAATCAATTAATACTCATGATAGAGGATATTAAAAGCTAAATATTAGCTTTGAACTTAAAGTTTGCCTCAAGGATTCCCTCTAGAGAGGAATATACTTTTATAATTATATCCCTGACTGTATCAAACATATTAGAAATTCTGCAAATCACAATATGAAGGAAAATACATTTGGTGATATAGCCTATAATGAAAGTACTGAATACATCATAACTTGTGGCAATAAGTAGCAGAGTTTAAAAAAATATGCCAAAGCACTGCAATGGAAATATCTGCATCCTTGTGACTCAGCTTCTCTTTGTTTCATGATATCTTTACCATTAGAGGAATGTACATACAGAAAGAATTAAATATAGCCACGATTTCCTAAGGCAATTCCTAGAGCAATTAGATGGTAACAAAGGTGTTACGTTTATATTTATTAATCTATTACTTTACATATTCACATTGTTTTATTCACTCATACACTTTCTTAGAACTCATATAAATCATAAATATGCTTTCAAAATTATACCTCTAGAAGACTTTATTCAAGTATATCCTTCAAATCCAGTCATTTAAAGTTTTATTTCTGTTACTTTAATCTCAGTCATTATCATCAATTGCCTTGATCATTTAATCACACAACTGGATAAATATTTTCCCTTTGGGGAACAAGATGAATTATATTTCCTGGTCCGTGTAAGGTAGGATGGGGCCATGTGGCTACTTCTGACTAATGGGATGTTAATGAACACGTGGGTCATTTCAGGACTGGAATATTTAATTGTCCTAAAGAGCTCCTCTGAAATCCTCTCCTTTCTTGAACATTGAATGACAAAGTACAAATACATGGCTGTGCTATCAACTTGGATTCTTGATTGGGCAGAGTAAACCAAGCTCCTCTGTCCCTGCAAAGAAATTGAGGGCATGATGGAGACAAATCTTTGGTGGTTTTCGGTCATCTTTAGTCTGGGATTGTTTATTATCTTAGCGTAACACTTCTTAACATGTTCAAAACATGCTCTAACATATCTTTCCAAACATGCTGTTCCACTCCCAAACTACTCTCAAAGAGTAGACATTTTTTTGTTTATTTGTTCAATTATGTAACCGTCATATTGAATTAAACTGATTAAAGTGAGGTTATCACAAAAAATAACTTTTGAGATTTGCTTTAAATTTATTCTATAATTAGTTCTTTGCTCAAAATGAAAGTTTTACATCATTAATTAAAATGCTAGTTTCCTCAAAACTCTTAATCTAATTTAAAGTTGACATTTCTTCCCTGCCATAGCTAATGGTTGGTGAGAGAAGAATGCCTATGGTAAGGAAAAGGGAGTCAAATTCTTCACTCCTTTCTCACCTAGACCTGATTCTTTTCCTGCTCCATCTTACTAGCTATATTCTCTGGCCCTTTTGGTTTACAACACGGAGCAGAAGAGGCAAGGAGAGCAAGATAGTTCTCATTTGTTTTGTATCACAATGGGAAAACTTCTGTACTTCTGTAATATCTTAAAAATTCCCTTTTCCCTTGGGCCCTTGCTTTCATTCTTTAGAAATTCCTCCCAACACTGTCCTCTACCCCTTTCCCCCAACACTGGAGCTATTTCAACCGCAGTCTCCTGAGACGGTCAAGATTGTTGTCACTCCAGCTCATTCTGCCCTTCTCCACATTCTCTGGAAGACAGTCAGTCTAACTTCCATCTCCTGCTGCAGCCACTTCGTCCTTTTCGAAGGATCTAAAACAATCCCAGAGCAGCTCATGTTCTCCCCTCTCCTACCCACCTCCTCTCCCTGCACATGGCATCTTGCCCTCAAGCTGAATGATTTGCTCTGGAAAATCCAGAGAGCACAATCCTTTTTCAAACTGCAGTCCTCCACTCTGCTATCAACAGCTGCCTCAGTCAGCCACCTACTGTTTACCTCACTCAGAAAAAAATCCCACTCAATGTCCCACAAAGAGGCAGAGACAGAGAAAGATCTCCAATTCCTCAAATCTCCTTTCCCTACACGGGTGAGGTGGGATTTGCAGGGACTGACTCCACTAGGAGGGTGAAGAGGACCCAACAGTACATCTTCCTCCAGGAAATCCACTTCAAAAATCTTCCAGTTTATACCTATTAGACTCTTTGGTACTTTGGCATGGTGTGTGCTCAGTCACTCAGTCCTGTCCGACTCTGTGCAACCCCATGGACTGTAGCCTGTCAGGCTTCTCTGTCCATGGGGTTTTCTAGGCAAGAACACTGGAGTGGGTTGCCATCTCCTTCTCCAGGGTTGCTGTGGTGGAATATTTTAACAAGTCACACGTTGGTTCTGTATGAGCACCCATCTTTGGAATGTCATGCCACAGCGGAGATTCCCATTGTCATAATCTGTTCCAAATATAAGTCAAGTTTTGCCAAATCCATTTTTCCCCCATAACGTCACACCACTGCCGCCCACAGACATTCTGATTAAAATCCTACAGTGAATTTATTTGAATTTAGGATACAATTTAATTAAGCCTATAAAGTCCTATGAGATTGTTTGATCACCCTCCAATGATAAGATCTAGTCATAGGGGTCTTCCTTTTTTTTTTACATGAGACCATTTTCCTGCCTTATAGCAGGATAAGGGCCAAATCATTCTTTGTTGTGGGCCTTGTCCTGTGTGTTACAGAATATTTAGCAGCACCGCTGGCCTCTACTGGGCTTCCCCTGTAGCTCAGATGGTAAAGAAACTGCTGCAATGTAAGAGTGTGTGTGTACTTCGTTGCTCAGTCATGTCAGACTGTGACCCCATGGAAGGTAGCCCAGCAGGCTTCTCTGTCCAGGGATTCTCCAGGCAAAAATATTGGAGTGGGTTGCCATGCCCTCAGTGCAGGAGACCTGAGCTCAATCCCTGTGTTGAGAAGATCCCCTAGAGAAGGGAATACCCACTCCAGTATTCTTGCCTGGAGAATTCCATGGACAGACCATGGGGTCGCAAAGAATCAGACACGACTGAGTGACTAACACTGGCCTCTACTTATGCCAGTAGCATTTCCTGCCTTGTGACCATCTAAAATGTCCTCAGACATTACCAAATGTAGCCTTGAGAGATGGACAAACTGTCTACCTTCTGTCTTAGAAACTTTGTCAAGGATACTTCCTTTGCTGGGGTTCCTTTTTATCATTTTTCACCTAGAAAATTCTTACTTATCTTCGACTTGGCTGACCCAAATTAAATAAGCTCTTCTCACCAGAAAGCATCCCATAGGGCAACCCCTTGGACTGAAGCATTCCTGGCTTCCCCGTCCTTCACTATCTCCCAGAGTTTGCTTAAGTTCATGTCCATTGAGTCAATGATGTCATCCAACCATCTTATCCTCTGTCAGCCTCTTCTCCTCATGCTCTCAATCTTTCCTAATATTAGGGTCTTTTCCAATGAGTCAGCTCTTCACATCAGGTGGCCAAAGTACTGGAGCTTTAGCCTCAGCATCAGTGCTTCCAATGAGTATTCAGGGTTGATTTCCTTTAGGATTGACTGGTTTGAGCTCCTTTCTGGCCAAAGGACTGTAACTGTTTATATTTCTCAACACTCTCTTTAACTTCATGAGTTACCTAATCCATCAAGTAATATTTTAAATATATTTTCTATCTTTCTTGTCACAAAGATTATGAAAACAGACATATTTTCACCATAAAAATAACCTTACATCAGTTGAAGATTCTACCAGTATGCCTCCAAAACAAAGTTACTAGTTATGCAATTTTCCATTTTAAATTCCTGTCTCCAGAAACCTATTAAAAGTTGAGCACTTTATAGCAGAGGTAATGCTGAATGTTCACAAATTTGAGAAACCATTGTTACAGTGCTCCAAACTCTAGCAAATAGAATGATAAAAGCCTCAGAAAAACCATGACTGTCCCACCTCTGACCCTTAAGAAGCATGTGTGTTGCTTATCTAAATATAAACTCATGTAAAGCCAACTTATGAATCTTATGTGCTAAATAATTTTCTAAGGTGATAAAGGATCACCCAGATATTTCCATGCAGGAAGACTGGTGAGAAGTTGGTCTTTTAAAGCAGAAGCAGTCTTTCTATAAATAACAGAACTTGGCAGAGAAGTTTGCAGTTGGTGTGAGAGTCTGGGACCTCATCCTTTCCCCCAAAACCATGGGGAAAATTTCCAGGAGAACCAGAGCACAAGGCAGCCCAAGGCTTCTGTAACAAGCCAGTATTTCGGAAATGTAAGTGCCCGACTGTCTCTGCATTTTGCAGGTTCCAGTGATGATGTTACAGTACATGGGTTAAAGTTGGGGGGCTGGTTTATGAATCATGAGAACCCCTAAATTTGAGACAATTCTGTGCCATGAGATTCTGAGTTCTTGCTCAAGGGACTTTATCCTTTGAGCCATTGTACAGAATGGTTTCCTAATCAGGCTCTTTCAAAGCTAAAAGGGACAAAAATGGGGTCAAGCAGCAAGCCGCCAAGTGTACCTTTTATAAATCTATCTCTAAACTTGCAGAGAATTCTAACAATGGTTTCATTAATTTAGCAATCACTCAACATCATATCTATTATAATGTACTAAACTCTTAAGAGAGAAAGAAAAATGAAAATTGTTTTATTCCCATGATTTAATCTAAAACGAAAGATGAAAAACTGCAATGATAATCGTCTTGTTAAAGTTTTTAAATTCTCTTTATGATTTAAAGTATGGACTTGCTTTCCTTGAGGGGCATGCTTTTGTCTTCTATTTTAAAACTCTTCAGTGTCCATTCTTATCTTTCTAAGGGCAGGTATGACACCACTGAACTGAGGAGCTGACTGTGGCTCAGACCATGAACCCTTATTGCCAATTCAGACTGAAATTGAAGAAGGTAGGGGAAACCACTAGACCATTCAGGTATGACCTAAATCAAATCCCTTATGATTACACAGTGGAAGTGAGAAATAGATTTAAGGGCCTAGATCTGATGGATAGACTGCCTGATGAACTATGGACTGACGTTCGTGACACTGTACAGGAGACAGGGATCAAGACCATTCCCATGGAAAAGAAATGCAAAAAAGCAAAATGGCTGTCTGGGGAGGCCTTACAAATAGCTGTGAAAAGAAGAGAAGCGAAAAGCAAAGGAGAAAAGGAAAGATATAAACATTTGAATGCAGAGTTCCAAAGAATAGCAAGAAGAGATACGAAAGCCTTCTTCAGCGATCAAGGCAAAGAAATAGAGGAAAACAACAGAATGGGAAAGACTAGAGATCTCTTCAAGAAAATCAGAGATACCAAAGGAACATTTCATACAAAGATGGGCTCGATAAAGGACAGAAATTGTATGGACCTAACAGAAGCAGAAGATATTAAGAAGAGGTGGCAAGAATACACAGAAGAACTGTACAAAAAAGATCTTCATTACCCAGATAATCACAATGGTGTGATCACTCACCTAGAGCCAGACATCCTGGAATGTGAAGTCAAGTGGGCCTTAGAAAGCATCACTATGAATAAAGCTAGTGGAGGTGATGGAATTCCAGTTGAGCTATTCCAAATCCTGAAAGATGATGCTGTGAAAGTGCTGCACTCAATATGCCCGCAAATTTGGAAAACTCAGCAGTGGCCACAGGACTGGAAAAGGTCAGTTTTCATTCCAATCCCAAAGAAAGGCAATGTCAAAGAATGCTCAAACTACCACACAACTGCACTCATCTCACACACTAGTAAAGTAATGCTTAAAATTCTCCAAGTCAAGCTTCAGCAATATGTGAACCATGAGCTTCCTGAAGTTCAAGCTGGTTTTAGAAAAGGTACAGGAATCAGAGATCAAATTGCCAACATCCGCTGGGTCATGGAAAAAGCAAGAGAATTCCAGAAAAACATCTATTTCTGCTTTATTGACTATGCCAAAGCCTTTGACTGTGTGGATCACAATAAACTGTGGAAAATTCTGAAAGAGATGCAAATACAGACCACCTGACCTGCCTCTTGAGAAATTTGTATGCAGGTCAGGAAGGAACAGTTAGAACTAGACATGGAACAACAGACTGGTTCCAAATAGGAAGGAGTTCGTCAAGGCTGTATATTGTCACCCTGCTTATTTAACTTATATGCAGAGTACATCATGAGAAACGCTGGACTGGAAGAAGCACAAACTGGAATCAAGATTGCCGGGAGAAATATCAATAACCTCAGATATGCAGATGACACCACCCTTATGGCAGAAAGTAAAGAGGAACTAAAAACGCTCTTGATGAAAGTCAAAGTGGAGAGTGAAAACGTTGGCTTAAAGCTCAACATTCAGAAAACGAAGATTATGGCATCTGGTCCCATCACTTCATGGGAAATAGATGGGGAAACAGTGGAAACAGTGTCAGACTTTATTTTTTGGGGCTCCAAAATCACTGCAGATGGTGACTGCAGCCATGAAATTAAAAGACGTTTACTCCTTGGAAGGAAAGTTATGACCAAACTAGATAGCATATTCAAAAGCAGAGACATTACTTTGCCAACAAAGGTTCGTCTAGTCAAGGCTATGGTTTTTCCTGTGGTCATGTATGGATGTGAGAGTTGGACTGTGAAGAAGGTAGAGAGCTGAAGAATTGATGCTTTTGAACTGTGGTGTTGGAGAAGACTCTTGAGAGTCCCTTGGACTGCAAGGAGGTCCAACCAGTCCATTCTGAAGGAGATCAGCCCTGGGATTTCTTTGGAAGGAGTCATGCTAAAGCTGAAACTCCAGTACTTTGGCCACCTCATGCGAAGAGTTGACTCATTGGAAAAGACTCTGATGCTGGGAGGGATTGGGGGCAGGAGGAGAAGGGGACGACAGAGGATGAGATGGCTGGATGGCATCACTGACTGGATGGACGTGAGTCTGAGTGAACTCCGGGAGTTGGTGATGGACAGGGAGTCCTGGCGTACTGCGATTCATGGGGTCGCAAAGAGTCGGACACAACTGAGCGACTGATCTGATCTGATCTGATCTGAACACATATTTAAATGCAGTGCTCGGTTGTGCATGACTCTTTGAGACCCCATGGACTGTAGCCCACCAATCTCCTCTGTCCACAGACTTTTTCAGGCAAGGATACTGGAATGAGTTTCCATTTCCTTCTCTATGGGATCTTCCTGACCCAGGGACTGAACCCAAATCTCTTGCGTCTACTGCATTGGCAGGCGGATTCTTTACCACTAGTGCCATAAAACTTGGTAACAAATCCAGCCCAAAAAGCTGCATATACAAAAAGTGCATATCAAAACGACATACCTTACCAGGACCCCAAGGTATCTATGGTAACAACAAAGTACCATGTCTCCCATCAATAATCATATACCTCACACTGGGCCCCTGTCCAGGATCCCTGGATTTTCTGGGGATTCTTGCCAAATGCAGTCAGCAGGTCCCATGGGAGGATGTGCTTCTTTAGCGTTGTGCACAACTGTTCATAGCCGGGGCTTGTGGTTTTCCCTCTGAAGTGTATTTGTAGACAGTACAATACCATCCTGTCTTTACAGTGTTCCTTGGATGGTGACCTAAAACAACTGTCTTTTCAATCCACAGAGGGCTTTCCTAGACTGGAAATGCACTGGGCCTGCCAGCCTACTCAGTGCCCCGGTGATTCTGCAGTGCAGCTGAAATCTATCAAAGATACTCTGTCAGAGACATTCTCAAGATAGTTTAGACTGTGCTCAGGATGGCACAGCCAAAGCTGTGTAAATTGTGTGATTGCAGGGGTGAGAGTCTTCTACTGAAAGCAAAAAATATGAAAAAGAAAAACAAATGAATTTAATTCGAGGCTCAAGAGGCCCTTTTCCTCCCTGCTAATTTTGAAATTGACCTCTTTATGAACATTGTTCTCTTCGGAGATTCAGTCATTTCTAGGGGAAGAGAATGACGTTCTCTTTATGTGCAAATACCTTTGCATGTATAAACAGAGTAAAAAAAAATAGTAATGTTAATTTATCAGTTTGGGATGTTTACTTCTTAGTTTGGCAACTGTCTTATGACTAAGTTGTTAACTTTAGTGGAAAGTGGGTAGAAGATGAAATTATTTCATCATTCTGGATTTCCCCATCTCTGTGTATCTCTGGGTATATAGAAATTCTCTATACCATCTTTGCAACCTTTCTGTAAATCAAAACTTTTTCAAAAATACGTATCTGACTCAAAATATTATTTAGTGATAGAAGTTGAGAGAGTTAATTCTCAGGTAGGTTGATAATAAGCCTGGGGTACCTGAGGAGGAAAAAGTGTCTGGGGCTCTCGAGGAAGAGAAAAAGACAAACTTTCTTCCACCCCCACCCCCCACATCCCTTTCTCTTAGTCACATTTTTTTTTTCCCCTTAAGCCCAGATCTAATGATTACACAACAAAACAACTCATCTGGCTCAAGGATATGTTCTTCCTTAAATGCTAAACACTATATAACAACAAGGAGAAGGCAATGGCACCCCACTCCAGTACTCTTGCCTGGAAAACCCCGTGGATGAAGGAGCCTGGTAGGCTGCAGTCCATGGGATCGCTGAGGGTGGGACACGACTGAGCGACTTCACTTTCACTTTTCACTTTCATGCATTGGAGATGGAAATGGCAACCCACTCCAGTGTTCTTGCCTGGAGAATACCAGGGACGGGGGAGCCTGGTGGGCTGCCGTCTCTGGGGTTGCACAGAGTCAAACTGAAGTGACTTAGCAGATATAACAACAATATATCCTGCTGGAGGACATGTTTCTCCTTAAGAACCTTCTGACTAATCTTGTTATCTAAAACATGCATTATGGGAGTGGGAAGATCTTTCTATTATTAATTCTAATCCTGTTATCTTAAAATGTAAATTATGGGAGTGGGTCTGGTAATACCTTTACAACCTTGAGATGTTTTTCCATTTATTGTTAATAAGCAGTTGCAAAAGAATATAGCTCCCTTGCTAAAACTAATGACAGGGTCCTCCTCCTTCCTTTTCTGATGTCTGTGTCAGAAGCTTTCTCTGTGTTTTTTCACTAATAAAACTTCTGCCACAGAAAAGCTCTGCGTGATCAAGCCTGGTCCCTGATCCTGAAGCTAAATCTTCTTCAGAGATCATGAATCCAACATGAATCCCACATCCTTCACCATAAGCTATCAAAGTCATCTCCAGGAATTAAAAAAGTCAAGTACAGGGGGCAGTCCTAAGATGGCAGAGGAATAGGATGGGGAGACCACTTTCTCCCCCACAAATTCATTGAAAGATCATTTGAACACTGAGCAAATACCACAAAACAACTTCTGAACGCTGGTGGAGGACACCAGGCACCCAGAAAGGCAGCCCATTGTCTTCGAAAGGAGGTAGGACAAAATATAAAAGATAAAAAGAGAGACAAAAGAGTTAGAGATGGAGACCCATGCTGGGGAGGGAGTCATAAAAGATGAGAAGTTTCCAAACATCAGGAAACCCTCTCACCGGTGGGTCTTTTGGGAGTTTTGGAAGCTCAGAGGCCAACATAACTGGGAGGAAAAAATAAATAAATAAAACCCACAGATTACACGCCTAACTGCAACTCCCAGCGGAGAAGTAGCCCAGACGCTCGTGTCTACCACCAGAAAGTGGGGGCTGCATTGCTTAGGGTAAGGACCAGGCCTGAATGCCCTGAGGACAATCTGAGGGAGCTAACGTGAGAAAGCAACCCAAAACCTGGGATAGCCAGAGAGAAAAAAAAAAAAAAAAGAGGAGAGAGAGAGAGAGAGAGAGAACTTTTCCTTCAAAAGCTCTAACCTAAGGCACTGCCAGGCCCACTCACGGAACAAAGGACTGAGTGAATACCAGGGGACAGTTATCTGGTTTCAGACCTGCCCATCCCCTGATAGAGGCAGGGAGGCAGGTGGGCAACATCCAGAGCTGGAAGGCAAGGGGCAAACTCGGCCCCAGAGATGGTATCCCCTGCCAAACTGTGAGCAGGCTCCCAGTTGCTAACCAAGTCTTCCTGGGATCCTGGACGGTTGACATCTGCTGGGAGGGTCTCAGCCAGAGATCAGCTCCCCAGAGGAGACACACAGCACCCCTGAGCCAGCGCTCCCACTGTGCACCCAGGGAACCAAGTGGCAGGGACCAGGGAGGTGAGAAGACTTACTGCAGCTGGGGAGAGTGCGCTCACCGAGCACCTGGTCACCTGAGCTGCTCGCACCTGGGAAGCGCACAAAATGCAGGCCCAACGGAGTCTGCACCTTTCTGGAGTACCAGAGAACCTGAACCCGAGTGGTGAACACACAACCCAGGGCCCGCCTTAGACATCTCCCCTGTAGAGCAACCTGGAGCCTGAGCAGTGTAGAGCAGGAAAACACACATGCTGTGAGCGGGGGCAAACCCAGCGTGGCCCAGGCACTGCAAGCACTCCCCACACACGCCAGTGATATTTGTTTGCAGTGTTCCTCCCTCCCTGCAGCACAATTGAACAAGTGAGCCTAAATAAATGACCACCTTCCCCCCCTTGTCTCAGGGCAGAAGTTAGATACTGAAGAGACTTGCAGAGGAAGCCAAAATAAACAAAGAAGAGGGAACGGCTTTGGAAGTGACAGGTGCAACAGATTAAAACCCTGTAGTTAGTACTGGACACACTGGAAGGAACCTATAGACCTTGAGAAGAAGTATAAGCTGGAACAAGGAACTATCTGAAACTGAACTGACCCCACACTGCCTTCAACAGCTCCAGAGAAATTCCTAGATATATTTTACTACTATCACTTTTTAATTTTTTTTAAGTTCTTTATTACTCCTTTAATTTTCATTTTTAAAACATACCATTACCTTGAAAAAAAAAAGACCATATTTTTAAAGGAAATTTCATTTTTTTAATAACTTTTGCAATTTTTTTTTAATATTGTATTTTTGAGAGTCTAACCTCGACTCTAGAATTTTAATCTTTGCTTTTTGGTATTTGTTATCAATTCCATACCTTTAAGAATCCAATCTTCAGTACCCATTTTTACTTAGGAGTGTGATTACTGACTTGATTGCTCTCTCCACTCTGGACTCTCCTTTTTCTCCCCCAGGTCACCTCTATCTCCTCCCTTCCCCTTCTCTCTCTACTTAACTCTGTGAATCTCTTTGGGTGTTCCAGGCTGTGGACAACACTTAGGGAACTGATCACAGGCTAGATTGGTCTCTTTCCTTTTGACTCCCCTCCTCCCCTGCTGGTCACCTCTTATGTTCTTCCTCCCTCTTCTCTTCTTTATGGAACTCCGTGAATCTCTCTGAGTGTTCCAGACTGTGGAGAGCAAATAGGGAATTGATTACTGGCTAGATTGCTCTCTCCCCTTTTGATTCCCCCTTTTATCTTCCTGGTCACCTCTACCTCCTTCCTCCATCTTCTCTTCTCCATGTAACTCTGTTAACCTCTCTGGGTGTCCCCCACTGTGGAGAATCATTTCACCATTAACCTAGATGTTTTATCATCTATGCTGTATGGATGGAGAAGTCTTGAGGTTACTATAAGAATAAGACTGAAAGCCAGATGCATGAGGCCTAAATCCAACACTTGAGAACACTAGAAAACTCCTGACTCCAGGGAACATTAATGAACAAGAGCTCATCCAAAAGCCTCCATACCTACACTGAAACCAAGCTCCACCCAAGAGCCAACAAGTTTCAGAGCAAGACATACCAAGCTAATTCTTCAACAATGCAGGAACATAACCCTGAGCATTAAAACACAGGTGGCCAAAAGTCACACCAAACCCATAGACACCTCAAAACTCACTACTGGACACGTCACTGTACTCCAGAGAGAAGAGATACAGCTCCACCCACCAGTACACTGATGCAAGCTTCCCTAAACAGGAAACTTTGACAAGCCTCTCATCCAATCCCACCCCCAGGAAGCAAGGTCCACAATAAAGAGGAACTACAAACTTCCAGCATATAGAAAGGCCACCCCAAACACAGCAACCTAAACAAGATGAAAAAGGCAGAGAAATATTCAGCAAGTAAAGGAACATGATAAAAGCCCACCAAACCAAACAAAAGAGGAGGATATAGGGAGGAGTCTAACTGAAAAAGAATTCAGAATAATGATAGTAAAAGTGACCCCAAATTTTGGAAACAAAATGGAGTTACAGATAAATAGTCTGGAGACAAGGATTGAGAAGATGCAAGAAAAGGTTAACAAGGACCTAGAAGAAATAAAAAAGAGTCAGTCAATAATGAACAATAAAAAAACTGAGATAAAAAGCACTCTGGAGGGAACCAACAGTAGAATAACTGAGGCAGAATATAGGATAATCGAGGTGGAAGATAGAATGGTGGAAATAAATGAAGCAGAGAGGAAAAAGAAAAAAGAATTAAAAGAAATGAGGACAACCTAAGAGACCTCTGGGACAATGTTAAATGTCCCAAAATTCGAAAAATAGGAGTCCTAGAAGAAGACAAAAAGAAAGGCCATAAGAAAACACTTGAGGAATAGTTGTAAACTTCCCTAAAATGGGGAGGAAATAGCCATCCAAGTCCAAGAAACCCAGAGAGTACCAAACAGGATAAACCCAAGGCAAAACACCCCAAGACACATATTAATCAAATTAACAAAGATCAAACACAAAGAACAAATATTAAAAGCAGCAAGGGAAAAACAACAACACACAAGGGGATCCCCTTAAGGATAACATATGATCTTTCAATAGAAACTCTTCAAGCCAGAAGGGAATGGCAAGATGTACTTAAAGTGATGAAAGAGAAAAATCTACAACACAGATTACTGTACCCAGCAAGAATCTCATTCAAATATGAAGGAGAAATCAAAAGCTTTACAGACAAGCAAAAGCTCAGAGAATTCAGCACCACCAAACCAGCTCTTCAACAAATGCTAAAGGATCTCCTTTAGACAGGAAACACAGAAAAGCTTTATAAACTCGAACCCAAAACAACAAAGTAAATGGCAACAGGATCATACTAATCAATAATTACCTTAAATGTAAATGGGTTCAATGCCCCAACGAAAAGACAAAGACTGGCTGAATGGATACAAAAACAAGACCCCTATATATGCTCTCTACAAGAGACCCACATCAAACCTAGGGACACATACAGACTGAAAGTGAAGGGTTGGAAAAAGATATTTCATGCAAATGGAGAACGAAAGAAAGCAGGAGCAGCAATACTCATATCAGATAAAACAGACTTTGAAATAAAGGCTGTGAAAAGAGACAAAGTAGGACACTACATAATGATCAAAGGATCAAGCCAAGAAGAAGATATAAATATATATGCACCCAACAAAGCAGCACCACAATATGTAAGGCAAATGCTAACAAATATGAAAGGGGAAATTAAAAGTAACACAATAATAGTGGGAGGCTTTAATACCCCACTCACACCTATGGATAGATCAACCAAACAGAAAATTAGCAAGGAAACACAAACTTTAAATGATACAATGGACCAGTTAGACCTAATTGATATAATATCATTAGGTCAATTGATTATATATATATATATATATAATATATATTATATCTCATATATATATTGATCTATATAGCATATATAGATCATATCCTGGGCCATAAATCTAGCCTTGGTAAATTCAAAAAAAAGTGAAATCACCTCAAGCATCTTTTCTGATCACAATTCAGTAAGATTAGATGTCAACTACAGGGAAAAAAACTATTAAAAATACAAACATATGGAGGCTAAGCAAAACACTTGAATAACCAACAAATCACAGAAGACATAAAAAAAGAAATCAAAATATGCATAGAAATGAAAACATACAACCTAAAACCTATAGGATTCAGTAAAAGCACTGCTAAAGGGAAGGTTCATAGCAGTACAAGCCTACCTCAAAAAACAGAAGAGAAATCAAATAAATAACCTAACTCTACAGCTAAAGCAACTAGAAAAACAAGAAATGAAGGACCCCAGGGATAGTAGAAGGAAAGAAATCATAAAAATTAGGGCAGAAATAAATGCAACAGAAACAAAGGAGACCATAGCCAAATCAACAAAGCTAAAAGCTGGTTCTTTGAGAAGATAAATAAAATAGACAAATTATTAGACAGACTCATCAAGGAATAAAAAGAAAAGAATCAAATCAACAAAATTAGAAATGAAAATGGAGAAATCACAACAGACAACACAGAAATACAAAGGATCATAAGAGACTACTATCAGCAACTATATGCCAATAAAATGGACAACTTGGAAGAAATGGACAAATTCTTGTAAAAGATAACTTTCTAAAACTGAACCAGGAAGAAATAGAAAATCTTAAGAGACCCATCACAAGTACAGAAATCAAAACTGTAATCAGAAATCTTCCAAAAAAACAAAAGCCCAGGGCCAGATGGCTTCACAGCTGAATTCTACCAAAAATTTAGAGAAGAGCTAACACCTATCCTACTCAAACTCTTCCAGAAAATTTCAGAGGAAGGTAAACTGCCAAACTCATTCTATGAGGCCACCATCATCCTAATACCAAAACCAGACAAAGATGCTGCAAAAAAAAAAAAAAAAAAAAAAAAAAGAAAGAAAGAAAAGAAAAGAAAACTATAGGCCAATATCACTGATGAACATAGATGCAAAAATCCTTAACAAAATTCTAGCAAACAGAATCCAACAACATAATAAAAACATCATACATCATGACCAAGTGGGCTTTATTCCAGGGATGTAAGGATTCTTCAATATTCATAAATCAATGTGGTACAACACATTAACAGATTGAAAGATAAAAACCATGTGATTATCTCAATAGATGCAGAGAAAGCCTTTGACAAAATTCAAAATCCATTTATGGTAAAAACTCTCCAGAAAGCAGGCATAGAAGGAACATATCGCAATATAATAAAAGGCATTTCTGATAAACCCATAGCAAACATTATCCTCAATGGTGAAAAATTGAAAGCATTTCCCCTAAAGTCAGGAACAAGACAAGGGTGCCCACTCTCACCACTACTATTCAATATAGTTTTGGAAGTCTTGACCAGAGCAATCAGAGAAGAAAAAGGAATAAAAGGAATCCAGATTGGAACAGAAGAAGAAAAACTCTCACTCTTTGAAGATGACATGATCCTCTACATAGAAAACCCTAAAGATTCCACCAGAAAATTACTAGAGCTAATCAATGAATATAGTAAAGTTGCAGGATATAAAATTCACACACAGAAATCCCTTTCATTCCTATACACCAACAATGAGAAAACAGAAAGAGAAAATTAAGGAAACAATTCCATTCACCATTGCAATGAAAATAATAAATTTAGGAATAAATCTACCTAAAGAAACAAAATACCTGTATATAGAAAACTATAAAACACTGATGAAAGAAATCAAAGATGACACAAATAGATGGAGAAATATACCTTGTTCATGGATTGGAAGAATCAATATAGTAAAAATGAGTATACTACCCAAAGCAATCTATAGATTTCAATGCAATTCCTATCTAGCTACCAACAGTATTTTTCAGAGAATTAGAACAAATAATTTCACAATTTGTATGGAAATACAAAAACCCTTGAATAGCCAAAGCAATCTTGAGAAAGAAGATTGGAACTGGAGGAATCAACTTGCCTGAGTTCAGGCTATACTACAAAGCAACAGTCATCAAGACAGTATGGTACTGGCACAAAGACATAAATATAGGTGAATGGAACAAAATAGAAAGCCCAGAGATAAATCCATGTACCTTTGGATACCTTATCTTTGTCCAAGGAAGCAAGAATATACAATGGAGAAAAGACAATCTCTTTAAGAAGCTATGCTGGGAAAACTGGTCAACCACTTGTAAAAAATGAAACTAGAACACTTTCTAACACCATACACAAAAATAAACTCAAAATGGATTAAAAATTTAAATGTAAGGCCAGAAACTATAAAACTCCTTGAGGAAAACATAGGCAAAACATTCTGACATAAATCATAGCAGGATTTTCTATGACCCACCTCCCAGAGTAATGGAAATAAAAGCAAAAATAAACAAATGGGACCTAATTAAACTTAAAAGCTTTTGCACAATGAAGGAAACTATAAGCAAGGTGAAAAGACAGCCTTCAGAATGGGAGAAAATAATAGCAAATGAAGCAACTGACAAAGAATTAATCTCAAAAAATATACAAGCAACTCCTGCAGCTCAATTCCAGAAAAATAAGTGATCCAATCAAAAAATGGGCCAAAGAACTAAACAGACATTTCTGCAAAGAAGACAAACAGATGGCTAACAAACACATGAAAAGATGCTCAACATCACTCATTATCAGAGAAATGCAAATCAAAACCACAATGAGGCACCATCTCACCCTGGTCAGAATGGGCTGCTATTAAAAAATCTACAAACAATAAATGCTAGAGAGGGTGCAGAGAAAAGGGAATCCTCTTACACTGTTGGTGGGAATGCAAACTAGTACAGCCACTGTGGAGAACAGTGTGGAGATTCTTTAAAAAATTGGAAAGAGAACTGCCATATGATTCAGCAATCCCACTGCTGGGCATATACACAGAGAAAACCAGAACTGAAAGAGACATGTGTACCCCAATGTTCATCACAGCACTGTTACAATAGCCAGGATGTGGAAGCAATGTAGATGTCCATCAGTAGACGAATGGATAAGAACGCTGTGGTACATATACACAATGGAGTATTACTCAGCTATTAAAAAGAATGCATTTGAGTCAGTTCTAATGAGGTGGATGAAACTGGAGCCTATTATACAGAGTGAAGTAAGTCAGAAAGAAAAACACCAATACAATACATTAACACATATATATGGAATTTAGAAAGATGGTAACGATGACCCTATATGCAAGACAGCAAGATACACAGATGTAAAGAACAGATTTTGGACTCTGTAGGAGAAGGCGAGGGTGGGATGATTTGAGAGAATAGCACTGAAACATGTATATTATATGTGAAATCAATCGCCAGTCTAGGTTCGATGCATAAGACAGGGTGCTCAGAGCTGGTGCACTGGGATAACCCTGAGGGATGGGATGGGAAGGGAGGTGGGAGGGGGGTCAGGATGGGGAACACATGTACACCCATGGCTGATTCATGTGAATGTATGGCAAAAACCACCACAATATTGTAAAGTAATTAGCCTCCAATTAAAATAAATCAAAAAATTTTTAAATAAAAGGGAAAACAGAAAAAAAAAAGTCAAGTACACACTAGGGAATGATGAATTCAGTCTATATAAAAGATGGAAAATTACCTAGTTTCCATCCTAGATACAATGACTGTTTTCATTAGAGATGTGTGTGTGCTGTGCTTAGCTGCTGTCCTGCCCGACACTTTGTGACCCCATGGATTGTAGCCCACCAAGCTCTGTTCACAGGGATTCTTCTGGCAAGAATATTGGAGTGGGTTGCCATGCCCTTCTCCAGGGGATCTTCCCAACCCAGGGATCAAACCCAGGTCTCCTGAATTGCAGGCAGATTCTTTACTGTCTAAGCTCCACGGAAGTCCTTTTATTACAGACTAACAACAAATACTTCAACGAAGTATTTATGTGTAACACTTACAGACTCGGGGGAATGCATACAGTGGGATACAGACTGAACACTGAAAAACTCAAAAGGACCAAAATCAACCCTTGTTTTTAATAAACTGTTTACCTGTAAGCATCTACCTACTTATTTTCTTCAGATCTCTTTTTTTACTAGGTGCTTATGCAAAGCATTAGGAAGGGGAGGAGGGAAATTAATGTTCTTGTTCTTGTCTATTATAAATACTTACACAACTTGGTGAAATAGAAAAGAAGTTGTTAGAAAAGTTTTCTTGAAAGAGTAGGAGGAAATGTTGATTAAAAAGAAAGCATACTGACATTGACGAAAATGTCATCTGTGGAAGAATTTTTAATTTATTTTTTAGTTGTAGCCAACATTATTTTTTGAGAGTGCTGAAGACAATTTTGTTACACACACACATTTTAAGAATTTTCCCTACTACAATAGATACTTTCAGTTTCTAAAGTGTTATCTCTAAGTCAGATTTATTTTACCGACTTCATCTTGTCTTTATATTAAGCTAAATTCAGTGAGTGTTTTGAACCCTCTTTAAGTAAAACCTGTTATTTGTTTTTTTCATCTGCAAGTCCTCCATGAAGGAGTCCTTGGGCCTAGAAAAGAAAATTGTCTCAAAGGCCCTTGCTGAATCATCTGACTTTGGGGAAAACAAAACTGAACTTCAAGCCCCTCCGTGATACCCCTGGCCTGTTGCATCTACCTGGGACTTATCACCCCCTCCCCAGAAACTTCCCACCCCCTATTCAACTACAAATGCCATCTCAACTAAAGATTACCCAAAACGTCCTGCCTGACTAATGTTTCCCTTATCACTTCCACAAACCTCCCTTTAAATATGAAGCCTCCCTGATCCCTCTCGCCTTAGCCTGATCTTTAGGCTGGCTGTCACCCCTCCTTGCCTGAATAAAGGTAATCTACCTCTGCTGAGGTTGTCTCTCCTTCTTTTCTGCCTCGGCCCAAACTATACCTTACACTCCATGTACAAAATCATTTTTTCTTGCACCAACTTCACACACCACAGTTACTAAAAATTCTAAGATAAATCTATCATTAAGTGCCTCAAAGAAATTATGGAGTTGGTTTTTCACCCAGTTTCATTTCTAGTCCATATGTGGAAGTTTGAAGAGTCAGGAAAAGAGGAAACAGAGTGGGGTGGGGGGAATCCTGACTGATGCCATGTGTTTGGCTAGTTGATGACTTCAGCTGATTTTAAGCAACTGCTTTTAATACAATAATTCCTCTTTTAATGTCTTCCAAGATAGACCTGTGCCCACCTCTAGAGACTGGGCAGTCCTCTCTCCTGATGACAGAATATGCTGGTAGGACCCTTAGGCTCAAGGGTTGGCCAAGGAGATGCTGTGTTCAGGAGGTATGTGCAGACTGAGGTGCCCCTGTAGATGAAAGCTAAGTCCCCTATAATGCTCCATGGAGCTGCGGTTGGGAAAAGAAGAGGAAACGTCCAGCTGAGGGCTGTGGCTAGGGCCTCATTTTCTCTGTGCTGTCATCTCCAAGTGAGAAACTTCACAAAGTTGGAACATGGCCCTCTATGTTGTTGTGCCAAGTTAATCAGGTACAATTTATTTTATTCAGCATTAATAAACAAGTTGGTGGTTGCTGCTGCTGCTGCTAAGTAGCTTCAGTCGTGTCTGATTCTCTGCGACCCCATAGACGGCAGCCCACCAGGCTCCCCTGTCCCTGGGATTCTCCAGGCAAGAACACTGGACTGGCTTGCCATTTCCTTCTCCAATGCACGAAAGTGAAAAGTGAAAGGGAAGTCGCTCAGTCGTGTCCAACTCTTCTCGACCCCATGGACTGCAGCCTACCAGGCTCCTCCGTCCATGGGATTTTCCAGGCAAGAGTACTGGAGTGCGGTGTCATTGCCTTCTCTGTTAGATCAACTTAAAACTTATAAATATTTAGATATATGTATGGTATGCGGACCTCCATTTTTACTTTTTTTTCTAAGTCCTAAAATCCGCAGGTAAAACCCTAAGAATAATAATCCAGTGATTAAAATTTAACTGAGTGGCTTCTATGTGTCAGACACTATGTAAAAAGTTCTACATGTACTACTTTATAGAATTCAGATAACAACTCATTGAGATAAATCACTTTGTACACACATTTTAGAGATGAGAAAATGGAAGTTACAGGAGTAGAAATGTATCTTACTAACAGGTTTTCCTTTTAGTCACAGATTTTGTAGGAATATTTCTTTTTTTGGCACTGAGGTAGTAGATGTCCTCCTCAGTTTCTTTCTGTATTTAGACATGGCCTAATCATAAACCTTGGAGAAGGCAATGGCACCCCACTCCAGTACTGTTGCTTGGAAAATCCCATGGATGGAAGAGCCTGGTAGGCCGAAGTCCATGGGGTCGCTCAGAGTTGGACACGACTGAGCGACTTCACTTTCACTTTTCACTTTCATGCACTGGAGAAGGAAATGGCAACTCACTCCAGTGTTCTTGCCTGGAGAATCCCAGGGACGGGGGAGCCTGGTAGGCTGCCGTCTGAGGGGTCGCACAGAGTCAGACATGACTGAAGCAACTTAGCAGCAGCAATCATAAACCTAAGTGACAATCCTAGAAGTTCCAATAATTTGGATACGTGATGCAAAGAGCCAACTTACTGAAAAAGATTTTGATCCTGGGAAAGATTGAGGGCAAGAGAAGAAGGGGACAAACAGAGGATGAGATGATTGGATGTCATCACTGACTCAATGGACATGAGTTTCAGCAAACTCTGTAAGATGGTGACGGACAGGAAAGCCTGAAGTGCTGCAGTCCATGGGGTTACAAAGAGTCAGACACGACTTAGCAACTGAACCACAACAATCACAAACCATTTCCTAAAACATACTGGTCTTAGAAGAATGCTGATTGAGTTCGCCACAGTTTCAATTCCCTTCTGTGCTTAAAGTGAAGTAGCCCAAACAGCAACCTTTAGCTTTGGTTACTGATTCTGCCAACTCTTTGTAATAATGCAATCTTTTCATTTTGTCAGCATGATATCTTTCTGGACCCTGAATTATGTATTTCACATGGGTTCAAATTCAGCCATCATTCTTCAACTTCTTTTTACAAGACGATTTAGTCTTAGACTACAAATAGCCTTCATATCATATTTCACCTGGTAGTCTGGTAACAGTTGCCTGAATGGCCCTACAGAGAAGGACAATGGGACTGTATGTGGATACAGTAGGGGAGAGCAACTTAGAAGACTAGAGTTGGGGTACACCATCTATGAAGTTCTTACCCACAATTAACAGGCTTCTCTGTGCACAGAGGTAGCATTTTTGTCCACTAAAGTGTTATTAGAGATACCAAGGGAAAATTTCATGCAAAGATGGGCTCAATAAAGGACAGAAATGGTATGGAACTAACAGAAGCAGTAGATTATTAAGAGGCAGCAAGAATACACACAAGAATTGTACAAAAAAGACCTTCGTGACCCAGATAATCACGATGGTGTAATCACTCACATAGAGCCAGACATCTGGAATGTGAAGTCAAGTGGGCCTTAGGAAGCATCACTACGAACAAAGCTAGCGGAGGTGATGGAATTCCAGTTGAGCTATTTCAAATCCTAAAAGATGATGCTTTGGAAGTGCTACACTGAATATGCCAGCAAATTTGGAAAACTCAGCAGTGGCCACAAGACTGGAAAACATCAGTTTTCATTCTAATCCTAAAGAAAAGCAATGGCAAAGAATGTCCAAACTACCACACAATTGTACTCATCTCACATGCTAGTAAAGTAATGCTCAAAATTCTCCAAGCCAGGCTTCAACAATATGTGAACCATGAACTTCCAGATGTTCAAGCTGGATTTAGAAAAGGCAGAGGAACCAGAGATCAAATTGCCAACATCCGCTGGATCATCGAAAAACCAGGAGAGTTCCAGAAAAACATCTATTTCTGCCTTATTGACTATGCCAAAACCTTTGACCATGTGGATCACAACAAACTATGGAAAATTCTGAAAGAGATGGGAATACCAGACCACCTGACCTGCCTCTTGAGAAACCTATATGCAGGTCAGGAAGCAACAGTTAGAACTGGACATGGAACAACAGACTGGTTCCAAATAGGAAAAGGAATATGTCAAGGCTGTATATTGCCACCCTGCTTATTTAACTTATATGCAGAGTTGATCATGAGAAACGCTGCGCTGGATGAATCGCAACCAGGAATCAAGATTGCTGGGAGAAATATCAATAACCTCAGATAAAATGTAAAAGAACTAAAGAGCATCTTGATGAAAGTGAAGGAGGAGAGTGAAAAAGTTGGATTAAAGCTCAACATTCAGAAAACTAAGATCATGGCATCCTTTCCCATCACTTCGTGGCAAATAGATGGGGAAACAGTGGCAGACTTTATTTTTCTGGGCTCCAAAATCACTGTAGATGGTGATTTTCATGGTGACTGCAGCCATGAAATTAAAAGATGCTAACTCCTTAGAAGGAAAGTTACAACCAACCTAGACAACATATTAAAAAGCAGAGACATTACATTGCCAACAAAGGTCTGTCTAGTCAAGGCTATTGTTTTTCCAGTAGTCATGTATGGATGTGAGAGTTAGCCTGTAAAGAAAGCTGAGCACTGAAGAATTGATATTTTGTACTAGATTTGGAGAAGACTCTTGAGAGTCACTTGGACCGGAAGGAGATCTAACCAGTCCATCCTAAAGAGATCAGTCCTGAGTGTTCATTGGAAGGACTGGTGTTGAAGCTGAAACTCCAATACTTTGGCCACCTTATGAGAAAAAATGACTCATTTGAAAAGACCCTGATTCTGGGAAAGATTGAATGGGGTAGGAGAAGGGGACAATAGAGGATGAGATGGTTGGATGGCCTCACCGACTCAATGGACATGAGTTTGAGTAAACTCCGGGAGTTGGTGATGGACAAGCAGGCCTGGCGTGCTGCATTCCATGGGGTCGCAAAGAGTCAGACACAACTGAGCAACTGAACTGAACAGAAAGTGTTATTCAAAGAGGCACACAACATATAAAGAGGAATATCTCTGTATTCATTCATCTTTCCTTTCCTTTCCTTTTATTTTCTTATCAACCATCCCCAAAGACCTTTTTAAATACTTGCATACGTATGCACATATACATTGATGCACACATAAACCCACATGTCCCCAAATGGATAAAACATTATGTGAGAAAAAGATCTTGATTCTGTTCACAAAAGAAATTATACTTCTTACTGATAGGTATGATTACCTAAAAACACTTACTAAGGTAGTATTAAAACCAAAATAACAACTCTTACAAAATTAAGCATTTCAGAGAACCTAAAGATATTTTATAAAATAAGAGTGTTTCCAATAGCATACTGGAGTGGGATACCATGCCCTCCTCCTGGGGATCTTCTCTACCCAGGGATGGAACCCGTGCCTCTTGTGTCTCCTGCATTGGTAGGCGGGTTCTTTACTACTAGTGTCATTTGTGAAGCCCAAGCATGCAAAGGTATTTTGTAAAAGAAGAGTGTTTATAAAAGGAAGGATCATAAAGTTTATGAGGTTTTAATGCCATGGGCTTTCCCCTGTAGCTACAGATTGAGAAGAAAGAACAAAGATGGTGCCTGGGGGTTCTGGGACTATATTTCTGAACCTGAATAGCTAATGCTGGTGACTCTCAGTGAGGTGGACTTTGCAACAGCAACAGGGGCCAGTGGGTGGTGAATGTGGAAGTGCCAGTGAAGAGACAAGAGGGGATCCTTCAGGAAATTTAAAATATGAAAAATATAATAACCGCATGCAGGGCAGGCAAGAAACGAAATAATCTCATTGCTATTCTGACTGCCCATGGGGTAACATTTTGATAGGTCTGAGCAAGAAGAATTTCCTCCTTCTTTTCTTTTAGAGTAGACTGAAAAGTAAGATTTCTGATAAAAACAAAGTTCAACAGCAAAGTTTTTTTTTTTTTGCAATAAATAGTTCCTATTTATAATGGTTCTCAGGGAAGAACATCTCTGGAGAACACAGGGTTTCCAAATAACATTTCAGATCTCCTCACCTCTTTTCTTTTGGGACTAGTGTCCAGGTAATACCCCTGGAGGAGGGTATGGCAACCCACTTCCGTATTCTTGCCTGAAGAATTCCATAGACAGAGGAGACTGGCGGGCTACAGTCCATAGGGTCGCAAAGAGTCTGACATGACTGAAGTGACTTAGCGTGCACGCCCAGGTAGTTGGTCTGAAGTTTACTAGTTCCTTAAGTACTTAGGAAGTCAGGCTTTCATATGATCACCCAATGAACATTATAACCATTTTCAAACTTATGACTAATTCAGTCAAGTGTGATTATATTTTATAGCCCATAACATAAAAATCCAAAGCCACATTAGTTTAAAAAGTTAGGAGTGTATTCATTTTTCATGTAGCAGACATCAGTAGGTACACAGTCTTTTGTGCTGGCTTCTTAGTGTCATAAGGGACCCAGATTCCTATCTTTCTGCTCAGCCATCCTCAATGTGTGGTTTCTATGCCCATTGTCCAAGATAGCCTCTACTGCTAAAGCCCTCATATCAAATGCCAAGCCAAGAAAACAAAGATGCCAAGGAAAACAAAAAGAGACTCCTTGCTAGTTAAACTATTTAAAATCATCCTTTCTGAATATCCTGCACAACACATCTATGAGTTATGTCTCAGGCCACAGCTTGAGTCATACAGTCACATGGAACTGGAGAAAAGCCTGAGAAATGTAGTCTTTTAGCTGAATGCATTATCACCTTGCAGTAAGCCCAGGGTTCTAATTCTAAGGAGAAAGGGGAATATGGCTATGCAGTGGTATCATTTAACATAGCCTGTCCACAGAGGACATGTTAATTGGCTTTCATACTGAGGTTTTAATAAAGCATGTAGTTTGTTTATAGGAACCAAGATTGACTATACTGTGTGGCTGTCTTTGGTTATAATCAATCATTTACTGAAAGGCTTTTAAAGATGAGGTATGTATTGTCTAACATTTCTGTAACAATTCACTTACTCATTTCCACCTTACTTTCAGGCACAAGATACATAAATGTTAACAAATCTGTGAGGAATACATCACGCTGATTCATTAACTTATATAAACAAATCTTAGATATGACACAGCGTAAATTTTGAAAATTAATATAATTAAATTAGCTGAATATATTGAATACATAAAATGTTTCTCAAAAATCATCTTTCCTTATTTTAGATCTAAAATTAATAAATAGCATTTAAAGTAAGGGTGAGAAACCTAGATTGCTGGACAAATTTAGCTTACCATGCTTTTTGTATAAATAAAGTTTTATTGAAACCCAGAGACTCAAATATTTACATATTGTCAGTGTCTGCTTTCACTACATGATGGCAGAACTGAGCAGCTGTGTCAGACGGTCTGACCCACAAAGCCTAAAATATTTACTATCTGATGACACAGAAAAAGTATGCTGATACTTGATATAAGGCCTAACAAAATAAATAGCAGGACATACTGAATTTTCCTCACATTTAGAAGTAAGGGCCACAGAACACTCTTGAAAAACTGCCTGTGTAACTGTATCATTAATTATATAACAGATCAATCAGTTTTCACCTTGACTCTGAAATGTTCCTGAAGAATGACAAATTCTTTTCTCTTACAGATATTTACTCCAGTGGTTCTCAAGTGGGGCCAATTTTGCCTGCCAGGAGACATCTGGCAGTATCTGGAGACATTTTTAGTTGTTGCAACTGGGGCAGGGAAGGATGCAAGAAGCTGCCACTGGCATCTAGTGAGCGGAGGCCAAGGGTGATGATAAGCATCCTGAAATCCACAGGACATAGCAGCTTACTGTAACTATCTGGCCCCTCATGCCAATGGTGTGGGTGTTGAGAAACCCAGTGGCAAGTGAGAACATGAACTAGTGGTTGCCAATGATCAATCACTTCCCTTGAAAGAAAGTGTCTTGTGGTATTCTATCTCAGTGGTGGTAGCCATGCTATATTCATACCTCACCTATTTTTTTTCTCTCGCTGAATCAAAACACCATTTTTACCTGCACTTATCAACTCAATGTTTTCCATTTATCACTTAAAATGTACTAACACAATGTTTCCCACACAGGTTATCAGGTTAAATGCTAGCTCTTAAGTTCTGTTCTGAAAGAGAAAAGGATTCCATGGCAAAAAAGAATTGGGGGAAAGATGCTTAGAATATCATAGTAACATCTTTTTGGAGATTCACATTTACATAGGCTCTGAGAAGTCTGGTGGTGAAAAAAACCTAGGAACCTCGGGCACGTTGATCCCACTGAGGCAGCCAGGTATAGACAGAACTCTAGAATAATGTGGTAGATCCATGGAGCAAAGGTCATGCCAAAATTTTCTCAAAAGTGTCCCCTGGAAGACTCATTCCAACTTGATTGTCAGTGGGAAAAATAAGGATTCAAAAATAAATAATTTTGAAATTACTAGGTTAGACATAATTGAATAAGTTTATTCCTAGCAAAGGTTTTCAACCACTTTTCATGTAACAGATCCTTTTGACAGTCATCGATCCCTTTTCAGAATAATGTTATTAAATACAGAAAACAAAATCTATAGAGTTTTAAAGGAAATGAATTGTACTGAAATGTCATTACCAAAAGATAAAAATAAGTTTGTGGCAAATATCAATGCAAGTATTTATTAACATATTAAATAAAATCTAGTAATAGGTCAAATAACTACAAAAATTATAAAATAGGGTTGAGTATAAACAATTCTTCATTGTAGTTGCAACAACCCTAATTTGATATGAAAACATCTGTAATTTGTAACTGGAAACAAAGTCTCAGGAACTAGTAGAGCTTTGTATCTTCATTCAAATCAAAGGGAATACTGAATTTCAATGAGAAGCTAGTAAAAAACTAAAATATAAAATATCACAGAGCCTTTAAAATGTTATGCGGATTGTGAATTTCCTAGAGTGAGGGTTATAGTACTTATTTGAACTTGTTTAAATATGAGAACTATTAATTTATTTCAAAACTACAGTTCCACATGGCATGTGGGAAATTCTGCTCTGAGCTAGTGCTTTCGGCCTGGAAGCTTCTAATGTCATAATGCAGTATTGCATTTATAATCATTGTTTTAAACTAGCATTTTCAAATCCAGTTCAGCTCCCTGATAACAGCTGTTGTTTTTTTTAATGATACATTTCACTTTCAGAAATAAATTTTTAAAAATTTTCTTTGAGCTTCCTACTTGTTCCTATCAAGAATCTCCATTTAAATTCCAAGGATAAAATCGCTCTACACTTAGGGATTTAGGGCTGCGTGTGACCTTCTGCCCTAACATGTGACTATGTATCAAGGACAATTCTTTTCTAATTCAACAACCTCATTCATCGAGAAAGATCTGTGATGAGAAGGTACTTTTATGCCACAGGGATCACTCCACAGCTATGTGCTGGTTGCTGAGACAGCGGCACAGATTTTAGTAAAAAGAAAGAGATAAGTGAGAAAGAAAGTATGAATTGTCAGCCCATGAATTACTGCTGTCCCTGGTCTACAGTAATTACAGCAAAGCAGTGGCTAACTGTCCCTCTGGTGAACTCCAGCAAACATGCGTTTTTCAAGCTTATCAGCTTGACATGTACCGCTCCTCTCCCAGGAGGTCTAGCCTCCTCTAAATGATCAAATATTTTGATAGGGGAAATGAAGGACAAAAGGGAGGGGGGAGAGAGCGAAACAAAAAGATTATTAACATCAATCAGATTTTTGCATTTATTCTATTTGGAAGGTCTTTCAAATAGGAGGCTTCTATGTTATGGTTTCACTAAGCGGCACTTGCCATTTTAATGACAATTAATGGATATAACAGAAAACTCAGGTAGCTAAATTTTGTACTGTGAAAGCAAAATAAAGGAAAGAATCAGGTAAACCAAATTTTAAGCTATAAATTCAAATGATTGATCACCACTGCTATTACTTTATAAAATACTTTCCTCTCAAATATCTCATGTGGTATGTGCTCTATTATTATTCCCATTTTACAGGTTATTACTGTCAGATGGAGAAGTGTCCTTTTCAAACCCCACTGCTAGAAAATAGTTACTGATTTGAAGGAAAATTCTCTTTAACAGATTATGTAAAAATGCTCCTGAAATAATTTTAATGAAACAATATGCAATTTTCCCCAAGTTTTGGTTTTAATATTAAGCAAATATACATACAAATCTAAACCCCCCTCCCCAGAAGATGACTGAAAGGAAAAGTACTAAAAGATAACAGTACTTATTTTAGATTGAAGGACTTATGGGTGATCTTTTTAATACTTAAAATTGTATTTACTACCTAAATTTTCTGCCACATGCAAATATGATTTTATTGTCAAGAAAGAAAATATTATAAAGATAATTGTATATTATTAAAAACTATAATCAATTGATGAGTGCAAAGTTCTCAATTGATTTTTACTGATAATACAATTTTTAAAATTCTTTCAGTAAGGTGAGAAAGAAGAATCCCTGATAACTTTTCCAAACAGCAAAATATCAAAAATTTAAAAGACAGTTATGGTGATGACAACTGAGAAGAGCACAGAGATGAAATGTGAAGCTTGTTGAACTCCTTTCTCCCTCTGTGGCCAGCGCAGGATAGAGAACTTCCATATAGAATTTCAAGGGCCATCCTTCACCCCTTTGTTAACTCAATCTAAACATGAAGACAGGCACTCTCGGGAAGGTCATTTAAAACACTTAACTGGCCTTTCATTGCAGTCTTGTCATGCCCTTGCCCGAGTGAACAGTAAGTCACAATTTTTCACTGTTATTGTTGAAGCATATCTTTCAATATTATAACTGATTTAAGTGTTGACGTCTTTTTTTAACAGTCGGACTAACAAGGTACCATCTGGGATGAGCCCTCCTTTGTGTGTAGGCTTCATTTCTTTGTTGGAGTTACACATTTTCTGTGTGTGGGATTGAGGAATCATGGAAAATTGCCACTTGTGTGATAAATTACTGTTTTCACCCATCAAACATCGAAAATGCTCCATGCGAGCCTTGCACACCATTATGTTGTCCCATCCAGGACCCTTTGAAAGTCAGCGGGGTGCATTTGGCTGAAATTCAGTCAGGCGATTAAATTTATTCAAGCTTGGTGAACTTGAGAGCTTTCAGAAAGACAGACACCAAAGTGATGAGATTATAGTCCTGACAGGGCTCTGGAAAGGTGTATGACATCTGACGGTTCATAGTGAGGCATGATACCTTGTTCCCATTGATTTGCAACAAAGTCTTTCTCAATAAGTCTTTCCACTTAACATTTCCTCTCAGGGAACCCGTGCAGTTGAAGATATTTACGAGTTGCTTTCAGCTTAAAAATAAATCACCTCTAATTCTTCTAAGCGAAATCAATCAAAAACCTGTAAAAAATGGACTGGTTGTTTGGTCGATTCTGGCAGAAAAGTAAACAGCACTTCAGCTTTTCTCCGCCATTAAGGCCTAAATGGCCTAGAAAGTAAATCAATATTTCTAGTCAGCCTTCTGGCTATTGTTTAGCCAGTAGATATAGATTTGCTCTGGCTTACTGCACTCCGTCGGGACTAACCTATAATCCTCCGAGAGGAATAATAAGTTCGTTATCTAGTTCAGCTCTCTGTTGTACATTTAAATGGACCACATCCATCAACGGCCCTTGTTAAAGTTAAAAGATGAGGGCATGCCATTTAAGCCCCTTTACAGTGAAACACTTCCAACATGTACGGGGTGGGGAGCATCGTAACTGGTCGGCAAATGACCTCCAAACCCTACGCGGGGGTGCAGGCAGTCATTTGAATGTAAGGAGACAGAAGTATATCACAGCTGTTTCCAGAGAGAAAATACTACTTCCCATTTTCTGAGTGAACTGTGAGCCATACATAAAACTATCTGCTAACAGAATCTTGCCTACTAATCCCTCTTCAATATTTCTATTTAAATACTAGTGTAATTCCAAGTGGTCAGAGCTATTCAGAACTTACTTCTCTTCTGATGCTGCAAGCCAAAATGTTTCCTTGTCTTAATGCCAGCAAATGAAAATCTCTCATACTCATAAAATTTCACCTTATTTGTCTTAATAACTTGATAATAAAGGTCTTGAGGATCCTAGAAGAGGCTAATCTTAGGGAAGAGAGATTTTCTTAAAGAAATAAATTTTTACTTGCCCTTTTCAGCTTGATAAACTAAAATTCTCCTTTAAGTGCCATCCATGGCTTAACATGAGAAAGTTATAATGAAGGAACAATTTATCTTTGAACTATTTTATACACTTAATTCTTATGTCATTTCATCGATTTCTTGACAAGAACCACAAAGAAAAAGATGAATTATAATCATCTGAAATTTTGAACATAGATATTTATAGTACACAAGACATTTCTTCAACAAAAAGACAACTACAACAACAAAACAGAAGAAATTGGGGTTATTTTTCACATATCCAAGAGCCAAAGGTATTTCATTTTATCTTGGTTTATATTTCATACAGAGATCTTTTCCACGATTTTACTTAAATTATCACAAGAGAAGGGAGAAGGGGAAATATAATTATTTACATAAAATATTGCAAAAGAATTTAGAAGATGGAATAGGTATGCATAAAATACTCCTTTAGGAGAGAAAGGTGTACCAATTAACCAGTATTGATGTAGAGTAGATAAAATGACTTGTTCTGAGGAGACATTTTTGATGTTTCCTTTAAGAACTCACCTCTTCAATTTCTGGAATGTTTGTTTTAGCTTCAACCAAGTTATAACTTAAATTAGAGAAAATATTTAATTCTTTGGAAATTTGTTTTTAGCAAAAATTAATAAAATTCAGGAAAAATCAACATGAAATCAGTATGTATTCAGTTTGACATATTTATTAATTCCACTTGCTAGTTAGAGGTATTTTTGTGATTAAAAGAACATATTTAGTAACAATATCACATTAATTCACTTTTAAGTATCCATGTAAAACCAATTGTGTATGGAAATGTATAATTTTATCTATTTTGTTCTTTGCTGTGTTTAAGTCTGTGGTAAGAGTCTGACTGAAATTTTGACACTTACAAGTTGAGTCAACTTTCTTTCCCCACAACCTTTCATATTCTATCATCCTACTTGAGCCAGGAGCTTCTAAGGAGAATGGAAGGAGATAACTTGAAAGATATTGGAAAATGGCCATTTGTATCTTTCCGACATGATACATGGACACTTCAAATTCATACTTCTAATTCTTTGGTAATACACATATGCTAAAGATAAAATGAAAAATTCTGTGTTTTCATTGTATCACTGGATTGGAAAGATATAATACTGAGAGCCTTTAGATGAGAATTAGACAAATAGTTGATTTAGAACATTGAGTTGATTTTTATCTTTGATTGTACTTCCCATGTGGTTCTAGTGGTAAAGAACCTGCCTGCCAGTGCTGGAGACATAAGAGACCTGAGTTTGATACCTGGGTGGAGAAGCTCCTCTAAAAAAGGGAATGGGTACCCACTTCAGTATTCTTGCCTGGAGCATCCCATGGACAGAGGGGCCTGGCGGGCTGCAGTTCATAGGGTCACAAAGAGTCAGACACGACTGAAGCAACTTAGCATGCACACACACACTTACTTGAATATCCCCGTTAAAAGAGCTATATTAAAACTGCTTGAAAATATACATAAAAGCAATAGCTCCAAGGGTATATTTTATATAAACTTCATGCGCTTCCTCAAAGAATATATGAATAGCATGATAACACCAAAAAGTACCTGACCGTATTTTCTTTGTCAAGAAAGTTTTATGTTCTTTGATATTAACTGCTTTAGAAATTTTAAAGCATGTACATTTTCTACTTTTACTTTCTTCATTCTTCTGATCTATGAAAAACACTAATTTACATAGAAAATACACAGTTGAATTTTTCAGGCAAAACATTTTAAGACTGTACGACTGTAACCTTTTTCTGGGAACTGTGAGTACAAGAAGACAGGTAACAAAAGTCTAGCTTATTTCCTAATGTAGTTAATATCATGATGTAATCGTGAAAATGGGGCTTCCCTGGTGGCTCAGCGGTAAAGAATCCACCTGCAGTGCAGGAGCTGCAGGAGCTGTGGGTTCAATCCCTGGATTAGGAAGATTCCCCTGGTGAAGGTAATGGCAACCGACTCCAATATTCTTGCCTGGAAAATCCCATGGACAGAGGAGCCTGGTGGGCTAGAGTCCATTGGGTCAGTCAGACATGACTGAAGTGACTTAGGACAGCACATTCATGAAAATATTCACAGAATATTTCTGTGTCCTCATAATTATCAATGAGTGGAATACTCTATGTATTCAATAGGACTGCTTAAAGAAAGTATACATAATTAATAAGTAAATTAACATATATGAATATACATAAACAATCATTTTGTTTCTGTAATAGAAGCTTAGGCCATTTATCCATCGATATTTTGGGTATCACTTGGGCACTAAAAATCACTGTCAGAGTGAATTCAGCAAGTGAAGCAGATTTGGTATTCCGGGCTGCACTTAGGAAGTAAAGAATGGTTGGGTATATGTGATTTTGGTCAAAATTTATTGGAAATTCCAAAACCTGTGGGTAAAAAGTAATTTTGATATACAATTACAACTAACAAAATAGAACACGTTATTGTCTATTTGAAATCTTTTGAGAAGATTTTCCCCTGAAAATTCTTCTTACAAGAAAAAAAAATTGTTAACTGAGTGTGATAATGCATGTTAATTGTGTTTTGGTGATCATTTTGCAATATATATGCAGGTCAAATCATCATCTTTGTGTACCTAAAACTGATATAATGTTTTATGTTGATTATATCTTAGTTTAAAAGACACACAATGTTCATTATAAAACAAAGCTTATAAATAAGAAAAAGAAAGAATTCAGGGATATTTGATCACACTTTTAATTGACTAGAAAACCTTTATTCTACACTTTGGGTACAGCTCTAGTTTGGGGTCCAAATACAGATGTTTCAGGTAACTTTGGGCTAAGATTTCACCTGATTTTCCCATACAAGAGATAAAACATCTATAGCAAAAGCTCTACCATAGGTCCAAAATACGTTAAGAAAGGACTTGGTAAGGACTTGCAGATCCAAACAAATCTGTTTCTATATAGTTTGTATGTTTACAACTGATTTGATGACAAGGAACACAAAATTTGAAACAATTAAGCAAAGTATTACTCCCTTAAAATAGAAAATCCATTCTCATTACTAAACATGTATTACCAATACAGCACTCAACAAATATTATATTTTAATGTCATCAATAAAAATGTATGAAAATGTATTTTCTTTCTTGTTATGTAATAACATATACAATATTGTTAATTTTGCACCTTACCCTGAAAGTCTTAAGCATTTATTATTTGCTTTTACAGAAAAAGTTTGTGAACCCCTTTAAGAATAGAGTATTATTGCTCTATTCCCTCAAGATCATAAAATGTTTACACTGCTAATTTACCTGATACAACATCTTTGGGCTTCCATCTTTTCTGTGTTTCCTTTACCATTTATTTGCCTGTGTTACTGGGCTTCCAGTTGCTGATGGAGCAATCTGAGGATAAAGGTTTTATAGTTTCTAATGATTTATTTGTTTCTAAATCAGGACAGGAAACTATGACTACTACTCTGTTCTAGAAAAGCTATCACCCAGCTATCTGAAGTGATTTATATAACACAAATATTGCATATATCATCTCAGAGCCACTAAGAACAATATCAGGCAAGGACACAGACAAAAAGGTGGCTATAGACACAGCTTGATTTCAGCTTGTGTTTCATCCAGCCCAGCATTTCACATGATGAAGCACAAGCTGGGATCAAGATTGCTGGGAAAAATATCAATAACCTCACATATGCAGATGACATCACCCTTATGGCAGAAAGTAAAGAACTAAGAGTCTTAGTTCTCAGTCTTAGTCATCAAGAGAACTAAGAGTCTTCTGATGAAAGTGAAGGGAGAGTGAAAAATCTGGCTTAAAACTCAACATTCAAAAAACAAAGATCATGGCACCCAGTTCCATCACTTCATGGCAAATATACCATGAAACAATGGAAACAGTGAGAGACTTTATTTTGGGGGGCTCCAAAATCACTGCAGATGGTGACTGCAGCCATGAAATTAAAAGACACTTCCTCCTTGGAAGGAAAGTTATGATCAACCTATACAGCATATTAAAAAGCAGAGACATTACTTTGCTGACAAAGGTGGGTCTAGTCAAAGCTATGGTTTTTCTAGTAGTCATGTATAGATGTAAGAGTTGGACTATAGAGAAAGTTGAGCACTGAAGAATTGATGCTTTTGAACTGTGGTGTTGGAGAAGACTCCTGAGAGTCCCTTGGACTGCAAGGAGACCCAACCAGTCCATCCTAAAGGAGATCAGTCCTGAATATTCATTGGAAGGACTGATGTTGAAGCTGAAACTCTAATACTTTGGCTACCTGATGTGAAAAACTGACTCATTTGAAAAGACCCTGATGCTGGGAAAGATTGAAGGCTGGAGGAGAAGGGGACGACAGAGGATGAGATGGTTCGATGGGTCACCAAGTCAATGGATGTGTTTGAACAAGCTCTGGGAGTGGACAAGGAAGCCTGGTGTGCTGCAGTCCATGGAGTTGCAAAGAGTCAGACACAACTGAGTGACTGAACTGAACTGAACTGAGACATGGCTTTATGCTGTGTGTGTGTTTAAGCTGCTCAGTTGTGTCTGACTCTTTGCTACCCCATGGACTTTAGCCTGCAAGGCTCCTCTGCCCATGGGATTCTCCAGGCAAGAATACTGGCATGGGTTGCCCTGCAGTCCTCCAGGGGATCTTCCTAACCCAGGGATCAAACCCACGTTTCATTATGTCTCCTGTATTGGCAGGTGGGTTATTTACCACTAATGCCACCTTGCTAAACTTTTAAAAAATATATATATAATAAACACTTGCAAGTCCAGTTCATTTCTTTTTATTTTAAATAGTAAGAAGGTAATCTTTTCCCATTTAATTTACAGTAGTATCTAGAAATCAGTGATGGAAAAGAAGATCAATTATGTCATTTAGTTCCTTTCCAAGGTTTCCATTTTCTCATTCAGCATAATAACTTCTGCCTGTCCAAATTTAAGTGACTAAAGAGATAGGTTTCCACAACTTAACTTAGGAGATATTTCTAAATCAAATTCATCTGTATCAAAGCATCATTAAACACTTTGCTATTAGAATTATCCTAAATTGTTCTGTGCTTAATTGCATCTCATTTGTCCTTTATTGCCCTTGGCTAACCAAAGCAAACTATTTTTTTTTTTTTGACTACATATATTTTATACCAGTGAAGTCCACATATATTATGGATAAAGAATGTATAATTAATGGTTTCTGTTTATTGGATGTGTTGTTTCATAAATATCTGTGTTCCTTTGCTCAAATTACTGTGAAAGGGAGGTGTTTATATTAAAATTTACCACATTTCATAGGAGAAATTCTTAAATTCAGCAAGGATTCCAAGGGCTTATGTGGAACATTTTCTAGCTTTATTTTGCAACATGTCAAACCATGAACACCTATAACTTGCTCTTATATGTGCAGTTTCTTCCTGCCATGTGTTTCCCTATCAATGCTTGCATTTTGATTTTCTGAAACCTCAATCACTTTATGCATTTCTTTTTCTGCAATAAAGCACAGCCTCTCTACCCTTCATTGATTATGTCTAACAAGAAATTCTGAGGATGCTCGGTTCCCTGGCATATTGTTCTCTTCTTCCTGCCCCGTTGATGGATATCCTGTAATACAACCTTGAATCACAAAATTAGCTGATTAAAGAAGTATTAAGAAAATCCATATATATATGACTAAGTCAATCCATCAGTGTTTTGTTCAGTAGGGTCAACTTTTTCTGTATGGAGAAAATAACGCTGCCAGGAGATAGTAATGAACTATGACCTCTGAGAGTTTTGTAGCAGGAACTAATGACAAGGAAACAGTTGCTATTAGACCAAATAGACTTCTAATCAACATATTATCGATCCTTCATTTTTGTCAAGGTCATTTTGTGCTTTAAAAAATGATCCTACAATGAGGCTTTAACAGGAAAAGTGGACTAATTTGATTTAAAGAGTAAATGCTATTAATTATGAAAGACAGTCAATAAAAAGCTTGTTCTTCCAAACATAAAGGCAAATCTTACAGTGCCTTTGATTTATGGTAATGAACACAATGATAAAATATTTTCACTACTATCTCTTACTTCCATCCCACCATTTGCTCTTTTTCATGCTCATACATTAGAAAAATCTTTAAAATAATCTTTGTAATCCAAAACAAATTTTGGTTAACAATATTTCTTCATAATTTAATTACTATGCTTCTCAAATATATAATAGATAAATCTGTTACTTAACAGTTTGATATTATTTCTGGAATAAATGTAAGAAAAGAAAAAATCTTTTAGTTAAAGATCTAGGTAAAAAAATTAAAGACGCTAATTCTAAAATGTTGATGTTTGAATTTACCATTGAAAATATAAATGAGAATTCCAGCACTATATGAAATTCATATAAAAACATTTTAGAGAGCCATCATGTCTAAATGATATCTTACCATATGTACAAATATGTACATTACCATACCATACATATAAATATGTACAAATTCCTAATATGCAATATCTTAGATACTTGGATCTATCAAACACTTTTAGGTTTAATTAACATATTATTCACGTTATATAAAAAAAAACCAAGGTATAAACTATGTAATTGATAAAACAATAAACTCAGTTCATTTAAGATAATAAAATCCTTGAACATTTATGCCTACCTATTGAATTTCTCCAAGAAAACGGTAAATATTCCCCCCCTAAAAATGACTTCACTGAAACAATACAAGCTACTCCATATATCACTTTCATAACATAAAATTTCTTGGTTATAAAATATGCATTTGAAGAACTGCCTTCAATATAAGTTTTCCCATTGTGAGTCGTAATATATGAATTGTTTGCTCTCCTAGACTGTAATTATGTGACTCTGTCACCAAAGAGTGACCGAGCAGGGCAACCTTACACCTCTGTAAAGATGCTTTCTATTTGCTTCTTTATATGTGGAGTAAGTTAGGAAATAATATATTTTAAGTATAATAACTAAATGAAAGTAAATGTAAATTCCCAGAGTTTAGTTTGATTGCAAAATGTTACCAAAGAAATCCCAAATATTATTCTAAATTTTACTGAGGATTTATTTATTTGGAAAAAAAATAATATCAAGGTAAAAATCCAATAGCAATCTTATAAAACATAAGAAACAGAGAAGTTTAGCTCTGCATGGTGATTAAGTGATCAAAACTTTATATGGAACAAATATCTTAGGCCATTTGTCTCAATTATTAAAAGATTATCTTTTCTAAATAACGTATGTTGGCTTACCATTAGGAATCTCATTAATTATGGACTCAGAGCCATTATTAGTTAAACCTTACATACCAAGATGTAGCACAAAGACAGTAATCAAGCCCACCCCAAAGCAAGAAGAAGCCCAGGTCTTTGTTGCTATGGGCCAAAAGGCTGTTATGAGCTTTTGTTTGTTGATTGGGATTTTTCAAACAGCATAGTTAACAACATTGATGATATGTACGTCAAACTGGTTTCCCATGTGGCTCAGTGGAAAAGAATCTGCCTGCCAATGCTGGAGATGTGGGTTCAATCCCTGGGTCAGGAAGATCCTCTGGAGTGGGAAATGGCAACCCATTCCAGTATTCTTGCTGGGAGATACCACAGATAAAGGAGCCTGGTGGGCTATAGTTCATAGGGTTGCAAAAGAGTAGGACATGACTTAGTGATGAAATAACTACAAGAAGAACAACGCTGATTGCACATTTAAACAGAATCAGCATTTCTTTTTTTAAGTGCTGTAAGACTTGTGCTTTATAGTGCTTCTTGCTGCCTTTCATACCAGGGTGATAATATGCTTCAATCCACACCCAGCTCTCCCACAGCAGAAGCTGCCATGCTATGTAAATATCTACTAAATTGATAGAGTACTAGAACTCTAAAGACCAAGTAAAGAATAAAGCCAAACAGCTTTGTTATTGAATAAAAGAGGCAGAATATGCTGCCTGTTATCTACATCTGACTAATTCAGAGCAAGGAGAATTCCCAACTCTGAATTTGGTTGAGAAGTTGTCTACTAATCACTTCCCAAGCTTTCTATTGTAAAAATTATGCTACATGAAGATATTGGAGGGATATAATATTCTGTCCAAGGAACTTTTCAAGTTTTCTGAGAGAGTTTTATACTGATTTATATAAACTGGGGCACAGGAATCTCCAAAAGAATTACTGTGTTCTTTCAATATTGTTTAGGCAGTCAGAACATGACAAACTTTATTAATGACGGCAGATGAGATTATTAACGTTAATGACATGTGTTATACTCTGTGAAGAGCTGAAATTAGAGGTGTCAGTCTTACTAGCACAGAACTGAAGAGGGGATAAGAACTGTCAGTGCATTAGCTGTGGATGTTTGCCATCCTCAGACTGTTTAAGCACAGTGGCTGGTCTACTTTTACCATGCAGACTACTTGGGAACTACAGAAGTTTCTGCTCATTTACCTCTTTCTGCCTTCCCATTATTACCCAGTCACTAGAAAGAATCTATGGGCGTATCTTCAGGTTCTAATGTGGTGACTTAGATCTTAGCTTCTCTTCTCCTTTTAAGGTAGCTCACCTCTAGGAGATACTTTTCATGAGTTCTGGAGTCCAGAACCACTGTGGTTCTACCAACAAAGCCGCTTTTGCTACTATGCCTCTTCATGGTTCGGTTTTCTTTAGCATTATAGTCTCACTCACCACTTGCATCACTATCATTACCTGCATCGTTGCTACCATGGTCCAATGAACCCTTCTTTAGTGTGTCTTCCCTGTTCACTACACAATTCCACTTTCACTTTCAATATGGCTACTCTTTTGCTTCTTAGCTTTCATGTGAAAAAAAAAGTGGATGGTTCTCATCAGCTGATGAGAGTATGTACTATTTGGCTGCTTTATTATATCAAGTATAATCTTTGTCTTCTATTTCTTTTGGATAACTTTAGTTGTTCCTAGTTGCCTAACAATTAGACTCTGTTTTCAAGGAATTGGACCTCCTTCTACTCATGTTCTTTCAAGATGAATGGGGGAACAAGAAGTCTGGTTTCAGATAACCAAAATTTTACTGAAATCTCTGAACACAGCATTGGTAGAAAAATTGGATTCATTTCAAAGAATGCTTTATGTGTTGCAGAAAATGTGACATAAGCACCATAAATGCTCACATACTGTATGCAACTACCTAAATATCTACTTTGATCTCATCCTCTTGAAGGATTTTGATCGATGATAATGACCAGCTGAAAGATTAAAGATGGTAAAACAAGAAATACCAAGTTTTATAGTATCCATTGTAAAACATTATGCAAAACCACATTTACCAATAAATAGTCTCCTATGTTTCCTATGAGCTGAGGTTTTGAAAATGTCCTTGTGAATACAAAATGAGTAATTATAAAAACAGAAACACACCTTACAATGGACATCAGTGTGATTGGTGTACACGGTTCTAAAGGTATAATTCATTCAAAGGCTTCACAATTGACAATTAGGGCTTGGAGCACAAATTCAGATTTATGATTCTGACAAATTCATGTTATCACTTCAAAAATGAACAGAGAGGCAAAGCTACAGCTACTTCCATAAAAAGGAGAACTCACTGGCATGTGTGAAGGCAAAACCTTGAACTCTGTTTTTACTATCATTTTTTCTTCTCAAAAGAGAAAATGATCTACTGGAATAAAGGACTCAGTAGTAATTTATCTCTGATGAACTAGAAAGAGGGTGCAGACAGAACAGTGGTTACAAACACATCATGGGAATGGAATTAGAATGAACAGTGGTTGGCATTTGTTATCTGGAGTCATCTGTGAAGTAATGTGAGCACAGATGTTAACCCATAGTCTATGACTGCTGCTGCTGCTGCTAAGTCGCTTCAGTCTCCCCTGTCCCTGGAATTCTCCAGGCAAGAACACTGGAGTGGGTTGCCATTTCCTTCTCCGACTAAAAGGGTGCAAAAACAAAAGGTAACAGCCTGCCTAAGGTCTTATTTTGAAAGTCATTTGGGTTTCTAAGCTGGCCAAATCAGTGGTGGGGCCAGTCTAAGGCTACAAATATCAAGGACTATTTAAATCAACTTTAGCAAGCCATCTTGAAATACACCTGCAAACTCTACAGATAAAGGATTCCTACTCACATTTACACCTGGTGCAAATGGAAGAAAGGTATGAAATTAGTAAGAAATTTTGAATAAAAAATTAATCTCCTGAATTTACCCTCTAATTTATAAAACATATGAATATGAACCAATGTTTTAAATTCTGTAAGCCTCAATTTCTTACTGGTAAAACAGGGATATAACTATTATCATCATGACCATTACTACTCCTAAAAAAAAAAGCAGTCTCTAACTTTTGAGAACGGAGAAGGCAATGGCACCCCACTCCAGTACTCTTGCCTGGAAAATCCCATGGAAGGAGGAGCCTGGTAGGCTGCAGATCATGGAGTCGCTAAGAGTCGGACACGACTGAGTGACTTCACTTTCACTTTTCACTTTCATGCATTGGAGAAGGAAATGGCAACCCACTCCAGTGTTCTTGCCTGGAGAATCCCAGGGATGGGGGAGCCTGGTGGGCTGCCGTCTATGGGGTCGCACAGAGTTGGACACGACTGAAGCAACTTACAAGCAGTAGCAGCAGCAGCAGCTTTTGAGAATGTATTTCTCAAAATAAATATATTAAAAATGCTTAAAGAAAGCACTTTAGTATGTAAACAATATATTTTTTGATGTTCAGTCACCCAGTTGGGTCTGACTCTGTGACACAATGAACTGAAGCATGCCAGGACTTCCTGTCCCTCACCACTTTCCAAAGTTTGCCCAAGTTCACGTCTATTGCATTGGTGATGTCATCCAGGCATCTCATTCTCTGATGCCCTCTTCTCCTTCTGCCCTCAATCTTTCCCAGCATTAGGGACTTTTCCAATGAGTCAGCTGTTCACATCAGATGATCAAAATAATGGAGCTTCAGTTTCAGCATCAGATCCTTCCAGTGAATATTAAGGGTTGATATCCCTTTACATTGACTGGTTTGATCTCCTTGCTGTCGAAGGGACTCTCAGAGTCCTCTCCAGTGCCATAGTTTGAAGGCATCAATTCTTTGGCAATCTGCCTTCTTTTTGGTTCAGCTCTCACAACCACATATGACCATTTTGAAGACCATAGGCTTGACTATACAGACCTTTTTTTGGCAGAAAAATATCTCTGCTTTTCAACACACTGTCTAGGTTTCTCATGGCATTCCTGCCAAGAAACAATCGTCTTCTGATTTCATGGCTGCAGTCACCATCCACAGCATCTTTGGCTGCAAAGAATATAATCAATCTGACTTTGGTATTGACCATCTGGTGATATCCAGATGTAGAGTCATTTCTTGTATTCTTGGAAGAGGGTTTTTGCTATGACCAGAGTGTTCTCTTATCAAAATTCTGTTTGGCTTTGCCCTACCTCATTTTGTAGTCCAAGGACAAACTTGCTTGTTACTCCAGGTATCTCTTGACTTCCTACTTTTTCATTCCAGTCCCCTATGATGAGAAGGACATCATTTTTTTGGTGCTAGTTCTAGAAGGTCTTGTAGGTCTTCATAGAACCATTTGACTTCAACTTCTTTGGCATTAGGGGTTGGGGTACAGACTTGGAGTACTGTGATATTGAATGGCTTGCCTTGGAAACGAATAGAGATCATTCTGTTGTCTTTGAGATTGCATCCAAGTACTGCATTTTGGACTCTTGTTGACTATGAGGGCTACTCCATTTCTTCTAAGGGATTCTTGCCACAGTAGTAGATTTGATGGTCATCTGAATTAAATTCACCCACTCTGGTCCATTTTAGTTCACTGATTCCTAAAATGTCGATGTCTACTCTTTCCCATCTCCTGTTTGACCACTTGCAATCTACTTTGATTCATGGACTTAATAGTCCAGTTTCCTATGCAACATTGTTCTTTACAGCATCAGACTATACTTTCACCACTGGACACATCCACAACTGCGTGTTGTTTCTGCTTTGGCTCAGCCTCTTCATTCCTTCTGGAGTTATTTTTCCACTCTTCTCCATTAGCATATTAGGAACCTACTGACCTGGGAAGTTCATCTTTCAGTGTCATAGCTTTTTGCCTTTACACTGTTCATGGGGTTCTCAAGGTAAGAATACTGAAGTGGTTTGCCATTGCCTTCTCCAGTGGACCACATTTTGTCAGAACTCTCCACCATGACCTGTCTATCTTGAGTGGTCCTACATGGCATGGCTTGTAGTTTCATTGAGTTAGACAAGGTTTTGATCTAGGTGATTAGTTTGGTTAGTTTTCTGTGACTGTGGTTTTCATTCTGTCTGTCCCATGATGGATGAGGATAAGAGGCTTGTGGAAGCTTCCTGGTGGGTGGGTTTGGCTGGGGGTAAAACTGGGTCTTGCTCTTGTGGGGAGGGCCATGCTCAGTAAAATGATGATGCTGTTAAAGCGCTACACTCAGTAAGCCAGCAAATATGGAAAACTCAGTACGGCCACAGGACTGGAAAAGATCAGTCGTCTTCCAATGACAAAGAAGGGCAATGTCAAAGAATGTTTAAACTACAGCACAATTGCACTAATTTCATATGCTAGCAAAGTAATGCTCAAAATTCTCCAAGCCAGGTTTTAACAGTACATGAACTGAGAACTGCCAGATGTTCTAGATAGATTTAGAAAAGGCAGAGGAACCAGAGATCAAATTGCCAACATCCATTGCATCATAGAAAAAGCAAGAGAATTCCAGAAAAACATCTACTTCTGCTTCATTGACTATGCTAAAGTCTTTGACTGTGTAGATCACAACAAACTGTAGAAAATTCTTCAAAAGTTGGGAATACCAGACTACCTTACCTGCTTCCTGCAAAGCCTGTATGCAGGTCAAGAAGCAACAGTTAGAACTGGACATGGAACAACAGACTGGTTCCAAATTGAGAAAGGAGTATGTCAGGGCTGTATACTGTCACCCTACTTATTTAACTTATATACAGAGTACATCATCCAAAATGCCAGGCTGGATGAAGCACAAGCTGGGATCAAGATTGCTTGGAGAAATATCAATAACCTCAGATATGAAGATGACACCAGCCTTATGGCAGAAAGTGAAGAGGAACTAAAGAGCCTCTTGATGAGAGTGAAAAGAAGAGAGTGAAAAGGTGGCTTAAAACTCAACATTCAAAAAATTGAAATCATGGCATCTGGTTCCATCATTTCATGGCAAATAGATGGGGAAACAGTGGCAGATTTTATTTTCTTGGGCTCCAAAGTCACTGCAAATGGTAACTGCATCCATGAAATCAAAAGATGCTTGCTTCTTGGAAGAAAAACTACGACCAACCTAGACAGCATATTAAAAAGCAGAAATATTACTTTGCTGACAAAGGTCTGTCTAGTCAAAGCTGTTGTTTTTCCATTAGTCATGTATAGATGTGAGAGTTGGACCATAAAGAAGGCTGAACATGGGAGAATTGATGCTTTTGAACTGTGGTATTGAAGATGACTCTTGAGAGTCCCTTGGACTGTTAGGAGATGAAACCAATCAATCTTAAAGGAAGTCAATCCTGAATATTCATTAGACGGACTGATGCTGAAACTCCCATAATTTGACCACCTGATGGAAGAGCCTTAGAAAAGATTAGAAAAGACTCTGATGCTGGGAAAGATTGAAGGCAGGAGGAGAAGTGTACGACAGAGGATGAGATGGTTGGATGGCATCACCGACTCAGTGGACATGAGTTTGAGTAAACTCTGGGAGATGGTGAAGGACAGGGAAGCCTGGTGTGCTTTAGTCCGTGGGATCGCAAAGAGTCGGACATGACTGAGAAATTGAATAACAACAAAACTATGTTTTGAATACGGATATAACTGTGGGGATAAAAAGGAATTTATCACTTGAATGTTCAGTTCTTCAGTAATTATCTATAGCTCTATTTTATGCCATCAACCAAAATATTATTCAGAAGAATTTATTTGATATTAGTCAAATCCAGAATCATTATATTGTATCATTAACACATGAGATCACTTAGTACCTCAGTTCTATAACAAGGATATTTCTCTAACAGAAACAAAGATGAAAACTTAGACTCTATATTTACCTACATTATAACCTTTAACTAATTCTATAGCCAATCACTAAGGTTTGAGACAAGTAAGTTGATTACCATGTACAGTGATTATCCTATATATTTACTCCTATGAAAAAGTGAGCTTTGCTTTCGGCTTAAGGAAAAAAAAAAACAAACACAGAAGGGATCGCACTTTAATTGAGACAGACTGGAGAGTGACATTCAAAGTGTATGTTTCTAGAATGACAAAGAAAATCTACTTCAACATGGTGTCCTTTTAAAAAGCCATTTCTCCTGAAGTTCTCAGAATGAGGCAGAACAGGGAACAGACTATTTTGAAATCTTTGAATCTAACAAAATGAAAATTTAACAATCTTCAGACTGCCAAGAGTTTTCTCTTTTGATAGAAGAGATACATGATAACAACATCAACAACAACAAAAATTATTATGAAAATGACCATTAATCCTGACAAGAATAATAGAATTTCATCTCAAAGTACTTTAAGGAATGGTTTACACAAGTATTTACGAGACTATTAAAACCATTTGTACACTAGAGTGTGTGTAACAATAGTTTTCTAAAAGTTCATTTTGAAATCCCATATAAGTTTTTTTCAACTGAGTTGTGAGTCTAAGATGAAAACACCCTATATGGTCTCCCTTAGAGTCAGGATCATGATGTTACTTCCTTCCTATTCTCAGTCATGCCAAATGTAATGCATATGCAGTAAACAGAATAACCCACAGATTTCCTTGCATTATATTTAATAATTTGTGACTCTTAGAGAAGTAAAGCAGTGATTCCTGAGAGAAATCACCCAACTAATCCAATAACAATCTGAGTACTTCAGGCCTCTTCTGCTGTTTCTACACTGGCCAAGTACAAGCGTATACTCTGGCTTTTGGACAAATGCTGGTGCCTGTACAGAAAGCACCATATTCTCCAGATATCTGGCAAGTCACAGGCTTCATCTTGCCAGTGTAGAAATAGCATTAGAGCAAGACTAATTGCTGGAAAGCCTGTTCAGAAAGATTTGTCATTCAGGAGGGTAAAAATAATCCCACTTTTTAGAGTACATTCAAACTTCAAAAAAAAAAAAATTCCAGTATTTAATAGAGATCAAAACAGCTCCATTTCTACAAGTGAATGCACTTTATGTAATACAGTTACTTCCTTTGATTCGAGTTCAAGCAGAGAAGCTAAAATGAAAGAAAAAAAAAATCTGTCTAGACTTACCATGTTTGTTCCTCATGTAAGATGAAATTTATTAATTCTAAAATGTGGCTTTAGGAAGTATTCATGTGTTCCATAAATATCTTATTGAAAAGAAGCAATGCCAAGAGGGAGAGATCTTTTAGATACACACTTAAAATTACAGTAGAGTATAAACACGTTAGACTGAAGTGATAGGTCTAGAGATGTACAATAAAGGGAGTTCCATGCAACCTGTGGGCCAAGCTATCCTTCACTGCTTCTTAACTTAATTTGTTACCCTGTATTAGAAAGTGACACCTGCTACAAAAATACCACCCAAAATTCTTGCTTCTAGCAGCACTAGCCAGCACCTCTCCTGACTTTAATAATCTAATTCTGTCTGTGACCATATCTCTCATACAATCCATTGCCTCTTATTATTTTAAGTGTGGGTTCAAACTTCGGATTTTTATTTTAAATGTCCTCCCTTAGAATTACAATCATAATCCAAAGTATCTTCCATAGTGCAGGGTCAGACTGCCATAGTCTTAATCAACACAAAGTCCAGATGAAGTCAATTTTCTTTACTCTTAACCTTTAATGGTGATGTGAACATAGCTGTTGTATTTCCAGCATATTAGTATCCTTATCTCCATCCCATGAGCCTAAGGAAGCGTATCTCTGGTTAGTAACACAAGAGAGCCAACATAACCCCAGTAAATAAAGGAGAAACATGTTATGATGTTAAGCCATGTGCACTGCTTGGCATTCATTCAGTTCACTGTAGCTGAAAAAATAACTGTGAAGTTCCATATCCCATTAACACAGTGTTAATTATTGTCATTGTCTCATCAGTGGTTTGTTTATGACAGCTCTGGCTGACAGGAATAGTGGGATGTTCTGTCAAGGCCATCACCTGATGAGATTTTTATTGGCAAAAGATCTTTCTTCCCTTTACTCGACTATATTAGGGGAATCGGTGCTTCATTAACTCCAAACATAATCGTTTGCATTAGGCTAGTTTTAAAATGTTTTAGATAATTAGTATAATAATGTCTTTCTGGCTTTATAGTTAACAAATTCACTCTTTAAAAATGGAGAGACTCTTCAACCTTTCTCAGCTCAAAAAATTGAACTCAGGGGCAGTGAAAGGGAAACACTGCCTCACTGGGGGAGACTTTTTAAATATTGGTAGAAAAATTTGTCTCTTTATGTATGACATCTGCAAATAAGAGTAATTCCATAGGAGGGATAATCCATCTCAAGAGGAAAAAAAAAAAAACTATCATTTATATATGCATACACACATCCTGTTCAACAAATACGAATCACTGCCCCTTTTCAACTGTGAAAAGACGTTTCAGTCTCCTTCAGAGGGAGGGGGACTTCAGATTCCTTTGCAGGGACTGAAGGATTTCTCTTTAATTCTCTCTCCTCCTCTCTAGCTATAGATACAAGGTTATCTGAAAGAAGTAGGTGTGTTTCATTTCTTGAATGATTTTCACATTTTTCAAAAGAAGAAGACAGAATCATTCTTACCATCAAAATTATTTTGTCACAGTTCACCAATTTCTGTTAAGTAAAAATAGTTCAAGCTAAATTGAAGCTGCTTACAAATTCAAATGCATAGAATAATTTTAATTTAATAATAAAGATGTTCATACCAAAATAACCCAAATAACACCTAATTTGAATTCCAGGAATATATTTTCTTATTAACAATTTTCTATTGGCTGCTAATTCTATTCTTTATGACACTGGATGTGAACTTCAATGTACAATTTAAGACTTTAATGTTTTAAATGATTCTGTTCCCTTATTTATGTCAATGGACTCAAATTTGCTTCCCTGCTTAACTTGCAATAATGTTGGGAGAGTATGAAATTTATGACTATATAGTATGTAAAACTTTAGTTATCAAATGTGAGAGTTTATTATCTATAGCACAGACCTGGCTATAAGTAGGTACAGTTAAGTCCGTTAGTTAATTTTAGACGTCCACTTAGTCAGCTCATGATGCTCAAACACTGCTACTAGGTCAAACATCAGTCTGTGTGCTGTTGTGAAGGTGGTTTTCAGATTAACATTTAAACTAGCTGACTTTGAAAAAGTAGGTAACCCTCCGAAATGTGGGTAGGCCTTATCCAATCAGTTGAATGCATTAAGAGAAAAGACAATGGTCCCTTTGGGGGAAGGGGTTCTGCTCCCCAGATTGCAACACAGAAAACCTGCCTGAGTTTTCAGTCATTGGATTCATGACTGTAATACTAGCTTTAGCCAAAATTTCCAGCCTGCTAGCTTGCCCTGTAAATTGTGTCAGTCCCACAATCCAACCACATGAGTCAATTTCATAAAAAAAGTCTCTTTCTCTTATATTGGAGAAGGAAATGGCAACCCACTCCAGTATTCTTGCCTGGAGAATTCCGTGGACAGAGGAGCCTGGTGGGCTGCTGTCCATTGGGTCGCACAGAGTCAGACACGACTGAAGTGATTTAGCATGCTTTCTCTTACATACATATGTGTATATATACATACATACATACATACATATATATATATATACATACATACATATATACCATGTGCATATAAGCTTTTATATGTTTTATTACATATGTTACATATATACTATAGTATATATCCATTCTATTGGTTTTATCGCTCTAGAGAACTCCGACACTTCTCTTCTAAACTGACTTCAGAATCCCTTCCTTGATAACAAAATATCTGACATTCCGGAGTAAGGAATCTCACTGTATCATCATAATTTTCTGCTCCTACTACATTTCTGCCCACAGATACTGTATCGTCCTTCCTCTAGCCTTATGCAAGCATGAAAGTAATTAATTCTCATGCTTATTTGAGTTTGGTTTGGCTTTGGCACAGCATGCTTTCCTTCACAAACCATAATTGATTCTGAATAATTGATCAGCAACAAACATTCAATTTTCTTTATCTTCTCTTCCCTCATTCTTCTATGATATATGTTTTCATTGGGGGACCATTTTCCACTTAAAAAAAAAAGCCTCAAATGCAAGGCCTTTTAGTGATCAAATCAATTTATGCTGCTTTCTGCCAATTCGCATCAATTCCAATGCAATTCCTCTTGGAGAACTCTTAGGGAACACTAATTAGTGTCCCAAAGTATCCATTAGTTTTCAATACGGAAGTGAACTTCTCACATAAAGACCTCAGAAACTATTTACATATGACCACTTTGCCATCTACCTAACCACCACAGTGACTGCTCTTTTCAAATAGCCTTTGACAAAGATTGTTATTGAAACCAGTAAACTCTACATGAATCATGGAAACTGGGAGGATAGGCACCTAAAATCAAGACCTGTGATACCTGTGTGTGTGTGTGTGCATGCACTTTGTTAATTTGCTTAGTGATTATCGTCTTCACTGAATGTGAAAGTAAGGTTACATTATAACAGCACCCCCCACTTATCTAATTGTTATAATTTTTTTAGCCATGAACACAAGACCTTCTTTTAAGAAAGAAGTAAAACAATTCCTTTGAGGAAGATAGTTTTTAGAGAGTTCATCCATTTTATCATGTCAGAAAGAAGCATATATCCTTCTGGCCAAAGTCATGCTTACTGTAATATACAAAGTCAGTTTAGAAAGGTTGAAAATCCTCTTTTCTCCTACAGTCAAACATAGATATTAGGTAAAAATGTCAGAGTAAAGTAGGCTAGAAACTGTTGAATGCTGATATTGCGAGATGCATCTACACACACTCTCAGATCACTCCATTTAACCTACTGTTTCCTTCAGAAGCCATGCTCTGCTTTCCACCTCAGAAATCGGAAACAAAAATGCTACCATTGGCTTCTGTTTATTGAATGCTATGCTATGTTATCCAAACCTTTCCAACCTGGTCAACTAAACATTTAAAAAAGCAAATCCACAAACGGACTTTATTTTATTATTCATTCTCCCTAGGAGCAAACTAGCATATACAGTCAATTGATTTACTCTGCTATAAATTATTCCTCAAACCAAATTATAACTCAATATTCAAGGTGATCCTGTTGCATGAAATTAACATTTACTGGGTAGTCACTATATGCCAGAAATTGAGCCCAGTGATGAAAAGAGAGATGCAACCTCATTTCATAATGAATTTCCCAATGCAGTGGTCTGTATGTACTTTTTTAAAAAATCAATTTATTTTTTTATTGAAGGGTAATTGCTTTACAGAATTTTGCTGTTTTCTGTCAAACCTCAACTTGAATCAGCCATAGGTATATATATATATCCCCTCCCTTTTGAAACTTCCTCCCATCTCCCTCCCCATCTCACCCCTCTAGGTTGATACGGAGCCCCTGTTTGAGTTTCCTGAGTCATATAGTAAATTCCCATTGGCTATCTATTTTACATATGGTAATGTAAGTTTCCATGTTACTCTTTCCAAACATCTCATCCACGCCTCCCCACTGCATCACTATTTACAATGGCTAGAACATGGAAGCAACCTAGATGTCCACTGACAGATGAATGGATAAAGAAGCTGTGGTACATACACACAGTAATGGAATATTACTCAGCCATAAAAATGAACAAAAAAAGGAAACATTTCAGTCAGTTCTGATGAGGTGGATGAACCTAGAACCTATTACACAGAGTAAAGTGAGTCAGAAAGAGGAAGATAAAAACCATATTCTAATGCATATATACTGAGTCTAGAAAAATGGTACTGAAGAATCTATTTACAGGGCAACAATGGAGAAACAGACATAGGGAATGGACATACGTATTTTTTGATTACCTCATCCATTATCAATGGCTTTCAGTGGCTGAAAGCCAAATCCAATGCCAGATGACCCAATAACCTGGCAAATCCACCCTAAGAATTCAACCTTCTAGCAGAAAAAGCAAAGGTCAAGGAACTGATCTGAGAACACAGTGGGCCAGAAGTAGCAGAAGATTCTTCAGTTCATTAAGGCTCACCATATTCAATACTTTGGGGAAAGGACCCTACTGTGAAGTGAAAGATGATGACCTATAAATACTATATTTTTAGGGATATAAAGAAAAATACTGCCTATCCCTTATATAAGAAGATGGGAAACAGACAAAAGTTATATACTACTGATCAAGACCACACTTACAGGCCCTATCTGGCTGACTCTCAGAAAGATGGCTCTGTATGGAAAATGGAAATAAATTTTGATGGTGACCTTGATTTCTTTAGAAGGAAAACAAGCTTAAGGGTGCAGAGAACTGGCCCACTTTGTGACTGTCTAAACCTTTTCACTCTGGGAAATAAATAGAGTGAGAGAAACCTCTAGAAGATCTTACACATTCTGCTCTTAAGCTAAGTAGCATCTTGAATAATTCATGAGCTACGGCAATATTTGCATCTCATTTTGTGGAGTTATTTAAGTTATACAATTTCCCACGATTATACTACTAGTCTGACTGAAGAAAGAATATAAATTGCGGCTTGATCTATGTTTGGGGTTTGCAGGAAAGATATATAGCAAATGAAAGAGAAAGACTGGGTGAGGATTTACTCGAGTGACTATGGGTTCTGTATTGAATAGAAAGTTTAACTCAAGGAGATGCTGACAGTTATGGGAAAAAATGGGGGCATCAATACATGAGTTTTTTTTTGAGGTAGAAAAGCAATTAAGAAGGAATGCAGGAGTGAGAGAGCAAAAAGGATAAAAAACAGAAGTCAGAGAGTGAGGGCAATGATATATTTTATGTATGAATATGACAAGGAGTAGAGGGACACAATAGAAATGATAGTTCTTTTAGTTCATGAATTTCAGAAACTATAATCTTAAAAGCTAAAAAGTTGCAAAAATGGATTTGGCTTCATCAAATGCATTAAGTAATTATAATATCTGCTAATTAGCTTTGGTCACTAATAAACAATTTCAAAAATCTCACTAGTATATAATAACAAACGTTATGGTCTTAAGCCCATGGGTGTTCATTTTGACTGTATTTAGTTGATCAAGGTTGGGCGTACCTGGGCCATTTTGTGCTAAGGTGCTTGTGTGGGATCTTTGCTCCAGTATTTAGATCTCCCCTATGTTGTTCTCATTTGAGCGGCCAAGCTGATGGGAAAGAAACTGCCTTGGCATGTTCTTCCCATTTTGTGTGACAAGAGGACAAGAGAGAGCCTTAACTCAATTAATATATGCAAACATTGCACTGCCCGAAATAAATTACATGACTCAAACTGAGATTAATCAAATAATCCACCTTTTCTAACAAGTTGTATTACAAAGTAATATGGCAAAATCTGTGATTAAAGATAGTGAAGAATTCAAATGATGATGCAATAAGAATGAAGACAAATATAAATCAGGCACCTTGAGGCTACTGGCAAGTGAATGGGAGGTCAATAGAACCACCAATAAGGACAGATAGAATAAACAGAATTAGGAATTAAATTTCAAAGATTAAACCCTGCCGCCCTCCTCTAGATGAAAACAAAAGAGTAACAGCCTGGACAGAACAATAATGCCGCATTAAGAATAGAAGCTCCCATCCTCTGGGAAACACATGGAGGGGGTGTGTGGGTAACTTTGTGTTAACTATGTTCTCTGTATTTTTCTCTGCATAAACAGTATATGATCAGTAAAATACACTTGTTGGCAACTATGAATATTGACACAGAGAGATGTCAGAGGTGAGAGAATTGTCAACTCTAAAACAGTTTTGTACAAAATATAAAATCCAACAACACTGGAAGACATCACTTTTCAATTCTTGGGGGTCCATACTGATAACTGTTATTCACTTGGAGCTAAGGTTGTATAATATATACTCTAAGAAGGTAGAACACATTTTGCACATAAAGTTGTGAAGAAAAAATATGGTGGTTCTTGACAAAGTAAAACATATCCTTCACCCAGTGTGTAGTGATCAGTTACTCATTTGAAGTTTTGGTCTCTGAAGGTTTAACAATCAGCTAGGCATTATTAATAAGCTCTGGGTGTCAGAAGAAATCAGGGATGCATCAATTATCATGGAAGTACTCCAGATTTTATATTGGGGAGAGTAAGCACTGAAATAAAGAAAATTTTCAAATCAATAAGCAAACAACTATATATTTATTGACAACCATATGACCAGTATGGTTCAGTTAAAATAGGCAATTGGAGAAGGAAATGGCAACCCACTCCAGTGGTCTTGCCTGGAGAATTCTGTGGATGGAGGAGCCTGGTGGGCTGCAGTCTACAAGAGTCGGACATGACGAAGCAACTCACACACACACACACACATACACACAATAGGCTATATGGAAGGATTATAGAACAAAGCACTCATATACACAGCATATATGAGAGTGAAGTTAACCTCATTATTAATGTTACCGGGCTTTTAGGTAAACGGGAAATGTTTGGATAATTATTTATACTGAAAGTGTTAGTCGCTCAGTCATGTTCAACTCTGAGACCCTACTGACTGTAGCCTGCCAGGCTCCTCTGTTCATGGGATGCTCCTGGTGGCACAGTCGGTAAAGAATCTATCTGCCAGTGCAGGAGACACAGGAGACACTGGTTCAATCCCACTGGTTCAAGAAGATCCCCTGGAGAAGGGAATGGCTACCCACTCCAATATTCTTGCCTGGTGAATTACACGGACAGACAAGTCAGGCAGGCTACAGTCCATGAGGTTGCAAAGAGTCAATAAGGCTGAGAGACTAATACTTTCAATTTCTTTTATCATACTGAGGTGAGAGCAAAGTAATTTGGGGAGGTACTTTGCAAATTTATGCAACTATTCCCATTTCTAACTTATTCTATAATCTTATTCCTCTAGTTCACTGCATTCTTTATTTTAAATTTTTTTAACATTTTGCATTTTTTTCATTATAGCAACAGTCATGGAATTTCAATGAATATAACACTATGATACTACAATTTACAACACCCTATCCATATGTAAAGCCCTTAGCTATTCTTCCATCAATTATTCTGATACTTTAATCACACCAAGCCTGTTTAGATATATATATGTAAATATATACACACACATATATGTATATACATACATACACACACATATATATGTGTATATAGATACACATACATACATATATACATACTTTTCAAAAATAATCTTTTAGCAGAATATTTTAACATATTTTAAAATTTATAATAGCATATATTTTTATGAAGTCTGGTTATGGGTAACTTTCTATTCATTTTGTTCCAAACTCATTTCATGTGTACATTCATTCTATTTCTAAAACCTTTAGCTATTCCTATTTCTAAGACATTTTTACTCAGCAAGACACACCTAAAATAAATTTTATCTACTTATATAACCAACCATATTTATAATTTATATTTCTAAGCACACTTCTTTCAAGAATTAACCTATACCCATTATTAAAATGTTGTCAAAAGTCAAATCTTGAATATGATAAAAGCATATAGTTTTAAATTATTTGATTAAACAAGAGTTAAATTGATTGTAACAGTAAAAGTACACACACATACACACATATACTTCATAAACTAAGTTAAAAGAAAATTAATAAAATAGGAAAACACCTGTAACAGATGAGGCACACAGTTAATGCCCTTAATATAGAAAGAGCTCTGGAGAATCAATCATATTAAAAAAAATACACTAGTACAAATGATAAAAGACCAGACAACTCAGAGAAAGATACAAATGTACTGAAACTTATTTATACTCAAACATATAACAATGCACTAAAGATAAATTCATATGTCTTTAAATGAAAAAAATATATTTCCTCTGTAAGACTAGAAAGAGCATTAGTATCGATGGAACAGATATGGAGTATAGACTAGTTATAAATTCTATGGAGGGAAAGAAATTTAAAATGACTATCAGTTCAGTTCAGTTCAGTCGCTCAGTCATGATCGACTCTTTGCGACCCCATGAATCGCAGCACGCCAGGCCTCCCTGTCCATCACCAACTCCCGGAGTTCACTCAAACTCACATCCATTGAGTCGGTGATGCCATCCAGCCATCTCATCCTCTGTTGTCCCCTTTTCCTCCTGCCCCCAATCCCTCCCAGCATCAGAGTCTTTTCCAATGAGTCAACTCTTCGCATGAGGTGGCCAAAGTATTGGAGTTTCAGCTTTAGCATCATTCCTTCCAAAGAACACCCATGGCTGATCTCCTTTAGAAAGGACTGGTTGAATCTCCTTGCAGTCCAAGGGACTCTCAAGAGACTTCTCCAACACCACAGTTCAAAAGCATCAATTCTTCAGCACTCAGCTTTCTTCACAGTCCAACTCTCACATCCATACACGACCACTGGAAAAACCATAGCCTTGACTTGACGACCTTTGTTGGCAAAGTAATGTCTCTGCTTTTGAATATGCTATCTAGGTTGGTCATAACTTTCCTTATTATTAATAAGTCTTAATGTAATCAGATAGACTAGGACTCAAATTGTTGACTCTCCATTTGCTTGTCTTATAATCCCAATAGTTTCCTTCATGCCATGAGTCTTAACTTACCTTTCTGTACAATGGAGATCATAATAACCATCTTACAGGATGTTTGTCAAATAAACAACATAACAAACATTAGATCTGACAAATAATAATTGCTTTTAAGAGCAATTAATCTGAGGGATTAAAACTGTTAGTATTTCATTATGCTTCTTTATCTCCTTATTTTAATCTGGACCTAATTACGGATATAAACAGAGCTTAATATCAAAAATGCTAACCAAGTTATCATCTATAACAGTAAAATAAGATGATGGTGATTTCAAACATCTTTTCACATTCATGTGGTGGGATAATACACAGCCATTTAAGTATCACTATAGAAAAAATAATAAAATTATTTAATAAAACTAGGCCATGTTGATATAAGAAAAAAAAAGATTGTATACATATGTTTGATTATCAAAATTTGTATACATATGTGTATGGGATAGGTGTAAGAGCAGCTATTTATATGTGAAGGTCATGTGTAGACATGATATGATGTGTATGAATAATGGTGTGCATACATGTGTAAGTACAGAGAAAAATGGACATTAAACATTCATTTATTAAAATATATATAATGAATACCTGCTATAAAGCAGATACCACACTAATATCTGATGATAAAAGTTCTCAGAAAAGATAAACACAAAGCACAGACTTGTATAATACAATTTGGGGAGACAGATATTGTCAGAATAATCTCATGAACAGATTTCAAATAGTAATTGGAATAATGCTATAAAGGAAAAATGTATAGAAAAGTGTATAACAGGGATACTGACTTATAAAAAGAAGTCAGATCAGGCTTGCCTACTAAAGATGGAATGAAACTGAGATCTGAAGGAAGAGCAGGCTATATACAGTAAAAACTGGAGGAAAGATAGCTCAGAGAATGCCCTAGATTGGAAAGAAGCAAGGGACTTGATGTGGTTTTAATAGGTAAGTATAGTATCCAGTAAGGCTGGAGGGTCAGGTGAGTGACAGATTAAACATGGGATATAGGTGTTGTTAATATTTAAGGAGGTGTTCATATAGGGAAATGATCAAAGATGTGTTTGAAAAACATCACTCTGGATACAGATTGAAGGCTAGCAAGTCAGTGAAGAGAATGGTGAAGTTATCTGAGTAATGCAAGTGAGAGATTACAGGACCTTGGATGAGGAAGGTGTCAACAGAAATGAAATGAAATGATAAATCTAAAATTTACTTATGAGGCAAAACTAAAATTATATAACAGTGGATTGGATATGGAGAGTACAGTGTGAAGAAAATGGTGGTATCTTCCTTCTAGAGTTATGAAAATGAAAAGACAGTACGTCACTTAAACAGTCAGCACAGGGACAGGGCACAGAAAGGGCCAATCCTGAGTGAGAAGGAGCTTATGAAGGTGGTTTACAGGACCCTCACTTGCAAAATGAGAAGAACATTGCTGCCATCGCAAGAGACGGCAAATGCTGGAATGGCATCAAGTTTCAGAAGGAAAGTGATTAAATCCATTTTATATATCCTTACCTTGGATTTACCTTCAAAATATACAAGAGCAGATGCCAGTGGGGCACTTGGATAAGTTAGCCTGGTCCTGAGGAGAGATCTGGATTGCATGTATATTTGAGAATTACACATGGGGTCAACAAAGTTAAGGTAAAAGAGGTTAATAATGAGTCTTTAGCTATTCCAGATGAGAGGGGAATCATCCTGAAGGGGAGATGGAGCAGAAGTTGCTAGAGATACGCTATCATAGTGTTCAAGTGAAAAAAATGTTTTTAGAAGTATCCAACTGTGATGTCAATCATAAAGGCAGTCAATCAGTCCTGAATATTCATTGGAAGGACTGAGGCTGAAGCTGAAGCTTCAAAACTTTGGCCACCTGATGCTAAGAACTGATTCACTGGAAAAGACCCGGATGTTGGGAAAGATTGAAGGCAGGAGCAGAAGGTGAGGACAGAGAATGACATGGTTGGATGACATCACCAACTCGATGGACATGAGTTTGAGCAAGATCAGGGAGTTGCGGATGGACAGGGAAGCCTGGCATGCTGCAGTGCATGAGGTCACAAAGAGTCAAACACGACTGAACTGAACTGTAATGAATGCTGCAAAAAGCTCATGTAAGGACTGGTTAAAAGGAATCTCACCTTAAAGAGATTCCTTAAAAGAATGTCTTAAAAGAAAGTGTCATGAAGGTAACAGGCACCCACAAAAAAGTATCCACGTAGGTAAGATTGGATCAGACTTGAGTAGTGGAAACAGGAAATATAGAAAACTCCTTCAGCGGTTTGGCTATAAAGAAAAGGGGCTATAAAGCATATTAGCTAGAAGGCCATGAAAGCATTAGTCACTTAGTTATGTCCAACTCTGCGATCCCATGGACATTGTCTATCCATGGGATTTCCCAGGCAAGAATTCTGGAGTGGGTAGCCATCCCCTTCTCCAGGGGATTTCCTGACCCAGGGACTGAACTCAGATCTCCTGCATTGCAGGAGGATTCTTAACCATCTAAGCCACCAGAGAAGGGCATAAACTATGCAAATAAAAGAATCTGTTTTCCAGTGGGAGAGATTAGGGCATATTAAGAATAGAGGTTTGCTCTTAGAAGTTAGAGGCTAAATCTACAATAATCCAGCCCAGAAATAAACCCTTACCCTTACAGTTAATCTACGACAGAGAAACAAAAGATACAATGTAGAAAACAGTCTCTACAGTAAGTGGTGCTGAGAAAACTGGGCAGAGCTAATTGTAAAATAATGAAAACAGAACATTCTCTAATACCATATATAAAAATAAACTGAAATTGGTTTAAAGACCTAAATGTCACACCAGAACCTATAAAATTCCTAAAGGAAAATGTAGACATAACAGTCTTTGACATAAATCACAATATATTTTTGTATCCACCTCCTAAAGCAAAGGAAATGAAAGCAAAAATAAACAAATGGGACCTAACGAAGCTTAAAGTTTTTTGCACAGCATAGGAAAGTGTGACAAAACCAAAAGAGAACTTATGGAAAAGAAGATATTTGCAAATGATATGACTGATGTGGTATTAATATTCACAATACATAAACAGCTCACACAACTCAACATCAAAAACACCAATAAAACTATTTAAAAAATGAGCAGAAGAATGAATCAAAAATATTTACATTATTTTAAATAGATTGTACATATTTTAACTTTACAGGCTTACAATCTTTCACAGGCAGTTCAAGAAAAAGAGTAAATGAATACTGGAAAAAGATGTCATAATACATAACAATAAAAAGATGAAGCAGATGAATATTAAGGACTACTGAATATCCCTTCCATATGTCTAGAGTTTAGAAAGTGAAACTTTCCAAACTTTCTCACAGTGAGAAAGTTTGTAAGATACTGGACAGGTCAGAGAAAAAGTGTGTATTAGGAATATGAAGGAGGTTAAGCAAAGTTTACCCTCTGAAAGCAGAACAGAGCAAATTTTGGAATGATTTTTAAATTTATCTGAACAGATGAAAAGAATCACATGATATCAAGAAGGCCATTTACATATTGCTCTGGAGATGGTAACAGTACAGTACAGCTGAAAAGTCCCTTTCCAGAAGTCAGGTGCAAGGGCTTGCTCTCATCTTCGCCAATAAAAAAGAGTGGCACCTATTTAAGATGTTTAATTAATCCAAGTTTTAGTTTCTTTACAAGTGTAATTCAAGAATTTGCCTACATTATATGTCTCTTACAGCATTAAAATTCTTTACTTCTGCTACCTAAAGAAGAGAATAGGTACGCTGCAAGAAAAAAAAAATAATAAAACAAACAAACAAACCCTGAAATAATCTGAAGTATCCATATATCATGATATAGAACTTTTTTTTTAATAGCATGATAGAACTTTTTTTTAATTGTAGATTCCTGTGTAACTGAGAATAAAAGCTCCACACATTCCTTGGCTTAATACTGAATAGGTTGGCAGAGTTGTGAAATGACATTCTCCAGCCTTAGGCGTGTGTGAAGGGCACTTCACATTTCTGACAAGCTGAGTCATTTGACTTTATCCCCTTAGTAACTTATCCATTAAAATTTTATTTCTTGTGCACATAATTTGACAACTATGTATAACTGAAATACTCCAAATAAGACAGCAAATCATTTCAAGACTTTTTAATGTGATCTGTTTAAATCAACAAAATACTACAACAGAGCATTAGTAAAGAATGGATTTAAAAGTTAACACATATTTCCTAAAGTAAACATGTTTAAAAAAAAAGTGTGCAAAAATAGTGAATGAATGATATATAAAGTAATTACAAGTAAATACATCTATTTCTTTTTGGAAGCTTTATTTTCTAGTAAGAATTTAAATTAGTTTGGTTTTATGCATAAAATCAATGATTAACTTTGAGTCATATTATATTCATGTATTTATAAATATGGCTTTGCTTTGATTTCATTCGTGCTGCTTCTCAGCTGTCTTATGGAACTGGGGAACTTCTGATATTTTGGAAGATTTCACTTTCATTTTTTAAATTATCAAGACCAAAATTTAAAATTTTCTTAGATTATGTATCATGACCAAAATCTTGCACTTAACCTTAAATTTATTCTTAAATAATTTAAATTAGTTCATTTCTATAACTCCAATCAAAATTACTCGACATTTCCTTTGGTGGGCGACTCATGGAAACCTTTTCTAAGTTGCAGTTCACGCTTTCAATGGTCAGGACTGTGCTCTGCTCACCAGGCATCACTCATAGGGTGACTCTTTTTTCTTCATGTTAAGTTTCTGATACAATCACATTCTAACAGTTACTATGCATATCATTGATATTAAAGATATCTAATGGAAAGAGCGAGGATCATAGGAACAGATATAATATTTTAGCTTTTCCAATAAAGCATTCTATGACATTGCGGAAGATATATAAGTTCTCTGCTTCTCTACTCTTTTCACTAAGGATCATTTTCTGTTCAAACTATTGCACAATTGCGCTCATTTCACATGCTAGCGAGGTAATGCCCCAAATCCTTCAAGTTAGGCTTAAACAGTACATGAACTAAGAACTTACAGAAGTACTAACGATGGATTTAGAAAAGGCAGAGGAACCAGAGATCAAATTGCCAACATTGTTTGGATCATAGAGAAAGCAAGGGAATTCCAGAAAAACATCTACTTCTGCTTCATTCACTACACTAAAGCCTTTGACTGTGTGGATCACAACAAACTGTGGAAAATCCTTAAAGAGATATGAATATGAGACCAATTTGCCTGCCTCCTGAGAAACCTGCATTTAGATCAAGAAGTAACAGAAACAATCAGGGAACAACAGATTAGTTCAAAATTGGAAAAAGAGTACCTCAAGGCTGTATACTATCACCCTGCTTATTTAACTTCTATGTACTGTACATCATGCAAAATGCTGGGCTGGATAAAGCACAAGCTGGAATCAAGACTGCCAGGAGAAATATCAATAATCTCAGAAATGCAGATGACACCACCCTTATGGCAGAAAGTGAAGAAGAACTAATGAGCCTCTTGATGATGGTCAAACAGGAGAGTGAAAAAGCTGTCTTAAAATTCACACTCAAAAAGCTAAGATCATGGCATCCAGTCCCATCACTTCATGGCAAATAGATGGGGAAGCAATGGAAACATTGACAGAATTTTATTTACCTGGGCTCCAAAATCATTGCACACGGTGACTGAGCCATGGAATTAAAAGATGCTTGCTCCTTGGAAGAACACCCATGACAAACCTAGACAGTGTATTAAAAAGTAGAGACATCACTTTGCTGAAAAAGGTCTGTTTAGTCACAGCTATGGTTTTTCCAGTACTCATGTATGGATGTGAGATTTGTTCCATAAAGAAGGCTGAGTGCCAAAGAAGTGATGCTGTCAAATTGTGGTCCTAGAGAAGGCTCTTGAGAACTCCTTGGACAGAAAGGAGATCAAGCCAATCAATCCTGAAGGAAATCAATCCTGAATATTGAATGGAAGGACTAATGCTGAAGCTCCCATACTTTGGCCACCTGATGCAAAGGGCTGACTCATTGGAAAAGACCATAATGCTGGGAAAGATTGAAGGTAGGAGGAGAAGGGGTCAATAGAGGATGAGATGGTTGGATGGCATCCAGTAAAGGACAGGGAAGCCTGGCATGCTGCTGTTCATAAGGTAGCAAATAGTTGGACATGGTTGAGTGACAGAGTAACAGCAAAAGTGTTTTTTGAAATCACATTCCCTCTAAGTTATAGGATTCTACATTTTTGAGTATATTTATGATGATTAATTGCATAATATCAAAGAATTCAGTGTTTACACTTATTTTGTTGTTGTTATATATAGACACTACACTAGAATAAAACAAAAACTGTGAAATAACTAGAAACTTCAGTGTTCACGGCTTCCCTGGTGGCTCAGATGGTAAAGCATCTGCCTGCAATGCGGGATACCCAGGTTCGATCCCTGGGTCAGGAAGATCCCCTGGAGAAGGAAATGGCAACCCACTCCAGTACTCTTGCCTGGAAAATTCCATGGACGGAGGAGTATGGTAGGCTACAGCCCATGGGGTCACAAAGAGTCAGACACAACTGAGTGACTTCACTTCACTTCATTTCAGTGTTCACAAAAAACACTTCAGGGAAACATAACAAACAGACTTACTATGGTTCAGTAAGATAAGCTATAAATTTTTTGAGTGGTAAAAGCTGTTAGAATAAGTAATCATCTTTTATTTCAGAATATGAAAATTTTCATATAGTTTCTGAATATTTTCCTGTTTACTTCACCCAAGAAAAATTTATTCTTGAACTTCAACAGAAAAATTTGATAAGTAACATTTAAAATGAATAAAAATCATTCACCATACAAATTAACTTATTTACAAAACAGCTAGAGTCACAGATATAGAAAGCATACTTACGGCTACCAGGGGAAAAAGGGAAAGGGATAAATTGGGAGATTGGGGTGACATATACAAACATTAACAGGCTTCCTTGGTGGCTCAGTGGTAAATAATTTGCCTGCCAATGCAGAAGATACAGATTTGATCGCTTGGTCAAGAAGATCTCCTGAAGAAGGAAATGGCAACCCACTTCAGTATTCTTGCCTGGAATATGCCATGGACACAGGAGTCTGGCACGGTATAGTCCATGGAGTCTCAAAGAGTCGGACACAACTGGGCGACTGAACATGCATGCATCCAAACAGATTACACACTATTATATATAAAACAGATAACTAATGAGAACTTGCAGAAGATAATAAGAGGTGGCAAGAACACACAGAGGAACTATACAAAAAAGATCTTAATGACCCAGATAACCATGATGGTGTGATCGCTGACCTAGAGTCAGACATCCTGAAGTGTGAAGTCAAGTGGGCCTTAGGAAGCATCACTATGAACAAAGTTAGTGGAGGTGATGGAAGTCCAGTTGAGCTATTTCAAATGACCAAACTTTATGACAGAAATTGAAGAGGAACTAAAGAGCCTCTTGATGAAAGTTAAAGGGCAGAGTGAAAAAGACAGCTTAAATTTCAACATTCAAACAGCTAAGATCATGGCATCCAGTCCCATCACTTCGGCAAATAGATGGGGATACAGTGGAAACAGTGAGAGACTATTTTCTTGGGCTCCAGAATCACTGCCGATGATGACTGAAGCCATGAAATTAAAAGATGCTTGCTCCTTGGCAGAAAAGCTATGACCAACATGGACAGCCTATTAAAAAGCAAAGACACTGCTTTGCCAAAAAAAGGTCCATCTAGTCAAAGCTATGGTTTTTACAGTAGTCATGTATGGAAGTGAGAATTGGACCATAAAAAAGTTGAACGCCAAAGAATTGATGACTTTGAACTGTGGTGTTGGAGAAGATTCTCTTTTGAAGAAATCTCTAGTCTTTCCCATTCTATTCAGTCTGTTCAGTTGAGTCACTCAGTTGTGCCCAACTCTTTGCAACCCCATGAATGGCAGCACGCCCAGCATCCCTGTAAATCACCAACTCCCGGAGTCCACTCAAACCCATGTCCAAGGAGTTGGTGATGCCATCCAGCCATCTCATCCTCCAGCATCCCCTTCTCCTCCTGCCCTCAATCTTTCCCAGCATCAGCTCTTTTAAAATGAGTCAGCTCTTCGCATCAGGTGGCCAAAGTATTGGAGTTTCAGCTTCAACATCAGTTCTTCCAATGAACACCCAGGACTGATCTCCTTTAGGATGGACTGGTTGGAACACCTTGCAGTCCAAGGGACTCTCAAGAGTCTTCTCCAACACCACAGTTCAAAAGCATCAATTCTTCAGCGCTCAGCTTTCTTCACAGTCCAACTCTCACATCCATACATGACCACTGGAAAAACCATAGCCTTGACTAGACGGACCTTTGTTGGCAAAGTAATGTCTCTGCTTTTTAATATTCTGTTTAGGTTGGTCAAAAGTTTCCTTCCAAGGAGTAAGCATCTTTTAATTTCATGACTGAATTCACCATCTGCAGTGATTTTGGAGCCCAGAAAAATAAAGTCTGACACTGTTTCCATTGTTTCCCCATCTATTTGCCATGAAGCGTTGGGACTGGAGGCCATGATCTTAGTTTTCTGAATGTTGAGCTTTAAGCCAACTGTTTCACTCTCCTCTTTCACTTTCATCAAGAGGCTCTTTAGTTCCTCTTCACTTTCTGCCCTAAGGGTGGTATCATCTGCATATCTGAGGTTATTGATATTTCTCCTGGCAATCTTGATTCCAGCTTGTGCTTCATCCAGCCCAGTGTTTCTCATGATGTACTCTGCATATAAGTTAAATAAGCAGGGTGACAATACACAGCCTTGATGTACCCCTTTTCCTATTTAGAGCTAGGCTGCTGTTCCATGTCCAGTTCTAACTCTTGCTTCCTGACCTGCATACAGGTTTCTCAAGAGGCAGGTCAGGTGGTCTGGTATTCACATCTCTTTCACACTTTTCACAGTTTATTGAGATCTACACAGTCAAAGGTTTGGCATAGTCAATAAAGCAGAAATAGACGTTTTTCTGGAACTCTCTTGCTTTTTTCCATGATCCATAGGATGTAGGCAATTTGATCTCTGGTTTCTCTGCCTTTTCTAAAACCAGCTTGAACATAAGGAAGTTCACGTATTGCTGAAGCCTGGCTTGGAGAATTTTAAAATTACTTTACTAGCGCGTGAGATGAGTGGAATTGTGTGGTAGTTTGAGCATTCTTTGGCATCGCCTTACTTTGGGATTAGAATGAAAACTGACCTTTTCCAGTCCTGTGGCCACTGCTGAGTTTTCCAAATTTGCTGGCATATTGAGTGCAGCACTTTCATAGCATCATCTTTCAGGATTTGGAATAGCTCAACTGGAATTCCATCACCTCCACTAGCTTTGTTTGTAATGATGTTTTCTAAGGTCCACTTGACTTCACATTCCAGGATGTCTGGCTCTAGGTGAGTGATCACACCATCGTGATTATCTGGGTGGTGAAGATTTTTTTTGTACAGTTTTTCTGTGTATTCTTGCCACCTCTTCTTAATATCTTCTGCTTCTGTTAGGTCCATACCATTTCTGTCCTTTATCGAGCCCATCTTTGCATGAAATGTTCCCTTGGTAACTCTAATTTTCTTGAAGAGATCTCTAGTCTTTCACATTCTATTGTTTCCCTCTATTTCTTTGCATTGATCCGTTGAGGAAGGCTTTCTTATCTCTCCTTGCTATTCTTTGGAACTCTGCATTCAAATGGGTATATCTTTCCTTTTGTCCTTTGGTTTTCACTTCCCTTCTTTTCACAGCTATTTGTAAGGCCTCCTCAGACAGCCATTTTGCTTTTTTGCATTTTTTGGGGGGGGGGATGGTCTTGATTCTTGTCTCCTGTACAATGTCACGAACCTCCATCCCATTCTATGTTTTCCTCTATTTCTTTGCATTGATCATGGAGAAAGACTTTCTTATTTCCTCTTGCTATTCTTTGGAACTCTGCATTCAGATCGGTATATATCTCTTTTTCTCTTTTGCCTTTAGCTCCTCTTTTTTTCTCAGCTATTTGTAAGGCCTCCTCAAACAACCTCAAACAACCATTTTGAATTTTTGTATTTCTTTTTCTTGGGGATGGTCTTGATCTCTTCCTCCTGTACAATGTCACGAACCTCTGTCCATAGTTCTTCAGGCACTCTGTCTATCAAATCTAATCCCTTGAATCTGTTTGTCACTTCTACTGTATAATCATCAGAGGTTTGCTTCAGGTCATACCTAAATGGTCTAGTGGTTTTCCTTACTGTCTTCAATTTAAGTCTGAATTTGGCAGTAAGGAGTTCATGATCTGAGCCAGTGTCAGCTCCCAGTCTTGTTTTTGCTGACTGTATAGAGCTTCTCCATCTTCAGCTGCAAAGAACAAAATCAATCTGATTTTGATATTGACTATCTGGTGATGTCCATGGGTAGTTTTACCGTGTTATGGAAGAGGGTGCTTGTTACGACCAGTGTGTTCTCTTGGCAAAACTCAGTTAGCCTTTGCCCTGCTTCATTCTGTACTCCAAAGACAAACTTGCCTGTCACTCCAGTTATCTCTTGACTTCCTACTTTTGCATTCTAGTTCCCTATAATGAAAAGAACATTTATTTTTGGTGTTAGTTCTAAAAGGTCTTGTACATCACCATAGAACCGTTCAGCTTCTTCTGCATTAGTGGTTGGGGCATAGACTTGGATTACTATCATACTGAATGGTTTGCCTTGGAATTGAACAGAGATTATTCTGGCATTTTTGAGATTAAACCCAAGTACTGCATTTTGGACTGTTTTGTTAACTATGAGGGCTCTCCCTTTCTTCTAAGGGATTCTTGCCCAGAGTAGCAGATATACTGGTCATCTGAATTAAATTCTCCCATTCTAGTCCATTTTAGTTCACTGATTCCTAAAATGTCATTGTTCACTCTTGCCATCTCCTGTTTGATCATTTCCAATTTACCTTGATTCATGGACCTAACATTCCACGTTCCTATGCAATACTGTTCTTTATAGCATTGGACTTCATCACCAGTCACATCCACAACTGGGTGTTGTTTTTTCTTTGGCTCCATTTCTTCATTCTTTCTTGAGTTACTTCTCCACTCTTCTCTAGTAGCGTTTTGGGCACCTACCAACCTGGGGAGTTCATCTTTCAGTGTCATATCTTTTTGCATTTTCATACTGTTAATGGAATTCTCAAGGCAGGAATACTGAAGTGGTTTCCCATTCTCTTCTCCAGTGGACCACGTTTAATCATAACTCTCCACCATGACCTGTCCGTCTTGCATGGCCCTACACAACATGGTTCATAGTTTCATAGAGCTAGACAACGCTGTGATCCATGGGATCAGTTTGGTTAGTTTTCTGTGATTGTGGTTTTCGTTCTGTCTGCCCTCTGATGGATAAGTTCAATTCAGACATGAGCTAACTAAATCCTTACCTAAGTGATGAGAAAGAAGCTATCATTCACACATTACAAATGTATATGCTCATTTGTTTCTCAGAACTTACTTCATTCATTCATCGAAATGGCTCAAGGTATTTTAGAAAAGCCTTATGTGCTAGTTTCTTGCTGTTAGGCCATAAGCAAATGACTTTTATGGACAGATAAATCCCTGGATCAGGAACATGCCCAGGAAGAGGGCATGGCAACCCCCATGGACAGAGGAGCCTGACAGGCTACAGTCCATAGGGTCTCAGAGAGTTGGATGCGACTGAAGCAACTTAGCAAACATGCATACAAATAGATAGAAAGACAGAATGATAAAGATAACACATTTCATAGGTTTTCCTCAGGCTTAATAAAATAATTTATTTTAAAAGTACTTCTTAAACTGTAAACTATTACATAATTTATCAGTTATTGCCCATGTTTTCTCCCCCCACAAGTCAAATAAAGTGGAAAGTGGATATTTGTTCTAAAATAAGTCACTCAAATTATCTAGAATTACTGTTTAAAAAAGAAGAAATTTTAAAAAGAAGAAATTTGCCTTTCAACCTTTATCAATGGAAAACATTTCACTCAATCTTAAAATATAATTTCCATAGATATTTTATTGGGTAGAGTATATTTTAAAAGCTCTAAAATAAGAATATTGTTGTAATGGAAAATAATGTTTAGTATCAACATTGAATAGGCAAAAAGCATACTCCTGTAATTAGACACACTTAGACAGACAGCTAAAGAAACTATACCTCTGGGAGAAACTCTGACTGCTATTACTGTTCTCAAACGAATATGGAACTCAAAAATACCTATTTCAGTGCTGATATTAAATGTCTCACCATGTTCCCATTATAAACCCTTCTTTTAGGAGTTTATAACAGGCAATAAAAATTCACTTCAGACAATACTTAGCATCCAAAAAAGCTATTACAGCCTTCTGGGTAAATAATAAGAATATTTATAGAATGTATATATATAAATATCGATATATTATGTTTATCTATTTTTAAAAATGCACTTGTAACAACTAATCTCCTTTATCATATTGCTGAATCATGTTACCATCTTCAGTTCCAGTAATCTAAAAGGAAAAATACAATTAAATTTAGTGCTCTTTAATTGCTTCTAAATATGATTAATCAAGTGTCAAGCAGGTATCACTGTACTTCAGAATTTGCTTGCTGGCCTCTAGAAATATCAAGAGAAGGGTCAGTTCCCTTAATGTTAATAAATTCATATATTTTTTTGAAGTTTATTTTTGTGTTATTGTTGAGGACTGCCATTGCATAAATGTATGCAAATAAAACCTCTCTTGTTTTCTATTAAATAAAGAAAGAAACATAACAGGAGAGATAAGAAAGGCTTCCTAAGTGAACAACACAAAGAAACAAAGGAAAACCACAGAATGGGAAAGACTGGAGACCTCATCAAGAAAATCAGAGATACAAAGGAAACATTTCATGCAAAGATGAGCACAATAAAGGACAGAAATGGTATGGACCTAACAGAAGCAGAAGATATTAAGAAGAGGTGGCAAGACCACACAGAAGAACTATACAAAAAATTCTCAATGACCCAGATAATCATGATGGTGTGATCACTTACCTAGAGCCAGACATCCTGGAGTGTGAAGTCAAGTGGGCCTTTGGAAGCATCACTATGAACAAAGCAAGTGGAGGGGATGGAATTCCAGCTGAGCTATTTCAAAACCTAAAAGATGATGCTGTGAAAGTGCTGCACCTAGTATGCCAGCAAATTTGGAAAACTCAGCAGTGACCACAGGACTGGAAAAGGTCAGTTTCCTTCCCAATCACAAAGACAGGAAATGCCAAACAATGTTCAAACTACCGCACAACTGCACTCATTTCAGATGCTAGCAAGTTCAGTTCAGTTGCTCAGTTGTGTCTGACTCTTTACGACCCCATGGACCGTAGCATGCTAGCAAGGTATTGCTCAAAATCCTTCAAGCAAGGCTTCAATAGTATGTGAACTGAGAACTTCCAGATGTACAAACTGGATTTGGAAAAGGAGGCAGAACCAGAGATGAAATTGCCAACATCTGTTGGATCATAGAAAAAGCAAGAAATTTCAGAAAATATCTACTTCTGTTTCACTGACTATGCTAATGCCTTTGACTGTGTGGATCACAACAAACTGGAAAATTCTTAAAGAGATAGGAATACCAGACCACCTTACCTGCCTCCTGAGAAACCTGTATGCAAGTCAGGAAGCAAGTTAGAATTGGAGATAGAACAATGGACTGGTTCAAATTTGGGAAAGGAGTACCTCAAGGCTGTATACCATCACCTTGCTTATTTAACTTATATGCAGGGTGAGTGAGAGAGTGAGAGTGAAGTCGCTCAGTCGTGTCCGACTCTTTGTGACCCCGTGGATGGTAGCCCACCAGGCTTCTCCATCCATGGGATTCTCCAGGCAAGAATACTGGAGTGGGTTACCATTTGCAGGGTACATCATGCGAAATGCCAAGCTGGATGAAGCACAAGCTGGAAGTAAGATTGCTAGGAGAAGTATCAATAACCTCAGATATGCAGATGACACCATCCTTATGGCAGAAAGCAAAGAAGAACTGAAGAGTCTCTTGATGAAAGTGAAAGAGGAGAGTAAAAAAGCTGGGTTAAAACTCAACATTCAAAAAACTAATTCATAGCATCTGGAACTATCACTTCATGGCAAATAGATGGGGACACAATGGAAACAGTGACAGAATTTTACTTTCCTGCACCCCAAAATCACTGTGGACAATGAATGCAGCCATTAAATTAAATGATGTTTGCTCCTTGGAAGAAAAGCAATGACAAACCTAAACAGGGTATTAAAGAGCAGAGACATTACTTTGCTGACAAAGTTCCATATAGTCAAAACTATGGTGTAGGGAGAGAGTAACTTAACAAAGATGGTGCATTCAAACTCTCTTCCTCCACCTTTTGTAGATAATGACTATGTAACAGCTAAGGTCATTTATAGCACTGAGCATGTGCATCACAAGGTAATCATTTGGACACAGGCTGTGTGCTGTATGCATGTATGAGCTTCACCTAGAAAGTCACGTCATTACTGCTGTGTTACAGCTGTGTCCATTGGGTCTACCATGAGAGGAGTGAATATAGCCTGTCCACTGCTACGGCTGCTGCATCAGCTAGGAGAGAAGACTGTTAATGGCGCTGTGTCAGCCAGGAGACAGGTTGTGTTGTGTTAGGTTATGCTATGGCTGCTCCTACGGCTGTTGGGTCAGCCAGGAAAGAATAAATATGTCTGCAGTTCCCTGGCTCCTCGAGTCTTCTTCCAGCCTTTTAGCTTGCCCCTTGCCTACCTCGGGTTCAGCAAACAGTGTGGACAGTGTGAACAACAAGACAACTGGCATCACAAGCAGGATCAATGTTACACATGGTTTTTCCAGTAGTCATGTACAGATGTGAGAGTTGGACCTTAAAGATGGCTAAGCACTGAAGCACTGATGCTTAGGAACTGTAGTGCTGGAGAGGACTCTTGAGAGACCCTTAGACTGCAAGGAGATCAAACCAGTCAATCCTAAAGGAAATCAGTCCTGAATATTCACTGGAAGGACTGATGCTGAAGCTAACGCTGCAATACTTTGGCCACCTTATGTGAAAAACCAACTCACTGGAAAACCCTCACGCTGGGAAAGATTGAAGGCAGGAGGAGAAGGGAATGACAGAGGACGAGATGGCTGGATGGCATCACTGACTCAAAGGACATGAGTTTGAGTAAACTCCAGGAGATGGTGAAGGACAGGAAAACCTGACAGGCTGCAGTCCATGGGGTTGCAGAGAGTAGGACACAACTTAGCAAGTGAACAACAACAACAAATACTGTCTTTAAATGATTACTTTTAAATCAGAAAAGCTTAAAATTCATGAACATTTTATTCAGGTAAAAGATTATCCAATTTTTCCACACTTATTCACATATAGCAACATGGAACAAAAAGAACTCCCAGGCTTTATTTATTTCAAATATCAAAGGATGCTCTTGAAAAGAAAATGCCTTTGATGTATTTTATTTGATAGTATTGTTTTAAGATTTTATTTCTCTTACAGGATATTTTTAATCTTAACTGCTAACAAGTTCTTCACATTAACATATTTTTAATGCTTAATGCTATGTTATTCATCTCAAGTTTGAGCTATTAAAAATTCCATAAGTACAGTAGAATCATCAAAATCTAAAAATAATAACAAAGATTAATAACAATATAAGACATATTACCAGCAAGCAATTTTTGGTACTATCTATATCTCTGGTATGGTGTTAAGTTCTTCACATACATTATGTCATTAAATTACCTCTATGAAGTAAATGCATATTTTGATGAGAAAACTAGGCTTTAGGGTACAAAGTGACTGATGTACTACTTTATAGGTAAACACTGGAAATGCTTGGACTTAATTTTTGTTCTGAGAATATAGCCTGCATTTCATGATCATGCTCTATCTCTCTTATAGAGAATACCATTATTATTTGGTAAAAGTCCTAATAATAGGAACATTACACCTGACCTAATTAATAGATGGATAACTATATGACAAGATAGCCAGATGGCTAGACAGTAAATAATATAATATCTATATGATATTGAGACGCAATAGCATAATGTATTTTTGCCATCCTAGAAATTATTCTTTAAATTTATTACACACTTTGTATTTCAGTCTGAAAGCTAAGATGAATAAAATGGCCTATCTTTAAAATAACTGTCAAAGAGAATAATGCTATTTGTCTTGAAATCAGCAATGGAATATTAATTGCATGAACACTAATAAAATTATCTGACATTTAAGAAGTTTTAAATGGCTTCATAATTTACACTTTTAGTCTTTACTAAATAGGTGCTCAAATATCATCTGGTCCATAATTAGTATATAAAAGCCAATGAATCTTGTTATGCATAAATTTTTTATTTAACTGTCATTACTCCTTAGCAGTTCATTAAACTGGTTTGGAAATATTTTGAAAGAGTTATCAGTAGCTTTGCATCTTTTAACTCACAAGAATGTTATTTCATATAAAGTTTAACTAAAATTCAGAAAGGAGAATTTCTGAAAAAAGTTAACTGAAATCGTTGACATTTCACACAGTGATTACATCTAAACCACTGACATACATTTAACATTTATAACTATTCCAATCTTTGAATTCAGTACATGGAAATCAACTGAAAATAAAACTCATGATCTGTTCCTCATCAATCTGATTCTCCTACAATTGTCTATCCTTAATAAATGATTCATCTACTCTTCTAGTTGTTCAGGCATAAATTTTAAAATTTACCATGTATTTATCTTTCACATCCTACATATAATCAACCAATGAATCCCATTAATCACCTTCAAAGCATATCCAGAATGGAGCCTCATCTCACCCCATTCCAACTAGTATCACTCCCTGCTTGGACTGGTCTTGCCACTTAAATCCTTACTTCCATTCAGTCATTATTCCAGGCAGAAATCAGAGGTGACCCAATACAACTTGCCAAACCCCACCAATCAGTAAAACGCAGTCCTTATCACTCTAAGAGGCCCAATGTGGCCTGGACCTTTGCTCTTCTGTCCTCATTCTGCTCCCCTCCCCTCCGCTTTTTCCTTTTGTTCACTCTCTTCCTATGGCATTGCCCCATTGCCTTGAATATACCAAGCCTGGATTTGTTCCTGGTTTTTCATACCAGTTCTCCTTGCTGCTCAAAATACTCTTCACTCCAGATTTTCTGTATGTCACATTCACAAGCAGGATCTTAGCTTCCTGACCAGGAATGCCCCTTGCATTTGGAGCACACAGTCTTAACCACTGGGCCACCAGGGAAGTCCCCAGATTCCCCTCCTTTTCCTAAGTCTCTGCCCAAACGCCATTTAGCAAAAAGCTTTTTTTGACCTCTCTTATATACAAGAATTAAGCTCCATCACTTTCTTTCTGGAAGTTTCATTATATTAATATTCCAGGCACCCTGCTAAATGTATTATATACACTATCTCACAATCTTCAAAACAACTCTAAGAAGTAGGTTTTATTTTTTCTCTTTCGTCCAGAAGGCTGGAGAACTTAAGTAACTTACTAAAATCTATCAAATTCTCTAGATATATGACTAAGAATCAAACTGAGTCTCAAGATTCTTTAGTTCTTGCTCTTTGTCAACTACCCCATCTTGTGTATTCTTCCGAATTCTCCCATTTTTACAACGGGACATGAGAGTGAAGAGTTTAAGAAAATTGTTCAGGATCCCATAGCAAGTAGATGGTAGAAAAGGGATTCAAACCCAGGTTGATCAAACCTGGCGGTTACTCCCCTGCATCACACTGTCTAAGATATGTGTTAACCCTGCATTTCTTCCCAGCTTCTTATTCACTTACTCAACTTTCATTTAAGTAAATGATTACTTCAGTTCTATCATTTGGTTAGAGTTGAAATATAAGAAAAATACTCATATTATAAAGAACATCACCAATACTGACTTTATCCCAGAAATTATTTAGAGTTGAGACTTATGATTCCCACTGATTTTTCCTTCTTTTATTGGCTAATTTATTCTATCCTCTTAATAATGCAACTGTTAAACTTCTCATTTTTCAATGTCTACACTGGACAAATGCATGCATTAAAATTCCTTTAAAATAATAACTAGGAATGCCTTTAAATGTACTTTTAGCCATAATATAAAGCATATTCTTTTATAATCTTTGTGATGGACCACTGGCATTAAGGCCATAACACAAATTCTCTTGTATTGCTTTTATATTTAGTGAAAGATAAAGATCGATTGTGCCATACATTTGTTTATATATAAATCAGCCTTTGGGGCTTCCCTCATAGCTTGCTGGTAAAGAATCCACCTGCAATGCAGGAGACATGGGTTCAGTCTCTGGGTCCAGAAGATCCTCTGGAGTGGGAAATGGCAAGCCACTCCAGTGTTTTTGCCTGAGAAATCTGATGGACAGAGAAGCCTGGCAGGCTGCAGTCTATAAGGTCACAAAAGTTAGACACAACTGAAGCGACTTAGCACAGCACACACCTTACGTATCACATTACACGAATTACCTAACACAAAATACCTGCAGGTATTGAAGCTGTTCAGTCTACTTTTTTTTTTTTTTTAAAGCTTATTTCAATGGAAATTTTCTATATGTACATTAAAGAGTAAAGCTGGACTTAGAAATCTGTATACTAAGATAAGTGATTTGAGGATATGCCATCTGTTTATGAGATATATGAAATCAAAACCTGATTCTTTACTGGAAAAATAAACCTCCCCTTGAATAGAGTAGGAGATCAATAAATGATTGTTAAATGAAGTATGGCTAGATGGCCTAACTTCCTTATATAATAAAGCCATCCATCGCAGTAAGGAAGGGCAGAGTGGGAAATAAAAAGTCTTTGCAAAATAATTTGACTAAAAGATTTTAAACCTTACTGTACCCCTCTGCCTGGCCTCAGATACAAGCAATTTTTTGATAACAAAGTATTCCAGTCATTTCTTACTCAAATTATAAGTAGAAGAAAGAAACTATTAAGCAGATTACAATTATCATGAAAGCTATCACTGAGCCGTGTGTTTAAAGTTTGTTGAATCCAATACAATTACTTCTACTAAATCTGTATTAAGCAATACTACTATGGAAACTTTATTTTTACTTAAGGACAGTCATATCTCTATATCCATTTGTTACATCATTGTTTTATTGTTTAATGAGTGAAAATTATGACCTTTTTTAATTAAAAAATTGATTTGAAATAAGTCTGTTTGCTTAAAAAATGATTCAAAACCTAAAATAATTAAATATTTCTTATATCACTAAAAGGTATCAGAGTATTCCCAGCTTAAGATACTTAAGCCATTTCCTTGTTATTTACTTTAATTCAATCTATTCAAGTTTCCATTAACTTGCATTTGTTTCTTCAATTCAGTTTTAAAATATTTTATATCTATTTGTTCAGTTTGAATAGCTCACATTTCTCCAATGTGAAAACTAAACTGACCATAACGTTCATGAAAGTATACTAAGTCGCTTCAGTCATGTCTGACTCTTTGCGACCCTATGGTTCCTCTGTCCATGGGATTATCCAGGCAAGAATACTGGAGTGGATTGCCATACCCTGATCTTGCTAACCCAGGGATCAAACCAGAATCTTTTATGTTTCCTGGGCTATGGTCCATGGGGTTGCAACAAGTCAGACACAACTGAATGACTAAGCACAGCACAGCATTGGCAGGCGGGTTCTTTACCACTAGTGCGGCCTTGGCCCCATAATGTTCATACCAATGCCAAAAACAATGATTAATATAATAAACAGGTGACCACTTCACTGTTTCTAATGATAAAGTTTTCCATATGAATTATTTTATTATGCATACTTATATGACTTGACATCTTAGATCCAATTCATCTCAAATCAAGATTGATTAAATACAGCTAAGACAAAGGAACTAAGTACTTTCATTTATCAAAAGCATTTATTTAAACAACTTTCTTGACGTCATTATATGAAGATATGTTTGACTTTGCTTATGGTTTCAACTAATGTTTTACCTAAGATAAATTAAAATAGTTAAGCTTATAATAAATTTATATACTATAATAAATAACAACAGAATATACTTCATATATTATTAAATATATAGATCTGTATTGCTTCATTATTTAAATAAAATTGTTAAAAAGAAATAAGTGGTCCAAAATGGAGTCACTTTTAAGCCCCATCAAAACTTAATACCTAACCTAATTGCAATTTTAGCCTCCCAGTAGAATTTTAAACCAGTCTGTTTGGAATTTCCTTATCAAGGCTAGCGAAATAATCTGCCTGATAAGACCCTAGTCCTTCCTGGTCCCTAAGAGGAGGTAACCTTACCAAAAACAATGTATTCTTTTCTTTCACTAATACCCTTCTTGTCCCACAGTGTTTCTGCCTAATAAAGCCTTCCATTTTGTACAGCACATCCCAGTGTCTTTCAACTTACTTGATATGATGCTGCCTGATTCATGAAATGTTGAATAAACCAACTAGATCTTCAAATAAACTCAGCTGAATTTTTAAAAATAACTTAAAATTAATTTAAAAATTAATTTAAAAAGTTAAAAATTAACTTTTCAGTTTCTATTTATTTTTATTTATATTTTCATTTGTTTTATTAACAATATTTACAGAATGGAATTCTCAGTCTCAGTTATACATATATGCAACCTGTAAGATTGAGGCAAAAGGAGAAAAGGGCAGCAGAGGATGAGATGGTTACATAACATCACCAAATCAAAGGACATGAATCTAAGCAAACTGATGGATGGTGAAGGACAGAGAAGTCTGCCTTGCTGCAGTCCATGGGGTCACAAAGATTTGGATACAACTTGGCTACTGAACAACAACATGCAACTTGTAGTTCTTTCATTAAAGTATCTTTAGGAATGTTTTTTGCAAGTTTAAAAATATTTATATCAAAATAACATTTTAGCTGGTTAAAAATCTTGGGATTCACTCTTTACATATTTAAGAATTTCATAGGAAATTTTTCCTACCATCTTCCAGCACTGAATGTTTTTTTGTGATAAGTCTCAGACCAACCAGAAATGTTTTTCTTTAGGGCCAACTTGAAATTTTTTGCCTAGATACTCCAGAGAGTCTTTTTCTATATTTCAAACCTAATGTAATATTGTTGCTGAGTCCAAGTTTGGTCTGCTAGCCATAGGACAAGCCAATTAATCGAGAGACAAGGTGTTGAGGCAAGGAATAAGACTTTATCCAGAAAGCCAGCTGACCAAGAACATGGCAGATAAATGTTTCAAAATAACCATCATGGGGGATCTGGATGCCAGATTCTTCTATAGGTCAGAGAAAGGGAGGGGTTGAGGAAGTATAGACTGTTATCTTGCAAATATCTTCCAGATGGCCAACCTCAGGGCAAGGAAGTATTAATCTCTTCAAGCAGAGGGACAGGGTTCCTGAAGGCAGGGCATTATGTATGATTATAAAAACAATAGCTGAAAAACAAAGGTTAAAGTCAATGGAACAGAATGATCACAGAGTCAGAACTGGCTCCTCTATAGAATAATACAATGTTTCAGTGTTGGTCATTTACATTTCGTCCTATAAAACTGTACATTCAAGTCTATATTCATTTAAGTATATATTTATATTATTTTTATGTGTGCAGTTTTCTTTCAGAACATCTATTTTATATAGGTTTATTATTTGTTCAAATGGCATTTGGCAATAATAAGGCTTGTTATGTACTAGACACTGTCCTAGGCTCTGTCTTATAATTTTTTCTGATATATACATATGTGTGTGTGTCAGAAAAAAAATTTTTTTCTACAGTCACTTCCACTTTCATTTAATTTCAGTTTGCTCTGCCTCATCAATTCTGTTCTCTGCATCCCTGACTCCTTCCATCAGTGGCATTCTGCGTTACTCTCCCTGGGATTTTCTTTTCTGTAATTGTTTTCTTAAATATATCTTCCACACCTTTCTTAATCTCTCTCTTCCAGTTCAGGTTTTATCTTTGTAAATTCTGAGGTATTGAAGTTTGCCTTCTTGACTTATTGAACTGAGTGTTTTGATGGGCCTGAGGGAGTGCGCATTTCACAATAATAAGACAGATGTGATTTCTTTCTGCTCATGGCAATACTTTTCTGGTGTGTTTTTTCAGCCTGTATTTCTCTATTGCTGTACCACTGTATAGAGTCTGCACTGGTACCTTTTCTTGATTACTGCTCTTAAATGAAGTATTTAGTTTATTTGGACCATGGGGATAACTTGGGAACTCTAAGGCAGGATAGCAGAGACATTTTTGATTTATAGAAAGCTTGTTAGGAGAAAAACATATTTGTGCAAATATGTGCATGTATATATTTCTGTATTACATTATAAACTCTCTCCTCTTTTAACCTTGATAGTTATTAATTCAGATTAAGGGAAGACCTAAAAGCAAAGGAAATTGAGCCTTTTTATCATATGTAGCTAGAAACCTTCATGTAATTAATAACCAGGCTACTTGTTTTAGGAAGGAAAAATTTTATTTTGTCAGGAAAAATAGGAATTTTTGTGTTATTCATGATAGTAATTTATGAATGCTTTGTGTGGTTTAGTCACTAAGTCATGTCCAACTCTTGTGACTCCATGGACTGTAGGCTGCCAGGCTCCTCTGTCCATGGGATTTCCCAGGCAAGAATACTGGAGTGGGTTGCCATTTCTTTTTCCAGAGGATCTTCCTCACCCAAGGATCAAACCCAGCTGTCCTGCTTTGCAGGCAGATTCTTTACCATCTGAGCCATCAGGCAAGCCTATGAAAGTATTAGTCACTCAGCCAGGTCCCATGCTTTGGATGTGTTTAATCCTTGTCACATGTAATGTATATCTCAAAGAATCTAATCTACACTTCATCCTGGTATTTTTCTACTTTCTGATGGGTTCTAGAATAAATAAGAAAACCTATTATGGGGAAATATTGGCAAACCTACTAGTTTTAACACATATTGTTCTGGCTTCCCTAAGTAAAATCTTTGGTTTTACTGATTTTGTCCTTTTTCTAGACTTCTTACTTTCATTCTTTCATAGAAATGTTGTTGGGTTGGGCTAGACTGTATTTGTTGTTAAGGTATACAAAGTCCTCTTTGGTCCATTTTGGCTCCCAGCAGGGCAATGATTAGCTTACACTTCCACATATCAATGGAACCTTTCTGAGCAAAATGAAGTAAGACTCAGAATAAGATCTATGCTTTTATATCCCACCATACATTTGTCTTTTTAAAATATTTCACATTCCCACCACTTTTATTTGACACAGTAGCAAAAGTCCTAGATGACTATCAGGCAAAAAATATAAAAGGAATTCAAATTGGAAGGGAAGAAGTAAACTGTCACTATTTGCCAATGATATGATACTATACATTGAAAACCCTAAAGTCTCCACCAAAAAACTAGTAGAACTGATACATGAATTCAGTAAACTTGCAGGATACAGGGTTAATATACAGAAATCTGTTGCTTTTCTATTTACTAATAATGAACTATCAGAGAGACAAAGGCAAAAAAGAAAAACAGTCTGGTTTAAAATTGCACCAGAAAACAACAACAACAAAGAATAACTTAGCCAAGGTATGCTACGAAAAACTACGAAACACTGACGAAAGCAACCGAGGATATAAAGAGATGAAAAAAGTCTCCATTTTTAAGGACTGAAAAATTAGTATTTTCTAAATGTCCATACTACCCAAAGCAATATATAGATTTAATGCAATCCCTAACAAAATGCCCGTGACATTTTCCACAGAACTAGAACAAATAATCTTGATATTTATATGGAACCACGGAAGACCCTGAATATCCAAAGCAATCTTGAAAAAAAAGAAAGCTGAAGATCTATACTTCCTTGCTTCAGACTATACTACAAAGCTATAGTCCTAGCACAAAAACAGACACATAAATCATGGAACAGAATAGATAGCTCGGAAATAAACACACGCACTTGTCCATTAATCTAAAATGATGGAAGCACACATGTGCAATGAGGAAAAGACAGCCTCTTCAGTAAGTAGTGGTGGGAAGACTGGACAGCTGTATGTAAAAGAATGAAATTAGTTCATTTTCTCATACCATGCACAACAATGAACTCCAAATGGATTAAACACCTAAATTTAAGACTGGAAACCATAAAACTACAGAAGAAAACATAGGCAGAACACTCTCTGATATACATTGCAACAATATTTTTTTGTCTCTGTCACTGAAGGCAAAGGAAACAAAAGTAAAATAAATAAATAGGACCTAATTAAATATAAAATGACTTTTACACAGCAAAACTGTTGACAAAATGAAAAGACGACCTATGAGTGGAAAAAAATATTTGCACAGAATATGCAATAAGGGGCCAGTGTCAAAATACATAAATAGATCATACAACTCAATATCAAACAATTAAAAAATGGGCAATGGATCTGAATAGACAATTTTCCAAAGAAGATATAAGATGGCCAACAAGCAAACAGAAAGATGCTGAATACATTTAATCATCAGAGAAATGCAAGTCAAAATGACAATGAGATATCACTTGGCATCTGTCAGAATGGCTATCATCAAAATACAAATAAGTGATGGTGAGGACATGGAAAAGGGGCAGCCTTAGTACACTTTTGGTGAGGATGTAAACTGATGCAAGCAGAATGGAAAACTGCATGGTCATTCCTCAAAAAATTAAAGACAGAACTACCATATAATTAAGCAATTCTACGCCTAGGTATATATCAAAAGAAAAGAAAACACTAATTCTAAAAGCTGTATGTAGCCCGGTGTTCATAAAGCATTATTTACAATAGCTAAGATATGGTTGTAAACTAAGGGTTCATCAGGAGATGACTGGTAATGATGATGTGGTAAATATACACAATGAAATACAACTTGGTCATAAAAAAGAATGAAAATTTGCCATTGGTAACATTGATGATCCTAGATGGCATTATGCTTAGTGAAATAAGTCACACAGAGAAAGACAAATGCTGTACGTTATTTTGTATATGTGGATTATAAAAAATAAACAATTCAACATAGGAAAACAGGAACAGACTCACAGATACAGAGAATGAACTAGTGGTTAACAGTGGTGAGAGGAGAAGGGGAAGGGGCAACATAGAGACAGGAGACTAAGATATACAAACTACCATGTATAAAATGAGATACAATGATACATTGTACATTAGAGAGAATATAGAGAATATTTTATGATAACTTTAAATGGAATATAATCTATAAAAGTACTGAATCACTATGTTGTACATCTGAAATGAATATATTTTATATCAACTAAACTTAAATAAAAATGAATAAATAAATAAAATATTTCAAATTACGGTGCTTTTTCTTTAATGCCTAATACTATTGGTTATATTTTGGCTGCTCTTTTGAGATTCATGTGACTATCATCTATAATTCTCAATCAGTAAAATAAGTTGTTGCATATTTAGACATGGAAGATATCATAATCTGTCAATTTATTATTATTTTAAATTACATCCAGAAACAAAAATCCATGACTGTTTCAGTTCAGTTCAGTTCAGTTCAGTCGCTCAGTCGTGTCTGACTCTGTGCGACCCCATAGACAGCAGTCCACCAGGCTCCCCCGTGGCTGGGATTCTCCAGGCAAGAACACTGGAGTGGGTTGCCATTTCCTTCTCCAATGCATGAAAGTGAAAAGTGAAAGTGAAGTCGCTCAGTCATGTCCCACTCTGTGTGACCCCATAGACAGCAGCCCACCAGGCTCCCCCGTCCTTGGGATTCTCCAGGCAAGAACACTGGAGTGGGTTGCCATTTCCTTCTCCAATGCATGAAAGTGAAACGTGAAAGTGAAGTTGCTGAGTCATGTCCGACTCTTCCTGACTCCATGGACTGCAGCCCACCAGGCTCCTCCATCTGTGGGATTTTCCAGGCAAGAGTACTGGAGTGGGGTGCCATCGCCTTCTCCATAGATATCATTAGCCTATATTTTATTTTATTTTCAGTTTTATTTATTTTTTTACTTTACAATATTGTATTGGTTTTGCAATACATTGACATGAATCTGCCATGGGTGTACATGTGTTCCCCATCCTGAACCCCCCTCCTATCTTCCTCCTTATCCCATCCCTCTGGATCATCCCAGTGCACCAGTCCCGAGCACCCTGTATCATGCATTGAACCTGGACTGGCGATTCATTTCACATGTGATAATTTACGTGTTTCAATGCCATTCTCCCATGTCATCCTGCCCTTGCCCTCTCTCACAGAGTCCAAAAGACTGTTCTACACATCTGTGTCTCTTTTGCTGTCTCGCATACAGGGTTATCATCACCATCTATCTAAATTCCATATATATGCGTTAGTATACTGTATTGGTGTTTTTTTTTCTGGCTTACTTCACTGTGTATAATAGGCTTCAGTTTCATCCACCTCATTAGGACTGATTCCAATGTATTCTTTTTAATGGCTGAGTAATACTCCATTGTGTATATGTACCGTAGCTTTCTTATCCGTTCATCTGCTGATGGACAAATGCCCTGGCTATTGTAAACAGTGCTGCGATGAACACTGGGGTGCACGTGTCTCTTTCAATTTTGGTTTCCTTGGTGTGTATGCCCAGCAGTGGGATTGCTGGGTCATATGGCAGCTCTATTTCTAGTTTTTTAAGGAATATCCACACTGTTCTCCATAGTTGGCCTATATTTTTTATGAAAATAACAGTTATCTAGTTTCCCCGGTGGCTCAGCCAGTAAAGAATCTGTCTATAATGTAGGAGACCTGCATTTGATCATTGGGTTGGGAAGATTCCCTGGAGAAGGAAATGGCAACCCACTCCAATATTCTTGCCTGGAGAATGCTATGGACAGAGGAGCCTGGCAGGCTACAGTCCATGGGCCCACAAGGAGTTGGACATGACTGAGCAACTAAGCACAGCACGTTCATACCATACCACACTGATTTTCTAACGCTAACCATCACCCCCCACCCCAGACAATACTAGCTCTAGATTTGTGTTCAAGTCTACATAGAAATATCTAAACTAGAAGTATGTCCCTGGAATTGCCTATATCACAGAGGGATTTCTTCTAAAGCATCATTTCCTTGCTGTCAGTCTCTCGCCTTCCTTGTTCTGCTCTATCAGTTGGCATGGCTTTCTTTCCTAGCTGTGGCTGATTTTCTGAATCTCTGATCATCTCCCAGGGTAAACAGTTACTTCTCTCTTGTACTGCTGGTTTTCTACTTCATTGTTACATATCCTTATTAGACTTTTCCTTTCTTGACTGGGTGATTTTCTCCCCTGACTCATCTGATTTGGTGTCTACTTTTCTGGCCACATACCTGGCATCTGACCCACTATCTGTTCTACAGTTTCATTTTCACTACCAGTTGAATTTCCTTAAACTTTACATTTTTTCTACCTCCAGTGAGATATTACTTTAAACTGTTGCACTGTAATATCCATTTGAAACACAAATCTTCTGCTTTTCTAGGTGAAAAAGTAGTTGAATGACAGAAATTTAATTGGATCAACCTAATCTTAAGGGTAGACATAAACTGTGTTGCTGAAAATGTTTGGAAAATAAAACTACTTCAACACTCTAAAACCATTTTATGAACTAAAGGAACAATCTGACAGCTCTCACATAGATTTTTAAATTATCTTCAAATAACATTAAGTACTTACTTTCTTTAAGGCAATGCTCTAACAGCCTTAAGCTTCATCTGTATTAAGTATTAAACAAATATTTTCTGACAATAGTTTTATACTTAATCCAATAATTAAGTTATATTTATATTACTAAAGTATTGATAAATTCTTAAGGAGAAAGAGGCATATATTGATTTATATGAGATTTCTCATAAAAATTATACTGAAACAAAAACAATTTATATGTATGTAATCGCAGGAGCAGTGGCTGAACAGTGCAGGAGCGGTTGAAGGAGATACCCCATGTCCAAGGTCAGCAGTAGTGGCTGAGAGGAGGTACCCCATGTCCAAGATCAGGAACGGTGGCTTTGAGGGGATACCCCACAACCAAGGTAAGGCGTGGTGGCTATGCTTTGCTGGAGCAGCCGTGAAGAGATACCCCACATCCAAGGTAAGAGAAACCCAGGTAAGACAATAGGCACTAAGAGAGGGCAACAGAGGTCAGACAGACTGAAACCACAATCACAGACAACTAGCCAATCTGATCACATGGAGCACAGCCTTGTCTAACTCAATGAAACTAAGCTATGCCATGTGGAGCTACCCAAGATGTACAGGTCATGGTAGAGAGGTCTGACAGAATGTGGTCCACTGGAGAAGGGAATGAACAGTATGACAAGGCAAAAAGATAGGACACTGAAAGATGAACTCCCAGGTCAGTAGGTGCCCAATATGCTACTGGGGATCAGTGGAGAAATAACTCCAGAAAGAATGAAGGGATGGGGCCAAAGCAAAAAAAAAAAAAAAGAAAAAAAACCACCCAGTTGTGGATGGGACTGGTGATAGAAGCAAGGTCCGATACTGTAAAGAGCAATATTGCATAGGAACCTGGAATGTCAGGTCCATGAATCAAGGCAAGTTGGAAGTGGTCAAACAGGAGATGGTAAGCATGAAAATCAACATTCTAGGAATCAGCAAACTAAAATGGCCTGGAATGGGTGAATTTAACTCAGATGACAATTATATCTACTACTGTGGCCAGGAATCCCTTAGAAGAAATGGAGTAGTCATCACAGTCAACAAAAGAGTCCAAAATGCAGTACTTGGATGCAATCTCAAAAATGACAGAATGATCTCTGTTCATTTCCAAGGCGAACCATTCAATATCATGGAAATCCAAGTCTATGCCCTGACCAGTATCACTGAAGAAGCTGAAGTTGAATGGTTCTATGAAGACTTACAAGACCTTTTAGAACTAACACCCAAAAAAGATGTCCTCTTCATTACAGGGCACTGGAATACAAAACTAGGAAGTCAAGAAATACCTGGAGTAACAGGCAAACTTGGCCTTGAAGTACAGAATGAGGCAGGGCAAAGGCTAATAGAGTTCTGCCAAAAGAATGCATTGGTCATAGCAAACACCCTCTTCCAAAAACACAAGAGAAGACTCTACACATGGACATCACCAGATGGCCAACACCAAAATCAGATTGATTACATTCTTTGCAGCCAAAGATGGAGAAGCTCTATGTAGTCAGCAAAAACAAGACCGGGAGCTGGCTATGGCTCAGATCATGAACTCCTTATTGCCAAATTCAGACTTAAATTGAAGAAAGTGGGGAAAACTAATAGACCATTTACGTATGACCTAAATGAAATCCCTTATGATTATACAGTAGAAGTGAGAAATAGACTTAAGGGACTACATCTGATAGAGAAACCTGTATGCAGGTCAGGAAGCAACAGTTAGAACCCGACATGGAACAACAGACTGGTTCCAAATAGGAAAAGGAGTATGTCAAGGCTGTATACTGTCAGCCTGCTTATTTAACTTCTATGCAGAGTATATCAGGAGAAATGCTGGGCTGGAAGAAGCACAAGCTGGAATCAAGATTGCCGGGAGAAATATCAATAACCTCAGATATGCAGATGATACCACTCTTATGGCAGAAAGTGAAGAGGAACTAAAGAGCCTCTTGATGAAGGTGAAAAAGGAGAGTGAAAAAGTTGGCTTAAAGCTCAACATTCAGAAAATGAAGATCATGGCATCTGGTCCCATCACTTCATGGCAAAAACATGGGGAAACACTGGAAACGTGGCTGACTTTATTTTTTTTTGGCTCCAAAACCACCGCAGATGGTGATTGCAGCCATGAAATTAAAAGACGCTTACTCCTTGGAAGTAAAGTTATGACCAACCTAGACAGCATATTCAAAAGCAGAGACATTACTTTGCCAACAAAGGTCCATCTAGTCAAGGCTATGGTTTTTCCAGTAGTCATGTATGGATGTGAGAGTTGGACTATAAAGAAAGCTGAGTGCCGAAGAATTGATGCTTTTGAACTGTGGTGTTGGAGAAGACTCTTGAGAGTCCCTTGGACTGCAAGGAGATCCAACCAGTCCATCCTAAAGGAGATCAGTCCTGGGTGTTCATTGGAAGGACTGATATTAAAGCTGAAAGTTCAATACTTTGGCCACCTGATGTGAAGTGCTGACTCATCTGAAAAGACCCTGATGCTTGGAAAGATTGAGGGCAGGAGGAGAAGGGGATAATGGAGGATAAGATGGTTGGATGGCATCACTGACTCAATGGACATGAGTTTGAGTAAACTCCGGGAGTTGGTGCTGGACAGGGATGCCTGGCATGCTGCAGTTCATGGGGTTGCAAAGAGTCAGACACAACTGAGTGACTGAACTGAACTGAATTACAGGAAAGCCACATGAATATATGGTAAGAGAGATCATGTCTTTATTATGATCTTCACTTGCACATTAACATGATTATTTATAAGGTACATTATGCAATGTCTTGACATTTGTTAGCTGTGAAAGGGTATGCCAGATATGCTTCAGTGGAAAATGAAAGTGCTTGCCCAGAAATATAAAAACAATGATGACTCTTCTCCTAATATTTACACATTTTTATTTCTGTTGATAAAAACAGACTTCAATATGCTTTCTTGCTACTGCTGTGCTTATATATATGCAAAACCCCCAATTTACAAAATCCCTTACAATTATTGATTTCTCACTGCTAAGTGAAGAAATTGCTACCATCAAATCAGAAACGTTTCCCTTTGTAACTTTCTGTCCTTATTGTTACATCTATAAAGGGTCACTTTGGCTATGAATTATGTAATTTTCAGAAGAGAAAGTAGTAAGAAGTCCATACAGTAACCCTTCCAAGAATTATGGTATTTTACTTACATGCAGAGTACATCATGCTAAATGCTTGGCTGGATGAGTCACAAGCTGAAATTAAGACTGCTGAGGAAATATCAACAACCTCAAACATGTAGATGATACCACTCTAATGGTAGAGAGCAAAGAAGAACAAAAGAACCTCTTGATGAGGGTAAAAGAAGACAGTGAAAAATCTGGCTTAAAAACTCTACATTCATAAAACTAAGATCATGACATCTGGTCCCATCACTTCAAGTAGATGGGGGGAGAGTGGAATGCCAAACTTTATTTTCTTCAGCTCCCAAATCACTGCTGATTGTGACTGCAGCCATAACATTAAAAGACGTTTGCTTCTGGGAAGAAAAGCTATGACAAACCTACACACTGAAGGCAGAGACATCACTTTGCTGACAAAGGTCCAAATAGTCAAAGCTATTGTTTTCCCATGTATGGATATGAGAGTAGGACCATGAAGGCTGAGTGCCGAAGAATTGATGCTTTGAACGCTGGTGCTGGAGAAGACTCTTGAGAGTCCCTTGGACAGCAAGGAGATGAAACTAGTCATTCCTATAGGAAATCAACCCTGAATATTCCTTGAAAAGACTCATGTTGAAACTGATGCTCCAACACTTTGGTTACCTGATGTGAAGAGCCAACTCACTGGAAAAGATCCTGATGCTGGCAAAGATGGAGGACAAGAGAAGCGGGCAACAGAGGATGACATAGTTGGATGGCATCATCGACTCAAAGGAAATGAGTTTGCGCAAACTCAGGGAGATAGTGAAGGACAGGAAAGCCTGGCATGCTGCAGTCCATGGGGTTGCAAAGACTTGGACATGACTTTGCAATTGAATAACAGCAACAAAAAGAGTCATATTCATATATCACCACCAGCCTCTTTTTGGACTTCCCTGGTGGCTCAGACAGTAAAGAATCTGCCTGTAATGCCAGAGACCCTGCAATGCGGGAGACCTGGTTCAATCCCTAGGTTGGGATGATCCCCTGGAGAAGGGAATGGCTACCCACTCCTGTGTTCTCGCCTGGAGAATTCCATGGAGAGAGGAGCCTGGCAGGCTACAGGCCATGGGGTTGCAAAGAGTCGGACACGACTGCGTGACTTTCACTCACTCACTCACTGTGTGAGTGAAAGTTACACTGGGCTGCAAACACTATCAATGTGTATTGCAGTCTCTTCCAAATCAATTTGCTCTTTCAGGATATATTTATAAATTGATTCAGCCCCAAAGTCTTTCCACCTCTTCTCCGTTTCTTATTCGTGATTCTACTTCTATTTCTCCAGGTTTGGTCTGCGGCCCTCATCTCTCAGAAAGAGTTTCAATTCCCCTCCATGGTCTTTGGCTTTTATTTGCATCCCTTGGGTTTACTGGCTTGCTACTACTTTTAAAAGTTATACACAGAAATTGACCTGTAAGATCCATATGGAAATGAGTCTGCGCAAATTCAGGGAGATACTATGAACCATAATCTATGAACTAATAATCTATGAGCCATAATCTATGGTTCTATGAACCATAATCCCCCAAAGAAGGATATTGGAGGAGTGGTTCCCCTGTGTGTCTACCTGCTGCCAAAATTCTGACTTCTCTATCCTTGTCCCAGTTCTAATTTCATTGCCTCCATTTCCCTCATTCCATGCTTCACTTTCTATCTCTCCTCTTGTTTTCTTTTCTTCAGTCTGCTCCAGAGCCATGTTTCTTTTGCAAGTGACACATTTCAGATGTGCCTAGGAGGAATAAGGAAGTATGAAGCCCAGAAACCAGTTCTAGGGAAGAAAATCAAATGCAGTAAATGGATGGAACTCTAATAAGCACAGATGGAAAGAACACATGAGGATAGTGGATATTCTAGCTATCTTCCTATTTCCTCCCTTTGAAGACTAATGTTCCCATTTTTCTAGTTGCTGGAAATACTGACAGCTGATCACAGCTGGGCAGGGAAGAACCTCTAGCCTTACCTCATAGCTTCTCCTGGGGAAGTACGTCAGTCAAAGACAGAGGAGTTTCACCTTTTGCTTTAAAAATTATTCTCAAGGGCCATTCTAGCTCTAGAACTCTCTCCATGGGATCAACTGAAACTTTTTTGAGATTTAATTAAAATTCAACACTTCTAATCATAATTTTTTGTTCCCTCACCATTGTTGATACCAATGCATTTCCTGTATACAAAACTCCATTTCAGAATCATTTTCTGGGGAACTTGACTTTAAACTATAGGCATTGGGGTCAGAGAAATCTGGGTTTGAAACCAAGCACTTTAATGTGCTGTGTGACCTTGGGTTCTTAAGCATCCTCAGCTTCTGTCAACAAAAATGGCAATATGAAGGCAACAGTATTGTATTTTATGAGAATGACATCATGGATTTGTGCAACCTGATTATCTGGAAAAAATGACTTAAATGAAAAATTAAAAAATTAAAAAAATTAAAAAGACTCAATAATTATATATGTGTATATATATTCCTTTCTAACTTTAGGGAGATTGATGAAAATGAGAGGGCAATAAAGCACAGTTAATTAAAAATATATAATTACCATTTTTGGAATATAAGACAGTCATCTCAGAATCAAAAAGACTTTAAGATATTTTAATTGTATCAATAAATCTAAGCTAGACAAGCAGTTTCACACTACTGTTTGCTGTGGTTTTTTTTTTTTTTTTTGACCAGGAAAGTTTACTCTTTGTATTAGGCAGAATAATTCCTACCTCCCTCAAAGTTGTCTAATCTTTTATGTCCTCACCCCCCAAAGCGATGACAATGTGACAGTACATAGTCAAAAGAGTTTTCCAGATACAATTAAATTTAGGACTTTGCATGGGGAGATTATTCTGGATACCTAGTTGAGCTCACTATGATCACAAATGTTCTTAAAAGTAGAAGGCAGCAATAACTGATTCATTTTGACCCAACTTTTTGTTCTTTGTTATAGATGGCTTCATTATAGAGGAAAAGACAAACAATATAGACATTTCTTTCTGTGAACGTCTTACACATGGAAAAAAAAAAATAAACTATATATATGTTGGTTCCATTCCTCCATTTACTGTACTAAAGGATTACTGGCACATACCAAATGGTTATTCCCCCTGAGTACATATATGTTCATGTTTTCATGGGTTTTCCACAACTGTATAAGAGCTTATTGGATCATTTACTCTAAAAGGTAGAAATGTAAATAAATAATTGTTAATATTTAAAATCAATGAAAATATACTCTGTTTTAACAGACATTGTCTGCTAAAGCTGAAAGGAAATAAAGAGAAACCTCATTTTTTTTCTTCTATATTTACTTTGGGAAAGTTTATAAAATTTTATTTCATGGAAAAAATTAAAACACATTTTCAAAGATAAAAAAAAAAAAGTAGAAGGCAGAAGAAAATCAAAGGGATATGTGATAGTACAAAAGAGATTAGAAGATATGATGTGAAAGGAACTCAACCTGGATTTGAAGATAGAGAACATGGATTGTGCTGGAAAAGTTATGAAAATGGATTCTCCTGTAGAGGAATGCAGCCCTGCCAATACCTAATCCTTAACACAAACATGTGGCAAAAATTTCTGACCTAGAGAGCTGCAAAATAATAAGTTCTGGGGGTTCTTTATTTCCTAAGTAGTTTGTAATTTCCTAGAGACTACATTTAATGTAGACTACATTTAGACTATTTATGTATAGACATGAATTTCTTTCTTTGTCTGAAGAGAACTCAATTTTGGTCAGATTCTCAAAAGGAGATAACCAGTGGTACAGGATGAGAAAATGTGTCTGCTGTACAGTGTTTATCACAGATGTGTAACATGTCGTGGTCTTGATAAACCAAAACCTTAAGCATTTGTTATTTGAAATTTTTAGATCTTAAGTAACAAATCAGAGACAATGGTGAATATCCCTTCCCAAACCACATCTATGCCCCATCACCCACTGTGGCTGTAAGACACTAGGTTTGAGGTAATAAGCACAGCAGCAAAAGAAAACTAATATAATCTTCATGACTCATGCATAGGACTAAGTGGTCAGATAGACTTAAGCTCAGCTTTTGCTCCCTCATTGGGTCAGTATGTGATACTGAGAAATTTATTTCAATGTCTAAATCATAGTTATCTCTTCTGAAAAGCAGGCTGTACTGACCCAACGGGGTGATTTTGAGTACAGTAAAAGCAATTAAAGTATTGTGGCAACTAAAACATAAACAATTTATTAATAAATGACATTATTTATTATTATTTTAAGAATCGAAAGTAATAAAGAATGCCGTGACAATGTTCCCAACATGATAATCAATGTCATATTATCTTCAATGGTTTATCTGCTTCATTTCACATACTTTTCTAATTTCTGTTATTTCTCTTATGCAAGAAAAAAGCAAACTTAATTGCTTTTATCAGTTGGAAAATGTAATTATGTTTGAAAATAATATTTAATTTTCTACTGTAAATCATGACAGAAAGCAAGTTTTCTAAATATATTTATGAAAGCAATCTCTAGAAATATGTTCCAAGCTCCAAACAAGAAGATATAGTTGTTAAATGTGACATGTCATACTAACATTTCTTTTCTGGAAATATAAGGCAAATGGGTACTATAATTGATTATGATTTAGAAAAATACCAAAGAAAGGATCTGTAGAAATTATCAGTGTTCTTCAGGCAAAGAGTATTTCAAATGGAGTTTAATGCCTAACTATCCTCATTACGTGCATTAGCACTTTAGAAAATGCAGAATTTTAAAAATTAATTTCCAATACCAGTATTAATTCTTATTTAAACAGTACTGAATGTTTAACTTTGAGCAAAGAGAATTATGAAATAAATAAAAGTTAAACATTAAATTCATCAAACTAATAGTTGTTACTAGAGTTGGATTCATTTAACAATGGAATGGATATCGCACCTCTTGTCTGGCTGCTGCTGCTGCTGCTAAGTCGCTTCAGTCGTGTCCGACTCTGTGCGACCCCATAGACGGCAGCCCACCAGGCTCCGCCGACCCTGGGATTCTCCAGGCAAGAACACTGGAGTGGGTTGTCATTGCCTTCTTTTGTCTGGCTAAGGACTGAGAATTCTTGATCCCTGTCTTCACAGGCATTTCTGCCTCTTGGACAGTTGTATTGGGAGCGTGTCCACTCGGGGGAAGGGTATTATACAACTCTGACCACTCTCCAGCTCAGAGAGAGTGTTTGTGTGTGCTCAGTTGTGTCTGACGCTGCAACCCTGTGGACTGCAGCAGGGATCAAAGCCACATCTGCATCCCCTGCATTGGCAGATGGATTCTTTACCAGTGCACCACTTGGGAAGACTCCCCTTAAAAAAAAAAACAAAAACAGTGTTTGTTTTTTTAACTAAATTTTTCATTTCACTCTTAGTGACTTAGTGATTCATCAGTAAGTAGTGTATCTATTTCGCTCATAAAGTTCATTGAAGATAGTCTTGCCTTAGCTCAAACTCTAGGAGGCTGACCTTCATTTTAATTAGAATTTTCAGTATAATATTATTAAAAGTACTAGAACACAAAAAAACAAGCATAATCTTCGAAAATATTTAATGACTCTCAAGACTGAAATTACCTAGGTGAACTATTAAAAACTATGTAATTGTTAAAATGCTTTCACAGAATTTACTAAGACAATTAATTTCATGTTCCTTAATGAACTTAATTTGCATGAAGCCTTTTTTTTTTTTTTTTGCTTCTCTTTTTGCTTATTCTTGTGTTTCTGCAGTAAAGAACTGCAACCTCAGCAAACCATAAATTTCATTTTTATACACAAAACACTTTTCTGGGAACCAAGACTTTATGATTTATGGAGATGCATTTCATTTTTAAGTATATAAAGGAGATGAAATGATAATAACAGAAAAAATCTTTATATTGAGGCTCAGAAAAAGTGATAATAACTAAAAACTAAGCTAGAGTTGACTGATTCAGTAACCAAGTCCACAAAAGTAGAGATTGAATTTTTACATTACTTAGTATTGCAGAATTAACATAAAATGACTTTGATACTTTTAAAACTATTCATATTTTTATACTGATTTCAAACTTCCTCCACATTGGTTCCTGGTTTAGAAAAGTAAAATTTAGTTTAAGCTGAGGAGCAATACAGAAAGTATGTTCCACTCTTTAAAATGTGCTAAACATATTCACTTAAATTTTCATTAGAAATTATTTACTTACCAAATGTGACTACATGCCAGCTTTCTTTAAGTGATTTATAATTTTTAATTGCATTATCTCCTAAATATATTTTTGACTAAGATAACTGTGTTAATTGGAATCTTTAAAGACAATCTCCAAAACAGAGAATTGTCTTTTATTTCTGGGGATTTAAAATATTTTCAACAATTTATCATGACATTTTCAAAAGTCAATTTCCCCACTTACACTCTATAACCCCTCAAATTTCCCCTGCTGCTGCTGCTGCTAAGTCACCTCAGTCGTGTCCGACTCTGTGCGACCCCATAGACGGCAGCCCACCCGGCTACCCCGTCCCTGGGATTCTCCAGGCAAGAACACTGGAGTGGGTTGCCATTTCCTTCTCCAATGCATGAAAGTGAAAAGTGAAAGTGAAGTTGCTCAGTCGTGTCCGACTCTTAGCGACCCCATGGACTGCAGCCTAAGAGGCTCCTCCGTCAATGGGATTTTCCAGGCAAGAGTACTGGAGTGGGATGCCATTGCCTTCTCCCAAATTTCCCCTAGTATTCTCCTTTAAGTCTTTCTTAGAAAATAACTGTAAGATTGTGCCTTAGAGAATTCTAGGGAAAGCATTTTCAAGGCAGAATTTATTGGCCTTTAAGTAACTGAAAAATAAGACAAAGAAAATGAAGCTTACAGGTTAAAAATTTCCGCTCAGTATGGGAAAGATGAAATTACAAAATTTAAATATTATATTACAAGATAACAAATAACAAAAATCATTAATACGTGACAGTACCTAGATGGCAAACCCTTATTATCAAGTCTGCAGCTTCTGAAGTTTTTAAGTATTGTGTTCTATGTGTATCTATCTAAATCAAACAGAAATGCAAGGATACTAGGACAAATTAATTCGGACTGGAGAGTTTGCTGATCCAACTTGTCAGTGTAACAGTAGAATAGCCAGGATTAAGAAAATGGGGCTCAATCTCTCCACCGTGTTATCAGGTTTTACCCTGACACTGATGTTTAGTGAGCCTGATGGAGTTGCATTAGTTGGTCAAGAGAGCAAAAGTAGTCTTTTTTTTTTTTTTTTTACAGTCTAACGAAATGTGACATTTTGGAGGAGGACTTAGTAAAGAAACCATCAAAAGCAGTGTTATTTTTGTATTCATGTTCTAAAAAGAAAAATAAAAGTAAACGTGGACTCTCTTATTAAAGGAATACTGTCAAGCTAGACTTATGTGTTATTGAGAACCATTTACTACCCAAACCCACTATACATACAGTCAACATAGTAATTTAGATAAAAACAGAAAGTGCAGTGAATCTTGCTTCCTGGAGTGACAGAGATTGGAGCATGGGTGAGATTTCAATGAACTTCACTTAGGAGTGGCCATGAATTATAGATGACAGCATTGTTAGATGCATTATTTTATCTCAAATTAGACCTGACAGTGTGAAGCAAGATGTCCTTCTAGCAATCTAAGTCAGTGTTGGCAGCAAGAATCGGTTTCAATCTAGAAATATATTCCTTAAAGAAACATTCAATTAAGTATCACCTAATTATCTTCTCTATGCCTTTTGAAAGGTTAACACCTCCATGTCTTAAAATCTAAGTAAGAAGAAAAAAAAAAAACATAGTGAACTGAATATATCCCCTAACCTTTAACAATTTCTAACATTTTAAACATTTCCAATCCTTTAATGATGAAAAAATTATATGTTACTGGGAGATAGCCTTACTATTTTTTAATTCAGGCTTTCTCCAAGTCAAGAGTGCCTGATATTTAATTGAAAACATAGTCAGATGAGACGTCGCCAACTAAAGTATGTTTAAAGGAAACAAACATGAAAGGAGGTGTGGCTTTCCTAAGGTAGGCTTGCTTTTATTACATGTACTTATATCTAAACTTCCTCTTTATACTTACTCTGTATCACACTCATTCCTGAAATAAGCTGATGTAATGTCAGTGTTACTCCTACTTCAGTGGAGAAGAAAATGAGATTTTATGGCATTTGCAAATGTTTGTTAAAGTATTTCAATATAAAAGCCATACACTTTTCTATTTCTATTGAAATATTATTACAAAAATTTTATATATGACATGATGAATAGAAGTATTATAAAAATACTGGTGATCCCGTCAGATAGTTCCCCTCCTCTCTTTACATAGATAACTACTTTCTTTCACATAGATAACTACTGTCTTTAATTTGACACTTGTCATCTCCATGGATTGATTATGCTTTCTCTATGTATGAATTTCTAAAACATAAAAATGTTTGTAAGTTTTAAAACTTCCTGAAAATATTATTAGAGATATGCATTTTACTGCACTTCCCTTTTTTAGATCAAGCATTGGGGTCTATAAGATGTATTCAGGCTGACAGATGTAACTCAAATTCTTTCATTACCATTTCTGAACACTATTCCACTGTTCAAATTTGCTACCACAGTTTATTTATCGACCTACAGTTGATGGCACGAGCTTCCCTTGTGGCTCAGCTGGTAAAGAGTCAGCCTACAATGTGGGAGACTTGGATTCAATCCCTGAGTTGGGAAGAGTCTCTGGAGAAGGGAAAGGCTACCCACTCTAGTATCCTGGCCTAGAGAATTCCATGGATTGTATAGTCAGTGGGGTCGCAAACAGTCAGACGTTACTGACTGACTTTCACTTCACTGTTGATGACACAGTAGGAAGACTCAAATTTATCTTTCAAGTACAAACAATGCAAAGAATGTTTACCATTTTCAAACAAGTCTCGTGGTATATATATGTTAGAATTTCTCTAGAATACATAGCTAGAAATAGAAGAGCTGGGTCTTAGCATATGTACATCTTTACATCTACTGATACACATCTACTGATATACATTCAAAGTGTTCCTATCAACATAAACATAATAGGCAGTGTTTAAGATCTGCCTTTGCTTCTCATGCACGCCAACACTTGGTGTTATCCGACCTTTAATTTTTATTATTCTGAAAGCTATAAAATGGTAACTTTTCATTTGCTTTTTCCTAATTGAAACCAATTGAATAATTTGTATTCACTGGGTATACATTTTCCCTTATAGAATTGTTTTCTTCATATCTTTTGTCAATTTAAAAAAACAAAAAACCTCACTTTTCTGTTTATAACCACAGAAAGCTTTTTCATGTTCTAAATAATACTTTAACAGTTACAGACATTACAATTATTTCTCCCTAGATACAGCTTATCTTTTGTATTGAAGTTTTATTTGAGATACAGATGTTATCAACTTATATGAAATCAGTTTTATTAACATTAAACTTTTTTTTAAGTTTGTGATATAATATAGAGATCTGATTTACTCTTTTCGAAATAGACAAATAATCCCTGAAGACAATTTAAACAATCTCCTCTTTGATTTACAATGCTATTTGACATATGTTATGCTTTCCTGTGGTGGGACTTGTATCCAGGTACTCCTTTCTAATTGCTGTTGCTCTTAAGTTGCTCAGTCATGTCCAAAACTGTGACCCCATGAACTGTAGCACAGCAGGCTTCCATGTCCTTTGCCACCTCCCAGAGCTTGTTCAAACTCATGTACATTGAGTTGGTGACACCATCCAACAATCTTGTCCCCTGTCGTCCCTTCTCCTCCTGTCTTTAACCTTTCCCAGCCTCAGGGTCCTTTCTAATATGTCAGCTCTTCTCATCAGGTGGCCCAAATATTGTAGCTTCAGCTTCAGTATCAGTTTTTCTCATGAATATTCAGGGTTGATTTCCTTTAGGATTGACTGGTTGGATCTCCTTGCAGTCCAAGGGACTCTCAAGAGTCTTCTCCAACATTTCAGTTAAACAACATCAATTCTTCAACACTCATCCTTCTTTATGGTCCAACTCTCACATCCATACATGACTACTGGAAAAACCATAGCTTTGACTAGATGAATCTTTGTCAACACTGTATTATCTCTTCTTTTAATATGCTGTCTAGGTTTGTCAAAGCTTTCCTTCCAAGCAGCAACTATCTTTTAATTTCATGACCACAGTTACCATCTGCAGTGATTTTAGAGACCAAGAAAATAAACTCTGTCACTGTTTCCATTGTTCCCCCATCAATATTCCATGAAGTGATGGGACTGGATGCCATGATTTTAGGTTTTTGTACGTTGTGTTTTAAGCCAACTCTTTCACCTTCATCAAGAGACTCTTTAGTTATTCCTACTTTCTTCCATAAGGGTGGTGTCATCTGCATATCTAAGGATACTGATATGTCACCCAGCAATCTTGATTCATGTTCAAACTAATGCACAGTTGCACTCATTTCACACATTACCAAAGTAATGCTTGAAATTCATCCAGCCCGGCATTTCGCATGATGTACTCTGCATAAAAGTTTAAGTAAGCAGAGTGACAATATACAGCCCTAATGTATTGCTTTCCCACTTTTGAACTAATCCATTGTTCCACGCCCGGTTCTAACTGTTGCTTCTTGACCTGCATACAGGTTTCTCTGGAGGCAGTTAAGGTGTTCTGGTATTAGCATCTCTTTAAGAATTTTCTACAGTTTGTTGTGATACATAAAGTCAAAAGCTTTAGCATAGTCAGTGAAGCAGAAGTAGATGTCTTTCTGGAATTCTCTTGTTTTTTCTATAAACCAATGGATGTTGGCAAATTGATCTCTGGTTCCTCTGCCTTTTCTAAATCTAGCTTGAACACCTGGACGTTCTCAGTTCACGTACTGTTGAAGCCTAGCTTGGCGAATGTTGAGCGTTACTTTGGTAGTGTGTGAGATGAGCGCAACTGTGCATTAGTTTGAACATTCTTTGGCACTGCCTTTCTTTGGGATTGGAAGGAAAACTGACCTCTTTCCTGTCCTGTGGCCACTGCTGAGTTCCCCAAATTTGCTGGCATATTGAGTGCAGCACTGTCACAGCATCACCTTTTAGGATTTGAAATAGCTCAACTGGAATCCCATCACCTCCACTAGTTGTGTTTGTAGTGATGCTTCCTAAGGCCCACTTGACTTTGCACTCTAGATATCTGGCTCTTGGTGAGTAATCACACCCTTATGGTTATCTGGGTCATGAAGATCTTTTTTGTACAGTTCTTCTGTGTATTCTTGCCACCTCTTCTTAATATCTTCTGCTTCTGTTAGGTCCATATTGTTTCTGTCCTTTATTGAGCCCATCTTTGCATGAAATGTTCCCTTGGTATCTCTAATTTTCTTGAAGAGATCTCTAGGCTTTCCCGTTCTATTGTTTTCCTCTATTTCTTTGCATTATTCACTTAGAAAGGCTTTCTTATCTCTCCTTGCTATTCTTTGGAACTCTGCATTCAATGAGTATATCTTTCCTTTTCTCCTTTGCCTTTTGTTTCTCTTCTTTTCTCAGCTATTTATAAGGCCTCCTCAAACAACCATTTTGCCTTTTTCCATTTCTTTCTCTTGGGGATGGTTTTAACCACTGCCTCCTCTACAATGTAACGATCCTTTGTCCATATTTCTTCAGGCAATCTGAGATCTAATCCCTTGAATCTACTTGTCACTTCCACTGTATAATCATAAGGAATTTTATTTAGGTCATACCTGAATGGTCTAGTGATTTTCCCTACCTTCTTCAATGTAAGTCTGAATTTTGCACTAAGGAGTTCATGATTTGGACCACAGTCAGCTTCCAGTCTTGTTTTTGTTGACTATATAGAGCTTCTCCAGCTTTGGCTGCAAAGAATATAATCAATCTGATTTCGGTATTGACCATCTGGTGATGTCCACGTGTAGAATCATCACTTTTGTTCTTGTTGGAAGGTGTTTGCTATGGCCAGTGCATTTTCTTGGCAAAACTGTTTTAGCCTTTGCCCTGCTTCATTTTGTACTCCAAGGCCAACCTGCCTGTTACCTCAGGTATCTCTTGACTTCCTATTCTTGCATTCCATTCCCCTATGAGGAAAAGGACATCTGTTTTTGGTGTCAATTCTAGGTCTTGTAGGTCTTCATAAAACCATTCATCTTTAGCTTCTTCCGCATTAGTGGTTGGGGTATAGACTTGGATTACTGTGATATTGAATGGTTTACCCTTGATACAAATAGAGATCATTCTGTCATTTTTGAGATTGCACTCAAGTACATGTTTTGTTTTATTGACTATAAGGGCTACTCAATTTCTTCTAAGGGATTCTCGCCCACATTAGTAGATATAATGGTCATCTGAATTAAATTCTCCCAATCTGGTCCATTTTAGTTCAGTTCAGTTGATCAGTTGGGTCCGACTCTTTGTGACCCCATGGTCTGTGGCATGCCAGGCTTCCCTGTCCATCACCAACTCCAGGAGCCTGCTCAAACTTATGTTCATCAAGTCGGTATTGCCACCCAGACATCTCATCCTCTGTCGTCCCCTTCTCCTCTTTCTCCTCCGTTTTTGTTCACTGATTCCTGAAATGTCAATGTTCACTCTTGCCATCTCCTGCTTGACCATTTTCAATTTACCTTGTTTCATAGAGCTAACATTCCAGATTCTTATGCAACATTTTTCTCTACGGCACTTAATAATCAATTTAAGTAATATCTTCTTTGAGTCACAATGTTATTTGTCATATATTATGCTTTCCTGTTTGGGGGTGGGGGGGCTTGTTTTCAGGCACTCCTTTCTAACAGTATTTTTCCATTTTTGCACCCAAACCACATTTCACATTGCATTAATTTTCATAGCCTCATAATACATATTAATACTTGGTAACACAAACTCTTATACTCTATCTTGATTGTTTGTAAACATTTGCCTTCCATATACATTTTAAGATAAGCTTGTCCAGTTGCATTTAAAAAAATACATTTTTAGGACTGTAAATAAAAGTTAAGGTGAACTGACATTTTGATAGCCTTCTTACTAATGAATAGGTTTTTAATCCCCTTCCATAATGTCTAAGATGGTAAAGAATCTGCCTGCAATGCAGGAGACCCACATTTGATCCCTGGACCAGGAAGATCCCCTGGAGAAGGGAGTGACAACTCAGTCCAGTATTCTTGCCTGGAGAAATCCATAGAAAGAAGAGCCTGGCAAGCTACAGTCTATGGGGTTGCAAGACTAAACACGACCAGGCAATAATCAGACATGCATAGCGTCTAATCCTAACTTCACTATTTACTGGCTGTGCCCTCCTGAACAAATTCTATAATCAGGGCACAACTGAGCGACTAACACTAACACAATAAATGCATCTTATTTTTTTGTTCTTGAGGATCTTATGCAACTTTTGTTAGATTTATACAGTGTGATTTTTATTTTCTGACATGTTTGTAAATAGGACTTAATTCTCTCTCCTTTGGATTATATTTGAAAACTACCAAATATCAGACGGCTCATATTGTTTTTAATAATTTGAATGTAGACTATTTAGTGTTCTCCATATAATCATGTATATAACAAATAACAAGGACAATCTAGTTCCTTCTTTCCCAGTCATAGTAAATTTTGTTTTACTTCATGCTTTTGACTTACTAATCTGATATGTTCTGGTATAGTGTTCCACAGAAATAATTAGATTGTAAGCATCTTTGTATTCTTCCTCTACATAAGTATATACTTTCAATTTTCACCATTATCTATCAAGTTTGTTAAATTTTGTAATAGATATTCTTCATCTTTTATTTCCAGTTGCTAAGGATTTTACTTAGCAGATCTTAATTGTATTTACTGTCTTTCTTTTAATATTTTAATGGGATATGTAAAATTACTTTAAAATGTTTGCTTTTGATATATGTCTACTATAAAAATACTCTAATTTTGAATAACTCTTGTAATCTTGGGATAATCTACTTGATATAGTGCAGTTAATATTTTAAAATCTGATTTAGGATTTGATTTCCAAGCATTTGCTTAGAATTTTGCAGCTATTTTAATATTTGAAATCAGGTTTAGTTCTCCTTTATCATTCTATTTTGGACTATGCTTATCAGTATGTTCAAAAAATAAAATGAATGGTTTAGAGTATCCTCTTTATACTCTCTAGCTGGTATGTACACTATTTAAATTCACATATCCTTGAGTATCTGTCCAAGCATGTTTTAAAAAACATTTGTGAATGAAGGAGTGGTTTAATTTTTAACTGCTATTTAAATTTTTTTTGTTTTTTAGCTAACAAGTTTTACTTTTGTTAACAGTTTTATAAATTGTATTAATCTTACAAATTGCCCTCTTTCCAGATGCACTGTATTCAAGTTGTTTATTTTTATTATCTTGATTTCTGCATTAAAATTTTCTTACAAAATTCCTGAAATTCTTTATTATTTCTGTTGTGACCTAACTTGCTAAAAAATTTTATCTTCTCCATACCCAAATATTTACCTTTTTTTCAAATTTGGGTTTTTGTTCTATATATATTTCTTTAATATCATCTCTTATAAATATTTGGAGAAAGAAATGGCAACCCACTCCAGTACTCTTGCCTGGAAAAATCCCATGGATGGTGGAAACTGGTAGGCTACAGTCCATGAGGGTCTCAAAGAGTCAGACACAAATGAGCGACTTCATTTCATTTTCTTATAAATATTTTAAAGATACTAAATATTTTTAAGTATCTTTAAATTATTTGAGGTATGCTAACTTTTTAAGTTAATGATTGACTCATTAATTTACCTTTTTCCCCCTAAGGTAAGTGTTTACAGCTATGACTTTCCTTTAATTACACACTAACTCTATCATAAAAGTTTTAATATATTTTCATTATACTTCATTTCTAAATATTTTCTGCTGTCCATATGACTACTTTCTTTGATCTATAATTTGGCATTTCTAAATAAGGGTTTTACTTATTTTCTTTCTGTTATAGATTATAATTGATATGGCTGATTAACTTTTTGTATAAAAATATACTTTTCATTATCATGATTCTTGAAAACATAGATAATATCACTTACATATAAGGCAATTTCATAAATACAAATTGCCAATGATTGTTCTGTACCTGTCAAGTTTAATTCAACATAATATGTTGGGTATGCTTTTATGTTCTCGGTTTTATTCCATTTTTTGTAGCTCTTTTGCAAATTCTTTTATCTTTCTTTGTTTTACTTGACATTTGATTGCTTATTTTTTTCTTTACTGGTTTGGAAGTAGGGTTTTACTTCTGAAGCATACAGTAAACCTAAAATCTTTATACTCCTTCATTTCTCTCTCAACTTATGTGTTTGAATTATACTGTTATCTACCTCTCAGTTAGACATTATTGATTTATTCAGCCAATACTTAGACTTGTCCACGTTTATACAAATATCTTCTCACATGTTAAATTTTATTCTGAACATAAGTTAAATTGAGAACTTCCTGAAGTAAAAGTTTATTGGAGATAAACCCTCTTATTTATTGTGGAAGCATGTTTCATTGTTTTGTGGTCCCCAAATGATAAATTCACTGATTTTCAAATCATGGGTTATTGGTTACTTTCTCAGAAATGTAAAGATACTCTGCAGTACTCTGACTTTTATTGATAATGTTAAATAATTAATTGTCCCATGTGTTGTGTTCTTCTGAAGAGAACCTGTCCTTTCGCTCTGGCATTTTTTTAAGCCTCTCTCATTCCGTTTCTCTCCTTCACTGGTACTCTGTAGTTTTACTAAGATGAATATGGAAGTTTTGTTTTTTTTCTTACTTTTTGGATTATTATTTTTACTATATCAGCTTTGTATCTAGGCCAAAATATGTTTTTTTTTTTTTTCCCCTGGCTGAGGATGGATTTTTCTTTCCCTTCTCTTTTCATTCAGTTTAAAGCATTTCAAGTGTTTAGCTTTGAATGGGAAAGACTAGAGATCTCTTCAAGAAAATTAGAGATACCAAGGGAACATTTCATGCAAAGATGGGCTCGATAAAGGACAGAAAATGTATGGACCTAACAGAAGCAGAAGATATCAAGAAGAGGTGGCAAGAAGACACAGAAGAACTGTACAAAAAGGATATTCACAACCCAGATAATCATGATGGTGTGATCACTGACCTAGAGCCAGACATCCTGGAATGTGAAGACAAGTGGGCCTTATAAAGCATCACTACAAACAAAGCTAGTGGAGGTGACGGCATTCCAGGTGAGCTATTTCAAATCCTGAAAGATGATGCTGTGAAAGTGCTGCACTCAATATGCCAGCAAATTTGGAAAACTCAGCAGTGGCCACAGGACTGGAAAAGGTCAGTTTTCATTCCAATCCCAAAGAAAGGCAATGCCAAAGAATGCTCAAACTACCGCACAATTGCACTCATCTCACACGCTAGTAAAGAATGCTAAAATATCTCCAAGCCCAGCTTCAGCAATATGTGAACCATGAACTTCCTGATGTTCAAGCTTGTTTTAGAAAAGGCAGAGGAACCAGAGATCAAATTGCCAACATCTGCCGGATCATGGAAAAAGCAAGAGAGTTCCAGGAAAACTACTATTTCTGCTTTATTGACTATGCCAAAGCCTTTGACTGTGTGGATCACAAGAAACTGTGGGAAATTCTGAAAGAGATAAGAATACCAGACCACCTGACCTGCCTCTTGAGAAATGTGTATGCAGGTCAGGAAGCAACAGTTAGAACTGGACATGGAACAACAGACTGGTTCCAAATAGGAAAAGGAGTACATCAAGGCTGTATATTGTCACCCTGCTTATTTCACTTCTATGCAGAGTACATCATGAGAAACACTGGACTGGAAGAAACACAAGCTGGAATCAAGATTGCTGGGAGAAATACCAATAACCTCAGATATACAGAAGACACCATCCTTATGGCAGAAAGCAAAGAAGAATTAAAGAGCCTCTTGATGAAAGTCCAAAAGGAGAGTGAAAAAGTTGGCTTAAAACTCAACATTAAGAAAACTAAGATCATTGGAATCTGGTTACATCACTTCATGGCAAATAGATGGGGAAACAGTGGAAACAGTGTCAGACTTTATTTTTGGGGGCTCCAAAATCACTGCAGATGGTGACTGCAGCCATGAAATTCAAAGACACTTACTCCTTGGAAGGAAAGTTATGTCCCACCTAGATAGCATATTGAAAAGCAGAGACATTACTATGCCAACAAAGGTCTGGCTAGTCAAGGCTATGGTTTTTCCCGTGGTCATGTATGGATGTGAGAGTTGGACCGTGAAGAAGGCTGAGCGCCGAAGAATTGATGCTTTTGAACTGTGGTGTTGGAGAAGACTCTTGAGAGTCCCTTGGACTGCAAGGAGATCCAACCAGTCCATTCTGAAGGAGATCAGCCCTGGGATTTCTTTGGAAGGAATGATGCTAAAGCTGAAACTCCAGTACTTTGGCCACCTCATGCAAAGAGTTGACTCATTGGAAAAGACTCTGATGCTGGGAGGGATTGGGGGCAGGAGGAGAAGGAGACCACAGAGGATGAGATGGCTGGATGGCATCGCTGACTCGATGGACGTGAGTCTGAGTGAACTCTGGGAGTTGGTGATGGACAGGGAGGCCTGGCGTGCTGCGTTTCATGGGATTGCAAAGAGTCGGACATGACTGAGTGACTGAACTGAACTGAATTGAACTGACCTTCTAACACCAAAATAAAGACACTGTAAATCTTAGCCAATGACCCCATTGGAATAGGTAAAATATAATTTTTGAGAATACTAAATTCTGTAGACATACCCAAAGCAGTTTTGCTTCCAGTTAAATTTAGACTATCATTGTTCCTCTCCCAGTTTTTGAACACTGAGAAACTCCCTCTGAATTGCAACACAACCATGAATTTATATTTTACATTTTATCATAGCCAAGAATTTATATTTTACTCAGCATTTTTAAGTGTTTGGCTTGAGGGTCGTCACAATATCTATCCACTAAAATTGTTGTTCAGTCACTAAGTCGTGTTTGACTCTTCGTGACTGCATGGACTGTATCCCACCAGGCTCCTCTGTCCGTAGGACTCTTCAGGCTATAATACTGAAGAAGGTTGCCATTTGCCATTTGCATGCATCTTTCTGACCTAGGGATCGAACCCACATTTTCTGCATTGGAAGGTGGATTCTTTACCAATGAGCCCCCAGGGAAGCCCATCCACCATAATGCCAAGAAATAAAAGACTATTTAATTACCTGCATTTTTTACTTTGGAAAAGAAATTTACAATCATTGGTTATTACATGGAAATAATTATACTTTATAAATATAATTAAAAATCATATTCACTGCAAATATCTTCTTATACATATATGTTAGATTATAATGTCAACAAGTTAAGTTATTATACTGCCAAATTTTATAAATCATTTTTATATCTACGACTGTAGTAATTTGATAATGATGATTCTCAACAATATTCATAATGATTTATTATATCTGTAAGCTGTAATAAAGTCACATGGGGATTTTAAATTATCCATTCCTAATAATTGCCAACATCTGCTAGATCATCAAAAAAGCAAGAAAGTTCCAGAAAAACATCTATTTCTGCTTTATTGACTATGCCAAAGCCTTTGACTGTGTAGATCACAATAATCTGTGGGAAATTCTGAAAGAGACGGGAATACCAGACCACCTGACCTGCCTCTTGAGAAATCTGTATGCAGGTCAGGAAGCAACAGTTAGAACTGGACATGGAACAACAGACTGGTTCCAAATAGGAAAAAGAGTATGTCAAGGCTGTATATTATCACCCTGCTTATTTAACTTGTATGCAGAGTACATCATGAGAAACGCTGGGCTGGAAGAAGCACAAGCTGGAATCAAGATTGCTGGGAGAAATATCAATAACCTCAGATAGGCAGGTGACACCACCCTTATGGCAGAAAGTGAAGAGGAACTAAAAAGCCTCTTGGTGAAAGTGAAAGAGAAGAGTGAAAAAGTTGGCTTAAAGCTCAACAGTCAGAAAATGAAGATCATGACATCTGCTCCCATCACTTCATGGGAAATAGATGTGGAAACAGTGTCAGAGTTTATATTTTGGGGCTCCAAAATCACTGCAGATGGTGATTGCAGCAATGAAATTAAAAGACGCTTAATCCTTGGCAGGAAAATTATGACCAACCTGAATAGCATATTGAAAAGCAGAGATATTACTTTGCCAACAAAGGTCCATCTAGTTAAGGCTATGGCTTTTCCTGTGGTCATGTATGGATGTGAGAGTTGGACTGTGAAGAAGGCTGAGTGCTGAAGAATTGATGCTTCTGAACTGTGGTGTTGGAGAAGAATCTTGAGAGTCCCTTGGACTGCAAGGAGATCCAACCAGTCCATCATAAAGGAGATAAGTCCTGGGTGTTCATTGGAAAGACTGATGCCAAAACTGAAACTCCAATACTTTGACCACCTCATGCCAAGAGTTGACTCATTGGAAAAGACCCAGATGCTGGGAGGCATTGCGGGCAGGAGGAGAAGGGGACGACAGAGAATGAGATGGCTAGATGGTATTACTGACTTCATGGACATGAGTTTGAGTGAACTCCGGGAGTTGGTGATGGACAGGGAGGTCTAGCGTGCTGTGATTCATGGGGTTGCAAGGAGTCAGACACGACTGAGTGCCTGAGCTCACCAAATAATTTTAAATTTCTGGGTCAGATTTTGATATTATATTAATATATGGTTGCTATAATTTTTAGTATTATCCAGTTGATATGTATTAGCACTGTTTTTCTCACTAATAATTGTATACTATTTTTCTTTATAAAACTTTAATGTCACAGCAATATCATTGAAAAAAGATATGGTATACTTGTTTATTAACACATTATAGCATGTTTGCCAAATTCATAGACTTCAAAGATGGACAGATTTTAAGGATGGATAGACTTGAAAGATGGATAGATAGGAATTCAAATATTGTATCCAATAATTACAAGTTTTACAATTTATATGACCTTTCTTACTTACCTTCAGTTCCAAATCTGGAAAACTGGACAATGAATACTGTATCATTAAGTGCTAAAGTAACAATAAAAATAACAGCAATGACAAAATAGATAATGCTGAAAATTTACTGAAATTTGCACTAAACATTTGTTATTGATCAGACTTTTCATCTTCACAGGAGACGATAAATGAGGTCCTATTATTATTCCCACTTTACAAATATATGCAATATATATAAAGCCCTTAGCTTAATACCTACTAAATTATAAATACCCCCCAAATTAATATTTGTTATCTTTATGTATTGTTATAGCTAGTATCACTAATTTTAAAACCTACAATTTCAAGATAAGTTCATGAATACTGTGTTCTTAGGAATGTTATTTAAAATGGCATAAAATAATAAATAATATATTCTATTTGAAATACCTTAAACCACCCCAGAATATACCTATTTATATCCTGTAGCAAATTCACTTTAGAAATATGATGATTAGCTATTCGTTTGCTAAATTTAAAAAAATTAATTTTCCAATTAAAGAGTTGGACACAACTGAGCAACTGAACTGAACTGAACTGAATGAGTAATAGACATAGCATTAACCTTTAATATATTTCAGATTATCTACTATTTTCCGCAAGATTGCTGTCATTTATGTACTTCTACATCTTCCTTTAATAGCCATCCTGATGGTTCCTTTATCTTTCTATAAGATCCAGGACTAATTTCTTTTCTGATCATTATGGTTACCTGATACCAATTCCCAGGTTTCTTACACTAATACAAAACAAATAGCAGAGTATATTTTGAAGGTCAAACAAAGAAAATCAAGGAGAAATGTTAATCTTTTCTCAAGTATAGGATCTATTAATTATGATATTTTTATAATGTCTCCTATTTTTCATGTTACAAATGAAAAAAGACTGCATTTATTGTTTTTCCTTCACTGAATGAGTTTAAAATACTATAAAATCTATCAAAAGATACATATTTATTAGCTGTAAAACGAAGGCATTTAAGTTACAAAACATGGAAGACCAAAGAAAATACAATTTTAATTTGAAAGACTGACTAATACATAGAATCGCATATCTAAATAATTTAAAAACTTAAAACAGAAAACGAGCCAACTATCAACAGTCACTCTTCATGTTAATCCTTGAATGATTTCTTATTTTAAGTTCATGTAACCATATAAACTATACTAGATCTTCAAGATGACTATTTTCAAGGAATTGTTCAAAAATAAATGAGCACTTAAAGGTTATTATGGCCAATTTAATTTAAAAAAACTGATTAAACATTCCCAGGAAAAATTTGTGCAGGCAAATTTTAGCACCATCTTTTAGCAGATGACCATCCTGTAGAGACATTTAATAGGAAAGAAAATTGGGAGAAAATGTTCAAATCCTAATGCTCCAGCTGTAAGAAAAACAAAACCAAAAAACTCTGTATAATATCAAAACAACTTATTACATACTGCAAAATCATTTCATAAAAAGTATAGTTGTTAAAAATTTGAACTAATCATTTCCCTAGCTTATTTCTTAATTCTTGCTGTTTCTTTCTTTGTGGCACCTTGGCATGATGTATATTTTAAAATGTGCATGGCTTCTAGTATGACAAACTGTGATGAAAATGAAGAAGTAAAGCCTCTTATCTCTTAATTTCCTCTATTTTAATGATATATTTTGGATATACTATCTGAAAGACTGTCCACATTCCACTGCATTATTATCTTCAAGGTGAAATTAGTGTTTATTATCAAAGCAAAAATTGATCTAAACTAAAAAAAAAAAATCCAAATAGAAATATCCCAATTTTGCATGTCTTTTGTCTTATTTGTTAATCATATTTCTTTTTATTTTCCAAAGTTATTTATTAATGATTTGCTAGGACACATAAAATTCAGAAGTATAATTAAATAAAATGAAGCAACAGAAAAGAAATAATGGAGAGAAGGTCATAATAATGGAGCCCCAAATATGAACTTTGGCTTTAACTGATCAAGATAATAAGACTAGATAAATCATTTTCTTTAATTTTAAAAGGTGGAAACTATTTCCAAGGATCATAAAAAAAAAAAACCCTTCATCTTCAAAGATAAAATGTCCATAATGTCATATATTCATTAAACACAGTTACAAGTTTCATGTTTCTTAAAAACCAAGACATCTATCAAAATGCTATTTTTTGTCAGAATTATGATTTTCAAAACAAATGCAAGTCTTAAAATAATGCTTTCTATGAAACTCAACTACTTTTTGTTGCAGAAATTCCCTTGAGTTCACAGTTCTATCAGAAGAGGAAGTCTACACTGAATTTTTTAGAGGCTTTTTCTTTTTTCAATTTTAAGTTAAATTTCAATCAGCATAATCTGATTATTATGAGGATTAACATGAGGAAAATCCATTTTTCATTGACTTCTTTGGCTGTTTATCCTCTCTTTTATATACATCACAATCAAAATTGTCTCCAACACTTCTAGCAATCTCCTGTTCAGTCAATGTATAGGGCCTCCCCATACAGCATGAACTGAATTCCCTTTGAAGTCAATTTGTGTTCTAAAAGGAATGGAGAAAACCCTGTCAACAGTGGACCCAAGAATCATACAAACTCTGTGTGTTTTGAAAGGCAGCTGCTTAACTAATGTTCCACTCCAACAAAATGTGTTCTTCTCTAGGACAGTTATCTGCACATCCTTAGAACCACTTCTAAGATCCTCATCAAACCTTCCTGAGAACTGAGGTAAATTGGTTTACTTAGTTGTTTTATCAATTGCTCTATTACCTCCTTAAGAATGATACAAGGGGGGAAAGAGGTATAGTTTTCTTTAATAGAAACTTGCTTTGTTAGCTTTTTCACACTCCATATATGACTTTAACACATGACATGCAGCCATAAACTGCATGTTATCATGAATGTCAATTTAAAAATTCAATTAAACATTGACCAATGATCAAATCTTTGATTAATAATATTTCTGAAAAATTATGATAAAATACCAACTTGTATTCCATGTGTTTTAAGAGCTTTGTGTATTTCTCTCTTACTCAATTTACCACTCGGTCAATTTGTATCTAAGGACACATTTAAAGTCTCTCCTCCAGAGTTCTCGCTAAGAACTTGTCCAAGGACATATGGAGGCTCAAATAAAAACAAGCTCATAGATATTATTTAACACAGGTCAGAATGGCCATCACCAAATGTTTATAAACAATAAATACTGGAGAGGGTATGGAATAAAGGAAACCTTCTTACACTGCTGATGAGAAAGCAAATTGGTACAGCCACTATGGAAAACAGTACAGAGGTTCCTTAAAAAGCTAAAAATAGAGCTAACATAATCCCAATGCTCCGCTAATACTTGGAGAAAATTCTAATTTAAAAAGATACATGCACCCCAACAACAGCACTATTATAACAGCCAAGACTTGAAAACAACCTAAGAGTTCATAGACAGATAAACGGATTAAGAAGATACGGTGTACTTATACAACAGAAAAGAATATCATAAAAGAATGAAATAAGGCCATTTGCAACAGCAAGGATGGATCTAGAGATGATCATACTAAATGAAGTCAGACAAAGGGAAGTATCTTGTTTATATCACTTATATGTGGAATCTAAAAAAAAATACAAATGAACTTATTTACAGAAGAGAAAAAGATTCATGGACGTACAAAAAAACAATTACCAAAGGGGAAAAATGGTGGGAGGGATAAATTAGAAGTGTGAAATGAGCAGATACATACTACTATATATAAAATAGATAAACAACGAGGACCTCCTGTATGGAACAAGGAACTATATCCACTATCTTTGAATAAACTATAATGGAAAGAATCTGAAATATCTGTGTATGTGTGTGCATAAAACGGAATCACTTTGCTGTACACCAGAAACTAATGGGATGGAGCAGGGGTCTGTAGGGCCCACCCTGGTACAAATTCTTTCCATGGCTCCTGTTTCTTGTTTGCAGAAAACAGGCTCCATTCATTCCCCTTGACCTCCCCTGCATTCTAAAGGGGTGATTCAGTTGCTGATCAGGAAGGCAAGGGAATACAGATTCAAAGGAGGAATGGTCAAATATAGCCTTGGGGCAGGGTCCTGGTTCTTCAGGAAGAATATATATATATATATATATATATATATATATATATATATATATACACATACACATATACATATATATACACACATGACATTATCTTTGAGTTCTTCTGTAGGAACTAAGGCTCTCACCCAGGTGGAGGGCAATAACTTCAAGCTGAACACAATGAACAAAAGACTCCTGGAACACTGCCCTGTTACCTCACCACCAGTCAAAGAGAAGAAAGTCACATACCCTGTAATCCGCACACCAAATTTTGCCTTTAAAGGCTTCTCTACCAAAATGATAGGCGAGTTCAGATTTTTTGACCTCATTAATGCCAGGTTCTATTCTAGTAGCTTTCAAAATGTGGATCATGGATAGGATACATCAGTATATTACAATGGGTCTGAAAATTCACATATCCAGAAAACAAGTTAGAAATATTTTGCACCTATATACACAAGTAATTCTCAAAGATACTTATCTTAATTAGGTTATAAGATACACTCATTTTAAAGCATTGGTATATTTATGCTACTTTGTACAATTATTTTCTCAGTCACTGGATACTGCCAACACATCCAGTTCTCAGACTTGAAATCATGAAAACCTTTCTTAATATGAACAGGCCTATGCTAATAATCATGCAGAGGCTATGTTGACTGAAGAAAAGATGCACAACTTGAGAGCTGTGAGTTAAATTTTGTTTGGGGTAGAATGAGGACTGTAGCCCAGGAGGCAATATCTCAGAAAGCTCAGCAAGAATGTTCCAAAGAGGCATTGGGAGGAAGTTCAGTATATAAGGTTTTGGAGAAGGGGGAGTCCAATGCAATCAAGTGTGTACTTTACAGGAGGTTTTCCGCTACTCAGGAGGATCTTACGTCACCATGAAGGGATTTAGTGCTTTTCTAGACATGAGGTCAAGTGTCAATTTTACGAAGTTGACATATCAAGTGCCAATTTGTAGTTTACACATCAACTACAAATTGGCACTTGCCAAGTGCATTGCCAATGACTGAACAACAAGGGCATTTGCTATCTGCTTCTGCAGAGACTGAATTCTGTGCTGTTGCAGCTGGTGACCGTCAAAAGCCACTGAGGGAGTTCAGGATGGAGGGAAGCACTATGTGCTCCACGGAATCTGGTGGGACAGGTCTTTAGATAGCTGGATTTTTTAGGAACAGATTTATGATCTCAATCCTTGCATTTCCTCATATCTACATATTGACCTTCCTCCCAATGTCTCGTTGGAGCAGTCTCTCAGAGCTGAGATGCTACCTCCCAGGCTACAGTCCTCATTTTGCCCCAAATAAAACTTAACTTACAACTCTCAAGTGCATCTGTTTTTAGTTGACAGCTACAACTGTTGCTTCTGTCATAGCACACCCACTGGCATTCTCCAAGATAAAACCCATTAGCTGTTTCTAAGCTTCTGTGTGTATCAGAACATTTCTCTGACTTTGGTCATCTCAAGCAACACTAATTCTGTGCTTTCATGGAAAATTTTAAACTAAGTATCTGATTTTTAGTGGGCTCTTGACTAGAGACATTTTCTTAAATCTGACAGAATGACACTGAAATTCTGAGAACCTCAGGCCTTCTAATCTCTTTAAAGCACAAGAAATCCATTTGTTGGATACTTTGATTTATGCATGCATTTACTTATCTGCATATTCATTTTCTCACTCACCATATACTTAGGAGCATCTTTTGCGTGCAAGGATACACACTGAGTGCTGATGCTCCATACACTCTTTAAGAATTTAGCAATTTAGCTAGAGAGACACTACGGATTACAAAAACAATTTATTACCAACATAACATCATTATATGTGTGTTTGAGGAATTGGGAAGGGGATATACATCAGGAGAGGGTGAAAAAGAAAACCATGACACAGGAGACAGGGTAAAGGAGGTATCTGAATGTTGTGCCTGATCTAATATATAGCTTATGGATGGAGATGGGTATGGTATTGGAATGCTGATTAGCATCCTAGTTTGAGGAAAGCTACAGGTTAAAAGATGCAAGCAAGAAAATACAAAAGGAATGGAATACTGACAGTAGAATACCTGCCTATGGAAACAAGGTTGGTTAAGACAGGGAAATCAAAGGCTGGTTGAAAAGACCTTGAATGCCTTAGAATTTTTAATTTTCTGTTGTGCAGCAGAGAGTCCTAAAGTTTTCTGAGCATGATCATGACCTTTATTTAGCTAAACACAGTGCACTTGAGAGGTGTCCAGCATCGCTTTAAATCTTTTGCAAAAAGTAACACATTTATTCTTCTTAATGAAGCCAAGTAGGACCATGTGGGACTCCAGGTACCAAAGCCTTTCTCTGTTGTGTCCCCAGTTTCTTGTTTGTAGGAAATAAGTTTCAGCCTCCATGACCTTCCCTGAGTTCCAAAGAGCAGGTTCAAATAGTTGCTAACCGGGAAAGGGAGGAGATGCAGAGACAAGGGAGGAACAGCCAGGAAACAATAGTGCAGTCTTGGGGCAAAGTCTCTGTTCCGCCTCAAGGGATACTCATAACGGTATCTTTGAGCTCTTCTATAGAATTACCACCCCATCCAGTGGAAGCATTCTTCACTCCATAGAGAAGGTCACAGTGTGATAACATTCAAAATCACAGATCATCAGGAGACCACCGGAGGCCAGATTAAAGGGATGCAGGCCATGCACACACTGATTCTTATCAGCAACCCCGCCCTTGAACCACTGCCGTAAAACTCCGCATCAAAGCCACCCCATCACAGGTTGGGACAGTTTTTAAGGCACAAGCCCCTCTGTCCCCCTTTGCCTGGCAAAGCAATAATGCTAGACTTCACCCAAAACTCTGTCTCCAACATTTGATCCGGCACCGGTGCACAGAGGTTGAGTTTTCGTGTCTATAACAACTTTCTAAGGTAAGTACTTTTATCATCCATGTATTTGATACATACTTTTAGAGCTAGTAAACTGAGAAGTTAAGTAAGTTGCCCAGATCATAACTAGGAAGAGGCAGGACTGGGACTCAAGCCTGGGTAGTCTGTTTCCAAGTTCTATATTCTTATCCATGAATCTATCCAGTGAATGAGTAAAACCAATTTTTAAGAAAATCAATCTGAATGTAACATATTGGTTTCTTTAACTGGAAAGGCTGGGAACGGAATTAGATTTTTCAGTGGTACTTGCATGGGCTAATGTTATTTAAACCAAAATGGAGGTTGTAAGTAATGGCTGGATGGGATAAATTCGAGAGTCATTGTGAACTCAGAAAATAAACATAATGACTCCACAAGTTAATCCATGTCATTTCTCAAACATTCTATGTGTATAAATATAAACAGAAATCTTAGATGTTAATCATATTTTTAAAATGCTTGATGAAATCTGATCTTTTAAAACTCAAACTCAGAAGGCATATTAGTAAGGTTTTCCTAATTAGGAAATTATTTTTTGTTGATAAGCAATAGCCAAGTGTTAAATGTGAAAATATTGACCACGGTTTGCTAAGTTCTATTTTACGTGGTGTTAACTTTCTGTTTGTGTAATTTTGCATTTTTCTGATTCCTTACGGCCATAACTATGTCTTTGTGAATTGTCTGTAAGCTTTCTGGGATATAAATTTCAGGTTATTTTGAAGTTATGCCTGTTTGTATCATTCGCCCACTCAAGATATCACACATTCTTCCAACCACCCCCTACACTTGGAACAGGCACTCAATTAATATATGCCAGGCAGGCAGGCCACCTTGCTCTTCTCCTTCAAAAACTCCTAAAAAACCATCTGCTCTGGGAGGCATTCCAGCTAAAATAACCACCTACTACTTTCAATTGCCTATAATATCTACATCCACTTTCTTGAGCACAGCTGACATATTTTACCATTACAAATTCCATAAGATTTTTAAAATATCTTGTCATGGTATTTAACCTCCCCTCAAACATCTACATTCCCTTGATATTCTTGCAAGCTTTTCTTTCATGGCCGATTAAGGAAATATCAGCTTCAAAAGAATAAGAGAATTAACATTTAATTTGTGTGTGGCTCTTGAATCAAAATGTTTAACCAACCCAGTTAGTTATTCTGATCCAGTTTTGTGCCAGACTCACATGGAGAACATTCAGTGAAACCATCTAATTGGAGACTTTATAAACATACTACATAGCATAGAAAGTAAACAAAGGAGTGAATTGTGTAATTAAATTAGTGGACTTTGATTTTCAAAGCTCAGTATGGTTTACTTTTAAGGTAAAAATAACTCACTAATTTTATGATATTTCTGATAAATTGTTTCATAGAATAAAAAATAATATAAGAACACATTTTATGATTATGCCACATAGATGCAACAAAGTTGTTTTTCTTATTTTTGAAATATTACATTCATGTTTGTCTTGCTGGTTAATAACAAAATCATGAATGCCTGTGAATCCCCTACTAATTACATAAACATGGATATCATTGTGGGGATGGCATTATCCAGGTAATCAACTAAAGACACACATTTCTGACTTTTAAAAAAAACAGGCCTACTTGAAAGACAAAGGGCCCTTGTACTTCCACAGCAGAGACTCAAAGACTTACAGAGACAGGTACCAGAAGATTGAAATGAATTAATGCACAGAAACTGCAGAATAAGGAGACATAGTAGAGATTCCTGCTAAACGAGAAGGGCAAAGCCCTACTGTTACTGGGTTGCAGTGGTGGGTGACAAAATGGGAGAAAAAATACTGGTAATGGAAAGACAAGAGATTATGTCTAAGTGTTGCTTCCCTCACTCTTCCAGTCAACCCCTCAGATTGGCAAAGGAAGGTACCTACATAGGATGAGGCAATCAAAGAACCTAAGAGTAATCTAGGGATATCCTATCTGTGAGTAGAAAGAACAATGTTTGTATAATTCCATGTCCTACGTGGCATAGGCTAAGTGAAGAAGTAATGGTGAAAGAGGTGTCCAGTCAATGCATCTGGAGAAAGACCTCAAGGGTGACGGAGACCTTACTATGGCAAAGAAAAAGCATCTTGGAATTCTAAGACCCTTCCAAAACATGGACTCAAAAGTGTTAAGAGGATGAAAGAGGAGGAGGCATAGATTAAGGACAAGTTAGTAGTGAGTGCGGAATACTGAGAAAGAAAGCCCTTACACAGTCCACAGTCCACAGTCCTGAGGAGCAGGTATCAGCCATCTCCACAGAGGATATCAGACAGAGGAAGATGCCCAGTGACTTCTGCTCCATTTCATTAGAGATAGAGGCCACCTGATAGAGATGAGGGAGTTTTTTCTGTGTTAAGAGGAAATGTCTTACGCCTTTTATATCCAAACACTGTTCTGGGAAGGAAAATGGGCAGGACAAAGGCAGTGAGTAGAGACTGATACCTAGAAAAATTAGGAAGCTAAATGAAAGAGAAAAATCTTTTTTTTTTTTTTTTAACTTTTTATTTTATATTGGGCTAGATGGCATCACTGACTTGATGGACGTGAGTCTCAGTGAACTCCGGGAGTTGGTGATGGACAGGGAGGCCTGGCGTGCTGCGATTCATGGGGTCACAAAGAGTCGGACACGACTGAGCGACTGATCTGATCTGATCTGATAGCCAATTAACAAAGTTGTGATAGTTTCAGAAGGAAAGCAAAGGGACTCAGCCATACATATACAAGTATCCATTCTCCCCCAAACTCTTCTTATATCCAGGCTGCCACATAACTGAGCAGAGTCCCTGTGCTATACAGTAGGATCTTGTTGATTGCCCATTTAAAATACAGCAGTGAGGAGTGTGTACATGTTGATCCAAAACTCCCTATCTCTTCTCCCCGCTCTTCCGCCCAGGTAACCATAAGTTCATTCTCTGTGAGTCTGTTTCTGTTTTGTAAATAAGCTCATTTGTATTGTTTCTCTTTAGATTTTTGCATGTAAGGGATGTCATAAAATAAAGAGAAAAAAAATTAATAGAAATGACAAGCATTTTAATTGACAAAACCAATTGTTACTCCTTTGATGAGAATAGGGACTCAAAAACGAGATCAATTACAGAAATTAAAGAAAGGCACTTTTTTGCAGATTTATGATTGCTTTATATTTTACTGCTTGTATTAATATGGTTATTGCCAAGGCTAGTAATTTATATAATAATGTGAAATAAACTTAGCTACTCTTACCATTAACTCTATTCCAAAAATATTTAGAGATCATTAAAACTTCCATTGAAAGGTAACAAGAGACATTTATATCTTAAAATTTATATCCTTCAATACACTTTGAATTATCTACTGTGTACTAGGCACTTGATAAAGAAGATACAAAGATGAATAAAGCATGATCTTTATCTTTAAAAATTTAACATAATCCTTTGTAACAACATTCAAAATTTGAAGACTTTCAAGATAATTTCTACTTCTTTTTTAAGTTCTTTTTGAAGTCATTCAACAAGTTTGTTTTGAGATCTATTTGGAAAGGTACACCTGTTTTCTGACTGTTTAGAAAATATTAATTATCACCATCAATATGCTTGCAATATTTCTTGCCAAATAGAAAAGAGCATACGTGACATACATCTCTGAGCTAGAACATCTCAAGATCACATAAAATAAAGCAAAAAAGTAAATTTAAAACTGTAAATCAGTATGTACATGTATTTTATTATTTAAAAAATAATGATAAGGGTCAAATTTTTTTTTAGAACACAAAAAACAAGCTGATAATTACCTAGGGTATATTAACACCTTTATTCTTATATGAATTTAAAACTATTCAATTATGTATTTTAAGATAATATTTATTTAAAATTAAGGATAAACTTGGAACCCTAGAATTGCAAATTTTGTCCTTCAGTACAAAAGTATGCTTCACTTCATCTATTGAGGCCCCAAAGAAATATTTATATAGTGACTAACATTTAGATAACTATTGTTTGCAAATCACTTTATAATACACTTTCTTGACTGAAATTTTCAGATAAGATTCCATTTGTCCAAACAGATATATCTATATGAAGGTAAAATTAAACGATAGCCCTATGAAGGCCAAAAAAAAAAGGTCAAATGAGACTGAGTTCACACTGCACGATGTAAATCATAAATAGTAAATAGAAATAGTACAGTTAACATAAACTAATATATGCATGTGCATGGAAACACAAGTAGCATGGCTTATGCATACTGTGATTAGTACACGCCAGTCATAGTTCTTTGAGTTTTACATTAACTCATACACTGCTTTCCTACTCTCAAGGACGGGAACTACAGTCATGTCTTTTTACAGAGAAGGAAACCAAGGCACAGAGAGGGTGCCTTGCTCACCAACTGGTAAACAAAGGAGCCTGGATTGAGACCTAGGCTGTCAGATTCCAGAGTGTGTCCTTGTCATTGAGGACACTATAGCCATCCTCATCACTATAGCCATTTCTAAAATCAAATTAAATGTTTCTGGTATGCGCTGCCTTTCCTAACAAATAAGCAAAAGCTGAACCAGATACAGACTAAACACAGAGTATCTATTTCACATGTTGTCCTAGGTCACAATTTTGTGTAACACATATGGATCAGAACTAGAATGTATTACCTTTTGGAGAGAACTCCTTTCTCCACAATTGCTCAAAACTCACACATGATTTAAGATCAGAAGCCTACTTAAATTCCTCATCCACAGTACAAGTGAGCCCCAATTTTTTGCAAGTTTGCTTTACGTCGCTTCACTTTTGTGAAAGACTATTTATTTTCCCTAACCTAAAGAAATCCTGACAGGATCTTCACTTCCATGGAAAAAGGAGAAAAGCAAAAATAGTGTTCAGGTTGATTTTGTAGTAACAGCAGGCACCCCAACAGCAGAGTAACACATTCAAGCTCCTTCCCTGAGAACTAAACTCAGCATTTCAGCAGCAAGTCATCCTAGTTCTGAACTGCATCTGTGAGCACCTCTACTTTATATTGAATTATCTTGTGTATCCAAAAGCAAGCTTCTTAGCTTTACGCCATTTTGGCTTAACAAAAGATATCGTAAGAATGGTCCATTTTCAGATAGTTAGGGAAATCTGTACTTCTCAGTTGTATCTATTGTTTATGTCCCTATGGTATAGAACTGGATTTTCTTCCCTCCTTTCATATCCTCTGATATCTACCCTCACTCTTTTGAACCTTTTCTCCATAATTATAGTTTTCTAACTCTTCCAGGGGGTAAATTCTTCTGTAAAGGACCTGATAGTAACTATTGAGGCTATGCGGATCACATGGTCTTTGTCACAATTCAACTGTGCCCATGTGGTTTGAACACAGGCATAGACATCAGGAAAACCCAGAAACTTGGCTGTGTTCCAAAAAACTTTTTTTTTTTTTTTTCCCACAAAGTGAGCAGAGAAATGGAACTGGTATGGGGCACTATAGTTTTCCGACCCCTGATCTATCTTGCTTGGCTGTACTAGAAATTGATCATAGCTTGTGCTGCCTTTCAGGAGGGAAGGATATTCTGAAAATGCTCTTCCATCTAGAGATACTGCTGAATTCTATGGCATTCTCTGTATGTACTTGCAGGGTAAGTTGCTTCAGTCATGTACAACTCTTTGTGATGCTATGGACTAGAGCCCGCCAGGCTCCTCTGTCCATGGGATTCTCCATAGGAGAATACTGGAGTGGGTTGCCATGCCCTCCTCCAGGGAATCTTCCCAACCCAGGGATTGAACCCATATCCCTTATGTCTCCCACATTGGCAGGTGGGTTCTTTATCACTAGTGCTACCTGTATGTATCCATCAAATTTATCTTCTCTTTTTGACTGTGATTTTTATTGGCAAATCATCCTGAGCCAGTTCTTGTGCTAGCCTGTGTTTTCACGAACATTTTCACACCAGAGAGGTACAATGAACCAATGACGTGTCTGATCAAAATCATTCCAGTTTATAGAGGACATAACGTCCACGACCAGGAATAATAACATAGCTTTGTAATCTAAATTCTGTGCTCTTTTTACTATATCACATAATTTTTGCATTACATAGAAAAATCATATGTGATTATCAGACACATGCTACTTTTTTTTGTTTGTTTGTTTGGCCATGCAACATGTGGGAAACTTGGTTTCTCAACTAGGAATCGAACCTGTGCTCCTTGCATTAGAAGCAGAGTCTTAACCCCCGGACCACCACGGGAGTCCCATGCTATTTACCTGTTAAATACTCACTTTTTCAAAAACCTCCTACTTCATTTTCCATTTTCTATAAATCACTTAGTATTTCTGACCTGCCTTCCTAAATTCCAGAGAATAAATCACTTAGGATTTCCGACCTGCCTTCCTAAATTCCAGAGAATTACTGGCCCCTGTATTCTGACATCAGTATTCCTTATGCACTTCAAATGATAATATTGACAGTAAATTCTGATGGGAATAAAAAGGAAAGAAAATAGTATTACTTTAGCTGTATCCTCTGCATTATTCAATTTAATCTTTTAACAACCCTGAGAACTAGGAATTCTATTATGATTCTGTACCTGTTTCTGTTGTTTTAAGTGATAAAATGGTGCTGATTCTAAATAATTTGCCCAAAGTTTCAGAGCTGGTAGGAAGCAGAAACAGAATTCACACACTGTGTGCACTCTCTATGACAACATGACAGGCCAGTTTCAAATTTCCGCTTCATCAGTGTACTTTTTCTTATGCAAGCCCTGTTTAGAGTCTCAACAATTCTTAATGAGGACCAGGAAAACTTGCTCGTATCATTTGAACAATAAAGTTAAAAATCACAGAAATAACTTCAGTGTGAGTTTTATTACTGTTTATGTGCTAGAGAGCTTGAACCATTCAGAATGAAATTAAAATGCATTTCATTGGTATGGAATCATGGACATTTGTCAAGTTGTTTTGTGCAAAATTCTCTAGGTTTTCACAGCTGTATAAAAGCTCCCTCAAAGAAATAATTGCAGAATGAATAAAAACAGATGTGGCATTTTTGCATATTATCAATAAAATCTCCTTTTATCTTGCCAGTGTCTTACCATAACTTCATTTATGTCGTAATTCTGTATATAACATGCATAAAGAAAGTACATGACATTTGCAGCACATGTAACAAGGTTTTCTGGTTACTTACATTTCTCTACAGATTATCCTTAAACAGGAGCTAATTCTGTATGTTTTCTAACTAAAACCCAACATTTCATGATTTTCACTCAAAGCTACACCAAACATTCTTCACTCTATTAAAAATAATTGAGTCAGAACATATAAAGGTATTTTAAATGAATGTGCACTGAACAGTCTCCAACTTGGTTCAGGAAATAGATTTAAGAAAGTTTTTAATACTCTGAAAACTTTAAGAAGAGGAAATTACCTTTGGTTATTTAAAGCTAGAGAAAATGAGGCTTTAGAAATTTAAGACAACGTGCTATCATCAAGCACAAGGCAATGAAAGAGTTTTTCTTTTTAAAAAAATCACTTAGTGTTTTGCTTTTATAAATTCTGTTTTCACTGTTGGAAATTCAAACACCATAGAGTACTTTCCAGGTGCCTATTTGGGGGACTGAGTTAATTTTGTGTAATATAAAGTTAAAAATGAAATATAATCATTTATAGTATCTCATTAAGCCCTCAACATTAGAAATTGAGGATGTTAATATACATGCACAAACTAATTCTATGTGACTTCTGAAAGATTAAACTGCAAGATCTGTGTGGAAAGAGCAAGAAATTAAATCAGGATATGAATGAGTGTAGTTTTATTAGGTAAATTTCCAGCAAAGCCTAATACTATTGTTTTACCTAAAAAGTTAATCACCTCTTACATTATTTTTCCAATTGTTAACCTTCCAAAGAGTGATGTTAGCTTAAAATTAACTTGGTATATTGGCTGTATTCACCTAAAAGTTCACACAGAAAAATATTTTACAGCTTTTGTTTCAAGTTTGTATAAAGGATTAAATATATTTTAACTTGCATCTATATAACAGACATGATTATTTTATCCTAATCTGAAAACCTAATTATCACCTTCTTATGAAGGACAGGGAACAGCTTTAGAGGCAAATTAATGTATCCTATCAGTGGGACAGTTTGTCACTTTATTAAATAATCATCATCTTGGCAAACTTGGCAAACAAAATTGTTACAAGCTTCATCAAATGAAGAAAAGAGGCTGGACCCCCTCACACTATTAAACATTAAAATTAACTTCCTGCAGGTTTCTAAACAGTTCACTACACTTTCACTGTGTTGGATCATAAAGTAGAAATGAGAATTTTAACTTCTCTTTATAACATATGAAGCAAACATATTTCACAACAGCTTTTAAAAGTAAACAGATTTCAGAAACTCAACAGATATAGCATGCATTTAATCGTACACAGTTTAAAAGTATGCTGCATGTTACAACAACAAGAAATCAATGTGTGCTAGTAAAGAGGGCATTTAAAAGGGCCAGCATCATTAAAAACAAATTAATATTATTAAGCAATTACCTAAAATACACAGTTGCCAATAAAGTAGGTACGTTAAAAAGCTTCTCTGAGTTAAAAATGTTTTCCTTATTTTCTTATCTAAATGGAAAATTTAAGAAAACAATAATAAATATATGTAAAATATGAAATTAGCTAAAATGCTTTTTAAAGAAATATATTACATTTTTTAATATTTAAAAGATAATATTTTTGTAAGATCATTAAATATTCTAAGCCCAGGAGGAAAGGGATGTTGAAAAAAATCTTAGAAATAATTTATGTATTATAACATAGTAATGCTATTGGTCTTTAATTATCTAAGAATTTTTTAAGTAATATCTTTTCTTAGAATGCTCTCAGTTCCAATTAAACAATTGCTACAGACATTTGGGCTTTTTTAAAATTAATAATGCTACAATTAAGAAAGTATCAAAACTTTGACATTCAGTTTGCCTTAAGTAACATCCTTTCCACATCAGATTAAATCTGGTCCTGTCTATCAAATGTGATCAAAACCTCCTTAGTTGGTTAGCAGGACTAGGGTATACAAATGTCCTTTGGCCTCTCAACACAGATTGCTCAGATTTTGACTTTTTATAACAAACTCTCAAGTGTTCAAATACAACTCAAAGTACACTTTGCTAAAACAGATGCATATTTACACAAGACAAGGACTACTGGTATAAATATCTACCTTCTGGTACTAACAAAACTCTCTGCAAAACAATTACCTTGCCAGTGAGCTTATTAAGAAAGAACTCCCTGCCTTGTCTTGACGACAAGGATCGCTGCAATGACTGAGCGTGTGTAGGCCACCGCCCTCTGCTGGTTTGATTTTTCAACAACTTTTTTTTTTTTTTTAATTTTATTTTATTTTTAAACTTTACATAATTGTATTAGTTTTGCCAAATACCAAAATGAATCCGCCACAGGTATACATGTGTTCCCCATCCTGAATCCTCCGCCCTCCTCCCTCCCCATACCATCCCTCTGGGTCATCCCAGTGCACTAGCCCCAAGCATCCAGTATCGTGCATTGAACCTGGACTGGCATCTCGTTTCATACATGATATTTTACATGTTTCAATGCCATTCTCCCAAATCTTCCCACCCTCTCCCTCTCCCACAGAGTCCATAAGACTGTTCTATACATCAGTGTCTCTTTTGCTGTCTCGTACACAGGGTTATTGTTACCATCTTTCTAAATTTCATATATATGTGTTATTATACTGTAAAGAATCATTTCAAGACTTGTTATGATAGGATGGCCTGTCTTTCTTTCTGGAATTAAGACTCTATGGAAAGGAAACTATGTAAGAATGTGAACTTTAAACTTAATTCCAGGAGTTCTAACAAAATGAAGTTTTCTGTGAGTGTCACAATAAAGGTTGATTCTTAAGTTTCTTATCCAAAAACAATTAAAGACACAATTTAATAAGCTAATATTCCAAAATAATAAATAATGCTTCTGAAAAAATAGCCTAAATAAGCAAATAAATAAATGCCTCTTATAAAACTAGTAATTAATAATGTACATATTACATATATTACTAGAGTTATATGTAATATAATTTTATCTTATAATATGTGAAAATACATTAATAATTCACTAATGACTTTAAGTCAGTGTCTTCAAAAAGCCACTTATTATAACAAGTATATTTCAAAGTATCCAAATCCAGTCAAAGGACAGAGTTATCACTAATCTGGATCTTACCAATGCTCTAGCTTATAGATGATGTGCCAAGAATGGTTCTTTTAATAGCTCTTCATCTCAATCCCAGACACTCCATATAATGCCAGGCCAGTAAAAGGATCTACTGTCTGTGGAACTGATCTGGTTTTTCCATAGACAGATATCTCACATTCAACAAGCATAGAATGAAATGCATAATCTTCCTCCCACATACCACCTCTTCTTCCTACATTCGCCTCCTGGTCGGTACTGCTACTATTCTGCCTTCATTCAAATATTTTCAGTCCCTATTTCCTTCAAGTCCATACTCACAGCCATATCAATTAGTAAGTTTGATAACATTAGCTCCTTTTCTAAAAATCCATTTCCTTGGTCTATATGCGTGTTTTTAAACCCTATTATTGTTTCATATTACCTCAAGGATATAAAGTCCCAGTTTCCAGTGCCACTATCCAAGTTCTTTGTGATCAGAGTATGATCAACAAATACCCTTCAATTTTCCATTTTTTACATTTCAAACTCATCTATCTATCCATCCATCCATCCAACCAACCGTCCATCCATTTATCTGAAACTATTTATGGTTCTCACTGCATATGGGTGTGTTTTATGCCTCTTTACCTTAACATATGATATTTTTTCTGTTAACTCCACAATCATCTTTCAGAACCATGTTCAGGAATTACTTTTTCTACAAAGCCTTCCCTTGTGCTACCACATGAAGATTGTCTTCACCTTCATATACTTAGGTATGATGTGATTACTGCATTCATTTCATAGTATGGTAAATATTTTCCCCATGTGTGTACATAGTTGCTAAGCCATGTCTGACTCTTGGTGATCCCATGGACTGCAGCCCACCAGGCTCCTCTGTCCATGGGATTGTCGAGGCAAGAATATTAGAATGGGTTGCCATGTCCTCCTCCAGGGGATCTTCCTGACCCAGGGATCAAATTTGCAATCTCCTGCATTGGCAGGGGGATTCTTTACCAGTGAGCCACTTGGGAAGCTGCTACTGAGCCATAGATTCCATGCCACTGGAATGGTATCAAACTCATCTCTTACCCTGAGCAATAAAAATATTTTCTGGTTAGTAGATATATACTAAATGACTGTTCATCAGAACAGAAGGCTTGTAACTTGCTGAATATGTAAATTAAACAAGTTCCTTATAACTCTAACTCTACTTTCCAACAAAGAGTGGGAATAATGATAGCCCCAATGTCGTAGGTTTGTGTGTAGACTAAATAAAATAATATAGAAAAACCATTTGGTAGTGTAACTAGAACATAGTGAAGACTTTAAGACATTTGTGATGAGTTTTATTATAGTACATGGTTGCTTCAGCAATATGTGAACCATGAACTTCCTGATGTTCAAGCTGGTTTTAGAAAAGGCAGAAGAACCAGAGATCAAATTGCCAACATCTGCTGGATCATGGAAAAATCAAGAGAGTTCCAGAAAAGCATCTATTTCTGCTTCATTGACTATGCCAAAGCCTTTGACTATGTGGGTCACAATAAATTGTGGAAAATTCTGAAAGAGATGGGAATACCAGACCGCCTGACCTGCCTCTTGAGAAACCTATATGCAGGTCAGGAAGCAACAGTTAGAACTGGACATGGAACAACAGACTGGTTCCAAATAGCAAAAGGAGTTTGTCAAGGCTGTATACTGTCAGCCTGTTTATTTAACTTATATGCAGAGTACATCATGAGAAACGCTGGACTGGAAGAAACACAAGCTAGAATCAAGATTGCTGGGAGAAATATCAATAATCTCTGATATGCAGATGACACTACCCTTATGGCAGAAAGTGAAGAGAAACTAAAAAGCCTCTTGATGAAAGTGAAAGAGGAGAGTGAAAAAGTTGGCTTAAAGCTCAACATTGAGAAAACAAAGATCATGGCATCCGGTCCCATCACTTCATGGGAAATAGATGGGGAAAAAGTGGAAACAGTGGCAGACTTTATTTTTCTGGGCTTCAAAATCACTACAGATGGTGACTGCAGCCATGAAATTAAAAGACGCTTACTCCTTGGAAGGAAAGTTATGACCAACCTAGATAGCATATTCAAAAGTAGAGACATTACTTTGCCAACAAAGGTTCGTCTAGTCAAGGCTATGGTTTTTCCAGTGGTCATGTATGGATGTGAGAGTTGGACTGTGAAGAAGACTGAGCGCCGAAGAATTGATGCTTTTGAACTGTGGTGTTGGAGAAGACTCTTGAGAGTCCCTTGGACTGCAAGGAGATCCAAACAGTCCATTCTGAAGGAGATCAGCCCTGGGTGTTCTTTGGAAGGAATGATGCTAAAGCTGAAACTCCAGTACTTTGGCCACCTCATTGGAAAAGACTCTGATGCTGGGAGGGATTCGGGGCAAGAGGAGAAGGGGCTGACGGAGGATGAGATGGCTGGATGGCATCACTGACTCGATGGACGTGAGTCTAGGTGAACTCCGGGAGTTGGTGATGGACAGGGAGGCCTGGCGTGCTGCTTGCTATTCATGGGGTCGCAAAGAGTCGGACATGACTGAGCAACTGATCTGATCTGATCTGATCTGATGGTTAGAACAAAATACAACTATCAAATTTGTAACTACTAGGCTATGAGAATATAAGATAGGTACTAATAAATGTGAAATTATGTTAAGTGTTCATGGCAATTCATGGTATTTCTTAATGAAATATTTTTTCTAATAAATAATGAAAATTAATAAAGAGAAACAATATAGCATTTATTAGACTTTGTATTCTTTTATGCATGCCATATGATTGTTTCAGCTAGTTTATATATATCTGAATACTGTTTAGATAATACAAAACAGGCTAAAACATCTAGTTTGAAATGTAAAAATGCCAATAAATATAAAGTGACTGAGTATGAATATAACTATAGTTATATTCATAAATTCACAGATTACATGAATTAAAGGACATGAATGTTTCTGTACTTCAGAAGTTATTATCAAAATTCCAAATGACCTTTGTAATTTGAATATGACTTAAAAACTAAAGCAAAATGAATTAAATAAGGGGAAAATGTAATGACAGCAAGATGAAAATATGTAAAAAATACATGTAAAGAACTGAATATGTCTATGTGTAAGAATAATCCAAAAAAAATTATGCTGTCACAGTGAATAATGAACTTTTCATCAAACTAAAGGGTGACATAAGTGGCATGTGCCCTGCCTAGAGATAAACAGACAAGTAAAGATTTAAAGTTAAAAGGTGATAAATATGGGACTGACCACTTGTATTATGAACAGGATTTATTATGTAAGTGTTTTTTCACACTATCTTTAAGTATTTTTGTTACATCATTAAGCATATGTAATAGAAGATGAAGACCACAGAAATTTAGACATAACTGACTTCTGAAACCTGAGAAAGTGAACTAAATATCCTAAGGTCCATGAACAGCCCAACTCACTTTTACAATACATTTAGATTTTGGCAAAGTCTGCTGATCAACTTCCATTTTCTTTCTTTCTATGTGTAGCGCTTCCCAGGCTTCAAGTGGGCATCTATCCGCACAGTGGGAGACCACACTTTCCTGAGCTCTTGCATTTCAGGATGGCTGTTTCAGAATCACACTGTGAGCAGAAGTGAAATGTGTGACTTTCAGAGGAGGGACTTGGTGACGATGCTGTAAGCAGTGGACGTGACTACGGAGAAGACTAATTTTTAAGGGTAATAGCCTCTTTCCTTCTTACCTCTAATAGAACCAGACACTTCCTCCTAGTAGCACACTGCACTCAATTGTGCAGTTAACTTTAGCAATAGTTTTTACCACATTTTATTGTGATTACATGTTTGGTTTGACTTCCCACTGCCCTAGAGGCTTTTCAAGGGCAGGGAGGATATTTCATTATTAACCTCACTTATTTTCCAAGGACTTTTATATTAGAGACCTGGAATAAACATTTCTCTCATGTTACATGACTGAGTGCCTAACACACACATTGAATGGAGAGGGTAACAGGGAATCATATACATTACCATCTGTAAAATAGTTGGCAGGTGGGAATTTGCTGTATGACACAGGGAGCTCAATCCCTCCGTGACAAACTAGAGGGGTAGGATGTGGTAGGAGTGGGAGGGAGGTAAAAGAGGGAAGGGACATATGTATACTTATGACTGATTCATGCTGATGTATGGAGGAAACCAACACAATACTGTAAAACAATTATCCTTCAATTAAAGATAAACTAAAAAAATAATGGAAAAATATGAAACTGTGTTAAGGGTGTTTGTGTTAAAACTGTGGAACTTTTCAAAATTTGGTAGTAATTGTTTTGCTTTTATCAATAGATTGTAACTGTAAATCTTTAATTCTCTACTGAATAAGAAATATGAGTATTCTTGGAATATTAAAACATTCAGCCATAAACTAAGAAGTGATTAATTTTTCGAGAGTCAATATTTGCCTAAGAGAAGTATATATATTTGATGTACATACATGGAAAACTTCTAACATTTTAGTTATAGGGTAAATCTATTTGTTGATTAGTTAGACAGTTTCTTAGAAACTTATACTCAAGTTTCTCTCAGCACTTAGAAAAATTTTCAGAGATGAGCCATTGCACACCAAAGACAAAGAAGACAAAGAGAGAGAGCTGGAAAAAGTGAGATCCAAAGAATTCACATTTACTTAATCATTTGAAGATCCACATTTACCTAATTATTTGAGGATCTAGCTATGCTAGACCCTATCATCTTTTGGAGAATAAAATTATTTTAATGCTGATTGTAACTCATTTAAAGTTTTCAGGCAGCTTAAGTAATTTTATACATGAGCTTAGGACTTGCACAGATATTCATGTACCAATATTCAGAGCAGCGCTATTCACAATAGCTAAAAGGTGAAAAGGACCCAGATGTCCATCAACAAATGAATGAATAAACAAACTGTAGTATATATACACAATGGAAGATTATTCAGCCTTAAAAAGGAAAGAAATTCTGACTATAATACACTACAAAAATGCTACAATATGGATTAACCTTGAAGACATTATGCTAAGCGAAAGAAGCCAGTCACAAAAGGACAGATATTGTATGGTTCCCTTTACATGCAGAAGTCAGATCAGAGAGACAGAAAGTAGAATGGTGGTTACCAGGGACTGGAGAGAGGGGAGAAAAAGGATTGTTGTTTAAAGGGTACAGAGCATTACTTTGAGAAGAAAGAAATTTCTGGAGATAGATTATGGTTAGGGCTTCCCTGGTGACTCAGACAGTAAAGAATCTGCCTACAATGTGGGAGACACAGATTTAATCCTTGGGTCAGGAAAATCCCCTTAAGAAGGGAGGGCTACCTACTCCAGTGTACTTGCCTGGAGAGTTCATGGACAGAGGCGCCTGGTGGGCCGCAGTCCATGGGGCTGCATAGAGCTGGACAGACTAAGTGAGTAATTAGAATGGTTGCACAGTGATGCAAATGTACCAAATGACACTAAACTGTGCACATAAAAGTAATTAAAGCCGTACAATTTTGCTATATGTATTTTACAACTTTAAAAATTAGTTAAAAACACAAAATATAAATCAAATTTTGAAAAAACATTCATCAAAAGAAAATAAACATCTGACTATGACTTTATTTATGACCTTATGGCAGAAAGTGAAGAAGAACTAAAGGGCCTCTTGATGAAAGTGAAAGAGGAGAGTAAAAAAGTTGGCTTAAGGCTCAACATTCAGAAAACTAAGATCATGGCATCCAGTCCCATCACTTCATGGCAAATAGACGGAGAAACAGTGGAAACAGTGGCTGACTTTATTTTTCTGGGCTCCAAGATCACTGCAGATGGTGACTGCAGCCATGAAATTAAAAGATGCTTACTCCTTGGAAGGAAAGTTATGACCAACCTAGACAGCATATTAAAAAGTAGAGACATTGCTTTGTCAACAAAGGTCCGTCTAGTCAAGGCTATGGTTTTTCCAGTGGTCATGTATGGATGTGAGAGTTGGACTATAATGAAAGCTGAGCACCAAAGAATTGATGCTTTTGAACTGTGGTGTTGGAGAAGACTCTTGAGAGTCCTTTGGACTGCAAGAAGATCCAATCAGTCCATCCTAAAGGAGATCAGTCCTGGGTGTTCAGTGGAAGGACTGATGTTGAAGCTGAAACTCCAATACTTTGGCCACCTGATGTGAAGAGCTGACTCATTTGAAAGGACCCTGATACTGGGAAAGATTGAGGGCAGGAGGAGAAGGGGACGACAGAGGCTGAGATGGTTGGATGGCATCACTGACTCAATGGACATGGGTTTGGGTGGACTCCAGGAGTTGGTGCTGGACAGGGAGGCCTGGCGTGCTGCGGTTCATAGGGTCACAAAGAGTAGGACACGACTGAGCAACTGAACTGAACTGATGACTTTATTAAAAGTCATACAAGTGTGTCTACATTAATAGTCTTTATTCAGCATTAAAAAATTGTTATGTGTTGTATATGATGAAGCTTACATTAAAAAAACTGGTCTGAAAACTGAAAATTTGGAATTATGAAACAACCATAACTAGATTTGAGAAGTAAAACTAGGAAAATTTAACAACTATAAAGCACATTGGAAATAGAAATCAGTAAGGTCTTCCTTTATTTTTTCAATATTTTCATGGCTTAATGCAATTGTCATTCTTTTCCAGGCATGACCAACTCCAACATTAGTTTCCTAAGTACATTGCTCTTTATTGTCAAATTGCTTTGAAGCGCCATAAAACTACATATTTTCAAATAAAGCTTTTCTGTTGTTTCAGATCACTTCAGAGATTCTGTAATATCATAATTATGACTACAACATAAATATCATGCCCTGAGTCCTTCAGGCTTCCACTTTGATATTCACAAGCCAGGATTATGAAATTTTAAAATCTATTCTCAAACTTTTATCTCTGACATGAACTTCAAGTATTTTGAAATTTAATAACCGAGATTTGTGACCCCTTCTTCCCTAACCTTATCATGAAGTAGTTGCTGTTGTTCAATCGCTAAGTCATGCCTAACTCTTTGTAACCCCATGGACTGCAGCATGCCAGGCTACCCTGTCATTCATGATCTCCCAGAGTAGAAGATGCACTAAAATACAGTTTGGAAAAAGGAAGAGCCTGGAAGTTAAATCAAAATTCTTCAAGGAATTATAAACACAGCAAAGACTGATCCTCTAAAAAATATACAAAAAGAAAAGCATAAGGTAGTTCAGGAGCCTAAAATCCAGTCCAGTGAAACAAGAGAGAGCCATCCTTAGGAAGCAGTAACTCAGTCAATATCATTCTAATGAACAGCAACAGCCAATCTAAAAGGCTGCTGCTGCTGCTGCTAAGTCGCTTCAGTCGTGTCCTACTCTGTGCGACCTCATAGACAGCAGCCCACCAGGCCCTGCCGTCCCTGGGATTCTCCAGGCAAGAACACTGGAGTGGATTGCCATTTCCTTCTCCAATGCATGAAAGTGAAAAGTGAAAGTGAAGTCGCTCAGTCGTGTCCAACTCTTAGCGACCCCATGGACTGCAGCCTTCCAGGCTCCTCCGTCCATGGGATTTTCCAGGCAAGAGTACTGGAGTGGGGGAGATGCAAAAACAGCAAAGGACAGAGAAAATGTCAAAAGTCAGGCCAGGAAACAAATCATGGAGCACCTTATAAACTAGTAGGGATTTGAGAAATTAACAAGCTTGATAAAGGAAGGTGGGTTAACTCTCACCTTCCTTTGAGATCACTCTCAAAGAAGTTTCTGGAAAGACTCTCAGAATTTATTCATTATTTCATGATAACAAGAGGATCATTAAAGTAGTTGTTCCTTCTTGAGAAGTTCTGAGATGCAAGTCATTATCCCAATAGAGTTTGGGATAAAGAGCCAGGATTTTCCCCAAAATAACAATTTGCTCTTAAAATTTAAGTTGTCCTTTAAGTTACAATAGCCTGGTTTCCGAACCAGGTCATCTCAGTTCTGTCTATAGACATGAAATAGTGTCCATGTTATTTATATAACCTGTCTAAAGAAGATTATATGTAAAATCTAGCATTCCCTTTGTTACCCTCACCAACCGTTAGCAAATTATAGGCACCTAATAAGCACAGTGAAGATTTGAGTGCCTGGGACAGGTTTCAAACTCAGCAACCATGGTTAGCAGTAACTGGTATTAATGAAACACAATCAGCATTAAAACTACTGAAATGTTGTTACCAGATATACAGGATCCAGAAAATGAAGAAGCAACTGGGAATTCCAACAGAAGATCTAAGTCAAGAACCAAAAGTGAGTGCCAGGAATAAGGGCAGGGCATGAAGATAGTGTGAAGACATCATTTACTCTTGACTATGCTTATGTCTGAAGGGCATGAGCTTTGGTTCTCCTACTGTGAAGTGTTTTGTGGACAGTAACCATGTCTACTACACGTCTACTACTACTACAAAATAAAGACAGCAATAGTTACAGAGCAGCCTTTCTTTACGGATTAAAGAAGATACCATATGATAAACTCAATTTAATGATGTGAATCCTAAAGGAAATCAACCATAAACATTCATTGGAAGGACTAATGCTGAAGCTGAAGTTCCAACACTTTGGCCACCTGATGTGAAGAGCCAACTGACTCACTGAAAAAGACCCTGATGCTGGAAAAGATGGAGGGCAGGAGGAGAAAGGGGTGACAGAGAATGAGGTGGTTGGATGGCATTACCAAATCACTGGACCGGAGTTTGAGCAAACTCCAGGAGATAGTAAAGGACAGGGAGGCCTGGCATGCTGCGTGCAGTCCACGGAGCTGCAGAGTCGGACATGACTGAGAGACCGAACAACGGCAAAAACAAATGATGTGAAAGTGTTATTCCTAAATAAATACTAGCTTCTATTAAGTGGTATTTTGTGATATTTTTCCCATTAAACTCTAAGCTGCTTTGAAACAAGACTTTAGTATTCTACATCATTGAATCCCTTCTGTGAAGGTTACAGAACATATCTCAGTATTCCTCTGGAAAGATATCAGTGTCCCCTCCCTTTGAATCTGACTAAGCCTTTGAATATTTCAATCAATAAAAAGTACAGTGAACATGAAACTCTGTGACTTCCAATACTAAGTGATACAGCGTTTCCCTGTCTTCTCAGGACACTAACTTTTGGAGGCCTGAGCTGCTGGTGTCCTAGACCACCAGACTCTGAAAATGCCCAGGCCACAGGGAGAAGTCATTTGTAGGTCATTGATAGTTAATTTTATGTGATAATTTGGTCACAGGGTGCTGCAATTAAACATCATGTCTGGGTGTGTTTGTGATAGTGTTTCTGGATGAGACTAGCATTTGAATTGGTGGACTCAGTAAAGTAAGGTATTCTCCCCATTGTGGGTAGGCACTCTCCATACTGTGAAGGACCTGAATAGAATAAAAGGCAAAGGAAAAGGAATTTGCCCTCTTCCCCCTGCCTCACTGACTGAACCGGGACATTTTATCTCATCTTCTCTGGCCTTCAAACTGAGATTATCACCATCTGCTCCTCTGAGCCTTTGGCTCAGACTGAATTACACCACTGTTCTCCTGGGTCTCCAGACTGCAGAAGGTAAATTCTGGGACTTTTCAGTCACTACAGTCATATGGTTGATACCATATACTGGTTCTGTTTCTATGGAGAACACTGACTAGTAAATGCTTCAGATAAGGTCTCAGCCAACAACCGGCATCACCCACCATTGTTTAGTTGCTAAGTCGCATCCGACTCTTTGTGACCCCATGGACTGCTGCCTACTAGGCTCCTCTGTCCATGGGATCTTCCAGGCAAGAATACTGGAGTGGGTTGCCATTTCCTCTGCCAGGGGATCTTTCCAAGTGAGGGACCAAACCTGTGTTTCCTGCATTGGCAGGTGGATTCTTTACTGCTTAGCCACCAGGGAAGCCACGATCCCATCAAATCACTTCCAACCAGTGAGTCTTCCCAGCTGAAGACCAAGATGTGGTGAAACAACGAAAAGCCATCCTTGCTTTATACTGTTTGTACTGCTGACCCATGGAAGCTATGCATATAACAAAATGGTTGTTTTACATTGCCAAGCCCTCAAGTAGTTTATTATTTAGCAATAGTAAAGGAAAGAGATTTTGATATGTGGAAGTGAAAGGCAGTAAATCAGAAAACATGTGACAACTGCCTTGGAACTGAAGGTTGAAAAGAATCTGGAAGAGACAGGATGACACTGACAAGACTTAGGATACTGCTAGGGAGGGCTTCAACAATAGAGGAACAATGTTATTGGAAAAGGGAAGAAACTGAACTGAATGGTGGCAAAGAGCTTGTTATGGAGCAATAACAAAGAGAATACCTTGGCGATTCTTAGTGTATTTTGGCCCCTTGTAAGTGTTTGCCAAACAAAATCTTAAAAAAATACAATAAAGTTATACCATGTTTGCTATTTTCCTTGATAGAAGCTGAGGTGGAGAGGGAGATAACTTCTAAGATGTTAAAATTAAAAATTCATAATAAGTCAAGATTTTTTGTACTTCTACTTTCTTAGTCTCCTCAGAAATTTATCCATTAAGGAAATATTTTTCCATGTTCTGGCTATTATAAACAGTGCTGCGATGAACATTGGGGAACACATGTCTCTTTCAATTCTAGATTCAAACCTAGATGTCCATCAGCAGATGAATGGATAAGAAAGCTGTGGTACATATACACAATGGAGTATTACTCAGCCATTAAAAAGAATACATTTGAATCAGTTCTAATGAGGTGGATGAAACTGGAGCCTATTATTCAGAGTGAAGTAAGCCAGAAAGAAAAACACCAATACAGTATACTAACACATATATATGGAATTTAGAAAGAGGGTAACAACAACCCTGTATGTGAGACAGCAAAAGAGACACAGATGTATAGAACAGTCTTTTGGACTCTGTGGGAGAGGGAGGGGGGGATGATTTGGGAGAATGGCATTAAAACATGTATAATATCATATAAGAAATGAATCGCCAGTCCAGGTTCGATGCAGGATACAGGAAGCTTGGGGCTGGTGCACTGGGATGACCCAGAGGGATGGTATGGGGAGGGAGGTGGGAGGGGGGTTCAGGATGGGGAACAGGTGTACACACGTGGCGGATGCATGTTGATGTATGACAAAACCAATACAACATTGTAAAGTAAAAAAAAATAATAATAATTTAAAAAATTTTTTTTAAAAAGGAAATATTTTTCTTCATATTTTAGGGCTAGTACATAGAATAATGAGGGTGACTTAGATTCCCCACTTTGTGAAAATACTGGTCATATAGAAATACAAAGCAGAAAACACAAACTTCAAGATGCTGCATATTTGAGAATATCACCTTTTTCTCCAAAGAAAACTGTATGTGAGAAAACCTTTTTTTTTTAAAAAAAAGTACCTGCCATTCAAGGTTAATCTTTTAGAATTAATTATATTTAGCCAGAAAATAATGCCGAACATATCCATATAAGAACATGTATTTCAAAAGGAAAAGCATTAGTAACTAATGCTTAGGTGGAGCAAGAAGGAATGGAGAGCATCTAATTAGTTCCAATTAGCCATGCAGGAGGATTACTCTCCAGGTAAAATTACCTTATAATGAGGTGATTAACCTCTTTGGAAAGAGTTCAAGATAGACTTACTTTACACTTAATATGTCTCATAAAGAACTGGTATAACAAGGGTCCTCAAGGATCCACGCCAGGGATAATTTTTAACAGGAATCAATAGATTTTATTTTGGAAAGCCCCCAAATATTTCTACTGTTATTACTGATGGAATAAATCCTAAAGCATCTGGATACTATAAATGAGGCATTTAAACTTCATATCAAATTAACTAACTTATCTGGGACTAACTTTATCTATACTAAAGAATGTAGGAATTGAACTCTTAATGAATTACAAATGCTAGCCTCTAGATTACCGATGAACAACTAAAGGAAAAAAATTTCTGTTCTTCACACTGGTCAGCGTTACAAGCTCTTTTGCCAAAATCTTTTGTCCACTGTCTAATTAGTGCCGTGGATCCCCTCAGCCCCTAGAGCACATTTGGTTCTTGTTACAGTTAGACTAATGCTAAACCGGGAAAGGGGCCTGAACACAAAGGAAAGAGAAGCTTCAGTATTTCCAACACTAAAACACTTGGTAAACTGAGGGCAGCGTTCTTAGAGCTCTATCCTCAATTCAGAGCTTAAAAAACAGCAGCTTCAACTTATGGCTAGGCTTATCTTTGGTTTTTCTCTTAAAATCGATCATTTATCATGGACTTCTTGAAATTATATATATATATATGTACACCTTTATATATATTACATATATATATGCTGTCAGCTTAAACAAGAAATAATTTAGTGTTTCAATTTGATAATTATTTTCTGAAAGATTCCATGTACACAAAGAATCTATAATAATGAGCAGAAATTCTTTTTAAATTGCCTTCAGTTTAAATTCTTCCCTGTAAGAAAATACTTTATATCTTTGATTATTTATGTCTTGGATTATTCAGTTGTGACTTTTTAGACATCATCTCTGAATTAACCACTGTTACTTCACAAATCTGGTTTCTTAATTTGGTATCCTAGGAATTGTGTTTGTGTGTGAGTCAAAAGTTTTGCATAAAACACTTGCAAATTCATGTAAAGCAAAAACACAAATCCTGAGAATAGAGAGGCAAAATCAAGGAGGAAAAATTTGGAATATTTGCATGGAGATGATATTAATAAAACATCTAAAAGTATCTTGCAAACAGAAACTAACACTGTTTCTTCTTCAGCTAAATCAGATAATATATAAGCAATATATTGTACAATACTCTTTAGAGCTCAATGTTCACCTTAGCTTGGGAGCCCCATAAAATATCCCTCTGTACTCTTACAATGTAGACTTTTCTCCCAGTTTACATTCTTCTGCAGGACCTAGAACCATTTATGGTTTTTGTATAACCCCAAATTCATTTTCCTCATTTGTCTTAGAGAGTTTAAAAATTTAACATCTGGTGCACTGCCCATCACATGAAAAGAACTACTTATTAAATGTCAACCAAATCAATAGCAGATACTGATATTTTATCCAACTTCAAGACCATCACTATTCCTTCTGTTACTCCTCTGCAGTGTCAAAAATAAACAAACCAAACAAACAAAAAGAAGAGAGCAGGAATAAGAAAGCCGGAGAGAATGAAGAAAAGGCAGAATGAGAGGCAAAGATGGAAGAAAGGTTACTGAATCTTCCTGATTCATGCTCCAGTTCTCACTCACTCTATTCCAAAGAGTTATCTTACAAACATGGTTTTGAACAACTCTGATATAAAAGTTAGCATTTCAGTTTAATGGTACCAGGAAATAATGCACAAAGATTCAGGGGAAGCGAATCTCTTGTGTCAGAGGGCACATGGCTTTAACTCGCTTAACCATTTACATTTCCATCTGCTCAGATCAGACACATATTTAATGAGTTTCAACATACAGATGAAACTATACAGATAGGATAGCATAGTAACTAAATTATTTTAACTTCTGTATTACAAATACAGCAATAAGACATACAATTATGAAAAACTTAATATATGTATGATATGAAAAGCTGAAACTCTCAGAAAATATATATAGCATAAGTGTACACAAATAAATAACTCTATGGAACACAAATGTACATTTGCATCCCCATGGACTATATAAGCCTGCCAGGGTCCTCTGTCCATGGAATTCTCCAGGCAAAAATATTGGAGTGGGTAGTCATTCCCTTTTCCAGGGAATCTTCCTGACCCAGGGATAGAATCTGGGTCTCCTGCATTGCAGGCAGATACTTTACCAACTGAGCCACCAGGGAAGGTGTGTATATATGTGCACAAAAGTATAAATCTATAGTTTATATACCCATCCATTTAACTATGCAATATGTCTTATATGAGGGTAAGAGTTTAGCCATCTGGAAAAGCTGACCTAATAATGCTTATACAAAAAATGAAAGAAGTGTTATTTAAATGATATAATTGAGTAGTCATTCTAAGTGCCAATGAAAAAAGAGTACGTTTTGTTTTTAAACATAGATCAAAGTTGGCTAGGTACACAGAAAATAAAGACATAAAAATGCTTTAGGTCATGAGAATCTCATGGTATATAATTCTGTCCAAAACGTCCCTGTTCAATGTGAAAAATTCTAATGAATACAGCTTTATTCAAAATACTAAATGACAAATATTCAAAATTTTAATATCAATAGTGTCATTTCCCTAGTTGGTTTTTAAAAGATGGTATCATTTACAAATGTGGAAGTTTACAATGAAACATAATCTGTATTTTTAAATAGAAAAAATGTTTCACTATGCAATAATGAAGTTGTCTTGACTGGTGGATGCAAAAGTGGGGCCAAAGGCCTAAAATACAATGCCACACAGAATTTGAACATTGCTTGTGAAGCTTTGAACATTTATTTTATTGAATTCTAAGAATATATCGGGCTTCCCAGGTGGCACTAGTGTTTAATGAACATAGCTGCCAATGCAGGAGACAAAAGAGACATGGGTTCAATCCCTGGGTCAGGATGATCCCCTGGAGAAGGAAATAGCAACCCATTCCAGTATTCTTGCCTGGAAAATTCCATGCAGAGGACTCTAGTGGGTTACAGTCAATGAAGTAGCAAAGAATTGGACAAACTAATCAACTGAGCACACACACACAAGAATATATTATGGCTGGTTTTGACTGATAAAAAATATTTGTGTAGTAAAATATCTCTTCAGGTTGTTATAATTTAGGCAAGATTAAATTTTATTGTCTTTTACTTAATATCACATGATATACAACTGCAAAACAATTATTGTATATACATGTATACACAGAGGTAAGACAGAGAGATCTTTTCTATTCACTCTTTAGTTAAACACCATCACAGGGTACGTGCTGGCTCAGTCACTTCAGTCGTATCTGACTCTTTGCAACATTATGGATTCTCGCTTGCCAGGCTCCTCTGTCCACGGGGATTCTCCAGGCAAGAACATTGGAGTGGGTTGCCATGCCCTCCTCCAGGGGATCTTCCCCACCCAGGTATCAAACCCATGTCTCTTATGTCTCCTGCACTGGCAGACGGGTTCTTTACCAGTAGCACCACATGGGAAGCCCAAGGTAATATTAATAACTGAGAATTACATATTGTTAACCTATAAAGTTGATAATACAAGTGTTACAACAAATCTATAAGTAAGCATGTGCTATTAATTAGCAAAGCATTCACAGTGCTCAGGGATTTATATAGGAAAAATTTGTTAACACTGCTGGCTGAGGTCTTGGGATATTAAATACATGAATACAGAAAAATCTTTTAGTACCTAAAAGAAAAGTTATTTAGAATCAAGACTCCTTGTAGGCATACTTCAACTTTCTTTCCATTATCTTTCTTGGCAATAAGTAATTAAGATATTTCAAAAACAAATACACCACTTAATAATGTATAATTTAATGAATAAATTTAGTAAATATCTATTCACTGCTCATTATATTCCATGCACTACATAGATACTAAAGTCCCAGAGAGAAAGAGTCTCATTCCATGATCTCCCGAAGCCTATTATCAGGGAAAGAAGTCAAGAATCACTCCACAGCATAAGTGTGTTCTTAAAGGCAGAGGCAAATCTTCTAAATTCATGTTGACTATTACTTTGAGCAATCTGCAGAGCACAAATTCTTTTCAAAATTAGGTTTTATTAATATAGTGGTGGTGGCTTAGTCTCTAAGTCGTGTCTGACTCTTGCAACCACATGGACTGTAGCCCACCAGGCTCCTATGTCCAAGGGATTCTCCAGGCAAAGAAACTGGAGTGGGTTGCCAATTCCTTCTCCAGGGGATCTTCCTGACCCAGGAATTGAACCTGGGTCTCCTGCGTTTCAGGAAGATTCTCTACCAACTGAGCTGTGAGGGAAGCCCCTTATTAATACGGTAGTATCAAATTATTAGTCCGGAACACTAATTTTTCAGTTTTGTTTCTTCTCACATATTTAGAAGGCAAGGCTCTCTGACATATCTTATATCATTACCTAGATTCTTAGTTAAAATGCATTATTAAAATTTACATACCAATTTAAGTTTTCTATTTACAGATTTCTTCATAAAACAGCAGAAAGTAGGACAGAAATAAGGCTCATACCTTTGAACAGGGGACTAAGAAAATGATCTTTGTTTCATTCAGAGAGTTAGAGACAAGATACTTTTAAGTGATCAACATGATATAATGAAACAGCATCTTTGTGGAGCACTGCTAGCCCTCGGTGTTTGATAGCAGGTGCATTAAGTGTTGTATGTTAAGAATTGGAATTTGTACTCTAAAAACAAGTTATGACTACATTATTAAGAAGTTTCTGCAAATCACTAAGGCTTTTTCTATAGTTAGCTGCATTTTGCATATTACTTATAAGTCCTTGTTAATTTTACACAGATTTATACATAGAATTCAACCATTTTCTCCAAATTATTATAACCCTTCATAATTATGTTAATATATATTTTAATGTGTTTATGTGCAGTTAATTTTTTTAGGAAAAGCAAAAACTTAAAACGCTTCTTCTAAATAAATTGGGAAAGGTATAATGAATTTGAATTATGAGCAAAAGACATAGTAGCACAGACACTTCAAGAATTATTTTTTCCAGCCTAAAAGAACAGAAATATTTATTTAAATTCAGTTTGATTAAAGACTATCTTAAAGTTTAGAAAGTTGAAAAGCACATTCCTTTTAACAGTTAACATAGATTTATGTAGAAATTTTGGAAAAAAATATGATATAAACCTCTCAACTAGCACTTGCTTAAGCACCACCAGAAAAATAATTATCTTTCCCAGTTCTTTCAATTTCTGTCGTAAGAAGCATAGAGAACAGAACTATATATTTTGGTAATTGATTTCCTTAAGATAATGTTAGAAACATCATGTTCTTTAAAATATAAATGAATTTCAAGGTGAGCATGCTAGAGGATAATACTAATGGCATATGATTTATTGTGACAAGAGATCTGATCTGAAACACCATTATTAGGAATACTTAAAAAAATCCATTTGCAAATTCCTGAAAATATGAAAGTGCCATATCTGAACCTGTATCGATGTTGAAATCTAGAAAGTTGTCCTTGTGAGTATGAAAGTACTTGTGCACACTATCTGGCCTTCCTCTTCATATAAATTTATTAGAAAATTTTTATATTCTGAATATGCTGCATTGTAGTGTGGGGAATTACCTAAATGCTCATAACACTGAGTGAAGGCAATCTACAAAAGTTCAGAGTCAATATATACGGATAGTTAACTTGGTAATGTATATAATTTTAGGGCTGACTGTTACCTTAAAAAAAATAGCAATAATTCTCTGAGCAACTACTGATATAGCTGGCATTCTTTGAACTCATACTAGAAACGTGTGAGCTATGTCAATATAGAAGGGATTTTCTATGTTATTACCGTTCTAAATGAAATACTCCCTTTATATAAGCGAGAGTTACTTTTGACTTAAATTTACACTTACGCTTCAGTAAGATGCAGTTTTACATCTTCTAAACTTGGGATACATAAGCACATTGTAGTCAATGATATCTAACCACATGTTAGGCAGTGAGCAATGTCATAGATTAGTACTGCAGTTAATAATAAAAAATTTAAATAGACATATATGAATAATAGGAGTCTTCATTATTAAAATAATTAAAATTATTCTGGAGAACAGAATTGATTAGCTTTGCAGGAGCATTATAAAACTGGCACTCTAATAAAGGCCATCAAACTTGAGCATCTCATAAATATATCGATACACTGCTCTGTACTCTTCTCCTTTCTCCCTCCCCGTCGCACATGTCTCTCTTTCTATTTCTCTGGTTTTCTCCACTCTCTCCCTCATCCTATCTCTGTTGAATAAGTTTGGAACAAAAATTTCCCCCCTTAAGCATATTTTAATGCATTGATGGGCTTTTAAATTGTAAAACTCCTAAAGGGGTGCACTGCATGCAGCATTTCTCAAATAGCATCTTTTTGGCTTGAAACCTATTTTAATATATGAATATCAACATATGAAAGACTCATAGAATGGCACTGGGGAGCATAAGATAGTTGATTCTATTTCCAGTACATTCAAGTTGGATCATCAAGTGCTAAAATACTTACAAAGTAAATGTAATTTTATTATTACATCATTTTTACATAAATTTCATGAAATAAAATTAAATCTTGTAAAATGAAAATGTATATTCTAGATATAAAGAAAAATGGTGTAAAGTTTTAAAGAAGTTACTTTGACTTAATTTTGTAATATAGATGGCATAAAATTAAAATACTGCAATAAAAATTCAGTATCCATCCCATCCACTTCTTTCCCTTTTCCAGAAGAAACCAAAGTTAAAAGATTTTTGCAAATCTTTCTAAAGATATTATATGCACATATACATATTTATTATATACTTTTTTTCCATTTTCCTTAAGACAAAATCAAGATACTTGAACTATGAAAGAAAAAGTAAACCATAGCATCATGATTTATCATCTGTAGGGTAGGAAGATCTCAAGGTGATACCTGGGGTACATTTTAGAAATACATTTTCATGTGTCTTGCTAAAACATTTAATATAGATCAATATAATGAAAAATTAGATAGGATCTTGCATGAAACTATTTAATATGATAATTCTTATATAAAGTAGTACACTAAAGTCTATTGTTAAAACATCTAAAATAGATTTAAAATACATTCATGTATTATGGAATCACATGGAAGAAAAGTATGTCAATCTCCTGGTGTATAACAAAACTGAAATAAACAGAAGAATTTTCAGTACTTGTAAGTGTTCTATAACACTCATGTTATAATGTCAACCTAGCCAAATAGAGAGATGCCAGGGCCTTTGACTTTGAACATTAATATATAAATCAGTTAAATATGTATATATAAATGTTGACTATTATTTTGTAACTGTGAAATGAACAGAGTAGAAATGGGTATAATTAAACAAAATACACTTTTGCCCAAAATTTCCTGGGTAGTGGGGTGGAGATGGCCATATTTCCTTCTAGAAATGGGGAAGATAACAAAGCCCATCTTTCTCAATTTCCCTGAATATCAGCAAAAGTCAGTATCTACATTTCTGAGGAAATAATGTCTGTGTATTGTTATAGCAGCAAAACTAATTTTGGCTTTCAAGGGCTTTTGCTCTGAAGAGAAAGTCTTTAACAGTAGTTTTTGTCAGCACTTATATTTCTCTGGTTAATTTTCCATTTAGCTGAAGCCAATACAGGACTGATAGTACAAAAATTAGAGGTCTTATATGATACCTGTGGAATGTACAGTTACTCAGCATGACCAAACCAGAGCCGCGTGATTCTCCTTCAGATTTAGGATGATCACCCCTCACATACTGGGCCACGTAAAGGCTTCCAGTGTATCCTAATAACTACCTTCACCTTATACTTGATATCTGTCTTCTCAGTATGAAAATGGACCAAAGATGACCACATTGTATTCCCCCTTATAACCTCCCTAAAATTTAGCAAGGAAAATTAAATATGTTTACATTTATGTCTTAATACTTATACACATGGCAAGCCCTATTCAGTCATTCACATGTTAAATGCTTTATATCATACAGTGACCCTTTTTATGACACAGTCCATCAACAGCAACCATAATTACAATGAATCATTTTTTCATCTTACCTACTATTGAATTTTTCTGGGTGTTTCTCTCTCATGATATGGAATCTGTGTGCAATGGAAGCATCCTAAGGAGAGAAAGAGAAACAAAAGACAGGACAGTTTATGATCCTAATATCTTGTGGAAACAATTAAAAGAGAAAAAATTAAAGAATAATAGTTTAAATTAACCTTTCCTAAAAAATACCATTGTCAAGAAGATATTGTGTAATTAGGCAGAAACGAGTAATACACGTAAATTCTGTACAAGTATGAATTAGTCACTGTTGGTTACTTTTCATATTTACTTCAAGGAATTAATTTCTATATAATGCATACACCTCCTGTACATGCTTTTGGTCTATGCTTAAAGAATGTTTAAAATAGTTCATATGTACATAAATGCCAAAAAATATTTAAAATTCTTGTTATACAAAAGCTAGAAAGATGGTGTAAGTGGAGAAATGATCGGGTGCAGAAGCTCTTAGTCTCCTCATCTTTTGAGATTAATTATGGTAAAAAATATAATGTGAACGTTTTTATCTGGTACAGGTAAGTTTGAAACATGACTTCAAAGTTTGTTAAGAGTGTACTGGATGTGTAGTTATTAACTGCTCATTCCACAAGCTACTTTCAGACTTATCTTGATTACCAGAGAAAAATAACAAAGGGGAAATTTACTTTTGGAAAATTGGTGACAAGTGTATCTAAACTCTGAGATCCCAAATATACCAGTTCCACACCCTAATGGATGTTTCTTCCATTTAGGAAATGCATTCAGAATTTCTATGACACAGAATCACACAATATGTGAGACTGGTGGAATATTGTGATTCATGCTTCTCAACTTGCTGTTCTTTCTGACTTTTAATAGTTGTCTCTATTATTCTAAGCAAGGAGATATTTTCCCTTTCTTCATCAACACATGATTAATCACTCCAATGAGAAACTAATATATTTACCAGTCATCTCAGAAGAAATGGGGCAATTTTAGCGAATAACTGTTAATTTTGTTTCCTAGTAGGGATAAAAGAAAAAGAAAAACCAAACACAAAGGAAATAAAGAAGCTGTGTATTTGAAAGAATCCTGAAAACACTAATCAAGGATTAAAAGTCTAATGAATGAAATGAAAAGGCTAATGTGCTTACTCATGCATAACAAAGCATTAGCCACAAGAGAGGGACCAATGCCCTCTGCAGATGGCAGACAGAGTGCTGCTTTCCCCCAAGATAGAGATGTGATAGAACTCTAAATGTTTTTGTATATTTTATCCTCTAAAAATTGTTGAGTAATTGAATTAATCCACAAGGGTAAAGGACACGAAGGTATAGACAGATATGTAGTGAAACAACACTTGTAAAATAAAAGTTATCGAAAAATTCTATGTTTTGATATTCTGATATAATTTTGTTATACACACATGGTCAATTTCCTGGTTTGCCAAGTATGGATATCAAGGTGTTCACTCTTATTAGTCCAGTAGCTTTGAAAAAAATTTTTCACTAATAACTCATAAAAATACATTTTAAATAAAGCAAAGTTCTGTTGCTATGGTATGAAATTATAGGAAAAATCTGAGTTGGGCTATTATTGGTGTATTATACAGCGTTATCATTAATTAATTTTTAAAAATCATTTATTTTGATTTTATCCCTAATCTGGTTCAAAATCGATTTGGAATACCTTATTATGTAGTTAAATGCCTTCATCCAATAGACTATTTAAACAAAACTAAAGAAACATGAATCGAGTACTAAGAATGAATGGTCAATATTAGTTATCCACAGGGATATGATCAGTGAATTTACCTCTGCTTGAATTATTTGCTTCTAAGTTATAGAAGTGAAACTTTTAAAAGTAGATTGCTTCATAAGCATATATTTTTGCAATAATAGATCTCTTCCTTTCCAAAACAACATAAATAGGACAGATGGAGGGAGGGAGGGAGGGAGAAGAAGAGAAGAGAAAGGAGAGGATCAGATCAAAAGACCATTTATGTAGACTGGACTATAACTGACTAAATTCCTAGAAATACAGAACAACACACAGCCAAAGACAAACTTCGACTTAGCTCCTCTATTTCCAAGACACTCAGGCAATGAATCATGTAGGAAAGAGACGGGGGAAATAAAAGCTAGTGAAGAACACTGGCATGCCTTTTCCTTGTGTTGAATGGGTCCCACCACAAAGAGAGAGCTGGCATTGCTGAGTAAAGGATGGATAAGGAACAATGACAGCAGGTGTTCATTTGGATGAAAACTCAGACTAAATTCCCATGGGACCCTGTCCCTTTGGCATAACCCCAAGAGGCTTCAAAGAGAACTGCCAAACCCTGCAAACTTACCCAGCAGCCATATTTCAGGGACACTAAAGGTTCTCTAAGAACTAAATAATAAAACACAGGCTTCCCAAGTGGCGCAGTGGTAAAGAACCTGCCTGCCAATGCAGGAGATGTAAGAAACATGGGTCTCATCCCTGGGTCAGGAAGATTCCCCAGAGGAGGAAATAGCACTCACTTCAGTATTCTTATTTGGAAAATTCCATGGACAGAAGAGCCAGATGGGCTAAAGTCCATGGGTTCACAAAAGAGCTGAACACTACTGAGTGTGCACACACACACAATGTTGGTTTTTTACATGAACTTTGCCCTTTCAGGCTCTCTATATTGCAGGTTTTAGGAAACAAAACCTAAACTGGCATCTCTTTCATATCCTGGAATGGTTAAATGTTGAGTTCAGACAGACTTTCACTTTCAAGACTTGTTACTTTGAGCAAATTACTTATTTACCATGAGTCACGGTTTTCTTATCTTTACAAGAAGATACTAATACCCCTTTATAAAAGTACTGTGGTGAGATATTTTTCGATTATTTTGTATAGCAATTGCAATAGTCTTCTGTATAACTAGGGTATTCATATATCCTATACCCACATTAGAATGTTACTGAAAGTTAAGGAGAATGCTAAAAAATAGTTGAATTTGATAATTTTGAAAGATATATTTACTGACTCTCAATTTGGTTTTATTATTTCCTGAATTTTAAAAAAATTTCATCTTAATTTAAAAAATAAAACCAGATAGAGGAAATAAAACTTATTCATTTTTTTAAAGCAAAAAAATTAAATCTCATTAGGTTGATTTTCAAAGCAGAGTATTTTGTGTAGTACTTTATAATTTATATATATATGTAAATATGTACGTATGTGTGTGCATATATATGCATACATATATAAATATGTATATACATATAAATATATATACACATGCATACAAATATATCAAAGAATTAGCTTCTTAGCCATATCTACCTTTAATACTCTGTACTGGTATTTTTCTAAAGACTAATTTTTTTCTTTTCCTATGAGAGCTTATTTTTTTTTTTTTAAATGAAGTTACCCTAAATCTCCAAAGTTGCATTTTAAGTTATGAAAAAGTTGATTATTTTCTGTAGGTTATAACATTTTAAATAGAGCAAACAAAATTTCTGAGATATCTATAAACAGCAAACTCTACTAAGAAGAGGACATTATCAATACTAATCTTTTACTTGAGATGTAAAATATACTTACCCAAATATTATCATAGGTACTATATTTTTAATTCATTTAAAGAATATTTCTCTGACAATTATTTTTACAAAATTTGACAAATACTTTATTTCTGAATATTATAGCAAATTAAACATTTTCTCAATTCCATTACAGTTTAGGATAGAATATAAATCTAATGAATGACAAATGGATATTATCAAGAGTTATTCCAAATGCAACCATAGAATTTAAAATTAAACTTTGTATACTAGATGAATTTTCATTGATTTCCTGAAGTAGTTCAGTTCCTCCTTAGTTTTGGATGAATAAATGACTTCCTGTGTGTGAGTTTTTTTTTTTCTTTAATAACTGTGATTTCTTCAAGAGCTTCAAGAGCTGAAATGTGTGATGTTCCATTTGTTATTTTTTGAATATTTTTCAAAGATTTTCAAATGAAATTTTGATGTGTTATTTACATATAATAAAGTTTACCAGTTTTAAGTGTACAATTAAATGTCTTGAGGAAGGTTTTAATAACTACTGTCAACAATCACGATACACAAAATTTCCATCACCCCAAAAGTTCCATAAGGCCCTTTGCATTTATGTACTTTCATACATATATACATATACAAACCACTGATTTGCTGTCTTTATAGTTTGTCTTTTCTAATACTTCCTGTAAATGGAAATTAAAAGTACTCTCATGTCTGGCTTCTTTCATTTACTATAATGTCTTTCAGATTCAGTCATTTGTTCCAATGTCAGGGGTTTGTCCCTTTTAATTGCTAAGTAGTATTCTATTAAATAAGTATACCACAAGCTGTTTGTTTATTCATTAATTGCTGACATTTGGCTTTTATGCATAAAAGTGCTATGATCTTTTGAGCACAATTCTTTTTGTACACATGTGTGATTATGTCTTTGTGTAAAAAGTTAGGAATGAGACTGCTGTGTTCGATGGTATGAGTATATTTAACTTTATATAAAATAAAAACATCACCTTATTTTTCAAAGTACTTGTACTATTTTGCATTCCTACTAGTAAAGTATGTGAATTCCAGTTACTCGACATCTTTACCCACACTCCACATCTACAGCCAGTCTTGATAGACTTTTTAAATTTTACCCTCCTAAGAAACAGTATTCTGTTTTAGAGCGTTAACCCTTATTGAATCACACTATCTGCTTCAGTACAAGGGTCTGTCAATTCTGGCAAAATTATAGGATTTCAAAGTTCTGGTACAGATTTAATAAATACTTCCAGCTTTATCACAATTCATTCATTCTCACAGCTTTTAGATATCTTCTCAGCTTTGCTATATTCAACAATTACAAAAGAGCAATGAGCACTTTGAAAGTCCATTTGTGCATTCAACTCAACACTCATCCCATGCACAGCCTCAGGGATTTCAAAGGATTTTTTTTTTAATTCCTTCAAAAGATATTCAGAGAATATCTTAGGGTATCTCTTTATAAAGAACTAGAGCTCTCAAATTGATTATGATCTCTTTTTTTTTTGTTGTTAAAGTGAAGTAAAATTGTTAGTTGCTTCAGTCTGTCCAACTCTTTGTGACCCTATGGACTGTAGCCCTGGAGGTTCCTCTGTCCATGGGATTCTCCAGGCAAGAATACTGGAATGGGTTGCCATGCCCTCCTCTAGGGGAACTTTCAGACCCAGGGACTGATATGTAGTATTAGTTAATTAGTTGCTCAGTCATGTCCAACTCTTTGCAATCCCATGTACTGTAGCCTGCCGGGCTCTTCTGTCCATGGAATTATCTAGGCAAGAATATTGGAGTGGGTAGCCATTCTCTTTTCCAAGGGATCTTCCCGACCCAGGTATTGAACCTGGGTCTCCTGCATGGCAGGCAGATTCTTTATCATCTGAGCCACCAGGGAAGCCAATATACTTTAAATAAAAGCAATATTTAAAAATTCAATGTATATAAAAGTATATGAAATGTGAAAGACCCACTTTTCCCCAATTTTAATTCTGAGAGATAATAACCGAGGTCCTTTCTATGCATCATTTTGAAAACAGCCTATCTAAAAATCATAAATGTATGAAAATACATATGCACAACTGTATATTTACAAAAATAGACATACGAACTGTGCTGAAACTTGGATTTTTTTTCACTTATCAATAAAGCATATATATATCCAGGAAACAGGAATTTTCCTAATGTTTTTAATGCCTGTAGCCTATTGCCCTTAATAGATGTGCTATTATTTATGCAGCTATCTCCTTTTTGTAGTGGTTTAGGTTTACTATTTTGCTACCAAAATCAATATATAATGTTTTGTTACCAAATTCTATACAACCTTCATGCATCTCTGTGAATATATATTTACAACAAATACTCAGAAGTGGAATTCCTGGCTGAAAGTGTAGGTAAGTATTATGTTTTATTGTGTAGTGAAAAATTATGCTCTAAAATGTTAACACATTCCCACTAACAGTGTCTAACGTGACTAGTCATCATTAAGTTTATCAACTTCTGAATTTGATGGGCTAAAAAGTATTGACACAATTGTTTAAATAAACTTTGTCATTGTTGATTGAAGTTGATGATCTTTTCATATGATTTTGTTCATATTTATTCATTTGTGGACTACCTACTTAAGTATGTTACCCATTTTGTCTATGTACATTAAGAAACTATTTATATTAATAACCATAGTGAGGAAATAGTACTTAAATATTTACTACTACTGACAGAATGTGGTCCACTGGAGAAGGGAAGGACAAACCACTTCAGTATTCTTGCCTTGAGAACCCCATGAACAGTATGAAAAGGCAAAATGATAGGATACTGAAAGAGGAACTCCCCAGGTCAGCAGTATGCTGACCCCAATATGCTACTGGAGATCAGTGGAGAAATAACTCCAGAAAGAATGAAGGGATGGAGCCAAGCAAAAAGAATACCCAGTTGTGGATGTGACTGGTAATAGAAGCAAGGTCGGTTGCTGTAAAGAGCAATATTGCATAGGAACCTGGAATGTCAGGTCCATGAATCAAGGCAAATTGGAAGTGGTCAAACAAGAGATGGCAAGAGTGAACATTGACATTCTAGGAATCAGCGAACTAAAATGGACTGGAATGGGTGAATTTAACTCAGATGACCATTACATCTACTACTGTGGGCAGGAATCCCTCAGAAGAAATGGAGTAGCCATCATGGCCAACAAAAGAGTCTGAAATGCAGCACTTGGATGAAATCTCAAAAATGAAAGAATGATCTCTGTTCATTTCCAAGGCAAACCATTCAATATCACAGTGATTCAAGTCTATGCCCTAACCAGTAATGCTGAAGAAGTTGAAGTTGAACGGTTCTATGAAGACCTACAAGACCGTTTAGAACTAACACCCAAAAAAGATGTCCTTTTCATTATAGGGGACTGGAATGCAAAAGTAGGAAGTCAAGAGATACCTGGAGTAACAGGCAAATTTGGCCTTTGAGTACAGAATGAAGCAGGGCAAAGGCTAATTGAGTTTTGGCAAGAAAATGCACTGGTCATAGCAAACACCCTCTTCCAACAACACAAGAGAAGACCCTACATATGGACATCACCAGATGATCAACATTGAAATCATATTGATTATATTCTTTGCAGCCAAAGATGGAGAAGCTTTATACAGTTAACAAAAACAAGACCAGGAGCTGACTGTGGCTCAGATCATGAACTCCTTATTGCCAAATTCAGACTTAAATTGAAGAAAGTAGAGAAAACCACTAGACCATTCAGGTATGACCTAAATCAAATCCCTTACAATTATACAGTGGAAGTGAGAAATAGATTTAAGGGCCTAGATCTGATAGATAGAGGGCCTGATGAACTATGGAATGAGGTTCATGACATTGTACAGGAGACAGGGATCAAGACCATCCCCATGGGAAAGAAATGCAAAAAAGTAAAATGGCTGTCTGGGGAGGCCTTACAAATAGCTGTGAAAAGAAGAGAAGTGAAAAGCAAAGGAGAAAAGGAAAGATACAAGCATCTGAATGCAGATTCCAAAGAATAGCAAGAAGAGATAAGAAAGCCTTCCTCAGTGATCAATGCAAAGAAATAGAGGAAAACAATAGAATGGGAAAGACTAGAGATCTCTTCAAGAAAATTAGAGATACCAAGGGAACATTTCATGCAAAGATGGGCTGGATAAAGGACAGAAATAGTATGGACCTAACAGAAGCAGAATATATTAACAAGAGGTGGCAATAATACACAGAAGAACTGTACAAAAACAGATCTTCACGACCAAGATAATCACAATGGTGTGATCAGTGACCTAGAGCCAGACATCCTAGAATGTGAAGTCAAGTGGGCCTTAGAAAGCATCACTACGAACAAAGCTAGTGGAGGTGATGGAATCCCAGTTGAGCTATTTCAAATCTTGAAAGATGATTCTTTGAAAGTGCTACACTCAATATGCCAGCAAATTTGGAAAACTCAGCAGTAGCCACAGGACTGGAAAAGGTCAGTTTTCATTCCAATCCCAAAGAAAGGCAATGCCAAAGAATGTTCAAACTACCACACAATTGCACTCATCTCACACGCTAGTAAAGTAATGCTCAAAATTCTTCAAGCCCGGCTTCAGCAATATACGAACCGTGAACTTCCAGATGATCAAGCTGGTTTTAGAAAGGCAGAGGAACCAGAGATCATATTGCCAACAACCGATGGATCATGGAAAAAGCAAGAGAGTTCCAGAAAAGCATCTATTTCTGCTTTATTGACTATGCCAAAGCCTTTGACTGTGTGAATCACAATAAACTGTGGAAAATTCTGAAAGAGATGGGAATACCAGGCCACCTGACCTGCCTCTCGAGAAATTTGTATGCAGGTCAGGAAGCAACAGTTAGAACTGGACATGGAACAACAGACTGGTTCCAAATAGGAAAAGGAGTACATCAAGGCTGTATATTGCCACCCTACTTATTTAACTTATATGCAGAGTACATCATGAGAAATGTCGGGCTGGAAGAAGCACAAGCTGGATCAAGATTGCCGGGAGAAATATCAGCAACCTCAGATATGCAGATGACACCACCCTTATGGCAGAAAGTGAAGAGGAACTCAAAAGCCTCTTGATGAAAGTGAAAGTGGAGAGTGAAAAAGTTGGCTTAATGCTCAACATTCAGAAAACAAAGATCATGAGATGGGGAAACAGTGGAAACAGTGGCCAAGTTTATTTTTCTGGGCTCCAAAATCACTACAGATGGTGACTGCAGCCATGAAATTAAAAGACGCTTACTCCTTGGAAGGAAAGTTATGACCAAACTAGATAGCATATTCAAAAGCAGAGATGTTACTTTGCCAACAAAGTCCATCTAGTCAAGGCTTTGGTTTTTCCAGTGGTCATGCATGGATGTGAGAGTTGGACTGTGAAGAAAGCTGAGCCCTGAAGAATTGATGCTTTTGAACTGTGGTGTTGGAGAAGACTTTTGAGAGTCCATCAGACTGCAAGGAGATCCAACCAGTCTATTCTGAAGGAGATCAGCCCCTGGAAATCTTTGGAAGGAATGATGCTAAAGCTGAAACTCCAGTACATTGGCCACCTCACGCGAAGAGTTGACCATTGGAAAAGACTCTGATGCTGGGAGGGATTGGGGGCAGGAGGAGAAGGGGACGACAGAGGATGAGATGGCTGGATGGCATCACTGACTCGATGGACGTGAGTCTGAGTGATGGACGATGGTGCGATGGTGATGGACAGGGAAGCCTGGCATGCTGCGATTCACGGGGTCGCAAAGAGTCGGACATGACTCAGCAACTGAACTGAACTGAACTGAACTACTGAAGCACTGTTTTAAAAGCTTTATATGTAGTATTTAATTTAATCCCATAAAAATTTTTATGAGCTAACTATTGTTATCTAGCATTACAAATAGGAAATAGGATTACAGAACTTTTAATCATCCCAGACCTTATGAGAAAGGGCTGTAGAATTAACAATTGAATATAAGAAATATCATTAAAATGCAGGCATTTCATACCCTTTTCACTAGTATAGAAAAAGTCATGCATTGCAAATATTTCACAAGTCTGTTTTTTTACTTTTTACCTTGTAGAGTTTAAACTATATTTCAGTTATATCAACATTTTCTGAGTTTTGAGTCATGCTTAGAAATCTCTTTCTTTTCTCCAATTTAGGAATAATACTACTTTTTTATATCTTGCCATTATTGTTAGGGGAAGCACACTGATTGAAACCTCCCAACCTAGCCAGGCACCATAGTAACCATTTGCACGAGTTTTATGACAAGAGATCCTGATAAGGAATACGGAACTAATAAGCCACCACCAACCAGAAGAGTTCAGGAAAGGTCTAAAGGAGACACCGTGTGTCCGTCCACTTCCCCGAATCCCTCTCATTAGCATCCATCTTGGCTGAGCAATGAGTGCACCACCAGGAAAGACTCTGAATTAGAATGATTGGTCAAAGACCACAGAAAACTAATCCCATCACCATAAAGCCCGAGACTGCGAGCCACGCGGCAGAGCAGTTCTCCTGGGTTCCCTTACCCTACTGCTCTCCACCCGGACGTCCTTTCCCAATAAAATCTCTTGCTTTGTCAGCACGTGTGTCTCCTCGGACAATTCATTTCCGAGTGTTAGACAAGAGCCCAGTTTTGGGCCCTGGAAGGGGTCCACCTTCCTGAAACACTATGACTTCATATTTTACAGTGTAATATCTGAATCATTTCATAGTATTTTGGCATAAGAGTTAAGCAGAAATTTTGCCGAATTTTTGCCAAAATACATATTATTTATGTTAATACGAGTTTGTCAACAGTTCATGTTTCCCTCTTTGTTTGAAAGACACAACTTATATATAATAAATGTCCATCTCTGCATTTCTCTGTTACTCTGAACCAGTATACCAAATTATTTCAATTATTTTAATTTGTAATCAGTTTTCATATTTTTGGGGCAAGGGTCATATTCCTCATTTAACTCTTTTAAAAATGTATGATTATTTAGAAGATTTGGTAAAATTTGACATCATTTTTATTCACATTACCTTGCTATAAATATTCCGCTAAAATCTTTGGGTGTTGCAATTAGATCTGATTTGATAGATAATTTTGGAAGAATTAGAATGTTTTATAATATTACATTCTATTTTTTAAGATGTATTTCTCTGCTTACTATATTTTCTCATATGATTTTTAGTAGGGTCCAAAATTTTCTTCACATTAAGTCTAATATATTTTTATTAATTTCATACATACTTTATACTTATCTTACTTTTGTATTTACCATAATATGATTCTTTATTATTTTGTCTTTTTAACTGGCTATGTTTTCTATAGAAAACATTTTTATTATTTATTATTAATCTTTTAAACCTTATAATTCTGTTATTTTATATGGTTCCCTTCAATTGATTCAGTTTTTCTTGGAACTCAGTCCTACCATCTATAAACATGCTCCAGCTCCTTTCAGACATTTCCACCTCTAAGTCTTTTTTCTTATCTAATTGCTTTACATAGTACACCCAGAACAATACCAAATGGAAATGCTGGTACACATTTTGCATATTTAATTTAATAATAATATATGTAATATGTTGTTATTACTCAAAATGCTTTCTTCACTTTTGAGAAATTATGTTTTTATCAGACTTAGAGATGTTTTATTCAGTTATATTTTATTAAGAGTTGTCTCCCTTTCTTGCTTTATTTTTCTATAATACCAATGATCATCTTACACACAGCATGCTAACACAATCTGACAGGCTATGTATTTGTCTTTTGCAGCTTTTTTATCATCTTTTCCCCTTAAGTACTGTGCAAGGTGATGTAAGCTCAGTGAGTATACACATTTTCTACATGTCTAATTCACTTCCATATCACAGAATGGGATATCATATCATTTTACTAGCCTACGAAAGAACAAGCACTCAAATTGCGATTGACTGAATGGATGAATTATTAAAATAATCACTAGACACTGACTGATGATAGCAGAGAGGTTGAGAACTTGGACTCTGGAGTTAAACTTCCTGGGTTTGAGACCTGCTGTAACCTTAACTGGATCTTTGACCTTAAAAAGTTGCTTAGGCTCTTAGTGTTTCTAATTTCCCATTTCTAAAATAGGAATGATACTAGTACTACCTGCTTTACTATGAAGAAGTGGATGTTCTAATAAAATAGTGCCTGACATTATAAAGCAAGCAAAAAATGCTAGCTCTTATTATTACAGAAATATATTTATCACTTTGAGAGTCACATGATTTTCTCTTTTGGTTTACTGGTTTAGTGAATTAAATAAATTCCTATATGCATTAGATGAAGCACTTAAGAGACAGTTGGGTTTTGGTATTTAAAACTTTGTGGACTTCAGAAAAGTTACACTACTCATAAAAGATACATTAAATAACAAACCCAAAGGGTCAGGAACAACATGTTGTAAAATTCACATATTTCTGTACTAGGACATATGGATATTGACTTAAAGAAAGATAAATTAACACTGCAAAGAATATGCCAGTTCAGATTATACATCTCACAAAGTAAATAATGAAAATATTAGTTTTCTGAGCTTTGTTAGTTTTGAAATTTTGAATAAGAGATTACAGTCCTATAATATATTTCCCACCTGCAGTTAACAATCTGTGTTCTCCTGACACTCTTTACCTGAATATCTGAAATACACAGTGTATTTTCTGTTAATATTTTATTTGAGAACATTACATCGATAGCTACAGACAAGATTATTTCATAGGCAGATTTTTGTCAGATATTGATATTCATTTTGTTGGCTTAATAAAGGGAGTCAGGTTTCCATTTTATGGCTCACAATAGTTAATAAAGCAAAGAGTTTGTTCTTTGAAGGTTTTAAAGGACTATGTGTGAATTACTGGCCTAGCAGTTTTTGGAAGAAGCAACATCATGACAATTTTCTAAATTCTGTGATTTACTTAGGTTTCCTCTTTACATATAAGTCAGTATTTTTCATGATGTCATCTGTAATAGGCTGAAAGGTGGCCACCTAATTCCTAGAAGGTATTAAAACCTAATTCCGACAACCTTGTAAACTTCTTGCAGATGTTTCCAACTCAAGTATTGATATTGCTTGGGCTCGATGACCCTGTGCTATCTTGCCCTTTCTTTCAAGGAGGAATGTTTAACTGTTATACTGTGCTTGTTTCATCACCATAGAAAGCAGTTAACTTGGTTTCTAGTTTTATACAATAAATAAGTTTTTTCTGAGTCTCATCTATAACTGATTCTGATGATTTAGAAGATGGGATTTGGTACTGTGAGGTGATGACATTTACATGAGACTTCTGACCAAAAAAAAAAAAGAATAATAAGCTATACGTAAGTTGATATGATGTAGCTTTAATAGAAGTATTTTAATCATTATCCTGTACATGTCACATAAATATGGTGTTACAAAATTTCCCTGGTAATAAAATGTAATTTTAAATATTAAATATTAAAACTGCTAACAAAAAAAATAAAACAGTCATAAAATAATAAAGTATGTCTGAAGATTCTCCAAGCCAGGCTCAAAATTCTCCAAGCCACACTTCAACAGTACATGAACCCAGAACTTCCAGATGTTGAAGCTGAATTTAGAAAAGGCCAAACCAGAGATCACATTGCCAACATCCATTGTATCACCAAAAAAGCAAGATAGTGTCAGAAAAAAAAAATCTACTTTTGCTTTATTAACTAAGATAAAGCCTTTGACTGTGTGGATCACAATAAACTGTGGAAAATTCTTCAAGAGATGGGAATACCAGACCACCTGATCTGCCTCCTGAGAAACCTGTATGCAGGTCAAGAAGTAACAGTTAGTCCTGGGCATGGAACAAAGGACTGGTTCCTTTGAATCAGTCTTATGAAAGGAGTAGGTCAAGGTTGTATATTGTTACCCTGCTTATTTAACTTTTATGTAGAGCACATCATGTGAAATGCCAGGCTGGATGAATCACAAGTGGGAATCAAGACGTCTGGGAGAAATATCAACAACCTCAGATATGCAGACGATACCACTTTAATGGCAGAGAGTGAACTAAACAGCCTCTTGATGATGGTGAAAGAGAAGAGTGAAAAAGCTGGCTGAAAACTCAACTTTCAAAAAACAAAGATCATGGCATCTGGTCCCCCATCACTTCTCAGCAAACAGATGGGGGGAGAAGTGCAAACAGTGACAGATTTTATTCTCTTGAGCTACAAAATCATTGTGGACAGTGACTGCAGCCATGAAATTAAAAGATGTTTGCTCCTTGGAAGAAAGCTATGACAAACCTAGGCAGCGTATTAAAAAGCAGAGACATCACTCTACCAACAAAGTTCGTATAGTCAAAACTATGGTGTTTCCAGTAGTCATGTATGGATGTGAGAGTTGGACCATAAAGAAGGCTGAGCACCAAAAAATTGATGCTTTTGAACTGTGGTGTTGCAGAAGACTCTTGAGAGTCCCTTGGACTGCAAGGAGATCAAACCAGTCAATCCTAAAGGATATGAACCCTGAATATTCATTGGAAGGACTGATGCTGAAGCTCAAAGTCCAATACTTTGATCACCTGATGCAAACAGACAATTCACTGGAAAAGACTCTGATGCTTGAAAGACTGAGGGCAAGAGGAGATGGGAGTGACAGAGGATAAAATGGTTAGATGGCATCACTGACTCAATGGACATGAGGTTGAGCAAACTTAGAGAGTTAGTGAAAGACAGGGAAGTATGGCATGCTTCAGTTCATGGTGTCACAGAGAGTAAGACATGATTTGGTGACTGAACAACAACAACAACAACAACAACAATACCATGTGAATCTATAAGGTAAATACTATGGTAAAGAAAACAGAGACGTTTCATCGGTTTGTATAACCTATCATAGGTCATCAAGTTGGAGTAGTCACACAGAGACACATACACACAGGAAAATAAGAATCCACTGTCTCCAAAGGCCAATTGCTTCTAAAATTATTCTAGCTTTATTAAAAAATGATTTCCAAATGTGACTATATTCTTTATGTCTTAAAAATGATACTAAGAAATGGTTGGTTTCAGTAGGTACCTGAAGGTGACAATGTACTCTCTTTTTACCTGGTCTATCTTAGAGGACAAACTCGCTGGAGTACTGCACTGCATTTCATTTTCCTGTCCTCTTTCCCATTCCTGCCCCTCCACCTTCTCTTTCCTATCCATCTGTCCTCATTCTCTGTCTTTCTAAATACACACACACTAAAAGGTAGATTTCATCTTTTTTTCTCCAAGATACCCCTTTCCTAGAACTGTATACCTACCCATGGCATTTTGGTTCTAACAGGGTTAAACTGGGCTGTGGCAGATGCCGCCTGATGCCTTTCCAATATGTATTTCCCTCCTCTTTTTAACCAATGGAACTCTCATCTCATCTGGGCAGCTGTGTACCCACCGAGCTAATAAACACGTGATCAAGCAGAAGCAAGCAAACCCTAAATCCTCAAGGTTCCTCTTTATGGCAACAAACTGATCTAGATATAGCTCCTTTCCATCCTTTACCACCACCAGTCTCACCACAAATTTAATCACAGGAAATTGGATGTAATTCCTAAGAGGTATAAGCAGATAACTTGAAAACATAAGGATAAAAGTCACTGCTTAAAATTGCAAAGGAAAAAAATAAGAAGCCTGATTCTTTAAAACATCTTGATGGCCACAGTAGTGTCTGAACACTAGATGTCCAGCCGAAAAAAAAAAAAAGGATTCTCTGATTTGTCATTTTGTAATTGCTTCATGAAGTCAAATACAATAGAAGAAAACACAGGTGATAACTTCCCAAGCAACTCATTCCTCTGAAAACATGACAATGAAAAGTGAAAATGTTAGCCACTCAGTTGTGTCCGATTCTTTGAGATTCCATGGACTATAGCCCACCAAGCTCCTTTGTCTATGGAATTTTCCAGCAAGAATCCTGGAATGGGTTGCCATTTTCTACTCCCAGGGATCTTTCCAACCCAGGGATCAAACCTTAGTCTCCTGCATTGCAGTCAGATTCTTTATAGTCTGAGTCATCAGGGAGCAACTTGTTCCTCTGAAAACATAATGACAGGGAGTCTACAAATTCTGTCATGGTGATTTCTGGGAAATATTTCCCTTAACTATTTTTCCTTATGTGTAAAATTCAAAATGCTATATTTGTACAGATACATGATTTTTAAGGGATTTCTGGAAAATTATCTATTTTGTCCCCATGCATTTTACAAAATTACATATTTACATTTTTTGATAGAAAAGACAGATATTAATATCTTTATTTCAGAATGCAAATATCTATCTGGGTTTAATGGCCCTTCCTGAGGTGACACACCTCACCAGATGGACAAATGACTTCAGTCTTTCATCACCCAGTCCATTGCTCATGGTGTGACCCCCTTATTTAATCCAGCAATATGGATAGGTCACTTAATGTTCCTTTTGATCATATTCTTGTCAAGAGGTATTTCACCATTAACTGCTGTTAATGCTATCAGCATATTTCCTAAAACAACTATTATTATTTAGAGAATCAGGAGACACTGCTTGCGTCCATAATTCTATTTGCAATGTAACAGTAAGCTTCATTTAATTAATGATGTATTTCCTAGGTGAGGCTGGGAAACAAAGTGAAGTTGACTGGTAATCATTAAATAAATAAATTTGCCCTTATTATTTGTCCTTAAGAACAAATATAACATTAGCTGTCGTTTCCTGTAATCATATTCTCTCCTTGAAGAAAATAAAATCAGCAAGTCAGTAGCTTGAGACCATAATCAGAGATTCCTGATTCATCTAAGGTAGAAGAACTTGACTCCAAAATCCCTCACCCAAGATACCTTTTGCCTTAGTGCTACAAAGAACATCATACAAAGTGACTACAGAACTCCCACATAGGTAAACTAGTAACGTTAATGAGGATAAAGGGCTATAACATTACCCTTATGAATTAGTAATATTGGTAAGTAAATTTATAAGAGATTTCAGAGATAAAAGTACTTTCCTTCTAACATAATAATAAAAAAAAAAGTTTACTCAGTATCTAGGAAAAGTTAACATTATAAGGGAAAGTTGTCCTTTCCGTCTGTCACACAACTCCAAAACAAAATTGTTTGTCCTACAAAAGATTTATCATAGTGGCAAATAAAGACCTGTAACCCTTACGTGTTGTAATGTATACAACACTAATTGTGATAGGACACGCTCTTATCACCCAAGGACTCACAACTTCTTCCTCTGATGTTTGCCCACTTCTTTTTCTCTTTCTCTATCTATTGCAAATGGAAAGTTCAGATACCTCTTAAATTGAATTTTGGAGAAAAGCACTATTACACAAATAATTCCATTTCTTATGAGATACCTAAAAGAGTCAACTTCATAGAATCAAACAGTGGAATGGTGGTTGTCAGGGGCTGGGGAGAGGAAAACACAAAGTTACTAATTCAAGGGCATAAACTGTCAGTCAAATAATATGAATATACTTTAGAGATTTGCTGAACAACACTGTACCTGAGTTAGTATATGCTGCTGCTGCTGCTAAGTCGCTTCAGTTGTGTCCGACTCTGTGCGACCCCATAGACGGCAGCCCACCGTCCCTGGGATTCCCCAGGCAAGAACACTGGAGTGGGTTGCCATTTCCTTCTCCAATGCATGAAAGTGAAAAGTGAAAGTGAAGTCCCTCAGTCATGTCTGACTCTTTAGCGACCCCATGAACTACAGCCTACCAGGCTCCTCCGTCCATGGGATTTTCCAGGCAAGAGTACTGGAGTGCGGTGCCATTGCGTCAGTATATATTGGACACTTCAAATTTTGTTAAAAGGCTGAATCTCAGTGTTTTTTTTTTTTACCATAATAAAACAACATAAAATATAATATCCAGAGGGAGGATATAATATCTGAATGGGAATATAATATATCTGATGCACACCTTGTGGGGCTATGTCATCAAAAAGAATGGAAGGATGAAGAAGGCAACATAATGCAAGGGAAGCCATTGAGTGCTGTTGGAACTGGGGAGTTTAGAGGTGCTAGAGACGAGTTCATATGAGTTGTGTTCAAGGAAAATAATTCTGTTTGGCTCATCCTTTAAACTGAATTTTACTCCAAAATAAGCTAGTTGGTCTACAGTTTTTAACTGAATGACTTTGACCTTTTGGACATATTAGACATTCTTACTCTTTCCACACCTGTGAAGGTGGACTTATTGCCTATAACACACATACACACACACACAGCTTACCAAAGGAACTTTCCAAATATACAAGTTCTCTTCCCCTCTAACACAGGTCCCCTTCATCCATTCCAAGATCAGCCCCCAAACCCGTGCTTAGATCCTATCTCTTACCGATCTCTTAAGAATCACAATACCTTAGGAGTTTATACTCTTTCTCTACAGTACCTCATCCTCTTCCTCTTTATTGGCTCTTTTTCTATAACATTAAAATTGCTTGCTGCTGCTGCTGCTGCTAAGTCGCTTCAGTTGTGTCTGACTCTGTGCGACCCCATAGACAGCAGCCCACCAGGCTCCCCCGGCAAGAACACTGGAGTGGGTTGCCATTTCCCTCTCCAATGCATGAAAGTGAAAAGTGAAAGTGAAGTCGCTCAGTCGTGTCCCACTCTTGGCGACGCCATGGACTGCAGCCACCAGGCTCCTCTGTCCATGGGATTTTCCAGGCAAGAGTGCTGGAATGGGGTGCCATTGCCTTGTCCATAAAATTGCTTAAAAATACCATAAAATTGGTATCCATAAAGTAAACAATAATCCCTTAACTCCTGTACTACAAAATATTGACACTTTTCTTCTCACTTTTTACTCAAACTTCTTAAAAATACTGACTAGACTTTTTGACTTCACTTTGTCAGTCTCTCTGGCCATACCGAAGTCTGGCTTTCAATATCACAACTTAAAATTTTCAACTATGATTTCCCTCTTTGCTTTCTCTACTTTTACTCCCTACCCTATTGCCATCTAGAGTGTAATTTATCAGTCCCTCATCAATGATAGCCTTGATCTCAAGGTAAATCGGATTCTAATTTGTTTTATTCCTTTAATACTCTCCTTCATTGATTTGTATCAGACCAACTCAATTCCTGGTTTTCCTTCTATTTTCCAGGTCATTTCATCTTGGATTACTTCATTACTTTTCTGCATATCACTTCAATAATAACCTTTCTTGGAATTCAGTCCTCACATTCCTTTTTACTAACTCTACACAACTGGATCTTAAAAGTAAAGACTATTCATGTTAGGAAGATGAGACTTCATTCTAAAACCATGAAACTACAGAAATGTCTTACACCAGGCATCTTGTTTGCATTTTAGAACTATCACTTGGACACTGTATGAATGATTTATTTGGTGGGCTCAATATTAGGGAGATACTATATAACTGCTGAGTTAGAACTGCAATATGTGTAATAGTAAGGGTGGAAAGGAACGTACTTGCTCATGAAATAATATAAGGTCAATACTTTATCAATACCTGATGATTGATTGATTGATTGCTTAGGCACTGACTGAGTGCTAAGCAGGAAGAAAGGATTAGAAATGATTCAATGGTTTTGGGTTTGGGTAATTTGACTTTATTTTTTTGGGCTCCAAAATCACTACAGATGGTGACTGCAGCCATGAAATTAAAAGATGCTTACTCCTTGGAAGGAAAGTTATGACCACGCTAGATAGCATATTGAAAAGCAGAGACATTACTTTGCCAACAAAGGTCCGTCTAGTCAAGGCTATGGTTTTTCCAGTGGTCATGTATGGATGTGAGAGTTGGACTGTGAAGAAGGCTGAGCGCCAAAGAATTGACGCTTTTGAACTGTGGTGTTGGGAAAGACTCTTGAGAGTCCCTTGGACTGCAAGGAGATCCATTCTGAAGGAGATCAGCCCTGGGATTTCTTTGGAAGGAATGATGCTAAAGCTGCAACTCCAGTACTTTGGCCACCTCATGCGAAGAGTTGACTCATTGCAAAAGACTCTGATGCTGGGAGGGATTGGGGGCAGGAGGAGAAGAGGACGACAGAGGATGAGATGGCTGGATGGCATCACTGACTTGATGGACGTGAGTTTGGGTGAACTCCAGGAGTTGGTGATGGACAGGGAGGCCTGGCGTGCTGAGATTCATGGGGTTGCAAAGAGTCGGATATGACTGAGTGACTGAACTTAATTTGATTGAAAAGATATCTCCCTCCAACTGAGATAGAATAAGATTAGGAAGTTCATAAGAGACAACAAAACCCTCTGTGATCATACTGAAACTTTTTGCTAAACTTTGCATTGAAATTTAACATCTAGTTTATAAAAGTGTATACAATGAATAAATGAACACAACTGCATAAGCAACATTCTGAACAACAACAAAAATTGAATATTTGTGTGGTCGCCAAAAGTCCAGCCCTATCATGAAAAGTAGAATTTTAGTCCTATAAGATTTTGTAGTGAGTTCCTGACTTGTTCAAGTGTAGGTCATATATAAAAATTATATAAACACCTAACACACAAAGCTTCACCTAAATATTACAGTAAAATATGCGATTTGACTAGAGTCATTGCCTATGTCTTTGAAAGGCTTAATGGCTAAAAGCCTACTTAAAGTTATTTCTGTAATTTACGAACTTATATGAAACTATAATTATGTCATGGTGTCATGAATGACTTTTAAATAACAAAACAGTACAGTAGACTGGAGACTATTATTAATATGAGAGTCTGTGTTAACTAGAAAATATTAAGAATATTAGAATATCAAATCTAAACTTATGTGATATGTTGCTATAGTATTAAAAAACTGATTTTTTCTAGAATTTATGCTTTCTTTGAAAACTGGCTTCCAATTGAGCTATTTCAAATCCTAAAAGATGATGCTGTGAAAGTGCTGCACTCAATATGCCAGCAAATTTGGAAAACTCAGCGGTGGCCACAGGACTGGAAAAGGTCAGTTTTCATTCCAATCCCAAAGAAAGGCAATGCCAAAGAATGCTCAAACTACTGCACAATTGCACTCATCTCACAATTGCTAGTAAAGTGATCCTTAAAATTCTCCACAAAAACATCTATTTCTGCTTTATTGACTATGCCAAAGCCTTTGACTGTGTGGATCACAATAAACTGTGGAAAATTCTGAAAGAGTTGAGAATACCAGACCACCTGACCTGCCTCCTGAGAAATCTGTATGCAGGTCAGGAAGCAACAGTTAGAACTGGACATGGAACAACAGACTGGTTCCAAATAGGAAAAGGAGTACTTCAAGGCTGTATATTGTCACCCTGTTTATTTAACTTATATGCAGAGTACATCATGAGAAACGCTGGGCTGGAAGAAACACAAGCTGGAATCAAGATTGCCGGGAGAAATATCAATAACCTCACATATGCAGATCACACCACCCGTATGGAAGAAAATGAAGAACTAAAGAGCCTCTTGATGACAGTGAAAAAGGAGAGTGAAAAAGTTGGCTTAATGCCCGACATTAAAAAAAACTAAGATCATTGGAATCTGGTCCCATCACTTCATGGCAAATAGATGGAGAAACCATGGAAACAGTGGCTGATTTTATTTTTGGGGGGCTCCAGAATCACTGTGGATGGTGATTGCAGCCATGAAATTAAAAGACGCTTGGAAGGAAAGTTAAGACCAACCTAGACAGCATATTAAAAAGCAGAGACAATACTTTGTCAACAAAGGTCTGTTTAGTCAAGGCTATAGTTTTTCCAGTTATCATGTATGGATAAGAGAGTTGGACTATAAAGAAGGCTGAGCACCGAAGAATTGATGCTTTTGAACTCGATGTTGGAGAAGACTCTTGAGAGTCCCTTGGACTGCAAGGAGATCCAACCAGTCCAACCTAAAGGAGATCAGTCCTGGGTGTTCATTATAAGGACTAATGTTGAAGCTGAAATTCCAATACTTTGGCCACCTGATGCGAAGAGCTGACTCATTTGAAAAGACCCTGATGCAGGGAAAGACTGAGGGCGGGAGGAGAAGTGGACGACAGAGGATGAGATGGTTGGATGGCATCACCGATTCAATGGACATGGGTTTAGGTGGACTCTGGGAGTTGGTGATGGACAGGGAGGCCTGGTGTGCTGTGGTTCATGGGGTCACAAATAGTCGGACAAGACTGAGCGACTGAATTGATTGATTGAAAACTGGAAATCATCAATGCTTAGATAAAACTTAAAATTACATATATGAATAAATTTATGGAATGCTTATATGTATATGAATAATTCAGATTTTGATACTTCATTATTCGAGGAATGTCTATTCTTATTTTTTTAATACATTAAATGAACAACCATTCAATTTTGCAGTTGGAAAAAAATCAAACATGACTCAGTATTAAATAATTCTTACTTTAAATATTTTCTTCATCATTTACTAGCAGTGGAATCCTGGGGAAATTTTTTCTACTATTTGAAGTTATGGTCAGGATTAAGTTAGAAAATAATTTGGTAAAGCAGTCAAACTAACAGCAATATAGAAAATACTTGATAATGAAAACGATTATTTTCTTTTTTCATTTTTTTGGATTTACTAATGTAAAACTTGTCAGTTTAGTTCAGTTACTCAATCGTGTCCGACTCTTTGCAACCCCATGGACTGCAGCATGCCAGGCTTCCTTGTCCATCACCAACTTCTGGAGCTTGCTCAAACTCATGTCCATCAATCAGATATGCCATCCAACCATCTCATCCTCTGTTATCCCCTTTTCCTCCTGCCATCGATTTTTCCCAGCATCAGGGCCTTTTCCAATGAGTCAGTTCTTCACATCAGGTGGCCAAAGTATTGGAGTTTCAGCATCAGCATCAGTCCTTCCAACAAATACTCAGGACTGATTTCCTTTAGGATTGACTGGTTGGGTCTCCTTGCAGTCCAAGGGACTCTCAAGGGTCTTCTCCAATACCACAGTTCAAAAAATCAATTCTTGGGTGCTCAGCATTCTTCATAGTCCAACTCTCACATCCATATGTGACTACTGGAAAACCATAGCTTTCACTGGATGGACCTTTGTTGGCAAATAATGTCTCTGCTTTTTAATATGCTGTCTAGGTTTGTCATAGTATTTCCTTCAAGGAGCAAGCATGCTTTAATTTTATGAATGCAGTCAACATCTGCAGTGATTTTGGAGTCCCCAAAAATAAAGTCTCTCATTATTTCAATTGTTTATCTATTTGCCATGAATTGATGGGACTGGATGCCATGATCTTAGTTTTCTGAAGTTTTTAAGCCAACTTTTTCACTCTCCTTTTTTCACTTTCATCAAGAGGCTCTTTAGTTCTTCTTTGCTTTCTGCCATAAGGGTGGTGTCATCTGCATATCTGAGGTTATTGACATTTTCCCCAGTAATCTTGATTCCAGCTTGTGCTTCATCCAGCCTGGCATTTTGCATGATGTATTCTGCATAGAAGTTAAACTAACAGGGTGATAATATACAGCCTTGATGTAATCCTTTCCTGATTTGGAACCTGTCTGTTTTCCATGTCCAGTTCTAACTATTGCTTCTTGACCTGCATACAGATTTCTCAGGAGGCTGGTCAGGTGGTCTGGTATTGCTGTCTCTTGAAGAATTTTCCACAGTTTGTTGTGATCCACATAATCAAAGGCTTTGACATAGTCAATAAAGCAGATGTAGATGTTTTTTTCAACATCGTGCTTTTTCTATGATCCAACAGATGTTAGCAATTGATCTTAATCAAATGCCATAAATATCTGAATGGGTAAAAAGTTCCATATTTTGGTACCAACATATTAGTTTCAATCTTTTAGGGGCTTTGAATGTTTAAACATATAAAAGTGCTTTCCAACTCAAACTATAAATCCTCCCTGCTTAGAGAAGATGTATGACTAAAATGTAGTGTCTTATAAAAATTGCCCTTTAAAGAGTAAATCTTTAGTACATTTAGTATTTATAATTTTATCCTACATGGTAATCTGGTATTTTAGTTTATTTAGTGCTTCATAAAATGACAAGATTTTACATGTCTAACTCAAAACATATGCATAGTTTAGGACAAACCATATTTAATATTTCCAATGGGATAATTTTTTCAGTTTTGTGCTGGTCTTAACTCAGGATCCCATTATTTAAAAGAAGTACAAAATCTCTCAGTTTTTCCAAATATAAAAAGATAAATTTACACTTTATCTCGTTTCAAATTACAAACATTTATAAAAATAGCTTTCAATTAAGAATTATAACCACTTAAAATTAGTCTCACAAGCAAAATATTATGGGGCACCTTGGACTGAAATGGTTTGCTAGGCCAAGCATCACTGACTCTGACATTAAATATGAAAATAGAAGGTTGAAAGCACCTATGGCTTTCTAAAGATATTCAAAATTAAATGTCTGTAAAACACTACTTTGCTTCCATGATTTAGTTAAATCATTTTATGGAACTTAAATTATATACTATTCTTTCACCCTAATGTGAAATGAAAAAAAAATACATATATATAGACAGTAATCCAGTATCTAGTATGACTATTGTTGGCAAGCCTAGTGAATATATGTGATATGGCTTCATGATAAACAGTCATCTTTCCATGATTAACAATAATGGTTCAACAAATAAACTAAAAACAATCCTTCAGAAAGCCAAAGGTATTAAGGTGGTTAAAATCAAATTTGATATTATTTTTGATATCTATCACAATCAAATTATTTTCGTTGTTTAAATGAAAAGTCCAAATGCATTCCTATTATATTTCAGGTTGACCTGTGAACATCTACATGCAGTTGCCACTAATTAGTGGCACCATGGAATTCAAAAACAAGTCTTTCCTGATACACACAATGGAAAAGACTTTAATAAGTGAATGCCTAAGAATCTATAATACCATTACACAAAGAGAGCTATAATAATAGTCAACAAATGGCTTTTTAAAAATGTACTATTTGTCACTAAACACACTCCCATTATAACAAGAAACCTTTTGTGCTTTAAAAGGGTAACTTTCTCTCAGTAAAATATTTATGCTTTATAAATTACCAGAATATATAGCTCATCCACAACAATTTCATTGTTATTGCATAAAATAGTAAATTATTTCTTTTAAATTATTAATTTAATAGAAAAAAGAATTTTTTCAGGCATATAGTCCTTTGAAAGGACAGCAAAATAGATGAAACAAAACCAAAATGACAATTTCAGCATTTAAAATTTACACATGATAATTCAAACAAATGTTATGACATTTAAGATAATGAAACCCTTCATTTATTCTACTATCTGGTATGAGTTTTGTTTCACATATAAGGAGTCAGAACAGATGTCCAAATATTGTAATGCCAAAAGAAAGTTAGGGCATATCTTGATTAATACCCTCAGAGCAGTCTGAAGTGTCTCTTTAAAACTGGCATGCATTACCTCAAAACAACTATTCAAATCCATTCTAGGAAATATAGCTAGTCAAAGCATTCCAGAGACAAAAAGAAAACAATAAAGCTCAGAATAACCCTTTTAGCAATGTGAGTTGCATATTATTGACAGATCATTCATTGCAATCAGGGAATGATTAATTGCAAATTTGTTGCTAAATTGACCACACTCAAAAAAAAGAGATAGGCTTCAGGCTACTGTTAAAGAGGAAAAACTTATGTTAAAAATGATGGGAGACTTTTTGCAGTGAATTAATTCTAATCAATATGCTTGTTGACTACAAAGTAGAAAAATGACTTCCTTAAATAGCAGAAGTACCCATTATTGCAGACATTGAAATTAATATTTAACCTACTGACTTGCAGTTTTAAAAATTTATTGAAGTAGCATTTTCTTGCTTTACCTTTAACAAATAAATAGTCCGTGTTTTATCAAACATGTGTGTAAGATTTGTTTTCCTATTTCACATGTAGATTGCAAAAGTAATGCCCATATGGTCAAACTTACAATAACTGCCTGAAGCATTTTGTTGTTGGGTTTTTACCTTAGTGGCATATTAAAAACATAAAAGGTGATAAGATAGTACAATGTGTAAGTATTTTTTTCTTATTTACAAATGGCTGTTATTTCTTAACAAACAGAATGCCCTCAGGTTCTTTTATTCAAATCAGAGTGATTCCGGCAAAAAAAAAAAAAAAAGAATGGTACAGGGGTATATTATTATTACACGTTGTTGAAAATGACTATTTTCATCAAACTAACTTTCAAAGTAATTTCTTGTATAAATATTTATTCAGAACCTACTATTGGCTAAACATTGTGCTGGGTTCCAAGCTGACAAACATACTTAGACTTGTGCTTAGGTAAATCACAGCAGCTGTAAATTTCTATTTGTCTTACTTTTCTTTGATGCAACAGTGACTAAAAGGCAGGAACAATACTCTGACATTCTTGTAAACAGAAGAAGCAATGTTTTTTGCAATAAAACTGAAAACAGAAAGTAGAGTTGCTTCTGGTACTTACAGAAATTATATTACTGCTCTATAATTATGTGGATGATTATGTGATTCCAATTTCATGTAGAGTATCAAAAAGTCAACATACCTAGTAGGAAGGTATTTCTAAAGATATGTGAGAATGCTTCAAGATGTAGGTTGTACAAAGCAGGAGAGTGGTATAAAAAGTGAAAAATCTTTAAACACTAGCCCTTCATATTGACATTATTTATTTGGGAAAAGTACATCAAACTCTGAACTTCATCCCCCGTGTTACAGAGAATGTCTTCTGTGGCTAACTTCATGCTCCTGGGTTCTTCAAACAAGGCATCTAATAGAATGTGTCACTCTATTTCCCAACACACATCTAGACAGGCACAAGTAAGCTTAAACAGCCTGTACTACACAACTTAAGAGAATACCAAATGACCCAGAGTTTGTAAGCAAGAACTGAAACTTGGCAGGATCACCAAGAATAATAACCAGAGAAAACCATAATACAAAAAGATATATGGACCCCAACGTTCACTGTTGCACTATTTACAACAGCTAGAACATGGAAGCAGCATAAATGCCCACTGATAGAGGAATGGATAAAGACGTGGGGCGGGTGTGTGTGTATGTACACGTATACATATACGCACAATGAATATTACTCAGCCATAAAGAAGAATGAAACAGTGCCATCTGCAATAACATGGATGAACTCAGAAACTGTCATATTGAGTGAAGTGAGTCAGAAAAAGACAAATGTCATGTGATATCACTTATAAGTGGAAATCTTGAAAACTGGTACAAATGAACATATTACGAAACTGAAATAGAGTCATGGACATAGAAAACAAAATTCTGATTACCAACAGGGTAAGGGAGGGAGGGATAAATTGGAAGATTAGGATTAACATATATACCCTACTATATTTAAATAGATACAATTAATAAGTGTTTACTGTATAACACAGAAAACTCTACTCAATAACCTGCAATGACCTATCTGGGAAAAGAACCTAAAAAATAGTGGGTATATGTATATGTATAACTGATTCACTTTGCTGTTCACTGAAACTAATACAACACTGCAAATCAGCTATACTCAAAAAAAATAATTGAAAATAAAAATAATCCACTGAGTTGGATATTATTGTATACATAGTTGAACAAGTGACGTTCAACAATGCTCAATAATCGTGCAATGTTTCAAAATCAATATCTGGTTTCAAGTGGTATTCAAATGGCTCTGTTCTAGGAGATAGTCGGTTATCTGATTTACATGTCACCGATGCTGATAAAACTGCTATCACCAAATGCTACTCAAGGAAGAGCATTTGACATCCTAGCATTACTAAACCTCAAGGCAAAAGTTTGGCTGTACACTTAATTGCATTAATAAAAATATATATTTAAAGTGCTTTTAGACTTTTATATCCCACTTATATTGAATTAAATTCTTATAATTTTAAAATATATGGGAAAATAATCATAGTTTACTCTATCTGAAGGGTTTAAGTCCAGTCTAGGAATATTTTCCATTTCAAAAGTTATGTAATTTTTATCTGTTCCTTAATTTGTGAAAAGTACCTTTTGAAGCAAACAAAAATTGTCTTGGAAAAGCAAATTTGCTGCTTTATTTAACAGCATTTGTTGAAGATGCTTACTTTGCTTAAATGCCTTTAAAGCTCATTAAAATACACTCACAAACATTAACTATTACATTAAAAAAACTGCTCTACTAAGGATGCATTAATATAGCTAACTTAATTAACACACAGTATTATAAAATTATACAGCTAAAAACTGAAAAGAAAAATAGCATAAGCAATAAGCCATGGAACTCTAAAAACTTGAAGAGGTTTTCGAGAGTCAAACTCACAGATTCAGAGGATAATCTGTACAACAAATTATTCGAAATCAAAATCCATTGTAAATTAAATCATTTTAATTAAGGTCACGAAGCAATTTCAGGGAATTATCAATCTTTTTTGCCTCAAAAAGTATAGAATTCTATCAATGAGTATCAGGATTTATCTACAAGCACTTGTCAGCTTTTTGCTAGCAAGGGCATATAGGACCAAACTAATTTGGATTGTACAGTGAGAAAACATTCATCCCAACAGACTGAAAATGTCAAAATTACTAATTACTTTAAATAGTGATATATATTTACTTGCCTTACATTTATTAATTGCTCACATATGGGGAACAATTATAATTGATAGGGAAGCAGAAGAATCACTTGGAGATGAAGTTAGAAGAACACTGGATTTTTTAAGAGAACAAAAAAAAAAAGACATTTGTATGAACGTGAAAAGGCTATGACAATGTGAAGGTAAAGAGTTTTAATTTGATTTGATTGACAATTGAGTCCTCATCATATATTCTTGAACAGAGTGGGTAAAGGGTATATCTTAAGAGTCTCAATCTAAAAAGATAGCTGTGATTCTGTTTTGGAAAGCTTACCTTTTTACAACATTAATAAAAGGTTTTTACATGTGTTTCTTAAGTGGTAAAATGCAGTAAATGATGTCCCAAATATGTTTATGCTCAAACTTACTTTCTGTCCCTTTCACTGGTTTTGCACAGCAATATAACTCTGTTCTGAGCTGGCATCAAGTAGTTATTTGAGGCACAGCATTACCAGCTTTACTGGGAAGCAAGGTTTTGTTTGATTAAAATAATAAATGTTTCCATTTTTCAGTATGTTTTGTTTATCTGGAACTATTCAAGAGAGATGAGTGAGTTTTTTGTTACCATACAAAGCTTGACAAACTCTGGGAGATGGTGAGTGACAGGGAGGCCTGGCGTGCTGCAGTCCATGAGGTTGCAAAGAGTCAGACACAAGTTGGTGACTGAATAACAACCATCTACAAAGACATGATTTGTATTGGCTATCAATATCACTTTTGAAAGATTCATTTTTGATTTGACTCCTCTGTCTTCTGGTGCAAGAATTCTTAAATACCGAAAATGAAATTAAGATATTTCAGATCAGGGAGAGATTAACATAATCATAAATATGTAATCTCACAGATCATCTTGTTTGAAAATTTCTTGTACAAGCAAGAAAACTGAGGGAAACACTCTGAATGGAATGATTTGCAAATAGTTAACGAGCTGTGGCAGCAATATCTGTCTCTTGAGTCCTAGCATATGCCCTTATACTACATAATCTAACTTTAATGCCAAGTAGCAAATAAATCAAATACTTTCTGAAGAGTGGTAGAAGTTGCTCAAAGCATGGCTGAGTGCAATAATAGAAAATATGGAACAATTAATATTTTTCTACATACTGAAAACAGAAGATCTAAGAACTGTCAAAATGGATCAGACCCACGGCTATTCTAGTATTTTCTTTCTGGCCATGGCAATGAGAAGAGGACACATTTCTTCTTCCACAGGTCAAGCCCCAAATTAGAAAATACATTAAGCTGAAGCACAATTATCCTTGTGATGTTATTATCACGAATCTGTTATAGCTTTTCTGAATATTTTATATATTTCTGTTTCCCAATTTTATATGGTCTATAAATAATATTCTTAACTGAGTTTTATTTGGTATAAATTAATGTTAACTTTCAAGAATCAAACAATGGCTAATTTTCTTGTATTTTTAGTTTGATTAACATCTTTGCCCTTTTAACTTTACCAACCTAGACTATAAGTCATCTAAAACTTCATCTTTTGGGATAAAAAGTTCGTAAGGTTTTCATGGTTTTATTGATCAACCTTTCAAATAAAATTATCTTACCTTTCTCTGCATTTAAAAATTGCTCTTTTTTATGGTACTGATGACGGTACTGATGGTACTTATGATGCTCTTTTATGATACTCTTTTTTTATGGTAGGGCAGGAATAGAGAGGAGAAGGAAATGGCAACCCACTCCGGTGTTTTTGCCTGGAGAATCCCGGGGATGGGGGAGCCTGGTGGGCTGCCCTCTATGGGGTCGCACAGAGTCGGACACGACTGAAGCAACTTAGCAGCAGCAGCAGCAGGAATAGAGATGTAGACGTAGAGAAAGGATTTAGAGGGTGGAACCATCTGAGCAAGTGGCATTGACATATATACAGTACTATGTTTAAAACACATTGCTAGTGGGAAGCTGCTGTATACTGCAGGGAGCGAAGCCTGGTGCTCGGTGATGACCTAGAGGAGTGGGATGGGGAAGGTGGGAGGGAGCCTACCGAAGGAGGGGATGCTATTTATACTTATAGCTGATTCACATTGTTGTAAAACAGGAACCCAAACAACCTTATACAACTAGATTCCAATAAAATAAATACCATTTTTAAAAACTGCTCATATTTTTACTATTAATTCACTTGAATTTTGATATATGTTTGGTACCAGAATTAGGGCCTGAGTAACAAAAGGACATGATTGAAAAGTTCCTTGATTTTTCTATTGCTAGCATAACTTTCCTAACAGCTAAACATAAGCAATCTACTGGTACTGTAAGCATTTTTGCTGAAAGTATTGGTTTGGGGGAGTGGCTGATGTGCAGAAACTCAAAGGATATCAGAGCATCTATTGGTGACATTTGAATTGTTGTTCAGTCACAAAGTCATGTCCAACTCTTTGCGACTCCATGGACTGCAACATGCCAGGCTTCTCTGTCCTTCACCATCTCCCAAAGTTTGCTCAAACTTATGTCCATTGAGTCAGTGCAAAAATGGTACTGGGAACTGGAGAAAAGAGGACCTTTGTTATATAGTGGTGAAATGCTGAGAAACATTTCTCCTCCTTCTTACATGGAAGAAAGGAATGGTATCTAATAAATTCATGAATATGGTCACAACAATTTCTAGGCAAAATGTAAAAAACAATCCGTTCACATCTTCTAGTTGCCTGTAATAAAATGCAAGACAGAGAGGGAGGGAAAGATGAACCAAAGAACAAAGGAAGTTTTAAAGTAAATGTAAAGGAAAAAAATAATGAGCCAGGATTTGATGGGTTTGAAAAATTTGTTTCTCATTTTCAATCCCTCTCATCAAATATTCTCAAGAATTGGCCTCAGAGGGAAGATAAAACCCAGGTACTACAAATAACACATGGAATCAGGCTTAAGATCACAAAGTTGCTACTACGGTTCTTTGTTAAGATCTCGAACAATTTGAAGGTCTTGCTTAATGGGTCTTCTAAGACTCTTAACAGTATGCTTTATAGACTTTCAGTTAATAGGGATTGGGAGGGATTGGGGGCAGGAGGGCAGGATATAAGATTTAAATCTTAAATCTCTTAAGATTTAAAAATCTTAAGAGAATTCTTCCACAGGAGACTCTTAGCAAACCCAAGTTAGAGAAAAGTCTATCAGGAAGATATATAGGGGTATGTCTGTTGTCTTGTGGGGTGGATTTATCGTTTGACATGTAGACAGCATGAAAAGTTTTTTCAAGAAATTCTTCCAGTTGGACCAATGGGAACAGAGACAGAACAGAATGAAAAGAAGTTGCTGTAGCCCCATTGTCCTATGGGAAGGTAGCAAGCTGAGTAAAAGTTTAACAGAAAATACGGACTACATTTTTCTGGAAACAAAACAGTGTTTCAGATAGCAGGACTAGGCGTTCAGAAAATCATCTCCAGGAAGCTGAACTAGACGCTAAACACAAAACTGACAAGATGTGCTCTGGTGAACTTCAGAACTGTTATGAACCAGTCACCTCTATGTCTTGATACTTCGCATTTCCTAACTTTTGAGTGGGAGTGTCTACGGCTTCTTTTCCCATGTCATTGTATGTTGGGTGTGTATAGAGGGTAGAGAGCTCTTCATAGATCTTCATTTCAGGATAAATCATACTCAAGGTATTGTAGCAGAGGAAGTGCACTCAGGAACCTCGTCTTTGCTTGCACCTGATTTCAATAATGACTTTCTGGAATTTGAGCTGATGTCATACTGGGCTGAGGCTTTTGAAGGAGATGGCATATTCTGCATGTAATATGGCCATAAATTTGAGGACGGGTGAATGTTATAGCTTGTCTCAATAGCAGTTGTTTTCTATTCCTGTATCATACCCACATGAAATGTAGTACAGTCAAATGTACAGTGTATTACCCTCTTTATGTACCTGGGCCCGACTGACAGAATGGAGTGGAAGTGATATTCCAGGTCTTGCAGCTTCCTCTTTAGTCTCTTGGAGCGCTGTTTCTGAAATATTTGCTTTGTGGGGGACCCACCGGGCCTCCATATAAGAAGCTCAGCTAAGCTGAGACCTCCATGATGTGAGAGAGAGAAGAGCCTTGCCATCCTCGAGGCAGAGAGGAAAGTCAAGCAGAGTACCACCGGACCAGATACGTCGGGGAAGAATCTATTTTGGATTTAGATCCCACAGCCCCAGCTGCCAGAGATAATGTCCATGAGTTAGAGATAAATCACCCACTGATCACTTTCCAAATCTCTGCCCTTCAAAACTGTGAGAAAGATAAAATGGTAGTTTTAAGTCCTCACAGTTTGAATTAGTGTGTTACACAATGACAAAATAATTTTTAACTAAGCCAAACACACCTATCCTGTCATTTCACTATTCATTTATGATTCGGAAATCCTTTGGCAATTGTTTTTTTCTGGCACTAAAATGTTATTTATAAAAGTTGAGCCTTGAATGCAGTTGATGGAAATAAAAAGATCACAAGATCTGACATTAGATTGACGACTTAATTCAAAGTTGGATTTAGACTGTCTTGAGTTTTATAAACACTGTTAAAATGCCAATACATAGTCCTTGAAAATATGGTGAAATCTGTACCATTGCTCCTATCACAGTGCATCCCAACTGCAAAACTGCTCTTGCTGCTTGTCCATATCACCCAAAGCCCCTTATATTTCCTACCAGCTTTCAAAAACCTTACCTAGTGTTCTGACTCTCAGACTTCCTTTCTCCTTCACTTAAGAACTTTCTACTACCCTCAGCTACATTGTCTCCAATAGTGGGCTACATTATCCCCCAATCTTCCATTCAAGGATCAGTTTTCTTATTTTAAAACAACAACAACAGCAACAAAAACTGAATCAATGAAAGCGTCACTAGAGAGCTTAAGATTTCAAAGGTCTTGCTCTGTCCTTCTTTCAAATATTTGCTTTCACTTCAGCAATTAACTTTTTGTCCTTTTCCCCTTGTGATTTTGCGTTTCTGCAGGATTTAATGTAAGTGACTGTATGCCGTTGCTAGTCTTTCCTTAGAAACGTCTGCATTCTTGCACAAATTCTGCATTTGTGCCTATTTTCTCCAGGAACTGACCAACCCTCGTCTACTGTGTTATCATTATGGAGGAGACAAACCTCTTTCTTTCTACTATAACACTACAAGGGTTACTTACATACACTGATTTTTCACATACTTTGAACTAATGATCTATATTCAACTCCTTTTTATTTAGGTAAAAGTTTAATCATTTTATTAAACTGGGAGTATATTTTACATACTGGTATTCTGCCCAAAGTGGGGCCTCCCTGATAGCTCAGCGGTAAAGAATTTGCCTGACAAGGCAGGAGACATGGGTTTGATCCCTGGGTTGGGAAGAATCCCTGGAGAAGGAAATGGCAACCTACTCCAGTATTCTTGCCTGGACAATCGCATGGACAGAGGAACCTGTTGGGCTACATTGTCCATGGGGTTGCAAAAGAGTTGAACACGACTTAGGAACTAAACAATAAACAATTTTCACTACAGAAGCGTTTTTCAAAGATTAGTATAAATAAAATCAATCCCTAGACTTGTACAGAGGATCTGGAAAAGAGCTTAAAATCTGCATTTCAGAGGTTTCTGGTTCAGAAACTACAGTGTAAACAGTGCCCTATACAATGAGGTTAAAAGTCAAGACAATTGTCTACTAGTGTCTACTAGTAACATAAAGAGGAGAAGGCAACGGCACCCCACTCCAGTACTCTTGCCTGGAAAATCCCATGGACGGAGGAGCCTGGTGGCCTGCATGCAGTCCATGAGGTCGCTAAGAGTTGGGCACAACTGAGCCATTTCATTTTCACTTTTCATTTTCATGCACTGGAGAAGGAAATGGCAACCCACTCCAGTGTTCTTGCCTGGAGAATCCCAGGGACAGAGAAGCCTAGGGCGCTGCTGTCTATGGGGTCGCACAGAGTCGGACACGACTGAAGCGACTTAGCAGCAGCAGCAACATAAAGAAGTGACAGACTAGCAAACGGGTTCAGTTAGAAAACCTTTGTAAAAGTGCAATGAAGAGCCACCAGAAGCCTGATCTAAGCAGTAGAATTATGGATAGAAAGGAGGGGACAGATGGCAGCTAAACTAGCTATTAATAATTTTGTGCAACTGTTTTCTATAAAAGCTGCCTTGAAACAAAAATTGAAAATGTACTGTTGTTAAGAACTAAAACAAACACAACCAAAAAATGTTTTCTTAACTGGGAAATTATGATGTGCAGTTATGTTTGGTACGTCAATGCAAATTCTGCATGGAGGCTGCATTTATGGAAGAACCGAAAACCACCACAATATACCATATTATAACAAAAACAAAACAAACTAGCTGTACTTGGCATAGTAATGATAAACCCTTTAAATTAAAGCTTTATGCAGAATCTATTTCCTACTCCAAACTTTTCATGGAGCCTGTGTAATTTTGATGTGTAAACCAACAAATGGATATGCTCTGTGTACTGAGTAGCTGGTTTGGGTACCAGCTGGCTTGGCTGCATGCCTTTCTAATGGTAATGAAGTCACACAGCTGCTAGGACAATCAGCTGGAGTTCAGATTATCTCTAGCTAAATGGATATCCATTGACTTGCTTCTTATCCGGACTCATTAAAGTTCAGTATTGACAAATGAAGAGTGGTTAGAAGGTTGTAGCTAAGAGGCATCTAGAAATGAACTTGTTGACTTTTCCCCCATAGGTTTCTCCTTGTGATTCACAGGGTACCATTCAGCCATCTGAGACGTGTAATTACTAACGTACTATAAAATTCTAAGTACCCTTCCATTACTATTTTTAAAGCGAACAAATACTCCAAAGTGACTAGTCACATGCATCACTAAGAAGCTGTCAATATATGAAAACAAAATCATCACCAATAAGTACTGTTTTTCTTTAAACCAAACAGATAAAGACACGATTCTCACAAAAACTTCATAGTTGAACTGAAATGGCTTTTCATTTAGAGACTCTTCTTTGCAGGCATTTTAGTGGATAATCTCCAAAATTTGACTCCAACTGCACAAGTCTGTGTGTCACTGAAAACGAAATTTCTTTCAACCAAACAAACCAGGTAAAGTATGTCATGTAACTTAGTTACTTCTATAGGTAATCATCCCTTCAATGTGTTAAAATATTTTCAAATCCTCAAATTCACAAGGATTTGCATTCAATACCTGTTACACTCTAAAGATCAGAAGCAGAAAATAAGATTTTACATTACAACAAAGCTCTCTAATGTTGTTCTTTTAGCCCCTGCTGTAGTCAAGGCATAGAGCTCAGAAATAATATCCCCTTTCTGAACTTGTCAACTATTTATTTCACGTTCTTAATTTTTGTTTCATCTTGTTTCAAGACTGCCTAATCTTATTTCCCACACTCATCTGCATCCTCCATTATCTTGTAGACTACCTTCTACTTATCACAAGTTCAGTGCCTTTGCAAAGATTCTAAAATGCTTAGTCCATGTTATTCAAATTATACCTTCAAAAATCACTTTAAAATTGCCTCCTAAACATATATGCATATAATTATTTGCCTTAGGCTTTGATTAAATATTCTTTAGACCCTTCCTCTTTTTGAAACAGAAAACAAATCTTTAACTGACGTTCCTCAAGAAGATGGGTTTCCCAGGTGGCGCTAGTGGTAAAGAACCAGCCTGCCAATGAAGGAGACTTAAAGAGATTCCTGGGTTGGAACGATCCTCTGGAAGAGAAAATGGCAACCCGCTCCAGTATTCTTGCCTGGAGAAGCCCTTGGACAGAGGTGCCTGGAGGGCCACAGTCCATGTGGTCACTAGAGTATGGAGATAGCAAAGTGCTGGGGCAGTACACATGTGAACGAAGCTCAAAACCCTAGTTTATTTTATTTGCTTCTTTACAAAGTACACATGCAAATTCTCTATCCCCTCTCTGATCTGCAGCACATTTGTTTAATATCTAGGTCTCTTCACTGGTGATTCTAAGGACAGAGCAACCTTCTTCCCCTGCCAGCAACGTGACTTCAAATGCTTTCACTTTTAGCTACACACAGATTCTTCGGTAAGGGCTGCATCGCATTTTCAAGTGTAAGGACCACAAGGCAGGACTTATGGCATTATTGAATGTATATCCTCTAACTCACAATGCACTACCGCCATGACTAACCACACTTCCTGGTAACTCAGAAGAAAAGATTTTGGCAGAATCCTCTTAATAGGGAAGAACAAAATTCCAGGCCTCCCACAAACTAATAACTGTAAATGAACCCACAGGAAGGATGTTGTCCTGACTGCACAGAGCATGCTTATGGCAAGTCCAGACCGTCACCCAATGCACATTTGTGGGGAGGCAAAACGGCAAACTCCTATAGTCAAAAATGACTTTTTAATTATTTTTTAAATTTCTTAAATTGAAGAATGATGTTGTCCAGCTTCAAAATATTTACGCAAAAAAAAAAGTAGAAAATCTGCAAATAAAGTGTCCTATGTATTGGAGCAGAGCCTCACCTGGAATCAGAAGATCTGGCTATTTTGGGAATTTATAAGAATCATTTAATCTCTTTTGAGCTGAGTAGTACAATAGGAGTTCAGTTTTCATTCATTCATAAAACAAAAACATGCCACAGACTGTGCAAGGCACTGGAAACACAGAATCAGAAAGCCATGAATAGACCTGTGAGGAGATGACACCTGGGATCCCCAGGGTATATGAAAATTCAAGATTCTGTTGGCAGGTGAATGGGTAGGAACATCAGGACACCCTTGGATCTTCCACACAAAAAAATATTTACTGCTGACATCTTCTGCTGTAGCAGTGGCTGCTGACACTCCCTGATACTCTCTTTTCCTCTGTATTTCCTAGCAGGTTAACCACTGACTAGTTCCGGCCAGTAGATTTTCAGTGGAGGAAGTAGGAGTAGTAGCTACACTTGTGTCCAGGTGTAGTTACCTGTCCAGGGCTCCTTCTTTTTGCCCTATTCCCCACTCCATCTGTAGGCTGGATGATACCAAGGTGACAATGGACTTACAACACGGCAGAGGTAGTAGCTGCAAGAGCCTGGGGTATTTAGAAGACAACTGCCTAACCCATGGACAACATATAATGTCTACTGGGTTAAAGCATAGAGATTTAAAGGCTTGTTTGTTGTTGCAGCATCAGCTAGCATTTGTTCTTGTTCAGTTGCTCAGTCAAGTCCGACTCTGCGACTCCATGGACTGTAGCACGTCAGACTTCCCTGTCCTCACTGTCTCCCGGAGTTTGCTCAAGCTCATATCATTAACCTGATCATCCAAACATAACCTAGCATATATGCTTAATTCAAACAACTATATAATATTAAAAGTCTCACTCACTGACATAAAAAATTAAGATCAACCAGTGCTTTCCATGAAAATTCTAAAACCTAGCATCTTATTCTTTGACCCGCAGAATTCAAAAGTATCATTTAAGCTCTGATTATTTTTTCCAAGGAATACTGTGATTTTAACAAAACACTTAACTCTCTGAGCATATTATTGGATATGCTCCTGAAAGAGTAAATGTGCCTATAAAAATCTTAGTGGTCTATTACTAATCAACATTTTCATGGAGGCTCCACATATGACTTAATTTTAAATATGTCAAGCCATAAGGTGTATGACAATGTTTTCATTTTGTACTTGTATAGACATTGTCACAGCATTCTTACTTTTGTTGCCATTTGGGAGTATCTGTGGATTTCTTGTCTCTGTTCACCCTTTCTCCTCAGGTATCCATGGAAGGCCATATGTTGAACCAACGTGGTGCCCCCTGAAGCAGGTTTTCTCCTTTAAAATGTTATATTTTGCAGCATTCTATGTACCATCCATCTACATTCCATAATGTTGGCACAGGTCTGACCAACTTGCAAGTGGGCATAATGCCAAACACACAGATGGCATGGTGGGGGGGGGAGCCAAAAAAAAAAAACACCACAAAACATGTGACTTAACTGTGTGTACGGATGGCACAATTCCCAGACATGAAAGTCCAAACACTTGTCCATCCTAAGCTTATAGTGCATGCTCACAGATACACAGATTTGTCAACAGTCATCTAGCACTGATGGATTCACATTATAAAACATTTTTAAAGCCACCTTTGGTTGCTGAGGATAATAGCTACAAGGCAATACTGCTACAAATGCTGATGACACTCTTCTATCAACCATGTGACTCTCCAAGAGACAACTGGGCGGGACTCTTTAAAAACTGTTTCTAACTAAATCAGTTATAAACAATGGAAAAGGTGTATCTTGGCTTTATTCATATATACTGTACAATAAAATCAGGAGACAAATGTTAATAAACTATACATTAGGACCAACGATTACACAGCAGGCTTCAAACTGTGGCTTTGTTAATATCCATCTTTCACCCTTCTATCTGTGTGATCAAAAAATGTATTGCTTCATTTTATTATTTTTAAAGAATATTTATTTATTCATTTGCCTGTGCCAGGTCTTAGTTGTGGCATGCAGGATATTCCATCTTTGTTGCAGTGTGTTGGACCATTATTTGCAACATGTGAATTCTTAGTTGCAGCATGTGGGATTTAGATCCCTGATCAGATATGGAACCTGGGGCCCCTGCATTGACAGCACAGAGTCTGAGCCGCTGGACAACTGGAGAAGTGCTCAAAAATGTATTGTAAAAACTAGTAAAATATTATCAGGATTGGATCTGTGAGCACCTGAAATGGACAGTATATGATTTGAGGATCTTTAAAGGGATCATCGATTTAAAGAATGCCTTCCCTACTGTCTTGACAGGCTGCCTAAAATTTCTTAAATTACTGCTACTTAGGTTAAGCTATTTTACCTCCTGAAGATGCCTATTCGAAGGAAAACATTTTCTTAGGGAAGAAACAACAGGAGATTTTGATTTGGGGGACAGATAATGTGCAATTATTGCAGCAAAGGCCCTGTGGACCTATTGGGAAAGACTCCCAGAATTCCTTCTCCTTACTTACGAGCTATATGGGAATTATCCCAACTGAAGGATTGAACCTAGATCTCCTGCATTGCATACAGATTCTTTACCATCTGAGCTACCAGGGACATCCATACTAAGCATAATTCCTATTAAATCAGTTTTAGAGATAACATATATTAGATAAGTTGATACTGAACTCCTTGAGGCTGAAAATACTTATAAAATTAATTTAGGACCTAGATAACCTAATTAATATATTTAAAGTGACTGAGTGAGTCATATATTTAACTCAGGTTTCTTGAGCCCAAATCCACTGCTATTGTTATTATCCCATTATCCTTCCATCTTACAGAGTTGAATTAGTTCATCTACATAACGTTTACAGTTTAAGATGTGAATAGGAATATTATATTCAATTTTTAAGTGACCTTTTATGAAATGTCTACTATTATATATGATTTCAATCAGGAATGGAGAAAACAAGTTGTCCTTTCTAAATGGTTGATTAAACTATGTTATATTTCCATAATTTTCTTAAATTTCATTGCATATAGTATACACAGACATTTAGTCTTTTCTATAATTAGACAGCTCAGCTGTCTAATTATTTAACCAAGAAGGTTAAATGTTTTAACCTAACCTTCTTGTTGTTCAGTGGCTCAGCTGTGTCCGACTTCTTGTGACCCCATGGACTGCAGCATGCCAGGACTCCCTGTCCTTCACCATCTCTGGGAGCTTGCACAAACTCATGTCCACCAAGTTGGTGATACCATCCAACCATCTCATCCTCTGTTGTCCCCTTCTCCTCTAGCCTTCAACTTTCCTAGGATCAGGGTCTTTTCCAATGAGTCAGCTCTTTGCATCAGGTGGCCAAAGTATTAGACCTTCAGCTTCAGGATCAGTCCTTCCAATGAATATTCAGGACTGATTTCCTTTAGGATTGACTGGCTTGATCTCCTTGCAGTCCAAGGGACTCTCAAGAGTCTTCTCCAACACCACAATTCAAAAGCATCAATTCTTTGGTGCTCAGCCTTCTATATAGTCCAACTCTCACATCTACACATAACTACTAGAAAAACCAAAGCTCTGACTATATGGACCTTTGTTGGCAAAGTAAGGTCTCTGCTTTTTAATGTGCTGTTGAGGTTTGTCATAGCTTTTCTTCCAAGGAGCAAGCATCTTTTAATTTCATGACTGCAGTCACCGTCTGCAGTGATTTTGACCTGGTATTAAATTTTAACCTTGATTCCAGTCAATTTGCGTCCATCATCTATAGGTATCTTATTTACCAAATGATGAATACATACCCCCAATACAACATATTCACATTTGTACAGCATTAAATACAGTCACAGAAACTGGTATATGAGAAGTCTACTATAATGCTTATTTTCCTACAAGACGGAATTATTTGGCTTCATTTGATTACCAAAGAGGATCTATATAAGGGATATATATTTAACAACTACTCAAACAGAAAAGTTTTTTCAGTCATACCTTTGTTTTTTTTGAAAGATAGTAAAATGTTAAGAAATAGATTTTCTCTTGAAGTGTACCTGCATATGTGATAGTATTATGCCCTTAGATAGCTTGAATCTTCTAAAATGTCATCCGGAGAACTGTATCTTTAATTTGTCTTAAAATGTTCCTATAGATAGCTCAGATTTTAGAGAATGGATTAATAGTCGTTGCCAAAAATAAAGAGTATCATACATATCTCTCAAATTATAATTAAGGTATACAACCTGTAAACACTTACTGGGTCATCCATTTTTCCTACTAAATATAGTTGAGAGTCCCGGTCCATTAATATACCATAGTACTCAATTATTGAACAGTTTACCATTACAGAGGTTTCAAAAGATGACAAATTGAAACTACCTGGCAGTAGAAGTTTACACATCAAAACCTGAAAACAGTTTACCTGAACTAAATAAAGAGATTTTTTCTTTGTGACAATTGATTTCTTTTCTTTTTTATTCTTTCTTTCATTTAATCATGAGGTCATTTATGCATTCACCAAACAACTGGTAAGCATTTGTTACATGTCAAGAACTGAGGCAGTTATAAAGAAAATATGGTATGTGGTCAACAGAAAATTCCTCTGGTACAAGATTCCAAATTGAAAAGATTATATAACTTCTGCAATGAATACATGAAAGGAGATGAGATTTTCATCCAAGGTAGAAAATGACATCCATTATAAAAGCGCTATTAATAACAGACGTTTAATATTTAATAGAAGAGAGTGATTAAGACAGAATCCATACTTTATTATTCTATCTTCTATGTATTAAGTAGGTTTGACCACATTTGGGGGTATTACATATAATTAAGAATAAAAGTAAAAAAAGAAAATTAATGTCTATGGAACATAGTAGATGCTTCTGTCCATTTAGAACAACTGTATCTATGTCAAATGCTTATTCTGCTTTTATTACATGCAAAATTGTGTAACTTTTAGTTTCTCACTAAAAAAATAAATAAAATGAATTAGCTCTGTGACCATAATGAGGGGAAGTTTTTTGAGAGTTTATTCATTTAAATTTTAAGAGACAGACTCACTCTAATTCTGGAAGCAATTAAGACTTAAATAATTATTACCTACATTTTCCTATTATACCAACAAAAAGGTTTTACTAAAACAAGATTTTTTCAACATGCCTACTAGATTTTAAACACTATAGCTGAAGGTCAATTTTTTATCATGAGTGTTGCCAAATTTTTATAGTGAAATACATTCTTTTACTAGGCTGTAAATGTTCTTATGGGAAGAACTATATGTTGTTCAGCTTTGCTTATTCCCTAGGACCTAGGATAATGTCTCATTTAATGAAAGAGTGTTAGAATGAAATTAAAATTGTGAACATATGGATGATTTTCTAAATATACAACTCCTCTATGTAGTTACTATGTTCCACTGATTACTACTGGTTAAAATGTTCTACCTGCTATTTTGTGCCTAAATTTGCTGGTTCTGCTTTTGGGTTACCGACATTTCTAGGCAGTTAATTACCAAAAAGTAATCTGATTCTCTTTTAAAGTTCCATTTCTTTGCAAGGCAAATTAAAATCTTTAAACCCAGGAGATAAATGATAAATGTTAACTGTATAAAAGTGCCAATGAAAACCCTACTAATTAACTTGAAAACTGATTATATTTTGGATACTATTTAAATCACAAGGTGTTTATAGTTCTAGCTAATGAAATACTTTTTGGAACATCTTTCTAAATTGTGATGTAAATAATAAACAAAACTTTGATCTTCTTTTCAAATCATGCAGGTACATCACCCACTACAAAAGTAACTTGTTTTAAAAAATTTTAGTTTAGAACTGACAAATGAAAATATATGAGGGTCATATTCTTACCTCAAAATAACTTTTAAAATAGGACATTAACTTGACTTTCTTAGAAGTTATACTCAAGTAGAACTGTATAAGTATCAATTTATTAGTTGAATACTATTACTTATATGCCACAGAGTTGCTTATAATTGCAAATAATCCTTTATTTAAATATCTGAATATGAAATATACTATGGATTGGTAATCTAACTATAAAACAAGCAAGTGATTAAATATGTTATGAGCAAAACATGCTAATAAGCACACAGATATCAACAGATATTGAACTATTATTTTGTATCAAATTAATCCATTTTTAATTTTACCTTGTATCAAGTATAGTAATTAAAATGAATATTCTGAATTAATTTTTACTACAACTTTACAAGAAAGGTGCTATTAAATTCCCAATTTAAAAGATTAGTAGACGAAGAGTTAGCAACTTCGAGATCCCCCTCTCAGAGCTGAGATATTCCTTCAACAACATAAATTTTTAACTAACAACTCTCATCTTTAGAGAATCAGAAAGTCAGTTAATAAATATTAAAATCAGCAAAAATAAAAAATGGGGACACTCATTATAAGTATAGTTTCACTTGTTTCTATTTCATTACTAATTTGAGGAAAATTATTCCAAATCTTTGAGAAAATTGATTATAGCCGATTCTGTGACTATTTGCCAGGAAAATAATGAAATCAGCAGTGGCAGTATTCAAGGTCTCAAAATACGGAAAGGAGTTGTTTGCTCTGAGATGGATTATCTCGTAGTTGTTCCTGACAGGCAAATCAAACACTCCTCCTTCCACTATTATGAATAAATCAGAAACTGATTCAAACAACCTAACATGTTCAATAATTTAAATTTATTAAACTATCTTTTCATTAATCTATTAAGTTGAATATTACTGTTTTCAAAAAGACTTAGGCATCTAGTCAAAAAAAGTATGAATCAGGGAGAGGGAAAAATCAAAACATTTCACATTTCAAGGGTTTAATAACAAAATATTCACACAGTTTGCTACAATCTGGCCACCACCTCAACCTTCTACCTTTTCACCTAGAAATAAGAACTTCATCATTAAGTTTTCTAAATAAACACCTTATCTTTTTTTTATTAAAGCTATATAGGTTATAAATAAATAGTATGGTTATTACAGAAATGTAAGAAGATTTCTCATTCAAAATTGCTATCACAGAAGTACTATTATTTTAAAAGACAAAAACTGTTACCAACACAAGCAAATCTATCCACTCTAGGAATAAATAAATTATGACTGAGATTCCTGGGACTTAAAAAAAAAAGTAAACCCTCCAAGTAAGTACACAATGTGAAAAAAGTCATTGAACTAACTGAAAATATGGCTACGAAACCAAACTCTACATACTATCTCCCAGAACTGTTAAAACAATACTATATTAAAAATATTTTCTTGCATGCTTGAATAATTCAACGTAGTTTCCAAAATCTGTAATTTGTACTGAAGTAGTTTGGGATTCACTCCAGCATTCTTGCCTGGAAAATCCCACGGACAGAGGAGCCTGGTGGGCTGCAGTCCATGGGGTCGCTGAGAGTCGGACACGACTGAACGACTTCTCTTTCACTTTTCACTTTCATGCATTGGAGAAGGAAATGGCAACCCACTCCAGTGTTCTTCCCAGGAGAATCCCAGGGACGGGGGAGCCTGGTGGGCTGCCATCTATGGGGTCGCACAGAGTCGGACACGACTGAAGTGACTTAGCAGCAGTTTGGGATTTAATTGAAAATTAAAGGTAAGGAAATTAGACCCCAAAGGGTCATGCAAATAATGAAGATGTGTGAAGGAAGCTCTGTGGGATGAAGACACACGAAGAGCCCTCTATGTCTCAAAGGCTACGCAGGATCTGTTCCAGCTCAATACTGTCATGGAGGGAAGACCAGAGGACTATTGCCTCATCTTGTGGTTTTTTCCCCAAGAGAAACATGAATTTATGCTTTTGTATATAATACTTATGTTAAAAGAATTTGCCTATTCAACCTTAAAAAAATAAATAAAAACAACATTTGGCTTGTGGAGACTTAGGAGCTGTGTATTTATTTTCTCCCAGAGAAAGAGAACCACACTACTATAGGAATACGAAAGTATGTGGCTCTGAAATTTGAGCATACAATAGAATCAAGGTGAAGGCTTACTAAAATAGATTGCTGCCACCCCTGCCCAAAGTTTCTGATTCAGGAGGTCTGGGGTAATGCTTGATAATTTGCATTTCCAAGTTCCAGGTGATACTACTTCTGCTACATTGTGACACTGATGTACATTATTCTCTTTTGAGTAAGAAGTAACAAATCATAAGCCTCCATTAAAATTTTTAAATGTTACTGAATAGAGATACAAGTAGTTACACCCACATAACTTTTCATTTCTCTTGGATGAATTAAATTTTTAAGAAATTGCCTAACTTATTCAAAGTGGTTGTTCCACATAACCCATCAGAAATTAATGTGGGTTTCATGTTTTGCACGTTCTCTCCGTCACTTAGTATTACCTGGCTTTTGATCATAGATTTCCTACTGGGTATGCAGCAGTATACTTCAGTAAGCATCACTACAAATAAAGCTAGTGGAGGTGATGGCATTCCAGTTGAGCTATTTCATTTCCTAAAAGATGATGCTGAGACAGTGCTGCACTCAATATGCCACCAAATTTGGAAAACTCAGCAGTGGTCACAGGACTGGAAAAGCTCAGTTTTCATTCCAATCCCAAAGAAAGGCAATGCCAAAGAATGCTCAAACTACTGCACAATTGCACTCATCTCACAAGCTAGTAAAGTAATGATCAAAATTCTCCAAGCCAGGCTTCAACAATTTGTGAATCGTGAACTTCCAGATGTTCAAGCCGGTTTTAGAAAAGGCAGAGGAACCAGAGATCAAATTGCCAACAACTGCTGGATCATGGAAAAAGCAAGAGAGTCTCAGAAAAACATCCATTTCTGCTTTACTGACTATGCCAAAGCCTTTGACTGTGTGAATCACCACAAACTGTGGAAAATTATAAAAGAGATGGGAATACCAGACTACCTGACCTGTCTCTTGAGAAATCTGTATGCAGGTCAGAAAGCAAGTTAGAACTGGACATGGAACAACAGACTGGTTCCAACAGGAAAAGCAGTATGTCAAGGCTGTATACTGTCACCCTGTTTATTTAACTTATATGCAGAGTACATCATGAGAAACGCTGGGCTGGAAGAAGCACAAGCTGGAATCAAGATTGCTGGGAGAAATATCAATAACCTCTGATATGCAGATGACAGCACCCTTACGGCAGAAAGCAAAGAAGAACTAAAAAGCCTATTAATGAAAATGAAAGAGGAGAGTGAAAATGTTGGCTTAAGCTCACATTCAGAAAACTAAGATCATGGCATCCGGTCCCATCACTTCATGGCAAATAGATGGGGAAACAGTGGAAATAGTGACCAACTTTATTTGGGGGGGGCTCCAAAACCACTGCAAATGGTGATTGCAGACATGAAATTAAAAGACGCTTACTCCTTGGAAGAAAAGTTATGACCAACCTAGATAGCATATTCAAAAGCAGAGACATTACTTTGCCAACAAAGGTCCAAAAAGCTATGGTTTTTCCAGTAGTCATGTATGGATGTGAGAGTTGGACTACAAGCTGAGCACCAAAGAATTGATGCTTTTGAACTGTGGTGTTGGAGAAGACTCTTGACAGCCCCTTGGACTGCAAGGAGATCCAACCAGTCCATCTTAAAGGAAATCAGTCCTGAATATTCATTAGAAGGATTGATGTTGAAGCTGAAACTCCAATAATTTGGCCACCTGATGCAAAGAAATGACTCATCTGAAAATACCCTGATGCTAGGAAAGATTGAAGGCAGGAGGAGAAGGGGACGACAGAGGATGAGATGGTTGGATGGCATCAACAACTTAATGGACATGAGTTTGAGTAAACTCCGGAAGTTGGTGATGGACAGGGAGGCCTGGTGTGCTGCAGTACGGGGCATCGCAAAGAGTCAGACATGACTGAGTGACTGAACTGAAATGATGCAGCAGTTTATTATTGTAATTTACTTTCCTATTGATTAAGAATGCTATGCTCTTCATGTACTTATTTGTTTTTTTAAAAACTATTTGAAAAAAAATTTTAAGTCTATATCATATGCAACGCTGAAACAACCCAGAATAATTTTCTCAAAATTACAATTTCCTGGACATCTCTGTCATTGGAGGGCCTACAATGGGGAGGAGTAGTTGAGAATCAAAGTGACTTTTTTCAACCTGTAGGCTCATATACCTTGAACAAATTAATGTTTGATACTAAAAGCATTAAATCAAATATAATTTATTCTGTACCTTAAAAAAGTAAATAAAAGTTTTTGGTGAAATATATATTCATTTGTCCATTTTATTAATCAAGTTGTTTTATTATTCTTGGATGATACGTATTTACATAATATGGATACAAGTCATTTATCAGACATCAGATCAGATCAGATCAGTCACTCAGTCGTGTCTGACTCTTTGCGACCCCATGAATCTCAGCACACCAGTCCTCCCTGTCCATCACCAACTCCCGGAGTTCACTGAGACTCACGTCCATCGAGTCAGTGATGCCATCCAGCCATCTCATCCTCTGTCGTCCCCTTCTCCTCCTGCCCCCAATCCCTCCCAGCATCAGAGTCTTATCCAATGAGTCAGCTCTTCGCATGAGGTAGCCAAAGTACTGGAGTTTCAGCTTTAGCATCATTCCTTCCAAAGAAATCCCAGGGCTGATCTCCTTCAGAATGGACTGGTTGGATCTCCTTGCAGTCCAAGGGACTCTCAAGAGTCTTCTCCAACACCACAGTTCAAAAGCATCAGTTCTTCGGTGCTCAGCCTTCTTCACAGTCCAACTCTCACATCCATACATGACCACAGGAAAAACCATAGCCTTGACTAGACGGACCTTTGTTGGCAAAGTAATGTCTCTGCTTTTGAATATGCTATCTAGGTTGGTCATAACTTTCCTTCCAAGGAGTAAGCGTCTTTTAATTTCATGGCTGCAGTCACCATCTGCAGTGATTTTGGAGCCCAGAAAAATAAAGTCTGACACTGTTTCCACTGTTTCCCCATCTATTTCCCATGAAGTGATGGGACCGGATGCCATGATCTTCGTTTTCTGAATGTTGAGCTTTAAGCCAACTTTTTCACTCTCCACTTTCACTTTCATCAAGAGAATTTGCAAATATTTTTCCGATTTTATCTTTTTGAAAATTTTCTTACTTCTGTCTTTTAAAGGGCAAGAAAACTCACTTTGCCTAATCCAAAGTCACAAAGATATTTACCAGTTTTCCTCTATGAAACTGTTAGTCACTCAGTCATGTCAGACTCTTTGTAACCCCATGGACTGTAGCCCACCAGGCTCCTCTGTACATGGGATTCTCCAGGCAAGAGTACTGAAGTGAATTGCCATTTCCTTCTCCAGGGGATCTTCCCGACCCAGGAATTGAACCTGGGTCTCCTGCATTGCAGGCAGACGCTTTACCGACTGAGCCACCAGGGAAGCCCATTATAATGACTACTTGATACCATATTGTGTATTTAAAAATAATTAACAGATAAAACAGGAAAACTGGACTCACAGAATCTTTTTATATTTCCTTACATATTTACCATTTCCGGAAATCTTAACTACTTCCTGTAAATCTGAGTTATTCACTGGTGTCACTTTCTCTCATCTTGAAAGACTTCTTATAGCATGTTTTGCATGGCAAGAAATTGTATAGGAAATCTTTCAGTCTTTGTCTGAAAAGATCTTTACTCACATTTATTACTAAGGATAATATTGCCCAATAAATTATTCTTGTTGACAGTTTTTTTTTTTCTTGCAGTACTTTGAATAAATTACTCTACCTTCTTATCACCTTCACTGTTTCTGATTAGAAGTTGCCCATTTTCAGTTCAGTCATACCACTGTATGAGTTCTTTCTCTCTTGCAACTTTCAAGATGGTGATTTCATCTTTGAGCAGTGTGACATATGGCATGTCTCAGTGTGATTCACTTAATATTTATCTTATTTGATTACTTCTTGATTTCCAGGAGTTTCAATTAGTATTTTTCATCATTTTGAGAGTTTCAAACCACTGTATCTCAACCCCCCTTTCTCATTCTAGGACTCTCATTATCTGTATTTTGGTATATGTGAGAGTTGGACTCTGAAGAAAGCTGAGCAATGAAGAATTGATGCTTTTGAACTGTGGTGTTGGAGAAGACTCTTGAGAGTCCCTGGGACTGCAAGGAGATCCAACCAGTCCATTCTGAAGGAGATCAGCCCTGGGATTTCTTTGGAAGGAATGATGCTAAAGCTGAAACTCCAGTACTTTGGCCACCTCATGCGAAGAGCTGACTCATTGGAAAAGACTCTGATGCTGGGAGGGATTGGGGGCAGGAGGAGAAGGGGATGACAGAGGATGAGATGGCTGGATGGCATCACTGACTCGATGGACGTGAGTCTGAGTGAATTCCGGGAGTTGGTGATGGACAGGGAGGCCTGGTGTGCTGTAATTCATGGGGTCGCGAAGAGTCGGACATGACTGAACGACTGAACTGAACTGAACTGAACTGAATATTGTCACCAAAGTCCCATAGTCTGTTCATTTGTCTTCAGTATTTTTGTGTGCTCAGATAAGAAAATTTCTATTGCTCTGTGTTCATGTCCACTGGTTCTCTTTTCCTTCTCTTTTTTCATCAATCTGCTATTGAGCCCTTCTAGTGAACTTTTCATGTTTCAGTTATTGTACTAACACTTTCACAATTCCCACTGCTTTTTAAATATTTTTGCCCTTGTATATAATCTATTCACTGAGTCATTATCTTCATATATACTTTAATTCTTTTAATAAGCTTTATTTTATTTTTAACATATTTATAATAGCTAATTCAAAAACTTGGCCTACTATTTTCAACATTTGGAAAAATTCAGACAAATTTCTATCTTTTTTTTTCATAAGTAGGGTCACACTGTTTCTTTGAACATCTCATAATTTTGTTGAATATTGGGCTTTTTAGATAATAAAACAATCAGAGTATTGCTTTCTTTGCTTAAAGCTATTGCTGTTGTTCTGCTAGTTTGTTTGTTTAGTTTGCCTAGACTAAATTTATGAAATTTCTCTCTCCAGCAATGCATGATTTACAATGTATATCTCCGTTCAGTTTGCTTTTTCAAGCCTGGCATTGTAAGAGCAGCCTCTGTCATTATATAGCTTAGTGTCCAAAGAAAAATTTGGTCAATGTTTGCTGAAGCTGAAACTCCAGTACTTTGGCCACCTCATGCAAAGAGTTGACTCATTGGCAAAGACTCTGATGCTGGGAGGGATTGGGGGCAGGAGGAGAAGGGGATGACAGAGGATGAGATGGCTGGATGGCATCACTGACTTGATTGACATGAGTCTGAGTGAACTCTGGGAGCTGGTGATGGACAGGGAGGCCTGGCGTGCTGTGATTCATGGGATCGTAAAGAGTCAGACACGACTGAGCAACTGAACTGAACTGAAGTGAACCTCAGCCATTAAGGCTTTTATTTTCTGATGGGTCTACTTGTGACCCAGATAGTACACTTAAACTTTAGACTGTGTTTTCAAGTTCATCCTGGGTTTTACTTCTTATAAGGCTCTCAGACGTCTGTGCCACTCAGTGGTTCTATAGCCAAAGACTGCAGGTTTCTTAGGACTGTTTTGTTACAAGAAAGCCTGCAACAAGACAGCAAAAGAAACAGAGATGTAAAGTACAGACTTTTGGACAATGTGGGAGAAGGTGAGGGTGGGACGAAATGAGAGAATAGCATTGAATTATATTACTATGTGTAAAAGAGATGACCAGTGCAAATTTGATGTGTAATGTAGGGTACCCAGAGCTGGTGCTCTGGGACAACCCAGAGGGGTGGGGAGGGAGGTAGAAGGGGGGTTCAGGATGGTGGGACACATGTACACTCATGGCTGATTCATGACGATGCATGGCAGAAACCACCACAGTATTGTAAAGTAATTAGCCGCCAATTAAAATAAATAAATTAATAAAAAAATTAAAAAGAATGCATCTAAGATCTAAGTTTTTGTCAACTTGTGATACATGGAAAGTTTGCCAAGCCCTCTATGTCTTCTTGACCTCCTAAACTTCTGTTAAGTTTGTGGACAGTCTCCTGGACCTGCATATGCCATACGGGCCTGTGCACTAAATCTTAATAAAGTATTCATCATCTTTGTCACTTTGCTCCTGAGATGACCACTTTAAGTAACAATACTCCAAACTAACTGAGCCTCAATTGGCAGGGGCAGCAAGAAAGCCCCTCCCTGATTTAACTACCAGACTGACACAGGGGAAGGGAGTGTAGGAGCATATCCAGGCAAAAATGATATATAGACTTGAAGTATTCTCACCTAAAGTTCACATTTTTCATGAATCAACACCCTTCCCTTTATATTTTTGCTTTAATTCTAGAGCAAATAACTGTTTGCTTTATGTTTGTCCAGCTTTAGACTTGTTTGGGGGGTGAAAGGATTTGTTGACTCTTCATTTGGTTATGCCACCCACTGACTTTTGATTTACAGAAGATTACTAAAAAAAATAAAACAAGCTATTGAGATCAAGAAACCTAACTCTTTTTGTGAAGAAAACATTGAGACAAGAAAAAGTATAAAACTAACCAGATCTGAACTGAATGTGTTCGACTAAGTTGAACCTAAACCCAGGTTTGATCAACAGCCCCATACCAACTATCACATTATGCTTCCTGAGCCAGGAGACACAAGAGACACGGGTTCAGTCCTTGGGTTGGGAAGATCCCCTGAAGGAGGAAATGGCAACTCACCCCAGTATTCACTCCTGGAAAAATCCCATGGACAGAGGAGACTGGTGGGCTACAGTCCATGAGGTCACAAAGAGTCAGACACAGCCTAGTGTCTGAGCAAACACAGGAATGGACTATTGCTAATTTAGTGTTTTCTGAGTCAAAAAAGTCAGAATTTGTTGATGCTAAGATAAAATATAAATGTCAATAATAGGAAGCTGCAAATTCAGATCAAATCGATAATATCCTTTCCTCTGTTTCTTAAAAAATTCTCTTTAAAAGCATATTTGAAGGTAAAAATTATCAATCATAAGTTCTCTAAAAGTCATTTAATGTTGACAACATCTCCTTTGACAGAAGATATCATGGAAACTGAGAAGACAGACTTCAATTTCTCTTGTTCATGAAAGTTGTTTAAACTAAAGAGATACAGTCTTTCAAACAACTGGTAAAAGACATTCCCCAAAAAAGTTTGTCATAGGTACAACCTTTTTGATTAACAAAAAATAGGTTATTCCTCTATACTGAAGAAATGCTTCCTTCACACAGTTCAGTTAACAACCTAGAAGACAGGCTCGTCTACAGTGAGCTCTAGATCCCTAAGAATATCTGTGCTAAAACTATACTACAAGGCTACATACAAAATATAAATGTTTATATATTAGAACACAGTGTAATACGGATGATGTCAATAAAACAGTCATATGCCATCTTGTTTGGATATAATTATTATATACAAATGTTCTCTACAAATAATTATGAGTCACAAGATATAAAACTGCTGCTAAATATGTTTCATAGGAAACACAGCATACTGCAGTAGAAAGAGCCTGAGTTTCAGATTAAGACCACATCGACGTTTGAATGCTAATTCTACTACCTATTAGCTGGGTGATTAATGTGATTAAGTCTTTCTCTGCTTCAGATTCTTTATCTGTATAACAAGGATTGCAATAGCATGTATACTGTATATCTCTAATAACTAAATAATGCACTATACTATATAAAGATAATTATTAAAAAATCTGACATATATGCCAGAAGTAAAACCTGTCCTTTTCTTTGCACCCCCAGTTCTGAACGGAGGCATATAGGCATACTGAATAAATTAATTGCTTTGTTCTCCTCAAAGAGTCACTTTGGAAATGTCTAACATTGATTTATTAAGACCTGAGAGTGACTGTCTATTAAATTTTTGTATTATATATTTATTGTGTTACTTTCAAAATATTATAAGATACATTCCAAAAGAGTTTCCTAGGAAGCACACTAGTAGCTTAAATTTAAACTTGAAAAAAACAAAATCCAATGTTCTTGGAAAACAGCATTCCCAGTGAACTGGTTATAGTTCCTTTCTCTGAGTGTAGGCAACTATTCTCACTCCCTGCTGAATTCCAGACAAGAGAATTGTAAAAGCAACACTCTCTTCCCAAATTGGAGCCAGGCCACTTGTTACTTGTGAAATCCCTAGACCCTATCTACATATTTCAAAATAGTTCATCCATTAAATTATACCCAATTAGCCCAATTTAATGTGTCATTTTTTTCTATTAGGATTGTGAAAACATTAAGAGATTATTGCTAATTTTGTTAAATGTGATAAATAGTAACTGTATAATAATGCCTTTAGCAGTTAGAGACACATACTATAATCCTTACAGCTGAAATAAAAATTGGCAAGATTCTATTAATTATTGAAGTGGCTTTAACATATATAACCATTCTCTCCAGTTTCTGGTTTAAACATTTCCATGGTAAAAAGTTAATTATTTTTTTAACTATTCCTACTTTTTTTTTTTTTTTCTATTTTAGAAAACTATCGCTACTTCAAATCCCCTTGATAAGTTATTTTTAGCAGTCTCTGATTTGGTGGCCCTGCCATGAATACAAATAGAAAAACCATTTTTAAGACAAGTGGGTTAGTATTTTCTGTTTCGTCCACTCTGTAACTCTGATCTTGGTAACTTTCTCCAACTTCAGTTAAAATTTTCTTTATGCATGATTCCAAACTTCATCTTCATTTGTTTCAGGGGAGTCCTAGGTTTCATTTGTGATGTTAGATCGAGATTGAAGGAAAATAAAAGAGAAATATTCTGAGTGGTTTAAAAGTTAGACTTCGCTGGAAACAAGAATGACTGTTCTGGAAATTATACTCTTTTGCTACATTTCTACCATGTCTTGAAAAGAGTGTTATCAAGTTGTCTCCATGAAGCAGCACAGGAAAGATCATTCTGCCCAACAAGGAATTCTCTCTCATTTGGCTAATCATTGGGTACATGCCCTTGGCAGGTCACTTAAGTGACTTGGTCTAATGACCTTTAAATTAGAGCCATACACTGTTCATAAAAGGCAAGACCTGATGATCCAGTTGCTATAATGGATGTAGAGACACTGGTAATTCAAAAGAAATAACCAGTAGGCAGACTGAGACAGTTTTACATGTGGAACAGTAAAAATATTTTAGCCTTTTTTATTATTTACTAAGCTAACTATCCATCTAAACATATTCCCCATGAGTTATTAATCTCTATTAATAGCATCATAACAACTGTGTCCACAGTTTGGTTATGAAAGAAATATTTGAAGAAAATTAGCATTAAAAAGGGAAAATTTTAGGATTTTTATGTCATTAAGAAACTTTTTACATATGCTGAAAATTATCTTTCTGCTTCCAAAAAGCTAGGCAGGCTAATTTTTACTTTATACTTTATATAATACTTTTCAAACTCAATTTCATGTAGTTTTTTATTTGTGTATGTTTTAAAAGATTTTGAGCAAAAAAGAAAACATTCTGCTAAAATTCTATAAGGTGAATTATAGACTCTTAAGACAAATGTATGCTTATTCCTTTTAAGCAGGGTTTTCCAATCTCAGGTCTATAGAATTAGAACTGAGTAATTCTTCATTGTGGTGGGCTGTACTGTATACTGCTGTGTATAGTATTTATACTAAGGACTGTACTATATACTATTTAGGAAAAGCCATGGTTTCTATTTAATAGATGTCAGTAGTATCCCTCCTAAGTTGTGACAACCAACTCATCTCCAAAAATTTCAAATGTGCCTAGGGAGACCAAATTACCTGCTGTTGACAAGCAATTATTTAAGGTACGTTTTGCTTTGTATCTACCTAAATTCTAATTACTCCCAAAGGATTATAAGTTAAATAACAGGAAGAGTAAAACAAGAACAAAGCATGAAGAATTTTGAAAAGGGCATTGAGATTAGAAGATTTCAATTAAAAACATTTTTAAACTAAATAACTTCAAGTAATGTTAACTGAATGTGAGGATCTAAAAGAGAGTACCACAATGAGCTGTTGCTTTAAAATCTAAGTTGCTTATACAGCCCAGGAAATAGTAGGATGACAAGCAATGCATTTTTCACCAATTTGCTTTGATACATTTTGATCTAGAACAGTTCATCATAGAAAAGGAATGAATTTTAAACCTTAACACATCCAACCAAAACTGGCCAAAGGTAAATATAAACACACACATTTTGATAAGAGAAAACTTAATTTTTAGTTACTTAACATTTAATCTATTTTCCCACCTCCTTTTTTAAAATATCAAGTGATAATGTTAAATATAGTTGAACAGCTAACTGAATTTCCTCTTCAGTAGTTCAGTTCAGTCGCTCAGTCGTGTCCAACTCTTTGCAACCCCATGAATTACAGCATGCACGCCTCCCTGTCCATCATCAACTCCCGGAGTTCACTCAGCCTCATGTCCATTGAGTCAGTGATGCCATCCAGCCATCTCATCCTCTGTCGTCCCCTTCTCCTCCTGCCCCCAATTCCTCCCAGCATCAGAGTCTTTTCCAATGAGTCAACTCTTCGCATGAGATGGCCAAAGTACTGGAGTTTCAGCTTTAGCATCATTGCTTCCAAAGAAATTCCAGGGCTGCTCTCCTTCAGAATGGACTGGGTGGATCTCCTTGCAGTCGAAGGGACTCTTAAGAGTCTTCTCCAACAACACAGTTCAAAAGCATCAATTCTTCGGCGCTCAGCTTTCTTCACAGTCAAACTCTCACATCCATACATGACCACAGGAAAAACCATAGCCTTAACTAGATGGACCTTTGTTGGCGAAGTAATGTCTCTGCTTTTGAATAGGCTGTGTAGGTTGGTCATAACTTTCCTTCCAAGGAGTAAGCGTCTTTTAATTTCATGGCTGCAATCACCACATGCAGTGATTTTGGAGCCCCGAAAAATAAAGTCTGACACTGTTTCCACTGGTTCCCCATCTATTTTCTATGAAGTGATGGGACCAGATGCCATGATGTTAGTTGTCTGAATGTTGAGCTTTAAGCCAACTTTTTCACTCTCCACTTTCCTCAAGAGGCTCTTTAGTTCCTTTTCACTTTCTGCCATAAGGGTTGTGTCATCTGCATGTCTGAGGTTATTGATATTTCTCCCAGCAATCTTTATTCCACCTTGTGCTTCTTCCAGCCCAGCGTTTCTCATGATGTACTCTGCATATAAGTTAAATAAGCAGGCTGACAATATACAGCCTTGATGTACTCCTTTTCCTATTTGGAACCAGTCTGTTGTTCCATGTCCAGTTCTAACTGTTGCTTCCTGACCTGCATACACGTTTCTCAAGAGGCAGGTCAGGTGGTCTGGTATTCCCATCTCTTTCAGAATTTTCCACAGTTTATTGTGATCCACATAGTCAAAGGCTTTGGCATAGTCAGTAAAGCAGAAATAGATGTTTTTCTGGAACTCTCTCGCTTTTCCCATGATCCAGCAGATGTTGGCAATTTGATCTCTGGTTCGTCTGCCTTTTCTAAAACCAGCTTGAACATCTGGAAGTTCATGGTTCACATATTGCTGAAGCCTGGCTTGGAGAATTTTGAGCATTACTTTACTAGCGTGTGAGATGAGTGCAATTGTGCGGTACTTTGAGCATTCTTTGGCATTGCCTTTCTTTGGGACTGGAATGAAAACGGACCTTTTCCAGTCCTGTGGCCACTGCTGAGTTTTCTAAATTTGCTGGCATATTGAGTGCAGCACTTTCACAGCATCATCTTTCAGGATTTGAAGTAACTCAACTGGAGTTCCATCACCTCTACTAGCTTTGTTCGTAGTGATGCTTTCTAAGGCCCACTTGACTTCACATTCCATGATGTCTGGCTCTAGGTCAGCGATCACACCATCGTGATTATCTGGGTCGTGAAGATCGTGAAGATCTCCTGTGTATTCTTGCCACCTCTTCTTAATATCTTCTGCTTCTGTTAGGTCCTTACCATTTCTGTCATTTTCGAGCCATCTTGCATGAAATATTCCCTTGGTATCTCTAATTTTCTTGAAGAGATCTCTAGTCTTTCCCATTCTGTTGTTTTCCTCTATTTCTTTGCACTGGTCATTGTGGAAGGCTTTCTTATCTCTTCTTGCTATTCTTTGGAACTCTGCATTCAGATGCTCATATCTTTCCTTTTCTCCTTTGCTTTTCACTTCTTTTCACAGCCATTTGTAAGGCCTCCTCAGACAGCCATTTTGCTTTTTTGCATTTCTTTTCCATGGGGATGGTCTTGATCCCTGTCTCCTGTACAATGTCACGACCTCTGTCCATAGCTGCGATGGCACACAGAGCGTGGCCAAGAGGAACTACCCCACATCCAAGGTCAGGGGCAGCAGCTGAGAGTCCCAGGCTGCGACTGCGCAGGAGCAGCGGAGAGGAGCTACCCTCCTCCTGAGGCCGGGGGCGGTGGCTGGGAGAAGCTACCCCCTGCCTGAGTCCAGGGGTGGCGGCTGAGACCAGCAAACCCATGTCCAAGAAGCGGTGGCTGCAGGGGCGCAGGAGGGCCTAGAGGAGCTATTTCACGTTCAAAGTCAGGAGGGGTGGTGGTGAGGAGATACCCCTCGTCCAACATAAGGAGCAGCAGCTGCGCTTTGCTGGAGCAGCCGTGAAGAGATACCCACGTCCAAGGTAAGAGAAACCCAAGTAAGACGGTAGGTGTTGCAAGAGGGCATCAGAGGGCAGACACACTGAAACCATAATCACAGAAAACTAGTCAATCTAATCACACAGACCACAGCCTTGTCTAACTCAGTGAATCTAAGCCATGCCCGTGGGGCCACCCAATACGGGTGGGTCATGGTAGACAGGTCTGACAGAATGTGGTCCACTGGAGAAGGGAATGACAAACCACTTCAGTATTCTTGCCTTGAGAACCCCATGAATAGTATGAGAAGGCAAAATGATAGGATACTGAAAGAGGAACTCCAAGGTCAGCAGGGGCCCAATATGCTACTGGAGATCAGTGGAGAAATAACTCCAGAAAGAATGAAGGGATGTAGCCAAAGCAAAAACAATACCCAGTTGTGGATGTGACTGGTGATAGAAGCAAGGTCGGTTGCTGTAAAGAGCAATATTGCATAGGAACCTGGAATGTCAGGTCCATGAATCAAGGCAAATTGGAAGTGATCAAACAAGAGATGGAAAGAGTGAACGTCGACATTCTCGGAATCAGCGAACTAAAATGGACTGGAATTTCCTCTTAGGTATTTACAAAGCCTGGGCTTCCCAGGTGGCATTATTGGTAAAGTACCCCCATCTGCCAAAGCAGGAGACATAAGAGACATGGATTCAACAATCACTGGGTCAGGAAGAGGAAGGCATGGCAACCCACTCCAGTACTCTTGCCTGAAGAATCCCCACAGACAGAGGAGCTGGGCAGGCTACAGTCCATATGGTCACAAAGGGTAGGACACATATAAGGTGACGTAGCACGAGCACACATTTACAAAGCCTGCAAGTGTAAATGATTCATTTATTTAGCTTCTGAAAATATATTCTAAATAGCATGAACACTTAAGTTCAAACAGCCTTGAACTACTTTGAATGTGCTTGCATATCTTAGCATTGATCTCTGGTTGATTTTATGCCTACCAGTAAACAGGAAGCTCATTTGGTTAGCGTTGTCCAGTGTACAAAGAAAAGTATTAGGACGACAATAAAATCTGAGTAAGTATTTAAGACTTAAATTGAGAAACATTTTCCCCTGTTTTGTGGTTACCTTAAGTTTTAGTATCTCCATCAAAGAAAAGTCAAAATTAAAGAATAATAAAAGCACACATCCAAACCACTGGTGAACTACCAACTTCACCAATTTTTACATAGATAAATTACCTAAGAGAATTAAGGTTAGATGGATTTCAACTCAGAGTTTCCCTGGGATTTCTAGACATGCCTGCTTCTGTCTGAACTACTTTGGGGAGTTTCAAAGAAAGTGTAGGACAATATTACCATAAATGTTATAAATTTGTTTGGGTTTGAGATTTACTTCTTTCCTCTTAACACCAATAATGCCAATTTCTTTTAATGAAACTTGACTGTAATTAAAATAAACATGTAGAAAATAAAGCATTAAAAGAATCACATAGCTCAGTATGCAATTCAATCATGTAAAGCTATTTTTAAAGCATCAACTTTTATTTAACTCTCAAAGTGAAAAATTATCAATTCTTGCCATGCAACAACTCAATAAAAAGAAAATGTGCTAACTATGATCTTTTGCTGAGTGCCAGGTGCTGGCACTTAAAACTTGTCGCTATAAGAAAGTGAGATGGGAATTTTTAGTGTGTGAACCTTGTACTGTATAATTTAAAATGGTCTAATAGTAGCCCCCCAAAAAGCATCTTTGGATAAAGTGAAAAGAGATACTGTAGCAAAAATGACTTGCTGAAAAGAACAAAGTGATGGGCTACCAAATTTTAAAGAGTTAATATAAATTCTAGGTTTTTTTTTATGTACATATTTTATAGTTACTTTTAAAAATGTCAAAAATCTCAAAAACCACTACTTCACTTTGATAGGCCTTTGTACTCTACTGCCATCTGCTCTCACCTTTACAACATGGCCCCACTCCCTCAGTTCTTCCCCAGTGCAGCCTGCAGTGACCTTTCCACGCCTGAGTCATGAATACCTAAACATAGGGGACGAAATCACTGACATGCCTTCCATATGCTGGTGTGAATGCACTACAATAATTGCTCTGTAATTGCATGGTAATTATTGACCATTTAAGTACATTTAAGAACAGGGTGAGTACTATGTAATCAAAGACTAATTATCTAATTATTTCTGTCTTTTAAACTGCAGGCTTACAAGATATAAAAATTGCGAGTAACATGATGATTAGTCATTGAACTACATGCTAACTTGAAGTATAATTATGAAGTAATCTGTAGAAATCGTATTTTTATTGTGGGTCTCCTCAAAGGTAATTGCAGAGTAGCTATATTGTAATATACATTCTCTAAAGCGATAACAGAAAAAGTCATCAATATGTTATATTAATGGAGCATGCATATGGGTAACCAAACACATCACACAGTTCATTAGAAAAACATGTGACTGGGGATATACATTTTACAAGATAGGTAGTAAACCTCTGATTGTATCTTTTCACAGTTGTGTAATATGTTTGCATATGCTTCAACAAAGATGACAGGGCAAACGGCAATTAACTATGATAGGGAAAGAGAAGTAGAAGGATACTACAAGGTCAAAGCAGAATAAGTTCAGAGACTGATCATTTGCACTGGTGTTTAGTGGCAGAATCCAAACCAAGAGTGAAACTTAAAGTGTATTACTAATTCGTAGGATTCAAGTTGGAATCTTCGCTGGTGGCTCAGGGCTTCCCTGGAGGCTCAGACAGTAAGAAAAAAAAAAAAAAAATCCTCCATAAATGCAGGAGACCTGGATTCAATCCCTGGGTTGGGAAGATTCCCTGGAGGAAGGCATGGAAACCCACTCCAGTATTATTGCCTGGAGAGTCCCATGGACAAAGGAGCCTGGTAAGCTATAGTCCATGGGGCCACAAAGAGACATGACTGAGTGACGAAGCACAAGAAAGATATTTACTTAAATTATTTCAAAGCTTCGACTTTAAGTTTGGAAATGGATAATTATGGATTCTCTCCTGAAAATTTATCTGATATTGTCTGAATTTAAAAACCTAAACAAATACTAAAAGTGCAGCGTGGCAATGATAAATACCAGGAGAAGGATTTTGTGGAATATGGTTTACTTATGTATTTGCTGAGGGTGAAGATCAACTATTTTGCTGAGGAATGACCCTGCCCTCTAGTACTTATCTGGGATTGCACACTTACTTTGGTAACAAAATGTAAAACTGTCTGTCAACTCTGGGTAAAAGTCTTTAAAACCCAATACTGAATCTAATACCATTTCCCCCTGTGACAGTGAAAGATGCTCTGGATGGGGAAGACTCTATCAGCCTGAGTCCCCTGAATTAGCACACACAGAATATTGTGCCTGCTGGACTGTGACAAATATATAACACGTTAGCAAGAAATAAACTTTCAATGTTTTTTAAGTTCCTAGATTTTGAGGATTTGTTTTCTCAGCATAAACAAATCTATTTTGGCAAGTACACATATTACTTTTATTTAACTTGTTACTCTTTTATCCAGTAATTGTACCTGTAAAAATACTAAGTCAAAAATAACAAATCAATTTTTTCATAGTTCTTCAATCGTCTCAGCTAGATTACAGTCATCTTTAGAGGAAATATTGCTTATTATGGTACTTAAATAATACTCTTACCAACAAGGACAATTATATTCATGTAGGTAGAAAGCAATGGCACCCTACTCCAGTACTCTTGCCTGGGAAATCCCATGGACGGAGGAGCCTGGTAGGCTGCAGTCCATGGGGCTGCTAAGAGTCAGAGACGAATAAGTGACTTCACTTTCACTTTTCATTTTCATGCATTGGAGAAGGAAATGGCAACCCATTCTAGTATTCATGCCTGGAGAATCCCAGGGACAGAGGAGCCTGGTGGGCTTCCATCTATGGGTGGCACAGAGTCGGACACTACTGATGCAACTTAGCAGCAGCAGCAGCAGCAGCAGCAGCAGGTAGAAAGCAAGGATTTGAATTAATCTTTCAGTTTCCTTCTTTAGTGACTTCCCAAGTTTTTTTAATGACTTTTGGTGAGCATATTTTTGGCTTTGCCTACCAAATAACCCTTTCCTCTTTTTCATAATAAAATCTCTCTTTATAATGGACACTTATTCCTTGTAACTCAAGAAGGAATTAAAAATCTGTAAAATCAATTTAAGCAACTATTTCTTATTTAATATTATAATGAAAAACATCAGTAACATGAGCCCTGAAATAGAGATAATGTCAATTCCATTACAAAGTAATTATGATGATATTTTGTATGTAATGTTGGAATGGAGCTCTGGAATGTGTCAGTACCATCACTGTCCATGAAAAAAATGTTTTGAGCAAAAGATAAAATTTTCTTACCTAAAGGATAAAGGTGATTTGACAGCATCCAGAGAAATGATAATGCTATCATATTGGAGCTTACTTACTTTCAAATTCTTTGCAAAAATTTTCAACATAATCCAAATGCTGTTATTTTTTAGAAATTGTCTATTTTTTCTCCAAAGTTCCATAAAATACAACATATACCTTCAAGTATTTCTGCATGGTTTTTTTTAGATTAAGCCTTAATTTATATTGTTTTGCCTGCTGTGTTTCTTCTCCAAGGAGTTCTATACTACAATAAATTGTAATCTGAAGTACTTTCAAATATTGTCCTGTACAATTAGCCAGATACAAATGCATAGTCAAGTGAAATGCTATTAGTAGTCACTTATGAATTTGTTAGTGTTTTGACCTGGGCAGCTACTCATAAAGTGAAATCCAGAATGGACTATGGTAGATTTATTTGATCAGCATCGATTAATTCTTATGTCATTAATGAAGCATTTTTTTGATTGAGATCTCATTAAAGGTTTCTGCCTTACATAAAAATGTCAATAATCTTTCAGAGACAGGAATGCCACTTTACTGAGGCTATATTTTTTAATGTTGTAACTAAAAATTATTTATAAATGCTTTCCCAAAGTGAATCGCTACACTATTAATTTTTAAAATAAATTACTATACACTGCTTCATGAAGCATAAAAAACCGGGAGGTAATAAATAAAGATCATGCATTGAGTAATGCCTTTGGTCAGCCTGAAGAAGGGAGTTGGTAAGTAATTAACATGGCTAGCCAGTCTGTATGTACAATAACTCATCTCAAGTTGCCTCCTCCCTTGATTATTTAACTGAAATAGCCTACAATTTAAAATTCCTGTCTCCTTTATAAAGAGGGAACGGTGAAAAGTGAATGGCATATATAAAATATGAAAAGATGTTTTAAGTGTGTTTACCATACAATATTGGTGTCTCAAGAACACATCCATGAGATCAAGCTACTCATACTTAAGTTCCTGAGAAGAAACATGTCATCATACAAAAGACGGCAAAGGTGGATCAAACTGACTTAACAATCGCACCATGAATCATTTTTGTAATTTACCATTAGACTAAACATCTCCTTTGTCTTCCTTTCCCTTACTAATTAATTCTCTAGTACAGGATAACATTTCTCATAAAATAAAGAAGGTAGCATAAAATACCATGAATGGATACCAAGTTTTCCAGTTCATTTTATCTAGGCTGTTTCCCCCTATAAAATAATTAAAGAAAATATCTAGTAGACCTAAAGACTCTAAATCTAAAACAAAACATTAAAAATTGCTATATAATATGGAATAAAAAGTAATTTTAGTCTGTTTAATAACATTATCAAATATTGTCAAAAATATTCTGCAATTAGGTCACATTTTTATATTGGCAAACACATAAAAAGCAAAGTTTGTGTCCTCAAATTCACTTGAATATAGCCCTTAAAAATTGCTACACTAAATGGAATATCCACTTCATCACTTAAAATCAAAGCTTCAGCTAAAGGTTACAGCTAGAGCAACAAAGAAAAAAAAAAGGAATTACATATGTCCAAAAAGAAAGAAAGGAAAACTACATTTTATTTGCAGATGACATAATCCTTTATGCAGAAAAAGGATTCCTCCACTCCTACAAGCCCAGTAGAAAATTACTAAAACAAGGACCTTGCTGGTAGCTCAGTAGTAAAGAATTCTCCTGCCAATGCAGGGGATATGGGTTTGATCCCTGATTCAGATGGACCCCACATGCCATGGAGCAACCAAGCCTGTGCACCAAAACTACAGAGGCTGTGCTCTAGAGCTCAGCACCAACTACAGAGCCAATGTGTCACAACTACTGAAGCTCCCACATCCTATAGCCCGGGCTCTGCAACAAGAGCAGCCACTGCAATGACATGCCTGCACTAGAGACTAGCCACCACTCACTGCAGCTAGAGAAAAGCCCAAGCAGCAATGAATACCCAGCACAGTCAAAAATACACATTATTTTTTTAATTACTAAAACAAGATACAAAAGTCAATCTAGGAAAATTGATTCTATTTCTATATATTAGTAATGAACAATCTTAAAGCAAACCAAGAAAATACTATTTATAATAATTCCTAAGACTAAAATTCTTAAAAAATACCTGAACAACACATTGCTAAGAGAACTGAAGGAAATCTAAATAAGTGAGAGACATTTTATTTTCATGGGTTGAAAAACAGTGCTGTCAATATCACAACTTTACAGAAATACACTACAGATTAAATGAAATCCTTTTCAAATGCTTTTTCATACTGTTCATGGGGTTCTCAAGACAAGAATACTGAAGTGGTTTGCCATTCCCTTCTCCAGTGGACCACATTTTGTCAGAACTCTCCACCATGACCCATCCATCTTGGGTGGCCCTACACTGCATGGCTCATAGTTTCATCGAGCTGTCCATGTGATCACTTTGGTTATTTTTCTGTGATTGTGGTTTTCAGTCTGTCTGCCCTCTGATGGAGAAGGATAAGAGGCTTCTGGAAGGTTCCTGATGGGAGAGACTGACTGAGGGGGGAACCTGGGTCTTGTTCTGATGGGCAGGGCCACGCTCAGTAAATCTTTTGTGTTGATGGGCAGGGCTGTGTTCCCTCCCTGTTGCTTGACCTGAGGCCAAACTATGGTAGAGTCAATGAACCTAATGGCGACCTCCTTCAGAAGGTCCTGTGCCCCTACTACTGTACTCAGTGCCCCTGACCCTGCAGCAGGCCACTGCCGACCACGCCTCCACTGGAGACTCCTGGACACTCATGGGCACATCTGGGTCAGTCTCTTGTGGGGTCACTGCCCCTTTCTCCTGGGTCCTGGTGTGCACAAGGTTTTGTTTGTGCGCTCCAAGAGTCTGTTTCCCCAGTCCTGTGTAAGATCTGGTGGTTCCATAGCGGGGAGATCCAACTTGTCCATCCTAAAGGAAATTAGTCCTGAATATTCATTGGAAGGACTGATGCTGAAGCTGAAACTCCAATACTTTGGCCACCTGATGTGAAGAACTGACTCATTTGAAAAGACCCCTGATGCTGGGAAAGACTGAAGGCAGGAGGAGAAGGGGAGGACAGAAGATGAAATAATTGGACGACATCACCAACTCAATGGACATGAGTTTGAGTAGGCTCCAGGAGTTGGTGATGGACAGGGAGGCCTGGTGTGCTGCAGTCCATGGTGTCACAAAGAGTCGGACACAACTGAGCAACTGAACTGACTGACTAACTTATCAAATGCTGGTAGGAAATTTTGGATTAGTGACAGATGATCATATGACATATGTGGAAATAAAAAGAACCCAGAATAGTAAGACCAATTGTTAAAAGGAACAAAATGAAAGACATACACAATCTAATTTCAGAACTTACTACAAAGCTTTAGCAATGGGGCATATGGTATTGGTATGTATAATGATAGCCATGTAGACTAATAGAACATATTTAAGAGTCCCAAAATAAACTCTTAAATTTATAGTCAACTGAATTTTGACAAGGACATCAAGTTAATTTAATGATGAAGAGGACAGAATTTCTGCAAATGGCAGTGGGATAACTGGATATCAAACTATATAAAAAAATGAACTTAAAAATGGATCCTACATCTGAATAGATGAGTTAAAACTACCACACTTCTGGAAGAAAATATAGGAGAAAATCTTAATGGCCTTTGGATTGGACAAAAGAGTTTGTAGACATGACACCAAAAAACAAAGATTCACAAAATTTTTAACCTGGACATCATTAAAATTAAAACTGTTAAACAACAAAAGACACAATTCAGAAAAGGAAGACAAGTCACAGACTGGAAGAAAACATTCAAACATATATCTGATAATGGGACAATGCCCAGAATACACAAACATCTCTTATAATCAACAGTAGAGACCTTTTGTTTTTCTTTATGGGACAAAGTTTTAAGTAGATATTTAACCAAAAAGAGATAAATCCTATATATGCTAATATACACATGAATAAATGATCATTGTCATCAGTCATTAGGAAAATGCAAACTAAAATCATGAGACACCGCTGCACCCCTTTCTTGATGACTCAAAAAATGACCATATCAAGAGTTAGTGATGATGTGGAGAAACAGAACTGTTGGTGTAAGGCAGGTAGGAATATAAAATGGCACACAGAGCCCCTGTGAAAAACAGTTTCACAGTTTCTTAAAATGTTTAACAGGTACTTGCCAAACAACTAAGCAGAATCTATCTGACAGAAATGAACATGTGTATCCACATGAAGAAATGTATATGAATGCAGAATTATTTATATTACTCATAGTTCAAACTGGGAATAATCCAAATACATATTAAATGAAAGAATGTACACTACTTGATATAACTATATAGCAGAACATCATTCAATTAAAAAAAAATAGACTACTGATGTATGCTATGTTACAAAACTTAAAACATTTTGCTAAGTGAAAGAAATGCCAAAGTCTAGTTATGATTTTAGTTTTATAAATATTTATAGACATTTATCCAAGGTAGACATATACATGGCCAACAAGCACATGTAAAGATGTTCAGCTTCACTAATCAGCAAGGAAGTGCAAATCAAAATCACAATGAGACACCATCTCACACCTGTCAGAATGTCTACTGTCAGAAAGATAACAAATAATAAGTATTGGCAAGAATGTGGAGAAAAGGGAGCTTTCTTGATCTATTGATGGGAATGTAAGTTTGTATAATCACTATGGAAACAGTATGGAGATTCCTCAAAAAAAAAAAAAATGTAGAATCACCATTTAATCTAGCACTTCCACTCCTGGGTATTTACACAAAGAAAATGAAAACACTAATTAGAAAAGATAAGTGCAGCCCTATATTCCCTGCAGCATTATTTACAATACCCAAGATATAGGATCGAGCTAAGTATCCATCCATAGACAAATGGATCAAAAAGATGTGATATGTGTATATATGTTTATACTAATATACATACATATACACAGAAATATATGAATATATATATAATAGAATATCACTCAGCCGTAAAAAGGATGCAATCTTGCCCTTTGCAACAACATGAATGGACCTAGAGGGTATTATGCTAACTAAAGTTAGAGAAAGACAAATACTGTAGGATTTCACTTATATATGGAATCTATAAAAGAAAACAAATTACAGAATATAACAAAATGGAAACAGAGTCAGAAACAGAGAATAAGAAAGTGATTACCAGAGGGGAGGAGATGGGGAGAGGAGAAAAATGGGTGATGGAGATTAAGAGAAACAGACTTCCAGGAAGAAAATAAATGAGTCATGCTATAAAATATACAGTTGGGGGACATAGTTAACAAATACATAATATTTCTGGAAATAGAACTCCCATAGGACCCAACAATCCCACTGTTGGGCATACACACTGAGGAAACCAGAATTGAAAGAGACACCTGTACCCCAGTGCTCATCACAGCACTGTTTACAATAGCTAGGACATGGAAGCAACCAAGATGTCCATCAGCAAATGAATGGATAAGAAAGCTATGGTACATATACACAGTGGAATATTCAGTTCAGTGCAGTTGCTTAGTCATGTCTGACTCTTTGCAACCCTGTGAACCACAGCACGCCAGGCCTCCCTGTCCATCACCAACTCCCAGAGTCCACCCAAACTCATGTCCATCGAGTTGGTGATACCATCCAACAATATCCTTTTGTCGGTGATGCCAGCCAACCATCTCATCTCATCTCGTCCCCTACTCCTCCTGCTCTCAATCTTTCCCAGCACAATGGAATATTACTCAGCTATTAAAAAGAATGCATTTGAATCAGTTCTAAGGAGGTGGAAGAAACTGGAGCCTATTATATGGAGTGAAGTAAGTCCGAAAGAAAAACACCAATACAGTATATTAACGCATATATATGGAATTTAGAAAGATGGTAACGATGACCCTATATGTGAGACAGCAAAAGAGACACAGATGTAAAGAACAGACTTTTGGACTCTGTGGGAGAAGGCGAGGGTGGGATGATTTGAGAGAATAGCATTGAAACATGTATATTACTATATGTGAAACAGATTGCCAGTCCAGGCTCAATGCATGAGACAGGGTGCTCAGGGCTGGTGCACTGGGATGACCCTGAGGGATGGGATGGGGAAGGAGGTGGGAGGGGGCTTCAGGATGGGGGCCACATGTACACCCATGACTGATTCATGTGAATGTATGGCAAAAACTATAACAGTATTGTAAAATAATTAGCCTCCAATTAAAATAAATAAATAAATAAAAATATTTTGGTACAGTAACAATAACTAGACATATCATGGTGATCAATTTGAAATGTATATCAATATCAATCATTATGTTGTTTATCAGAAATTACTATAGTGTTACAGATTACTGAAATTTCAATAACTAAACAAGCCAACAGCATCAAAGAAAAAGAGATCAGAGTTGTGGTTATCAGGGGTAGTGGGTGGGGAAAGGAAGAATTAGAGGAAGGCACTCAAAAGGTACAAGCTTCTAGTTATAAGATAAATAAGCACTAGGAATGTACAGCATGATAAATAACACTGCTGTATGTTATATATGAAAGTTGTTGAGAGTAAATCTGGAGAGCTCATCACAAGGAAAAACATTTTCTATTTATTTAGTTGTGGATGGCAACCCAGTCCAGTATCCTTGACTGGAAAATCTCATGGAAAGAGGAGCCTGGTGGGCTGCACTCCATGGGGTCACAAAGAGTCGGGCATGACTGAGCGACTAACTTTCTTAACTTATATCTATGTAAGATGATGGATGGTCACTAAATTTATTGTGGTAACCATTTCATGATATATATTATTCAAATCATTATGCTGTACAATTAAACTTACACAGTGTTGGATGTCAATAATATCTCAATAAAACGATATGCAGGTCAGGAAGCAACAGTTAGAACTGACATGGAACAACAGACTGGTTCCAAATAGGAAAAGGAGTATGTCAAAGCTGTATATTGTCACCCTGCTTATTTAACTTCTATGCAGAGTACATCATGAGAAATGCTGGGCTGGAAGAAGCACAAGCTGGAATCAAGATTGTTGGGAGAAATATCAATAACCTCAGATATGCAGATGACACCACCCTTATGGCAGAAAGTGAAGAGGAACTCAAAAGCCTCTTGATGAAAGTGAAAGAGAAGAGACAAAGTTGGCTTGAAGCTCAACATTCAGAAAACGAAGATCATGGCATCCGGTCCCATCACTTCATGGGAAATAGATGGGGAAACAGTGGAAACAGTGTCAGACTTTATTTTTGGGGGCTCCAAAATCACTGCAAATGGTGATCACAGCCATGAAATTAAAAGACACTTACTCCTTGGAAGGAAAGTTATGACCAACCTAGATAGCATATTCAAAAGCAGAGACATTACTTTGCCAACAAAGGTCCATCTAGTCAAGGCTATGGTTTTTCCTGTGGTCATGTATGGATGTGAGAGTTGGACTGTGACGAAAGCTGAGCACCAAAGAATTGATGCTTTTGAACTGTGGTGTTGGAGAAGACTCTTGAGAGTCCCTTGGACTGGATGGAGATCCAACCAGTCCATTCTAAAGGAGATCAGTCCTGGGTGTTCTTTGGAAGGACTGATGTTAAAGCTGAAACTCCAGTACTTTGGCCACCTCTTGCGAAGAGCTGACTCATTGGAAAAGACCATGATGCTGGGAGGGATTGGGGGCAGGAGGAGAAGGGGACAACGGAGGATGAGATGGCTGGATGGCGTCACTGACTCAATGGACATGAGTTTGACTGAACTCCAGGAGTTGGTGATGGACAGGGAGGCCTGGCGTGCTTTGATTCATGGGGTTGCAAAGAGTTGGACATGACTGAGCGACTGAACTAACTAACTAACTGCAATGTCTAGAAAAGACAAATATATTCAGACATAGTATATTAGTAATAGTTTGACTGAAGATGGGACTGGTAGTAGCTTTAAGTGAACATTAAGAAGCCAATGAATGGTATACTTAAAATGACTTAATTTTAGACCATGTAAATTATACCTCAACTGCTGTAAAAAAGATTAGAAGAATAAAAAAAGATACAGAATAGAAATTTAAAATCCAAAAAATGAGCAGTAAATGAAGAACAAAGGAACAAAATTTCACGCGATCTGCAGAAAATAAAGACAAAACAACAGATGTGAAAACATACCAGTAATTATAGAAATATGAAAGGACTTATTACTTGCAGAGATGATCAACTTGGATACAAAACAAGATTCAACTATAATCTGTCTACAAGAAACATGCTTTAGATTCAAAGACAAAACTATGTTGGAAGCACAGGGGTGGAAAACAGTGATAACAGGTAAACAGTAATCCTGAGAGAACTGGAGTCAATTTAGTAATACATAAGAAAATAAACTTTAAGCATGAAAGACCGCTAGAGGCAACAAGTTTCACAATGACAAACATAAGGAAGTTATGATAATCATAAAGGATACTCATGTCACAATAGATCCCAAGATACATAAAACAAAAAGTGACAAAACTGGAAGGAAAACAGACAATTTAACAATTATATTTAGATATTTAAATACTTCACTCTTAATATGAGGTAAATCAACGTAAAAATAGATGGCTAAAACAACACTACCAACCATATCAACTAAGCTGATATTTCTTGAACACTAGATCCAAGAATGGAAGCTACACATTCTCTTCTTGTGTACAGGAAGCATCATCCAAGATAAACAATTTAGACCAATAAAAAGAATCAGCAACTGTAAATTTACTGTAATGGATCACTTCAAAGGATGTGCTTCAATCGCAACATGAAACTGGAAATCAACCACATAAAAAATACAGAGAAATTGCCAAACATTTGTTAAATGTCACTCTTCCAGGTACACATTGGTCAAAGAGGAAATCACTAAGGAAATAGAAAATGTCTGAACTGAACACATATCAAAACATGAAAAAAAAAAAAAAGTATGGGTTGCAGCTAAAGGGACGCATAGAGGGAAACTGATATCTTTAAAACACTGTCATTTCTATAGGTATTGAAAAATAATTTGGTAAAGTACAATAAAACTCATTATGACAATCTATCAACAATCCAGCATTAAAAAGAAAGTTTCTTACCTTTAGAAAAGACACTTGAATTTAACTGTTAATCTCGAATTTATCCCTACTATTGTAAACAAGAAAAGTATACCCACTTACCAGACTGTAGTCAGTGCAATAAAGAAACAAGAGACTGAAAGGAAATTGCTAGATGTTGGAGGTGGCTGACTACAGAGCTGACTGCATGAAGGGCTGACTGCAACTCTAGGGATGAGAGAAATGTCTTAGAACTGTTTTATGCAGATGGTTACACAGCGATACAAATTTAGTAAAAATCGTTGTGTGTGTGCTCAGTCGTCTGACTCTTTGCAACCCGTGAACTATAGCCCACTAGGCTCCTCTGTCAATGGGATTTCCCAGGCAAGAATACTGGAGTGGGTTGCTGTATACTCCTCCAAGGGATCTTCCCCACCCAGGGATCCAACTGCATCTCCTACATCTCCTGCATTGGCAGGTGGATTCTTTACAACTAGCACCAACTGGGAAGCCAACCTGAGTCCTATTTACTGTGAAAAGCACACACACACAGATACATATAATTTATATATATTATTTATATATATAAGAGTTTGGGACATTTGCAGCTATATAGTGGATAACTCAGAGAAGGCAATGGCAAGACAGTCCAGTACTCTTGCCTAGAAAATCTCATGGATGGAGGAGCCTGGTGGGCTGCAGTCCATGGGGTCGCTATGAGTCGAACACTACTGAGCGACTGCACTTTCACTTTTCACTTTCATGCATTGAGGAAGGAAATGGCAACCCACTCCAGTGTTCTTGCCTGGAGAATCCCAGGGACGGGGGAGCCTGGTGGGCTGCCGTCTATGGGGTCGCACAGAGTCGAACACGACTGAAGCGACTTAGCAGCAGCAGCAATGGATAACTAGGAAACAGCCCCATGATACTGAACTAGATGTTATGATGTTATTTGTTGTTATTTTAGATACCCTGTCATGTCTGACTCTTTTGCAACCCCATGGACTGGGATTTTCCAGGCAAGAATACAGGAGTGGGTTACCATTTCTTTTCTCCAGGGGATCTTCCTGACCTGGTGATAGAACCCATGTCTCCTGCATTGGCAACTGGATTCTTTACCACTGAGCCACCTGAGAAGCCTCCCAAAATCACTGAACTTTATTCTTAAATGAGTTAATTCTATGGTGTGTAAATTTTATTTCCTAAATGTTTCAAAAATACTGCTGAGATATGAAACCTGAGTAAATTACTTACATTTCACAAGAATTTTTAAATGTTTCATTTTTAATTTCAAAAACAAAATTCTTCTTGACAGCCAGAGGCATTCAGGTTGTAATAAAAACGATAACCCTAGAGTTGCTTCTGCTCAGTTTTCTGTGATGATCTAAATGGGAAGGAAAACTAAAGATGAGGGGACATATGTGTGTGTAAAACTGACTCACTTTGCTGTGCAGCAGAAACTAACAGCATTGAAAAGCAACTACCCCGCAATAAAAAAAATCAATAAAGAAAATAGCACAATCCTACAGTTGCTATCCAATTACTCAAGCAGCATACTAAAATAGTTTATATTTAGGACACGCCTTCTGGTCACCTTCACACTACCGATTTGTGTCTATACTTAATCAAGATCCAGAGGTGGATATTGATCATTAAATAGTCACAGTATGGGGACTGTCTTTCAGGAGTAACCCCTTCATAGCATAATACTTAGACTTTTTAATTATTGATTGCAACATACTTTTAATTCTCTGTAGTGATTTGAAAAATTTTGACTAATCTCCCACAGTACAAATGTTCACATGATAAGCAGATAAAACATCATTGAGCCCATTTCTCTCATCACATCATTGTTATCCCTTAAGTGAAATATGTGATAGAATGCAAAACTCCTTTGTTTGTTCTTCTAAGGTATAGGTCAATAATGTTATGATACAATCAATAGTATCATTCAATACAGGAATTTTCCCATACATCATTTTTGGTGGGGTATGAGATTTATTAACCTTGCAAATGTTGTTATAATACTCTCAGCAACCATGTGACATATTTACTATGAAAATGTGACTTTAATGTTGCCTTTGAAATGCTGCTCTCTTCCTTGCCTTTGGCAAAAGTAATAGTAATCAATTTTGTAAACACTGTATTATGACTGTTCTGAAATAACTCAATTGGTTTGCCACACACGTTATTGTTCTTTGTTTGAAAATTAAGCATAAGTTCATACCCCCAATTGTCAGAGATATCTAACCTAAAAAGCTCTAGGGTAAGGTATAAAAAGTCATTAATACAATAAGATCTAATTTTAAAAGATTTTTATCTTCATAATTCCTATCATATCATTTTCTGTTTTGGCTGCTTGTGCAAAGTCATTACACTTGTTAATGTGCTTCCCTGAGAATATTCAGTTTTATCTTCTACACTTACAATTCAGTCTGGTTCACAGTTTGAGTTACAACTTCATGACTGATTTCATTATATTTATATTTGAATGGCCCATTTTGAGGCTCTAGTTAACTTTCAATGAATTGTGGATAAAACTCAATGTAACAGTAAAAATGACAAAGGCATATTTATAACATGCAAGCAATAAATGCAAGTAACATGAACATATCAGGTGAAAGGAAATTCACCCTGTTATCTGAACATGTTTTAAGACAAGTGATCAACACTGTCCTTTTAGCATGGATATACCCTTTCAAATGCAACTATTATTATAGTATAATAGGGTATTTATTAAAATAGTAATTAACCTTATTTTCAAATTAGTGTAATATATGTGGACAAAACTTCACTGTGGTTTCATCTAAGCCACCAGACACCTTGCTGACATTTGATAGGTCATCAGTATTCACTAGTGGTTCATGGTTTACACTTGGAAAAATATTCCATTAAAAATGTTTTTCCAGACATGTTCATGACAAGTGATGCCCTATCCAAAGATCTGTGATATTCTTTCATTCATGAGAACAAAGATTAACTCAAAGTCAATAACAACTGCAGCATTACAAAAATAATGATTCTATGCTCATAAACATTGAAATAAAAATCATTCAGAAATGTGGGTCAGTTATAGTACCATTTCACTTATAAGGCATAGTGAAGTGCTTCCCAACTGAATTAAAGATTTGGCAGTGCTTTATAGCCCAAATGGGACTGTAGGAAATATATCTGGGTACTTGCTATACATGAAAAATGAAGCAAGAATGAACTGAGCCCAAGTATAAATAATAAAAGATAAAATATAACTGAGATTTCCCCACAAATACACATATAGAATAACATATTTTAAAGTAATTATTTGTGCTTTAGAGTTCCTATATTAAGAAACAATAGACATTTTTGTTTCTGATATTTAGAGAACTGCTGCTGCTGCTGTCGCTTCAGTCATGTCCAACTCTGTGCAACCCCAGAGACGGCAGCCCATCAGGCTCCGCGGTCCCTGGGATTCTCCAGGCAAGAACACTGGAGTGGGTTGCCATTTCCTTCTCCAATGCGTGAGAGTGAAAAGTGAACGTGAAGTCTCGTCAGTCGTGTCCGACTCTGTGTGACCCCAGAGACGGCAGCCCATCAGGCTCCGCGGTCCCTGGGATTCTCAGGCAAGAACACTGGAGTGGGTTACTTAGAGAACTATACAGAAGCAAACTCAACATTTTAAAAGTCCCCAAGGTATGTAAATGACTTATTCTCTCATTCAGAGACCACTTTTTTTTTTTACATTCTATATCATTTCCCAATGATATCCCATAATAATCTATGCTCAAATTTACTACCACATCCTCTTTTGTGTTACAGACCTGAATTTTCAACTCAATCAGACAGTTCTGAAGTCATACATTTTTAATAGCCATGTGGACCTCAATTCAAATCCATTACCAAAATTTCTCAATTGTTCCTTGGGTCTTTAGCACAGCTTGACTTCTGATATCGCCATTCTGTTTCATTACATCATCATCTAATACCATGGAAACTGCTAGCCTCTGAGCTCATTACTGGTCTGCCTGCCAGCACTTTTAAATACATTTATTGGCTGCAGTCAGATTATTCTTCCTAAAATATCATTCCTTTCAAATGATCGACTGTTTTCTCAAATTCTTCAATGGTTCTTTACAGACTGTATCTTAACCTCCAAACCCCTTATCAATTTTTTTCATGGTGAACCAGACTGCCGTTTTTGAACTCTCATAGGGTCATCTACCAGCAAATACCTGTTAAGTCACAGTCGTCACTCTCCCTGTCCCCTGAACATGGTTGGTGCTACCTAAATTCCCTACTTCATAACTGCTCACATCATTCTTCTTGTCCAGGAAACTTGTGCATAGTTCATTTTCCTAGATAACTCTTACACTCCCTTAAATAATCCTGGAGAAAAAGATTTTCTGTATAGTTTTACCAATTTTGCATTTCATTCATTTGCCTGGTCGCCTGAGCCAACCTGTAGCTGCCTCTCTCTTGTGGAGCCAAAAGATTCAGACATTCAGGCAAGAATATAACACTTCTGCCTGTCAGTGGCCCATGAACATAATTTGCAGATTTTCTGCTGGGAAGGATCCTGTTTGGGCATGTCTTCCTGAAACTTCAGTCATGCCTCCTCCCGTCTCTCCCAGTAGATTGCCAGTCAGATTACTATTGAGGCCCCAGTACTTCAGGAGATATTGATGCACAAATAAAATGCCCTATCTCTACAACTAAACTGTTCCCAAATAGAGGATTATCTGACTTTGCTGTGATGGCTTTGAAAATAGAGTGGTTCCATTGGAACCATTTAAGGATTCTGCAATAAAGAGTTACTTGCATAATTTTATACTATGGACCATAATATATTACAGGTCCACATCATATTTTATTCTTTCTTAAAAAGATGAGAAATTAATTTCTATATATAAAGTGATGAACAAATTTCCATATTATCAAGGCTATTTTAAAAGGATGTGTTTATGAAGAAGGAGATAATAATAACAGTTACAAAACCTACCTGAAAAAAAGGGGGAAAAAGTAAGAATTTTTACATCATCCTCTCTTTTACCAGCTGCATCAATATGGTAAAAATGACCTCCCTGAATCTCAGTTTTCTCATCAACAAGAATGAGAGAGGAGTTGTAGTCACTAGCTCACAGTGATGTGAAGATAATCAAATGAATTAAAATTTGTAAAGCATCTATGCTATGCTAAGTCGCTTCAGTCGTGTCCAACTCTGTGCGACCCCATAGACAGCCGCCCACCAGGCTCCACCATCCCTGGGATTCTCCAGGCAAGAATACTGGAGTGGGTTGCCATTTCCTTCTCCAATGCATGAAAGAGAAAAGTGAAAGTGAAGTCGCTCAGTCGTGTCCGACTCTTAGCGACCCCATGGACTGCAGCCCACAAGGCTCCTCCATCCATGGGATTTTCCAGGCAAGAGTACTGGAGTGGGGTGCCATTGCCTTCTCCAGTAAAGCATCTAGTACCAAGTAACTTTCACATATAGAAGAAGCTCAATAAACAATAAGACATTATTATGGTAATAAATTTAAAATCAAGACGCTGCTACCTCAAAAGCTATGGATTGGTTACAAATGCTAGGGAGAGAGTTCCACAAATTATTTCTGGACATCTTCATATACCTCAGGGATTTCAAAAAAGATAGAACATTGTAGATGTAGAACACCATATGCATTTTATAAAAGTTACACTTTGATAAAAAAGAATATTAACTAAAATTCTTTTTTAATACATTATTAAACATATTACTTTGTTTTAAGGATAGAAGGTTTACTTCTTTATGATCTAGCCATTAATTCTGAAATTTCAAGTCACCTTGAAATAATTTTAAAATATTCAAGTTACAGTTATAAGATAACCATCAGATATGTAAAAATCACATATATTTAGGACATTTCAGCAGAAAATCACAAGACAGTCTTTGTGTTGGTTCAAATTATAATAATGAAAGAAAATAATCCCCTCTTTAGGTGCAGTCATTATGAATATTAAATGACTAAATTCATCAAATAAAAATTACACAATATAATTTTTTATAATGTTGCATTTATGAATATTTAGCTGGTGGTAGTATAAATCAGTGCACTCATTATGGAAAACAATATAGAGGTTATTCAAGAAATTAAAAGTGGTGGTGGTAGTTTAGTTGCTAAGTCATGTCCGACTCTTGCGACCCCATGTACTCTAGCCTCCTAGGCTCCTCTGTCCATGGGATTCTCCAGGCAAAAATACTAGAGTGGGTAGTCATTTTTTCTCCAGGGAATTGTCCCAATCCAGAAATTGAACCTGGGTCTCCGGCAATGCAGGCAGATTCTTGATCATATGATACAGAAATTCCATTTCTGAGTATATATGCCAGGGAAGTAAAAACAAGATCTCCACAAGATATCTGCATTGCCATATTTACTGCAGCATTACTCACAACAGTCAAGTTATGGAAACTTGACAATCAAAATATCTATCTAAAGAAAAAATGATATATATACATAGATATGTATGACTCCTGCAAGCCTATGGACTATATAGCCCACCAGGCTCCTTTTGTCCAAGGGATTTCCCAAGCAAGATTACTGGGGTGGGTTGCCATTTCCTTCTCCAGGGGATCTTCCTGACTCAGGGTAGAACCTGGGTCTCTTGCAGGCAGTCTCCTGCATTGCAGGCATATTCTTTACCAACTGAGACACCAAGGACACCTATATAAGTATAATGGAATATTATTCAGCTATGAGAAAGAAGGCCATTCTGCTGCTTGTAACATAGTTGGACATGGACGGCATTAAACCAAGTGAAATAAATTGGAGAAAGATAAATACTGTATGATGTCACTTAAATGTAGAATCTAAAAAAGCTGAACTCATAGGAACAAATGAGAATGGTAATTACCAGGGGCTGAGGGGTAGTGGGTGTTTCAGACAGTAAAGAATCCGTCTACGATGCAGGAGACCCGGGTTCGATCCCTGGGTTGGGAAGATCCCTTGGAGAAGGAAATGACAATCCACTCCAGTCCTACTGCCTGGAAAATCCCATGGACAGATGAGCCTGGTAGGCTACAGTCCCTGGGTTGGAAAGAGTCGGACACAAATGAGTGACAATATTTGATATTTGATTTGAGGGGTAGTGGGAGTGGAGAGACACTTGTTGAAGGGTACAATTTCCAGCTATAAGATGAATTAAGTCCTGGGGATCTAAAGAAGAATATGGTGATTATAGTCAATACTTTTATATACTTCAAACTTACTAAGAGAATAGATTTCAAATGTTCTCACCACTGAAAAGAAATAATAATTATGTGACATGCTGCAAGTGTTAGCTGACACAATGATAAGTAACATTTTATAATTTATAAGTGTATCAAATCAACATGCTATACATCTTAACCTTTGACAATGTTATATGTCATTTATATGTCATTTACATCTCAATAAGGTTAGAAAATCTTACATAATTTTGTATTTATAAATGTTAGTAGAAGAGCAGTGATTTTCATGTGCTTTGAAGACACTGGTCAAGGAATATAGGCTTATAAAACAAAGGAAATACACCTAACATACAGAATCATTCAAATAATAGAAAATCTTCATTAAAAGAATTTAAAATTCACCAACACATGTTTGGAGAGTCCCTCATTTTTTTGGTATAAAAATGTCCAGTTATATTTGATTCTCATGGGTCCCTAACACTGCTGATACACAAGTCAAATTTTTGTCTTTAGTGGAACACAATTCATGGTTGGATTTCAAAGAATATTCAGATTATCTGGCACCTTTATTATTAGGATTACATGGATAGTCAAATATGTTGGGGTATGAATAATAGTAATGATAAGACTTCACATGCTGTTTTTGACAGGAAAATTCTTCTAGGACAAGAGTGTTAATAAATTTCTTAGTAGTGTTGTTTTCTCTTTTTATAGAAATCCATTTTTGCTTTTCAGGCCTGTCACACTTTTTTTTTTTTTCTCTATATAAGTCAGTTCTTTCTTTGCTTTCTAGGCTTGCTCCCAAATGTCAATTTTCCCTTTCATTCACTCCCACTTGTATTCCTACTGTCAGATGCCTCTTCATGTTGATGCCAAGATATGCTTTTTTTTTAAAATAAACTCAGGTTTTGAACGTTTACCATTTCCTTTATACCTGCTTTTCTACCCATTCTATCACCATCCCTCTAACCTCCCTCTATTGCTAAATGTTTTATCCCTTTTACAGGTTTTCCTAAAATTGCATTACTTTTTCTACTCCTCTTTATGCATTCAAGCTAGGATAATCATTAGGGTTGTTTATCCATATTTCAGTTTCCTTTTCCCAGGCACTGACAGGAATTAGGAAGTGGGCATGTGACTTGTTAAAGGAAAAAAAAAATTAAGTGAACCAAAGTGATACATATCACTGTCAGTCAGATGCTTTGAAGAGCCTGTGTGTACTTCACTGTATCTCTTTTCCGCTGCCAAGACAACCATCAACTTTCCAAGTTGTAGAGACAACATCCAATTATGGTCCATGAATGAGAATGATATGGATCAGAGAATCCTGGCAACATATGCTGGACACAGAGCTTGAATGAAAAATAAACTGTTTTTAATCCACTGAGACTTGGAGTGTTTTTTGTTACCACACTATAACAGAAATTGTCATCTTATAGAGGATATTATCATGATTTGAAGAAAAAGGGAAAAAAAAAAAAAGAAAGAAACCCTTACGACATTGGCATAGCAGTTAGGCCTAGGATGCTGTGTAGTAAGGAAACTATTATCAAAGATAGTAGGAAAGAAGGTTATTACACCTTGGTGAAAATGAATGGGATCATTCACTAAACATCTAGAGCTCTAGGAGAAACCTTTAACGTAAGTATTGTGTGTTGGTTGCCACTGCTAGCATTTGGCAAGGTATTTCAAGAAAGAAATGAGCACAGGAAAGAACTGGAGGTTTGTAATGAAAAATAAAAGAAGATAAAGATAATTCATTAGGGCTGGAAGAGGAAATTTCTCAATCTCATACGGTACAAGATAAAACTGACACAGTTATAGAGAAACAAAAAAAGCAGATTAAAACTCAGTTTTTATAAAGAAAGAGTACAAGGTTTATACCTATTATTAAAAATTTTCAATTTACTAAACTGGCTCAAGATAAGGATGATTCAAGTTACAGTCTTTCTCCCATTGTTATGGGCTTCCCTGCTGGCCCAGATGGTAAAGAATCTGCCTGCAATGTGGGAGACATGGGTTTGTTCCCTGGGTTGAGAAGATCCCCTGGAGAAGAGAATGCAACCCATTCTAGTATTCTTGCCTGGAGAATTCCATGGACAGAGGAGCCTGGTGGCTAAGTCCATAGGTTTGCAAACAGGCAGACATGAATGAGCATTCATTTTCACTTTCCACAGTGTTAGAACCTCTGAGAGATTAGTATTCACTACAGAAAAAGCTAGGCTAATGTGTGTGGCACACAGTAAATTCTTATAGTTGCAAAAGATGGCTCAAGGAAAAAAAGTAAGATCAAATAAGGTTGAATGTCCATAGTTGAAGTTTATATAAATTAAGTATCCTCAATTAAAAGGGATTGTGGGTATATGTATTAGACTATGTTGCTGACTGGAATCAAACAGTTAGCAAGTCAACTTATGGGTCAAAATACTGTATATTTATTTCCTACTCTTTTTATGACATCATTCTCACCATAGGTCTTAACACACTTTTATTTATGCATTTGGCTGTGCTGGCTCTTCGTTGCAGCACACTGGATCTTCCGTCTTTGTTGTCATGTGCGGGATCCTTAGTTGTAGCATGCAAACTCTTAGTTGTGGCATATGGGATCTACTTACCTGACCAGGGATTGATCCTGGGGCCCCTGCTATGCCAGCTGGGAGTCTTAGCCACTGGAACACCAGGAAAGTTCCAGTAATCAAAATCTTTAACAAGTGGTGCTGGGAAACCTGGTCAGCCACGTGTAAAAGAATGAAACTGGACCACTTTCTAACACCATACACAAAAATAAACTCAAAATGGATTAAAGATCTCAACGTAAGACCAGAAACTATAAAACTCCTAGAGGAGAACATAGGCAGAACACTCTCTGACATACATCACAGCAGGATCCTCTATGACCCACCTCCCAGAATATTGGAAATAAAAGCAAAAATAAACAAATGGGACCTAATTAACCTTAAAAGCTTCTGCACATCAAAGGAAACTATTAGCAAGGTGAAAAGACAGCCTTCAGAATGGGAGAAAATAATAGCAAATGAAGCAACTGACAAAGATTTAATCTCAGAAATATACAAGAAACTCCTGCAGCTCAATTCCAGAAAAATAAATGACCCAATCAAAAAATGGACCAAAGAACTAAATAGACATTTCTCCAAAGAAGACATACAGATGGCTAACAAACACATGAAAAGATGCTCAACATCACTCATTATCAGAGAAATGCAAATCAAAACCACTATGAGGTACCATTTCACACCAGTCAGAATGGCTGCGATCCAAAAGTCTACAAATAATAAATGCTGGAGAGGGTGTGGAGAAAAGGGAACCCTCTTACACTGTTGGTGGGAATGCAAACTAGTACAGCCACTATGGAGAACAGTGTCGAGATTCCTTAAAAAACTGGAAATAGAACTGCCTTATGATCCAGCAATCCCACTGCTGGGCATACACACTGAGGAAACCAGAAGGGAAAGAGACACGTGTACCCCAATGTTCATCGCAGCACTGTTTATAATAGCCAGGACATGGAAGCAACCTAAATGTCCATCAGCAGATGAATGGATAAGAAAGCAGTGGTACATATACACAATGGAGTATTACTCAGCCATTAAAAAGAATACATTTGAATCAGTTCTAATGAGGTGGATGAAACTGGAGCCTATTATACAGAGTGAAGTAAGCCAGAAGGAAAAACATAAATACAGTATACTAACGCATATATATGGAATTTAGAAAGATGGTAACAATAACCCTGTGTACGAGACAGCAAAAGAGACACTGATGTATAGAACAGTCTTATGGACTCTGTGGGAGAGGGAGAGGGTGGGAAGATTTGGGAGAATGACATTGAAACGTGTAAAATATCATGTAAGAAACGAGTTGCCAGTCCAGGTTCGATACACGATACTGGATGCTTGGGGCTAGTGCACTGGGACGACCCCGAGGGATGGTATGGGGAGGGAGGAGGGAGGAGGGTTCAGGATGGGGAACACATGTATACCTGTGGCGGATTCATTTTGGTATTTGGCAAAACTAATACAATTATGTAAAGTTTAAAAATAAAATTTAAAAAAAAATCAAAATATTTTAAAAAGCAAGAACTAAAAAAGCTTAAATCTACAAGACTGTAATGACCTGTGAGGCCTTAACAATCTTTGAGTAGAAACTTTGCTGAGAACACATATCATTCCTCAAGAGAGACTAATTTCCAAACACCTACCCTAGATGTAGCCAAAGAGGACAATGAAAAAGACTAAAACAAAGGAACTGTGAAAAATGGACAGCAGGGTCTCTGGAAAGCAGAAAATAAGTTTAATTAGGTTCCATCACACTTTCCCATTTAGCCTTTTTGCATTTCTTTTTCTTGGGGATGGTCTTGATTCCTGCCTCCTGTACAATGTCATGAACTTTTGTCCATAGTTCTTCAGGCACTCTGCCTATCAGCTCTAATTCCTTGACTCTATTTCTCATTTCCACTGTATAATCGTAAGGGATTTGATTTAGGTCATACCTGAATGGGCTAGTGGTTTTCCTTACTTTCTTCAATTTAAGTCTGAATTTGTCAATAAGGAGTTCATGATCTGAGCCACAGTCAGCTCCCGGTCTTGTTTTTGCTGACTGTATAGAGCTTCTACATCTTTGGCTGCAAAGAATATAATCAATCTGATTTTGGTAGTGCATTCTCTTGGCAAAACTCTATTAGTCTTTGCCCTGCTTCATTCTGTACTCCAAGGCCAAATTTGCCTGTTACTCCAGGTATTTCTTGACTTCCAACTTTTGCATTCCAGTCCCCTACAATTGGTGTTAGTTCTAGAAGATCTTGTAGGTCTTCATAGAACCATTCAACTTTAGCTTCTTCAGCATTACTGGTCAGGGCATAGACTTAGATTACTGTGATACTGAATGGTTTGCCTTGGAAACAGAGATCATTCTGTCATTTTTAAGATTGCATCCAAGCACTGCATTTTGGACTCTTTTGTTGACTGTGGTGGCTACTCCATTTCTTCTAAGGTATTCTTGCACATAGTAGTAGATGCAATCGTCATCTGAGTTAAATTCACCAATTCCAGTCCATTTTAGTTTGCTGATTCCTAAAATGTCAACGTTCACTCTTGCCATCTCCTGTTTGACCACTTCCAACTTGCCTTGATTCATGGACCTAACATTCCAGGTTCCTATGCAATACTGCTCTTTACAGCATCGGACTTTACTTCCATCACCGGTCACATCCACAACTGGGTGTTGCTTTTGCTTTGGCTTCTTCTCTTTATTCTTTCTGGAGTTACTTCTCCACTCTTCCCCAGTAGCGTCTTGGGCACCTACCAAACTAGGGAGTTCATCTTCCAGTGTCCCATCTTTTTGTCTTTTCATACTGTTCATGGGGTTCTGAAGGCAAGCATACTGAAGTGGTTTGCAATTTCTTTCTCCAGTGGACCACATCTGTCTAGTCAAAGCTATGGTTTTTCTAGTAGTCATGTATGGATGTGAAAATTGGACTATAGAGAAAGCTGAGCACTAAAAAATTGATGCTTTTGAACTACGGTATTGGAGAAGACTCTTGAGAGTCCCTTAGACAGCAAGGAGTTCCAACCAGCCCATCCTAGAGGAAATCAGTCCTGAATATTCATTGCAAGGACTGATGCTGAAGCTGAAACACCTGATGCGAAGAACTGCCTCATTTGAAAAGACCCTGATGCTGGGAAAGATTGAAGGCGAGAGGAGAAGGGGAATACAGAGGATGAGATGATTGAATGGCATCACCAACTTGATTGACACGAGTTTGAGTAAATTCCAGGAGCTGGGGACGGACAGGGAGGCCTGGAGTGTTGTAGTCCATGAGGTTGCAAAGTGTCGGACACGACTGCACAACTGAACTGAACTGAACACTTCGCCACTGTTGGAACCCTCACAGTTATATAAGCTCAAGAACCTTTAAGAAATGCTAAAAATTAGGGTCAGCTGGGTGATTTCCATTCTTTCCCTTTGTGGGAGCATGTATGTGGGTCATCTTGTTCTGAATCATCGTATACATGGTGAGAAAGAGGGCAGGAAATTGCTATTTTTAATTCTACATTTCTAACTCAAGAGAGGTCAAACAAAGAACTGAGATAGACTACTTTCTCAGCTCCTGAAGAAGAAACAAGTATGATTAGGTCAGAGATTGTGGACTGTGACCAGTTTGGATGTGACTGGCTAGGCGTGTAGGGTTGGCATCCTTGATCAGAGCACAAGTGTACTGGGTATGGTGTAGCGGTTACACTGTTTCCTAACCAAAAGATCTAATTCTGCTAATCACCGCACATATTCCTCAATATTCTTATTATTCTAATGGCTTGTGTGTTATTTAGTTGTTTTTTAGTTGCTAAGTCACGTCCTACTTTTGTGACATCATGGACTGCAGCCTGCCAGGCTCCTCTGTTCATGAAATTTCCAAGGCAAGAATACTGAAGCGGTTTGTCAATTCTTTCTCCAAGGGATCTTCCCAGCCCAGAGATCAAACCCAGGCTCCTGCACTGGCAGGCAGATTCTTTACCACTGAGCTTGTTCTTCTAATGGGTACATGGGGCAAAAATAAACTTCCCTGCCCCCTCGCAGTTATCTGGGACTTCACATTTCCTTTGATAATGAAGTGTAAAACTGTTTTCTGTCAGCCTTGGGCAAAAGCTTTTAAATCCAACATCAAATCCAATACCATTTTGCCCTGCCATAATGAAAGGAGATGTTCCGGATGGGGAAGACTCTTATCAGCCCGAGTCCCCTGAATTAGCATACCCAGAATACTGTGCCTTCTGGACTGTGACGAATATGTAACACATTAGCAAGAAATAAACCTCTGATTTTTTTAAGCTCCTAGATTTTGAGGATTTGTTTCCTCAGCATAACCTAGTCTGTTTTGGCAAATACACAATTTTTTTTTTTTACTTAACTTGTTATTCTGCTTTTATCTAGTAATTGCATCTGTAAAAATAAGTCAGAAATAACAACTCAATTTTTTCATGATTCTTCAAATCTTCTCAGCTAGTTTGCAAACACTTTTAGAGGAAATAATGCTTATTAATGTACGTAGGTAATATTCTTACCAACAAGGAATTATGTCCATGCATGTGGAAACCAGGGATTCCCAGGTGGCACTAGTGGTAAAGAACCCATCTGGCAATGCAGGAGACGTAGGAGACACAGGTTTGATCCCTAGGTCAGATAAATTCCCCTGCAGAATCCCATGGACAGAGGAGCCTGGTGAGCTACAGTCCAAAGGGCCGCAAAGAGTCAGACATGACTGAAGCATTTTAGTGCACACACACAAGTGGAAATTGAGGATTTGAATAAATTTTTACTTGAATTAATCTCTCAAGTTTCCTTCTTTAGTAACTTCCCAAGTTTTTAATGACTTTTGGTAAGCATGGTTTTGGCTTTACCTACCAAATATCCCTTCCTCTGTTTTTCATAATAAAATCTCTCTTTAAAAAGGACAACTTATTCCTTGTGACTCAAGAAGAAGTAAACTCATCACCATCAGCACCACCCTTCTTTGGTACAATAGTTCCTCAAGACACGGGGATTGCTTCAGGCAAGAGTCCATGCTGAGCTGGGATTCAGGGGCATAGGACTTGTGTACTCACAAAGGGCTTCATCATCAGGAGGGTCCTTCAGTAGGTTCTACTATTTTATTCTTGAAACTCTTAACTGCTGAACAGAAGGCTCTTCCTTCTAATTTTGCACTGGGCCTCACAAATTATGTAGCCCATCTTGAATGTAGGTCCAAAAGTTTTTCAATCAAATGCTTCCCTAGGGTTTGTGGCTGCAACTATGAGGCAAGACTGCATCTTTCTACTATGGATGTAGAATTTCAGGAAATGAGTTCTTCCTCTAGACGAGGTGAGTCTGAAGTAGACCCGAAAATTGAGATAAGTTCAGAATTATCCAGATAATACTATCTGGACCTAAGCTAGAAAACAAATCAAAGATCAACTGAATTGAGGGACAAAATAAGTAATATGGTATTGATGATTGTGTTGAGCCTCTAAACCCAGCTTCTAGCCTGAAACACTACTTGATCAGTTATGTGAGTCAATTATTCCCATTTTAGCTTAAACTAGCATGAGTTGGGTTTTGACCATGTGAATTCTAAGCAGTTCTCTAGAACCAAATCATGTTTTAGATCTGTGTTGAGTCTCATTTGTTTTCCTAATTCACTAAAATGTTCTTGAATGTGTCTAGAAAAGCACCATACTTTGAACAAAGTAAGCTCTCTCCTGGTAACTCATAACCATAACAATCACTGAATGCCTGAACTTGTGAAGATTCAGTATTCAGTATGGAATGTATGGAATAAATACCTGGTTTTGAAAGTCAGTATTTACTTACTTTCTTTGAATCTTTTCTTCTTTACATGTACTCAGTGCAGACTGAATGCCACACCTCTGCTTTAATATTTATTGTATACATCTCCACATTCTCAAAGAATTCAAAATAGACCTGCTGCATGACGTGTCAGTGAGAGGTAATCACAATAAATCAGGCTTTATCTTCAATTTATTCATTTCTGTACATGCAATGTGAAGAACTGACATCTAATCCTGCCTTTCAAACAGAGGGGTAAATGGAATAAAATGAAAATGGATGACAATTATATTATGATAATATGACTGAAGTATTAAGATGAACTGTTAATCATTACTTAGCAAATTACAACTTTCATATGGAGAAAATAATACCTTACATATATGATGAATAACATTACACTTGGACTAATATGGCTGTAAGTTAATTACAGACTACACAGCTGATTTAGTTTCATTTACCTAAGGAGCTATTCTCACCCTGTTGCAGATTAATTACATCTTCACGAATACAGTCTCATTTATCAATGTCACTTGCAGCATTATAGCTCTTACCAAGTGTGTAGGGCTTTTTTTAATATTAAAAAAAATTCCTTGTCTGTGATACATTTTGCATGTTTAGTCATTAAAAGCACATGACAGCTAAAACCAGGTAAGATTAAATTAGTTATGGAACATTAGGAAAGTCCATGTCCAGAAATTAAATGACTTTACGAAAATAAAATTCTGTTAAAACCGTTCAAGTCAGAAAAGGCTTCTCCTGTATTTACAGATTGTTTGAGAAGACCCCATGCTTTGAAATACATGTATGAAAAATACATAACACACTATGAATTCATTTATACACATTAAGCAGATTTACAATATTCCTATTTTCCAAAATTAGTAAAAATAATCAAAAGAATACCATGTTAAACTTTCTACATATATAGAAAAATTTTAAGTTATGATGGAAAAATTTTAACGCTTGCTTTTCTCTAACAATGAGAATGTTTTTGACTAAATGTGAGCAAGAAAAAGAACCACAGAGATCTGACTGTAGTTTGGAAAGGAGTGGAATATGTATTCATTCACAGTAAATGAGCATTTAATATCTATTAACAAATGCTATATGCTAACGTGTGTGCAAAGAATAGGCACACCTGAATAACTTACCTTGCTAATCTCAAAGTGCTCAGTTTCTAGGGGAAGACAAACAGATGACTATAAAATGTGATTAATGTTAAATAAAGGTATGTGAAGAGAGACATGAGGTACAAAAAAAAAGAGTGTCAAACCTAGTCTGACAGCTCAGGAAAGAATTTTCAACTGAAACATAGCATGAGTTGATTATTTACAAATGTACTGCTGCTAACCTTATAATTTGTGAAGAAGAAAAGGGTAGATATATTGGGGGAAAATTAGTGATGGGGGCTGGGGGATTGATGAAGGGGATCTGTTTCACCCTGACAGAACTGCTGGCACGAGAAAAACTATAGATTAGGGAAAAGCATTTCAGAAAGGACAGGCAGTTTCCAAAATAGAGATAAAGCTGAAGATATGTCAGGGCCAGACATGATAAGATTAGGGTTCATCTGTATGACATATCCAGCCACTGAAGGTATAGCTGCTTAGGCAGAGCCTGGATTTGAAGAATTAAGATGGAGGCAGAGAGGAGCCACATGGAGAAACCAGAACAGTGAAAATTAGAGGTGCTAAGAGTCTGAGCTCTTTAGAGGCAAAATAAATAAATAAAAAATAAATAAACCAAAACAGAATAAAAGAAAATTGAAAAGGACACACTTACAGAATATTCACATACAAAAGCATCACAATTCCTTGATTAGGTGTGGAGATTTGTGAAACTCCAGAAGACATCTATATGTGTGATACAGAGATTGCTACCCTATTTTCCAGATAATGACTAAAACCACGAGGAGGAATGAAATAGCCTACCAGCCATAGAGAAAAAAGAGCAGAGCTGGTAATTATTTACAATTAAAGGAGAGATGAAGTTAGTAAAGTACATGAAGGTGACACATAATCAGCAAGGTGGTCAGAAAAGAATTCTAAGTTTTGAGAGGGTATGGGGCCAAGGAAGTGCAAAGAAGTGAGAAAAGAGATTCAATAAATAGAAAGTGATTCACAGTTTCTTGTTGTTTAGTAGCTCAGTTGTATCCAACTCTGCAGCCCCCTGAACTGTAGCCCAGCAGGCTCCTATGACCATGAGATTTCCCAGGAAAGAATACTGAAGTGCATTGCCATTTCCTTCTCCAGGGAACCTTCCTAACCCAAGGATCAAACACGTGCCTCCTGCATTAGCAGATGGATTATTTACCAGTGAGTCACCAAGAAATACAAAGTGGTTCACAGTTAAGTGCAGCAAAATATTGGGAAACCAGTGTCACTGAATTGGTGAATCTGAAGGTCAAGGATAACAAAAAGAAGTTTTGGGAAAGTGATATGAGAGAAAGAAGAGATAACAAAGCCATCTTGTACTGGTTCCGCAAAAGGGAGAGGAAGTGGAGGCAACTAAAATTCTCTGAACTGAGATTTTACCTAGGAATAAATATTTCTTTTTTTAAATGTAATGTGTGTTTTACAGTTTCCTTCTTTTCCCAAATTTTATATTCTATTTAAAATTTTACAATAAAATTTTATATTTCATTTGAAATTATTTAATATTTAATTATTTTATATTTTAATTAAGGATTTTAAACACTGCATGTATCATCTTCACAGGTCTGTGTCAATAATCAAAACCACTATAAATTTTCTTGAGTGATAAAAGAAGTGCAGGATAACTAACTCAAAGTATTTAAACCTGCACATTAAAAAAATTGAATACCTGGAGAGAAAAAAAAGGCAGTCAGAAAATACAGCTACCAGAAGCTTAATGAAAGAGCAATACTTGAACATTTATTAATATATGAACAAATTTGTCCCAACTTCAGATACAATGTTTTAGTTTGGAGTTTTTGGTTTGGTGGGTAAAATATAATTATAGTATCATCAGTTTTTATTTGATGGATCTGTTTTTTAAACAGCTCAATTCAATCAGCAAAAACAAGACTGGGAGTTGACTGTGGCTAGGATCATGAAAAACTTTCTGCAAAATTAAGACTTAAATTGAGGAAAGTAGGGAAAAATCACTAGACCATTCAGGTATGACCTAAATCAAATCCCTTATGAGTTTACAGTGGAAGTGACAAATAGATTCAAGATATCATATCAGACAGAGTGTCTGAAGAATTATGGACAGTGGTTCATGACATTGTACAGGAGGCAGTGATCAAGACCATCCCCAAGAAAAAGAAATGCAAAAACACAAAACGGTTGTCTGAGGAGGCCTTATAAATAGCTGAGAAAAGAAGAGATAGGAAGGCAAAGAAGAAAAGAAAGATAAATCCATTTGAATGCAGAGTTCCAAAGAAAAGCAAGGAGAGATAAGGAAGCCTTCCTCAATGATCAATGCAAAGAAATAGAGGAAAACAACAGAATGATAAAGACTAGAGGTCACTTGAAGAAAATTAGAGATACCAAGGGACCATTTCATTCAAAGATGGGCACAATAAAGGATAGGAATGGTAGGGACCTAACAGAAGCAGAAGATACTAAGAGGTGGCAAGAATACACAGAAGAAATATACAAAAAAAAAAAAACTTTATGACCCAGATAACCACGATGATGTGATCACTCACCTAGAGCCAGGCATCCTGGAATGCAAAGTCAAGTTGGCTTTAAGAAGCAACACTACAAACAAAGCTAGTGGAGGTGATGGAATTCCGGTTGAGCTATTTCAAATGCTAAAATACGATGCTGTTAAAGTGCTACACTCAATATGCCAGCAAATGTGAAAAACTCAACGGTGGCCACAGGACTGAAAAAGGTCAGTTTTCATTCCATCCCAAAGTACAGCAATGTCAAAGAATGTTCAAACTACTGTACAATGGCACTCATCTCACATGCTAGCAAAGTAATGCTCAAAATTATCCAAGTCAGGCTTCAACTGAATGTGAACCATGAACTTCCATATGTTCAAGCTGGATTTAGAAAAGGCAGAGGAACCAGAGATGAAATTGCCAACATCCGTTGGATCACTGAAAGAGCAAGAGAGTTACAGAAAACATCTATATCTGCTTTATTTGTTACACCAAAGTCTTTGATTGTGTGGATCACAACAGACTGTGAAAAATTCTTAAAAAGATGGGAATACCAGACTACCTCACCTGCCTCCTGAGAAATCTGTATGCAGGCCAAGAAGCTACAGTCAGAACTGGATATGGAATAACAGACTGGTTCCAAGTCAGGAAAGGAGTACGACAAGGCTGTATACTGTCACCCTGCTTATTTAACTTAAATGCAGAGTACATCACGCAAAATGTCAGGTTGGATGTAGTACAAACTGGAATCAAGATTGCCGGGAGAAATACCAAGAATCTCACATATGCAGATAATACCACCCTTATGGCAGAAAGCAAAGAAGAACTAAAGAGCTTTTTGATAAAAATGAAAGAGAAAAGTGAAAAAGCAGGCTTAAAACTCAACATTCAGAAAACTAAGATCATGGCATCTGTTCCCATCACTTCATGGCAAATAGATGAGGAAACAATGGAAACTGTGAAAGACTATATTTTTGGGTTCCAAAATCACTGTAGATGGTGATTGCAGCCATGAAATTAAAAGACACTTCCTCCTTGGAAGAAAAGCTATGAGCAGCATAGATAGCATATTAAAAAGCAGAGACATTACTTTGCCAACAAAATTCCATACAGTCAAAGCTATGGTTTTTCCAGTAGTCATGCATGGATGTGAGAGTTGGACTATAAAGAAAGCTTAGCACCAAAGAATTGATGCTTTTGAACTGTGGTGTTGGAGAAGACTCTTGAGAGTCCCTTGCACTGCAAGGAGATCCCACCAGTCAATCCTAAATGAAGTTAGTCCTGAATATTTTTTGGAAGGACTGATGCTGAAGCTGAAATTACAATACTTTGGCCACCTGATGCAAATAGCTGACTCACTGGAAAAGACCCTGATGCTCTGAAAGATTGAAGGAGAGAGGAGAAGGGGATGGCAGAGGATGGTTGGATGGAATCATTGACTCAATGGACATGAGTTTGAGCAAGCTCCAGGAGTTGGTGATGGACAGGGAAGCCTGGCGTGCTGCAGTCAATGGGGTCACAAAGAGTTGGACACAATTGAGGGATTGAACTGAACTGTTTTGAAAAAAATTCTCAATATTTTATATGACAATGAATAAATTATTTATCATTCAGTAAAGAGTAAGTTGATTATTCTGCAATTTACTAAACAGTTTAATGTGGCTGAGCCAATAAAAGAGAAACACTATCTAATTTTAAGAAAATGGTTAGAACTAAATTTGCACTGAAATTTTGTAGATAAATTGCTGTGAAGTAAATTTATCAAGTATTTGAGATCACTAATTTTTGGTGCTTGGCAATTTACTCAAATACTATAAATCTTTTAAAAATAGCCTATTTCAGAAACAATATCTAATGAAATGGAATCTTCCAATAAAAATATGAAGTTGACTATCCAGAAAAAACATATTATTCAATATAGCATTAATATTATTATAAATTTCTCCTTGTCATAAAATGTGGAAAAACACATTTCAAAACAATGTCATTTTATAATGAGAATTGTAGATGTTACTTGATTAATGTTTCTAACTTCCAAAATGTATAATCCAAATTCCTCATTTAAGAAAATACACAAATTATTACTGGCTTAATAACATAATTATCTTTAGACCAATAGAATTCAGCCAAAACAAATTTAAAGTTAAGTAATAAATGGGTTGTAGCTTAAAAATTATATAATGTTTATAATAAAAAGGTAAATGAAGTGGACAAAGCAAGGAAATGAGATTTTAAAACAAAACAGATTTGGTTTAAATCTGTTTACATTTAAACAGCCTCAAATCTGTTGAGTCTAATTTAACTGATTTCAGAACCAGACCAAAAACTCTATGTTGTTAACCAGTCTGTGATCATGACTAAATGTATGCATGTGTGCTAAGCTGCTTCAGTCATGTTCTTTGCAGCTGTATGAACTGTAGCCTGCTGGGCTCCTCTGTCCATGGGATTCTTCAGGCAAGGGTTGCCATGCCCTCCTCTAGGCGACCCAGGGATTGAACCCATGCCCCTTAGGTCTTCTACACTGGCAGGTGGGCTTTTTACCACCATTGCCACCTGGGAAGACCAGCTAAATGTATAAGGTTAAGATACTTCCTTTGTATTTTCAGTAAAGGCATAGGGCAACATGTAAGACAAGGCTAATGACTATAAGAATTCTGATTGCTAACTATTCCACTAACTTGATATTTATGCTTATGAGAATTAAGTAGTCACATTTTTCCTATCCTGGAGAAGTAAGAGGCTCTTAGTGACTGACTAGGCTTGAAGGCTATTAAATCATAGCCATGCAAATATCTATTTGATAGGACATCTGGGTGGTAATATATATGATGCACTAAAAGTCTCCTAGTCTTTCTCAGATTTCTTCCAGACTCACAGAGTAATTCTAAAGGAATCACAGACCCACTTCCAATTTCAGAAGTACAAATATGAATAAGGTTTTAAATTTCATGTTGGCTTTCACTTTTTACACAGCGTGTGATACTAACTTGTTTCTGGATATGTTCTGCAAAAACTGGAGGACCTTTCCAGAAGCCTTTGAAATTCTTTTTGCCTTGCTTGTTTCTGCTCACAGTGCTGACTTCTGTGTTGAAGAGTGTCCAAATTGGAACTTACTGGGATGATTAACAGCTGCTACAAAATCAATACTCTATGTAGGGAAAACAGAATTGGACTAAGATGATCTTACATGAGTACTAGTCTGTGACTGAATATCTACCAATGTCAACAAGCCAGATACAATTTATGTTAGTGGAAGCGTTTCCGTGGATATAATCCATGGGCTTGTCAGAATCGCCCTTAGAAACCTAGAGGGTGGGGGAGAAAACTCATAGGTTTTAATTATGCATACTTATGCATTTTCTCAGTTGCAAAGCTGATCACTGATGTACTTAGTGAGAAATGGGTTTTCTTAAATCTTCCATTATTTTAATATTTACTATGGTTGAAACACTCAGTCACTCTATTGCTACTGCAATGAAAGTGAAAGTCGCTCAGAAGTGTTCAACTCTTTGCGACCCCATGGACTATACACTTGATGGAATAATCCAGGCCAGAATACTGGAGTGGGTAGCCTTTCCCTTCTCCAGGGGATCTTCCCAACCCAGGGATCGAACCCATGTACTACAGGTAATACAGATGGTATTAAAAAAGGTAATACAGATGTTTGTGTATTTATTTTATTATACACTGATCCTCCAAGTAACAGTAAGATAATAGCTGGCATACATCCTAAAATTCCTATCTATTTTGGAAAGCTAAGTATTCTTTATAATTATGTATTGTTTTCTTTATGCTGTGAAAGTGCTGCACTCAATATGCCAGCAAATTTGGAAAACTCAGCAGTGGCCACAGGACTGGAAAAGGTCAGTTTTCATTCCAATCCCAAAGAAAGGCAATGCCAAAGAATGCTCAAACTACCGCACAATTGCACTCATCTCACACGCTAGTAAAGTAATGCTCAAAATTCTCCAAGCCAGGCTTCAGCAATATGTGAACCGTGAACTTCCTGATGTTCAAGCTGGTTTTAGAAAAGGCAGAGGAACCAGAGACCAAATTGCCAACATCCGCTGGATCATAGAAAAAGCAAAAGAGTTCCAGAAAAACATCTATTTCTGCTTTACTGACTATGCAAAAGCCTTTGACTGTGTAGATCACAATCAACTGTGGAAAATTCTGAAAGAGATGGGAATACCAGACCACCTGATCTGCCTCTTGAGAAACCTGTATGCAGGTCAGGAAGCAACAGTTAGAACTGGACATGGAACAACAGACTGGTTCCAAATAGGAAAAGGGGTTGTTCAAGGCTGTATATTGTTACCCTGTTTATTTAACTTATATGCAGAGTACATCATGAGAAATGCTGGACTGGAAGAAACACAAGCTGGAATCAAGATTGCCAGGAGAAATATCAATAACCTCAGATATGCAGATGACACCACCCTTACGGCAGAAAGTGAAGAGGAACTCAAAAGCCTCTTGATGAAAGTGAAAGTGGAGAGTGAAAAAGTTGGCTTAAAGCTAAAGATCATGGCATCCGGTCCCACCACTTCATGGGAAATAGATGGGGAAACATTGGAAACAGTGTCAGACTTTATTTTTCGGGGCTCCAAAATCACTACAGATGGTGACTGCAGCCATGAAATTAAAAGACGCTTACTCCTTGGAAGGAAAGTTATGACCAACCTAGATAGCATATTCAAAAGCAGAGACATTACTTTGCCAACAAAGGTCCGTCTAGTCAAGGCTATGGTTTTTCCTGTGGTCATGTATGGATGTGAGAGTTGGACTGTGAAGAAGGCTGAGCGCCGAAGAATTGATGCTTTTGAACTGTGGTGTTGGAGAAGACTCTTGAGAGTCCCTTGGACTGCAAGGAGATACAACCAGTCCATTCTGAAGGAGATCAGCCCTGGGATTTCTTTGAAAGGAATGATGCTAAAGCTGAAACTCCAGTACTTTGGCCACCTGATGTGAAGAGTTGATTCACTGGAAAAGACCCTGATGCTGGGAGGGATTGGGGGCAGGAGGAGAAGGGGACGACAGAGGATGAGATGGCTGGATGGCATCACTGACTCGATGGACGTGAGTCTCAGTGAACTCCGGGAGTTGGTGATGGGCAGGGAGGCCTGGCGTGCTGTGATTCATGGGGTCGCAAAGAGTCGGACATGACTGAGCAACTGATCTGATCTGCTCTTCTTTATACTTAATATCAATGTTCAGTTCAGTCACTCAGTGTGTCTGACTCTTTGTCACTCCATGGATGGACTGCAGCACGCCAGGCTTCCCTGTACATCACCAACTCCCGGAGCTTCCTCAAACTCAGGTCCATGGCGTTGGTGATGTCATCCAACCATCTCATCATCTGTTGTTCCCTTCTCCTCCTGCCTTCAACCTTTCCCAGCATCAAGGTCTTTTCAATGAGCTAGTTCTTCACATCAGGTGGCCAAAGTACTGAAGTTTCAGCTTCATCATCAGTCCTTCCAATTCAGGTCTGACTTCATTTAAGATTGACTGGTGGAATCTCCTTGCAGTCCAGGGGACTCTCAAGAGGCTTCTCCAACACCACAGTTCAAAGGCATCAATTCCTCAGCATTCAGCTTTCTTCACAGACCAACTCTCATATCCATACATTACTACTGGAAAAACCATAGCTTTGACTAGATGGACCTTTGTTGGCAAAGTAATGTCTTTGCTTTTTAATATGCTGTCTAGGTTGGTTATAACCTTTCTTCCAAGGAGTAAGCATATTTTAATTCCATGGCTGCAATCACCATCTACAGCAAGTTTGGAGCTCCCAAAATAAAGTCTCTCATGTTTCCATTGTTTGCCCATCTATTTGCCATGAAGTGATGGGACCGTATGCCATGATCTTAGTTTTATGAATGTTGAGTTTTAAGCCAAGTTTTTCACTCTTCTTTTTCACTTTTATCAAGAGGCTCTTTAGTTCTTTGCTTTCTGCCATAAGGCTGGTGTCATCTGCATATGTGAGGTTATTGATATTTCTCCCAGCAATCATGATTCCAGCTTGTCCTTCACCCAGCCTGGCATTTTGCATGATGTACTCTGCATATAAGTTAAATAAGCAGGGTGAATAACACATAGCCTTGATATACTCCTTTCCTGACTTGAAACCAGTCTGTTGTTCCATGTCCAGTTCTAAGTATTGCTTCTTGACCTGCATACAGATTTCTCAGTTAATACCATAACCTTAAAATATAAGATAAAGACTTCCCTGATGGCTCAGCTGTAGAGAATCCACCTGCAATGCAGGATACCTGGTTTCGATCTCTGGGTAGGGAATATCACCTGAAGAAGGGAATGGCAGCCCACTCCAGTATCCTGCCCAGAAATTCCATGGACAGTGGAGCCTGGCGGGCTACAGTCCATAGGGTCATAAGAGTCAGACATGATTTGGCGAGTAAACCACCAATAAGATAAATATGCTGACAGTTTAAAGGGACTAAATTAATTCCCTGAAACATTACTTATTGGTATATCTTCTAGCCACATTAAAGGAAAGATGCATGTATGTAGTGATTTATGTCCAGCATGGTGGAATTCACACTTTTTTCTGGCTTAGTATTCATCTTTGTACCCACTATAATGCTTATCAGGAACTACAACATGCACTGAATAAATATTTGTAGAATACACTAATAAATGAACTCCCTTGTGACTAAAATACTAATCAGAACTAGGGTACTAAATGACCATGATGAGTCAATATTTTAGATTTTATGTTAATGCAAGTACAATCAGAAGTTATGAAATATTTATTCTATATGCCATTTATAAATTCTAGTAAATGGCCCATAAGAATATTCTGCTGTTCTTTTAAACTGGACCCTGTACTAGGAGTACCTTTGGTATTAACATCCTTCCTTCTCTGATCTTATACACGAATACTCTCCTTGTTGCAATATGGCATGTTTTGTTTAGGTGGATGATTACAAATAGGGCAGGGAAAACTTCATAGTTACAGGGACTTATGATGATCTTTTGGGTCTTCCCTTGTGGCTCAGCTGGTAAAGAATCCACCTGGAATACGGGAGACCTGGGTTGGGAAGATCCCTTGGAGAAGGCAAAGGCTACCTTGTCCTATATTTTGGTCTGAAGAATTCCATGGACTATATAGTCCATGGGGTCGCAAAGAGTCAGACACGACCAAGTGACTTTCACTTTCAATGAACTTTTTGTGTATTTGAGGCAGCTATTACTAATTTGAACTATACCCTTTGCATTTTAAATATATAATCTCTCTTGCTTTCTGTACTGGTAAGAAAAGTGAATCAACAGAGAACTTTCACAGAGTATGGGTTCTACAGTCTCCAGATGTACATGCTTCCCATGAGTATTTTAGCCAGGAATTGACTCACCAGCGCAAAGCCACAAAAACAAAAACATGAGAAGGCAGGGTCCGTGTCATTATGGACGAGGAAAGCCACAGCTATCGATAAAACCAGAAAGCTGAAAAATAAAATTAATGAGCCAGGCATCTAAGGCTAATAATAAGTACCTTGATACACTTGGGATATATAAGGCAAAATCCCCAAAGGGAAGATAGCCAAGAGAAAGTGGAGTTGTAAGAAGCAAATGGAGAGAACACTAATTGGAAAAGATACATGCACCCCCAAGTTCATTCATGCACTATTTACAACAGTCAAGCTTTGAAACAAGCTAAGTTGAACTGATGGATGAACAGATAAATGAGGCATAGTGCACAATGGAATATTAGCCATAAAAAGAAAGAAATCTTGCCATTTTTGACAACATGGATGAACCCTGAGAACTTTATGCTAAGTGAAATAAGTTAGAGAAAGTGAAATACTGTAAGAGTCTCACTTGTATGAGGAATCTAACAAAATAAATAAACAAAATCAAGCTAATAAATACAGAAAATGACTAAAGGATGCCAGGAGAGGGGATGCAAATGGGTGGAGGGGGTCAAAAGGTATAAACTGCCAACTATAAAGCAACTGTGACTGGAATGTAGTACACAGCATAGAAACTACAGTCAGTAAGACTGAATTGCATATTTCCAAGGTGCTATATAAGAAACTAGGTCTCAAAGGTTTTCAACATGAGGAAAAAAGAAAAAAAAAAAAAACTTGTAATCATGTATGGTTCAGTTTAGTTCAGTTGCTCAGTAGTGTCCGATCTTTGCCACTGCATGAACCAGAGCATGCCAGGCCTCCCTGTCCATCACCAACTCCCAGAGTCCACCCAAACTCATGTCCATTGAGTCGGTGATGCCATCCAAATCATCTCATCCTTTTCATCGTTCCCTTCTCCTGCACTCAGTCTTTCCCAGCATCGGGGTCTTTTCAAATGAGTCAACTCTTCGCATCAGGTGGCCAAAGTATTGGAGTTTCAGCTTCAGCATCAGTCCTTCCAATGGACACCCAGGACTGATCTCCTTTAGAATGGACTGGTTGGATCTCCTTGCAGTCCAAGGGACTCTCAAGAGTCTTCTCCAACACCACAGTTCAAAAGCATCAATTCTTCAGCGCTCAGCTTTCTTCACAGTCCAACTCTCACATCCATACATGACCACTGGAAAAACCATAGCCTTGACTAGACAGACCTTCGTTGGCAATGTAATGTCTCTGCTTTGTAATATGCTGTCTAGGTTGGTCATAACTTTCCTACCAAGGAGTAAGTGTCTTTTAATTTCATGGCTGCAGTCACCATCAGCAGTGAGTTTTGAGCCCAGAAAAATAAAGTCAGCCACTGTTTCCCCATCTATTTGTCATGAAGTGATGGGACCAGATGCCATGACCTTCGTTTTCTAAATGTTGAGCTTTAAACCAATTTTTTCACTATCCTCTTTCACTTTCATCAAGAGGCTTTTGAGTTCCTCTTCACGTTCTGCCATAAGGGTGATGTCATCTGCATATCTGAGGTTATTGATATTTCTCCTGGCAATCTTGATTCCAGCTTGTGCTTCATCCAGCCCAGTGTTTCTCATGATGTACTCTGCATATAAGTTAAATAAGCAGGCTGACAATATATAGCTTTGACGTACTCCTTTTCCTATTTGGAACCAGTCGGTTGTTCCATGTCCAGTTCTAACTGTTGCTTCCTGACCTGCATACAGGTTTCTCAAGAGGCAGGTCAGGTGGTCTGATTATCTTGGTCGTGAAGATCTTTTTTTGTACAGTTCTTCTGTGTATTCTTACCACCTCTTCTTAACATCTTCTGCTTCCATTAGGTCCATACCATTTCTGTCCTTTATCGAGCCCACCTTTGCATGAAATGTTCCCTCGGTATCTCTAATTTTCCTGAAAAGATCTCTAGTCTTTCCCATTCTGTTGTTTTCCTCTATTTCTTTGCATTGATCACTGAGGAAGGCTTTCTTATCTCTCCTTGCTATTCTTTAGAACTCTGCATTCAGATGCTTCTATCTTTCCTTTTCTCCTTTGCTTTTCACTTCTCTTCTTTTCACAGCTATTTGTAAGGCCTCCCCAGACAGCCATTGTGCTTTTTTGCATTTCTTTTCCATGGGGATGGTCTTGGTCGCTGTCTCCTGTACTTTTATATTCATATTAATAGTTAATTTTATAAAGGAAGAATTTACGGTCATTTTCCTATATATTTACCTAGTATTTGGCAACTGAAATTGATTTACTAGTTTCATTTTTACCTGATGCATATTGACTATATATATGACATTGTGTCATCTCCAAATAACATTACGCTTGCCTCTTGTCAATATTTACACACTTAAATTTTTATTATTAAATTAGCTCATTTTCCTAGAAATGCTAACTACAGTGGTGACACATATAATCCCTGCATTCTTTTTGATTTTATTTGGGATGCCTCTAGTATGCCACTATTAATATGATATTACATGTTAATTTGTAGAAAATGGTTTACACATTTTCAGTAGTTTTCAATTATAAAAATCACAAACCTGCTTCTTTTTTAAATAATTATGCTAATAACACATTTGCCTTTGTTGAAATAAACCCTCCTCTGTTAATAGGTTGTATTCCTTAATTTCAATACTTGAATTTACTTGCTAATTTTGTTGTTTGCAACTGTTGTATTTATATACATGTTCTTTTTTGGAGTTTTGTTAGTGAGGTTTTTATACTGAGGTTTGCTAGCTATACAAAATGAAGGGGGAAACATTCTGTCTTTCTACTCGGGAACAATTTTTAAAACATAAGAATTATCTATGCTATGAAAGACTGTTTAAATGACACCAGTTTTAATAGCTCTTTTACTATGTTTTTACTTCTTCCTCTTTGGTTGTACGCTTAGAGAAATGGTTCTCAAAGTGTGACCATGGACAAGAGACACTGGGACCACCTGGGAGATGTTAGAATCATCAGTTCTTGGACTCCATTTCAGACCTACTGAAAGCCTGGGCTTGAGGGTCACAATCTGCATTTTAAAAAGTCCTGCAGGTGATTTTGATACATACTTAAGTTTGAGAACTATTGCCTTAGATTGCCTACCCTTTAGCAGGGGTTCCCAATTTCCTGAATCTAATCTGTAACGATCTAAGGTGGAGCTGACATAATAATAACAGAAATAAAGTACACAATAAATGTGATGTGCGTCAATCACTCTGAAACTACCACCCCCACCTAACCCCCGAAAAAGTGGCTTCCACGAAACCGGTCCCTGGTGCCAAAAAAATGTTGGACACCGCTGCCATTCAGCGTATTTCACTTTTTCCATTTAGATGGGCAATACTCAATTTCTTCCACATTGTATAGTTTACTGGCACAGATGCACATGATTTACTCTTATAACCATTAAAATATTTTCCATAACTGTGGCTGTATTTTCAGATTTATTATGCTATGTGTTTATTTCCTTTTGTTTAAAAAAAAAAAACAAACACACACACAAAAACCTTGGCGAGAGAAGTGGGCAAGATAGTGCAGGGGGCGTTTTCAGCAGTCACCCGCCCGCCATCCCCTCCTCAAGGAATACAGCTTTCGACAATCACTAATGAATAGATAGTACATTCGCCGAGTCAGGGAGTCCAGCGGAGAAGTTCCAGCACAGCAAAATATCCAAGAACAGATCCACTGAAGGGGGTGAGAACACTTTTCCTTTACTGGCATGGCCACTCCCCCAGCGTGGCCCAGCTCAGTTGCAAAAAAGGCTCCATTCAGTCCCAGATTTCCCTCAGCATCGGGATGGAGTGTTTAGCTTCCTGTGCCTCGCAGGATGCTGCCGCAGAGGCCACTTCTTTCTCATCTCACTTGGAGCACAGAGGGTCTCAACACCAGTTTGGTGGGGAGTGGGTGGCAGAGGCTGGGAGCAGGTAGGAGAGAGAAGGCCTCACAGTCACTGGGGCATTTTGAGCGACTGATCTGATCTGATCTGATCTGAGGGGCGATGGAGCCTACAGATCAACGCAGAGATTCCTCCAGGAGCATGGCCCCTGAGCTGCTTCTGGAAGCCTACACTGATGATTTTAGCAGGCAACTGACCCACCTGGTGCCCGCACAGGTTTGTGGGCCTCCTTCCTCCCCACCTCCTGGCTGGCACTCTGTGCACGTGCCCTGTGCGTGCTGCATGCCGTGCGTGCGTCCCACGTGGGACAGCAAGCCGAGGGCAGGTGAGCATCTCCAGACGGCAGGCTAACTTCAGGTGACTAGAGGAAGGTTCTAAATGTGAGCATTTGGGGACTCTGCCCTAAGGAAAACACAGGTGGCGCTCAGCACCCAGCCAGGCTTTGGGGAATGAGAGAAAGCAATCCTAAAACTGCCTCTCCCCTACCTTCTCCAAGAGGGAAGGAGAGGTGGGGAGTTCATGTATCTATAGAAAAGAGCCTAGAGAGCTTCGGGATCTCTAGCTGGGCTGACAAGGTGTTTCTCTCTCCAGCCTGGTTAATTAAGACTGGAGAAATTGACTGCTTTTTAAAATGCAGACTACAGATCTATTTAAAAAATATATTTAGTATTTATTTTGCTGTCCTGGGTATTAGTTGCGATATGCGAAATCTTTAACTTATGGCATGAGAACTCTTAGCTGCAGTAGGTGTGATCAAGCTCCCTGATCAGAAATCAAATCCATGACCACTGCACTGGGAGCTTGGAGTCTTTAATCAGTCGACCACCAGGGAAGTCCCAAGACTATGACTCTTGAGGCTGCCCTGTAACCTGGCTGCAGTCCCTCTTAGCTATGGTAACAGGGTCCTATTTGCTTAGGGATCCAGAAGAAGACACGCTCATCCTTGCACCAGAGGAGGCCCACTGACATCTTTCCTATTGTCCCCTGAAGATACTGAAGCTGCCTGTAACTCAGTATAATTCCAGCCCCTCTCAACTATTTCCGTCTGCAAGTGTTTCCACATTCTGAGGTTTATACTTACCAAGAGTCATTTGTGTGGTTTCCAACACTGTTTATGCCAATTTTAGTCTTTATTATAATTATATAATTTAATTACCTATTATAGCAATGGAAAATATAATTACAAAAAGAGCCTTTGTTTTATATATGAAAACAAAGATGATTTGGGAAGATTGGATATAAATGCAGTTGTGAAACTGCCATAGAATTATATGTTCTTTGCCATAGAATTATATGTAAGAGAGAGCATTATAAAAGATTTTTGAAACTATTGTAAAAATCTAAAAGGATTTTATACTCAGATTGCTTCACAAGTATCTTTTGGGTCTTTGTTCCACTTAAAAGAATCTAAAAATGGAAATAACAGATGGTTTATTATGGAGTGTGATTTATACAAGCAAACTTTGTAGAACCCCCATTGATGACCGACATTCAAAGAAATGACAGTAGCTGGGCCTTTAAGAAAAAAATTGGCCAATTCAATTATTTTTATAGATTTTAGGTTAAAATGAAATATCCAAAGCTATATGGATCATTTTTATCACACTTGTTTTACCTTTCTATTAATGTCTAACTTCACCTCTAGTAGAAGACCTTCTGCTACACATAAATTGGACTACTTCATTTCCTGACTGTATTCACTGAATCATTCAATGGCCTCTCTTAAAAAACAAAGACCACATCTTGGCTTTGAAGCATCTTTAAGACACAGGAGCAGCCATTTATGCTATTGTCTGTTTTGTTATTCATTCCCAGCTTCTCTCTTTATGTTCCAGGCACACTGACCTTGTAGGTCAGAACACACCAGGCCATTTGTCTCCTCAGGCTCTTCACATACAGTTATACCTGCTTGGTATGCACTTTCCATCTATTTGGTGTCCACCTGACTTACATGTATTCCTTAGATCCCCTCTTAAATGTATCTTATTTATACTGACCTTCTTTTACTATGAGAACTAAATTTGTCCCTTATTCTAGCTCTTGGCAACTTTTCTTGTCTTTCACAGTGTATATCACAATTCACCCCCCAAAGTTGTATTTGTGCATTTTTTAAATACTTCTACTATTGAGCTCGGGATTTTAATAATGAGGTAATCTGTCTCTTTTATTCATTTCTACAACTCCAGGGCCTGACCAAAAAAAAAAAAAAAGATACTTTTTTTTAATAAGCAAATGAATGAAGAATCAACAACGAGGGTGAAACTAATGGCATATATGAATTTGATGTTATCCAGTAGATGAAAAATTTTCTAACTGTAAGTTCTGAGATTATCTGTAGTCATTAAAGTACAAAATCAGACTAAAAGGCAGCAACTATCAGTTTTTCTTAGTAATTTCCATCATCTATATTTCTAATACCCAGATGATAAATCTCTCATGACAATTCTGTCTCACCTCACAGTATTGTAAGTTTAGTGATTACATAGACTTCTTCTATCCTTTTCACTGCCAATCCTCAAACAGTATCTAGCACAAGAAGATAATTAATAAAGAAGCTTTTATTTAAGGATCACCACTATAGATGAATACCTATTTTCAGAGTTAACCGTGACTTCAGAATTATTTCCACTGTTCTGGCTAAAAGTGAAAGGCATTACAAAGAAAAAATTAGGAGAAAGTGGCTAGTTATTTACCAATTTCCCCTTTTCATCTTGGGCAAACAGAATTCCTTTCCGAACAGTTGTGTGCATGCTAAGTTGCTTCACTCACATCCAACTCTGTGCGAACCAATGGACTATAGCCCACCAGGCTCCTCTTTCCATGGGATTCTCCAGGCAAGAATTCTGGAGTGGGTTCCTGTGCCCTCCTCCAGGGGATCTTTTCAACCCAGGGATCAAACGTGCGTTTCTTACATCTAACCTGCGTAGGCAGGTGAGTTCTTTACCACTAGTGCCACCTGGGAAGCCCGTCCTTACAATTAGGTGTAACTGATTAGGATACAGCCAATGGGTTTTAAGCTGAACATCTTCCAGCCCTGGTCCATTTTAAAAGAAAAGCACTCACAAATGTCAATATTTCATTCTCTTTTATCACCCAGTTGTTGAATAGAGAGGACTCTGTATCTAGAGGAGAGTAGAGCCATAATGGCACCCCCTCCAGTACTCTTACCTGGAGAGTCCCATGGATGGAGGAGCCTGGTAGGCTGCAGTCCATGGGGTCGCTAGGAGTCGGACACAACTAAGCGACTTCACTTTCACTTTTCACTTTCATGCATTGGAGAAGGAAATGGTAACCCACTCCAGTGTTCTTGCCTGGAGAATCCCAGGGACGGTGGAGCCTGGTGGGCTGCCGTCTATGGGGTCGCTAGGAGTCAGACACGACTGAAGCGACTTAGCAGCAGCAGCAGCAATGACTTGAGGTACATGATTCAGTTATTTTTGTTGTCTGCTGGATTTACTCACCGGGGCAGAGGATCATAAGTTGATAAATAGAACTCATTGAGTGAAAGCCAGAACTTGAACTCTATAAGGTCTCCTGGTCTGATTTGACACTGAGTGTTGATCCTCTGTCTTGCTGGGACAGACGCAAATATTTCAGGCAAGAATGCTTTCCCTCTTTTCACACCTCTCCTTCCCATGTCATATTCAGTGAAAGAGGCTGCAAGTTAAATAGAACAGCACTCTTCTAAAGAAAACAATCAAAAGCTGCCTTGTTTAGTTCTGTGTTACCTTAATATCATATATGAGTGCCATTGCATATTATTTTATACTTTTATTAGGCCCTAAACCTTGCATTTCAACTTTAGTACTTCAGTATTTCTAGCAATTGCCTATGTAATGTGAGACAGAGTCCTAACAAAATTTCCTCTCCCTAGGAAGCTAGTGTCTGAACACATATCAACTGAGCACCATTATTTTTCCAATGAGATTTCAGGCTACATCCATTCTGTCAAGTTTCTGTATGTGTCTCTCTGCTTTTCCATTGAGTTCTTCATCTACTCATTCATTACATTATTTTATTATAATTATGCAATTCATTTGTAGCATGTCTAATTTGGTAAAATAGTTCTTTCTTCTTATTAAGATGTAATGAGCTACTTTGTTACATATATTTTGGAAAAAGTTTTTCAAATTTTTCATACAAATCCAGCTCTAATTTTGATTAGTTATAGGTTAAAGGTATACATTAATGTGCAATATTATATTAAGCTATCTCATCTAAGAATAGAAACTATCTCTATTTATTCTCATCTTTTATGTCTTGTAGAGAGTTTTAACATTTCTATTTGTAGGTTTTGCATGCTACTGCTGCTGCTGCTAAGTCACTTCAGTCGTGTCTGACTCTGTGCGACCCCATAGACGGCAGCCCATTAAGCTTCTCTGTCCCTGGGATTCTCCAGGCAAGAACACTGGAGTGGGTTGCCATTTCCTTCTCCAATGCATTAAAGTAAAAAGTGAAAGTGAAGTCGCTCAGTCGTGTCCGACTCTTAGCGACCCCATGGACTCCAGCCTACTAGGCTCCTTCGTCCATGGATTTTCCAAGCAAGAGTACTGGAGTGGGGTGCCATTGCCTTCTCCGGTAGGTTTTGTATATTCTTTATCAATTTCTAGATACTTCCCATTTTTGCTTGCTGTTTTTGTAAATGTGTTGATTATTGCTTATATAATGAAATACTATTGAATAAATTTATTTTATATTTAGTAACTTTGCTACACTCCCTTATTTAGTCTTAATATATTTTCAGTTAGGATATTACTTTTTGTCTTTATGGAGGGATTTTTGGTCTTTATCATTCTATATTATTTGCAATTCTCTTTACAATATTTTTAAAACATCAGTTTTGCAGTAGATTTGATTATTTCCAATAATCAAGTTTTATTTCATTAACATACTCTTTTTTGCTCTTGTTATTCTTTGTCCTGTCATTTCTATTACAGCTTTTTCTTCTCATTTCTTTAGGTTTTAGCTATTTCCCGTTTTCCAACATCTTGAATTTTGTAATTAATATTTTTTTCTTAATATCAAAGTTTCTCAGCCTCAGCTGTATTGACATGTTGAACTATGTGGTTCTTTCTTGTGCATTTGGGGGGCTGTTCTATGAAATGGGAATGTTTAGCAGCATTCCTATCTTCTATCCATTAGCTGGCAAGAGCAATACTCTCTCACCCATGACAAGCAAATGTGTGTCCAAACATTGCCACATGTCTCCTGTGATGGAAGAGAAATAATTTCTGTTGAAGACCACTGAAGATTCATCAGAGGCATATAACAAATTGACAACCGTTTACCAAAAAAAAAACTACTGAACCTAAGATAAGAATGCTGGCAATCTGATGTTTCAATCTTGAGCTGCTACCTCACACTTCAGTTCCGTCAGTGCGATAGTTCTAGCGGGGTTGGGCACACTAAGAAAGCAAGCGACTTTACTGTCGGGGGAGCCAGCATGATTTGGAGTGGAAGCTAGAGAAATTCCATTACCCAGAGAGTTATCTAAAATAATAGTCATCTCAGTGGCAAATGTAGCAGGTTGCCTAAGTTTGCAAAACTGATTAAGGCAAGCAGCTAACCAGGCAACTAGCCCTATTTTCAATAGGAGACCTTGGGAATGATGCAGCCATAACGGGCCTCAATGCTGCAGCTGCTTAGTTGGTTCAGTCATGTCCGACTCTGTGCAAACCTATGGCTGTAACCTGCCATTCCTCCATCCGTGGAATTCTCCAGGCAAGAACACTGGAGTGATTGCCATGCCCTTCTCCACGGATCTTCGCAACCCAGGGATTGAACCCAGGTCTCCTGCATTGAAGGCGGATTCTTTACCATCTAAGCCACCAGGGAAGCCCCATGGGCCTCGATACGTTGCCACATATTCCTTTCTGTCTGAAACACTAAATGCATGGTTGTATATATGTGCAGGACAGGTGAAAGAGGGTTGCATCTGTGTTCAGGACAGAGTAACACAGGCCCTAGTTATCTACACATCCTTGGCTAAGTGAGAAGCCTTGTACGTGAGCACAAGACATAAAAGAGCCAACAGATATTAAAAGCTGAATTAGATTAATAACTGCCTGAAGTTTGTATGCATTCCCCAATGAACATACAGCAGCAAAGGGATGAAAACCTACTGTCTCAAGGGTTTTAAACACAAACTTTGGTCATTCATACTGACATAGGAACAATCCTCAGAAGCCAGTGTTAATATAAAAGCAAAAGGAAAAACAAAAATTCAGAGGCAGCAGTATATTCATACACTAGAAGGGAGAACAGCTCCATATAATTAGTTCTGGGAACTCCCTAAACAAACACAGGAACAACCATAACCCCTGTGGGCGAATGCAAATCCACAGCTGTTAAATATGTTGTAATCTCTAGTTTCCAACCAAATATTCACAAACACGCAGAGGAATGGGCAAGTGTAACACATACTTTGGAAAAAAGCAAACAATGTCTCTGATGGATTCTAGATGTTGGACTTAGCAGACAAAGACTTCAAAACAGTATTATATGTATTTTGATGTATTATATCAAATTATGATGTATTATAAATACATCAAAGAACTAACATAAACTATGCTTAAATAATAAATGAAAATATAACGATGACTATTCAAATAGAAAATGCCAATTAAAGGCCTAAAAATATATAAAAAAAATAACCAAATAGAAATCCTTGAGTTAAAAAGTATACTAACTGAAATAAAAAAATTAATTACAGGGACTTAAAAGAGTAACATTATTCATAATATCCAAGACTGGAAACAATCTAAATCTACATCAATTTGTGAAGAGATAGACAATATATTATAAGTCCATACAATGGGATACTTACTACTCAGCAATACAAAGAATACAGTATTTCATGTAGTTCATATAAGTGAACCTCAAAACATTATGTGAAGTGAAAGAAACCAAATGCAAAAGACTATATATCATATTATTTCTTTCATATGAACTATCCATAAAGGGCAAACCTTAGAAAGATTAGTTGTTGTTTGGAGCTAGGGTAAGGACTCAGAATTGACTACATGTGGGCATGAAGATTCTTGCCTTGGTGATAAAAACATTTTAAAATGAGACAGATTTATTAAAATCATTAAAAGGTTTACTTAAAATGAGTGAATTAGGTCAGTAAAGATGTTAAAATATTGCTATTCACATTCATATCAAATATAAACAGGATTTTTATGGATCAAATGCATTACATTTTTCTTGAAAAAAATAATTATTATCATACTATAGTAACAATTGTATACTTAGCCTTCATTATGCATCATTATATGAGGCTCTTTACATGTATAATCCCATTATTTATTACTATGAGGGAGAAAATAATAACCATCATGACACAGGTAAATTGATGGAAACTAGGAAGAGAAAAAAATTGTTAAAGAACTCTTACCAAGGTAGCTTGACTCCTAAGTTCATGGACTCAACCAATACTTTCGATAGTTTGCTATTTGTGTTTGTGTGTGTGTGAGTGTGTGTGTGTGTACGTGCACATCCATAAGAGAGAAATGAGACATGACGTAAATTAATATTGGGCGACTATGTTCAATAAAATGTAATGCTGTAGATATATATTTTAAGACGTCATAAGTCTGGGTAATATATAAATACATGTAAAATCACTGTTAACTTTATTAATTCCTTAGGGATTGAAATTTCAATAACTGTTTCAATTGCCAAATGATATTTTAATTTCAGTCTCAACGTTATCAAGAAATTAAGACAAAAATTAGTTTTTTTACTAATTAACCACTTGAGAATACTAACAGCATTTTTCTTAGACTTTAAAGTAAATCATAATTTTAAAAATAATGTCTATAAATAGAAAACTAATATGTTGTGATATTGTAATATAGATTTCAAAATAAGATAACGATGCATTCTTGTCACACTTTTAGAATGTGAAACTTATAACCTTATAAACCATTTTATAAACCTTATAAAGCATTCTAAGCTTAATTTTACTAAACAATTATCAAACAATTACATATAGTTTCTTTCCTTTGTTTAGCACATGAAAAATCTATCACTGATTCTCTGATTTTAAATAAATTCAGAAGTTTTACTACTATTACCCATTAGAAGAGGTGTTTTGCTGACACAAAGGTAAAACAAATTACTTATAAGCAGTAAATCTTCGTAAATAAGAGTTTATGTCAGTGATTATGCAGAACTGGTTAAAAAAAAAAAAAGAATGTTTAGTGGAAAATCTTACCACGCCAATGGAAAAATAATTATTGATGATACTGTAAGGCACTGGGTCTCCCTTCTCATCTTTGTCATTAGGTATGACTTCAAACTTCCACCTGTCCAACATGATTTCTGTGCTGTTTTCAATGTCTTTTAAGATTTTCATCAAATTCTCACCTTCATAACCTAATGAAAAAAAATTTTATCTTGAGAAAAAATATAACCAAACAATAAAAGCTATTACTTATATTTAAGTGTGTGAATGCTTGTATCATTCTAAAGTTAAATAATGCATTTCAAAGCAAATTTAATGCAAGTTGAAGAATTAAGACCAATCTTATTATACTCATATCAATATTTTATCTGTAGCTTTAATTTGCAACTCATATTTCTCTCCTGTGGTACAAATTCTTAATATAGCCACTGTGTACCTCTCACAAAACTTTTTATCAATATGTTCAAAATGGAATTGATGATCTGTTTGGGTATCATCCTCCTGTGAATTCTGCCTCCCAAAGATGACACCCTCCACCCACTTGCTAAAATAAAAGTTCTTGCTGCCATGTTGAACTTGTCCTCTGCTTCTACTCTCTCTGCAGGCTTTACATTTGATAATACTTTTTCCCAGAAGCCACCCTCCCAAAATGATAGATTTTACACAGGACCATAACATACAGTTTTCAAAACCAGCCATAGCATAGAACTAGTATACTGCACTATAATTATTTACATCTTTCTCCTTAGATGTTCCTTTTCCCAGATGTACCCTCCAATAATGCTCAACAAATCCATTTTTAAATAAATCTACTATAGATAGTAACCATGGCCTGAAAGTTATTGCTTAATATTATATTTTCTCTTAAATGGACCTTTAGTTATGTAACATTATAGTTAATTAGGGGCGTAGCCTAACCCTGGCTGTGTTATTTACTGAAGTGTTTGCTTTTAACATTCTAAATAGCTTCTTTCTCCATAAAAATTTAGCTTTGGTGTGAGAATGAAGTGAGGAAAAAAGAGAAAATACATAAAGGGTCTTAGTCTATGAGGCAAAAGAACAGAAAGTTGTCAACAACAATACTGATGATGAAATTAGGATGTGAAATGTTATACTAAGTTAAATAATGTATCTCTAACTCTAATACACACAGATTCTTGAAATGATGTTTTGAGTTGGACAACATTTTCATAGATGTTTTCTGTGTCCAACTCAGGTTTATATTTTAATAATTTATCTGTTGAATAAGTATATGCCAGAGGCTATGAGTCCTCATTAGAGGTGTTAACATACATACACTTAAAAAAAAATGAATTGGATTAAAAGAAAAAAGAATAGGTACCATAATATGCCAACATTCTCTAAAGACAAATAAATTATATTTATGGTGTATTTGTTGAATTAACTATTAGAGAATTAATTATTAACCAGAAATCAGGAATATTCATCCTGAAACCTACATCTCTTATCATACACGGGTCTAAAAAAATAATTATGAACTATTCAACACACACAGCAAAGAGTACAATAAACTGTGATTACACTGACATAAACATTAAAGGAAATAATAGATGTCATATCATATTTATAGCATAATTCAAAATTGATGAACATATTTAAAATGTATAGAATAGTACTCAGTGATTAAAAAATGAATTGTTTTCACTGCAAGGCAACAAAAATTAAGTGTACTTATTTTTCAGATCTTCTTAATAGTTCTACGCTCATTCTCAATATTTATTTCCTTGTTAAATTTCTTTTAAAGCTCCCAATTATATATATATACATATATATATATATTCCACATTGAATGGAATAAAAGGAGTTTATATTCATATATTTTCCAAATTCTATTCTTATTTGAAAATAAGTTTGATGGTTTTAGATATAAATAATTTACATATATTAAACTAATATTATATAATATAGTATGAAAATATACACACACTCAGCATAAATATAAGTAAATGATAATGCTTTAAACAAACATTGAGCTTCTTTTCAGCTACAGCTTATGTTAATAGAAACAGGAATGGAACTGATGAGGAAAGAACACAACAGAATTTAATTTAATGAAAGTATTAATAAAATGAGATTAAGTAGGGTCAATCAAATTAAATTCTTTAGCACTGGAAATGTTCTCAAAGTTTTTATGGGTAAGTATGAAAAAGGCTGGGCTTCCGTGGTGGATAAGATGGTAAAGAATTTGCCTGCAATGCAGAAGACCTGGGTTTGATCCCTGGGTCTGGAAGATACCCTGGATAAGGAAATAGCAACACTCTCTAGTATTCTTGCCTGGAGAATTACATGGACAGAGAAGCCTGGCAGGCTACAGTAAACTGGGTTGCAAAGAGTTGGACATGACTGAGCGACTAACATACACATGAAAAAGGCCGGTATCAATCAGTCTTCTAGCCAAATAAAAATGGAAAGATAGAGGCAATAAATCTATTTTGAGAATCATACATGAAGTTCAGTATTAATTCACAAAGGTGAAGAACTCCAAATTGTTGTTCTCCACTTAACAGATATCTATGCCCTACATGTTTGTATTTATCTGTGCTCAAGCTTGTTAAATAATGATTCATAACTATAAATAGCATTCCTGAACTCAGTAAGATTATATTTTTTAAAAAAGAAAAACTTACAAATAAGCAAACAAAAGCTTGCTCTAGAAAAGAATGATGATACTTTGTTTCTATTATTTTTATTTAAAGCCTATAATCACTCTAGGCTAAGAAATCAAATGAAAACATAATTAGTATTTATCTTCCATTTAATGATATGATGTTATCATAATAACTGAATCTATCTAAAAAGTCATTTTTACAAATTTAAGATCACATGAAGAAAAGCAATATCTAAAAAGTCATTTTTACAAATTTAAAATCACATGAAGAAAACATTTGTAAGAGTGTGTTGCATCTAAAACTCTGTCTCTTACTCCCTTACTCTTCACAGTATTTTCTCTTGCAATAATTTTCAGAATTTTGTTTGAGGGATTAAGTATTGCCAGAAAAAACTGCAAAGGAAATGAAAATAAAGTATTTTTTCAAATGCCCTGAGAAGTCCTACATGTGTACATTTTATATTTTTCAAAATTTGCAATACATTCATAAAAATTAAACTTCCCAGTCAATAGATTCCAGTGACATTAAGTGAACCAAATGATTATTAGTCAAATGAAGTAATTTCTTTCCCAAATGTTAAGTATAATGATAATTAGTATAATTACAAGAAGGGCTCAGACACTGGGCAAATAACTTGATATCTAGGGTGTAAGAACCCACAAGGTAGGGTTCTTAGTGCAAAGTGTCAGTCACTCAGTCATGTCTGACTCTTTGAGATCCTATGGACCATGGCCCACCAGGCTCCTCTGTCCGCGAGACTCTCCAGGCAAGAATAATGGAATGAGTTGTCCAGGAGATCCTCCCAACTCAGGGGTCAAACCTGTGTCTCTTCTGTCTCCTGCACTGGCAAGTGGGTTCCTTACCACTAGTGCCATCTCCAACTATTTTCTTCAGGTTCTGATGAAGAATCTGAAGCACACAGTTTTAAGCAACTTGCTCAAAGTTAGACACCTGACAAGAAATAATTCACACCACTTCAGAGTGTGTGTCTTTATTAGTAAACTCTATCAAATGGCACCCTCATTTTCCTAACTGCTCATCTTGAGCATCTTGCAGTGCCCCCTTAATACCCCACTTTCACCAAAGCCCCCACCCAATCCATGGGCAAGCTGTACCAGCCTATCCCTGAAAATGTCAGTGTGTCCACTTGCTTCATTAGCATGACCACTGCCCTAGCTTGGTCTGTTCATCCTCTAATTTCAATGGTAATACAAGTTCTGATCTCTAAAACTATGCTTCCCCACATCTCCATATTTTCTTAGCTTTTTTTATGTCCCCAAATTAACTTATTTTGAAAACATAAATGTCATTGTGTCACTCTGCTTTTGAAACTCTTCCAAAGTTTTGCTATGTGCTTCAATAACATAGGTTTCTACCATGACCACCAAGACCTACCTAATCTGCTCTTACTTCTCTCTCCAACATCATACTATTCCCACCTCCCTCCTGAGGCTATACCTATCGGTCACCCAACAATCTCTTAGAGTTACATCATCACTTTTCCTTCATTCCTCTCAATACAGAGAGCGCTTTCTTTTTCTGCATATTTTAAACCCAGCTTAAATGTTACTTCCTAAAGGACATCTTCTTGACTATATAGCTGAATAGTTTCCCTCTGTGTCTTGCTGTGCTAAGTCGCCTCAGTCATGTTTGACTCTTTGCAACCCTATGGACCATAGCCCAACAGGCTCTTCTGTCCATAGGATTCTCCAAGCAAGAATACTGAAGTGAGCTGCCATGCCCTCCTCCAGGGGAGTTTCCCTGTATTATTCTCTAAAAATACATTCTGATTCTTTTATAATCTTGACCTTATTTTGCAATTATATATTTCATTATTCACTGTTCTATTGTCTGGATACTCAATGAAAATATAATTATCAAATAGTAAAAGCCCTTTATTTCTCATTCACTATTTAGCACATTGAACAGTGCCAACATATACTAGATACAAAGAGTTCATCATCAATATACACTCTAACAAATACTATAATCCACCTGTCTCTGTCCACTGATAATAATATCTTTAAAACTGTTTTATAAGGAAATAATTAGAGGATACTCTGGAACTTCTATACTCAATTTTGAGATTTAAGGCATTTGCCAGTTTCAAACCAAATAAAGTTATTAATTTTCAAATACCAAAAATACTTTTGAGAAGAATATATAAGAAGCCACATGAATGAGTCTCTTCTTTTTAATCAATATACAAATATTAACACTGGAATACATGAGCATCTCATAAGCAATGGTTCATTCTTTCTATCTATCTATCTTTAGATTCTATACAATTTAACACATCATTTTATAATATTCTTTTATTGTTATATCCTTAATGAAAATCACAAATATATCATATGCCATGTTTTTAACTTGGTTTCAAATTCTGTCATATATACAAATACATATATATGTCGTAGAGTCCATAAGTTATCCAGGTACAAATGGAACAATTGTTCTCAAATTTTTCTGTGAATCAAGTTACTTAGGGAGTTTGCTTAAAAAGGAAATCACCTGTGCAGTTTCATCTCTAGAGATTCCAATTCAACATATATGAGGTGAGGTCAATCCACTGTATCTTTAACAAGCTCCCCAAGGGTTTCTGATTCACATTGTCTTAGTAGACACTTTTCAAACTTCACTGGGTTTAGATGCTAAAAATATTTAGGATTCAGTTCTTGCTTCTTAGCAAATATGGTTTTCTTTTCTTTGATATCTTCAGGTAAGATTAGCCTATTAATGATATTTCAAATTATTTTAAGATTTCATCTTGAAATATTCTCCATTTTCTCATCTGCTCCATCTACAGTATTCCATTTTTGAGTTCCTTCAGTATGTCAAGTGACTTCCTACCTCTAGAGGTATAAACCTGATGTTTATTCTGCCTGTCAAGCCCACCTTCAATCCTATATGGCTCTGTCATTATCCACCTATTAGAGTACTCCCTATTTTGGGCTTTTCTCTCAGCTCAGATGGAAAAGAATCTGCCTGCGATGCGGGAGACCTGGGTTCAACATGGAACAACAGACTGGTTCCAAATCAGGAAAGCAGTATGTCAAGTCTATATATTGTCACCCTGCTTCTTTAACTTATATGCAGAGTAAATCATGCAAAATGCAGGGCTGGATGAAGCACAAGCTGGAATCAAGATTTCTGGGAGAAATAGCAATAACCTCACATACGCAGATGACATCACCATTATGGCAGAAAGCAAAGAAGAACTAAAGAGTCTCTTGATGAAAGTGAAAGAGGAGAGTGAAAAAGTTGGCTTAAAACTCAACATTCAGAAAACTAAGATCATGGCATCCGGTCCCATCACTTCATGGCAAATAGATGAGAAAACAATGGAAACAGTGAAAAACTATCTTTTGGGGCTCCAAAATCACTGCAGATAGTTACTGCAGGCATGAAATTAAAAGACGCTTACTCCTTGGAAGAAAAGCCATGATCAACCTAGATAGCATATTAAAAAGCAGAGACATTATGCTGCCAGCAAAGGTCCAGCTAGTCAAAGCTATGGTTTTTCCTAGTCAGGTATGGATGTGAGCACTGGACTAAAAAGAAAGCTGAGTGCTGAAGAATTGATGCTTTTGAACTGTGGTGTTGGAGAAGACTCTTGAGAGTCCTTTGGACTGCAGGGATATCCAACCAGTCCATCCTAAAGGAAATCAGTCCTGAATATTCATTGGAAGGACTGATGCTGAAGCTGAAGCTCCAATAGTTTGGCCACCTGATGTGAAGAGCTGACTCATTTAAAAAGAACCTGATGCTGGGAAAGACTGAAGGCAGGAGGACAAGGTGACAACAGAGAATGAGATGGTTGGATGGCATCACCAATGTGACAGACATGAGTTTGAGTAGGCTCAGGGAGTTGGTGATGGACAGGGAAGCCTGATATGCTGCAGTCCATGGGGTCACAAAGAGTCAGACAGGACTGAGCAACTGAACTTATTTGGGGCTTCTCTCTTAGCTCAGACTGTAAAGAATCTGCCTGCAATGCAAAAGACCTGGGTTCGATTCCTGGGTTGAGAAGATCCCCTGGAGGAGAAAATGGCAAGCCACTCCAGTATTCTTGCCTGGGAATCCCATGGACAGAGAAACCTGGTGAGCTACAGTCCATGGGGTCACAAGAGTGGGACATGACTTAGTGACTAAACCACCACCACCCCTCAAGTTCTCCCTATTTTACCTTGTCAGTTCCTAAGTAAGCTCATTCATTATGCTGATTATTATCTTGCTTGTCAGTAAGAAGTCTCACAATTTACATATGACTTCATATTCCACTAGAATTTAAGGCCCTTTATAAAGCAGATCTTGTGTTCTTTCTATTCTTAACTGTCTATCCCAAGTGCAGAACATACCACGTAGTGCAAAGTGAGTCTCAGAAAATTGGTTACATATTGTACTCTTCTGACTTCCCTGGTGGCTCAGACGGTAAAGCGTCTGTGTACAATGCAGGAGACCGGGGTTCCATCCCAGTGGAAATGGCAATCCACTCCAGGACTATTGCCTGGAAAATCCCATGGACAGAAGAGCCTGGTAGGCTACAGTCCATGGGGTTGCGAAGAGTCAGCCACGACTGACCAACTTGACTTTCACTTTCTTGTACTCTCCTGGACAAGTTGTCCTTTCATCTTTCAACACTTTTCCTTTGTTTGTGATTCTTTCACACAAGTCAGAGATTAAAAATATGAACATTATTTTAAATTTAACCCATGCTTACCTCATTTCTTAAGTTGGAAACCCAAAAACCAGAGAAAGAGAAAGTTAGATGCTTGCCCTCCCATCTAGCATATAATTAGCAATCACAGTCTAACTCTTGGTCCACCGTTTGTTTCTCTACCCCAGACTATTAGTCAAAATTATATTACATCTGACAGCAATTACATTTGCTAAAAGCACATGAAAGCTGTCATGCAGTGAAGAAATGCTAAATTTAGTTTATTGAAAGAGGGTGCTCTGCACTATATTACTGTTTTTTAAAGATTTTTGTTGTTGTTGTTGGTTTGTCATATCTATTTACCTCCTCCCCATCGCAGGCATCTTGCTAGATCATTGCCGGTCCCAAGAGGCAGAATAGCCACTGGAGGATGCTTGACTACATTAGCCTTTTCTGTATAATTGAAAAATTAAAAGAAAAAAAATTGGTCATTGACTGAACAACAATTAAAAAAAAAACACAGCTTGGCATGGAAGACATTCTACAGGGTACTTAGAAAAAGTCACATTTTATATATATATACAATTATAAAATATGATTAACTTATATGCATTCGTAGCAATTTATAAAACAAGTAAATAACATAATTCACAGGGTGACAGGAATTTTTAAGACTTATATGTGAGGAAAGACTTTTAAATATGTTAATTTAGTTAAAAATTGTAGCACATTTGACTTAACTCAGTTGAAATTCTCAAGGGTGCAGGTATATGCAACACAAGGATAGCACTAAAGTGGAAAAGTAGGTTCTTTAGAAAAGTCCTTTGGCAACATCAAGTTTAGGTATACTTTAAGAAAAATATATTTTGAAAACAGTTGAATTCTAAAAGTTAGTGAAATGGGGAGAGTGAAAAAGTTGGCTTAAAGCTCAACATTCAGAAAACGAAGATCATGGCATCTGGTCCCAGCACTTCATGGCAAATAGATGGGGAAACAGTGGAAACACTGTCAGACTTTATTTTTTTGGGCTCCAATACCACTGCAGATGGTGACTGCAGCCATGAAATTAAAAGACGCTTACTCCTTGGAAGGAAAGTTATGACCAACCTAGACAGCATATTAAAAGCAGAGACATAACTTTGCCAACAAAGGTCTGTCTAGTCAAGAATATGGTTTTTCCAGTGGTCATGTATGGATGTGAGAGTTGGACTGTGAACAAAGCTGAGTGCCGAAGAATTGATGCTTTTGAACCGTGGTGTTGGAGAAGACTCTTGAGAGCCCCTTGGACTGCAAGGAGATCCAACCAGTCCATTCTAAAGGAGATAAGCCCTGGGTGTTCTTTGGAGGGAATGATGCTAAAGCTGAAACTCCAGTACTTTGGCCACCTCATGTGAAGAGTTGACTCATTGGAAAAGATTCTGAATGGGAGGGATTCGGGACAGGAGGAGAAGGAGACGATAGAGGATGAGATGGCTGGATGGCATCACTGACTCGATGGACATGCGTTTAAGTGAACTCCGGGAGTTGGTGATGGACAGGGAGGTCTGGTGTGCTTTGATTCATGGGGTCACAAAGAGTCGGACAGGACTGAACGACTGAACTGAACTGAACTGAACAATGGTTCTATTGCTCTGTGTCAGAGTCAACAAAAGAAGACATTACCAGATTTTGTTTGAGATTCAAGTTGATATAGTGTTTGGGTTCAGAAAATATCATATCACTGAAATTCCACATGCTTTTGTTTGAGTTACTAAAGACGTCTCACAAACATATATTACTTTATTTTTCTCCCTTCTCAGCCCCTCAGAGTAAGCATATGTGGGTAAAAAATGGGTAAGGAATAGATTATGTAGGGATGTGCCACAGTATACTACCAAAGGCTTAGATTTTAGGGACTAATGAAAACCAATAATTCCTACTATTTTCACTAAAATTCTTACAAGTCCTCAAACACTGTTCAAGGGACTCCTTAATTTTGGTAGTTCTTGAACTCTGGTTTTGTCCTTAAAATATCAATACTATTGACATTGTTTATTGGAGGGCCAAAGAATACAATTTTCCCTTTTCTTTTCGAAAAAAAAAAAAAAAGGTTAGTAGAGTAAAATTGTTAGGTGCTTACCAAAAGGGTATTGACAATATGTATTCATTTTTAATCTGAATATTTTTTAGGGTATGAAAAGGTCGAATATTCTCAACTGCATTGATTGAATAAAACTTTGCTTCAATACATATAGATAGTAAAACTTCTTTTGAATCAGGTCTTTCCTTTTTATGAAAGGATCTATTTTTAACAAAGAATTGGTCAGTCCAGATCTGGAAGTATCTGTGAAAGTCACTCAGTCATGTCCAACTCTTTGCAACCCCATGGACTATACAGTCCATGGAATTCTCCAGACCAGAATACTGGAGTTGGTAGCTGTTCCCTTCTCCAGGGGATCTTCCCAACTCAGGGATCAAACCCAGGTCTCCTGTATTGCAACTGGATTCTTTACCAGCTGGGCCACCAAGGAAGTGGTTTTATTAAATTCCATGAAAAAAATGAATGAGAAAACAAGCATTTCTAGTTATTTGTAAATTATTTTGACAGTTAAAAATCTGAACTACAGAATAAATTAAGCCATCAATATTCCAGATGTCTGACTGTTATCACTGTGTATTTTATTTAACAAAGATATGGATGTGTTAAATAAACAAATGAAATACACAGAATTTAAGGTTTCCACTCTCACCCAAGCCACATTAAATACGTGTCTTCATTACCTATGCAGTCCAAAATCCACCCTACAGTTCCATCTCCACCGCAGGCTAACACTCTGAAATCAGGAACATCACGGAAAAAGTTTAACCTGAAAAATAAGCATGTTACAGCACATGATTGATATTTCAAAGTTAGGACATTTTTATTTCTGTATATTTAGCATTTCATCTAATGAAAGATTTAGGTTTTGTTGAAAAATAGTAAACCCTTATCTACAATGAAATTCTAAAATAGAAGTATCAACATATCCTAATTTAAATGTTATCATTATAAATTCTATATTCCATAATACTTATATTTTTCTTTTAACAACTCTAAAGTGAAAAAATAAAATTAATAAATTATAATAATTTTCATTAAGGTACAATCCCATACGTGATATGCAGTTTACCTAGACTATACAGATTACCTAGACATATGTATACAAATATGTTTTATTTACTAATTTTTATTGACCAACAATTCTCTCTTGAACAATTATATAAATGTGACTAATAGCTCAGTAAAAAATGTCTTTGAGAGTTTTCTGCCTTCTCCCTTACTGGGAGAAATTGGTCAGGCTGTATCTGAGGTTTTAGCCAACTGTTTTCAGTGTTGCCTTCTGACTTTGAATCTGTGAATAGAAGCCAGGCTTCCTCCTCTCTTTTGACCTCCTTGGCAGTGTTTACCACCCAGAAACACACAAAAATGTCTGGGTTGGGTGTGATAAGTGCTCACCACTTCTGCTGCTACTGCATGCAGCATGCTTATGAATGCATCCTACCTTGGGGAAAACTACAAAGACAAATAATGCATTCAGTTATACAATCATGCATGCCTATTTTCTTGAAAAAAACAAAAAACAAATTTGAAACAAGACAGAATATCTGGGAATGTGTCTCTTCAACTTTCTAGCCCTGGTGGTAACAATATAATACAACTGGCTCTTCCTATCTGTAGATTCTGCATCTGTAGATTCAACCAACCAGGAATTGAAAGTCTTTAAAAATAAAATCCAGGAAGTTTCCAAAAGTGAAACTTGAATTTGGTGAATCACAACTTATTACAGAGAAGGTATATTGTATTTTACAACTATATACATAGCATTTCCATTTTATTAGGTATTATAAGTAACCTAAAGTTCATTTCCAATGAGTCAACTCTTCACATGAGGTGGCCAAAGTACTAGAGTTTCAGCCTCATTCCTTCCAATGCTGGGAGGGATTGGGGGCAGGAGAAGAAGGGGACGACAGTGGATGAGATGGTGGATGGAATCACTGACTCGATGGATGTGAGTCTGAGTGAACTCTGGGAGTTGGTGATGGACAGGGAGGCCTGGCGTGCTGCAATTCATGGGGTCGCAAAGAGTTGGACATGACTGAGCGACTGAACTGAACTGAACTGAACTGAAAGTTCATTTAAATGTATGCCAACAATTGCCACTGTTTGTAAGGGACTTAAAGCTCCTGTGAATTTTGTTATCTGGAGAGTCCTGGAACCAATCACCTGTGGATATCAAGGGAAGACTATATGCAGTCATCTAAGAACATTTTCTTTAATATTACATATATAAATGTACATGTCAATTTTATCACACTGGGGCTTCCCTGGTGGCTCAGATAGTAAAGAATCTGCCTGCAGTGCAGGAGACACAGGTTCAATCTCTGTGTAGGGAAGATCCCCTGGAGAAGGGAATGACAACCCAACTCCAGTATTCTTGCCTGGAGAATTCCATGGACAGAGGATCCTGGTGGGTTACAGTCCATGGGGGTCACAAAGAGTCGGACACGACAGAGCGACTAACACAATATAACATTTTATGATTAAAAATAATGTCATTTCATGTACTTTATTTTTAGTGTTTCACTGCCACAAAATAACAGGTATTGTAGTTAATGTTGTTTGAATACATTTATTTGAGCAAGTGTATCAGTTTTGAAAGCTAATCTTCTAGAAGGGAAATAATTACAACAACACATTACCCTCTGGATGGTTCCCACTATAGAAAATGTACATGTCCATTTCCTTGAAACTCTAAAACACTACTTATAAACAACTTTATGATATTTCTTCAATAAGTAAGAAAAAAAAAATACCACGGTGCTATTATCATAAAATCACATTCCCCTGTTTACTAGCTGTTGAACGTATTTTGTAGGCTCACAGACCTGTGACCTTTGTGAACTGCATCATCAAAGCATTGTACCTCTTTCCTATGAGTTGTATTTTATTCTTATAAACACTAGACATTATTAGTAATATTTTCATTCAAATTAGTATCATTAAATTTTTGGTTAATGTAATACAAAATGTGTAAATATAATAGTAATGTAAACAAGTCAACTGAACCACCGCCACCTAGAAACAGGAAGCACAGACATTTAGAACACAAAATTGTCCTGTACTTCATTGTGTATTATATTGTGGATATTTACCTTTTGTTAGACACATTGCAAAATTTTCTTCCAGATTATCACTGGGTTAGTTTGCTCAGATTATATAAGCAAAACAATGTACCAGCTGTCCACCCCAGAGAGTAGAACATTTCTAATAACTTGCATATGCTTCTGCGTTCCTTCCCCATAGGACCCTCCTCCCTTGTTAACAAAGGTGGGCATTATTCTGAATTTCAGGTTAGCACGCACATGCCATAAACAACACATTGTTTGTATTTTGCCTTTTCTTCACAGCATTAAGATTCCTCCACGTAGTAGCTGAATTTCCATCCATCAGTAGTTGAAGTCATTTATACCCACTGCTGTGTTCAATACCATTTCTGTGATTATGCTTTTTAAATCCATGCCATTGGATATTTGGAGTATTTTATATTCTTATAAAAATCCATTTTCAGAAATACTTTCTAATGCACATGGATGGTGATCACTCTTGCAATTTGACAAGATATTATCAATTGGTATCCTATAGTAGTTATAGCAATGCATGTACTTATCAGGAATATTAGAAAAAGTGTGCTGAGCCCATCTGTTCTAATACTTGTAATGTCACTTTTTTTTTAAAATTTCATGTGTTTCCTCAAATGTGCAATGTCTTCCCCATCTTTACTCCTTATTTCTTGCTGATTTGTAAAAATTCTTTACTTTTTCTTAATTTTAATCCTTTTGAGGATTTTTTTGTTTGTTTACTTTGTGGTTTTTTGAAAAATACTTCCTACAGGAAGAAAGTTCCTTCTTTTACTTTCCTAAATGTGTATTTTAACAAACAAGATTTTAGTTTTAATGTACTGAAGTTTATCCATCTTATGATAAATGGCTAGCACTTTAGCTTGTTTTGTGTAACAAAATAGTTGTTTCCTCAGTGGTCAGAAGAGAACACATGTACTCTTAAAATTTCAGTTTTATTTTTGACTAAGAAATTGTCTGTGGGGATGTGAGACAGGATAGTATGAAGTATTAACATAGAAGAGAATATATATTATACATAAAATATTCACAGCATTCTACACTGGTTGTGTCAAAAAGGGATCCCTTTCTTTTCCCTTCTTCACTACCTTTCTTCTTCCTCTGCTGCTGCTAAGTCACTTCAGTCGTGTCCGACTCTGTGTGACCCCATAGACGGCAGGGCTCCCCCGTCCCTGGGATTCTGCAGGCAAGAACACTGGAGTGGGTTGCCATTTCCTTCTCCAATGCATGAAAGTGAAAAGTGGAAGTGAAGTCACTCAGTCGTGTCCGACTCTAGCGACTCCATGGACTATAGCCTACCAGGCTCCTCCATCCATGGGATTTTCCAGGCAAGAGTACTGGAGTGGGGTGCCATTGCCTTCTCCTCTTCTTCTTCTACCCTCACTCTTTCTCCATTTCCCCCTTTCTCACTTCCTGCCTTCCTTCCTTTAAGCTATTGTGCAACAATTTCCATCCGTAAATCCATCTTTTCATGTTTTAGATAACTCAACTTAATATCATGCAGATTCATCATGAATCAAATTTCCATATGTGGGTATTTTGTCTTTTAGACTCTATTCTATTTTATTCATGAATGTGTTCATCTCTGCACCAGTACCACACTATTATAATAGTACAGCTTTGTAGTTAGTCTATATCTCATTGAGCATGAAAAATTTTAGCTATTTTTTCTCTTTTGCTTTTCTATATACATATTGAATTTAATTTCTCATATTCCATAAAAATAAAAATGAAGACACAAAAAATCATTATTTTTTAAAAATTGGAGTTACATGAAGCCTATGTATGATGTTATTTATTTCCTCATCCATGGATATAGGATGTTTCAATTTACTCTTTAACATCCTTAAATTTTTAAAATTTTTTGCTTGCAAGTCTTTGTTACATTTATTCTTGGATGGTTTGTAGTTTGTGTTAGTATCTTAAAAAGAAACTAAAGACCTATATATAGAAAACTATAAAACACTGGTGAAAGAAATCAAAGAGGACACTAATAGATGGAGAAATATACCATGTTCATGGATTGGAAGAATCAATATAGTGAAAATGAGTATACTACCCAAAGGAATTTATAGATTCAATGTAATCCCTATCAAGCTACCAACAGTATTCTTCACAGAGCTAGAACAAATAATTTCACAATTTGTATGGAAATACAAAAAACCTCGAATAGCCAAAGCGATCTTGAGAAAGAAGAATGGAACTGGAGGAATCAACCTACCTGACTTCAGGCTCTATTACAAAGCCACAGTTATCAAGAGAGTATGGTACTGGCACAAAAACAGAAATATAGATCAATGGAACAAAATAGAAAGCCCAGAGATAAATCCATGCACATATGGACACCTTATCTTTGACAAAGGAGGCAAGAATATACAATGGATTAAAGACAATCTCTTTAACAAGTGGGGCTTGGAAATCTGGTCAACCACTTGTAAAAGAATGAAACTAGAACACTTTATAACACCATACACAAAAATAAACTCAAAATGGATTAAAGATCTAAACATAAGACCAGAAACTATAAAACTCCTAGAGGAGAACATAGGCAAAACACTCTCTGACATACATCACAGCAGGATCCTTTATGACTCATCTCCCAGAATATTGGAAATAAAAGCAAAAATAAACAAATGGGATCTAATTAACCTTAAAAGCTTCTGCACATCAAAGGAAACTATTAGCAAGGTGAAAAGACAGCCTTCAGAATGGGAGAAAATAATAGCAAATAAAGCAACTGACAAACAACTAATCTCAAAAATATACAAGCAACTCCTACAGCTCAATTCCAGAAAAATAAATGACCCAATCAAAAAATGGGCCAAAGAACTAAATAGACATTTCTCCAAAGAAGACATACAGATGGCTAACAAACACATGAAAAGATGCTCAACATCACTCATTATCAGAGAAATGCAAATCAAAACCACTATGAGGTACCATTTCACACCAGTCAGAATGGCTGCGATCCAAAAGTCTACAAATAATAAATGCTGGAGAGGGTATGGAGAAAAGGGAACCCTCTTACACTGTTGGTGGGAATGCAAACTAGTACAGCCACTATGGAGAACAGTGTGGAGATTCCTTAAAAAACTGGAAATAGAACTGCCTTATGATCCAGCAATCCCACTGCTGGGCATACACACTGAGGAAACCAGAAGGGAAAGAGACATGTGTACCCCAATGTTCATCGCAGCACTGTTCATAATAGCCAGGACATGGAAGCAACCTAGATGCCCATCAGCAGATGAATGGATAAGAAAGCTGTGGTACATATACACAATGGAGCATTACTCAGCCATTAAAAAGAATACATTTGAATCAGTTCTAATGAGGTGGATGAAACTGGAGCCTATTATACAGAGTGAAGTAAGCCAGAAGGAAAAACACCAATACAGTATACTAACGCATATATATGGAATTTAGAAAGATGGTAACAATAACCCTGTGTACGAGACAGCAAAAGAGACACTGATGTATAGAACAGTCTTATGGACTCTGTGGGAGAGGCAGAGGGTGGGAAGATTTGGGAGAATGGCATTGAAACATGTAAAATATCATGTATGAAACGAGATGCCAGTCCAGGTTCAATGCACGATACTGGATGCTTGGGGCTTGTGCACTGGGATGACCCAGAGGGATGGTATGGGGAGGGAGGAGGGAGGAGGGTTCAGGATGGGGAACACATGTATACCTGTGGCAGATTCATTTTGATATTTGGCAAAACTAATACAATTATGTAAAGTTTAAAAATAAAATAAAGTTTTAAAAAAAAGAAAAAAAATTAAACTTTTAAATTGTTTATTAATGTTTTTGTTGCTGGCATGTAAAATACACTTGACTTTAATTTATTGATCTTATGAACAGCCACATTATTCTTCATTTTTTATGTTGCCTATATTTTATTTGTAGACTTATTTGGATTTTTATCTAAACAACTATATCATGTGTTAATGACAATGATACTGTTGCTGATCTTCAATCCTTATAATTATTTCTCTCCCTGTCTTACTGTGCTGGCCATGGAGGGCTTTAATAATTTGCTGAATTAGAGCATACACACATACCTTGTGCCTGAAATTAAATGGAATACTTTCAGAATTTCCCCACTTAGAATAAAGTCTGTTGTAGGCATTTTCTTCTTCTTTTCTTTTTTGAGTGACATCTTAGATAAGGTTAATAAAATTTTCTTCAATTTTTTTATATAGAAGGAATTTATATTATAACTCAGTGTTAATACTCCCTGTACCTTGTGAAATACTGATATGATTCATTTAACTGGTAACGTGGGAGTATACATTTACATATTTATGCATCACTAAACCATTCTTACTATACTTTCACATGCTCAAATTGACACTATTTATTAACATTTTTATAGAGAATGGGGTTTGGTTTGCTAACATTTTATTTACAACTTTTCATGTATATTCATGGACACAATAGATTTAATATATTTTTCTTCATACCACCTCTAATTTTTTATCAAATTATTCCATCTCCTAAAACCCTTTGCAGAATATGCCCTTATTTTGGAGTATCTGTATATTAAAATTGTTAGCACTTGCAAATCAACTATCCAATTTCTGGTGAGTCTTTGATATTTTTTAATTAAGAAGTATTAAATATTACAATTCATTTAATAATTACTGAAAGAGGTAATATTTTCTAATCCTTCCTAAATTAGTTTGTACCAACTATATTTCTGTACTAATTTGTCTGTCTCCTACATTTTCAAAGACCTTGTCATTAAAGTCTATAAAAGCTTTTCAAATATGCCAGTATCTGAAATGTTTATCATAACTGTTTCAAGTAAAAGCCTAATCACCCATATGACTCACCATTGCTCTTCTATTCCATAATGAAATTTCATCTGTTACTCATTCTTGTTTTCTTTTAAAATAGTCATTTTTTGTTCTTCTGCAACATCCTACCCCCAAATATAAACTGCGTGTGACTGTCAGATCAGCTTACTCTCTGTAAACTGATTGCTAAATGGATTGAAAAACTGACCTCTCTGTCTTAACTTCTTATTCTACTCCATCCATGCAGTTTTCCCTAGAGATTAATTCATTACTTACTTCATTCATTCCTTGAATACTATGTGTGTGTTAGTCTCTCAGTCATATCTGAGTCTTTGTGATCCCAGGGACTGTAGCGTGCCAGTCTCCTCTGTCCATGGGATTCTTCAGGAAAAGAATACTTGAGTGGGTTTAATTCCCTTCTCCAGGGCCTTGAATAGTAGCCTTAGGTGAGCTTCAGTTTTGTATCTTTAAAATGGAATTAAAACCCCCTGCTTTATGTGCCTGTATTGTGGAATAAACAAAGGATGTATATAAATTTAATTGTATTATAAGCCATGCTCTGTAGAGACACCCAAGACAGACAGGTCATGTTGGAGAGCTCTGACAAAACATGGTGTAGTGGAGAATGGAGTGGCAAGCCACTTAGCATTCTTGCCTTGAGAACCCCATGAACTATATGAAAAGGCAAAAAGATAAGACACTGAAAGATGAACTCTCCAGCTTGGCAGATGTATAATATGCTACTGGAGAAGAGCAGAGAAATAATTCCAGAAGGAACAAAGAGGCTGAGCCAAATGGAAATGACACCCAGCTGTGGATGTGCCTGGTGGTGAAAGTAAAGTCTGATGCTGTAAAGAACAATATTGCATAGAAACCTGGAAAGTTAGGTCCATGAATCAGGGTAAACTGAAAGTGGTCAGATAGGAGATGGCAAGAGTGAATATCAACACTTTAGAAATCAGTGAACTAAAATGGACGGGAATATGTGAATCTAATTCAGATGACCATTATATCTACTACTTTGGACAAGAATTCCTTAGAAGAAATGAAGTAGCCCTCATAGTCAACAAAAGAGTACAAAATGCAGTACTTGGGTGCAATCTCAAGAACAAAAGAATGATCTCAGTTCATTTCCAATACAACCATTCAATAGCACAGTAATTCAAGTCTATGTGCCAAACACTAATGCCGAAGAAGCTGAAGTTGAATGGTTCTATGAAGACCTATAAGACCTTCTAGAACTAACACCTAAAAAAAGATATCCTTTTCATCATAGGGGACTGGAATGCAAAAGTAGGAAGTCAAGACACACCTGGAGTAAGAGGCAAGTTTGGCCTTGGAGTACAAAATGAAGCAGGGCAAAGGATAACAGAATTTCGCCAAGAGAAGGCACTGCTCGTAACAAATACTGTCTTCCAACACAAGGTACCACTCTACACATGGACATCACCAGATGGTCAATGACAATATCAGATTTATTATCTTCTTTGCAGCCTAGGATGGAGAAGCTCTATACAGTCAGCAAAAACAAGACCAGGAGCTGACTGTGGTTCAGATCACGAACTCTGTATTTCAAAATTCAGATACATTTGAATAAAGTAGGGAAAACCACTAGCCCATTCAGGTATGACCTAAATCAAATCCTTTATGATTATACAGTGGAAGTGACTAATAGATTCAAATGATTAGATCTTAAAGTGTGCCTGAAAAACTATGGATGGAGGCTTGTAACATGGTACAGGAGGTGGTGATCAAATCATGCCCCAAAAAGAAATGCAAAAAGCCAAAATGGTTGTGTGAGGAGACCTTACAAATAGCTGAGAAAAGAAAAGTGAAAGGCAAAGGAGAAAAGGAACAATATGCCCATCTGAATGCAGAGGTCCAAAGAATAGCAAGGAGAGATAAGAAAGCCTTCTCAAGTGGACAATGAGGAGAAATAGAGGAAAACAATAGAATGGGAAAGACTAGAGATATCTTCAAGAAAATTACAGATACCAAGAAAATATTTCATGCAAGATGGGCATGATAAAGGATAAAAAGAGTATGGACTAACAGAAGCAAAAGAGATTGAGAAGAGGTGGCAAGAATATACAGGAGAATAGTACAAAAAAGGTCTTATGATGCAGATAACCAGGATGGTGTGGTCACTCACCTAGAATCAGACATCCTAGAGTGTGAAGTGAAGTGGGCCTGAGGAAGTATTACTAAGAACAAAGCTAGTGGAGGTGCCGTTCCAGTTGAGCTACTTCAAATCCTAAAATATGATGCTGTTAAACTGCTTCACTCAATATGTAGCAACTCTGGAAAACTCAGTAGTGGTCGCAACTGGAAAAGGTCAGTTTTCATTCCACTCCCAAAGAAAGTCAATATCAAAGAACATCAAACTACTACACAATTGTACTTATTTCACACGCTAACAAGGTAATGCTCAAAATCCTTCAGTCTGAGCCTCAGGAACCGAGAACTTCCAAATGTATACGTTGCATTTAGAATAGGCAGAGGAATAAGAGATCAATTTGCCAACATCTATTGGATCATAGGAAAAGGAAGGGAATTCCAGAAAAACATGTATTTCTGTTTCATGGACTATGCAAAAGCCTTTGACTGTGTAGATCACAACAAACTGGAAAATTCTTAAAGAGATGGAAATACCAGACCACCTTACCTACCTCCTGAGAAACCTATATGCAGGTCAAGAAGCAACAGTTAGAACTAGACATGGAAGAATGGACTGGTTCAAAATTGGGAAAGGAGTACATCAAGGCTGTATATTTTCAACCTACTTATTTAACTTCTATGTAGAGTGCATCTTGTGAAATGTCGGGCTAGACGAAGCTCAAGGTGGAATCAAGATTTCGAGGAGAAATATCAGTAACCTCAGATATGCAGATGACATGTTCTTAATGGCGGAAAACAAAGAGGAACTAAAGATCCTCCTGCTGAAGAAAAGAGAGTAAAATACCTGGCTTAAATCTCAACATTCAAAAAACTAAGATCAAGGCATCCAGTCCCATTACTTCATGGCAAATAGATGGGGATACAATGAAAACAGTGACAGACTATTTTCTTGGACTCCCAAATCACTGTAGATGGTGACTGTGACTACAGCCATAAAATTAAAAGACACTTGATCCTTGGAAGAGCTATGATAAACCTAGATAGCATATTAAAAAGCAGATATGTTACTTTGCCGACAAAGGTCCATATAGTCAAAGCTTGGCTTTTCCAGTAGCCATGTATGGATATGAGAGTTGGACCATAAAGAAGGCTGAGCACTGGAGAACGGATGCTTTCAAACTATGATATTGGAGAAGACTCATGAGAGTCCCTTGCACAGCAGTGAGATCAAACCAATCAGTCCAAAGGGCACAACCCTTAATATTCATTGGCAGGACTGATGCTAAAGATGAAACTCCAAAACTTGGTCACCTGATGCGAATAGCCAACCCATTGGAAAAGACCCTGATGATGGGAAAGATAGAAGGCAGGTGGAACAGAGGACACAGAGGATGAGATGGTTGGATGTCATCACCAATTCAACAGACATGAGTTTCAGGAAATTCCAGGAGACCATGAAGGACCAGGAAGCCTGGTGCACTGCAGTCCATCAGGTCGCAAAGAGTCAGACACTACTGAGCACTGAACAGCAACGACAATCCAGAGATATTATTAATTTAAGAATTTTCTCTTTATGAAAAGTAGTAAATATATTTTCTAAATCAGATTGTCCCTCCTCTATTTTACCACCGTCTTCACCCATCATGTTCTGACAAAATAGCCTTTTATAGGAGCAAAGCTGGACAGTGATGAAAGTTCTATCTCCCAGCAGAAACTACTGGGAGACCTACTTATGGCAATGCGGACAGAAAGTGCACAGGAAAATAGCTCTGCCTGAAAACAAAGGCAAGAGACTTGGCAGAGTCAAAATGCAAGACTTTGTGTGACAATTTACTTTTCATTCATTAAGCTGCAAAAACCAGCAGATGTGAGGCTCATACTTCTTAAGTCATACTAAGGATGCGGAGGATGAGCGAATGAGGAGTGTTTGAAAAGATTCCCCTTTGTGGACACTTTGGTACTGTAGACTATGTTTTACCTGTGAAGGTAAACGTTTCACTTGAAGAACCAGTAGGTTCTTTTTTTTCTCATTTTGCAATGAAATAATCATGTGTGGGTCCTGAATTTATTTTTTTGCCATTTAATGGAAATTTTTTTTTTTTTAATTGGGACACTTTTTAAAGCAAATCAATGATTCTTGAGTTTTCAGTGTTCATCATTGTAGCACTGACTCTCCTAGAGTATTTTTTTTTTATCCCTGACAGCTAAACTCGAGTAAGATCCTATGTAATTTGTGGGTTAACTAACTCTGTGTCTAACGCCTTCACACTTCAAAAAAAAAAAAAAAGTGAGTAGTAAGATCAAGATGGTTAATGCCAATAAAAGCAAGTAAAAGTATTTCATCTAAGATTCAGAAGTCTACTTTCCATTTTAAGTAAGTATTAGGATAAAACAGGTATAGAAAAATTAGGAAGTTTTCATTTGTGCCTGATAACAATATCTAAAAAGCACATCAGAAAAACTTGCTAAGAGAGAAGAAAAATTGCAGCACTGATTCCATTATCTTGGAAAGTGTCTTATGACCGGATTTTTTTAAAGGACGATATGTAAGAATTTCTTTTAATTCCAATTTCATATTTTATTATTCATAGAAAATGGGATACTGCCATTTGTATATAATTTTTATATATCAGGTTGAGCATATAAATATAAATAAACATATGGTTATTAAAATGTACATATCATACATTATATATTGAAAATTATATTCTTTGATACTTGTAGGAAATCAATATGAGACTGATAAATATTGTTAGCATAATGATCCAGAGTGAATGCTCATTTCATTGTACATATTCACTTCGTTGTATTAAGGATCCAAAATAAAGGCTTCCCTGATAGCTCAGTTGGTAAAGAATCTGCCTGCAATGCAGGAAACCCCGGTTCTGTTCCTGGGTTGGAAAGATCTGCTGGAGAAGGGATAAGCTACCCACTCCAGTATTCTTGGGCTTCGCTTGTGGCTCAGCTGGTAAAGAATCTGCCTGCAATGTAGGAGACCTGGGTTCAATCCCTAGGTTGGGAAGATCCCCTGGAGAAGGGAAAAGCTACCCACTCCAGTATTCTGGCCTGGAGAATTCCATGGACTGGACTTTCGCTTTCACTTTCATTTTTTCCTTCTCTTAGTTTAAAATAGTGTACTTCAAGAGTTTGCCTTTAAAAAGGTCTACATTTTGATTTAAACATTTTGAGCCAGAAACAAGCATATTTAACTCTTATTGTTCAGCTCAATTCATATTCATACCTCCCTTCTCCAGCAGATCTTCCCAACCCAGGAATTGAACCAGGGTCTCCTGCATTGCAGGCAGATTCTTTACCAACTGAACTATCAGGGAAACCCTCATACCTACATATACACAGATACATATTATTCTTACACTTATAAGATTAGATGGCTTCACAACTGTCTCACTAAAATCAGGCAAAAATATTTGGTCTGTGATGTTGTTGTGGTTTGAAAGTATTTTCTTTTTGGTCTAAAAAACCAATTCTTAATACCTTCCACCTTGATTTAGGATACCCACACTGTGTCTATACATACTTTGATATCATTGATATTATTACTGCTGTTTCAGCCAATTTGAAAAAAAAAACTATGCATTTTTATATATTAAAAATATATATTTGGAAATGTAATTAAAATATTTTTCAGTTTGTAAGTCACACAACTACAACACAGATAAAACTGACTAACAATTTTAGAATGAAGTGAAAAATATGATAAGGGGTTTAATATAGCCAGAAATTACACCTATTTCCTGATCTTTCAAAGTTAACTTGGAAAAACGCACGCTAGTTCTTAATACTTTCAATTGGAAAGCACAGAGATATAATCTGTGGTACAAACAAAAGTCTAAACCCCTAACATGTAGCAGTAAAAGTGATTACTTTGTTTGGGTCTGTTTGGCAAGGCCACTCAAATCCATTGTGTTATCCCAATGTTTTTAATAATTAGGATGAATTTTATTTCATATGCATCAGATCATTCTACCAAGTGACTTCAGAATGCAAAGAAGTTATTCTAAATTAGGAAATAATCTAGACATATATTAAGCTAAAATTTTACTTTGACTAATATCAAAGTACTTTGGCCACCTCATGCAAAGAGTTGACTCATTGGAAAAGACTCTGATGCTGGGAGGTATTGGGGGCAGGAGGAAGAGGGGACGACAGAGGATGAGATGGCTGGATGGCATCACTGACTCAATGAACGTGAGTTTGAGTGAACTCCGGGAGTTGGTGATGGACAGGGAGGCCTGGCGTGCTATGATTCATGGGGTCACAAAGAGTCGGGCACGACTGAGTGACTGAACTGAACTGAACTGAATATCAAATACAAAAGAATAATTATATCTATAGAAAGGGATACATTTAATAAAAAATCCATATACCTAAAATAATTTATGAATGATATAGGACCTTTATCAATTATCTTATATAATATGCATTTATTAACAACAACTCTGTACCAGAAACTGGGTTACAGTCCAGAGACTCAAAAGCAGGTAGAGTCCTTGCCATCAAGTATCTTAATTGAGAAGGCAAACAAGAAAATATCCAGTTCATATCACTACGGGATGTTTTCTGAAAAAAGTTAATGCATTTAACGCAGATTAGCAAGAGGAGCCTGCTGCTGTCTATGGGGTCGCACAGAGTCAGACACGACTGAAGCGACTTAGCAGCAGCAAGCAGCAGCGAGAGGAGAATAAATGCATATGAAAGTGAATTTTTTTTTTTTCCATTCATCAAGTTATAGTCAGTGAGCAAGTTTGGAAAAGAATGAGAGAATGAAATGTATAAAATGTAAAATTTGAGGTGAACTCAGGGGGAGAAGGGGACAACAGAGGATTAGATGATTCGATGGCATCACCGACTTGATGAACATGAGTTTGAGCAAGCTCTGGAAGTTGGTGAAGGACAGGGAAGCCTGGTGTGCTGCAGTCCATGGGGTCGAAAAGATTCGGACATGACTCAGCAACTGAACTGAATTTAACTAATGGGACATTAGCATGGAATTGTAGACTATTAGTAAAATAAGTCTACATGGGGAGATAAATCTGAGATGCAGTAAAATATTCATAAGGAATCCATGTATACTTGACGATCAAAATCATGAAATGAGAATAGGCTCCCTAAAAACTAAAAACAGAGCTACTGTATGATCCAGCAATCCCACTTTGGGGCATATATACAAAGAAAACTATAACTCAAAAACATACGTGCAACCTTATGTTCATTGCATCACTGTTTACAATAGCTAAGAAATGGAAGCAACCTAAATGTCCATTGATGGATGGATAAAGATGATGTGGTTATATATATATGATATATGGAGAAGGCAATGGCACCCCACTCCAGTACTCTTGCCTGGAAAATCCCATGGATGGAGGAGCCTGTTGGGCTGCAATCCATGGGGTCGCTAAGAGTCGGACACGACTGAGCGACTTCACTTTCACTTTTCACTTTCGTGCATTGGAGAAGGAAATGGCAACCCACTCCACTGTTCTTGCCTGGAGAATCCCAGGGACGGGGGAGCCTGGTGGGCTGCCGTCTGTGGGGTCGCACAGAGTCAGACACGACTGAAGCGACGCAGCACCAGCAGCAGCAAATATATGTGCATATATATATATATATATATGATTATTATTAGGGTTAGGGGTGTGTGTGTGTGTGTATATATATATGTGTGTATGTGTGTATATATATATATATATATGCATACAGAGTTGGGAAGGTAAGTAGCTATACATTTGTACAGAGATTTTCTAATTAAAAATGAGAATGTGCTCAAGTTAACATGTTGCTCACATTTTTGCAACTCTGCAATGACCTAGGAAATATTATTCTGTTTTCCCCTTTGTTCCTGAACCTCTCTCCTCTAACAATTCCTATTTAATCTGTGATTATAACACTTTAATCATCACACATGCTTCCACACACTAACCCATATTATTTTATGCAGAGTAATCATATATTAAGAGAGCTTACATACTTGAAATACAAAGGAATAGCTCAATATGTACCAATGAGATGAGGTGGATATAAATAGAGTATCAAAGAAGCAAGAGGAGCAGGCACCCAGAACAGAAGCTGAATATACGTTATGTAGGAGGAGAGATGCCTCTGCAGTGAGAGAACAGGGAAGGAAGTCAGGATGGGTATGAATATCAACGTGTTCATCAGGGCAGGAGTAATGAAAATAAATTGAGATAATTTACTTCCCATGGCCTCTGATTGATAAATTAGGATTAAGGATGAATACTGATTTTCTGGAATGTGATGTTTAGAAAAATTGGAAATCCTCTATAAAAATATGCAAAAATATATACAAATTTAGGTGTATATATATTATATATACATATATAAATCAACATATAATATACACATAAAATTTATTAAAATAAATCACAACACTGAAAATTTAAGGTAGCTCATAGATATCATAAAATCTAGAATAAAAACAATTATATTAATTAGCTTGATATGCTTAAATTTTTTCATTTGATTGGCTTTTCATATGAACAATTTTGAACGATAATTTTATGAAAAAATGAAAAGATAAGGTCAAATTGCATATTTCTATAAGCTGATTGCCTCCATATCAGATTATCTTAAACTTGAGTTTTACAGTTTTACATTGATAAGGAGGGCATAATCTGAAAAAGTTGAGCCAGGATAGTGTTATCCGTAGAGATTTTAAAGACTTCATTGCCTCAGTGACCTAAGATTTGAGTCTTACTTTTTTTCCCCCCAAAGGTCCCTTAGTGTCTGTAGAATCAGTAAGAGAATGATTGAATAATTTGTGAATGTGTGTGAGCATGTGCGTATGCATACACCTTGACAATTAAGGCTTTCATTGTAATTCATAAGACTGTTAAGGTGTCTTTGAAAGCAATTATGATTTATGTGCATGCCACAACCAATTCAAAGCATATATTTTTATCTATGTTTCTTACTTTAATAAAAAACATTTTTGTCATAATGATGTGGTTTACCAAGATGTCTATTTAAATTATCACCACAAAAACAAATAATTGGATCTTCAGGGCTATACTTTTTAACTGAGTCTATGATAACATTATCAATGTCCAGTGTTTTCCATCATTGAAACGAACTTCCAAAAACTTGATTGCAAGTTCACAAATTGAATGCACTAAAATAATTATTGCAATAAATGAATGTTCTATTTAAAATATTCTGATGCCTCTGATGTAAAAATGCCATTACTTTATGTTTTAAAAGTTTTTCTTTTACTTGTATAACCAAAATTTTAATATTCTTACTTATAACACAAAAAGACAGCTTGAAATAAAAAATGTACATTAATTTAAAAATCACACTATATCTAAATGAAAAAATCATATTTAAAAATCTGCACACATGCTAAGTCACTTCAGTTGTGTCTGATTCTGTGCAACCCTATGGACTACAGCCTGCCAGACTCCTCTGTCCATGGGATTCTCCAGGCAAGAATGAATACTGGAGAGGGTTGTCATGCCCTCTTCACGGGCATCTTCCCTACCCAGGGATTGAACCTGCATCTCTTATGTCTACCTGAACTGGCAGGAGGGTTCTTTACCATGAGCACCATGTGGGAAGCCCCATATTTAAAAGAGTGATATGCAAACAGATTTTCTGCAGTTTAAAAGATTGCCTTCAAGCAGAGAATTCACGATTAATTTTAAATAGAAACTGATGCTTCTTTAGCATTTTTGTGTTTATGGTTTCCATGTGGTCCGTGATATCACTAGAGTTCCCATCACAAATGGAATAGATTGATAAAGATTTCATACAAAGTATGTATTTGTCATCAATACTTTTTAAAACACAGAAATTCAGAACTTAATTTTTCACTTAATATGCATTTTCCTTTTTGAGAAATATTTGATGAAAAGTTTTATTGCAAAATAAAAATGTATTATATAAAAGTATTTTTTTAATTGGAGAGGCTCAAGACAATATTTATGTATGATATATTCATTTAATAAGACACCTAGGAAGAGTATTCAAACCTCATTAAACGTATTTAGCAGACTGTTCAACTTCTCTTCCTCACATATATTTCATGTCCATCTATTCTATGATTTCTCAGTTCTACACTGACAATGCTGATTATTATATCTGTTCCCCTTTGCATCTTACAAGGAGATGAGAGGCACAGGCCACAGCATAGTGGACTAGCATAACAAGTATACCAGTCGGCCAACAAGGTTTCCCAGTGAACACTGGATTTTATCTTTGAATTCTCTGTATATTGTATTTCAGAAGAAATTGTTGCTTTTACATGGGAAGGACTGGGAAAAGAGTGTTTTTTCCCTGCTTTTTTAGATGAAATAATCATAAGTCAAAATGAAAACTCAGTTCATTAGATGTGTTCATGAACTCTGTTCATTAGACATCTTGCATCCTGTTAGAGGATAACAGTAGAACCATGATGAACAAATTAGACAAATCGCAAACCTCTCAAGTTTATTATAATGTACCCATTAATAATAACACTTAAATTAACAATACCAAATTCTTATGCTAATACTAAATTGGGTTGGATGCTGGAACACCAGGAATAAACCAGGAGAATCCCAGGTAAAATTAATTATTATGGTCACAGAAGCTGTAAGACCGTATGTGATTTGACCCATCAGTACTATCCTAATAAGCTATCTCGTATTCATTCTGCTCCAGCCACCCTGACCTTCCTGCTAATGTTTCCCAATTATGTCAAATATTCTCCAATCATGATGCTTTTACTCTTGCTCTTTCCTCTGCTTTAAATGTTATTACATCTCCTGCACTGGCAGGCAGGTTCTTTACCACTAGTGCCACCTTGGAAGCCCAGATGTTATTCTATAAATAACCAAATGACTTGTTCACTCATCTCCTTCACGTCTATAGTCAGTGAGTCCTTCCCTACTCAGCCTATTTAAAAGAACCATCACAGAACACTGACTACCAATGTACACTCTTTGCCTTCCCTGCTGACATGTATATATTTTATTACTTTCAGTTCAGTTGCTCAGTCATGTTCGACTCTTTGTGACTGCATGAATCGCAGCACACCAGGCCTCCCTGTCCATCACCAACTCCCGGAGTTCACTCAAACTCACGTCCATTGAGTCGGTGATGCCATCCAGCCATCTCATCCTCTGTCGTCCCCTTTTCCTCCTGCCTCCAATCCCTCCCAGCATCAGAGTCTTTTCCAATGAGTCAATACTTCGTATGAGGTGGCCAAAGTACTGGAGTTTCAGCTTTAGCATCATTCCTTCCAAAGAACAAACCGGGGCTGATCTCCTTTAGAATGGACTGGTTGGATCTCCTTGCAGTCCAAGGGACTCTCAGGAGTCTTCTCCAACACCACAGTTCAAAAGCATCAATTCTTCAGCGCTCAGCTTTCTTCACAGTCCAACTCTCACATCCATACATGACCACTGGCAAAACCAGATGTATGCCTTTTTCTACTAAAATATAAGACTAGGAGAGCAGAAAGTGTTGTCCCTTTTGTTCATACTGGGTTGGCAGTGCTAAGACTTTTTCCTGGCAACTGGTGGCCACTGAATTAATATATGCTGAATCAATTTACATTACTAATATTAAATATATATATACACCCATATATGTTGTTATTATTAAACTACCATTTCACATTTAGTTGGTGCATCATTATTCTGTTTAGAGTGGACTACATTTAATAGTCCAGTTATTATTTCCAATTAAATTATAGGAGCAGTTTACTAAATTATCATTAATAAAGGATTCAGAGATAATCATCTGCTCTGAGTTTTCTTATTTTCACTCATTAGTAAGACATTGCTATTTGACTCCCTGGGGCTGACAATAAAATTGTGCCAGGGAGCTTGCTTAACAGACTTAGTAACAGCAAACTGAGGACAGTCAACAAAAATAGCTTATGATACTTATTAGAAAGTTGACTTTTGTAGAATAAAATAAGCAACAGGTAAAAGGATACAGATAAATGAGTCATTCATTTCCAAAAGCCAATTTAGGAGAAAATATCATTTTTTTACAGTGTTCAACAAATTTGGATAAGTAATCACCTCTAACAGTAGCTTAGGCTCTATAACCTGTTGTTCAGCTATTATTTTCTCTTTGAAATGAATAATAAAAGTTCAGATTTTTCAATATCTTTAAAGTCATAATCAATTTGTTGATGTTTGTGGAAAGTGACTATAGAGTTGTAATACCCAAAATTCTTTTGCAAGACTGGAAGTTATATGACTGTTAACTCTAGGAGCATATTGTATTTTTGTTACTTGTATAACCTGCAGATCTTTAGTACAGAAGCATAGTTTGATTCTCAGACTCAGTTGCTAAGACAGAATTATGATCAAGACAGAGATAGAATTATGCCTACACATTTAATTGGGGGGTTGCAAAAACATCTACAGCATATTTTATGATTAATTAGGATTGAAAGGGTAAGTTGAGAGCTTTATTCTTACACTAGCAAAGCAATGCTTATTTCTCTGGAAATTTCCAGTAGAGTCAGATTGCATTTTTTTAAATTAATTTACTTATTTTAATTGGAAGCTAATTACTTTACAATATTGTGGTGGTTTTGCCATACATTGACATGAATCAGCCATGGGTGTACATGTGTCCCTCATCCCGAACACCACTCCCACCTCCTTCCCGATCCCATCCCTCTGGGTCATCCCAGCACACCGGCTTTGAGTGCCCTGTTTCATGCACCAAACTTGGACTGGTCATCTGTTTCACAAATGATAATATACATGTTTCAATGCTATTCGTTCAAATCATCCTGCCCTCACCTTCTCCCACAGAGTCCAAAAGTCTGTTCTTTATATCTGTTTCTCTTTTACTGTCTCGTATATAGGGTCATCATTACCATCTTTCTAAATTCCATATATATGTGTTAATTGAACTGATACTGTATTGGTGTTTTTCTGACTTACTTTACACTGTATAATAGGCTCCAGTTTCATCCACCTCATTAGAAATGATTCAAATGTGTCATTTTTAATAGCTGAGTAATATTCCACTGTGTATAAGTACCACAGTTTTCTTATCGATTTGTCTGCCAATGGACATTTAGGTTGCTTCCATGTCCTGGCTCTTGTAAACAGTGCTGCAATGAACATTGGGGTACACGTGTCTCTTTCAGTTCTGGTTTCCTCGGTGTGTATGCCCAGCAGTGGGACTGCTAGGTCAAATGGCAGTTCTATATCCAGTTCTTTAAGGAATCTCTACACTGTTCTCCATAGTGGCTGTACTAGTTTGCATTCCCACCAACAGTGTAAGAGGGTTCCCTTTTCTCCATACCCTCTCCAGTGTTTATTGTTTGTAGACTATTTGATAGCAGCCATTCTGACTGGCGTGAGATGGTACCTCATTGTGGTTTGGATTTGCATTTCTCTGATACAGAGTGCTGTTGGGAATCTTCATTTGTGTTCATTCTCCAATGAACACAATCTTCATTCTCCAATCTTCATTCTCCAAAGAATACATACATTCTTTGGCCCATTTTTTGAATTGGGTTGTTTACTTTTCTGGTATTGAACTGCTTGTATATTTTTGATATTAATTCTTTGTCAGTTGCTTCATTTGCTATTTTTTCTCCCATTCTGAAGGATGTCTTTTTACGTTGTTCATAGTTTCCTTTTAAGAAAAAGCTTTTCAATTTAATTAGGTCCCATTTGTTTATTTTTGCTTTTATTTCCATTACTCTGGGAGGTGGGTCATAGAGGATTCTGCTGTGATTTATGTCAGAGAGTGTTTTGTCTATGTTTTCCTCTAGCAGTTTTATAGTTTCTCGTCTTCCACTTTAGATCTTTAATCCATTTTGAGTATATTTTTGTGTATGGTGTTAGAAAGTGTTCTAGTTTCACTCTTTTTCACGTGGTAGACCAGTTTTCCCAGCACTACTTGTTAAAGAGATTGTCTTTTTTCTATTGTATATTCTTGCCTCCTTTATCAAAGATAAGGTGTCCATAGGTGTTTGGATTTATTTCTGGGCTTTCTATTTTGTTCCACTGATCTACATTTTTGTCTTTCTGCCAGGAACATACTGTCTTGATGACTGTAACTTTGTAGTATAGTCTGAAGTCAGGGAGGTTGATTTCTCCAGATCCATTCTTCTTTCTCAAGATTGCTTTGGCTATTCGAGGTTTTTTGTATTTCCATACAAATTGTGAAATTATTTGTTCTACTTCTGTGAAAAATACCATCGATAGCTTGATAGGGATTGCATTGAATCTATAGATTACTTTGGGTAGTATATTCATTTTCACAATATTGATTCTTCTGATCCATGAACATGGTATACTACTCCATCTATTTGTATCATTTTTGATTCCCTTCATCAGTGTTTTATAGTTTTCTATATATAGGTCTTTTGTTTCTTTAGGTAGATTTATTCCTAAGTATTTTATTCTTTTCATCGCAATGGTGAATGTTACTGTTTCCTTAATTTCTCTATTTTTTCATTGTTAGTATATAGAAATGCAAGGGATTTTGGTTTTTTAATTTTATATCCTGCAATTTTACTATATTCATTGATTAGCTCTAGTAATTTTCTGATGGTGTCTTTAGGGTTTTCTATGTAGCGAATCATGTCATCTGCAAACTGTGAGAGCTTTTCTTCTTCTTTTCCAATCTGGATTCATTTTATTTCTTTTTCTTCTCTGATCGCTGTGTCTAAAACTTCCAAAACTATGTAACAGTAATAGTGAGAGTGGGCACCCTTGTCTTGTTCCTGACTTTAGGGGAAATGCTTTCAATTTTTCACCATCGAGGATAATGTTTGCTGTGTGTTTATCATATATGGCTTTTATTATGTTGAGGTATGCTCCTTCTATGCTTGCTTTCTGGAGAGTTTTTATCATAAATGGGTGTTTAATTTTGTCAAAGGCTTTCCCTGCATTTATTGAGATAATCATATGGTTTTTATCTTTCAATTTGTTAATGTGGTGTATCACATTGCTGCTACTGCTAAGTCGCTTCAGTCGTGTCTGACTCTGTGCGACCCCATAGACGGCAGCCCACCAGGCTCCCCTGTCCCTGGGATTCTCCAGGCAAGAACATTGGAGTGGGTTGCCATTTCCTTCTCCAATGCATGAAAGTGAAAAGTAAAAGTGAAGTCGCTCAGTCGTGTCTGACTCTTAGCGACCCCATGGACTGCAGCCTACCAGGCTCCTCCGTCCACGGGATTTTCCAGACAAGAGTACTGGAGTGGGGTGCCACTGCCGTATCACATTGATTTATTTGTAAATATTGACAAATCCTTGCATCCCTTGGATAAAGCCCACTTGATCATGATGTATGATCTTTTTAATATGTTGTTGGATTCTGTTTGCTAGAATTTTGTTGAGAATTTTTGCATATATGTTCATCAGTGATATTGGCTTATAGTTTTCTTTTTTTGTGGCATCTTTGTCTGATTTTGGTATTAGGGTGATAGTAGCTTCAAAGAATGAATTTGGGAGTTTACCTTCCTCTGCAATTTTCTGGAAGAGTTTGAGTAGGATAGGTGTTAGCTCTTCTTTAAATTTTTGGTAGAATTTACCTGTGAAGATATCTCGTCTTGGGCTTTTGTTTGTTGAAAGATTTTTGATTACAGTTTCTATTTGTGTACTTATGATGGGTCTGTTAGGATTTTCTATTTTTTCCTGGTTCAGTTTTGAAAGGCTATACTTTTCTAAGAATTTGTCCATTTCTTCCAAGTTGTCCATTTTTTTTGCATATAGTTGCTGATAGTAGTCTCTTATGATCCTTTATATTTCTATGCTGTCTGTTGTGATTTCTGAATTTTCATTTCTAATTTTGTTGATTTGATTCTTCTCCCTTTTTTTCTTGGTGAGTCTGGCTACTGGTTTGTCTATTTATCTTCTCAAAGAACCAGCTTTTAGTTTTGCTGATTTTTGCTATAGTCTCCTTTGTTTGTTTTTCAATTATTTCTGCTCTAATTTTTATGATTTCTTTCCCTCTTAACCCTGGGGTTCTTCATTTCTTCTTTTGATTAACAGTTTCTTAGCATATTAAGGATTTGTTCTGCTCTCTGACATAACAAGATTTCATAACAAGAGACATAAGTAATAGGTCTTAAATTCTGATTCAAGAGGGTTTTTATTTAAGTAAGAAATTTTGTTACATAAAACAGCATTTTAAATTTAGAAAGTCATGAAATCTGTGGAATGTGTTATGTGTTTTCTAAATTACAAATTTATTTTAACAAGAGAATATATTCCAAGGCTTTAATATGGAATATGTGTAATACTTGGAATATGTGAATCTGTATGTTGACTGTTACATTTTTTTAAAATTATATATGTTCCACATTTAGTTCAGGTAGATGAAACCAAAGACTTTTATAAAGCACTCATTCCAGAACAATTCTTTATGCCTAACTTTGCTGAAAGATCTGGAAAATAATTTATTTTACATAATTTAAAAATATTGATCTTGTATATTTTTTTCAATTCAATAAATACTTGTTGTTTTTTACTTAAATATTTTAGGGATGATATGAGAACAAGCCATCTGTACTTTCATGAAGCTTAAAGTCAGAGGGAATAACCAATATCACATGTATACAGAAAACTTGATATTAACTTTTCATAAGTCATATTAGCATATGCAGTTGGTATAACAGCTAGAGATGTGCATATTTATTATCATGTTGTGAGGGAAAGAAAACTCATCTATGAAGACCAGTGATATATATATATATATTTTTTTTTCTTTTTTGCAACAAATTTGTACCAGCAAACAAATTATTCAATTACATCACAATACGCTTCATTAGGATGAAACAACTTATAGGATTCAGATTCTAGTTTCAGATATCTTTAACTAAAATAGTCATTACCAGAGTGAAAGAATTTATGTAAAGAGACATAATACAAACAAACACCTATTTATGTCTTAAAAACAAAGATAAAAAGGGACGTGACCAGAGAGTTTTGGTAGTTCTAGCTAACTCATACCAGATATTAGCAAGGCTTCAATACATTAAAAAAAAAAAAGCTACTAAACAAAATATGAGAGAAGAAATAAAGATAAGATAGAGAAGAGATGCATACAAAAAGATTTTAAAAATTGGGGAAAAAGGAAAAATGAAAAAAAGGAAATTAAAAGAATGAATAAAGTTTCTGCAGGTTTAAGGTGGCAGATAAAATATTTCTTTTAAATATATATCTACTTTTTAAAAGTAGCATTGGAAATGTAATTAATGAAAAATAAAAATAAAATCGCAATGGTTATTAGGTTAGTAAAGAAACCTTACAGAACAGAACAGTTTCAAAAGCAGTACATTGAAAGAGCACCACTGTAAAGACACCTCCTGCAGCTGACACAGGAGCAGGGATGGCACAGCTAGAAGCAGGGATGGGAGGAGTTATAACAAGTGAGCAGGTCAGCTATGGGATTAGTGAAGGCTTACAGCATTGCCTGGCCAGAATCCTGTTTCAGAACAGCTACCTATGGCATTTGCCTCCTGGAATACATCTGAGGAGCAGCTCTCTTAGAAATGCGGGTCTACCACTAGCCATGCAGCCTGGGCACTGACATCAGAGATAAAACAGGACACCCTTCCCCAGTGAGAAAGTAATTTTCCTGCCAACAGTGTGGTCAATGAGAAAGGCAACTATAGGAAGAAAATTTCCAGTTAAAGAATATGAAACCCATTTGCTAATCGTGGGGGGAGATAAAGCTTTTAAATTAAACAATGTAAAAAGAAATGATCAAGATGAAACTGGAAATTCAATCCAATTCCCTTCAAACTCATATTTTAAGATTCAAGACAAAAACAACACATTGAGGAGAGTAAATGTCATTAAATTTTGAGGGCATAATAGGGACTTACAAAAGGACAGTCACTAGTGAGAATCAATAAAAAGATCAATGAAGCAAAGAAAAGTGCAATGATAGTCTAACGTAAATATGCTTTCACCTTATATGAAGGATGTCAAATCAGTGGTATAACGGTGAACTAATGAACAACTTTTGTTGGGACAGCTAGATTGTGATCTGAAGGAAAAAAGCATTCCATTCTGATCTCATCCTTTCTGTCCATGTATCTCTAAGAAATTTGTAATCTTCAAAGATTAAAGGTTAGAATTTAAAACAAAATATAAAAAATAAAATACATAAAGAATATTTCAGTAATTTTGGCTTGAGGAAAGATTTTCCAAAACATAAAATTGAGAAAGCATTCAGCATAGAATTAACAGATGAAATTTTTATATATTTAAATGGGCAAAAAAGAACAAAGTATATAAATTGAAAGCAACTAGAACAAAGTAAAAGAAAACTCTTCCAACATATATAAAATGATGATGTAAATACTTATGCCATAAGATTTTAAAATGAACATGAGAAAAGACAAATCAAAATGAAAATAGGCAAGTAAAAGGGCATATGCTTTACATAGGAAATAAAAAGTTATATACATGTAAGAGAAAGTGTTTGTTTGGATCATCTGTTGCTTTGGCCTTGTTTGATTATAAGAGGAAACACACTGCTGAATACAATATTGGAACATTTATCAAACAAAGAAGGCAGCTATATTGACCCAAACAACGGGATAGGCGTGTAGCCAAACCTAGGTCTATGAGATATCATGTTTCTAAATTTGAATAAAATCAAAATAGATTCCTGATTCAGCCATATGAGGCAACCTGCAAAAATGGTAACACAAAAGATTCATGGTTGTCAAATAATTTAGAGTGATTATTTATTATTAATTTAATTGGGAAGTTACTCTAATTTCAGCATATCAGTATGGCCTGTAATACCTATTATATAGCAATTAATCTCCTAAATCAGTGGTTATCCATGCCATCTCCATAGAACCAGTTGGGGAGCTTGGTAGGCCCACACCCCAGATATTCTAAATCAGGCTGTATTCCCAAACCTACTTACAATCCATACCTATGTCCTCATAGGGAGTTCTGTATTCTCACTGTTTAAGGATAAAATAAGAGGCACTCATTTTCCAGTGCCTCTCCATGATATATCAGAAGTAGCCAGCAATAGGCTACAGTGGCAGTACAACTAAACCAGCAATAATTTTGAGTATAAGGAAAAAAATGACATTTGACCAGTGGGCAGTATCTCAAACAATAAAATTTCCTGTTTACCTTTTCTGGATAGAGAGACGTTCAGAGTTGAGGAAACATACAAATTCAATAGTACCAACTAATAACAAATATGTGTCACGCTATTAAGGACTTGGAAAAAAAAAAAGAATGGACTATTAGCGATGGGAGGAAATTTTATGTAAATGAATTTCTCAGAGTGGACCCAATATTGGGACTATTACTGCTCCAAAGAAATGCCAGTTAGCAATTTTTCATAGTCACTCCATGAGTGTTCAAAACACTCATGTTCATGTTGGTAAGGACACAAGCTCTGGAAGGGATAAAAAACATGAATGTAACTTTAACAAGAAGAGTAGTTACTGACTTTGGAGTACTCAATTGTCATTGAATGAATCAATTAGTGAATTCCAATGTTACTATAACTCAAGGGAATTTAACCCATTTACTTAAGGGTAACCTAAAGTCACTGGTCCCTTTCCATAATACACCTGCAGCCATTTGTCCTTACTAACTAGACATTTGTTCTAGAAACTGTACTAACTTTTCCTTCCCATTATGCCTTGTCAATGGTCACAGCAAATGGCTTACTGAATGCTTTATCATATGCTCAGTCACTCGGTCAGGTACAACTCTTTGAGAGACTATGGACTATAGCCCACCAGGCTCCCCTGTCCATGGGATTATTTAGGCAAGAATACTGGAGTGGGTTGCCATTTCTTTCTCCAACAAACTATCATGGTGTCTCACATATTGCTGTCTCCTTTCAAGGAATGCCTTTCACTGGAGAAGGAAGAGAGTGGGTTGAGGCTCTAGAGACATAAAGGTCATCTTATATGTTTTATCAGGAAGAAACAGTCGTCCATAGCACATTGAAATAACCTACTAAAGACTCAGTCACTGAATCAGTAGGAGCACTTACACTATCAAACAGCTACGTCATATGTTCTGAACTATATGATGCTGTTTTACCCAATTCCGAAAATACGGTTCTAGAGCCAAAATGATTCTGGAGTTTGGGTATTGAAACTTACAACTTATTATAGTTAATACTCACTGTGAATCTTAATTTTATGTGTCAAATTGGCTAGACAGTGGATGTGCAGAGAACTGATCAAACATTACTTTGGGTGTTTCTGTGAGGGTACTTTTCAATGAGATTTAACATTTAAATCAGTAGACTGTGTAAAGCAAACTGCCCTCTCTAAAACAGGTGAGCCTCATCCAATCAATTCAAAGTCTGATAGAACAAAACGCTGATCCTATCCCAGGAAAGGGAATTCTCCAGTGTGATCACCTTTGAACTAGGATATTGACACTTCTTAGTTCTAAGCAGTTTACCAGCCTGTGAACACAAAAATAAATATCCACTCTATAAATTTGGATTTGTCAGCCTCAATTAACATGTAAGCCAATTCCGTATAATAAATCTTTCTTCATAATATATACTATTGGTTCTGTCCCAGTAAAGAACACTGGCTAATATACTCTCTCAAACATTTTTCTTCACACTCTCTAGGTGTTTAACTCTGATGTTTTAAATGTTTTAACACCAAAGAGGAATGCTACCATTTGAGATAAAATTTGCATTGAATTGAAGCTGAACACTGATACTTGGACATTTTGAGGTGCCTTATACCACTAGACAAATAGGCAAAAGTGACAGCTATGATGTCGATTGGTATACAACTGACTCTGATTCCCAAGGAGAAATAGATTCGCTGATCTACAATGGAAGTAGGGAGGACTAAGTAAGATTTCTGCTCCAATCCCTGGTTTAGTTGTAAGGGTGAGGTTACACACAGCACCACACAACCCCCAATATTAGTGGCATAATCTTACAGAGGCTTATTTATCATTCATTCTATGGAGATCTCGGTTGGGTAAGGCTGGGGACGGGGGCCCTCTCTCACCATATTTTCAGGCCAATACTGCTGATCCCTGTGGTAAATGAAGAGAAAAAGTGGAAACTCTACTTTCTGGTCACACTTTATTATAAGAGAAAGTCAGAGGCCACTCTTTATACCAAGGTGAAAGGAGTAAAGTCAAAATCAAGTGCCTGGAAGGAGATCTGGAAATCTTTGCTAATCAGTACTAAGAGTGCCATGCACTACCATACCTGTCACTCAAAGTAAGTGAAAAATGAATCCTGCTCTACACAAGCAGTACAACCAAAATCTCAGACCTATCAGCTAAAATTGCTTGAGTCCCTACACTAGGGAAGCATTTCCAAGAAGCTGAGGAATGTTTTATGCTTCAGCTACAGCTTTCAACCAGTAGTAAAACTAGGACTATAGGCCTACAGACTTTACACATGTTTCATTCTTTGTATTATTAATAATTTCATTTAATGAGATTCACTTATAGTTGAATATACATTTTTCTTATTGTATTTATGTACATTGAGATCAAATGGATAAAGATAAAGGAGAAAATAATCATCCCCAGAAATGTTTCCAAGAACCAGGACTTGAAGCTGGATATAGTAACTATACAAGATGCTGGGTTATCTACATTTAAGGAAGATGTGTATTTTTGCTGACATATTTAGTAGCATTAGTAATGATTGGTATTTTTTTTCCAACTTTTATCTTCAGAAAAGAAAAGATATTGGATAATTCAGTGGATGGATGGTGGTGAACACATACTGCTTACTCCCAGCAAGAATTTGTCTTTCATCCTCAGGTTATGACACCCTCATTTGGCTTTGAGGAAACAAATAATTTCATAGTAATCTTGTTAATCAAGAAGCCCTATTCCAAAGTGCTAACACTGTGACATGGGAAATAAGACAAACCAAAAACATGATTCTCCCGAGGATCTGAATCTTGAATAGAGGAATAAGGATACCCGAAGCATTTGGAATCAATTTCTCTTAGCAGTAACCTATGGACTCTGTCTTCTTAGTCAGAGTTTCCTTAAACTGTTGTTTTCTTTCCCCCCTTTTTTTTTTTTATTGGATAATTGCTTTACAGAATTTTGTGGTTTTCTGTTATACATTAACAAGAATCAGCCATTCCAGTTTGAGGAGTTGCCTCAAACTGCTCTGATTCCTATCTTTTCTGAAACATATTTCTTCATTTTTCCATTAATTCTATGAGCAACTTCATAACTTTTCAGTAAACTCTATTTTGGATCAGAAACTAGATTTTATTTCTGTTGTTTATAGAAAAGTCAATCTAACTAATGCCATATCCAACTTTAAAACTGATTAGCCATGCAAATAAAAATAAGGACATATTTTTACCTTTGACAAAAATAAAAACTACTGAAGATAGCCAATTTAAAAGATGTTATGGGAAATAAAACATTATATATTGCTTTTGGGATTATAATTCAATACAAAGTTTCTGTATGGCAATTCAGCAGAACCTGACAAGTAAAATTTAAGATATTTGAATATGCTTTTAAAAACGGATTGATTGTTAACTTAAATTATTCCAATATTTTTAACATGCAGCCAATATAAATATCTCCCAGTAAGAGTAGCTAAAAACAAAAACAAAAACACTATGGAATACTGTACAGCTCTTAAAAACATTTAAACTTATCAGTATCTACTGAATTCAAACAATATTTACCATATGTTTTTGAGCAAAAAGAAGCAAGCTGCAGGGCAACAAAAACTATACTCTAAATTATACAAAAGATCTATTTCTCTACACAAAACATACATGTAGGTCTATATATGAATACATTGTATATATACGAATGCATTCACTCAGTCATGTCTGACTCTTTGTGATCCCAGGGACTGAACTCCTGCCAGGCTCCTCTGCCCACAGAATTTTCCAGGCAAGAATACTGGAGTGTGGTACCATTTCCTACTCCAGAGGATCTTCCTGACCCAGGGATCGAATCTACATGTCTTGCATCTCCTACATGGACAGGCAGATTCTTTACCATTGTACCACCTGGGAAACCCTAATATACATATATCAATATCTATATTTATAGAAGGTCTTAGAGGATACACACAAACAATTCACAATAATAATACCCTGAAAGGTGCTAGACCTTAAAATGGGGCCCTTAACTTAATTTCTAAATTATATTCATTGTAGTGTGGAATTATACAAGTACATATTTTACTTTAATTTTTCAAAATATTAAAATAGATAAGGTAATAGGATGCCTAACAGTCAAAGAGTAAAAGGAAACATGTTATATATATTTAAAGTGCAGTAGGAAAAAAAAATGAAATGTGAAAATAAGGCTAAAATCAATGTTGCTGCTGCTACTGCTGCTGCTAAGTCACTTCAGATGTGTCTGACTCTGTGCGACCCCATAGACGGCAGCCCACCAGGCTCCCCAGTCCCTGGGATTCTCCAGGCAGTAACACTGGAGTGGGTTGCCATTTCCTTCTCCAATGCATGAAAGTGAAAAGTGAAAGGGAAGTCGCTCAGTCGTGTCCGACGTTACTACAGTATATTTACATAGAGCTACAATGGCACCCCACTCCAGTACTTTTGCCTAGAAAATCCCATGGATGGAGGAGCCTGGTAGGCTGCAGTCCATGGGGTCGATAGAGTCGGACACGACTGAGCGACTTCACTTTCGCTTTCATGCATTGGAAAAGGAAATGGCAACCCACTCCAGTGTTCTTGCCTGGGGAATCCCAGGGATGGGGGAGCCTGGTGGGCTGCCATCTATGGGGTCGCACAGAATCGGACACGACTGAAGTGACTTAGCAATAGCAGCAGCAACACAGTGATTATGTTATTAGTTAACATTACTACAAATGATACTGATAACAAAATTCATCAGGGACATATTATGTAGTAAGTACGATTTTATATGCTTCATGGGAATCATCCCAAATTTACTTCATAACGATCCTATGATGCTGGTACTATTATTGCATTTCATGGAGAAGATGATGACAACACAGGGAAGTTAAATGATGAGGTTTACAATTACCAGAGTCAGCAGACAATTAGTTTAACTATAAATTACAAGCAAATCCTAGGTTTACTTGGTCTAGTGGACCTACAGAGGTCTTGGAGTAGCTCAACATCTTAAAGCACAGTTCTTTAATCCTGCAGTGAGTGCTGAATAAGTCGCTTCAGTCATGTCCAGGTCTCTGTGACACTACAGACTGTAGCCTGCCAGGCTTCTCTTTTCATGAAATTCTCCAGGCAAGAATACTGGAGTGGGTTGCCATGCCCTCCTCCAGGGGATCTTCCCAACCCAGGGATGGAACCCACATCTCTTATGGCTCCTGCACTGGCACACAGTTTCTTTACCTCTAGCGCCACCTGGGAAGCCCCAGCAGAGTAAGAGCTATTTTTTTGAAGTGCAGAAAATATTAAAGAACAAGAAAAAGAGGCACCCTGGTTGAGCATCTGTGTTAATATCAAGGCTTTACTTTTGCTTGTCTTTGACAAGGCTGGAACTTACTGCATGTGGCTGAGTTAGTCAATAATCTGATCATGATCCTCTACTGGAGTTTGACAAAGGCAATGTTCTGAACTAAATTCCTATGGGGAGCCTGCCTTCTACAGCAAGGTGGTTCCACCCATCACTGCTCAGCATTTGAAACTGGCCCTGGACAACAGGTAGCAGGGAGGGAAGAAAAAGATGAGTATAAGTGTGGGAGCCTGTGCTAATTAATTGCATATAGTTTCATTTATCTAATAGAAGATTTGATGGTGTACATTTTATTCTGAGCATTTAAAAGATAACTTTAACATTTGCTTTCTCATTTCTGAGAATAACCTAGAAGACTTACTTTGATCATACTGATATATTTTTCAAAAAAAAACTTTGTTTATAGACCTTTTTTCTACTTCATCTGGTTTAATGTTTCCTATCATGTTGACAGACAGAAATCAGATCAGTGAAAGATGACATTAATTAGTTAAACAGGTCAAACTAATAATGATTTATTTCAGTGCATAGTGATGACATCAAAAGTATATGGTATCTGTTGAAAAATAATTGTATTTCATTACATCTTGCCTATTACAAAGTATCTTATAAGACAGTGATAGTTATTGGATTTTGTAGGTAGTAAATGAAAAAATCACATTATGATTTCCAGTCTTTGTTAACCAGCATTTTTTCTTCTGTAGTAGATCTATATCTTATATTTAATAAAGAAAGGAAAGGAAAGGAAAGCAGCACTTCCAACCAATAGATGGTTTAGTTATTTCAGCATCCAGCTAATATATGTGTATGTTTGTGGTACAATTATTATTATTATTAACATTTGCATAGTATGAGAATTACTTCACAATATTTTTAAAAGGAGGAAAATCTGATTGAAACAGGTCATTTTGAAAAACAGCATCTGCACTAGTTACTCTTATGTAGTTGATATTCAATGTTGTTATCTATGCTAATCTGGCTGCTGTATTTGAATAACATTATTTCTAGGCTTGTCAGCCTGCTTATTTAATTAATTAGCATTAAATAAGTTAATGGTAATAATATATTTAGACTTACCCTGGCATTGGTCCATTTCCAGCAAGACTGTAAACCTGACGAGGATTTAGTAGGTATTGGAATTTTCTGTAAATTCTATAAAGGTGAAAACATAGAAGAAAAAAATTAAATTTAGTGGTACCTCCAAGTTTTTATTCTAAAATGCACATTGATTTGGAACATTCTCTATCCTGCTTTTGCATATTATTTATCTAATAAGCTTTCAAATAAATACTTTAAAATACCAGGATAAAATTAAATATCTTTTCTTAATAGATCCTTGTGTAATTTACAAATTGGACTACCCTAACAGAAATGAAAGCTATTTATCCTGTATATATAATGGTTTTGGACACTTTGTATGTATGTTAGTGAAGACTATGATCCCATTTGCTTAATTACTTCACATAAACAATCAGCTCGATGAGCTAGCTCACAAAATTTGCTAAACTATTTCACCAGGAACATATCAAACAATTCATTTTTTTCTGAAATAAATTAATCATTGTATAACCAATGCAATAGAAATGTTTCTAAGTATACACACATCCCATATCAGAATTCTGAGGCAAAATATCACATGTAAAGAAATATATTTAGTTTTTAAAATTAGTTTTTACATACATGTGAAAATATTACTATATATCTTAATGCATCCATCTCATGTTTACTGATAGGGCTTCCTTGATAGCTCAGTTGGTAAAGAATCCACCTGCAATGCAGAAGACCCCAGTTTGATTCCTGGGTCAGGAAGATCCCCTGTAGAAGGGAAAGGCTACCCACTCCAGTATTCTGGCCTGGAGAATTCCATGAACTGTATAATCCATGGGGTCACAAAGAGTTGGACATGACTGAACGACTTTCACATACACAGACACATTTACTGATAGAAATCTTCAAATATCTGTTTATATCGTCCCACTTCCTTGAGCAATACCCTTGCATTCTAGATCTGGAATAATGATACCACCCAGTATCTTAAGAATGATTTTAGTCATCTCGGGACCTCTTTTTCCCCAGCACCCGAAACAGAGGACAATCCTGTACCTTCTGAGTAATGTCTACCATACCTGGTTATTCTATCTCATGCCTTACTTCAGGCTTTCAAGTTCTCTCACCAGATCTGTGAAAGTCTTGCCTATCCAGCCTTCTTCTGTACTGCTACTTAAGTACAGTCATGCTGTTTTCAAGAAGAAAAATCACTGCCAGTCAGGAAACTTATACAATATTTTATTATATTTTCTCATCTTTCTCCTTCTTCCTCTTAAATTTCAACCCCAATGAATATCTTCTGGCTCCTTACCAAAACAGCACACCCATCCACAATTACGTCTTTTTTCTTCTTTTACCTGTCTAATACCCACTTAGAACCAACTCAAAAGCTAGACTTTTGAGTCTTCAGAGACAATCACTGTTTTCCTCTGAACTTCCATGGCACCTTTATTTTAAACACTCTTAACTTCTACCTTGGGGTTATTATAGAAAATCTATTTATGTGTCTGCCTTCCTGTAGGACTATATCTTCTGTCTCATCCCCAGTTTCTAGCAGAGACTAGATTCTCTCAAGTGTTGCCATCTAAATGATGTGTGAGCACTTCCACAACTGTTGATGGGTATGGGAAACTACCTATGTGTGAATATTTATTTCTGTGACCTTTTCCTGTTTACCTAATACATCAAAGAAGAAAATCTACATATTTTGAAAGGAAAACCCTGAATGCTGTGCTGTGTGCTTAGTCGCTCAGTCATGTCTGACTCTTTGTGAACCCATGGACTGTAGCCTGCCTAGGTTCCTCTGTCCATGGGGATTCTCCATGCAAGAATACTGGAATGGGTTGCCATGCTCTCCTCCAGGAGATCTTCCAAACCCAGAAATCGAACACAGGTCTCCTGCATTGCAGGTGGATTCTTTAGCATCTAATCCACCAGGGAAGAAACATATTTTGAAAAGAAAACCCTGAATAGAATCCCCTTATTTGTGAAAGATGGCTCCTATGCATTCAGGACAATTTATGATCACACACATAATAGATCTCCTTTAAACATATTTACAGTTCTTTTGACTTTAAATGGTCCTTGTTAGTGCATAAAGGACAAAACGTGAGTGTGCATACAGGAGAACTCAAATATCCTCCTTGCCCCATTAAATTTAATTTATTGATAATTTCAGTGTATCTATCTATATTTTTTAAGGAATTAGTTTTAACTACTGGGAGAAGAGAGAGAAAGATATTTCATTTAAGGGTCATTTGGCATGATTAACGTTATTTTAATTTGAGGGGGATTTTTCCATTTGAAAATTCTTTTCACTTTATACTCTGTTTCTAATTTCAAATATGAATTTTAGCCTCATCTATTGCTTTGTGAAGAGTGTGCTTCTTTTCAAGATATCTATAACATAAACAACAAACAAACTATGAGTAGTAAAGGAAGAAATGATTTTATCATCATCATTTACTATTTCATGTGTCTAAAAGTAAGGCAACTAGTCTCTTTAGTAAAACATTATAAACACTTTATATCAACAAGCCACTAGTTATTTAAAATAATTTCTATCATATTTAGCAGAGTTTAAAATATATATGTATCATGATAAGGGAACACTTTTTAAGCAGAAATAATATTTTATTGAATGGAAAATGACCATTGTTCATTTAACTGAAATAAAGTTGGAAAGTTAAATGATAGGAAAGGAAATTACTTTTCAAAATTCCATTATTCATAGAAACATTTCAACTTCATTATTTGGTAAAACCACAATAGAAATTTCTATTTTATTATCATAGTGTTTGTGTGAGTACTTTTATCTGATTGCTCATTTTTTAGCTGGGATCAGTAAAAATTTCTAGAAATTAAGGTAACAGGTAACAACTAAATTTCTGTTTATGATACTCCTTAGGATGACATAAGATTTACTCTTCGGTGTGGCAACTTTCATATCTTTAGTAATTATTAGAATTTAATCATTAATTTTACAAAAAGGAAAAAAAATAGTGTCCACAAGAATACTGAGACAATACGTAATGCAGTTCATTATTATTATGAATAAATATACTATTCTTCTCCAGTGTATATGTCATCGTGTTCTCCAAACACACATGCAGATAATCATTAAAATATATTTTGTCTAGAAGCTGAATGTAAATTCTATTTCTTACTACTGGGCAGGTGATGAATTCCGTTCCTTACTACTGAGTGATGATTTACCTGAAGTCACCTGTTGATCATCTAGAGAACCAATTTTCATCCAACCGTATTTATGGGCTGTGCTATATGCAAAGCTCTTTGTTAATGGCTAGGGAAGTCATAGGGAGGGTGGAGAGAATTCAGATATCTGAGATATGATAATAAAATCTCTACAAATGGCCATTACTATATTAAAATTTCACTGTAAAACAGGGAGAGATTATACCAATATACATTGTTACACAGATATGACAGCACCATTTATTTCACATTAAAATTACTGAACCATGAAGGATAATAGTTTTAAATGTTTTTATACCATAAATTTAGTTTCTCTTTTCACATGTATATGACATAGTAATAAAGCTGATTTTTTTAAAAATCAGTAAATAAAGCTGATTTTTAAAAACATACCGTTCTCCTTGCTTCCCACCACTTTTGGGGTTCACAAAAACTAAAAGTGGATGAGTACCAGGAACTGGAGTGATCTAGAAGAAAAGTTGAATATGTGGACAAATTATTTACATTAGATATAAAGAGAACTCCTTGTTATTTCTACTTTACTGCTAAGTCACTTCAGTCGTGTCCAACTCTGTGCGACCCCATAGACAACAGCCCACCAGGCTCCCCTGTCCCTGGTATTCTCCAGGCAAGGATACTGGAGTGGGTTGCCATTTCCTTCTCCAATGCATGAAGGTGAAAAGTGAAAGTGAAGTCGCTCAGTCCTGTCCGACTCAGAACGACCGCATGGACTGCAGCCTACCGGGCTTTATGACATTCCAATTAGCAAATTCAAGAATATGGTTCATTTGTCCTGTAATGAGGAGATAAACAGCACAGATAGATAATAGATACTAGATCTATTTAATAACCTAGTTAAATCCTGTGCTTTGTCTCCATATGTATCAACAGGAATACCCACTCCACTAGGAACAGGGGCAGAGGGTAAGGCAGGTATAATATGAAAAGAGAATAACCTCTCAGTAGCTATGAGATGAAAACAATAGATTCAATTGTGGGACACTAAATAAACCACCTAGAATAAAGCAGAATATAGTGGGGAAGAAAGTTAGGAAAGAAAGAGCTCAAATTAGAGCCATCTTAGAAATGATCCCTACTCCAGAGCTTTGTAGCACATTTGGAATCCATCTTCCCAACGACTTGTGAACGAGACTCTAAATAGATCGTTTGGGGCCACTTTCAGCCTGAGTCCCCATCTGCACAGCAAATTCCTCAATGCTTTCTTTTCCTACTTGAGAAGCAGAATGCCAGTTAATCCAGGCTACTTGCTAAACAGGAATTCATTAAATTGACTGAGTCCCTATATGCCATGCACTTTTCATCATTATATACTCGATTTAATCCAAAAAAGTGCCTGTCCTAGTGGAGCTTATAATCTGGGAGAGAAACATGAGAAACAAACAAATAAATATATATTTAGCAATGAAAAGTATCACCAGAAATAAAGCAGGTAAGGTAATACCATTTCATTGATGAGGGGGAGAAATCATCTTTTGATAGAGTGGCAAAGAACATTTGTATTTTGTTCAAGTTCAATGTTAAGAGATAAGCTCTTTTAAATAAAAGTATTTCTATTCAACGTATGACTATAAAATTCCCATTTAAACATAGTTTGATGATAATATTTTAATACTAAAACATGCAACTAACATAATTCTCTAAATAAATATTAAGTTGAAAGGTTTTAGATCAGTCTACTTTTTGAAAGTAGATTCAAAATATCCTTTATTGCTCTGGTATTTTTCCCTTAGAAAGTACCTGAAATATTCATTGAGGAGATTAAAAACAACCATTTCATTATATCATATTTTTTCCTTTTGCTTTTTAAATAATATGTTAAAATATCCTACCAATCTATTTTCTTCTAATTCTTGTGAAATGCCATTTTTCTAATGATTATAGGCACTGAGAAATTGGTGACATCTTCAGATGGTATGAGGAGGTTGAATAAAACATTCACAGTTCTTCTACTCGTATTTAACTTGTTCTTCTCACAAGCTATTTTTTCTGACTCAGTTTTACTTCCCTTTGTAAAGAGGGCACACAGATTTTGTTTCTGATTAGTCTCTCTTTCAGTTGGGAGATGAGATGGATGAGCTGAACCTGGAGTAACTTCCCAGCTCTTCTCCCCTGAACTCCATGAGCTCAATTATTACTGTACAGAAGGTGCCTCCGAGGTTAAGCCATTGTGTTACAAACTTGCAGTGTGTCTTCCTCTCTCCTTCATTAAAAGCTGAACACCAAACACACCTCTGACAACCAGTATTCAGTCTCCTTTACTTCTCACTCTACTACAAATCAGATGGAACTCCTAACATTTTCACATGCAAAAAAGTAACAGATTTGGGAGAATGGCATTGAAACATGTAAAATATCATGTATGAAACGAGTTGCCAGTCCAGGTTCGATGCACGATACTGGATGCTTGGGGCTAGTGCACTGGGACGACCCAGAAGGATGGTATGGGGAGGGAGGAGGGAGGAGGGTTCAGGATGGGGAACACATGTATACCTGTGGTGGATTCATTTTGATATTTGGCAAAACTAATACAATTATGTAAAGTTTAAAAAAAAAAAGTAACAGGTGTGGATCTTAGTTGATTTTTTAACTTAATTTAAAGTGTCCTTATTTTTAAATGGAAGTGGCATTCTCAAGATAAATAAAAAAATTTAGGAAAACATAGCATGAACCCAAATACTAAGTTAGGGTGATCATCTCAAAATTCAACCTTCAGCTTACCATTACATGAGATTACATTACATTTATTTGGGCAAATTTTCTATCACTTGAAAATATATCCTGGAATGTCTTTCAGAAAGGTTTATTAATTGAAATGTTGAAAGACATATTATGATTTATCAAAAAAGGTCGGTATCATGCTACAGAAAATTGTGTTCTGAGGAAACAGTATTACGAAGATCCCACCAGAATATAGTATAGTCTGTTGTTTAGTCACTAAGTTGTATGCAACACTTTTGTGACCCCATGGACTATAGCCTGCCTGGCTCTTCTGTCTATGGGATTTCTCAGGTAAGCGGGTTGTCATTTCCTTGTCCACGGTATCTTCCCCACCCAGGGATCAAACTCACATCTCCTCCACTGGCAGGTGGGTTCTTTACTACTGAGCCACTAGGCAGGCTCCAATACAGTCTGCCGAGGATCTCAAGATACAAAAACCTAGATGTCATTTTTAGGAGTCAGGAGATGGATAATTATGTCGAATGGATTAAAAAATATGAGAGAATCTAAATAAAGAATTTAGGATAACGATGATACCCTACAAGTCACGGAAGTTAAGTACCGAATACATGGAAGAACAGAAATAGAACCAAGTTATCAAACTTTTCCTCACACAGCCCCTTACCATAAATTAGACTTGTAAAATAATACCGTGTAAAAATAAAACAGTAAACACGTCAGTATTTATTTGTAAGTTATCAGAGACTACAGAATAGTGCCTATTTGACAATTATTCTAACAGATAAGTCACCTGACCTAACTTAACGTCCACTGAAGGAGCAATATGCGATTCCCTATCAGAACCACAGAAATTCTGGTATTATGGGATCATTTAACAATGGTGGTATTTATGCATGAAATGTGATGGTTTCAGGCAAGTCAGCATCTTTTTCAATGCTCATTCAAAAAGCTTCAGAATTCTGCTAACCTTTGTTACTATAAAGGCTAGCATACTAAATTTGGGTGCCAGGAGACCAAAGACTGTGTTTTTAGATTTGAGAGCCAAAGACCTACAGTACCACATAGCCATCTTCAAGTCTGGTGTGTTAAAAACAAACAACTACTGTGTTCTCTTATAGTCCTGAAGTAAGAAGCAGCAAGCTCTGGGAGATGGTGAAGGACAGGGAAGCCTGGTGTGCTGAAATCCACGGGGTCGTAAACAGTCAGATGTAACTGAGCGGCTGACCGACAACAACGAAGCCACATCTTAGTGACAGGGACTCTAATTTGTAAATTAATTCTCATATTCCTCTTCATCCTTAATAAAAGAACCCCGGGCTTTTAGGATTGCCTACATATGAGAACATTCTCTTCTATAAACATAACACAACCATAAAAATCAAGAAGCTAGCATGATTCTGAACTAGTTTCTTTTGTTATAAAAGCATTATTGAGACAACTGATGAAACTAGAATGAAATCTGAAGATTAGATAGCACTAATGCATCAATTTTACATTCAAGTTCACTAATTGTCTCTTGAATTGTACCTAATGTAGTCTTTAACAGGACACATTCTGAATTTTTACTTTTATATAATAACTCTGAAATAAAATATAAAAGAATTACTTTGAAAACTGCCATTCTAAAATCTCATATGCATTTTGTTATAGATTTTAGTGGGATGGGAAAGAGTAAGACAAAAATACAAATATTTTTAAAATTCTGTTGTGCCTGTGTGTGTGCTCAGTCATGTCTGACTCTTTGTGATGCCATGGACTGTAGCCTGCCAGGCTCCTCTGTCCATGGAATTTTCCAGGAAAAAATACCAGAGTGGTCAGCCATTTCGTACTTCAGGGGATCTTCCCAACTCTTTGACTTTGGAAGTAAATATTTATATAGCACTTGAAATAATTTCAAGTGGCTGCTGCTGCTAAGTCGCTTCAGTCATGTCCGACTCTGTGCGACCCCATAGACGGCAGCCCACCAGGCTCCCCCATCCCTGGGATTCTCCAGGCAAGAACACTGGAGTGGGTTGCCATTTCCTTCTCCAAGTGGAATGATATGTAAAATAGATGAAAAGCAAATTACTCTGTCTGATGTGTAAAAGAACCCTGAACCCGTTCTCAGCTTCCCATCACACCACTCTTGTGCTTGAGGTATGTCTATGGAATCCTTCTCAAAGCAGTCTTTAAAAAAAAAAAAAAAAAAAAACATTGGGAATGGGTAATACAGTATAGCAAAGAAAACACTGATGCTGGGGGAAAGTGTTCAGGAATATTTTATAGCAAGTGTGATACTTGAAATCCTGCAGAATGGTTCTAAATTAGGTGTGAAGGCACTACATGCAGTAGGAAACAGTTCATACTGGATTCTCCTCTATAAAAATAAATCACTCAAGATTGCATTTACTCATATAAAGGAGCAGTTTCAATTATATATTGCAAACACTTTAGAATATGGCTTTAGGGTCAGACTGGTTTGGGATCCCAGTTCAACCATTCTCTGGACATATGCTCTCTCTTTAGCGAATTCATATGCGATGGTATTAAGTGCAATCAATATACTTTTCTGTCCCAAATTCATATCTACTCTCACCCCTGAATTCTAGATTCACATATCTGTCTGCCCACTCAACACTTCTATTTGGATACTGAACAGCATCAGATATTTTACTACAAATTTTATTTATCCAGACCCTCTCCATCTCAGTCAATGGCAGCTCCATCATTCAGTGCCATGGGCCAAAGTTCTTGGCAATGTCCCTACTCTTCACTTCTTAATGAGAACAATCTCCCTATCTTACATAAATTATAGACAACGCCAATTCTCAGCCCTGACACATCTTATCTTATTCAGTTCCATATTTTCATTTATAACCGAGCACATTTTATATATATGGAGACCAGAACTCATTTTAGGGGTTGTTATAATACCCAAAATATAGAATAGGAATTCCGGACTTAAGAGACTTAAAATGACAATGAAGAGCTGATTATCAGAATCAGTAAGCCTGAGGATCCCAGAGTGGACATACATATAATCAAAGAAAAAGAATAAATTTGATACCCATGCTCTACATTTCTGTGTAGTGCATATATGCATGTGTGGTTTACAGTTTGGGGAATTATAAGAATGAGATAATTGTAAATAATAAAAATGGTAGGGAAAGAGAAAAGCAGTTGTGGTGGGGACAACACTAGTTCACTTTTAGATATTTCATTATAAAGGTTCCTCTTTATTTTTTGCTAAGAGTATTACACACTATAGACTTTTTGGTTTGTAAGTGACACATTCGGAAATTTTTCTCGAATATTTAGGGACAAGGTAACATCGGCATAATACAGTTTGAACAACTGTTCTGTTTTTCTAATTGTTTGTTCTCATGTAGCTAATCATCTGTATTTTCACATCGCTTGCACATTTCAGTTACATTTGATCATATGTATTAAATGTAAACCTATGGTGTGAGCGATGACAAAGACGGAGTGCCTAACCACCTCTATTTGAAGTCCCCTAGGACTCGGGTTAATTAATGAGACTCATCCTCAGGTTATACATGATCTATTACTTCCTCTAATTAGAAATAATAATCCTGATCATTATGCTGGTTAGCTGGAAAGAAGTAAGATGAATGTGCTTAACTGTGATTAATAGTCTATAAGCCATGTAGATCTCTTCTGTCACTGAGTTATATGCAAACCGGGCTGCAACTCAATGCTTTTCGGTGATATATATTTTTATAACTCGCAGAAAATTAATTTTCTGGAAGATATTTTTAAATTTTGTGACAAAGAATAAGCATTTTATTATTTTAAAATGGATTACCACAACAAAAAATATTTTTCTATTTTGTATGAAATAGCTATCCAATAATTTATTGTCTACTTTTTAAATATTTTCTCCCAAATTATGTGAATACATATGTGCATCATATTGTAGTCCATTCTGCTGAGGTGAAAGAGACTGCATGTGAAAGTGAAAGTGAAGTGATTATGTACAAGTATTTTTAAGATAAAAATTAAATAGCCTTCATTTTCTGATGGCCTTCATTCTCACCTCACTAACTGAGAGGCCCTAGGAATAATTTTACTTTAGAACATCAATGTATTCATTTTTAAAGTGGTAATAATAATATTTATTATATGTTGGAGACTTAAGAATTCATAATTATCTCAGACATCATTGAGAAGGATCACTTAATATTCATAAAACAGTATTTACTTACTGATGTGTTATAAGGGCTGATGCCTTCCCTTTGCTAACCAACAAATTTACCTGACAATTTTATATGTCAAAGAGAACTATAAAGTTATTATCTGGTTAGAAAAAGGAAACACATACACAGAGAAAGTTAATCATCTATTTTTTATATGATTTAGTTATAATAAGATTGAAAATTTTACATCCTTTAGAATAAAAAAGAAAATACATCTTATATTGCTACGTCAGTTTAAAGTCTTGGTTTTGATGTTTGAGTAAAGACAGGTGTAACTATAGAAATATTAAGAAAGAGACTAAAGCAGTTATAATTCTAGCACTTTCAAATTTTTGTTTCAAACTTTGCAAAAGTAGTACATGGAAGAGCAAGGAGGTCAGAAATTTAGCATTTCTAGACCTGTTAAAATTTGTTAACCAAAGGAACAGGGATCTCAGGACTGTAACACAAACTCTGAGTCTGATGGCCTTCATTCTCACCTCACTAACTGAGAGGCCCTAGGAATAATTTTACTTTAGAACATCAATGTATTCAGTTTTAAAGTGGTAATAATAATATTTATTATATGTTGGAGACTTAAGAATTCATAATTATCTCAGACATCATTGAGAAGAATCAGTTAATGTTCATAAAATATTATCACAGTGGCTAGCATAGCCTGTTTAACAAATGATGCATGTTTCCCATCTATGTATGTTGGAAGTATGTTGTGAAATATATTTGTGTGAAATATATTTGAATTTTAAAATGTGTGAAAAATATTTAAATTTCAAAATTAGGTTTCCTTTTGTTATTTTCATTGCAGGAACCCAGAGTAACTAAAGATTTAAACTAACCAGTATCATCAATTGACCTATTAAAACTACAAATGTTGATTTTTTTTCACTAAAAATTTCACAGGATCACTAAACTTAAAGTTTTTGCTACCATAATTGTGGATAAATTTTATATTTGGGACTTCCAATGAGATTGCTTAACACACAAGTATGCCTTTAAAAATGTGTAGAGATTGATTTCCTCTTTTGATAATTAACTTCTATACTCTCTAACCAATGTAAATAATTTTATCTCTCAGAATTTCCTCTTTTTACATTTGAATTTAATGATTCATAAACAATTTTCTATTCACAATATGTTTTATTATGACAAAAAATCAGTAATCGGATTATCAACATGTAAGCAATAATTATTGTTTTCAGTGAGACACTCAAAAAATGAAAAAGAAAGCATTTACGCAACTACCATGTGATCTCAACTGTCCTTGCAAACGAAGGACATAAAAGACATAACCCATAGAACCACAGATAAAATAATAAGTGAAAACAATATAAAATAATATATATTGAATTGAGGTATGTAACATACTATATCTTTGCGTGGTAAGAGGTTGGTAAATTTTCTTGGAGCACGTGAAAACTGCAGCATATTCTTAAGGAAAAGAATTAGAAATTGGAAGAGAGAAACACAGATAGGAAAACAAAACAAAAATGACTTCAGAAAACAAAACAACAACAAAAACTTAATCCATAGATTAAGCCAAGTTCTTTGAGTGTGTTCATGTTTGAAAGGGACACAGGTTCAATTCCTGGTCCAGGAAGATTCCACGTGCCATGGAGCAACTGAGCTCAGGGGGCCAGAACTACTGAGCCCGCATACTACGACTGCTGAAGCCTGAGTAACTAGAGCCTGTGCTCTGCAACAAGTGAAGCCACCACAATGAGAAACCTGAGCACCACGAGAAGGAGATGCCCCTATTCTCTATAACTAGAGAAAGCCAGCGCACAGCAACGAAAACACGGCACAGTCAATTATTAATCAATTAATTAGTATTAAACATTTCAAATATAGATGGTAAGAAATGTTTCTCTTGATGTCAGGGACCCCTAGGGGTAACTCAGAGATTTTTAAAGGACTAAGAACATGATTTTGAGTTACCTGTGTTAAACTAGATACACATATGCAGTTTCAATGTCAACTTAAAACACTGGAAGATATGAATAAATTATAACGGATTCTTTATTTTTATTATTGATTTGAAAAAAAATTCCACACAGAAGAGGTCATTTTATTATTTTCTGAAAACATTTTTTCAGTCAAAATGACTTCCAAATAGATAGAATAATATATATAGGGAGAAAGTATGCTTGTAAATAAATAATGCATACATATATAACAAATGTGTATATTTAATAATAATTTGCAAAAGCTTCAGATTGACAAAAGATCTCTTATAAATTTGAGTTTAAATGAAGACAACGGCATAAATGATTAACCTAATCAGAATGTCACTTTCTCAATCAACTATAAAACTGACATCTTGATAAATTAATAAAAATGTTTCTAAAATTATCTACTGAACAAATTTTCACATTAAATAAATCTGTTGATAGCTGGACATATGCCCTTCTAAGAGCACCAAAGTAACAAATATGAAAGCTATGAAAATTTGGATTAAAATAATCCTACCTGCAGGCCTTGTCCATCCACAGTAACAGAGTTAGCTCTTTGCATTTTGTTCTTGTCGGTCACTTTGTTTGACTGCTGGGAACTACCCTTTTCCCTTTTCACTGTCGCTTGTCTTTCCTGTTAGGAAAAAATCTTTTATCAAAATATTGAAAATATTTAATTGCTTTACTACAAAGGCAACATAGAGAAGAATCTCATGGCTACTAACTTGGACCCAGCTTCCTAATTTGGGGTTTCTAATGAATAATATGAAACCAGATGCTTTCTACTGGCTCAAAATATATGATAGATGCATGACCATAATATCAGTTAAAGAAAGGTTGTGAAAGAAAACCAAAACATATTATCATAGGTGCCCAATTATGACTCTGTTAAAAGTTCTTAAGGACTACTAAAGCTAATCATTTTCATAAAAAATGGTACAGATAATACTACAGGTCTGTAAAGAAATTTGTACTGAGCACTAAATTTAATGCTTATAAATAAATGCAATATTGAAAATAGACCCTTAAACTACTATTAATCATCAAGAGTGACATAAAACTTAAAACACACACTCCTTCCCAGCTAACACTTATATTCACCATAACAGAAAACATTTTCATAGTTGTCTTCTTCCTGTTTCTATTTCTTCTCCTCTCACTCTTTTCAACCCAATCTAATAAACTTTTATCACCACTAATGCACCAAATCACGTTTTATTCAAATCACCAGTGACCTGCTCATTTGCTGCACTTGTTGATCAGTCTTCAACTTATCAATTTTTAAGCAGCATTTGACAGAATTTACCTTTTCTTCTAGAAAATTTGGTTCAATTGGGTTCCAGAACACTTTTCTTAGCTCTCCTCTTACTTTACTAACTTCTCCCTAAGTCTTTTCTGTTATTCCTCCTCCAGCCTTATAATCTCAACATTTAACCCTTGACCTTTCCCTTGGGTCTCTCATCTTCACTGTGTACACACACTCCCTAGGTAACTTCATTTACACCCAAGGCTTTTGACTTCAATTTGATAATGAAGACTAAGTTTGTATTCCCTGTTAAGAAAAGGAATATTCTTGCCATATCAGTAAACAACGATATCACAGAGATCAGCAATTTCATCCCTCTAAATGTGGATTTCTGACCCCTAAGGGCAACCAGGAAGAACAATACCACCTTGCTGCAGCCACTCTGTATGGTGAGCACTGAGGAACTCAGAGTGTGAAAAAAATGCAGGATACTGGTCTTAGATAGCCGAGATGCATATGAAATCATTTCAGTGTCCAGATTCTTGCATCATCCCATACAGAAAAAGCTTCAAATTTCTTAACTTGGGATATCTGGTTTTAATTCACAAAAATATTTTTGATGTTCATAATACCTGCCTTCTGTTGCAAATTTCTATATATCCTGACTCCTGCCCCCACATCCTCAGAGCAGTTCTCTCAGGGTTACTTGAAATGTTGTCTCCTGGGCTTAAGTCCTAAAAATTCCCACCAAATAAAACATAACCCTGAGCTTTTAGGTTGTAACTATTTTTTATGTCAACACTGCTCAGATTTTCCCCAGGAGCTTAATTCCTATAAATAAATGCCCTTTCTCTCTGTCCATATAAGTATCTAGAATGCATATGAATCCTGAAACAATAAAAACTAATTAAAAGTTTCTCCCTATCCACCTTAAAAATAAATCCCAAACTGGATGATGATTCATCACATCTATCATTACATGTTTTAAGCCCCCATTATCTTATTTGCCTTAATTATTGTGGCCATCACCTTAATGAGTCAATCACGTTCCATTTTGTCTCCCTCCAGGTGATTCTCTATGTAACAGCCACACTCATCCCTTATTATTGCACTCCAGCTACACCAACCCCATCTTTGTTTCTTGATCACAACAATTGTGCCTTAATACAGGGCTCTTACATCCATTCTGCACTCTGCTGGACAGCTCTTCTTGCTCCTGGTCAAATATTAGACTCTGTTCCTTTATATGTTTGTGTGTATGCATACTTTTTTTTATAATTTAAAATGTTGTCTATTGAATACTGGTCTTCCTACACTTTAATCAAAGTTCCATAGAGAAATGACTTTGCTTAACTGTTTCACATTGAATCCTAGATCAGTGCCTAATAAAATCACTATAAATGAATGCAGAAATAAATCAGTCTTAACATTCAAAAAATCAAGCAATTTAAAGTGCCTGAAATATTGTGTTGAGAAGAATACCTAAGGCATGTCTAAGCTTGATATGAAAAATGGTCCTGATCAATTAGCAATGTCTCCTATGTGCGCTTAAAGGTCTGAGTGCCATGTATTCTCTGTAATATATTCAGATACATATATATGTTTCTGTTCCTATATTTGCATGTATTTTGTCAATTACTTCTCAATTACTGTCATTTAGGAAAATATTTTTAAGTGGAATTAAAAGTAAAGCTCTTTTTATATATATTAAGGCCAAATGGAACAGAAAACTTCTTGGACCAAAATAAATGCTAATCAGCATAGCCCTTTTATAGTCCTTGCAATTTCATGGTGCACTGAATATATTTTTGTGTAGATAAAAATAGCTTGTGCAATAGGATTCCTGAAATTCAAATTCTTTGGAAACTGATATATATTCATATAAGCAGAATTTCTGGCAAAGATATTGGTATTTTAAGGAACAGATCATTCTTTCTAAGCATGTAACTTACATTTTGTCCACAGATAGTTAAGAGTATAATGAATAAATGAGTGAATTATAGGATGAGATTTGGAGTCAGAAATCCCAAGTGGAATCCATCTCCGCTACTTAAATACTATGTAGCCTTAGAGAATTGAGTCTTACTCAAATGGAGTCAGCAATACCTATTTCTCAAAGTTGTATATGACTTAAAAGAAAATATATAAAGTTCTAATGTTGTGCCTACATTGCTGCTAAGTCGCTTCCGTCGTGTCCAACTCTGTGCGACCCCATAGACGGCAGCCCACCAGGCTCCCCCATCCCTGAGATTCTGTAGGCAAGAATACTGGAGTGGGTTGCCATTTCCTTCTCCAACGCATGAAAGTGAAAAGTGAAAGTGAAGTCGCTCAGTCGTGTCCGACTCTTAGCGACCCCCACAGACAGCAGCCCACCAGGCTCCTGCATCCATGGGATTTTCCAGGCAAGAGTACTGGAGTGGGGTGCCATTCTCCACAATTATGTTAACATGCCATAAAATATTAAACCTGAGACGTTTGTTCTATCTCTAAACAAATCAATCTTAACAAACTGCAGCATTTACTCCATATTATTCCTTCACAGTTGTGTCTCTTTACAGAAACTCAATTTAGATATTGGTTTAAAATGTAATATAAATTAAGGGAAAGCATTTTAGAATACAGAGCTGAGCTGTTTTTGAAAACACGAAAGCAGCAAAATGAAATATTCAACAAATTTCATGAACTGAAAAGAACTTCAAGAAACTATTCAGTAGTCGAACTTCCTAACTCACAGGTAAGTTACCGTAAATTAATTTCTGTAAACCCATACGGAATCCTCCTAACAAAACCTCTTCTATAGGCCTGCAAACTTTTATTGATTATAACCGAACAGTCTGAATACTCATCAACTTTTTGGAGAGGGCTGTAAAAAACAACCAACCAACCAACCAACGGTCCTAGTGCATGTGCTAAATAAATGAAAGTTATAGTGAATAATGTAAAATAGGTATAGCTTTTCCATTAGGGTGCTCTTTAATATCACCATTATGTAAAATGCTTGTTATATTTTCAAATACATATATATGAAAAAGTTAACTAATTATAGTAGGCATACTTATAAATGAGTAAAGCTCAGCAACCTACATTTGAAAATCCATAGCATGGTGCGCTGAGTTCAAGCATGTAATACTTGGTGGGTGTGGGGATTTTTTTTTCTGAGTTCTAACATTCAGGTAAATAAAATGTGGTAACAGTGTTTTATAAAAATCTACACTGTGAAAGTTATCATTTATATATCGTATATTCTGCCTTGTAATCCAATATTGTTATTTAGCATTAAATTCCCAAATGCTTGAGTTATAAGATCTAAATAAAATTTAAGTTGATTAGTCACAATGAAACTCAGTATTTGCATCCAGACTATTTATAAATGTAATTCTGGGCATTTAAAACAAGTGAGTATATGTCTGTAAAGAATTACCAAATTATCAATTAATAATATTTTATTCTTAGCCCATAGAGCTGGGCTTCCCTGGTGGCTTAGCAGTAAAGAATACACCTGGCAATGCTGGGCATATTTTATCCATGGGTTAGGAAGATCCCCTGGAAGAGGAAATGGCAACCCATTCCAGTATTCTTGCCTGGGAAATCCCATGGAGAGAGGAGCCTAGTTGGCTACAGTCCATGGGATGCCAAAAGAGCTGGGCATGACTTAGCAACAAAACAATAAAAAAAGTGTATAGCTGGGGGAAATCCTGAAACTCTAGCTGGCAGAAAGCACTTGTTTAAGTGATTTCATTTCTTTCTAGGGGGGTCATCCCTCTAAGAAAACTGCAGACTAGACAAATCTAATGCTTTCTAGTAGCAATAGTAAAATAAAAAAAAAAAAAATTTAAAAACCCTAAATTGACTTTTCAATTGTTAAAACTTTATTTTTAAAGTCTAGAATCATAAGAGGTATATCACAGATTATGAAAAAACTTCAGTCAACTCATCATCTAGATAATAAAACATATTTATTCAAATACACACACACACCAAGAATAAAGTGGTTTCTTTGTTTAATGGAAATATGCTTAGTGGTTGGAATTTCTAGAATTAATCAGACTGACAATTTAAAAACAGGAAAGACTCATAAACCATCTAATATTTTTTCATGGTTTTCTTTGTATTATACTAATTTGTTTCATGTTTACTTCCAAATTGTATGGAAGTCTCTCTGAGCTATTCACTATATTTTACTTAAGCAGCATAGGATAACAGGAGAGTAGTTGAATACTTTTCCCTATTTCCACTAAGAAAATCTTTACTTCTTTTCAATTCTATATGAGCCACAGGAAGGGTCAAGCAATTACATCTTTGAAAAATCTGATGTCCACCAAAATGTCACTGGCCCATGTTGGGGGTTGATTTTCCCTGACTGGCCAAGTTCTATTATGATATCTAAGAATGTTACTTCCAATGCTAAAGTTATAGAAAAATTTCAGGAAGAGCTTGCCAGCATTATTTTGCATCTTTATTCAGGATAAAAGTGCTCTGTGATAATATGGGGCAGTACTTATCACTTCACCTTCAGATTTTTTTTTTTTTTTTATGTTTTGGGGCTCTAAATCACAAACTAAATTAGTTATAATTAAGGTAAATTTTGTCCTGCCAGATAAATTATCCTAGATATAAAGAGTTGGAAAATTATTGCTTCAATCAATAGGAATTATTCAAACACTGAAAAGAGCTGCTTTAACCAAAAAAATGAAAGAACATAGAACATATAACTACAAAATATAAAATACAGTTATCGATATTTCAGCATTTTCAAATATCAACCATTTGTGTTTGCTATGCAGACATTTAAAACATAGAATTCAGTGTCTTGTGATCCTTAGACTCCACTAACTGGGCAATATGTTCTATTAGGATTCCAAAATAATCACCGTCATCATAAACAGAGAAGAAAAGATGAAAAGACAATCCACAGAAGACAGAAAGATGCGATAAATGAAATAAAAAGACGTCACTTTAAAATATGTGCTCTAAAAAAAGTCTTTTTCTGTCTCATGCTGGTTCTCAGAAGTAGAGTGTTTGTAAGTTGCTGAAAAGTGCTTTCACAAAAGAGATGTTTACCACAATACTTAAGCCTGCTGTTATCGATCACTCACAGACGACAAGCAGCAAGTGATGATTACCTCAAGCACAGGATTTTCTTCTCTTTGTCCAATCTCAGCATGAGAGACAGGCAGTGGCAAAGCGCCTTGATTGGTACAAAAGCCACAAAGGGTGGGGGCGAGTTTTGCTTGCCTGCCAACAGTATCCTTTACTGGAATCTCACAACCTGCTTTCTCTGCTACTGCATCACTTGCCCAAGTGGTGCCTTAGCCCATTCTGCTACTGGAGCTAGGCCCTAAGCATTTCCCTGACACTCTAACATTTTAACTTGAGGAACACAATGTAAAATATCTCCCTGAAGCAGGAGTGTTACCATGTTCACCAGGATTTAGACAAGTTACAAACTCCAAGAAAGCAACTTAATAACAGTTGCAAAGCTGCACCTTTAATTATCACAACCTTATTACAAGATTTAAACATGTTCCTGCTGAGAAACATTAAATCATTTCAATCATGGTGAAGGCTCAAAATCTACTAGAAATCCTTAGAAGTTGCAGGGAAACACAGCTGAGTAGCAAAGTAGTCTTGATATTTTTAGAAATATTTTATATAGTTTTAAGCACAGCTATGACAAATGATATAGAGATTTCCATTTCTTTTTAATTAGTTAAATAAATACTTATTCAAAAAGCAAAAAATATTTTGTACAAAGGCAAAAACGTGGGCTTGGAGGCTGTATTCGAGCTTTGTCTCTGTAAGGACTTGGGCAAGTAAGTTGTTTACCTCTCTAAGCCATCCAGTAATTCATCTATAAAATGGGAAGTTTCAAGTGATGATAAATTGAGAAAAAGCAGATAAAGTACTAGCATTAATTAGGCACTCAGTAAATGACAGTAATTTTTAAAATAGTAAAAAAAAAAAAAAGGCTACATTTTATCATTAACTCAGGTAGGTTTTTTTGTAAAGATGGGGCTTGTGAAGAAGTACTTTATTTACTTTACAGTATTTTATTTATTTTTCCAGATGTCACCATAACTCAGTGTGATAATCTGAGTCTTTTGTAGGAAGACAGAGGAAAACAACTGAGACAGAATCAATCCTAGTCTTAACATAAGGATTAAGGTGCTACTCACCAACTCAGCCTGAAGGTAAAATTTATACCTTGATCCACAGCCCTGTGGATCATATATCACACATGATAATGTGTATTCTCGTCTAGCATAATTTCATACTGAATGTTAAGTGTGAAAGATTAGAAGATTTCTGTTCAAGAAATTCTGATTAGAAGAAATGAAATTTAGGAATGGGAAAGTCCATGCCAAAATCATTTGGGCTGTTTACTAGCTATGGCTGTGCCACTAGAAAATTAGGTCCCAGTGTATAGACCTCAACACCACTCACTCTCCATTCCCTTGATAAACCGTAATAATTGATGGCCATGGAAAACTGAAGATTAAAAACCTATAAGTAGCTCTCTTGTATTTTCATAGTCATTATCTCGTTCTATCAGGTGAGTTAAAAGCTTAACTTAGTAATTTCTATGTATCTGTTTATGCAAGTTCTAAGTAGAATTTATCTTATATTTTGAACTGTGTAATTTAATTATCACTCAAACCAATGAGTTTTGAGTATACAATAAGGTGTTACCATGAAAAATTACTTACATCCTTTGGAAAGGTACAGAAAACAAGATACGTGTGTGTGTGTGTGTGTGGGTGGGTGGGTATGTGTGGGTGGGTGTAGGAAGGTCAGTCAAGTTGGCCTGGATGCAATGTCTATAAAAGATTTGAGAATTAGTAATAAAAAGTGAGAGGTTTTTACACTGAAATTGATTTGTAGATGTCTGTGAGTTTTTCTTATACTTTTAAACAATTGAAAGTATTTTCTTAATAAACAGATATCTTTTCACAAAATAAGGTATGCTTTTGTTATACTTTGAAACAATTGATAATTGAAACTTATTGTGGGCAATAAGGCTATGATGTATGCAAGAAAGGGTCTATGCCACTTCTAAATAATAGATGTATCCACAAAGAAAAGCTCTTGCTCCCAAGTGAAAAGTTTAGCCAATAAATATACATTTACATATATGCACACACAAAACCAATATAGCTTCATATATATATATATATATATATATATACATATTCAGTATAGGAAGACTTTTTAAAACTTCATAGCAGAAAACAATGACAAATAAAAAAAATCATGTTTTGGAAACAGCAATTTTGGTCTATTAATTTTATTTATAGTGTACAAATCACATGACTAAATATGGGAGAGCTTTTGAGATTAACAAGTCTAAAGAAAAAAATTTTTAATTTGCAGTTAATTATCTAATAAGCTATGATGGGGCAAAAATAAACTCAATTATCTTAACCATAAAGTTAATTCTCTGACATTAAAAAAATTAGCCTAAATAATAAACTTTTCTAATACCTATGTTACCTGAGTGTAATTTAACATGTCTACTTTAGAATAATTATAATAATAATGGTATCAGCTGACTTAAAGAATACCAAAATAGTTTAATATCTCTCAGAGTAGAAACATTATATATGAATCATAGCTACTAGTATATTTTAGGTATGTCTGTAGTTATAAAAGGAAATTTTTAAAAATGTAATGAGGCAGTCTACACTGATTAGAAAATACTTTAGAGCAGAAGAGAGAGAGATTATTACTATTTGTGCAATTATCTATCTTGTAAGTGGTGTTGGAGAAGACTATTGAAAGTCCCTTGGACTGCAAGGAGATCCAACCAGTCCATCCTAAAGGAGATCAGTCCTGAATATTCATTGGAAGGACTGATGTTGAAGCTGAAACTCTAATACTTTGGCCACCTGATGCAAAGAGCTGACTCATTTGAAAAGACCCTGATGCTGGGAAAGATTGAGGGCAGGAGGAGAAGGGGATGAGAGAGGATGAGATGGCTAGATGGCATCACCAACTCAATAGACATGAGTTTGGGTGGACTCTGGGAGTTGGTGATGGACAGGGAGGCCTTGTTTGCTGTGGTCTGTGGGGTTGCAAAGAGTCGGACACGACTAAGCGACTGAACTGAACTGAACTGAAAATAAATCAGACTCATATAGTATTTAGATATCATGAGTAATATATTCTAAGCAAGCAGATTCAAATTATAATTTTAAGTGAAAAAATACCATCTGAGCATATGCTTTAGAGATAATAGCAACTGAATGGGGTATCATCAGAGAAAAATGTAGAGGCTTTACTTCATTAATTTGAAGGTAAAGTTAACACTTTACTGAAAATAAATGCTGTGGCAATGCTTACATTTATTTTCAAAATCAAAGTCATTTATTTAATGACTTATGGTATTCCTATGACTTCCTATGCAATGTTTTATGCTAAGTGATTAATGTAGATGTACTCTTTTAAAAGTGATAGGCACTTCAATGTGAACAAGAGTTTCTCGATTTACCATCACTGCAAGCTACATTTTAAGGGCTTACACTAGTGAACTGTTTGGGTTTTCTGCAAAGTTTAAATGTGACAAATAGGAATAACGCTATTCTTACACACGGGTCAAAACTCTGCAAAGTCACTGTTATTTTATCCTGCTTATTCTGTGCCACATAACTTCTTGTTTCCCTAATGCCTGTCACGAAGGTAGATGGTACAGGCTTCAAGTCTATCCCAACATGAAAATATTAATACAAAGATCCCAATTCCAAATATAAGAATATGAGACAAAATAAAACATACAAATTAACATTAGTATGTCACTCTCACAGCCCAAAATGGTCTTTATAACAATACGGATGGATAATGACCTATAATTGTAAGTGTGAAAACCTTTTTTGCTTACGCACCTCAGGGGCTGAAACTCCTGAAGTGGGCAGAGTCTGCTGAAAAAGAGAAGTTCATATTAAAACTGAAAAAAAGTCATACTGAAAGCAAATACCAATGAAAATTATATCACTACACACCTATGAAATAATTGAGTACATTACAAGTGCATTTCTTTGTCATAATTTTTCTTCTTACTTTCTTTAATAAGCAAAGATCTCTTCATGAAATAAAGATCGTTCTAAAGCAGAAGAGATCATGTTATAGAGTTACTCATTCAAAATACAATTTCATATGTTTAAAGTAGACTAACATTTGGTCAATTTCACAGACCTCTCTATAATAACAGTGATATATTACACTCATATTTTGGAATGAGACCTCATCTCCAAGTTCCATTATCATTCATAAACCATTCTTACTAACTTTTTCACTTGCCCATTTACCAGCCCACTATTTCACTTTCCAGTCCAACTCTCAATCCTATCTCAAAAACACTCATCTTCTTTTTGATGTAGATAAAGCTTATGGAGTTGAATTAACGTGATATTCTGGAAATAAAAAGTACATATTCCATTAATAGCAGTAAGAATTCAAAATATAATGAAATAAGTAGAAAAATTTTCCTTGAGAATAATTATTAAAAGATTAAGTTAAATACACTGAAACCAGTCTTTGTGACAGTATATCTTCAATTACCCACTACCTGTTCTTTTCTGAGTCACATGGGGAATGTTTTTTTGTTTGTTTGTTTGTTTTGTTTTATTTTTTCTGGCAAGAAACAGAGATTCATTTACCAAATTCCAAAAAGCTGTGGCCTATGGGACTTTATACCATAAAACAAAAATCTGGATGAACAGGTGATAAATTACACTCATCATACTAGATAAATATTTTCTTTGGTTCAAGCAGGAGTAGGAAAGGTTGATAGGAAGCTAGTTCTTAGACACTGTATCTCTAGAAAGAAGAGAACACTCAAAATATTTGAGTTTCCTCTCCTGTACCAAGCCATGTGAGGAGAACTCCCAAAATGAGAACAAAAGAGCTGAGAGTTCAGATACTAGTTTATTCCCTTACCCAGCTGAACACCAGAAAGGAAGTAAAACCCAGAAGAATAAATAGCTACATGAGAGGTTTGTGGCTACTGGATCCTTCTAGAAGGATCCAACACATCCAAGAGCAGAACAAAACAAGTGTAAGACAGCCCTAGAGGAAATTAGTGTTCAGGAATAAAACTTTTTGCCATTTTATACTGTGAAGGAGGAGAGTGAAAAAGCTGGCATAAATTCAACATTTTAAAAAAATAAGATCATGGGGCATCATTTCATGGCAAATAGAAGGGGAAAAGTTGGAAGCAGTGACAGATTTTCTCTTCTTGGGCTCCAAAATCACTGTGGACACTGACGGCATCCATGAAATTAGAAGATGCTTGCTTCTTGGAAGGAAGGCCATGACAAACCTACACAGTGTATTAAAAAGCAAAGACCACTTTGCCAACAAATGTCCATACGGTCAAAGCTATGGTCTTTCCAGTAGTCATGTATGGAGGGAAGAGTTGGACCATAAAGAAGGTTGAGCACCAAAGAATGGATGCTTTCAAATTGTGGTGCTGGAGAAGACTTTTGAGAGTCCCTTGGAAAGCAAGGCAGTCAAATCAGTCAATCCCAAAAGAAATCAACCCTGAATATTTACTGGAAAGACTGATGCTGAAGCTGAAGCTCCAATGATTTGGACACCTAATCTGGAGAGCCGACTCACTGGAAAAGACCCTGATTCTGGGAAAGATTGAAGGCAAAAGGAGACGAGGACTTTTTTGGATAGCATCACCAATTCAATGGACATGAACTTGGGAGAACTCCAGGAGGGACAGGGAGGCCTGTTGTGCTGCAGTCCATGGGTTGCAAACAGTTGGACATGACTTAGCGACTGAACAACAATAACAACAACAATACAACACTGGAATATATTTCCAGACTGTAAGTATAAATTACTATAGCAACAGATTTTCATCAAAAAAAGTTATGGAGTCTGGGAAGATGAACTTGGGACAACTATCCCATTAACAGGAGAAGCCTCTGGGGGCCACTGATGCTGTTTCTCAGATTGACAACAGGTTTGATAGAACTTTCATTGAAAGCTTCTGGTGTTGGTAATACGCTTGACTTCTGAGTCCAAGTCACTCAATATAACAACCCAGGGCAATTGGAGGTAGGGAAATTGTGTGTGTTAGCTTCTGTTTGGGCCAGTTCAGAGCATTTTGTCAGCCCTCTACCTTTCTTACTTCTTGGTTGAAGTTTAGATCTAAATAAACATTTAAAGACACAGATGTAGCTCTTCTATCTTTATTACAATATACAAATGTGTGATCTCCTTAAATCCAGATTAAGTGGCTTATCTTATGGCATTGACCTGAGAGAGTCTCCAGAGACTCTCAAGAAATCAAATAAAGATGCTCAACCAGCAGTCACTACACATGGACATCATCAGATGGTCAATACCAAAATCAGACTGATGATATTCTTTGCAGCCAAGATGGACAAGCAAAAACTGGACTGGGAGCTGACTGTGGCTCAGATCATGAACTCCTTATTGCAAAATTCAGACTTAAATTGAAGAAGTTAGGGAAGACCACTAGGCCATTCAGTTATGACCTAAATCAAATCCTTACTATTAAATAGTGGAAGTGACAAATAGATTCACGGGATTAGATGTGATAGACAGAGTGCCTGAAGAAGTATGGATGGAGGTTTGTAACACTGCAAAGGAAGTAGTAATCAAAACCATCCTCAAGAAAAGTAAATGCAAAAGGCAAAATGTTGTCTGAGGAGGCCTTGCAAATAGCTGAGTAAAGAAGAGAAGTGAAAGGCAAATGAGAAAAGGAAAGATACACCCATATGAATGCGGAGTTCCAAAGAATAGCAAGGAGAGGTAAGAAAGTGTTCCTAAGTGAACAATGCAAAGAAATGGAGAAAAAAATAGAATGGGAAAGACTAGAGATCTCTCCTCCAAGTCAGGCTTCAGCAATATGTGAACCATGAACTTCCTGATGTTCAAGCTGGTTTTAGAAAAGGCCGAGGAACCAGAGATCAAATTGCCAACATCTGCTGGATCATCGAAAAAGCAAGAGAGTTCCAGAAAAAGCATCTATTTCTGCTTTATTGACTATGCCAAAGCCTTTGACTGTGTGGATCACAATAAACTGTGGAAAATTCTGAAAGAGATGGGAATACCAGACCACCTGATCTGCCTCTTGAGAAATTTGTATGCAGGTCAGGAAGCAACAGTTAGAACTGGACATGGAACAACAGACCGGTTTCAAATAGGAAAAGGAGTACGTCAAGGCTGTATATTGTCACCCTGTTTATTTAACTTATATGCAGAGTACATCATGAGAAATGCTGGACTGGAAGAAACACAAGCTGGAATCAAGATTGCTGGGAGAAATATCAATAACCTCAGATATGCAGATGACACCACCCTTATGGCAGAAAGTGAAGAGGAACTCAAAAGCCTTTTGATGAAAGTGAAAGTGGAGAGTGAAAAAGTTGGCTTATAGCTCAACATTCAGAAAACGAAGATCATGGCATCTGGTCCCCATCAGTTCATGGGAAATAGATGGGGAAACAGTGGAAACAGTGTTAGACTTTATTTTTTGGGCTCCAAAATCACTGCAGATGGTGACTGCAGCCATGAAATTAAAAGACGCTTACTCCTTGGAAGGAAAGTTATGACCAACCTAGATAGCATATTCAAAAGCAGAGACATTACTTTGCCAACAAAGGTTTGTCTAGTCAAGGCTATGGTTTTTCCTGTGCTCTTGTATGGATGTGAGAGTTGGACTGTGAAGAAGGCTGAGCGCCGAAGAATTGATGCTTTTGAACTGTGGTGTTGGAGAAGACTCTTGAGAATCCCTTGGTCTGCAAGGAGATCCAGCCAGTCCATTCTGAAGGAGATCAACCCTGGGATTTCTTTGGAAGGACTGATGCTAAAGCTGAAACTCCAGTACTTTGGCCACCTCATGCGAAGAGTTGACTCATTGGAAAAGACTCTGATGCTGGGAGGGATTGGGGGCAGGAGGAGAAGGGGACAACAGAGGATGAGATGGCTGGATGGCATCACTGACTCGATGGACGTGAGTCTGGTTGAACTCTGGGAGTTGGTGATGGACAGGGAGGCCTGGCGTGCTGTGATTCATGGGGTCGCAAAAAGTCAGACACGACTGAGCGACTGAACTGAACTGAGAGATCTCTTCAAGAAAATTAGGGATACCAAGAGAACACTTCATGCAAAGATGGTCACAATAATGGACAGAAACAGTATGGGCCTAACAGAAGCGATTAAGAAGAGGTGGCAAGTTACACAGAAGAAATGTACAAAAAAGATCTTAATGACCCAGATAACAACAATTGTGTGATCACTCACCTAGAGCCAGAAATCCTACAGTGTGATGTCAATTGGGCCTTAGGGAGCATCACTATGAACAAAGCTAGTGGAGGTGATGGAATTCCAGCTGAACTATTTCAAATCCTAAAAGATGATGCTGTTAAAGTGTAGCACTCAATATGCCAGCAAGTATGGAAAACTCAGCAGTGGCCACAGGATTAGAAAAGTTGTTTTCATCCCAATCCCAAAGGACAATACCAAAGAATATTCAAACTACTGCATAACTGTACGCATTTCACATGCTAGCAAAGTAATGCTCAAAATCCTTAAGCTAGGCTTCAACAGTATGTGAACTGAGAACTTCCAGATGTACAATGTAGATTTAGAAAAGGCAGAAGAACCAGAGATCCAATTGCCAACATCCATTGGATCATAAAAACGGCTAGAGAATTCCAGAAAAAATGTCTACTTCTGCTTCATTGACCATGTTAAAATCTCTGACTGTGTAGACTACAAGAAACTGTGGAAAATTCTTCAAGAGATGGTAATACCAGACCATCATACCTGCCTCCTCAGAAACCTCTATGCAGGTCAAAATCAAAAGTTAGAACCAGACATGGAACAACAGACTGGTTCCAAATTGGGAAAGGAGTACATCAAGGCTGTATACTGTCATCCTGCTTATTTAACGTATGTGCAGAGTACATCATGTGAAATGCCAGGCAGCATGAAGCACAAGCTGGAAATAAGAGCAGGGAGAATATCAATAAATTCAGATATGCAGATGACACCACCCTTACAGCAGAAAGCAAAGAGGAATTAAAGAGGCTCTTCATGAAGGTGAGATAGGTGAGTGAAAAAAAGCTGGCCTAAAACTCAACATTCATAAAACAAAGATCATGGCATCTGGTCCCATCACTTCATGGCAAATAGATGGGGAGACAATGGAAACTGTGACAGACTTTTATTTTCTTGGGATCCAGAATCACCGTGGATGGTGACTGCAGCCATGAAATTAAAAAATTCGTGCTCCTTGGAAGAAAAGCAATGACAAACCTAGGCAGGGTATTACAAAGCTCAGATATTACTTTGCCTGCAAAGATCCATATAGTCAAAGCTATGGCTTTTCCAGTAATCATGTATTGATGTGAGAGCTGGACAGGAAAAAAGACTGAGCACTGAAGAACTGATGCCTTCAAACTGTGGTGCTGGAGAAGACTCTTGAGAGTCCCTTGGAAAGCAAGGCAATCAAACCAGTCAATCCCAAAAGAAATCAACCCTGAATATTCATTGGAAGGACTGATGCTGAAGCTGAAGCTCCAATACTTTGGCCACCTGACGAGAAGAACTGACTCATTGGAAAAGATCCTGATGCTTGAAAAGCCTGAATGCAGGAGGATGAGATGGTTGGATGGCATCACCAACTCAAAGGACATGAGTTTCAGCAAACTCTGGGAGATGGTGAAGGACAGGGAAGCCTGGCATGCTGCAGTCCATGGGATCACAAAGAGTCAGACATGACTGAGAGATTGAACAACACTAAGGGCATGAATCTCATATGCCTTCTATTCCAAGTGAAAAAACTATAGTTATCAAGTGGTTCAGAATAATAGCCAAGTGTGCAGTGCAAGAACTTCAAATAGCTCCTGTCCACCCCAGCACTACCAACAAAGAGATAAAACAATCTACAAAAGTCATTTTTAGATAATTATTGGCATAGAAATATAGAAAGAATTATTACTGATTTTATGGAATAGCTAATATTTTCATAATAATATTATAAATGTTGTTCTTATCTTAGAACTTACCTGCTGAAATATTTAGATATGATGTCATACTAGTTGCAATTTACTTTCAAAAGGTCCAACTTAATAAATTATATATTAGTGTGTGTATTTTTATAAAATATATACACATGCATACATATAGCCATATATACATATATAAGAATGATTGAAAATTCAATTATTATTTTATGTATTACATATATATATCATAAGAATTACTGATAATTCATACAAGCTTGGGGATATATACTGGATTCATATGTATTGTGTTTGAGAATACTTGTAATAAAATTTGTGGGAAAAATTGATCTCTCTTTTTACCTTCTAACCACATCCTCTAATTCCTAAAACAGTGCAAAAATCTATAGTGAAATAAAATACATGTATGTGTGTGTGTATATATATATATATGTATATACACATTCTCCATGAAAACATGGCAATACTAAAAGTTTAGGTGGAGACAGCATGATGTGCATGGGAGGCAGTAATGAACACTATTTTCATGGAGACTCAAGAGTCCTCTTTTCAAAATTAAAAAAAATAGGTATTCATCTAGGAGAAAGAAGCTGGGAGAAAGAAGCAAAGAGACACACAGAGAGACCATTTGAAAATAAAAAATAAAAGGAGGTACTTCAAAAACTTTTTTCAGATGAGGCAGAAGCTTATACAAAAGCTATTAGTCTTCCAAATCTATTCATTTTGAAAGTGAAAAGAAAGAAAGTGAAAGTCTCTCAGTTGTGTCCAACTCTTTGCGACCTCAAGGACTATACAGTCAATGGAATTCTCCAGGCCAGAATAATGGAGTGGGTAGCTGTTGTCTTCTCCAGGGGATCTTCCCCATCCATGGATCCAACCCAGGGCCCCCACACTGCATGCAGATTCTTTACCAACTGAGCCATCAGGAAAGCCTAAGAATACTGGAGTGGGTAGCCTATCCCTTCTCCAGAGGATCTTCTAGACCCAGGAACTGAACTGAGGTCTCCTGCATTGCAGGCAGATTCTTTACCAGATCGCTTTTGGAGGGGGTGTTGCGAGGGGAGGAGGGGCACAGCACAGGCTTCTCTGGTGGCTCAGCCGGTAAAGAATCTGCCTGCCATGCGGGAGACCTGGGTTGGATCCCTGGGTTGGGAAAATCCCCTGGAGAAGGGAACGGCTACCCACTGCAGTGTTCTGGCCTGGAGAATTCTCTAAGCCACTATTCATTTTGAGGGAGTGTCAAATGGTGAAAAAAAGAGCTCTGAGATTGTACTCACAGGGATTTGGAATACAAAAGTCTATAGGGACCAAGAAGATAATATAAATGGGCCCAGTGCCACAAAAGGCAAAGACTGTGCCAAGTTGAATAATAAAAATCCCATTTTAAGGTATCCCCCATGAAAACACTATGGGATGAAATGGAAGCCTGGCTGCCATTTTGCTACCACTTTCGTAGAGAATCTGTTAGTTACAGATACTCATGTTTGTAAGCTTCATCTTTCTCAAGAGTAGGGGGGATGTGAGTTATCTACAGAGGGCGAGTAAAGTTGGCAGAGAGGTGGTAGAGAGGAAGAAATTAAGGAAATAGTACAGATTTTGTCACTATTTCGCAGAAAATGGGAAAGCAGCTGATGAATAACAGGATCAAGAGAAATTAAGAGCTCAGTGGGAACTAGAAGTAATAAATACATAAGAGAGAAAGCAACCAGCTCTGAGAATTTCACCATCAATGCTCAGCCATCTGACAGCAACACTAGAAATTCACTCCAAGAATAAAAGTGATGGAAACAACATATACATGAGCTCATTTTCAATCAAGATATGCAGGCAAAGAGTATACATTAAATTAACTTGCTTATCAGTAGCCTAATCTTGAGTTACAATAAGAAAACATGGCATCTGGGAAAAATAAAAAGAAGCAACTTGACAGAAAACAAAGTCAGAAGTTGCATACTTCTTTTTTTTTTCATTTCTGTATACAATTTTTAAATATCAAGGGTGAGCAGAGTAAATGTTTCAGTTTTTTTGAAATTATCATGAATGTGTAACTCTATAAGTAATGTATTTTTAATCAGAATTAATACAAGAGCTGTGTATTGTTTTATTTAAGCAAATGTGAGGTGTGACTACAGAGGAATGTGATTGATTTTTTTTAATCAGTACCATTTTAATATTAAACAGAATACAAAGAACAGATAATTAGTTTAAAAGATACATTTGCCTTCAGGGCACTTATTAAGTTTAACTTAATATTAAGAGTTTTTAAAAATCCTATTATTCTTAAGTATTGAGATATCTCGTCTTCATATTTTCTAACATGTAATCATTTTAAATTGACAATTTAATTCAAATTGTCATAAGACAAAGAAAAAAACCTTTGGTGGAGAGATTAGAAGTTTAACAATGTTTAAAACACAATCATAGTATAGTGCTAACATTAAAAGGGTCATAGTTATTTCAAGAGAATGCCAAATTAACAGAATTATATCATTAAATGTATTTACTGATTAACAATGTCTAATTAGTTATAAATCATTATTAATTATATTAACACCTTATACCGATATAAGAATATTCATACATTTTTGAAAATGCTTATGGTATCATTTAATCCTCCCAGTAAAACAAGATATCCCATTTTCCAGATTGGAAAATAGAATCAAAAAGTTTAGATGACTAGCCAAGAAATAAGGTTAGTGACAGAATTCAAACCTATTGCTTCTCTCTGCAGGCGTCATTTATTAAAACAAAAGCAGACTTAACAAAAACTTTTTTTCAAAGCTTTTGTTCTTTAGCCATGTCTCTATTTTTTAAGTGATTTTGAAACAAAATTAGTTTAAATGTTGACAAACACAGCCAAACAGAAACCACAATGTTTCCCTGTTCTGACTGAGAGAACAGGCTTGGATAGCAGCATGGATTAGTTTAACACAAAAACTTTCAGTGCCATGATAAACCTAAAGTGGCCAAATAAAACTAGCTTAAAAAGCTCGTTTCCCTTATATATAATGGATATTTCTGGCATTAAAAAAGGAAAGCAGTTTTGGGTAAAGAAAAATGGTGTTTGTAAAATGATGCACTGCTTATCCCTAAGAGGGTAAATGATTCCTTCCTCACATGTGATATATATATATATATATATCCATCCCGAGGACATCTCTAGGTATAGAAACCAAATATGTTTCTAGGAATTTTATGTTTTACATTGAAGTGTCATAATTTTTTTAACCTTTATGATTTTGCACATTCTTAAGTACGTACACTCACAAATCTGAACACAACACAAATTTTTAAAAAGGAAATGGATCAAAAATGATTTGTATACTTCTGTTGTTTATTAACATCTTTAACCAAAGGTTATTTCAATGTATGGCAAGTGTATCAGAAGAAACATGAATTGTTTCTCTTTTCCCCTGGCCCTTGACATATCTGATTAATATGTGAGAAGGAGGGATGGATTAGCAGGTGCAAACTATTATATATATAGAACAGATAAACAATAAGATCCTGTTGTATCCTATAATAAATGATAATGGAAAAGTATATGAAAAAGAATATGTATATTCATCATATATAATGAACATATATATGACTGAATATATATGCTGCTGCTGCTAAGTCACTTCAGTTGTGTCCAACTATTCGTGACCCCATGGACTGCAGCCCACCAGCCTCCTCCGTCCATGGGATTTTCCAGGCAAGAGTACTGGCGTGGGGTGCCATTGCCTTTTCCACTGAATATATATATTCATTACAAATAATGAATATGTATATACATGATTGAATATATATATATATATATATATATCTGAATCACCTTGTTATATACCACAAACTGAAATACCATTGTAAACTGACTATACTTCAATATTTTTTTTTTAAGAAAATACACATACTGTAATCTTATCCAGTGTTCTTAGTCTAACCACTTCTCACTGGAGCAAAATTTTGAAGCTTGCACAAACATAACTTTAAAGATTAACATATTTTTCACTGAGATGATTTCACTCTTCTTACAATCACTCACAAAGATGTTCTATTCTTACTTTGGTTGATGTGATTGTTTCTGTGTATTTGCAGACTATGTTCAGGAGATACTGAAGATAAGGGCTCCCTCCTAAACAGCTCACTCAATATTCGTATCTGTGTCCAGAAAGAAAGCACACACATCTGGGAATGCATACACCTGGTAAAATGGACAACTGGAAACAAAAGTGGTGCCAAATGTTTTCAATATAAATATTAAAAATATGTTTAATGGTGATATCAAAATCATTTCAAACATCACTATCTATATATAAAGACAATCAACAAGAAAAATGTTATTGTCTTGCCTCCCTGATTACCTAATGAAATAAAGCCACTAGAAATATTATCCTATTTGGTTAGGCCTCATAAAATTATCAGAAGCCAGTATAGTGAAGGGGGTGTTTTTGATTTCTTTCTGGCTGTGATTCACAATAAATATAACTTCACAAAGACGGCTTACACTGCTCGCCTACTCTCCGATCTATTATTCTCTTTTCATTTCTACTCCCCTCTACTTTACTTCAGTACTTTTCTTCAGCATTTTTCTTCTCATTCCTTTTTTGAAGGTCTAGATGCCCCAAATTTACTTCATACCTCACCAGTTTTGGAGGATGGTAGCAAAAACATAAAAGATAAGTTTACAACATGGGATTCAGGGTAAGGCAGGTATTGCTTCTAACACTTGCATGTTGTGTGAGCTTAGTATATTCCTTCTCCTCTCTAAGCTTCACTTTCCTCAGATGTAGAGGGGATATCATCATTATATCACCTTCAGAATTAAAAGGATGTCTGGCAAATAAGTTCCCAATTAATGTTAACTGCTTTATGAACCGTAGAACCCAAACGTTTCCACTGCCTGCTCAGGGCTCAGCAAGAAAGGACTGACTGTATTTTCCTCAGCAGAAAACACTTTTGTTGCTAATAAGGAGATGGGACCAGGCAGATTTATCTTTTAATGAAAATGTCTATGTGAGGATTATTAGAAGAGAGAAAGAAAGAAAGGGGGTGGGGGTGAGGAGAAGTGATCAAAGCAGAAAGCAATGAACAAAAAGGAGATGATAAGCGAAGAGTTTTAGAAGACAAGAGGGTTGGGAGAAGCTAGCCTCCTTAATCTTGGAGACTGTCTCTTCCAAAATCTGAGCAAAGGAAACAATGAAATTGAGTAAAGAAAGGATGAGAACCAATATTTAGACCATGTCCTTAGACTTTTGCTTGAAATATTACAAAATTCTAAGTATCAGATTTAAACCGCCAAAATGCATTCCAAAATGAAATATATATGACTTATTAGTTATTTTTTCAGAGTATTCTTTACAACTCTTACTTTATAAATAGATAATTAAAAGTTACCTATTTATGGGCATGTATATATAATTATCCTTTGAAAGTGGGGGGCAAGAGTCTGAATGAAATATGTTGGTTTGAAATAATAAAGCACCCTAATACAGTAGACTAATATCTACTGAATTTACATCCATAAAATGAGTAATTCTTCGGGCTATGCCTATTTTTTCTCTCAACAAATATATGAACCTGTTCTAGAAATGTACCATTCATTGCATCTTTAGTGACTTGCTTTCTAAAATACAGAAAAATCTCTCAAGGTAATGAAATAATATTGATAATAATATTTAGAATTAAAGCATTAGGCTGCTAAGTTTTCCTTTTCATCAATCTTGGAAAAGACCTTGAATTAAGAAATGAATAAGTTATAATGAAATTTCCTTTCATCCTTTGCTCCTCTAAATATCCACTGATCTCACACCAAAGCATCTTCTAACCAGGTTAAAGTCCAATTCTGTATTCACATTTGGCTTAGATTCAGTTGAGCTAGAATTTTACACTGCCTGCCAGTCAACCTTATCATGAACTTTCATTATGTGCATGTAATTAATTGGGTCCAATGAACAATATCAGTACTGAGTTATAGACTCTTTTCCCCCGACCATATAATTAGAATATAATTACCCACAGGATATCAGAATGATGCAAAACCTTTCCTCTAAATGCGCCCTCATTAGGAAACAAGTCTCAATGTACATTTATTCAATCAGTGTGAATTAATTAAAATGTTACTGAAATAAAAGAGGGCAGCGATAAAAAGTATCTGATATCTATTAAGAGACTATTAGTTGAGCTCTGCATGCACTTTATATTTAATCCCATTTAGCTCATGTAGGAACTTTGCTGTGATGTTACATACATCCAGCATGTTAGGAAATCTGAGTAAATGAGTCATGTGTGCCATTATTTCTGAAAAGAGCATAATACAAAATGCATATACACATCTTAAAGAATCTGGATAAAACGCCAGAGGCCCATTATTCCCTGATGAATCCATAAATTTGTTATCATCACATGGAACATATTGGGCGGAAAAAAAATTATTTTTAACTTGAGTATTCAGGCAATTAGGTGTTCATCTCATACCTTTTTATTTAAGTCTCATCTATTTATTCTAATCTGGCTTAGGAGATAATGGTTGGAAAAGCACTATTTTCTTTTAATAGAGAAGATATCCTCAATTACTCATGCTAGATCAAGTTCCTTCAAATGTATATTTCCTTTAAGCAGAAGATTCCTGTGTACCTAAGGATATATTCCTTGTAAGAGTACATATAATATCACATCACATATTCTGATTATACAAAATATGGAAAAAATAGCAAATGCATAAAGAAGCCATAGGACATAAGATGCATATCCCACAAGAAGCTGCGGATTCACATAAAGTCATTCTTTCTAAAAGCTATTTATCTTAGTTAAATACCTGGCATAATGTCATATACAATAAAATTTTACTGAATAAATTAAAAGATAAATAACCATCACACAAAGGAATACTCAGGATTGTTCGAGAGCAATATCATAAACAGCAGCAAAAAATTTTAAAGCTATGTCGCATCTCTGTATATTTAAGATAAACAGAAAATGTTAAACCTTCTATGCTACATAATTCCTCAGACATTTTTAGCTTTAGAAGTAGGTTTAATAAAAGTTTATCCTGGTAATCAAAATTCAGTATTCATACTTACAAATAAAATTTGTAAGGAAATTTGTAATGGAAATTCTGAATGAGCTCTAAGATAAACTAACCCATCTACAAATTGCTCTTTTTCATACATGCTTTAGAATTAAACTCCAACCAATCTGTCAATATTGATAATTACAGCTTACTTTTTACAAGATATTTTAACTTCATAAATTATATATTGGTAAATGTTCTGAATGCATGTTATATTTTCAAAATGATATAATGCTTCATTCAGATATTAGATTGGCCTCAGGAAAATCCAAAACTGAAAGAAATAATGGACTCATTCTTGCTAAGCAAGGAGATTATCGCATACTAGTTTGCTTTATTTTGAATATAAAAGTTTCTTTAGAACTTCAGTTAACAGATATGCAACAATGGTTGCTTACTGAAAATGCTGCGATTTGAGTAGCATTAACTGAAATAGCACAGGTACTAATAGTAATCACCACAAAAAGAACAAAAAAAAAATCTAATATAATATGAATAATTTAAAAATTGCATCTTGTAGTATACATGAATTTTGAGAATTAAGAAAATATTTATAATATTTCACATGAACTACTGTGCTACTTAAGCTATATTCTTAAAATCCAATTTTAAATATATTAATATCCAGGGGAAAACATCCTAATTCTCCCAGAATTTTTAACTGTTTGCTTAAACTCTCTACCTGCAATACCGCTTTAAACATTAGGCATTTTACAGTACCATCTATTGGATACTTTATATAACTACAACAACATAACAATCACAAGTTTTTCAAAGTATAGTAATAATTATAAAATACCTCAAATGCCACTCCAGAAATACCATGCTAATTTGACATTCACTAATATTATCATGACACACTTCAAACTCAGTTTTATTAGCTTATAACAATACAATTCAATTATCATTGGTTAACTACAATTTTTTAAAATATAAGCTTCATTATTGCATATTGATTTGTATTTAATATTTCTATCGTTGTGTGATATATTTTATTCCTGACTCAGGAAAGAGAGTGACGACTGTTTGGAATAAAAGAGCTGACTGTTATTCGTTAACTCAGTAAATATTCGTTGAGCACCTACTATATGTCAAATTGAATTAGGTGCTAGACATAAAGAGATACACCATTCCTGGTATATTGGCTTTGAGGCCTCTCAAAGGAAATTTAAAATGTGACATTGAGTATTCAGATCTAAAGGGTATAAGGGAGAACAGATATATTCAAATGCGGTAGTTGTGCTCATGAAATTGGATGAGGTAATTTATAGACAGCATAATGACATGAGAATATAACTTAAAATGGGCATCTACACATATTTAAGAATAGAAAGAGGACTAGGAATTTAGCGATGTGGATGTGTGGCTAGAGAAGCAGAAGCTAGTAGAAATGCCATACTTGAGTTTGACAGAATATGACAACAGAGCATTTCAAATACTGTCAAATACTGTCGAGGATTCAAAACACACCCTCCTTGAAAAGGGTGTCTCGTAGATGCTGCTAGCAGCCCAAAGCAGATCCACCTGAACAGGGCATCGATCCCCAACTGCTCTGAGTATTGACTGCTGAGAACTCCCAGCTATCCCATTTTCTGCAGAATTATCCTTTGCTCATTGGAGCAGGCTCTCCAGGGAGCACCTCCTATTCTGCAGGAGGCCACAGCTAATAAATGACTGATACAGGTTACAAAGGGGCTTCTCAGGTGGCACTGGTGGTAAAGAACCTGCCTGCCAGTGCAGGTAGACATAAGAGATATGAACTCAATTCCTGGGTTGGGAAGATCCCCTAGAGGAGGAAACGGCAACCCACTCCAGTATTCTTGCCTGGAAAATCCCATGGGCAGAGGAGCCTGGTGGGCTACAGTCCACAGGGTCACAAAGAATCAGACACGACTAAAGCCACTTAGCACGCACACGTGGGTTACAGAGTGCCACCCCCTTGTTTTAAGAAAAATCCTATGATATGATTTTGTCCGAGAACCTTCAAGATTTAGGCCAAGGTTTAAACTCTCTCTGTGACCACCTCCTTGCTCAAAGCCTGCCTCTTTCTTCTTCTGCTTTCTCCTCCCTTAAAGATTATTTTTGCTGAGTCATTCAGTCATTTCCAACTCTTTGTGACCTCATGGACTGTCGCCTCCCTGGCTCCTCTGTCCATGGGATTTTTCAGGCAAGGATAATAGGGTGGGTTGCCAGTTCCTTCTACAAAAGATTATTTTTAATAAAGAAATATTCCTCTCTATCACACACAACTAAACCGAGTTCATGTCCTACTCCTTGGGAATCCAACTAAAAAGAGTGCCATTGGATTTAGGAAGGCCAGGGTAGTTTTAGACCCATTTTACAGTCAGAAATTAGAATAATGTAGGTTGAGGAGGAAGGAGGAAATTTGATACACTGAATGTATCTTTACACCTGCAGATATCTATACACTGAATGTACACCTGCATATACCTGTGGCTACATTAAGAGGCAGGAAAAGACAACAACCATACATAAATATGGAAAACAGTATTGCACATGAGAAAAAACAGCCCCTTCAGCTGGTATGGGCTCTTTGACAAATACACAACTAAGTGTATAAACAGCGAAGTTCAAGTGCTGGGCTCGAATTATAGTGCTGTCAAATGCTACCTATCATAAGCATGTCAAACTGCACCTTGTTTGAGATTTTTTCAATTGGAGGCTTGCAAATCAGTATAGTATTCGATTGTGACTAATACCATAAGGGGAAAAAATTGGGGAGTTCTAGGAAAGAGAGAGCAGACAATGCTTGAATGAAAGTAACTGGAGGACTATAGGCCTTGGATAACTCAAAGATGTTGGAGAACTGGTAACCACATGACATAATTTGAGAATATTAGCGGTAGGGATGAAATAAGAGTAATGTCACAGGAATAAAACAAGAGGTGATGAGCTGTATTCCTCTAGAACTTGGGTTTCCTTGGGTAAATGAGAAGGAATTGGTGAAAGTTGCTGTTAGTGTTAGGAACAGAATTTAGAATGATAGATTTTATCATCTAGACTGAAAAGCAAAGAGTAGGCATGGAGGTCTCCGGCAGAACTAAACTATCCTTATTCCATATTTAGAGAAAACATAGGTTGAACTAAGACTGAGTTAAAAAAAAATCACTGCAGTATGCATTAAATTGATGTATGGACCAAAAGTTATATATAAATCAATTCTGGCTCAGGTTTCAAGTGAAAGTTGAGAATAGACAAGTTATATTTAACAGTAAAACAGAAGAAAGCATGTGTATAAATACTTCATGAGTGCCACCATTTCACCTAGAATCATTAAAACCACAAAAACTTAACCAACAAAGGTTACCTTTGCAAGGTGGATTTATTCTTAAATGTCTAGTGGTGAAGGGAATCATTTTTACTGAACTCAAAATTTAAAATGTAGAAGAAAGGAATGATATAAAGCATGTATTTCTACTGTAATGAAATCAGATCTGTATATTTGTCCTGTAAAGAGTCAGACACGACTGAGAGAATGATCTGATCTGATCTGAACCTCAATCTTTCTTTGGGGTAGGGGTGGGATTGGGGCAACAAGCAGAAATATCAACACTAAGATGTTTTGGGGAGCTTTTAGGACAGTTGGGGGCAATTTGATCTTACCAATGTTTAAAGAGAATAGACAATTTTCTAATCCTTTTCAGCAATGAGCAATATCATTTCAAAAAAGCTTATTTCATTTTTCAGTGTGATAGTCCTATTTATAAGCTTTAAGTCTTAAAACTATTTTTTAGTTATTTGCATTATTTTTACAAAACAGGGCTTTTTGTTATAATGCTTATGTTTATCTTGATTTGTAAGTTTTAGCCTTTACCATTTTCTAAAGAAAATTTTGACTGGCCAAGGCTGTCAACTTTTATTTTTCACTTTAGGAAAAGAAATCAAAAGGCTTTCAAAAGGCAACAATTAAATCCTCAATCCATGTTTGATTCTGGAAAAGGTGGAAAGTGGAATTTATCTTAATTTAGCTTACTATATGGCTATAGAGTAATCTCAACATGCATAAATTCCAGTAGCCCCTACCAGATTGGATATGCAACATTCATCATATTCCACACGATTACATATAGTTCAGTATGTTTTATACCTTCTTCCAGTTCTTTGTAACTCCTAGAGCTACTATTCCATCATTTTGATCACTGTAGCTTAAGTAAATATAATCTTAAGATTTGTTAATACAGGTCTTTCCTTACTTTCCTTCCTCAGAATTTATAATATGTTTGTGCACATTTATTCTTTTTGGCAAACTTTGGAATCATTTTGTCAAGCAAAAACTATTACATGGAAATTGCATTAGGTAGATGAGTAAATTTGAAGAAATGTAGGTTTTTTCAAGATGGCACAGCGGTAAAGAATCCACCTGCCAGTGCAAGAAATGTGAGAGACACGGGTTCATTCCTTGGGTTGGGAAGATCCTTTGGAGAAAGAAATGGCAATCCACTCCAGTGTTCTTGCCTGGGAAATCCCATGGACAGAAGAGCCTGGTGGGCTACAGTACATAAGGCCTCAAAGAGTTGGACCAGACTGAGCACTCACTTTTTATTCAACTTGATTTTCTTCAATATATTTAGACATAATAGTTTTAATTTTTTGTTTAGGGGGTAGTTCAAACACACACACAAGGTCTCTTCCTGTCTTCTCATTCTCTTTTCATTGTAGGAGTTTCTTAACCTTTTCCTCCAAATTACTGATTCAGTTGTTCTCAGTGCTGATTTTCCCTGTGTAGATACTGATACATTTTAGTTTCTGCTAAGGCATTACTTTTTTTCTCCACATATTTTCTTGACCTTCTAGATATCCCTTTCAAATCAGTATGCTGTGAAAGAGATGTTTTATTTAGTATTCTTGGTCATGTAACTTTATCAGCATTTTCATCTGTCTGATTGCTCCAATCTTTATTTATTACATCCATCTACCTTTTAACTGCTATGCTTGTTTATTTACTTATTGCAGAATTATTACTATTTTATTTTGGCAATAGGTAGACTCATTTACACTAAAGTACACTTTGGCCGCAAGCCATCAGTCTGCATTGACAGTTGTTATAAAAAGTGAAACCAAAGGAAACAAACACTATCAGACTGATTACAGTAATATTACTACAGCGTAGTCCCATACCAATACGATCGCATATGGAAGAAACTAATTTGGAGTCCCAGTAATAACACTAACAAAAAGAAGAGTTTCCTCTAAGAGAATCATTAGTGTTTAAGGTGTGAATGCTGTCAAATCGATATTTTCCCCCTTTTCTGAAGGCTACTAAGTAACTCAGGTACAAATTTTTGAATTATCTTTGTCAACTTTTTAGGATACTTTGACATAAATTTCTAAATCTAACAATTTGGCACAAACATTACGTTTTATATTACTGCTCACTGTATATTCATATAAGTTGCCTATAATATTGTTGGTAATAAGTTGTCAAATAATAATTCACTACTAGATAATCTCACATCCTCACATTAGAGTCAGGCATACACATGATATTCTTTATTTTGAGTCTATTTCATAGATTTTAGGTTTTGAATATTTTTAATGCTTCATTTTTGTCTACAGGTTTTAGATTTCAATCAGATGTTCAAGTAACTGAACTTCCAGTATATCCCATATTAGTCATTTGTTTTTTTGTGGGGTCGCTTGTTTGTTTTTAATTTTGGCTGTGCTGGGTTTTTGTTGCTTTGCACGAGCTTTCTCTAGTTGCAGCAAGTGGGGGCAAGTCTCTGGCTGCAGTGCATGTGTTTCTCATGTGATGGCTTCTCTTGTTGCAGGGCATAGGCTCTCGGCATGCACACTTCAGCAGTCGCAGCACATGGGCTCAGTAGTTGCAGTATGTGGGCTCTAAGGTGCACGAGCTTTAGTAGCTGCAACACACAGGCTCAGCAGTTGTGGTCTGTGGCCTCTAGAGCCTGGGCTCAGTGGCTGTGGTGCACAGCTTAGCCACTCCGAGGCATGTGGAATCTTCCCAGAGCAAGGACTGAACCCATCTCCCCTGCACTGGCAGGCAGATTCTTATCCATTGTGCCACCAGAGAAGTACCAGTGTTTTATTTTTGACAAAACCAAAAAGGTATACATTTGTCTCTTTAAAAAAAATGTTATAACTTGCTCTGGATACTGCAATATTTTAGACATAAAATATCATGGAAACTTGTAGGACTATTTCTGCAGTCCTATTAAAAATAAACTAAAAACATTTAGTCTCAGAAATAGAATTCTACCATAATCACTAGGTAAGAATATAATTAACTATGATATATTAACTTTTCTTCTGTATTAGACCTTGCCTATGGGTATACATATTCTGTATAATATAGCCTAAGTTAGCATAAAGATGGGTTCTTCAGGAACCAATAGAACTAACTAAGACAAAGTAATATATAAATGGTTAACCTTACAAGTACAGATGATGGAATCATTACTAAAAGATGCTGGGTCCTTTTCAGCCTTCTTGTACTATATGGCCCTTTAAATGAAGACTATGCACAAACAAAATGGATCTACAGATATCTTATAAACATTATAGCTCTCTCCAATAATATATCCTTCATTGGATTTTGAAGCAAAAAACCACAGGCAAAAAATATAGAACATTCAGAATTTAATTTTATGTATGTAAAAAATAAATTTAAAAAAGCTGCTCTCCTTTATGAATAATATCCTGAAATTGAATCTGAGTTAGATTTTCAAAATATGGGGAAAAATGAGATTCCTTCTTGCCTATCATTACTCTGATGACAATTATGAATTGATCTATAATGAATATTAATTAAATGAATATTAAGTAATGACATTGATGAAACATTTATTGAGCACTGACAGTGTGCTTTGTTCCACTCTTTAGACAAAAAGTGAAAATTACATAGGCACAAACCTATGGTACCTTACATAAAGAATTTTCAAGGAAATGGATGACTTTAGTAACTGTGGTTAAGGTTAAAGAGGTAAATGGAAAATGAAGCAGCTGAAATGATGTTAAATAAAACGTGCAGCAAGTCACATCCTTAGCCAACTGTTCACACCTCTCTCCCAGACTCTCTACACTTCTGTGCACTCTCTGACTAGTTCAGGAAATAAGGTTAATGAGAATTCAATAGCTAACATTCGGAATCACAGAGAATTCAAATATCTCCCTCCTTGTTTTAATGAGCTGATGTTTGGTATTGAGGTTGTTGCTATTAACAGTCATTGGTTAGGGTTAAGTGAAAGACGGGACAGGAAGAACTCAGAATCCTGGGACTGTGACAAAGAAAGCGTATGTGATACTTCCACTCCCTAACAGGCCTCTGACATCACTGGGGAGTAAACACATGCTCGAAGGAAAGATTTAACATACTCTCTGCTATTTAAGACTTCCCATATCTACAATGCATAATTTAGTAGAATCCTTATAATAGTGTCAGAGTAAGGAAGATCGGAATAAGAAGAAAAGTTAATAGAGACGTATGGTTCTCTGAGGCTGTTATACCCAGAGATACACAGATTGCCGCCTCAGCAATACCATGACTTGGCCACACTGCAAAGTCACAATAAAGAAGAGAAAGCTAGAATTAGAATCATATGACTCAAGGCTAAAGACTATGTTTAAAACCTATATTCTCTCAGTAGTTTTGCTTTCCTTTCTCTGAGCTAACAAGTTTTATTATTTATTTTGTTGGCATTCATAAAGGTGAATTTAAATAGGATATTTAAAGGTGATATTAAACAGGATTCATAAAGGTGAATTTAAATCGGATATTACAATAAGAGAAAATGTTCCAGGAAGAACACACCCCAATTGGTCCAAAGAAGCATGTTGCTGAACCTATTCTTTGTTTTATATCACTTCCCGTCAATGAATACTATCTTTACAGTATATTCTGATGATATTATGTTTGTTGAAAAGTAAGATAAAATAGTCCCACCAAATTAATCTTTTAAATGTTTAAATAAGGAATCAGTTCAGTTCAGTTCAGTCACTCAGTCGTGTCCGACTCTTTGTGACTGTAAAACTAGTGTTTGACTTTAGGATGCATCTCTGTTCTGTATTCCTGATTTGGAGGTGTGTTCATAGTACAGAAAAAAACAAAACAACTGTGAAATCTGATTCATTTGCAGAAAAAAATAAATTTGTTTGGGGAAAAAGTAATACTTTGTAGTTCTGATTAAAGAGCAACTTGGAAAAGACACTCTTCATAAAGATGTTCACTAAAGTGTTATTTATAAGATCAAAGTAAGAATTGCAAATATGCTAAATATAAAGATTGTTTCAACTGAACCATATCTTCAATTAATGACATATTATACAACCATTAATAGTGATGTTACACAGTATGTAGAAATACATAGACACTTAATGATGTCAGTTTATATGTTAAAATAGGATGGTACATGATATGTCAAGGCTAATTATAAAAATGCCAAAATAAACATTTAAACATCAACAGGTAAACTTAAGTAGTGGTCCTGCTGCTGCTGCTAAGTTGCTTCAGTCGTGTCCAACTCTGTGCAACCCCATAGACAGCAGCCCACCAGGCTCCCCTGTCCCTGGGATTCTCCAGGCAAGAACACTGGAGTGGGTTGCCATTTCCTTCTCCAATGCATGAAAGTGAAAAGTGAAAGTAAAGTCGCTCAGTTGTGTCTGACTCTTAGCGACCCCATGGACCACACACAGCCTACCAGGCTCCTCCATCCATGGGACTTTCCAGGCAAGAGTACTGGAGTGGGGTGCCATCGCCTTCTCCGAAGTAGTGGTTCTATTGATATGTTAATAATTGTTCTTATATAACTGTTTTAGAGACTTTTAAATGTTTTTCTAGTCATTTCATATTATTTTAATAAGTTATGTACAATAAATGCATACTTCTCATATAATAAAGGGTTAACACTCATTTTCTGGTTCAACATAATGGACTTTACCATCCTCTGAAATTAATTTATCTTGAAATAAAATCAAGCCCTAATATTCTGTTCTCTGCTACGATCTTCTATCCTCTTTCCCTCATTTTCTTCCTCTGTTGGTGTTTTGTGATTTTTTTTCCCCTCACAACCTAGTCATTGTACTCTCATACCTCCTCTGCTCTCTGCTTTAAATTTACTGTAATTGAATTATCTTTCTAAAACACAAATCTGATCATGTAGTGCTTTATTTATATTGGATAAAACCCACTTCTTTGACAAGAAAGGTCAAGCTTTTCAGCTTCTCAGACTTTGTCTTGTCTGTCTCTCCACACCTTGCATTTATTCATAAAACTTAATAAACATTTTGCTGTTTCAAGATCTCACCCTGTGCTCTCTTATTTCTGAGACTATCCATATAAAGCTCACTTTGCATTTGCTGGCCAAATCCTTGTTTTTTTCAAGATTCAGCTCAAGCATCTTACATTCAAGAAAATTTTCATTTACTCTTTGAATTACCCTCAGAATAGATGAAGATTCTGTTCACTGAAAAGCCCAATAAGCCAAGATTTACACACTGGAAATGTAATCTCCTTGCCCGTCTTACCCAACAGAGTCAAAATTACAGTAAATAAGAGAACAGTTCTTATCTGAATTTTTAACTTTGGTGACTTCCATAAAAGTCAGTGGAATAAAGGAAGAAAGAAAGAAGCAAAGAGAAGGAAAAACAAGAGGAATCTGGTGCTACAGCTATTATAAATAAAAATAATATACATTGTTCATCAACAATGATCTGAAAAACAATTTAAAGGCATAGTCTTAACAGTTACATGAAGAATGGATACTTATATGTAATATAAATCCAGATTTAAAGTAATCAACATTACATAGTCCCCATATTTTATCAACTTTACTAATATATGTTGATATAGAAAATTACTAATTAGCCCCTTGTTAGAGAATAGAAGCTTGCTTTTATTTTTTTTTTAATTTTATTTTATTTTTAAACTTTACATAATTGTATTAGTTTTGCCAAATATCAAAATGCTTGCTTTTAAATTCTAATGTAAAGTAATTATTTTATAAAGAGAAAATTAAATCACAGAGCTAAATATAATAGAAATGATTTTTATGGTGATCTGCTTTTGCTGTTCAAATAAAAAGTTAAAAAAGCTACTTCCTCAGGAGACATCGCAAGTATGCATTTGTTGACAGGAGCAGAATTAATTGAATAAAACCCTAACACAAACTGAAAATTATTATAAAAACACATGTAATCATAGACACTCAGCCTATCATTAGAAAAAAATACATAAAATTTATAATTAATGTAAGACTAGCAGTACTCTTGCCTGGAAAATCCCATGGACGGAAGAGCCTGGTGGGCTGCAGTCCATGGGGTCGCTGAGTTGGACACGACTGAGCGACTTCACTTTCACTTTTCACTTGTATACGTTGGAGAGGGAAATGGCAACCCACTCCAGTGTTCTTGCCTGGAGAATCCCAGGGACGGGGGAGGCTGGTGGGCTGCCATCTATGGGGTCGCACAGAGTTGGACACGACTGAAGCGACTTAGCAGCAGCAGACCATAGTTCTAGGGAAGTATCAAATTTAAAGCTTCCACTGTAAAATTATTCTGAAAATCAGATGGACTCTATTTGGCCTATTCCATTGATTTCTGGGACCTAAAAAAATTTTGTACTATCAAAAATAATTTGAGAAGTACTGAATGAGACCATTATAGTGAACAAAATTTGTGAAATGGATAACAACAGACACAGATCAGCACACTGAAATAAATAACATACAACTGAGCATCACAGTCAAACGTCAGTATAAATTTAACTCTATTCTTCTTAAGGATAGAAGATGAAACATGATAATAATACTAACCTTCAGAGGTTATTAAACGATGATAAACAGAGCGGAAAGGGACTTCTGTTAGGAAATGAAGGACTCTCTAAAAACATACCTTTTTCATTACAGTGGAGCAGCTTCATAGTATTTTTTTAAAGCCTTTCAGTGTAGGTTGATGACATAGGGGTACAAAATAATTAAAGCAAATAATTTAGTCCCTCTGAGGGACTAAAACATGGGCCAAATCTGCCTGGGTTAGGAGTAAAACTCATGAAAGAGTGGGCAATTTTCATGCTCCTCAGGTCATGATTTATATGAAATCAATTGACATTTGAGTGGGATTGGGAATCTGAGATTTCTGAGAATCACCTGAAATAAGAATCAGGAATGCATTTTCTATGGAGTCCATTAAAGGAAGAACATCTGTTTTGACTATCATTTGGTAAGGGTTAATGGCTTTTTCTAGAAATTAAGCTGCTGATCAAGAGCCCTGACTAACTGGATTGGATTGGATTCACTTTCCAGTTGTTTGGAAGTGAGATGAGGATAGACCTTCAAGAAATCTACTTTGTAAACAGTTCTGAATTATCTTCAGTATGGAAGTAGAGACAGAATAGTTCTAATCATTTTAATTTTTTTTTTTTTTTTGCTGGGAAATCCTCAGAGAAAGCATTATAGGTTCATAAACACAGTCACAAAGAACGTAGATAACTTTTACACGATGAAGCTTCTTTTGATCGTATACTTAAAATATGCTAGAAATCAATTGCAATTCCAGAAATCCATGATTATATTTGATATATGGAATCATTGATTACATTTCTATTTCAATTTCAGAATAGTTGGCTTTATTTTATGGAAAGAGACACTATCAAGACAAATTAACTGTGGAAGTAATTTTTAGTGTATGCTTATAAAAGCATGTCATCAGTGCAAAGAACATGCTGACTTGGCTAATCTTCATAACAGGTGAGCACGTATCTATTGAATCATTAAAGCTAATAAGTATCTGGGAGAGTTTGGGGCCTGAGAAGAGAGGTATAGAAATTTTAAAGAATAAATGAATAAAATTAATACCTGAAGGGATGCTCTAAAATATAAAACTGTTGTTACTGACCTTGACCTAGAAGTATGCCATTAAAATGCTTCAACCAGAGATAAGATATCTAATCTGTAGTAAGTTTACATTGCTCATTCAATAACCGATTCCTGACAACAGAGTCAAAGGGATTAAAAACTTCAATAAAATGTTAGGTTTTAATTCTTCATTCCATATTTTCTAGAATGAGCTATAAATAATGTTATTGACCACATTGCTACTGAGTTTGAAACTCACATGATCATGAGAAACTGAGAACTTATATTTTTTAAGAAGAAAGTTGTCATTAGAGAATAAAAAATATTGTATTATGTGTGAGGACTAAGGATTTTCTTTCAATGAAAGTTTAAAAATTCCAGTAGCAGATACAGTGTGAAATCATTCCTGGGAAGTTATTGAAAGTTCACAAATTAAAAAGCCTCAGAGTCTATCACTTGAAGCATATTAAGCAATTTTGTGTGCAGAACAACTTTATTAATTTGTTTAAAGTTTTAGTATTTAAATAGGCAATGGGTTTAAGAATCAGGTACTAATTTCATGATCAGAAAGCAAACTTTAATTTCTACTTAGCAAGGCAACAAGGCAAAGTGATTCAGGCCAATTTATTGACTTGTACAAAACCACAAAGGCTTTGGAGAGCAGGTATACTTAGAGAATTTCAAGTTTGATTTCTAGCATGTAAGATGGTGTGTAAGCGATTACGTAGAGTGATTCAGTTAAAGAACCTTGTTTTCCTTGCTAGTTTGTAATTCAAAAAGGAATCATTAAAAATATTTTAAGTATTTTAAAATATTTGAGTAGGAAAATATTTTATTGTGTTTTTGAAAGTGGATCCCGGAAGCAGTGTGGAGAATGCAAAGAAGAGGCAATTCTATAATAATTCTACTAATATTAGGAAAATTCTGGAAAACAATCTGCGAGTAACATATGAGACAGTTACAGTTGGGTTGAAGGCAAAAGAGAGAAGTAAGAACATCAATATAGGCTGCCTAGTGATAAATTTGATATTCAAGATGAAGCACCAATGATAATTCTTAGGCTTCTGGCTTGGGAAGGTTGGAAAATGAAGGTTCTAGAAAAGGCCAATAGGAGAAGATCTATCTTGGGACTTGGAGAAAGGCTAGAAATGATGAGCTCACTGTACAAGCTCTGGAATGATTGTTCTTGGGTTCTAATCTTGGATTGCTACTTCATAGCCATCTGACACCGAAAATTTACTTAATCTCTCTGTTTCTCACTTTTCTCATAGGTAAAATCGAGAAAGTTACAATATTTACTTTTTGGCATCACTGTGATATTTAAATTAATTCATACCTATCATCATCAATAACTGCAACCCCTCCATAACCTCAATTGTTATCTCACTCATTCTGGTAACTTGACATTAATAAGGTTGATTTCAACAATCTTTGATCCCACTGTAATCCACAAATGTATTTTTTTAACATCCCTTAGTGTACTGTACTCTCCATGTCTTTAACTTCCCTTGTTTCCCAGCTTAAAATCCATAGCCAATCCCTACAATTACTTGCTTGCACACACTCTCAACTCCTTTGATTCCCTCTCCTTTGATCATATTGGGTAAAACACATTCTCATTAAAGCTGACCCATGGCTATTCTACTCCTGGAATTAGAATATAACTGGAGAAATAAGACTGAATATCACCAGAGAAATGTACCTATTCAAGTTTACTTATCTTGTTCTAAATTCACTATTATTAATCCGAGACTGTTCCTTATTCCCTGGCAATCATCTGTTATTTCCTTGATCCACATAGCTCCCATTTTCCAAGTGACTGTTGTGTAATTTCTTCCTGATCCGCAAAACTCTCAAACTATCCTTTTTCTCAGCAATAAGCCAGCTTCCTACTTTTCTAAAGAAAATCTAAGTGCCATTTCGGGTGTTAGCCCGTAAGCACACGTTAGACTGATGTTCTTTTAAATATATAAGTCAGATCATTCTCTCATCTGGTCTGACTTCCAATGTCTTTCACAGTAAACGCTAACGACCTTAGAATAGCCTAAATTGTCCCTACGTATGCATATGAAAATCTTAAGACATATTTGAAATTCTCTGCTATTATTCGCCCTGCAAAACAGACTCAGGCACTAATGTCTTCAGATAATGTCAGGCTTCTCCTGCCTGAGTCTGTGCTTCTCCTCCTGGGTGACTCCTCTGTCTACAGAGTTCTGTTCCCAGAGAGCCACAATAGCAACTCTCTCACATTCCTCAACTCTTCACTCTACTATTTCCTTGAACTCTATTTTCCTTGAACTCTTAACTTGCTTTCTTACAATTGCAGTTCCAACATTCCTTCTTTTCTTTTCCCACTTTAATTTTGTCCTTTAAACTTTAAATGCCACCAGTAAGTTAATATAAAATTGAAAGTGTGTGTTGCTCAGTCGTGCCCAACTCTTTGTGACCCCATGGACTGTAGCTCTCCAGGCTCCTCTGTCCACGGAATTTTCCAGGCAAGAATACTGGAGTGGGTTGCCATTCCCTTCTTCAGGGGATCTTTCCCACCCAGGGATTGAACTTGGGTCTCCCACATGGCAGGCAGATTCTTTACCATCTGAGGCATAAACAGCTACTAAATAACTTACTTATTGCTTTGCTTATTGCCTATTTCCCACCACTGGAATGAAAACTTTATGAAGACAAAGATTTTATTTGGGCTTCTTTCCACTGTTAATACTAAAAAAAAAAAAAACACTTTTTGAATGGACTAAGATATTTAGCATAGTAGCTGGTATAATATATGTGCTTAATAAGTAGAAGTTACTGTTACTACTTATAATAATATATCATGCACGTGAACAACATGGAACCTCCAGGTTGAGCGCTTGAGACTCATAAGCAGAGGCTGAACTTAGTACAAATTAACACAATAATGAAATAAATGACTAAGCAAGATCTCACTGGGAAGAATGTTAAGAGCAGAAAACCATGACATGCGAGTGAGGGTAGGGCATATGGATGGCAGCCAACATGGGGCAGGCTGAACTCTTGAAAACCAGGAAAGATATGAAAAGCAAATATCCAGAGAAACACAAGAAGAATCAGGAGAGGGTGGGATAATGGGAGTCAAGGAAGGTAGACATTCATGAAGGATGAGGTGATTAACAGTGCCTAATACTTCAGTTAGTACCAAGAAAATGATAATACAGCAAATGCTGAGATACAAATCATGATAAAAAGCCTTAGGAAGATTTAATGAGAAAATAAATCTTCAGAATCAAAAGTGTCTACAAAAGCAACGAAAGAGTCTGCAAGATTGTTCAAGACAAAACCATTTATTCAACACATGTTCTTTACCTTTGATTCTTTCAAAGAAAGGAAGGATGGGATAATAAAAGATTCTATCTCATTTTTGAGCTTATAAGACTAGAGGCTGACATAAGTAGGTCAAAGAAATAGTCCCCTGGCTCACTGAATTTAGTAGGGTTTTACACAGATAGTTGGATAATAGAATGACATAATAGATTTTTTCCTTAGAGTTAAAATCTGAGATTAAGAATGCGTCTAAACCAGTAAAAATTACTATGTATTTTTTCAAATGCAAATAGATAAAAATTCTACAAGTTCTTTCTCTTTAAGAAAATACTACAAAAGAATAAAAAAATTAATATGGCTCTCATTAATTTTAATTAATCTTATTTACTACAGGATGTCTTATAATTCTTACATGATAAAGGGAAATTTAGAATTGGTTATTGCTATCCTCAGCAATATGGAGGTATTTTCTTCTTCTTTTTCTTTGCAGTTTGAGAAAATAAAGAGTTTTTAATTTTTTTAAATAAAGGCATTTAAATACATCCAGTATTTTACAGATAATTACAAAATGAATCATAAGTGGGTGCAAATTGAGTAATTTGATTAATTTCTAAGTTGACCTTTACAAAAGTATTTGTCTAACATTTCTTAGTTGTTGTTATTTTTTTACATCAAACTGAAGTTCCAGCTAGTTAATTTCCATGTTGTTAAAAAAAAAAAATGAGAACTGCATTATGGATATAAAATGGTTTGTTTTGTAAAATAACTGTTTCACTTTAGAAACAATTTGGATTTTGAAAGGTAATGTGAATATTATCTTTGAATAGCTGCTTCTCTTTCTATCAGGATTTGCTCTTATCAAGGTAACTTTACTTATGCATTTTTTTCGCTTGTATATTTATTGAATCAAGTAACTGTTTTGCAGGTAGTTAAATTTATTGTTCACTAATAAAACATAAAATACACCTCGTGGCAGTGCACAGCTCTCTTCCAGGTGGGTGTCCTCATTCTAAGTAGCCTCTGGCTTAGGTGAGAGACTTCCCAATTGAAGATACATAATGTGCATCTCCAGCAAAACTGTCCATAAGAATAACTTCATTATTCTGGGAAGCTCGATCTATAAAACACGTAAAATGTGGAAGTGTTCTGCCTATACAATTTCTGGTAAGTACAACATGACTGAGTGATAAAACCTGAGTCAGCTTCAGTTAGAGCATACCTTACTGATAAGTTAATTGTGCCATGAAGGCAAAAGGAAATATAGTGGGCAAAGAGGTCTTCTCTGAAGTAAGGAGGTATTTTAGGTCTACTGAGCTCTGCCTTGATCAATGGAAAATGACCTCTGAAAGCATCAAGTGGTATGGTGCACCAGTTAGTTACAGAAATCCCAAGTCATAGCAGAATAATGAGAAGGAAAAACTCACCAGTACCACTGGACAGATTGTGGTGGGTGGTAAAATATGGTCCTTCAAAGGTCCGCAGTCACATTCAGGTTTCAGATGAGAAGCACATTTATTATGCAGCTAGGGAAGGAGAAAGAGGAAACTATCATTTTGCATAACAACAGCAAACATGAAGCAGATTCTACTTCACCTGAGATGCAGCAAATACATTCAAAGAATTACAAGAACAAACAAATGGGATCATAAAGGGACTCCTACGACATCTGTTCTTATACAGTCTGCCTTAAATAAACTGAGCAGCAACCTCCGTGACCCAGCCTATATATTTTCTAATTCTCAGAAATGTTTATATTAGAAATGTCCTTTAGATTTTTCCCCTGAAAAGCCTGATTCCTTTGACAAACACACATTATCATCCATTACAATCCTTCCTATGCTTATCTGTTAGCATAATCTTGAAACCACTGTGCACTGTGGCTGCTTTTTTTTTTTTGACCCTCCTGTTTTCTCAAAGTCATTCCAAAGTGCACAGCTCAGTATGGGGCATAATTGATCCCATCATTAGTTTTAACTTTCTAATTCAATATGTAAATGTAACCAGAGATTCATCTCAGTGGGAGCAGGATATAAATATAAGAAGATGATTATGATTATAAAAATTTATCTTTATATTGTATTTATCAGCTCTACATTAAGTAAGTGTATAATCATAAGTGTAATTTACTTCTCAACATGTATGAATTTAAACTGATATTTTTATCAAACCTGGCCACAAGTTGAAATTAAGGTATTATATTATGGTATATTAAATAAGTGATTTTTTTTTAATTGAGGTGATAATTCTTATTGGAGCCATATAGAATTGTTAAGGTAATAGTTGTTTAAAGGACCTATGGATGCCTTTATCCCCTACTCCCTATCAATGGAATATGAAATAGTCATGCTTTTAAAAAAATTACAGATGTTAATAAAATAACATGTTTTGTTCAGAACCAAAAAGGAGTGGACTTATTTTTCAGTTCTGAACCAAAAGCTACCCATTTAAATCTTGGTTATATTAATTTCCCACACAAGCCTACCTTTGTAACAGTTCATTAACAACCAAGCACAGGATCTAATGAGAGTAGATGTGCTGCTGGCGATAAGAGCTCACCTGAGTAGTTCACTACCGAAGGGGTATTTCTGTTGTCCTTGGATCTAAAACATCTATCATGGTAACGTCCTTCCTTGGAATTAAGGCTACTTGTACTATAATTAACTCACACTAGGCCACAGTACATGAAATAAAAATACCTTTACACATTCAACCATAATTAGCAGTTTTGCTTCTCAGTGACATGTAAACTCCTTATTAAAAAAGTGGTTTCATCTTACCAGGCATTGCTTTGTCAAGAGGCAAGGGGAATTCAAGATAAAGAAGCACTTGGAGCCATATGCAAAATAGAACTAAATTAACAGGCAATCATCTGGCAAATGGAAATGCATAGTTTCCACAAAATAAAATTAGTGACTGGTTTAAATATATTATTAATATATTAGACTTCATCAATTTTCTCAGAATAAATCATGACCCTGAAATTTGGGATTCAGACCAAACAGATTATCAAGTGTTGCAGGTTAAATTGAGTCTTTCCCCAATTAATGTCCTGAATTCTAGTATCTGTACAACATGAACTCATTGAGAACTAAAATCTTTGTAGGCATATTCAAGTTCAATTGAAGTTATACTGAAATAGCTTGGAGTTTAATCCAATGACCGGCTTTCTTATGAGAAGAGAGACATCTGGATATAAAGAGACAGACGTGGAGGCAAGAGGTCATTGACAACAGAAGCAGGGATTTGGTGATGAAGCCAAAGGCCAGGGACCACCGATGATTGGGGCCCACTCTCAGAATCAGCAAAAGCTGAGGGTGGATTCTTCACTACAGCCTTCAGAGGGAGCATGGCCCGCTAACATCTTGATCTTGGGTTTCTAGCCTCTAGAACTATGAAAAGATAACTTTCTGCTCTCATTTTGTAGTGTTTCATTATGGTGGCCCTTGAAAAGGAATGTACCAATCGCTACGAAAACTGAACCAAAAATCAAAGTCAGGCTGTGTGTCTTGAAGGCTCTTTTGTACTGTGGTGTCACAGAGAAAAAGCTTCTGCTTTTCCATCCTGCACTACCTATTTAAAACTGACAATGCAAGACTCTAAGATAAAATTTCTGTATGCACAGAGTGAGAAAAAACTGAATTTTCATGCTTGCAGTGACTGAAGTTTTACATGCAACTCTGAAGGACAGAGAGACAGGATACTGAGATCTTGCCAGCACTGACCACCTACACAAGCTCAGCAGCTCAGCCTCCACCCTGCCTCCATCCCTTGCATTTCTAACAATCTGCAACTGATATGGGAAGGGATGACTAACCTCTCTATACAGTTATTTGAGGGTTACCAGATGTAATAAAAGACAACAAAAATAAAATGAATTTAATGACAGCTTTTTGGTATTTAAACTAGTTTTCCAGGAAAACAAACAAGGAACTGAGCACTCAGAAAGAATTACAAAGTTGTTAAGCCAAACAGAATATATGGAGTACCTCTTCATATTGAGGTTTGAGGGTTTCAGAGCATAGGTACTGGAACGGGTCCTATGAAACACTGCTCCCGGCATGTGTGCTGCGTGCTAAGTCACTTCAGTCATGTCTGACTCTTGCAACCCATGGACTGTAGCCCACCAGGCTCTTCTGTCCATGGGGATTCTGTCCAGGCAAGAATACTGCAGTGGGTTGCCATGCCCTCCTCCATGGGATCTTCCCAATCCAGAGATCAAACCCACATCTCTTATGTCTCCTGCACTGCCAAGTGGGTTCTTTACCACTACCATCACCTGGGAAGCCCTGGCTTCCCTGCAGAGCTACATGAAATCAGCACGGCACTACCCGTTTGATTGCCATGTGGTCCCAGGTGGCTATGAGACAGAGTCTTGCAGGAACAGAAGCATGTAGCAGGATCCACAAGGACGTCAGTAACCATATCATCGTCAGTGAAACAGGAAGACACACTGCAAGAAAATTCTCCTCCTTAAGAAGTCTGTATTAACTAATAACGTATAAGGTACCTTACACTTCGCTTAAGACTGGAATCTGGCAGCTGCTAAATATGTGTGGGTGTCCATCAACATCATGACATTATTTGTAGCTGGAAGTATCAAAGCTGAGGACACCACATTGGAAAATCCTGATTTTTCCACAGTGTGTATAGCAGGGCTACCGCACTGAACATATTGTTCATAAACATACTTGAAGACGAACTATAAAATATGAAGGACAATGAGAAAATGCTTATGGTTCCCAAGACTATCAGGATTAAAAGTGTATTTCATTTTTGCTGTGAAGTTAAAACTTTGCAACAAATGAAGTCTATTTTAAAAAATAGGAAATACCAACAAAATAGAAACCATATAATAGAATTTAAAAGCCACTAGCCCAAAAGTATTTCAGGTTATTGGTAATGTTTTGTTTCTCCATCAGGTGTTAGCTACACATGGTGCTCATTTGTGCAAAATTCACTGAGCTCTCTCCCTGGGATATTTATAATTTTCTATATGTATGATATGTTTTAAATAAAAATGTAAAAAGGAATAAAGTGAGTATAATCAGTAATAATAACAAGTAGCTTAAACTCATCACCATGCCATTTTACAGAAAAAAAAAAAAAAGTCAAAGCTGAGTCCTTGTCAGTGACAGTAAGATACTGAAGTCTGACAATTCTCTTAAAGATAACCCAGATTGTAAATCAACAAAACAGAGAAAAAGACTCATCAAGAAGAGCAATAAACTAGACCATTAATGAGTGCTGCCTCTTAAATGGAATGGCCAATGGAGCCCCAGAGTAAAGAAACTGTTACCTTTTAAACAGTGTTTTTATTTTTGTTCACAGTTACCTTTGCATTTTTAGACTAAGGCATAGAAATCATCAGGTCATATTTTTTATTATATGTACAGAAACTTCCATTTCTGTGTAAGGGTATCGGTATCATAGCTAGAAAATTCATAAAATATAAACCAGCTATTTCTGGAAGTGAATTAAACACTTGGAAATAATTTCAGAGTTTACAACATTTCTAATAGCACTTAATTTAGAGCCAGATCTGTGTTTATTGAAAAAAGCTGTCTCAATTTAGGAAGAAAAAGAAAATGTGTGAATAAGCTTGTGTGTATGTGTGTATATGTATATGTGTTTATGGGATGGAGTTGAGAAAAGAGTGATGTGTTGTACTGAGAAGAAAACAGAATCTAAAAAGTTGAAAGGAAGAAAAATAGGAAATAAATTTCTATAAGAATTTGGAAGAAAAAGAAATAGTTTTTCTGCAGAAAAATGAAGTGACCAGATTAGAGAAATATTTGTTGATTTATATGTATTTTTGTCTCTAACATTTTTCCATTTCAGGTGCTGCGTTAACGCTGGCATTTGCTAAAGCATGAATCTTTATATTGTTAAGTCATTAGAAACCTTTAAATATTATTGCTAGGAGTTGACTATTTTAAAAGAAGTAGTAGTCCTACATGATACCAAAAGTCAATAATCTATAGCCACAATATAGGCTTGCTTTTGCCAAGCTCAAATGAAAAGTATCCACCGATACTGTGAGTCCTGCCTGACCATGAACATTTTACCACAACCAGGAGCAAATGACAACCTATTTTAATAGAATGTCCAGAAAATGCTTTCAGGGTAGAAATCAACAGGTATAAAGAGTGAGATCTTTTTTGTAAAAAAAATTATTTTTAATTGAAGAATGATTACAATATTGTGATGGTTTTTGCCATATATCAACAAAAGTCAGTCATATAGCTATACATATGCCCCCTCCCTCTTAACCTCCCTTCTATCTCCCTCCCCATCCCACCCATCTAGGCTGTCATAGAGCACGAGCTTTGGGTTTCCTGTGTCATACAGAAAATTCCCACTGGCTATCTATTTTACACACGGTAATATATACATTTCAATGCTACTCTCTCAAATCATCCCACCTTCTCCCGCACCTACTGTGTTCTCTATGTCCTCCTCTCCACTGTTGCCCTGTAGATAGGTTCATCAGCACCATCTTTCTAGATTCCATGCTGCTAAGCTGCTGCTAAGTCACTTCAGTCGTGTCCGACTCTGTGCGACCCCATAGACAGCAGCCCACCAGGCTCTGCCGTCCCTGGGATTCTCCAGGCGAGAACACTGGAGTGGGTTGCCATTTCCCTCTCCAACGTATAAAAGTGAAAAGTGAAAGTGAAGTCCCTCAGTCGGGACCGACTCGTAGCGACCCCATGGACTGTAGCCTACCAGGTTCCTCCACCCATGGGATTTTCTAGGCAAGAGTACGGAAGTGGGGCGCCATTGCCTTCTCTGTCCTAGATTCCATATATATGCATTAATAAATGATATTTCTCTTTCTCTTTCTGATTTACTTCACCCTGTTTAATAGGCTCTAGGTCTGTCCATCTCATTACAACCAACTCAAAAGAATTCCTTTTTATTCAGATCAGTTCAGTCACTCAGTCATGTCTGACTCTTTGCGACCCCATAAATTGCAGCACGCCAGGCCTCCCTGTCCATCACCATCTCCCAGGGTTCACTCAAACTCATGTCCATCGAGTAGGTGATGCCATCCAGCCATCTAGTCCTCTGTCGTCCCCTTCTCCTCCTGCCCCCAATCCCTCCCAGCATCAGAGTCTTCTCCAATGAGTCAACTCTACGCATGAGGTGGCCAAAGTACTGGAGTTTCAGCTTTAGCATCATTCCTTCCAAAGAACACCCAGGGCTGATCTCCTTTAGGATGGACAGGTTAGATCTCCTCGCAGTCCAAGGGACTCTCAAGAATCTTCTCTAACACCACAGTTCAAAAGCATCAATTCTTCGGCGCTTGGCTTTCTTCAGAGTCCAACTCTCACATCCATACATGACCACTGGAAAAACCAAAGCCTTGACTAATGGACCTTTGTTGGCAAAGTAATGTCTCTGCTTTTCAATATGCTATCTAGGTTGGTCATAACTTTTCTTTCAAGGAGTAAGCGTCTTTTAATTTCATGGCTGCAGTCACCATCTGCAGTGATTTTGGAGCCCAAAAAAATAAAGTCTGACACTGTTTCCACTGTTTCCCCATCTATTTCCCATGAAGTGATGGGACCAGATGCCATGATCTTCATTTTCTGAATGTTGAGCTTTTAGCCAAATTTTCATTGTGTATATGTACCATAACTTCTTTATCCATTCATCTATCGGTTCACATCGAGATGGCTTCCATGTGTTAGCTATTCTGGTTTCCTCAGGGTATATGCCTAGTAGTAGAATTTCTGGGTCATATGGTAGTTTTATTCATAGATTTTGAAGGAATTTCCATACTGTTCTCCATAGTGGCTGTATCAATTTGCATTCCCATCAACAGGACAAGAAGGTTCCCTTTTCTCCATACCCTTTCCAAGATTTATTGTTTGTAGATTTTTGATCATGGCCATTCTGACCCATGTGAGGGGATGCCTCACTATAGTTTGGATTTGCATCTCTCTAATAATAGTGATTAAACAGTGATATCTTAAGGATCAGAGAATGTCAGCAAGAGGAGGAAAAAAGAAGCAATGAGGACATTCAGCCCAGCTGATTGAATTGCAAGCACAGGGAAGTGGCTGCCTAAATGTTAGAAGGCAGTTTATATTGTTCTTTCTTAGGATTTTCCTGTTTTCATTTTTAAGTGGTGAGACTTACAAAAGGAGATAAAACTCAGTTCTAAGCGCCTAACTTTCTTATCTAAATGATGGCAAAATTCTGTAACATCAAGAATCCACAGGTTCTGAATAAAAAGGTGGCTGGTGGCTCAGACTGTAAAAATCTGCCTGCAGTGTGGAAGACCTGGATTTGATCCTTGGGTTGGGAAGATCCCCTGAAGAAGAAAATGGCCACATACTCCAATTCATCCCTGGAGAATTCCATGGACAGAAGGGCCTCACAGAGTACAGTCCCTGGGGTTGCAAAGTGTCGGATGCTACTGAGCGACTAATACTTTTTTATATCTTTAAGTATTTGTATACACACACTTGTATACCTGATGTATATTTGAGGATTACAGGATTTAAAAAAAAAAAAACAATTTAAGTAATACATTTAAAATTCACTATTTAGCAGTAAGAAGAAAAGGATATCTGTCATGAAAGTGAAATTGTTGAGGATATCCTCTATATTCGGCACTGAATCAAGATTTAGGGTAATTAGGGTGATCCAAGGTATATATTGGATCTGGAGCTGGATAAGACTGTGATCGAGCAGTGTAGACAATGATAGCATGCAGACATGACAGTTCTAGACAGCATTTCAGTCTTCCTTTGGTATGGAATAAAAGTTTGGAAAGTATTCAGAAAAAATAAACATACAGTGTCAAGGAAAATCTCAAGGGATATACGGAACTTAATTTGGTTCTTGAAGTGTAGTTAGAATTTGAGTTGGGTGCATTCGGGACAATCGGAGTGAGCAAGGGACTGCCCTGGTGGTCCAGTGGTTAAAATCCACCGATGTAGGGGACACGGGTTCAGTCACTGGTTCGGGAGGACCCCACATGCCATGGGGCAACTAAGCTCATGTGCCGTAACTACTGAAGCCCACTCATCCTAGGGCCTGTGCTCTGCAACAAGAAAAGCCACGGCAGTGGGAAGCCCGAACATGGCAACTAGAGAGTGGCCTTTGCTTGTCGCAACTAGCGAAAGCCCACATGTGGCAATCAAGACCCAAAACACAGAAAAATAAACAAATACAATTTTTAACAATTCTAAAAGATAAAATAAAGCAAGGTGAGCTAAATAACAAGGGTGAAGCATGGCTTTCCCTGGGAACTGTCCACAGACAAACTCAACTTATAGCAGGGTCTGGGCATGGAGGGGAATATTACATACGTCATGTGCTTAGGCTTGGCTCTCATATTTAGGGAAATGAAAACCAGGTTGAGGTGGGAAGAGGTGAGGGCTGCATTTATTTTCACAGAACTATTATGGGTTGCCAAAGGTGGCATATGATAACAAAACAGTATTTTCAGAAGTTGATTCTGGAGGTGGTTTGCAGCCTGTGTTATAGGAAAAGTACCTTCTGTTAGGGAGGTAAGCCAAGATTTCTGACTCTAATCTAGTTAAGAGGTGCTAAGAGCTTGCACTTGGGCTGTGAATGGTGAAGACAAAAACCAAATCTGAGAGAGATATTTTAAGGAGGAAACTTAGAGGCTCAGTGATAGGTTGAATATATGAGACAGAGGTGAAAGACAAGGATAAGAGATTGACTTCCAGCTCTATTTCCAATCATTGCAAGCATGATGTTACTATGTTTCATAGAAGAGAGTTTGTGAATATAAATAAATCAGCTTAGTCTAGGCTTTAGTGATATTCAGGACCACATGTTTCTGAATGCTTTTAGAACATGCAGGTGTTATTCTTAGACTGGGAAATTAGAGTTCCTTCCAGAAGGGAGAGAGAAGGTTTGAGTAACATTCATGGAGTACCCTCTGTGAGCCAGAGGTTGGGCTTTGTGCCTCCACATGACAATTTACCTGGGCTTCCCAGGTGGTACTAGTGGTAAAGAATCTGCCTCCCAATGCAAGAGACGCAAGGCATGTGGGTTCAATCCCTGGATTGAGAAGATTCCCCTGGAAGAGGACATGGCAACCCACTCTAGTATTCTTGCCTGAAGAATTCCATCAACAGAGGAGTGTGGTAGGCTACAGTCCATGGGGTCTCAAAGAGTCAGACACAACTGAGCATGCACACACACACACACACACATGGCATTTTACCTAGCCTTCACTGTGAAAGTAATTGTCAATCACTAAGCACTAGGCACTTCCCTGGTGGCTCAGGCGGTAAAGTGTCTGCCTACAACACTGGAGACGCGGGTTCAATCCCTGGGTAGGGAAGATCTCCTGGAGAAGGAAATGGTAACCCACTCCAGTATTCTTGCCTGGAGAATCCCATGGACCAAGAAGCCTGGTAGGCTACAGGCCATGGGTTCGCTAAGAGTCAGACACGACTGAGTGACTTCACTTTGAAGCACTAGTATGGGCTTCCCAAGTGGAGTTAGAAGTAAAGAACATGCCTGCCAATGCAGGAGACTTAAGAGACTCGGGTTTGATCCCTGGGTCAGGAATATCCTCTGGGGAAGGAAATGGCAACCCACTGTGGTACTGTTGCCTGAAGAATCCCATGGACAGAGGATTCTGATGGGCTACCATCCATGGGATCGCAAAGAGTCAGACACAACTGAATCGACTTAGCACACATGCAAGCATTATTATGTATGAGATTCTGCACTAAACATATTTATACAGATTTTTTAAAATTCATTTAATTTTTATAAAAAACGTCTTACAAGATAGGTATCATTATATCCATTTTGACAATTCAGAAACTGGCCAAAGCTTGTATATACTTTGTCCAAGATTATACAACTACTGCCTTAGTTGTTGAACAGAAACACTTACAGAATATGGTTGGTCTAACTTATGACTAAATTAAGACACAAGCAATTGCCAAAGCCCTAGGTTTAAAGGAAGTGATAGCATTTGTAAAACCACTGAAATGAAAGCAGGTTTCATTCTCTTTGTTTCTCTCTACAATCTATTCCATGCAGACTCCATTCAGACAGGCCTCCCTAACACTCAGCTCTGATGGTGCATATCCCATCACTTTCACAGCTTCTGCTAGCTCTTTACTATATTTATAGCACTTTCTGGGAAGCATAAAGACGTAAGAAAGTACATTCAGTTTGTTTAAAGGCAAGCAGGGGACTTCCCTGGTGGTCCAGTGGCTAAGACTCTATGTTCCCAAGGCAGGAGGCCCCCGGTTCAACCCCTGGTCAGAGAAGTAGAGCACACGTGCTGCAACTAAAGGACCCATGTGCCCCAACTAAGAGTCGGCGCAGCCAAATACATAAATAAATATTTTTTAAAAATAAAGGTTATCAGGAGTGTGTCAGTCAAGACCAGATCAACTTTAAACTGAAATCTTCATACAATAGTTCAAGAACGAAGTATAGATCATACTAAATATAGAAATGGTCAGAGGTAGATATCTTCTATTTAACCTAGGCAGATAATCAATAAATTAATAAATATATTCATATAATTGCTTAACGTTAAAATGCCAAAAGAGTACAGAAGCTGAAGCTACGTATAAGAAGCTTATATATATGTGTGTGTGTGTGTGTGTGTGTGTGTGTATATGTATTCTTCTGGAAACATGAGAACTTTTTTTTTTTTAATTTTGAGTTTTGTTTCATGAACCAAACACTCACAGAACCCTGGAGATCATGGTTTATAGCAAATAAAGCTGAAGTTAGCCAGAAGCCTCAGGTCTTGGGAAAGTTTAGTAAGCTAAGAAGCACCCTGAGAAGCTCCATTTCTCTCTGACTCTGCATTAAACCCTTCCGTGCTCGTGCTCTGAGTAGAAGGTGGGGTTTGAAGACATTTATAGCTTATAAAGTGCTTTGTTGTAGTGACAAAAGAGTCATCTTCAGGTTCACATTGACCTTAAGAGGAAGATGCTAGGGTCATGTTGTCTGAACTGAACTGCACCTGAAATCCTCAGATTATACAAGCAGAATTTATTCAGACACAGTGTCTTCTTTCCTATAAAAAGAAAGGCCTAATTTCTTATAAGACTAGGATCAGGATCAAGACCAAAAATAAGTGTATAACTGGAGATTTATGGGGCTAGAAATGTAAATTTTCAGTGTCAGACCCAAGAAACAAAAGAAAACAAGAAAAGCAAAATGGAATATAAAACAAGAAAAACATTTCAAGATGCTTTGATTATCACTAAGACACTATTAGCAATGGTAACTCTGAGGAGAGTCATTCCCATAGAATGAAAAAGGCAGAAGATATTAAATAGGGGAAAGAGAAGAGGAGTCAAATAAAGAAACTTAAAATCTCTAAAAGCTTTTATATCAGGAAAGGAGGCAGTGCATAATTTTATAGTGTTCACATTTTAAATACACAATTTAAAAAATCCTGCAATGTTCACTGCAGCACTGTTTGCAACAGCCAGGACATGGAAGCAACCTAAGTGTCTATCAACATGGGAATGTGTAAAGAAGATGTGGGCCATGTAGACAATGGAATACTACTCAGCCATAAAAAGGAGCGAAATTGTGCCATTTGCCAAGACGTGGATGGACCTAGAGACTGTCATACAGACTAAAATGAGTCAGAAAGAGAAAACCAAACGTTGTATATTAACACAAATACATGGTGGGGCAGATGGACTTATGAGCAAAGAAGGAATAGAGACACAGACGTAGAGAACAAATGTACGGATACCAAGAAGGGAGGGATGGGGAACACGTGTATACCTGTGGCAGATTCATGTTGATATATGGCAAAACCAATACAATATTGTAAAGCTAAAAAATAAAATAAAAAAAGAAGGGAAGGGTAGGTGGAATGGATTGGGAGATAGGAACTGACATATATACACTGCTGCTGCTGCTAAGTTGCTTCAGTCGTGTCCGACTCTGTGCGACCCCATAGATGGCAGACCACCAGGCTCCCCCGCCCCTGGGATTCTCCAGGCAAGAACACTGGAGTGGGTTGCCATTTCCTTCTCCAATGCATGAAAGTGAAAAGTGAAAGATATATTGCTGCTGCTGCTGCTGCTAAGTTGCTTCAGTCGTGTCCGACTCTGTGCAACCCCATAGATGGCAGCCCACCAGGCTCCCCCGTCCCTGGGATTCTCCAGGCAAGAACACTGGAGTGGGTTGCCATTTCCTTCTCCAATGCATGAAATGGAAAAGTGAAAGTGAAGTTGCTCAGTCGTGTCCGACTCTTAGCGACCCCATGGACTGCAGCCCACCAGGCTCCTCCATCCATGGGATTTTCCAGGCAAGAGTACTGGAGTGGGGTGCCATTGCCTTCTCCGATATATGCACTACCATGTATAAAATAGACAACTAATGATAACCAACTACACAGAACAGGGAACTCTACTCAGTGCTCTGTGGTAACCTAAATGAAAAAGAAATCCAAAAAAGAGGGACCATATATATACATAGAGCTGATTCACTTTGCTGTACAGCAGAGACTACTAACACAGCATTTTAATGCAACTATACTCCAATAAAAAAAAAAGAAACTGAAAATGGGAAAAAAAAAAACACATTTGAAATGTATTAATGATGGGAAATAACTTGAAATACAAGGAAGAAACAAATTCTGACATTCTCCAAATTCAGTTTGCAGTAAAATAAAGATATAACTAACAAAAATGTACTCCGTGGGGAAAATAAGAGGAATAGAGTTATATAAGATCTGAAACAAAAATTAAATTTTGTATAGACGCTTAGAAAAGAAAACTAATATTTTAATGAGCACAAGGTTTTTAATAAATAAAATAGGTATGGTCTTCTTAAAACTGAGAAATCAATGTGTTTAAGTAATTCACATGTATAGTTTAAATCATTGTTAGACGTTTTATTATAATACCCAATCACTTCGAAAAAATAAAACTGTCTTTCAAAATTGAGGAAATTTCAAATGTAAATATAATTTAACTGAGTAATAGCTGAAAATGATTGAAGAAAATGTGTTCATTAAAAAAAAAGTACTTAATTGTACTTTTGAAATACAAGTCACAGTTTGTTTTTCTCATTATCCCGTGTGTATGTGTGTGTGTATGTGTACTTACGAAAAATTTTAAATGGTGTGTGTGTTGGGGAAGACTGCTCAGGGGCACTACACAGAAACTTATTTGCTTAAGTGATACACTGCTCTCTACTGTTTAATTCCCACAATGCAAGAACAATTTGTCCTATAAATAAGATGACCCATACACTAGGTGTAAAGAGAAAACGAAGTCAATGGGGGGAAACTTCAGCCCCATAAATGTTTTTGTACTAAACGGTAAAAAAATGGTTATTCTTAAAAATGTGCATTCTAATTAGTTTCCAGAAATACAACATGAAATACTAGAGGTACCACCTAATAAATATGTTTATCCCAGAAGTTATTTGAAGCAGCTTTTTCAATTATGCAAGCCAGGGAGAGTGCAAAGATTTCCCAGGAAAGACCAAGTGACCTTTCTTCATTGTCAATGCCATTCATGGTTAGCATTTACATCCACACCTGTATCCCTCAATCTATGACTTAATGAAAGAGCAAGACAACAACACATTGTAAATAAGGGTTAAGTGAGTTCTTAGAATCATCAAGAACTAAAATATGGACACGCCTGCATCTCTACTTAGCTGTGTGGTCATTAATGATTTGCTTAAATTTTCTTGGTCTTAGTATCTTCACTATAAAATTAAGTCTTTGAATCACATTATTCATGGTTCTATCCTTTTTAAGCCTAATAGATTCTACACTCAAAATAAATACAGAATATGTCGAATAATAAATTCTACCAAAATAGAGTTTCAGGGCAGAGAGCTAGCTGAGCTCTACCCAGTCAATCTTCCAAGCTCACTGCCCATTCACAGCCACGGTGCCTTGTTACCTTTCTAGAACTCCACAGAGCACAGTTTGAAAGCCTCATGACAGTACTATCTCTAAGGTTAGCTCTAAAATTCTGGACCCTCTGAGGTCAAATTCGACTCTGACCTTTATCCCTTTGGGAGCCACACATGAGATGAGTGGCTCCCATGATGCTATGCTAACTTGGACTTAGTCTAAAAGTCAAGATGGCCTTCTAAGACTCATCAGAGAGCATGGGACACGGCGTGTTCATCAAGAGTGAGTGGAAGAGATACATTCTCTGATGTTACTCACTGTGATCTGACACCAAACACAATGCAGTCCCGTCAAGCCCTGGTAACATTTGACCGTTTTGTGGCACTTATCACACTTGGTTGGGCAGTTGCCTTCAACCCAGTAATGATGCATCACCTAGAACAGAACGAGAGCACTGCAGTGAGAAGAAGCATCCATTAACAACACACTCCCAAAGCCAGCATGGCCATGCACTCACATCAGTGTTCTTCTTGGACTTCACGTAAGTCTTGATACATGAAGGAGGCGCTCTAGCCACGCAGCGCTCATGGACTGTGTACTTGCAAACTGTAAGAAAACACATACACAAATTCAGAGCTCATCCTGGCCCAGACTGCAATTTTACAGAGAAAGAGTGACATTAACAGAACCTTGTTTCATAGCCGCTGCTCCCTAATCAATCCAATCAGCGGCATCAAGAAAAAGTCCAAGTCTACTGTTTTGACCATGGAATACAAAAGGCCAATTAGTACAGGAAATATTACGCATGTGAAAAACCAAGACTCTTCTATCATGGCATAGCAGGAAATGCTTAATTAAATCAGGCCTCACTCAAATTTTTCACAATAATTCCCAGATGACAAAAATATTAAAGACAAATTGATGACTGCCAAATGGCTTGGTGTCATTTGTTAGAAGGAAAAGATCTATATTTTACAGAGTATAGGCATGAGAGCAGCTGGCAGGCATGGGAGTAAAAGCCCATGAGTTTCTGCTGTTTTGTCTATTGATTTATCTAAATCTTAAATAGCTGGTTAGTCTATTTCCAGAGAATAGATTTCCTCATACATGCCAGGCCTTCAGTTAAACTTCATCCTTCATAGCCATCATGGCAATCTGTCTCCAAAAGGAAAAACCTTTGCTAGACAGCATATGGTGTGTGTGTGTGTGTGTGTGTGTGTGTGCGAGCATGCATGTGTGCATGTGTATGTATGTATTTTATGATATATAGATGCAAAAATTAATATATATGTACAAATGTGTATATATACACATATACAAAGATATACATGTGTATATATATTTATATTTTGTGTATATATATACACAAAATTAATATGTATATGCGAATATGTATGGGTTTCCTTGGTGGCTCAGATGGTAAAGAATCCATCTGCAATGCTGGAGACCTGGGTTCAATCCCTGGGTTGGGAAGATTCCCTGGAGGAGGGCAGGGCAACGCATTCCAATACTCTTGGCTGAAGAATCCCCATGGACAGAGGAGCCTGGCAGGCTATAGTCCATGGATTTCCAAAGAGTCAGACACGACTGAGCGACTAAACACAAATATGCATATATTCACAAATACAAATATATATATGGGTGTGTGTGTGTAAAATGTGACATAAAGCCAACATATACAGTTTATTGGCATCTGTAAATCACTACATGGCTTGATTTTGAGTATAACTCAGGGTCTTATAAAGATATTCTTTAATAAAATACTGGTTTCTAATTAAGAGTAACAAATGCATAAATACAGGGAATAAAAATTAAGTAAAAAAGCAACCAGGTAGCTCTCTCAACAAAACAAAAAGAAATTAACCACTGCATGGAATTAGAATGAAAAAAATACTAAGTTCACATAATACTTATATAGTAAAACTCTTCCCCAATAGCCACATCTGTGACTCCCTTTGGCAACAGTGAGGAAGAAAATATAGTTTCTCTTCCCTTCCCTAATGGTAATAATGTTGTATATTACATTTGCTACACTTACCAGTTAGAATTTGTGAGTAAGATTCTCACTCTTACATGACACTGCCCACATTATTTGAGAATTACCATTTTGTTTCATAAGCTCCCATCAATAGAAAATACTCTGAAAAATTATTTTCCTTAAAAATAATAAATCCTTGAAAATAAATTACTTCCTTTGTACATGGAGAATGTTATGGGGTAACCAGCCTCTTAAGTGTGGCCACCAGAAACAGCCCTCTGAAGTGGTATGACATAATTTTATGTTACTTTATCAAAATCTGTAAACATTTAAAAGCATCCTAAAATATGGTTTTTAATGTCAAATAAAACATCTGAAAGTCTTCTCCCAATTATGCTACCAAAGAAGCCATTAGCTAGAATTAATATCTGAAAAGTACGTATTATATGGAAACCAGGTAAGAAATTAGATTTATTATAAATGCACAAAAATGGGATGTGTCCAATAAACCTGACAGGTTTTGTGAACATACACTGCAGACAAGGGTTTGGTTGGACAACGTGCTGGACTGAGACAAAGTCACCCTTAGTGAGGAGGACTCAGTATTCCCCCTGTTTTAGCAGAAGTATCACAGAATGCAAAAGTTCCTCAGGAGTACATGCTGTTGGTTTAAAAATTCTTAAGTGCCTTTTATAAATTGATGCAAGCATTATCTGAAAATTCTAGTGGGCAGTATTTCGTAGAAGAAAATAAATATTGCAAAGTTAAGTGTGCTGAAATAAAAATAATGGCTGCAATTCATGAACGGGCAAAACTTTGCATTCTAATACCTGTTGACCATATATGAAGAACTTCTCCATGATAGAATTAAAACTCATGTGTCTGAGGTACAAGGTTAGTTTTTATTCCTTGTGATTTCTTAATCTGAGTGCAAACTGATCATGTAATTATTTTTATTTATTTATTTTTTTAATTTTACTTTATTTAACTTTACAATATTGTATTGGTTTTGCCATATATCAAAATGAATCTGCCACAGGTATACATGTGTTCCCCATCCCAAACCCTCCTCCCTCCTCCCTCCCCATACCATCCCTCTGGGTCGTCCCAGTGCACCAGCCCCAAGCATCCAGTATCGTGCATCAAACCTGGACTGGCGACTCGTTTCATATATGATATTATACATATTTTAATGCCATTCTCCCAAATCATCCCACCCTCTCCCTCTCCCACAGAGTCCAAAAGACTGTTCTATACATCAGACACACACGATCATGTAATTATTTTTAAAAGACTGAAAGGAATAAGCTCATTATAGGAAAACAATGTGAATAAAGCAACTAACTTGGGGAAAAAAGGACAAATATGCGTAAATGTAAGATATAAGTATGAGAGGCCAGTGGAAATTTTCCTAATACTCGCAGAAGCAATGAGAATCATGAATAAACTAAATTACAGTGGAAAGAAAATGGCTTGTGAGTTGGAAAATGTCCTTATTCCTTTCCCAAGGAGAGGGCTTTCCAAAACTGAAGGAAGTTAAAACTAGAATGACCTAAGCCTTCAGAAACATATTACAGGGAGATATAAATCATAGGTACAGGAAGGGTCAGGTTAATTTCTTGACTCTGTCTGCAAACAGGACTGTGCCATGAAATCAACCTTTCCTCACCGGAGGTGATGATGTCCAGGCAAAGGAAACATACTCACAGGAGCAGCAGAGGCCCTGCTTCCCTACTCCGATCAGCATGTTCAGGCAAAGATTGCAGTACGCAGGTTTGTTAAAGTGCTTGAGTCGCCACACATGCTGTCCGTCATCCTTCACATTCTGCACAGGACATAAGAGAAACAGATTTCACTTAATGAAATAAACAGTGGAATAAGAAAATGCCAATAAAATTCAGAGCTGGACGGCAGCATTTGAAGACAATCTGTTATTTCATCCCTGACTTTCTGCAGGATCGCCACAGAGTCTAGAAAAACACATGTGCTCTAGTGGAATGAGATCCTGCTAACAAATCTCAGATGCTACAGCAACCCACAGATTCTCACCTAATGTCAACAGTTCAACAGGAGGTCCCGAACCAGCATCACGGTCAGCCCAACTGAGCACTGCTGAGAACAGAGGCGTGTCTGCCTCACCTGGATATCTTATTTTTAGGACAATTCCATAAACAAATACGTGAATAAAAAAAGACAAAATATTCTTGAGTGGAAGATTCTGAGAGGTGAAAGCCTAGACAGAATATATTAACATTTGATCTTCCAGACCAAAGGATCAAACCTGGGTCTCCTGCACTGCAGGCAGATGCTTTTTTTTTTTTTTTTAACTTTACATAATTGTATTAGTTTTGCCAAATATCAAAATGAATCCGCCACAGGCATACATGTGTTCCCCGTCCTGAACCCTCCTCCCTCCTCCCTCCCCATACCATCTGTCTGGGTCGTCCCAGTGCACTAGCCCCAAGCATCCAGTATCATGCATCGAACCTGGACTGGCATCTACTGAATTGAGCTACCAGGGTAGCTCCAAAGCCTTGCTTAATAGTAGGAATATACAAATTTCATGATGGTGATTAGGTCTTTCTTATAAGGAAGTAGAGGGGTAGGATGGGATGAAAACATAAGACTTAAAAGTAAGTTACTGATGGTATTCTAAGGCTTAAGTTGGGGGATTCCTTACATGTTATAATTTACATTTATATATTTTTGTATGCCTCCAATAGTTAAATTTTAAAAAATAAGTATTTGTAAGGCTCTAATTAATTTTTCTTTACTTCTCTTTTGCAAAACATGAATGATTATAAGAAAATAAAAAAATGTGAATGAATTTAATTTCATGGAAAAAATGGCAAAATATTAACACTGTTATTGTCTTTATTCATAACAATCTCTATCATTTTTTACCACAATAAAATCCTGAGTTTAATTAATCCAAAATCTTGGCAAAACTGTAATTATCATTTATTCTTCTAAAATTCTATATAATATTACAATAGCTATCCTCTATCAGATACCTAATTACATCTGCATCATCCAAAACTGAAGTGAAACAAAATAATAGGATGCTTACAAATCTCTTGAATTCCTTACAAGGAGGTCAAGATACTAAATGAAGTTACTATACATTTATCACTTTTTTCACCATCATTTTCTGTATTAACATGTACTCCTTGTACATCATTCACCAAATTGTATCCAACTCAGATTAATTTTAGACATCATTTATTGGGATTCTATAGAAACCACTGCAGGTCTCGATTCTTCAGGTCAGTCAAGTTGCCATATTTCTTGGAACACACAGACCTAATAATTTTTTGAGCACCTATTATGCACTGAGTCACTAATACAAATTCTGTGGGAGTGAAATAATATAAACATGTCCTGATCATCTTGTTTCTCTAAATAATACAATATTAATAGTAATGCTTCCTGACCACTTTTTCCTATTCCTAGTCAAGACATAAACCACCAGATTTGAAGCACTCAATTAAATTCATAGTAACTAATTCTTACATTAGAACCAGAAATGTCAAATTTGCATCATAATATGAAGCATTAATGGAAATGCTTCCTGGGAGATAGTTCTCCATGGGTCTCTTGATCATCTGCACATTTTGTAAGCAGAAGAACTGTCCTCTTTCAACAATGTACAGCCTTGCATTGTAGAGACATATCTCCCTCCAGAGCAGAGGGCAGGTTTACTTACAGTCTGATATAATGAAAATAATTTCTCTTTTATAGACAAAGGTTAAGCAAGCTTGTTTACTGCATATGATAATAGCTTCCCCGGTGGCTCAGACCGAAAAGAATCTGCCTGCAACATGGGAGACCTGGGTTTGATGCATGGGTGAAGAAGATCCCTTGGAGAAATTAAATGGCTACTCACTCCAGTATTCTTGCCTGGAGAATCCCATGGTCAGAGGAATCTGGTGGGCTACAGTCCATGGGGTTGCCGAGTCAAACATGACTGAGTGACTAACACTTTTCATTTCACTTTAGTTACCCCAAGCCAGAGAGTTCTCGGCTTTGATGTTGTTACTTGGGCCTCTGCATCACCCCAAGAGACTTTGCAGGCCTGGAGAGCTAGATCAGCTCTGAGACTCTTACTGCTTCTTTGCGGTGAGGCAGCAATCTTGGTTTCTGACCCAGACACTCACGTCCTCTGCCAGCACCCACAGAACTGTGGCAAGTTCATTTGTTCACATACAAGTAGGTAACTCTTAGAACCTTCACAGTTCTTGATAATACTCAGCTTCATTTTCCCAACAAAAGACTCACAAGCTCTCCACAAAAACACTTCTGCAGAAGGTGTCATGGAGAGGACATCTCAAGACAATGGGGTTTCATTGTTTTCCCCAAAACTTAATAAGTAGCTTTTATAGTAATTTCTGAATCCAATTCTGGTTTGCTTGAGTCATAAGATTTCTAGTATCTTCGTTATATGAATGGAATGCTTTACGCAAGCATGTACTTAGTCGTGTCGGATTCCTTGTGACCCCCATGTAGCCTGCCAGGCTCCTCTCCTTGGCATTTCCCCAGTAAAAATACTGGAGTGGGTTGCCATTTCCTTCTCCAGGGGATCTTCCCAACCTGGGGATCAAACCTGTTACTCTTGCATCTTCTTCATTGACAGGAGGATTCTTTACAGAGTCACCTGGGAAGGCCAGGTGGGAAAGCTTTATATATTTGCTTAATTCTGCTATAGTTTATAATAAACTGTCTATATTTAAAATTTTTCTATTCTTTCAAATAAGAATAAGGTAGCCTGATACTAAAAGATTAAGAGATAAATTTTTTAAAATATATATTGATAAATTTAGCATTAAATGTTCATAGGATCAATGCTTAAAAAACATTTTTAAGTGAAAAAGAGAAAGGAAAATTTAGTTCTCATATGTATGACTGTTCTCATAATCCCTGTCATTTTATTTTTAAATGAGTGTCCATTCCATGTGAATAAGCCTCCTCCCGTGGAAGAACACATATGGACTAAGTTAGCTGGCATTTTCCTTATCAAAAAATAAACAAGTCTGAACGTGGGTGTTCTGTCAATCAGAACACTTAGCCATGTTACAGGCTGTCACTGATGTACAAATCCATTATCCAGACATAAAACGCTTTACCAAAAACAAATTAAATAGCTTTATAGCTCTTAGCCGGATACATTGCCAAACTATGCAAAGGATGAAATATGTATGTGACTTCAAGAGAAGAAATTGAAACCAGGAGCCAACTACTTCTCAGCAGTGCAAATTACACTCCAACGCTCTGTATTTTCATGTCTTGTCTTGTTTGTCTTATTTAGATGGTAAACTTGGTGGGGGCGGGGGAGGATGGGCCCCTTACTATATTCCATCAGCGGGGACAGCATATGCCTATTAGTACTTCTATTGCAAATAAATATTTATTGTCATAGAAAGGAATTCATTTTTCTAAAAAAGCAATGAAGAGCCAATCTGGAAGGCTTCATTCCTGGCCTCTGATGAAAATGTGGATAAGCCATTTCACCTTTATTTTCCTCTCTAATAAAATGACAGTAACCACTTTCCTCACCCAGACCGTGCTGTGAGGTTTCATTATACAATACCTGTGAAGTCAATTTAGCTCCTCAGAAGATTGGTGTTACATAAACAGCAAATATTATTACCATCATTGGGTTGAGTTGTGTAACATCCCAGCATTTCAGCTAAAAGATTTGAGAAGGATGTTTGTAGATTTAAAATGGCTTATTTCATAAAAATTGTGTTCTATTTTTTTCCATCATTAGACATTACTCTTAACAAAAATGTATTCCTGATATTTAGTAAACACTGTATTTTATAATGAAGTAGTTCAGTTCTGTGCTGACGTCAGAGAAATGTTTAATGAAATCCAGGAAAATTCAGAGCGGCATCAGGGTCTTCCTCACCTTTTAATTCCTTTTGACCTTTTAAGTCAAAAGGAAGTTTCAAAGAGAAGAATGCTCTTTGGAAAATATTGAAAACTATTTCTTTATCTAGTGATTTGTAAAGTTTTAGCTTTTTCCCCTTAAATACCTCCAGGATTGTACATAGTGCTCAAGTGAACTAGGAATGTTATAAATATCATTATGTTCTAAAGATGGAGAAGGAAACGGCAACCCACTCCAGTGTTCTTGCCTGGAGAATCCCATGGGTGGAGGGGCCTGGTGGGCTACAGTCTATGGGGTTGCAAAGAGTCGGACACAACTAAGCAACCTACACACACACACACACACACACACACACACACACACACACCTTTTCTAAAAATGTCATGGAGAAATTTCACTGATGTCAAAGCCAGAATGCTCCCATTCCCCTGCTAAGCTCATTTCAACTGCCTTCAATTACAACACATAGAGAGCTAAGGTTGCAAATGGATTCCAACTCAATCAACAATAAGCACCATTAAATTATCTTACTTTTCTGTTCAAGGTCTCAAAAAAATATAACAATACAAAAGAAACTTCCCTTTAGACAAAAAGAAAATGTAGAGAGAAGTTTTAAAATTCTGAGCAGAGCTACAACCAACTATCCTTCTCCAGATCGCACATTCTGAAATCAGGCTCAGACCCTGATAATCTTATGGTTCAAATGCCAATTCAACAGACTGTAACATCACATGGTTATTTTCCTTGAATGACCTGATGTGGAATCTCAAGAATGGTTGCATTTATCCAGCTTCATAACTCCTTTCCTGATTGAGCAATGTATAAACAGCAGAGCAACACTGCAACCAAATTAAAAAAATAGAGTGTGAAACATTACTTTTCCAAATACAGCTTAGAATACATCATCTTCTGCTCTCCATTCATATTCACCAGGGGACAATCTTCATCAGAAATCAAACCAAACAATACTTTTACTTTATTGAATCAGGCACAAAAATACATATACCAAAACATTAAAAACAATGGCAAAGTTTACACTGTAAACTGCCTATAGGGTTTAAAAACCAGGACTCTGAACAAAAATAAAGAAGTCAAAATAAATAACCATTCAAAAATCACACAGGCCAGATTTGGCACCAACAATCCAAGACTAAGAATTTAAGGTATCCTTATTTTAAGCCAGGCTTCTATTTAAATCTGTATTCCAGTTTTTATGATAGTGTGAATTTAGAAACTTTCTTTGAAAAATCTAACAATGATCCCAGATCAAAGATTTCAGGAATTGGAGCATCATTAATTGGGGCTTCCCAGGTGGCACGAGTGGTAAAGAACCTGCCTGCCAATGCAGGAGACATAAGAGACGTGGAATCAATCCCTGGGTTGGGAAGATCCTCTAGAGGAGGAAACAGCAACCCACTCCAGTATTCTTGCCTGGAGAATCCCATGGACAGAGGAGCCTGGCAGGCTACAGAACAAAGGTTCGCAGAGAGTCAGACACGACTGAGCAACTTAGGACACGCTCACAGCATCATTAATTATCTTGTTCATCTAGTACAACAAACCTTTGAACTGAAAGAACATTAGAAAAGGAAAGGGATATTCCTGACTAACTTCTTTGAACACGTCCAGAGAAGATGACTGTCTAGCAACAAAATCACCTGGTCAGTTCATAACCAAGCTGGTTATTGTTGTTGTTTAATCGCCAAGTCATGTCCAACTCTTTGTGACCCCATGAACTGTAGCCCACCAGGCTCCTCTGTCCACAGGATCTCCCAGGCAAGAATACTGGAGGTGGGTTGCTATTTTCTTCTCCAAACCAAGTCAGGGTGAAGGCCAATTTGATAATGTTAACTGCCATTCTATCATCTCTTCATTGGTCCTTACTGGAATGATCTAATTGATCTATTTTTTTTTAATCAGACTTTTCTTTCCAAAATGATTTAAAACCAGTTAAAACTCATTGTATTTTATGACAGAATATATAATATGTAATTTGTGATATGGCATAATAACAATAGAATAAATCAGGGGTCAGCAAACTATGGCCCTTGGGTCAAACATAGCCAACAAGCTATTTTTGTAAATAAAGTTTTATTAGAACACAGCCCTGCTCTCTCAGTTAGGTGCTGTCTGTAGTTGCTTTTGCACCTCAGGGGCACAGTCTGGCAGTTGCAACAGAGACTTTATGACCCACAAACTTTAAACTATTTGCTATCTGTCCTTTAATAGGCGAAGTTTGTCATCATTCTGAGTTTATTGTTAGACACAGTTATTTTAATAAATTTTATCCATTCAAAGTAAGATTAAAAAAAAACATATTCTTAATTGAGATGAATGCTGAAGGAAGAATGACTCAGTGTCATACATAATTTTTTTATTGTAATCAAATGCCCCCCCCCCAAATGACAGACTATATCATTTTATACTGGGTCTCATGAAGTTTGAAGGACTCCTTCTAAGGGAAGGAAAATGACTCTTACCCTCTAGCATTTGATAAAGAACAAGGTTTTGATAAACTACGATTCTGCTTTTGGCACCAAAATAGGTATAATGTAAAACAGTGTAGTTTTAAAGATCCTGTTGGTGGAGAAAACTGAACTCCAGTAAAATCACAGCTGCTCTGCGTAACATTACAAATGAGGACTGTTCTCCCAGGACAATTTTCTATCTGTGTAATTGGGGACATACACCATGGTCATTTTCAAATACACTGTGGTATTTAACAGGCACTATCAATTAGCATCTACTCCCTGAGCTCATAATAGACAATAGACAAGAGTATATAGGACAACAATAAGACAGGCCTCATATTAAGTGGCTGAATTCAACTTAAAACTTCTAGATTTCTAATCTGAAAAGTAAAAGTAGGGGGTAGGATACCGGGGAAATGGCTCCATGAATTAAATTCTCTACAGGTAATAATATAACATATTAATTGCCTACAGAAAAGGAAATAAATCTCAATTACTAAAAAGAAAAGGCCCTCATCACTCAGTTGTCATTCCTGGTTTGTAAAACACTTACCATGTCTGGGAATTAAAAAGCTCTTTTTAACAAATAGATGCTCTGATTTGTGAATATAATTAATGGCTTATCTATTTTACAAAAGACAATATTAAAAACATTATCAGCTTTTTTTTTTTTTTTTTAAGAAGTGAAGAAAACACTCTCAGAATTGTTCTTCAAAGGGAAAACATCCAATCTCATAGGCCATCTACAAATGTTAAACAATGTAGCCCTGCCATCTAGTGGCCATCACTGGGAACGCAGCTCAGGTTTCTTTGAACCCTGAATTTCTCCCATTAAGCACTTGCTTGGAAAATCCCATGGACGAAGGAGCCTGTTAGGCTGCAATCCATGGGGTCGCGAAGAGTCGGACACGACTGAGCGACTTCACTTTCACTTTTCACTTTCATGCATTGGAGAAGGAAATGGCAGCCCACTCCAGTGTTCTTGCCTGGAGAATCCCAGGGACGGGGGAGCCTGGTGGGCTGCAGTCTATGGGGTCGCACAGAGTCGGAAACGACTGAAGTGACTTAGCATAGCATAGAATTGGAAAAGACGGAGAAAGCAATGGCACCCCACTCCAGTACTCTTGCTTGGAAAATCCCATGGACGGAGGAGCCTGGTAGGCTGCAGTCCATGGGGTCGCTAAGAGTCAGACACGACTGAGCGACTTCACTTTCACTTTTCACTTTCATGTATTGGAGAAGGAAATGGCAACCCACTCCAGTGTTCTTGCCTGGAGAATCCCAGGGACGGGGGAGCCTGGTGAGCTGCCGTCTATGGGGTCGCACAGAGTCGGACACGACTGAAGCAGCAGCAGCATTGGAAAAGACTCTGATGCTGGGAGGGATTGGGGGCAGGAGGAGAAGGGGACGACAGAGGATGAGATGGCTGGATGGCATCACTGACTCGATGGACGTGAGTCTGAGCGAACTCCGGGAGTTGGTGATGGACAGGGAGGTCTGGCGTGCTGCAGTTCATGGGGTCACAGAGTTGGACACGACTAAGTTACTGAACTGAACTGAAGCATCCCCCCCAAAAAATCTTTTAAAGAAACACATACACTATAAATCTAAGAATATCAATATAAAGTAAATTATGTAACATTAGCATGATGGAAATTAATGGCAAAGAACTTTCATTCCGCTGAATTAAAGAAGTTGCTGCTAGAAACTGGAAGGAAAGGAAAGAGAAGTCGCTCAGTCATGTCCGACTCTGCGACCCCATGGACTGTAGCCTACCAGGCTCCTCCGTCCATGTGATTTTCCGGGCAAGAGTACTGGAGTGGGTTGCCATTGCCTTCTCCAGGGGATCTTCCCGACCCAGGTATGGAACCGGGGTCTCCCTCATTGCAGCAGACTCTTTACCCTCTAAGCCACCAGGGAAGCCCTCTAGTATCTGGGGTATACCATATTGGTTTAAAATATTTTTAATTAACATGCATACAGATTTGTGGACTATATTTACCCAGGCAATGTTCATAATTTCACAAATATCTGTACTTATTAGTAAAGCTGTAAAAAATTTGTAAGCAATGTCTTCCAAAGAAAAATATTATTTCAAATTTTTTCTGGGATATTAGAAATATAGATGTTTCCAATTCCCCAGGTTCCTGTCAAACCAGCTATTATCAAATAATTTACTTGCTGATTCCTAAATCTTCTCTCATACTAGAATTTCCATAAATGTTTTAAAAATATTTAGTTTTAAAAACATAAAATTCCATTCTCAGGAACCACTATCATTGGAACATCTTGAATAGTCATACCAACTATTTTTCAGTACAGGACATATACCAAACCTTCTGAAGTTAAGATTTTGTCAGTTTATTTTCTGTTTTCACCCAATATTCTGATTTACATATGCCTTTGTCAAAGGTATATTAAAAAATGAAACAAACATTTTTGATGCAGAGATACATAGTAAGTTATTACAAGAAGATACTAGGTTATGTATAGTATAAGAACATCAGACACAAGAAGTATTGCTTCATTAATTCTCAAAATGTGGAACTATGTATCTATTAATAAGGCTGATATTATCTTTGTTTTAATAAATTATTTACCTTAAGATTAATTTCCTATTTATCATTTATTAGTAATTCTACTTTTCCCTACTCTGACCATTGCTAAAATCCAATGGGCCCCATAAGATTAACCTGAATGTAAAAGAATTTGAAGATCCAGATGAAACAGATGAATTCCACCATCCCAAAGCCCATTTATATATTCCCAAAATAATATGTAAAAATGTGCAACATATTTTTACACACTATCACATATTTCACACAGACTGCAAGAGCTCTTGGGAACTGACTTAAAAATCGGGGATCTTGAGTTAACTATAGCATAGTCTTGAATTTGAAAAACTGTTATTGCTGGTAACAAGAAGTGTAACAGGGGCTTCCCTGGTGGTTCAGTGGATAACAATCTGTCTTGCAGTGCAGGGGGTACCAGTTCAATTCCTGGTCCAGGAAGTCCCCCGTGCTGCAGGGCAACTAAGCTCAGCTGCCACAACTACAGAAGCTGTGCTCTACAGCATGCGAGCTGCAACAAGGAAACCACTGCAGTGAGAAGCCCATGCACCGCAACTAGAGAGCAGCCCTCTCTGCAGCTAAAGAACGTCCACACACAGCAACACAGACCCAGGGCAGCCAGTAAATAAATACTTGAAAAAGCAGAGAAGCAATGAACACTACGATCTTGCATCTCAAAACTCCAACTATTCTATGTGCCATGCTGCTTTCCATAAGTAACAGTCTTTGAATCTAATTATACATTATACTATCTGAATGTGGTAGTTAATTCCTGTTTATTAAAGCTAAGTGTAAAAATCCAGTGTTGAATTTTTAAATTAACTATTACCGAAATTCAACCAAACTGGGGTAGTAAGCTCTAGATTCAAAGTCACTATCATATCACATTCTGATCTGAGGTTGGTATGTTATTCCCCAAACCACCAGTTTTAATTACCACTGGAGGCAGTGATATGAGAAAACATTGACAGGATTAGAAGGAAAAACTGTGACAAACTACTGCTACGTAAGGAAAACAAAAAGATGCTTGCTCCTTGGAAGAAAAGCTATGACAAACCTAGACAGCGTATTAAAATGCAGACACATCACTTTGCCAACAAAGGTCCATATAGTCAAAGCTACTGTTTTTCCAGGAGTCATGTACAGATGTGAGAATTGGACCATAAAGAAGGCTGAGCATTGAAGAATTGATGCTTTCTAATTGTGCTGCTGGAGAAGACTCCAAGAGTCCCTTGGATAGCAAGGAGATCAAACCAGTCAATCCTAAAGGAAACCAACCCTGAATATTCACTGGAAGGACTGATGCTGAAGTTGAAGCTCCAATACTTTGGCCACCTGAGGCAAAAAGCCGACTCATTGGAAAACACCCTGATGCTAGGAAAAATTGAGGACAGGAGGAGAAGAAGGTGACAGAGAATCAGACGGCTAGGTGGCGTCACTGCATCAATGGACTTGAATTTGAGCAAACTCTGGGAGATAGTGAAGGGCAGGGGAGCCTGGTGTGCTGCATGCAGTCCATGGGGTCGCAGAGTCGGACACGACTGAGCGACTGAACGACAACATATATGGAGTGCTGTGGAGTGTTAGTCGCTCAGTTGCGTCCGACTCTTTGTGACCCACAGACTATAGCCTACCAGGCTCCTCTGTCCATGGGATTCTCCAGACAAGAATAATGGAGTGGACTGCCATTTCCTTCAACAGAGAATCTTCCCGATAGGGGGATCAAACCCGGGTCTACTGAATTGCAGGCAGATTCTTTAACGTCTGAGCCAACAGGGAAGCCCATGTCCAAAATATGCTTACACTTACGTGTATATAGAGTCAACCACCTTGATTATAATTGGCTCCTCCACTTACGGGTTTGTTTACCAATAAACTAGATCATCTTCATGAGGAGAAGTATAGAAATGGATGGAGTATGATAAGAACCACAACATGCAATCATGCTGGGGTGTTTCTTCCATTAGATAAAAAGAGATCAATAATTTTTAAACTAGATTACACTTTAAATGGTGGGGAAAAGAGAGCAATTATATATTAAATAATAAGGTAATACCTAAAATGAACTAGTATATTCATGGCAAGTATTATTATACAAGGAGCTACTGTTAAATTGCACAGAGTCATACATATTAGAAGGATCAGGCACTCAATAAATACTTAATTGTAGAAAATAGATGAATTTATAATCAAAATGTATAAAAGAGACCTCCACTGACTTACCACCATGTTACCCCATCTATGTAAATACTTACATTTTCTAAGCCCAGGAGCACAAGGAGTGGAATTGTTGTCATGCCTCCTTGAATCCATTCCTCCAGAGAGACTGTTCCATCATGATCATAGTCAATTTCTTCCATCATTTCATGGAGGATCTAGAATAGAGAAGATGAGGAAAAATTTGAAAATGAATCAATAAAATAAGTTTCATATGATACAACCAAGTATTACAATGAATTGATTATAATAAACTCTGTGTGTGTGTGCATGTGTGTAAGTTGCTTCAGGAGTGTGTGTGTAAGTTGCTTTGCGACCCTATGGACTATATAGCTCTGCAGGCTCCCGTGTCCACGGGATTCTCCAGGAAACAATACTGGAGTGGGTAGTGATGAAACCCGGGTCTCCTGCCTTGCAGGCAGATTCTTTACCATCTGAGCCAGCAGGGAAGCCCAATAAACCGTGACTAGCAGCGAACTGCTTCCCAGGTGGTGCTACTCGTAAAGAACCCACCCGCCAATGCAGGAGACACGGGTTCAATCCTGGGTTGGGAAGATCCTGAAGAAAATGGCAACCCACTCCAGTATTCTTGCCTGGAAAATTCCAAGTACAGAGAAGCCTGGCAGGTTAAAAGTCCAGGGGGTTGCAAAGAGTTGGACATGACTCAGTATGCACACCCACATGTGCACGGGTACACGCGCACACACACACACACACACACACACACACAACAGCAGCTAACTGGGAAGTTGAGGTAACTATCTAGATAATTTGTTACAATGTTAATCCTGTCATTGAGAATAATAGTAGTTTTGCTATGATTTCTAGAACATGACTACTTATACTGACTAGCTTTTAGACATAATTGCTTAACTTTTTAATATTTTCTCACTGAATGGCAGAGCTTAAACAAAAAGGTACCTTTAATTTATGGATGAAAGTGATCTTTAATTGCTGTCTCTAGATTATTTTTTTATTCAAATATATGCCAGATAATGACTGAACAAATTAACTTCATGGCAAAGAGCTGAAATAATTCTTTGCTAAGTGGTATGGGGCAGGGGAATTAAGTCGCTTTTAATTGCCTATCAGAACTTAATAGAGCCAAGAAGTTAAACAATCAGACCATTTGGATTAGATTTCTTTTCTAAAGATGACTTGCATACAGTATCCCGAGGTGTTCTCCACAGTATGCAGAATACATTTACCTCTTGGCTGCATAGTGCTAATATGTGTTGTTAACTCCAAGGGTTGGTGTGAGAGTTAGATGTGCTAATATAGTCTAAGTATCCTTGAAGAGTATCTAGCATACATAGTAAGTTTAATATAGCTGTTGTTAGGGTTATATTATATGTTCAGTGGGTCAGTCATGTCCAACTTTGTGGCCTCATAGACTGTAGCCTACCAGGCTCTTCTGCCCATGAGACTCTCCAGGTAAGAATACTAGAGCATGTTTCCCTGTGTTTCTCCAGGGAATCTTCCCGATCCAGGGATCAAACCTACGTCTCTTGTGTCTCCTGCACTGGCAGGCAGAGCCTTTACCCTAGTGCCATCTGGGAAGCCCCAAGTTACATGAGCAGAAATTATATTACTGCTGCTGGAAAGGCGTAGTACCTCCTACCTAATGGCACCAAAGAGGAAAATGTGGAAGACTCCAGGGAAGGAAGTAACTCACCACCTTTATCTAATATGGAAGTTTTAATCCATTAAAAAAAAAAAAAAGAAAGAAACACAGAGCGCATTAGAAGAAAAATTTGAAAAGGTGCAATGAATGGAATACTTGATATGTTTGTTGATAGAAGGATCATTTGCCTCAACATCGCTGAACCTGGTTGATTGGTGTTTTTCCTCAAGAAGTATTTTAAAATCAGATAATTTTCCTTCTTAGAAACAAATGTATCTATAGGTACTGGAGAGTCTTCTTGGGAAAAAATGATGCTGTAATAGTTTCATTACTCTCAAAATGAAGGACAAGGGAATTCATTTAAAATTGGGCATAAGGTCTGATTAAAAGGCCCTGCCTCTTGAAGGCACTCTCATGAACCAACAGAAATGAACAAACGGGACGAGAACTAAAACACAGAGCATTTGTTTCAGAGAACTGATCCATTCATTTCGTACTTAGTAAATCTAATGGGAGAGCCTGGATTAGTTTTTAAGAACTCTGTTCAAGGACATCTCATCTCCCCTACTAACTGCCATCAACATCAAATGTATCCTTCTTGTTATTTATCATGCCAACTTAAGAGTCAAACAATGTATATAAAAGCACACACACACTTGAAACGGGGAGAGCTGCTGAATCATCAGGCAGGATGAGGCAGTTATTATGACAGCAGCTACAGACATAGGCAAGGCTTTTATCTTGACACTCCATACTGCCCACAGAAAGGACAGACTTATTAGTATATGCCACAAATGACTAATACTGCTATTTAGCTTATTAATCACATTTTCCAGTATGTATTTGTTCTAATTAGACCACACAGCCACCACTATCCCTTCCACAGAGCATCCAGATCCCCATTTTCTCAAACCCCACCACCACCAAATACTTTTCTTGTGATGTAGTGGTGCTTCCGTCTGCTTAGAAAGCTGACTAAAAAAATGGTTCTCTTCCCTTTATTACTCCAGTGAGCACAAGAGCCTTGATTAATAGATAAATTATATTCACAGGTATTAAGTATGATAGAGAAAGCTGTTTTACATAAACACAACCAACAAAGGCGGCAGAACTTACAAGAAGTCCTTTGATTTCAGTGCAAACAGTATCACAGTGAATCAAGAAATATTCTTCTAATTAAATATGTTACCATCCACTTTATTATTCCATATGCAAACTGAAATTTTGTTAATGATATCTGCCACTCATTATGTGTACAACATATGCATTTCCACTTTCAAAAAGGAAAAAGAAAAACCAGCTGAGTTAAAACTTGGAAAACCCTGATCCCAGTAAGAATGGTGCTGGCCCTGTACACAGCATTGCACTGATTTGGTTGCACTTTAACTGCACTAGTTTGCAATGCAAGGAAAATGTGATTTGAGCTCTCCTATCACATTATCATGCCATTACCATGGAGCTGACTGCATAAATGGGAATTTATGTGGTTAAATGGGCTCTTTGAATTCATATAAAATGTAAAACATTTAAATTAAATTGATTTGTATTTACTTAACTAATGTACAATTTGCTAAATTGAGTTGGTTTCAAGAGAAACTAAAATCAATAACATTCATTAACTCTCCCCCAAATATTACCTGTGACTGAAGTAAAAATTTCAAACCACTTTTGTTTTAATACACATTTGAGTAATATTGGTAACTTGGATATAAATCTATGGAAACAAGAGGTTTTTATGCTCTTATAGGCACTGTTCGATACTGTTTCTTTAAACAACATGATTAATGTTTCCTAGCTCCATCTTTCACTAGCTAGAGAGTGTGGGAGCAAGTCACTAATACCATCCCTGGTGGCTCAGATGATAAAGCATCTGCCTACAATGCCGGAGACCTGGGTTCAATCCCTGGGTCAGGAAGATCTCCTGGAGAAGGAAACGGTAACCCACTCCAGTATTCTTGCCTGGAAAATCCCATGAACCGAGAAGCCTGGTAGGCTACACGCCATGTGGTCTCCAAAGAGTTGGACACGACTGAGCAACTTCACTTTCACTAACATTTTGGAGTCTCCCTGCAATCCTGAGCATGTATCTGGAAGAAACTATGATTCAAAAAGATACATACACCCCAATATTTATTGCAGCACTTTTTACAACAGCCAAGACATGGAAGCAACCTAAATGTCCATTGAAGGAAAAGTGGATAAAATAAGACCTGTTACATAGACACAATGGATTGTTACTTAGCCACAAAAAATGATGTAATAATGTCATTTGCAGCAACAAGGATGGACCTAGATATTATCATGTAAAGCAAGTCAACCAGACAAAGACAAACACCATATGATGCCACTTACATGTGGAATCCAGAATATGATGCAAATGCACTTACCAACAAAACAGAAACAGACTCAGCCACAGGGAACAGACTTGTGCTTATAGGAAGGGGGTGGATGGGAAGGATGGACTGGGAGTTTGGGATTACCAAATAAAAACTATTATACACAGGATAGATAAACTACAAGGTCTTACTGGATAGCACAGGGAACTCTACTCAATCCTGTGATAAACCATAATGGAAAAGAATGTGTATATACTGAATCATTTTGCGGTACAGTAGAATGTAACACAACATTGTAAATCAACTACACTGCAATAAAATAAATTAAAACAGAAACCTTTGGGGTCTCAATTTCCTCATGTGTAAAATGAGTCAAACAGTAGTATCTACCTCTTAGGGTTGCGAGCCTTAAATAACACAGATGGAAAGATAACAGTGCCCCGTGCACAGACAACCATCATTATCATCTTCATAATCACCTTCTTCTTCTTTCAGATTGACTACTCCAGCTATTCCCAAATAAGGGAAAACATGCAGATCCTAAAATACGTATCTATTTGACTTTTTCATGGCATGGTATGACCTTGGTAGTGTCATCAACAGCTTGTTTACTTACACTTATTTAAGACCATCAATTCAGATTAATTTCCATGAGAAAGAAAAGCAAGATATCACTGCTAAGAACCTCAGAAAACCACATACATTACTTTATACTCAGAATCCACTTTGACTACTGATTATAAATAGTAACTTAAGAGTTATGAAAATATAAAATTAAATGCCAGTTACATACTAGGATGGCAAAAAAGATGAAAGAAGCAAGTGCCTTCTAGAAAGTAGCCAAGAGTTAAATCATCCCTATACCTACTGGATTCAGTTCAGTGACGTCCCATTCGAGGTACTCGGCCACGTGCATCATCTGACTGATGATATTTTCTAGTTCCTGGAGGAGGAGAGGAGAGGGAGAGAGACAGGATGAATACAAGGTCTTAGCAAGTTCTTCAACTTTGACTTACAGGAATTGATTTGTTCAGCGTGTAGCTCAAACACTAAAAGAGTGCAATGATTACTTTTATATAAAAAGTAAACATATGCATGCATGCTCAGTCATGTCCAACTCTTTGAGACCCCATGAACTACAGTCCTCCAGGCTCCTCTGTCCATGGGATTTCCCAGGCAAGAATACTAGAATGGGCTGCCATTCCTCCTCGAGGGTATCTTCCCGACCCAGGAAGCTAACCAGCATCTCCTGTGTCTCCTGCATGGGCAGCAGGATTCTTTACCACTGTGCCAACTGTGAAGTCAACTATACTAAATATCTGCTCCTTCTGGACTTTGTCTAGAAAGCTTCACCAGGAGAGGGCACAATTATACAAAGAAAGATTTCCTTCCAGCAGAAGATTTTTAGGAAAAGTTTTGTTTGGAAAGCAGTATCTGATGAAAGTAGGAGCATGCATAATTTCACAAGCTTATCATTTTTTTTATTTGTTCTTTAACTGAAGGTTAATTGCTTTACAGAATTTTGTTGTTTTCTGTCAAACTTCGATAAGAATCAGCCACAGGTACACACACCCTTGTTCCCTCTGTTCCAAACTTCCCTCCAAGTATCCTTACTCCACAGCTTGAAAACAGGTGTGGAAGGGTGGGAGGAAGCGTTTGAGGGTAACTCTGAGGTTTATTTTTATTCTGATATAATGAGAATGTATATTGACTATTTTAGCCATTTATTGGTATAATTTGCTCTGCTAGAGGTGTGTTCAGGTCAAGGTTTGGAGGCTAAGGCATGTAGAATTTATTTTATGAGGAGACAGAATTTTAGGTTGAATTTTCACATTCTTTTGCTCAATAACAACTTTGTGAAGAACTGATGGTTAATATAGATGCCTTGGCTAAATAACTTAAAATATATTTTCATACCGATTTATTTAATGTTTTAATTCTTCTGTATCTTTAGAACAGACTAAATGTAGTTTGTGAATGTTAATAACTTAAAGTCAGTAAGTGATATAATTAGAAGTAGTGTTTTATAGTATGATAATTTAAAGTATAAGAAGTATAAAAGAAGAAAGCTGAAAAGCATATTAATAAAATATACTCAAATCTCTAATCTAATATATATGGTTAATAAAAATGAAGAAGAAAATATGGTTAAAGAGGTTCTCTTGATAGAAGGATTTGTGCATCCCTCTGAGAAACTGAAAAATATAACTCTAATCATAAAAGTATTATTTTTATAACATAGGCTGTTTCAGAAACAACGCAAATACAAATGTGTTTATTTACTACAGATAAGAAAAAATTTCAAACACATTTGACCAGGATCAAGTGTAGTATCAGGACTTTGCTGTAGCTCAGATGGTAAAGAATCTGCCTGCAACACAGGGGACCCAGGTTCGATCCCTGGGTTGGGAAGATCCTCTGGAGAAGGGAATGGTAACCCACTCCAGTATTCTTGCCTGGAGAAACCATGGACAGCGGAGCCTGGCAGGCTACAGTCGGTGGGGTGGCAAAGAATGAGACATGACTGAGCAATTAACATTACTATTTTGGAATTAGAGGCTAGAATTTATGTATGTGTGTGAATCCATGGGGTCGTAGAGTCGGACACGACTGAGCAACTTCTGTGTGTGTGTGTGTGTGTGTGTGTGTGTGTGTAACTAATCTTCCAGGTACTTTATCTTGGCATATATACACCTTCCTACTTCTGACAATCCCCTCATTGGGCTTCCCTGGTGGCTCAGTGGTTAAGAATCCGCCTGCCAATGAAAGAGATGCAGGAGACGCAGGTTCCATTCCTGGGTCAGGAAGATCCCCTGGAAAAGGGAATGACAACCCACTCCAGTATTCTTGCTTGGGAAATCCCATGCTCAGAGGAGCCTGGTGGGCTACACTCTTTGAGGTTGCAAAAGAAGTGTGCACGATTTAGTGACTAAACAACAATGATTTGGGACCACTGAAGTCTCTGGATATGTTTTGAGAAATTGAAACTATTTTGGGTGTGCTATTGTATGGGCATGTGATATCAGATAAGTCATTTAACCCCTCAAAGATTCAGTAAAAATGGATATGCTAATAGTACCTAGTTAATAGAGTTGCTACAAAGATTAAATACATTATATAAAATACATTGATCTTATCTGAGACAAGTAATCAATAACATTAACTAGTATTATTAGACATACTGGTCATTTCTCAAAGTATTAATTTTATTCTGCTGTATTTCCAATATATGAACAGCTAAGCCTTTAAATTTCTAAGAAAATGACATTGGAATTGCAGTTCCAACCTGGTGGTGAAGAAAATCTCCTGGGGCAGAAAATTGTGTGGCCAAAAACCATAGAGCTTTATTTACAAAAAAAGACTAATTCAGTCATAAGCAAACATTTATCCTCAGCTTGTTGTATAATATTCAGAATATAATTATAAATATTGTTAGTAATTTACTATATGTTAACCAAAAAATGTCCAGAGACCAAAAGAAGCATTTGACTGGATTTTCAAATTAGTTGCCAACCCATGGCTAAAAGTCTAGTAAAGACACATTCTTTAATTAAAAAGAAAATTATTTAAATAAATTAATTTTTTAAAATAAAGTAATAGAACTATTAAAAAAGAAAAAAGAAAACAAATCTGATTTTAAAATAAATTTACATTGGTATAATCAGAAGTGTTACAATAAGCATATTGACATATATAGAAGAAATCTAAATGACTAGCCATGAAATGCCCCCAGAAAATGAGCGAATGTATCATGCAGCTTAATATTCCTAAGTGGAAAACTGAACACTACTAGGCACTAAAGATAACAGTATTTGAAAAATTAGAAATACCCTAGCATAAGAAATCCCACAATCACAGCATCAACTCAGATTTCTAAATGAGCAATTGTATATTTTTATCTCTCTGTGGAGAAGCTAATGTACCATTATCCTACTCAGTGTTACATTAATGTATGTCCAACTTCATTGCTCTGCTTGTAAAAATCTGTTTGAGTTCTGCCATTGGGAAGTACATCAGATGATGAGAAAAACTCGTTGTCAGAAGTGTTTATGTTAATCAGTATTCAGTATATTGAAACATTTGTTTTTATAGGTACCTATGTACTTCAAAATTTCCATAATCTGACACTTATTCTTTCAGTAATATTCTTATATTTTCTTCATACAATAGGACATGATATAATATACAAAATGTTAGGCAGAAAATATATCTGAAATACATATATACATTCATCTGTTAAACAGATATATTTATAAGGTTCTGATTTGAGAACTAAGAAGCTAACTACTCCTTGAAAGCTGTGAATGATATGCCTATATTATGAATAAAATAAATATTTATTGCTTTCTATGAGATTATATTTTCTTCTATTTCTTTTTATAACTAAAACTATAGATAGAGTGTAAAATGGGATAAGGTGTTTTTCAAAGGGAAGTTTACCAAAGCAATTTTAAAGATAATGGCCTATTTTATCAACATATGAGACTAAGCACCCCACTCCAGTACTCTTGCCTGGAAAATCCCATGGATGGAGGGGCCTGGTGGGCTGCAGTCCATGGGGTCACTAGGAGTCAGACACGACTGAGCGACTTCATTTTCACTTTTCACTTTCATGCATTGGAGAAGGAAATGGCAACCCACTCCAGTGTTCTTGCCTGGAGAATCCCAGGGACGGGGGAGCCTGGTGGGCTGCCGTCTATGGGGTCCCAAAGAGTCGGACACGACTGAAGTGACTTAGCAGCAGCATGAGACTAAGAGTACTTTTAAAATGTGTGTGGGTGCTATGCATTGTCATGTCTAACTCTCTGCGACCCCGTGGACTGTAGCCCGCCAGGCTCCTATGTTCATGGGGTTCTCCAGGCAAGAATACTGGAGTGGGTTGTCATGCTTTCCTCCGGGGATCTTCCCCACCCAGGGATCAAACCTGTGTCTCCTTCTTTGGCAGAAAGATTCATTACCACTGCACCACCTGAGAAGCCTCTTTAAAAAGTGGGAAAATAATAAAATGACTGAATTGACTTTATAACTCTTTTAAATTCTACCTGTGTTCTTGACATTTTCCTAAGTGTCAAATCTCATTGATATATATAGAGATATCTTTTTAAAGCATTGCCCTCATCTTTCTCTTACACTTTATTCAGACAGGGCTGGGGTCTTTTTTATCTTTCTTTGTATAAAAAGTCACTTTTCTGTAGTAAACTTATTTAATAGAACAACTATAATCCTAATAGTTTCCTCTGATCACTTGCTTTCAAAAAGTCAGATGATAAAAATGTTGTATCAGTGCATGGAAATTATATTGTGTCTTCTGTGGTAATAGCTATAAATTTATTCATTGCACTTTTCAGAACAAACTACTCTTAAATTTTCACAGAAAATTTGAAGAAAAAAATTACCGAGCTGTCCAGGAAGCCATTTCCATCTGTGTCATAGAGGCGAAACATAACTAGAAATAAAAGAGGTGTTGAAAAGAAGATTAGAGGTGAGTAAGATCAATGCTGGAATAAGGCATACTCTTGAAAATTTATTTTCTGTCAGAAATAAATACTACTAAATCCCTCCCCACCTTCAAGTAACTAATTTATGGGATCATTTAAGCTTTCAACGTGAATTAATTATTAATCATTAATAAAAGTACTGGATATCAGATATAAGTTCTACTGATTTTTGTTATTTAGCTAGAAATCATGACAAACTGCTATTGTTTGCTCAATTTTTTTTACAAGATCATTAAATGGAAATTCAAAAATAACAGAAGAGAAGGAGTTTAGACATTCAGAGTCTGGATATTAAAGAACAGTGTGGATAAGAAGAAATAACTGATTTAGAGGTTTGGAGATCAATTATAATCTGAAAACTGCCATCCACCGTTATGTGAGCTCAAACACTGCTTTCTTATCTATACTATGAGAATCCTCACCATGTCCTAAGACACATATTTGTTGTAAAAGTTAAGCAAGATGACACACACAAACATGTATCAAAAGCTATAGGTCATGGCACACAGATAAGCCATTGATCTGACTGATCATTAGACAGCATGTGAAAGGAAAACTTAGTGTAAAATAAGGGAATTTTTCTGATAGAAGATGCAGAAACAAAACTATGTTATTGTCATGGGTATAATGATATATTTGTTTAAATCTGAGGGTTAGTTTCATGGGGTAACCAATTTTTGAACTAATCAAACATGAAAATGATGCTGTTAGCTCCACCGCAGAGAGCTCAGGAAAGCAGCATGGCAGAGGTCCATGGCTGGCCTAAGGACCCCTTGAAGAGCTCACACACCATGAGGAGACTACAGAAAAGGCTGCAGGTGCTGGGCTGAGATAAACAGAGAAGAATGCCACAGCTGTAAAAATAGAGGAATGGAAATGAGGGTTGTGTTGGGTTTGTATAATTTCCTGAAGAGTCTTGATGTCTGAGGCTTATAACATGAACTAAAGACAGTGACAACTAGGAGACATAGTTATGAAATGACTTTAATCTGTAACTCATTATTTTTCATGTTTAAAAATGAGTATTATATTTAAAAAATTCTAAGATATTTATAAGATGCAAAACTAGCCTGCTGTTGTTCAGTTGTTAAATCATGTCCGACTCTTTGTGACAGCAGGAACTACAAGACTTTAGACTTACCTGTCCTTCACTATCTGCTGGAGTTTACTCAAACTCATGTCCATTGAGTCAGTGATGAAAACTAGCCTGCATATCATTAAAAGGAAAAAAAAAATGCTACCAACCTAGCTATGATGTCCTATTTATTATAAAATGGAAACAGACTTTAAAGATGTTGAAAAGTAAGGGGAAAATGTATACCTATTGAATTAAAGGATACAATGTTAGGGCTTGCTTAATGACATAAATATCTTGCAAACCATGATAATTGTTCTTATGTACTAAATAATAAAATTCAGGAAGAAAAAAAGAACTTATCACAACAAAGATACCATGCATTTCAAGATTTTCTAGTATACTACAAAGCTACAGTCATCCAGATAGTATGGTACTGACACAAAGACAGAAATAGAGATCAATGGAACAAAACAGAAAGCCCAGAGATAAATCCATGCACCTATGGACACCTTATCTTTGACAAAGGAGGCAAGAATATACAATGGAGAAAAGACAATCTCTTTAACAAGTGCTGCTGGGAAAACTGGTCAACCACTTGTAAAGAATGAAACTAGAACATTTTCTAACACCATACACAAAAATAAACTCAAAATGGATTAAAGATCTAAATGTAAGACCAGAAACTGTCATATTCCTAGAGGAAAACATAGGCGAAACACACTCTGATGTAAATCATAGCAGGATCCTTTATTGACCCACCTCCCAGAGTAATGGAAATAAAAACAAAAATAAACAAATGGGACCTAATTAAGCTTTTGCACAATGAAGGAAACTATAAGCAAAGTGAAAAGACAGCCTTCAGAATGGGAGAAAATAATAGTAAATGAAGCAACTGACAAAGAATTAATCTCAAAAATATACAAGCAACTCCTGTAGCTCAATTCCAGAAAAATAAATGACCCAATCAAAAAATGGGCCAAAGAACTAAACAGACATTTCTCCAAAGAAGACATACAGGTGGTTAACAAACATATGAAAAGATGCTCAACATCACTGTCAGAGAAATACAAATCAAAACCACAATGCCATTAAAAAGAATACATTTGAATCAGTTCTAATGAGGTGGATGAAACTGGAGCCTATTATACAGAGTGAAGTAAGCCAGAAGGAAAAACACCAATACAGTATACTAACGCATATATATGGAATTTAGAAAGATGGTAACGATAACCCTGTATACGAGACAGCAAAAGAGACACTGACGTATAGAACAGTCTTATGGACTTTGTGGGAGAGGGAGAGGGTGGGAAGATTTGGGAGAATGGCATTGAAACATGTAAAATATCATGTATGAAACGAGATGCCAGTCCAGGTTCAATGCACGATACTGGATGCTTGGGGCTAGTGCACTGGGACGACCCAGAGGGATGGTATGGGGAGGGAGGAGGGAGGAGGGTTCAGGATGGGGAACACATGTATACCTGTGGTGGATTCATTTTGATATTTGGCAAAACTAATACAATTATGTAAAGTTTAAAAATAAAATAAAATTAATTAAAAAAAATAGAAAAAAGAAAAACCACAATGAGGTACTATCTCACCCCAGTCAGAATGGCTGCGATCCAAAAGTCTACAAGCAATAAATGCTGGAGAGGGTGTGGAGAAAAGGGAATCCTCTTACACTGTTGGTGGGATTGCAAACTAGTACAGCCCCTATGGAGAACAGTGTGGAGATTCCTTAAAAAACTGGAAATAGAACTGCCTTATGACCCAGCAATCCCACTGCTGGGTATACACACCGAGGAAACCAGAATTGAAAGAGATACCCATACCCCAATGTTCATCGCAGCACTGTTTATAATAGCCAGGACATGGAAGCAATCTGGATGTCCATCGGCAGACAAATGGATAAGAAAGCTGTGGTACATATACACAATGGAATATTACTCAGCTATTAAAAGAGTGTATTTGAATCAGTTCTAATGAGTTGGATGAAACTGGAGCCTATTATACAGAGTGAAGTAAGTCAGAAAGAAAAACACCAGTACAGTATGAACGTGAAAGTGAAGTCGCTCAGTCGTGTCCAACGCTTTTTGACCCCGTGGGCTATAGCCTACCAGGCTCCTCTGTCCATGGGATTTTCCAGGCAATAGTACTGGAGTGGGGTGCCATTTCCTTCTCCAGGTGATCTTCCCAACCCAGGGATTGAACCTGGGTCTCCCGCATTGTAGACAGATGCTTTACCATCTGAGCCACCAGGAAGTCCCTAGTACAGTATATTAATGCATATATATGGAATCTAGAAAGATGGTAACAATGACCCTATATGCAAGACAGCAATAGAGACACAGATGTAAAGAACAAACTTTTGGACTCTGTGGGAGAAGGCGAGGGTGGGATGATTTGAGAGAATAGCATTGAAACATGTATATTATATGTGAAATATATATATTATATGTGAGCCAGTCCAGGTTTGATGCATGAGACAGGGTGCTCAGGGCTGGTGCACTGGGATGACCCTGAGGGATGGGATGGGGAAGGAGGTGGGAGGGGGGTTCAGAATGGGGAACACATGTACACCCATGGCTGATTCATGTGAATGTATGGCAAAACCCACCACAATATTGTAAAGTAATTAGCCTCCAATTAAAATAAATTTTATAAAAAACAAACAAAACAAAAAAGATTTTCTAGTATAGCATAAAATGATAAAAATATCTTTTTAAGTGGCAAGAATTCTTGCACCACTCAAAGAAGGGGTTAAATGCCAGGAACAAGGCAAGGACTTCCCAAAAGCCTAACTATATTTTAGAATGAGGGACAGTTGTGACTCTGTTAATCTTTATTGGCATAAGGATTAATTAATGCCAAACAATTTCATACTGCTCTGCTAGGTGGAAAACCTATGCCTACTGGTAAGTTTTCATGGAAATATGAACTCAAAGACACACACACACGTGGTGTGAATTTGTGGGTATCTGCCATTCATTTTGGGCAGCATCTGAAAGTTCTTCCTAGATTCTAAAAGCCAGACTTATAAAGCACCATAACAGATGAAAAGTTAGATACCTTTTCTTCACTAGCCTGACTTGAAAATAGAGTTTGCACAAGAGGTAGCCTCTACCTATCCGAAGTACAAGCCTAGAAGATTAATCAGATGGTAGTGACCCAAGAAAAAAAGGACCTTTTCATAATCCATGGTGATGACAGGCAGCAGCAGTAATCATTGAAGAGAAGGGTGTGTGGCAGGGGGGCTAACACTGAAAGGTGCTGTCACAGAGAAGCAGCAAGCAGTTGGCGTACATATAAGAAAATAATTATTAAAACTATCTTTAATTACAAATAATGCATTTGTATGTTTATAAAATGCTATTGAATCATCAAAAAGAATTGGAACTTATATATAAAAATACATATTTCATATATATAAGAACTTACATATGTATTAGAACTTACATAACAAATATGTTATATACATATATATGAAAGTGAAAGTGTTAGTTGCTCAGTCATGTCTGACTCTGCAAACCCATGGATTGTAGCCCACCAGGCTCCTCTGTCCATGGAATTCTCCAGGCAAGAATACTGGATTGGGTTGCCATTCCCTTCTCCAGAGGATCTTCCCAGGGATCTAACCTGGGTCTCCTGCTCTTACCATCTGAGCTACTAGGGAAACTCCATCATATATATATATATAGAGAGAGAGCGATGTCTTACATTAAAACATATATATCATATTTATTACACCTATATTAGAACTTATATAACTAATATAACTATGTTAAGTATTACATCTTATATAACATAGGTTATATATTATATTAGAAATTATAATGTATAAATACTGATATATACGTTTACATATAAATATATATATGTATACATATTCAGTGATGTGGTAAGATAAAAAGGCAATTGCAGTTTTATTACTTACAAAGAACAATTAGAAATTGAAACATAAAATATACCTTTTACAATAATATCCAAAAACCTAAATACATAAGAAAAATTTATCGCATTGGACAAGACCTTTGTGCAAAACGTATAAAACCACCAAGAAAAACTATATAAAACCTATAAAGATATACTATGTTAATGAATTGAAACATTTAATATTAAAATGTAAATTCTTCACAGATTGTTCCATATAAGGGAGACAATCTCAACAAAAATAACAGCAGCTTTGTTTTAAATAATCACATGACTGATGACTCAGCAGATAAGTATCTTCTGGCAATGCAGAAGACACAGGAGACTTGGGTTCAATCCCTGGGCCTGGAAGATCCCATCAAGGAGGAAATGGCAATGCCTGGGAAAGCCCATGGATAGAGGAGCCTGGTGAGCTACAGTCCAAAGGGTTTCAAAAAGTTGGACATGACTGAGCGACTAAGCACACAAATATAAAAATTAAAAAAATAAACTTGGAATATCCAAACTTTGAAAAGAAAAAAACAAATCTGAAGGATTTACATTACCTAACTTCAAGAGTTGATAAAAATCCAAGGAATCAACATAAGCTAATATGAACCATCAAAGACTGTATTTTTCAGTAGATAAATTAAAATTCATCAAAATTAGAACTTCCGTTCATCAAAAAAAAAGACTATTAATAAAATAAGTCAGCTGCAGATTTGAAAAAATATTTTCAGAACACACATCTATATAGCAAAGGACTTGTTTCTAGAATATTATGAACAGATCATATAACTCAGTAATAAAAAAACAATGCTTTTAAGAAAGAGGCAAAAAAGTCAAGCAGATACTTCAGAAAAGGAAGATGTATGAGTAGTTGATCATAACAAAGTACTCAAAGTTATCCATTATAAAGAAACTGGAAATTTACACCACACTTAGAAGCATAATACACTTGCTAGAAAGAGTCCAGAATTCAAGTTTTTCCCCCAAGATCTGCCCACCAAAGCTCCTTACCTTTTCAGCCTCTCAGCCACCTAAGAAACTATAGTTTAAAAATATTGGCAAAAACCTGGCTCCCCACTCCCACGAAATTTACCCACAAGTTGGGCAATGTTGTCTTGATGAGTTTCCTAAAATTTACAAACAATTTTTTTTATATATATAGAGTTTAAATGTTCTAGTTGTTTTGAGCAGGAAAGTTGATCTGAAAACACTTTGTTGCAGAAAAGAAGCCAATTCTGACTCCATGTTGGCACTGTTTCTTTGACTTGCTTTTAGTTGCTTTTGTTATTATTATCATACGGAATGGGCTGCCTCAGAGAATCCTGTCCCTCTACCTGACTGTTGAACCACCTTTGTTCAGAACTAGATCCACCTGTAATTGGCAGGAAGGAAGAAATTAACACATCCCCTGCCAGAGGCTTGCCATTCTAGAAGATGTTTGCAAGATTAATAGCCGTTTTACTCTGCTTCCTCACCTCCTCTCCATTTCTGATCTATAAAAGAACCTGGCCTCCAGACCCTGATAAGATAGTTTATTTTGAGGCAGTAGCCTGCCATCTTCTCAGTCACCTGGCTTTCCAAATAAAGTCGTTTTCCTTGCCTCAACACCTCCTCTCTCAGATCCACAGAAACAATTTTACTACTGAATGAAATAGAAGCCCTAGTATATTTTTAGTGTTGATTTCTAAACACATTAACAGCAGTTAACGGCTGTCTACAAATTCAAATTCATCAGGGAAGAAAGCTGGATAATTTCAAGTTTTAATTATTATAGCAATAATAAAAGTAACATACATGTATTGAGCACTAAGTATCCAATAGTCCAAATCTCATCAAGTATAAATCAAAGACAAACATTTTCTTTGATCCTGGATTAGACATAGGAATTCTAAAACTTCTATTTTCAAAAGTAAGTCTACTTTCCTAATTTAAAATTGTAGTGGTGTTGCACAAAATACGAAATATTAAACATGTGTATTTATGCTATCTTTCTATTGAAAGTCCACCAGCAACAGTTAGGGATGAAACGGGCATAAACCCACAAGTACAAAGGAAATGTGAGGGGAAATAAGAATCATAAAATTTTAGAAGCTGGAAAACACATGGGGACTGACTGAGAAACCTAAGGAATATAAACTTAAGCTGGCGGTGAAGAGGAGGCACAGATTCACACAGAAAGGGAAACTAACTTTTTCATGAAGATAAATTAGTCCTTTAAGTTCAACCCATAACACCTTGGACCTGAGGGTATGCCAACCCCCTAATTTATAGGATACTGGATCTCTGACCTTTACAGCAGTCAAACCACAGGGGCTCTGAGCTCCGGGTAGTCAGGTATTCTGATGGTAGGTGTATCATACCAAACAGACTGTAATCACATGAAGGTGTATACACTGAACACTGAGAAAAGTGAACTCCCTCTTCCTCACCTCTCATGAGTCAGGCTTAAACCTCACCCACCCACTCACCTACCCACAAGCACCAAGCAGTTGTTTCAAATCAAGGCAAAGTATTTTGGAAGAAACCAGAAAGCAGGAAAGGAGGAAGGGGAATCTTATAACTAAGAGGAAAGTTTCAAGCTATGAAATAATAATAAAGGTAAATAAGGATGGTGTTGAGAACAAAATGGAGTCTCTGTGAAGTGCAAACTATGCTAGAAAGAGTAAAAAAAAAAAGTCATCATAGATGTAGAAGATGTGCTCAGTCATGTCCAACTCTTTGGGACCCAGTGGACTGTAGATGGCCAGGCTCCTCTGTCCAAGGGATTTCCCAGTAAGAATATAGAGTGGGTTGTTGTTTCCTCCTGCAGGGGGTCTTTCCAACCCAGGGATCAAACCCCTGTCTCTTGTGTCTCATCTCCTGCACTGGTAGGCTGATTCTTTACCACTGTGCCACCTTGGAAGCCTGTAGTAGATGTCTCAGATGTCAAATAAAAGACAAAAGAGAACAAGTTGTAAAATTTAACAATATTATAATTCAAAGTTCTGTCTTGGAACTCTAATGTCTAAAAATAGTGATTTCAAAGACTGAGCAATTAAGATAAAAGGGGAAGGTAACTAACAATGAAAAGATGAGGGAATGGATGAAGAGCACAAGTTTCTAAACCAGAATTTAGGGTGGAAGATTTGAAAATTAATTAGTTATATAGGAATAGAGAAACTAATCAAATAAAGAAAATAGGACAGTTATTAACATCATGGAAGATAAAAATTATTTGGCGTGGTAAGCCTATAGAAACTTTCTGTTCTAAAATATGTCTGAATAATATTGATAAAATTAATATCTATCCTCAAACATTATAATAAGCCTATTTTTGTTAGAATTTAAAAATATAATTAGACTCCAAGGTCAAGTGAATTATTGAACCAATAGATTTTATTTTTAAAGCCAATAGGACATAGATTTTTAGGTGCAAAATTAATTTAAGCTCAATATTAAAATTATTCTGTCAACATGATAGCTTCCAAAGATGGGTACCTGTTACAAAATCACAAACTCATTTAAACCACTTTTTTTCTATTTTTATCCTCATGCAGTTACACTTTATATAGAAACAATTATGTGCCCACACATGAATTTGGTTAAAAGATCAAAGGAAAGGCACATTATGTAATATGAGAATAATTTTATCTAGAATTAATCTGTTTTCCAAAAGATTTGCAGGTTTTAAATTTATCTTTGCATTGAATATGTCTTTGTTTTTTGCATAATGTTATTGATATGAAAATATTATTATGGAAATTGTTTTTAAAGATTACAGTCTATATTTTAAAAGATGTTTAAGCCGGAATTTCTTTAACTCATAATTTTTTATTGTTTTATATATTTCAAGACCTACTTAATAAACCATAAGGGCAGTGGCAAAAATAATACTTAGAGCTTTGGTATCTAAGGTAATGGTATTATACTTTTTCCTATTTTCTACAATAGAAACAATAATCTAAAAAAGGAAAGGCAGCTTTGCAAAATAAAAAGAGCATCAAGTCAGAGGGGCTTCCTTGATGGCTCACAGTAAAAAATCTGCCTGCAATGCAGGACACTTGGGTTGTTCCCCTGGAGAAGGAAATGGCAACCCAATCCAGTATTCTTGACGGGGAAATCCCATGGACTGAGGAGATGGGTGGACTACAGTCCATGGCGTTTCAGAGTTGGACATGAAAATGACTAACAGACACACAGCAGGTCAGAAATCATGCATTTTAGTCACAGCCAGCTAAACTCGTGGCATAAATAATAATCAACCTCTCTGGGTTTTAGATTTTTCATCAACAATACAAGGAAGGTTAACTAGATGATATCTAAAGTCTTTTCAATGTTAATTTTCAGTAGTCCTTAAATTGATACTAGACATAGCAATAACTTTAACGTACAGGGTAGTTCTCATTATCTGTTTGTCAATTACTTATTTTCTGGATATTTTTGTATTGATTTCTTTTCAGTAACTGTAAGTTAACTTAGAACTTATTCTAGCTAAGTCATCAATAACTTGAAAAACACTAATTCAAAAGTGAATGGCAAGTATTTAAAATAAAAAGTGTAAAATTAATATTATTTGATAACTTCAAACAGTTCAGTTCTGTTGCACAGTCGAGTCCGGCTCTTTGCAACCCCAGGGACTGCAGCACACCAGGCTTCCCTGTCCATCACCAACTCCCGGAGCTTGCTAAAACTCATGGCCATTAAGTTGGTGATGCCATTCAACCATCTCATCCTCTGTCGTCCCCTTCTCCCCCACCTTTGATCTTTCCCAGCATCAGGGTCTTTTCCAGTGAGTCAGTTCTTTGCATCAGGTGGTAAAATATGGGAGTTTCAACTTCATCAGCAGTCCTTCCAATGAATATTCAGGCTGATTTTCTTTAGGATGGACTGGTTTGATCTCCTTGCAGTCCAAGTGACTCTCAAGAGTCTTCTCCAACACCACAGTTCAAAACCACCAATTCTTCGGTACTCAGCTTTCTTTATGGTCCAACACTCACATCAATACATGAGTACTGGAAAAACCGTAGCTTTGACTAGACAGACTTTTGTTGGCAAAGCAATGTCTCTGCTTTTTAATATGCTGTCTAGGTCGGTCATAGCTTTTCTAAGAAGGAGCAAGCATCTTTTAATTTTATGGCTGCAGTCACCATCTACAGTGATTTTGGAGCCCCCAAAAATAAAGTGTCACTGTTTCCATTGTTTCCCCATTAATTTGACATGAAGTGATGGGACCAGATACCATGATCTTAGTTTTCTGAATGTTGAGTTTTAAGCCAACTTTTTCACTCTCCTCTTTCACATTCATCAAGAGGCTCTTCAGTTCTTCTTCGCTTTCTGCCATAAGGGTGGTGTCATCTGCATATCTGAGGTTATTGATATTTCTCCCGGCAATCTTGATTCCAGCTTGTGCTTCCTCCAGCCCAGCGTTTCTCATGATGTACTTTGCATATAAGTTAAATAAGCAGGGTGACAATATACAGACTTGATGTACTCCTTTCCTGATTTGGAACCAGTCTGTTGTTCCATGTACAGTTCTAACTATTGCTTCTTGACCTGCATACAGATTTCTCAAGAGGCAGATCAGGTGGTCTGGCATTCCCATCTCTTTAAGAATTTTTCACAGCTTGTTGTTATCCAAAAAGTCAGAGGCTTTGGAGTAGTCAGTAAAGCAGAAGTAGATGTTTTTCTGGAACTCTCTTTCTTTTTCAATGATACAACGGATGTTGGCAATTTGATCTCTGGTTCCTCTGCCTTTTCTAAATCCAGCATGAACATCTGGAAGTTCATGGTTCATATACTGTTGAAGCCTGGCTTGGAGAATTCTGAGCATTACTTCACTACCGTGTGAGATGAGTGCAATTGTGTGGTAGTTTGAACATTCTTTGACATTGCCTTTCTTTGTGATTGGAATGAAAACTGACTTTTTCCAGTCCTGTGGCCACTGCTGAGTTTTCCAAATTTGCTGGCATATTGAGTGTAGCACTTTCACAGCATCATCTTTTAGGAATTGAAATAGATCAACTGGAATTCCATCACCTCCACTAGCTTTGTTCATAGTGATGCTTCCTAAGGCCCACAAGACTTCTGACTCCAGGATGTCTGGCTCAAGGTGAGTGATCACACTATCTTGGTTATCTGGGTCATGAAGATCTTTTTTGTACAGTTCTTCTGTGTATTCTTGCTACCTCTTCTTAATATCTTCTGCTTCTGTTAGGTCCATACAATTTCTGTCCTTTATTGTGCCCATCTGTGAATGAAATATTCCCTTGGTATCTCTAATTTTCTTGAAGAGATCTCTAGTCTTTCTCATTTTATTGTTTTCCTGTATTTATTTGCCTTGATCGCTGAGGAAGGCTTTCTTATCTCTCCTTGCTATTCTTTGGAACTGTGCATTCAAATGGGTATATCTTTCCTTTTCTCCTTGACTTTAGATTCTCTTCCTTTCCCAGCTATTTATAAGGCCTCCTCGGACAGCCATTTTGCCTTTTTGCATTTCTTTTTCTTGGGGATGGTCTTGATCACTGCCTCTTATACAATGTCACAAACCTCCATCCATCCATCCATCCAAACACCCTCTGTCCACAAACCTCCAAGCACTCTATCAGATCTAATCCCTTGAATCTATCTGTCACTTCCACTGTATAATTGTAAGGTATTTGATTTAGTCATACTTGAATGGTCTAGTGGTTTTCCCTACTTTCTTCAATTTAAGTCTAAATTTGGCAATAAGCAGTTCATGATCTGAGTCACAGTCAACTCCCAGTCTTGTATTTGCTGACTGTATAGAGCTTCTCCATCTTCAGCTGAAAAGAATATAATCAATCTGATTTTGGTATTGACCATCTGGTGATGTCCATGTGTAGAGTCTTCTCTTGTGTTGTTGGTAGAGGGTGTTTGCTATGACCAGTGCATTCTCTTGGCGAAACTCTATTAGTCTTTGACCTACTTTGTTTTGTACACCAAGGCCAAATCTGCCTGTTACTCCAGGTATTTCTTGATTTCCTACTTTTGCATCCTGTTCCCTATAATGAAAAGGACATCTTTTTTGGATATTAGTTCTAGAAGGTCTTGTAGGTCTTCATAGAACCATTCAACTTCAGCTTCTTCAGCATTACTGGTCGGGGCATAGACTTGAATTACTGTGATATTGAATGGTTTGCCTTGGAAACAAACAGAGATCATTCTGTCATTTTTGAGATTGCATCCAAGTACCGCATTTAGGACTCTTCTGTTTACTATGATGGCTACTCCATTGCTTCTAAGGATTTTTGCCCACAGCAGTAGATATAATGGTCATCTGAGATACCTTCAATAATTTCCATTATTTTTCTCTTGTCAAGCACCCATAGTCTGCAGTTCCATATAACTATCCTTAATCGAGCACCTATCTTTTGAAAAGTACACAGACACAAGTGGTAGGTACTACAGTGGGAAGTTATACCCAGCATAAGGGTACAAGGAAGGAGAGTGAAATACTTCAATTAGAGATGGCAACACGATTCATGATGTGAGCAGGGCTTTAAGTGCAGACTATACCAGATGGAGATAGTGGTAAAGAACCCATCTGCCAATGCAGGTGACATTAGAGACGCAATCAATCCCTGGGTTGGGAAGATTCCCTGGTGGGAGAATCCCATGGACAGAGGAGCCTGGCGGGCTACAGTCCATGGAGTTGCAAAGAGTCGGACACAACTGAAGCAACTTATCATGTACGCACAGACTGGATCTAATATACCATGGGAAACATATACATATCTAGCAAAAGCACATTTTAAGCAAAGGCATGAAGCTGGAAAAGCTCTGGGTTTGTCCAGTGATTAAAAAGTAGATTCATGAGCCTGGGACTTTTTATGCAAAACAAAGCCAAATGCAAGATGGGCCAAGTAGGTTGGGGTCAAATTGTGGAGCTAGATTTGTATACGGATGCTAAGTTAAGGGCTCACTTTTGTGTGTTACTCAGTAGGGAATGATCAAAGACACACATTCATCCTGAGTCAGAAGAGAAAGAGGAAAGTACAGGTGTAGAAGCTGACAAGTTTTAGGAAGTTACAAGAATTCACAGCTCAGGGAAATGATGATTACATAGTAGGTGTTTGAAGTTACAAAACACCTAAATGAACTTCTAACTAGAGTAAAATAAATGATTAGAGAAACACTAAAGGCACTGAAGGCCAGCTGAGGTTTGTGAGTAGAGTTATAATCCATTGAATTGTATTTTTATTTCACAATATCTCTGGCAGCTTAGTATATTAGCAAATAAACTGTATTGTCCAAACCTAAGTGAGAAGGAATGGTTGACCTCACAGATTATGAATCAGTCTTTACATCATGGGGTGGGAGATGCAAAAAATGCAGGCAAGCTCAAGAGGAAGTGGTCAGGGGGTGAGAATTCTCATTTTTATTTCACTTAACATTCACATAAATGTAAAGGAATTTAAGTAAGCAAATAATGGTTCATTTAATTCCTGTAGGAAACATACAAGATAGACATTACTATTATATCAGTTTTACAACTGAGGAAACTAAGGCCTGAGAGGTTTTACACATGTGCCCAGATTACTTAGATAGTAAGGGTCAAAGCTAAGATTCATTCAATTAGTGAAATGAAGGGTTCAAGTTCTTGAGAATTGTGCTATAAATATTTAAATCAAAAGTTGGAAAGTAAGTTAAGTGAACACAGGCTGTGGTACGAGTAAAATCCCAGAATTTAAATTTTTCGAATAAGAGTAGTCTTTGGAAATTACAAGGCTTGCACATGTGTGCTAATTCGTCTCCGTCATGTCTGACCCTTTTCGACCCTATGACTGTAGACCACTAGGCTTCCTCTGTCCATGGGATCTCCAGGCAAGAATACTGGAATGGGTTGCCATGCCCTCCTCCAGGGGAATCTTCCCCGACCCAGGGATTGAACCTGCGTCTCTTCTGTCCCCTGTATTGGCAGGCGGGTTCCTTACCACTAGCACCCCCTGGGAAGCCTTACAGGTTTTAGGGTATAGCAACAAAAGTGAGCAGCTGAAATAAAATGGAGGTGAGGTCATAGAACTGGAGGAATGTAAGGAGACCCTAAAAGGGATGTACTGAATGACTCTCCATAAAGCACTGTTGTGGGCTTAAGGGGAAGAGGGCAAGTCGGCCCTGGCACAATGTTCTCATCTATGTGTCTGGATGGTTGGTAACTTGTGCCAACGAGGAGACATAAAAATAGAATTCCTCCACAACTTCAGGACACGCACACACATGTGTGCACACATACTTTCCAAGGGTGCATGGGAGCAGGTGAATAAATATCTTGTATTGATCAGGGGTGAGGGTGGTCTCAGTACCTGCAAAGTCCACATTTGGGCACTAGGACTGAGTTAAAGATCAGTGATGGAAAGCAAGTTGAAGATGATGTAATCAGGGGAAAGTTCAAGAGCTTTGGTTTGTTAGTTTCCTTTCAATGGAAAAAAAAAAAAATGCTTTCTTCTAAACGTTTTGTAAATGCCTGGCAGAGAAGAGAGATGGAGAGATTAGAAGTGGCAGCAATCACTGAATAGATTTATAAAACATTGTTTTGTGGGGGGAAGAAATTTAAAACAGTGCCATTCATTTATGTAATAACCCAGGCAAGTGAAGTGAAAGTCACCCAGTCGTGTCCGACTCCCCGTGGACTGTAGCCTGCCAAGCTCCTTTGTCCATGCGATTCTCCAGGCAAGAATACTGGAGTGGGTTGCCATTTCCTTCTCTAATAATCCAGGGAAAAGTATATCGAATGCTGTCACCGACAACTCCAAGAAACAATTGTAGTTTCAGGTGAATTGTGTGTCTGTGTATGTGTGTGTGTGTGTTATGTATTTTCATTAGACAAAAAGAATTGCATAAACCAATGCTTCTCAAAGTGTGGTCCCTGCCACATAAGCATGACCTGAAAATTCTAAAATCCCATTCCAAGCCTGATGAATGACATATACTGGAGTTGGGGCCCAGTAAGTGTGTTCATAAGTCCTACAGATGATTCTACATGTGATAAAGTTCAAGAATCTCTGACCTAAGGCAATGTGTCTCTACTCCTTTATTACTTACCTACTTGAAAACAGATTCCAAAATAACACTCAGCTGCAAAAGTTAATTATATCAGGTGCTTCATCATATCCACTTTGTGGTAATTTTAATTTTCTTAGTTTCTTCTCTCTAGTATATATTGTGTTTAATGAGTCATAACCATTTTGGAAATAAGTATGTATTAAATTAACTACCAGGGGTTTCCTTGATGGCTCAATGATAAAGAATCCTCCTGCAATGCAGGAGCTGCAGGAGATGCTGTTTCGATTCCTGGGTTGGGAAGATTCCTTGGAGAAGGAAATGGCAATTCACTTCAGTGTTATTGCCTGAGAAATCCCATGGACAGAGGAGCCTGAGGGGGTACAGTCCGTGGGGTCACAAAGAGTCAGACACAACTAAGTGACTAAGTACACAGGCACACCAATTAACAACCATTAAATTTTTTTTAAAAACTTATTGAAAACCTTTTCAAAATCTGTAACTGTAATACAACATATGAATGTTCAGTTCAGTTCAGTTCAGTCGCTCAGTCGTGTCTAACTCTTTGCGACCCCATGAATCGCAGCACGCCAGGCCTCCCTGTCTATCACCAACTCCTGGAGTTTACTCAAACTCATGTCCATCGAGTCATCCAGCCATCTCATCCTCTGTCGTCCCCTTCTCCTCCTGCTTCCAATCCTTCCCAGCATCAGAGTCTTTTCCAATGAGTCAACTCTTCGCATGAGGTGGCCAAAGTATTGGAGTTTCAGCTTTAGCATCAGTCCTTCCCATGAACACCCAGGACTGATCTCCTTTAGGATGGACTGGATGGACCTCCTTGCAGTCCAAGGGACGCTCAAGAGTCTTCTCCAACACCACAGTTCAAAAGCATCAACTCTCCAGCACTCAGCTTTCTTCACAGTCCAACTCTCACATCCATACATGGCCACTGGAAAAACCATAGCCTTGACTAGATGGACCTTTGTTGGCAAAGTAATGCTTCTGTTTTTGAATATGCTGTCTAGGTTGGTCATAACCTTCCTTCCAAGGAGTAAGCATCTTTTAATTTCATGGCTGCAATCACCATCTGCAGTGATTTTGGAGCCTAGAAAAATAAAGTCTGCCACTGTTTCCCCATCTATTTCCCAAGAAATGATGGGACCAGATGCCATGATCTTAGTTTTCTGAATGTTTAGCTTTAAGCCAACTTTTTCACTCTCCTCTTTCACTTTCATCAAGAGGCTTTTTAGTTCCTCTTCACTTTCTGCCATAAGGGTGGTGTCATCTGCATATCTGAGGTTATTGATATTTCCCCCAGCAATCTTGATTCCAGCCTGTGTTTCTTCCAGCCCAGTGTTTCTCATGATGTACTCTGCATAGAAGTTAAATAAGCAGGGTGACAATATCCAGTCTTGACGAACTCCTTTTCCTATTTGGAACCATTTTGTTGTTCCATGTGCAGTTCTAACTTTTGTTTCCTGACCTGCATATAGGAATTTGTAAATGTGCAATTGTAAAAGGGAAAATGTATAAGTACATGGCTAGGGAAGTACATGAAAGAAATGTTTCTGATTTAATTGGTAGAGCAAGGAGCCAAGCACTGGCATTTAAAAAACAGACACAAACACAAGCTCCAGATGAGTAAGAACCAGGTTAAAGTCCTCCAAACTTAAGGATGGTAGAGAAGAAAACCACAACATAGCTGGTACCTTCATGTGCTTCTGAAATTGAAATGCATTTACTTTGCAGACCTGGTAAAAACCACAGCAGTAATGTCAGGAGCTAACAGGTCTGTCTATGAGGAAAATCTAAAGATATGGTTAAGGCAAAAAGAAAATGCAACTGAATGTTATAAGTTCAAAAAATTGCTGGAAAACTCAAAGAACAGACAGAAGGGGATTGATAACACTGAAGAAAGGTGAGCAACAGGTCAGGTTTGACTTGATTTTTCCAATGTTTTTGAATCATTCCTGGGTTAACATTCTGCCTTTCAATAGTGGACAAAGACTATGGATTCAAAGATTTAAACAGAGAACTTAAAACATACCAAAACATACCTCTTAGGAATTCTACCTTAAAAACAAAATACTTCCAGTTGGCCTAAAAATAATTAAACTGGAACACAAAGACCGTGTTAGGAGAAGTGATGTTGTCTTTATTCATTCTCAGACCTGGAATAGAATATTTGTCTTTGGATTTTTAAAATCATCCCAAACCTGGCCCTGATAACACCTGAGAAAACTTTCTTGCTGGCCTTTACTTCAATAGAAATTCACTAAACATTAATATTTATTTTGGAATGAGAGAGATTTCTACAGGTTCTTAGGAATACAAATAAATCTTGAAATGCAAATATTCAACATTTAGAACTAATAAATATGTATTTAAAGAATGATGTTAATATGGTTTATTCATAACCTAAGCAGGTGTGACTTAAATAATCATATATTAAATTTTTTATTAGTAACAGAAATATTTTTAAAAAGTTATCATTAAATTTAACCAAGCATGCTACCTAACCATAATTCTGAGCTCTCGTAATATTCTACATTTGATTTAGAAATATCAAATTTAGGATTCATTGTCTTTACTATCATCCCAGTAGCAAGAATATTTAATTCATTTTAATGCTATCTATTATAACCAGGCTAATCAGATTACCGAGCAAACCACCAGCTCTCTATTTAGCAAGGACTTTAGAGACAGAATAGATTATTAAATGATTGGGCTTACAGTAAAGGTTTAAAAAAAGTATTTTCCTGCCTTGTAATGAGTACAGTCCGCCACCAGAGAGAGCTCAGTAACTGTATTTTCTTAAAGAGATCACATTTCCTTTCAACTAGATTGAAATTCTCTATCAGAAGTGCCTGCTACATGCTAGAAGGAAAATAGCTATTCTTTAATTATAATATTCAGAGTCAGTTTCTAGAAATGAAACTCTCATATTTGGCATTTAAGAAATTATTTGTTCCTAGCAGAGAAACTTAGTGCAGAAGGTTTCAAGGAAGATTTCCAAAAAGAAAGGCTCAGGTTAACTGTGTATAATGAACTGAACCCTCTTTCTGACTAATGAGAAGATCTTTTATATATTAGAAGTAAGTATTTTTTCAAAAGAACACAAAAGATACTTTTCAACATAACCTGGTTAACAAACTGAGTAAATTAAAAAAATAGGTCAATTGATAAACATACTCAAATACTCAGTAATAAATGGATTTGATCAATAATAACCTAAAATTGCTAGATTCTTAATATCTTTTAACTGTCTGATTTTCAGTTGGAGGATTTTTTATTATTAATAACCAAGGTCACTTCATTGAATAAGAATGTAGGCAACCATAGTAGAAACAATTTTAAGTTTGTCAATATCCAGCCCCTTCCACCACCCCAATCATGATAAGTAAATTAAATGAAGAAGTACATACACTCCAGTTTATCCTCAGGTCTTCCTCTTTCAAGGAGAGACAGGTAACAGACTATATCCTTCAGATGGATTACTTCTGGGGAACACGTGTTTGCTGGAGAAGTACGAGGAGGGGTGATGGCACCTTTGTTCATTTTCAGACCTGGAAAAAAAAATATTTGTCTTTACATACTTAAAGAAATTCACAGTGCTCTCAAACAAACAAACAAAAAAGGGAAATGGAGAGATAACGATTGCATAGACCATATAAAGAACTGTATGTTTCTAAGGCATCAAACAACCCAAACCTCTGGTACTAGTATAACAGAGACAGACATTCCATGACTCTTTTAAGTAATATAGAGTTCTTTGGCATTCAGGGACACGGGGGCTGCTCTGCAGACTCACTGGAGGGTATGTGGGTCAGAATTCTGTGGCCCAGGGTTGGTTGGTGGACAGAATCCAAAGCACGAAGCACTACTTCCCTATTCCACCTTTCTCCACTTTAGGCAGTGACAGCTGTAAATCATTTGGAAGACTGAAAAATGGTCTTTCATAAAAAAAAAAAAGCTGAGGAAATGTGAATCCGTCACAATATGATTTATATACTGACAACCAGGTATCATTCATACATAAAAACATGCATTTATGTCCAATCATGCAAAACACATCCTTTTCGCCATCAAGGAATCTTCCCATGGGCAAGAGAAAAAGAACATACAAAAAAACCTGGATAAACATGACAGATTTAATTAGCGAGGTAAGACTACACAACTGCAGTTTAAATACGGTCCATACTTTATTTCCGACACCTATTCTTTGTGCCTATTCCAAGACAAGGGTGAAGAAGTGGGTGAAATGAAGTCGCTCAGTCGTGTCCGACTCTTTGTGACCCCGTGGACAGTAGCCTACCAGGCTCCGCCGTCCATGGGATTTTCCAGGCAAGAATACTGGATTGGGCTGCCATTTCCTTCTCCAGGGAATCTTCCCAACCCAGGGATCGAACCTGTATCTCCTGCATTGCAGACAGACACTTTACCGTCTGAGCCACCAGGGAAACCCCCAATACAAGGGTAGTGAACGTGAATGCCTAGTCATAAGAGCTGATGACTGCAGGTTATCTGGATGATGATAAATAAGCTGAGACCTTTTCACAATAAATAGTTCCATCTTATGAGAGAAGCCTCTGAAACAAGACCATATGCATCTGACAAGGTACAACCCGATCATCCTTTGAGGTCTGTTTGGTCATATGAAAAGTATGAGGGTGAAATGGCTAATGGGGCGAATGGCTACATGGTTCCTAATCAACCAGGAGTTACTGGAACAGAAGGAATAACCTTAACCAAATACAGTCTAAACGCCAGTCATTCATCTGTCATTCACCAGCACACCTCAACCTAACGACATCTGTTGCTCTAGTTTATTTCCTTCCATGTGTAACTTTGATAAAATACCTGTCATTTCCTTCAGCCATTTCAAGATATCCAGGAATACAGTTTCATGTATTACGAAAAGTCAGAAGTTAGTTTAGTAGTCACAAGGTTACTACTAAGAAAATGTGTCATTTACTGAGTGTATGATATGTGGCAGGAACCATGCTGGGCACTTGAACACAAAACATCATCTTACTTAACTCTCCCATTACCCCTGTGAAGGAGACTGCATTATTACCACTTTACAGATGAGAAACAACCTTAGTGAAATTAATTGCTAGAGTTTCATAAGTAGCAAATTTGTCCTCTTTAGTCTACATTAATAGCTTACAGACTATTTTTGTTCAAGGCCAATAGGAAGAAAAAGTAAGAAAAACAATTTACATCTTCAGTTCAATTCAGTCGCTCAGTTGTGTCCAACTCTTTGCGACCCCATGAATCACAGCACACCAGGCCTCCCTGTCCATCACCAACTCCCAGAGTTCACTCAGACTCACATCCATCGAGTCAGTGATGCCATCCAGCCATCTCATCCTCTGTCGTCCCCTTCTCCTCCTGCCCCCAATCCTTCCCAGAATCAGAGTCTTTTCCAATGAGTCAACTCTTTGCATAAGGTGGCCAAAGTACTGGAGTTTCAGCTTTAGCATCATTCCTTCCAAAGAAATCCCAGGGCTGATCTCCTTCAGAATGGACTGGTTGGATCTCCTTGCAGTCCAAGGGACTCTCAAGAGTCTTCTCCAACACCACAGTTCAAAAGCATCAAATCTTAATCCAGCACAAATACAAACACACACATATACTAGTAGGTTTCCTACATGTGCCATTATTTTCTTTCCTTTGTTAACCTATTCTCTTCTATTTCATTCTTAAAATTCTTTTGTCAAAGATCCCTTAAGTTGAATTCATTATGAGCCACAGTTTTCAAATCCACAGTTTGAAAAACAGTGCTTTATATCTTTCATTTTTACCAAAGCCTTATTTCAAATATACCTTTATGCTTCACATTAATGCTACTTCTGTTCACCGTTATTGAAAAAGATACACACACACACATATATATACATACATATGTTATAAGTTGATTTCTCCCCTTGACAAAAGTGTCACTGTATATCTAATGCAAAGTAATACGGTCACTTTTATAAACCAAGGGCAGAGAATAGAAGACAATTCTGAGCTTTAAAAAGAAAATACCTGACTACTTCTAACTAACCATCTAAAGCCTCACCAGCTGTAGGAATAAGCAGTCTCAGTCTATGATAAAAGACATTTTGGCACTGATCCTTCACATGGCCATAACTTTCAGACTTGGAGAACACAGCACTTGAATTATGGTTGGATAAACTATGACCTAACTCATCCTGTATGATGAGCTAATCCTCTCTTCCATGCCCCCCCTTTATGGCAGTGAAATGCTTTAATAAGTTACATTTAATTATTTTACACTACAACTCAGCACAAAATAAGAAAGAATAAAAAGCATGTGTCATCACATTCATCTGGAAGAAAGACAAAAAGTATCCATTTTTACTTACATCTTTTCATTTATGATTATCTGTATTTATAAAATTAAGGTTATGGTATCTCAGTATCAGTTTTCATAATACTGAACAAAAAAATTTGGAGAACATGAGTATCACAGTTTTCTGCTTGCCTTTCTTGTATGTCATGTACATACTGAACATGAACATAAATGTATAATTTAAATTTAATACTACTTTTGGTCAAGAAACATGCTACTCTACTAAGATTGCTTCTGCTTGACAAAATGACCATCTGCCATTTGCAATTCATGATATGTTGTAAACTAAAAGTTTTATGATGCCTTGAATTGCATCATAATTTCACATATAAAAGAACTGAAAAGTTATTAAAAAAGAAATTATGGGCATATATGACAACACACAATGAAGAACTAATTCTAATTTTCCTTAAGCCCTATTTCAGCTAAACTTGAGAGGTAAAATGTATACTTTTTGCAAAGATTTATAGGGTGCATCAGAGAAAACAAATAAAATGTCAAAGGCCTTTTTCACAATTACTTTACAACAACAACAAAAAAATATAGAGAGCTGGAGTACTAAACCTTAAGGTATTGCATTAAAAAGCTTGGGATGGTTCCTGCCCCAACCTTCTCCCTTAGATCAGCCCACTTTTTCTTATGTGATGAAAATGTTTATTTTTTTATTTAATATTTTGAAAACAGGTCATAGGGCCTCAATCTGTCTTCACAGAGGTTATTTTTACATCCGTACTCCACCCTGTAAAAAATTTTTTCCTGTCCCTAAATTTGGCTGTAGGTCTTACCCAGTACTTACTCATCTCTCAGAAAGTACACTTCCCTGAAGAAAAGTCTTTTTCCTTTTAAGCCGTCTGTGCTACGGGTTCTACAGAAAACACAGGAGACTGTGCAAATGGCAAATGAACATGGCAAGCCTGGTTTCCTGCCTACAGCATCTCATGAAGTGAGATGGTAAATGGAAACCTACACTTCTCTTTAGCAGTAATAGCCTCTGAAGAAGAGGCTCAAAAGCCTACTTTCCTTTAACAAAGCCCATTTGAACCCATCCAGTCACTGGTGAAACTTTCTGTTCACAACTGGAACTGTATGTGAAGCTAGGTATAAAAGCAAGGTGTGTTTGTTTTGCCTTAAGTGGTCAATATTTAGTCCTGAAGATCATGTGATTGCCATCCAAATGCACACATTCTCTGACTTGCCCAAGATTATGCTTCTTTAAATATTTCCCCACAAAATTGAAGTATATACACCTGCACACGTGCCATTTATGTCTGCAGACCCATATATAGCTATACACATATAACATATATTACAAGGTACAACCAAGTACAAAATAAGTAGAAAATAAGCATGGCAATTAGAGTCTATTAGTTTTATTGGGAATAATTAAATTGTACTCTGATGGCATTTTTCTGCTTTTATGATGATTTTATATATATGTATATATACATATATATATATATAAACATTCTTCTCTGCAAAGTTTTAAGTACAAAAACAATTAGCATTAGTCAAATTGAATATTGTTAATAACCAACAAATTCTTCAAACACCTTATTTTCATTGTATTCTGATATGGATACTCTATTTCTTGAAAAAATGACTTTAATGGTTCTGTTCTAATAGATACATTTAATTCCAGTCTCAAGGTTCAATTATTAGCAAATCTGTCTTGGTACATGTTCAATTACCGTCTCTGCTCCAGTTTAATTTATCTTCAAACACTAGCATTACAGAAAATGAAAACAGTAGTGTTATCTCCATTATTTCCCTTCCTCTATTAAAATGAAATATTCAAAACTAATAACACAAATTAAAATTCTAAAGTTATCACGCAAGAAAACACTCTGGTAACTTGGTTTTTCCAGTTTTTATACTGGTTCAATTTGCAGAAATTTATCGGGCTTCTCAAGCAATTTATCACATAGTATAATCACATATCGAGGCTTCTCATGTGGCTCAGTGGTAAAGAATCTTCCGGCCAATGCAGAAGACACAGGAGATGTGAGTTCAGTCCCTGAGTCAGGAAGACCACCTGGAGAAGGAAACGGCCATCCACTCCGGTATTTCTGCCTACAAAAATCCCATGGACAGAGGGGCCTGGTGGGCTACAATCCCAGGGGTCACAAAGAGTCGGACACGACTCAGTGACTGAGCATACAAGCACATCTTATTTCAAACTTCAGGCTCTTTTCAAAAAGCAGTAAAAACAATACTTTTCTATCAGTCCTGACCAGTATAATATTCTGCAATGATAGAAATGTTCTATACATTGCACTGTTTAATACAGTGCTATTAACCACACACAGCTGTTTAGGGCATGAGACGTGGCTGGTATTTGAGTAAAGAACTGAATTGTTTTAATTGATTGCTAAATTTTGAGCTTGAGCTCGTGGCAACCACAGTGCAGGCGACACATTGTCCACGGGCAGCGTATTGAGAGTTGGTTGAATTAATCTCAGTTCCCTAAATATACTCTAAGTGTGGGAATTAAACCATCACATGTGAAAAGTCATGTTACCAAAATTCCTGTATTTGTCACATCAAAATGAAATCTCCATAATACTTTTTATTTTTAATTAAATCATTAACTAATTTGGCTGTGCTGGCTCTTCATTGCTGCATGCAGGCTTCTCTCTAGCTGAAGAGAGTGGGGGCTACTCTCTGGCTGCAGTGTACAGGCTTCTCATGTGGCACTTCTTTTTTGGCGAAGCATGGGCTCTAGGGCCCACAAGGCTTCAGCAGTTGTGGCTCTCAGGCTCCAGAGCTCTGGCTCAGTATTTGGGGCCCATGGGTTTAGTCACTCCACGGCATAAGGGACCCTCCTGGACCAGGAATCGAACCCATGTCTCCTGCACTGCCAGGCAGATTCTTATCCACTGTAACACCAGGGAAGTCCCTAATAATACTCTTTAAATTTTAATATATTCTTTCTGGGTGTATGATATTGTAAGGGGGAAAAAACTGCACTGAATTTGATCTTTATTCTGTATTTGCAAACTGAAATATAGAAAAATGACCTGTTTGTGAATAACAGTAATAGCTGGCACTGTTAATGTAAATTACATTTTTGAGTCTCACACGACCCAGTAAGTCAGACATTATTTCCATTTTGCATTCAAGAAAACAAAGACTAGTTGTGCACCGACAATTTAAAAGGCAACCTGATGCAGGATTATTTTAAGCTTTAAGTATACTTTTGCGGCGCTAGAGAGCAAAAACCAAATCAGTGAAATCTGTCTCCTGCCTCTCAATAAATGACCTTTTAAGACTCTGGTTTTCAAGACTCTTGAGAGTAACTACATTGATTATTTCATAAACTTCTGGAAGGAAATTAGAGATCCTAGCCATAGCTGAGAGCTCTTAAATGTTCACCTTCCATTCAGATCAGTCCTTGGGCCATCCACTTAATACAGGTTTGTGAGAAGACTTTGTATACACTGGCTTGCATGTATAAGCATGCACACATAAAAATACATATTTACCAAATCTTTACCTGCATTCTCATAGGGAAATGGATTATGAATGATTTTTCTTTTCGTTTAATAGATATGCAACTAGCATATTCTTTATAAGCATGTTGTTGTTAGCTAGCCACTTAGTCATGTTTGACTCTTTTACAACCCCATGGACTGTAGCCCAGCAAGGTCTCTGGATTTCCCAGGCAAGAATACGGGAGTGGGTTGCCATTTCCTTCTTCAGGGGATCTTCCCAACAGAGGGATCAAAAAAAAAAAAAAAAACTGTCTCTTGCATTGGTAAGTGGATTCATTACTGCTGAGCCACCAGGGAGTCCCAAAACTAAATAAATATTAAAGACCTTTAGTGTTATTCATGTAAAATTAGGTTCTAGGCACTGAAGATCAAATATTGAACGACACAGATGAAAATCCCATTTTCATAGGGCTTCTGGTCTAGCGCATAAAAACAAATACCTAATATCATGGCATATTTTCTAGCTTGCTACTAAATATTTTTAGAACACATCACAAAGTAAACCATACCTATGATTGATTTGAGGCTCTGTAAATTAATCAAGCTGGTTTTAGAAAAGGCAGAGGAACTAGAGATCAAATTGTCAACATCCGATGGATCGTGGAAAAAGCAACAGAGTTCCAGAAAAACATCTACTTCTGCTTTATCGACTATGCCAAAGCCTTTGCCTGTGTGGATGACAATAAACTGTGGAAAATTCTGAAAGAGATGGGAATACCGGATCACCTGACCTGCCTCTTGAGAAACCTATATGCAGGTCAGGAAGCAACAGTTAGAACTGGACATGGAAAAACAGACTGGTTCCAAATAGGGAAAGGAGTACGTCAAGGCTGTCTATTGTCACCCTGCTTATTTAACTTATATGCAGAGTCCATCATGAGAAACACGGGACTGGAAGAAACACAAGCTGGAATCAAGATTGCCAGGAGAAATATCAATAACCTCAGATAGGCAGACGACACCACCTTTATGGCAGAAAGAGGAACTAAAAAGCCTCTCGATGAAAGTAAAAGAGGAGAGTGAAAAAGCTGGCTTAAAGCTCAACATTCAGAAAACGAAGATCATGGCATCTGGTCCCATCACTTCATGGGAAATAGATGGGGAAACAGTGGAAATAGTGTCAGACTTTATTTTGGGGGGCTCCAAAATCACTGCAGATGATGATTGCAACCATGAAATTAAAAGATGCTTACTCTGTGGAAGGAAAGTCATGACCAACCTAGATAGCATATTAAAAAGCAGAGACATTACTTTGCCAACAAAGGTCCGTCTAGTCAAGGCTATGGTTTTTCCAGTGACCATGTATGGATGTGAGAGTTGGACTGTGAAGAAAGCTGAGCGCTGAAGAATTGATGCTTTTGAACTGTGGTGTTGGAGAAGACTCTTGAAAGTCCCTTGGACTGCAAGGAGATCCAATCAGTCCATTCCAAAGGAGATCAGTCCTGGGTGTTCATTGGAAGGACTGATGTTGAAGCTGAAACTCCAATACTTTGGCCACCTGATGCAAAGAGCTGACTCATTTGAAAAACCCCTGATGTTGGGAACGCTTGAGGGTAGGAGGAGAAGGGGACGACAGAGGATGAGATAGTTGGATGGTATCACCAACTTAATGGGCATGAGTTTGAGTAAACTCCAGGAGTTGGTGATGGACAGGGAGGCCTGGCGTGCTGCAGTCCATAGGTTCACAAAGAGTCGGACACAACTGAGCAACTAAACTGAACTGATGGCTAATAAAGAACCTTTACTGTTATAAGGGAGATTCCCTGGTGGCTCAGATGGTAAAGCATCTGCTTGCAATGTGGGAGACCCAGGTTCAATCTCTGGGTCAGGAAGATCCCCTGGAGAAGGAAATGGCAATCCACTTCAGTACTCATTCCTGGAAAATTCCATGGATGGAGAAGCCTGGTGAGCTATAGTCCATGGCATCGCAAAGAGTCAGAGACGACTAAGCGACTTCACTTCACTTCACTTTACTGTTATAAAGTTAATATTTTGGGCCCTGGGAACCCAACAGGAATATACAGAATGAGTGTTTGAAGCATCTAATGAACCATACAACCTCCTCTTCTAATTAGCCTACTCTTAGAGAAAGAAATGTTACAAATGTCACAAATGTCACAAATATTACAGTGAATTGCTATCTCAATTTAGCTGAAATGGGTTATTCCTAGGAATGCATGTGCTACAACAGTCACAGGTGGGAGCCGGAGATAGGCAGGGATATGCCAGCTATCCTGCAGGTGGCAGATGGTGGGACTTTTACAAGGGTGCCCACGGTGCTTCCCAGCTGCATTCTCTAGGGACCCCATCTCTCCCATCACTGCATCCCTAATACGGAACACAGCATACCCTTTTGAATTAGAATGAAGCCCTCTCTGAGACATGAAGGAACTGTGTTTGCTGTGAAATAAGGGCAGAGGAAACAGCATGCAGAAAAGTTCAGAGTCCTGAGTAAGCAAAGCACATGTTAAGTCACAGCTAACAGTTGGATATGAAAAGGATCTGGGTGCATAGGGCAAGGAGACAGAGAATGAGGGCTGGAGGCAGCCTATGCAAGCTGCATGTGCCTGCATGCGTGTGTGCTCAGTCATGCCCAACTCTTTGCAACTCCATGGACTTTCGCCCACCAGGCTCCTCTGTCCATGCAATTCTCCAGGCAAAAATACCGAGTGCCTTGCCACGCCCTCCTCCAGGGGATCTTCCTAGCCCAGGGATAGCACATGTATCTCTTAGGTCTCCTGCATTGGCAGATGGTTCTTTACCACTAGTGCCATCTGGGAAACCTCCTGCAAGCTGCATGGCATGGGCTTGAAGTGAAGTGGAGTGAAAGTCATTCAATTGTGTTCACTTTGCGAACCCATGGACTATACAATCCACGGAATCCTCCAGGCCAGAATATTGGAGTGGGTAGCCTTTCCCTTCTCCAGGGGATCTTCCGAACCCAGGGATTGAACCCAGGTCTCCTGCATTGCAGGTAGATTCTTTATCAGCTGAGCCCTTGGGAAGCCCATGGCATGGACTTAATGCTATGAAACTCAGACTTTGTCACCTTCTTAACTGTCCTGCCCAGGCCCTGGAGGCTCAGCTAGGGCACTTCAGGATGGGGTGTATCCAGCCTGGGGAAGCGGGGGGTGATGAGGGGGTAGGAGGGAGGCAGAAAGATTAGGACTTCCCTGTACTTAGACCTCTCCTGTACCATCCCCAAACAAAAGAACTCAGCTTTGCTGCTAAGTCACTACAGTCGTGTCCGACTCTGTGCGACCCCATAGACAGAAGCCCACCAGGCTCCCCCGTCCCTGGGATTCTCCAGTCGAGAACACGGGAGTGGGTTGCCATTTCCTTATCCAATGCGTGAAAGTGAAAAGTGAAAGGGAAGTCGCTCAGTCGTGTCCGACTCTCAGCGACCCCATGGACTGCAGCCTACCAGGCTCCTCCATCCATGGGATTTTCCAGGCAAGAGTACTGGAGTGGGGTGCCATTGCCTTCTCCAGGAACTCAGCTTTAATTGACTTTAAATAACTAGGATTTACGTTTACTTGGAAAATAAAGGTTTAAAAAACATTCCACCAGGTGACAGTGAAAGCCAGAACCCCAAAATAATATTATCAGGCTGCTGTGTTAGAAAAACCATTTTGCACACAGAAGGGTAGGGCCTGGCTGGGAGTCATGCTAACTAAAAGTCTATGACACAATGATGAGTCAAATGACACTGGCAGAACGTTTGAGAAGAAGTTACGACGAGTAACAGAGAGCACTTTTCGATTAATTAAACGTGAGGAGAAAAGCAATGAAGGGTAGGGAGAGTCCAAGATTTTCAGGTAGGGAAATTGATAAATATGCAGGTTCCATTCACCAAGAAAGATGATAGGCATAGAAGCAGATTTCAGATACAATTAGTTTGATTCCTTATGGAACACTCAGACAAAGGGCTCCAACTGGAATATAGTAATATATATTCTCCAAAAGGGTAATAAAGAGTTTTGGATCGTGTGAGAAATAACTGAGGCATTTTATGTTAGACAATGCCTGTTGTGTATGTGTGTGTGTGTGTGTGTGTGTGTGTGATGTTAATAAAAAATGTCATCTGTTGAGAGAGAGGGGAAAGATACGAATAAACTAAAAGAGGTTTCAAAAGTTTAACTGATCTAGGAGACGGGAACAAGAATAAATACTTTTCAGGGGATTTTTTTTTTTTTTTTAAGCTGAAGAGGTGTTAAGACCATGTTAATACTGGGTGTTAGCCTGTTGTTCTTTAGTTGCTAAGCTGTATCCATTATCTTTGAGACGCAATGGATTGTAGCCCATCAGGCTCCCCTGTCCAGGGCATTTCCCAGGCAAGAATACTGGAGTGAGTTGCCATTTCCTTCTCCAGGGATCTTCCCCAACCAGGGATCGAACAACCATCTCACACTGGCAGGCAGATTCTTTATCACTGAGCAACCAGGGAAGCCCGTGGGTGTTCAGTCACCATGAGTAAATTAGATAGCTAGCAGGAAGCTGTGGAGAACCGCAATGGCAACCCACTCCAGTACTCTTGCCTGGAAAATCCCAGGGACGGGGGAGCCTGGTGGTCTGCCGTCTATGCGGTTGCACAGAGTAGGACACGACTGAAGCGACTTAGCAGCAGCAGCAGGAAGCTGTGGTACAGCACAGGGAGCTCAGCTCTGTGCTCTGTGATGACCTGGAGGGAGGGAGGGATGCAGACTGGGAGGGAGGCTCAGAAGAGAAGGGATACATGTATACTAATGACTGATACATGTCGTTGTACAGCAGAAACCAACACAACCTTGTAAAGCAATTATATGCCAATCAAAAAATAAAAGAAAAAAAATATCTGGTGTTAGGAATTTATAGTGGCAAAAATTTGTGTATTTATGAGATTTCTCTCTGGTTATGCTGTGCTCAAATCATAGGGACTGAAATATGGGATCATAATAGTGATCCATGACTGAGAGTTTGTGAGCCTCTTGAAAGGAAGAAAAAAAAAAGGGATTCCAAATGAGAAAACCATTTTGTAAAGGCAATAGTTCAAGTGATAGATTCTAGAGAGGGTAAAATGAGAAATGTGTCACTGGAATAGTAAAGAGATTTGGAATTAAGGACTTGGCATTTACAATTAAGCAGAGAGGTTATGGGAAAGGTGGAAAGATGGTACATAGATACATTCAAAAACTAAGAGCACAACATGGGAATAATAGAATTAATAATCATCATATATTTAAATAGGTGATAAGAGGCACTTAAGGGCAACAAAATGTTCCAAAGCAATATATCATCTGCTACATGAAACGCCAGGTGGATCATTCAGTTCAGTTCAGTTCAGTCACTCAGTCATGTCCAACTCTTTGCAACCCCATGAATCGCAGCATGCCAGGCCTCCCAGTCCATCACCAACTCCCGGAGTTCATTCAAACTCATGTCCATCGAGTCGGTGATGCCATCCAGCCATCTCATCCTCTGTCATCCCCTTTTCCTCCTGTCCCCAATCCCTCCCAGCATCACAGTCTTTTCCAATGAGTCAACTCTTCTCATGAGGTGGCCAAAGTATTTGAGTTTCAGCCTCATCTTCATTCCTTCCAAAGAACACACAGGGCTGATCTCCTTTAGGATGGACTGGTTGCATCTCTTTGCAGTCCAAGGGACTCTCAAGAGTCTTCTCCAATACCACAGTTCAAAAGCATCAATTCTTCGGCGCTCAGCTTTCTTTACAGTCCAACTCTCACATCCATACATGACCACAGGAAAAACCATAGCCTTGACTAGATGGACCTTTGTTGGCAAAGTAATGCCTCTGCTTTTGAATATGCTGTCTAGGTTGCTCATAACTTTCCTTCCACGGAGTAAGCATCTTTTAATATCATGGCTGCAGTCATCATCTGCAGTGATTTTGGAGCCAAAAAAAAATAAAGTCTGACACTGTTTCCACTGTTTCCCCATCTATTTCCCATGAAGTGATGGGACCAGATGCCATGATCTTAGTTTTCTGAATGTTGAGCTTTAAGGTGGATCATTAGGCTTTACAAGTTCAACAAACACAACTACCTACACACTCATAACACTTAAACCTATTTATGTTTATCTTAAAATATTTTATTCTATAAAAACTAAGTATTTTACTTTTACCAAATACATGATCATTGTTCATTAACAAGAATAATAGTTTTTCCTTTTAAAATGTATGTCTTCTAGTTAAGAAGCCCTTATTATCCAGTCTATATATAATCAAGAACGGCTATCATAGTCCTGCTGGTAATCTGGTGATGAAATAGATGAACTCTCAGAGCGATCAACAAAGCAGATTATAGCACCTCATTATTCAATAATAATTTGTGATTTTTTTCAAACATGAATACATCTTATGTAGATAACTTAGATTATTTTAAGTCTCAAGGAATTTTATATATATATATATATATATATATATATATGTTTCTGAGTCAAGGTTACACCAGATCTTGAAAATTTTATTATTATCCAGTGTTCTTTATTTCCCAGAAAAAAAAGACTATTGAAGGTAATCCTGAAAAGTACATAGGATGAGAAAGAGTACTACCAAGGACACTATGCACCTATGTTTTAAAATTGGAGGCCATGCTTTGAAAAGGCATCATGGTTTAATTCATTCTTGTGCTATGAAAGTTACATAGCCTACCTTATAATTCCTTTCAAGTAGGTCTTTGCAGAATGTGTGATTATCTCAAATGAAGTACAAGCTGTTAGTCCTTATTTTTTCCCTATTTTGAAACCCCATTTGATCTCTACTCCTTGTAAATTTGGCATCTTACATGTAGCACTTACTATATCTATCTAAAGAAAAGAGGGTTTGAGACTTGAATTTCTTATGAAATTACCAAAATAATTCAACTTGTCTCTTTCTTCCAAGTCTGACACAATTAGTCTGAATCTGTTGACTCAGAGAGAGAACATATCAAAAAATGTTCCCGCTTCTTTTTCAAAACCCAAGGACAGTATTGCTTGCTCATGTAAATTTAAATAAGGGACAACTTTGCTATGTCTGAATGTGCAAACCATTTATAGAAGGAAACAGAGAATACAGAAGTTTTAATCTCTAGATCCAAGTAAGAATCTGTACCATTTAAAAATATGCAGCACAGAACACTGGTAAGCTGAAACCATACATCAGAATAAACTAAATGAATTTCACTCAGAGAATCAGCAAGTGTGGGGAGTCCTCTCAATTCATGAGATATGGGGAATATTTGAGGAACTAAAATATTTGATGGGTAAAGGCTATAAGCATATTAATTGTTTAATATTTTGAAGGGATCAAAATATCACATATGAAAGGTATACATCTATTTTAAAAAGCAGGGAACAACAAAATTACCCAAGGAAAAATATATGACTTCTTTAACAGAAAGGGAAGGAGTACAGCATAAGACTTAACAGTGTGGACTCTTCATCAGATTGCTCAATTTTGGTTTATGACTCAATCACCTATTTCTTAATTACATGCTTTAAACTTTTTATTTATTAGAGTGCTAGCTAGTAAAATTCCCCTCACTTCTTTACTCACACTTTGATATTCTACATTGTAATGTCAGGGCAGGAAGTCTCTAGACCTGTGGCTCCCATGGGATAGATGAGTCTCTCTCAGGGGATTTGTAAGGTCAAAATGGTATAAGTGTGGTTTCTGAGCTATCATTTGTTTTTTTCACTCTCATTTTCTCATGAGGGTACAGTGGATTTTTCAAGGGGTTACATGACATATATGTCGACACAGAAGCAAATGTGGTTACTCAGCTGTCTTCTATGTAGCTGGACATTAGTCATTTGTAACAATGTAATATAATGTACACCTTTTCATTTTTAGTTTGAAAATAATCATTTTTCATAAAGATAATATTGTTGTCAACATCTAAGGGGTTTATCCAAGGGAATATTTCATTCAAAAATGGACACAATAAACACAGAAATGATATGGACTTAACAGAAGCAGAAGCTATACAAAAGAGATCTTAATGACCCTGATACCCAAGATGGCGTGATCACTCACCTAAAACCAGACAGCCTGGAGTGCAAAGTGAAGTATGCCTTAGGAAGCATCACTACAAACAAAGCAAGTAGAGGGGATGGAATTCGAGCCGAGCTGTTTCAAAGTCTAGAAGATGATGCTGTGAAAGTGCTGCACTCAATATGCCAACAAATTAGGAAAACTCAGCAGTGGCCACAGGTCTGGAAAAGGTTGGTTTTCATTCCAATTCCAAAGAAAGGCAATGCCAAAAAATGTCAAACTACTACACAATTGCACTCATCTCATACACCAGCAAAGTAATACTCAAAATTCTTCAAGCTAGGCTTCAACAGTACATTAACTGAGAACTCCAAGATGTTCAAGCTGGATTTAGAAAAGGCAGAAGAACCAGAGATCAAGTTGCCAACATCCGTGGACCCTAGAAAAAGCAAGAGAATTCCAGAAAAAAAGCCTATTTCTGCATCGTTGACTATGCTAAAGCCTTTGACTGTGTGGATCACAACAAACTGTAGAAAATTCTTGAAGAGATAGAAATACTAGATGACCTTACTGGCCTTCTGAGAAACCTGTATGCAGGTAAAGAAGCAACAATTAGAACCAAACATGGAACTACAGACAGGTTCCAAATTGGGGACATCAAGGCTGTGTATTGTCATCGTGCTTATTTAACTTATATGCAGAGTACATCATGAAAAATGCTTGGATGGATGAAGCACAAGCTGGAATCAAGATTGCTGGGAGAAATATCAATAACCTAAGATACACAGATGACACCACCCTTACGGCAGAAAGCAAAGAGGAATAAAGACTCTCTTGGTGAAGATCAAAGAGGAGAGTGAAAAATCTGGCTTAAAACTCAACATTCAAAAAACTAAGATCATGACCTCTGGTCCCATCACTACATGGCAAGTCTATGGGGAAACAGTGCAAACAGTGAAAGACTCTATTTTGGGGCTATAAAATCACTTAGAAAATGACTGTAGCCATGAAATTAAAACACACTTGCTCCTTGGAAGAAAAGCTATGACAAACCTAGACAGCATGTTAAAAGCAGCGACATTACTTCGCCAACAAAGGTCCATCTCGTCAAAACTATAGTTTTTCCAGTAGTCATGTATGGATGTGAGAGGTGGACCATAAAGGAGGCTGAGCACTGAAGAACTGATGCTTTTGAACTGTGGTATTGGAGAAGACTCTTGAGAGTCCCTTGGACTGCAAGGAGATCAAACTAGTCAATCCTAAAGGAAATCAGTCCTGAATGTTCATTGGAAGGACTGATGCTGAAACTGAAACTCCAGTAGTTTAGCCATCTGATGCGAAGAACTGACTCACTGGAAAAAAACCTGATGCTGGGAAACATTGAAGGCAGGAAGAGAAGGGTACAATAGATGATCAAATGGTTGGATGGCCTCACCACTGCAATGGATATGAGTTTGAGCAATCTCCAGGAGATGGTGAAGGTCAGGGAAGCCTGGCGTGCTGCAATCCATGGGGTCACAAAGAGTCGAACACGACTCAGTGACTGAACAACAGGGGGTTGATCATTATCATTTATAGAATGTGTCATCTTTAATATGACAAACAGAAATAAATATCACACGTATAAACAAAACTGTTTCGGGGTCTGTAAGGATTTATGGTGTGATCACTGACCTACAGCCAAACATTCTGGAATGTGAAGTCAAGTGGGCCTTAGAAAGCATCACTACGAACAGAGCTAGTGGAGGTTATGGAATTCCCGTTGAGCTATTTCAAATCCTGAAAGATGATGCTGTGAAAGTGCTGCACTCAATAGGCCAGCAAATTTGGAAAACTCAGCAGTGGCCACAGGACTGGAAAAGGTCAATTTTCATTCCAATCCCAAAGAAAGGCAATGCCAAAGAATGCTCAGACTACCACACAATTGCACTCATCTCACACTCTAGTAAAGTAATGCTCAAAATTCTCCAAGCCAGGCTTCAGCAATATGTGAACCATGAACTTCCTGATGTTCAAGCTGGTTTTAGAAAAGGCAGAGGAACCAGAGATCAAATTGCCAACATCCGCTGGATCATAGAAAAAGCAAGAGAGTTCCAGAAAAACATCTATTTCTGCTTTATTGACTATGCCAAAGCCTTTGACTGTGTGGATGACAATAAACTGTGGAAAATTCTGAAAGAGATGGGCACACCAGACCACCTGACCTGCCTCTTGAGAAACCTATATGCAGGTCAGGAAGCAACAGTTAGAACTGGACATGGAACAACAGACTGGTTCCAAATAGGAAAAGGAGTACGTCAAGGCTGGATATTGTTACCCTGCTCATTTAACTTATATGCAGAGTACATCATGAGAAATGCTGGGCTGGAAGAAACACAAGCTGGAATCAAGATTGCCAGGAGAAATATCAATAACCTCAGATATGCAGATGACACCACCCTTATGGCAGAAAGTGAAGAGGAACTAGAAAGCCTCTTGATGAAAGTGAAAGAGGAGAGTGAAAAAGTTGGCTTAAAGCTCAACATTCAGAAAACTAAGATCATAGCATCTGGTCCCATCACTTCATGGGAAATAGATAGGGAAACAGTGTCAGAATTTATTTTTGGGGGGCTCCAAAATCACTGCAGATGGTGACTGCAGCCATGAAATTAAAAGACACTCCTTGGAAGGAAAGTTATGATCAACCTAGATAGCATATTCAAAAGCAGAGACTTTACTTTGCCAACAAAGGTCCGTCTAATCAAGGCTATGGTTTTTCCAGTGGTCATGTATGGATATGAGAGTTGGACTGTGAAGAAAGCTGAGCGCCAAAGAATTGATGCTTTTGAACTGTGGTGTTGGAGAAGACTCTTGAGAGTCCCTTGGACTGCAAGGAGATCCAATCCATCCACCCTCAAGGAGACCAGTCCTGTGTGCTCATTGGAAGGACTGATGCTGAAGCTGAAACTCTAATACTTTGGCCACCTCATGCAAAGAGTTGACTAATTGGAAAAGACTGTGATGCTGGGAGAGATTGTGGGGAGGAGGAAAAGGGAACGACAGAGGATGAGATGGCTGGATGGCATCACTGACTCGATGCACATAAGTTTGGGTAAACTCCGGGAGTTGGTGATTGATAGGGAGGCCTGGCCAGAGAAGGCAATGGCACCCCACTTCAGTACTCTTGCCTGGAAAATCCCATGGGTGGAGGAGCCTGGTAGGCTGCAGTCTATGTGGTCGCTAAGAGTCGGAGGTGACTGAGCGACTTCACTTTCACTTTTCACTTTCATGCATTGGAGAAGGAAATGGCAACCCACTCCAGTGTTCTTGCCTGGAGAATCCCAGGGATGGGGGACCCTGGTTGGCTGCCATCTATGGGATCGCACAGAGTCAGACACGACTATAGTGACTTAGCAGCAGTAGCAGCAGCAGGGAGGCCTGGTGTGCTGTGATTCACGGGGTTACAAAGAGTCGGACACGACTGAGTGATTGAACTGAACTGAAGGATTTTTCAGAAGCCTTAAAGAGTCCTAGATAAGAGTTTGAGACATACTGCTGAAGATTACATTTCTCCATTGACTGATGGAAACTGGCTGGGTTCAGAGAGGGCATGAAAGAGACCTGAGAAGGGAGGAGAGAGAAGGGCTTGGTTCCTGCCATTCTACCTCCACTTCCTCTTAGATCTCTCCAACATGTCACTCTCACAGAACCTGGTTCCAGCAGCAACTGGCCTCTAGTCTACAGCTTACAGCCTGCCATTCAGTCCTGCAGAGACCATGGTGATGTTGAAAGAGGTCTGACTTCCAGGGCTGTGGGCTCCTCCCTGAGTTCCTGAGCTACCAGAGCCTGTCAGATAGGATCCTCTGCACAGGAGTCTGATGGTTCACATCTGCCAGGCAAAATCCCCCACCTTCAAACTCTGCCTTCCAGCTCCAAGAGGTTCTCCTTCCTAGCTTCTAGGTTTTGATGACTCCAACCTGGGGGAGGAATATGCTTCCTGTGGTTGTACTGCCGCATGCCTCAGTGTTCATCTTTGCTTTTCAAACTCTCCAGTGCTGTTTTACCTGTTTCCTATTTCATATTCCCTAAAGTAACATAGTGAGATTTCTGTTTTCCTGACTTTGTGGAGAGTGACACATTTATTGACAAGTAGTAATGGATTAAAACCTACACCTAATAAGAAAACTAAAATCTCTGTGGTGACAAAATTGAATTAAGTATCTAAGAGGAAAAGTAATACTCTGAGGTTACAAATCTAAAAATGTGAAAGAATACCGGTAATTTGAACAAGTAATATTAAATACTATGTTTTCAGACATAACTGCCTTGTGACTACTGATACATGATACATGGTGTATGATATATATTATATATTTTCCAGTCATTTAAAAGAGCACTTTCACGCCAGTCAGAATGGCTGCGATCCAAAAATCTACAAACAATAAATGCTGGAAAGGCTGTGGAGAAAAGGGAACCCTCTTACACTGTTGGTGGGAATGCGAACTACTACAGCCACTATGGAGAACAGTGTGGAGATTTCTTAAAAAACTGCCTTATGCCTTATGATCCAGCAATCCCACTGCTGGGCATACACACTGAGGAAACCAGAATTGAAAGAGACACGTGTTCATCGCAGCACTGTTTATAATAGCCAGGACACAGAAGCAACCTAGATGTCCATCAGCAGATGAATGGATAAGAAAGCTGTGGTACATATACACAATGGAGTATTACTCAGCCATTAAAAGGAATACATTTGAATCAGTTCTAATGAGGTGGATGAAACTGGAGCCTATTATACAGAGTGAGTTAAGCCAGAAAGAAAAACACCAATACAGTATACTAACGCATATATATGGAATTTAGAAAGATGGTAACAATAACCCTGTTTACGAGATAGCAAAAGAGACACTGATGTATAGAACAGTCTTTTGGACTCTGTGGGAGAGGGAGAGGGTGGGATGATTTGGGAGAATGGCATTAAAATATGTATAATATCATATATGAAACGAGTCACCAGTCCAGGTTCGATGCATGATACTGGATGCTTGGGGCTGGTGCACTGGGATGACCCAGAGGGATGGTATGGGGAGGGAGGAGGGAGGAGGATTCAGGATGGGGAACACATGTATACCTGTGGCAGATTCATTTTGATATATGGCAAAACCAATACAATATTGTAAAGTTAAATTAAATAAAATTTAAAAAAAAGAGCACTTTGTTAAATTTTATGGAAGTATCTCTTAAAATTATTACCTAAAACATAGACTTCTAAGACACTGTAATGACAAGTGATGTATAGTGATAAAGTATATTTTCTCTAATGTTTAGTTACACAATCTTAGTTTGAAAAGATAAATCCTGCAACAAAGGTAATTTCTAAGCAAATCATCTCATCTTATAGAGAACTTATACTGACATTTCCCTTTGAGGTTTTTGCATTATATAGATTTTTAGTAAATACTTAGACTTACCACTTGAGAGGAGAGCAGGCTTACTTTTTACCATTGGACTAGAATGAGGAAACTTGTTGCTAAATGACATGAAAAGGTGTGTTGTGAAATCATCAGGAAGCTCGGCTTCCAGGAATGTCTTCATAAATAGCTTGAAACCTTCAAAATCTATTGTCTGAAAAGAAAAAAATTTAAGTATATATTTTAAGACTCAGCCAATGTTAAGATTGTTTGCAATGTTCAAGAGCATTAGCAGGAGAAATGATCTCAAACATTCTTACATCCAAGTCTACAAAAGGAAGGTAACTCTTTGAGAAACAAACCAGGCAGCCCTACGCTGACACAGGTGATTAGATTTCGATATCTTACCTGCAGCAACGGAGCAAGAAAAACAGGAGCTTTCCAGTCGGGCATCCCTATTTCCACAGTGTCTGTATGGCCTTAAAAACTTTACTCTTAGAAAGTTAATTTCCTCCTCTGTAAACTGGGGAGAATATTCACAATTCCATGGAGTTATGATGATTAAATCAGACAACTACCTGAAGGTGCTGATGCAGAATCAAGAACACAGCATGAATACACAAAGTTATCCCTCTTGCCTCCTTTCTTTGTCTCTAATAATAAACACTGTTTTGAACCACTGGAGAAAGTGGTTAACGTGAAAGTTTTACCTTAACACCAAGACCAATGGATATAAAATCTTAAAGTGAAATTCTAAATCTTCCTAGGCAATTGTCAAAGAAATCTACTTCAAGATCTCCGCCCACTCTTAGTGCAGAGCTATAAAAGAGCTGACATTTGCACACAAAGATCCATTGCTACACTGAGAATCTCCATGTCCACTTGGGGAAATGGTGATGGGAGCTACCTTCTATTCTCAAGTTCACAGGAGAATTTCACAGGACTGACTGAGAGAGCTTGCTTTCTCCAAGCAGATGTGAACAGTGGGCCAAGATCTGACTCCTGCCTGGGAAACTGAGAACAAGGCTGTAGGTACTTTAGGGCCAAGACAGGACAATGGTATTCCCTGGGCTTGCCACTGCCCGGACACTAGTGCATAAATGTTGCCTGGGAAACAGATGTAGACTTCATGGAAGAGAAGACTCCTGGAGTTGTGTAGGGTACTACCTACTAGGCCACTTGAAGGGACTAGGAGACCCACAGATAAGAAACTGAGATGAAGCCACATCTGTCCAGATCAAAGGACTGCAAGTGCTATAGGCCTCATAGGAAGCCCTGGAAAGGTACTTTTTTTTTTTTTCCCCCTTACCAATTAGTTCAATATAATGGAAATGAAACTAAAAATAAGGCAAAAACAAAACTTGGCAGATTAATGCTCCCAATTTTTTTCAAACTCCTGGCAGATGAGAATAAACTTAATTCAATAAACTGCAAATTTTGGATACAAAAAGCTTATTTTTTCTTACATAAAAATATTGGGGTATGGTGGTAGAGAATGACCAATTTTATCAGTGTACTATTTTGAATAAACCAAAAATGGAATAAGACATATAAGGATATCAATATGAGAAAGTAAATTTTTGCAGATTAGATCGTATAACATTTAACTACATATACTGTGTATGCTTTTGTACCTAATATTATCTCAAGCCAATATAAAAAAAATGTATTTTATTAATGATTCTAAGATCCTGTCTGCAACTTAATCTGACATTTTTAATTAAGTCTTGTTTTGCTTATCCATTCTCAGTAGGGCACTTCAAATATTTATACATATATATGTGTCTAAGTATATATATATATATGGCAGTGGTGGTTTAGTTGCTAAGTCGTGTCTGACTTGTGCAATCCCATGGACTGTAGCCTGCCAGCCTCCTCTGCTCATGCAATTCTCCAGGCAACAACACTGGAGTGGGTTGCCATTTCCTTCTTTTATATATATATATAGTTGGTTCTATATTGGTGGTGGTAAAAAGACTTCATTTCTTTCCATGTTCAATGAATCATCACCACCACAGAATATTACAAATTCAACTAGTAGTTCAGTTCAGTCTCTCAGTTGTGTCCGACTCTTGGTGACCCATGGACTGCAGACTACAAGCAGACTGAACCACAAAACTAAAATCTATGAATAACATGAATATATAAAGAATAGCATCAATCAGCTGAAGTACTTTCAGAAAGCATTTGCTACAATGAGTGAAGAAGGGAACCAGGAGTTAATTCAAAAAGTTATAGGAAATTTGTGTGATAAACATATTCACAAGTATCATGATTAAAATCAAAGTTACTTATAGTATTTCTTCACTCTGTACCCCTTGGTAAGTCAGCATTATGTTTGAAAACAGATGATAGAAGTATGGTCTTGAAGTCAGACTCCTTGGATCAACTCTTGACCCAACACTATCCAGCTGTGTGACAGTGGGCAATTTATTCATCTCTCTCTGTGACTCAAGCTCTTCATCTATATTAACAATCTCTTAGTTTGTTAGGAAAAATTCCCAACAATACTGGAAGAATGAACCTTAAACCACATCAACATAAATGTTTCCATTTGCATTTAATAGATCATTACATGGTCCACTTTTCTTTGTTGTTGGGCATTTTTGTTTGTTTGTTATTGGCTTTTCCCTTGTTTTTGCTTTTGAGAAATCTGGTAATTAAATCTGAACAAAGGACTATAATTACTGAATTTTTTCCTCTGGGTCTTCCTTTACAGTAAGATTCTATTTTAAAACAGAAGTCTTTCAAGTCAAGGGTTTAACACAGGAAAACAACAACAGCCAACCAACAAAAACAACAACCAGGACTTCAGAACAAAACAGTTTTGTTTCATATTCCAATACCTCCACTCACCACCTGAGTGATTTGGGGCAAGACATGCATCTGCTCTTTTAAGGAAAACTCTGCCTCATCCCAAGTGTGTTTATGCCCTTTATAGAGCCCTATATCACCCACATAGAACAACCTTGAAATCGGTGCTTGTGATTTAATGATGAAAACCAGGAAAATAGCCAGTCCAAAAGAAAAAAAAAAAAAGTGAACTTAATGTATGACATCTCTCTTAATAAGGAATACATTTCTCCTTGATGCTTTTTTTTTCAGGTCTCAGGAAAACTTTTTTGAACTTGCTCCAGGGTTGTAGCTCTCCCATGCTCAGCAAGCAAAAAAATAGCTTGTTTTTATTATCTGACACCTCGAAACCTTGATTTCCTCCATATAAGATGAACCATTCAGCAGTGCTGCCTCAACATAATAATAAATTGATGTAAAGCACTTAATGTACCTTTGAGCATAAAGGATGTAAAAGAAATAAAATAGTTTAAAAAAGGAAAGGGAATAAATAAAAAGAAGCACTGATTTGAAGTTAGACTTTTATAACCTTAATTTGCCCTAGTCTATTGATTCAGAAAATTAGAAAATTCATTGCATTTTTCCAAATTTAACCCAGAGTTTTTGTGTCTTAGATACTGTGCTGTAATTGTTCTGGGTCAGGCAACATTGGCAAATGACTGCCTTCAGAAAGCAAGCCTTTAAAAAGAGATTAACTTACTTTAAAATAACTAAAAGCCTTTCATAGACATAAGAATAGAATAAAAATTTCCTTAGCTCTTAAATGATTTCCACAAGATGATGTCATCCTATTTATGACTGAAGTTTTAGTGATGATGTCAGCTTCTTCCTCTAGCTTCTTTACAGTGTTGGTAGGAGCAAACTTCCTTTCTCTTACATTTCCTGTCATTACACACAGCTTGCTCCTGCTGCTGCTGCTGCTGCTACTGCTAAGTCGCTTCAGTCGTATCCTACTCTGCGCGACCCCATAGACGGCAGCCCACCAGGCTCCCCCGTTCCTGGGATTCTCCAGTCAAGAACACTGGAGTGGGCTGCCATTTCCTTCTCCAATGCATGAAAGTGAAAAGTGAAAGTGAAGTCGCTCAGTCGTGTCCGACGCTTCGAGACCCCACGGACTGCAGCCCACCAGGCTCCTCCATCCGTGGGATTCTCCAGGCAAGAGTACTGGAGTGGGATGCCATCGCCTTCTCCATACACACAGCTTACAATGTTGTAAAACCCAAACTTCTTCAAAGCCAAAAGGCAGCTGCTTCAGTGTTTCATGTTCATTAAGGAATTAATCTTCAATGCCTTTCCTGGTTAAGTCATTTACTTCTCATTAGCAAAAGATCTTCCAATCTTCTCTAAAATTTTGTGTTTTCCAGAATATTAACACTTCCATACATTGATACTATCCTCAATCTGTACATTTTTATCTCACGATTTAGCAGAATATTTCCAAATTTACATCTCTTATTTTCTACTGCTGTCATGTAGCAGCATTAGCATTGGTTTCTGAAGATCGTGACCTTTAAATAGAATGAAATCATTTATATGCATAGCAATAGAAATGAAACACTCACGCAAAAAGTAGGATCAAACAACTAAATGAGTTCTCAAAAATCAAATTGGCTGGAAGTTCAGAGACACACAATCCAAATTATATTTAAGATTTTGAAAACTGTTTTTTTTTTTTTTCATTATTTTTTTTTTAACTTGACGGAGCGGCCACAGACTATTTAGGGAGGTAGAATCTCTAAAGAACACAAACTCGGGAAGCTGCTCAGAGCTTGCTGCCAAGTTGGCACAAATTCAAAACACATTTCTATGTGCCTTTCATTATTCTATCTGACCATCTGGATTCTTGATGTTTAAATTCCTGCTAATACTAAAGAAATAACTCTAGTATTCATCCAAGTAGATTCAAAGTGAATGAAAATAAATGTCGTCACTCTATCATTAATTTATTTTGGCAGATTCAGGATGAAGATTTTCTCATATTCAGCAAATGTACATTATGCATATATCCACTTTGTACTGGGCTCTGTTCTAGGTCATGGGGTAAAAATGTTACTGATAAATGCAAAATCCTTCCATCAGGGGGCTTATCTTCTAATAAAAGGAATAAGAAAAAAAATAATAGCTTAAATGTATAGTGTTTGAAGGTATTAAGTAGTGTGTACATATGTGCTAAGTCATATCTAACTCTTTGTGATCCTATGGATTGTAGCTCACCGTGCTTCTCTGTCTGTGGGATTCTCTAGGTAAGAATATTGGAGTGGGTTGCCACTGCCCTCTCTCCTGGGGATCTTCCCATCCATGGATCAAACCCACATCTCCCGCTTTTCCTGCATTGCAGGTGGATTCTTCACCACTAGTGCTACCACCAGGTAGCCCAATTAAATGTTGTATAAGAAATAAAGAAGGAAGATATTTGTATATTGGGGGTGGTGCTTGTAGTTTTAAACCTGATGATTAGGAAATGAGAATCTGTTCTTTGAATAAAGACTGAAATGAGATGAGGGAGCAAGCTTCACACATATTTGGAGAAAGAACATTCCAGAGAGATAAAAACCGGTGGTGCAAATGTCCTGAGGCATTAAGATGTTCTTGTTTTAGAGGATTTTCTATAAGAGGTACTGAAGAAAAGCAAGAGACTAGAGCAGGATTGAGGACGGACTAGAATTACAGACAGGAGGTAAAGGACAGGATCTTTGGTGGTGTGTATATGGGGGCAGACTCTGTAAAAAACATTTTAGACCATCAATACAGTGCTATGGTGAGACTTTCCTGGTGTCCAGTGGTTAGGACTCTACACTCCCAATGAGAGGGCCCATGTTCAAACCCTGGTCAGGGAACTAAGATTACACAAGCCACAACTAAGCTTGGCACAGCCAAATAAATAAGTAAATAAAAATAAATAAATTTTAAAAATAAACCATTATGGCTTTAAAGTCGAGTGAGAGCAACAGTTATTGGAGGGTTGCAGCAGGAAATCATGTGATCTAACATATTTTAACAGGATCATATCATCATAATAGGGCTTCCCTGGTGGCTCAGATGGTAAAGAATCTGCCTGCAATGCAGGAGACCCAGGTTCCATCCCTGGGTCCAGAAAAGCCTCTGGAGAAGGTAATGGCTACCTATTCCAGTATTCTTGCCTGGAGAATTCTATGGACAGAGGAGCTTGGTGGGTTACAGTCCATGGGGTCACAGAGAGTTGGACATGACTGAGTAACTAACACTTTCATGATCACAATAGGATAGTAAGACTAATAATAATAGGATCATTTTATATAACAGGATCTTATAACATTTATATCAGACAAAAAGTCCAATTTTCACAATTGCTAATGAGCTTGCATACACAGCTGATTAATAGGTGATCTTTAAAAGACAAAAATGAATCACTGAAGTATCAAAGATTAAGTAGCTAAAACTATTAAGAAAGAAATTACTTCAATTCATTTATCATTAAGTGTTCACTGAATGCCTACTATGTATACAATACTGCTGGCTATCGAGCGAAAGAACTCAATGAGGTAGGCAGTAATTTAAGTTAGTCAGTAACTTAAGTTAGTCAGTAACTTAAATTAAATGGTGAAAGTAATTCTTTGACCATTTCCATGTCAATTTTCCTAGTTTGTATTATTATATGTAAATTTATAACATTTATATCATTAACTAATTATGTTAAATCAAACACTGATGTAAAGGTTACTGAACCAAAACATATACATTAATATGTAGTATGGCTAACTTTCTGAGATTCTAAATACATAATTTTGATATTAAAATATTTTCAGAAAAGAAAATCTACATTTTAAATGTCTCATTGCTTATGCTTGTCAGAAGGCAATGGCACCCCACTCCATTGCCTGGAAAATCCCATGGACAGAGGAGCCTGGTGGGCTGCAGTCCATGGGGTCATGAAGAGTCAAACACAACTGAGCGACTTCCCTTTCACTTTTCACTTTCATGCATTGGAGAAGGAAATGGCAAACCACTCCAGTGTTCTTGCCTGGAGAATCCCAGGGACGGGGGAGCCTGGTGGGCTGCCGTCTATAGGGTCACACAGATTCGGACACGACTGAAGCGACTTAGCAGCAGCAGCAGCAGTACTGAAGTTGATTCTGCAATAGACTGTACATTACTTCAGATTTCAGAGCACTCCTTGATAGTCTCCTACACTGCCATGGAGGAACTTCCATTAAAGAGAAACTTTAATGGAAAAGTGTGAATTTCACATTGGATATTTAAAACTTAGTTTTGGCAAATGGAATTATCTTCACTACCTCAGAAGTGCATAATTTATTAACTGCACCAGTCTTTACTTAAAACTAACATCTATTAAGTCTCACAGAGAAAAATAGACATGGGGTTTTCAGTAAGAGATGGCAAATGGCAAGAACAACCAACAATGATACTCCAAATTATTTTAGTAATTATGAAATGCACATAATAGATTAGAAAAATTTTAAGCGGGTTACTTTTACTGTGATTTTCAGTATATCTTGTGATCAAGAGTCTGTATCCAACTAAAGTTTGTACTTCGGCTGACATCTACTCTTTTATAAAATTTTTACTGGAGTATAGTTGATTTACAAAGTTGTGTTAGTTTCAGGTGTATAGCAAGGTGAATCAGTTATGCATATACATATAAACACTCTTTTTAGATTCTTTTCCCATATAGACCATTGCAGAGTATTGAGCAGAGTTCCCTGTGCTATACAGTAGCTTCTCATTAGTTATCGCTTTTATACATAGCATATATATATAAATACATGTCAATCCCAACGTTCCAACTTATCCCTCCTCCTCTAACCCCCTTAACCATGAATTTCTTTTCTACATCTGTGACTCTATTTCTGCTTTGTGGACAAGTTCATTTGTAGCATTTTTTAAAAATCGACTCCACCTTCATCTCGTAGGACGCTGTCCTGTCTATGCTTCAGTGTTGTCACTAGAACTGGTGTGAGTTATTACTGAACCACACGCCAAATGCTCTAAAAGGTATTTCTCCTCGAAAAATAAAACAGAATAAAGATTTTGCGAATAACCATGCATCTAAAGTTTTTAAGGATTGCATACTTGCATCTTCATGGAGGGAGATGGGAAGGAGGTTCAAGAGGGAACAGATATATGTACACCTATAGCTGATTCATGTTGATGTCTGAGATAAAATAACAAAATTTTGTAAAGCAATTATCCTTCAATGAAAAAAATAAATTAATTTTTAAAAATTCCCAAATGAGTCTCTTAACACAGGTATGTATACAGGCAGAATTACAAGTATCTCTTGTTCCCTGCTAGACTATAAGATCCAACACAGCTCTGCACCACAGAGTGCTTAACATAATTCTTTTACGTTGCAGGGTATCGTGATATATTTGAAGTATGGACACTGGAATAGCAAAAACAAAGAAGCACAATTTCACTTAATACCTCTTTGTATGACATCTAGTAAGAAAGAAAACTGATTCAGGTAGGATGGTAAGAATTTATGAAATAGAATAAATGCAAAAAGTTTTTGACCAGGAATATATTGTTTTAATAAATCTCAAATGAGATTAAAGTATGATAGCATATGGATATATATGTAATATTGTAGCAAATTAAAATAAAACTAAATCAACAAAACTATTGATAATATAACAAAAAATTTGAATAAATGATTTCAAATACACATTATCCTAAAAATTCTCTTTTTTCTAATCCATCAAGGCCCAAATATGTCTGGGTTATTATTGGGAGAAACATCAAGATGACAAGGTGTAGAAGACAGATCAGGAAACGCTCAGCTTGCATGTGAGAGTGAGGGATTGAGAGTCTACAGGGGGGTCAGGGAATTCATTGATTATTTTCAGGACTTAAGAATTCCTTAGTAGTTTAGCGTTAGTCTCTCAGTCATGTCCAACTCTGTGACCCTATGGACTGTGGCCCGCCAAGCTCCTCTGTTCATGGCATGCTCCAGGCAAGATTTCTGGAGTGGATTGCCATTCCCTTCTCCAGAAGATCTTCCCGACTCAGGGATCGAACCTGGGTCTCCTGCATTGCAGGCAGATTCTTTACCATCTGAGCCACAGGGAAGATTCTCTAGTTGAAGTAGTTTGCCAGCAATTTGTAAAATATATTTAATTACTTGATACTTCTTGGTAGCAAAGGTCATCTTGACCATTTCTATTTCTTCCACATGTCCAGATACAGTGAAGGTAAAAATGAAAGTGTTAGTCGCTCAGTAGTGTTCGACTCTGTGCAGCCCTATAGACCTCAGCCCACTAAGCTCCTCTGTCCGTGGGATTCTCCAGGCAAGAATACTGGAAAGGGTTGCCACTTCCTACTCCAGGGGGTTTTCCCAACCCAGGGATTGAACTAGTGTCTTCTGCACTGCAGGCCAATTCTTTATTGTCTGAGCCACCTTGGAGCAATATCTGATACATAACATACATGCATTATTTGGGATGCAACCCAATAATTTTTGTTCGAAGTGCTTTTCTCACTTTTTATATGTTTATCCTCACTTTTTTTGTGTGTGTGAACTACTTCTTAAAGACTTCAACCTCTCCTTTCAATCTTTATAGTCAGTAATATGCTCTATTATCCATAAATGGAAAAATAAAATTAGGATTTCCCTAAAGTGTTTGCTGTATATATGGAAACTTACCTAATGTTATTGTGTTCTAGGAACTGCACTAAGAATGTCCTGTATACGCTATACTTCGATAATCACAATAACTCCATGAGCAAATGTGACTATCACTCCTATTTTATAGACAGCAAAGCTGTAAACGAATTTTCTGAGCCTCAGAAAAATCAAGTAAAATGCCCAAAGTCAAAGGTTCCTATTTATTGCCAAGGAGCTGAATATTTCTGATTTCAAAAGCTTCTATATTATAGTTAAGTATAATTCTATAGGCAGATCTTGATTTTCCAATATCCGTATCTAGTACAACTGGTTTGTCACCATCAACTCTGTTGACTAGTCTATCAATAAGCTAATCATTAGACAAAAAAGGGAAACAAGTATAAAAATAAACAGTGATGGTATAATTATCTCAGTTTCACAATCTTGAAAACTCTGAGTTGACTATAATTCTTTTTGATATTCTAAGTGTAACCAATTCCTTTTGACCACATATCTGAAATATATTCTAAATCTGCCCTCAGGCTCTATTATAGTCCTCCTTGCCATTCCAGTTTTCATCATTTGATTGGATTTCTTCAATAACGTATACCTGGTCTTCTCTTGAATGCAAGCCTGTTATTCCCATTGGCTTTAGAAATAATTTAATAAATAGAAAATTTAACTTATTGATCCTCTGTTCAGTTCAGTTGCTCAGTCACGTCTGACTCTTTGAGACCCCGTGAACTGCAGCATACCAGGCCACCCTGTCCATCACCAACTCCCAGAGTTTACTCAAACTCAAACTCATGTCCGTTGAGTCAGTGATGCCATCCAACCATCTTGTTCTCTGTCGTCCCTTTCTCCTCCTGCCCTCAAGCTTTTCCAGCATCAGGGTCTTTTCAAATGAATGAACTCTTTGCACCAGGTGGCCAAAGTACCGGAGTTTCAGCTTCAACGTCAGTCCTTCCAATGAACACCCAGGACTGATCTCCTTTAGGATGGACTGGTTGGATCTCCTTGCAGTCCAAGGGACTCGCAAGAGTCTTCTCCAACACCACAGTTCAAAAGCATCAATTCTTCAGCACACAGCTTTCTTTATACTCCAACTCTCAAATCCATACATGACTACTGGAAAAACCATAGCCTTGATTAGATGGACCTTTTTGGCAAAGTAATGTCTCTGCTTTTGAATATGCTATCTAGGTTGGTCATAACTTTCCTTCCAAGGAGTAAGCGTCTTTTAATTACATGGCCGCAATCACTATCTCCAGTGATTTTGGAACCCAAAAAATTCAAGTCAGCCACTGTTTCACTGTTTCTCCTTCTATTTGCCATGAAGTGATGGGACCATATGCCATGATCTTCGTTTTCTGAATGTTGAGTTTTAAGCCAACATTTTCACTCTTCTCTTTCACTTTCATCAACAGGCTGTTTAGTTCTTCTTTGCTTTCTGCCATAAGGGTAGTGTCATCTGCATATCTGAGGTTATTGATATTTCCCCTGGCAATCTTGATTCCAGCTGGTACTTCTTCCAGTCCAGCGTTTCTCATGATGTACTCTGCATATAAGTTAAATAAGCAGGGTGACAATATACAGCCTTGATGTACTCCTTTTTCCTATTTGGAACCAGTCTGTTGTTCCATGTCCAGTTCTAACTGTTGCTTCCTGACCTGCATACAGGTTTCTCAAGAGGCAGGTCAGGTGGTTTGGTATTTGCATCTTTTCCAGAATTTTCCACAGTTTATTGTGATCCACACAAAGGCTTTGGCATAGTCAATAAAGCAGAAATAGATGTTTTTCTGGAACTCTCTTGCTTTTTCAATGATTGAACAGATGTTGGCAATTTGATCTCTGGTTCCTCTGCCTTTTCTAAATCCAGATTGAACATCTGGAAGTTCACAGTTCACATATTGCTGAAGCCTGTCTTGGAGAATTTTGAGCATTATTTTACTAGTGGGTGAGATGAGTGCAATTCTGAGGTAGTTTGAGCATTCTTTGGCATTGCCTTTCTTTGGGATTGGAATGAAAACTGACCTTTTCCAGTCCTGTTGCCACTGCTGAGTTTTCCAAATTTGACATATTGAGTGCAGCACTTTCACAGCATCATCTTTTAGCATTTGAAATAGCTCAAATGGAATTCCTTCACCTCCACTAGCTTTGTTCGTAGTAATGCTTTCTAAGGCCCACTTGACTTCACATTCCAGGATGTCTGGCTCTAGGTGAGTGATCACACCATCATATCTGGGTCAAGAAGATCTTTTTTGTACAGTTCTTTTATGTATTCTTGCCACCTCCCAGTCTTGTTTTTGCTGACTGCATAGAGCTTCTCCATGTTTGGATACAAAGAATATAATCAGTCTGATTTCGGTGTTGGCCATCTGGTGATGTCCATGTGTAAAGTCTTCTCTTGTGTTGTTGAAAGAGGGTGTTTGCTATGACCAATGCATTCTCTTGGCAAAACTCTATTAGCCTTTGCCCTGCTTCATTGTGTACTCCAAGGCCAAATTTGCCTGTTGCTCCAGGTGTTTCTTGACTTCCTACTTTTGCATTCCAGTCCCCTATGACAAAAAGGACATCTTTTGGGGGTGTTAGTTCTAGAAGGTCTTGTAGGTCTTCATAGAACCATTCAACTTCAGCTTCTTCAGCATTACTGGTTATTGATCTTAAGAATATCATTTATCATTTCCTTTAGCTATTAAAAAAAAAAAACTTAAAATCCTTAAACACTCTAAGTCCTTATACACAAATGTCCAGATTTTCCACTAATATCCTTAAATATATTCCTGCTGAAAAAATCTATTCCTATTGATGCAAGCATACAAACAAACACAACAGACAAACCTTCAGATAATCTTCAGATAGGTGTAGCAAGCATCTAAAGAATTTTCCCTATTTGTCTTTGTGCTTTGTCACTCAGTCATGCCTGATTCTTTGCAAACCCATGACTGTAGCCTACCAGGCTCCTCTGTCCACAGGGATTCTCCAGGCAAGAATACTGGTGTGGGTTGCCATGCCCTCCTCCAGGGGATCTTCCCAACCCAGGGTTCAAACCCAGTCTCCCACATTGCAGGTAGGTTCTTTACTGTCTGAGCCACCAGGGAAGCCCAAGAATACTAGAATGGGTAGCCTATCCCTCTCTAGTGGATCTTCCCAACCCAGGAATCAAATGGGGGTCTCTTACATTGCAGGTGGATTCTTTACCAGCTCAGCTACCAGGGAAGCCCCTATTTTTCCTTAAACAAGTAAAAAAGATCACCTGAAGTTCCCAACATCGCTTTTTCTCTGATTTTTAACTCTTATATGAATTATTTAATAAATGTTATTAAAAAAAATGAAAGACCATCTGCAAGTCTTCTTTGGAGAAATGTCTGCTTAGGTCTTCTGCTCACATTTTGATTGGGTTGTTTGTTTTCTGGTATTGTGTTGCATGAGCTGCTTGTATATTTTGGAGATTAATCCTTTCTCAGTTGTTCCATTTACTATTAATTTCTCTCATTCTGTCTTTTCAACCTGTTTGTAGTTTCCTTTGCTATGCAAAAGCTTTTCAGTTTAATTAGGTTTCACTTGTCTATTTTTGGTTTTATTTCCATTACCTTAGGAGGTGGGTCATAGAGGATCTTGCTGTGATTTATGTCATTGAGTATTCTGCCTATATTTTCCTCTAAGAGTTTTATAGTCTCTGGTTTTACATTTAGGTCTTTCATCCATTTTGAGTTTATCCTTATGTATGGTGTTAGGGGAAAAAAAAGAAATTAAAGAGTAACCTATACAGAATGTTTACTACATGTCAAAGTTAGCGCTTATCATCAAATTAAAGAGAGTTACCAGCCTATTTTTCAAATTATTTAAGCTTGTTTTAGCAGCTCATCTGTAGAAAAAGCAATTGGAAGCAATTAGTATAATTACATCTTATATATTCTAAATATTTACCTATTTTCAAATTTCTGTATATTTATTATAGAACATTAAGGGAGAAATGGATCATTTGTGACATGTTGACTGTGACAGATATCACCTAGTCACTTAAGCAGTTAAATCATTAAGCTTGCAATTTAGGATAAGATGTGGCAGATGGTCCATTCTCAAACTCTAAATATTTTCACAGATATAAAACAGTGTGTTTTTTTGGAAATGATGAGATTTGCTCCTCAGTGCAATTACTAGAAACCTGCAAGGAGTTATTCAAATTGATTTGTTTAATTATGACATAACTAATTAATCTCACAGGGAGCAATGCAAATATTTTCTCAAATTTTTGGACATGGTCCATTCCATGTGAGAGCAATTCTTGGAGTATCAAGGGCATAAAAACAGGCCACGTGTTGAAATAAAAGTTACAAAGTATTTCAACAATAAATAATGCATAATCAAAATTAGGTTAATGACAGGATGATAGTAGGCATTTTATTCTTCCATTTCATGGTATGTTTTTAAAACTGTGTTCTGGCTATAAGTTTGATAAGAGGAGGAAGATGACTGAAAGTGTGTTGATAGCAATAGGGTAGAGGTGAAGCAGAAATATTGGTAAACAGGTTACATCCATTCCTTGCTAACTAATTGTCCTGGCATTTATGCAGTTGTCGGGGGTGGGGGACAACAGACACCCTAATTCTACCACCAGGACAGCATTCTAGACCACAACGAGGCTTGGTGGAGGAAGCAAATCACATGACTTGTCCTCCACTCATACCTTAGAAGGAAATCAATTGAGCGATGGAGAAAGACATCAGAGTCACCATGTTACACCTCCTGACTTTTTGGATGAGAAACACTGAGGCTGTGAGAAAACTGAGGTTCTAGGATTGGTTGGGATATCTCAGATATTCTTGGTTTTATCGTTTATATGTTCTCCAGAACTTTCATTGAAAGCCTGTTGCTCCCTACAGTGTGACCAACAACCACTGCCTCGAAACATCGGTGGAACACCCGTCAGACACAAGGGTTAAATATTTTACATCTACTTTAGAATGTTACCCTTTCAACAATTAAGCAGAGGCAATACTCTCTTCATTTGATAGGTGAACAAACTGAGGCCAAGAGAGATGAAGTAACTAGTCTAAGACCTGCTTGTATGTGGCAGACGTGGAATTTGAACTCAGTTCAGTTGGATTCCTAAGATTGTATTTTCTCTATTACACTTTCAAGGTGGTTTCTTTAATGGCAAAGGTTGAATTTTATTCTGGAAGGACAATTATAGCTTAAAATAGAAGGTTGTTTATCTTTGCTACTAATTATAATAGCATCAATATCCTTTTTAAAGACATTTAAAATATACATTAGGTTCTGAATTCCCAGGTTTCTTCCTAAGGGATTGAGGCAACTCACTTCTCTGAATATAAAGGGTATGCACATTAGCATAAACCCAGTACAGAGTACTGAGTACAAAGATAAGGTATACCCAGGGAGCTATAAAAAGTTAACTCAGCCTTGGGCCAAGAATCATCTACTGACAGGAAATATAAAAAGACAATCTTACACTCACAGGACACGATAGACAAAAAACACACGGAGAACAATAAGTATGCATGGCTCATACTACTTTTTCCCTTGGGCTACCCTCAGCTTTCCACGTTGTTTATAGTCTGCAACTGAAATGGCTTCCCTGCTAAACTGCATCAAGAGCAAAGGCTGAACAAGGAATAGGAAGGAGGCAGCTCACTAGGCTGACGCCATACAGAGACAGGCTCATCTGCCACCAGTTTCAGACAGCCTGGAGGGGGAAGGCGGGTTGTGTGGGACGGTGTGTTTGTGAACCAAAGTACACAACAAATGCCCTTCAGAAGCTAGAACCTGCTTCATGAAAACGACTGCTTATTCTCAAGTGGTTGTTGTTTAGTCGCTAAATCATGTCAGACCCTTTTGCAACCCCGTGAAATGTTGCCCACCAGGCTCCTCTGTCCATGGGAGTTGCCGCCTAATAACATAGACCTCATGGAAACTGCCTTTGGGGGAGCTAGTAGGTTTCCTGAGAGGTCAGGTCTGAAAGGGGCTGGTAACAATTATCACCACCAATGAATTTCCATTTCAGCTGTGTTGCAACCTAGGAGAGTGTAATACATAGGATCAGCATCTAAGTCAGTCAAGTTCATTCTGATGTAATCAATCATACTGGGACATGTCAGGGACGAAACTACAGTGCATCCTGTCATTGAAACAACATGGAAACTAGAGAATAAGAAGCAGCTCGTACATTTTTCTCCAAAACTCTAGATAGCATTTCTAAGGAGTAGCCATATTTAAAAGCAACTGGACTACATGATGACCTTTTATCCAGCTTGTGTCACTTTTTCTATTTCATACTCAATGCTTCCATTTCATTTAGTTTATGTTTTCCAATGTCTCTATCTCTTCTTTTTTTGATGTTCTTTCTAAGCCTTTATCAAGCATAGAAAAAAGCCTTTTCTTTTGTGTATTATGTATAATATATATGTTTTAGAAAACTTGAATTTTTTCCTAGCTAAAATTTTTATTACATTTTGATCCCATTTGTTTGACTTAATATAAATAGAATGCTAGATTTCTAATTTAAAACAATAGATACACAACAAGCAAAAAAGGTTAAATGTATAGCATGGGGAACTATAGTCAAGATCTTGTAATAATCTATAATGGAAATCATCTGAAATGGAATATATGTGTATATGTATAACTGCATTGTGTACCTGACACATTATAAGTCAACTATACTTCAATAAAATATATATTTTAATTAAAAAATAAGCAGCTAATACATACCTAGTATGGCCCAAGGGACACAATATGGTTTTAGACAGCTCGTGCATTTTATTAATAGTAAAATTGCATGCACACACTCCTACTGGGATATAAACATCCATTCAGAGAACTCAACAATGTGTTGTAATTCTGTGCATCCAACTGAACTATGGACCTGAAACCTCCTTTACAAAATGGACATGACTAGGAGAGAGTTGTTGAAACCACAGAAGTGTTTACTCTTTTTCCCAGGAGGGTGAAAATCAAGAGCTTTTCACTCATATTTTCCTCACATATGCTAATAGCATTGTAGACCAGTCAAAAGTTCTTATCAATTCCATTTAAATCCTTTTGTTAAATCTCTCATCATAAATTAATAATTTAGGGCTTTTATTAAATAAATCTTTTTACCAAATCCTGATGCCATTTTGGTGAAATTAGAAAAACTAAGCTCAAGAGTATACAAAACTGAAGCCTGCACTCTGGACCCTTTTGGATTCTATTGAGGTATAGTTTCTCTGTCTGAAAAACTTGAACAAATATCAGTCACTTTTATCTTTATAAGCATTACAGTTAATCTTATATATGTATCTCACTGGTTCAGAAGTATAGCTCAGTGATATGGATGAGAAATTCATAGCTCACATCAGAATAAAGAAAGAAAAGACAGATTATAATACAAAAGAAAATGTCTTACTTGATTAAGAATGTCTTGTTTCTGTGCATGCAAGGAAAGAAAGAATACATGTGTTAATGTAAGATAATTTAAACTCATCATCTCATATTGCTGATAATGTAACTACAAAGCCAAGTTTACAGACTGATTTGAAAACACACTTTAGATGCATGGGTCTCAAAATGTGGTTCCGAAATAGCTTCAGCATCAACTGGGAAACTGATAAAGAGAAATTTTTGAACTCCATTCCAGAAACTAAAGTGGGGAGTCAGGGGACTATTTTAAGAAGACCCCAGGTGATTCTGATGCCAGCTAAAACTTGAGACTCATCGAACAGATCAATCTTAGAATGTAATAAGCAAACAGTTCTAATTGACATAGGCAAATATAATGAATAACACATACATTATAATGGAAACCTTCCAGAGAAGAATATGAAAATAGAATATATAAAGGTATATTCGATTATACTTATTCCCCACTTCTAATGATTCCTCCTGTTAGAATAACATGCCTAGCTTCTCTCCATCTCTTTAAAGGTAAATATTTAATTTCTCTCTATATATGCCACTACTTAATTTCTTCCCATTGTTTTAGATGCCAACAAAACAGTTTGATACGGAATTTGAAATCCAGGTGAAAATATTTATATTTTCAATAACAAACTGATGTTCATATTACAAAATTCTACTACTCTCATGAATCTATTATATCTGCGATGTTCTGACTGGTTTACTATGAACCTTCTCACCAAGAATGGATGGCCATTACGATCTACCTATAATGACAGGCTTTACATTGCTCACATACGATTAGGTGAAACTAGCAGGTATCTCTTACCTTGCTGGGTATGATTTAGTAATAATTGGGTGCAATGGAACATGCCATGCTCATACATAAGTAATGCCATTCAATGCATATGAAATGCGTTTTCCTTCCCCTCATCCTTCTCATATCCCCTGGTTTTCCCTTATTCTAATGGCCTCATTAATTAAGTAAACAGGAAATATCTTAAACTGGGATTACACACATCTAGGTTTTAATTATAGTTATTGTCACAAACCTAGATGGTACATCTTGGGAAAGGCATTTTACTTTTCCTAAAATGAGTTTCTTTATTTACCATCATATTTGGTTATCTCAAGACCTTCCTCAAGCTTTTATGCTTAAAACATCTTTAAAGCCATTGTTTAAATGTATATTTTATGATTCTGTCATTTATTTCCTCATAGGAACTAAAAATAAATGATTCATCCATATATTACACTTAATATTCTCTGTTCACACAGACTAAAACAGGCCACATTTTCATTGGATCAAGTCTGTGTACACAGCTTTTATAAGTCAGTAATTCAAGCAAGTGATAACAAAAATAATGCATCTACCCTTGAAGGAGCTTTACTTAGTAAAGGAGAAAATGATTTGAGAGATATTTAGGTTGCAGTCTCTTTGAAAATACATTTTCCATGGATGATACAGACTATGTCTATTTTAGAAAACAAAGTATTAGTCATTTACTATAAAGCATGACTAGATTAATTACTTTCCTAGTTTTTCTTGTATAGCTGAACATTAATTAGGTACCCAACTATATCTACTCTGAGCTCAACTTGACCAGTCAATAGAGAGTGATATTTTCACACATGTGAGCTGACAGTATGAATTATTTCCTACTATTAGAGTAAACTTTTATAAACCTGATGAAGGTATGTACCAAACAGAATCTTTAGACCTTGAAGTTTTAATTCTAAACATTGAATATTTCTAAATATTTCCTATTGATTTTTATAAAATACATACTAGTGTTTTTTAAGACTCATAAAAACATTAAATTTTCTTCTGAAGGGAAAATACCTATCAACTTTAAAATTTGAGAGAGGTTTTACTCAAATTAGAGATACTTTTGAGTCTTAAAAAGATCAAACTTTTTGTTTTTCGACTGTTCATTATTTTAATAATGCATTACAAGAGCAAGTCTGTGCATTTATGGAGAGGTATTACATTATTGAGAAGGCTGACATCATATGCGTCTAATAACGAATCTAGTAACTACCTCAATGAATCCAGTTATCAGTCAGATTAAGTCCTGAGAGTCCTTTAAATAAGAAATAATTGAAGCAAAAAGTCTATTTGCAAACAAGATCACATTCCAAATGAATTTCTAGATGACAACTATCTTTAGGGAGAAAAAAACTGGTTTTCTCTCTGTACATAAATAGGTACATGCAGGTTTTCAACTATGTTTGAGTATGTAAATAATTACTGAATTTTAGAGGTCTTATAACAATTCAGTAAAGCTGTCATTTTTACCTCTTCAACCCTGCTTTCTTGGTCTTCGAGATTTTCAGTTTTACAAATTTACCTGCCAAGATTTTTCTCTCTTTCTAAAGCATCTAGGAAAATAAAATCTGAGCAGAATGAGGGCAAATATGTGATTTTCCCCCATGATGTCGGCAAATGGAAGTGGCTTTAAGTTGTCTATTTTCTGCATCATTTGTAGGCACTAAACATTAACTTTATTTTTTAAAAAAAAAAAAACAAAATGAATCTCAGATTAAAAAGTTTTAAAAAGTATAGTAATGTACTGGAATGCAGACAGAATAAAAATATAACAGGAAAGAGAGTAATTATTATAATAAAAATAGTAAGTTTTGAAAATACTAAAAGGAGGTCAGAATTTAAAGACTGAGTTTTGACTAAAACATTAGTTCTATAAATCCCAGAGAAGCAAAATATTAAGGATAGCCAAAAACTGTCATTTTGTAAACATTCAAAACCACAATAACAATGATAACAAAAACCAAATCACATTTTAATCAGCAAACAAATCTGTCTAAATACCTAGATAATATATCCAGCTAAAAGAGTTCTGGGCAGTTTGTTTTAAGTCCCATACAACCCAACAATTTGGGCAGTTTAACTCCCATAAAACCCAACTATCACTTGGTAAAGTTGCAAAAGAACTTAGAGCAATGATGATCAAACATTTAATATGTAGCATTTCTCAGCTAACATAAAAGACAGGGTTATTAACAAATAATTAGGAAGGGAAAGGCATTCATTCAAGAAAGGGGTTTCAAAGAAATTGGACAGTACATCGTTTTTATAGGGAAAGAATTTCAGGGACTCAAAAGCTTACTGGTACCAGACAAAAACAAGATAAGAAGAATAAATTCCTCTCTTTGTATCAAAGCTTGCTCTTTAAAGTAATAGATCACTTATATCCATCATTTCTTCAGTCAAGGTACCACTTCCTGCCCCGATGCTTAGTTAACATTAAGTAACGTCTTAGAGAGAGTCAGAAACACTTTCTCTCTTTTTCTATCTAAAAGTATTTCCTGACTTTTAGGAAAAGAACCTAGCATATATTATAGATAAGCTATACACTTCCAAGTATACAATATAGAAATGCTATTTTCATTAGCAAAACATTTTTGGATGAAAATAAGCAGTACACCATTTAATGTGTCTTCCAGAATAGCATCTCATTATGAATTTCATTTTGGATATGAATATATATTTCCAAGAACTCTTCATTAAGAAATCCCTCCTCCAAACATCTATATGAAACTTAAATAAAGAAAAAAAAGGCTTTACCCCTTCAGGATTATACTTTGCAAGCACACCATTACCATGGAATTCTTCAAGAACATCTTTTAATTTCTTTGTAGAATCTATAAGAAATAGAAAACACATTGTTTATATCTGCTAGTACGCTGGCATAACCCAGTTCAGAAACAAAGACTTTTTAAAATATAAATAAATACCACCAGATACTAAATTTTAAGATAAATATGCAAAACATTCTTTATCATTTTTGAATGGATATATAATTGGAAAAGGCCATCACACACACACACACACACACACACACACACACAAGAAAGAAATGGGAATTTTCTGGTGGTCCAGAGGTTTGGGCTCAGCACCTTCACTGTTGGGCCCAGGTTCAATCCCCAGTCAGGGAACTAAGATTCAGTAAGTTGTGTGTGTGGCGAAAAAGAAAAAGAAAGAAAGAAATAGAAAAGAAACAGAAGAAAACATGTCCTGTCCAAGAATGGGGCCACTGTCTATTACTATACGAATTAGTATGCAAATAATGAATCAGTAGCATGTTTTTCCCCTTTCTTTTCTTTATAACATTTAAGTGAATGACACAGTTCTAAAAAAACAGAAAACCTAGCTATTCTTTGTTGAACTTTACCATACACAGTGCACCTTCCATATACCACTCCATTAACTAAAAATAGCCCTGCTGGATAAATAAAAAAAATAGTATCCGTTCAGAGGCAAACTATACATCTTAGTATTTTGCAGGAGAGAATTTTCTAAATATCTGTAAGGCTCAATTTACCTATGTCAATTAAGAAAAAAGTTTAGATATGTTACCAAAAGTATTTTAAATCATGATTTTCCAAAATTTTTATATTTTTAAGGAATTTCATCATATTAAGATGGTAAAAAAAGAATTGAATTAACACAGGAAATCATGTCATGAAAGATCACAATTATGAGCTTAAAAATTATATATAAATGTAATAAAAATGTATGTAGTCAATCTGGTAACATAATGTTATCATATCAAAATACAATTTTGACCAAGAAATCTAAGAATTACAATATATTTAAAGAAGAAAATTACACAAGTATCATTGTGTTTTAAATATTCAATCAAGTTTAAATAACAATGATAAAATGAGCTTGAAACTAAAATGTGGGAAATAAGCAGATTTTTAGTTTTCTATTAGGGGATAGGGAGTGGATACTATTTTCCAGCACTTGAATATAATCCTTCCTGCCTACCCTCAAAATTCAGTTATATCTGAATCACCATAAAACATTTTCCAGTTCCCAAAACAACTAATTTACAAATGAGCTTTTGAAAAACTCTTAGAAAATTCACTCTTAGATGCCCATTAAGTGCATGATGCCTATATTTTACAAATTATACTTTTATTTGGAATTTATAATTTTCTTTATATTGCAAATTGTGTTTAATTTTAAGTGTTTGTGACTGTACTTTTTTACCGTGATAAAATTCACAGAACATAAACCTCCCACTTTAACCATTTTAAAGTATACAAGTCACTGGTTTATTAGCATATTCACAACACTGTGTAGCCATCACCACCATCTACTTCCAGAATATTTTCTTCACATCAAAAAAGAAACCCATATCCTAGACATTTCATACAAAAGGGATTATATAAGGCATTGTCTTTGTGTTTGACTTCTTTCATTTAGCATAAAGTCTTCAAGGTTAATGTATGTTGTAGCACATGTCAGTACTTCATTCCTCTTTACAGCTAAAAACATGACATTTTACGAGTATACCACATTTTATTTTTTATTCATCAGCTCATACATAATTGAGTTTTTTCCATGAATAAAAATGCTACAAACATTCATGTATACATGTTTTTATTCAAATATATGCTTCAGTTCTTTGGGTATATGCCTAAAAGGAGAATTGCTGGGTCATATGGTAATTCTATGTTTAAAGTTTTGAGGAATTGCCAAACAGATTTTCACAGGGCTGTACTATTTTACACACCTACCAGAAACGTATTACGGTTCCAATTTTTCTGTATCTTTGTCAATACTTGCTATTTTTTTAGTTTTTGTCCCTTGGACTGCAAGGCGATCCAACCAGTCCATCCTAAAGGAGATCAGTCCTGGGTGTTCATTGGAAGGACTGATGCTAAAGCCACCTCATGCGAAGACTTGATTCATTGGAAAAGACTCTGATGCTGGGAGGGATTGAGGGCAGGAGGAGAAGGGGACGACAGAGGATGAGATGGCTGGATGGCACCACCGACTCGATGGACATGAGTTTGAGTAAACTCCGGGAGTTGGTGATGGACAGGGAGGCCTGGCGTGCTGCGATTCATGGGGTCGCAAAGAGTCGGACACAACTGAGCGACTGAACTGAACTGAACTGATGGATAAAATGATTACGATTTGTACTGGAGTAGTCATTTACTAAAGACTAATGATCTTCAACATCTTTTCAAGTGCTTATTGGCGATCTGAATATCTTCTTTGAAGAAATGTCTCTTCAAGACTTTTGACCATTTTTAAATGGACTGTTTTGTCTTTTGGCTGAGATTCTCTGGTGTGAGTGTTTGTGTGTGCATGCACCATAACATGCTTAAAGCCTGTGCAGCTTTCTATAAATAATTTTTTTCATTATATATTTTGCTAGCAATTTCCATACTGTGCTCCAGGTTAAATTGCTTTATTGTGTCCCTTGCTAGATTGTAGGTGACCCTAGAGAAGAAAATTAACATTTTTTTTTAATTTTTGAACAACATTCAATTTATTACAAAGCTGAAATAATAGAATTGCAATAAATATTTGGATTGAAATGATCAGAGCTATTCCTAAAATACAACAAATTACAGTAATTGCTTTGACATGCACCTTGGCAGAAACTTATACTATTTCAGAGACCAGGTGCTATGTTAAAAAGAATAAAAAGCTGATTCTTTATTCTCAAATCCTTCTCTGTAGATAATAAAGGCACTAGTCTAAGTTAGGACAAAACCTTTTACTTCCTCTTGCTTATAGATTTAGGTGTATAACCTTCTGTACGTACCTATAGAGACATACACATATATAGACATACATATATCCATATGTGTAAAAACTAGAATAATCCTAGTAGAATATATCCCAGTGGACAATTTTAACCACAGCTTGGCTCCATAATAAAACTGAAGGGAAAAAAGAAAAAGTTGGTTTCTGATACACAGGCCTTACAGAGAACTTTAGAGATACCACCTGAAGATGGGCTTTTCATTTTAAGCATGCACGGGAATGAAAAACACATTCAGTAATCATTTATAAATACCCCAAGAGAAGACAACAGCCTTCAAATTTATTCTTGTCACTTTTTAACAGTTTTCTGGTCATAGTTCACACTGGAATAGTTTTAGAGGGAGCACTAAGAATAAACTAATGAATTAAAAGCCAAAATCTCTATTTCGATGATTGCATTTTCCATGATCTGAGGCTCAGTGATGATCAGGGTCTGGGACAATTTAAGAAGCTCTGATTCATATTCAGATGAATCACCATCAACTCAACTTGTACTCCTCTTCCAATTCTCAAGTTCCATTTTTAACGTCTTGACATCTGAAGTTTACCTACAATCCAATCCCCACTCCATAATCTAGTTTAGAACCCAGAACCTTATCTTGCTCTTTTATTCATGTCCCAGGAACTCCTCTTGGGTCCAGTCTTTCAAAGACTGAGGTCTTGACTTTTCTAGCCAATCTTCTATAGATAGAGATTTTGGTACGGAACATCAAAGCATTCCAGATATCTTGTCTTAGCCTCATGCTTTTTAAACAGAATCCCCTTATGTAAATTGTTTACACATCTGCTTGGATTCCCAAATTGTGCTAGACTGTAAAATGTCTACTGCTGTGTGCTATGTGCCTTTATAGGAGAATTACATACTAACTTATTTTGTATATCAGTTGCTTTTCTGGATTTCACCCTATTACCTATAATCATAAATATTGCTAACTTTTTGCTTATGTCAACTCTGAATCATGTCTGTCTAAAACAATACTGGGCAGGAATTCCCTGGTGGTCTAGTGGTTTGAACACTAGCTTAAACCGCAGGGGGCATGAGTTCTCTAGCTGGCCAGAGAACTAAGATCCCACAAGCCACATGGCACCTCCAGAAAACAAAAACAAACAAACAAAAAATGGAGCAGCAAAAGAAGAAAGGATGGATAACTATATTCATCCTACCCTCTAGCAGAAGACATACCAAGGAAGTGACGCCTAGATGAACAGATAGTAGCTGAGTGAAAGACATAATTTCAGTCATAGTTCAGCTAATATTAGAGCTTCAAGTACAAGAGCACAGTGACAGATTCTGGGCTGAGAAATCCAGGCAGGAAGCCAAACAGGCAGGCAGCTGTGAACTGGGATATCAATTCACAGTTAATACGTATTTGTAATGGGACAAAGGTCCAGCTTCCAAAAAGATTGACAACTGAAATACTGGGCAGCCAGATTCAAACAGCTGGTTTAACCCTGGGAATAAGGAATCAGCATAGATGCTCAGCACAAAATACCGAGTCTCCTACAAAGCCAAGGAGGCTCGTGACTTGAGGCAACTCTGAAATAAAGGGCTAATTCCAGAGTCCTCAAAGCTGGCCCTGGCTACTAGGAAAGGAAACTTGGAGAAGAACACTGGATACCAATTGCTGCCTTTTGACTAGCATATCCATCCTAGGAGGAAGTAGTTTAACGTTAATAACCACAACAAAGAGAATGGATTCACTTTAGCTGGTCTTTTCCATCACTCTTGCCGCTAAGTCGCTTCAGTCGTGTCCAACTCTATGTGACCCCATAGACGGCAGCAAACAAGGCTCCCCCATCCCTGGGATTCTCCAGGCAAGAACACTGGAGTGGGTTGCCATTTCCTTCTCCAATGCGTGAAAGTGAGAAGGGAAAGTGAAGTCGCTCAGTCGTGTCTGACTCTTAGTGACCCCATGGACTGCAGCCCACCAGGCTCCTCTGTCCATGGGATTTTCCAGGCAAGAGTACTGGAGTGGGGTGCCATTGCCATCACTCTTAGCCTGATCTAAAAAGCAAGGTGGTACCGAGTGTAAAAGCAGGGGTAATTTTGTTCAGCAAATACCTTTGATGTATGCTTGAATGGAGGAAATCTACCTGGGAATTGATAGAGGAGATTTTGGCTTGTCTTTCTAACACCTGCTCTACTGCATGAGTTGTTCCAGAAGTCTTTTAAAGGGCTCAGTCTCTGAATCCTTTCAAGTTTGGCTGAGTCACAGAATATCTAATGCCATGAGAGCTAAACTAGTTACATTTTAGAAATGTACAGCTAGTAACATTCTGAATGTGTACATGATTTTCAAGGAAAGTTTAAATCCTTTTACATAATTCTGACATAAAAATAAAGTGATCAGTGTATTTGGCAATGTTAAGAAAATAAAAGAATCAAACTAAAAGGTCCTATAAAACACAGCTGAAAAATAGAATGTTTCATATCTCTTTAGGTATTTGTTGTATCTCAGGAGAGCTTCCTTTGTGATTTCACTGCCTCTTTGCTTCCTTATTCCAAAAAAACTCAACATGCATTTGTCAGATTAATTGCAAAGGTCCCATGGAGTCTTGGAAAGATTTAAAGGCAGATAAATTTGGATTTGAGTCTTGGCTCCAGAACTCTTGTCTGAATGTCCCTGGGTATATATTTAACCTCTGTGGCTCAGTTTTCTAATACTTAAAATTGTAATAATGACACAGACCTGGAAACACTGTGTATAGCAAAGGGTCAAGTATCCAATAAATGCCTCTTCCTTTCATGTTCCATCCTAAACAGACTTCAAACATATCACCATATTTCAATGCTTCCTGTTGCCTTTGAACTGAAATACAAGCTCCTCCTGTTGGCATCACAGATGTGTCCAAATATGATCTACAGCTACCTACAAATAATCATTTTCTGTGCCTTCCCTGTCAACAATATACAGACATCTAATTCCCAAGGTAACTCATGATTTCAGAGCCCCTCCTCTCTTCATGACGTTCTTTTTACCCAGAATCCCCTTCAATATCAAGTTCCAGGATAGTGTATCCCATATTTATCTGACACCTTGTCTGTAAAACTCTCAGGGTCACCTTGAACTGTAGCAGACAACAATTTGCCCTGTGTGGAGCTCATCATAATTCTCTTAAAATCTATACCTGCTTTATGCTCTGAATACTATGGACACTATGAATTAAAGTTTGTACGTGTAGAGTGCTTTGGAGACTGCAAAGTTCTTTATCTTAAATTATTTAAAACTCAAAATTACCTTATTACTTAATCAAACTTTCTCCCCACTTAACACATACAAAATCAAGGTTAAAGAAGCCATTATTATTCAAAGTCTCACAGATAAAAGAGAGTAACATAGTGATCCAAACTCTTTTATATAACATAAATCTGGTCTCTTTATGACAGAAAAAGAAGTAATAGAATTTTCCATTACAGCCAGGTCTTCTCCTTTGGAGTCCATGACTTTTGTGAGTTCAGAAAATTATATTACTTGTTTTTCTAGTACAAGAAAATAGTCTATATTTTTTTTACTGACTTAAATTAACAGATGAAGAATATGTCATCTATGTATACAACAAACAAAATAGGAGGGGCCAAGATAGTGGAGTAGAAGTTTATCTCCTCCCATGGCACACCAAAATTACAACTCTTTACAGAGCAAACAGCAATGTGAACAATCTAAAGACTAGCAGAAAAGATCTTATAAAACCAAGGATACAAAGAAGCCACAAGACTATAGATGGGATAGAAATGTGGTATGGTCAAGACCCACAAACTGGAAGGCACATCCTGGAAGCCTTGCACTAGAAAGACAAGTCCCCAGAACATCTGGTGTTGAAGAAGAGTGGGACTGGTATTCAAGAGAATGGAAAGATGGTGGGAAACAGACACTCTCCCCTTCAAGGGTACACACAAAGTCCTCACATGATCTGAGACCCAGAGCGAAGGAGTAATTTCAAAGGAGCCTGGGTTGGATCTATCTACTGATCTTGGCTCTACGACCCAAAGGCAACCTCTACTTGCCTTTTGGAAAGGCAAGTCCCCAGTGTCTCGCCTGGGGACACAGGACAGCCAATAGTTTTACCGTCCAAATAACAGTCATAGCTAATAAGAGAAGACAATCATATTCCACAGGTTAACAACATGACTTTTCAACTTGTCAAATTCATTTGCCATTTTTTAAAAATAACAAGTTTTAAAGAACTCATAATAAATTAATAATCTTGTCCTTTATTTGCCAAACTAAATAATGCCATGGGTCCCTACTTCAGTGAGGACATGGGGTTTTCAGGGAAAAATAACCTGAAGGAGGCTACCAATGCTTTTAATCTTCATGTTACATGGGACTATAGAAAAACCATCTTTTAGTTCTCTCAACTCAGTGTTTTCAAAAGTTTCCTTCAAAATCTAGACTTATCAGCAGAGGTTTTCCCTTTTATCACAAAGAAGATTTGTGGCTTAAAAATCTTTCCTGTGCCCAGTCAGAAGAATCTTGGCAGCGGCTGTTTTAACCCTGTAATAGTAGGGTTGCATAGCTGCAACTGTGTAAAGAGAGACACACTTTAGACATACTTTTCTAATACAGGTACTGAGTTAGCATTCATGTGTATAACATACTAGCACAGATATTTGCAATTTTGATGGGGTAATGTTCTAAGCCCAACATAAGCTACAAATACCATAACTTGAAAACACATTTAAGACACCTAATATCTCAGCAAATATCACAGCATAGCCTAGCCTAATGGAAATGTGTTCAGAACATGTACATTAATGTTTTTATGATTCAGCAAAATCATCCAACACAAAGCCAATTCTACAATAAAGTGTGGAATGTGCATTCAGATGCTAGTCATGTCCGACTCTTTGAGGCCCCATGAACTGCAGCCCACCAGGCTCCTCTGTCCACAGGATTTCCCAGACAAGAATACTGGAGTGGGTTGCCATTTCCTTCTCCAAGGAATCTTCATGACCCAGGGATGAAACCTGTGTCTCATGTGTCTCCTGCATAGGCAGGCAGATTTTTACCAATACCAACAGTGCCACCTGGGAAGCTAGGTGGATGTCATGTGGAATATCTCAAGCAATGTTCATTACTGTTGTTGTGGTTCAGTTGCTCAGTCATGTCTGGCTCTGCAACCCCATGGACTACAACACACCAGGCTTCCCTGTCCTTCACTGTCTCCCAGAGTTTGCTCAAACTCATAAACATTGAGTCCATGATGCCATCCAATCATCTCATCCTCTGTCGCCCCTTCTCCTCCTGCCCTCCATCTTTCCCAGTAACAGGGTCTTTTCCAATGAATCAGCTCTTCACATCAAGTGGCCAAAGCATTGGAGTTTTACCTTCAGCATCAGTCCTTCCAATGAACACTGTACTGAAAGTGAAAAACCGAATGATTGTATGGGTAGACACTGGTGGTAAGTATGTGGGTTGGTAACCCTCGCAATCCTGCGGCTGACTGGGAGTTGCAGCTCACTGTTACTGCCCAGCATCATGAGTGAGTAAGGCACTGCATGTGACTAGCCTGGGAATCCACTCCAGTGTTCTTGCCTGGAGAATCCCAGGGACGGGGGAGCCTAGTGGGCTGCCGTCTATGGGGTCGCACAGAGTCGGACACGACTGAAGCAACTTAGCAGCAGCAGCAGCCTGGGAAAAGATCAAAATCCAAAATTCAAAATAGAATTTCTATTAAATATATATTTCTTTTGAACCACCAAAAAATCAAAAAAGCAATAAGTTAATCCACCATAAATTGGGGACTATCTGTAAACGGCACAAAATTATATATGATAATTAACATTTCCCTTAGCAACATATGGTATTTAAAATTAGCAAAAGAGTCAGACATCCTGGAGTGTGAAGTCAAGTGGCCCTATGAAACATTACTATGAACAAACCTAGTGGAGATGATGGAATTCCAGCTGAACTATTTCAAATTGTCAAAGATGATGCTGTTAAAGTGCTGCATTCAATATGCCAACAAGTTTAGAAAATTCAGCCATGGTCACAGGACTGGAAAAGGTCAGTTTTCATTCCACTCACAAAGAAATGCAATGCCAAAGAATACTCAAACTACAATACACTTGTGTTCTTTTCATATGCTAGCAAAGTAATGCTCAAAATTCTTCAAACCAGGCTTCAACAGTACATGAACCAAGAACTTCCAGATGTACAAGCTGGATTTAGAAAAGGCAGAGGAACCAGAAATCAAATTGCCAATATCTGTTGGATCAGAGTAAAAGCAGGAGAATTTCAGAAACATCTACTTCAACTTCATTAACTATGCTAACCCTTTGATTGTGTGGATCATGACAAACTGGAAAATTCTTAAAGAGATGAGAATACCAGACTACTTTATCTGCCTCCTAAGAAAAATATATGCAGGTCAAGAAGTAAAAGTTACAACCCAACATAGAACAGACTGGTTCAAAACTGAGAAAGGAGTACATCAGTGCTGTATATTGTCCCTCTGCTTATTTAACTTATATGCAGAGTACATCATGCAAAATGCCAGGCTAGATGAAGCACAAGCTGGAATCAAGATAGCCGGGAGAAATATCAATAACCTCAGGTGTGCAGATGACACCACCCTTATGGCAGAAAGTCAAGTGGAACTAAAAAGCCTCTTGTTGAAGGTGAAAAAGGAGAGAGAAAAATCTGGCTTAAAATTCAACATTCAAAAAACTAAGATCATGGCATTCAGTCCCATCACTTCATGCTAAATAAATGGAGAAAAAAATGGAAAGAGTGGCAGATTTTATTTTTGGGGTCTCTGAAATCACTGCAGACAGTGACTACAGCCATGAAATTAAAAGACATTTGCTCCTTGAAAGAAAAGTTTTGACAAACCTAGATAGATCATTAAAAAGCAGAGACATCACTTTGCTGACAAAGGTCCATATAGTCAGAGTGATGGTTTTTCCAGTAGTCATGTACAGATTTGAGAGTTGGACCATAAAGAAGGTTCAGCAAGTAAGAATTGATGCTTTTGAGCTGTGGTGCTGGAAAAGCAAGATCAAACCAGTCAATCCTGAAGGAAATCAACCCTGAATATTCATTGAAAGGACTGATGCTGAAGCTGAAGCTCCAATCATTTGGCCACTTGATGTAAAGAGCCAGATCACTGGAGAAGATTCTGATGCTGGGAAAGATTGAGGGCAGGAGGGAAAGGGGGCAACAGAGGATAAGATTGTTGGATGGCACCACCAACTCAATGGATATGAGTTTGAGCCAACTTTGGGAGACAGAGAATCCTGGTGTGCTGCAGTCCCTGGGGTCTCAAAAAGTAGGACACAACTTAGCAACTGAACACCAACAAAAAGCTTTATCTTTGTCCAACAAAAACAGTTTTTTGTCTAATCCAGTGGTACTAAAACCTAGATCCATCTTACAATCACCTGTGTAACTTTTAAGTATACTGATGCCTGGGCCCAAAACATTGGTCTGGGATGGATCTCAAAGACCAGGAGTTTTTAAAAAGATTCTCACATGATTCTCATATTCAGATAAGGTTGAATTAACTATAGCTCTGATTCTCTAAAAGATATACAAATAAATTGAGAATTAATCAGCAATTAGTCCCTGCTGCATTTTCCTATGCGTGTGTGTGGTGTGTTTGTGTGTTTGTGTATAGTCTGGTTATTGCTCAGTTAGCTTCAATCCATGAAATAAAATCATACTAGAACATTTTATTTAAACATTTTTGAACTTTCACTCCAGTCACAATGGCCAAAAAATGGTATTTTGAAAATCCAGAAATTGATATTGCTATTAAAGCAATTCCTCAGGTGATATAGAAGATGCTCTACTTACACTCTATTCAGTAGCGGAAAAGGAACACCTACGGCAATATAAAATAAGATATTTGGAGAACTAGTCATCAGGAGACAGAAGTTCACATCTCCTTGTATGAAAATTACAGTAAAAGCACCAAGAGACTGAAAAAAAAAAAGTGTAACTTGTTAAAAGTGAAGAGTCACGGTGTAGCACCACTAGAAACCTGTACACTTGTATTTTAAAAGAACATCCTGAGAAGAATATTCTAATGATACAACTACATAGAGAAGAGATATAAAATAAACTCTTCACCTGTTCTCAGTGTATGTTTCCTCTCCACATATTCTTGCAAATTTCTCAGGATTACTATTAACTTATAAGGCGAAGGCCATAATATCATAGAGAAAAGGGTTACAGGCACGGTAGTAGCTATGGCCATTTTTCCAGAAAGACAAATATTTGATTTCAGAATTAACTGTTGGTTTGAGACTATGAAGAAAATTTCCTTTCTCCTTTTAATATTCATTATTTGCTGATAATGCTCTTAAACAACTAATCCTGAAAACACTTTTATGCATTTGCTCTTACTTCTTCCCTTCTTCATCTACCTGTACCCAACTTCTTGATGTGTGATTCTGCCACAATGTCTTGGACAGGATATTTGTAGGAGAGAATCTTGGGTAAATAAAATATCTGAGAATTTTGTTGACAAACTGAACGCATCTGGATACTGTCCTAAAAGCCTGTGAAATAATGTATATTGTATATACACTGTATTGAAAGGAAATGGAAAATATATACTTTTATTTGAGCCACTCATCTATACAATATCACAAAATTGATAAGGAAAACAATTCTAATTAAGAATTTTAATTGGTGGCTGAATTGACTGGCCAGATTCAGTGTTGTGCTTGCAAATATTTAACAATTACTGAGGATACAGGGTGCTGACTTGATGTGTTTGCTGATTTAGCTCTTATAAATATTCCCATCATGGCCACTTCAAGCCTTCGACGAGACACCATGAATGTGGAGTCGGGAAGAAATAATAACACTGGACTCATATGGGCAGTATTTAATTAACATAAAGACAAAATGTTTATATAAAATATACTTCAGGGAGAAAGAACAGGTCTTTCATAACAAACAGAGATAAAGACAAAAACAAAAGCCCCAGTTTTAAGTGTGCAATTATTCTTCCAAATATTTTTGTCTAGAACAGGTATGATTCTAAGTCCCTGGAATATATCATTGCACAAAACCAAAAATATTCCAGCTCATCAGGTTTATAGTCTAGTACAAGAAGATAGAAGATAAACATTATACACAAATATAGTATGTTAAGAGATTTCAACTACTATGGAGAAATATTATAAGGTAAGAAGGATTATCAGCTTGCAGAAAGTTTATGGTTTAAAATAACAAGATTAGAGCAGACTATTGTGAAAAAGCAAGATATGGGCAAAACCCTGTCTAATTTATATTTTAAAAGAAGCACTCTGTTCATGTAAAACTGATGAATAAGTTTTGTGGATAATACCAACATTTATTTTCTGGTTTTGAGAGAATTTTATAAACTGTAGTTACATAAGAAGTAACCATCTGCAACTGGTACATGGAGACTCCTGTATATATATTTTGGTAAGTTTCTGGGAGTCTATCACTATTTCAAAATATTTTTTAAAGAGCACTATATTGTATTAAAAACAGACTGTGGAAAGAAGGATAAAAGCAGGGAAAAAATTATGGAAGTATTATATCAATTCATTCAAGAGATATGATGACTTTGCATGAAAGTATTAGTGTTGGAGTAGTTGTTTTGAAAGCAGAGTCAAAAGGATTTTCTGATGGATTGGATATGGACTGTGAAGGTAAAGAGTCAACAAGGATCTCCAAATTTTGTTGATATGTTTAAAGAATTAGAAGGATAACGTTGCCATAAAGGGGAATGGGGAACACCACAGAAGGAGCACTGAGATGGAGAGTTCTCAAGTTTTGTTTAAGGCAGTTTATATTTGAGAAATCCACTAGACATCCAAATGTAGCCATCAAGGAAGCAATAGCTACTAAGCGTGGACTTCAGAAGATCTGAGCTAAAGAACTAACTTTGAGTGTGATTTGTATAAATGACATTTAAATGCAGAACTGGATGATACCACGTGGAGAGTGAATGTAGAAAAGATACCAAGGACTGAGACCAGAAACAGTCCCAGGTTCAGATGTCAGGAAAAAAGGGGGAACATGCAAGGAGATTAAGAATGAGTACTGAGTGAAATACCTCAGATATGCAGATGACACCATCCTTATGAAAGAGAGTGAGAAGGACCATCCTTATGACAGAAAGCGAGAAGGAACTGAAGAGCCTCTTGATGCAAGTGAAAGAGGAGAATGAAAAAGTTGGCTTAAAACTCAACATTCAGAAAACTAAGATCATGGCATCTGGTTCCCTCTCTTCATTGCAAATCGATGGGGAAAGAGTGGAAACAGTGAGAGACTTTATTTTGGGGGGTTCCAAAATCACTGCAGATGGTGACTGCAGCCATGAAATTAAAAGATACTTGCTCATTTGAAGAAAAGCTACGACCAACCTAGACAGCATATTAAAAAGCAGAGACATTACTTTGCTGACAAAGGTCCATGTAGTCAAAGCTATGTTTTTTCCAGGAGTCATGTATGGATGTGAGAACTGGACCATAAAGAATGCTGAGTGCTGAATAATTGATGCTTTTGAACTGTGGTGTTGGAGAAGACTCTTGAGAATCCCTTGGACTGCAAGGAGATCCAACCAGTCCATTCTGAAGGAAATCAGTCCTGAATATACATTGGAAGGACTGATACTGAAGCTGAAACTCCAATACTTTGGCCACCTGATGCAAAGAACTGACTCATTGGAAAAGACCCTGATGCTGGGAAGGATTGAGGGCAGGAGGAGAAGGGGACAACAGAGGATGAGATGGTTGGATGGCATCATCGATTCAATGGACATGAGTTTGAGCAAGCTCCGGGAGTTGGTAATGGACAGGGAAGCCTGGTGTGTTGTAGTCCATGTGGTCGCAAAGAGTCAGACATGACTGAGCTACTGAACTGAACTTAACTGAGTGAAATAACAAGAACACCAGGAGAAGCAAAGAGGCATGAAAGCAAAGTGTTATATAATGTAAAGTAAGATGAAGAGCAGACTGGATTTAGCAAGAAGAACGTCATTCGTGTTTTGTCAATAATCATTTCAGTTTAGAGAAAAAAGCCCAATCAGAGTGAATTAAGAGAAAGTAAGATGAGGAAGGGTGCAGCAAACAGAGGCAACTCATTAACAAGATTGCTCCAACTGGAAGCAAAGAATTTGGGCAGTAGCTAGACTGCAGGAAGTGGACTCAAGATGATTTTTTAAAAGGAGAAAAAAGAAAACAGCATGCTAATAGAAATGATCTAGTAGATGGGGAATTGTTGAAAATGAAGAGGAAACAAAAAAAAAAAACCACTAAAATAGTGGAAAAGAAATGATGCAACCTCATTCACAGCAGGAAGTCAGAAGGTCTGGGTTAGGTAGGGGTTTGGACAGTTTACCTAAAGAAGATGGGAGAATATACGAGTCCATGTGCTGGGGGAACTAGGTGTCCAGCTGGTATATGTAAAGCTCTCTTCCGATTAGAGTTAAGTCCTCTACACACAAACCTTCGAGTTGTGAACTTTCAAAAATGTGAATGTGCCCCTGTATGCCAGTTGTACTGTAGCACTGTACAAGGCACTGAATTGTGAAATTTAAAATATTTTCTTTGCTTTTTTATATATCATTTGTGTGAAAGGAATTATAAACCTATTACAGTACAATACTATACAGCCAATTGTGTTAGTTAGGTACCTAGGCTAACTCTGTTGCTTGATGTCCAATTGCTCAATCGTGTCCAACTCTTTGTGACTCCATGGACTGCAGCACACCAGACTTCCCTGTCCTTCACTATCTCCTTGGAGTTTGCTCAAACTCATGTCCATTGAATCACTGATGCCAACCACCCGTCTTATCCTCTGTTGCCCCTTCTCCTCCTGCCCTCAATCTTTCAGAGCATCAGGGTCTTTTCCAATAAGTCTGTCAAAACGTGGTCCACTGGAGAAGGGAATGGCAAACCACTTCAGCATTCTTGCCTTGGGAATCCCATGAACTTTGATGGACTTATGAACAAACTGGACTTACAAATGAGCTCTTGGGATGGAACTTGTTTGTATGTAGATGACTTACTGTACTTTACTCAGTGAAGAAGAAAGAAAGGGCATCAGCTGAGAAAAGAGAAGAGAGGAATTCATGGAGATTTGAAGAAAGATCTGGGGTTTTGAGGGTTTCCCAGGTGGCACTAGTGGTAAAGAACCCATCTACCAATGAGGAGACGTAAGAGATGTGGGTTCAATCTTTGGGTGTAAAGATCCCTTGGAGGAGGGCATGGCAACCCACTCCAGTATTCCTGCTTGGAAAATCCCATGGACAGAAGAGCCTGGAGGCTACAGTCCATAGAGTTGCAAAGAGCTGGACACGACCGAAGAGACTTAGCACATACACGCTGGGGTGTTGAAAAGTCATGCAGAAGACAGCAAAAGTGAACAGATAAGAGAAATGGGGCATGACTATCTCACTGGACCAGTGAGATATATTGCGGGGGAAGAGTTCAAGTTACCTAGGGTTATGGTTTGTCCATCCAAGTGCTACGGAGTGAGATAGGGGAAGAGAGCTGCAGGAGGAAACAAGCTGCTAAGTTGCTTCAGTCGTGTCCAACTCTGTGTGACCCCATAGACGGAAGCCCACCGGGCTCCCCAGTCCCTGGGATTCTCCAGGCAAGAACACTGGAGTGGGTTGCCATTTCCTTCTCCAATGCATGAAAGTGAAAAGTGAAAGGGAAGTCGCTTAGTCGTGTCCGACTCTTAGCGACCCCATGGACTATAGCCTACCAGGCTCCTCCATCCATGGGATTTTCCAGGCAAGAGTACTGGAGTGGGGTGGAGGAAACAAGGGTTCAATTTCAATTACTTCTCATGGGGGATGCCCTTGGGTTTTAGATCATTACTTCAACTTGGGAAGACTCCATTGTGATGTTGTAGATCATCCTCTTGAGTTTGAAAGAACAATTTTGAGCAGTCGCTATGCTTTTCAGAGCTTTATGCCCTCTACTTAGACACGAACCTCCTTTGTACCAAATATAATGGGATGTGGAAGACAGAAATTGGCACCTCGGGTTGCTTTCTATATGTGCTTCCCCAGAGCCAACAGTACCTCAGTGGTCCTCATCTTTCTTTGTGATCCTGTTCTTTCAATTTTCTCTCCATTCTGTTAAGCATCCAATTACACTTAGACACATAATGTTCTGTTCAATAATGGTCCTTTTCAGCCTTCTTCCTTGTTCAGAGGATGACAAAATAGAAAGCTCATGCAGTTCAGCTCTATGTCGAGTCATCACTATTCATAATGAAAAGGATTATTTCTCTAGAGAGGCAGGATAAGACTCTTGTCCCCTTTTCTACCACCCCTGCTCTGCCCTGCCTGTCTGATAATGCTCCACCCACGCCAGTACAGACTCACTCAATTCACTTTGGAGAGGGTGAAAAATAACAGTGAAATGATTCTTGATACTCTCCATTCCTTGATGACACTTTCTAACTTGTGTGTGGTTGAAGTTACTTACTTCTCTTCCCAGTCTTTGAACTTAAAGTCAAGCTCATTTATTCTCTATAATTTTTTCTTTCTTTTAAAACATCATTTTAAGTCATTTATCAGCTTCAGTGAAGGTAGGTTTTACATACTGAATACGTTGCATTAATATTTTTTTTTCCAGAAAGAGACTATACAGACAGATAGATAGGTAGATAGACACAGATGTATAGTGGCAAGAAACAATCATTCCATGCAGTATTGTTCAAGCAGCTCCTTCACACATATGATGTGACATCTTCAAATTAATGAGCTCCTTTTCAACTAAATATTGATTTTTAGATTGGCTAGTGCCAATTAAGGGGGTTCCCTGGTAGCTCAGCTGGTAAAGAATCTGCCTGCAATGCTGGAGACCCCAGATCAATTCCTGGGTTGGAAAAACCCTGGAGAAGGGATAGGTCACCTACTCCAGTATTCTTGGGCTTTCCTTGTGACTCAGATGGTAAAGAATCCACCTGCAAGGCAGAAGGTCTGGGTTGGATCCCTGGATTGGGAAAATTCCCTGGAGGAGGACATGGCAACCCACTCCAGTATTCTTCCCTCGAGAATCTCTATGGCCAGATGAGCCTGACGGGCTACAGTCCAAAGGGTCACAAAGAGTTGGACACGACTGAGCGACTAAGCACAGTGTTAAATAACTATCATTCACTATTTGTGATGACAAAACTGCTATTTGTAAATGGGATAATGATAATACCTTCCTTGTGCTTCTGCTGAGATTACTACCTGGTACACTTTAACTATGATTATATTATTAACTGTGAGCCATTATCATCTGTGCTGTCAGATTTACACTGAGCTCTGGGAGTGTTTTCCAAAATTGCTGGCATATTGAGTGCAGCACTTCCACAGCATCATCTTTCAGGATTTGAAATAGCTCAACTGGAATTTCATCACCTCCACTAGCTTTGTTCGTAGTGATGCTTTCTAAGGCCCACTTGACTTCACATTTCAGGATATCTGGCTCTAGGTGAGTGATCACATCATCGTGATTATCTGGGTCGTGAAGATCTTTTTTGTACAGTTCTTCTGTGTATTCTTGCCACCTCTTCCTAATATCTTCTGCTTCTGTTAGGTCCATACAATTTCTGTCCTTTATTGAGCCCATCTTTGCATGAAATGTTTCCTTGGTATCTCTAATTTTCTTGAAGAGATCTCTAATCTTTCCCATTCTGTTGTTTTCCTCTATTTCTTTGCATTGATCGCTGAGGAAGGCTTTCTTATCTTTTCATGCTATTCTTTGGAATTCTGTATTCAGATGCTTCTATCTTTCCTTTTCTCCTTTGCTTTTCACTTCTCTTCTTTTCACAGCTATTTGTAAGCCCTCCCCAGATAGCCATTTTGCTTTTTTGCATTTCTTTTCCATGGGGATGGTCTTGATCCCTGTCTCCTGTACAATGTCATGAACCTCCATCCATAGTTCATCAGGGACTCTATCTATCAGATCTAGTCCCTTAAATCTATTTCCACTTCCACTGTATAACCATAAGGGATTTGATTTAGGTCATACTTGAATGGTCTAGTGCTTTTCCCTACTTTCTTCAATTTAAGTCTGAATTTGGCAATAAGGAACTCATGATCTGAGCCACAGTCAACTCCCGGTCTTGTTTTTGCTGACTGTATATAGCTTCTCCATCTTTAGCTGCAAAAAATATAACTCAATATGCCAGGAAATTTGGAAAACTCAGCAGTGGCCACAGGACTAGAAAAGTCCAGTTTTCATTCCAATCCCAAAGAAAGGCAATGCCAAAGAATGCTCAAACTACTGCACAATTGCACTCATCTCACACACTAGTAAAGTAATGCTCAAAATTCTCCAAGCCAGGCTTCAGCAATTTGTGAACCGTGAACTTCCAGATGTTCAAGTTGGTTTTAGAAAAGGCAGAGGAACCAGAGATCAAATTGCCAACATCCACTGGATCATAGAAAAAGCAAGAGAGTTCCAGAAAAACATCTATTTCTGCTTTATTGACTATGACAAAGCCTTTGACTGTGTGGATCACAATAAACTGTGGAAAATTCTGAAAGAGATGGGAATACCAGACCACCTGATCTGCCTCTTGAGAAATTTGTATGCAGGTCAGGAAGCAACAGTTAGAACTGGACATGGAACAACAGATTGGTTCCAAATAGGAAAAGGAGTACATCAAAGCTGTATATTGTCACCCTACTTATTTAACTTATGTGCAGAGTACATCATGAGAAACGCTGGGCTGGAAGAGCACAAGCTGTAATCAAGATTGCTGGGAGAAATATCAATAACCTCAGATATGCAGATGACACCAACCTATGGCAGAAAGTGAAGAGGAACTCAAAAGCCTTTTGATGAAAGTGAAAGAGGAGAGTGAAAAAGTTGGCTTTAAGCTCATGATTCAGAAAACGAAGATCATGGCATCTGGTCCCATCACTTCATGGGAAATAGATGGGGAAACAGTAGAAACAGTGGCAGACTTTATTTTGGGGGGCTCCAAAATCACTGCAGATGGTGACTGCAGCCATGAAATTAAAAGACGCTTACTCCTTGGAAGAAAAGTTATGACCAACCTAGATAGCATATTGAAAAGCAGAGACATTACTTTGCCAACAAAGGTCCATCTAGTCAAGGCTATGGTTTTTCCAGTGGTCATGTAGAGTTGGACTGTGAAGAAAGCTGAGCACCGACGAATTGATGGTTTTGAACTGTGGTGTTGGAGAAGACTCTTGAGCGTCCCTTGGACTGCAAGGAGATCCAACCCGTCCATTCTAAAGGAGATCAGCCCTGGGTGTTCTTTGGAAGGACTGATGCTAAAGTTGAAACTCCAGTACTTTGGCCACCTCATGTGAAGAGTTGACTCATTGGAAAAGACTCTGATGCTGGGAGGGATTGGGGGCAAGAGGAGAAGGGGACGACAGAGGATGAGATGGCTGGATGGCATCACTGACTCGATGGACGTGAGTCTGAGTGAACTCCGGGAGTTGGTGATGGACAGGGAGGCCTGGCGTGCTGCGATTCATGGGGTCACAAAGTGTCAGACACGGCTGAGCGAGTGTATTGAACTGAATTGGGAGGGTTGTTTTTTGTCATAACCTTAATTTCAGATTATTAGTGATTTTCATTCTCTTTTGCATTTTTACTACATATTTTAAACTTCTTATTTACAACAATAACCAGGACATAATATAAAATGTTTTAAAGTTATATTTAAATTACTAATTTTAATCTTATGGGAAATTTACTCTTGTAGGCAACAGAATTAAATGGCCATGTATATGTGCTCCAGTCAAAATATTTAATGACATGCAACTATGAGTTATAATTTAAATCTATACATCATTAAAAATTCTGAAACCCATATAAGCTCATATATGTAAGTTTTATTTTACTCTTTAAGTTCTTTTGTGGGCTGCAAAACATGTACTGAGGAACCAGACATTCTGGAAACAATACTGTATTCTGTAGTTGCAATGCTAACACTACCCTGTTTTAAGACAATACAAAAATCATCAAAATTTCTAAATAGTTTCTGATCATAAAAATTTCCAGCACTCTGTACATTTACTAACAAACACAGTATTATGCAATCTGGAAAAATGGAAACTTATTTATTTTGCTGGTATACAGATTTCAAAGAACATAATTTGCTCACATACATATTTTAAAGAACATAAAACTCTAAAATACTGTCCCCATGTTTTAAATTCAAAACAGAACTCAGGGAAATGGGCCATATTTATCTTGCGGTTTTCTGCACCCACTCATCCTTACCATGCCTCCGGAGAAAGTGAAAGCTTTAATGTGAAAAGGAGAGCTGTCACCATACATGGAATTATTCTAGACCCCGGATCTCAGATGATCTACAGCAGCGGTCCTCAGCCTTCTTGGCACCAGGGACTGATTTCATAGAAGACAATTTCTCCACGGATGGAGGTGGGGGGGATGGTTTTCAGGATGACTCATGTACATTACATTATTGTGCACTTAATTTCTAATCTAATGCTGCTGCTGATCTGACAGCCCAGAGACTGGTCTGCAGCCCAGAGACTGGGGACCCCTGATTATAGTATAGCCCTCTCAAAAAACAGACCTTCATTTTCTTCCTCTAACACTGAGGAAATTAGAAGAAACAATATTTAAGGACTCTTCCAGCCACAACAGTCAATGACTCACAATTGAAAACATTACCAGATATGCTAGAAGGAACGCAGCTCCACATGCCATAAACATTCCCTTCCTAAGATGCTCATCTCTCTTAAATACAGCTCAAACTCCTCTTAAATATTATCCAATTTTTAAATAGAAATTTCAGATTGAGGCACTTGGAGATTTCTGATCCCACTACCAGATAAAGTGAGAAAAGGAGAGAGGAGCAAGAAATCCAATTTAAAAAGGAATATGCTTCTCTGGCATGTTAAATTCCTCAGGACATCAGAACCTCTAGTAACATTAGCACAGGTATCAGTATTTGAGAAATGTGTTTAGAATTATACCGACTACTCTGAAAAGTGATTGGCTTTGATTACATTCCCTTAAATTGACAATGTTAAACTGAAAATTTTACCTACCATGTGACAATCAATCTTTACATTTTTACAAGTTATTCATCAGAAAATAGACTGGAGATAAAACAGTGGGTTTGGATATTGTCACTTAGTGTTCTGAATATTACTATCGGTATTCAGAAGAGAAATTTATGGTGTTTTTTTTCATGGTTTCTCTCACATTCTACAACTTACATTGGAATATTTGCTATAACAACTTAAAACTGACTTTACCATAATCTGCAATCAAATAAAAAAAAAATCTTGCTAAAATGCTAATAAATGTGGTGGCTATTCTGAGTGAAAGGATTTATTTCTGATGCAGTTTAACTGTGTTTCAGCCATTCACCTATTACAGTAAAAGCTTGCCCCACACTATTTAAATATTTTTGAAGATCTATAGAAAAGAAGGGAATGATTAAGGGTGATGATTTTGTAAAGGAGTTTAGTTATAAAGCAGCCAGAAGTGTTTTAAGGACTGTGCACCACTGCACCAGTTAAGAATCAGAAATGAGAGAATGAATGGGGCTGTAGCAGCCTCCCCAGTGAATTACAGGAATCCATTGATCAATGTGTTCTACTACAGAGAACATTCTCAGTCATGTCTGAGAAGGGAAAAAAAAAAAAAACCTGCCACCAATAGCTGCCAAAGGTAAGCTAACTCAGTTTAGGTGTTTCTTGCTACTGCTAAGTCGCTTCAGTTGTGTCCGACTCTGTGCGACCCCATAGACGGTAGCCCACCAGGCTCCCCAGTCCCTGGGATTCTCCAGGCAAGAACACTGGAGTGGGTTGCCATTTCCTTCTCTAATGTGTGAAAGTGAGAAGTGAAAGTGAAGTCACTCAGTCGTGTCCGACTCTTAGCGACCCCATGGACTGCAGCCTTCCAGGCTCCTCCGTCCATGGGATTTTCCAGGCAAGAGTGCTGGAGTGGGGTGCCATTGCCTTCTCCGTTGGTGTTTCTTAAGCTGCTTTAAAAAAAAAATACCACAGACCAGGAGGTTTAAAATAACAGAAATTTATTTTCTCATGGTTCTGGAGGCCAGTAGTTTGATATTAAGGTATCATCAAGGACAGTTCCTTCTGCAGGCTCTGAAGGAGAATCCATCTTATGCCTGCTCCTTAGCTTCTGGTGCTGGAAATCCTTGGCAATCTTGGCCTTGTTGACCCATCACAATGATCTCTGTCCTTATTGGAACACGGCCTTCTCTGTTTCGCTGTATCTGCTCCTCTCCTGCCTTTTATAGAGGACACTGGCCTCTAGACTTAGAGCTTTCTATAAATCCAGGATGGGATCATATGGAGATTTTTAATGACATTGGCAAAGACCATTTTCCTCCAACAGTTTCCAGGGGGCACTGTTCTACCTACTGCACACTAGATTCAGCCAAAACTTTTATGGCAGCATTGCTTTGAAAAACCCAGGGATCTTAATGGAATCTTGTGAGGTTAATTTTTAAACAGTATGTTACCTCAGCTTCTCTGAGATGTTCATGCAAAAAAATGGAGAACACGTGTGAAAGATAAAAGGGAGAGGGAGCAGGCAGGGAGAAGCTTCATAGTCTAATGCTGGTCTAGCACTTGGGGAGGAGATGAGAAAGAAGAGAAAAGAGAAGCCAGGCCTATTAAGTGCAGCAGCTCTGAGAAAATCTCCACCAGGGCAGCGAGGAGCTCCTGAGCAAACACCATCCACTGGAAGCCTGTCCTATTGAAAACTGGATCTATTGCCAACACTATCATGCTTGGTCACTGACTAGGAGCAATCCAGGAAGAAGACTATGGTGAGTCCAAAGTGTAACACTTACAAGATGAAGAGGCAGTCACAGTTCAGTGAAAAGCTTTCCGTCACCATTCACCAGAAGTTTCAATGTTCATTGCAGTACTATTTACAATAGTTAGGACATGGAAGCAACCTAGATGTCATTAACAAACGAATAGATAAAGAAGATGTGATACATATATACAATGGAATACTGTGTGTGTGTGTGTGTGTGTGTGTGTGTGTGCTCAGCTCTGTCCGACTCTTTGGGACCCCATGGGCTGTAGCCTGCCAGGCTCCTCTGTCCATGAGATTCTCCAGGAAAGAATACTGGAATAGGTTGCCATGCCCTCCTCCAGGGGATCTTCCCAACCCAGGGACTGAATCCACATTTCTTGTACCTCCTGCATTGGCAGGTGGATTCTTTACTATTGAGCCACCTGGGAAGACCCGCATGCAATACTACTCAGCCATAAAAAGGAATGATATTGGACCATTTGTAGAGACAAGGATGGGCCTAGAGACTGTCATACACAGAGAAAGTATATCAGAAAAACAAATATTGTATATTAACCCATATATGTGGAATCTAGAAAAAAATGGGACAGATCATCTTGTTTATACAGCAGAAACAAAGACAAAGATTTAAAGAACAAATATATGGACAGCAAGGGGGAAATGGGGTGGGGGGAGTTTGGTGAATTGGGAGATTAGGACTGATACATATATACTATTGATACTATGCATAAAACAGATAACTAATGAGAACCTACTGTATAATTCAGGTAACTCTACTCATTACTCTGTGGTGACCTAAATGAAAAGGAAATCCAAAAAAGAGGGGATGTATGTATACATAGAGCTGATTCCCTTTGCTGTACACTAGAAACTAACAAAACATTGCAAAGCAATTAAACTGCAATAAAAATTAATTTAAAATAAGTTTCAAGAAGAAAGAAACCTCTACAAACAGCTCTTCTGCTATATCTAGGGCATGTCCTGCTCAAGGACATCCTTCTAGGATTGTTGATTATGAGACAATATACAAGCAACCTTTCTATCTCCCATTCAGTTCAGTTCAGTTCAGTTGCTCAGTCGTGTCCGACTCTTTGCAACCCCGTTGCAGCACGCCAGGCTTCCCTGTCCATCATCAACTCCTAGAGTTCACTCAAACTCACGTCCACCGAGTCATTGATGCCATCCAGCCATCTCATCCTCTGTTGTCGCCTTTCCCTCCTGCCCCCAATCCCTCCCAGCATCAGAGTCTTTTCCAATGAGTCAACTCTTCGCATGTGGTGGCCAAAGTACTGGAGTTTCAGCTTTAGCATCAGTCCTTCCAAAGAACACCCAGGGCTGATCTCCTTTAGAATGGACTGGTTGGTTCACCTCGCAGTCCAAGGGACTTTCAAGAGTCTTCTCCAACACCACAGTTCAAAAGCATCAAGTCTTTGGCGCTCAGCTTTCTTCACAGTCCAACTCTCACATCCATACATGACTACTGGAAAAACCCATTACCATTGTTATTATTACAGCCAGGGGTACTGACAATATTGGAGATATATGATATGATGTGAGTGATGCAGTATCTGTGGTGGGATGCTGATGCAGATGACTTTGCTCTGATGGAAGATTAATTATAATGGTCCTGATATCAAAAAGATACTCAAATAGATCAACTGGAATACAAAACAGATCTCATGCCTAACAATAAATAAAATATGAAAAAAGACCTTGTTTTATACTTTGCTGCTAAACTTTCAAAATTTTTATGAAGAGAAATAACCAAACACCCATCTTGGGTCTAATATAGAGGTCACATTTACTACTATGAACAGTGAAAATATTGCAGAATAAGATTGTATGCAACAGCAAGGAATTGCAGCAAGAAATTCCTTAAAGTAAAGTATTATTATAAATTGAGAGAAAATGTAAATATTTGATGCAAATCTTTAAATAAATATTAGGCCATACAGATAAAAACAATTTGGCAAAACGTGTTAAGAAACATAGTCTGTCAATTATTCTTTCAACTAAAACTGGTATCCTATGAGAAAAGAGAATAATTCACCTAGCACCTCTAATAATTATGCAAATGCTTTTCCTTGGGAAAACATATTTCTCTGTCCATCAGAATTAATAATGCCATGTTGGTATTGTTGTTTTAGTCACTAAGTCTTGAGACTCCATGGACTGTAGCCCTCCAGGCTTCTCTATCCATGGAATTCTCCAGGCAAGAATATTGGAGTTGGGTGCCATTTCCTTCTCCAGGGGATCTTCCCAACCCACCCAGGGATTGAACATACTTCTCCTGCATTGGCAGGTAGATTCTTTGCCACCGAGCCACCTGGGAACCCCCTTACTAATGCATATTTCTTATTCATCTTTTATTACATAGAATATTAAAAAGATACACTCAACTGCAAAAATTGAATTAAACTGATTATTTGTAATGCTTATTCAAAGACACTCTTAATTAACTAAATAAATTTTAAAATAAATACATGTTATCATGACAGGAATATGAATAGCTCAGATTGTCATATTATCACGTTTTATTGACACAAACAAAGGGAATGGAAATGGATATGGAGTTAAGAGTTTTAGCCTCCTGTTGTTATATATAGCATCAGTTGATAGTTTTACAATCATCCATTTCTAGAGTCAAAAGGGCCAAAAGGACAAAGCTGTCTACTAGTTGCATGTACTTGGACATGGCCTTGTACTGAGACATGGTCAAACCACAGGCATTTATTCCTGCCTCTCTCACACTTTCACCAGCCCCCTCCTGCTCCTCTTTCCACTTTAGCAAGCAGCAGCAGCTTTGACTATATCTTCCACTTCTTTTCTCACCACTAAACTTCAATCAAAAAATCTAAGTTTAATTTAAAATCTATCTTGTCACTTCATTGTTTCTATTTTCTAAAGGTTATTTTTATTTACTGCATCTTTAACACATTAATCATTCTTCAAGTTTGTGCTTAGGAGGAAAGGTAATTTGTATTTCTAATACTTTACATGTCAGTGTCATTATATACTGCACACATATACACTAATACACTCCAAAGTGCTAAATAATTAGGTGTTAAATGATTAAGTAACTGTTGCTTTAGTGCTTTACATTATGCAAAAGTCTGTGGAATTTTATCAATATATAGGTGCTTCAGTATTCATTACAACTTGGGAAAATTTGGGTGTTTTTATAGGCTGGGAATGCATTTTAACTTTCCTATTAAAAATAATGGCATAAGACTTCTATTTAAAAAATCAATAGTCAACACATTTTCAATAATAGATTTGATACAGATAATGAGGGATGCATACATTTCAATTACTATGTAGAAATAGAATGTATACACCCAGCGAATTCAAAGTAACTGAAGAATAACCAAGGTAATGAGGAAGAGACCACAAGAGTGAGAAAAGCCAAGAAAGGCACTGGAATTTAATGCAGTCTATCAGAGGATCCAGGCAAACCTGAACAGTATGATCCCCAATATCAGTTGTCCTAAATAAGGAGTAATATTCTCAGGTGTATTTTAAAAAAGCGTGAAGTCATCAATAGCGAAGAGCAGAGAATACATAATTAAACTATCTATACTGTAGAAAATGTCAGGAAATGAGTATCAGAGGACAAAATATGAGATCATCAGGAGACATAAATGAACCATAAGTAAAAATGACTATATTGGGCAATACCTTTGGGAAATTCTTTTGTGTTGTAACCTGTCAAACATCATGATAAAAGCACCTTTGTATCAGACAGTGATGTCTTCATAAACCCGTGAAAGTGAAAGCCGCTCAGTCGTGTCCGACTCTTTGTGACCCCATGGACCTATAGTCCATGGAATTCTCCAGGCCAGAATACTAGAGTGGGTAGCTGTTCCCTTCTCCAGGGGATCTTCCCAACCGAGGGACTGAACCCAGGTCTCCCGTATTGCAAGCGTATTCTTTACCAACTGAGTCACCACAGAGATCCTCGATAAACCCATACTGCCTCAAATTTTTGCAGTGTCTGCAGCAAACGGGAAAAAAATGACAATAAGCTCATTTTCCTGACAGTGTGACTTTTGTAAATTGGCTTGAGTTACTAGAATGTGTAACAGCCAGCTGCCTTGTTGGATTTTTGGCCCTTACTTGCATCAGAATCATTTGCTCTCACTTACAGAATTGAGAAGAGTATAAGGACAAGTTGGGCTTCCCTGGAGGCTCAGACTGTAAACGGTCTGTCTGCAATGTGGGAAACCCGGGTTTGATCCTTCAGTTGTGAAGATCCCCTGGAGGAGAGCATGGCAACCCACTCCAGTATTCTTGCCTGGAGAATCACATAGACAGAGCAGCCTGGCGGACTACAGTCCATGGGGTCTCACAGAATCAGACACGACCGAGAGACTAATACACACACATATAGACAAGTTACAAGCCTGAATGATTGGGCATGAGAGATTTACAGGCTATGCTGAAATCATCTTGATGTTGTTTTTGTGATAGGAGAGACCTGAGAAAACTGAGAAAGTATCGCCTCCATAGTTTAAGAGAATTCCAAGAAATTAAAATAAACTCAATTATTATCTAGCAAGGGCTTTATGTAACTCAGGCACATAATTCAAGTACATACACAACTATAAAGAAATTCTAAATAGTTTCGAAAGTTGTTTCAGTTGAAATCTGAAATTATGGAAAAGTTGAGAATAGTGTGAAATGGAAAGTGGTGAAAAGGTTTAGGTTTTCTCTTACTCATTTGTTATTATCATTGTCATTTTGCTGTGGCATACGGACTGGTTTTGCTTGAATGTTACTCTGAAGTTATCAGATTAAGTCTGTAACAACTGTCCCTTTGCCAATGCTGTTTAGAGCTTAATCAGATTACAATGGAATATCAATCATTCTTTTTTTAAGTTTAAGAAACTGTGTATCATATGCAACAATCTTTTCCAAATTATTAGATTTTCTAAGAAAGTCTGAGTTAACCAAGACAGATGGCCAATTGTATGAAACTGGCAGCCAATTTATCCAAACTTATGACATTATAAACAATAATTTGTTATTGTCTTAGTATTCTCCAATTCCTTTCCTCCCTTCTGTCACACATTACTTTACATGTCTCAGCTCTCAATGCCCAGAATGACATCATGTTAAGTGGCGTGTGCTCCTTTGCCATTAAAATTTTCATATATAAAGGCAAGATCATTGTATTTTTATGAATATATAGCTAATAATGCTCATTAAAAAAAACAGAATGCACTTAAATATAAAAAGATATAACCATTTATAATCTTTCTACCTGCAAATGACTACTACTATCATTGTGATACCCTTAGGGAATGCTTTCAATATGCATGTATAAATATATATTTAGAAAACTGTCATCAGAACTTATGAAAAATGTGATTACAGATTACATGAAATTTTCAAGTTGCTTTTTTTTTTCATTTTTTTTTAAGTTGCTTTTATATTTAATGTATTTTAAATCTTTTTTTAAGTTGATAGACATATATCAACACCATTAGTATCATTAGAACTGGCTGAAAATTATGTCCTTGTGTGGCTGTGTTTCATTTATGAATCTCTTATATTTGAGATCTATTTTTTAAAAATATTAAAAGCATCATAGACATGCATGCGTGCATGCTCAGTCATTCAGTCATAGCCAACTCTTTTGTGACCCCATGGACTGTAGCCCACCAGGCTCCTATGTCCATGGGATTTTCCAGGCAAGAATACTGGAGTTGGTTGCTATTTCCTCCTCCAGGGGATCATCCTGACCCAGGAACTGAACCCCCGTCTCTTGTGTCTCCTGCATTGGCAGGCAGTTTCTTTACCCCTGCCCCACCTGGGAAGCCCATAATGAGCATGACATATATATACATGTATCTTTACATCGTATTTGCTTCTGTCTTTGGATAAATTCCTGAAGGAAACATAGACGGGTCAAAGGTTTAACATATTTTAAGACTTTTTTTTACATCATGTTGATTTGCTCTTCACGAAGTTTGAACCAATTTAACTTGTCATTGCAGTGTATATGTGGTACTGTGTATAGAGTCTGGACATGATTCAAATGTGGTGCAAATCTACTTGCACTCTAACTACGGGGATCATGTGCTCAAGTAAAAATGCCACATTAATTTCAGATTCTATACTGCTATGAATATTAATAATTAAGTTGTGTCAGTTATATCCGACTCTTCGCAGCCCCATGGACTGTAGTCCACCAGGCTCCTCTATTCATGGGATTTCCCAGGCAAGAATATTCGAGTGGGTTGCCATGTTCTCCTCTAAGGGGTCTTCCCAACCCAGGAATGGAACCCACATCTCTTTCATCTCCTGCATTGGCAGGCAGGTTCTTTACCACTAGCACCACCCGGAAAGCCTTAAGTAGACATAGGTATTACTAGGAAATTATTTTTTCTTGCATTGTAGCACCGTGATTACTGAACATCATGCTCTTAAAGAATATCAAGATAAACGGATTGAAGAATAAAAGTCCTCTCAAGTGGATTGAGCACAAGATTCAGAGTTAGGAGAGCAGTACCACTAGGGCAAATATACTCCTTGAACCTAATTTTTGTTATCTGTAAATAGAGATGATAGATTGGGCAACTTCTAAGCCTTTTCCAGTTGTAAAACACTCTGTATATAATATATTGCAAACCTTATTAAGTAAATGACTATGACTTACTCCCAGTTTTTTTCCACAGCACCTGATATATAAACTACTTCCATAAAAGTCTTTTCTTTATGGTACACTGATTGCATTAAAATCTTTTCATAAATGAGTACACTAGCTGCTTATTAACCAAATCTCATTTCATAGGATTGTATCAAAATAAACTAAGAATTGATTTTCTAGTATTAATTACTCTATAACCCTTTGGAGATGGAATCATTTTTCCTAATTGCTTGATTTTTTCTAGAAAGTAAAGAGAAAAAGGTTGATGTCCTATGTAACATTTCTGATACAAAATATCCAGTCAACTAAGAAAGCATTATTTTCTTATTTCTTGCCTTCAGTTAAAAGAACTGAGGAATTGACCTTTACCTTTTATTCTTGTAATGGCACCCCACTCCAGTACTCTTGCCTGGAAAATCCCATGGATGGAGGAGCCTGGAAGGCTGCAGGGGTTGCTGAGGGTCGGACACGACCGAGCGACTTCACTTTCACTTTTCACTTTCATGCATTGGAGAAGGAAATGGCAACCCACTCCAGTGTTCTTGCCTGGAGAATCTCAGGGATGGGGGAGCCTGGTGGGCTGCTGTCTATGGGGTCGCACAGAGTCGGACACGACTGAAGTGACTTAGCAGCAGCAGAGATAGCACTGCAGTTTCAATATATGTATTACTTCATTTTTGTAACTTTTAAATACAATATGAATTACTTAGTAGAAAGAAGAAAACATCTGTTCTTATCTTTATGTCAAAGGCCTAAATTAACAAAGGGAACTTGAAAGGTTTAATTAAGAGACATAGCTATCATGTTTTAACATTATTCTATTTTTGATTACAGAAATACTATTATTGTAACCACCATTTAAGAGTAATATGGTTAAAGTATTTATTTTATACCGGATTAAAATATTCAATCGGTACCAAAGGGTATGAAAGCAAAAAGCTCACCCAAACCCCAGAATTAACCATTTGTATCTCTGTTCTGCTGTTCTGCTCGGCAATCTGTTTTTTGTCACAATATCTTTTATTATAAAGAAAAGAACTGTGTTGCACATAAACCTTTCCCAAAACACACAGATCTACACAAAATTTTACTGGTTCTATCACTAGTTTTATTTCTCTTGATTAGCATTTTATAACTGCAAACAATTCACTAAAACTCTATCTCTTGATCCTCCAATCTCAATATATCTGTTGTCTGTTCTCTGTGCAGTCTGGGAAAATTGTTTGGTCTACACTGAAACTCCAGTACTTTGGCCACCTCACGCGAAGAGTCGATTCATTGGAAAAGACCCTGATGCTGGGAGGGATTGGGGGCAGGAGGAGAAGGGGACGACAGAGGATGAGATGGCTGGATGGCATCACTGACTCGATGGACATGAGTCTCAGTGAACTCCGGGAGTTGGTGATAGACAGGGAGGCCTGGCGTGCTGCGATTCATGGGGGTTGCAAAGAGTCGGACACGACTGAGCGACTGATCTGATCTGATCTGATCTGATTTCACTACTACTTTTCCCAATTTTTCTTGACCATGTCTTTATGTTTACATTTTTATTCTGTGATGGAGATTCCTCTAATGTAGTAGCTGGGCATATGGCCAGCTTAGATGTAAAAATAGGGCATGGAATACCAGGAAGTTATCTGTGCTAATTCCAAACTGGGACACTTTGATAGTGATGCACCTTCTTCAGGCTTTCTCTTTCCTAGTTTTGCCAGCTGGAAAATGAACAGGACCTACTCGCAGCCTAGAGTGTGCTCTGGCAAGGCCACAGGATAAAAGGAAATGACTCTGTGATGTAGAACCACCCACAGCTCTGGAACATTCACTACCCGTTTTGTGCAGGAAGGGTATAAATTTGTTCCTTCTATAAATCGAAGAAAGTTTAGTTCTCTCTGTTTGAGCTTCTGAGTTCAATGTAACAAACACACTTCAGTATTTTCCCTGTTCTTTGATTCTAAAGTTTCAAAACCACTCAGCATTTATAAAAATAAGCACTTAATAGTAACATTTACTTCTTAACCAAATAATGTGATTTCTCCCTGAGGAAAGGAGCTGAAAAGCTAATCTTATGTTATTAGAAATGCATCAAGTAGATGCCCTTTTCTTACAGTCAACAGCTCAAACCATTCCACACATTTTAGTCTGCATAGCATTTTGAACATGATATTTTTATGTAGGCTTTTTTCCAAATTCCCTAACATCTTTACTATTTCTAAGATTTTTACTAAATGAACATTAGACTTTACAGCTCTCTGTTATTTGGCCCTTTGTACAAAATGGATACATTATTTACACTCACAGCATTAAAGTCTTCTTCACCTATATATTATTTTGTATTACTCAACATATTTTTAATAATGGCATCATGATTTTAATATTGGAGATGTCTTGCTAATTTTTGTTCCTCCTTCATCATAAAATTGCTGTTTTATTATATAGCAAAATTTCTTAAATCTCCCTAACAATTTAGTGAGAATTTCTTAAATAACAGTAACAATAATATTTACAAATGCATTTTTAAAATATTAATTAAATCTATGACTTAGTTAGTGGAAAACAGGTGATTTTTTATACAGCTTCCTAGACATGAATATGAAATATGACACCTTATATTTATATCAGCTTCAATAAATTTTCATAAAACTTTATGACTTTCTCCATTAGGCTGTTGTACATATTTTGTCAGAATTATTTTTAAGTACAGTATATATTTACTGCTATTTTGAATAACATCTTTTTTCTTTTTCTTAATTACATTTTCTTGCTGTTGTTTTTGGAATGTAGACATGTTTTCTGTATTTGTCTTACATCCTCAGTTCAGTTCAGTTCATTTCAGTCGCTCAGTTGTGTCTGACTCTCTGGGACCCCATGAATTGCAGCATGCCAGGCCTCCCTGTCCATCACCAACTCCCGGAGTTCACTCAAACTCACGTCCATCGAGTCAATGATGCCATCCAGCCATCTCATCCTCTGTTGTCCCCTTCTCCTCCTGCCCCCAATCCCTCCCAGCATCAGAATCTTTTCCAATGAGTCAACTCTTCACATGAGGTGGCCAAAGTACTGGACTTTCAGCTTCAGCATCATTCCTTCCAAAGAAATCCCAGGGCTGATCTCCTTCAGAATGGACTGGTTGGATCTCCTTGCAGTCCAAGGGACTCTCAAGAGTCTTCTCCAACACCACAGTTTAAAAGCATCAATTCTTCGGCACTCAGCTTTCTTCACAGTCCAACTCTCACATCCATACAAGACCACAGGAAAAACCATAGCCTTGACTAGACAGACCTTTGTTGGCAAAGTAACGTCTCTGCTTTTGATATGCTATCTAGGTTGGTCACAACTTTCCTTCCAAGGAGTAAGCGTCTTTTAATTTCATGGCTGCAATCACTATCTGCAGTGATTTTGGAGCCCAGAAAAATAAAGTCTGACACTGTTTCCACTGTTTCCCCATATATTTCCCATAAAGTGATGGGACCAGATGCCATGATCTTCGTTTTCTGAATGTTGAGCTTGAAGCTAACTTTTTCACTCTCTTCTTTCACTTTCATCAAGAGGCTTTTTAGTTCCTCTTCACTTTCTTACATCTTGCACCTATTCAATTATTAACCCTCAAAATGTGTTTATAAAGCATTGTTTTTTTTTTTTTTTTTTGCTTAATCACTAATTTTCAGTTAAGTTCAGTCACTCAATGTGTTCGACTCTTTGCTACCCCAAGGACTGCAGCCCACCATGTTTCCATGTCCATCACCAACTCCCGGCACTTACTCAAACTCATGTCCATCGAGTCGGTGATGCCATCCAAAAATCTCATCCTCTGTCATCCCCTTCTCCTCCCACCTTCAATCATTCCTAGCATTAGGGTCTTTTCAAATGAGTCAGTTCTTCGCATCAGCTGGCCAAAGTATTGGAGTTTCAGCTTCAGCATCAGTCCTTCCAATGAATATTCAGAATTTATTTCCTTTATGATGGATGGGTTGGATTTCCTTGCAGTCCAAGGGACTCTCAAGAGTGTTCTCCAACACCATAGTTCAAAAGCATCAATTCTCTGGTACTCAGCTTTATTTATAGTCCAACTCTCACATCCATACATGACTACTGGAAAAACCATAGCTTTCACTGGAGGGACTTTTGTTGGCAAAGTAAAGTCTCTGCTTTTTGATATGCTGTCTAGGTTTGTCATAGCTTTTCTTCCAAGGAGCAAACGTCTTTTAATTTCATGTCTGCTGTCAGTATCTGCAGTGATTTTGGAGCCCAATAAAATAAAGTCAGCCACTGTTTCCATTGTTTCCCCATCCATTTGACATGAAGTGATGGGACCAGATGCCATGATCTTAGTTTTCTAAATGTTGAGTTTTAAACCAACTTTTTCACTCTCCTCTTTCAGTTTCATCAAGACACTCTTTAGTTCTTCTTCACATTCTGCCAAAAGGGTGATGTCATCTATGTATCTGAGGTTATTGATATTTCTCTCACTAATCTTATTTTCAGTTTGTGCTTCATCCAGCCCAGCATTTTGCATGATGTACTCTCCATATACATTCTCTGGAGAAGGGAATGGCAATCCACTCCAGTATTCTTGCCTAGAGAATTCCATGATCAGAGAAGCCTGGTGGGCTACAGTCCATGGGATCGCAAAGAGTCGGACACGACTGAGTGACTAACACACACTCTCCATATAAGTTAAATAAGCAAGGTGACAATATACAGCCTTGACATAGTCTTTTCCTGATTTGGAACCAGTCTGTTGTTCCATGTCCAGTTCTAACTGTTTCTTCTTGATCTGCATATAGATTTCTCAGGAGGCAGGTCAGGTGGTTTGGTATTCCCATCTCTTAAAAATTTTCAAAGGTTTGTGGTGATCCACACAGTCAAAGGCTTTGGTATCATCAATAAAGCAGATGTAGGTGTTTTTCTGGAACTCTGTTGCTTTTTCTATGATCCAATCAATGTTGGTAATTTGATCTCTGGTTCCTCTGCCTTTTCTAAATCCAGCTTGAACATCTGGAAGTTCATGCTTCCCATACTGTTGAAGTCTGGCTTGGAGAATTTTGAGCATCACTTTGCTAGCATGTGAGATGAGTGCAATTGTATGGTTGTTTTAGCATTCTTTGGCATTGCTGTTCTTTGGGATTGGAATGAAAACTGACCTTTTCAAGTCCCGTGGCCACTGCTGAGTTTTCCAAATTTGCTGGCACATTGAGTGTTGTCTGGTGCTGGAGCAACTTTAAGGAGATATCCCATGTCCAAGGGCAAAGGAGAAGCCATAGTAAGATGGTAGGAGGGGTGAAATTTTGTTTAGAATCAAACCCCATATCCACCAGAGACTCTCAGAGGGCTCAAAAATACCTTGTGTGCACCAGAACCCAGAGACCCCACAGAGACTGAGACAGAACTGTGTTTGAGGGTTTCCTGAGGAGGTATGGATCAGCAGTGGACTGCTGCAGGGGCAGGGGCTTTAGGTTCAGTAGACCTGGGTATAGCATAATCCCACTTGGAGGAGGTCACCATTAACCCCACCATAGAGCCACCAGAACTTACACAGCACTGGGGAAACAGACTCTTGGAGGGCACAAACAGAACCTTGTGTGCACCAGGACACAGGAGAAAGGAGCAGTGACCCCACAAGAGACTGACCCAGACTTGCCCATGAGCATCCAGGAGTCTCTGGTGAGGCGTGGGTTGGTGGTGGCCTACTGCAGGGTTGGGGGCACTGAGTGCAGCAGTGCATGCATGGGACCTTCTGAAGGAGGTCTCCATTATCCTCATTACCTACACCATAGTTTGGCCTCAGGTCAAATAACAGGGAGGGAACATAACCCTGCCCTTCAACAGAAAATTGGATGAAAGATTTACTGAGCATGGCCCCGCCCATCAGAACAAGACCAAGTTTCCCCCTCAGTCAGTCTCTCCCATCAGGAAGCTTCTATAAACCTCTTATCCTTCTCCATCAGAGGGCAGACAGACTGAAAACTACAATCACAGAAAACTAACCAATCTGATCACATGGACCACAGCCTTGTCTAACTCAATAAAACTATAAGCCATGCCCTCTAGGGCCACCCAAGATGGACAGGTCATGGGGGAGAGTTCTGACAAAACATGGTCCACTGGAGAAGGGAATGGCAAACCACTACAGTATTCTTGCCTTGAGAATCCCATGAACAGTATGAAAAGGACAGTGAAAGATGTCTTCCCCAGGTCAGTCAGTAGATGCCCAATATATGCTACTGGAGATCAGTGGAGAAATAACTCCAGAAAAAATGAAGAGATGGAGCCAAAGCAAAAACAACACCCAGATGTGGATGTGACTGGTGATGGAAGTAAAATCCAATCCTGTAAAGAGCAATATTGCATAGTAACCTGGAATGTTAGGTCCATGAATCAAGGCAAATTGGAAGTGGTCAAACAGGAAATGGCAAGACGGAACATTGACATTTTAGGAATCAGCGATCTAAAATGGACTGGAATGGGTGAATTTAATTCAGATAACCATTATATTTACTACCGTGGGCAGGAATCCCTTAGAAGAAATGGAGTAGCCATCATGGTCAACAAAAGAGTCCAAAATGCAGTACTTGGATGCAATCTCAAAAATGACAGAATGATCTCTGTTCATTTCCAAGGCAAACCATTCAATATCACGGTAATCGAAGTCTCTGCCCCGACCAGTAATGCTGAAGAAGCTGAAGTTGAACAGTTCTATGAAGACCTACAAGACCTTCTAAATCTAACACCCTAAAAAGATGTCCTTTTCATTATAGGGGACTGGAATGCAAAAGGAGGAAGTCAAGAAACACCTCGAGTAACAGGCAAATTTGGCCTTGGAGTACAGAATGAAGCAGGGCAAAGGTTAATAGAGTTTTGCCAACAGAATGCACTGGTCATAGCAAACACCCTCTTCCAACAACACAAAAGAAGACTCTGCACATGGACATCACCAGATGGTCAATACTGAAATCAGACTGATTATATTATTTGCAGTCAAAGATGGAGAAACTCTATGCCATCAGCAAAAACAAGACCAGGAGCTGGCTATGGCTCAGATCATGAACTCCTTATTGTCAAATTCACTTAAATTGAAGAAATTAGGGAAAACCACTAGACCATTCAGGTATGACCTAAAACAAATCCCTTATGATTATATAGTGGAAGTGACAAACAGCTTTAAGGGATCAGATCTGATAGACAGTGCCTGAAGAACTATGGATAGAGGTTTGTGACATTGTACAGGAGACATTACCCACAGACTATACTAATTTGCTCCTCTTATTCCAACCCTGTATCTTTTGTTTCTTTTCTTATTTTACTGATAAGAACCTCCATTATAATGTTCAACAGAATTAGTGACAATGGGCATCCTTGTTCTAGATTTTAGAGGAAACACCTATACTGTCTTGCCATTACAAATAATACTTACTATACTTTTCTGCTAAATGCTTTTAATCAAGTTGAAGACTTTTTTTTTGTTTTTCTAGTTTATAAATAATTTTAATCAAAAATATCTATTGATTTTTATTAAATGTTTTTTAAGCTCCTTTTTCAAGAGTAATGTGATATTGTAAATTGCATTAATTGCACTTTGAGTGTCAAAAACTCTTTCATTCCTGGAGTAAATATAGTGAGATTAGGATATACTGTATTAATAATTTTTTCAACTATCACTACCTACTGACTTGCTGCCCTCAGCCCATGTTCTTTTTTGTACTCTTTTGCTTTGCATGTCCTATCCTGTAACATATTATTTGAATGGTTACACTTGAGAAAAGATTATACATACTTATATTAATAAAGTATAATTTTAATAAAAATCTGACCAACAAAAGAGCCATTGAAGACTTTAAACATATTCACCTACCTTCCAAATTATATGCAGGTTGATTAGAGTTCTAACTATGCATTTTTTAGTCTTCATAAGAAGTTATTATGATTATTTATATATTTAAGATATATATATATATATATATATATATAATTATATATATTAAGGGTAACCAGGTTTCTTTGTTCTCTTACCCATTCTGTTTGTTTTTTCCTTTGGAAATTTTTCATGTTTTTATTTTTTTGTGAGTTCAGCAACAATATATTTTAATGCATGCTTACTTTTACAAAACTTCTCAACATGGCTAGACTGCCACACTGCTGAAAGACTCTCTCCTTCCTTTACCAGAGCACAGCTGTCATAAACTAAGATGCTGGCTGTGTCACAGTAACATGTCCTACATCACTATGTACCATGAGATGAAGGTACCAATGTGCTTTCTATGATAAAGAGCAAGTAAGAGTCATCTAAATATTTTGAATGACTTTCATCTCTGTTTCCATTTTCCCTTGACAGTTTACATTTATTTTCTCATATGATTATTTCTCATATCAAAGTCTCAGAAAAATGCATGGTAAAAGTAATACGATATAAAAATATGATACTTCAAAGATTTAGAATCAGTAATCAGCTTTTTAAAATCATTTTCAGATATCTTATTCTCAGTATCTCAAGAAAACTATAGGAAATGACTGGCAAATTTACTAACTCTTAAGAAATGCCTTTGGCCACCTCATGCGAAAAGCTGACTCACTGGAAAAGATCCTAATGCTAGGAGGGATTGGGGGCAGGAGGAGAAGGGGACGACAGAGGATGAGATGGGTGGATGGCATCACCAACTCAATGGACGTGAGTCTGAGTGAACCCCGGGAGTTGGTGATGGACAGGGAGGCCTGGCTTGCTGCAATTCATGGGGTTGCAAAGAGTTGGACACGACTGAGCGACTGAACTGAACTGAACTGAATAAATGCCTTTGGTCATGCTTTTCTAACCTTGCCTTGTCATTTGATTTATTTTTAAGTAAAATATTTTGGCTCTAATATTGTTAGGTCATTAAAATCATACATGTATGTATGATTATACATATGTGTAAGCATATACCATACATATATGTAATAGAGAGCTAAATCATACATATATATAATAGAGAACTGAACTAGAAATCTAAGGGCTCCTGCATTAAAAAAAAAAAAAAAACCTATGAGAAAGAGCATGTAACAGGATGAGTGTGACACAAAGAAAGTCAAGTCTGATTTTCCAAGCTGAAAACACAAAATAGAAAATCAAATATTGAAACACAATCGCAAACTGTACAGACACTGTACATTCAAAAAGATCATAAATAATATCATTTCTGAAATACCAGATTAAGATAAATATTTATTTCATATACCAAAATTTGGGGTAACTCAAATTTATCTCAATAGTATTGAAAAGTGCAATATTCAGATATGAAAGGAAGAATTTTTCTTTTCTCACCACAGTTTTTATCTGTGGATAAAAGAAAGCTATATTATAATTTTCTGTCCCATAAGTTCAAATAATTATTTACAAATAGTTTTTGAACTCTTTAGCAGAAAGTCATTAGGAAGCATCACCTATCTCTCTCTCTTTTTTTTTTTTTTGCTTTTCATGTTCCTAAGCAATAACAGATATCTCCTGTTACAAACTTCATAGGAAGCAAAGGTTCGAAAAATTTTCAGGAATACACAAACATATACATTTACAGCATTACAGATTCTGCAAAAATTCATGGCTAAGACTAGGCTGGAACAGAAGACCAAAAACATGCCACGGGACCCCAGGGGACTGGACTGAGTAACAAGCAACACTAGGCCACCGCTGGGGAAGAGACAGACAGCCCTCTGAACTGATACCAAGCAAAAGCTTGCTGCTATTGAGAGAGGAGCAAGAAAATCCTAATGCCTTTTAGCACATGGCCCTGATACAGAGCAGTGGTATGTTGCCTCTGAGGGAAGGCCAGGAAAATTCGGAACCTCAGGAGCCCTGAGGAGAGTGTACAGAATCTTTCTGAGAACACAACAGATGATATGAAATTCTCCACTGTTGTTCCTGTTCCACCAAAAGCATATATATTGACCATGCCTTTTGGTTTCTGTACCATCATGCTTTGATGTCCTCGGGCCTTGCTGAACCTGAAGGGATGGTTCCTTGCAGGGTGAGCTAACTCTCAATCTTGCCTGTGGGCTTCCCTGATAGCTCAGTTGGTAAAGAGCCCACCTGCAATGCAGGAGATCCCAGTTCGATTCCTGGATCAGGAAGATCCCCTGGAGAAGGGATAGGCTACCCACTCCAATATTCTCGGGCTTCCCTTGTGGCTCAGCTGTTAAAAGAATCTGCCTGTAGTGCAGGAGACCTGGGTTCGATCTCTGAGTTAGGAAGATCCCCCGGAGAAGAGAACGGCTACCCACTCCAGTATTTTGGCCTGGAGAATTCCATGGACTGTGTAGTCCACGGGGTCACAAAGAGTCGGACATGACTGAGTGACTTTCACTTCAATCTTGCCTGTGGGGCTTCCCTGGTGGCTCAGTGATAAAGAATGTCCCTGCAATGCTGGAGACCCGGGTTTGATCCCTGGGTTGCGAAAATCCCTTGGAGAAGGGAATGGCAACCCACTCCAGTACTCTTGCCTGGAGAATTGCATGGACAGAGGAGCCTCAGGCAATAGTCCATGGAGTCACAGAGTCGAACATGACCGAGTGACTAACACTTTCACTTCTTGCCTGTGAGCAGATCTTTCCATCTCAATCCAGAACTTACAGTCCAACCTCTCCTTTATGAGGTTTTTACTGTGGACCACTATCTATTTGCTCTGTTTACCCCAGAGTCAAGCACCATGCAACCAGAGCCAGGTCCAACACCCCACAGCTTGCAGAAATTAATTATTCAAATTAACCAATTCTAAACTGACTTACCCTGCCTCACTCATTCTTTCCCTGCCTCAACTATTCTGTCTCACAGAAATCATAATAAAGGCTCTCCCTCAAGTTTTCTCCTCGCTTCCTTTGCCTCCTGATTGTCCCTGGTGCTTCCACATTTAGCCCCTCATCACAGAATGTTCCCCTTCTCTTAAGATCTGTGAATGCAACAAGCTATGTTCTCAATTGCAAGCATTCCCTGATCTGTTAGGCTTGCTACACCTAATAATAATACAACCTATTTTTTAAATTTTATTTCCTATTGGAGTGTAGCTGATTAACGATGTTGTGATAGTTTCAGGCGGACAGCAAAGGGACTTGTGTATACATGTATCCATTTTCCCCAAACTCCCCTCCCATCCAGGCGGCCACATCACACTGAGCAGAGTTCTCTATAGGACACCGTAGGTCCTTGTTGGTTATCCATTTTAAATATAGCAGTGTGTACCTATCCATCCAAAACTCTCTAATATAATGTATTTTTAAAACACATTACACCGAGCAACACGGGACTGCAGTCTACTACTGTAGCACGAGAGGCAACAACAAAGTTTCACCGTGCCATAGGCACTGGGGGTCTGCTGAAAGACCGCAATGGATGCAGCAAGGTCACAGAGGAAAACCCATCAGTACTCCCACCCTGAACCTCAGCAATATGCAGCTGCAGTTTACCACTGGGGGGTGGGGGTGGGGGTTAAGTCATTCATTTATATCTGAGATAACTGTAGATTTATATGTAGTTCTAAGAAATAAAAGAGAGATCTCATGTGTTCTTTTCCTAGCTTTCCTCAACAGTAATATCTTGCCATTTCCTAGTTTCCTCTAGCTGCCACCTCCTTCTTAGTCTGACAAACACACATCTCTTCTTTGTTTTTATAATTTTGTATTTCCGAAACATGATATATATGAAATCATACAGTACACAACATTTTTGGATGACTTCTTTCTATCAGCATAATCTCCCTTAATTTATCCAGGCTGTTGCATGTGTCAATAGTCAGTTCATTTGTATTTCTCGGTACCATCCATCTGTATGGAGCTCCCAATATTGGTTCAACCATTAATGAGGTGAAGAACAATTAGGTTGTTTCTAGTCTTTGGTATTCATCAGTTCAGTTCAGTTCTCAGTCGTGTCTGACTCTCTGCGACCCCATGAATCGCAGCAATCAAACCTCCCTGTCCATCACCAACTCCCAGAGTTCACTCAGACTCACGTCCATCAAGTCAGTGATGCCATCCAGCCATCTCATCCTCTGTCGTCCCCTTCTTCCCCTGCTCCCAATCCCTCCCAGCATCAGAGTCTTTTCCAAAGAGTCAAATCTTCGCATGAGGTGGCCAAAGTACTGGAGTTTCAGCTTCAGCATCATTCCCTCCAAAGAAATCCCAGGGCTGATCTCCTTCAGAATGCACTGGTTGGATTTCCTTGCAGTCCAAGGGACTCTCAAGAGTCTTCTCCAACACCACAGTTCAAAAGCATCAATTTTTCGGTACTCAGCCTTCTTCACAGTCCAACTCTCACATCCATACATGACCACAGGAAAAACCATAGCCTTGACTAGATAGACCTTTGTTGGCAAAGTAATGTCTCTGCTTTTGAATATGCTATCTAGGTTGGTCATAACTTTCCTTCCAAGGAGTAAGCGTCTTTTAATTTCATGGCTGCTGTCACCATCCACAGTGATTTTGGAGCCTAAAAAAATAAAGTCTGCCACTGTTTCCACTGTTTCCCCATATATTTCCCATGAAGTGATGGGACCAGATGACATGATCTTTGTTTTCTGAATGTTGAGCTTTAAGCCAACTTTTTCACTCTCCTCTTTCACTTTCATCAAGAGGCTTTTTAGTTCTTCTTCACTTTCTGCCATAATGGTGGTGTCATCTGCATATCTGAGGTTATTGATATTTCTCCCAGCAGTCTTGATTTCAGCTTGTGTTTCTTCCAGCCCAGCGTTTCTCATGATGTACTCTGCATTTATAAGTTAAATAAGCAGGGTGACAATTACAGCCTTGACGTACTCCTTTTCCTATTTGGAACCAGTCTGTTTTCCATGTCCAGTTCTAACTGTTGCTTCCTGACCTGCATATAGGTTTCTCAAGAGGCAGGTCAGGTGGTCTGGTATTCCCATCTCTTTCAGAATTTTCCAAAGTTTATTGTGACCACACAGTCAAAGGCTTTGGCATAGTCAATAAGGCAGAAATAGATGTTTTTCTGGAACTCTCTTGTTTTTTCCATGATCCAGCGGATGTTGGCAATTTGATCTCTGGTTCCTCTGCCTTTTCTAAAACCAGCTTGAACATCAGGAAGTTCACGGTTCACGTATTGCTGAAGCCTGGCTTGGAGAATTTTGAGCATTACTTTACTAGCGTGTGAGATGAGTGCAACTGTGTGGTAGTTTGAGCATTCTTTGGCATTGCCTTTCTTTGGGATTAGAATGAAAACTGACCTTTTCCAGTCCTGTGGCCACTGCTGAGTTTTCCAAAGTTGCTGGCACATTGAGTGCAGAACTTTCACAGCATCATCTTTCAGGATTTGAAAGAGCTCAACTGGAATTCCATCACCTCCACTACCTTTGTTCGTAGTGATGGTTTCTAAAGCCCACTTGACTTCACGTTCCAGGATGTCTGGCTCTAGGTGAGTGATCACAACATCGTGATTATCTGGGTCATGAAGATCTTTTTCGTACATTACTTCTGTGTATTCTTGCCACCTTTTCTTAATATCTTCTGCTTCTGTTAGCTCCATACCACTTCTGTCCTTTTTCGAGCCCATCTTTGAATGAAATGTTCCCTTGGTCTCTAATTTTCTTGAAGAGATCTCTAGTCTTTCCCATTCTGTTGTTTTCCTCTATTTCTTTGCATTGGTCACTGAGGAAGGCTTTCTTATCTCTCCTTGCTATTCTTTGGAACTCTGCATTCAGATGCTTATATCTTTCCTTTTCTCCTTTGCTTTTCACTTCTCTTCTTTTCAAAGCTATGTGTAAGGCCTCTGCAGACAGCCATTTTGGTTTTTTGCATTTCTTTTCCATGGGGATGGTCTTGATCTCTGTCTCCTGTACAATGTCACGAACCTCATTCCATAGTTCATCAGGCACTCTATCTATCAGATCTAGACCCTTAAATCTATTTCTCACTTCCACTGTATAATCATAGGGATTGGGTTTAGGTCATACCTGAATGGTCTAGTGGTTTTCCCTACCTTCTTCAATTTCAGTCTGAATTTGGCAATAAGGAGTTCATGATCAGAGCCACAGTCAGCTCCTGGTCTTGTTTTTGTTGTATGTATGGAGCTTCTCCATCTTTGGCTGCCAAGAATATAATCAATCTGATTTCGGTGTTGACCATCTGGTGATGTCCATGTGTAGAGTCTTCTCTTGTGTTGTTGGAAGAGGGTGTTTGCTATGACCAGTGCATTTTCTTGGCAAAACTCTATTAGTCTTTGCCCTGCTTCATTCTGTATTCCAAGGCCAAATTTGCCTGTTACTCTAGGTGTTTCTTGACTTCCTCCTTTTGCATTCCAGTCCCCTATAATGAAAAGGACATCTTTTTTGGGTGTTAGTTCTAAAAGGTCTTGTAGGTCTTCATAGAACTGTTCAACTTCAGCTTCTTCAGCATTACTGGTCGGGGCAGAGACTTGGATTACTGTGATATTGAATGGTTTGCCTTGGAAACGAATAGAGATCATTCTGTCACTTTTCAGACTGCATCCAAGTACTGCATTTTGGACTCTTTTGTTGACCATGATGGCTACTCCATTTCTTCTGAGGGATTCCTGCCCACAGTAGCAGATATAATGGTCATCTGAGTTAAATTCACCCATTCCAGTCCATTTGAGTTCGCTGATTCCTAGAATGTCTACATTCACTCTTGCCATCTCTTATTTGACCACTTCCAATTCGCCTTGATTCATGGACCTGACATTCCAGGTTCCTATGCAATATTGCACTTTACAGCATTGGACCTTGCTGCTATCACCAGTCACATCCACATCCACAGCTGGGTATTGTTTTTGCTTTGGCTCCATCCCTTCATTCTTTCTGGAGTTATTTCTCCACTGATCTCCAGTAGCATATTGGGGTCAGCATACTGCTGACCTGGGGAGTTCCTCTTTCAGTATCCTATCATTTTGCCTTTTCATACTGTTCATGGGGCTCTCAAGGCAAGAATACTGAAGTGGTTTGCCATTCCCTTCTCCAGTGGACCACATTCTGTAAGATCTCTCCACCATGACCTGCCCGTCTTGGGTTGCCCCATGGACATGGCTTAGTTTCATTGAGTTAGACAAGGCTGTGGTCCTAGTGTGATTAGACTGACTAGTTTTCTGCCCCCAATCCCTCCCAGCATCAGAGTCTTTTCCAATGAGTCAACTCTTTGCATGAGGTGGCCAAAGTATTGGAGTTTCAGCTTTGGCATCATTCCTTTCAAAAAAATCCCAGGGAGGGATCTCATTTAGGATGGACTGGTTGGATCTCCTTGCAGCCCAAGGGATTGTCAAGAGTCTTCTTCAGCACCACAGTTCAAAGGCATCAATTCTTCGGCGCTCAGCTTTCTTCACAGTCCAACTCTCACATCCATACATGACCACAAGAAAAACCATAGCCTTGACTGGACGGACCTTTGTTGGCAAAGTAATGTCTCTGCTTTTGAATATGCTATCTAGGTTGGTCATAACTTTCCTTCCAAGGAGTAAGCGTCTTTTAATTTCATGGCTTCAGTCACCATCTGCAGCCTAAAAAAATTTTGGAGCCTAAAAAAATAAAGTCTGACACTGTTTACACTGTTTCCCCATCTATTTCCCATGAAGTGATGGGACCAGATGACATGATCTTCGTTTTCTGAATGTTGAGTTTTAAGCCAGCTTTTTCACTCTCCACTTTCACCTTCATCAAGAGGCTTTTTAGTGCCTCTTCACTTTCTGCCATAAGGGTGGTGTCATCTGCATATCTGAGGTTATTGATATTTCTCCCTTCAATCTTGATTCCAGCTTGTGCTTCTTCCAGCCCAGCATTTCTCATGATGTACTCTGCACATAAGTTAAATAAGCAGGGTGACAATTACAGCCTTGATGTACTCCTTTTCCAATTTGGAACCAGTCTGTTGTTCCATGTCCAGTTCTAACTGTTGCTTCCTGACCTGCATACAGGTTTCTCAAGAGGCAGGTCAGGTGGTCTGGTATTCCCATCCCTTGAAGAATTTTCCACAGTTTATTGTGATCCACACAGTCAAAGGCTTTGGCATAGTCAATAAAGCAGAAATAGATGCTTTTCTGGAACTCTCTTGCTTCTTCCATGATCCAGCGGATGTTGGCAATTTGATCTCTGGTTCCTCTGCCTTTTCTAAAACCAGCTTGAACATCTGGAAGTTCACGGTTCACGTATTGCTGAAGCCTGGCTTGGAGAATTTTGAGCATTACTTTACTAGCGTGTGAGATGAGTGCAATTGTGTGGTAGTTTGAGCATTCTTTGGCATTGCCTTTCTTTAGTTTACTAAGAAACTGCCAAACTATTTGCTAGAGTAGCTGTAACATTCTAAATTCCTGCCAGCAAAGAATGAGCAGTTTCTCCACATTCTCTCCAGCATGTGGTGTTGCCACTATTTCTTTATTTAGCTCTTCTAATAGGTGAGTAGTGGTGTTTCATCAATGATATTGACAGCTTTCCACATGCTTATTTACCATCTGCATATCCTTTTCAGGGATGTAACTGTTCAGGTCTTCTGTCTATGCTCTAATTGGAATGTTTGTTCTTTTTTTTACTGTTGAGTTTTGAGAGTTCTTGGAATATTTTAGATAGTGATGCTTTTTCACACGCCTTTTGTAAATACTTTCTCCCAGTGAGTAGCCTGCTCTTTTTCCTTGTAACAGAGTCAACTGCACAATGTTTTGTTTTGATGAGGTCCATTTTATCAGGTTTCCCTTTTATGGACTGTGTTTATAGTATCAAGTCTAGCATTAAATCCCTAAGATTTTCTTCTATTTGGTTTTTCCTTAAATGTATTATATCTTTAAAACTAAGGTTGTGATTCATTTTGAGTTAATCTTTTAATAAATTTTAAGATTCAGGCTCATTTATTTGAAGCTTTGTTTAGGTAAAGCATGCCTAATCGCTTAAGCACTTCTTGTTTTAAAAGTTCTTTTCTCCATTAAGTTGTGCACTTTTGTCAAAAATTAGCTAGGCATATTGTTTGTGGGTTTATTTCAGTGTCCTCTGTCCACATTAATCATGTCTCTAACCTGAAAAAAAACCACACAGTCTTGGTGACTGTGGTTATACAATAAAGTTTTGAAAGTGAGTAATTAATTCCTCTCACTTTATTCTTTTTCTAAATTGTTCTGGCTATTCTAGTTCCTTCAGCTTTTTCACATACATTTTAGAAAAATACTGTCTGTATCTACTAAAAAAATCTCGCTGAGGTTTTGATAGTAATTGCATCAAATCTGTGTATTATATTAGGGATAATTTCCATCTTTGCTATGTTGAGGCTTCCAAACCATGAACATATCTGTCCATTTATTAAGATTTTATTAGATTTCCTTCATCTCAATTTTTAATTTTGAGCACACCAGTCTTATGCATATTTTGTTAGAATTACATCTAAGTATATTTTGAGTAATTATAAATAATAATGTTTTGAACTTCAGTGTCCATATGTTCTTTTCCAATTCACAGAAAAACAACACATACTGGAATCTTTATCTTTTATCTTGAAAACAGAAACTCTCTTAATAATTCTAAGTTTTAAAAAATTGATTTCTGAGGATTTCCAACAAAGACAACTATTTTATTGGCAGATAGTGATAGATTTATTTCTTATTTTTTGATTTTTATTTCCCTTTCCAATACTTTGGCCACCTGATGCAAAGAGCCCACTCAGTGGAAAAGCCCCTGAAGCTGGGAAAAATTGAAGGCAAAAGGGAAACGGGGTAGCAGAGAATTAGATGGTTAGTTAGCATCTCTGACTCAATAGACATAAATTTGAGCAAACTCCAGGAGATAGTAGAGGACAGAGGAGCCTGGTGTGCTGCAGTGTATAAGGTCACAAAGAGTCATACATGACTTAGTGACTAAACAACATTTCCTGTCCTTTCCTTATTGGGTTGGCTAGAAATTCAAACACTCTTTGAATTAGAAGAGGAAAATAAACATCTTTCCCTCGTTCCAGTCTTTAGGAGAGACATTTTGTCTTTCACCATTAAGCAGAATGTTGGCTGTGTCTTTTTTATAGATGCTCTTTATCAAGTTGAGTATATCCCTCTCTCTTTTTTTGACAGTTTTTCTTTATGACATATATTTAATTTTATCAAATGATTTTTCTGCATTGATTGAAAGAATTGTGTGATTTTCATTCTTTGGCCTGTTAACAAGGTATATTGAATTGTTTGATTTTCTGATATTGAATCACTCTGATATCCCTGGAATATAGCCAAACTCACTTATGCTGCATTGCTTTACACATTGTATTTGCCGAAATTTTACTAAGAATTTTTGTGCCATTTTTATGAGAGATGTCAGGCTATCATTTGTTGATATTCTACTGTCTTCATCTGGTTGTGGTATCAGGGTAATGCTAGCTTCATAAACGAACTGCTCAGTATTTCCTTCCTTTCTATTTAATAGACCAGTATGTGTAGAACCGGTGTTCCTTCTTTAAATGCTTGATAGAATTCTTCAGTGAAGTCATCTAGGCCTAGAGATTTTTTTCAGGGAATTTTATCAAACCACAAATTCAATTTATTTGATCATCATAGGGCTATTCAGATTATCCACTTCATAGTATGTGAGCTAAGACTGGCTCTGCTCCCTGCTTCATTTCTGATATTGGTAATTTGTGTCTTCTCTCTCTTTACTCTGTCACTGTTTCCAGAGATTTGTCAATTTCTATTGATTTTTTTTGAAAGAACCAGCTCTTTGTTTCATGTAATTTCTCTGTTGGTTTGTTGTTGTTTGTTCTCAATTTTATCGACTCCTGCTGTCTTTGTAATTTTCATCCTCCATTCTTGGTAGGATTTAGTTTGTTCTTACTCTTCTAGGTTCTTGAAGTGAGAGACTGGAATATTGATTTGAATTGTTCCTCTTTCTAATATATGCATTTAGTGCTGTCGATTTCCCTCTCAGTCTTCATTCACGTCCCACAAGTACTGATATGTTAAATTTGCATTTTCATTAAGTTCAGTCTTGTAAGGTGATGATCCATCTCATGGTCATGAGAGCAAGAGGTAAAGAATTACATTGAAGTACCTAGGAAAATGCAAACCAGTCCTTGAAGAGAGCTAACAGAAGCACAGGAAAGGTGGAAGAATCAGCTTTGTTTTGCTAATATCCATAAAAATATTAGAAACAAACAGGAAAATTATTTGGGGCATCTTAAAAACTGTCTTTAATCTGCTTTTCTGAATCAGTTCATAGAGGTTATTTTCAGCTATAACATAAAGCATCTTACAATCCCCATCAGGAATTAAATATGAACACATGTGTCTTCTTATTGGCTAGTCCTCTGTCAAATGTTCAAAAGCAATAAAAAGTGGACAATGAGATGAATCACAGATCAGGGGGCATCCTGCCAGTTCAAACGGTCTGAAGAATTTTCTGACATTTTCAGTACTGTATTACTTAAAATAGCCATCTAGCTGGGTGTGGTGGTTATTACTGTTCCAGGAATAGATTTGCTTACAAGTGGCAGGAAGCCTTGACAGAATTCAGACTGAGTTGTACGGTCATTCGCGTTGTTTCAGAGCTATAATCCGCTTTGCCTTCCCAGAGCAAAATGTTCCAACATCACCAAATATGAGAATGAAGAAGTGCAGAGCTTATTCATGCCACTCTAATCCCCAAATCCAATTAGCATTCAACCTTGTCATGTAGCTACCCTTCTCATGCTTTTTTAGCTCCATGAAGTTCTGCAGCTCTGATTAAAAACAGTGGGTGGCCTTGATCATTTAAGATGCTTCTTATAAAATCATCAGAAGCCTAGCATAGAAAGAGGCTAAATAGAAAGATAGAGACTATATAACAGTTCAAAAGAAAAACACATTGCTGTATACCAAGAAAGACATTTTCATCTTAAACCATTCATTGACAAGATTAGATGAGGAAGATGGAAAAGCAGACTCATATTTTTTACAATATTAACTTGAACAATAACATACAAAAAAGAAGATATAATTTTCTACTATATGCCTACTATATGGCTACAATATGCTGCATACTCTCTATATTCATATTAATTACCTCATTTATCCTCATCATGATCTTCTGAGGTATCTATTATTTTTCTCATTTTACAAAGGAGGTAAATGAAGATCAGAGATTCTAAAGAACTAATTTGTGTTCATGGATTCAGTAAGTAGCAAATAAGACTCCAAATCCAGGTCTCTCTGATCCTAATGACTATATTTTAGTGGGGGGGGAGGGAGCAGTTTGGTCTCCAAAATCTCTCATTATATAATTTCACTTTTTAATTTATCAGTTAACTTCCTGGCATCTCAATAACTACACTGTCTTTTATTCACACTACCATATCTCTGATATACCAATTTGAAATGACCTTATCTCTGTAATTACATATGAAATGAATTTGGTAACTGCGAGGGGTGAAAAAAAGATCCTTCCCAATTTCTAAAACAAATACATATATATATATATATATATATATATATATATATATGCTATGGGGATCACTGAAAAAGGACTGCTACAGCGAAAATTTCCTTAGATAATAAAGAATACAACGTAGCTATTAAGAAATAATGAGAAAGATCTTTATATACAGCTAGGGAAACAGTACCAGTTAAGTAAAAAAGCAAAGTGCAAGAAAAAATATATATCTCAGAAAAATTTTGCTTAAAAAGTAAGAAAGATAATGATGTATATTAGATGTTGCTTATATTTGCAAAAAGAGACACTGGGAAGATAAATAAGAAACCAATAAAATGAGTTACCAACAGGGAACCAGAGATGAGGAAAGGAATGAATAGGGACAGCCCTTCACTGTTACGGGAATGAGACTTCTTAGATTATTCTCTTTTTTACTGTCTACCTTTTAAACCACATACATATTCAACCTATTCAAAAATAATTTAAGAAGAAAACTAAGGACCCATTTCAGACAGTGAGAAGAGTGAGGACAGTAGTTGATAAGGACGACCTTAAGGGATGTTTAGCACAGGATCTCGGAGAAGGCAATGGCACCCACTTCAGTACTCTTGCCTGGGAAATCCCATGGATGGAGGAGCCTGGTGGGCTGCAGTCCATGAGGTCGCTAAGAGTCGGACACGACTGAGCGACTTCACTTTCACTTTTCACTTTCATGCATTGGAGAAGGAAATGGCAACCCACTCCCGTGTTCTTGCCTGGAGAGTCCCAGGGATGGGGAGCCTGGTGGGCTGCCGTCTATGGGGTCGCACAGAGTCGGACACGACTGAAGTGACTTAGCAGCAGCAGCACTGGATCATAATCATTTAGTGTTCCATTCAAGTAAAAGATCAAGAAACTTAGTTGTAATGTCAGTTGGGACAAGACTGGACATTGGGACGAACAGTCATGAGTTTAAATTCTAGCTTTCTTGTTTCCTAGCTATGTGATACTTGCCCGTTACTTAGTATCTCTGAGTTTCAGTTGTATTCGTAGTAATAATGGTATCGACATCAATAGGATATAATGAAAATTAAATGAAATAATGATTGTAAGGTACTTACACACCTTAAAGAACTGCCATCATTATAATCATCATTCTCATCATAGAAGTGGAAAGGAAATAGACAGCACTTCTTGGAAGCCATTCAAAGAAGGAGTAGAACAGTCTCAAGTAGCTGCGCAATGATAGACTTAACTGTTCTGTCTACTTTGAAACTTACTTTATGAATATATTAGAGCATTTTGGGTTTGTTTAATATAATGACCCCTCATCTTTTTGCAAAATGTCTTTAAGGAAAATGCATCAGATCTCCAAAATTATCATTAAGCCCTTCATACTTTTTCCATTCAAATACCTTTAAGTCAATCCACTAGAAAATTTTCCCACATGGAAACATAATATTAGTTTCATAAAAAGAAATTCTATAGGAAATTATCTCCATGTTAATTTCTCCATGTTAATTATCTCCATGTTAATAAATTTCTTGAATCTGACAATTAAATAAAAACAAAATACTTTCTTTCAGCAGAACACTAACATCCTCATTAAGGAGAAAAGGAAAGCACATGTCTATGAAAATATATACACGATATAAAAAAATCAGATGAGGCAAAATTACCAGTTGAGATGCTTAAAAAGGACTGCATTGCATTAACCATACTTGTGTATAGTATACATTATAATATACATCTTAGAGGAAGAGGAAATGAAAACATCAGAGACAACAGCTAGAGAAGCTTCTTAGAATTCCTAAAGGAAAAGATGCATTTGCTATTCTGCATTAATATTGGGGTGAATTTTAAGAAAAATAATGGCAGTCATTCTGGCAAAGGACTCACGGACTATAAGAAATAGTCCATCGAGCTTCTCAGATTCAGAAAAGACAAAACTCTTTGAATGGGATTCCTCTCTTCATCTTGACTTATCAAGATGTGTCAATCCACCACTAATGTCCCAAGAAAGCATTCCTGCCTCTTCTCCATCCATCCTTCACTTGTGATATTCCAATACTGTATTTCCTCTTTCAGCTTCCAGAACGCATTGACCCTGCATCTGCCTTCTCTGTCTGGGTATCTGAATCTTACAATACTCAGTTTTTAGAAATCAGGGAAGACTGTATGATTTTAAAGTATCACTCAAATATTTTGTATACTTTGTACTCAGAATTTTAAAGAAGACAATTAATAATGCTTGTATACTTTGGCCTCCTGATGCAAAGAGGTGATTCATTAGAAAAGAACCTGATGGTAGGAAAGATTGAAGGCAGGAGGAGAAGGGGATGACAGAGGATGAGATGGCATCACTGACTCAATGGACATGAGTCAGAGCAAGTTCTGGGAGATAGAATGACAGGGAAACCTGATGTGCTATAGTCCATGGGGTTGCAAAGAGTTGGACAGGACTGAATGACTGAACAACAACAATATTGCTTTCCAGAAGCAGAGAGATGTACACACATCTCAGGTTTTACAAAAACAAATGTATGTACAAGTTGACTTTAAAAGCAAACTTGTGATAAGATTAGCAATCTCCCTGAGAAATTTCTATCTAAAGTTACAACTATTGTCAACGTCAAGGATTTTGTCCCTAATTTATGGTCCTTTTAAACCAAGAGTTCACTATTATATTATAAATTAAAGCCTATTAAGTTGATTTTAGTCATTTTGTACTTGATTTAATTTCCAATTTACAAAATTGCCGCCACTACTGTAACTGCAATCTAATTTTAAAGGAGTACTCCTTTCTACAATTCTTTTTTGCCTCTCTTATTTCTCTGCTGTCATTAATTTTACAAATGCAATTATTTTTCTGCAAATGTTCATTACAACCAGTAGGAATGTGGGGGTTATAGCACTTAAGTTGGTAGATCCATTAAAATCTAGCCAGCCTGATATTAATAAGGCCAATAGTATGTATTTGGCCTCTCTCAGGCTATTTTGTGAAGATCACACAAAATATTATTTTTAATTTCTATGATCATCTCTGAATATTTTTTAAAATCCTTATTTGTTAACATTTATAATGTAATTAATTTATGAAACAAGGTTGAAGTGTTATCAAATTCTAATTGATGAAATTATTATTCTATTAGTAATATTTCAAAACTGCAGAGAAGCTTAGAGAATAAAATTATACTCATCAGTGTACCCACCACACATATTTAACAAATGCTGTGTTATATTTTTCTTCAGTTCACTTATAACAATTCAAAATAAAATCCATTCAAAATAAAAAGGTTCATTAAGCCTGTATACATATTCCTATAAATACTACCTACAAATAACCACATCATAAAACTGAAGAAGATCTTCACCATCCTGATTTCTTTTTACATTTGCTGCATAGTTATGAATTCATAAACAGAGAGAGTGTATATATTTAATATTTGCAGAAAATTTTTCATAAAATTTTTAGCAATTTATCTTTATTCATAAACTAAAAAACAAACTATAAACATAATGAAAAATCTCAGAAATGACAGTGCTGAAAAATAAAGCAAGAAAGGAGGGTTTGAAGTGTTTGAGTTGAGGGTAGTTTCAATATAAATAGAGGAATGAATTTTAAGTTTCTTGGAGAAGGTGTCATTTGAGCAAACATTTTAAGAGGAGAGAGCGGTTTATTTTCCTCCCCTATTATTACATTGGTTTGGATCTCTCAATACCAGGAGACAGCCTACTTATTTTTATTAATGCTTTTGCTTTTAATTCTTTTATCTAGCATTGTTATACCAGCTAATTGTGTGAGTGTGTTTGTGTGCAAGGAGTGATTACAACTTACCTAAATATCTCCTGCCATTATTTTAATTTCACCCTGTCTTGTTTGTTTCTCATGTCTTCATTTTTGGTTGATTTAAAAATATCAAATGGCTTTCTTTTTCTTCAAACCTGTTAGGCACCATCGCTTCATGATTGAGTTAATGTTGACGTAACGATGATTGCTTTTTAATTGAATTTATTTCTATCACATGGTATATGTGAGTGTCTATGTCTTTGTGTAGGTGGGTATGTGTGCTTTTTGTATCGTTTTATCTTTGTTTTATCTTTAGAAAACTAGACACAATGTTTTAAGTTGATTATGCTTATATGTATTATACGAATAGCCAATATTTCTAATATCTAAAATAGTTCTGTTTCTCTATTACAGTTTCAAAAGGATGTTAGCATATTTCAATAACAAGTGAACACTGCCCTCTTATCCTTGTAACTATTATTGGAATTTTAACACTTTCTTTTGAAACTTAAAAAATTCCTTATTATTAATTATTCTACTCAACAGTGCATTACACTTACCACATTGGTTTCTGTATTGTTTCTTTACATTGAGTTCACTCTCTGTTTTTGGTGTTTTTGTCAGTAGTTTTTAAATTCAGGTAGTTTGGGGGCTAAGCTTTGAGGTTGAGTATTTACTTGCCTCTACTCTTAAATCAGTTGGCATCACTTTGAAAAAGTATATTTTTTCCAGTTAATTTCCTTGAGCATTTTGAATTCTTTTTTCATTGTGTGGTGATTTCACTTATTGAAGAAGATGTCAGCCCCTAAGCATTTAAAAAATAAATCAGGTATTGTCTTCTTCATTGAATTTCTTTTAATATTTACTTCTTATATATTCTGCAGCTTCAACATTATAGTCTCAATACATTTTTTGTGTTTCTGTGCTTATCTACATATGCATGTATGTATCTCTTTATTTCTACTCAACCATCCATCCATCTATCCATCCCTCAACCTTTCTATCTTTCCTGGTCAACACTGGGCATTCACTTTCAAACAGAAGATTTGTGTCTTCCTTCAATTCTAGATAATTTATGGGAATCATTTTTCAAACATCAACTAACAACTTCCATTCTCTTTTTCTAGCACTCCCAACAGTCACATGTCACATATTTTCAATCTAATTTTTCGTGTCTCTGTAATGTTCCTTTCTTATTTTAACTTCACCTGTCCTACATTTGGGGAATCATCCTCTACTACCTTCCAATTTACTCATCTACTTATTTCCAACTTAGGCATTTTTCTACCTATTCAGTTTATTGCATCTCAGTAACTTCATGGGAAATAGATGGGGAAACAGTGGAAACAGTGGCAGACTTTATTTTTCTGGGCTCCCAAATCACTGCAGATGGTGACTGCAGCCATGAAATTAAAAGAAGCTTACTCCTTTGAAGAAAAGTTATGACCAACCTAGATAGCATATTCAAAAGCAGAGACATTACTTTGCCAACAAAGGTCCGTCTAGTCAAGGCTATGGTTTTTCCTGTGGTCATGTATGGATGTGAGATTTGGACTGTGAAGAAAGCTGAGCACCAAAGAATTGATGCTTTGAACTGTGGTATTGGAGAAGACTCTTGAGAGTCCCTTGGACTGCAAGGAGATCCAACCAGTCCATTCTGAAGGAGATCAGCCCTGGGATTTCTTTGGAAGGAATGATGCTAAAGCTGAAACTCCAGTATTTTGGCCACCTCATACGAAGAGTTGACTCATTGGAAAAGACTCTGATGCTGGGAGGGATTGGGGGCAGGGGGAGAAGGGGACGACAGAGGATGAGATGGCTGGATGGCATCACTGACTCGATGGACGTGAGTCTGAGTGAACTCCGGGAGTTGGTGATGGACAGGGAGGCCTGGCGTGCTGCGATTCATGGGGTCGCAAAGAGTTGGACATGACTGAGTGACTGAATTGAACTGACTGACTGAGTAATGATATTTTCTTTCCCAGAGATTTCTTTGCCTCTTTTCAAATGCACCTATTATTATTTCACTTCTATTTATTGTAATTCATTATGTCTTGTTCCTGCAGTTGTTTATAAATTCTAGTTCTTTGTGAAATTTTTCAGTCAAAAAATTATTAAAATTCTGTTAGAACTGATTTTTATTGGCTGCGTTTTGTTTGCTTGTTTTCTTTTTCTTATTGGTTATCATATTTACATTTTTAGGTCTATTGTGAGTAGATTTATTCCTTGTTTTATTCTTATCTCTTTCTTTATAGAAGTTATTTAATTGTCTTCATTCAGTCTTAAAGCCCACTGCCTAACCTTAAGATTTAGGTTGGTGAACTGTTATCCTAAGACCACACAACTCTAGTGGATCCATTTATTTGGGCTACAGTGCAAACCATAACCTTGAGAACTGCGCAGTATACCATCTAAACACTGCAAGCTGCTGCCCTGTGGAGTACTGCTCACGTGAAAATGGGACTGTCACAGAAGAAGTTATAAGCCAGTGGGTAGTCATTCTAAGATTCTAGCTGCTTTGTTCCCCTTTCTTGTTTCTGATGTTCTAAGCAACAAGGACATCATTTCCAAGCTTCTTCTCACTGGTTAGACTCACCAAAGAACCTGTTTCCTAACTTTGACCATATTTCTGGTATCTCCTCTTTCTTGGGGTTCTTTTACCTCTCAATGATACACAAGCACTGAAATCTCAGCCTCTTATATATGAGTCTACAAGCAAATTCCAGCATGCCTACATATTTAGTTACACATCTTATTTCACGTTTCTCTCCAGTTTCTAGTCCATGGAAGTGTATAGTGTTTTTTTAAGATAAACTATGATTTTGTTTTCAACTACTGAAATACCTAATTTATCAACACTAGTAAGATTTTTCAGAGAAGGCAATGGCACCCCACTCCAGTACTCTTGCCTGGAAAATCCCCATGGATGGAGGAGCCTTGTAGGCTACAGTCCATGGGGTCACTAAGAGTCGGACATGACTCAGCAACTTCACTTTCACTTTTCACTTTCATGCATTGGAGAAGAAAACGGCAACCCACTCCAGTGTTCTTGCCTGGAGAATCCCAGGGACGGGGTAGCCTAGTGGGCTGCTGTCTATGGGGTCGCACAGAGTCAGACACGACTGAAGCGACTTAGCAGCAGCAGCAGCAGTTAAGATTTTTAAACAAAAGGTGTGACCTTATAATTCCATCTTGTAAGTATTCCACAGAAATGATCTCTATGCTTCTTTCTGGTTCTCAAAAATATTAAGCCTATAACTTCTTTCCAAAGTAATTTTATTAAGAATTCATAGAATTTGAATCTCAAGTGTATTTATATATTTTTAATTAAAATATATCCTATATTTGTAATCATGTTTTAAAAAGATCTTTATACCAATTCAAATCATTTCTGCTTACTTGAATTTTCAGTTTTAAAATGTTCTGGTAATAACCACTATTATTTTACATATACACTAGGATGTTAATAGTTCTTCATATTTTATTCCAAAAATATTTGAATATTTTGTGCAAATTTATATGTCATGTTATTCTCTGATTTTTCCATCATAATTTTACACAGTAGTGTTTAGCTTCCATTTTTTTTATAACTCTATCTTAATTTACAATCTTCCTGAATAGCTAACTTTAATTCAAGGTGAAGTTCAGAAAGATTAAAAAAATGTTCTGTAACTAGTTTATATTTGAATGATTCTAATATTCTTTCACATATGTATATGGGATTACTGCCAAGCATTGTACTGTATTTACTGCTCATATGGCTATAGGTCTTATATAAAGTTCCTAATGAGCATCTGGATCTTACACATATATAAATTAAAATACAGTGAAAATCATGACACAATACCTAGTTCTTCATAACCAGTTCTGTAAATACATGATCCCAAATAAAGGAAAAAGTAAACACAAATAGGCAACTTATTCTCTGCTTTATAAAAGCCATGTGAATGCATGTATAGCTAGTATGAGGAAAAATTTTGAATATGAAATCATACTCTTGTCCTTAATTCACACGGAATCACCTTGGTTGATGTACAGTATCCCTTCTAAGCTTCCGCAAGTACCATGTAACATCTTATTTGTCACATCTCATTTTCTGTAATGAATAGCTGTCCTATTTGACTACTTACCAATCTCCTTTAAAATCAATCTCCTTTAAAATCCAGAGGCCCTCCCTGGATAGCACTATAATCGAGACTCAGATAGTCAAAGCCACAGCTCTTGTGACAATGAGCAAGTGAGTTGAGACGCTATTTAGCATCATCAGCTCTAGGATTTCCCTGAACAATCAGAAACAATGACAGCTCTTTCTGCCAGGTTTGTACACCAGTAAGGTATTCATGGATCACTGCTCAAGTCACCCTGCTGCCAGAAGGAAAGACAAGGAAGCTTGGGGGAGAGAAAAATCAGAGTTGAGAGATGGAGACAAATTCCTGAAAGCAGGAAGCTATGCCTAAAGCTAGAACAGTCTTGGAATTTTTCAGGTAATTAGGTAAATTCTCTCTCTCATTCTCTCATTTTTTCATAGACAATTAAAGCTTAGCTTCTCTGTAATTGCAGGAGCTTTACCTCCCAGATCATATAATTTCCCATTCTCTCCTTTGTATCACCCACTATATTATGTCTCTTGAGAACAGAGATGATGTCTTATTAATCCTTTTATGTTAAGTTTCTATCATAGTATCCAACTCAAATACTTAATAAAAAAAAAAGAACAAATGAATAAGCATCAATTTTCATAGCTATAAGACTAGATCTTAATAATTTAAAATAATTGATACTTTTGTCTATAAGTCTGAGTTAAGTATTTTGAACTGGCACCAAATAAATATTATTTTCCTTCTACACTGCCCCATGGGGGATTACCATGAAAAACTGGAACATTAGTTTAGAAAAACATGGCATCAAATCACACTGAACTTCATCTTGAATTAAAGTTGGCTATTCAGGAAGATTGTAAATTAAGATAGAGTTATAAGAAAAAGAGAAGCTAAACACTATGAAAAAGATTAATATTGATGTGTATCAGAAATTATATAAGTGGCATTGAAAGGGATAGTGTTACAAGTCCTAGAAATGCCTCCTAATACACATCTTCTCATCTCTGTCATAGAGTTCCTACATTCCAAAATTATATTATCCAACAAATAGGAGAGAAACATTTGGGTATTACTGCTTTAGAGCATCTACTTAGTATAATAGTCCTTTGTTTGGTTTCAGTTTTGTTTATAAAATTTTCACAGTATGAAAAATGTGCCCTCAAACCAGCTTCAGTAATTGTAGTATTTTGTCATATTTGTTTATCTGTCATTTATCTATGCAAATACATGTTTTGATGTTACTTTATGGTAAGTTATAGACATAATGACACCTCACCTATACTTTCTTCATCATGTAACTCCTAAGAATAAGAATCATGACAAAGTTAAAACACCATTATGACACCTATAATAACTGACAAAAATTCATATCTAGTCTTTAAACCTTATTCAAATATCCCCAGTTGTCACAAGAGAGTACATTAGTCTCCTTTTTTAAATTAGATTCATGCATTGCAAGTGGTCATTCAGTCTTTTTATTCTAAACTAACAGGATTTCTGTGAGTACTGTTTCTATGAACAAATAAATCAGATTTTCCTTACCTGAACATTCCCCGAAATACTACTGCTAAAAATGTTCATGTTTATCGTACATAAAATATTATTATGAAGCAAATAAGTTCTTCAGAAGGAAGAGTCCTATACAAAAGTAATAAATAATTCACAATATGAAGAGGACACATTTGTTAAAAAGTGGAGTAGCTGCACAAAAGATTTTGAAATATTCAAGTCAGGCATAAACACTAAGAGTTCATCACCCTCCATTAAAACTCTGAAGAGTTCAAAAGAAATGTAGTAAGGCTGAATTTGAAAAGAGAGAGAGAGAGAGAGAGATTGCAAATTAAAAAGATTTCAAAGACAGTTTAAGGGCACTGAGCTGGAATCAGTAGTCAGTGAAGGAGTATTGTGCAGGATAAAGACTTGATGAAGATAATAATTGGGGGAAGACATAAATGTAGCAAAATTTAAAATTTTTCATTTTTAATTTCAAAAATGAAATTCTTGATAGCCAGAGCAATTCAGTAATAAAAAATACAACCCTAGAGTTGCTTCTGCTCAATGCTCTGTGATGATCTAATTGGGAAGGAAATCTAAAAATGAGGGGATATATATACATGGGCTTCCCTGGTAGCTCAGCTGGTAAAGAATCTGCCTGCAATGAAGGAGACCCTGGTTCAATTCCTGGGTCTGGAAGATCCCATGGAGAAGGGATAGGCTACCCACTCCAGTATTCTTGGGCTTCCCTGGTGGCTCAGACAGTAAAGAATCTGCCTGCAATGTGGGAGACCTGGGTTTGACCCCTCAGTAGGGAAGAATTCTCCAGTATTCTGGCCTGGAGAATCCCCAAGGACAAAGAAGCCTGGCAGGCTATTTTGGGGTCGCAAAGGGTCGGACATGACTGAGCAACTAAGCACAGCACAGCCTGAATGTAGCACAAGAGATCACAAAAAGGAAATAAAGCATGGACTCGGGCTGTTATAGCAACCCAAGTGAAAACAGACAAGAGAAGAATGTTGCCTTTAATTCACAGGATTCATTTTGCCAGGAAAGGCCAAGAGCTTCTTCAGAAATAGTGGAAACAACTATACCAAGATACAGATATTCCAGGTCTTTACCCAGACGTGTCACTACTCAGCTATGTGAGCCTGTATAACTCACATACCTAGGCCTCCTGAAATCTGAGGGGCAAAACAGATGACAACTAAGGTAACAGTTCCAAGTGTCTCTTACTTCAGGAGTAGCTCAACCATATCAGACACCCTTCATACACACTTAAACTTTAAAGTTTTCAAATGATGTGGATATAGAAGCTCTTATTTTTTAACAGGAGAACTCTAGAAACAAAACTTGAGAAAGTGATAACTTAAATGTAGGCCAAGTTTTTGCATAGCATCCTCTTTCTAGCTCTTGTGGGAAAGTGTAACTAATTAAGAGGAAGACATAAATCAAAGTATCTCATTGTTGTTCAGTCCCTCAGCCATATCTGACTCTTTGCAACCTCGTGAACTGCAGCACACCAGGCTTCCCTGTTTTCCACTATTTCTCTGAGTTTGCTCAAACTCATAAGTAAGAAAGTCTGTTTATAAATTTAAGGATTCTCACTAAATTATTTCTAAGTAAGATAAGTGTTTATATTTAAATATTTATTTGCATGTGAAATTTGTGACTTAATTTACAACAGTATTAATTATTCACCCATAAGCACCAGGTTTCTAGCTGTAGGCCAAGGGTTAATATCTGATATTTCAGGTCAACTACTAATAGAGGTCACATTTTCAAGGTCATATCAAAAGGAGTGAGTGAAACATGAGGTTTAAGATTTCAAGTTCAACTGCAGCTAGGGTCAAGGAGTGTGTGAATTATACGAGAGGCGCCATCATTCCCAGAAACATGGAGGTCTTATTTTACCTTCCATTCAAGTAAGAAAAGCAGGATTTTTTTTTTTACAACAAATATTCTAACATATTTGGGATTCTCTAATAAATGTTCATTTTCATTAGTAAACAATGTGTAACAGTAGGCAATTTTTTTCCATGAAGATTTTTAGGTTTTAGGAAATGTTTTACAAAATCAGTTTGAATGCATGTCTGAACACAGGTATACCTGTGGCGGATTCATTTCGATATTTGGCAAAACTAATACAATATTGTAAAGTTTAAAAATAAAATAAAATTAAAAAAAATAAAACAAACAAACAAAAAAAAATTTAATAATTTAGAGCCAAAAATGCAGCAGAGTTTTAGGCAGTAAAAGGATATAGAGTGAAAATCATCATTCAAAACAGTAAATGCAGTTCTTTCCTCAAGAAAATTTTAACCTTGTTGCTTTAGATTACGTATTTGAAAGTGAACAACAGATCTTTTACTCAGGAGGCACATTTTAGTGATATCAGTATGCTGTATTAACAGGAAAAATATATCTATGTAGATTTCCAATATGAAACTTCTAGGATTGTGCTTACCTGCCTCTTTTCCACTAACTCTGGTGCACAAGCAAATTCCTGTTAAGCCTATTAGGATCTTCTGTTAACTCTTTCAGCTCACTGAATTCCACATTTTTAGTCTCCTATTTAAGTTTTTCCCAAAGACTTGAAAGAATGTACCATAGTGCAAACTTGAATGACTTATTAACTTAGAAATTGTCCTGAAACTAGGAAAAATAACTCTCAAAGGCTCTACTCAGAGATCAGTGGCAGAAGCATCCATGTTGCAACTTTCAAGAAAGACAGAGATTTGGGAACAAGGAAACTATGGTTTGGGGCTTCCCTGGGGGCTCAGATGTAAAGAATACTCCTGCAATGCAGGAGACGAGGGTTCGATGCCTGGGTTGGGAAGATCCCCTGCAGAAGGGAATGGCAACCCACTCCAGTATTCTTGGAGAACTCCATGGACAGAGGAGGCTGGCAGGCTTCAGTCTATGGGGTCACAAAGAGTCGGACACGGCTGAACAACTAACACTTTCACTTTCAAGCTATGGTCTTGTTTCTGGTAATCTAGCTGAAACCTAGTCACTCCTGACAATTAATCTCTATTCTAAGTGAAAGTATCTCATCCTGAAGTGGTTTTCTCATTATGAGGTTCAGCTATGTTTAGGTTATAACATTCTAGGACAGCACTTGCTGTCATTTAAATAGAATGCAAGCCACAAAAGTAGTTTGCCACAAAAGTGCCACAAAAGTTGGTTAAAATTTTGTAGTTGCCACATTAAACAAAGATAAAAAGAAATAGGCAAAATTCATTTAAATAATTTAATTCACAATACCTAAAATATTAACATCTCAACATGTATTGATATTTTAAAATATGAATGAATATATGTACTGATATTTTAAATTATGAATTAATACATTTATCTTACTAAGTCTTTGAAATGTAGTGTTCATTTCATGTTTGTCAAAAATTGGAGTAATACCAAGTCACACAGTCAGTAGCCACTCATGGCAGGAGCTTAGACCCTAGTAGTATTAGACCCTGCAGTTCTGCAATGTTCAGTTTTCAAAAGCTTTAAACAGTGCCAAGTAGAGTGCCATGAGCTGCTAGATTATTCAAATGCTCTTTGATTATCATGGTATAACTAAAAGCTGGGGCTTTGGAGGACTGGAAGAGACCTATTTGAAATATTCCATACTTCTCAATCTCTATTAATATAATACTTGTAAAGTTGTGTTGCTTTAAAACCAAATAGGGATAAATCAGGTGTTTGAGAATAACATATACACACTACTAAATATATATATAACCAACAAGAATCTACCATATAGCACAGGGAACTCTACTCAATATTTTGTCTCAACCTATAAGGGAAAAAAATCTGAAAAAAAAAAAGAGATATATATGTATGTATAACTGAATCACTTTGCTATACTTCTGAAACTAATACAATATTGCAAATCAGCTATACTTCAATAAAAAAAATAGCAAGGGCAATGTTAAATTGTTCTCAGTGTTTAATTATAAAGAATTATGGACTTCCCTGGTGTTAATAATTAACTGGAGATTAATAATTAATTGGAGATTAATAACAGTCTCCAATTATTATTGGAGAAGGAAATGGCAACCCACTGCAGTATTCTTGCCTGGGGAATCCCATGCACAGATGAGCTTGGCAGGCTACAGTCCAAAGGGTCACAAGAGTCAGACATGACTTAGCGACTAAACCACCACCACAGGTACTGCAGTAAGAATTCACTTGCCCGTGCAGGGGACACAGGTTCAATCTCTAGTCTGAGAATATTTCTCATGCTGCAGAGCAACTAAGCCCATGCATCACAACTACTGAGCCCACGTGCTGCAACTTCTGAAGCCCGCATGCCTAGAGCCTGTGCTCCAAGGCAACAAGGGAAGCCACGGCAGTGAGAAGCCCACCCCTGTCGCTGCAACTGGTGAAAGCCCATGCACAGCAATGAAGACCCAGCACTGACCAAAGTTAAAAAAAAAAGAATTATATCTAGGAGTTACACAAGAAGAGTACATACTTTTAAACACTGGCTCTTCTAAAACAAAATTCATAGTTTTCATTAAGTTTTTATTATTCAGAAATGAAGTCCTTTCAATATTTTTTCTTATTCATTCTATATTTATAAAAGTGGAAATGAGTACATTATCTACTTTGAATGAAAGAATATTCAAATTATGTAGGTAATTTGTTAAAACAGCCTAAGATCACAATTTCCTAAGTTGATTGTTTTCATCTCATCACTTAAAGTTTCTAAAACTGGAGAGGGGGAGGCATCACTATTTTTTTTTATTGTGGTAAAATACACATAACATAAAATTTACCGTTGTAACCATTTTCAAGTGTATAGTTCTGTGGCATTAAGTACATTTAGGTTGTTCTACAACCATCACCAGCATCCATCTCCAGAACTTTTTTATTCCTCCCCCAAGGACATGACATGTTCTACCCATATCAAACTTGAACTCTCCCTTTACCTCTTCCCCTAATGCCTGGAAATTAACATTCTGCTGTTTGCTCTGAGGACTTTGATTACTCTAAGTACTTCATACAAGTGGAATCATACAATAGTTATTTTTTGAGACTGAAATATCTCAGCATAATGTCCTCAAGGTTCATCTAATAAAGAGAATGTATCAGAACTTCCTTCTTTTTAAGGGTAATATTTCTTTCCACTGCATTTTGCTCATATATGCATCATTTGATGGACATGGGTTGCTTCCACCTTTTAGCTTTGTGAAAAATGCCACTATGAACTTGGAGTGTACAAATAACTGAGTTCTGGGCTTTTGCTTTTATTACCTACCTAAGTTTGTGAAGCACTTATCTTTCCTATTCTTCTTTCATTAAAATGGTGGCAGCATTTTTTCACTCTAAAATTTTTCCTCTTAGTGCTGGCAATACAATATATTTTCCTAATAGAATAGACAAATTTATTTTCTTGAAACTTCTCAGTTTTTTCCTGCCCCTTGCTCCCTAGTTCTTATTTCACTATATTCTTCTAAGATTATCATTCTTTTAGTCATTGTCCATGTAGAAATATTTGCATAATGAATTCAGAAAATTAAAAATATCTGTAGAATATTCCAACCTACAGCTCCCTGGGTCCCAGATAAATTATCCCAGTTTCACATTTGGGTTGGAAGCTATCTTGTCACAGACTTTTCAGGCTTCAATCTTTCAACCCTCTTCACTCTATTAGTTCTCTCAGCTCCCACATGTGAACTATTCTTGGTATTAAAAACTCATTTTTAAAGCAATACGATTTCAACAACTAAAATACCATGTGTTCTTGGTTAGGTTAAATTTAGCCTTGTGAAATTGCACCTTAGCAATTTTGCAGCATCAGTAAGTGTTTCTCCTATCTCCAGTTCCCTTTTATCCTCAATCCACAACTTGGATTCAATTGTAATTTCTTCCTCTCTAGTAAATATGGCTTTGAGGGCGCAAGATCCAAACCAAGGAGAAAAATAAACGAAATGATGTACTAAGTATGATCTAAAAATATGAAAACAAAGCTCATGAAATCTTGAGAACTGATGTGCAAAGCAAAAGCAGCCTGTTCTCTTACTTTTGCAATGCCATATTTAAAGTGTTCAAAGACTTGTGAGAAGCATAAGATCATTTTATTAATAACCAGCACTATGCCAAGGACCTTGACTGTCTGAATTTCTAACACATTCAGTGCTCCTAACTTGCATCTATTTTCTTTAGCAAACCTTAGTAGGAGAGGAAGAGAGATATAGATGAGCAGATGTAAATAATGCAGAATTCAATTTTTGCTTCAATTGCAACAGAAAAACTACTCTCATATTTAGTATACCTATCAGGCATATTTCCCCAGCTTTCCCAGCCAAGATTTCTCTTGGGAACATCAAGCTATCACAGAAATGAAAAGCAGTGAGAGAGAAAGAGAGATGACATGGAAAAAATATAGGCATACACATAAATGCTGGAGCACTGTGAGCCAGGATTTCCACTGCTGTGGCCCAAAATACTGTTGACAGTAAGAATTTCTTCAAGTAATACTATTTTGCTTAATAAAGAACCAACTGATTTCAAGATCACAAAATATCATATAAATATCTGGGTATTTGCCTCTATTGTGTTCATTTATGAATGGGTTAGGTTTCAAATTTTAAACCTGTTCTCCACTCAACTTTAACTAGAATAACTTCATTTTCTTCTGCAAACTGGCTCTGAAGAGGGAAACCTAAAATCTGATCAAATGTTCTTATTTAGAAATCACCTGCTTAAGTACATATAAATGTTTTCCTTATCCTTCAAAGTTAAAAGTATTATGAGCGTATTCTAGGTAAGCGTTTCTTTTTATTAGCTCTGTTCACCCTTGTGAACAGTAGACTTGTGTCCTTCAGCTCAGAAAGGCATATTCTAATATATAATTAACTACTGTTTATGATCAATTTCTTCCACTCTTTTGTTCTGGCATTTCAATTACAGTATTTTATAATTTCTCTAGTCTTCATATTTTCTGTTTTCCTGGTGATTCACATTATTTTAAATGAAACATTATGAATTATACATGAAATACAATGAATTATGAATAAATACAAAGGGTTATAACCAGGAAATGAAGGGATTAGGAAGGAGGGGCTACTTTTATGTTTTGTTTGTTTGTCTCTTTGGTGCTTCCTTGTTTTCAACTTGCCATTTTATCAAAAGTTTTTCTGAGCTCTTATCCATGTTAATGGTTGGAAATTATCATTGATCATTGTTTTTGGCCTCTACTTGTTGTAGGACAGAAGGAATTGTGACCATTCAACAGAATAGAAAATGAAAAAAGAACATAGACTATGTAATCAGACATACACATATTCCATTTCTGACTACATAGTAAAGCTGTGCCACCTCTTAAAACCTTAACCTGAGGCTTCTGGTTCAGGTTGGAGTAAGAGAAGGACATGTGCCCATCACCTCCTGTGAGAGCATCACAATTACAACTAGTTGTTGAACAACCATCAAAAGGAGGATGCTGGAACCCACCAAAAAAAGATACCCCACATCCAAAGACAAAGAAGCCATAGCAGGATGGTAGGAGGGAATCAATCATGATAAAATTAAATCCCATACCTGCCAGGTGAGTGACCCACAGACTAGAGAACAATAATACCAAAGAAGTTCTTGCACTATTGTGAAGATTTGGAATGCCATGTCAGACTTCCTAGCCTGGGAACCGGACAAAGGGACAGGGAATCCCCAGGGAATCTGGCCTTGATGCCCAGCAGGATTTGATTATAAGTCTTCCAGAGGACTAGGGTAAACAGAGACTCCAGTCCTGTAGGGCACAAACAAAATTTTGCATGCACCAAGACCCAGAGGAGAGGAGCAATGACTTCAGAGGAGACTGAACCAAAATTGCCTGCTAGTGTTGGAGGGTCTCCTGTGGAGGCCTAAGTTGGCAAGGGCTCGCCACAGGCTTGGGAGCACTGCAAGGTCCTCTTTGCCATTAACCCTACCAAAGAGCTCCTAGACCCCAGGGCCAAACAACTATGGGAGAGGGAGCACAACCCCACCCATCAGCAGATAATTGGATTAAAGCTTTCCAGATGTTCAAGCTGGATTTAGAAAAGGCAGAGGAACAAGAGATCAAATTGCCAACATCTATTGGATCATCAAAAAAGCAAGAGAGTTCCAGAAAAACATCTACTTCTGCTTTATTGACTCTGCCAAAGCCTTTGACTGTGTGGATCACAACAAACTGTGGAAAATTCTTAAAGAGACAGGAATACCAGACCACCTGACCTGCCTCTTGAGAAATCTGTATGCAGGTCAAGAAGCAATAGTTAGAACTGTACGTGGAACAACAGACTGGTTCCAAATCGGGAAGGCAGTACGGCAAGGCTGTATATTGTCACCCTGCTTATTTAACTTATATGCAGAGTACATCATGGGAAATGCTGGGCTGGATGAAGCACAAGCTAGAATCAAGATTGCCAGGAGAAATATCAATAACCTCAGATATGCAGATGACACTACCCTTATGGTAGAATGTGAAGAACTAAAGGGTCTCTTGATGATGAAAGTGAAAGAGGAGAGTGAAAAAGTTGGCTTAAAACTCATTAAAGGCAGGAGGGGAAGGGTATAATAGAGGATGAGATGCTTGGATGGCATCACCAACTTGATGGACCTGAGTTTGAATGAGCTCTGGGAGTTGGTGGTGGACAGGGAACCTGGTATGGTGCAGTCCATGGGGTCGCAAAGAGTCAAACATGACTGAGTGCCTGAACTGAATTGAACTGAGCAAGGCACTGCCCACCAGAGCAAGATCTAGTTTTTCCCATTGCCAGTCCCTCCCATCAAGAAGTTTACACAAGCCTCTTGGCCTCATCCATCAGAGGGCAGATAGTAGAAGCAAGAAGAATCAAAATCTCACATTTTGTTTTGTGGCTAAAACAAAAACCATATTACAGAAAGTTGATCACAATGAAAAATCAGAAAGTTATATCCCAGATAAAAGGACAAGATAAAACCCCAGAAAGATAAGTAAATGAAGTGGAGATAGGCAACATTCCAGAAAAAGAAATCAGAATAATGATAGTGAAGATGATTCAGGATCTCGGAAAAAGAATGGAGGCAAAGCTTGGGAAGATGCAAGAAATGTTTACCAAAGAACTAAAGAACAAACAAACAGAGATGAATAATACACTAGAAGGAATCCAAAGCAGAATAACAGGGGCAGAAGAATGAATAAATGACCTGGAAGACAGAATGGTGGAAATCACTGCCATATAATAGAACATAGAAAAAAGAATGAAAAAAAAATGAAGATAGTCTAAGAGACCTCTGGGACAACATTAAACACACAACATTCGCATTATAGGGATCCCAAAAGAAGAGAGAGAGAGAAAGGACCTGAGAAAATATTTGAAGAGATAATAGCTGAAAACTTCCCTAACATGGGAAAGGAACTAGTCAACCAAATACAGGAAGCACAGAGAGTCCCAGGCAGGATAAACCCAAGGAGAAATACACTGAGACACATAGTAATCAAACTGACAAAAAATAAAGACAGAGATAAAATAGTAAAACAACAAGGGAAAAACAACAAACAACATACAAGGGAATCCCATCAGGCTATCTCAACAGAAACTCCATTAGCCAGAAGGGAAGAACCTACAACCAAGATTACTCTACCCAGCAAAACTCTAGTTCAGATTTGATGGAGAAATCAAAAGCTTTCCAAACAAGCAAAAGTTAAGAGAATTCAGCACCACCAAACAGCCTAGGGAATTCTCTAGGCATGAAACACAAGATAAAGAGAAGACCTACAGAAAATAAATCAAACAATTAAGAAAACGGTAATAGGATCATACATATCAATAATGACCTTAAATATAAATGGACTAACTGAAGCGACTTAGCAGCAGCAGCAGCAAATGTACCAACCAAAGGACACAGACTGACTGGGTGGATGTATGTACTTCCACTTACCACATCACTCTGCTTGATGACCCCATCCCCACCCAAATTGTGTATAATCATTTTGGCTTGTAATTATCTTCATTTATTTATTTTTTTGCCTGGCTATTAATTGCAAAAACTAATAAATACCTTTTACTATTGCGATTATGTAACTATAACTCATTTAATACCATTGTTATCATGATTGGTAAACAGAAAAATAATAGAACTCTGTATCACCAAAACTAAGATCTAATAGAAAAACCTATAATCACTTTTTAAAATCCAGATGCATATCAGAATTATCTTGAAATTTTTTGAAAAATATTAATGCTCAGGTATTCCTTTTTTTTCTCCAGAGCTCCAGATACATCTCTAATGAGCAGTCATGTTTAAAAACAAATGGAAGATATGATGATCTTTACTTTTATCAAGTTTGTTTCACTTTTTGTATTTCATATCCAGTGCTCCCATTTCATTTAGTTTATGTTCTCCAATTTCTCCATCTCTTTTTTTTATGTTCTTTCTCAAGTCTTTATCAAGTGTAGTAGAAAAGCTTTTGTGTATATATATATATATTTTGAAAACATGAATTTTAGCTTTACTAAAAAATGTATGACATTTTGATTCCACTTGTTTGACTTCGTATGAATAGAATGCTAGATTTCTAATTAAAATATAGATATGCAACAAGCAACAAAGCTTTACTGTATAGCATAGGGAACTAGAGTCAATATTTTGTGATATGATGGAAAATAATTTCAAAAATAATATGTGTATCTGCATGATTGAATCACCTTGCTGTGTACCTGAAACACTGTAAGTCAACCATACTTCGATGATTTTATATATATATATATATATATATATATATATATATATATATACACATATATATATTAAGGGGCTTCCCTCATAGCTCAGTTGGTAAAGAACCTGCCTGCAATGTAGGAGACACGGGTTCGATTCCTGGGTTGGGAAGATCCCCTGGAGAAGGAAATGGCAACCCACTCCAGTATTCTTGCTTGGAGAATCCCATGGACAGAGGAGCCTGGCAGGCTATAGTCCACGGGGTTGCAAAGAGTCAGACATGACTTAACGATTAAACAATATGTATTAAAAAAACTACAGAGAACATATAAAGGAACAGTGATCTAAATACACATTGGAGGCAATGGAGTAATGACTGCAAAAGTCTGGAATAGAATTATTTCTAACACAGAATTCTATATTCAGCCAAGTGTTCCATCAGCTGCCAAGGTAAAACAAGGATATTTTTAGATATTCAAGATGCAAAACAAAGAAAAAACAAAACCAGGACACAAAAAACCGTGTACCCACCTTAATAAGAATGGAAAATGTCTGTTACCAAAATATGGAAATAAACCAAGAAATTAAAAAACAGAGAGAGAAAAAACCCAAAACTAGACAAAAAGGAAAGGTAGGTGTAGTGAAGAGAGAAGACCCGCAAAGCACTTATTCAGATTGAAGCAGTAGATTGAAGCAGTGCAATTCAGGAGACAGGATTTGGGCAGCAGTCACCATGTCTTTCGTCCTTTTCAACCTGACTAAATTACTGAATGATGCAGCCTTTTCAACAAGAGAGTAAAAGAAAGAAAGAAGGCATAAAATCCATGAAATGGGTAAACAAACTCAAAAGAAAGGTAAAGGGAATTCCAAGAATGAAAGAAAAAAGAAAACAAGGGAAGCTCAGATGAAAGAATTTCTCAAAGGATTTCTCTAAGAAAAAATATGTAACTACTCATGCTCTAATGTTATGAAAATGACGTTGATAGGTTAATAAAAAGTACGAGAAGAATAAGTGTGTATACATGAATCAGATACAATAATATATAATCAATGCATTAAAAAAATGGGGAAAAAAGACTAACTTCAATAACAATAAAAATAAGAAACAAAAAAACCCTTAAACTTTTTAGTCTAAAAATAGTATAAATAATACTGTGTCTTAAGTTCAAAGCAAAGAGTAGCAAAGGCCATAGCACACTGTTTTACATATGGACGCATGCTATTATAGGATGATACCTGTATTCCCTGTGAATGCTTTTACTGCAACAGCAAACACTCAAATTTCTGAACCAACATTGCTTATAATAATAATGTTCACAAAAAGAAACAAACCTGAATGAAAAATGCCCTGTAGTAAAGCCGACATATTTATGCACGTTATCATTCAGGGATGAACTCCTGATGCAAAGTATGACTTTATGTTCTACACCGCTGCTAGGACACACTTACCAAAGAGAAGCTCACAGACTACTGACAGCTTTCTGTCTGTAATATGCTCCATTTCATATTATGCATCAATACTCGTCTTTTGATTTTCCTCATTTCAAATCCCTTCTAAAGTTCAGAACTTTTTCCAGTTTTTGAGATTTCATGAAATACCTAAGGGCTAAGAGTATCGTGAAGTTCATCTCCAAGTTACTTTAATTTGACCATAATCTCACTCAGGGATTGTGACATTCTGTTTTGAGGATATTGGTTTACAACTGCAACTACCACACAAACACATATGTAAAACTAAATGTCATTGAGATACTTTAAGTCATTTGTACCACTAAGAATCCATCTCATAGTCTAGTAAATGCAAGTTTTAATTTGTTAACCATAATATTAATGTCTAGTTACACTTGAATAAGAATTTAACTATAAAAAAAGAAAAAAAAAAACAGGTATAATATTTTTTAGTTAAAAAAAAAAAAAAAGATGAAATAGAGCCAGACATCCTGGAATGCAAAGTCAAGTGGGCCTTAGAAAGCATCACTATGAACAAAGCTAGTGGAGGTGATGGAATTCCAGTTGAGCTATTTCAAACCCTGAAAGATGATGCTGTGAAAGTGCTGTACTCAATATGCCAGCAAATTTGGAAAACTCAACAGTGGCCAAAGGACTGGAAAACATCAGTTTTTATTCCAATCCCAAAGAAAGGCAATGCCAAAGAATGCTCAAACTACCGCACAATTGTAGTCATCTCACATGCTAGTAAAGTAATGTTCAAAATTCTCCAAGCCAGGCTTCAGCAATATGTGAACTGTGAACTTCCAGATGTTCAAGCTGGTTTAGAAAAGGCAGAGGAACCAGAGATCAAATTGCCAACATCCATTGGATCATGGAAAAAGCAAGAGAGTTCCAGAAAAACATCTATTTCTGCTTTATTGACTATGCCAAAGCCTTTGACTGTGTGGATCACAATCAACTGTGGAAAATTCTTCAAGGGATGGGAATACCAGACCACCTGACCTGCCTCTTGAGAAACCTATATGCAGGTCAGGAAGCAACAGTTAGAACTGGACATGGAACAACAGACTGGTTCCGAAAAGGAAAAGGAGTACGTCAAGGCTGTATATTGTCACCCTGCTTATTTAACTTATATGCAGAGTACATCATGAGAAACGCTGGACTGGAAGAAGCAGAAGCTAGAATCAAGATTGCCGGGAGAAATATCAATAACCTCAGATATGCAGATGACACCACCATTATGGCAGAAAGTGAAGAGGAACTAAAAAGCCTCTTGATGAAACTGAAAGAGGAGAGTGAAAAAGTTGGCTTACAGCTCAACATTCAGAAAACGAAAATCATGGCATCTGGTCCCATCACTTCATGGGAAATAGATGGGGAAACAGTGGAAACGGTGTCAGACTTTATTTTTGGGAGCTCGAAAATCACTGCAGATGGTGACTGCAGCCATGAAATTAAAAGGCGCTTACTCCTTGGAAGGAAAGTTATGACCAACCTAGATAGCATATTCAAAAGCAGAGACGTTACTTTGCCAACAAAGGTCCGTCTAATCAAGGCTATGCTTTTTCCCGTGGTCATGTATGGATGTGAGAGTTGGACTGTGAAGAAAGCTGAGCACCGAAGAATTGATGCTTTTGAACTGTGGTGTTGGAGAAGACTCTTGAGAGTCCCTTGGACTGCAAGGAGATCCAACCAGTCCATTCTGAAGGAGATCAGCCCTGGGATTTCTTTGGAAGGAATGATGCTAAAGCTGAAACTCCAGTACTTTGGCCACCTCATGCAAAGAGTTGACTCTTTGGAAAAGACTCTGATGCTGGGAGGGATTGGGGGCAGGAGGAAAAGGGGACGACAGAGGATGAGATGGTTGGATGGCATCACTGACTCGATGGACATGAGTCTGAGTGAACTCCTGAAGTTGGTGATGGACAGGGAAGCCTGGCGTGCTGAGATTCATGGGGTCGCAAAGAGTCAGACACGACTGAGAGACTGAACTGAACTGAACTGAGTCAAACATTATTACTATAATTTTAAAATCTCAAATAACCAACTATATAAGTAAAAACATAAAAGCTTCTAGGGATTAACTACAACAAAAATGATCAAGTAGAGATTAGTAATAAAACCAAGTAAATATTAGATAAGAGTTTGAAGAGTTTTAAAAAATATTCTTTTTTAAGGTATCTAACATGTATGCTTCTTTAGTAATATACTGATTTTAAAATTTGAATCAGAAGACGATATGTTAATAACATACATTTTTGCTTCTTACTAGGGAAATACATGTTTTCATCTAAAATAAGCACAACTGACACAATGTCTAGATTATACTGCCAAAACCAATTGTCTCAGTTCAGTTCAGTTCAGTTGCTCAGTCGTGTCCGACTCTTTGCAACCCCATGAATCGCAGCACGCCAGGCCTCCCTGTCCATCACCAACTCCCAGAGTTCACTCAAACTCATGTCCATCGTGTCGGTGATGCCATCCAGCCATCTCATCCTCTGTCGTCCCCTTCTCCTCCTGCCCCCAATCCCTCCCAGAATCAGAGTCTTCTCCAATGATTCAACTCTTCTCATGAGGTGGCCAAAGCACTGGAGCTTCAGCTTTAGCATCATTCCCTCCAATTGTCTACTTAGTGTCTATTCCCATATCCCTGTCACAGATGTTGACAATAATGATACAGTACAAAGTAAAGTCTATTTTTAATCACTTCCCCGTGAAATATAATAATACAAATGTCCATGTGCTTGCCGAAGCACAGAGATCATGGCCTGATGCTGAGAGCAAGAATCAATTCTTGAAACAACAACATTAAGTACCAGTAGGCGTCACATGTATCTGCCAAGCCTAATTCTGAATTGCTCTACTATGTGCTAATAGAAGAGAAAGCAACCCAGATACTAACTGGGAAAAACTCCAGGTTTTCCCTTGGGTATACAAATCGTGACTTCTGCTAGGAAACTTTGATAATATCAACGTTCCAGAAGATTAGAACATGAATTCTTAAGAGCCTGAAACTGCTATAGGCTCACTGAAGGGCAATCCTGAACAACTAAGCACATTCGTTTCAAAAATATCAGGAGAATTTGAGACATTGTCACAATCCTCCTACAAGGGGCTATTGAAAGTGGTTGAAAGGTATTTTCCAGAAATAAAAATAAAGTGACTGAAATCAGGGGTGGTCCAAATTCTGTTCCTTCTTAATTCAATCATTTAACTCTGCCCCCTCTAACACATGCAGTTCTAGAATCTTGAACCAGCAGGCTAAGATGAGAATGCCAACCCACCTACATCAAAGGAGAGCAGTAAAGAGCCAGGTGGGGTGGCCCCCTCTGCTCCCCAGCAGTGAGGAGAAACAGTCCATTAAACCCCTGCAGACACCCCTTTCCCTTCTCCCTCCTGCCACAGCACCGGAAAACTGAGTACAGCTGTCAGTAGAGGATCTGAACAAAGGAACAATAAAACAGCTGCAACATAAGGGAAACAGAAGCAGAGGCAATGGCTGTTTGGTAAAGAAAAAGACCTAAAAAACACAATTGCCTCCAGTCCAATTATTATATTAGTTAGGATTCTAAATCCAACTTCCAGCTGTTACATGAAGTTCCCACCTTGCAAGCAAGAAGAAGGGAGTGATGATAAAGACGATGGCGTGTTTATGTTGTTGAAACTATATTTGGATCACTGTATGCTCAGATTCCATGTATTAGGGATGGTACTATCTGAATGAGGGACAGAGAGAACAACTAGAGATGATGGGACTGTAAGAATGTGCAGAAACACAAAGTCAGGCATGAGTGCCTGCTGCGAAAACAGGTTTAGTTCTTATGCAGTTTAAAAATAAATATAAAGCAGCAAATATTTAATTATTCATTAAAAGAACTGATTGCACTTAATCATTAGGGCATTTGCTCTTGCCTTTATGCTACCCACTTTTCATTTTTGCTTCCATTATTCCATTCTCCATCATTTCCAGATGCAAAGGATACATTCACTTTCCAAACTTGCTTTCTTTTGACCAATATCTATCATTTTTCTAATACATACAGAGTGTATACGATACAAAGGGGGAATAAATGGGCATGGAGACATTGATGTCCAGTTATATGTATTCTATTTGGATAAACTAATTGGTTTATTGACCAATAATGACAAGAAGTAAAAATTATACTTACTGGCAGTATGTCCCCATGACATATATACTGTAATCACCTACATTTTACAGATGAGGAAGCTGAAGAACAGACATGAAGCAGTTTTTCCATAGTTGCTTAGCTTGTAAAGCAAAATTCAAACCTAAGCAGCTTAATTCTAAGACTACATTCTTAACCACTATATCATATGACTTAGTTTTTTTAAAAGTACCTAAACATTAGGTTAAGTCATTAAATGAAAAGTGAAATGAATGGTATATCCAATAAATGTAATAACTTCTGAAAAGACAGAGATTAGGATAGGTTGAAATATTCAGAAAGAAAACCCTCCTCCCTCACCCACTATGTGTGGGGTTCCTGTGGGTAAGAGAAAAAGCCAGAAAAAGAAGAAAGAGAAGGTGGGAAGAAGAGAGGGAGAAGTTACCCATGTTTTTCACCCTTTAAATACACTGCCGCATGCCAGTTCATTGGACACAGATCTAGTAGGCTTCAATCGTCATTCATCTAAAGATGCCCTGTGCCTTAAACCATGCTTGGTCACCTTCTACATAAGCAACAGAGATTCTAGACCAATTAAAAAAATTTTTTTTAAACTCAGTTTCAATAACCTCTTTTTTTAAACATCATCCAGAAAATCTTACCCTTTTAGGATAAATATGCAGGCAATCTTGTATTATATAGCATTGGCATATAGTAGGGTCTCATTGTTTTCCAAATTGCTCAGACCACACTCTATTTCAAGATAGCGTTGACTATCTCTATAATCTAGTTCTGTTAACTGCTAAAATCTTAAAACAAACAAACCCCAAAACCAAAAAAACTTGACACTGGCATTTTGCAGTGCCTGATGAGGTAACACATGGAGAAATGCCCTTGTGTTGAGCATTTCAAAACATTTTTTAAAAATTTTAACTGCACATATAAGCAGGAAATAGTGTTTATTTCCTGTATATGGTTTCCCATTAGCTAAAGTCATGTATTAAATTAGCTTGCTCAAAAAAATAATCTTGTTGAAAAATTCAAAGTATTTCAAGTCAAAGATAAATACAAAAAAGAAGTAAAATACTCTCAATGAACTTAGAGTTGATCATTGGGTAGACAGTTAGAAAATGTTTAATGTGAGTGGACTGTGTATGAAATGCTTTGGGGGAGATAGACCATGATATGTCTTTTTTTTTTATCGGGTTTAAGCCCAGAAACTCTAACAACGTTAATCTAAAACTATCAGAGAGATTTATCTCAGAACTAGAACTCTGAAAAGTACAGAACAAAGTGTGGCTCTGTTGTTAAAACAAACCCGGAAAACCTTAGTGAGCCCACTGAATACTTTTGGACCCAAATTTCATAGTTATAATCTCAGACTAAGCTTTTTAGAAAGACTTCATGTATCTGCAGTAAATATGCTAAGTTCTCTGTATACTCTGTGAACATCTTCAACCAGATTCCAAAGGGGTGTCCTACAGACACGTTATTACTTGGAGATTAAAATAGAAGAAGACAAATAAAGGTCCATTTACATTCTTCACATCTAAGTCAATAACATAACCCATGACTAGAAGAAGGGGCATCTTGAAATCAGAAAAGCTTATCTTTGTATCAAAAGTTTATTTTTGTTTATTTTTGAGTATCCTATCGTGTCCCGTTCTATATATACAGACTAGAGCAATTTTCTCTCTCTTAAGTTTCATTAATTCAGTAGTTTCATATTTACTCAATGCCCATTGTGTGTTAAATGCTATGCTTAAAGTTGGATATACACTTGTGAATTCCAAAGTTATGGAATAATAACAGCACAAATCCAAAATGCAGCAACCTAATAGAGTAACAGAATTGTATTTTAATTTTTGTTTTATTTTGATGGATCAGAAGGGAATTAAGAATTTAATTTTAGACCTGTTAAATGTGAAATGTCAAGGAGACTTCCCACTGAAGATGTCAACTAGACAGCTGCCTATTTAGAGCTGAAGTTGGGGGGAGAGGATTGGGTTAGAAATATACATCTGGAAGTCATTGTCCTATACACTTCATTTAAAGGAAATGAAAGCTGAGTTTTAGAAGGTAAGTGAATAGGAATAAAATACATGCTTCTTTGGCGTAGTGATTATTTAAGCTAGCTGTTTTTAAGAAATGGTCAACACAAAGTAAAGCTCTGAAAACTAAGTACAAGTTACATTTTTGTAACAACAACAAAAATCCATTCAGTTATTGCAGGTCCCAGATTCTAGAGCACAGGCTTAGTAGCTCTAAGGCAAGTGGGATCTTCCCAGACAAGGAATCAAATCCATGTCCCCTGCACTGGCAGGCTAATTCTTAACCACCAAACCACAAGGGAAGTCCAAGGTAAGAATTCTTATGATGTCAGTTTCATAAATCTCTGCCAATAGGGTCTGAGGAAGTGGGAATCCTTTCATTTTTCTAAATTTAGCTTAGCAGGAGAAAATACTTGTGAAAATAATTATGTGAATATAGCTAAAACCGGAGGGAAAGCAGCAGGACACAACTTTCGAAAGAATGACATAGCCAGAGAACACAGCAGAAATTGATTAGAATAAAATGGGTCCAAGATGGCAGAGAGTCAACTTCCACTGGCCCTTGATCCTCAATCAGCGAGCTAAATGGCACACCCAGAGGCACCTTGACAGTTCCAAAGCACTGTCAATTGACAAAAAGTAGGCAGTGGCCCAATTCTTCCACCCCTTCCCCAAAATAGTTAGAATAATTCTCCCATTCATTAGCCTATGAATACCCAGCCCATAAAAACTAATGACACCACATTTTGGAGCAACCGCACTCACCTTCTGCAATGGCCCACACTCTGTCTATGGGTTGTGTTTCCCTCTGAATAAATCTACTTCTTTTGTATCACTTTGTCTCTCACTGATTTCTTTCTGCAATGAGACATCAAGAACCTGAGCTTCATTAGGTCCTGAAACCACGTCTGTGATCTCAGTTGGAAGACTGTGCATTTTGGCTGGGTTCGAGTCTTGGCTGCATGGGTTCAAGTCCCAAACTAGGCTTTGGCTGTGTTTGAGTTCTGCCCTCATAGATTCAAGTCCCTACCTGAGGTAAAGGGTTTCAAAGCGACTTCGGTCATAATTTCTTTTAAGTACTCTCGCTTTATGATTCAGAGATAGTTATTGTTTTGTTCTGTGTGTCATTGGTATAAGGAGGAAAATCATAGTTTAATGAGGTTTTCCTTTCATCTTGTTCTATGTCCTGATAGACTGACTCTGTCACCAGTGAGAATATTCCCTCTGGTCTCCACTAATCGGAGGATATATGTACTGGGATGCATTTGGTGGACAGCTGATCCAATAAGCAGCATTCTCTTTGTTCAACCATGATAGCTCTCAGAAGAGTTTGTCAAAAATGGGTTGCTATTCATACAGGGTCTTCGTCATCACAACCTTCATTGTTTTGTTAGTTCTAGGAAAGTCCCATTCAGGTAGTACCTGTACAATAACAGAGATTAGTGGGTCTATTGCTGGGAGCATCTCACATTCTTGGAACCTGGAATGTTCTGTGACAAGGAAAGTTCTTGCTTTCTTAGGCTAACTTTGGGAGTGAACTTTCTGAATCTTCTTGTGTTTTGCCTCTGACACCCCAAGTCAAGCCACAAAATGGCATATTAGTTTAAATTACTACTGAGACTAATAGACCCTACTCATCAACAGACAGATAATGGATCTTTTGCTCTCATCCTGAACAACTGTATTATTGATACCTAAGGAAAGAGGACACAAAGAAGTATAACACCTGGCCATAGGAGTTCCGTAATAGAATGAAAGAACAGAAATTGACTTAAAATAAAAATTAAGGACCACATCCAGTATAAATTCTCTTCACAAAATCTCTCCCCATCTGCCTGTTTTAACTTCCCTTATCTTATAAGATTTAAGATCACTCTAGCCTGATCTCCAGGACCTTGGTATACAGGTTAGTCATGTAAATACTGAAAGCCAGGAGGTGAATTTAGCAAAAGAACCTAGAACAGGCAGTGGGGCTCTCTCTCAACGGATAGTGTTGCTGTCTCTCAACACTCCTCCTGAAATGGAGCAGGACTCTGTGGGACTGTCCCAGGCACAAATTATTTCCATGTCCCCTGTCTCTTCTTTGTAGGAAATAAGCTTGACTTTCCCTGAGTTCCAAAAGGCAGATTCAAACAGCTGCAAATCAGGGAAGGCTCACAGTTTCATTGAGTTAGACAAGGCTGTGATCCATGTGATCAGATTGGTTAGTTTTCTGTGATTGTGGTTGTCTGTCTGTCTGCCCTCTGATGGAGAAGGATAAGAGGCTTATGGAAGCTTCCTGATGGAGAGACTGAGGGGGAAACTGGGTCTTGTTCTGATGGCTGGGGCCATGCTCAGTAAATCTTTCATCCAATTTTCTGTTGATGGGTGGAGTTGTGTTCCCTCCCTGTTATTTACCTGGGACCAAACTATGATGGAGGTAGTGAAGATAATGGTGACCTCCTTCAAAAGGCCCCATGCATGCACAGCTACACTCAGTGCCCCCAACCCTGCCGCAGGCCACCGCCGACCCACGCCTCCGTGGGAGACTCCTGGACACTCACGGGCAAGTCTGGGTCAGTCTCTTGTGGGGTCACTGCTCCTTTCTCCTGGGTCATGGTGAACACAAGGTTCTGTTTGTGCCCTCCAAGAGTCTATTTCCCAGTCCTCTGTAAGTTCTGGTGGGGTTAATGGTGACATCCTCCAGGAGGGCTTATGCCATACCCAAGCCTGCTGCACCCAGAGCCCCTGCCCCTGCAGCAGGCCACTGCTGACCCGTGCTCCATAGGGGACACTCAAACACAGCTCTATCTCAGTTTCAGTGGGGTCTCTGGGTTCTGGTGCACACACGGTTTGTTTCAGCCCTCTGAGCGTCTCTGGTGGGTGTGGAGTTTGATTTTAAATGCCATTTTGCCCCTCATGCCATTTTGTTGGGGCTTTTTCTCTGCCCTTGGATGTGTGCTATCTCCTCAAAGTCGCTCCAGCACCACGCAGCCACCACTCCAGTGGCTTTTCATTGGATCATCAAAAAAGCAAGAGAGGTCCAGAAAAACATCTACTTCTGCTTTATTGACTATGCCAAAGCCTTTGACTGTGTGGATCACAACAAACTGTGGAAAATTCTGAAAGAGATGGGAATACCAGACCACCTGACCTGCTGCTTGAGAAATCTGTATACAAGTCAGGAAGCAACAGTTAGAACTGGATGTGGAACAACAGACTCATTCCAAATAGGAAAAGGAGTACGTCAAGGCTGTATATTGTCACCCTGCTTATTTAACTTATATGCAGAGTACATCATGAGAAATGCTGGGTTGGATGAAGCACAAGCTGGAATTAAGATTGCCAGGTGAAATGATCAGGTATGCAGATCATACCACCCTTATGACAGAAAGTGAAGAAGAACTAAAGAGCCTCTTGATGAAAGTGAAAGAGGAGAGTGAAAAAGTTGGCTTAAAACGTAACATTCAGAAAACTAAGATTATGGCATCTGGTCCCATCACTTCATGGCAAATAGATGGGGAAACAGTGACAAACTTTATTTTGGGGGGCTCCAAAATCACTGCAGATAGTGACTGCAGTCATGAAATTAAAAGACGCTTGCTCCTTGGAAGAAAAGTTATGACCAACCTAGACAGCATATTCAAAAGCAGAGACATTACTATGCCAACAAAGGTCTGTCTAGTCAAAGCTATGATTTTTCCAGTAGTCATGTATGGATGTGAGATTTGGACTATCAAGAAAGCTGAGAGACAAAGAATTGATGCTTTTGAACTGTGGTGTTGGAGAAGATTCTTGAGAGTCCCTTGGACTGCAAGGAGATCCAACCAGTCCATCGTAAAGGAAATCAGTCCTGCATATTCATTGGAAGGACTGATGCTGGAGCTGAAACTCCAATACCTTGGCCACCTGATGCGAAGAACTGACTCATTTGAAAAGACCCCGATACTGGGAAAGAACAAAGGCAGGAGGAGAAGGGGATGTCAGAGGATGAGAATGGTTGGATGGCATCACTGACTCAATGGAAATGAGTTTGAGTAAACTCCAGGAGCTGGTGATGGACAGGGAGGCCTGACGTGCTGCAGTCCATGGGGTCGCAAAGAGTCACACACAACTGAGCAACTGGGCTGGCTGAATGAGGGAAGGAAGGGGAAGGAGAAAAATGGAGGACCAGTCAAGAAACACTAGTGCAGCCTTGGGGCAGGGTCCTGGTTCTTCCTCAAGGAATGTACATAATATACAGAACAATACCTTTGATTTCTTCAGTAGGAACTAAGGCCCCCTTTCAGGTGGAGGATGGTAACTTTAAGCTGAACACAAGATTCCTGGAGCAACACCCTGTTACCTCAAAACCAACCATTCTGATGAAAGTGGTAGATAACATGCATTCTGACCCCTTCCCCAAATGATTCTCCCTTTAAATGTTTTCATTAGTTTTGGACATGAATATGCCTTCTCCGCAGGCTGCTGGCCTCTTAAATAAAGCCATTTTTCCTTTCAACCAACACTTGCCTCTAATGTATTGCCTTACAAGCTACAAGCAGCCAAAACTGAGTTCAGTAACACTGCTACTTCCCAGGCCTCTGTAGATGTATCCTGGATCCCCAACACAAAGAATTTAGTTCCCCTGGACAGCAGCAGATTTCAAAAAACTACTGAAATCAGAGGGTATAAGAAGTTGTTTCATTTTGTAGATCAATGTCACCAGCTTCCTAAGGAAACTACTGAAATGTGGTTGATCCTTGAACAGTGCAGGATTTAGGGACGCCAACCCCTCACACAGTTGAAAATCCATGTATAGTTTTCCTGTTATCTCTCAGTATTTGTCATTCTACATACATGATTTAAGTCTACTACAAATCTTGTAGTACTACAGTATATATTTATTGAAAAAATCCTGCAGTAAGTGGAACCATTAAGTTCAAACTTGCTGAACAAGGGTGAGTAGTTTGAAAGCCATGTCTTCAGTTTTGAAGACATGGCTCCCAGAGGACAAAAGCATGTTTCGGTTGATATAGAACCAAGAGCTCACTACCCAGGTCACATAGTAAATGCTATAATTAAGGGGTCCTTTGCATAGGAGCACCTCATATAATCTTATTGTTGCAAAACCTAAAAGCAGTTTGGGAAAGCCTATTAAATTTGTTGTCTGAGCTTCCCCTTAAGGGTCTTACAGATGCTAATAAAAACATTAAGTTAATTGAGAAGAGTAAGGAGATAAAGGCAGTGCCAAAGAACACTCAAACTACCACACAATTGCACTCATCTCACATGCTAGTAAAGTAATGCTTAAAATTCTCCAAGCCAGGCTTCAGCAATATTTGAACCGTGAACTTTCTGATGTTCAAGCTGCTTTTAGAAAAGGCAGAGGACCAAAGATCAAATTGCCAACATCCGCTGGATCATGGAAGAAGCAAGAGAGTTCCAGAAAAACATCTATTTCTGCTTTATTGACTATGCCAAAGCCTTTGACTGTGTGGATCACAATAAACTGTGGAAAATTCTTCAAGAGATGGGAATACCAGACCACCTGACCTGCCTCTTGAGAAACCTATATGCAGGTCAGGAAGCAACAGTTAGAACTGGACATGGAACAACAGACTGGTTCCAAATAGGAAAAGGAGTACATCAAGGCTGTATATTGTCACCCTGCTTATTTAACTTATATGCAGAGTTCATCATGAGAAATGCTGGGCTGGAGGAAGCACAAGCTGGAATCAAGATTGCTGGGAGAAATATCAATAACCTCAGATATGCAGATGACACCACCCTTATGGCAGAAAGTGAAGAGGAACTCAAAAGCCTCTTGATGAAAGTGAAAGTGGAGAGTGAAAAAGTTGGCTTAAAGCTCAACATTCAGAAAACGAAGATCATGGCATCCGGTCCCATCACTTCATGGGAAGTAGATGGAAAAACAGTGGAAACAGTGTCAGACTTTATTTTTGGGAGCTCGAAAATCACTGCAAATGGTAACTGCAGCCATGAAATTAAAAGACGCTTACTCCTTGGAAGAAAAGTTATGACCAACCTAAATAGCATATTCAAAAGCAGAGATATTACTTTGCCAACAAAGGTCCGTCTAGTCAAGGCTATGGTTTTTCCTGTGGTCATGTATGGATGTGAGAGTTGGACTGTGAAGAAGGCTGAGCGCCGAAGAATTGATGCTTTTGAACTGTGGTGTTGGAGAAGACTCTTGAGAGTCCCTTGGACTGCAAAGAGATCCAACCAGTCCATTCTGAAGGAGATCAGCCCTAGAATTTCTTTGGAAGGAATGATGCCAAAGCTGAAACTCCAGTCCTTTGGCCACCTCATGCGAAGAGTTGACTCATTGGAAAAGACTCTGGTGCTGGGAGAGATTGGGGGCAGGAGGAGAAGGGGACGACAGAGGATGAGATGGCTGGATGGCATCACTGACTCGATGGACATGAGTCTGGGTGAACTCTGGGAGTTGGTGATGGACAGGGAGGCCTGGCGTGCTGCGATTCATGGGGTCGCAAAGAGTTGGACACTACTGAGCAACTGAACTGAACTGAACTGAAGGAGATAAAGATTCAAAGTTATAGTTACTCTAGAAGTCATGTATGATGTGACAGATAGACCATAAAGAAGGCTGAGTGCTGAAGAATTGATGCTTTTGAACTGTGGTGTTGGAGAAGACTCTTGAGAGTCCCTTGGACTACAAGGAGACCACACCAGTTAATCCTAAAGGAAATCAATCCTGAATATTCAGTGGAAGGGCTGATGCTGAAGCTCCAACACTTGAGTCACCTGCGACAAAGACCAACTCATTAGAAAAGACCCTGATGCTGGGAAAGACTGAAGGTTAAAAGAGGAGGGAGAAGCAAAGAATAAGATGGTTAGGTAGCATTACCGACTCAGTGGACATGGATTTGAGCAAACTGTGGGAGATAGTGAAGGACAGAGAAGCCTGGTGTATTGCAGTTCATGGAGTTGCAAAGAGCTGGACAGGAGTTAGGGACTGAACAACAATAACAAAATAGATGGACTTAAAGCAAAGGTTTTGATACAACACAATCAAAGGTTTGTGTGACAAAAGGAACCTACTCTTGGTCCCCCAAAATTAAAGGTCCCAAACTAGTCCACTGTAGTTACCCTAGCTTGAAGAAATTTTAAAACTGGAAGGTAGAAATTACAATGAAATATCTGACCAGCCAACGTCCCTTGGCTCAGTTCCTCACTGAGCACCCACAGTGTTTTACACAAGAGTCGGCAAAACCATCATGAGGTGAAGGAAAGAAAGTTCCCAGGAGTATGCAGGAGACTCATACACTGTGGCCCAGAAGCCACTGATGAAGCTCTGGTGTGGGCAATGGTTCATCTGAAAGACTACAGGAATGTAAGGGATCATAGGATTCTAAGGACTATAACATTTAAACAGGCTTTATGTAAAGAACTTGTGTCAGTCTTACCTGAATACTTTATGGGAAAAGTTATTATGTCTGGCCAGGAGCACTTTTCCTATTTACTACGTAAAAGCAAAACTTGTTGATGAAGTTTTAACTATATTCTTATAGTTAGGCTATAAGAGTTGATGGAATTAAGTACAAAGTTTATAGTGTGAAGTAACAATCATGCATATGGCAAGACATTAAAAATTTAACTTAAAAAAAATGTTCTCTGCCTCTCCTCTCTCCCCATTACTGCATTATACATGGACCAAACCTCCCTGTGTACAACCGGCTCAACCACGAAGAGCAATGTTTTCCTAGCACCAACCAGACAACTCCTTAAAAGATAACATTTCCTCTTGATCTTATAAGGGGCTATGATGACCTACCACTTTGTACCTGCAGATCTGTATTGTGTAAACTGTCAATTATACATCATTTAATGCAGAGCTTTCTGTTTCAAAAACATATAACTGTTCTTTGAATTTTAACTGGTGGATTCTAACTATGCTGGGTTATAATCCACAATTTGGCTCTAAGAAAATTTCCCACTTTTTTCTTATACCAACTGATTAATTCTTCATGGACAGTAGGAAAAATGGTATACTTTAACAAGCTTTATGTAGAGTGATTGTGTCTCTTCTATTTGTATTTTGAGGATGAACACTGTAGCTCAATGGTGAATGTATACTTTATCCAATACTGTAAAAACAGAAGGCATATAGGGCTAAGCAGTATTATTTGTACATGTTAAAGGGACCAAGAAAACTGCCAGAAACCACACAGTGTGGCACAGACGCTGGAGGCTGATATTTAAGGCTTGATAGAAGCCACATTAGAGGTTTTTCCCCTTGGAGTGAATTGGTGTAAGATTGAATGATGCACTTAGAAAAAGAATATCCAAATGCCTTTGTTAGAAAGCTTTATCCAGCATTTACAAAGGTGTAAATCTTTTGGTTTCCATCTTAGCTGGAAATCTTCTACATGATATAATAAAGGAAATAGAAGATAATTTAGTTGATGAGTGAGTCAGTGCTTGATATTCAATACGCAATCCAATTCTCTGAGAATTTGGAAGTCACCATTCCCTCGAAGACTCTCGAGAGTCACTTGGACAGCAAGGAGATCAAAACAGTCAATACTAAAGGAAATCAATTCTGAATATTCACTGGAAGGACTGATGCAGAAGCTGAAGCTACAATATTTTGGCCACCTGATGCAAAGAGCTGACTAACTGGAAAAGACCCTGATGTTGGGAAAGACTGAGGCAGAAGGAGAAGGGGCCGGCAGCGGATAAGATGGTAGGATGGCATAAACCACTCAATGGACATGAGTCTGAACAAACTCCAGGAGATGGTGAAGGACAGGGAAGCCTGGCATGCTGCAGGCCATGAGGTCGCAAAGAGTAGGACATGATTTAGTGACTGAACCACATCCCATCAGAAAATCTCCACAAGGCCAGTGGTGTGGTTCCACAGCCAAGTCTAAGCCCTACCAAGACCCAAACCCCTATTCATCCCCAAAGGCCTGTAGGTACTGGGAGATTACAAACAGAATTGTTCTCCACCTAAGAAGAGAAATACATTAAATACTAAGTACTCTAGACCTGTGATAATAAGCAAATGTGCCCTAAAATTCCATCATGGAAAAAAAAAAAAAAAGCAAAAAACCAAAAATGTGGATACTTTCTCTGTGCTTTTGTGATTTGGATTCTCTACCACTCCTGTTTTCTAGGACCTAAGAGCCATTCTTTGAAATGCAAATTTTAGAGAGATGTTTCTAATCAACAAAAAGAAAAAAAATAAGAAGAAGGAGGGTATTTCGAAATTAGGCAAGAGAAAAATCCTCTCCACAAATATTAAAACGATACAAATTCTCTGTATCTGTTTTTACGCTTATTTGTATCTACACAGGTGCACTGTAGATACAGTAGTTCTCTACCACTGGATGATATTGCCAACATTAATTAGTAGAAGAGGGCTAATTAGTCAGGTGGAAGGCAAGGACATAAGAATTGCAAGTATGTAAGGCAAGCAACAGTTAGAACTGGACATGGAACAACAGACTGGTTCCAAATAGGAAAAGGAGTACGTCAAGGCTGTATATTGTCACCCTGCTTATTTAACTTATATGCAGAGTACATCATGAGAAACGCTGGGCTGGAAGAAGCACAAGCAGGAATCAAGATTGCCGGGAGAAATATCAATAACCTCAGATATGCAGATGACACCACCCTTATGGCAGAAAGTGAAGAGGAACTCAAAAGCCTCTTGATGAAAGTGAAAGAGGAGAGTGAACAAGTTGGCTTAAAGCTCAACATTCAGAAAACAAAGATCATGGCATCTGGTCCCATCACTTCGTGGGAAATAGATGGGGAAACAGTGGAAACAGTGTCAGACTTTATTTTTGGGGGCTCCAAAATCACTGCAGATGGTGACTGCAGCCATGAAATGAAAAGACACTTACTCCTTGGAAGAAAAGTTATGACCAACCTTCATAGCATATTGAAAAGCAGAGACATTACTTTGCCAACAAAGGTCCGTCTAATCAAGGCTATGGTTTTTCCCATGGTCATGTATGGATGTGAGATTTGGACTGTGAAGAAAGCTGAGCACCGAAGAATTGATGCTTTTGAACTGTGGTGTTGGAGAAGACTCTTGAGAGTCCCTTGGACTGCAAGGAGATCCAACCAGTCCATTCTGAAGGAGATCAGCCCTGGGATTTCTTTGGAAGGAATGATGCTAAAGCTGAAACTCCAATACTTTGGCCACCTCATGCGAAGAGTTGACTCATTGGAAAAGACTCTGATGCTGGGAGAGATTGGGGGCAGGAGGAGAAGGGGACGACAGAGGATGAGATGGCTGGAAGGCATCACTGACTCGATGGACGTGAGTCTGAGTGAACTCCGGGAGTTAGTGATGGACAGGGAGGCCTGGCGTGCTGCGATTCATGGGGTCACAAAGAGTCAGACACAACTGAGCGACTGAACTGAACTGAAGGCAAGCAATTCTCATATAAGGATTCAGTTCAGTCACTCCGTCATATCTGACTCCTTGCGACCCCATAGACTGCAGCACGCCAGGCTTCCCTGTCCATCACCAAGTCCTGGAATTGCTCAAATTCATGTCCTTCAAGTCAGTGATGCCATCCAACCATCTCATCCTCTGTCTTCCTCTTCTCCTCATGCCTTCAACCTTTCCCAGCACCAGGATCTTTTCAAATGTGTCAGTTCTTTGTATCAGGTAGCCAAAGTACTGGAGTTTCAGCTTCAGCATCAGTCCTTCCAATGAATATTCAGGACTGATTTCCTTTACGATGGACTGGTTGGATCTCCTTGCAGTCCAAGGGACTCTCAAGAGTCTTCTCCAACACCACAGTTCAAAAACATCAATTCTTCAGTGCTCAACTTTCTTTATAGTCCAACTCTCACATCCATACATGACTACTGGCAAAACCATAGCTTTGACTAGACAGACCTTTGTTGGCAAAAGTAATGTCTCTACTTTTTAACATGCTGTCTAAGTTGGTCAGAGTGAAAGGTTGTTGTTGAACGAAAAGACACCTGATTCTTGGCCCCTGCAGGAGAAGAATTCAATCTGGGGCCAGAGACAAGCCTTGATCTCTCAGAGCCTTTGTGTAATAAAGTTTTTTATTAAAGGATAAAGGAGATAGAGAAAGCTTCTGACATCGGCATCAGAAGGGGGCAGAAAGAGTACCCCACCCCACTGCTAGTCCTCAGCTGGATGTTATATAGTCACTAGCAGTCTGTTAATGAAAGAAAGGAATGTCTTAAAACTCAGAATGGCACCAGGCCCCTCACCCATACGATGCATTTTGGGGTAATCTTGGCACAAAATGGTTCATCTTGGGCCATAAAATGATTAACTTGAATCTTGTAGAAGGACAGATTATCATACAAATAGTTTCGTTTACATAGATTAGGGGAAAATATCTGAGTATAACATGCCGGTTTGTCAAGTGGGTTCTGAGCCATTAGGCAGAACCAACTTGAAGACAGAGTTTGGGGTAAATGCATATTACATTAGCATAGCTTAAGACAAACATTTCCATAAGAAAAATGCATTGGTTATCTCAAGGTTTGAGAATAGTTAACTTCAGGTGAAACCAGGTGTCATTATGGCAACACATTATTTTAAGAGAAAGAGAAGTGAAGTGAAGTCGCTCAGTCGTGCCCAACTCTTTGCGACCCCATGGACACCAGGCTCCTCTGTCCATGGGATTTTCTAGGCAACAGTACTGGAGTGGATTGCCATTTCCTTCTCCAGGGAATCTTCCCAATCCAGGGATCGAACCCAGGTCTCCCACATTGTAGACAGACGCTTTACCGTCTGAGCCACCAGGGAAGATTTTAAGAGAAACCTCCTTTTAAATTTGTATATAGAAGGGAAGAAAAACATATCACTAGTTTGTTTCCTCCTGCCACTTAAGAGAGATAAAAATGTCTGACACTTGCAGCCTATTTCCTCCTTTGGAGACCCCTGGCCTTCCTGCCTGATACCCTCTCAATAGCTTTCCTTCCAAGGAACAAGTGTCTTTTCATTTCATGGCTGAAATCACCATCTACAGTGATTCGGGAGCCCCCCAAAATAAAGTGTCTCACTGTTTCCATTGTTTCCCCATCTATTTGCATGAAGTGGTGGGACCAGATGCCCTGATGCTAGTTTTCTGAATGTTGAGTTTTAGGCCAACTTTTTCACTCTCCTCTTTCACTTTCATCAATAGGCTCTTTAGTTCTTCTTCACTTTCTGCATAAGGGTGGTGTTGGGGTATACTAAAATTCTCAGAAATATAGAAACTAACTCAATTTTTTTTCAAGTTCATATGATCTGGGGTAATCTTCCGTAAATAAAAGCTAGTTGAAGTTTGTTGGGTTAATTAAAATAGCATATCTTCAGAGCTACAAGGACTTCCCAGGTGGTTCAGTGGTAAAGAATCTGCCTGCTAGTGTATAAGTCATGGGTTCCATCCTTGACTCAGAAGATCCCCTGAGGGAGGAAATGGCAACCCACTCCAGTATTCTTGTCAGGATAATCCTACAGACAGAGAAGCCTGGTTGGCTACAGTACACAGGGTTGCAAAGAGTGAGACATGACTGAGCACAGTACAATTCAGAGTTATAAGTATTTTATACAATGCGGACATACAACTTTAATTCTGCCTGGGTTTACTAGTCAAATAAATTCATATTATATCTTTTACAAAATTTGTCAGCAAGAAAATTAGCTTGAGATAATGGCTGAGTTTGTCCAATGTCTCATGGGTTTTCATGAATAATCCAAACAAAATTGTTAGAAGCAAGTGACTTATTGTAGATAGATATAAGTAGGATAAGAGTTTTTAGGTAAACCTTTTGCAATAATTATGTTTTAGGGTGTGTGTGGGTGGGTGTGGGTGCATATGTGTGTGTGCTCAGTCACTCAGTCATGTCTGACTCTTTGCAACCCCATGGACTGTAACTTTCCAGGCTCCTCTCTCCATAAAATTTTCCAGGCAAGAATACTGGAATAGGTTGCCATTTCCTCTTCCAGTGACTCTTCCAGACTCAGGAACTGAACTCACGTCACTTGCATCTCCTGCATTGGCAGGCAGATTTTTTATCACTGAACCCCCTGGGAAGCCCCACGTTTTAGGGTGAAAGTGCAAAAGTATTAGTCTCTCAGTCATGTCCGACTCTTTGTGACCGCATGGACTGTAGCCCGCCACGCCTCTCTGTTCGTGGAATTCTCTGGGCAAGAATACTGGAGTGGGTAGCCATTCCCTTCTCCAGGGAATCTTCTCAGCTGAGGGACAGAACCCAGGTCTCTTGCATTGTAGGCAGATTCTTTTCTGAGCCACCATGGAAGCCCCCATGTTTTACAGTATATATACTTAAAAATAGCTTCATAATATTTTTGATAAGTTTGAAGTTCAGTCTTGCTAACTTAAATAAGTGTTGGAAATTTACTGAATTCCCAACAAAGAAATCAAAATTTTAATAATATGTATACATCCTACATAGGCTTCCCGTGTGGCACAAAGGTAAAAATTTGCCCTCCAATTCAGAAGATGCAAGAGACACAGGTTTGATACGTGGGTCCAAAAGATCTCCTGGAGAGGAAATGGCAACCCACTTCAGTATTCTTACCTGGAAAATTCCAGGGACAGAGGAGACTGGTGGGCTACAGTCCACGGCGTTGCAAAGAGCTGGACATGACTGAGTGACTGAGCATAGCATATATCCTATATACGTGAGAGAAACCCAGGAAAACTCAAAATACCCATTTTGAGTGTCCAAAATGGCCACAGCCACCAACTTAAATACCATTTCAAGCAAAAGACAAAAGAAAGATGTTGACCTAGGAAAGATCATTTAGGGGAGGTGATAGAGAAATTAAGTGGAAACAGTCTTGTTTAGGCTTTAGAGACAAGAAAGCAGAGCAGGCCTCTGACCTTGCTTCTGACCTGCCTGGACACTGTGCTGACTATGTATCTGCCAGTAGGTGCACAGACTGTTACCAGTAAGATGAGCAGGAATATAGATAAAATATGGAGCAAGTCTTGGAATTCTTGAGTCCCTGGAGGAGGTCTAGCCAACCGTATGAGGGCTTAACAAAAGCCTATAACTCGTAAGATAAATAACATTATAAAAAAGATTAACGTGACATTAGACCTGCAATCTGCTCACAAGCTGATGACTATATCAGTTTTTGGTCTGGGACTATAAGTGGGAACCCTCAAAACTGCAATTCTGAAGTCTCACCTGTCGGGTGTACGCACCACCTCGGTGAAAGTGTTAGTCACTCAGTCGTGTCCAACTCTTTGTGACCCCATGGACTGCAGCCCACCAGGCTCCTCTGTCCATGAAATACTTATGCCAAAGAGGTATATTGGGGGATGGCATATTCTGTTCCCCTTCATAGTGAAAGAATAATGAGGGACTACATAAAGGGACAAGGGAGCTTATGAAAGGATCAGCATAAACTACTAAACGACAGATGGAACTACTAGAGCGTTCTACAACTCTTCTTGCAAGCACAAAATCAAAATTTAAGACTTTGAAGTTCTGATTTTGATGGCTTATTTGTAGATTTTTATTTCATCTCAGAAATCATGTATATCTAAAACTATAATATTTTTCAATTCAATATTTTAAGTATAGTTGAATGATGTAATCTATTCTCAGCTAAATTCACTGAAGATTTAAACTAATTTATATATTTTTATTGTGTGAAATGAAATTCATATTTTATGGTGAAACATGAAACATTTAAACATAAAAAAAACTTTTCTCTGCCCTTTATCCTCCATTCTCCCTCCTACTGTGCATTGTATATCTACATTATGCATTGAACAAACCTCCCCATCGGCAGAAATACCTGCTCCACCCTAAAGTACAATATTCTCCTAACATCAACAAGACAACTCCTTAAAAGATACATTCCTTCTTGATCTTGTAAGGGGTCAGGATGACCCAACACTTTGTACTTGCAGGTCTACCTTGTGTAAACTCAATAATACATCATTGAATGGGCAGCCCTCTGTTTCAAAAAACTGATATAACTGTGCTTTGACTTCTAAAGGGTAGAACAGTTCTCAGAGCTTTCTGAGTTGCTGCTCCCAGGTTGTACGCTCAGTTTAGCCCAGACAAAATTTTCCATTTCTTTCTTAGATCAACTGATTCTTTTTTTTTCATGGACAATTGTGAATAATTCATTTGATAATTAAATTTATATCTACTTATGTCATTTCAACTCCAGTACTTTGGCCATCTCATGTGAAGAGTTGACTCATTGGAAAAGACTCTGATACTGGGAGGGATTGGGGGCAGGAGGAGAAGGGGACGACAGAGGCTGAGATGACTGGATGGCATCACTGACTCAATGGACGTGAGTCTGAGTGAACTCTGGGAGTTGGTGATGGACAGGGAGGCCTGGCGTGCTGTGATTCATGGGGTTGCAAAGAGTCGGACACGACTGAGTAACTGAACTGATGTCATTTCAGACAAGTTATGAGCCTAATATTTCTTTGTACATTAAAAGAAAACTAAGAAGGAAAAAATCTTTTCAAAAACTATAATTGAGGAAGCAGTGTGATCTCAGTGCAAACTAAAGTTAAATTAGGAAGGACAAAGAAATGACTAAATTAATGGATAGAATATTGAAATACGTAGATAAGAAGTAACATTTAATTTTTAATTGATTAACATTTCTTATATCCTCAATAACAACTTTTGATTCCTAAACCAGCAGATTTTTAAAGCAGTTTCTTAAAAACATTATGTTTGTATATACTGAATATAGGATATTTTTGTCAAATTAGAAATTAGTTTTTGGATGTAACACAAATGATACTCCAATAAAAATTACCTTAAAAAAGAAATCAGTCTTTAAAGGAAAACACATAACTATTATACCATCTTACTAAAGGTAAAAATATCACAAGGACATAGAAAGCTTTATAGTTTAGTTAATTTCAACTGAGAGAATGCAAAGAGTTTATAGTACTTTACAATATCAGAGATAAATTTTTAAATTTATGATTATTTTCTTACCTGAGAGAAAAATAAGCAATATTTAAAATCAATTACCTTCGAACAAACAACTCTTAGAAAAATAAATTAACAGTGAAGAAAGAAGTGAAACTAAAGGTATTACATTTTTTCCTCTTTCTCTATATTTTACAGATTACCTGAAAAGAAATACATGGCTTTTAAAGATAATTTTAATTCATTTCATTGTTCTCACTCCCCAGTCTATATTAGCATAACCTGTAACCCTATTAACTTTTCTTTTAGATGTGTTATGTTTTTCACGTCATTTATTTTCTCCCTAAATAAACAGCAAGTAATAAATGAGGCAAAATTCCATGTCAGAGAATAAAATAATTTTGTTTTTTCCAATGAGGATATTAATTTTTCCTAGGATGATAACTTTCTCTCTCAGAATTATGATTAAAAAATGGTATTTGAGGGAAGAAAAAAGGAATGAAATAGAATGAAGATAGAATACAGCCTGAGATGAAAAGAGGGTGAGAGATGGATCAAATTCAATTACTTAGGAGAGGAAAATTAGTAGCAAAATATTTTCATTACTGATTAGAATTCAGAATGCTACATTATATAGCTAAAAAAAATATATTAACATATTTGAAAGTTTCTTCATTATCCTAGATTTGGAGAAGTTTGTGTATATGGTTTGATGTACCACAACCAAGTTGGGTTATTCTGGAGATCAGAGGCACATTAAGTTTATTTACACCTACCATTTATTTAAATCACTGAATTGATGGTTTGATTAGTCTTTGTTACTTGAGATCACATTACAAAGTTATATAAAGCAACACTTAAGGGTCTATTTTTATCGATTGTAAAATAATAATTTTAGATGTTTCAATTCTCATGATAAAGGAGCCATTTCATATGGATTAGTCCAAACAGAAACAGCTTGCTTGATGGACATATAAATTGGAGCCAAACTAAGAAAATTATGTACCAGGTGAGCAGAACTATTACAAAGCATTCATTCAGCTATTGTTCTGCAAGTTTTCTAGGTGGGGGGAAATACATGGCACCCTACAGGCTTGAACTGAAGATCTCCTTTCTAGAGCCAGGTATCTTTTAGATGTACTAGGCTGGAAATGGCAACCCACTCCAGTATTCTTGCCTGGAGAATCCTAGGGACTGGGGAGCCTGGTGGGCTGCTGTCTATGGGGTCACACAGAGTCGGACACGACTGAAGCGACTTAGCAGTGTCCGACTCTGTGCGACCCCACAGAAGGCAGCCCACCAGGCTCCCCCATCCCTCAGATTCTCCAAGCAAGAACACTGGAGTGGGTTGCCATTTCCTTCTCCAATTCATGAAAGTGAAAAGTGAAAGTGAAGTCGTGTCTGACTCTTAGCAACCCCATGGATTGCAGCCCACCAGGCTCCTCTATCCATGGAATTTTACAGGCAAGAGTACTGGAGTGGGGTGCCATGGCCTTCTCCGTATATAGTCACTGCTGCTGCTGCTGCTAAGTCGCTTCAATCGTGTCCGACTCTGTGCGACCCCAGAGACGGCAGCCCACCAGGCTCTGATATCCCTGGGATTCTCCAGGCAAGAACACTGGAGTGGGTTGCCATTTCAGGCTGTTCATTGGCTACCGCCTTACAAGGCATTGCCCCAACTCTACAAAAATACTTTCCAAAACATTCACAATTTAAACAAGCTATCCAGGCTACTTCTCCTTTCCCTAAAATCAACTCTCTATTCAAAAGAAAAGGATAACTGAATTTCTACCCATTTAAAACAAAAACATAACTGAATTCTTACCTCTACATCCTAGCAACAAAGGATAGACTATGAGGTGGAGTGCAGAAGGAACACAAACACAGAGCTATCCTGGGCTTCCTGGCCGATTCATTTCGTTTTTGTCAATTGCATTAACCCTCCAATTGCAAACTTCCTTTGCCCACTTACTAGATTATACCTTCAGCACTTCTTGTTACTGCTGCTGCCTGAGGCAGCCTGTTTGATTTTGCCCACACTGCTCAGGGGCTTGCACAGAGCAGTAGGGTTAAACTTGCAATAAAAAGGAGCCAAGCCTTTAAATGCTTCCTCAAATAACTTGGCAGACCCCATCATGCTTCTTCCTACTAAAGTCCAGAAATAGATTCTGCCTGGGGGAAATATAGCTTCTTCATCGAAACTTCTGTCCATAATCGCTCATTTTTTTCATGAAACTCTTACTGTTTTCAAAGTGACTCCAACTCCCTGCCCATTGGAACTATCTTCAGGCTGCCTTAAAAGGTGTATTTTTAAACCTTTTCCAACAGTTGGAAAATGATTCATTTCACAGCCCAGCAGCCTTCAAGAAATATCATACTTTATATTTTGTCTTCTTGGTCATAGCAAATATGTGTGTCCTTTATGAATAATTTGAACTCCTTAGGACCTTCATTCATTTTTCTCCTTCCTATTCTCATTTGTGCTGGAGAGCAATTTTGTTTGTTTATACTTTGTTTTAAACTAATGATCAAACAAAGGATAACAGTATAGCATGGTGATTAAATGCATGGATCCAAGGCACAGCCCACCTGATTTGAACCATGTCTCTCTATACTTTAATACCTCTACGACCATAGGCAAATTATTTAATTTCTCCAGACTTTAATTTCCTCATCTGTAAAATGGAGATAATCCTAATAATTGCTGGCCTCATAGAGTTGCTAAGGGGATTAAATATGTCAGCATAGTTAAAGCACAGGTACTTAGGAGAATGTGACCAAAATGAACTCATGGTAAACTGTTTGTAAGTATTAGACAGTATATTATATTATTCATCCAAGATGTGTTCTGAGTAATAATAAATATCAGCATGCAAACATTTGGCTTTCTTTAAAAGCACACCACTCAGAATACTCTAAAATAGACCCAAGGTCTGCAATGAGCTATCTTTTGCCCTCATGGGATGAAGCTATGAATAATAGCTGATCATAACTACCCAGGACACCAAAATAGTGGTCTTGCCAGCTTTGATCCAGTGGGACTCAGGCAGGAGGGATCCAAGACATTGCAAAGAGCTATGGAAAAAAAAAAAAGAGAGAGAGAGAGAGACAGAAGGAAAACAGGAGAAGAAAGGGCAGAAGAGATGAACAAATGTTTCGTCTCATTTTTTGTATTCTAGGTTATGTTTTTGATCAGATATTCACGCTGTTACATTCTTTGTGAAACATGGACAGTTCCTGAACACCCCTTGAACTTCGTATGGAGTAATAGCACGGGACTAGTTGGAGAAGGCATTGCCCAGGATTTTTGACCTTCGGAATGGTTACACTTACATCCAAGCATACAATGCTGCTGCTGCTGCTGCTAAGTCGCTTCAGTCGTGTCCGACTCTTTGCGACCCCACAGACGGCGGCCCACCAGGCTCCACCGCCCCTGGGATTCTCCAGGCAAGAACACTGGAGTGGGTTGCCATTTCCTTCTCCAATGCACGGAAGTGAAAAGTGAAAGTGAAGTCGCTCATTCGTGTCTGACTCTTTGCTACCCCATGGACTGCAGCCCACCAGGCTCCTCCATCCATGGGATTTTCCAGGCAAGAGTACTGGAGTGGGGTGCTACTGCATACAATAGACAGTTTCAGAAACTTCCATTGTGGTATTTTACTTGACAGTAGGGTCATAGAGCATTTTAAGAGAAAAGGCACTGGCAACATGGAGATATCTTGGACTCTGAAGTGAACCTGAAGGAGAAATATAAGCTTTGAGAATAATGTCTCCACTCAAAAGTTACGAAAAAGCTGTATTGTGTGTGTGTGCATGTGTGTGTGTGGAGGAAAAACTAGAGAAAGTGGCAGTGTCTCTATACTGAGTTCTGTACTATTAGTGGTTTCAAAAGCAAATTTTTATTAGAGAAGGAAATGTCCAGATACCTATGCTAAGTTCTTGATCACCTGGGCAATGGAAGATAAACTAAATGCAATTCTGTGATACACTAGAAAGTTTTTACAAAATAATCTGGAGAGGAGGGCTAAGAAAAAGAAAGCCAGTTACGATTCAAACAAGACCTGGTAGGAGCAACTATATGGCCCAGTGTCATGCTCTGCCAGCCAGCCATCTCTCATAGATGTCTGGGTATCTCTGTGGTTGTTATTAATTCAAAGGAATCAAGAAAAGTCAGAGGTTATGGTAAATCAGAAAAAAAAAATAGTTGATAAAGCAAGGGCCATATCAACTTATAAGATACAGACAATCGAAAGCTGAGATGTTAGTAGACACTTTAGGTGGCTGAAATGAGAACTTCCCATCTTCACCTTATGAAGTGAGGTGACACAGTGGGCAAGCTACAGGATTCACTTCAAAAAAATCATCCCACCTACTACTGAGGAAGACATTCTGGAGAAATGCATAGTACAGGCTGGTAAATATGTTTCAAGTGGACTCTTCCCTAGAGCTGGACAAAAATGCCATACTATTGCATCTGACTGCACTTCCTGTAATAGTGCCTGCTGGAGCTCCTGACTTGCAAGACCCTGAGAAAAGTGTAACGATTCCAAGGTGTCTGCACTAACAGAGGAAGAATTCTGGACAGAATCTCAGGGGACTATTATTATTTAGTTCACCTCTGGGCATTACTGTTCACATTTCCCTAGAAAGAATATGGGCATATCTCTACGGTCTAAATGTAAAAAAATCTGTGCATCTGGGTTGACTACACTGAGAAGGCTCTGAAGTTGCCAGAGGAGAACAAGGCTTCAGAAAAATCGTTCGTGTGGACTCAGCACCTGTAAGTAGACTAAGGCTGCTACCGAAGGTCAATTTCAACTTCTTTTAGGTACTGACCTATTCTTTACCTCTCACAGGAAAGACTGAGTGCTAATCTTCACATGTTCTCCTTACGTGCCTTTGTGCCAACTTGTATGGTCGGTTAGAGGTCAAAATATCATCAGAACAAATCCACATGTCTCAGCCTATAGACTGCAGTGGAAAGGAGCCAACACAAAGTAGAAACTTTTTTGATATCGAAAGTTTTCAGATACCAAAGGACCTGCAAGAAGTAGATGAAAGGGAAACTACACAGCAGGAGAAAGAGCGCTTTCATTTTATATGGAATACGGACTCAGGAATACTGAAGCAACGTATAATTATAGGACACATGGAATTTTACCCGTGATCCATTTACAAATGTCTGCTTCTCCAAGATGGAGCCTTTGAAGGATTACATTAAGTAACTCTTAAGTTAACGGTGTTGTTTTTCATTTTTCAACTCTATGTTTTTTAGATGAGACTTGGAGATAATGTAATATAAGGAAAATGAGCAGAGAATTCAACATAATGCTGAAGGCAGCCAATAGTGGAAGAAGGAGGAAGAGGTCTGCAAGGCCCTTTTGCCAGAAAGCAGCTTGGGAGATGGCAGAAATCATCATTAAATGGACGTGTGCCACGTAACAGTGCCTCCTGAAAGGCCCGTGAAAGTAGTTACTGCTGCTTCAGAAATACTTCCCAGACACACTGAGAGAAACGCCTGATGTATTTGACACCCAAGAAGAGAAAAGAGGCTGGATATCGTGACAGCGCAAGTTTTCTGGTCCCAAAGACTCCAAAATGTTTAAGATGTCTAATTTTCTTTAAAACTCTGCCATTCGTGAAGTGAATATATAAGGGGAGTGGAAAGGAAAATATGCCCTCCCAGAAACGTTTATTATTTTTAAATAATTCTGGTTCATAAGCTTAAAAATGTTTACAATATTTTCCTATCATAAAGTTTATTTGATTTGGTAACAGGATATATCAGTAATCATATCAAATTATATCCCACCAATAATCAGAATATAACCTCTGTTCCGTGCTTTCCTTGGGATTCCTTTCATTACAGGCTACCTCCTTGAATATGTAACTAAAGCATATTTTTCATGAGTAAATTTCTAGATAAAGATCCTCATTTGAAAGAATTAAAAAATTACCACTACCAACCTCTGATATCCGTAGGGAAACTGTAAATGAGAAAGATTTGGCAGAATTTTGTAAACATCTGGGGGATGCTCATGTCCAAGTCGAAGTTATGGCTACCAGCATTTTACTCTTTTCCTGATTTTTTTTTTTTAATGTGAGAGTTCTGATTTTCCACTGTCTTCAGTTTGGGGGCATGTTTCAAGGGACAGTGGATTATCCTAATTTATCCTAAGTCTTAAAAAGATCTAGAAGTCATTTATCATTTGGCAGCTGTAGAAGCTCAAATGAGCTTCCCTGGTGGCTCAGCTGGTAAAGAACCTGCAATGGGGGAGACATGGGTTCCATCCCTGGGTTGGCAAGATCCCCTGGAGAAGGGAACGGGTACCCACTCCAGTATTCTGGCCTGGAGAATTCCGTGGACTATATAGTCCATGGAGTTGCAAAGAATCGGACATAACTGAGCAACTTTCACTTTCACTTTGAGAACTCCTTGCAATTGCATGAATGTTGAGGGGTCCTGCCTCATGTCATCAGTACTTCTGGAGCAGAACGTGTTACTAATTGAGCTTCTGAAAGTCAAAGTCCCTCAGTTCGACTCTTTGAGACCCCATGGACCATTCAGTCCATGGAATACTCAGGGCCAGAATACTGGAGTGGGTAGCTGTTGCCTTTTCCAGGGGATCTTCCCAATCCAGGGATCAAACCCAGGTCTCTCCCATTGCAGGTGGATTCTTTACCAGCTGAGCCACCAGGGAAGGGGCAACATATTCAACAACAGGGGAGAATTTGCCTGGAGTGGAGCTTTTGGTCTCCCTCTCCCAGATCCTTCCTTTCTGTGTTCATTCTATAAAGAAGCAATGAAAAATAAATTAATGATTGCTACTTTCCAGAAAAAGGTGTGTGTGTCTGTGTAACTGTATTTTAAAAGACTGACTTTTAAAAAATAAAATGTAAGATTTATGCCTATTTTTCACAGTAGGCTCTAAAATAGCTTTAACTAACTGTATTTCCCTCATCCTCTCTGGATGAATATAGAAAAGTAGGTGACTCTCCTATCTTGAAAAGTAGGGTGTAAAATGGATTTACCTGAAAATCTAGTGTTAGGGTGCAGGGAAAGAAGAGGAATCAGAGACCAAGACAAGGAGACATCTGGGCACAAATCTGAAGTTGTCTTTAAATGAACTGAAAGGCAATCTGATGGGAAAGTTTTCAACAATTTGTGGGAAAAGGAGTACGTCAAGGCTGTATATTGTTACCCTGATTATTTAACTTATATGCAGAGTACATCATGAAAAACACTAGACTGGAAGAAACACAAGCTGGAATCAAGATTGCTGGGAGAAATTATCAATAACCTCAGATATGCAGATGACACCACCCTTATGGCAGAAAGTGAAGAGGAACTAAAAAGCCTCTTGATGAAAGTGAAAGTGGAGAGTGAAAAAGTTGGCTTAAAGCTCAACATTCAGAAAATGAAGATCTTGGCATCCGGTCCTATCACTTCATGGCAAATAGATGGGGAAACAGTGGAAACAGTGTCAGACTTTATTTTTTGGGGCTCCAAAATCACTGCAGATGGTGACTGCAGCCATGAAATTGAAAGAAGCTTACTCCTCAGAAAGAAAGTTATGACCAACCTAGATAGCATATTCAAAAGCAGAGACATTACTTTGCCAACAAAGGTTCGTCTAGTCAAGGCTATGGTTTTTCCTGTGGTCATGTATGGATGTGAGAGTTGGACTGTGAAGAAGGCTGATCTCCGAAGAATTGATGCTTTTGAACTGTGGTGTTGGCGAAGACTCTTGAGAGTCCCTTGGACTGCAAGGAGATCCAACTAGTCCATTCTGAAGGAGATCAGCCCTGGGATTTCTTTGGAAGGAATGATGCTAAAGCTGAAACTCCAGTACTTTGGCCACCTCATGTGAAGAGTTGACTCATTGGAAAAGACTCTGATGCTGGGGAGGGATTGGGGGCAGGAGGAGAAGGGGACGACAGAGGATGAGATGTCTGGATGGTATCACTGACTAGATGGACGTGAGTCTGAGTGAACTCCGGGAGTTGGTGATGGACAGGGAGGCCTGGCGTGCTGCGATTCATGGGGTCACAAAGAGTCGGACACAACTGAGCAACTGAACTGAACTGAACTGATTATGGTGGTAAAGACCATCACAAGTTTATATTCATTGGGAAACAATTCTCAATGTTTCTTTCATGTTTCTGCCGGTTTTGCAAGCATAGGCACAGACTAATTTTTTCCCAAAACTATCATTTCAAGGATGCTTTTGGAGAGGAAAACCATGACCCCATTTTGGACAAAAAGACATATTTGTTTACTGTCTGTTATAAAATATTCAGGTTCCCCAAACTTGGGAGTTCCCCTTACTCAACTCACTGCTTGTAAAAAGGTCACCTGGCCCTTTTCCTGTTTCCCTGTGGAAACTAAAGTAGGGGAGCCAATAAAAACACAAGAAACATCATGTTTTCTGTGACATGATTAATAAACTCCTCTTTCTCTGACCCAGGAGTCTTGCATCTTCTAGCATCATGAAGCCACAGCAAGCTAACTTCTAAGGCTATAAGTAGGGTAAGATCTCAGACCCACTATAGTCTTGCCAATGTTCTTCCTTATAAAATACATTTTGGGAGTATGCAAAAATAATCCTTGTACTTGATGATGCCTAGGCAAGGCTTTGAAAGAGGCAACAGGATTTGAAGATAAATTGTGGAAAATTAGGCCACAAGAAACAGGATGGTATTTCTCACATAATCTCACAGAAACAAACTGTACAATTCAATAAATAATAAAATTATAAATGTGTATTTGGGAGAAACAGAGATACTAAACTACAAAAAGGAAAAGAAATAGCAGAATGATAACTCAGAACATTCTAATGATAGTAACAATAAAAACAATAATTAATTTACATATGGTAGTTTGCCATTTACAAAGCATTTCCACACGTATTATTTTATTTGAGACTTACAACATTCTTGTGAGTGGGTTTTTTATTTTCTTAATTACACAGTAGAGAAAATTAAACTTTAGAAAGGTTATGTAACTTGATAATGACCAAAACTAATACATTAAGAAAATAAACAGTAGAGAAGGACTTAAGAAAACTGAGTAAAACCAAAACATAATTCTAGATTTGGCCATAAGCTCAAAATCTTTCATCATCAAGTGTTTCTCTTTATATGCTTCCCAACTTGTTTCCTATAAACATGTCTTTCTTTCCTACATGAAAGAACAAAATCCCTCTTTTTATTTGATTAACTTTGAGTCTTTCTTTTTTCTCATGGCTAAGATTCTATAAAGAGCTTGTATATATTCTGCCTCTCTTCCACTCAATATCTTTAATTTCTCCCAATGATTATATGTTGATAGGCAATGTTTTATTAATGCCACTTACAGATTTGTATTATACGACTGGTGGTGAATTCTTTAGTATTGTCTTCATACACATGTCCGTGTACACACATACCTGCTGAGACACAAATATATACATACACCAACACACATTTCCAACTCTTCCCTACTTTCCCAACTTTCTTTCATGCCTCAACACGTGCTCTGATATCTATTTGGAGTTTCTCTGTTTTTTGAAAAACTCTATTCAATACTTTCAATTAAAATTCCTCTCCCTTTTCAACACCTATCCATGTGAAGAAGAGTTAAAAGCTCTCAGAGTCTTGCTAGATTTTGGTTCAAGATGGTGACACAGGAAGCTCCTGAACTCACTTCCTCTACAGCTACATGGAATAATTCCCTAAGTAAGAACTCTGTAAACAAGGAGGATGTGAATAACCCCTATGTACAGGGCAAACAAGAAAAAATCCACATCAAAATAGGTAGTAAAGGCTGAGGTACAATTCTGCCATGAGCCCCAGCCCCACTGTGGTGATCCACAACCAGGAGGGAACTCATAACTACCAGCTTTTCCCTGATGAGCCAGGGGTCTGAACACCACATATGGTGCCCCAGCTTTGAATCCTTTCACTTGAGAAAGGAGCCTCCAAAACATATATCTGTGAAAGCCAATGGGGCTTGTGTCTAGAAGGCCCACAAGGCTTTTGGGAACTGAGAAAATGTTTATTACAGCCCAAGCAGACTTACTGTAGCTAAGCCCCCAGGTCCAGTGCAGAAGCAGCAAATTAAATATGTAATGCTCAGATGTCCAGTCTTTTCATTAAAAAGGACTATTTTCTTAGCTTAAAAGCTGTGGCCTGAGGAGCAAGCATCTAATTTAATACCCATCTAGGGGCTGACTGTAATACTCTCCAGAGACAGGAGGCTGGCAGGCACCATCTTTGCTCTCTCTCTCTTTACCTGCCTTGCTCCAGGTGGCCTGATATTCCAGAAAGGATTTTGCACACAGGTCTGGTACCCCAGCTTTTGCAGCTGTGCCCAGAGGATATACCCCCGAATTATCTGGCTCTCCTGGCTAGCAGGGTTTATGTTCCAAAGTCTCACAAGTCTATAACAGAATATCAGATATCTATAACAGAATATCAGTCTGACCCACAGGGCACAGTGCAGAAGCTATGGACTGAAACACCCATTTGCTCAGAGAAAGACACTTATTTCAGATACCAACAGGGGTGCTCTACATCACTTATCATTAAGAAAATGCCAAATGAAATCACAATGAGATAACACTTCACACCTCTTAAAATGGCCATCATCAAAAAGAGGTAACAAGTATCAGCAAGGATGTGCACGAGAACCTTGTACACTGTTGATGGAAATAAAAATTGGTGAAGCCACTATGGAAAACAGTATGGAGATTCTTCAAAAATTTTAAAATAGAACTACCATATTTTCCAGCAATTCCACATCTGAGTATTTATCTGAAAGAAATAAAATCGATATCCTGAAGAGATCTCTGTACCTTCATTTTCATTGCAGCATTATTTGCAATAGCCAAGATATATAAACAATCTAACTGTCCAGAGACAAATAAATGGCAAATAAAATTATGTGTGTATGTATATATATATATATATCTAATTTATAATATAGCTATACATATGTTATCTATCCATTAGAAAGAAAGACATTTGTGACAACATGTGCGGTCGTTAAGGACATTATACTAAGTGACGTAAGTCAGAAGAGAGACAAATATTGTATAATCTCACTTACATGTGGAACTCAGAATCTTACAGGAACAAAATCGTGCTTCTCCAAAGGCAAGGGGCAGGGTGTGAGTGTAATGGGTAAGTGTGTTTAAAAGGTACAAACTCCCCCTATTAAGAACAGCATAGTGACAACAGTTAACAATGCTGTATTATGTATTTGTAAGTTGCTAAGAGAGTGCATCTTAAAAGTTCTCATCATAAGGAAAAAATCGTAATTGTGGTGATAGATGCTAATGAAATTTATTGTGGGCATCATTTTGCAATACATATCAAATCATTGTGTTGTACACCTAATACAATGTTATATCTCAACTGTATCTCATTTTAAAAGAATCTTGCATATATAATAGCAGGAGTTAAGTATTTTATTGCTTTATCATCATTTGCCATGGTATTTAGTCTCTCTGAATAGACTAAGCTCTTTGATTAAAAGAACCATGATATTCATTTCTGTATTATCTGAAACCAAGCATACTGCCTAAGAGTAAAAGGTACTAAATACTTCTGACTAAATGACAAGCAATGAGTAAAATTAAGTTCCTCTAAATAGATGGGGAAACAGTGGAAACAGTGTCAGACTTTAATTTTTTGGGCTACAAAATCACTGCAGATGGTGACTTCAGCCATGAAATTAAAAGATACTTACTCCTTGGAAGGAAAGTTATGACCAACCTAGATAGCATATTAAAAAGCAGAGACATTACTTTGCCAACAAAGGTCCATCTAGTCAGGGCCATGGTTTTTCCAGTGGTCATGTATGGATGTGAGAGTTGGACTGTGAAGAAAGCTTAGCACCGAAGAATTGATGTTTTTGAACTGTGGTGTTGGGGAAGACTCTTGAGAGTCCCTTGGACTGCAAGGAGATCCAACCAGTCCATCCTAAAGGAGATCAGTCCTGGGTGTTCATTGGAAGGACTGATGTTGAAGCTGAAACTCCAGTACTTTGGCCACCTCATGCGAAGAGTTGACTCATTGGAAATGACCCTGATGCTGGGAAAGACTGGGGGCAGGAGAAAGGGACAACAGGATGAGATGGCTGGATGGTATCAACGACTCAACGGACATGAGTTTGGGTGGACTCCAGGAGTTGGTGATAGACAGGGAGGCCTGGCATGCTGCGGTTCCCGGGGTCGCTAAGAGTTGGACAAGACTGAGTGACTGAACTGAATTATACATACTCATATTAGTGTGTGTGCGTGTGTGTGTGTGTGCGTGCGTGCATATGTGTGTGGGGGGCACTTCCTGCTAAAATGTAGATGGCAGCATCTATGGAAATTTCTAGAAAATAACAACCTTTAATTTACAACTCAGTTAAGGATGAAGTGCATTATTTAACCTGCATGAATTTTTGTGATAACGTTTGTTACAATTCATCATACTAATATTAGTAAAAACAACAAGACTAATTATTTATAAGTGGGGAGTACTAGCCTCATTTTATAAGGTGAAGAAACAGAACATTAAAGAGATTGCAATGACTTTCTTAATGTTCCATAGGAAATACTTGTGAGTTACTGTTCACATTTGTAGTTTTCACCAAATATTTCTATCTTTCCTGATGCTATACAGACAGAAGGAATGCACTTCTGTACTCCCTTCAAGTTAGATGTGATCATGTGGATTGCTTGGGCCAAAGAAACGTAAGCAATGACGTTATCAGGATGAAGTCTTAAGAGTCAGCCCCCAATGTACAAAGTCTAATTCTCTCTGTCACAGCATGTGCCAAGTTTTAAAGCTGAGGACTATTCCATCTGACTGGGACTTGATTAAGGACAATGTGAAATTAAACCATTTGCTGATTCAGATTTGGAAATGTAAATAGGAGCAAGAAATAAGCTTCTGTTTTGTTAAGCCACTGAGATTTTGTTAATTTTTCCAGTCATAGCCCAATTGGTCCACTCTGATCAAAATACTTCTCAGAAATACTAACTTCAATATTAAAGTTTGTTTGACCATAAATCTTAATTTACGGCTTTGGGGCAATTTTGAAAAGTTGAAAAAAATAGATGTTAAAAGTCATTGAAAACGATGTTTTTTCAGGATACTGAAATAATGGAAACTCAGACATTCATAGTTATTACTTTCTTTTACTACTACAAGATTCAGGTATTGAAAAACTTAAGCTACATGGACCCAGAGAAGCCACCAACAGGAAATTCGGCCTGAAGCAGTACAACAAATAGGAACCAAACCCAGAGATGAGGCAAAAGAGATTATGCAGCCAACATACATTCCAGAAATAAAATCTGGGTCAGAGCCAGGAACTGCTGAGTTAATCAATGTGAATAAGAAGAAACAGGGTCAGAAATGAAAGACATGGATTATCTAAAATAGAGTCACAGATTCCAACTTCAGACAAGTGTCAGGGCAAAGTCAAGACAGTCTGCGTGAGTACTAGAAGTGATTTTCATAGGAAATCACCTCCATCACCACCATTAGGATTCTCAACAAAAGAGTAATTTATTGAGTACTGAGCACGTCACAGCCCTCTTCACACTGAATCCTTATTGCAATCCTAGGGCATGGTAAGGAAAACAAGGTGTGCATCACAGCACTTGAACTCAAACCCTGTTTAACCTAACAAGGAGTTATATGCTTTCAGCCACTATGCTAATTGACTCTGAGCCATTTGTTCTTCTATCTGGGAAAAGAGAGTAATTAACATTAAGTGGCTTGGCCTCCCAAAATAGAGCCAATGTAACAAAGAGTCTAGGACAAACTGTAAGAGAGCTAATCCCACTGAGATGAATTAGAGGGCTAATATGTGATCTAAATTTGTTTACCAATAAGCTGAATATGCACAGGGGAGATCTAGTCTCTCCCTCCACCTCCTTAAACCTTCAGGTAGGGATCAAGCCCAAAAGATATCTCAAAGATACAGATCATCATGCTGGAGGGTGGGGTTTCTTGGGAGAGGAAAGCTACTTAAGACAGAAAAGGACTCTGACAATTGTTTTATTATTATTACAATTGTGTGCTGATTTTATTCTCCTCTCTTTTCCCTCCCATGTTTTTCATAAGGAAGAGTAAGGGAGGTTCCAGAAATAGGAGAAAGATGTGTGGGAGGGATGAAGAAAAATGACTCCACTTAAGACAGGGCATCATGGAAGTCCACACAGGATCCAGTGCAATGAAGCAGAGTAAGAGAGCAGAAAGGCACATTTGGGGGCAAAAGCCACAGGCACAGTTAGAAGCTCTGTCCTGTATACAAAAGCCCTTTGAGAGATGGTTGTGGCTGTTGGAGATAAGAGGACCTGATGAATCCTGGATTCCAGCTTCTCCTATTTGTGAAACATGATTAACAGCCTTTTTAATAACACAGTGATATTTGTAAGAAATATTAAATGAATTATTACTGTTTTGATCTTTGCCATCACTTATTGTGCCACAGCAATGGGCCAAGTAATCTTCCTAAGAGATCATCTGCCTAAAGAAAGGCTTACTGTATTAAATGAATCAATACTTGTATTTAGAACAGGGTACTAAAAACCTATTATTGATAATGATGGCTACTGTCTCATTAAATCCCACAACACTGTGAGGTGGAATTCCACTTTTCCAGGTGAGTAAGCTGAGCCCCAGATAGTATATATAACCTCCCTAAGGCCCTAGGGCTAATAAGTTGAAGATAGAGCAGGGGTTCAACGCTGTCAAATATTAGTTTGCCTGCAAAGCCTGTGTTCTTTCCACAAAGTCATACTGCACGCCTCTCTCCAATGGAAGAAATTGTACACTAGGTCCAAATATTAGGCACACTGGTCCTTATTGAAAAGAACAAGTTCATCATATAATTTTGCAACTCTCTACAATGCCAGCTGCTATAAACAATATGAAATTTATGAAAGTTCAGAAGTGTTCCCACTGTAATAACACAGTATTTCTCAAAAATAATTTACATGCTCTATAACACTCTATAAATAGCAAATAAAAAGCTAATCCTAAGTGACAATATGTGGGCAGATAATGAATCACTTGGAAATACTGTGTAGATTTTACATAGAAAATATTTTCGTCCATGAAAAGATTTGGAATTTCTTAACCCTTTGCTGTGTCTTGAAACCACAGCAGGAAGCACTGACAAACTAATAATCTGATAAGCTCAATTCTCTACACGGCAGGAGTGAGAGCTCTTCATCTTACAACAACAGTTTGGATGACTTTTTATAAAGAGTGGGGAAGAAAATTATACTCCTCTCCCACATATCAATGGAAATGCTTCCCATGGAGTGACTCAGTCTGAAAACCTAAACAGGAGCATGCGCTCAGCATGCTGTAGGCGGCCACAGCGGGCTTCGCATTAGCTGCCTTGAGCATTTGTGGGGACAACACACATCTGAGGCTGCCAACAGCACCAGAAGCTTCTACCTTGTGAGAAAAATTTGGTCCTGTAGCAGAAAAAAGACATTGGTTCTTCATGCTCCAAAATGTGGCACTTTTTAACTCGATCATCAACAATATGTTCAAACAGCCAACAAAACAGTCCCTCCTTCTCTAATAAAATAATGATTGTAAACAGTTACATTACTTGCAACTCACAAGGCACTGTTCTCATTCCTTGACATATATTAACTCATTCAATTGAATACTCACAACATTTGACATATTTATTATTTTTCCCATTTTAGAAGTATGAAAATTGGGACACAGAGATGTTATATAACTTTTGAAAGTCAGACAAAGTACTATGTACTTTGCTATACTATGATGGGACCAGGACTTGAACACAAACTGTTTGATGTGCTAGCTGCCTAACCAGGAATGCTATGCCAATATCATTTAATTTTTCCCCAATTAATTATGAGGAAAGCCTAGAAGTTGAAACATGTATAGTTGCAGGGTATAATGGACTAAAATTTGTGTCTCCCCAAATGCATAACATGTGTTGGAATCCTATTTTGCAATATGAGTTGGGGGGTGGGGGTGATTAGGAGGTAAATGGGCTTCCCTAATGGCTCAGCCATAAAGAATCTGCCTGCTCTGCCAGAGACGAAGGAAACCCCGGTACAATCCCTTAGTCAGGAAGTTCCCCTGGAGGAGGAAATGACAATTTCTCCTGAGGTCCTGAAGCTAGAACTCTGACTAGAGCCTTTATAAGAATCCCAGGAGAACTTTCTGCCCCTCTTGCTCTTTCAACCATGTGAGAATACAAGAAGCTGACAGTTTGCAGCTCAAAAGAAGACCTTTATCAGAATCCATGCAGGCACCCTGATCTCAGAATTCCAACCTCCAGAACAATGAGAAATAACTCTCTACTCTTTATAAGTTACCCAGTCTGTTGTATTTCATTTTAACAGACTAAACAAAGTAAGACACGATATATTATGGCAATTGTGGAGAGAACTCAAGATCAGATAACTTGAGGAAAAGATCTATATGGTATTATAGGACTAACACTGAGTGATTTAGTTTTGTGGGGGTAAGAGTTCCATGAATTCAATTCATCTCAACCAAGAAACTGACAACCACACCTTCATTCCCCAAAAGCATATAAAACACTTATTTGAAATATATCACATATAACCTTCAGTTCAGATCAGTTCAGTCGCTCAGTCGTGTCCAACTCTTTGTGACTCCATGAATCGCAGCTCACCAGGCTTCCATGTCCATCACCAACTCCTGAAGTTCACTCAGACTCATGTCCATCGAGTCAGTGATGCCATCCAGCCATCTCATCCTCTGTCGTCCCCTTCTCCTCCTGCTCCCAATCCCTCCCAGCATCAGGGTCTTTTCCAATGAGTCAACTCTTCACATGAGGTGGCCAAAGCATTGGAATTTCAGCTTCAGCATCAGTCCTTCCAATGAACACCCAGGACTGATTTCCCTTAGAATGGACTGGTTGGATCTCCTTGCAGTCCAAGGGACTTTCAAGAGTCTTTGCCAACACCACAGTTCAAAAGCATCAATTCTTCTGTTCTCAGCTTTCTTCACAGTCCAACTCTCACATCCATACATGACCATTGGAAAAACCAATACCCTGACTAGATGGACCTTTGTTGGCAAAGTAATGTCTTTGCTTTTCAATATGCTGTCTAGGTTGGTCATAACTTTCCTTCCAAGGAGTAAGTGTCTTTTAATTTCATGGCTCCAGTCACCATCTGCAGTGATTTTGGAGCCCAAAAAAAATAAAGTCTGACACTGTTTCCACTGTTTCCCCATCTATTTCCCATGAAGTGATGACCTTGGCATGCTACAAATATAGACTTAAGTTACTAACTTTTAAAAACTGAGTCATTAAGTATATACAAACAATTTCTTATTGAAAGTCACAAAACAATTACAATCAAGAAAGTAATTAAAATCTAATATAGCATTTTTCTAATAGACTATGGAAGAATGTCACCTTGGCAACATTGCATTGCAACATGAAAAATCTGATCCTTAAACGCTGCAAATAAACTGATGACATGTACTGAATAGCATGGAAAATATATCCCTTTTATAATCTTCAGGCTAATAAGTTTGTTTCCAGTTATGTTTTGACAATGGCAATTTATTACACAAAGATACATCCTAATTGTAATGGTCTTTGCATTTTAATTATACAGGAAACTTCAAGGATTAAATCTAGCACTTTTTATTGCTGTCGAGGTTATTTAAAAAAGAGAAGTTTAATGATCATGGAATCAGCACTATTTATTTCCTTTACAGTTAACTTGTCTTCTTAAAAAATCTGTTTTAATAATGTTCTTATACTCACTGTGTCATTGCTCACTATTTTATTGAATGCCCATTAGTCTTTGTCTCAATAGGTTACAACTTTTATATTTGACAATTTTTATTATACCTATCATAGGTATTTCTGTAAATTTATTACAAAATGAAGTATTTTAATGATGTAATTAAGTGTACTCCCATATTCCTTAGCCAATAAAATAAAAGTAGTAGTCAATAATATATTTAATACTTTAGCATTAAATTCTATTTATCTGTTCAAATGCAATTTTAATGTTTGAGCAAATGTTAATCTAAATAATAATTTAGCTGCTGTGGCAATAATTTATCTATTTTATATTAGTGCCTCCATAGGTATGTTTCCTATAGGTACCTGAGCACTGGAAAATATATTTTAAAAGTCCAGGTAAGTTCAATATAACCTAAACAAAACCATTATGTTTATTTTACTTGGGGAATTATGTCACCAAACTCCCCTGTCTTTCCAATCAAATTTTTAGAGCTGAAATCTGCTTCTCTCTCTCTCAATTCTCATATTTTATTGTTGCCTAAATTCTCTTCCATTAGTTTTAATGATATAATACTAAATCTATGTTTTTATTATCATCTTTCTCCATTCAAATTTTTAGTTTATTGCAGTAGCTCACTGCCATCATTTCAGTCTGTTTCAAATACTATTCTCATATTTGCAAATTCAGATTCTTGGGCTATAGTGCTGTTCATAACAACCAACCCTTAGCATCCTACAAATACTTTTCACTGTCTAACTCAAGTTGGGTATTGTGTTTTTTAATTCCATCTCAGTTTTACAGCCTTAATTCACTCACTTCTTTAATTTGTGGTGTAGCTAAATGTGGCTCATCTCACTTTCTCAAATATATGCTAAATTTTTCTTTTAAAATATATCATTTTTCTGCATGTACCTTGTCTTTTTTTTAATTCATTTCAAATTCCTCTTTCATGAAGATTTCACTTTCTCCCTATCTCAAGTGGCACACTGTAACCCTACAGATACTTAAACTTTGCTTGTAGCCCTTAGATTATATTTTATCTACATCTAGAGTCATTTATCCATCAGTTCCTAGCCTTCATTAAACTGTAAATTCCAAAAATGCACATCTGCATTTCCCACCATGCCAAGCAGAATACTCTCCATAAAGATGTTCAGAAATATTTACAGCAAAGAGCATATAAAAATTAGAAAACATAGGTAAACCAATTTTTCAGTTTCAGTTCAGTCACTCAGTCGTGTCCGACTCTTTGCGACCCCATGAATTGCAGCACACCAGGCCTCCCTGTCCATCACCAGCTCCCGGAGTTCACTCAGACTCATGTCCATCAAGTCGGTGATGCCATCCAGTCAACTTCAGAACTACTGAGTATAAACACGCTGACAAGAATTCAGCCATTCTGGACTAAACTGTCCTCATGAGATAAGTAGATGAACCATGCTTTCAGGGGCTCCAAACAGTTTTTGAAGCTGGGACCATATTTTGATATCAATTATTTGCCCTCCTCCCCCCGATTTGGTAGTTGCTGTTGGTTTGGTTTTGTTTATTTTTAATCATTATTGATGGAGAAAACTCATAGGTTCTTATAGGAATTTGCATCTTCCTTGCAAATACCCACCGGCACTCTCAAAACCTTACCCAGAACACTTCAGCCCTCCAGTTAGAAAGACTGGAATACCTATTTATTGGCCTTTTCATATAAACAGACATTCTAAGACAGTTCCTGTCTTATAATATGTACCCCATAAATGTGAGTCTTATTATCACTCACCTGTCTACTTATTATTATTCAAGATCCCTCATTTGAGTTTAATCATTTTTTCCACCTCTCCTTCAAAACATCATTCAATCCATTCTTGTCACTTCTCTCCTACACACCCCAACTCTTGGCATAAGCATCTCCAGCCAGCTGCTCCACCTTCTGCTTCCTTCACTACTGTGTGCTATTGGTTCTTTCTCACTGTCCATTTCTTGCATTTTCGTCACTCATAATCACATTCTTATGGCATTCTCTGCTTATTTTTTCTCTACTCATCATGCTCCCAGCAACCTTTTGCTGCTTTCTATTTCTTAGTTGCTTCATTTTCTCTAATACGTTGACACAGCTGCCCCCCATATTTACAGGTGAAACTCAATTTGTGAAATATATATATTTTCGAAAATCCATGGTAGAAACATAAATACGATCCTGCTGTTCATGTGTAAAGATAACCATATTTAAAAAGTGCACACTATAAAGCAAATCACCATGGCTTATCTTTGTATTAATACACACACCCAAATACCTTCTCTTTCTTTTACAATCTCTTATTTTATTCTTTATTTTTATTTTACAACCTCTTATTATACACGTGGGATTGGCCACAATGTACCTAAGACTCCTTATTCCCAGTCTTATAGAAATGTTATGCTAACAAACAAGGTAAAAAAAAATAATAATTCACTTTTGCTCTTCCTTCTGCTAATCCTTCTTCTTGGTTACAGACTCACCAATCTCTATTCTCCCAAACTGCTTTATCCTTTGCATCACACCTATTACAGCTGGAGGGTTTCCCAGTTCAGTTCTGCATCTAACATCCAGTTCTTTTTCTTCTAGATTTAGTGATTTTCCTTTTCCTCATGCCAAACAAGTAGTTTCAAGTCCGCTTACTTGCAAACACAAAAGACCTTTATCCTGATGCTGAACAGGACCCATAATCTGTTTTTGTAGGTATATAATATGTCACTTAAAATAAATACCAAGTAAAATCATATCAATATGAATACTTACACTCAGCATATTTCTGAAGCTGGGAAAATTCTGAAGGGCTGAGGTGGGCCCACTTTTCCTGGTTTGTCATGGTGGTGGTCAGGAGATCTCTTACATACCAGGTGAGGAATTCTTTATTCAGATTTTGGCAGAATTTAGGCTTCAAAGTTTCCACATGGCATGTTTCATTATAAAATATGTCATGCTTTCAAACTATGCAATCTGTCAACATGAGACCACTGTGGGTATGAGTTTGTAGTTTCAATAAGATATTAAATCACTGTAGAAAGAAAAACATAAAGATTGAAAGATTAGCATTATTAAATGAAGAAAAAAACTGACAAGTCTTAGAATGCTAAAGATTTTTAATTCCTAAATAATATATTTCAAAGGTATTCTATTTTGCATGATAATATTTCATTGCTCACTCTTTAATGGCATTTTATATACATTTTCTAATGCCAAATCATAGAAGAAATATGATTAAAAATACAAAGTGTGAAGAAAATTTTATAAGGTCTAGTTTCATACAAGTAGTTTTTTTATGTTGTTCAGCTTTATAAACTCCATATTCCAAGAGCAAAGAAAGGTGCCACTTTTACCACTCTGAACTTATCAGATTTTTAAATATCTAAATGAATGTTATGTTTAAAACAATTTTTAAAAATACTTTATTTATTTATCTGGTTGCATCGGGTTGTAGTTGCAGCATGCAGGATCTTTTTTTTCTTTGTTTTAGTTGCAGCACGTGGGATCTTACTTCCCCAACCAGGAATCGAACCCAGGCCCCTGAATGCAGGCCCCCTGCATTGGGAACACAGCATTTTAGCCACTGGACCAACAGGAGAGTCCCATAAAACAAAATTTTTAAAAGAAGCTAAGTAAGATCTAAGTTACCTAAACAAACAATCTGCTGGTCTGTCAAATTTCTAACAATGGTTTGGAATGGTCATCAGTGGTAGCACAGATGTCTGTGCTTGTGTGTATGTGTGTGTGTGTGTGTGTGTGTGTGTTCAGTCACTCTGCTATGTCTGATCCTTTGTGACCCCATAGACTGTACCCTGCCAGGCTCCTCTGTCCATGGGATTTTCCTGGCAAGAGTACCAGGGTGGGTTGTCATTTCCTCTTCCAGAGGATCATCCCAACTCAGGGACAGAACCTGCATCTCCTGCCCAACAAGCAGATTCTTTACCACTGAGCCACTGAGGAAGCCCCCAGCATATATATTTACAATTATGCATATCAGTATGGGAGGTGCATAAACTGAATGTTTTCCTAGCAGTAAAAGAAAAATTTAATTTTACCACGTGTAGAGCTCCCAATAAAATTTACCAAACTAAAGCAATTTCAAATGTCTGACAGACTTTCATAATGATAGTAGATAGAACTACTATGAATCATGCTTAAAAATAAACCCCTAGGTTGTCATGGCCCTGCATTCACTGCAACATCTATAAAAGCAAACAAAATGAAAAACCATCTGGCTTTAACTTTTTATCAGAGACAGTAATCAATCGCTCAGTGACCCACCGGACTGGCACTCTAATCATTATCGAAACTAAAATATTTAGAAACAATCACTTAGATATTTATGCAATTAAATCAATGGAAGGCTTAAGTACATAGACGTCATTACCTAAAGGCATGGAACCTGTATTTGGCATTAGTGCCTAATCTGTTTTCAGTATCTCTTTACTCTTCTCCACTATCAACCCTACAACCTTACTATCATATTCTGTCATCTTACCCTGAAAAAACAACAGCAAATCTCTTTGTGTTGGTCTCATATGTTTACGGTTCCAGCAATTCGTTTTACAAGGTGATAGTTTGCTTTTAAATGGAAAAAAAAAAAAAAAATGAAGATACCGATGCATTAACAGAGAACAAATTGCTAGATTTTTTTTTTCCTCCCAGGGTACGCTCTTATATCACAACCATAACATTGTGGAAGCAACACAAACTAAAAGGAATGAGACTATGTGATAGAAAATTTTGCGCTTTCCACCCAGTTTCTTTCTGCTGATTTCATCCTTCACATTGATTTCATCCTGACCCTTTGCTTCTCTCCAGTTAAATGCCATTTTGGTGGGACTGTAAAACAAGGTGCCCTGTCGTATCCAGAGGGAGACAGATGATTCAGTAACATTTTGATGATCAGACTCCATCTCATGGGGCTTTAACTGTTGAACAGAGTTGCGCAAGAACAGCATGAAAATAGCTCTGGTCTTAATGCTTATAGCAATAATGAGGATACCTGTCCCTGTTTGACCCTGATGTTCTAGGTATCCTGTCACTTCTAAAGGTATCATTATTTTAATAACAAATAAGCAGGCCAGAATCAGTTTCTGTTACCTACAACTTAAAAACCTAAACTGATGACAATGGCAGTTCATTAATTTATTCCAAAAGATGTTTACCAATCTCTTGTGTGCTTGAAAGCATTCCAGACACCAGAAATGTAACAGAGAAATACATAAAAGATGAAAATACAGCAATTTCAGCAATGTGTTAGTTTTACTAAGAGCTTACAGTATGCAGGACGTTCCCCTGATAGCATTTATGTGTTGGATTATTCATTCAGTTCAGTGACTCAGTCATGTCCAACTCTTTGCAACCCCATGAACAGCAGCACGCCAGGTCTCCCTGTCCATCACCAACTCCCGGAGTCCACCCAAACCCATGTCCATTGAGTCGGTGATGCCATCCAACCATCTCATCCTCTGTTGTCCCCTTTTCCTCCTGCCCTCAATCTTTCCCAGCATCAGGGTCTTTTCAAATGACTCAGCTCTTCTCATCAGGTGGCCATAGTATTGGAGTTTCAGCTTCAACATCAGTCCTTCCACTGAACACCCAGGACTGATCTCCTTTAGGATGGACTGGTTGGATCTCCTTGCAGTCCAAGGGACTCTCAAGAGTCTTCTCCAACACCACAGTTCAAAAGCATCAATTCTTCAGCACTCAGCTTTCCTTATATTCTAACTCTCACATCCATACGTGACCACTGGAAAAACCATAGCCTTGACTAGACAGACCTTTGTTGACAAAGTAATGACTCTGCTTTTTAATATACTGTCTAGGTTGGTTATAACTTTTCTTCCAAGGAGCAAGTGTCTTTTAATTTCATGGCTGCAATCACCATCTGCAGTGATTTTAGAGCTCAGAAAAATAAACTCAGCCACTGTTTCCACTGTTTGCCCATCTATTTGCCATGAAGTGATGGGACCAGATGCCATGATCTTAGTTTTCTGAATGTTGAGCTTTAAGCCAACTTTTTCACTCTCCTCTTTCACTTTCATGCTCAAACTACTCCACAACTGCACTCATCTCACACGCTAGTAAAGTAATGCTCAAAATTCTTCAAGCAAGGCTTCAGCAATACGTGAACCGTGAACTTCCTGATGTTCAAGCTGGTTTTAGAAAAGGCAGAGGAACCAGAGATCAAATTGCCAACATCTGCTGGATCATGGAAAAAGCAAGAGAGTTCCAGAAAAACATCTATTTCTGTTTTATTGACTATGCCAAAGCCTTTGCCTGTGTGGATCACAATAAACTGTGGAAAATTGTGAAAGAGATGGGAATACCAGACCACCTGACCTGCCTCTTGAGAAACCTGTATGCAGGTCAGGAAGCAACAGTTAGAACTGGACATGGAACAACAGACTGGTTCCAAAAAGGAAAAGGAGTGTGTCAAGGCTGTATATTTTAACTTCTATGCAGAGTACATCATGAGAAACGCTGGGCTGGAAGAAGCACAAGCTGGAATCAAGATTGCCAGGGGAAATATCAATAACCTCAGATATGCAGATGACACCACCCTTATGGCAGAAAGTTGGATTATTCAATCTTTACCAAACAACTCTGTGAGGCACTAAGTCTCCCATTTTGACAAATGAAGAAACTGACCCGCCTGTTATGAATCTGACAGGAAATCTGCTAGAAACCCACACAATACCCATTCTTTCTTATTTTCTTCGTAACAAGAAACCTAATTTTATTAAATGAAAATATATCCACCTAAACAGATTCCTTGGGTTCTTTGCATGAAGAAGTGGTCAGTGAGATGTGGCAGATGTTGGGCGAGATATACAGGAAGGTTCTATTTGAGGGAAGAGCTGGAACGTGCTCTTTTAATCTCTTCTCTCTGCCTCCAAACTTCCTACCTGGAATGTTGACACATTGGCTATAAATTCAGCAGTTTCTCATACTAGTGAGATAACTTCTAGAATGGAAGCCATAAACTAAGAATGGAAGTCTCATAAAGTAGACCAAGCTTGCCAAACCACTGATTACAGAAAATATTGGCTCACCAGCTACTTATGTAAATAAAGTTTCACTGGAATGCAGACAAGCCTATTAGAGAAACCAATAAGAGGCCAATTTTTTACAGAATTTCAATGCTAAATAAAGAGGTTGGGGCACTATTCGGAAGGAAACAAGGAACAAAAAGAAATACAGGAAAGGTGAGAATCCTGATCACATTGGGAAAATGTCATTTTGGAAAAATGTCGATGTCTTCATTTAGTTTCTCATTCACTTGGATTGTGATAGCTTCTTAACCTGCTCCCCGGGTCTCTCTCCTTTCCTTAACATGGCCTGTCCATGGGTATTCATGAGCTGACATGATTCCAGAGGTCTGTCTGATAAATTACCAACAAGCTAATTAAAATTACAATAGTAATTTATTAACTACAGGTTTCCACCTGGATACCTGCTCTGAAATTTACTAAAATCCCTCAGTTAATTTGGTATAAGAAACTCAAATTTAAAATGATGCATTAACATATATATGGAATTTAGAAAGATGGTAACAATAACCCTGTATACGAGACAGAAAAAGAGACACTGATGTATAGAACAGTATTTTGGACTCTGTGGGAGAGGGAGAGGGTGGGATGATTTGGAGAATGGCATTGAAACATGTATAATATCATGTATGAAACTAGTCGCCAGTCCAGGTTCGATGCACGATACTGGATGCTTGGGGCTGGTGCACTGGGACAACCCAGAGGGATGGTATGGGGAGGGAGGAGGGAGGAGGGTTCAGGATGGGGAACACATGTATACCTGTGGTGGATTCATTTTGATATATGGCCAAACCAATACAATATTGTAAAGTTAAAAAATAAAATTAAATTAAATTTAAAAATAAATAAAGTCTGTGGATTGGACTTGAAAAAAAAAATAAAATAAAATGATGCATTAAGACTGTCATACAGAATGAAATAAGTCAGAAAGAGAAATACAAATATCGTATATTAACACATGTATGTGGAATCTAGAAAAATGCTACAGATGATCTATGTGCAAAGCAGAAATAGATACACAGGTGTAGAAGATAAATGTATGGACACCAAGGGGGGAAGTGGGGTCGTGGGATGAATTGGGAGATTGGGATTGACATATATATATACACATTATTGATACTATGCATAAAATAAATCACCTACATATAAAATAGATCACTAATGAGAACCTACTGTACAGCTCAGGGAACTCTGTTTAATGCATGTGGTGACCTAAATAGGAAGGGACTCCAAAAATGGGGAACATATGTATACACATAGCTGATTCACTTTGCTATAACAGCAGAAAGTACTAACACAAATTGTAGAGCAACTATACTCCAATAAATATTTATTTTTAAAAAAGACTGATTAACGAACATTCTTCAAATCTTTACACAAATTATGTTTTTTCAGTAAAGTCTTACCTGGTCATTCAATTTACACTTGAACATTCATACGCACCATCCCTCCATTACACTTTTGTTAGGAATATAATATCTTATTATCAAATGTTCATATCAAATTTATTATCAAAAAGAGACATGTCCGACTCTTTGCAAACCCATGGACTGCACAGTCCATGGAATTCTCCAGGCCAGAATACTGGAGTGGGTAGCTGTTCCCTTCTCGAGGGGGATCTTCCCTACACAGAGATCAAACCCAGGTCTCCCACATTGCAGGCGATTCTTTACCAGCTTAGCCACCAGGGAAGCCAAAGAATAGTGGAGTGAGTAGCGTATTCTCCAGGGGATCTTCCAAACCCAGAAATCAAACCAGGGTCTCCTGTATTGCAGGTGGATTCTTTACCAGCTAAGCTACGAATTAAATAACTAAAAATACTTATTCAACTAGCCTTTCATCTGAACCATATTTATTCGATTTTGAGTCACCATCTTCTCCTGTGCTCTAAGATAGAAGTTCCATGAAGACATGGATTTTTATCTGTTCACTGCTGGTTCACAGGGCTTAGAAGGGTGCTTGGGATATGTAAATATTTATAGAATGAATTCACTTAAATGCTTTTTCCATAATGAAAAACAAGGATAGGGCAGTTAAAAGGAGACCCTGAAGTTGATAAAGACAAAATGGCTCATAAAGAAGGAGTCAGGAACAGAAGTCACCAAAGGTTTCACTTTCCCTAAAGCCACTTCCCCTCCCTTCAACTGACTGGATGTAAACAAAATAAGTTGTGCTTAGAGATACAAAGCTTTTACAATTAAAAAAAAAAAAAAAAAGCTTTACTTCACATAGCTTCTATGTTTGGTTTTTAAATATAACTGACTTTGTATAAATCAGCATTTTCAAGGGATGCCATAATCCAGCTGTCAGTTAAGCAATATATAATAACAACACTTACACATGAGCACCAGGACAATATATAAATTACATCTACATATTTAACAAAAATACTACATAGCTTTTCTTTAGCATTATCTTGTCACCTTAGGTCTGTACTTTATATATCAAGGACAGGATTTCTAAATTGATCTAATCCATTTGGATATCAGCAAGAGGTATTTAGAGGGTTATGACATCCCTGAAGGACTCAAAGTAAGTTCTCTGGTTCTTTGATCTGGTTAATTCCAACACCAATATGCTCTGAATAGAATTTCTCCTTCTGACTCTTCTCCTAATGGAAGCCTTTTGATTTTCACAATTATGGTTATTTCCAACTCTCACCATATGACATGCAGCCAAATAAGAAAAAAAGTAAGGGTGGGATAAAAATGAAGATGGTTTTCCTAATCAAATGTTTTAAACTAGATGAACTAACATATCATATTTCCTAAGCAAATATTTTAAACTAGCTGGAATAATGTATCCTAAGTCTGTAAAGAAAAATGTTGCATGTGTAATATTAAATCAAGAGGCATAGCTATGCCTCAGAAGGAGATGGGAATGATGGCAACATCTCCTTATAGTCTCTGCCTCTTTATAAATGTATACAAAGAAAATAACAGTATTCAGCTGAGATTTCTTATGATGCTTTCAACAGACTTCCTGTTTTCCTGCATGGGGTTTTCTCTGGGCACATAAAATGAAAGTCAGGAAGAATCCACTCTGCTGGCTGTTGGAGTGCATTCTCAACTAGTCAATGGACAGGCCACTTTGCTTAGTTGGTGGCAGGAAATGCTTACAGTGGAGGAGCTGGAGAAGGCTCTTTGGCCTGTTGTACCTGAATTAAAACATTTCTCCAGAACTAGGAAAAGAAATCAATCTCTTCAAGAAAATGTCTAGATAAGGGGCTTCCCTGGTGGCTCAGGGGTAAAGAATCCACTGAGCCATGAGGATTCAATTCCTGTGTCAGGAAGATCTCCTGGAGAAGGAAATGGCAACCCACCCCAGTATTCTTGCCTGGAAAATCCTATGGACAGAGGAACATAGCTGGCTACAGTCCATGGAATCACAAAAAGAATCAGACACAACTTAGTGACTAAACAACAATAACAACGTCTAGATAAATGGATCTGATTGGCTGGATGTATGTTACTCACATTAAATGTACATTTCTAAATAATTATTCAAAGTCAGTGTGTAATGAGTCCAATCACTGAATAATGTTAATACATGCTAAAGCACACTGAAGACTCCATGTACATGAATTCTGATGACTGAAAATATTTACTGGGATTCAAGTGTCATAAATCCCCAAAAATAAGGTAACCAATGGAAAAATCATAGGAGTGAAAAAGGAGAGCCAAAATATCAATCACAGAATTTCTGAAATAAAAATAGGATGAAATTAAATGGAACACTAAAGTTATCACTTGGTTTATAATTACTTGTTCATTTTTCTATGAAAAGAAGTGTAAATTGAGACCCAGTAACATGATAGACACTGAGCCAAATGCTGGTGATGCAGTTATAAGACAGTTCCTTTGATTTTGTTTGGTTGAAAGATCCACATTCAACAAAACCAACTACTCAAATAAATAATTATAAGCTGCAGTGTGTATGCTCAGCCACGGAGTATGTCTGACTCTTCACCAACCCATTGACTGTAGTCTGCCAGGCTCCTCTGTCCATGGGATTTCCCAGGCAAGAATACTGGAGTGGATTGCCATTTCCTCCTCTAGGGGATCTTCCCAACCCAGACATCAAACCCACATCTCCTGCGTCTCCTGCACTGGCAGGAGGATTCTTTACCACTACCCTAAACTGTGAGTAAGTTATATGAAATACAGGTCATGGAACTCTATGAAAGAGCCCTGATTTAGATTAAGAGTTCCAAAGTGGAATACATGTAGAAGTTTTATTTACATTATGATTTACATTAAATCATAAAAGTTGAGTAATAGTTATAAACTTGAGTGAGAAGAAAAACATTTTGAGCTGAACCTGGAAGTGAAGACACAAACATAAAACAAAAGAATATAAATATTAGAAGACCTCCAGAGAAGGTAAGTGTGACTGGAGCCTGGTGAGGAAGAGGGGAAGGGACACGTGATTAGATCACAGAAACAGGTAAAAGCCACACATGAACTTTCTTAGAGGCCGTGTTGAGGATTTAGCTCAAGTAAAATATGAAGCCACTGACATCTTTTGAGAAGGAGACAAACATATTCCCCATATATCTTACAAAGTTTTTTTTTCTTCAGTGGATTGGAAGATAACACGAATGGAAGTGGGAAGGCCAAAACAGAAGGCTATTCCAGTAACTGGATGAGAGCTGATAGTCGCTTTAAGTAGGAAAGTCATAGTAGAGATGACAGTAAAAAGCCAAATTCAAGATACATTTCTGGAGTCATATCTGATAATGAACAGGATACATTGTGTGCGTGATGAGGGGGTCAGGAATGATGCCTGTAGTTCTGGCTTGAGCACAGTGTACAGAGGGCTTCCCTGGTGACTCAGTGGTAAAGAACTGACCAAGCACTGCAGGAGACAAGGGTTCAACCCCTGGATCAGGAAGATGACATGGAGAAGGAAATAGCAACCCATTCCAGGTATTCTTGCCTGAGAAATCCCTTGGACAGAGGAGCCTGGCAGGCTACAGTCTATAGGGTCACAAGAGTCACACATGAGTTAGCACTAAACAACAGCAACAGAGGGTACATAAGGGTGGAGTTGAAAGTTTCTAAACACTAGAGCAGTATCAAGTATAAGAAGAAGAGAAAAATCAGTATATTTGTTTCGTGATGTGGTAAATTTGTGAAGAGAACTGGAGGTTTAAAGGATTAGTAGGTAGTGAGATAAGCCTAGAATTAATAAAAGAAATACAGAGGCATGATATTGTGAATTTTCTGATACAGACAATATGTGAAGATACAGAAGAACAGTTCCCCTGATATGGCAACCACACAGCTGTGCTACTAAGCTCTGCCTTCAAGAAAAAACTTGCATTCAGCTGCAAAGGGTTCAGTTAGCTGACAGTTTTGAGTTCTTTTTCCTTCAGAATACATGTAGCTTTTGAAGCAAGGTCACATTCTTCAGAGGTAGAGGTTGATGATGAAAGATGATGGATGTATGAAGGTCATGCCACCTTTGTCCAATGGGGGAATCCTTTAAAGACCCATATTTGCTCCAAAACTCCCCAGTGGACTCGCTGAGACTGGCCTGTCTGTATTATAATCTGATGCTATTCATAACCAAGGCTGCATCTTCCACCTTCCTTGTTTTCTCAGGTATTTGAGCTGCATTGTTGTCTGAAGGCTCTTTCTGCCTTATCTTCCTTTTCTTCTTTTTTATCTTTCACAGGAATAACTTGCAGATAAGCCTTTGTTTCTGTAGCTCCACCTCAGTCTTTGTTTCCTGGTGAAGGATCCTATGTGTAAGGATCCCAATAGGAAACAGAAAATAATACTATTAAAATGAATAAGTAGGGGTTTAATAAAAGGATTATTTAGGAAGTGTGGACAGAGATTAGAAAAGCCATTAGAGGTTGGTGCTGTATCCTGCTGTAGCAAAAGCTGGGAACTTACTGACCCTAAGCCCAAAGGGACTAGAGATGTTGCAGCCAAGAAACCTCAGAGTATAGAAGATCATCTGATAGGAACCACAGACTTGCATAGTAGGATACTAGAATGTGTCTCCCTTTCAGTGATTTAGCTGGGGAGGAGATGGGCAATAACTTCCCCTACCATGTTATCTTCCAACTCTCCAGTGTCCTCCCTTGCCTCACACTGACCAAACCTAATCATAAGCCATAGCACAAAGACAGCCATTGGTGCAGTCTATATGAAATCGCCCCATGAGTCACCAACCCAAGTGGGAGGAGGATAAGTAGGGAATCTGAAGGGACAAATATGAAATATCAAGCACATCAGCACAAAGTGTGTGGCATGAGGAAGTGGGCCCAGACAAACCTTTAGGGCATTTCCAAATTAGCGATTAAAAGTGGAAAAACACTGGGGGGAAAAAGACTATGGTGTTAAACCGACTACAGAAGGGAAAGAAAAGAATCTTTAAGGACAAGGAAGAAAGGCGCTTTTCAAAAGTTGCTAAGCAGTTAAATAAGAAGAGAACTGAAATATCCAATGGCAATATGCTGGTCTCTGATGACTTCAACAAAGCACTTTCTCTGAAGCTGAGTATGCCAGACTGAAATGGGTTGCACAGTAGAACTGAATTTGGGAAGACCGTGAATATCATCAACTCCTTGAGAACTGTGATTGTAGGGGTGAATGGAGAGTCAAAAGGAGTTATGGAGAGGAGAGAAGAATGTGCAGTGGATTTCATTTGTTTGTAGGACTCCCTGGGAAAAAACTTGTAAATTGAAGAGAATAATTTATAGTAAGAGTGATTCAAACTTCAGGAAAGAAAGCAACTGACTGGAGTTTCAAAGTCCTTTTATAAAGGATTTTAAAAGTCATTAATAGCAGGAGAAGATAAGTTCCATGCATTACATAAGGACCAAAATTAATCTTACCAATGTGAATAGATACAAGTGGTTTTATAGATTTGGTGCTGATAAAATGAAAGACTTCTGATTGACAATTTTGGTTTTCTCAACTTTTATATCTCTATATACCTATTATTACCTGAGAGATTAGTTAGGCAATGATAAGGGAAGAGGAAAGTAACAGTGTATAATTGAAAACAATTATACACCAGTGTGGTAAACTGAGCTCATTAAAGGCATGTAGTATAAACAACAGGCAGAGTTAAAAGCTAATGGGATATTGCTTTTCATTAATTTAAAATTATAACAGCCTGATTTTAATTGGTTAATTCTTAATATATTCTTAACCTACCACTTCTGAATCTGATAGCTCTGTATCCCCATTCAAGTTTGGAGTTGTCTTCCTGAGGTAAAGCAATTCAGTTAATCTATCTGAGCTTTAGTTCCTTTTTCATGAAAAGTAGATAATACCACGTACCTCCCACAGGTATTATTAATGAAATAACATGTGCTTGGTGCATAACAAATAAAAGATTCTCAATAGCGGTTCCTTTTTCCTTGCTTTTGTAAGTAAGGATCTAAGATATATCTATAGTATTTAATTTATACATATATACAGTATGCATATGCGGGAAACAGATTAGAAGTCTAGAAACCTTTTAGAAGATTGTGTGGGTGGCTTAATATAAGACTCATAATTGTATTATTTTTGAACTCTGCCAACACTTTCAAGGGAAATCTTTGATGATGTAAAACGGAAATAAATCAAGCCTTGAATTAATAGTCTGCATTTTGTAGTCCTGGTTTTTAACTTGACTATTTTATTCTTCTTAAGAAAATTACTTTATGTGAATTTTCTTTTTCTTTTCACATATAGTTTCAAGGAGGATACCTCTTAAGATAGAGAATAGACAGTAAGGGGAAATGATGATCACGCAGTGGGTACAAGCTTTCTCAATGTAAAATATTGAGTATAAATGCCCTTGTAGAACTCTGTATATATAGTACCTTTCCAACAGGTGCTGTCTGTTTCCTCCTTGTGTAATGGTGAGTACATTTGCAACTCTTTTTCAGCCAGCAGATTACAGTGGAAGTGATGCTCTATGATGCTCTAGAAGAAAGCCTGAGGTAGTCATGTGAAGGGACCACCTGGAGATACCATGTGTAGGCGTACCAGTCAACAGTCTAGGGAAGTCTCGGGCAATATCCAGGATCACTCTCAAGTATGTGAGTGAAGACGCCTTCGGATGATCCCACCCCAAGTTATCAAGCAGTCCCCTTCTCCAAGCTGGCAGTTTCCCCAGAAAAGGCACGACAGACAGTAGAAAAAAAAAAAAGTGAACCCATGAAGCCCATTCTAAAAGCATGACCCACTGAGTTCATGAGTGCAATAAATGGTTGTTTTAAAGCATAGAATATTGTGTGGTTTGTTATGGGACAGTGAAAAGACCAAGTGACTTGGAGCAATATTTGACACATACAAAAAATACAAAAAATATCATTTTACTATGGTGATGGTGATTACATTTTCATAGATGTTCAAATATGCAAAATGTATGTGAGTATATGAGTGTTTAACTGTTAATTTACTATTCTTACATTATACAGTCAAGTTCATATGGCCAAGTATTTTCTATCTCCCTCTGAAGGGAGGAATAGAGCCTTTGGGAGTGGAGTATAAATATTTAATGTGGGTTTTCTTCTAACTTTGGACTTTACAGTGATGGATTGCTCAAAGACTGAGCATCTTGGAACAAAAAATCAAAACCTAGCAGGATATATTACTCAAAGGCAAAGATCATGAACTCAGAAAAAGAAAAGATACATTTCATATGCCAGTTTTTTGTTTGTGTTATATTTTGACAGGAAACGAGGCTTGTTTGTCTTCTATAAAGATTTTCCAAGTATAAATTTAAGCCCAAATAAAGAGGAGAAAATGAAAAGGAAAAAGGATAACCCTTTCCTTCCACCTCCAGGATGGAACACGGATTAAGGAAGAATGCCATTAAATGGCTTTTTCAATCTATTTGACCTGGGACTTCTTCAACAGAAACAGTAGCTAGAGTGCTGACTATGGTAAACTGATAAAATGTTTCTTTACTGTTTTCCACATCTAGCTTAAGAAAGCAGAAATTCACTAAAAATAATTCTTCAAATATTAACTCCTTTCTTGAAGAGCCTCCAATATAATACATTCAGATTTTGTATTGAATTAAGAATGCAGGTGCTTATAATCTTCATCTATTAATTAAAAAAATAATAAATTCAGTCTCAGGCACTTCCTGTAAATTGATGATTGCTGGAAGAAATAGTATCTTTCAAACCTTTAATCCCTTGAAAATAATCAACTCTAAAGATGTTATTCAACTTCAAGTTACAATACACAACTGCCTAAGGAAAATCATTATTGAAGTACACCAGGGACCTTTTTACCAAATGAAATTTGATGGTTGCTCTGAGGAACAAGTAATGCTTGCAGTAAATCCACAGTATAAAAACACAGAGCTGTATTCAATTTACAGACACACAGGTAGATATCAGTAATAGAATATTAAACATCTTTTACCAACCAGTCCATTCTAAAGGAGGTCAGTCCTGGGTGTTCTTTGCAAGGATTGATGCTAAAACTGAAACTCCAATACTTTGGCCACCTCATGCGAAGAGTTGACTCATTGGAAAAGACCCTGATGCTGGGAAAGACTGAAGGCAGGAGGAGAAGGGGACGACAGAGGATGACATGATTGGATGGTCATGAGTTTGATGGACATGAGTTTGAGTGAACTCCGGGAGTTGGTGATGGACAGGGAGGCCTGGCGTGCTGCGATTCATGGGGTTGCAAAGAGTCGGACACGACTGAGCGACTGAACTGAACTGAACTGAACTGAAAATTACCAAGGGTTCAAGATTAGTGATTTTTTTTTTTTTTTACCATAAACTACAGAAACTTTTAGAAGTGAGCTTGGACATTTTTTGAATGTAACTATTTTCCCTAAAATTTATGTAAAAAAATGGTGGTTAGTTTAAATTTCACATGACATTCTATAAGCAAAACATACATTGTCTCCATCCCTCTCGTCACTGCATTACAAAATATCTATATGACATCTTCCCTCATTCATTTGACCTCAGCCCTCTTTATTCCATTATCAGCACCGCAATCAAGGTACCCTTTCTAAGAACCCATCAGCATTTGTAGCTCTGACTTCTGATCTGACCTCTGACATCCTTTAATGGTTCTTTATTACCTACAGAATAATGTCCAATTTGTATCATTAAGCATATAGAAGTCAACCGTAAACTCTAAAACTGACTAAGAGAACACAATTTTAGCATAGTAACCTCAAAGCCATATTTTTCCCTAAAACTGTTACTTGGAAAAATATTTAACTTCTTTATAACCTATCTTGGGCAAAATTATAATATAAATAATCTCAGGGGGTATTAAATATGTTGTGGAAGGCACCATATTTACTACACTGAATAACTGAATGGAAAGAAGGACTTTTTTCTTCTTTTTTTTACAAGTTAAGGTTTTACTCTTAGCCTGCAGAAGTTTGTCCTCAGAATTACCAAAGAACAAATCAACTAATGAAATCAGGCATATGTTAATTGTTCTGAAGGGGGGAAAAAAAAAGTGAACATTTCTATAACCAAAGAAACATACACAAAAAAATTGTTCTAATTCTGGAATTATTCTAAAATTCTGGAGTAATTCTTCAGGAGAAGCATGCTGTAGGGTAATGCATTCCAGACAGCCTGAAGGATGTCCTTCAGAAACCAGAAACACTGACAAACTGAACCATATGACAAAGGTTGTAATGTACAATAGGTTTCTTTAAAAAGGTACTGAAATTCAATTACTCTTTCTGAGAAGAATTCAAGGTGTGAAATGAGGTTGTAATATTTTAAATCAGGTCTATCTCAAAAAAGATTGAGGAACAGCAGCAGCTCTTTGGAGATCAGCAGAGAAATAGCACACCTCAGCCTCTCCTGGTTAGAATGGCCTAAATTTAGCAGCACTTGTAAATTCAAGGAGAGCCTAAATCACCCATGAGAACTCTTTCCAACTAACAGATTCTATCTTCAAAGTTCTTTTAGAGACAAGATGTATATCCCTTCCACTTAAGGCATATACTTTTAATCTTGAGATGTTTGTTACAATTGTTTCTACGACATACTGGACAAGGATGAAGGACTGAACATTTGATTCTATAAATGTGTATCTCCATTAATCAACAGACATAGCTGACTCTCATATACTCACACAAGCACACACACAAAACACATGTACCCATTTTGTCAGAGACAGACCGTGTTGCTTTCCTGAGTTAAAAGTGATTAAACTCTTTTAGTCTCAGATATTTAGCAAAAGCATTTTTGAATACATGTTTGTGGAAAGATCAGATTCTTTCTATACTCAATTCATTGTTCTCATTTTAATTTCTAAATATTAACACTCTATTCTGATTGCAAATGACTTTTGATAAAAGTCTATTCTTTTGAAGAATAGCTCATGTGTACTTTAAAAGATATTTGTTTACCCTGAGAATAGGGCAAAAGTAATAAAAACATAAAATATAATGTAAAACATGCAAAAGACAATATATAAAAATATCATTTTATATTTATACTATGGCATTTAGTGTCAATTTAGATGATGCAATAAATACTAGTAATTAAATTTTTCCTAAACCTATAGTACAACTGAATTTCTGGATTTCCATCCATTTTAATGATAGAAATAATACCATAGTCAAATATGAAATCTTATAATATTCAAGATACTTTTTATAAGGGAACTTATAACTGAACAACTTTCAAGGAATAAACTTTGCCTTATTAGCCTCCTGAGGCTTATTTCTAAGAACAGAAAAATTTCAGATTAAATTGTAAAAACTGTCTGCTTGGAATATAGCACATAGATCCCCAGGTGTCCTTTGAAAAAAGTTTCTCATTGAAATACAAATATAAAAGTTCTTAGTTACAACTGATATTTTTCCAACTGGTAAGCATACATTTTTTTCATGCATACAAACTCACTTACATCTTCTAAAGTTCAGATGTTAACACCACTATTTATCATTTCTGCTGCTGCTGCTGCTAAGTCGCTTCAGTCGTGCCCGATTCTGTGCGACCCCATAGACGGCAGCCTACCAGGCTCCCCTGTCCCTGGGATTCTCCAGGCAAGAACACTGGAGTGGGCTGCCATTTCTTTCTCCAGTGCATGAAAGTGAAAAGTGAAAGTGAAGTCGCTCAGTCGTGTCTGACTCCTAGCGACCCCATGGACTGCAGCCCACCAGGCTCTTCCATCCATGGGATTTTCCAGGCAAGAGTACTGGAGTGGGGTGCCATCGCCTTCTCCAATTTATCATTTCTAGCTTCTTTTTTTCTTTTACTGTGTCTTTAACATATAGATAGATAGATAGCTAGATGTGTGTAGGTATAAAGTAAACACTATATAGTATCATTTTATATGTTTTGTCACTTTATATACTTTGTATAATACTTTCTATAACTTGTATTTTTCACTCAATTCTTCTATAAATAAATATCTACATACATTCATTCATACATATATTTTATACATATATATATGTGAATGTATAGCTCTGATTCATTCATTTTTACTGCTCTGTGGAGCAAAAGTATTCATTGTATTAATACATTGTATCAAAAAAGAATAAAATAACTTGGAATAAATCTACCTAAGGAGGGAAAAGACCAGTACTCTGAAAACTATGAAAGAAATTGAAGCAAACTCAAACAGATAGAAAGATATACAATGTTCTTGGATTAAAGAATTAATACTTAAAATGACCAAATTACCCAAGACAATCTATAGATTCAATGCAATCCCAAATTACCAATGGTATTTTTCATAGAACTAGAAAAAAAATGTTTAAATGTATGTGGAAACACAAAAGACACTAACTAGCTAAAGCATTCTTGAGAAAGAATTACAGACCTAAGGGAATTAGGGTTTCTGACTTCAGCCTATACTACAAACCCAGTCACCAAAAGAGTATGGTAGTAGCACAAAAACAGACATATAGATCAACATAACAGGATAGAAAGCCCTGAAAAAAGTCCCACGCACTTATGGTAAATTAACCTATGACAAAGGAAGCAAGAAAACACAGCCGAGAAAAGAAAGTCTTTCAACAAGTGGTCCTGGGAAAACTGGACAGCTACACATAAAAGAGGGCTTCACTAGTGGCTCAGCAGTAAAGAATCTGCTTGCCAATGCAGGAGATGTGAGTTTAACCCCTGGGTCAGGAAGATCCCCTGGAGAAGAAAATGGCATCCCCTCCAGTATTCTTGCCTGGGAAATCCCATGGACAGAGAAGCCTGATGGGTTACAGTCCATAGGGTCACAAAAGAGTTAGACACGACTTAGTCACTAAACAACACCATGCAAAAGAATGAAATGAGAACACTCTCTAACACCATACACAAAAAATAAAGGCAAAATTAAATACCAAACTATATGGCTGGATACTCAGAGGAAAATATAGGCAGAACACTCTTTGACATAAATTGCAACAATATCTTTTTGAATGTGAATCCTAGAATAATGGAAATAAAAATAAACAAATGGGACCTAATCAAACTTACAAACTTTTGCACAGCAAAGGAAATGATAAAACAAAAAGACAACATACAGATTGCAAACTACACAATTAACAAGAGTATTGTTCAGTTATATGTAGATACATATTACACAAACAGTTCATATAGCTCAATATCAAAACAACAACCCAGTAAAAAAATAGGCAGAAGGTCTAAGTAAGACTTTTCTCCAAAGAAGACATACAGATGGCTAACAGGTACATGAAAAGATGCTCAATATCTCTAATTAGTAGAGAAACATAAGTCAAAACTACAACAAGGTATTTGTCTCACTCTGGTCAATACCAATCATCAAAAAATCTACAAATAATAAGTGCTGGACAGAGTGTGCAGAAAAAGGAACTGTCCTTTACTGTTGAGGGACTGTAAATTGGTACAGCCACTGTGGAGAACAGTATGGAGACTCCTTGCACAACTAAAATGGAGTTATCTGCAATTCCACTCCTGGGCATATATCTAGATAACATTATAATTCAAAACCATATATTAACCCCAATGTTAATACAGCAATATTAACAATAGCCAAGACATGTAAGCAACCTAAGTGTCCAGTGACAGATGAATGGATAAAGAAGATGTAGTATATACACACAATGGAATGTTATTCTGTCATAAAAACGAACAAAATATGCCATTTGCAGCAACATGGATGGATCTACAGATTATAATACTAAGTGAAGTAAGTCAGACAAAGAAATACCATATAATACTGCTTTTATGTGGAATCTAAAAAAAAAATACAATGAACTTATTTACAAGACAGAAATAGACTCATAAACATTAAAAAACAAATGTATGGTTACCAAAGGAGAAAGGGGGATAGGGAGAGATAAAGTACGAGGGATGAGCATATACCCACTACTACATACACAATAGATAACCAACAAGGACACACTGTATGGCACAGTGAAAAAGTGGAAAAAAATCTAAAAAAGAATACATGTGCAGAACAGTCTCTCCACATATAACTGACTCCCTGTGGTACAACTGAAACTAACACATCATAAATCAGTCATATTTCAATGAAATTATTATGAATATGTCAAATTTATCCATCTACTCTTCTATTTACAGAATTTATATTTTATGTCTTATTTTTCATTATTAAAAACAATAATGCAATTGGACATTTTTTCATACATCTATCAGGCACGTAAGCGTGCATGTGATTGCTGGCTTTTTACAGCACATTTTACTATATGCGGCCAAATTTCTCTTCACGATGAACTTATTTTAGCAAGCTTAAGTTTTTGCCCATAAGATGAGTGTGAGAGACACATTTGAGGGTGAATCCAGTGAGTTACCCCTTAAATAATCCCTTCCCCTTAACTGTGGATGACAACTGTGATTTATTTTTAACCAACTGAATATGGCAGTGGTCACTCCTTTGATGAAGTTTCATTATATGCCAATGAATTTGTAGGTAGTAAAAGTCCTATAAGACCTCTAAGAGCATTCTTTCAACAGAATCCAAATAAATATTCAAGATTGTGTTAAGAATTTGGAATGTGAGCTGAAGCTGTTTTCGAATATTGGCCTGTTGTTATTGTTTAGACACTAGGTTCTGTCCGACTCTTTTGCGACCCCATGAACTACAGCCCATCAGACTCTGTCCATGTGATTTCCCAAACAAGAATACTGAAGTGGGTTGCTATTTCCTTTTCCAGGGGATCTTCCCAACCCAAGGACTGAACCTGAGTCTCCCACACTAACAGGTGGATTCTTTACCACTGAGTCACCTGGAGAGCCAATACTGGCCTATCAGATCAGATCAGTTGCTCAGTTGTGTCCGACTCTTTGCAACCCCATGAATTGCAACACACCAGGCCTCCCCGTCCATTACCAACTCCCAGAGTTCACTCAAACTCATGTCCATCGAGTCGGTGATGCCATCCAGCCATCTCATCCTCTGTCATCCCCTTCTCCTCCTGCCCCCAATCCCTCCCAGCATCAGAGTCTTTTCCAATGAGTCAACTCTTCACATGGGTGGCCAAAGTACTGGAGTTTCAGCTTTAGCATCAGTGCTTCCAAAGAACACCCAGGACTGATCTCCTTTAGAATGGACTGGCTGGATCTCCTTGCAGTCCAAGGGACTCTCAAGAGTCTTCTCCAACACCAAAGTTCAAAGGCATCAATTCTTCGGCACTCAGCTTTCTTTACAGTCCAACTCTCACATCCATACATGACCACTGGAAAAACCATAGCCTTAACTAGACATACCTTTATTGGCATGAAAGTGAAAGTGAAAGTGAAGTCACTCAGTCATGTCCGACTCTTTGCGACCCCATGGACTATAGCCTACCAGGCTCCTCTGTCCATGGGATTTTCCAGGCAATAGTACTGGAGTGGATTGCCATTTCCTTCTCCAGGGGATCTTCCCAACCCAGGGACTGAACCCGGGTCTCCCGCATTATAGACAGATGCTTTACCATCTGAGCCACCAGGGAAGTCCCAAGAACCACACTTTAGGTTATTTGTTTACAATTGCCCCCATAAGATGATATTTCAGAGATTGTCCACTGCAGATCTTTAGGTTAAAAAATAACAATTAAAAGGATGTTGAAGACCAACAGTAATATACATCAAAGAACTAGCATGATTACATTCTTTTCATGTTTTTGTAGGGTATGAATGTATATATCCTGAGGAAAGTAAAAACAGAAAGTATGTGTATACAGAGATAGAAGTGCATGCAAAAGCAATGGAAGGCATATGTAAAAGGGCACAGTCAACTCTACATGAGATTAAGATCCTGCCCCATGGAACACAAACAAAATTTGTTTCGTGAAGTGGCACTCACTTTGAAGGCAGCACAATTTCTTGGCCTGCAAAATGTGTGTTAAAATTAGGTGGCAGAGCACCACGAGGGATATTAAGTTGTCACGGTGTCACATGGCAACAGATCAAGGAAGGAGAGGAAAGAGAAAGAACCACTGGACTAGCAGGAAGCCAAAGGATATGAATAGGAGCCTCCATTAATGACCAACAAAGCCACCAGGCAGATCATCAAGGGAGCTGATAAAAACTAGCCAGAGTAGACAAGGCACTGATATTCAGATCACACACTCATCAAGTGACAAGTCATGGGTTCTGGAGAAAATAAACATAATTAAGCAGTTCTGGAGAAAATAAACATAATTAAGCAGTGTTTTTGGATCTCGGTGAACTCATAGTCTATCTGGAAAGACAAACATTAAACACATTCACCTTCACATGAAGCAGCTTGGTGAACAAGTGCACTTTTGGAAGCACAGAGGTGAGAAAGTGATTCTGGCTGGAAAGATCAGGGTGAGCTACAAAGAGGAAGTGTACAATCCAAGTCTGACCTTGAATAACATGTTCACCAGGAGACAAGAGAACAGGACAGAGGGCTTTCCAGGCAGCGAAAACATTGTGGTCAGCAGTCAAGAGATAACCCAGGCAGAGAGTATGGATTGTAGGGTATGTCAGGAATGAAAACCAAAATCTGAGCAAAAGGGGATTGGCACCTGGACAAGAGATCTGAATATAACGAAAAGTTGGTGTTAGTTGCTCAAAAGTGTCTGACTCTTTGTGACCCCAAGGACTGTAGCCCACTCCTCTGTCCATGAATTCTCCAGGCAAGAATACTGGAGTGGGGTGCCATTCCCTTCTCAAGGGGATCTTCCCAAACCAGATTCAAACCTGCATCTCCTGTGTCTCCTACACTGCTGGCAGATTCTTTATCATCTGAGCCACCAGGGAAGCCTGAATATCAAGAAAAGAAGGTAGTAAAGGGATGTGGTATCAGAGTTGGGTCTCCTTATTAGTCTTGGTAATGACATTTGATTCTTCAGTCATATGTGACAATATTGGGTAAGGAGGAAATAAGTTCTGGAACCAATCCCCAGTGCATACCCACGGACAAGTGTGTACTGTCATTATCAAATATGCATTTTTTCAGAGTCAGAAACAGACTATATAAGTAAGCCCCACAAAAGATAGGAAAGCTTGACTCCAAAAACATGAACCGAGAGAACTGAAGTACAAAGATCACTGGGTTTTATATTCAGACAAACAAGAGTAGAGAAGGAGGTAACTAGTAGTCTAGTAGTATAGGATGTTGGAAAGACATTTTTTTTTCTCATTATTGTTCCAAGAGTTCACATATTTCCTTCTCCAGTCTCCTCCTACCAAACCACTGAAGATTACTGCTGCTTTAATTATGGAAAGTCCACGTTGTTTAATAAATACCTTTTTTTCTCACCTCCTTTCATGGCTAAATGCAAATATTAATACCTAAACTAGATTAAATGCATATCTCACAATAGTTATGTTAGATCCAAGAACTCTTTTATGTAATAATGTCACTTTCAATACACATTAAAGGCACCCAAAGAGATGCAACATATAGCCAAAGTTGTAACAGAAGGCCTAGAGGCAAAAATTAAGGTGATTTCAATAAACAGCCATATGGTCAGAAAATAGTAGCAAGAAATAAGAAACAATTTGATGGCATGTATTTATTTTCACTATAACAAAATGACAAGAAAAAATTTCATTAACTATACATATATGGGGAAAAGTGGCTTTATATTTTCATACTTTAATGATACAGTCTAACAACAATGTGCCAGGTATTTCCTTTGTTAAATAACTTCTTTGACTATAAATGACAGCATAATAAATACTTTAAATATAATCTATCATTTCTGTCATTTTAGAAACTGAAACATTCTAACTTCAAGCACCTGTTTTAAAATGCTTTATATTTTAGATCTATAAGGGGCTAAGTATTTTCTTACAAAACACAATTCATTTTGAATGACAAAAGTCATCCACTCTTGAAAATTCTTGGCCTCTTTCATAACATAAGTGCTTCTTGAACAAACTTTGAGCTCTGACAACAATCATTTACATCTATATTTATCTCCCATTATATATTTCTTTTATATGTGTACATAATGCCTAATAAACTGGAACTCAGGAAATAATTTTGTGAAGGGCAGACAGAAACTGAGATAAGACAGGAAGCAAAAGAAAATTATTTTAAAATGGCATTTTGGCATCATTTTCTAAAGACAGATACTTTATTCTCTTTTTATTACACTGTAAAATTGGATGATATGTAAATACTAAGAGATATTTCATTTCTCTAGTGATGCTAAAGCTGAAACTTAAATACTTTGGCCACCTCATGCAAAGAGTTGACCCATTGGAAAAGACCCTGATGCTGGGAGGGATTGGGGGCAAGGGGAGAAGGGGACGACAGAGGATGAGATGGCTGGATGGCATCACTGACTCGATGGACATGAGTCTGAGTGAACTCCGTGAGTTGGTGACGGACAGGGAGGCCTGGCGTGCTGCGATTCATGGGGTCACAAAGAGTCAAACACAACTGAGTGATTGAACTCAGTGTTAATCTGGGTTTCCCTGGTAGCTCATTGGTAAAGAATTGACCTGCAATGCAAGAGACATGGGTTTGATTCCTAGGTGGGGAAGATCCCCTGGAGAAAGAAATGGTAACCCACTCCAGTGTTCTTGCTTAGAAAATCTCATGGACAGATGAGCTTCATGGGCTACAGTCCATGGGGTCACAAAAGAGCCAGGCACGACTTAGCAACTAAACAGTGATAACAATCTATATTTATTTACTAATTTTATAGTTTCAAATGGCATAGTTAAATATTATTCACATTTAGAGGATCATGTATAACAATCTCCTTCCTTGAGTTTCTCCCCTCAGGATATTTAGTCATTCACGGACCGTGTCAGGGAATCTTTGAACACCCTATTAATATGTGCAAAATTGTGTGACTATGTGTATAAACAAGAGAGAAAATTCATAGATTTTGTGACATTCTAGAAAAGCTCTAAGATGCTAAATATTGACTTCCCCTGGGAATTTTGAATGATGCCAAATACTTCCTTCATAAACAGTGAATGATACATTATATCCCTGTATTACTATACTGGGGTAAGAAAACGACTCTTAGTAGTGATACAAGATATCACTGTAGGGAAAATTCAAACTCAGAATTCAAATTCAGGATGATTTTCCTACAATCTCATTTTATTTCAAGATAGCTGGCATATATATATAATACTAGGCCCCTGAAAATCTTTGGCCACTATATTTAGCTTATGAATCATATAAATCTATGGGTTTTTTTCACTATTTGTATTTTTATTTGTTATCTTTCTCATTCTAGTGTGTGCTCAGTTGTTCAGACATATCAGACTCTTTGTGATCCTATAGACTGTAGCCCACCAGGCTCCTCTGTTCATGAGATTTCCCAGGCAAGAATATTGGAGTAGGTTGCCATTTTCCCCTCTAGGGGATGTTCCCAACTCAGCGATCAAACTTGAGTCTTCTGCGTCTCTGCATTACAGATGGATTCTTTACTGCTGAGCCACTGGGGAAGCCCCTTCTCAGACTCTAAAACATCCAGTAAAATATACAAAAATATTTCTGCTCAGTTATACTGTCAAATATAAGTATATTAAATAGATTTTACAACAGAAGAAAATGTGTTTAAATGTTTAACTTTCAGCATAATCTAAGTAAACTGTGAAATGGTTAAAAATAGTAAATGATCAATAAATAGAAAAAATAAAAAGATAGGTAACATTTATTACGTGTTCTCTATAACCTAGATACATGTTTAACTCTTTATATTTATTTAATGGTTATAACAACTTTGCAGTGAGGTAATATTATTTACATATTTCATATAAGAAAACTCAGATGAACATTTATTTGCCTCAAGTTACACAGTTAAATAATGATGGAGTCAGAATTCAAACTCATGGGATCTATTGGAGGAACCTCCTCTCAGTGGATTGGAACCACTAAATTCTACTGTTACCTTATTTATAAACTAAATATTTTAAAGGGCCCTCATTACTTCTCTTTTCTTTTTTTCTTTTTAACATATAGTGTTCAGTTCAGTTCAGTTCAGTCGCTCAGTCATGTCCGACTCTTTGTGACCCCATGAATCGCAGCACGCCAGGCCTCCCTGTCCATCACCAACTCCCGGAGTTCACTCAGACTCACGTCCATCGAGTCAGTGATGCCATCCAGCCATCTCATCCTCTGTCATCCCCTTCTCCTCCTGCCCCCAATCCCTCCCAGCATCAGAGTCTTTTCCAATGAGTCAACTCTTCACATGAGGTGGCCAAAGTACTGGAGTTTCAGTTTCAGCATCATTCCTTCCAAAGAAATCCTAGGGCTGATCTCCTTCAGAATGGACTGGTTGGACTCCTTGCAGTCCAAGGGACTCTCAACAGTCTTCTCCAACACCACAGTTCAAAAGCATCAACTCTTCGGCCCTCAGCCTCCTTCACAGTCCAACTCTCACATCCATACATGACCACAGGAAAAACCACAGCCTTGACTAGACGGACCTTTGTTGGCAAAGTAATGTCTCTGCTTTTCAATATGCTATCTAGGTTGGATATAACTTTCCTTCCAAGGAGTAAGAGTCTTTTAATTTCATGGCTGCAGTCACCATCTGCAGTGATTTTGGAGCCCAAAAAAATAAAGTCTGAGCAACTTTGGATATTTATTGCTGCTGTTACTGCATTAGTTGCTTCAGTAGTGTCTGGCTCTGTGCGACCCCATAGATGGCAGCCCACCAGGCTCCCCCGTCCCTGGGATTCTCCAGGCAAGAACACTGGAGTGGGTTGCCATTTCCTTCTCCAATGCATGAAAGTGAAAAGTCAAAGTGAAGTCACTTGGTCGTGTCCGACTCTTTGCGTCCCCATGGACTGCAGCCTACCAGGCTCCTCCATCCATGGGATTTTCCGGGCAAGAGTACTGGAATGGGGTGCCATTGCCTTCTCCGTTTGATATTTATTAGACATTTGTAATTTTCTGTCTCTTTTTTTTCACTTTGTCCATTTTCCACTAGGACTCTGTTTTCTTGTACATGTAATTAATATTTTATATTAGGTATTAATCATTTGGTTCTCATATGTCATTAATATTTCTCATTTAAATTTAAAAAAATATTGGGTATAATCTGCAATTATAGCAAAAGAAAAAAATAAAAAACAAAACAAAACAGATCATTCTGTGGTAGGGTTCCAGGTGTGGGAACCTAAAGACCTAAGGGAGATACCTGACAGGTTTTCGGAGGCTTTGTTGGTTTTGGGGGCAGATAGCTGAGCAATGGGTGCTGAAAGGACAGCTCCTACCTGCCCCACTGCACTGGAACAGCACCTCTGTGTGTAGTCTTCCCCTCCAATGCCCACCCTGAGTGGACCACCTTCCAGGCCGAAGGGGATGCTAAAGGAGTCAAGGTGAAGGATGAATCACAGAGAAGATTTTTAAGGTTATCTGCTAAACCCACTCCTTCAAAGTCAGAGCCCAAACCTAAAAGGCAAAACGAAAACTAAAAAGATCTTGATTAAAGTTACATATTTTAGAATGAAATAAAAAAGTAAACTTCACAATATACCATTTAATATGAGAAAAATGGGAAAACCACTTCAAACCTAAAAGGAATGGATATTTACTACATATTTCTAGTTGTGTAAAGATTTAAGAATATTGTAAGATACCTTAAAATATAATTTTACAATTTTAGGTAGCATGTGTTAAAATTTAAAAGATACCAAATTAAAAGTAGGATACTGACTCTGCAAAATTATGAACTTTTAATTTAATTTCCCTATAGAAACTACTTTATAATCATCTTTATTTTACATAATAGATATACTTCTGTAGGTATCTCTACTTGTTCTTAAGTCAAATGACAGAGTGTATGTATTAAATTATTAAATACAAGGAGATAAATATGGCCTTTCACAGTGGTAAAGAATCTGCCTGCCAATGCAGGAGATGCAAGAGATGTGGGTTTGATCCCTGGGTCAGGAAGATCTGCTGAATAAGGAAATGGCAACCCACTCCAGTATTCTTGCTTGGGAAATCCAATGAAAAGAGGAGCCTGGTGGGCTACAGTCCATGGGGCCGCAGAAAGTCATACACAACTGAGCATAGTACAGCAAAAGAGAAGGCGATAAATACAAATAGAGTTACATATGACTGGGCATTAGAGAAAAGGTTTTGCGAAAAATGAGGCATTTGAGAAGAATCCTATAGAAGCACTAGGAGCTAGCTAGGCTGAAGGAAGAATACATATAAAGAAAGAAAAATAAATAGGTAACAGCTAAGGGTATTATAAATCATTTAAAAGCACTGAAGAGAGGCTATGGAGAAAGGGATGATAGATGATAACTGGAGAAAAAAAAAATGGAATCAGAGACCAGGCGAGGCCTCCAGACTATTCTTTGGACAATCGGTAATTATGGCAAAAATATAAGCAGGAGAATCTCATGGTTGTAATCATGTTTCAGCAAGAACTGTGCTGGCAGTGAAATCTAGAGGCAGGGCTCCTGTGAGGCAGCTCTCAATTCAGTTCATGCACTCAGTCATGTCTGACTCTTTGCCACCCTTGGGACTGCCCACACCAGGGTTCACGACTGTCCATCAACAACTCCTGGAGCCTGTTCAAACTCATGTCCATCGAATCAGTGATGCCACACAACCATCTCATCCTCTGTCATCCCCTTCCTCCTTGCCTTTAATCTTTCCCAGCATTAGGGTCTTTTCAAATGAGTCAGTTCTTCACATCAGGTGGCCAAAATATTGGAGCTTCAGCTTTAGCATCAGTCCTTCCAGTGAATATTCAGGGTTGGTTTCTCTCAGGATTGACTGGTTTGATCTCCTTGCTGTCCAAGAGACTCTCAAGATTCTTCTCCAGCACCACAGTTCAAAAGCATCAGTTCTTCAGTGATCAGCTTTCTTTATGGTCCAACTCATATCCATACATGACTACTGGAAAAGCCATAGCTTTCACTAAATGGACCTTTATTGGTAAAGTAATGTTTTTAGGTTTGTCTAGGCTTGTGATAGCTTTTCTTCCAAGGAGCAAGTGTCTTTTAATTTTATGGCTGCAGTCATCATCTGCAGTGATTCTGGAGGCAGCTCTGTAAGGGTGCAAATAGAGCCTTAATGGGCTTCCCTGGTGGCTCAGACGGTAAAAGAATCTGCCTGCAACGCAGGAAACATAAGAGGCTTGCATTTGATCCGTAGGTCAGGAAGATCCCCTGGAGAAGGAAATGGCAATCCAATCCATTCTTCTTGCCTGGGAAATCCAATGAACAGAAGAGCCTGGCAGGCTACAGTCCATGTAGTTGCAAAGAGTCAGACATAACTGAACGACTAACACTTTCACTTTCACGGTTACACACAAAAGTCACAGGGGTGGGGATGGAGAGGAAATGGCAAATTCTAGAGATATTCCAGAGCTAATTTTGTAAAGAATTGACCTATTGATGAACTAAAAGATGACCACAAACAACCCAGATCAGATCAGATCAGATCAGTCGCTCAGTCGTGTCCGACTCTTTGCAACTCCATGAATTGCAGCACACCAGGCCTCCCTGTCCATCACCAACTGCCGGAGTTCACTGAGACTCACATCCATCGAGTCAGTGATGCCATCCAGCCATCTCATCCTCTGTCGTCCCCTTCTCCTCCTGCCCCTGATACCTCCCAGCATCAGAGTCTTTTCCAATGAGTCAACTCTTCGCATGAGGTGGCCAAAGTACTGGAGTTTCAGCTTCAGCATCATTCCTTCCAAAGAAATCCCAAGGCTGATCTCCTTCAGAATGGACTGGTTGGATCTCCTTGCAGTCCAAGGGACTCTCAAGAGTCTTCTCCAACACCACAGTTCAAAAGCATCAGTTCTTCAGCACTCAGCCTTCTCCACAGTCCAACTCTCACAAACAACCCAGGTAAATGTTAATTCCATTAATAGGACTCTAGAATGGGATTCCCTGGTGGCTCAGATGGTAAAGAGTCTGCCTGGAATGCAGGAAACCCGGGTTCGATCCCTGGGTCAAGAAGATCCCTTGGAGAAGGAAATGGTAACCCACTCTAGTAATCTTGCCTGGGAAATTCCATGGACAGAGGAGCCTGGTGGGCTATCGTCCATTGGGTTGCACAGAGTTGGACACGACTGAGCAACTTCACTTTCACTTTCAGAAAAGGAATGGATTTGTTATCATCAAGGAAAAGGACTTCAATGAAATGATCTTTTGAGATATATGAGTTCCAGTCTGCTTATTTACAGTTCCTATTATTCCTACTATAACCTCAGCTCCTTTGCTATCTGAGGTTAGCAAACTGTGCCATAACCCCCATACAGAAACCAGCTCACAGGAGCGTCAGAAAAATTAATCTGGTTTTTAAAAGTTCCAACTAAGTTTAGAATTACAGATGGCACTTATTTTTTTTTAGTTGTATTTGAATTTATTGGGCTCTTCCTTAGGTATAAGAAGTCCATTTCTAAAAAGCAAAATGAGAGTAGTTGTCAAAGAAATTGACATTCATCAAAGAATGTCTAGTCACAGGCAGAATGTTCCACAGATATCATTTTATCTCTTTTGAAGAGCATCTTCAAATAAAATGACTTTAATTAATTCATTCATTAGTAACAAATAATCTTGGTTGGCCAAAATGGAGAGTGTCATAATACTAATTTTTTGAGCTACAGTATTATACAAAGCTTGTGAAAGTCAGCACAAATAGGAAATCTAAATTATTTTATGTTAATTATGAATAAAATGAAAGTGTGAAAGTGTTAATCACTAAGTCACGTTTGACTCTTGTGACCCCAGAGGAGCCCGCCAAGCTCCTCTGCCCATAGGATTCTCCAGGCAAGAATACTGGACTGGGCTGCCATTCCCTTCTCTAAGGATCTTCCTGACACAGGGATTGAACCAATGTCTCCTACATTACAGGCAGATTCTTAATCACCTGAGCCACCATGAATAATATAAGCAAGTACTAAGCCTTAGGATAATGTATGAAGGTAGCTCAGATGGAGTTAAAGATGACTTTGATGGAACACAAGCTCTCACGCTGTAACAATTTTTCCCCAGGAGACAGTTGGCAATGTCTGGAGAGACTTTTGATTGTTAGGACTGTGGGGTGGGTTTGAGGACACTATCAGCATCCAGAGGGTAAAGGTCAGGGATGTGGCTACATACCCAGTGATGCCCATGACAAGCCCCAAAGAATTCTCTGGCCCCAAATGTTAATAGTGGCAAAGTTGAGAAATTCTCTTATAAAGCACTGTAAACTGGTATCTTTAAGATATTGACATGCATAGTCTTAGGTATGGCAACCCACTCCAGTGTTCTTGCCTGGAGAATCCCATGGACGGAGAAGCCTGGTAGGCTGCAGTCCATGGGGTCGCACAGAGTCAGACATGACTGAAGCTACTTAGCAGCAGCAGGTAAATTACTATATTTATAATATAGTATATAGTAATATATTATATAATATTATAATATAGTAATATAGTATATAATATAATATAGTAATATAGTAATGGTGACTATTTTAGAGGCCACTTAATTATTTGAAGAGAGTGGTACTGTGTTCTAATCCAATCACATAAATTTATGAAATACTTTCAGAAAATACTCATTTTCTACTTACACTGTTCTTCTAAAATGTCATTTCTCTTGAGTTTCAAGCACTTCAAGAACTCATTTCCAGCAGCAGGCAAAATATATTAAAGCCAATATTTTTCTGCTTACATTTAAAAAAAATATACATTCTTGAACTGTGTTTCATCTTATGAGATGGTACTGCTAAATTACTCTTTAAAGCCTGACTTTGTGTTTTTTGAAACTGGAACACTGATTTTTCAAATTCACTTGCTTAGCAGTGTTTATGAAAAACAGTAATAAAGCTCTGCATATTTTTAAATTATTAAAAAGAAAAGGTAGTTAACCTATATAAATATCTGAAATGAATCATATTTTTTCCTTTACTTTTAATGGCATGTGAAACTAACTTAGGCTTCCATTTACTCCTTTGAGAATCATCCTTAATAATAGCAGCAGAGCTGAGAAGTACATTTTCTTAGGACATATTACTATATGCAAGAACCACTAGCACTGATTCTCTGACTGATGTCTAATTCTCAGATATCTGTCAAAACAATCAAATCAGCTATCCAGACATCGTTAACAGAATGATAACTAAGGTATCATCAACAAAGGATACAGCAGTGTCTCTGAGGTGTTTTCTCTTGGCTTTATAGCTGATCTCAAATGGCATGCTAATGGAGTAGCAACATATGAGATTTGGCATCAGATAGACCTGGACCGCACTGTCTTTAACATCTCTGCATCTCCATTTAATCATCAACCTGCAGTCTTCATCTAAGTGAACTTTGTTCTGGCTCTAATCTGACCAAGAAGCCTCCTGAGGTCAGTTTTTCTGTGACAACAATGTGGACTATATGTAAGGTTTTACAATACAATACATAAGAAGGAGCTATTACATACATTTTCCTTTAACCTCCCCTGGTCACTGCTCCTCTATAGCTCCCGTGCTCACCTGTCCTATTCCACGGATTCTCACTTAGAGAAGTTCTATGCACGGTGACTCTGGTTCTACCCCCAATCTCATGCCTTCCTCCCACCTTCACTTTAACTCTGCACTTACCTTCAGGAACAGTTTCTCTTCCATTCAACTTTTCTAATATTCCATTTGCCAGTTTCCCTCTTTAGAAGTGGAGAAGAGGGTAAATCCTCCCTAATATATGAAATGGGAAGACAGTACCTACCTCAAGGGGTTCTGATGGAATTAAAGCATAACCCTAAGAATCTACCAGAGTCTCTGTTGCATATTTCAGCACTCAGTCAATGTTAATAAGCTGTGTACTCCTTGCTTCCTGGCACAAAGGCAAATTTCAGATACCTCAAAAGGAAGATAAAGACATAAAGTAGTTCCAAGAAAATAGTGAAAAAAGAAATCTCTGTCACTGCATCTTCAACAAAGAATGTTTTTATCAAGCTGCAAGGACATGCCCTCTATATTTTATAATCTAAACACTGTAAGAATTCTTTATAACTAAATGTTATAAATCCTTGTGATGGCAATCACTAAAATTTAAACCTACAGAGATGAGCAATGACATCTTGCCAAAGGGAAGATGTCATGGCTCTTACATACAAAGAAAAAGAATTACATTGCTCATCAAAATGACTAATGAAAAGCCAAAAATATCCTATGTAATTCTTGGAAAATGCAATTAAGAATTCAGTCTATGTTTTTATTTTACATCATGGTCCACTCTAGAGACTTTGAAACTTAATCATGTTTTAAAAATTAAATACGTAGAGCTTACCTCAGTCCATAATTTCCTGTACATTTTATTTTTTTACTAATGCAGTTTATCATAGTTTTGTAATTGAGCATACGTTCCTCCAAAAATTAAATATTCATTCCACTTATAGGAAAATGTTTATGCTGCTATGTTGTATCATATGATTATCAATACCTATTCTTAATAAATCAATCAATCCATAGCAGTTGTGTTTTACTTTGAAAAATATATAATTAATCACCCCAATAAAAGTTTCTGGAAGTTTCTTCTCATTAAATTTTATAAAGGTAGTTCACTAATAGGAAAGTAAACATACATTTACTATACATGGGCATTTCTCTGTTCTATAACCAATTTTTCTTTGAAACTATAATATACACAAAATGTATTCAGATTTTTAAATTAATTATGCTGTGCATTTATAATAATGGCTGTCTGGGGGGGAGGGCTTACAAATAGCTGTGAAAAGAAGAGAAGCAAAAATTAAAGGAGAAAAGGAAAGATAGAAGCATCTGAATGCAGAGTTCCAAAGAATAGCAAGAAGAGATAAGAAAGCCTTCTTCAGCAATCAATGCAAAGAAATAGAGGAAAACAACAGAATGGGAAAGGCTAGAGATCTCTTCAAGAAAATTAGTGATACCAAGGGAACATTTCACGCAAAGATGGGCTTGATAAAGGACAGAAATGGTATGGACCTAACAGAAGCAGAAGATATTGAGAAGAGATGGCAAGAATACACAGAAGAACTGTACAAAAAAGATCTTCATGACCCAGATAAATACGATGGTGTGATCACTGACCTAGAGCCAGACATCCTGGAATGTGAAGTCAAGTGGGCCTTAGAAAGCATCACTATGAACAAAGCTAGTGGAGGTGATGGAATTCCAGTTGAGTTACTTCAAATCCTGAAAGATGATGCTGTGAAAGTGCTGCACTCAATATGCCAGCAAATTTGGAAAACTCAGCAGTGGCCACAGGACTGGAAAAGGTCAGTTTTCATTCCAATCCCAAAGAAAAGCAATGCCAAAGAATGCTCAAACTATTGCACAATTCCACTCATCTCATACGCTAGTAAAGTAATGCTCAAAATTCTCCAAGCCAGGCTTTAGCAATATGTGAACCGTGAACTTCCTGATGTTCAAGCTGGTTTTAGAAAAGGCAGAGGAACCAGAGATCAAATTGCCAACATCTGCTGGGTCATGGAAAAAGCAAGAGAGTTCCAGAAAAACATCTATTTCTGCTTTATTGACTATGCCAAAGCCTTTGACTGTGTGGATCACAATAAACTGTGGAAAATTCTGAAAGAGATGGGAATACCAGACCACCTGACCTGCCTCTTGAGAAATTTGTATGCAGGTCAGGAAGCCACAGTTAGAACTGGACATGGAACAACAGACTGGTTCCAAATAGGAAAAGGAGTACGTCAAGGCTGTATATTGTCACCCTGCTTATTTAACTTATATGCGGAGTACATCATGAGAAACGCTGGACTGGAAGAAACACAAGATTTCAAGATTGCCGGGAGAAATATCAATAACCTCGGATATGCAGATGACACCACCCTTATGGCAGAAAGTGAAGAGGAACTCAAAAGCCTCTTGATGAAAGTGAAAGTGGAGAGTGAAAAAGTTGGCTTAAAGCTCAACATTCAGAAAACGAAGATCATGGCATCCGGTCTCATCACTTCATGGGAAATAGATGGGGAAACAGTGGAAACAGTGTCAGACTTTATTTTTGGGGGCTCCAAAATCACTGCAGATGGTGACTGCAGCCATGAAATTAAAAGATGCTTACTCCTTGGAAGGAAAGTTATGACCAACCTAGATAGCATATTGAAAAGCAGAGACATTACTTTGCCAACAAAGGTCTATCTAGTCAAGGCTATGGTTTTCCCAGTGGTCATGTATGGATGTGAGAGTTGGACTGTGAAGAAAGCTGAGCACCGAAGAATTGATGCTTTTGAACTGCGGTGTTGGAGAAGACTCTTGAGCGTCCCTTGGACTGCAAGGAGATCCAACCAGTCCATTCTGAAGAAGATCAGCCCTGGGATTTCTTTGGAAGGAATGATGCTGAAGCTGAAACTCCAATACTTTGGCCACCTCATGCAAAGAGTTGACTCATTGGAAAAGACTCTGATGCTGCGAGGGATTGAGGGCAAGAGGCGAAGGGGACGACAGAGGATGAGATGGCTGGATGGCATCACTGACTCGATAGATGTGAGTCTGGGTGAACTTCGGGAGTTGGTGATGGACAGGGAGGCCTGGCGTGCTGTGATTAATGGGATCGCAAAGAGTCGGACATGACTGAGTGACTGAACTGAACTGAACTGAGTCACTATCAAGAAGGAAATGGCAACTCACTCCAGTATTCTTGCCTAGAGGATACATGGACGGGGGAGCCTGGTGGGCTGCCATCTTGGGGTCGCACAGAGTCGGACACTACTGAAGTGACATAGCAGCAGCAGCAGTCACTTCAATGACACAGCAGTAGACAAATAAGAGATAACTCATTAATGTTCATGCTATGTCAGATCTAGTTTATAATCTGGAAGACAATATTAAATTATGTTTTATAATCTGGCACTTACTTTTTATATTATGCTCTCTTTGACGATACTTCCACCTCTCTATTTTCTAATTTCTGTTATCAACTTTTCTTAATTTCTGCAACACATTGGCCCAGAGTTGTATCTTGTGGGTCTTGACTTTACGTACTTTTGCCTGAGTGACCTCACCATATCTATGGATACACTGACACAAATAAAAAGCCTTCTAAACTTATCTGAGTCCCTAATTCTCATGACATCCAAGCCCACAGAGTCATATATTAAATCAAGCTTTTTATCTAGGTATTCCATAAATACCCTAAATAAGTTATTGCTTCAATCCCCTGTTTATTCCATTTTGCAGCTTCCTATAATCTGCACTATAGGTGCACAAGCAATTTTTTGGTTTTTGAATAAATGAGTGAAATGAAATAAATACACACATGGAATAATGAGTTAATTCTTTAGAAAATACTTTGGCCTTCTACCAAGGCTATTTTCTCTAATGCCTTGGAAAAAAATCTTTTCTCATTTTCTCTAATTATGGAAATCCTGACAAAGACTAACTTAAGCCTGACCTTCTTGAGAAAATTTGTCTCTAGGTTTCAAGATTAACTTTATTCTGATTTACTATCCTTAAGGTCAGTCCTATACAGTTTATTATTTATTTATAACATGCTTACTGTTTATGCCTTTGATAATGTTAATACACCTAAACATTTGGTATGCTAATATTATCTAGAATTCAGACTCAGAAAGACTAGGTTTTTCGTTTCTTATAAAACATGCATAATATAGTGCTGAAAAAAAGTCTTAGGACACATAGACCTGCCATCTATCAAATAATAAGCATTCAGTGAGCCTTTACTAAGTACCCAGCACTGTTTAGATCTTGTAAAAACATAAACAAGTTTACTGTTAATTGCTACATATGGGGAGATATAAAGACAGATGGCACAGTGCAGACAATAGCCCATCATTATCAAAATGAACTGTAATGTTTACCCATTTAGTTTTTGTACTTTTATCCTAAATGATCTTTAGAAGCTTGAAATGTTAACATTCTCTAATGTTTTTTGCTAAAACTTCTATCATGGTTATGGCACTTGGCCAAAAACAAGCTATCATTGAGACAGGACTAAAATTCTCAACAACATTCACCTCTCTAAGTTCATTGTGAAGCAAAGGGCAAATGGTGATTCATTAGATCTAAAAATAAATATGAGTTTGTAAAGGATGAATACTTGAGCGTCGTAAGTCATTTCTGCAGTTTAATATAAGAACTATTATTTATTAACCTGCTCATATTATTCTTTACATAAATATGCTACCTATAAAGCACAACTACTCTTTTTCAGTGAAATGCCAATTCTGAAAAAGAAAATTGTAGAACAGGGATAGCAAATACATCACATACCTGCTACCACTAGACACTCAAACAGCCACAATAATAAATAAACAATTTAAATAGTTTACTGCTGAGCCAAGAGGCAGACTCAGACATTTCCTCTGTACAAAGCACTGGAGGCAAATACTACCAGTTGATTAATGCTGGCATATGTAATGAAACCTATTTCTATATCCAGGAAGTATCTAGACAAAGTATCTGTCATACATCTTATTATATTCCAAATGCCCAGCACAGTTACTGATTTACGGTAGGTACTAGATAAATGCTTGTTGAACGAGTAAGATAATTATTAGTGAATATTTCTATAGCAGTGACATCATCAGCATTGTTTCAAGAACCCAAGTGGCTCCAAAACTTCTGAAAATGAACTCTGCTTGTATTGCTGCCTTTAGTTATTTTCAGAATTGTGCCCTTTATAAGTGCCTTTTCTCTAACAGTCTTCCAGCCTCACGCTTAGCTCCCAGCAAAGAAAGTTGCTTATTAAAATATTTGCATGCTGTAAATAATACATATTTCTCTGAGAAGCTTCTTCAACTCTGAAATAGCCAATGTGAAAGGCATAAGGAATTTAACATTTTATTTGATAAACAACAGAGTAGGAATACAACTATTTAGTGATAATCACAACATACTCAAATGTAATCCATAATGTAAGTTCAAAAAAGTCATCAAAGAGTGGAGTCATCTACAAAAATTGACAGTGGAATGGAAAATTCTAATCACCGTCAAAAGTAAGAAAAGTATCCTGGCTCAAAAACAGAACTTTCCAAAAGCTCTGTTAAACTTCTTAGGAATAATATATATATAATATATATTATATATAATAATAATATATTATCTTTCAGTTCAGTTGCTCAGTTGTGTCCAACTCTTTGCGACCCCATGGACTGCAACACATCAGGGACAGGCTTCCCTGTCCATCACCAGCTCCCAGAGCCTACTCTAACTCATGTCCATCGAATCACTGATGCCACCCAACCATCTCATCCTCTGTTGTCCCCCTCTCCTCCTGCCTTCAATCTTTCCCAGCATCAGGGTCTTTTCAAATGAGTCAGTTCTTCACATCAGGTGGCCAAAGTATTGGAGTTTCAGCTTCAGTATCAGTCCTTCCAATGAATATTCAGGACTGATTTCCTTACAATGGACTGGTCGGATCTCCTTGCAGTCCAAGGGACTCTCAAGAGTCTTCTCCAACACCACAGTTCAAGAGCATCAATTCTTTGGTGCTCAGCTTTCTTTATAGTCCACTCTCACATCCATACATGACCACTGGAAAAACCATAGCCTTGACTAGATGGACCTTTACTGGCAAAGTAATGTCTCTGCTTTTTAATATGCTGTCTCGGTTGGTCATAACTTTCCTTCCAAGGAGTAAGCGTCTTTTAATTCATGGCTGCAGTTAATTTCTTGTTTAGAAAGTACAAGTTCAACACAGCCAGCATTCCTTTCTACTACCCCTCTGCAGTCTTCCATTCAAATATAAACTCACTTAACTTCATCTTTACTTGTGTTGGTATAAAGTACAAATAAACATTTTCACATTTTGTTCTTAATCATGAAAGTAGCCTGTTTAGTGGGCTTCCTAGGGGGTTCAGTGGTAGAAAAACCTCCTGCCTAAGCAGGAGATGCAGGTTTAATCCCTGGGGTCACAATGACCCCCAGGAGAAGAAAATGGCAACCCATTCCAGTATTCTCGCCTGGGAAATCCTATGGACAGAGGCACTTGGAGGGATACAGTCCATGGGGTCGCAAACAGCTGGTCACAACTTACTGACTAAACAACAACAGCCTGCTTAGGAGTACCATAATTAACACCTGAAAACATTTATTAATACCCTATACTCTGATCACAATGACAAAATAAAAACATAAGGAAAGAATATAATAAAACGGATATAAATTTAGAAAGTTACTCAAGTAAAAGTAACTCAAGAATAGCAAATAGTAAAAGTTCAAACCCATTACATTTTTTTGAAGACTATACCTATGATTTTGGTGTGAAACATTCCAAATGTAACAAAACAAAAATATCACCAAACTAGTATCAACTATCCCAATAACCTTTTTTTAATTAATTTACTTTTTAATTGAAGGATAACTGCTTTACAGAATTCTGTTGTTTTCTGTCAATTAACTTTTTATATGTTTTTATATATACACATGCACATGCTTATATATACATATATGCAAATATATGCAAACACACATTTATATATACATACATTTGCACATGTGCATGGTTTTTTATGACACATAGGTATACAATGATGTAGTTACTTCTGAGCTCCACTATTCCTGGGGAAAGTTACCAAAGTGCAAACTTACAAATTCATTATTACTGAAGATCTCTGAACTGAATGAAAATTACTTAAAATTGTTTCAGTTTCTCAAAGAAATAAAAGTGGCAGATTCGGTAATGGCAGCATTTATGTATTCTATTCGTAAATTAATTATAAAATATTACATAGGTGGTGAGTACACAGATATGGAAAAATAAGTTTTATTAGTCAAAATGTGAAAAACTAGAATGCTGAGTTACTAACAATGAATAAAAAATATACAGTTGTGATTTTTAAATATTTTTAGTAATAGCTTTTTGTCCTCTGAATAAAATTCTACTAGTCCGGTCAATGTATCAGAGGATGAATTTCTCTAGCTGAAGAGATGTATCCTCTTATCCTGCAGTACTACCTATGTAAGTGTGCATGTGCATACATGTGTGCACGTGCAAATTCATACACGCACACACACACAGATATACGCACACACACACACTTGTCCTTGAGAAATCTGTTTTGAAAAGGATGATAAAATAAGGACCTGAGTTCCTCTGCTCTGTAGCTTTAGTTGCCCCATTTACTTCCCTTTAATCAGGATTTATTTTATCATAATTGAACTCATGGATCATTTCAGTAGACATGCATTCACTATAATGCAATTTTTGTGGAGAAAAGTTAGTTGATACAGCTTAGCATTGGAAATAGAATATACTTTCCATATTTCAGATTCAATCCATTAAGGTTAATAATACAAACAAACTGTTTACATCCATTTGTCCTAATATATCAGATGGATTAATGAATGAGAATTTCAATTTTCTTATCTACAAAATCTCACCGTGAGTTTATAATTAGGAAAAATATTATATTACTTTAAAATACAGTAAATGATATGATATTACTAATAGATAATACTAAACATTTACATACAGTTAAATACTGTATATACATATATGATAAAAAAGGAGATTATCACTACAAAAGATTTAAGTCATCTGAAATAGGGCTTTTTTTCAGTAACAACTGGAAAAAAGTAACAATTTCAACAAAATTCATTATATCCTGAGCTTTGAGGCATTATTTGAAATCAATCCCCCTACATGGATTTATTATTAGATACAACAAAAAACTTAGATCACACCGTCCCCTGAATGTAAATTTTCAAGTTGTTCCTCTAAAATAAGAAGGAGGAAAAAATAGCTTTGCAATATCTTCCCTTCCCAAACTCTTTTTTCATCTTGCTAGCTTATGGGAAGAAAATTAAATGACTAGATATTTTGCATAAGTCCATGAGCATCTTTGCATGGTAAGGGATTTTTCTTCTGTGTGAGAAAATAATGCTCATTATCTACAGAGGAGTTCGATGTGTCATTAACAATTTCAGCGTGATGAATTTCCCTGAGTTAAAATGAATTTCCCTGAAATCCAGGACAGCATTCAAAGAATAAGAATTTAACCACAGTTTGATCAACAACACATTAACAGAAGTGACGATGAAGAAATGAAGCTGTCTCTACGAGCTGCAGACAAAATAAGTTCTGTTCCTCTAAAGTTATTTGCCATCTAGGACTTTCTATTCTTTTTCAGGCATCCTCACTAAATGCCAAAACCACTTCTTTTATTTTGGAAGGGAAATTCTGCCTCCTATATCTGCTTATAGCTTAAAAATCTAAGAATATTTTAATAGTCACCTTTTAGAAGTCATCATGCTTTTTCTCATTAAGCCACAGAGGTAAGTGAATGTTCTATATTTGCACTATACCAATTTGTCCCCTTCTGTAAAATAAAAATGCTTCTGGTAACTACTGATATAATGTCTTATGAATACCATTTAGAAATTAATGTGAATTAATATGTACATACATGCTAAATGTTAGATTTAGTACACACATACTATATCCTTCACTCACAATCATTCATATTGAGATAGAAAGAAATGATCTTTCCTAATACACTATTAAGCATCATTCAAGTAAATAATGTAACTGTTGTGACTACATTTTTGCCTTGAAAACTAAGAAGAGTCAAGCTAGAACCCAAATAATCTTCCTCAGCTGTTTTTCTTATATTTGTTAGGTTTTCATGCTTATCTCAGAGAAGGCAATGGCACCCCACTCCAGGAATCTTGCCTGGAAAATCCCACGGATGGAGGAGCCTGGTAGGCTGAAGTCCATGGGGTCGCTAAGAGTCGGACACAACCGAGAGACTTCCCTTTCACTTTTCACTTTCATGCTTTGGAGAAGGAAATGGCAACCCACTGCAGTGTTCTTGCCTGCAGAATCCCAGGGACAGGGGCGCCTGGTGGGCTTCCATCTATGGGGTCGCACAGAGTCGGACACGACTGAAGCAACTTAGCAGCAGCAGCAGTGGCATGCTTATTTATATCAGTGCTACTGTATCAGCTTTATACTGTTGTTTTTTTACATTGTAAGTTGCAACAAATTCAACTCAACATAACTCACCTGCATTTCTGGATTTGTCTTTCCTGTACTGCTGGTGCTCAAATTGAACTGCATGATGCTCTACAGTGTCATCTGATGACATGGGCAGGTCTCCTTAACAAACAGGCTACATCCATGTCTGTACTTCAAATCCACTGTGCCTAGCACTATCTATAGTACATTCAATGTAAATAATTGTCATCAATAGAATCAAATCATAAAAAAACTTTTAACTTTTATTTCAAACTGCTGTCCTCATATCCTGTGTATCCTTTAATGAAGATTAGTAACAGCCACCAAATTCTGTGTGTTTTTTTTTAATTTTTAACTTTATTTTATTTTTAAACTTTACATAATTGTATTAGTTTTGCCAAATATCAAAATGAATCTGCCACAGGTATACATGTGTTCCCCATCCTGAACCCTCCTCCCTCCCCATACCATCCCTCTGGGTCGTCCCAGTGCACTACCCCCAAGCATCCAGTATCGTGCATTGAACCTGGACTGGCATCTCGTTTCATACATGATATTTTACATGTTTCAATGCCATTCTCCCAAATCTTCCCACCCTCTCCCTCTCCCACAGAGTCCATAAGACTGTTCTATACATCAGTGTCTCTTTTGCTGTCTTGTACACAGGGTTATTGTTACCATCTTTCTAAATTCCATATATATGCGTTAGTATACTGTATTGGTGTTTTTCCTTCTGGCTTACTTCACTCTGTATAATAGGCTCCAGTTTCATCCACCTCATTAGAACTGTGTTTTAGAAATTAAAAATTTCTCAATGTTTGCTGTTTCAAGATCTCGAACTGTGCTTAGTGCTGAGAAGATAATAAAAGGACATTAATAGTTTTAGACATGCATGTGAAAAAATTAAGAAGACTTACACGACCACAGTTTTTTAAATTCATTCATTTATTGATTTTTGTCTGTGCTGGTATTTGTGCTGTGCAGGCTTTTCTCTAGTTGTGGCAAGCAGGGGCTACTCAATGGTGTGGCTTCTCTCATTGCAGAGCACAGGCTCTAGGCACACGGGCTTTAGTAGCTGCGGCACATGGGCTCTGTAGCTGTGGCTCGTGGGCTCTAGAGCACGGGCTCAGTAGCTGTGGCACACGGGCTTAGTTGCTCCATAGCATATGGAATCTTTCTGGACCAGGGATGGAGTACCTGTCCCCTGCATTGGCAGGCGGATTCCTATCCACTGTACCACCAGAGAAGTCTCGACTACAGTTTTAATTAAAGAGTTTTTCTCCTTGTGAAACAATGCTGGGGATGCTAAGGGGAGTTTCGTAACTACTGTCTATCATTACTGTTGTCTCTGAGAATTCACATATGTAGTTTAACCTCTACAGTATTACTGCTGACAATCAGCCAAAATTTTTGGTCTCATTCCTACTTATATATTCTTTTGAAAAATTCTGTTTTGGGTAATCACTTGGGCAATACATTTCCATCACCCTTGTGCACAGCTGGTGCTGGTTTGCATGTGTCAGTGGCTTATAACTTATACATACACCTTCTTTAGCTTTGGAATGTTCTCCAGAATATCAAGCTTGTGATCGACGCTCACTGTTTATTTACTAAGGAAACTTTTCCTAGGGGATAATGAAGTAACTCTCCACAGAGCAGAGTTCTACAAAAAAATAGTCCCTTGAAGCTTTTGAAAATATGCTGATTTGTCATGAGGAAAAATTATATATAGGATAATTAAACCAAAGCCCTAGCTGTGAGGGACTGATTGTCATTTTATGATTTTTTGTAACTCTAGTGCCTAATTTATATGTGTTCAAAAAAAGAATTCATATTTGTGCCAATTTTTACAGAAGGGGCAGAAATAGACTTTTCATTTTAACTTACAGTGACTTTGAAATTATCCAATTAATGGGGAAGCTGATAATATTTTATCAGTGAACTGCGTACATATACCAATAAAGTCTGTCAACAATTTTTTTTATGTCTGACTGTTATACATATGCATTTATAAATCAAGTGAACTAGAAAACTTTATGCCAATAATAATCCAGAATTTAACACTTCCACCTTTCCCTTTATTTCATCTGCATCCATAAATAATAATGGAGAGTAAAACTTGGACTAATGTTCCTGCATTGAAGCTTTAAGTGATGTCAGCAACTACAGTAATTATACAACTACCTATTTTACTACATAATTTGTAAGCTGGTGAAAAGTTGTAGTTTATATTTTTATTGAGTATAAAAAACTCAGATGTAAATATTTTTATATTATGTGATCTATTTAAATATCTTACATATTAATCTTGCTTCCCTCGTATTGAATTAATTTTATATCTTGCATATATTTTAGCTTAGGAGCATAGGTCATAAGATCTCCCCAGGCCATTCAACTTGTATCAAAAACCCAACAACTATTTAAACACCACCACCAAAATAAAACCTATAGTTCTATAAATCATTCTATTTTAGGACACAAAAATTCATGCCTTTCTCTGATAATGAATTGCATACTCACAGCCTCATGTAACCAGACAGAATAATCTATCATACAGATTTCTGATACATCTGTTTTATTAAGGATGTATTGTGTATCAAGGCTCACAGCTCAGGGTAATGTAACTCCTTCCAAACATAACAATAAAAAGATCTATACTGATGTGTTTCAAAACATTCATCACCTGGGCTTCCCTGGTGGCTCAGTGGTGAGAATCCACTGCCAATGCAGGAAACATGGGTTTGATCTCTGATGCGGGAAGATGCCACATGCCGCGGAGCAACTGCTACTGAGCCTGTGCTCTGGAGCCTGAGAGCCGGAACTACTGAGCCTGCGTGCTGCGGCTACTGAAGCCCACAGACCCTAGAGCCCACGCTCCGGCAGCAAGAGAAGCCACCACAATGAGAAGCCTGCACGCCACTAACAGGGGGTAGCCCCTGCTTGCCACAAATAAGAAAACCCTGTGCAGCAACAGAGACCCAGCACAGTCAGAAAGTAAATAAAAATAAAATTATTTTAAAAATATTCATGACCTGAGGTAAAGGATATCCTCTTAAGATATGATTTGTCTATGGTTAGCTGCTGCTGCTGCTAAGTCACTTCAGTCATGTCCGACTCTGTGCGACCGCATAGACGGCAGCCCACCAGGCTCCCCCATCCCCGGATTCTCCAGGCAAGAACACCGGAGTGGGTTGCCCTTTCCTTCTCCAATGCCTGAAAGTGAAAAGTGAAAGTGAAGTCGCTAGCCAGGCCTATCTAATGAGACAATTTAATATGATAAGCTTCCACTCTTTGATTCAGTACATGACTCTGGTCAGATAAATCATTTGAAAGAGACTGTTTCTATTACTTCAGTGGGAGTTTGCCCCCTAAATATAAAACACTTAACTCTTCTTCCAAGTTAGTTGGATAGTTTATACTTCATCTTGTCAGAACATCCAAAATAATGCTTCATTCTATCTAAATATTTGTCTTTAGAAGGTTCTAAACCAAATAGTCAAAACTCTTTTTTAAAATCTGAAACAACCTAAGTCTACAAAGTCCAAAAAATAGACCTATGATCTCAAATATTTAGGCTAGTAAACAAACTTATAAAACTCCCTTCTTTTACCCAATGAAAATGTTTCCAATAACCACCTTATAGTTGGGAATAAAGATCAAGCAAGGACAGTCATTCTTATCCAAGTCAAATAAATGCTATGTCGAAATAATCTTGCCACACGAGACTTTTGCATGATAAGTCGAAATTCTTTCTAAATGAAACAGTCCAGAATTGTACACCTGACCCTTGTTTTCTGTCATAGTAGGGTTCTACTTTTTAAAAATTACATTTAATGAATATTTATCTAGTTCATCTTGCAGAGCATGCTGAAAATCTTCATATTAGCAATTCTGAGCTTCATATGAGGTCGATTTGGTTTCTATTAAAAAACTACATTCTCCAGAATCCTTATGAGAATTCATGACTGAGGGACCTAATTTCTACTAGGGGATCAAAGTGACAATTACAGGCAAGTGACAAACTGAATCAGCCAAAAAAATTTCGGGAAATATGGTTCCAGCGAGACTGTATGGTAGTGAATAGAAAGTGTTTAAGTTAAGAAAGAATTACTCTTTTTCAAAATAAATTAAAAATTAGATATTATTCCTCAAGGCTGTTTTGGAGTACTAGAGTTGCTCAAGGTCAAGTTGGAGCAGAACTGAATCACAGAAGACTCACAGATGGGGAAAGAAGTTTAGATTGCATTCTTAATGCCATTAGAAGTCCCTTGAAAGATAAATTTACATGTAAACTCAAAAAATTAATGTTCTTTTAAACAAAATGCTAAATTATCAAATTTAAAAATGTATTTCGGAGCCTCATATCAGTCTCATAACTGCAATCTGACCACTGGTAAAACTTTGTGTAACTTTTCTCTGCTGATACAGCCTCATCATAAATAGGAAATACTTAACTCTCTTCTATTAGATGTTTTTTAGTTTTTAAGGATATGATCTTCATGTAAGTCAAATCACTATGCTGTACACCTCAAGCTTATACAATGCCATATGTCCATTATAATCTCAGAAAACTGGAAGAAAAAATATTTAATCATAAGCTACACATTCCATAGTTTACCATTATTGCTTTAAAACAGAAAAGACATACATGTGATGCTAACATTCTCTGTATCCACAGAATATTACATGTATGGAAGTATAATTTACTCAATAATATCTATTGATGCTTATTTGCTCTTATTTCCAGGTATATGCTATAATAGGTAATGCGACAATTAAAAAAAATCACTGCCATATTTTATGCTCAGATATCTTTACTGAATAAAAATTAGTGGAGCTGTTGGGCCAAAAAATGATGGGAAATTTGAATTTTAATAAGTTATGGCCAGATGCTTTTCAAATTTTCCACAGCATTTACAGATTTGCTGACAGTTCCTAAGAGCAATTTCTTTATATCCTTGTCAATACTGGATGCATTTAAGTGTTTTTAAATTTCTCCAATCTAATGGGTGAATTCTCAATTATATTATTGTTGGTGGTGCTGGTGGTATGGTCATCATTTTGTTTCTATGACAACAATTGAGACTGGCATCATTTCATAGGCTTAGCTATCAGAATAGCTTTTATAATTTGTTCTTTCTGTAGCTCCATCAACTTTTCTAAAATTGTTTTTTTACACATCATTGAACATGAGAGAATTTAGCACTTTGAGTATTATTTGAATAAAATGTAGTTCCTCCCAACAAATCATTTTTAAAATTTTAATTGATACCTTTTTCATAAAGGTGATTTAAATTTCCATCTAATAAAACTGTCAAAATATTTATACATTTTACAATTTCCTAGGGAAAATATTAGTTAAGAGTATACACAGAAAAATCAAGTCATGCACTTCTGTCTCTATTTGGAAACAGCCAAGGATTACCTGGTGTTATTTCAGTATAGTGGTTGGGTACTATATACCAGACACATCCAAAGGGGAAATTTTATGACTTTACAGGGCTGGGTACTTTTGTTCAACTGCCTATTTACTATTGATCAAAATATGCTCAGTTCAGTTCAATCAGTCGCTAAGTCGTGTCCGACTCTTTGCGACCCCATGAATCACAGCATGCCAGGCCTCCCTGTCCATCACCAACTCCCGGAGTTCACCCAGACTCACGTCCATCGAGTCAGTGATGCCATCCAGCCATCTCATCCTCTGTCGTCCCCTTCTCCTCCTGCCCCCAATCCCTCCCAGCATCAGAGTCTTTTCCAATGAGTCAACTCTTCACAAGAGGTGGCCAAAGTACTGGAGTTTCAGCTTTAGCATCATTCCTTCCAAAGAACACCCAGGGCTGATCTCCTTTAAAATGGACTGGTTGGATCTCCTTGCAGTCTAAGGGACTCTCAAGAGTCTTCTCCAACACCACAGTTCAAAAGCATCAATTCTTCGGTGCTCAGCATTCTTCACAGTCCAACTCTCACATCCATACATGACCACTGGAGAAACCATAGCCTTGACTAGACAGACCTTTGTTGGCAGAGTAATGTCTCTGCTTTTCAATATGCTATCTAGGTTGGTCATAACTTTCCTTCCAAGGAGTAAGCGTCTTTTAATTTCATGGCTGAAGTCACCATCTGCAGTGATTCTGGAGCCCCCCAGAATAAAGTCTGACACTGTTTCCATGGTTTCCCCACCTATTTCCCATGAAGTGATGGGACCAGATGCCATGATCTTCATTTTCTGAATGTTGAGCTTTAACCCAACTTGTTCACTCTCTTCTTTCACTTTCATCAAGAGGCTTTTGAGTTCCTCTTCACTTTGTGCCATAAGGGTGGTGTCATCTGCATATCCGAGGTTATTGATATTTGTCCCAGAAATCTTGATTCCAGCTTGTGCTTCTTCCAGCCCAGCATTTCTCATGATGGACTCTGCATATAAGTTAAATAAGCAGGGTGACAAGATACAGCCTTGACATATTCCTTTTCCTATTTGGAACCAGTCTGTTGTTCCATGTCCAGTTCTAACTGTTGCTTCCTGACCTGCACATAGGTTTCTCAAGAGGTAGGTCAGGTGATCTGGTATTCCCATCTCTTTCAGAATTTTCCAGTTTATTGTGATCCACACAGTCAAAGGCTTTGGCATAATCAGTAAAGCAGAAGCAGATGTTTTTCTGGAATTCTCTTGCTTTTTCCATGATCCAGCAGATGTTGGCCTTTTGATCTCTGGTTCCTCTGCCTTTTCTAAAACCAGCTCGAATATCTGGAAGTTCACGGCTAGCATATTGCTGAAGCCTGGCTTGGAGAATTTTGAGCATTACTTTACTAGCGTGTGAGATGAGCGCAATTGTGCAGTAGTTTGAGCATTCTTTGGCATTGCCTTTCTTTGGGATTGGAATGAAAACTAATTATATTCTTCGCAGCCAAAGATGGAGAAGCTCTATACAGTCAGCAAAAACAAGACCAGGAGCTGACTGTGGCTCAGATCATGAGCTCCTTATTGCCAAATTCAGACTGAAATTGAAGAAAGTAGGGGAAAGCACTAGACCATTCAGGTATGACCTAAATCAAATCCCTTATGATTATACAGTGGAAGTGAGAAATAGATTTAAGGGACTAGATTTGATAGATAGAGTGCCTGATGAACTATGGACTGAGGTTCGTGACATTGTACAGGAGACAGGGATCAAGACCATCCCCATGGAAAAGAAATGCAAAAAAGCAAAATGGCTGTTTGGGGAGGCCTTACAAATAGCTGTGAAAAGAAGAGAAGCGAAAAGCAAAGGAGAAAAGGAAAGATATAAGCATCTGAATGCAGAGTTCCAAAGAATAACAAGAAGAGATAAGAAAACCTTCCTCAGTGACCTTCCTCAGCGATCAATGCAAAGAAATAAGAGGAAAACAACAGAATGGGGAAGACTAGAGATCTCTTCAAGAAAATTAGAGATACCAAGGGAACATTTCATGCAAAGATGGGCTCGATAAAGGACAGAAAAGTATGGACCTAACAGAAGCAGGATATGCTGCAACCACCTAAAAGTAAAGGTTAACTGGTAGAACTGATTGAAATGCTGATGACCCTTCTTTGAGAAAATTTTAAATGATTTTTGTCTAAGAGAAATACAAAGGACTTCTATGACAAAACTCAACTGCTATTATTTATTGCCTTGTATGACTATAATACCCACTTTTGTATCTTTCATTTAGTTAATTTTTCATTGCTCCTACGTGACCAAGTCTGTAAATCTCAACACTGTCTAATTCTCTTTTGAATCATTCTGGGCATTTTACTAGGTCCTTCAGTAACTGATGAAGTGAATAAAATCTTTGGAATGAGCTCATATTGAGTCACTTCCATGAAACTCATATTTTTTGCTATTAATATTCTGCATTTATTATATACACATATACATGTATACACGCTTTTTGTTTTTATATATTTAATTGTACATATGGATATATACTGGAGAAGGCAATGGCACCCCACTCAAGTACTCTTGCCTGGAAAATCCCATGGACAGAGGAGCCTGGAAGGCTGCAGTCCATGGGGTCGCTGAGGGTCGGACACGACTTAGTGACTTCACTTTGACTTTTCACTCTCATGCATTGGAGAAGGAAATGGCAACCCACTCCAGTGTTCTTGCCTGGAGAATCCCAGGGACGGGGGAGCCTGGTGGGCTGCTGTCTATGGGGTCGCACAGAGTCGGACACGACTGAAGTGACTTAGCAGCACCAGCAGCAGCAGCATATATATACACATGCACAGACACATTTTTAAATTAGTACATACACATGGTTTAAATTTCAAGAAGTTAACTTTAGATACTAATGTTGTACAGCAGATCTCTAGAACTTATTTATCTTATATAATAGAAACTTTATTGTGCACTTTAAAATATTAAGAGGTTAGATCGCACGTCAAGCATTCTTCCCAAAAATACAAAGAAACCATACACACACACACACACATACCACAGAAGAACACAGGGAAATTTGGGGGAATTTGGAAGTAATAGATATTTCAGCTTTAACAGAAGTTTCCTAAGAAAGAGAATTTGGTGGTTTCAAATAGAATGATGAAAATAAACAGTAGGGGAGTTTGGAAGTAAGAAGACAGAAACTGTAAATATATTTGAGAGAATGAGGAAGAAAGAGGAGTAAAGGATAAGACAGAGAAAGAAAGAAGGAGAATTATTAAGGGAAACAAGGCAGTCCACAAAAGGGGAGAGAGTCTGGCAGAGTATATACTGAGACCCTGATGCTGGGAAAGATAGAGGGCAGGAGGAGAAGGGGGCGACAGAGGATGAGATGGTTGGATGCCATCCCTGAATCCATGGACATGAGTTTGAGCAAACTCTGGGAGACAGTGAAGGACAGGGAAGCCTTGCATGCTACAGCCCATGGGGTCCCAGAGTTGGACATGACAGTGACCAAACAACCACAAATACTGAAACTATTAGACTCTACGGGAGGACCAAATCTTCCTCTCATACTAGCAGAAAGAAGGAGGGGTGGGGATGGAATCATTCTGTAATTTGGTAGGCAGTGCTGTATTTCCTGTTTCAAATGTTTGCATTTCTGTTACATGTTTCTACATGAAATATGAGCCACAGTGATCTGAGAATTGCATGAAAAGTAACAGCTGAAAATTTAAGAAGGGAAAAGTTAAGTGTCATTTTAAGCATATAAAAGCCCTTGTGGCTCAGACGGTAAAGAGTCTGCCTGCAACACAGGAGACCCAGGTTCGATCCCTGGGTTGGGACTATCCCCTGGAGAAGGAAATGGCAACCCACTCCAGTAATCTTGCCTGGAAAATCCCATGGATGGAGGAGCCTGTCAGGTACAGTCCATTTGGTCACCAAGAGTCGAACAGAAAAAATTAATGGGATTAGTAAAGTGGAAAAAAAAAAAAAAGTGAAGTAAAAGTGTTAGTTGCTCAGTCATGCCCAACTCTTTGGGACCCCATGGCCAATAGCCCACCAGGCTCCTCTATCCATGGATTCTCCAGGCAAGACTAGTGGAGTGGGTTGTCATTCCCTTCTCCAGGAGATCTTCCTAACCAAGGGACTGAACCGGGGTCTCTTGCAATGTAGGCAGATTTTTCACTGTCAGGGAAGTCCCACATTGAAGTACTTAGTATAATTATGAATGTATAAAGCGACTTCTCTGGAATATACTTTCTCCTCTCATCTTGTTTTTTCCTTACTTCTCACTTTTTGCCTTAGCTAAATAATTACTCTATTAGAAAAAGGTTCTGTAACTCTTCTGTCCAAATGATGATGCCCTGTAACAAATTCTGTTTTTACCTTCTGTATATGGCACATGATAAATTTGTCATTTTACATATAATTTTTTTTTCCATTTTGATGTACTTATTTATCTCTAACATTACCTTGTTACACAAAAGACTCAAGGTGGTCAAATGTACCAAGACTTTGAAACTGCCATCAAAAGATGCAAAAAGACAAGTGTTGCAATCAGCAGGCCAGGCAGGTGGCCAAATAAGGTGGGTCAATCTGCTCCTGTTGCCTGGAGAAGGGAGTACACACACCCAGGACAGCTAAGATCTGTTTCTCAAAGGATGGCAGACATGCACATATCCTGATTTGTATGTATCAGAAACTCAGTGTTTCAAGAATTTCAGCTCTGAATCTCTGAGGTTAGAAGTCAGGCAGTGCTTTTCCCTGAAGGATAGGGATGACCAGGATGGGACATCTGGGGGAACACTGGGAATTTTCTGTTTCTTGATCTGGCTTGGCTACATGGGTGTGCACAGCTTGTATTTCAAGGAGTCATACACTTAAGATTTGCGCCTTTCCTCTCAGATAAAAGGTAAATGGGAGAAAAAAATATACATGCATGTGAAGGTATGAATTTGTTTGTGATGTATTGTCAGGGAATGTTTAACAGTAGGATTCCTATGTTTTCTCTCTCTCTTGAGCCCTCTGTTCCTTATCAGTTCTTGATAGGAGCTAGCAGAGTGGCAAGCCACTCCCAGGACTGAGATCAAAGAGATGGGATTCTTGCATAGAATTTCCTTCATTCAGTTCAGTTCAGTTCAGTTCAGTCCCTCAGTCCTGTCCAACTCTTAGCGACCCCATGAATCACAGCACGCCAGACCTCCCTGTCCATCACCAATTCCCACAGTTCACTCAAACTCACGTCCATCGAGTCAGTGATGCCATCCAACCATCTCATACTCTGTTGTCCCCTTCTCCTCCTGCCCCCAATCCTTCCCAGCATCAGGGTCTTTTCCAATGAGTCAGCTCTTCACATGAGGTGGACAAAGTATTGGAGTTTCAGCTTCAGCATCAGTCCCTCCAAAGAACACCCAGGACTGATCTTTAGAATGGACTGTTTGGATCTCCTTGCAGTCCAAGGGACTCTCAAGAGTCTTCTCCAACACCACAGTTCAAAAGCATCAATTCTTTGGTGCTCAGCTTTCTTCACAGTCCAACTCTCACATCCATACATGACCACAGGAAAAACCATAGCCTTGACTAGACGAACCTTTGTTGGCAAAGTAATGTCTCTGCTTTTGAATATGCTATCTAGGTTGGTCATAACTTTCCTTCCAAGGAGTAAGCGCCTTTTAATTTCATGGCTGCAGTCACCATCTGCAGTGATTTTGGAGCCCCAAAAAATAAAGTCTGACACTGTTTCCACTGTTTCCCCATCTATTTCCCATGAAGTGATAGGACCAGATGCCATGACTTAGTTTTCTGAATGTTGAGCTTTAAGCCAACTGTTTTTCCTCTTTCACTTTCATCACGAGGGTCTTTATTTCCTCTTCACTTTCTGCCATAAGGGTGGTGTCATCTGCATATCTGAGGTTATTGATATTTCTCCTGGAAACCTTGATTCCAGCTTGTGCTTCCTCCAGCCCAGCATTTCTCATGATGGACTCTGCATATAAGTTAAATAAGCAGGGTGACAAGATACAGCCTTGACATATTCCTTTTCCTATTTGGAACCAGTCTGTTGTCCCATGTCCAGTTCTAACTGTGGCTTCCTAACCTGCATATAGGTTTCTCAAGAGGCAGGTCAAGGGGTCTGGTATTCCCATCTCTTTCAGAATTTTCCACAGTTTATTGTGATCCACACAGTCAAAGGCTTTGGCATAGTCAATAAAGCAGAAATAGATGTTTTTCTGGAACTCTCTTGCTTTTTCCATGATCCAGCAGATGTTGGCAATTTGGTCTCTGGTTCCTGCGCCTTTTCTAAAACCAGCTTGAACATCTGGAAGTCCACGGTTCACATATTGCTAAAGCCTGGCTTGGAGAATTTTGAGCATTACTTTACTAGCGTATGAGATGAGTGCAATTGTGCGGTAGTTTGAGCATTGTTTGGCATTGCTTTTCTTTGGGATTGGAATGAAAACTGACCTTTTCCAGTCCTACGGCCACTGCTGAGTTTTCCAAATTTGCTGGCATATTGAGTGCAGCACTTTCACAGCATCATCTTTCAGGATTTGAAGTAACTCAACTGGAATTCCATCACCTCCACTAGCTTTGTTCATAGTGATGCTTTCTAAGGCCCACTTGACTTCACATTCCAGGATGTCTGGCTCTAGGTGAGTGATGATACCATCATGATTATCTTGGTCTTTTTTGTACAGTACTTCTGTGTATTCTTGCCACCTCTTCTTAATATCTTCTGCTTCTGTTAGGTTCATACCATTTCTGTCCTTTATGGAGCCCATCTTTGCATGAAATGTTCCTTTGGTATCTCTAATTTTCTTGAGGAGATCTCCTTCATTAGCTTTTCCTTATGGTGAAAAGGATTATCTAAGACCCTCTTTTGACATGGATTGTCTTTTGGCTTTATGGACTCTATTAGTCCTTGTTTCCTTGGTAACTTGTAAAGTCTGGTCTTTTGATCTTTATCTGAAGAAGCTACCTTGTAATATGGTGTATATATCCACACAGAATTCAATAAAGCATCCTTGTTCCACCAGAGACTTGGGTCCCCATGTCCTTCTTTCTCTCTCTCTCTCTATCTCTCTTTCTGGCTGATTCCATGGAGTGCAGAGTCCTGCCAAGCTCATTTTCCTGCCCGGGTTTTCAAGACCCCTCAAGACTTCTTGAGAGGGTACTCTACACCTACGTGAGTGGTACAAGCTCTGTCCAAGGGGTTTACTGGTTTTCTGCATAACCCAGGGAATATTAGACTCTTTCTTTCTTTCACTTTCTTATCATCGACTCCAGATCACCAAGTTCCGGCCCATTAAAGGACCCCAACAAAGTATTAAATATTTATCCTCTCCAATTATGAAGATTTGACAAATTTGGGAGTTGTGCCTTTTTGTTCCCTTTTAGTACCTATCACAGTGCTAATATTTGGTTAGACGATCATCAATGAGTGCTTGTAAACATTTAGTACATAACTAGAACACAAAATATGTAGATATATATAAAATATTAATACATTCAAATTTTCTAGTTTCTTGGAGTGACTATGTAAGATGGAAGAATACACACACAGAGATTGAGATGTTAGAGATGGAGAGACGGAGACAGAGGTAGAGTGTGAGACAGTCTATAGGGTGTTTGCTAGGAGTCTACACTTAAAGCTTTGTGGTTTTACATTAACCACTGTGACCATTTGTACTTTTGAACAAACTGGAGAATCTTGAACCTACAGGTTTAATTGGCAATTTGCTCACACCAGTAGACTGTCTAGCTCTACAACTAATGCCTAACTCTGTGATGTCTAATTAAGCCCCTCATCAATGCTTTAGTTGGATGAGGTTGATATAAATGTATTATCTTTTCACTGTTAGCCCTATTTTAAACCCAATTATATCTGACAAATGAATCAATCAGTAAAGTAGTATGCCAATAATTAATAGATGAGCTTCCCAGGTGGTCCAGTGGGTAAAGAATGTGCCTGCCAATGCAGGAGGCACCCTGAGTCAGGAAATCCCCTGGAGGAGGAAATGGCAATCCACTCCAGTAATCTTGCCTTGGAAATTCCATGGACAGAGGAGCTTGGCTGGCTAGTTCATGGGGTCACAAAGAGTCAGACACAGCTGAGTGACTGAACACACACACACACAATAAACAGAGCTACCATCACAATTCTGTCATTTATCACAACTAGAGCAAGCTTCTTATTCATGTCATTCTAGAAAACAGAATAGAAAAAAATGTCCTTCTTGGCCAGAAGTTAATGATCTTTTTCTTAAAGGATCACCAAGCAAGTACTTTAGGCTTTGCAGGACGAAAGGTCTCTGCTGTGACCACACAACTCTACTGTTTTGGTGCAAAAGCTGCCACAAACAATATCAACAAATGACTTCAGCCACATTCCCATATGTTCTGTTTACAAAAACAGGCCAATCTCTGCTTTAAGCAAACCCGGCACAGTACTTTATAATATAGTTATTTATTTCTCATGTCAGGATATCTATTCCTGAAACAGAACTTAACTTGCCAGTCTTTCTCAGTTCTGCATTACTGCAGGAGAAAGAAATATTCATCTTTGAATAGTCACAGATTTCAGATTATTCTTTATGCCTGGGCAGCCCATAAATTCTAAACAAAATGGACGGAAAGCCGTGTCAGACTGACCTTCTCCCTTACCTTAAAAAGTTCTCACACAGGTTTTTAAAAGGTCTGTGCTTATCCTGCCCCTGCTTCCCAAACGTGGAGATAAATATGTTCCCTGACAGCCTGACTTTCTCTAAGGCAGCACTCAATTTATCACTGCTCCTGGAGCACATTTTCCAAAACCTGACAAAAACATCCCTGAAACCTTCAGAGGGGAAAAATAAACCCTCATCTCAGGCTGTGTAAATTACCACCAAGTATAGCCATGAATAAAATAAGAATCAATCCTGATTCATGCCTTTGGAACACGCTAAAAACCGGCAGCTCATGCTCCAAAGGCCAGGACTCGGCAAAACTTCGACCACAGGAAATTAGGCAGGAAACAGAAAAGATATTAAATATTCTTCTTTTATGACACTTTTTTTTTAAAGAACCCAATTATTGGAGATCTCTGAGTGGAACAGCATTAAGCCAGCTATTTGGCTACCTCTGCTAAGACTGCTTCCTCCAAATTATGTATAACTGGGAGAAAAAGACACCAAAAAATCCCCCAACTAATGACTTGGAACACAAAGACAGGCCCATTGTTGCCAGAAGGGCTTAGTTAAATGTACTCAGAGTTCCTGAGAGCACAGGAAAACACATTAGCAATGATTGGTTTAGAAGCCTGCTGACTTAAAAGCTCCTATCCTTAAGGAAAAAGATCTGGGACAGGTAATTTGATGTTTCTGGACATGGAGTAGAGCCAAAATCAGTGTGTGAGAAGGAAAAGAGAGAATACGTACAGGTGATTGAAGGAATTGCCCACTTACACCATAGTCATTTCTTTACAAATACTGGAAACACTATGGATGCTACACAAATAAATTTCCAAAATGCAAGGAAGCAACAGACAAGGCTATAGACAAAGAGCTGATAAGATACTGGGTTGGGCAAGATGTTCACTTGAGTTTTTCTGTAAGATGTTACATGTTGATGTATATAAAAATGTGGGGGAACAGAACCTGAGACTGGGGAGGGGAAGGGCTGAATAAGGAACGTTTACAAGAGGGAGAGAGAAGTAAGGAGAGAGGAGAAGGGAGAGGAGAGAGAGAGTGAGAGAGAGAAAATGGACCTGTTCCTTCAAGATATGAAATAATCCAAACAGGAAGAAATTGTGCTGGGGAGAGAATCTGCCAAGAGGAGGAGAAAGCATTCTAGGCAGAAGTATGTGTGATATGCCATGTGCTCAATCACGTCCGACTCTTTGGTAGTCTACCTGGTAGTCCACCAGGCTCATCTGTCCATGGGATTCTCTGGGCAAGAATACGGGAGTGGGTTGCCATTTCCTCCTCCAGGGGATCTTCCTGATACGGGGATCAAAACTGTTGATTTTCTTTAACTTGCTACCCTGTCTAAGGCAATGCTTAGGTTCAAATCTTGACTTTAGCACTTACCAGTTGTGTGATTTGGGTTGCGTTGTTTAGTTACAATTTACATCTCCTCTGTCTCCTGTATTAGCAGGTGGATTTGTTACCCACTGAGCCATCAGGGAAGGAGTCTAATATGGCACCAAAGGGAACTGAAAGGTGTGCTCATGATGTGGTTAAATCTGTGTCTGCATACAGAGCAGGCACATAGTGCAAGACTCACAGAATTATCCCAGAATTTGTATTAAATGAGTGTCAGCTTTGTGCCAGGGGCTGTGCAAAGAGAATTTCATGTATTTTGACATTAAAACAACCATGTAAATGAGTTGCTTTTATTAACCCCATTTAAAAAACAGAAAATTGTAACTAACCAATGCAACCCAAATCACACAACTGGTAATTGCTGAAGTCAAGATTTAAACCTAAGCATTGCCTTAGACAGTGTAGCAAGTTAAAGAAAATCAACAATTTTATTTATTTTTTTTAGCTGAATGCAAACCCAAGGGGAACTTACAGCTTATTTCAAAGGAAATGGGGAGACACTGAATTATTTTGAGCACAGACATGAGAAAGTCAGAATCTTATACTGAAAATTTGATACAGAGGATTAAAAAAGAAGGACAAAGCAAGGAATGGCTTGAAAATGAAGACACTACATAGCAGGTTAAGAGTACAGATGAGTAAAATTCAAGAGTCTGAAATTGCCTGGTTGGGTGAAAAATGGAAAAGAAGGAAGAAAATGTGAGAGAGAACAGACAGGAAAGATCAAGAGGCTTGACCTTGAGTCAGCTAATATGGATGCTGAGAGGGTACCAGGAAGAGGGGACATTTCAGGTGACTGAGCCTGGGATCACAGAAAGGAGAAAGTTGGGAGGATAAAAATAAACTCAGTTTTAATAATACTCTTGAGAAGTCAATGTGATGATAGAAAATTCTAGTAGGCAGGTGAAGAGGGCTCAAAAGTCCCTCAAATGCAAATGAATTCATTAAGGCCCACAAAATTAACAGCAAACCCTTAGAATCCTGCTCCAATTTTCTCTCCATTTGGTACCAAGGTACTGCCTCTCTACACCAAATGTTAGAAGTTTAGAGGTCATTTAAACTTCTCTACTTCATTTCCTCATCATCTCATAACCAGATTGCTATAAGCACTATTCACAGTTCATAAATATCACTCAGATTTATCTTTATCTCCCTTGAACAGCAAAGGAGATCAAATCAGTCAATCCTAAAGAAAATCAACCCTGAATATGCACTGGAAGGACTGATGCTGAAGCTCCTTTGGCCACCTGATGCAAAGAACTGACTCACTGGGAAAGACCCTGATGCTGGGCAAATATAGAGGGTGGGAGGAGAAGGGGATAACAGAAGATGCAATGGTTAGATGGTATCACCAACTCAAAGGATGGAAGTATGAGCAAACTCTGGGATAGAGCAAAGGACAGGGAAGCCTGGCATGCTGCAGTTCACGAGGTCGCAAAGAGTCGGACACGAATTAGCAGCTGAATAACAACAACAACTTTCACTATTACAGCTATAAAGTAGACTGAAAAATCACTAACCTTTATCACCACAATGCCTTGCTAATGGGTTACTCAACTGCCATCAACCTGCTATTCATTTTATACACACTACAGATAGAGTAATCTAATCAAAATAGATAATATTGTTCCCTTAACAGCAGCTCCCTTAAATCATCAGACCTTAAAGCAGCTTTATACCATCTGACCCCTCTTTAAGCTCATACATACTTACTCCAAAATGAAAAGACTTCTCTTTCAGCCATCAAGTATGCCATGCAATTAAGTCTTCTTATATCATTTTCTATTTCTGCTTTATCATCTAGCTAATACTTTCAGACCTCGGTTTATTATCACTTCATAAAACACTTCAAGCCCTCTTGACTAGGTCAAGTAATACTGTTATATTTGGACAATTCATTTTGTGTGTGATTTCCCAACTTACTTGCACTGGTATTTAATTTGTTTTCTTTCTACATTAATACCAACCACTCACATTTCAGTCTGCTTCAGTCTGACTTTTGCCCCACCAGTCTCCTGAAACTGCCCTTTGCAAGGTCAACCAAGATCTCTGTCTTCCAATCCTGTGATCGACCTGTAGCTATCTTGCTGGTCTTCTCAGTGGCAATTGCACATTTCAGCAGACCTTACTGAAACCCTTTCTTATTTGGCATCCTGGGAAGTAGTGATACACTCTCCTGGCTAGCTCCTGCTGCTCCTTCTCAGTTGCTTTTGTAGATTCTTCTACCTCTTCTCTATCCCATGAAATGCTGGTTTACCCCAAGGCTCAGCACTGGACTTTCTTTATCTACATTCAGTCTCTACGTGACCTCCCTTGGTTCCAGGTCTGTACACATGTTCACTTTTTTAAATTGAGGTAACCCTGATTTATAACATTATATGAATTTCATGTACACAACACTGTATTTCTATTTCTGTATACCCTGCATAATGACCATGACCAAAAGTGTAGTTTCCACCCATCACCATATAATTGATCCCCTTTACCCACTTCTTCTTTCTTTCCAACCCTCCTCCTCTGGTAACCACTATTCCGTTCCTTGTATCTCTGTTTTTGTTTGGCTTGGTTTGTTCATTTGACTTGTTGATGCTCACATTTTTTGTCTCCAACAACTTCCCTTAATTTCAACTTTGTTGATCCAACTGTCTACTTAATACCACCTCTTGAATACATTAAAAACATCTTAAACTATTATATACAAAGTAGAAAAACAACAAGGTTCTACTGTCGAGTGCAGGGAACTTTATTCAATATCCTGTAATATATCATAATGGAAGAGACTATGAAAAAGACATACACACACCTATATATACATATGATGCTAAAGCTGAAACTCCAGTACTTTGGCCACCTCATGCGAAGAGTTGACTCACTGGAAAAGACCCTGATGCTGGGAGGGATTGGAGGCAGAAGGAGAAAGGGACAACAGAGGATGAGATGGCTGGATGGCACCATTGACTCAATGGACATGAGTCTCAGTGAACTCCAGGAGTTGGTGATGGACAGGGAGGCCTGGCGTGCTGCGATTCATCGGGTTGCAAAGAGTCGGACACGACTGAGCGACTGATCTGATCTGATCTGATAACTGAATCACTTTGCTATATACCTAAAACTCACCCAGCATTGTAAATCACCTTTACTTGAATAAAAAATTTCAAATGTAATATGTATACAGAGAATGAGACAAATTTTTAAATAAATATAAAATAGTACAGTATTTAAATTAAAACCTGTTCTCTATCACTTTCTTCTTGTCCTGACTTAGTTTTCTTCATGGCACTCATATATAAAATTATATATTTAATTGTTGAGCTTCCTAGGTGAGACAGTGAAAATCACATGGACAGAGGAGCCTGGCAGCCCACAGGGTCACAAAGAGTCCGACATAACTGACAACTCCTCTAAGAAGATTTAAGTTTTTCAATGTCCTGTTTTTTACACTCCATTTCTAATGCCTAGAATAGAACTTCACACCACATAGGTGGTCTGAAGTGAAGTGAAGTGAAGTTACTCAGTCATGTCTGACTCTTTGCGATCCCATGGACTACAGCTTACCAGGCTCCTCCCTCCATGGAATTTTCCAGGCAACAGTTCTGGAGTGGGTTACCATTTCCTTCTCCAGGGGATCTTCCTGACCCAGGGATTGATCCCACATCTCCCACAATGGTGGCCAGATATATTTATTAAATTAAATAATAAATGATTAATATCAATCCAGCTCCCTAAACTATAAGGTCAGTAGGGACAGAAACTATTTATGTGTTTGAATGGCATTGTTATCTGAGTGCCTGGCAAATAATGGTCATTAAATGCTTTTGACTGCTTGCATAAACAGAAATGATGCTATAGTAGTGCATTCTTAACACATGACAGAAGATCGAGATGTAACAGTGAGTGAAGCTATCAAAAATGGCTAATGCTGAAGAGGCTGAAGATGACAAGAAATGATAAAAGGTAAATGCACCTGATAATTCAGAAATTATTAATAAATGATAAGGTCAATTATAATCTAGGTGCATATTGACGGCAACTGTAATTGTTTAAAGAATTAGTGGGTGGCAAAATGGTAAAGAATCTGCCAGCCAATGCAGGAGAGCCAGGTTCAATCCCTGGGTTGGGAAGATCCATTTGGAATAGGAAATGGCAACCACTCCAGTATTCTTGCTTGGAAAATTTCATGGACAGAGGAGCCTGGTGGGATACAGTCCCTGGAGTCGCAAAGTGGCAGACACAACTGATCAATTGAAAACACACACACAGAGGCCACCAGAGTAAGAATTCTATAGTAGACATTATTCTTAACACCCAGGTCTCCTTCATTGTGCATGCCAGTGTTGGTATTTCTTGAATCATTTAATCAACTAAGACTCTAATACCTCTCTTCCCTGTGTTTAATGAGTCCTCTTTCCAATTGCTATCTTAAATCTGAAAGGAACAACCCTCTTCATTTTCATATTTTGTATGAAAAGAGAGCCATATATCTGAAAATTAGAAGGCAAGGCCATTGCTTAGAATGTTCAGTTCAGTTCAGTCACTCAGTCGTGTCCAACTCTTTGAAACCCCACGGACTGCAGCATGTCAGGCTTCCCTGTCCATCACCAACTCCTGGAGTTTACTCAAACTCATATCCATTGAGTCGGTGAGGCCATCCAACCTTCTCATCTTCTGTCGTCCCCTTCTCCTCCCACCTTCAATCTTTCCCAGCATCAGGGTCTTTTCAAATGAGTCAGTTCTTCACATCAGGTAGCCAAAGTATTGGAGTTTCAGCTTCAGCATCAGTCCTTCCAATGAATATTCAGGACTGATTTCCTTCAGAATGGACTGGTTGGATCTCCTTGCAGTCCAAGGGACTCTCAAGAGTCTTCTCCAACACCACAGTTCAAAAGCATCAATTCTTCAGCGCTCAGCTTTCTTTATAGTCCAACTCTCAAATCCATACATGACTACTGGAAAAACCATAGCTTTGACTAGATGGACCTTTGTTGGCAAAGTAATGTCTCTGCTTTTTAATATGCTGTCTAGGTTGGTCATACCTTTTCTTCCAAGGAGCAAGCGTCTTTTAATTTCATGGCTGCAGTTACCATCTGCAGTGATTTTGGAGCCCAAGAAAATAAAGTCTCACTGTTTCCATTGTTTCCTCATCTATGTGCCATGAAGTGATGGGACCGGATGCCATGATCTTAGTTTGTAGAGCAGAGAATGTAGAGCATTGCTATGAAGTTTCAAAGTTCGTAACATGTATGTACTGTTTGAGCTCTCTTATTTAAATACTGAAATTAGGAAGTGTAAGTAAACAAGCATTAGTAAGCGTAATATCTACTGGCCTGTCAGAATTTTTTTTTAACTTAATGATTTCTGTAATATTTATTAAAACTATACATCTTGCACTCCAGGGGGTATGATGGGGATAAAAAGGAACACCATGGAACCAGGTAGAGGCCGTGGCAAGGAATCTATGTCTAGCCCAGTAAAGATCTTTTCTACCACTGACTCTAATATGGTGAGAAGAAAAAAATCTGGTTCAGATTCTAGCATTGGCAAGAATTAGGACCATGACTCAGCTGTTTGGCTTTCACTTTGATTCACAATTACACTAGCAAATAATCCTTGCAGAGAATAAACATAGGATTAAGAATGTAAGTGAGTAGATGCTCCCTGAGGCTTTGTTTTATTCCACACAAGGGCATAGTCAAAGTTCAAAGTACCAGAATACCATGCAGAGGGCGGAATCCTCCCCGCCAACACAGTGTAGGACCTGGGATTTGGTTCTTTTAATCCCCATCTGGGTAGGAGGACCATATAAGTACTAAAGGGCCAGCCCTCTTCATGTCACTGGCATTCTTGCTGCACTAAAGAGCTACTTCTTTCTTCTCTTTCCTGCCCTTTATCAGGCCAACCAAACAAACTGCAGAGGGCCTAGCTCTAGCCTACCATAAAGCCCACTGGGAAAATCGTCCCGCTCCAAAACAGATGGGAGAGGAAGGTCATCTCCTAAATCAGTGCTCAGTTTAAGAAACAGAACTGCACATTACCTAACAGACAATGAACACTCCCGGGTTTGTAACAGGCCACCGACACGCTGCTCATTGTATGCTACTGCTGCTGTTTACTGGCTAAGTCTCGTCCCTCTCCTTGTACCCCATGGACTGTAGCCTGCCAGGCTCCTCTGTCCATGGGATTTCTCAGGCAAGAATACTGGAGTGGGTGGCCACATCCTTCTCCAGGGGATCTTCCCAACCCAGGGATCAAACCCTTGTTTCCTGCTTGGTAGGTGGATTCACTACCACAGAACCACCTGGGAAGCCCAGGTGCTCATCATCGTATAGGGAAGAACAAGTCTTCAGGTGAATCAACGAATAGTTTTTAATTAATCCCTTGGCAATATAAAGTGGAAAATGGAAAGGAAAGATGTCAAATAAGAAAATAAAATTCCACCCCCAACGGACAGAAACAAAAACGTGGAATAAACAGACTCGGGACAAGTAAGACAGGGGGAACCTTGGCTTCCACCACCTCCAATTCAGACCACTCAAGGAAGTCATTTTTCAAAACCGAAAGCTAGTTTTTCATTTTTTTTTTCCTGTTTAAAAAAGTGAAAGTCACTCAGTCGTGTCTGACTCTTGGCAATCCCATGGACTATACAGAATTCCATGGAATTCTCTAGGCCAGAATACTGAAGAGGGTAACCTTTCCCTTCTCCAGGGGATCTCCCCAACCCAGGAATCAAACTAGGGTCTCCTGTATTGCAGGCAGATTCTTTATCAACTGAGCTATTCCTGTTTTGCCTACAACAAATGTTATACAGAAATCCATTAACCTCTTTCAGTGATGTAGAAAACCAATAAAAGGAAAAAATCTAGCATATGCAGTTACATGTGTCAGCTTACCAGAATTTACCAAATGTAAAATCTAATAGCTTCCCAGTTTGAAAGCCTTCTCAAAAAAAAAAAAAAAAAAAAAAAGGGCTGCTTTTCCCACACAGTTTTAATTTCCTTGTGAAGTTATACTTTTTTCAAATCCCAGAAATAAAATTAATGAGGGCACATACTATACTGAGTTCTAGGCAAAATGACACTCTGGTATTCTTGCCTGGAGAATCCCATAGACAGAGGAGCCTGGTGGGCTACGGTCCATGGGGTCTCAAAAGTCAGACATGACTTAGCAACTCAACAACAAGTTTTTTATAGGTCTCAGTTAACCTTACTTATTTATATTGCTTAGGTAAAAGTACATAGGAAAAAAAAAAAACACTAGAAATTCAAAAGCTTTTTCAGGGACACCCTCAGTCTATGATTTCTGAGACTACATGTAAGTGAAAAGTCCAAATTGCAAAGTCCAATTGCAAAGTGTACAGCTATGAATAAATTCACTTGAAGTTAAAGTTGACAGGAATAATATTTCCTCCAGAAAATGCCCTCAGTTATCTCCTTAGTTGAGATCTGCTTCTATGGGAAGACTGGAGGGAGGATGGGGTTATGGGAAAGCAAGAATCTGAACAAGTGACCACCCACACACCAATTGTGCCTGGAAATCACAATGAAAGCTTTCTATAAGAATTTTTCCACATTTTTTCTAATATGTCTGAGAAAACTATTTTTTTTTCTGTCATTGGCACATCATCATTTAAATAAAGCTCTGAGAAAGTGTCCTAGCACCGGGGAAAATAGACTAGGTTATTTTCTATTCTCTCCACATCGGTGACCTCTTAGCTTTCTGTTTACTTCCTATAAGCCCTCAAAGTCTCCCTCCTTGTTCTTGTCAAATATTGAAAATAACCCTGATCCTTTTCCCTCCTTATATTCAGGTTCACAACTGAATGCCAATCATCAATCCGCAGATAAGTGTCACAAATAATACAAATGCCTAAATCTAATGTAAGCTGCCAATCTTGGAGAAATAAAGCTCTAATTCCTACCCTCATATAAAAAAAATAATCTCTTCCTGTATGGCAGAAACCAACACAACATTGTAAAGCAATTATCTTCCAATTAAAAATTTAAAATTTTTAAAAATTAAAAAAAGATTAATCTCATTCTCTCAAAACAGAATCACATGACTTATATCCAGTTGAGCAAATATATTTATTACTATTATGTTCCAAGGGGAAAACATATGCTAAAGCATAGACAGTTGTTCAGAATCAGTAAAAAATCATGCTGAAAAATGCACAGGGAGGACGTAAGAAATAATGTATTTCAGAGAATGAGGATAAAAACATTGCTGACCCAGGGAGATGCTCTACAAGATAACTCATCGTCCCTAGTCTAGAAAGAGACATTTTCAAAGTTCACTTACATATTCAGTGATTTTTTTTAGGTACCTGTTTTATACCAGCTACTGTTCTAAGCTCTGAGAAATAAAGAGCCTGAGACACAATGGAGAACAAGTACGATGAGAAAGGAGCTCTGACAGAAAGGGTATTTTAAGCAGCTTAATGTCAAAAGAATACTGGGCTGGAAGAGAACAGAGTGGCAACAGACATTCTTGAAGAGATAAAGAGGGGCAGTGTCATGGAGTTTTATCTCCATGTATGCTTAGCCACTCAGTCATATCTAACTCTCTGCAACCTCTAGGACCATAGCCCACCAGGTTCCTCTGTCCATGGGATTCTCCAGGCAAGAATACTGGAGTGGGTTGCCATTTCCTTCTCCATTGAGCAAGGTGGGTGGCAATGGGGAACAAAGTTGAAGTAACTGTGGATATTCATATTTTTTAAAATTAAAACCAAAGTTAATTAAAATATTTAAATGCCAGTACAAAAGAGTAAATGACACAGAGGAAAGGTTACAGATATTCAAGTGTTTCTTAAGGAAATATACATGTGTGGCAGGGTTATGAGAAGGCTGCTGTGGAGAATGGTAAGGAAAATAAAATAGGGAGACTTGAAGAATTAGCAAGATGAGACTAAGATGGGAGATCACAAATTTATTATGGTACTAGTTTTCATTTTTTTTTTAATTTTCACTAGCATTCAGTACCCCAAGTGAAAAAGCAAAGCCAGGGTGCTCAATAGAGAAATGGTAGATTTTGTCAGATATAAAAGAAAAGAAAAGAATACAAAGGAATAAAGATCTGGTTGAGCAAAGAGTTATTTATTTAAGTTGTATACTAGGCCTTGCCTGAATAGTATAGAAAAGGTGAATGAGAAAAAAATCATTGGAAGAAAAGAAGGTATGTCAAGGTACCAGAGACTGGTGGGAGGTAGAGAGAATTAGGTGATGACTGCTTCATGATTCATTATCTCAAACATGATAAATTTCAGGTAATATCAAGATCCAGACTGGAGTCATTGTCCAGTGGTTAACTTGCAATAGACTGGTATGTTAATGAAGGTAAGGTGGCCAAGGAATTTCTGTAGGGTACTGATTGACTTATCTACCTATATACTTTTATTAATCATTATCAGAATAGGAGATATAAAAAACTGTCATCCAGATTTCTAAATTTGAAAGAGTAATAAAGAAGATGACAGATGATAGCAAAGGCAGTAGGGGATGATAAAAAGCAAAGCAAAATGAAACAATGTATCTCAGATGAACTGTTTTTTATGCCATACCCTGAACTGCTGAAAGGAGTCACACATTGAGTGATAAACAGCAATTTACTACTATCATTATAAATTGATTACTTAAATGCCCCCCAATATAATCCAGATTCTAGATTTCTCTTATCATAAAGTCTCCAGCACTGTCAAAAAACTTTAAACGTTCTCCACTTTGTACAAATTCTACAAAATAAATTTAAATTCCAGAAATATCCTCAATTTAGCACTACAAAACATGCACACCTACTCAGATTGCTCTTCTCCTCCTTCCTTTCCTCTTTCTTTATAGAGAATGTTACTCGTGGTCCAAGTCACCAATTCAATGCCACATTCTGTGGTATCCATCAAACATCCCTTTAGCTTCTACATTTTAATTATTTCAACATCTCATAGTTATGTAAACATGCTCAAGAATCTCCCACATTAGAAAAGAAAAAGCTTCCTCAAATTTATATGATTCTTCAGAACCAGCCTATCTTTTCTCAAAAGCTTTGTAGACAGACATGTAGAATGAGTCACTCTATCTCCATTTCCTGAGCTCCTACTCAATCCTTAACACATTTTTTATGTGGGCTTCACCCCAATCACACGACTAGCTAAGTAAGATCAGCATTGAGCCCCCTGTGTTCAAATCCAAGGATTTTTTTCTCTTTCCACTCCTCATCTTAACCTATCAGCAACATCTGGCAGCTATGAATACTTCGTCTTTCTTGTGGGAGGTTTTTCTCTGGTCGTTGGAATACCACAAATCTCTCACTGTTTTCCTCCTCTGTGATGATTCATTTTCCTCTTCACAATCCCATCTACTCCAATACACTCAAAAATATTAGAATTCATCAAGATTTGTTCCCTAAATTATCTTCTTTCTCATTCTACATTATTTTCTCATGAATTGCTATCTATTTCAAAGGAATGAATTACCATCTGTACCACAAAATTTATATATCTCTTTCCCTGTTTGCTGCTCTCATCTCTTTATTCATGTAACCAACTGTTCACTCAAGAGTTGTGCTGGATGAAAGGAATACAGGTTTCCACATGAGGGTAAAAGAATAATGATCTCTTGTGAGTATATCCTTGTGAATACTTTCATTGCCCTTTTATTTGATAAATTCCAAATTTTCCTCAAGACCCAACTCAAACTCTAAATGACCTGTGATTAATTTCTTAGTGTCTTATTTCTTCATCTCCTATAGCAATCAGGTAATCCTCTGCATCTACTTTTATTGCTGCATGCAGACCACGATATTATAACTTCTACATCTATGTGTCTTCCTGCAACACCCAATTTAGAAGCTACTTAATGTTAGGGCCAGATTCTATTTATAATTTTCTTCCCAGAACTTACTAATCTGATGTATGGTAGACGCTTGAAAATTAGAACAACACATTGTGTTCTGGGGTTTTCAAGTATATATTAATAGATACTTCCATAAAGAGGGATTCCGTGATTAAATAAGGTCAGAGAAGTTTGTACTAAATCTCACTCCAAGAGAATCTAACACACACTTGCATCTGAAGAATTGTAAGACATCCTTAATATAGAAAACTATTTAACTTTGCTTAATGTGTAGATGGGCTTCTCAGGTGGCACAGTGGTTAAGAATCTGCCTGCCAATGCAGGAGATGCAGGTTCAATCCCTGGGTCAGGAAGATCCCCAGGAAAAGGAATGGCAATGCACTCCAGTGTTTTTGCCTGGAAAATCCCATGGACAGAGAAGCCTGGCAGGCTACTGTCCATGAGATTGCAAAAAGTCAGGCACAACTGAGCAACTAAACAACGTTTAGATAAGGAAAGCTTTCTTTCCCTTTTCTTCTCTTAAAACACATTGGTATTTCTCAAACAATTTTTCCTTATTTCTTGAGATAGGATTTTAACTTATTAGGATCAGCAAAACAGATGTCAAAGACCCAAGGGTGTGGCACGTCCTCTTCACCCACGATACTCATCAACGTATAACTCCTTCAAAAGAGCTCTGACACTCCTTAGCAGAAAAGAAATTTTGATCAACAAAGTACTACCTTTCTCCAATGGCACCCCACTCCAGTACTCTTGCCTGGAAAATCCCATGGACAGAGGAGCCTGGTAGGCTACAGTCCCTGGGGTCGCGAAGAGTCGGACACGACTAAGCGACTTCACTTTCACTTTTCACTTTTCACTTTCACGCATTGGAGAAGGAAATGGCAACCCACTCCAGTGTTCTTGCCTGGAGAATCCCAGGGACGGTGGAGGCTGGTGGGCTGCCGTCTGTGGGGTTGCACAGAGTCAGACACGGCTGAAGCAACTTAGTAGTAGTAGTATACATCAAGTCTAACAGATTCTTAGTGTTTCCTTTTTTTGCAAAGTTATTAATTTCAAGAATTCAACCAATAGAATAGGAAAATTATTACAGCCACATTGAAACCATTCTTTGGGGTTTTTTTTTGAAAGTGTGCTTATAAAGCTAATACGGGCTTCCCAGGTGGCGCTAAGTGGTAAGGAACCCAGCTGCCAATGGAGGAGATATAAGAGATACAGGTTCAATTCCTGGGTCAGGAAAATCCCCTGGAGGAGGGCATGGCAACCTACTCCAGTATTCTTGCCTGGAGAATCCCATGGACAGAGGAGCCTGGCAGGCTACAGTCCATAGGGTTGCAGAGAGTCTGACATGCCTGAAGTGACTTAGCACACAAAGATAATATAGTTACCTCAACACCAGCTGTGCCACCACGCAGTTATGCAGGTAGTTTGAATGATAGAAGCATTGGTAGCTCCAAAACAGAATCCCCATTTGAAGCTCAAAAATCTTACCACTTTACTCCCACAAAATGCTGTCTAGTACACTTTGGATAGAGCACATTTAAAACCAAGGACCCAAAACAAAACAGCAGCCCTCCGTGAAAAGCTTCTATGCTTTGCTTTCTTCCATGTGTTATAGGGAAGGAACCTCTACTTGCCAAACAGAAAGTTCTGACATATGGCGTGGCAAATAACATTATATAACAATAAAGGACCCATCCTGGTAATCAGAACTCTTATTAGAAACAACAGGATCACAAAGTGACTCATCAGCTCGTGTGCTCTCTCCCGATTCTAGTAATTTGGGACAAGTGTGGGGAAGTTACAAGTTGTTTATGTGCAGCCCAAAATGACAGGCAAGAGAAGTTACTAAGCAACATTAAGTACTTGCATTTTTCTCATCTTTAAAAGCTGCCACGAGCTGAATAATCCTGTAATATAAAGGTAAAGGGAAAAGCAATGTGGGAGTCATGTTTTTGCCTGAATGAAAATGTTTTGCTCAATAATTCTGAAATTCTGATTCACCATGAGTTCATCTGTCTTGGTTTTAAGGATTATCTCAGGTGTATAATCCCCTTCTATTCACTGTGAACACCAGAAATTTGTTCTATAATGAAAAAGAAAAAAAAGAAAAAAAAGGGAGTGTGAAGGGGAGTAGTTCTTATGGGTCTTGAAACCAGTTTGTCCTCCAGTAAATGGGATCTTTGTTCTCTAGCTTTTTTTTTTTTTCATAGCATGTATTACAACAATAACAACCACAACAATAAATCATGCCCTGGTGTCTTTGTTTAATGTATCTGCTTCCTGTTTCTCTCTCAATGAAATGAGTTCAGTACTGTAGGAACTTGTCTATTATTTTCCACTGCCTTCCCTGAGTCTGGCCCAGTGCCTGACAAGGACAGTAGCCCCTCCATGACTGAGAGATGAAACAGAATCCAGTGTCATGGTATTGGGAGTTGTGTTTCTTAAGAAGATGGTTTTAATAATTATGTCTACTGAACCTTACATTTCCCAGAAATAGCTGAGTGTTGCTGACAATCTCTACCACATATACTACAAAGAGCAGGCAAGTGAGAATTCCCCAGCTCTTATGTCTTTTGACAGCAGCAAAGGGATTCCTTGGTCAAAAGCCCAGGAAGAACTTTTCCTTATATTCTCTGTCTCAGCAAAACAACTTGCTGAATAAACTACAAACTCATCTTTTGTGCTTGAAGTCTGTTTTCAGGTCAAGGATCCTATAATGCTTTTGCACAGCACCTCTCTTTCTTCCTCTTTCCAGTTCATCTAATTCAAAAGGAGCTGATCTAGGGAGTAATCAGTCTCCTCACAGAAGAGGTCACATTTCCCAGCAGGCTTGGGTATAAACAGCAGAGTAGTCAATATCAATGAAAACAAAATATCATTCTGTGCCTTAAATGAATGATGTATGTGTGTTAGTCGCTCAGTTGTGTCCAACTCTTTGCAACCCCATGGACTGTAGCCTGTCAGGCCTCTCTGCCTGTGGAATCCTCCATGCATGATACTGGAGTGGGATAGCTGTGACTATATTTTTAAGAAGAATGAAATTGAAAGACCTCTTATTATGATTCTAGTTAAGAGGAGGTGAATTAAAATTTTGCCAGCCACTCTATGGGTGGTGTTTACATGTGTTATTTAAATGATCTGGGTTAACTGTTACCATTTTTAATAATTCAATAAAAGCCTTTTGGGAAAAATAAAAAGAAGACTCTCTATAGAGAATGTTGATTATAACGTTTAATAGATTTTATGAGTCATATTTTTAAGAATATAAAACTAAGATAAAAACTACTTTTAGATTTAGATTTTATTTCAAATATTTTCTCTGTTATTGATACTTCATTCTTTACCTGAGACAACATCCCCAAAATTAATAGGAAATAATAAATAACTAATACTTTAAATATTTATTATGCGCCTTCTGTTCTCAGACCCTTACATGATTAAATCATTTAATTCTATGAAGTGGGTATCATTTTCATTTATCCCTGCTTTTCAAAGAGAAATCTAAAGCATAGAATTTAACTAACTTGCTCAAGGTCATCCAAGTAGTAAAGGTTTGCAGCTAGGCAATTTGAATATAAAATGTAAGTTTTAACCCCTATATCGTAGTGGCTAAGAAGGGAATAATGAAATTCAAATGAGCATTGTTGCATGTTCAGAAATTATACATGGAGTCAACTTCTCCACATCTTCAAGATGAATCATCAAACTATGATATGAGCTAAGATTCTTTCAACTTAATTGTAATTATATTACAAAAGAAGGCCTAGCCACCTCAGTGGGGTAAGCTTATCCAGAGATTAGTCTGTTGACAGAATTTCAAAGAGATTTTAAATAGCTACTGCACTTCTCATTCAGTCTGTCCTTTTCCTGGTTATTATTTAATATTTCATAACTAATTCATGTGGATTAGAAAGAGACTGAAATAGAATCATTTGACCTAAGATGATATTTTTAATAAAAATATTGTATTTTGGAAAGCCTTATGTGATGTCCATCTAGTTCACATTGTTATAATATTTACATACTTACTGAAAGAAATTTTAAAAATCATTTAACAAGTAAAACCCAAATTATCCCATAAACAAAAAATGCTTCTTTTGGAGGAGGAGAAATGGGGATTGATTTTCCCCCCATTATCCAGCTTCCCTTGGGGCTCTGATAAAGAATCCACCCACAATGCAGGAGAACTGGGTTCTATCCCTGGGTTGGAAACATTTCCTGGAGAAGGGAAAGGCTATCCACTCCAGTATTCTTGCTTGGAGAATTCCATGAACTGTACAGTCCATGGGGTCACAAAGAGTTAGACACAACAGAGCAACTTTCACTTTCACTTTCATCCATTTCTTCATTTTTCTCTAGTGGTAGGCAAGTTTCTATCGTCTGGTCACAGATATGACTCAATATTTTTGAGCAATGACTGAATCAAAGCCTCAAGACTTTTCCTCAAAAGAAAAAAAGAGTTCAACAATTTATAAAAAGCACCATTTTGCAACTTTATTGTCCCACAGAGCAAAACATTTTTAATGGATAATTTATTCTAATATTTGTTTTCCCCCTTAAAAATACATTAGTACCATAAACTAGATATCATTAAAAATTTCAATATTATGATTTGGAAATAAGTATGACATCTATCATATCGGAAAACATTATCTCCTATGTTCTAGATATGCAGTTCCAGACAGGGTGAGAAATATCTTGTGAGTAATTTTATAATAATTATGAATTCAGTGTATTAAAATATACTACATGGCTCAGACCTTGCAACTTACAACTGAAAGACTATTCTCTAGCCTTTTTTTGCAAAGGGTAAAGCCTGTGAAGGGCCTCCCTTGTGGCTCACCGATGAAGAATCTGCCTGCCAATAAGATCCCCTGGAGAAGGAAATGGCAACCCACTCCAGTATTCCTGCCTGGAGAATACAGAGGAGCCTGGCAGGCTATAGTCCATAGGGTCGCAAAGAGGCAGACACGACTTAGTGACTGAACAACGACAAAGCCTGTGAAAGGGACTATCTATTTTTTTCATAGAACTGAATTAGAGCTTTGAATTCAGTGTACCAAAAGTGTAACTTATTATTGAACTCCAATAATGTATTAGACACTATCTGCAGCACTGAAGTCCCAGAGATGAAAAAGGCTTGGCTTCCTTAGATAAGATTATTTCAACCTTCTCTGGCATATTCAATTTTAAAGTCAAGCACACATTTCAGTGGAACCATTGAGAAGGACAGTGGGGCCAGTGGTAAAATACAAACAGAATTCAAGAAGGTCATGATACTAGAGCAGAAGATTAAGAGATACAGACGCATCATCACGTAAAACCTAACAGACTGACTGTATCCAGAAAGAAGTTATAGACAGAGATAGCCTTCTCCAGGGGATCTTCCCGACCCAGGGATCAACCCTGGGTCTCCTACACTGCATACAGATTCCTTACCATCTGAGCAACCAGGGAAGCCCAAAAATAGCCATAAGCAGAAACGAAAAAGATGAACAAGTAGCTTGTAACATGCAGGGTCATAACAAACCAGTGATAAGCTTTTGGTTAAAAGCATGGGCTCCAGAGCCAGACTGTCGGGTTCCCATCCCAGCTGGATCCTAATCTCTAACTGTGGCTGGTAAGTCAATTAACCCTCTTGTGCCTCAGTGTTCCCTTTATAAAATGGAAATGATGATGATAATAGGATTATCCCATATGAGTGTTTTCAAGATTTTATGCTCAAGATGCTTAAACAAGCAACTAGCATGTAGGAGGCACACAATAAAAGTTACTGCCACCATTTTTAAAATATGAGGGCAAGAAAGCCAAGGCACCACATTCAAAAATCAAGCCTTGAAACTAACTCTATTCCTAACCTCCACCAGCAGTATCACAAATGACAAAGAAAACAGAAAGAATCGGGGCTGACATCATGAATGTGTTTGCAAAGCCCCATCACCATACAGATCTATGACAACAGCTCAGTAACATCACCTTTCCTTACGGAGCATGTATATTTATACACTGATTTTGAAGATGACAGCTTTTGTGCTCCTTAATCTGTAGTGACTGGCATATTGCCAATAAGAAATAACTGAGTCAAGGACATTGTGTTTCAAATTTAAAATGCAATCCCTGTTACAAGGCAAATTCTTCATTTCCAATTGTTGACTCAGATAATACTTAAAAAAAAAGAATTTCAGCTGTTTAAATTTAGCATGCTGAGAAAGACCAATCTTAAAATATTGTTTGGCATTATGCCCATAACATTTTCATTTTATTCCTTGTTAGTATTTGTCTTCTGTGATGAGACGACAAATGACAGTAATCATGTTATTCTCCTTAACACTTCAAATTTTACCTAAATGAACCATTTTGCTTTTATCCTCACCAGTTAAAGATGGTCTTTCATTTCCTGGCAAATTTTCAGAAGGTGATTATGCAAGAGCCAGTGATATTTCCAAGTACTGTTTTACCTCTTCGGTCATCATCTGGTCTTTCTCCCTACTTTTCTTTGAATCATCATCTTTACTCTTAAACACACATACACGCACACACACGCAAAGGAGATTATCTGAACACAAGGCTACTCTAATTTTTATAATCAGACCTATTTAAGGAGACATTTTGATTCTCTGCTTTATCTGGGTCTTTAAACATCTCCACCCCACACACAGCCCGAAGAGGTTGTTTTTAAAAGTTCCTCAGAGCACAGAATCTAGACAAGGTCTCAGCCCAGCCTCCAACCATGTGATCTCCTTATTTTACTCCCACATTAACTCCATCATCTTTCTTCCCAGCAAAGATGCCCTCGGCTTCATTTTCATGATTCATGAAGCCAGAGCAGAACACTGAAATTGGAATTGTAAAGTACGCCAAATTTGGTTTGGGGGTCAATTTAGGTTCCAATTTAAGCAGATTCAATCTTGGGTATCAGTAAAGCTGAGAGTTCTCTCTTGACTGATATAATTTTTCAAGCACTCTGAGCCCATACCATCTGCAAAACAATAAGTTCATTCCACTTGATCCATGGTAGAGTACTGTTGTAATAAAACAAAGTGACAAAGTGATGAAGAGTTGGAGCTAGTCACACTTGAGGGCTAATCCAAGCCCACCATTTACTAAATATGTTCCTTTGGTAATTTACTTATTCCCTCTGGGGCTGAATTTCTTATAAATGGGAGAGAATGCCATCTCTTACCTGTAGCTCTTATCCCATAAGTGAGAAAACATATTCAAAGTGCTTAACCTTGGGAAGGGCATGACAGGAGAAGGTACAAACGACTTGGTTTAAAATAAATAAAATACAAAGATGTAATACACAGCTCGGGTTATACAGCCAACATTTTATAATTTTTCAACGGAATGCAATCATAACAATACTGAACCACTATGTTATACACTTGAAACGCATACTGTAAATTGACTACAATTATAAAGCAAACAAACAAAGTGCTTAACCTGAGTCCTGCCATTACCGCACTCACCGTAACCAGGAACTTCTGATGGGTTACACCGTGAGAAAACCACCATACATGCAAATAACTTAAGGAGCTATCAAGGAGTTGAACCTACTTCACAGTTAATACCTTAAGGATGAACAGGTGGGTGGGATGCTTACTGGAGGTCATATTTTGTGTTGGTGTTTTGCAAGAGAAAGAAAATGCCATGGATGCAAGAGGAACATTAGGAAGAGGCTTCTCCAACATCTTGTCTAGAGCTTTCTCCAGGCAGGTGCTTCTAAACTAAAGGCATTACTCTTGTAAAGAGAATAATGCTAGAGTACCAAGCACCCATAAGTACAGTTCTATTCCTGAGGCCAGCCAGGAAGAGAAGCACCCAGGAAAGGATATTCTTAAAATATCATTTCAAGCCTAGATATCAACATCACAGTCATGATTGGTAGGCAGAATTAGATTGAGGGACCAGATGATCTTCGTCTGGCTTGTCTGGCCACAACGCTTCCTTCTTTCACGTGTGCAAGGAAAAGCATGAGTCACAGGATACTTGTCTAGTTCAGACTCTGTTCCAAGAAACCTTACCAATGGTTTAAACTTTAAAATAATTATTTTATTCCAAAAATGGCTTTGAAAATCTTCTCGTCGGATATAACACGAGGTTTGTTTACCAATAGGACAACCAAAATACCAAGCAAAGGTATTCCCCAAACTCAATACCACCTGTCTAAGTTTTTTCTTTAAAGAAATCCTGAAGGCCTCCTATTCAATCTAAATTCTTATCAATTTCAACCAGGCTCTCAGGCTGATTTTTATTCTCTTTAGCTAAATTATTGAGGTTCGGGTAATGATTTATTCTAGAGTTATCTGGGAACTACTTATAAACTCACAACAAACATTATTTTAGTCTTTGTATAGATTGTTTTTTCTTTTTTGCTAAAAACTTTAAACACCATCATGCATGCACTATCATAACAAATATATCCCCTGGATTATATTTGACTTTGTGATGTAAGTTTTTTTGCACTGAGAAATTATGTATGTCTGGAATGGATTACCTCCAAAAAGCTGGATATAGCAATAAGAACACAAATATACCTGGAGATCCCTAAGATGCATAAAGTTATTAAATTATATTCAAAATATGTTTATAATAAAACATGATTAGGTGGTTAGAGAAATATTGATAAAACCGAAAACTAAAATATTTGGAGATATTAAAAGAGATATTTCTCTTTTAAAACTATAGTAACATAGTATTGTCTTCAAGGATCCTGTAGCTAAATCTAGTTTTTTTGTGACATATTCTTTCTGCTTGAGAGAGTCCCCTTTTTTTCTCCATTATAAAAATCTAGTCAGTGTAAAAGAGGACCTGGTTAGAAATACCCCAGTGTTCTTAGATTATTCCTGGTTTCCTTTTTGAAAAAGACCTTTCATGTTCTGCTTGTATTCGCATTCATTTGGTCATTTGCTTTACAATGAGCTGACCTGTTTCTACATCCTTTTAAAAGTTGGTTATCTGCAATTTGAGCAACCAGTAGAAGTCATTTTTTTTAAAAAAGTTTTTTAAGCCTCAATTTTTTTGGGTTTTTTTTGCCGTGAACACAATGTTGCTTGGATCTAAGTATAAATCCATGTACGTAATAAATCAACACTTAGAAATTTCAAAGAAGGCACCGTTTAGCAAGTGGAAGAGATTATTGCAGTAGTAAGAAAGTGGGGGAATCCTGTACCCACTAAAGAGTACTTGAATGTTTCTCACATCATCAGTGTTGCCTCAGGTTGTTGCCTAGCAATTATTTAAAGATCTACTTCACGTCTTAATAAAGTAAATCAAAGACTCTTGTTTTGTTTGATGGCTTTTGTACAGGTTAGGAATAAGTCTGGAATGAAACTTAATTAACTGGGCATTTGAAAATCTAAGCCAGCCTCCTCACAAATTTTCTGTAGAAAATGCAAGCTGTTATGCATTAGTAACTTTCAGAAGCCCACTCTTGTAAATAAATCTAGAAAACGCATTTACCAGTGTTGTTGCCGAAAATCACCATAAACAGGGTGCTTCCTGCAGACCTACCCGACAAGCAGTGTCCGTAGGTACCTAACTGAGAGTAACTCGGTTACAGCCTAACTAGGACAGAAGTCAAAGAGACAAACCGATTCAATATCTCGTGGAGAATCCAAAGCTCTGCTTTTCTAACTTTCCTCGCCATTTCTGGTCAGCTTCCCTTCCCCCCGCACCACATACCCAGAAGCCACTCAAATTACCAACCGTGTTGAGCTGAACTTACTGCAGTGTGATGCAGGCGAAGGCTGGGCACAGCTCTGAAGCCAGAGCGACTGCTTTTCCGGAGAGGAACCGGGACTCGCCAGCTAACAGGATCCCTTCCAATTCACACGCTCCGCTCAGTCAGAAGGCTCCCTCACAGCTCGGCTTCCCCAGAGGAGTGGAGCTTCAAGAACTCTGCTCACAGCATCTCCTCCTCTCGACTTCCACCCCCCTTCCAGAACACCCAGCCCAGTCTAACTAGTGTCTGAGAGATGGAAATCCACTTCCAGTCAACAACACGGGCTGCCGGCAGCCTCCCGGTTCCTGACAATTTGCAACTCAAAAACCGCGGAGGCTGAAAGCTGGAGGTTTCCGGATCCTCAAAGTCATCTTTGGCAGCCCCCCTCCCCACCCCTCACTCCTCCCACTTCCCTCCTCCTCTACCGCGGCCGCCTCCAGGCTCCCACTAGGTATCACGAATGATTATTTTATTATCCATACCAATAAGCATCAGGAGGAATTTGTCAGAGATGAAATACCTGTTGTCCATGACTAATGCTCTTCTCTCATGTCTTTGAGTCCTTGATTTATAGCGAGATGCGTTGATATTGAAGTGTGTGTGTGTGTGTGTGTGTGTGTGTGTGTGTAGCGAGGAGGAGGCGATCCACTCAGCGGCTGCAAGCAACAGCCTTGCCTATCTCTGGCTGCCGCTTCTACAGCTGCTGTTGTTACTACTGCTGTTGGACCTCAGGGAAAATGAGACAGGAGACGGTGCTCTACAGCTATTTAACTGCTGGACCAGTTATAAGACAAGGGAGGAGACTGGACAGGTATGAGTGGCTGTCGTTGAAGCACTGAGCTTGATTCACGGCAATTACTACCATTCAGAATACAATTCCCCTCCAACAGGAAAGCTGATACCTGTCTGTCTCTCCCTTCAGCCAACTAAAGTCCTTGATGGGTCATTGTTCATCAATGACCTGCCTAACCCACTTCTAGAAACTGTAGCAGCTGCACACTCTTTCTATATTCAGACTTGGTAACCTGGGAACAGGTGATTGGGGGATGGATGAGGATGAAGAAGGAAAGGATGGGAGAGAGTAGGCGAATATTAAAAGAGTTGTACATAATTGTAGGTAATTGTCTAACCAATTAGGGCACAGGTAAAAATGAAAGTTTTGTGTTATGTATATAAAATAATGAATTGGTGGGTAATAAAAATATAAGTCAGTCAAAAAAAAAAAAGCCTGTTTAACAAAATGTGTGCAAAGCCAGACAGCTATTAAAGAGTGTGTTTACAGCTTAAATGCAGAGAATGTTGATATACATGCCCCTGGATGTCTCTCAGCTCCGCTGTGATACATCTACTGTGATTTCAATGTGTTAATAACACTGTCGGCTACAAATTCTGGTGAAACCTACTGGTTACCGCTGTCTATGAATGTTCCCTTTCTCCTTATTGGCTGCTCGTTCCCTGCCCTGTTATATCTCGAGATTATTCTCACACAAGGTGATACGCAGCAGAATTTATAAATTAAAGAGGGTCTCCAAACCCCCCAAGACTAGAATACTTCTTAATGACTAAATTTATCTGCTATAGTCTGTCTTCATGTTCTTATTCTGTAATAGGATGGGAGACTATGAACACACACATGCACGAGTGTGCACGCATACATCTTAATTGAATATTACTTTTAATCCTCTTTCAGCATTCAATTTTCTGAACTAAAAATAAACTTAATTATTTTTTATTTTATTGGTAATGAACACCTTTAATTATCTCTACCTTGCTCTGAGCAATTTTCATATTTGCCATACATTTTCCCAGTTGTTAGGGATTGTAGAGTCAGGATTAAATTGAACAGATGTTAATGCAAAGAAAAGAAAAAGCCCCTGGAAATACAACAGGGAACCCAGAAGGAGGGAAGAAACCCAAAAGGATTAGACAGTATATCTTTTCCTGATCTGTTTACATTAGAAAAATCACTGCCTTTAGCAAAACAAAGGCCAGTTAATGTTCAAAGCATTTCTCAATTATCCAATAAATATCAATTTTACTAAACCAACACAACTACAATTGTAACAGAAAAAAAAAAAGTTTTCTTTTAAAAATCATGCAATACAGTAAATTCAGAGTATCTACAACTTTTCAAATGTCAAATTCTAATGAAAACTGATGCCAAACAGCCACATATTTTTGCCTCAATTTCTTCCGTGGTGTCTCAGATGGTAAAGTGTCCGCCCGCAGTGCAGGAGACCCGGGGTTTCATCCCTGGCTTTGGCAACCCACTCCAGTACTCTTGCCTGGAAAATCCCATGGACAGAAAAGCCTGGTAGGCTACAGTCCACAGGGTCACAAAGAGTTAGACACAACTGAGCAACTTCACTTTCACTTTCATTAAATAAGTATCAAACAACATGCAACTGATATTACATAGATAGATAGCCAATGAGAATTTGCTATATGACGCAGGGAACTCGAAGGACCCTGTGACAACCTAAGGGGTGAAATGGGGTGAGAGATGGGGTGGAGGTACAGGAGGGAGGGGAGATATGTATACCAGTGACTGATTCATGTTGATGAATGACAAAAACCAACACAATATTATAAACCAATTATCCTTCAATTAAAAATGAACAAATTAAAAACATAATAAAAAATGTGAAGAGTAACTCCTCATTTCATATACAGTGGAACCTAAGGAACTAGGCAAAAGTAGTGTACATCACTTAAAGACACATTTGATACAGAGGCTAACTTTATTCCAAAGTGATGTGATGTGAAAGTTATCCTGCCTTTCAAATCCCATAGTTTAGCAATACGACGGGGGTGGCAGGGGTTCAGCTTACTTCTACTCTCATTTTAAAAGTCAAATATATTTAGGAAGAGTAGTTACATTGTAAACATTCTAGAGAGAGAGAGAATTTCTTAGATATCTTTATTACAGACAAACAGGAAACTAAAGATCCAGCCTAGATAGAAAAGTAAGAACCAGGAAGAATTGAAATAATTGATCATGAGCACTTAGTTTGGCTGGCTTTTAAAAACTTGCTTACAACATTAGTGAGATTTAAAGAAGAAACCACTTTCTTAACAAGACTACCACACAATCCCCAAGGTTTGACAATGGAAGAAGAAAAGTTTAGGTTGGGGATTGATGGCTGATCCTTATCTCTGAGCCTTGCAACTCAGTATTTTCCATTTTGGAGGAAAACTTAAAAATAACTGCTTTATAAACTCATGCTCATTTCTCTAAGATGCCTCTTGGCCCCCAGTTCTAAATTTTCAGAAACTTCATAAGGATCATTGTATACTTAATCTAAAAAGATAGTGATAGAAAAATGAACTTGTCCTATAAATTTCCATTAGTCAAAAAAATCTACAATTTATGGGACTACCGAAAGAAATAATTTCTTAACTTTCAACTAAATCTCTTTTGCCATAGAAACATGTACTCTCAAACTAAATTCAGTGATTTAATAATACTCATTCACTGCAAAGAAAAGCCAAAGGTCAGTAAACCTACAATGGCAGAAGTCCTGTTTGTTTAGCTCGCTCATGTATCTCTGGAATCCATCAAAGTGCTTAAAATATGTGTATGCATAGTAAATAATTGTTTTTTTTTTTAATAAATGAGAAAATGAGTCAATGAATCAGCCTATGAATGCAAGGCATTGGAAAGATAAGTGGACAGGGAATAAAGATGTTTAAATTCACCCAGCCCTTACTCTGCTGGTAAATAACTGTGGCACTTTAGGGAAGTGACTCACTTCTTGTGGTTTCAAGCATCCTTTCAGGCGTATCACTCAGACCCCACAGAACTGTAATAAATGCCTGTCCCCAGTACTTCTCCAAAATGGTTTTTCTACTACACAAATTCAATCAATAAAATTCCCTAAAATCTCATTTCCTGAACGTTGTACAAACCAGTAACAACAGGACCCATATAATCTCTAAGAAACACATGGTTTTCTCCCACTTTTGACTCTTAAATCTGCAAATGGTCTGGTGAATACTGGGCCAGATGCTTAAAGAAAATAGGATGTTACACACTTAAATGTGTCTTTCTAAAATAATAGTCCTGAATCAGTGATTACAAGCAAGACCTTTGTTGACCTTCTACAAATAGAAATAAGATAAATCTTATACAAACAAAAAATTATGAGAAGCAGAGCTTGAATAATGTAATACCATAGATTACATACAGTAAATATAAGTCCATGTTCAATCACAGACTTTTATGTAAACTGGTATTTAAAAACACCTTGTCATGTTAATTTTATTCAACAAACATTTACTGAATATCCATTTACTGCAAAGCATTGGAAAGACAAACACAGTCCAATTGCATTTAAAGGACATATGGCCCCATAAAAAATGTATTCCTACTTTGTAATTAAACTTTTTTGACTTAAGTATATTATGATTTATAAAAATAAAATAGTTCAAACTTATATCAAACATGATCTAAAACCTAGCCAAATTTGACTTAGATGATGAAAGGAGAGCTACCTCTTAAATTGAGCAGACTGTCACATGGGGAATATTCCACTGGTTTCCAATCCGTGAATCAGTAGATGTAGGCTGGGAGGTTGGGGAAGATCCAGAAAAGATACAATCTTATGGAACTGACTTTAAAAAGTAATAATCACAACATGCTGGCTATGGGCAGGCCCTTTGACCTTATCTAGTTCAATTTTCATATTTTATAGGCTAGAAACTAACATCTTATTTCATCATGGTTTATTGCTTGGAAGGTTATTTATCGGTTTCTCCACTGTGAAGGAATAGCACAGTGTTAGAGACTGGAGTACCAGACCATCTTACCTGCCTCCTGAGAAACCCATATGCAGGACAAGAAGCAGTAGTTAGAACTGGACATGGAACAACAGACTGGTTCAAAATTGGGAAAAGAATATGTCAAGGCTGTATACTGTCATCCTGTTTATTTAACTTTTATGCAGAGTACATCATGCAAAGTACCAGGCTGGATGAAGCACAAGCTGAAATCAAGATTACAGGGAGAAATATCAGTAACCACAGATATGCAGATGACACCACCCTAATGGCAAGAAAGTGAAGAGGAACTCAAGAGCCTCTTGACGAAGGTAAAAGAGGAGAGTGCAAAAGCTGACTTAAAACACAACATTAAAAAAAATGAAGATCATGGCATATGGTCCCATCACTTCATGGCAAATAGATGGGGAAATAATGGAACCAGTAATAGACTTTATTTGCTTGGGGTCCAAAATCATTGTGGGTGGTGACTGCAATGATGAAATTAAAAGAAGCCTGCTCCTTGGAAGAAAAGCTATGACAAACCTAGCAGCATATTAAAAAACAAAGACATCACTTTGCTGGCAAAGATCCGTATAGTCAAAGCTATGGTTTTTCCAGTAGTCATGTAAAGATGTGAGATTTGGACCATAAAGAAGGCTGAGTGCCGAAGAATTGATGCTTTTGAACTGCGATGTTGGAGAAGACTCTTGAGAGTCCCTTGGACAGCAAGGAGATGAAACCTGTCAATCCTAAAGGAAATCAGTCCCGAATATTCATTGGAAAGGCTGATACTGAAGCTGAAGCTCCAATACTGTGCCACCTGATGCAAAGAACAAACTCACTGGAAAGACCCAGGTGCTGAGAAAGACTGAGGGCAAGAGGAAAAAGGGGCGACAGAGGATAAGATGGCTGCATGGCATCACTGTCTCGATGGACATGAGTTTAAGTAAACTCAGGGAGAAAGTGAAGCACAGGGAGGCCTGACATGTTGCAGTTTATGGGGTCACAAAGAGTCAGACACAACTTAGCTACTGAACAACAACAACAACATGTACATTATCAGGATCTCAGGAGAAGAAAGAAATGGGCAGAAAATGCAATTGATGTAATAATGGATGAAAATATCCCTTCACTGAGATGTAATCCACAAAATTAGAATATATTTAAAGTGTACAGTGTGGTAATTTGAGGTACATATACATTATGAAAGAATTCCCATTACCAACTTAATTAACATACCCATCACTTCATGTATCTGATTATTTTATTTTTGGAAAACACTTAACGCTTCTACTCTCATAGCAAATTTCTATTATAAAATATAGTTTTACTTACTATGTCACCATGTTATGTATCAGGTCCTCACAATATATCCATCTTAAAAATGAAAGTGTGTATCCTTTTACCAGCCTCTACCTAATTCTCCCACTACTGTTGATAGTTCAACTATTTTTTTAATTCCATATATAAATAAAACCATGCAGTATTTTTTTTCTCTTACTTATTTTACATAGTTTAATCCCCTCCAGGATCACCTATATTATTAAAAACCACAGAATTTCCTTCTTTTCAAGGCTGAGTTAAATATATATATATATATATATATATATATATATGTATGTATGTATGTGTGTGTGTGTGTCCCGGGTAATTGCAGAGTGGTGGAGGCCACAAAAAGGAGAACGCTCCTTTTGGATCAACACTGTTGGCAGGTGATGGGTGGGACTCACAGTGACCTCACAGCTGTCTCTTGCAGCTAATGCTCCTGCCTAGAGTGAGAGCTACTCCCTGGTTCCCAAAGGGTACCCACCAGAGGACACAGAACAGGATGTCTAGAATGAAAAATGCAACTTAGGCTGAAGGGCAAGGAGAAGCAGATGCTCTGCAGTGGCCAGAGAATGTTTGCATGCTGAGGTGGAGGTGCATCCTGTTATGTGGGTGTGGGCGTGGGAATAATGGCTTCCCTGGTGGCCCAGACAGTAGAGGATCTAACTACAATTCACGAGACCCCAAGTTTGATCCCTGGGTTGGGAAGATCCCCTGGAGAAGGGAGTGGCTACCCACTTCAGTGTTCTTCCCTGGAGAAGTTCAAGGACAGAGGAGATGCATTTTCTTTATTCATTCATTGGTTCACAGGCACTTAGCTTGTTTCTATAACTTGGCTATTGTGAACAATGCTGTCATGAACATGGGAGTAGAAACACTCAGGATCATGACTTCCTTTCCTTTGGATATATATGTATACACACACAGAAGCGAGAATCTGGGATCATACAGTATTCTGAATTTTCTGAGGAATCTGCATACTGCTTCATACAGAAGTCACATTGATTTATTTTCCCACCTACAATTCACGAGTTCCCATTTTTCACATCCTTGCCCCCATTTAGCTCTTGTCTTTTTTATAACAGACATCCTAACAGGTGTAAGGTACCATATCACTGTGGTTTTGATCTGCTCTGATCTATGTTATTTTCTTCCTTCTACTAATGAGCTTAGTTTGTTCTTTTTTTTTTCTAGTTCCTTGAGGTCTAAAGCTAGGTCATTTATTTGAGATCCTTCCTTTTTCTAAATGTAGGCATTTATCACTACCAACTTCTGTCTTCCAACTGATTCTGCTGCACCTCATAAGTTTGGTATGTTGTGTCTCCACCTTCATTTATCTCAAGTTTTTTTTTTTTTTTTTCATCCAGTTGTTGTTAAGGAGCATGCTGCTTAATCTCTACATATTTGTGAATTTTCACTTTTTCCTCTTGCAGTTGGCTTCCAGATGTGCTTGAAAAAGATGCCTGATATGATTTCAATCTTTTTAAATTATTAAGACTTGTTTTATGTTCAAGCTGGTTTTAGAAAAGGCAGAGGAACCAGAGATCAAATTGCCAACATCTGCTGTATCATCGAAAAAGCGAGAGAGTTCCAGAAAAACATCTATTTCTGTTTTATTGACTATGTCAAAGCCTTTGACTGTGTGGATCACAATAAACTGTGGAAAATTCTTCAAGAGATGGGAATACCAGACCACCTGATCTGCCTCTTGAGAAACCCGTATGCAGGTCAGGAAGCAACAGTAGAACTGGACATGGAACAACAGCCTGGTTCCAAATAGGAAAAGGAGTACGTCAAGGTTGTATATTGTCACCCTGCTTATTTAACTTATATGCAGAGTACATCATGAGAAATGCTGGGCTGGAAGAAGCACAAACTGGAATCAAGATTGCCAGGAAAAATATCAGTAACCTCAGATATGCAGATGACACCACCCTTATGGCAGAAAGTGAAGAGGAACTGAAAAGCCTCTTGATGAAAGTGAAAGTGGAGAGTGCAAAAGTTGGCTTAAAGCTCAACATTGAGAAAACTAAGATCATGGCATCTGGTCCCATCACTTCATGGGAAATAGATGGGGAAACAGTGAAAACAGTGAATTACTTTATTTTGGGGCTCCAAAATCACTTCAGATGGTTATTGCAGCCATGAAATTAAAAGACGCTTACTCCTTGGAAGGAAAGTTATGACAACCTAGATAGCATATTCAAAAACAGATACATTACTTTGCCAACAAAGTAATGGTCCATCTAGTCAAGGCTGTGGTTTTTCCAGTGGTCATGTATGGATGTGAGAGTTGGACTGTGAAGAAAGCTGAGTGCCAAAGATTTGATGCTTTTGAACTGTGGTGTTGGAGAAGACTCTTGAGAGTCCCTTGGACTGCAAGGAGATCCAACCAGTCCATTCTGAAGGAGATCAGCCCTGGGATTTCTTTGGAAGGAGTCATGCTAAAGCTGAAACTCCAGTACTTTGGCCACCTCATGCGAAGAGTTGACTCATTGGAAAAGACTCTGATGCTGGGAGGGATTGGAGGCAGGAGGAGAAGGGGACAACAGAGGATGAGATGGCTGGATGGCATCACTGACTCGATGGACGTGAGTCTGAGTGAACTCCGGGAGATGGTGATGGACAGGGAGGCCTGGCGTGCTGCAATTCATGGGGTCGCAAAGATTTGGACACGACTGAGTGACTGAACTGAACTAAAGACTTGTTTTGTGGCCTAACATTTAATCTGTCCCAGAAAATGTTCAATGGGCATTGTGAAGAATGTGTATCCTGTTATTGTTAGAATGAATGTTCTGTGTATGCTTGTTACATCTATCATGTAGCCTAAGTCCACTCTTTCCTTATTGATTTTCTCTCTGGATAATCAACCATGATTGAAAGTTGGGTATTGAAGTCCCCGAATACTGTACTCCTGTCTGTATTTCTCTTCAGATCTGTTAATATTTTCTTTATACAATTATGTACTCTGACATTGGGTGTATAAATATTTATAATTGTTATATAATCATGATGAATTGACCTCTTTATTATCATACAATGGCCTTCTTTCTCTCTTGTTGCCATCTTGGCTTAAAGTTTATTTTCTTTGATATAAACATAGCTACCTCTGCTTTCTTTGGCTTGTCTGCATGAACCCTCTTTTCAGTAAATCACCTATCCCCTTTTCACTAAGATCATTTTCTAAAGATTTATCTTAAAAAAAAAAGATTTATCTTGTTCTTTTGTTTAGAACATATTCCTATATTTCTTCCTTTCCCTTGCCTTTCCAAGTTGGTTTCTGAAAATTAGATAAGACAGCCACCTCTCCTAATCTTGACACACTGCTCTCTTGTAGGAGACGAAGTCTATCAGTCAGTGCAGTTCAAGCTCTGGGTTTTGTCTCAGTCCTTTGTGATTGTCCAAGCTGCAGTCTTTGTTCTCAGTGGCCCCCAGTATTTGAGGGTGTGCCAAGACCTGTCAGTACACCAAACGGAATGCTTGCAGCCGGCACCTAGCAGGGTATCTAGCAGGGTAATTAGAAGCCAGATCCTCAAGTATCAGCTGGAAAAGTATGCAGTTAAGCCTCCACCCAGGAAAAACTAGGACATGGGCAATTTTGCCTGTTTCTTCTGTGTTGAGTATGGGTGTATAATCACGGTGCGGGGGTGAGGTACTCCTGTTCCCATTTAAAAACTTCTTGTTTTTAAATTAAATTTATTTATTTTTAATTGAAGGATGATTGTTTTACAGTATTGTGTTCGTTTCTGCCAAACATCAACATGCTAACACCTGGTTCTTTAGAAGACACAGACACATGAAAAGATATCCTGTACTCATGGATTCTAAGAATTAATGTTTGAAAGTGACCATTCTACCCAAAGCAATCTATTGATTAAATGTAATCTCTATCAAAAATCCAATGACACTTTTTACAGAAATAGAAAAAGTCCTAAAATTGGTGTAAAATCACAAAACACTTCAAACAGCCTAAGCAATCTTGAGAAAGAACAAAGCTGGTAGCACACTTCCTCATTTCATACTGTGCTTTGCTAAGCCGCTTCAGTCGGGTCCAACTCTATGCGACACTATGGACTGTAGCCCTCCAGGCTCCTCTGTCCATGGGATTCTCCCAGCAAGAACACTGGAGTGGGTTGCCCTGACCTCTTTCAGGGGACCTTTCCGACGCAGAGATCAAACTTTTGTCTCTTATATCTCCTGTGGGCTCTTTACTACTTGTGTCACCTGAGAAGTCCAAGTTCCTTGACTTTGTTTCTGGCAAAGATTTTTTTAGAAATAATATCAAAACACAGGAAACCAAAATAAAAAGTGGACTTCAAGAATCTAAAAGCTTCTGCACAGCAAAGGAAACCAACAAAACAAAAGGGCAACCTATGCAATGAGAGAGGATATTTGCAAACCGCATATCCAAAAGGGTTAATATCAAAAATATAAATGACATTTACATTACTCAACAACCAAAAAAATAATAACTCAATTACAAAATGGGACAAAGATGTGATAGATATTTTTTCAAGGTAGACATACAAATGGTAACAGATATATGAAAGAGTACTCCACATCACCAGTCACTAGGAATATGCTAATTAAAACTACAATGATGTATTGTCTCTCACCTGATAGAGTGTCTCTCATCAAAAAGACAAGAGATTGCAAGTATTGGTGAGGATATAGACAAAAGGGTACCCTGTGCATTGCGGGTAGGAATATAATTGGTACAGTCAGTGCAGAGACTGTATGGAAGTTTCTAAAAAATTAAGAATAGAATTATCATATGACCCAGAACTTCCACTACTTCATATATATCCAAAAACTGAGAAGAGGATCTCAAAGAGACATCTGCATCCCCATGTTCATGGCATCATTATTCACAATAGGCAAAATATGGAAACCTGAGTGCCCACCAAAGAATGAATGGCTAAAGGTGAAATGTGTATGCACCTATATTACATACATATGGTGGAATTTTATTCAGTGATGAGAAAGGTAATATTGCCATGTTCAACAACATAGAAATCCTTTGATTTGTATACATGCATTAAATCATCACAATATACACCTTAAATATCATAATTTTACATGTTGATTACACCTCAATAAGGCTGAAACTTTAAAAAATTTAAATAAAAGCTATGAATTTATATACAAAACAGAAAGAGACTCACAGACACAAAATTAAGCTAATGATTACCAAAGGGGTAATCATCGAGAGGAGTGATAATTTAGGAGTTTGAAATTAACATATACACACTAATTATATATATATATATATATATATATAAACATTTCAGAATCTTTTGTTGACTATGATGGCTACTCCATTTCTTCTAAGGGATTCTTGCCCACAGTAGTAGATATAATGGTCATCTGAGTTAAACTCCCCCATTCCAGTCCATTTTAGTTCACTGATTCCTAAAATGTTGATGTTCACTCTTGCCATCTCCTGTTTGACCAATTCCAATTTGCCTTGATTCATGGACCTAACATTCCAGGTTCCTATGCAATATTGCTCTTTACAGCATCAGACCTTGCTTCTATTACCAGTCACATCCACCACTGGGTGTTGTTTTTGCTTTAGCTCCATCTCTTCATTATTTCTGGAGTTATTTCTCCACTGATCTCCAGTAGCAAATTGGGCACTACCAACCTGGGGAGTTCATCTTTCAGTGTCCTATATTTTTGCCTTTTCATACTGTTCATGGGGTTCTCAAGGCAAGAATAATGAAGTGGCCAAAGAAATGCAATGCCAAAGAATGCTCAAACTACTGCACAATTGCTCTCATCTCACATGCTATTAAAGTAATGCTCAAAATTCTCTAAGCCAGGCTTCAGCAATACGTGAACCGTGAACTTCCAAATGTTTAAGCTCATTTTAGAAAAGGCAGAGGAACCAGAGATCAAATTGCCAACATCTTCTGGATCATGGAAAAAGCAAGAGGGTTCCAGAAAAACATTTATTTCTGCTTTACTGACTATGTCAAAGCCTTTGACTGTGTGGATCACAATAAACTGTGGAAAACTCTGAAAGAGATGGGAATACCAGACCACCTGACCTGCCTCTTGAGAAACCCGTATGCAGGTCAGGAAGCAACAGTTAGAACTGGACATGGAACAACAGACTGGTTCCAAGTAGGGAAAGGAGTACATCAAGGCTATGTATTGTGACTTATTTAACTTATATGCAGAGTACATCATGAGAAACGCTGGACTGGAAGAAGCACAAGCTGGAATCAAGATTGCCGGGAGAAATATCAATAACCTCAGATATGCAGATGACACCAGCCTTATGGCAGAAAGTGAAGAAGAACTAAAAAGCCTCTTGATGAAAGTGAAAGAGGAGAGTGAAAAAGTTGGCTCGAAGCTCAACTAAGATCATGGCATCTGGTCCCATCATTTCATGGGAAATAGATGGGGAAACAGTGGAAACAGTGAATGACTTTATTTTGGGGCTCCCAAATCACTGCAGATGGTAACTGCAGCCAGGAAATTAAAAGACACTTATTCCTTGGAAGGAAAGTTATGACCAACCTAGACAGCATATTAAAAAACAGAGACATTACTTTGCCAACAAAGGTTCATCTAGTGAAGACTACGGTTTTTCCAGTAATCATATATAGATGTGAGAATTGGACTATAAAGGAAGTTGAGCAATGAAGAATTGATGCTTTTGAACTGTGTTGTTGGAGAAGACTCTTGAGAGTCCCTTGGACTGCACGGAGATCCAACCAGTCAATCCTAAAGGAGATCAGTCCTGGGTGTTCATTGGAGGGACTGATGTTGATGCTGAAGCTTTAATACTTTGGCCACCTGATGGGAAGAACGGACTCATTTGAAAAGACCCTAATGCTGGGAAAGACTGAAGGCAGGAGGAGAAGGGGATGACAGAGGATGAGATGGTTGGATGGCATCACCGACTCAATGGAGATGAGTTTGAGTAAACTCCAGGAGTTGGTGATGGACAGGGAGGCCTGGAGTGCTGTGGCCCATGGGGTCGCGAAGAGGCAGACATGACTGAGCGAACTGATATATAAACAAAAAGCAATGAAGGGCTTAATGTGTAACACAAAGAACTATACTCAATTCTATAATAACTTTAAATGGGAAAGCATCTGAAAAAGAATACACATACACACACACACACAAATCACTTTGCTGTATACCTGAAACTGACACAATATTATAACTATACTTCAACTTAAAAAACAAAAGCAAAAGAACAAAACAACTCTGCTGTAGTTCTGTTGGAGTTGTGAATGCAAGCTCTATTGGCTGTCAGAGCCAGGCGATCTGATGGTCACACCCCTCAGGTGGTTGTCATAAAAACTGGGACCCAGGGTCTTTAAATGAGCTATTTTCAGAAAGATGTTGGTGATCTAGTTTTATTGTTAGAGTGCAATGGAGGAAGGAAGCAGTGGAAGTGCCCACTGGCTCCTCTTGACATCATGGAGAATCACAGCTTGCTCCTAGACACAGGCAAATTAGACCTCAGAAAGGAAGCATCATGTGAAGCATGTAATAAAATCCCTTCCAAGTAAAGACTGAGAGCATGGGCATTTTTGCCTGCTCCTCCTGTGTTGAGCCCCGGGGTGATAATTTGGTTAGTTCTTGAGCGCCTGTTAAGAACTGCTTCTTTGTTTTCTATAGCCCAGATGGTTTTGTGGACATAAGCCCCTTTGACTTTCAGAACCGTCCCTCACATGGAAGCCTCAAAAGTTGGTCCATTGAGGTGCGCTTCAAACCATTCACTCCTCAGAAAGAAGCTAGGAGTTAGGGGTTCCCTCCTAAGTATACGGCTCCGTGCCAGGAGTGGGGTTTCTGGGGAGAGGATGTCTCAGCTTTTTCTACCCACTTTGATGTTGGTATTTTCTCATTCACCTGAAGTGGAGGAGTCGCTCAGCTAGTTTCCGGGTTTCTCTCAGCTCTGTATTTGTAGCTATGCAAGTGGTGCCGCCGTGAGCTGCTCCTACAAGACATTCGGGAGCCTATGTTGCCATCTTGGTCCCTCTCAAAAAGAGGATAATAACAGCACCATAGAGGGATTTAGAGACTCAAAGCATTCTGCACATGGAAAGCACAGAGCTCACTGCCTGGCAGGGTTCCACATGCACTTATGCACCTGTATGCCTGTGCATGTATGCACCTACACATCCACACAGGCATTCACACATACATGCACATACACACACTCACACACACACACATGCACACACATTCACGCACACACACAAGAACTATCAGTCTTATGATTATTATCTCTCCTCCTCACTGGAGGTTAAGGTTTAAGTAAACGGCTTTCCTGTTATTTAATTTACTTTGAATGAATAACAATGTAGAATCTGCATGATTCACTTATGGGCAGCAAGCACACCACTAGTATGACAAAAGACACTTTTTAAAATCACACAGAACTCCCCCTCTACTTCAAGGATGGTAAATGGTGCTGTAAAGAGGTCTGACAGAACAAGTGATAATACGAATTACTGAAGAAACAGCTCAACGAAATTTTTTAAAGCATCCACACTGTGTGAAGTCCTGAGCTATACACATGGTTAAGCATTACAGAAAATACAGCAAAACATGATTTAAAGCACAAAATAGAAAGCCTATGACAGAGAAATTGGAGTATTGAAATTGAAGTTTTACATGGGAAATTAGCAGTCTAGCCATTCATTTGACTGTCTCCATGATAGATGTGGATTACCCTGTAATTGATTTAGCAGTGGTCATCCACTGAGTGAATCCCAAGACAATTCCTGAAAATGGTCATATTTTATATTGTATGGTCCCACTTTATTAATTGGACCAATGACTTAAAAGAAGACAAAGCATACCTATTCTGCAATGACTGGTTTTTTGTTACTAAGAAACCAGATAGGTGGATTTAAATAATTCTCTAATCCTACAACAACATCCTTGTCATTCTCCCTAACACTCTAGAGCTATTTGTTTGTCTTTTCCAAGATTTACAGGTCAAATTGTATGTCTATTGTATTTGTACATGGCTTACAAACATAAAACACTCATGTATACTTATGGCTGATTCATGTTAATGTATGGCAGTAAACAACACAATATTGTAAAACAATTATCCTTCAGTTAAAAATTTTAAAAAGAGAAAACACTCAAAGATTTTTCAATTGCACTGATATGGACTTATAATAAATAATCCTTTTAAATGCAATTTTTGAACGGGAATACCTAAGTCTTCATTTAATAGCTGAATATTTAAAAGCAAATATGGGATTCTCTTATAGCTCTGTTAGCAAAGAATCTGCCTGCAATGTAGAAGATCCAGTTTTGATTCCTGGGTTGGGAAGATCCCCTCTGGAGAAGAAAATAGCAACCCACTTCAGTATTCTTGCCTGGGAAATCCCATGGATAATTTCAATCTTATTAGCTTGATAATTTATAGATACTTTAGCTTTAAGCTATTTAACTGGTTAAATGTGGTTTACATTACTTAAGTTTAGGAAAGACGGCCATAAGATGAAATGGCAGGGATTTCTGACTAGGGGTAGAGGTTGAAAGGCTTTCTATTGTATCCTTTATGTGATTTAAACTTAAATTTCTATTAAACTGAAACTTAAATTTCTATAACTTCTAGAGTGGCAGGTAACCTGGGAAGAAGAGCCTGTATTGAAACCTGTAACAGTAATCATGCCCACCTGCACTATGCATTGACAATGTATATAATACAGGTTGTTTCAGGTGAATTTAACAAAGCACTTTGTTGAAAAGACAAATGCTATACAATCACGAAAATTTTAACAAGATTCATTACCTTTATCTTCACTACTATGAAATCAGCCATCTGTATGATATTTGAAGTTAGTTTGAGAAACTTAGGATGTATCTTTTCAATGAAACTTCTCAGTCCCAGTGAGATAAATATTTACCAAGAGATAAATATAAATACGAAAATATTGAGCACATGCACAAAATAGAGAAGCTCATTCTAAGTCTTAAGTAAATTTCTTTTCTTAAACTGAACTCATTTCTTTGTGATGGCTTTCTATGATTTTTTTGCATCCCGTTTGAAGGAGGGGAAAATCACACCCCAAGCAGCTATGCCTATTAAGGCAAATTCATTTCTCCCTACAGTAATTTCTTCTCTTCAGATTGTAACTATTTTTAAATGTCAGATTCTCAAAACACTCAGCGTATAGAAAGATCTCCTGAAAGAGGGGGTGTTCTGGTGTCCTGTTATCTTTTTCTAATCATTCTTAACAATTTTTATAATCTTGCCATTCTTATGTATATCAATATCAGGTATACACTGCATTATTGGGATTCAGCCTTGTAGTTCTTCTTAGAGTAATATGAGGAGAAACACAACAGTATTTTTCATTGCGGATTTACTAAATAATTATAAATATACCCAACCCACTGTTTAAAACTAAAATTTCTTCACCAATATGAAAAATTAAATTTGCAAATGGGCTTCACTACATGTCAGCCTACAAATAAATTGCATAATTAAAACAGACAATGACTAAATATATTTTTAAAAATCAGTCACTTTTCCTCAGTTGGTATGACCTGAATTCCAGGCACTGTATTTGTCCTGGATGATTTATCTAAAAATGGTTTTTGAGGTTGAATAGTTCCATGAAGTACTGGCTCATAAGCACTTCTATATCAATGGGAATTGACGTCAAATGCTTACGGGAATGTTTACACCTATTATGATAATCCTGGGAAGCTGTGATGTTATGATAATTTATACAAAAAAAATTATGACATTATTTTAAAAGCTACAGAAACAAACACCTATAGTAAGCAAATTTTTTATTGGAAAGATTTATTCAAAAATACATTTTTAAAAAGCTTTATAGCTTTTTAAAAAAGCTTTATGTTAACTTTTTGTTTCCTTTTCATCCACCAAAATATATTCATGTTCAATAAGAAATCATTTTCTTCTAGGCACTAATCTAAAAGTTATGTAATACACAATGGTACCTCATTTAACAATCAAAACTATCTCAAAAGGCAGATAATGTTGTGATTTCCAGTTTTCAGATGAAGAAACAAAGCACTGAGTATCTAATTAATTCATCCAAGGACCAAATTCAGTGATGAATGGTGAAGGGCCTAGAACTTTATAATGTGGCTCCAGATGTTATATTCTTAACAGCTCTGCATTATCATTTCTCTACTTATAACAGGGAAGTATCATTTAAGATATGAAATTAAAATGCTGAAGGCAATACAACAGACAACTGATTAATCTATGTTTAATCAGTACAGGATGTAACTAATATTTGGCAACATCAATAATTTATATTAACACTAAATTACTTAGAAGTAGATTTCTTGACAATTAAAAATCTTAATTAAGCTACATTTCTCAATTTATTTCAAGCACATGCATATTTATTGTAACTGATAATTTGTATATATATACATCATACCAAATTAAAGATTAACAGAACCATTAATTTATGTGTTTTAATAATCTTGTTAACTTTAAATGCATGCATGCAGTGGAACAGGCTAAAATAGTACAGTTACTCTGTGGGCTCACCCTCATTACACAATAAACTCAGTGAGGAAAAGACGCTCATTTGCCTTTGTAGTTTTAGTTCTTTGAAAAAAAACTGAAACTAGAAACATGCCATAATTATCACAGTATCAATAAATGTGTCTGTGTGAGGATCTGTCCAAATGCTGAAAATACTTTAAGCAGTTGATTTTACATTCTGCTAAGTCACTTCAGTCATGTCCAACTCTGTGCGACCCCATAGACGGCAGCCCACCAGGCTCCGTCCCTGGGATTCTCCAGGCAAGAACACTGGAGTGGGTTGCCATTTCCTTCTCCAATGCATGAAAGTGAAAAGTGAAAGTGAAAAGTGAAAGTGAAGTCGCTCAGTCGTGTCCGACTCTTAGCGACCCCATGGACTGCAGCCTACCAGGCTCCTCTGCCCATGAGATTTTCCAAGCAAGAGTACTGGAGTGGGGTACCATTGCCTTCTCTGTGATTTTACATTATGTAAATGTTATAGCCACGTGTTGAAAAAGAAGTATGTGTTCCTTTTGAGGGCTTAGGATAATTATTAATTAAATAGTGCATTTGTTGTTTATTTGCTTAATATTTGCCAATGTCACTTGTAAGCTCTATGAGAGGGAGAATTCTAATTTTTCTTTTCTTTTTTTACTATTACAGCTTCAACATGTAGCTCAATGTCAGATAGTCACTAAAGTTTAATGATTTATTAATTACTCACATCTAAATAAAATTAATAAATTCAAGAAGAGGTAGTAAGTCTTTTTGTTTGTTTGTTTTCCTTCAAAAACCACACTGTCTTTTCCAAGTCTCAATCATCTGATAAAGATGTATATGATTATCTGAGACTTTCATGAGTGCTTTAAAGTACATTGTAAGCACCTGTGTACTAAAAGCCAGAGAACTTAAACTGCAGCAATAATTGTATTTCATTTAATCTAAGACGGGAGACCAAGGGTGTCGAAGTAAAAGTGAGAGTACTGGTGGAGGTTTAAGTCGTGTCCGACTCAGTAAGTGATTCAATTGGTGGGCCATTTTTCTGTTATTTATTTTCTGACTTTATTTATATAACAATATGTTGGAATGTTGTTGCTCAGTTGCTCAGTCATGTCCTACTCTTTGTGACCCCATGGACTGCAGCATGCCAGGCTTCCCTGTCCATCACCATCTCCCAGAGCTTGCTCGAACTCATGTCCATTGAGTCGGTGATGTTATTTATATAACAATATGTTGGAATGTTGTATGACACTAAAATAGTATATGGAAGCCATAAAAAAAGAAGAGGTTGGCTATCAGGCTAAGATCTTCGGGCTATATTCAAAATATATCTGAGTTTTGATTTTTGGACTTGTTTTAGTTTCTGTTTACTCCTACTTAGCTCTACTTTCCTGTCTTCTGGTAACAAACTCTGATTTTCCTTTGGATACAATTTTGTTGGATGGTAAATAAAGATACCTTGTTCCTAATGTCAAGGGAACGAACTTAATCCAGTAGCAGTCTCTCACTAGAAATTTAAGTTTCCCAAACTATATGAAGATATTACAGTTGATAAACTTCCATAGAAACATCCTCACATGTTTTTGTCTAGATCATCAAGTCAGCCTGTTTTCTAAACTTTCTTAAGCCTGGGCCTATTGTGGTTTATTTAATTTATGAACCATTTTCTATTGGTGGAATGATACTATCTTGGGTCAAGTAGCCAGGATCTGTTTCACTTGTCTGCAACAGGAACATTAGCAGTTGATCAAGCAATGTTGAAACACTCAGAATGTGCTTCAGAAGAATGAGTTCATTGGGAGAATGGTTAGGATGATTCATTTGGTGATAATAAGTAGAATGGACTAGAATAAAAAGAGACAAGCACCAGGAGAATAATACAGGAAACTATTGAAAACTTCACATGAGAAGCCAGAACTGTTTTAATGAAGCTAAAATGAAAAATATTTAGTGTTATATAGATTCAGGGAAGCCTGGTATGCTGCAGTCCACAGGGTTGCACAGAGTCAGACATGATTGAGCAACTGAACAACAAGTTTCAGCCACAAAATTCATCATTTTTCCCCCTAGATACAAAAGTGAAAGTAACGTCGCTCAGTCGTGTCTGACTCTTTGTGTCCCTGTAGACTGTAGCCTACGACGCTCCTCCGTCCATGTGATTTTCCAGGCAAGAGTACTGGAATGGGGTGCCATTGCCTTCTCCAGAGGATCATCCAGATTCAGGGATTGAACCCAGGTCTCCCACATTGTAGGCAGATGCTTTACCTAGATACGAAAGTAGAAATAAATAGATGCCAATGCCAAAGCTAAGTATTTTAGTGGAAACCGATTATCTGGGGCTTCCCCCAGTGGTTCAGCAGTAAAGAATCCACCTGACAATCCAAGGAGCAGTAGGAGACACGGGTTTGATCCCTGGGTCAAGAAGATCCTCTGGAAGAAGAAATTGCAACCCACTCCAGTATTCTTGCCTGGAGAATCCCCTGGAGAGAGAAGCCCGGTGGGTTACATTCATGGGGTTGCACAGAGTTGAACATGACTGAACATTGCCTTGTCCGCTTCCTCACCATTATCACTCTCATGATTCCAATGGTGGCTTCAGGCTTATTTCTTTTGTAGAGTGCTAAGTGTCCTGCACACGTGATGGCCCCACACTTCTCTATGTCTTTCCTATCTTCAAACCCTCTCTCACATTGCCTTGTTCCAGAATCTCTTCTCTGTTCCCTTTAAGTTGCTCCTTCTTGTTTTGAACCACTTTCAATGGTCACTACTCTCATTTCCCTAATAATACACTATTTCAGGCGTTAGGGTTTTCCTTGAGACTCCCACCTGACACAGTCCTCTTACTCAGAACAAATGACCTTGTCTTCCACTTCACCAAGAAAGCTGATGCTGTCATGCATTCTGCTCAGCTTCAGCCAATCTTACACATAATGTTCCAACATATGGATCAGTGAGTCTTCACCCCACCATGTGGTCAGTCACATTCACACTCTTACTCGAAATGTCATCTCTGTTCTTTCAAGATTGGTCCCCCTGGGACCTTTTTTGTTTTGTTTGATTCAAGCAACTCTTTCACATCGAGTTCAGGTTTCTACTTCTCTAGAATACATGAAACTTATCCTCTCATACATAGCACCTGGGCACTCAGCAATGTTTGTACTTTTTACCTTGTATATAGAATGCCTATTAGTTTCCCTGTTACTCCAACTAAAACATGTAACTTAAGGTTGCTGCTGCTGCTGCTAAGTCACTTCAGTCATGTCCGACTCTGTACAACTGCATAGACGGCAGCCCAACAGGCTCCCCCGTCCCTGGGATTCTCCAGGCAAGAACACTGAAGTGGGTTGCCATTTCCTTCTCCAATGCATGAAAGTGAAAATTGAAAGTGAAGTCGCTCAGTTGTGTCTGACCCTTAGCGACCCCATGGACTGCAGCCCACCAGGCTCCTCTGTCCATGGGATTTTCCAGGCAAGAGTACTGGAGTGGGGTGCCATTGCCTTCTCCGAACTTAAGGTTAGGCATCATATTGATCATAATATTCATTATTTTTGCATATGAAAATTAAGCCCTACATGTTAGAAATGGTGTTACTCATTATAAACACTGAGATGAATGATACACACTTTCCTAACATAGAGAGCTCACCAAGCAATTCAAAGATTACAGATGAAGGCGATAGCATTAGTAAAAGTAGGAGAAGGAGAGTAAAGAAAGGTATGAGGTAGATCAACCAAATCAAATAAAAATGGGAAGAAAGTGACATGAAAATTTTCATTAGGTGCTTGATATTTGAGGAGAATTTTTAAGGATGAAGTGATAAATGGAAAGAAAAAAAGACAGTCTCTTGACTCAAAATGTTACCTTTGACATATAAAGAGATTAGAACTTGTCATTCCCATCCTCACGTCAAGACATATCGGAAAAAATGGAAATCAATGACTTTTCTTATAACTATTAGAGATCTGAGGTCACAAGGCAAAATATCATTCAAAACTAGAGAGAACAGCAAATATAGAGAATCACAGTGGTAACCAGCTTAGCAGTGGCAGAAGCCGTATATTTTGGGGCTTTGTTGAGCATACAATCATCACTGTGTATTCTTGGCAGATAGAACCTTTTTTCATTATGTAATGGCTCTCTTAGTATCTAGTAATTCTCTGTGTTCTGAAGTCTACTTTATTTGATATTAATATAAGTATTCCTGTAATTTTCTACCAATATCTATAAAGTATATTATTTCTTTCTTTTTTTTTTTTTTTACTTTCAACCTGTGTATGTTATGTTTAAAATAAAATTGCTATAGTTGGATTGGGTTTATTTTAATCTGTCTTTTAACTTGTATTTTGACTACTTGTATTTTAGTAATTATTCATATCTTAGATCTTAAGTATGTGATGATAATTTGTTTTGCATTTTGTTGGTTTCCTCTTTTTCTCTTTTCTTACATTCCTATCGGTGACTTTAAAAGTTTGTTTTTTAAGACTTCATCTTGACTTACTCATAGTGCTTTTGAATATTGATACATTGCATTGTATGTTTTTCAGTGGGTGTTCTAGGTATTACTACATAGTGCTTCAAGGAAACTTTAAAATCTCACTTCCCCTTAGAATGCTTTACTTTTAAAAGTGGAATTTTAAGTTAATGTTCACTAACAATTCTTTTTTAGTTTTCTTTTGTCTGAGAATGTCTTTATTTTTTCTCATTCTTGATGTTTATGTTCATCAAGAATTTGCAGTTGGCATTTTTCTTTCACAACTTGAAAAAGGTCATGTCCTTCCTTCTGGCTTCCATAAATTTCAGATAAAAGGTCTACTATCATTCAAATTGGTGTGTGTGAGTCGCTTCAGTCGTGTCCAACTCTGTGCGACCCCATAGATGGCAGCCCACCAGGCTTGCCCGTCCCTGGGATTCTCCAGGCAAGAATACTGGAGTGGGTTGCCATTTCCTTCTCCAATGCATGAAAGTGAAAAGTGAAAGTGAAGTCGCTCAGTCGTGTCTGACTCCTAGCGACCCCATGGACTGCAGCCTACCAGGCTCCTTTGTCCATGGGATTTTCCAGGCAAGAGTACTAGAGTGGGGTGCCACTGCCTTTTCCTCAAATTGGTGGGTGGGTCCTCTACAATTAATTGCTTGCTTCTCTGTGGTCACTTTTGAGAATTTTTTCTTTGTTTTTAGTTTTCATAAGTCTAGTGATAATGTGTCTTGGATCCCTTTTAAAAATTTAATTCTTCTTTAGCTTTTAGGTTTATAGCTTTAACCAAATTTGTGAAGTTTTCTGCCATCATTTCTTTACAGACTGTTCTAGTCCCATTTCTGCCTTCTCTGCTTCTGAGACTGGATGAGAGGAATGTTAACTTGTACTGCAAATTTAACTTTATTTTCCGGCTGCTTCAATAGCCCCACAAAGAGGCTGTGATAAGCACCAGTGTGATAAGGCTTGCTATTGCTACAAATTACCCCGTTCACTTTCCTATGACTGAGACCTAGTGACATTCAAAGGAACCTATGTAATCCCCTTGCAGCTTCTGTTTGTGTACTCCACCCGACCCCACAAAAGGCATTTGTCCACAGGTCCTTGCTTTCTCAGCTTGCCACTGCTTGGTTGAACCCATTCTCTTAGTACTGCTCCCATCTGGTCATCTGTGGCATGTTGTGACTCTGTCTCTCTAGAACGTGTGAATATGATATCATTAAATTTTTGTGAGTGTGTGTGTGTGTGTGTGTGTGATTCTTTTCTCTTTATCAAGCATCAAGTTTTCAATACAGGCAACTCCTTCCTGTTGTTGGAGTTGTTGGGAGATGGATATATCTACTTAACTCTTTCAAGATGATTTTGATTTTGTGCATCCTGATTTTTTGCAGATGGGGAGGATGGTGGTCTCGTCCACAATGAGTGGAACCTAGGCTCTTTTCTTCTCTCTCCTGTATTGCTATAACAAACACATCACTCGTAGTACTATATCTAGATGAGATGAGCACAAGTAATGGAGTTGCTTGGAATTTTGTGATATCTAATTAAATAAAATTTTATTGCAGAAGTCCTTTCAACTTGGCAGCAAAAATCTATTTAAAATTAGATTTATAAATAAAAGTTAATGAAAATAGATATGCTAAAATATAGAATAAGTCTTTCAAATATTCACTGAGCAAATATTATTTGTCAAGCACTAGTAATTCATAAATGAACATAATTATGGCAACATAAAGATTTATCATATACATAAGAAATGCTAACTATTATATAAATACCTAGTTATCCTAGCAATATGCTAATTATAATCAAGCTTTCCTTAGAATTTTATTGAAACTGTTAGCATCTCAAAATAATATGTTCTTTTCTCTGCCAGATTATAAAAATCTCTTTGATCACACATATTTCTTTGTCTGTTACTGAATTTCTCTGTTCTTTCAAAGCAAACCTTTGTTTCAGTAGAAATATACACAGCCTGGATTAATGCCTTCATTGTTTCAACACACTCTTCTCTATATTCTGTGCTCTATGTGTCATTTAAACTACTCTTAACAATGTCAGCAGGGCCTCCCTGCTCCACTGACTGTGGATCATTGGTAAAGAATCCACCTGCCAATGTAGAAGACATGGGTTTGATCCCTGGGTGGGGAAGATCCCCTGGAGAAGGAAATAACAACTCACTCCAGAATTCTTGCCTGGGAAATCCCATGGGCAGAGTCTGGCAGGCTATAGTCCATGGGGTTGAAAAAGAGTAGGATACAACTTAGTGACTCAACAACAATGATGTCAGCAAGGACTTCCCTTCTATCAAAATCAGCTCACATTTTTGGCTTTATCTGAATTACTAGCAGTTTCCCAAATGCATACCATACTTCCAGATTATCGTGCATTTTATTAATCATACAGGCAAACTTTGTAACACATATGACTTGTTATACCATATCCACGGCAAAATCTCCCAATGCTTTTTTAATTGAAGTATAGTTGCTTGGCATCACCAACGTGATGGACATGAGTTTGAGTAGGTTCCAGGAGTTGGTGATGGACAGAGAAGCCTGGCGTGCTGCAGTCCATGGGGTCGCAAAGAGCTGGACGTGACTGAGCGACTGAACTGAACTGATAGTTGCTACACAATACTAATGGAAATTACAGGTGTACGATATTGTGATTAACAATTTTTAAAGGTTTTACTCAATTTATAGTTATTATAAAATATTGGCTACCTTCCCTGTGTTACACAACATACCCTTACAGCTTATTGTACCTCTTAATCCCATATCCCTGTATTTCCCCTAACCTTTCCTCCCCACACTGGAAACAACTGATTTGTTCTCTGTATTTCTGAGTCAGTTTCTCTTTGTTACATTCACTAATTTGTCAAATTTACCAATGCTGTTCATATCCATTAAGGGACATTCAAGAATTAGGAAACAAGCTAGGCTTTTCAAACATGATTTCTTACTATAAATGGTTACTCATATATCAAAAGGCTAAAGGAAAAATGGGATATAAAAGAAGTAGTTGCAGTCCCTAAGGCAAGAAAAAAATAAAAATATTCAAAAGTATCATCAGAACTGGGAGCTGAACAAAACTACTTAATGATGGGTGAATTTAATTCAGATAACCATTATACTGTGGACAAGAATTCCTTAGAACAGCCCTATACCATTCTTTTTTTTTTTTTTAAACTTTACATAATTGTATTCGTTTTGCCAAATATCAAAATGAATCTGCCACAGGTATACATGTGTTCCCCATCCTGAACCCTCCTCCCTCCTCCCTCCCCATACCATCCCTCTGGGTCTAAGAATTAAATAATGTGTTCCTCTTCAAGATGATGAAGAGCCAAATGCTTTTTGTTAATCCCTCTGAAAACCTTGTTCAAATAACATTTAAAATGAATCTCTAACCCAAGGGAAAAAATAAAACTCAAAAAAGCTTTTTGTAAAAAAATAAATAAATAACATTGAAAGTTAAAAAAAAAAAAAAAAAGAATTCCTTAGAAGAAATGGAGTAGCCCTCATAGCCAATGAAATAGTCCGAAATGCAGTACTTGGGTACAATCTTAAAAACAACAGAATGATCTCTGTTTGTTTCTAAGACAAACCATTCAATATCACAGTAATCCAAGTCTATGCCCTTACCAGTAATGCTGAAAAAGCTGAAGTTGAACAGTTTTATGATGACCTACAAGACCTTCTGGAACTAACACCAAAAAAAGTGATATCTTTTTCATCAAAGGGGACTGGAATGCAAAAGTAGGAAGTCAAGAAACAGCTGGACTAACAGGCAAGTTTGGCGTTGGAGTACAAAGTGAAGTACAGCAAAAGCTAACAGAGTTTTGCCAAGAGAACATACTTATCAGAGCCAACACCTTCTTCCAACAACACAAGAGATAAGGCTACACATGGACATCACCAGATGGGCGATACTGAGATCAGATTGATTATATTCTTTGCAACCAAAGAGGGAGAAGCTCTGTACAGTCAGCAAAAACAAGACCAGGAGCTGACTGTGGCTAAGATCATCAACTCCTTATTGTTAAATTCAAACCTAAATTGACGAAAGTAGGGAAAACCACTAGGCCATTCAGGTATGACCTAAATCAAATCCCTTACTATTATACAGTAAAAATGAGAAATAGAGTCAAGGGATTAGATCTGATAGACAGAGTGCCTAAAGAACTATGGACAGAGTTTCATAACATTGTACAGGAGGTGGTGAGCAAAACCATCCCCAAGAAAAAAGAAATGCAAAAAGGCAAAATGGCTGTCTGAGGAGGCTTACAAGTAGCTGAGAAAAGAAGAGAAACAAAGGCAAAGGAGAAAAGGAAAGATATACCCATCTGCATGCAGAGTTCTAAAGAAAAGCAAAGAGAGATAAGAAAATCTTCCTAAGTGATCAATACAAAGAAATAGAGGAAAACAATAGAATGGGAAAGGCTAGAGATATTTTCACAAAAATTAGAGACACCAAGGGAACACTTTATGCAAAGATGGGCACAAAAAAGGGCAGAAAAGGTATGGATCTAACAGAAGCAGAAAATATTAAGAAGTGGTGGCAATAATTCATGGATGAACTATACAAAAAAGGTCTTAATGACCCAGATAACCATGATGGTGTGATCACTCACCTAGAGTCAGATCCTGGAATGTGAAGTCAAGTGGCCCTTAGGAAGCATCACTATGAACAAAGATAGTGGAGGTGATGGAATTCCAGTTAAGCTATTTCAAATCATAAGAGATGTATGCTCGTATAGTGTTGTACTCAATATGCCAGCAAATTTAGAAAACTCAGAAGTGGCCACAGGACTGAAAAAGGTCACTTTTCATTCCCATCTCAAAGAAAGGCAATGCCAAAGAATGTTCAAACAACCACACAATTGGACTCATTTCACAAGCTAGTAAAGTAATGCTCAAAATTCTCTAAGCTAGGCTTCAACAGTATGTGAACCCAGAACTTCCAGATGTTCAAGCTAAATTTAGGAAAGGCAGAGGAGCCAGAGATCAAGCAAGATAATTCCAGAAAAAAACATCCATTTATGTTTCATTGACTATGCTAAAGCCTTTGACTGTGTGGATCACTACAACTGGAAAATTTTTCAAGAGATGGGAATACCAGACCACCTTAACTGGCTCCTAGAAGCCTGTATGCAGGTCAAGAATCAATGGTTAGAACAGGACATAGAACAATGGACTGGTTCCAAATTGGGAAAGGAGTACTTCAAGGCTGTATATTGTCATCCTGCTTATTTAACTTATATGTAGAGCACATCATGTGAAATGCCAGGCTGCATTAAGCACACGCTGGAATCAAGATTCCCGGGAGAAATAGCAATAACCTTAGATATGCAGATGACATCACCCTTATGGCAGAAAGTGAAGAGGAACTAAAGAGCCACTTGATGAAACAGAAAGAAGAGAGTGAAAAAGCTGGCTTAAAACTCAACATTCAAAATACTAAGATCACGGCATCCAGTCCCATCACTTCATGGCAAATAGATAGGGAAATAATGGAGACAGTGATAGAATTTATTTTTTGCCGCTCCAAAATCACAGCAGATGGTGAATGCCACAATGAAATTAAAAGGTGCTTGCTCTTTGGAAGAAAAGCTATGAGAAACATAGATGGCATATTAAAAAGCAGAGACATTACTGTGTCAACAAAAGTCATAGTCAAATCTATGGTTTTTAGTAGTCATATACAGATATGAGAGTTGGGCCATAACTCTCAGAAGGCTGAGAATGAAAGAACTGATGCTTTTGAACTGTGGTATTAGAGAAGACTCTTGAGAGCCCCTTGGACTGCAAGGACATCAAAGCAGTCAATCCTAAAGGAAATAAACTCTGAATATTCATTGGAAGGACTGATGCTGAAGCTGAAGCTCCAATACTTTGGCCACCTAATATGAAGAGTTGATTCATCTAAAAAAAAGACCCTGATGCTGGGAAAGATTGAAGGCAGGAGGAGAAGGGAGTGACAGAAGACGAGATGGCTGGATGGCATCACTGACCCAGTGGACATGAGTTTGAGCAAACTCCAGGAGATGTGAAGGACAAGGAAGCCTGGAGTGCTGCAGTTCATGGGGTCACAAAGAGTCATACGGGGTGAATGACTGAACCAGGACAACTGTAATGATGACCAAAGGGCTTCTAGGTGGCATGTAGGAACCTGGCTGGGGATTACAGTGTAAGAAGAAGAGGTGAGGGAATACGGTGGGAACTTTATGGGTAATTCTTGGGCCACCTTGGAAAGTGCTAAGTGGTTGTCTCTAGAAGTACCCAATACTAGAGCTGCTACAGTTTGCTGATGCTAAAAAGATGCAGATAGAAGCTGTAGGGAGAAAGACAATCCTTGCTTTTCTCTATCCTTAACCAATAACACACCATCGCTTCCCAGATAGTAAAGAAATTGCAGAAATGGAGTTTGTTGACTCCCATTCCCAATATCACACAGAATACAATAAAATGGGTGAACCTGGCACTGAGAAACAATAACCTCCAGAGGATATTTCACTTAGGATATACTTTAACATCCAGATTAATCAGCTACTTAAGCATCTCCAGGCTTCACTGGTGGCTCAGTGGTAAAGAATCTGTCTGCCAATGCAGGAGACTCGGGTTAGGTCCCTAGGTTGGGAAGATCCCCTGGAGAAGGATCTGACTTAGCAACTAAACAACAACAACACCTTCACCACTTACTCTCTATTAGATTATTCTCTGCCACCTGAATACACTTAAACTTGCCATTATGCATATTACATCATGACAACTCTGTATCCCTGGAATTGTTCTGTCCTCTCTTTATCACTGCAAATTGTATCTATCAATCCCTTAAGTCACTCAGTCGTGTCCAACTCTTTGTGACCCCATGGACTGTAACCTACCAGGCTCCTCCATCCATGGGATTCTCCAGGCAAGAGTACTGGAGTGGGTTGCCATTTCCTTCCCCAACCCAGGGACTGTACCAGGGTGTCCCGCCTTGCAGGGAGACGCTTTAACCTCTGAGCCACCAGGGAAGTCCATCCATCCCTTAGTTCCTATCTTAAATTGATTTGTTTATAAAGATTTTCCTTATCCCCAGAGTTAAATTTTTATTCTTCGCACAGTGCTGGCATATAATCTACGGGAACTGTGTATGCATGAATCAGTTCCAGCTATGTTTGTACCTCTCTCAAGGTTACTACATTCCACCTTTTTTATTTAAGTAATTATTGTGCTAATTTTATGACTTCACAAGTTCCTTCAGGGTAGAAATGATGTCTTACTCATAACTGCAGTCCCCATATGTTAAGTGCCCATCAATTGATGGAATTTCCAAAAGTGATGAATAAAAAGAGAAGAAAAACATTCACATACACACAAACCTTAATTTTAGGAAGGTAAAATTTCAACTAGCTTCAGAACTCAATTTTTTTTTTTCAGTTTTTCTACTTTCTGCTTTTCTGCTCATTAATTATAGTTAATATTTAAAAGAACAAACATACCTCACTTTCAATGGTTCCAGAAGCTTCTCTATTCAATTGAGGTTTGAAAATTACAAGGCACTGCTTTGTTATTTTCTCTTTTATCAATTATGGCACAGAAGTGAAGAACTGGGAAAGGCTGTCTCCTTAACAATATTACATCTCAATGCTTCCTCTCCAGAATCTGCCCCCTGACTCTGTAGAAAAAGGATGCCCTGTCAGTAGTGATTTTTCTTCGTGGCATCACAGAAAATGACGCCCTATCTGATTGCCCTTTCATTATCTTGTATCTGCAGATGATCAATGTCCTCAGGAAAAAGCGAGCATTTAAAGTACCTGTCAGCTCCAGATTCAGTAAGTATGCTTTCAGTGTTTCAACCTCATGAATAATTTCAACTTCCGTTTGATCAGCAGAAAAATAATTTCAATTATTTTTCCCTTTTGACATCTCTAACACTCAAAATTACTAATTTAATAAATCACTCACAGGAGAGGAACAGTACTTCAAAAAGTTTTAATGGCAAATCTTATTTATCTGTATGCAAATATGCTACAAGTATATTTTAATATGATAAATAAGCATTTGTAATAACAATTAAAAGTATGCTATTTATAAATGCAATTATCTGATAATCTGAAAATTATCAATTCTTTGAGTGCAGGAGTGCTTGGCATTCTATAAATTATCAATATGATCTCATTGAATTAAAATTTCATTTTCATTTATTTATTTTCAGTCATTGTTGAGAGATTAAGCTATTGCTTTTTGAATGTGTTGATTGAAGACCACAAAGTAGAGAATTTATAAACAATAGGAAATCATTAAATGCTAATTTTAAGAATAATCAAGAGTGAATTTTTATATATATTCTACCACAATTTGTTCCTATTTACATCTATACAATATAATCTGTCTAATATAATAAATTTTATCATGTAAAAATAATATGCAGAAATGGGTATATTTTTGAATGAATACTCACTTAAACAAATGAAAAATAAAGCCAAACAATTACGATAAGAAATGTCTGTTTCAATCAGCCCCCTTAACTTGATTTAAAATGCCATGTGGTTTATTGATCTGTGCTTGACATCTGCCCAATTTTTTTAATTCAATGACTTTTATCAGCGACTGAAGCAAACAAAAGAAAACCCATACAACTGTATTTCTTTTCCATCATCATTTTCTCTACAGCCTGATGTTACATTTGGAGTCTTGTGGTTCTAAAAGCACTTTACTAATGCTGAGACAAGCCTTAAGCTGCTTTGAGTTTTATTGGATGAGAAAGCATTCACGTGTCATCTTTACTTTGGACATATCAACTGACAGATCAGTGGTGACTAGGTCCTATCTCATTGCAGGCTTTAATGAGCTTGCAAATAGGATGCCAATTGAAAGTGGCTTTGGCAGCCTTATCTGTCTGTGAATTCATGATGTTTTTATAGGAAATCTCCAGAAAGGAAGACAGCCTTTATTGTGAAAATGTGTAAGACAGGTGAGTGTGTCACACTGAGGGTATTTTTTTTAACCAAGGAGAAAAATAAAATTTATATTACATCAACAGCAGGATGAACTCTGTAGGTTTTAAATGAACCACAAAAGAGTCTCAAAGACTCAGTAATACCTCAAATAAGATAATGTCTATCAAGAAATTTTTTTCTAAAAATATCCTACCATATAATTCCAGTCCAAAAAAAATCTTTGTGTAGAAATAATATAATAAAGCTATTACATGCATTTTTTGACTAAAAGTGTTCACATAAAACAGTCACATAAATGTTTATAGTTAGGTTTGATAATCATGAATAAGAGAACTAAAGCCATATGAAACAGAAAATGAGGGAGTCAGTGAATTAGATCAGTGTCCAATATGCTCTTTACAAGACCTCTAAAGTATATTATGTGCAAAATATTCTTTCTTTATGTAAAGCTTTAAGCAGCTAATCACACCGTGAATATTTAAGAGGAAAAACAATTGGTACTCTCTCTGTCTTCTGCTTCCTTTCCTTCCCCTCCCCTTTCCTACTCATCTCTTCTTTCCTTCCTCCTCCTTCCCTCTTTACTTTCCTCCTTCCCTCCCTCCTTCACAGTTCCTGAGTGCCTGTCTCCAAAAAATTTCATGGAACTCATATTTGACAGAAAATGAAGTATTAGTCATTCAGTCATGGGGTTGACTCTTTGCAACCCCATGGACTGTAGCCCACCAGGCTTCTCTGTCCATGGGATTCCCAAGTAAGAATACTGGAGTGGGCTGCCATTCCTTTCTCCCAGGGATCTTCCTGACCCAGGGATTGAACCTGGGTCTCCTGCATTGCAGGAGGATTCTTTACCATCTGAGCTACCAAAAAAAGGATCTTATTAAAAATGTAGGTTCTAATTCAGTAGGGTCTGAGGACTCATCATTCTAGAGTAGCATTGAAACATATACATTATTATGTGTAAAACAGATAATTGTGGGATGTTACTGCATAACACAGGGAACTCCACCTGGTGCTCAGTGACAAACTAGAGGATGGGATGGAGGTGGGGGGAGGGAGCCTCAAGAGGGAGGGGCACATGTATACTTACAGCTGATTCACGTTGCGGTATGGCAGAGACCAACACAACACTGTAAAGCAATTATCCTCCAATTAAAAATAAATTTGAAAAACAAACAAGCAAAAAATTACCTGATGAGACCTATATAGCTGGTCTCTCAACCATACTTTGAGTAGCAAGGCTATAGGATTCATCCTGAGAAATGCTAATCAGGCAAAAGATAAATGTGCAGCCAGTCAGGAACTATTGACTATAAAACTGAGAAGAGGCATTTTTCAGAGCCAGAGGTTGAGTGATGAGGAGCATCTCCATGAATTAGTAATAAGAGGATTGATAAGAAAACAAAGGTGATATTCTTAGCAAGAATAGAGGTGTCACTATTTTCCATGGATTGGACTTGCTGGGAAGCAAGTTCCATTTTGGTATGGTTGAGGCCACAGCAGGATAGTAAGTGAAGGACCTAAGCAAAAGTTAGAAATAAAGTTTTGAGTGGAGAAGTCACACTTACACCTATACATTTAGCTGAGGTCTAAACATTAAATGTTTAGCAGAATGAAAAAAAATGGTTGAAAAACAGCTTAGAAAACACACATATTTTGGAGGTGGGGAAGGTAAGAAATATCATACCAGAGACAGAGAAGTAGCTATCAGAGGTAGGAGGGTAACCACAAACGGAGTGCTTGAAAAACAGAAGAGAAGAAAGTTTCCATCTGGTGCTTTCTGAAAATACAGGGAATATGAGAGTAAAAAGAGTAAGGACATACATGAAACAATTTTATTTGCTAGTTATCTTTTTAAAAACAACCTGGGGAGTATTCAGTATCAGACACCAAAGTGTAGGTGAAAAATAGGGACAAGAAAATGAACCTAGCAGGTATAGAGTAAAAAAAGAGAGAGAGAAAGCAATGAGGAGAAAAAGAGAGACGGATTGAGAGGGTATTAAGATTGAAGGGAAGATTTGTTTTGCTTTCTCTGCAAAGGGCAAGCCTGAGTACACCAGCTGGGAATTGTACAAATGAAAATGAAGGAAACTGATGTAGAACAGTTCCTGTAAAAACTGGTTAAATTGGATCCAAATCACAAGTAAAGTACTCCACCTGAATGAATATGGACATATCTTAGGAGCAGAATGGAGAGGAGGATGAAGAAAAAGAAAATCTTGGGAAGCTTCTCTGTGTTGTAACAGCGGGGACTTGGGGAACAGCAGACAAGTATCTCTAGCGGGCACTTTCTGTTCCTTTTCTCAATCCTTAAATGTCCTGCTTAACTTTGACTTGTCTATACCGAACATTCTTCTGCCCCCTAAAGAAAACACGAAAGGAAGGAGAAGAGGAACCGAGAAGGAAAAGATCACAATTTAGGGTTGCATGTAAACAAAGGGCAGGCTCATCTGCCTGCTCAGCATCCTTTCCACCCTCTTTTGCAAGCGGATGTAGATTTCCCTTTGGGAAACTCTCCTTCTATCATTCTGTATCATCCTGTGCAAATCATTACTCAGGTGTCCAAGTTTCCAGGTCAATATAACTTGCCTTTATAGGAATATTCTAGTAGTATTACACCAGGATAGAGAATGATTAAAGTAAAACCATTCTATTTGTGGGATTTGTAGAAGCATGCTCAGTTGCTCAGTTGGGTCCAACTCTTTTCGACTCCATGGACCGAAGCCCACCAGGATCCACTGTCCATGGAATTCTCCAAGCAAGAATACTAGAGTGGGTTGTCATGCTCTGCTTCAGGGGATCTTCTTAACCCAGGGATCAAACCCTGGTCTCCTGCACTGCAGGCAGATTCTTTACCGTCTGAGCCACCAGGGAAGCCCCAGATGACTTCAAACCTTCAAATGTTCTTCTTGTATGCTTTTCTAGCATTCTGTGTGCATACTTTATATCATATGTAATGATATAAAGTCATCTTACTCATCAAATTTTAAGTCTTCAAAGCTAGACTACATCTTCATTAATATTTCTGTTACATGCATTTTATTCTGTGCCAATCAAGTAGGTGATGAATATATATTTTCCACAGTATGAAAGAAATAGTAGTAAATCAGATCTTTTTCCTGCATGTTACAAAGAGTTAGCCTCAATGTTAAAATAATCACTTGCACTTATTTTGGAAACATAAAGTTAGTGATTTGTGAAATGTCCAAAACTCCCGTAAGTGTTTTATTCTTAACCTTGGTGGTAAAATTGTTTTTCTCCACTTAAAATCTTCTTTATGCAATACTCAAATTCTGAGAAAAATTTAACAGAGCAGAGAGCCTGGCAAGAGTGGCAGTGTTCTTTCTTCCATGACATTAAAAAATATATATAATATGTATGTTCTCTAAAACATCTGATACATGTAACATGTTATCTCATTTGTAAACTAGGATGATGATTAATACCAGCTTCATAGCATTGTTGCAAAAATTAAATGAAATAATACATATGATACGCCTAGACAGAACCCAAACAAACAAGCCATGAACGAAACATCTGTGCCTTGTCTTTTCTCTCCTCTACTGGTTTTATGGCCTCTGTGCCCAGCTATGGAGAAGGCAATGGCACCCCACTCCAGTACTCCTGCCTGGAAAATCCTATGGATGGAGGAGCCTGGAAGGCTGCAGTCCATGGGGTCGCTGAGGGTCGGACACGACTTCACTTTCACTTTCACTTTTCACTTCCATACATTGGAGAAAGAAATGGCAACCCACTCCAGTGTTCTTGCCTTGAGAATCCCAGGGAAGGGGGAGCCTGGTGGGCTGCCGTCTATGGGGTCGCACAGAGTTGGACACGACGGAAGTGACTTAGCAGTAGCAGTGCCCAGCTACAGCATATATAAACCTGCACACAACACACAAGGACCCGAGTAGGCAAACGTGTTAATGCTCACGGATGTGATTAGCAACACAGAAACCATGCAGGTTCTGCATGTTATCTGTACCTCCTCAACACACACAATTTCAAATTGGTTAAAAATATGAATATGTTGTCCATGCCCAAAAGTCCATGAAAGGATTTTTAAATGCAGTTTTAGAAATGACATCCAAGAGAGGAAAACAGCAAGAAGAGCCCTAAAGTAAAGACTATTAGGCATTGGAGTTGGGCTGACTGAAATAGATAAGCAGATAATAAGGATTGAGTCTCCCTCATAGATGGGCTTCCTTGGTGGTTCAAATGGTTTAAAAAAAAAAAAAAATCTGCCTGCAATGCAGGAGACCCCGGTTTGATCCCTGGGGTGGAAAAATCCTTTAGGGTAGGAAATGGCAACCCATTCCAGTATTCTTGCCTGGAGAATTCCATGGACAGAGGAACCCATCGGGTTACAGTCCATAGGGTTGCAAAGAGTCAGACACGACTGAGCAACAATACTTTTCAGAAGAAATACATAAAACTTTCAATTGCGTTTTTTTTTTTTCTTGTCCAATAAAGCAGATCATATCAACAAATGTATAAAGTTAAATATTTTCTTCTGGAACTACAACAATATTTTTCTGTAAGGCATATTTGTCTGGGACCATATTTTGCCAAAAGCATCAAAAATCACTATTCAAAATTTAATATTTCCTATGTTACCATTTTTTTTTAACAACTAAGGACACTGATAAATCCTATTTAAACTCAAATATATATATTTTATCATAGTAAGATGTGATTCTAGGTATTTTATTTCATGGGAACATGAAATTAAAAGGTTTTTAATAATTCCTTAGACTGTTCCTTTCAAGTAATGTATGTCCAAAATAAAACTTTGATTGAATATAAATTTATTACTTGAAGTCTCAAAGTGTACAGATCATACCTTTATCTTCAGCATTTTTCCACTGAAGTATAGTTGATTTACAGATCATACTTCTTGTAATGAATGGTAAGGATCATGATTTAAATATTAGATGTGAGGAAAGCAGAGTTATATTTTTTTCATGAAAATTTATGAGATGAATTACTTAGTCTTGCTCAGAGCAAAGGTCAACTAACTTCAATAGACCATAGACAGTAGGAATGATTACCAAAAGAGCTGATATTATCATAAGAACTGCATCTGTTCAAGCACATATAAAAAATTATTAAATCAGTAGTGTCTTATATAATGAATAGGAATCTTAATTGGAGATTGTATGGAAGAGGATTTATGAAGAGACTGTCTTATCCATAAAAGAATTCAATGTGTGATTTTAATGGATGATTTTTTTTTTATAAAAGATGATTTTTAAAATAGTAATTTAAATCAGAATTCCTATCTTGTGTGTGTGTGTGTGTTCAGTCGCTCAGTCATGTCCAATTCTTTGCAATCCCATGGGCTGTAGACCGTCAGGCTCCTCTGTCCATGCAAATTTCCAGGTAAGAATACTAGAGTGGGTTGCCACTTCCTCCTCCGGAGGATGTTCCTGACTCAGGGATCGAGCACAGGTCTCCTGCAGATTCCTTACCACTGCACCACCTGGGAAATCCCTGAGGCTTGTAGAATTAAGGAGTGCTTAAATGGATTTTATAGAGAGTGTTCACTGCGGAAAACATGTACATAATTCATACATGTATACATTGTTCATGGAGATAGCTGATAGTTTACAAAAATCCTTGAGGTGGTTCTCAGGTAATTAATAATAATGATTGAAATATTGGTGAATAATGTCCAGTACTAATTTAAGTTTCTTGTCACTCATTCTGAAAAATCCTCTGGAAGTGACTAACTAGCTAGAAAGGTCAATTCCTAATCACTTAAAATAATGATTACATAAGATTTGAAAAATAATACTAGATTTTAGAAATTGGTTATAATGTAAAGATACAAAAATTATACTAAACAGTTTGGATAAAAATTAACAGAGTGGATGCTTAGAAGCAGTATAGATTTAACAAGATATAATTTCACAATTTACTAAATTACTACTTCCAACTCAACTTAAGTAACAGTCAATTTTAGAATCCAATTAGTAATAGTTTCTTTGGAGCTGTACTCATTTACGTTAATCTAGTTCACAGATTTATCTTTGCTATTGCATGAAAGATTTATCAGTTCAAATAAACTGAGGAACATAAAGTGACGGATACTGTTTGCCCACTCAATAGCAATTTTCCCCAATCTTACCTTCCTTCTTAACAGAATCATAGATTTATTTTTTAAAAATTACATTAGACAAATAATTTGTTTAGGTAAAATGAGCCTTTGTCCCCACATGTATACCTGTGGCAGATTCATTTTGATATATGGCAAAACCAATACAATATTGTAAAGTTAAATAAAATAAAATTAATTAAAAAAAAAAAAAGATTCTGAATCAAGGATGTCCAAAATGAGGAACTCTGTCCTCCTGTGCCAGTGACTAATTTCTGCTGAGACCTGATGGAGGTTTTCGTATCAATTCAAAAGAGAAAGAGGCATGAGGAGGTGAAACATGCATTGAGAGTTGCTTCTCTCTTAGATTGGGCAAAGACAGGATACATAGAGGAACAAAAACAATCCTTAGGCCATCAGAGAAAAAGAGTAAAAGACTTGTTGAGCCTTTAAATTGCCTAGAATTGCCTAACTCTCGCTTCTAGTTCGGGATAAAAATAAATTAATGAATATTCCTACTGTTTAAGACACTTTGAGGAGAGATTTCTATTACTTGCAGCTCAAAGCATCCCAAATGAGTGCATGGCGTACTATCTTCAGGTTGTTTTACATGGAAATATTCCTACAGCTGAACTTCGAGTTTTATTCATAATAATGTTCTAAACTACAGATAAGCAATATTTAAATAAGTCTATTATAATTTCAACCACATATGTTGAAGTATCTACTATAATCATGCAAGTTCTAAAGTTTTAGACATAGTATTTTAAAAGAATTGCATATAAAATAATGAATCAAAAGTGTGTTAGAGACCTAGAATAGTGAGTGAATATAAAAATGTCTTTATAATATTTTCAAGTATAAAATTGAATATAGAGTGTAAAAAACATTGAGAAAAGGAAATTTTTCATTACACTTCTTATTTCTTACTCTTAAAAAAGAGCCTGACACTAAAATAATGCATATTAATACTCAGTAAATAAATGAATTAATGAAGCAAATTTCTCCAAATAAAGGTTATTATAACAAAAATGTACACAGAAGATGGAAATGCAGGTTAACTTAACAGGAATAACACTATGTTCATTCCTGTTCACTTGTATTATTATATTATTAATAATAACAACTTTATTTGAAAGTTATTTCTCATATATATTTTTTATAAAGGGACAATTAGGGGTCATAATTTCCCTGTTTTTGTTTTCAGTTCAGTTCAGTTCAGTTGCTCAGTCGTGTCCGACTCTTTGCGACCCCATGAATCGCAGCACGCCAGGCCTCCCTGTCCTGTTTTTGTTTTCATATTGTGATATATCCTAACAGGGCTTAGCAATTATTGATTCAGTCTGTGATTCTGTTATCTCTTTCATTTACTGTTCTCCTCAATATACTCTGCTCCAGCTTGCTTTCCAGGTGGCGCTAGTGGTAAAGAGCCTGTCTGCCAATGAAGGAGATGCATGAGACTCTGGTTCGATCCCTGGGTCATGAAGATCTCCTGGAGGAGGGCATGATAACCCAATCCAGTATTTTTGGCTAGAGAATCTCATGGTCAGAGAAGCCTGGTGAGTTGTAGTCCATGGGGTTGCAAAGAGTCAGACATGACTGAAGCGACTTGGGCACACATGCAGATTTCTTCACTTCCCTCTGTCCTTTGAATTCTCCAAACAAGCTTCTGCCTCAGGGCTTTGGCACTTTCCACTCTCTCTGCCTGGAATTCTCTTCCAGAGTCTCGCTCCTAGATATGTGCATGACAGAGGTTCTTATTTTACTTCAGCAACAACTCAAACGTTATCTTTCCTAAGGTCCTTCCTTCATCACTTTAAAATACCTTCTCCATTTCACTTACAATCCTCTTCTTACCAAAGAACAAACGTAAATGAATCAACATGAAATGAAGGACAAGCCCTGAAATTAATACAAAGATGTGCTCTATTTTATTCATACCTGGAATAATTTAACAAGCACACTGTAACTGCTCATTAAATATTTACTGGATAACCAACTGACTTATTGAAAAAAGTGTAAGTTTATTTTCTTTATTTTTGTATATAATATAGAGAAGTTTAAAAAAAATATGTACAGATTCCTTCACTTGAGATATAATGAAAGGTCATTTTCTGTTGTATTGTAACATTGTTTTTAGAAGGATGAAAATAGATGTTATCAAAGTTAATGAGGTCTTAGTTTTAGAATGGAAAAAAATCATGTTTATACACATCAATGAATTTATTTTCTGAATCTAATGCTATACATAATGTCATAGGAAAATAAAACCCCACACACAAAAAATTCGGATTATCATAATAAATCAAGTGTAGCCTACAATAGATAACAATGATTACAACTAGATGGTTATCTTATAGACACATTTTCTGTTCAGGGAATGTATGAACGCATAATCCAGAGAAATTATCCACATTATTTTTATTGTTAGGGAATGATGAAGATGAGTCTTAGACTCTGGTTTCTAGATAGTGTGATTATATACAGATATTTTTGGCCAGATATTTGGTGAATAGACCTTTGATTGTAATGCCTGTTTTGAGATAACAAAGCACATGTGTAAGTATCACTCATGCATTTTCACAATCAGTGTCCCTCAGTGGTTTGCAAAAGGCAATTGTACCAACTCATGAGAGTCAACTATACTACTGAATTTTCAAAACTCTGCTGATTCAATTGTTAAACACAGCTATTGCTAAAATTAACTTACAGTTAAACAGGTACATTAAAATAAAGTGAATAAATATGCAAATCAATGTCTACTAATTACTACAGTTTACTATTATCAAGTGCATTTCACTCCTCTCTTGGTCTCCACAATTCTTTCCTTCACAGTGTTATTTGATTTCTCTTTAACTGTGAATTACTCTTAAGCTATTACCCTACAAAGACTGTCCCTCCTTCTGTCAAGAAATGTGCCCATCAAAGGTCACTTTATCACTGTAGTAGGGTTTTTCTGGGGGTCATTGTTAAATAAATTCAGGCTCATTGTCAATGGCATCTAGACAATTAGATTTCATTGAATGACCTAATAAATTCATTAGTGTTGTGCTTTATTATCCCAATGTTTCACATACTTTACATGAGGAATTGCATTCAAACCTCAGAATAACTCTACATACTAATGCCAATATTCTGTACAAGGGAGGATTGGGAAAAATAGAGACTCACTAGCTTATCTATTACAAGATTTGTAAATGGTAGATTCAGGAACCCAGCATTATTTGGACCCACTTAACCACAACAGTTTGCATTAGAACTTTTTGGATGTTGCAATTAGCTAATTAAAGAAGAAATCTGTGATACTTGTGAAGAGATGCACTAAGCAATAACTGCTGATGATAAAATTTGGGGGGGAATTTATAATGAGTTTAAAGTTATTCTTCTGGATTTTGTTTTTAATGGGATATTCATGCCACAATTTGATGTGGAATAAAATTTTAAAATTATTTGTTATGGGGAGACTTCCCTGGTGATATAGTGGTTAAGAATCTGCCTTCCAATATAGGGGAAACCAGTTTAATCCCTGGTATGGGAACTAGGATCCCACATGCTTTGGGGAAACTACTGAGCTAGCGGAGGTGATGGAATTCCAGCTCAGCTATTTCAAATCCTAAAAGATGATGCTGTTAAAGTGCTGTACTCAATATATCAGCAAATTTAGACAATTCAGCAGTGGCCACAGGACTGGAAAAGGTCAGTTTTCATTCCGATCTCAAAGAAAGCCAGTGCCAAAGAATGTTCAAACTACCACACAACTGCACCCATTTCACATGCTAGCAAAGTAATGCTCAAAACTCTCCAAGGGCTTCAACAGAACATGAACTCAGAACTTCCAGATGTTCAAGCTGGACTTAGAAAAGGCAAAGGAATCAGAGGTCACATTGCCAATATCCACTGGGTCATATAAAAAACAAGAGAATTCCAAGAAAACATCTACTTCTGCTTCATTGACTATGCTAAGGCCTTTGACTGTGTGGGTCACAACAAACTGGAAAATTCTTCAAGCGATAGGAATACCAGACCACCTAACCTGCCTCCTGAGAAATCTGTATGCGGGTCAGGAAGCAACAGTTAGAACCAGACATGGAACAACAGATTGATTTCAAATTGGGAAAGGAGTAAATCAAGGCTGTATATTGTCACCCTGCTTATTTAACTTATATGCAGAGTACATTATGTGAAATGCCAGGCTGCATGAAGCACAAGCTGGAATCAAGACTCCCGGGAGAAACATCAATAATCTCAGATATGCAGATGACACCACCCTTATGGCAGAAAGCAAAGAGGAACTAAACAGCCTCTTGATGAAGGAGAAAGAGGAGAGTGAAAAAGCTGGTTTAAAACTCAACATTCAAAAAACTAAGATCATGGCATCCAGTCCCATCACTCCATGGCAAATAGAAGGGGAAACAATGGAAACAGTGACAGACATTATTTTGAGGGGCTCCAAAATCCCTGCAGATGGTGACTTCAGCCATGAAATTAAAAGACACTTACTGCTTGGAAGAAAAGCTATGACAAAACTAAACCGCATATTAAAAAGCAGAGACATTACACTGCCGACAAATGTCCATTTAGTCCAAGTTGTGGTTTCTCAGTAGTCATGTACGCATGTAAGAGTTGGACCATAAAGAAGGCTGAGTGTCTAAGAATTGATGCTTTTGAACTGTGGTTCTGTAGAAGACTCTTGAGAGGCCCTTGGACTGCAAGGAGATCAAACCAGTCAATCCTAAAGGAAATCAACCCTGAATTTTCACTGGAAGGACTGATGCTGAAGCTCTAATACTTCGGCCACCTGATGCGAAGAGCCAACTCATTGGAAAAGACCCTGATGCTTGGAAAGATTGAAGGCAGGAGGAAAAGGGGATGACAGAGGATGAGATCATTGGATGGCATCACTGATTCAAAGGACATGAGTTTGAGCAAGCTCTAAGAGATGGTGATGGACAGGGAAGCCTGGCATGCTGCAGTCCATGGGGTCGCAAAGAGCAGGCGAGGACTGAGCCACTAAACAACAACTGAGCCCACACTCCACAGCTGGAGAGCACATGGGCTCTGGAGCCTGTACACCATAACCAGAGAAGCCTACGCAGAAGAGCCTGCGAGCTGCAACAAAAGATCCCACACGCTGCAGCTTAGACCTGATGCAGCCAAAAGAATAAACATATATATTTTTTTTAAGTATTTGTTTATTAAGTTCTTTTTGTGTGTGCTTTTGGATTTTCATGATCTGCTCATCACCTCCAGTAGAATTTAAGCTTGACTTTTGACAGAAAGTTTTCAGGAAAAAAAAAAAATCATGCACCAATTCTTGCAGAGAAAAATCAATACACCGTCTGTTTTCTATCACATTTTTCTTTAGGCCAGACTCCACTTGCTTTTACACTCTTTTCTTAATATATTTCTATTTTAATCATGGTAATCTTTGGTTTAAACTGATTTCACTCCCCTTAAAACACACAGACATGCTGCATAAAAACAAAAATTCGGGCTTCCCTCATGGCTCAGTGGTAAGGAACCTACCTGCCAATGCTTCAATCACTGGTCTGGGAAGATCCCACATGCCATGGAAAAATAGCCCCGTGTGCCACAACCATTGAGCCTGTGCTCTAGAGCCCAGAAGCCACGACTGAAGCCCACACACCCTAGAGCCCCATGTTCTGCTACAAAAGAAGCCACTGAATTCACTGAAGTGAATTCAAAAGTACACTGAAGCCTGTGTACTGCAACTAGAGAGCAGCCGCCCGCTCACCACCAATAGAGAAAAGCCCTGGCAGCAGCAGATACTCAGCACAGCCAAAATAAACAAATAAAATTCAAAAATATATAAATTAAAAGAAATTTAAATCTACACTTCATAGGTTGTAGTTGATTCTGTATCTTTTTAATGTGATAGAGCTCAATGACAGCATCCTCAACGCCCACTTCAAAACTATATGCATAATAAATTTAAATTAAAACAAAACAAAACTATATGCATACACATAAACACAAATATCAGGACCTCAAAGTTTCTGACTGTCTTGCACCCAAGGAATCTATGTCATCATGAAAGTGGGGCAAGTTGAAAAATTTCAGAAGGAGACATGACCTGCCCACAATCACATAGCCAATGAGTAATAAAAAAAAAAAAGAAAAAGAAAAAGAAAATTACTCTGTCTTTTGAAATTCCTTTCTCAATACTGTATCTATACCACTTGGCAAGATTCTTCTAACATTTGAATCAAGTTTCTTAATCTATCGTTGTTATACTGGATTGATTCATCAAAACTAGCCACTTTATATTTTTCATCAGACAGAAATAGTGGAAAAATGTTTCCAAATAAAATAGTTTGTTTCTAACATGCAAGAAATAACAAGTTACAACCTAAGAGAATATTTAAATAATATTGTATTTTTTAAAAATAAAAAAAAATTCACATAGTGAGACTGTTGTTAAGACAAGTGATTAACAAAAAAAGGCAGAAAATCTGAAGAAAGAATTATCTGTTGTATACAGTTTCAAGAACTAGTAGAAAAGCAAAATTCTAATTTTTGTAGTGAGTCATCTTTTTATTTTTACTAAGCATCTTTATAATGTTTCAGTTTGTTATACTTAAACCTAAAAAGTATAAGGTCTGTTTAGGTATCTAAGAGCCTAGCAACAAGAATATTGTTTTAAGCCATTTGTCACTTTGCTTGTAAAACAAATTCCTTTACAAAAACAAAACTGTTCTCTTATGAGTCTTTTAATTTATGTTTCTGTCATTCCACTTGTTTCTAGGTGAATTACTGCTCAAATGTAAATTTCTACCTAATAATTTATTTTTGCATCCTTAACTTTTTAAACACAGGAAATATGTGTACATATATTTAACTGCTATTCTTGTATTAATGAGATTTATTCTGAACACACTGGAGTCAGGTTAATGTAATTATATGATCATATAATAGTATGTACTGAATAATATCCACATAAGAAAACACTCTTCTTGGTTTATATACATGAAGCACTTTAAAATCAAACAAATACGAAAATATATGTGATTATCTTAATTTGTATCATAAATAGTTTATCGTGTATCTTCAAAGAGAAGTTCATGAAAAGCAAATGCTTAAAGAGATATATTAGACATAGCTGAATGTACTCAGTTCCAATATTTTTGTCCAATCATTTTTTTTAATATGGAACACTTCACGAATTTGCTTGTCATTCTTGAACAAGGGCCATGCTGGTCTTCACTGCATCATTCCAATTTTACTATATGTGCTGCTGAAGCAAGCCCTATCCATGCATCTCTCATTTTTCCTTTATTTTAGTGGCTTCAATAACTCCAATCAGTCCATTACCATTCATCTACTCCTTTCATTGACAACTTTCTACATTAATTCTTAACCGTTCCCAGTCACTAGCTTCCACATAAAACCTGCATATTATGAAGACCCAAAGCAAAATATACTCCTCCCAAGGTCAAAATAATAAAGGGTAAAAAGTCATTTGTTCAACCAACACACCTGGAGCAATCCCCTCTATTAATAGGTAGTTTACAAATCTAAGTATAACATATTGACAATTGTATTTTCCTATCTGAAGAGAAACTTGTCAACAGAAGAAAAATAATTCTTGAGGTCTAGAAAATGCGGTTCAATATGAAGACTGTATCAGAGTATCCAAAATAGAATAATTCTGAGGTTACAAACATCCTAATGTTACCCTTTTCTATCTCCACTGGTTTTTTTCTTAATCTGGATTGAAAGATTATTTACTTTAAATCCACTCATTATGAAAATTCATAACAACTCTTCCCTCTTATGTTTCTACTGAAATTTTATTTTTTAACTTCAAACTTCTCAGCATGGCATTTAAAACAGTGACGTTGCAGACCAATCCTCTAGAAACCCACCCTCCATCCCACTGAAATATGCTAAGTCTCTATATTAACTACAACATACAAAAATTTAACATTTTACTGGATCAATTAGAATGTGAAGGACATTTCCAAATTGTAAATTTACAACAACAAACAGGGAGTTTAACTTTCAGCAGAAATAACAGACAAGAAAAACTTAAAGTGTTTTATCTTAAGATATTAGTAATCAGAGATCAGGGTGTTATTACAGGTCCCCCAAGTATCTGAAGAAGCTATCGCTTGCCACCTAAAGTTCAGGACCCATAGCAAGGTTCCAGAAATGCTTATCTAACTAACTTAGGATGTGGTACAAGAATCAGTGTTTTTATTTTTATTTTATTTTTTTTTATTTTTTTATTTTATTTTATTTTTAAACTTTACATAATTGTATTAGTTTTGCCAAATATAGAAATGAATCTGCCACAGGTATACATGTGTTCCCCATCCTGAACCCTCCTCCCTCCTCCCTCCTCCCTCCCCATCCACCAGGTATTCCTACCATGCAGCTAAGACTGCGAACTTCTCAGCAGAGCAAGGCTTCTTAAAGTGTGGCCCCTGGACCTGCAGCATGACAGCACCTGGGGACTTGCTGGAAACATGGATTTCAGCCTTTCATACCAGCCTTACTGAGTAAAAGACTCTAGGGGTGGGATCCAGGCATTTGTGATTTACTAAGCCCTCCAGATGATTCTGATGCTGCTGTAATGTGAGAAGCACTCTATCAGGGGATCAAAGGAGGCTTTTCTAAAGAAGTTTCATCTATGTGGGAAATCTCAGATTTAAGTACACGTGAAGAGAGAAAATGATGTAGATCTGCTTGTTCAAGTAAAAAATCTAGACGTCATCTCTGACTCTTCGACCTCCACATTAAATTGCTCTCTATGTGCCGAGATGCTGCACTTCTAATAAAGCGACAACTGATGTCCATGGTGATGGCCATGACAAACAGTCTTTTAGTCATGGGTAGAGAGCACTTCAGTGAGATGAGCACTGAGGATGAGTTTGGAGAAATACATTAAATATCAGGTAGGGAGTTATGAGATGAGGCTGAAAAATAAAAAGTTATGCAAAGCCTTGCAAGGAACACCAAGGTTTTGAATTTTATCATATTACAGTAAGCTGTTAATTGATTTAAGTAGTATAAAGATGAGATTTGCATTTAAAATAATCACTCCAGCCACAGAATTGAGAATAAACTGCAAGAACAGAGAGAGTGAAACTTAGAAGGTTAACAGAAGGCTCTTAGAGTCATTCTGGTAAGCATGGTGATTCTTTTGGATTATAGAGCTGGTGTCAAGATAAGGAAATATGGACCTAGTTGAGACATTCTGGAGGAAGAACCAAATCCAATAATTATTTATATATTAGATATTCAATTCAGTTCAGTTGATCAGTCATGTCCCACTCTTTGCGACCCCATCACTAACTCCCAGAGTTTACTCAAACTCATGTCCATTGATTTGGTGATGCCATCCAACTATCTCATCCTCTGTTGTCCCCTTCTCTTCCCACCTTCAATCTTTCTCAGCATCAGGGTCTTTCAAATGAGTCAGTTCTTCACATCAAGTGTACAAAGTATTGGAGTTTCAGCTTCAGCATCAGTCCTTCCAATGAATATTCAGGACTGATTTCCTTTAGGATGAACTGGATGGACCTCCTTGCAGTCCAAGGGACTCTCAAGAGTCTTCTCCAACACCACAGTTCAAAAGCATCAATTATGTAAAGACAAAGGAGATAAGAAGAATATATAATAAAGTATATTAAATATAGAATATATAAAATATGTAACATAGATGCCTACTAGATATCTAAGTGGGGATTATGAGTAAATAGTTGTCTACATATGTCCAGAGATCTGAAGAGAAGTTTAGGTTCAGGATCAAATTTAGATGTCACTGGTATGTAAATATTTTTCCAAATACATAGAAGCTGCAGGGAGAACACACAAACAGGAGGTGGTATACAGTTGAGTCTGAAGAAAGTCTAAAATTAAAAGGTTCACTAGAGGAGGAGTCGGAGAAGGTGATGGCATCCCACTCCAGTACTCTTGCCTGGAAAATCCCATGGACAGAGGAGCCTGGTAGGCTGCAGTCCATGGGGTTGCAAAGAGTCAGACACGACTGAGTGACTTCACTTTGACTTTTCACTTTCATGCGTTGGAGAAGGAAATGGCAACCCACTCCAGTGTTCTTGCCTGGAGAACCCCAGGGATGGCAGAGTCTGGTGGGCTGCTATCTGTGGGGTTGAGTTCTGATAACTTATGAAAAATGTGTAGAATGAAAGTCAAAGAGCAGAATCCCAAGATTTAAGAAATTAAAAGAGAATTGAGCTTGCAAAAGAGATTGTGAAGCACTATTTAAAAAAAAAAATTTTTTTTTTTTGATCTAGGGTATAGCCAACTAGTAAACAGTATTGTGCGAGGCACTAACTTTGACAAGAATTGTTCACAGGGGTTCTCTCTACTTCTCTTATTCACTCTGCAGTTGAAAAATCTCTGGCTTCTGCCATAAAGTTTCCGTTGGACTGGCACCTGCAAATTATCTTCATTGTTGAATCAAATGTGTGCTTCCAAGTCCTAATTTTATTTGACGTGTCAACAACTTATCACAGTTGATCTCACATTATTCCAGACACTTTGTTTTCTTTATACCTGTCAGTCCACAAAAGAGACTTAAGCGAAAGAGTTAGGAAGAATTCTCAATAGGGCTTCCCACATGGCTCAGTTGGTAAAGAATCTGCCTGTAATGCAGGAGACCCAGGTATCAAACCCAGGAAGATCCCCTGGAGAAGGGATAGGCTACCCACTCCAGTGTTCTGGCCTAGAGAATTCCATGGACTGTATAGTCCATGGGGTCGCAAAGAGTTGGACACGACTGAGCAACTTACACTTTCACTTTCTCAGAAGACTGTCAGGTATAAAGAAAACAAAGTGTCTGGAATAATGTGAGATCAACTGTGATAAGTTGTTGACACGTCAAATAAAATTAGGACTTGGAAGCACACATTTGATTCAACAATGAAGATAATTTGCAGGTGCCAGTCCAATGGAAACTTTAGGGCAGAAACCAGAGATTTTTCAACTGCAGAGTGAATAAGAGAAGTAGAGAGAACCCCTGTGAACAATTCTTGTCAAAGTTAGTGCCTCACACAATACTGTTTGCTAGTTGGCTATACCCTAGATCAAAAAAAAAAAATTTTTTTTTTAAATAGTGCTTCACAATTTCTTTTGCAAGCTCAATTCTCTAAATTTCTTAAATCTTGGGATTCCGCTCTTTGACTTTCATTCTACACACTTTTCATAAGTTATCAGAACTATACCTTTTCCATTAAGCAAAACTTTGACCTCAGAGCTATTTCTTTATATTTGCCTAAGTTCTTTCTAGAAATAGATTTCTATCTTGAAATTTTCAGTGGTGCTTCAACCCCAACTCTTCACCCCAAATAAACACATGCATTCCTGATCATCCTCCTGTTTTCCTTTCTTCTGTGATTGGCATGAACTTCAACAAAGTTGTTCAAGTCAGAAACTTGGGAGTTATCTTTGACTTTCTAGTCTTGACCATGACTAAGTACAGTCATTCATACATCCTGTTGATTTCTGACTCCCTTACCACTCTATCAAGTACTCTATTCATATGTCAGCCTTTGTTTCGATCCTTTTTTAAAATATTTTTTCAACTTACCTGCATTTTGTTTTTCCAATCTACGGTGCCCTTTCTCTCACAATTTATTCTCAAATTAAATATATTCCATGAATCAAATTTGATCATCTTATTTCCCTTCCTTGAAATGTTTTAGGGTTCCTCCTTGTAACCAGAAGTCTATAGTTTTTTTAGCAAAATGTGCAATTTGTAAAATATCCCTATTTGACAATCTAGTGAAATCACATCCTACCACATTCACTGTCACACCCAATTCTTAAACCATAAAGCATCTAGTTTCCCAAAGCACTGTATTATTTCTGTTTGCTCTCACATGAACCCTTTCTTTTATCTTTAAAACTCTATCTTTTGGGCACACCATCAGAAATGACTTCCTACTCATCTTTCAAAACTCAATTTAGGTATCCGGCTCTTGACTCTTTGTCACTCAGGCATGTCTGACTCTTGGCAACCCCATGGATTGTTGTCCACCAGGTTCCAATGTCCTCGGAATTCTCCAGGCAAGAATACTGGAGCAGATTGCCATTTCCTTCTCCAGGGGCTCTTCCTGACTCAGTGATTGAACCTGGGTGTTCTGTATTGCAGGGAGATTCTTTACAGTCTGAGCCACCAGGGAAGCAGGTATATTTTCCCACATTAACTGAGTTTTTAGCCCATTCCCCTTCCCAACCTCTGCTGTTGGGTCTCTTTCCCAGGCTTTCCCATTGTTTCTATTATAGCACCTTTAGCAAACTGTAATTGTGTGTTAACTTGTCCCCTTGACCAGACTGTGAGCTCCTTTTTTCTGTGGCACTAGTACTTGCCATACAGGAATAATTCTGTTAATACTTGGAAAGGAAATGGGTAAATACTACATGTATTAAAAATGGTTGCTTTGCTATTGTATTGAGTCAAAAAGAATGTTGTTGGAAAATTATTTGTTTTCAAAGTGGGGTGAAATTATTAAGCCATATACAATGGTTTAAAATAAAAAATGATAGTTGGAGACAGATGGTTTTGATTCAAAATCCAACTGTAATGTAACAGTCAATGTCCTAGGAGAACCATTTAACCTAAGTTTGTCACTTAAGAGATTTAATGACCCTATAGAATGGTGTTATAGACTAAATGTGTCCTCCTCAAATGCCTATCATGAAGCCGTAAGCCCCCACCTCCAGTGTGGTGATATTTGGAGGTGGGACCTTTGAGAGGTAATTAGACATAAAAGAGGTCATGTGGGTTTTGTCCCATGATGGGATCAGTGTACTTATAAGAAGAGGAAGAGACCAGAGCTTGCTGTCTGTTTCTCCCTGTTAGAGGATATAAGAAGAAGGTGGCTGACTTCAAGGCAGGAAGAGAGTCCTCACCAGGAAACCTAGATGTTTGCACTGAGATCATGTACCTTTCAGCCTCTAGAATAGTCAGAAATATTTATTGTTTAAGCTACCCAGGTTCTGAGATTCTGATATAGAAGCCTGAATGAATTAAGACAATGACCAACATCATAAGATAGCCAGGTTTTAAATAAGATACTGCATAAGAAAATGATTTATGTTCTGTGTTGCTTTTAGCAAATATTGGCTACAATTTTGAAGACCCAGTTCATGAAGCTATTGAAGAGGCCGAACAAGGACCAAAAATCTAGGTTTATTTACTTTTAGTTCAATAGGTTTGGTTTGACCATAGCACTGCTTGGATCTCCTAACCTTCCAGAGGGGCCATGTAAGCCTAGAGTGGCCACAATTCATCCCTCTGACTGTAACTGGTCCTTTCCATTTTCTCAATGTACTACACAAATTGTAGTGTTTTGTAATTGTGCAGTGACTGCATCAAATGTAGATATCACTAGCGTACAAAACCAGTCCACCTCCCCCATACTTACTGATGGTCTGTCCTGGTTGTCAGGCTCTGAGTGGTTTTAAAGTAGAATACAAACAGGATTTTGGACAGGGAGCTGTAACCCTGATGCTACTGGCTAGAGGCAGTTTCAGTGTCCTTTGGAACCAAAGAGGGCCTGTTTGTAGCTATAAAAATGTCTTTCCAACTACTCCTGCATCAGCTGCATGGTACTTCAATGATACTGTCTGAATTATGGACACAAGGGTCAAATCTCTGAGTTTCCTTTGAAAATTTTATTTTACCTTGCTTTGATTACTTGCACATTAAAAAGTTGACATACTTTGAGGGGCAATGACCTAGCCAAAGGATTTGCTTCCTGAAGGGTAGAGTATCTTAAAGTCAATAGGAGGAAAAAATTCATTACATAAACCTTTAATGCCCTTGAGCCATCTGCAGTGGAGGCCAGTCCTCTGATGCCACAAACCCTCTATTTGGCAAAATTTAATGCTAATATTGAACAGGTCCAACTTTTCACTGGGGGATAGAGTAAACCTTCTTGGCTGAGAACAGAAAAGCCAATCCTATAAAAAGCCAGTCCTATAAAATTTTACTTCATGGACTAACGGTGACTTATCTTGAAGGACAGTCAAGTTTGGTCAAAGAACCAGCAAAATTGCTCCAGTTCAAACTGACTGACTTCAAAAAAACACCTGAAAGTCATCTCTAAAGACTGCAAAGCATCAGAAGGAGGAGGGAGACATTTAATGATATTCATGTGAACACGTAGCTTCAGGAAAACCTAGAACTGCTTGTCCAGGAAGACGCCAGCTGGAAACAAAGAGTTCAGGAGCTGGGACAGAAAGACATGCTTTAAAACTTCAACACCCAGTGAAAATGGACGGCAGTGATAAAGAGAACACGATAAAATGACTGAAACTGTACTAAGAGGATAGTCACAGATGATACACAGGATCATGAATATACAGGTAATGACTGAAACTGTACTAAGATGACAGTCACAGATGATACACAGGATCATGAATATACAGGTAATAACCATGTATTTGCTATACAAGCACTATAAGCAGAAGGCATATCTGAAGGTGGGCATCTCTTCATTTGACTTCAGGCCTTTAGAATGTAATTCTTTAGAAAGAATGATCAGAAGTTCCATTGACAAAGCCAGTATGAGATATATATCTTCTGGGAGACAGTAATACCTGTAACATGGAAAAAGTGATCGTTTTAAGAGAGATATTAAAACCAACATTGGCAAAGCTCACGTGAGGCTACTTGACACTTTTCTAAGAATTTTGAGTACAGTGATTTACGTAGACAAATCTTCCCCAAATCAAAACTAGTTTTGCCTCCTCATAATGACTCCGATGCCCACATAGTAAAGGACTCTAAATTTGTTAAAAGGCTGAGTACTGTTACTGTAAAGTTGATTATCACGTATGTGCTGTTATTTCATTAGTTTCATTCAATATCTGGTAAAGATTTTATGAAGCCTTTCTTGAAATTCAAAATCTGCTGCCAAGTAGTAACATATCCATTGTTGTTCAGTCACACCGTTATGTCTGACTCTTTTGCAACCCCATGAACTGTAGCCCACCAGGCATTTCCCAGGCAAGAATACTGGAGTGGGTAGCCATTTCCTTCTCCAGGGGATCTTCCCAACCCATGGATCGAACCCCGGTCTCCTGCATTGGCAGGCAGATTCTTCACCATTGAGCCATCAGGGAAACCCAGTAACATACCGCAGAAGCCCACATTTTTATGGGATGTGAAAGTGTGTTGCTAATTAATTCTATTTATCCAAAAATTGATATGCATTCTATCTGTACCAGAGAGGCTATGTGAATGAGTATGACAGCTTCTCAGCTTTTAATTAGAACCGCTTGGCTTCTAACAACATTCCAGTGTCTGTACAAGAAATATTGTCATAACATCACCAACCAACTTAATTGCATAAAAAATATGGGCTCTTAGAGAAGAAAAAGATAAATATACCCATGTGTGTAGCACAGCAGATGTTAAGATGACGTTTTCGTTGTATATGAAGCATGAGACTTTGCTTTGGTTAAAAAAAAGAGAGAGAGAAAAGGCATTTCATTAAAAAAAAAATACAAAAGGCAAATGAGCAGAGAACAATGTTAAAACATTCATGTAGCCTTCCTTCTTGTTTCTCTCTCCTTGGCTTCTCTAAATCACCCTTCACAATTCCATTGCAAAAGGACCAGTCTCTCTAACCTGTAGCAGGCCAATCATATGCTAACACCAAATCTGAATTTGTGAGTCTCTTAGTTTTTTAAGTTTCATGGTTCAAATTTCGTATTTTTAAATGTATTATCTTCTTAAATATTTTGCTTCATTTTTAAAAACAAAGATGGCATAAAAACCATTAAAAAACTCTAAGCATGTTTCAAGGCCTCCAAAAATTAGTTCTCAGGCAATCTTTGAAAATTGCTGATTCTCTTCCTTTTTTTTTCTTACTATATTATTTCTGAAGCTTTCTGGAAATGTCCCAAGAAGAACTGTGTGAAAGATGCTTTGACCCACTTAAAGAGTTATTTACCCTGTGATACTTTTGGGATGGATAAAATAAATAATATAGCCTAGTACTGGAGATATTTTCTTATATTACAAATTGAAATATAAAATAGAATATGTTAAAAGTAGGGATTGGGAAGCAAAAGAACATGAGAAGGAAATAGAGAGGTTAATTCCAACCAAGGAAGACTGAGAAAGATTACAGATGTGTCTACAAGGATGGGAAGGGTTATGAATGTATTTTCTGCTACTAGCTATTATTCACCTAACAATAACCCTGAGACCCTTTCCTCACATTACATCTTGACATGTGTTTTGTAAGCTCTTCCTTTTTACATGAGTCTGTGATGATTTTTACCATGTCTATTTCTATATACTACAGATTTTATACCTGTCCTAAAATATTGTACATAAAGGCCTAAATAATATAATTTGACAATAAAGCAAATAGACTCATTTATAGAGTTTTGCATAAATGAGTGAATATAACATACAGTGAAATTTCAAAATTAAGTTCTCAGTTGTATAGTTGCACAGAATCTGTTATACTGCAGACTCTATTATATCGTACATGTACAATTTAACTGCACTGTTTTAAAACCCTTATACAACTTCTAAATAATTATATTACTCAAACAATTTTTACAAGAATTAAATCAACATCCAGTCAACCTGGCACCCATATCATTGTATCTTTCAGCATCCCCAACTGCTGTGATAGGCATTTGTTTCCCTTCCATCTGCAAAGTTTTCAAAGATGTAGCTAAGAAGTCCTCCAGGTGGTTCTGGCGACCTCATGAGGATGGGATCTTCAGCAGAGGAACCCTTACATGACAGAAGATATTTTAGTAGATGGCAGATGGTAAACATGCAAAAAGGAATTGGGTAGTTTCCTAACTTGTTAAGCAACCCTGTTAAAAGATAAGCTGCTGCTGCTGCTGCGACTGCTGCTAAGTCGCTTCAGTCGTGTCTGACTCTGGAGGCACATTTAAATTTTTAAGAGTTGATTTGAGCATACATCAATTTGAATTGGGTCGGATGAAACCCAATGTAGTGAGGAGGGCTATACTGACAGGAATTAGGGGAGACCTTTTTATAGAGAAGATGAGGGAGCAAAGCAAGGACATTGATTGGCTACAGTTTAGACAGTTGCCTTAAACAGGAAAGCCTAGTTGGCTATGCGATGGGTTGTTCTTGGGTTTCATCTCCTCAGACTTAGTGGCTGCATTGACTCTGACTTAGATTTTGGTTTGCTTCCATGCGCTACTGAAGCCTGAGAGCCATCTCGGTCTAGTGGCCTTCTTGTTTAATTATATTAACACCACTCTCCACCAATCCCTCTACATATATTAGATATAATACCAGAAGATATTACCAAAATAGCAAAGAGAGAGAGAGGAAGAAAGGGAGAGAAGAAGAAAGGGAGTGAGCAAGAAAGTCAAAGTTTCAGGAAACATGTTCAATACTTTTAAGCCCAAACCACCTGATTTTCTTCCTTTAATGATTGATTTTATGACCAAAGTTCCCAAAGATACCATTTCTATTTCTTAAAGTAACTGATATTTTCTTTACTTCAGGGTTTTCAACTCCACCCTCTTTGCTGATCATCTCCACACAGGTACCATGCAGATCCTTAGCCAATTTTTTAATCATCTCCTCATGTCCTTACATCTCGTCTTTTCACAGTGATTCCTATGAAAGAGACCACACCATGGTCTCTTGGTTGTCAATGGGAACTTCTCTTGAGAAGGAACTTTTAGGTGTTCTAAAATTCTAGGCATAAGGAAATGTCCCAGTTCATAGCTGAATAAATAGTTTTATTCTTACATCAAAAGCCAAGAAAGAACCTAGCTATGTAATTCCAAAGTTTCATGGTGGTCATTGTTTTTGAAATTAACTTCTTTTTGTAGAGAAATCACTGATGCTGATTATTTTACTTGGTATTTTGTTTGGGATTGGACTGAGTTATGAATCAATAGGAAGGGAGGTTAGAAGAAACCCGACATCTTCACAAATATGTATTCACATTTAGGAATAGTGAACTTGCTTCCACTTGCTCAGATCTCTCACACTTTTTTAGTAAAATGCTATACATTTCTTGATACAATAACTGCACCTTTAATGATAGGTCTATTTCTGGGTATTTATAGTTTTTTTCAGTTACACTGTGTAATTGCCTATAGTTGGGTTATGTGAGAACTGCCGATTCTGACAGAATGATTTTTATACCTGGCTCATGACTCTCTTGTTTGCCAGCACAGGAGGGAGATCTTTTTTAAAAACTCATTTTTCATCCTTTTAGGGTATTTCAGGTAAACAAGAGTTATATGCCTTTATTCACTCAATCTGCCATCATGATCCAGTTTCTTGAATTTAATATTTTTAAATTTGAGGGAGGAAACTAAATCGGGTATTCACAGTCCTACAGTCCACTAAGGCCGGCATAACTCATTTGTAACCTAGTAAGCATTTTTGTTACTAAATTACATATTGTGGTGCTAGCTCACTAAGTAACTGCTCCAATGTGCCAACCTGAAAGAGGTCACTGGAAATCTCAGTAATTTAAACATTTTAGTTCTATTCTTCCAGTCCTTGCTGTCAAGAAATGAAAAGCTCTAAACACTAGATTTTATTACTGAAAGTAAAAAAGAAAAAAATGCAAATACAAACTTGTTTATATTATAATTTGAGAAAATTTAATTTATAAATATCACTTTATTTGATAGAGCGGATCTAGCCAAGGAGTGAAAATGACAGTGACAATTGTGATTTTTCCTCCAAAACCTATATTGATACTGACTAGTGTGATACTGCTCTCAATGTCCCATAGCAGATCCTCTTTTTCTTCATTCTAAAGTTGATGTGAATACTGTATGCTCAGTACTGAGAATCCACTTATCTTCTCTCTCCAGATTTTGAAAGTTTTAATAACAAATACTTCTTTTTCTGTCAAATAAAATAAAAGCCATTGGTAAATTTTTCATTAGTCAGGATCTCAGGCAGAAGGGCTCAGACACCAGAGAACATCACATCCGAACTTACAGATTTATTACATGTTTTAATTCCACATACTCACTCGTACATCTGGCAAACTCATTCTTGGAGGCGATAGTTATTTTAGGGGTTGTATGGTTTATTTAATAAATGTTCCAGTTTAGAAAAGGCTTTTTTAGGTCCTTCCTTTATTCCATTTTCTTTGGCATGACTCTACTTATGCTCATCGTCTATTTCCTTTTATCCTTGAATTTTTATTCTATTTTGAAAATGGTTTTGTGTTTCATTTGTTTCGAAGATTTGTATGCATGCATGTAAACTGTTTATTTTTAAGTTTTATTGAACAGAATATTGATTTTATTTCCATATCTCTCCTTCCATTTGCCACTCGAGCACTTTCTGCTGGTAACCACTAGATACTTCAGTAAGCAAAACCTTTCTAATTTAAAAACACACTATTTAGAATTTTGGCCAACAGTCCTGTTTCTCAAAGAACTGTGCTTACTAACTTGATTAACATACACCTTTCTTATTAGTCTATGTATCTCCAATGTGCCCAGATGGCTCAATTGTAAAGGATCCTCCTGCAATGCAGGAGACACAGGAGACTCAGGTTTGATCCCTGGGTTGGGAAGATCCCCTGGAGGAGGAAATGGCACTCCATTTCCTTCAGTATTCTTGTCTGGAAAATCCCCATGGACAGAGAAGCCTAGTGGGCTACAGTCTGTAGAGTCGCTCAGAGTCAGGCGTGACTGAATGTGCCATGGTGATGCAAGGACAGCATCCTTGACCAGCTCTGCAGAGCGTGGTTCAGATGATGGCTTCCATTTACGAGGTCTTTCTCATTCATCACAAATTTTGAGCCAAGGCCATTCTTTGGATGCAACAGATAGTTGAGTAAACTGTGGTATACAAGTTGGGTCATTTCTGCTTAACAAAGGACTCTTCTATTGAGTAACCTTTCTTTCAGATTTCTCTGTTGGATTGCCAGAATTTAATAAGTTCAAACCTTGGACTGAACGTTTCTCCTGCAGAATCCTGCCGATTCCTCCTCGCCTACTTTTCTTTCTTTTTTTTTTTTTTAACAAGTTTCTTTTTTTTATTTTATTTTACTTCACAATAAACCTTCACATCCCTTCTGAGTAGATAGATCATCAGCAACTACTTCTCAGAGGATCCACATTGCATATAATAGAAAAAATAGAATAACATGAAGACACGTAGTACAGGCTGCTTCATTATGACATCTATCCACACTTCTCCTCTTAGCCTTGATAGCACATGGGATGATATATTTATGAATCCTTTATAAGTATAGTCCCACCAACCACACAACCATTTGTCAAGAATTGTGAAAAAAATACTTGTCAGTATGAACACTGTATGCGAAAGTTTATAATCATCAATAATCATCCGTTTGACTTACTACTGATCATGTAGTGGTTTATGTGTTTTTATGAGGTACTTCAGACTCTCCAACTTGAGAAATAAATTACACATCCATATTATAAGCTCCCCTATTTCTCCAATTTCAGAAATGAATAAGGTACTTTCCATTTGAAAATAGTTGTTTTACATGACATTCTTCACTTCAGCTGCAGAAGTATAGAGAACATCACATTTTTACTTGAAAATAACAGTAGCAACAACAGCAAAAGCATGGCATCGCCTTTTTCAAAGATCTGAATCAGTTTAGCATTTTATGTTTTGAATAAAATGATTTATTCTGGGGTAGAAAGTACATGTTCACATTAGAAAAAATGAGCTTTTCATCACAATCCTGGCAAATCAAGATTTTTGATGCAATTCATTCAAAGTATAATGAAACATCTCCCTTTGCCTCTTTAGAACACATTAATGTTTACGGAATTCTTTGTAAATGGATATAGATGTAGTGTGTATGTGTGTGTGTGTACATACAAAACAAGATAGTACTAGTAGCAAAGCTAATAAATGCTTCTATGATTATTTCAAGTGGTAGTTTTCATTTTCCATCTTACTTTCAACAAATATACAAAACCCTGAAGCTGTTAATATAAATACACATATATATGTATATATACTCAATTTTATTTTTTAGGATTCCATTGGTTTCAAGTGACAGAAATGCAGGTAAAATGAGCTTAGGCCAGATATGGACCACAGGTCCTAAGGAAGGCCACCAGAAGTGAGAGCTTGTGAACCATTTGTGTTCTCTGCCCCTCGTCTGACTGTCTGTCTCTCTCTCTGCTGCTCAACTTTGTCTCTCTTGGCCTACCTGTTTGCTTGTTTGTTTGTTTTAAATAAATTCACATTGGATTAGGGGTGAGTGGGATATCTGCCCTTGAGAATCAATTACCTTACTAAAATCCGAAAACAATTGTTTGATGTGCTAGGGAGTGATGGAGCAAGGTTTGATTGGCAAATAACCTTGTTCTAGAATTCCTGGTGTTAAACATGAGCTATATACCCACTCCACAGCTAACATATATCAAAAATCCTTTACTCTTCCTTTCAGTAGGTGGAAGATTTATTCTAATTCAACCAATATTAATAACAATCTACCATACTGCAGGCACTGCATTAAGCAATGGGAATATGTAGATAAATATAGGATAGACCTTTCCCTGAGGTAGTATATAATGCAATAAAAAAGAAAAAATGTATAAATAAAATTTAAAATGTAAATATATGATATTACCCTAAGGAGTTTAACATATAAAACTTTACATTAGTAAATTTGATTATCTTTAGGGAAAAGGGTTGAAATTTAGGAGTAAGGGAAGACTTTACATTGGAGGTGATGCCTGATAAAAATTTGGAAGAACTGATGTGTTTAATAGTTGAATTTTATAAATAAGAATATAAAGTGCTACATCATAGAGTCACTTTAATTTACATTCCTTACTTGCCATTTATCTGAAATATTACAATTATTCAGAGTGCACTCTGAATAATTGTAAATATTAATATATATTATAATATATATAATATTAATATATAATATATATTAATATCAATATAATATTCAGAGTGCACTCTGAATAATTGTAAATATTTCAGATAAATGGCAAGTAAAGAATGTAAATTAGTTTAGTAGACAAAGAATTAGATGGATAGTCAAATCCAGAAGAAAAAAAAAAGATTTATAGATTATCAAAAGAACACTGGAATTTATTCTAACATAATTAAAAATTTTTAAACAGGAGTTGGGTAATCTGGGGGCAGTGAAAAATTATTTTTAACTTTTCATTTTAAAGAGATCTTGCTGACAATAGTGAGGAGAAAAGACAGATGAATAACTGACTGTTGGCCATTAAATGAGATAGGGGGCAAGAAGTATAATTTCTTTTTTTAATATAAATTTATTTAATTGGAGGTTAATTACTTTACAATATTGTATTGGTTTTGCCATGAATCCGCCATAGGTATACACGTGTTCCCCATCCTTAAATTTTCATTTTAAAGAGATCTTGCTGACAATAGTGAGGAGAAAAGATGGATGAATAACTGACTGTTGGCCATTAAATGAGATAGGGGGCAAGAAGTATCATTTCTTTAACCAAATCAGTGATGCTCAAGATGGCAGAATGATGATAGAAACTGGAGCACCATTTATAGCAAGATTTGTAAGAAAACAATCTCAATCTACATTTTAGAAGAGACATTAAATTAAATAAAACCAAACCAAAACACTTGTCTCTTAATTGTGGTTTAGTGATGATTTGTATTCATTACATACACAGACCACTTAGTTATCTTTAGGAAATACAGATTTAATTCAAAACATAGAAAAAGAAAACAGAACAGAGTAATAATAGCATATTAACACCACCATCCATACCCTATTAAATCTGGATAGGCCTACCATCAAAAGAACATAAAATATAATGAAACAAATTTCTGATCAGTTCTACAATCATATATTTGACTTTTCAATGCTCTCCATTATTTGGCAGCACTGCCATATATTTAAGATCATTTTCAGGAAGGGGAGGGTGAGATGAATTGGGAGAGTAAGATTGACATATACATTACCTTGACTAAAATAGATAGCTAGCGGGAAGCTGCTCTATAATACAGGGAACCCAGCTCAGTGATGATCCAGAGAGGTGGAAATGGGGCAGGGCCGGGGGGAAGTACATGAGGGAAGGGATGTATGTGTACATATAGCTGATTCACTTGGTTGTACAGCAGAAAGTAACACAACATTGTAAAGAAATTACACTCCAATTAAAACAAATCTCAAGTCATTCATAGCAAGCACACTCCAAAATGGCCACTCCCTTCTCCCTCTTAAATTTGCTATTTTCTTTCTGATTCATATATTTAATTATATTTTTTCCCATCATAGCCTATCTTTCATTCTTTCTGTCAACAAAACTATAACCTTCCAAGTTCTCAAGGCCTGACTCTAGTCTTTTTCTTCTGTGGTGATTTTATAATAATGGCCCATGCTAATCATTTCCTTCTCTCATTTCCTAGGAGTGAAGGAATAAGATACAATTTAGCTTTTCAATGTGTCTCCCTAGTTAAGACACAGTGTCTTGATGGAAGGACGGCTTTTTTATATCTCACATAGTACAGCATTAAAAGTGTAGTAAAATTTTGCTAAATAACTTTTTAGTGATTCATGCTGGTGATATCAGAATGGATTGGTACCATTTTCCTTGTTCAAGGGAAAAATCCTAATTAGACAGCAATGGGAGAAGTTTGTAAAAGGATGTTCAGTGTTGCATACTCCCAGAGTCTGTGCTGCCTCTATTAAACTGACTGGCCAGATGAGGGATCGAGTTGGATTTTTCCCTTGGCCCCAGTCCATGATAACCTCAGGAGGTCTAATTAATTTTTTAATTTTCTTTTGTGGTTAACTCAAGCACAGGGATATTGTAAAGACAAACAACTGAGAACTGGAGAAGGAAATACTCCATTGGATTGCTAACACGATTTTGTTAAAGTATACCATATAAAATTCATATTATAGATCATTATATAAAAATAAGACGATGGAAAATTCTTCACAGCTAAAGCCCTTTAAATTCCATCTAAAGGACATAATATGAATAAACTGTACATTTTTACAACAGATTCTGACATGTTTTATTCATTCTACATGTAATGGAAATTTTGTAAGAGCCAGTTATTTGAGGTTTCTCTTTTTTAATATTTATTTTATTTATTTGGCTTCACTGGGTCTTCATTGCACATGTAGGATCTTTAGTTCAAGCATGTGAACTCTTACTTGTGGCATGTGGGATCTAGTTACCTGACCAGGGATCAAACCTGGACACCTTACATTGGGAGCTTGTCGTTTTAGCTACTGGTCAACCAAGGAAGTCCTCTGCTGCTGCTGCTGCTAAGTCGCTTCAGTCGTGTCTGACTCTGTGTGACCCCATAGACGGCAGCCCACCAGGCTCCCCCGTCCATGGGATTCTCCAGGCAAGAACACTGGAGTGGGTTGCCATTTCCTTCTCCAAGGAAGTCCTCTAGGAGCCAGTTATTTGAAATGAACAAATTTAATGATATGCCTCAAAATAGTTATTGGTTCAGTTAAACTACTGAATTAATACTAAGTTTCAGACTGAAGCATAGCTGGTTATCTACAGAATATTTTTTTACATGAAAGATGAAAGCAATTTTAAATGAAAACTTTAATCCAAATGTGCTAAGGAAAATTTAAGAGGATTCTTAAACTCCCAAATAAATAGAAACACACTATTTTATATACTGCTGCTGCTAAGTTGCTTTAGTCATGTCCAACTCTGTGTGACCCCATAGACGGCAGCCCACTAGGCTCCTCTTTCCCTGGGATTCTCCAGGCAAGAATAAATGGAGTGGGTTGCCATTTCTTTCTCCAATGCATGAAAGTGAAAAGTGAAAGTGAAGTCGCTCAGTCGTGCCCGAATCTTAGCGACCCTGTGGACTGCAGCCTACCAGGCTCCTCCATCCATGGGATTTTCCAGGCAAGAGTACTGGAGTGGGTTGCCATTGCCTTCTCCGATTTTATATACAGCATACCCTAAATAAGAAGAGCTTGCTAACTTTAAACAATGTGATTGACACTTTAGGTGAATGGCTTTTATAATTAAAGAAACTATGAAAAACTACTTTGATGTGACATACTTTCAGACTTGATTTTGGGGCAACATGTAATTGTAGAGTTGAAAAGACTTGAATTATCTTTGCTGATGAACAATATTGTTTAAAATATAAAAATTACCAAAGTATGTACAACTAATAAATTCTACTGGAGAATGTTAGCCAGAAAAATAATTAGAACTCAAAGTGTTTGAGAAACTGAGAGACTTGCAGAAAGACAGACAGGCAGACAGGTTTAAGTTTAAAAGAAAGAATCTACTCTAATAGTTGCTGGGGATCTTTCTGGCAAAGAAATAGAAACATGTGGTAGCCCATGAAGCCATATTCTATGTATCAGAGAAATTTGGAACAGAAATATCTGTGTCTACCTTCTGCTTAATGGTGATGGTAACAGAAAATTCAAGAACATTTCTATTATCCTCATACCTTTAAATCTCAGATAAATTTGATCTTTTTGCTTCCTTCTTCCCCACCAAATACTAAAATGCATATGACAATAACAAAAAAAAGCTTCTGTTGACTTTCTCTCAGATTAGTCAAGAAACACTAAACAGAACAAGGCTGCTCCTAGTTGATAAGCAGCTAAGGTGATAAGAAACTAGAATGTGAATAAGCAAAAAAAAATTTTTTTAAATGAGCTTCTAACTTGAGGCTTTAGAAAATTTTATTTAAAAGATCTTTGATTTGTTGAGTCTGCATGTATGGCTAACTGAATCAAAATATATGCAACAGTGCTGTTTTCACAGTGAAACTTAGAATATTTATGATAATAAATTACCCATTTATACCTCTTTTTAATACAGAAGGTGAAACCAAAATCATACATTCTCAAGAGAGCTCTCTTGAAAAAGAAATTAATATATCCACTACTTTTGATGACTGGAAACAACAGATTCTGTCTTTTCCCATTTCTTTCTGGGGTTTTTGTTGTTGTTACTGTTTGGGTTTTTTGTTTGTTTGCTTTTTAGTCTTGAATTACTTAGCCAATAGTCAAATTTCAGTCTTGTAAGAGACTTGAATATCATACACTCCTTTCTACTATCCATTACAGGAATTTTCCCTGTAACATGACTGAGAGATAATTATTCATTCTTTCCCCAAAGATCTCCTTGGGGTGAGGGTCAGGTTTCTTGCTCCAGAAGAGCATGAACTAAATTAAATCATCCCTGTTGAAACAGAAGTAAAATTTTAATATCCACCTTATAAATGCAATGCATGATATCCCTTATTTGAGCATATATTTTTATCAAAGAACATGAAATTCCTGCTTTTAGCATATTCACTATACATTTGCATCATTCAAAGAATATGGTATGTTTTGTTCTCACACTAATATTCTGGGCATTTTCTTATTATGCATTGTTGACTATTTTTTTTTAACTTAAATACAAGAATTTCCATTAATTTTTGTAAAACACTAGCTCTTTATTTTGATATGTTTTCTGTGTGTCAAAATTATTTTGATTGTTCATGGCACCCCTAAACTTTCATTGTCCTGTCCTACATTATGTCATTTGTAAGGGACCTGTAGTCCAGTGGTTAAGAATCTGTCTGCCAATGCAGAAGACACAGATTCTATCCATCCCTGTTCTGGAAGGCTCCCACATGCCTTGGAGCAACCAAGCCCGTGCATCACACCTACTGAGCCAACCTGCTGCTGAGCCCACAAGAGAAGCCACTACAGTGAGAAGCCCACGCACTTCTCAAAGAGCAGACCCTGCTCGTTGCAACTAGAGAAAGCCTGGGTGCAGCAATGAAGACATAGCACAGTCAAAATAAATACATATTAAAATAATAATAAAAGTTAACAAAAACTCTGATAGCAACAACTGTGCCAGAGGCAGAGGATGTTGGAATTAGCGCAAGGATACACTCTTGCTGTTACCATCCATCTTCTTTCAGGATTTTTGAATCATAAACAATGTAAAGACAATTAGGGGCTTGGCCTCAAGCGATGGTTCCTTTAATACCTTGTTAATCTCTCACACACAAAAAGTAATTCTAATGCCTGTCGAATACCAATGGGCTGCAAAGATGATGAAAAGGAGAGATTGCAGAAACCCTCTGACTATAGGAAATTCTGGGTTATCTGAAAGTGAAAATGTATGGAATCACTTGGTCATTAAGTACATTAACATGATTTGGGCCTTATCAATGCCAGTGATTCCTCTTGTAAGCCTTCATTCATGCTTTCATTTTTGAACAAACATTTAAAAATTTTAACAAAAGGTAGCTGCTTAATTATTATTATTGTTACTTAGTATCAACACTACTTTCGCTAGATGCCAGGCCACCCACTAGATCTGGGAGAGTCAGCATTGAACAACATGGAGACGTTCTTTTTCTCACAAGGTGCAAATTGTGAGAGAGAAACACACAATGAAGCAAACATTTGTTTGGATGGTATCAAGTAGTGAAGAAATCCTAGACGGTAATAGGAAAATGCAAACTCTCGTATTAGGAGCAAATTCGGCAAATAAAGTGGCTCACAATGCGAAAATGCTTAGTACATACTAGTTGAATGAATAAGTTAAAAAATGAATGACAAGGGAGAAAGGAAATAAATGAATGAATGACTCGGAGGAGAAAAAGACAAAGAGGATAGAAATCAACCTCAAAATGCGTCCCTCATCAATCTCAAAGAGAATGCAAATAATATTGCCCCTCAGAACTTCCTGCCCATTCCCCAAAGCTGCCTTTCTGGTGATTTTTCTTCTGGGAAAGCTATCCTTGTTTTAACAGGTAAACAAATCTTAATGAGAACATACTGTGCAATAGTCCTTAGACTCTCTTCCAAAAGATGGCCCTGAACTCCTGCTGTGGAAACCATTTATAGATCTCTCTGTTGAGTGCAGATCAGCTGTAAAGACTAGGTTGGCACAGAACACAGGGCTAGAGGGTGGAGGTGTCACAGGGCTCTTGAACCATTTTTGTGCTAAGTCCTAAAGTGAAATTTCAAATGTAAATCTGAATGAAAAATAATTAGCCTTTTCTTTCCATCCCAAGGAGTCAGATCAAGTAAACTATTGTATCACAATGAAAAAAAAGAAAAATTCCTCTGCTCCCTAAACGACAATTTCAATTGTTGGAATAATTGATTTCTCAGTTGAACAACATCTGCGCGTCGGATCATTCTTTTCCTGCCTCTGTTCAACTCAAAACATTTTCTGACAGATGGTGATATAGCAAGTAAATAGGGCCTATGTATTTCAGAGCCTGAAACATGTCTGGGCTCACAAAATAAATATCATAAATAAATATATTTTATGGTATCCCTATGCACACTGAGCTCTGAGATGGTAGAGAAAAAAAAATCTCATTTATATTGCAGAAAATAAAGCTTCCTACCTCCTTTTGCATAATACTAACAAAAGACTCACGGTATATTCATAGCAGAAAAGTCTGGTCCCAGGATATCTCATTTGTGGACACTAAATACAGTCTTTTAAAAACAGTTATTTGATTTAAAATTTGTAGGTGAGTAAAAATATCTATCCGATTTTCCATTTCCTAACTACAAGACAAAATCAACTCAATTTAAAACAAACTTTGTGAAACCAATTAGGTTTATACAAGAAAAAAAGAAAGGAAAAAGAATTAGGTATATTAACATTAAGCTTGTGAAATACAATACTGTATGTGGAAAGATTCCTTGATTCATGAAAGCCTTTTATTTTTTTTAGTATCTGATCATACCTAAACCTGCTTATAAAAGAACACTGAATGTAACTTTAAGCTAAATCAAGATGATACTGTTTCAGGAAAGTAATGACAAACTACTTTGCATCAGGAACTGGATAAAGTAAAAAATCAGTGTCTGAGATCTTTGTCACAAATGCCATTTTAACCACACATTGCACAGAAACTAAGGCTCGATATATGCTCTAACATACATACTAGAAAAAAGTTTCCATTTTAAATTGAGTACTTTTTCAAATGTTAAGATTCCCTGTGTGTGGTAAAAGCTATTTGATGTAACTTAAATAGGCGATCTGCAATAAATCAGTCTGTGTATAACACAGAGATTATGCTGTCCTTTCTAAATTTATAAGCAGTAAATCTTATTTATTTCCAGAGCAATTAAATAAAACACTTGCTTTTTAAATCCTAAAGAAAGAAAAAGAAGAGTACTTCACCGTCTTCTATTTCTGACGCGCTATAAAATCACAGAACTTAAATCTAAAACACTAGGTGAGGGAGCAGTCATCATGTTAAAGTGATTAATTTAGTAGGATTAATATCCTATTAGACCTAAACTATATTCCTTAAGATTTGAACTCCTTTATGATTCTGATGCCCTAGCTCTCTCAGAGATTACCATAATATCTGTGGCTGCTTAAATCTTCAAATAAAAAATTGTTCTCAGGGAACTGAGTTTTAAGTTTGTTTACTTTTGTAAGAATTTTAAAGGACAGACATAAAAATAAAATTATTGTAAACCATATCAGATGGGTTACAGAGAAGAAGAAACATAAAAGCATGTAAATGTATGTTTGTGTCTGTGTGCATGGGAAAAGGCTGTAGAAATTAGGTTAACTTTATAGAGGATACAGGAAATCTAATGCTTGTGTTATTATATGATAAAAATAGGTTAGATGAGTGATACTGAGCAGACTTTTTTAGTTATATACAATATGCTCTGCTAAAGGCTTACTTTAAAATAGAAACTATAATTTGCAGGGGAATTATGCCTCCTGGACACAAATTTTTTAAAGCAATCAATTTGAAGTTGTTATTGTTTTCCCACTAAAAATACAAGTCTGAAATTCGTTCTTCTCTTGTTTCTGCATATCCAACAGACTTTTAATTATTTTTCTTCTCTTCATATCTATGCTTATCTGTGTTTAATTTTTGCTTCAGATGCCATTGAAATATTTTCAAAACATCTTCTATTGAAATATTTATTTTCTTCTTTGTCTATGGTGTTTAATACAGCTATCATAAGTAGAATTTGGAAAACAAAAGTTGTTTAATTTAAAAAACAGCATAATCAGGGAGGGAGAAAAAACAGTATAATCAGAATATGTACATTTGTGTTCTAAGACAGAGACTTATACAAAAATATATACATATTGAATGTCGAGTTAATCATATCACTTCTCAGAGAAACTCCAGGATGTTTACAGATAAATATTATCCATGTTCAATTTTTTGCAATTATTTTCCCCAACTGTTTCAGATGGATACTTGAGTAACACAAAAACATACTTGAGTTTTTGCATCAAATAATATAGTTGGAATAGCACGCCTTTTGTCAAAAATGTTTATTTTTCCTTCAGTGTGTCTAGCACGAAATGATGCAACATACATTTACAATTAAGAAAAGTCTTTCAATCATGTTCATTAAGGATTTTGTAATTAAGGGAACACATTGACTAACTCTATGACTGCAACTCCTGTTTCTATATGATATCTGTCATATTATCTTAACTCTCGAAATGAAAGGTAGAATTTCAAAATCCAGATAGGTCATACCTTTGCTTTCCTTTTTATAGGTCAACCAAGTTTTATAAAGAAGGAATTCCTCTAAAGAGTTTCTATTTGGCTCAGATCAAATAAAAAGGCAAACATTCCTGGGAAGATTGACATTTGTCAAATGTTTCATGTCATGTTGTGTGGTGATAAAGTTCTCTAAGCAACAAATGTCAGAATGCTGACACTCTACTGTACAAACCAAAACAAGTACAAAATTGAGCATAAATAATCTAAAAATATAGGCAGCAGAGTGTGTTTAGGGGGACTAATATTTTCTCTCTACGGGTACAGCATACCTTTGTTTATTTTCTATAGGATATCCCTATTGGGAGGGGAACACAGAACGCATGAGAGTCAACTTATTTTTAAAGCTAACAATGAAAACATGGTTTTGAATCCTTGCTTAATTAAAAACGGAACAGTACAAGACAAGACGGTGACTCACTTCTATCACAAGAAGCTAAAAGTTAAAAATTATGCAAAATCCTAAAAGCATACAGACTGATTCAAATACTGCTTCACAAAGAAAACTTCAAATAGATCCCAAAGCTCACTTATTTATTCAGACCGTTTGTTGATACCACAGCTCTGTGCTTCCTTAAATGCAAAACAAACAAAACAAAAAAGCAGATGAAGAGTACTTATTGCCTCCAATAGTTCCTTATAACGATAAAACAATTGATTCCTTTCTAACCTCCTGAAAAATTAAAGTATAGAGTCCTCAAATAGTCAAATCTTACCTTTAGGGAAACATAAACGGGAATGGGTTCTTCGTCCAATTGTGATTCGGCACTCCCTAGCCATTAAGGTAATAATTTATGCAGGAAAATAGAAATTCTAATGTGTGTTACATTTTATTCGCAAATACAGATGACAATTCCTTTTACTAGGTAGCTGAGAGTGACTAGTTCTTGTCATAATGTTGTCATAGTGATAGTGACATCAATGTACTTCATGGTAATCAGTGCAGAGATTTATCTGAGAAAATATTAGTGCTGATTCCTGATGCGCTTTATATTTTAAAATGTTGAAAAATAGGCCATCTAATATATTACAGGTAAATGTGTTTTCCTTAAGCAAAGCAGATGGAAACTCTAGACTAACTGATGGATATATAAATATATCCATACATATGAAATACACGCACACAAAAACAAGCATCTGAATGGATGATGGGGATATGGGTGAACAAGCCATGAGATCATGATTAAGTGGTTGCTAAGGAAGAGCCTGCTCTCAAGTGCCTTTGCCAAATGCAAAAGCTCCTCTAGTCATGAGCCTGGTTTAATTATTTTGTTAAATCCTTTTTAATATTTTTGGACTCCAAGAGTGATATGGTGCTGATAGTCCTGAATTCTGGATTCCGTCCCTCGCATCTTGGCAAAACACTTTCGGTCCTCACCTTTCATGCCAAAGGGTTGTCATTGAAACTTCAGATGTTGCACTTAGTGGTTTAATTACCTCTTACTCCAACACTTTGCAGATGGATGTCACGATAAGCAAGGAGAACACTTGCAGAATCTCTCAAAGATGGAGAGAAATCCCATTTTTAGGTCACCAGCATATTAAAAATGAAAACTATATATATATAGTTTTCATATATATATACACTTTATATAAATATATTTAAATATATGCATATATTTAAATATATATATTTATATATACACAAAAAGGATTATAATTCTCTATATTTAAAATGCCTTTTTAGAAACTAACATCAAACTATGATACAATAATTAAGCTTTCACACAAAATTATAGGATTTATTTTTTAAAATAGTAATTGAAACGTGGATGAATGAAACGTGGATAAATGAAACGTGGATATTAACCAGTAAAGGATTCCAGGCTTAAATTTGGAAGAACGTTGCCTTCTTTTTCAATCCAGGCAACATGTATCTGTGACTGATTGTGCAGCCTCATTTTGAGATCTTAATGCCCTTCATGCATGTGTGAATATGGCCAGTCATAATTCCTTATCTATGGGTAATCAATCCTAATTAAAATAAAGGGATATACGAGGCTCTCAGGGCAAAGGAGACCTCACCATACTCAAATTCCAAACTCAAAAGCTTTTGCTGTTGTTGTTTTTTAATTTTACATTTTCTGATTTGTGTGGTGGTTTAGTCGCTAAGTCATGTCCAACTCTTGCAAGGCACCTCTGTCCATAGAATTCTCCAGGCAAGAATGCTGGAGTGGGTTGCCCACTTCCTTCTCCAGGGGATCTTCTTGACCTAAGGATCGAACCCAGGTCTACTGTATTGCAGGCAGACTCGTCACTGACTGTGCCAGCAGGGTAAGATCTACCATTTTGTGGAGGATAAACTATAAACTATAATCATTCTCATTGGCTGGACTCTGAGAAGTAGCACTGCATCTTCATCAGCCTTGTAATTTCACTTCAAAAACAGTGACTTAGACATGGCCAAACGTAATAATTTCTCTGCACTAAAAGGACTATCTTTTAGTTGAGTAAAAAAATGATGTGTTTACTCAGGGCTCTATTAATAAAGATAGATTACATAGAGGTGATTTTGATTTGGTATTATTAACCAAGGGTTTTATTTCCACGTATGCAATTTGCACAAGTCACAGATTTGATATTTGCAGATTTGAGTATTTACCTTATACCATAGCATCTCAGACTGGTTTAGTGCAGAGGGATTGGAGGCCAAAAGCAATATTGAATATTTGCTGTCAGTAGCAAGTTCATGTGCTATATTTACATTTATAGAAACATACTTATGAACATATTCATAATTCTGAGAAATGATCATAGAACAGAGCTTCCCAAATACAGGCTATTTTGCCACCCAGGGGACATATGCCAACATTTGGAAACATTTTTGTTTGTCACCATTGAGGGGGTGACACAAATGAGCGGGTGCTACCAGCATCTATTAGGTAGAGGACATGGATGCTGCTAAACGTTCTGCAATGCATAGAGCAGGCCCTCCTTCACAACAGAGACTGACACAGTTGCAGATGACTCAAATGTCAACAGTGCCAAGGGTTACAAACACTGCCACGCACACACACACACAGCACACGTGAACACACACACACATACACACAGGATATATAAAATGAGCTGATAATCATGGCCACATACTGCTGCTCAAAAAGGCAGATCAAATAATATGCATTTTATAAAATGTGAATTTATCAAGGTTTAATCTTAAGCATGATATGTGGGGAACCATCCCCAGTTTTCAGACACACGCTCAGGCTACTTCAAAACCAGTACCAGTGCTGGACAATGTTTCGTGTATGTTCTAAGTGAGTGTGTGGTTTGCTGAACTGAGATGAATGTACGTTGCTGCAATGCATATCTAATTGGGAAAGTCACCATGCTTCCACTCAGCAAGACTTAATAGGCAGTACAACCCAAAAGGATTCATGATGACCTATTCACATTATGCCCACACTCTGTCTGGATAGCCAACCATATTATCAGGAGCATATTTTCAGATCCATTGAGGAAAGTCTTCTGGACATTGCATAAAAGCAAATGCTTGCTGTTTTTGTTTTGTATTACTACATGTGTGCCCAGGAAAACATTTACCACCCAGAAGTGTAGAGATCAAATCCAAGATAATATACTATCTCTGGTAGGAAAAAAAAAAAAAGACTAATCCAAAAGGATTAGGGATACCAAGATTGCACAGAATCTTTTATCATAATTGGTATATCTGTCTTCTTTAGGTTAAAAATGATTTTTTTCCTCTAAGTGCATGCTTTCGTTCTTACTTTTCATCACTTTTTCTCCTAGGTTGTTTTATCTTATCCTTCAGTTAGCAAACATTCACCTAAAATACTGATATATTCCATAATACAATGTCTACAAATAATACTGGAAGTAGTTGAAGAAATTAATAGGCACTGGTATTCCAGAAGACAGCTGTTCAATAGGACTTTCTGCAATGCAAGAAATGCCTTTTTGCACCCACCAGTATAGTCACAACTGGTAGCATGTGCCTACTGAGACCTGGAAATGTGGTGAGTGTAACTTAGGAATAAAAGATTCTATTGTATTTCATTTAACTTTGACTAAGAGCTAGTGCGTTGAAGAGTGCCATTCTAGAATACCAATGACTCAAAAAAACTGAGATCAGAGGAAACAGATAAAACTGATTTGAACAGAACGACAGGAGAAATACGAAGACAAAAAAGGACAATGATTAAGATGAATCAATGCCTGTAAGAGTTTAATCTTCTTCTGACATTTAGGTTCTTTTGACATTTAGGTCACAAGGCTTTATTGGAGGTGGAAATGCATTTAAATTTGCGGTAACTTAAGGTGACTTATTTTTGCTTTGGGGCAATCCTAAGAATTTAGAAACTTCAGATTTGAGTGAAACATTCCTGTTCTTGCTTTATAGTCACAGAAAATAAACTACATGTTTCAAGAGATTTAAAGATTTTTTGATAGAGGAACAAAACACACTGACATTTAGATAGATGAGAAGGAGAACTCCCTGTCATGTAGAGTTCCAAAGAAGAGATGGCTACCAGACAGGGACATGCAAGAATTCCCCTCCCTACCACCCCATCAGGCACCAGCAAGCTATAGCTATAGAGGGTAGAGGAGAGAGGATCAGCTAGGTCCAGAGGGATCCCTGTGGGCTGGCTACTTTGGTTGCTTTTTCCGGCTCAGGTCATAGGGGCTGTCCTCAGTCGCCTGCTTCCTGACCTTGAGGCAGTTAGCATGGAGGCACAATGGTTCTGAAGGTGGGAGCCTGATAGGGGACATGGTTGGAGTGTGGACTTAATCAGTTGCTCAAGAAGGGGACTGACCACCTATTATTTAGGTCCTCAAAACTGAGTCTAGACAGCACAAAACCAAAACTATATTACAGTTGACCTTTTGTTGTCTGGGCATCAGTTCTCAGCTCAATTATCTAAGGAATTCTAGTAGCCTAGGTAGTAGAGGAAATATCAGAGAGTAGCATATATGTTCCTCTAAATTGCCTAGGAAAATATTTTATTATGAGAGTCAGAAGGAGGAAAACAAGTAGAAGTATAAGTAGGTCAACCTGTAACCAAGTTTCCTATTTGTAAGGCAAAAAACTGACCTGAAATTCGGAAGTCTCTAACAATATCATGGTGGGCTTGTAAGGTGTGTAAATGTCCAAATAATATATTTTTGACAATATTATCTTGTATTCCCTGAGTCAAGGTGGTAGGCGCAGCAGTTTTGTAGATGGAGAGTATGAACTGCTTAGGGCTTCCCGGTTGGAACAGTGGGAAAGAATCACTTGCCAATGCAAGAGACTCAGGAGATGCAGGCTCCATCCCTGGGTTGGGAAGATCCCCCAAAGAAAGAAATGGCAACCCACTCCAGTATTCTTGCCTGAAAAATCCCATGGACAGTGGAACCTGATGGGCTACAGTCCATGGGGTCGTAAAAGAATCACACATGACTAAGCACACACATACACACACACACATGTATTGCTAGTTCGGTAAGGTATATGTAAAGGTTAGTGGTATCTGTTTATAGCCAAGGGGAAGGGGTGGTTATGGTGGCCATACCTATAGGGTGGGTGATTGTGGTGGCAAGCTGGAGGGAGAGAGGAAGCGGGAGAAGGCTCTACAGAGTGGGAGGTCCAAGTAAAAGGTGGACCAATGTGAGGCAGTTACCTATTTGGGGAAGAAATAATTTCTATTAATTTTTAGAATGGCACGGACAGCAGTAACCTTTCTAAGATGTCCCTTTAGGTCTGTAAGTGTAGATATAGAGCAAGGAGCATACCATAGGCTAAGTAAATAGCATAAGTAGAGAAACACACAGAATCCCAAATCTCAAAAAATAAATAAATTAAATAAAGAGTCTGTGTCCAGTTGGTTGGCATCTTAGGAGAGTCAATTGGAGAGTGTTGCTGGGATGGTGGTCTCAATGTTCAGGGGTAGCTGTCTCTGTCACAGTGTGCAATTTCCAAGTATTAGGCCCAGGTAGTATTATCTAACATGGTATCTTTTCCAAGAACAAACTCCTAGTCTAGGGCAAAGCAATTTGGGATATGGGACTGAAGTATCTTTATAATTGGATACCCACTCAAGTTAATAAGGGTCTTGTTTTTGTGGCTCTATAGTATTATAACAAGACTGAGCCTCTTGTAAAATATGAAGATGATTTTGATCCTGGGAGCTTGACTTAAAAACATTTTTTAAATCAAGGCTTTGTGGATGTACAGCTAACAAAGATGACGTTTGCCTCAATGAAATTGCCATAAGTGATCCAAAGCACCAGAACCCAACTGACATAATTAAATTCCTAATGAAGGGTGGCCAAATCTAAAAGCTTCTACTGTCCAAGAGATTGTCTAGATGGATGACGAATGGGATTCTATTGCAGACAGGTTTTAAATCACATGACCTATTCGGGGTACATCTTGTTAATGGGATGTCATGTTTGTAAATTAAAATATCTGCGGCTGAGTGTGGAGCTCCAGCACTGCCCCATAGGCAAATCCTCCAATGTAGCCAATTACCATGGGCCCTTTTCCTCAGTTGCTGGTTTGGTGGGTAATAGGCAAGCCAGTGAAGACATCAGGTTGTAGGGATGTGGGTTCCAGAAACTGCCAAATTTGGTTCAAACAGTAACTTAGCTGGAGGACTGGAGCCTCTGAATTGCAAATCAATGAAAGCATCCGGACCAATAGCAACAAGATCAAGTTCTTCAGTCGCTCAGTCATGTCTAACTCATTTGCACCCCATGGACTGTAGCTTGCCAGGATTCTCCGTCCTTGGGATTTTTACAAGTGAGAATACTGGACTGGGTTGTCATTTCCTTCTCCAGGTCAACAGAATAGTATGTGACTGCACTTGAAAGACTTATTTTTTGATGTAGATTTTCCTCTGGCATGTATAATTACCAATAAGGGGTTGTCTGACTTCATCATTATTTGGGATATGATGTTGGTTTTATTATTATCTCCTCATGTTATCTTCATTTTATTTACTAAGTCCAGTTTTCTCCCTTTTGTTAGCCCACACTGTCAAAGGGAATGTTCCCAGGGAAATAATTTTAATTTTGTGGAAGAAATCAGCTGGAGAGCCAAGATTAATTATCCTGGATATTGATGAAGATTCTTGGAGTGGTGGAAGTTTGGGCTCAAATGAGTCCCATGTCAGATGGGCAGGTTCCTGGCTCATGAGACAATCTATGGTGAATGGGTCTATGGGAGGGGAACAGAACTGAAATCTATAATAGCAGGAAAAGACATGATTAAAGGACCTCATATAACGCATAACGCATCTTTATATACAAGTAGCCAGACATCTTTCCCTTTAAATAAAGCAAATGTCTAAAGGAAGGATTTTCTGAAGGCTAGTGTGTGGTATGAATTGGCTAAGAAGCTTTGACTTAAGAGGGATTAGTGCCTGGGGGCAAGATAGACAGTGTCCAGTGGTTTGTCATCTCTTGACTGAACAGAGAGATTCTGAGGGGCTCATTAGGCCTCTCAATTATACCAGCTGTCTGGGACCTACTGGAGAATTGAGTTTTATTGGCTGCCAGTCCAGCAGCCCAGCACCGTGTATTCTGAGAAGTGAAATATGTGCCTTGATCACTGTCAGCAGTGTCTGGAATGCCCAAAGGGATAAGGAGTGACCTGCTGGAGCCTTATATTGTGACCTTAATACATGCAGAGATATGTGTGACCTTGATTTCTATTCTGGGCTGTGAACAAAGAGGTTCACAGAGTTCTTTATCCTGAACAGAGGGAACAACTTTTAGGCAATAACTCAAGAATATGTATATGTAAAAAGAAAAGAAAAATGCATACAGAGTAATTCACTGATGAGGGCGTCCAGTGCTAAAATGCTTGTCTGAAGTATGGCAAATTTTCTGACTCTTGGGCCCTGTCCTTTACAACAGACTTATAAAGTTCTTACCACTTGGGAGATGGGAAGCACTGCTATACCACTGAAGTGAAGCAAAGTTAAGTGAACGTAGCTCAGTCGTGTCCGACTCTGCGACCCCATGGACTATACAGTCCATGGAATTCTCTAGGCCAGAATACTGGAGTGGGTAGCCTTTCTCTTCTCCAGGGGATCTTCCCAACCCAGGAATTGAATCCAAGTCTCCTGCATTGCAGGCAGATTCTTTACCAGCTGAGCCATAAGGGAACCCCAAAATGTTAGTTGCTCAGTTGTGTCTGACTCTTTGTGACTCTGTGGGTTGCAGGCCTGTCCATGGAATTCTCCAAGCAAGAATACTGGAGTGAGTAGCCAATCCCTTCTCCAGGGGATCTTCCTGACCTGAGGATTGAACCCAGATCTTCTGCATTGCAGGCAGATTCTTTACCATCTGAGCACCTTCCCTGATAGCTATACCATTGAGCTTCATCATTTATGATGGTGGCAATGCTGCCCAATAGTCTACAAAACTGAAATTCCGTTCCATCAGTTGATCCCAAGGGACTCTGTTGGTAGCTAAGGTAACTAGGGGAAAGACAGCCTTATCGAGCAGCCTGTCATCTGGCAAGAGACTGAGGATAGGAAAGACCAAGTGCTCCTCAGGTGGAATATCCCAGAAAACTCAGGTCTGGTTTCATCCCTAAAGAAGAAGGACTAAGTAGAGGTGCTAAGTTTGAGGGGTGCTGCATTTATAAACCAGGGAATAATTGCCAACTGGGTACAGAAGGTCACATGCTTAGGGATCTGTGAGAGCCACCATTTCTAGGAAAGGCCAGTATGTGGCAAGTGATTTTTGGTCTAGTGGTGTATAGCCCTGAGCCAAGCTCAGTTCAGTTCAGTTCAGTTCAGTCGCTCAGTCGTGTCCGACTCTTTGCAACCCCATGAATCGTAGCACACCAGGCCTCCCTGTCCATCACCAACTCCCGGAGTTCACTCAGACTCACGTCCATCGAGTCAGTGATGCCATCCAGCCATCTCATCCTCTGTTGTCCCCTTCTCCTCCTGCCCCCAATCCCTACCTCTTTTCCAATGAGTCAACTCTTCACACGAGGTGGCCAAAGTACTGGAGTTTCAGCTTTAGCATCATTCCTTCCAAAGAACACCCAGGACTGATCTCCTTTAGAATGGACTGGTTGGATCTCCTTGCAGTCCAAGGGACTCTCAAGAGTCTTCTCCAACACCACAGTTCAAAAGCATCAATTCCTCAGTGCTCAGCTTTCTTCACATCCATACATGACCACTGGAAAAACCATAGCCTTGACAATATGGACCTTTGCTGGCAAAGTAATGTCTCTGCTTTTCAATATGCTATCTAGGTTGGTCATAACTTTCTTTCTAAGGAGTAAGCTCAGTTGCTAACATCCAAAAACCCAAGGGCAACCTATGGGCCCCATAAGCATCCTAAAATTCCTGCAGACGTGAGAAGAGGTTGATAAAACCTTTGTAGTGAAGGAGCCACTAATAGGAATGCCTGTCATTTTTTATTTTTCCAACTCAGTGTTTTTACTAAAGAGAAATATGTTTCTTAGAGAAAATAACTAAACTTATTGGTTTGCAGTCCTTCCAATGATACAATCTGATATTTAGCTGAGAATAATTACTACAACTGTTGAGATCAATACTACTTAGTGACTCTGTATTAAGGCAGAGATAAGCCTCACTGGTGCTTCCTTTTAGAAGGGATATATCCACTGAGATGAACGGCCCAACTCAATTTTTCATGAGATGCTATTACTTCAAATTTCATTTTCTGCCCGTCAGTATCATGCACAACGGTGTTCCCTGTGAGGCTATGTTTTACTGCAAATCTTTAGCACCAGCTAGCGTGTTTGCACATAAAAGGGTGATTTTCCTCAAGCAGGGAGAAAATATGACTCTCGAGACCAAGCACAGTTGTGTGGCTTCTACCACAGTTTTGTCCCCTGACACACACTGGGATGTGAGCTTTCACATGTTGCTTTCTGTCACCGCTGCATTTGAATGTTTCCTGGCACACTTCATTGTGTTGTTTCATTTTTTGTGGTTTCTCTCCCATGTTTTTGCCACAGTGGCCATCCCTTCTGACATAAGTAGCCTTAATGTAGTGATCCACTGTGAGGCATTGTCCTTTTTTTCCTTCAATTATAAGAGGTTTAAGTATAGGTAAAATGTGACTATTAGATAGAGAGGTGATGGACATAATCACCTAATTAATATAGCACCTATAGTAATTAGGTCTTACATAAAGCTTGAATTTTTTTAAGGCCCTGTTTTAACTCATTGGGCCATCTTAACTATTTTCGTTGGGAGGCACATGGAGTCCTTTTATATCAAGTCATTACCTAGCTTCAACTTATTACTCATTGTTTCAGTGTCCATATCCAATATAGAATATTTTAGGGCTACAGATATTACGACTATGGGAAATGTAGGCAGGGCTATAACTTAAAATGAAGAATATCTATTTTTTTCTCTTTCATAGTTAGTTACTCTCCTAAGGTTAGAGGGGGTTGCATATTTAAATTTAGTAGGATCTTCTGACAAAACTGTAATATGAGATCCAGTACAATTAAGTGCATGAAGCTTTGTCAACTGGTACACTTTAGAACTTGTTAAAGTAAATTTAGAACCTAATCATTGGCCTTTGAATCCTTTTGTTGAAGAAATTATTCTAGTAAATTTTGGATTTTCAATTGTTTTAAGTTGTGGACCTTTGTTTAAAATATATATACAGTATATTATATATATGTACGGGCTTCCCAGGTGGCATCAGTGGTAAATAACCCACCCGGCAATGCAGGAGACATAAGAAACACTGATTCGATTCCTGGGTCAGGAAGATCTCTTGGAGAAGGAAATGGCAAACCACTCCAGTATTCTTGCCCAGAGAATCCCATGAACAGAGGAGCCTGGCAGGCTACCATCCATGAGGTTGCAAAGAGTCGGACGCAGCTGAGCAACTAACACACACACAGCAGGTCCCTGAAGGTGCAGTCTATGATATTCCTGAGAATCTACAGAGCATAACGTTCCAATGAGATACACAGCAGCAAAGACAAGTAGTTTCTACCCCTACTCGAGCAATACCAAAATGAGACCCAGCTGCCATTTCTCTCTTATGGGGTGGTCTCTCCTATGGGGGAGCCCAATCAACATCTCCCTGAACAGGAGCCCCATGAAACACACAGATCAACCAGAATTCTGCCCAAAACAATAACAAAGAAACTACCACCACCACCAAGAAGAATCCCCTGGAACGGGTCTCTGGCAAACACAGACTGTGACTAAAAGCAGACCTGCAGAATCTTCTGGCCTGGAAAGCATAGCTCAAGGGGCCTCAGGCTTCAAGACTAAAGCTCAAGCTCAAATTCCATTCCCAAACTGCTCTCTCCATGGTCTGGAGCCAATTAGTGGGCCAGGAGTGGTCTCCCAAGAAGTTATCCAAAAGTCAGTGGTTTTGACCGCAGCGCCAATTGTTTTATAAGAGTTGAAGAATTCTTTTGATGGTGGCATACAACACACTGATTCATGCAGATGAAAGGCTGAACACTTTGTTACTTAATGCAATTTCGGAGAGCTGGCCGCTGGGCAGGGCCACTCAGGGAGCTGCAATCAGCGAGGGGGTGACACCATACAGGTAGCTTTGGCAGGCAAGGTAGAGTCGGGTTTATAAGGCTTGTGAGGATGGGCTGATTTGAATCATGAGCAGAAGGGTTATCCGTTGTTGTCTGGTTGTTGTTGTTTAGTTGCTAAGTTGTGCTTGACTCTTTTGCAACCCCATACACTGTGGCCCACCAAGCTCCTCTGTCCATGGGATTTCCTAGGCAAGAATACTGGAGTGGGTTGTCATTTCCTTCTCCAGGGGATCTTCCTGACCCAGGAATAGAACTCACATTTCCTGCATTTACAGGCAGATTTTTTACCACCTGACCATGAGGGAAGCCCAGATGTCTGGTTGTTGTTGTTGTTCACTCAGTCATGTCCAGCTCTTTGCGACCCCATGTCCTTTACCATCTCCCAGAGCCTGCTCAAACTCATGTCCATTGAGGCAGTAAGGCCATCCAACCAGCTCATCCTCCATCATCACCCTCTCCTCCTGTCTTCAATCTTTCCCAGCATTAGGGTCTTTTCAAAAGAGTTGGCTCTTTGTATCAGGTGGCCAAAGAATTGGAGCTTCAGCTTTAACATCAGTTCTTCTAGTGAATATTCAGGGTTGACTTTCTTTAGGATGGACTGGTTGGATCTCCTTGCAGTCCAAGGGACTCTCAAGAGTCTTCACCTACACCACAGTTCAAAAGCATCAATTCTGTGGTACTCAGCTTTCTTTATGGTCCAACTCTCACATCCACACATGACTAATGGAAAAACTATAGCTTTGACTATATGGACTTTTGTTGGCAAAGTAATGCCTCTGCTTTTTAACATACTGTTTAGGTTTGTCATAGCTTTTCTTCCATGGAGCAAGTTTGTACTTGCCATTATTAGGGTGATGCAATGTGGCCCAGACTGTAAGAGCCTGGAAAGGGAAGTTAACTTTCCAGGGCAACATGGTACTAAGTTGCTTCAGTCGTGCCCGACTCTGTGCGACCCCATGGACTGTAGCCCATCTGGCTCCGCTGTCCATGGGATTCTCCAGGCGAGAATACTAGAGTGGGTTGCCATGCCCTTCTCCAGCGCAACATGGTGGGCTCCAGCAAAATGAATCCTACACCCAGAAGCTGACAGCAGCCAGATTACAAGGCTGAAACAACCTGACCTGGGATAAATATCCAAGTGCCTTCACAATTTATAGGCAGATTCCATTTTTAAAAAATGTCTAATGATTGACAAAGGCCTTTTTTTTTTTTTTCCAACTTCTTGGCACATAAATGGGATGTTTAAATGAGGCACTCAATTTTCTTAGTTACTTTTTAATAAACATGAAATACTGGTTCATTTGACAAGATTCTTTTCAGAATTTTCTAAAATTCCAATAAAATACAGATAAATGATGTCAACTCTTAAAAACCTTCCATCTGAGTGCTCATTTTGAAGTCTTGAGAGAGTTACTGAATTTCACTAAGTGTTATATTTGTAAGAAGCCCGCTGACTAAGGAATTCTTACCACAGATTAATTAAGCAGAGTTAGGCAAAAAAGAAAAAAATAATAATTTTCCTACTCTTGGTCAGTTTTTTAATGTTTGTAAAAAATTAACAGACACTTCAATACATGTAAGTTTTAGGGTTGATAGCATCCAAATTAATATGGCAAAGCAATATAATATTAACAGCCTATCACAATGATTTTATGTAGATTTGTGCAAAGTAGCTTCAATCAGGTCTTTTATACGGCTCAGCAGTCCATCTGCATTACTCTAGAAACTTCCTTTCTCAGTTTTCCCAATGATTGATTCAAACTTTCTTCTCTTCCCCGGTATGTCTCCATCTTTCCTATTACATTAGAGGGAGTTTTTCTTTTCCTAAGGCAACTCCTCCCATCTGTGTGTTTATTTTTTTTTTATTTTATGAGAGGCTATAAACATATTTTTATTTGGAATGCTTTTCTTCTATCTAATTTAAATGATATATATAAAGAAACATTATTCAACCTTTAAAAAGAAGGAAATTCTGCATTCGTGACAACATGTATTCAGTTGCTAAGTCATGTCCAACTCTTTGTGACCCCATGGACTGCAGCAAGCCAGGTTTTCTTGTCATTCACAATCTCTCAGAGCTTGCTCAAACTCATGTCCATGAGTTGGTGATGCTATACAACCATCTTGTCCTCTGTCATCCCCTTCTCTTCCTGCCTTTAATATTTCCCAGCATCAGGGTCTTTTTCAACAAGTTGGCTGTTTGCATCAGGTGGCCAAAGTATTGGAGCTTCAGCCTCAGCATCAATCCTTCCAATGAATATTCAGGACTGATTTCTTTTAGGATTGATTGGTTTGATCTCGTTGCAGTTCAAGGGACTCTCAAGAGTCTTCTCAAACATCACAGCTCAAAATCATCAATTCTTCAGTGCTCAGCTTTCTTAATGGTCCAACTCTCACATCCATACATGAATGACTACAGGAAAAACCATACCTTTGACTACATGAATCTTTGTCAGCAAAGTAATGTCTCTGCTTTTTAATATGTTGTTTAGGTTTGTCGTAACTTCTTTTCCAAAGAGCAAGTATCTTTTAATTTCACAGTTGCAGCCACCATCTGCAGTGATTTTTGGACCCCAAGAAAATAGTCTGTCATGGTTTCCATTGTTTTCCCATCTATTTGCTATGAAGTGATGGGACTGGATGCCATGATCTTCGCTTTTTGAATGTTTTTAGTTTTTTTTTTTTAAACTTTACAAATTGTATTTGTTTTGCCAAATATCAAAATGAATCCACCACAGGTATACATGTGTTCCCCATCCTGAACCTTCTTCCCTCCTCCCTCCCCATACCATCCTTCTGGGTCATCCCAGTGCACTAGCCCCAAGCATCCAGTATCGTGCATGGAACCTGGACTGGCAACTCGTTTCATACATGATATTATACATGTTTCAATGCCATTCTCCCAAATCTTCCCACCCTCTCCCTCTGCAACAGAGTCCATAAGACTGTTCTATACATCAGTGTCTCTTTTGCTGTCTCGTACACAGGGTTATTGTTAGCATCTTTCTAAATTCCATATTAAGGAAACAATTCCATTCACCATTGCAATGGAAAGAATAAAATACTTAGGAATATATCTACCTAAAGAAACTAAAGACCTATACATAGAAAACTATAAAACACTGGTGAAAGAAATCAAAGAGGACACTAATAGATGGAGAAATATACCATGTTCATGGATTGGAAGAATCAATATAGTGAAAATGAGTATACTACCCAAAGCAATTTATAGATTCAATGCAATCCCTATCAAGCTACCAACGGTATTCTTCACAGAGCTAGAACAAATAATTTCACAATTTGTATGGAAATACAAAAAACCTCGAATAGCCAAAGCGATCTTGAGAAAGAAGAATGGAACTGGAGGAATCAACCTACCTCACTTCAGGCTCTACTACAAAGCCACAGTCATCAAGACAGTATGGTACTGGCACAAAGACAGAAATATAGATCAATGGAACAAAATAGAAAGCCCAGAGATAAATCCACGCACATATGGACACCTTATCTTTGACAAAGGAGGCAAGAATATACAATGGATTAAAGACAATCTCTTTAACAAGTGGTGCTGGGAAATCTGGTCAACCACGTGTAAAAGAATGAAACTAGAACACTTTCTAACACCATACACAAAAATAAACTCAAAATGGATTAAAGATCTAAATGTAAGACCAGAAACTATAAAACTCCTAGAGGAGAACATAGGCAAAACACTCTCTGACATACATCACAGCAGGATCCTCTATGACCCACCTCCCAGAATATTGGAAATAAAAGCAAAAATAAACAAATGGGACCTAATTAACCTTAAAAGCTTCTGCACATCAAAGGAAACTATTAGCAAGGTGAAAAGGCAGCCTTCAGAATGGGAGAAAATAATAGCAAATGAAGCAACTGACAAACAACTAATCTCAAAAATATATAAGCAACTCCTACAGCTCAACTCCAGAAAAATAAATGACCCAATCAAAAAATGGGCCAAAGAACTAAATAGACATTTCTCCAAAGAAGACATACAGATGGCTAACAAACACATGAAAAGATGCTCAACATCACTCATTATCAGAGAAATGCAAATCAAAACCACTATGAGGTACCATTTCACGCCAGTCAGAATGGCTGCGATCCAAAAGTCTACAAGCAATAAATGCTGGAGAGGGTGTGGAGAAAAGGGAACCCTCTTACACTGTTGGTGGGAATGCAAACTAGTACAGCCACTGTGGAGAACAGTGTGAAGATTCCTTAAAAAACTGGAAACAGAACTGCCTTATGATCCAGCAATCCCACTGCTGGGCATACACACTGAGAAAACCAGAAGGGAAAGAGACATCTGTACCCCAATGTTCATCGCAGCACTGTTTATAATAGCCAGGACATGGAAGCAACCTAGATGCCCATCAGCAGATGAATGGATAAGAAAGCAGTGGTACATATACACAATGGAGTATTACTCAGCCATTAAAAAGAATACATTTGAATCAGTTCTAATGAGGTGGATGAAACTGGAGTCTATTATACAGAGTGAAGTAAGCCAGAAAGAAAAACACCAATACAGTATACTAATGCATCTGTGTGTTTAGACCCCCTTATAATTTCTCAGGAATATTATCTAACTTCCCTTTCCTTAATATTTAACCATACCTTCTCAACTAGACCTTTTCCATGAATATGGAGTCATCCTAGGCTTCTATCATATATCATCCTTACTTACATTCCTATCTCTCTGCCACTCCACAGTTGGTCTTTAAAAGAAACTACTTGTCTTGCTGTCTTCATTTTCTCATCTCCTATGCATCTACTAGCATACTTTATGCCAACATAGCTATGTACCATTTATTTATGGAACAATCCGTCTTAAGGTCATCAAGGACTTGCATTTTGCCAAATCTAGGGGATATTTTTAGTGCTCATTTCATCGATTTCTCAGCAGCATCTGGCACTGTTAACTGCTTACTCTTTCTTTAATTACCCTCTTACTTGTGCTCCCATGATGCAATCCCACTCCTGTGGGATGCCAGAATTAAAGTACCTAAGTGAAAGAAACATCAATAGGAATGTAAGATTAAAGAAAAAAGAAAGATGAAACCCATCACCAGTAAACCCAAAAATAATTACGTGATTGTTGCCAAGACCATCCACCAAAATCCCTTCTCCCTTCTTGAATAGCAACTGGATATAAGATACCTAGTTACATTACATTTTTCAGCCTCCCTTAAAATTGGCTGTGGCCACTTGCTGAAATTCCTCGAAAGGTAAGTAAGAAGCACTACAGTGGTCCTATGAATGACACATCACCTCACTCTGGTCAGAATGGCCATCATCACAAAATTTACAATCAATAAATGCTGGAGCAGGTATGGAGAAAATGGAACCCTCTTGCAGTGGTGGGAATATAGATTGATAAAGCCACTATGGAGAAGTATGCATGCATGGGTGCTAAGCTGCTTCAGTTGTGTCTGACTCTTTGGCACCCTATGGACTGTAGCCTGCCAGGCTCCTCTCTCCATGGGATTATCCAGTCAAGAATACTAGTGGGTTTCCAGGACCTCCTCCAGGGGATCTTGCTGACCCAGGAATCGAACCTGTGTCTCCTGCATCTCCTGCATTGCAGGCAGATTCTTTACCACCAAGCCACCAAGGAAGCCCAGAGAATAGTGCAGAGGTTCTTTAAAAAACTAAAAATAGAGCTACCATGAGACACAGTAATCTCACTACTGGGCATATACTCAGAGAAAACCATAATTCAAAAAGACACATGCTCTCCAATGTTCATTTCAGCACTATTTACAATAGCCAGGATATGGAAACAACCCAAAGTGTATCAACAGCGGAACGGATAAAGAAGATGTGGTACATATACACAATGGAATACTACTCAGCCATAAAAAGGAATGAAATTGGGTCATTTGTAGAGATGTGGATGCATCTAGAGCCTCTCATGCAGAGTGCAGTAAGTCAGAAAGACAAAAACAAATACCATATATCAGCACATATATGTGGAATCTGAAAAAAATTAGTATAGACTTGTTTACAATGCAGAAACAGAGAAGAAACATGGATATCAAGTGGGGAAGGAGGAGGTGGGATGAATTGAGAGATTGGGATTGACATATATATGTTATTGATACAATATATAAAATAAATACCTAAGGATAGTATACTGTATAGCACAGGAATCTCTACTCAGTGCTCTGTAGTGATCTAGGGGAGAAAGAAATTCAAAAAAGAGGGGGTATGTGTATACACATAGCTGATTCACTTTTCTTTACAGTAGAAACTAGCATAACACTGTAAAGTAACCATGTGTGTGGGTGTGTTCAGCTGCTCAGTCATGTCCAACACTTTTGTGACCCCATGGATTGTAGCCTGCCAGGCTCCTCTGCCTATCAGAGGGATCCACCCGTCTCTTGTGTCTCCTGCACTGGCAGGAAGATTTACCACTGAGCCACCTGGGAAGGCAAAGCAACTATACTCCAATAAAAATTTTAAAAAGTGACACCTAAAAAAAAGAGAGATAAAGAAACTTCCCACATACCCTGCACTGTACTCTTACCTGTTTCATCAGGGCAAGTTGAAGATGGCAGAGATATAATCAACTTGGGTCTCTGAATGACTTAGTAAGGCAGAGATATCCCCTTTCACTATCATAAACATATATCTCCCTGGGTTGGAAAATTGTCCCACAGATTTTAATGTACATCAGAAATATCTGGAAAATTTACATACATTTTTGGCCCTCTAGACGAGAGTTTCTGATTCAGTACATCTAGAGTGGGGCTTCCCAGTGGTAAGGAACCCACCTGCTATTGCAGGATACATAAGAGACACAGGTTTGATCCCTGGGTTGGGAAGATTCCCTGGAGGAGGGCATGGCAACCCAACTCCAGCATTCTTGTATGAAGAATTCCACGGACAGAGGAGCCTAGTGGGCTACAGTCCATGGGGTCCAAAGAGTCAGACACAATTGAAGCAACAGCATGCAGAGAGGGGCTCAAGAATCTACTTCCTTTACAGTTCTCGTACTTTGAGAAGTGCTGTCCTAGACTATTGTGCAGAAAAAAACTAATTTTTTTTATGTCTCTTTTTTCAGCCATTACATTCAGAGTCTATTGTTAAAGCACTGTAGCCTCCCCTATCTAACTCAGAAGTGATTATGGAAACATGGTCAAAATCATCATATTTTCATGCTGCTACAAATAGCTAATCCGACACAAACTACAACACAACCTTGTCAAGCACACTGCATGATTGGGAAAAGGGTCAAACTAAGTTATCTAGTTTGCCATCTTTCTACAGATTGTCCTGTTTCTCCTACAACTGACCCCAGCTTCTAGGCCACGGTATCGTCCATTGATGCCCAATGTGTGAACAATTGAGGAGTTAAGGCTTAGAACAGAAGAAATACAGAGACAAAAAAATGGAACGGGAAAGGTACTTCACAAAGCAACACAACTGTGAACTTTGAAAAACAGATTAAATTATTCCAAAATTTATTTTGTAGTTTGGGGTGAGGGGTCTGGAGTAGGGGGAAGAATGTGTATGCTATTTCAAGCCAAATTAAAAAGGACAAACGCTCTTCAGAAAGAATGGGTGTACTGGATAAGAGTCAGCAGAAATGGTCACTGATTCAAATTCTGTAACTTATCAGATGAGAAATCTTGGATGATAGAATTCAGCCATGAAGGGAGTGATCTAGATGAGCCCTAAGATCCCAACCAGATGTGACAACCTGACTCTTGCTGAAAGGCTTATTTTATAACAGGGAAAAGAATAGACCTTTATCATTCTGTAATGACACATATATAGTATGCTCAAAACATTTTGATGGAAAATATGCTTTTCACGACATTTAACGAGAATAGAGAGAAAATTCCATCCTTAAATCTGACATATTTCGATTTAAATGCCTTGGATATTTTTTTTCCTATTTTGGTGGGGGAATAAGATTTAAAGCAAGAAATGAAAAATTGAGACATGCTGGCTCTTAAAATTTCCAAGTAATACAGGATAAGGAAGAAAGCTTTCCTTCTTAAAAGCCAGTTTGTATAATAGCTTTACTAATATTTAGTGTTTAAATTTGTCTCAGATTTAGGGGATGCTTTTATTTACCTTCTAAATGTCCTTAGGCCACTCAATGACTAAATATAGGCTTTACCTTTCCCAATATTATTTTCTATCTATTTCATATAACCATGATTACTTTAAATTGACAGTCTCTTTACTGGTTGACATTCAAGACACCTTAAAATTTTCAAGAAACCATTTAGAAAATAATGTTTCCTTTACTCCTTCTCTCCTTCGATTAGAAGCATAAACCCTAAAGAAACACAAATATTGTCTTTGTGTTTTCAAAGATACTCCAAATTTTGCTCCTGGAAATACATTTTATAATTTCTCATCATCCCATGTCTCTCTCCTACTTTACTATTACATAAAACAATGGAACTGTTTCCAAGCAAGAACAAAGTGTGGCAACTTACACAAACCAGAAACTAAAACAATAAGATGAAAAAAAAACCTACCAAGGAAATCTAAAGTTAATCTGATTCTGTAAGGCAGGAATAGAATTGAATGACGATCACTAATATCACTGTGTGTTAAGCCTCTTCAGCCATGTCCAACTCTTTGTGGCCCTATGGACTGCAGTCCACCCGGCCCCTCTGTCCATGGACTGAACTGTGGCTCAGCTGGTAAAGAATCCACCTGCAATGCGGGAGACTTGGGTTCGATCCCTGGGTTGGGAAAATACCTTGGTGAAGGGAATGGCAACCCACTCCAGTATTCTTGCCTGGAGAATCCCCATGGACAGAGAAGCCTGGCAGGCTACAGTCCATGGGGTCACAGAGAGTCGGACATGACTGAGAAACTAACACATACCACCTGGGAAGCCCCAAATCACTGCATTTTATAATATATTATAGAGGCGCATTCAGTGGAAAGACATGAGAGACTAAATTCTCATGTTAGGGTGATTTCTAAGGATATTAGACACCAGGTTATGTATGGTATGACGTAGAAGCCCTGAAAGTAAGACGGGAGGTCTGCTCTCAAGGCCTAACTATCCCACCTACATCATTTGAGGTTAACTGGCTTATTGAGTGAACTAAATTTGACGGAAATGTGTTCTGGAAGTCTATTTTTAACCAAGTATTCCACTTATCATTCCTTTTTGATCAACCTTCCCTGCTCCCTGAGAGCACATTATGCAAATCTCGTAACTTCCAAGTGACTTCTATTTCCTCTTCAGTTATTATGACTCACTCTCAGTCAACTTTCTTCAAAAGTTCAATTTAGTCTAAATCACAGCTCCAATCTCAAATTCCACTCAGAGCTTCTTTCTTCTCCACAATTCAAGACTGGCCCACGGGTCAAAGTCTTCCTATGAGAAAGGGCCTTTTTCACTTATCTTTCACTTTCCCTCATCCTTCTCCTTCCTTTCCTGCTTCCTCTTGGACTGAGGTGAGAAAAGAGGAATTGAATGAAGAAGGGCAAAAGTCTTTTCTCCTATTTCTGTAGTCTGGCCTTTGTTTTCTTTCATGACAGCATTCCTGAATGTTTGCCGTCTTCAGGCACATTGTGTGGATTTTTTCAGAGGGTTTGGAGCGGGGTATGAATCTCCACAAGCATAGGATTGTATTGTGGGTGCTGGGCTCTGGGGATCTCTTCTTGGCATTTTCTCTTTCATCTGCTTGTGTTGTGCTTAGTCTCTCAGACATGTCTGACTCTTTGCAACCCCATGGACTGCAGCCCACCAGGTTCCTCCACCAGGCAAGAATACTGGAGTGGGTTGCCATTTCCTTTTCCAGGAGGTCTTTCCAACCCAGGGATCAAACCTGGGTCTCTTGCTTCACAGGCAGATTCTCTACCACTGAGCCACCAGGGAAGCCCAAACCTTTCATTATTTTCATGCATCTACCCTGCAGGGATTCAATTAAGCAGTGTCTTGTGTTCTACTCCAAGGAAGCCCACAAGATACGCCTGTGAGTTTCTGTGACTCCTAAGCATTCAACCATGGGGTAGCATGGTCTGCCTTTCTTTAAGGCACTGTCAGCCTCTATTTGCTTTGCATGGGTCATCTTATCTTGGAGGGAAAGAGCCTCCATGGCCCAGTATTCTCTTCTGAGCTCACAGCTCAACAACCCAGATGAAGTATTTGTTTCTAGATCTTATTTAGACTGAACAAGGTGTGAGTGTGAGGGTCAAGAGAACTGCATTAAGTGAATATGAAGAAGCAGATGGTACACCTCCTCCTGTTATATTTTATCAAAGCAATAATGATGGCTCAGAAAAGGCGAGTCCATTGAAGACAAGGAATCTGACTGGAGGATGACACCCCAAATATAAGCCACATGGACCATGGTCCTCACTTACCTCCAGAATAGAAGAGTGGTTGCTGTACCTCAGTTTGATGGCCTTCTTCTTAAGAATTATTGTCACAGACTTTTCAGGTATCTCACCCCACTGATACTGACAATCATTCTAAGCTGAAAGCACTATGGAATGATCGTACACTCCAATAAACATTGCTACTGCTGCACAATCATGGTAGAATTACCTTGTCGAAAGTGCTAGGTTCATTTTGCAGAGATGGAAGCAGGGCACTTTAGCGTTGAAGAATGTGGTTGAATGTCTAATTCATAAAGGACTGCTGTTCTGTTGGAGCAGGTGGCCTCTGGTATGGAAGCCCTGTATTTGATGCTGAGCTTGTGAAAACCTAAAATGAATAAATATTTTCCCATCAAAAAACCCCAGCAAAACAAAACCAGACACTAGCCATGCCATCATTTTGTAAGTGCTTTGTGAATTACTTGTAACTACTTGACAGTCTGAAACATGGGAGTGATTTCTGCCTATGATGATAAACTTTGGAGCACTGTCTAAGAACACAGACACAGAACACTTAACTATCTTTTACCGAGGTGTTGTGATACTGAACGAGGTACCTAACCTTTACCTGAGTTCCCCAGCTGGGCTGCTGTATTAATGTCCTGTGAGCGTTATAACAACCTACCACAAACCTGATGGCTTAAAACAATGCAAATTTATTATCTTAAAAAAGTTTTGGAGACTAGAAGTTTCAAATCAATTTAATTGGGCTAAAGTCTTGGTGTTGACATGACTCATTCTTTCTAGAGGCTCCAAGGAATTATCCATTTGTTTACCTTTTCTAGCTTCTAAAGGCTACCTGAATTCATTGGCTCATATCTCTTCCTTATATCACCTCAACCTCGTTTCCAAATTAGACATCTGCTTTCTCTTGGATCTCCTGCCTTCTTCTTACCAGACCCCTGTGATTAAAGCCCATCTGGATGATCCAACATAGTCTCTTCTTCCCAAGGTCCTTAGGTAAACCACATCTATAGGGTCTCTTTTTGTTATCAGGCATCCTTTACAAGTCCTGGGGATTAGGATGTGGATCTTTTGGAGGGTAACGTTCAGCCTATCACAGTTGCTTTACGGATTATATTAGATCATAAAGTGAAAAGTAAAGTTGCTCAGTCGTGTCTGACTCTTTGCGACCCCATGGACAGTAGCCTGCACCAAGCTCCTCCTGCACCAGGTTCCTCCATCCATAGGATTTTCTAGGCAATAGTACTGGAGTGGGTTGCCATTTCCTTCTCCAGGGAATCTTCCCGACCCAGGGATCAAACTCAGGTCTTCCACACTGTAGACAGACGCTTTACCATCTGAGCCACCAGGGAAGTCCATATTAGATCATAGACTTAGATAAGTACCTATTATAATATCTGGCACATATTAACACTCAGCACATGTTCATTTCCTTCCTTCTACCTCCTCATTCTATTTACTAGGTTGTAGGATTTGGGTTAAGACACCTGATAACTTAAGAGCCCTTGCTACCTCATCTGGAGAACTGAATATATTTATAGATAGATATATTTATAATATATCCTTTAGAAATGTAATGATGGATAAGACTGACTTAGCATCTGCTATCCTTAAGTTTTGAGATTCACATTCTATTCAAGAGAGCAGACAATAAAATCATCTTATATATGTATTATAACATCTATAGTTATATGATATTAATTAGTGCCATACAAGACTTTAATCAGGGGAGAAAAGATAATGGGGGAAGGGCAGGATCACACAGAATCTACTCTTAGTATTTATTTAGCCCTGTTAAATGTCACCTCCTTAGAAAGGACATGATTGACCGTGTGATCTATAAGAGTGTCCCTGCCCCCTCTACCTATCTTTCTCCTTTTCCTTGAATTAAATTTTAGGGCACTAATTACTATTCCAAATTGTATGTTCTTATTTTATTTACTAATTTAATGTCTCTCCTTCTAATACCATGTGAGCTTCTGAACAATGGGGGGTTCATTCATCTCGTTCATCATTACACTCATAGAAGAGTCTGACAAGAGTGGGAGCTCAGTTAATGTTTATCAAGTGAATTGAGAGGCTGTTTAAATCTCATTAAATACTACAGTCTAGGGTGTTGCAGAGTCAGACACAACTGAGCAACTAACACATTCCCATGTGGCTGTATATCATCAAAACAAACTATCCAATCAAAATATGGGCAGAAGATTTAAATAGACATTTCTCCAAAGAAGACATAGAGATGGCCAAGAAACACATGAAAAGGTGTTTAAGATCACTAATTACTGTTGTTCAGTCGCTCAGTCGTGTCCAACTCTTTGCGACCGCATGAACTGCAGCGTGACAGGCTTCCTTGTACTTGACTATCTCCCGGAGCTTGCTCAAACTCTTGTCCATTGAGTCGGTGATGTCACCCAACCATCTCGTCCTCTGTTATTCAGCTTCTCCCCCTGCCTTCATTTCCCACCATCAGGGCCTTATCTAACAAGTCTGCTTTTCTAATCAGGTGGCCAAAGTATTGGAGCTTCAGCATCTGTCCTTCTAATGAATATTCAGCTTTGATTTCCTTTAGGATTGACTAGTTTTACCTTTCAGTCCAAGGGACCCTCAAGAGTCTTTTTCAGCACCACAGTTCAAAAGCATCAACTCTTCTGTGCTCAGCCTTCTTTATGCTCCAACATTCACATCCATACAAGACTATGGGAAAAACCATAGCTTTGACTATACAGACATTTGTCGGCAAAGTAATGTCTCTGCTTTGTAATATGCTGTCTAGGTTTCTCATAGCTTTTCTTTCAAGGAGCAAGCATCTTTTAATTTCATCGCTTTTGTAGTCACTGTCCTCAGTGATTTTGGAGCCCAAGAAAATAAAGTCTGTCACTGTTTCCATGGTTTCCCCATCTATTTGCCACGAAGTGATGGGACTTGATGCCATGATCATCGGTTTTTGAATGTTGAGTTTTAAGCCAGCTTTTTCTCTCTCCTCTTTCACCTTCATCAAGACTCCTCTTTGCTTTCTGCCAAAAGGGTGGTGTCATCTGTGTAGCTGAGGTTATTGATATTTCTCCCGGCAATCTTGATTCCAGCTTGTGATTCATCCAGCTCAGCATTTCATATGATGTACTCTACAGAGAAGTTAAACAACAGGGTGACAATATACAGCCTTGACACACTCCTTTCCCAATTTGGAACCAGTCTGTTGTTCCATGCTAGGTTCTAACTATTACTTCTTGACTTTCACATAAGTTTCTCAGGAGGCAAATAAGGTGGCCTGGTATTTCCATCTCTGTAAATAATTTTCAGTTTGTTGTGATCCACACAAAGGCTTTGGCATAGTCAATGAAGCAGAAGTAGATGTTTTTCTGGAATTCTCCTGCTTTTTCTATGATCCAACGGTTGTTACAATTTGATCTCTTGTTCCTCTGCCTTTTCTAAATCTAGCTTGAACATCTGGAAGTTCTCGCTTGGTGTACTGTTGAAGCCTAGCTTGGAGGATTTTGAGCATGACCTTGCTAGCATATGAAATGAGTGCAACTGTCTGGCAGTTTGATCATTCTTTGGCATCGCCCTTCTTTTGTATTGGAATGAAACTGACCTTTTCTAGTCCTGTGGTCACTGCTGAGTTTTCCACGTTTGCTGGCATATTGAGTGCAGCACTTTCCCAGCATAATCTTTTAGGATTTGATATAGCTCAGCTGGAATTCCATCACCTCCACTATTGTTGTTCATAGTGATGCTTCCTAAGGTCCATTTGACTTCACACTCCAGGATGTCTGACTGCAAGTAAGCAATCACACCATCATGGTTACCCAGGTCATTAAGATCTTTTTTGTACAGTTCTTCTGTATATTCTTGCCACCTCTTCTCTATATCTTCTGTTTTTGTTAAGTCCATATCATTTCTGTCATTTATTATGCCTATCTTTGCATGAAATGTTCCCTTTGTATCTCTAATTTTCTTGAAGAGATCTCTAGTCTTTCTCATTCTATTCCTCTATTATTATTAGAGAAACGTAAATAAAACTACAGTGAGGTATCACCTTATACCAGTCAGAATTGCCATCATCAAAAAATCCACAAACAATAAATGCTGGAGAGAGTCTGGAGAAAGGGAACTCTCCTACACTATTGGGTATGTAAATTCATATAGCCACTATTGAAAACAGTATGGAGGTTTCTTATAAAAATAAAAATAGAGTTACTTTATGATCATGCAATCTTACTCAGGCATATATCTGGAGAAAAACATGGTCCAAGAGGATAAATGAATCCCAATATTCATTGCAACAGTGTTTATAATAACCAAGACATGGAAGCAACCTAAATGTCTATCAACAGAGGAATAGATAAAGAAATTGTGGTATATATATACAAGGGAATGTTATTCAGTCATTACAAAGAATAAAATAATGCCATTCACACCAACATGGATGGACCTAGAGACTGTCATACTGAATGAAATGTTAGAGAAAGAGAAACGTAGTATGATATTGCTTATATGTGAAATCTAAAAAAATTGATACAAATGAACTTATTTACAAAACAGAAACAGACTCACAGATTTAAAGAACTCACCCAAGGGGGGATAGTTAAGGGTGTGCGATGGACAGATACACATTGCTTTATTTAAAAGTGCTTGCTTGCAAAGTCATTTCAGTCATGTCCAACTCTGTGTGACCCCATAGACGGCAGCCCACCAGGCTCCCCCATCCCTGGGATTCTCCAGGCAAGAACACTGGAGTGGGCTGCCATTTCCTTCTCCAATGCATGAAAGTGAAAAGTGAAAGTGAAGTCACTCAGTCGTGTCCGACTCTACGCGACCCCATGGACTGCAGCCCACCAGGCTCCTCCATCCATGGGATTTTCCAGGCAAGAGTACTGGAGTGGGGTGCCATAAATAACCAATAAAACCTACCGCATTAAAAAAATGGAGAGGGAAAAGAGACACATAGATGAGATGAGATTGTTCATGTGTTGATAATTCTTGAAGCTAATTAATGGATTCATGGGGATTTATTACACTACTCCTTTCACTTTTGTGTATGTCTGAAATTTTCCACAATAAAAAAGGTTTTGAAAAAGATGTTCATCATTTACACTGATGTCCTCATTAATGAATTATTGATTAAAAATAAGAATACATGGTATTTACTGCTTATTTCAAATAATCATTATATATGTATCATAAATATAATTTTGTGTAAATAAGTACATTGGTCAATAATAAGACTCTAGGTTTAGACACATCTTTAAGTAAAATATATATATATATTCAAAAGGAAACATGTTGCTTGTCTAAAAAATCTCATTTGAGAATCCAATTTCTTTTCAGAATTGAAATTGGTAAAGTTTATCTTCATAAAATTAAAATATATGTTATCTGATCTACAAAATTTAAAAGCAGAGTTCACATACCATTTAAATATTGCTATCCTAGACATTGAAACATACTAGTTTCAACCATCTACAGTATAGTCAGTTTAGTTGTTTTGAGAGTTGGCAAATATGAGCACTCTAAAATTGCTTACAAGCTACATTTCTTGATGAGCTCAAACAACACATTTTCAGCAAAAAATACTAGCGGCTTCTTGATGGGTACCACTCAGTGTGCACAGTCTTTCTAGCATCCTTGGTTCCCTCAGGGTTGATGTGTCAGAAGGTAGTAAACAAATAGATTCTACTTGTGTGGGGAGAGGTCCTGCCAGGTGTGAGACAGCAGTGAGTGGAGGCTTCACCCAACTTCTCACTCTCCCATCACAAACTAAATATGACCACAAATGCTTTGGTACTCTTCCCATTAAGAATCAGGGTCTCATGGCCCTGCCCCTTAATTTGGGCTGGCAGATGACAACTGACAAGTAGAATTTGGCACAAGTGAAACTATGCTAGTTCTGGGCTCAGCTTTTAAGACTGTGGGCAGTTTCCACTGTGGTCTTTGGGAGCCGCATACATCCACATAAGTAGTCTAACTACCTGGTAGAGATACAGAGATATCGTACGGTGAGGCCCTAAAACTACACAGCAAAAGAAAGGAAGAGAAACCCAGCTAAACCCAGCACTCCAGCAATCCCCACCAAGAAATAAGGCATGTAACAGTCTCAGACCCTCCAGTTGGGCTCAGCTCCAACTGGATACCAACCAGTGATCCAAACCACTTCCATGGGGAGCGGGACTGTCCAGATGAGCCCTACCTGAATTTTTAACCCTCAAAGCAGGAGATATATTAAAGTGATTGCTATTTTAATTCACTAAGCTGTAGGGGAGTTTATCAGGGCAGCAGGTAACCACAACAGCTACTAAGCCAGTCATCTTGACTTTAGCAAAATTAACCTTATATGTTTGAAAACAGTCTTGGTCGAGCTGTTATGAAATTAAGCTCCAGAACAGGACACACTGTCTTTACATCACCCATGCTATCCTTCTGCAGTGCCCACAGTGCTGAATAGAGGAGAGGACTGTCTCTCACTTGCACAGTAAATCAAAACTATGCAATGTTATAACAAGCATGCAAAATCACTCATGTTCTGCTTGACAACGTCTAGGAGAAAGTGAGAAGGGCAGAAATGTCATCCTTTAAGATCACTGGCTCTAAAGCAGATCAGTTCGACTTTCCTCTTTGCAAAAGAGCAAACACTGATTGTTCAGTCAGATTCAAGACATCAGAACCATTTTCCACTACCGTATTGCTCAAATAAAATTAGTATCAGAGCTCTGTAACATCTAACATTTAAAAAATGTATTGTATTATATAGGCCTTAGCCCCATTTATGGGTTTGAGGTCTTTTCCTTTTCATAGTTTCCCAAATTCATTCCACTAGTATTTTTATGATTTCATTTTCTACCTTAAAAACTGTCAATAATTCCTATTTTGCTATTTTTCAGTTGCTCAGTCATGTCCAACTCTTTGCGACCCTATAGACTTCAGCATGCCAGGCTTCCTATCCTTCACCACCTCACGTGGCTTGCTTAAAATCATGTCCATTGAGTCAGTGATGACATCCAACCATCTCATCCCCTGTCGTCGCCTTCTCTTCCTGTCTTCAGTCTTTCCTAGCATCAGGGTTTCTTTCTAATGAGTCAGCTCTTGGCATCAAGTGGCCAAAGTACTGGAGCTTCAGCTTCAGCATCAGTCCTTCCAATGAATGAAAATGAAATGAAAGTGAAAGTCGTTCAGTCACGTCTGACTCTTTGTGACCCCATGAACTAGACAGTCCATGGAACTCTCTAGGCCAGAATACTGGAGTGGGTAGCCTTTCCCTTCTCCAGGGGATATTCCCAACCCAGGAATCGAACCAGAGTCTTCTGCATTGCAGGCAGATTCTTTACCAACTGAGCTATTAGGGAAGCAATATTCAGGATTTACTTCCTTTAGGATGGACTGGTTTGATCTCCTTGCAGTCCAAGGGACTCTCAAGAGTCTTCTCCAACAATACAGTTTGAAAGCATCAATTTTTCAGCGCTCAGCATTCTTTAAGGTCCAACTCTCACATCCATACATGTGTACTGGAAAAAATCATAGCTTTGACTACATGGAGCTTTGTTGGCAAAGTATTTCCTAACTATATGTGATATTAAAAATCAACTTCTCATTCTTGTTTTCCTGTCCTTCCTCAGTTCTAGAGTATTTTCTTCTATCTAATCTTAAAATTACTTAAAAAAAACTCTGCTGATCAGTATATCTAACTGTAGAAAATAATATTCAATTTTGAGAAGGAAAAAGTTACATTCTTATTTCGCTAAAGATAAAGCTGAGGTGAGGCTCACATCAATAGACATTATACACTATTTTAAATTCAGTTTTAAATGTTGAAGAAAATGTTTTACTTCACCTATGTTCTAGAATTTTTGCCCAGATTGAAGCCAGCATGATAGAGCTGAATAGATAAAGTGGGCTCATGTCCACTGGCGGCTTTCAGATGGTGGCTACGGGGTTTAGGTCAACTTAGAAACTGCCTGATGAGCCTTTCTTTAAAGAGTATTAACTCATATGTCACAATAATAGATTTAGATCAAAGAAAACTAGAGGTAACATTTCCCTGTGGTTAATGGTGGCTCAAATGGTAAAGAATCCACCTGCAGTGTGGGAGACCTTGGTTCAATCCCTGGGTTGGGAAGATCCCTTGGAGGAGGACAAGGCAACCCACTCCAGTATTCTTGCCTGGATAATCCCCATGGACAGAGGAGCCTGGCAGGCTACAGTCCATGGGGTCACAAAGAGTCAGACATGACTGCATGACTAAACACATACACATTGGTTAAGAGCCCATAAAGTGAAAGTGAAATCACTCAGTCGTGTCCGACTCTTTGCGACCCGTGGACTATAGCCCACAAAGCTCCTCCGTCCATGGGATTCTCCAGGCAAGAATACTGGAGTGGGAGCCCATAACCAATCAGTAAATACCCCTGCTTCTCTCACTCTACCAATCTTAACTGATAATCTGTTTTGTACAATTCATTTTAAAACCACTCAAACCAATCTCCAGTACCCTGTAAAAGCTTCTATTTCCTCAGATTGATAAAGTCCCAAGGCTGGCCTGTGGAGTGTTCTCCCTTGCTACACCAAGCTAAATAAACTTGACATTGTATGACTATAGATGTGTCCTTGGTAGCATTTGGCCAGTGGGCTTCAGAATTACCACTAACAAAACATGTAATTATGGCGTAATTACACAAAAGTCATGAAACTCACGTCTTTTTCTTTGTATAATACTGATAATACTTAACTTGTAATTTGCAGTGAGGTTTGGGCTTCCCAGGTGGCGCTAGTGGTAAGGAACTCACCTGCCAATGCAGAAGATGTAAGAAAAACGGGTTTGATCTCCAGGTTGGGAAGATCCCTGGGAGGAGGGCATGTCAACCCACTTCAGTATGGAGTCTCCACACTGGAGATTCCCATGGACAGGGGAGCCTCCGGGCTACAGTCCATGGAGTCTCAAGAGTCGGATATGACTAAAGCAACTTAGACCATGTGCTCACGTGGTGAGGTGTAGGGACAATATGGGAAAAGTATTTAGTGTTATACATACTAGATAGTAAGCACTAGTAGATAGTGGGTAATTACTGGTATATTTAAGTTGTTTTTAAAAATACAAATTGCATCTAATAGAATTGGCAGTGCTCTTGATAGAACTCCTGGTTCATTTCTTTTAAACTTAATTTTCATAGTAGCCTATGCCTGGGAATATAAATCTGCATGAACTGTCAGACAGGGACATTTTGAACAGGGATGACTAATGCTAATTTGGAAGACTGAATAGAATGTTCATAGTCTATTGGCTTTTGAAAACTAGAACTGCAACTGGATTCAATGACCTTTCAAAATTTTCTGTCCTTATTAAATCATGCATCTAGAAAAGAAAAAGTTGGTGTCCTGTACTCTTGATGTGATCAAAATTTGATCAAGATTGCTAAAAAGGAGAAAGAGGGAAGTGGTATAAGATTTTTGAGACAATGAGCAAAGTAATTTAATAAAATGATGGTAAAGTAATGAGAAGATGCAGAGACTTCCCAATTTCCTGTTAGAGTGTATGCATTTTCAAACTATAATTAATTAGAGAGGAGGCCAATGCCAAGGTCAGTGCCCTAGGTGGTAGACTCCGAGACTGACATTTGTTTGCATGTGGTATATTGAATAGTACCCTTCAGAAAAACACCAGAAAGAGAGGTAAGGAGGCAGGATTGGGCAGAAGGAAAAGTCTGACTCTGAAAGGGTGACCACAGAGGACTGATCTGATTCCCTGGGGAGTTCTGGGGTTGGCATTCTACCTAAGAAACTTCCCAAATTGAGGCAAAGGGGCTCAGGTTTTGTTCCCTTTTACTCTTCCACCTGTTCTGGAGAGAAGGTTCCCTTTGGCTGAAGACAATTTTGGGGGAGGGTTGTGAGCCAGGAATTCCCCCATCTGCAGAAGAAACTTGTGCATTACTTCTAAACAGGTGGTCTATCTGGTATACCTCAACATCCACTACAGTAGAGGCAGGAAGAAGCTGCAAATTTATCAACTTTTGTGTTTTAGGACATATTATCTGATTATCTTCTATTTGTCTTTCGAAGAAATAAATATTAATTTAAGATTCATTAAGGAAACAAGTTTGATTAAGTCTATATTATCAAATCCAATAATGAGACATTCTTAAAGTAACCACCCCCTCACCCTTTTAGCACATAGATTGTTGTACTGCTGTTTGACAATTATTTTCACCTCATTCTCTTTTTTTTAAGATTTTTTTTGACATGGACCATTTTTAAAGTCTTTATTGAATTAGTTTCAATATTGCTTCTGTTTTATTTTTTGCTTTTTGGGCCACAAAGCATATGGAATCTTAACTCCCCGAAAAGGGATTGAACCCACATCCCCTACATTGGAAGGCAAAGTCTTAACCATGGGACCACCAGGGAAACCCCCCACTTTTATTCTTTGAAATATTAAACTAGGCTTATGTGTGGTGGAGATGACTGTCTTCAGAATTGGGTTGCTCACACCTTTGTTCCTTAATCACATTTTTGGTGGGTCTCTACTTATTATTTTGTCAATGGCATAATATTGAATTCTAATTTTGCTTTTCCTCTTACACAAAATTGATGGAGGGCTGCATGAGACAAAATGATTTGCCAAGTGCAGCCACTGAGCATTTAATCATTAGTGCCTGGGAGAAAGAAGTGGCTTCAGAGTGTTGGTGTGAGACATACATCATGTATCAATTTATGAGCTGAAACTTGCCCCAAACACATTTACTTAGTTTCTATATGAGACTGTTTCCATTTGATTAGTTTATTTACACAGTGATGTAAAGTAATACAATCATTTGTGATATTTGTATCTGGTTTTGTTTTTCCTTCATTGTTTCTGAATGTCACCTCAATGCTGACCTGTGCTAATCTATTTCCCGTGGCAGTTCCCAGATCCATAATATGTCTAGTACTTCACCGAGCAAACAGAACAGTTAATAAATTATTTTCAAGTGTGAATCACATGACCAAGAATCAACTTATTTTAAAATAAGAAACATGAGTTAATAATGTGGTCCATCACGTTTAGATTTTTTTTTTTCCTTCTTTCAGGCACTAGCGTCTGTATACTGAAGACCTGATGAGAAGAGTTGACTCACTGGAAAAGACCCTGATGCTGGGAAAGATTGAGCACAAAAGGAGAAAGGGGCAGCAGAGGATGAGATAATTAGATAGCATCACCAACTCCAATCGGACATGAATTTGAGCAAACTCTGGGAGAAAGTGAAGGACAGGGAAGCTTGGTGTGCTGCAATTCACGAGATCACAAAGAGTCGGACATGGTGACTGAACAACAACAAATATTTATGAGGAACGCTAAATAGGTAAAGAAAAATGCTTCCCTGCAAATATTTAAAGTAGATTTTCTAAGATAAAACACTCCCTAGTAAGACAGTAGAACAGGGACATACTTGAAGACAGAGAGAATAAAATATGAGGCTAACATTCAGCTAAGAATGATGGCTTGTTCTGCTTGAGATGACTGATATGCTCTTAGCATGTAACCTATGCTTCATTCTGCCCTGGGCACTGCCATTATTTTATTCTGTCCCTTAGAGTCTTTAAATTTACTGTGGAAATTTCAAAGACCACTATAACTTATTGGTAGGGATACTGTTGTTCATTTCCCATTCTCTACTGAGACTCTCAAAATCTCTCAATGAGCACTTTATTGTATGATCTCACTGAGCCTAATACATCCTGATGAGTAATCAGCAGTACCTGTGGAACACCTTTGTCATCTTTTGTAAATCTCTGAAGGGTGAAATCACACTAGAAATGAGAAGAATGTCCCCATAAGTGGTGTGTGCTATATTGGAATGCATAAGACTCTGATTGTAAAATGAATTACCTTTGCTCATCCTCTTTCAGATAAACAGAGGTAAATAGATTTTCTTTTCTGTCACGCTCTGTTTTGAGTGTGCTGTTCGGATCTGTCAGTCAGAAGTTAAAGATAATAGAAGTAAATTGATATGTCTTGGGAACTTCTCTGATTCGATATGTTTGATGAATAAAAAGATGTGATGATTAAAATTTTCAAGTTAAGTAAAAGCTATTTATCTTCTCATTCTCTATAATGTGCATGTAGTATGTTGAAAATGTACAACAAATTTGGTTGCTATTATTAAAACTGAGAATTAGTGTTTTAAACGTTAGGATCTCAGCATGCTCTTTTAGAGGTGAGAATAACAGGATACATCATGTCACTAGAATCTTTAGAAAACCTCAAGAGGCATCCAATTTACTCAGGAGGCCTCAGCTCAGACAAGGTAAGTAAGCTGCTTGAGTCCATAATACATCACAGGGCCGGAGCTTAAACTTTTGATTCCCAATGCAGTTTCTTTACTCTTAACCACAGTACCTCAATTTATTGAAATGTACACGGTTCACTGGCCCACATGAAAGATCCTTGTTGATGAAAAATTAATTAAAAATTTCAGCTTATATAGCAATGCTGAGAGCTAAAGAAGGAAAAATGGTAGGTAGTAGTCAATAATTGGATTTAAACACACGGAGCAGCAAGATCTGTTTAAGAATTACATTTCTAAACAACTGCTGACAGTCTCACACTCTAGCTTCTTCAAAGATAGTTTACTTGACATGGAGAAAGTGAACATGAAATAGACTATTGCAATGTTTCACAGGCCTAAGGACTTTGTTTGCGGTTCTATCGCTCATACATAAAATAGTGTTTGCACATAGTATACTGATAGAATGAAAGATTTAATAGTTTGTAAGCAGCCAACCTATGGAATGATTTATAAAAAATAGTTCCTTAGCAAATATGTGATTAGATCCTTGAGCAGGAGGATAAAACAACTCTACTATTTTGAGATTACTCATTGAAGGCTGATTGTGATCATAAAATACATCCTTTTGTTCAGAAAGTTTAACTCTTTGATTGATGTTTCATAAATAAATATTATAAAACTAAGTTAATAAACTGTGCAAACTGGAGAATCTATCAATGAATATGGAATGATTTCTTTTCATCTCTTACTCAGAAACAGTACAAAACTAATGCCTCTGATTTTAACTCAACATTTCTTCTTTATGGTTTATAATTAGGCTAAAGAGGCCACCAGGAAAGTCCTTCTTGGACTTGCAATTTATTCAAACCAAAACATATTATTGATGTTACCTTATTTGTAAATAGTTATTTCTGAGGCTTAAAATTCTGACCTTTAGAAATGTCTACAATTTATGGACTGGTAATGCTTTAAAATAATTTACTTTCATTTCTGAAATATTTCCCAAACTCATTTTGACAGGAAGCCATTTGATCATCTTCTGTGTGACATTTTTACCATTAGCTTCAATTACATTTGAAGAGCGAGTTGTCTGCCTCATCAGTTAACAGGCACAAAGAATTACAGAATGTGGAGCTGAGGTGGACCTCAGATAACCTGGTACAGTCATTTTGCTTTTGCAAATGAAACAGAAGGAGATCCAGAAGGAAGATGTGATCTGCCTGAGGTAACAAAGTGAGATGTTATCAGCAACGATAGACAGGCAGAAGCCCAGCCCATTTTGCTGCAGGAGACTCCATTGCTACAGAAACATGGTCCTTAGAAAGCCATGGAATGTTTTTCCTCTAGATTTAACCCATTTTTGACAATTTACAGGTAGCACTGTGCCACTAAGTGTCATCTAACCATAATCAAGAAAGCATGAAACCCTATTTTCTCTAATCAAAGTATATACTCTGTAGTTTTCTCTGGCTCCTCTTTCTTTCAGGTACTACATTCATCCTGTCACCGCCTCCTTTGGGGCTACTTTTTTTGTCTACCCTGAATTCATTTTCTTTCAAGATTCACCCACCTTGATCCAAATAGCAGTTGGCATCCAATCTGTCTATTGCATTAGTCCTCCTCTAGCTGGCCTCCCCACTTCTAATCCTACCTCCCTATGTCTAGTATCTAAAACAAGGGAAGTCTCGAGGGTTGTACAAGAAACACGAGGGTTTCTCTGATTCTCCATCTTTCTCTGAATCTAAACCAAAGTCCCTACTGTAACCTCCAGGCTCCATGTTAATATTCCCTGAAAATTTAAGTTAAAGAGAGATCCATATTTCTCTCTCTTTCTCTGTGTGTGTGTGTTTATACACATGCACAGATCAACAGTTGCCAAGATCTACAAGTCTCAATAGAACAGCTGGGGCATATAACCAAATTCACTGCCTACAAGAGAAGTACCATGGAGTACTTTTTCCTGGTGTTTAAGAGTCATAGCCTGAATACAGATAAAGGAAAGTTTTAGATCCTAGGTGGCCAGGAATAGGTATTCAAGCCAGTGAACTGATATGGGTCTATTCTGAACTAACTGTTATTTACTTCTCAATCCTGTGTCTCCAACGAGGGCAGCAGGTTTTTCCAGGAGATTAAATCATTTAATATCCCATTTAAGAATGCTATCTAAAATTAAGGGTGAAAACAACCTACAAAATGGTAGAAAACATTTGCAAATCAAATATCTGATAGGGGTTAATACCCAAAATATATATAAAGAATTCACACAGTTCAATAGAAAAAAAAAAGAAAACAAACAAAAATGATTCACAACTGGGCAGAGGAACTGAATAGACATTTTCCAAAGAAGACACACAAATAGCCAACAGTATATGTAAAGGTACTCAACATCACTAATCATCAGGAAAATGCAAATTAAAACCACACTGAGATATCACTTCACTACTGTTAGGATAACTGTCATCTAAAAGATAAGAAATAACAAGTGCTAGCAAGGATGTGGAAAAAACGGAACACTTGTGCACTGTAGGTGGAAATGTAAGTTCGTTCAGTCATTATGGGAAACATTACGGAGGCATCTCAAAAATTAAAAATAAAATTATCATATGATCCAGCAATCCCACTTCCGGGCATATAGCCTAAGGCAGTGTAATCAGACTCTTGAAGAGCTACCTGTATTCCTATGCTCACTGCAGCAGTATTTACAGTAGCCAAGATATGAAAACAATCTAAGTGTAAGTGTCTGTCAATGGATGAATTAAGATGATGTCACACACACACACACACACACACATATATAATGAAATATTATCCAGCCATGAAAAGGACATCCTTACATTTGTGACAAATGACTAGAACTTTAGGGCAGTAAGTGAAATAAGTCACATAGGAAGACAAATATTATATGATAGCATTTATATATGAAATATGAAACAGCTGAACTCACAGCGGCTGGGCATGGGAAAGAAGAGATGTTGGTCAAAGAGTATAAACATCCAGTTATGAGGAGGCTCTAGGGATCTAAAGTACAATATGGTGATTATAGTTAATAATACTGAATTAAGTACTTCAAAGTTGCTAAGAGAGTAGATCTTAAATATTTTCATCATGCATGTGTGCATGCTAAGTCACTTCAATCATGTCTGACTCTTTGTGACCCTATGGACTGTCACCCTCCAGGCTCTGTCCATAGGATTCTCCAGGCAAGAATATTAGATGACATAATGCAGGTATTAGCTAACGTGATGGTGATGATCATTACGCAATACATCAGTGTATTATTTTTATCTCAATTATATCTCAATAAATCTGGAGAAGTTAAATGGGCAGTCTTTTTTTCCCATAAAACAGCCTCTGGAGGGAAAAACCAGTTGAAAAATGTGAGGCCAGATTTGGGTTGTATCACTCATGTTAGCTAAGACTTAGCACACTTATGGGGAGGCTGGGCAGGGATACAAAGCATTCTATAAAGTCTCTCACTTCTTTCCTGTCATTTCTACATATCTGTATGTGCTATATATGTGACTAACACAGAGAAAACTACAGTGAAGCCTTAAAGTAGAAGATGCAAATGATAAATAGAGGTGCAAATCAGGGCAAAGTTGCTGTGGGGAACTCATTCCCACAATATTTAACAATTATGCGTGTCTTCGGTTTAAGTGTTTCTATTTCTAGTTGAATTCTATTTTAGTGTCAATACTCCCTCAGAAAAGCACTGCACAACTAAAATGTTATCTGAATGTCTTTATCCAGACCTTTCTTCTTCATCAAGAAAGAAGAAAGTATCCAAAACATGGGGGTAGGGAGGTACTGGATGAGTGGGATGAGAACCGCAAGGAGAGTGGGTAGTTTGGAAAGGAGGTAGCTATTATTTGACCTACAGTACACGTCTGTATACTGAGGTTGAGAAGCTATCCTGCCAGTTGGCTACGTGGAAGTCTAGACATGCACTTATCTATTTGTTGCTGTTAGTCGCTAAGACCTGACCCCGTGACTGTAGTCTGCCAGGATCCATTGTGCATGAGATTTCCCAGGCAAGAATACTGGAGTGGGTTGCCATGCCCTCCCTCCAGGGGATCTTCCTGACCCAAGGATAGAACCTGTGTCTCCTGCAGTAGCAGGCGGATTCTTTATCACTGTGCCACCTGACTCCAGAACTACATGATGATTCGCTAGACCAAAGTTGACCTGAGGTTATGTTTAATGTTATCAAGCTGCCTACCTTTCCTTTGCTCTTTCTCGTCTATAGGAATAATGTTCAAATACAATGTTATAAACAAATCACAGCAGATAACTGTGAAAGTGAAAGGCAGTATGGCCTGGTAGCTTATAGCACTAAGTAATCTTGGGCAAGTTGTCTCTGTTCCTCAGTTCCCCCATCGACAAAAATGAGACAAAAATACTTACATTCCAGGGTGGTTGTGAGAATCAAATGAGGGCTTAGAATACTGCCTGGCATGCAGAAAACATTCAGGGAAGGTTTTGCTATTATTGGAGTTATTGGCTTCATTTCGAATCTACATCTTGCTTTTTTTTCCAACTGATCAGAATGTCTTCAGTTTTAAAGGAATTTTACTTTGGGAGTAATTTTGTATTTAAAAATATTACATATTTGCTTAATAAAAGGCAAAACTGTTTAAATCAGAAAATTAAAGTGCCTTCGTTCTTCCTCAATACCACTTCTCACTCAGATATTACTGCTTATATGCATATATAATGGCTTCACTGGTGGCTCAGAGGTTAAAGCCTCTGCCTGCAATTGGGAGACCCAGGTTCGATCCTGAGTCGGGAAGAACCCCTGGAGAAAGAAATGGCAACCCACTCCAGTATTCTCGCCTGGAGAACCCATGGACGGAGAAGGCTGATAGGCTACAGTCCACGGGGTCGCAGAGTCGGACACGACTGAGCGACTTCACTTTCACTTTCATAATATATACAACTTTTTAAGTCATTCCCATTTCTTTTCCTGAGTTGTGACTTTGCTCTTCACAATTTCCAGCTATCAGTGCCCATGAAAATGAACTCCAAACGTTGCTCCTTTTATAACAAACTAGCTAGTGGCAGATTTAAATGTGTAAAGATGCACTTGGAGCAGATAGTGAAGTGCCTGGCGCACTGCTCTGCAGCTGCAAACTCCCTTGTCGTGAAGAAAAGAAAGGTGTTTTTCATGCCAGCCGAGGATCACAAAAAGGGGTAAAATAACGCCAGATTGTGAACCCACCACTGAAAATCTCATCTGCAAACCCTAGGTCCTCACTCTCCGCATCCATTTTGCCCTTCCTCCACCCTCAAACACGTGCTAACCCAGGTGCAACCTGATTAAACTCAATTCCAAGGGCAGAGGCAGTAAGTGAGAAGTGGGGGGTAGGGGGAGTGGGTGGCAACCGGGGTTGTTGGGATGGAGAGGGGGTGGGAAAGGAGGAGGCTGTCTGGGTTGCCTTGGCAATACACAGAAGAAAGTCAAGAGGGAGGGATTTATCTGCCGATGCTAATTGCTTTTGCTAATTGCATCTATTGTGCTGACCTGCCCACTTCCCCAGTGCTTCTTTCTGAGTCATGAAGCCTCTTTCCCAGAGCTTCCCTAAGCAAAGTGTCTTCTTCCCGTCTATGTCGTCCCTTTTCCCGGCCCCAAGCTGGGTAATCAGAGTGCTACCTTTGGCAACGCGCTGGGGAAGGTTCTGTTGACTCTGCAAGGTTTTAGAAAGCTTGCAGGAAAACACTTCCCTGCTGGAGTGTGCTGGGAACTCCAGCAAAGCAGTTGCTTTGCTGCTCAACCGAAGCATGGATTTACAACTAAAAAAAGCAGCTGGGAAAAAAAAAAAAAAAAAAAAAAAACACAGAGAGAAAATAAATCTGAAAGAAACTTCCCACAGTAAAATGCAGGCTGCAAATGATTCTCCGGGGTGGGGGGCTGGGGGGAATACTGAGCAGTTCCCTCTGGAATCGAGTGTACCTTCAGTTGGAAAGTTGCCTAGACAGGGCTTTGAGACGTGTTCGCTTGCTCCCCCTTGTGGGAGTTCCATTTAATTACAACAAGAATCTGAGCAGTTAAGCACATCTGAATACATCAATAGCTACTTGTGAATAATGCTTTCTTATGCCTCCTCATCACTGAATGGAAGTATTAGCTTCCATCACTTCGTGCAGGTGGTAAAAATCACCAGAACATGACAAAGCATGAAGTTTCAATGGATATGTGAACACAGTCAAAGTCAGTCAATATATTTAAATATTTCAAAAGTAATACATATATGATCATGGCTACCCAGATTGTGCTAGTGATAAAGAACTGCCTGCCAGGGCAGAAACATGAGATGTGGTTTCAGTTCCCTGGGTTGGGAAGATCCCCTAGAGGAAGGCATGGCAACCCACTCCAGTATTCTTGCCTGGAAGATCCCATGGACAGAGGAACCTGGCAGGCTACATACAGTCCATAGGGTTACACAAAGTCGGATGCTACCTATGCATTTTAGCATGCATACACATATAAGATCTAGGTTAAAATAAGTTGTTTTTCGTTTCTAGACATATTCACTTTTCCCTTTGATCTTTATTTACAAGCAGAGCCTAAGAATTGGCAAGGTCTTTCCTCAGTCTATTTTTGTTTCCCTTAATTATTTTTATCTCCCTTGATTTAAACATTTGCCCTCCCAGGTCGTTCCATCTCTATTAATTTTCTAAGAGTACGATTTTGCTATTTTGTTCCAACTCCTGCATTTTAACAGCAGACCTCCTCTGAATTCTCACCTGGTGTTTCTGTATTTCTCAGGCACTGAGGCTCTTCACTGCTCAGAGCTCAATCGGCTCTTGCAAGGATATAAAAGGCAGGTCAGGCCTTCTCTAGGCTGTTCGGTGTCTATCATCCTGTTTTGCATTTGGTCATAAAGTATGGCAGATTTATCTGAGTGGAAAATTTCTTCTATGGAAAAGTTTAGTCACTGTACACGTTGAAAAAACACTGCCTGCTGAAGAGCAGACACCATTCCATTCTGAGTCCTTGGTCTCACACCAGTGTTTTTCCCTTTTATAAACCTATGACATTTCTTGCAATCATCAGCAATGATATGGGGAAAAGGAGAAAGAAGGAGGCTTTGGCTGGGATCCCTGATCATTTTGATGGATTTGCTATACTTATATCTGAAACAACCCAATCCAGTGTTCTTGCCTGGAGAATCCCAGGGACGGGGGAGCCTGGTGGGCTGCCATCTCTGGGGTCGCACAGAGTCAGACACGACTGAAGCGACTTAGCAGCAGCAGCAGGCACATTGCTGGCTGTGCGATCCTGAGACCGCGTTCATTAGTTTGCCTTTGTATGGTGTCACAATGGATAACAATAGCAGGTGGTTTGTCATGCTGAAATTGTTAAGGGGAGCAGAATTATCACCCCAAACTATGCCTTCTTGAAATAAAGGTTATTCTAGCCTGATTCTTTTTAAGAAACAGCAGACATAGGAAAAGCTCTGAAAAATGTGTGGAAATTACCCTTTCGTAAGAGAACTTTACATTTATAAGAGAAATCTCTAAATCTGCAGCAATTCTTATCAATGAAAAAGGCAGTGACCTAAACCTACTTAACTACCATTCCCTTCATAGCCTTGTTTGCTGTGCTTTTCCCGGTTACCTCCCATAACTGGCCTCCCCACTCCCAATATCTTTCCTTTGTCTTTAGCTGGAGAAAGTATTTAACATGCTGGTTCTGGCCGTTCTGAACACTCACTTTTCCCAGTTATTTCCCATGTGTAGAGGAGATGAAGATGTTATAAATTTTTGTTTTTCTCCTGTTGAACTTTTATTATGGAGGAGGTGTTCCAACCATGAACTTAGAAGCATAGATGGAAAATTATTCTTCCTACACTCCAATTGCCATTTTGCATGAGATTTTAACACAGGGTCTGAATCTGCCTGGATGCGATGTTTGTTTTCTTACTGACACAAAATTTGGTGGGTGGGGAATACCTCAATGGTATTCCAAGCTTGGGAAATGGATGAGACATGTTCTCCCAACCACATCAAAGCCTCAGTTAAAAGAAAAGTAACGTGATTTTGAGAAAAGTGTGAAACAGTCACTAAATCTGTATCTCACTCAGGGTTTCATGAATTTGTGCTTGACTCCTAAGAGGGATGAGTATAAATTTTAAAAGTATCAGGAAATAAATAATTTCGTCTCTAAAAAAATCTGCAGAGGACTGGAATACAAGATGCTATTGTTGTTACAAGGTGTAATTCAGGAAAGAGTGAGGAGTCTTGTCTCTTTCTCTGTATATTATTCAATGGAGGGAGTCCACACAGAATGTTTTAAGCACTCAGCACTTTGAGAGCAGCAGCAGCACATATGGTGGCAGAGACCAGCAATGGTACCTGGTAAGTTGCTTCAGTCATATCTTGACTCTTTGTGACCCCATGGACTGTAGCCCACCAGGCTACTCTGTGCATGGGATTTCCCAGGCAAGAATACTGGAGTGGGTTGCTAATCCCTTCTGCAGGAGATCCTCCTGACACAGAGATCGAACCTGTATCTCTTACATCTCCTGCGCTGGTAGGCACGTTCTTTCTCAGGTACTTTTTACCACCTGGGAAGCAATGGTGCCTGAAAGGAAAAAACGGAATTTGACTTGCTGAGAGCTTGGAGCACAGTGGCAGAATCCCTTCACACAGGTCCTTTAGTGGCAAATTATCCATAGAGGAGAGGGAACAGCAGACTTATGGTAACTGACAGGAGTGGTTCAGGAGCACATGTGCAAATCCCTTAAGATCTCCCAAAAATAATGGAGGAAGACTGTTTTAGGGATATTTATAAAAATATAAATATAAATTTACTTATATTAAACTAATATAAATATATATACTGATTTATATTAGTAATATAAATTACTAATATAGGATGGCATGTTAACTAACTTCTGTTAATGGTAATTAATTTGTACACCCCAGGGAACTGGAATAGCAGAAAAGTGAGTTCCCTATTTTCAAATATAAAGTAACAAATGGTTGTTAATGAACATTTATGTCGTTTCGCCTCTGTTCCAGGAAGCTTGTAATGTTGCAGTAAACAAGACAGACTTGGTCCTTACAGATGGTAAACAAATTTTAACAGAAAATAGGTTAATTATAAGTGGGGTAAGGGATATAAATAAAAAGGAATAAAAAAATATATTGGGGGGAAACCAATGCAGGTCTCAAGGGCCTCCCTCGTGGCTCAGATGGTAAAGTATCTGCCTGCAATGCCAGAGTCCTGGGTTCAATCCTGAGTTAGGAAGATCCCCTGGAGAAGGAAGTGGCTACCCACTCCAGTACTCTTGCCTGGAGAATTCCATGGGGAGAGGAGCCTGGCGGACTACAGTTCAAGGGGTCACAAAGAGTCAAACATGACTGAGTGACTAATACCCACAATACAGGTCTCAGGTGGTGGGATGTGAGGTGGGTAGGAGAAACTTCATTGGGAATCAATATTCAGTTGTGATTTGAAGGAAGAACAGAAAAAAAGTCCAGATAACTGAAAGGAGTCTGAGCTGAAGGATCACTCTGGGCAGAAGATTGACACCTGTGATGATGCCAAAGGAAGGAATTATGCAGTTCATAGAGAATGGGAAATGTTGGTGCTGACTGCAGTCATTAACGTAGGCAGGTCCAGAGAACATCAGCCATGTTAAAAATTAGAGGCTTTTTGTAAAATAGTGATGTCTTCATACTAAATATGTATAAGTATTCAAACCATTTATTCCCTCAAATATTTATTATGAAATACCATTTGCCAGGCTAGATCCAGGCTAGACCCTACATGGAAAAAATGACTCACTGTTTACCATGTAATCCTGTTATTTTTAAAATAGAGAATAAAGCGTTGTAAAAATATACGAACTAACACACTGTGAATCAATTATACTTCAAAATAAAATTTTAAAAATTAAAAAAACTTTTAAAAACTAAATAACATAAACTAATTAATTAAAACTAATACAATGGTACATGCCAATTTATAGCTCATTAGAAAAAAAGACAAATATAGGATAATTTATGATTTGAGAATTTTCAGGAATTTTCTGGGCGAACAAGAAGATGAGATTTCTCCTTTAACCAGAGTTTACATTTGAGGAGGGAAGTTATAACTAGTAAAAACTATGCAATCAAATTAATAGTTTATTAATGGAGACAATAAATCAGGTGATGTGATAGAAACTGAGTAGAAAGGGCTTCATTAGATAAGATGGTCTTGAAATGCCTCTTTGAGAAGACACTTGGGCCAAGACCTGAAACTGAGAAGAAGTCAACTATTCAAAGCTCCAGGAGAAAAGCAACCACCACAATCTTGAGACGGACAAGAGCCTGTCCTCTTCAATGACACTGGGAAGATTAATGTAGCTTAAAAACAGTGAGCGAGGGAGTGGGATTATAAAAAGGCAGGCCATGGAAAAGATTATGGCTTTTATTCCAGTTGGAGTGGGAAGTCACCGAAAGGTTCTAGTGAAAGAATAATGTTGCTGCTGTTCTTGTTGAGGTCATCTAGTACTTCTCCAGCGCTAATAGAGTAAGGATGAAAAGGGAAAAGAACAGAAGCAGAGAGACAACATAAAGCCTATCACATTGGTCTAGGAAAGTGAAATCGAGCAAAAAGTAAGACCGATGGTGAAGATGGAGAGAAGCACATGTGTTCTAGCTAAATTCTGGAGATTAGGAATGGCATTACTTATTGATGTATTGGGTTACAGGAAGGAATAGAAAGAAGATGATGAAGATAGATGGCTAAACTGATAATGATGCCATTTCCAGAGATAGGAAAATTTAGGGGGACATAGTAAGAGCTCTGATTGGACATGTTAAGCAGGATGACTCTTAGGCATTTGAAGAAGGTGTCTTAGGAGTAGCTGGATATAAATCTAAAGCTCAGGAAGATGATAGTCAAGAGTCAATAAATTTATGGACCAGTGGTCCATGGGCAAAATTTGATCCAAAGATATGTTTTATTGATCTATATATAATTTTATTTTGTTTGAAAATGGTCATCAACATTTAAAAATCAAGGGAATTCGCATAAAATTGGATCTGGTAATAATAGCTCTGCATTCTCACAAGACTCCAGTGACCTGGAGCCGAGTAATGCCTGTGTCTCTCCTATAAGGCTTTTGTCCTTCCATTTGCCGCACTCCCCACCACTCCCCATTGTCTCTTACACAATGAGTCTGAGTGTCAGTTTTCACTAATAAAATTTTTATAGTAGAAAAGTATTTATATTATACAAAAGCATTTACATTTACTCATGTCTGAACCACCCAGGGAGAAAACAGATAATCCCGAAGACCCTGTTTTATTTGCATCGAGCCTGCACTTACTGAAGTGCCTCACAGGAAACAGTTCCTGTGTTCACAGTACTGAAGGCTGTGATCCCCTCACACAGATCAGATCCCACAGCATGCAAGAGAATGGGAATGGAGGCACATGGAAGAAGAGGGCCCCATCACAGAGTTCAAGGTCCTGCCACTTGCAAATGATGTGACTCTTCCTTTCAGTCCTATCAGGAAGGGAACCAGCGGAAGATGAGAAGAGAATGCCAGAGAAAGCAGACATCAAGAAGGCAAGGGGAAAAAATAGCAGAGGAGGAGCAGTATTGGGATTTCCCCAGAATGAATGGAAAAGGACGAAGTCTCTCTCTTTCTCTCTCTCTCTCACACACACACCACACACAGTAAATGGTCCCTCAGTGTCTACCTGAGATTACTGAAGGAGAGTCACAGTATGACTTTGTCATGGTTACTAAGATCATTGTAGAGCTCGTGTTATTATAGCGGTGAGTACTAATAAAATTTACGACAGTTTTAGAAAAATAAATCTTCTCCTTTCTGACATAATGAAGGAATGTGGTGTTCTGGTTAGTCAACTATCCTAAGGAATAAAAAGGGCATTTCACCCACATTGATACATCATATATATACCACAGATGTATTTCCACACTGCAAAGTTATAAAAATGATGACTAGTCTTATGCAGAGGAGGTGGCTGCCTCCATCGTATTCATGTCTTAAAATATTTTCATCAGCAGGCTGTCTTAGGCATCAAAAGTCTATTATTCCTTAAAGTAGCCTAGCCAAAATAAAGTGTAAATATTCTACACTGACCTTTCACACACTTTCAAAATCATACAATACAACTATCAATTGTCATAGTAACAAAAGTATGTGCAAATGTTCAGTGATTGGATATTTCCAGATGGTAAGATAGCAGGCAATAGACGCCTTTGCATATACTGTTTTGTGAGCATGCATGCTTTGTGTATTATGTAGGAAGCTAGAAGTGTTCATTTATTAAATGCCTATCAGAAAAAAATAAACTCAAGCAGTAGAAGATAATGGGTCAGATCTGATTCAAAGCCAGGCTGACCTGGCCACCACCCTATCAAGAGATAGAATCTGCTTCCCCTTCCCCTTGCACCTGTGCAGTCCTTAAGATGGCTTTGACCAGGAGCACACACTGGGGAGGATTCTGTGTCCCTTCTGGGCTCAACCCTGAGCTCGGGTTGACAGCTCCTCTTTCATGGAAGTCAGCCACCACATAAGAAAAGTGAGTACCCTGAGATCACCATGGTGCAAGATGTCAAAGTCTCACTGTGATGCCAGATGGAGACAGGGGAGCCAAAGGGCGTCCAGAGAGCAGACCTGTGAATGAAGAAGTCATGCTGGAAGTGGGTCATCTGGTCCCAGCTGCTCCATCTGATACCAAGAGGGTCAGAGACACACCTCTCAGCTGAGACTTTCCAAATTCCTGATGCATACAATTAAGTGAAGTGTTATAAATATGATATCTCATATGCCCTTAATAGGGCTTCCCTGGTGGCTCAGATGGTAAAGAATCTGCCTGCAATGCAGGAGACCCAGGTTCAATTCTTGGGTCAGGAAGATCCCCTGGAGAATGAAATGGCAACCCACTCCAGTATTCTTGCCTGGGAAGTCCCATGGACAGAGGAGCCTGTAGGACTACAGTCCATGGGGTCACAGACAGTTGGACGTGACTGAAGCGACTTAGCATGCACAGAGGTGGCACTAGTGGTAAATAACCTTACCTGCCAATGCAGGAGATACAAGAGATGTGGGTTTGATCCCTGGGTCAGGAAGATCCCCTGGAAAGAAAATGTCAACCTATTCCAGTATTCCTGCCTGGAGAATCCCATGGACAGAGGAGCCTGGGGGCTACGGTCCATAGGGTCGCAAAGAGTCGGACATGACTGAAGTGACTTTGCATGCATGCATGCTCTTAATAAATTGTAATAACCATAGAAGAAAACAATTATTTGCATATTTCATTACAGTTTATTAAGGATTTAAATTTAATCCTTAAAATTTCTGAGGAAAAACTGCCACTTTTATTTTGTCAATGAGAGTTTAGAGTCAGAGAAAATAAATCATGGTCCCAAGATATCACAGAGCTGTGCCAGAAATAACACCTGGTCTTCTAATTCCAAGCCAGATGCCTAGCCACAGCTGTCTTCTACAAAAAACTTATTTTCTCTTCAAGGCATTGATTAGACTATGGGACCATCTACACTAGGAGGAAAGAAGTTAATCATGTCTCTTTCCTTTTGCGTGGTATCTGATTTTACACTGTAGGGAAAGCATTTCTGAGAATCGTCCGTATGATTAATCCATGAAGCCCTGAACTAGCATTGATTTCCATAATAAATAGAAAGTGAATCGAGGACAATTTCTTCTGTGCAGTAAAGCACTTTGTGGTATGATTTAAACCAAGTCAAGTTCCTAATTAGGACCAATCATGACTAAATTATAGTAAGATAAAGTGGATTTATAAATATATATATTCACATACATATTTATATTCATTTAAAGTTTTCAAGAACAAACTATGCTTTTTCTCATTATGCGTTTATTTAGTTTCAGCTTGATTCTAAAACCTCTTGAAAATTTTGCTTAGTCATCATTTGAGATTCAAAGACCATGCATGCGCAGTAAGTCGCTTCAGTCTTGTCCAACTCTTTGCAACCCTATTGACTGTGGTCTGCCAGGCTCCTCCATCCACAGGGATTCTCCAGGAAAGAATACTGGAGTGGGTTGCCATGCCCTCCTCCAGGAGGATCTTCCCAACCCAGGGATCGAACCCACATCTCTTACGTCTCCTGCATTGGCAGGCAGATTCCTTACCACTGAACCACCTGGGAAGCATATATATGTATACACATACACACACACACACACACACACACATTTATGAAACACATAGGGAGCTTTATAGTTCATGCATAAAAACTGAATGCCTACTAGCCAAATTTCCCCCTTAATTGTATTTCAACATAGGACAGGTATTATAAATGATCATGAGTGTTTGTTTTTTTTTAAAGCATCTTTATGTGACTAAAGCAGTAGGTATTACTCCTCTCAAGTATCAAAAGGAAACTTCACATCTCCCTGGCATGAAGTATGATGCAATTAGGGAAAAGAGACAGAGGAAGGAGTGATTAAGCATTAGTGAGCTCTCTAAAAATAATCTCAGTTTGAAAAGATTGTATGAGTTATAGTTATTTGATCATTGTATTTAACCAAACAAAATTATGTATTTTACAACCTCACTGTATTAAATAGGGCTAATACAACTCATATGCCACCCTCTAAATAATTACATTTGACCCAATACTTTTAAAAAATATATTACCTTTTAAAAAAAATATTTTCCTTTTCTGGGAGAGCTTTTTTTTTTTTAAAATCCACCTCCCTCCTCCCCACTTTCCAGCCCACACACATGCATATCCCAAATGGGAACTGAGATATTTTACCACCCCTTGCCTTTGCAATTGCTTTCCTATCCTTTCTTTGGTGTTTTTTTCCCCCAGTCTTCTAGTTTCTAATATTCTTTAAATCTCAAAACCTCAGATTTGTTTGCTCAGTTGTGAGGTCATTCTCTATAATTCCTACACAGGTATCAGTTCAGTTCAGTTGCTCAGTCGTGTCTGACTCTTTGTGACCCCATGGACTGCAGCACGCCAGGCCTCTCTGTCCATCACCAACTCCCGGAGTTTACTCAAACTCATGTCCATTGAGTCAGTGATGCCATCCAACCATCTCATCCTCTGTCATCCCTTTCTCCTGCCTTCAATCTTTCCCAGCATCAGGATCTTTTCAAATGAGTCAGTTCTTCACATCAGGTGGCCAATGTATAGAAGTTTCAGCTTCAACATCAGTCCTTCCAATGAATATTCAGGACTGATTTCCTTTAGGATGGACTGGTAGGATCTTCTTGCTGTCCGAGGGACTCTCAAGAGTTTTCCCCAACACCACAGTTCAAAAGCATCAATTCTTCAGTGCTCAGCTTTCTTTATAGTCCAACTGTCACATCCATACATGACTACCGGGAAAACCATAACTTTGACTAGATGGACCTTTGTTGGAAAAGTAATGTCTCTGCTTTTTAATATGCTGTCTATGTTGGTCATAACTTTTCTTCCAAGGAGCAAGCATCTTTTAAACATTTCCTGGCTGAAGTCACCATCTGCAGTGATTTTGGAGCCCCCCAAAATAAAGTCTGTCACTGTGTCCACTGTTACCCCATCTATTTCCCATGAAGTGATGGGACCAGATGCCATGATCTTAGTTTTCTGAATGTTGAGTTTTAAGCCAGCTTTTTCATTCTCCTCTTTCACTTTAATCAAGAAGCTCTTTAGTAGCCCCTTCAAAAAATAATCTATGTGGAAAAAAAGGCATCCTTTTGTTCTTATCCTATATACATACATGTATATAGGAGATATATATATATATATATATATATATATATATATATATATATGTAGGTTATACATATATGGGGCTTCCCAGGTGGCTCAGCGGAGAAGGCAATGGCACCCCACTCCAGTACTCTTGCCTGGAAAATCCCATGGATGGAGGAGCCTGGTGGGCTGCAGTCCATGGGGTCGCTGAGGGTCGGATACGACTGAGTGACTTCACTTTCACTTTTCACTTTCATTCATTGGAGAAGGAAATGGCAACCCACTCCAGTGTTCTTGCCTGGAGAATCCCAGGGACGGGGGAGCCTGGTGGGCTGCCATCTATGGGGTCGCACAGAGTCAGACACGACTGAAACAACTTAGCAGCAGCAGGTGGCTCAGAGGTTAAAGCATCTGCCCGCAATGTGGGAGACCTGGGTTCGATCCCTGGGTCAGGAAGATCCCCTGGAGAAGGAAATGGCAACCCACTCCAGTACTCTTGCCTGGAGAATCCCATGGATGGAGGAGCATGGTGGGCTACAGTCCATGGGGTCGCAAAGAGTCGGACACGACTGAGAGACTTTACTTTACTTATACATATATATGACCCAAACTAAGGTTCTTATGCCCAAAGTACTCATGCTCCTAATAGCTGGTAGCAACACTACACTTAAAACAAAAGTGGACAAAGATAGTTTAAATCATTATTTTTGTATTCCTATTCCTGTTTTTGTCACAGTGGAATGAATACTAGAGACCAAAGCCATTAAACCCAAATTACTACTTACCTACAGAAAAGCAAGCCAAATCCCAGTTATATAAATAAAGTGAATGTATATTGTATTTTGAAGTTAAACATAACAAAAAGGACGTAATTCCAAGTCAAAAAATGAATGTCAGTTATTTTTCTTATATGTGCATGGCTATGAGACTGACTTTCTCATGTGTGTACTTTTCTGGGAGCTCGTCTGAAAGAGAAAACAAGTGAGTTCTAGCATGGACCGTTAGTTGGCGTCTTATCTCCTCCTCAGCTGATAAAGACCTATGATCACTGAGGCTGTAGCAGAGGGCTTTAACCTTGGCTGGAAATGAGTCACCTGAGGATCCTTTAACATTTACTGGTGACTGAGGCCCTCCCTAGATAAGTTAAATCAAATTATGTAAAGTTTAAAAATAAAATTTAAAAAAAAATTCACAAGACAAAAAAAAAAAAAAAGAAACTGGTGGCAAGATCTGACCTTAAGTATAATGAAAAAACTTCCCAGGGCTAGATCTGCTGTAGCATTCTCATTCTATTATTGGGGGGGGGGGGGGGCAAAAATGATTATTGCCAAGGCCACACACTTTGACATTCTAGGCCTCTGGATTCAATATATAAAACCTGGTGATTTGCTGCTATAATGAATGCTCTATAGTCTGGTAGGGATTATAAACTTGAAAGAAAACCATGGTGCAAAGATAATCCTTTTGGGACTCTTAAGCAATGAAACCCATGTCCAGATTTCAGCTGTCAGTCTGTTTCAAGCTGGTATGAAGATGCCAAAGGTTAAGCAGCCCTGAGGAACAGCTCTCACCTCATATATAGGTTCAGCAGAGTAAGCACAATGAACAGAACTCAAGTGGAAAATGAAGTCTCTCAATCAATAGATCGTACTTTCGGATAAATCATCATCATAGTTGAGTATCATGATGTGGCCTGAATGGATTTTGAAGGACAGCCAGACTGCAAATATACAGGTCCTGGAATATGTAAAGAGCTGGGCAAGGGAACCCAGAAGAGAGAGACTGGGGTTCCATTACAATGATTTCCCTACATTAACAGTTTTTTCTAAGCCTATTTTTATATTCTGGAAAGAAAAATCATTAATCATTCTGAAGTAGGACAAAGGATCTCTGATTTGTCAGATTATGGATACTTAAAATGTTCAGCTTTTGACCTAATTATAATTGTCTAAAATTAGTGTCTTAGTTCAGAAAGAAAAATATAACCTTATATAAAAATGTAGTCAATCAAATTTAAAACACTTAATTTGCCTATTCCAAAATTCTTTTTCTAGCAGGCATAATAATATTTGGTTCCATTAAGAATCAATTGTGAAAAAAAAAATTTTGCCACAGTTACAAATGTTCTAAATGGCATGGAACAACTGATGCTTCTATTTTTGGTTCAGTAAATGAACCTTCTCAAAGGAAATGATGGCAGTGAATGAAAAGAAATCAAGTAAAATGTCTTTCTTGAATAAAATTAAGCATAATTCTTTGGAGTTTTAATAAATTTGTGATAGCATGAATAGTTCATATATACTAAAATGCAATAAGCAGTTTTCTTTCTGTACTTTGCTACAAATTCCTTACTACTTGTATCCTCACTAGGAACAGTGAGCCAAGGATGTGTCTTGATGTACTGGAGAATGTCCTGCTTTAGAAACCAGGACATTTGGATCCTGGTTCTGCTTGTGCTCTAATATATTCTATGACTTCCAGTAAATCACAAAACAACTACTCTTTAAATTTCTCCATCTCTTAAAAGGGAGCAATATACCTTATTTCTTCTGAAGACTTTCTCTGAAACTAGTAGACTTCAACAAGATAAAGAACACAAAGCATCTTAAATATGTGTAAAACTACGTTATGTTGAGCAACTTTTGGTATAGTGTGGATATACAGTTTGTTAAAGCAACTTATATGGGTACAAAGATGCATTAATTCCTTCATCTGCGAATTATTCACCTCTGAATAGATAGACATGCTTAACCAAAATGTATGGCTGTGAAGGGAGGAGGAAGAGAGGATATAAAAGCTTGTCAAGTGGTAGTGTCTGGTTTCACAAAGACAAATACAGATGGAGGGATGATGAAGCTCCCCGTTGTCCGAGGGTAAACACCGAGGTGGACAGAATCAGAAAGACCCACCCACAACGTCAGACTCACGGCAAAAGCGATTCTGTAGAAAGCATGAAGGTAGCTATTGAAATGGGTCAGCGCTTAGGGTTTTCCCCAAGGACAAGGTTTTCCTTCCTCCCAGTTATTGAGCAAATGTTTAATTAGTGTTACTGGAAGGCTTGTAAACAATATTTGATGCAGTCACATAGGCAATTATAACAGATTGTCCTCACTCAGTTGGGAAACTAACCACATTTTTAGACTACACTAGGCTTAGTTTGTGGAGAAGGCAATGGCACCCCACTCCAGTACTCTTGCCTGGAAAATCCCATGGGCAGAGGAGCCTGGTAGGCTACAGTCCATGGGATCGCTAAGAGTCAGACATGACTGAAGTGACTTAGCAGCAGCAGCAGCAGGCTTAGTTTGAAAAACACTAAGAAATTAAACTTCTTTAAGAGGAAAAATAGATTGTTTACTTAAAAACTATTCATACTTTGTATGAAGTGGCATGTTTAATCCAATTTTTATTAAAGTTTTTCCATCTATGTATTTCTAGCTATCTATTCGTGTGTTCTTCTCTTAAAATATATGAGAGGGATGCATGGAACTGTGTTAATCTAACTTTTTATAGTGTTTGCTTGCACATATGAGGTGATCTTTTACATTTTACTTCTGGATTTAATGCATTTTTAAAAACAGCAAGCATGCACTGTTTTTAGAAAATAAGAAATTCATTTCTTAAAACATTATTCAAATATTTAAATACAGGCATAACAGTTACAGGGGAAATTCTCAAGAATCTACTAATGTGTGGTAGATTTGTTTGTTTCAATCACAGTGAGAAAAATGTAAAAAGTCAGATTTTATCACTGACAATGATTTATGGTCTTTGTCATGCTCCTCTCCACATTTCTATGCAAATTTATTATCTGTGACAGTGCTGGAAACTTTGAATGAAATATACTCACAAATAAGAACGTGACTGGGTAACAAATTCAAGATAGTAGAACAAATTATTTAACTGCTGCTTTGAAGCTATACCTATTCTTTCATTACTTTAGTTGGCATTTAAAAAAATTCGATATCGTTATCACACTATCCAATTACTAAAACAATGTTTTGTTTTGTTTTGTTTTCCAATTTCTGCAATTCTCTCTGCCTAAAGAGGTTGCCTGGTAGGCTACAGTCCATGGGGTCACGAAGAGTTGAACACGACTGAGTGACTTCACTTTCACTTTTCACTTTCATGCATTGGAGAAGGAAATGGCAACCCACTCCAGTGTTCTTGCCTGGAGAATCGCAGGGATGAGGGAGCCTGGTGGGCTGCTGTCTATGGGGTCCCACAGAGTTGGACACGACTGAAGCAACTTAGCAGCAGCAGCAAAGAGGTTGGAGAAAGACTCTTGAGAGTCCCTTGGACAACAAGAAGATCCAACTAGTCCATCCTAAAGGAAATCAGTCTTAAATATTCATTGGAAGGACTGATGCTGAAGCTGAAACTCCAATACTTTGGCCACCTGATGTGAAGAACTGACTCATTTGAAAAGACCCTGATGCTGGGAAAGATTGAAGGCGGGAGGAGAAGGGGACGACAGAGGATGAGATGGTTGGATGGCATCACTGACTCAATGGACATGAGTTTGAGTAAACTCCGGGAGTTGGTGATGGACAGAGAGGCCTGGCGTGCTGCAGTCCACGGGGTCCCAAAGAGTCAGACACGACTGAGCTCAGAGTCGTATCCGACTCTTTGTGACTGAACTGAACTGAACTGAAGAGGTTTAAGTTGCAGAAAGATTAAACTACAAGGTACTTAAGAGTGGGTATCATGTCTCATTCAACTTTATATTTTCTCCTAACAGAGAGCTAAGACCCTGTAAAGCATGGGGGGAGATCAGTGAATCTCTGAAGAATGAATGGGAGAAGCATGGCTCCTGCTTTCTTGCATTTCTACTAGGATAAGAACAGCAAAATGGACTCTACTGACCTCCTGTGTGATAGAGAGAGCATGATTTCTGAATCAGACAAACCTGGACTTCAATCTTGATTTTCTCATTTAATAATACTACTGAGTTTCTCTAAGCTCATGTTTCTCAGCCTACCAAGCAGCCAGTAACCTTCTTTTTGTGTAGGATTGTATGAAGATAAAATGAAATTGAGATGCAAATCCCAAATAGCTCTTGGCACAAAAATTGCCAGATGGAATAATTTTTTTTTCTCTTTGTTAAGCCATTGAAACAAAGAATGACTGATCTGAATGATCTGGTTTGCAAAGCTAGATGAATGTGGACAATATAACTAAACCGAAAGTAAACAGGAGGATTCAGGTTTGAAGGTGGGGAGGGGGCGGAATGGTAGATAAGGAGTCCAGACTGGGATGACTTGAATTTATCATGTCCGTGAGACTTCTGGATGGTCTAGTTCATGAAATAAGTCTTTATTACAGATACAGATTCAAAGATTACTAGACTCCAGATGACTAGTGAAGTCTTGGAAGTGATGTGCTCATCCATGGAAAGACTTAACTTTCTTCACCTTTTCTGTTATTCACTTCTTTGAGAGACTGGTAAATCTATGAAAGCCTTAAAAACCTTTTTAAATGTGTAGAATTAAATACACAGGGTCTCAAAGAAGACCATTTATTAAAACACAACTCCTAAAATGTTGACGAAACATATTTGAATGATCATACGTTCACCTCTTCACTAAAAAAATCAATAACAGGATCCTGTGGAAGACTAAGAGCTATTATAATTTCAAAGTACTGGTGAGTATAAGTGATGTATTGGGTATCTATAATAAGTGGCATGTGATATAAAACGATTCAATGTCTATTGCAGTCACAAAGATACAGGTATTGTTACTACTACTGTGGGTTTCAACTACATTCAAATTTTAAATGAAAGGTTAATGAACATAATTGTAATTCTTTTTCTTATCCAAGTTCATAGATTCCCGCCCTGAATTATAACAATAACTTTGAGGTCTGTGAACTTCAAGTTAAGAATACCTACCTGACTTGCACTGATAGAACCCTGGGGAGAACTGATCCTTAAAGGGAACACAAGGAGAAGCAACTGCCAGCTAAAGAATAGAAGGAAAAGGAATTAAGAGGGGGAAAAAAATCAAGAAAGAGTGATCATCTTGAAGTCAAGGTAGAATACAGTAACTGCCAATATGTGGTGGTCAATGCAATGTAATGCCTGAAGGAGATCAAAACAAGTCTGAAACACAAACAAGGTTAGTAAATAAGATGTCATTGGCATTCCAATGTTCCAGCCTCTATTAGCTATGCTGACACTGAAGAACTCAGTGCCTATACTGAACACAAAATAGAACTTGAGATACTTAATAAAAAAACAATAACTCAGATAATTTTGACCACTACCTTAGATATTGCAGATATTTCAGAATAAACTAAAATTAAAATAATTCAGAAGTTAACAGATGGATATTTACAGATTATTGTATTCTATATTAGGTCATACCACCTCTACATTACAGTTGCTTTGTATTTTTAACTAAATTAATTAAATGTATAATACATGAACATGAAAAAAATAAATCCACCACTGAAAAAGAGGTCAAACATAAGGATCTCTTCTGAGGTAATAAATTCTCCTCACAAAGGCTATGTCAGTTAACCATCTGTGTACTCTTCAAGAAATTTTCTATGCATATAGATGCATACATATTATATATCAATACATATATAAACCTTTTTAATACTAAAAGGCTACATTATAAAATTTTTTCCACCTTTCACTTTTTACTTATGAATGTACCTTAGAGATAAATTGTATACTTTTAAAAAGCTATTGCATAGTAATGTATTAAATGGATAACAAAGAATAACGATTTATTCAACCAATGACCTATAGGAAGTTGTCAGTTTCAATGTTTTGTTATTGTTAAAAAAAAAAGCAATGATATATATGCATGAAACATACCTGAAAAATCTATCTCTGGGTTAAATTTTGAACAGTAAAATTTCTAGTTAAAAGTTAGATGTGAATTTCGAATTTTTATGCATAGAAAATATCACCCCTTTCTTGTGGTCCTACCAAGCTACGCTCCCCCAAATTTCTACAGTGTATGAAAAATTCTGCCTTCCTGAGCCCTTATCTCTGTGTCTACTATCAAAATGCGATTTTGCAAAAATAAAAAAAAAAGAAAGAAAATGTTATTTTGCCAAAGTAATAGGATAAAAATATGTCATTGTTGTAACTGCCTTTATTTAACTGTGATTGGGATTGAGCATCTTTTCAATAGTTCGGAATACTATCTAGATGTCTAGATTTCCCATATCTAGATGGCTGAAATAATCCCAATGAATGCAGTTGATCTAATTATTTAGGCTATTTCCACAACAGGTTCAGACACACAATCCTATTAAGGCTGCTCCAACAGAGTGTTCAAGACACATAAAATGACAAGATGAAGTCAATCTTGAGTTCCTTCTTTCTCTCACACCCTGCATTTTTTCCATCAACAGATCCAGCATCTGAACCCTTCTCATTACCTTCATAGCTATACTTTAGTCCCATAATCAACTCCTCCCTGGGTTATTATAATCCTATTAATAGATCCCATCTACTCCATCTTTTCAAATCTGCATTCTGTTCTCAACACTCATGAGAGGGATTCTGCTAAAATGTAAACCACATAAAATCAACTCAAGTAAAAGCAACAGTTCTGATCATGCCCTAAAACCCCTCCATGAACAGGGCCTCTGAAGGCCATGGGCCTTCGTCTGTTGCTATGTCTGCTGCTTTTCTGCTAAGGTTAGGCCCAGCCACACTGACCTGGCTGTGCAGTAAACATGTGCATTAGGCTCAGAAATTTAACACTTCTCAAGTTTCTTTTCTCAGACAACTAGAAAAATAAAAATAAATAGAAAAGACTGAGAGAGGAGAACATTATCATTAGTGGTGGGGGTTTCATTTAGAAGTCTGATTTTGCAATCAGAAGTTTAGGATACCTATTCATTCATAGTAGCACCATATTGGTATATGATAGATGTGGAAATCTCATCCTGGTTTTATAAAATATGGTTCTAAGAATAAGTAAATTATAGTTATGTCATTTCTAAAGATGGTATAGCTTTCATTAACAAGTATAGCCATGTCGTGTGATCCTCAGATCCAGTTTGTGAAATTCTGGTGAGAGAAGCATGTATAGTTTTGAGAAGGAGGTATTAAGAAAGGATACTCTGACAGATATTATATAGAGACAGCCTGTTAGATGTGTCCCAAAGATTGTCAAGAGAACTGTAAACAATTAAAATGGTTTTCTTTCATGACCCACTGAGCTGGCCAAGGGCAGAACACTCTGAACATCCTCTCTATTGGCTGCCAGCCAATCTAAAAGGAAAAAATTACTTTTACCAAAATCATCTGTATTTGTTTTCTTCTCACTTTCATCTTTGATATAAATCATTTTGCTCTTTCTCCTTTGATGGATAAGAACAATCTATTGATTGTTATACTTTATATGCAGGTGAAAGCATTTCCAAAAATTAACTATATGACTGAATTATTCTTCAGAAGTGTTTATAATAACAAAAACTTTAATCTCCAGAGGGAAAACTTGGATTTACTTTTCAAAAGACTTCTTTATATGTACTTGTCCATTTAATTTTTTGTCTCAACAATATCCAAAACCATTTTGAAAGGCTAACAGGGGCACAGAGCTCTGCGGGTCATTGTGATATATCATGTTTCCCAGTTTGGTCTGTTACAGGAGTTTGTAGTCCAGTGGGAAACAGAGTAAACGAAAATCTTTATCTAGTTTTATTGAAGTTCAATTTCTGCCCCCATTAAGGAGAAAGCCTCATTGTCCCTTTTCCACTATGGTCCGGTTTTGAACTGTTTGTGGGGTAGGAGAGTAGACAAACAGAGATGATATGGTATATGTTCTTAAACTCTGTTTCTGCAAGATGGAAGACCTGAAATTAATAGAACTATTTCTTCATGAGAGACTTAGCAAGGTTCTCAACGATGGACCAAAGGATTGCAGGCACACGTGAGGCAACGGCAGGAAGATGTGCAGCTCCAGCTGGAGGGTAATGTGAGCCCCACTCACTTTTGTGATGGCAAATGTGAACAACCAGTCCTGCAGTAGGCATTTCTGATGTGGAGCTCCTGTATTATATGCCTAGGATTGTGAGGGTTTAAACTTTCAGTGTGCTTGAGGTCCTAGGTTGAAGAGTTCAAAGGCTGAACTTCCAGGAGAACTTTTACCTTTCATGGATAATAGAAGACTTGAAGTAAAAAACGGACAAAAAAACACTGGGATAATTAGCCAACACAATGTGATTGCCAATGTAAAAATTCTGGATAATTTTTAAATGAGTGGGGAATCTAAGTACCAGTAGAAGCTGGGGAAAATAGTGAAAAAGAAGGGAGAGGGAAAAGAGGGACAGAGGAGGAGAACAAGGAGGAGACAGATACCTCAGTAACTGTTAGCAAAGGTGGCTGGCTGAGTGAAATGAAGCAGAAAAGCAGAGAAGAGAGAAAATATACTCATCATATTATTATTAAATTTGTTTTTAGTACCAACATATCTGGAAGCACTAAATCATGATATAACAACTAAGTAGGCTAATGTTCATATTGTCCATTAAAATACATAAAAGTTTGTAAAAATGTAATTGTATTATAATAATTCTAAAAACTATATGGTCAGGAAATTGAGTAAGTCTCTTGGGACAACTAAACTCAAATTTTCTTTGGTGTGCTTTAAACCTGAATGAAGTAAGTTGTACAACTATCTACTTAAAATTAAGAAATTAATCATAGATGGAAAGGAGGTTGAAGAGGGAGGGGACAGATGTATATCTATGGCTGAGTCATGGTAATGTATGGCAGAAACTAACACAATATTGTAAAGCAATTATCCTCCAATTAAAAACTAAAAAATTATAAAAAAGAAATTATTCATAAATGATATGTAAATAATGTCAATTTCCTTAACATTCCTTAACATTCAATGGATAAACATTTCCTCACTTTCATTTTCAATGCTCACTAGGAGATAAATATTACTCTTTTTATTTTTTTTCCCACGAGTAGGCCTCAGAATTTTTATAAAAAGTTTTGAAATCTATATTAAATCTCCCATTGCCGACGGTTCTAGGGAAAAAAAAGAAAAAAGAGATGGAATTTCAAGATACTTTCAAATGTCTCTTTAACTCTGTTTTTAAAAATGTATTCTTTTTTTGTTTCTATCACAAGTTTTTCTAATCAATGGCATATTCCCAAAGCAATTAATTTTGAAATGAATTATTCAGTGATGAGTTTGGAAATGTCCTGTTTACTGTCCATTCATATTTCAGTCATTATACAGTCCTAAATGATGCTGGAATGTAAGTATCACTAAGAGACTTGAATTAGGATATGTATGTGCCATCCTCATAATTAAAAATCCTAGTGAATACCAGAGAGCTATTTTCTATATATCATGGAAAGAATCTATCCCCTGATTATTTTGACTTATGAATGATTTAGCCAAGGAAACATAAAAATAAACAAATGCATAATGACAAAAGAATTTAGGTCTTACAGCATATTATATGATTTCAACAATACAAGCTAAGAAAATATAGGATATCCACAGCTGAAAGTTAAGAAAGATTTACATAACCATGTATTTCAGTAATTCTTTGTGATGTAGTGGACTGCTTTGCAAGTGTTAATGAGGAAACTAAACTAAGTCTTGGAGGAAAATCCACAGTGACTAGAATAAATGAAGATGAGGGTGTAAAATTCATGGCCAAAAGACAAAACAGGAAAGGATTATTAGGAAGAACAAAAGGAAATTAAAAGAGGAATTGAGTTTGATATAAGGATGCAGGGACAGTTTTGTGATATAAAATGAGCTTACAGTGGCCTATTTTATAATAAAACTGATAGGTAAAACTGATAAATATATGTAAAAATTACAATAGACCTCCCTTTCCCTTCCCAATTTTTATTTTAAGAGAATCAAGACCAAATAATATAATATTTTAACTTCCCTTCCTTCTTTCCTTTATAGCATCTTTTTCAATCTTCTCATACATTTTATATGTTCAGAATTTAATCATCAGTTTCTGAAATTCTCCCTATTAGTCACTGTAGTTGTAACCAACAAATGATAAAACTGCCATTTACCCAGCTAGCACTTAAAAGACTGCTTTATCATTTTTTCTATATATGATTGAATGTTAAATTTAAGTATTAAATTATAAACTATACACTAAAAACAAACTATCAGAAAGATAAATAAAGAAAACAATTCTATTTACCATCACATCAAAAAGAATAAAATTCTTAGGAATAAACACCCAAGGAAGCAAAAGACCCATACTTTGAAAACTGTAAGACATTGATGAAAGAAACTGAAGATGACACAAACATATGGAAGAATACAGCATGCTCTTGGATTGGAAGAATCAATATTGTTAGAATGACCACACTACCTACGGCAATCTACAGATTCAATCCCTACCAAATATTAATGGCATTTGTCACAGAACTAGAACAAAAAATCTATAAATTTTTATGGAAACACAAAAGACCCCAAATAGCCAAAATAATCTTGAGAAAGAAGAATAGAACTGGTGGAATCATGCTCCCTGGCTTCAGACTGTACTACAAAACTACAATAATTAAAACAGTATGGTTCTGGCACAAAAACAGACACACAGATGAACAGAACAGAATAGAGAGCCCAGAAATAAAACCATGCACTATGATCAATTAATTTATGACAAAAGAAGCAAGAATATATCATAGAAAAAAGAAAATCACTTCAATTAGTAGTGCTGAGAAAACTGGATAGCTACATGTAAAACAATAAAATTAGAACATTCTCTAATACCATATACAAAAATAAACTCAAAATGGATCAAAGTCTTAAACGTAAGACCAAATACTATAAAAGTGCTTGGAGGAAACATAAACAAAACACTCTTTGACATAAATTGTAGCAATATTTTTTTGGATCCATCTCCTAAAGAAAAGAAAGCAAAAATAAACAAATGTGACTCAGTAAAAAGGCTACCTTTAAAAGTTTTGTACTGCAAAGGAAACCATTAACAAAATGAAAGGGTAACTTACCAGATGGGAGAAAATGTTTGCAAATTATATGACTCATAAGGGATTAACATCTAATGTATACAAACAATTTGCACACTTCAACATTCAAAAAAAATTTTTTTAATGGTTAGAAGAACTGAATAGACATTTTACAAAGAGAAATTTTCATATGGAAGCATGTGAAAAGATGCTCAATATAGCTAATCATTAAGGGAATGCAAATCAAAACTGTAATGAGATATCACCTCATACCTGTGAGATTGGCTAATATGTATAAAAAATTAATAGTTGTCAAGGATGTAGAGAAAATGGAATCCTTGTACACTGTTGATTGGAATGTAAATTGGTACAGTCACTGTGGAAAACAATATGGAGTTTCCTTAAAAAACAAACAAAAAAGTCTAAAAATAGAACCATCATATGATCCATCAATTCTACTTCTGGGTATGTATCCAGGAAAAAAAAAAAAGCCACTAATTAAAAAAGATACATACCCCACAATTATGTAGAATTATTTACAGTTGCCAAGATATCAAGGTATGCAAGTCATCTAAGTGCCCATCAACAGATGAATGGATAAAGAAAATGTACACATACATACACACATATACATGGGCTTCCAAGGTGGCTCAGTGGTAAAGAACCCACCTGCCAAGCAGGAGGTGTGAGTTCAATCCCTGGATCAGGAAGCTCCTCTGAAGGAGGAGATGGCAACCCCTCCAGTATTCTTGCCTGGGAAATCCCATGCACAGAGGAGCCTGGCAGACTACAGTCCATGGGGTTGTAGAGTTGGACATGACTTAATGACTCAACAACAACATACAAACAATGAAATACTACTCAGCCATTAAAGAGATGAAACGTTGTTATCTGCAGCAACATGGATCGACTTGGAGGGCATTAATGCTAAGTGAAGTAAGTCAGATAGGGATGGAAAAATACTCTATAATATTACTTATATGGAATCTAAAAGATACAAGAAACTAGCAAATGTAACAAAAAAGAAGCAGAGTCACAGATACAAAGAATAAACTAGTGGTTACCAGTGGTATGGGGGCAGTATAGGAGTTGGGGACTGAAAGTACAGACTGTTGGATGTAAGATAGGCTCAAGGGTGGGTTGTACAACATGGGGAATACAGCCAATGTTTTTTAATAACTGTAAATGTAAAGTAATCTTTCAAAATTGCATAAAAATAAAGAGATATACTACAAAAGACTGCTCAATCATTTTTCTTTCTATGTCTGATTGGATGTCAAATTTAAGCATTAAATTCTAAACTTTATCTTAGCAAATTAGAGACAATTCAATTAGCTAAGTAAAATCTGGTTAAAAAATAAGTGCAAAACAGCAAGAACATTATAAGATATTTGAGAAATGAGAAATTTAAAAACTCACTATCTGCCTATAGTTAATAACTCAATAAAATTATTCTGACTGCCTTTTAAAATAATCATTGACTATTTTTAGATTAATTTAAAAGTTTTTTTTAATGTAAAATACATCAGTCTGTACTGACCAGTCGTTGTTCAAAGGATAAAATATTAAGTCTCATGTTACTGCAAGCAGTTTTAGAAATACAGCAATAGGTGCTATCTAAAATTGATTGCAAAAACAAACCAACTAAAGAACAGTCCACAAGAGGGAGCAGACAGCAAAGCATGAAGTTAAGGAAACCATGAAGCAACCCTATCGTGAGGACAGAAGTAGAGGGTGGGTCAGCCAATAGGAGAAAGTGTGTGCCTTCGACCCAACAGATGGTAAAGCAGGTCATCTAACAACATGAAAATGACTCCCAATATATGTGTTCTTGAAAAATTTGTGCATGTTATATATTCCTATTTTCCAGGATAATATTCTGGAGGTTTTTAAAGATCTCTCCAAGAGTAGAAAATAGTATGAATAAATCATCAAGCTTCAAAATACCAATTTTTGTCTATATAAATGAACTATATATGTGAAAAGATCTTTTGAGTTTGTCTATGAAGTCCTTTAAGTTACTGAAAAATAATCACAAATTTTAAAGAAACTCGTCAGCTTGATCTCAGCTCAAAAGTGGAGGCTGGCCTGAAGGACTTAGCAATGAGACTATCGACTGACCACAGTCTTTAGAACTGGTCAATGAGTCCTTTCTTGAAGAAGATCTGCGTGGCACATCTTCAAACCTGCCACCATCCTCCCTATGTGTCACACACGTGTCCACTTACCCATATACCTTTAGGGAGCCCTCATCCAGAATTTGAGTGCCCCTGCTTTAACGAGGGGACATTTAGAAGGAGGATGTTAATTTGGATAAAATATAGTCCTTTTCACAGCTGCATCTCTCAGGTCTTCCCAGAAATGTAATCTTCTGCTAGAATATCAGGCTTTACCCAGAATATCCACTCTTTCACTTCCCTGAGCCTTTTAATTTATTTCTCAACTGTCTGCCAAAGGATTTCTGGCATTTCACATTTGTGTCCAGCAAAGTCATCACTTTCTACAGGTTTCCAGTACCATCTCCACAGTAAATTTTAGGGTTCTTTATGTGGTATTAAATCCTGTATATCAAAAGAAGTTACAAGTCAATAAAGGTTTTTTTGTCTAGTCTTATGGGTTGGGAAGATCCCCTGGAGAAGGAAATAGCAACCCACTCCAGTATTCTTGCCTGGGAAATCCCACTGGCAGAGGAGCCTGGCAGGCTATAGTCCACGGGGTCACAAAGAGGCAAACATGACTTAGTGAATAAGCAACAACAAATTCAGTCTTATATGACCCTCTTGATCAAGCACCCTTAAAATCGAGTCCTACCTGTACTACCCCAATTCCTGCCAATATCCAGCAGATAATTGCTATAGCTCTTGTGACATAAAGTCTTTCTCTCTTAAGATATGTGACCTGACTAAGATAAGCTGTTACTTCTGCCTTGCTAATGACTTGAAGACAGGAGAGAAAGATCCTCATGATGGCCCCCTGTTGCCCTGGTTGGGAGAGGTTTTGCAGTGTCTTCTCTCACAGGGAGATCATAAGCTCTTAACAGAGAGAACTGGCCACCTATGTGCACTCTGAGGCTTCAGAGAAATCTGAGGAGTGGAATGTTCAGGTTTGCTCACCAAGATCCCATGTGTCAGGGTTCCAGGTTCTCTGACCTGCTCAGCTGAATTTTAAAAATATCATGGAAAATTTAAAACTCTATTAAATCCTTTAGTTTATTATTTTCTTCTCTCCCCCTGCAGGAGATAAAACCCTCTGGCTTTCACACTTAGTTTTCAATTATTTGTTAAAAGCTTTTAGGCTTTCAACATCTTTTAGTTAGGATATGAATGGAATTTAATTTCAGTCAACAGATTCTGTTGACCTTGTATGCATAGTTTTCTCTGCATTTGCTATCAGTGACAAGTTGAAATTTTAGTAACTGGACTGCCATCTTGAGCTAAGCAATATCCAGGCCCCACAGTCTTCTTGATATGTGGTTATCATTTCCGGCTAGGCAGGTAGTGATCCCATTCTAAAACTTCAGTTCTGGCCTCATCGAGTCCTCTGAGAATCAGATACCCATATGGAGTTAGGAGTACAAAAGTTACATTTGGGAGACATATCTGGGAAAGGAAATTGGAAAAAGCAGGATTGGAAAGGGATAGTCATCAAACCACGGTGTAGGTCAGTCTGCAAAATGTGTAATGAATTTGAGAAGTCCCACTCTGAGCAGACATGCCTGTGTCCTGATGCCACAGCCTGACTCAGTCATCAGCCGGGGCCTTTCTGTGCAAAGCATGTCCTCAGTTGCAAAGCTGAGGTAGACTTGATGGAATTTAAGCTGTAAAGCTTCCCAGAGTCCTTGCTTAAAGGGGGATCTCGAGGCACTTCTATGTCCACCATAGGGTGTTAGTTGCTCAGTTGTGTCCAACTCTTTGCTACCCCATGGAACATAGCCCACCAAACTGCCCATGGAATTCTCCAGGCAAGAATTCCGGGTCCAGACCCAGGGATCAAACTTCGGTCTCCTGCACTGCAAGCAGATTCTTTACCATCTGAGCCACCAGGTAGCTCAATAAGCAACTAATTGAATGAATGATGGAACAAATAAAATAAGTATTCTGGCAGCAATGATTTCACTAGTAAAGCAGGATGTCCTGGCTAAGACCATGACATACAATAACCAAAGGTCAATTCAGGTTTATCTTCCAGGTTATGATATGAAGACTTTGAACAATGATCTGTAGCAGATCTCCCAATGTTAATTTGTGGAACCTGGGTTGCACTGTGAATCAGAAACCAGTTTTAGAGTGATCCATTAAGGACAGACACATCACTGAATTTGTTGGACATGAATAACCCATTTGTAATTCAATATCACAAATGCTTTTTCCAGCTGCACTTTATTCAAAATACCAGCCTTTGCACAAATGCCATTGTCTTCTGTGGGGAGCATTTATTATGTTATATGTATATAAACCAAATTCACTTCAATTCTTCACAAACTCATAGGACACTATAATAGGGGATATAAATAAACATATTAAATTCATCCAGAGAGGATGAACCAGAAACATGTAAGAAAAACAGTTTTAAAGTAGAGCTGACAGTGAGAAGACTAGTGAGGGTTTGGTAAGATACTAAAACTGGATCGGTGGAGAAAAAGTGATAACTATCACGCAGAGTGTACAAAATCCATTTTCAGATACTAAACCCAGAAACAGAGTGTCACAGATTGGGGGAAAAATATTTAGAAAAACACATCAATTAGGTATTAGAGGATATTAATTGGGTATTAATTGGAGATTTAGAGAAACAAGAAGGAGTTTCTGATTGAAATCTTATATCGAATTTACTAAAGCAGGTCTACTGCAAAGTAATGAAGATCATGCAATTATATAAAGCAGAGACAAGCCCATTTTCTGAATGCTTTTTCTTTTCTTTTCCCAGGGGTATGGATCTGAGGGAAGGGCAATGGAAAGACTGAGAAATCATGTTCTTAACTAGATAACTGGAAAGCTCTTTATAGAATCAGCCACAAGAAGTAAGCATGTTTGTGTTTATCTATGCATATACTTTAGGGAAGGCAAAATAATTTGCACAAAAATTTGGAGCTACACACTTCATAGAAAGCTACTATTAGCAGATTTTGAAAAATCTGATATTGCAAATATCTGAAACCTCTCTTCAGTTCCCATGCTGTAATTTCATGCTCTCCAAGAAATCTTCTGATTATAGCTTTTGTCCACAGAGAAAGAATGCATACATGTATACCTGTGGCGGATTCATTATGATATTTGGCAAAACTAATACAATTATGTAAAGTTTAAAAATAAAATTAAAAAAAAAAAGAAAGAATGCATAGAGGAGCTTAGTCCCCATACAGCAAGCAGCCTTTACAATTTTTAATGTAAACCAGTGATTTTATCATAGACACTGGTGTCAGTGAGTTTAACTGAATTCCACCTGTGAGAGATTTATGAAGCACCATTTGGTATACAAAACATTGGGTTTCTGTAGCTATGTGGTTGAAGGCTGGCCTATAAAATGAACTGATTTCACTAACAGACAAGTTACAAGGACCTGTCTAATAGGCTTCCATGGTAGCTTAGACAGTAAAGAATCCACCTGCAATGCAAGAGACCAGGTTCGATCCCTGGCTTAGGAAGATCCCCTGGATAAAGGAATGGCTACCCAGTCCAGTATTCTTCCCTGGGAAATCCCATGGATAGAGGAGTCTGGCAGACTACAGTCCATGGGGTGGCAGAATCGGACATGACTGAGCGACTAACACTTTTCAATAGGCACATGATCCCAGATCCCTCATTTACTGTGAGATATCTCTGAAGTTTTCAACTAACTATGAGTATAAATAATTATTAGAATCTTTTAGAACTTAAGCTCTATGAGTGCAAGCAACTTTGCTTTATTCACTGATGTATCCCAAGTAACTAGAACAATGCCAAGCATAGAGTAAGCACTCAATTAATACCTGTTGTTAACAACTTACTCTCATTAAATAACATTGTTTCTATGTATACTTTTAGTGTAAGTCTTAGATAAATTTAGATTTCTATAAGTAATTGGGGATTATGGATTTATTAATATTTCATGAAGTACAGAGCAAAACACCACTCCCTATTCTAGAATTTATTACAATAAGCAACATATTGGGTTGGCCAAAAAACTTATTCAGGTTTTTCCACAACCTTTTGGCCAACCCAATATACTGTCAGCTCTTAAAATAATAGTTAACATATTAACTTATCTAAAATTATCTAGTTTACTCTAAACTATTTATTTTTATCATTTGTGTTTTTGTCCATATTAAAATTTGTTAAGGGTGATGAATTATTTCCATATTTGATAGACTGTTTTCTCCAGAGAGGAATGTACCAGGTGTTGAGAGACTGCATGGGTGAAATTGTAAATTTCAATATAAACTAAAAAGTTAGTACAAACCAATTCTTGTCCTAAGAGTGAGTGCAGACAAGCGTTTGGCGCTTATAAAAGCTGGAAAAGTTGGCTTCCAATTTTCTGTTTTTCTTGCAGCGACAAACTACTTCTGAATTATGATTTCAGGTATTCCACTGTTACATACTTGAAATCAAGTAAAAGAATGTTTACACTCGCCACATTGTAAATGGATTCTTAGAGTTTCTTTAAGTATGTTGTTTTTCTAAATATTTAAAGATGATGGAACCATCTTTCAAAGTGAGGTACTCTTAAAGAAATGACTAAAGTACAGAGTCAAAAAGTGGTGGAGGGCATAAACCTGAGCACAGTGGGGGGCTGTTATGGTAGTTGCTTTTGATCGCCTGGCATGGTTCTCGCCCGATCTTTCTTCTAGTCATGACTCTGACCTTGGTGAGCCCAGCATACTTCACAGTAATGTCTAGGTACACGACCCAGCAGGACCAATCAGTATCCTTCTCTGGAATTTTATATGAATGTGTGTGTATGTCAGTTGCTCAGTCGTGTCTGATTTTTTGTGATCCCAAGGACTGTAGCCCGCTGGCCTCCTCTGTCCATGGAATTCTCCAGACAAGAATACTGGAGTGGGTAACCACTCCCTTCTCCAGAGGATCTTCCTGACCCAGGGACTGAACGTGGGTCTCTCACATTGCAGGCAGATTCTTTACTGCCTGAGCCAACAGGGAAGCCTCTTCTATAGGAACTGCTGCTGCTGCTAAGTCACTTCAGTCGTGTCCGACTCTGTGTGACCCCATAGACGGCAGCCCACCAGGCTCCCCCGTCCCTGGGATTCTCCAGGCAAGAACACTGGAGTGGGTTGCCATTTCCTTCTCCAATGCATGAAAGTAAAAAGTGAAAGTGAAGTCGCTCAGTCGTGTCTGACCCTCAGCGACCCCATGGACTGCAGGCTACCAGGCTCCTCCATCCATGGGATTTTCGAGGCAGGAGTACTGGAGTGGGGTGCCATTGCTTATAGGAACAGTGGGGAGTTATTCCTGCTCTAGAAGTTGATCTACATAAAGTAAACTTGGAATTTGGGGCAGCATTTTCCCAAACCATGAAACAAAAGTTTGTCAACAGAAGGAAGAAACACACCAAGGAAAGCTGAACTGAGATCAAGAGAAGGGCAGTTGCAATGGAACTGGTTTGATGTTGTTGTTTAGTTGCTCAGTCATGTCCGACTCTTTGTGACCCCATAGACTATAGCCCATCAGGCTCCTCTGGAGCCTGGATCCTCCAGGCAATACTGGAATGGGCTTCCATGTCCTCTTGCAGATCTTCCCAACCCAGGGATTGAACCAAGGTTTCCTGGATCACAGGCAGATTCTTTACCATCTGAGCCACCAGGGCAGCCCTGAGTTTGCTTGGGCTATCATAATGATATATCATTAGTAATATTTATAGGTATTTATTTCTCACAGTTGCAGAAGTTTGGAAGCCCAAGGTCAAGTGCTGGCAGATCCAGTTTCTGGTGAGTGTTCTCTTCCTGGCTTGTAGACAGCCACCTTCTTGCTATGTCTTCTCCTGGCCTTTCTCTTCCTCTTCTTCTAAGTACCCCAGTCGATCTGATTAGAACCTCACCCTTATGATCTCATTTAACCATAATTACCTCTGGAAAGACCCATCTCCAAATATCACCACACTGGGCTGTACAGCTTCAACATTTGCATTCTCTAAGGACACAAGTCAGTCCATTGCAATCATGGAGTGAAATGCCATTTCTTCACTTTTGCTTGATCTCTCCGATAGCAGTGCCTTTATGCTGTGTCTCATCCCTTTAATGGTTACTCATCCACAGCTCAGCTAATCATCATTTCTTCATGGGAACTTTCTCTGACCTCCATGATTAGGTGAAACATCTTTATCACACTCTTATTTTATGTTCTCATACTGCTCCATGCTTTTCTTTTGTAGCACTTTCATAACTGTCAGGTTATTTGTGCAAGAATTTGCTCTCGGTCTGTTTTCCTAGTTGGACTTTTATTTCCTTGGGGCCAAAGACTGTGTCTTACGGGCTCACCCATGTATCTGCAATGTTATCATAGCACCTGGTATGTTGTAACTAATAAGAGCAGTTTCTTGACCAAAAAGATAAAATATAAATATGAGTCATTTGGTTATAAAATAAAAGACCAAGTATTTTCCAAGCAGAGGTAACAGCTTATGCAAAGACTCTGAAATAATTAGGATCATCTCTTACTGAAAAGTGGAAGTGTTAGTCTTTCGATCATGTTTGACCCTTTGTGACCCCATGAACTGTAGCTTGTCAGGATCCTGTGTCCATGGAATTCTCCAGGCAAGAATACTGGAGTGAATTGCCATTCCCTTCTCCAGGGGATCTTCCCAACTCAGGGTTTGAACCTGGGCCTCCCACATTGCAGGCAGATTCTTTACCATCTGAGACACCATGGAAGCCCTTATCTCAGTGAAGGAGCTATGAAAAACAAAACTACACAGAAGGTGAAGATGGTAGACAGCATAGAAGGAATATGATTCTGCACGTTCTTATTTTTCCTGTGAGGGAATTTTGTCTTTTTTCCTAAGAGAAATGAGCAAATATTGAAGAATTTTAAGCAAGAAAACGGCATGCTCTGTTTTGCATATTATTAGAATCTCTCTGACTCCTAAGCGGGAAATAATTGGACAAAATCAAGATAGATATAGGTCAACAGAGGGAAAAATCTAGAAAGGAGATAAACTGAACTGAGGTGGTGATATGGAGATGGGAAACCAAGAATATTAAAAGGTGCTTGAATGAGGACATCCAATAGTTTGTATTTGACCTATAGTAAAGCAGTCCGATGGACGTGAGTCTGCGTGAACTCTGGGAGTTGGTGATGGACAGGGAGGCCTAGCGTGCTGCGATTCATGGGGTCACAAGAGTTGGACACGACTGAGCGACTGGACTGAACTGAACTGAAAGCAGTCCAATACTTCCATTATAACCAGCTAATTCTCCACTTTGCAAATAATATGTCAATTTTCCACTTATGTCAAGACTACTCAATATATGCTGTTATGGTTAAGGTTATTTAGTGCCAAGAAAATAGAAATGAGGAGTAGCAGCAATAAATGAATGGAAAGTCAATGATCTGCTATTAAAATCCTTCAGGCATTCAATTTTATGGAGGCCCTGCAACCAGCTAAGAAAGAAACCAACTCATAAAAATGCATAAATGTGCTCCATAATGTTCAGGGTATGCTCACTTATATTTAGCTGTATTCATAATAAATTTCAGAGCTTAAATCAATAGGTATATGAATTAGAGGTATTTCACTGAGAACTTTGTTTTATAGTCTTTTGGTAAAGTATGAGATGCTTAATTTCATTAAACAAAGAAAAAAAATTAGAGTGAAGCTTATAAAAATTCTCAATAATCAGAAAACATCAGTAAAGTTTTTGAAGGCTATAAGCTGCTTTGTTCTTTCTTTTGTTTTTCCATTGACTTTCAGTCAATAGTTAGGAGTCAGGAATTGGCTTATTATTTTAAAACTAATTTAGTAACTAGTTAAATCATAGTTAAAGATGAAGAAAATATCTGCATAATGATATATTTAGGTCAAGATGGGTGACTGAACACTCAGGTTTTTTTCTATTCCTTTTGGAAAACATATTGAAATGCCAAAAATAAATACTAATCAAATAATACCTATGCCAGTGACCTCAGAAGACTGCAAGGACTTAGCAAAAAGAAAACTGAAGGGTTAACAGAATTGCCTGACATCTAAAAGCGGTCACTGTGATTGTGAAACAGGATAACTGAAGAGTTGGTAAGCTCCCACCAAAGACAGACACCAGCTTTAAAGGTGAGTTTTCATAACAGAATTTTGGAATCATCACGAGAAGGGGACTGAGGACTGCTTTATGTAGTCTGCCAAAGGGTGGCAAAACAACTATTTTTATTTTCTTTCTCTAAATGCTGCTGCCTCCAGTGTTAGACACGGCTTCACCAGTGGAGTCAAGTTCATCAACTGCAGATGTGGATGTTTTGATGTAGGAAACTCTAAAAAAGAGCACTGGGGTTGAGGAAGTAGAGTACTGCCATAAGTAATTTTATCAAGAGTTTGTTCTGCATCAATTAATACAACTTTATAAATCTCTTTTTATCCTATTAATATATAAAGTACATTAATTTTTTACTTTAAAACTGTCTTGTATATCTAAAATAAATTCAACTCAGTTTTGATGTGTTATATCTTTTATATTTTATATTTGTTTGTTACTGTTGATTTATTTATATTTTAACATCTATGTTCACTAGAAAGATTAGCCTGCAGATTTCCTTTAGGTCTTTGTCAGATTTTGATATAATTATGCTGGCCATATAAAATAAACTGGTAAGTATTCCTTTATTTTCTGCCTTGTGTAAATTTTATAGAAATTAGTTCTTAAAGTCACCAACGAAGTTCTCTAGTCTGCTGTTTCTTTGCATCATGCCTTTACAAAAAAAAATAAAGTAGCTTCATCAAAGCATAACTCCACCCATATAAAGTTTACAATTCAACATTTTTCTTTTTTTATTTTTAATTGCTTTACACTCTTGTGTTGGTTTCTGTCATACAACAATGTGAATCAGCCAAAGTATATATATGTCCTCCTGACCCCTGAACCTCCTTCCCAATTCCCAAACCATCCCACCCCTCTAGGTTGTCACAGAGCACCAAGCTGAGCACCCTGTGCTATGCAGCAACTTCCCATTAGCTATCTATTTTACATATGGCAGTGCTTATGTTTCAGTGATACTCTCTCAATTTGTCCCACATTTTACTTCCCCTGCTTTGTCCACAAGTCTGGTGTCTATGTCTGCATCTCTAAACAGTTTTCTTGTATTCAAAGGATGGTACAATAATCACTACAATCAATTTTGGAAGATACAGTTTATTCTAAAAAGAAATCCCATATTCTTTTGCAGCCACTTTCCATTTATTCTCAACCCCTACAAACCTAAGCAACCACTAATCTACTTTCCAACTACACAGACTTGCCTAATATAGACTTTTCATATAAATGAAATCATAAAAAATGTGATCTTCTGTGACTCGCGTCTTACACTTTGTATACTATTTTCAACATTACGCAAAAATGTTGTAGCATGCGTCAATATTTCATTACACTGTTAAAGAGATTGGTAAACAATGTCTATAGGCCATGCAGCTCTAAAATTATCCAACCTCATCATCACTCTTTTCATCTTTCAACAGTGGTGTCTATCACATGTACCATTCTCCCATTTATTTGATGATCAGTAACGAACAACTGGCTTTCTCTGGTCACTCAGTTGGTAAGAAACCCACCTGTAATGCAGGAAACCTGGGTTCGATCTCTGGGTCAGGAAGATCCCCTGGAGAAGGAAATGGCAATCCACTCCAGTATTTTTGCCTGGGAAATCCCATGGACAGAGGAGCCTGGCAGGCTGCAGTCCATGGGGTCACAAGAGTTAGACAAGACTTAGTGACTAAACTACGATTACCAATGGAACAACTCCTATGCGGCAAGTTCTAGTGTTACAAAATAGTCTGGTCAAGGAGACAAGCAAGTTAAAAGACGGCTGCAATATACTATGAAAAGTAAAATTAGAGAAGCTAAACTCCAGTACTTTGGCCACCTCATGCGAAGAGTTGACTCATTGGAAAAGACTCTGATGCTGGGAGGGATTGGGGGCAGGAGGAGAAGGGGACAACAGAGGATGAGATGGCTGGATGGCATCACTGACTCGATGGACGTGAGTCTCAGTGAACTCTGGGAGTTGGTGATGGACAGGGAGGCCTGGCGTGCTGCAATTCATGGGGTTGCAAAGAGTCGGACACGACTGAGCGACTGAACTGAACTGAATTGAGTACAAGCCTAGTGGGATGCACTGAAAGCTCAGTACCAACAAGAATTACAATAAAGTGAATTTTGAAAGAAAAGTGGAAATTAGTTAACTTTAGTGTTGAGACCAGAGAATAGATTTTTCAAAGTAGAATAGAATTTTCAAAGTAAAGGGGACAGTACATTAAAGAGAGTAAACAAAATTAATCTGTGACTTTCAAAACCACAGATGGCTTTATAGTTGAAGCACTGGGCCTGACAACTGTAGTGACAGGTATCATCCGAGCACACCATCACAGGGAAGTTACCATAAAGTTCTGGGGAGGACTTTAAATTTTCCATTCTATATGTAAGGCCCTTATAAATCATCACTCCAGTCCACACACACACACACACAAAAGGTGATCAAACTGAAAAAGTATGTTTGAAATACACCGAGCACTCCCTGTGCTTTTGAACAAGACAACTGCCTCAAGAGAATCTATTTCATCAGAGCCTAACTGCCTGGGGTTTTACCAAAGCCCAAACTCACCAGGAGAAAGGGAGATATGAAAACATAGCCTTCTCCAGTCTGTGATGTGGGAAAAGAGAAATACCCAACTCAGGCTTACTAAAAGACAGACCTAATCATATAGAATGCTTCTCCTTTTCCACACCTCACTAGGGCTGTTGTACAACAGTAAGGGATTACAACTAAAAGACATACAAGGCTTAGATCCTATTGAAGGACTCTCTAGACCCAAAGACAACATTGGAGATAAAAACAAGGATATTTCAGAAAATTTAGCCTCTGATACCATAGCTACAGCTGTGGAGTAAAGTCTGACTCCTAGTCAGCTAAACTTAAAGCTACACACTAACAGCCTCTCTACCCCAGTTCCTTTAACTTCATACAGTATGTCTGACTTTTACAAAAATTAACAAGATGTGCTGAAGGTCAAAAAACACAGTCTAAAGAGACAGAACAGGTATCAAAACCAGATTCAGTTATGGCAGAGATGTTGGAACTATAAGACTGGAAATAAAAAAGCACCTATGACTAATATGCTAAGGGATATAATTTAAAAAGTGGACAATATGCAAGACCAGATAGATAATAAAAGCATCTCAAATGTTAATAATTAAAAACAAATGTTAAGAAAATACAAATTACGGATAAAAAATGAAAAGATTAGTTATCATTACCAATACCATATTTTTAAGTGGATAATAAGGGATTATTATTAAAAAAACATTATGTTCACAAATTTGATAACTTAGAAGAAAACAGACCTATTTCTTGAAAGATGCAATCCATCAAAAGTCACACAAGGAGAAACAATCTCAATAGGCCTAAATGCATTAGAGGAATTGAAGATGAATTAATACCTCTCCAAAGATAAAGTACCATGCATAGATGGGTTCACTGGTAAATCTACAGAACATTTAAGAAGAAATGATATCATTTTTCTACCATCTGTTTCAGAAAATAGCAAAAGGAACATATTTCTTAATTCATTCTATGAAGCCAAACCAGGCAAAGACATTTTAAGAACGGAAACTGCAAATCAATATTTCTTATAATCATAGATACCAAAATTCTTAACAAAACATTAGCAAATCAAAACTAACAATATATACAAAGAATTACACAGCATGACCAAGTGTGATTTAATTCTAAGCACTCAAGTTTTATTCAACATTTGAAAATATTCATGTACTCTGAGGCTATTTTTCTATGTGCATCACATCTAAAATTGTCATGAATTTCACTTTATCATTATAAAGTGTTCCCCTTACAGCCTACAAATGGCTTGAGTGGAAAATATGGTGTGGCTTTAAGTAGGGAGAATTTTTTTTCCACATGTGCAGCTTGAAATACAGTTTAGCCATCTGCAATGAATTCTTCACTTTTGCCTGTTATTATATGAGAAGTCTTGATTGTGCATATTTATTGATATAGCTAAAATTTTCAAGTCATTCTATAATTAACAGTTTATCTTTCAATTTTAGAAAGAGAAATGTGCATTCTAAGTGGGGGAGTTTACTAATATCAAACCAATTTTCTTGTCAAGAACAATTAACAAAGCAGATAAAAGAGAAATAAATCTTATTTTTAAAGGCATCAGAGAGGTACCAGGTTTCCAAGGCAAACCATTCAGAATCACAGTAATCCAAGTCTATGCCCCAACCAGTAAGGCTGAAGAAGCTTTGAATGGTTCCATGAAGACCTACAAGATCTTCTAGAACTAACACCCAAAAGAGATGTCCTTTTCATTATAGGGGACTGGAGTGCAAAAGTAGGAAGTCAAGATATACCTGGGGTAACAGGCAAATTTGGCCTTGGAGTACAAAATGAAGCAGGGCAAAGGCTAATAGAGTTTTGCCAAGAGAAAGCACCAGTCATAGCAAATACCCTCTACCAACAACACAAGAGAAGACTCTACACATGGACATCACCAGATGATCAACACCGAAATCAGATTGATTATATTCTTTGTAGCCAAAGATGGAGAAGCTCTATACTGTCTGCAAAAACAAGACCAGGAGCTGACTGGGGCTCAGATCACGAACCCCTTATTGCAAAATTCAGACTTAAATTGAAGAAAGTAGGGAAAACCACTAGGCCATTCAGGTATGACCTAAATCAAATCCCTTACATTATACAGTGGAAGTGACAAATAGATTCAAGGGATTAGAACTGATATATAGAATGCCTGAAGATCAATGGATGGAACTTCATAACATTGTACAGGAGGCCATGATCAAAACCATCACCAAGAAGAAGTGCAAGAAGGCAAAATGGTTGTCTGAGGAAGCCTTACAAATAGCTATGAAAAGAAGAGAAGCAAAAGGCAAAGGAGAAAAGAAAAGATATACCCATTTGAATGCAGAGTTCCGAAGAATAGCAAGGAGAGATAAGAAAGTATTTCTCAGTGATCAATGCAAAGAAATAGAGGAAAACAATACAATGGGAAAGACTAGAGATCTCTTCAAGAAAATTGGAGATACCAAGGGAATCATTCATGCAAAGATGGGCTCAGTAAAGGACAGAAATAGTATGGACCTAACAGAAGCAGAAGATATTAAGAAGAGGCAGCAAGAATACACAGAAGAACTGTACAAAAAAAGATCTTCATGACCCAGATAATCATGATGGTGTGATCACTCACCTATAGCCAGACATCCTGGAATGTGAAGTCAGGTGGGCCTGAGGAAACATCACTAAGAACAAAGCTAGTGAAGGTGATAGAATTCCAGTTGAGTTATTTCGAATCCTAAAAGATGATGCTGTGAAAGTGCTGTACTCAATACGCCAGCAAATTTGGAAAACTCAGCAGTGGCCACAGGACTGGAAAAGGTCAGTTTCATTCCAGTTTCAAAGAAAGGCAATGCCAAAGTATGCTCAATGTACCTCACAATTGCACGCATCTCACACACTAGCAAAGTAATGCTCAAAATTCTCTAAGGCAGGCTTCAGCAGTACGTGAACCGTGAACTTCCAGATGTTCAAGCTGGATTTAGAAAAGGCACAGGCACCAGAGATCAAATTGCCAACATTTGCTGGATCATTGAAAAAGCAAGAGAGTTCCAGAAAAATATCTACTTCTGCTTTATTGACTATGCCAAAGCCTTTGACAGTGTGGATCACAATAAACTGTAGAAAACTCTGAAGGAGATAGAAATACCAGACCCCCTGACCTACATCTTGAGAAATCTGTATGCAATTCAAGAAGCCACAGTTAGAACTGGACATGTTGTAGGGTACGGAGTTTAAGAAAGTGAGGTTCAGATAAAGAACAAGACTGGCACTTTACAGGAACAGATCACCTTTAATGAGGCGAAAAGGGGCAGCAGTCAGATTAGTGAGCTGCTCAACTAACCCAAGAAAAGAGTAAATATATATAGGCATATATGTGGAAATCTACTGTCTTAAGGGGGCCTGTTCTTCTCCAAGGTTGTTCAGAGTAGTTATCTCTTAAGTGGCTGAGGCAAGGAATTCTGGAGATAAGCCAGAGGCTGGCCAGCTGGGAGCTGGGCAAATCAACCTTAATGTCCATTCTTTTTTTCGGGTGGGAGAGTTCTATGTTTTGCATAGAATGGTGGGGAGGACCCGCAGAGAGGGGAGTTTAACTCCAGGCTGTTTTGCCATGTAACTTTCCTTCACATGGAACAATAGATTGGTTCAAATCAGGAAGGAGTATGTCAAGGCTGTATATCGTCACCCTGCTTATTTAACTTATATGCAGTGTACATCATGAAAAACGCTGGGCTGGATGAAGCACAAGCTGGAATCAAGATTGCTGGAAGAAATATCAATAACCTCAGATATGAAGATGACACCACCCTTATGGCAGAAAGTGAAGAAGAACTAAAGAGACTCTTGGTGACAGTGAAAGAGGAGAGTAAAAAAGTTGGCTTAAAACTCAACATTCAGAAAACGAAGATTATGGCATCAAGTCCCATCACTTCATGGGAAATAGATGGGGAAACAGTGGAAACAGTGACAGACTTTATTTTTTTGGGCTCCAAAATCACTGCAGATGTTGACTGCAGCCATGAAATTAAAAGACACTTGCTTCTTGGAAGAAAAGTTATGAACAACCTAGATAGCATATTAAAAAGCAGAGACATCACTTTGTCAACAAAGGTCCGTCTAGTCAAGGCTATGGTTTTTCCAGTAGTCATGTATAGATGTGAGAGGTAGACTATAAAGAAAGTTGAGCACCGAAGAATTGATTCTTTTGAACTGTGGTGTTGGAGAAGACTCTTGAGAGTCCCTTGGACTGCAAAGAGATCCAACCAGTCCATCCTAAAGGAAATCAGTCCTGAATATTCATTGGAAGGACTGATGCTGAAGCTGAAACTCCAATACTTTGGCCACCTGATGCGAAGATCTGACTCATTTGAAAAGACCCTGATGCTGGAAAAGATTGAAGGCAGGAGGAGAAGGGGATGACAGAGGATGAGATGGTCGGATGGCATCATAAACTCAATGGATGTAGTTTGAGCAAGCTCCGGGAGTTGGTGATGGACAGGGAAGCCTGGTGTGCTGCAGCCCATGGGGTTGCAAAGGGTTGGACACGACTGAGTGACTGAACTGAACTGAACTGAGAGTTACCAAGACTAGTAAGGACTTGAGGAAATACTTAAGTGGTAAAACCCTTTCTACTTTCCCTCAGATAGTATAATTTTTGGAATTTTTAAACAACATAACAAACCTACTTAAATATTTGCTTTATTCTGTAACATATTCTCAAGAGTTCAAAACTACTTCAATATTTCTTTATATTTCTTGAAATAATTTTCAAAATTTCTACACTTGTGTCCTTAAATGAATAGTCTCTAAGAAACCTGAAGTCTGGCAATGCACACTGCAAATGTACATTCAAACAATAGGAATTTTTAACTGATACATATACAGGGGGTATATAATTTTTGCTACATACTGGCCTCACTTAAAACAAAAATCTAATCAGAGACAAAGCTTCTTAGTTAGACAGATGAGAAATTAAGGCAAATAAATTGTCATCATGTCTAAATCTCCTGTGATTGCAAGCTTATATATTTCCTCATTGGCTTCAGATGGAACTGCTCTGCACTGAAAAGGCAGACAGGATTAACTTGCTGTCAAGCAAGGAATGAAAACTAATCCTTGTTGACAAGGTGTATCTGTTGTGAAGAAGTGATGACACTTTCTTCTAAACACTCCATTTTCCAAATGTTCCCTACCAAAATCTTGTATTTTTCAAAGTTTCGTGCAGGCAATTCTCAGTAAGGAATGTTTTAAAAAGCCTGATAAAGACATGCTAATATAATGCCTATATTTACATTTGATTTACTTGTATACTTAGGGCACATTGATTATTTTCTACCAAAAAAATGCAAGTGAGGAAATTTTAGACATGCACATCTGTATCTTTTTTAAGACATGCTTTCTTCTAAGTTTTGGAAGACTACTATACTAGAACCTCTCTACCTGATAGAAATACATTCCAGGACCCACAGTGGATGCTGAAAGTGAGAACAGCACAAAATCCTATATATATTATGTTTTCTCCTATATGTACATACCCATGGTAAAGTTTAGTGTATAAATTAGGCACAGTAAGAGGTTGACAACAAAAATTACCAATAAAATAGCACAATTATAATAATACACTGTAATAAAAGTTATGTGAATGTGGTCTCCCCCTCTCTCAAAATATCTGATTGTGTAAGTGTAATGCCTTTTCCATCTTAACTGAGCATTTATGTACTGTGGCTATTACTTTGCAGTTTGAGGTGCACGGATTTCTTTTTCCTTCATCACAATTTCACAGATGGAAGATCTGTTCTTACTGAACATCTTAGCAATCTCAGCATGTGACTTTTTTTTTAATCTCATTAAGTCAAGAATTTTCACTTAAAGGAAACACTTGATGGCTTCTCTTTGGCATAAATTGCCAGCATCACTACTTTTGTGCACCGTGACCATTAAGTAAAATAAGGGTGACTTGAACACAAGCACTGTGATACCAATAGATCTGATAATGAAGATACTCCTAAGTGACTAGTGAGCAGGATATGTTAGACAAAAGGATGATTCACATCTGGTGGGCCAGCATGAGATTTCATCATGATATTCACTGCTCAGTCAGTCAGTCATGTCTGACTTTTTGCAGCCCCATGGACTGTAGCCTGCCAGATTCCCCTACCCATTGAATTTTCCAGGCTAGAATATTGGAGTGAAGTGCCATTTTCTCTCCCAAAGGATCTCCCCAAGTCTCCTGCATTGGCAGGCAGATTCTTTTCCACTAGTACCACCTGGGAAGCCCCATGCTACTAAGAATGATGTGCAATTTAAAATATATGAATTGTTATTTCTGGAATTTTTCATTTCATATTTTTGGGACTCAGCTGACCGTGGGTTAACTGAAATCATGGATGAAACCTCGGATAAGGGGAGTCTGCTGTACTTCAAAATAATGTATCTTTCTCAGTATGTTTTATTACTTGATATAACTCAATTTTATATGTCATAGTAATAATATATCAGGCTGAGGACATTTTGAAAAGAAACATTCTTGTTCAAAAGACTAGCAATTCAAGATGCTGAAAATACTTTGCAAGATCTAGGGAATTTTTAATCTCAAATTTACAAAAGTCAGTAACTCTTCCATATTCACTTCAGTTCAGTTTAGTCGCTCAGTCGTGTCCGACTCTTTGTGACCCCATGAATCACAGCACGCCAGGCCTGCCTGTCCATCACCAACTCCCAGAGTTCACTCAGACTCACGTCCATTGAGTCAGTGATGCCATCCAGCCATCTCATCCTCTGTCGTCCCTTTCTCCTCCTGCCCCCAATCCCTCCCAGCAGCTTTTCCTAAATAAATGATTTATCCTATTTAATGTTGAGAAGTAGTGCTTGTAGAGAAGGTCAGCATTGATTTTTATAATAATTACATGTGTTTAAAGATGTCCTCCAGTATATACAAGTGCTGTGATTATATAAATGGTTTTTCTCCCTTTGAGGCCTCCTCTCTAAACTGAAGGTTTATCATTTTATCACATACACTTTAGATATTTATTTCATAATGGAACATACAGAAATAAAGAGTTAGGCATGACTGGGAAGCTCTTTGTTGACAAATAAGATCCATCATTTTGTTGCTACGTTCAATTCTGTAATAGAGAATAGAAACAACCAGTTCCTAGAACAGAGTAATCTGGCTGGAGTGGATTTCAACAAACATTTAGTTGCACAGTTCTTCATTTCAACGTGTGGGAAACAGGACCAGAGAAATCGACTCTTGTCCACATTCTCCATATCAGTGTGAGAAAACATCAAATCTGAAATTTGAACTCCTATGTGTCTATACACAGCCCAGCAAGTATGTCGATGTCCTCTCTGCTGGGGGAAACAGATGCCAGAGAGAGTGAAGAAAAGTGGCCCCAAGCAACCACCAACAGTTTCATTTCCAGTATAATCAATGTATTTCTGAAAAAAAAAATTAAGTTATCATGAAAAAAGATCTGAGCTTGGAGTTAAAGTCAAAAGGAAATTCACAGACACTTTTACTGTTTTGGCCCCAAACAAGTCACTTTACAACACTGAATCTGTTTCTGTTTCCGCCTACTTTCTTTCATAAGGGTGTATGAGATAAATGAGTCATTGAATTTGAAAGCTCCCTGAAATCTGTAGAGTGCTAAAAAGTAAAGGCATTAAAAAATTGTATGAAGCATTCTTAAAGCTGTTTGTGGCTAATTTGGCAAGTGTGGAGCCAAGAAGCAGGCCTAGCAGTTTATCTCCATTTCCAATATGTAAGATATGCAGAAATTAAAAATTTTATTAATGATATTTTATTCATACATGATATATATATTAAAGATGACTTTATTTTCTCTCCTTAAAACCTCTTACAGGGACTTGCACATAGCAGGCTCACTAAAATATTTTGTTTATATTATGTAAAATATTAATTATATGTTCATACACAAATAGAGTTGAATACTCTTAGTTTTATTTTATACAATCACTCTTAAACAGAAAAATGGAACAATTAATGCATGAAGAAGGAAATAAAAATATAAAGAGCACATTTAGACTCCTAAAGGACATAACTGTAGGCACCATAAAGATATTAAAGTATATTTGTATTCATCTGTACATACCATAATAGCATCCCAAACCCAAAATATCTATACTTTAAGAGTTGTGCTTTGTCTTTTAAAAATAAAGTATTTGTGAACCTAAAACACATAAAAATACAATAATAATAAATATATTTAGATCATAACAGACAACATGGAAAGCAATATTAATAAAATATTGAAAGAAAACATGAAGCTTCAGTTCAACAAAATACACTGCTCAAATAAAAAATATTTTATTTTATTTTAACATATTTGTCAGTGAGAAACTGTTCAGATAATTTGTTTAGGGGTAAATGAGCATACTGATACTCATCAAATATTTAGTAGTAAGTTCTAGGCTCCCAGATACAAAAGATGAGGGTCCTTTTTTGTGAAATGTGTCAAGTTATAAATTTGTTTTACTCTATGCAATGCATTGTGAGACAGTTGGTTTTTAATTTCAAGGGAAAATATAGAAACTTTCATATGTTTGATTTTTACTAATAAAATATTAAGCCATAATATCCTAAAATATGTCATGTAAAGTTAATAATACTAAAGATCAAAAAAGCTTGAGTTAGGCATTATATTTAGATGTAGCAATGTACCTATTTTGGGTGACAGCTGAGAGGGAATACATCTGACAGGTAAACTTAAAAACACTGAATAGTGCATATTAGCTTATATGGAAAACTTTGGAGACTCCCTTGAAGGAAATGACTTCTAATCAAGTCCATAACTAACATTAGGATATATACAGATATATTTGGTAGATTTGGAAGAACAAATAGAAATGAAACTGTAGGGAACCAATGAGATGCATAACAGATTTCCTCATAATGGAAAATGTCTGGTTTAGAAAGACCAATTTAGCATCAGGATATACCTTTTAGATTGGGATTGGCAGTACTAAGAATGAGAATCAAACTAACTCAGTAATTTAGTGAGTATAAAGATGTCTGAGAAAAATTATTCATTTGAATTGAAAGAATCAACCTAATAAATTCTATAACATGAAAAAATGTGTGCATATTTTAGGAGAGTTTACAAAATTTCAGTCACTTGGCAGCCTACAAATTTTAAGAATATAAGGAGATAAGCTCTATAAATATAAATAAATTGTGGAAATTTAAAACTATTTAAGAAATATTTTTCTTTTATAGATTAAAAGGGCAGAAAAATGTATTATTTTCAATATATGGTTTTCCTACAGATTAAAATTATTTCTACAGATTACAAAAGAAGAAAACTGCAATAAACCTATAATGAATTTCTTAGAGATGATGGTATATATTTAGTTCTGAGGTTTTACAATATGAAGTAATTTTGTTTCCTTTTCCCTTTCTATTCTCCTCCTACTCCTCTATTGCAGACCCTTTTCTGCCACTCACAACTTGCTTATTCATCTCAAGAATTTCTAGCTAAATCATGACATTACTGCTAGCCTTCAGGCTTTTCCCTGGGGAAAAACTAAATAAAATGCACAGAACCTTGGTAGAGAATAACACAGTCTCTCTAGACATGTCTTCTCTTTGTTGAGAAACCAAACTAAAGAAAAAGCTAGTGAATATACACGATGACTGAGAAACCACCTGCGCAGAAGTATTTGTCATTTTCATACAAAATGGTAAACACAATGAACATGGTTCAAAGACTCATATTCACAAATCATTTACTCACTGACCACTGAGACATACACCTCAACTAAAAAATAACACGAAGTGGAGAAACATATCACTATACTATTAACTTAAAATTTAGAAATCCTTATGTCCTAAAATTATTTCTCTAAGATTAAAAGTATTGAGGGTCTAAATTTTTACTGTTTATATGATGTAATAATATAATGAAGAGAGGCATATTAGGATAAAATGGAAAATATGTACATTCATTTGGCCATATTTTTTAATTAGTTAACTTATTTGGCTGTGCCTGGTCTTAGTTGCAACACACAAGCTCCTCCATCTTCCTTGCAGCATGCAGAATCTTTTACTTGCTGCACGTGGGATCTAGTTCCCAACCAGGGATTGAATCCAGGCTCCCTGCACTAGAAGCGCAGAGTCTTAGCAACTGAATCACTAGAAAAGTCCCAAGGTGGCCATATTAATGAATTAAGAATGAAATAGGCAGTTATATCCTTACCATGAAAAGTTTGAAGCTTTTAAACTATATAAGATCCCATACAAAGTTCCCAAGTATAATTTTATATATATATATATATATATATATATATATATATATATATATGGAAAAAAAATCTATGGACCAAATAGTAATCTCTGGCACTTGAAAGGATAAAGTACCAAAGAAATAATATACAAATTTGAAAACAGGAAAAGAAAACCACAACAAAATGGATTATAGCATGCCCTTTTAATGTCATCATGTACCTTTTCTAATAACAAATCTTTCATTTTTTGGACCCAAGTGAGTGTATCTGTTTGTTTGTTTTTTTTTACTTTATATTTATTATTTAATTTTAGTTCACAAAATGTGATGTTGCTATTAACTTGTAACTTTCTGTCTGGTGGACAAAGCTAGCCCAAAGGTATGGATTTATTGCCTTGTAAGACAATAAATAGAATTGTATGTAATTAACAATCTTATCCTTACAATACTCTTCTCTTCTCTTCCTCCTACTGCCAAGTTGCTAAGTCACTTCAGTCGTGTCCGACTCTGTGTGACCCCATTACGGCAGCCCTCCAGGCTCCCTGGTCCCCGGGATTCTCCAGGCAAGAACACTGGAGTGGGTTGCCATTTCCTTTTCCAATGCATGAAAGTGAAAAGTGAAAGTGAAGTCGCTCAGTCGTATCTGACTTGTAGTGACCCCATGGACTACAGCCTACCAGGCTCCTCCGTCCATGGGATTTTCCAGGCAGGAGTACTGGAGTGGGGTGCCATTGCCTTCTCCCGTCTCTTCCTCCTCCTACTCCTTTAACTTCATATACTTCAATAAATTCTCAACTTCTTGAATGTTCTTGAAATAAGCTTTACTGTTTTTATTTGAGTGATTTCCTCATTAATGGGTATTAAATCTTTGACATTTTATTGAGGTGTAGAATGGATCTTTAGAGTTATTTCCAAGTGCCAATATGCTGACAGTACTTTTTGTTTCAGGTTATTGTTCAACTATGGTTCTGATTCTACTTTATGTATGACCAATAACTTATTTCTTACTGGGCTGCAGCAACGATTAGGATTCTAGTTCTGTAATCTGAACTTTTGATAATCTTTTCTGAGGTGATGGAGATCTTTTTCAGTCAGGTGAGAGATGACATAAATCTGTCTATTTAGTTTTTTATTCTGTTCATTTGCATTCTTTGTGAACTTCAATTCAGTTCAGTTCAGTGAACTTAATGAAGAACATAATTCTTGCCCACTAGAAAGAAGAATCAGAGAAGGCAATGGCACCCCACTCCAGTACTCTTGCCTGGAAAATCCCATGGATGGAGGAGCCTGGTAGCCTGCAGTCCATGGGGTCTCGAAGAGTCGGACACGACTGAGTGACTTCACTTTCACTTTTCACTTTCCTGCACTGGAGAAGGAAATGGCAACCCACTCCAGTGTTCTCGCCTGGAGAATCCCAGGGATGGGGGAGCCTGGTGGGCTGCCGTCTATGGGGTCACACAGAGTCGGACACGATTGAAGTGACTTAGCAGCAGCAGCAGAAAGAAGAATAGCTCTTTGAGACCTGCAGCATTGATTTTTTGTTGTTATTGTTTTGTGCTTATTTTTGTGACTGATTTGTAAAAACAAACCTGCAAACTCTACATATCTGTGTATTTAGGAAACATCTGTACCTCTTGATGTGAGTTTTGAAATTGTTCCTTCTTTCATGTTACACCAATATATTGAACTATAAAATCTCTTAAGGGGCACTGTTTAATTAGCTTATAGAGACTAATAAATGTCACATAAACCAAATATTAGGGAACCCATGGCAACCTACTCCAGTATTCTTGCCTGGGAAATCCCATGGACAGAGGAGCCTGGCAGGCTAGAGTCCAGGGGGTCACTAAGAGTTGGACATGACTGAGCAACTAAACAAAGTTTCAGGAAACCTGCGGGGGGAGGGGGTGGGAAACTTCTAAAACTTTATGCTAATATAAGTATTAGTTAAGAATTAATAAGTATTCAGTTTCATTTTTGTCTGTAAGCTTAACAAAATGTTCAATATCCTTACTTATTTAAGGACAAGCCTAGCCCAAATGTATGAATTTATTTCAAATATTATTGTTGTTGTTGTTGTTGTTTAGTCGCCTAGAGTGTCCAACACTTTGCCACCCCCATGGACTTCAGCACGCCAGGCTTCCTTGACCCTCACCTTCTCCCAGAGTTTGCCGAAGTTCAGGTCCACTGCATTGGTGATGCCATCCAACCATCTCATCCTCTGATTACCTCTTCTCCTTCTGCCTTCACTCTTTCCCAGCATCAAGATCTTTTCCAATGAGTTTTCTGTTTGCATCAGGTGACCAAAATATTGGAGCTTCAGCTACTGCATCAGTCCTTCCAATGAGTATTCAGGGTTGGTTTCCTTTAAGATTTATGGGCTGGATCTCTGCTGTCCCTGGGACTCTCAAGAGTCTTTACCAGCACCACAGTTTGAAAGCATCAGTTTTTCAGTGCTCTTCCTTCTTTATGGTCCAGCTTTTAAAACCATATGTAAGTACTAGAAAGACTATCAGATCAGATCAGATCAGATCAGTCACTCAGTCGTGTCCGACTCTTTGTGACCCCATGAATCACAGCACGCCAGGCCTCCCTGTCCATCACCAACTCCTAGAGTTCACTCAGACTCACGTCCATCGAGTCAGTGATGCCATCCAGCCATCTTATCCTCTGTCGTCCCCTTCTCTTCCTGCCCCCAATCCCTCCCAGCCTTGATCATACTGAATATTCAGTGGAAGGACTGATGCTGAAGCTGAAACTCCAATATTTTGGCCAATGATGCGAAGAACTGAATCCTTGGAAAAGACCTTAATTCTGCGAAAGATTGAAGGCAGGAGGAGAAGGGGACAACAGAGGATGAGATGGTTGGATGGCATCACCGACTCAGTGGACATGAGCTTGAGCCAGCTCCAGGAGTTGGTGATAGACAGGAAAGCTTGGTGTGCTGCAGTCCATGGGGTTCCACAGAGTCGGACATGACTGAGCAACTGAACTAAATGGATACAGACTGCCTAAGTTTGTCATAGCTTTCCTGCCAAGAAGCAATCATCTTCTAATTTCATGGCTGCAGTCACCATCCATGGATATTTTAGAGCCCAAGAAGACAAAATCTGTCACTACTTCCACCTTTTCCCCTTCTATTTGCCATGAAGTGAAATAAAATCATTAATAAACAATATTTTGTTGTTGTTTAGGGATCCCCTGGTGGTTCAAATGAAATCTGCCTGCAATGCAGGATACATGGGTTCAGTCCCCGGGTTGGGAAGATCCTCTAGAGAAGGAAACGGCTACCCATTCCAGCATTCTTGCCTGGAGAATTCCATGGACACAGGAGTCTGGAAGGCTACAATCCATGGAGTTGCAAAGTCAGACATGATATCACTAAGTTGGTTCCAACCCTTTGAGACCCCATGGACTATAATCTGTGAGGCTCCTCTGTCCATGGGATTCTCCAGACAAGAATATTGGAGTGGGTTGTCCTCCTTCAGTAGATCTTCCCAACCCAGAGACTGAACCCGTGTCTTCTGCATTAATAGGCAGATACTTATGAGCCTGCAGGGAAGCCTACAAATAATATTTAGATACTTTGTAAAATATTACAAAGTGTGAATTTTATATATATATCAGAGGCCTGGCGTGCTGCAATTCATGGGGTCGCAAAAAGTCGGACATGACTGAGTGACTGCTTTGATCTGATCAGTTCAGTCACTCAGTCATGTCCGATTCTTTGCGACCCCATGAACCGCAGCGCACCAGGCCTCCCTGTCCATTACCAACTCCCAGAGTCCACCCAAACCCATGTCCATTGAGTTGGTGATTCCATCCAACCATCTCATCCTCTGTCATCCCCTTCTCCTCCTGCCCTCAATCTTTCCCAGCATCAGGGTCTTTTCAAATGAATCAGCTCTTCATATCAGGTGGCTAAAGTATTGGAGTTTCAACTTCAACATCAGTCCTTCCAATGAACACCCAGGATTGATCTCCTTTAGGATGGACTGGTTTGATCTCCTTGCAGTCCAGGGGACTCTCAAGAGTGTTCTCCAACACCACAGTTCAAAAGCATCAATTCTTTGGCACTCAGCTTTCTTTATAGTCCAACTCTCACATCCATACATGACTATTGGAAAAACCATAGCCTTGACTAGACGGACCTTTGTTGACAAAGTCATGTATCTGCTTTTTAATACGCTGTCTAGGTTGGTCATAATTTTCCTTTCAAGGAGTAAGATACACACACACACACATATATATATGCACACCTTTTTTGTTACTTTAGCAAGCTACAGAGTGGCTATACTTGGGGGTCGAGTTAATGAACATGTCCATTTAGTCAATTAAGAATGGGTAAAAGTAGTGTGGGTATCAGTAGGTAGCCCATTATTTTGCTCTAGATCCTTTGTTGTCTAGAAACATGGTTGACACTGACTACCTTCAGTTGCAATAGAACTTACCTGACTGAAAGTTATAATCAATTTTGATGTTTGAGATTAGACTAAGAATTATAATGGCATGGAAAAAATGACTGCATGTATGCAATAAGTTCTTGGTTTTAAGAGAAAGAAAGAGCGTAGTCTTGTCCTCAAGCAAGTTTTTAAAAGTGAACTGATGCATTTTTTACTGCCACATATTAGTGCAAGACAGAATTTAGGTATCAATTAATATCATAATTGAAGTATGTTGTCATTTCTTAACACCAGTCAGTTCAGTTGCTCAGTTATGTCTAACTCTTTGGGACCCCATGGACTGCAGCATGCATGGAGTATTGAAATGGTATGCCCAAACAGCTACATTTTCATGCCTCATCAGAGTATCCAAATAAATGTATGATTTTGTTTTGTCCTCATCATGTCCTTGATATTTAAACAATGAAAAATATATTGCTCATCAGAAGGAGCTGAGATTTCTTCTCTCATGTTTACTTAAAGTATTATATTGTCATACTGATTAATTGTTCTTAGACACCTAGGAGCCTATTTTAATCAGATGACCAAATTTTCCATGCTAATCTTTTTTGTTTTCCTTTAGATCAAACCCTAAATTTAGTCCAAAAAATGCATGTCTTTTCTATCTAAAACTAAGTTTAGAGTTCTTAGAGACATTTGGAGAATAATAAAGGCTTGTTTTTCCTCATTTAATCAAAAGGGAAATAGAAAAAAATTAGATTTATTTGAAATGCTCCATATGTCTTGGCCTAGCTTAACACTATTATAAGAGATGCATGGAAAGAGATTTCAAAGTAAACGATGATTTTATACAAGTAAATTGTGAATTACATAAATATTTCAGAGATTCTACAATTTTCAAAATGGATTTCAAAGCCCTAAAGATTTGTCAATGCCCTCGCTGTCCTTAACATGTCCTCAGAGGCAACGCTGATACAATTCTTATGAAAGAATTATTCCTGATACCCCGATAAAGAACTTTACTCCTCTCCTCACTGATACTGGTCTGTAATAAATTAAACACAGCTATTCAGTCTCATCTACATATGTTCTCTGCATTTATCTCAAGCATCTACAGATATTCTCTGCATTTATCTCATGCTTGGTTCTGTATAAGATATAGGCAAATGTTCATCTTCAACAAAGAAAGGTATGCTTACTTTCCTGGAAACCAATAAACAAGGCTTTTTTTTGTTTTTGTTTTTAAACTACTGATACCTGTAGGAATAGACTCACAGTGTTAGGCTTTGGAGCTTAAACCTACCATCATTTAGACAATGGTCAGGCTGTACCAGGAGATTCAATCAGGTATCAAGGTTTTTGTTGTTGTTGTTTTAATCTAGAAGTGGAAAACTATACATGGTCATTTGCAGATTTCTTCCTGGAAGAAAAGACACACTCAATGGGATTTTATTGCCTCAAGTTTTATATCTGAACTAGAAATCTTCTAACAGTCCCTTTTTTAAAGTGTGTAAAAATACTCAGTTGCTCTGGTAACTACTAGGCTTCCCTAGTGGCTCAGACGGTGAAGAATCTGCCTGCAATGCAGGAGACCCAGGTTTGTGCTCTGGGTCAGGAAGATCCCCTGGAGAAGGAAATGGCAACCCACTCTAGTATTCAGGCCTAGGAGATCCCATGGACAGAGGAGCCTGGTGGGCTACAGTCCATGAGATCGCAAAGTGTGGACATGACTGAGGGACTAACTCTTTCTTCCTTCTCCCTTTTCACTAGGGTGTGATTCTGAATTACCTGTCCTCTGCCCAAATCCAACCCAGGCTTCAAGCCCAGAGAGCCCCTTCCCTTCCATAAGTCTTCCCCCAAGCCCTCAAGTCCTACAGCATCTCGCATCTACACCACTGGTAACTACATTTTAACGCCCACTGGTTCCTTCATTAATGAGTTCAAAATTCTTTGACATGTTCATTCTATATATTTATGAGTCAAGTTCTGAAAAATATGCTTTGAGAAGGTAAATTTGCTATGCTAATTTCTGTATTTTTTAATGCTTACATTGATTTTATATTACTTTGCTATCAGAAAAAAAGTCAAAAAGAAATAAAACAGGTTATTTTGTATCTGATATAGCAAAGCTGTTCTAGGGGGGATACATTATCTTTTGTAATATTTTAATACATGGAAAGTCAAACTTTTTGTTCTTTCATAACTAAAAATACCACAGTTATTTGGTGTTGAGCACCCAGTTCACCTTCAATATATCTGAAATATAAAAGAGATTCAAAATACAGTGGTAGTATGTGATCTCTCAGATATGCTCAAGGGCACTCCTGTTCTGCATTGATTAAAAGTATTCTTACCTTCCCTGACACTACTGGTTATGCCTTCTTACTTATTTATGTGAACTGGGTCTGTCAGACAGTGGCAGTCTGCAAGTGAATGATGGAGAAGAATAGACAGGTCAATGTTACATCCCAAACTCACTGAAAATAGAAACTCAGCACCACTTTTCCGCTTTTTCCTACACACACCCTGAACAAATACTCCCTTGAAGGAAAGGGCTACATACCATTGTCCTACAAAATATCCTATTACAAATGGAGCCCAGTTGCAAAAAGGCAATAAAAACTGTCCTAAAAAATATTTTGGCAGTTTATTTTTATGTTACTTTGGTTGAAGCAGGAAAGAAAATAAAACTCGGAATAAAAATAGATTTATCAGAATTTTATTTCAAGTAAAAATTGTACTAAATGGAAAAAGAAATGTCATCTTTTGCTACATTCCTGTTGGGTTTGTCAGTATAAGACTGAAGAAAAAATTTTTAATGAATTCTCTGTGGCAACAAAATTTGTCACTTAGGGTTCAATTTTTAGATGAAGAGACTGTATCTTAGGTTGCTCCTTGTTTTTGAAGAGTTTGTAATTCTTTCTAGTGATACTTTTTTTCCCTGCTGACATTTTCAGTTTGCACAAATTGTATCAACCATTTGAAAAATTTAAAGGCTTTCCAAAAAAGTAGTTTTAGGTCTTTCATGGAAGGATATTTATGGATCATTTAAAAGTTTGAAGAAAAATTCAAGGTGAATTATCTACCCTACCTTCAAAGGCTTGACTAGAAAAGAAAAGCATGCCGTATTGAATAGTGAGATGGTAACATGTTGAAGCTATTTTTGGAACTGTAAATTTGTTCTGATGTTTCAAAGATATTGGTGTTATCTAGATGCTTTGGCTATTTCTACAGGGCTAAAAGTTTCTGAAATAAATTCTCAGATGAAGAAATTCTTGTTTGGAACTTTAGTTAAGGAAGCTACTAAACTTGGAGAAGGCAATGGCACCCCACTGTAGTACTCTTGCCTGGAAAATCCCATGGACGGAGGAGCCTGGTAGGCTGCAGTCCATGGGGTCGCTAAGAGTCGGACACGACTGAGCACCTTCACTTTCACTTTTCACTTTCATGCATCGGAGAAGGAAATGGCAACCCACTCCAGTGTTCTTGCCTGGAGAATCCCAGGGACGGGGGAGCCTGGTGGGCTGGCGTCTATGGGGTCGCACAGAGTCGGACACAACTCAAGTGACTTAGCAGCAGCAGCTACTAAACTATAATATTAACTTCAATGTGCTGACTCATTAAGTAAATAAATTTAAAAAAATCTATATTCAGCCCAACAAAATGACCAGAATGAAACATCCAAAAAATATGTAAGATGTGAAAACATGAAGATTAGTACAGTTATTTGGATATATTTTATATTTGCTCTTAGCAGAACACCATCACAGATATTTTTACAGCACAGAGATCAGGAGTCATTCCACCCCCTAAAAGATCAAACAGAAATGAAGTGACTGGACGCCCAGTGGCTTTCGCCTATGAAACAGAGGTACAAGTGCCCACTCCAGAGAGAGCCCCGCACCTCAATAAAAACTCTCACTTGTCTTCCATTATGGCTTTTGTTGGTTAAATAACACACTGTGGATATTTCTATTACTCAACTTCCCCTTCCTCTTGATGACTGCAGGCTCCACTGAGTCATTTAACTTGAATGAATTTGACAATAAATAAGTTGTGTATTCTCTGCAACCCATTTCCTTTCGGCTGGATTTTACATTTCCTGAAATAAAAGTCCAAGAAAAAATATGTCTCCTGTGACTTATTTAGCTTATTTTTATGCATGAATATGCATATGTGTGTATATAAAGAGGAGTTTACTTGGAAGGAGTACTTCTTTAATTTAGAGAAGTGGTTGTACATTAGACAATTCTAAAAACAGCTTATGCCCCCATCCTTTTATGACTTATCCATCTAGGCAAAGTCAAGAGCATAGGGGGAAAATATGTTTCTAATGCATCAGAGAACATTTTGGGCTTAGATTTAAAATTTTCAATAGAGAAAGAAAAAACAATGGCCCCTAAGGAACGGATTGAAAATGAAAAATAATTCAAAGGAACATTTGTTTTTGTTCTTAAATCACTTAGTCACACAAAAAAAGTCACTGTAGAAGAAAAGAATGCTGTACAATTATTTTAATGTAATCTGGAGGAAGTATTAGGCTATTTTCAAAAACTAGAAATTTTAAAGTTACAAACTCTAAATGATACTGATATTACTACTTCCCTATTCTGTTTTATTCTTTCTCCTATTTATACTGAGGGAGGAAAGGAACAGGCCGAAGGAAAAGAAGGAAACTCCATCTTGCACTTTCAAGTGAGCTTTGGACTATGCACCTGGTAGCCATGGGGATAACATACCATGGCCGAACTGGCCTCCCAGAATGATAAACACCAGATTCTATACCAAGATTTCCCATTGTCAAAAAGAATGTAATAATCCCCTTGTAGTCAATCACCTCTGTAATCTTTATGGTACCCATTGGTATAGGCTACAATGTATAACCAGCTGACCCTTCTGATTATGAATCATGGCTGTAACCTGATTGTATCTCCCTTTAACACTTTCCAGGCTAGGTTTAAGGAATTTGGGGATGTGGGCTTGAGCAGTACATTTAAGGTATACAAGGTTTTCACAAAGGTCGGTGTGGGTCCTTGGCTAAGAGGAGACTTTGCCTTGGGCCTGCCAGTGTAATAAACTGCTCTCCACTATCTGCATTGTCCTTCTGAGTGAGTTTGTTTCCCAGAAAATGTGGCTACAACAATACTATTTAATGATTTCTTTTATTAATGATTATGCTTAAGGTATCAGTTCAGTTCAGTCGCTCAGTCGTGTGCGACTTTTTGCAACTCCATGGATTGCAGCATGCCAGGTCTCCCTGTCCATCACCAACTCCCACATACTCAAACTCATGTCCATTGAGTCAGTGAGGCCATCCATCCATCTCATCCTCTGTCATCCCTTCTCCTTCTGACCTCAATCTTTCCCAGCATCAGGGTCTTTTCAAATGAGTCAGATCTTCGCATCAGGTGGCCAAAGTATTGGAGTTTCAGCTTCAACAGCAGTCCTTCCAATGAATATTCAGGACTGATTTCCTTTAGGAAATCTTAAGGAATACTTTGAAAAAAATGCAGTGCTTTAAAGTATTTAAGAACAAATAGCTCTATTTGGCCTTTCCCACACTTTTCCGATATATTTTGTCAATGGGAAGAAGTTAAACGTCTTCAGATCAATGCTTTTGCTTAGAGGAAACTTAACATCTTTATATTTGAATCTTGTAGACTTGTTGCAAATCACAGTAATAAATGATGTCAAACTTATACTTGTAATTAAATGTTCTTCAGGCCTGAAATATTATTTGCAGTTTATCCTCTGGTAAGTCACTATTTTCAACTCTATGTATGTGTGTGTGTTATTTCATCACACACACACATATGTATATATGCATTCATCCATAAAAAGACAGAATTGTCAATTAATCTACTAAAAACGAGGTGAGAGGAGATAATTATAATAATTTGCTTATTCCTTGAGTAAACGGAATTTGACATAAGAAATGATTTGCTTGAAATGTTGACACTTAGGCATTAGTTGGTAGCATTACTGATCCCACTGTCAACAATATGCTGGTTTACTAAAAATGAATATATATGAACCTTAAACTATTTGGTAAAAAACTACTTAGTATACTAATGGTCCCCTTTAGGCAAAGAGTCTGATAATTCATTCAGATAATGGAGAGTCAATGTTGAAAAAGCTATTTATTCAGATATCGGTAAAAAGAGTATGTTTGTTCTTAAATATATCAAGAGATAAAATCAGCTTTTTAGATAAAATAAATAGGGAAGGATAGAATACATTCAAATAAATTTTTTAGAACTCTTCTTTTAATTGAACTTTTATTACCATCTTAATATTTGGCAAAAGATACCACAATCCACAGAGCGGAAAAAATATTTGCAATATATATACTCTAACAAAAAACATATTTAAAATAAACTTATTATAGGAGAAAGACAAAAATCTAACAGAAGAATGTACAAAAGACTTGAACAGATATTTGCAAAAGATACTAGATATTTAAAAGCCAATAAATATCTGAAAAGGTATTCCTTACTGTTATCTATAAATTTTTAGGTTGACTAAAATGGAATATCCTTACAAAAAGATACTACACAGTAACAGGAATGAATGATTTGCAACTAAAGGCAAAAGCATGGATAAATTTCACAAGTAAAATGTTGAAACAAAGAAGTCAGAAACAGACGGGCACATAATGTATGATTCCATTAATAGCAAAAAGAAGCAGAACTAATCTAAGCTCTTAAGTCAGGACAGCAGTCACCTTTATCGTTAGGGTTATTAAGTGAAATGGGGTACTCAAGAAAGATTTTTGGTATCTTAATAATGCCCTACCTCTCAATCTGGGGGGCAGTTCCATTACTGTGTTCAGCCTGGTGAAGACTCATTGACTTTGACCCTTGAGATATGGTCTTTGCTTGACAAAATTTCAAAAATGAAAGTTTATCTCCTGAACACTTCCACGAGAAGAAAGAAAGATATGATATTGTGGAGGAAATTATATTTATGAAAAATAATATATATAATAAAATATGAAACTATTCACCTATAACTCTTACTGTTTTAAAGATATATGTATGACAAGCTTCTTTGAACCATAAGTTTCTTTCCAAATAATTACCATTCATAATTAAAATAAAAAATGAGTTTTATTATACCTGTATTTGATTTTAGTTTAAAAATATATCAATATATAACATAGCAATGTATCTACATAAAAAAAGTGAAGGATTCACTATGATTGGCCCCCATTATATCCCCTTCTGAGCTTCCCTGGAGGCTTAGATGTTAAAGAATCTGCCTACAATACAGGAGACCTGGGTCCAATCCCTGCGTCAGGAAGATCCCCTGGAGGAGGAAATAGCAACCCACTCCAGTATTCCTGCCTGGAAAATTCCATAAACAGAGGAGCCTGGTGGGCTACAGCTCATGGGGTTGCAAAGAGTGGATAGGACTGAGCAACTAACACAGACAGACACAGACATATCCCCTTATATGTTCACTTATATGGCCTCTGGTTAAAACCATATGGATTACAGTAGATGATGATGTAAAGGGCTATAGTGTTATTAATATGGCAGTCTTAAATAAAACTGCCATGTCTCATATGGAATGATTCATTTTCACACATTCTTTGGCACTTATTCTGTAGAAATTGATTTGACAAAAATTTTCCTCTTCAAAGCTTCCACAAGCCTCTTATCCTTATCCATCAGAGGGCAGACAGAACGAAAACCACAATTACAGAAAACTAACCAAACTAATTACTTGGATCACAGCCTTGTCTAACTCAATCAAACTATGAGCCATGCTGTGTAGGGCCATCCAAGACACATGAGACATGGTGGAGAGTTCTGACAAAACGTGGTCCACTGGAGAAAGGAATGGCAAACCACTTCAGTATTCTTGCCTTAAGAACCCCATGAACAGTATGAAAAGGTAAAAAGATATGACATTGAAAGATTAACTACCCAGGTTAGTAGGTGCCCAATATGCTACTGGTGAAGAGTGGAGAAACAGCTCCAGAAAGAATGAAGAGGCTGAGCCAAAGCAAAAATGAAGCCCAGTGGTGATGGAAGTAAAGTCCAATGCCATAAGGAACAATATTGCATAGGAACCTGGAATGTTGCGTCCACGAATCAAGGTAAGTTGGAAGTGGTCAAATAGGAGATGGTAAGAGTGAACAGTGACATTTTAGGAATAAGTGAACTGAAATGGACCAGAATGGGCAAATTTAATTCAGATGACTATTATATCTACTACTTTGGGCAAGAATCCCTTATAAGAAATGGAGACGCCATCATAGTCAACAGAAGAGTCCAAAATGCAATCTCAAAAATGACAGAATGATCTCTGTTCATTTCCAAGGCAAACCATTTAATATCATAGTAATCCAAGTCTATGACCCAACCACTAATGCTGAAAAACGTGAAGTTGAACACTTCTATGAAGACCTACCCAAGACCTTCTAGACCTAACACCAATAAAAGACGTCCTTTTCGTCATAGGGGACTGGAATGCAAAAGTAGGAAGTCAAGAGATACCTGGAGTAGAAGGAAAGTTTGGCCTTACAAGGCCAAAATGAAGGTACAAAATGAAGCAGGGCAAAGGCTAATAGAGTTTTGCCAAGAGAACACAATGGTCATAGCAAACAGCTTTGTCTAACAACATAAGAGATGACTCTACATATGGACAACAACAAATGGTCAATACCGAAATCAGATTGATTATATTCATTGCAGTCAAAGATGGAGAAGCTCTATACAGTTAGCAAAAAGAAGACCAGGAGCTGACTGTGGTTCATATTATGAACTCCTTGTTGCAAAATTCAGACTTAAATTGAAGAAAGTAGGGAAACCACTAGGCCTTTCAGGTATGACCTAAATCAAATCCCTTACATTATACGGTGGAAGTGACAAATAGATTCAAGGGATTAGAACTGATAGATAAAATGCCTGAAGATCTATGGACAGAACTTCATAACATTGGACAGGAGGCCGTGATCAAAACCGTCGCCAAGAAGAAGAAGTGCAAAAAGGCAAAATGGTTGTCTGAGGAAGCCTTACAAATAGCTATGAAAAGAAGAGAAGCAAAAGACAAAGGAGAAAAGAAAAGATAAATCCATTTTAATGCAGAATTCTAAAGAACAGTGAGCAGAGATAAGAAAATCTTCCTAAGTGATCAAAGCAAAGAAATAGAGGAAAACAATACAGTGGGAAAGACTAGAGATCTCTTCAAGAAAATTAGAGATACCAAGGGAACATTTCATGTAAAGATGGATATAATGAAGGACAGAAACTGTATGGACCTAAGAGAAGCAGAAGATATTAAGAAGAGGTGGCAAATACACAGAAGAACTATACAAAAAAGATCTTAATGACCCAGATAACCACAATGGTGTGATCACTCACCTAGAGCCAGAGATGGAGCACAAAGTCAAGTGGGCCTTACGAAGCATCCCCATGAACAAAGTTAGTGGAGGTGACAGAATTCCAGCTGAGCTATGTCTATTCCTAAAAGATGATGCTGTGAAAGTGAGGTACTCAATATGCCAGCAAATTTGGAAAACTCAGCAGTGGCCACAGAACTGGAAAAGGTCTGTTTTCAGTCCAATCCCAAAGAAAGGCAATGACAAAGAATGTTCAAACTACAGCACAATTGTACTCTTTTCACACACTAGCAAAGTAATGTTCAAGATTCTCCAAGCTAGACTTCAATAGTACATGAACAGAGAACTTCCAAATGTTCAACCTGGATTTAGAAAAGGCAGAGGAACTGGAGATCAAATTGCCAAGGTCTGTTGGATCATATAAAAAGCAAAAGAACTCCAGAAAAACATTTGCTTCTGCTTCATTGACTATGGTAAAGCCTTTGACTGTGTGGATCACAACAAACTGTGGAAAATTCTTAAAGAGATGGGAATACCAGCCCACCTTATCTGCCTCCTGAGAAATCTGTATGCAGGTCGAGAAGCAAGTGTTAGAACCAGATATGGAACAATGGACTAGTTCCAAATTGGGAAAAGAGTATACAAGGCTATATATTGTCACCTTGCTTATTTAACTTATATGTAGAGTATATCATGCAAAATCCTGAACTGGATGAAGCACAAGCCAGAATCAAGATTGCTAGGAGAAATATCAATAACCTCAGATATACAGATGACACCACCCTTATGGTAGAAAGCGAAGTGGAACTAAAGAGCCTCTTGATGAAAGTGAAAGAGGAGACTGAAAAAGCTGGCTTAAAACTCAACATTCAAAAAACTAAGATCATGGCATCCGGCCCCACCACTTTATGGCAAATAGATGGGGAAACAATGGAAATAGTGACACACTTTACTTTCTTGGGCTCCAAAATTACTGCAGATGGTGACTACAGTCATGAAATTAAAAGACGCTTGCTCCTTGGAAGAAACACTGTGACAAATCTAGACAGCATATTAAAAAACAGAGACATTACTTTGCCGACAAATGTCCATCTAGTCAAAGCTATGGTTTTTCCTGTAGTCATTTATGGGAGTCAGACTTGCACCAAAGTGAAAGCTGAGCACCAAGCCTTGATGTTTTTGAACTGTGGTGTTGGAGGAGACTCTTGAAAGTCCCTTGGACTGCAAGGAGATCGATCCAGTCAATCCTAAAGGAAATCAGTCCTGAATACTCATCGGAAGGACTGATGCTAAAGCTGAAGCTCCAATACTTTGGCCACTTGATGCTAAGAACTGACTCACTGGAAAAGACCCTAAAGCTGGGGAAAGACTGAAGGCAGGAGGAGAACGGGATGACAGAGATGAGATGGTTGGATGGATGACTCAGTGTGCATGAGTTTGAACCATTTCTGGGTGTTGGTGATGGACAGGGAAGCCTGGCGTGCTGCAGTCTATGTGGTCGCAAAGAGTCGAACATGACTGAGTGACTGAACTGAACTTTCTTCTTGAGCTCCATGATAGGGAGCCCAAAAGCAACTTACTTTTATATGTTAAAGCCAACAGTGCAACTTCAATGTAGAACTCAGATGAATTCTCTTCTTCTATCATAATATACACACATAGGCTTTGATTTTCTTTGATACGCCATACAAAATTACACATGATGTTCTTATATGTGGTCTACAGAACATCATAGACAATCTACTGTATTGGAGCAGGACCCTATGGGGCCATCCTGGGACAGGCCTTCTCCCATAATCTGCTTTAGCTCCTCTCTGAAGTACTTAGACAACCGTATTTGATGCAAATCTCCTGAACTGTTTTGCAGATGTGAAAACCCCCTACCAAAAGGAATATGTTAACTACCTGATGGGTGAGCACAAAGCCCCAGGCTTCCTAGAGCCTAAGGACTGATAATCTTAACCCCTGTGACACCACCCTGTTCCCTCATCATCAGTCAACCAGAGAAATGTGCACAATCTGATCATGCACCCGTGACCTCTTTCTCCCTCACCTGGCTATTAAAAAATGCTTTACCAAAACCCATGGGAGAATTCAAGGCTTTTTAGTGCAGGAGCCACCTCAGCTCCTTGTATGGCCTTGAAATAAACTTTTCTCCACTCCACACTCCGATGTTTTGAGCTTGGTTGGCCTCACTGTGTTGTCTGGCACACGACTTGTGTTAACAAAACTGTTGACCTCAGACTGAGACTTGAACCCATGTGCTGGGTCTCAAACCCAGCCAATACGCGGGTTGAGACTCAAACCCACATGACCAGGACTTGAACCCAGCCAAGACCCACAGTGCCTGGTTTTAGGACCTAATGGACCTCAGGTTCTTGATGTCTCATCACAGAAGGTACTCAGTGACAGATAAAGTGGATTTATTCAGATTCAAAGAAAAGCACACCCCACAGGCAGAGTGTGGACCATTGCAGAGGGCCAGTCTGGCAACCTCAAAATGTGGCATGGTTAGCTTTTATGGGCTGGGTAATTTCGGGCTAACGAGTGGGAGGATTATTCCTATTACTTTGTCTAAGGGGTGGAGATTTTCAAGAGTTGGGCCACTGCCAATTTTTGGTCTTTTGATGGTGTCTTGGAACTATCATGGGCTTCCCTTGTGGCTCAGCTGGTAAAGAATCTGCCTGTAATGTGGGAGACCTGGGTTCAATCCCTGGGTTGGGAAGATCCCCTGGAGAAGGGAAAGGCCACCCATTCCAGTATTCTGGCCTAGAGAATTCCATGGATTGTATAGTCCATGGGATCACAAAGAGTCAGACACAACTGACTGACTTTCACTCACTGAAACTGTCATGGTGCTTCTGGGTGTGTAATATACCTTGCTGATGGAGGATCAAGACAAGTTGACTTGTCTTCCATCTTGGACTCACTTGATTCTAATCAGTTTATGTTGTGTTACTGGGCTATACTATTCTTTCAAAAGTTGAGCCCTGCTCAATGTTTTGTTGTTGTTGTTGTTGTTGTCTGACTCCTTGTGACCCCATGGACTGCAGCATGCCTGGCTTCCCTGTCCATCTCCATCTCCCAGAGCTTGCTCAAACTCATGTTCATTGAGTCAGTGATGCCATCCATCCATCTCATCCTCTGTTGTCCCCTTCTCCTGCCTTCAATCTTTCCCAGCATCAGGATCTTTTCCAAAGAGTCAGCTCTTCACATCAAGTGGCCAAAGTACTGGAGCTTCAGTTTGGGCACCAGTCTTTCTAATGAATATTCAGGGTTGATTTCCTTTAGGATTGACTGGTTTGATCTTCTTGCAGTCCAAGGGATTCTCAAGAGTCTTCTCCAACACCATAGTTCGAAAGCATCAATTCTTCAGTGCTCAGCCTTCTTTATGACTACTGGAAAAAAAACATAGCTTAATACTACTAGAAGTAACACCATTTTGATCCTGGTGAGCAAAATGCTACATGTATCCTAGATCAACTAGTAATTCATTATCAGAATATAAAAGAGATTTCATGCAGCTGTCCTGCAACAGCTTTTGAGATCCAAATGTGTGTATCTCTTCCCAAGTATGGATTCTGAAATGCACTTTGATAATTTGAAATAAGCCATGGTGATGATGCTGAGTAGGGCCCTGTGGGACTCCTGGACATAGAGGCCTTTTTGTTCCCCATCCTTGCAGGCAACACTCTAGCCTCCAAGACCTTCTCTGAGTTCCAAAGGGCAGAACAGTCACTAATCAAAGGAGAAGCAGCAAAGAAACCATCTAAGGCAAGGTAAAGTGACCAGAGAAACACATCAAGATTAGGAGACAACCTAAGACCCTGAACACACCATAAGCTTGTCAGCAACCCCACCCTTTCAAAATTTTGCAGAAAAGAAATGAAGATTATGACTGCCTTGATCCTTATCACATATCTCAGGTAGGGGAAGCACACTGACCGAAACCGCCCATCCTGGTCAGGCACCATAGTAACCATGTGCATGAGTTATTTTAGGACAGGAGGTCCTAGTGGCAGAGCAATTCTCCCAGGTTCCCTTATGCTACTGCTCCAGGGTGCTCCTTACCAATAAAACCTCTTCCTTTGTCAGCATGTAGGGCTGACATGCTTGGAAAAGAATTGTCCAAGTGTTAGACAAGAGCCCACTCTCAGGCCCTGAAGGGGTCCCTCTTCCTGCAACACTCCTGCCTGACTCTATAACCTCTCCCTATTCCCCAGGAAGGAGGGCACAGTTTTTGAGGTGCTAGCACCCTTAGCCTGGCAAATTAATGAAGCCAATCTTTCCTTCTCCTCCATAACTCTCTGTATTTCAGTTTGGCATTGGTGTACAGAGAGCCAAATTTTGGCAATAGTGGAAGTAGTTCTATGAAAGAATTTACATATCTAAAAAAGAGTACTTTTTTTTTTCTTTGCTAGAGAGCTAATTGTTAAACATTTCAGTTCAGTTCAGTTCAGTTCAGCCGCTCAGTCGTGTCTGACTTTGTGACCCCAAGGTCTGCCACATGCCAGGCCTGCCTGCTCATCACCAACTCCAAGAATTTACTCGTTGAGTTGGTGATGTCATCCAGCCATCTCATCCTGTTGTCCCTTTCTCCTCCCATCCTCAATCTTTCCCAGCATCAGGGTCTTTTCCAATGAGTCAGTTCTTCACATCAGGTGGCCAAAGTATTGGAGATTCAACTTCAGCATCAGTCCTCCCAATGAATATGCAGGACTGATCTCCTTCAGAATGGACTGGTTGGATCTGCTTGCAGTCCAAGGGACTCTCAAGAGCCTTCTCCAACACCACAGTTCAAAAGCATCAATTCTTCGGTGCTCAACTTTCTTTATAGTCCAACTCTCTCATCCATTCATGACTACTGGAAAAACCATAGCTTTGACTAGACAGACCTTTGTTGGCAAGGTAATGTCTCTGTTTTTAAACATGCTGTCTAGGTTGGTCGTAACTTTTCTTCCAAGGAGTAAGCGTCTTTTAATTTCATGGCTGAAGTCAATGACTGCAGTGATTTTGGAGCCCCCAAAATAGTCTGTCACTGTTTCCACTGTTTCCCCGTCTATTTGCCATGAAGTGGTGGGACCAGATTCCATGAGCTTAGTTTTCTGAGAGTTGAGTTTTAAGCCAATTTTTTCACTCTCCTCTTTCACTTTCATCAAGAGACTCTTTAGTTCTTCTTTGCTTTCTGCAATAAGGGTGGTGTCATCTGCATATCTGAGGTTATTGATATTTCTCCCGACAATCTTGATTCCAGCTTGTGCTTCATCCAGTCCAGCATTTCTCATGATGTAATCTGCATAGAAGTTAAATAAGCAGGGTGACAATATGCAGCCTTGACCTACTCCTTTTCCTATTTGGAACCAGTCTGTTGTTCCATGTCCAGTTCTAACTGTTAAACATTTACCAACACACTACCGGAGAAACTCTATAGATATTGAGGGGTCTGGATGACAACTGTCTGTGATGTTCTTGGATATTTAAGATAAAAAGAAAGATTTTACATTGTATTATACTTCCTGACACTAACTAAGACAACAGCTTTAGGTCTTTTGAGATTTCAGAAGTAGCATGCAATATACTTGATAATAATATCCCAACTCATTTATTATTATCAGTTGTGAATAGTTGCTAGCTGTGAGTGGATCCCAGTGGAAAGGGATCTGAAGCAAGTTCAAAACTGCATCCATAATCTACATGTTACTGTGTTACTAAGTCATGAAAACATGGGTTATTTCAGAAAATCATCATGCAGTGGAGATCATCTAATCAGGACAGAACTAACAACATTCTAAAAAATATAAGAAAATTACATGAATAGGCAGTTTCACAAACAGACACATCCATTACCTCAGCCAAACAGGATACAAATACTATCTTTCAGAAAAGTATGGAAAGGGTAATTTAACTTATTTGCATATCTGTTATTCTGAAGAAGGGAATGGCAACCTGCTCCAGTATTCTTGCCTGGAGAATGCCCATGGGCAGAGGAGCCTGGTTGGCTACAGTCCATGGGGTCGCAAAGAGTCAGACACAACTGAAAGACTAACACTACTGTATCGATCATATCACTCCCCCACACCTTCCCCCACCTCCAATGCTGGTCAAAGTCGAATTTCATGACAAGAGGAGCTAATATCCCTGATTTCAGGTGTATTACCTGGTCGTTCTCCAGCAATTGCAGAAGTCAATTTCTGGAGGAGGGAATGGCAAACCACTCCAGTATTCTTGCCTTGAGAACCCCATGAACAGTATGGAAAGGCAAAAAGATAAGACACTGGAAGATGAGTCTCCTAGTTCAGAAGGTGTCCAATATGCTACTGAGGAAGAGTGGAGAAATAGCTCCAGAAAGAGTGAAGAGGCTGGCTGAGCCAACGTGGAAACAACACCCTGTTGTGGATGTGTCTGGTGGTGAAACTAAAGTCCAATGCTGTAAACAACAATATTGCACAAGAACTTGGAATGTTAGGTCCCTGAATCAAGGTAAATTGGACATGGTCAAGCAGGAGATGGCAGGATTAAACATCAACATCTTAGAAAATCAGTGAACTAAAATGAATGGAAATGGGCGAATTTAATTCAGATGACCATTATATCTACTACTGTGGGCAAGAATCCCTTAGATGAAGTGCAGCAGCCCTTGTAGTCAACAGAAGAGTCTGAAATGAAATGCAGTACTTGAGTACAATCTCAAAAATGACAGAATGATCTTGGTTCATTTCCAAGGTAAACCATTCAATATCACAGCAATCCAAGTTTATGCCCCCAACCACTGACGCTGTGGAAGCTGAAGTTGACCTGTTCTATGAAGACCTTCAAGACCTTCTAGAAGTAACACCAAAAAATATGTCCATTTCATCATATGGGATTGGAATGCAAAAGTAGGAAGTCGAGAGATACCTGGAGTAACAGGCAAGTTTGACTTTGGAGTACATCTGTAAGTAGTGGGAGGATAATGAGACTTTGGGCTTCAGTCTCAAATGGGTGGAAGACCAAGGGCACATGGGTTAGTTGTCCTGGTAGCATCTGCTGGAGCAAGGGAACAGACCAGGAGGCAGGTAAGGATAAAGGGATCTGACATCCACCATGACTGAGATATGCCCAGCGTACATACATTTACAAAAACTGATAGTCTCACACAAAATTTAAATATATAGCTAAATTTTGCTTACTTGAAACAAAATACTACTGTCAAATACTTATATCAAGTACTTTTCTAAGTGATTTACATATATTAAGTAATTTACTCTGCATCAAACCTGTGTCATGGACACTGTTGACTTAGAAGCTTAAAAGAAAAGAATCTACATAAGAAAATCATGAAAAATAAAGAGGTGAATTATAATTTTTAAGCAAAGTAGCATGCACGGCAGAAAACAATAAATGTGGAAAGAAGTCACACTATAATATAAGCAAGTACATATATTGCAAAGGCATAAGGATTAAAAATATATGCCAGCAATGGAGCAATAATATTATATACCTAGTGAAAATGAGCCCAAATTCAGGCTATATATGTCTAAACAAATCAAGTAGCAACAAATCAAAATGAAATATTATATTCAATACAAATAACACCCTCATATAGTCTGATGACAGAGAATGCTAAGGCTTTAATACAGAAGGAGAAAAGTAATTCACCACAGAGCACCATATAATCTTTCAGACTATCATGTCATTTCCTTCTCGTGGACAGGCTTATGGGAATGAAAGCAGATGATGAAAAGCTGTACCGAAGACAGAAGAAGGAGCCTAAGCTATGTGTGTTATAATTGCTTTCTAAAAGGAATTTTTAAGTCTTTCTTTACTACTAGTGCTTTCAAATGATTTATAGAGCAATGAGATTATCTAGTTTGAAGGACTGGTAGAATTCCTTTGTGAAACCATTTGAGCCTGGCACTTACATGATAGTTCCTTAATCATTTTCTTGATTAGGGAATTGCCCTGTTGAAGCTGTCTAACTCGACTAGGGTTACTTTTGTTAATGTGTATTTCCCTAAGAAATTATCCATTTCATTGAGGTCTTCAAATTTATTTTAATTGAAAATATACAAACTTATTTAAATTTAAATTTCTTATGTTTCAGTAGTCATGTCTACTTATTATTTCTTATTTTGAATGTTTATGCCTTCTTCTGTTTTTTCCTCATCAATTGAACAGCTAATGGTAGGTTTGTTTTAATACCATATATTCATCATGAATGAAAAATTTACTGTATTTGCCCTATGACAATTTTTTGCTGCTTTAATCTAAAAATTTATGAATACCTATCAGGAAATCTATGAATATGCTTCACTGCTTAATGGTTCAAAGGAGGAAAAAAAAATGAATTAAAGAAATCTCAAATTTTATAAAATAAATCACCATCCATTTGTGATTTTAAAACAAATAAAATTCTTAGTAAAATATCAATAGAAGAGATATTTCTATTAACTGAAAAATACTGCAATATATTAATATTAGGCAATATAACTATTTTCATTTACCTGAAAATGTTAGCTAATATTCTGCTGGCTCAGATGATAAAGAATCTGCCTGCCAATGCAGGAGATGTGGGTTCAATCCCCAGGTTGAGGAGATCCCCTGAAATAGGAAGTGGCAACCCACTCCAGTATTTATGCCTGGAGAATCCCATGGACATGGGAGCCTAGTGGGCTACAGTCCATGGGATTGCAAGGAGGTGGACACGACTGAGCAACTAACACTTTCACTTTCAGGACTGCTTTTATTTACCTGAAAATGTTAGCTAATATTAAAAGTGAGTGAAAGTTGGTCAATCCTGTCCACCTCTTTGCTGTAGAGTCCATGAAATTCTCCAGACCAGAATACTGGAGTGGGTAGCCTTTCCCTTCTCCAGCAGATCTTCCAGACCCAGGAATTGAACCGGGGTCTCCTGAATTGCAGGCGGATTCTTTACCAACTGAGCTACGAGGGAAGCCCTTAGCTAATATAGATTAGAGAAAAATAAGAGCTAAAATATTTAATCAATGGCAAAATTATTAAAGTCTCACAAAGCAAATCAGTGATTCTAAAAATTTGGTGCAACAGTCTCCCTTCCTGGGGGAAAACTGTCATATAATTGTCAAAGTTAAAAAAATTTTGCATGAAAATATTTTATACCTTTAAAACTCAGTTATTATCTATATATAATGTACAGACAATATTACAAAGACATATTTCTCCTTTTTTTTAATAAAAAAAAGGAGATTATCACGTCAGGAAAAAAAAGGAAATTAATACAAGCTATCAGTCAGTTCAGTTGCTCAGTCGTGTCCGACTCTTTGTGACTCCATGAACTGCAGCACGCCAGGCCTCCCTGTCCATCACTAACTCCCGGAGTTCACTCAAACTCACATCCATCGAGTCGGTGATGCCATCCAGCCATCTCATCCTCTGTCGTCCCCTTCTCCTCCTGCCCTCAATCCCTCCTAGCATCAGAGTCTTTTCCAATGAGTCAACTCTTTGCATGAGGTGGCCAAAGTACTGGAGTTTCAGCTTTAGCATCATTCCCTCCAAAGAAATCCCAGGGCTGATCTCCTTCAGAATGGACTGGTTGGATCTCCTTGCAGTCCAAGGGACTCACAAGAGTTGTCTCCAACACCACAATTCAAAAGCATCAATTCTTCGGCGCTCAGCTTTCTTCACAGTCCAATTCTCACATCCATACATGACTACTGGAAAAACCATAGCCTTGACTAGACGGACCTTTGTAGGCAAAGTAATGTCTCTGCTTTTCAATATGCTCTCTAGGTTGGTCATAACTTTCCTTCCAAGGAGTAAGCGTCTTTTAATTTCATGGCTGCAATCACCATCTGCAGTGATTTTGGAGTCCAAAAAAATAAAGTCTGACACTGTTTCCACTGTTTCCCCATCTATTTCCCATGAAATGATGGGACCAGATGCCATGACCTTCATTTTCTGAATGTTGAGCTTTAAGCCAACTTTTTCACTCTCTTCTTTCACTTTCATCAAGAGGCTTTTGAGTTCCTTTTCACTTTCTGCCATAAGGGTGGTGTCATCTGCATATCTGACGTTATTGATATTTCTCCTGGCAATCTTGATTCCAGCTTGTGCTTCTTCAGCCCAGCATTTCTCATGATGGACTCTTCATATAAGTTAAATAAGCAGGGTGACAATATACAGCCTTGACGTACTCCTTTTCCTATTTGGAACCAGTCTGTTGTTCCATGTCCAGTTCTAATTGTTGCTTCCTAACCTGCATATAGGTTTCTCAAGAGGCAGGTCAGGGGGTCTGGTATTCCCATCTCTTTCAGAATTTTCCACAGTTTATTGTGATCCACACAGTCAAAGGCTTTGGCATAGTCAATAAAGCAGAAATAGATGTTTTTCTGGAACTCTCTTGTTTTTTCCATGATCCAGCAGATGTTGGCAATTTGATCTCTGGTTCCTCTGCCTTTTCTAAAACCAGCTTGAACATTGGGAAGTTCACAGTTCACGTATTGCTGAAGCCTGGCTTGGAGAATTTTGAGCATTACTTTACTAGCGTGTGAGATGAGTGCAATTGTGCAGTAGTTTGAGCATTCTTTGGCATTGCCTTTCTTTGGGATTGGAATGAAAATGGACCTTTTCCAGTCCTGTGGCCAGTGCTGAGTTTTCCAAATGTGCTAGCATATTGAGTGCAGCACTTTCACAGCATCATCTTTTAGGAATGAAATAGTTCAAATGAAATAGCTCAACTGTAATCCCATCACGTCCACTAGCTTTGTTCGTAGTGATGCTTTCTAAGGTCCACTTGACTTCACATTCCAGAATGTCTGGCTCTAGGTGAGTGATCACACCATCGTGATTATCTTGGTCATGAAGATCTTTTTTGTACAGTTCTTCTGTGTATTCTTGCCTCCTCTTCTTAATATCTTCTGCTTCTGTTAGGTCCATACCATTTCTGTCCTTTATCGAGCCCATCTTTGCATGAAATGTTCCCTTGCTATCTCTAATTTTCTTGAAGAGATCTCTAGTTTTTCCCATTCTGTTGTTTTTCTCTGTTTCTTTGCATTGATCACTGAGGAAGGCTTTCTTATCTCTCCTTGCTATTCTTTGGAACTCTGCATTCAAATGGGTATATCTTTCCTTTTCTCCTTTGCTTTTTGCTTCCCTTCTTTTCACAGCTATTTGTAAGGCCTCCCCAGTCATTGTGCTTTTTTGCATTTCTTTGCCATGGGGATGGTCTTGATCCCTGTCTCCTGTACAATGTCACAAACCTCCCTCTATAGTTCCTCAGGCACTCTGTGTATCAGATCTAGTCCCTTAAATCTATTTCTCACTTCCACTGTATAATCATAAGGGATTTGACTGAGGTCATACCTGAATGGTCTAGTGGTTTTCCCTACTTTCTTCAATTTAAGTCTGAATTTGGCAATAAGGAGTTCATGATCTGAGCCACAGTCAGCTCCCGGTCTTCTTTTTGCTGACTGTATAGAGCTTCTCCATCTCTGGCTGCAAAGAATATAATCAACCTGATTTCGGTGTTTACCATCTGGTGATGTCCATGTGTAGAGTCTTCTCTTGTGTTGTTGGAAGAGGGTGTTTGCTATGACTAGTGTGTTCTCTTGGCAAAACTCTATTAGCCTTTGCCTTGCTTCATTCCATATTCCAAGGCTAAATTTGCCTGTTACCCCAGGTATTTCTTAATTTCCTCCTACTTTTGCATTCCAGTCCCCTATAATGAAAAGGATATCTTTTGGGGGTGTTAGTTCTAAAAGGTCTTGTAGGTCTTCATAGAACCGTTCAACTTTAGCTTCTTCAGCATTACTGGTTGGGGCATAGGCAATTCAATCAATTTAATTCAATTAAATTGTACTTAAAGTTAAAAAAAAATAACTTGGAAAATTAAGGAATCCTCTATAACTAAGAGCTAGTATGATACTAGAATCTTTCACATTAACATTAGAATATTGCTGTCAATAGTATTAACTCCTTCATTTGAAACATCTGGTCAAAAAAATTTTTTTTCAAAGAATAATGTAGCAATGAAAAGAAAGAATCTATGTTTTTGTGCTGTTTTGTTTATGCAAATCTATACCTGAATGATTTCATCTAGAAAATCCAAGCAATGATTTGGAAAATTATAAAAATTAAATTGATGATTTCAGTAAAGTGGATCAAGATCAGGGTTGGTAAACAATTCTCTGCAGGCCAAATCAGCTTACTGACCGTATTTGTAAATAAAGTTTTCTTAGAACATAACCATGCCCATTCCTTTAGGTGTCATCTATGACTGCTTTTACAGGCAGAGTTGGAGTACTTGTGCCAGAGACTCTATGGCCTTCCAAAGTCTAAGATATTAATATTTAGCCCTTTATAGAAACATTTGATAACGCTGATGAAGATAAATATTTGATAATCAAAAATTTTAACCACCAATTAATAGTTCCAGAAAGAGATAACAAAGAAAGATACAGGGAGGGTGATTTCTTGGACCTGAATCCTATGGGTTTTCAGATTATATATAAGGACTGTCTGATTACTCCATAGAAAGAAAAACAGTAAGCCAGGCAAGATCATAATGATACTTCAGACCTATATTCAGATCTTTTTTCCAGAGAAGGAAAAAGGTTACATATAAAATTTGCAGGGTATTTAAACCTACAGGTATTCAGGGTATTTCTAGAAGATCAACCTAGAAAATTAAAAGTCAATGAAATAATTCCAGCCTACAATTTAAAGTCAAGTCATGATTACACATATGAGGTCTTTAAATGCTTTACTCCTGATCTCTTAGAAAATACTCCACCTAAATTAGGAAGTAAATACCCAAATGGAACACATGAGATCCAATAGAGAAGTCAGAGGAAGAAAATTCTCAGGATGATGAAAACATGGTAATATTCAAAGCCATATGTGCAGTGGGTTTTGTGAATAAACAGGTCAGATGGGAGCAAGGGAAACAGAGAGATCCAGGAAGGACATATCAAGGGAAAAATAGTAAAACTTATAGATGTATGTTAAGTATTAGATCATATTGAAAATAATTTTACAGTTCTTTGAAAGCATTTGGGTGCTGAGTTAGTGTTAAGTATATAGCAAAAAAAAATGAAGTGAGTGAGGTAACTCCAAGATAAAGAAAAACTCATACAAGAAATGAAGTGTTAGTGTCTTTAGTATAGAAATGAAGTGTGAAAGTTCTGACAATGACTCAACTGAGAGCAATATTTGCAAAACCATAAAAATGTAAACACTGAAATCTGATTTAACCAGGAAGTTGGATATTAGTATTTTAGGAGAATGGCTATAGAAGTGGAGTCCCAAAGGGAAGAACTCTACAAGGTAAATCCTCTTCTATAATGTAAGTCCATAAGTAAAGTTTAACAATGAAAAATAGACATGGTTCTGTAAACTACATTAGTTAGAAATGTGGAGACAATTTTTGAAAAGGATGATGGAGGGCAAAGGGAAGTGATAATGGGTGATGGAAAAAAGGGGGGCATTGTTATCACTAGCTGGGTACTACTATTAGAGATTTAGAAACAGAACAGAATTTGTCAATCATGATTCAGTAAAGCTGGAGAAAAGTAATATAAAATGAAATAAATAAAACCCAAACAAAGTATTGCTTAAGAACGCATGTTCTATATTTAAAAGGCCTATGTATAAACTGAACTTGACCAAATATTAACTGCAACTTTGAGTGACTAAATCTGTCTCAATTTTTTTCCTTTTTAATATAGGTATAATAAAAGTAACTACACAAGAGACATAATAGACAGTATATGAGCTAATACAGGTAAGACTTTTATTTTAAAAACAGATTTTATTTTGCTAAAATAGCAATTATGATTTTAAAGTAATAGGTATAAATGAGAAAACAGTATCTTTACAGTAGATCTACAAAAGAATAATCTGTATTAGTAATATCTAAGACCTATACAGTGTTAACAAACTGAAAGAGAGAAAAATTTTGAAAAATCCTGAATATGAAATCAGTCTATATAAAATTGCTATTAATTCTAATAATAAAGCTATGTTTTCTGGTTGTTGAATCAGACTATTTTATTTGAAGACAACTGTATACAACATTTATGAAAAAGGTGAATAGAATAATTTTCATAAAATTTTATAGACATTTAGAAGACTACTGGCCCTTAGAAATTTTTTCCTAGGAAGAAAATCTTAAACATAAAAGAAAAAGGTTCTATGAACATCAACAATTTAGGTAATTTTAGAAATGTTTCTAAGAACCTAGTTTTTCTCAATTTGGTCTCTTACAGATTTCATAATTTATTATGTTATAATATTTACCATTGCATATTCACAACTCTTTTATAGATGTCAGATATCATTCCCATTATACCAATAAAATTTGTAAATTAACCAATAACTATAATTCCTGGTTATTAACAAATATTACTATCCTTTTGATGAGATGGGGAGAACTGCTTTAAAAATGTATATACATAATCTAAAAGCTTGGTCCAGAGATAAACACTTAAAACTGTGTGAAATAGTCCTGAACTCAAAGGAAAGTAAAATAGTTCAAAGATTTTTTCCTTTCTCTAAATAGAATAATTATTTTGAATACAGACTGACCTCATGGCAACCATTAACTTTCACTAAAAACTGAAGAATTTAACCACCCAGTGTGTGACATCAACAGGATTTCTAGTCTCAAAGTAGTTTGCCTAACTATACCCAGAAATACCACACCTGCACTTAAGAAAATGTCCTAGCATCATGGGAAAAAAGTCAAAGATCATGCGATCGCTGCTGGTTCAATCCTGCACTCATTACTATTATATGCACATCCAGTTAGTAATGATCCCCTCCCTGGCTTAACTGCAAAAGCATCCCCTTTTTCCAAGACACATTTTAGGATTTTCTAGAAAAAATGATGTAAAATTCCACACTTTCTCCTGACTAGCTAATCTTTTAAAAGGGACAGTATCAACCCACTTATATGACATTGTAAAAGCATTTTCAAAACTTTTTCTTTCAAAACAGTTTCAGAGAACAAAAACAGTTGCATACTAGGGATAACTGAATAGCTCCCTACCAGAGACAAGAGAGTCGGAGAAGGCAATGGCAAACCACTCCAGTGTTCTTGCCTGGAGAATCCCAGGGACGGGGGAGCCTGGTGGGCTGCCATCTGGGGTCGCACAGAGTCGGACACGACTAAAGTGACTTAGCAGCAGCAGCAGCAGCAGAGACAAGAGAGTAACTGGACATAAAACAAGCTTCTTAGATAAAACTTAGCAGAAATGTATATACAGTTAATTGCTGGGGTGGACAAAATACGGTGGGACAATCTTGACTGGCCAGACACAAAATGGGGCAGCAGACATCTCACAGGTGGTGGAGATAGCATATCAGAATGATTACCAGCCAATGGCTCAGTGGGTAAATATTCGCCTGCAATGTAAGAGACACAGGAGACGTGGGTTTGATCCCTATGTCCAGAAGATCCCCTGGGGAAGGAAATAGCAATTCACTCCAGTGTTCTTGTCTGGAGATTCTCATGGACAGAGAAGCCAGGCTATAGTCCAAAGGGTCGCAAAGAGTCAGACACGACTGAGCAATTAAGCACACACCAGACCAGCCTGGAGCCCTGCTGAATGGATTTGAATTCCAGCTCTGCCACTTACTAGCCAGGTACTGAACAACTGATCTATCCATTGTGTGCCTTAGTTTAATCATCTGTATAATAGACACAACCCTAACACCAACTTCTTAGGACTGCAGGAAAGAATAAATTTACTCCTGCCTCTCTTTAGATCATAGCAAACATCGTCTTCCAACAAAACAAGAGAAGGATCTACACATTGATATCACCAGATGGTCAACACTGAAATCAGATTCTTTGCAGCCAAAGGTGGAGAAGCTCTATACAGTCAGCAAAAATAAGACCAGGAGCTGGCTGTGGCTCAGATCATGAACTCCTTAATGCCAAATTCAGACTTAAATTGAAGAAAGTAGGGAAAACCACTAGACCATTCAGGTATGATCTAAATCAAATCCCTTATGATTATACAGTAGAAGTGAGAAATAGATTTAAGGGACTAGATCTGATAGAGTGCCTGAGGAACTATGGACGGAGGTTCGTGACATTGTACAGGAGACAGGGATCAAGACCATCCCCATGGAAAAGAAATGCAAAAAAGCACAATGGCTGTCTGAGCAGGCCTTATAAATAGCTGTGAAAAGAAAGAAAGCAAAAAGCAAAGGAGAAAAGGAAAGATATACCCATTTGAATGCAGAGTTCCAAAGAATAGCAAGGAGAGATAAGAAAGCCTTCCTCAGCAATCAATGCAAAGAAATAGAGGAAAACAACAGAATGGGAAAGAATAGAGATCTCTTCAAGAAAATTAGAGATATTAAGGGAACATTTCATGCAAAGATGGGTTCAATAAAAGACAGAAATGGTACAGACCTAACAGAAGCAGAAGATATTAAGAAGAGGTGGCAAGAATACACAGAAAAACTATACAAAAAAGATCTTCACGACCCAAATAATCACGATGGTGTGATCACTCACCTAGAGCCAGACATCCTGGAATGTGAAATCAAGTGGCCTGAGGGAGCATCACTAAGAACAAAGCTAGTGGAGGTGATGGAATTCTAGTTGAGCTATTTCAAATCCTAAAAGAGGATGCTGTGAAAGTGCTTCACTCAATATGCCAGCAAATTTGGAAAACTCAGCAGTGGCCACAGGACTGGAAAAGGTCACTTTTCATTCCAATCCCAAAGAAAAGCAATGCCAAAGAATGCTCAAAATACCACACAATTGCACTCATCTCACACACTAGTAAAGTAATGCTCAAAATTCTCCAAGCCAGGTTTCAGCAATATCTGAACTATGAACTTCCAGATGTTCAAGCTGGTTTTAGAAAAGGCAGAGGAACCAGAGATCAAATTACCAACATCCACTGGATCATGGAAAAAGCAAGAGAGTTCCAGAAAAACATCTATTTCTGCTTTATTGACTATGCCAAAGCCTTTGACTGTGTGGATCACAATAAACTGTGGAAAATTCTGAAAGAGATGGGAATACCAGACCACCTGACCTGCCTCTTGAGAAACCTGTATGCAGGTCAGGAAGCAATAGTTAGACCTGGACATGGAACAACAGACTGGTCAAGGCTGTATATTGTCACCCTACTTATTTAACTTATATGCAGACTACATCATGAGAAACGCTGGGCTGGATGAAGCACAAGTTGGAATTAAGACTGCCGGGAGAAATATCAATAACCTCAGATACGCAGATGACACCACTGTCAACTACAAATTGGCACTTACCAAGAGCACTGCCAGTGACTGAACAACAAATGCATTTGACATTTGTCTCTATGGAGACTGAATTCCATGCTGCTATGGCTGTTGTCCTTCAACAGTCCCTGAGGGAGTTCACGGTGGAGTGAGGCACACTGTGCTCCCCGGGAATCTGGTGGGACAGGATTAATATAGTTGGGTGTTTTTAGGAACAGATTTTATGATCTCAATCCTTGCATCTCCTCATATCTAGAGAAGCACTAAATCCCTTCATGGTGACATCAGACCCTCATGACTAACAAAAAACCTTTTGTAAATTGAGTGCTTCATGGTATCGAACTCCCCCCTTCACCAAAATGTTAGATATTGACTTTCCCCTACTGCCGCTTTGGAGCAGTCTCTCAGAGCTATCTGAGACACTGCCTCCCGGGCTGCAGTTCTCATTTTGCCCCAAATAAAACTTAACTTGCAACTCTCAAGTTGTACATCTTTTTTAGTTGACACCACCCTTATGGCAGAAAGGGAAGAAGAACTAAAGAGCCTCTTGATGAAAAGTGAAAGAGGAGAGTGAAAAAGTTGGCTTAAAGCTCAACATTCAGAAAACTAAGATCCTGGCATCTGATCCCATCACTTCATTGGAAATAGATGAGGAAACAGTGGAAACAGTGTCAGACTTTATTTTGGGGGGCTCAAAAATCACTGCAGATGGTGACTGCATCTGGTGACTGCATCTTGTGACTGCATCTGGCTGATGACTGCAGCCATGAAATTAAAAGATGCTTACTCCTTGGAAGAAAAGTTATGATCAACCTAGACAGCATATTAAAAAGTAGAGACTTTAAAGTAGTGCCAACAAAGGTCTGTCTAGTCAAGGCTATGGTTTTTCCAGTGGTCATGTACGGATGTGAGAGTTGGACTACAAAGAAAGCTGAGTGCCAAAGAATTGATGCTTTTGAACTATGGTGTTGGAGAAGACTCTTGAGAGTCCCTTGGACTGCAAGGAGATCCAACCAGTCCATCCTAAAGGAGATCAGTCCTGAATATTCATTGGAAGCACTGATGCTGAAGCTGAAACTCCAGTACTTTGGCCACCTGATGTAAGGAACTGATTCATCCGAAAAGACCCTGATGCTGGGAAAGACTGAAGGCAGGAGGAAAAGGGGATGACAGAGGATGAGATGGCTGGATGGCATCACCGACTCAATGGACATGAGTTTGAGTAAACTCTGGGAGTTGGTGATGGGCAGGGAGGCCTGGAGTGCTGCAGTCCACAGGGTCACAAAGAGTCAGACACAACTAGTGACTGAATTGACTTGCTGACTGTGTTTAGAGTAAGAGTAGCTGGTAGAAAGAACATCCACATGGTCGACCAAAGGTATAATTTTCTTGTTCCTCAATTCGCTCCCGGTCTGTATCTGATTATTTCTTTTACCCTAGATTTGCTGCCCTGTGGCCTTTTTAGAGATTATTTCACATCTGTGTGAAATACTTCATATAAAAATTCAGGCAGAAAATTCATGTGAAAATTGACCTCCCTCAAACAAAGATTAACTGGTAAATGATTGCCAAGCACTTGGAACCCCTTAAGTGTTCCAAAAACGTTGCTTGTTAACTCTCCTCATCCTGAGAAGGGCCAGCTGATGACAATCCTAGGCTGAAGTATCTCATGTCATATAAATAGTGAATACAAAGTTTTTGTCAAATTTCCAATTTGCAAGCGGCCAGAGGGCATACTAAGAAGACAGTCACAGAAGAGCATTGCATTCTGCACCTGGCATGAGATTAGTGGCTGCTTCAGGGAGATGTTATTTCCAGCATTTGGTTTTCAATTTGACTTATTTTTTCACATTTTTCACATCTGACTATTTAAGGGAGCCTCACATAGCAATCTTCTTGTCATATAAGAAGATCATATGGTGAAAGACAATATTATCTGAGAAAAATCTGGACTGAGACTATGGAAAAAAATTAATATTTTTTGTGTGTTTAGTAAGTCTTGCAGATGACATCACATTGACAATTTTTATTGTCTTATAATCCTTTAGGAGAGATACTTAATGGTCCCAATGGTATCTTCAGCAGAAGTACACAGTGAAATCTGAAAGCAAGCTGTTTCATGGTATTGTGAATTGCACAGGAGAACCATCGAGAGATAAATATTCATAAGTCATTAACAAATTCCAGATAAGTTCATGATTATTCATCATAAGAGCACATGTACTCAATTTTATATGAATTATTCATTGGCTTTGTTTATGAACATCTTTAACTGATTAATGGTAAATCTTGATGAATATTCCTGAATTGTTCAAACCAAAGCACAGATCATAATGAATGAAGTCATGCATTGCTTTTCAGGAGTGTGAGATGAATAGCTGATACTGGGAAAAAAATAAGAAATTTCAATGGTTTTGCAAATATGTCTGGTTTGGAAATCTTAGGGCTTAGCTTTTGATTAGTAACACATTGACAATCAACATCCTACTCTTTAAGCTATGAGTTTTGGCTTCAGACTCAGAAAAGGTGATGCAATATGGTGCCAGGAAACATGCCTCAAGCACTTTAGACTTTCTTTGGTCCAGTTTTCTGAAACCAGGCCTCAGCTTTTCAATAGGTAGATCATCTGTTTAAGTAGCTTCTTCAACTATGACATTTAATTCTAATTTATCCAATAATATTAATTTTATTTGTGTTTTACTGTGGCATGAATGCTAAGTTGCTTCAGTCACGTCTGACTTTGTGCAACCCTGTAGACTGCAGCCCTCTAGGCTCCTCTGTCCCTGGGATTCTCCAGGCAAGAATATTGGTCTGGGTTGCCATACCCTCTTCCAGGGGATCTTCCCCACTCAGGAATAGAACCCAGTCTCCTGCATTGCAGGCAAGTTCTTTACCATCTGAGCCACCAGGGAAGTCCTTTACTCGTGTAGTAACTATAGAAATTACTATGAGTTATACCCTCCTAACAGATCTTTAAGTGTATACTGCAGAACTGTTAATTCTAGGCATGATAACATACAGCAGATCTCTAGAATGTATTCAGCATGCATTACTGAAACTTCACACCCATTGCTTAGAAGCTCCCCATTTCCCCTTCTCTCCTAGCCCTGGCAACCACTATTCTGCTCCTTACTTGTATTAGTTTAACTATTCTGGATATCTCATATAAGTGAATTCATGCCATATATATCCTCCTGTGGCTGGCTTATTTCACTTAGTATAATGTTTTTACAATTCATCCATGTTTTCGCATATTGCACAATTTTCTTATTTTTTAAGGCTGAGTAATAGTCCATTGTATTTTTATATCACATATCCACTGACGGATATTCAGGTTGGTTTCCATATCTGGCTACTGTGACTAGTATTGCAATATGGAAATGCTACTATCTCTTCGAGACCCTAATTTCAATTATTTAAATAAATACCCAGAAGTGGGATTGCTAAATCATGAGGCAGTTTTGTTTTTCATCTATTGAGGATCCCCATACTATTTCCCAAAGTGGCATCACCATTTTTGCATTTCATCCAAAAGTTTACAAGGGTTGCAATTTCTCCACATCCTGGACAATACTCATCTTTTCCTTTTAATATCCATCCTAACAGGTATGAAGTGATACCTCATTGTAGCTATAATTTGTATTTCTCTTATGGTTAATGATGTTTAATGCCTTTTCAAAAACCTGTTGACCATCTGTATGGCTTCTTTGGAGAAATGTTTATTCATGTCCTCAGTTCATTTTTAATGCTATTGGTAGTTGTTTCAATCTACTCATTGTTTCTTTTTCTCTGAAGAGTTTTAGTTTGACTGAAAGACATAATATTGTTCAGTTCAGTTCAGTCGCTCAGTTGTGTCCGACTCTGCGACCCCATGAATTGCAGCACACCTGGCCTCCCTGTCCATCACCAACTCCCGGAGTTCACTCAGACTCACGTCCATCGAATCAGTGATGCCATCCAGCCATCTCATCCTCTGTCGTCCCCTTCTCCTCCGGCCCCCAATCCCTCCCAGCATCAGAGTCTTTTCCAGTGAGTCAACTCTTCACATAAGGTGGCTAAAGTACTGGAGTTTCAGCTTCAGCATCATTCCCTCCAAAGAAATCCCAGGGCTGATCTCCTTCAGAATGGACTGGTTGGATCTCCTTGCAGTCCAAAGGACTCTCAAGAGTCTTCTCCAACACCACAGTTCAAAAGCATCAATTTTTCGGCGCTCAGCTTTCTTCACAGTCCAACTCTCACATCCATACATGACCACAGGAAAAACCATAGCCTTGATTAGACGGACCTTTGTAGGCAAAGTAATGTCTCTGCTTTTGAATATGCTATCTAGGTTGGTCATAACTTTCCTTCCAAGGAGTAAGCATCTTTTAATTTCATGGCTGCAATCACCATCTGCAGTGATTTTGGAGCCCAGAAAAATAAAGTCTGACACTGTTTCCCCATCTATTTTCCATGAAGTGATGGGACCAGATGCCATGATCTTCATTTTCTGAATGTTGAGTTTTAAGCAAACTTTTTCACTCTCCTCTTTCACTTTCGTCAAGAGGCTTTTTAGTTCCTCTTCACTTTCTGCCATAAGGCTGGTGTCATCTGCATATCTGAGGTTATTGATATTTCTCCCAGCAATCTTGATTCCAGCTTGTGCTTCTTCCAGCCCAGCATTTCTCATGATGGACTCTTCATATAAGTTAAATAAGCAGGGTGACAATATACAGCCTTGATGTACTCCTTTTCCTATTTGGAACCAGTCTGTTGTTCCATGTCCAGTTCTAACTGTTGCTTCCTGACTGCATATAGGTTTCTCAAGAGGCAGGGCAGGTGGTCTGGTATTTCCATCTCTTTCAGAATTTCCCACAGTTTATTGTGATCCACACAGTCAAAGGCTTTGGCATAGTCAATAAAGCAGAAATAGATGTTTTTCTGGAACTCTCTTGCTTTTTCCATGATCCAGCAGACGTTGGCAATTTGAAAGTCCATACTATCCAAAGTGATCTATAGATTCAAAGCAATCCCTATCAAAATCTCAATGGTATTTTTTATAGTAGAAAAAACAGTCTAAACTACATTTGGAAACACAAAATATCCAAATAACCAAAAAATTTGGAGAAGGAAGAACAAAGTTGAAGGCATCACATTTATTTATTACAAGATGTACTGCAAAGATACAGTAATTAAAGAAGTATGGTATTAACATAAGGAAAGGCATTCACATCAATGGAACAACATATAGAAAACCCAGAAATAAATCCATGTATCATATGGTCAATCGATCTTTGACAAGGGTCCTAAAAACGCACAATGAGGAAAGATTAGCTTTTTAGAAAAATTGATATCCACATACTTAAAAGTGGATTGGGCCTTAATCTTACATCATAAACAAAAATCAACTTAAAATTGATTAAAGACTTAATTCCCCAGACTCCAAAGCTTCTATATGAGTACACAGACATAAAAGCTCATGACACTGGTCTGGCAATGTTTCACAGATAAAACACCAAGGCAAGAGCAACAAAATGAAAATAGACAAAAAGAGGGGTATACCAACAAAATTCTTGAACATCAAAAATAACCTTATTTTTTCATAAGAATTGAAGTTTCTAGATGAGAGATTATTTTAAAGCCAGTCAATGAAGCAGATTAAAAAATGGAAAAATTTAAAGAGAAAATAGTCTGTTTTTTTCCTATGTTAAAATCTTATAGAGTTCTTGTACATATTTATGTGTATTCATGAGTCAATTTTCATATATATTTTCTTATTTCAGTATTTTTAACCTGACCTTTGATATTTTACTACAATAACATTTTATGATGGAACTGGAAAATAACATTCTGGTATTAGTAATTCAAATGGCACTAAAATACTAAAGGCAGAGTTATTTTGTGGCATAGACTTTAGTCAGAGTTTACTACTAAGCTATTATTAGAAAAGTCCACTGAATCAGAGCAAGTCTGAGAATGAAGGCAGATCCTTTGGGAAGTCTGGATAAAGGAAAAAACTGGATTATAAAATGAAATAAGTAGAAAAACCAAGTGAAAACATGAAACAGGGAATCTAGCAGGAATATTTTACTGAAGTTAGATATTTATTATTCTTGATTTTTATATTTTAAGAAGTAAGCACAAGGGATAAATCACAAGCCCTAGAATGAAATTTTCCTTTGAATAAATGGCTTACTTCTAAAGTTTCTGTGGATGCTCTGAACCAGATAAACTGCTTGACTGTTCCAAAAATATAAGTACATTCTTCTTAGACCAACCAAATTGCCACACCATATCTCTTGGTATTAATTTTGTTAAGCTAGTGATCCCCAATCAGGTGTATATATTCCAATCATCTGTATGGCTTTTTGAACACATATACACTTTGAGTGAGAATTCTGAGGGAGAGGTGTATGTCTAGGTTAACATGTTCCACAGATGATTATAATCCCTACAGCAGTTTCCAATGTGTTCATATCACATGTGGTAGACTATTTCCATTACTGACCTTATTCTGCTCCCCACCTAGTGTTCATGTTTTTTTACCTAAAACCAAACAGAACTCTCCCACTATTACTACGGATTTAGGCATAAGACTTGCTTTGGTCGATGGAATATTGGCAAGTATTTTAAAAAGCAGGGCCTTGCAAAGTATTTGGAAGCTTTCCATTGTGCCCTTGCATCTCTGTCCTCACTGAGAGAATATGCTCAGCCTAGACATTTAAGGGCGAATGGTGAAAGCCAGCTGCACCAGCTTACCACAGCTAACCTACATCAGTTTATAGCTGGTTGATTACTAGATCTGAGAATAAGTCCAGCCGGAATGAACAGAACTGACCAGCTAAGTCCAGGTTAAATCAATGAACTACATGTTCACGGGCGAATAACTGCTTATTGTTTTAAGCCATTCAGTGTTCACATATTGCATAATTCAGCATTAGACTCTCAAAAGAAAGTCAGTATACCATTTTAAGCAATAAATTATTTTAGCTAGATTCCAATTTATATTTCCAATTTCAATTCTTTGGAAAAGTCCAAGGTAGAACGGGAGAATTATGGAAAATAGAATTAGATACTGAGCATATTTCACAAGAAATATTTTAACTTAGTGATTTTGGTCATATGACCCACCAAATACGATGACCACATGATATACGCAAATACTTTAATCCCTTGTTATCCCATTATAAATGCCACATAATATCCATTGAGTCTATTAAAATCTGTATCTAAAAATAAGCTACATAAACATTAATGGAGTAATATGTAAAATTTAAGAATTATTTTATTCATTGATCTATTACGTTTTAAGAATAATGTTTTTGTTACTCTACTATACACAAATATATGTTAATTATGATACACATATACTATATATGTGCAAATATATAAGCACATGAAAGAAACAGCATAAGACAACAATAAAGATAAGAAAATTACTTATCTTACCTCTCAAAAGATAAACAATCTTAATATTAGAAAGCATATTCTCCATTGTATATCATGCTATTTGATCACAGTTGTTTTCCAAGTTTTTAGAAAATAACGTCATGAATCTGTTTGGCTATAATTATTAATATTCCATTTTTTTCAATAGCACTTTAATGACTCATACATTTGTATGTATGTAAAGAAGATATACTGTGTATTAAGAGATGCATTATAAAGAGATGGCACATTGCATATGGGGAGAAAATATATTATCATGTACAGATAATTATGTATATATCACAGAAAAAAGAAAGATTCAAATGTAGCCTAATATATTCCAGTTCAAGAGTACAATGAGGAACAGAAATCAGCCTAAAAAAAGGAAAAAATCTGAGAAGGGAAAGTCAGAGGAGTAAGAAGAAAATCAGAAAAGTGTGATGTCCTGTAAATTGCAGAAGCCAGTGTTCCAAAAAGAGGGTGCAGTCAACTGGATTGTCTGTTGCTATTCATGAAAGTCATTAACCTTCATGGAGCCACCATGAAAGAGGTACTCACTTCTCCACTCTGGAAAACATAACACAGAAGACATAAGAGAGAATAAGGAGACTGAAACACTAAATATAGTGGAACATACAGAAATCTATCAAAGATAACTTCCTCTGTCTCCAATAGATTATCCAATTAGCTCCAGTGTCTTGGCCTACATAAACTGGGGATGGCGAAGAATGGTAGTACTAAATGGTCAGCAGTCACATGTGGATTTAAAATGTGAGAATCCAGAAATCTGGGATAAATGGAGACAGCAGAAGGTGCAGACAATACCAAAAGAGAAAGAAAGAAAGAAAAAAAAAAGGAATGAAGGAAGGAAAGGGGGAATCTTAAATGTAAATATCAAAAATGTTACTGTGTCTTTCAGTTTATAGACTTAAAGTGTGCATTATATAATGTGTTATGTTATAGTGATGGAAAGCAGGGGTGATCTTGGAGGTGATCTTGAAAATTTTCTTAGAAATTTTGGTTTTTGACCTGAATTAGAAATGGTACTTAAACTACCTCTATAGCTTTCTTGCACAGAAAAAGCTGACACAGAACTTTATTTGGTGAGCTAGTCATATATATATATTTTTTTTACTTTATAGCTCCTATAAAAAGCAGAGTTCGAATTTTAGTAATCCAGAGTGTGCAGAGCATTTTGTGGAAACTATATGTGGCATCAGAAAAAAAGATGATGGAAGTGATAAAAACCTGTATCACAAAGAGTAGAGAATTTGAGTACAGCTACTTAGAATGCACTCTCCTACAAGAATTATGAACCCATGCCTCAAACTTGGATTCCTGAATTTTGGGTTTCAAATCATTCCAACTTGTCATTCAGTTCTGTAACTTTTTTTTTTTTAATCAGTAATGATATTTGAAATTATAGACTTTAGAGATCTCAGGTTTCCTCATAACAATGCAAAAGAGAAGGAAAAGAGATGAAGGGTAAGAAAAAGGTATTTTTACAGCTAGCTAGGGCTGAGTGATATTTAAGATTTTACTTAAATGGCAGCTCCTATTTTATATATATATACAGTGCTCACCTGCACTGTTGCAGTAATGTTGGTAGACTCTGGGAACACCATTAAGTACTGGTAGATGAAAAATTATTGAAGCATCAAGTTGAGATACATAATCTTTTAAGTCAAAGAGAAGGTCACTTCATCATCAGTGACAAGGGACAGAGAGACCATGTCCTGGGCAACATTTTCTGTCCAGTATCATCATATAAGAATAATCAAGCCATTTTCCTTTTTAATCTAATTTAACGCAGGTTTTAAAACAGGTTTTTGTTTATTTTTAAATTTTGTTTTAGGACAGACTGCTGTCTCCATTACATTTAGACTGATGTAACCGAAGTATTATGAGTCTGATCTACCGGTGGTATCAAGCTCTGACTGCCCAATTTCATTTTGGGATTGTCTCCTCAGGGCTATACATTTTAGACATCAACCACTATTGCAAATTGAAGCAGAAAGGTTAAGAGGCAGCAGAAAAAGTAAAGTGTAGGATGACATATATAAACAAATGGTGGAAGTGCAGTTACACTCAAGCCAACAAAGTCATGGTCAGAAAACCATTTATCTGGCATGTAGTTGCTTATTCAATAGACAATTTTTCAAAGCAGGTAGATCTGTGGAAGAACTACTGTTAACTGTGTCTGAGAGCAAATAATGATGGAATTTAGGGAAACAACACTGTTTTCATCTCCATATATGCTCCTCAATAATTCTTTCCTATAAAATCCCCAGCTATGGTTTTTCCAGTAGTCATGCATAGATGTGAGAGTTGGACTATAAAGAAAGCTGAACACAGAAGAATTGATGTTTTGAATTGTGGTGTTGGAGAAGACTCTTGAGAGTCCCTTGGGCTGCAAGGAGATCCAACCAGTCTGTCCTAAAGGAAAGCAGTCCTGGGTGTTCATTGGAAGGACTGATGCTGAAGCTGAGACTCCAATATTTTGGCCACCTGACGCAAAGAGCTGACTCATTTGCAAAGACCCTGATGTTGGGAAAGACTGAAGGCAGGAGGAGAAGTGGATGACAAAGAATGAGATGGTTGGATGGTACCACTGACTCAATGGACATGAGTTTGAGAAAACTCTGGGAGTTGGTGACGGACAGGGAGGCCTGGCATGCTGCAGTTCATGAGGTCACAAAGAGTCAGATTTGACTGAGCAACTGAACTGAACTGAACTCCTTTTATTTCACTGATTGTCCCAGTATGAAAATTTTCAAGTTTTTGTTTCAAACTTTCTTTCAAGCTCTCTCTTTAATTTTGATTTTTAAAAATGTTTATTTCAGGATTAGTAAATAACAATGCTTCAAAGAACTATATATTTGTGGGCAAACAGAATACACGGGCATATCCTTTTAGTGGAAAAGATGAATTATCACAGTATAAGCTTGCCATGTTCTAATGAACTCAGTTGATTCAATCCATTGTTTCTAAATTATCTGGGCTATTATCACTTTGCTCATGTGATAGACACCCAAAAGTTCCCAAGTTACCATGACTCTTTTCTTGGATCCACTGGATTATCCATACTTAGATATGATCATACTTAGGTTATTCATACTTAGATATGATCTTCATGGCTTACTTAATGCTTCTTTCAAGGTTATTAGAGATTCTTGCAGCCTGTGGTGGTTTAGTCGCTAAGTTGTGTCTGATTCTTGCAACCCCATGGACTGTAGACGCCCAGGTTTCACTGTCCATGGGATTCTCCAGGAAAGAATACTGGAGTGGGTTGCCATTTCCTTCTCCAGGGGATCTTCCCAACCCAGGGATCAAACCCAAGGCTTTTACATTGCAGGCAGATTCTTTACCAACTGAGCTAGCAGCCTATTCTCTTTTAAATCATTGTCTTGCTCATATCCTTTACAAAACAGAGCCACATCTGAAACTGAGCTGGAGTCCAGGATCAAGGTAAGAACTGAAATGTTTATGGAATCTAACAATGGTGGCTTAAATTCTGCAGAGTTTTATAGATTGGAATGATATACAGTTCTACATTTTTATGGAAAATTAAGTTTATTGAATTTTGCGCATGACTGGATAAAGATTCTTCTATCCTGAAAATAGTTTAAGAAAAAAGCAAAAAACATTTTGAAGCAAAATAACATAAGCTATATTTGAGAAACACTAAAATGCTCTTCCCAAAAAAGCATAAAGTTGCTAAAGTTCAATTATCACTTTTATAAGGTTTATAATAAATATTATGCTTTTTAGATATTTAAGGATCTCTATTATTAAAAAACAAAATAAAAAACTTCTACTACTTAAAAACATGTACCCTCCCAGTTGTATTATTTACAAGTCAGATGGCCTTGGGAAAGTTATCTGACTTTTTCTTTATCTCTACATGTGTAAAAGATATATACATGTATATATATATATACTTGTATACATATATACAAGGATATATACATGTCCTTATATCAGATGAAATAAAGCTAAATGTGAAATTCTTCATAGTTGAGCTGAATAAATACTACAAAGAAAGCTGTTTTGTGCCAATAGGGTCAAAGAAGCACTGATGATAATACCTCTATTAACAGTGACATGAAAACCATTTAGATGGTTTATGAAAATGGTTCACTGGGCCTTTTATCATTTGACTTGTTACTATGTTGTCAACATTTTAAATCAATTTTATGCTGTTTTTTGTCATTTATTTACAGAAAGTGACATTTTAAATAACACCAGAAGGAAGGAGATAAGTGAGTTCATATGAACCTGAAGAAAAAAGCTGTCTAGAAGGGGGAACAATAAAGAGTTAAAAGTGTAAACTGGAGCATGCTGGTATATTTCAGAAACAGCACAAATGCAATTGTTGCTGGCACAAGTAAAAGAAGAGGAGCTTGGTAGGACATGAAAGAGATTAGGGAGGCTATATCATATAGAGTCTCATTGGCCTTGATAAGGAAATTATAGTACTTTGAGGAAAGTATGTAACTTTCCTTATATTTAACATGAATAATTGATTTATGGCAGTCTGAGATGCTGATATATACGTAAAAAAAAATAAACATATTAAACTACCACTTCTAAACCAGTGCTCAAAACTTCTAACTAAAACTCAAATCATGCAATTACTTTATTATTCTGTTATAATTTTAAACTGTTCCATTATAGACCACATAGAATCTAAAAAGATATTCATCTAAACTCTTAGCAGTATAATATACAAATAAGTGTTAATTGCTCAATCATTATCTGACTCATTGTTACCCCTTGGACTATAGCCTCCAAGGCTCCTATGTCCATGGGATTCTCCAGGCAAGAATACTGGAGCAGGCTGCCATACCCTCCTCCAGGGGATATTCCTGGCCCAGGGATCAAACCCAGGTCTCCAGCATTATGGACAGATTCTTTACCATCTGAGCCACCAAGGATGCCCCAAAGAAATAAACACAATTTTAAAATCTTAATTTCAAGACAAATACAGTGAATATATTTTTTTTAAGTGGGCAATAACTTTAAAAGTTATCCTTAAATAAATTTTTATTTTAAATAAAATTTAAATGATACCACAGGTATATGACTGCCTAATATCAAAAAGAACTGAGTCAACATTAGAAAGCTTTTTTCCTCTTTCCACTATGATAGCACCATGGACAGTGACTAGCCAATACCAAGAGTTAAACCAAGTCTGTTGGTTAATATCGAAAATTCACAAATAACACCAAGTTATTAAAAGAAGACTTAACTACCTAACAAGGCTCTAAGGTAATAATTAAAATCAGATATATGATTTAGTTCCTAAGCTTCATGAAAGAGCATAGTATAACACAAAGAGAATTGAATCAAGAATAAGGACAAGTATTTAAATATAGCTCTAAATATAGAAAACCAGACTGTCTTTGGTAGGCCAGTGAATGTTTCAGGAGTTCACTGTATTTGTTATAAAATGGTGAGGTGGAAAGGAAATTTACAAAATGTTATCTTAGGTCCTCTCTGTTCTAAATTTTAACAATATTACTTAAAAGTTGTCCTACAAATTTGGATGAATGCAACCCTAATTGATACATCCATCCCATTGATACAAACTTTCAATGCTTTCAAATCCAATCAGAAAGAATGTCTATCACAAATAAGTGCTTCAATATATTGAATACCAAGCAGAGACCAGGGTTCATTTCCCTGGGTCAGGAAGATTCCCTGGAGAAGGGAATGGCAACCTACTCCAGTAATCTTGCCTGGGAAATCCCATGGACAAAGGAGCATGGTGGGCTACAGTACATGAGGTCGCAAATAGTCAGACATGACTGAGCGGCTAACACTTCAAGCATCAACTATATGCAAGTTAGAGAAGAACCAAAACAAGCTAACTTGGCAGTATAGAAATTTCATATTGCAGCTAAAAAGATCAGAGTCAGAATGACTGGCTAATTTAGTGGATACATTACATCATAATGAGTCATTCTTTCTATGATTTTTCTCTGCCTACATGTATGTTGACTAAGTCTTTTATGTTGGCTCAAGTCATGCTCCCAAACAAGTGCCAAAGTTTCAGGTGTCACAAAGGAATCCATCAGAGAGAAGACTTATTTTGCCTCTACTTTTTCTTGCTATCAGTGAGAATAAGTCTTTTCCAGAGCCCTCCTTGCAGATTTTCCCTCATGTCTATTGAGCCAGAAGTCAACCACATGTTTCAGCCATCAGCATGAAAACTGAATTATAATCATAGGCTTAGCTGAACAAAATTAGCCCCAGGTACGTACACTCTGAAATATATGACCTTTAGTATTTGGCTCTCCAGTGCCTGAACAAAAGTGGCGTTCTGTTAAAAAGAAAAAATGAGAAATGGCTATAAAGTCTACATTGTTTAATTTAAAAAGAAACACACATTCTACCCTATCCTGTATTCTTCTCTATATGCAAGCTGACATTGACAGACATGTACAACTGCTTTGCAATGAGGTATCATTTAGGAAATGGACCATTTCTTAATAGAAAGACTCTTCACCCATGACTTTTCAAACTCTTGACTTTTATCAATTATAGCATCACTATTATATGATTTTTAGATTGACAAATAGTAATGTCTTATTAGTACAGCACTTATAACTCTAGTTCAACTGATAGGTTTTTGACGAGTATTACAACTACCTTGTTTCATACAATTATCCCATAAAATTTATCCCAAAAGCTTATTAATAAAGCATGACCATTTCCAGTCATTCTCATTTCCAATTCGACGCTAAACTATACTGAAAAATTTTACTAAATTACCTTTTACCAGATATAATGTAACATTATCTTACCTAAAACCAAATCATTTTCTTAAAACTGCATTTTATCATTTCCTTCAATCTAAATACCCTTAATATCTACATTTTAATTTTTACTGAATGCTAATAACCCTAAATATTATGATATAAATATGATGTGCAATTGACTTAAAATATTAATGTAATTATTCACTTAAAATCTTCTTCAAATCAGGACTTCCCTAGTGGCGGTGGATAAGAATCTGCCTGCCAACGCAGGGCTCATAGGTTCGATCCCTGGTTTGGGAAGATTCCACATGCCGTGGAGCAACTGAGTTTGTGGACCCAAACTACTGAGCCCAGACTCTAGGGCCGATCAGCCACAACAAATGAGCCCCAGTGCCACAACTATGACGCCTACACGTCTCAGAGCAGGCAAGTCACAACTACTGAAGCCGCGTGTTACAGCTATGGAAGCTTGTGCACCTAGAGCCTGTGCTCCACAACTAGAGAAGCCATCAACATGAGAGTCCCTGCACTGCGACTAGAGAGCAGCCCCTGGTCTCCGCAACTAGCGGAATCCCACGAACAACAGTGAAGACCCAGAGCAGCCAAAAATAAAAACAAATAATAAAGCGGTATAGACATGTCAAAACAAAATCTTAAGAAAAAAAAAAAATCTTTAAATCATCCTAAGAGGGTATGCTTTAGTTTTCTTTGCCAGACAAAGCCATTAGCACCTAACAGTATAAAAGTTTTCAAGTTAACATGCAAAATGTGAAATTTTACTTTCCAAAGCCCTAAGCCAATGAGGAGGTATTAAGCATGATTAGCCTTACTTTATCAATGACACAATGCACAGACAGGTTAACAGATTTCAAACACCAAAATGAGAGACTGAGAACAAGGTCAACCTGAGTATATTAACCAACTCTATTCTTAATTCTCTCCGTCACAAAAATATGATTAATACAGCAAATGCAGGCTTGTTACCTGATTATTATCCCTTCTGGGTATGACATAATCCTGCCTGTCTCTTTACAAATATATTCCATGTGTGATGTTGATCCAGTGCTCTGCAAAACACACCAGGAAGGCATTAAAGACTCTTTGCTCAAGAGAAAAAAATCATTAGATTTATGCGAGCACTGAAAATGGAGATTTATATTGTTAAATGCCATATGCCATTTTAGCAGGGCTCTGGTTTTTCCAAATACGACATCATAATTGTCCTATGAGGGAGACAAAGAATGGGAAAAATAGTGATTAGTTGATCCTTCAAAGAGCAATGGCTTTTGGATCTAAAAAAATAGATTATTATGTATCAATCTTCTGATGATGTACTTTAGGCTTCTTTTCTTGAACATATGCAATATGAAAGGTCATATTTCGTCCCATAAAGCATTGGGCTGGGCTCTACTCTTTGTGTCAAAGCCTAAAGTCAATGGATAATTGCCATGAGAATGCTGCTTCTAATCTCTCCTTCACAGAATGCATTTAATATGTCATAGTTTCTGAAAATGAGGGAAATGACAAAGGCAGAGGTAATGAAGAAGTCTGAAGACCCACTAGCTCAGAAGGTATGCACTATCTCTTTATTTATACTGCTTAATATTTGGTGATCACACTTTTTGAGTAGCTCAACCGCCCTGTGAAATGTCAACTTGCCACAGACAGCAGCATCCTTATGAGAACCTAGTGTTTAAAGACAAGTGGTACACATTGGTGGAATAATACTGAAGGGTGGACTATTATCACTTGGAAGCATTTCTCAGAATATTAAGGTCAGGTGGTCTTGCTTTGTGAAATCTCTGCTTATGCATTTAAGTTGTGCACCTTATAAAATCTGCACTTATGGATTAAGAATTGCCTGTAAAACTTTTCTGTATGTAAACTAGGATTTATTAGAATCTTGAAAATAAATTCCTCAATAAAACAGTGAGTAACACTTTATAATGAACAAAGCCTTATGATTGCATAATTAGGCAGAAATACATTATTTTCAGGAAAAATATTTGTAGAAAATTGTAAACATGGAGGTAAAGTAATATTTCTGTTTTCCGTAAGAGATTAAAGGTCACAGGTTCAGAGGTCCACAGCCATACTAAAAAGGCAATTAAAGTTCAACAAAATCTATGAAGATTTCATAGCGGTTGTCCTTCTGACTTTAACAGGTCACTAGAAGGCAATGGCACCCCACTCCAGTACTCTTGCCTGGAAAATCCCTTGGATGGAGGAGCCTGGTAGGCTGCAGTCCATAACGTCTCTAAGAGTCAGACACAACTGAGCGACTTCACTTTCACTTTTCACTTTCATGCATTGGAGAAGGAAATGGCAACCCACTCCAGTGTTCTTGCCTGGAGAATCCCAGGGACAGGGGAGCCTGGTGGGCTGCTGTCTATGGGGTCGCACAGAGCTGGACATGGCTGAAGCGACTTAGCAGCAGCAGCAGCAGGTAGATATTGTAAGAAAATCAAATGGATTTGTTAATGTACATAAGTGTGAAGTCAAGATCTTTTAAAAAAGTTGCTTTATTTTGAAATAAAGCAACAAATGAATAAATGGACAAACATAATTCTTATAAACACTGAAATAATGCAATTAGGTGGAGTTTGCTTTATTGAACACTTATTCTCTGTCAAATCAAATGTTTCTATAAATCAAATTTTCTGATATTACATGTACTTTTCCTACAGAAAGTTTTAAATTAATTTTGCTTTAGATTTTTTTATTGCTTTCTATTGATTTTTTATAAAATGCAGACATAATAAATAGATATGAGGGAGAAAAGATGAACCACCCACAACAGGTATATAAAAAACTGCCTTTTCTCTGATTATCCTGGAGGAAACTTAAAAAGTACACTCAGAAAAATGTAACATTAACATAACATTAATCATTACCCTTTTGTTTTAGCACAAGACTGCCCTATCCAAACATGTGGGTTTTTTAATTATTTTCTTTGGTAGATGTTGAGGGTTTTGAAGAGTTCAACAGTTAATAAACTCAGTTAATTTAATTTACATTTATCAAGTCATATACTACATTTCAGCATCAATAAGTTGCAATTGGAAGTTTATCTCATTTAATAAGATATGAGAGAATTGATTACCAAAGAAGAAAAGCTGGAAAGTATGTGACTCATGAAGACATTTGTTAAATTTTCAGTTTTCTAAATAATTTAGATGGTATAAATTTGCTATGAAATTTTTAACTGAAATTACTATTCCAAATGGGAAAGAAACACAATAAATGAAAATCAACAGTTATTTAAAAATAACTAAAAATTAAAGAATTAAAGTATTGTTTACTCCCTAGAGTAAATGAGATTTACTTGAACAATTTCAGATCTATTATACTAAGACAGTATGTGGAACAATTTTTACACACTTGTTTTCAGGTCTTCAAAATTGTCAACAATTATTTTTCATATCTTGTTGTGGCAAAACGTAGCTACAACATTTACATCAATCTATGTGTTTTTACATTTATGGCAAAACCATAGGATAGTTATCACCTGATGCTTTTATTAAATTGAATAAAACACTCAATTATTAACTAACATTAATAACAACTATTCGCCTAGGATATTCTATGACAGAATAAACTAGATACTTCACCCACAGTTGAAGTCACAATAAACCAAAGATATGGATAGTATAAGAGGAAACTAGAGTTCAGAGAGGTGAAGTGGCTCACCCAAAGTCACTCAGTTGGTCAGAAACAACCAAGATTGAACCTATGCCTATTTGATTCCATTTTGAACTCAGCATATTCAAAAGCAGAGACATTACTTTGCCAACAAAGGTCCATCTAGTCAAGGCTATGGTTTTTCCTGTGGTCATGTATGGATGTGAGAGTTGGACTGTGAATAAAGCTGAGTGCCGAAGAATTGATGCTTTTGAACTGTGGTGTTGGAGAAGACTCTTGCGAGTATCTTGGACTGCAAGGAGATCCAACCAGTTCATTCTAAAGGAGATCAGTCCTAGGTGTTCTTTGGAAGGAATGATGCTAAAGCTGAAACTCCAATACCTTGGCCACCTCATGCGAAGAGTTGACTCATTGGAAAAGACTCTGATGCTGGGAGGGATTGGGGGCAGGAGGAGAAGGGGACGACAGAGGATGAGATGGCTGGATGGCCTCACCGACTTGATGGACGTGAGTTTGAGTGAACTCTGGGAGTTGGTGATGGACAGGGAGGCCTGGCATGTTGCAATTCATGGGGTTGCAAACAGTTGGACACGACTGAACTGAACTGAACTTTTAATAGCAATTATGTGTCACCTTGACAGCTAATATTCTTGTCACTTGCATATCAAGCAGTGCAATGGATTATAAAGAAAAAAATTAGGCTAGAAACCTGTTTAATGGAGTTGGTTTAAATTTAATTCAAAATACTTTGTTGGCATAACCTGAAGCCATACTCTCAAATTGTTGATAAAAGGTTCTTATACAGAAGAACCAGCTATGTAGGGCTAACATTTCTATCATTTATTATTTATTCATTGCTTTCCTCCAAAAATGATCTGGGGCATTTCTAAAATTGACAATACATTTATAATAGCTTTTAACACCCTAAATAATGTGGCAGAGTAAAGACTGGCTGATCCTGGAATTTCCTAACTCAAAAACTAACAAAAGTAATTGATGAGGATATCTGGGTTGTGTGTTTTCCAAAAGCAAAAGGATCCAAATGCACTGGGGAAAAATTCAAAGCTCAAAAATATCTCTAAAAAGGACAGAACATATTCCAACCAGGTGGTGTAAGCCCTGTGACAGAACTCCTGACTAACTGCCAGTTCCCAAACTGAATACATAGTTCTAACTCAGCACTTTTGACCCTAACCCACTCCCACCTTCCCTTACACAAATACTGGCATATGTTCAGGCTCCTGGAAGACCAGAGAGAACATACAATTTATCCCTCTCAGATAAAATGTTAGATGTGGAGACAAACAAGTCTTAGATAAAACAGTAAAAAGAGCTAAGGAAAATTTAACTAAATCACATGAGAAAAACAAAATATAAATACAATTGTTCAAATTAAAAATGAGTGAAACTAACTAAAATAGATAACTAATGAGAACCTATTGTATAGCACAGGGGACTCTACTCAGTGCTCTGTGGTGACCTAGTGGGGGTGTCAGTCGCTCAGTTGTGTCTGACTCTTTGTGACCCCATGGACTGTAGCTCACCAGGCTCTTCTGTCCATGGAATTCTCCAGGCCAGAATATTGAAGTGGGTTGCCAAACCCTTCTCCAGGGGATCTTCTTGACCCAGGGATCAACCTGGGGTCTCCTGCACTGTGGGCAGATTCCTTACCATCTGAGATACCTGGGAAAACATTGGTGATATAGATACGAAGAAAATGTTTGGCCACATAGGAGGCTGGTCATCTTGAGACAGAGAGCAAGATACTTATTTCGCAATCAGTGCTACTGATGTATGGATCATTTATTTTAAATGCCTATAAAGATCAACATTTTGTATGAAAAATGCGTGTATAAAAATTATGTGTTCTCCTTAATTCTGGTGCTTTGGGACTTGTAAATGGATTATTATTATTATACTTTTCACAATAAAAATATTTGTAGATAAATAAAAAAAGAGGAGATGGTATGATCATTCACCTAGAGCCCAACATCCTGGAATGTGAAGTCAACTGGGCCTTAGGAAGCATCACTAAAAACAAAGCTAGTGGAGGTGATGGAATTCCAGCTGAGCTATTTCAAATCCTAAAAGATGATGCTGTGAAAGTGCTGCACTTAACATGCCAGCAAATTTGGACAACTCAGCACTGGACACAGGACTGGAAAAGGTCAGTTTTCATTCTAGTCCCAAAGAAAGGCAATGTCAAAGAATGTTAAAACTACCACACAATTGCACTCATCTCAAAGTAATTACTTTGAGCAAAGTAATGCTCAAAATTCTCCAAGCCAGAATTCTACAGTACATGACCCTCTGTGAACTTCCAAATGTTCAAGCTAGTTTTAGAAAAGGCAGAGGAATCAGAGATCAAATTGCAAACATCTGTTGGGTCACTGAAAAAGCAAGAGAGTTCCAGAAAAACATCTACTTCTGGGTTATTGATTACTCCAAAGCCCTTGACTCTGTAGATCACAACAAACTGTGCAAAATTCTTAAAGAGATGGGAATACCAGATCACCTTACCTGCCTCCTGAGAAACCTCTATGCAGGTCAAGAAGCAACAGTTAGAACTGGACATGGAGCAACAGACTGGTTCCAAATCAGGAAAGGAATAAGTCAAGGCTGTATGTTGTCACTCTGCTTATTCAACTTATATGCAGAGTACATCATGTGAAATTCCAGGCTGGTTGAAGCACAAGCTGGAATCAAGATTGCCATGAGAAATATCAATAACCTCAGATATGCAGATGTGCTGTGCTAAGTCACTTTAGCCGTGCCCGACTCTTTGTGACCCCACGGACTGTAGCCCACCAGGCTTCTCTGTCCATGGGATTTTCTAGGCAACAGTACTGGAGTGGGTTGCCATTTCTTCCTCCAGGGGATCTTTCCAACCCAGGGATCAAGCCAGCGTCTCTTATGTCTCCTGAAAAGTTCTCCTAAAAGCATCCAACTATCTAAAGACCTGTCCCACCAGATTCCCTGGAGCACCTCACTCCACCCTGAACTCCCTCAGGGGTTGTTGAAGGTCAACAGCTATAGCAGCTTGGGGCTCAATCTCCTGTAGAGGCAGATGGCAAATGCCTTTGTTGTTCAGTTGTTGGCAATGCTCTTGGTAAGTGTCAATTTCAGCCCCCTGGTGGTCATAAATCCGAGCATACTCTGGGGGGCCTTTCATGACCATTTTGTCCCATATTGCTGGGAAGGCTTGTCCCCAGTTCTGAAGAAGGTTTTTGTTGATAGGCCACTCAATGTGTTATTTATTACTGGACTAGGCCTTAAAAGTCAAAGTTCTCTGGACACCTGTATTCTAGTTATGGTGCAGGAAAGTATTCCCTTTTGTTGCATCTTCCTATATCTAGAGTTACACTATTACAATCATTGATCATATATCGAGCTATACATTTGATCAACTGCTATAAGTCTAGTCATATTATTTTTGTTCGAGGCTCAGTCATACATTTGGTAATACAAGAAACAATAATCTTGTGAAACGGGCAAAACACAAATAATATAGTTAATATTATTAGCAGAATTAAAAGTAAATACTTTAGCCATGAACCTCCCACATCAAACCAGTTTTTTAAAAGATCATCAAGACTAGGGAATGGGTTACTTAAAGCAGAAATCTGATTTTTCATATGGTTCATCATATGTGTTACATACATTAAAGGATTTTCAGGAATGAAAATATAGTATTCATTTTGAATGGTAGCACAGATATCTCCCTGAGATGCTGTAAGGTGTCAAGGGCCTTGCAGTTGTGTAGCACTGCCTTTCTCAACAGAGAGATCTCAGAATTCAATAGGCTAATAGCCCAGTTACTATCATTTAAAGCTTATGAAATTTAAGGCTTCGATATGGCCAATTACATCCTCTAACCCCAATGAAGTCACACACACATACATAAAGCTGCTAGATGGTCATACCAGTAGAATACAGATCTTTGACCCAATGGGATCATACCATTGGTAGATTGGTTGGGATTACCTCTAATTTGTTAACATGTATGACCTTAAGTTCATGGGACTCCCATCCTACACCTTCATATTCATCCCTGTAGATGTCAGGGCCATAAATTAGGCCAGAAATCCACTGAGTTCCATACCAATCACTCTCTCTAAGGGGAATAATAGGCATATATCATAAAGCACCCAGCCTTGTCTCGTAATTATCAGGTTGATCATATTTTTAGTATGATTTAACCATTCCCAGCATAGAGGGGGAGAAGGCAATGGCAACCCACTCCAGTACTCTTGCCTGGAAAATCCCATGGATGGAGGAGCCTGGTAGGCTGCAGTCCATGGGGTCGCTAAGAGTCGGACACGACTTAGAACTTCACTTTCACTTTTCACTTTCATGCATTGGAGAAGGAAATGGCAACCCACTTCAGTGTTCTTGCCTGGAGAATCCCAGGGACGGGGGAGCCTGGTGGGCTGCTGCCTATAGAGTTGCACAGAATTCAACATGACTGAAGCGACTTAGCAGTAGCAGCAGCAACACAGAGGAGCTTTTAAACTTAAATGACCATAGCCTGGTGTTAACCATGTAGATTCACCCCGTAATTGTGGGAGTTTTCCCACAATTAACAGATAAGAGGTTAATTTTTTATTCAGACTTAGCTCATCATTCCGATTGAGTTTGAATGACCCTGAGAGAAAACTTAAATCTATGGCCAGCATCAGAGCAGGTATGTTAATTGGCCAGGTGAGGAATCCCATCTAGTAATATCATGAATAGATAGAACAGGACTGAACATTCATCTGAAATAAACCTTAAAAGCTTCTGCACATCAAAGGAAACTATTAGCAAGGTGAAAAGACAGCCTTCAGAATGGGAGAAAATAATAGCAAATGAAGCAACTGACAAACAACTAATCTCAAAAATATACAAGCAACTCCTACAGCTCAACTCCAGAAAAATAAATGACCCAATCAAAAAATGGGCCAAAGAACTAAATAGACATTTCTCCAAAGAAGACATACAGATGGCTAACAAACATATGAAAAGATGCTCAACATCACTCATTATCAGAGAAATGCAAATCAAGACCACTATGAGGTACCATTTCACACCAGTCAGAATGGCTGCGATCCAAAAGTCTACAAATAATAAATGTTGGAGAGGGTGTAGAGAAAAGGGAACCCTCTTACACTGTTGGTGGGAATGCAAACTAGTACAGCCACTATGGAGAACAGTGTGGAGATTCCTTAAAAAACTGGAAATAGAACTGCCTTATGATCCAGCAATCCCACTGCTGGGCATACACACTGAGGAAACCAGAAGGGAAATAGACACGTGTACCCCAATGTTCATCGCAGCACTGTTTATAATAGCCAGGACATGGAAGCAACCTAGATGTCCATCAGCAGATGAATGGATAAGAAAGCTGAGGTACATATACACAATGGAGTATTACTCAGCCATTAAAAAGAATTCATTTGAATCAGTTCTAATGAGGTGGATGAAACTGGAGCCTATTATACAGAGTGAAGTAAGCCAGAAGGAAAAACACCAATACAGTATACTAACGCATATATATGGAATTTAGAAAGATGATAACAATAACCCTGTGTACAAGACAGCAAAAGAGACACTGATGTATGGAACAGTCTTATGGACTCTGTGGGAGAGGGAGAGGGTGGGAAGATTTGGGAGAATGGCATTGAAACATGTAAAATATCATGTATGAAACGAGATGCCAGTCCAGGTTCAATGCACAATACTGGATGCTTGGGGCTAGTGCACTGGGACAACCCAGAGGGATGGTATGGGGAGGGAGGAGGGTTCAGGATGGGGAGCACATGTATACCTGTGATGGATTCATTTTGATATTTGGCAAGACTAATACAATTATGTAAAGTTTAAAAATAAAATAAAATTAAAAAAAAAAAAGAAATATATTTCCTAGGGTGTATCCAACAAAGCCCTAGAGAACAGAAATCCCCCAAGGTAACCCAGAAGTACTAGACACAGGTATTTGGCCACAACCAAACAATCGGATTGAGTTTTAAACTAGCATAGAATCATGTCCATGAAAGAAAATATTTGATTGATAGGCATAGGTCCAAGGAATCACAAAAACATTATAAATGATCATAAAGGTCAGATCAGCATCTTGGGCAAGCTGTCTGCTTCTGATGTCATCTTCTTCTCGTCCTGGTGTAGTGCAGTTTCCTCTGTTTGAGCATTGTTTTAAGCTGAGTTTGAAGTCAGCAGCATTCTCTATAGACCAGTCCAGCTTAGGGGCCTTTGGAAGTGGGAATTAACCCAGGAGTCAATTTCCCTTCAGTTTCACTGGGTATGAGCTAGTTAAGAGTACCTGATAGAAAGGTCCTTCCACCCAGGTTGGAGACAGTTCCTTAAATTATGTCTTCTTCCAGTCTTGGTTGCAGGTCATGTGTGAGGCACCTGATCTTCATCCAAAGAAAGATTACTGAGATAAATGTCAGAAACAACCCTAGAGTGTCCCAAATTCACCTGCACCCACCCCTGACCCCCCGCCAGAGGAGGCAGATGGGCACAAGGGGCCACTGCTGGTACCAAAGCTCCAGTTCCTCGTGGAGTCAGGTGGAAGGAAGTAAGTCCTCTCTGGGTCACTTTGTCGCTTGCCATAATTATCAACTAAAAAATGATGTACAACTTGAGAGTTGTGAGTTAACTTTTATTTGGGGCAAAACGAGGACTGCAGCCGGGAAGGCAGCACTGCAGACACTTTACCATCTGAGCCACCAGGGAAGCCCATATGCAGATGACACCACCTTCATGGCAGAAAGCGAAGAAGAACTAACAAGCCTCTTGATGACACTGAAAGAGGAGAGTGAAAAAGCTGGCTTAAAACTCAACATTCAGAAAACTAAGATCATGGCACCTGGTCCCATCACTTCATGGCAAATAGATGGGGAAACAATGGAAACAGTGAGATACTTTATTTTGGGGGGCTCCAAATCCACTGCAGATGGTGACTGCAGCCATGAAATTAAAAGACGCTTGCTCCTTGGAAGAAAAGCTATGACCAACCTGCTGCTGCTGCTGCTAAGTCGCTTCAGTCCTGTCCAACTCTGTCTAGACGGCAGCCCACCAGGCTCCCCCATCCCTGGGATTCTCTAGGTAAGAACACTGGCATGGGTTGTCATTTCCTTCTCCAATGCATGAAAGTGAAAAGTGAAAGTGAAGTTGCTCAGTCGTGTCCGACTCTTAGCGACCCCATGGACTGCAGCCTACCAGGCTCCTCTGTCCACGGAATTTTCCAGGCAAGAGTACTGGAGTGGGGTGCCATTGCCTTCTCCCATAACCAACCTAGAGAGCATATTAAAAAGCAGAGACATTACTTTGCCAACAAAGGTCCGTCTAGTCAAAGCTATGGTTTTTCTAGTAGTCATGTATGGATGTGAGAGTTGGACAATAAAGAAAGCTGAGAGCTGAAGAATTGATGCTTTTGAACTGTGGTGTTGGAGAAGACTCTTGAAAGTCCCTTGGACTGCAAGGAGATCCAACCAGTCCATCCTAAAGGAAATCAGTCCTGAATATTCATTGGAAGGACTGATGCTAAAACTGAAACTCCAATACTTTGGTTACCTGATGCAAAGAACTGACTCCTTGGAAAAGACCCTGATTTTGGGAAAGATTGAAGGCAGGAGGAGAAGGGTATGACAGAGGATGAGATGGTTGGATGGCAACACTGACTCAATGGACATGAGTTTGAGCCAGCTCCAGGAGTTGGTGATGGACAGGGAAGTCTGGCATGCAGTCCATGGGGTCACAGAGTCCGACAGGACTGACTGAACTGAACTGATGCACACTTATAGCTGATTCACTTTGCTCTACAGGAGAAACTAATACAGCAATGTGAAGCAACTCTACTACAATAAATTCTTTTTTAAAAAAAAAGACATGAATGAAAGGAGAAATGAGGCAAAATGACTTCTATCCATGACACTATAAGAAGATACACTAAAGACATTAAAATCAGAGTGATGAAGTGTTCAATTCTGATGTTAAACAAAACCCAGACACACAACATAACTTCACTAGTATTATAGGTGTTTCCATAAAAGAATTTCAACACAGCATACTTTGAACAAAATGAGATATTAAACATGAGATAATTAACGTGAAAAACTAAACAAATAGGAGGATTTTTGACTCAGAGGAACAAAATCATGAACCAAGCAACAATACTACAAAAGTAATTAGTTTGAGAAAGTGAATAAAAATATCCAAAATAAAATGACATAAAGGACTTAAAAATCACAGTTAATACCAAATACTAGAAAAAGAGCCAATACAACAGAATAATATTTTCTTCCACTGAAAGAAGAATTAAATAAGTACACTGAAAATGCATGTTGTATTACTTAATTTAAAAAAAAAAACTGTTTGGATTATTCAGGGAAAATGACACACTGAGACACACCCTGTTTAAAGTGCTGTATTTTCAAGAAAAAAAATTTTTTCAGGCAATCAATACAAAAGTAAGGGGGAGAGAGTTTATGGGAGTGGAGGAGAAAAAACTGGACTGCTCTCAGACTTCTCATCAATATCCAGTGTCATGAGATAATTAAAGACTGAAATATTCCAGGAAAAAATAATGTGATTTAATTTTTTTTTTATCCTCAGTTTATCTGTCCTTACAGTATAAAATTTATGGGCAGATATTGCTAAACTGAAATAAGTCAAGGTAAATAGAACACATGGTCCCTTGCTTAAAAGATAAAATGTGATAAAATTCAATTGAGGAATTAAACTTTAAGAGCCAGAGAATGGCTCACCAGACCCGATTTCTTTCCATTTTCCCCATTCAGCAACAGAAATGTACCAGATTGGGGTCAATAAACTTTTCAAAAAGGGTCACATAGCAAGTATTTTAGGCTTGGCAGGCTTTAGGGTTGCTGATGCAGGTGTTTTCCTGTGCTGTCTTAGTTAAAAGTAGAAAAAATGAGTATGTAAATAGACAGGTATGGCTGAATCTCAGTAAAAATGTATTTACAAAAACAGGGAGCATGCTGTTATTTGGCCTGTGGGCTGTAATTTGTCAAAATGTGGCTTAGATGGTCACTTTCCTATTAGCCTCAGGCCTGCAGTGAGGTGAGCTAGAGGAAAACCTACAGTAACCCACCAAAGAAATGTCATGAAGAGAAACAAACATGCTTTTTTTCTTTTTAATTGTAGGATAATTGCATTACAACATTTGTTTCTGCTGTACAGCAATGTGACTCAGATATAAGTATACTCCACCTGGTTTTAAACTGAGATTTTGGTATTTTTGGTTAAGTAAGCATAACCCACTATGTTCTGCATGACAAAAATGACAGAATTTTAGTAGACTGAATTGAAACATTTAGTAGACTAAATCGAATCTCAAATATAACTAAGCTAGTTCATATTTGTGAGATAATAAATCCAATGATATGCTAAAAAAGTGAAAGTGAAGTCGCTCAGTCGTGTCCAAGTCTTTGGGACCCCATGGACTGTAGCCTACCAGGCTTCTCTGTCCATGTGATTTTCCAGGCAAGAATACTGGAGTAGGTTGCCATTTCCTTCTCCAGGGAATCTTCCCGGCCCAGGTATTGAACCCGGGTCTCCCTCATTGCAGGCAGACGCTTTATCATCTGAGCCACCAGGGAAGTATGCTAAAAAAGGATTAAAATGCTCATCAACAGACAATCTGTAAATAACTTCTTATGCCTCCATACAGGTGACCTACAACATGAGAATTCTTTACTAGGAGCATGAAAGACTAGCTATCTTTGAAATATCCCGGCGTTAGTCATGGTTCTCTCTTACTCTCTCTCTAATACCTATGTATATATTATGTGTGTGTGTGAGTGCACACTTGTGGTCCGTTGCTTCAGGTGTACCCAACTTTTTACAACCCATGGACTGTAGCTCACCATGTTCCTTTATATATATATATCTTTCCTCTATAATTGCATAATTCATATATATGTGTGATTTATTGTAAAGAATTGGCTAATGCAATTATTAAGGCTGAGAAATACCATGACCTGCCATCTGCAAGCGGAAAACCCAGGAAAGCTAATTGTATAGTTCTAGTTCTAATATAGCTCCAAGTACAAAGGCCTGAAAACCAAAATAATCAGAACTGATGGTATAAAATCTAGTCCAAATGCACCAGAATCGCTTATGGTATAAGTCCTAGTTGAAGGACAGAAGACTAATGTACCAGCTCTACAGCCAGGCAGACAGAATACATTCTCCTCTCCAACTTTTTGTTCTATTATTCAGGCCCTCATAATTGGATGATGCCCACCCATACTGAGGAGAGCAATATCTTTACTCAGTCTACTGATTTGAAAGCTAATTTCCTTCTGAAACACCCTCACAGACACACCGAGAAATAATATTCAATCTGGGCACCCCATGGCACAGTTAAGCTGACACAGAAAATTAATCATCACAATTCTTCTGCTCAAATAGTAAAGATAAAGGATAAAATCTGGAGCCTTTGTGGCTCAGACAGTAAAGAAGCTGCCTGCAATGCAGACCTGGGTTTGATCCCTGGGTCAAAAAGATCCACTGGAGAAGAGAATGGCAACCTATTCCTGTATTCCTGCCTGGAGAATTCCGTGGACAGAGGACCATGGCGGGCTACAGTTCATGGGTTTTCAAAGAGTCAGACATGACTGAGTGATTAACACTTCACTTCAAAGGATAAAATATTTTTAAAAGCCTCTTTTACAAATAGTTTAATTCATCCAACAGTAAAGAGAACAGAAATCCAAGAGGTGAAATAAGATAGAATGACAGGTGTATACACACTGCGTACTTTTAGTAATTACAAGCGGTCCATTTTCATCATCAACGTATGTTACTGAAATCTGCAGTAGAAATTATAATTTTAAAAATAATTCTAAATTTTTATGTTATGATTTTCTGTAATTTCCAGCTATAAACTGCACATCATTACAATTTTTAGCCACCTGGCCAAAGGTGTATCATTGTGATGGTTAAATTATAAGGTGATATATTGAAGAAAATCTGAATCACTGAAATTTTCATCTGTTGTGTCATTAATAATTTCCTACTACATTGAAATACATATGATGTGCTAAATATAGTAAGTATTCTCTTTTACTGCAAGGAGATCCAACCAGTCCATTCTGAAGGAGATCAGCCCTGGGATTTCTTTGGAAGGAAGGATGCTAAAGCTGAAACTCCAGTACTTTGGCCACCTCATGCGAAGTGTTGACTCATTGGAAAAGACTCTGATGCTGGGAGGGATTGGGGGCAGGAGGAGAAGGGGCCGACAGAGGATGAGATGGCTGGATGGCATCACTGACTCGATGGACGTGAGTCTGAGTGAACTCCGGGAGTTGGTGATGGACAGGGAGGCCTGGCGTGCTGCAATTCATGGGGTCGCAAAGAGTTGGACACGACTGAGTGACTGATGTGATCTGATCTGATCTGATTCTCTTTTACTAACTAGTCAAGGATATGACTATTGTAATATATTTAAATGTATTTGCAGCTTTCCTACTGACTTAAATTTTTTTCATTTTAGACTCGCTTTTATGGGCTTTATAATTAACTTGATTTTTGTGTGTTTCTGTGGGATTCTGGTAAATAGGCATCCAAATACTTAAATGTGAAAAATCCTATTGAAAATATCAGTTTTCTCCCAGTTGCTCATTTAAAAGAGATGTTTTTATATTGAGCTGTTCTTATTCTCCTCTAGGAGTGTTGATATGATTGCCTTGTTGTTATTTAGTTGCTAAATTGTGTCTGACTCTTTGCAACACCATGAACTGTAGCCCAACAGGCTCCTCTTGTCCATGGGATTTCCCAGGCAAGAATACTGGAGTGGGTTACCACTTCCTTCTCCAGGGGATCTTCCCAACCCAGGGATCAAACTCATGTCTCCTGCATTGGCAGGCAGGTTCTTTCCCAGTGAGCCACCATTTTCATTAGCATTCTGCTCAAACTCATGATTACAAATTGTATAAATATGTGCTTCAGTTTTAATTTGTTTTCACCTATATTCACAGGAAACAGAAGTGGAGAGTCCATGTCACTACTAAGAAAACTAATAAAATGGTGATCTAGTGTGGCTGGTGGAAATAAATTCCCTCTTTAATTGCTTAATTCTTCATTTACTTTCCTTGTTTAGACACAGCTAAATTACACATAAATGAGATGGACAGTCATGACAATGTTAAGGACATGTGGTTTTGCTTGCTTCTTCAGGGTAAATTACTAACATTCAGAATTAGCTGCAATATAAACAACATTGGAGAAGCAATTACTAAACAATTAATTTTTTTTTTTTAATCAAGCAGGGTACCCTCCAATGTTATTGATGGAGGTTGCTCATTCTCATGCTCCCTCTGGGAACTCTCACCAAATAAGATGTGTTCAATATGTCTTCAATCCATTCTTGGCAACAGCAATAAAGGATATATCAACCTATGACATCTCCATAAACAGATCAATGAACCAGAGGCCTCAAACAAATTTGTATAGACCTTGTTCCCATAACACATTTCACTGGCTGTGCCTTCAAGTATCTCATTAGCCGTCCATTTAGTTTAAGACATTCTCTTTCCCCCCAGGGGCTTCACTCTGTGTGCTCTATGGTGACAGAATGTCATTATCAAGCTTACCTGGATGCACAGTCTTCATCTACAGTGTCAAAAAGGTGTTCCTGATAATGCAAGGGGCCATTCAAGTAAAACCTTAGAATTATTGGTTTTCCTGTGCAAGTTCTGAATCATTATCAGTCTAACCTTTTAGCATAATGGAAAGATTACCTGACAAAGCATTGGCTTTCTTCTTTTATAGACTGATCATCATAAATTTCAATACTAAAAATCACCCTAATGTATAAATTTGTTACAAGTAAAAAATTACATGTATTCAAGGTAATTTTCACGGGATGTTCTCAGTTTTTTTTTTTTTCTCTTTTAACATGAGAATTGATGCCCATGAAAGCAGCAATAGAATTATAATTATCAGTCTAGCTCCTCACACATAAAAGCCAGTAAAGATGTAAATATTAGAGATGGCGCCATTACTACAGTGTGTCATATAAGAGCATGGGTGGGTATGCAAATTAGATGACAAGGGGCAGGAATCTTTTATTTCATATTTTATTGCAGGATGAACAGGCATTATTGTCATTAAACTGAGAAAATCATTATTCAAATATGTGTTCTAATCTCTCCTTTTATTTCAAATGAAGATAAGAACAGGTCCAGGGATGCCAGAGGATTATGTGATAGAATTTATATAATAAACTTTCCACAGAACATGTCAAATAGTAAGTTCTCAGAAATGTTACCTGTAATCAGTAGCAGCAGCAAGAACAACAGAAACAATCATCAGTACCATCCTCATCATCATTTGAATCTATTCCTACCTCTCTACTCATACTTCCTCTGGCTTAATCTGATCTCCAGCTCCTAACCTAGGTTGATATGATACATTCCTTATTACTCTACCTCTTTTCAAATTTATCAGTCTTTGACAGTAGTGTTTTTTTTTTTTTAATTTGAATGAAAATTGATCATGTCTCTCCACTACTTAAAACATATCTACAGCAAAATCCAACTCCTGAATATATAAGTTTTGATGATTTGATCATCATGTGTCCCATCTGACTCATCTCATACAATCAATCCATCTATTAAGGAAACTATACTCCAGGTGTTTCAGAAGTGCAAGCACTTCTTAACAGAAAATTCCATCCAGTCACAATCCCACATTCACCTGGAAAAAACATGCCATCTTTTCCTCTAGAAAGCTCTCCATGTCCCCCCAGTACAGATGTGTGCTTCTGTGCTTCCAAAGCACCTCATTCATACCTCTCTCATATACGTTACTGTCTTAGGGTTAATATCTCTCCACATAGATGTTATGCTTCATAGTGTAGAGGCTACACATTCCGTATGTTTAGTCCTTGCACAGTGCCTCATGCATAGCTGAAATATACACGAATGGGAAATGAATGCTATTTTTTTTTCAGCCTTCCTTTTTGTAAAGACTTCTTGTTGTACATGATCTTATTGTCTCCAACAAACTACATCAAATTATTACAACCTCCAGAAGTACATTTCTCAGTAATTTACACAGCCAATCCCAATTCCTTCTGATGCCACAAACTAATATTCATCAGCTTCCAATTATTTGTTCTCTATTTTTTCCTTTGTCTAGTGCACCTCTACATTGTTTTCGAATTGATCTTCCAAAGGGAGAGGGGGAAATGAATTTACTCTCAAACTCAGACTCACCTATCAGACCACTCATATTTTCTCTAAACATATTTCTGTTTGAATTTCCACTGCATGCACTCATACACACACACACACACAAACTTCCTCTTCTCTGATTTGACTCCCTCTTAAATCTTTGGCATTCTTCACGGTTGCTTTAAGTTGCAATGGTCTTACTCCACCACCTCAACTGGTCAAACTATTACCAATAAGAGGCACAACCTTTAAACTTACATGCTCCCTCCTGAAATCAACAACAACAAAAGTTTTTCTATTTCTATTCCAGTTATGTAATTGCAGTTATATAAGTTATATAAGTTCCTTAGGATCCTCAGAGAACTTTGTTATTCTCCTAAGATACCATATGTTCTACTTCTCACATGAACTTTTCAGCCTAAATTATATCTATTTAAACTAACTCCACCTTAAAAAGAAGGCCAACAGTGTTATTGCCCTTTAGATCATATAAATTAAACCCTGTATGTTTTTTAAATTTGTATTTTAATGAAAGCCATGGATAAGCAACTTAGCTTATTATTGGAAAGCTGATGTAAATACTTCAGGTATTACCAGGCTTCTATTCAGAGTAACAGAATATTTTCATGGCTTTTCTCTTGGTATTTTGGAGGTCAACTTTTTTTTCTAATAATACTATAATCTTGCTTTTCTGTTGTTAGTGGTAATTTTTCATTGTGTCAGTATCAGGATGTAATTGCTTTGTGGTCAAGGTGTCATTTTACTACTCATAAATCATGACAAACTTATCTCTCTCTTCCATGTTAGAATTTTTATTTCATTTAAAAGTGTACATTGTACAAATGAACTTATTTACAAAAAAGAAACGGAGTCAACAGATGTAGAAAACAAACTTACGGTTAACAAGAGGGAAAGGGTGAGAAGGATAAATTGGGAGACTGGAATTGACATAGAGACACTACTATATAAATACTGATAACGAATAAGGACCTACTATCAGAAAACTAAGATCATGGCATCTAGTCCCATCACTTCATGGGAAATAGATGGGGAAACAGTGGAAACAGTGTCAGACTTTATTTTTTGGGGCTCCAAAATCACTGCAGATGGTGACTGCAGCCATGAAATTAAAAGACGCTTACTCCTCGGAAGGAAAGTTATGACCAACCTAGATAGCATATTGAAAAGCAGAGACATTACTTTGCCAACAAAGGTCCATCTAGTCAAGGCTATGGCTTTTCTAGTGGTCATGTATGGATGTGAGAGTTGGACTGTGAAGAAAGCTGAGTGCCGAAGAATTGATGCTTTTGAACTGTGGTGTTGGAGAAGACTCTTGTGAGTCCCTTGGACTGCAAGGAGATCCAACCAGTCCATCCTAAAGGATATCAGTCCTGGGTGTTCACTGGAGGGACTGATGCTGAGGTTGAAACTCCAATACTTTGGAGTTTCAAAGTATTGGAGTTTCAGCCTCATGCGAAGAGTTGACTCAATGGAAAAGACCCCGATTCTGGAAAGGATTGGGGGCAGGAGGAGAAGGGGACGGCAGAGGATGAGGTGGCTGGATGGCATCACCGACTCGATGCATATGAGTTTGGGTGAACTCCAGGAGTTGGTGATGGACAGGGAGGCCTGGCATGCTACAATTCATGGGGTCGAAGAGTTGGACCGACTAAGTGACTGAACTGAACTGAACTGATATAGCACGGGGAACTCTACTCAATACTCTGTAAAGACCTATATGGGAAAAGAATCTAAAAAAGAGTGGAGATTTGTATATATATAACTGATTCACTTTGCTATATAGCAGAAACTAACACAAAACTGTAAGTCAACTGTATGTTAATAAACATTAATTTAAAAATTAACAAACACCTGCTTTTCACAGCAAAAACAAACAAAAATGTATACATTTAAATAGTTGATGAATATCTAGTTAAGCAAGGGATCATGTTTCACTTGAACGAACACAGGCTGAAAACCTGAGGCCATTTATAAATATTGGCTCATGAAGGTGCAAATTTTCTTGATTTAGATTGCTGTAAAGAGGAGTCTCAGTTCAGTGCAGTTGCTCAGTCCTGTCCGACTCTTTGCAACCTGATGAATCGCAGCATGCCAGGCCTCCCTGTCAATCACCAACTCCCAGAGTTTATTCAGACTCACATCCATCAAGTCAGCGATGCCATCCACCCATCTGATCCTCTGTCGTCCCCTTCTCCTCCTGCCACCAATCCCTCCCAGCATCAGAGTCTTTTCCAATGAGTCAACTCTTCGCATGAGGTGGCCAAAGTACTGGAGTTTCAGCTTTAGCATCATTCCTTCCAAAGAAACCCCAGGGCTGATCTCCTTCAGAATGGACTGGTTGGATCTCCTTGCAGTCCAAGGACTCTCAAGAGTCTTCTTCAACACCACAGTTCAAAAGCATCGATTCTTCTGCACTCAGCTTTCTTCACAGTCCAACTCTCACATCCATACATGACCACAGGAAAAACCATAGCCTTGACTAGACGGACCTTTGTTGGCAAAGTAATGTCTCTGCTTTTGAATATGCTATCTAGGTTGGTCATAGCTTTCCTTCCAAGGAGTAAGAGTCTTTTAATTTCATGGCTGCAGTCACCATCTGCAGTGATTTTGGAGCCCCCGAAAACAAAATCTGACACTGTTTCCACTGTTTCCCCATCTATTTTCCATGAAGTGATGGGACCAGATGCCATGATCTTCGTTTTCTGAATGTTTCTGAGCTTTAAGCCAACTTTTTCACTCTCCTCTTTTACTTTCATCAAGAGGCTTCTTAGTTCCTCTTCACTTTCTGCCATAAGGGTGGTGTCATCTGCATATCTGAGGTCATTGATATTTCTCCCAGCAATCTTGATTCCAGCTTGTGCTTCTTCCAGCCCAGCATTTCTCATGATGGACTCTGCATATAAGTTAAATAAGGAGGCTGACAATATACAGCCTTGACGTACTCCTTTTCCTATTTGGAACCAGTCTGTTGTTCCATGTCCAGTTCTAACTGTTGCTTCCTGACCTGCATATAGGTTTTGCAAGAGGCAGGTCAGGTGGTCTGGTATTCCCATCTCTTGGAGAATTTTCCACAGTTTATTGTGATCCACACAGTCAAAGGCTTTGGCATAGCCAATAAAGCAGAAATAGGTGTTTTTCTGGAACTCTCTTGCTTTTTCCATGATCCAGTGGATGTTGGCAATTTGACCTCTGGTTCCTCTGCCTTTTCTAAAACCAGCTTAAACATCTGGAAGTTCACGGTTCACGTACTACTGAAGCCTGCCTTGGAGAATTTTGAGCATTACTTTACTAGCGTGTGAGATGAGTGCAATTGTGTGGTAGCTTGAGCATTTTTTGGCATTGCCTTTCTTTGGGATTGGAAAGAAAACTAACCTTTTCCCGTCCTATGGCCATTGCTGAGTTTTCCAAATTTGCTGGCATATTGAAAGCAGCACTTTCACAGCATCATCTTTCAGGATTTGAAATAGCTCAACTGGAATTCCATCACCTCCACCAGCTTTGTTTGTAGTGATGCTTCCTAAGGCCCACATGACTTCACATTCCAGGATGTCTGGCTCCAGGTGAGTGATCACACCATCGTGATTATCTTGGTCATGAAGATCTTTTTGTACAGTTCTTCTGTGTATTCTTGCCACCTCTTCTTAATATCTTCTGCTTCTGTTAGGTCCATACTATTTCTGTCCTTTATCGAGCCCATCTTTGCATGAAATGTCCCCTTGGTATCCCTAATTTTCTTGAAGAGATCTCTAGTCTTTTCCATTCTGTTGTTTTCCTCTATTTCTTTGCATTGATCCCTGAGGAAGGCTTTCTTATCTTTTCTTGCTATTCTTTGGAACTCTGCATTCAGATGCTTATATCTTTCCTTTTCTCCTTTTCTTTTCACTTCTCTTTTTTTCTCAGCTATTTGTAAGGCCTCCCCAGATAACCATTTTGCTTTTTTTGCATTTCTTTTCTATAGGGATGGTCTTGATCCCTGTCTCCTATACAATGTCACGAACCTCATTCCATAGTTCATTAGGCACTCTATCTATCAGATCTAGTCCCTTGAATCTATTTCTCACTTCCACTGTATAATCATAAGGGATTTGATTTAGGTCATACCTGAATGGTATACTGGTTTTCCCTACTTTCTTCAATTTCAGTCTGAATTTGGCAATAAGGAGTTCATGATCTGAGCCACAGTCAGCTCCAGGTCTTGTTTTTGCTGACTGTATAGAGCTTCTCCATCTTTGGCTGCAAAGAATATATCAGTCTGCAGCTGTGACCGGCGCACATAGCGTGGGCGGTTGCGACCAGTGCACATAGCGCAGCTGAGAGGAGCTACCCCACGTCCGAGGTCAGGAGCAGTGGCTGAGAATGCCAGGCTGCGATGGTACAGGAACGTCCGAGAGTACCTACCCCACGTCTGAGGCCAGGGGCGGTGGCCGGGGGGAGCAACCCCACGTCCAAGGAGTGGTGGCTGCACGGGTGCAGGAGAGCCTAGAGGAGCTAGGTCAAGGTCAGGAGGGGCGGCGGTGAGGAGATACCCCTCGTCCAAGGTAAGAGAAATCCAAGTAAGACAGCAGGTGTTTCAAGAGGGCATCAGAGGGCAGATACACTGAAACCATAATCACAGAAAACTAGTCAATCTAATCACACTAGGACCACAGCCTTGTTTAACTCAATGAAACTAAGCCATGCCCTGTGGGGCCACCCAATAAGGGCAGGACATGATGGAGAGGCCTGACAGAATGTGGTCCACTGGAGAAGGGAATGGCAAACCACTTCAGTATTCTTGCCTTGAGAACCCCATGAACAGTATGAAAAGGCAAAAATGACAGGATACTGAAAGAGGAACTCCCCAGGTCAGTAGGTGTCATATACGCTACTGGAGATCAGTGGAGAAATAACTCCAGAAAGAACGAAGGGATGGAGCCAAAGCAAAAACAATACCCAGTTGTGGATATGACTGGTGATAGAAGCAAGGTCCAATGCTGTAAAGAGCAATATTGCATAGGAACCTGGAATGTCAGGTCCATGAATCAAGGCAAATTGGAAGTGGTCAAACAGGAGACGGCAAGAGTGAACATCAACATTCTAGGAATCAGCAAACTAAAATGGACTAGAATGGGTGAATTTAACTCAGATGACCATTATATCTACTACTGTGGGCAGGAATCCCTTAGAAGAAATGGAGTAGCCATCATGGTCAACAATAGAGTCTGAAATGTAGTACTTGGATGCAGTCTCAAAAACGACAGAATGATCTCTGTTTGTGTCCAAGGCAAACCATTCAATATCACAGTAATCCAAGTCCATGCCCCAACCAGTAACGCTGAAGAAGCTGAAGTTGAACGGTTCTATGAAGACCTACAAGACCTTTTAGGACTAACACCCAAAAAAGATGTCCTTTTCATTATAGGGGACTGGAATGCAAAAGTAGGAAGTCAAGAAACACCTGGAGTAACAGGCAAATTTGGACTTGGAATATGGGATGAAGCAGGGCAAAGAGTAATAGAGTTTTGCCAAGAAAATGCACTAGTCATAGCAAACACCCTCTTCCAACAACACAAGAGAAGACTCTACACATGGACATCATCAGATGGTTAGCACGGAAATCAGAGGAGTCTACAACCACTTTAATCAATTTAAACATATTGGACACAGAAGCAGAAAAGCATATTACTTTTGGTATTTATTTCACTTTGTCAAGGATTTCTACTCATTTGATAGCTGTGGAATTCCTTTTTACTTTAAAAATCTACCTCTATTATTTTGAGTCCTATATGTCATGGATGAGCTTTCCTGGTGGATCATCAGTGAAGAATCTGCCTGCAATGCAGGGGACTCAGGTTTGATCCCTAGTTTGGAAAGATCTCCTGAAGGAGGAAATGGCTACCACTCCAGTATTCTTGCCTAGGAAATTCCACGGACAGGGGTGCCTTGCAGGCTATAGTCCAGGGGATCACAAAAGACTTGAACACAAATTAGCGACTAAACAATAACAGCAGTGTCAAGGATATCTCTTGAATATTCACATGAATTTAAATAATTTGTTTTCAGAATTTTAGTGGGAGAAAAAGAATAAAATTTTCTCTTAAAGGATGAACATCAGTATTTTCTAGGTATAAAAAATACATTTTCTGAGATATAATCTCACTAAAAATGATTATTCTGCTTTTTAAAAATTATAGATAACCTATTTCTTTTCAAAAAGGATTCTGAGGTTACTTGATCACATTGAAGCCATACCTGCAAACATGACTCTGCTTTAAGTATGTTTTTAGTAAAACTCCTTTTACTCTCTTCTTTAGGGTAAAAGAATCTGCCTGCAATGCAAGAGACCCAGGTTCAATCCCTGTGTTGGGAATGGCAACACCCCCCAATATTCTTGCCTGCAGAATTCCATGGACAGAGGAGTTTGGCGGGCTGCAGTCCATGGGGTCACAAAGAGTCGGACATGACTAAGTGACTAACACTTTCACACTTTGGGGTAAATGCAATTTTTTTTTACTCACTATAAGATAGCATGCATTCATTTATTCAAATAATTTTAACTGTATGCCTTCCATGTACTAGGTATATGTTAAATGCTATTTCAATAAATGACTGAGACTATAAAGTAAGACACTGGTTAAAGGGTACACTCTTCTATTGTACTTTTTATCTAAAGGGACTCTTTTTTGTGGATCTTTCCTAAAGTGAATTTTCCAATAGAAAACTTAGGAAACACCAACCTCAAATCTCAGCCAAACCATATGTGTAACAATCCTTTATTTGTATAATAAAACTTCAGGGAATATTGGTACAGCTTTTCTAAAACTCAAAACTACAAAGTACACAAATAGAACCACCCAGTTCTGTTGGGTAATGTTTGAATTTTCAATAATGAAGAATCTTTCATTTTGCTTAATGAAGATTAAGATAATGTTTAAAAACATATTTCTTAAGAGATGCCCTAAGATATAAAGTCATGCTGGTTCTGTTACTTTTTACTCATGTGCTTATTACTAGCCATATTTTATACATGATTCTTTCTCCACATAAGACAAAACATGTCCCAGAAATTTCCTCAGGGCAAATTTTGATAGATGAACACAGTTTCTGCTCTGGTGAGGAATTATCACCAGAGTAGGGAAGTGAGGAACTGAGAACATTTTTTACACATCATAATTTTATCTAGATCTGTTCTTGGCATAACAACTTATTTATATAGACATCTCAGAAATGTTCTTACAGCTGCATTATCTAAATTAATCCAATTAACTTTCCTGAGCAGGGCATTATAAAAGAGCTTTGTTTCCTAAAGGCTAAGGATAATATACAAATGTGTACCTTCATTCAAACACATTCATCAAATCAAAGGCAAATACAGTTAACAAAAATACCAAATATTTAAATAGGAACTGTCATCCACATACTTGGACTTCTCTTTAAGCCAGAAGCGAAACAGTCTGTTTCATATCCATGAAAATTGCTATGGGGATAAATGCAAAGCAATTCAGGAGTCAACTTTTAATTAGATTCCCTCACTTTTTATTCCTTTCATACAAGACAGTTCATTATTTTTCCCATGTGTTTATACATTCGCTATGCAATTCCTTTATATTCTATTTTCTTTCCTTTTTGTTCTACTTTCAATATCTTTAGTAGGCTTTCCATCATTTTTTGCTTTGTTTATGGATCTGTCAGGGGAGTGTAATCTCCTCGGTTCTGTCTCGCCACAACAAAGATTTGAAGTGATGGACATTAAAGCCCTCCGCGTGTCACAGCTCTCAGAGAGACCATGTTATAGCTCTTAGACAGATCAGTGTTACAGCTCCGTGTTACAGCTCAGTTTTATTTAGAAAATAGCAGGAAAATGCATCCTCGAGGCCTGAGGGCATGCTGACCCAAAGACACAAAGAGGAGAGAGAGCCTGGCCCTTTGGCTCCCCTTTTTATGTTTTCTCCTCCCCCCTGGACCTGCCCTATGTAAACTGGGCTAGCCAGGAGTGCTCTTTGTTCTACCTGAAGTCTTCACTCTGGTCCTCAGACCTTCCTTTGACTTTCCTTTGTTCTATTTTCAAAGGGTTTTCCCTTCCTTGTCTTTTAGCCACCACCATTCTGGACTCCTGTTTCCTATTCTAACTACCTAACAGATCCAGTTTTTGTAGTTTGTCTTTAAGTGTAAAGATGGCAATCGATTTGGGGAGTACTGAATCTTAAATTTTGCTACATTAGAGTAATATAAAATTATGGATTTAGTAATTCAGTTTTATTAAAGGAAAAAATATTTTAAAGCATAATATTTGAGTGTTTAAAAATTCTAGCTATAAAATTCAAGATACATTTAGATATAACTTCAAAATTTATTCAATTTTATAATGTTTTGAAAACAGACCTGGGAAACATGGTATTCTGGATCATCATTTTATAATTTTCAAGTTGTTTGGAATTTATCTATTCCTCATCCTACGTGATGCACAAAAATTTACTTCAGGCTTTGATTAGTTGCTAATTAAATACCTGGAGTCCCGGTAATTGTCTTATTATGCTTAGAAACTGTGATAAAATATTTTGATGCATATCTTAAAATTCTTATTCTAGTCCCCACCCCAACTCCACCACGAGTAACTGAGGATACCTAGTAATACTTCAGTAGACTTCTACAGATTATAAAGCACTTCATTTGCAGACTATTTATCTGGTCCTCAATAACCTTGTCAATTTTATAAAATTTCAATTACATCTGCAAAATTTCCCCACAGCAGTAGCCAGTGTTGGAGAGGAAAAACAAATTTCCCTTTACTCTTTTGAATTCTTGGTTAAGACACCACTGTAATTAAAGACAGATTAACAGAAGAAAAATAAACAGAAGTTTCATAACATGTATAGCTCTTGTATACACAGGAGAGACTTAGGAAAACTGAATAACTCTCAGAAATGGCCTAAGCCCACCACCTGAAATACCATCTTTAACTAAAAACAAAAGAAGATGTTTGAGAGGGCAGTTATGGGAGGTTTTCAAGCAAGGCACAGAAAACAAGGGTATGTTTGTCATGCAAATCTAAGTCCATGTATTTTCCATGATACATTTCTAAACAGTCACTCATCCTTCTCTTCCTGGAACAGAGGAGAAACCTTTGCAAATGGAGATTTCCCTTATAAATATTTTTTATGAAAGAGTAAACTACTAGTTTTCAGAACTTCCCTCATGTCTCTTGTTGTTTTTTTTTTAATAATAGGCTCAGGATAACGCTTATGCCAAAGCAGCATATTTGGGGTTGCACATTCTGCTGTCCTTCACTAGATTCATGTTTTGTTGAATGAGCAGAAAGGCAAGTCTTGGGGGATGAAATTTTGTTCCCCTTTTATTTGGATTACCCAAGCATCTCTACTGCTTTCTGGTAAGAAATTTTATACCTTCAATGTGTATATTTTATATCCATCTTCTCTTCCTAACAGTGTGTCTCTGTATAAGGCCAAATATCTGTAACACATTTCTTATTCTAAAAAACTGTAGATCTACAATAGCTTATCTATATCTATATTCAGTCTACTTTTCTAATTGAATGGACCAAGTATGATTCCAAATGCACAGAATTTTAAAGATGGCTTCAGTGAATTGGTTTGGGGTTATGCCTTTGGTTCTCTGATACGATGAAAGTCAATAATAACTCTGCTTCCTAGGATAGTAGCAATCCATGGCTGCAGTTGCAAAACAATTAAACAAATTGCGTCTATGGAAACCTTAATCAAATATCTAAAGACATAACTGCAGGTGACCAAGTATTTGCTGCTGTAGAGATGTTAGTGAAAATGAAAATAATGGGGTTGTTTGCTTCCTTCTACCTGTACTGAAGAACATGGATAAAAGAAAATAAGGAGCTGAAGGATTTAAGTTTTTAGCATAAGGACCACATATAATAGACCTCAAATTTTCTGTGACTCCTTTTATTTCCTATAACCATCAATATTTCCAAAAACCAGACCCAAAGTCTCACTTTATAGATGGATGAATTACAACACAAATTCAATTCTCAACCTCTCAAAGCTTCTTTTGTTAAAGTTATCATCATGGCTTAGGAAATAAGACCCTGAAAACTGGGACAGTGGCTTATGTACAAATTTCACTGAAGCTGCTACTGCTTCACGCTTCAGTCGTGTCCGACTCTGTGCGACCCCATAGATGGCAGCGCACCAGGCTCCCCGTCCCTGGGATTCTCCAGGCAAGAACACTGGAGTGGGTTGCCATTTCCTTCTCCAATGCATGAAAGTGAAAAGTGAAAGTGAAGTCACTGACTCTTAGTGACCCCATGGCCTGTAGCCCACCAGGCTCCTCCATCCATGGGATTTTCCAGAAAAGAGTACTGGAGTGGTGTGCCATTGCCTTCTCCTCCACTGAAGCTAAGGACCCTGAAACCATAAATTCTATGGTGACCACTTGGCCAGCAGAAATGGCTCTTCGAACCCTGCAGAAGAGATTAGTTTTCCTGACCTAAAAAATACGTAAGGTCTATCCCAGAAGTAGTTGTCTTGCCAGAGGTGCTTATGTTCCTTACAGCTACCACTAACTCTTACTTCTTACTTCTAGACATTATAATCAAACTCCAAATTCACTGATGCTTTTCAGTCATGGTGCTGGAAAAGACTCTTGAGAGTCCACTGGACACCAAGATTAAACCAGTCAATCCTAAAGGAAATCATCCCTGAATATTCACTGGAACGGCTGATGCTAAAACTGAAGTTCCGATACTCTGGCCACCTGAGGTGAAGAGCTGACTGATTGGAAAAGACCCTGATGCTGGGAAAAATTGAAGGCAGGAGGAGAAGGGGACAACAGAGGATGAGATGGTTAGATGGCATCACTGACTCAATGGACATGAGTTTGAGCAAGCTCTGGGAGATGATAAAGGGCAGGGAAGCCTGGCGTGCTGCAGTCCATGGGGCTGCAAAGAGTTAAACACAACTTATCGACTGAACAATGACAACAAATCTTATTAGGCACCAAAAGATGAGATACAAAATTTGATGAGACAGTGCAAAGAAGAGTTGCATGATTCTACCATGCATATTTAATAGAAACATAGGAATATGTGTAAGATTAGGGTAGAATATAATATAATGTTTGATTAGGGTGAATTTATTGACATGCTTATTCCAGATCAAATGTATCCATTTCAATGGTTCAGAATGGTCTGTTTGGTTGGTTGACTAAAATATGAACAAAAGACAGTCTATATCAAATAAAACTAAACTTCTGCATTTTCCTTATTAAACTGTAAAGGCAGTTAACCAAAGACTTAGTGTGACTGGAATGGTAAAGTGAACTTAATATGTAAGACATTCTTACTCACCCCAAACCTTAACTATGCTCCCCAGAGTCTAAAAAACAATGTCTTAACCAAGCTTGTGAGAAAAACATGAAGGGAGCCCCTTGCCACCATTTTAAAGTAGCTCTATTGTGCCTCTTCTTTGTAAACTGTTTATAGAGGAAAGTGCTATGATCAATTTCTAGTTCAGTTCAGTTCAGTTGCTCAGTCGTGTCTGACTCTTTGCGACCCTATGAATCGCAACGCTCCAGGCCTCCCTGTCCATCACCATCTCCCGGAGTTCACTCAAACTCACGTCCATCGAGTCAGTGATGCCATCCAGCCATCTCATCCTCTGTCATCCCCTTTTCCTCCTGCCCACAATCTCTCCCAGCATCAGAGTCTTTTCCAATGAGTCAACTCTTCACATGAGGTGGCCATTAAAATCCTGGAGGGTTTCAGAAGCCAGGTGGTAGCACTTAATTATCAAGGACATGGTGAACAAAGTTAATTGGCTGACATGGAGTTAAGAAATTAATCAGAATAGTCTGATCCACAGAGATCTTTTTATTGACTAGGGGATCATGGTATCCCTACAAGTTAAACAGATGGGCAGCCTATTAACATTGGATTTGATTCATATAAGTGGAAAACTCTAGCCCAGATCTTTACCCCTACCCCCATCACTGCAAATATTTTGATTTGGTCTGAGACAGAGCCCAGGTGTCAGTCATTTTTAAAGCTTACCAAGAGATTCTGTCATATATCTAACAATGGAAAACACCAAGTTAAGCTATTGATTTTTTTCCTTTGACCTTTATAAGAACTGAATAAGAGGAAAAAATTGGCTGATATGAATGTCACTAGAGTGATTCCTTCCACTTGCTCTAAGATAAATGAATAAGAAATGAAAGAAATCTTGGGCATCTAAGATATAAGGATGAAATGTAGATATATAGATAGATGGATAAAAACATTGATTTACATTTAGGTATAATTACACCTTAGAATTTGAATACAGCCCCATGGATGAGGCAGTTGGTATCCCTGACTTGTATGGCTATATCCAACTACAGAGATGTTTTGATTATATACAAATAATGGGTACTATATGTATATAATTTTAAAATTTTACCTCATATATTATAGTATATATACATATATAATAATATAAATGTGGCCATGTTTAAAACCTTAGAAATGGTGACAAATGAAATTTAAAAATAGAAAACATGATGGCAAATGATTAAAATGTAAGAATATAGTTGGAAAATTGGTTTGTGATGGTTACTAAACTTAAGACAAATTAGGAATACTGCTACCTAACAATATATAAATAAATATACATATATTTTAAATTGATTTATAATAATGCCTGGCATGAGATGTTCTCACCCTGTCTTATAGAATATAATCACATCAACTGAGGTATAATTTTAATGATTATATCAAGAATGAATATTCTGATTCATATAAACAATTTTCTCTAACTTGATAGTTCTAATTTCTACAATGTTAAAACTTACCCCACCATCATTTCACTACCCTGCTTTTTTCAATTTCTATCAGCCTTCCTTACCTACCTTAATTTCTAAGGTCAGTCAATATAAACACTCCCTTACATATGCCCTGAGTTTCTTTGCACCTCTCTGACATGGTCAAATTTACCTGGATTATTACACCCAATTTATGAACCCCTGAACAGATGTAATTGAACATGGCTGGAGGGAGGCACATGACCTATTCATGATTCCACCTATAAAAGAAGACTATTAACCTCAAATACACTGGCCCTTCACGCTTTCATACAATTATACTATACTTCCAAAGACAAATATCTCACGATTTCTTAATTCCCAATACTTCCCCACCAGCCTCAATCTAAGATATTAATTATTTTGTATTCTACAGAGAAAATTAGTGGCAGCTGCGCAGTGCTAGAGCAATGCTGGAGCATTGCCTTTCTTTGGGGAATGCTCAAACTACCACATAATTGCACTCATCTCACACCCTAGTAAAGTAATGTTCAAAATTCTCCAAGCCAGGCCTCAACAATACATGAACCGTGAACTTCCAGATGTTCAAGCTGGTTTTAGAAAAGGCAGAGGAACCAGAGATCAAATTGCCAACATCCACTGGATCATGGAAAAAGCAAGAGAGTTCCAGAAAAACATCTATTTCTGCTTTATTGACTATGCCAAAGCCTTTGACTGTGTGGATCACCACAAAATGTGGAAAATTCTGAAAGAGATGGAATTACCAGACCACGTGACCTGTCTCTTGAGAAATCTGTATGCAGGTCAGGAAGCAACAGTTACAGTTGGACATGGAACCAAATAGGAAAAGGAGTACGTCAAGGCTGTATATTGTCACTGTGCTTATTTAACTTGTAAGCAGAGTGCATCATGAGAAACGCTGGGCTGGAAGAAGCACAAACTGGAATCAAGACTGCCGGGAGAAATATCAATAACCTCAGATATGCAGATGACACCACCCTTATGGCAGAAAGTGAAAAGGAATTAAAAAGCCTCTTGATGAAAGTGAAACAGGAGAATGAAAAACCTGGCTTAAAGCTCAACATTCAGAAAACTAAGATCATGGCATCCGGTCCCATCACTTCATAGCAAATAGATGGGGAAACAGTGGCAGACTTTATTTTTCGGGGCTCCGAAATCACTGCAGATGGTGACTGCAGCCATGAAATTAAAAGACCCATATTCCTTGGAAGAAAAGCTATGGTCAACCTAGACAGCATACTAAAAAGCAGAGATATTACTTTGCAAACAAAGGTCCATCTAGTTAAACGGTTTTTCCAGTAGTCAGGTACGGATGTGAGAGTTAGCCTATAAAGAAAGCTGAGCACCAAAGAATTGATGCTTTTGAACTGTGCTGTTGGAGAAGACTCTTGAGAGTCCCTTGGACTAGAAGGAGATCCAACCAGTCCATTCTAAAGGAAATTAGTCCTGAATATTCATTGGAAGGACTGATGTTGAAGCTAAAACTCCAATACTTTGGCTACCTGATGCTAAGGGCTTACTCATTTGAAAAGACCTGATGCTGGGAAAGATTGAAGGCAGGAGGAGAAGGGGATGACAGAGGATGAGATGGTTGTATAGAATCACCGACTCAATGGACATGAGTTTGAATAAATTCTGGGAGTTGGTGATGGACAGGGAGGCCTGGCGTGCTGCAGTCCATGGGGCTGCAAAGTTTTGGACACGACTGAGCGACTGAACTGAACTGAACAAGGAATATGGAAACAATCAGAAAAATTACTTCCACACATTACCAACACCACATCCCAGCATCTGCTCCCACATTCTCTGCTTTAATATCTTCTTCCATAGATGAATAATAATGGAACAGGTTAAACAAGGCCATTCTGCTTTAAAAAAATGGGTATTACTTCAGTACTGTTCAACTGGAAAAATAAGCTAACCAACTTAGGTTTTAAAAACCTTCAATGAGTTCATTTAAAAACTGTGATGTAAGAAGTAGTAAAATCAAACAATTTATCATAATAAAGTAGATGTATCCTTTGCTAGGGGCTTCCTTGGTGGTACAGTGGTAAAGAATCTGCCTGCCAATGTAGGAGACATGGGTTCAATCCCTGGATCGGAAAGATCCCCTGGAGAAGAAAATGGCAACCCACTCCAGTATTCTTACCTGGAAAATGCCATGGACAGAAGAACCTGGTGGGCTATAGTCCACGGGGCTGGAAAGAGCCAGACATGACTTAATGGACTGAGCATGCATACACACTCTTTGATAAGATACTTTTCTTACTCAACTAACTTTCTGTAGCTTTTCTATTAAATCTGCATCTGATCCAACCTCAAATCTTCTTGTGAAATGTCTCAAATCAGTAACTCATAGCACAGTCTGAACTAAAAAGCTCAGAGTTTCACTATATTTGTGATGAAGAGCTTCAGTGGAGATAGTATAACTGATTAGAACACTAACTGCACAGCCATTGTTTCACACATATAGTTATGGGTGATAAGTGGCAGGCAAAGCAAGATCAAAACCAACGAATCAAAAGTCCATTAACAGTATTGTCCTCTGCTTGCTGGTGGCTGATCAGCTTTCTCCCTACCTTTTTACCTGAGCCACTTATCTCTGTGGTAGCTATGGAGTCTCCTTGGTAATGCTCTTCTTGTGCGACCCAAAAGGCACAGCCCAGATCTTTTTCCATAGCCTTTTGGGTTGTCAGTTTATCATGACAATAGAATTTTTCATCAGTCCATATTATGCTGTTTTTGGCCTAAATAATCCAGGATATAATCCTAGACAAAAGCTGGAGGAATTTAGTTTTGAGTTCAGTCACTTAACTTGAACCAGATAAAGCCTTTTCCTGTTTGTAAAATGTTTAATTCACTGATATATTCATTTGCTCTTAGGAAGGAAGAAAAAGATGGTATTGTACTCCTCTTCATCTCTTTTTCATATAATTTCTTACACAGAACTAAAGAGAGACATTTTTCAATAATGTTGTGCTGCAAGGAAGAATCAGTTCTGAGTCCATGTTGGATCCATTTCCTCGACTTGCTTTTTGTTGCTTTCGTTATTATAATCACACATACTGACCTGCCTCAGGGAACCCTGCCCCTCTACCTGAATATTAAACCAAAGTGCCTTTGTTCAGGATCCTGTCCACCTATGGATGGCTACAGGAAGGAAGAAATTAGCACACTCCTTCCCTAGGCTTGTCATTCTAGGAAACACTTGCAAGATTAATGCGCTTTTTACTTTGTTTCCCCACCTCCCTCCATCTTTGTTCTGTAAAGAAACTGGCATCCAGACCCCTATAAGATGGTTATTTCAAGACATTAATCTGCCATCTTCTCAGTAGTCCTTGTCTCAACATCTCTCAGATTTATTGGCCTGCTGTGCAACGAGCAGAGCAAGCTTGGACTCGGTAACAGTTGGAGTACAGCAGACTCAGGGGTAATAGCAGTTAACCATCTGCCAAGATGTTAAAATGCTAGAATTGTTTGTAACTGGATTCAGATATTAAATGAATGTCCCTAAGGTCCGTCTAGTCAAGGCTATGGTTTTTCCAGTGGTCATGTATGGATGTGAGAGTTGGACTGTGAAGAAAGCTGAGCACTGAAGAATTGATGCTTTTGAACTGTGGTGTTGGAGAAGACTCTTGAGAGTCCCTTGGACTGCAAGGAGATCCAACCAGTCCATTCTGAAGGAGATCAGCCCTGGGATTTCTTTGGAAGGAATGATGCTAAAGCTGAAACTCCAGTACTTTGGCCACCTCATGTGAAGAGTTGACTCATTGGAAAAGACTCTGATGCTGGGAGGGATTGGGGGCAGGAGGAGAAGGGGACGACAGAGGATGAGATGGCTGGATGGCATCACTGACTCGATGGACATGAGTCTGAGTGAACTCCGGGAGTTGGCGATGGACAGGGAGGCCTGGCATGCTGTGATTCATGAAGAGTCGGACACGACTGAGTGACTGAACTGAACTGAAGAGTGGTGCATCCTACACAGCCTGAAGTCACCATCCCACTTAAACCATACAGGGTACCAGGGAGCTCCTGCCAAAGAGAACTTTAATGTAATGGCTGAGAATGAACAGAGAAGGACACAGAAATCAATCATGAGACTAGGGCTTGATATATTTTATAATAAAGTTATGAAGTACTATAGAAATTTAGAAAGTAGAAAGAAAACTATTTTTGGCAAATGATGGCCTCAGGAAACAAATGACCACTGAACTATGAACCACATAGTGGGAATATTTTTATTATGATGAAGACCAATATACTTCCACGTCCAAGCTCAAATTTGCTTTCTAGTTCATAAGAACAGCATTCTACACTGTGTATAACTTTGTTGCTGTTTGTTGTTTAGACACTGAGTCATGCCCAACTCTTTGGCGACCTCATGGACTGTAGCCCACCAGGCTCCTCTGTCCATGGGATTTCCCAAGCAAGAATCTTCCCTAGTAGGGAGGTTGGGGATACAGTGAAAATGCATTTGTGTTCAGAACACAGGGGCTAGAACTGGACATAGGACATAGAACTGCTGCTTCTATGTCCTATTTACAAAGTGTTCAGTGAGGGACGGGGGGCTCTGAGGGGCCTCAGGTTAGGGTCAAAAACATGCTAGAGGTAGGTTTCTATTATCAGACTATTGTCAAGAGAGCCAGATGTTACTGCAAAGAAGTAATTTATTTTGATAATAAGAACTATACATAAAGGTGGGCCCTTAGATAAAAGGTTAATAGATCTTTCCCAACCATGTTTTATCTTTTGCCTCAGCCTCAACTCTAGAATACTTTAGCTATTATTAATCTCTTCTTTGCACAATGCTGCTTAAAAAAAAAAAAAGGAAAAAAACCTCCTATAATAATGTTTATGTTTGCTAGAGGTTTTACGTTTGTCTTCTAGACAGGGGGCATCTATATACATACAAACAACAGATTAGTCAGATCAGTTCAGTTCAGTCCATTCAGTCGTGTCCGACTCTTTGAGACCCCATGGACTGCTGCAGCACGCCCAGCTTCTCAATCACCAACTCCCAGAGCTTACCCAAACTCATGTCCATCAAGTCAGTGATGCTATCCAACCATCTCATCCTCTGCCTTCCCCTTTTCCTCCCACCTTCAGTCTTCCCCGGCATCTGGGTCTTTTCTAAGGAATCAGTCCTTCGCATCAGGTAGCCAGTATTGGAGTTCCAGTTCCAGCATCAGTCCTTTCAATGAATATCGAGGACTGATTTCCTTTAGAATTGACTGATTGGGTCTCCTTGAAGTCCAAGGGACTCTCAAGACTCTCAAGAGTCTTCTTCAACACCACAGTTCAAAAGCATCAATTCTTCAGCACTCAGCTTTCTTTAAAGTCAGACTCTCACACCCATATATGACTACTGGAAAAACCAGAGCTCTGACTAGACGGACATTTGTTGGCAAAGTAATGTCTCTGCTTTTTAATATGCTGTCTAGGTTGGTCATAGCTTTTCTTTCGAGGAGCAAGCATCTTTTAATTTCATGGCTGCAGTCACCATTATCAGTGATTTTGGAACCCAAGAAAATAAAGTCTGTCACTGTTTCCCCATCTATTTGCCATGAAGGGATGGGACTGGATGCCATGATTTTTGTTTGTTGAATGTTGGGTTTTAAGCCAGCTTTTTCACTCTCCTCTTTCACTTTTATCAAGAGGCTCTCTTGTTCTTCTTCACTTTCTGCCATAAGGGTGGTGTCATCTGCATGTCTGTAGTTATTGATATTTCTCCCGGCAATCTTGATTCCAGCTGGTGCTTCATCCAGCCTTGCATTTCACATGATGTACTCTGCATATAAGCTAAATAAGCAGGTGACAATATACAACCATGACTTATTCCTTTCCCAATTTGGAACCAGTCTGTTGTTCCATGTCCAGTTCTAACTGTTGCTTCTTGACCTTGCATATAGATTTCTCAGGATGTAAGTCAGGTGGTCTGGTATTCCCATCTTTTGAAGAATTTTCCACAGTTTGTTGTGACCCACACAGTCAAAGGCTAGGCAAGTTAAACAAGTAAACCAATTGGTAGGTCCTTGGGGGAAGTACTGCAAATAAAAATACTTTACAAAAGAGTCACATAAAAAAAAAAAAAAAAAAGAGGTGTTCTGTCTCTTAAATATGCAGGAGATTCTGGAAGAAGCATAAAACTAAACAGACATGGGTATGAATTCTGTCAACCTGTGACCCTCAGACATGTTAGTTACTCACTGTGACTCTCAATTTTCTTATCTAAAAGTAGAGATAATATCAACTATTTTTAAAAATTATTGTAAGCATTAAAGACAATATCTATAAGTCATCAAAAACAGTACCTGGTATTGCAAAGATATTCTATATATATTTTAATTTGCTATGTAAATGCTAGGATGCTAGGATTTCTTGTACTGATAACCAGGCTCAGGCATTCAGTGCAGTTGTATACTCTACTAAGAGCAAGCTGGGAACCAGCCACAAATTAAACCCCCTTCTGGTGAGACACACAGCCTAACAGAAATTACACTGTTGAAAATTAGAGGACTTGGGCTTGGAATTAGAAATTACCACCTACTGATTATATATTTCCATAAAAACATGTAATTTCTTTGAATCTAAGTGTTTTCATATAAAACCAGTAGCATTCCACCTTGAACTGAAAGTGAAAATGTTAGTCAGTTTATCGTGTCTGACTCTTTGCAACCCCATGGACTATGTAGCCTGCCAGGATCCTCTGCTCATGGAATCCTCCGGCATGAATACTGGAGTGGGTTGCCATTCTCTTCTCCAGGGGATCTTTTTGACCCAGGGATCAAACCCATGTCTCCCGCATTGCAGGCGAAATCTCTACCATCTGAGCCACCAAGGAAGCCACAGTATACCTTAGTAACACTGTAAAAAAAAAAGAGACGTTTGTAAAACAGAATGTACACTGTATAGTGTAAGAAATGTAATAATACCTAAATTTAACCAATCACAGAGCATGTATTTTGGCTAAATGGAAGTATAAAGGGCTTCCCAGGTGACTCAGCAGTATAGAAAGAGATGCAGAAGATGCAGGTTTGATCTCTGGGTGGGGAAGATCCCCTGGAGGAGGAAATGGCAACCTACTCCAGTATTCCTGTCTGAAAAAATCCCATAGACAGTAGTGCCCGGTGGGCTATAGTTCATTATATTAAATTAATGAAAATTTTATAACAGCCCCTTATTGTAATCTGTTGCTGCTTGTAATCATGGGAAATAAAAGGATGTGTACTTTTGCTAGGTACCATGTAAAAATAAAACTCAAGTGACCAGATCTAAAAATGAAAGACCATCATGTAAATATATGATTCAAAGACTTTCCTTTCCCCAGACACCCTATCATAATGTAGCACTCTCATGGTCCCTTGTACTGAAATGACCAACATTTTCTCAACTTTGGAACTTACTATGAGTTAATATGTAAAAAAATTCCCAACAAATCTATTCTCTAGTAAAAGCATAAGGGTCTCCAGAATCTTTTCACATTGAGAAAAAGTTTAATTCTGCTTAATGGAAGATACTGAGAGAATTATGTTGCAAACTGATGAATGGAAACAAAATCCTCTCCTTTCAAAGACTGAGTGATGATAATCCAGTTTTGTTGATCTAGAGACAATAATCCAAATGCTTCACAAAACCCTAAAGTAAAATTGAAGGCTTTAATCTAGAATTATTCCTAAGAATAGTGTACTTTAATATTCATAACTTGCTTTAATATTTATATTTTAAAGTCAATATTTTAATGAAATCACCCTTCTTTTATTCCGTACAGAATCTTTTAAACCTGATATTCTGTGGCTGTCAATCTACTGTTACTTAATTTTTCATTCTTGGAAATTAAGTTAAAGTGGTTGATCATAATTCATCTAATTTCTCTTCCTTCTTATGGTTTCTTCAGAAATTTAGAGCATTTTATTCTTCACTCCCTCTTTCCCCGCTGACACTCCTGTGCTCGGCCTTCAGTTTTTGCCATTCATATTCTTACCTAAGTCCTCTTGTTCTAAATCACTGCTTGCAGTTTTGAGACACAACCATAAGGTTGAAAATGAATTTCTTGATTATTTTCTTCTCTCTGTTTTATAGCACAACTCCTGTCTTGCTTGCCTTGAATCGCAACAGGGCTAGCAAGTAATTTGCCTCTGGTTGGTAGGGCTTTTTTCCCTATGCACATCTTTTCAAAGGAGAAGATGGCTGGCAGCTACTCAAGCATGTGTGATAGTAGATATGCCTGGTTCCCTGGGCAGACAGAAGAAAAGCAGCTGTGGACATATTTCCATGTATCTATCAGGGTGGAGGGGGAGTTTTCTAAGGGAAAGGAAAAAAAAAAAAGTAGCTTAGGTTGATTGAAGCTGAAGAAATTATTCAGTTTTCAAAGAGAATATTCTTTGAATATTCTTTGAGATAACCCCTCCCCCCCCTTTTTTACAGTTTTTATTTTATAATGTTATAAGTAGCTTGTGTTAAACTATGTGCCTACTATGAACTTTGTGATGCTTCTTTTGAACATATGATTTGTCTTACTTTTTAAAATAAAATTTAGTTCTCTAATTAAAAAAAAAACTTATTTCTGATGATTTACAGTAATTTTAGACAAAGCTATGGTCCATGGGATCAGTTTGATTAGTTTTCTGTGATTGTGATTTTCATTCTGTCTGCCCTCTGACAGATAAGGATAAGAGGCTTATGGAAGCTTCCTCATGGGAGAGACAGACTGTGGGGGAAACTGGGTCTTGTTCTGATGGGAGGGGCCATGCTCAGTAAATCTTTAATCCAATTTTCTGCCATTGCCTTCTCTAGTGGGCCACATTTTGTCAGAACTCTCCACCATGACCCTTCCATTTTGGGTGGCCCCACACAGCATAGTTCACAGTTTCACTGAGTTAGACAAAGCTGTGGTCCATGTGATCAGTTTGATTAGTTTTCTGTGATTGTGGATATCATTTTGTCTGCCCTCTGAGGGATAAGGATAAGAGGCTTACGGAAACTTCCTGATGGGAGAGACTGACTGGGGGAAACTGGGTCTTGTTTTGATGGCTAGGGCCATGCTCCATAAATCTTTAATCCAATATTCTATGGATGGGCAGGGCTGTGTTCCCTCCCTGTTGTTTGACCTGAGACCAAACTATGGTAGAGGTAATAAAGAAAATGGCAACCACCTTCAAAAGGTCCTATGCACACAATGCCACACTCAGTGCCCCTGACACTGCAGCAGGCCATTGCTAACCCATGCCTCTGACAGAGACTCCTGGACACTCATGGGCAAGTCTGGGTCAGTTTCTTGTGGGATCACTGCTTCTTTCTCCTGGATCCTGGTGCATACAAGGTTTTGTTTGTGCCCTCCAAGAGTCTGTTTCCCCAGTCCTGTGTAAGTTCTGGCAGTTTTGGAAGAGAGTTCCAGAAAAACATTTATTTCTGTTTTGACTATGCCAAAGCCTTTGACTGTGTGGATCACAACAAACTCTGGAAAACTCTTCAAAAGATGGGAATACCAGACCTCCTGACCTGCCTCCTGAGAAATCAGTATGCAGGTCAAGAAGCAACAGTTAGAACTGGACATGGAACAACAGACTGGTTCCAAATTGGGAAAGAAGTAAGTCATGGCTGTATATTGTTACCCTGCTTATTTAACTTATATGCAGAGTATTGAAAGTGAAAGTGAAGTCGCTCAGTCATGTCCGACTCTTAGCAACCCCATGGACCGCAGCCCACCAGGCTCCTCCGTCCATGGGATTTTCCAGGCAAGAGTACTGGAGCAGGGTGCCACTGCCTTCTCCAAGATGAATATGCAGAGTACATCATGCGAAATGCAAGGCTGGATGAAGCACCAGCTGGAATCAAGATTGCTGGGAGAAATATCAATAACTATGGACATGCAGATGACACCACCCTTATGGCAGAAAGTGAAGAAGAACTAAAGAGCCTCTTGATGAAAGTGAAAGAGGAGAGTGAAAAAGCTGGCTTAAAACTCAACTATCAACAAACAAAAATCATGGCATCCAGTCCCATCCCTTTATGGCAAATAGATGGGGAAACAGTGACAGACTTTATTTTCTTGGGTTCCAAAATCACTGATAATGGTGACTGCAGCCATGAAATTAAAAGACGCTTGCTCCTCAGAAGAAAAGATATGACCAATCCAGACAGCATATTAAAAAGCAGAGACATTAGTTTGCTGACAAATGTCCATTTAGTCAGAGCTCTGGTTTTTCCAGTAGTCATGTATGGATGTGAGAGTCGGACTTTAAAGAAAGGTGAGAGCCAAAGAATTGATGCTTTTGAACTGTGGTGTTGGAGAAGACTCTTGAAAGTCCCTTGGACTGCAAGGAGATCCAACCAGTCACTTCTAAAGGAAACCAGTCCTGAATATTTACTGGAAGGACTGACGTTGAAGCTGAAACTCCAATACTTTAGCTACCTGATGTGACTCATTTGAAAAGACCCTGGTTTTGGGAAAGACAGAAGGTGGGAGGAGAAGGGGATGGCAGAGCATGAGATGGTTGGACAGCATCACCAACTGGATGGACATGGGTTTGAACAATCTTGAGGAGTTGGTGATGGACAGGGAAGCCCGACGTGTTGCAGTCCATGGGGTTGCAAATAGTCAGACACAACTGAGCAACTGAACTGAAAGTAATTTTGGAATCAAAAAAGCCCTGTAAGAACGTTACCTTTGAAGAGACCAGTCCTCATCAGATCAGATCAGATCAGTCGCTCAGTCGTGTCCAACTCTTTGCGACCCCATGAATCGCAGCACACCAGGCCTCCTTGTCCATCACCGACTCCCGGAGTTCACTGAGACTCACATCCATCGAGTCAGTGATGCCATCCAGCCATCTCATCCTCTGTCGTCCCCTTCTCCTCCTGCTCCCAATTCCTCCCAGCATCAGAGTCTTTTTCAATGAGTCAACTCTTCGCATGAGGTGGCCAAAGTACTGCAGTTTCAGCTTTAGCATCATTCCTTCCAAAGAAATCCCAGGGCTCATCTCCTTCAGAATGGACTGGTTGGATCTCCTTGCAGTCCAAGGGACTCTCAAGAGTCTTCTCCAACACCACAGTTCAAAAGCATCAATTCTTCAGTGCTCAGCCTTCTTCACAGTCCAACTCTCACATCCATACATGACCACAGGAAAAACCATAGTCTTGATTAGACGAACCTTTGTTGGCAAAGTAATGTCTCTGCTTTTGAACATGCTATAGGAATGTGAATAGTGTAAGTAGCTTACCACCTGGGGCCAGCATGAAAAGTTTTTCCCTCAGGGGTATAGAATTACATATCCATCAATTGCATTATGGGTGGTTTTGCCTTTCTTTGTAACCATCTGGTAAAGGCTGCTTTACAGACAGGATATTGAGTAAGAGTTCTGTTCTGGTATGATAATAACCACAGGGGGGACCTGCAAATATTCATTTAGTGATAGTGTCTGCACTTAACTCAATATGGCCTTGTTGTCACTTGTCAAGGAAATCAAAGGCACATAGTGTGTATTGAATACCAGATAATATCTAAGTGTATCAGTCATGCTTCAGTAATCCCAAAGGTTTAATTTAAAGAGAGAAATGGAAAACTTGTATTGTCTAAAAGTTAAGGGTCTAGGACATATGTTCTAGAAATAGGAAATTGTAAAATGCTACATATAATCCCCCCCCTTTTTGCAATTTTCTATGTTATTTCATTGGTGTATGAATTAAACTAGAAATACACTTTTGTTTTAACCAGCATAAAATATATTTACCTTGATATCTGACTATTTGGGTTTGTTTAGGGCAATAGTTCCCAAAATAATTATAATTATACTGTAGAAATTGTTTTTCTTTTTCTTTTCTCATGTTTAACATGAGATCTTACTCTTTTTCTTCCTGCATTTTTTCCTACTTTTCTACTTTTCTATACTTTTATATTTTCCTACTTTTATATACAGTCTTTTCCTATTTTTTTTTCTACTTTTATATACAGTCTTTTATCCTTTTGTTTTTTTCTCTTACAATTGAAAATAATATTCTAGAACAATGGAACATTTTCATGAATGTTGGTATCATATTTTTAACATCGTTCCTCTACTCCTTCTCACCCTGCAAAAAATGATTGAGCCTGAAAGTCATTTTAAAAAATGCTCAAATATGAAAAAAAAAAATCTCTAGTTGCTGTGACTTGTGATCAAAGAAACTATAGTGCAAGGATTGAACAAGGAAAGGAATACTTGAAAACAAAGGAACAGGTTAGGATGCTAATATTTTAGTCATGCAACCCATGTAATTGTTGGCTGTTGGTTTTATATTGAAGAAAATTCTGTGTATGCTTGAAGTATTGATTAAAAGGTCAGAGAAATGAAAAAAAAATAGTGTTAAAAATGACTTATCACTTAAATTTCAATGATATAACACCTGGCATATGTGTGTGCTATGAATATATACAATACATAGATTTATCAGGAGTGAGTAATGAGTGACAATGCTTTCCAGTCACATCTTGAGTATCACATCTGTCATGTTGTTAAAAATAATTGACTTCCTGGAACACAGAGCATTGGTTTATGAAAAATAATTCTAAAACATCAAAATAATTTAATGAGCTTAAAAACTCAAAATTCTCAATGACAATAGTCTCATCATTCTGTTTCAAATCTTTCTGCCTACAATTTTTTAACCACTTTGTTAAAGAGGAGGTAAGCGAAGAAAGAGACCAGGAGGAGAAGGTTCTTTCCATAGCTTCCTGAGAGGCTTGGCGTAAACACTGGTTCCATCAACCAATGGAAAACTGGTTATCCATAGAACAATTTCTATCACTGGTGAACAAAACAGTGCTCCAGGAAGGGCAGAATGTGGCTTAATTGCTTGCATAATGAAGTTAAGAGTTCCGCAATTTTTTGGATAAAAGGATATATGGTATTAGTCAACCCCTGGGCTCTAGAACTAGGTTAAGCTATATAAATTTATCACTGAGAATTTTTTATTACTTTCCCTAATTGGTTGATACTTTTCCTACATTGAAAATTATTTTCTCTTTGAATATGAAGGGCTTCTTCCACAGCCTTCAAATATGCAGAATTTAACACTTTTTGTCCATTTGTCAATGACTTGTATCTCTGGAAAGTTTTAGAATAAACTTTTCATCCACACTCTTTAGGAATTCCAAAATGCATGAAAAGTGAAAGTGTTAGTCGCCCAGTCATGTCTGACTCTTTGGGACCCCATGTACTGTAGCTTTACAGTCTCCACAGACCATGGGATTCTCCAGGCAAGAATACTGGAGTGGGTTGCCATTCCCTTCTCCAGCGGATATTCCTGATCCAGGGATTGAGCCCTGATCTCCTACAGTGTAGGCAGATTCTTTACTGTCTGAGCCATCAGGGAATATACTGGAGCAATTATTTTTGATTCATTTTACTTGGAAAGCAGTTAGTACTTTTGATATGACAACCTACGTTTTTCAATTATGATTTTTTTCCCCCTGCCCATATTCTGTCTTTTATTAGTTAAATTGCTAAGTGTTTAGTGTATTCTAATTTTGAAGAGGAAATAATTCCCCAGGAATTTGGAGAATGTTTTGTAGGACACAGGACTAGGTATATGTCCTGAAACGGATGGTAAAAGGCGTGAGGTCTTACTAGGGGTAGAATCCTGTAGACATGTAGTGGGGACAGACAGGTAAAATCAAATGCAGGTCAGCATACAAATCAAAGATTGAAGACAGTGGACCAATTTGCTTTTCATGAAACAGTTTTACAGCAGGAGATTGATAGGAATGATAGTCCAAAAGAACTATTATGCTCACATTGAGGAGGTCATTCAGCTCAAGCTCCAGAAAATATTTTACCACCGGCAAGGGAAGGTCAGTGAATATTTTTGCTGGGGAGTAACATGACTTAAAGTATTTTTAAAAAAGTGATCTGATTGTGTTGAGGGGGAAAGATAGCAGAGAGATGAGGTAAGAGGCAGTAAAATGATACAGAAGACTTTTGCTGGAAAACTGTTGCTCTGCTTCACTGTTTTCTGAAAAGAACAGTCTCCTCGTTTCTGAGTCCCCAAAACTCTTCTACCCTTTGTTCAATGTGTAGCCTGGCCCTGTCAGGGTCTTACCCTCTGTATTCACCAAGTGTAATTTGACATCCATTCCGAATCTGTTAGTGGCTCAGTGGTGCCCAACTCTTTGTGACCCCATGGACTGCAGCCCACCAGGCTCCTCTGTCCATGAGATTTTCCAGGCAAGGATACTGGAGTGGTTGCCATTTCCTTCTCTAATTCTAGCTCAATTCTAAATTTGCCCACTTGCTCCTCAGAGCCCCATCTCCTCCCTTCTCCCACTCCTTCCCCTTTGATCACATTTCTTTTTAAAAATACATCTATTATTGCTACTTATCTTGAATTGTTGTTGCCGTTGTTTAGTTGCTCAGTTATGTCTGACTCTTCTTGACCCCCATGGACTGTAGCCCGCCAGGCTTCTCTGTCTGTGGGATTCCTCAGGCAAGAATAGTGGAGTGGGCTGCCATTTCCTTCTCCAGGGAGTCTTCCTAACCCAGGGATTGAACCATATCTCCTGCATTGGCAAGTGGATTATTTTCCATTGAGCCTGTTACTTAGTTCTGAACCTGTTCATCTAGACTGTCTTGAAGACAGGAAACTGTTTTAGTCACTTACAAACTCAGAAAAATTGCTTGTGAAATTTGAGTTAAATAGTAACAGCAAGGTACACGTTGTATGTCTGATGATTTTCCTTACTCTTGGATGATTTAAGCAAAGAGTAACAGACACAGCATGTAATTAGATTCCACTGTACCACCTGCACAAGATAAATCATAATCATGACATCCTAAATACTGAAAATACTTTGAGGCAATGAGCTGCTGAATCAGTATTCATCAAGTTTAGGCGTATAAAACAAAATTCCAATTATCTATCTGAGAAGTATATTCTATACAAAACTGCAGAGACATAAATTAATGTGAAAACATTTAAAACAACATGGTTGTCTGGATGATACATTACAGCACATACAACCAAGACTTAGTTAAGCAGAGAGGACAGCCTGTTACGCAAATATTGACTTTTCAATACTTATCTATTCAGAAATAATGTACAGCTCGAGATAGTAAATTCTCAATTAACTTTAATAAAGCTGATCAACAGAAAATGAAACCCTTTCTAGTAAAGATAAAATATCCATGAAGGCAGAATTAATAAATCAAATGCACTACACATGCTGATTTCATAAATAAAACTCTTAAAAATTATAAAACAGCTTTTAAAATCAAGTTCTTTAACATGTTACTAGGTAATATTTGCAGAGAAGGCAATGGCACACCACTCCAGTACTCTTGCCTGGAAAATCCCATAGATGGAGGAGCCTGGTAGGCTGCGGTCCATGGGGTCGCGAAGGGTGGGACATGACTGAGCGACTTCATTTTTGCTTTTCACTTTCACGCACTGGAGAAGGAAATGGCAACCTACTCTAGTATTCTTGCCTGGAGAATCCCAGGGACGGGAGCCTAGTGGGCTGCTGTCTATGGGGTCGCAGAGTTGGACACGACTGACATGACTTAGCAGCAGCAGCAGCAGGTAATATTTGACATATACAAATATTATACATGTATAATCTATGAAGCTTAATAACAAAACAAACTTCCCTCTCAGAACTAACCACTCAAATCAAGATCTATAGCATTTCTAGCATCTCTTGCTTCGAATATGTACTTTTGACTTTATTTTTGAAGTCTCTGAAATATTATGGTATATGTCACTATTGTTGACTTGCTTTTCACACTTGTTTCTAAATTTCACACAAATTGGTAACTGTTACTGTTGCTGCTCGTTCATTTTTCACTGCTTACAATATTCATTCTCCTATAAGTGGGCTTTTTAAATGCTTCTAGCTTTTTATTCTTGATAGCATTGCTATAAATATTTTCTGGACTGGTTGAGATACAGAATCTTCTGAGGGCAGGCAATGGGTGGAGGTTAGAAATAGAATTACTGGATCATTTGGTGTATGAATAGCTGCCCTTACAAGACTGTGCCAAATTGATTTCCAGTGTATACCAACAATATGTAGAAGTTGCATTGACTCACATCTTTGCTATTAGTTCACATTTTGCCAAAATATATTCAAATATGGGCTATGTATTAAATATATTAGATCCTGGTCATGATAGGGAGCAGGAGGGAATAGATTAAAACTAGAGGTTCAGGCTAAAAATCAGCAAAAATACACTAACAAAAAGAGAGGTTGCAGTTGACAATAATAAAAATGTAATATAACTTATATATTATGTTTAAGTAGATATACAAGTAGAAAAATGTAGTACAGAAATAATAAAAATATGCCATGAAATGTAGAAAATTCATTAAATACTTGAAACTGACCTAGAATAATGAATAAAAATTAATTTGGTTAGCTATAAGAAATTAGGTTTACACTTATTTTCTCTGCATTTTGAAGATACTATTCTAAGATCTGTCACATCCATATTGCTGTTGGCAAACACTGTCCATCAAATTGTTGAAATTTGTCCTCTAATATCTTTAAAGATCTGCTTTTATTTTTTTTCCATTTTGTGTTTCCCTCTAATAGTTTTAAACATTAGTTACTTCTACTCTATTTTCAGCAGTAATAGAAATGTCCAGTGGTCATTTTCTGAGATATTTCCTTTCTTTCATTTATTCTGTCCTCCTGGGATTTAAATTACATATATACTAGGACTTCTGTAATAGCTAGAGCTCACTTTTGTTTTTTCAATCCCCTTGCTTCTTTGTGTCATACTGTAATTTCTTCAGATCTGTTTTTCAGTTCACCAGTCTCTCATTAGTTTTGTCTACTCTATTGACATTGAGTAGTATTGACTATACATTGATTTTTAAAGTTATTTCAATAATTATATTTTTCTTTCTTAAAGCTTATTTTGGTTCTTCTAGATATCCCAATCATTTCAAAAAGTTTGTTGGCTTTTCCTTTCTATTGCATGCATGCTCAGTTGTGTCCAACTCTTTGTGACCCCATGGACTGTAGCCTGCCAGTCTCCTCTGTCCATGGAATTTTCCAGGCAAGAATACTGGAATGGGTTGCCAATTCCTTCTCTAGGGGATCTTCCCAACACAGGGATTGAACCCGCGACTCTTGCATCTCCTGCACTGGCAGGAGGGTTCTTTACCACTGAGCCACCTGGAAAGCCCTTCCTTCCTATTATGTTATGGTTTATGTTTTTATCTAAATATTTCACGTATAATTATTTTATATTTTATATATGATGATTCTGAAGGATGCATAACAAAATATGCCACTTTGGCACAAGGATTATTCTCAGTGAAAGGTACTTGAAAAACAGCACATGTAAGAAGAGCATTCTAATTTTCTCTCTTCTTGGTGGCGTGTGCATGTATGTGTTCAGTCATGTCCAACCCTTGATGACCCTGTGGACTGTAGCCCATCAGGCTCCTCTGTCCATGGGATTTACCAGGTAAGTGGGTTGCCATGCCCTTTTCCAGGGGATCGTCCCAACCCTGGGACTGAACCTGAGTCTCCTGTGTCTCCTGCATTGACAGGCGGATTCTTTATGAAGGAACCACCGAGGAAGCCCTTTCTTCCCAGAATAGGAGATAAAACCCTCATATAAAAATGGCTTCCCCGTATCAGGAGAAAAGAAACATTCTTTGATGGGTGCTAAAACCTAGAGAATTCTGTACAAACAGATCTTGCTAAAATAATTCTTACCTTCAATTAGCCTCCCTATATATCTTACTTTTTCATAATTGCCTCTTTTTGTTCAAACTAATATAAAAAATATTTAGGTTTTATTACTTCTTTGGATCTTCCTTTCATTCTGTCACATAAAACTGATATTTTCGTGTTTATCTCTTGGTAATACACTTTATGTCAATTAAATTCTCCGGCCCATCTTAAAACCTGAACAAAGTAAAGGTTAAGTTTTACCTCTCATACAATTCTAATAGCTGAGGCAATGGGGGCTCCTGAAATAACGCTGATTTTTAACTCTCACTCCTGGTCCTCCATTTTCGTGTATGTTTGGTGTTCCCTGATTATAGGCTTGTATTTAGTTGAATTAGTGATCTTTCAGAGTCGATATTTATTTCTTCCTCTCAGCAGCAGGGAGCTACCAACTGGAATTGATTTATTCACCTTTTAGTGTCCTGACCTTCATTTAAAGAGCCTAAGGACTCCTATCTTTGCAACAGCTTGCTGTCCAGTGACCTGACTCCAGCACTGATGGTGTTTATGTTGAGAGGCACCACACCTTTTGGGTATTAAACAGGCTCCAATTTCAATTTTGATCTTTTCACTATCTTTGTTGCTTTTGTTTGGTCTCCTTGGAGATATCCTCAACTTTTGATTAATCCAATAATATAATAAAACCATGGGCTAGGCAAGATTTAGTTTATATTCCTAAAGGCCATTCAAAGCAATTACTGGGAATGAAATTTTACAAGTTTGACATTTTCAGAGGTTAGTACATCTAGTACATACTTCCAAGTAAACATGCTGGCTACATTATTTGGGTTAATTTTCATATTGGTAACTATAGCACAAAATCATCTTTGTAAATTAAACTGATATTAGTGTCAAATAATACTGAATATTTTGGTAAATTTTTAGAACTAAACTAGCACTTTTACTCCATCAAGTAACAGAGTTCCCTTAAAGCATGTGTTAAAAGACCTTGGGCTTCCCTGGTGGTACAGTGGATAAGAATCTGTCTGCCAATACAGGGAACATGGATTCGGTTCCTGGTCCAGGAAGATCGCGCCTGCTATGGAACAACAAAGAGTATGTGCCGCCACGACTGAGCCCTCACTCTAAGGCCTTCAAGCTGCAACTCCTGGGCCTGCGTGCTGCGACTCCTGAAGCCCACACACCCAGAGCCTGTGCTCCACAGCAAGACAAGCCACTACAGTGAGAAGTCCACGCAGGGCACTAGAAGGTGCCCCCGCTCTCCACGGCTTGACAAAGCCAGCCCACAGCACCTAACACCCAGTGCAACAAAAAACAAATAATTTTTTAAAAAGATCTTAGGAAGTCGGCATTTCTTTAGTCGGCATTTCTCCTCCTCTCAAAACATTGATTAGTGTGCTTTTGCCTGTGGGCTTAGCCTTACGCTAATTTCCAAAGTCAAAAATTATCTGGGCTACAGGGTATTCATTGAGTCCCAGCTGCATACAATGTGAAAATGGAAAGGAAAGTGATAGTCGCTCAGTTGTGTCTGACTGTTTGCAACCCCATGGACTGTAGCCTTCCAGGCTCCTCTGTCCATGGAATTCTCCAGGCAAGAATACTGGAGTGGGTAGCCATTCCTTTCTCCAGGGGATCTTGCCAAGCTAGGATTTGAACCCAATCTCCTGCACTGCAGGCAGATTATTTACCATCCGAGCCACCAGGAGGTTCAATATGAAGTTTCAGAACTCTCATAACATTCCTAATCCTTTGGTCCTTACTCACGTATGCATGCTAATGACAATAATGTAGAACATATGAATCACAATCCACAAACCCAAGTACTCAGCAAATAGCCATCTTAAATATGTATTAAAATAATCAAATCAGAATGGATTCTAAGCCTTGGTACATGGCAGGTGGGAAATTCTAATTAAGCCATTATTAAGGCCCTGTTCTTTTTTAAAGTCCTGGTGAAATATGACCCGGAAAAGGAAGTCTAACACACTAACATTTGAACTGTAGTCATCACAACTAAAACTGGATAAGTGTGAAGAGGAAACTGTTTTAATGGTTTACTTGTAGTGCTCATGCTGTCCAGAGAAACTGGGAATTCTCATGTTCATTGTTCAGTATCCATAGTCTTTCTTTACAACCTTGGTTTTGATGTCTTCTCACCTACTGTCCGGAGAAGGCAATGGCACCCCACCCCAGTACTCTTGCTTGGAAAATCCCATGGACAGAGGAGCCTGGTAGGCTGCAGTCCATGGGGTCACTGAGGGTCAGACACGACTGAGCGACTTCACTTTCACTTTCATGCGTTGGAGAAGGAAATGGCAACCCACTCCAGTGTTCTTGCCTGGAGAACCCCAGGGATGGGGGAGGCTGGTGGGCTGCCATCTATGGGGTCGCACAGAGTTGGACACGATTGAAGGGACTTAGCAGCAGCAGCACCTACTGTCAGATAAGAGGAAATATTTCTCTCTTTTCTCGTGATGTTTCAAATTTTCCTTTTCTCCTCTACTTACATTCATAAACAACTCTCCAATTCCTTCATCCCAAGGCTTTTAGGCATCAAATGGCAAGAAAAGATGTATCTTTTAAATGACTTTTACTTTTGGCCCAGCAAGGCAATTTGTCCTGAGGCTTTGGTGCAACACCAAAGATCCCGCCTACGTCAAGGAAGGAGAGGGAGAGGGAGAAGGGCAGAGAGACAAGACCAAAGTATTATCTTGTCACAATAATTACTGCTAACATTTCTTGAATGCCTGATACATGTAAGAGATGGAGCCAAGAAACTTACTGCCATCTCATTTCAAAATAATCTTATGAAATAGGTATTATTATTATCTTGGTTTCACAAAAGGCTAAAAAGAGTTTAAATCACAGGCCCTGATCTCACAGTTACTAAACTGAATAACCAGGGTTTAAACCTCAACAATCTGACTATAAATTATACTGCCTTTGGTCATTGATTAGGCTCCTGCAATCTTGCTTGTTCCCTAGTTCTTCTTTTGTTGTTTTTTGGTCATTAAGTCATGTCTGACTCTTTGCAAACCCATGGACTGTAGCCTGCCAGGCTTTTCTGACCATGGGGTTTCCCAGGCAAGAATACTGGAGCAGGTTGTCATTTCCTTCTCCAAGGGATCTTCCCAACCCAGTGATTGAACTGCATTGGCAGGCAGACTCCTTACCACTGAGCCACATGGGAAGCCCCAGTTCTTCTTTCAGTAACTACCTAAGTTATCCATCAGACAGGACCTAGCAACCAAACAACAAAGTTACCCATCTAGGAGTTATCCATCAATTAGCCTTAGATGTCTGTCTGCCTTCTGACAGTTTTCTCCTAGGATTTGGAGTCCTTTTATTATTGAATCTCAGGCTGATGAATGGAAATCTCCTTGTCTGTTGACAGACTTCTCTAATGCCAATTTCTGTTCATGGCCAGCCATTCCATAGAGTCCCCAAAAGTCATGCTTTGCAAATTTTTTGAAACAACTTGCTGCTACTGCCCTAAGCCCTTCTGTGACACACTGAGGAGGTAGCACAGGCTGCTCACCTCGTCTGTCCCATCAGTAGGGCTATGTTTTGTGCCTCTCTCTTTTCTCATTTTTCCCTTTACTAGACATCTGGTAGGACGCACTGGATGCCAATGTACAACGAATGAAGCATGTAGATTCCAGTCAACTGAGAGGTCCTTTAACAGTCAAAGTCATTTTGATCAATGAGTAAAATATTAACACTCTATATACATTGGGTCTTTGGTGTCATATTTATAATCAGAAGGAACTTAAAAATACACTTGTACTCAGTCAAGAAAGTCTTACAGGGGAAAATAGCATGGAAACCTTCTAGTTAAAATATGTAAAACACACACCGTAAAACTTTCCACCACTATAAAATAGCTTGCCCACTGACATGTCATGTTTTCTTAGAATGGAAGGAGTGATGGGCAGATTTTGAGAATGACTTTAACTGTCCTGGCAAACACTATCCCAGTACTGCTCATTTTGCAAATGTTCAAATGTGGTGATTAGGCAGAAATTAGAAAGCAAGAACATTTAAAAACAGATAAATAGCACATGGTAAATTATATAATAGAAAATTTCATAGTATAATCAAACTATGATAAAATGTGTATATACCACTGATCAACTGAAAAATCTCACATTTTTATTACTTGGCTAGTATAAAAAGACAAGTATCTGTGTCAAACTTGAATATCATATTTATAAATATTTCTCTTTCACATGCATAAACTGTTATCAGACCCAGAAAGAACACTGATTTTTTAAGATCTGGAATCTTGGGCTAAAATTCGTGTCACTAGGCAGATGAGTATGCCACAAAAGTGCAGTCAAACTTTCTATAGGACAATCCAAAGAAACTAGCATCTGATTGACTTTCTCAGTACGTTCTATACCGTATCTTTGATTTATAAGCAATAATTATGTTGTAGTTACTTAAATAACACTGGAGTACAGTACTTTATTCAAATGTTTCACAGAATAGAAATTAAAGGTTGAAAATTTAATTAAATAAGTTCAAAAGGTTATTTACCTTTCATCCACAAAAGCATTAAAAAATGCAAGTAAGAAAAATAAACAAGTACGTGACTCTTACAAATACCCTAACATTCTCAAGTGGTGTGTAAGTGTGCGGGGAGTGGTTCACACATATTTTTAGTAAGCAATAATAGATGTTTCCAAAATATATTATATTTACCTATAGCAGCACTTCCTCAATTATGATTATGTATTTACATACCTATCTATGCCTGCCTCTTTATGACAGGCTACAAAGTTTTAGGAATCATTAGAATTTAAGTGCCAAGATGTTCTGAAGAGTCATTAGTGTTTGGAGAAATTTTAATGTCTTATTTGCAAGGGAACAGGACAGGTGGCATAATAACTTCATTTACATCAATAGGGTCAAAATATCACATGATTCCTGCACTAAAAATTTTAAAGATGAAATAAGATATTGAATAAATAATATCTCAAATGCCATCTTCAACTTGCTTCCTATTAATAACATCTGAAAAATAATTGCTTTCTGAATGCAAATGACTACAAAAACCTTATTAAATAAAGTTATTAAAAAGCCTACTCAAAAGAGAAAGGGGATATATATGTGTGTGTGTGTGTGTATATACATATATATATATATATATATATATATATATAGCTGAATCACTTCATTATCGTATGGCAGAAACTAACGCAATATTGTAAAGCAACTATACCACAATAAAAAAATTATGTAAAAGTAATAAGTCTAGGAAAGCATGAATACAATGAAATTTATTATTATAATAGTTTTAAGTTTGTTGTAGCTATATAAACATATATTCAGAACAAACAACAGAATAGAAATACATCAAGATATTAATGATGGTTATCTCTAGACAGTGGTATTATGGGTAACTGTCTTTTCTGTATTTTCCATGTTTTTAAAACAAATAAATTCTAGTGTTTAAAAGAAAAATGAAATGCTATCTTTTTTACTATATCTTAGATGAAACTATTCTCACCTTTCACGTTTATCCATGTACTTCACAATGTCAATTTCCATTATTCTCACAGTAGAAGATGCTAGGATTATTATTTGATGTCTCTTTAGGATATTCTGTAACAGAGAAATTTAATGATTATTACACGATAACACCACAGAGCAAATGCTATTATCTATATCTACTTTCTTCCAAACCAGAGGAAACTGGAAAGCTTTGATTTCACCTTCAAATTTTAGGGATAGTATGATCTAAACTGTTGTTCATAAATAATGATTTAAAGGAAAATCTACATTAGAAAAGAAGGAAAGGTACTTTTCTTATTAAAATGTCTACAATTACATATTTCTTATGAAACTAAAGTAAAGCATAGATCTAATCCTGTGCTCAAAACATAATGAAATCCTGATATACAATCATTTAGTTAATTCTGACACACTTTATAATCTTTGAAATATAAACATTAAGTTGTGTCAAGTTAATGCTATAAAAATTTTAGATTTTTGGTAACTGACTCTTTTAAGTCTGCAAGATCAGTATTTTCTTATTGTAAATCTAACTTAAGTCACTAGTTTCTTAAAAGAAGCTGGAATCTAAATAATTTATATATGAAATGAAGCTTAACATGTGGCTCAAACACTGTAATCCCAAATGAATTACTAAAAGAAAGAAAGATAGAATTATTTAATATTGCATGAAAGGTAGGGTTACATACCATGCCTTTTAATAATCTCTTAATTTTTTAAAAAAAGGTTAGCTTTACGTTTTACAAAGTGATTTTGTCTAGACAAAGGAAATAATCAGCAATTTTTGTCAAAGTTCTTTTCATTAAAATGAAGTGATTAGATATATAAGTTGTCTTGGTTGTGAGAATGCATTACAATTTTATTAAAATTAAACCAAAAAAGACCATATCACATTACCTTTATTGCTACTTAAAATGACCTATTTGAACAAGGCATAAAAATTCAGTGTTAAAGGCACGGTTTTTCTGGAGGGTGCATGCTTTACGGATAAAAGTATTACCACAGAACATCCCCTACAGTTTACTCTAGTGCTCTCATCATTTCAAAATTACTGAAGTATTTACAGCATATACTTGTTAATGTCTTCATAAAATATAAAGACAAAAGCTAGGTTTGCAGTAAAATTTCAGTGTGCTGGTAACTTTACATGTGCTTTTTAATAGTCACTCTATTATTGAGTTCATATTCTATAGTATATGATATAGTATCACAGATATAAAATAGCAATGACTTAAACTTTAAAAGCATGGAAGTCCAGACTAATGAGCACTCTGCAGGCTCATTCCCTCTTGTTCCTCTGCTATCTCTAGGGTTGGCTTCCTCTCCTCAGGATCCAAAACTGCTCACTGCCACATTCACAATTTAGTCATTAAAAAACTGTGTGAGAGGCAGTCGACAGCACAGTCCTTCCTCTTATAAGTTTACACTTGGAACTTGCATCCATTACCTTTTAAGGTAGCTCATTGCTCATCATTTAATCTCAAAGCTGCAGCTGGCTACCAGGGAGACTGGAAATTGTAATCTCTACTCTGGATGGCTTTGTAATCAATTAACAATAAAGAGCTCTGTCTCTATCAAAGGGAAGAATATATACCAGGAGAAAAGAAACAGTACTTGCTGTAGTCAGATTTGCATAAACTTTGAAAGTCTAGTCCCTCAAAACCACAATGAGATATGACCTTACACCTGGTTATTATTGAAAAGATAAGAAATAGTAAGTTTTGGTGAGGATGTGGAAGAAAAGGTAATCCCTGTGCACTACTGGTGGAAATAAAAATAAAACAATAAAACAGTATGGAGGGTCCTCAAAAAATTAAAACTATCATATGACCCAGCAATTCCACTTTATGAGTATTTAGCTGAAGACAACGAAAACACTAACTCAAAAACATATATGCACCGCCATGTTCACTGCATTACAATTCACAATAGCCAGGATATGGGAGTAACCTGAGTGTCCATTGCTGTATGAATGAATAATGAATACATAAAAACAGAATATTACCCAGTCATTAAAAAAGAATGAAAAAGAAGAAAGGAAAAACAATAGGCTTATAGAAGATTCACCGATCAGCTTGGAGGCTGCCAGAGCAGTGTGGGGATCTAGTGGACATGAGTCTAGTCCCTGAAAAATTATAATGGTTAAAAGAATACTGAAACATAGAGTCCTTCCTTGATTTAGATATTATACTTGTACTAGATCGATGATCATTATTTTGACTTTTATTCAATAATATGCCTGTCATAGGATCAAATTCAGGTGTCAATTTTGGAATCCTTCCCAACTCTGTAAGACTGATGCCCTAACAAAACCAAGACAGCTAAATTTGGGGGGGTGGTTCCTACAGCAAAGATTCAAAACAAGTCACAGAAACCCAGGTGAGTCTTGTAAAGGCTACCAGAAGGAATCAGTTACTAAAGCTATTATAGTAATACTGTTTTTAGCAGTGTTTCTAATTTAACTTCAGTTACATTTTACATCTGTGCTTACCATTCATCTTACATTTCAGTTTTTCTTTCCAGAATTGTTTTCCTTTCATTTAAAGTACATATTTTGGAATTTCCATTATGAAAAGGTTCTCTAATGCCTCATTAAAAATAGTTTTAAAATTCAAAAAAAAGTTTCTTTACTAGCAAATTTCTTGTGTGAAATTTTGCTATATTCATGATAGTATTATGTTGACAGTTACTTTCTCTCAGCACATTACGACAATATTCCCTTGATTTCTATTGGCTTTCAAGGTTGCTGTTATAAACTCAGCCATATAATGACTTCTTCTTTTAGTCATAAGCCTCTCTCTGAGATTTAATTAAGACAAGAAGTAACACTATTACTTGACGTAGATTTAGAACTGTTTTCACAATTATATTAGAGTCACACACTTGAATTGTGGCCTACTTTATGAAGACAGATAATAGTTACGTTTATTTAGCACTTACTATGTGCCTAACCGCTGCAGTGGAAACTTCTCATCTTATTTGTCTAGTTCAGTTCTCACAATAAACCTGAAACGTTTTGCTGAACGCGCTCTTCTTGTCTCTGTTCCATGTTCGAAATGTGAGGCTCACGAAGTTTGGACAATCTCTGCCATATCCCTCAGTGAGTGAGTGAGGCAGGAGCAGGGAAAAGACTGGATTCACCTGGACAACATAGCCCCGCTCCGGTGAAATTAATTCAACACGTGAAACTGATTCATCTTCTTAAGGTCAGGAGGTGCAGCGATTCGCAGCCCGTGGGGCTAAGCCAGAACTACATTTCCCAGAATCCTTTTCTCAGAGGCCTCAGGTGAGTGGCCACAGGCGCGTTTTGCCTAAGGTTTGGAAGGCGTGAGGGAAGCAGTCGTTACCCATCATAGGGCGTCCAGTTAGCTGTGGTCAGTGTCCCAAGTCCAGTGCCTACCGATGAATTCAAGATTGCCTCGCTGTTTCTTGCTCCATGTCCTACTCTTCCGCCAAGCAGCCAGCTGTGGTGGCAAAAGCAACCCCGTCCCCAGCCTCCTGCCCCATAAGATGCAGAGGTCACAGCCCCGCAGAGGCCTCTCTGGGCTCGCGTGTCCTGCTTCCTCGGCTGCAAAAGGCTGCCTCCCGTAACCCCCGGTCAGTGTCCACCTTGCCATCCATGCCCGTCCTGAGGGGAGCTGGCCTCCAAACCCACTTTCCCGACCTTCTTTCTCCAGGCCTCCCACGACAGTGTGTGGTCCTATGCCTCCAATATATCCGTTATTCTATTATGCAGTAAGTAATCGCATATCCCTAACTGAACCCTGACTGAACCCAGAGGGAATATAGTATTGAATTACTGCTCAAGTACTGTTTCCAAAACCTTCTTGTGTGCTCTCCTTTAAGTACAGATATTCTGGTTGCTAAGTAAGGCCACGTTGTGACTTTTATGGGCCCTAGACACTTTTGTCTTTGGGGTTCCTTTTCATCCATAAAAAAATATATTAAACATTATATTTTACAACTGTTGATATAAAGACAAATAGAATCCAAGTTGTTTTTTTCTTTTAACTGCCAATTTTGAAAGATATTAGAATACTCTTAAGATTCTAAAAGTACCCTACCTCCCCCAGTGGCTCAGCAGATAAAGAATTCTCCTGCAATGCAGGAGACACAGGAGATGGGAGTTTGATTCCTGGGTGGGGAAAATCCCCTGGAGGAGGGAATGGCAACCCACTCCAGTACTCTTGCCTGGGAAATCCCATGGACAGAGGAGCCTGGCTGGATACAGTCCAACGGGTCGCAGGCAGTCATGCACAACTGAGCACACACACACACCAACACACCATGGAGCCTAGGAATTGTGTCTACATGGCTAAAGGAGAAGCTAGTCCTGTTACTAGGTTTGACTAGGGACCAGCAATACGAGTTTTAGTAACTCTCCCTTGGTGATTCTGCTCATTAGACAAGTTTCAGAAGTGCTACTAGAGGACTTTGAGTGTCTCAGGACCTGAAGGAAACTGTGATCCTGTTGAAGGATAAACAACAAAACCAACCTTCGTATGAAACCTTCATATTTGTGGGGAAGCACTTTTTAAAAAGTATTTGTTATCTCGTCACTTAGTCGTGTTCAACTCTTTTGTGACCCCATGACTATAGCTTACCAGGCTCCTCTGTCCATGGGATTTTCCAGGCAAGAATTCTGGAGTGGTTTGCCATTTCCTTCTCTATTTAAAAAGTATATTGACAGCAAAATTTAGCTCTGAAAAATAGCAGACACCCCACCCTATGTCTTACGCTTACAACACATCTGATTTTCAAGTGTTGTTTCTTTCCCGTGGATTGACCTTGCAATAGAATCACAATAGTGTTACTGCTGTAAGGAAATAGTTCTAGACCAATGAATTCATCTTACAAGCCCCCTCTGAGAATTAAAGTCCAAAAGCAAAAGAAAGTTATGATAAACTAGGTCTATTCATAAAGAAGAATTTCCCAGACTGCTGTGCTTATAAAGCTCCAGCATAAAATTGATTTGTTTTTATTCGTTTCCTGTCTCTGAATTAAATTTTAATCTCCTTCCTGCAGGGAAATAAACTGTATAATATATTCCAGGATTTAGGACAGTTCTTTAATCGATGGGGACTCCTTAAGAAATGCTAATGATGAAAACCAAGAAAACAAGTAAATTTAATATTTTATTCAACCATGAAAATAAATACAAAAGTGCTGAGCACAACCAAATATAGTACTCAGTACTACAAGTTGTTTTTGTGAAGCTATTCAGTATATTCTCTTAAGCCACTTATATGTGTATATATCTAATCTCTATTATTAGATGCTTTCTTGATTATATATATTTTTTGTATTTGATTCCCAATAGCACCTCTACATTACCATAAAAGTTGAGATCCCTCAAAGATAACTTTTTGTACTTAATGAAAGAAGAAATAATTTGAGACAGGTTACAAAAACATATTTCTAGTCATTCATTGTGAGGGCTTGGAAATGGGATAAACTAGGATAAGGAACGTGCCTGCTAATTCAGGAGACGTAAGAGATGCGGGTTCAATCTCTATGTCTGGAAGATCCCCTGGAGGAGGGCATGGCAACCCACTCTAGTACACATGCCTGGAGAATCCCATGGACAGGAGCCTGGTGGGCTACGGTCCATAGCGTGGCAAAGAGTCAGACACGACTGAAGTGACTTTGCATGCATGCAAAGTTTGCAGATATGAGGGAGCAAAATTTGCTGCCCCCACATGTGTCTTTTTGACATAAAGTTTATCTTCAGTTCAGTCGTCCAGTCGTGTCCTACTCTTTGTGACCCCATGAACCACAGCACGTTTCTTTATAAGGGTGGTAGAAATACTAAAAATACTATTATGTATATTCAGATATCATTTTTCATAGAAACCTGAAAAGAGACAGAGGTTACTGGACATTTTTCTGATTCCTCAGGGAAATGGCAGTTGAGTTTTCCAAATATTTGAACTAGGCATACTTTGGGCTTCCCTGGTGGCACAGTGGTGTAGAATCCGCTTGCCAGTGCTGTAGACACAGGAGATACATGTTTGATCCCTGGGTCAGGAAGATCCCCTGGAGGAGGAAATGGCAATCCACTCCAGTATTCTTGCCTGGGACATCCAATAGACAGAGGAGCCTGGTGGGCTGTTGTCCATAGCATGACAAAGAGATCAACACCACTGAGTGACTGAATGCACGCACACGTGCACACACACACACACACACACACATAATTTACTTCTTCCTTACATCTGCTTCCCAAGATGCTCTTGTAATGAAACATCAGAATACAAACAAGTTCATTAAAATAATATACAGGGTAGAGCACAAGTTGACAACTTTATGTGTAACTTAAACATTTATTTCGTAAATATTATGAATTACAAGAGTTATTTTGACTTTGAAATTATTTTAAATCTCAAAGTGATAAAACAAAATGGAATGACTTTTAACTTTTCTTTAGGAGGCTGCTTTTATTAAAATCGGTAGAAGGCAAGTTTTGATGTAGTTCCAACCTCACAAATAATGGTTTCCTGAGATCTCCATCTCCCATACCAAAGACCTCACTAGGAAGGACCCTTACGAGCCTTCTTTATACATGAGACTTACCATCTGTGTTGCACTGGTTATGCCAGGGGTAAACATTTTATTCAATTTTAACCAAATTCCCTCCAATAAAATGGAAATTGAGGTCAGCAGGTATTTTGCACCAGGTTAGGTTCCTGAAAGTGGTCAGGTCAGTATTGAAGTGAAGAACCTGTCTATTGAGAAACAAAAATGTTGAACTAGAGAAAGAACAACGTTGGAGATGTAAAAAAGCAGCCAGAATGAGATATATGGACTCAAAGACAGAAAAGAAAAGAAATCAGAGAATGACTACCTGGATTCTCTAGTTCTGTCACTTCCATTATGAATTCCCAGTGTACATTTTTACTCTAAGTTTTCATAAGATAGTTCCTTCCTCGCAAAATAAATTCCTCCTTTTTGCACAAGCTTGTTCTAAGCATGTTTCCATAATATGAAGCCTAACTATCTCTAAGGCATCATCCTGTAATTATCACTTGCAAATATTGGCCAGAAAAGTATTTTATTTTCTTCCAACATTTTAATGCCCAATCAATTGCACATGTTTTTGTTTTCTCTATGCAATTTATCCAAGACACCAAATTGACCTGCATTCACAGGTATGAATAACAAACCATATGTTCAGAGCTACCATGATGGTTTTCTGATTCTGCTGCCTGTCCACATTTCCAAAACAAACAATAAACTAATAACCAAACATTAATTGAATATAATTATTTTAAAATATTGGAGCTGTGGAGAATGCAAAGAAAAAATAATGCAATTCACGTGAGAAAACATAGTTTTTCAATAACAGACTGTCTTGACTATATGAAAAGGAGTGATCTATTCAGTATATGTGTAGAAAATGTTCCAAGTAAACACACAAAAATCGTTCCCTCTAATTTTCTGAAGGAGTCGCATCATACAATAATTTAATCATCCTTTGGAGAGTTCATTATACAGTATTTGGATTTGAAAGTAATTTACAGTCAGTGGTTTGATTGAACTTTTCAAAATTATTTCTCTTCATATAAGGCAGAAATAATTGCTTGGTGTGGCACTGAGTAGTTTCACTTATACGTAAAATAAATTAGCTCTGACTGAACTAAGCAGAAAATGAATTTATCCAATACTGAGTAATATTCAGCCTAATGAGAAGGGCTGAAGAACTAAGATCGTAGGTGATGTACAGTGAATAATGCTTAAAGCTCTCCTGGAAAACTGATCTAGCCAGGACACTGTCTGCCCCCAGGCACTGTTAAAAGGAGCTCCCACAACCCAAAACTGGCTGCCGTGGATATTTTATAGGGCTCTCCACAGAGTCAGCACTTCACCTCAGGAATTTGGTTTCCCCGTACCTGACACTCTGGAGAGAATTCTGTAGGTCCTGCTTCTTTGCATCATTAGGACACATTTCAGAGTCTAGCAGAGCAGAGGATGCAAAGGATTCTGGGAAATAATGAGCATGCCATTTTCAACTTCAAAGGGACAGGTAGGCGCTACTCACTCAAAGGTCCAAGGAGTAGAGGATTCCCTGAACATAGAAAGGTGGTCACTATCCTGATTAATCAGGAAGTATGAGAACTGTCTGCTGTGCCAACGGCTAGTACAATTGACGGCAATATTGTTCCCTTTTCAGTGTTGTTCTTAATGACTTTTCTCATCTGAAGTTGCTTTCTATGACAGTGATTTAGGGCAAGTGTAGCCAGAGGAATTCTCATCCCAAATAAAATGTCACAAGTCGAAAGTATTTTTGTTTCATGGGTTTTACTGGTTTTCAGCACAACAAAAATATGAGTTGATAAAATAAAATGTATATAGAGGCAATACTGAGGTGTAGCTGAAGTCATTTTTTCAAAGTGATCACATGTGTAATTCACAGTGACTGTGAGGATTTTCAGAATCTCTTTGGCCAATGTTTGAGCTTTGGATAGGCCACTTCCACTTTCTAAGAGATGAAAAATGTGTGCACTTATTTTCTGGTTTCCTTAATGTCTAAGGAAACAAAAAAACCAGAAAAGTGGGGGAAAAAAATTCCTCAATAGGGGTTTCCCAGGTGGCATTAGTGGTAAAGAACCCACAGGCCAATTCAGGAGAGATAAGAGGCAGGTTCAATTCCTGAGTTGGGAAGATCCCCTGGAGGAGGAAATGGCACCCCACTCCAGTTCCTGCCTGGAAAAATCCTGTGGACAGAGAAGCCTGGTGGGCCACAGTCTGTAGGGTCTTAAAGAGTTGGACAGGACTGAGCATCTTAAGCACATACAAATATACACATTTGAAGACTTTATGGGAAACAACTATCACGTCTGACATTCACCTGAAATGTGAAATGGTGACTGTAATTTGTCATTAAGAAGGAAAGATAAAAATTACTCCCAGGAACCTGGGGACATCGGTATAATGGCACAGAAGTGGATATAATCATACGAGAGGATTAAACAATAGGTCCTTTGGAGAAGTGAGGGAATATATGGCCCCATAAGCTACCCTAGAGAGCCTTGCTACTCAGACAAAAGGATTCCCTCATTCCTTACTCATGATTATGGCAAATTTGATTATTTTCATTAGTACTCTTCCTAAATCCCATACCATCTCTGGGCCAATGGAGTTGACTCTTTTCTAGGAGTTGCACTTTCTCTAGTGATAGAAGGAGTTTCAAGCCAAGTGAAGTGTGGTCATGAAATTACCATTTGCTACTTTCCATTCACCTGTCTCCTCCAGCCCTTCCCAGAGATGTTCACACCAAGTGGCCAGAGCCCTTTAAACCAAAAGAAGAGCCATGAAGGTACAGATGCCATGAGTATGAATTAATTATGATTTATTTACTGGTTTATGAAATGGTTTTCTCCTAATTCTTACTGACATTTTTTTCTTATACAAAAATAAAAACAGAAATCTCAGGAAATATATTGCAAGACAGTGTAACTTAATACACTAGGTGATTAAAAAATCCAGAAACCAAAGATTTAATCTTGATTACGTCTCAGCTCATGATGAACTACGTGAAACAAGCACCTGAAATATCTCAGCTTTTCTGCTTCATTCTAGAAAAAGAATGATGTTTTCCTGCAAAGGTGGGGGGCAAATTTGCCACCGTAAAATATATCTCTCTGGTAAAAGGATTATGTTTAAGAAATGGCAGACACAGGATAAACTCTGAAAACAGAGGTTTCCCTCTTATGAGTCATTTATTTTATTTTTTGACATCAAGGACACCATTCTGCTTTATTGACTAAGCTAAGCCTTTGAGTATGTGGATCACAAAAACTGGAAAGTTTTTAAAGAGGTGGGAATACCAGACCATCTTACCTGTCTCCTGAGAAACCTGTGTGCAGGTCAAGAAGCAACAGTTAGAACCAGACATGGAACAATTGACTGGTTCAAAATGGAAAAGAGTATGTCAAGGATGTATACTGTTAGCCTGTTTATTTAACTTCTATGAAGACTGCTGTTGCTGCTGCTGCTGCTAAGTTGCTTCAGTCATGCCCGACTCTGTGTGACCCCATAGACGGCAGCCCACTGGGCTCCTCTGTCTCTGGGATTCTCCAGGCAAGAATACTGGAGTGGGTTGCCATTTCCTTCTCCAATGCATGCATGCAGGCTAAGTTGCTTCAGTCGTGTCTGACTCTGTGTGACCCCATGGGCAGCAGCCCACCAGGCTCCTCTGTCCATGGGATTCTCTAGGCAATAATACTGGAGTGGGTTGCCATTTCCTTCCCCATCTATAAAGACTACATCATGTAAAATCCTGGGCTGGATGAATCACAAGCTGGATTCAAGATTGCCAGGAGAAATATTAACAACCTTAGATATGCAAATGATACCACTCAAATGGCAGAAAGTGAAGAGGAACTAAGCCTCTTGATGAAAGTGAAAGAGGAGAGTGAAAAAGTTGACTTGAAACTCAGTATTCAAAAAACAAAGATCATGACATCTGGCCCCATCACTTCATGAGAAATATATAAGGAAAAAGTGAAAAGAGTGACAGATTTTGTTTCCTTGGGCTCTATAATCACTGTACACAGTGACTGCAGCTGTGAGATTGAAAGATACTTGCTCCTTAGAAGGAAAGCTGTGACAAATCTAGACGGCATTATTAAAAAGCAGAAACATCACTTTGCCAACAAAGGTCTGAATAGTTAAAGTTATGGTTTTTCCAGTAGTCATGTATGGATGTGAGAGTTGTACCATAAAGAAGGCTAAGTACCCAAGAATGGATGCTTTTGAATTGTGGTGCTGGAGAAGACTCTTGAGAATCCCTTGGACTGCGAGGAGATCCAACCAGTCCATCTAAAGGAAATCAGTCCTGAATATTCATTGGAAGGACTGATGCTGAAGCTAAAACTCCAATATTTTGGCTACCTGATGCAAAGAACTGACTCCTTGGAAAAGACCCTGATTTTGGGAAAGGTTGAAGGCAGGAGGAGAAGGGGACAACAGAGGATGAGATGGTTGAATGGCACTACCAATTCAATGGACGTGAGTTTGAGCAAAGTCTGGGATAGTGAAGGACAGGGAAGCCTGGTTTGCTGCAGTTCGTGGGATCACAGAGTCAGGCATGAACTGAGCTCCTGAAAAATAGAAACATCAACAATCTGTCTTATACTACTTTACACACAGTCCCCATTCTTGAATTCTACTGCTTCTGTTTAGTTACTAATTCATGTCTAACTCTTGTGACCCCAGAGACTGTAGCCTGCCAGGCTTCTCTGTCAAGGGATTTCCTCAGGCAAGAATACTGGAGTCGGTTGTCATTTCTTTCCCCAGGGGATCTTCCCGTCTCAGAGACTAAACCCACATCTCCTGCTTGGCAGGCAGATTCTTTACCACTGAGCCACCTGGGAAACCCCCATTCTTAAATAGCACAATTAAAAGCATACTATGCGTTTTATAATTGTTGTATTTAGAAAGCCATTAGAATCTCAAAGCATTAAAAAGGAAACAAAAAACCGAAGAACATTTTAAAAGCAAAGCAAGTTTAACACATTTGAACCGCTCACTGGGTTCTCAGATCTGACTGAAAACTGAAGTTCACATCTACCTGAAGTTACTTGACCAAGATCACTGTTCTGAGAGCTTGACAATCACTTCAGAAGCTTCTTCAAGGCCAATTCAACAAGAAATTTCCATCTACCATCAATATCTGTGTTATGGCGTCATGAACCTGTGTACCTTGTAATTGTGTAACAACAGGGATGTAAAATTCCCAGTCCTAGAGTTTTGCAAAATGTTTTAGCAATGGAAGTGTAACTGACTATTAAATGCTGTGTCCTAGGGGAACAGTTCTAAACCTTAATAAATATAAGATGTAGACATCATGATTTATTGCTGCATAAAGTGACCTTGGGGCTTCCCAGGTGGCTCAGTGGGTAAAGAATCCTCCTGCCACACAGGAGACATGGCTTCAATCCCTGGGTTGGGAAGATCCCCTGGGAGAGGAAATGACAACCCATTCCAGCGGGATTACTTGGAGAATCCCATGAACAGAGGAGCCTGACAGGCTACAGTCCACAGGGTCATGAAGAGTCAGACACGACTCAAGTGACTTAGCATGCATGCATGCAAAGTGACCTTGTCTACAGGTAACTGGTTATCTCTACGAAATTCAGTGAGCATACTGGGTCAAAGCAGGTCTCAGAAATGGTCCAGGGGCCAAACATATCTCAGCAAATACACACCTGTTAGGCATGCAGATATCCAAGGCAGATTCTGGTTGCACAGGGTCTAGCAAGCACTGACCTCAGTAAAGTCACAGGTCATTGGTGAGCATCAGTAGCCTCAGGGTACATATGCTCCATTTGATGATAGCTCTCACTTTGCCTCCTATGGCTACTGCAGGGAGAGGAGATAGCATACCCTGGCAAGTCTCAGGGGCTTTACTAAGCAGGTGCAACAGAAGGATTCAAAGAAAAAAAAAAGCAAAGAGAAAACAAAGGGAGTTTTATAGTCCTTTTATATATTGATTGTTAGAGCAACGTGTCCTTTTTTAAACTGTAAAGCATTAAAAGATCCTAGGTGTAAGAAACTGTGGTACATATATACAATGGAATGTTACTCAGCTTTACAAAAAGAATGCATTTGAGTCAGCCCTAATGAGGTGGATGAACCTAGAGCCTACTGTGCAGAGTGAAGTAAGTCAGAAAGACAAATGTTGTATATTAACATGTATGGAATCTGGAAAAATGGTACCGATGAACCTACTTGCAAGGCAGCAGTGGAAACGCAGACATAGAGAAGAGACTTGTGGACACAGTGTGGGAAGGACAGGGTGGGGCGAAAGAAGAGAGTGGTATGGAAGCATATACATTAAGATACATGAAATAGATAGCCAGTGGGAATTTGCTGTATGACACAGGGAGCTCAACCAAGTGCTCTGGCAACCTAGAGCGGTGGCAGATGGGAGGGAGGAGGCATTTATATACCTATGACTGATTCATGTTGATGTATGACAGAAAGGCACACAATATTGTAAAGCAAATATCTTGCAATAAGAAATTGAAGAAAAAAAAAAAAAACCTGGTAGGACATTACCTGGTTAGCCAGCATCTGCAGTCAGAGATGTTAATATTCACACAGAGCTAAGAAGGGGTAGTGGAGGATAAGCTTTGGATTCAGGGGCTTGTCCATAGCATTGACTATCGCCCCCACCACATGGTCTCCATCTGGTTCTTCAGTGGTTCATTATATGAGAGGAAGACTCTTTCTGGGCGCTTCTCAGGCAGGTCACAAGGAGTCAGACAGAACTGAGCACACACAGACAAGACTCTTTTCAAGGAAGTTGGCTATTTTTAAGCCTATGCATTTGCATAGAAAGAAGCAGTAGAAACAGTTCCTAAAAGACAGAATTGAAAATACTCACAGGAGAGTATCCATGCTCAGTCACTAGATGGAGCCCACACTCAATTCAGTTTTGGGGTGTTAGAAACAAGATTCAAACCAACAGGAGAATTAGAATCCTTTAAAATCCTCCTGCCAATGAAGGAGACTCAGGAGACACAGGTTCAATCCTTTGGTTGGGAAGATCCCCTGGAGGAGGAAATGGCAACCCACTCCAGCATTCTTGCCTGGAGAATCCAATGGACAGAGGAGACTGGTGGGATACAGTCCATGGGATTGCAAAGAGCAGACATGACTGAAGTGACTTAGCAAACATAGCAATCATTAAAACACTGAAGCCCATTCTTTTTTTTTTAAATTTTATTTTATTTTTAAACTTTACAATATTGTATTAGTTTTGCCAAATATCGAAATGAATCCACCACAGGTATACCCGCGTTCCCCATCCTGAACCCTCCTCCCTCCTCCCTCCCCTACCCTCCCTCTGGGTCATCCCAGTGCACCAGCCCCAAGCATCCAGTACCATGCATCGAACCTGGACTGGCAACTCGTTTCATACATGATATTGTACATGTTTCAATGCTATTCTCCCAAATCTCCCCCCCCACTACCTCTCGCATAGAGTCCATAAGACTGATCTATACATTGGTGTCTCTTTTGCTGTCTCATACACAGGGTTATTGTTACCATCTTTCTAAATTCCATATATATGCGTTAGTATACTGTATTGGTGTTTTTCTTTCTGGCTTACTTCACTCTGTATAATAGGCTCCAGTTTCATCCATCTCATTAGAACTGATTCAAATGTATTCTTTTTAATGGCTGAGTAATACTCCATTGTGTATATGTACCACTGCTTTCTTATCCATTCATCTGCTGATGGGCATCTAGGTTGCTTCCATGTCCTGGCTATTATAAACAGTGCTGTGATGAACATTGGGGTACACGTGTCTCTTTCCCTTCTGGTTTCCTCAGTGTGTATGCCCAGCAGTGGGATTGCTGGATCATAAGGCAGTTCTATTTCCAGTTTTTTAAAGAATCTCCACACTGTTCTCCATAGTGGCTGTACTAGTTTGCATTCCCACCAACAGTGTAAGAGGGTTCCCTTTTCTCCACACCCTCTCCAGCATTTATTATTTGTAGACTTTTGGATCGCAGCCATTCTGACTGGCGTGAAATGGTACCTCATAGTGGTTTTGATTTTTCTTAGATTTTTTTTATTTATTTATTTTTGGCTGTGCTGAGTCTTTACTGCTGTGCTCGGGCTTTCTCTAGTTAGCTGCAGTGAGCAGAGACTACACTTTGTTGAGGTCCGCAGGCTTCTCATTGTGGTGACTTCTCTCATTGCAGAGCACAGGCTTTAGGGTGAGGGCTTCAGTAGTTGCAACATATGGGCTCAGTAGTTGTGGCTCCTGGGCTCTAGAGCATAGGCTCAACAGTGGATGAGCTGAGTTGCTCTGGAGCATGTGGGGTCCTCTCAGACCAGGGATCAAACTTGTGTTCCCTGCATTTGCAGGCGGATTCTTAACCACAAGACCTCTAGGGAAGTCCTTGAAGCCTGTTCATATCTCCTAGGCTATACAAAGACCGGCAGTAGGCTGGAATGGCCCATAGGCTGCTAGTGGCTGCTGATCCTTTTACTAAGTTGACAGGTAACTTTAATTACTGCGTTAAAGTGGAGCTCTTTTTACCCACCATGATGTCTCCTTTTTTGATTTGAGCCATCTGTCAAAGCTATACTTCTGGTCTCTTGTTCTACTCTTTACTCCTTCTTGAGGATGTAGATTTACCAGATTGATGGATCATAGCATTAGTTCATATTTCTCAATTGTACAGGAGTAAACTATTGAAGGTCCTAAATGCAGGTAGACAGTGAATCACTGGTGTGTATTCTCACTACTTCTCTGAGAGTCAGTGCAGAGGAAAGTGTGTCCCATTTGCAGGCTTTGTCCCAAGGACTTGTATAACACACTTTGTTTCAGGCCTCTCCAGCCAGCCCATGTACCAGGGGAAATTGACTGGATCCTGATTAGACCTAAGCCTTCATTTCCAACTCCTCCAGCGGTAGCTGGTTCAAGAAACTTGGCTGAAGGCCACTGAGTATTTGTAACAAGTGATGGTAGATGTTACTACTTAGGGATGGGAACAGCGACCTGAGTTGACTCAAATCTTTTTTCAAAGTTGGAGGAGCTGTTTTTCTTCTCTGTCACTGGATATGAACAAGGAAAGTGTGTTGCCATGTAATTAATGCTGGCATTTATCTTGAGACCATAAAGGAAGCAAACTCAAGGACAAAGCTGGCAGGCTGAGGACACAGAGCTGAGAGATACAGAGAAAGCTTCTATAGCTGTGACTCATTCATGAGGAGAGCCCATCTTACCGCTGGATGTCTTGTTTTGTAAGCAAATGCATTTATGTATTGTGTAAGACTTCTGTAGCTTATATATATATAATGAGCTAAGACGAACGAAAGAGCCTCTTGATGAAAGTGAAAGAGGAGAGTGAAAAAGCTGGCTTAAAACTCAACATTCAGAAAACTAAGATCATGGCATTCTGTCCCATCACTTCATGGCAAATAGATGGGGAAACAATGGAAACAATGACAGACTTTATTTTGCGGGGCAGGGGGGCGGTTCTAAAATCACAGCAGATGGTGACTGCAACCATGAAATTAAAAGACACTGGCTTCTTTGACGAAAAGCTGTGACCAACCCAGACAGCATATTAAAAAGCAGAGACATTACTTTTCCAACAAAGGTCCAGCTAGCCAAAGCTATGGTTTTCCAGTAGTCCTGTATGGATGTGAGAGTTGGACTATAAAGAAAGCTGAGCACCGAAGAATTGATGCTTTTGAACTGTGGTGTTGAAAGAGACTCTTGAAAGTCCCTTGGACTGCAAGGACTGATTTCCTTTAGGATTGACTGCAAGGAGATTCAACCAGTCAATCCTAAAGGAAATCAGTCCTGAATATTCATTGGAAGGACTGATGCTGAAGCTGAAACTCCAATACTTTGGCCACCTGATGTGAAGAATTGACTCATTTGAAAAGACCTTGATGCTGGGAAAGATTAAAGGTGGGAGGAGAAGGGGATGACAGAGGATGAGATGGTTGGATGAGTTTGAGTAAATTCTAGGAGTTGGTGATGGACAGGGAGGCCTGAAGTGCTGCAGTTCATGGTGTCGCAAAGAGTCTGAAGTGAATTAAAAGAGGACACAGTGATTTTACATTTGCTTTTCTTTTACACTGAATAAATAATAAATTATTAGTGAATAAAAAATGATGAAAATAGTCCACTTTCAAAAGACAACCAAAGTTAATATATTATCACGTCACTCCAGATGTTGCCCTAGGTATATATACATGGTTGGATGGCATCACTGACTCAATGGACATGAGTTTGAGTAAATTCTAGGAGTTGGTGATGGACAGGGAGGCCTGGCGTGCTGCTGTCCATGGTGTCACAAAGAGTCAGACACGTATGTATTTTATGTTAACAAGGATATAAAATAAAATACATGCATAATGTTTACTTTTGTTTTTCAGCAACTTAAAAATTTTAAATCAGATCAGATCAGTCTCTTAGTCGTGTCTGACTCTTTGCAACCCCATGAATCACAGCACACCAGGCCTCCTTGTCCATCACCAACTCCTGGAGTTCACTCAGACTCACGTCCATCGAGTCACTGATGCCATCCAGCCATCTCATCCTCTGTTGTCCCCTTCTCCTCCTGCCCCCAATCCCTCCCAGCATCAGAGTCTTTTCCAATGAGTCAGTTCTTCGCATGAGGTGGCCAAAGTACTGCAGTTTCAGCTTTAGCATCATTCCTTCCAAAGAAATCCCAGGGCTTATCTCCTTCAGAATGGACTGGTTGGATCTCCTTGCAGTCCAAGGGACTCTCAAGAGTCTTCTCCAACACCACAGTTCAAAATAAACAGAAAAGTACAGTCTTCCAGAGGCCTTCCTAAGTGGCTCAATGGTAAAGAATCTGCCTGACAATGCAGGAGACATGGCTTTGATCCCTGGGTTGAGAAGATCCCTTGGAGAAGTAAATGGCAACCCACTCCAATATTCTTGTCTGGAAAATCCCATAGAGAGAGGAGCCTGGCCGGCTGCCATCCATGGGATTGCAAAAGAATTGGACAGGATTTAGTGACTAAACAACAACAGACTTTCCTTGTAACTTGTACCCAGTTTATTACATTAGTGTGGAATATCTATCACAACTAATAAACCAATATTGATGTATTGTTGTTACCTAAAGTCCGTACTAAATTCATATTCCATTAGTTCTTACCTAATGTCCTTTTTCTGTTCCAGATTTCTTTCAAGGATACCACACTCTCAGACTCAGGAATGAGGAGGAAAGAGGTATAAATGGCTACCCTCTGAGCACAGAATAGCCAAGATCTCAGATAGAGATAAGGAGCTGTCTATAGTGGATATCCCTAAACACTAATAAGTGACTCTGATAAGGGAGTATCAATGGGTAGGGTTGAATCGGTTATACTATGTTATGCTAAGTCACTTCAGTCGTGTCTGACTCTGTGTGACCCCATAGACGGCAGCCCACCAGGCTCCCACGTCCCTGGGATTCTCCAGGCAAGAACACTGGAGTGGGTTGCCATTTCCTTCTCCAGTGCATGAAAGTGAAAAGTGAAAGTGAAGTCGCTCAGTCGCGTCCGACTCTTAGCAACCCCATGGACTGCAGCCTACTAGGCTCCTCCATCCATGGGATTTTCCAGGCAAGAATACTGGAGTGGGGTGCCATTGCCTTCTCCGTTGAATCGGTTAAGTCATTCCAATTCATCTTTCTCCCACAGCTATCTCAGGACTCAGGTTGAAGACGGTACTTATTTAGTTACTTCTAGTCCACAAAGCAGAGAAGGCAATGGCACCCCACTCCAGTACTCTTGTCAGGAAAATCCCATGGATGGAGGAGCCTGGAAGGCTGCAGTCCATGGGGTCGCTGAGGGTCGGACAGGACTGAGCGACTTCACTTTCACTTTTCACTTTCATGCCTTGGAGAAGGAAATGGCAACCCACTCCAGTGTTCTTGCCTGGAGAATCCCAGGGACGTGGGAGCCTGGTGGGCTGCCGTCTATGGGGTCGCACAGAGTCGGACACGACTGAAGTGACTTAGCAGCAGCAGTCCACAGAGATGGCCACAAGTGGGATTGCAGTAGTCATTCTGTAAGCCTCAGCTAAGTTGGAGGAGATTCATTGATATGTCTGGGTTGATGAAAGCATCGTGACCTAAAGACCTGATCTTTGACTTGGTTGTGGTAAAGAGCAGCATTTGTTGACAGACTGCAACCCTAAGACTTTCACTGGTGGTTGAACACATTCTCTTTTCAAAGTTAGAGTGGGAGAGACCCAAGAGAGTTCCTTGAACTCCAGTCCTAGTATTGTAGTAGGACTTGAAGGCTCAGCAAGCCAAGCTTGTTAGTGCCTCCACAGGCTGCAGACAAGAATGATACTCCTCCAGAATCCAAAACAGGTGGAAAATAATAAACAGGCGAGCTGCTGGAAAAGTGGGGAGTGCTCTTTTGCCTTTCTCTCCTCTGCATACAAATACAAACTCCACCCAGTAAAGGCTTTATGTCTGAAACCTCTGACCAGCACGATTGATAGACACAAAAGCATAAGTGAGAAAATCTTAAAGATAACTATTTCTGAAATATCAAAATTATATCCCGTTACATCTACTTAAGAGGTAAAACATGTCTTTATATCTTCTCTTATCATATGTATTTTTTAAACTGAATTTGATTTTGCATTGAGTTCTGTTAAATAAAATTCCTTTTATCACAGCAGAAAGGCCAAATGCATGCAAAGGAACTCATTCAAATGATACCCCTGTATAGATTTTTAAAAAACAAAAGTTAAAAACCAAGAAACATCATGGCACATTTTATTGAAAGAGAGAAAATATCTATTTTTATGAAATAAATTTTCTACCTCTTGGACTTTTATGTCGTATTGATCCAAACATTTTAAAATCCACATTGATTTCTTTACCAACATGCATAATACCAGTCCTCTGAAAACCAGGTTGAAATTAAGCTATATATCTAGCCCACTGATGATCTACCCAAGATTCAACATGAAACTATGACTGGAATGGGTAAAGGAATGAGTTTAATATAATTAAATTTTATAAATGAAATATAAAACAGAGAAATATAAAATTACTAAATTGTACTACTTACAGTTATAGAACTGTGATCATGTGAAATCAATATGGCTATAAGAAAAAGGAATGAGGAATGAAAAAAGAAGCTGAGAGCTTAAGTTTGTGAAGTTTCTTATTTCATTTAACAAAGAGTCAATAAATAATGTAGGAATCTGGATATGTAGCTTACAGAAAAAATATGTTTTTATTTATATTTCTTTAATATTACCTTCATATTTTCCCTTATGTTTAGAAGGATTTATCTTTAGGAATTAATATCTTTCAGTGTAAAGAAACATTGATTTAAAGCTCAGTGATTCCTTTGGCTTTATTTAAATTTCTTCTAGTTTTGTAAATGTCATGTTAACTAAAATAACATGAAGAATATGATCACATTTTATCTTTCTTATTTATATCTTTGTTATTGATGCAAGAGTTCTGAACTGCTGTTTGTAAAAACCGAGGGCCAATATTTCTTGACAGTAGCATTTGGGGGATTATTACTTCTTTTTTAGAATATTTACAATACTTCTATGTATTTTTGAATCGCTAGACTTGATGAAAAAAAAGTGAAAGTGGAAGTCACTCAGTCATGTCCAACTCTTTGTGACCACACGCACTATACTGTCCATGAATTCTCCAGCCAGAATACTGGAGTGGGTAGCCTTTCCCTTCTCCAGTGGATCTTCCCAACCCAGGGATCAAATCCAGGTCTCCTGCATTGCATGTGGATTCTTTACCAGCTGAGCTGTGAGGGAAGCCCAAGAATACTGAAGTGGGTAGCCTATTGTTCTCCAGTGGATCTTCCCAATCCAGGAATTGAGCTAGACTTGATATTTGCCCCCAAGTACATAGATGCATATGTGTATAAAATAAATAGATACTTATGCCATCCTTTTGTATATACACATTCATATATATGTAAATTTATGTAGTCTAGAAAAATAAAGGACAGTTTTTCTGGGCAGGAGAGGAGTGGTATTAAGGAAGAGAAAAAAGAAATGATCACTTTTTACTCCCTATATACTATATGCATTCAATCCTATATTACTTTTATAATTCTAAATGTCAAATTTTTATTCAAGAAAAGAAAGAAGTTAAATTTTAAGAAGAGCACTTTTCTCTATCACATGCATGATTTTCTTATATTGATTAAAGCTCAAAGAAAAATGATGAGTTATTTGGTAAGGTCTGCAACCCAGTTCAGTGTGGAGAAGATGTGTATCTTATAGGTTGTTTTACAAAACAAAACTCTGAGGTCCAACCTCAGAGTTTTGTGTTCTGTATTTCCATGGAAATGTCTGAGAATTAGTTCCTTTAGACACCAAATGCCCTTTGTAGAACTGGTATACCCAGACCTACTTAATTGAAGAGAAGTTGAGTAGCAGTTATAGAATAACATGCATACTTTATTGAAAGTATTAGTTGCTCAGTCGTGTCTAATTGTTTGCAACCCCATGAACTGTAGCCTGCCAGTCACCTCTGTCCACAGAATTCTCAAGGCAAGAATACTGAAGTGAATTGCCATGCCTTCCTCCAGGGGATCTTCCTGACCCAGGGATCAAACCTGAGTCTCTTGCATTGCAGAAGGATCCTTTACTGTCTGAGCCACCAGAAAGCCCATGCTTTATTGGGCAAACATATTTTTGCTCAAGTGATGAATAGATTGGAAAAACCTAGCTAAACTATTTCCCAAATATTTTTAAAAGGATATTCACATGTTGAGTCAATGAAATTATTTCAAACACTTCCTTGTTTTATGTTATAGATTCATGATAGAAAAAAAAAAAATATTTTCTTTAGAGCCTGATAGAGTACATTCTATTTTAAGTCAAACTTTCCTCTTTTCTTTCTCTGGGTAATGTTCAATTGTTAGTTTGAATCATGAACATATTACCTAGAGTACAGGAATTTAAAGAGTATGTAATTATATTTGCAGTAACAACTATTGGCTTTTAAAAAAGGTCTATAATATTGAAAACTCATGTAAATGTGTTTTAGGACAACTAGAAAATACTGTCATTAAAATAATTAATCTATTTTACATTCTTAAATTTTTAACTTAATTGGGATTTTAAATTTAATGAATCCGTTTTTATTTGCCTTCAAGAAACAAACATACACATATTCTCCTGTTTTCCAATAGATGTCAGTATCAAAAAAGAAAAGAGCTAGTCTAGTCATTTAATGTAACTGTCTTGCAGTACAAAGGAGAATATTCTTTTCCCTTCTTTATGGTTTCATGTACTCAGAATTGCCACTGCTGCTGCTGCTAAGTCACTTCAGTCATGTCCAACTCTGTGTGACCCCATAGGCGGCAGCCCACCAGGCTCCCCTGTCTCTGGGATTCTCCAGGCAGGAACACTGGAGTGGGTTGCCATTTTAATTGCTAGAGTTGGTCTATTCAACAAGGGACAGTAGTTTTAAAACACACAATGGTTATTATTTTTGGGGGGGGTAGTAATTCATATAGTTAGTGTAGGTAGCAATTATGGTACTTCCAAAATGAAAGAAAATATGAAGGAAACATCTAAGTGTTTTCTAAATAATCCCTAGTTCTTTCCTTGTGCCTCTTCTCTGTAGAAAGATTTAACTCCTCCTGGTTACTTTCCATTTCCAAATGTTAATTCACAAATGGTTTTCAGTTCAAAAAAGGAGTTGACATATTTTTACATGGCCTTTGAAATGCACAGTGTTTTTTTAAAAACAACAACACTAGTCCTTATCTCTGTTCTGTTTTTACTATCATAGAATTTTAATTTACCTTAAATGAGACATTATATAAAGAATAAATATTAGTTGCCAGAGTTTTCAAATTAATTCATCAACAACATATAGAATTCAAGGCTGAAGAAAATCAAGGATTTAGAATTTTGTCAAAAATGGGAGGAATTTACTCTGAAATTTGTATTTAATCATATGTTATCAGTATAAATTAGGTCCCAATAGACTTTTTAAATTTATTTTTTTAATTGAAGGATAATTGCTTTACAAATTGTGGAATCAAGATTGCCAGAAGTATCAATAAACTCAGATATGCAGATGACACCACCCTTATGGCAGAAAGTGAAGAACTAAAGGGCCTCTTGATAAAAGTGAAAGAGGAGAGTGATAAAGTTGGCTTAAAGCTCAACATTCAGAAAACTAAAATCATGGCATCCAGTCCCATCACTTCATGGGAAACAGTGGCAGACTTTATTTTTTGGGCTGCAAAGTTACTGCAGATGGTGACTGCAGTCATGAAATTAAAAGATGCTTACTCCTTGGAAGGAAAGTTATGACCAACCTAGATAGCATATTAAAAAGCAGAAACATTACTTTGCCAACAAAGTTCTGTCTAGTCAAAGCTATGGTTTTTCCTGTAGTCATGTATGGATGAGAGAGTCGACTATAAAGAAAGCTGAGCGTTTTGAAGAATTGATGCTTTTGAACTGTGGTGTTCGGAAGACTCTTGAGAGTCCCTTGGACTGCAAGGAGATCCAACCAGTCCATCCTCAGGGAAATCAGTCCTGAATATTCACTGGAAGGACTGATGCTGAAGCTGAAACTCCAATACTTTGACCACCTGATGTGAAGAACTGACTCATTGGAAAAGACCCTGATGCTGGGAAAGATTGAAGGCAGGAGGAGAAGGGGATGACAGAGGATGAGATGGTTGAATGGCATCACCAACTCAATGGACATGAGTTTCAGTAAACTCCAGGACTTGGTGATGGACAGGGAGGCTTGGCGTGCTGCACTCCATGCAGTCGCAAAGAGTCGGATATGACTCAGCGACTGAACTGAACTGAATAAGGACCTACTATATAGCACAGGGAACTCTATTCAGTACTGTGTAAAGACCTATATCGGAGAAGGCAATGGCACGCCAATCCAGTACTCTTGCCTGGAAAATCCCATGGATGGAGGAGCCTGGAAGGCTGCAGTCCATGGGGCTGCTGAGGGTCGGACACGACTGAGCAACTTCCCTTTCACTTTTCACTTTCATGCATTGGAGAAGGAAATGGCAACCCACTCCAGTGTTCTTGCCTGGAGAATCCCAGGGACGGTGGAGCCTGATGGGCTGCCATCTATGGGGTCGCACAGAGTCGGACACGACTGAAGTGACTTAGCAAAGACCTATATGGGAAAAGAATCCAAAAGAGTGGACATATATATATGTATAACTAATTCACTTTGCTATACACCTAGAATACAGGAATTTTAAAGAGTATTTAATTATATTTGTAATAATAACACACCTGAAATTAACACAATGCTGTAAAACAAAACAAATTAACCCAAACAGCATAAAAAGGATTATAATGAAAAGAATAATACAAGATAATGAAAATGAATAGCGTCCTCCCAGTCAACTACAAGTTCTATCTCTTCAGAAGCAAATCCCCCTACTATTTTTTGGTTTCAGTTCCACTAGTATTTATTTTGATCATTTAATTTTTTTAACAAATTTTTTTGAAATCACTAAAGATGTACAATGTCTGGGTTTCCCAGGTGGTGCTAGTGGTAAAGAACCCACCTGCCAATGCAGGAAACTCAAGAGATGCAGGTTCGATCCCTGGGTTGGGAAGATCCCCTGGACGAGGGCATGGCAATCCACTCCAGTATTCTTCTCTGGAGAATCAAAGGAGCCTGGTGGGCTACAGTCCATAGGGTTGCATTGATTCAGACATGACGCAAGTGATTTAGCATGTATACATACAATGTATATTAATAGAAATTAATTAGCTCACATATGTCATCTGCTACATCTCTCTCCCTTCTCTACATCAGAAAACTGTCTTAAACCTCCATTTTTCATCCATTTTCCATCATCAACAGCATCTTTTGATCCCTTTCTCTGTAAAATGGAAGACATTAGAGCTTCCACCAATACCTCCACTTTTCTCTATCTCTTCCCCACTCTTTACTTTCTGTGTGATTCTCTTATAATTTTGATTTTAAAGATGTATAGATTCTCAATAGCCAGTTATATTGTATACTATTTCCAAGAAGCATTCTAAGAATAAATATTGTTTATTTCTTTCTCCTGTTTGTGCCCATATCCTTTCCTGTGTCTCTCCATAGCAAAAATTCAAGGTAAAATTTATTTTATATTTATATCCCAAGAAATCCCCAGTTATGCCCAAGATCATATTATCTACATGTCCCACTCCTTCCAGCCCTCCTGACTCTGCACACTTCCTTTCTGTTCCAATCTCTTGGTCCTCAGCTTCATCCTAAGAAATCCTCTTACTACCTTCTTGGCAATGTTGAATCTATTGTTTCCTGTATCATGTTTTTCTCTTTCTTGGTTTATTCCTTGTTTTGCCAGAGCACGTTGTTGAAAAACTTACAAAGAAAGGAGTTTTCCAGGGAAAATTTCTCCGAATGACTTAAAAGTCTTTATTCTATCTACTTACTTCACTGATATATTGCCTGATTTGGAATTCCAAGTTAAACCTCATTTTCCCTCAGCCCTTTGAAGGCATTGTTACCTCATCTTTCCCCAGACTATTGCTATTGAGAAGGAAATTTGAAAAACATTTGGCCCATAACCTGGTCTTTCGCTCTGGAAACACTTAAGATTGATCCTTAACTCACAGAAATTTCATGGTGATACGTCTGATTATTAATCTTTTTCTGTTGTTTTGTTGTTCCTGCACGTATATGTTGGTTGGTTTTTTGTTTGTTTTATGTGTTTTTTTGGGGGGGAGGGCTGGCTTTCCCCTCCTATCTAGTGTTTGTTAATGAGAATGAGGCTCTAATTAAAATGACTGTATGTACTTCATCCACAAGTAGAGATTTTTGTCTCTCCTACTTAGGTTGTAGGTGAATGGTCAAGGAGCCTTGTGTTAAGTTTTGAAACCATTAACAAAGGTCCGTCTAGTCAGGGCTATGGTTTTTCCAGTGGTCATGTATGGATGTGAGAGCCGGACTATAAAGAAAGCTGAGCACAGAAGAACTGATGCTTTGAACTGTGGTGTTGGAGAAGATTCTTGAGAGTCCCTTGGACTGCCAAGAGATCCAACCAGTCCATCCTAAAGGAGATCAGTCCTGGGTGTTCACTGGAGGGACTGATGTTGAAGCTGAAATTCTGATACTTTGGCCACCTGATGCAAAGAGCTGACTCATTGGAAAAGACCCTGATGCTGGGAAAGATTGAGGGCAGGAGGAGAAGGGGATGACAGAGGATGAGATGGTTGGATGGCATTACCAACTCGATGGACATGGGTTTGGGTGGTCTCTGGGATTTGGTGATGGACAGGGAGGCCTGGTGTGCTGCAATTCATGGGGTCGCAAAGAGTCAGATACGACTGAACGACTGAAGTGAACTGAACTGAAGGCTTAAATGAAGCAGACTTTGTTCTGGAGTACCAGTGCCTAACTTACTCTAAGTCCATTAGAGAAAAATGCTTATTTTCTTTTTTTCGGGTAGAATCACCTGGCGCTTGGCATTTTGTGCTAAATGCAGAGATGTCTTCCACATAAAATTTTAATGGATTCTTATTTTAATTCTCACATTTCTTCCCTATCCATTTCTATCTATTGAAATTCCTCAGGGACAAATCTTTTTTTCTGAGCGAGAGCCCCATATTCTTCACTGGATCCTATGGCTGACTACTTTGCCAGTCACTGCTCATCCATGAATAAGCTTTTGCCTCCCCAAAGCTTCTAGCTTTCTGATTCTTCGCTTACTATTCTCTTCTTTATTTGTAGATACATACTTTTTATTCCATTACACCTAAAGGAATAGATTTTTAGAGGGAAGAAGATAGACTTGTTGGTTCAACATATCATCTGAAATTGGAATCCTTCCTTTTTTAATTTTAATATTCATTATAATGTAAAATTACTGGCGTTTTGGATAGCTATGTTCTGATTCTGTTGATTTTGTTTTATTTAAGAGGAAATTTTGTTACTCTGTTAATAGTGAATTAGTAGAACTCAGTGACTTCAAAGCTTCTGAGGGTGTTGTAGATCGATCTTTTAGTTATAGATGGACTTCCCAGGTGGCTCAGTGGTAAAGAATCTGCCTGCAATGCAGGAGATGCATTGGGTCGGACAGATCCCCAGGAGAAGGAAATAGCAACCACTGCAGTAGTCTTGCCTGGGAAATCCCATAGACTGAGAAGCTTGGCGGGTTACAGTTCATGGGGCAAAAGAGTCAGATATGACTAAGCGACTGAGCAGGCACACACACATAATTATAGATAAAAACATACATCATACAACCATGTTCATATCATCATTGTCACAATAGCCCCAAAGTGGAAGCAACCCAAGTGCCCATCAATGAAGGATGAACAAAATGTGGTATATACATATAATGGAATATTCACCCTTCAAAAGGAAGGAGATTCTGACACACAATGCAACATGGATGAATCTTGAAAACATTATGCTAAGCGAAATAAACTTGTCACATAAGGACAAATATGGTATCAGTCCATTTTTATGAGGTGCCTAGAATACTCAAAATCATAGAAACAGAATGTAGCATGGTGGTTTCCACGGATGGAGGAAGGAGGACAGTTAGTGTTTAATGGCCACAGACTTTCAGTTTTGGAAGATGAAAAGTTCTGGAGATGGATGGTGGGAAGAGTTACACAACAACATGACTATACTTAATGCCAGTGAACTGTACACTTAAAAATGGTTAAAATGGTCAGTTTTATGCTATGTGTATTTTACCACAATAAACACTAGTAAAACATATTAAAGAATGTATTTCTTTGGTTCACATATGCTTTTCATTATTGATCATGATGGCAGGTATTAGCAGTTGAGAAGAATTCTGTATTTATATGTCTACTTTATCCTTTTTATATATTTTCCTTTCTCCTTCCTGACTTCAGAGAAAATAAAATTGCTCATATCCGAAACCCACACATTTGGAAGAAGATCCAAGTAAAGGGATCTCAGGGTCCCCATCCATCCTACAGGGTGAAAGAGAACAATAGACCAGGTGTTTGAAGTTTGCAAGTGTTAATTTTTTTTACCTCTCATGATATTCTGATGTTTCAATTTTCCGCATATAAAATGTTAATTTCATGTTTTATATTATTCATTTTCCTGGGGAAAAAACCAGGCTTAAACACCTTTATTTGTCTAGGTTTTGTTCTTGACTTTCAGTTCAGTGAGAGATGATGTAATATACCAGAGTATAGATTCAAATACTCCTGGTTCTCTTTCAGATCCTTCCATTTAACCACCACCATGGGCTTCCCTGTAGTAGGAAATGACAACCCACTCCAGTACGGTCTATGGGGTCACAAAGAGTCAGACACCACTGAAGTGATTTAGTACGCACGTACATATGACTTTTAGCAAGTTGCTAACTCTCTCTCAAAGGCTCAGTGTTCTCAGCTACCAAATAGATAAAAATAACTACTTAATACGGTCAGTATGAAGATTCAAGGAGTTAGCACAAAAGTCAAGAAATTGAGAACCTGTCAGCATCTGTGAATATTTGGGGGTCAAACTGAAGTTTGAGTGAATTAGGCCTTTTAGCACCAAGGAATTATATTCAAGTAAAAACATGTATAAAACCAATCCTCTTTGATGCCACAGAGGCACAACAAAGACAACACAGGGATTTTTTAGTTTATTAAACTCATAAAATTAGATACATGTTTCCTTTGAAAGTAGAGTTTTCTAAAATGTGATTGTCTTAGTCAAGTCCATATTAATTAGACAAAAAACAGATGTTCTAATCATTCCTTTAAAAACACTCTTAAAAGTAATATGTCCTGGAGAAACAACTTTTAATTTAATCTCTATCTCCACCAATCTGAATATTTTGACAATTTTCCTATATTTAATCTACATCTCAAATACCAGAATGCTCACCTGAATTTGAATTTCTGAAGATTTAAAAGAAATAAAATGGCATTTCTCTTTGGAGAAAGGTGAAAGAAGGAAGGAAGGAAAGGAGGGAGTGAAGCAGAAACAGAGGGAGGGAGGGAGGAAGGAGAGAAGGAATGAAGGAAAGAAGGAAGGAAGGATGGAGAGAATGAAGGCTATTTTTATAAGAAGAATCATGAGAGCTACTCATAAATTATTTTATTATCTGACACTGGCATTAACAATAACATTTGAAGAATCTATTCTTCTAAACGTTCCCCAGAATACAAAGTAAAAAAAAATTCTATAAGATTAAAATTCATGACAGCATTTCTTTCATATCCATATTATAATTTACTGTAACATCTTTAAAAATACCTTCAAAGTGGTCATTATCTCACTTACTGTTAGTCATTAATGCATGTTTTGGTTGAATATTGATTTTGCCCTTTTTTTTTTTTCCAGAAAAATAAAATAAAAGACATGATACATATAAGTCAGAAAATCTAAGGTCTTTTAGTTTGCTTGCCTGTTTTTTGGCAGTAAACACGTTGGGTCTCAACTTCATTCTAACTTTATGGTATTTTGTTGAAAAGGCTTGTTATGAATACATTTCTGTTTTTGGTAGCTGAGTGAATGAGGCCTAGGATTTCTGAGTATGTTTGACATCTCCTAAACCACACATTTTGGCCATGTATGATATATGGCTCTAGGATAAGTAGTTCTTTCATGAAAGACAACAGGGCTTCTGCCTTCTGACGTCCAGTCCGCATCCCAGGAAGGCTCCCCTTCTCGTGGATGCCAGGTGTGAACGGTGAGGGGTGAAGGCAGATGGTTTTCTGAAACGTAATCATCGGCAGGGCTAGAACTTTCTTCTTGAAGACTGGAATCCAGGAGCCTTGCTCACTAAGGCTCTGAACCAAACGTGAACAGTAAAAACCCATGCCATGATCTCTAAAGAATGTGTATCTTGTTTTCTATGAGAAAAGTGTTAACAGAATTTCAATACCACTGCAACAGAGGCTTATTAAATTGGCCTAGAATCAAATTAATTAAATAGGTTCCAAAAGTTCTTGGTATGTATTTTTCCTGTCCAATTTTCTAAATATAGCTCTGTCCCACATAACTTTCAAAATTTTATATACTGAGTTTTAATTGTCCTCATGCATAAGCCATTCAGTGGGCAAGCTATCAAGCCCCACATGCTGTAAACATAACCAAACCAACCTCTAAAACTCATCTGTGGGCATTTACAGGTATGTCTATCAATATTCTTTTCGCTCTCAATACCTTGGTCATTACAGCTGAAGATTCTCCCCTTTATTCGAAAAGTTCAGTCTAAGGCTTGTTGTCTCTTCACTTATATTCTGTTGGTAATTTGCCACTTGGTGAAACTGGCTTCATGAGTTCCAGAAAACACTTGGCTCCCAACAAAACAAAGGACCATTGCAAGCATTTTTGGTCAGTGGTGATTGAATGCAGATTGCAGGGTTGTTTTCCTAGACCACATTATGCTTTCAAATGTTTCTGCAGTAGTCGCATATTACTTTCATTATAATGATCATTATAATCATTTGCATTTTCAAGGCCCTTTTTGTCCCTGGTATTTTATGAGGAATCTACTCAGAGTTTAGCTTCCTTTTCACCGTGCCTGCCTCTGCTAAAAGCTTCTGGGCTTCTGCCTAGCCATCTTCATTTGTGAGTGTGCTAAGTTACTTCAGTTGTGTCCAGCTCTTTGTGACCCCATGGAGTGTAGCCCACCAGGTTCTTCTGTCCTTGGGATTCTCCAGGCAAGAATACTAGAGTGGGTTTCCAACCCACTTTCGATCCAACCCAGGGATCGAAATTGTGTCTCTTACCTCTGTTGCATTGGCAGGCGGGTTCTTTACCACTAGCGCCACCTGCCATCTTCATAAATGGCTGCCAAGGATGAGCAGGAAGAAACCCATGAAAACCACCCAGTGTAGGTTCTACAGAGTGCATGTGTGTTCAGTCACTCAGTCGTGTCCAACTCTTTGTGACCCTATAGACCATAGCCTGCCAGAATCCTCTATCCATGGGATTTCCCAGGCAAGAAGACTGGAGTGGGTTGCTATTTCCTTCTGCTGGTGGGGGTGGGGTGGGGTGGGGGGGTGGGGTGGGGTGGGGGGGTGGGGTGGAGGTGGGGTCGGGGGTGGGATTTTTCCCAACCCAGGGATTGAGCCCATGTCTCTTGCATAGGCAGGCAGATTCTTTACCGCTGAGCCATCACGGAAGCCCTGTATCCTTTCCCATACTCATAGGGGGAAAAACAAGAAATTGAAGGGCATGCTTTGATCTCTTTTTCACCAGCATTACTTAAAAGCTGTTTTTTACATGAATGTGACTGCTCTTAGATGTCTTATGTAACAGAAAAGGTAAACTGAAGGTTAAGCCAGTCAGGGGGATGTAGGGCCAAAGCAGCTCCCAGTTTTTCTCTTCAGTGTCTGCTGCCTCTACACCCACATGCTTCTTTCTCTCCACTTCTGGTGGTCCAAGGCCTAGTCTGCAGATGTTACTCCCACACAGTGGAAACATTCCCTCTTGTGTCTGCACACTTCCAGGCTTTGCTCATATGGGAAAAGGAAAAATTGGAGAGAAATAATGAATTTTCTGGATTGGTCTTATTTCCTTTTGTGCCTTTCAAAAGTGCTGAAACAGAAAAAAAAATTACTTTAGACCTATTCACCTTTCCCACGCTGCTAGCAACAGAAATCACTTTATAAAGTCATTTTTTTTTACTTTTAAAAAGTAGATAAATAATCTGATCACACCATCTTTCAGAAGTCTCAAGAGAGCTAGTCTACATTAAAAAAAAACTTTAATAATTTTGTTTAAATTATATTGTTTCTAAAATCAGAGTTATAAATGCTGCAGATTTGGAAAATGAGAGTGTCTGGGGTTTACTCTACCTAAAGCATATAGATTGCATCCTGCCTGTAATTTTCAAATAATTTTCATAAAGAGATGCTCTTCCTTGTTTGTGCCGCAGAGTATGAGACCAGTATGCTGAAAATGTAGCATACTCACAGGAAACAAAAGAAAACAGTTGCTTTAATTTTCTCCATTTCCCCTCCTTTCTCTCTGTAAAGCCAGCCATTTCTTTGCCCTTGAATGAATCTTGAGCAGCATCCATAAATGACCCAAGTCTTCTTTGAATCTTTCTTTAGTCATTTTAGTCATACAAATATTCTCAGTTCAAAAATTAATATGTCAGTGTCCAGTATCAGAGGTTCTTCCTCTCGTGTGACCTCTTCCATTCCAATTTGGCTTGCTGCAGGTGAGAAGTGTGTGATGAGTGTGTGAGTGAGTGAGTGTGTGTGTTGTGTAGGGGCGATACTAGGGGTTAGATCTTGGCTTCTTTTTAGTCTGTCACGTCTTTTCTCCTAAAGCCCAGAATTTAGTCATTGTTGAAGCAGAAGAGTAAGGAAAAGCATTTCTGGCCACCATTGATTTCCTGCCGTTTTACCCACACCTGGGGTGTTAAAGCTAACTGTGTCTGCTAGGATCTCTCAGGTCAATTCCTGACAATAGTGATGCCTCCCCAACTGCTGGTCCTGGCTCCATCCTCACGCCAGCATCTGGCTGTACATTCCCAGCATCTCTCAGCCGGCATCCTGCCCCCCAGCTATCCTATGCCAGCTCTCACACTCACTGTGGTTCCTAGTCCATGGGAAAACTTGCGAATGAGATTCAGTGCCATGAATGTGGTTACTTCCCAAATGCAGTCACTGGCTGCTTGGCCAGACAGGGATGGGTCAGACAGGAGTCCACTGAAACATGCCACAAACTTCAGGGGATGAACAGGATGCACTTAACTGGACTTTCTGAAGCTTCACGTGCCAAAGTTGAGGGAAGGGGAAGGAAGCACCACCACCTTTCCCAACATGAAAGGAGGGACAGGCGGAATCTCCACCCCATCAAGCTCTCTCCAGAAATTCTCGTATCCTCAATTCCTAAACTCATAAATCTTCTTTTGTGTGAGGAATCAAGAAACTTAGCACTAATTTTAGATGATGGAGATCTTTTCTAGTTTTCAACAATCTTATTTTGGAATTTAGTATTAGCTGGTGACAATATTATCTTGTGTGCGTGTGTGCTCAGTCGCTTAGTCATGTCCTACGCTTTGTGACCTCATGAACTGCAGCCTGTTAGGCTCATCTATCCATTGTATTCTCCAGGCAAGAATACTGGAGTGGGTTGCCATTTTCTCCTCCAGGGGATCTTCCTGACCTAGGGATGAAACCCATATATCCGGCATCTCTTGCATTGGCAGGCAGATTCTTTACCATTGTGTCAACCTGTGAAGCCAACTATTATCTTGGGATTCAGCCAAAATGGAGGTTGAAGGAATATCAGTTTTACTTTGGGTTAATACATGGTCTTCAATAACTAGGGAGTTCACTAATTCATTCAGGACACATATTTCTCATGTGCCTCCTGTGTGCCAGTCATTATTTCAGTAGTTAGGGAAGCAGCACTATGAAATAACCAGAAATCCCTGCTCTTGAGGACACAGTGGAAAGTACTAAGTATTCTCTGTTGATTTAAAGAAAATAAACAAGAAAAATTAGGGAAACTAAAGCTTGCAAGTAATATGGATAAAAATAAAGAAAAACCCTTTTGGGATGTGTATGAGATATTAGTGTGAGAAAACCTCAATCAGAAGGCATTTGATTAAAGACCTATTAAATTGAGAGGTCAAATTATACAAATAATATCACTTTGCTAGGGTTTCCATAACAATGTGCCTCAAACTGAGTGGCTGAAACAACAGAAAATTTTTGATCTCACAGTTCCGGAGGCTAGAAGTCCAAAATTAAAGTGTCACTAGGTTGGTTCCTTGCTAGGGCTGTGAAGGAATATATGCTGCACGCCTCTTTCCTAGCTTCTGGTAGCTTGCTGGCAACCTTTGTATTCTTGACCAGTAGGTATATCACTCTGATCTCTGCCTTCATGTTTACTTGGCATTCTCCCTGTGTGTATGCTTGTCAAAATTTCCACATTATAAGGACACCAGTCATACTGGGTTAGGGTCCATGCTACTGCAGTATAACCTCATCTCAACCTAATTACTTCTGTTAACTATGATATTTCCAAATAAGGGCACATTCTCAGGTTTGTAGTAGGGGTGAAGACTCAAATATGTGAATTTTGAGTGGACGCACTTCAACCAGTAATGCCTACAAGCGGAGGAACACATTTCAGGCAGATGAAAGCAAGAGTAAAAATTCCGAATGCAAGTTCAGGGAAACCTGAAAGATGAGGAGACCAGTATCGCTAGACAGAAGTGAAGCAGGGGTGGGTGCCAGAGAAGATGGTTCAGAGAAGTAGTACCAACTGGCAGGATTATGTCGGATCTTATAAGTCATAGTTTGCCAGTGCTTTTTACTCTGAGTAGATAAGTAGCTGTTGGAGGGTTTAAAGAAGAATGACATTGTCTGACATATTTTAACAGAATCATTCTGGTTGCCTAGTGAGACTAAAGAGAAGAAAGTTAGAAACATGCAGACACATTAGAACAATACTGTAACACTAAGAAGAAAGGGTAATGGCTTGAAGCAAAGTCGTGGCAGGTGGAAAGAACGTGAGAAGAGTGGTGTTCTGAATATATTTTGAGGTTTGTTGAACACATTTTGTGAGAGGTTTGTGGGTGGGTATGAGAAAAAAGAAGGTGGCTCAGACGGTACAAGATCCACCTGCAATACAGGAGACACAGGTTCAAGGTTGGGAAGATCCCCTGGAGAAGGGGACAGCCATTCCAGTATCCTTGCCTGGAGAATTCCATGGTTGAGGAGTCTGGTGGGCTACAGTCCATGGGGTTGCAAAGAGTTGGACATGACTGAGCAGCTAGCATTTTCATTTTTACGACAATTCTAGGATTTCTGGTCTGAGCAGTGAGAAGTGCTTACAATCAAGATTCAAAGAACTGGAAAAGAGGCATAACAGGAACACAGTTTTCAATACCTGAAGGACACCTTTTAACTATTTAATTTAAGAGGTTCAGTGGCATAGTTACAGGGGATAACAGTGTAGATTCTATGGGTAAAAAATAAGGTCCTACTGTATAGCACAGACAACTTTATTCAATGTCTTGTGATAAATTATAGTGAAAAAATATGAAAAAGAATGTATATGTGTATAACTTAGTCACTGCTATACAGTAGAAATTAGCACACCATTATAAATCAACTATAATTCAGTCACACACACACACACACACACACACACACACACACACACACACACTCTAGAATCAGACAGAATGCCTAGGGTCAAATCCCAGCAGTGCTATTACTGGTTGTTTGAACTTGTGTAAAGTGCTTAATCTCATTCAGTTTTCTTAGGTGAAAGTGAGGATGATACCATCAACCTCAAAAGGCTGCTGTGAGAATCAAAGGAGTTAAAACATGTAAAAAACTAACAATACTGTCTGGCACATATGAAGTGCTATACAAGATTTCTTTTTTCTTACTATGTTTGAAGAGGCAAAGACAATGGATAAGAGCCTATAGCAATAAGGGTAATTATGGGCTAAAGAGACACGTTTAGGGGTTTCAGTCTACAGATGATGTTAGTACTATGATTGGGTGATGACACCTAGACAGTGAGTGCAGACATCAAGAAAACTCAAAGACTGAGTTCTAAGCCCTCAGCACTGAAAGGATTAGGGAAAAGAGAGATGAGAAAACCCAGCAAGAGGGGTCCATGAGTTCAGAGAAAAACAAGTGAGTGAGTTATTCTGTTAACTGAGGGAAGAAAGTATTTGAAGGTGGACAGTATGGTAACTCTCAGTGCTTGCTGAGAAGTCCAGCAATGGAGTGGCCTTGAACTGGTGATTGGACTTAACAATTGAGCATTGTGCTATTTCGGAAACAGCAAATTCAGAGAAGCATTAAGGGTAGAAATTCCCAACTAGGGTGTGTCCATGGGAGAATGGGAAGAGAGAAATGAGAAACAAGGATTACAGATAACTCCTTGAAGGCAATTTGAGTAAGGTCATGGAGATAAATGGGCTTCCCTGGTGGCTCAGAGGTTAAAGCATCTGCCTCCAATGCGGGATACCAGGGTTCGATCCCTGGGTTGGAAGATCCCCTGGAGAAGGAAATGGTAACCCACTCCAGTATTCTTGCCTGCAGAATTCCATGGACGGAGAAGCCTGTTAGGCTACAGTCCACGGGGTTGCAAAGACTCGGACACGACTGAGCAACTTCACCTTCACCTTCACCTTCACCATGGAGATAAATAGGGTTAGCTAAAAGCAAAGGAGGAATGAACTAATACCTCTTTTAAATTTGGGACAAATAACAGCATTTTTATACACTGACAAAAATAATACAGATAGAAGAAAAACTGAGAATTGCTAAAGCAGATGGAAACTGTGACCCAAGCACAGAGGTTAGCTTTATTTAAGAGCAGGAGTAGCTCATTAATAGACACAGGTTTGGGTGGTAGGTTAGATAGGTGAAGTTCTCTTTGTTTTGTTTTCAGTGAAAAAAGGAACAAGGTCATTAACCAATACTGAGGACATTTTCAAAGTTTGAGGTGCAGGAACCAGTCATCAAGGATTATGGAGGAGTGAACAGAGCTGGGGAAGGACAGCATGATAGCTCAACAGAATTAAAAGCTCACTTGAGGTGTGCAGCCATGAATAGGTAAGGCCGTTTTCATGGCTGTGTATTTATCCATTTTCAGCTACAAGGGGACAGACATGCAGAAGACCTATAGTTGGATTTAACCATTTTGGTGATATATCAATACTAAGACCAAAAGAGCAGTTATAATGATCGACCATGAAATTCAACTATCTAGAAAATAAATGCTGGCAACTCACTCCAGTATGCTTGCCTAGAGAATTCCATGGACAGAAGAGCCTGGTGGGCTACAGTCCATAGGGTCACAAAGAGTCGACACAACTGAAGCGACTTAGCACACACACACTTTATCTGTTTTAGATGTGTTCTTCTTATTATCCTATGTAATCCTGTGACCCACAGAGTCACAAAAAGTTGGACATGACTGAAGGGACTTCATGGACACACACAAGAAAGTAAGTAAATACATGAGAAAGGGAGAGGAGGTGGAACGGCAGTAGAGATGCCTTGGTGGGGCAGAGGTTGCCATGGGGTACCCAGGCAGTGAGCTGATAAGAGAGAGCAGCGGTCAGAGCTATGTCTGAACAAACTATGTGTGAATAACAGTTATTGTAATGACAACAGGCTTGATAGAAAGTGGACAACAAAATCACTGGGGCAAGGAGACCAAGGAATCGAGATGCTAGTATAATAGAGAGATCATTTATGTGATTGAATTACTGAGAATCACAACAGGAGGGGAACTTGAGAAACAGTCAGTGAGCCACCAGCAAGTCTTTGTGCTGCAATCACTGTTGCTGAATTTGTCAAACAACAGAATTTTAAGGAGCATACTTTTCTTTGTATCAACAACATGTATATCACTTGTATATGTATGTATATATACATATATACAACTTGTATATATACAACATGTATATCACTTTCCTCCCATACTCTCTGGGGTCTCATGAGATTGTGACAGCAATTTTCAATTATCAAGATGTTCAAATAAAGCCAAATTTTATATGGCCTTTGCCTCATATATTTCAGTACAGAGAGGTAAGTAGAGAAACAATTTCCTGTTGCATTTTTAAGCTGATAGGTTACATTTCTGAAAAAGTATAACGATTCCTTAAATGAATATTATTTACCATTTACATTTAATAATAACTTTAAAAGGTGCATGTTTTCCTGGTAGTCAGGAAGGAATTTCCTCCCGTGTTCTGGGACTTTCCCTACTGTTCCATGAGTCTGACTAGACTCATCAGTATCATATGACCTAAATTTCCCGAGTTGTTTGTTTAGTGCCTGTACTCAAGGTTTCCCAGTGCTATTATGTAGTGGGCAATTATTTTTAATTTCAGAGGAAGTATTCAGTGAGGGACTACCTGAGATTTTTCTCTCCATAAGAATGAAAAGAAGGGCAAAGAAGTAATTTATCAACTAGTAAGTCAACATGTGACCATAAGTCTACAGAAGGTAAAGTAGACCAGACTTCATATAAAACTGCTTTAACTTAACTAGCAGGAAATATGAGAATAGGAGAAGAAATGGAAGGAACAGAAAAGAAAACACAAAGCAAAGAACAGACAATAGGAATTAGAAAGGGAAGCATGTCTGAAAAATAAGAATGACAATTTGTAAATTGTTCTAGGATTCTTTAATCGACGAAGGAGGCTTTATTTTTCATGTTATAACTTTATAAAAAGACAAATACCATATGATATACTTAATATGTATAATCTAAAATACGGCTCAAATGAACCTATATACGAAACAAAAACAGACTAATGGACATAGAGAATAGATTTTTGGCCAAGTGGGAGAGGAGAGGGTGGGAGATTGACTGGGATTTTGGGGTTAGTAGATGCAAACACCTACATTTAGAATGGATACATAACAAGGTCCTACTGTATAGCACAGGGAACCTTATCAAATCCCCTGGGATAAACCATAATGGAAAAGAATATAAAAAAGAATGTATGTATGTATGTGTATATAAATGTGTGTGTGTGTGTGTGTGTGTGTGTGTGTGTGCCGTGTGCTCAGTTGTGTCTAACTCTTTGCAACCTCAAGGACCAACTGTAACCTGCCAGGTGCCTCTGTTCATGGACTTTTCCAGGCAAGAATACTGGAGGGGGTTGCCCTTTTCTCCTCCAGGGGATCTTCCTGACTCAGGGATCAAACTCACATCTCCCGTGTCTCTTGCATTGCAGGAAGCTTCTTTATCCACTGAGCCATCAGGGAAGCCCATAATTACATTAAATATATATACTTAGTCACTTTGCTATATGCAGAAATTAGCAGACTATTGTAAATCAATATTATAATAAATTTAAAAATTATAAAATTAAGGTATTTCTTTGGGGGAAAATTTATTTTTAAACTTAAAAGTTCTCCTGGATATTTTGTTGAAAATATTACATAGCATTCATATTTTAAAGGGACAGAAAAGGAACAATTTCTTTATGGACAGTGGGAAAGACAATTTCAAATTACTCAGGAACCAGTAATCATAAGCTCAAAAGGAAGCTTTTGAAACATAAGAAATACTGCTGGGGCACAAAATCTCTTGCTAAATATCAGAGGATGTATTAACTTTATTTTTCCCATAGAAAAGAAATGTTTACTTTTTAGGGTGCAAAGAACCACCCCCTATCTCTGAGGAGCTATTTATTTTTGTAGATGCTAGAATTCATCTCCTGAGGTCTGAATTCCTTAAGTCTGATAGGGAGCCCTGGGAGTAGCAGGTGTTTTGATGCAGATAAACCTCAGCCCACAAATTAAAAAATACTACCCTATCAGACATCACAGATGAGACTGAACAACAAACCACTCAACATGAATCCCTGAAAGAGAACTCTTCATGAATGAATAATTAAATTTAAGAGTTGCTTAATAAGTCTTCATAAGATTGAATGGACTCTTGAAACTGGTCAATGATAAAACAAAAAAAAAAACAAAAAAAAAAACTGCCCTTCAAGGATTTCAATACATGAGACCAAATTTGTATTACTTAGTAAGGGTTTGTAAGGCACAACTGCTTTAATTCTTGTTATTTACTAAGTTAATATATTTAGAATTTAACTTCATTTGCAGCACTTCATCACAGGACGCATCATGTTAGTGTTTAAGAACATGGAAGAATTTCCTGTCTTCAAAATATTATGAACAGATTACATAATGCTTATAGGTAGAGTAACTGTCTAAACTGTGCCAAACAAGATTTATATCTCTCTTTCATTCATTTCAGTTCAGTTCAGTCGCTCAGTCGTGTCCGACTCTTTGTGACCCCATGAATCGCAGCACGCCAGGCCTCCCTGTCCATCACCAACTCCCGGAGTTCACTCAGACTCATGTCCATCGAGTCAGTGATGCCATCCAGCCATCTCATCCTCTGTTGTCCTCTTCTCCTCCTGCACCCAATCCCTCCCAGCATCAGAGTCTTTCCCAATGAGTCAACTCTTTGCACTCATTTACACACACACAAATGTATGCATGTACACACACACACACACACACATACACACACACTTATTAATTTAAAAAAAATCCATTCTATTACATTGCAGACTTATAGAAGAGTATATTTAAAACTATTTTCCCAAATAAATTTCTTTCAAAAAATAAAAATAACTAACCATATGATCAAAACAAATTAAAAAAAAAACCCTCCATACTATTTATCTAGATTCTAGATAGAGTTTTCTTAAAATGAGGACTGCTCTTTGAAATAAATGCTACTGCTTCATCAGCAAATTGATTTCTTCTAGCTTTCATACAGTCAGTGGTCTCACTAAGCCTCTCTCCACCCTGTGAATAGTATAGACTGATAAACATTTTATACAAGCTATATACTTATGATGAATTTTATGGAAAAATTCAACACATCATTAAACACGCATTCATTTATTAAGTATTCTTTGACTTACTGATGCAAATTAGCAGCCTGATGATTTTGTTCCTGTAGGATACTGTAGAGGATAAGGCACAGCTTCTTAGGATGTCATGTGGCTGCCGGACGCCATTGTTACACAGATTCCCCATATATCCTGTCCAGAAGGAATAGCCATCTTTGACACTGATTGACTTGGCACACATCATTTTACTGGTGAAGCTGCATTTTGTCTGAACGGGGCAGAGCGGGAGGTACAGAAACCATGATATGTGAACATCTTTCATATGTAACTTTGTGTTGAAGTGAGAATTCTCTTCACAGCACATCTATCTTTCACATCATTGCAAGAAGCCCTGGCTAAAGCCAAAAGTACAAAATTGGTGTCTACCACACCTAATCGAGCACATTTTAATTCTGCTATTAATAATATCTTATTAAATGAAATATCAGGAGCAAACATAGAGCGATGGCATCCATATTTGTTTGATCACATCTCTTTGCCTACTAGACTTCCCTCTTTTCCCCAATCTCAGGGATGCTTACCTAGGTTTTAAACTTTCAGTTTGTTTTTTTTTTTCCCCCACAGGCTTGTAAGTATATCCAAAATAACCTTATACTAAAGTGATAGTTTTCTCAGGGTGAAATATACATGCTTACTTAATTAGTCATTATCATCCCAGTCTTTTAATTTATATAAACAATATTCCCTTACATTATGCATCTCTCCTGCATATTTCTGAAACTCAAGGCTAGAATCTAGAGAAGTTTTCTTTCACTCTAGATTGCTTATAGCCTCTGCTGTTGTTGTTGTTTAGTCTCAGTTGTGTCTGACTCTTTGCGACCCCATGGATTGCAGCAAGGCAGGTTTCCCTATCTTTACTATCTCCCTGAGTTTGCTCAAACTCATGTCCATTGAGTCAGTGATGCCATCCAACGATATCATTCTCTGTTGCCCTCTTCTTCTCCTCTGTAACTTTTTAATTAAAATAATTTTGAAGAATACAGACTCTCTGGCACCACTTGAATCTTACTAAACCAGAATTCCAATGCTCTTACCAGGAGTTTTAATTTTTAAAAAGATCCATGGATAATCCTGATACATAAAGACCAAGGATGCTTCTTCCTATTTTCTGTAATGTAAATCTATGCAAGTTAGAATTTTGGATATATTGCTGCTAAAACAAAAGGAGAACACACCCAAGGAATGAACTTATGATTGACGGATGCTGGCGAGACTGGAATGATTGGAAAATCTGACTAAAGAGATATTACACTTGCAGAATTCCAAAAAGAAAACACAACCCACAAGAGAAAACCATCAATGCTTGCTTATTTGCTTTCTTTCTGGCCAATAACTTTTCTAATTGAGCCTTTAGTGAAGGAGGAGTTATCTGTTATGCTGTTGAGAAGAAAAGCCAGCAGTCTGGAGCAAGATCTGAAAAAATATTCCAGTAACAGATAGAACATTGTTAACCTACTTTCCTTGAGGTATATTTAAGATGGGGCCTGACTCCTTCCACAGTGCTGCTGAAAATCATGACATGAAAAGTATTTTAAGATTCTGAAAGCCAAACTAGCAACTAGCTCTGTGTTTTCTATCATTCCTTGGGATTCTGGATGGTCCAAACAAAAAATATAAAAAGGAACATAAAAAGACACCGCATTTTCTAGCTACTGTTGCTCTCCCTAATAAATCACATTACTATTCATCATAACATACACCATACTTTAAGAAATCCCACTCAATGCTTCTGCTGAAGAGCGTACACTGAATTACTAAATTATGTGTGTGTGTGTGTCAGTCACTCAGTTGTGTTCAACTCTTTGTGACCCCATTGGAGTATAGTCCGCCAGGCTCCTCTGTTCTTGGGATTCTCCAGGCAAGAGTACTCAGAGTGCGTTGCCATTCTCCTCTCCAGGGGATCTTCCCAACCCAAGGATCGAACCCAGGTCTCCCTCATTGCAGGCAGATTCCTTACCATGTGAGCCACCAGGGAAGATTGAATTATACATAACCAGTAAAGTGAAGTGTGAGAACCTCCAATAAACCTTCATACAAGCTGATCATGTTAAATGTAACAAAGTTCGCATATTTTGTGATTAACTGAACTTTGGATACTCAATGACAGATCCACCTATAGCTGAATCTCATGGTCATGAGGTGATTAGCTTAAGTTTAACCAAAATAGTTAGAAAGCACAAGATGAAGGGAAAGTAAGTGACACAACAAATAGAGTTAGAGTAATGGGCAGTTTTATCAAATCAAGAATAGGAATGAATTTCTTTTAGACATATGGCAATCCTATTACAAAAAACCCTGGGGTCTTATTGCTCTCAGATTATATGTTCTGTTCTCATTCATCTAGTCAACTAATTTGTCCTGTAACTAAACGGCTTATTTTCTGAACTTTGTTCTTGGAGCATCAAATTGAATGAGAAATTTTCTGAACTTAAACTCCTGATACTGTATTCCAAAGGTTTACCTTGGGGATATGACATCATATAATGGTGAAACATGGCCTTCTATGTCAGAATTCAGAGGTTTTAAATTTTCTTCTTACTATTGATTAAGCATGATAGGCCTGAGCCTATCCTCAGCCTTAGAATTCTCTTCTTTAAAATAGTTTCAACGGCACTTAATTACCAGGACAATAGAGAGTAAAAAAAAAAAAAATTGAGTATTACTCAATAAACCAGTGTATCTTTCTTCTCTCTACCTCTTCCTTTCAGTAGATTAGCAAACCTGAGAATACTCATAATTATTTCACAGTCAGTTGGCATTTCTCCAGTACAAGTGCTGAGTAATTGGTGAGTCCTATTTTTAGTGCTTTTCTCTTGAAAGAAAGAAGAGAGAGAGGTAAAGTGCTTCTAGTCAAGCTGCTGCTGCTGCTGCTAAGTCGCTTCAGTCGTGTCCGACCCTGTGCGACCCCATAGACGGCAGTCCACCAGGCTCCGCCGCCCCTGGGATTCTCCAGGCAAGAACACTGGAGTGGGTTGCCATTTCCTTCTCCAGTGCATGGAAGTGAAAAGTGAAAGTGAAGTCGCTCAGTCATGTCTGACTCTTAGCGACCCCATGGACTGTAGCCTACCAGACTCCTCCGTCCATGGGATTTTCCAGGCAAGAGTACTGGAGTGGGTTGCCATTGCCTTCTCCTCTTCTAGTCAAGAGTAAGCTTAAATTACATGGCATCACTCAAGATTAATTTATTTTATTAATAATAATTATATGATCTGTCATATACTAGTGCTCAACAAGAGAAAACTAGACTGGAAAATTAACAAGGTGGAAATTAACAGGCCTTGGGCCTTGGGAACACTACCTGTCTGGGAATGGCTTCCACTTTCAAAGGCTGAAAACTCCTAGCTTGAAAATGTTTGCATCTTTAAGAAAAGTCATTTTTAATCATAGTGAGAATAACTAAGAAAAGAAAATGGATAAATTTGAGTTCACTCAAAGAAAACTAAACTTCACCATAAAAATAACTTTTATCAGTTTTGAATTCTTTATTTCTATTAACTACTCTTTATATATATATATTCTAGACCACTCCTATAAACTCATATATATTCAGGTATATATACATATTTATACATGATTCATGGGGAAACCAGTAAACTGTCCTACCACATTAAAAACCTACTTAATGATTTGTGAAAGCTCTCTTTTCTTTGCTGTTCTTGAAGGCTGTAACCTATAGACTGAAGGATATTTAGGGTGTAGAATATGGGTATTCAGAGTTTTTGTGCTATGAAATTAGCAGTTTTGAGCCAGCAGATGACTCCTTGATTTAATTGGATTCTAAATACACAAATTTCAGTAAGAATTGTTGGTAAGGGAAAAGGATAGAGCCTAATATTTGTTATGGGTTCAAGTATTTGCTCTAACTCTGTGTTAAATTAAGAAGTAAAAAAACAATGAATGAAACAAAGCCAAATCCCTACTTCTGACGCTTGAGATATAATTTGTTAATTTTTCCATCATGCAAAATTTAACCTTCTTCTGTTTGTCCAGTTTTAAAAAAAATGTGCTTTATGAATACGCACAGACACCTGCAGTTCGATCCTTTTTACTACTTCCACAACTTTTCTCTATTCAAAACTTAAAAACCATATATTAAAAATAAGTCAGCCAACTGATCAGTCTCTTTAAACCAGCAAAGAGCAGAGGCAAAGCTCAGTGAAGAATAGTATTAACTGTTTTCGTGCTGATAGGTTTGGTAACTTAAACTGTGACTTTAAGAAATAAATGGGCAGAAGACCTGAATAGACATTTCTCCAAAGAAGACATTGTTGTTATTTGGTCTCTAAGTCATGTCCAACTCTTTTCTGACCTCATGGACTGTAGCTGCCAGGCTACTCTGCACATGGGATTTCCCAGGCAAGAATACTGGAGTGGGTTGCCATTTTCTTCTCCAGGGGATCTTCATGACCAAGGGATTGAACCCCCATCTCCTGCATTGGCAGGCAGATTCTTTACCACTGAGCCACCAGGGAAGCCCAGAGAAGACATACAGATGGCCAACGAACACAAGAAAAGATTCTCAATACTGCTTATTATCAGAGAAATGCAAGCCAAGACTATAATGAGGTATCACCTCACATCAGTCAAAATGATCATCATCAAAAAAATCTATAAAAATAAATGCTGGAGAGGATGCAGAGAAAAGGGAACTCTCTTACATTGTCGGTGGGAATTTACAGCATTACAGCCAATATGGAGAGTGGTATGAAATTCCTTTAAATACTAGGAATAAAATTACTGTATGACCCAGCAATCCCACTACTGTGCATGAACCCTGAAAAAAACCATAATTCAAAAAGACACATGTACTCCAATATTCATAGAAGCACTATTCACAATAGTCAGGACATGGAAGCAAAGTAGATGTCTACTGACAGATGAATGGATAAAGAAGTTGTGGTATATTTATACAATGGAATATTACTCAGCCATACAAAGGAATGAATGTGAGTCAGTTGAGCTGAGTTGGATGAACTAGAGCCTGTTATACAGAGTGAAATAAGTCATAAAGAGAAAAACAAACATCATATATTAATGCATATATATGGAATCAGAAAAACGGTACTGATGAATATGTTTTGCAGGGCAGGAATAGAGAGTCAGACGTAGAGAATGGACTTGTGGACACAGTAGGAGAAGGAGAGGGTGGGATGAATAGAACGAGCCTCATCGACATATATACACCACCATGTGTAAAACAGACAGCTGGTGGGAGGCTGCTGTTTAACACAAGGGGCCCAGCCTGGTGATCTGTAAGGACCTAAAGGGGTGAGATGAGGAATGTGGGAGGGAGTTTCAAGAGAGAGGTGGTACACACATACTTACAGCTGTTTTGCATTGCTGTACAGGGCTTCCCTGGTGGCTCAGAGGTTAAAGCATCTGACTCCAATGCGGGAGACCCAGGTCGATCCCCAGGTCAGGAAGATCCTCTGGAGAAGGAAATGGTAACCCAACTCCAGTACTCTTGCCTGGAGAATCCCATGGACGGAGAAGCCTGGTAGGCTACAGTCCATGGGGTCTCAAAGAGTGAGACACGACAGAGCAACTTCACCTTCACAGCAGAACCAATACAACTTTGTAAAGAAATTATCCTTCAATATAAAAAAAGATTAAACAATAACAGCAAAAAAATCTAAGAAATACTAGAAGAGGGAAAGTTTGAACTATTTCCTGTTTGTCAGCTCCAACCTAAAGAAATACATGGCAGATTTTTACAATTCCCATGAAAAATGTACACAGAATACCTGGGGTAATTTTATTTAGAGAGTATTATTAACATGATTGTGAGACAATTAAAAATAATGCAGAAATACTCCACACTCTGTCTCAATTTGACAGAATAAATTGACCAAACATATTAGACATAGGCATCACAAATAATCTGTTGAATAAATGAATTCTGACAAATCCTGCTCATTTTCATTTTAGTGATGTCATTTTGTGTAACGTTACTCCTTACGTTATATGGCTTTCAAAGGTAAACCTAGCCTTAGGCAGACAACTCATGTAATACATTTTTATGACAACAAATACGTTTCCAAGCACAATTTTAGCAGACAGCAAGTGAAAAATTGTCAAACCAATGAAAATAAAATCTTCATTCTTTCAGCTGTTTTGAAGTTTTATTACTTCTCATACTCATCGGCTTAGATGTTACCAGTGTACATAATATCATTCTATTTGACATCATTTTCTTTCCACCCTAGGAATAAAGTAACTGCAGCTGACTTTAATTTTAATAGAGAATGATAAATGTGAAAAGGAAGCAAGAGTACATAGATGTTATCTACCTTTCATTAGAAAAACTGTTCACACAATCATTATATAAGATAATTATATTTCCATAGAGAGTTGTAACATATTACAATTGTGGACAAATGATTAAAACAAGAGAATTGTGTACAAACGTAAGTTATCTCCAAGGGTCTGAGACAAGTTGCTTCACACTCCTTACTCCCCAGAAAGCAATGCAGATGGAAAAAAATATCTGAAGAAATAAAACACAGAGAGGAAGAACAATTAAAATGGATTCAACACTTCAGTTCAACTGAGTTAGAAATACTTTTCTAGGGGAAAGTGAATAAATGTATTTTAAGCAATCAAAATATTCAAATTTAACCTAGCAGTTTTTCAGTAATAGAATTTAGCCAATCCAGCTTAAAACACATTATATGAAGAGTAGGATTAAAGAGCTCTGTTTCTGCGGCTTAAAAAAAATACCGTCACAGAACTGGGTCATTTCTAGGGATGAGGCTATAAAATTAGTGAATGAAACAGAACTGCCTTCTGGCACTTGGAAGATGTCTTCTGGCATTTGCAACATGCAACATACTGCATGTTGTTTGTATTCTACTAAACAACCTCATTATTTATATAGTTTAAGAAGCCTTTGGAAAAGGAGAAATAAAAATGTTATTAAGGAATCATTCCTCTCTGAGGCAATGTGACCTAGCATATCATGAACTTCACCCAATATGAATTAGATTTTAAAGACTGCTGACTTAACTTCTTAGTCTCTTGATCTTGTTTTTTTTTTTTTTTTTTACTCCTATAGATAATTTTATTTCAATACTTTTCTCTTTCATCAAGTAGCAACAGGGTTAACCTTTCAGTTCAGTTCAGTTCAGTTCAGTCACTCAGTCGGGTCTGACTCTTTGCGACCCCATGGACTCCAGCATGCCAGGCCTCCCTGTCCATCACCAACTCCCAGAGTTTACTCAAACTCTTGCCCATTGAATCAGTGATGCCGTCCAACCATCTCATCCTCTGTTGTCCCCTTCTCCTGCCTTCAATCTTTCCCAGCATCAAGGTCTTTTCATATGAGTCAGCTCTTCACATCAGGTGGCCAAAGTATTGGAGTTTCAGCTTCAACATCAGTCCTTCCAATGAATGTTCAGGACTGATTCCCTTTAGGATGGACTGATTGGATATCCTTGTAGTCCTAGGGACTCTCAAGAGTCTTCTCCAACATCACAGTTCAAAAGCATCAATTCTTAGGCACTCGGCTTGCTTTATAGTCCAACTCTCTTATCCATATATGACTACTGGAAAAAACCATAGCTTTGACTAAATGGACCTTTGCTGACACAGTAATGTCTCTGCTTTTTATTATGCTGTCTAGGTTGGTCATAACTTTCCTGCCAAGGAGTAAGTGTTTTTTTTTTTTTTTCCTAATTTTATTTTATTTTTAAACTTTACATAATTGTATTAGTTTTGCCAAATATCAAAATGAATCCGCCTTACCAGATATAAAACTGTAACTGCAAAATTCTCTTTAAAATTTAAGAAACTGCTGAATCATGATAAGCAGCCATAAGAGTTCACTGAGTTTATTCCTTTTGCTTTCAAGTGACACCACATATTCCCAATAAATCATCAAAATTTAGCCAAATAAAACTGTTGAGTTCTTATAGTCCTAACACGAATAATTCAGCCATCCTCAGTAAGAGTTCACAGGTTGCAGAATTCCTCACTGTGTGTTATCTAAATGCCATAGTGACCCAAACACACACCTCTTTGACTCTTGTTGAGGTAACATCTAGGCACTAGTCATAGTCGTACACCTAGGAGGTTTCCAAAGTCAACCTTTCCCTTTATCTATGCATTAAATTAAGCTATATGATTTTACTTTCATGATCCCCATTTTAGGTGTTATTAGAGTGACGATGAAAAATGCTCAAACAGCTGGGGACATGTGGATAGCTGTGAAAGTTTCTCAATATTTTCTTTTATTGTGCAAACTTCTTCAAAAGATTAAAATAGGACCATGTGCCTCTTCCCCGAAAGATCACTATTACTGAAAGATCCAGTAAAATGCATACAAAGAAACATGTTTAAGTAAAAAGATGAAGGCATGGGGAATGTTTTGCGGTGACAGACTAAAATGAAGCCAAAGCTGTTGGCTGAGGCCAGTCATGCAGTCACAGAAAATACCTTGAACTCCTGTGATTTTGCTATTAAAGCCTGGATATGAAAATAACAACAAGACCTTCTTAAACCTGGATATTTAGATTAGATGGATAATTAGATTATAGGTTGTTCAGTTTCACATGAACCTTCTTTTTCTACAGAACCATTATCCTTCATTAACTAATGTGATAGTTTTATTCAAATCCATGTATTACTTCCAGCCTATAACATCAACAGTATAAAAAAAAGTAGCAAGAATAAAATAAAAAGTTATATTGAGGCAGGAGTTAAGAATAACATTAACATTCTGGAGTTGCCTCAGAAATCAAATGCAGTTTATTTAAAGGCTGGTTTTGATTTTGTTTCTTTTGACTGTGATTCAAGTAAAATGACCTCATGGGATTTCTCATGGTGGTACCAAGCAAAGTAATATCAAGAAAAGGAAGTATTTGTGAAAGGTAGTAGACTGCACAGTGAATTACATTTATATATGAATATGGGTTAGTGGTGACAGAGGGATAGCTGAGAAGACAGTTTTCAAGTGGAACAGAGGTGATAAATCTATGATATCAGTGTAAATAGTTTAATTTAGGTCCATAATATTAATTGAGCAACTTGTGCTGTGCAAAGCACTGGGATCTGAAATATATTTGGCAGTAAAAGTTTTTATTGGTTTTGAAACTAATGCGTAGGGTCACATGGATTATTTCATTGGTTGAAGTCTAGGGAGTATGATTTCAGTGAAATCTGTAAAACCGTATGTACAATTTTGTGAGTCTGTCATAATTCTTCTGGTCCTTACTCTCTACCTACTAGATGATCTGTACTTTCATCTTGGGTCTCTGAAATATTAAGAACTTCTGATCTAACAAGAGAATGAAAAAGATTATAATTTAGTACATGCTTTTGCTGTTAATTCACTACTTCTCAACTGTATCTTTCTACTATAATTCCAGTACTACTTTCTTAAGGAGCTGTTCCTAACTGAAACACAGGGATCTTGTCTTTTCCAATTAACCAAACTGCTTTTAGGGCTTTCCTGGCGACTCAGATGGTAAAGAATCTGCTTGTAATGAGGGAGACCTGGGTTCGATCCCTGGGTTGGGAAGATCTCCTGGAGAAGAGAATGCCAACCCACTCCAGTATTTTTGTCTGGAGAATTCCATGGACAGAGGAGCTTAGCAGGCTACAGTCCAAGTGGTCACAAAGAGTCGGACACAATTGAGCTTCTTACCAAAAAATGCAATGTTGCACAGTTTGTGGTTTTGTTTTCTGTTTTTGGTTTCCTATTTTTTTTCAGGCCCCTATGTGTTACCCCTCCAAGTAGATGGAGAAGAAAAGCTAATGAAGAAAAGGGATCAGATTCACATTCACGATTAATGTGCAATGAGACCCTTGCTTAGGCTTGGCCTTTAGTAGATTATAATGTTTTATTTTCATGGCAAACTTGGGAGAATTAGCAAACAGTTTGTTGGTGAGCAATGGGAACTCATCGTTTATGTGTTTTACCAAGGAGTAAATATTAAATATCAGAATATTAATCATGAAATATTAAATATCAGAACTGTTGTGATGTTTTTGTTTACTTAATGACCTCCAGAAAATCAAACTACACATCCTGGAAAATTAGTTCAGTGAATGTGTACATCAATAATGAATTCATTTTCTCTTTTAGTAATCACCTATATTTTTTGCCAGTAACTACTAGATTGCTAAGACCTTTTCACAATCAATATTTTAAGCACAAAGTGGATTTTTTAAAATATATAATGAAATCCAAATTGGCACACGATCATAGAAAGTAAACACAATGAATAGGTCCTTCTCAAAATATTCATGACTGAACTAGACACCCTGTTTTATTAGAAAATAGTTAAGGAAGAAAACACTGATTTGCTTTTATATTTTTCAGTGTGTTTATATATATAATAGATATAAACATGTATTTCATATATAATTTTAACATGGAAAATTACTTAACATGGACTCAGTATGATCACTTGATTACTACAGTCATTTCATTTAAAATTTTCCCTCATCCAACCTTTCTCTCAATTTTTGTATTAGGCTGTTCCTTTTAGTTCTCCATATTTGATCAGGTTAAATGTGTCATTCAAGATTAAATATTCATTAAAATATTTCTCAATCAACTATTTGTACAATGAAGGCAAGAGAACCACTACTTAGGCTAGTGTAAGAGTAAATGGCAACCATAGCACTTTTTTTTTTTTACAATATTCTTCCTTAATCTCTAGATATGATGTTTCCGGATACATAAACAAACTCAATGAACACTTATTTTACTCTAGGTCTGGGCAAGTCCCATGATTTTAACAGCTGGATTCAAAATATGAAACAGAGGAAGTTCACTCTTGGTGTCAAGCCCTCCCCATGTAACACATCATTAGTGGCCCTTGTCTTCAGGCTATTTCCTTGACTTCCCAGAGCCCTGGACTCTGATGCTTGAACTTTGGCCTGTACAGATGCTCTCCACGTTTTCTCCACCCCTTTCCCCAAAGTTCATCATCTGGCAGGTGGCTAATCTGAGCCATTAATCTATAATAAAATGTCAGTGGGAACTGACATGTCATTGTGCTGCTCCTCCCTGTTAGATAGAGACCTTATTAAAAATGGAGCAAATCTGGCATCTAATGTTTTTAAACTTTTAAAAATTGAAATACAGTTAATTTACAATGTTGTGCTAATTTCAGGTATACAGCAAAGTGATTCAGTTATACATACATACATATATATATATATATATCTTCTTTTTCAGATTCTTTTCCATTATAGGTTATTACAAGATACTGAGTATAGTTCCCTGTGCTATACAGTTGGTCATTGTTGGTTATCGATTTTATATTCAGTAGTGTGTATATGTTAATCTTAAACTCCTAATTTATCTCTCATCCCTCCCCCTCTATCCTCTTTGGTAACCATACATTTGTTTTCTATGTCTGTGAGTCGATTTCTGTTTCATAAATAAGTTCATTTGTGTTTTATTTTTAGATTCCACATATAAGTGATATCATAAAATATTTGTCTTACTTCCTTTAATAAGGTAATCTTTAGGTTCATCTATGTTGCAGCAAATAGTATGATTTCACTTTTTTATGGCAGAGTAATATTCTATTGCCTTCAAACTGTGGTACTGGAGAAGACTTCCAAGCCCCTTGGACAGCAAGGAGATCAAACTAGTCAATCTTAAGGGAAATCAACCCTGAATATTCATTGGAAGGACTGATGATGAAGCTGAAGCTCCAGTACTTTGGTCATCTGATACGAACAGCTGACTCACTGGAAAGGTCCCTGATGCTGGGAAAGATTGAACACAGGAGAAGAGGTGTCAGCAGATGGGATGGCTGGATGCCATCACCGATGCAATGGACATGAACTTGAGCAAATTTTTGCAGATGGTGAGGGCCAGGGAGGCCTGGCTTGCCGCAGTCCATGGAGTCACAAAGAGTTGGACACAACTGGGCGACTGAACAACAACAATATTCTATTGTATATATGTACCTCATCTTCCTTATCCATCAAGCTGTCAATGGAAATTTAGGTTGCTTCTGTATCTTGGCTACTGTAAACAGTGCTCCTGAAAATTGGCATGTAAGTATCTTTTTGAATTATGGTTTTCTGTATGCTATGCTATGCTAAGTCACTTCAGCCGTGTCTGACTCTGTGTGACCCCATAGACGGCAGCCCACCAGGCTCCCCCGTCCCTGGGATTCTCCAGGCAAGAACACTGGAGTGGGTTGCCATTTTCTTCTCCAATGCATGAAAGTGAAAAGTGGAAGTGAAGTCCCTCAGTCGTGTCCGATTCTTAGCAACCCCATGGACTGCAGCCTAACAGGCTCCTCCGTCCATGGGATTTTCAAAGCAAGAGTACTGGAGTGGGGTGCCATTTCCTTCTCAGATGGTTTTCTCTAGATATATACAAAGAGTGGGACTGCAGGATCATATGGTAATACTATTTTTAGTTTTATAAAGGTACCTCCATACTGTTCTTCATAGTGGCTGCACCAATTTACCTTCTCACCAACTGTGTATAAAAGGAAATTGTTAGTTGCTCAGTCATTTCCAATGCTTTGCAATCCCATGACTGTAGCTTACCAGTCTCCTCTGCCCATGGAATTCTCTAGGCAAGAATACTGCAGTGGGTTGCATTCCCTTCTCCAGGAAATCTTCCCAATCCAGGAATCAAACCCAGGCAGATTCTTTACTGTCTGAGCCACCAGGGAAACCCAGCAGTGAAGAAGGGTTTCTTTTTATCCACACCCTCTCCAACATCTATTATTTGTAGATATTTTAATGATAGCCATTCTCACTGGTGTAAAGTGATACCTCATTTTCATTTTGATTTGTATTTTTCTAATAATTAGATATGTTGAGCATCTTTTCATTTTGCATTCTATCAGTTTGCATTCTTTGGAAAAATGTCTGTTTAGGCCTTCTGTCCATTTTTGTTTGGGTTTTTTTTTTTGTTTTTTGGTATTAAGCTATATGAGCTGTTTGTGTATTTTTTGAAATTAATCCCTTATCAGTAGCATTGTTTGTAAATATTTTCCTCCCACTCCATATGCCATCTTTTCATTTTGTTTATAGACTAAATTTGCTGTGCAAAAGCTTTAAGTTTAATTAGGTCCCATTTGTTTACTTTTGTTTTTGTTTCTATTACTCTAGGGGATGGATCCTCCCAAAAATACTCCTGCAATTTATGTCAAAGAGTGTACTGCCTATGTTTTCTCTAGGAGTTTTACAGTATCCAGTCTTACATGTATGTCTTTAATCCATTTTTAGTTTATTTTTATAGAGGGTGTAAAAGTATGTTCTAATTTTGTTATCTTACAAGTAGCTGCCCAGTTTTCCCAGCACCACTTTTTGAAGAGACAGTCTTTTCTCCATTGTATATTCTTGCTTCCTTTGTCATAGATTAATTGACCAGAAGTGCCTGGGTTTATTTATGGGTTTTCTATCTTGTTCCATTAATCTACATGTCTGCTTGGGTCATATATGTTTGGCCATATATAATTAATGGATCTAGACTAACTCATTAATCTATATGTCTGTTTTTGTGCGAGTACCATACTGCTTTGATGACTGTAGCCTTGTAGTATGGTCTGAAATCTATATGGTATAATCTGTGTCATATCTGCATGGAGCAAGTTTATAGGTGTTATTTTTTTCCAACAACAATTGTTCACTTCCTATCTCTGTATCACATTTTGGTAATTCTCACAAATTTCACACTCATTATTATTGTATTTGTTACAGTGATCTGTGGTCTTTGATGGTACTCCTATAACTCACTAAAGGTTTAGGTTATGGTTAGCATTTTTAGCAATAAAGCATTTTTAATTAAGGTATGTAAAAGCCTTTGACTGTGTGGATCACAATAAACTGTGGACAATTCTGAAAGAGATGGGAATACCAGACCACCTGATCTGCCTCTTGAGAAATTTGTATGCAGGTCAGGAAGCAACAGTTAGAACTGGACATGGAACAACAGACTGGTTCCAAATAGGAAAAGGCGTTCGTCAAGGCTGTATATTGTCACCCTGTTTATTTAACTTATATGCAGAGTACATCATGAGAAATGCTGGACTGGAAGAAACACAAGCTGGAATCAAGATTGCAGGGAGAAATATCAATAACCTCAGATATGCAGATGACACCACCCTTATGGCAGAAAGTGAAGAAGAACTCAAAAGCCTCCTGATGAAAGTGAAAGTGGAGAGTGAAAAAGTTGGCTTAAAGCTCAACATTCAGAAAACGAAGATCATGGCATCCGGTCCCACCACTTCATGGGAAATAGATGGGGAAACAGTGGAAACAGTGTCAGACTTTCTTTTTCTGGGCTCCAAAATCACTGCAGATGGTGACTGCAGCCATGAAATTAAAAGACGCTTACTCCTTGGAAGAAAAGTTATGACCAACCTAGATAGCCTATTGAAAAGCAGAGACATTACTTTGCCAACAAAGGTCTGTCTAGTCAAGGCTATGGTTTTTCCAGTGGTCATGTATGGATGTGAGAGTTGGACTGTGAAGAAGGCTGAGCGCTGAAGAATTGATGCTTTTGAACTGTGGTGTTGGAGAATACTCTTGAGAGTCCCTTGGACTGCAAGGAGATCCAACCAGTCCATTCTGAAGGAGATCAGCCCTGGGATTTCTTCGGAGGGAATGATGCTGAGGCTGAAACTCCAGTACTTTGGCCACCTCATGTGAAGAGTTGACTCATTGGAAAAGACTCTGATGCTGGGAGGGATTGTGGGCAGGAGGAGAAGGGGACAACAGAGGGTGAGATGGCTGGATGGCATCACTGACTTGATGGACGTGAGTTTGAGTGAACTCCGGGAGTTGGTGATGGACAGGGAGGCCTGGTGTGCTGCGATTCATGGGCCCGCAATGAGTTGGACAGGACTGAGCGACTGATCTGATCTGATCTGATATAAAGTCGTTAAAGACATGATTGGATTATACACTTAAGAGACTATAGGGTAAACATAATTTATCTGCAGTGGGAAACCAAAAAAATTGTGTAACTCATTTAGTGCAGTATTCCTTTACTATGGTGTTCTGGAACCAAATCTGTAATATCTCCAAAGTATGACTGTACTTCACTGTGTACATTTTCAGCCAAATTTAGACTTCTGTGTTGCTTTCCTAAAATTCTTCTGGAATGAATGTGCCTATTTAGTATCACTAACAAATCACACCCTACCTATAGAGTGAAGAGTATATTTTTATTTAAAAATTCTTTCTCTGATATTGGTGAAGTCCATAAGATACAAGTTAACTGGCTATTTAACACAAGGGTAACAACCACAACAGCAGCAATTTTTTTTTAAGGGAAACACATTAAATATACAGAAGTTTTACTGAATTATTTGAAGAAAAATAAAACCAATTCTTTGTTAAGTATACTTTTGAACAATATATATTTTTTAAAGATGACTACTATCTACTATATAGATAGGAATTTAAAATCAGACCTGAATGGATAAAAAATATCTCTATTTCCTATTAATGCAAGAGAATAAATAAACAGAAACAGAACTAGAATATAAAGTGAAGCCACATGTATTGAAGGTCCTTCTGAAATGAAAACATTTGAATATTGTTGTTGTTGGTTAGTCACTAAGTTGTATATGACTCTTTGCCACCCCATGGATGTAGCCTGCCAGGCTCCTCTGTCCATGGGATTTCCCAGGCAAGAATACTGGAGTAGGTTGCCATTTCCTTCTCCAGGGGATCTTCCTGACCCAGGGATCAAACCCTAGTCTCCTGTTTAGCAGGCATATTCTTTACTACTGAGCTGCCTGCAAAGCCCTAAAATATATTAGATAACAATATTTTTTTTTTCCCTAGAATTTTGCAAGAACACAATTTGACAAATTCCAACTCAAAATAAGTTGAGAACTATTGATTTTACTTCCAGTATATCCTATGTATGAACAAACTACTGAGTCATATGTAGACAAACAAAAGTCTCAAGAGAAATATTTCTAGACACTGCACCTTTTACTTGGAAGTCTTGTGTTCTCTGTTTTTATTTCTGTACTCTATGTAAGGGAAAGTATAATCACAGCTATGTTTAATAGAAAGTCTTATAAAGATTCATTACTATTTAGACACTAAATCAAACAGTATGATTTTACATTTGCTTAAAAGTATATATTAATGTTATTAATTAAGGAAGAACAATATGAAAAGAAAGTTCTTGTGAATGCCCATGTACTAACAGTGGCTTATTTGAAAAGAATATATGTTTTCCTCAATCATTACTATTTTCTGAAATTAATGTTTAAACAAGAGAATACAATAAACATACCACAATCGTGTTTTTAAAAAGAAAACACAAAATAAACAAAGTTTTAAAATAATTCAGCTGAACTCCAAAACCAGAAAAATCAGGTATTTTATTATTTTTCTACTCAGTGCGGGGCAAAGATCCAGGACAAAAAAAGTACTAAGTTAATTTAGACAGCAAAGGCAGAATCTTTATTACAACCATTTTTTCAGTTCCCCAGAGATAACTAACTCCTATTGCGTACAATAATTTATTCACATCTTAAATCTAAATTGCTCAAGAACATGTTTTTACTTTTCAGCAGTACTCCTATAGAATATCCTATTGTTTACTCAGACCACCTTGGAGATATCACAGTGACATTTGAAAGCCATAATATTAGTAAAAAGATTAGAGATCACTTTAGTTCAGTACTTCAGTTCAGTTTAGTCACTCAGTGGTGTCCGACTCTTTGCAACCCCATGAATCGCTGCACACCAGGCCTCCCTGTCCATCAGCAACTCCCAGAGTTCACTCAAACTCATGTGCATTGAGTCGGTGATGCCATCCAGCCATCTCATCCTCTGTCGTCCCCTTCTCCGCCTACCCCCAATCCCTCCCAGCATCAGGGTCTTTTCCAATGAGTCAACTCTTCGCATGAGGTGGCCAAAGTACTGGAGTTTCAGCCTCAGCATCAGTCCTTCCAATGAACATGCAGGACTGGTCTCCTTTAGGATGGACTGGTTGGATCTCCTTGCAGTCCAAGGGACTCTCAAGAGTCTTCTCCAACACCACAGTTCAAAAGCATTAATTCTTCAGCGCTCAGCCTTCTTCACAGTCCAACTCTCACATCCATACATGACCACAGGAAAAACCATAGCCTTGACTAGACGGACCTTTGTTGGCAAAGTAATATCTCTGCTTTTGAATATGCTATCTAGGTTGGTCATAACTTTCCTTCCAAGGAGTAAACGTCTTTTAATTTCATGGCTGCAATCACCATCTGCAGTGATTTTGGAGCCCAGAAGAAGAAAGTCTGACACTGTTTCCACTGTTTCCCCATCTATTTCCCATGAAGTGATGGGATCAGATGCCATGATCTTCGTTTTCTGAATGTTGAGCTTTAAGCCAACTTTTTCACTCTCCTCTTTCACTTTCATCAAGTGTTCTCCAAAACCTACCTACAATTCAGAGAATATACTGGAAGACAGTTGGCATGAACTAGCTACCGTGTATACAAAACCATCTGGTGGAAGCTGAATAAACCACAATTAGCATAAAGTGAAAATAGATGCTACATTTCTCAAAAACATCTGTGGACTCTTTCCTTTCTGAATTCAAAGTTATGAATAAAGTATCTTTATAGATATATTATTTTAAATATTTCCAGTATTACCAACCATTCTCTATGAGTCCAGCCATCTGGTAACATGGACGTTTAAGTCCCTGGTGGCTCATATGGTAAAGAATCGGCCTACAATGCAGGAGATCCAGGTTTGATCCCTGGGTCAGGAAGATCCCCTGGAGAAGTGAATAGCTACCCACTCCAGTATTCTGGCTTTGAGAATTCCATGGACAGAGGAGCCTGGCCAGCTGCCTGTCCATGGGGTCACAAAGAGTTGGATATGACTGAATGACTAACACTTTCACTTTCCTTGATTATTTACTACATTCTTATCTTTCCTTATATGCAATGATGCATCTTCAATTTACACTGATTTCCTAAATATTTTCTCTAAATTTTCTAAATATTTTAATACATATACTCTCAATATCCAGGCTTCCTTCTTCTCAGTTTTTTCCAGATTAGTTTTGTTGTTGAAGTTTTTCAAAAGGACAGGTACAAAGAAATACCCAACCTACCAGAAGTAACACACAGAGGAAAATTAGACAACCAAAGTTGATAAGACATGACTTATACTCAAAGTATGATCAGAATGCTTGCCTTGTCAAAACAGAGCCTCACTTTATATTTTTCTAATTGTCCAATTTCTTAATGATAATGATGAAATTTTAGAAAGTTTTCTTGAACTACAGTAAACAATATGGAGACATGAAGACAGAATTGTAATAAGGTCAAATTAATAACAGAACAGATATCACATGTGAGAATGATTATTCAGATGAACGATGACCATTCTTTTGGGAAAACATCTTAGGAAAGATACATTTTGTGGATACAGTCTTTTTACACTCATAGCCTTCCTCTTACACTTATTATGGAGCTACACATTTAAAAAATTTCTTTATGAATGTGAGAAGGGAAAAAATCAGGACAATAAAAAATGTTAAGGATAGTCTGCTTTGGTTTCTATAAAGTTGAGAATAAAACAAGAGTAGGAAATATAAAGGAACTCAATGAACATTCAGATCAGATCAGATCAGATCAGTCGCTCAGTCGTGTTCGACTCTTTGCGACCCCATGAATCGCAGCACGCCAGGCCTCCCTGTCCATCACCAACTCCCGGAGTTCACTCAGACTCACGTCCATTGAGTCAGTGATGCCATCCAGCCATCTCATCCTCTGTTGTCCCCTTCTCCTCCTGCCCCCAATCGCTCCCAACATTACCTAGTTTAACTCTGTGCTGAGACATTTTTATGTATTAAAATTAGCAATGGGTAAACTATTAAAAATAACCTGACTCCTTGTAATGTGCACTGACTTCACTTTTTTAAAAAGTATAATCCAATGAATTTAAAAATTACTTACTATTATAACTTTTACTTTTATATTTCTGCAAATAAGTCTAGTTATAACTAGAAATAAAATTTTATTTAGTTTTCCCAAATATCCCTCACATTGGCATAAACTTGTTTGCCTCATACCCAGTAGGTTTTGAAACTGAAGATTCTTGAATAAAATGTTGCTGGATTAATCATGGTCCTTAAGTGTCCTAACAGGACTCTCCATAATGCTAAAAAAACATGATATTTAATCTAAAATTCAAAGTACCACATCTTTCTAGTGCCTTTTCTGACTACTAAAATGAAAAGCACTTACATGTCAAAATCAGAGCTTTGCTTCAACAAAAATTATCAAGAAAATCATACAGTCCTAATCCATCAAAATGCCATTTTCCTGGTAAATGAGAATTCCCTGACATATAACCCTACCACAATAGCACACTGATTCTCAGTGTATCCTACATAGCAGTGCTCCTGGCATATGTCTGACATAAATCAACACAGAAATAACTTTTAAAACTTGATGTACAAAAATTTGTATCTGGAAGAGAATATATTTATGCCTGCAGAATATCATTCAACACTGCTCATCCAGGACTTTGACCCTACTGTTAAAAAAAAAAAAAAGTTCTTTGTACTTGCCTTCTATCTAGGAAACCAAACAAGTCTCTTAAAGAAATGAGTTCATTTGTAGGGGGGTGGGGGGTTGGTGGGAAATGCCATGTTTACAGAAATAATAGTGATGTCTGGTTTTAAAAACAGGACAGTATATCTTGGAAGGATATGTTTTGCAAAGATCCTTTTGTATTGTTTTTGCTTGTGTCAAAGGAACGATTAGAGCCCCAGTAAATGGGAACTTCCCAGAGTAGGCTAAATAGAAGGCCAACAGCTCACATATGGCTTGCAGCTTGGGGGAGTTTCTCTCAATGTTCTGCCAGAGATGGGACTGCCCAAATGCTTTCTCGCGTAAGTCCTAAGTCGTAAACCGCATCCTCCTAGTCCAGCCATGCCGAAACTGGACCCAAGGGGATACAGAGTCTTGGCTGATGGGAAACAATGACTGCTTCCTAAGGAAGCCACAGCTGCTTTCCTGAGAGACACCCAGATGCCTGAATTTTTCCTTACTTTCCATTTCTGACTACCTGTTCTGGCAACAGTTCCAACAAAGGGTGAGGCAGGCAGCAGGCACCCAGCTGTTTTCAATAAGCCTTGGCAATGTAGGGACTGATTACATAAACACTACAAGCATTCAAAGAGCATATTTTCTAGCTTTTAAGCTATAATAAAAATGGTGTGCGCCTGTACAAAAACCCTACATCTTCTCTGCTCCAAATAGTGATAATGACAACAGCAATGCTGATGATAAGGATAATACTAATAATGGCTTTAATTATGAAAGCAAGGATTATTAGAGGAAACATGATAACATGAGCTGCTGGGAAACAGTTCAAATTATACAGAGAGAATTGGAAGGATGTGAAATTTCCACATTACGGGGTTGGTCAACGTTTCTTTATGAAACAGCAAGGTCAAAATGTGCACTCAATTCACTTGATTTCTTAGTTTTTCCCACAATCCTGGGCAAAAAACAATCAGATGTTGCATTATCACATAGGGTTCTCTTTATTTTACTATCAGGTCCAAAGACCAAGAGAAGATGTTGATTTACATTTTAATTAAGATGAATTTTTCTGGCTTAAAAAGTATAAATATAAATCTACTTCTTGGATTTGACAGTTGAAAACTGAAAGGTTTAAATAACTCACTCATGCCTATAGTTCACATATACAGGCTTATTATTTTTTAATTGTTTTCTATATTTGAAATATTAGATCAAGAATCTATATGAACAATGTAAGAAGTGAATTGGAGTTTCAGTAATCTATATTTCTACATGACTGCTCAATTTCCTGTACAAAAAAGTGATATCCCTGTTCCAAAGAACAGAATTGCATTAAACTTTTTTACCTTATACATTACTCATTTATTCTTACCTCATTAAGTCACAAAAATGAATGTTTGGCTAGGCCCATTCTCTTCAATATATCTATTGTTCTAGCCATAATTTTCTTACCTCCAAGATGTACTACATATTCTTTGATATGTATTTTAAATTGGACTCTTTCATAGAACAAATGATACAGAATAAAAACAACAGAGGGAATGTTTTTCAAATTGTTCTAGAAAAAAGTTTTGGACAGAGTGATCAATTGCAAACCCCAAAACAAAGCTACTGACAGGAAATCTGAATATCAGGTATGAATGAGTGGAGGCTAAGAGTGATAAACCACATACACATTGGAATTAACTTGGGACAAAAGTGACCTTAGTCAAACCGGAACTCTGGAAAAAGAATAAGAAGATTGGGTTGTCTCAACACAAATTATTTTACCCCAGAGATTACTTAGAATTTCAGTTTCTGCCTCTATAAAATGGGAAGAATAGTGTCCCTACTTTTCATAAGATTATGGTGAATACTGACTCATTTTCTCTAAAATTTAAAGCTATATAAAGATACAAGATGACTAAAGTATGTTAACTTTTGTGCTAAAAAGATTCAATAAATTAAAAGTGAAAACTGAGGGAAAGATAAGGAGATATAAATAATAGGCAGAATTTGGAACATTACAGATTTTATAAATGCCAGCTCTGTGTCATTGATGGTCATAGTTAAAATGATGCTTTTAAAACTTGCATATAATAACTGCAAGTAGAGTAGGATTTCAGTGGGTAAGTACAATATAGATTGATCATTGTCTGGAGTATTTCCATTATGTTTCTCATCCTGTAAGAGCATGGAAGTTCTATGTTCCTGATGAATTTTCATAACGCCAACCTTCTGAACTACATCTTTTAATGTCTTAAAGTGTCCTTAATTCTTTATTTAAAAGTATGGAAAAGATAATAACTTTTAACAATCCTCCATTCCACACCTACTGCCAAACTACTGTTTTGATCTCTCATGTTACATTAAATTTCCTTTGCATAGCTAAAACTGTGTTAAAATAGTTGGCTTTTTATAGAGATGCTACCCAGAGGGATTATGGGTAATATAATGGAAAATGTTTTTCTAAAAATTCCACAATAAATAACTAATTCCATAATGGTGGTATTTCTTAAAATACTTATTTTTGAGAAATGTTCAAAGATTATTTATTTAGTGCTAGGTGTGGCATCCATAAAAAATAATAGCATGAGTCCTAGTTCAAAAGTGAATGTCCATATAAAAAAATTACATTGAATCTGTCCCGATTGGGTACCATACAGTTCATGAATATTTATCACACTCTTGTTTTATGCCAGGCATATCACTGCTGACAGAACTCACTGGTGAGCAGTATAGTCCCTGAATTCATTCAACTTAGAACTTCATAGTTTTTCATGAACATACTTATAAAAGACTGGTGTATATATGTGTATATATATATGTCCATATCCCTGGAGGAGAAAATGTTAACCCACTCCAGTGTTCTTGCATGGATAATCCCATGGACAGAGGAGCCTGGTACTACAGTCTGTAGGGTCACAAAGAGTTGGACACAATTGACTGGCTGAGCATATATATATATATATATATATATGATGTGTTTGTGTGTGTGTGTATATATGCATATCAGAGATCAAATTGCTAACATCCGCTGGATCATAGAAAAAGCAAGAGAGTTCCAGAAAAACATCTATTTCTGCTTTATTGACTATGCCAAAGCCTTTGACTGTGTGGATCACAATAAACTGTGGAAAATTCTTCAAGAGATGGGAATACCAGACCACCTGATCTGCCTCTTGAGAAATTTGTATGCAGGTCAGGAAGCAACAGTTAGAACTGGACATGGAACAACAGACTGGTTCCAAATAGGAAAAGGAGTTCGTCAAGGCTGTATATTGTCACCCTGTTTATTTAACTTCTATGCAGAGTACATCATGAGAAACGCTGGACTGGAAGAAACACAAGCTGGAATCAAGATTGCCAGGAGAAATATCAATAACCTCAGATATGCAGATGACACCACCCTTATGGCAGAAAGTGAAGAGGAACTCAAAAGCCTCTCGATGAAAGTGAAAGTGGAGAGTGAAAAAGTTGGCTTAAAGCTCAACATTCAGAAAACGAAGATCACGGCATCTGGTCCCATCACTGCATGGGAAATAGATGGGGAAACAGTGGAAACAGTGTCAGACTTTATTTTTCAGGGCTCCAAAATCACTACAGATGGTGACTGCAGCCATGAAATTAAAAGACGCTTCCTCCTTGGAAGGAAAGTTATGACCAACCTAGATAGCATATTCAAAAGCAGAGACATTACTTTGCCAACAAAGGTTCGTCTAGTCAAGGCTATGATTTTTCCTGTGGTCATGTATGGATATGAGAGTTGGACTGTGAAGAAGGCTGAGCGCCGAAGAATTGATGCTTTTGAAGGGTGGTGTTGGAGAAGACTCTTGCGAGTCCCTTGGACTGCAAGGAGATCCAACCAGTCCATTCTGAAGGAGATCAGCCCTGGGATTTCTTTGGAGGGAATGATGCTAAAGCAGAAACTGCAGTACTTTGGCCACCTCATGTGAAGAGTTGACTCATTGGAAAAGACTCTGATGCTGGGAGGGATTGGGGGCAGGAGGAGAAGGGGACGACAGAGGATGAGATGGCTGGATGGCATCACCGACTCGATGGATGTGAGTCTGAGTGAACTCTGGGAGTTGGTGATGGACAGGGAGTCCTGGCATGCTGCGATTCATGGGGTCACAAAGAGTTGGACATGACTGAGCGACTGATCTGATCTGATGTTGTTTATAAATCTTCAGGTCAAATTTTCTTCACAATAATGAAGTTAAATATAAAATAAAAATGATTTACTAAAGCAAGGTCAATCACAGAGTTATGTTAACTCACTCACTGTACAAGTTTTTAATGCTGGTATGCCTAAGTAGCTTCACCTGAAGAGTGTGGATAATCTTTCAGTTACTGGAGTAATTAAATTAATGTTCAGTTCAGTTCAGTCCAGTCGCTCAGTCGTGTCCGACTCTGCGACCCCATGAATCGCAGCACGCCAGGCCTCCCTGTCCATCACAAACTCCCGGAGTTCACTCAAACTCACATCCATCGAGTCGGTGATGCCATCCAGCCATTTCATCCTCTGTTGTCCCCTTCTCCTCCTGCCCCCAATCCCTCCCAGCATCAGAGTCTTTTCCAATGAGTGAACTCTTTGCATGAGGTGGCCAAAGTACTAGAGTTTCAGTTTTAGCATCATTCCTTCCAAAGAAGACCCAGGGCTGATCTCCTTTAGAATGGACTGGTTGGATCTCCTTGCAGTCCAAGGGACTCTCAAGAGTCTTCTTCAACACCACAGTTCAAAAGCATCAATTCTTCGGTGCTCAGCTTTCTTCACAGTCCAACTCTCACATCCATATATGACCACTGGAAAAACCATAGTCTTGAGTAGACAGACCTTTCTTGGCAAAGTAATGTCTCTACTTTTGAATATGCTATCTAGGTTGGTCATAACTTTCCTTCCAAGGAGTAAGTGTCTTTTAATTTCATGGCTGCAGTCACCATCTGCAGTGATTCTGGAGCTCAAAAAATAAAGTCTGACACTGTTTCCACTGTTTCCCCATCTATTTCCCATGAAGTGATGGGACCAGATACCATGATCTTCTTTTTCTGAATGTTGAACTTTAAGCCAACCTTTTCACTCTCCTCTTTCTCTTTCATCAAAAGGCTCTTTAGTTCTTCACTTTCTGCTATAAGGGTGGTGTCATCTTGATATCTGAGGTTATTGATATTTCTCCTGGCAATCTTGATTCCAGCTTGTGCTTCTTCCTGCCCAGCGTTTCTCATGATGTACTCTGCATATAAGTTGACGTACTCCTTTTCCTATTTGGAACCAGTCTGTTGTTCCATGACCAGTTCTAACTGTTGCTTCCTGACCTGCATATAGGTTTCTCAAGAGGCAGGTCAGGTGGTCTGGTATTCCCATCTTTTTCAGAATTTTCCACAGTTAATATAACATTATTACAATGTTTCATATGTGCAAATGCTTCAACAAATGTCAATAGTTTAGTTGATGTTATTGATTTGTTATTGTCACTATTGATGTTTCTGCTGCTGCTCAGCCATGTCTGACTCTTTGCGACACCCTGGCAAGGCTCTTCTGTCCATGGAATATTCCAGGCAAGAGGTGGTTACTGTTTCCTCCTCCAGGGGGTCTTCCTGACCCAGGGACTGACCTGTATCTCCTGCAGTGCAGGCGGATTAATGTTTTCGAAAGTTTGTTTGAAAATACAGCATAACGGTTATTCCCCCTCATTATATTTATCTTTATAATTTTTTACTTAAATCATTATCTGTGTATTCTAAGACATATAAAAACAAAATTTCTTTTCAAAGAAAAGATAAAACTATAAATTATAATTTTTACTTCTTTCATTCCAGTGGATCTTCTTATCCATTCACCTTAGAAAACTCTATCATAAGGATAAAGAGTCTTCAAAGTAGCAAAGTTTGATGCCCTGGGAAAAACAAAGGTTTTTGAGAGCACTGAAACTTGGGTTCTTGTCCTTTCTGTCATAAAATGGTTGAGTCATTTTATTTTCTCAGGATATCTGTTTCTTTAGTTTCTTTTTCTGTTCAAGACAGAGTAAAAATAGAAAATCTCTAAAGTCTATTCTTAGTTCTATTACCTGAAAAATAATAGAATTAACCAAGACAATATTATAATGGTAGAAAGTTTCCAGAATAGTTCCCCCAAATATTTAAATTTATAATAAAAAGAACACAATATTTCTTCATCTTGCCCTAATTTACTGCCACAGTAAGGTAATTGAAATAACAGCAGAAATGACAGGGGGGGAAAAAAAAAACTTAAAAAAAATCATTCTTTACACATGTGGAATATGTGAATAGACTGGCAAAGAATGGGAAACATGATTCCCAAATCGTGCATTTCTAAATATCAAGATCCCTAAGCTTCTTCCTGGATATAAGCTGACTTTCTGGCACTCTGTTGCCTGAAATTTAGAAAGTTAAGACCTGCTATATTCATCTTTGAAAAAATAACTTAGCGGATATCATCAAAAAGGTACAGAGAAGTGGCCGCAGCAGTGATTCTTAGAAAAATTTGCAGAGGCATATACTGAAATAAAAACAAGTAACGGACAACTTTGAAAGCTATTGGTAAATGATGAGTTTTAAGGACAACAGTAATTTCAGAGGTAAAATACTTTGCCTGTTTGTGTGTATAGTCCAAGAAATAACAATCATATTTCAGGAAAGCTGAGGTGGGGGAAGAAATAAAGTTTCACCATTAATGGTGAAGTTACTAAATGAAGCTTTCAAAACTTTTAGTTTTAACCTAGTCCATAATTCAGGGTCAATTGTTTCTCCAGTGAGAAAGAAAGATGAGAAGGGATAGGGGAAGAGAGATTATTACTTGAATTCGTTAAAACTGATGAATGGATACAGAAATTGTGGTACACATATACAATGGAATCTCAGAAAGAACACATTTAAGTCAGTCCTAATGAGGTGGATGAACCTAGAGTTTATTATAAAGAGTGAAGTAAGTCAGAAAGACAAATATTGTATATTAACACATGCATATGGAATCGAGAAGGATGGTACTGTTGAACATATCTGCAGGGCAGCAATGGAGAAACAGACATAGAGAACAGATTTGTGGAAGGAGAAGGAGAGAGTGGGACAAATTGAGAGAGTAGCATGGAACCATATACATTATTATATGTGAAATAGATAGCAAGTGGAAATTTGCTGTGTGACCCAGGGAACTGAACCCAGTGCTCTGACAACCTAGAGGGGTAGGATGGGGTGGGAAGGTTCAGGAGGGAGGAGACATATGTGTACCTGTGCCTAATTCATGTTGATGTATGGCAGAGATCAACACAATATTGTAAAGCAATTATCCTCCAATAAAAAAGAAAAGAAAAAAAATCACCAATATTATAAAAATTCTGGGGGAAATTTATAACCAATATAAGATATTGAATAAAGGAATAAATATACTCTAGTACAGGATGAGTTTTCAGAAAGAATCTTTGTAGCTATAAATGTGTTTATAATTATGCCAAAAGGTATATTTTCTGGATTCTGGGGAAATGTGTTAATAATTTTCATAAATAAGTAAAGGCAAGTAGAACCTCTTTGGTTAGCTTCTGAAGTTAGCACGTGCAACAAAAGTTGTACAGAGTTTAAAATTACCCTAGAAATTCCCTTAAATTACCCATAGAGTATAATATACATGGTTTTATGTAAACAAACCCTTTATGGTAATTCCTTCACACACTCAAGTTTGAGAACCCTTGTGCTACTGAAGAGAGTAATCAAAGGAAAATATGTAAATGTCTGATCATTTAAACCAATCTTGCCTTTTGATTAAGTGGAAAACTTAGTCAGAAAAAAGAAAAGAAAAGAAAGGACAAGAGGGATGGAAGGAAAAAGGAAATGGATAATAAGCTCTAAACTGTTTCTGGTTATGTGTAAAGTTTATTCCTTTTTAACACTGAATCTCTACTACTCTAGTAATACATGTTACATGAATGTGTTTACTTTTGTGAGGGTCAAACAAATATATTGGAGTTCATCTAGGATTCAGCACTGAATTCCAAATTCTGAGAGCAGCACACACGCACATATGATGTTACTCATCTTTACCTTGATATGCAGGGGAATATTTAGCTTGACTTCTTTGCCATAAAAAATTTTGTTTTAAAATGATATTTTAACTGCTGGCTCAGATAGTAAAGAATCTGCCTGCAGTGCAAGAGACCTGGGTGTGATCCCTGGGTCAGGAAGCTCGCCTGGAGAAGGGAATGGAAACCCACCCCGGTATTCTTGCCTGGAGTATCCCATGGACAGAGGAGGCTGGTGGGCTACAGTCACAGGGATTTGTACATGACTGAGCAATGAACACTTTAACTGCCCGCAGCTTTTAGCGTTCATTGCTGTTTCTACCTGCAGCTTTGACAGCAGTGATCATTTAAGGCCTATGCAGGCAGAAGCTTTATTTCAAATGTTCACATGAATAAATCCAATTCAAATTCTGTCACAGTGTGACATGTATCCACTCTCTGTTATGAGTTAACTAATTTTAGGATGGAATATTATCTTTTTCTTTACCTAGTTATGATCTTCTACATTAAACCAGTCTATCACAGAGTACTTAGCATAGGGATTTCCCTTGTTATAAAGCTGGAATTATACAGATAAACTTTACAGAAGCTCATGATGAGATGACTTCTCATGACCCTTGAAAACTGCACCAGGATGAATATGGACAGAAGTGCATTATAATTGACTGAATTGTTCTATGTTGTTATCAGTAGAAAACACATATATTCAGAAATGTTACTTTGCTTTCTTTTTCCCTTTTGCTCTTTCTTTTTTTCTTTGCTGTGGTGACGTTGAGCTACAAGCTCCCACAGGACCTGAAGTCTCAACACAGCTTGGGTTGCGGACTGGATTTCTCCCACATGAGTTTGGTGGCCGGGTCAGTCAGAATGATATTAGTACATTTAATTTTCAAAACACACAGTGGAACAGATGTGTTTTATAGGGACTGCAAAATGAAGTTCAGAAATAAGGGGGCCTGGGTAATGTTCCGGTACAATATGGTAAGAGATCACGGTATGAAACTAATTCCTGCCGATAATCATAACTCGTCTCTGTGAAAACTAGCTTATAATATTTGTGTATAGAACTGTGGAGACTATCAAGGCTACCAAGATTTAAAACAGTGCAGCAGGAGCTCCAGAACTTTATGTAAATTAACCCCACAACATGGAACACATTAACTTGAGGGTTTCAGGAATTTGGAACTCAGAATGCTTGGGATGTGGGTTTAATTGAAACACAGTCTTATGACAATCAGTTTTTCTCTGGAGACGGGATTTTTTTCAAGGTGCATGCAAATGTATAATTGGGCATTGACATATTACATCATAGTGATACATTTTAAACAACCCATATCTGCTTCACAGTATTTATTCCACTAAAATACCACTGGATATTTAAAGATTCCTCCTTTCGAGTCCAACCATCTGAATAAATGAACAGTACACGGAGGTGAGCCAGTCAACTCTCAGACGGGGCCAGGCCTCAAAGACTCACACATACACAAAGCAGTTCTTCTGGAAAAAATGTTTCTGGGTTTTCAACATAAATCAGGGTCAACACATAATACAATCATGCTCTAGTACATTTAGAAGCTGGAAAACAGTCTAACTAGGCCAGTGATGCTTCCAGCAAACCTTCAGGCCAAATAGCAATCAGAGAATTCATGGCTTTGTGCTCAAACCTCATCTCTGTTCAAGTCCATGAAGGGGTTGCCTGTTCTCATAGGGAAATTTTAAAGGGGAGTTAAAAAACTAAACTTTCTCCATGGCTATGATTTTAACGGATTTCTTTTTCTCTTATTCTTTTCCTTTCCTTTTCATTTCTTTTTTTCAAGTGTAGCCACAAATGTACAGATCTACTTGTGAGTAATACTAAATTCCAGCAGTCTTGATTTTCATACCATAACAATTATATTTTTTATGGTAAAGGAATAAGCCAAACCTTCTGACTGAAATTCTATATGTATTACATATAAATAGGAATAAGATGAAATAAAATATAAAATTTTATAATTGTAAAAAGTTAGTCTAACAATATAAATTTGGTCAAATTGTACATTGGATTAAAAATACGTCAGATGAAATCAAGTATACTATTGTTTGCTGCTGCTCCGTCACTCAGTTGTGTCTGACTCTTTGTGATCCTGTAGACTGTAGCCCACCAGGCTCCCCTGTCCATGGGATTCTCCAGGCAAGAATACAGGAGTGGGTTGCCATTTCCTTCTCCAGGAGATCTTTCTGACCCAGGAATCGAACCCATGTCTCCTGCAGCTCCTATACTGCAGGCAGATACTTTACCACTGAGCCACCAGAGAAGCCCATAATATTGTTTATGTTCTTTTTATATAAAACATAAAACTAAGAGTTACTTATTGCATGGCAGAGTTGGAAGTTCCAGGATCAACACACTAATACACATCTATAGAGCATGCATTACATCCCTAGTACCTACCTAGGAATGCAACGCATGCTCTATAGGTACTAGAACTAAAGTGAGAGTGAAATAAGATAAAACAACATAATCCAACAATCCCGCTTCCAGCTATAGATCATATCAAAGGAAATGAAATAATTATCTCAGAAAGATACCTGCACGCCCCTGTTCACTGTAGCCTCCCAGTAGCCAAGATATGGAAATAATCTAAATGCTCATTGACAGAAGAATGGATAAAGAAAATATGATAAATTATTCACCCAAAACTTTGAGAAACTCCTACTACTTGTGACAACATGTATGGATACATCCTGAAGGTATTACGCTAATTGAAATGTCAGACACAGAAAGACCAATATTGCATGATATCACTTACATGTGGAACCTGAGAAAAAAGAAAGGAAGTTGAACTGAAAGAAAAATAGAATAAAAATGTGGTTGCCAGTAGTAGGTGGGTTAGAATGAACAAGGAGATGTTAGTGAAAGGGTACAAACTCACAGGTACAAGATGAATAAGATCTGAGGATCTAATGTGTAACTTAGTGACTATAGTTGATAACTATGTAACCATATATACCAAATAACACTGTACTGTATAAACGAAACTGGTTAATAGAGTAGAACTCAACTATCCATGGGGATGGTTATGGTAATGAATTTGATAGGGGACTTCTCTCACATTGCATACATACAGCAACTCTGTGTGTACACTTTAAATATCTTACAATGTTGTCAATATACCTCAAAATAACTGAAAAAATAAACTAAAATTTTTTGTTTTAAGTTTGGTTAGTGTTAAATCATGGATTTTTTTCATATTTCTGAAAAATTATAGCTTACAAGTATTTTTTAACTAAAAAGAGGGAGCTAATGAGACCCATGAATGTTCAGGATAAGTTCAAAGTAGAAATGATGTTCCCCTGGGCGAGCAGTGGACTGGACTTGGGGTGGAGAGAAAGAGAAGTAACACAATTGAAACGAGGGGTCCACGGTCACCCTTGCTGTAGAGGGAGCTAGCCTCACTCTCTTTGAATTTATTTGAGAGTGAAAGAAAACTTGGAAAAGAAGTCCTTCTATAGGGGCTTTTCAAAACCAGACTGAAGAATAGATAATTCATTGGTTGACTTTGTAGGAGAATACCATTACAGAAGTATGAGGTACACAAGATAAACTGAGTAGGAGATCATTCAAATCAGGAAAATCTGGTAGAATCGTGTGTAGTACGAGAAAGACTGATATAGGTTTATTAACTTTTGCTCAAGTTTGATTACATTCATGTATGGGTTATCAATGCAATATTAATCAACTTTCATCAGGCTATTTCTACTCATATGAGATTTGTATTGGACTAGTTAACACAGATCTCTGCACAGAAAATGACAATAGAGGATGCTGTGTGTATTGGGGCCACAAAACACAGTCTGGGAGATCAAGGCGTGTCTTGAAAGAAGGAAATGCCTGGAACATAGTACTTCCTCAACTAACTGTTTATGAAGGAGTGATGGCACGATTGAACAAAATACTCTTTAAACATCAGAGATAAAGAAGAGTTTGCCAGTGGAAAAAGGAAGGGAAAACTGGGGGTCCAGAGACATGAATCCAGGGAGGAAAAAAGACCACTCCCTGAAAGAATTGAGACATTCAGGGAGGTCTAACCCCCAAAGCACAGGAAAAGTGTAGAGAGAGGTAAGGTTTTCCTAAGACAGGGAAGGCAACTGAGGGATTTTCATCATGAAGTGATATGATTATCTTTGTTTTGCAGCATCCGGCTGTGGTGTGGAGGGTAGCGCCTGGCACACTGTGGGAAAGACCTGTTAGGATGCTGTCGCCATAAGCCGATGATGACAGTGGCCAGAACTAGGATAGTTTTGGCTGTGGGGATAGAGAGATAAAATATGGATTTAAAGGATTATATGGGATTTAACTTTGAGAGTGAATGAGTTCCCCAAGGAATCTATACATAAGAAAATATTTTTATACTCTCCTGATAATCCCTTGGCATGCTTTTAGAAACACCAGGCAGTTTATTACTTGTTTCCTAAACACACCCCAGATCTTTCCTGTTGTACTGCTCTCCTCATGCTAACTTCTAATTCTTTTCTCCTCCAAGCCCATTTCTCTAAATCTCACCCATTCTTCAAGATGTGCTTCAGTGTTACTTCCTTCACGGAATCTTCCATAATCTCAGTTTTCAAAAATACAAAATCTGTAACTCCTCTAAACCTCTAGATTTTCCACTTTTGTTTCTTTTATTGCTTTTACTACATATTGCCTGCAGAGCTGGCTATGGAATATCTTATGCAGCTACCCAGAAAAAATATCCAACTCAATCTGTTTCCTTCTAAAGCTTCCTCCTTGGAAGAAAAGTTGTGACCAACCTAGATAGCATATTCAAAAGTAGAGACATTACTTTGCCAACAAAGGTCCGTCTAGTCAAGGCTATGGTTTTTCCTGTGGTCATGTATGGATGTGAGAGTCGGACTGTGAAGAAAGCTGAACGCCGAAGAATTGATGCTTTTGAACTGTGGTATTGGAGAAGACTCTTGCGAGTCCCTTGGACTGCAAGGAGATCCAACCAGTCCATTCTGAAGGAGATCAGCTCTGGGATTTCTTTGGAGGGAATGATGCTGAAGCTGAAACTCCAGTACTTTGGCCACCTCATGTGAAGAATTGACTCATTGGAAAAGACTCTGATGCTGGGAGGGATTGGGGGCAGGAGAAGAGGATGACAGAGGATGAGGTGGCTGGATGGCATCACTGACTCAATGGACATGAATTTGGGTAAACTCCGGGAGTTGTTGATGGACAGGGAGGCCTGGCGTGCTGCGATTCATGGGGTCGCAAAGAGTCGAACACGACTGAGTGACTGAACTGAACTGAACTGAAAGCACTTGATGTACTGTCTTAAGCATACCAAAGTTAGTCTTTACATGTAATACAATACAATTTATGTAATAAATAATATATTGTATCCATCTGGAAGGGCTTCCCTGGTGGCTCAGTCAGTAAACAATCTGCCTGCAATGCGGGAGACCTGGGATTCCATCCCTGGGTTGGGAAGATCCCGTGGAGGAGGGCATGACAACCCACTCTAGTATTCTTGCCTGGAGAATCCCCATGAACAGAGGAGCCTGGCAGCTACAGTCTATTGGGTTGCAAAGATTTGGACATGACTGAGCGAATAAGCACATCGGTCTAGAAATGTTATATTAAGTGTGGATTTGCAACTTATTTCTGTAGAAAATTAACCTCATTTTAAAACTATTAAAGTTTTAGAAGTGATTGCAAAATCCAAGTCTAGAACTCATTATTAATTGATTTCAATGCATGCTCATTATTATTATTATTAACTTCATTATATATGGTTCTTAGTACATGTCCCTTAAAATAAATACAATTAATCTAATTTTCAGTAAAGTAGGTTTCCAAAGTGATCAGTAGGCTTATAATGATGCTATATTTGTTAATGATAGTCATAAATTTTATAAAACAATGAAAACCATAAAAGTATTCAATAAATTTGGTAGAAGAGGAAAAATAAAATCAAGATATGAGAATTTTTCACAATTTGGTTTCCTTTTACATCGCCCAAAGATTAGAAAGAGAGAGAGGCAAATTGGATAAATGTATTTTAAATTTTTCTGAATCAGTGTGCCTCCTTGGTACTGGGCCAATAGAAAATGTAGAAGAATCATTTGGCCCCTATCTGGCTTCTGGATATTGAGGACATGTGTGTCGGATCAGAGTTACAGGGTGATTTCCATGAATCTATTCCAACCCTTTTGGAATTAAAGTCCATCTGTCAGTTCCTTGAGCCAGAGCTCAGCTTTTTAAAGTCATCTATCAAAACTCTGGAAACTGGCTGATAATGCTGACTTCTGCAGAGGTGACTTTCATGAACTAACTCTACCTACATCATAATCACAGAAAGAGAGGGGAAAAAATGACATGGTTTTTTAAAAAATTGCTCCTGGCTTTTTTCTTTGAATTCTTTATTTCCCTCGCTGAGACAAAGGGCAAATGGTGGCAACCATATGCATAATTCTCTTTCCCCCTGAAAAATCAAATACAGAGTCTTGATTTCTCAGCAGTCAAGTCTGATATTTTTTCATCTTTCTGATGAGCTGGATATACTACTTTGCTTTTGTTTGCAGACATAATGGAAATAAACTGTAGAATTCCTTTTAAAGAGAATAAACACATGGGAGTGCTTTTGAAAAAAACTATTGTGTGGTTGAATGCTAAACATGCCACTCATAAAATTAAATTTAAAATTTGCTTCCTTCAAGGAACACCCACTTACTCTCCTGGAGAAAAACTCAACATAAGGAACACAGTATTATCTCTCTTCCAATATCCATCAATTACCCTGTTATTGCTAGACGCATGTTATGCAGTTTATCAATTTCATAACAGTTTCTATCAATTTAAAAGTCAAAAATTCTTAATGTTAATATAGCATGACATTCTTTACCTTCAAATTATCTCAAAATTTACAAAGAAGATACAGAAAACTTAAATAATGATTTTCTGATTAGATATTCCATTTGGAGAATAAAATCTTTAATCTTCCCCATCATGGTTCTTTGAAATATTTTGGTCTGAAATGCTATCTTTGGAGGAGAAGGCTAGATGTAAGCTTCAAATTGGTCTACTTTGCTATGGTTCATTCACTCTATTAAAGCATTTTGGAATGAACAGTGTTTCTGTTATGAACACAATTATTCTGGGCAGTATCTGATAACAGTAGTTTGGTGTGGTTACTCACAATTTGGTGATCAATTTAACCAACTAGTTTACAGATCTCTGAAATGCAGCCTCAATTTTGATTCTGGAAATCAGACAGCAAACTTAGACAAAGGCTAAAAATATTTTAAAAATAAAACAGAGGAAAAGAAAGAAAATGTGTGTGTGTATGAGAGAGAAACAGAGAGATAGTGTACGAATGAATGGAGATTTGGTGATTTTTAACATTCACCCAAATATTCCCTTAAAGCCAGAGCCTTTTTCTGTGTAAGCCCCCTTCTGCAACTTATTTGACTAATGATTAGAAATGTTCAGCAGTTACTAACAACCCTACTGGGATATTTGGTTACAGAGCAAATTGCTACATCTACCAACTTATCCTTTAATTTGTTTAAATAAATAATAAACTTTCCACATCTTCTTAATAATGAAAATTTAAACCTACAAAAATGGAAACAATATACCACAGGCATCTCTATATCTTACACTTGGCCGTATATATTTTCTTTCCTGTCTATCCTCCTCCCTCTTTCTAAACACTTTTTACCATTTGAAATTGCAATAGCAATAAATCTTACACCTATATACTTTAGTATGTGTTTCCTAGAAACAAGGACTTTGTTCTACATAATTACAAAACTATCGCCACATGCAAAGAATTTAAACTGATAAAATAATTATAATATGCATTCATAGTTCTTCAAATATCTCCAAATATGCGTGTGTATGTATGCATGTACATGGATTCATGTAAATCCAAGACATACTCAGAAAATCAAGCATTGTATTTAAATTTTATCAGATCAGATCAGTCGCTCAGTCCTGTCCGACTCTTTGCGACCCCATGAATCGCAGCACGCCAGACCTCCCCGTCCATCACCAACTCCCAGAGTTCACTGAGACTCACGTCCATCGAGTCAGTGATGCCATCCAGCCATCTCATCCTCTGTCGTCCCCTTCTCCTCCTGCCCCTGATCCCTCCCAGCATCAGAGTCTTTTCCAATGAGTCAACTCTTTGCATGAGGTGGCCAAAGTACTGGAGTTTCAGCTTTAGCATCATTCCCTCCAAAGAAATCCCAGGGCTGATCTCCTTCAGAATGGACTGGTTGGATCTCCTTGCAGTCCAAGGGACTCGCAAGAGTCTTCTCCAACACCACAGTTCAAAAGCATTAATTCTTCAGCGCTCAGCCTTCTTCACAGTCCAACTCTCATATCCATACATGACCACAGGAAAAACCATAGCCTTGACTAGACGGACCTTTGTTGGCAAAGTAATGTCTCTGCTTTTGAATATGCTATCTAGGTTGGTCATAACTTTCCTTCCAAGGAGTAAGCGTCTTTTAATTTCATGGCTGCAGTCACCATCTGTAGTGATTTTGGAGCCCAGAAAAAGAAAGTCTGACACTGTTTCCACTGTTTCCCCATCTATTTCCCATGAAGTGGTGGGACCAGATGCCATGATCTTCGTTTTCTGAATGTTGAGCTTTAAGCCAACTTTTTCAGTCTCCACTTTCACTTTCATCAAGAAGCTTTTGAGTTCCTCTTCACTTTCTGCCATAAGGGTGGTGTCATCTGCATATCTGAGGTTATTGATATTTCTCCTGGCAATCTTGATTCCAGCTTGTGTTTCTTCCAGTCCAGCGTTTCTCATGATGTACTCTGCATAGAAGTTAAATAAACAGGGTGACAATATACAGCCTTGAGGAACTCCTTTTCCTACTTGGAACCAGTCTGTTGTTCTATGTCCAGTTCTAACTGTTGCTTCCTCACCTGCATACAAATTTCTCAAGAGGCAGATCAGGTGGTCTGGTATTCCCATCTCTTTCAGAATTTTCCACAGTTTATTGTGATCCACACAGTCAGAGGCTTTGACATAGTCAATAAAGCAGAAATAGATGTTTTTCTGGAACTCTCTTGCTTTTTCTATGATCCAGGGGATGTTGGCAATTTGATCTGTGGTTCCTCTGCCTTTTCTAACACCAGTTCGAACATCAGGAAGTTCACGGTTCACATATTGCTGAAGCCTGGCTTGGAGAATTTTGAGCATTACTTTACTAGCGTGTGAGATGAGTGCAATTGTGTGGTAGTTTGAGCATTCTTTGGCATTGCCTTTCTTTGGGATTGGAATGAAAACTGACCTTTTCCAGTCCTGTGGCCATTGCTGAGTTTTCCAAATTTACTGGCATATTGAGTGCAGCACTTTCACAGCATCATCTTTCACGATTTGGAATAGCTCAACTGGAATTCCATCACCTCCACTAGCTTTGTTCGTAGTGATGCTTTCTAAGGCCCACTTGACTTCACATTCCAGGATGTCTGGCTCTAGGTGAGTGATCACACCATCGTGATTATCTGGGTCATGAAGATCTTTTTTGCACAGTTCTTCTGTGTATTCTTGCCATCTCTTCTTAATATCTTCTGCTTCTGTTAGGTCCATACCATTTCTGTCCTTTATCGAGCCCATCTTTGCATGAAATGTTCCTTTGGTATCTCTGATTTTCTTGAAGAGATCCCTAGTCTTTCCCATTCCGTTGCTTTCCTCTATTTCTTTGCATTGTTCGCTGAGGAAGGCTTTCTTATCTCTTCTTGCTATTCTTTGGAACTCTGCATTCAGATGTTTATATCTTTCCTTTTCTCCTTTGCTTTTCACTTCTCTTCTTTTCACAGCCATCTGTAAGGTCTCCCCAGATAGACATTTCACTTTTTGCATTTCTTTTCCATGGGGATGGTCTCGATCCCTGTCTCCTGTACAATGTCACGAACCTCATTCCATAGTTCATCAGGCATTCCATCTATCAGATCTAGGCCCTTAAATCTATTTCTCACTTCCACTGTATAATCATAAGGGATTTGATTTAGGTCATACCTGAATGGTCTAGTGGTTTTCCCTACTTTCTTCAATTTAAGTCAGAATTTGGCAATAAGGAGTTCATGGTCTGAGCCACAGTCAGCTCCTGGTCTTGTTTTTGCTGACTGTATAGATCTTCTCCATCTTTGGCTGCAAAGAATATAATCAATCTGATATTGGTGTTGACCATCTGGTTATGTCCATGTATAGAGTCTTCTCTTGTGTTGTTGGAAGAGGGTGTTTGTTATGACCAATGCATTTTCTTGGCAAAACTCTATTAGTCTTTGCCCTGCTTCATTCCGTATTCCAAGGCCAAATTTGCCTGTTACTCCAGGTGTTTCTTGACTTCCTACTTTTGCATTCCAGTCCCCTATAATGAAAAGGACATCTTTTTGGGTTTTATACTTCATTTTAACCACCAACACCACTTTAAGATCTTATGGGCATAGGAGAAGCATAGCAGTTGGCATCTAATAACTTTGCAAACTTTAAATGAATGACCAAATTTTAAAGAAATCATTGAAATTCAATTTCTGCTAAAGCCTAACATATATGAAGAAAATTCAAAATGGCACAGCAATTGGTGTTTCTAATTTGATCACTGTTGTTGTTTGGTTGCCGACTTTGAATGCCACAGACTGTAACCCACCAGGCTCCTCTGTCCATGGGATTTTCCAGGCAAGAATACTAGAGTGGGAATCTTATCATTATCCCTTTCAATTTAGTACCTATATTAAATGTTACTAGAAATGCTGTTGTCTGATATCTAAGACAAAATTCGCAGATAAAAATTTTGATGAACTTATTGCAGTGATATCATTATATGGAAATTCCCCATCATATTTTCAAATAGAATTGACTGTTTTCTTTTAAAAAGATAATTTTCAGGAAAAAAAAAAGTGGATGTCATCTAGATATATGAATGAGCACTTGTTAAGGGTTGAACTCTGAGGAAACCAGGCAGATCTTATAACTGGATCAAAAGATAAAATTAAAAACAGGCACATTTATAAAATATCAAAATGAATGTGCAATAGTATCTAAAATTGATTTTTGTCATGTGAAAGAGGGAGCTAGACAGGACAGAATTTACAAGTCTACAAAAAGAGCTATTTTACCTTGCTGTGAGTTATCTATAATTTATAGAGCTGTAAAATAGCTTCCCTAGAATAACAATCTCATACCTAAAAAAACGTCTTTTCCAAGAGTCTAGACAATGTGTAGTTTTTATTTATTTTTTCTCTATATCTTTTCAAATACCTGCCCTTCCCTATTTAAAACTTATTATAATGATGACTACAATTACCTGCAAAGGAACAGCAATGTTATGGCAACTGAATTATTGAGGTCTGTACTATTAACTGAATCCTGACAAATAAATTATGAATATGCAATTAAACTTTTTATCAGCAGCTTTATAGGGAAATGTGCTAAAAATACGTGCTCTAAGTTACCAGTCCCCAACCTTTTTGGCTCCAAGATCTAGTTTCATGGAAGACAATTTTTCCACGGTTCAAGTCCATGGCTCAGTGTTTGGGGACCCCTACTATAAGCAACCCTGGCGGAAGAAATCATACCTTCATTGAAAAATAACTACTATTTGAAGTATTCTTTTGATGAACCTTTGAAATATAACATTTATTTTCAGACACGTGTCAGGATTATTACATATGGTTAATAAGAATGAAAGGGATCTAAGTCAGAGAGCCACTGTTTTTAAGGAGGTATGATGTTCCTTCTGATCTCCAGGCTTCCAAGGAGTTCTAGAATAGGGGTATAGTAAAAGAGAAAAGGATTTCACAGAGCCACACTGTTCTTTTGAACTATATACCAGATCTTTGCCCTCTATCTTACATCCCTTCCTCATCACCCAATTCCCCTAAAAATCTATACTTGAAGTTTCTCTTCTACTGTTTGAGCACTGCTTTCCTGGTATAACTTTAAGTGATTAGATAGGACTGTTCCTAGGCAATATGACACAGTGGTTGGGTCATGAATAGGCTCAAAGCAGTCAGCAAATTTGGCGGTATTAGAAGCAGGGTTCAATTATATCTTCAAAAGTCCTAAAAATTATTTTGCTTCATATTACATATCTAGTAATATTGGGGTTTACAAACATTAAATTTTGTTTAATAAAAATATACACATGTAGAAATATTAAAAATAGGAATATTATAAAAAATATATATGCTAATCTGAATGATGGAAAAGGCAACCTAATGGTTTTTGTTGAACCTTATTTTTAAGGACAGTTGCTGAGGTTCAGTTCAGTTCAGTTCAATTCAGTTCAGTCGCTCAGTCGTGTCTGACTCTTTGCGACCCCATGAATTGTGGCATGCCAGGTCTCCCTGGCACCCCACTCCAGCACTCTTGCCTGGAAAATCCCATGGACGGAGGAGCCTGGTGGGCTGTAGTCCATGGTGTCGCTAAGAGTCAGACACGACTGAGCGACTTCACTTTCACTTTTCACTTTCACGCATTGGAGAAGGAAATGGCAACCCACTCCAGTGTTCTTGCCTGGAGAATCCCAGGGACGGGGGACCCTGGTGGACTGCCATCTATGGGGTCGCACAGAGTTGGACATGACTGAAGCGACTTAGCAGCAGCAGCAGCAGGTCTCCCTGTCCATCACCAACTCCCAGAGTTCACTCAAACACATGCATCAAGTTGGTGATGCTATCCAGCCATCTCATCCTCTGTTGTCCCCTTCTCCTCCTGCCCCCAATCCCTCCAGCTTCTATTAGAATTGTTAGTCATACTTGCTGCCCCCCAAAAACCAACATATTCATTCCTAAGGTCATTTATTATTCATATGAGTAAATAAATATATCTTGGTTTATGAAATGTTAAGGAAAGACTAGCACAGACATAGTAAATATTTTAATGCATCTTCTCAAATATTTGAGTTCTGATTAAACTGATTGATACTGATTATAATATTCTTTCTGAGCAATTTGCCTTTTTCTTGACAGTTTTTTTCCTACAGTTCTCCTCCTACATGGGTATCTAGGCACCTAGCCTACTGTCTGAACTCATAGTACTTTCTCAATAAATATTTGATGAATGAATGAAAAGTCAGTTCCTAGTGTGATATACCTTTTCCCGTTGCATATTTCACATGTGTAAATGTGACCCAAGTTTGTCCTGGCTTTATTTGCCCCTGTCTTGTTCATCCTCTGCCCTAATAAAAACCAGCCCTTCTCACATCAGGTTTTATGGGCTAAAATCTTATCAAATCTGGGACTGGACAATATCCAAAAAGCAGAACTTTGAGCTCAATGTTACCGGTTCATAACATCTGATAATGCACTCTTTACTTCAAGTATCACTGGCCTAGATCCAGATTTAAAGTCAGACTGGCAGTCAAGGAGGTGACCTGTCTAAAAATACCCAAAACAGTCTACTCTTTGTTTATAGGGATTCTATAATATATTGTTTGTCCATTGTCAGATATGACCTAAGAAAAGTCAATTATGCTGTGAGATGTCAATTATCTCCTGACACCAGTTCTGAAAAGGATATTCTGAGTTGATTTCTAATGAGAAAACAGTAGATAAACAGTTAATCACAACAATCTTCTATAAGTCTTATACAAGTTTGTTAACAAATCATCCTTGATGTTCCAGTCCATTTTACATAGCTCATTGAGCCATACTACAACTTTTTTTCCCTTTTGCACACACACACACACACACACACACACACACACACACGTATATATTCTTTTATGGGACTCCCCAAGTGGCTCAGGGGTAAACAATTCACCTGCCAATGCAGGAGACACAGGAGACCCAGATTCGATCCCTGGGTCAGGAAGATCCCCTGGAGAAGGAAATAGCAACACACCCCAGTATTCTTGCCTGAGAAATCCCATGGATAGAAGAACCTGGCAGGCTATAGTCCGTGGGATTGCAAAGAACCAGACACAGTTGAGCCACTTAGCAGCAGCAGCAGCATCTTATTTGACATTAGAGTGTAGTTGATTAACAATGTTGTATTAGTTTCTGGTGAGGAGCAAAGTGATTCAGTTATACAAACACATCTATCCTGTTTCAAATTCTTTTCAAAGTATTTTTGTTATTAGAAAGTGAAAGTCGCTAGTCATGTCTGACTCTTTGTGACCCCATGGACTGTACAGTCCATGGAATTCTTCAGGCCAGAATACTGGAGCAGGTCGCCTTTCCCTTCTCCAGGGGATCTTTTGCAACCCAGAGATTGAACCCAGGTCTCCTGCATTGCAGATGGATCCTTTACCAATTGAGCCACCAGGGAAGCCCAAGAATACTGGAGTGGATAGCCTATCCCTTCTCCAGTGGATCTTCCCAACCCAGGAATCAAACAGGGGTCTCCTACATTGCAGGTGGTTTCTTCACCAACTGAGCTATCAGGGAAGCCCTATTTTACTACAAGGTATGAGTAGAATTTTATGTGCTGTAACAGTAGGTCCTTGTTGGTTCTTTATTTTAAATATAGCAGTATGTACATGATATACTTTTAAAGAACAGAAATATAGGGCCAAAATTTCTGTTTAGGTAGAGATGGCTTTTGAGAAATGAAAAATTCTCTCTGCATAGGCCATTCACTTTATTATTAGCCCTGGAGAAAACAGCCCAGTATAATGTCAGCTTGCTCACTGACCCACAGCAAATCATTTTGGCACCTAACTGCACACTAAATTACTCTCAAACTATTTTTAGGGCAAAAACATTGGATCCTCATCTCACAGATATAACTCATTATCAGAGTCACCTTCTGAAGAGTTTCATATCCATGAAAAATAATGCAGCAGAAGACACCATTATAAAATAAAAAAAAAGAATAAAACAAGAAATGCCTTTTTCATAATGTCTCCAACAAATTATCTAGCAGAAGAAAGGTAAGGATATTTAATTACAAAGCTTTACAGGTGGTGCTAGGGGTAAAGAACCTACCTGCCAACGCAGAAGATGTTAAAAGCCGGTTCGATCTCTGGGTTGGGAAGATCCCCTGGAGGAGATCATAGCAACCCGCTCCAGTATTCTTGCCTGAAGAATCTCATGACAGAGGAGCCTGGCAGGGTACAGTCCATAGGGTAGCAGAAAGTTGGACATGACTTAAGCGACTTAGCATGCACGCATGCTGAATTAGTACCCGAGTAAAAATCCAAAGAAATGTGAAAACACTGCCTTATTTTCATCTATTTCCTTAGAACCATCTTACTTCTATTTTTACCCATTTTTCCTATTGTTTAAAATAAAACTTGTGTTTCTTCCCACAGGAAATTAAAGTCTATACTTTTCCAATAGGCGATACTACAAGTCTCTACTTTGGTGGGCAAGTGATAAAATATATCTTAAATTAGCAGGTAGCTTGAGGCACATGTGGCCAAAACATGACTTGAAGGTGCTCCAAATGTTGACAAAAAACACTTCACGACAGGCAGGGAATATCTCAAAAGCTCCACAGAGCTCAAGGAATGGTATTTAAAACCAACTCTGCAGGTTATTGGAGAAGGCAATGGCACCCCACTCCAGTACTCTTGCCTGGAAAATTCCATGGGTGGAGGAGCCCGGTAGGCTGCAGTCCATGGGGTCATGAAGAGTCGGACATGACTGAGCGACTTCCCTTTCACTTTTCACTTTCATGCATTGGAGAAGGAAATGGCACCCACTCCAGTGTTCTTGCCTAGAGAATTCCAGGGACGGGGGAGCCTGGTGGGCTGCCGTCTATGGGGTCGCACAGAGTCGGACATGACTGAAGTGACTTAGCAGCTGCAGGTTGTAAAACTGGAAAGGGGTTTAAAGGGAGGTTGAGGAAAGAGAGGCACGTTGTAGAAGAGGGGAGAAAGACAGGAAAAAAGGCTGGAAGGGGCTTGTGAAAGGGTCAACTAAAGGAGCCAAGAGACCCAACTCAAAATATGAAGAGTTAGGCAGAATGACATATTAGAAATGCATATAGGACAGCGAAGTGAAAGAGAACATCATTAAGAGACAAAGAAGAAGGAAAGACAATAACTAAAGGAAAATAAGTAAAAGATACCAAGAGATACAAATGATCATTAAAAAAAAAAAAAAACTATCTGGTATTCCTTTATGTTTTGCCATAGCAATTATCTGCCAAAGTTAAAATTACAGTATTCCTCTGTGATTCGCCTTAATAGACTCAGCCAGGTGCATTATCTGCAAGCATTTTCATTCAGGAGAAAAATTAGCCAATCATGAATCTGGATGTGAATTTTAGGGACAAAACTAAGTGAAAGCTCTCCAAATGATATTTATGCAGCGGGCCAATCAAAATTGCATAAATTACTGAATTCAATTGCCAGGAAAGGGGGTTAAATTTAATACAGCTAGACAGCTGAGCAGCTGCTTTCATGATTTAAATAAAAACAAGCTGAAACCTTTGCTGTCAACTCAGTGATATATGACTTGTAATGGGATGTTTCCAACCTTCACTTCCATATGGCTGCCTCCACTTTAGGTAATGCTCCTTGCCTTCAGTGCGACCAACTTCTCAGAAAACATCTGGGTCCCATTCCTGCTCTGTTAGCTGCAACGCTGCCTCCTACAAACACATATGATTCACTGGATAACATCTCTTCACTTGAGGATCAAATTAGGGCGTTGCATTGATAATTTTATCATGTTTACAACCAGAGATACTGCACGCAAACACAGCACACATTCAATCCAGAAAATTCCTTCACATGGTGGGTGTTCATACTAGCATAGATAGTATATATAAAATGAGAGGTGAACTTTAGTAGTTGGAATTAGAAAAACAAAGAAAGGCTAGCCCCAACAGAGTAGTCTAGTAGTCTTGCTACTGACCTACTCCTTTGTACTAGAAACTTCTCTTCATCTACACATTCCCCCTCTCCTTCCAAAAAATAAAGGGAAGGGAAGAAAAAAAGACAAACATTCTTTTGAAAGGTGAGTGTAGCACAAAAGAAAGATGAAATTTTCCAATTTCACAAAAGTTTCACTCAGGTCAAGGTCAAATCAGAAGGAATTTATCCTAAAATAAGAACAAAAATGCCAGAAATGACAATGGCTATGGACAAATGAAAAATTGAATATATGTAATATTCATGATTTGAACCAGGACATTTTGTGTCTTGCGAAGTGAAAGTGTGAGTCGCTCAGTTGTGTCCAACTCTTTGCGACCCCATGGACTGTAGCCGGCCAGCCTCCTCCATCTATGGGGATTCTCCAGGTAAGAATATTGGAGAGGGTTGCCAGGCTCTCCTCCAGGGGGTCTTCCCAACCCAGGGATCAAACCGAGGTCTCCCACATTGTGGGCAGATTCTTTACTGTCTGAGCCACCAGGGAAGCCTCTTGCAAAGCAAACCCCAAAGCCCACATTTCTGTGAAGATATTCACTACTGTAACATCCAAAACAAGGTAGATGTTATCCTGAAAAGGGGATTTGAAATAGTCACTCGATACATTAAGATCATGCCCCCAATAATTGGTTTGCAAGCTGTAACAATCACTAAAAACAAACCCTATGTCCCATTTTTAGTTCATGAAACAAATTCATATAACATACCATTTGCATGAATTTCTTGTTTTAATACAGCAAGTGTCTACAAGTAGGCACATACAAAAATTTAAATCAAATTTTCTAAGACGATTACTTTCCCCATTAAAAGTCAACAGAACGGAGGTAGAGAAGCAAGGGGAGGAGGAGGAAGAGAGGGGAAGAAAAAGAACAGAAGTAGAACCAGTGGCTGACTGGGGCTGACTGCAGAAACTGAGAATTCTGTTTCAGGAAAGGAGGAAAAAAAAAAAAAGCAGTAGCAGTTAAAGAAGAGGGTTTTTGTTTTGTTTTGTTTTTCTTGCAAAATTATACCAAGTTTCTTATACTTCCCCCCAAGAGTTAGTTAATTACAAGTTTTTCCTACTCTGAAAATTTTAAAGGTCAAAAAAGTTCACCAATGAAGACAACTGGGGAGTTCAGCTTCTACCTAAGAACCAGCATGTAATTTTCTCTGCCTTACTGCAGGCCTTTCCAAAGACTTTTCCTGGCACCCCTCCAGTGGGAAAGCTGCCCTCTGCCACCAGCCTTGGTGCAGGTGTTGGGGGAGTTGCAGTCCAGGACTCAGCCTTTCCCCTCCCCTCCTACTCACCTCCCCAACTCCAGCCCAGGTGGGACAAGCTCTTTCACATACTGAGGTTCAGAGCCCAGGCAACTTCATTCCCAGCTTTCTTGACCCCAGGTCTTGGGCAAAGGTCTTCTTTAGATGCCTCTGCTGAGACCTCCTGGTGGGGAAATGTCAGGGCAGCTTACAAGATTCCCTACTGTCTTAGAACCCTGGTTTTTTTTTTTCCACTCTGAGCCCTTTCCCCTTGCTCTCTCTCCAACCCAGGGTGTCATAAAACTGCCAGAGCATTTTGCTGGGGGCTCCGTCAGCACTGAGCCATGATCTACCCCCCAACTTCCATGTCTGTGCTGATCCACTTCACCCTCCACCTGTCAAGGAGACTTCAGCACAGGAGTCTGCGCCTCCTCTGGTTGTGGATGACTGCTCCTACCACTGTGGTTTGAGAGGCTTAATCAGCAATTCTGACACCTGGCAGCTCAGCACTCTCTCTTGCAGGTCAGCTGAGCCGCAGACAATAAGAATACACAAAATTCACTCATTTATAATTTAAAGCGTCATCGGAAGAGGCTTTTCAGAGCATCACAAAATGCAAATTAATTTCTCATTAGTTCCTGAATATCTTAGTTTGATGGTTACAGTAGGGCAAACAGAGGTTACAGGAGAACAGGAATAGATCATTGCTACCTTCTGTTTGGGCTTCCCACATGGTGCTAGTGGTAAAGAATCCCCCTGCCAATGCAGAAGATGTAAGAGACACTGGATTGATCCCTGGGTAGGGAAGATGCCCTAGGGGAGGGCATGGCAACCCACTCCAGTATTCTTGCCTGGAGAATCCCATGGATAGACGGAGCCTGGCAGGCTACAGTCCACTGGGTTGCAAAGAGTCGGACATGACTGAAGCAACTTAGCAGGCATGCACCTTCTGTCACACTGAAAAACTTGCTCAGCTTCTAAGACACTTTTATGATTTCTGTTTTACAATCAAAACCTATCAATAAAACACAGTGATGGATGCTTCTGCAATCATCTCTCACTTTCCCAGCAATGTGAGCCAATCTGTACCTGCTTGGTCTTCCACTTTCTCCACCTCATCATAAAGCATAGATCACATTGTCATCTCTCACCCTTCATGAGCTTTCCTTGAAGTTCTAATTTATATTTAACATAATGCAAAATGTGCCTTGTATTTTATGGTGTGATTATGTTTTAAGAGACAACTCACATGTTCAATATCATGCCCTTTAAGAAATTACATATTTGTATTTATTCAATAGCTCTACATATTGTGACCTTAATCAACTGCTATACATATTTCATTTTGCAAAGCAAAACCTAGTGGAGCCAGTCAGACCCGGGTTAGGCGCCTAGCTCTTCTAGGCATTAGTGAATTGTCTATGGGGATAATATTACCATCTTGCTGGGTTGTGTGAGGGTAAAATGAAGTAATGTGATATTCAACACCTATTTCTTCTCTTTCTTCTGCACCTCTTTTCATATGTAACTGGTTAAAAAGCTGCTCAACTTTGTGGCCCAGACATAGCATGGTGTCACAGCCAATGTAACACCAATCTGACAATCAAAAGTAACAGAGAGGTAGTTTATAATTCATTGCAAACTCTTCAAAAAATATCAAAGGGGGATTATGCACAGAAAATAAAAAGCTCAAAATCATTTTCACCATCTTTTCTTCCAAAGGCATATTTGTCATATAAGTGTATCTGTTCTCTATCTCTGTCACAAAAATCTCCAAAGTGATTTAAAATTTTTTTTCATCCTCACATCTGCTGAATGTTTCCTTCTCTTTTCCTAAACTATCAAGCTGACCTCTTCAATGCAAAGCATTCGCCTCTCACCATTACTCCTTTGCTGACTTTGTCCGATGTCAGTCCAAGAATCTGGCTGCTAACATCTGCTCCTTACCAGGCATGGGACTTGGAGATGTGGAGTATCCATGTGCACAGGAGGAAATAGGATTAGTGAAGCTAAGTGACTTGCCCAAGGTCACAAATTTGGTAAATGCAAGATTTAACATTCACTCTTAAAATTTTTATTTTTGAAGGAGAATAATTGCTTTCCAATGTTGTGTTGATTTCTGCTGTACAACATGAATCAGACATAAGTATCTATATGTCCTCTCCCTCTTGAGATCCCTCCCACCCATCCCCACCGAGCCCTCTAGGTCATCAGAGAGCACCACTGAGCTCCCTGTGCCATACAGTGGCTTCCCACTACCCAACTATTTTATACGTGGTAGTGTACAGAGGTCAGGGCTACTCTCTCATTTTATCCCACCCTCTGTTTCCCCCACTGTCTCCTCGTCCTTCCCTCCTTCTCCCCTTGGCTGTTCTACTTCCAGTCCTTTCTTTTCATAACCCAAACAGCCTTAATCATGCATCAGCATGTCAGAATATGTGAGGCATAAAAATGTGAGTCTCGCACTCTTGCTAACTTGACTGACAACAGGATTCGGGAAGAGCTCAAAGTATTCAGTTAATTAACATCAACACAGTTTATGGAGAAAGGATTTCTGCCTTAAGAACTTAAAATGTCTGTGATGCACAATTTGAAGAATCTGTACTACGCAGCAGAGATTTCAAACAAAAGAAAAAATCGGCCAATTGGTAGAACCTGAATCAAAGGAAGTTTAGGCTAACAAAATTGCCCTAATTAAAGTCCAACACTTCGGTACTCTTATAAAAAACACAATAATTACATCAAGATTTAACTTTAAATGTGCAAACCACACACACACACAAAAAGAAACAAAAAAATCCCATCTGGTTCAACCTATCATTTTAAGTAGGTAGTACTAGCGATAAGTGACTGCTGCTGCTGCTGGTGCTGTTAAGTCGCTTCAGTCGTGTCCGACTCTGTGCAACCTCATAGACGGCAGCCCACCTGGCTCCCCCGTCCCTGGGATTCTCCAGGCAAGAACACTGGAGTGGGTTGCCATTTCCTTCTCCAATGCATGAAAGTGAAAAGTGAAAGTGAAGTCACTCAGTTGTGTCCGACTCTTAGCAACCCCATGGGCTGTGGCCCACCAGGCTCCTCCGTCCATGGGATTTTCCAGGCAAGAGTACTGGAGTGGGGTGCCATTGCCTTCTCCGGATAAGTGACTAGGAGGAAAAAACTTAGGATGCATTCAAAAGGAGACAAGAGGCTCAAAATGGCATCACTTACACTAAGTCCTCATCACCAAAAAACCCTGAGACTTAATAAGTAACCAAATAACAGTTTCAACACCCCCCCACCCCCCACAACATAATGTTAATAAGTCAGTCTGGACTTTCCTGCCCAGCACCAGTGAGGGAATTTGCCTGATAGATCCCTTCCAACACCCAAGAAAGAAGTCCACCCCTTCCTTGTTCCTGCCACTTTCTGCCTACAAAAACCTTCCATTTCGTACAGCTCCACAGAGGGAACTCCTATTTGTTAGATGGCTGCTGCGTCTGCGTCACTTCAGTCGTGTCTGACTCTGTGCGACCCCATAGATGGCAGCCCACCAGGCTCCTCTGTACCTGGGATTCTCCAGGCAAGAATACTGGAGTGGGTTGCCATTTCCTTCTCCATTTGTTAGATGGGATACTACCCAGTTCATGAATAACTCAATTAAACCAATAAGATCTTCCAATTTACTCAGTTGAATTCTGTCTTAAGAAGGAGAAGGAGGGCCTTCCCTGGCAGTCCAGTGATTAAGACTTTCCTTCCAACACAGGAGGTGCAGGTTCCATCCCTGGTTGGGGAACTAAGATCCCACATGCCTCACAGCCAAAAAATCAAAACATTAAAAATAAACTATAAATATCAAAACATAAAACAGGAAGCAAAAAAAATCAAAGCATAAAATTGTTACATTTTAATGTAACATTTGCTACATAAGATTGTAACAAATGCAATAAAGGCTTTAAAAAATAGTGCACATCAAAAAATATATCTTCATATAAAAATAAGAGAAAAGGAAAAGGACAGAAGAACTCCAAGAGAAATGAACAAACCATTTCAAAGAGGAAGCAGAGATTATAAAATATCAAATTGTGGCATGCTGCTGCTAAGTCGCTTCAGTCGTGTCCGACTCTGTGCGATCCCATAGATGGAAGCCCACCAGGCTCCCCCGTCCCTGGGATTCATGCTTTCTCTCCTAAAGTCACACTGTTCTAAATATCACTTACTGTTTTTTGATTCATTATCAACTCTTAAAAAAAAATCCCAAGAATACAAAAAATTGAAGACATCAGAAAAGGAGAAAGGGGCTTCAAAAACTCCAAATCTATAGATTTTTACATGAGCAAATTATTATTATTTTTGTTTTAAAACTCCATGAAAAAGTTTTATGACAAGTGTATTAAAAGGTGTGGGGAAAAACAAGCCCATCAAAAATGCTAGCCACTCCTGTGCACTTGTCTATCTGGGTGTAGGGAAACCCTAGGACTCACAATGTGTAGCAGGCAAAGTCCAGACAAGAAAACAGCTCACTCCAGGGAGCATGATGGTGGTGGTGATTTAGTCGCTCAGTCATGTCTGACTCTTGTGACGCCATGGACTGTAGCCTGCCAGGCTCCTCTGTCCATGAGATTCTCCAGGCAAGAATACTGGAGTGTGTTGCCATTTCCTTCTCCAGGGGATCTTCCTGACCCAGGGATTGAACCTGGGTCTCCTGTATTTCAGGTAGAGAAATCAAATATGGAAAACCAGTGACGAAAGTGATGGCAGAGAACAGAGCACAGGGGTTGAGGAAAGGGGATTAGGCAATCATTGCTTCAGAGTTACAGCATTTTTGTTTTGGATGATGGAAAAGTTTGGAAATAGTGGGAATAGATATGTAACATTGTGAGTATACCCAATGCCACTGAACCATACAACTGAAACGTTGACTTAAAACATGCCAAATTGTAGAATTAGAAATGGTCAACTTAATCAACTTTCTGTTGTGAAAATTTTACCACAGTTGAAAATAAAAGAATGAAAGAGCAGACAATAAGTGACAACAGAGAACAGAAGCCAAAGGAAATTGTGTGGCAAATTAACCACAGCAAGAAGACTTAGCTACCTAGGATGGAGGGCACCAAGGGAGTTACCAGAGTCTGGGAGACAAGGTCATAAGACTGCAACAATTGGAAAAGCTGTAACCGCCAAAGAGACACAACCACTGCTGAAGACGGTGTCCAGAGCAGTCAGAATTCTGAATTCTGCAATCTTCCCAACTATCCGTTTCCATTGCTGCCCTACAGTGGCCATGAAACTGTGTACAAGCCACTGTGCCCTTGTCTTTTGAAGTAAAATGCTGACTCTAGAGTTAATGACTGGGAAACATGAAGATGCAGAAACAAAGAACAGCTGTTGGGCTACAGAACTGGTAACAATTTAGACCATCATTCTGCAATACAGCAGAATCACTGAACTTTATCTGTACAGATAAAGGCCTGATACACATTCCTAAGTTGTTTTTACAGGAAGCAGCACTCTGCACCCCCTGCCAGATGAAAACTGCTGACCACAAGAATATAACCCATAAGGCTGGTTGGTGATGCTTGAAACTTCACCTTGAGGCAAACCAATCCAAGAGTTGTCCATGAGCTGATCACACCCTGCTCCTTGGACGCTATAAAACTCCTCACTAGCCCCTCCAGTGTGGATTACATGGTCTTCAGGGCATTAGCCCACTGTGGCCCCCTTTGCCTGGCAAAGCAATAAAAGCTACTCCTTTTCACTTCACCCAAAACTCTCTCTCTGTTTCTAGTTGGCATAGGTGAATAGAGGCCGAGTTTTGGCAACAGCCAAAACTCGGTGGAAGAGAGAGGCTAAGGAGCCCGGCAATGGACTCAGTGGGGTTCAGCCCCCTCAATCTAGAGCAGAGCAAGGAAAAGGCAAGGAATGGATCTGGGAGAAACCAGCAAATAAGCTTCACACCAACCTTCAAAGCTAGTGGGGTAAGTTTGGCATGTCCTAAAAACATCTCATCAAAAATAAGGATTTTGACCAAATTATAAAATGCATTAAAGAAAGGAACATCAAAATAAATCTTCTCCTGAAACTCAATGAGTAATAACAACTTTGGAAAGGGTTTAAAAATAGTTCTTTTCATCCATTTACTTTTGGGACCACAAATGAATTTATGTTTACCAAATAGATTATAATGTGACTCTTCCAATGTGAGGCTCATAATTTTCTATCTCAAAGGAGACTTAGTTGTTCTCTTGCCATCTCTGCATGATGATGCTTTATTCTCTGTGAACGTCTCTCTCTCCCAAGGTTAGTGTCATATACTAATATCTGTTTCACCTGCCCATCACAACAGGACCAAATATGTCTTGATTCACTTATCTGCTCATGATGCCTTCATTCACTTGGACACTGATCTTGCTTGCACTCAAACTATTTTCAAAATATGCCACCCAAGAAAGAGTTTACAAAACATCTCTTGGTGAGACACTTTCTTCCTTAAAAACCCACCCATGGCTTTTTTTTTTTTTTTTTACAGCATAAACTCTTAAAGTCTTTATTCTACAGTAAGGGTCAGCAAAATTTTTCTGGAAGGGAACACACAGTAAATATTTTAGGTTTTGCAGGCCATAGGGTCTCTGTCACAACCATTCACTTCTACCATCCTAATGTGAAAGCTGACTCAGACAATTTGTAAACAGAAGGGAGAGGCTACATTCCAATAAAACTTTATCTATGTACACTGACACCTGAATTCCACATTATTTACGTGTCATGAAATAGTCTTCTTTTGACTTTTATTCTACTATTTAAACATATAGGAACCATTCATAGCTTGTTCAGTTCAGTTCACTCAGTTGTGTCCGACTCTTTGCGACCCCATGAATTGCAGCAGGCCAGGCCTCCCTGTCCATCACCAACTCCCGGAGTTCACTCAAACTCACATCCATCTAGTCGGTGATGCCATCCAGCCATCTCATCCTCTGTCATCCCCTTCTCCTCCTGCCCCCAATCCCTCCCAGCATCAGTCTTTTCCAATGAGTCAACTCTTTGCATGAGGTGGCCAAAGTATTGGAGTTTCAGCTTTAGCATCAGTCCTTCCAAAGAACACCCAGGACTGATCTCCTTTAGAATGGACTGGTTGGATCTCCTTGCAGTCCAAGGGACTCTCAAGAGTCTTCTCCAACACCACAGTTCAAAAGCATCAATTCTTCGGCACTCAGCTTTCTTCACAGTCCAACTCTCACATCCATACATGACCACTGGAAAAACCAGAGCTTTGACTAGACGGACCTTTGTTGGCAAAGTAATGTCTCTGCTTTTGAATATGCTGTCTAGGTTGGTCATAACTTTCCTTCCAAGGAGTAAGCATCTTTTAATTTCATGGCTGCAATCACCATCTGCAGTGATTTTGGAGTCCAAAAAAATAAAGTCTGACACTGTTTCCACTGTTTCCCCATCTATTTCCCATGAAGTGGTGGGACTGGAAGCCATGATCTTCGTTTTCTGAATGTTGAGCTTTAAGCTAACTTTTTCACTTTCCTCTTTCACTTTCATCAAAAGGCTCTTTAGTTCCTCTTTACTTTCTGCCATAAGGGTGGTATCATCTGCATATCTGAAGTTATTGATATTTCTCCTGGCAATCTTGATTCCAGCTTGTGCTTCTTCCAGCCCAGGGTTTCTCATGATGTACTCTGCATATAAGTTAAATAAGCAGGGTGACAATATACAGCCTTGATGTACTCCTTTTCCTATTTGGAACCAGTCTGTTGTTCCATGTCCAGTTCTAACTGTTGCTTCCTGACCTGCATACAAATTTCTCAAGAGGCAGATCAGGTGGTCTGGTATTCTCATCTCTTTCAGAATTTTCCAGTTTATTGTGATCCACACAGTCAAAGGCCATAGCTTGTGGGCACCACTAAAATAAAAGGCAGACTACAGACCCCTGTTTACAATGTAACATTTCCTAAGGTCTGGTCCCTGCCCTCTTTTTAGTCATATGTCTTCCCATCCCCTATTCTTACCCTGTAGTTTAGTTTTATGCTGAGCTACATACCACTCTTTGAGCATATTATATATCGTCTTATTTGCTACAAGTTTCCTCTGCCTGGAATGACTCTTCTTTTTTCCACACATTCTGCAAATTGCTGCTCAAACAGATCCTCCTCTGAGACTTCCTCAGGCCATTTAGTCCTTTATCCAATATTTCTCATAACATCTCACTGCCTATAATAGTGTGTGTGCCCCAAACAAAGTTCTTAATATACTGAAGCCATCTGTGCATTTTCATTCCTATTGCCCTTTAGCTTCATATGGACAAAGAGTTTCCTTTTTTTGTTTGCCTTTTCATCCCTAGAATTTTGTAAAATACTCTAATGATTAATTGTGCTCTGAATGGAGTGCCAATTAAATAAAATTTCACTCTTCATCATAACAAGTAAAGTAACCACCGTGAAGGTTGAGCTTAGCAGTATTTCCTCATCTAAGCATTGGGGATTAAATTATCACTAGAAAAGATTCTGATGCTGGGAAAGACTGAGGGCAGGAAAAGAAGAGGGTGACAGAGGAGATGACTGGATGGCACCAACTCAACAGACATGTGTTTGAGCAAACTCTGGGGGACAGTGAAGGACAGGGAAGCCTGGAGTGCTAGTTCATGGGGTCATAATTTAGTGGCTGAAGAACAACAACAATCATAAGTAAAGAGTTCTTCAAACCTGACTCGGCTCACAGACAACTACTACAATCCTCCAGCATGCTGGTTCCTGTTAGTGTAGAAATAAGTTGTCATGTTTTGGCTTTATTTTGTCTTTGCTTTTCCCAGACATTAATTTATTATTGTTTTGGAAAACAGATTGTAAAGAAGAAAAATAGAGATTGAGGTCACTATTGCCTCCAAGAGCCACAGAATCTTGGGAACATGCAGATTAAATGCCCAGAAACCATACTGGTGATGTTTAGTCAATTTTATTTTCTTTGGATAGAAGAAGGAAATAATTCATTTGGGGAAGTAATTAATTTAAAACATTGCTTTTTAAAAACAAGCTGGTAAACAAGGCAATACTATGTTCCAGACCGCAAAATTGACATGGTTTTTAAAGGAAAAATTGGGAGACTGGAGACGAAATTACACACCAAAAGTAATTTTTTCTTCTCTGCACTTTGATATCTTGTAGGAGAGGATTCCTAGAAACATTAGTGGGTGGGCAATCTGAGGAACAACTTTAAAACAGTGTTTCAAATATCTAAAGAAATATTAAATAAGGGAAATGATATATTCTTTTCTATGTCTTGAGTAAGAGGAGCAAGTAAAAGGAAAGTAAGTTATAAGGAAAATAAGTTACACAGTTTTAAAACATTACCAGTGTATAACCAGTAGAGATTCAGAAAGGATTCCTTATTTGAAGACAATTTTTTCTGAAGGATTTTAAGGAAAACTCTATCTATGTGAGGTAGGTTGTTATTGTACAAGATGTTATTGTATTTTTCATAAATTTAGAGGGAAGTCATATTTATTAACAAAATATAGAACATCAAGAGACAACTTTTGATATGTAACTATGGCAAAAGAAGATAAGGATCTCTGTCTTAAAATATTTATATTAGATATTAGATGTGAAAATACTGTGTTAAGATCACTGCTTTGACTTAGACATAAGAGGTTATGTATAGAAACAATAACTGGCTCCAGAACTAAAGTGTGTAACTCAGAAGGTTAAAGTCACAGATGATATTATTGGCTAGTGTAATAACGTGAAAGACAATCAACTAAGATGTGAATTATAAATACATAATTTTAATACCAAGAGATTTGGGCATGCTGCCCTCTTTTTACCTATTAGAAGTTGTCCTAATTTAAAAGTTAGAGTCTAATTACTGGTTAGTGGCAAAAAGTTGGTCTGGGTCTTTTTAATACACCCTAGATTTTCATAATACTTTTTATTCCAAAATCAAAATTCTCTTAAAAACTTTCCAAACACTGTAATTACATGAAAACAGACTGAAGGTCATGACAAGTGCAACCATTATCTAAAACCTGAACAACTAAGAAACAAGAAACAGCTATCTAAGAAATAGAAAATATTCAAACCCCAGTATAAAAAGAGAAGAGCTCTTCATGACGAAGGCAAAGAAAGAGCCACTGAATGCTTTTCTTCTATAACCATTGTTTAACCAACCTCTAATTTGCCTTATAATTCTTGGAACTTCCTGAAAGATTTTTTTGCTATGAAGCTCTGACTCTGCACATATTCACACCAGACAATGGAGAGAAAACAAGGGGAAGTAGCTTCCAGAAGCAGCAGCTGAGCTCCAGAACATGTGGGTGGAGAAACTCTACCAATGTTGTCTGTTCTTTTCTTCTTGGGAGGGTCATGCTTATGTCAGAGTTTTCAGACATTTTCACCAGAAAAGATGAAAGAAACATTAAGGAAAAAAAGAAGCTCATGCAGACAGCCGTATCCTTTGTGTCCCTTATATTCTTTTCATCTGTGAGAAGTAATATGTATACTTGGTATTTAAGATCTTGTCTACAGTTCTGTGACAATGTCTACAAGCATACTTGAGTTAGATACAGAGATTTTTTTTCCCTTGCCTATAGAACAATTTACATTTAAAATCTGACCACACAAAACTATGGAATTTCAAGTCTGTTTCAGGATGTGGGATATAAAATGTCAAGGAAACTAAAAGATATCCTTCTGTAAGAGTTCAGTGAAGATATGAGTTCCTCTTGCAGGTGTAAAATATCCAACACTATCCTTTAAATAATAATTATATACATACAGATTGACCAAGAGAACCTAAAGTGAAGGTCACTCAGTTGCGTTCGACTCTGTGACCCCATGGACTATGCAATCCATGGAATTCTCCAGGCCAGAATACTGGAGTTGGTAGCCGTTCCCTTCTGCAGGGAATCCACCTGCATTGCAGATGGATTCTTTACCAGCTGAGCCACTAAAGATTCCCTCAGGCCCATCAGACTTTTGACAGTATTCATCCAGACTCCAGGCCCCTGCTCTCCTTTTCAAAGTATTAGTTTAGAAAACCTGGAGTTGTAAAGTATTTCTCGGTGCCTTTGAGACGATAGTCTCATAGCCTCTCACCAGTCTTACTATGCAGACATGTCTTTCTCAGGGACCTGGAAGCCATTGTTCCGAAATGTAATCAACGAGACGAGAGCCTATCTCCAGTGTCTATGGGAAGGTAACAGCCTAACTTCAGTAAGCGACAATTACCAAACACAGATGGTCTTATTACACTGCCCAACCTCCCCACAAACATCCTCAGGTACTTTTCCTTAAACTCACCCCAGCATTTACAAACCCTCTCATGTTTGGTTTTAGGGGAAGTGAGTTCAGTTTTGCTCCAGTATCTCAGTAGTCTCGAGCTCTATTGCAATATTTTAAAATAAAGACTTCCTTGCCATTTTTAACAAGTATTAAGTTATTCCCCCTCTATAATACACACACCCATATACACACATGTATGCAGGCACACACGTATATTTTTAAAGCAAATTATATTTTAAATTATTCATAATTTTTAATGTTAATAAAATTATTCTAAAGTTTAAAACATAATGTAAAAAGATTATACATTAATGTCTGAAAAATAAAGGAAATTCAAATGTATGCATTTCACAGAATTTGAGAAAATGAAAATTAGACAATTTGTTTTTAAAAATTTCCAATTTTTCATTCTATTATCATAAATAAAATATACCATAAAATACAATTAGTGGTCATGGAAAATTATAGGTGTAATTATTTTGAAAATAAAAATATTTTAAATGTCCTAAGGTATTTAATAATATTAATATTTTAATTATATTAATTTAAGTAGAACAAAATCTTAATATTAATAATTTAATGACACATACCTCTATTACTACATGTCAGGTACTATTTAAAGTTGTTTTCATATGTATCAATCAATACAATGACTTTATGAAATAGGTCTTATTATATCCCGTTTTACAGACAAAGAATTTTGGGCACAGAGAGGTTAACTAACTTGCCCAAGGTCACACAGATAGTGAGTAGCAGAAGTGAGATTTGAGTTTGGGAAATCTGGTTCTACATCTGTGCCCTTAGCCTGTGGAAGACCAACTCCCCAAATATCCCCAATACCACCTGTCGATAAGACAAGGTAGAGCGGGCTGCTTATTGCCCTGCAGGGTAAAACACTTCTGGAGCTGTAGACAGAATCAAAGGTCAGAACATCAAATGAAAGTTAGGGCTAAGACTAGGGTTTTAGCTATGTTCGGAGAAGGCAATGGCACCCCACTCCAGTACTTTTGTCTGGAAAATCCCACGGACGGAGGAGCCTGGTAGGCTGCAGTCCATGGGGTTGCGAACAGTCAGACACGACTGAGCGACTTCCCTTTCACTTTTTTTTTTTAATTTTATTTCATTTAACTTTACAATATTGTATTGGTTTTGCCATATATCAAAATGAATCTGCCACAGGTATACATGTGTTCCCCATCCTGAACCCTCCTCCCTCCTCCCTCCCCATACCATCCCTCTGGGTCGTCCCAGTGCACCAGCCCCAAGCATCCAGTATTGTGCATCGAACCTGGACTGGCGACTCATTTCATATATGAGATTATACATATTTCAATGCCATTCTCCCAAATCATCCCACCCTCTCCCTCTCCCACAGAGTCCAAAAGACTGTTCTATACATCTGTGTCTCTTTTGCTGTCTCGTATACAGGGTTATTGTTACCATCTTTCTAAATTCCATATATATGCATTAGTATACTGTATTGGTGTTTTTCTCTCTGGCTTACTTCACTCTGTATAATAGGCTCCAGTTTCATCCACCTCATTAGAACTGACTCAAATGTATTCTTTTTAATGGCTGAGTAATACTCCATTGTGTATATGTACCACAGCTTTCTTATCCATTCATCTGCTGATGGACATCTAGGTTGCTTCCATGTCCTGGCTATTATAAACAGTGCTGCAATGAACATTGGGGTACACGTGTCTCTTTCCCTTCTGGTTTCCTCAGTGTGTATGCCCAGCAGTGGGATTGCTGGATCATAAGGCACTAGTACAGCCACTATGGAGAACAGTGTGGAGATTCCTTAAAAAACTGGAAATAGAACTGCCTTTCACTTTCCTGCATTGGAGAAGGAAACGGCAGTCCACTCCAGTGTTCTTGCCTGGAGAGTCCCGGGGACTGGGGAGCCTGGTGGGCTGCCGTCTATGGGGTCGCAGAGTCGGACACGACTGAAGTGACTTAGCAGCAGCAGCAGCAACGAGTGACTTGATTAGGATTGGCCGAAGATCCAGATATAATAGTCTAGGTTTGCTGGAAACAACAAACCAAAAATTTGAGGCAATTTGAGGCAAAAGATTTAAAGAATTGAGGGCACAAACTGTCTGTTGATGTTTTCCGTTAAAGACATCAGTCTGGACCTCTATGAAATATCAAGCAATTTTCATGGGCTGAAGTCATGCTAAAGAAGACAGTGGAATAGTAGAGTCACCCGAATGTACATGCTAGGCTGTATGGAGGCCTGGCAATTTGATCTTGCTGTCTAAGCTGGGTGTGGGAGTACACACTTTGGGTTCTTAATATCTCTTAAAAGACTACTACAGCAATTTGTGTTTTTGTTGAAAGCAGTATGCCTGTTGAATAAATTAACTTTTTTAGGTTGATGCTTTAATATGTTTTTTAAAGCATGATTTATGTTAATAAACCAATCAGGATAAATGATAACTTAATGTGTTTTATAAATAACTTAAGTTGCTGTGATTTGATTCTATGTAGATGTGTCTGCAAATTAACATATTTTGAATAACTTCCTGAATTTAATACAACTGTTTATGGACCTCAATGGCTTTTAGCCTTAAAAGCAAACCTTAGAGCTTAGTTTAGGACATGTTAGTACAGGCTGTTTTTCAAATGTGTATTTTCTTATCTGTGCATTTTGCAACTAACATTTTCCCTCGTAATAATCTTTTTTTCTTTTAGGGAGGGGTAGCACCACATAAGAGAAACAAAAGAATCTTAGGAGTGTCACCTTAGGAGGTTATTAATAGGTTTGATGTTGTTTGGCCTGGGTGAGGTGATTTTAAAGTAAGTCTGTAAAGGCAGACAACTATTTGGAATTGGACAAAGGTCATGTGAAATGACAGTTTTGGGTTGGAAAACTCAGCTTTGGATTAGAAGTGAGACTTTGTGAATAAGTTAATAAATACATTATCTTAGTTGATTCACAATCTCATCACCAGGTGGGATTTTGGATTTCCTTTTTCTTTAGGTAGAGACAACTAGATTCAAATTCTCTTTCTGTTGATAGACCAATAGTTTACATGATAGGAAATTCATAGGAATGAAATCAGATATCAAGTCAAATACATTTTGAAATCACAGTGTTTGGAATAAATTATCATTTAGTAAGAAATAATATCAACAGTCTTAAGACTGAATGCTGGATAAAAGAAGTCAAAGACCATGAAGCTGGGCTGCTGACTTGTCATTATGAAAATCCAGTCCCTCATATGGACACATGTTAGTTCCAGAGACCAGGACAGAGAATTAAATTGTTCAATGAACAACTGATTTAAAAATTGCATCATATAAAAGGGGTAAAGAATTTATATGATTAATCAATAAAACTGAAATTATATTAGAGAAGGACCTAAGGATTTACATAATTACCACCATCCCCAGTATATGGTTAAAAAAAAAACAAAACACTCTAGGAAAAGAAACATGATAAGCTAAATTATGTACAATATAAAATAAATATGTGAAATAAATGAATAGAAGCTATATTACCTGACAATTATAATATCTTGATTACATTTAAAAAATAAAATGCTTTAATTTATTGAATTATAGAAATAAGGTAAGTAACACTGAACGTAGATAATAGATACTACTACAATATTTTATAAGATTCACTAATCTAAGATGGAGAAAAATTTTAAGTCAGAAAACCAGCATTGTTGTTTGGACAGAGAGTTTGGGACAGAATATGGGAATAGCTCAAAGGAATTTGTTATACTACTTTTAAGGCCCACTCTGTCATGATATTTATAATTTTATAATACTTTAACAATTTAAATGAAAAAGGAACTCCTTAGTGTTAATACACACAGAATGGTCAGATCTCAAGGGACTGCTTTTACATCCTACTCACTAAATTCAAACCATCAGGAAAGTAATCTTCAAATTAAATGTAAGCAAAGTATCTTTTTTAGAGTTGGGAGGTAAACATTCTTTGTTCTCCCAAGAAGCTACAGCATCATTATTTTCTAGACTACCCTATTATTGTGATATCATCTGGAGACCCAAAAGTGCATCTGGTTAAAATTGATGGACCCTTATTACACAGAAATCCTATGAACTAGAGTTTTACCCAGAAGATAGAGCAAAAAGTTAAATCAATCCAGATCCATTTTATTCTCTGTTGGGACTTGGAAGAATCTCTGTGTTTTTACTGTTGGCCCATGACCCATAGTTATGGATAGTGTCAACATCAGTTGACACTAAGCTGAGAAGAGTTTGTGGTGATCATGCTAGAGAGTTTCAAAGAAAGAAGCTACAAGGTGATCAAAACATATGCCAATTAAGCCTTCAATTGGATTTTTAAATATTTTAAGTAGTAATATAAAAACCATTGAGTTGTTTGGTCAAAGGCAATTTTAATAGTCATCTAAATCCACCAATTCCAGGAATGCAAAATCAGTATATTTTTCTCAAAGGATGGAAAATTTTGAGGCTACAATAGACAAAAATGCCCATAATTCCCCCAAACCATTTATCCAATTTCTCCCATTATTCTATTTATAGCTCAATTTCATATTTTCTAATCATTTCCTGAACTTCTACTTCCTGCCTCTGGTCTTTTGGTATTCTTCCTTATAGAATATGCTTTCCCTGAATTACCATGTTTAAGGATGTAAATCAAACAAAAAAACTCATCCTTGAAGTGAAGCGTTAGTCGCTCAGTCATGTCCAACTCTTTGTGACCCCATGGACTATAGCCTGCCAGGCTCCTATGTCCATGGAATTCTCCAGGCAAGAATATTGGAATGGGTTGCCATTCCCTTCTCCGGGGGATCTTCCCAACCCAGGGATCAAACCCAGATCTCCTGCATTGCAGGCAGATTCTTTATTGTCTGAGCCACTGGGGAGGCAGTCTTGAAACATCCCTCAATTCTTCTTAGCTATAAGTTACTTTCATCTTTTGTCCTTTCCTTATGTGTCTTGCTCACTTAACCTTGCACAAGGGGTAAAATGATGTGTATATAGTAAATTACGTGTATAAGAAAGAAACATATGCATAGAAACACGTTTGCATAAAGAAATATAGATATACAAGCAATATCTATACTGAGAGGGAATAAATATTCTCAACATGGGCCTCTATCTAACAACTTGATTTTTTGGATTATTTCTTCAAAGATGTATTCAAATATAAGAAAGAACATCTTGCATCACTATTTATGAACATTCGCTCCCTTATGTTTTTGTTAAGTTCTCCTAGAACAGGGGCCATACATTGTTCATCTTTTATATCCCTTACCTGATTGTGTAGTGTATGGATTGCATATATTACGGGTAATGCATGCCCCTCAATTTGCCCCCTGAGGGTATATTCCGAAATAAAACTAATGAAAATCAACACAAAGAGAGCAAATCTTCCCAATCTATAAAAGTGCTAGTTTACATCATTAATGTCTTGATGATGAGACCGGGACTTCTTTCCCATCTTAATCAAAGACAATAAAGTATTGACAAATTCTTTAAGAGATAAAAATACAATGACTTTTGACTATCCTGAAAATAGTTGAGCTCTGAAGAATTGATGCTTTTGAACTGTGGAGTTGGAGAGAACTCTTGAGAGTCCCTTGAACTGCAAGGAGATCCAACCAGTCCATCCTAAAGGAAATCAGTCCTGAATATTCATTAGAAGGACTGATGCTGAAGCTGAAGGTCCAGTATTTTGGCCACCTGATGTGAAGAACTGACTCATTGGAAAAGACCCTGATGCTGGGAAAGATTGAAGGCAGGAGGAGAAGGGGCTGACAGAGAATAAGATGGTTGAATTCCATCACCAACTCGATGCACATGAGTTTGAGCAAGTGCTGGGAGTTTGGTGATGGACAGAGAGAGAAGCCTGGCATGCTGCAGTCCGTGGGGTCGAAAACAGTTGGACACAACTGAGTGACTGAACTGAGCTGATCTTGAAAATAATAATACACACCACTGTTAGACTATAAAAAAGAAATCTGAGAATCTAGATAATGTAAAATAAAGGTTAGTCTGTGGATTATAAGGGTAACAATGTCAATAGCAGATAATCAGAATATCCTAACGTTCAGATCAGAATATCCTAATGCTTTAATTGATCAGGTTATCATATATAATATGACATATTCCATTACAAATTCATTTCCTTTTACTTTACTTCAATAAAAGATGTCTTCTCTCTCTATTGGTCTCCCACTTTACCAGATTCCCAATGTCATCACTGCCTAACTTATTTTTTTCCTTTTTCTCTTTAATACCTAGGATTTAAGAATGTATTTCTCTTTCCCCTTTGACCTGAGGAAAAACTAAATACAGTCTAAATTAGAGACTGAGCTAGACTAATTGACTGACAGTGACTCTGAGGTTTGCAGGTTTCTACATAAGCCCTAGACTCCTAATTAGCTCAACAGGGAACAAAATAGCATTCAGCCTTTCTTTTCTCTTCTGATCCTCCCCCAACTTGGCAAGACAGTTTGCAGCCCATGAGGCTCAGTAAAAATAAATCACCATCACAGAGGTATGGCGCACCATAAATATTCAAAACCTAGAATCACAAACTTACAAATTGGAAGGGTTTCATAGATATGTCCAGAGTGCCCAGAGTTATGGACCATTTTCTCTACTGAAAAGGAGGAAAATGCCACAATGATTACTCATGACAATTTAACCACCTCTATTTTTAGTTAATTAAGAATATCTTTTAACTGTTAAGTACAAGTCTAATTTTCCAATCCAGAAATAACATAAATTCTTGTGTTTTCTCCCTAGGATTAGTACAGAAACCAGAGCTCAAAGGAATGATAGAGGAAGAGAAGGGAATCCCCAAAGCATTAAATAATAGGTCTGCATCTTATAGCTCATCATCCCTAGACAATCAGACACTACATAAATGTTTCCATTGTTCATTTCCTTTATTGCAGATACAATGAAACTGTCTAGTATGATTAAGAGATGTCTTACCATAAAAAATAGAGGCCTTTTCCTAGAATACATCATTGAAAGCATTTTTTTAAAAGCTGACTAAATGTCTCATCTGTTTCATCACAAACCCTCACTTACTAAAGATAAAGAAATCATGCAGTAATTCAAACTGTATTTTTAGAGATTAAGTTTTATGCCAAAATGATTACATATTCCAGCAATAGCTCTCTAAGGATGCTGGTTTTACAAAATAGCTTCCAGTGGTTAAAATAGATAAGCATTTCCAAACCAAATATGCTGCATTTGGTACTCAGTAGAAATTTGTTGAACAAATGAATAAATTTGCTCCTGTGGTAGTAAATGCCACCTGCTGTTAATTAAAACGGCCTAAAATACGTTTTACATGGTGACTTTTTGGGGGAAAGCTCACTAATAGAAACTTATTTCTTTTTTTCTGTTTTTTTTTTTTTAATTTAATTTATTTTTTAACTTTACAATATTGTATTGGTTTTGCCAAATATCAAAATGAATCTGCCACAGGTATACATGTGTTCCCCATCCTGAATCCTGAACCCTCCTCCCTCCTCCCTTCTCCCTCCCCATACCATCCCTCTGGGTCGTCCCAGTGCACCAGCTCCAAGCATCCAGTACCGTGCATCGAACCTGGACTGGTGACTTGTTTCATATATGATATTATACATGTTTCAATGCCATTCTCCCAAATCATCCCACCCTCTCCCTCTCCCACAGAGTCCAAAAGACTGTTCTATACATCAGTTCTAATGAGGTGGATGAAACTGGAGCCCATTATACAGAGAGAAGTAAGCCAGAAAGAAAAACATCAATACAGTATACTAACACATATATATGGAATTTAGAAAGATGGTAACAATAACCCTGTATATGAGACAGCAAAAGAGACACTGATGTATAGAAACTTAAAGTTTCTTATATTTCTTAGCAGATTAAAAAAAGATATCAGTTAACAGATACTGACTTTGAAGTTTATGCACTCTCTGCAAATTAATGCTGCATTCTTTTCCAACAAGCTATCAAGCGAAGATTTCTCAAATTGTTGTAATCATCCTCCTCCACCAATAACATATTTTTACATATTATATATTTTTATTATCTTATCTCTTTTTACTTTCCATGATAAAGAGATCTCCAACTGGTGGGTTGTTCTCAATGCTCTGAACTCAATATCCAAACTCCTTCATTGTATACCTACTTGCATATCAAATACCTCATTGTTTTTCTTTTTAGTCTAGAGTTTTTCATCTTCTATTCCCCCTTTAAACAGGTTTAAGACTCCAAGTTTCCGTTTTTGCTGTCTTTCCCCTTGGTCCTTTCCCCCACTTTTGCCCTCCTTCTAAACCTAAGCTTCTGAAACGTGTATTCCATAGTCACTGTTGTCCTTTCTGGCTTCTCATTCCCTGCCTTAACCCCAAAATAGGAATCTTTTTCCTACCCCTCCTCTCACCCTCTCCTGGACATGCCACCAATGCCACCTGGGCCTCTTGCAGTCCTTATCTTATGCAATTTCTATCAACACCTTTCTTGAAACTCTATCCCTTCGATTTCTGTGATACAATTCTCAGTTTTGCTCCAGATTCTTTGGTCCTGACTCAACCTCATTCTTCATCATGAGAAAATATACATTTAAAAAAAAAAAATGGAAAGCTCACTGGTAATTAAAGAGATACAAATTAAAATATGATTTATAATGTGTTTCTGATGAAATTTACAAGGAAAAGAATTCATTTGCTAGCTGCAAATACAGATGGAAATAACCATTTCAGAAGGCATTTAGCTAAATGTTTTAAGAGCCTAAAAAAGGCATATATACCTTGACCTAAAATCATTCTATTGTTATGAATATGGCTTAAGGAAATAATTGTGACTATATGAAGAATTTTGTTTGTCAGGACATCGATCTCACAGCACTGGTTATACTAAGGAAATTGACAAATGACTAAAATGCTCAATAGTGGAGAAACAGATAAGTTATAGCTTATCAATACAAATAAATGCTAGGTACCTTTTTAAAATAATGCAAATAATTATATGTACCTATGTTCTCACTACATTTTCAAGTTGAAAAGACAGGTTATAAAAATGTATTTATTTATGAAAAGAGTATGTTTACAAATGTGTACATGCAAATACATAAAATAGTGAAAGGTTTTGGATACAACTGTCTGCTGCTGTTTCACGTGATTGGTGGAAATACAGGTGATTTTTTTTTTTTTTTGAACTTTTCAATTAAAAAAAAAGTCTTAGAATAAACAAGTATTATTTTTGCCAGAGTGGAAAAAAAATGAAAATATTTTCAAAGTGTTTGTGTTTGAATAAACTAAAAACAGTACTGAATTTTTAGTATGGAATTTTGAGCTTATAACTTGGATGAGTTTGTTTTTCTTTCTCTAAAGAAAGATATTCAGAGTTAGTAAAATAAGTGAAGGTTTTTTCAAAATGTTCCCTTATTCTTATTTTGCATATTGAATAGAATTGAAAAATAAAAGATTTGGCATGAAAAACTTGGAAAATTTTACACTGCAAAACAGTAGTGTCTAAGAGATGTTAGGAGAAAGAAATCAATGCATTATGATTTCTGAGCTATCAGAGAAGGTAGTAAGTATATGCGGGCTTCCCTGGAGGCTCAGACGGTAAAGAATCTGCCTTCAATGTGGGAGATAACTTTGAATTACATTTTTATTCCACCAACAACCAGCCACTAATGTTTATTGAGTAATATGTCCAAGCACCATGCTGAAGTCTTAATATAAATCATCTAGTAGGTCACTACATCATGTCAAATGCCGGGCTGGATGAAGCATAAACTGGAATCAAGATTGCCGGGAGAAATATCAATAACCTCAGATATGCAGATGACACCACCCTTATGGCAGAAAGTGAAGAGGAACTCAAAAGCTTCTTGATGAAAGTGAAAGACGAGAGTGAAAAAGTTGGCTTAAAACTCAACATTCAGAAAACTAAGATCATGGCATCCATTCCCATCACTTCAAGGCAAATAGATGGTTAAACAGTAGAAACAGTGACAGACTTTATTTTGGGGGGCTCCAAAATCACTGCAGATGGTGACTGCAGCCATGAAATTAAAAGACGCTTGCTCCTTGGAAGAAAAGCTATGACCAACTTAGACAGCATATTAAAAAGAGAGACATTACTTTGCCAACAAAAGTCTGTCTAGACAAAGCTATGGTTTTTCCAGTAGTCATGTATGGATGTGAGAGTGGGACTATAAAGAAAGCTAAGCGCCAAGAATTGATGCTTTTGAACTGTGGTGTTGGAGAAGACTCTTGAGAGTCCCTTGGACTGCAAGGAGATCCAACTAGTCCATCCTAAAGGAAATCAGTCCTGAATATTCATTGGAAGGACTGATGCTAAAGCTGAAACTCCAGTACTTTGGCCACTTGATGCGAAGAACTGACACATTTGAAAAGACCCTGATGCTTGGAAAGAATGAAGGCAGGAATGGAAGGGGACAACAGAGGATGAGATGGTTGGATGGCATGAGCCACTTGATAGACATGAGTTTGAGTAAGCTCTGGGAGTCGGTGATGGACAGGGAGGCCTGGTGTGCTGCAGTCCATGGGGTCACAAAGAATTGCACACAAATGAATGACTGAACGACTGAACTGAACTGAGTTGGTCACTACAGCAAAATGATGAGGCAGGAACCGTTATGATTTCTACTTTAAAGATGATAAAAAGGAGATAATTAAATTTATTTTTGGTCATGAGGGTGAGTGATGGGGTTTGAACTTAATCTAACTCCAGTTTGAGTGTCCCAACACTTTGTGATATGCCCTCATATTTATCATATCAAAAGAGAAATTACCATTACCAGAATTTCTCATATATATATGATCCAGTTTTATAAATAGCATTATAAAGTTTAGATAGAATATTTTCCTATCCATATCCTTTAATTAATTAAAGGATAATAACTTGGAGAAACACACATACATATATGTACATACATACTTGAGTACATATATATAGATATATAAAACTTTTTATATATATGAATAGCTACTCTACTATTACCATTCACCATCAAAGCCATTTTCTAATTACCCTCAACATACACAGACACCTCATATTTTCAGAGTTCTAATGATAATGGAATATACTGTATACATAAGTAAAAGAAAATTGTGTGTAATGAAAAATAAAATATTTACCCCAAGATAACCAAATGTTTTTACTTTATTACATTGTATACTATCAGTTAAGTATTTAATTATTCATTATTTCATTTTATAAAAATCAGGCATGCCAAACCATGCTCAGTTCAGTTCAGTTCAGTCGCTCGGTTGTGTCCGACTCTTTGCGACCCCATGAATCACAGCACGCCAGGTGTCCCTGTCCATCACCAACTCCCGGAGTTTATCCAAACTCATGTGCATCAAGTTGGTGATGTCATCCAGCCATCTCATCCTCTGTCGTCTCCTTCTCCTCCTGCCCCCAATCCCTCCCAGCATCAGGGTCTTTTCCAATGAGTCAACTCTTCACATGAGGTGGCCAAAGTATTGGAGTTTCAGCTTTAGCATCAGTCCTTCCAATGAACACCCAGGTCTGATCTCCTTTAGAATGGACTGGTTGGACCTCCTTGCAGTCCAAGGGACTCTCAAGAGTCTTCTCCAACACCACAGTTCAAAAGCATCAATTCTTTGGCACTCAGCTTTCTTCACGGTCCAACTCTCACATCCATACATGACCACTGGAAAAACCATAGCCTTGACTAGACGGACCTTTGTTGGCAAAGTAATGTCTTTGCTTTTGAATATGCTGTCTAGGTTGGTCATAACTTTCCTTCCAAGGAGTAAGCATCTTTTAATTTCATGGCTGCAATCACCATCTGCAGTGATTTTGGAGCCCAAAAAAAATAAAGTCTGACACTGTTTCCACTGTTTCCCCATCTATTTCCCATGAAGTAATGGGACCAGATGCCATGGTCTTAGTTTTCTGAATGTTGAGCTTTAGGCCAACTTTTTCACTCTCCTCTTTTACTTTCAATAAGAGGGTCTTTAGTTCCTCTAGACACAAACAATAAGAAATACAAATTGAGGTCAGTGGTAGAAGTCAAAGTATAAATGACAATTCAAAAAGTGTTTTGATAGAAGACTACATGAAGTAGTCAGAGGATGAATTCCCATCTTCACCAGAAAATGGATTGAGGGAACAGGGAGCTCAAGAAAGCTTCCTAGTGAAAAGTAAGTCCAAACTCTTAACAAGAAGGAAGGGATTAGCAAAGGCAGGGAGTAAAAAGAATGTTCCAAACAGAAGAAATCCTGTGTATAAATGTAGCCCATGCAAAAGTAGACAGGAAAATCATTAGCTGCTACGGGGAGCTTAAACGTGTCAAAATTTGAGTCATAAAGTTCACAGTCTAGCACAACATGTAGTTTTTCACCACCCCCCCGCCCCCGCCATTCTCAGTTCAGGTTCTAGTCAAGAAAGGAATCTTTTCTTCCAAGGATTATATGGATTAAACTTCTCTTGCCTTCAAAAGCTGGGATAGAATGAGAATCACACAGAACACAGAAAAGGCATTTAGGAAATGACAGTCCCAAGGAGAGTGGAAAAACACAACAAAGGAGCATTTTAGAATAAGCTAGCTAGAATGGGGTGGAGAAGGCAGTAGCACCCCACTCCAGTACTATTGCCTGGAAAATCCCATGGATGGAGGAGCCTGGTAGGCTGTAGTCCATAGGGTCGCGAAGAGTCGGACATGACTGAGAGACTTCAATTTCACTTTTCACTTTCATGTGTTGGAGAAAGAAATGGCAACCCACTCCAGTGTTCTTGCCTGGAGAATCCCAGGGGTGGGGGAGCCTGGTGGGCTGCCGTCTATGGGGTCGCTCAGAGTCAGACACAACTGAAGCGACTTAGCAGCAGCAGCAGCTAGAATGGGGAGGGCAGAGAGTTTCATCTTGGAAGTGAACTTTTACTAATTGGAAATAGCTGTGCTAAGAAAAATTTCCATTCCCACTAGACTGTTGGAGCAGACAAGGGATGCCTTGTGAGTCCTTAGTTCCTCCCTCTAAATGCAGAGATTTTGTAGCTTCTCCTGATTCAGGTTCAGTGGTGATAAGTGCTGTAAGCAACTAACAACACTCACTGTGGACACTGAATTCGAGAGTGGTGACACATAAGACACATATTATCTTGTGGCTATTGCTGGTCCACAAAACAGACCATTTGGGGCAGTAGCAAGGAGTGATGCTGAACTAAGTGACTACTGTGGGACTGTTGTTCTACTATCTCAGGAGTCTTGAGTGTAGTACAGAGGCTTAACCAAGGAGACAACTTGATAATCCCATTCCTATAATGACAATCACCAGGTTGTGTTACAATGTCTTGTTTTATCATCTGATTTCCTCACTAGACGCTAAGCCCTTTGATAACAAGGGAATACAAATTTCTGTACTTGCAGTGAAAAACTCTAAGCAAGTGAGTATTGATGAGGCATTTTTTTTTCTTCTAGCATTTAAGTAACATTCAGTACACTGAGAAACTTTCAAGACTATGAAGGATTGTCCAGAGAATTAAGAGCATTATGTGTCACAGAAACCAAGAGAAAAGCGTTTTTTTTTTTTTTTTTCCAAAAAAAGTTATTATTTCATTGTGAGAAAAAGTCAGAATAGTCATGTAGAGAGCTGCATTAATCGCAACAGAATTCATCAATTGATTATCTTAATTGGTATCAGTAAAGAAGTATAAGTACAAATTCAAAGTACAGTGGGTTTAGGAGTAAAGAAGTAAGAACAGAGAGCATGTTATATTCTAGGGGGAGGGTAGAGAAGAGGAAAAACAGTAACTAAAGCATGTATAAAGTTGGGATGTGAATAAAGATCTCCTTAAGATTAGACTGCCTAGAGAAAGATGCAAAAATATTTAGTTATTTCAAGTGTGCAATATTCTAATTTGTCATGGTTTTCCTACCAGCCCCATGTCTGTTGTGTTGAAGAAATGATAGTTTTAATCAGAATAAAAGTTAATTTTTTTTAAAAAAGCAATTTTGAAGCATGACACAGTTTTCCATTAAAAGCCATTGTCAGATAAAGGTGGACCCCCAAAAATGTGATAAAGTCAGGGTTGGGTTACTAGGAAGGCCATAGACATTTAGAAGAGTTATTTATAGAGATACGAAAAGGAAAACAGAAAGCAGGTAATAAGATGCAAAAACTAAGGTATGACTACCTTGCAAAATTTCCGAGAGCCACACTCACACCTGGGTAATGGGTTAGAAATGTCCTCATTCAAAACTCTTTCCCTAGATGTGAAATTAGGAAAGAATCATGACCTACTATCATGTTTAATGATTTCTTAAATTTAGCTTGAAAATTTTAGACTTATATAACATTTTCTCTTAGGGAAATGTCCAAAAAGTGTTTTAAATTCTGCATTATAATGTTTTTTGATTAACAACCTTTTCACAAGTTTGCATCTTTAGGTATTTATTGCAGGCTAAGAGACAGATGACTGCATTCTACTCACAGATTTATGCTCAGTCTTTTAGTAACTGTGGTTCAAGTCTTCAAAAATCTAACATAATCATGCTGAGTTATCACATTTAAAAATGATTATTAACTAAAATCCAATATTCATATTCTATGGCTGAAATAGGCTTTTCTAGATGATCTGGGAAACAAAGCCTGTGAAGATCTATTTTAAACCATCAAAATCCACTAATTTTTATTAATGACCATGTTAGTTGTCAAAAAGTATTTAGTAGGATATTCCCAGTATTATAGAAATAATCCTCAGACACTCAAGGAATGGCTAGATTTTCTTCTTAAGGCATCACTTGAAAAATTAAGGCTCACAATTTTAAAGAAAAGTTATTCTGCATGTGTGAAGCATTTACTAGATATAAAAATGATCTGTTTATTCTGTAAGAGGTAGCACCATAATCTGGTAGTGTTCAAGCATCATTCAGACTGTCTGATGCTTTGATAATATATTCCAGTAAGGGGAAGTCTCAGACGGAAATGAATCTAATATGAAATTGAATCCCACACCTACGGTCTTATGTGCCTGAACTGATTTGAGTATATAAATCTGATGTTGAAGAAACTCCTGAGGTATAACTTGAAAACGTTTGAAAAGCTTCACCTCTGAATTTTATTGAAATTTGACAATTTTATTGTCAAACAGACAAAGTACAGTCCAATGAGGAAATGGAGAATGTATGTGTGAATGTCTAAGCCAGCAAGAATTGTTTCTGAACCAAAGTTTGCTCATAAATACATCTATGTGCTTCTGATCCAAGCATGTTTTGTTTGAATATGCTGCTTGACAGCTCAATAAGAAGATTATGCATCGTAGTGCAGCTCAATATGCCTGTCTCTTTCTTTGAGACAGTCCTTTCATGTTCCCATCAGTCAGTCCCATACTACATGGCCTTGTTTCTTTGTCCATAGATGACAAATTCAATGGTGGGCACCTGACCAAATATAAGCCAATTAGATCTTCTCTCAAAGAATGTTGGAATTTTGAGTTTAATCGGAGACTTTGGGTTTGTGCCAATCAGGTACCATCAAGGAAAATAAAAACTATTCTAGGTAATTAAATGCATTTGAAACGTGCCGGGCGTGAGCTCACCTGGGCCCTCAGCGGCGTTTCCCAGCCGACGAGTGTGGTCCCTGTGGCGGGTCCCTGAGGCCTGCCATTCTCATCAACCCCCGACCAAGTCCGGCATCGCCCGCCGCGTGCTGTCTGAGCACTTCAGAGCTTACTACCATGAAGCCAGTGAGGACTAAGGCACCCAGGAAACCACCAGTAACAAAGGATCCCAAAGGAGTGTTAAAGACCTAGTTGCGGTGTACTGTAGGGTAGCCCACTGAGCCTTCCTGAGCAAGAGTGTTGCATCAGATCAGAATAGATCAGTCGCTCAGTCGTGTCCGACTCTTTGCGACCCCATGAATTGCAGCAGGCCAGGCCTGCCGGTCCATCACCAACTCCCGGAGTTCACTCAGACTCACGTCCATCGAGTCAGTGATGCCATCCAGCCATCTCATCCTCTGTCGTCCCCTTCTCCTCCTGCCCCCAACCCCTCCCAGCATCAGGGTCTTTTCCAATGAGTCAACTCTTCGCATGAGGTGGCCAAAGTACTGGAGTTTCAGCTTTAGCATCATTCCTTCCAAAGAACACCCAGGACTGGTCTCCTTCAGAATGGACTGGTTGGATCTCCTTGCAGTCCAAGACACTCGCAAGAGTCTTCTCCAACACCACAGTTCAAAAGCATCAATTCTTCAGTGCTCAGCCTTCTTCACAGTCCAACTCTTACATCCATACATGACCACAGGAAAAACCATAGCCTTGACTACACGGACCTTTGTTGGCAAAGTAATGTCTCTGCTTTGGAATATGCTATCTAGGTTGGTCATAATTTCCTTCCAAGGAGTAAGTGTCTTTTAATTTCATGGCTGCAGTCACCATCTGTACTGATTTTGGAGCCCAGAAAAATAAAGTCTGACACTGTTTCCACTGTTTCCCCATCTATTTCCCATGAAGTGGTGGGACTGGAAGCCATGATATTCGTTTTCTGAATGTTGAGCTTTAAGCCAACTTTTTCACTCTCCACTTTCACTTTCATCAAGAAGCTTTTGAGTTCCTCTTCACTTTCTGCCATAAGGGTGGTGTCATCTGCATATCTGAGGTTATTGATATTTCTCCTGGCAATCTTGATTCCAGCTTGTGTTTCTTCCAGTCCAGCATTTCTCATGATGTACTCTGCATAGAAGTTAAATAAACAGGGTGACCATATACAGCCTTGACATACTCCTTTTCCTCTTCAGAACCAGTCTGTTGTTCCATGTCTAGTTCTAACTGTTGCTTCCTGACCTGCATACAAATTTCTCAAGAGGCAGATCAGGTGGTCTGGTATTCCCATCTCTTTCAGAATTTTCCACAGTTTATTGTGATCCACAGTCAAAGGCTTTGGCATAGTCAATAAAGCAGAAATAGATGTTTTTCTGGAACTCTCTTGCTTTTTCCATGATCCAGCAGATGTTGGCAATTTGATCTCTGGTTCCTTTGCCTTTTCTAAAACCAGCTTGAACATCAGGAAGTTCACAGTTCACGTATTGCTGAAGCCTGGCTTGGAGAATTTTGAGCATTACTTTACTAGCGTGTGAGATGAGTGCAATTGTGTGGTAGTTTGAGCATTCTTTGGCATTGCCTTTCTTTGGGATTGGAATGAAAACTGACCTTTCCCAGTCCTGTGGCCACTGCTGAGTTTTCCAAATTTGCTGACATATTGAGTGTAGCACTTTCACAGCATCATCTTTCAGGATTTGAAATAGCTCAACTGGAATTCCATCACCTCCACTAGCTTTGTTTGTAGTGATGCTTTAAGTAATCAATAATACAACAGTTCAGCTTCATATGCCTGAGGGTTACAGACTCAACAGAAATGGAAACTATAAGGAGATTCAGGATTCATTTAAACAAGTATTTGGCACTCATACCACCCAAAAGGAGCTCTTTGATGTTGTGGCAAATCCCTTGGTAGATGACCTCATTCATGGCAAAAATGGGTTTTCTATATATGGGGTGGTGGCCGAGACAAGCTACCCCACGCCCGAGGTCAGGGGAGGAGGCTAAGAGGAGCTATCCCATGTCCGAGGTTAGGGGTGCCAGCCGAGAGGAACAACCCCACGTCCAAGGAGCAGCAGCTATGCTGGCCCAAGAGGGCAAAGAGGAGCTGCTACACATTCAAGGTCAGGAGGGGCAGCCATGAGGAGATACCCTTGTCCAAGGTAAAGAGCAGCAGCTGCGCTTGGCTGGAGCAGCTGTGAAGAGATACCCCAAGTCCAAGGTAAGAGAAACCCAAGTAAGACAGTAGGTGTTGCAAGAGGGCATCAAAAGGCAGATACACTGAAACCATAATCACAGAAAACTAGCCAATCTGATCACACAGACCACAGCCTTGTCTAACTCAATGAAACTAAGCCATGCCGTGTGGGGCCACCCAAGATGGATGGGTCATGGTGGAGAGGTCTGACAGAATGTGGTCCATGGGAGAAGGGAAAGGCAAACCACCTCAGTATTCTTGCCTTGAGAACCCCATGAACAGTATGAAAGGCAAAATGACAGGATACTGAAAGAGGAACTCCCCAGGTCAGTAGGTGCCCAATATGCTACTGGAGATCAATGGAGAAATAACTCCAGAAAGAAAGAAGGGATGGAGCCAAAGCAAAAACAATACCCAATTGTGGATGTGACTGATGATAGAAGCAAGGTCTGATGCTGTAAAGAGCAATATTGCATAGGAACCTGGAATGTTAGGTCCATGAATCGAGGCAATTTGGAAGTGGTCAAACAGGAGATGGCAAGAGTGAATGTTGACATTCTAGGAATCAGCGAACTAAAATGGACTGGAATGGGTGAATTTAACTCAGATGACCATTATATCTACTACTGTGGGCAGGAATCCCTTAGAAGAAATGGAGTAGCCATCATAGTCAACAAAAGAGTCCAAAACGCAGTACTTGGATGCAATCTCAAAAACGACAGAATGATCTCTGTTCATTTCCAAGGCAAACCATTCAATATCACAGTAATCCAAGTCTATGCCCCAACCAGTAACGCTGAAGAACCTCAAGTTGAACAGTTCTATGAAGACCTACAAGATCTTTTAGAACTAACACCCAAAAAAGATGTCCTTTTCATTATAGGGGACTGGAATGCAAAAGTAGGAAGTCAAGAAACACCTGGAGTAACAGGCAAATTTGGCCTTGGAGTACGGAATCAAGCAGGACAAAGACTAATAGAGTTTTGCCAAGAGAACGCACTGGTCATAGCAAACACCCTCTTCCAGCAACACAAGAGAAGACTCTACACATGGACATCACCAGATGGTCAACACCGAAATCAGACTGATTATATTCTTTGCAGCCAAAGATGGAGAAGCTCTATACAGTCAGCAAAAACAAGACTGGAAGCTGACTGTGGCTCAGATCATGAACTCCTTATTGCCAAATTCTGACTTAAATTGAAGAAAGTAGGGAAAACCACTAGACCATTCAGGTATGACCTAAATCAAATCCCTTATGATTATACAGTGGAAGTGAGAAATAGATTTAAGGGCCTAGATCTGATAGATAGAGTGCCTGATGAACTATGGACTGAGGTTTGTGACATTGTACAGGAGACAGGGATCAAGACCATTCCAATGGAAAAGAAATTCAAAAAATCAAAATGGCTGTCTGAAGAGGCCTTACAAGTAGCTGTGAAAAGAAGAGAAGTGAAAAAGCAAAGGAGAAAAGGAAAGATATAAGCATCTGAATGCAGAGTTCCAAAGAATAGCAAGGAGAGATAAGAAAGCCTTCCTCAGCAATCAGTGCAAAGAAATAGAGGAAAACAACAGAATGGGAAAGAATAGAGATCTCTTCTGGAGAAGACAATGGCACCCCACTCCAATACTCTTGCCTGGAAAATCCCATGGATGGAGGAGCCTGGTAGGCTGCAGTCCATGAGGTCGCTAGGAGTCGGACACGACTGAGCGACTTCACTTTCACTTTTCATTCTCCTGCACTGGAGAAGGAAATGGCAACCCACTCCAGTATTCTTGCCTGGAGAATCCCAGGGACAGAGGAGCCTAGTGGGTTGCCATCTATGGGGTCACACAGAGTCAGACACGATTGAAGAGACGCAGCAGCAGAGATCTCTTCAAGAAAATTAGAGATTAACAAGGGAACATTTCTTGCAAAGATGGGCTCAATAAAGGACAGAAATGGTATGGACCTAACAGAAGCAGAAGATATTAAGAAGAGGTGGCAAGAATACACAGTAGAACTGTACAAAAAAGATCTTCACGACCCACATAATCACAATGGTGTGATCACTCACCTAGAGCCAGACATACTGGAATGTGAAGTCAAGTGGGCCTTAGAAAGCATCACTACAAACAAAGCTAGTGGAGGTGATGGAATTCCAGTTGAGCTATTCCAAATCCTGAAAGATGATGCTGTGAAAGTGCTGCTTTCAATATGCCAGCAAATTTGGAAAACTCAGCAGTGGCCACAGGACTGGAAAAGGTCAGTTTTCATTCCAATCCCAAAGAAAGGCAATGCCAAAGAATGCTCAAACTACCACACAATTGCACTCATCTCACACGCTAGTAAAGTAATGCTCAAAATTCTCCAAGCCAGGCTTCAGCAATATGTGAACCATGAACTTCCTGATGTTCAAGCTGGTTTTAGAAAAGGCAGAGGAACCAGAGATCAAATTGCCAACATCTGCTGGATCATGGAAAAAGCAAGAGAGTTCCAGAAAAACATCTATTTCTGCTTTATTGACTATGCCAAAGCCTTTAGCTGTGTGGATTACAATAAACTGTGGAAAATTCTGAAAGAGATGGGAATACCAGACCACCTGACCTGCCTCTTGAGAAACCTATATGCAGGTCAGGAAGCAACAGTTAGAACTGGACATGGAACAACAGACTGGTTCCGAAGAGGAAAAGGAGTACGTCAAGGCTGTATACTGTCACCCTGCTGATTTAACTTATATGCAGAGTACATCATGAGAAACGTTGGGCTGGAGGAATCACAAGCTGGATCAAGATTGCTGGGAGAAATATCAATAACCTCAGGTATGCAGATGACACCACCCTTATGGCAGAAAGTGAAGAGGAACGAAAAAGCCTCTTGATGAAAGTGAAAGTGGAGAGTGAAAAAGTTAGCTTAAAGCTCAACATTCAGAAAACAAAGATCATAGCATCTGGTCCCATCACTTCATGGGAAATAGATGGGGAAACGGTGGAAACAGTGTCAGACTTTATTTTTCTGGGCTTCAAAATCACTGCAGATGGTGGTTGCAGCCATGAAATTAAAAGACGCTTACTCCTTGGAAGGAAAGTTATGACCAACCTAGATAGCATGTTCAAAAGCAGAGACATTACTTTGCCAAGAAAGGTCCGTCTAGTCAAGGCTGTGGTCATGTATGGATGTGACAGTTGGACTGTGAAGAAGGCTGAGCACGGAAGAATTGATGCTTTTGAACTGTGGTGTTGGAGAAGACTCTTGAGAGTCCTTTGGACTGCAAGGAGATCCAACCAGTCCATTTTAAAGGAAATCTGTCCTGGTTTTCATTGGAAGGACTGATGCTAAAGCTGAAACTCCATTTCTTTGGCCACCTCATGCTAAGAGTTGACTCATTGGAAAAGATCATGTGGCTGGGAGGGATTGGGGGCAGGAGGAGAAGGGGACGACAGAAGATGAGATGGCTGGATGGCATCACTGACTTGATGCACGTGAGTTTGGGTGAACTCCGGGAGTTGGTGACGGACAGGGAGGCCTAGCATGCTGTGATTCATGGGGTCACAAAGAGTCGGACACGACCGAGCGATTGAACTGAACTGAACTTAGGTAATTAAAACAGAGGATATTTCATGCAAGAAATTTCTTATATCTGTGATGAAAGAGCTGTGAAACCATATGGCTGGGGGGAGAATAAGTAAATGTACAAAGGAAGTCACAGCAATCTGTGGTAGGGGACCTAAGAGAGGGAGTGGTATCACTAGAGTTCCTGGAAAACAGTCAAAGGTCCTTGCCCTTATGCAGATAATACACTAGAAAGGGAGGGAGAGAATCATTATGAAGCCTATCAGGGGAACTTTTTAGTGTCTACTAAATATTCAGAATTAAAGTCCTATTCAGTCTATTCAGCACAACATAGGGCAAGAAATACTGCTTGCTGAAGGCCAGTGTCAGGCATTCCTCCCAGTGGGGTCCTTGCAGCAGCCACACAGGACACAGCTGAGGTATAAGGACATGAGGTCTCCATGGGGCATTGCGGGTTTCCCTGGTGGCTCAGTTGGTAAAGAATCTGCCTGCAATGCAGGAGACAGCTTGCAGGAGACGTGGGTTTCATTGCCGGGTCAGGAAGATCCCCTGGAAAAAGAAATGGCAACCCACTCCAGTATTCTTGCTTGAGAAGTCTGGAGGAGTCTGGAGGAGTCCAGAAGAGCCTGGCAGGCAACAGTCTATAGGGTTGTAAGAGTCAGACATGACTTGGTGACTAAACCACCATGGGGCAGGTGCAGGAACATCCCACCAACACCACACTGCCTCAGATCTCCATGCCTAACTCCTGTTAATATGTCTTTAACAATTCCATGAGTGTAAACTTCAGTGTCCCTTGAAGGGACACCCTACTTACAAGCCTCAAGATATTCAGAAAAGCTTAAAATATAATGTCCTTATTACGGATCTATAGTTCATTCTTATTTTCTCCCAGTCCAATGGAATTTACCAATCAGGGGTAATAATTAGCAATAATGCTTCATAATATATGGACATCATATTTAAGTCTTTTCAGGAAAACAGAGTCAGGAGTTTGATGGAAGCTATGTGGATAAAAGAGTTTTGTTAACTCAATAATAATCACAATGAAAACCTAAATTATATAGTATGTTAGAAGATGTTAAGTACTATTGAGCAAAAAAAAAAAAAAAAAAACGAAGAGGATAAGAAGTTCTTTAGAAGTTACAAGTTCAAGATGATTACAATCTTGAATATGGTGGTAAAGTATGATGGACAGTCAAAAAAAAGCAGTAATTCCCATCACTGTGAGAGTTACTAATTTTACAAATATTACCTCAAATACACATACACTGACATCACAGTTTCTCTGAGATGTTTTTATATTCTAAAAGCTAAATATTAAATACCATTTTTCCATTCAAATATTCACTTAAGTGTCTTTTTAGGAGAGGATGATTGTAATATTAGTGTGATTTAGGTTTTACAGTGTAGACTTGAAAACCATCTTCCTTGTCCCTTAAAGACCTATATATAAGAGAAAATGGAAAAATTTTAAAAAGTATGATGGACATACTTTAAAGCGGGACCACAGGATCTCCACCTTCTGGTAGTCTTACAATCGTGACATCTTGTCTCCTTGACTGTGGATGGAGCCTGTGACTTATTTATAACAACTGGAGTATGCTAAAAGTGGCAGAATATCAATTCGAGGATCACATTACAAATGATTATAATACCATTCCACTGTTAGCTCTGAGCAAGAAAGTGGCTGTGTTGGGAAGACCCATCCACAAAGGAGCTGAGGGCGGACTACAGGCCAAGAATCTGGATCTCTCACTCAACAGCCCGTGAATAACTGAATTTTGCCAACAACCATGTGAGCAGGGACATAAATAGAAAATCAAGATACATAATGAAGCCTTAGATGTGACTTTAGTGTTGGGAGTTTGATTGTAGCTGTGCAGAGGACACAGCTAAGCCGTGACTAGACTGTGAGAAACTGTGAGAAAATAAATGACTGCTATTTGAAGCTGCTCAATTTGGGGTACTATGTTATCATTCAATAACTAATACCACAATGGACTTCATATCAACAAGGTGCTCCTTGTTGATAAAATAAGAAGTCATGTACTTCTCAAGGGAGGAGCATTGGGTGCTGCTAAGTGCCTCAGCTGTGTCTGATGCTATGGACTGTTGCCCACCAGGCTCCTCTGTCCATGGAATTCTCCAGGCAAGGACACTGGAGTGTGCTGCCATGCCCTCTTCCAGGGGATCTTCCTGACTCAGGAGTCAAACCACGTCTCTTGAGTCTCCTGTGTCTCCTGCATTGGCAGGCGAATTCTTTACCCATGAGCCACCTGGGAAGCAGAGGGAATAGAAAGCAAAAAATCCTCAAGTGGCAGAATGTTTTAAAAGTGAGTACATCTGAAATTTAATGAGCAAAGGAGAAATTTATGTCAGAATTTATAAGCCATAGCAAGGCCTCTGAGATTGAGATTTTGAGTGAAATAAAGACACATTAATTAGAGGGTCTGAACAAAGTAGCATGTTATGAGTTAACATTTTAATAGCTTCATACTGACTGGTGTGCTGAGAATAGGCTGTAGGAGATCAAAATAGCAATAAAAGAGACCAGTTAGGAGGGTATTACAATAATATAGGTGAGAGATGATGGCGACTTGGATCAGAGTGAGTGATAGTATAAGTGGTGAGAAGTGGTTGATTCTGGTTATGTTCTGAAGCTACAGTCAACAGGAATTCCAGATGAACTGGATGTGGAGTGTAAGAAAAAGAAGACTCAAGGATGACTACAAAGGTTTGGGCGGAAATATATAAGACAGAGAAAATTAAGAGTGAGTAGGTATTTTGTATTTTTGTTTTTACTTTGTTTTCTTTTTCAGTAAGAGCACGGTGAATATTAGAAGCTCAGGACATGCAAGCTTAAGGAACATGACATGTTAAGGTGTATTGAACATTCGTCTGGAAGTGTTGTAGCAGTATTGCTGTATCATTAATTCAAAGGGGATCCACAGCCTTGTGGATAGATTTAGATATGTAAAATTGTGAGGCTGAATCAGCTTACTAGGGGGCTGAAGGTAGAGAGAGGAGAGAATCACAGATTGAGTGCTGGAGCACTCCAAGTGCGTTCAGGAAAAGATGGAACCAGCCACAGAGACTGAGAAAAGGGGGACCAGTAAGTCAGAAGGCAAACCAAGGGACAGTAGCATTTGGAGAGCCAAGTAGAGAGAATGTTTCCAGGAAGAAGACATAATTGACTATGTCACATGATGCTGAGAGATCAAACAAATTGAGAACCATTGGATTCAGTAGAAGTTATTTATAAACTTCACATACACAGGCTCAGAAGAGCAGCGAGATTACATTTGATAAATAGGTAGTAGCTAATGGTATAAAGAACAAAGATGAGTTTGTTACTACAGTTGTTTTGAGATGAGAGAAATAGCACAGGGTAATGGACAATGGGTAACAGAAAGAAGAACTGCTGGAAAGATCATTTATGTAGATGAGAAAGGATGAGGTTGGCTGAAAAGCAAAGCCCTGGGTAGGAATGAAGAAAGTACATGTGTTGGAATAGGAGAGGTGGTATAAGATGGAGATATCGATGCTGGTAGGTAGAAGTTTACCAACATTCTTTCATTACTGCTTCAATTTTGTCAGGTAAACAGGAAGTAAGACGATCAGCTAGGAATGATGACAGAGAATAGCTACTAACAGTTCACGTAGAAACTCGATGATACATAATAATCATCTGGAAAAACAGGAAAGAGAATGGATGGAAAAGAATGTCGCTTGAACCCACCAGCCCACTTTCCAAGGCATAAAACAGCAATATTTTCATACAGTAACTATGATTGTGGGAAACTTTTCTTTAACCTAATGGCTTTAGATTCCTCTGGATAAAGCCCAAACCCTACAGTATAAACAGCCCAGCATAATCTGACACTTGCTTATACCTCAACCCTGGGTTCCTGCGCCCCTTCTACACTGGGCACATGGAGCTAAGTTCTCTGAAAACCCTAGCCATGTTTATTTTGCCTTAGAATCTTCACAAATACCAGGTTCTTTCTTTCTCCCAAAATATTCTCTGAACCTCTCTGCTTCCATAGTCCTTATCATCCATATCATTAGCTAAGACCCCCTTCATTTCTTAGTTTATAATACAATTTCCTCTAGCAAGTTTTCCCATAATCAATCCAGTCTACGCTCGTGTCCCTCCTAGGCCCTTCCAGAGCAATATTTACATTTTCATTCACATTACCACTCATAGCAAACTCTCAATTTCATGGGCAGGGGCCATGTCTACCAAGTTTATTCTTCTAAATTCAGTCTTGAGTACCATGCCTGTAAGTGACAGATGCTTAATAACTGATGGTTGAATGCATGAAAGAGTGGTGAAGTACACGTGAGTATTAATTTAAAAAGAGAAGGAATTCCCTAAAATTAAAGACATTTCAAAAAAAATAATAAAAAGAGAAATATCAGAAAAAGAAAAGCCATTCTTCAAATTTCCAACTTATTTACAAACACATAAGTAGTATGGAGAAATATAGAGGAGTACGGGTCTCAATTTGTTACAAAAGTATGCCTATATTCACAGAAAAGGTCAGTCAAGTAATTCAATACATTCTTAGATCATATTGGAAAAGTAAAAACTGATTAACTACCCAAGAAATTATCATCAAGATACAAGAGAAACAGCAGAGAGATGCTCCATATGTTCTTCTAATAAGTCTTTAAATAAAGAGGGACAATTCTCCATGAGGATCTTACATTTGTATTTCTACAAGATTCTATACATTTTAGATAAGAATGATAAAAGCAAGTACCTCAACTTTTAATGCAGTTTTTTGGTTTGGTTTTAGTATGAATCGTACTTAAAAAAAAATTCTTTGAAGCACAACATGCATGATAATCCATGAACTCAAAAGAAGTGAAAATGTTTCTAATACGCTATTTACAGAAACCAGATGAACAGATATGGAATGTGTGTCATACAATGCACAGGACTCCTATCTCAGGCAGATTTCTACATAATTCAAGTATTAAAGTATGAGCTGGGTATTTGTTATGGAAATATTACCATTGTTTAATGCTATCATTATAAAACAAAATTTGGGATTATTTTATTGAAATATCTATTCCTTTATCCTCATCTTATAACAAAGCAACATTTATTATTGTGATTGCATGTACATTTAAGCCACAGAAAAGAAGTTTAACTGAATTTCAATTCTCTTGATTGTAAAATATAAAGAACATCTCTTTCTACTTAAGTCACAAAATGCTTTTTAACAATTTTCCCTCTGGAAAAAAAAAAAAAACATAAATACAATCTTCTTATGGCACAGAACTTCTTAGAAAATGTAAAGTAACAAGAAGAGTTGATCCAAAGGATGTGACATTTTACTTATAAACATAATTCACTTGAAGTACTGTGCATTTGAGACATTATAGAAATATGAATGGCAATTTGGCAATTAAAAGCCTGCCTGGCTGGAGCAGGGGTGGAAAGAGAGAAACACAGTGGAGAAAAGTTCAGTGGCTGCTCCACCTAAAGTGAAATCATACGCTTTCACCCTACTTTTTAAAATTTCTGTGTAAAACCAGTATGCACAGTGGAGATTACCAGCCATTTAACAATTTATGCTAAAACATAAAGTTGCTGTTCAGCACCACACCCAATCACATATCCTAAAACAACTTATTTTATAGAGCTTTTCTTTGTAGTTAACCAAAGCTGTATTTTAAGTAATCTGTTTAGCATAATATGAAAACTCAGAATAATAAACTAAAAGCACATACGTCTCCATTCCTCATTAAACATATAACATTCCTAATCCCAGTGCCATCCTATAACAGTGTGATGTACACTATCCATGTCGATGTCTAGTAGCAAGGTGTTATTTTAGGTTACAATTTTACAAAAGTTAACATATTATCTTCAGTTAATAATTGCTGTGTTTCTACTTTTTTATGGCTTCTAATTTTGAGGCACACAATCTGAAATGAATTTTTGAAGAAGGAATAGATTATGTGAGACCAAAGGTAATTTTTCCCATTGGAGGGTGTGAATACTATTGGGTTGGCCAAAAAGTTCGTTTGGGTTTTTTCATAAGATGTTACAAAACATTTTTTTTGACCAACCCAATACTTTTCTTTAAACTTTTTTTGTCTCTCTCTTTTTAAAGGATCAAATGACCTAACTAGCACTGTCTACTGATTCATCATCTGCAGTTAAAAATATTGATTTTTACTGATGTTTTAGGTATGTTGCAAAATTCCTATGTACAGCTGGTATATCTTCTGCAATCTTTACTTTTTTTTTTTTTTTTTAACAAAAGTGAGATCATGATGGATTTAACAGGAATACTTTCTGAAAATTCCTGTAGTCTTCACTGATAAGCACCAAGAAAATGCAGAGGTTGTTTGTGAATGAAATAATGAAATGATATATTGCCATGCAGGTTATTTCTATGCAGAAAAGAATGAACATGAAACAGAATATCAATGGCTAAAAAATAAACTAAATGCAGGTATGAAATATCAGAAAAGAGAAGAAAGCAACATATATTTTAGAGTTGTATTGGTTAACTATATGATGCATCTTTAAATAATAATAGCTAAACACAACCTTTTTAAAAGATAGATAATTATCCATTTTCTTTTTCTTAATATATTTTCAAATGATAATTTTAGAAAAGCTCAAAAGATATTTAACTCCTTTCATCACACATCACAACTCAGTCTGAAGTGGCAAAAAAAAAAAAAAAAGAATTTCTTCAAAGTAAAATAATTGGCATACACTCTATCTTAAATATTCTGTAATAAAACCAAACCAAAACAAAACCGGATAGCCCCAGCCAAAAATTACCTTAAATTTTATTTGGGAGAAAAAGGTGTCTTAGTTTAATTCATCATCTAGGCTTTTCTGTAGTATTAATTAGTATCTAATGCAATAAAGCAGATCTTCAAATAGATACTTTAATAAAATGATAATTTTTTTCAATCTTCACTTAAAAAGTAATTTTAATTAACTTCAAAGGGACTATTATTGTGGAAGCCTCTTTCTTTGTACTCTCTCATATAGAATTGTTATTGTAAAGTCTTTTCCTTTTGGACTGTGATTCATTTCTCTACCCATGTGGCTTATTGCTAATTCTATTTGTCCTCTGCTCACTGTTGCTTTCAGATTCTTTCCCAGTAGCTCACAGCTTCATAAAAAATGTTTTAGAGACATCTAAGAGAGAGATCCATTTTAAATATGGGGAGCCTTATTTCATGAGCTTTTATGAAATTCTTCTTCTCACTAAAATAAATACTACAAATAAAATGCTTTCTATATTCTTCTTTCATATGTTTTCTCACCTGTTTTAAACAGTCTTTAAAATTAGGAAAATATATGTACTTTAATAGTATAACAAATATATACAAATGGCATTAAAATATCTAGAGAAACAAAAAAAAAGGGCTCATTACAATCGATAATCTCAAACCAGATAAGATTTGAGATGGGTCGAAATTGTAACCATTTTCAAAAGTTCAAGTAAGGCACAATCTGATGTCTAAAACATTGACATAACTAGACAATAAATATTTTCACTTTTTCTAAAACTATTATTTATGGAAGAGAAAATTTAGAGAAAATGGAAAATGTTCTTTCTTTGACCTCTTGGATAAAATCATTCCATTAGAGGTGCTTACTTTGTTTCGGAGAATTTTAGTAGGTGGGAGTTTGTTTCTCATTAAAGAGAAATCTCTTGAGATTTAGTTAAAAACATTTGCAAAAAATTGGCAAGTGTTTCTTGTGTAGCCAGTCCTCATTATTTTACTTAGAAAAAACCATTATTATAAAACTAATTTCTCTTTTGTTTCATGGAAAAATACACTACAGATAATTATAGTGAGATACATTGACTGCACCAAAATGTGTTTTATACATTAAGCTAAAGATAGTTGGACTTGTTCACTGAAAAAGACTTAGAAAATAAACTCAAAGTATTTTTAAACATCTCATGAAAGAAAGTGAATTTCTTAAATCATAATACTTTTTAAAGCTAAAAAGACATCCAAATTATTATTTTGGGATGTCCCAACAGTGATTTCATTTAAACCAATCCATATTTGTTTTCATTCAATATTTTACTTATGGTCAAGACAGTTATTCAGGGACGAATTGGGTTATACAGTTTAGTACAACAGTTCACATTTTTCCACATCCACCCTTTGTTAGTGACTCATTATTGTACTATAGGCTCACCAAGGAGACCATTCAGCTTTCTATTTATCTGTCTCAATTGGTAGAAGTTGGAGGATAAAAATGGGTGCACACATGCTGAGAAACGTAAATTGACAATATCCAAGAGCAGTGATTAACAAACCGAAGGCAAAAATGTATCACAATGGAGGTCATAATTTCATCATATCTCAGACAGAAAATGGTAACACTGTATTCCAAGATACTATAAATATAATGAAAGAAATATAACGAACAACTCTGAGATAATGCTGAGGCAATAATATGTACTAGAGATAGTCAATATGTTAAAATCCACCCTAAATTAAATGTCTATATTATTCATCACAAAACCATAATCAAACACTTGTTGCACATTTATTATGGGTACCATACACAGGTACATGAGAATAAAGGATTCTTTTTCTTAATAGAAGCACTGATATGGTCATACCTAGAGAAATACTTATCTCTGGATCACTGTTTGACAACAGAAGCCCCATTAGTTTCCTTTTTTGTCTATTTTTATTAGACATTATTAATATAATGTTGAGAAAACAAAATCATTATAATCACAGGAAGTCTCAGTTGCCTTATACATATAGTGCTTATACATATATTTGCTTCCAGATTATCTTTTAAATTCTTTAAAGAAAACTAATGTTCTATTTTTTATCTTTTTCTCACTATTTCTCGAGATCAGTTGTTTCAAAATCAAACTTAATCTCTCACTGTCATTTTTGCCCTTCCCTCTATACATGTGATTGCTAACATGAAGTCAAAATTCCTTTTTAGGGTCTTTGAGGATTTGAATGAGTATCCACTGGCAATTATCAATGTTTCCAAAAGCTTAATGGAAATTTTATATGTCTTTTCCATAAAATGATACAGATATCCGGTCATTTTTGTTTATTCATTTGTTTGGTTTTAAAGGGGCCTGGAATTATACTAACTCAGGGTGTAATTATCAAATGATTAAAAAATATAAACAGATTACTTGATAAATATAGTCGTTTAAGCTTTTCAAAATATAGAACCATGGGCAATAATTGATAATAAAGTATCAAAACATTGGGAACAATGTAACTCCGTCAACTATATCTCAGGACTTCTATTACTATTTGTCCCAATTTTATATTTCTACTATATTCTCTGCCACCCATATTTCATCAGACAGAGTTGTATTTTCATCAAGTCATTTGCCCTGTTCAGGTATATACGATCTTAATTCTGAAGTCTTCTACTTGGCTCTCAAGACAACTCATGATTTGGTCCTATACCTGACACAAGATAGATTATTTTCCCTATCCTGTGTCATGGCAGATTGTAGTCAATTTTTGAATAGGTGAGAACATTTATAAGTACAATGCTGAGGTCATATAGACTATTTTAAAAGTGAATTATATCAATTTGATCTAAAATACTCTGAGAACTTATCAATATGCACATATCTAAAAATATTTTCTTTAAAAATTTTTATTTATTTAATTGGAGGCTAATTACTTTACAATATTGTAGGGGTTTTGCCATACATTTTCATGAATCTGTCATGGGTGTACATGTGTTCCCCATCCTGAACCCCCCTCCCACCTCCCTCCCCATCCTATCCCTCTGGGTCATCCCAGTGCACCAGCCCTGAGTACCCTGTCTCATGCATCGAACCTGGACTGGCGATCTGTTTCACATATGATAATACGTGAATAACATGTTTCAATGCTATTCTCACAAATCATCCCACCCTCGCCTTCTCCCACAGAGTCCAAAAGACTGTTCTATACACCTGTGTCTCATTTGCTGTCTCACATATAGGGTTATCATTACCATCTTTCTAAATTCCATATATATGCATCATTCCAATCCTAAAGAAAGGCAATGCCAAAGAATGCTCAACTGCTACTGCTAAGTCACTTCAGTCGTGTCCGACTCTGTGTGACCCAATAGACGGCAGCCCACCAGGCTCTCCCGTCCCTGGGATTCTCCAGGCAAGAACACTGGAGTGGGTTGCCATTTCCTTCTCCAATGCATGAAAGTGAAAAGTGAAAGCTAAGTTGCTCAGTCGTGTCGACCCTCAGTGACCCCATGGACTGCAGCCTACCAGGCTCCTCTGTCCATGGGATTTTCCAGGCAGGAGTACTGGAGTGGGGTGCCATTGCCTTCTCCAAAGAATGCTCAAACTACCGCACAATTGCTCTCATCGCACATGCTAGTAAAGTAATGCTCAAAATTCTCCAAGCCAGGCTTCAGCAATACATGAACCGTGAACTTCCAGATGTTCAAGCTGGTTTTAGAAAAGGCAGAAGAACCAGAGATCAAATTGCCAACATCCGCTGGATCATGGAAAAAGCAAGAGAGTTCCATAAAAACATCTAGTTCTGCTTTATTGACTATGCCAAAGCCTTTGACTGTGTGGATCACAATAAACTGTGGAAAATTCTGAAAGAGATGGGAATACCAGACCACCTGATCTGCCTCTTGAGAAACCTATATGCAGGTCAGGAAGCAACAGTTAGAACGGGAAATGGAATAACAGACTAGTTTCAAATAGGAAAAGGAGTACGTCAAGGCTGTATATTGTCACCCTGTTTATTTAACTTATATGCAGAGTACATCATGAGAAACACTGGGCTGGAAGAAGCACAAGCTGGAATCAAGATTGCCAGGAGAAATAACAGTAACCTCAGGTATGCAGATGACACTACCCTTGTGGCAGAAAGTGAAGAGGAACTAAAAAGCCTCTTAATGAAAGTGAAAGAGGAGAGTGAAACAGTTGGCTTAAAGCTCTACATTCAGAAAACAAAGATCATGGCATCTGGTCCCATCACTTCCTGGGAAATAGATGGGGAAACAGTGGAAACAGTGTCAGACTTTATTTTTGGGGGCTCCAAAATCACCACAGATGATGACTGCAGCCATGAAATTAAAAGACGCTTACTCCTTGGAAGGAAAGTTATGACCAACCTAGATAGCATATTCAAAAGCAGAGACATTACCTTGCCAACAAAGGTCCATCTAGTCAAGGCTATGGTTTTTCCAGTGGTCATGTATGGATGTGAGAGTTGGACTGTGAAGAAGGCTGAGCGCCGAAGAATTGATGCTTTTGAACTGTGGTGTTGGAGAAGACTCTTGAGAGTCCTTTGGACTGCAAGGAGATCCAACCAGTCCATCCTAAAGGAGATCAGTCCTGGGTGTTCACTGGAAGGACTGATGCTAAAGCTGAAACTCCAATACTTTGGCCACCTCATGTGAAGAGTTGACTCATTGGAAAAGACCCTGATGCTGGGAGGGATTGGGGCAGGAGCAGAAGGGGACGACAGAGGATGAGATAGCTGGATGGCATCACTGACTCGATGGACATGAGTTTGAGTGAACTCCGGGAGTTGGTGATGGACAGGGAGGCCTGGTGTGCTGCAATTCATGGGTCGCAAAGAGTTGGACAGGACTGAGTGGCTGAACTGAACTGAATACTGTATTGGTGTTTTTCTTTCTGGCTTACTTCACCAATGTTCACTGAAGCACTGTTTATAATAGCCAGGACATTGAAGCAACCTAGATGTCCATCAGCAGATGAATGGATAAGAAAGCAGTGGTACATATACACAATGGAATATTACTCAGCCATTAAAAAGAATTCATTTGAATCAGTTCTAATGAGGTAGATGAAACTGGAGCCTATTATACAGAGTCAAATAAAAACACTTATATGTAGGCATCAGAACTTTTCAAACTGTTTCACAAAACATATTGGCATCAATGAATATTTTAGGTGCATTTGAACAGAGGTTAAATAATTTTATGTTAAATCTGATTCTTTGGAATGCATTACCAGATGAGTTTTCATTTAAAAAAGGTATTTGTCATAATTTCTATGCTTTTAATTATTTCACATTTTCAATCAACAGTTTTATACACAATATTTTCTAGTGATAGGAGACACTTCAGTGACACTTAATTCAACTAGAATGCTTATTGCCATTTCAAATAACAATTTCGAAAAAAATCAATTTTGATTAAATTATTATGATTTGAGGTCCAGAAATATTGTACTAGTATTTAAATATAATCCTTTCTAAACTTTGAACTATGTTTCCCTAATTTAAACATGTAAAATATACAAATTTAAGCTAGAATTCTGCTCAGTCAAGCTTATATAGTAAATTGGAGTTGTGTTTATAGACTCATCATGAGACCTTTTTTCCCAACAGTAGCTTTTAATATAATAAATATGAATGAAAACTATAAATTATATCTTATTTTCTTAAAATTTCCCTTAAGAAGGGATGAAGAACAATGATATACATTAGAAAAGGAAGAGGTTTTGCACCCAAATCTGTATATGCATTTACTTACTAGAAATTTAGACATACATGCATGCATGCATGCTAAGTTGCTTCAGTCGTGTCCAGCTCTGTGTGACCCTATGGACTATAGCCAGCCAGGCTCCTCTGTCCATAGGATTCTCCAGGCAAGGATACTGGAGTAGACATACGTGGGGGAATAGAAATTCTACTTTCAACTTTATCTGAAATTTTCTTATGCTTTCATAAAGATTCTGGTCCACAGTTTTGTTTTTTAGTTTATCGCTGTGTTTACAATACTGCAAAATAAATTATTAAATGTGCTATAGTAACAGATTTTAGGAATTAAGTGACCCTGGAGAAAAAGGAGAACTATGTATGGAGAAGAAGGAACATTTCCATCTTTATAAACAAAAGGCTTTTTTTTAGAACATTCTTGGAGCTTCCATCAATTTTGGCAAATATCATACCAGCTGCATCCAGCTTCTAAAGCTGGGAGCTTATCCAAAACTCTGGTAGTTAGAGGTCTGCTAAGTGTGTTGATGCTCTGTTACCTGACACTTTTGGCTAAATTTGAAACATTTTTTATTCATTCTTTATATTTTCTTTTCCTATTGTTGAATGTTAAGAGTAACAGAAGAGCTGCTTCTGCCTTCTTATTTACCAAAAAAAAAAAAAAAAACTGTCTTCTAAACTTCTATGTCCATACACAAACTAATTTACTGTACTTGAATTCAGAATTCAAATCATTAAAAACTTTCTGGTTCCTTGCTTTCCATTATATCAAAAAAGAAATTGCAGGTTTTTTTTAAAACTTCCAACCAGTTGCATATAGCAGATTTTTTAAGAATGTTGGCTGCATTCTTTTATAGGAACAAATGATGAATTATCATTTATCCAGTTTAAAAACTTACAGTTGTCTCTACCATTAAGATTCTTATTTTTTTAAAAAACATAGTAGTCACATTTTAAGAATAATATTTAATCATATATAGTTATAGACAAAAATCCAAAATATATCTAATAAGTATAGAGTTTTACTATAATAACTTTGGTTTAGTCATTATTTGGGTAATAAATGCTTCGTGGTTCACCAAGAGTACATAGTCTCTGAAAAAGAAATTTGCAAAACCATTTGATATATAGACTCCACTGAGACCCTATAACATTTCTTCAAGAATATATATTGGTTCATGAGTATATCTATGAAAAATTTGTTACTAGCTTCTACTGACTTCCTTGGGAAATACGTGTGCTTAAAAAGTAATTCAAAGAAAGGAAAGTAAGTATTATGCCTCAATTTACTGATATGCTAAAATAGATAAAATGATCTATGCTAAACTTTACTAAAGTAAAAGGTGAATAAATGGGTACTCCTTCATTAGAAATCTATACAACTACTTTTTTTGACATTTTTACATTTAAGTGTCTGTTATGCCATCACACGCAACAGTATAATTTTTTCAAGCATTTTCCAAAATTTGTTTTCTAAAGCACTGTTTGCATAGAACATTAATAGCTGTTGAGGGTGAAGGAGCTCAGAAAAAGTTTCTGAAATGTATTAACATAGGGAACTCTTGGGTTAAATAAAATCCATGAAGTTTTCTTTCTGTTGGACTGCTCAAAACCTAAGAGACAATAATAAAATGCATTCATTATTATCTTCTGACAAGACTAAATTCAATGTCCCTCATGTGTTTTCATTGTTCTAGGTGTTGCCTAACCTGAATATATGGAGAAGGCAATGGCAACCCACTCTAGTACTCTTGCCTGGAGAATCCCAGAGAAGGCAGAGCCTGGTGGGCTGCCGTCTACGGGGTCACACAGAGTCGGACACGACTGAAGCGACTTAGCAGCAGCAGCAACAGCAACCTGAATATAAGGGGAAGAAGCTGGGCTTATATGTGGTTATATGGAAGAATCAAGCCACTAGAAAACTGGTTCATATCATGAATTTGCATGTAAATAAGGTGAATTCTCTCTCTCTACTAGGTTATTATGTTCAGTGTTTTCAGAATAAGCATCTTGGCTGCAAGCACTTTTGCTGCAAATATTTTGAACCCATAACTACTTGGCCATAATGCAATTTTGCTCATGAAAGATAAAATAACTGGTTGACAGTTTTTGGTTTGACTATTTGGTTTTAACTGGTTGAAATATATGAGCACTTCCTACAGTTAGTGACAGTACTGATGGCTTTATCAAGCTGACAGATGACAATGACTTGCTCCAAGAGTTGGTTCCTTATTTTCAAGCACACTACACTGGAGGAGAAAGAGATCAAGAGCGAAAAAATAACCTATTGGCCATAAGGCAATTTTGTCAAGAAAGGTAAAAGAACTGGTTGACAGTAGGGTATCAACTAGCTGAAATGAGTGAGCATTGCTTTCAGTTAGTGACATTATTGATGGCTTTTTTGAGTGGACAGATGATAATGATTTGCCCAATGAATTTTGTTTTTTAATTTTTTTTGAAATGCTATATTTTAGGAGAAAAAGGTCAAAGATGCTGAACGCACAGAGTTGAACCCACATTTTCCATAGATCTATGAAACATTAATCACAGGATATGAGACAGTATGCCAGGAGTAAACAATTGTACAGAGGTCTTTACAATGCAACATGAAGCTCAGTTACAAATATGCCTCCTGATGTGAAAGAGATGGGAATACCAGACCACCTGACCTACCTCTTGAGAAACCTATATGCAGGTCAGGAAGCAACAGTTAGAACTGGACATGAAACAACAGACTGGTTCCAAATAGGAAAAGGAGTACGTCAAGGCTGTATATTGTCACCCTGCTTATTTAACTTATATGCAGAGTACATCATGAGAAATGCTGGGCTGGAAGAAGCACAAGCTGGAATCAAGATTGCTGGGAGAAATATCAATAACCTCAGATATGCAGATGACACTACCCTTATGGCAGAAAGTGAAGAGGAACTAAAAAGCCTCTTGATGAAGGTGAAAGAGGAGAGTGAAAAAGTTGGCTTAAAGCTCAACATTCAGAAAATGAAGATCATGGTCTGGTCCCATCACTTTATGGGAAATAGATGAGGAAACAGTGGAAACAGTGTCAGACTTTATTTTTCTGGGCTCCAAAATCACTGCAGATGATGACTGCAGCCATGAAATTAAAAGACGCTTACTCCTTGGAAGGAAAGTTATGACCAACCTAGATAGCATATTCAAAAACAGAGATATTACCTTGCCAACAAAGGTCCGTCTAGTCAAGGCTATGGTTTTTCCTGTGGTCATGTATGGATGTGAGAGTTGGACTGTGAAGAAAGCTGAGTGCTGAAGAATGGATGCTTTTGACCTGTGGTGTTGGAGAAGACTCTTGAGAGTCCTTTGGACTGCAAGGAGATCCAACCATTCCATCCTAAAGGAGATCAGTCCTGGGTGTTCACTGGAAGGACTGATGCTAAAGCTGAAACTCCAATATTTTGGCCACCTCCTGTGAAGAGTTGACTCATTGGAAAATACCCTGATGCTGGGAGGGACTGGGAGCAGGAGGAGAAGGGGAGGACAGAGGATGAGATGGCTGGATGGCATCACCGACTCGATGGACATGAGTTTGAGTGAACTCCAGGAGTTGGTGATGGACAGGGAGGTCTGGCGTGCTGCGATTCATGGGGTCACAAAGAGTCGGACACAACTGAGCAACTGAACTGAATTGAACTGAACTGAATGTTTGGAAACTGATACATCTTGTAATTAAGAAAGAAATTTTAGTGAAAGTGTGGTGCTAAAAGAAAAGTTGAAACAAGAAGCCAGAAAAACAAAATGCCAAAAAGAATGTATGAAATACTATGAACAAAAGACTTGGAAGACAAAGGCTTAGCACAGCCTCTAAATAAAATCTTTTGTTTGTATAATATTGTCATGAGTCTATACATATTTTAAATGTATTCAAATATTTCATGTTTCACAATAAAGTCTTATTAATTTTGTTATTTATTTCTCATGTCTCTTTATGTCGTCTTTAATGTCTCATCTTACATTTTCACTGTTTTATCTTTATTGCAAAACTGCCTGATGGCCAATTCGTTACAAGTAAATGTTTGGGACAAAAATGCTGAGGCAAAGATCTCTACAGCAAAGATGCTGACTGTGAAATTACCTAGAACCAAGGAAAGTCAGCATACTCACATTCTGTTACCAGATCTTTTAAAGAAAACCAAACAAAAACCATTCAAATTTTACTTATGCAAGTATTTCCAAAACTTCGGTGATGATTTAAATAATTGGTTAAATGATGGTTAAGACAGAGATTTTTGATGCTCCATACTAGATATCTCAATTCATAATTTCTGGATGACTGGTCTAGGAATCTATAATTTTAATTTCCCCTCAATTTTTTATTTAGAAGGAAGAGCTTGGAAATCACCTATTAGGACAGACAATGCAGGATGTTTAACCTAATTTAGCTCTTTTTACTGAGATAAATTTCACTCATTTTCACCCACAAAAAAATCAAACTTTATGAATTTTCTGGATCCCAGAAATTCCTCTAGTACTTAGAATACCACAAGTATTCTTGTGCAAGTGAGATGATATTTACAAATCTGCCAGGTCCTTCGATGGTGCATGTTATATTTCTTAAGGTATTTGAATTTTTAGTTTATCTTGTTTAAAATAAAAATATTTGGAGTTTAATATAACTTCAAATAAGCTTATATACAAGTATAGAAGCTTATTTATAAGCATAGAAGAAGCTTATATATAAGTATAGAAAAATGTAGACTAAACAAAAACTTTCTTTGACAATTATTATTTATTACACCCAAAAGGAAATATTTAATACTTTCATCACCAATTATATATTCCAGAAACATGGAAATCTTTACAATACAGATGCTTTTGTCCGATCTATTACTTTTCAAATTTTGTGCATTTAGAGACCTCTTAAGTATGACTCAATCTCTGTAACATGGAATTTTTTCAAAAATATATAATATATTCTCATTGCTTGACTATATATTAATGAAAAAGAAGCTCTTTATAAACCATGAAAAATACTATAACCTTTAAAGTTCACCTTTTGACTTAAAAAAAAAATCCATTGAACAGCTCTTAATAAGAACCATAGTAGGGCTACACAGTGAAGTACATATAAATAATTTTAATACAAAGTCCCTCCCTTCAAAGGACAGAGTCTAGCAGAAGACAGCCATATAAACACATAATAAAGACATTATGTGAAAGTATCAGAGAAGGGGCAGGTCTATGAGCACCTAAGAAAACTTAAGAATGGATGCTACCCTAAGGGGAGCAATAGATGGAAGGCAGGAGTTCACTGAATGAAGAAGATAAAAGTTATACAGAGGCAGTGGAGGAAGCATGGGGATTGTAAATAGGGAAGAAGGACTTGGGATGTAGATTGCGGCAACAGTGTGAGAAGCATGAACATGGCCACATGTTGAGATTTTAAGGTAGATGTAAATACATTTATTTATGTAAATAAATAAAGGTAGTTGTAAATAATTGACTAAATGCCTTTCAGATGTATTTGGATCATCTCCCATAGACAATGAAGAGTCAAGGAATTTTTTTTTTTTTTTTGCTTTTTAAAAAATTTATTTTTTATAATTGCTTTATAGAATTTTGTTATTTTCTGTCAAACATGAATATGAATCAGCCGTAGGTATACATATGTCCCCTCCCTCTTGAACCTCCCTCCCATCCCTCCCCATCCCACCCCTCTAGGTTGATACAGAGCCCCATTTGAGTTTCCTGAGTCATACAGCAAATTCCCATTGGCCATCTATTTTACATATGATAATATAAGTTTCCATGTTACTCTTTCCATACATCTCCCCCTCTTCTCTCCTCTCCCCATGTCCACAAGTCTGTTCTCTATGTCTGTTTCTCCATTGCTGCCCTGTAAATAAATTCTTCAGAACCATCTTTCTAGATTCCATATATATTCGTTAGTATACAATATTTATCTTTCTCTTTTTGACTTATTTCATGCTGTATAATAGGCTCTAGGTTCATCCACCTCATTAGAACTGACTCAAATGCATTCCCTTTTGTAAGGCTAAGTAATATTCCATTGTGTATATGTACCACAACTCCTTTATCCATTCATCTGTTGATTGACATCTAAGTTGCTTCCATGTTCTAACTATTGTAAACAGTGCTGCAATGAACAATGGGGTTCATGTGACTTTTTCACTTTTGGTTTCCTCAGGGCATATGCCTAGGACTGGGATTGCTAGGTCATATGATGGTTTATTCCTAGATTTTTAAGGAATCTCCATACCATCTTCCATAGTGGCTGTATCAATTTATATTCCCACCGACGGTGCAAGAGCATTCTCTTTTCTCCACACCCTCTCCAGCATTTATTGTTTGTAGACTTTTGGATGATGGCCATTCTGCCAGTGTGAGGTGATATCTCATTGTAGTTTTGATTTGTATTTCTCTAATAATGAGCAATGTTGAGCATCTTTTCATGTGTCTGTTAGCCATCTGTATGTCTTCTTTGAAGAAATGTTTGTTTAGGTCTTTTTCCCACTTTTTGACTGGGTTGTTTGTTTTTCTGGTATTGAGTTGTATGAGCTCAATTTGGAAATTAATCCTTTGTCAGATGTTTCATTTACTATGACTTTCTCCTATTCTGAGGATTATCTTTTCACCTTGTTTACAGTTTCATTTGCTGTGCAAAAGCTTTTAAGTTTAATCAGGCCCCACTTGTTTACTTTTGTTTTTATATCCATTACTCTAGGAGGCAGGTCATAGAGGATCTTGCTTTGATTTATGTCATCAAGTGTTCTACTTATATTTTCCTCTAAGAGTTTTATAGTTTCTGGTCTCACATTTAGATCTTTAATCCATTTTGAGTTTATCTTTATGTATGGTGTTAGGAAGTGTTCTAATTTAATTCTTTTACATGTAGCTGTCCAGTTTTCCAGCACCGCTTATTGAAGAGGCTGTCTTTGCCCCATTGTATATTCTTGCCTCCTTTGTCAAGAATAAGGTACCCATAGGTGGGTGGGTTTATTTTGGGGCTTTCTATCTTGTTCCATTGGTCTATATTTCTGTTTTTGTGCCAGTACCATACTGTCTTGATGACTGTGGCTTTGTAGTATAATCTGAAGTCAGGAAAGTTGATTCTTCCAGCTCCATTCTTCTTTCTCAAGACTACCATGGCTATTTGGGGTCTTTTGTGTTTCCACATGAATTGTGAAGTTTTTTGTTTTAGTTATGTGAAAAATGCCATTGGTAATTTGATAGGGATCACATTAAATCTGTAGATTGCATTTGGTAGTACAGTCATTTTCACAATATTGATTCTTCCTATCCAGGAATATGGAATATCTCTCATGTGACCCAGTAATCCCACTACTAGGCATATGCCCAGAGAAAACCATAATTCAAAAAGACACTTGCACCCCAGTGTTCACTGTAGCACTATTTACAATAGCCAAGACAGAGAAGCAACCTAAATGTCCATCAACAGGGGATTGGATAAAGAAGTTGTAATACAAATATATATAAAAATATATAATTTCAGCCATTATAAGGCTGAAATTGGGTCATTTGTAGAGACATGGATGGGCCTACATACTGTCATATAGACTGAAGTAAGTCAGAAAGAGAAAAACAAATACCATTTATTAATGTATATATGTTGAATCTGAAAAAAAATGGTACAAATGGTCATATTTACAAAGCAGAATTAGAGACACAGATGGAAAGAACAAAAGTATCAATACCAAAGAGAAATTGGGAGAGAGGGATTAATAAATATATACTGCTGATACTATGTATAAAATAAATAACTAATGAGAACCTACCATATAGCACAGGGAACTCTGCTCAGTGCTCCATGGTGACCTAGTGTTTTAGCTGCTCAGTTGTGTCTGACTCGTTGTGACCCCATGGACTGTAGCCTACAAGGCTCCTCTGTTTATGGAATTCTCCAGGAAATAATACTGGTGTGGGTTGCCATTCCCTTCTCCAGGGAATCTTCCCAACCCGGGGATTGAACCTTGGTCTCCTTCATTGCAAGCAGATTCTTTACTGTCTGAGCCACTAGGGAAGCCTGTTTACTTCCTACTTAACAAATAATGACATTTATTTTATGACTAGGTTTACAGTAAAGGTCCCTCAAAGAGAAGTGAGACATATTGTCACCTTCATTTAAGACCCATCTTCCTTTCAGTCTCTGACAACTGGTATACTTGGCCTTGACTTAGTTAATGCCACTTAGGCTGGGCAAGTTTTACCCACTCCAAAGCTTGATGATTGTTTACAGTGAAAAGCTAAGTAAGAAAAAGGAGAGGCCTATAACCATAGGTCATTTTTCTGACAACACTGAAAGATTTCAGAGTATACCTAGCTAACCAGCTTAGGTAAAGTTTAAAAAGTTGGTAGAGGAATTAGAGTAAGAGAAAGAGGCAGTGGTCCCTGAACAATTTCTATATAATCCTAATAAAGTGTGGATTATCCCATGATTTCTCCAAGCTATATAAAATTTAAAAAAACAAAACCACAAACCCAAGGTACTCGTTACAAAGGAGTGGTACATCACAGCTTGCAGTCTGGCTCCTCAAGCCAATGATTAAATCCCATGCTTAGCTGTTCACAGAAAGACCGGTATTAACTGGTGAAAATCACATAAACTATGCCTGATTTTCTGCATTGTGTGCGTGTTTAAGCCATGCTCAGCCTTTTAAACCAGTGAGCATTAAACTAATACTCTAGTCATTTTCTTTGTTTAAAAATAATGTCTCCCTCATTACCTTCAATTTCAAATATTTCCAGACTCTTAGAACTTTTACGTGGTAAACTGTTGTGTAATGACTAAAACATTCAGAATGCATGAAAATGCAATATCTCTTAAGGAATAGTGGTATTAACTAAAATCACATAATAAACTTTCAGGTACTGCAAAGATAAGCAGTTATTAGTACACAGGAGAAATGGTGCAGCTGAGGTATACGTCAGGCAAAAAAAATAGCATAAATCTAAATAGAAATGTTTTAAAAAGGAGAGTTAGTTGCTTAATATTGGTTAAAATATATTAGTGAAAAGGTATCTTAGTTTTAAGCATTTATATTTAATAACAAGCAAATAGTTCAAGTCTAAAATCTTGAACAGATTCAAGAAAATAAAGCATATTTTTCAAACTATGTAGCAAATCACCAGCAAACTCTACTGAGATTAATGGTGTAACCAAGCTGGCATTTAATCATAGAGGAACAGACATAACATTTAAGAGTTATTTTTTCTTATATTATTAGAGCATATAGTATAAACTCACAACAGCTTGGTCATAACATGCTAGCACGATATTACATCGTGCTGTAATACCTATAATATTTTAATTACAATGAAACAAAAATAAAAACAGAAAAGCAAAAAAGTAAATTATCAAGTCTCATAATCCTAAAGTAATACAGTAAATAATTAGAATTAGTAATATTGCAAAATAAATATTCAGTTGCAATAAAAATGTGAAGTAATATTTTAATACATCAATAATATCAAAATATAACAAAATTTCATTTTCAAAACAAAAGTATAAACTGCATGGGGATAATCCTAATAAAAAAGTGCTATATACCTAAAGATAATCTGCTATATACATAAAGCAAATATTAAAAATATTCCCTTAAAAATGTGTATAATTTAAAAATATATAATGGGGGGATAGAAAAGCTGATTATTTTAAAGGTGTTGAATAGTTTCATATTTGTTTAGAGGCTTAAAATACCACTAAACATCACTGGAAGTTGTTTGAACTTTTACCAAGTGTATCTAAAGTTTCATTATGATCAACAAAACATGACAAATGGAAAATAATTTACAGTCTGCATTTAATAATTCAATATATGATAAAAAACATAAAAATAGAAAGTCAAGCTATTCATTCAAAAACTAGTACAACAATGATTATGAAACCATAATTTTAAGCCCATATCATAAATTTAATATCTAAATAAAATAATAAATAATAGAAGAAACCATCATAAATTAAAATCTAATATAACTGAATTACTTTTTACAATCTCAAAAATAATAGAAAAACATCTGATCTTGAAAGCTATGGACATAATTATAATTGCAAGAGAAAAGATGAACAGAAGCTCACAGTTTAAAATATCTATTCTCCCATCTTTATTAAAATGTAACTGACGTACAGCACTGTGTCTTCCCAGCTGGCCCTAGTGGTAAAGAGCCTGCCCACCAATGTAGGAGGCATAAGAGATGTGGGTTCAATCCCTGAATCGGGAAGATCCCCCGGAGAAGGAAATGGAAATCCACTCCAGTTTTCTTGCCTGGAGAATCCCATAGACAGAGGAGTCTGGTGGGCTATATATAGTCCATATGGTAGCAAAGAGTCGGACATGACTGAAGTCACTTAGCATGCATGCACACTGTCAGTTTAAGGTATACAAGTTGTTGATTTGACACATTTATAGATTGCAAAATGATCACATCTACAGTGTTAGCTAACACCGCCATCACATCACATATCTACTGGCTTTGTGTGTGTGTGTGTGTGTGTGTGTGTGTGGTGAGAACATCTAAGATCTGTTTTCTTAGTAACCTTCAGGGGCTTCCCAGGTGGGGCTAGGGGTAAAGTACGTGCCTGACAAGGAGGAGACTTGAGAAGCGGATTCGATCGTGGGGTCAGGAAGATCCCCTGGAGAAGGAACTGACAACCCACTTCAGTATTCTTGTCTGAAAAATCCCATGGACAGAGAGTCCAGGAGGGCTACAGTTCATGGGGTTGCAAAGAGTGGGACACGAGTGAATGACTAAGCATACAGCAACCTTCAAGTATAGAGTACACTATTATTAACCTAAAATCATCATGCTGTACATTAGATCCCCAGAACTTACTCATCTTAAAACTGTAAGTGTGAAAACTTTGACCAATATTTCTCCATTTCCTCTACTCTCCAATCTCTGGTAACTACTATTCCAGTCTTTATTTCTTTTATATTCCTGAAACATATATACTGATAGAAATATTGATAATATTTATGTCTATACTGTCATAAATAAATGAATGTATTTATTAATTAGATAATATATTTTTCCAGTATATATGTCAAACTACAAACTAGGAAAATATTTTCAGAGCATAATATGTTAATAAAAGACTTGTATACAATCTTGTATACAAAATATTTTCAGAGCATAATATGTTAATAAAAGACTTGTATACAATCTTGTATACAAAAGATAAAAGACTTGTATACAATTCTCATTAATATTTAGAAAACATACATCACTTAAAAGATAAATGGACTAAAAAACTGACCAAAACAAAAGTACTATAAATGTCCACTTATTCACTTAAATATTTACTAAGCACTTGCTATAGGGCCTCCCTGGTGGCTCAGGGGTAAACAATGTGCCTGCAATATAGGAGAGGTGGATTCCATTCCTTAGTTGGGAAGATCCCATGGAGAAGAACATGGTGACCTACTCTAGTATTCTAGAATAGTCCAAGAGGGTCACAGAGTCGGACACAACTGAGTGACTGAACAACAACAAAGTACACGCTATATGACAAGCACTGTTTAAATCTGAAGAAACAGCACCAAACAAATAGGCAAAAAGTGTTGCCCTTATTCAGGAAGGAGAGACACTAAAAAGATGAGTAAGTGTGACACTATTGGCAGTAATTGCCACGGAGAACAATTTAGGGAGGAATGACAGGAGATGTGGGAATGGGAAGGAGACTATAGCCTCCAACTCACAAAAATATGGTTAGAGAATGACAAGATGGTGTAAAATTTAATCCTCACTTTTAACACAATAACTTTGAATTAAAATAATACATAACTAAACCAGTATTTCTACCATCGAGTAATGTATGATAAAGGAGGCAAAAACATACAATGAGGAAAAGAATCTCTTCAATAAAAGATGCTTGAAAATAGGACAACTACATGCAAAAGGATAAAACTGGACTAAATATATCAATATACAAGACCCTCAAGATGGATTAAAGATTTAAATGTCAGACCTGAAACTGTAAAGTTCCAGAAGAAAACACAGGCAGTATGCTCTGCTCTTTGACACCAGTCCTAGAAATATTTTGGGGGAATCTATCTCTTCAAACAAAGGCAACAAAAGCAAAAATAAACAAACGGGACTAAGTCAGCTAAAATGGTTTTGCATGGCAAAGGAAATCATCGACAAAACAAAAGGCAACTTACTGAATGGGAGAAGATATTTGTAGAGATTTATCTGAAAATGGTTGATATCCAAAATATATAAAGTTACTCATATGACTCAATATAAAATAAAACAAACAAACAAGCAACCCAATTAAAAAATGGGCAGAGGACCTGAATAGACATTTTTTGAAAGATGTACAGATGGCAAAGAGGCACATGCAAGATGCTTAACAACATTAACCATCAGGAAAATGTGAATCAAAATTACAATAAGATGTACCACCTCACATTTGTCAGAATGGCTATTATCAAAAAGACAAGAAATGGCATGTGTGGGTGAGAATATGGAGAGAGGGGGAACTTGCACTGTTGGTGGGAATGGTGCTGTCAGTTTGGAAAATAGTCAGAGGTTCCTCCAAAAATTAAAAATAGAACTCCATATGATCTAGCAATTCTACGCCTGGGATTCTTCCAAAAGAACCAAAAACACTACTTAGAAAATATATATGCACCCCATGTTCATTGAAGTATTACTTAGAATAACTAAGGTACAGAAGCAATGTGTTTCCTTTGACAGATAGATGAATAAAAATGATGTGGTATATATATATATGTATATTCTCAACTCTAAAACACAAAAATGAATCAAATGTTGCCATTTATGACAACATGAATGAACCTTTATTTTACCAAGTAAAGTAAGTCAGAGAAAGACAAATGCCATATAATTTAACTTCTAAGTGGGATCCACAAAACAAAACAAATGGACAGACAAAACAAAACAGAAAACAGACTCGTAGATTCAGAAAACAAACTGGTGGTTGTTAGAGGGGAGGAGTGGGGAGGAAACATGAAAAATAGGTGAAGAAGATTAAGAAGTACAAACTTTCAAGTATAAAATAAATAAATCAAGGGGATATAATGTACAACATAGAGTATGTTGTCAATAACATTGTAATAACTGTATGGTGACAGATGGTAACTAGACTTACTATGGTTATCATTTTCAATGCATAAAAAGTATTGCATCTTTATTTTATACACCTATAACTAATATTGTATGTCAATAATAATACAATAAAATAATAATGCACAGATGTGAAAACACAGAGGTGAGTGTCCATCTCTTATAGAAATGTATAATCTTATAATGCTTTCATAAAGTACAGTGTTATATTTATTACAATTCTTAAAAATGTTCATAAGATTTCATACAGAAATTCCAATTCTGGCAAGTTATTTGGAAGAAATAGTAAAGCCTATAAAAACAGCTCTTAGGAACTGCATACTCAGCACAGTTTAATGTATAACAATCAAAATTTGGAAGAAATTTTGCAAGTCCACATTCCATAAATAGGGGCTATTTACTCATAACTTTACGGCATCATTATATGCATATTTTTGTGATCATTAAATAGTATGGTGTTGAGTTCTGAAAATATACTGAAAATATAAACAATACAATGTTAATTGAATATCAGAGTATTATACTGTATATAAAATTTTCTTAATTTGTCTTTCTTATATACAAACATTTATGAATGGAATAAAAATATTTCATGGAAAAATACACAGAAATAAACTGATTTAAGAGGATAATATTTTTACCCAGAATTAAAAAATTTTGTAGTGAATGAGACCATACAATGATCAAATTTAATCTCTCAACTAATAAAGTATTCTATATTGTGCCCAGATAATTTAGTTAATATCAGAGGATCACTCTCTACTAATATACACTTTTGTATAGTTTACACTGTCGCAGCCTCTTGACCCTGCTCACAGTACCCATCATATCCGAGTGAAACAGCTGTATTTTCACCTTCTTTTTAAACTGTTCCTCATGTCTCAAGTCATGTCTTAAATTCCCCTTATTCAATAGTAAAATTAACTATTAACTATTGGCAATTAGTAATAATAAGCATAGTAACAACAGCAGTGAAAACACATCATAAAAGGACTGTAATTGAGAGATTTACTAGTAAAAGTATTTTAACAATATTAATTCGGTATTAGTCCTTCTCTACCCCAAACCACAGAGTAGTTTTATTTCTCTTTTCCAAATTAGGAAACCAGAGTCAGGAAGGCCAAATAACTTGCCACAGCAACATGACTACAAAATTAGCTGAACTGAGATTTGTCCTTGGGCCTAAAAGAAGCCAAAACTAGAGTTTTGTGGTTTTTTCTCCATTTTTCCACATTACCATAGACTTCCTAAGATCTCTTAGATGGAAAAAAACCTCTCCCTTCACTGTTTCTCAACTATATTTTGATCTTGCATACAGCATTGAGTTTACAGGCAATCTTATACTTTAGATACCTATGTCTTATGGTCTCATACTGCCAAGACATGTCTCTCTACCTCTGTCTCTCAGACTCACATACACAATGTATCACAGAGGAAAGGACTTCCTCAGTAAATACTAAACTAACATAAAGCAAAACTCATTCTAACCTAACACTAGTCAGCTTTTGCTGTTGTTGCTGTTGTTCAGTTGCTAAGTCATGTCTAACTGTTTGCAACCCCAAGAACAGCAGCACACCAGGCTTCCCTGTCCTTCAGTATCTCCTGGAGCTTGTTCAAACTCATGCCCATTGAGTTGGTGATGCTACCTAACCTTCTCATCCTCTGTTGCCCACTTCTCCTCCTGCCCTTAATCTTTCCAGCATCAGGGGCTTTTTAAATGAGTCAGCTCTTTGCATTAGGTGACCAAAGTATTGGAGCTTCAGCATCAGTTCTTCGAGTGAATATTCAGTATTGATTTTCTTTAGGATTGACTGGTTTGATCTCCTTGCAGTCCAAGAGACTCTCAAGAATCTTCTCCAGCCCCACAGTTCAAAAGCATCAATTCTTCTGCATTCAGCCTTCTTTATGGCCCAACTCTCACATCCATACATGACTACTGGAAAAACCATAGCTTTGACTATACAGACTTTTATGGCAAAATGATGTCTCTGCTTTTTAATATACTGTCCAGGGTGTGTGACAGGTTTTCTTGTTAGCATTTCTAATTCCAGTGTTCAAGGTAACATGGGCATGAAATCCCTGGAATATACCATCAAAACCAACCACACTGACGCAGGGCTGTGAAGAATGTGGAGCAGTGAAAACGGAAAATACTTTTAATACTTCTAAAGGAATAGAGTATATAAATCCTAGGCAGTGCTACATTTTACTATTGTAGTTATTGGCAATATGGAATACAGTTTTAAATGGACTTTTTTCAAGTCAAATATCTTAATAGACATGGAGCTATAATTGTACAGTGTGGTAAATTTTCAGCTTCTAATGACTCATGAAAGCTTGCCAAAACATGCAGATTTTGAAAGAAAAGGTTCACCTCTTTCCTGATTTACTACAGAGTGAATCACAGGCAAGCTAGTGTTGCTTTTGGCCAAGGACTTGAGGCTAAGACATATAAATGTGCAAAAGAGAAATATCTAACCAGCATATTCTCCTCCCTGGGCAACATTGATCTTATCATGTGAGAATGTACAAGATTTTCAGACAATTATGAAAGTATTTACTGCAGGAATATTTCCATGAAATCTTTTCACGTATGAAGAGAGAATTACATGCATTTAATGAGTTGACAGGAAAGTAGGAAAATATGAGTGTGTGAGCTTTGTGTAAAGAATAAATGATTGTTGTTCAGTTGCTCAATCATGTCCAACTCTCTGTGACCCCATGGACTGCAGCAAGCCAGGTCTCCCTGTCCTTCACCACCTCCCAGAGCTTGCTCAGACTCATGTCCATTGAGTCTATGATGCCATCCAACCATCTCGTCCTCTGTTGTTCCCTTCTTCTCCTGCCTTCAATCTTTCCCAGCTTCAGGGTCTTTCCCAATGAGTCAGTTCTTCACATCAGGTGGCCAAAGTACTGGAGTTTCAGTCTCAGCATCAGTCCTTCCAATGAATATTCAGAACTGATTTCCCTTAGGATTGACTCGTTTGATCTTCTTGCAGTCCAAGGGACTCTCAAGAGTCTTCTCCAACACCACAGTTCAAAAGCATCAATTCTTCTACACTCAGCCTTCTTTATAGTCCAACTCTCACATCCATAGACAACTACTAGGAAAACATCCCTTTGACTCTATGGACATTTGTTGCTTCTTGACCTGCAAATAGATTCTTCAGGAGGCAGGTAGTATGGCCTGATATTCCTATTTCTTTAAGAATTTTCCACAGAGAATAAATTTTCCACCAAGAATAAATGCTAGACATTGAATTAACATGAAATTCAAATGAACAGGAAGGCTTTTCCCATTGGTTAAATATTTATTCTTAGGGGAGGTGCTAAATTAAATGTTGAAAGTAAATATTTTAGTCCATTTTTAAATATGACTCTTTTCCAAAGGACCTAGCTTAACTCAAGACAAGTCAAGAAAACAGCCAAGTACATTTGATATGAAATATTTGGGTAAATCCATAAAAAGAGCATAAAGATTCATATCCTGTGAGCTTCTGAAGAATACCTGTTTAAAGCTAAGAAACAGACCTGCTACATATAAGAATTATTTTGGCAAACAATAAGCTAATTAATATTCCATATATGATGCGATTAATATAATATACATTGTTGTTTGTTTGTTTAGTTGCTAAGTTTTGTCTGACTCTGCAACCCTATGGACCCTAGCCTGCCAGGCTCCTCTGTCCATGGGATTTCATAGGTAAGAATAATGAAGTGAGTTGCTATTTCCTTTTTCAATAAAATACATTAAGGATATTTAGTAAGTTCAACAAACACTTTTTAACAAGCTAGCCCAGTTCAGTTCAGTTCAGTCGCTCAGTCGTGTCCGACTCTTTGTGACCCCATGGACTGCAGCATGCCAGGCCTCCCTGTCCATCAGCAACTCCCAGAGTTTACTCAAACTCATGTCCATTGAGTTGGTGAGGCCATCCAACCATCTCATCCTCTGTTGCCCCCTTCTCCCACCTTCAATGTTTCCCAGCATCAGGGTCTTTTCTAATGAGTCAGTTCTTTGCATCATGTAGTCAAAATATTGGAGTTTCACCTTCAGCATCAGTCCTTCCAATGAATATTCAGTACTGATTTCCTTTAGGAGGGACTGGATAGATCTCCTTGCAGTCCAAGGGACCCTCAAGAGTCTTCTCCAACACCACAGTTCAAAAGCATCAATTCTTCGGCGCTCAGCTTTTTTTATAGTCTGACTCTCACATCTATACATGGCTACTGGAAAAACCATAGCTTTGGCTAGATGGATCTTTGTTGGCAAAGTAATGTCTCTGGCTTTTTAAACAAGCTAGCCCACTGGCTTTAATTGTCCCCTGTAATGATTTTCCTTCACACTACTCTAGCTATTTAACATCTGATAAATTCTATCTTATAGTTATTTCCTGTCTCTTTCACATTTTTCTGTTATCATTGCCACTTATTTCAAGCTATAGCCTCTTTTTGCTAATGAGAATTAAAGTATGTTACTACTTTTTTAATTGAAGTAGTGTTATATTAATTTCAGATATATAACATAGTGATTCAATATTTTATAAAGTATACTTCATTTAAAGTTATTACAAAACAATGTTTATATTTCTCTGTGCTGTAAAATATATCCTTTTTCTGCTTATTTCATTCATAGTAGTTTTTTTGGTCTCAATTCCCTACCCTTGTCCTGCCCCTCCCCAATCCCACTCCCCACTGGTAACCACTAGTTTATCCTCTATAGCCTGTTAAACGTTATACTTGCCAGCCATCTAGTAGAGCAACACTAACATTTTAATTTTGGGCTTGAAACTCATCATGACTATTGAGCTGAAATGCAAATGTGAACTTAGAGTTCACATCCACTATGACTTTATTCTTGTGCACTTATATACTTCATCACTTTTGTCTCACTCAGATTGAACTATTTTCATTTCCCTTGACTTCCCATGATATTTCACACCTCATGTCTGCTTTTGTCATTGTCCTCCAGGCCTCCCTACACTGCTATGTCTATTCATCTGCCAAGGCTCAAGTCAAGTGTTACCTCCTCCTCTTGTAATTGATCTCTAGCTATTTTCTCATCATCTCCCCAAATTGTTAGCTTCTTCTTCCCGTGTTTCTTTTTAAGATTAACCAGACCTGAAATTCAAAACCTGTTCCTTTTACTTATGAGTTATTTATGTTGAGCAAGTTAATCTCACTTAGCTTTAGTTATCAGATTTATATAAAATCATACCATATGATATGTGTAGAATTGTTTTGATGAAAGAAAAGTACATGGTTTGGAGAATATCACTTCTTTTTCTCTTTGTTCTATGCTCCCTGTTCATGATATTACTTTAAAAAGTACTTGTCCATTATTTTTCTTGGTGTCTTCAAATAGATGGAACTTTTTGAGAGAAGAAATGTGTATTTCTCATATATGTATCTCAATATATAATCTAGGACTAATAATAGCTGACACCTATTTCTAATGTAAGCATCTACTAAGGGCTAATATTACACTAAGATTTTATGGATTAGAAGTATAAATTCAAGATATCCTTTGCTCTTGCTTACAGATAAGAACATGTCTAGAAAATATGGATAAACCATGCCATGAGGAAGAAAGCCATGAATATTATTAAATAAACACTGATAAACACTGGCAAATACTCCATCCTCATAGAAAGGAATGGGGGAAAACAGAGGTGGAGGTAACTGAGTAGGAAATGAGGAAGATTTTAAGAGATTTGTAGCATTTGAATTTCTGGTTGGAGAGGTAGGATTTGAACATAGAGAAATCCAAGAGGTAATGGCAGAAACAATGTCAAATAGAAAGGAAAAACTAAAAGCACAGTGAGGAAATTCTGGGCACTTTTAGTTGCTAGCAAATAGGTACACTTGTTTAGAGTTCATGATAGTAAAACTGGTGAGTGTCTCTCATGGACACTAGATTGGCACCTAGATTGACAGTTCAACAGCTTAACCAGATTTGGATACGCTGAATGTATAGTCCCAGGCATAGCAGCTGCATGACAGGATTAATTTATCACAGTGGTATTGACATTTCCAATGACATAAAACAGTGGCTGATACAGCCATTGTTCATTATTAATGGAGGTGAAGAAAATTTTTTACTTGTCAAGAAAATAGTTTTATACAGTTATCCTAAAATCCTTAGGGAGTAAAAGCACAGAAATCATCTTCAGAAGAAACAACTTATTTTTTCTTGCTGGTATCATTTAAATATAACACTCATAGTGCCTTCAAGATTGAAGAGGAACAGAACATGACCTCATCTGATGAATGGCAGAAGCTATTTTTCTACCACTAACTGGCATGAGAAAGAGCAAAACTCCTGGAGGAAATTAGCAAATCTTAAAGGTGTGGATGACATTCTGTAGTAGTGTTTGTCCAAAAAAAATGACACAAATTATGGCATTGAACTGTAAAGCCAAACAGCGGCAGACACTCTACTCTCTCCGTGGCAAAATGCACATTTTTTCCCAGAGATTAATTTCTAAACATGCCAACGTTTAAGTGTAAGTTTGTAGTATATTCCAAATTACACTAAGGAGTCAGTTGAATCTCTCCTCTGATTTAAACACACACAAAGAGAAATTTTCCACTGGAGAACACAGGAAAACAAATTCTTATGTTCCCAGAAGTTATTGTATATTTAATAAGTCTTTCCCATATTTACATTATTTTAGTGATTGTATGTATTTGTGGGTGACATTAAAAGTGTCATTGATGGTAATTTGAATGCAGACAGTGAATGTAACCACAAAATAAAGGCAGATCATTTTTTTTTAAAATGCCAGAGTAGGACAACCAAAATCAAGTAATTCTCATAACATGATCTAAAAACAATCTAATAACTGGCAATTGAAGAATTTATCTTTCTCTCAACATCACTAATTATTAGAGAAATGCAAATCAAAACTACAATGAGGTACCACTTCACACCAGTCAGAATGGCCATCATCAAAAATTCTACAAACAATAATTGCTGGAAAGGGTGTGGGGGAAAGGAAAAACTTTTACACTGTTGGTACGAAGGTAAGTTAATAGAACCATTGTGGAGAAAAGTATGGAGGTTCCTTAGAAACCTAAAATACAACTACTGTATTCTGTACAGTAATCCCACTATTGGGCATACACCCTGAGAAAACCATAATTCAAAAAGACACATGTACCGCAATGTTCATAGCAGCACTATTTACAATAGCCAGGACATGGAAGCAACCTAAATGTCCATCAACAAAGAAATGTATAAAGAGGATATAGCGGATATAATAATGGAATATTATGACTCAGTCATAAAAAGGAACAAAACTGTGTCATTTGCAGAGACGTGAATAGATTTAGACTCTGCCATACAGAGTGACTTCCCTCATCACTCTGTGGGTAAAGAATCTGTCTGCAGTGCAGGAGACCCAGGTTCGATATCTGGGTCAGGAAGATCCCCCGGAGAAGGAAATAGCAACCCACTCCAGTATTCTTGCCTGGAGAATCCCATGGACAGAGGAGCCTGGCAGGCTACAGTCCATGGGGTCACAAGAGTTGGATGTAACTTATCAACTAGCCCACATACAGAGTGAAGTAAGTCAGAAAGAGGAAAACAAATATCATATATTAATGCATATGTGTGGAATCTAGAAAAATTGTACAAATGAGCCTATTTGCAAAGCAGAAATAGAGACACAAATGTAGAGAACAAGTGTATGGACACCAAGGCGGGAAAAGAGGAGGTGGGGTGAACTGGGAGGTTGGGATTGACATATATACACTGCTGCTGCTGCTGCTGCTGCTGCTAAGTCGCTTCAGTCATGTCTTACTCTGTGTGACCCCATAGACGGCAGCCCACCAAGCTCCCCTGTCCCCGGAATTCTCCAGGCGAGAACACTGGAGTGGGTTGCCATTTCCTTCTCCAATGTATGGAAGTGAAAAGTGAAAGTGAAGTCGCTCAGTCGTGTCTGACTCTTAGCGACCCCATGGACTGCAGCCCACCAGGCTCCTCTGTCCATGGGATTTTCCAGGCAAGAGTGCTGGAGTGGGGTGCCATTGCCTTCTCCGCATATACACACTACTATGTATAAAATAGATAACTGATGAGAACCTCTTATATAGCACAGGGGACTCTACTCCAGGCTCTGTGGTGACAAACAGGGAGAATATGTATGCATATAACTGATTCGCTTTGCTGTACAGCAAAAAACTAACGTAAGATTGTAGATCAACTAAACTTCAATTTTTGGAAAAGGAATTAATCTTTACAGATGAATATTTAAGCAAAACACAGAAATGAAATCAGGACTGACTTATCCACTAGGTATAACAGCCACAATGCCAAAGGCCCAGGCTACTTTTAGGGGGTCAAACAAATGTTTTAATTTTAATGTTTTTAAGTCAGTAAAAATGAATATAATAACATTTAATATATAACAATGAATCCATCCTAGATTATATTCATTTTACTATGAGCACAATTGTAAAATATAAATTTTTAAGAATTTTCTTATGGAAAAAGTGGTGCAAGAAGACAAAAGAACCCATGAAAGTCAGAATGTAGTACTCCATGAATTCTAGTACTGAAAGGAGGAAAATGATATTAAAGAAGAAGATACAGAGAGAGCTTCTCAACATTTCATGTAATATTTTATTTACCTAAAAATATTAAGCAGATGGGGCAGAATGAGATTTGATAAAACTCTTTGTTTACTTAAACACTTACTCTGTTTTCTCCATCATTTTTTAAAATAATTCACAATTAAAATGTTAATAAATGATCCTCTTGATTGAATGAATTATTTGCTACTTATCATTAGATTGTTTTAAGGGTAAAGTTTTAGAATGTCCCTTTAAGACAAGCTGTTAGTTTTGTCTCCATAAATATTTTTCATCTCTCAAACGAAAAAAATTTCTTTGGAAAGAAATATTTCATCTCAAGAGAAATATGATTTTAAATTATAGAATTGTTCTTCTAAACCCCCAAAAAATGAAACAATGAATTTTTTGAAAATCATGTTGGTTATGGATTTTTTATAGAGTATTACTATTCCCTAATAAAATCAGTATGGTGACAAAACGTATGGGGTATTTTTGCAAGATTTCCTCATTTTAAAATGTATTATTTTGTTCCAACTTCAGAACTTAATAAAAACAAACTTACATTTTCCATCTCTTTTACATTCCTAAAAGTTATTTTAAAATTAAAATCACTGGAAATAAGAATAAAAAACACATAAATCAAGTTGACTGGTACAGGGCTTTCAGTTCAGCAGTAGTAACAGAACAGATATTTATTTTCCAATATATTGGCTTATTTGAATTAGAGTCTATTTTTCATAGACTGTAAGCTCCATGAAAAGAAGCCTTTTTGTTTTGTTTTGATCACTGCTGTACCTTCAGAATCTGAAGCAGTATCTGCCACGTAAATACTATGTTTTCAATTAATATATGTCAAATGAATCAATCAACTAGGATTGAGCTTCATAAAGAAGACAGGGTTCAAGCCATGAAATTGTTATTGACAGGAATAATTTTTTCTGCCCATATACATTCTTTCTTGACTATTCTTATGAAAGATTAAAACAGGAGAATTATCTATATGTTTCTAATCAGTGCAAAACATCTGGCATCCTTGATTGTATTAGAAGTGAACATTTGAAGGACCTTAAAAGACAGACATCGGGGATATTCAGTGAAGAAACTGGAAGAACGAACCTCACGGGGAAGAACAGAAGTAAGTACATTCTTAGAGCTACTTCTCAGAAGACAGCTCACAATGCAGATGGTTATGCGAAAAGTGCAGTCCACAGATGGTATTAAGGCCACAACACCAATGCAGAGAAACTGCTGGATAATATAGGCGCTTTCAGAATTGGACATTCCAGTTTAAAAAAAAAAAAGAAAAATGAGTATCTGTGACCTACAGCATATTCTAAATATCAGTTGAGGTTTTTGTTTGTTTTGTATTTTCTTTTTATATTTAAAATACATTAGATAGAAATAAAGATCAGTCTTTTCTCAACATTGCGCTAGATTAGTAGCAAGATGAATGATGCCTAAGTGTGTGTTTGGCAGCAAACGAGGAAGAGGCTGGAAAAAAAATAAAAAAGGAAGGGGTGGTGAACATCTGGGGTGGTTTCTTTTCTGTGAAAAGGAACAAGGTCATATCCCACCCAGTGAGAAGAAGTGACCCCCTCAAAAATGTAAGTGATCTTGCCTGACCTGTGACGCGAGCAAGAGGATGACCTCGGCTGCCTCACTTCAATGTGTGTTTCTTGTTAGGAAAAAAAAAAGCACGAGAGTTGTGCTCTGCCGTAAAAGAATGTGAGGGGTAGGAAGGTGCTGAAAAGCAGAAGAAAGAAGTGGAGCGTGGGGAACTTGATGCAAGCTATGGAAAAAATGGAATACTAAGTCAGATCCATCTTTTAAAAATACGAGGTAAAAAAGATAAAAGAAATATGTGTATATGGCACTTCCCAATACTCAAAGCAATATGCACACAGGCACACACAGAGCTTCTTTTTGTTCTTTGTTTAATTGTGGGAATCTATTCTTTTTCTGATAATGTCTTCTGCTTAACATGAAAATAATGATCTTTTACCTGGAAGGGAACAAGGTCATGGGCATGTCCCTAATAGCTCAAAATATTTAACACTATTTTCTATGAACTCCCAGAGTCCCGAGTCTAAAACATAAATACAGGTTCGTTCAACTTTCAGTCCTTTCACAAATAACAATACCAAGCCAACACCCATATCCAAGGCTTAACAATACTATCCTCAGGATTTTTTTATTCTGTAAAACAAGTGGGCTCTTTGCTCAAAGTAGCTAAAAAATCCCCACAATATATACTAAAGGAAATTTAAATGGCTTGACTTACATAAACTCCTAACATTTGTTTCATCTTTTAAAGCTTCTTTCATCCCTTTCTCCTCTCCGGCCCTCTCTACTCCCTCAATCCCCTTGAGGACTTTTCCACTGAGTCCCATTTATTTAAGTAAGAATGCACCCAGCGAACAGCTGTGGAAGCGAAGTGCTGGACTGAGGCATATGGCCAAACCAGGACAGAAACACTGGGTACAATATTAAATCTACTGGTATAAGGACAGCCAAACAATTTTGACTTCTCAATTAAACAGTGGTGATTCAGTGTTTGTAAATACAGGGGAGATTTTACAATAGAAGGATTGGGTTTTTTTTCCAATTATTTTATAATAAAGATCTTACTTATTCAGATACTACTTATGAGTCAAAGATTCTGTTTATCTATTTCAAAAGCCCATGACTGAAACTTTACTGGGCCATGATGTTTAATAGTCCAGTGAATCCAAAGAAACAGAAATCTTCATTTTTTTAGGATGCTGCCTGCAGGAACTGAGATGAAACTCTTAATCAAGTTATTCAAACAGAGCTGAGAAGTGAGATGTCTTCCCCCATCCCCCCAAATATTCTTATGGAAATACGAGGCACTGTTCCTCTTTCACTTACACAAAGCACCACCATTTAATAAGAAAGTCAACTCTGGCCAATGATTTAGCTAAACCCTGGGAAGCACACTGGATAACAATTTCCTCTCTCTTTCCCTTTTCCTCTGGGATTCCCTCCTGAAATCTCGAGGCAGAGTGAGCCAGCTGACATTCAGTAGTGTAAAAGAAATGCAATATTAAAAGTAGGGAATTGTTTGGAAACATACACATTTTTACTAAGATGTTACTGTCCAGTGACACGTGGTTACACCTATCTTAAGTAATTATTCATCATCTCATCATGGATGTCCTGCCACATTCTTTCTTCCCCTTTCCTTTTTCGCCTTATGCTCTTGCTGTTCTCCACGAGAGGGCAGCCAGGGGCAAGGAGAAGACAACTCGGTTAGCAACTCTGGTTTAGAAAAAGCAACTTGATAGGACAGGAAGTAAAAAATATTGTCTACATCCAGATTTGAGGATTATCTGCAGATTTTTTTTTTCTATTCTTCCATAGCCCTTACTCTCTTTGATATCTCCCCCAATGGGGACTGACATTTATTGAAGTAAATTGAAGTATTTTCTGTGTGTTTGGGTTCACTAGTGAAACATGAATGATCAAAGTTCAACATGCTGCATCAATTTCTTTTCACCTGGCAAGATGGGTGATTATGCCACTTTTTAAATCTTGTGATTTTATAGTTATTTCCTTTGACTCAGACTGTTACAGTAAATAATTCTTAATAATAATTCCCAATTTTATTCTCAGGAAAATTGCTTCAAAACTACATTCCTGTATACATGATCTGGATTTTATATATATATATATGTATATATATATGTGTGTGTGTGTGTGTGTGACTTAGAATTTGAAATGGTGATCTGGATTTTACTTTAGATATGTTAATTTACTGGCATACCTTAGTTATACATAATACCTTAATTTTTCCACTGTGCTATTGTAAAACAGTGACTGTAGTTCTACAGAAATCATATAGAAGATTCTATGAATTACACTTGATTTCCTCTATAAAAAATACTAAAAATGCCTAATACGTGTATAATATCCCATCATGGTACTATGGGTATATGGATGGGCTGTAAGAAAAAGTCATTTTTTTTTAAAGATTTTTTTTCACCTTAAAATTCTGAGTGACAACATTTTAAAGCAGCAACAATCAAAAACCTGCAAGTATCTTATTTTTTTAGAAATTCATAATAAAATAATCTTTGTGAAAATTAGAAGAACTGTAACTTTTGATAAAACCAAGTTGTTAAAAATAATCAGAAAGCTACTTGAATTCATCCCTTTAATTGCTTTAATTAACTTACTTCCATTACTCATTCTACATTTTCTTTTACATCATATTATACTCATCTTAAATGGAACAAAAATCTTTTGATATGCACTGACATTGACTTCATTAAAATACAAAGTTTTGACAGAGAAGGATTTTCTTATTCCATACTAATAAATGGAGGGTTTTGAATTTCAATGGCTGAAAGGAAGTCAAATTTTAGTTATATGAATCCAGCGTAACTTCATTCATGGATCAAAAAAGACCTCTTGGGGCTTACAAAATCTTTATTATTTTCGAGCTACAAGAAATAGTTTGGTAGAGAGCTGGATAATGGAAAACATATTCTGTTCCGATCAGTCCACTTTGGGGTGCTTTCCAGCTGTGAGACAGTCTCTCAAACTTACAAGTTCTCCAAAATTCTCCTTGGCCAAGAGCCCAAATTTACTTATAACAGAATATGACTGTGTAAAAAAAGCATTACAAAATATAGCAATTTTTGTTACCTTGCTAAAAAGTTAAAATGATTTATGACACTGTTAAGGACTGTTAATGCTTCAAATGGTTAGATCTTAATGTTTAGAATTAGCACAATTTAAATTTTCACCTACTATTTTAGATCGTATTAATTCTTGTAGGCAGAAAAGTATGTTCCCAAACTACCACAGCACCACATTAGAAAAGGGCTAATGGAAATACATGTCATACATTTGATGTGTAAAATATTATTAAGGTAAGTTATAATCACCATAACAAAGATAATGAATATTCTTTATATAAAATAGTTCACCATTTCTAAATGTATAAGTTATAATTATGAGAAATAAAAGGCACTAAAAAGCCCATCAAATTTGGGGGAGTTTTGACATTAAAAGCTACATAAATGTCTACATTTAAACTTATTCAAACATGAAACAACGATAAAATAACTTCAAAGGAAAAATATAATAATTTTCAGTTTGTAATTACACACTTCTTTCATTCATTGCTAATAAGACAAACCAACCAGTAATGATGACGAGATACATATATTATACTATCTAAATGCTTGTCCCCTAACTCTAGTAATCTTGTGAAGAATAAAAACACAATTTATATTCCATCACAATGGATTGCTTTGGGATCCTAAAATTTAGAAATTCTTCTCTGACATGACTTGTCTTCAAACTGAACCCATTTATTTGGAGAAAACTGAATCACCCATTTTATCATATGGTAAAAAACTAAAACAGGTATATACTTTTGCTTATAGATATAATCGAAAATCTAAAAGTGATAGTGACAGTTTCTGATATAAGACTGTTTTCTCAGTTGGACAAAACAATTTAAAATCTAACACGATATAACTTTAATTTACTTGTTTTGAAAACTAATGTGGATGTCTTAAAATCACTAATTTATATTAGACTTCTTTTTTCTTATGACGCCTAGAAGAAGGAGACATTGTAATTATCTAATCATGTAATTGCATCAAACTGAGGGACAATAAAACATTTCCCAAGGTGATTGCTTCTATGCAGCTGGTTGCAATTACCACCTTCAAACTGACACCTAAATCTATACCTCCAGGCCTGACCTATTTTCTTGAGTTTCAGACTTGAAACTGTGATTCAGGTATGTCATAGGTATCTCTGCATAAACATGCCAACAAGTAAACTCAGTATTTTTCCCTTCAAATCTTTGCTTTTTCCCAGGTCCCTATCTCAGTGACAGTAAGAACTTACCACTTCTAAAATTTAAGAGGCTATGCAAGACTCCTCATATATCCCCCACTTCTGACTAGTTAGTAAACACGCCTGAGAGACTCTCTTTTAAATCTATTTCTAGTCAATACTATTTATTCCCAATGCTTAATGCTTCAGCCTACTTTAATTCCTACCTTCTAAATATCTAGAATTTCCTCACAAGACCCCATGCCTCCAGCCTTGCTTGCTGCTTTTCTCACTGCTTCCCTCCTGCTCTCCATCCATCACCCACAAGATACCAGAAGAATCTTCCAAAAGAGCAAATCCACTCATGTCAACTTCTCCAGTTAAATCTCATTTCTTCTTGTTAACTACAGAGTAGGATAAATTCTGCTTCTCGTGTTATGTATGTCCTCAACTCATCATATCCCATTCACTCCTCACACACGTACCCACCACTTCAACAGCTAGGACATGGAAGCAACCTAGATATCCATCAGCCGATGAATGGAGAAGGAAGCTGTGGTACATATACACAATGGAGTATTACTCAGCTACAAAAAGGAACACACTTGAGTCAGTTCTAATGAGCTGCATGAACCGAGGGCCTATTATACAGAGGGAAGTAAGTCAGAAAGAGAAAGATAAATATTAACACAGATATATGGAATCTAGAAAGGTGCTACCACGGAAACTACCTGCAAGGCAGCAAGTAGGCACAGACATAAAGAGCAGACTTTGGGGCTCAGTGGGAGAAGCAGAGGGTGGGTGATTCAAGAGAGTCGCATTGAAGCACATGCATTACCATATGTAAAATAGATAACCAGTGTGAGTGTGACCTATGACACAGGACACCCAAAGTCGCTGCTCTGTGACAACTTGGAGGGATGGAGTGGGGAGAGAGGTAGGAGAAGGATTAAGGATGGAGGGGAGACACATGTATGCCGATGGCAGATTCATACTCATGTATGACAAAAACCATCACAATATTATAATTATTCCCCAATTAAAATTAATTAATTAATTTAAAAAATGCATTACTCCCTAAATATACAAAAATTGCATAACTTTGCACATGCTTTCTTCCTATTTAAAAATGTGTTCTCTTTCACTTCTTCTGCTCAATTGATTCTCATTTTTCTTCTATAAGCCTTCTATAATCCTACCTCATTTGATCAAGTTTACCTCATTTGATCAAGTTTATCTCATTATCTGAACTACCAGTCAAGATTGGAAGGAAGGAAGGAAGTGAAGTAGCTCAGTCATGTCCAACTCTTTGCGACCCCATGGACTGTGGCCTTCCAGGCTCCTCTGTCCACGGGATTTTCCAGGCAAGAATACTGGAGTGGGTTGCCATTTCTTTCTCCAGTCAAGACTGGACATACCTTCTATTCCAATCCTGAAGCATCCTCTTAATATCTCCCTAAATCCTAGAGTTCATCACCCTGCATAATAATTGTTTTTTCATTTACATGTATCAATGTACCATAAGCTTCTTAAGGATAAAGTTGATGTCTTTAAATGCATTTTCACCAGAGCTTTTTATAACTTAATATATTATAAATCATAACTCAAAATGCTAAACAAAATCACAAAAGTACTTCTTGGCTAAGCAAAGCTCTTTGATATTCCTGTATCTGTTGATAATCATATTATTACATCACATATAATGAGAATATAATAAACATGATATGCTTTATCGTTTATAGAGAATTTCACATAACTCTTGGAAGCAGGAGATTCTTTTTATACAGATTTTGCAGATAAAGAAACAAAGTTTCACATTATTTAAGTAATTTACCCAAAGTCCTTCAGTCAGTGTATTGTAAAATCTGTATTTAACCCAATTTTCATTCAATTTCAAAAATCACTGTCTTGCAGTTGGTCACAGAGAGTGACTGGCTTAAATACACAACTTAAAAGCTTACCATTTCTTAATATTAAGCAGCTTTACTATGCATTCCATTATCCCAGATACTAGACTGGAGTCACGGGCTGAAACAGCCACATCCAGCAAAATAGTCCATCAGCAGCATTCCCTCCAAGCAGTTATTTGTCAAATACTCAGGATAGAAGAGACACAGTCTATTCTAGAAAGGCAAGCCTTGCTAAAAATCCTTAGGGGGAACACGTTAATTGCAACTGCAGGCACACGTTATAAAGAATTATCATTACCCTCCCTGAGCTGTTTTACAGCTCAGCAAGATGAGAAGAGCCAACATTTTTTCCATAGGAGAACATCTCCAAATTTTGGAGTAGGTACTAGCAAAAGATGATCAGCAGAGGGGAAATACTTGATATTCTCTTAACATCTCTGTAATAGTGATGATCTTCAACAATACCAAAGAGCTATAAAATAAACTTTGTGGATTACAGGGAACAAAGACAACTTTAAGGGGCATTGTCCCAGCCACAATGAGAGGTACCTTTTTTTACAGCTCCTCCTCCTCAGCATAAGATCTCATCTAGCCAGTTTAAATCAGGTACTGTTTCTACTGAATTAAAAATTTCATATTCAAAATGTTAGAGGAGGGTCTTTTCATTACTATAAGTTATGATAATATTCTGTGAGCACATGCATGGGTATATAGGTTTGTGTGTATGTAGCCTCTCTAAAATAGAATGTTAAAGAGAGAAGGACCTTAGTTATTATATTTATTCTTTACCGTTTTAGAGATAATATGAAGAAGACCAAGAAGGACTCACTGACTTGCCTGAGGCCCCTCAGCAAATGATCATCATTCTATTTAATAAACAGCCTTCCCTATATTTAATAGCCATTGTCACACATTGGAAAGTATACTTGACTCCAGGATCAGTAATGAGGTTTAATTCTCCCAATCCCACTTTTGCAGGTTTCCAAATTAATGCTAAATAAATCTACATTCCTTCAACTTCATATAAATTTTATGATGAAACATATATATCATATGCTTTCTGGAAGGAAATCTTTGCTCATCATGACTTGTCATAGGATCCTGCCCTCAAGGTCCTCACATGGTCGGTGCCAGTCCTTTTAGGATTAGCAGCTGCTGTGAGCAGACACATAGCAGGAACACTGAGTAACTTGGCACACTTTAAATAGATCGAGTTTGGTTTGAATTTAAAGAATAATTTGATATAGCAATGTTATTTAAACAAATGTAAAACCTCTCACAAAAAATATATAGGAAGTAAGTGGTCAAAGCTGTGGTTATTTAGGTTTTTATTTGCTAAAATATCAAGATAATATTTTTAGCAAAAATTTCCATTCCTTTCTTAGGTATAATTTTGGAGGAAGGGACCAGTTAAAATTTCAGTTTCTATCACTTTGCCAGAAATAAGCATATTTGGTAACCATTTGAAATATTTTTGTCTTTGAGCCTCAAACCAATAGAGGTTTAAGGTAGGGAGCATCAATCACTAATATTATAACAAATTGGTGTAGACAAAATGTCCTTACTTTCCTTAGTATCATGCTATTTCACTATAATATTGCTTTAATTAATTCATGTGTAAAGTAATCAGGAATATGGAGACAGTATCCTTGTTATTTGTAATATTTACACCGTTTATAAACAAAATTGAAAGCTTCTATTTCTGCGAAGATACAGGATATTATTTTTCTATTACTGTTGTTATAAATTAGCACAAATCTAGTTGTTTAAAATAACACAGATTAATGATCTTACAGTTATGGAGGTCAGAGGTCTGAACTGGGTCTTGCTGTTCTAAAATCAAATATCTTGGCTGGGCTGCTTTCCTCTCTGGAGGCTCTAAGGGAGAATCCGTTTCCTTGCTTTTTCCAGCTTCTAGAGGCTGCCCACATTCTTTGGCTCAAAGCCTTCTTCCATCTTCAAAGCCAATAACAACCAGTTGAGTGCTTCTCACATCACCTCACTCAGACTCCCCTGCCTCCTTTCACTTTATAAAGCCCCTGTGATTACACTGGGCCCACCCAGAGAACTCAGACTAATGTCCCCATTGCAATGTCAAATAATTAACAACATTAATTCCATGTGCAATCTCAATTTCTCCTTGCCATAGCATATAGCTTAGTGTTTTCATAGGTTCGTGAAATTGAAGGACTTGCTATCTTGGAAGGAAGGCTATGATATACCTACACAGTATAGTAAAAAGCAGAGACATCGCTTTTTGAACTAAGGTCTGTATAGTCAAAGCTATGGTTTTCCCGGTAGTTAAGTATGGATGTGAGAGTTGGACCATAAAGAAGGCTGAGTGCCAAAGAATTGACGCTTTCAAATTGTGGTGCTGGAGAAAACTCTTGAGAGTCCCTTGGACAGCTTGGAGATCAAATTGGTCAATCTTAAAGGAAATCAACCCTGAATTTCATTGGAAGGACTAATGCTGAAGCTGGAGCACCAGTACTGTAGTCACCCAAGGCAAAGAGCCAACTCATTGGAAAAGACCCTGACGCTGGGAAAGATTGAAGGCAATAGGAGAAGAGGGTAGCAGAGGATGAGATGATTAGATAGCATCACTGACTCAATGGACATGAATGTGAGCAAACTCCAGGAGATAGTGGAGGACAGAGGAGCGTGGCATGCTGCGGTCCATGGGGTAGCAAAGAGTCAGACACAACTTAGTGACCAAACAACAACAACAATAATTCATAGGGTCTGGAAATTAGGACATGGTCATATTTAGGGAGCTATTATCCTGCCTACAACACAATGTTGAACAACCCTGCCACTAAAAGCAATTATGTGCTCTCTCTCTCTTTCTCTCTATTATATATATACATATATACACATATATGTGTATATATATACACACACACACACACATATGTAATTTTTTTTTTATTCCTTGGTGGTTCAGATGGTAAACAATCTGCCCACAATATAGGAGACCTGGGTTCAATCCCTGTGTTAGGAAGATCCCCTGGAGAAATGAATGGCTACCTACTCCAGTTTTCTTGCACAATAATTTTTTTAAGTATTGAAGAGTAAATGAAAGAAGTAGAGAACCTCAAACTCAAGAATTTGGGGCTGAAACATCTGTCATGTATGAAACATGACTGTTTTTTGACATCCTCATTTGGGTGAAAGGGAAATAAATGAAAATCCAAGAACCATGCAAGCTGAGGAATCTAACAAAAAACCAAGTGATCTCATCTACATTTCCACACCAAGACACCAGAAAGAAAATTGCTTAGGCCCTGAGCAGAGGTGAGAGGAAAAGTTTTTTTCTCCTTCTCTTTCAAGAAGGTGCAATCACAAGCCAACCTGTGCTCAGATAGGCAGCAAAGTACGTATATAATATGGGACCAAAAAACTTGTCTCATTGAAACTACAGACCTAGACAGACTAACCACTGTATAGTCAAAGCAGACACAAATTCTCTCTGGAGGAAATCACTCATTTTAGGCCTTAATGTATCACTATATATATATATATATATATATACACACACACACACACACACACACACACACACACATATTTATATTTAAAGGTGGTGACCAACATATATGAAAAGCAATCAAGTTTGGAAGAAAACAAAGCATCATAAATAGAAGACTTCCCTGGTGGCTCAGATGGTAAAGCATCTGCCTGCAATGAGGGAGACCCAGGTTTGATTCCTGGGTCGGGAAGATCCCCTGGAGAAGGAAATGGCAATCCACTCCAGCACTCTTGCCTGGAAAATCCCATGGATGGAGGAGCCTGATAGGCTGATAGAGTTGGACACAACTGAGCATAAGTAGAAATAAACACAAATAATAGAAAGTTGAAACAGACCTGTTGAAATTACCAGACAGATATTCTAAAAGAATATCTCCTTTTGCCATATTGAAAAAAAATAAAAGACACATTTGGAAATATTTGCAGGAAATAAACTATACCGTAATACATTTTAAGAAAACAGAATTCCTGATAATAAAAAAAATTACAATAACTAGAATTTTTAAACTCAGCAGATGGGTTTAACATCAGATTATAAAATCAAATTAGATATACATGGAGAAAGGGTTTGTAAACTGTTAAGAACATTTTATCTAAATGTAGTACTGGGAGAAAAAATAGATTTTTTTTTTTTTTTTGAGAGAAAGAGAACTTAAAAGATGTGGAAAACTGTGAGGTCTGCTGCTGCTGCTGCTAAGTCGCTTCAGTCGTGTCCGACTCTGTGCGACCCCACCAGGCTCCCCCGTCCCTGGGATTCTCCAGGCAAGAACACTGGAGTGGGTTGCCATTTCCTTCTCCAATGCATGAAAGTGAAAAGTGAAAGGGAAGTCTCTTAGTCATGTCCAACTCTCAGCGACCCCATGGACTGCAGCCTACCAGGCTCCTCCATCCATGGGATTTTCCAGGCAAGAATACTGGAGTGGGGTGCCATTGCCTTCTCCGATGAGAAGGTCTAACATATGTTTAATCAGAATTCCAAAAAGAAAGGAAGGGAGAGTTGAGTAGAGGCAGTATTTGAGTTGAAGGGATGAAGGCTGGAGATTTCCTATGTGCTCAGTTGCTCAGTTGTATTCAACTCTTTGACACCCCATGGATCTAGCCTGCGAGGCCTTCTGTCCATGGGAATTTTTAGGTAAGAATACTGACCCAGGGGATCTTCCTGACCCAGGGATTGAACCCTCATCTCTTGTGTCTCTTGCATTGACAGGAGGATTCTTTATTGCTAGCACCACCTTTTCTAGCACTGATATAAAACACAATTTCTTAGTTTTATGAAGTCGATGAATGCAAAGCACAATAAATAAAGAAAGCCAAGCTTAGACATATCACGCACACATACTCAGTCGTGTCTGACTCTTTGCTTCCCCATAGACTGTAACCACCAAGCTACTCTGTCCATGGGGTTTTCCTAGCAAGATTACTGGAGTGGGTTGCCATTTCCTCCTCCAGGGGATCTTCCTGACACAGGTGTCGAACCCGAGTCTCCTAAATCTTTGCCTTGGCAGGCAGATTCTTTACCACTGCGCTACCTGGGAAGCCCAGATAGATGTATTTTAATATTTTTATGATATATCATATTAAAACTGTAAAATGCAAACTGTTTAAAGTTTCTAGGGCAGATAAGAATAAAGGCACGTTGCCTTCAAATAATTGACAGTTTAAATGAGAACTGATCTCTCAAGAATAGTCACGGAAGTCCTAAGACATCCAAATATACCTTGAGTATATTGGAAGTAAATAGCTGCCAACCTAGAATTCTGTACTTGGGGGGAAGGGTAGGAAAGATCTTTCAAGAATGGAGCTGTGAATTAAAATATTTTCAGACAAATAAAAACTTGGAGAGTCCACTGCAGCCAACAGTCCCTGTAGGAAATTCTTTTGAAATTTATCACAAGAAAAGCGATAGAGGTAGGTCAGAGATGCAGAAAAAACACAGAGAAGGAGATAGCTAATGTGTGGGAATGTCGACATGAACATTCACTATGTAACAAAATTAGGATCGATGTCTTATGGGTTAAAAAAGAAAACAAGTTTTAGGTGAACAGAGAAAGCCCTTTTATCAATTTGTCTTTTTTCATGACAATAAAGGCATGTTTCTCACTGATCCCATGTAATAATAGTTTTAATAAAAATAAATCCTCCCTCACTGACTTTCTGTTCATTGTATTGTACACATACTGCTAAACATTTCACAGTTACCACCTCAATCCTATTAAACAAATTTATAAATAAGGAAACAAAATAGGGAGTTTACATAGTACTTAATATCCAAAACTACTAAGCAACTGTATCCAGATTTATCTTAGTTTTGTCAGTAAAACTTTCAAAAAACCCATAACCTAACAGCTAGTTTTCCTGAAAAGAATGGGAAATTTTTACTAACAGATATGCCTATATTTTGGAGAGTGAAAGGATTTAAGGTTGTGATAAACACAAAATTTAGTTCAATAAAGCAACTCTTTCCTGAACTCAAACATAAAAAATAAAAATAAGAAAAAACAGTAATTTCATAGTAATATAGTGATATAATTCACAGAAAAAATAATTTATTTTGTTCAGCAACTTAGGAAAATAGGCAAAAAAAAACTACCCTTGTAAAATATGCATGCTTAAAGTTTGTAAATGTTGATTTTATATACCTAAATCTAAAATTAAAATAGCTACATTGTACTATAAATCAAAATTTATCCTTCAAATATTTCATGAAATTTCTTTCATATTTAGATTAATCTGAGGGCTTTTCACCCAGTTCATTGGAATACAATTTAATTATTTTATTGGTTTATTCTTTTTTTTAATCTTTTAATTTTATATTGAAGTATAGCTGATTAAAAATGTGATACTTTCAGGTGGACAGCAAAGGCACTCTGCTCTACATATACATGTATCTATCTTGTCTTGGTTTATTCTTAAGATGTTGTTTATGATATCAAAAAACAGCATACAAATATTCAAAAAATATACTGCAGTATGTTGGGTAATGATCTGTACCTCACTAAAAAAAAAAAAAAAAAAGATGTCCATGCCCTAATCTCTGGGACTGTGAGTACATTGCCTGCCAGAGAAAAAGGGACTCTGCAGGTATTATTTAATTATAAACCTTAAGATAGGAAAATCATCCTGAATTATCCAGAAAGACCCAATCTAATCACCCGAGTCCTTAAGCAGTGAAATTTCTCTGCTGCTGCTGCTAAGTCGCTTCAGTCGTGTCTGACTCTGTGCGACCCCATAGACGGCAGCCCACCAGGCTCCCCCATCCCTGGGATTCTCCAGGCAAGAACACTGGAGCGGGTTGCCATTTCCTTCTCCAATGCATGAAAGTGAAAAGTGAAAGTGAAGTTGCTCAGTTGTGTCCGACCCTCAGCGACCCCATGGACTGCAGCCCACCAGGCTCCTCCGTCCATGGGATTTTCCAGGCAAGAGTTCTGGAGTGGGGTGCCATTGCCTTCTCCGGAAATTTCTCTGGTTAGAGAGAGGCAAAAGAGGAGAAAAATATAGCAGAAAAAATAGCAGAAGAGGAAATCAGAGATTTCAAGCTAGAGAAGGATTTAGTATGTCACTGCCATCTCTGCAAGGCAGAGGTCTTAAAGTAGAGGTTGGAGGGAAGTCTCTAGGCAATAATGACAGTGGATAGACAGCAAATAACCTAGTGGATAGAGAGCAAAAAGATGGGATGTCAGTCCTACAACCGCCAGACTCTGGGTTCCACCAACAACCTAAATGAACTTTGAGTAAATTTTTCCTCGAGCTTCCCGACATGAACCCAGCAGAATGACACCTTGATTTTGCTGCTTGAAACCTGGAGTTGCAAGAGGAAAGAGTTGAGCCAGCCCAAGCTTCTGACACACAGAGCTGTGAAATAATAAATCTTAGTTGCATTACGCCATTAAATTGTGGTCATTTGTTATTGCAACAAAAGATAACATACAAGAAGCAAAACACTTAAACTATAAATGAAGAACAACTGAAGAGAAAAGCAAAACTTATGTAGATATTTGCTCCATATTTGACTCTGAGCTATTCAGCAATCAACACAAGTAGAAAAATAAAACCTAGTTACAAAATTCATAGACATCAATACATAAGATAGATATAAATGAGTTTGTCAAGATTATATTACTATACCAGTAAACTTGGGTGCAATCTCAAAAACGACAGAATGAATTCTGTTCTCTTCCAAGGCAACCCATTCAATATCACAGTAATCCAAGTCTTTGCCCTGAACAGTAATGCTGAAGAAGCTGAAGAGTTCTATGAAGATCTATAAGACCTTCTAGAACTAACACCCACAAAAGATGTCCTTTTCATTATAAGGGACTAGAATGCAAAAGTGGAAAGTCAAGACATTCCTGGAGTAACAGGCAAATTTGGCCTTGGAGTACAAAAAGAAGCGGGTCAAAGGGCAAACAGAGTTTTGCCAAGAGAGCGCACCGGTCATAGCAAACACCATCTTCCAACAACACAAAAGAAGACTCCACACATGGACGTCACCAGATGGTCAATACTAAAATCAGATTGATTACATTCTGTGCAGCCACAGATGGAGAAGCTGTATTCAGTCAACAAAAACAAGACTAGGAGCTAACTGTGGCTCAGATCATGAACTCCTTATTGCCAAATTCAGACTTACATTGAAGAAAGTAGGTAAAACCACGAGACCATTCAGGTATGACCTAAATCAAATCCCTTATGATTATACAGTGGGAGTGACAAATAGATTTAAGCGATTATATCTGATAGATACAGTCCATGAAGAACTTTGGACAGAGGTTCGTGACATTGTACAGGAGACAGGGATCAAGACCATTCCCAAGAAAAAGAAAGGCAAAAGGGCAAAATAGTTGTCTGAGGAGGCCTTAAATATAGCTGAGAAAAGAAGAGAGGCAAAAGGCAGAGGAGAAAGGGAAAGATATTCCCATTTGAATGCAGAGTTCCAAAGAATAGCAAGGAGAGATAATAAAGCCTTCTTAAGTGATCAATGCAAAGAAATAGAGGAAAACAATAGAATGGGAAAGACTAGAGATCTCTTCAACAAAATTAGAGATACCAAGGGAGTATTTCATGCAAAGGTGGGCACAATAAAGGACAGAAATGGTATGGACCTAACAGAAGCATAAGATATTAAGAAGAGGTGGCAAGAATACACAGAAGAACCAAAAAAACAAGATCTTTATGACCCAGATAACCACGATGGTGTGATCACCCATGTAGAGCCAGACATTCCAGAATGCAAAGTCAAGTGGGCCTTGGAAAGCATCACTACGAACAAAGCTAGTGGAGGTGATGGAATTCCAGTTGAGCTATTCCAAATCCTAAAAGATGATGCTGTGAAAGTGCTGCTCTCAATACACCAGCAAATTTGGAAAACTCAGCAGTGGCCACAGGACTGGAAAAGGTCAGTTTTCATTCCAATCCCAAAGAAAGGCAATGCCAAAAATGTTCAAATTACTGCACAACTGCACTTATCTCACATGCTAGCAAAGTAATGCTCAAAATTCTCCAAGCCAGGCTTCAACAGTACGTGAACTGTGAACTTTCAGTTGTTCAAGCTGGATTTAGAAAAGGCAGAGGAACCAAAGATCAAATTGCCAACATCCATTGGATCATCAAAAAAGCAAGAGAATTCCATGAAAACATCTATTTCTGCTTTATTGACTATGCCAAAGCCTTTGACTATGTTAACCACAACAAACTGGAAAATTCTGAAAGAGATGGTAATATCAGACCACCTTACCTGCCTCCTGAGAAATCTGTATGGAGGTCAAGAAGCAACAGTTAGAACTGGACATGGAACAACAGACTGGTTCCAAATCAGGAAAGGAGTACATCAAGGCTGTATATTGTCACCCTGCTTATTTAACTTCTATGCAGAGTACATCATGTGAAATGCTGGGCTGGATAAATCCCAAGTTGGAATCAAGACTGCCAGGAGAAATATCAATAACCTTAGATATGCAGATAATGCCACCCTTATGGCAGAAAGCAAAGAACTAAAGAGCCTCTTGATGAAAGTGATGAAAGTTCAAGAGGAGAGTGAAAAAGTTGTCTTAAAACTCATTATTCACAAAACTAAGATCATGGCACCTGGTCCCATCACTTCATGGTAAATAGATGGGGAAATGATGGAAACAGTGAGAGACTTTATTTTGGAGGGCTCCAAAATCACTGATGATGGTGACTGCAGCCATAAAATTAAAAGACACTTCCTCCTTAAAAGAAAAGCTATGACCAACCTAGACAGCATATTAAAAAGCAGAGACATTATTTTGCCAACAAAGGTCCGTCTAGTCAAAGCTATGGTTTTTCCAGTAATCATGTATGGATGTGAGAGTTGGACTATAAAGAAAGCTGAGCACTGAAGAATTGACGCTTTTGAACTGTGGTGTTGGAGAAGACTCTTGAGAGTCCCTTGGACTGCAAGGAAATCCAACCAGTCCATCCTAAAGGAAATCAGTCTTGAATATTCATTGAAGGAGTGATGCTAAAGCTAAAACTCCAATACATGGCCACCTGATGTGAAGAACTGACTCACTGGAAAAGACCGTGATGCTGGGCAAGATTGAAGGCAGGAGGAGTCAGGGACAACAGAGGATGATATGGTTGGATGGCATCAGCAACTCGATAGACATGAGTTTGAGCATGCTTCAGGAGTTGGTAATGGACAAGGAAGTCTGGTGTGCTGCAGTTTATGGGGTCACAAAGAGTCAGACATGACTGAGCTACTGAAATGAACCAAACCAGTTAACTTTCTAAAGAGGACCATAAGAAACAATGTCCTTTCTATATTCATAAAGAGAGTATAAAAGACCATCATAGCATTTTTCATAATTTTCTTAATTGTAGGGCAACTTCACAATACCTTAGCAGTTTGTAGTGGGTGATGCTGGTTTAGTTGCTAAGTTGTTTCCAATTCTTGTGACCCCATGGACTGTACCCTGATAGGCTTCTCTATCCATGAGATTTCCCAAGCAAGAACACTGGACTATAAAGAAAGCTGAGCACCAAAGAATTGATGCTTTTGAACTGTGGTGTTGGAGATGACTCTGGAGAGTCTGTTGGACTGCAAGGAGGTCAAACCAGTCAATCCTAAAGGAAATCATCCCTGAATATTCATTGAAGGACTGATGCTAAAGCTGAAATTCCAATACTTTGGCCACCTGATGCAAAGAACTGACTCACTGGAAACGACCCTGATGCTGGGCAAGATTGAAGGCAGGAAAAGAAGTTGGTTGTCATTTTCTTCTCCAGGGGATCTTCTGGACCGAGGATCAAACCTGTGTCTCCTGCATTGCAGGCAGATTCTTTATGGCTGTGCTACAATGTCAATAAACACAAGACTTTTCTAATATCTGAAATTTCACTTATCTTTGAAAAATAATTTCTAAATCATGTTCCAAGAAGCACTAATTTTGAGAGATATTATTAAAAGGAGTACCATTGATTAGAACACCATGTACCAGTTACAGATGCCAGGGAAGACTCCAACACGATAGAGGATAGCAAAGATATCACAATGCCAGCTACCAGAAAAGAGGTCCAAACACTTCTGCCCTTTGCATGTTGCCAAGGAGAGCAGAACACAGTCAAATAACGCTTTAACAAGGAAGAGTCAGAGCAAGATCTGCACCAATAGAGGCATCAATTCCTACATGGCTGGTAGGTCCTCTTCGAAGTGGAAACAGAGTAATTAACCTAGCACCCCTCTTTTGATGCGATAGAAGGACCTCTTCTCCTCCTCTATGGAGTCTAAACTACTGAAGCCTGTCTAACATTGACACATATGCTTAGGCATAACAAAGGAGTGCTAGTTGAGCCTGAAATAGGGCAAGACATTACTATTTCAGGTGAGAAAGTCTGCACAGGCTGTGTGGGCACTTTATCTCTAGGTACAGAAATGTTTCAGGCCCAAGATCTATTCTTTTTGTGGCTGCAGAATGGGGAGGGCAGGGATAAAGACTGCCCATGCAAATGCTACCTTTCCCAAAAAATATCCAAAAACCTTTTTCATTAGTCAGATCCCTAGGCAAAGGGTATCTCAATTTAGTAAACATATTTTTTTGCTGTAAGACAAATTAAAGTCCTTAATAGGCTAAATATTTACTCTTTAACTTTGTTAGCAATATAATTTTCAGCAACAACAAAAAAAAATACAAGAAAAAATTTTCAAAGTAAATTTCTGTGTAACTTAATAAATCAGTCTATTTTAATGGTTTATTAACTGTCACTTAAATTATTTTTTTTAAATGTGGGCAGTATGTAGATAGCATAATTCACTGTCTGCCAATGCCATTCCAATTTCACGGCAGTAAAACCAAATTGCCTTCACATAAAGGCAACGTTTAGCTTTTTACTCTCTATAACTGGCAGGATGGACATAGGAAAAAAGAAATACATCAAGTAAATTCACATGTGGTATTGTTATTAAGCTATAAGTACTTGAAAAAGACTTTCAATTTACAGCTCTGTTTTTCCCCCAGTCAGTCAAGTGAATCTTCCTTGTTACTGACCCTCAAAAGAGTAACTTTGACTTTCATTTAGTAAATTCTGTCATTATTTAACATAAATCAGAGAAATATTCCATTATATTGAGGATCAATTTTAACTTAATCTTTGTCCTTTAATATTATTTTTGACTGGAACTGTAGATATACACTATACCTAACATATGTAAGATATAAATTTATGACCCTGAAAAGCAGTCAATTCCATAATCCTATGACATTGTAAAAGCTTATTTAACCAACTGCAACCCAACCACTGGCAGATGTCTAGATGAAACTAGAAGCTTGTATTTAGGGTTGGGACATAAAATAAATGCAGACTAGAATAAATCAATATGCACAAGCCAGTTTTCCTTATTAAATCAGCAGTGGGAATAGGCAGAAGGTTCAAATTCCACTCAAATTATTAGGTTCAATATCATCTTCTAATAAAAGAAATTTTCCAACCTACTGGTTGGTCAAACTTCCTCACCATTTAAAAAATCTGGTAAATCCTCTTAAAGATGAACTTGATTGGAGTGAACATAAACACATTATTACTAAAGCCACTAAAAGTAAATCAAGGGCTTCCCTGGTGGCTCAGTGGTAAAGAACTTGTCTGCCAACGCAGGAGACATGGGTTCCATCCCAGAGTTGGTAAGAACCCCTGGGGGAGGGCACGGTAACCCACTCCAGTATTCTTGCCTGGGAGATCCCATGAATAGAGGAGCCTGGGGGGCTGCCGTCCACGGGGTTGCAAAAGTGTCAGACACAACTGAGCAACTAAATCACAAATAGCAAAGCAAAATATCTCAGAAGACTTTCATTCATTTATGAATTTCCAAATACAAAGTCAGAAGGATTTGATACAAGCATCTGGTATAGCAAGCAGGAGAAGAGAATATGCTACCCAAGAAGACAAAGATATTATTCAGTGGATAGCACCATTTAATAATTTCCATGGGAAGGGATTCAGCAAGGTTTCCCTTTTGTTATATACAAATAAAAAAAAGATTTAAAAGTCTCAGAATTGTCCACAATGTGAGTTTTATTCTAACACATGGCAATCAAGTTCAGGTTTTTGCTGTTAACAACAGAGCTTTGGATATACTGAATCTCTCAAAATGTTATTATTTAAAAATGGATCCATTTAAAGATAAAAAATACCTGCTGCTTTTGAGTTTCTAATCCATATTTTCAGACAGGTAGAGATGTTTGCCTTAGACGAGTTCACAGAAATGGAATATTATGAAATTAATAAAAATATGGAAAATCCAAAACTATCATTTTTCCAGCCTTAACAGAAATTTCTCTTATATGCCTTGTCAGGTTAATTTTAGGATCGGTTTGATAAGCATCATCCATAGAATCTGTTCACAAAGAACTTTAATTCCAATTTAATCATGATATTGATTGAATTTAACACAAAGTGTTTTAAAATAGACTAGAATTATGTTCTACATTGCCTCAAAACACTTTTTTTTCTTTTCTTGCCTTTACCCAGGTTCTTAAAGAAACTGATAAATATGCTTTTTACCTAACTAGTAATTCAGAAAACTATGAAATTAGTCTTCCTGAAGGTCTTCACATTAAATTCTCTAATGCTTTCCTAATTACAGAATTCAATTACCCTTTTCTCAGTACTTGTCCTAAGTGGTTATCTTACAGTGTTAATCATTGTCTCTTCTTGACACTCTTTATCCCTCTGATATCCATGATCTTTTATTCCTACTTCCACCACTTGTTATCAAAATCTTTCAGTGGCTTTTTTTCTTAATCCCCCTTTTCCTCTACTAGCCTTGCCCTGATCTAAACTCCTACTAATCATTTCTATTCTATTCAAAATTGATTGTTGAAGTCTTTTCATGGAATTTCCTCTTTGAAGAATGGCAATCCTGGTAATCACTTTTCTACTGAAGAAATTTAAAAAGTGAGACAAAATTGTTTTAAAAAATATTTTGGGGGAAATTAAAGAATGCTTTTGTAGCATTATAAGAGCAATAAATGGGAGTAAATGGAAATCCAGGGAAGTGAGTCCAACATTCAGGATTCTCTTGCTCCTACAGAAGTTACCAACTGGAAGAGGATGGAGGAAGAAAATCAAAGTCTAAAGTCTCCCAAGGAGTGACCCTGATAAATCAACTCTGAAACTGGACTGAGGATGAAAAGGATACATCCTAAGACTGACAGTGTAAACCAAGTAAGCCATGCTTTGCATACTCTGAAGCTTGGTTTTGAGATAGGTATACAGAAAATACCATGCCTCAAGGTTGAATTAAGGCTATCGGGATTTTTAGAGAGTGATAATGGTAATTTAAGATCTGCTTTGGTGGATTTTCCTAGGACTCAAATTAATCTCTATAGGTTAAACTCTAAAATGTAATATCTATCACACACCTAAAAATCACCAGAAATACGAGAGAAGACTCCATGAGTGAGAAGCAAGATAAATGAAAGGCAACAGAATAGAATCTTAGGTGCTCAAAGATATTGCTATTATTTGACATAGATTATAGATACATATCTTTAAGGTTTTTAAGGAGATATATGCCAACAATAAACTGTGGAAAATTCTGAAAGAGATGGGAATACCAGACCACCTGATCTGCCTCTTGAGAAATTTGTATGCAGGTCAGGAAGCAACAGTTAGAACTGGACATGGAACAACAGACTGGTTCCAAATAGGAAAAGGAGTTCATCAAGGCTGTATATTGTCACCCTGTTTATTTAACTTATATGCAGAATACATCATGAGAAACGCTGGACTGGAAGAAACACAAACTGGAATCAAGATTGCTGGTAGAAATATCAATAACCTCAGATACGCAGATGACACCACCCTTATGGCAGAAAGTGAAGAGGACCTAAAAACCCTTTTGATGAAAGTGAAAGTGGAGAGTGAAAAAGTTGGCTTAAAGCTCAACATTCAGAAAACGAAGATCATGGCATCCGGTCCCACCACTTCATGGGAAATAGATGGGGAAACAGTGGAAACAGTGTCAGACTTTATTTTTCGGGGCTCCAAAATCACTACAGATGGTGACTGCAGCCATGAAATTAAAAGACGCTTACTCCTTGGAAGGAAAGTTATGACCAATCTAGATGGCATATTCAAAAGCAGAGACATTACTTTGCCAACAAAGTTTCGTCTAGTCAAGGCTATGGTTTTTCCTGTGGTCATGCATGGATGTGAGAGTTGGACTCTGAAGAAGGCTGAGCGCCGAAGAACTGATGCTTTTGAACTGTGGTGTTGGAGAAGACTCTTGAGAGTCCCTTGGACTGCAAGGAGATCCAACCAGTCCATTCTGATGGAGATCAGCCCTGGGATTTCTTTGGAAGGAATGGTGCTAAAGCTGAACTCCAGTACTTTGGCCACCTCATGCGAAGAGTTGACTCATTGGAAAAGACTCTGATGCTGGGAGGGATTGGGGGCAGGAGGAGAAGGGGACGACAGAGGATGAGATGGCTGGATGGCATTGCTGACTCGATGGACGTAAGTCTCAGTGAACTCTGGGAGCTGGTGATGGACAGGGAGGCCTGGCGTGCTGCGATTCATGGGGTCACAAAGAGTCGGACACGACTGAGCGACTGATCTGATCTGATGCCAACCTTGGGCTTACCACGTGGCTCAGTGGTAAAGAACCTGCCTGTTAATGCAGGAGACACAGGAAATGTGGGTTTGATCCTGGGTAGGGAAAAATCCCCTGGAGGAGGAAATGGCACCCTACTCCAGTATTCTTGCCCAGGAAATTCCATGGACAGAGGAGCCTGGAAGGTTACAGTCCATGTGGTCGCAAAGAATTGGACACAACTCAGCAACTGAGCACGCATGAAAAGATACATGCCAAACTTCAGTTTTGTGCTCGAAAATGGTTAAGTTACATTAAAAAAATTGAAAAAGAACTAGCTAAATATAGAACTGAAAAATATAGTAATTCAGTGGTTTTTGTTTTGGAGCAAGTTAGACACGTGCGAAGCAAAATCAAATGAAGTAGAGTATAAACCTAAAAAAGTCAATCCAGACTAAAATTAAGGAGGTAGAGGACAGGAGTGGGGTGAGATGATGAGACAGTAGGGAGTGTAAAAGGATACAATAATGAAGTTAAAATATGTTTAACTAAAGTTTCAAGATAAGGAGGCAGACAGAATGTATCAGAAGCAGAATTTAAAGGGATTAAAGGTAAACATTTCCTAATTGATGAAAGACGTCAATACATAACTTTAAGAAACCCCAAGAATCCTAAGCAAATAAATAAAAAGAAATCTAAAAACAGATGTACCTTAATGAAACTGCAGAAAACCAAAGACAAAACCTTCAAAGTTGCCATAGAAGCTATAACACTGTTACCTCTCTAGGAGAAAATACTAACATCTTGATTATTTCCCAAGCCTTTTCAAACTAGAGAATTTGACTACAATTGACTAGAGATTTTGCTTTTAAATATTTTAAGTGAATTATATCTAAGTTTATAAAAAGGATTTTAAATCACTCAACCCTCTATTTATATATTAAAATGTTCACATTGCATTTTCATAAGTTGAAAATAATAAAGAGGAACATTAACTATAAACTTAGAGAGAATTTATTTCCTAAATGATTAGATTTTCTAGGTAGTTCAACATTCTTGTTTTCCTTGTCTTTACTGGGAAATGAACTAACAACCATTATTAAATGAGATGATAGATGTCATGCAGTGTTATATGTGTCCTATTAAGTGAACTGATATAAATGAACTTGAAAAAACAATCTCCAAACTAGAACAGCAAGAAAAGCACAAGCTTTCCCTTTCTGACCAAAGAAATCAAATTAAGAAAAATGACTGTGTTTAACATCATTGTCAAATATATGTTACATTTGGGTTGTAGAGTAAATTTTGTTAGTCTTTAAAAACACAAAGTTTAAATGTTGTATGACTTACATTTTTTAACATGAAGCTAAATGTTATGGCAAATTGTCCAAAATAGCTCTGCTAGGACATTCTCACTCCAGATCCACTCATTCCATTTCATTCAAGCCCCTATTCTGGCAGAATGATGGAGATTCCTCCAGGGAAGATTCTTTGTACAATATACAGTTCTTTTTTCTGAAATTCAAAAGCTCTGAAATCCAACTGTTGTATCTGGTGTATGTGTGTATTTCTTATTTATCTGTTTACTTTTGCCATAGAATTTAACTAGAATAGACAGAAGACTGTTTATATTTTTCATTTAGACAAAAATTTGCTACAAAAAATATTGCTTGCTATAAAAAATCTTGATTGCTGGACTAAAGGGTGCTGCCATAGACCCCCTTGGGGTGTTCCGTAATAAATGGTGTACGTACCTTTTAAAAGCTCTAAAATATACCGATTCCAAAGACATAAGGCATTACGTTTCCAAGAGGGTATGTAGCAATGGGGAGGATTCGTTGTTGATAAATGTTTATGCAAACATCATCATCTCCAAGCAAGAGCAGGTATGTTCAAAATTAACTAAGAATAGAGCTCTGGAGAGTGCAGGGGCAGAAGACAATGGCATGATATACAGAAAGGACTTTTGTCTCTACAGTTTGCATTTGCCGATAAGACAACTTGCTTAAAGTTTTGTATTTAACAGTGTAAGATAAATATATTTCTAAAAGACATACATCACTGCTATATTTAGAAGATATCTACTCAATAAAAACCATCTTTGGTAGAAAAAAAGACAAATAAGACCTGAGATTTTGTTTCAGTACTTTTTTTTTCTTTAACTTGAACTCAGGGAGATTCCAAAAATATGGGTAGATTGGTTATTATTCTCCATAGGGTGCTAAGCTGGCTATTTTTCTCTACTTTAAACTTTCATACCAGACCCTCTCTTCAGAATTGAGAATCTTGGGCTATGACAATGGAAAATTACAATGTCTCTTTTTCCTACAGTGTTTTCTAAAGTAAAAAAGTTATTGAAAATGGAAATAAACTAAACAAAATAACTTAGACCTTTTTAAAAAAACAATCTAATTACTACAGGAAGCTTTATTTCCTTGTTAATAGAAATATAGGATTAGGAAGAAACATGAGATACCAAATCACGCATTATCAAATATCAATTGAAATATCAAACACACTTTATGAATCTTAGTGGAAAATTGGCAGATATTTGTCATATCAATGAAGATGGACCAATAAAGTAAGAATAGAATAAAAGCACAAGTTATCAAGACTGGTAAGTTTTGAATTAAATATATTGACTTTTTTCTGTATAAAGAAAATAGTAGGCTATATATACACAACTTTGAAAATAAACTTGTGTTACTAAAACAACAACAACAACAGATAGCAATTGAGAATATCTAATGCTTAAATATGGAGAAGACAATAGAACCCCACTCCAGTACTCTTGCCTGGAAAATCTCATGGACGGAGGAGCCTGGTGGGCTGCAGTCCATGGGGTCGCTGAGGGTCGGACACAACTGAGCAACTTCACTTTCACTTTTCACTTTCATGCACTGGAGAAGGAAATGGCAACCCACTCCAGTGTTCTTGCCTGGAGAATCCCAGGGATGGGGGAGCCTGGTGGGCTGCCATCTCCGGGGTCACACAGAGTCGGACACAACTGAAGTGACTTAGCAGCAGCAATGCTTAAATAAATAATTCATACTTCAAGAACACTGCAATCTTTGGAATAATAATTCTTTTAAATTTCCAATATAAAAAGACAATAAGCAAATGTATTAGTAAAGAATAATCTTGCTTTTCACAGTATAGTTAAGAGCAGGACAAAGTTATTAAATTATCTTCACAAAGAGATACAGGCAATTTACCTTGAGAAAAATGTTTGTTCCAAGTCAGAAATAAATTACTTCTGAATGGATCTTGGGAGCATTAAGGTAAGTGAAATAAGTCAGACAGAGAAAGACAAATACTGTATGATTGCACTTATATGTGGAATCTAAAAGAATGAACTCATAAAAACAGGGCAGATTGGTGGTTGCTGCATGAGTTGGGGTAGAGGAGAAGAAGTGAAGATTAAAGATATACACTTTAAGACAAAAGATAAATAAATTCTGGGGATCTAATGTCCAGTAATGATGACTACAGTTAACAGTGCTGTATTGTACACTTGAACATTATTCAGAGAGTAGATCTTAAAATTTCTTACTATAAAAAAAGATAACTCTGTGAAGTAATGGATGTGCTGTAATGATTATGGTAGTCATTTCATATATATGCTGTACATCTTAAAATTGCCCAATTTTATATGTAAACTATTTCACAATAAAGCTGGAAAAAAATCTTGGCTCAAAAAAAGAAGCACGTTAATTCTGACTGAGTTTTTGTTTATATATTTGCACTGTCTTTTTAAAAATTATTTGATATGAAAGAACTGGGGCTTCCCTGGTGGCTCAGTGGTAAAGAATCCGCCTGCAATGCAGGAGACCTGGGTCAGGAAGATCCCCTGGAGGAGGAAATGGCTACCTACTCCAGTATTCTTGCCTGGGAAATCCGATGGACAGAGGAGCCTGGAGAGCTACAGTCCACGGGGTCACAAGAGTCAGACATGAATGAGTGACTAAACAAACAGCATAAAAGAATTAGAGGAAAGCAGACTGGGAAAAAATAACCATCATAAGAAAAATCCCATTATCTTCCTTTTAAGGGGTTAAGAGAAAAATTGAAAGGAAATATACAGTGTATATAATATAAATATTTAATATGGAGATTGTAGGAGGGATGTTGTCAAATTATACTGATCTTTCCAGTTTTATTTTAAAATATTTATTTTTCTTCATGGTTTCTTTCTTTAAACAATCAATATATCTCTGATTTCATGTTACAAAAACATACTGAAATATTTGGTAGGATATTGAAACACTTCCAATCTTTTATAATATTTAGATAAAAAATAACTTAGATATTCACAGATCATTCAGGATAGGCCTATGCTACTGAACTGTTATGATGTTCTGTTATGATGTATTATTATGATGCTATTTGTTGTTGGTGTTTTTGTTTAGTCATCCAGTCACGTATGATTTTTTTGTAACCCTATGGATTGGGATTTTCCAGGCAAGAATACTGGAGTGGGTTGCCATTTCTTTTCTCCAGGGGATCTTCCTGACCCAGGGATTGAACCTGTGTCTCCTGCACTGCAGGTAGATTCTTTACTGCTGAGTGAGCCACTAGGGAAGCTTCATGATGTTATATTTATTTTAAAATGGTAATTACTTTCAAAACAGATATGAGATGTTTTCAAAAACTTTTTTACTATCTTTAAGTTCATTTAACCACAGACAACAGCCTGAAAGTGAATGTTTATTGATAAAGGCATAAAGAAAGAATGAACATGGATTGTTTTTAGACTTTGAGAAGACTTGATTAAAATGGAGTTGATCTTTGAAAAAAAAATGGGAAAAGTGGTTATTTACATAAGAGAAAATATCACCAAGACATTGAGTGCTAAGCACAAGCATTTAGAGCAGTTTGATGGGAAAACTTCAAATTATATTTACTTTCATCTTTCTCCCCATGTCCCAAGTTCATAGAGAAATTCATAGGATTTTATTTTTTTTGGGGGGAAAGACTAATTTAGGCCAATGCTTCTATCAAATAATTATGCTTATCACCTTGCAGCAGTAACTTGGCACTAAGCTACCACCATCAGCCTTCTGCTCTGGGAAAGTCAGTATCAAGGGAATAAGAATAGAAGTAAAGCCACAGCCTGAGCAATAATATTTCCAAAAGAAACATCTAGAAAAGGAAAAATAATGGAGACAGTAAAAAGTATAGTGGTTGCCAGGGATTAGGGAGGAAGAGATGGATAAATCTGGCACAGAGAATATTTCGAGCAGTGAAGATACTCTGGATGGTACTATAAAGATGGATACACGACATGTGTCCAAACTTATAGAATGTACAGCATCAAGTGAAAAGTGAAAGAGGTGTTAGTTGCTCAGTTGTGTCTGACTCTTTGTGATCCCATGGACTGTAGACTGCCAGGCTTCTCTGTCCACGGGATTCTCCAGGCAAGAATACTGGAGTGGGTTGCCATTTCTTCCTCCAGGAGATTTTCCTGACCCAAGAATCGAACCTGGGTCTCTTGCATTGCAGGCAGATTTTTACCATCTGAGCCACTAGGGAAGCCAACATGAAGACTGGGCCCTAATGTAAACTATGAACTTGAGGTGATTGTGATGTGTCAACATGGGTTCATCAACTGTAACAAATGGACCACTCTGCTGGGAATGTTGATAATGGGGAGGCTTATGCATGTGTGAAGGCATATGGGAAATCTCTATACTTCTTAATTTTGCTGTGAACACAAAACTGCTCTTAAAAGATGAAGTTCCTTAATTTTTAAAAAAATCACTCGAGAAATACGGATATAGTTGATATAGTTGGTCTTGTGCAGAGATGTTTGAATTTTACATCCAAACCAAAATGCATTTTTAATTAGAAATGACACTTTTATTGTAAAGGTTTTAGAAGTAAATAAATTATATCAATTTTATCTAATATATCAGTATACTTTCAGATATACATAATTATAAATATTAACAAGTATACAGTTGATATTTATATATAAAATTTAGTAAGTAATTTTATCTGTAATAGCTTAATAAGTGAGGTATTAAGGCATCTCAGATTAAAATTTGCTATAAAAAGCTTATAAAATACTTTAACTTCCTCCACAAAGTTCATAGCTGAACTGATACAATAGAGAGTAAACCATCCCACAAACACACACACACAATCATATGTATGGACACACAAGGAAATGATAGCACTTTAATTCATCAGGACTTTAAAATATATTTAGGAAAAAATTGTTAAAATAGAAAAACATGTAAAATATCATGTAAGAAACGAGTTGCCAGTCCAGGTTCGATGCACGATACTGGATGCTTGGGGCTAGTGCACTGGGACGACCCAGAGGGATGGTATGGGGAGGGAGGAGGGAGGAGGGTTCAGGATGGGGAACACATGTATACCTGTGGCGGATTCATTTTGATATTTGGCAAAACTAATACAATTATGTAAAGTTTAAAAATAAAATAAAATTAGAAAAAAAAAAAGAAAAAATAACAGCTCAAGATACTAAAACAATTATCATGTAAGAAGTAAAATGCTTAAATTGAAAATAGAGTTCAATTCAGTTTACTTCAGTTCCCATCTCAGTTTCAATGAGTCAACTGAGATTTTCATCCAATTCTTTCTTTGATTCTCTCACTGTTTCACTAGTTTGTTATTATTTTTTGTTCATAAGCTTTATCATTTCTGAACCATAAGATAATTTAATGACAATTTGTGTCTGTCCTCTTTAAAGGCAAAAAATAAACCAAAGAATAAAAACTTAAAAGAATGAATATTCACTGTAGGTTAAATTTTATAAAGCAGAAGAAATAAAATAGTCTCATGAGAAGTTGCACAAATTAAAATGTTGAAAACAAGTATTTAACTTGGATATTACTATTTCTTAGGAAAAAATGTAAAACTTAATTCATAGTGTTCTCAAAATGCAAATTCTATTAAATAATTTTTTGAAGGCTCTTTGGGAAAATGGTAAAAACTTAGTTACCTTCTGCCACTAGATGGAGCCCGGGCATCTATATGGCAAAATTCTCACCAAGTTTGCATTTGGCTGTATTTGATCACTTAGAACCTGACAAAGAGCAGTTTAATATGAATGGGGGAAGAGGAAATGGGTGTTTTTAGACTGTAGTATCTAGGAAAAATGTGATTTAAGTCCAATTTGACGTTACTTTGTCTCTTTAGAGTCCCTTTTCCTGAATATAGATTCTCCAACACAAAATCCACAGACCTCTTGTGTGCCTGCCTCTCAACATTCTATTTATTCTGCAAAGGCATCTCTAGAGCTATCAACAATAGTTTAAATGTTATTCTAACTCCATTTTTCTCCTTTTTTCTCTGAACCTGTTGATCACATGAAACATTTGTTCTTGATCATGGTCATATAATATCTCTTACATGTGGTTACAATGATTTCACTTAAAGAAGTGGCTTTCTCTCTTGTGAGGAGATGACAAAATTCTAGGATCACCTCTTTAGAATGGATATCAACTTCAAAAATGCAAATAGCCTACTTGAGACAAAGGGACATAGTCCATTTGTTGTGGATTGTGTTTTAGGCCTCTGGGAAGTAAGATAATCACAGAAGGGTTTCAATGTGCAAAAGGTATGGTGAAGAAGAAAATAAAAAAACAAAACAGAGTTTGGGTGCATCCTGCCTTCAATAATTAAGCTTGTCAGAATGCCAGGTATTACTCTGGAATAGATTCAAAAACTGTAGTCCCAGGACTAACATAGGAAAGATTTTGTGAACTGCCAGAAAGTTGCAACTTTCCAGAGAATAAAATTGGTTTTTGTTGTCTCCATGCAAATTATTTCTATTCTTTTTGATCAATCCAGAAAGTTCACAATGTTTATATCTAGTATTTGTAATTTTACTGAGGCAATGTATTGAACCTCCTGTGGCATTATGAAACCCTTGTACAGGAATGAATCTCTTAGTTTAAGAGTAGGTCTAGTTAACAGCCTAGAACACACATAGCAACTCAGCTCTGTTCTCAACTTACTATGTATGGAAAAATGTTTTTTGACTTTCCTGACAAAGATCACCTAAATGATGTTTTCTGTTTTATATCTGCAATTATAAGAAAGGACACTAAAAATGAAAAATGCCTGAGGCAAGGGTTCAGAGAAGAAGGGGAAACCAGTGTTGGAGGAGATAGCACCATGGGAAATGGAGACTATATCAGCCACTAAGAAGAAGACCCAAACCTGGATTCCAGACAGAAAAGGAGCAAGTGTGGGGATGAGTAGACTGATCCCCGGGCTTCTTCCTGGAGCCTCACTTGCTCACAAGGAAAGATAATTTGTTCAGTACTTACAACGTGTCAGCCACTGAGTTAAGGAGGCTGCATATCAATTAATGCACCTCAATTATGGAACTTAGGAGTTCAATGGGGAAAAAAAAGATTAGAAAAGAAACAACTATAGTACAGTGATAGAGGAAATATAAATTATAGTGGGAGACTACAGGAAGGATATCTACCTTTGGGGTATGTATAGTGAATAGCTTGGAAGTAAAAGTGAGAGACGAGAGGCTTCCACAAGACCATGATGAGTATTTCTTAAGCTATTAAAAATTTAGAAGAGCAAGGGAAGGGGACATTTCCTATTTCCCTCTTGAGTAGCCTATACTCAGGCTAGAGTAAACTATGAAAACTGCTTTCCTTCCAAGAGGAAGACACCAGGATAGTAACTGAAAGAAAAATCTGGTGTAGGAGAACCTAATCAAAAAGGATCTTACTATACTACACCTGATATCTACAGTCTCTGAGGACTTTAGAGAGGCAAAGGAAATTTACTATGTTTTTATTTCAAAATAGACAATCAATATTCCTTTTAACGCTAAGTTTTAGAGTGATTTGTTTCCCAGGAGGCGCTAGAGATATGAGTTTGATCCCTGGGTTGGGAAGATCCCCTGAAGAAAAAAATGGCAACCCACTCCAGTATTCTTGCCTGGAGAATCCCATGGACAGAGGAGCCTGGTGGGCTACAGCCCACAGGGTCACAAAGAGTTGGACATAACTGAGCACACACAGATCCCCCCTTTGAAAGGTTAAGTCATATATCACACTGCTCTTCTGCTCAAAAGTGTCCAACAGTTTGCCACATATCCTTATCCTAGCCAACAAGTCCTGATGAACTCTCTTCCCGTGTCACTTCTTTGATGCACTTTCTACTCCTCTCTTCTTTCACCAGTCCTTTCCATCACAGTGCTCTTCTAGCTCTTCTTTGATTACACCACTCATTCTCCTATAACAGGGCTTAGAATCATCCTATTCTCTCTGCCTGGATTCCTGGTTCCTAAAATAACTATATGGTTTGTCCCTGTACCTCCTGAGAGTTTTCTGGAACACTTCATCTCTTGCTATCCTTTTTCCCCCAGTTCCCTCTTCACTTTTCTTGTTTTGCTATTCCTTATACCGCTATGTAACATACTATATATTTTATTATCCTATTTCTATATTCTTTCTTTATCGACTAAAATGGAAGCTCCTTGAGGGCACTGATTTTTTGTTTCTATTGTTTTTTACATATCTTTAGAACCTAAGGAAATTCCTGGCACATAGTATTCCCACTAAGATTTTTTTCAATGAATTAAATTATACCTAATAAGAACAAGTTATTAAAAATCTCAGAAATATAAGAAGAGCAGTGATGAGGACTTCCAGTTAAAGTTTGATAGTGCCCAGGTAGAAAATTTCCACAGCTAACCAGAAGTTCCTAAAAGGTATGATGAGACACTGACTATAATCAACCAGCCTGGGGGCAGGTAAACAATGAATACTTGCTTCATGGAAAAATATTTGTTTCTGAAATGAGTATGACAAAACAAATATATGTTTACTTTCAGAGAAGAATAATCTAGCAGCTAGCTGATATCATTTTTATATAGTTACCATTTATTGACACTACGCTGCTGCTGCTGCTGCTGCTGCTAAGTCAGGTCTGCACTTCAGTTGTGTCCGACTCTGTGCGACCCCATAGAGGGCAGCCCACCAGGCTCCCCCGTCCCTGGGATTCTCCAGGCAAGAACACTGGAGTGGGTTGCCATTTCCTTCTCCAATGCATGAAAGTCATCACTATTATCTGTTTTGGGGTCTTCCCAGGTGACTCAGTGGTAAAGATCTGCCTACAATGCAGGAGTTGCAAGAGATGCAGGATCGACCTCTGGGTAGGGAAGATCCCTGGAGGAGGGCATGGCAACCCAACTCCAGTATTCTTGCCTGGAGAGTCCCATGGACAGAGGAGCCTGGCGGGCTAGTCCGTAAGGTCACAAAAAGTTGTACACGACTGAAGCGACTTAGCATGTATGCACACACTTTATCTGTTCTAGATATGTTCTCTTCACTATCCTATTAATCCTCTCAAACCCAGTGTCCCCACATCCCCATTTTACAGAAAAGGGAAGAGTAATTATGGATAGGAAGTGGCAGCTTTGGATTCGAATCCACCTCTGGTAGTTAGGATGTTATCTGTTGCAGAAGTATAAGGGGGATTCATTTCCATGAATGTATTCTCCTAGCTGAGTTTGGTAGAGAGTGAAGATGCAGTTTACTAAAGTTAATGGAGTATGAACCTTGTAGTTAATGTCAGACTGAAAATAAAACAGGATGTGTATCTTGTGCTTAAGTGGTTTACAAACTGGTGGAGAGGGAATATCACTAATATATGGAATTACATAGCACCATTTATTTTTGCTACATTAAATATAATGAAAAATTATAGAACTTCTTAACTGTTTTTGAATCTATTAATTTTTAAACATCACATTCTTTTTACTGTAATCACAATGATAAACTGTATTATTTCACAGTATTATAAAAGTAAAACATCCATCTGCCAACCTACTTACAAATAGTCTAAGAAAACAGAACCTTAGGCTCACAGTTTAATTGTGCTTCACTTAGAACCACTGATAAAAGTTAACTTCCTTTTGAAGAAAGAGAAAAAAATAGGAGCAATGGTCCTGGCTTCAGAAAGGGACTTTTGGTACCCGTTGAATTTCAACCCTAACAATAAGCCTCACCGAACCTCTCCTCTTTTGTTAATTTCAATACTCAAAAGAAACTGGTGACTCTGTAATAGAATCTGTATGTAAGAAATAATTTTGACAGTCATTTATGTTGCAATTTCTATATTATGTAACTTCTAAATTAGGTCATAAAATGTATTACAGCTTCTTTAACCTCTTAGACTGTTCACTCTGGGCAACACAGGAGTCACATTTTAAAAACCTTTAGACAAACAAGATGAATTTGACAAGGAGAAACTGAATTACAAAGTCCATGACCAGTTTCATCTATTGAGCCTTGGAAGTGAGATCTCTGGTCCTAATCAAGCCTTTAGATAACTTCAACTTCACTCAACATATGACTGCTACTGCAGGAGAGAGAGAGTCCAAGTGAGCATTGCCCACCTATTCCTTTCCTGAATTCCTGACCAACAGGAGTGGTGAGAATACATATGCTTATTATCGTTAAGTCAATAAGGTTTAGGATAACTTGTTATGTGACCAAAATAACTATCACATGAGTGATGTATCATATGGAATTTATGAGGATAAAATGAAGAAACATAAACCAGGAGGCTAATATAGTGACCAGCACACAGTAGGCACTATGAAAGATTGTGATAGGTGCTATTATAATTTTGTATTTCGAGGGGATGGTGCTTAAAAACAGAAAAAGAAAAAAAGATAGAGAGGTCATGTCTCAGGACACGCTGTGCTACCACAAGGATTTCTGAAACTTACAGTTAAGACTAAGCGCTTACTAAAATATATCGTCTCTTGTTGGGCAAGCTTGTGTTTTCAGCCCCCTGTTAAGGATGGTCATGTGATTAAGTCCTACCAATGAATGGGAGCACAGGGCATATGCGCTGCCTCCACCACCACCCAAAGCCCTCTTGTGGACAATCTTCTCCTTTCCTTCCATTCTTCCTTCAGAATAGAGAGAAGTGAAACCATAAGATGTAAGGAGCGTAGAGTCCTGAAAGACCACATAAAAGACTATGCACCAAACAAAAAACTGACATCAGTCTTTTCATGAGCAAAAACGGCCTTCTGTTGTAATCTGCTGATTCTCAGAGCTTATCTGTTGCAGTAGGTAATGTGATATTAATACATGCCTTCACTGGACACTGGTGTCTTCCTCCCTATAAGGACTCCCCTGTCTATCACGAACAGTCTACTCTGTGCCTGGCTGTGGTTTAATCATAGAAAGTCAACAATATATGAGGAAGTGGATGGATTTAGACTGTCAAAAACACTGCCGAGGTCACGATCTAGTTCACCAGGAACTCTCAATAAGTCACATCTTTAGGGACTGGATTTGGTGTACTTAATTTATATTTTTCTCTAATGGATTCTCTCATTATATCCTCTTTCTGAAATTTCAACTTATTTTTTCTTGCCTGCTTTAGGTCCAGCTTCTGACTCATTTTAACCTGGTATCTTGATTTTTCCACTCACTAGTTGTATGACTCTGGGCAAGTAAAAATATGAAACAAAGCCATTCAGTATATCTCTAAGAATAATTAATACAATATTAGATGAAGAAAATGAAGCCAATGTCCCAAGAGAGTGCCTAGTTCTTAGGAGAGGCTTAATAATTATTACTATTCAAAATAAAATAACTTATCAAAATGACTTACATTTATATTCATTACCAAAATGAAAACATTTTAGTTTTTTGATACATAATGATAGAACTATATTTTCACATCTTGATTCTCTGGCAGATATTACAGAATAATATCAATGTCTCACATTATGGTCTAAATTACACGATGCTTTCTGGGCATATGAAAGATTAGTTCTGTATTCTTTTTCCCTTGGAATCTCTTTGGCAATTTCTCTGGAATCAATAGAAATTCTTGATGCATACTAGAAGGAAAAACTTATAGCCCAAACATACAACCAGAAAATTGAATTTATATTTTACCATAATATCTTATACTAATGTGATGACACAGCTGACAAAATTTAACAAGCTTGCTGATATTTATTTCAGAGCACCACTTTGTGGCCTGAAATAGATACTTATCCCAGCAGGTGTCGAGACTCAACAACAATCCACTTTCAAAGTTAAATGCAAATTACACACTGAAATTCTATAGAGAAAACAACTCTACTCCTTCCTCTCAAAAAACACCTTTTCTGCAATATTCTCTAATGAGAGAGCATTTAGCTGATACAGTGAATGAATTAGGGAAAAGATCCCTCTGGCTTAAAGGAACATCAAAGTCCATTTCATAAATGAGAAATAAAATGTAACTTCCTTTCAACAAAACACCTTGATGATGATTCCTTTACCACATTAACAAGGGGTTTAGAGCACATATTCTCTCTTTGAACTTGGTAGTAAGTTTCCATGTGTTTAGCATGTTGATGTGGCCCTGACAAGTGCTAATGTATACCCTTTGCGTTACTTGATACTCTCTGTTGAGATGCACTACAAATTGAAAAAAAGAGAAGAAAAAACAAAGTTACTGCCATGGTTCAAACATTCACTTGTAAAGATAATAACTACAGAAAACCATCCATATTTAAAGCATACTGATTGGGCAAATTATTTTACACTAATCTAGACATCACAATCAATAGTTAAAAAATATAGCAGTTAAGTATCAGGAAAAGTGGTTAAAGTCATTCTAGTATGTCATTTAATAGTTATTTTGGGGGCAGAAATTCCAAATTGCAACTCTATTTATTCCTTAAATATCTCTTCCTCCAGTGATCTCAATCAGCATATACTATGGACTTAGTATTTTAAATGTCCCATAAAAGTTTTTTGCTGTCAATGATAAGTAAGCCCAAGTGAGTGCAACGGAAGTAAGCAAGTGAACAACACAGAGAATTAATTTCCCACAGCACAAAGAAGATTCCTGGGAACAGTAATGCTCCAAGAAATATAAAGGGAAGTTTCATAAGCACCTTTATTTTCTCTTTTTTTTTTTTTCATGTAAAGAGCTATGAATAAATAAACTATTTTAAAAGTGGCCAAGGAAAAGGAGGAGAAAGAAAATCTCACAAAGCAAATCTGAAACTTGGAACATCACCTTGAAGCAATATATGGGAATGTAAAATTTCCCATTAAGTTTCTGACAACAAAAACAGACACAGTAAGATGTGTTTACACCCTTATTGACTAGTTTAAGGAATGTGTATGTGCTAGCTTGTATATTGACAAATGCAGTTGTTTTCTTTCAAACAGTAGTCTCTTTGGGTTTTTCAGGAAAAAAAAAAATCACTGCGTTCTATCCTCCTTTGGTGATATGAGACTGATTGAAAAGTAGGTGATTAGAAAATAGCAATCTGTTGTAACTTCAACTTTGCTCTCCCCTGGGGCAGTGGATTATTCCTACATCATAATATCTGTTAGCTAATACCAAAGGCTTCACCCAACTTCAAAGCAGAGATATTAAAGGCTCACTTTCCACTACGAGCAGGTGTATTTTTATTAGCTTTCTCTTTCAAAATTGCTATGACTTCACTTGCAGATATCCCGCCAGCAGCCATTATTGAAAGCCTTACTATAATTGCTAAGTTACATGCAACGTCTGAAGCACAAAACCAACGTCACTTGCAGCCCTCTAACAATTGACTGAAACCAAGTGTTACATCATTAAAGCTGAATTACAACACACCCATGGCGTGTTTTCCATGTGTGCTATTTTAAACAATAGTAGAGAAAAACCTGGCTATAAATTCACAGATCCCCAATTTGTTCAGATTCATGAACAATAAGAGCTGTCCTAGCCTTTTCTGGCTCTATTTTAGTCAGAAATGTCATGCACCAAAATTAAATGTCTGTTTGGATTTTATTGGAGATGGAAATGCTAGCTTTATGTTGTAAATTTAAACAACCTGCCACAAAGGGACCCTCACATTTGTATCGCTTGGACTTGGGAAGGCATATTCATCTCTAATTGCTTAGGGTAACACAAATAAACTAATGTAAAGTGTTCACTTTCTCAACGGGTGCTGTGTAGAATAAATCAGATGAAGTGATGATGGCATGGGTTTTTGGTGGGTTCAGATTCGATTTCTTTTGTTTGATAGAGTTGGACGTGGAATCAATGTATTCAGTTGTTGCTAATGAGTAGGGGGGTTTTGGAAATTCATAAAAATTCAGTAAGATATTCATTAGTGTTGGTAAAAAGAAATAATTAGCCACATACTTGTATAACCTTTTTTTTTCTTATTAGGTTCAATTCCTACCATCATTTAGTGATCTAAGTGGAAATATTTCTTCTGTCATAGTGGTACGCAAAGCTATTATAATTACTTTTTAGAAAGGTCGACAATTTTTTTATTTGGCTTCAGCGATTTTATGGTGCCTAGATTCCACCGGAAAATATTTAGTCACTCACTTACTTGGATAGAAATCCATCACCTGGAATAGAAATCATGGTTAACGTGCCAGCATCTTTGTGCAGACAGGCCTGAAAATATATACTAGGCAAGGCCACTGCCAAATGACTTGTGTCTGGCCAGGACTACCTTTCAAATGTTCTCTGCATACCAGTTACTGTTAAGATTTATTGTAGCATGTGTAGATAAATATACTTTAACTTTCATATCCATAACTTAGATAATACAGTAGCAATCTACACTCTGCACATTACCTGTCTTCAGTTTTAGTGCAGTAGCCACTAGAATATTCAGATTTCTCACCAAAACTTAACAGTAGTCTTCATGTTACTTTAAATAGGTCGCATTAAACCCAGTGTAGGAATTTCATATATACTTATATGACTAATTCTTAAAGACTTTAGCATCTTAAATCACTATCATGAGAAAATATTTATATATTATCATCAGCAGATCTGCTCTAGAATACACGAGAGAACTGGGGCCCTGGAAAAATATATACTAATCCCAAAGCTAAGTGCTTTATCAGGCAAAATGAACTACTCCTGTACTCCTTACTGTTTAAATCCTTGCATTCACGTGAAAAGTAAATAACCTCTATTCACACATAAACACAAATACATACACATCAAAAACTTGTATGGGCCATCATTTCTACCACATTCAATTCACATCACAAATTATGACAGCAAAAGAAATCCATCACACCTACCAAAAGAACAACAAAAAACCCCCAAAACTATGCTCTCACCGCAAATATATGTCCACCCAGTTCTTTCCTTTATTTAGAAAACTTCAGTGCCAATTGAATCAAAGCAAGCGTACTATTTTGGGGTTTTTTTTGTTTTCTTTAAATTTGGCGGACACTGTTCTTTACTATAAAATTGGTTGACTCAATATGGAAAAAAATAATCACCATTAAGTTTCAGCATCCCCTCTTGTTATTCTTCATCTTGAATCCCAGAATTAATCTTACTGATTCATGTTTAAGGATTGCTGTTGAATAAAATATATTTTATGAAGCTATCTGCTCTGAGTTAATGATTTGGGGGAAATTCGTCATTTCAGTGTGTGCCATATTAATCACATTCTTTAGATTCTAGGATCTGGGCTGTTATATTCATCTTCAAGTATTGGGAATCTGACTACTTTGCATGTTTTGATACACATTGAGAAAGTCACAGAGAAACTAAATTATGACTTACTTCCAATTTAGACATATCTACCAAGTTCTAGGTTGTAGTATTTACATGATTAGAAAGGCATTTATTAAGTAATTTCTTAGTAAGCCCTAAACATACTTCAGCAAATCAGGATGGCCTAGACTGTATTTGCATTTAGACTGTAATTTTCTGAAACCACATAAACAAAACCATTTTGACACCTGGTCCTTTGGAGTTCATGAACTTCAACATCTGAAAACATGTGCAGGATTGTCAAACATTCCAGTGCCCTCCCTGGGGGCAACCAACCATATGCATCCGTGTATATCACAATGTCATATGCCATCAAGTTTCCTTCAGAGAAAGTAACTGGGCCCTTTTATCGTGGGAGCAAAATGTCCCAGCTCTGAGTCTTGAGATAAGCAGCAAACCCTCTTCAGGAGACAAGAGCAAAGGGCAAGCATGGGCTTTCTAAAGTTGGAGTCGAGTATACCCACTGTCTCTGTTTTCTTTCATTCGAAACCCATACACAGTACTGAATATTAAAGGCAGAAGTATACAAGAGGGAAGACCTTAAGCCAAAAGTCACATTCCAGTAACTGAACATATTTTCTAATTATATAGAATTGACATTCTCAATCATTCTGGCAGGAGGATATGACAAATTAAAAAGGGGAGACAGTGGAGAAGGAAATGGCAACCCATTCCAGTATTCTTGCCTGGGAAATCCCATGGACTTCCTGGTAGGCTATGGTCCACGGGGTCACAGAGAGTCAGACATGACTGAGCGACCAAACAATAACAATGACAATTCTAACCAATATGTGAGAGCAGAAGTTGTGAGGAATTGGGAGTTGGGGCTAAAACAAAAATCTTGCTGTTTACAGATGCGATTGTCTATTTAGAAAAACCAAAATAAACTATAGGCGAGTATTTAAAGAAAAATAAATATAAGGTGGGGGAGACAGGCAATGAGAGGAGCCATTACCCATAAAACAAGAGTGTGTCCCCTCACTTACCAAGCTAAAGGGGACACAATAACATCCTCCCCACTGCTTACCTCTACATGTCAGAGATCTTCCAAACTGAGCAAAGGATTTTGGAAAAGGGGACAGATGGAGAGACCGATTAAATCCACCCTTACCTGCAAGACAGGCAGCCTCTCCCCAGAGAAGAGCTCTCTGTAATTCTGCCAGGGGATATGGAGGGTCAGGTGCAACCCACCTGCTCACCCTGCACATCTTAAAGCTCGCTAGCAACATGTTCACAAAATGCAGTCACTGCAGCCGCCGGCCGCCGTAGCACTCAGGGGTGAAATCTCTTTAGCAGTCTTTCGTCCACCTGTCTCTGAGTGCAGTGACTGGCTGTGTTGTGTCAGCTGTTTTTGACATTTACCAGATTGCTGGCCCTTTTGACCACGGGCAGATAAATTAAGGCACCTGGGCTCTACCTTCCCAACTTTGAACAGCACAAGGAAGCCGCTCTCCAGTGAATTCCTAGCTCCAGCAATTAACTGAAGAAAGCGATTAAAGGCTCCCAGGCAGACATAATAGAGGATCTGGGGTTTTAATTAAGAAGATTCCCTGGAAAAGGGAACGGCTCCTCACTTCAGTATTCTTGCCTGGAAAAATCCATGGACAGAAGATCTTGGTGGGCTATAGGCCATGGGGTCACAAAGAGTTGTACGTGACTGAAGCAATGAATACTTTTAGCCTTCAGCCTTAAAATGCTAGAGGGAGTATGTTCTGAAAATTTTATCTCTGGTGAACAGGACCATTTCACAAGTACAGAAACACTTTTCTGTACATAATCGGGGGATTTTGTTTTTGCTTTTTCTACAATCTAGAAACATTTTGAAACACTGATTTCATCTTTTTTCCTCTTCATGACACTATTTTTCTTTTCTTTTTTTTTCTTGTCGTTGCGGACAAATTCACATAACATAAAATGAATCACTTTGACGGTGTACAATTCAGAGAACTTTAGTTGGGTAACCACCACCCCTGTCAAGTTTCAAAATATTTTCATCACCCCCCAAAAAAGGTAAAATTTCACATATTTACTTGATAGGCAATATTTAAAAGTTAATTTATTGGTAAATGTACATAAAAATAATATAATTTCACCTTAATCATTCCAATTATCATTACCCAAATATTTTGCTGCTGTATCTCTGCTTTCATATTTGCTGGCTGTACAACTCTGTGAAGTTCTGACCTCTGATTATTTTATCTACTTTGAAGGTCAGCATCTGACAGGTAACTCGGTTGGTAAAGAATCCACCTGCAGTGCAGGAGACCTGGGTTCGATCCCTGGATTGGGAAGATCCCCTGGAGAAGGGAAAGGCTACCCACTCCAGTATTCTGGCCTGGAGAGTTCCATGGACTGTATAGTCCAGGAGTCACAAAGAGCTGAACACAACTGAGAGACTTTCACTTTCATGAGACCGATATACTGCCTACTGCACTGAAGAGGCAGATGAAGACGCACCTTTACACTTCCATGGGTGTACCTCCACAGGCCTCCTCCCTCCCTCCCTCCTTGCAGTGTCTACTCAGAAACCATACTTTGGATGCACCCAAAAAAGTAAACTAACATAAGTGTATTTCGTGGATTATAAATGAGTGAACATATAAAGGGATGAATGAAAGTATATTTCAAAAAAGGGTAGATTTCATGAGCACCTACTCTGAATCTTTCATTAAAAAATGTAGTGTAGGGACTTCCCTGGTGGTCCAGTGGCTAAGACTCTGAGTTCCCAATACAGAGGACCCAGGTTCAATTCCCGGTCTGGGGACTAGCTCCCACATGCCACAACTTAAGAATTCCAATCCTGCAACTAAAAAAAAGAGACTGCATGCTACAACTAAAGATCCCACATGCTGCACTGAAGATCACAGATCTTGCATGCTGCAACTAAAACCTGGTGCACTCAAATAAATAGTTTAAAAGACTGAAAAATACATGAATAAAATAAAAATGGAGTCATAAATAAAATAAAAATGGAGCATAGAAAACAAATCACCTTCACCAATTCACATTGCCTGCAAGTATTTGCATTTGTTAGATCTTAACACAGATCAGTGTTTGGCATAAGAGGTTGAATTTCAGCTTCATACAGAAATGCTGTTGCTGCTGCTGCCAAGTCACTTCAGTCATGTCTGACCCTGTGAGACCCTATGGACTGCATGCAGCTTACCAGGCTCCTCCATCCATGGGATTCTCCAGGTAAGAACACTGGAGTGGGTTGCCATTTCCTTCTCCAATGCATGAAAGTAAAAACTGAAAGTGAAGTCGCTCAGTCATGTCTGACTCTTAGCAACCCCATGGACTGCAGCCTACCAGGCTTCTCCGTCCATGGGATTTTCTAGGCAAGAGTACTGGAGTGGGTTGCCATTGCCTTCTCTCATACAGAAATGAAGAACTGGCACTTCTTGTAATTTTATCTCTTCCCTCATGTACAAGTTGGTTAGAATGCTAACTGGTGGTTCTAAAACAAACCAAACATTTGTTTCGGTTGGGAATAATCATTACATAGCTTAATTAGATTTACATGTATTCAAATAAAGTAATATGAAATTGTTTTATGTCTGCATTTTTGTAGTTAGAATAATATAAGAAACCTAATTTGCCTCTCCAACTCAGCAGTTCCCATGGATCTTTAAATAGCTATCTCCTAAATTTGCATCTCCAGCTTAGACAACTCCTATTATTTCCAAATTTATGCTTCTCCAGTTAGATACAGAGTAGGCAATTACATATATATCTGAAATTCAATGGAGAAACCAGGAAGCAGTACATAAAATTTAACATCAATAGCTTTTAGAAGGCATTGAGATCCATGAAACTAGGGTAAATTGCCTTGGGTTGGAAATAGATAACACACCGTAAAAGTTAGCAAACTGAGCCTGAGACCCTATGAAAAAAGATGGTCAGAAAAAAGTCAGTTCTTGCAGGTAAAAATGAAGGGCCAGTAGGGCAGGAATAAAACTTACAGGGGGGCATTGCTGTGGAAATCTGAGCAAAAGGAAAGAGGGAAAGGTCAAAGTTGTTTCTCCAAAATTAAACTGAAGTAAATTCATGAATGTCTTCCAAAGCCTTTCCCACCTAAGGAGAGTTAACTTGTTTTTAAAATTCAGTGTTAATGACTTTACTGATAACCTCCCACTACCAACCTCCCACTTCCATCATTCCCCACCACTTCTGCCATTAGTTAGACCAGAGTTCATATCATGACATCCCAAGGTTTCAGAGAGATTCATCTATAAAAGTTCTCAGAATAGGAATATTTTTAGGAGGTCAAGGGATTTGAGCTTACTGTCCTCATAAGACTTTTTAAAAATATCTTATTTCATTAATGTATATATTTATAAAGGAATTATCATATATGTGTAAATAGTCTCATCAACACAGTCATTATTATTCTTTGAGAGAGAGAATAATATAATATTATTATGTGGGAGTATACTATAATAGCAAACACACAGATAGCAAAAATGTTTGAATTATACCATTATAACTTATAATCATATGGCCTTGGACAAAATTAACTAACTTTCTGGGTCTCAAATTCCTCATCTGAAAAGTGTGGATAATAATATACACTAAATGATACTGTTCAAGTGTTGAAACTGTTAGTCACTCAGTCATGTCAGATTCTTTGAGACCCCAAGGACTGTAACGCGCCAGTCTCCTCTGTCCTTGGAGTTCTCCAGGCAAAAATACTAGGGTGGGTACCCATTCCCTTCTCTAGGGGATCTTCCCAAATCAGGGATCAAACTCCAGTCTCCTGCATTGCAGGTGGATTCTTTACCATCTGAGTCACCAAGGAAGCCCAAATGATGCTATGAGTAAATGAAAATGCATACTTAGAATAGAATAGACACTTGGTAAACATTAGTGACTTTCATGCCTGTTTTTGCATGTTTTGAATGCATGTTTTGCCTTTCTGGAATCTGAGATGGTACCTAATAATAATTATACATGTAAAAATCTTTCAGAAATTTTATATTTTCTATAGCAATTTATTAAAACCTACATTATAGTTGATATTGTGACATTCTGAGGAACCCCTTGTAGTAGTGTACTAACATAATAGTATATGGTGTATTTCACAACTCTCCACTGTAAAATGATCAATTCTATTTATTACTATGTATCTTTTATACCTTTTTCTCTTAATATATTCAATGTAAAATTGCCTGTCAATTAGCACTTGAAGATTCTACTGGTTAACTCACCTTTATTTCATATATAAACTTTAAATATCAAATTACAATAACTATAGGCAATGTTGTATCAAATATTTAACTCATTTCCTAAGTTACATGCCTCTAAGTCACCAGCATACCTCTAAGTCAGTGGTCCCCAATCTTCTCAGCACCAGGCATGGGTTTCTTAGAAAACAGTTTTTCCATGAACTGGGGTGAAAGTGAAAGCGAAAGTTGCTCAGTCGTGTCCGACTCTTTAAGACCCCATGGATATACAATCCCTGAAATTCTCCAGGCCAGAATACTGGAGTGGGTAGCCATTCCCTTCTCCAGGGGATCTTCCCAACCCAGGGATCAAACCCAGGTCTCCCGCACTGAAGGCGGATTCTTTACCAGGTGAAGGGAAGCCCTATGGATTGGGTTGGGGAATGAATTTGGGATGATTCAAACCCATTACCTTATTGTGCACTTTATTTCTATCGTTATTACATTAGCTCCACCTGAGATTATTAGGCATTAGATCCTGGAGGTTGGGGAACTGTGCTCTCAGTGATATGAAAAGTAAGGCAAAGAGCCCTGAATATTTGGTTTATAAGGTTTTTGAATAAATGGAGTTAGGGAAAGCACTAACAGAATTTTTAGCAGGTCCAGGTTCACTTTTTGGCATTTAAGATATCTTATAATCTTTCAGGACTGGTTACTATCAAGGAAAAAAAATATAACTCAAAAGGATCAAATTATGAAAGTAACACACACCAAAAACTATCATGTACACAACACCTTACCAGTCCCCTTACATCACCTCACTACTGTTGTTTTTTTATCTGTAGATATTTGAAAATGACATGAGCTTTATAGTTTCCACTTACATTTTGCTGTAATATTGACCACAAAAATCTCTGCAAACCTGTCTATGATATTAGTGTGGGCCTTTCAAAAATGATTCTGAATCATGGAAAGGTGAGGAGAGAGATCCATTTATCACTTAGTACTGAAATAGTGGACAAAATTTTCCCTCTGGTAGTACGTCTTTAAACATGGCTTAAAACATGAAATTTGTACTCACTCCTGCACACATGTGAACCAGGATTTATAAAATAACATTTCTCCTTTAACTATCCATAAAATCACTGGAAGATGCTGGCTATCATTCTCCTCTTATAGATTAGGGAATTAAAAAAAATAGAAAAAATTTGGTAATCACCCACTGCAGATGGTGACTGCAGCCATGAAATTAAAAGATGCTTACTCCTTGGAAGGAAAGTTATGACCAACCTAGATGGCATATTCAAAAGCAGAGACATTATTTTGCCAACAAAGGCCTATCTAGTCAAGGCTATGGTTTTTCCTGTGGTCATGTATGGATGTCAGAGTTGGACTGTGAAGAAGGCTGAGGGCCAAAGAATTGATGCTTTTCAACTGTGGTGTTGGAGAAGACTCTTGAGAGTCCCTTGGACTGCAAGGAGATCCACCCAGTCCATTCTGAAGGAGATCAGCCCTGGGATTTCTTTGGAAGGAATGATGCTAAAGCTGAAACTCCAGTACTTTGGCCACCTCATGCCAAGAGTTGACTCATTGGAAAGTCTCTGATGCTGGAAAGGATTGGGGGCAGGAGGAGAAGGGGACAACAGAGGATGAGATGGCTGGATGGCATCACTGACTCGATGAACGTGAGTCTGAGTGAACTCCAGGAGTTTGTGATGGACAGGGAGGCCTGGCATGCTGCAATTCATGGACTTGCAAAGAGTACCTGAGCGACTGAACTGAACTGAACTGAATTGAGGGCAGATAAGAATAAAAAGATACAATTCTAAGCTTAAGAGTTAATCATGAATTTCTTGGTTACTCATTTTAAAAATGGCACATATTTTTCATTACTGAGTTATCTGAACTGTGAAAGTTTAGTTGCTCAGTTGTGTCCAACTGTTTTTGACCCCATGGACTATAGCCTGCAGGCACCTCTGCCACGGAATTCTCCAGGTAACAATACTGGAGTGGGTAGTCATTTCCTTCTCCAGGGGATCCTCCCAACCCAAGGATCGAACCCAGGTCTCCCGCATTGCAGGTGGATTCTTTGCCAGCTGAGCCACAGGGAAGCCCAAGAATACTGGAGTGGGTGGCCTATCCCTTCTCCAAGGGATCTTTCTCACCCAGGAATCAAACAGGGGTCTCCTGCATCGTAGGAGGATTCTTTACCAACTGAGCTATCAGGAAATCCCAATGCTAGTTCAAGTCGCTGTCACATCTCACCAGAATTACTGCAATTAGTCCCAGATATACTTTTTGCCCCTTACTTGTTCCCTACCAGTTCTTTCTTTACAGAATCTTTCAGTGATCATATTAAAATATGAATCTAAGCAAATTCTTCAGTGGTATAGGTACTAGTGCCCTGAGGACAAAAGCCCTAGCTCCTATTGTGGGCTCTATAATTCTTTTTCTACGATTGTCCTTTTTGTTTTTCTAATACTATTCCTTGGGTTCTTCCACTCTCACTCCACTGTAGCCATAAAGAACTACTGTCAATTCTCCAAAATGACATGGATTTTCTCACCTACTGGCCTTGGCCCCAGCTTTTTGGTCTGCTTGACATGTCCCCCCTCATAACTCTTCAGTTGGTAAGTTTCTACTCATGCCCAAGATACATATCATCACCTCGGGAAATCTTATCACACACCACCACTGGATTATTTGGTTTTCTTCTTTATTTCTCTCAGAGCACACTGTGTATAACTTTAACAGAGCATTTATCAAACCCTACTCGAAGTACTAGTTTATTCGATCATCTCCTCCACATTCTTAAAGGTTGGGATAAGGTCTCATTTGCCATTTCTCTTAGTATCAGTCTCAGTACCTGATTCTGGTGATGTCGTTGTTGTTTTCATCATCAATAACAAGACAAGTTATGACTTGTTAAATATGTACCACACAGTGAAACTACTTTAAGGGCTTCACATGCAATATTGCATTTAATTCTTGCAAAAATTCTATCATTATCCCTAGGAACCTTGAAAACTTCCTAACGTTCATATAGTTTGTAAATATTAATATCAAAGCTAGAACCCAAATCAAACTTTGTGCATTCCTACTCTCTGCTCCTAAACTCTATGATAAATATCCCAGTGCAAAGTTGCTACTTCATATTTCATGAGTATGTGATTCTTGGATATATTAAAATCCAAGTAAGTTGAATGAAACCATCAATGTTTTAATAATAAAATACTAATTCTTTAATAAAAGTGCTAACATTATTATTCAATATAACTTACCGTTTTCCTTATAAATCAAAGAGAGGATCATTTAAATAGATTTTATTGTTAATAGTAAGAAAAATACTATCCTTTCTTGGTAGGTATAATAAAAAAAAGATGTGTTATATTCAGGTAAATTTCAAAGCCCATTGATAGTATTCTTTGTCCTGTAAAAACTATACCCTTTAAACTGGAAACAGGCATCTCAAACTGCATATATTGTATATTAGCTTTCAATCAGCAATGTAAACAATGTAATATAAGCATTACATGGACTTTACATTAAGATAAACCAATCCACTTTTGCCAAGACAGATGTAATCACTCAAATCCCACTGGGAAAGAAGTAACAGCATTATTTGGTTTAGGTCTCAAGTACTTTATTTAGTAAATAACTTGGGCTTTGTATATTCATTTCTTCATAACACCTATTTCCCACATTTAAACATTACAAAGTGTTTCAAGAGTTCTGGGCTTAGGATCCAATGGTAAAGCATGACATTTGTTAATATTACCTCATCAAGCAATTTTTATTTGACAGTTATGGGGATAATTTACTTTAACTGCGCTTTCTTGCATAACACCTAAATAATAAGAGGAATATTGTTTTGTTATACCTTCCTTATATTTCAAGCTCCCTCATTTTTCTAAATCACAGATATAGAAGTAAAACATAAAGCAATTTTCAATGTTATACTCAAAAAAGTTCAACAATTTGATTTTAGTCAAGATGTTAAACTTTAAAAATTATTCAAGGGTTAAAATCAGACAATGAGTATATTCAACACATGACAGAAAAAATGTGATTTCAGTATTGATTACAGGAAAAAAGCAAAGCTGTCTAAATTGAAGTACACCTTGTTATTTTTTAAATTAGATCTATTTGTTTGAATTTATAAGTAACCATTTTATATATCTAAATTTATATGCTTTAGTGTATTATATTTATTTCCTATACATTCATGGAAAAAATTACTCTTTGGTGTATCAATAAGGTCATAAAAATTGGTAGTACATTCACATGAATCAAACTTTAAAGATTCTGTGAAAAGGTCCCTTCCACATCTATTCTTTTGTGACGCAATTCCTCTCCCCAGAGCATTCTAATGTTGTTATGTGTGTGTGTACCTCCTGACAAATTTTATGCACATACAAACCATAAATAATACAAATACCAAAAGACTTAGATCTTTGTCTGGGCTCCACACTAACCATGTAACTCTGGACAAGACACTGAATCTCTTAGACGTAGGGCACATCTCTAAAGTGCCAAAAAGGATGATTTGGTTTCTTCCAATTCTAAAATACGTCAAATGATGAAAGCTGACAATAGTGGTTTATCTCTTCATTTATTTTTGCCTCAAAGTCGAAATATTGTCCTTTAATCTATAAAAGGTAATCTACTCATTTTCTCCCATGGCACAAATTACAAGTACTCACATGCTGTCTGTAACTTCTATTTGCCTGTCCTTTCTGACATCTATGACCTGAAAGAATCAAAACCTCGCCTAGAGGAGCATTCATGGACTCAAAACCATTCTTTGGCTGTAACTCATTGATGTTCAAATGTTATGCCAGTTCAGTGTTGCCAGATTGTCAAAATTTTTAAGAGATATTATTAATCTGGGTTCTTAAGAGTGTCCTGATTTTAAATGTTGGTAAAATATCAAAAACTTTTACAGTTTTATTGAAAAATAAGTGACATATATCACTGAGTAGGTTTAAGGCATACAGCACAATAATTTAATTTACATGTATTATGAAGTAATTACCCATGGTCTTCGCCAGATGATCAATACCAAAATCTGATTGATTATACTCTTTGCAGCTGAAAATGGAAAAGCTCTATACAGTCAGCAAAAACAAGACTGGGAGCTGACTGTGGCTCAGATCATGCACTCCTTATTGCCCAATTCAGACTTAAATTGAAGAAAGCAGGGAAAACCACTAGGCCATTTAGTATGACCTAAAGCAAACCTCTTATGATTATACAGTGGAAATGACAAATAGATTTAAGGGTTAGATCTGATATAGTGCCAGAAGAACTATGAATGGAGGTTTATAACATTGTACAGGAGGCAGTGACCAAAACCTTCCCAAGAAAAAGAAATGCAAGAAGGCAAAGTGGTTGGCTGAGGAGGCCTTACAAATAGCTAAGAAAAGAACAGTAGCAAAAGGCAAAGAGAAAGGGAAAGACATACACAACTGAATGCAGAGCTCCAGAGAAGAGCAAGAAGAGACAAGAAAACCTTCTTAAGCGAACAAAGCAAAGAAAAAGAGGAAAACAACACAATGGGAAAGACTAGAGATCTCTTCAAGAAAACTGAAGATATCAAGGGGACATTTCATTGAAAGATGGGCCCAATGAGGGAAAGAAATGGCAAAGATCTAAGAAAAGCAGAAGAGATTAAGAAGAGGTGGCAAGAATACATAGAAAAACTATACAAAAAAACCTTAATGATACAGATAACCATGATGGTTTTGTTACTCGACTAGAACCAGACATCCTAGAGTATGAAGTCAAGTGGGCCTTAGGAAGCATTACCAAGAACAAAGCTAATGGAAATGGTAGAATTCTGGCTGAGCTATTAAAAATCCTAAAAGATGAGGCTGTTAAAGTGCTGTACTCAATATGCCAGCAAATTTGGAAAACTCAGCAGTGGCCATAGGATGGGGGAAGATCAGTTTGTTTGTTTTTTTTCCAATCCCAAATATGGGCAATGCCAAAAATGTTCAAACTACTATACAAACACATGCTAGCAAGGTAATGCTCAAAATCCTTCAAGCTAGGCTTCAGCAGTATATGAACCAAGAAGGTCCAGATATACAAGCTGGATTTAGGAAAGGTAGACGAACCAGAGATCAAGTTGCCAACATCTATTGGATGCTGAAAAAGAATGAGAATTCCATATAAAAAAAAAAGAGAAAAGTCAAAAGAATTCCAGAAAAACCTCTTCTGCTTCACTGAATTCACCAAAGCCTTTGACCACGTGGACAACATGAAACTGTGGAAAATTCTTAAAGAGATGGGAATACCAGACCACCTTACCTGTCTCCTGAGAAACCTATATGCAGGTCAAGAAGCAACAGTTAGAACCAGACATGAAGCAATGGACTGGTTTAAAATTGAGAAGGGAGTACATCAAGACTGTATATTGTCACCCTGGTCATTTAACTTTTATGCAGAGAACATCATGTAAAATACTGGACTGGATGAATCACAAGCTGGAATCAATAATGCTGGGAGAAATATCAATAACCTCAGATATGCAGATGATACCACTCTAATGGCAGAAAGCAAAGAGGAACTAAACAGCCTCTTGATGAGGGTGAAAGAAGACAGTGAAAAAGCAGGCTTAAAATCAACATTCAGAAAACAAAGATCATGGCATCCATTCCCATCAACTCATGGCAAATAGCAGAGGGAAAAGTGGAAACACTGACTGACCAATTTTATTTTCTTGGTCTCCCAAGTAACTGCTTATGTTGACTGCAGTCATGAAATTAAAAGACACGTGTTCCTTTGAAGCAAATCCAAGACAAATCCAGATAGCATACTAAAAAGCAGAGACATCACTTTGCCCACAAAGGTCCATATAATCAAAGCTATGGTTTTTCCAGTAGTCATGTATGGATGTGAGAGTTATATTATAAAGAAAGCTGAGTGTCAGAGGATTATGCTCTTGAGTTGTGGTGCTGGAGAAGACTCTTGAGCGTCCCTTGGACAGCAAGGGTATCAAACCAGACAATCCTAAAGGAAATAAACTGTGAACTTTCATTGGAAGGACTGATGCTGAAGCTGAAGCTCCAATACTTTCTCCACCTGAAGTGAAGAGCTGACTCCTTGGAAAAGATCCAATGCTGGGAAAGATTAAGGGAAGGAGGAGAAGGAGACAATAGAAGATGAGATGGTTGGATGGCATCATCAACTCAATGGACACAAGTTTGAGCAAACTCCGTGAGAGAGTGAAGGACAGGGAAGCCTGGCATGCTGCAGTCCAAGGGGTCACAAACAGTCAGACATGACTTAGCAACTGAACAACAATTACCACATTAGATTTAGCTAACATCCATCTTTTCATATCGTTTTTTTTGTTTAGCCACTAAGTTGCATTAGACTCTTTTGCCTCCCCATGGTCTGTAGCCCACTAGGCTCCTCTGTCCATGGGATATCCCCGGCAATAATACTGGAGTGGGTTGACATTTTCTTCTTCATGGGATTATCTTGATCCAGGGATCAAACTCATGTTTCTTGCATTGGCAAGAAATCTGACCACTGAGTCACCTGGGAAGCCCATATCTTTCATATAGATACAATAAAAAGAAAAGAAAGAAAAAAGGAAAATAACTTCTTATAACAAGAACTCTTAGGATTTATTTTCTTAAGTTTTCTATAGGTCATACAGAAGTGTTGGCTATAGTCATCATCCTATACATTATATCCCTAGTAGTTATTTAACTTATAACTATTCACATCTTTTGTGTATTAATAGGGATATTTGAAAGGGTTTCTATTGAGTTGTATGAGTTCATGTATTTTAGCTATTGGTCCCTTATCAGTTGTACAGTTTGGAAATACCTTCCCCATTCCATAGGTTGTCTTTTTACTTTTTTGATGATTTCCTTTGCTGTGTAGAAACTTTAGTTTGATGTAGTCCCACTTATCTAATTTTGATTTTGTTGCTTCTATCATATCCAAAAAAAATCATTACGAAAACCCATATCAAGGAGCTTTATTCCTGTTTTCTTCTAGGAGTTTTATGGTGTCATACATTTACATTTTTAACTTATTTCAAATTAATTTTGGTAAGCAGCATAAGGCATGAAGCTGGTTTCATTCTTTTATATGTGAATATCCAATTATTTCAGCACCATTAATTGAAGAGATTGTTCTCTCTCCATTGAGTATTCTTATCTCCCTTATCAAATATTAACTGTATATATCGGAGTTTATTTCTGGGCTCTTGATACTGTTCATCCAGTCTATTTGCCATATCATACCATACCATATAGTTTTGATGACTATACCTTTATAGCGTCTCAGGAAGTATGATATCACCTGCTTTGTTCTTTCCTGGAATTTCTTTGGCTATTTGGGTTTTTGTTTTGTGGTTAGATATAAATTTTAGGTCTATTTTTTCTACTTCTTCAAAATATACCATGGAAATCTTGATAGGGATTGCATTATATCTGCAGAAGACTTATGGTAGTATTGCCAAGTTAATAATATTAATAATTTCAATCCATGAACATGTAGGCTGCTGCTGCTAAGTCACTTCAGTCGTGTCCAACTCTGTGTGACCCACAGACGGCAGCCCACTAGGCTCCCCCGTCCCTGGGAGTCTCCAGGCAAGAACACTGGAGTGGGTTGCCATTTCCTTCTCCAATGCATGAAAGTGAAAAGTGAAAGTGAAGTCGCTCAAGTCGTGTCCGACCCTCAGCGACCCCATGGACTGCAGCCTACCAGGCTCCTCCATCCATGGGATTTTCCAGGCAGGAATACTGGAGTGGGGTGCCATTGCCTTCTCTGATGAACATGTATACCTTTCCATTTATTTATGTCTTCATTTTAATATTCTTTGGTTTTCAGCATAAAAATTTCACCTCTTAGTTAAATTTATTTCGAAGCATTTTGTTTTTGAACGCTTTATAAATGAGATCAATTTTTAAAAATTTTTCTTCAGAAATTTTGTTCTTAGTGTATAGAAATACTACTGATTTTTGTATGTTAATTTTGTACACAGGAATTTTCCTGAATTCTTTACTGTCTGTTTTGTGTATGTTTTCTTAGGTTCTTTTAATCTATAGTGTTGTTCAGATCACTGTTTCCTTGTTGATACTCTGTCTATATAATCTATTCATTGTTTAGAGTGGGGACAAAAGTTCACAACTATTACTGTGTTACTGCTTACTTCTCCCTTTAATTATGTTAGATTTTGCTTTACATATTTAGGTACTCTACCATTGGGTACATATATATTTATCAATGCTATATCTTCTTGAAGGATTGGCATCCTTCTCATTACATAGTGACATTCTTTGTTTCTTTTTATCATTTTTAAAGTATATTTTGTCTGATATAAGTATGGCTAATCTGCTTTTATTTTGGTAACCATTGATTGAAATGTGTTTAAGGCTACAGTAATTATCTTGTAGGCATGTCATTATTGAATTTGTTCTTTTATCCATTGAGCTATATAACTTTTGGTCAGGGAATTTAATCCACTTACATATATATATGTAATTATTGATAGATAAGGATTCACAGGCTAGTAAAGTAATGCTGAAAATTTTGCAAGCCAGGATGCAGCAATACGTGAACCATGAACTTCCAGATGTTCAAGCTGGTTTTAGAAAAGGCAGAGGCACCAGAGATCAAATTGCCAACATCTGCTGGATCATGGAAAAACCAAGAGAGTTCCAGAAAAACATCTATTTCTGCTTTATTGACTATGCCAAAGCCTTTGACTGTGTGGATCACAATAAACTGTGGGAAATTCTGAAAGAGATGGGAATACCAGACCACCTGACCTGCCTCTTGAGAAACTCAAGAAAGTTCCAGAAGAATATCTATTTCTGCTTTATTGACTATGCCAAAGCCTTTGACTGTGCAGATCACAATAAACTGGAAAATTCTGAAAGAGATGGGAATACCAGACCACCTGACCTGCCTCTTGAGAAACCTATATGTTAGGAAGCAATAGTTAGAACTGGACATGGAACAACAGACTGGTTCCAAAGAGGAAAAGGAGTACATCAAGGCTGTATATCATTACCCTGCTTATTTAACTTGTATGCAGAGTACATCATGAGAAACGCTGGGCTGGAAGAAGCACAAGCTGGAATCAAGATTGCTGGGAGAAATGCCAATAACCTCAGGTATGCAGATGACACCACCCTTATGGCAGAAAGTGAAGAGGAACTAAAAAGCCTCTTGATGAAAGTGAAAGAGGAGAGTGAAAAAGTTGGCTTAAAACTCAACATTCAAAAAACTAAGATCATGGCATCTGGTCCCATCACTTCATGGCAAATAGATGGGGAAACAATGGATACAGTGTCAGACTTTATATTTTGGGGCTCCAAAATCACTGCAGATGGTCACTGCAGCCATGAAATTAAAAGATGCTTACTCCTTGAAAGGAAAGTTATGACCAATCTAGATAGCATATTCAAAAGCAGAGACATTACTTTGCCAACAAAGGTTCGTCTAGTCAAGGCTATGGTTTTTCCAGTGGTCATGTATGGATGTGAGAGTTGGACTGTGATGAAAGCTGAGCGCCAAAGAATTGATGCTTTGAACTGTGGTGTTGGAGAAGACTCTTGAGAGTCCCTTGGACTGCAAGGAGATCCAACCAGTCCATCCTAAAGGAGATCAGTCCTGGGTGTTCACTGGAAGGACTGATGCTAAAGCTGAAACTCCAATACTTTGGCCACCTCATGTGAAGAGTTGACTCATTGGAAAAGACTCTGATGCTGGGAGGGATTGGGGTCAGGAGGAGAAGGGGACGACAGAGGATGAGATGGCTGGATGGCATCACAGACTCGATGAACATGAGTTTGTGTGAACTCTGGGAGTTGGTGATGGACAGGGAGGCCTGGCGTGCTGCGATTCATGGGGTTGCAAAGAGTTGGACACGACTGAGGGACTGAACTAAACCCTCCTATGCTGCCCGCTAGACCAAATTCCTTACAAATACCTAATTAAGTACTTGATTTTGGAAGAAATAATGTAAAATACAGTGTAAACTATTGAAAATTCATATTAGTTTTTAATTTGTATCAGGTAATTTCTGGATCCTTTATGTAAGCATAAAGAGAAGATAATTCCACTGAGAAAGCAAACAGGAATCACAAGCAAGGGTGTCAGGTGATAATCCTCCATCAGCTAGAGTGCTTTTCTCTGAGATTGAATGTCCAAATGGTTATTACCAGGTTTGTAGTCTTATCTGATCTCTTCAAGGAAGTCTTCTATTTGAAAGTTTTCTTCCTCCCTGAAGAGACTGTTTCTACTGTCAATGTGTTTACTACCAAATAGCTGGATTTTGCTCTTAGATTTGAACATATTGAGAAAAAGGTTGGAGAAGGCAATGGCACCCCACTCCAGTACTCTCGCCTGGAAAATCCCAGGGTTGGAGGAGCCTGGTAGGCTGCAGTCCATGGGGTCGCTAAGAGTCAGACATGACTGAGGGACTTCACTTTCACTTTTCACTTTCATGCATTGGAGAAGGAAATGGCAACCCACTCCAGTGTTCTTGCCTGGAGAATCCCAGGGACAGGGGAGCCTGGTGGGCTGCTGTCTATGGGGTTGCACAGAGTTGGACACGACTGAAGGGACTTAGCAGTAGCAGCAGTAGCAGAAAAAGGTGGGGAGAAGGCAATGGCACCCCACTCCAGAACCCTTGCCTGGAAAATCCCATGGATGGAGGAGCCTGGTGGGCTGCCGTCAATGTGGTCGCACAGAGTAGGACACGACTGAAGCGACTTAGCAGCAGCAGCAGAGAAAGGTGGCACATGGGACATTTCATCTCAGATAAAAGGAACTAACTAATGTCACCTTTTCCTTTCTGTAACAATTTGATCACAGGGAAGTAACTTTTAGAACACTGTTAAAGGCTACATATAGGATTTTTATTTTATTTTGCTCAATACAAGGAAGTTTGGCTTACCAATTACATGAAGAACACATGGAGGATATTGAGAAGGAACGAGGCATTGTTTTTGAAAGATGGTAATTAAGTTGTTCAGCCTTGTTTCGCTTTGATCTTGTTGTTGTTGATATGCTAATTTACCCAGGAAACTATTAGGCAAAATATAGGTATCTTTTTTACCTTCCTTACATTGTGTCATACACGTGACATTAGGTATTCTATGTAACTGTTTTTCAGCCTACTGAAGAACTAAAGTTATTCTATGAATATAATAAAATTGTATCATATTTTAGGTACACTTGATAATTTAGTCATTTAGTTCTACTAACTAATATATTTCAACCTAGAAACCACACTGTTGGTAGGCAGATGTCTGCACATGTGGAGAGAATTCTCATAAAATTCAAATTTAAACTTATCTTTATGGCCTTTAAATATGATGATACTATCAGAGAAATAGACATAAAATTCCTTCCACATACCCACCATCATTATATAAATAGAAACCACATTACTTTAAGAGGAAGTAACAGGTGCTTACAGTTCCATTTAACTACAGACTAGGTTGTTCTGCAGAGAAGGCAATGGCACCCCACTCCAGTACTCTTGCCTGGAAAATCCCATGGATGGAGGAGCCTGGTAGGCTGCAGTCCATGGGGTCTCTAAGAGTCGGACACGACTGAGTGACTTCACTTTCACTTTTCACTTTCGTGCATTGGAGAAGGAAATGGCAGCCCACTCCAGTGTTCTTGCCTGGAGAATCCCATGGACGGGGGAGCTTGGTGGGCTGCCATCAGTGGGGTTGCACAGAGTCGGACACGACTGAAGTGACTTAGCAGCAGCAGCAGCAAGTTTTTCTGGGAATTAAAATTCTGTATTTAATGGTGATTCTCTGAGAAAAATGAAATGGCAACCCATAGCACTATTGTTGCCTGGGAAATCCCATGAATGGAGGAACCTGGAGGGCTATATCCATAGGGTCGCAAAGAGTCGGACTTAACCTAGTAACTAAACTACCACCACCACCACCACCACCACCATCAGTTCAGTTCAGTTCAGTTGCTCAGTCTTGTCCGACTCTTTTCGACCCCATGAATCGCAGCACGCCAGGCCTCCCTGTCCATCACCAACTCTCAGAGTTCACCCAGACTCACGTCCACCGAGTCAGTGATGCCATCCAGCCATCTCATCCTCTGTCGTCCCCTTCTCCTCCTGCCCCCGATCCCTCCCAGCATCAGAGTCTTTTCCAATGAGTCAACTCTTCACATGAGGGGGCCAAAGTACCGGAGTTTCAGCTTTAGTATCATCCCTTCCAAAGAAATCCCAGGGCTGATCTCCTTCAGAATGGACTGGTTGGATCTCCTTGCAGTCCAAGGGTCTCTCAAGAGTCTTCTCCAATACCACAGTTCAAAAGCATTAATTCTTTGGCGCTTAGCCTTCTTCACAGTCCAACTCTCACATCCATACATGACCATAGGGAAAACCATAGTCTTGACTAGACAGACCTTTGTTGGCAAAGTAATGTCTCTGCTTTTGAATATGCTCTCTAGGTTGGTCATGACTTTCCTTCCAAGGAGTAAGCGTCTTTTAATTTCATGGCTGCACTCATCATCTGCAGTGATTTTGGAGCCCAAAAAAATAAAGTCTGACACGATTTCCACTGTTTCCCTATCTATTTCCCATGAAGTGATGGGGCCACCACCATAGAGGAAAACAAAAGTCTGACAGCATTTCTTAAAGGCATGATTGAAAATTTTAGTGCCTGAAATTTTTCTGCTTTTTAGACAGTGGGAGAAACAAAAGCAGGCTTCCAGGAAGCCTATCAAGGAAGGAAAAGGACTTGTGCCAGGTGATAATTTGGATACCCGTGTTACTATGCCTTTTAGTTTGGCTTTAGAAAAATCACTTCATTTTCATGCTCAAATAGCTGATGTGATTTAGTTAAACACATAAATAAAAAAAAGAAGCTGATCGTATCTTATCAAATAAGAACTAACAAAGACTTACCAAATGACTATATTTATAAAGGAAAAAGTTCTTATTGCAGTTTTGTTTATAAAATAATTTATATACACATATAGCTAGAGAGAAAAAGTATAGGCAAATGTATTACACTAACTCACCTTATATTCATAAGGTGGGTTCTGATTTCCGTTAACCTCGGCTATCTTTACTTTTCAAACAATTAATTTGTCAGAAGAAATAACAGATGTTCTTTTGCTATTACCTTCAGAAAGGAGATCCCCATCGCCAGAATTTATAATCATTTGGCACAATCTATTAAAGGAATGAAAAGATACCCCCTATAGGAGCTCCAGCTTGCTCATTGTGGATAAAACAAATATAAGATCCAAATTTAACTTCACTTTCAAAGGCATAGGAGTCGGTCTCCTAACGTGTCTTGCCTATTTTTAAAATTTTTATGATGGTAAATAAACCCTGGAAAATTCCTTCTTAGATTTTACCACCTGAAACTGCAGCTGTTGGCTGCCGCTATCAAAGCCTCACAACTCCAAACTCACGTGCAAACCTCATCAAGGGCAGACATTTCTAATTGATTCCAGAAGTATTTCTTTTGCTGAGATCAGGGGGCAAAGGAAGAATAATGAGCAGCTTTTTAGAGGGAATTGGGGGTTAGGGTGTTGAGGGGAGGGGGAGGGGAGTTTTTAAAATCTCAGGTTTGGCCAGAAATGCATAGCAATTTTACGGTCAGTTGGCAAGAGCATCTGGAACTAGGCATTCTGGCCTCATAGTTGATGGTAGTGAAACCAGCTCACAGGCAACAGCAAGCCCATAATGAGTCTCTGTCATGTTCTAGTGGAAACCATGTTGACATTCTGCCAAATATCCCTGCACCTTTTTCTTGGGGTCAGGATTCCCCTTAGAGCCCTCATCTAGTATATGAAATCCTGTTCACCCATGGATCTTATTTTAGCCATTTTTAAAGGCAATGCCAAAAGAAGACTAAAAATTAGAACTCATGTGTGTTTAATTCCTTGAATGCAGACAAGGCTTTATAACACAAGGCTGTGTTTGCTTTCATTGGCGGGGGGGTACATTTCAAAAGCAGCGGGCAATCTTGTTAGTGCATGGAGGGTGTTGGATGCTCAGGTCATAAATCATAGCACAGCGCATGGCACACTCAGGCTAGAGAAGGCAGAATTCGAGGCTCTTTGTTATTTCAAATGTATGACAGGTGATTATAAAAAGGGACGGGATTTCTTTTTTTTTCTATTTTTTCTTAATGCCAAGTCAAAAACCAAGGTGATGTGGAAATAATTTCTTATGAGTAAATGATGTTTACCTTAAGCTGCTGCTCGTAATTCACTATGCTGACATTGGTAGATTATGCCCACAAATAAGGCAGGTAAAAGGATAGCCATGAAAAATGTAGAATTATGTGACTCACCAGGACGGAAACTGGTTCCATGGAACCAGGGAGGGGCGATGCAAAATGCTAGACTTCTAACATTCCTATACTTCTGTTTTTATCTAAGCAATATGATTAAGAGAGATGGTATCAATTTTAGAAGTCACTCGGAATTCCAAAGTTTGTGATACGGAAAAAAATTCAACATATTTGCTCTTGTGGTTAATCTATTCTGGGCACTCCTATTTTCAAACAAGAAAAGTTAAGCAGGCAGAAAATCAAGACCAAGTAAAGACACAAAAACTATACAGAGAGAAATGCATTGTAAAATATAGTTTATAAAAAACAATATATTCTTAGATAAAATTCTCCTTGAAACACCTATGCTCTGATAATTTGAGTATAAGTTAACAGAAATATATAAAATTATTAATAACATTCTTCATAATATACATAATATTAAAAGATGGGTAAAAAGTGCTTGATGGTGAAAATGACCTTGAAGTTATAGTATTTGCAAAAGCAACCATACTTGTTAGATGTCCATGCTTATACTTTTTAAATAAAAGCCTAAGGGAAAAGGGACGGGCGGGTAAAATATAAGATATCTATACCTCTTAATTTTGGGGCTTCCCTGGTGGCTCAGATGGTAAAGTGTCTGCTTGCAATGTGGGACACCCAGTTTCAATTCCTGGGTCAGGAAGATCCCCTGGAGAAGGAAATGGCAACCCACTGCAGTATTCTTGCCTGGAGAATCCCATGGACAGAGGAGCCTGGTGAGCTACAGTCCACGGGCCGTGAAGAGTTGGATACGACTGAGCAACTTCACTTCAAAGGGGCCTCATATAAATCATCTTAATTAGTTTATTTTCACTTGCTACTTAGCCTGCTCTGCATTCAATGCATTAAATGTTTTTTAAATACTCTTATAAAACTGTAAATGAATGGACATGAGAGATACATATGCACTGTGAATGAGTTTACACACATAAAGCTCTCTGCACAGGACCTGCAGCAAAGTATTTGCTATTTGTGTGTCATAATATACCTTCAAATATGCATATCTTTAGATACTAAATATACAAGGAATATAAGGGAAAGTTAAAGAATAAAAACGTCAAAAGAAAGTGGCAGTAATACTTAATCTGAATTAGAGGTGAAGACAGAAAAATGGAAAAGTTTATTATCAGTTCAGTTCAGTCGGTCAGTTGTGTCTGACTCTTTGCAACCTCATGGACTGCAGCACGCCAGGCCTCCCTACCCATCACCAACTCCAGGAGCTTACTCAAACTCACGTCCATTGAGTCGGTGATGCCATCTAACCATCTCATCCTCTGTTGTCCCTTTTTCCTCCCACCTTCAATCTTTCCCAGCATCAGGGTCTTTTCAAGTGAGTCAGTTCTTCGCATCAGGTGGCCAAGGTATTGGAGTTTCAGCTTCAGCATCAGTCTTTCCAATGAATATTGAGGACTAATTTCCTTTAGGATGGACTGGTTGGATCTTCTTGCAATCCAAGGGACTCTCAAGAGTCTTCTCCAACATCACAGTTCAAAATCAACTCTTCAGCACTCAGCTTTCTTTATGGTCCAACTGTCACATCCATACGTGACTACTGGAAAAACCATAGCTTTGACTAGGTAGACCTTTGTTGGCAAATAATGTCTCTGCTGTCTAGGTTAGTCATAGCTTTTTTCCCAAGGAGCAAGCATCTTTTAATTTCATGGCAGCAGTCATCATCGGTAGTGATTTTGGAGCCCCCCAAAATAAAGTCTGTCACTGTTTCCATTGCTTCTCCATTTATTTGCCATGAAGTGATGGGACTGGATGCCATGATCTTAGTTTTTTGAATGTTGAGTTTTAAGCAACTTTTTGACTTTCTTCTTTCACTTTCATCAAGAGGCTCTTTAGTTCTTCGCTTTCTGCCGTAAGGGCGGTGTCATCTAACTGCATGCCTGAGGTTACTGCTATTTCTCCCGGCAATCTTGATTCCAGCTTGTGCTTCATCCAGCCCAGTGTTTCTCATGATGTACTCTGCATAGAAGTTAAATATGCAGGGTGACAATATACAGCCTTGGCGTATTCCTTTCCTGATTTGGAACCAGTCTGTTGTTCCATGTCCAGTTCTAACTGTTGCTTCCTGGCCTACATAGAGATTTCTCAGGAGGCAGGTCAGATGGTCTGGTATTCCCATCTCTTTAATAATTTTCCACAGTTTGTTGTGAACCACACAATCCAAGTTTATTATATGAACACACAAAAAAATCTAAAGGAAATTTGCTAATAATATCAATGTGTGTTTACTCTATTCTATTCTGTGGCTGTCACATATTTTCCTCAACATAAAACTCTCTAATGTCCTATAAAACATATTCTCTTATATGTCACATGTAAATAGTTTTCAAATTTCTTATTTCACAGAATACACAAGGTTTTACTTTCTGGAACTGTGATCTGGTTGGTGAAGCAGCTTACATTCACCTTCTGGATAAATAGCTAGTGGTGGTTTAATCACTAAGTTGTGTCCAACTCTTGGAACCCTCCAGGCTACTCTGTCCATAGGATTTTCCAGGCAACTATACTTGAGTGCATTGTCATTTCCTTCTCTAGGGGATCTTCCTGACCGAGGGATAGAACTCGGGTCTCCTGCACTGCAGGCAGATTCTTTACTGACTGAGCTACCAGGGAAGCTCAGAGATAAATAGCTACTGAACAGAAAGTAATGGCTAATACTTGCATTGTTTAATAGAAGCCGCATATTCTCTGTAACATAGCGTCATAGATACAGAAGCTTTCCAGTACATTTTAGCAGTTTTGCTATGATGTAAAGATTTTGAATTAATTTTAAGTTTGAGTACTGTCTCCTAAAATAGGATACAAGAAATTCTGATAGATGTATTTAAAACTTAGATAGGCAATAAACGTTGATAAATAAGTCATGCTTGTGGAATTAAAGTTCACATCATATGTTAGTTTTATATCTTTTCATAATTATAGATAAGATTCATATAGACTTATGCTAGTGGTCACAAGAAGAACTGTAGCTGGATATATTTAGCACTATGTGTGGGGAAAAAAGTATATGTTCATCTGAATTAGTAATAATGAATGATTTAGTAGTACCATCTTTATGTGTGGAGGTAGTATACAATTATATGGGCAACCAACTTCCGTATTGTTGCCTGGGGAATCCCATGGAGGGAGGAGCCTGGCAGACTACAGTCCGTGGGGTTGCAATGAGTTGGACACACCTTGAGTGACTTCACTTTCACTCTATGGAAATAAAATCCATCTGAGTTCAATACAGGGGCAGTGAGACAAACTACAAGCTAGGGAAAGCTTTTTAACAAATGTGATGAAGGAATGGTATCTTACATAGAATTTCTTAAAAGAAGAACTAAATAACAACTGAATAGGGAAATGGGTAATGACATACACGTGCATATCACTGGAAAAGAAAACATAAATAACCAATAAAGATGGAATAATGGCCATCCTCAGTAATAAGCAAGAGAATAGTAATTAGGAATATAATGAGAAATCATTTAATGTCCAAAATGAACAAAAGTTAAGATATCTGACAATTTCAGTTTTGGAGAGGGAATGTATACTCTTTCAGTGGTAAATTTTAAAATCACTTTGGAAAACAAATTTGCATTCCTTTAAGAATGTAATCAGGCTACATTTCCTATAATCCAGCAATTCCATATCCAGCTGTATAACCCTAGAGAAACTCTATATATTTCACATTCACTAGATGTGTGCATGGATTTTCCCTGTAGCATTGTAAAAGCTGGAAGCAAACACTGGAGAACAGATACTGGATATAGTTATATAACATGTATATAATCTACAACCACTGCAACTAAAAGGATACGTTTTACAAAGATGTTCAGTAAATTAAAGGAAATTGCAGGAAACTATGTATAATATGGTATCATTGTATTATACTCAAAAAGTTTTTAAATAAATTAAATATTCTTTAGTTAATAAATTCAAGAATATATGAAAAAATTGGGGTTGGTATAGAAACAACCATGGCAACGTAAACACACCGTACAGAACGATGGCAGCATGTGTGGGAGTGTGAACTAGAGCAGGATCACCCAGGTAGCAGGTCATGGTGTTAATAAGACCTCACTGGTATTGTAACGTTTAGTTTTAAGGTGGGTGGCTTTAATTTTATTGTCTTTTAAAAGCTACTTTATATGATTTAGTGTATAATAAATACTATATAATGGGGAAAGTTATGAGTTGATATGAATAAAATATTATTTAAAACAGAGCTATAATTCACAATTGCAAACTCTGTATAGTTGATAAAATATTTGAGGCTTGAATAATATTAAAATAGATTAGTCAAGACTGTATACTATGAATGTTCATAAGTCAGTGTGTGTGTGTATGCATGCGTGTTATTTTCCCCCTTAAATCAATAAGTTAAGTTTATGGTAGACTAGCATGTATTTCCAGAGAAGGCCATGGCACCCCCACTCCAGTACTCTTGCCTGGAAAATCCCATGGATGGAGGAGCCTGGTGGGCTGCAGTCCATAGGGTTGTTCAGAGTAGGACACGACTGAAGTGACTTAGCAGCAGCAGCAGCAGCATGTATTTCATAATTAAAAGTTGGGTGCAGTCTATTCTTTATATTCATTATAAGGCCAGGTGTATAGCTGAAAAAAAATCAACTAAGATGTCTTCAGACAAACATGTCTATGTCCTGTGATATACCAATCATCATTGTGAGATAAAGTTAAATAACATAAAACCCATGTGTGGTAGACTGGACAATGGCCATAAATCCACGCATACTCTTTTTTTTTTTTTTCATGAAGTTATTTCAATTTGATCTTTTTATTTTTTTAATTAATTTTATTTTATTTTTAAACTTTACATAATTGTATTAGTTTTGCCAAATATCAAAATGAATCCACCACAGGTATACATGTGTTCCCCATCCTGAACCCTCCTCCCTCCTCCCTCCCCATACCATCCCTCTGGGTCGTCCCAGTGCACCAGCCCCAAGCATCCAGTATCGTGCATTGAACCTGGACTGGCGTCTCATTTCATACATGATATTTTACATGTTTGACTATTCTTCTAATCAAGAGATGGAGTCTATTTTTCCAGTCCTTGAACAGTGACTGGCCTGGTGATGGTCTTTGACCAATGGAATATGGAAGGAATGACACTTTTTGAGTTTCAGAGCCTGGGCTCCAAGAAGTGTGGCAGATTCCATTGTCATGAACCTGAAACTGCCACGTTAAAAACCTGGTCTGGTTTACTGCAGAGTGAGAGGTCTCATGGAGTGAAAATAAAGGTGTTTCCACTAACAGCCAGAATGGTGCCCCCTCATGTAACACTTGTGTATGTCCAGCACAGCTGACCCCTAAGCTGCATATAATCTGATGAATGAGTTTACATTAAAGCAGCAGTGGAAATACCACAGAACTGTGAGAAATAATGAATCTTCATCATTTTAAGCCATTAAGTTTTGGGTTATTTTTTACATAGAAATAGATAACTTAAACACCAAAGAAGGTTGAATGTTACTTTAAAAAAAGAGAAGAAAGGGAGACCTATGGAATGTGATACCAAGAACTGCTAAGCCTCTCTTCACTTTCTGATGCATGTATTTTAATCAACCATTTGGATAACAAGGGACTTCTGACTACCTATGACTGGTCATTTGAAGTCACTCAAAATTCAGAATTCTATGTCAGGTGAAAATTCCAGCAACTTGCTCTCCTCCATTTTGGTGAGTAACAGCTATCAAGTAGGGAATGTCAGTGTCCACTGAATAGTTACTGAATCAATAAATAGGTATTAAAGAGTCTTGACTATATTGTCTTGACCATATTCTATTGGCCAGAAGCATCCATAAGTCTCACCCACGTTCTGGGGAGGGGAGTACACAGGCTGACAGCTCATAAACAGCAGTGGCAGGAATCATGGGGCCACTCAAGGTTCTGAGTGTCACAGTTAGAGAAGGTACACAGACAATAACAATACAGCATATATATATATATGCTGCTGCTAAGTCGCTTCAGTTGTGTCCGACTCTGTGTGACCCCATAGACGGCAGCCCACCAGGCTTCCCCGTCTCTGGGATTCTCCAGGCAAGAACACTGTGCGTGTTAATATTATACACATTTTTATATATATATATATTTCCACTACTTTCCTTGTTTTCTGAATTTTATAAATATATATATTTATAAAACATATATATATTTATAAAACATATATATATTTATAAAACATATATATATATATATGATAATAATAAATACTAAAGTGAAAAACAAGTCAGGAGCAGAGGAGGCAAAATTAGAAATTAATAACAAAAATGGTGCCCAAGGAATGCTGGTGGCATTTCAGTTCAGACCTGATATGAGGGGAAGGACAGGTGGACTCCTGGGAAAGAACAGGTAAAGGCAAAATCAAGAGCAAAGTTTCAAGACAGGGTAGAGTGAGCACATTCCTAGAGCACTGCACATGCCTGGAATTCAGCAAGCAAGAAGGCAAGTAGTGGAAATATTTTTGGAGGCTCCAAAATCACTGATGATGGTGACTGCAGCCATAAAATTAAAAGACACTTCCTCCTTAAAAGAAAAGCTATGACCAACCTAGACAGCATATTAAAAAGCAGAGACATTACTTTACCAACAAAGGTCCATCTAGTCAAAGCTATGGTTTTTCCAGCAGTCACGTATGGATGTGAGAGTTGGACTATAAATAAAGCTGAGTGACTAAGAAATTGATGCTTTTGAACTGTGGTGTTGGAGAAGACTCATGAGAGTCCCTTGGACTGCAGGGAGGTCCAAAATAGTCCATCCTAAAGGAAATCAGTCCTAAATATTCATTGGAAGGACTGATGCTGAAGCTGAAACTCCAATCCTTTGGCCACCTGATGCGAAGAACCGACTCATTGGAAAAGCCCTGATGCTGGGAACTATTGAAGTAAGGAGGAGAAGGGTACAAGAGAGGATGAGATGGTTGGATGGCATCACCAACACAATGGACATGAGTTTGAGTATGCTCCGGGAGTTGCTGATGGACAGGGAAGGCTGGCGTGCTGCAGTCCATGGGGTCGCAAAGAGTCGGACATGACTGAGCGACTGAACTGAACTGATCCTGGATGAGCCCAGCTGTAACAGGTGAAAGCCTTTAAAAAAGGGTCTGAGCCTTCCCTGAAGTGAGAGTTTCTCTGTGCAGCCTGATGAAGTAGACTGTCATGTGGAGGAAGCCCACATGGCCAAGACCCACAGGCGGCCTCGGGGACCTCAAGGGCAGCCTCCAGTGAAAAGCACCAGAAAGTGAGGTCCTAAGTCATACGAGTGCAAAGCAATGAATTCTGTCAACAAACTGAGAGAGCTGGAAGTGGATTTTTCCATAGTTAAATCGCAAGATGATAACATAATCTAGCCGACACCTGCAATGCAGCCTTTTGAGACCCAGAGCAGAGAGATGAGTATGAAGTTTAAACAGTGCCTGACCTCCCAATCTCTGGAAACTGTTAGACAGTGAATGTGTTTAGTATTAAGTGATTACATTTGTGGTAAGTTTTTCCAGAAATCAAAAATTAACACTACACTTATTAAAATCAAGCTCCACATAAACAAGGCTTTTGTTGTGCTTTGCCCAGCCCAGGCAATCAGTGAATACTGAATAAACGTTTCTTTTTGTCACTTAGAGCATTAGGCAAGCTGGTTCTGTCTTCTGCAAGGATTTATTTATCTAGGCTTTTGTTACTAGGCTCATCTCACCACTCAGATCGTTCATGGTCACCCCTGCTTCCAGATGTTTCCCTGTAATCTCCCTTCAGTCAGTCAAGTGCTCTTCACCTTCCCCTCTGCTTGTTCAAATCCTACCCACCTCTTGTGTGCATCTTCAGCAGATACAAATTTGTTTACAATTTAAAAATGATGGGGCTTCCCTGGTGGCTCAGATGGTAAAGGATCTGCTCCAGGTTCTGTCCCTGTGTCATAAATATCCTCTGGAGAAGACAATGGCTACCCAGTCCAATATTCTTGGAGAATTCCACGAACAAGGCTACAGTCCATGGGCTTGCAAAGAGTCGGACATGACTGAGCCAGTAACATTTTTACAGTGATATGCTTCCATCTTAATGATTTCAACAAAAAGTGTAAATCAGATTAAAAAAATTTTTGAGGTCTAAATTTATAGACATGGCATGTTCTTTTGGAATCAAAATACTGAAGAAGCTGAAGTTGAACAGTTCTATGAAGACCTACAAGATCTTTTAGAACTAACACCCAAAAAAGATGTCCTTTTCATTTTGGGGACTGGAATGCAAAACTAGGAAGTCAAAAAACACCTGGAGTAACAGGCAAATTTGGCCTTGGAATACGGAATGAAGCAGGGCAAAGACTAATAGAGTTCTGCCAAGAAAATGCACTGGTCATAACAAACACCCTCTTCCAACAACACAAGAGAAGACTCTATACATGGACATCACTGGATGGTCAACACCGAAATCAGATTGATTATATTCTTTGCAGCCAAAGATGGAGAAGATCTATACAGTCAGCAAAAACAAGACCAGGAGCTGACTGTGGCTCAGACCATGAACTCCTTATTGCCAAATTCAGACTTAAATTGAAGAAAGTAGGGAAAACCACTAGACCATTCAGGTATGACCTAAATCAAATCCCTTATTATTATACAGTGGAAGTGAGAAATACATTTAAGGGCCTAGATCTGAAGGATAGATTGCCTGATGAATTATGGAATGAGAGTCATGACATTGTACAGGAGACAGGGATCGAGACCATCCCCATGGAAAAGAAATGCAAAAAAGCAAAATGGTTGTCTGGGGAGGCCTTACAAAGAGCTGTGAAAAGAAGAGAAGTGAAAAGCAAAGGAGAAAAGGAAAGATATAATCATCTGAATGCAGAGTTCCAAAGAATAGCAAGAAGAGATAAGAAAGCCTTCTTCAGTGATCAATGCAAAGAAATAGAGGAAAACAACAGAATGGGAAAGACTAGAGATCTCTTCAAGAAAATCAGAGATACCAAAGGAAAATTTCATGCAAAGATGGGCTCGATAAAGGACAGAAATGGAGTGGACCTAACAGAAGCAGAAGATATTAAGAAGAGATGGCAAGAATACACAGAAGAACTGTACAAAACAGATCTTCATGACCAAGATAATCACGATGGTGTGATCACTCACCTAGAGCCAGACATCCTGGAATGTGAAGTCAAGTGGGCCTTAGAAAGCATCACTACGAACAAAGCTAGTGGAGGTGATGGAATTCCAGTTGAGCTATTCCAAATCCTGAAAGATGATGCTGTGAAAGTGCTGCACTCAATATGCCAGCAAATTTGGAAAACTCAGCAGTGGCCACAGGACTGGAAAAGGTCAGTTTTCATTCCAATCCCAAAGAAAGGCAATGCCAAAGAATGCTCAAACTACCGCACAATTGCACTCATCTCACACGCTAGTAAAGTAATGCTCAAAATTCTCCAAGCCAGGCTTCAGCAGTATGTGAACCGTGAACTTCCTAATGTTCAACCTGGTTTTAGAAAAGGCAGAGGAACCAGAGATCAAATTGCCAACATCTGCTGGATCATGGAAAAAGCAAGAGAGTTCCAGAAAAACATCTATTTCTGCTTTATTGACTATGCCAAAGCCTTTGACTGTGTGGATCACAATAAACTGTGGGAAATTCTGAAAGAGATGGGAATACCAGACCACCTGACCTGCCTCTTGAGAAATTTGTATGCAGGTCAGGAAGCAACAGTTAGAACTGGACATGGAACAACAGACTGGTTCCAAATAGGAAAAGGAGTACGTCAAGGCTGTATATTGTCACCGTGTTTATTTAACTTACATGCAGAGTACGTCATGAGAAATGCTGGACTGGAAGAAACACAAGCTGGAATCAAGATTGCCGGGAGAAATATCAATAACCTCAGAGATGCAGATGACACTACCCTTATGGCAGAAAGTGAAGAGGAACTCAAAAGCCTCCTGATGAAAGTGAAAGTGGAGAGTGAAAAAGTTGGCTTAAAGCTCAACATTCAGAAAACGAAGATCATGGCATCTGGTCCCATCACTTCATGGGAAATAGATGGGGAAACAGTGGAAACAGTGTCAGACTTTATTTTTCTGGGCTCCAAAATCACTGCAGATGGTGACTGCAGCCATGAAATTAAAAGATGCTTACTCCTTGGAAGGAAAGTTATGACCACCTAGATAGCATATTCAAAAGCAGAGACGTTACTTTGCCAACAAAGGTTCCTCTAGTCAAGGCTATGGTTTTTCCTGTGGTCATGTATGGATGTGAGAGTTGGACTGTGAAGAAGGCTGAGCACCGAAGAATTGATGCTTTTGAACTGTGGTGTTGGAGAAGACTCTTGAGAGTCCCTTGGACTGCAAGGAGATCCAACCAGTCCATTTCGAAGGAGATCAGCCCTGGGATTTCTTTGGAAGGAATGATGCTAAAGCTGAAACTCCAGTACTTTGACCACCTCATGCGAAGAGCTGACTCATTGGAAAAGACTCTGATGCTGGGAGGGATTGGGGGCAAGAGGAGAAGGGGACGACAGAGGATGAGATGGCTGGATGGCATCACTGACTCAGTGGACGTGAGTCTCAGGGAGTTGGGCTGGACAGGAAGGCCTGGCGTGCTGCGATTCATGGGGTCGCAAAGAGTCGGACACGACTGAGCGACTGATCTGATCTGAATAAGCAGATATTATCAGGTTCATGTTTTCATTGCTTTAAATAATCTAGTCCTCAAAATATTATTTTAAATGTATGTATGTGGTTTATATGTATATATAGATAAGTTATACAATTATTACTTACATGCCAGATATTATGGTAGTTTTACAGACTATCTTCTTACTCCTTTGAATATAAAAATCAACTTTCATATGTTTTTTATTCTCTTTTTTCATGGAGGGAACTAAGGTGTGGTTATTTTAGATAATCACTCAAGGTCATAAAACCAATTGGCAGAGCTGGAGCTTCGATTTGTGTGACTTCAATGTTTTTTTTTCCCAGTATTGTAAACTATCTCCTTAATAAAAAGTTACATGAAACAAAATATACATAGTATCAAAATATATGCAAACAAGTATTTCTCATTATCTTATATACCTATATACTTATCAAAATATCTACTCATCTTTCACTTTGCTATCTTCTCTTTAAGTGTCTGTAAGGTTAGACACCTTTAAACCTACTGATAAAATTTATCACAAGTCCACAGGTGATCTTAGACCTGAGTCAACAGAAAAAAAAAATGTGTGTGCTTATCTGAGTGGGGAATGAGGGATGAAAAGAATGAAGGGATTGCTTTCATGTCAAATATCGTATCCATAAAGCAGCAAGTTTTGAAGAAAATATTATGTGAGTCAGTCAAGATACTGACTGATCTATCCAAAGAGAAATGTACAAGGGCACAGACTCATCACTGCACAAACTAGACAGACAACTGTGTACTGGTATAGCAGTAAATTTTATTTATAAATACCAAGAGAACCACACCCTTACTTAATGTTCTGTGGATCCAAGCTAAAGAGGACAAAAACTTCCATAGGAAGTCACAGGATCAGATTCAAATTTTCCTTTGTATTTCTGACTTGTAATTACCTAAGAGCTCTTTTACAATCTAAGTGAAAAATAATTTAAGGTCAGTTCTCCAGTCTGTGCATGCTTGTGTACATGAGTTTTTAGCTGTAAGTGTGACCGGCAGTATGCCTGTTTAGTACAGAACTGTTGTCATGCACACCTATGAAATTTGGCTTACATAATAAAGCAATATAACAACCTGCCACCAGTCGTTGAGACAAATATAGAAGTCATAGAGCTACTAGCTGATGTTGCCAACATATACAACACTGATTTATAAAACAAAGAGAGGATTAATTACTTCAATGTCAGTTATTCTAGTGATAGATTCAAGGAAAATTGATGAGAACACTGTGTCCTTGTAGGATAATCATTCCTGTCACTCATTCCTAATTTATACTGAATGGAGTCACTGAAGCCATGCATTAGGTTTCTGTACAGTTTGTGTGTGCAAAGAACTGGTTTAGTAAAACTCTGATAAATTGCAAAGATGTACATAAATTTCTAAGATATAAAAGTGTGAGGAAAACACAAATTTCAAATTCACAGTTAAGAAATAAGAATTGCTAACTGTTTCTAATTTTTTGAACTTTAAAACAGATCGCCAGGTACAAAATGTTGATAACAAAATACTTGTGTAGTCTTTACCATCTAGTTATTGACCTCTAGTCACAGAAGACTTATTCAGGTTTAATCTTGGAAATTCAGTGGTTAAATATATATTTTAATGATGATACCAGTAGTGCAAATACTTTTTATAACAATAATAATAGCAATATGAATAATGATAACTAAAATGTATCAAGTGCTTCCTAATTCTCTGTGTCATTAAATTTGTCCACTGAGCCACATGGTGTAGATATCATTATTACACCACTTTAAGGACATGTTTTAGTGGCAAATCGCAGGCAATACCTGCTCTTGAAGAAGTGGCCAGGTGTGTGCCTTTCTGGAAATATTTTGCCATGGTTCTCCCTTCCTTGAATCATAAACCAAAGATAATTCAGGGGCAACTTTTTCACACTATGAGTCTTTTCAAAACACTTTGCAGTTAAATCTATAAGACCTTTTAGCTCTCCACATTTTTCAAGGTACTTTTGCTACATTGCATCTGAAATTTCATCTAAACCCCTTCAGATAGCTGAGTACTGCTGTCCATACACAGAAGAAAGCATTGCTCAGTGGTCAAGAGCTGTGGTGTCAGACTGCCTGCGTTGTATCCTGACTTCTTTGCGTACTACCTATGTGAATTCAGACAGTGAGTTAAGCTGTTACTCCATTTGCCATTATAAAAATAAATAATAGTTACTACATCATGAGTTTGATATGAGGACTAAATGGAATAATGCAAATATGCCGTTTAGAACATAGTATAAGTTCCATGCACATTAGTTCTCATTAAACCTATCTTACAGGTAAATGATCTGGGGCACAAAATCCAATGTCCAACAAAGTGAGTATCAAGCTAAGAACTCACAACCATAATTTTATGGTCAACATTGTTGCTTCTTCCAAACCCCATGTCAGTTGTTCCCAAACTTGATTTTGGATCTTGTGACAAGCAAAAGAATTATTTCAAGGGATCCTTAGGTTCATATAAAATAATAATAATAGCACCTAACATTAGCACGTTAAAAAGCAGAGACATTACTTTGCCAGCAAAGGTCCATCTAGTCAAAGCTACAGTTTTTCCAGTAGTCATGTACGCATGTGAGAGCTGGACTATAAAGAAAGCTGAGTGCTGAAGAACCGATGCTTTTGAACTCTGGTGTTGGAGAAGACTCTTGAGAGTCCCTTGGACTTCAAGGAGATCCTACCAGGAGATCCATCCTAAACGAAATCAGTCCTGAATATTCACTGGAAGGAATGATGCTGAAGCTAAAACTCCAGTACTTTGGCCACCTGATGTGAAAAACTGGCTCACTGGAAAAGACCCTGATGCTGCGAAAGATTGAGGGCAGGAGGAGAAGGGGATGACCAACGATGAGATGGTTGGATGGCATCACCAACACGATGGACATAAATTTGAGTAAACTCTAGGAGTTGGTGATGGACAAGGAGGCCTGGTGTGCTGCAGTCCATGGCATCGCAGAGTCAGACACGACTGAGTGACTGAACTGAACTGAGCTGAACGTTTATTAAGCATGTACTATGTGTTAAGCACTGTACTAAATTTCTTACATAGATTGTCACATTTAATTCTCAAAACCCTATTTGATAGACATTTAGTTTCTCCCTTTACAGATGAGGAAGTTAAGGCTAAGTATCTTTAAGTGATCAAGTAACTGTGCAGGGACACACACAGCCAGTAAGTTCCTGAGCCAGGAATCAAATTTAGACAATGTGGCTCAAGTCTTAACATTCACTTTCACCTACTGACTAACTTAAGTGAAGAGATAGCATTTCAACCCTAGATTTCATCCCAGTCAAAAGTTGGATCCTTCACCATCCCACCATCAAAAACCCCAGTGTTTTTGTAATCATATATTTTCACATTTACAACATGGATGACTTAAGAACCTACATTCTCTCATTGTTTTGGAGCATTTAAGATAAACTATCACAATATACCCAAGAGTAGGTTTATTAAGTGGAATTACTCTGCTTCATCCCTACAATTAGAATATCTTCCCTTCTACAGAATGTGAAAATGCTATGATTTTAGATTTTAAGGTTTTTTGGCATTTATATTTCTAAACTTCATTAAACATGTACAGTTTATGCTTTTTCATTTCAATTTTGGGTTGTAACCTCAAGAAACAAAATATATGTAGATGTATAAAGTTTATTTAACACCTATTTAAATACATAGATTAGATGATATCCAATATACCGATTCTAAGATTTAATGCTTAATCATTTTAATTCAGATACTTTTAGAAATAGAAATATATTTACATGGTTCAGAAAGTTTAAGGTACCAAAAATATTAACTTAATGAATAATCTTTCCTCTAGTCCTTTCTTCAAGCCACACAGTTCACTTTCCCACAGGCAACCATTTATTAGAATCTTGACTATATTTCTGGAAATATTTGCAAACATACACAAATATTTATATGCATTTACTCCCCTTCCTCATTTTTATACAATGAGCTTTGTATGGCAGCACGCTTCACATACTTCACAGACTCTCCTGTATCCTGTTTTATTCTTTCTTTTTTCTCTCTCCATTATATATATATGTATGTATATATATTTACACACACACACACACACACACACCTGTTGTTATTGTTGTTTAGTCGCTAAGTCATGTCCGACTCTGTGACCCCATGGACTGTAGCCCTCCAGGCTCCTCTGTCCATGGGATTTCCCAGGCAAGAATCCTGGAGTGGGTTGCCATTTTCTTCTCTATGGGATCTTCCTGACTCAGGGATCAAACCTGAATCTCTTGCACTGGAGACAGATTCTTTACTGCTGAGCCAGTAGGGAAGGCCATACATATGATGGAGCAAGCTCAAATATATATGTATTTTTAATAAATGCTCCATACTGTTATTAAAGACTTCCCTGTTTCCACTGCCAAATGTATATTCTTCATTATGTTAACCATAATTTTTAAGCAGTTTCCTATTAATGGCTTAAGAGGACATTAATGATTGTTAATGACTGTTTTCAGCATTCCATTACAAATGACTAATATTCCATATACATTAATTCACACACGTATATCATTTGTGTAGCATAAATTCCTAGGAGTGAAGTGTTGGATCAAAGGGTAAGAGTATTTGCAATTTGACACATATCACTGAATTCTCTTCCAAACAGTTGGTCCAAACTTTTAACTGTTACTCAGTTATGAAAGTGTCTACTTCAATTTTTCCATTAACATTGGAGAAAATGTTAGCATTTATGTTTCATGCTTAAATTAGGTTACACAACACACATTCCAGGGATGTTGGCAGGTTTCTTAGCACCAAAGTTAAATGATATAACCTTAAATTTAAAAGACTAAAACTTTGTCCATTAAAGCATTAGTGATAAAAGTAACATTTTAAACAGACACCTAAGATCTGAAGTCATAAATATGGATTCAAAGTTTCTATATAGTTCTTAGAAGACAAGTTTTATTCCTAAAAACACAAGGTCAAATTAAACATATTTTCAGTTGTAGAAAGATCTCAATGACATTAATGATATTATTTCTAAAGAATTTTTAATTTGCAGGTACTTGACAAAATGTCTCTCTTTTTTTTTTGGACAAAATATCTTAATCACAATTTTCACTTAAGAGCCTAAAAAAGAAAAGTTTCAAATGGCACAGTCTCTGCCAAGAACTTTTTTGTAAAAATCACTTTTACTACTTGTTGAGAAAAAACTATATGGCCTAATTTCTTTATAAACATCATGTGACGCAATTTGTCCAACCGCTTTATGAAGGTTAATGATATCAAGCCAAATTTAGAGAACAAAAAACTGAGACTCAACAATATTAACTAGCTTGAGGAACACAACAAGTAAGTACTGTAAGTCAATGGGTAAAAATCCCCCACATGTAACAGTCACAGAATAAACAGACAACATTGTTGAATGGATGAGTGAAATACGCAACCAATTTTTAATCCTGCCACAGCTATCTAAAGCAAACATCTTACCTCAAAAGCAAATGACGAAGAAGAGAGGCAAGGCTTCAGATGACCTGATCTACAGAGCATGAGGAACACCAAGCAACGGAAAGTTTCCAGAACAGCTGCCTTACGTCTGAAATAAAATGTCATTTACATGCATTACCTTTGAATGTTCTTTATTTTCCTGTTATATAATAAAATGTATTGGTTTATTAATATATTTATGTTCATAATTATAAATTGTTAATAATTCACTGATTATTTTAATAATTGATAAATTGTTATCATTTTCAAAAAACACCTAGTATTTTAATATATTTGAGGAGTATATACCTATGAAGCTGTTCGTAAACAGGCATTAAACTAAGACACAAAATGCGTCTTTTTAAAGAACATCTATTATTGATCAATGTATTACTTAGTTTGAGCATTGATGAATTGGGGTGAAACATTTTCAACTAATAAATAAAATATTCGACAACTAAATTTCTAGGGTTTAGAGAGTAGACTCCCCTCACTCATCCAGTATCTTAATACTTCATTCATTTAATAATTGACTTCTTAGGAGGGCTGATATAGTTAACTACTTTAAAATAATAGAATAAAATAAATGAATAATAGAATAAAATAAATAATAAATAATAATAAATAAAATAAATAATAGAATAAAATAAAATAATGAATACTTGAATAGTGAAATATCGGGAACATGATAATATGTTGTTAATTCTGATATTATAGGTAGCATGAATATAGATCTTTGTCAATAATTTTGTGATGACTGTTTTCTTTATAATACAGAATTCTTGAAACTCAAATTCTGACATACATAAAATAGGTATGTGTATTTAAAACAAAGTTGAGGGTCATATATAGGCATTTAAAAATTGCCTTATAATAGCAGTAGTGAACAGCTGCTTTATCAGATTCAAATAAGCTTCACAATGAATTCAACCAACATTTATTGTATAATTAAATATTTTCATAAAAGGCAAATGGTATTTTTATGATGGGTACATTTTCTAATAAAATATTATTGAACTAATATAATTATAATATAGCTATATTTTATTTAGTAATTTAGAATACAGTAGTATGATTTTTTCGGAGAAGGCACTGGCAACCCACTCCAGTACTCTCGCCTGGAGAATCCCATGGCTGGAGGAGCCTGGTAGGCTGCAGTCCATGGGGTTGTTAAGAGTTGGACACGACTGAACAACTTCACTCTCACTTTTCCCTTTCATGCATTGGAGAAGGAAATGGCAACCCACTCCAGTGTTCTTGCCTGGAGAATCCCAGGGACGGGGGAGCCTGAGGCTGCTGTCTATGGGGTCGCACAGAGTCGGGCACGACTGAAGCGACTTAGCAGCAGCAGTATGATTTTATGTATATGCAAAAAGTTAAGACATTTTTCCCTTTGTAAAATAATTTTGTATTATCACTGTAAACTATTTTCTAATTGATATTTGGGTAATTTTCAATGATAAAACAGAAAATAAAATTTCTATTTTAAAACAATTTATTTTTTACTAATTGTGTTCTATGGCCTTTTTTGAACTGTGGTGTTGGAGAAGATTCTTGAGAGTCCCTTGGACAGCAAGGAGATCCAACCAGTCCATTCTGAAGGAGATCAGCCCTGGGATTTCTTTGGAGGGAATGATGCTGAAGCTGAAACTCCAGTACTTTGGCCACCTCATGTGAAGAGTTGACTCATTGGAAAAGACTCTGATGCTGGGAGAGATTGGGGGCAGGAGGAGAAGGGGACGACAGAGGATGAGATGGCTGGATGGCATCACTGATTCGATGGACATGAGTCTGAGTGAACTCCGGGAGTTGGTGATGGACAGGGAGGCCTGGCGTGCTGCGATTCATGGGGTCACAAAGAGTCGGACACGACTGAGCGACTGAATTGAACTGAACTGAACTAATGGTCTTTTTTAAAATTTTAAATTTATTTATTTTAATTGGAGGCTAATTACTTTATAATATTGTATTCGTTTTGCCATATATCAACATGAATCCGCCACGGGTGTACATGTGTTCCCCACCCTGAACCCCCCTCCCACCTCCCTCCTCGTACCATCCCTCTGGGTCATCCCAGTGCACCAGCCCCAAGCATCCTGTATCCTGCATGGAACCTGGACTGGCAATATTGTGAATTAAAACATACATAGGAAGAAGCACACAAAACAGAAACATACAGCTCAATGACTCTCAACAAATAAACAACCATATAAACAGCACTCAGTATCAGCACCCTAGGCACATCTCACCTCCTCAGTGTTCCACCCTCCCTCTGTTGCAGAAAGAATCACTAGCTGTTGTTTACCGTTTATGGTACTCATACCATCTCCTACCTTTTCATTTACATTTTTATTGATTTAGCATAAATTCCTAAAAACTATGTTTTACTTTTATCTTTTTTTCTATTTTTTGTAAATAGAATCACGTGCACTTTTTTTGTATTAGTATCTTTTAATCAGTATTGTTAGTGAGATACATTTACATTTCTGCATATAGCAGCAGCTCATTCTTCACTTGTGCATAGTATTCTGTTGTGTGAACAGACCAATATTCACACATCCATTCACCTCGGGAAGGACATTTAGATTGTTGGCCACATTTTTTATTAAGAACAATGCTTTCTGAACATTCTTTTATATGCCTTTGGGTGTATTGGTTAGTATACACCTGGGATTGAACAGCCAAATTTAATGAAATACTCAAACATTCTTCAAGTTAAGTATCCCAATATAAACCACCTTCTGCAGAGTATAAGCATTTCACAGCTTGTATTGTCAATATTTTTAATTTTAGACATTTTTGACATAAGATCTTTGAAGTTTATAAAAAATTGCAAACAGCTTTTCCTACCTCAAAAATTGATTTTTTTTAATGCCTTGCTGCTGCTGCTGCTGCTAAGTTGCTTCAGTCGTGTCTGACTCTGTGCGACCTCATAGACAGCAGCCCACCAGGCTCCCCGGCCCCTGGGATTCTCCAGGCAAGAACACTGGAGTGGGTTGCCATTTCCTTCTCCATTTTACTGCCTTATTAAGGGTTAATTTTTGAAGAACTGACATTCATAATATTATTATAACCTAATTCACCAATTTTATCTATATTATGGATTGTTGTGGACCATTCAATATTTTTACCTACTCCAAGGTAATAGACATATACTACTATGCTATCTGCTGGAATATGTACTGACTTTCCTCTCACTTTAAAGTCTACAATCCCCTGAAACCAGAATTAATTTTTATGGAGTGAATTATTTGTCAAGTTTATTTTTCTTATTCCTATGTGGAAATCCAATTTTTCTAAGACCATGTGCTGAAAAGACAGCGTTTTCCTTTTCCCATAGCTCTTCAGGGATGACTTTGTCAGAAATCAAGTCTTTATATACGCATAGATCTGTTTCTAGATTCTCTGTTCTAACCTTTATGCCAATAAAACATGTTTAATTACTATAGATTTATAATATATCTTGATAGCCAGTAGCTCAGCTCCTGCCATTAAAAAAAAATCTCAAGACTGTGTTGGCTATTATTAGGCCTTTGCATTTCCATATACATGTATTTTAGAAAGAGTCTGTCAAATTCTACAGGAAAGAAACCTTTTATAATTTTAATTCAAACTGCACTGAGTATGTAAACCAACTGCTGTGAGTACTCCAGTCTATGAATATAGTACCTCTCCATTTTTTAATTCTTTATTTTTCATAATATTCAGTAGTTTTATAGTATGGTTTAGAAATATACTACTCATTTTTTAGGACTGTTTTTTTCTTGTATTTGATATATTTGATCTTTTGCATAAACTTTTTATATTTTCTAGTATGTAAAAATATAGTTGATAATTTATTTAAAACTTTCCCTAAATTCATCCATTAATTTGAATACATTCCCGATAGATTCCTTTGATTTTCTAATTAATTCACTATTCAGATTTCTAGATTAATTAATATAAATTAATTTTCTAATTAGTTTATTAATTCCTTTCAAATCTCTATGCCTTTTCTTTCTTTCTCTTTCATTTCTCCACTGACAGTTTCCAGCCCAGCATTAAATAACAGACATATCTAACTGGTTCTTAGTTTCGAAGGAAAATTTTCAACATTTCACTTCCTTTCCACTATGACATACCTATATCCAGTATAAGTTCCTAAATAAGGCCAAAGGCAGTGGAGGCATTTATATAAACATATACCATAACTTACTATACCCTAGGATACATTGCAATAAAATCTATAGCCTGCTATTCAGCTTATTTATTTGTATCCATGGAAATAAAAAAGTCTATATTAAAAAGCAGTATACTGTTGATATTGCTGATTGATCATTTTAGTAAGTATATACAAACAATAGAATTGTGATCCTTAAAATGTGATCCTGATGCTTTGGATCTGGTTATTATTTCAGATTGTCTTCTGACTCAGTTTTTCTATTTTTCTTTTCTGTGGCTCAGTATGTATTTTATTTCTAGTATAACAAAGTAGGGATGAAAAGCCAAACAAAATAAATGATAAAAATAAATACATATTTCATACTGTACTGTATGAGGGTAAGAACATCAACTTTAAATACACTGGTGGCCCTCCATAATCATGGGTTTTGGATCTCAGATTCAACCAATCTAAGGGCTGGTGCACTGGGACGACCCAGAGGGAGGGTATGGGGAGGGAGGAGGGAGGAGGGTTCAGGATGGGGAACACAGGTATACCTGTGGCGGATTCACTTCGATATTTGGCAAAACTAATACAACATTGTGAAGTTTAAAAATAAAATTAAATTAAAAATAAATAAATAAATAAATCTAAAAAAAAAAATTTTAGAAAGTTTTAAAACACAAAACTTGGATTTGCCACTGCCAGCAACTATTTATATAGCATTTATACTGCATTTATAATGCAGTATACATTGTATTAGGTATTATAAGTGATCTAGAGATGATTTCGGAGAAGGCAATGGCACTCCACTCCAGTACTTTTGCCTGGAAAATCCCATGGATGGAGGAGCCTGGAAGGCTACAGTCCATAGGGTCACTGAGAGTCGGACACGACTGAGCGACTTCACTTTCACTTTTCACTTTCATGCACTGGAGAAGGAAATGGCAACCCACTCCAGTGTTCTTGCCTGGTGAATGCCAGGGACGGGGAAGCCTGGTGGGCTGCTGTCTCTGGGGTCACACAGAGTCGGACACGACTGAAGTGACTTAGCAGTAGCAGTAGAGATGATTTAAATTTATGGCAGCCTGTGCATAGGTTCTGTGCATAAATACATCATTTTATATGAAGGACTTGAGCATCTGCAAATTTTGGTATGAGGGGCTAGGTTCTGGAACCAATCTCTAATGGATACCGAGAAACAACTATACATACATTTAGGCATATATTGTGAACTATTCAATAGCAAAGGAAAATAATCAAATCTTCTTTATATTTTATTAAGTACTCAGAGTTATACTCTATGCTTTGCCAAATTAATCATTTTATTTTGTGGGTTTTCTTAATATATTTGAAAAACCTAAATTTCATCTAAAAGGCTTAGATTTATAATTAACCCTTGATATAAAATCAGACAAACCACTAGTCTGTTGCATTTAAAATGAAAGTGTGAATTTGCAGTTTCAGCTATATTCTTTTGATAACAAATGTTTGCTGGATTTCAAAATTTCACAAATATTTTAAAAATCACATTACAAAGTTACATAAGATGAAAGAATTTCACTTTTTACCTTTGATCCAAAAGAAATCCAATGGAGGTCAAGGTCAGGATAATGAAGCAAACCCTCAGAAGGAGAGTGACCTGAGATAGCACCTGTCAAACAAACACAGAGACCAATGGATTCTTTAGGTGGGTCAGCCAAGTGAGCATTAGAATTTAAAGCTGACAGGAATGACAGCCCCCATTTTATTTTATGTTGCATCATTTGTTACTGACATTTTTCAAGAAGGTTGAATATACAAGGAATATTTTGGTTTTCCTAATATCATTTAGTTATCTTGTTGGGCACTTGAAGAATGAATTAGACAATTCTAATGATGGCAGCCATGAAATTAAAAGACACTTACTACTTGGAAGGAAAGTTATGACCAACTTAGATAGCATATTAAAAAGCAGAGACATTACTTTGCCAACAAAGATCCGTCTAGTCAAGGCCATGGTTTTTCCAGTGGTCATGTATGGATGTGAGAGTTGGACTGTGAAGAAAGCTGAGAGCCAAAGAATTGGTGCTTTTGAACTGTGGTGTTGGAGAAGATTCTCGAGAGTCCCTTGGACTGCAAAGAGATCCAACCAGTCCTGGGTGTTCTTTGGAAGCACTGATGCTAAAGCTGAAACTCTAGTATTTTGGCCACCTCATGCGAAGAGTTGACTCATTGGAAAAGACCCTGATGCTGGGAGGGATTGGGGGCAGGAGGAGAAGGGGACGACAGAGGATGACATGGCTGGATGGCATCACTGACTCAATGGACATGAGTTTTGGTGGACTCAGGGAGTTGGTGATGGACAGGGAGGCCTGGTGTGCTGCGATTCATGGGGTCGCTAAGAGTCGGACATGACTGAGCGACTGAACTGAACTGAACTGAATGATACTTTGCTTAAAGTGTTCTTGCTAATAATCCTTTAAAGTTTTGACTTTCATAATTCTTTGAAACACCTGTATCCCCACGTATGGAGAAATCACTTACCTTTTATGAATAAATACCACCTTTCAATGGTTATTTTAAATATAAGCCCACTCTTTGTTGTTTCAAACCCAAAGCTGCCTTTAATAAAGAAAATATTTAAAGAAGAATGTGTTTATGTGTGTGAACACATACATGAAAGAGATTACACATATCCACTCACACTTTGATGAAACCTATATATTCCTACCTGTAAGTCAAAAGTCCTTTTTTGAGTCAGTAACAAAACCCACATATCTCTCTGTCATAATTACAAATTAATTATATGTTTTGTTTACATGTAAAAATTTAATAATTATGTTTATTGAGTATCTACTGTTTTACAGCTTCCATGCTATGTGTTTTATACACATTAATTCTTTTTATATGCCCAGCAAACTTGCAGAGTAGGTATTATATAAGCTTTGAATATGAAAAAGCAAATGAAATGAGACTTAAAAGATTAAGTAACTTTTCCATCACGCAGAAATAAATGCTACCTCTGAAATTCAAAATAGACCTAACTGACCCCAAAGTGTGACAGTGGTAGAATCCATATGAGCAACACACTTAAAGGGATTGGAAGCAGAGGTCTATACTGAAGTTACTCGTGAAAGGGCCAGGAGGTTACTGCTTCAGATTGAGAGTAGATGAATAGAATCAAGGAGTTGGTTTACACAGCCAGCCACTGGACGGCTTCCCTACTCACCGATGGTATTGATGTTTCATAAGAACACCAAAGGTTGTATTTCATTGGCTAATAGAGTGATCAAACACTCTCCTTTTTCTTTTTCCTAACTAGAGGTAACGTCAAGTCATTATTAACTAATATATACTTTACAACTAAGCAGCATCTGTCCAAAGTTATAAACAAAAGGTACCAATTGCCACTGCTGCTCACACCCAGTATCTCTGTTCCATATCATCTTCTGAATCAGCCCCATCTCTCATGGACAATTTCTAATACTTCCCAAGTCACTTTCCATATGCCTAGGATGGCATCCAGAATTGCCAAGGGAATTTAACCCTCCAGAGCCATAATTCAGTACAAGACTATTAATGAGTTGTCAAAGATCTGAATAAAAAGTGTCGGGATGCTTAGGAAAGTGGAGACAGTGCTGGATATCAGATATAGGAAGGCGAATTTGGTGAATTCCACGTTTGAGTGGAGAGTTGGAGAGCAGGAAAATGCTATTTAGGTGTGTGACATTCAGCCGTGGCTTCTCTGGGACAGTAAAGCAAAACAAAATATTTTCCCCATGGTAGAAGTAATGAGGTGTGCTTGAGCAGAGAACAGATTGTGTGTGTGCTCAGTCATGTCTGATTCTTTGCGACCCCATGGACTGTAGCCCACCAGGCTCCTCTGTCCATGGGATTTTCCAGACAAGAGTACTGGAGTGGATTGCCATTTCCTCCTCTAGGGGTTCTTCCTGACCCAGGAATTAAACCCATGTCTCCTGAGTCTCCTGCATTGCAGGAGACTCAGATTCTTTACCACTGAGCAACCAGGGAATGTTGGCTTAAGGGGAATATTTTGTTTCTAAAAACATGCTTCTTATTACCATTATTGAAGAAGTATTCTTCTGTATTCTTGCTGGGAAACCCCATGAGTAGAAGAGCCTGGCAGGCTACAGTCCATGGGGTCTTAAGAGTTGGATACAACTTAGTAATAAACAATAATACACACACACACACACACGTATATGGACATAATATATATATTCTTCTCCTATATATATATATATATATATATATAGGAGAAGAAAATGGCAACCCACTCCAGTATTCTTGCTTGGAAAATCCCATGGACAGAGGAGCCTGGCAGGCTACCGTCCATAGGGTCGCAAAGAGTGGGACACGACTGAAGCGATTTAGCGTATCATTACTGCTTCTTTTTGATCTTTTAGGAAAAAATTCATATGGAAGGGAGAAATGATTTATGCCTCACACCTGTAGCATGATTTTAAATGCTCTAAAAGAATGCAGGGTTTGAAATTATTTGAACCTATTAGCCATGTAAACATGGTCAGATTTTTCAGCATTTCTAAGCTGTGTTAAGTGATCAGTACATTTCAAACAAAATATGAGTTTGGAAGAGTGCTTGGCATAAAGTAAGAAGTCAACTAATGGTCATGATAAGTATCAATGCTATTATAGTTAGGCTTTACTAATTTTCCAAATAGCACTCAAGCTAATCTTAATTAATTACAGTATGATAAGGAAGCACAAATAAAAGGTTAATCAGCTCTTCCAAATACCACAGGAAATTAAGAGACAGAACAAAATATATTTTTTGTTTTGGTAAGGGAATAAAAAATGATAAAGAACTCCTCTTTTTGTAAATTGCATCCTGGCTAATGGTGTTGGTGTGAAAACCAACTTAATATGACTATCTGCCTGCCTTGTCAAGCCTCTACTGGCTTCTAAGTACCTGAAATTTAGCCTGATTACAACCCTGTATTTGAGTTCCTCTTCCATTCCCCACTCTTCTTGCTTCTCTTCGTTTGAGGGCGGCACCTCCAGTTTTTCATTTGCTCATACACACAATTAAAACACCCTCCTGACTGGCCTCTCTAATTCTAAGTGTGTGTCCACCTATCCTGGCTTCCCACCCTGAGTATGTAGCCAGAGTTATCTCTTCAAAAACGTAAGTCATGTTATATCATTCTTATATTCTAAATCCCCCACGAGCTTCAAATCTCACTCTGAATAAAGCTCAGTCTTTACTCTCGCCTCTATACAACATACCCACTATTATCATATCACCCCTGAATAATTCTGTCTTTCACTCTTAAGCTATATCAGAAATTCTGCTCTTCCTTGAATATGATAGATTTCCCACTCAAATCTATTTCCTCTACAGTTTCTTAGGCTTAAAATGACTTCCTCCAGTGATCCTTAAGGTTTATTCCTTTATTTCATTCAGGTAACTATCACATATCCTTGTTCATCCTATGTAAAATAGTAATTCTCCATATTAATCTATAACTTTATTCTGTTGTATTTTCCATATAACATCAATAATATGTTTGTTGAGTGACTGACCAAATGATTGAATATTTTACATATGTGTTTATTATTCATAACTTTAATATAATTCTAACTGACCTAATAAGTAGTTTAATATTAAAACATTAAATATTTAACTTAATATAAATATATTAGTTCCTTAAAATTAAAAAATTCAGTTTTTTGATTAACAATTTAATATTAATATACTAAATACTTGTGTTAAATATTTAAAACATTGACTGCTTTAATATTTCTATATTTAATTTCATAAAGAAAAAAACCATCCTGAATCTCAGTTTAAAGGAAACAGATTACTCAAAAAAGGAATTCAAGGTAGAGCACATGTTTCCTTAAAGAGTCCATTTTTCTATGGAACTTTTACATTTTTCCATATAATATCCTTTGTTGGGGCTTCCCAGGTAGCACTAGTGGAGAGAACCCACCTGCCAATGCAGGAGACATTCTCTGATTTCTACAGATTCATTGTATGAATATGTATTGAGCCTTTGCTAGACACTGTGGTAAACAGGTGTTGACGAGAGTGAGCAGGAAAGTCAGAATCCCAGCCCCAGAAACCATACTAATGCCTGCTGGCTGGACAACAGTCCAGCTACACTAAAGCAAAAAAACAGAATAGACTTTATAGACTTTGATCACTGTAAATACTTAGCCTCCTGTGTTTTAAACAAGAGGTGAAACGACATGAAGCTTGTTAATTTTTTTAGAACAGTACAATTTCATTTTTCATTGGGCTTACCACCATCTCACACAATTTACTGCTAGTATATCTTTCATGTAGAAGATCACTCTCATCGAATGCTAAAATGGAATTAAAATTAAGCATTGAATATAAGTCTTTATCACAAAAATGAGGAAGTCCATAACTATAAAAAGCTTATGAAGCAAGGAATTAATTTTTCTCCTTTAAAATTATCTTTCAAATCCCAAGCAGTTTGGTAGCTCTTATTTCCTTAGGTTTCCTGGTATAGGAATCACCATCCATGCATTTGTGCCTGAAGAACATTACTTCCCTTCTACTTTAAGTAGATGAGAAAAAAAAATACTCATAAGGCAACATTAACTACATAGGAATGCAAAAATTACATGCTTGTTGCTTTAACAATTAATGAAAGTGTGAGAATCCTTCCTTGCCCATAGGGATATAAGGAAGAAAGACGTTTTCTTCTTGAATGGAGATATTACTGTCTTACTCGTTCATGGAAAAATTCTACTGATCAACACAATGACCTTTTATATTTTCCCACACAACAAACCTCACAAAGGGAGATATCAGACCCACACACTACGTCCTCAAATAATAGTAATCTTCTATATAAATTCTTTTTTTAGAAGTTTATTGTCAAAGATAATTTGATAATATTTTCCATAATCCTATGGATTTAGAGATGAAAATGTCTTCATTTTATTATATCACGGTGGTATATTTTTAGGAGTTTCACTGTAAGGTGTCTGAAAAAGTCTACTAAAATCATTATTTTGATCCAGAGTGCTCATCTTCCCAAACATCTGTAAAAATAAGGTAAAAAATTCCCTAATATTTAAATGTTCGTTACCTCTGATGTGAAGGAAGAAAATTTGGTTGGAGGCATACCTGTTCCGCCACCTCATCATCCCCATAACTCTATTGGCTTCTTTTAGACTGAAGTTATTGTTCCGTCACTAAGTCATGTCTGACTCTTTGTAACCCCATGGGCTGCAACATGCCTGGCTTCCCTCCCCATCCTTTACTATCTCCGGTAGTTTGCTCAGACCATTGAGTTGGTGATGCCATTCAACCATCTCACCCTCATCCTTTTAGATACCCTGAGCTGAAACCTGAAGGCTTGAAGATGCTTCCCAGAATTATAGCATAGACACAGGAGCAGAACTCAAGGTGATGCCATAAAGCAATTTGTAATTCTACATGAATCTAAATAATCTATATCAAAATAAAATCCTGTTTTATTTTTAAAAAATCAATACATGTGTATACCCGTGGCAGATTCATTTTGATATATGGCAAAACCAATACAATATTATAAAGTTAAAAAATAATATAAAAAATATACATATAAAAAAAATCAATACTGACCATATTGTTTTCTTCTACATTTTCAGAACTTTTGGTTACTATTGAAGTATACATAAAGATAATTGATTAGAATGAACATTTTCTATAATTTCAAACTAGAAGCAAGCAAAATAAATATATATCAAAGGTGAAAATATATTGCCTAAAATGTATAACAAATGCACACTTAAGAAGCAATTAATTTATATGGAATTAGTGACTTTCTACAAAAACATGTAAGAAGTAAAAGCAAAAATTTTATTTAAAAAATTTTACATAACTTGAATAATTATTTTCAATTATATATTAAGCTATGATTCTACTCTGTTAAGAAAAAATGAATGTGCACTGAAATAAATAGATAAACAAGGATGGATTTTCCCTTCCACTTGAAAACAAAATAAACAATATATCAACAAAGCAATCATTTTCAAGACCCTGGATATTAGGCAACAAAGATCAGCGATTCCAGGGAAATGGGATACAAAAGGCATGAACCCCTACTATTGCCCCAGTTTACTACCGTGAGAGAGCTTCTAGGCTGCAGCCCAGAGGGAACTCAGAGGGACCTGGTAGACCTCCTGATTTGAGGAGAGAGAGCTGGGGTTTTGGAGAAGCCCAAGGAGGCTATTGTTTGGAAGAAAAAGTTAGTCACTCAGTCGTGTCTGATTCTTTGCGACCCCATGGACTGCAGCCCTCCAGGCTCCTCTATCTATAGGACTTTACAGGCAAGAGAACTTGAATGGGTAGCCATTCTCTTCCCCAGGGAATCTTCCCGATCCTACTGAAACTGTGTCACCTGCACTGCAGGCAGACTCTTTACCGTCTGAGCCATGAGGGACTGTTTGGTAGATAGGACCAAAGAGGAGACAGCTGCATAGTCAGAACTCTCTTCATCTGCAGAGGGTGCACATCAGGTCTGGTATATCAGCTCATGCATATATGAGGAGACTATCAAAGGCTAAAAGAGAACTAGAATCCACAACACCCAGGGCTCACAGCAGGGCCAGCTGTAGTGCAAGTTGCCACCAGCAGAATGAACCACGTCATGATTCACGGGGAAGTGGGTAGAGAACATGGAAGGGTCTTGCCTCAGTAACGAATAGCAATTAGTCCAAGGCTGAGCAAACTAAGCAATGGAAGTGACATTCACATTGATATTATCACTATCATTTTTGGATGTTCACTAGAACTATGCCAGGGGTCACTGGAATCTTTCTAAGTTATCAGTATTTGTTTTAAGATTGCACTAAACTCAATATGCCAACTTTTTCTATACTCTTGATAGGATACTTTTATCTTTTCACTAAGAAATAAATAGAAATATCAGTTATACACCTTTTAGTTCTTTCCCAAAATACAAAAGATAACAAAGACTTTAAAAGACAGTCTCAGAGAGGCAAACTTCCTTTCAGGATGCTCAGTCACTCAGTTGTGTCCAGCTGTTTGCAACCCCATAGACTGTAGTCTGCCAGGCCTCAGAGTCCATGGGATTTCCCAGGCAAGGACACTGGAGTGGATTTCTTTATCATCCTCCAGGGGATCTCCCCGACCAAGGGATCAACCCATGTCTCTTGCATCCCAGGCAAATTCTTTACCATTGCACCACCTGGGAAGCCCGCCTTTTCAGGAGGATGACTTTTAACTAAGACCCTCAAAATCTGTGCACCGAGATTTTGAGTTTCCAATGCTGGATAGGTTTAATAAATCAAAATGAGATACTAATTCAAATTATAAGCAGTTTATGGTTGGTTGTGTTTATTATATGAAAGCTTTTAAAGGAGCTGCCTGATACTGACCAAAGTTTAAGACAGTACTAATAGTATGAAGATGTATTTAATCTCAGTTAATATTCCATTATTTGATGCAAAAGGCATTTTAAACTCTCAATTTTCCACTTTATCATATTTCAATACAATGGACAAAACTATATTTTTCATTGGCATTCACAGGAATCACTTTTCTAAGTTCCTGAAATCTATGCTTATTGGACAAGTAGCTTTGGTAATATCCTCCCTTTACTAATACACATTTATTACATTCACTTCATGGCTTTAAATTATAATTGATACTCAATTTATCTCACATTTCTTTTTTCATGTTACTTCAGTTACCACCTAAAAACTTTAGGAAATTAAATTAAATCCCAGTAGGCTGCCCTGGAGGAAAACAGTATGTGTGGAATATTGACTGGAGAGGTTTCACATAGGTCCTAAATTAGATCTAATCTCAGCAAGTGACACTCTCTGTTATGACAGTACAACTAGATATATTGATTTTTTTTCTAAGGATCTGTTAAAACTTGTCAATATGAAAGTACTGGTTGCAAAATTTTAGTGCCCATAATGTTTTACAGAGTATAGCATTCAGGGGAATTGAGGACTATAAAAACCTGTTTCCAAATTTATATGTATAATCTCAAATGCCTCATTAACTTGAAATGTATCACTAAATAATTCGTGTTAGACATATCTGCACTAACTTTACTATACATTCTATTATGTGAAAGTGTTAGTTGCTCAGTCCTGTCCAACTCTTTGTAACTCATGAACTGTCGCCCACTAGACTCCTCTGTCCATGGGATTCTCCAGGCAAGAATAGTGGAGTAAGTAGCCATTTCCTTCTCCAAGGGATCTTCCCAATCCAGGGGATGAACCTGGGTCTCCTGCACTACAGGCAGATTCTTTACCATCTGAGCCACCAGGGAAGCCCATATTCTGTTATAAAACCTTATTAAATAGTCAAACTGTTTTGAGTCTATTATTTGAAAAGGATAGCATTGCCTTTAAAGTTTTACTTTGGAAACATGCTAGTGCATCCATATTTCCATTTCAAACCCATATTCATGACATCACCCCATGCAGTGAACCCTGGCAGCTTAGGAATTGATTTCCCAAGCATTACTAAAGTAAAATCAACATGAAAGATCGTGGGTCATATCACTAAACTAAACAATATATATTTAAATGTATGCACTGCAAATTTCAGTGAGAAAGGAATGTGCCTTTTTACATCTTTCTGGCGGCCATCAAATTGCTTTTTTGACTCTCAGAGTTATTTATGCAGAACTTGCGTACATTAAACAAGTAAGTATTTATCTACTCTGGTATATGTGTAAACAGAAAGGGCTGTCAGACTACAGCAGGGTCCGCAATTACAAGTCAGCCACAACTTTTTCTGTGTGATTATTGGCTACAGTCAATCTGGAAAAAAAAAATATTTCTGTTGGATTTTAACGTCTTCAGATGCTTTTAAACATCCCTGAGACTACAAAGGCACTATAGAATTTTGCAAATAAGCAAACTTTTCCCCCCCTAGTTGCACAGCATGTTTTTAGCAAAGGAAAACATGTGTGGGAAATAAGCAAATGCACTTTTCAAAATTACTTTGTGTCAAGGATGAAGCTGTCTCCAACTCTAATTTCAATCTGAAAAGGATTTCATCACTTGATATTTCTATTTGTCGACATATCTACATCAGTTTCTCATACAGTTTTTTACGACAGTGGAAAAATCTTGCGAATACCATGCTATGAGTTACATATTGTAATATACACCCTGTCTGGCTACATTTTAACCTAAGTAGCACTCATGCACGCCTAGACATTCAAATTCTCTTGGTGAACTTAATATTAAGGCCTCTCTTGCAAAGTCAAAATGGATAAATCTTCATTTTTATTTCTGTGAATTAGGTTAATTTATTTTGAGACTATATTTAGTCTAAAAATTCAATAATGCCAACTGTACTAAGTATTGATCAGTATATCAAAAGTTAGATAGATATTTAGATATAGATGATGCAGCTTTTTTCCTGGTGTTACTCAATTATCTAACCTCCATTAATGCACATATATTTTAATCATAATGTAGGTGAACAAGTTAAAATTACAAAGTAATCAGTGATGGGATAATTATGTAATACTTGAAGACATGATTATGAGGCCCTAGGTGAAGCAATTAATAAGTCTAACCAGCGTGGTAGTTTGACATCAACACACGCATTGCTCAGAGTAATGTAATTCATGCTGCTTTTAAGAAACCTTTGCTCCTGAAATAAATTGTCGGCTTCAAATCTTGTTTTTTTGAAGCTAAAGACAAATGAACTTGCTACAATGTGGAACTGGTTTCATTAGTGTAGCACATATATGAACCAGCAAAGAGTAAACCAGTATATTTCCTATCATGATATTTCCAAAGCATTTCTGGTCACACTGTATCCTATTTCTTATTTTAAGTTCATAGAATGGAAACTAGACATGAAATCATTGTTTTCTGCTAAAATCAGGAAAGTCCTTTCTGTAGTTTTTTTTTTTTTTTTTAAGTTATACATGGAGTGAGAGCACAAGTGAACTTGTCTGTTGTCCAAAATTGGAGTCACTGTGTGTAGGAATATCGGGTTATTAATTTTAAATGCAAAAAACACACAAACATACATGGATCATTAAAGTCTTTAAATAATGTTTAAAATTAAAATGGCTTTCTTCAAGGTTATCCAGTAGTCTCTGTAATAACTTTCTGTAAATCTATTTTATTTAGCCAGATACACTGTGACATACAGTTATTTGTCCAATCAGAAAATATCCCCCATTTCTTCTGTATTAATACTATGCTGATTTTATCCAGGTATAAGGAAGGGATATGCTCAGCAAGAAAGTGAACCCTTTATCCCCAGGGCTTGAATTACGATATGATTTAATATGATTTATTCATATGATATATTCATGGTTAATTCATGACCTGGTGTTAGTTATTGTTTCAGTGTGGGCATATGAATTCGTCCTGAACAAAGAGACATGAAAGGACATTTGCTGAGAAATACTCTGGAATTTTCCCCCTCTTTCTTAAAAGAAATTTCTAAGAAACTACTTGCTGCCTTTGGTGTCACTGTCAGGACAGGATGCCCAGAATTGCTGTAATTGTGATGATGAAAGTCCAGAGAACTGTAGAGAAGCCTTTTGGAAACTCTGCATGTTTGAACTGCTAAACTAATCAATCCTCGAAATACTCGACTCTGAATTTTCAGTTTTATTTAAGCTGCATTTAATTGGATATTCTGTTTCTTAGAACAGACTCTTTGTGACCCGGTGGACTGTAGCTTGCCAGACTCCTCTGTCTATAGAATTCTCCAGACAAGAATACTAGAGTGGGTTTCCATACCATCCTCCAGGAGATCTTTCCAAGTCAGGGATCGAACCCAGGTCTCCTGCATTGCAGGCAGATTCTTTACCATCTGAGCCACCAGGGAAGCCTTTATATATTAAAGTTATTTTAACATAACCTTATACTAGACTAATTTTTCTGCATATCTTATTTATCAACTTCTACTATGGAGCTTTCATGAATAGACTGATATCTGTCAATAATCTTTGAAAAAAGTGATTAATCTTGCCTTAATTCACTGCCCACTAATCCCATTTGTATTCATATGCAAATTTGAATTAATATTTCTTGATTTTTACATTTTCTTAGACTTTTTCACACTATTTTTTATGTCTAAAGGTAATTTCTATTAGTTATTTTTATATCATTGTCTGTTAGCTCTGTATTATATATATATATATTTTTTTTTTCTCTTTTAATGCACTAATTCTCTCTTTAGTAGTCTTCAGGTGACGTTATGGTAAAGTGGGGTTTCCCTAGTAGCTCAGCTGGTAAAGAATCCACCTGCAATGCAGGAGACCCTGGTTTGACTCCTGGGCCAGGAAGATCCCCTGGAGAAGGCTACTCACTTCAGTATTTGTGGACTTCCCTGGTGGCTCAGAAGGTAAAAAATCCACCTACAGTGCGGGAGACCTGGGTTTGATCCCTGGGTTGGGAAGATTCCCTGGAGGAGGGCATGGCAATCCAGTATTCTTGCCTGGAGGATCCCATGAACAGAGGAGCCTTGGTGGGCTATCGTCCACAGGTCGCAGAGTCAGACACAACTGAAGCAATTTAGGAGCAGCAGCAAACTGTCAATGAAGTCGTTGACCTCCTCACGTCCACTGTATTTTTGTGTTCTAGAAGTTTAATTTGATTATTTCTGAATGTGCTTTATCATTGTATCTTGATTTTCCATAATTTCTAATTTCTTTTTAATTTCAACTTTGCATCTTCAAACATGTTAAATTTACTTAATTCATGTTTTAATTGATTTTATTTTCAAAATCTATTAACCCCTTTGTTATTTCTGCTAAGTGCTTTGCCATGATGGCTTTCTCCTAGTGTGTTTCTGTGCTTTTTATCTCTACGTTAGGGGACTACGCTGAGACTTGTGTTTGAGAGGACTGCTCTCAGCATGATTTGAACATGAATCTTTTAAACATGAGTCCTCATCTGACACCAAACTATGTATTTAGTTTAGTTTATAAACTAATGATTAGTGCAAATCCTGAATGCATATTTGAGTGAGATGGTTTGTAGCTAAACAATCACAGGGAAGACTTTTTTTTGCCTCCTCAGAGCCAAGTCCAGTAAGGGCAAGTTTCTGTCTTATGTTTCTTTTCCTCATCCTCCTCTCCATCCCTTCACTAAGAGTGTTTTTTTTTTGCTTTCAGTTGTTTTACTTGAAATTCTATAACTGATTTTCTACCCATGTAGACTCTCAGCTTTGTTTCGGGTCCCTTAAGGAACTGACCAACAGTGACTATTCAGTGCCTGGAACAGCAGTCAGGTCAGAAATAGCACCTCACGGAATTTGCATTTTCTCAACATTTTCAGCCTCTAAGGAGTACCTCAAATTTTTTGCCAACTCATCTATGTAGTGTACAGAGTTTTCTTAAAAATTACATTTTGTCAGCAATTTTAGGTGTTCGATACAGCTTAAAAAGATGTCGGTGTATCTAACCCACTTTGCTGAAAATGGAAATCCCCTTTTTCTTGTTTCTTTAGAGCCTAACTAACTGTTATTCATACAGAGCTATGAATGAGTCCTCACCGAGTCCTCAACATTGAGCAGAGTCCTCAGCATTCTTAACTCAGTGAGGTTCTGTTCTGAGGTATGTATTTACTTGGCAACAAAGTCAAAGACACCGATTTTCCATTCTTTCATCATTCTACTTTCAATTTCACCCACTTCCAACCTAGCTGTGCGTGCGTGCTCAGTCGCTTCAGGTGTACCCGACTCTTGGTGACCCCATGGACTGTGGCCCACCAGGCTCCTCTGTCCATGGGTCTCTCCAAGCAAGAATATTGGAGTGGGTTGCCATGCCATCCTCCAGGGGATCTTCCCCACCCAGGGATCGAACTTGTGTCTCCTGTGTCTTCTACAGTAAAGGCAGATTCTTTACCTCTGAGTCATGGGGGAAGTCTCCAACCTAGTTACTTTACTATAATTTATGTACTTGAAATATTTTAACTATTTTTTGAAAAAAAAAAAAGCATACTGTGAATACATCTATGATACAAAACAAATATTTAAAAATACTTTTGTTTTTATCTGTTTATAGTTTATAGGGCATTGTTATATACAGTATGCTATTTTTGTTTTCTTCAAGATGTAGGCAGTGAGGGTGTTCTTATTTGGCCAAAAAATGATTCCCCAGGTGGTAATGCCTAAATCAGAATCCAGATTCTAAATCCTGGTCCAGGGCTCTTATGCTTGAGTAAGACAAACTGAATATTTTGAATATTTAGAAAGAACACAATAAATAAACTTCATCATACATTGCAAATCCCCTAAATTCAAGTTATCAGGGTATTCTCTAACTGAAGATAAGCATGTTGAAATTGATGTAAAGTCCACTTTCCCCAAAACATTTAATTCTAACTTCTGAAATACTTTCCTTATAATTGTTGAAGAATTTATTTCTGGCAAATCATTTCCTACTTTCCATTTAGATTAATAATTTACTATTTGATGGACACTTTATACAGAAATATTTTGTATATAATTGGCTCAATTAATTAAACTGATTGTAGATGAATTCATTTACCTGTTTAAATGTGAGATATTGCAAAAATTAAAAAAAAACTACAGAAAAGAACACAGCACAGGGAGAAAAGAGAGCTTATTTTCATTTTCAGAGTGACAGATAATTTTTCCACACTCTATTTAAAATTAGCACTACTTACAGCTTTATCTGCAAAGGTCTCTTCATAAAATGCCAGCATCAGAGCAAACTGTACCAGTACATATATCTTCAATAGCTGAGAGGCCGATGATGAGAAAGGAATTTCTTTCCCCTCGACCTAGGAAGATAGAAAAAAACCTTTCCATGATATTGCTCTATTGTCTCGCTCACTGAAATTCACACTAAGTGAAGAGGAGATATGAAAAAAAAATGAAAGATTTTGCTTTTTTTTTTAGACCCTTGAAACAACTCATGTTTATTACTTCAGATAGGAAAAAATGTAAAAATTAGGAGACTTGTTTCTCATTTAAGAAACATTATGAGTCTAATCTTGTCTGCTTTATATAGAGAAGTGTAAGAATTGATACTGATGATTAACATAAAAAATGAACATGTTATATGAAATATTAAAATATGTCCATGATTATACATCGAAGTATAGCAAAAGATGAAAATGGAAGGTGATTTGGAGTAGTGGAAATAATCTTGCTTCAAAGAGAAAAACTGTCGTATTGAAAACAACTTTCCCAGACTACAGTTTCCCAGAAACACTATATTCCTATCCTTATAATGCAGATTTAGGCATCAATATGGCTTTAAAATATTCACTTAGAATTATCTATTGAAAAAAAGGAAAATAATAAATGAGCCATAGCTGACTAGACTCCCTGGAGCTGAAATAAGCAAACTATTTTCACCTATATCAATTCAGAATGTTGTTCTGTAACTAGCTGTGAACATAACCAGGTGTCTGGGAAATTCCAACACAGCAGCTTTTGTAACTGCAAGAGAAAACATCTTTATTTAAATCGAGATTTTTGAAAAATAACATATTCAAATAAAACACATGATTTTCATTTCCTTGAAATACTGGCTAACTCTTATAATTATCTCTGAAATCAAGAGTAGCTTATTGTTTTTGCATTACTATTAATGACAGTTATCTTGATAAGCAATCAAAATATATACACTAAATGATGGAAAGAAATTCCTTTTTCATCAGAGGAATTCCATATTGAAACTGAATTTTTCATTTGGATTTCTATGTTTTACATCTCCACTTTGCTTAATGTTTTAGTTTTAACGGATTTCTGCATTTAATGCTACTACTCCACGATGGAATGAATAAAGTTGTGGTCTAATCCAATAACCGCATCATTTTGGTCTGGCTTTAGACCTTCAATTCTGGAGATCTCAATCTTTCATGGACAAATGAAGACTGGACAGAATCATCCAAAAGGCTCCCTCCATCTCTCTCATTCTAGGTTCTGTGATGGACCCACAAGTGTCTGTGTGGTTTCTGCAGTACACAAAGGCTCTCGGCTGTGGGTTTGAGCCAAGAAAACCAGTCTCTGGTGCTCTGCCCCAAACCATGCTCCCTAGGAAGAGGCAGCATCAGTCTGGGAGACGGCACCCCTCTTATTGGCCCCTAGGTGGTGTCCACTCATTAAGTTACACATTGCGTGACTGCATCTGCCTCAGGAAACATCTTTTTTCAGATTTGCATGAAGTCAGCATGAATTACAGGCTGGCTGAAGACCTGACAATAGGAAATTAATCTTTGCCATCGTTAAATTCATGAACACTATTTACCTCTGGGATTTCTTCAATCAGTCCAAGTCTGGGTTTACCTGGACTCCATCCTGGTCCTTTAAATATGACAGAAAACTTATTGAAGAACCCAGGCGTGGCCCAGAATGTAGTCCATATGTTAACTAAATGATGGAACTAGAAGAATAAAAATATAATTCATTTGAAATAAGGAAAACCTATAACAAAAAGGTTACATATGTTAAGTCATATGTTTTATTTTATTGTATAATGCAATTTATAAATTATTCTTTAATATATAGTTATATATAATTTGCTAATGATGATTAATATGCAATTGTGTTATAAATTGAAATTTATTCTATGCATTCTATATACCTTTATGCTTATATGTATTCTTATCAATATTTCTGAAACTCCACAAAATCTGAAATTTTAAAATATGGCAAAGGTTTAGAAAATCAACAAAGAATACAAAAATGAGTTCAGAGACTTTACTTCCAATGGTATTAACTAGCAGCATGTGCACTCAACAAGCCATGTTGAATGACATCTTTTCTAGACTTGCTAAACAGTTCTGAAAGTTGAACTAGAATCATATAAATATGCATATCCACTATATATTTTTAAAAGAATTTTATTTACTATATTGAATTATAGGTGAACATATCACATTAAGAAAAAAATTTCAGTGCCATTTCTGAGGGTAGATTTGTAAGTATTTTTCATATTCTGTAATAAGAAAAAAGTTTACTGAGTCAAAAGTTTACCTTGAGCCTTATAGCAGCAATTCACATTCTTTAAATAAAATACACTTGATAGGTATAAAGTATGCAAATGCATGACAAGTACTCATGATAATTAGCTATATATACCACACATGTTATAATAATACATCATAGAATTAAAAATAGTCCTAGATATCGGGCATCAGCTATAAACTCTAAAAATGAGTTCTGTTATAAGTGTAGTAATAAATTAATGCAGAAAGAAGTTTTGGTTCTATCAGACTTTGTGATCTCATGTGTATTTTCATGATCTCTTACAGAATTTAAACTGCTAACATTATAAAAATGGCTTTTAAAATTACTTGAAATATTACAATAAGGAATCTAAAGCAATTAAGGAACAATGCAGGATTTAGTTGAGGCTTTGTAATAAAATAATAATAATACAGAAAATTAATGGCATGACACACATTAATACACTTACCTGTTTTGCTATTTTAAAAATTGACTGCAATTGTATTATTATCATTCTAGACACAAGCCGTGAGAAATACATGGTAATGTTTTTAAATAAGGAGCACTTTCTCACTTATTTCTTTGCCAACGGCCTGAAATTCCTGGACCCCAAAGGAAAGCAAAATGAATGATCTACACTTAAAAATAAAGGAGGAAAAAAGAAGCCCTCTCTATCTAACAGGGGCCATTCTAAGTTGCTTTTGAATCCTCTGATGGGAAGGTGAGAAAATTAGCTAAATATAGAGCAATACAAGTGAAAGTAGATATGCAATTTTGTAAGTTGAGGAACACCTAATTATTACAATTTCCTGATTTGATTTCTGACAATTTCTGACAATATAAGGGAGTATGAGAAGACTAAGCCTTAGAGACAGTTCTGACAATTATTATGCTAAAGGAAATTTTATTTGAGGGCAGAAGCCTGGATTATTGAACACAGATTCAGCAGCAGCCCATAAAGACCTGTGATTGTCTGAATATTGTGTCCTCAAAACCTAATCATCCAATTCCTTGTGCAGCTCATGCCATGCAGTTTTCAACCTCTTATTGTATCTCGAATAAGAGCCCCTTTTCCTCCATATGTACACTCCCCAAGTCTTGCTAGTTAAAGGATCACCATCAACCAGTAGTGTCTGCATCTCCTGGGAGCTTGTTAGAAACACAGGGTCTTGGATGGAATTCAGATCTACTGAACCCATCCTTTAATCAGATCCTCCCATGATTCATATGCACATTAGGTTTGAAAGGCTCTCTCGTAGAGGACAGAGACTAAGTTGTATTTCCTTTTTAATTTCTACATTATGAAGAGAAGACCACACCCAAAGAAGAAGTGGATCTAAGTCTATTATCTCAAAACTTGAATTCAGTTCTATAAAGAAAGTACCTAGAAATATTTCTTAAAAGTTACCTGGAAATATTTGCTAATATCTTCCTGAAAAAAAAAAAAATCTATCACATTCTTAGTAGCATCTAAGAGTGAGAAAGTGAGAGAGACAAAAAATACAATTAGTTGAGAAGAAAGAAGAGAAATAATCAACTTTTCTCTTCTGAATGGTGACATAAAAATGCCTTTCATTTGAAAGGTGAAGTCAATTTATGACAGCCTTTTCCATAAAATTGAGTTAATCAAGTTTGGAACTGGGCCTTCAACCCACCCACTCTACTTCTAGGTTTGAATCTGACAAACTGTGAATAGTAGGAGGAATTATTTAAATCCTGGAAATCTGTTTTATCCACCAAAAAACAAAACAAAACAACAACAACAAAAAACTGAGGCTAACAGAAGATATGAGGGATAACAGAAGATATGAAAGAGATGGGAATACCAGGCCACCTGATCTGCCTCTTGAGAAACCTGTATACAGGTCAGGAAGCAACAGTTAGAACTGGACATGGAACAACAGACTAGTTCCAAAGAGGAAAAGGAGTACATCAAGGCTGTATATTGTCACCCTGCTTATTTAACTTATATGCAGAGTACATCATGAGAAACCCTGGGCTGGAAGAAGCACAAGCTGGAATCAAGATTGCCGGGAAAAATATCAATAACCTCAGGTATGCAGATGACACCACCCTTATGGCAGAAAGTGAAGAAGAACTAAAGAGCCTCTTGATGAAAGTGAAAGTGGAGAGTGAAAAAGTTGGCTTAAAGCTCAACATTCAGAAAACTAAGATCATGGCATCTGGTCCCATCACTTCATGGGAAATAGATGGGAAACAATGGAAACAATGACAGACTTTATTTTGGGAGGGCTCCAAAATCATTGCAGATGGTGATTGCGGCCATGAAATTAAAAGACACTTACTCCTTGGAAGGAAGGTTCTGACCAACCTACACAGCATATTAAAAAGCAGAGACATCACTGCGCAAACAAAGATCCGTCTAGTCAAGGCTATGGTTTTTCCAGTGGTCATGTATGGATGTGAGAGTTCGACTATAAAGAAAGCTGAGCGCTAAAGAATTGATGATTTTGAACTGTGGTGTTGGAGAAGACTCTTGAGAGTCCCTTGGACTGCAAGGAGATCCAACCATTCCATCCTAAAAGAAATCAGTCCTGAATATTCATTGGAAAGACTGATGCTGAAGCTCAAACTCCAATACTTTGGCCTCCTCATGTGAAGAACTGACTCATTTGAAAAGACCCTGATGCTGGGAAAGATTGAAGGCAGGAGGAGAAGGTGACGACGGAGGATGAGATGGTTGGATGGCATCACCGACTCAATGGACATGAGTCTGTGTAAACTCTGGTAGTTGGTGATGGACAGGGAGACCTGGCGTGCTGCAGTCCATGGGGTCGCAAAGAGTCAGACACAACTGAATGACTGAACTGATCTAAACAGAAGATAAACCTTAATAAGCTTTAACAATGGTTAAATATTTGTGCTGTTAGTAATGCCCTGCATATAGTCAAAGCCCAATAAATGTCAATTTTCTTACTTTAACTTTAAAAACTTTGAGGAAGTAGGTTTGTAAAGCAGACCTAACATGAACCTGCACTTTCTCCCTTTCTAAATGCTGTATATCCAGTCCCCTGGACAGAGCTGTCATTGACTGACCTCTTCAGGTTTTCAAGTATTCTTATCTTTTTCTCATTTATTAGTCCTGACCCCAGGGAGTGTTTGCGGTGGTCTGCTGCTGACGGATCAGAGCTTCACAGACATTCCTCATCTCTCTAGTGCCAGCCATTGAGACCAGCGAACAACCAATACCACATGTCTGACAGAAAACTGGTCCAGGGCAAAGAGTCTTAGCAGGTGAGGTAATGTGCAGACCTAACCCACCCATAATAGCTCTTGACACCTCAGTCCAAGAAGAGGAGGGCAAAGGCCTCACCTTGAATTTCTAACCAGAGTCATGTAGCCTTGAAGCAAATATTCTTCTTACTCTGGGATCAGCCTTAATTATACATTTTACTACCACTCCTTCTGAATACACGAATATATTTCAGGTCTATTCTGAGAGGTATGTTTCTAAAGAACTATTTCTTTTAATTCTAGGTAACAGACATCTTTAAAAATTGTGGCAATGAATTGTTTTCAAATTTATTCGGCCTAATTTGATTCAAGTCTTGGAGTGCCAGAGTTATTTTCAAATTCTTCTACAGCTAAAGTAATTTGTCTTTCAGGTCGATGTAATGTACTTTTACCTTTAAGTAACTAAATTTTCTTTCAAATATAAAATTTATAAGAAGATGTAATCAATTCAGAAAGAATAAAATTAATAACATTACCTGCACCTTGAAAGGTTCAAATGTATTAATGGGATGTGTTAGACCATATACAACTTTTTCATTTTCTGCCTCAAATGTCCCTGGAAGACAAATAATAATGATATGATCTTTGACTTTCTGTGAATTAAGGAGTTAATTTAATTTTTTAAATGCTTGTACTTTTTACTTACCAAAAATTCTATCCCATATAATAAGAGTTCCAGCAAAATTTTTGTCTATACAATAACGGTTTCTGCCTGTGAGACAAAATATTAAGGTTTTTTCTAAAAAAAGGAAGTTATACTTTTGAAACAATGATATTCCTAAAATATCTTTTCACTGACAACCCTAGATTCTATGAAGTGTGTACTCCAGCGTCTGGTTAACTCTTTTTCCCACTACATCTGAGGAGATCTAAGCAAAGACGAAAACCTAAAAGCCAGACATATAAAGGTTTTTTGGTTGTTTTGTTTGCTTTTTTTCCTCCAATCCTTGCTTTGAAGATGAGGTTTGTCCAGCTACAAAAGAAGAAGCAAATGCCTATTTATAAAATAAGTGGTGACTAGGTTGGGTAATTGTGATGAAATGATACAAAGTAATATCATTTTTTTAAGAAATGAAGAAGAAAAGATCAAATTTCCTCACCGTGATGAACTCTATGATGGCTAGGAGTATTAAGAATCAGTTCCAAAGGACCAAGGTTATCGATGACCTTTTTAAAATAAAAGGAACATAGTTATTATTAAATTATATGTAATATTTAAGTACTCACATTAAAATTCCACATGGGTTATAAAATGTTGCAATTTTCAGAGTCAGAAGAAATTTCTCTATCTTCTATTGTTTACATAAAGATAGCAATAAGCTCATCATATATTCAAAGAGACAATACAGCATAGTAGTGAGGTTAAGAGCTTGATTGCCTCAGTTCAGTTCCTGAATCCTCTATTTATTATTATGTGGTACCGGGGAAATTACTTAAAGTTTTTCTAACTCAGTTTCCTTACCTTTAAAATGGGAATAATAATAGTACCTGGCTTCCCTGGTGGCTCAGACAGTAAAGAATCTGTCTGCAATGCAGGAGAGCCAGCTTTGATCCCTGGGTTGGGAAGATCTTCAGGGGGAGCGAAATGGCAACCCACCCCAATATTCTTGCCTGAATTCCACGGGCAGAGGAGCCTAGCAGGCTACAGTCCGTGGGGTCACAAAGAGTGGGACACAGAACTAACACTTCCACTTTAGTAACCACATAATAGTGTTCTGAGGATTACAAATGCTACTATTGCCAAGGCACGCTTTCAGGTTTTATGTCTTTTATGCTATTCATATCAACTATTCTTTGTTGACTAATAATAACAAAGCATAACCAGGGGAAAGAAAACCAAGTATTACATTCATTTTCTGGAGTTTTCACCAAATAATCAGTCATGTAGCAACTTACTATTGCAGTCGCAAGGGTGGTCCTTGCTTATTCAAGTAGATGCCTAAATGTTCTCTGACTGTAGACGCCCCATTTTGCAGTCCATTTTTGAGGCATATTTCAAAGTCAAATATGTAAAGGGGCCTTTTTTTTAAATTAAAGACTCTGAAATTTGGTCTAGAATTCTCTAATGTTCTCTCCCAACATTTCTCAGTAAGAATCCCTTGTGCCAGAGTCTTCAAGAAATGTAGAAACCAGATAAGTAGCATTAAAAAGAGCAGGCCATATATAAAACATTTGTTATGGTATATGATTAATATTAAACAATGTGGCAACTCTTTTAATCTCGATCACATTATTCTTTCTTCCATCAATGATGGGAGATAACAGTCTTTTACTTTTCTTTAATCATAATCTAAATGATCTGTTAGAATCTACATATTACAAAATCAGTACACTGTAATGATATTTTAAGAGGTTGCTCACCTCCAAAGTTAATGTCCCTTTAAAGGATACCTTAATATAAGGAATAAAGTAACATGTTAAATACTTCTTAAGGGGAAAAAACATCACTGACAATAATGACACTGACATAGATTTGGCAACAAGTCAATGGTAGAAGGAAAAAATAGGGAAATGGGACTGCTCCAAACACAAAGATATTTAAGATACATAACACCCAAATGTATTGTGGGGAATCCTGTTTAGATAACAAACCAAATATAAAGTATATTTTATAGGCAAGGAGAGAAAATTGATTATAAACATGGTATGACATAATAAAAATACTTTTATTAAGAGTTACGATGTCAATGTCACTACATAAGAAAATGTAGTTGCTTTCTGAGTTGTATAACTAAAGTATACATGACATGAAATCTAGGTTTTGCTGCATTGTATTTGGCAATTAGAAGGAAAAAAATAACTAATGAAAATGCATCAAAATCATTGTTTTTATTGAAATATAGTTGATTCACAATGTTGTGTTAGTTTCAGGCGTACAGCAAAGTGATTCAGGTAGACATATCCTTTTTCATATTCTTTTCCACTATAGGTTAATATACGATATCATAATGATTTTTAAATTGAAGTGATAGAGCTATGAAGATTCCATGTATTATTCTCTCTCATTTTCTGAATGCTTGAAAATTTTTAATAAGAGAAATTACTACTCTGGTATTATACAGTCATGCTCATTTAACCAGTTGAAAATATTAATAGATCCCTACAGTTCCAAACAAAACTTCTAGATTATAACTCTTTGTGTAGCAGAGTTTAATCACATTTTGGCAACCTCTGATACTGAAACATCCAATTTACAATTTAAAATTGCAAATGTGGACAGTCGCAGCAGCCACACAACCCTCAGCTTGTGGGGTTCTGAAGGTTCCTAATGTAGAAGAAACAGCAGCACTGCCTCAACGATGCCGCAACTCTCCATGTGGCAGGTGCAACCAACATCTCCTTATGAGACTCACTGTTTACACACCTGAAAGACACAATCCTTGCCCCGTACCCTGCTGACCAGCTTCTAAGGGCTTCTTGGTTTCCATTACGGAACAGACATGCAAAGAATACAAATGTTTGCAATGCAAAGGATGTATAATATTATGTAGTGTATGTTGATTTAGGCTCCTCTCTCTCTTCTTGTCTCTCTCTTCTAATCTATAGTTCTAGTGTCATTTTCCAAGTTATTTCCATAAGAAATGTATTATGAGGTCCAAACAACAGACTTTTTGGTTGATTCATAGACCAGAACTCATTTATATATGAAAAACTCTGTAATTTTTAGTTTCAGGAGTTCAAAATATTGTGGATATATAGCCCTTATATCAGACCACAGTTCTATGAAATAAGGTGCAAAAATATTATCCTACAAATGCATTATTAATGACCAGGAATTGGAAGGGGAGTTAGTGGAAACAACCCTGGATTTTATTGGACTCCATTGCTTTGTACTTGATGGAAAAATATTTGTTGAGAAGAAGAATGGTGATGGATAGAGAACAAAAAAGTGGGATTTCTCAGCAGTCGGGACATTGAAATCTGATGCTTTGCACAGGCCCTGTATCTCTGGCAGAGAACCAGATGGGAAAGGAGAAAAGCATTTCTCCTTGTTTGTCTCTTTGGTGGCTAACATATGTTACAGAAACAGACAACAAAAGGGGGTGGAGGAGGCCACACTACCCGGCTTCTGCTACCCAGATGCATTTCTGATCCCTGGTCCTGGTGCGTGCGCAGCCACGTTTAAATCCACACAAATGGCGAGTGAGCTCACATGATGAGAGCCTTGGCTGAGGGCACTGTTTTTTTTTAATGTCAAGCACTTTTCCTCAAAGAAAATCTTTTGCTTCTGCAGGCTAAAGCATGGTGATATCAATACTGAAAGCGAGTTTTTTTGTTGTTTTTTTTTTTAAGTAAAATGCCAAGTACAACACAGGCAACCACAGTCAAATTTCCTGGTAGTTCCTATGAGTACCTTGGAGCCGGGGAAGACCACCTCGGTGTGGGAGATGATTCATCATTCAGACAGCCCAGTCACATCCTCTCCTGAAAAAAACCCTTCTGATTCAAAGTCATGGAGAAGTCATTAATAATTAATTAGGACTGAGTGTTAACAACTTAATTATCGCCCACTTCTGCAAATTCAGTCGTTTAGCAATTCAACTATGTCCAGCTTTGAATCACTTCCTGATAATATGTTATTGTGAAAATAATTGGAGCTCTTCTCATTTTTTAGAAGTTATTTATCTTGTCTTTTTAGATGTAGATGAGTTAATTTAAATTATGAAATTTTAGACCATATAGAGGACTTAAAAATAAGATAGTACAAGACTGTATTATCACAAAGCATAAAACTGAAGCTCAGGGAAGCTAAATTACTAGTCCAAGTTTAAATGTCTTGGAAGGAGCCCTAAAGTCTTCTCAGTTTCAACTCTAATCCTTCTATTGCTCTCTCATGTTGCTTTTAAAAGATACAGCACTTTTCCCATCAAATAAAAGTAATCTACATTTTTAGAACTTTACTGGGAAATGCTAACTAAATGCTTTCTGACTACATTTCAAAATGAAATCCAGGTATTTATAAAGAGCCCAGGAATTTCAGCTTCTAAATTGTGCTTATGGTTGTTTTGCTGCTGCTAAGTCGCTTCAGTCGTGTCCGACTCTGTGCAACCCCAGAGACAACAGCCCACCAGGCTCCCCCATCCCTGGGATTCTCCAGTTGTTTTAGGCACTTCTAAAGTTTCTTAGATCTCTGAAACAATGGTCTACGTTTTGTAGCTGCAGTTTGCTGTCAGGGTTTTTTATAAGCCGAGGGCCATGGATGCCTAGAAAGGCCATGTATGGGCTTCAGAAGGCCAAGAACACCCTCAAGTGTCTTACCAGATTTTATGAGTATGTGACTATTGGTATTTTTCTTGGGGAAACTATCACTTTCATAGTATACTCAAAGGGATCCTTTAGTCCCCAGAGGTTAAGAATCAATGTCTTAAACAGACAGCTTTAGATTATATCCTTTGCCTTCCTTATTTATATTGTGCTTTTAGTTTCAATATTATAAAACTTGGATGCTAATTTCCCATCCAATCTTCAAAGATAGTAACTTTAATATTTTTCTGCCTATTTCTTGAAATCATTGTTTTCCAACAAGATTATTTTTTAAGCTGTTTTACTTGTTTCATAATAAACTATTAAAAATGAATAAATAATAAAAGTAACGATTTTATAAGTTCCATCCATTCTATCAATCGGAGAAGGCAATGGCACCCCACTCCAGTACTCTTGCCTGGAAAATCCCATGGATGGAGGAGCCTGGTAGGCTGCAGTCCATGGGGTCGCTGAGGGTCGGACACGACTGAGTGACTTCACTTTCACTTTTCACTTTCATACATTGGAGAAGGAAATGGCAACCCACTCCAGTGTTCTTGCCTGGAGAATCCCAGGGACGGGGGAGCCTGCTAGGCTGCCATATATGGGGTCGCACAGAGTCGAATACGACTGAAGCGACTTAGCAGCAGCAGCAGCATTCTATCAATTAACATTTACCCAGCAGAAGTACTCTGGACTGGATTTGTTGAACTGGTCACAAACTCCTTATTTTTCTACCTGCAATTTATGGTGGGTGTAGAAACGAGTTAAATGTAAAAGTAAGAGAACAGGGGCCATGAGTTTCATCATATCATTTCCCTTCATCAAAAATAAAACAAACTTAAATGAAAGTATCTTCATAATGAACAAAAGTCCAAACATCTGGAATTCAAAGCTGTTCACAGTTCTTCCTCAACACCTTCATGTTCCATTCTGATCCACAGCAATCATGTTCCACCTCCAGTGTGTTAGTCGCTCAGTCATGTCTGACTCTGTGAGACCCCATGGACCCAGGGATCTCTGTGAGACCCAGGGATCGAATCCGGGTCTCTTGCATTGAAGGTAGGTTCTTTACTGTCTGAGCCTCCAGGAAAACCTTTACCTCCAAGACCTACCTACATTTTCCAAGCACTCTTTTTTATTTTTCCAAAGGGAATTTCATTTTCCTCTTTCTGAATACACATCAAGAGATTACTACTTTTATGTCCGGTTGTCCTATGTTCTAGTTATTTGTATTCATTTCCTATATATTCCAGAAGTTCTGTGAAGACAGAAACTGGACCTCTCCCTTTTCGAATTTTTTCACAGTACATAACAGTAGTGCCTTACACATCGTGGTTGCTCAGCAGGGTTGTACTGGGGAGATAAATCTGCCTCCACACTGTTTCATTTAGGTGGGGGTGACTCTTCTTAAAAGGGGGTGATTATGCTCCCAAGGGATGTGTGGCAATGTCTGGAGATACACTTGACTGTCTCAACTGGGGAAATAGTATTGTATCTAGTGATTAGTGCACTTCATGGGCTTTGCAGGTGGTGCAGTGGTAAAGAACCCATCTGCCAATGCACGAGACAGACTCAGGAAGAAATGGCAACACACTCCAGGATTCTTGCCTGGAGAATCCCATAGACAGAGGAACCTGGTAGGCTACAGTCCATGGGGTCCCAAAGAGTCAGATATGACTGAGCACACACACACACATACACACGCGATGGGTTTTAGTGCTGCTAAACATCCCAGAGGGCACAGTCCCCCAAAATAAAAGGTATCTGGTCCAAAATGTCAATAGTTTAAGGCTGAGAACCTCTACACCATGGGTGTCTTTCTGAGCTCCAGTCTTGTGTAGTTCAGAAGGGAAGCTCTATATAATTTCCACCTTCTAATTGGGAGATCAGAAGGGAAGAGGTACATTAAGGAATGAGTCTGGTAGTCACTCCCAAGGGTGGAGGCAAAAAATAAGTCTAAAGTGTCCTCAGAGAGTAAAGCCAGGGAAGTGAGTCCAAACATAATGTTCATTCTGGTGAGGTCAAAAATTAAGATACATAACTAAAATAAAGGGGCTAAAAACAACAACAAAAAGAAATACAAAATCACAGGGTAGATGATGGGATGGTTGAATTATGGTAACCATTGGCAGGTGACTTTCTTGAATTATCTTTATGCTCTCTTAGAACAGGTTTGTCTGGACTTCAGTTTTAATGAAAAGAATTAGAAACAGAAAATACAGTTTCCTTGTCATCAAGTGCTTTGAAATTTTTTGAGAATTCTCATAATACCTCCCACGCTGTCTCATCCACCCTCCAGTTGCACTCCGAGTAAGCTGAATAGATTAGAGGCCTAAAAAATGATGAAATTTCCATAGTATGTGGGTTACCAAACAAATAATTTTGCTTTGTAAACTGATAAGCTAAGCAAACTAAGTACATGTGGTAAATTAAATATTTAACTGTTTACTATGAACTGGCTGCAATTAATTCTTTCCATGATATACTTCTCAGAAGTTTCTCTCATTACTATACATTACATGAAAAACGTATCTCCTTTTGAAATAGAAAAATCACTTAGACTTGAACTCTAAAAGCACTAAAATAAATGTTCGAAATTAGTGTCTTGTCTAAAATTATTTCTTATAAAAATAACAGTCCATTTAATACATTTCTTAATTAATTTCACTGACTCTTCTGATTCTTAAATCTTGGTTAGATTTTTATAATTAAGCGTACAGAAATAATTAATGGTTGCTCAAGTTGGATGACAAGACTTCCTTTCAACAAAAGTAATTAATTCAAAAAAAAAAAAAAAAGTAATTAATTCAAGAGAAAAGTATTTCATTTGTCCATATTGCTTAGAAAATTGACCCCTCTCAGCTCACTCTGACTTTTGAGGTTAGGGAAGATAACTTTCTAAATCTAATTTTTAAAACTCTTAATTCTATTTTTTTTCCAATTTTAGAATATGAGAATATCATATTGCATTTCTACCATGCAGTTTTTCTGTCTGCAAACTGGCACTAAAATGCTGAAACATATTATTAAAAGGTAATAGATATACTTTTAACAACTTACTTTTTAGGAAGAAGGCATGAGTTTATAGTTATTTGTAAAGTTCTTTGCAAATAAGAGATGCACAAATATCCATGCTTCCTGTCTGAGAGGAAAAAATTATAATAGGGAAAATGTGTCCTAAAAAGCATGTGTTTTACAGAATTCTCATTATAAAAATGAATGTGTTAACAATATGATAAATGCTGAGGAGCGACTGGGTTGAGGGTGAAGTGAAATAAAATCTCCACAGTAGAAAAATACCTGCATTCAGATGAGCGTAGGTTACAGTGACGACATTGAGTCTAACTCGCCAAGACTTCTCCTTACAGCATCGTACATGATTGATGTTCCAGAGGGACCCATACCACTGAGGGGCTCTGAGTTTTACTGCATCAGTATTTAAGGGAAAAACTAAGCCAGCTTCTAATACATTTATCATCTGATATAAGAATTATTGTCATATTATATTTAACTGAGAAATAAATGTGTGAAGTGCAGTCTAAAAATGGCAAAACTTTTCAGGTTAATTAGTGGCAAGATTCAGTGCAAATCTGAATTAAATAAGAGACTAATAGTTTACTATGATTATTTGCCTTTTTTCTATCCAATTTTCTTTCATTCTTTCTTCCTTTCTTCCCCTCTCTATTTTTCACTTTATCCTTTTTTCTTTCAGCTATCTATCCACGGGTGTTTTTGTATAAAAGAATGTGATGAATCTCTTATTTGGAAAGATCTTTACAATTATCTATAGGCTTACCCATATCTTTCTGAAAAGCAATTGGTTATAAATATTTCTATGACATTTCAATAATATATTCCAGTATATTAGTCCCACTTACAGATTACACATGTGAAGGGCAAAATTATTAATGCATATACATAGATATATTCCTATTAAGGATATTTATTATATGCACTAAACATTAAATCCAAAGTCAAATGTCAATCAACAATTTTAGTTACCAAACTACTGATAAGGGTTTTATATTAGTGTTGGAAATAATCTGTTTCAGCAGATTAAAACCTGCATTTATAGGTCATTATCGAAGACATTTATAGGTCATTATCGAAGTCATTTATAGGTCATTATCGAAGTCTACTATTAAAAGCTACTTACAAATAATCAGAGCAAGAAGTCTCTTGTCAGCAATTCCATTCATTCTGTAAACTTTTATAGCATTTCTATGAAGTATGCTAGGTTTTAGAAGTAAAAAGAAATAAAGTACTTCCCACAGGAAGCATATTACAGGTACTTCCCATAGGAAGCTTATTTACAGTCCATTTCTTCAATGGAAATGTACAGTTATTTCAGAAATAAAATTTTTCCAAAAAGTTATCTATCTCATAAAATTTTGAGTTTTGGGGGAAAGGATGAGAAAAATCAGTCTTTTTGTTTGTCATCAATTGCAATGCCCGATACAGATATTATATTTGAGCTTATCATCAATTTGAATGTATAACTGGCACAAAAAGTATTTAATAAGAAGCAGATTGAGTTCCTTTTCCAGGTCTCAAGCTGAAAATCACCTTTAGTAAAGATTTATGCTTTTATTTAGTTTCCCTTAGTTCAACTTTGCAAATAGTCCCATTGCTTATTGCTGGAAAACACTGTAGAGAATTCTCCCTTGTTCATGAACTTCATCTGATTAGATGGAAATTAAAATAACCTATGTGGGTTTCATTTATTAAATAGACATTTACTGAGGGTGTATTTTATGGAAAGCACCATGTTAAGATCTTTTAAAAGGTCACACAAAAAACAACAGAAATTAATACAATTTAGTAGCAGGTAAATTAACTATTGATGTAGAGGAAGTGTAAATGACAATGTTAGATTTTATTATTGCATAAATATATATATATAGTCATATGTTTTCACTCTCAAGAAAATCTGTAGCAACTCCCCATAGAACAAAGGATAAAATACATAAACACTACAAGTCAACATATTAAAATAACTTTAATTCTTGATCTGAATTAGTTGATCTTTAAAGACTCATTGTTTTCCTTAGGAAAATTTAATCAATTTGCATATTAATGGATAAATTTATATTGTAGAGCACCTGGTGGTGAAATGTAAAAATAAAATCTTAATTACACCCTCCACTAGATCTGTTGTGTTAATTCAAGACAACACATTCAAGTATTTAGACAGATGGCAGTGGAGGTCATACTAGCCTCTGATTTCTCTACAGGGAAGCAAGAGAGAGCAGAGCTCTTAGGATCTATGCTTGTCTGCCTAACTTCACACTTTGAAATCCTCGACAAATGCTGATTTATTCACAGCCAAATGTTTTCCTATCTGATTAGGCAGTTTTCTACTTCAGTAAGCATGTAATATGGAGGTAGCCGAATTTCCACACTAAAGAGTGAAAAAAAAATATTTATAGTTTGGAAATAAAACAATCTGGAGGAATCAGGACTGTTGGGATCATAAAGAGCTTCATAGGGAGTAAATTTTTTGACGAATCCATACTGTAGGGTTAAAGAGTTAAAAGCTTAGTTTTAAGAAGAATGAGACTAGGCTATGTTTATACAATAAACAATGGTTTTAAAGGACCACATTTATAATAAATTAGCTTGAAGGCTGATTCCTATCGCTTACGATTGTATTATTTCTCAAACAATAGGACAAGAGATGGATAAGTTAGCATTGTATTTTAATTCATCTCAGTTTACATTTTGATTATGACTTTTAACTTTTCCTTAAAAAAAATGAATGTAAGTAGCTGCTGAAAGTGTTCCGTCAAAGGGACGTGGGTTTCAAGTGACCTTTTTTTAACAACACCAATTAATTTGACATGGGGAAAATGAAAAATATTCATAAGCACAACTATATAAAACTTCATTCTCATGTAACATCATTTTATATTTACAATTTGGGCACTCAGTGAGAAAAGAAACCATGTAATTAGTACTAGTAGTAGTAGTAACCCAATGTTAAAAGAAAATAACTGATAAACTGAGAGGTTAGGTAAATGTTTCACTCATTCTAAGACTCAGTACATTGTGACTGCCATGATCATATTCCCAATGTCAGTGTCACTTTGACATTCATTAATCAACAAATATCAGTGATTACCAACCTTGTACCTGGCCCTAAGCGTTAGATGCTTTCATAATACAATGGAAAAACAAAGAGGAATAAAATATTGTCCTTGTCTTCAAGAAGTTTACTGTCAGTTCCTACAGTCTTTGTGCTCAAAAGTCATCACATCAATGTTCAATCTAATCTCTAAAGGTCTTGTTCAAAATGAAGTTTTCCTACACTAACTCTCCAAAGACTTAGACTCTGGAGTTCTTAGAAGGGGACCATGATTCCACATCTTAAATAAGCACAAATAATTCTCATGCATGTGGGTGATGCACGACAGTTACACTAGATTCTATTTGCTCTGTCTCACCAATTCCAATAGGTAGTTTAGTATTTTTTTGCTCTATAATTGCCATTCATTGAAAACATATTATTTTCCAGACTACGTACTTAACACATGCTATTTCATTAATCCTAATAACATTCCTATAGGATAGATAAGTCTATTTTCACTTAACAGATTTGGAAACAAGGTCAGAGATTTTAAATAACTTTACTAAATATCTATACCCAACCCTTCAACAAAGGGTATAGAACTACTATTAAGTAGGTACTTTTAGATTCTGGGATCACACTAGTGAAGAAGTTGTTTAAACCTCTAATAGAGGATAGACTTCTCTTTGACTATAAAATCTATATTCTTAGCCATTAAGTTTATTACTCTCTTTCACCTGAAATGTCTTCCTCTTCAGTTCTGGTAATAGGGTCCTATCTCATGTCTTGTGTCTGAAGGCCTCCATTTAATTCCAGCCCTAAACAGATACTTTTTCAATGATGATACATGAATTTTTAAATAGTCTATTGACAATCTTCAGGAAATTCAATAAAAGTCTTAAAACTTCACCAAGTTTTTCCTTTGGGAAAGATTCACCAGAATCCAACAGTTTCTGGAAGGAGGCTGTGATTCTCAAAATGTTAATAATAAGGGGTACCAAATCAGGTCAGAAAATTGGAATCACTCTTTGGCCCTAGAATAGGTAATTAAGAAATGTTTTTAAATATATGAACTTCAAAGAGATTTATATATTCAATACATGTGGAAAACACTATTAATACATACATGAATAAGCAGGATGAGAGTGAATTATCTTAAAAGGTAACTAGAACAGAACAAAAGATTCTTTCTAAAGAGAACATGCATAGAACTTAAAGATTGGCTACAAGAGAGATCAAGGAGTAAAAGGTGACACCAAGATTTCATCTTGACACTGTCTTCAAGGGACAATGGAAGCAAAAAGCACAGATGATCTGAGGTGGGAGGAGCTGTAATGAACCATGTTTCAGACCTGTTGACTCAGAGTGGTATTAAACATCCCTATCAATAAGTTATATCAAACATTAGAAACATTGATTTGAAACCCACAATAAAATTTGTACTAGAGCTACAAAGTATGCAATTACTTACAGAGAACATAAAAATGGTGAAGTAAATTAAATTCTAAGAAGAAAGAATACTGAGAGAAGAAAAGAGATTTGGAACCAGAAGTTCAGCAAGAAGTTAAACAGAGTAAGGGAGTAAGGAGAGCACAAGTGCTGAGAAATATCTCAACTTATTCAAGAACAAAAGGTTTATTATATTAGGTACTATTGGAATAAGCATTAGGTAGAAAAATAGCGTGATTTTTGTTAAAGTAAGCATTTTTCAAAAGCATACATTTTGAAATACAACTTACTTCTCCAAAATTCCTTAAAATTCCAAAAGATAAGGAATCACTACTCTCAAAAATTCACATTCTATTAGGGGAGATATGGAATAAGTATATTCTCCTTATAAATATAAATATGTACACACCATATATCTACTAATATCTAAACTAATAATTATTATCAATGTTACAACTAGCTATTTAAGTACCGTTACTTATTTTTATTCAGTTTTATATGTATATATTTATATAATATATGAACATATACATGTAAACAGATGTTCTCGCAAGAGATTAGGGACATTTGGTGCCATCAAAGAACTCAGACAATAATTGGAGAAACAGAGCTAAGCAATAAATGTACCACAGTGGTATAAGAATTAAACCACCATTATTAATTGAATGCTTCCTATGTGCAGGACCTGATAAGTCATCTCATTTATGCCACCCAACAGAGCCCATGCTCTTAATCATTAGCTGTCAATATGGAAACGGATTAAAAAAAACATACACAGGGGTACTGTCAAGAAAAGTGCACTTAACATTAAGAGGTGAAAAAGAGATATTTCAGAGTAACTGGTAATTGAGCTGCATCGTGGAGAACGTTTGGAAAAAGGCAAAGAGAGAGCCTGTGCAAGTACAGAGGGAAAAAATGTGTTCAATGTGGTTAGGGAGCAAAAACCCATGTATTCAGCTGATTCGGCTAACTAATGGGATGGGATTGGAGAGGTAAGTAGGGTCATATTATATGGTTGCTGAAACTTGTAGATGTATTTAAGGTGTTTGATTTTATTTTGGAGGCAGTCGAGAATCATTTATTATGAAAATGTCTGTTGTTAATGTTGGCTGTGTCCTGATATTATTTGGGTTCTAAAAAGATCATCACAGTTGTATACAAGTATATAGGAGAGAAAGGAATCTGTATGAATAAAGGAAAAAAAAAAAACAGAATTTTGTTGTAACTAATTTGTATGCAGGTCAGGAAGCAACAGTTAGAACTGGACATGGAACAACACAGTGGTTCCAAATAGGAAAAGGAGTACGTCAAGGCTGTATATTGTCACCCTGCTTATTTAACTTATATGCAGAGTACATCATGAGAAACGCTGGACTGGAAGAAACACAAGCTGGAATCAAGATTGCTGGGAGAAATATCAATAACCTCAGATATGCAGATGACACCACCCTTATGGCAGAAAGTGAAGAGGAACTAAAAAGCCTCTTGATGAAAGTGAAAGTGGAGGGTGAAAAAGTTGGCTTAAAGCTCAGCATTCAGATGGACGTGAGTCTGAGTGAACTCCGGGAGTTGGTGATGGACAGGGAGGCCTGGCGTGCTGCGATTCATGGGGTCACAAAGAGTCGGACACGACTGAGTGACTTCACTTTCACTTTTCACTTGCATGCATTGGAAAAGGAAATGGCAACCCACTCCAGTGTTCTTGCCTGGAGAATCCCAGGGAAGGGGGAGCCTGGTGGGCTGCTGTCTATGGGGTCGCACAGAGTCGGACACGACTGAAGTGACTTAACAGCAGCAACATAAACTATCTTTCATAATTGTCACAACAATGCTATGTATTTTTATTATTTTTCTTTTACATATGAAGAAACTGAAGCACAGAAAGGTAAACGGTTCAAATTTGCAGTGATGATTCACAATAAACAAAATATGGAAACAACCCAAATGTACATGGACATTTGAATGGATAAAGAAGATGTAATACATATATATAATGGAATGCTACTTATCCATAAAAAATTTCATTTGCAGAAACAGAATTTAAATGCAATTAGGATAACTAAGACTTAGACAAAGATAGTCCTAATAGGTGACAATTTCAGCAAAGAAACAATTCTAAAGCTTAAAGCATAGTATCTGATGTGAGAAATCCACTGAGCAGGCTTAAAAAAAATGGATTGGTGAGAGCAAATAAAAGGGTAAGTGAACTTGAAGACAAATTAATCAAAATTATACAATCTAGATTTTGAAAAGTGAAATGTTAAAAATTATGGAGTACTACTAATTTGACTGTGTGGATCACAATAAACTGTGGAAAATTCTGAAAGAGATGGGAATACCAGACCACCTGGTATTCTTGAATACCAGACCACCTGGTATATTTTCTGCCTCTTGAGAAACCTATATGCAGGTCAGGAAGCAACAGTTAGAATTGAACATGAAACAAAAGACTGGTTCCAATTAGGAAAAGGAGTACGTCAAGGCTGTATATTGTCACCCTGCTTATTTAACTTATATGCAGAGTACATCATGAGAAACGCTGGACTGGAAGAAACACAAGCTGGAATCAAGATTGCTGGGAGAAATATCAATAACCTCAGATATGCAGATGACACCACCCTTATGGCAGAAAGTGAAGAGGAACTAAAAAGCCTCTTGATGAAAGTGAAAGTGGAGGGTGAAAAAGTTGGCTTAAAGCTCAACATTCAGAAAACTTAGATCATGGCATCTGGTCCCATGATGGGGAAATAGATGGGGAAACAGTGGAAACAGTGTCAGACTTTATTTTTCTGGGCTCCAAAATCACTGCAGATGGTGACTGCAGCCATGAAATTAAAAGACGCTTACTCCTTGGAAGGAAAGTTATGACGAACCTAGACAGCATATTCAAAAGCAGAGACACTACTTTGCCAACAAAAGTCCGTCTAGTCAAGGCTATGGTTTTTCCTGTGGTCATGTATGGATGTGAGAGTTGGACTGTGAAGAAGGCTGAGCACCGAAGAATTGATGCTTTTGAACTGTGGTGTTGGAGAAGACTCTTGAGAGTCCCTTGGACTGCAAGGAGATCCAACCAGTCCATTCTGAACGAGATCAGCCCTGGGATTTCTTTGGAAGGAATGATGCTGAAGCTGAAACTCCAGTACTTTGGCCACCTCATGTGAAGAGTTGACTCATTGGAAAAGACTCTGATGCTGGGAGGGATTGGGGGCAGGAAGAGAAGGGGACGACAGAGGATGAGATGCTGGATGGCATCACTGACTCGATGGACGTGAGTCTGAGTGAACTCCGGGAGTTGGTGATGGACAGGGAGGCCTGGCGTGCTGCGATTCATGGGGTCACAAAGAGTCGGACACGACTGAGTGACTTCACTTTCACTTTTCACTTGCATGCATTGGAAAAGGAAATGGCAACCCACTCCAGTGTTCTTGCCTGGAGAATCCCAGGGAAGGGGGAGCCTGGTGGGCTGCTGTCTATGGGGTCGCACAGAGTCGGACACGACTGAAGTGACTTAACAGCAGCAACATAAACTATCTTTCATAATTGTCACAACAATGCTATGTATTTTTATTATTTTTCTTTTACATATGAAGAAACTGAAGCACAGAAAGGTAAACGGTTCAAATTTGCAGTGATGATTCACAATAAACAAAATATGGAAACAACCCAAATGTACATGGACATTTGAATGGATAAAGAAGATGTAATACATATATATAATGGAATGCTACTTATCCATAAAAAATTTCATTTGCAGAAACAGAATTTAAATGCAATTAGGATAACTAAGACTTAGACAAAGATAGTCCTAATAGGTGACAATTTCAGCAAAGAAACAATTCTAAAGCTTAAAGCATAGTATCTGATGTGAGAAATCCACTGAGCAGGCTTAAAAAAAATGGATTGGTGAGAGCAAATAAAAGGGTAAGTGAACTTGAAGACAAATTAATCAAAATTATACAATCTAGATTTTGAAAAGTGAAATGTTAAAAATTATGGAGTACTACTAATTTGACTGTGTGGATCACAATAAACTGTGGAAAATTCTGAAAGAGATGGGAATACCATACCACCTGATCTGCCTCTTGAGAAACCTATATGCAGGTCAGGAAGCAACAGTTAGAATTGAACATGAAACAAAAGACTGGTTCCAATTAGGAAAAGGAGTACGTCAAGGCTGTATATTGTCACCCTGCTTATTTAACTTATATGCAGAGTACATCATAAGAAATGCTGGGCTGGAAAAAGCACAAGCTGCAATCAAGATTGCTGGGAGAAATATCAATAATCTCAGATATGCAGATGACACCACACTTACGGCAGAAAGTGAAGAGGAACTAAAAAGCCTCTTGATGAAAGTGAAAAAGGAGAGTGAAAAAGTTGGCTTAAAGCTCAACATTCAGAAAACTTAGATCATGGCATCTGGTCCCATCACTTCATGGGAAATAGATGGGGAAACAGTGGAAACAGTGTCAGACTTTATTTTTCTGGGCTCCAAAATCACTGCGGATGGTGACTGCAGCCATGAAATTAAAAGACGCTTACCCCTTGGAAGGAACGTTATGACCAACCTAGATAGCATATTCAAAAGCAGAGACATTACTTTGCCAACACAGGTCCGTCTAGTCAAGGCTATGGTTTTTCCAGTGATCATGTATGGATGTGAGAGTTGGACTGTGAAAAAAGCTTTGCTCCGAAGAATTGATGCTTTTGAACTGTGTGTTGGAGTAGACTCCTGACAGTCCCTTGGATTGCAAGGAGATAAAATAAGTCCATTCTAAAGGAGATCAGTCCTGGGTGTTCTTGGGAAGGACTGATGCTAAAGCTGAAACTCCAATACTTTGGCCACCTCATGCGAAGAGTTGACTCATTGGAAAAGACCCTGATGCTGGGAGGGATTAAGGGCAGGAGGAGAAGGGGACGACAGAGGATGAGATGGCTGGATGGCATCACCGACTCGATGGATATGAGTTTGAGTAAACTCTGGGAGTTGGTGATGGACAGGGAGGCCTGGTATGCTGTGATTCATGGGGTCACAAAGAGTCAGAGGCGACTGAGCGACTGAACTGGAACTGGAACTGATTTATGAGTCAATATCAAATAGTCTAATAAACATGTATTTGGAGTCCCAAGAGAGGACAGTGAGAATGGTATAATATTTAAGGAAATAACATGCAGATTCTCCCCTCCCAAAGTTGATTTAAAATATACTGTCTGTGAACTCTAACCAATAAGGCAAGGAAAATAAATAACATAAACACAGGAAAGAAAGAAATAAAAGGCCATAAGTCATACATAGTAAATATTTCTTGTTGTTGTTGTTTATTTTCTAAGTCATGTCTAACTCTGGCAGCCCCATGGACTGTAGCCTGCCAGGATCCATTGTGCATGAGATTTCCCAGGCAAGAATACTGGAGTGGGTTGCCATTTCCTGCTCCAGGGGATCTTCCCAACCCAGGAATTGAACCCATGTCTCCTGCATTGGCAGACAGATTCTCTCTCACTGGGCCACCTGGGAAGCCCCCAAAACATCCCAGAGAATCTTAAAACAAATTAGTTTAAACTCATACAAACAATTCTTCCTATGAAGATATAGTAATCAATAAAGTAAGGGATTTGTATAAGAGGAGACAAATCAATGAAAAAGAAATTTAAAATTGGATCTAACCACATATGGTCAATTTCTTTTCAAAAAAGGACTCCGATAATCCAATGGATAAAATAAAGTATCCACAATAAATAATGCTGGAGTAAGTGGATGTGTGCATAGAAATAATAAATTTTGACCCTTACCAAATACCATTCACAAAAATTTATTCTAGTGTTACATACCCAAAGGTAAAATTCAAACTCAGAAATTTCTGAAAGTAATCCTAGTATAATTTCTCTAAGAGTTTATGAAAGCAAATATTTCTTAGAGAAAATATGACTAAACTAAATAACTAAAGTTTTAATGACAAATTAATCTTCAAAATTTAATATTTATTTTCATGAAAAGTCATCAAGAAGAAAATTGAAAGGTATGCTGAGGGAATAAAAAGGAATGTATTTAAAATACAAATATAGAATACATATACTTAAAAATGATTTGTATCTAGAATCTATAACAAATTTCAACAAATCAATTAGGCAAACAAAAAGAGTCTGAACAGTCATACATGTATTTAGTGGACATTGCGTTAATGTAACAATGCCCGATAAATACATATAATACTGCTAAAGATCATTTAGTTACTAGGGGAGTATTATCACAAAATGATAACTTTTAATCCACATTAGAATGGGTAGAACTAATGTTAACATTTCATTTTTATCCTATCTCCCAGCCATTCCAAATACCCCTCTCCTGGGAAAATAGTCAGTACCCAAGTATATTTCTAGAGGCATTTTAGGCACGTGTGAACATGTAAAACAGAGTTGTTTTTTAGCATACAAATATTAGTATATACTAGACTCTGTTGTGTTGGAGAAGGCAATGGCACCCCACTCCAGTACTCTTGCCTGGAAAATCCCATGGATGGAGGAGCCTGGAAGGCTGCAGTCCATGGGGTCGCTGAGGGTCAGACACGACTGAGTGACCTCACTTTCACTTTTCACTTTCACGCATTGGAGAAGGAAATGGCAACCCACTCCAGTGTTCTTGCCTGGAGAATCCCAGGGACAGGGGAGCCTGGTGGGCTGCCGTCTATGGGGTCGCACAGAGTCGGACACGACTGAAGCATCTTAGCAGCAGCAGCAGCAGCAGACTGTTGTGTAACTTGGTGTATTTGGAGATCTATCCATAATAGTACATAAAGAGATCACTCATATTTATAACTGAAAATAATGCTCCATATAGAAGCTCCAGTTCAGCACTATTAAAATCATGAAATCATACAGTTCAAATCTTCAATATCAAATAATTATTTTCTCTATTTCTTTGCTCAACCATCCCTGATATGTATATAAACAATATGCTAACCCAAATTTAAGTGAAATCAAAAGCATGATAAAGTTACTACTATTACTGTATTGTCTAAATCAGTTAACACTTATCATATGAGAGTTAGATGCTCAGTGTCTGACTTTTTGTGACTCCATGGACTTTAGCCCACCAGGCTCCTCTGTCCTTGGAATTTTCCAAGCAAGAATACCGGAGTAGGTTGCTATTTCCTTCTCCAGGGGATATTTCCAACCTAGGGATCAAACCCAGGTCTCCTGTATTACAAGCAGATTCTTTACTGTTTGAGCCAATAGGGAGTCTAATATCAAAAAAATAATTCCAATATTCCAGAGTTACTAAGTTTAAAACAAGTATTAAATATTGTTTTTTCCTATTAGATGTAGAAAACTCACAAGAAAAAGTATAAAACTATATACTGCAGACACTAGATGAATGAACAATAAACAAAAATGTAGTCATAAAAATTAAGCAGCAGTGTATACTTTGAATCAGAATGTTTTGTAACTTTTCCCCCAAAAAGGAAGGAGAGAGATGCTATTGTTTTCACTGAAGTAACTCGAAACTAAGCAAAAAATTTCATTATAAACTCTTTAAACTCATTATAAACTCTATATGACCTACTTTATCTCTCATTTACAGTTTTTCAAAAACATGTTAGTTTGCTTTTTTTCCTTCCTCTTATCCTATCTGATTAAAAGGAATAAACTTCTCTTCACTTTTAGAAAATCAGTCCTTCCTTAAGGCCAGATTTCCCTCCGTTTAAGAAGTGATTTTATGGTTGTCAGCAGAAGTGAAATAACTGTAAGATATCAACCCTCCATCCAGGTATGGACAATGCTCTTTGGTCAACACGGCCGTATGTATGGCTCATATACTGCTTCTGCGAATGGAGCCCTAAGGATTATGTCTGAAGTTAAACAGTGCCAAAGTGGCCTAAAGGGGCTAATATATTTTAAAGTCATGAAGTGGCTATATTTCTCTAGGCTAAAGCCCATTGTTTTCAGCTTTTGTTTCTTAATCTAATACATATTCATCTTTAAAAAGTAGGGTTTTCTCCTTCCAGTTCTCTGTATCACTTGGTACAGTTTCTGCATCAATTCTCTATATCACTCTCTAGAAGCAGCCACTGCTATGAATCTCTTGGCTCTACTTCCTGAGTGGTCCTGTTATTAGTAAAAATTATAGTATGATGTCTATAATAATCAATGTAATTAAGTACACAGGTGCAAAAAATCTTAGAAATGTACTCACAGCTAATGTATACTTTAAAATTCCAGGAACTTTAAATTCAGAAGGTACGCTCGTACTTCTGTGCAGCTCAACTGTAGTGACTGTACATGATACAGTACTTGCAAAAGTACAAAGTACAACCCAAGTGAGAGGCTCTAATGCACTGCTCTCAAGTTAGAAGTGAAGCGACATGGAGCTTCTGAGCCTAAATGTCTGACTACTGACTTTCCTCCACTCTCCACTTTCTTCCTAGGATGGAACTCAAGCCCTGGCTCGTGGACTTTTCGGATGGCTATAGGAAAAGGCGGAAGTTGCTTAGGCACCATTGTTCTGTATCCAGACTAATACTAGACCCAACACATGGCATGACCTGGAGCAGAGCTGCTATAAAAATGTAATTCTCCTTTAACCCCTCTGTGTAAATCATCGGAAAGTTTCCCTCCACTGATTTAAACAAATTTGGTCTTTGACCTCTGGAGTCAGAATTGGTCTCAACCACTCTTTCAGATGGTTGTAGTACTGACTGTTTGATGTATGTCAACTACCATAAAATGCAATACTATTTCATGACAGATCTTCACATAATGCCACATATGTCCAAAGTTATGGTAACAGTCTCTTTATTCCAAGTAAATCAGTAGCATGAAATACTGCAGATTAATGAAATAATGCACTTTGTTGTATCAAGCTTTGGCATCTACTGCAGCTGTGATTTGTGGTATTGTTCAACCAGTTGCAACACCTGTCAACATGCTTCCTCTACGACTTCAAAAGGCTTCCGATAAATACCAAATGCTTGAAAGGGTTCTCATGTGTATAAGTAAGAATTTTTCTGGGTCTGTGATTTTGGGTATTTAACAACCAGATCAGTATGATAGTTCATAAAACAATCGGTTTTTTAATGATCTATCTGCAAACATTCAAGTCTGACAATTTGAAATACCACAGAGGACCCAAGAAATTATACTTGTCCACTTTTTCTGAAGGAAAAAAAAAACTTAATATACTGAATACTCTTTAAGTAAAACCTAAACTCTAAAATTAGAGCAAGATTTCCAATCAAAACATATTTTGATAAATTCCTTTAACATTGACCTTCACAAGGAGTTTTCAAGCAGTGTCTCCCAACTGATAAATACATATATATATAAATGTATAACTATCACATATCTTATATAATTAAATATTGCTTATTATATAACAATAAGTTATATTACAAATATAAATTATTATACTAACATATTAAACATATAAACAAAGTATTCACAAATATATACTATATATATATATTTAGAGATAAGTTTATATCTCTAAATTGAAATGAATTTCAACATCTTTGGTGAACAATGTTTAATAAAGTGTAACACAGGAAGATATTGTATTGAATACAGTATTAAAATGTTTTGGTACTTAATAGTTCAAAAAATTGTTTTATTTAATTGAGACCAACTGGCCTCATTGGTTCTTATAAACTTTGCAATATATATTCAGTAAAAAGGAATAAAAATGAACAGATGTTTCTCCTTAAAGAAGGCAGACAAAGATTTTTCTTACACAATAAATCAGTTGCTAGTGGATTTCCAGGACATTGCTTTAGGCTATTTAGGTAGAAAACTTGAAGAAAAAAATTACCTCTGTATGGATCCAAAACTGGTAGAGGAGATTGAACTGAAGATGAACAGCATATACTGAAGGTGGTATGAAGAGGGCCAGGGGAGAGTAGAATATCTGCAGGATTAAAACATTGTACATTTGTACATAGGATTTCTCAACGTAACACATACTATTACTAATGGTTCAACATTCCGAGTCTATACTTCAGGGAATATGCCTTATTCTTTAACAAATACAGCTTATTCCGTATATTTATTGTCACGCTTGACTTTGCAACATTAATTTTCCACATGATGATAAAGTTATAGACATGTTGAAGCTAAGTCCACTGGACTTCTGCTTCACATTTAATAATGTCTGGCTAAAACAGTATACACAGTAGATTATTTCCTTAATTTTGAAAAGGTTGGAAGTATGTCCTAGAAGTAAAGAGGTTTTTTAATGTACACAAAAATATTTTTTTAAAGTAAAAAAAAATGTAGGACCATGTTCCTTTATATCTTGACAGCTCCTAAACACTGTATTATTATGACATTCTGAGTAATAAAATGGAATTATAATAAAAGAAAGTAACTTCATATGAGAAGAGGATAGAATATGTTTTCCCTTTAATTTTTTTTTCTTTTTTTGTGGTTTACAATATCTCTTGATGTTTTCAAAGTTATTAAGGAAAGGGCTACGATATTGTGCCATCGTGGAAAAAGTTTTGAAGGTCCCTATTTCCTAACAGACGGAAATGTCTCTGCCTTGGAAAAACAACTTGTGCTTAAACCACAGAACTGGTTAGAATCAACTAACAAGCACAATCTGCTGTGTTCTCCCAATGAATTTGATCCCCAAGAGTGGATTCATGTTGTGAGAAAACATTTTGTTAAATGAAAAACTAAACAGCCAAATAGGAAGAAAAAGAAGCTGAATTCTACTTACATTTTGGGATTCATAAAGTTAATATTTCCAAAATATGAGATATTTTTTTAAAAAATATGTTTTTGGAATATTACAATTTTATTTCTGAATCATTTTAAAGCTTTTGTTCTCAATTAGACCAAATATTATTTCAACAATGTTTAGTAATTATGATATATTTGAAATCAGACATTTATGTAAACTCTTCTAGTTTTTGTTTCAAATTTTAAGTCATGAAAAATCTTAACTGTCATCACAACAGGATCAGTTTCATTATTTATAAATTCATTATTAAGCATTGAATTAGATTAGTGAGCAACAAAAGAACACTGGGCTCTTATTCAAGACATTCCCTTTTAAGCCTTCATTCCACTACAGAATAACTCTGTAATATTTACAAATTTCTTAAACTTCTCTAGGCTCCAGTTTCCAGTTCAAATGAATGGTGAAGGAGATCATTTGAAATCTAGCCATCTTTTTAGTTCCAAAAGATCTCTAGTATTTTGATTTGATTTGATTATAGTAATATATTAAAATAGTTCTCTTACAATAGGTTAATAAAATATTTGAAAAACATGCATGACCTATAATTTAACTATTTTGTTTAATAAATTAAGGAATATTTTAGAAAGTTTGAGATGTAAATGAAAATGTAGAACATGCTTACTAAATAGTTCTATTTGGAAAGACAGTGCATTTAAGATGTACATTTAAAGTTCATTATAATTCCTTAAAGTGTGAAAAAATAGTCCTTTGAGATAACAACAGTTATTATGGGAAAGGGTGTTCTGTCATCAGAAAAATTGTGAAGAGATGAGTTAGGCAAGTGAAGTTCTTTACCAAAGAACTTCTCAAGAGTCTTTATTGTGCTAGTACAAACCACAAGTCTGTAAACCCAAAGAACACAGGAATTTTCCATAAGATTAGATTTCCTAAACTTGTATTTGTTGAACCATGTTCTTGAATTGGAAGAATCAATATTCTAAAATGAACATATTACTCAAGGCAATATGCAGATTCATTACAATCTCTATCAAATTACCAATGGCATTTTTCTCAGGACTGGAACCAAGAGAAAAAAACAAAATTAAATTTGCATGGAAACACAAAAGACCTAAAATAGCCAAAGCAAGCTTGAGAAAGAAGAATGAAAATGGAGGGATAACTTTCTTTGACTTCAGACTATACTACAAAACTACAATACTCAAAACAGTATGATACTGACACAAAGCCAGACACATAGATCAATGTAAAAGGATAGAAAGACCAGAAATAAACCCACGCATTCATGGTCAATTAATCTATGACAAAGGAAGACAGAATATATACCGGAGGAAAAAAATTGTCTCTTCAATAAGTGATTCTGGGAAAATTGGACAGCTATATGTAAAGGAATAAAATCAGAACATTTTCCAATACCATATGCAAAAATAATCTCAAAATGGATTAACAACCTAAATGTAGGATGGGATATGATAAAATACCTAGAGTAAAACACAGATAGAACACTCTTTGACACAAATTGTAGCAATCAGTTTTTGGAATCCATTTCCTACAGCAATGGAAACAAAAGTAAAAATAAACAAATGGGGCCTAATTGAATATAAAAAGCTTTCACAGAGCAAAGGAAACCATAAGCAAAAACACAACACATGGAATAGGAGAAAATATTTGCAAAGAATGCAACTGACAAGGGCTGAATTTCAAAAATATACAAACAACTAACACATCCTAATTTAAAAAGCAAATAATCCAATAAAAAAAAATGAGCAGAAACAGAGATTTCTCCAAAGAAGATGCACAGATGGTAAATAGGCACATGAAAAGATGCTCAACATTGCTAATCATTACAGAAACACAAATGAAAAATACACTGAGATACTGCCTTACACCAGTCAGAATGGCCATCATAAATAACAACAAAAAAAACTAAAAATAATAAATGCTAGAAAGGATGTGGAGAATTACTCTTGGTGGGTATTAAATTGGTGCAGTCACTATGAAGAACAGTATGGAGGTTCCTTAAAAAACTAAAAATAGAGTTACCATGCAATCCTGCAATCCCACTCCTGGCAATATATATGAGGAAAAGTCTAATTTGAAAAAATACATGCACCTCAATGTTCATAGCAGCACTCTTTACAATAGTAAGGATACAGAAGCAACCTAAATGTCCAATGACAGATGAATGGATAAAGAAGATGTGGTACATACATACAATGGAATATTACTCAGCCATTCAAAAATAAGGAAATAATGCCAGTGGCTTCAACATGCATGGATCTAGACATTATAATGCTAAGGGAAGTAAGTCAGAGGAAGACAAATATCATGATATCACTTATATGTGAAATTAAACTATGATAAAAATAAACTTATTTATAAAACAGAAACAGATTCCCAGGCATAGAAAGCAAATTTATGGATATCCATGGGAAAAGAGGGTTTCCCAGGTGGTGCTAGAGGTGAAGAATCTGCCTGTCAATGCAGGAGATCTAAGAGAGGTGGGTTTGATCCCTGGACAGGAAGATCACCTGGAGGAGGGCATGTCAATCCACTCCAATACTCTTGCCTAGAGAATCCCACGGACAGAGGAGCCTGGTAGGCTACAGTCCATAGGGTCCATATGCATAGAGTCAGACACGACTGAAGGGACTTAGCACAAGCACACAAGGGGAAAGAAAGGAGGGGGTTGGGATAAATTAGAAATTTGGGATTAACAGATACATATTACTATACATAAACTAGATAAACAACAAGGATCTACTAAAGCACAGGGAGGTAAAAACCAGATAAACAAGGATCTACTATAGCATAGGAACTTATAGTTTAGTTCCCTATAAGATAGGTTATATCTTATAATAACCTATAATGGGGAAGAAAATGAATAAACTTTTCATATATTTATAAATGTACTTTATAAACATTAATATATTTTATAAACATATTCATATATTTATACATATATATATATGTAACAATCATTTTATCCAAATTAAAATATGCTTGCTCCTTGGAAGAAAAGTTATGACAAACCTAGACAGCATATTAAAAAGCAGTGATATTACTTTGCCAACAGAAGTCCATATAGTCAAAGCTATGGTTTTTCAAGTAGTCATGTAGGGATGTGAGAGTTGGACCATAAAGAAGGCTGAGTGCAGAAGAAGTCATGCATTTGAACTGTGATGTTGGAGAAGACTCTCGAGAGTCCCTTGGACTGCAAGATCAAACCAATCCATCCTAAAGGAAATCAATCCTGAATATTCATTGTAAGCACTGATTTTGAAGTGGTAGCTCCAATACTTTGGTCACCTGATACTAACAGCTGACTCATTAGAAAAGTCCCTGATGCTGTGAAAGACTGAAGGCAGAAGAAGGGGATGACAAGGGACAAGATGGTTGGATGGCTGGACCCTATGGACACGAGTTTGAGCAAGCTCCAGGAGATGGTGAAGGACAGGGAAGCCTGGCATGCTGCAGTCTATTGGGTCACAAAGAATCAGACATGACTGAGCAACTGAAAAACAATATATGTAACTGAATCACTATGCTGTATATCAGACACATTATAAATCAACTATACTTCAGTTAAAAAACTGATGCAACAATGTCTCAAATCTTACAAATCAGTAAATATAATGATGAACTGACAATTAGAGAAATGAACTCACACTGAATTCCAAAAAATTAAATTTCTAATAAGAAATAAAAATATATGTCAGGGAATAAATCACATGAATCATAGTAAAATTAATTTCTTGTGATTAATATGATACTGTAAAAAGACATTAATGATTCATCTAAGTTCCAATTTCTAAAACTGAAAACAATTTAGTAAATGACATCCCATTCTGAGAATTCTTCTTATCTATTCTATTTCCAAATCCTACACAGTTTTTAAAATCAATTTAAATGTCACTTTCATCATAATGCTTCCAATGGTACTAATTTGTCAGAAGAAATTTATTCTTCCTCAAACTTAAACTCTCAGTACCTAGGCCAGATGATATGATGTTGTTTTCCAAATATATCCATTTCAGCCATGTGTTCAAAACCATGTTATTCAGACTCCAAGACTCTTTAGCTTTAAATTACACTATTGAAAGTGAAAATGAAAGTTGCTCAGTTATGTCCAACTCTTTGCAACCCCTATGGGCTGTAGCCCGCCAGGCTCCTCCATGGAATTCTCCAGGCAACAATACTGAAGTGAGTAGCCATTTCCTTCTCCAGGGCATCTTCCCATCCAGGGATCGAACACAGATCTCCTGCACTGCAGGCAGATTCTGTTCCATCTGAACCACCAGGGAAGCCTAGCCTAGGTTATTTCTCTTATCCTTTTATAAATGCCACATATAATGGGGTTATAAAGGAAAGAAATGACACAAATCTGTAAATGTGAGGAGAATGAGAATAAGTCTTGGGGTGACCTTACGGCAGTGGTGAGATGAGTGGGTTTTATGCTGTTCATCAAGTAAATGAGGCAGGCAGGGGTGATGTGAGGAACATCATGAGGAAGAAACAATATGGCCCTGAGGGGGACCATAAGTATTCTGGCATTGCCAAAATTGTTGGGAGAATGTGGCAAGAGATTGGATGGAACCATGGAGTCTCAAGGATTCTGTGAACTCCCGTGATAGGAGTACAATAAAGTGTGAGCTTGTGTGCATGGGGAAATGTGTGATTTCTAAAGAAACAATCAATAGGAGATGAGATGGTTGGATGGCATCACTTAGTCGATGGACATGAGTTTGAGCAAGCGCCGGGAGTTGGTGATGGACAGGGAAGACTGGTGTGCAGCAGTCCATAGGGTTGCAAAAACTGGACATGACTGAGCAACTGAACTGAACTGAACTGAAAGGCTAACAAGAGTTTTGAGAAGAGAACACACTGATCACAGCAAACATCCTTTTCCAGCAACACAGGAGATGACTCTACACATGGACATCACCGGATAGTCATTACCAAAATCAGACTGCTTATATTCTTTGCAGTTGAAGAGGAAAACTCTATACAGTCAGGAAAAAAATGACCTGGAGCTGACTGTGACTCAGACCATCAGCTCCTTATTGCAAAATTGAAGCTTAAGTTAAAGAAACTATGGAAAACCACTAGACCATTCAGGTATGACCTAAATCAAATCCCTTATGACTATTCAATGGAGGTGATGAATAGATTCAAGGGCTTAGGTCTCATACACAGAGTGCCTGAAGAACTATGGATGAAGTTTCATAATACAGGAGGCAGTGACCAAAACCATCCCAAAGAAAAGGAAATGCAAGAGGGCAGTGAGATTGTCTGAGGAGGATTTTCAAATAGCTGAGGAAAGAAGAGAAACAAAAGAAAAGGGAGAAAGGGAAAGATACACCCAATTGCATGCAGAGAGAGTTCCACAGAAGAGCAAGGAGAGATAAGAAGGCCTTCTTAAATGAACAATGCAAAGAAATAGAGGAAAACAATAGAATGAAAATGACTAGAGATCTTTCCAAGAAAATTGCCCAGTTCAAGGGAGTATTTCAAGCAAGGATGGACATGATAAAGGATAAAAAAAGAAAGGACTAAAAAGAATTAGAAGAGGTTAATAAGAGGTGGCAAGAATAGATAGAGATACTATACAAGGAAGGTCTTAATAATTGGGATAACCACAGTGGTGTGGTTACTCAACTAGAACCAGACATCTTGAAGTGTGAGGTCAAGTGGGTCTTACAAAGAATTATTACCAACAAAGCTAGTGGAGATAATGGAAATCCAGCTGTGCTATTTCAAATCCTAAAAGATGATGCTGTTAAAGTATTGCACTCAGCATACCAGTAAATTTGGAAAACTCAGCATGGGCACAGGGCTGTAAAAGGTCAGTTTTCATTCCAATCCAAAGAAAGGCAATGTCAAAGAATGTTCAAACTACCATACGTTGCACTCATTTCATATGCTAGTAAGGTTATGCTCAAAATTCTTCAAGCTAGGCTTCAGGAGAAATTCTAGATGTACAAGGTGGGTTTAGAAAAGGCAGAGGAACCATAGATCAAATTACCAACATTAGCTGGATCATAGAAAAGGCAAGAAGATTCCAGAAAAACATCTATTTTGCTTCACTGACTACGCTAAAGCCTTTGACTCTGTGCATCACAACAAACTGTGGAAAATTCTTAAAGAAATAGGAATACCAGGCCAACTGATGTGTTTTCTGAGAAACCTGTATGCAGGTCTAGAAGCAACAGTTAGAATCAGACATGGAACCACACACTGGTTCAAAATTGGGAAAGCAGTAGTATAAGGCTGTATATTGTCACCCTGTTTATGAACTTCTATGAAGAGTACATCGTGTAGAATGCCAGGCTGGATGAATCACAAGGATATCAACGCTGAATATGCACTGGAAGGACTGATGCTGAAGCTGAAGCTCCAATATTCTGGCCACCAGATGTGAAGAGCCTACTCATTGGAAAAGAACCTGATGCTGAGATAGATTGAGGTCCAGAGGAGAAAGGGGAAGCAGACCGGGAGATGGTTAGAAAGCATCACTGACCGAATGGACATGAAGCTGACCAAACTCTGGGAGACAGTGAAGGACAGGGGAGTGTGGAGTGCTGTAGTCCATGGGGTCCAAACAATCACACTCAACTTAGTGAATGAACAACCAGCAACAGCAACAGACACTGGTTAAACCAGAGAGGGAGTCTTTTAATGTGATTACAAGGAGACTGAATTTATCCTAGACCAGGAGAGAGTAGTTAATGTACGTGGTTTTTTATGCTTGTAAGAAATTTTAAAATGGCATGAAATCCTATTTCTATAACCCAGTGAAAAATCATATACATTTAACCACAGCAGTATATGTAGGGATGGAGAAGCAGAATACATGCAAGAGATCTATGGGTTTGCTAACTATTTAAACATAGGAGATGAGAGAAACAGAGGAGAATCAGAAGATACCCAGATTTCTGGCTTGTGTGAAGAATGATATTTCATCAAGATGGTATACAGGAGGAAGACTAGATTTATAAATTTCAACCTAGGAGATATTGTGTTGAAGAGCTTGAGGAATATTCAAAGAAAGCTGCTAAGTAAGCAAATATGTCCTACAAATATAAATTAAACTTAAAAATTACCTAGGATTTGCAGCCATGGATCAGTGGAGCAGTAGACCTACAATCAAAACCTCAGTAGTTTAAGAATCGTTCAAAGGGAGTGATGAAATAGAGGTAGGTTTGATTTACTTCTCTTTTTCTCTGAGAACAAGGAAGAAAAGAGCTAGAAGTATTTCTTCAATATAAGATATGGATGAGGGAGGAGATTGTGTAGATGTATGTATGGTGTGTGCATACAGGGGTGTGTGTGTGTGTGTGTGTATAGGTGTGTGTATGTATAGAGGTGTGTGTGTGTATAGCTGTGTGTGTGTATAGCTGTGTGTGTGTGTGTATAGGTGTGTGTGCGTATAGGTGTGTGTATATGTATGGTGCGTGTGTATGTATAGGTGTGTGTGTGTGGGTATGTATGTATGCATAGGTGTGTATGTGTGTATGCAGAAGTGTGTGTGTATGAGTGTGTGTATGTTTTAATGTGGGAAACTTGAGTATATTTATAGTGTGTTCAGAGAGTCAGTTGAGACGAAGAAGAATAAATGCCAAGAGTTGTTGATAAGACAAAGTTCAAGAGAGGAACAAAGTGGAAGCAATATCACCAACCTAAGGATTGTTCTCATTGTTCTTTTAGTTGCTAAGTGGTGTCTGACTTTTTTTGTGACCCCATGGACTATAGCCCACCAGGCCCCTCTGTCTATGGGATTTCCCAGGCAAGAATACTGAAGTGGGTTGCCGTTTCCTTCACCAGGGGATTTTTCTGCCCCAGAGACAGAACCCACATCTCCTGTATTGGCAGGTGAATTCTTTACCACTGAACCACCAGAGAAGCTCTAATCTAAGGGTTAGATCTCTTGAAGAGGGGTGAACATTTTCTACAAAACTGGAGGTTAAAATGTATATGTACTTGTGAATTCACAAATCTCAATGAAAATATCTGAGCAGAGGAAAAAAGAGGGAAAACCAGAAAAACTCTCAATTCTCTGTGAAGTTTTAAATTCATATATTGGCTGATAAAAAAAAAAAGAAAAAAGAGGCAACAGTAGAGATGAGATCTTGAGAAGGGTGCAGAATTCTAGAAAGGCTTCTCCCAGGTAGGGGAAGGCTCATGTTTATATCTTGGCAAACATCACTGACAGCTCATCTGCATCTGGAAGCCATTCATGGAGGGACACCAAGCTCCCAACTGGGACTGGAGGACTTCATGGTGCTTGATAAGCTGAGAATAGGGGTAATGTAGGGTGACCACATTCAAGCAAGTCTAGGGGACCTACAGGCAGATGTAACAGAAGAAGGTAGCCTGTACTTGCCAGAGTGTAGGTGTTAGTCACTCAATCATGTCCAGCTCTTTGTGACTCCATGGACTATAGACCACCAGGTTCCTCAGTCCATGGTATTCTCTAGGTAAGAATACTGGACTGGGTTGCCATTCCCTTCTCCAGGGGATCTTCCTGACACAGGGATTGAACCTAAGTCTCCTGCGTTGCAAGCAGGTTCTTTACCATCTGATCCACCAGGGAAGCCTTTGAAGTCCTTGCCAGAGTCCTTGGAATTAAGCATCTTAGACTAGACGTAAGAGGACGCATATGCTGAGAGTATGTGCTTATGTTTGTACTTCAGTTCAGTTCATTTGCTCAGTCACGTCCAACTCTTTGCTACCCCATGGACTGCAGAATGTCGGGCCTCCCTGTCCATCACCACTCCCAGAGTTTACTCAAACTCATGTCCATTGAGTCGGTGATGCCATCCAACCATCGCATCCTCTGTCATCTCCTTCTCCTCCAGCCTTCAATCTTTCCCAGCATCAGGGTCTTTTCAAATGAGTCAGTTCTTTGAATCAGGGGGCCAAAGTACTGGAGTTTCAGCTTCAGCATCAGTCCTTCCAATAAATATTTAGGATTTATTTCCTTTAGGATGGACTGGTTGGATACCCTTGCAGTCTAAGGGACTCACAAGAGTCATCTCCAACATCACAGTTCAAAAGCATCAATTCTTTGGCGCTCATCTTTCTTTGTAGTCCAACTCTCATATACATACATATTTACTGGAAAAATCATAGCTTTGACTAAACGGACCTTTGTTGATAAAGCAATGTCTCTGCTTCTCAATATTCTGTCTAGATTGGTCATAACTTTCCTTGCACGGAGTAAACATCTTTTAATTTCATGGCCGCAGTCACCATCTGCAGTGATTTTCGAGCCCCCAAAATAAATTCTGTCACTGTTTCTACTGTTTTTCCATTTATTTGCCATGAAGTGATGGGACAAGATCCAGTGGTCATATATGGATGTGAGAGTTGGACTGTGAAGAAAGGTGAGTGCCAAAGAATTGATGCTTTTGAACTGTGGTGTTGGAGAATACTCTTGAAAGTCCCTTGGACTGCAAGGAGATGCAAACAGTCCATCCTAAGAAGGACTGATGCTGAAGCTGAAACTCCAATACTTTGGCCACCTCATGCGAAATGTTGACTCATTGGAAAAGAAGACCCTGATGCTGGGAGGGATTGGGGGCAGGAGGAGAAAGGGACAACAGAGGATAAGATGGCTGTATAGTATCACTTACTCGATGGACATGAGTTTGGGTAAACTCCGAGAGTTGGTGATGGACAGGGAGGCCTGGCATGCTGCGATTTATGGGGTCGCAAAGAGTCAGACACCACTGAGTGACTGAACGGAACTGATGGGACCAAATGACATGATCTTAGTTTTCTGAATGTTGAGCTTGAAGCCAAGTTTTTCACTGTCCTCCTTCACTTTCATCAAGAGGCTCTTTAATTCCTCTTCACTTTCTGTCATAAGGGTGGTGTCATCTGCATATCTGAGGTTATTGATATTTCTCCCCAAAATCCTGATTCCAGCTTGTGCTTCTTCCAGCCCAGCGTTTCTCATGATGTACTCTGCATATAAGTTAAATAAGCAGGGTGACAATATACAGCCTTGACGTACTCCTTTCCCTATTTGGAACCAGTCTGTTGTTCCCTGTCCAGTTTTAACTGTTGCTTCCTGATCTGCCTACAGATTTCTCAAGAGGCAGGTCAGGTGGTCTGGTATTCCCATCTCTTTAAGATTTTTCCACAGTCTCTTTAACAATTTTCCAAGTGTTTCTACTTAGAAAGTCTATCTTTCTGACTTACTTCATTCTGTATAATAGGCTCTAGATTCATCTTCCTCATTACAACTGAGTCAAGTGAAGTAAGTCAGAAAGAGAAAGATAAATACTGTATATTAACATGTATATATAGAATCTAGAAATATGGTACTGATGATCCCATATGCAGGGCAGCAAAGGAGACACAGATGTAAAGAACAGAATTTTGGACTCAGCGAGAGAAACAGAAGGCGGGATGCTTTGATAGAATAGCATTGAAACATATACATTACCATATGTAAAATAGATAACTAGTGCAAGTTTGATGTCTGAAGCAGGGCACACAAAGCTGGAGCTCTGTGACAACCTGGAGGGATGGGGAAGGGAGGGCAGTAGGGGGCAAGTTCAGGATGGCGGTGACATATGTATTCCTATGGCCAATTCATATTGATGTATGGCAAAACCCATTACAATAGTGTAAAGTAATTATCCTCCAATTAAAATTAATTAATAAAAAATAAAACAGGAAAAAATTCTTTATCTTTAAGAAATCTAGGCCCACCTTTCTTTTCTCATTTCTGTGCTCTTAGCCATTTCCCCCTTTCCTCATTCCACCTTTTTATATATCCTATATTCTCACCATAATCATGCTGTGAACGGTTGAGTTATGTCTCTTACAAAGGGAGATTTGGACATGGACATAAACAGAGGAAGAATTCCATGTGAAGAGGAAGGCAGAGATCAGAGTGATAACATCTACCATCCAAAGAATACCAAAAGCTGCCAGCAAACCACCAGAAGGAAACAACCTTGCTGATATTTTGATTTTCAATTTCTACCCTCCAGAACTATGAAACAATGCATTTCAGTTGTTCCAAGTCACAGAGCTTTGGCTTCGTTAGGGCAGTTCTAAGAAAATAATAAGCGTACCATATATTGTATGCATATCCCCTAAATTTGCCATCCCCTAAATTTATCATTTATGTGCTACATCACTTCAGTTGTGTTTGACTCTCTGCAATCCCATAGACTGCAGCCCACCAGGCTCCTCTGTCCATGGGGATTCTCTAGGCAAGACTACTGGAGTGGGTTGCCATGCCCTCCTCCAGGGGATTTTCCCAACCCAGGGATTGAACCCAGTCTCTCATGTCTCCTGCATTGGCAGGCAAGTTTTTTACCATCAGTTCCACCTGGGAGGCCCCAACAACTTTGTACTTTCATGGACATTCTCCTTCCACATAATGTTCTACTTATAACCATATTTATGGCAAAATTGTTATTCTTCTTACAGATTGGGCTCAAGCCTCAATTGTTTTGCCATGCTTCCCTTGACCCTCCATGGTTCTCAGAGCAGATATAACTGTCTACAGTCTCAACAACTTGTATTACCATGGTTGTAGGGTTGCTTCAATCCTTCAAAGGAAAAAAAAATCACCTTAAGAATAGAAGCATCTTACTTGTCTTCATATCCCTAACCTCTGCCACCATGAAGAATTCTACCAGTCAAAAGTGTATATGCAAAAAAAACCACGAGTGGATGCACTTCTCAAAACAACAACGTGTAAAGGGAATTGAGTATTTTAGCCACTTGTACCTGTTTTTCTAAAGTGCCAGTAAGTTGATGCTGTTTTACATAGAGTACCTCACTATGACAGAGGCTTCCCTGGCAGCTCAGACTATAAAGAATCTACCTGCAATGCAGGAGACCTGGCCAGGAAGTTCCCCTGGAGAAGAACTGACACCCGACTCCAGTATTCTTCCCTGGGAAAGCCCATGGACAGAGGAGCCTGGCAGGCTACCCTCCATGGCATTAAAAAGAGTCAGACATAACTGAGTGACTGAGCACACATGTATGCTTTACTTTGACCCCCTTATTTATCCTTCATTATAAGGACTACAAATGACTATTGTAAAGAAAAGTGTCAAACGTCAAGGGAAATTTTTATTCTTACCCAATTTCAAAGCAAGTCAGTAAACAGCAAAATAGTTCCATTTTGCTGGTGTATGCTATACCCAAGGATCTGAAACAGGTCATGACACAAACTGGCAGAGGGCTTCATTTATTTAATATCTGGACACAAACTTTGCTTTAGTAGCTGTCTCTGAGTGGAGGTTGAAGGTAGTGAAGGAAGACCATGGAGTTCTGAGGCAAGGTCTTGAGAGAGGTTTTGTTTTTTCACTTCATGGGGGGCTCAAGGCATGCTTTCCTTCCATGACATAAGAGTTATGAGAATTTTATCCCCAGTGAATTTGACTGCATTACATCAAAGTTGTTAGTTTCTTGGGTCTATTTGTTCACATTTATCTTTATAGAACTCCAACTCCCCTCATATTGAAAAATAGTCTTTGCTTATGTAGTTTGGCAGGGAGTACATTGTAATAAAAAGATCTGAGATTTTGTCGAAAGTTTCTCTGCAGTTTTATGTGTAATATAAAAACAATATTATACATGTGAATCATACTTGATATAGTTCAAAGAATTTACACATTCATTATTTAAGGTGATCCTCAAATAACAATATGAGAAGGCAGAGCAAATATTAATTGCCTAATTTTATGTACAAAATCACTGAGATTCAAACATTACTTAATTGGTTCAGGGTGGCAAATCTAGCTAGTAATGTATCTAAGGCTGGGACCCAAACCTCTTTCTTCCTAGTGAAGTGTTCTCTTCTGTTTTCTAAATGAAATTAACATTTATTTTGAAATTACTGTGCTCAAAAATAATATCATCAGTTCAGTTCAGTTCAGTCGCTCAGTCATGTCTGACTCTTTGCGACCCCATGAATCACAGCATGCCAGGCCTCCTTGTCCATCACCAACTCCCGGAGTTCACCCAGACCCACGTCCATCAAGTCAGTGATGCCATCCAGCCATCTTATCCTCTGTCGTCCCCTTCTCCTCCTGCCCCCAATCCCTCCCAGCATCAGAGTCTTTTCCAATGAGTCAACTCTTTGCATGAGGTGTCCAAAGTACTGGAGTTTCAGCTTTAGCATCAGTCCTTCCAAAGAAATCCCAGGGCTTATCTCCTTCAGAATGGACTGGTTGGATCTCCTTGCAGTCCAAGGGACTCTCAAGAGTCTTCTCCAACACTACAGTTCAAAAGCATCAATTCTTCAGTGCTCAGCCTTCTTCACAGTCCAAGTCTCACATCCATACATGACCACAGGAAAAACCATAGCTTTGACTAGATGAACCTTTGTTGGTATTAGCATATTCTCTAACTTACAACGGTTTTCACAAATTGATGTTATAACTATATGTCTTTCCTTTGATGCTAGTTAAAATTTACTTCTTTTTAGAGTTTTTAATGTGCTCTAAACATATTTAACTAATTCTTATAATATTGGTAATATTAATCCAAAAACAAGTACCTCTGAGAAATACTACAGAACCTAAAAAGAAATTACATAACCCAGTCATTCAAATTAAGTGTTTATCACTTTTACTAAGCTTTTAAAAGAAATACTCAGCTTATTGAAATGTGGATAGCTTACTGCTTCCCATTTAATAGCTTCATATGTTATGTAAATATGTTAAAATATCTTTTATTCCAAAAAATAATAACTTACTTACCCTGTACTAAGTTTTTGAGAATCTATCTATTAGAACACAAACATTTAAATGAATGACAGGCTTAAATTATTTCACACAATGGCCTTTTCATTTCGACAACTTAAAACTTTCACTTCCTTCATTCATGTTATATGCATTTATTAAGCACTGACTGCATTGGGCACTTTATATATGCTAGTATAACAGAAGTGAAAAAATAGAAGTAGATTCATTTCCTTTAAAGTATATATCCTGGTGTGAAAGTCAACAATGCAAATGATAAGTATTTACAATAGAGATATACAAGGCTGGTAGCTCAGTTGGTAAAGAATCTGCCTGCAATGCAATAGACCTCAGAGTTGGTAAAGAATCTGCCTGCAATGCAGGATATCTTGGTTAGATTCCTGGGAATCTAACAGGAAGCTTCCCTGGAGAAGAGATAGGCTACTCATTCTAGTAGTAAAGAGACGGTAAAGTATCTGCCTGCAATGCAGGAGAACTGGGTTTGATCCCTGGGTTGGGAAGATCCCCTGGAGGTGAGCATGGCAACCCACTCCAACATTCTTGCCTGGAGAATCCCATGGGTAGAGGAGCCTGGCGAGCTAAAGTCCATGGGATCGTAAAGAGTCGGACACAATTGAATGACTAACCATAAGCATACAGGACAAAAAGAAAAGCGACCTGGGGAAAGCTATGTAGAAAGGAATTGAATCTTGAAGGAGATAATAATCAAAGGTAAATAAGAAATAACTTTCTAGGCAGAGATACATGCATGTCAATAAAATACCAGGGGATTATGTCACAACAGATTTAGAGAATTGAAAACTAATTGTTCAGCTGGACATAGAGTGACAATGGGAGAGGGATGAAGATGAGCTCAGAAAGACAGGTTGGATCAGGTTTAGACCAGCTCTGCCTTTGATAAGGACTCTATAATGTTCCTTTCTAACAACTATAAAGGAGTTTAGTTTGTTCTGAGCAGGCATATTGGAAAGGTAACAGTGAGTAATGGATTGAGGGATTAAGAATGGAAACATGGTTACTTTAGCGCTAGTGCACACGAAGTCACATCATTGGTATCTGACTCTTAGCGACCCTGTGGACTGTAGCCTGCCAGGTTCTTCTGTCCATGGGATTCTCTAGGCAAGAATACTGAAGTGTGGATTGCCATGCCTTCTTCCAGGGGATCTTCCTGACCCAGGAATCAAACCCATTTCTCTTAGGTCTCCTGCATTGGCTTGCAGGTTCTTTATCACTGAGCCACCTGGGAAGCCTGGTTACTATAGAATAACATCTGATTTAAAATAGTATGGAGGACAACCTCAGAGACCTCTGGGACAATGTTAAACGCCCCAACGTTGGAATCATAGGAGTCCCAGAAAAGAAGACAAAAAGAAAGGCCATGAGAAAATACTTGAGGAGGTAATGATTGAAAACTTCCCTAGAATGCCATCCAAGTCCAAGAAACCCAGAGAGTCCCAAACAGGATAAATCCAAGGCAAAAAACCCCAAGAAACATATTAATCAAATTAACAAGATCAAACACAAAGAACAAATATTAAAAGCAGCAAGGGAAAAACAACAAATAACACACAAAGGGATCTCCATAAGGATAACAACTGATCTTTCAATAGAAATTCTTCAAGCCAGAAGGGAATGGCAGGACATACTTAAAGTAATGAAAGAGAAAACCCTACAACACAGATTACTGTACCCAGCAAGAATCTCATTCAAATATTAAAAAGAAATCAAAAGTTTTACAGACAAGCAAAAGCTCAGAGAATTCAGCACCACCAAACCAGCTCTTCAACAAATGCCAAAGGATCATCTCTAGACAGGAAACACAGAAAAGGTTTATAAACTCGAACCCAAAACAACAAAGTAAATACCAATGGGATCATATTTATCAATAATTACCTTAAATGTAAATGGGTTGAATGACTCAACCAAAGGACAAAGACTGGCTGAATGGATACAAAAACAAGACCCCTATATATGCTCTCTACAAGAGACACACCTCAAACCTAGGGACACATACAGACTGAAAGTGAAGGGCTGGAGAAAGATACTTCACACAAATGGAGACCAAAAGAAAGCAGGAGCAGCAATACTCATATCAGATAAAATAGACTTTGAAATAAAGGCCGTGAAAAGAGACAAAGACGGACACTACATAATGATCAAAGGATCAATCCAAGAAGAAGACATCACAATTATAAACATATACGCACCCAACGTAGGAGCACTGCAATACGTAGGGCAAATGCTAACAAATATGAAAGGGGAAATTAAAAGTAACACAATAATAGAGGGAGATGTTAATACCCCACTCACACCTATGGATGGATCAACTAAACAGAAAATTAGCAAGGAAACACAAACTTTAAATGATACAATGGACCAGTCAGACATAATTTATATTTATAGGATATTTCACCCTAAAACAATGAATTTCACCTCTTTTTCAAGTGCACATGGAACCTTCCCCAGGATAGATCACATCCTGGGCCATAAATCTATCCTTGGTAAATTCAAAAAAACTGAAACCATCTCAAGCATCTTTTCTGATCACATGTGGTAAGATTAGATGTCAACTACAGGAAAAAAAAAAAAACTATTAAAAATACAAACATATGGAAGCTAAACAACACGCTTCTGAATAACCAGCAAATCACAAAAGAAATAAAAAAAGAAATCAAAATATGTATAGAAACATATGAAAATGCAACAACCCAAAACCTATGGGATTCAGTAAAAGCAGCACTAAGGGGAAGGTTCATAGCAATACAAGCCGATCTCAAGAAACAGGAGAGAAATCAAATAAATAACCTAACTCTACACCTAAAGCAACTAGAAAAGGAAGAAACGAAGAACCCCAGGGTTAGTAGAAGGAAAGAAATCATAAAAATTAGGGCAGAAATAAGTGCAAAGGAAACAAAAGAGACCATAGCAAAAATCAACAAAACGAAAAGCTGGTGGCTCTTTGAGAAGATAAATAAAATAGACAAACCATTAGCTATATTCATCAAGAAAAAATGGGAGAAGAATCAAATCAACAAAATTAGAAATGAAAATGCAGAAATCACAACAGACAACACAGAAATACAAAGGATCATAAGGGACTACTATCAGCAACTATATGCCAATAAAATGGACAACTTGGAAGAAATGGAAAAATTCTTAGAAGAGTATAACTTTCCAAAACTGAACCAAGAAGAAATAGAAAATCTTAACAGACCCATCACAAGCATAGAAATTGAAACCGTAATTAGAAATCTTCCAACAAACAAAATCCCAGGACCAGATGGCTTCACAGGTGAATTCTACCAAAAATTTAGAGAAGAGCTAACACCTATCCTACTCAAACTCTTCCAGAAAATTGCAGAGGAAGGTAAACTTCCAAACTCATTCTCTGAGGCCACCATCATCCTAATACCAAAACCAGACAAAGATGTCACAAAAAAAGAAAACTACAGGCCAATATCACTGATGAACATAGATGCAAAAATCCTCAACAAACTTCTAGCAAACAGAATCCAACAATATATTAAAAAGATCATACATCATGACCAAGTGGGCTTTATCCCAGGGATACAAGGATTCGTCAATATCCACAAAATCAATCAACGTAATATACCACATTAGAAAATTGAAAGATAAAGACCATATGATTATCTCAATATATGCAGAGAAAGCCTTTGACAAAATTCAACATCCATTAATGATAAAAAAAAAAACCCTCCAGAAAGCAGGCATAGAAGGAACATACCTCAACATAATAAAAGCCATATATGATAAACCCACAGCAAACATTATCCTCAATGGTGAAAAATTGAAAGCATTTCCCCTAAAGTCAGGAACAAGACAATGGTGCCCACTTTCACCACTACTATTTAACATAGTTTTGAAAGTTTTGGCCACAGCAATCAGAGCAGAAAAAGAAATAAAAGGAATACAAATTGGAAAAGAAGAAGTAAAAATCTCACTGTTGCAAATGACATGATCCTCTACATAGAAAACCCAAAAGACTTCACCAGAAAATTACTAAAGCTAATCAATGAATACAGTAAAGTTGCAGGATATAAAATTAACACAGAAATCCTTTGCATTCCTGTACACTAACAATGAGAAAACAGAAAAAGAAATTAAGGGAACAATTCCATTCACATTGCAACGAAAAGAATAAAATACTTAGGAATAAATCTACCTAAATAAACAAACGACCTATATATAGAAAACTATAAAACACTGCTGAAAGAAATCAAAGACGACACAAATAGATGGAGAAATATAGCATGTTCATGGATCAGAAGAATCAATATAGTGAAAATGAGTATACTACCCAAAGCAATCAATAGATTTAATGCAATCCCTATCAAGCTGCCAATGGTATTTTTCAGAGAATTAGAACAAATAATTTCACAATTTTATGGAATTACAAAAAAACCTCAAATAGCTAAAGCAATCTGAAGGAAGAAGAATGGAACTGGAGGGATCAACCTGCCTGAGTTCAGGCTATACAACATCAAGCAACAGTCATCAAGACAGTATGGTACTGGCACAAAGACAGAAATGTAAATCACTGGAACAAAATAGAAAGCCCAGAGATAAATCCACACACCTATGTACACCTTATCTTTGACAAAGGAGGCAAAAATATACAATTCTTGGAGAAAAGACAATCTCTTTAACAAGTGGTGCTGGGAAAACTGGTCAACCACATGTAAAAGAATGAAAGTAGAATGCTTTCTAACAGCATACACAAAAATAAACTCAAAATGGATTAAAGGTTTAAATGTAAGACCAGAAACTATAAAACTAGAGGAAAACATAGGCAAAACACTCTCTGACATAAATCATAGCAGGATTCTCTATGATCCACCTCCAGGAGTAATGAAAAAGAAGCAAAAATAAACAAGTGGGACCTAATTAAACTTAAAAGCTTTTTCACAACAAAGGAAACTATAAGCAAGCTGAAAAGACAGCCTTCAGAATGGGAGAAAATAATAGCAAATGAAGCAACTGACAAGCAACTAATATCAAAAATATACAAGCAACTCCTGCAGCTCAATTCCAGAAAAATATGCGACCCAATCAAAAAATGGGCCAAAGAACTAGACAGACATTTCTCCAAAGAAGACATACAGATGGCTAACAAACACATGAAAAGATGTTCAACATCACTCATTATCAGAGAAATGCAAATCAAAACCACAGTGAGGTACCATCTCATGCTGGTCAGAATGGCTGCTGTCAAAAAATCTACAAACAATAAATGCTGGAGAGGGTGCAGAGGAAAAGGAAACCTCTTACACTGTTGGTGGGAATGCAAACTAGTACAGCCACTATAGAGAACACTGGAGATTCCTTAAAAAACTGGAAATAGAACTGCCATACGACCCAGCAGTCCCACTGCTGGGCATACACACCGAGGAAACCAAAATTGAAAGAGACATGTGTAACCCCAATGTTTATCACAGCACTGTTTAAAATAGCCAGGACATGGAAGCAACCTAGATGTCCATTTGCAGATGAACGGATAAGAAAGCCATGGTACATATACACAATGGAATATTACTCAGCTATTAAAAAGAATGCATTTGAAGAAGTTCTAATGAGGTGGATGAAGCTGGAGCCTATTATACTGAAGTAAGCCAGAAAGAAAAACACCAATACAGTATATTAACATATATATATATATATGGAATTTTGAAAGATGGTAACGATGACCCTATATGCAGGACAGCAAAAGAGACACAGATGTAAAGAACAGATTGTTGGACTCTGTGGAAGAAGGCGAGGGTGGGATGATTTGAGAGAATAGCATTGAAACATGAATATTATCATATTTGAAATAGATCACCAGTCCAGGTTCGATGCATGAGGCAGGGTGCTCAGGGCTAGTGTACTGAGATGACCTTGAGGGATGGGATTGGGAGGGAGCTGAGAGGGAGGGTCAGGATGGGGAATGCATGTACACCCATGGCTGATTCATGTTAATGTATGGCAAAAACCACCACAATATTGTAAAGTAATTAACTTCCAATTAAAATAAAATAGCATGGCTGAATCAGTGCTCTTCATCATATTCTAGGGGGTCCTAGGAATCAATGACTATTGGTAATGACTAGGTCTAAGTTGCTTTTTTCTTGAGTCAGTATATGATCTATCATGGCCCTGAGTTTGAAAATGTAGGTATAGAAATGTGGTTCTATCTTTTTATAAACTATTTGTTTTATAATAGTTTTATGCTTGCCAAAGGGTTGCAAAGATAGGAAGTTGCCACATATTCTCACACCAATCTTTCTATTGTTAATATATTACTAAACTGCATCAAAACAATTAAGGAACTGACAGCCATTCATTACTTCTAACTAAACTCCACACCTTATTTAAGCTTCACTAGTTCTGTTTCTCCCCACTAATGTGCTTTTTCTACTTTAGGATCCATCTAAGATAAAACATTACATTTAGTTTTTATCTTATAGCCTCCTCTGATCTGTGATTGTTTCTCAGACATTCTTTGTGCTTCATAACCTTTACACTTTCAAATATTGGCTAGGTATTTTTGTAGAATGTCACTCAATTTGAGATTGACACATGTCTTTTCTTATGGTTAGACTGGGATTATGGGCTTTGGTGACAGAGACCATGGGGGTAAATACTCATTCCCCTGTATCTTGTCATAGGGTACATGCTGTCACCAGAATATATTTCTTATCACATCTTATCAAATGGTACCTGCTACTAAGATGTCACTGCTGTTAACTTTGATCTTTGATTGATTGATTGCTAAGTTTCTCCACTGTAAAATTAAATTCCCACCCCAAATTTTGTCCCCTTTCCATACTCTACTCTTTGTAAAGGTGTTTATAAAGTAGAGCCCAGGGACTTCCTGGGTAATCCAGTGATTAGGACTCTGTACTCCCACTGCAGCAGGGACAGTTTCCATCCCTGGTTGTGGAACTAAGATCCCACATGCTGTGCACCACAGCATAAAAATAAATATATAAATAGAGTGAAGTCCAAGCATAAAAGGGTAAATTGGGCATTAATCGCAGTTTCCTGGAAGGGGGCATTATCTACAGATATCATTTCAAATTCTTTAGGGTATTTCATTTTCTGTTTGTTTGTTCCTATTTATTTATGTATTCAATCATTGATCTATGTCATTGTGGACTGATTTCAAATGTATTTGAAATATAGGGGCTTCCCTGGTGGCTCAGATGGTAAAGAATCTGTCTACAATGCAGGAGACACAGGTTTGATCCCGAGTTGGGAAGATCCCCTGGAGGAGAACATGGCAACCCACTCCAGTATTCTTGCCTGGAAAATCCCATGAACAGAGGAGTCTGGTGGGCTACAGTCCATGGGGTCACAAAAAGTCAGATATAACTGAGCAACAGATACCTTCACTTTCACATGTCAGTACAGACTGATTTCAAATGTATTTATTTTTTACTTTGGATTATGACTTCACACTATGCTATGTATTAAACTGTTTCGCATTATGGCCATTGGGCGCTCCTTCAAGTTGGCTCCTGTATCCCCCTGACTGATCCCATTCTTTTACTTTTTGAGCACTTCTAAAACTAAGTTTTCAATATAAAGCTGTAGCTTTCAGATTATTTTATTTGTAAACTGGGAATTAAATGAGATGTTAATCCTGACCCTAGTACATATTACACAATATTCATGAGTCTAGACACATTTTACTATTTGCAAAGTGAAGAGACTATCATATTTAAGGCATTATATTAAGATATATAATAAAAGACTGAATAGCAAGTAAAACCATGTATTTAATTACATAACAAATAAGCCTCACTTAAACTGCAGAAGGGGTAACATAGGGATAGGGAATTAATAGGTATAAACTATAATGTACAAAATAAACTACACAGATATATTCTACAATACAGGAAATATAGCCAATATTTTATAGCAACTATAAATTGATTATAACTTTTAAAATTGTGAATCATTATTTTGTATACTTGTAACATATTATATTGTTTTATACTTAATAAAAAATGAATCAATAATTTGAGGGAGGGAAAGGTACTCCACTAATTGTAGCTCTTTGGGGATGAGTAATGTTAAATTAGCCAAAACTGGGTTTTAAAAATGCAAAAAGTATGTTATAGATTCTTGAATTTTCAATTCTCATCTTAAACTACTTTAAATGACAGGCCTACCACCCTAATTTTCATAGTAATATGAAAGAAAATACTCTGAGCTTAATCTTGCCTTTCACTTCACACATCAGTTTCTTATGTGCTCTAAAAGACCTTGTTACCTTAGTATCTACCAAATTATATGCCTTATGTAGCTGTGTCAATAGAGACAATCCTACAAAAGACTCAAAGAAAATGAAGAGAGCTGACAGCTCTTTTTGATTTTAATGTGTAGAAAGACCTATCGTAGAGTGACAACCATCACAGACCATCTAAGTTATCTTCAAACACACCTACAAATATTAACCAAGAATCCAGGCTGATTTACAATCCCTTCCTTTCATGTTTCATACTGCACATCCTTTCTTCCTCCCCATCTCCACCCCAGATTAGCAGCTTGTGATGCATTCCCAATGCTAGTTTATTTATTCAGCATATTTTCTGTGTCTGTAGCAAAGTAATATGAGGTTATAAAGGGAATACAGTCTGGCAATAAATAAATGTGAACCTGCATTTCACTTAGATTTTCAATAATCTGTATTTTTGGATGTTTTAGCTTAATAGGAGAAAGGACACAAGCTAAGCCAGGATAAAGATGGGAGTCAGATGCCTGAATTCAAATTCCAAATGACAGTGTTCAATATTGTATGATACAGTGGGCTCCCCTGAGATTCATTCTGAGGCTATAAAAAATGGATTATTTAAATATATGTATTACGTTTAAATATAATATATTTAAATAGATGATTTAAATATAAATCTCCCAGGTTTCTTCTACTTCTGAAATCTATGATGCTCAGATAAAAATTTTCCTCTGACAATCGCTCAGGTAATTAACTCACTAACAACATGTTTCCCTGGGGCAACTGCCAACACAGCTACATCATTTCTTGGAGCCTTTCTCCTCCAAAATGCAAATACTGGAGATTTGAGCTATCATTATGTAAAGAGTAATATATACATCAAGAGAGAATAAATATCTCTGAAGTTAGTATTTTAATCAGTCATATATTCAGCCTATTTTGTACAGGTTAATAGAAGTTTGCATTAATGCAGCTATTCCCTAAGAAGGGAGGGTGGACACTATTTCCCTCCCTAGTCAAAGGCCTGTCCTTCCCTCCATTCACTGAAGCCCTGAACAACTCTTGAGCTATATACAGCTGGGTAAGAGAGAGTATTTTCTTCTACATTTAACCATCTAGAGTTCCAGAACAAGTTATAGAAGATACGAGAGGGGAATTACCTATTTATCTTTTTCATCTATATTGCTTAGAGCTGTGTTATAGATGGAATTATTTCTCTATAAAGTCCATGTGTTGAAATTCTATTCCCTAAATACCTCAGAATGTGACCTTATTTGGAAATAGGATCACTGCAGATGTGATTAGTTAAGAGGTCCTCATAATGGAGTAGGGTGAGCTCCTAATCGAGTATGACTAGTATCCTTATTAAAAAAAGAGAAATTTGAACCCAGATGCAGGGAGACCCCCCATGTGAAATCAGACCGCCATGATTTCCCCAAGATTGGGGAACCTAGGAGAAAGGAGTGGAACGGCCTCTCCCCTAGGAGCTGACCCTGCCAACACTGGTTTTAAACTTCTGGCCTCCAGAATGGTGGGACAGTAGAATTCTGCTGTTCTAAATCACCCAGTTTGTGGTACTTGGTTACAACAGGCTTAAGAAATTATAGGCTATAACATAGGTGCACTGCTGTGGGGAGGAGGGGGTTGATTTCTTTCAATATCCATTTCAGGACACGTATTAGTACCATCACTGGTTTATCCATTTGTATGGCTTATGCATCTGTCTGGGTCAGAACACATGCCAGTATATCTTTCTACGGATTATGTGAGGCATCTGATTACAAATATGGGGCTTTGTCACTTACTAGCTGTGTAATTAACCTCATTGATCTAAAGGTCTTGATAATAGTAATACTTGATCTAGTATAGCATGGGGCTTATTTGTGAGGATCAAAGGAGATGACAAAAGTGAAAGGCGATACACAGGCACACAGAGAGGATTCAGCGTAGAGGTCAAGATCGTTGCAGCCAGGGTGAATGAGTTCAAATTCTACTCTACCCTTTACTAGTTTTGAGACTGAACTGTGGAGTCAGATATAATTTTGAAATGAGAGCTATAATAGTACCCGTGCCAGAAAGATCAAACAAATGAATATATAATGAGGTCTTAGAAGATTGCCTGGCACATAAAAAATATTCAATAAACGCTGTCTATCATGCAAGCTATCAAGAACCATACAAATATTAGATCATTATAATTTATAGTTAGTAAAAGCTATTGATGAATACCCTTGTACATTGATAATTTTGACATTCCAGCTCAAGGTGCATTTGTAGCAGTATTTTAGACAGCTATTAATGCAAGAGTTAAAGACTGAATCACAGATGTCTGATAGCAGGTAGAACAGGTTTGTCCAGTGACTCAAAAGAACCTTAGAACTAGAGGCAATTTCTGATATTCATTAGTCTTGTCATTTCCTTGTTTCAAAATATTTTGGAGCCAAATTTTCTGTTGAGCATTATACTAACTGCTTTAATATGTAAATAAAAAGCAAAAGATTTACTTGGATTTTACTTCAGCATGCACAATTGGGAATTGATTTTTTAACAACTGTTTTTTAAAGTTTCTAATGAAATCTTTGCGTATATTTGAATTGAGATGCACTGTCAGTATATCATGCTCCTTGTCCTTGTTGTTCAGTTGCTAGATCATGTAAGACTCCCTGTGCCCCTGTGGACTGCAGCACACCAGGCTTCCCTATCCATCACCAACTCCTGGAGCTTGCTCAAACTCATGTCCATTGACTTGGTGATTCCATCCAACCATCTCATCCTCTGTTGCCCTCTTCTTCTCCTGCTCTCAATCTTTCCCAGCATCAGGGTCTTTTCCAATGAGCTGGCTATTTACATCAGGTGGCCAAAATATTGGAGTTTCAGCTTCAGCATCAGTCCTTCCAATATTGATTTCCTTTAGGATTAACTAGACTTCCCTGGTGACTCAGATGGTAAAGCGTCTTCCTACAACGCGGAAGACCGGGGTTCAATCCCTGGGTTGGGAAGATCTCCTGGAGAAGGAAATGGCAATCCACTCCAGTATTCTTGCTTGGAAAATCCCATGGATGGAGGAGCCTGGTAGGCTACAGTGCATGGGGTCGCAAAGAGTCAGACACGACTGAGTGACTTCATTTTTAGGATTAACTGGTTTGATCTTCTTGCAATCTAAGGGACTCTCAAGAGTCTTCTCCAGCATCACAATTCAAAAGAGTCAGTTCTATGGTGCTCAGTCTTCTTTATGATCCAACTCTCACATCCATACATGCTGGAAAAACCATAGCTTTGACTATATGGACCTTTGTTGGTAAAGTGATGTCTCTCTTTTTAATAGGCTGGCTAGGTTTGTCATAGCTTCCCTTACAAGGAGCAAGCATCTTTCAATTTCATGGCTTCAGTCATTGTCCACAGTGATTTTGGAGCCCAAGAAAAGAAAATCTCTCATTACTTCCACTTTTGTCCCATCTATTTCTCATGAAGTGATGGGACAGGATGCTATGATCTTAGTTTTTTGAATGTTGAGTTTTAGGCCAGCTTTTTCACTCTTGTCTTTTACTCTCATCAAGAGGCTCTTTAGTTCCTCTTCATTTTCTGCTATTAGAGTGGTATCATCTGTGTATATGAGGTTGTTGATATTTTTCCCAGCAATCTTGATTCCAGCTTGTAATTCATCCAGCCCTGCCTTTTGCCAGATGTACTCTGCATACAGTTAAATAAACAGGAAGACAATATACAACCTTGTCATATTCCTTTCCAAAGTTTAAACCAGTCAGGTGTTCATGCAAGAGTCTAACTGTTCCTTCTTGACCTGCATGCAGGTTTCTCAGGAGACAGGGAGAGTGGTCTGGTATTTCCTTCTCCTTAAGAATTTCCCACTAATTGTTGTGATCCACTAAGTCAAAGGCTTTCACGTAATCAGTGAAGGAAAAGCAGATGTTTTTCTGGAATTCCCTTGCTTTCTCTATGATTCAGTGAATGTTGGCAATTTGATCTCTGGCTCCTCTGCCTTTTCTAAATTGAGCTTGAACATCTGGATGTTTTTGGTTCACATACAGCTGAAAGCCTAGCTTGAAGGATTTTGAGCATAACTTTACTAGCATGTGAAATGAGCACAACTGCAGCATAGTTTGAACATTCTTTGGCATTGCCCTTCTTTGGGATGGGAATGAAAACTGACCTATTCCAATCCTGTGGTCACTGCTGAGTTTTCCAAATTTGCTGGCATATTGGCATATTGAGTGCAGCACTCTAACAACATCATCCTTGAGGATTTGAAATAGCTCTGCTGGAATTCCATCACCTCCACTAATTTGTTCATAATGATGCTTTCTAAAGTCCACTTGACTTCACACTCCAGGGTATCTGGCTCTAGATAAGTGACCACACCATCATTGTTATCCTGGTCATTAAGACCTTTTTGGTATAGTTCTTCTGTGTATTCTTGCCACCTGTTCTTAATCTCTTCTGCTTCTGTTAGTTCCTTACCATTTCTGTCCCTTATTGTGCCCATCCTTGCATGAAATGTACCCTTGATATCTCCATTTTTCTTGTAGAAATCTCTAGTCTTTCCCATTCTACTGTTTTCCTCTATTTCTTTGCATTGTTCATTTAAAAAAGCCTTCTTATCTCCCCTTGCTGTTCTCTGTAACTGCATTCTGTTGGATATATTTCTCCTTTTCCCCCTTACGTTTTGCTTCTCTTCTTTTCTCAGCTATATGTAAAGCCTCCTCAAACAACCACTTTGTTTTCTTGCATTTCTTTTTCTCTGGAATGGTTTTGGTCACTGACTCATGTACAACATTATGAACCTCTTCCATAGTTTTTCAGGCACTCTGTCTACCAGATCTAAACCCTTGAATCTACTCATCACCTCCACTGTATAATCAAGAGGGATTTGATTTAGGTCATACCTGAATGGTCTAGTGGTTTTCCCCACTTTCTTCAATTTAATTCTGAATTTTGCAATAAGGAGCTCATGATCTGAGCCATAGACAGCTCCAAGTCTTGTTTTTGCTGACTGTATAGAGCTTCTCCAGCTTCAGCTGCAAAGAATATAATCAGTTTGATTTCAGTATTGCCCATCTGATCATGTCCATATATAGAGTTGTCTCTTTTGTTGTTGGACAAGGGCGTTTGCTATGACCAGTGGGTTCTCTTGGCAAAACTCTGTTAGCATTTTCCCTGCTTCATTTTGTACTCCAAGGCCAAACTTGCCTGTTACTCCAAGTATCCTGATTTCCTACTTTTGCATTCCAATCCCCTATGATGAAAAGGACATCTTTTTTGGTGTTAGATCTAGAAGGTCTTATAGGTCTTCATAGAACTAGTCAACTTCAGCTTTTTCACCATCAGTGGTTGGGGAATAGATAGATTATTGTGTTGTTGAATGGTTTGCATTGGAAGTGAACCAAGATCATTCTGTTGTTTTCAAGACTGCACCGAAGTACTGCATTTCGGACTCTTCTGTCTACTATTAGGGCTACTCCATTTCTTCTAAGGGATTCTTGCCCACCTTAGTAGATATAACAGTCATTTGAATTAAATTTGCCCATTCCCATTCATTTTAGTTCAGTGATTCCTAAGATGTCAATGTTCACTCTTTTCATCTCCTTCTTGACCACTTCCAATTTACCTTGATTCATGGACCTAACTCCAGGTTCCTATGCAATATTGTTCTTTACAGCATCATTATACTTTCACCACCAGACACATCCACAACTGAGTATCGTTTCCACTTTGGCCCAGTTGCTTCATTCCTTCTGGAGCTACTAGTACTCTATTACTAATTGTTACTAATTAGTACTATCGTGTCGGACACGACTGAAGTGACTTAGCAGCAGCAGCAGCAGCAGTACTATTGCTATTAGCTTCTTTGCTGTCAGTAAATAAGGATTAGCCAGACACTTTCTCACCTTTCCAAACACCTCAGAGTGAGTTTTGGGCTGTCAAAAAAAAGAGTACCTTTGGACAATACCACTTGCTTCTTATGTGTCTGGCTTCACAGAGGAGAAAGAAACACTTCAGTCTCTGGCCTTATAGAGGAGAAAGAAGTGTTTTAGCAAAACACCTTCCATTCATTTACTCAGCATAAGAAATAGGAACAGCTGTGACTGAATGAAATTATATTATCACATGAATTCAGTTTTGTAAACTTACCCAGGAAGTGTAAATTTGGAGGACGGATTGTCTCAGTGCTGTGGATAAGTTATAGCCTTCAGAACTGTGATGTGTTTGGTGACCAGCCCACATAATGTTAACCTCTGCAAAACACATAATTTGAAATGAGCCATGAGAATAAGAACAAAGCAATTTCCATTTTCAGTTGTGTGTGCTGCTCTATTGAACGAGAAATAAAAGTCTGGAATATCTCTGGAAAAGCAGGCCAATATAATTAAAATGAGCTGCCTTGAATCATTTTTGGAAGCAGAGAGGAAATGAATTATAAACAAAACTGAAACATAGCCAATAAATATATATAGTGTATATGATATAATTAAATGCCTCCAGCAAACTGAAATGACTTCCAAAATTTACACTTTGCTAACATATTACAATATAACAGATCATAAAATCTAACTTGTAATGTTCGAACAAAACAGTTAATGCACTGCGATAATTTTTCAGCATGTGTTAACATATTTCTAATTAAAGAAGAATACTCTGATGGGAGAAATGGTGTATAAATTTAAAAATGAAATATTATACCATTTTCTTCTCTAATGGCTTTTTAATAAATGTCAAAATCTGTCTATTGGAGTAAGAGACAATGGAGAATAATATTTGGCCATAAGATTTAATGTTTCAGTTTCATTTATAGATATATATATTAGTAACTAATAGTTACATATATTTCTTCCCATATCTCACCAACACTAACATTTCTAAAACTGTCCCACATAACTGTTTATCCTCAAAAAAAAAAAGGAAACTGTTAATTTTCATTAAGCATTATTCAAATTGCCCTCATACTGTCTTGAAATTCATATTAACCCAAAAGTTGTCTGTTTTTTCTGCAGCAACATGCCTCTCTAATGACCATCTGAATGTATAGAATTTAAAAAACAAGCCCATATTTTTCATTCTGCCCTCATTATTTCATTTTCTACCAGAATTACATATATTCTATATTATTAGAAGAAAGTATGTTCTTAGCTAAATTATTTAAATTTTGTCCTTTGCTACAAATATAGAAGATAGAATTAACCATATGATATGACAGTTATCCCTGCTGGTATATATTGAAAATTTAAAAAAAAAAAATAGGTTTGGATGCATGGGAATTTAACAGTGAACCTAAGAGTGGCAACTTATGACCAACCTAGATGGCATATTCAAAAGCAGAGACATTACTTTGCCAACAAAGGTCTGTCTAGTCAAGGCTATGGTTTTTCCTGTGGTCATGTATGGATGTGAGAGTTGGACTGTGAAGAAAGCTGAGTGCTGACGAATTGATGCTTTTGAACTGTGGTGTTGGAGAAGACTCTTGAGAGGCCTTTGGACTGCAAGGAGATCCAACCAGTCCATCCTGAAGAAAATCAGTCCTGAATATTCACTGGAAGGACTGATGCTGAAGCTGAAACTCCAGTACTTTGGCCACCTGATGCGAAGAACTGACTCATTTGAAAAGACCCTGATTCTGGGAAAGATTGAGGGCAGGAGGAGAAGGGGACGACAGAAGATGAGATGGTTGGATGGCATCACCAACTCAATGGACATGGGTTTGGGTGGACTCCAGGAGTTGGTGATGGACAGGGAGGCCTGGCGTGCTTCAATTCATGGGGTCGCAAAGAGTCGGACACAACTGAGCTACTGAACTGAAGTGAAGAGTGGAAATACTGAGTTATTAGTCTTTGCAACTGCCACATAATCAGTTATAAAGAACCCATCGGCTAATGCAGGAGACATGAAGATGCATAATAATATGTATGGGACTACCTTCTTATAACCTCTACAGACCTAGGGTTAGATCCTTAGGTCGGGAATATCCCCTGGGGTAGGGCATGGCAACCCACTCGAGTATTCTTGCCTGGAGATCCCATGGACAGAGGAGCCTGGTGGGCTATGGTCCATAGGTTCACAAAGAGTTGGATAAGACTGAAACAACTTAGCATGGACACGCACACACGTTAAAATACACGACACATGACAGGATAATTTGTTAGAGTTTTAATGAAAAACATGGATATATGGAGAGATAGACGTAAATATAGTCAATCCTGGTGGACTTTTCTTAGACAAGAAAAAGCTTTCATTTAGCCAATGAAAGCTCTGTGAGCAATCTATATAAAGTGAAAGTGGCTCAGTTGTCTCTTTGTGACCCCATGGACTATACAGTCCATGGAATTCTCCAGGCCAGAATACTGGAGTGGGTAGCCTTTCCCTTCTCAGGGATCTTCACAATCCAGGGATAGAACTGGGGTCTCCTGCATTGCAGGTGGATTTTTTTTTACCAACTGAGCTATCAGGGAAGCCACAATCTATATAGTTCAGTTCAGTTCAGTCGCTCAGTCGTGTCCGACTCTTTGCGACCCCATGAACTGCCGCATGCCAGGCCTCCCTGTATATCACCAGCTCTCAGAGTGTACTCAACACTCATGTCCATTGAGTTGGTGATGTCATCCAACTATCTCATCTTCTGTCATCCCCTTCTCCTCCTGCCCTCAATCTTTCCCAGCATCAGGGTCTTTTCAAATGAGTCAGTTCTTCACATCAGGTGGCCAAAGTATTGGTGTTTCAGCTTCACAATCAGTCCTTTCAATGAATAATCAGGACTTATTTCATTTAGGATGGACTGCTTGGATCTCCTTGCAGTCCAAGGGACTCTCAAGAGTCTTCTCCAACACCACAGTTCAAAAGCATCAATTCTTTGGCGCTCAGTTTTCTTTATAGTCCAACTCTCACATCCATACATGACCACTGGAAAAACCATAGCCTTGACTAGACGGTACTTTGTTGACAAAGTAATGTCTCTGCTTTTTAATATGCTGTGTAGGTTGGTCATAGCTTTCCTTCCAAGGAGTAAAGTGAAAGTGAAGTCACTCAGTCGTGTCCGACTCTTTGTGACCTCATGGACTGTAGTCTACCCATAGCTGCAGTCACCATCTGCAGTGATTTTGGAGCCCCCCAAAAATAAAGTCAGCCACTGTTTCCACTGTTTCCCCATCTATTTGCCATAAAGTGATGGGACCAGATGCCATGATCTTTGTTTTCTGAATCTTGAGCGTTAAGCCAACTTTTTCACTGTCCTCTTTCACTTTCATCAAGAGACTCTTTAGTTCTTCTTCATTTTCTGCCATAAGGGTGGTGTCATCTGCATATCTGAGGTTATTGATATTTCTCCCGGCAATATTGATTCCAGCTTGTGCTTCTTCCAGCCCGGCATTTCTCATGATGTACTCTGCATAGAAGTTAAATAAGCAGGGTGACAATATACAGCCTTGACAGACTCCTTTTCCTATTGGGAACCAGTCTGTTGTTCCATGTCCAGTTCTAACTGTTGCTTCCTGACCTGCATATGAATTTCTCAAGAGGCAGGTCAGGTGGTCTGGTATTCCCATCTCTTTCAGAATTTTCCACAGTTTATTGTAATCCACACAATCTATATAGGGAGTTACCAAACAAAATGTGCAAAAAGAGTTTTGGAAAACAAATGAAATATAAGAAAGATTCAATTCTGTGAGAATGAAATTATGAACAGGATTATGAATAGATAGGCTTATCAGAAGTCATTTCTATTCAAGTCATATATTTTCAAGTGAGGCAAGTATTTTCACAAGACATCAGTTTATATCTAATGTAGATTCTAATCGGTCCACACTTTTTTAATCATTCCTAGTAATGACCCTGGAGAAGGCAATGGCAACCCACTCCAGTACTCTTGCCTGGAAAATCCCATGGACGGAGGAGCCTGGTAGGCTGCAGTCCATGGGGTCGCTAAGAGTCGGACACGACTGAGTGACTTCACTCTCACTTTTCACTTTCATGCATTAGAGAAGGAAATGGCAACCCACTCCAGTGTTCTTGCCTGGAGAATCCCAGGGGCGGTAGAGCCTGGTGGGCTGCCGTCTATGGGGTCGCACAGAGTCGGACACGACTGAAGTGACTTAGCAGCAGCAGCAGCAGCAGTAATGACCCTACATTTCTACTCAAGTAATGAAGGAAACTATTCCTACACAAATAAGAAGTACTTCACCATAATGACCTCAAACTTCCCAGGCATAATCCCTGAAATAACCTAGAACCTAAATCTGTGGTTTATTGATTAACCTGTATAACTATGAATAAAAGAGTTACAAAGAATCCCATGACACTCAAAATCTTCATATGTTGTATGGGATACTATTAAGAAATAATAAATCTAATGAACATACTAAATCTTTTAAAGCTTCTTATAGATTCAACAATTGAAGACATCTAAATACCATTTTCTCTTTAGAACATACTCATTATTGAACATTTCAGAATGTATCACAAAGAAACTTCACTATGAATCAAAATTATTTCATTGGACCTTTCAGAATTTGTATAAAAAATTCATCATAATATATCTATGCTTCAAGTTCATAAGTGGATGAGCTAAGTAGATGATTTGATTAGATGGCAATAATACGTATTGGAACTACCTTCTTATAACCTCCACAGAAGCTAAATGGTGGAACAAAGAATCCACCAGGGTGGAGGTTAAAGACCTGTCTCTATAGTTGTTTTAAAAGCACTGACTTCCTATCAAAAACTGTGTGTAATACAAGCCTTCATTCAATGAAGTACAGCTGTATAAACAGGTTACAGTAATTGGATCCCACTGTCTTACCTCTGTAACTTTCCAGAATTGGGGGAAACAAGAAATACAGGAAGTAAATTATTTTCAAGGGTGGCTTTAAAAATACATTTTTAGAAAATTGTTCCAACAGTACTTTGGTAAATAAGATACATTTAACAGTACATTTACAAATATGTTCATCTTCCTTAATATTTGAATTGATGAGTTGTCTGTTCTAAGGAAGAAAAACAAATGTTAAAGAGAAAAACTGATATGATCACAATAAACTTCTTCCAGTGAAAAATTCATATAAGTTGCCATCAATAATAATTTTCTTTTTCTATAAGAAAATTATTGATTATAAAACTCATGGTATATTACTATGGCTTTTCAATGATATTAGAAATAATAATGTTATTAATACTTTCCACTGCCAAAATATAGATTTCTTTACATATATTTTATTATACATTAACTATTCATTCAATTTGGCCAAAATTTAATGTAATATATGTGTGTATGTATGTTATATTCTTGAGTTTGCTATCTTGTTTCTTTTTTATTAAAGTCCAACTTACTTACAATGAAATATATCCCTTTTGATATTTAGTTCTATGAGTTTTTATCAAACAAATACAACTGTGCAATCACTGTCAATATCAAGATATGGAATAGTTTTTATTATCCCAATAGACACGGAATAGTTATGATCACCCCAAAGTTCTCTCTTCCATTTTGTGTATGGCAGGTTAACTCTAACAGGGCTCCCAGATTCAGATGGTGAGATTCCCAGGGAACTTAGGAGAGTTTACTGTGTTTTGGGTGTGAAATAAGAATCCATGGGATCCAGAGGGCTTCCTATGGGATACAGTCTCTAGGCAGTCCCCAGTGATTCTAGTCTACTGGTACTGAACCCCCTGTATAAACTCTTCCCTTGAATGTGGTTAGATTTGACTTCCTTCCAGTAAATGTAGGGCTTTCCTGGTGGCTCAGTGGTAAAGAATCTGCCTGCAATGCAGAAGACCCAGATTCAATCCCTAGGTCAGGAAGATCCCCTGGAGAATGGAATGGCTACCCACTCCAGTATTCTTGCCTGGAAAATTCCATGGACAGAGGACCCTGGTGGGTTCATGGGGTCACAAAGAGTTGGACACAACTGAGAGATCCAAAAGTGTCAGACACAACTGAGTGACTAATGCTCTTCTGCTAAATATAATTCTCGCAAAGGTGACGGGATGTCATTTCTGATATCAGGTGATAAAAAGACTGAGGCTGACATCTCGGGTGCTTTCTCTTACATCGTCACATGCTCTATCCAAGGAAAGTCGGCTGCCATGTTGCAAGCTGCCTTTTGGAGAAGCACATACGACAGGGAACTAGGGAAGGCCTCAGGTTAACCAGCTAGCAAGAAACTAAGCTCCTTAACCCAAATTCCACGAGAAACTGAATCTTGCCAAAAACCATGTATGTGAGTTTGGAAGCAGATCTTCTCCAAATTGAGTCTTCAGATAACACTGCAGCCAGGAACTAGCTTACTGCTTAATTGCAACCTCATGAAAGACTGGGGACCAGAAGCACTCATCTAAGCTGCCTGCTGATTTCTGACCGACAGAAGTTGCAAGAGAAGCCATGGATATATTACAAAGCAAAGGACCATTAATACAGTGGTCAGTCCTCCCTGATCTTATACTCTGTCCCTAGCATCCTCTCATATGTTTTTTTTCACTTATGTTGGTGTTTAGCTAAGTCGTGTTGAACTCTTTTGCAACCCTGTTGGCTGTAGCCTGCCAGGCCCCTCTGTCCATGGGATTCTCCAGGCAAGAATACTGGAGTGGGTTGCCATTACCTCCTCCAGGGGATCTTCCCAACCCAGGGATCAAACTTGTGACACCTGTATTGGCAGGAGGATACTTTACCACTGAGCCACCAGGAAAGCTCTTCTTTCCCCTAGTTTTGCTTTTCTAAGGATGTCATATCAGTGAATTATTGCGTATTAGGCCTTTGAGTTTGCTTTCTTGCACTTAGCATAATGTATCACAGATTCCTCCATTTTGCTGTGTTTATCAGTAGTTTGTTCCCTTTTTTTGCTGAGTAGTACTCCATTTGTACCATCAGTTTTTGTTTTGTTTTGATCCACTTAGTAGTTGAACATTTCAAGTGTTTCTAGTATTTGGCAATTACAAATGAAGCATCTATAAATTTTCTAGAATTTTTTTTCAGATGGACATAGTTTCATTTTTCTTTGGTACATACTCAAGAGTGAGATTACTGAACTGTATGGGATGTTTACATTAGGTTGCAAAAAAATTCAAATCATTTTCCAAAGTGACCGTGCCTTTTTGTATTATCACTAGCCGTAAATGAGAGTTAAAGGTCCTCCACATTTTTGATGGTACTTGACACTATTAATTTTATTTATATTTAATAACATTCTAATAAGTGTATATTGTTATCACATTGAAATTTTAATCTACACTGCTGCGGTGGCAAATGACAATAGTTACTTCTCCATGTGCATTTTTGCCATTGATATGTCTTTTGGGTCTATTCAATACTAGTGGCTTCAGTTTAATTGGCTTGCTTTTATATTATTGAGTTTTGAGATTTCTTTATATATACTGTACACAAACATGTTCTCCTTATGAAGTGTCTTATGAAGAACACTGTGTTTTAATTTTGATGAAACCCGATTTATATACTTGAGAGTTTTATTAAAAGATACTTTTAGTATATGTAAGAACAGAGATTACTTTGAAGAAACATAAGAATGATGAGAAATTTCCAGAGTAAACTTGTAATCTAGAGGCTAACAGATTCTATATGTATTACACATCTAAAGTATATCTAAATAAGTCTCCTATCTCATATCTTGTCACCTATAAAGTGGACAGAAATAGTTCTCTAGGTTAATCTGAGCCATAAACATAGGTCTACAAGGAATGTTCACAGCTATATGATAACAATTTAATCTTCAGGAGTGACAGGCCAGAAGTCTTGGGGCACACTGGGAGTGATGATGTTGCCTTCAACTCATAATGTGAGAAACCTTCAAGTTATAAAGGAAAAAATGTTAGGCCTATTTGTAATATGTTAGTGATGTTTAGCACCAAGAAAGTCATGTTAGTAATACTTTATGGGACATTTAGCATATTGTGTAGCAGAACATGGAACATGAGAACTGAACTACAAGGAGCCTTATGAAGTTACTTAGTTCAATTCCTTATTTTATAACTAATAAAAATGAAATTGAAATGAAGAAGGGAAAAACTTACATTAGAGGAAAAGAAAGCTTTTTAAAATTTTCTCTCTCTCAACAGTGATTTATTTGGAGCATTCACCCCCATCTTGGATTTTTCTTTCTCCTTCAGAAATGGAGGTGAATGGGACCAAGAGTTCTGTGGGCCCCGGCACATATTTGGTGATGTTCAGGAAGTAAAGGACAATAGGAGCTCAAAACACATTATTGAATAATGGTGCTAAGCTTCTTGAATTAGCACAACTGCCTATAGCTTTTTACACAAAATCTAACACTATAAAACACTGAACTTATCAATTTTTGAATGATAACAATTGTCACTTTGAATTTGAAATACTGAATATAAGTTAACCCTTCAAAATTTGTTCTATCTCTTTCCAACAGATAAACATGATAAGTGATTTCAAAAAATTAAGTTAACTAAGTAATCAAAATAATAGTAACAGACTCAAACTATCAAACTGAAGTCTAAATGGGAAATATAAGCAGATGCATAATAATAAATAGATCCTCATTTATTTTTCTATTCTTTACTCAATGAACTGATGGTGATGTCATCAATTTTACCATCACACTTTCATTCACTTCCTATAGCAGAAAACCAAATTGATGAGAAAATTGATGATTCAATGAATGGAGATTGATATTCAGTTCAGTTGCTCAGTAGTGTCCGACTCTTTGCAATCCCATGGACTGCAGCATGCAAGCTTCCCTGTTCACAAGCAACTCTTAGAGCATGCTCAAATTCATGTCCATCGAGTCGGTGATGCCATCCAACCATCTCATCCTCTGTCGTCCCCTTCTCCTCCTGCCCTCAATCTTGCCCAGCATCAGGGTCTTTTCCAATGAGTCAGTTCTTTGCATTAGGTGGCCAAAGTATTGGAGTTTTAGCTTCAGCATCAGTCCTTCCAATGAATATTTAGGACTGATTTCCTTTAGGATGGACTGGTTGGATCTCCCTGCACTCCAAGAGACTCTCAAGAATCTTCTCCAACAGCATAGTTCAAAAGCATCAATTTTTGGTCCTCAAGCTTTCTTTATAGTCCAACTCTCACATCCATACATGACTACCAGAAAAATCACAGCTTTAACTAGATGGACCTTTGTCAGCAAAGTAATGTCTCTGCTTTTTAATATGCTATCTAGGTTGGTCATAACTTTCCTTCCAAGAAGCAAGAATCTTTTAATTTCATGGCTGCAGTCACCATCTGCAGTGATTTTGGAGCCCAAGAAAATAAAGTCTGTCGTTGTTTCCATTGTTTCCCCATCTATTTCCCATGAAGTGATGGGACCAGATGCCATGATCTTCGTTTTCTGAATGTTGAGTTTTAAGCTGACTTTTCCTCTTTCACTTTCATCAAGAAGCTCTTTAATTCTTCTTCACTTTCTGCCATAAGTATGGTGTCATCTGTGTATCTGAGGTTATTGGTATTTCTCCCAGAAACCTTGATTCCAGTTTATGCTTCATCCAGCCTGGCATTTCACTGATATATTCTACATAGAAGTTAAATAAGCAGGGTGACAATATACAGCCTTGTCATATTCCTTTTCCGATTTGGAACCAGTCTGTTGTTTCACATGCAGTTCTAACTTTTGTTTCCTGACCTGCATAGAGATTTCTCAGGAGGCAGGTAACGTGGTCTGGTATTCCTATCTCTTTAAGAATTTTCCACAGTTTTTCTTTGTGATCCACATAGACAAAGGCTTTGGCATAGCCAATAAAGAAGAAGTAGATGTTTTTCTGGAAACTCTCTTGCTTTTTTGATGATCCAACAGATATTGGCAATTTGATCTCTGGTTCCTCTGCCGTTTCTAAAACCAGCTGGAACATCTGGAAGTTCATGCTTCACATATTCCTGAAGCCTGGCTAGGAGAATTTTGAGCATTGCTTTGCTAGCATATGAGATGAGTTCAAATGTGTGGTAGTTTGAACATTCTTTGGCATTGCCTTTCTTAGGGATTAGAATGAAAACTGACCTTTTCCAGTCCTGTAGCCACTGCTGTGTTTTCCAAATTTGCTGACATATTGAGTGAAGCACTTTCACATCATCATCTTTTAGGATTTGAAGTAGCTCAACTGGAATTCCATCACCTCCACTAGCTTTGTTCGTAGTGATGCTTCCTAGGGCCCACTTGACTTCACATTCCAGGATGTCTGGCTCTAGGTGAGTGATCACATTCTTGTGTTTATTTGGGTCATGAAGATCTTTTTTGTATAGTGCTTATGAGGAAATGGCAACCCACTCCAGTATTCTTGCCTGGGGAATCCCATGGAAAGAGGAAGCTGGTGGGCTACAGTCCCTGGGGTCACAAAGAGTCGGACATGACTGAGCGACTTCACTTTCACTTCATTTTCACTTTATATGTATTCTTGCCGCCTCTTCTTAATATTGTCTTCTTCTGTTAGGTCCATAACTTTTCTGTTCTTTATCGTGCCCATCTTGCATGAAATGTTCCCTTGGTATCACTAATTTTCTTGAAGAGATCTCTTGTCTTTCCCATTCTATTGTTTTCCTCTATTTCTTTGCATTGATCACTGAGGAAGGCTTTGTTATCTCTCCTCGCTATGCTTTGGAACTCTGCATTCAAATGGGTATATCTTCCCTTTTCTCTTTTGCCTTTCACTTCTCTTCTTTTCTCAATGATTTGTAAAGCCTCCTCAGACAACCATTTTGCCTTTTTTCATTTCTTTTTCTTGGGGATGGTCTTGATCACAGACTACTGTACAATGTCACAAACCTCCATCCATAGTTCTTCAGGCACTCTCTCTATAAGATCTGATCCCTTGAGTCTATTTGTCACTTCCACTGTATAATTGTAAAGGATTTGATTTAGGTTATACCTGAATGGTCTAGTGGTTTTCCCCACTTTCTTCAATTTAAGTCTGAATTTGGCAAGAAGGAGCTCATGATCTGAGCCACAGTCAGCTCCCGGTCTTCTTTTTGCTGACTGTATAGAGCTTCTCCATCTTTGGCTGCAAAGAATATAATCAATCTGATTCTGGTATTGACCATCTGGTGATGTCCATGTGTAGAGTCTTCTCATGTGTTGTTGGAAGAGGGTGTTTGGTATGACCGGTGTGTTCCCTTGGCAAAACTCTGTTTGCCTTTGGCCTGCTTCATTTTGTACTCCAAGGTCAAATTTGCCTATTATCCAGGTATCTCTTAACTTTCTACTTTTGCATTCCAGTCCCCTATAATGAAAACGACATCTTTTTTAGGTATTAGTTCTAGAAGGTCTTGTAGGTCTTTAGAGAATTGTTCAACTTCAGCTTCTTCAGCATTACTGGTTGGGGCTTAGACTTGGATTACTCTGTTGTTGAATGGTTTGCCTTAGAAACAGAGATTATTCTGTCCTTTTTGAGACTATACCTAAGAACTGTATTTCAGACTCTTTCACTGATTATTAGGGCTACTCCATTTCTTCTAAGGAATTCTTGCCTGCAGTAGTAGATATAATGGTCATCTGAGTTAAATTCACCCATTCCAGTCCATCTTAGTTCACTGATTCCTAAAACGTCAATCTTCATTCTTGCCATCTCCTGTCATGCACACACTTCCTCAACATAAAAACTGAGAGCACTTTGAAAACAACACAGCTTTCCTGTAAACTGGGAGAGAAGTCTGAAGAGACCACAGCTGATGGCAGAAAGACTCAGACTGTCTGCAGCTTTACAGATGGCACATTGGTTCAACATCAGGAATGAGATGGAAAGGAAAGCACAATAACAAGAAAACTCAAAGATGGGAAATTAGTGGTGGCATGCATCATGAACAATGTTACCTGTACTCGGGGTCTATGAAAAAGTAGAGTAAAAATTCCATCATCATTTTTCACAGAAATTAGTTGTAAGGATGAACAAGCTCAGTTCAATGAGAAAATCTCCATACTGCGTTTTTTTTTTCATTATTGCATCAATTATCTTTATCAAAAACAATTAAACTATTTCAAAGTGTTGGTGTAATTAGGGTCATCTCTTTGGTTAGCAAATAAATCTGTTTGTGCTTTAAAAAAAAAAGGCTTCTGTAAGTTTCATCATTCTCCATGTACATCCCTCTGCTCCTAGTCATTTTGTGTGCTGAGATTTGCCAAGTCTAAATATTAACCTAGATTTCTCTTCTTTCTGTTGATATTACCTCAGCTCTAGGCCATGGGCCAAGTGATCTGCTAGAAGATCCTGATTCCATCTCTGGTGATACATGGAAGGAGCTCTTTCCCACTCATAGGAAAAAGTATTATTGTACTAAAGTACTAAGTGGCCTGAAAACTGGTATCTCTAGGAATATAATAGATGAGCAAAGAGAGATTTTTTGGTTAAGGGAGATTCCCATACCTTTCAACTGTTGAAAATTAGCTGTGTTTATAGAAAAGCAAGAGCTCCCCTTGTGGCTCAGCTGCTTAAGAAACTGCCTGCCATGTGGGAGACAAGGGTTTGAGCATGACAACTCACTCCAGTACTCTTGCCTGGAGAAGCCCATGGACAGAGGAGCCTGGTGGGCTACAGTTCATGGGGTTGCAAGAGTTGGACACAACTGAGCAACTAACACACACACATACAGAAAACCTATCCCCTCTCTCCAAAAGTTGGCAGAATTAGATAAAAATCCTTTGAAATCAAAGTTATCAGTATTACATTTTAAAAGAATTATGAAGCTGACAGTTATTATATCTCACAAAGGCCACTTATCTATTGAATGAAATCAAATTCTAGTGCATGCAGGTGCTGATTAGCAGCAGCAACAGTAGCATCATGGCTTTAGGTTTGGGGACTGTTAGTCATTTCATCATGGGACTTACCATATATCCAGATCAAAAAGGAATCCACATGGTCTGCATAGAATAAAAATCAAGAAATCGTCCAGAGGATTTAATGACATCCATTTGGCACTCATAATGACCTAAACTAGCACAATCCAAAGACAGAAACCATGGGAGAAGAACTGTCTTTATGTCAATAGATTTAGCTACGATTGGCAAGCACTCCTACAACACTCCTTCTGTGCAATGTGCTCGCCTGTGGTGAGACACAATGAACTTCTGCTGTATTATGTTTGGAATAATGACTGCTATAATTTATCTCCACAAGCCACAGACTCCAAGAACACATTAACCTCCAAAGTTTGAAAGGAGAGCAATATTAAGGAAGTGAACGGGAAAGCAAAACAAGCAGGGATTGTCAGGACAAGACAGGAAAGCAGGAAAAAAAAAAAGGCACTAAAACCACAGTTAGAAAGTGGCTGCAATGTGTCTTTATTCTCCCTCTCTTAGCCTTATGAGTGGATGGAGATTATCCTTGTCAATGGCAACAAAAACCTACTGGGATCTCTGCCAATCATAAGGGCGTTCTATTGGTCTTACCGTTTGCCTTTGTGTTCTGAAACTAATTTTTACTGCTTCATTGCAAATGAGTAAGAAGCCTGTAAGATTACTAAATTTTCAAGAAATGTGATGGTGTCCACGGAAGGTGCCAGAGTGAATCAGGATTGCATGTCCCAGTTGGAACAGGTCAGTGTATCCTTTGGTTTCATCTTGACATAGATTAGCATGGTCACTGGTCTTTGAGAAACCAATCTGCATCTGATAGATTTTTGTTCTACATGTTTGGGAACTGTTGTTCCTCACTATGTTACTATTGTTTGTTGACACCTCATAGAACTGAATGTTCTTTGTTACTCTGTTGAGTTACTTTGCCCTTTCATCTGTTACCTGCAAAGTAAATGTATGTCTGAAATCTGAATACATATCTGATTTTAAAAGGAGGCTATCAATGACTATAAGTCTCACCACTACCGGAGGAAGAGGTCTCATGGCACATTCTTTGACCACTGAAAGACGGAAGTGGTTATGCAGGAACATAGCTTCCGTTACTCTAATAGAAGTAACCTCATATTCTACGCTCTAAATCTTTAAGCATGACTCCATTGCTATATGACCTTCAAACCCAAATGTTTTGTTAAATGAATTCATCATTTTCTGCCCATGCTTCCTTTTTCTGTTTCTGATCTTGTAATATGACAATTATGCCTTTGATCACTTCCTTTTAAGATTTCACAACTGGCTTCAATCAATCCATCGAGTTACCTGATGCTTTCCTTTCCTATCGCATACCTGTTGTGCTAGGTGAAGGCCTCATTGCCTCGGTAAAGTCAGTCAGTATCCACTGTGCACTATCTATGCGTAAGAGACTGCCCTTGTATCACTCACAGTCTAGTGAAGGTTAGCAAACTGACATCGCACACCAAAGTCCAGCCCACCAACTGTTCCATACAGCCAACAAGCTAGGATAGCGTTCACATTTCTAAATGACTGAAGTAGAATCACAAGAGTAACAGTTTGTGACACATGAATAGTATATTAAAAAAAAAAAAGAAATATGTATCTTCATATTTTTTTCTCACGTACCCTCCATTGTCTGGGCATCTTGAACACCCTGAACACTTTTCTGGTCACCTGTATCTGTGTGACCTGTCAAAATATTCTCCATCTTTCAAAGAATGTCATTTTCTCTAAGCAGTCATACTTGGTAGCTGGGAAAACCAGCTACAATTATTACACAATCCTTATTACTCCTAGGCCTCTAATACCACAAATACTAGGTTATTTTCCTCCCCTATTTTATGAATTTCTTTAAAAATATTTATTTATTTGGCCATGCTGGGTCTAGTTGTGGCGTGTGGGATCTTTAGTGAGGCATGTGAACTCTTAGTTGTGGCAATGTGGGATCTAGTTCCCTGACCAGGGATCAAACCTGGGTCCCCTGAATTAGAAGCTCAAGTCTTAGCCACTGGACTACGAGGGAAGTCCCATAAGCTTCTTAAGTAGAGAAAATTTATCTATTTTGTACTTTTTACAACACCTACTATTAACTTCGCATAGTAGATCACTAATATATTGTCTTTTTTTTTTTTAACTTTACATAATTGTATTAGTTTTGCCAAATATCAAAATGAATCCACCACAGGTATACATTGTCTTGCTTGATTAAACTTATGCTTACCAAATACAACTGTTTCATTTGAATAATCAATGTCCAAATAAATAACTATTGATTTTATCTGTGAAATACATGTATTGCCACTAGTGAAATTAATGCTTTTATAATTTTTCTTTTTCCTTCATACTGATTTCATCTCCCTAATTTCAGTCATATCTAAACATTCCATTTTGTAAAACATAAACCATTAACCTTCCTTTCCTTAATTTGTTTTTATCTCAAACGTCTTAAAAGAGTAATTTATTCACTTATTTACCTCAAATTCATTCTTAAACTTGTTGTCAATATCACTTAGTGAAAGTGAAGTCGCTCAGTCGTGCCCTACTCTTTGTGACCCCATGGATAGTAGCCTGCACCAACCTCCTCTGTCCATGGGATTTTCAAGGCAAGAGTACTAGAGTGGGTTGCCATTTCCTTCTCCACAATATCACTTAGTTCTCTCCAAAATCATAATTGGTCCTTTTTTTTCTTGTCCAAACTGAAGATCTCATTCTAGATGTCATCTTATTTGAACTTTCTGAGACACTGCTTCTGTCTTGAAAATCTTTTCCTTTGGCTTCAGTAACCCCCTTGCTCCCAGTATTCTCTTTATTCATTCAGGTGTAATTCCCTGACTTCTTCCCTGATTTGCTTGGGACCAACTCTTGTTTTCTTTGCTCCTCATTCTCACTGTTTTTCATGGTGTGAAATGAGTTCAATAATCACTTAAACAAAAGTTGACAGCTCCCAAATACTTCAGTCTACAGGTTTCCATTGACTCTGGCTCTAAATTCCTTTTAGGAAATTCTACACATGGATGTGAGAGTTGGACTATAAAGAAAGCTCAGAGAAGAAGAATTGATGCTTTTGAATTGTGGTGTTGGAGAAGACTCTTGAGAGTCCCTTGGACTGCAAGGAGATCCAACCAGTCCATCCTAAGGGAGATCAGTCCTGGGTGTTCATTGGAGGGACTGATGTTGAAGCTGAAACTCCAATACTTTGGCCACCTGATGTGAAGAGTTGACTCATTTGAAAAGACCCTGATGCTGGGAAAGATTGAGGGCAGGAGGAGAAGGGGACAACAGAAGATGAGATGATTGGATGGCATCACTGACTCAATGGACATGGGTTTAGGTGGACTCTAGGAGTTGGTGATGGACAAGGGGGCCTGGCGTGCTGCGGTTAATGGGGTCACAAAGAGTCGGACATGACTGAGCGGCTGAACTGAACTGAGCACATGTTGTGCCCTGAGCTTGTGTTATGGTCTTATTTTCTGTCCCCTGTCATCCTTCTTTCTCAATGGGATTACTAACATCTTAGCCACCCAGGCAAAGGAGATGACAGCCAGGGAAGGTCTCAAGGCAGAACTAGATCTCGGTGCTTTTTTTCCCCTTCTGACCCCTCTTTTGATATTTATGCACTGCTTAGTATATAATCAGGAAAAAAACCCAGAATTGCTAAATGAATTTTTTTTAATAAATGACTTTATATTAGCTTGTGATGTTCTCTCCTAATACACTGTAGCAAACAGGCCCAAAAGTTGGTTTTATTACTAATAGGAACAACATTATATAAGAGAAAATATAAAGAGAAAAGTAGAGTGGCAAAGGCAACATGGAAAATCATCATTTGTGAAAGTCAGTAATAAATTATGAAATTTTTTTCCTCAAAGAATTGACATTTTAGGAAATATCAATAAGGAAGGGTATGTGAAGAAACTCAAAAATTATTTGACACAAACTAAAATAATGAGCTTCCCAGGTGGCACTAGTGGTAAAGAATCCCCCCTGCCAAGGTAGTAGACACGAGATGCAGGTTTGATCCCTGGGTCAGGAAAATCCCCTGGAGGACACGACAACAACCACTCCAGTATTCTTGCCTGGAGAATCCCATGGACAGAGGAGCCTGGTGGGCTACAGTTCATAGTGCTGCAAAGAGTCAGACTGAGCACACCCACGTGTACACTGAAATAATGAGACGGCTTTTACACTAAAGAAAAATTTCCTCTAATTCCTCAAGATATGTTAAATATTATTAAATTGTGTGTTACTTTCCCTCTAGTCCTCAAGTTAGAACATCCAACTTGGAGCCTGTGCCCCTGATGCTGTTTATAAATTTCTTAACAATTTGCAAGGAGTCATGACTACAGTTATCTCACCTGCTAACAATTAAGCTTACCTTACCTTTACCTGAACATATATATTTTGATAGGCTTAGGTTGGAAGAATATGAATGTGATATAGAACTTCAGTATTATTATTATACTGTATAATAGTATTATTATTATATACTATATTATACTATAATATAGTATTATACTATATAATAGTATATTAGTACTATTATAATAGTATATAGTACTATTAGTATTATTTTTTACAAGCCTCAAACATTAAAAAAAAATAAAAAAATAAGGCTACCCAAAGTTCCCTAAAAATTCTTAAGTTCCCAAATGGAAAACAAAGAAACTGTCAACACACAAAAATCTATCCCCATAGTTCTGTTGCTATGTAACCCCCACTTACTCATGACATCCAAAAAAAGTTGGGGATTTGCTGCACCCCCTTATCCCTCTCTTCTGCCATTCCAAATATGGGTGGCTATTCTGTGAACTAAACTTAAAGTTACCCCATCAAAGACAGAGTGCCAGATTTTTTACTGAAAAAATACTCTTCCCTAGGAGGACCATTGTATTGATATTTCAATATAATTTTGAAAATGAGTTGTTGGAAATGTTTTATAATGTCATCAGTATCCAGAATTGTTATTTTTAAAGTTATTTTGCAAGCAATGAAGATCAATTAAATAGGCTGCCAGTGGTGGCTCAGCAGTAAAGAATCTGCCTGCCAATGCAGGAGAGGCAGGTTCTATCCCTGGGTCCAGAAGATCACCTGGAGAAGGAAATGGCAACTCACTCCAGTGTTCTTGCCTGAGAAATCCCTTGGGCAGAGGAGCCTCGTGGGCTACATTCCAGGAGGTCACAAGGAGTCAGACACAACTTAGAGACTAAATAACAACAAAAAAGTCACAAAGCAAAATATTATCCAGGTTTAAGGCATACACTGAACATTCCTCTGCCTAGTCTAACACCCAGGAGTCCACAATAACTTGCCTTTTGATCCTTGAGCTTTGCAGTACAGCAGCCACAAATCTATTAACAGTAATGCAACAAATTTGTATAAGTCAAAACAATGATTTGAACACATTTCACCTAGTAATTCCCTCTTTCCTTGTGATCAACCTGTGTGAAACCTTGTCCAATGACCAAAAAACCCTGGTGTTGCATAATGTGATTTCCTATAATTATGTCACGTTTGATGCCACAGACCATGCAAAAGATTAACTGTGACCGAATTAGCTTTCTAAGGCCAGCTGATATGCACATGTAAAACATGAAACATACTCATACATCGAGAGGCAATTAAATGACTCTCAAACACTATGCCATAAATAATTTAAACCTCATAAATATCTACCTTATAAAGTAGTGATTGTTTTTTATTTGTTTCTTTAAATATCCATCATGATGACCTAAGTCATTTCAGTGCATTTTCATCTTGGGGAAACTTATAAACTTATTAGGAAAATGCTTTGGTGGATTTTTTTTTTTTTGGTTGGATAATGCCTCGTTTGTTCTTTTAAAGAGTTCTTATTTTCATAGGTTCTGGTTGTCTTTTGGAAAGATTGATGTCTGGTGTCACTGCTAGGAAGTGCAAACTGTTCAGCCTCACTGCAACCTATGTCCTCACCCTCTTGCTCCACAGGACACCACATACTTTTGCAGCCAATGTTCAGAAGGGAAGTGTTTTAATGGTAATAAGTGATGCCAGTGAAACCTTTACCCCAGTGCTCAAAACTCAGTGACGAGCCTAAGGAACCAAATAGCGGAACTGAAGGGAATAAATGACCATGTTAGCTGAAAGGGACCAATGCTGTTTATCTAGCCAATGCTAAAAGAGATTCAAAATTTCCTCTGTCATTAAATTTTTCACCAAAATATCATCCTCAGGGTAACCTGGGAGAATCTGGATCTATTTAAGGATGCCTTGACCCTTTTCTTCCAGACATAAGGGTGTAGTGATCAATTGTGTTAATAATAGCAATTGTCAGAGTGCTTTTTAGAATTTCCAAAATATAACATGTTCCAGTTATACCTCCACCCCTATGGAGAGTCAAGCAATAGGAGGGAACCCCTTGCACTCTAAGTAAAATGAAAAGAATTTATATAAGATGACATGAAGCAGGTGTTTGAGACACATTGAGCTCCTTAGTGTGGGGAAAAACGTGCTATTCTGGAAGCAGTATGTTGAGAAGCTGTGTGATGGTGGCAAAGTCATTTAATTTAAAGTCTGCAATGTTCTCATCTCAATGAGTGAGTGAGGTATTGTTTATTGTTTTTCATGAAGAACAATATGCTACCTTTACAATATCAAGCAGAAATAGAATAGGAACTTTTCTTTCGAATAGATGAGTTGGATTTTGATTGATAGAAATGAGTTATTCACTTGATTGCCTCAGTCAAAATTACCAAATCCAGTGAAAACAGCTAACTACATACGGACCTCATCTACCATATTGGTCTATTTCCATGCTTTAATCAAATTACCTAGTTCTTTGAACCAGCCAATGAAATTGACATCCAGTTGTTCGCAAGCAAAACTATTAAGGAGGAAAACTCAACTTAATTGTAACAGCCATGAGTAATTTCTTTAATGGTTTAGATTGTTTTTTGTTTGTTTCTATTAGTTTTTGCCTAGGTCACTGCCAAAACTATATCAAATATAAGTATTAATAAAATTTTAATATTGCTTTTGAATTAGAGACACCAAAAAGCAATCATAAAAGGGGTGGGGGTAGTAAAGACTTAAAAAATGATTCTTACAAGCAATTGTGAGGCAAGGTGAAGGTAGTTTGAAAGAGAAATGAAACATACTGAAGAGTGAAAATGTAGAGTTCTAGGCAGATACTTAACAGTGAGTTAACTCTTATTTTCTTGCTGATTTAAAGAAGAGGAAATTGAGGAAACAACTTTTCAAGGTCACAGCTAGAAAGATGCAGAGCCAGAGTCTGAATCCAAGCCTATCTGGCCCCAGGGACCACACTTTTTCCTGAGTTCTAATGTAGGTACCTGCCCACAGCTCTGCAGGAGACAAAACATACAGTGAGTGATGCATGGTGTCTACTTTTAAACGTTTTTTGTTTAGACAGAAAGAGAAGATAAAGACTTTCATATGAAAAAGTAAATGTTATAAAAGTGTAAACCGAAACCGCTGGTGCCAGATTAGTTGTGTAAGCACTACACATAATGGAGATCAGGGAAAGACGATATAGCTGAGACTTGATTACTTAGAGGTTATATCCTCAGAAAAGGTTAGAGTCAAAGCTCAGCCTGAATGTTAATCCTTTCTAGAAGACTGAAGTTTAGCATATTAAGAGAGTAACTTTCATTTAAAATATACAGAATGCAAAATAATTGTTATAGTATGCACTTAGTCACTCAGTCTTGTCCAACTCTTTGTGACCCTGTGGACCATAGCCCATCAGGCTCTTCTATCCATGGGATTTTTCAGGCAAGAAATAGTGGAGTGGTTTGCCATTTCGTTCTCCAGGGGTTCTTCTGAACCCAGGGATCGAACCCACATCTCCTCTATCTCCTGCATTGCAGGCAGATTCTTTACCCCCTGATCCATCTGTGAAGTTCTTTTGTTATAGTATGCCTTCCTTTAAAACAAACTCAAAACACTGACATTGAGATTAACTCTATTTATGTTTTTTTTTTAAATTTTATAAAGTATTACTTGGTTTAACAAAGGCAAAGTACTACTTGGTTTAGTACTTTAAAAAATCACTTTATGTGTATTTTTAGGAACTATTACTAATGTTCAAAGTGAAGAATACAAAACATAAACAATTTAATAATGTTCCATTTAGGGAAAGGAAAAATGGAATTCAAACATCTCTTGTTTTAAATAAAGAAGGACCACTTAACACTTCATCACATCTTAAAAGCCCCTTTTCTCAAATTTTACAATAAAAGTTTTAAGACACAGACACTTAAATGAATTTCTGCTCAACTTTTTTCCCAATTCAATTTACATAATCATGAAGCTTAAATTTTCTTTAAAAGCTTCAGTCAAGTTTTAGTAAAACATCACAAGTGATTTCTATTGGAGCACCTAAATATTTTAAATTTCTATTTCAGTTCACTAAATTTACTGAAAATATCTTTTTTCCTCAGAATTTTTGGGCTAATATTTTCAAACATCAACAAAAATATCTACTTAAGTGTATTTACTTTTCAAAAGAAAGAACGGAACAAGTCCTCCGACAGATTTCAGAATGAATATTTGCATAAATAGGGCTTGCTCAGTGGCTCAGTGGTAAAGAATCTGCCTGCAGTGCAGGAGACCTGCAGGATACATGGTTTGATCCCTGGATGAGAAGATCCTCAGGAGAAGGAAATGGCAACCTATTCCAGTATTCTTGCATGGAAATCTCCAAGGACAGAAGAGCCTGGTGGGCCACAGTCCATGTGGTCACCAAGAGCCAGACACGACTAAGTGACAAAACAATGACACACTTACATAAATGAGATTATTCATCTGCGGTAGTATATTCACAGTTACATACATGCACACAGACACAAATGCAAAGAGCCTGATATTACCAATACATAAAGCTATTGGATTCTATACCTTTTAGCAATAAAATGTGATCCTAGCAATTAAATGCACATGAGCATATGCTACTCTCTTTGGTTTTACTAAAAGGCCTGCTGCTAGCCAATTCACAATGTACGCATCTGAAATATTTTTAACTTACCTTGGAGAAATAGATTGAGGAATCAAAACGTGAAATACTGACAAGAAAATTAAATTGTTTTATGCAATACTTTGGAAGGGGCAAAAATAAAATTTGAACTAAAATACAAAAGTTTTCAAAAGATAATATTTATTATTATGTAAACAAAAGACCTGGAGCTGACTGTGACTAAAATCATCAGTTCCTTATTGCAAAATACAAGTTCAATTTGAAAAAAGTAGGGAAAACCACTGGGCCATTCAGAGATGACCTAAATCAAATCCCTTATGATTATACAGTTGAGGTGATGAATAGATTCAATGGACTAGATCTGGTAGACACAGAGACTGAAGATCTATGGACAGAAGTTCATAGCATTGTATAGGAGGTGGTGACCAAAACCATCCCCAAGAAAAGAAATGCAAGAAGACAAAGTGGTTGTCTGAGCAGGCCTTACAAATAGTTGAGAAAAGAAGAGAAATGAAAGGCAAAGTAGAAAGGGCAAGATATTCCCAACTGAATGAAGAGTTCCAGAGAATAGCAAGGAGAGATTAGAAAGCCATCCTAAGTGATCAATGCAAAGAAATAGAGGAAAACAGCAGAACAGGAAAGATCAGAGATCTCTTTAAGAAAACTGAAAATACCAATGGAACATTTCATGCAAAGATAGGCACAATAAAGGACAAACACAGCAAGAAACTAACAGAAAAAGAAGAGATTAAGAAAAGGAGGCAAGAATAAATAGAACTAAACAAAAAAGCTCTTAATGATCCACATAACCATGATGGTGAGGTCACTCATCTAGAGACAGATATCCTGGAGTGTGAAGTCAAGTGGGCCTTAGAAAGCTTTACTATGAACAAAGCTAGTGAAAGTGATGGAATTTCAGATGAGCTACTTCAAATCCTAAAAGATGATGCTGTTAAAGTACTGCATTCATTATGCCAGCAAATTTAGAAAACTCAGCAGTGGCCACACACTGGAATGTTAAATTTTCATTTCAATCCCAAAGAAGGGCAATGCCAAACAATGTTCAAGTTCAGTTCAGTCGCACAGTGGTGTCTGACACTTTGTGACCCCATGGACTGAAGCACGCCAGACTCCCCTGTCCATCACCAGCTCCTGAAGATCACAAACTCACGTCCATCGAGTCAGTGATGACATCCACCTGTTGTCCCCTTCTCCTCTTGCCTTCAATCTTTCCCAGCATCAGGGTCTTTTCAAATGAGTCAGTTCTTCCCATCAGGTGGCCAAAGTATTGGAGTTTCAGATTCAACATCAGTCTTTCCAATGACTATTCAGAACTGATTTCCCTTAGGATGGACTGTTTGGATCTCCTTGCTGTCCAAAGGACTCTCAAGAATCTTCTCCAACACCACAGTTCAAAAGCATCAATTCTTCAGCATTCAGCTTCCTTTATGGTCCAACTCTCACATCCATACATGACAACTAGAAAATCACAGCTTTGACTAGATGGACCTTTGTTGGTAAAGTAATGTCTCTGCTTTTTAATATGCTCTCTAGGTTGGTCATAGCTTTTCTTCCAAGGAGCAAGCATCTTTTAATTTCATGGCTGCAGTCACTATCTGCAGTGATTTTGGAGCCCAATAAAATAAAGTCTGTCACTTTTCCACTGTTTCCCCATCTATTTGCCATGAAGTTTTGGGACTGGAAGCCGTGATCTTAGTTTTTTGAATGTTGAGTTTTAAGCCAGTTTTTTTTTTTTCACTCTCTTCTTCCACTTTCATCAAGATGTTCTTTAGTTCCTCTTCGCTTTCTGCAGTAAGGGTGGTGTCATCTGCATATCGGAGGTTACTGATATTTTTCCCATCAATCTTGATTCCAGTTTGTTGTTTATCCAATCCAGCATTTCTCATGATGTACTCTGCATTTACATTAAATAAGCAAAGTAACAATACACAGCCTTGATGTACTAGTTTCCCAATTTGGAACCAGTCCACTGTTCATGTCTGGTTCTAACGGGTGCTTCTTGACCTGCATTGAGGTTTCTCTGGAGCCAGGTAAAGTGATCTGGTATTCCCATCTCTTGAAGAATTTTCCATAGTTTGCTGTGATCCGCACAAAGCCTGCAGAGTAGTCAATGAAACAGAAGCTGATGTTTTTCTGGAATTCACTTGCTTTTTCTACGATTCAGAGTATGTTGGCAATTTGATCTCTGGATCCTCTGCCTTTTCTAAATCCAGCTTGAACATCTGGTAGTTCATGGTTCACGTACTGTTGTAGCTTACTTGGGTAATTTGAGTGTTACTTTGTTAGCCTGTGAGATGAGTACAACTGTGTGGTAGTTTGAACATTCTTTGGCATTGCCTTTTTGGACTGGAATGAAAACTGACCTTTACCCGTCTTGTAGCTTCTACTGAGTTTTCCAAATTTGCTGGCATATTGAGTGCAGCACTTTCACAGCATCATCGTTTAGGATTTGCAGTAACTCAGCTGGAATTCCATCACCTCCACTAACTTTGTTCATAGTGAAGTTTCTGGCCCACTTGACTTTGAAGGTGAGTGATCACACCTTCATGGTTTTCTGTGTCATTAAGATCTTTTTTGTAAGTTCTTCTGTGTATTCTTGCCACCTCTTCTTAATATCTTCTGCTTCTGTTAGTTCCATACTATTTTAGTTCTTTACTGTGCCCATCTTTACATGAAATGTTCCCTTGGTATCTCTAATTGTCTTGAAGAGATCTCTACTCTTTCCCATTCTGTTGTTTTCCTCTATTTCTTTGCATTATCAGAGTAATCCAAGTCTATGTCCTAACCACTAATGTCAAAGAAGCTGAGGTTGCATGTTTTTATTAACACCTACAAGACCTTCTAGAACTAACACCACTAAACGATGAACTTTTCATCACAGTGGACTGGAATGCAAAAGTAGGAAGTCAAGAGATACCTGGAGTAACAGGCAAGTCTGGCTTGGAGAACAAAATGAAGCAGGGTAAAAGCTAACTGAGTTTTTCCAAGAGAACACATTGATCATAGCAAAAACCCTCATCCAACAACACAAGAGACAAATCTACACATGGACATCACCAGATGGTCAATATCAAAATGAGATTGATTATATTCTTTCAGCCAAAGATGGAGAAGCTCTACTCAGTCAGGAAAAATAAGACCTGGAGCTGACTGTGGCTCAGATCATGAACTCCTTATTGCAAAATTCAGATGTAAGTTGAAGAAAGTAGGGAAAACCACTAGATCATTCAGTTCAGTTTAGTTCAGTCGCTCAGTAGCGTCAGACTCTTGCAACCCAACGAACCACAGCATGCCAGGGCTAACTGTCCATCACCAACTCCCAAGTACACCCAAACTCATGTCCATTGAGTCAGTGATGCCATCCAACCATTTCATCCTCTGTCATGCCCTTCTCCTCCTGCCCTCAATCTTTCCCAGCATCAGGGTCTTTTCAAATGAGTCAGCTCTTCACATTACGTGGCCAAAGTACTGGAGTTTCAGCTTCAGTATTAGTCCTTCCAATGAATACCCAGAACTGATCTCATCTAGGATGGACTGGTTGGATCTCTTTGCAGTCCAAAGGACAGTTAAGAGTCTTCTCCAACACCACAGTTCAAAAGCATCAATTCTTAGTGCTCAGTTTTCTTTATAGTCCAACTCTCACATCCATACATGACCACTGGAAAAACCATAGCCTTGACTGGACGGACCTTTGTGGACAAACTAATGTCTCTGCTTTTTAATATGCTGTCTAGGTTGGTCATAACTTTTCTTCCAAGGAGTGTCTTTTAATCTCATGGCTGCAATCACCATCTGCAGTGATTTTGGAGCCCCCCAAAAAATAAAGTCTGACACTGTTTCCACTGTTTCCCCATCTATTTCCCATGAAGTGATAGGACTGGATGCCATCATCATAGTTTTCTGAATGTTGCGCTTTAAGCCAACTTTTTCACTCTCCTCTCACTTTCATCAAGAGGCTCTTTAGTTCTTCATTTTCTGCCATAAGGCTGGTGTCATCTGCATATCTGAGGTTATTGATATTTCTCTCAGCAATCTTGATTCCAGCTTGTGCTTCTTCCAGCCCAGGGTTTCTCATGATGTACTCTGCATATAAGTTAAATAAACAGGGTGACAATATACAGCCTTGACGTACTCCTTTTCCTATTTGGAACCAGTCTGTTGTTCCATGTCCAGTTCCAACTGTTGCTTCCTGACCTGCATGCAGGTTTCTCAAGAGGCAGATCAGGTGGTCTGGTATTCCCATCTCTTTCAGAATTTTCCACAGTTTATTGTGATCCACACAGTCAAAAGCTTTGGCATGGTCAATAAAGCAGAAATAGATGTTTTTCTGGAACTCTCTTGCTTTTTCCACGATCCAGCGGATGTTGGCAATTTGATCTCTGGTTCCTCTGCCTTTTCTAAAACCAGCTTGAACATCTAGAATTTCATGGTTCATTATTGCTGAAACCTGGCTAGGAGAATTTTGAGTATTATTTACTAGCATGTGAGATGAGTGCAATTGTGTGGTAGTTTGAGCATTCTTTGGCATTGTCTTTCTTTGGGATTGGAATGAAAACTGACCTTTTCCAGTCCTGTGGCCACTGCTGAGTTTTCCAAATTTGCTGGCATATTGAGTGCAGCACTTTCAAAGCATCATATTTTGGATTTGAAGTAGCTCAACTGGAATTCCATCACCTCTACTAGTTTTGTTTGTAAGTGATGCTTCCTAAGGTCCACTTGACTTCACATTCCAGGATGTCTGACTCTAGGTGAGTGATAACACCATCATGATTATCTGGGTCATGAAGATCTTTTTTTGTACAGTTCTTCTGTGTATTCTTCCCACCTCTTCTTAATATCTTCTGCTTCTGTTAGGGCCATACCTTTTCTGTCCTTTGCTGAGCCCATCTTTGAATGAAATGTTCCCTTGGTATCTCTAATTTTCTTGAAGAGAGCTCTAGTCTTTCCCATTCTATTGTTTTCCTCTATTTCTTTGCACTGATCACCGAGGAAGGCTTTCTTATCTCTCCTTGCTATGCTTTGGAACTCTTCATTCAAATGGGTATATCTTTCCTTTTCTCCTTTGTTTTTCGCTTCTCTTCTTTTCTCAGCTTTTTGTAAGGCCTCCTCAGACAGCCATTTTGCTTTTTTGCATTTCTTTTTCTTGGGGATGGTCTTGATCCCTGTCTCATGTACAATGTCATGAACCTCCATCTATAGTTCATCCGGCACTCTATCAGATGTAATTCCTTAAATCTATCTCTCACTTCCACTGTATAATTGTAAGGGATTTGATTTAGGGCATACCTGAATGGTCTAGTGTTTTTCCCCACTTTCTTCAATTTAAGTCTGAATTTGGCAATAAGGAGTTCTTGATATGAGTCACAGTCAGCTCCCAGTCTTGTTTTTGCCGACCTTATAGAGCTCTTCATCTTTGGCTGCAAAGAATATAATCAATCTGATTTCGGTTTTGGCCATTTGGTGATGTCCATGTGTAGAGTCTTCTCTTGTGTCATTGGAAGAGGGTGTTTGCTATGACCAATGCATTCTCTTGGCAAAATGCTATTAGCCTTTGTCCTGTTTCATACGTTCAAATTTGCGTGTTACTCCAGGTGTTTCTTGACTTCCTACTTTTCCATTCCAGTCCCCTATAACGAAAAGGACATCTTTTTTGGGTGTTAGTTCTAAAAGGTCTTGTAAGTCTTCATAAAACCATTCAACTTCAGCTTTTTCAGCATTACTAGTCAGGGCATAAACTTGGATTACCGTGATATTGAATGATTTGCCTTGGAAACGAACAGAGATCATTCTGTCATTTCCAAGACTGCATCCAAGTACTGCATTTTGAATTCTTTTGTTGACCGTGATGGCTACTCCATTTCTTCTAAGGGATTCCTGCCCACAGTAGTAGACATAATGGTCATCTGAGTTAAATTCACCCATTCCAGTCCATCTTAGTTCACTCATTCCTAGAATGTCGACGTTCACTCTTGCCATCTTGTTTGACCATTTCCAATTTGCCTTGATTCATGGACCTAACATTCTAGGTTCCTATGTAATATTGCTCTTTACAGCATCGGATCTTGCTTCTATCACCAGTCACATCCACAACTGGGTGGTTTTTTTTTTTTTTTTGGCTCCATCCCTTCATTCTTTCTGGAGTTATTTCTCCACTGATTTCCAGTAGCATATTGGGCACCTGCCAACCTGGGGAGTTCATCTTTCAGTGTCCTATCTTTTCACCTTTTCATACTGTTCATGGGGTTCTCAAGGCAAGAATACTGAAGTGGTTTGCCATCCCCTTCTCCAGTGGACCACATTCTGTCAGACCTCTCCACCATGACCTGTCCATCTTCGGTGGCCCCACATGGCATGGCTTAGTTTCATTGAGTTAGACAAGGCTGTGGTCCATGTGATCAGATTGGCTAGTTTCCTGTGATTGTGGTTTCAGTCTGTCTGCCCTCTGATGCCCTCTCTTAGCACCTACCTTCTTACTTGGGTTTCTCTTACCTTGGACGTGGGGTATCTTTTCACAGCTGCTCTAACAAAGCGCAGCCACCGCTCCTTACCTTGGACGTGGGGTATCTCCTCATAGCCGCTGCTCCTGACCTTGGACGTGTGATATCTCCTGTTGGCCACTCCTGCGCCTCGCAGCCGCTATCCAGCTTTTACATTTGGATGTTCTCAGTTCATGTACTACTGAAGCCTTGCTTGAAGGATTATGAGCATAATGTTACTAGCACATGAAATGAGTGCAACTGTGTGGTAGTTTGAACATTCTTTCCCATTCTATTGTTTTCCTCTATGTCTTTGCATTGATCATTTAGGAAGGCTTTCTTATCTCTCCTTGCTAGTCTTTGGATCTCTGCATTCAGATGCGTATATCTCTTCTTTGCTCCTTTGCCTTTCGCTTCTCTTCTTTTCTCAGCTATTTGTAAGGCCTCCTCGGACATCCATTTTCCCTTTTTGCATTTCTTCCTCTTGGGTATGGTTTTGATCACTGCCTCCTGTACAGTGTTACGAAACCCACCCGTGGTTCTTCAGGCACTCTATCTATCAGATCTAATCCCTTGGATCTATTTGTCACTCTCACTGTATAATCATACAGGTTTGATCTAGACCATTCAGGTATGACCTAAATCAAACCCGTACAATTATACAGTGGAAGTGACAAATAGATTCAAGGGATTAGATCTGATAATATATTCAAATAGCAATGTATCTGGTGGATTATGAAAGTTCCCTGTTCTTTTTCTTTTTGTATATAGTTTGTGGAGACTTTGTGTAATCAACTTCTCAATCTAGATTGACTATTCTTAGGTTGGCTTCAGAGTTTTTGTCCGAAGACAATAAATTAGGAGTTTTCTTTAATGTCTCTTTCATTTGATTTCCTATTTCCTAAATGCCACTTCTTTTTCCTCTTTAATTATTCTCTTCTCTTGATAAATACCTCTTCTAATCCACAGGAGGTAAGATTTTTTGATATCAGGCATATCTGAATATACTTTTATTCTAGTCACATACATGACTGACTGTTTGCTTAGGTATATGATTTCAGGTTGGGAATGATTTTCCTTCATAATTCTGAACACTTTGATATACTGGCCCCTAGCATCTAGATGCTGGTGAGAAATAGACTGCTTTTATCCCATCAGCATTAGATATTTGACTGGATTTGTTCACCTTTCTGGAAGATGTTAGTGTATATTTTTGTCCCTAATTTTTTGAAATTTCATGATGAAGTATTTAAGCGTGACTGTTATTTTCATTTGCTTAATTGGAACATGCTAAATTTCATAACTGTCATCGTTAAGCCTCAAAAAATTTTTTATTTCTTTGATAATAAGTTTCTTTCCATTTTCTCTATTCTTTCTTTTTGGAGGAAAAAAAAGTTGGTTAACCAAAACCATACAAAGTCAATATAGGAAAAGAAAACTATAGACTGATGTCTGTCATTAACAAAGGTGCAAAATCCTCAAAATATTAGCAAATTGAATCCAACAACATATAAAAAATAATATATTACAATCAAGTGGGATTTATCCTAGGTATGCAACTGTGGTTAAATGTTGGGGTCCTTTAATGGACCGGGACCTGGCGGTCCAGAGGCGATGATAAGAAAGTAAAAGAGAGAAAGAGGCTGATACTCCCTGGTTTACGCAGAGAACCAATAAAGTCCTTGACACAGGACTTGCGTCTCTCACGAAGGCACCAGGAGCCCTCTTGAGAGGGTGGGTGAAGGCACAGGGCACCTTCTCCAGAGTCTTAGAAGCCCAGGAAGGAGAGTGAGCGAGCCGGGTTTCTGCGCTCCACAGAATCAGCTGAGGAGAGAGAGAGCGAGAGCAAGCAAGCAAGAAAGAAAGACATGGGGACCCAAGCTATGATGGAGTAAAGGTGCTTTATTAGCAGGAATGCAGGCTTATCTATCTTTAGTGACATGATTACTCAGCTATTACACAGGATAAAGTTTTATCCATAGCCACAATATGGATAGTCTAATACATACAAGGTCTCTGATGCTGAAAAGAGTTACTGCATGTCTCATCCCATGACCTCAGTCCTGAGAACTGCATGCAGCTTTACTCATTCTTGGAATAGGAACTGATAAGGAACAGAGAATCCTTGAGAAATAGAAAACAGCATGCAGGAATCCTCCTGTTAAATGTTCCCTGACAATTCCCCCTTATTTATTATATTTGTAAAAAGGGGTCTTGATTAATTGAGTTTGTCGTAAAGAAAATGTTTACTAAAGGAGATTCAAGCCTGTCTCACACAATGACCTCAGTTCCTGGGAGCAGCCTGCTGTTCCGCTTAAAAAGAAACAAAGGACTTGTGAGAAACAGCATGTAGGAATCCTCCTGTTAAACACTCCCCTACAGTTAAATATTCAAAAAATAATGTAACCTATCATATCAATAGGCTAAAAGAGAAAAAGTCACATAATCATATCAATAGATGAAGAAAAAGCATTTGTTAGAATCCAACACCCACTGATGGTTATAAATGGAAATAAATGGTACACAGATTGGGAAGAAAGATATTAAAACATTTGTTCAGACAAGATGTGATTGTATGGGTGAAAAATCCCAAATAATTGATTTAAAGTTCCTGGAAATAATAAAAGATCACAGCAAGTTACAAGAAACAAGGTTAACATACAAAAGTCAATTGCTTTTAAATATATCAACAATAAACAAGTGGAAGTTAAAAATAAAGATACACACAGATGTAGAAAACAAACCTATGACTTTCAGATGGGGGGCAGTAGGGGAGAGGGATAAATTGGGAGACTGGGATTGACGTATACACACTACTATATTTAAAGTAAATAACTAAAAAGGATGTACTGAATAGCACAGGTTACTCTTCTTAATACCTGTAATGACCAATATAGGAAAATAATTTCTAGAAGTGTGGATATATGTATATGTATAACTGATTTACTTCATAGCAGAAATTACCAAGACATTTTAAATCAACTATATTCCAATAAAAATTAAAATCAAATAAACTTGGTGGCTTAAAACAAAAACAAAACAAAAAATAAAGACATGATACCATTTCCATTAGCACCCTCAGAAATTAAATACTTATGTATAAATCTCACAAAGTATGTGTAAGACATATATAAGGAACACTAAATAACTCTACTGAATAAAATTCAAGAACTAAATAAATGAAGTGACATTCCATATTCATGAATAGAAAGACTCAACATGGTCAAGATGTCAGTCCTTTTAAAATTGATTTATAGATTCAAATACAATCCCCATAAATCTATTAGCAAGTTATACTATGGATATTGACACATTGATTCTAAAGTTTTGCAGAGAAGCAAAGGACCCAGAATAGCCAACACACTATTAAAGTATTAAATAACTGACACTACCTGATTTCAAGACTTACTATAAACTACAGTATTAAAGACAGCATGCCATTGGTTAAAGAACAGACAGGTCAATGAATCCAGCAGAATACAGAACCCAGAAAAACTTCACATAAATATAGCCAATTAATCTCTGACAAAGGAGCAGAGGAAATACAATGAAAGAAAGATGGTGTTTTCAACAAATAGTGCTAGAATACTGGACATCTATATACCAAAAACAGTGGAAACAGTGACAGACTTTACTTCTGGGGGCTCCAAAATCACTGCAGATGGTGACTGCAGCCATGAAATGAAAAGACGCTTACTCCTTGGAAGGAAAGTTATAACCAACCTAGACAGCATATTAAAAAGCTTTTACTTTGCCAACAAAGGTCCGTCTAGTCAAGGCTATGGTTTTTCCAGTGGTCATGTATGGATGTGAGAGCTGGACTGTGAAGAAAGCTGAGCGCTGAAGAATTGATGCTTGAACTGTGGTGTTGGAGAAGACTCTTGAGAGTCCCTTGGACTGCAAGGAGATCCAACCAGTCCATCCTAAAGGAGATCAGTCCTGAGTGTTCATTGGAAGGACTGATGTTGAAGCTGAAACTCCAACACTTTGGCCACCTGATGCAAAGAGCTGACTCATTGGAAAAGACCCTGATGCTGGGAAAGATTGAAGGCAGGAGGAGAAGGGGACAACAGAGGATGAGATGGCTGGATGGCATCACCAACTCAATGGACATGGGATGGGTGGACTCTGGGAGCTGGTGATGGACAGGGAGGCCTTGCATGCTGCAGTCCATGGGGTTGCAAAGAGTCGGACATGACTGAGTGACTGAACTGAACTGAACATACCAAAAAAAAAAAAAAAAAACTAGAATGTACAGTCCTTCACAAACATTAACTCAAAACACATCACAGACCTACATGTAAAACACAAAACTCTAAAACTCCTAGAAGATAACATAGTAGAAAATCTAGATGCCCTTTGGTATTACAATAACTTTTAAGAACTGATGAGATAGGCTTCATTAAAATTAAAAAATTATCTGTGAAAGATGTTGAGAGGATGAGAAGACAAGCCAGAATGAGAGAAAATACTTCCAAAAGACACAACTGATGAGGCACTCTTATCCAAAATTTAGAAAGAACTTTTAAAACTCCGTAATAAGAAAACAAACACTCTGATTAAAAAATTGACCAAAGGCCTGAACAGACTCCTCACCAAAGAATAAATATAGATGACAACTAGCATATGAAAAGATTCTTCATTTTATATATCCTTTAGTTCAGCTCAGTCGCTCAGTCGTGCCCGACTCTTTGCGACACCATGAATCGCAGCACACCTGGCCTCCCTGCCCGTCACCAACTCCCGGAGTTCGCTCAGACTCATGTCCATCAAGTAAGTGATGCCATCCAGCCATCTCATCCTCTGTCGTCCCCTTCTCCTCCTGCCCCCAATCCCTCGCAGCATCAGGGTCTTTTCCAATGAGTCAACTCTTTGCATGAGGGGGCCAAAGTACTGGAGTTTCAGCTTTAGCATCATTCCTTCCAAAGAAATCCCAGGGCTGATCTCCTTCAGAATGGACTGGTTGGATCTCCTTGCAGTCCAAGGGACTCTCAAGAGTCTTCTCCAACACCACAGTTCAAAAGCATCAATTCTTCGGTGCTCAGTTTTCTTCACAGTCCAACTCTCACATCCATACATGACCACTGGAAAAACCATAGCCTTGACTAGACAGACCTTTGTTGGCAAAGTAATGTCTCTGCTTTTCACTATGATATTTCCTTAGGGAAATGCAAATTCAAACGATGAGATATCACTATACACCTATGAGAACAGTCATAATTTGGAACACTGCCAACATCTAACTCTTGATAAGGATGTGGAACAATAGGAACCTCCATTATTGCTAGTGGGAATGCAAAATGGTATCACCACTTTAGAAGACAGTTGGGTGGTTTCTTACAAAACATACACTTACCATATAATCCAGCAACTGCACAACTTGGTATTTACTCAGAGGAGTTGAAAACTTATATACACAAAAACCTATACACAGATGTTCATTCATACTTGGCAGCTTCATTCATACTTGTGAAAATTTGGTACAACCAAAATGTCTTTCAGTAGGTGAATGGATAAACAGTAGTGCATCCAAACAAAGAGAACATTATGCAATTCTAAAAAGAAATGATCTAGAAAGGCAGAAACACATTTGTAGGAACTTTAAATATGCATATTAGTAAGTGAAATAAGCCAATCCAAAAAGCCACATAATGTATGATTCCATTTATATGACTTTCTGGAAAAGGGAAAACCATGGAGAAAGTAAAAAAGTTAAAAAGATCAATGGTGCCAATGGTTGGGATGGTGAGAGGGATGAACAGTTAGAGCTCAGAAGATTATTAAGACAATGAAAATACACTACATTACCATAATGATAACTACATGTTGTTATAGATCTGTCCAAATCCATAGAATACACTAAACACTAAAGTAAATACACTAAAGTAAACTAGAATGTTAACTATGGACTTTGCGTCATCATGATGCATCAGTGTGGGTTCATCAATTATAACAAACGTACCGTGTTGTGGGCCATATTGATAATGGAGCAGCTTCCGTGTGTGGAGCGAGTATATTGAAAATTTCTGTATGAATCTTTTTTCAATTTTTTTATGAACTTAAAACTGCTCTATAAAGTCTTAGATTTAAAAAGCGGATCTGTTACACAAACTTATACCTCCTGTACTAATCCTCTAATTTAAAAAAAAATTAATTCCAGTTTTTTTTTTCTTTTTCGTTTTTTTTTCCTCTCCAGAAGACTTTCTCAAATTTATGTCTCAGTCCTTCTTTTGAGTATTTTATCTCTGTTCTTATATAGCTAATTTGCAAGAATTCACTTTTGTTCTTGCATATCCTTTTATTTTTTTTATTTATTTTTTTTTTTACTTTCTTTTTTTTTTTATTTAATTTTATTTTATTTTTAAACTTTACATAATTGTATTAGTTTTGCCAAATATCAAAATGAATCCGCCACAGGTATACATGTGTTCCCCATCCTGAACCCTCCTCCCTCCTCCCTCCTCTCCACACCATCCCTCTGGGTCGTCCCAGTGCACTAGCCCCAAGCATCCAGTATTGTGTATCGAACCTGGACTGGCAACTCGTTTCTTACATGATATTTTACATGTTTCAATGTCATTCTCCCAAATCTTCCCACCCTCTCCCTCTCCCACAGAGTCCATAAGACTGTTCTATACATCAGTGTCTCTTTTGCTGTCTCGTACACCGGGTTATTGTTACCATCTTCCTAAATTCCATATATATACGTTAGTATACTGTATTTATGTTTTTCCTTCTGGCTTACTTCACTCTGTATAATAGGCTCCAGTTTCATCCACTTCATTAGAACTGATTCAAATGTATTCTTTTTAAAGGCTGAGTAATACCCCATTGTGTATATGTACCAAAGCTTTCTTATCCATTCATCTGCTGATGGACATCTAGGTTGCTTCCATGTCCTGGCTATTATAAACAGTGCTGCGATGAACATTGGCGTACACGTGTCTCTTTCCCTTCTGGTTTCCTCAGTGTGTATCCCAGCAGTGGGATTGCTGGATCATAAGGCAGTTCTATTTCCAGTTTTTTAAGGAATCTCCACACTGTTCTCCATAGTGGCTGTACTAGTTTGCATTCCCACCAACAGTGTAAGAGGGTTCCCTTTCCTCCACACCCTCTCCAGCATTTATTATTTGTAGACTTTTGGATCGCAGCCATTCTGACTGGTGTGAAATGGTACCTCATAGTGGTTTTGATTTGCATTTCTCTGATAATGAGTGATGTTGAGCATCTTTTCATGTGTTTGTTAGCCATCTGTATGTCTTCTTTGGAGAAATGTCCCCTGGGGACCTGGGGACCACTAATGTTGATAAGGAAAATCAACTTATCCTCTAGTTTTCAACTCCAACTATATATCCTCTTCAGATACACCTACTGATCCACTTGAGACTTTCTGGGATTGTCTCATGCAGATTGTCTTTATTCTTAGCCTTATAATCAGGAAGTTTGGGTTTCAGCCTTCTTGATTCCATTAATTAGTTTAACCTTGTCCATCAACTCAGCTTTCAAGATTTTGTTGCAGCGCACTCCACTTGTTGCTTGACGTTCTTAAGGTTTACACCTTTATTTGTCTGTCTCTTATTGTAATTTTCATGAAGCTTTTCAAAGGAGTCGAGATGAATGCAAGTAGTCAATCAACCACATTTAAGTGGAAGCATTATCCATGATTTTGTACTTTAAACTACTATCTTTGGGCATGCATGGTAAGTCACTTCAGTGATGTCCAACTCTTTACAACCCTATGGACCCGCCAGACTCCTCTGCTCATGGGATTTCCCAGGGAAGAATACCGGAGTGGGTTGCCATTCCTTCTCCAGGGGATCTTCCTGACCCACAGATCAAACCTGACCCTCTGAGTCTCCAGTGTCTCCTGCATTGACAGATTTTTTACCACTGAGCCACCTTGGAAGCCCATCATGAAGTAAACTGATGTAAAATTAAAATATTAAGAACAAGAAAGTAAAAAAAAAAATAGAAAGGTCATATAACTCATAGGACTATTTCTATTTATTCTCTCACTTGCCTACAAAAAGCATCACTTGAATTACCCAAGTAGCTATTTTTTTGCTGTTAGCTCTTAACCAAATATTGGCACCTAAGAACACCGTCTCTCCTTCTGTGGATCAAGCCAAGCACAACTACAGCCCAGAAAAGACATCCTGTCCCTCCTTCAACAGCCAGCAGTCTCCTCGCACAGTTCCAAAGAAAAACAAGAAAAAATATTTGCAAAGATTTTTGTCTTGTACCGAAAATGAGCATTAATTAAATCATGCTTGGAAGGAAGTGCTGAGAGACTATATAAAAACGATATTGTAATGTCAAAGTGGAAAGCATTAATTCATACTGTGCAGGAGTATTTTTAGATGGTACTGACAGTTTGCGTGAAGCTTGGGAGTGGTGTGACTTGCTTTCATAGGAAAGGAATGGCCTAGCCTGGGAATTTTACTGGCAGATATCATAGCTCAAAAATGCACACGGGATGTCTGTCTTATAAAGCAACAAGTATAATATTTTACAGTTTTTTCATTTTATGATCGCAATCAGTTATTATACAAGAAAAGAGTTTTCTTGCTTTTCTCATTATTCACTGTATTTTTGCTAGACAGTATTAAACAGAAGACTGCATCTTATCTTGGATTTTATCACTGTCTATGGTTTGTAAAGTACTTTCACATTCATTGCACCCTTTCAATCCTTGCAACAACTGTTGAGGGTGTTATTAATATATCTTCATCAAAGAAAAAATGGAAGATCAAAAGGGTTTAGTGAGTTGCCTAAGACTACACAACCACTAAATAATAGAATCAAGTGTGGGACCTTGAACTTCTGCTCCCAAATCCAAAGAGGACAATCCCCTCTCCCACCCCTGTGACACGGTCTTCCTTGTCTTAATTAGCTTACCATGACTCAGGACTTTACAAAATGCCGGGCTACATTAGGGAGTTATTTTCCATTATATGTCAGATTGAAGCACACATAATTACCATTTTTTCCAGGTCAAGAAGCAGGTGAATATCAGCATTTTTCACTGTACAGTCTAATAGATACAGAACCATTGTGAAGGTATTTGATCATTTGCAACACTGCTCATACATAAATGTCCTATTTTAAACCTATATCATAAAGTTTAATGATTCAAAAAAAAAAAAAATCAGCTCTAGCACTTTAAGCTGTGCGCATAGACACACACTTGTTTAATCAGTTTGACTGACTTCATTAAGCCAAGGCAAATAAAATCATCCAAGGGGTTGTTTGGACTTAAAATTTTTCGTTTCTGTTTTGTAATGAATTGATCAATAAAGTTAGTTTAACAGGGGTCATGTGTGTAGAAACAACGTAAGTGGTGCAGTGAGAAAGGTGCTTGTGGGCAGGGGTTCGAGGGAGTTCTCGGATGACAGAGGCCCTTGTGCAAGGCCTCAGGATGCTGAGAGGGAGGGAAGAGTGGTCGTGTTCAGAATGCTCTCATTTCCTGCCCTCTCCCCAGGGAGGCATAGATATCATGAAAGGTCCTGGAATGAACTCTTCTGAATCTTAAAATAATTCATTTTCAACTTTTAAAGGATGGATAAAATTTAAGTTTGATCTTTCTTTGAAAAAGACATGATTTTCAGTCATTAAAAAAAAAGAAATACTGCCCAAACCATGAATAACTTGTGTTGATAGAATTTTATGATGGTTTTAAACAAAGTGTATATTTTAAGCAGCTTAAATTTTCACTCAGTTTAAACTGAGAGAGAAAAATAAGAACAAGAAGAGCAAGATATCCATACATCAAAACATTTGACCAGGCAAACTGTAACAATTATTGCTTTAGATGTAGGTATTCTCCTTCATGTTAATAGATTCTATCAGAAGGGTAGTATGTTTTATAGGGCATAATCAATATTGAATTTTAAGTTATACTATGATTAATATTTATTAGAATTGTCATTCACTGTTTCATTCATTCCTTGATTAAATTTTATTTGTTCAAATACCTAATGAGTGCTTAACATGAATATAGCAAGATTACTTGGGTACTCTGCAGTCCTGGGGGTGCAACAGTAAACATGATACAATAGATACATGAGGTCTCAAAGTGGCTATTTATCCAATTTCACATTTTTTTCTAATGAAATCTGTTTGTCAAACCTTAGATACAAGTCCCCATTTTTCAATTTTTCATAGACACAATATCAATAACCACACAGGTTTCAGTAATGCATTCTTTATTATGAGCCTCAGGAAAGTCCATTCATTATCATTTTGGAAAATATTTTATCTCATTTAAATATAAAGAAAGTGAAAGTGATAGTCGCTCAGTCCAGCTGTTTGCAACTCATGGAATGTAGTCGACTCACCAGGCTCCCTCCATCCATAAAACTCTCCAGGCAAGAATACTGGGGTGGGTTTCCATCTGCTTCCTCAGGGATCTTTACAACCCAGGGATCAAATCTAAATAGGGTTGTGTTCAATTATACTTACTATATTACCAATGCATATGACTATTAAATGATAGCTGGAAAGAAAGAATATTAATAAGCTCTTCAGCACAAACTGAGAAATTAAATATGGATCAAATTAAATATCTGCCATTTAGAAATAAGATTTTCAACTCACACTGACATGATTTCAAAATATGACAGTAGTGAAAAAGTAGCAAACATACGTAATTAGGAACTTTTATAAGCAGCTGATCAGAAAAAAGCTGGGACAAAAATAACTTCTATTTAAAGCAGCATTTAAGGTAAAATATGAAATGAAAGGAAATAATTTATAACCTCTGAATTGGAAATTAAACTGAGTTTTTTCATTATTAACAACATAAAGGCTGTGATATATTAGTGGGTGATTCCTTCACTGAATTATAATCTTAGTGTTCTAATAATCGGAGAAGTCAATGGCACCCTACTCCAGTACTCTTGCCTGGAAAATCCATGGACAGACGAGCCTGGTAGGCTGCAGTCCATGGGGCCGCTAAGAGTCGGACACGACTGAGCGACTTCACTTTCACTTTTCACTTTCATGCATTGGGGAAGGAAATGGCAACCCACTCCAGTGTTCTTGCCTGGAGAGTCCCAGGGACGGGGGTGCCTGGTGGGCTGCCGTCTATGGGGTCGCACAGAGTCGGACACGACTGAAGCGACTTAGCAGCAGCAGCAGCAGCAGTTCTAATAATTCATGCAACAGACATTTATTGTGGGTGTAGTGTGTATAACACAGCCAATGTTGAAGGAGAAAGAGTTAGTCTCTGCTTCAGTGGGGCCTGTTATTGAACAAAGGAAATGAAAGTTGTATAAGGTCCAGAGATGAGGCGACATGTCTAGCTAAAGCATGGGTCATCCAACAAGAAGTCATTGCTTCAAAGTAGTTAAAATTTCTACCCGCCTGTTAACTGTCTCATTATTACAAAGCGGTATGCTTTTGAGACTGGCATAGCATTTCTTTAAAATAATTATAAATATCCCATGTAATCATAAATAAATGAGTAAATAAATATAAATCATATAATTATAAATATCCCATATTAAACCCCATGTATAAAAATAATTTGATCACCCTATTTTCAAAAAACACATGTTAAATACCGGCTGTGGAAAAACAGAATAATTCATATTTCCCCTCAGTGTTATAACTTGATCTTCACCACTTCTAAGTAATAGCAACCATAATGGGTCATACTTAAGGTCATGAATGGAGAGCTTCAGTAAGAAACCTATAGGACATGGTGATCTACTCAGATATCAGCATAACCACCAAGGACCTATTTTACCAGAGTTTCAACTTGTCTATTTCTGAGCAGTAGGGGTTTTCATTAACATTCATCAAATCCTCCTGCAGAGAGACCTGGGCTGCTGGTCTCTCTAGAATGAGCATGTCTTTTGGCACTTTGTTGATCAGACCCCTGGGAGATCAGAAGGCAAGCATACTCAGTAAATGATTCAGGATTGTAGAATTCATTTCCCTTGCCAAGAGAGGAAAACCAGGGTCTTTGGGGGGCTGAGAAGCATACATATTTACACATGTATTTACTCGAAGAAGTGTGTGCAAATTCCCAGGACTCCTAGTGAAATAAGAATACTATTTTGTGGTTATATTTGGCAAAAGGGACCAGGGATTCAATGTCATGATAGGCAAATATTACAAACACTGAAGTAAATGAAAGAAGACCTTTTCTCTATTTATGCAGCACAAATGTTTCAAATAATTCATGTTAGTTCTGCAAATGACCACAGGTCCACAAGCTTAAGGTTGAATGATATTAAGTTGGACCCAGAAAAATCTTACATTGAAAAGGTAAAAAATTTTTTCAAACACAAGACACAAAATATGTGGGATAGCATAGGCCCATTTTATCACCTATATCAACCTAGAATTTTAAATTAAGATATGTTTTAGAGAATATCAGAAAGCTAATTTCATTGTGCATATTCCCAGTACTCCAAATAATGCCTAACATACTATATGGTCTCGATAAATATCAGTTGAAATTGATGTATTCTAAAATTTTTCTAAAGTAAAATTATTCTATCCTAATTTATTGGATATTCTAAAAAACATGCAAGGTTTCAAGCCTGTAAAAATTAAATGTCCTTATGTAATTGTTCCATTAAATGTAAGTCACTGAGATTACTTATTAATCTGCTGGAAATCAATTCTACTAATGTCATAGAAGTTTTTCTTTCTGTACTGTGCAATCACTGGCAGAATCCTACTATTTCAAATACCCAATTATGAGCTAAAATATACTAAGAAAAAATGTAAAAAAATAAAAGAACATTTCCTGTAGCAAAATGATGCACCTTGACTGCTGCTGCTGCTGCTAAGTTGCATCAGTCATGTCCAACTCTGTGCGACCCCATAGACAGCAGCCCACTAGGTTCCCCATACCCTAGGCTTCTCCAGGCAAGAATACTGGAGTGAGTTGCCATTTCCTTCTCCAATGCATGAAAGTGAAAAGTGAAAGTGAAGTTGCTCAGTTGTGTCTGACTCTTTGCAACTACGGAGCACTGAAAACTTAACAGGCATAACTAAATCACAGTCACTCAGATTGCAAGACATGTCGGAACCCTAGGTCCATATTAACTCTCTCAAAACCTGTCTACGTTTCTGATTCACTAACTGCAAAAGGTATAAATTCTTTACAGAACTCTATCACAGGAACCAAGGACATGCTAAGCTCTATCATGTGACTGGCCAAAGTGTCCTATATAAACACGGGATATATCTGATCCACAATGGTAGGATAATAGTGATTTATAAATGAATCTACGCAAAACAGGGAGAGAAAAAATGAATTATTGTACAAAGCACAGTCAGTCCTGTCTCCTAAGATTCATAGAGCCACATTTCCTAGAGGGTTGGGGACGTTGGCAGGATAAACTGTGTTACAGGATGACAGGATGTCAGATTCCCTGTAGAGATCTCCTTTCACAGAGTTTTACTGTAAAGTGTGAATAAATTAACTGGATGGAAATACATGGGTTGTAAGATTATTATGAATTAGATAACTGGGATAAATTACAAATAAATGTATTCTACTCTCTTTTACACCTCAATCACCAGATAAAAGATTGATATGCATATTGGGTATACAACAATTAATCAGTACAGAGTGGATAAAACTAAAAAAAAGAGTATAAAAAATTATTAGTAAAGGCATTTTGTTGTTGTTGCTGTTAGTAAGCAGAGGCAATGGACAGAGACCTTAATAAGGAAGCATACTGGAAGCAGTGAGAACATCCCGGAAATCTGTTCACTGTTGGCAAAGTACATAATCTGACTTTACATTCCTTCTCTCCCTTTCCTACTGTAGTCCAGTAAGTTGAACTGTATTTATGTTAAAATAGTTGCTTGAAGAGAAAGACCAGTGTTTCCTCTACCAACAAGCTTGTATACCCACTTCTACTTGAAACACACACACACAAATAATAATAATAAATTGGGTTGTCCTTAAGATTCTGTAATAGTACTTTATTTCTGTTTACTTTCAAGAGAAAAACAAGCATTTGTTAAACACGTGATAGATTCAATACTAGAGATCCAAGGAAAAAATTAGATAGGATCCTTTCTCATTCTTAAAAAGTTTACATGGGTATATTTTCAATGGGCTGCCTAAGCCAATGTCTCTATCTGTGAAAACTAGATAATGCAATAACCTTCTACTAGAGTTTTTATCAGGTAGAAAAGGAAGGTGGGAATTCCAATTGGGGAGTAAAATAAACAGGTTAAGGAAAATTTTAAGACAAACAAGAATAATTAGGTTCGTTTCAAGTGTAAAGTGGAGAAGGCAATGGCACCCCACTCCAGTACTCTTGCCTGGAAAATCCCATGGACGGAGGAGCCTGGTAGGCTGCAGTCCATGGGGTCGCTAAGAGTCGGACACGACTGAGCAACTTCTCTTTCACTTTTCACTTTCACGCATTGGAGAAGGAAATGGCAACCCACTCCAGTGTTCTTGCCTGGAGAATCCCAGGGAGGGGGGAGCCTGGTGGGCTTCCATCTATGGGGTCACACAGAGTCGGACACAACTGAAGCGACTTAGCAGCAGCAGCAGCAGCAAGTGTAAAGAAATGTTACAGTAATGGAGAAATTGTAATTTGAGCAGTCAGATACAGGACTACAATAATCATTTCAAATATTTGTGACTATAAAAATAACAGCCTTTAAGTTATATTTGATTATTTTCATCTAGACTTGATGAAGCTCTATAAAACAAAATTGGAAAAACGTCCTCAGAGTATTTCATCAGGCTGACTGAAATTTAGAATATAATTTGGTATACTGAGCCGTGAGAAATATTTTAACCAATGTCTTGTAATAATATGCTCCATTAATAGTCAAGGGGATTCCTTACTTGTTGACTTGAAGAAGATAAGATAGAACTATGGTCATTTAATGAAGGTTTTCTTCATAAATTACCCAAGCAAAACTGATATAAATGCACACTCTCTAGAGTTCTTTTCTGTGTGCTATTCTGGTGGAATTAGAGTTTCCCTGGTGGCTCAGATGATAAAGAATCTGCCTGCAATGCAGGAGACCCTGGGTTTCACTCCTGGGTTGGGAAGATCTCCTGGAGAAGGGAATGGCAACCCACTCCAGTATTCTTGCCTGGAGAATTCCATGGACAGAGGAGCCAGGTGGGCTACAGCCCATGGGGTCGCAAAGAGTCAGACACAACTGAGCGACTAACACTGATGGAATTGGATGGGATCAGAAATTTACCAGATTTTTTAGCTCCTCCCTCCATAAAAACATGTAATTTTAGTCAGAGCTACTTGGTCATTTGACATAAACCAACAAAGCCCTTGTCTGTTGACTGTCTTTTAGACGTTAAAAAAAATTCTACAGCTTAAAACATAGACTTTAGCTAATCATTTTAGGCAAAATTAATTTCCAGTGCTACATGGTACCTCTGACAATAAAGAATTTCTCATAAGATTTTTTTAAACAGACAAGTCATACCCATGTTGATGAATTACTTAATTCCTCTGGTAGTTTATTATTATACTTTCTTCACAACTCTTGAAAGACACTGGCCAATAAAGTCTCAAAGTAGTCAGTTCATTAGCCTAAGAAGAAGGTCTTCTAATATAGAAGCATTCAGCCAAATAAGCCTAGACAAATCTAGGGTGAGGTTTGTGGTTGTTTCAGAATATGACATGATGGTGTTACTTATACACAGGACAGCAGTTATAAGCATCACACATTATATTGTAATAATAAGCAAGGCTTTTGTTTTCTTATAAAGGAAGAGCCAAGTATAATTACAAAAGAAGCAATAATAGAACTTGCTGACCTCAGGACAATAACTCTTGAACAGAAAATAACGACTTGATATTTTGTAATTAATAACACAAACTGAGACAACTTTGATAAGAAGCACAATTGGCAAGCACAGACCAAAAGTCAATATCAACTTGACACATCACTGGCTCCACAATGCCACAGCATGACAGAAAAATAGAATCTGTTTTTTAAATGTAAACCTCTGATCATGATTTAAACGCTTGCGGAAAAGTCATACTCAAAAAAGGGCACAATGGTTAATCTCAAAAATTTACTGTGTGGCTTAGAGGTAAATGAGACAGCAGTAAATGGACATAATAATGGCATATATATATATATATATATATATAATTGCATATATTGGAAAATACATGCTTCAATTTATATGAACCTCTATTCAAAAAGAATAGAAGTTATTTTCATTTTATTAATCCAAAGGAGGAAGCTCCATAACCCTAAACTTTATAATTTACTCTAAAGCATCAATTTTAGTACAGGAAATAGCCTCATATATTTAGGAGTTAATCTATGCTACTACTATTATCTACCTTTCTTTACTTAAAGCTGTGGCCTCAAGGTCACCCAAGACAAGTACAACAAATAGTTTATTACTGTAAAAACTACTCTGTACTTTAAATGCAAGTGAAGTCACTCAGTGGTGTCCGACTCTTTGGGGCCCCATGGACTGTAAACTGCCATGCCCCTCTGTCCGTGGGATTTTCCAGGCAAAAGTACTGGAGTGGATTGCCATTTCCTTCTCCACTGTTGTAAAGCCTCCTCTAAATCAGTGTAAAAAGCTGAGCGCCGAAGAATTGATGCTTTTGAACTGTGGTGTTGGAGAAGACAAAGAGTCCCTTGGACTGCAAGGAGATCCAACCAGTCCATTCTAAAGGAAATCAGTCCTGGGTGTTCTTTGGAAGGAATGATGCTGAAGCTGAAACTCCAGTACTTTGGCCACCTCTTGAGAAGACTTGACTCATTGGAAAAGACTCTGATGCTGGGAGGGATTGGGGGCAGGAGGAGAAGGGGACGACAGAGGATGAGATGGCTGGATGGCATCACTGACTCGATGGATGTGAGTTTGGGTGAACTCCGGGAGTTGGTGATGGACAGGGAGGCCTGGCGTCCTGCGATTCATGGGGTCACAAAGAGTCGGACACGATTGAGTGACTGAACTGAACTGAACTGAAATCAGTGTATGGTTCACTTTCCAGACCACAAATCAAACAAACATATTGGGGTTAATTGACTCATTTACCTAATCATTCTGAACATTCTTCTTAAAATACCTAGTACATTTTTAATTCTCTCTTATTTTATAAGTTGGAGCTCCAAAAAGGAACAGAGAAGACCAAAACCTCAGTCCTCACAGATTCCATGCTTTATTACTCCAGAGCCTGTTCTGCAGGCAGCAAAGTGCTAACTGCTACAGGAACAAGGATAATGATGGTGGTGATGACAATGACAATAGCTAATATTAACTGTGTGCCTCTCCTTTAATGGGCTTCCCTGGTGGCTCAGATGGTAAAGAATCCACCTGCAAGCAGGAGACCTGGGTTTGATCCCTGGGTTGGGAAGATCCCCTGGAGAAGGAAATAGCAATCCACTCTAGTATTCTTGCCTGGGAAATCCATGGACAGAGAAGCCTGACGGGCTACAGTTCATGGGGTCACAAAAAGTTGAACATGACTGAGTGACTAACACACGCTTTCTCCTTTAATATTCATAGTGGTTCTATCTTTACCCTGATTAGTGCAGAAATGGAGCACAGAGAAATGAGGTAATTTTCCCAAAGACACAGAGTTAGCAATTAGTGGAGCCAGGATTCAATCTAGGTAATCTGAACTTTATGCTGCCTTCCTATCTTTAAGGATTCTTTCAGTCTAGAAAGAAAATAAGAATTAAAGTAAATGAACTTACAAATAAATGTTATTGCAAACTATGAAAAATGCTATAAAAGAAAAGAGACCTGGGTTTATAAATGTGTATAACAGAGCATACCAGTCTGAATTCTGCATGTCTTCTACTCATTTTGTGTACTTGACCTGCTTTATAACCTGAAATATCCTACCCGTGCTCTTTCTGAAATCATGAGGCCAACTGCTGATGCTGCAGTCACCTACAGTCCCCGCTACACCCCCAGACGACCTGCAGTCGTGGCCTCTTCAGTCTTCATGTGATGGTGCACGTGGACTTGTGTCTTAAATCTAGGCTTTGCAAAGAACCTTTAACCTTTCACCTTGTGTATCTGACGTTGCCTTTGAAGCAAGAACCATGGTCGATCTGCTTGGCACCCAGGTATGCATGGAAATACATAAAGGCCTTAAAACCTCATGGACCACCTTTGAGTAACGGAAACAAGAACCGGAAGAAATAATTATTGTCCCTTCCTAACCCTGATGGACCACTTAGGGGGCTAATCAGGACTCTTAGAAGATGTGATAGGTGAAGGAGCAATCGGCTTGTCAAGAAGCTGGGCCATCTGAGAAATGTTCTCCATTGCGTTGACTATCTCTCCCTTTTAATGCCTGGCTTTCATTTTCCTCACTCCTGCTTCCCTGGGATTGTACTTCCCAAGAAAGTGTCCAGCCAAATGGAAAAAACATACGCCTTTGCCTCGGGCTCTTTTTCCCAGGAAGCCAAAGCTAAGGGGAGGGGAGTGCTCACCCCATATAAGGGTTAGGAAAGGCTTCCCTGAGGAAGGCGCATTTGTGCAGGTCTTCTCAGTGTACAGGCTCATTGGAGATGAAGGTCAGGAGGGTCAGAGGTAGACACGGAGAACTGCAGCTTGCCGGTGCAAAGCTCTGATGGGGGTAGGAGCTCAGTGCTTCGAAAGAAATTAAAGGAGGTCAGTAGGGAAAACAATATCCAAAATAACAAAACTTAACACTACATACTATGTGCTGCTCTAAGCATTTCATGGCCTTTATCACATCTAATTTTCACAAGTCTCTGAATCAAGTATAATTAGCAGTCCTATTTTATAGATGAAGAAAGGTTGAGAAAGTTTAAGGAAATTGCCCAAGGTTGTATACACAGAGAGGCAGCATAGAACAATTTAAGAGTCCAGACTTTAGAACTAAACTACCTGCGTTTGAATAACTGCTCTACTATTTGTGAACTGTATGACTCTGAGTTCTCTGTGATACAATTTATTCATCTATTTAAGGATCTCATCATATCTTTCTCATATTATTGCTATAGAATTAAACAAGTTAATATTTGTAAAGCATTTCAAGCAGTTTTAAGTACTCTCAGTTTAAAGACTGCTTGATAAGTAGTCAAGTTGATTTCAAGTAAATGCCGGGTCTAAATCCCATACTTCATAGGCACTATACTGTTTTTCACTATATTAACAGTAATAGATAAGGTTAACCAGAAAAACGGAAAGGATAAAAACGCTTAGTAATGACTTAGCATGGTAAGTACAAAGTAGAGGTATAAAACCGTATTTGCTAGTGTGGACCTGCTGATTCTCAAATACTTTTGCAATAACGTTCTCAAATATGGATCATACAGTTTCACAGTCCTGTTAAATTTAAAAATATAGAACAAAGAGTGGAAGAATGCAAATCTTTTTCAGTGTAATAGTCTCTGGGCATTTTACAGGGGAAGCACGTTCCAGACAACAATGAAATGTTGTATCCTTACTTGCCTAATAGATGTGTTGAATTTACTATGGCTCCCCCGATTTCGTGTAGACACATGAAATATATTGAGCAGGAAAAGGGGACAATGAGGGAATGTAAAGGCCTATGAAGAGCAAGGGGATTCTGTTGTTGGAGGAAAACTTGGCCAGACACATCAGGCTTAATTCATGGGAAAGGAATGGCAGCTACAATATTTGTCCTGACAATGTAAATGGTTACACTATTTTCACTTATTTGGACATAAGTGTTTCTTAAAGAAGCTTGTTTTAATTGAAGATGTTGTGGTGTTCTCCCTTTACCAAAAAACAAACAATAAAAAAAACAGAATCAAAAGCATTTAAATATTTACAAAAGGAGTAAAACTTCACAACAGCGCATGGAAATTTAATAATAGTAGGATTCCTGAAAATATTTACACCCCAACACTGAGTCTATAATGGCTCTTGCAGGCAAATAGAAAATCCAGAATTTTACACAGGGTATTTGCACCATATTAAATAACAGGTATCTGTAGTTTTAGATATTATTTCTGAGGCCGTTATGGGATTTGTTAAATAAATCTACATTTGAATTCACTGTCATATTCATAATTCTATAATTTTAAGGAAATATAATTAGAGATGAATATCTTTAATTTAGAGGAGCGGTTTTATATGTTCATGCTTTATGAAGATGCTCATTGTTCGCTATAGTACAGTCCTGAGATGCCGGTAAGGCATCTGTCCTATTCCTGACCCCTATGAGGCCCCTGCCACCTCCCACACAAACTCAACTTCTCCTTTGACCTCAACAAGCCTAATAATCTGTTTCTCATTTGTAACTCTTCCTCTACCTCATTTAACAAGCTATTCTAACAGATCTGCTCACAAACAGCTCTCCTACCCGCTCCTGACTGAATAGGTAAGCAATTTATTCAATTCTCATATGTTTGTGAGATAACTCATCAAGAAGATAATGAATTTAAATGCTGGCTCTAAATTGCTAATTCAAAATGGTGATGGCATCAATATCACTGCAACTGTTACATCCACTGTCCTTATTCTTACAAGTGTGGCAACACAGCCAATGCAAAGTTTGCCTTTACTTCTGTTTTTATCTTTGCCCTGAATTATTACACTAACAGACATTGGTACCAAGATGTCTCTGCCAAGGGTATACTTTCTACAAGTACAAGAATTATTTTTTCTGAATATTCAAAGGCAAGATCATTATGTTTGAAATTTCCTATGCTGCTTAATGATTTCACTGCAGGAAAAAACGTGTAGTCCTATGAATTGTATAATAATATGTACATGTATAATATATATATATATGTGTGGGTACTAAACATATGTAATAAGTATACATATGCATTAAATATTTATGCATACATACAAGTGTGTATGTGCTTATATACAGAAATTATATATACATATACATAATTTACATACAAGTATATATATATGTGTATGTATGTGTGTGATTTTTTTTCTATACTTGGTAAGATCATGTCTCAGAGGTATAGACTCAGATTATCCCCAAAGATATATATTTATATGTATTTTGGGTTCCTGGGCTCAATTGCATCCTGTGTGAGGGGAGGGGGCTTTTCACACACACTGGGAAATTCTTGGTCACCAGCAGGGTGTCTGAAGAGCCAACTCAATTCTAACACCATCTATCCAGGGATGGCACCAGAGTCCACAGGTTAAGGCAGGGTTCAGCCCCACAAGACTGCTCCGTCCCACTTCAGACTACAGAGGCAAACTGAGGTAGGTGCCTGTGCTTCTGACCCACCAGCTACAGATTGGAAGTTCTCACGATCCTCTCCTTGGACTTCAGACTCCAGCCTCAAGTTCAAGGTGTTAGCTATACTCATGACAAACTGGCTGTACATCAGAGTTTCCCACACCTCTCTCCTCAGGTTCAATTAATTTGCTAAAGTAGCTCAAAAGAACTTGGAAAAACATTTTACTGACTGAATCAGTAAAAGGATGTTATAAAAGGATGTAACTCAGAAACAGCCAAATGGAAGAGATGCCCTGGGCAAGGCATAGGGAAAGAACACAGAACTTCCTTGCCCTCCCGGAGCTCACTATTTCTCCCCAAACCTCCACAGTATCAGCAACACAGAAGCACTCTGAACTCTCTCCTTTTAGTTTCTTTTTCCATATACAAGTTATTTTTAATTATGATGTATTTATACAGCATTTAAATACACACACTCCTCTCATGCAATTTAATCAGATTCATGTATTCACAATATTTATCAAGATTTTAACTTCAGCAAAACGCCAACAATATCATATATGCTAAACATGTAGTCTATAAAGTTTATACAAACCTATAAAATATTACATCCAAATTCATGTTTGAATTAAAATGCTATGAATTGATTTGCATGCATTAAAATATACTAGATGTGTATTATCAAGCAAGCATTCTGCAAATTTCACAGTATTTTGCAAATATTCATAATATTTTGCAAATATTATAATTTTGGATTCCTTAATATTATGAGGAAAGAAATCTCATCTCACCAAATAAAACACTGTGATTTATCTGCATTTTCAGAATTATATACTGGTTGATTTGACAGTATCATCAATGTTATCTTATTAACAGAGGCTTCATTACAAGGGTATTTAATGAATGTTGTAGGTATGCAATAGCAACTGAATTCAATCTCCAGTCCCTTCCCTTCTAGAAGTTCTGGGGGTGGACTGGAAATCCCCTAAACAGGAGCAAAGACCAAATATATATATTTATTATGAAACACAACATCGCAGCATATATTTATATATTATATATATAGACACTATAAATTTATATATATTTTATTAATATATATGCATACGTGAGTGTACTTATTTATGTATTTGCTAATATTAATTCTTATCAGCAAGAGTTTATATTTGACTTGCTTTTCAAATAATGCCTGAAGCTTACACAAGTTTGTGGACTGGAGTAAAGAAGGTAGAGACGAGTGACCTTAATATTCAGTTTTTCTTCTAAAACTCAATACTATTACTGCAAATTGAGAAAATTTGCTAAAATAATGACTTTCTTGCTATATTCAATATTTTTATATCAATAAAATATCACAACAATAACTGAGTAGACTAAAATTCTATTTGCCTTGAAGGCTAACTTCTGTTTCTCTTCACTTCTCAATTTGTGTAAATGTATACTCAGAACATGGTCAGGGATTCAAAGTTTCAAATGGGAATTTATGAGTTGTTTTCTCTTTATGTTACAAAGTAAGGACATAATAACTTGGTTGGCTTGATAAATTACCACAGTATAAAATCATGAGGGAAGTTTTGAACACTCTCCACAGCTTCTCTTTACTCTTGGAAAGTAGCCCGGGTAGTAATAGGACTCTCATTGTTATGCAAAATAATGCTTTCTTTCATCTTTTATCTACTTCTCATTTTGGAAATGAGAACTTTTAGAACTCCTTATTTTTAAACTATTTTAATATCTTACAACTTTTGTCTATTTGACGGCTATTTTAAAAACTTCATTATGAATGTATAGTTGATTCCTCTGGTCAAAAGCTACGGAGATGAAACTTTTGATGAAATAAATCATTTGATATCACATTTGAACTGTGGTGTTGGAGAAGACTCTTGAGAGTCCCTTGGACTGCAAGGAGATCCAACCAGTCTATCCTAAAGGAGATCAGTCCTGGGTGTTCATTGGAAGGACTGATGCTAAAGCTGAAACTCCAATACTTTGGCCACCTCACGTGAAGAGCTGACTCATTGGAACAGACCCTGATGCTGGGAGGGATTGGGGGCAGGAGGAGAAGGGGATGACAGAAGATGAGATGGCTGGATGGCATCACCGACTCGATGCACATGAGTATGAGTGATCTCCGGGAGTTGGTGATGGACAGGGAGGCCTGGCATGCTGTGATTCATGGGGTCACAAAGAGTCGGACATGACTGAGTGACTGAACTGAACTGAACTATCTTTATGTATATAACTGAGGAAAGCCAGTTAATATTTTATCCATACCCATCCAACACAGATTTTTAATCAAGTAAAAGGTCATGTAAAAGCAATAATAACTACAGCATCTATAAAACCAGTTTTAACAAAATGAATGGATTGTACCATTCATGATCTGACTAAAGAACAAGGAGTCAGAGAACTCACTGACGTTCAGCCACTGGCTGAGGCAGTTACTGACTGTGTAACCTTGGATGGTCAACTGAGCTCCTCATGAATTATGGGATAGAGCCTGAACTAGGACCATAACAATGAAAAGAGATGGGCAGACTTAAGAAGTTCTTGTAGTTAATTGACAGGATTTTGTGACTGGCTGAATATGAAAGAGAATTAAAGAGGCAACAGCTTAACCTGTGAGATGGCTTTCACATGGCAAGATAGTTTATAGAGATATAAAATACCCATGGAGAGTCTGGGTGGAATAAGGTTTCATCTTGTCATGCTTAATTTTGAAGTGGCTAGAGGATATCAAAGAAATAATGTCTTGGATATACAGTTGATAATAGAAATCTAGACCTCAGGAGAGAGGGCTCACATGAGGATTTGGATAACTGTATGTTTAGCACACTTGGAAAGGCATCTAGAGAAAATCGATACAATGGAAGATCTCCTTCAGGAATAGATGACTTAATGGTAAATGGACAAAGTAACAAAAACTCAATGGAAACAATGTTTAAGGATTCTATTAACAACAACAACAACAAAGGAATGGTGAATGACTAGAAAGGGTAGTGAAGATGCAGGAGACTCAGAAGTGTCATGAAACAGAAGGCAGACACACCAGAAAGACAGAGTAGTATGGAAAGGGATCAAATAAAATAAGGTCTGGATATATGGCGTGCAATTTAATCTTTTAACTTTTATAGGAAGACTCTGGTAGAGTGTTGGAAAGAGAAACTAGATGGGACAGCTTTGAGGAGCATATTGCAAGAAATTTGAAAGTGAAGAGAACATTAATAGTCAAAACAGTCATATTAGCACGACTTCAGTTTTTTTAACACGTTAAAAAGTTTTACCTATTACAGGGGCTTATAAAGCTTCCAACAGTAAGAAATAATAGACTCTATCTGTTTCTCTAATCTTACAGCTTCAAGTATCCATAATCAGGATGCTAGCAGATTGACTTTCACAAATTAAAATATCAATTTGAAGTCTTATTAAAGATGGGAATAGTTCCAAATACTATAATGTGACCTAAGTGAAACTGCTCCTCTCAAACCTATGTAACACCAAAACTAAACTTTGAGTAACCTTAGATCACTTAAAAATCTTTGCTATTTTTTCACTGTTATTATTTTTTAATTTTTAATTCCCTAGGACAGAAACTAAAAGAACATAAATATTTAATCTTATATACATACAGAACTTTTTAGAATACTCATACACACAAATATTTATTTCAAATGTACCCTTTTTTTTGAGGGAGTGAATGAATAGGTAACATTTCTTTTTATTATATATGGCATGCATATATTTTTATGAATAACTAAATACATTCATAATCTTCGACCCAAACTGTATATATTTTAAAAGAATAACCAGATCCTTCGGGGACAAACAGCTGCCTCTGAATAAAAATTAAGTGCTTGTGGGGATATATCTGCCCTCTGGATTTCGTGATATATTGCAACTCCAACACATTCAGATGAACACATTTCCCTAAGTGGCTTATTTATACCTCTAGACTAGTGTGCACATAAATCAGAATCATACCCAATTGTCATCATTATCATTTCCCCATTTCCTCTATAATTCTTTGTATTGATATTGCACACTGGTATGATCTCACAACTTTGCAAGCTGGAGATGAGATATTAAATACCATGACCATTAGTGGACAGAGGTAATACACTGAAGTACAGGACTTTAAACTTAATATTCTCTGACTTCATCATATTTCTAGTCATAAACTATGATACTAATAGTACCCCCCTCAAAAAATAAGATAATAATTATGGGTCTACATGGAACCTCTTATGAGCCTATTCCATTCTGTATAAAAATGAGATCATGGCCCAGGATACTTCTTTCTGCTTTAATTATCAATGAATAATGTCATGATTGTCATGTCTCAGCCATACTTGGCAGGGCATGAAGGGGAATCTTCACTCTTGAATGTTGTTTAGTAGCTTAACTATAAATGAGGATTACCTCTACACTATAGCAGCATTGTTTAAGAGACAATGTTAACTTTGTGATTAATGAGGTGATGGATGAGGCACATATGACTGTTTCCAGGTTCATTCCAGCATTTTTCTCAACTGCAATCCCAGCCAACACTGTCAGCACTAATGACAAGATGACCAGATAATGTTTCACCTGCAAGTGGGGATCTTGACTACAATTTTAAATTTCCAAAACTTCCACAAGGCACAGCTCTTATGCAAAGCCAAAAATTTTTTCTTTTCTTTCAGAAAGCTTAAAAACAAATGGGACAGCAAATCTCTGAGGAGGAAAAGCAGCAGTTCAGTTTGCATTTTTGGAAATCATATAAGTATAGACTGATTAGTGGGGTGATTCAGCTGCACAGAGGCTGGAACATCCAAACAAGGAATTTTGTATTAAAAAAAAATGAAAGAAACGAACTTATACACAAAACAGAAATAGACTCACTTACGGCTATAAAAGGGGAAAGGTGCAGAGAGACGGACTGTAGCCCACCAGGCTCCACTGTCCATGGGATTTTCCAAGCAAGAATCCTGGAGTGGATAGCCATTCCCTTCTCCATAACATATACACACTGTTAAGTTCAGTTCAGTCGCTCAGTCGTGTCCGACTCTTTGTGACCCCACGAATCGCAGCACGCCAGGCCTCCCTGTCCATCACCAACTCTCGGAGTTCACTCAGACTCACGTCCATTGAGTCAGTGATGCCATCCAGCCATCTCATCCTCTGTTGTCCCCTTCTCCTCCTGCCCCCAATCCCTCCCAGCATCAGGGTCTTTTCCAATGAGTCAACTCTTCGCATGAGGTGGCCAAAGTACTGGAGTTTCAGCTTTATCATCATTCCTTCCAAAGAAATCCCAGGGCTGATCTCGGAATGGACTGGTTGGATCTCCTTGCAGTCCAAGACACTCGCAAGAGTCTTCTCCAACACCACAGTTCAAAAGCATCAATTCTTCGGTGATCAGCCTTCTTCAGAGTCCAACTCTCACATCCATACATGACCACAGAAAAAACCATAGCCTTGACTAGACACTACCATATATAAAAGAGATAACCAACATGATCTATAAGCACAAGAACATATACTCAATATATGTAAAAACATATAATGGAAAATAATCTGAAAAACAATCTGTATAACTGAATCACTTTGCTGTACACCTGAAACTAACACAGTATTGTGTATCAATACTTCAATAAAAAAATAAAGTACCCAAAAAAAAAAGAATTCTAACAATAAAGATGACCCTGAATCTGAATGACGTATCTATTCAAAATGCTTGAGCCCACAGATGTTGATGAAAAGTTTTTGAAAGACATATTGAATTTTAGCATCTTGCAAAATGCTTTCAAGTCTTTGAAGTTAAGGACTGTGATGATTCAAACCTCTACCTTCACAGCACCTGTATACAGTGGTCTGGACCACTCAGACGTATGCAAGTAGAAAATTATTTTAACCTATTCCCCTTCTATAAAATGACAATACAGAACTAAATCTGGAATATCTTCAGCATCCTGAAACACGATAGAATCATAATGTTTCAGAATTGAGACTAGACTTTAGATGTCACCCAGACCTTCAATTTTACACATTAAGAAAGTGAAGTGAAGTACTGATTTGAAAATTGTCACACAGTCCTGTAGTAAAATCACAGGAAGAACCTGATGTCACAATTATAAAATATTTTATTGTGAAAATGTATTTGTTTTATGTTTTACTAACATTAATATGATCATATATCTTGACAATATTTAAAGGAATTTTGTCATGGTGATATTGACGAGTAGGTTGTGCCAATCGCTATTGGCGTACATTGTCAATATACATTATGAAACCAAAATATTCCATCTTTCTATGTGAATGAATTCTTTTATAAGATAACTGAGCGTGTGTAATGTGATTAAGAGTAGACCTGAAAGTAATGTACGAATGCCCATTTAGAACAAACCTGAGTAGGGAACCAGGCAATAGGAGATCTGGCGTCCTACTTTTACAGTTCCAAATTATTGACTGAACTCGCTACGTTTATCACATATTTCACTAGCAGAGGCAAACCTAACTTTCCTCAGTGCAATATATTAAGATCTGTAAATCTACAAATAAACTTGCAAAGAAGGAATTTAGGTGTGAAAGTGAAGTCGCTCAGTCATGTCCAACTCTTTGGAACCCCATGAACTGTAGCCTACCACGCTCCTCTGTCCATGGGATTTTCCAGACAAGACTACTGGAGTGGGTTGCCGTTTCCTTCTCCAGAAGCTTCTCCACCCAAAGATCGAGCCCAGGTCTCCTGCATTGTAGGCAGACACTTTACTGTCTGAGCCTCCAGGGAAGTCCTTTTAAGTGTATTAAATGTAAATCAAATAATGCTTCTCCATCTCATTTAGAATCTCTAATGTTGTAACTCAGCTAGACATGACTGTAGGCTAAAGAAGAAAGAAGGAAAATAATTTGAGAGGCAGGACTTAAAGAGGATTTAACTGAGCTGTAAATATAAATAGTTATATTTTCCATATGAGATCTAAAATAAAACAAACAAAAATTCATTTCTGTGAGCCCTGATTTTCAAACCCTGGGATAGAAATACTCACAAATCATCACTCAGTACAGCATCAGCAATGAACTGGAGTTTAATAATCAAAGCAAGTGAGATGTTGGGTCTGGTTCAAATTGGACTGAGGCAAAATTTCTAGGCAAGCCATAGAAGTGTCACTTTAAGCGGAAGCTTATTGATATAAATATGTACAAAGTGGGAATGCATTTCAAAGTAGAAATCTAATTTCACTTCTGGTTTGTTTTTAATCCTAAAGGACTAGAAGATGACCTCAATTACCAAGAATCACTGCTGTTTGAATAAGCAGAGGACATTAAGAAGGAATTGTAGAAACCAAGGTAACAGTTTTCCAAAACAGGGTCTCACATTACAAAGATTTCTATGAGAGTACATTAATCCACACATGAATTGTATCACTCTTGACTTTTTACTGACAGTTGTAAATTATAACACTCATGAAAAATTCAGTCTCTGAAGACAGTCTTTCCATGGAATGCTTCTTCAGAAGATCCATGGAGGGCAGGACATGAAGAAAGGATACTGTTGTTTCATCTTCATCTTTCTATGGGTATAAAGTGTATTATTTATGGGCTTTCCTGGTGGCTCAGTAGTAAAGAATCCACCTATCAATGCAGGAGACATGGATTCTATCCCTGATCCTGGAAGATTCCCACATGCTGTGGAGCAATTAAAACCTGTGTGCCACAACTAGAGAGCCAGTTCTCTAGAGCCTGGACGCTGCAACTTCTGAGCCCGTGTACCACAATTACTGAACTCTGTGCACTGAAAGCCCCTGCCCACAGCAAGAGAAATCACCACACAGAGATGCCCGCACATCACAACTAGAGAAAAACCCATGCAGCCACGAAGACCCAACACAGCCAATAAATAAATCCAAAAAAAAATTGTTTTAAGTATATTATTTTCTCTACAACTTTCTCCTTCCAACTTTATTCTTTTCAAAAACTCGGAGAAAAATTATGAATCTGGGTTTGTGGTGGTAGTGGTTTTAATCTTTTTTGTTTTTCTTTTCTTGTAGAGTTCTTTCTGACTAGGTCCTGGGTTTGTGTTCTCTGAGAGGAGAATGAAATGCTGAAGAACCAAAGAGCCTTTGAAAACTGTTGAGAAGGCTATGTCTGCTGGACTTTAAAATATTTGACACCCGTTTCCAAATATTGTATTGCAGGCAGATGAAAATAACATAGGTTTGTGTCAAATAATGTGCTACATACACATTCACTCCATCTTCTTGTATAATCCTACCATCATATACCATGATATAACTAAATTCAGCAAAGCAGTACATCAGTGAATGTAAATGAGTAAGAAGTTAGGGCACGGAAATGAGAAAACATTGTCTATTTGCCAGTAGAATATAAAGTTTCATAATTTATAGACTTTGAAAGGAAAAAACAGGCAATTCTTGGAGGCCACCTAATATTTTAGGTGGCTGGTATCTAAAATGCCAATGAAGTATGACCAGTTCCCAGTGAGTCAGTAAAATAACTTTTTTTCCTTATTGGATTCCAAATTTCTTACCATTAACTATCACAAGAAATAGTATTACCTGGATACTAGACCCTCAAAAGTGATATTTCCTTTCTTTTTAAATTTTATGTCTCTTCCTCAGAATCACTGCTATGAAATTTGTTTTCTCATACATGAAAGCAGTAGAAAGATTGAGTCAATTTCAGATTTTTGAGTCAAAAGTCTAACAGAATAAAAAGGCCAGTATACTTAGCAAGCAATTTTAAGTTATTTACCTAAATGTCAACATTCTCCCACAGTCATTCCATTTTTAAAATAATGCACACGTCAGCTCACTCCTTCCCTGCCTCTGCTTTGAAAGCTGTAATTTTAACTTGGAGTTCATGCTTGAAACTTTGACGAAATGTAGGAATCATCATGAATAATCCATAGGGACAACTTTTATAGATGATAACCTAAAGCTTTGTTGCCCCAGAATTTCTGTGTGGTATTATTCAACGTTTAAAATCATCTTCTACACATCCATTTAAAAATGTTACAACTGTTCCAAGTGATGTCACTGCCTCTCAGGTTAGGGCAAGGAGACCAGTAGAGAAAAAGAGATATTCTATACTTCTCAGGCATAATTCTGTCCAAAATTACACACGTCCATTCCTGACGGCTATTTAGCTGCATATTATGGAGAAAATAATATCTTATGAAAAGACCAGGAAGGCATTATTGTCTAAAGGTATGGACTTGTCAATGTGGAGCAAACTTTCCAAACTTTATTCAAAGGTGTTACACGACCTAAACATTTCCAGTTGTAGCGCATAGCTGCACGGCATTACAGCAGCTTATGCTACAGCTGAAAACCAAAAACAGCTGAGTCCTCTTTCCACAAAGGCTGTGAATCCAAAAACTGCCTGCAAGTCAGAATCACCTCAGAACATTAAACCAGTACAGATTCCTTGATCTTGTACAGATGCAAGATTCCCTAACAATAGAGGTTATCATTCTGCTGTTCCTTCATGACTCTTGAGAATCTATATGAAAATATAAGTAAATAAAAACATGGCAGATGAATAAATACATAATCACAGATTCTGATTCCTAGCCAAATTTGAGAAAGACTTCTGTGCTGGACATCTGTTAAATGTGAGTCACCTTGCAACCACTTTTTTATATTTTGAAGGAAATCCCCAAATATAAGATGGTGAACCCTTGAACCCTTCCCCCATATGTATTAAAGAGACATATAACCTCCAGAGAAATGTTCCATCTTTTACCAGCTACCATCCACTCATGGGAAAAATAAAGCCTGTTTGTAGGGATAGTTTAATCGTATGTATGAATTAAATACAGCTCTAACCTTAATTGGAAAATAAGCATAGACAAGTGGAAAACCCTGAACTTTTAAGTTAGGAGAAATTGAATTCATATACCTAATGCATTCCCTAATTTGATATATCACCTTAAGCACATCACTTAATCCCTCTAGCCCTTTAATTCCTTCCCTATGAAATGTGAAGGTATGGTTTGGTCGTCTCCAAGGGTCCTTCTGTAAGAGGAGGGACCACTTCTCTCAAGTATCCTTGAGGACACACTGAAGCACAAGGAAACAGTTTCACTGTTTTTGTTTTGTTTTTTTTTCCTTTCCAGACTCAGCTTGGAGCAGACTGTAAAGTGATCACTGAAGCAAACCAGCCAATACACTCTACAAAAACCAGAAGAGTGAATCCAACACATGCTCACAACAGGCTGTGACTTTCCTGTCTGCTGACAGACATCAGATCTTGTCACTAGCACAGTCAATGGGGTGCAAAATCCTCCGGAATTTGCTGAACTGAACGGGACGCCACACAGAACGATGGGAACCTCAGACACTGGCCATGGCAGATGTTGTCAACGCTGATCCTGTTCCTGTTCTCACTCCAGGGCCAGCCAGAGAGTCTGTTACTTACATTAAAGACAAGGCTCTTCAGATCAGATCAAATCTCAAGTCATTCTTTTGACTTAATCAAGACCTCCTCTTTCATTTGTGAGTTAATGATTCGATTTTTGAAAAATATATACCCCAGATAACCAACTTTATCTGAAATTTAGGGCCCAAGAACTTTAATCCATCAGGCGGTTCAACATCTGGGCTAAGTACTGGAAATGTAACTTTGTGCAATAACTTTACATCCTGTGATGTCAGACAAATGAGCTAATAACTTTGAGCCTGTGAGCAATGCAGCTCTGAGACTGGGGAAGTTAGACACCAATTGCTCATGCACACTTTTCATTAGAATCAATATGCATATCTATAGAGACAAAGCAAAGATGCATTGTTTTACACAACCATTTGTTCTGCAGAAATGACAGCCATTAAAAAACCTTTAATTTTTATGGAAACAAGGGGACAATCCAAAATAAGAGGCCCTTTTATGTTAGTGCTACCAGAGTTTAAAATGACAAAAGTGAAATGAGGCAAGATCAGGAAAGGGAAGAAGCCAATCAGAGCCCAGAAAAACAGAAGGACCCTAATACAAACATGGGTGATGTGAGGCTCAGCCTGAATTCATAGAATTCTAAAGCTGGAAAGGCCCAAGAAAGACCTAGGAGAAAATGAGTCCCTGGGACTTTAGGTGATTTTCTTAAATTCATAGGACTAAAACCAGGAGCCCTGGACTCCTGAGTCCATGTTCTTTCCCCTCCAGTCCATAGCTACAGTTTTAGGTTATTAAGTAGCTCCACAGAACATGCACGGCTCAAAACAGAAAGAGGTTACCGTTTTTGTTTTTTTTTTTCATGGACTACCACAGGATGAAAACAAAGAAGCGATGGATGGTGGTTTAGGTTGGAACACTGGCAGACAGAATTTTGTGGGAGACATTCAAATGAAAATTGACCTTTCCTCTCAGGCATCTTGCATTCCTGCATTCCATCTGCACTGAGGGCTTACCTTGTGCCTGGGCATTTCCTCCCTATAAAGAGGACAGGAATATAAATAGATGGCTGCAAAAAGTAGATCTAGGAGTGGTGATAAGAAGTTAGTAAAAGGGCTGGATTTGTAAGAAGGACCAGATTACGAAGAAGTTGTCCTTGATAGAAATTTTCAACAGCCAAGAGTCAGTGAATGACTTTAAGCAAAAAGTGATTTGAACAGATTTATTTAAGAAAATTACTCTGGCTCCTTGACAAGGTAAGTGGAAAAAAGAAGGGAAGAGAGCAAGGTGACCAAATCAGAAGCAGTTACCATAGCCTGAGAAGATAGTGAGCGCGAAAGAAAACAGATACAGAAATGTTTTCATCAGTAGTTATTTCTGAGATGGAAACATTAGTCTCTCGTAATACTTAGAAAGTGATTATAAATGGCTCATGCATGTAATAAAGCAAAGTTCTTTTTTCCAGATTAAAGAATGAGTAATTCAGTCATGTGGAAGAAAGTACAGGTTTATGAGCACAGAGAAGCTCTGGTCAAGGCATCTTTAAAGTTCTGAGAGAAAAATAGCTAAGTCAGTTGAAGATAACTTCCTAAAGTTTGTAGTGGGGGATGAAGTAGGAATGGGAATTGGGTAGCCTTGAGCAGGTAGCTAATGTCATGGATGGGCAAAGGACAGTTACAGATATGGAGAAAACCATATCATTGCATAGAATAAAGAATCGTACCATTTTCTGTCACTAAGTCACAAATTGATAACCAGATATTACAAGCAGGGTAAGATCAGATTAAAAATTTTAGTTGCCCTTATTTGACTGGAACTCTCCTGCTAAGTCACTTCAGTCGCGTCCGACTCTGTGTGACCCGAGACGGCAGCCCACCAGGCTCCTCCCGTCCCTGGGATTCTCCAGGCAAGAACACTGGAGTGGGTTGCCATTTCCTTCTCCAATGCATGAAAGTGAAAAGTGAAAAGTGAAAGTGAAGTCGCTCAGTCGTGTCCGACTCTTATCGACCCCACGGACTGCAGCCCACCAGGGTCCTCCGTCCATGGGATTTTCCAGGCAAGAGTACTGGAGTGGGGTGCCATTGCCTTCTCCGGGAACTCTCCTGGGTCCATACTAATTCAAACACTCCTCCAAATTAGTTGATTCATTAGGATCATACTATAAAACACTTTTAGATGGAAATTTTTTATTTTCCATTTCATAAGAGAAGTTTATAGTGTGATTCTTATAATTTATATTTTTGAGTCTTTACTACTACATATATATATATATATATATTAGAAAAGTCACCTGCTATTGCCACAAGAAGGTGCTAGTAATTGTTTGAAGCCTCAATCAAGTCCCACCTAAGATTAAAGTGAGAACTAAGTGTGTTGGTCATGATAACAGAATTATTGAATTATTCATTAATAAGAAATCCTCCCAGCCAAAGGCTCTCAGGTGTCAGAGAGAAATGGAAGCAGAGATAGCATTAATATATATTGTGACATCATCACAAGACTGTGGACTTGAAGGAAAATTACTTCTAGACTTTAATAGTTTCTCTTCACTGCTTTAAAAGGAAATATTGGCGTATAAAAGGGAAAGGAAATAAGGGAGAAAATATGATGGTTCTGAGTATAAAATATTTTATTGCAGAGATCCTATCCATAGTTTGTAATAATGGGAAGGTCTGGAAAAGTGCTGTGGAAAAGTCAGTAGGAAAAGACCTTGAGAACACTTTGAGAGTGACATAAGTGTTGGGAGTTACCACCAAGTCCTTGAACTGCTGCCAAAGAGATGAAAGCCTAACGTGAAGAAGAACTAGATAGTTTCCTTGATTCTAGAAAGTCGTAAAGCATCTCTAACAATAAAGAGGAACATTTCATAATGAAAAGAAGATCAATCCATAAAGAAACTATAACTGTCTTAATTGTATATACCTAATAGTATAGCTTTCACTGACAGAGTGGCAGTGACATATAAATTACCATGTGTAAAATAGATAGCTAATGGGAAGCTGCTATACAGCTTAGGGAGTTCAGGTCAGTTCTCCGTGGTGACCTGAGGGGTGGGACTCCGGTGGGGTGGGAGGGAGGCTCCAGAGGGAGGGGATATATACACACATATAGTTGATTCACTTTGTTGTACAGAAAAAACTGACACAGCATTGTAAAGCAACTATGCTCCAATTTAGAAAAAAACACTTTACCAGACCAATCAAAAAAAAAAAAAAGGAAAGAAAGAAAATGACAGAAAGAAAAGATAAAATCTGTATTCAGACTTGGATATTTAACATACCTTTCAATAACTGATAAGACAAGTAGACAAAAAAAAATCTTACTAAGGATACAGAAATTAGATCAATTTTGTGCATTTTATTGTTTAGGATCCACTACTACAGAATTCAATTCTTTTTGATAACTCTTGTAATTTGGGGGCTAAATGCTGGACCATAACCAAGTTAAATAATTTTCAAAAGACTGACATAGTACAGAGCATGTTCTCCGAACACAGTGATTAATCTAGAAATCAGTAAGAAAAATCCAACTAGAAAAAAAAAAAAAAAAAGAAAAATCCAACTAGAAAACTACCAACTGGAAATTAAGCAATACACTTATAAGTAACACAATGATGCAAGAAGTCACAACAAACTGAATGACAATAAAAACATATATCATACATTGTGAGATAAATATAAAGCTGTCTTTTGAGCATAATTTATAGTTTTAGTGCACAAAAAAGGTTAAAAATCAATGCTATAAATATTTATATTAAAAGTTAAAAAATAAAATTAAGCTGAGAGGAAAAAGAAGAAAATAATAAAAGAGCAGAAATAAAGGAAACATAAAATAAACATACAGAAGAGATTAAAGTAACATATTCCTATGAAAAAAATTGAGGAAGTGGTACATTAGCAGTAAGACTGATCAAGAAAATTATAAGGAAGGCACACATTACCTACATAGGAAATAAAAAGAAGATATTCTAAAGTCTACAGTTTTCAAAACAATGTCAATAGGATGAAATTATAAATAGTTTCACTGCAACATATTTTGAAAGTTTAGATAAACTGAACAAATACCTAGAAGCAAAAATCTATAAGGAAGAAAACAATAATTAGAACACCTTCAGTTCAGTTCAGTTGCTCAGTCGTGTCCAACTCTTTGTGACCCCATGAATCGCAGGCCTCCCTGTCCATCACCATCTCACGGAGTTCACTCAAACTCACATCCATCAAGTCAGTGATGCCATCCAGCCATCTCATCCTCTGTTGCCCCCTTCTCCTTCTGCCCCCAATGCCTCCCAGCATCAGAGTCTTTTCCAATGAGTCAACTCTTCGCATGAGGTAGCCAAAGTACTGGAGTTTCAGCTTTAGCATCATTCCTTCCAAAGAACACCCAGGACTGATCTCCTTTAGAATGGACTGGTTGGATCTCCTTGCAGTCCAAGGGACTCTCAAGAGTCTTCTCCAACACCACAGTTCAAAAGCATCAATTCTTCGGCGCTCAGCTTTCTTCACTGTCCAACTCTCACATCCATACATGACCACTGGAAAAACCATAGCCTTGACTAGATGGACCTTTGTTGGCAAAGTAATGTCTCTGCTTTTCAATATGCTATCTAGGTTGGTCAAAACTTTCTTCCAAGGAATAAGCGTCTTTTAATTTCATGGCTGCAATCACCATCTGCAGTGATTTTGGAGCCCCCCAAAATAAAGTCTGACACTGTTTTCACTGTTTCCCCATCTATTTCCCATGAAGTGGTGGGACCGGATGCCATGATCTTCGTTTTCTGAATGTTGAGCTTTAAGCCAACTTTTTCACCCTCCACTTTCACTCTCATCAAGAGGCTTTTTAGTTCCTCTTCACTTTCTGTCATAAGAGTGGTGTCATCTACATATCTGAGATTATTGATATTTCTCCCGGCAATCTTGATTCCAGCTTGTGCTTCTTCCAGCCCAGCGTTTCTCATGATGTATTCTGCATAGAAGTTAAATAAGCAGGGTGACAATATACAGCCTTGACGTACTCCTTTTCCTATTTGGAAGCAGTCTGTTGTTCCATGTCCAGTTCTAACTGTTGCTTCCTGACCTGCATATAGTTGTATATTTCCTAAGGAAATTAAATCTATAGTTAGAAACTGCCTCAAACTAAACATCCAGCCCCAGATGTTTTCATGAATGAATTCTATCAATCAGTAAGGATGAAACAGTGCCCAATTTAAACACTAGAACTCTATATACTACAAAAAGCAGGAATACTTCCCATTTTTATTTTGTGGTAGCATTTCTTCTGTACAAATTCTAAAAGTAAAATTGTAAAAAAGGAAAATAATAGGGCAAAATCTACAAAAATAGATGAAAAAACATTAAAATATGAGATGTATCAGAGCTGGAGAAAAAAGGTAATATCACATACCTAAAAACATTACTGAGGACCAACTTGTTTAATAGGTCTTATGATTTTTATTCAGCTAGATTTACACATGAATGAAATGTGTATGAGGTGGATGAGAAGCACTAGACGCCAGAAGCTATTAGAAGTAAATGAGAGAATTTATAGGACAAAGCGATATGAGTAGAGAGAGAGAAGAGAATGCTGGTGATCAGAAGACGGTGCTTTGTTTTTAAGTATGGGAACACATGAGAAGATTTAAAAGAGAGAGAAAGAGAGAGATACAAGACTCATGGCCAACAATGTCAGCTCAGAGAATGAAAACAAACCCGAGAAACTCATACATTTTTGTTTACTAAGCTTTTGACTGTGTTTAAGTGAAAACTGATCAGACCCACAGAAGGTGGCACAAAAAAGAGTAGGCGGAGGCTTGGGGATGCTGGGGATCAGGTCTCTGGCACATCTGCGTAGTATTCCTGTTCTCACCCCAAGTCTTTCTCTTGCTCCTCAGTGCTCGTAGGGACAGCCAGATCAGATCTCCCCAGAGCAGTGAGTTATTACAGCGACCAAAGGGTGAAGAGGGTAAGAGATAGGTCTGTATACAATGACCTGTATCTGTGGCCAGGCGCTTTTAGCACGCTTCATCAATTTTCTCATGTTCCGCTGGGGTTTCTGGGGTGGTTTGTGCTGTGGTGACCAGGGAACGCTGCACAGTGTTAACAAATGCACATTGTAGCTCACTTCTTAAAGAACAACACAGATATTTCTCCAACTTTGATGGGAGGTATGGGAAAAATTGGAGTCTGATGGAGATTGATGACAGCCTTGGAAGAAAACTGAGATGATAAATTACTGGCTTCATACTCCTCACAAGGTACCCTCTGGATCACTACCAGGATTGTGTTACTCCTTTTTTTTTTTTTTTAATTGAGGTATAAATGATTGTAACATTGTTTTAGTTTCTGGTGTACAGTAAATTCATATATATGCATATTCTTTTTCATATTATTTACCATTATGGTTTATTACAGGACAGAGAATATAATTTCCTGGATTATTCAGTAGGACCTCTATTTTATATATAGTAGTTTATATCTGCTAATCCCAAACTCTTATTTCATCCCTTCTCTCTCCCCTTTCTTCTTTGGTAACCACAAGTTTGTTTCTGTGAGTCTGTTTCTGTTTCATAAATAAGCTTATCTGTATCACATTTTAGATTCCATGTATAAGTGTTACCATGATATTTGTCTTTCTCTATATGACTTACTTCACTCAGCATGATAATCTCCAGGTCCGTCCATGTTGCATCATTTCATTCTTTCTTTTATTTTTATGGCTGAGTAGTAATCCATATATGTACACACATACAGGCTTCCCTGGTGGCTCAGACAGTAAAGAATATGCCTGCAATGCAAGAGACCAGGGTTCCATCCCTGGGTAAGGAAGATCCCCTGAAGAAGTGAATAGCAACCCACTCCAGTATATTTGCCTGGAGAATCCCATAGACAGAGGAGCCAAGCAGGCTGTAATCCACAGGATTCCAAAGAGTTGGACATGACTTAGCAACTAACACTTTCACTTTCATCCACACACAGGTACCACAACTTCTCCATTCATTTGTCAATGGACATTTAGGTTGCTTCCATGCTTTGCCTATTTTAAATAGTGCTCCTATGAACTTAGGGGACTTCCCTGGTGGCTCAGATGGTAAAGCGTCTGTCTACAATGTGGGAGACCCAGATTTGAGCCCTGGGTTGGGAAGATCCCCTGGAGAATGAAATGGCAATCCACTCCAGTACTATTGCCTGGAAAATCCCATGGACAGAGGAGCCTGGTAGGCTACAGTCTATGGGGTCGCAAAGAGTCGGACATGACTGAGAGGAGTGCATGTATCTTTTCAAATTAGAGTTTTTCCCTGGATATATGCCCAGGAATGAGATTGCTGGATCATATATCAACTCTATTTTGAGTTTTTTAAGGCACCTCCATACTGTTTTCCATAGTGGCTACATCAATTTATATTCCTACCAACAGTGTAAGTCCTTTTTACAGTTCTTAGAAGGCAATAGCACCCCACTCCAGTACTCTTGCCTGGAAAATCCCATGGACGGAGGAGCCTGGTGGGCTACAGTCCATGGGGTCGCTAAAAGTCGGACACGACTGAGCGACTTCACTTTCACTTTTCACTTTCATGCATTGGAGAAGGAAATGGCAACCCACTCCAGTGTTCTTGCCTGGAGAATCCCAGGGACAGGGGAGCCTTGTGGGCTGCCGTCTATGGGATCACACAGAGTCGGACACGACTGAAGTGACTTAGCATAGCATAGCATAATCAAGGAAGAGTAATTTTTTTTTTTAATTTACAAACAAGGCTACATTCTCAGTGAAGCATGTTTCATTTCCTTGTATCAACTTTTCTGTGTGTGGGTGTATGTGTGTGTGTGTGTGTGTGTGTGTAGGACTTATTTGTGGCCCTAAGCAATGAAATATTCCAATGTTATTGGTTTGGTACAGAGACATTTTTTTGGGGTAGTCTTCTTAAGAGGAATTCAATTTTACTTAATTACATTTTTGCAATTTCTCTGTTTTGTAGGGTTAAAAAATGCTTATTGAAAGGAGTTATAAATTTAATATTCAGAATAGTATTACTGCAACACAACTGTTTTTCCTGCTATACCATGCAATCCATGCATTTGATTCTTGCTGTATCATTTGCAGAGAAATAAGTCACCTTTCATAGGTACAGAAGTGTTGCTACTCAATGTTTGCAAGCTTGGACTGTAAAATTGCTGGTTCAGTATCTAGACTCTGCCGCCCCACCTCAGTGGTCTCTAGGAACACCTCAACACATGGTCTTCAGACACTCAGGAATGTAATTTGGATTTAGGAGGCAGAATGTTGTTTCTAGAAAGTGATGTGGCCTATGTACAGTTTCATCCTGTGATACTGGATTTATGAAAAACACTTTCTCAGGAATTGAATTTAAAAAGTTTGAAAATGTGACAACATCTACTAAATATGAACACATGCAGATTTTGCTTGACAGAGCAAAACATGCATATGATTCTTGAATTTTTGTAAACCATTCTAAAGCAACACATAAGAGGAAAAAAATCAAGTTGAGTTTGTGAAAAGGAAAATAGAGACTGACAATATGTGGCAGTTAAAAAGAAATTGTGCTGTAACTAATTTAAGAAAAATGTAGCTACATTATAAGAACCCAAGTATAAATACACCCTGCATGTTAATAGTGATTTTATTGTCATGGCAAATAAAATGAACAATGCTCACTTTAGATTTTGGGGGGGAAAATATAGTCTTTTAAAATGTATATCTTATATTAAAAAATCAAGATGATTTTGATTAAAACATGTCCTTCATGGGGAAAATGTCTTACTCACTAGGGAAAAAAATGAACAAAATCGTTTTTCATGAAGTACCTGCTTGCTCTACATTCTTCTTTACAAAAATATATGCAAGGAAGACAAAAACAAAGAACCACTGATGAGAGTGTCTTTCTTTGCTGTCCTGTTTTCTTGACAACCACCAGGTACTTCCTCCATCCCTCCCATCCTCTGTGGAAGATCTGTCAAATCTCATTCAGCATAAATACATTAAGAAAAGTGTATTAATTCATTAAGAATTAATGAAAAGAACATGGAATTACTTTATTAGTAATTGCTCTAAAATTTATTCTACTCTATTATATTTAAAATAATAGATTAAAGTTTTTTTAATAAAGAATTTAAATAAAGTGTATTTTATGCTCCAATTTAGTTAAGACTGAAAATGATTGTAAAAAATAACAAAAATGGAAAAATATAAATAAGAAACAAAACAGAATCATTGACAACGAAATTATAAAAGGAGTTAAGAGACTAGCCATGGAATGGAACACAGATAAGTCAAAAGCCATATATGATGATACAAGCTTTTGACAAGAGCATTTTATGACCCCCTGTGCTGGCAAATTTAATTCAAGGGTTAAGTGAATATATTAAATTGAATAATGTACTTAAATTTGTAGAACTGAAAAGTATATATTTACTTTCATAATAAATTTGGTATTTGATCAATTGGACAATGGTTCTGTTTATATGGCATCTTCTTTGGGCAGTTTACTTAGATATACAATTACTTTTAAAAATATATTTTAAAAATACAAATTTTCCAAACACATAAGAATCAGTTCTCTCCTAAAATGCTATGAAAAATAATGAGAAAATTTACTATTCTATTTAAACATGTTTCTTAATCACAGCTTTTATCTTATATTTAAACTGTTTTTGCCAAATAATGTCAGATATTTGAAGGGAAAAAGTATATAAAATGGGCATAGCTTTCCAAAGTAATTAAAACTATATTCAGAGCTTTAAAAAATATTTGAAAACATTTAATAAATTCTTGGGAAGTCAATTTCAGTTAAAATGTATTTTTCACCTACAATGTGATTAGAACAGACACAGAATAGTACATTAGCTTCTGAGGATAATGGCCTAATAAATTAAAACTCTTTTAAAAAAAGAAGTAAAGAGCAAGAATTAAAATGCTAAGTCATCAGTGGTTTCTTCCCTTGATGATATACTTATAATTTCCCCTAAGATCTGCTTAGAATGAATCTCTGTTTCTAACAAGGGAAGGAAGCGGCATTTATTGCTGGCCCATACACAGGGAACAAGGCATAAAGCCACTAAGTTTATTGAAATGTGGAACACATTTATCCCAACTTCCAAAGGCTATTCAACTTCAGCTTCAGCTAAACAAAAGGTAGAAAATAGTTTTTGAATATCATACTCCTAGTGAATCCATTTAGCCTAGATTACTAAAGATGCTCTTTGGAACTGCAGTTTCCCAGGCAATTATTTTTTTAGTAGTTTGACTCATTGATCATTCCGAACAGGTACATACAGCCAGATATCTATTACAAAAGAGGAGGGCTTTTGTTTTGTTTTCATTTTGTTTTGCGGGGAAACATACTAAAAGGGAACCTGACATTTGTCATGCTCTCCATCTTCACGATAACATAGTTTGGTAATATCTGAAAATGACTATAAGCAACCAGACTCAACAAATTTTAAACAAGCCCATTCTTGACATTATTATATAACATAAACCTTGCTTTATCATCTGTTTGGCAAAGCATGGGAAATTACTGGGCTTGGATCTAACCTTAGAAAATCAAGAATCATATCACATACTTCATCTAAACTGCAAAGCACCTTAGTCGGTACATAATAAATATTTTAAAATTATTGAATTTGGATTCTCACTAGCTATTTCCGGGATAGTTGAAACTGCCAGCAGGAAGTATTACATCTTGACTTTCTTATGCCCAACTATAGGTATATAAAAACACCTTCTGTTGTGACCATTACACTATCAGTAAACAATAACAGAAATATAATTTGTGCTAATAATAATATTTAAAAATGGATATAAACAAATGACAATATTTGATAAACTGTGTGGTAAATTAGTTTATTAAAACTAAAGATTTCTAATCAAATTGAAGGGTTTGGGAAATAGTTACAATGTAACATTATCAGTTTATCCTCGCTTTCATTTGTAATAATTGATAAAATATACAGATTTCAACAAATTGTATACTGCGTCTTCAAACTGTGACCACTACTATAAAAAAGGTGAAGTGTGTAGTTTGTCATGATTATCTTTGAATTTAGGAAAAGCTCTGGAACATGTTCAACATAAATAAGTGAGAAACATTATTTTCATAATGGCCATAAAATAACCAAAAATAACCAATATTTATTATAAGATTGTGTAGAATTTTAGGAAGCCTTTCATTAGGGAAAGAAAACTCCAAATGACAATAAAAAAATGGTATAACTTTAAGAATTTTCCTTACTGCAGAAGAAAAAGAAGAACCTAACATTAAAACTGTTATTAGAAGCAGTTGAAAGCAGGCAGGAACTGAAGCTGTGCCTTGCAGTCTTGGCTATTGTTGTATTATTGCAGAGTCCCATAGGCAATCCTCACGTGTACAGTACATCCTGGATCTTTCGGTTCTTTTGTCCGCCCTCCAACCTGCACGGCCAGGAACCTTCAGCCAGGAAAGATTTATGGAGCTCCCACTAACAGGGTCAACCCTGTTTTATCACCAGAGGCCTTCTTCGTAAAAATAATAACATCCATCTATAGCTCTGTTGGGCCGGTTCTCTTGGCACCCACATTTTGTGTTTATCTTAACAACCAGTGTACACTCAAAGCCCCTGGTTGCAATGAGCTCGGTCATCAATTCTGCTGGGCACAGTAGCCCTGGCTCCTGTGGTTTGTCAACCCAATGTCATCTAAGGTAATGAATAGTTCAGAGTGTGTGTCCACTTCAAAAGGTTGATAGGGTTTGCAGTTTGAAGTGAAGATCATGAGTTTTAGGAAGAAGAATTTGCAACAAAGAAAGCAAACCTACTTCAGTATAATCATGAGTAAATGACCTCAGTTACAATGGTGACAATTTAAAATATTACAGAAAACTAACTGGAAGAAATCTAAAATATTAACAAAAAAATCATTTTTAGAACTGCTGCTACTCCATGCACGTGGCACTCAGAATTGAAAGATATCTAATTTGAGGGTATTTATCAACAAGTTATTTCAATGTAATCTTTGTTCTACCTTTAGAAGGCTTCCCTAAGCTATTTTAAAATATTAGATTTATATAAAAATAGTCTCCTGAGTTGTAAACATTACATACTTGTAGAGGAGCAAAACTCACTTTTAGCAATTTAGTACTTGGGATATTTTATGGATCAACTAAATTATTGTTTCTGAAATGTTGATAATTTATTTAAATCATTCCTTTTACTTGCTGGTAGTATAAATTTGTGAGATTTTACAAAATGTTTTGGGATTTCCTCTTGGAAAGGAATGTGCATAAAATCCAAAGAAATGTTCAATATTTTATTATAATTGCATAAAGTAGTTCTCTCAGAAAGATCGTTCTTAACAATCTTAATCCCCTGTGCTATGATGAGAGAGGCTTTTCATGGGTATTTGGCCAAAGGTTTTTTTCTAGAGTTAATACTCCCACTCTTCTTCCCTAAGTGTCTTGGGATTTTTAACATCCGCAACACAGACAGGAACTTGGTTTTATGCCTCAAGAAAAGAATGGATCTTTTTTCATATAATAATCTGCAGTGCAATTACTAATGAAAAAGTAATATTGTGCACCATAAACTGAACAATCTGCAAGGAACATTTTAGTAATAGACAATTCTAAATGCAGGGAGCATACGGAATTTAAATCAAGTAAAGGAGGAAACCAATACAAGAAAATAAAAAAGAATCCCACCATTTCTTATACGAAATGAATTAGGGAGAGGGGAATGGAATACGGTTGTCTGCCCCAGACTTTGAGCTCATCAGAAACTCAAGACTTAAAAAAAAAAAAAAAAAAAAAGTCTTATAATTTAAAAATCAGAATTTATAAGATGCTTGAAGACAGTTAAGTAAACACCTATATTGATGAAAGGAGTTATTAATGCTAGCTTAGTTCAGGAATCAATACTTTGGTAAGAATGTAAAATCCTGTACGAACAGGATTTTATGCCAGGAGGAGGGATAAAGGAGAATCCTGATGGTTCAGTGTCCCATCTGAAAACTCTAATTTGCTCAGTCTTATGGTTAGGTAGGATTACATGTATTTACTATTTCTTTTATTTCTCAGTCTGTTAATCAACAAAGATGAATCAAACAACGACTCTATGTCCAGGCCCTGGAATACACAGAAATAATGGAGAAAAAGTCCCTACCAACCAGAATCTCTTGATATAGCCAGGGGACAAACATATGAGCAAGTAATAATTTTTCAATGTCATGTGTGTGAAATAGAAAAATAAACTAAAGTGGGTATTATGAGATAAACAGTGCTAGGAACAGTCTCAATCCCACAGTGATCTTAACATCACTTGCTGAAGTGGTCTCACTGGTATTTATTCTATTTGCTTCCCATTAGTTATGAGACTGAAAATAAGTAAATTCACCCATGTCTGCTATTAAACACTTAAATATAATCCTTATTATGTGTCATATCACAAAGTAAGCACTATATATAATGTTCTAAAGAGCTGAACAATATTAACTTATTTTACTTCATCACACTAGTAACAAAAAATGAAGTACCATGTCTCAAGGCTACATTTAAACAGCACAGCCTAGGATGACATCTCAGAGGCAGATGGATTGCCTTATGACATGTTTTAAAGACAAGGCATTCATTCACTGATGCAAAAGTCACACTTCTGTATTTGTAAGAACCAAAGAGCACACCACAGGAAATCTAGAAGATGGAAACAAAAGAAGACTTCTCTCTTGGTGCTTTTTTTATATTTGGAGTAAATAAAAAATGTAAATCTTAAGAGAGGAATTAAATGGTCATTTTCTGGATCTTAGAATCAGAAAGACTAAATAAAACATATCATCTTTTTTGGGGGGGGCGGGGGAGGGGGCTATGCCATGTAGCTTGTGGGATTGTTGTTCTTCAACCAAATATTGAACCCAGACCCTTAGCAGTGAAAGCACAGTCCTAACCACTGGACCACCAGGGATGTTTCCAGTCTATTATCTTTCAGCTGGTTGGGGGAAGCAGAGATATTGTCCTGGCTTAATGCCAATTACTCTAGTTAGCCAAAGCTATGAATATTCGCACTACAGCTCTAGAACACATGATCTAGTCACTAAGACCTTTCATGGTGGCAACACTAACAGTGATGGTCTTCAAACATCATACTTCACTTTGCTGTACAATAAAAACTAACACAACATCGTAAAGCAACTCAACTCCAATACAAATTAATAAAAATAAATAAAAAATGAAACATCATATTCTGAAGCATTTCCTGCATTCCAAAGTGCTTTCAAAGAAAACATTTTATTTGATATTCATTCCAGGGTTGTAAATAGAGCTAGATGTGTTTATCACTTGGGGAAACTGAATCTCTGTGAAGTAAAATGACTGAATCTCTGTGAAGTGAGTGACTGTGACGTGAAATATTCAGCAAGAACTCGACTGTCAAAGACTAGTCCTTTTTCACATGCTGCTCCACACCAGGATAGTCTAGCTCCTCTCTAGAGATAAAACGGTTCTTCTACTGAGCTAACAAGATAGATAAATGCTACTTATGGATACCTGTAGAAGGTCCTTTTGAGGCCTGATCCAAGTAATAATTATTATGAATATGATGATCATTATTCACTCACTAGCAATGGAAATGTTCTGATTTTCTACAGATCTACAAAAGTTCTGTGGAGGCCAGAAATGGAATCATCCAGAATTGCAGTTTCCAAATTATTCCTTAGGTAACCCAGGCCCCTCACAGCTATACTTAATGTCTGTCTGATATCATACAAATTACTAACTCTGAAGGAGGAAACAGACAGAACAGGCTCCATCTTGAAAGCAGGACTCCATCTTGGGCCAGACTATGGACTTTGAGCTATATGCCCAGTATCTATGGAAATGACATACCAACCGGAAAACCAGACTCCCGGCAGGAAGAGCCCCAGGGCTCATACCGAGACTCTCCGTTGCCTAAAAGGATACCCTAATCATCTGTGTAACTGAATAGAATCGCACATTCTATTATGCTTATTGGCGTATGACCACAGGCCTATTGATAATTGTCCACTCACGGGTTAACTTTGATTCTATCTTTCTTTTCCTTTGTTCAGACTAGTTTCAGGGAATTTGGGGTGGTGGGTTTCGTACACTTAGGGTATATAAGGTTTTCACAAAAACTGGTCGGGGTCCTTGGCTAAGAGGAGACTCTGCCTTGGGCCCGCCGGTGTAATAAACTGCTCTCCACTCTCTGCATTGTCCTTCTGAGTGAGTTTGTTTCCTGGAACGCGTGGCTACAACAACTCAAACCACTCTCAGTTTCAAAGTTACATTGCACTACATTTCTTTCTAAGACATCCTGTCTTCGTGAAGTGGGATTTTCATAAAACACAAGTACCATGCCTAATGCAATATAGGAAAGGAAATGAGAGTGTTGGTGTACAATCTGATTCCCAGATCTGAGAAACTGTGCAGTGCCCAATAGACACACATATCCCATTAGGAAGTAATTGTGGTTGTTTAAGAATGAAATAAATGTCTTCCATTCATATATCTTACTTTTTCAAACAGCTACTAAGTTGTTAGGACATAAATACGTTTCAGCTGATTTGACCTAACTGCCTAATAAACAGAATGGCTGGCTATTTCTCCTAGCCTAGGGATGGTGTGAGAAAGTAACTGAGACACTAACATCATCTTAAGCCAAGACCTTTGGGAACTTCTGTTTAGAAGTTCAGAATGGCTCTAAATTTCTTAGTAAATGGCTTCTTCAGGTTCCTCTATTAAGGAAAAGGAATAACTTTGTAAAATGGAGAAAGTAAGTGTATTATATTCAACTGTCTCACAAAGTAGTGGAGGCTGATCTTATGATAACCTAAGCTATTTTTCTTTTAACAAAAACGGAAGACGTTCACATAGTAAAAATTCAAATAATCCAAATGTACTTACATTAAAGAATATCCATTTTACTCCCAATGCTCCCTGAATGGGTTTGAACACAAGTATTTCTGATGTTCTTTATGTTTTTTCTTACTTAAATTTTTTATAACATTAAACACTTAATTGTCTTCTCCTTTTGTTATTTTACTAGATAATTGGTTCAATAAAGGGAAGGAACTTCTTTACCTAGTTCATTGTTTTCCCAATATCAGTGAAGTGCTTGGGACCTCGTAGGCATGAAATACATACATATTGAATTAATAGAAGAAGGAGCAAGGAAGGGAGGAAGACTGCTTCCAAAATCCTCCCTTGATTCTGCTCCTTTTAAACCTTTATCGTCCAATCCAGCCTTGGGGTTGGTTTTGTGTTTTGTTTTTCTGCCCGACCTTTGGCCTTCTACAAATGAAACTTGCCATTTCTGACTTCATCACTTTCTTCTCTTATTATGAGATAATTAGGATGTTTCTCAAGTGTTAGGTACTATAACCAATGCTGCATAACAAAATTCCAATTATTTCCTTAGTATAGATGTCTGAGTAGAAATTTTCTTTTAAACCTCATATATAAACATGTTAGACATGCTGACTTGCTCTAGCAAAGGTTTATATCAGAGCTTTATTTATTCTTGTTTCTATAAAATCTTAACCTTAGTGAAAAATTGCAAACAAGGTACAAGGAAGTCCCATATAATTATTACCCATACTCATCAACTTTTTTTGCACTTGCCTCATTTATTATACTCTCCTTTTCTCTCTCTCTTCTGTGCACGTGCGCACACACACACACACACTATAGACTGTTTTCTGACCATTTGTTAGTAAGTTGGAGGCCTCATGTTTCTTTACTCCTAAATCTTTCCATGTGTATTTCCTAAACCAGTATATTTACTTCCATAATCCCTGTACAAAGACCAAAATCGGGGCATGATTTTACAGATATTTATTTGTAATGCATGTTTCTTATTTCCTCCTTAACACTAAATTAAGGCTCTTAAGTTCAATGACTGAATCCCACAGCACACATACCTTCAGAATCTGGCAGAGTCTATTACTCATAGCTGGGACCAAATAAATGCGTCCTGATTACTTTCTTAAAGCAAAGAGAAAAGGGCTTTCCTGAGGCAGTGCTTGTTCAGGGTTTTTGAAAGCAAAGGCTCATCAAAATTAAAACGTAAGGAGTTCTGGGTATTTGAGCACAGCTATTCACAGGCTGAAGCACATGAGAAAACTGAACTTCATATCAGATCGAGAGCATTACGGTTGATTATATTCATGCTACAATTAAGACAATTACTTCATTTAAAAATTAATGCTCTCTAAATATGTTTAATGACTGAAATGAAAATGGGCAATTATAGAATAAATACATGAAATGATGTGGGAGTATGTTTATACTAATTATCACGAATCAGCTGAAACAGCTGTAGTGAACACTTTAAGTCAGGCTCCAGTGAAGCTGTTCACAGCCCATCTAGCAAAGGTGCTTCTGGACCAAGCTCCAGGGGACAAAGCACGCTCATTGTGACTGGAGGTCTGAGCAGAGAAAATGTTGCTTTCTTCCTCAACAGTCTTGACAACTATGCAGAAAGTAGCTAGTTTACAGAAAATACCAAAGGCATAGTAGTATCGCAGCGGCAGTACAGGAGGCCACCACACAAACATCAGTGAATGTTTGCTCAGTTGTGTCTGACTCTTTGTGACTCCATGGACTGGAGCCCAGTAGGTGCCTCTGCCCATGTGATTTTCCAGGCAAGAACATTGGAACAGGTTGCCTTTTCCTACTCCAGGGGATCTTCCTGACTCAGGGATAGAACCAGGGTCTCTTGCGTCTCCTGCATTGGCAGGCAGAGACTTTACCAGTAGCGTCACCGCCAAACGCATGAATATCCTCAAATAAGATGTAAAAGATCTTGAATCAAGAGTTCCATTTTACAGGAGCTTAGAAATACAGTCACAACCTACCAGACTAAATACAATGTCTTAAAAATATTATAATACTGATGCACAGCCACTTCCCTCTTGTGACTCTATTAACCAATTTTTATAAATTGGATATAAAGGCAGCTGTCACTAATTATAAATAAATTCTAAATAATGTTGCCTTCCATTCAATGCTTCTAGAACTTCAGAAATTTTAGCATGGCAGTAGAATCTGAAGTATGACTTTTTCTTTTGTTTACATTAGTAAATGAAACTTTGGCAAATACACTCTCATAATCAAAAATAAAATTCCCCATTATTGATGCATCAATGCCCTTTGCTAGCACACACTTTATTTTTATAGCATTTTGCCCCATGATTCAAATTTTTAGGTTTCTGGCACCTTAAATTCCAGGGCACAGAAGGCTCTGGTTGCCCCTCTAAGCTGTAAAACACCCCCTCTGCTTCTCAAGCTAACTTGAGCGCCCCATAGGATTTGGTATTCTTCCAAACACTGCCCCTTCCCCATCAAGTTTATGCTCAAAAGTATTTCAAAGATCATTTCGTCCATATGTTTCTGATTCATTTACCCTTATGTCATCAAAATACTGTTTGCTTAGAATTACTTGATGCCCAAGTAGTCTTACCAAATTAGCTCATACACCATTTTTTTTTCTTTAACAGAGGAGGGATTTTGTAAGTTTTACACAGTAACTAAAGGGGGAAAGCGGTTTTGATTTTAAATTCCTATAGCCCAGAGCTTCCTATACCTCTATTTTTTTTTTTTAGCACATCTATTGTCTAGGGCTGCTCAGGCTGCTATAACAAAATACAATAGACTGGACCTCTTAATAAATGAGATATTTCTCAGAGTTCTAGAGTCTGGGAAAGTTCCAGGTCAAGTGCTGGCAGATTTGGTTCTTGGTGAGAGCCCTCCTCCTGGCAGGTAGACAGCTGCCTTACTACTGTGTGCTCAGACCACCTTTCCTAGGTGCAAGCATGGGTCTCTTCCTCTTTATATGGCTCCAGTCCCATAATAAAGTTCCTATGCTCATGACCTAAAATAAACTTAATTTTCTCCTAGAGGCTCCACCTCCAAATACTAGCATATTAGGGGTTAGAGCTTCAACATGTGAATTTTGGGAGAATACCAACATTGAGTTCTTAACATCTACAAAACACATCTAAACCCATTAAAGAAGCAATATCGTTGAATACTGTCTCACACAGCCTGGGCTACATGCAAATATCATCACACTTATCCTTAAGGTAAGTGGTAAGACTCCAACTCCCACGGGAGCAGACTCCCATCTTTAGAGGGTAATGACTCAGGCAATGAATAACAAATTACTACATTTCAGGTAGAGATCTCTCTAGCACAAGGGAAGAGTATGTTTACTGTCTCTTATAAAAGACTTGGGTTCCCTAAGATCAAAGGCCCTCTCTTGCAGTGTAACTCACTCTGTATTCTGATGTCACCTGACACTCTCTTCCTGGCTTGTAGGAATCAGGGCTGGAGGATCCAGTGGAAATGCTAATACCCAACCTACTGCAATTACTGTGAGATGGTTGGACAAACAGGAAGATGTGCGATAAAGCAAATATAACAAAAGGGAATTGTAGGATCTGGGTCAGTTCAGACAGTCAGTTCAGCCACTCAGTCATGTCTGACTCTTTGCAACCCCATGGCCTGCAGCATGCCAGGCCTCCCTGTCCATCACCAACTCCTGGAGTTTGCTCAAACTCATGTCCATCGAGTCAACGAAGCCATCCAACCATCTCATCCTCTGTCATCCCCTTCTCCTCCTGCCCTCAATCTTTCGCAGCATCGGGGTCTTTTCCAATGAGTCAGTTCTTCACATCAGGTGGCCAGAATATTGGACTTTCAGCTTCAGCATCAGTCCTTCCAATGAATATTCAGGATTAATTTCCTTTAGGATTGACTGATTGGATCTCCTAGGTGTCAAAGGGACTCTCAAGAGTCTTCTCCAACACCACAGTTCAAAAGCATCAACTCTTCAGAATTCAACTTTCTTTATAGTACAACTCTCACATCCATACATGACTACTGGAAAAACCATAGCTTTGACTAGACAGACCCTTGTTGGCAAAGTAATGCCTCTGCTTTTTAATAAGCTTTCTAGGTTGGTCGTAACTTTTCTTCCAAGGAGCAAACGTCTTTTAATTTCATGGCTGCAGTCGCCATCTGCCGTGATTTTGGAGCACCCCCAAAATAAAATCTGTCTCTGTTTCCACTGTTTCCCCATCTATTTGCCATGAAGTGATGGGACCAGATGCCATGATCTTAGTTTTCTGAATGTTGAGCTTTAAGCCAACTTTTTCACTCTCCTCTTTCACTTTCATCAAGTGGCTCTTTAGTTCCTCTTCACTTTCTGCCATAAGGGTTGTATCATCTGCATATCTGAGGTTATTGATATTTCTCCCAGCAATCTTGATTCCAGCTTGTGATTCATCCAGTCCAGCATTTCTCATGATGTACTCTGCATATAAGTTAAATAAGCAGGATGACAGTATACAACCTTGATGTACTCCTTTCCCGAGTATAGTGGATGGTTATATGGGTGTTCACTGGCAATTCTTTCAACCTTTCTACATGATTGAAATATGAATAATAAAATATTAAATAAATGTTTCAAAGTCCTACTTCAAAACTGGTAGTTTAGGATCTTAATGAAGTTACAAGTCCCATTTGAGTTACCTCAGCCCTTGTGCAGTATTCATTTATTTACAGTCACTAACTAATTTTTTAATTATAGATTATGTTCCCATTTATCCCAAAATTTAGTGGTATTTCATTTAGGCCTGCTGTTCCTCACAGTGCCTCTAGCCTTGAACCTATTTCTCTATTCTCAAAACTACTCTACGTTATACTGTATTCTTGCACAATTCTCTGCTAGCTGTAACATCTGAAACAGATCTGACAACAAGCAACTAAGATGTGAGGAAAGAACAATGAACTCTAAGTCAGAGAACTGGAATATTCACCCTCGTTGCCCCATTTATTTGTGCAAATAGCTTTTGATTATTGAGCTCTGAGGTATTCATTAAAATCATTTTAACACATTTAATCAACACAACAACACTATTTTTACTATTTTGCAGATGAGAAGAGGTGAGTCATAGTAGTAAAATATTTTGCTCAAAGATCCATGATGTAGCCAAAATCTGGACATGGCCCGTCAGGCTCCAGAAAGCCTCAGACCATAATCACTTGTTTGTATTGTCTCCAGGCAACATTACCTCTTTGAGTCTTCATTTCTGCAATAAAAGCATCTTATTTAACATGGGTTTGTTTTTTAATATCAAATAAAAAACAATCAAGAAAGTGTTTCAAATTGTAAAGGGCTCTATAATTGCAGGTATAAATTTTAGCAAGGAGTAAGAATCTCTGAGCTGGTTTTGACAAGTGAAATAATTATCATATCTCATGAAAGGAAAGCTGTAAAAAGTATCTCCTTATTTAATCATTAGACCTCCACTTCTTTGGTAATTCCAAACAGTGGTGGTGCACACACATTCAGAGAAATCAACTCTAAAACACAACTCTGAATATGACCATTAGATTCTTTTTTAAAACCATGTCTTGATAGGGGGAAAAAACACATAAAGAGACAGGACACCTATAGAAATATAGAGAAGCCAGGAGAATTGCAATAAAAGGGTCTTTGCCACACTGATATTAACACTGCCAAGACTTGCCTGACTTGTGAATCCCAGTATAGTCTGTTTCCACTCACAGGGCAAATACAATTTGACAGAGGAAGATAAAGATTACAGTTCCTTAACTCAGTGGTTCCCCAAACTGAAAGCCTATAAACATCAACATAAAAAAAAAAAAAGCATTAAGTTTTGTGTCAATCTCTAAGAGATTCTTAATAGTTTAGTGGGACTTGAGAAATGGAATTTTTAGAAACCTTACTAAGAGATTTTGATAAGCAGCTTGTTTAGAGAGCAATGCCTTAAGCAAAAGAAATACACTTGGAACTATACACTTTGAGGGAATCACATCATGCTTAACAGGAAAAAGACTCAATAGCAAGAAGTCAAATTATACTGTGTAGGCTGTCTCTCCACATACTTAGTATATATGGAAAGTTAGGTCATTTCCCCCCAGTGAATTAGAAGACACTGATTAAACATAATTTGTCCCCCAATTTATAGAGACTATTAATTTGGCTGTCTAAATGTTAAGTATATCTACTATTACAGAACAACAACAACAAAAACAATACAAGCTGTCCAGAAAAATGGTGTTAAAAATTTTTTTTAAATATTTAAGATTTTTTAGCACTCAAAAAGTAAGTGGATATACCTTGTAAAAGTTTTTCCTGGGGAAAAATGTGATAGTAATCATTGACTTTGTATATTAACACAAAAGGGTAACTTATAATGGTTCTGAGGGTAATTCCAATTTATGCATCAGAAAACTGAAAAATGCCTTTTGGGGAGATATTGTTCTTATTTATAATTTTTAGTCACTTATACACATAGAGGAAGCAAAGAATGACTTTTCCATGCTTATGTTTCCACAGTTTGTTACAGATGAAAAATAGTTTAATTTTGTGTGCTCAGAATAAAAGAGGTTAGAAGGTTACAAATCATGTTTGTATAAGGTATTACAGCATCTCTCTAGTCAATTGGAAAATTAAACTTACTGATGCATTGACCAAATCAAAACAATGTGCTTATTTTTTTTTTCTCTAGAAAGTCTCCAGCCCAAATAGCAATTTGGCTTCCTATTCCTTCACTTACAAAATACGGTCTGATTTACCACAAGTGTCTAATTTAATCAGAGGTACAAACATATAAAGGGTGTCTGGTTCTTGTTTCACTGTGATTCTAGAATATAAATGAGAAACAGTGAGAAATGTACTTTCTGAAGACATTTATTGTATATTCTCCCAGCAGTGTTTATAAACTTCAAACTCTTTTGCAGAAGTTTCTAAACTGTATGAACATTTTATTTGATACCTATATATGAAAAGAAAATCTATGTCTGATATACAAGTCATGTCATCCTCAAAGAACATTTGAACTTGCATGAGTCATGAGTGTTTAGAGAAGAAAATACAAAGATTCACAGACTTGTAAGTGTTCACCTATTTTTGTTCTTAGTATAACGTTTAAAGTTTTAAATCATGGTTCTCAGATCTTTTCAGAGAAGATCACTATTAAGTGACGGTCAGGAAGTAATAAATAAATACTTCAGTGAGGTACACGTGGACCCTGCATCCTCTCTGGTGGCAAGTTTGAGAACAATGCTGATGATGTTTTCATTCCGCTGCAGCCATCTATCTATAACATTGTTCACCCCACCCTCTCCCCTCATGTGTGGCCTCTGCCTTGCACAGAACTGAACAGAGTTTTGAAGCAAATTCTTACGTCCAAAAGGGTTTATTGGGAGGTATACGTACATGAAAACTCATAATATTCATGATCACTTATTCTATTAATCATTTGTGCTCCAAATGCATTTCAATGCCATTAAAATTACTCTGAGATGCTATTTACACCTATCAGATCGACCCATATTTAGAAGTTAGACAATATATTCATTTTGGAGAGGCTATGAGGAAACTGGCAAGACTGATGTGTGTACAAAATGGATCAATGCCACTGGCAGGGAATTCTGCAATAACTTGATAGTTACTGCATATTCATTTTCACTTTGTGGTCTCCTTTAAAAAAACCTATGTTAGATATACACTGCCAAGAAATAATAAAGAATATATAGACAAAGCTATTTATTGCTGCCAAAGACTGAGATAATCCAAATAACCAACAACAGTGAGCAGCCTGAATAAACTATGATACATCCTGCAATGTATTATGCAACGGTAATTGAACAAGGCAGATTTTTTTGAGCTTTTTCAGTATGATCTCAACATATATTACTAAGTGAAAAAGCAATGTAAGCAATGTACAGAGTTATACTTAACCATAATCAAGCAATTTTTTGTGAAGCAAGAGTAGAGAATACAATTATGTGTATATATATGCACATATATATACACATATATATGGAGAAGGAAATGACAACCCACTCCAGTACTCTTGTCTGGAAAATTCCATGGACGGAGGAGCCTGGTAGGCTACAGTCCATAGCGTTGCAGAGAAGTGGACATGAGAGTGACTTCACTATCACTATATACATACAGACTTCCCCAGTGGCTCAGCAGAAAGAAACAGCCTGCAATACAGGAGACCTGGGTTTGATCCGTGTGCTGGGAAGATCCCCTGGAGAAGGAAATGGCAACCCACTCCAGTATTCTTTCCTGGGAAACCCCATGGATAGAGAAGACTGGTGAGCTATAGTCCAGGGGGTCATAAGAGTTGGACATGACTTAGTGACTAAACTACCACCATCATATATTTTGTGTGTGTGTGTATTCATATATACACACATATATACATACATATACAAATTCCTCTCTCTAAAAAGAAGCATTTGAATTTTGAAATAATAATTAGTAAAAAAAAATATGTAAGCAAATAGGAAAGGACAGAACTAAGTGTTTTTACACGTCTTATATTAAAGTAAATTCTTTCTAAATATATGCTATAGTTTTGACTTTGGATACAAATGTTTTATCTAGTTAAGAAACAAGATTAAAATTTTTAAAAAACAAAGTTTAGAAATTGAAAATGATTAATAAGTGGGCTTAACTGAATACCCTGTCAATGGAATACCAAACAAACACTATATCAAGTGATTTTAAACAGAATATTTTAAGCATTTATCCCTAATGAGTTATATCCAAAGGATAATAAGAGCTATAAAGTAATCAAACACTTCATTAAGTCACCCGGTTTTTAAAGAGACTAGGATACAGTACATAAGTAATTAGATTACTTATACTAGGAAGCAAAAATTTTAAGTGAAAAAGATTTTTTTAATTCAAGAAGCAAAACCTTACAATATTGATTTTTATTTGCAAATATTAGTATAAATTCACATGTTTCTGTGTTACTTTTTATTTTGATATTATACTAACCTTACAGGAAAGTTTCAAGTGTAGTGTAAAGAAACTCTGCAAACTCTTTCTAATTTATCATATTTCTTTTTTTAAAGAAAGAAAAGTATTTCATAGCTCTGTTTATTAAAATGGCTTCTAAGTAGTGACAGTCTCCTTGAAACAAACATCACAGCACCTGGACTGCAAACTCTATCTATCTACCTTTTAAATGAAATGAAAATTCTTTGGAAAAATAACCACCTCCAGATGTGGGTCATAAAATCTACACAATGAACCTAGGTCAGCTTATCGTGCCTGAAAGCAAAAGGTTATCAAAAACTATTGAGGTCATATTAAAAGGTCATAGAGGTACTCCAGTATGAACACAAGCGCTGTCTAAGATTTAAAACAGCAGATACATTTTTATAAGCTCATAAAGGCAGAATTTTGTTATCATATTCCAAAAGATAGCTACGCTTATGGATCATCTTTGCTAGTCTGTGAATTCATGAATATGAAATTTAACAGGAAAAAAAAAAACATTTACCCACCCTTTCCTGAACTAAGTAACCAGTTGGTTAACTAACTAAATATATAGTAAGGGGAAACTTTTCTTTGGAATTATCTAATGCAGGAGAAATAATATACTTGGAAAATTGCCATTTAACAAGTCTTGATGAGATCGTGAATTAAGAAAGTCCTAAAAAAGAAAAAAAAAAAGTCCTGTCAGAGTGTTATAATCCCTAGATTGATAGCTGATGGGGACCTTCATAACGGTGAAACTAGAGGTGATGTGTTAACCTAAGTGTATATATCACCATCTTGGAAATATCTTTGTCCTTTTCACCTTCAGCTTAAACCTAATCAATTCTCTAGATCTAATTAGGGCTTACATGAAATATTAGAGTGAAGGAAAATAAAGGTTCAATGGTATCAAGAGAATTAAATGTGGGGAAATCTTAGAAAATAAGATGACTCACACTTTTTATTTTTAAAAGATGGCAAGAAAAAGGGTAGACGGCTATAACGATTTTGGCTTCCCTTGGTGGCTCAGTTGGTAAACATTTGATGTCAATGCACTGTTTGAGCTTCTCTATGTCTTCTGTGTCTCTGGGTCTCCTGCACTGGCAGGCAGATTCTTTACTAGCTGAGCCACCTTATTTAGATTCTAATTTAAATAATCAATTTTTAAAAACAAACACAAACTGTTCACTAGATGCTGTTTACAGAATTATGAAAAATTATGCCATATGATAACGGCATTGTTATTATTTAAAACAAAAGTGTTGTTATAGAGTAAACTGAAATATTCATAGGTTAAATACATTGTTTTGGATTATTTTTATATTTCAGGCAAAAATGTATGTATTTGTGATGGATGAAATAAGAAGGCTGCATGTTAATAGCTTTGTAACTGGGTAAGGAATACCTTAGTGTTTATTGTACTATTCTTTCCACTTTTGCATACATTTGAAATTTCCATAAAAATTTAAAGAATAATAATAAAGTACATGACTAAAGGCTTCCCGGGTATCACAGTGGTAAAGAATCTGTCTGCCAGTGCAGGAGATGCAAGAGACTCTAACTTGATCCATGGGTGGGGAAGATGCTGTAAAGTAGGAAATGGCAACCCAGTCCAGTATTCTCACCTGGGAAATCCCATGGACAGAGGAGACTGCAGGGATTCAGTTCATGGGGTCCCAAAGAGTCTCACACCACTGAGAGATTGACACACACACATGTGGCTAACTGACTCAATCACTGTAATGACTGGTTTTAGGTCAAATCACATCAGTAAGCAAGAACTTTACTACTGCATTCAACAGAGGAAGGAGATGAAATAAAGGGGAACACAATGACAAGAGCATTCCCTCACACACCTGTGACGACAGTAGGGAAAGAGTATCAGTGGTATATGAGTTTTTAAAATGAATAGACTCAAGACAGTAATTTGAAGTTTGATAGGAAGGTGAGTGTAATTGAACAAAAAAGTGGAAAACATAAATGAAGAAGGACAGGAAATCTCTGTGAAAAGCAGAGTCCATTAAAATGCCATAATCCAAGAGTAAATAATCCCAAGGGAAAACAGGAAAATGAACTGCAGAGGAATCTAACTGATTTCCAGGAGCTTTCCTGTTAGGGTTGTTAAATTAACTCTATAGTTAGTTAATATTGCAACTTCACTGGGCATTTAAAATAAATTTTTACCAAAACTACTCAGCAAGTATGAATAAAAAGAACAGGAGGCAGCAAGGCTTTTCCAGTCTCTCAATACACAAACCTAAGCACAAATCTTAGATTTTGGACAATAGATTAATCCATTTATCCTCTCTGGTCATGTATTTTCTCACCTTCTAAATGAGGCTTTTTTGTCAAATGATACCTTGAGTGCTCTAGAACTGACATTCTGTAATTATTCATAGATGACTCAAATTTCTTTTTTTTTTTCCCAAACCTTCCAAAATTCCCTGATCCATCACCCCTTTTCAGATCAGAGGAGAGCAACTGTATCCAGCCCTGCCTGCCCCCCTCCTCTCTCATTTCTCAACATTCTTTCACTACCCAGCCCTGCCCAGCCCCCTACCCACACACCTCCTGGCAGCCTGCGTGAGTGTCAGAGACTGGATGCCAGGAAGTAATTTATAATCATATATACCACTGCTGTCACCTCAGACAGGGAGACGATTTATAATAAACAATGGACCTCTTACAATTATCAAAGCAGTGGTCCTCAGCTCACAGGGTCAGTTCTCCAGAGAGACACTGATGGTTTCAAGGGCCTGGCTAATGTTTGCATCCTGTGCTGCCTCCGCATGTAGCTCCCTCTCATCTCTTCTCCTGGATTCTGTAAGGGCCACCCGAGGAAATGCCAGGACAGACCATTCTAAGGAATAAATGATGAACTGCAGAAAGGAAGACTTCAGTTTGGCTACTAAGATGAAAAATAATGCCTGAGGTAAGTATATGGTAGGTAGAAACAAAAAAGTAGAGAGTAAATAAGACTTATTTCACTTAGTCTCCAGTGGGCAAGACAGTGCAAGTGTGATAGAAACAAGAATACGGAATTTGATGACTGAAGGTCAGTGTGACAATTCCGTCACGGTACTGGATTTCTGCTAGGAAGAGAGGGTTAAATTTAGGCACACAGAATAACACACACACCTTCCCTCACACACCTTCCTTTACTTGTCCATGCCACTGCCCTAAGCCAACATCATTGGTGGCATTTTTGGAATTGAGGCAGTGATTCAGAAAACAAAGACAAATCAGAGTTAAATTGGCCCATAACTTCTACGTCATCCAATTAGTCTCTGAATTTATTTATTCATTCTGTTCTTTGAGGCATGTTTGCTAATCTGGGATAGAGATTATCATCAAACAAATTGCCGGTGTTAAACATTTACTGCTCCCAATCACCTAGATAAGGAGGTTTTTTATTATCACAATTTTACAGATAAATATATTAGGATAAAAAAAAACGTTAAATAAATCATCCTTTTGCATCCAATTGCTAAATGACAGAGTAGTGAGTTGGCACCAATTTTGCCTCTTCTATCTAGTATTTATTGATTGAACAATTAATGTATTTTTCCAGAATGGTATCAATCAAATATTGTATTTGAGTATCACTGAAATAGACAAAATTATAATAAAAGCTTTTTTGACTTGTACAACATGAACCATGGTGTGGAAGAAATATATACATTGATTAGTATTTTCTGACAATATTACAAAACATTTCTCTAAAAGCAATGATAGGAAGTAAATCCTATTTCTTGTCCCCCATTTCAAAAAATTAATAACAAATATTACATTTATGTAATAAGTAAAATAAGCTTCTATTTTTCAAAAGATGTCTCTGTGTAGTTTTAGAACTCATTCTTTCCTCTTCAGTTATCCCCAAAGCAATCATAAATTGGGCAATCCCACTCAATTTATGTAAAAGCCCTCCAGTTCTTCCACAAGAAATGTAGACATCTATCTGAATACCAGTAGAGGGAGTGGAGAGCTCTAAGGAGACATTTTTTGAAGGAATATAAGGAAATATTTTAAAAGGCAACAATGTTTTTCTGACCCAGCACATCAATTGCAAAACACATGCTTTTAATGCATGGATTCTATTGTAAACATCCTATCTTCTCCTTCGATCTTCAGTTGAATGAATAAAAATTTACAGCTGCAAAGTTTATAATGATAAATGTGAGGGGGGAAAAATTAGTACCACTACTTTCCAAAAAACATTTGATATGTTCCAATCCTGGGCTTCTCTGATGGTTTCTACAGCACCATGTGTTAAGAAGGAAGGCTTTAATCTGTAAAGATGAATTTCAACCTCAAAACCCCCACTGGTTTTAATGGGAGTGACACAGCTAACATGTCACAACAGACTTTGGAAAGGTACCCCTGAGTGTCCAATTATTTTAAGTGCTTTTCCTATTCACTGTCGCTCAATTGATCACAGTGGATTTATTTGGCAATAACATTCTTCTGACATGAACTTCCGGAGGAACTGCTCCATAATTCAGCCTGAGTTAATGCTGCCTTAGAAATTAAGTGTTTCCGTAAGTTTTAAATAGATAACAGTACTTTCTAACAACTACATTCTTGGATACAAGCTTATTACTCATACAGGGTTAAAAAAAATCTGGCAAGAAAGATTTTTCCTTTATAGCTAAAATGGAAAAAAAAAAATTAAAAAAAGGTTAAGAGAAAACATCCTGTCATAGGTTCCAGAAAAAATACCCCCAACCAGAAACTGGAGATTCAACTATTTTCTAATATTCCTCAACAAATGTAAAACATTCAGTTCAATATTCATCTCTTTTTTAAAAAATTATTGTTTTTAGTATTATTAGTACACACTTCTCCATTTCTGATGTGTTTTTCGAGGATTATTATGTGCCCTAGGTCTTCAATTTTATAATGTCAATACTAATATCATGTTTCTTATAAAGAGGCATTAATCCAGTTAGCCAAGTATGATCTCCAGTAAGTACAGACCTATAGCTCTGGGTTTATCCACACTTCAGTCAAATTCCCTATTGCTAAATTTCTACCTTTACTACATAACAATGAAAATACAAATGAATGGGATATTTTCATTCTACTTAAAATAAGAGAGACAGTGTCTATTTAAAATAACAGGAGAAAAGGGTGTTTGCTTTTCCTTCAAAGCAGGATAGATGATGGACCATACAATCAAGCTAGAGTGAGGCACAGACCTAGTATTCATAGATGATAATATAAAGCTAACAAGTGTCTGTCTGGTTGAAAGACTGTCAGTAGTTTAACAGGATTTATAGGTATCTGTGCTAACTCAAGTCCACAGCTAAAACTACTCTCTGCCACTTCAACCAAGGAGGTAGATATTTCCATATAATCCAAATGACAGCAAGGACTATGACATTCTTCTCTCTAATTAGTTTCTTGTGTTAATAAAGTAAAACAAGCATAGGGTACCTATGTGTTACACAGTTGTAAGAAGTCTTGAATTTTTATTTTTCAAGACAAAGAGAAGTTGACATGAACCTAATAAAAATTAATACTTCTTTAAAAATTAATTGATATTAAATCTCCGTGCAGTTGAAACTTTAAAACATTTTGTTTAGTTCCTCTCTCTGTAGAATTTTGGAAATATTTTCCTTCTTTAAATTATTAATAACAGAGTAAGTCTAAAAAGTTCAAATAGGCTTTCTGTTTTTAAAGAAGAAAAGTAAAACAAAAAATGACTATCAGATGAGTAGTCTGATCATTTTTAAAGCTTAATAGCTTCAGCATGAGTTAAAATTCAGTATTTTAAAATGAAGTGCCCACCAAGTTGCCAACATCTCAACCACCACTATGGCAAATTTAGAAAAGGTCAGGAAAACACAATTTTAATCTTCTAAAGATCAAAGCTACCTAGAAGGAACACGCATTTTTCACTTGAATGATGATTTGTCTGATTTAAATTAAATTCAAGTGAAGTCAAATTACCAAATTTGCATGGAAACACACGTTGAGCTCAGTAACTTTGAATTTTTCTCCAAGCCTCTGAAGATGAACCAGTGAAGTTCTAGTAACCAAGTATTTACTATATGCCAGGAACTACATGTAAAAGACATAAGGGTCGTTAATCACTATTACTTTCTTTTTATAAATGAGGAAACTAAGACAAAAAGAAGGTAATAAACTGGCCCAAGTTGCAGAAATTTGAAATGACAGAGCTGAGATTCAAATGCCAGGAGTCGGATTCCGGAGTCTGTGCTCGGAACCAGCGCCACACTTGCCCTCTAGGACAGCACTTTTATGACCTGCTGTGCTCCGTGGCCATCTGTCTGCATTCTAACCATCTGCATTACTCCCTGGGCATTGATAGATAACTCCAGCGTACTGTGCCTCTGCCTGCTTTTGTTCTGAACCTTAGTTCACTATTTCCTCCTGTAATGTTGCCTGTGGAACAAAAACAAAAAATAAAGACAAGTTTCTCCAATAATATTTGGCATGAATATTGTATGTGAAAGATGTTAATATGTCTGCATATTAACTTTAATACTACCGAAGGTACAGAAACTGTTCCAGAGTATCAGAAATGGGAAATTCATATAAGAAAGGGAAGTAAATAGAGACAGATCTCAGAAAGCATGAGGTGCTACTGTCTATAGATGTGTAGTACATATATAACAAAAACATATGTAATATGTATGAAATATATATATTGAAATTTCAGAAAAATAACAAGAGAGTGCTAGTGCTGTGAGGTTTCAAGACCTATAGTAGCACACCCTTTCTCCTAAAGTTAAGGAAAACTAAACTCCCATAAGATGAGTAAAAGGATCTTGGTCTCACATACCAGAGATTAGATTTGGTCACTAAAGAAGGAAAGGAAATCAAATTTCTGTCAAGTTTATTAAAAATAATTTTTTATTTTTAAAAAAGGAAATGAGAAAGGAATAACATATTTAAGATACTTAAGGAAAGAAAATGGGAGCCAAGGATTTTATATGCAGCTCAACTGGCTTCCAAGTAGGAAAGCCAAGGACAAGCTGTTATCAACATAGAAAAAGTCAAGAAATATGGTTCCCAGAGGAATCTACTGAAGAACAAACTTCAGAAAACCATAATGAATGCAGAGACATTGATAAAAGGGTCACTTGCAAGAATCTCAGTACTGATCTTATGAAAAGAGAGAAAACAAAACAGTATGCTCCTCTTGAAAAAAGAAAATACCATTTATAAGGTGATCTTTTCCTCACAAATCAAACTGGAATCTTACCCAGATCCTACCAATAATTCACAGGACTCACAGAAGACAGTATGTTAAGCTACACTGCTGCTGCTGCTGCTGCTAAGACGCTTCAGTCGTGTCCGACTCCGTGAGACCCCATAGACGCTACAATCTGCAAAACCCAAACAGGTGTACACATGGGGAAAAAAAGGTACAATTCCTTCAACAAATAAATTACAAGGGAAAAAGAAAAAGAAAATGGAAGTGAAATTTATAATTAAAAGAGATTTAACAAATTAAGCAATCATTGCAATAAATGAGTTTATTGCCGTCCTTATGAAAAAACCAAGCTGCAAAATGTTGACATTCATGAGACAACGAGAAATTTGAACACTGAATGGATAACACATGACATGAAGCAATTCTTTTTTAACCATTTGTATACATGATGTTCATCGGGTAAACATATAAAAGAAGGGAAAATGGCTTATTCTCCAGATAGTAAACTAAATCAACAGGTCAAATAAATGCACAAATGCAGTGTTCGAGTCTTGCTCCATCCTCATTTGGACGGATGTGGACGTGAAAGCAGAAGGATCAGTCATGGGGTGACGGCTGTTGAGTGGATGATGGATCCTAGGTGACTATTTTTGTCTGCGTTAAAAATTCACCATAGTAAAAATTAAAATGGAAATGAAATAAAGACTCTTTCCAACAAACAGAAGTTAGGAGCAGTCATTACCTAGAGATCTGTGTTATGTAAAAGTGAGCAAGTGAAAGTTACTCAGGCGTGTCCAACTCTTTGCAACCCCATGGACTATATAACCTGCCAGGCTCCTCTGTCCACGGAATTCCCCAGGCAAGAATACTGGAGTGGGTTGCCATTCCCTTCTCCAGGGGATGTTCCCAACCCAAGGATGGAACCCAGGTTTCCACACTGCACGCAGATTATTTACTGTCTGAGCCACTGTGAAGCCCCGGTGTTATATAAAACTAGCACTATAAAAGGGGTTTGCAGGAAGAAAAATTATTCAGATGAGTACACACACTAATACAGGAAGGAAATAAAGTCCTTGGAAAAGCCAAATAAGTGAGTAAATCTAAATGAATACTCACTGTGTGAGACAATAGATGTTCTGTGGAGTTGAAATACATAAAAATTAATATACCTGACAAAAATTGAACCAAAGATAGGAGAAGGATTAATGGAAGGATTCTGTGATCCCTGCATTGTCCAGGAAGTAGTAAAAGCACTAATTTACAATCAGCTGTAATGAATCAAAGATGCAGGTTGCCATCTGTAGAGCAACCTCCTCTTTGCTTGGGAAGATTAAAGACTATAGTGGTTTATTTATTTGTTTATTTTTATAAACAGTGGAACTATTGAAATGCATTTGTTTGGGGCAGCTGCTCCATGCAATAAAAATCCTCTTTTGTCCTGCTTATATACCCACTAGGAAATGAGTGATAAACATATGTTGGGAACTAAATATGGATGAAGAGATAAAGAACATGACAACAAGACTGAACTCAACAGGCTCCACAAGTGAAGAGACACGAACGCCAGGGAAAGCCCACCAACAAGATCGCCAACACGAGACACAGCTGTGCACACCAAACTCAACAACAGATTATTTTCCTCTTCACTCCTCACCCATGCTAACCTTGACCGAGTGTGGAAAAGCATGTTTTTATAATAAGAGAACAAATGAAATGTAGCCATATTTTTGGCACATTTCTGTTTTTCATGTCACGTAAATAATAATGTATGAAAATTTAAAACAGTGATATATCTTAATACATTCCATTCAGGTAAATGCAATTAGATGTAGGATACACCTTCTAGATAACTCAGCTTCTCTTAAGGAATAGGGATGAATAACATAAAGAAACAATCAATCATGCTAAAAATTGACCGAGCAATCTTGTTCCTATGGGAGCTACAGAAGTTCTGCTTGTGACCACTACTTAGAATTGGGGAGCCCTTAGCAATCTAACACACATCACCTCAAATAAGTCTCATAGCAATCTAATCAAACGGTGAGAGCTTTATTATTTCTAATTTTTTGTTAAGGGGAGGGAGGTTTTGAAACAGTAAGTAGTTTACTTAAGGACAAAGAGTTAATTACTGATTGAGAAAATGAACAAAATAATTTAAATAAGCTACATAGAACTCATTTGGTGCAGTATCCATCATTTCATCTAAATGTTGTACACTCAGAATCACATAACATTTGATTTTTGAAATTATTAATCTCTTGTATTTGAGCAGACTCTGGGAGATGGTGAAGGACAGAAAAACCTGGCATGATGGAGTCCATGGGGTCACAAAAAGTCAGACATAATTTAGTGACTAAACAACAACAATCTCTTGTACTGGTTTTAAAAATAACTTCAGCAGATAACATTGATTTATCTCAATATAATTCACCCACGATCGGGACTTCCCTGGTGACCCAGAGGTTAAGAATCTGCCTTCCAATGCAGTGAACACAGGTCAATCCCTGGTGGGGGTACTGAGCTCCACAACTAAGCCCCCACAGCACAACTAGAGAAGCCTGTTGCGCCACAACTGAGACCCAACATAGCCCAGAATAAATAAATATATGTTTTTTAAAAAATACTAATTCACATACAATGAAGTTTGGTATTTCTTTTTCAACTGAGGAATATGTAAATGAGAGTCCTGTCTACACCTTTAATAAGATCGATTATTTGAGGTCACTCTTTTATAAGACACTGTCCTCAGACAATATTTTCTAAGGCTTTCTCCATTTCAATAACATTGTCATTTATTCTCAATTTTTAGAGTAATGCTAGGATTAGCTCCACGATCTATGAAGTTCTAGAGAAACAGTCCACTTCAGCATATGAGACGTCATTCTGTTCTCTTTTTTATACACTTTCTTCCAGTTTTTGCCTCCCCTCCTTTTTTTTCTCTAGGCTACATGCGTTGTAGTTTCTTTTGATTTACTATAGAAAAATATTCTCTTCTGCTTTATACATCTATTATTAAACCTGAGTTGCTGCTGCTGCTAAGTCGCTTCAGTTGTGTCCGACTCTGTGCGGCCCCATAGACGGCAGCCCACAGGCTCCCCCGTCCCTGGGATTCTCCAGGGAAGAACACTGGAGTGGGTTGCCATTTCCTTCTCCAATGCAGGAAAGTGAAAAGTGAAAGGGAAGTCGCTCAGTAGTGTCTGACTCTTCGTGACCCCATGGACTGCAGCCCACCAGGCTCCTCCATCCATGGGATTTTCCAGGCAAGAGTGCTGGAGTGGGGTGCCATTGCCTTCTCCATTAACCCTGAATACACAGTATTTAATTTCAAATTTTACTCTTCATTTTTACAAATTCTATTTATTTTTTCAAGTTTGCAATCCCATTTAAAATTGTTTTCCTAATATATCTATTTGCAAGATTTTTAAAAATCTCTTTAAACACAAATGTATTTGCTAGAAACAGCATCTGATACAATTGGTGTCTCAAATCTCTGCAAATGAGTTTCATTTGTCTGTTTTTGCTGGTTGTCAAATACAATTGCTTGTTTCCTTGTGTGCCTGAGTTTCTGTGATATGTGCCAGTCATTGCTGTTGAAAGGCTGAAAAAATAATTGAGGCCTAAGTAAGCATCACTATTTTTTCCGAGGAGTTTGCTTTTTGCTTTTGTTGTCAGGTACCTGGAGGACCACTTTAAGTTAAGGGCCTGAAATGTCTTGCATAAGTCTGGCAGTGTACATTTTTACTATAATTACATTTGGACTGGTGTTTGATTTACAAACTCTCAGGAACCAGTTTTGTTTTTATCTTTCTTTATTTCGTCTTTTCCCAGCAACAAGACAATTTCCTCCACCTTCTAGTGGGAGTGTAAGTGAAGGAGTGGGTTTATGTCTGTTCACTTCTTAGCTTTTGAGGTCTCAGCTTAACTGATTGAGTCCCCACCTCTGGAGCCTCTCTCCCCTTGCCCCCAAAGACAACAAACATCATCACTCATTTTAACAGTTGTTTTCTGGGAAAGAAAACTACCAGAAGCCCACACAATAAAAGTAGATTGGAGAGCTTTTTAAGTATTTATTTATGTATTTGGCTGCACCAGGGTCTTGACTGCAGCAGGCAGGATCTTCCTTATAGCATGCTGGATCTTTCATTGTGGAGCACGGGCTCTGGAGATCATGGGCCCAGTGGTTGAGGTGTATGGGCTTTGTTGTCCGGTGGCATGTGGGATCTTAGTTCCCTGGTCAGGGATCAAACTTGTGTTCCCTAGGCTGGAAGGCAGATTCTTAACCACTGAACTGCCAGGAGTCCCTGGAGTGCTACCTTAATTTCGGTGTCCTCGCTATCTTCAATATGTGACCTGGTGATTCCTTACTACTTGGACATGTCTCTGAATCTGTTAAGACAGTTTTTATACTTCATCCAGCAGTTTCAGTTGTCCTCAGAGAGGAAGTCAGTCCCAGCAAACTGCCCTACTTTTCCTAAATCAGAAATCTCTCAGCAGTACTTGATACAGTTCATCATGACCTGTGTGTGTGTGTGTGTGTGTGTGTGTGTGTACACATAAATACATATAATACACACAGGTATAATTGAAGAACATATATATATATATATATTTCCAGCCTAGACATGTTCCCTGAACATTAGTCTTATATAAAACATCCTCCTTGGCATTTCCATTTGAAAGTCAACATGTCCAATACCTGAACTTCAACATGTCCAAAATGGAACTCACGAATTTCTGGCTCACTAAATCTACTAAATCTGTTTCTCGTGACTAGAGGATCAGAAGTAAAAATATATTCATTTTTTTCATTATCATGAAGATCACATTCCTTTAAATTATTTTTAAAATGTGTGTATTATTTGGTGTAAATAATCTCCTAAGCCAAACAATTCAAGACTCAAAGACATAAGGGAAGGTATTATTTTAACTTTTTAAAAAAAGATAAAGTGTAAATGCACAGTAAGAATGGTACTCATCTAGAATATTAATTCAGAAAGCGTTTGTATGTATTTGATGTTGAAATTTTTAAAATGAGTAAGACAAGATCCCTGCTCTGACCATCTCATATTCCTTTACCATAAAGCGATGGAACGTAAGTTTCATCCTTAGAACTAGTTGTTTAGAGCGCTCTGCTAAGAAAGATTCTGAGACTGTATGCTATGAGTGAGACAAAGCAAAACAATCAATTAGCACACTCTCTTACAGCCTGGAATTCTGGAATTCCTGGAATAATGATCACATACTTAGTGTGTATATACACATATATATACACACACACCGTGGTGCACACACATGTACTGTGTGTGCCAGTCATCAGACACAGAAGTATTTCATTTAGCCTCAAAGCACTTTGAGAGGTACATAATATTAATGCCTATTTTACAAACAATAGACTCAGAAAAATTGAGTAATGTGTACCAGCTCATAGTAATTAACAGATGATGGAGTTAGGATTTGAAATCATGTCAATCTGATTTAAAAAGTCTCTTCACGTGAAAAAATAGAAATCTAAAAAATGACACAAATGAACTTATTTACAAAACAGACTCACAGATGTAGAAAACAAATTATGATTACCAAAGGGGAAAGGAAGGTGAAGGGATAAATTAGGAGCTTGGGATTCAGTTCAGGTCAGTCGCTCAGTCATGTCCGACTCTTTGCGACCCCATGAATCGCAGCACGCCAGGCCTCCCTGTCCATCACCAACTCCCGGAGTTCACCCAGACTCACGTCCATCGAGTCAGTGATGCCATCCAGCCATCTCATCCTCTGTCGGCCCCTTCTCCTCCTGCCCCCAATCCCTCCCAGCATCAGAGTCTTTTCCAATGAGTCAGCTCTTCGCATGAGGTGGCCAAAGTACTGGAGTTTCAGCTTTAGCATCATTCCTTCCAAAGAAATCCCAGGGCTGATCTCCTTGAGAATGGACTGGTTGGATCTCCCTGCAGTCCAAGGGACTCTCAAGAGTCTTCTCCAACACCACAGTTCAAAAGCATCAATTCCTCGGCGCTCAGCTTTCTTCACAGTCCAACTCTCACATCCATACATGACCACTGGGATTAGCAGATATAAACTACCACATATAAGAAAGATAAACAAGGTCCTACGGTATACCACAGGGAACTATATTCAATATCTTATACAAAACTATAATAGGAAAGAATCTGAAAACGAATATAGCTATAAACACATACATGTGTATAACTGAATTACTTTACTGTATACCAGAATCTAACACAACATTGTAAATCAATTATACTCCAATTAAAAAATAAATACATAAATAACCTCTCCTCTTATCCTCTGCATGAAACTGTATAAAAATGAAGGGCACTTGAAAACTAAGAAAGCACATTAATTAAAGTCTTAAAAGAGACATTCGTTTAAGGATGAAAAACATATGACATGTAAATGCATATGAAACGTACAAGCATATGAAAATGCTTTTACATCTTGATAAAAGAACTGTCATTGCATTGTTACTTAATGTCATTGAGGAAAAGAAAAGAAACAGTTTCATTGGTGTATTTCATGAGAATAACTAAATTAACCCTTCCATCCAACATCGCTCCCTTATAGTGTTTAGAGGTATTGATTAAGGTCTGGATGCTTTCCCAGAGACAGGTCCACATTTGGGCAGCTTGCTCACTCCCTGCTCTCACCTTTGCACTCAAACACAACTAAGGGAAGTGGGGAGGTGAAATCTCCCTTGGTTTGGGAGGCTGTTTTGGGAGAGGGAAGGCACTCTGTGATGCTGGAACACCTTCTCCAGAGTTTGATTCCTCTTTCTGTAGTTTCCCCCTCTCTTCTTCCTCCCTCCAGCTGTCCATAACAGGAGGAGGTTAAACCTCAGAGAAAGTAGCTCCTCCCTTGGATGCATTTACAAAGGATGAAAAGGAAGTCCTACGACTTTTTAAACTTCTTTTCTGATGTGAAGAGTCACTATCTGTCTGCTTATGGTCTGAGACGACTACAAGGTTTCACCTTAGTCCAAGTCTCTAGTGAATTTTCACTGACACATTTCACTTTATTGAAAGTTGTCTATTTCATTTCCAATCACCTTCCTACTATCTAAATCAAGTTATCAAAGTTTTACTGTGGACGTCGTTGTTCTCTCCAAAACTACACACAATTTCGGGACATGCGGAACCCAAATTGCTTCTTTCTTCTCCCTAGGTGTGGGTTGGAGCTCAGCCAAAGATGTGTCAGCTTCAAATCCCAGAGCCCTTTAAAATTTCGAATTCAGATGTGTTTTGTTGTCATTCCCATGGATGTCTGTTTGGCTTCTAAGAAGCACGTGATGCACAGTAACCATATAGAGCAAAAATAATATTTTGTTGTGTATAAATGAATATTTGAATGAGGGCAGTACCTACCCTAATGTGTGCATGCTCAGTCGTGTCTGCTTCTTTGCAACTCCATGGAATGTAGCCTGCCAGGCTCCTCTGTCCATGGATTTCTCCAGGCAAGAATACTGGAATGGGTTGCCATTTCCTCCTTCCAGCAGATCTCTTTCCAACCCAGAGACTGAACCCGCATCTCTTATGTCTGCTGCATTGGCAGGCCGATTCTTTACCGCTGAGCCACCTGGGAAGCCCCTATCGAACATGTGAACAATAGCTTTCTCATGTAGAAAATACTCCATTTTTTATACCATATATTTTAAGATATTATTCATACAAGTTCATAGGAGAATTAAGAAATATACCACTAAAGAATGACATTATCTGTAGGATTTAGACGCAATAGAGTAATTTTGTTGTCTTTAACAGTTTGCCCTAGCCTGAAGTAACTCAGAACATTTTGGCAGGTGTTTGTGAAGATACTTAAGTATTGTCTAAGAACTGGACATGGAACAACAGACTGGTTCCAAATAGGAAAAGGAGTATGTCAAGGCTGTATATTGTCATCCTGCTTATTTAACTTCTATGCAGAGTACATCATGAGAAACGCTGGACTGGAAGAAACACAAGCTGGAATCAAGATTGCCGGGAGAAATATCAATAACCTCAGATATGCAGATGACCCCACCCTTATGGCAGAAAGTGAAGAGGAACTAAAAAGCCTCTTGAAGAAAGTGAAAGAGGAGAGTAAAAAAGTTGGCTTAAAGCTCAACATTCAGAAAACAAATATCATAGCATCCGGTCCCATCACTTCATGGGAAATAGATGGGGAAACAGTGGAAACAGTGTCAGACTTTATTTTTCTGGGCTCCAAAATCACTGCAGATGGTGACTGCAGCCATGAAATTAAAAGACGCTTACTCCTTGGAAGGAAAGTTGTGTCCAACCTAGATAGCATATTCAAAAGCAGAGACATTACTTTGCCAATAAAGGTTCGTCTAGTCAAGGCTATAGTTTTTCCTGTGGTCATGCATGGATGTGAGAGTTGGACTCTGAAGAAGGCTGAGTGCCGAAGAATCGATGCTTTTGAACTGTGGTGTTGGAGAAGACTCTTGAGAGTCCCTTGGACTGCAAGGAGATCCAACCAGTCCATTCTGAAGGAGATCAGCCCTGGGATTTCTTTGGAAGGAATAATGCTAAAGCTGAAACTCCAGTACTTTGGCTACCTCATGCGAAGAGTTGACTCCTTGGAAAAGACTCTGATTCTGGGAGGGATTGGGGGCAGGAGGAGAAGGGGACGACAGAGGATGAGATGGCTGGATGGCATCACCGACTCGATGGATGTGAGTCTGAGTGAACTCCGGGAGTTGGTGATGGACAGGGAGGCCTGGTGTGCTGCAATTCATGGGGTCGCAAAGAGTCGGACACGACTGAGCGACTGAACTGAACTGAACTGAAGAAAGAAGCATAAGAAATCTGTAGGTATAGATGAGGAAAGAATAAAAAAGGAGTCTACTTTAATTTTGGTTGTTGTTTAGTCACTAAGTTGTGTCCAACTCTTTTGTGACACCGTGGACTGCAGGGTCCTCTATCCATGGGATTTCCCAGGCAAGAATACTGGAATGGGTTGCCATTCCTTCTCCAGCAGATCTTCTAGCCCCAGGGATCAAACCCACATCAATAGCATTGGCAGGCGGGTTCTTTACAACTGACCAAGAAGGAATCCCCCTACTTTTATTTTACAGTAAAAACAAATTCATCAAAAATGTACAACCACATATTAAAGATAATAAAACAAGAATGATCATATTTTAATTCCTCATTTAATTCAATCCAGCAATGGCAACCCACTCCAGTACTCTTGCCTGGAAAATCCCATGGACTGAGGAACCTGGTGCGCTGCAGTACATGGGGTCGCGAAGAGTCGGACACGACTGAAGTGACTTAGCAGCAGCAGCAGCAGTATGATCTTTTTTGATCTGGTTTTACTTACATAAGGACTTTTTAAAGCACTGCTAAATACTGTAGAGATGAAAAAAAGTATTTGTTACTTTAAGGTCTTTAAGGGTTGGACTACAGTTAACAGAAGCTATGTATTTACTATTTATAACTTCCTCTCTAAAAATACAGGTATTGCATTTCTTGTCTTTTAAGACGTAACCTTATACGTCTGTTGAACACACATCTGGACATTTAGCCTAACTCATCATTTCCTTCTGTATGTCCAAAAACTGTCAGTTATTTCAGCCGAGATTCAGCCCTTGGGACAACTGAAAGAGTTATATCCTTTTTCTGTCCAGGTTTTATAAACTCTCCTTTACCTTTTTCCCCGGGATATCAGTAAGTATAAAAACAAGTAATCTGAATTCTTATCTGGCTCTGGAGAAAGGAATATAAGAGGATGAAGGCATATGCTCCATTTGCTTCCGTACAGTAAAAGAACAAAGCCTTTATCTGAAAGAACAGACACTGACTGTCTACATGGGTGACAGAACATCACAGCATGCATGTGTACATATATATATGTGTGTGTGTGTGTGTGTGTGTGTGTGTATGTGTATATATATATATATATGTTCTACATCTGTCCACTAATAGAGACAGACAACTGTAGACTAAATTGTAGGAGAAGTAATAGATTTTTTTTTTAAAGTCATCATAAAACCCTCATAATGATAACTGACCCAAACAATTTTTAAAAGTGGAAGCTGAAATCATTATATGACAGGTTTATTGGGAACAGGACAGATCCATTGTGTCAAAGCTATAGTTTTTCCAGTAGTCATATAGATGTCAGAGTTGGACCATAAAGAAAGCTCAGCGCCAAAGAATTGATGCTTTTGAACTATGGTGTTAGAGAAGATTCTTGAGAGTCCCTTGGACTATAAAGAGATCAAACAAGTCAACCCTAAAGGAAATCAGTCCTGAAGATTCATCAGAAGGACTGATGCTGAAGCTGAAGATTCAATAATTTGGCCACCTGATGTGAAGAACTGACTCATTGGAAAAGACTCTGATGCTGGGAAAGATTGAAGTCAGGAATAAAAGGGGGTGACAGAGGTTGGATGGCATCACTGACTTGATGGACATGAGTTTGAGCAAGCTCCTGAAGTTGGTGATGGACAGGGAAACCTGGCCTGTTGCAGTCCATGGGGTCACAAAGAGTCAGACAGGACTGAGTGACTGAAGTGAACTGATGTGCCAAAGTATAGACTAACTGCTAATTGCTTTTAAAACAATGCTAATTTTTGAAAACTGATTAAATTCTCAAAGGTCAATAGGAAAATCTGTTTTTCCTCAGCTGACTGAATCAAAGTGGCTATGCAACAATTTTTCTAGAAATTTGTCATAAGTTTATTTCACACACAGCTATATGAAAAAATTACAGATATGCATTTATGTATTGATTTCTTACTAACTACAAAGGAAAATGTGTAACTTTACGTGTTTTGACTAAAGCAATCATAATCTTTCACAATCTTACCTAATGATCTGTGGCAACTTGTTTTACAGGCATCTGATCTGAAGTACCTAATGTCATTTATGAACTATTCTTGCCACAAATATTGACCCTGGCTCTAATCAATCTAGAGTCCAGAGCTAACATCCATCAGATTACTCAGGACAGATGGTAAAGAAAGAACTGAAAGAAACACTGAAAGAAAATAGATATATCTAGAATGTGGACCATTTTACAAGACAACAAACACAACTAAGCCCAAGGCGCTCCCGCAGAGATTCTAATTTAAGTGGTTTCGTTTCTAGGCTAGGTATCAATATGTTTTTTAAAGCCTTTAAGGCGATTCTAACATGAACCCACAAAAAGCATTCCAGCACAATCAGTCAGCTAACAATGTGCTCAAGGCCTGACGGGACAACACAATGAATGTAATACTAATTGCATAAGGACAGAAAGATAGTGAGCCCTGCGGTATTCTGTTGGAGGTTAAGTCTCATTTTCTATAAATTTTTTGACACGTCAATAACCAAGTTACTACATTTTCTTTCCTACCAATGTAACTGAGGATTTTAAACACACCAACAACAAAGTAGATTGGACAAATGATGATATTAGTACATGTCTTATTAATTAAAATTAATTTTAAAAAGATAGCCAGTGGGAAGCTGCTGAATAGGCACAGGGAGCTCAAGCTGGAGCTCTGTGACAACCTCAAAGGGTGGGACGAGGTTGGGGGGGTGGAGGTTCAAGAGGGAGGGGACATATGCATATTTTGACCAATTCACATTGCTGTATGGCAGAAACCAACACAACACTGAAAAGCAGTTATCCTCCAATTAAAAATAAATTTAAAAAATAATTGTATTAAGATCTTAGGGTAATGACAAACCTAAGAGACTCTAATCAATGACTTCAGTCAAAATATCCATGCTGTGGCATGTCAACACTGAGAGTAGGGCAAGTTACTTAAATAATATTGGTTTTAGTTTCCTCTTTCATAAAGTACGATGATAGAACTCATCACCTAGTTGTTCTAATTAAATATGAAAACATATATGAAGCAATGGAAACAATGAAAAAGAACTCAGTAAATTTCACACGGTATTAGTATTATATTATAAGGTGACAGGTTTTCAATACCTAACAGGATGAGATGTTCTGATACTTACTTGGCTTTCATATATTCAATATATTCACTGATATTTTTGTTTACTATACCTAATTCAAGTGCAGAAGATTCAGACTCTGGAGTCCCACAGCATTTGAAAATGACAAGACTTCTTGTCACCTGCAGAACATCCTAATTGTATTTAAATTTTAGTGAAGTTCAGTGCTTACCCTTTACTCACAAACTTTTGGTAAAACAACACAGAGTGATACCTTTTAGTTCTCCCTGTTGAAGTTATTGATCTGTGTATATGCCAAACTATCCATATAGAGTCACTAAAAGATGGTGAGTAGTTAAGATCTAAAGAAGTATGCATTCTCATTCCAAGTAACTCACGTTATGCTGTGGTTACATATTTCTTTACAATGCAATAGTCATATCCATCTCCATTTTCATAAAATATTAATCAACTTCTTTTCTTGACATTATTAATTATGTCTATCCCTGTTCATATTCCAGTTTCCCACTGATCTTTATGTAGTCAAAAAAAATAAGCTATGATGATAACTTGGGCTTCCATGGTGGCTCAATGGTAAAGAATCCACCTGCCAATTCAGGAGAAGCAGGAGATGCAGGTTCGATCCCCAGATCAGGAAGATCCCCTGGAGGAGAGCATGGCAACCCACTCCAGTACCCTTGCCTCAAAAATCCCATGGACAGAGGAGCCTGGCAGGCTACAGTCCATGGGGTTGCAAAGAGTCAGACACAACTTAGTCACTGAGCACATGATGATAGCTTCAGGTGCCTATACAACATTATCCAGTTTTATTCTTATATTATTGCTTTCATTGCTTCTTTTTAGTAAATTTTTAAACTATAAATTATTGTTATAAACATGATTTATACATACTGCCTGCATTAAATATCTTCTACTCAAACTCATTTTATTTTCTACGTTTTATGCTTTATTTGTAGTTTACTCTGTTCTTTAACTCTGAGTTAGTTTATTTCCTAAGCAATATTATTATTATGGTGGAGGCTTTAAAATTCTGCATAATGACTTATTTTCTCACTATATTTCAAAATTTCTAAAGAAAAAGAGAGCACTGCTAAATAAATCTGATACAATGAAATGAGATACATTTTTTGTTGATTTGACTACCACCTGTACATCTGGTGCATTTTTCTGGGGCTTGCCTGTACTATTTACTTAACTCATGGTATAAGCACTTCATGTGAGAGGACGGGTACCCTTCAATGCTTCAAATAGCTCCAAGGCACAGAGCCGCAATAAACATTTGTTTTAAAAAGTGATGCATCATAAGCTACATAAGTGTGTGAATTTGGAGAGGAAAAAAATTTATACACATACTTTTGAAATGCCTATAATACAAAGTTACATTTAAGAAGGCATCCTAAGAAATACAAGCCATTAAACTGTAAGAAAAAGGACAAAGTCAAATTACCTATTTGTGTAACAGAAGAAAGAACATGTCTGTTTTAGAGATTTTTTTTTCAAGTCATTTTCTAGGTCCTGGAAAAAGAGATTTCAGTCTCTAAGCTGGAAAAATCTTTTAATAAATTAAAATTTAATTAAGCTGAGAAGGCAACAGAAGCAACTTTAAAATCTAAGTAATAAATACAAATTCTAGTAGATTTTGTTTCTTCCAAAAGAGCAAGGTAAAAACAGTGATGTTTAAAGTAAACGGGAATATGGATAAATTTGATCTATCAAAAAAATTTCAAATTACCTAATATTAACTTCAGGAAAAAAACAATTTTAAAATAAAAGGACACTAATTTTATTATTATAGTTGACACCAATCATTTAGGGAAAGATTGTTAATATCATATCTTTATCACTGGAAACCTACAACACTGTCTTGCAGTGTTCTCTACTGTCTATATATCTGACCTAGGGGTGAGGCCTGAAATGTTCGTTTTCTAATATATACATATTATTAAATACAGAGGCAATTTTTTTAACATTGATAAATCAAAATCCACATGACCTGATACAACTAGAATTCTCTAGTTGTTAGTGTTATGGGCTTCCAGGTGGCGCTATTGGTAAAGAACCTGCCTGCCAGTGCAGGAGACCTAAGAGACTGGGGTTTGATCCCTAGTTTGGGAAGATCCCCTGGAGGAGGACATGGTGACCCCCTCCAGTATTCTTGCCTGAAGAATCCCACAGACAGAGGAGCCTGGCAGGGCACAGCCCACAGGGTGGCAAAGAGTTAGACACCACTGAAGCGACTTAGCATGCATACATGCAGTGTATGTTATATAATACATTTTGTACATATACCCTACAAATATATAGTGCATCTTTACAAGAGCCTTCATGAAGTATTATTATTAACTCCATATAACAATAAGAAAAAATGACTCTGTATACAATAAGTAAGCTTCACTACGTGTTGTGAAAAAAGATAAATATTTTAACAATGACTATGTATTAATTGTCATTTAAGGGAAACATGACAGTTTACTTGTGGCAGATTCATTTTGATATTTGGCAAAACTAATACAATTATGTAAAGTTTAAAAATAAAATAAAATTGAAAAAAAAAGAATGAAACTAGAACACTTTCTAACACCATACATAAAAATAAACTCAAAATGGATTAAAGATCTAAATGTAAGGACAGAAACTATAAAACTCCTAGAGGAAAACATAGGCAAAACACTCTCTGACATACATCACAGCAGGATCCTCTATGACCCACCTCCCAGAATATTGGAAATAAAAGCAAAAATAAACAAATGGGACCTAATTAAACTTAAAAGCTTCTGGTTTTCATCTTTTAGTGTGATTATGTTGCTTTTACAATGACAAAGATACATTTATAAATAAAGATATAATAGAATTGAAAAAAAATATATTATATATAACGTATTACATAAAAAGAGAGACCAGACAACATGAGTTTATATTTAGTTGTTTACTTATTATGTATCAGTCTCTGCCCTTAGCGTTTCTCAACTATAATTCATTTATACCACACAACGATCTTATGTGGGTTACACTATTGTTATTTGTATCTTACAAATAAGGATAAATAAGAGGAGGCATAACTTGCTCAATATTACACCGTAAGTTGTAGAGCCAAAGTCTGAACCCAGGCAGTCCAGCTCCACAGAGTCTGTAATAGTTTTTTGTACATTTTGGATAACAGTTTATTATCAGATGTGTCTTTTGCCAATACTTTCTCCCATCTGGCTTGTCTTCTCATCCTCTTGACATTGTCTCTCATAGAGTAAAAGTTTTGAATTTTAATGAAGTCCAGTTTATCAATTTTTTAATGGATCATGCCTTTGATGTTGTACCTAAAAGGTTATCTCAACACCCAAAATCTTACTTACACATTTACTCCCATGTTATCTTCAAAGAGTTTTATAGTTTTGTTTTACGTTTAAGATTCTGCTTAACTTTTGTGAAGGGTTGTAAAGTCTGTGTCTAGATTTACTTCTCACATGTAAATGTCCTGTTGTTTCAGCACTATTTGTTGAAAAGACTCTTCTTGGTTTAAGTGAATTGCCTTTGCTCGTTTTTGCCAACCACAATTACGCCGATCTATTTGAGGGTCTCTAATCTGTTCCATTGATCTATATTTGTCTGTCTTTTGGCAATACCATATAGTCTTGACCTCTGTACCTTCATAGGCTCATAAGTCTTGAAGATGGGTGGCATCAATCTTCCAAGTTTCTTCTTTTCCTCCAATGTTTTGTTGGCTATTGTTTTCTTCTTCAACATTCTGTGTTAAGTCTTTTTGCCTCTCCAGGTAAACTTTATAATTAATTTGTCAATATCCACAAAATAACTTGCAAGATTTTTATTAGGGATTAACAGAATCTATGGGACAAGTTGGAAAGAATTCATATCTGGAGAATACTGAATCTTCCAATATTTTGGCTCTAGAATCTATGTGTTTCTACCACTACATTTGATGCTCTTCCAATGGCTTTCAATAATACTTGAATTTTAGTTATTAATCCTGATACTAGCATCATCATTTCAGGAATATGAATTTTTAACAGGATTCCATTTGGTTTTTATGTAAGTACTTTGAGAAAGGTTAATCAGCACATTCAGAGATTTGGAAATTTAAGAATCGGTGCCAAAGAAATAGGTGAGGGAGACTACGAGCTACAAACTTACAGTTTCAAATCAATAAGTCATGGGTATGAAGTGTACAGTCTGGGGAATATAGGAAGGAAATAAAATCTATATCAGAGAGGTTAATCTCAAGGTCATGTGGATAGTACATAGGTGCACATACAGAGTTACACACCTAAACTTCACTCAAAATCCATTGCTCTGCTAGGTAACACGCAAGAGTACTAGGCTCAGCAGGAAAAGAAAATTAGCATATTCTCTGTCTTAAATCTCCTGGAAGATCCCCAGGAGAAGGGAATGGCAGCCCAGTCCAGTACTCTTGCCTGGAAAATCCCATGGACGGAGGAGCCTGGTGGGCTGCAGTCCATGGGGTCCTAAGAGTCGGACACGACTGAGCGACTTCACTTTCACTTTTCACTTTCATGCATCGGAGAAGGAAATGGCAACCCGCTCCAGTGTTCTTGCCTGGAGAATCCCAGGGATGGTGGAGCTTGATGGGCTGCCGTCTATGGGGTCGCACAGAATCGGACACAACTGCATCAACTTAGTAGCAGCAGCAGCTGTCTTAAATAGAGTCAGTCATGTCAGATAATGCTGATAAATTAATCTTTATCTCTGTCTTTCAGTTTCATTTTGAATACTCATTTCAGAGCTTTATTAATTCTGTAAAATATTACTAAAGTCATCCTCAAGTACTTCCAACTATTCCCAGACATATATCTATAGTTATCAGTGTTCAGAAATAGGCTAATTAAGATTTCTGAAAGTTCTATCCTTTATTAGCAAGTGTATGAATTCTCTATTTGAAAGGATCTTAACTTTCAACCCTCTGATCATGGCTAGATTCTTTGTATCAAGTGTGCTTTTCATACATTATCTATGTACAGAATATAAAGACAACAAAGGAAATTTAGACTGTGGCTTTAAGGGTGACTGCAGCTGTCAGTGATAAAATAAGTTATTTCCAGGGGAAATTTCCTTCAAATGGTGCTCTCTTGGGGAAATAACGATAATATTTCAGTGCATACACATTGGAAGTGCTCCTGCGGATAAATGTTTAATATTAGTCATAAGATAGCCCTTGTCATGGAAATGAAAATGTCAAAGTGTTAGTTGTCCAGTCGTGTCAGACTCTTTGCGATCCCTTGGAACTCACCAGGCTCCTCTGTCCATGAAATTCTCCAGGCAAGAATACTGGACTGGGCTGCCATTCCCTTCTCCTGGGGATCTTCCCCACCCAGGGACTGAACCTGGGTCTTCCACATTGCAGGCAGATTATTTATTGCCTGAGACACCAGGGAAGCTCAGAGGAAATGGTTAGCATAGGTGCCAGGCTCCTTATCAGAAAGTAATGATGAGAAATTGGAGGTCATAGGCACGGTGATGGGAATTCCAAGGCTTCCTTTATACATACTCTGAAGGATGACTCCTCCAAGGGCTGAGAGAAGGTGAGAAATCACGGGGAAAAAGCAAGAGGACTAGCAATAAACAAGGCAAATAAAGAGAGGACTTCACCTCAGTGATTCAATAAAAATACAGTCACATATTTTTGTAAGTGAGGCATAATATGTGGCAAAGACTTACAAAAATACTGGTTGCTAAAAAAAAGAAAGACAAGAATGCTTAAGTAACCGGTTTTTCAATATAGACTACATTTCTGCCACTATCTCCCAACCAAAAAAAAAAAAAATTCTGTTCAATATATCTGCTTATGCTTTGTTTAAACAATAATGAAAATTAGAATTATCTAAATTTAACCCCCTTAAAATTCAATTAGGAATGAAAAGCTTAATTAATCATATATAAATGCTGAGTGACACTAAACTTGTGGGAATAAAAGTTTAATTACACAAAAATTGTGAACACTCACCTTGTTTAGATAAAGGAATAAATAAATAGAAAATGAATTAAGGAGTTTACTTGTTGAGTAAAAGTAAAGGCAGCTTACTTGTTGAGTAAAAGAACTAGAATTTGAGGAAATTGTATAGGTTTCTCTTTATAACAATTTTATATTTCAATGTCTTGTCTTTCAGAACTGGGCTCAAGTGCTACAGTCTAAATGTATGATCAATGCCTCAGAAGGAAATAGTAAAGGTTATAGCCAGCTGAACTCTAATTTATAACCCTATATAATATGTGGGAAGGCTCACTGCATCAGTCAGGGTCCAATCAGGAAACAAAAAGCATACGATCATTGTAATAAAGTTAATGCACTGAATTATTAACTAGTAAAAAGGTAGTTAACTAAAAGAGTTAAACAAGGTATAGGTCAGTAGCACAGAAGTAGAATCTGTAGAACACAAATATTACCCATAGATCTTAAGGAGACTGAATGAGGCAAATACTTAAAAGTTTCAAAGAGCCCTTTACTATGACCAACACCAAGTCTAAGAGTCTGCATCTCTGTACAGGTTGTGCTCCCATAGGGACTCTACTGGGAACAAAGAGATTGTGAGAGGGTGTAGACCCCAGAGAGTGTGGGATACATCCAGTCCACTGGCCACCTAGAGGACAGGGGTCCATCAGACACTAAAGGCTACATCTTAACCACGAGATGAACACCACGAGGTTCCCCACATATTCATCTGTTAAGGGTTGATAGAAAACGGCACTTCAGAAAACAGAAACAAAGCCCCTCCCTCTTGTCCTGCCTTTGCTGTGTCCTACCAGACCTTTGAATTGCAGAACCTAACAACAAGTCACTCGCAAAAGAGGAGCATCTCTGAGGTCTACCTCTGGTAAGACAAGAAATAGCAAAGAAGAATGTGGGGAAGAGAGGCAATACAATGAATGACTGGCAAGCTGATACTTGCACCATCTTTAGTTACAGAAACTAATGCAGTAAAATCTGTGTAAGGTCATATGTTTATGCTTACTGTCACAAAACATAACTTCTTGATTCCTATTTTTAAATTTATTTACTCATTGTATCATTCTGACTATTCAGCAGAAAGTACATTGGTGGCGTTATTTACTAGCTTAACATTTTATTGAGGTGTAGATAAAGTACATCTTTAAATGTACAAATTAATACATTTTTACAAGTATATCAGTTCAGTCACTCAGTCGTGTCCGACTCTTTGCGACCCCATGAATCACAGCACGCCAGGCCTCCCTGTCCATCACCAACACCCAGAGCTCACTCAGACTGACGTCCATTGAGTCAGTGATGCCATCCAGCCATCTCATCCTCTGTCGTCCCCTTCTCCTCCTGCCCCCAATCCCTCCCAGCATCAGAGTCTTTTCCAATGAGTCAGCTCTTCGCATCAGGTGGCCAAAGTACTGGAGTTTCAGCTTTAGCATCATTCCTTCCAAAGAAATCCCAGGGCTGATCTCCTTCAGAATGGACTGGTTGGATCTCCTTGCAGTCCAAAGGACTCTCAAGAGTCTTCTCCAACACCACAGTTCAAAAGCATCAATTCTTCGGTGCTCAGCCTTCTTCACAGTCCAACTCTCACATCCATACACGACCACAGGAAAAACCATAGCCTTGACTATACGAACCTTTCTTAGCAAAATAATGTCTCTGCTTTTGAATATGCTATCTAGGTTGGTCATAACTTTCCTTCCAAGGAGTAAGCGTCTTTTAATTTCATGGCTGCACTCACCATCTGCAGTGATTTTGGAGCCCAAATAAAACTACAAGTCTATTGTCTATACAGTCCATGGAATTCTCCAGGCCAGAATACTGAAGTACGTAGCTTTCCCTTCTCCAGGGGACCTTCCCAACCCACGAATCAAACAAGGGTCTCCTGCATTGCAGGCAGATGCTTTACCAACTGAGCTATCAGGGAAGTCCAGTGATAAAGTACATAAACTTTAAATGTACAAACTGATAAATTTTTACAAGAATATACACTCATATAACTACAAGTCTATTATCACACTCAAGTCTATTACCAGCACCCTGGAAGGCTCATTCTGGCTGCCCCTCAAGAAATAATCATTTATATTTTAAAAGTTCCCTTAAAAATCTTTACTCTTTTTCTTATTACATGTTTAGTACAACTAATAGGAAGTACAAAGAAAAATAATGTAGCTTTCTGTAAAGGAGACTAAGCATGTAAGAAGTTACTTTAAGACCTACTTAATGTTATCATTCCATCTTTCTAAAGTAGTCAAAGCACTGTAGGATAATTATTGCACAACTCTTGTTTCTGTGTAAATTGATAAGTTATCAATTTCTTTCTCATTTTTTCCAGGGGAAAAGGGAATGACATATAAAGAATACATATAGCCTCAAATAATCCTCTGCCATTTTTCATAGAGACAGAGATGGAATTCAAGGTTTTTTAAACTTTCCTACAAATACAAAAAGTGAAAGTCACTCACTCATTGCCCAATTCTTTGCAACCACATGGAATGTAGCCTGTCAGGCTCCCTGGTCCATGGAATTCTATAGGCAAGAATACTGCAGTGGGTAGCCTGGTCCCTTCTCCAGGGGATTTTCCCAGCCCAGGGATCAAACCCAAGTCTGTTCCACTACAGGCAGATTCTTTATCATCTGAGCCACCTGGGAAGCCCAATAATACTGGAGTGGGTAGCCTATCCCTTCTCCAGAGGATCTTCCCAACTCAGGAACTGAACTGGGGTCTCCAGTATTTCAGGTGGATTCATTACTATCTTTACAATCTGAGCCCAATAATACTGTAGTGGGTAGCCTATCCCTTCTCCAGAGGATCTTCCCAACCCAGGAATCAAATCAGGGTCTCCTGTGTTGTAGGTGGATTCTTTACCAGCTGAGCTACCAGGGAAGGAAACTCTCTCTTTAATGTAAGAAAATTCTGCTGCTGCTGCTGCTGCTAAGTCGCTTCAGTCATGTTCGACTCTGTGGGACCCCATAGACGGCAGCCCACCAGGCTCCCCTGTCCCTGGGATTCTCCAGGCAAGAACACTGGAGTGGGTTGCCATTCCCTTCTCCAATGCATGAAAGTGAAAAGTGAAAGTGAAGTCGCTCAGTCGTGCCCGAATCTTAGCGACCCCGTGGACTGCAGCCCACCAGGCTCCTCCGTCCATGGGAATTTCCAGGCAAGAGTACTGGAGTGGGGTGCCATTGAAGAAAATTCTACATGTATGCAAAACAAACTAGTAAACCAGCAATAACAACAAACACTTAGCAATAATGTAGCTTATAAAGAAGTGATTTAAATGCATGTAAAAACAAAATTTTCAATATATAGTAAACTGTTTCTTCAAAAGTCATAGCATTTAACATTCAGCAAATGTGGAGTATACTTTTATTATGTCATTTTATTGCAAACAGTGAAAGGAAAGTAACACATTAAGTAGAAAAAGCAGGGTCTTAAAAAATATTTTAAGACAACATTAAGACTTTAGAACTGTTCAACTTTTCAGTTGAAATAAATTTAACCAATTAATTGCTCAGTAATCCAATAGACTAAAAAAATTTGATATTACTGGCTTTATCTTCTCAGTCTGTATGTCTACAGATTTAGATTTCTAAAACCCTATTTTAATATTTTGCATTATCATATAAAATTTAAAAATTGATTGTTTCATTGAAATTTGACACATTTAACTACATAGTTGTTTTTTTTTTTTTTCCAACTAGCTTTCCATCAGAAGTCAAAAGTCTTTGAACTTATGATTAAGCTTCATGGCCTGAAAGTGGTGAGTGTTTTTCCAGAAGGTTTCAGATTTTTTTAATGGCTGCCTTTACTGGATTTGATTCAAAATTTTCTAATGGGAAGCATACTTTAAACAACTTTGATTCCATGTTTTTAACATATTATTTTATTTTATTGCTCTTCCCTGAGAGCACTTACAATCAACATATTTCTAAACATTTTATATTTGGTTATATTTTGTTGGTTCTTTGTTTTCTGTTATAATGGACTTTCAAAGATTAAGCGAATTTGCAGATTTTCCAAACAAACACATCTGTACAGGACAGTGTGATATTAGAAAGTTCCTGAAATTAACTAATACAGTGTAAATGCTTTCTGCATTACCCATTTGCTACAACAGAAAGTGAGGGAAATTGCCAATGGGTTTGCTTCAGGGAGAAAACTACTGTTTTGAAATGAAATACAAAGTTTACTGCGTAGACCCTATTTTATTCTTAATCATGTTCAATTTGGGAGTATCCTCTTTCATTTATATACAAGGAAATGATGTCAGGAGATGATCTACTATTTTCAAAGGCAAAGGTTATCACACACAAAACAAACAACTTTTTCTAGTTTATCTGTTCCCTCCAAATTGTTTTACTGAATTAACACTCTTTACAGTGTCATTAAATGTCACATTTAAAGTGCTTAACAAAATAACACCGTGTGTAAAGTTTAGCTGCCTTTAGCCTGATGCTGCCTGTGCTACTCCTATTTCCTTCATCCTTGCTTGGCAAGGACATTTAGTCACACATACTCCCACACACATAGCTCAGTTATTCACTCTGATCTCCGGGGCTCTCCTTTCCATCCCCCGTCTATTTTGTATTATTATTCCAGGTTTCTTCCTCTTCCTTCCTTCCTCCCCACCCACTCAACCCAACTACCCACTGAAATCCTGAGTTCAATTCCTCAGTAGATTGCCCACATTAGCACTTTGCTCCATTTCCTTGTAGAAATACTTTTGCATGCCTCCTTCCTCCTTACAGACCACTAGCTCACCTTACCTCTACAATCATTCTTCAACCCCAGCTTATTCCAGTAAGAGATTTAGACAGCTCCGTGCTCCTCCATTTTCCTTTCCATAACAAAACCTTTCTTTGGAAAGTGCAGCCAAGAATCCACACAAGCAAACTCAGTGAACCAGTACAATATGAAGGTTTTATACCAGATGAGAAATTGTGCAAAGCTGTGGTCACACTCAAGTGCATTATGACTAGCGCCTTAGCTGATTGCATTTTCATTTGTAATATGGCAACACAGCCAAGAACTTGAATCAGGCTTACATGACAGCACGTTAGCTAGGATTCCGTGCTGTTACAAAGCTCTTCTGAATGACCCTAGATAATTGGGATGTGAAGTGATCCAATAGCCAGGACTTTCTAAAGGGTTTAACAAAAATACATTATATATAAGAAGTGTGAAATATGTACCTCTAGTAATTTCACATTTTTCAACAATGACTTCAGATTGTTTCCATTTAAAATGCAAAGTAAATTTTCATTGTTAATCTTTAGATACTGTAAATAAGTTATTCATTTAGTCATTCATTCAATAAATATTTACTGAATACCAACTAAGTGGCAAACACAGTTCAACGTAAGTTCAGTAGCAATAAAGCCTTGGTTTGGAACTTACCATGAGCCATACGATGGAACCAGTAGTAACCAAAGTCAACTCCCAAGAAAGTTAAATACCAAGTCCATGGAGAATCCCAAGGCAAACTAATGAGTCTGTAGTTCTCCCAGATATAAACATAACTAGTCAGCTCAATGCTCCTGGAAAACAACCTGGAAAGATAAAATCTATCAGTAATGATTATACTATATTTTAGAGGTTAACTTATGCTAAAACATTTTAGATTATATACAAAAGTGAATCTGTTCACATGTAAAAATAAGATCCTTTCCCTCTTTTTCTTGGTTTCTTGCTGTTCTATCTTGCTTTTGAAGAGGCTCAGTTCCCTTGGTATCCAAGTGATTCATACCATGTTTCCTTTTGTTTCACAGGCATCACGGATGCCAACTATTTCTCTGTTTCGTGGAACTTAGCAGGATGTTCTTTTTATGTGTCTCTTAAAAATACTTTTCACAGAACCCATATAACAAAATATGACAAAACTATGACTGTTTGCTGTGACTGTCATTTCTAAATCTTAATAAAGAACACGAGAAGGGTGCTTTTTAAAGGAAATGTAAAAAGTAGAAAATTATAAACAGCATGTTTTTAAAGAGGACTGAAAAATGCCTACTAAGTTAACATGTGTTAATCCAATAAAGTTTAAGTTGCTGCTGCCTAACTCCATCCTCTCTTCTCTACTCTGTCCTTCCTTTCACACACACACACACACATACACACACACATGCTTCAAGCTTTTTAGATATTTTTCTTAGCATCTCAAACTGGATCCTCATAGCACTCTGTATTCCTTGTAAAGAAATAGAGGAAAACAACAGAATGGGAAAAACTAGGGATCTCTTCAAGAAAATCAGAGATACCAAAGGAACATTTCATTCAAAGATGAGCTCAATAAAAGACAGAAATGGTATGGACCTAACAGAAGCAGAAGATATTAAGAAGAGATGGCAAGAATACACAGAAGAACTGTACAAAAAAGATCTTCATGACCCAGATAATCACGATGGTGTGATCACTCACCTAGAGCCAGACATCCTGGAATGTGAAGTCAAGTGGGCCTTAGAAAGTATCACTAGGAACAAAGCTAGTGGAGGTGATGGAATTCCAGTTGAGCTATTCCAAATCCTGAAAGATGATGCTGTGAAAGCGCTGCACTCAATATGCCAGCAAATTTGGAAAACTCAGCAGTGGCCACAGGACTGGAAAAGGTCAGTTTTCATTCCAATCCCAAAGAAAGGCAATGCCAAAGAATGCTCAAACTACCGCACAATTGCACTCATCTCACATGCTAGTAAAGTAATGCTCAAAATTCTCCAAGCCAGGCTTCAGCAATACGTGAACCGTGAACTTCCTGATGTTCAAGCTGCTTTTAGAAAAGGCAGAGGAACCAGAGATCAAATTGCCAACATCTGCTGGATCATTGAAAAAGCAAGAGAGTTCCAGAAAAACATCTATTTCTGCTTTATTGACTATGCCAAAGCCTTTGACTGTGTGGATCACAATAAACTGTAGAAAATTCTGAAAGAGATGGGAATACCAGATCACCTGATCTGCCTCTTGAGAAATTTGTATACAGGTCAGGAAGCAACAGTTAGAACTGGACATGAAACAACAGACTGGTTCCAAATAGGAAAAGGAGTTCGTCAAGGCTGTATATTGTCACCCTGTTTATTTAACTTATATGCAGACTACATCATGAGAAACACTGGACTGGAAGAAACACAAACTGGAATCAAGATTGCCGGGAGAAATATCAATAACCTCAGATATGCAGATGACACCACCCTGATGGCAGAAAGTGAAGAGGAACTCAAAAGCCTCTTGATGAAATTGAAAGAGGAGAGTGAAAAAGTTGGCTTAAAGCTCAACATTCAGAAAACGAAGATCATGGCATCCGGTCCCACCACTTCATGGGAAATAGATGGGGAAACAGTGGCAACAGTGGCAGACTTTATTTTTGGGGGGCTCCAAAATCACTGCAGATGGTGACTGCAGCCATGAAATTAAAAGACACTTACTACTTGGAAGGAAAGTTATGACCAACCTAGATAGCATATTCAAAAGCAGAGACATTACTTTGCCAACAAAGGTTCGTATAGTCAAGGCTATGGTTTTTCCTGTGGTCATGTATGGATGTGAGAGTTGGACTGTGAAGAAGGCTGAGCGCCAAAGAATTGATGCTTTTGAACTTTGGTGTTGGAGAAGACTCTTGAGAGCCCCTTGGACTGCAAGGAGATCCAACCAGTCCATTCTGAAGGAGATCAACCCTGGAATTTCTTTGGAAGGAATGATGCTAAAGCTGAAACTCCAGTGCTTTGGCCACCTCATGCGAAGAGCTGACTCATTGGAAAAAACTCTGATGCTGGGAGGGATTGGGGGCAGGAGGAGAAGGGAACAACAGAGGATGAGATGGCTGGATAGCATCACTGACTCGATGGACGTGAGTCTGGGTGAACTCCAGGAGTTGGTGATGGACAGGGAGTCCTGGAGTTATGGGATTCATGGGGTCGCAAAGAGTCGGACACGACTGAGCGACTGATCTGATCTGATCTGATTCCTTGTAGTAACAAACTGTTGATCTCAAAATATAAAAGAATATTTTTCCTAGAAGTAAACAATTGTTTTTAAAACTCATATAAAGTATCTCTTACCACTTGTTCAATCAAGCTTCTGCAAATTCTATTTCAAGAACTTTCAAAAATATACATAATATACTTCAATTTTATAAACAGGAGTATTTTTCCTTTTAAGTTTTCTGTGAGCAAATTTAAGATCAGACTCAAGCTAATCATTGCTTTTATCACTTTTATAGATAAGATTGAACTAACTTTTTCACTTATATTTATCATTCATATGTAAAATGAATGATACTACTGAATAAAAATTTATTTATAAACCATGAACTGAGGAAGTTCTTAAATATACTAATTTTAAATAAAAGTCAAAGAAGCAGATCTTTAGTTTTCTCTTTATATTCATTCTTTTACTAATATTTCCCTTTACACAGTCAGCCTCTATGAATGAACATGTTACTGGGTTTGCTGGAGACCCAGGTATTTACTTTTAATCTACTTTTGACTTTAATTATGATATGATTTTAACTGTGATTTATCGATAAGAACTTTAAAATAGCCCCATATTTTGAATTCTTCAAGTTATTATTTAATCAGTAACACAAAACACTAGTCCTCTTCCCAATGGCACTAATAAAATAATCAATAGAAATGACAAATGCCTATACTTTCAAAAAGGATTATGCATCATCAGATCTTAAAACTCAAATTTCAATTTAAGATTATTCTCAGTTTATAAATTGGTGGTCATACAGGTAGAGTAAGAAGAGACTAAAGAATAAGATGCAACACTCTAGATTGGGAGGTGGCAGTTTTTATAAACAAAGGAACTTACAGAGCTGGTTTGTTGGTGGCTATGGGAAACAAATCTCCATACTGTCCCTCCAGAATCTTGAGAGTTTCCAGAAAGGTCCTCACTGGGTTAATTCATTTATTCAGGCAAGATGGCCTCAACAACACCGTACTCTCTCAAGGATTCATCCTTGAAACAGCTGCCAATAGCATGGGATTGTGGGTGGAACTTACATTCCACAGACAGGGCAGAGTGCAGAAGAGAGGGGAAGGGTAAGAAAGGTTCAGCTTATACGTCAACCAGCGTCACCTCCTCTCCATGGCCTCCTCCAACAATTATATGATTGGAAAGAGCCATTTTGTCCTTAAAGACGAGTCCCTGACCCAATTGGACTGCCTACCCAGCACTCCTGTCACAACTCAGTCCAAGCCCTGGACACTCCAGAACTCCCCCTGTCAGGCGGCCTTCAACCTGCTTTCAGGACCTGCATGAGTCCCTTTCCTGGTCCAGACCTCCAGAGGGCCCACCTGTGGGTGTGGAAAAGTTTCACCATGACAAGGTAGATAAAAGTGGCTTTTTTGGACATGTAGACAGAGATGGGATGAGCAATCTGGGTGTCCACACATAGGTATGTGAGGTCCCTCATGGGACAGGATAGACAATGGGCCAGGGGCTCTCACCCTGCTCTGGAACTCCGAGGAATTCAAGAACTTGAGATTTGAAATGTGTCTTCCAGTTTGTCATCCAGGTTATTGATCAGGGTGAAAGTGTTAGTAGCTCACTGTGTCCAACTCTTTGTGACCCCATGGACTGTAGCCCCCCAGGCTCCTCTATCCATGAAACTCTGCAGGCAAGAATACTGGAGTGGGCCACCGTTCCATTCTCCAAGGGATCTTCCCAATCCAGGGATTGAACCCACAGTCTCCTCCATTGCAGGCAGACTCTTTACTGTCTGAACATGATGGGGGGTGGGTAGAACAAATTTTATTGTAAAGTAAGTTAGCTTGGTTGGTAACTCATATCTAGACTATGACTTCTGAACAATGTCATTCATTACTGACATCCGGACAAGATAATTCTCAGTTGTAGGGGTCTGTCTTGTGAAAACAATTACTCAAATTAGGAAACTTAACATTGTTCCCTAGGACTCAGTGGTAGAGGACTGACCAAATAAAATTCAAATTCTAGGTAAAAAATAGTGAATAATATGAATTTTAAAGGGTCTAACTTAAGTTTTCTCAGAGATTCTAAAGTTTGACACTGTTGCCTTTGGGGCCAGATAATTCTTTGTTGTGGGGGTTGGTCCTGTGCATTGTAGGCGGGTGAGCAGCATCCCCAGTCTCTACTGACTGGATACCAGCAACACAGCCCTCCACTTCTGGTGTGATAACAAACTGTCCAAATGTCTCCTAGGAGCAAAACTGTCCCAGTTGATAACCCTAAATACAAAAGACTGATCCAGAAAGAAAAATATTAAGACAGAAAATGCAACGGATTAAAATAAAAAAAAAAAAAGAAAATGCAACAGAAAGTTGAAATAATCTGCAGTCTTTTGACATTTGTTTTAGTACACAGTGTCAAAGTAGGTCAACTCATGAATTCATTCAATCTTTCAATGAATTTCCATTAAGAATCTACTGGGTGTCAGGCAGAGCACAAAAAAGGGAAGACACAGCAGTGAAGAGGGCAAATACAGCCACCTGCCTCATCCGTGTCCCACCAGCTCAGTATCTCTTTTCAAAGTTGCTGTCTTTCTTGTCAAGTTTTCCAATGACAGTTAAAAGAGGCTTTCAGATACCAAGATTTCAGTAAAAGAAACAGGGGATCCCTGGAAAACTTCCATTTGTAAAACAAAAAGAACCTGCCTGCAATTGAAATGTTTCTTTATTTCCTGTACAGGTGCCAGGTCTTGAGCAGGCACTCAATTTATTATTCTGTCAACTTACTTATTAGGGTTGACACAAATCGAGCTGAAATATGCCTGACATACTACAGTCAAGACTTTTTCTTTTTTTTTTTTTTCACACCTTAGCACAAAGCTAAACTTTTTCAAGGTGAAGAGGAAGAGAGGAGAAGCTGTGGGAATTAAATCCCCAGCTCTCTATCAGCAAGATGGATATGATCCTCTTCCATCATAAATGGGAAAAAACGGCCATGGAGTACCCACAACTAGAAACAATTCAGCAAGGGATACAGCTGGGAAATGATTATCAAGCTCTGCAAAGCTCTTGATTGCAGGAAATAGCACCTACATTTTCAAAAATATTCCCACCAGACCCAGAATTGTAAAGCTAAACCTTTTATTCTTTCTCTTCCCAATTCCACCATTCTCCCCTGCTTATGACTTTGCACGCTGGAATTCAAACAATTCTAACCTCTATTCTGAGGGAAGAGACATATGCAATTTGCATATGTAGCGAGCTTACTTTATCATACAGAGATGGAAATGAGGTAACACAGGGGCTTGGAATAACCAAATGCTAGAAGCACAAGCTGGAATCAAGATTGCTGGGAGAAATATCAATAACCTCAGATATGCAGATGACACCACCCTTATGGCAGAAAGTGAAGAGGAACTCAAAAGCCTCTTGATGAAAGTGAAAGTGGAGAGTGAAAAAGTTGGCTTAAAGCTCAACATTCAGAAAACAAAGATCATGGCATCTGGTCCTATCATTTCATGGGAAATAGAGGGGGTAACAGTGGAAACAGTGGCAGACTTTATTTTGGGGGGGCTCCAAAATCACTGCAGATGGTGATTGCAGCCATGAAATTAAAAGACGCTTACTCCTTGGAAGGAAAGTTATGACCAACCTAGATAGCATATTCAAAAACAGAGACATTACTTTGCCAACAAAGATTCGTATAGTCAAGGCTATGGTTTTTCCTGTGGTCATGTATGGATGTGAGAGTTGGACTGTGAAGAAAGCTGAGCACCGAAGAATTGATGCATTTGAAGTGTGGTGTTGGAGAAGACTCTTGAGAGCCCCTTGGACTGCAAGGAGATCCAACCAGTCCATTCTAAAGGAGATCAGTCCTGGATGTTCTTTGGAAGGAATGATGCTAAAGCAGAAACTCCAGTACTCTGACCAGCTCATGTGAAGAGCTGACTCATTGGAAAAGACTCTGATGCTGGGAGGGATTGGGGGCAGGAGGAGAAGGGGACGACAGAGGATGAGATGGCTGGATAGCATGACTGACTTGATGGACGTGAGTTTGAGTGAACTCCAGGAGTTGGTGATGGACAGGGATGCCTGGTGTGCTGCAACTCATGGGGTTGCAAAGAGTCGGACATGACTGAGCGACTGAACTGAACTGAGTGAGATCCTTTTCTCATGAAGTTTGAGTGCAAGAGCGAGAACATGATCTAAATAGGAGGCATTAGACAGCTCATCAACAGCCTGTATACCTAGAGGCTTTGCTCCCATTGTCCTATATTTTTTATAAATTCTTCCCAAATAGCTATTTCTCTTAGGCCTGCGGCCTATCTGTTGGCAAATGAAAGACAGCTAATTTTTAATGTGTTTTATTTAACATTTTCTGTTCACACTAGAAATTTGTCCAGTCAAACTGGTGGTTGCCAATGGGTCAGGGGTTGGGGGAGAGATGGAGCAGAAGGTTGAGGTTAGCAGAGAGAACTTTTTTTTTTTCTAATTTTATTTTATTTTTAATCTTTACATAATTGTATTAGTTTTGCCAAATATCAAAATGAATCCGCCACAGGTATACATGTGTTCCCCATCCCGAACCCTCCTCCCTCCTCCCTCCCCATACCAACCCTCTGGGCCGTCCAGTGCACCAGCCCCAAGCATCCAGCATCGTGCATCGAACCTGGACTGGCAACTCGTTTCCTACATGATATTTTACATGTTTCAATGCCATTCTCCCAAATCTTCCCACCATCTCCCTCTCCCACAGAGTCCATAAGACTGTTCTATACATCAGTGTCTCTTTTGCTGTCTCGTATACAGAGTTATTGTTACCATCTTTCTAAATTCCATATATATGTGTTAGTATACTGTATTTATGTTTTTCCTTCTGGCTTACTTCACTCTGTATAATAGGCTCCAGTTTCATCCACCTCATTAGAACTGATTCAAATGTATTCTTTTTAATGGCTGAGTAATACTCCATTGTGTATATGTACCACTGCTTTCTTATCCATTCATCTGCTGATGGACATCTAGGTTGCTTCCATGTCCTGGCTATTATAAACAGTGCTGCGATGAACATTGGGGTACACGTGTCTCTTTCCCTTCTGGTTTCCTCAGTGTGTATGCCCAGCAGTGGGATTGCTGGATCATAAGGCAGTTCTATTTCCAGTTTTTTAAGGAATCTCCACACTGTTCTCCATAGTGGCTGTACTAGGTTGCATGAACTTTTATATTGTTGTTTAGTCACTAAGTCGTGTCCCACTCTTTGCGACCACATGGACTATGGCTCACTAGGTTCCTCTGTCCATGAGATTTCCCAGGCAAAAATACTGGAGTGGGTTGACAATTCCTTCTCCAGGGAATCTTCCTGGACCAGGGATCAAACCTACGTCTCCTGCATTCGCAGGCAGATTCTTTACCACTGAGCCAACAGGGAAGCCCAAGCTTTTATATACAGAATGGATGATAATAAGGCCCTACTGTATAGCACAGAGAACTATATTCAATATCCTATGATAAACTATAATGGAAGAGAATATTTTAAAAAGAATTATATATGTATAGATATATTACTGAATCATCTTGCTGTGCAGCAATAATTAACATATTATAAATCAACTGTACCTCAATAAAAATATCTATCTTGTCAAAGTTTAGTGACTATAAAATCTGGTAAGATATCAAAATACTGTTCCAGTACTGATGCTGGATTTTTAAAAATATAATTTATTATGTTGAGATTTTCCAATAATCAGTAAGTGAGAATAAATATCATTTGGGGACTGAGAATTACAAAGCTAATTTTTTATCAAAATCATCTCAGTTTGAACATTCCCATCATCAAAGGTAGGGAAAGGTAACACTGGAGAGATTGTTTACCTTCTCATTATCTAATTTCAGATATGAGAATATTAGGCTGAACGGATCCTCAAATTATCTAGCTCTCAAATATTCGCACACTCTCATCATTAATCAAGCGACTGAAAACTGATGTAATGCTCTCACTGCAAACTGTAAACATTTCAAACCAACTTTCAGAGTCAGTAGAATTCTGTACCCAGTGTTCACAGACATCTGCCAACTTGTACTATTTCGTAACTATCATTAGGGCAATGTGTACTGTTTAATTTGGCCAGATGATACAAAACTGAAAAAAATAAATCAGGCATCTTTATTTCTAAAAATCTTGTCAGAGACTAAAAAATAAACCAATATTTAAATGAGATCACTCAAAATGCCCTTACAAGTTTCAGGAAGTTATAAATAAATAAATACGTATTTGAAATATATATGTATTTATATTGATTTTTTCCAAGAAATTAAATTATTTACTTCAAAATCTCTTATACCTGGCCCAGGAACTTGCGCTGTCTGCAAAGTTACTGCCCCTTTTGCTCCATCTAGTGGAATACTGATTTTTGCTTAGTAATAACAAAGTGTATAACAACAAGCTCTACCTTCTGCAGGCAGACAACATTTGTACTGCTGTTTCCTACCGTGAGATGACATTTACAAATCAATCGTTTAACTTAATTTCTTTTTTAAACAACCACAAAACCAGAGACTTCTGTGAAAGAACTAAATGTGCTACATTTTTTACTTTGCAACAAGTAAATTACTTCAAGTAATTCAGTAACTCTATTGAATAAGCACACAAACACAGACTTAATAAGCACAAGGAAGCTTCCTTCATTCAGGAAGGACAGTGTAAGAGCAATCTCTGAAGTTACATCATTAAGAAAAACAAAGTCTACTGATGAGGTTTCTAAGGTAAAAGTTAAGAGGACATGAGGCATTCTCTCTAGCAAAAATAACTAACATAGCCGCAGGTTTTTAAAATGTATTTTGTTTGCCTGGGATGGTCTTTTCATAATTTTCTCAGTTAATATGACTATATTAATATTCACAATAAAATGCCATTATTAATATTACATAAATGAATGTATCTCTTATTTAGGACAATGAATAAATATTTACTAAGTTTCATCACCCCAAATGGCAGACACTCATTTGTTAGAAGTCTGATGTTGCCAAAAACAGTATCAACTCTGCTACTAAAGTCTAGTATAAAAATGCAGTACACAATTTTCCTTTATTCTCTAGTCCTACCTCAAGGAGTCAAAAGAATCTCAAGGAAGTTTAACTTCCTTTTAAGTTTTGCTTTTTATTTATTAATTTTTTTGATGAAACTTTCTTGTCAGGAGTGGAAAATGCCATGGCAGCCATGGCCAATGAAACTGTAGATACATTTGGCACAACATCGCAGACATAGTTCCATAGTAAAATTGGCAATGACTCATAATGTATTAAAAGTAGAGTGTCCCCAACTCATTTGAAAATTTACCTACTTAAATTATACCTCCAAATATTGCAATTTGATTTATAATCTGCTGTTTCAACAGAATAAATGAACCCATTAAAAACAAACATACTGTAGATATTTATATCAGGAATAAAATTTCTCTGGGGAGGACGCAATTTATGGAAGCAGAAACACTGGAAGGAAGTAACAAATTGAAGTCCCAGTTTTTTAATGAAGGATTGGAAATTGAGTTCTGCTTCAACAAGCAAGGAAAAAAAAAAAAGATGTGATTATTTTTCACTCGTTAGCATTTCAGTAGCAGGATGTTTCACAAGTTTTAGCGAGATTTTAAAAAATTGATTTAGTCAATATTTCATTTTATTCTGTATAGTCATTTATGCAATTAACCAATAGAAAGGCATATTATCTGCAGATCATACACTGCATTTAACTACGATAAATACACATGCTTGTCTATAACTTCAGGACTAGATTCTTACTAAGAAGTCTGCCTACTGGATTCTAGAAGAGGAAAACAGATGCAAGCCTGCTCAGAATCTGGTTCTTAGGACAGATGGACATTTATTACACATTGCGGTCTGTCTGACAGGCTTGTAAACAAGATACAATCTTGTCTCTGTTGAATAATTTTCCTTACATAAAGATTTAAAAGATACACATAGATCTTTTCCATCAATATGGTAAGTATGCTACTGATCTTCAAGCTACTTTGACTTTTATGTTATAATGAAACTTAGATCCTCAAATAAACATTGTTTTTCCTCAAAGTTTGCACACAGCATTTCCATTACATGAATGGAAAAGTGGAAAAACATGTTCAGGGTTTCACTTTGATTTCCCCAACTATTTTTGTCAGAGGCCACATGCCTATTTGGAATTACTATCCAAACTATAATTCCTCACAAAGGGATTAACAAATAGTATACTACCATTTTTCTTGCAATTACGAATTTTAAGGACATGGCAAGCCCCTGTTGGTGGTGTAGAAAATGAAATTAGTCCCTCGGAGAGGGTATGATCAATGTCGTGATAATCTACCCTTCAGCTGTTAACGATTTGCACAAGGATTCCCCTTGATGCTGTGGTTTCAACTGAAATATTGTTCTAAGAGCTTCGGTCAAATCCCCCATCTCATCTTGTGCTGAAAGAGGATTGCGAAGAGTGGATCCTAAGGACCAGCTTTTCTTCTCTGCTTATGTCTGGCAATTTTTGTGATAGCAACAAAATAAATGAAAACATTGGGAAATTTCATTTCCAGATAATTCGCTTTGCTGAGATCTTTCAGACAAAAGCCTGTGAAAGATAAATTTGTAAAATGTACAAAGTTATCCGCATTTCGTAATTTAAAACTGTGAACAAAAAAAAGAAGTAAGGTGCTGTTCTCATTCAAAATACAACTATAAAAAATAGGCTCCAAATTCAAGTTCACAACCTTTTCCCTTTCTTTCAAAGGGCACCAGAGTTCACAGCTTGTGCTAGATTAAGGAGTGTTATGAGTAGTGGGATGTGAAGAAAAAGAACTCCAGGCTTATCCCTGAAGGGCTGGTTTGTTTTATTTTCTCTTTCTCTCTCCCCATTTCCCTTATATTTGGGGTTTTTTTTGTTTTTGTTTTTGTATTAGCAGAAATATTATTCCCTGGGTATCTTGTTAGAATTCTGTACCTTTTATTTTAATCACAGTGTTGAAGAGAAATAAGAGTACTGAGGATACAGTTTACATTTCTAGTTGTTACAATATAATAAGAGAACAATCTAATCTCACTTGTGACCAAAGTAAAACTTAAAACAGTGAAAGAAATACTGACGCATTCATCCGACTTGATGTCTCCCTGAGTTCTTTATAAATTCATTCCAGCTCAACAAAATATGTGATGCGTAATTGTTCCTGCAGGACACTTCTCAGTTATCAGGTTATTTTGACAATTCATCAATTGTTCCATTTCCATAAAACTATACACTTAAGTTTCTCAGAATAAACTATTATAACCGAGTATTTTTCAACAGTCAAATATACTTGTCCCTTGAGTATGCTGAATATATTTTTTGTTCACTTCTGTTTAAAGGGAGGCACGAAATAAAGGAAATTATGTATAATTGTAAATTCCCAATTAGAGTATTCTGGAAATTGAAAATAATTTGAGATATTATTCTCTGATTCTGACAGCAGCATGATACCATATGAGTAGTTTTTCAGAGAATCACTATTCTGATTATCATTACTATTATTTTATAACTATTAACCTATCTTTTTCATAGTAACATGTATGAAATAAATTTTACCTTTAGGTTTACTTTCTATCTAAATAATTTTATGCAATCATAGGAAATGATTTTACATTTTCTCAGCTATCTTTAAGTTCTTATTTTATTTTTAAAAAATCCACCTTGGTTTCCCACTGGGCGGTTCATGCAAACATTCCAAAGCAGTGAGCACTGGTCAGAAGTGAAACTCTTAAAACAGTAAAAGCAGCAATGGGTGGGAAGCAGGAATGAGAACATTCACCAGTAATACAAGGCACAGACTTCTGAGGGACTCTTCCCTCACCCTCTCCTCTTGGGAAAACTCTCATACACCGAAGAGCCCGCCATTCACTGGTACCTCCTCTAAACACATTATAATGTATTCTTTCTAAAAAGTAGCACAGCATTCATTATTTTGGGGTCCCCAGGTGGTACAGTGGTAAAGAATCTGCCTGCCAATGCAGGAGACGCAGGAGACAAGGGTTCAATCCCTGGGCCAGGAAGATCCTCTGGAAAAGGAAATGGGAACCCCGGTATTCTTGCTGGGAGAATGCCATGAACAGAGAAGACGGGTGGGTTATAGTCCATGAGGTCTCAAAGAGTCAGACACAACTGAGTGAGCACACTAATGCAGGAGACGCAAGAGACTTGGGTTCAATCCCTGGGTTGGGAAGACCTCCTGGAGGATGAGGAAATGCCAACCCACTCCAGTATGCATTGTTTAATCCCTTCATCCTCAGACTTCACCATCAACATAACACTATAGGAATGTGAGATTTAAAATAAATTCTGCCATATCTCTACAAATGACCCAATTTCATTCCTATACCTAGAGTCTATCATACAGAGCGAAGTAAGTCAGAAGGAGAAAAACAAATACCGTATATTAACAGATGAACGGAATCTAGAAAAATGGAACAGATAAACCTGGTCCCAGGGCACAGTCATAGAGACACAGACACAGAGAATGGACATGTATACATGGAAGGGAAGGGGAGGGTGGGAGGAACTGGGAGATTAGGACTGACATATATGCAGTAACATCTATAAAATAGATAGCCAATGGGAGCCTACTGTATTGCACAGGGAGCTCAGCTTTGTGCTCTGTGATGACCTAGAGCAGTGGGATGAGGGCGAGGGAGGCTCAAGAGCGAGGAGATATCTGTATACATATAGCTGATTCACTTCATTGTACAGCAGAAATTAGCATTGTAAACCATACTCCATTAAAACACACATAAACAATTATTTTGTACATCATTATAGGCATAGGAGTTAAAACTATGAAGAAAGAATACTTCTTTTTCTCAAGTTACAGGCAACCTAGCAGGAAGGGCCGGTGGTGGGGGCGGGGGGTGGGGGGCAAACAGGTGAGCTTAATAAATTCTACTATGGTGTAGGCACAATACTCCACAGTGATTTCAGCCCGTAGTGAAGCGATGCCTAAAGTAGGGCTGGAAAACAGACAAGACTTGCTGAAGAGTATGACTCTTCATGAGAAGTCTATATTGAGACTGAAGAAATTAATGGGAGCTGGCCACTTGGATGACCACATGAGACATCTGGGTGATGGCAAATATGGAGCAAATGGCTATTGCAATGGGGGAAGAAGAATCAAAGGACCAGAAGGCAGGCTGGATAGACAGAGGCCTCCATAGATTAGGGAAGAAATTATCCTCAGGCCATAAGGAACCTATGAGGGAGTTTCCACCAGATTCACGTTATGGAAATATTTGGCTGCAAGTGAAATAGGACTGCTGCTGCTGCTGCTAAGTCGCTTCAGTCGTGTCCGACTCTGTGCGGCCCCATAGACGGCAGCCCACCAGGGTCCTCCGTCCCTGGGATTCTCCAGGCGAGAACACTGCAGTGGGAAATAGGACTAGAGACAGAGATACCATTTAGGAGACCACGGTAGACATCTAGAGCTTTGTGTGACATTGATTAGGGAGATTGCTACTGCAGGTGAATTTGCCTGAGGCAAAATTAATTTCCCAGTAGATAACTAGGACAAAACGCAGGCCTGGGACTAGGCTAAAACATGCAATTGCCTTGGGCACAAAATTTAAGGAGGCACCAATAAATTCAGTAATCACAATAAATAATACTTAGAGCAGTATTTTCAGTAACAGATGTAAAACATCCATGATGAACAAAACATCGAACATTTAAACAATGACCGTAACTGAGTTCTTTGGGGATGTGTGTAAAAACAGACCAATTCCCCACACAATGGGTTTCTTCTTCATCTTACCTGGAGAATTTAAGTTTATTCACTCACCGCAGCTAACCAGCTAACTCACCTCGGAAGCCGAGACATAATGCCGGCTGACAAAGAGGCTAAGGCATCATCCAAGCCGCCTGATGGCTTCCCTTTGCGAATCCAGCTGACAACCAGCTCAAGCAGCATCAAGGAAATGAAAAATGGAGTTGCCTGGAAAGGAAATCGCAGAAGAGAGATGCTATTGTGCTTGGTATGAAATTCTTCCAAGTTTCCTGATTAGTCATTCCCGATGTGGGAGGCCCAGAGTGACAGTTCATAGCAGAAAAGGTACGAACCTATCCTCGGGGGTTACTTCCTCCCAACAGGCAAAGAAATCTGTTTATTTCAGACACACACTAACAAGGTACTCCAAGTCTATCATCTGATTTGGATACAAAATATAACCATAGAGGCTTCCCTGGCAGCTCAGTGGTGGAGAATCCGTCTGCCAATGCGGGAGACATGGGTTCGATCCCTGGTCCAGGAAGTGTCCACATGCTGCAAGGCAACTAGGCCTATGTGCCACAACTATTGAGCCTGTGTTCAAGAGCCCAGGAGCCGCAACTACTGAGCCCAGTTGCCACAACTACTGAAGCCCATGCGCCCTGTAACCCCCCAGCAAAAGAAGTCACTGCAATGAGAAGCCTTCACACCACAGCTAGAGAGTAGCCCCTACTTGCAACAATGAGAGAAAAGCCTGTGCAACAAGGAAAACCCAGCACAGCCAAAATAAATAAATATATTTTTAAAAGAAAGAAATATAACCATAGATATAACCACAATAATTCTGCCAAGAAAATACAAAAGATTAGGCAGGACATGTTTCAAGGTCTAAAAAATACTTTTTAAAATAAGGGCAATAATCAGAAATCTATCAATACACTACAAAGATAAGGTCCACTTTAAATCACTTTCCTTAAAGATGTGCATGATATTTTTCATATTAGAATGACAGGAATCACAAAATTGAAATTGTAGGAATACACACTACTATATCGGAGAAGGCAATGGCACCCCACTCCAGTACTCTTGCCTGGAAAATCCCATGGGCAGAGAAGCCCGGTAGGCTGCAGTCCATGGGGTCGCCAAGAGTCAGACACAACTGAGCGACTTCACTTTCACTTTTCACTTTCATGCATTGGAGAAGGAAATGGCAGCCACTCCAGTGTTCTTGCCTGGAGAATCCCAGGGACAGGGGAGCCTGGTGGGCTGCCGTCTATGGGGTCGCACTGAGTCGGACACGACTGAAGTGACTTAGGAGCAGCAGCAGCAGCACACTACTATATATAAAATATACAGCTAATAAGGACCTACTGTATAGCATATGGAGAATTCTTCTCAGTACTGTGTAAGATCTATATGGGAAAAGAATCTTTAAAAGAATGGATATGTATATGTATAACGGATACACTTTGTGGTACAGCAGAAACTAATCAACACTGTAAATCAATTATACTCTAATAAAATGTTGAAAAAAATTGAAACTGTAGGAACAAAAAATTTTGCTTCTGAGTATTTCAGAGAATGAGATCATTTTAAACATTTTAGACATCATTCAAGTTTTATTCATTCAGTTTTTTCTTATAGAAAAAAATCATCTATAATTGATGACAAATATCAGGCTAGGTTTGATGTCATAATATAAAATAATAATGATTTATAAAGATGTGAGTACCACATTCTTTCCTTAAAAAATCAGAAAGGGGTAATATAAAATCCTGAAAAAATTAAGGCATTCTCTCATTTGAAAGTTGATCATGAGTACTGAAATTTTCTAAACCCAAAGCCTAAGAACATATTTTCTGATGTCATTTTCTTTTCTATTTCTGGTCTGAACTAGTAAGTGTTTTAGGAACAACTCTGACAGGGTGGGGAACTTCAGTATTCAAGTTCTAATTCTGGATATTTCCACTTCCAATCGTGGCCAGTAACCAGAAGTGAAAAGTGCCTCTGAACACTTAAGAGTTTCAAAGAAAACTTGGTTTAAGTTCAAACTTAGGAAATCAGGGTTGAATTCTCAGCTGTGTATCCATTCTGCAGAACCACCCTGCTTAAAGCAACAACAACAACAACAAAACAGGAAATCATTTCCTGGGAGGAGGTAGACAAGTTTTCCTTTAGAAACAAAATTGTTAACAAAGTTTACTGATACCACATAACCATTGGATACTGAGCTTCTAACAGCTAAATTTGTAATGCCACTGTGTCCCAGAAAACTTTTTAAAGTTTTATCAGATTCTGGAGTGACATTTCAGGGAAGAGAAAATTTAACAGGAAGAGATGGTTATGGATATTGTACAGAAATTCAATTCAAGTGGAAATTCTACTTTTCCCTCATGCTTTGTTTTGAAACTGTTTTTATTAGAATTATTTGAAGAATGGACATGAATGAAACCCCACACTGTGTTTAAGTTACTTCTTATTAAGAGAAAAGCAAGAGCAGCCTCTTCCCAGAGAGCCTCACCTTCCGTACATAATCAGGCACCTCTTCCAGGGTTTGGAATGACGTTTCACTGGGCTTCATCACATAAAACATCATGCGAATCCCCTGGGAAACCGAAACATCCTGTTGGGCTTCTGGGTTCTTCATCTCTGCCCTTGTCTGACTCCCAGCTGGAGAGTATTTGTGCTTCAGTGGTTGAAGCCAGAGGCTGAACACAGAGAACGAGCTGTGCTGCACGGATCAAGCCCTCTGTCAGAGAGAGACCCGTGAGGAACAAAGCCCCACGGAGCAGAGCCAACAGCAGAGTCTGTGTGCAGACGGGGTGTGACGAGACAGGAAAGAACAAGGATCAATCAGGAACGAGTTCAGAGTTCAGAGGGCGCTGACCCAGAAGCCGCCCACGGTCAGGAGGGGAAGAGGAGGAAGGGCTTCTGCCCAGATCACAGATAAACAATAGAGTTTAGCTGCAGGTGGAGTAATTTATCACTAAAAAAAGAGAAATAAACAAAAAACCCACATGATACCTCCTTGAAGAGAAGGAACAAAGTGATGGCAAGTGAAAGTTCGTTCTGAAAAAGTAGGTGGAAATTCAAGATGCAAATCACATGAGGAAAATATTATACCTGTTTTTCTCTCCCTTTGGACATTCACATTGGCCTCAGGTTTGTAGTCTCCCAAGAGTGTCACATTTTCTGAGAAACAAGGTGTTCTGATCTCAGGTAATAAGACTAACCTCAAAAGCCAATAAGCACCAAATATATCTTACTGGTGTCTGCCTATGTATTCCTGCATCTGTATCATGTTCACATCTGAATGTTTGCAAACCAATTTAAGGGCATGCCGACTATTCACATCTGTATTCTTCTTAGTGCTAATGGGGATTTGGATTGAAGCAGCAGTTAAGGTGTTGCTGAGAGACCTTATCTCTGTTTTCCAGGAGGAGCATGGGTTGTTTGTGCCACTTAGGTAGGCTAAAAGGCACTTAACTGACTGCATCACCAATGAGTAAGTGAAGCTTTCCAAATCAGTCAAAGGCTATGGACATCCTTTGATTCCCACCTCATCTTTCAAAAATGTTTATGTAGATGTAATTAGGTTATTGACACATGACTGTCCTCAGAGAAATAAACAGACACTATAGATAAGCAACAAATAAATTGCTACCCAGAGACACTATTAACATTTTGATGTATGTATAATTAGTTCCACTATCATATGACATGCTTATTACTAAAAATCACTACACTATGCAAGTCTGTACAATAAAAAACCATGGGGCTAATGAGAAAAATGGGATTACAATGCAATACTCAAAACTTCTTAATGGTCAACAAGGAGAAAAAAATCAGAACCTAATAAAAATGGTAGCACACTTTTTATACATGTATGTATTGACTTAAAATATATAACATGAAAGCTGCAAGTTAAATTTTATTTGGGGCAAAATGAGGACAATAGCCCAGGACACAGCATTTCAGATAGCTCTAAGAAGCTTCTCCAAAGAGGTAGGGGGAAAGGTCAGTATATATGTGATTTTGATGAGGGCGACTACATGCAATCAAGCATATATTTTTTGCAGAAAGTTTCTGCTACTTTTGAGAAGCTCGCTGCTAGTCACAAGGAACAGATGTAATCAAGGAGTTTAGTGTTTTTCTAGTTTGAGAATATACAAGAATTGGGCTTCTAAAAATATCTCACTATCTGAAGACCTGTTCTGCCAGTTTTCCCAGAGCACAGAGTGCCTCATTTCTGCTCTCCACCTTGAACTCCTTTCAGGGGGTGATGAAAATCATCCGCTGCAGCAGCACATTATTTAATCCTTACAGAGGTACATGCCAAGTGCCAGTTTGTAGCTGGGCACATGTTATATGATGAAGAAATGCATAAAAACTACAATATGGTATTTCATCTTGAAAAAGATCTGACCTGACCTTTGTTTGTGGAAGCTAGTCTTGGAAGACTTGTCCATTGTACTACAGAGTATGAAGGAGGCTTATCTGAAACCATATAGCAAGCTGTAAAACCAGGGATCTGGATACAATGGCTCACAACACTGAGTCAGACTTGTGGACAGTGGCAGATGTTTAAGGCACATGCATTAAACATGTGTGCATTTTGTGTCTCCCTAAGCTTTTCTGTTCTTCCATATATTCTTGCCACCTGTTTTTAATCTCTTCTGCCTCTGTTAGGTCCTTACCATTTCTGTCCTTTATCACGCCCATCCTTGCTTGAAATGTTCCCTTGATATCTGTGGTAAGAATACACATTGGAACTATACCAAAAAGATCTTACTGACCTGGATAACCGTGATGGTGTAGTCACCCACCTAGAACCAGACATCCTGGAGTGGAGTGTGAAGTCAAGTAACGTTTCTTATGATTCTTATGAAGCATTACTACAAACAAAGCTAGTGGAGGTGACAGAATTCCAGCTGAGCTATTTAAAATCCTCAAAGATGATGCTGTGAAATTGCTGCACTCAATATGTCAGCAGATTTGGAAAACTCAGCAGTAGCCACAGGACTGGAAAAGATCAATTTTCATTCCAATCCCAAAGAAGGGCAATGCCAAACAATGTTCAGCCTATCAGATAATTGTGCTCATTTCACATGCTTGCAAGGTAATGCTCAAAATTCTCCAAGCCAGGCTTCAAAAAGTCATGAACCAAGAACTTCCAGATGTTCAAGCTGGATTTATAAAAGGCAGAGGAACCAGAGATCAAATTGCCAGCATCCACTGGAATATATAAAAAGCAAGGGAATTCCAGAAAAACATCTACTTCTACTTCATTGACTACACTAAAGCCTTTGATTGTGTGGATCACAACAAACTGTGGAATATTCTTAAAGAGATGGGAATACCAAACCACCTTACCTGTCTCTTGAGAAACCTGTAGGCGGGTCAAGAAGCAATAATTATAACCTTACATGGAACAACAGACTGGTTCAAAATTGGGAAAGAAGTATGTCAAGGCCGTATTTTGTCATTCTGTTTCTTAACTTATATGCAGATGATATCATGTAAAATGTCATGTTGGATCAATCAGAAGCTTGAATCAAGCTGGGAAAAACATCAATAACCTCATATATGCAGATAATACCATTCTAATGGCAGACAGTGAAGAGGAACTAAAGAGCCTCTTGATTAGGGTGAAAGAGGAGAGTGAAAAACTGTCTTAAAACTCAACATTCAAAAACCTAAGATCATGGCATCCAGTCCCATCACTTCGTGGCAAATAGGTAGGGAAAAAGTTGGAAAGAGTGACAGATTTTATTTTCTTAGGCCCCAAAATCACTGTAGGCCATGACTATGGTCATGAAATGAAAGGACACTTGCTCTTTGGAAGGAAAGCTATGACAAATGTAGACAGCATATTAAAAACCAAAGACATCACTTTGATGACAAAGGTCCATATAGTCAAAGCTATGATTTTTTTTCAGTATTCATGTATGGATGTGATATTTAGACTGTAAAGAGGACCAGTGCTGATGAACTGATGCTTTTGAATGATGGTGCTGGAGAAAACTCTTGCGAGTCCCTTGGACAGCAAGGAGATCAATCCAGTAGATGCTAAAGGAACCAGCCCTAAATATGCATCAGAAGGCACTGGAAGGACTGATGCTGAAGCGGAAACTCCAGTACTTTGGCACATGATGCAAAGAGCCAACTCATTGGAAAAGGCCCTGATGTTGGGAAGTATTGAGGCCAGGAGGAGAAGGAGATGACAGAAGATGAAATCTTTGGATGGCATCACCAATTCAAAGGATATGAGTTTGAGCCAGCTCCAGAAGATAGTGAAGGGCAGGGAAGTCTGTTCCAGTCCATGGGGTCACAAAGAGTCGGACACAACTTAGCAATTCAACAACAATAATAACAAGCCTTTTGGTTCAGTTAGGTACTACCTTTAGCATTCACCTGGAACTCTCCCGGACAAAATCACAGACACACACATAGAAGGCATGTTCAAAGTATTCCATAATATATTAATCCTTTTGGAGCAAATTTGCACTTTCAAAATATTGCAGAACTGCCTGTACTTTCAGGGGGATTCCCATTACAAATGAACACATACAGAAATATATGTTTAATAAAAGTGATCATATTAGACACAATGCTTTATTACCTGCTTTAAGAATGTTTTGAAATTACAAATGTTATGCATCATGGGAAAAATCCAAGCACTTAGGTATATAAAGTGAAAAGACTTTTAAAAATAAATGAATAAAGTCAAAAGTAGGTGCAGCCCTTCCCCTCAAAAGATTCACATACATGCCTCCCTTCTACTTCACACTAATAACCTATCCTGATAGGCATTTTGTCATACCTGTTTTTCCCTACAAAGGTTAAATATTATCACATTATCATTTAATATTTAAACATACACATTGTTTTGTTTAAAAAAAACTGTTCATACTAAACAAAGGTGTAGGTAAAGTATTTTTAAATTAAAAAAAATGATACAGTAACTTTCCTTCTTGGAGTCAGCAACTTATCAGTAACATTCTTCCACTCAGTATATGTTAATATAGCTTTTTTTTTTTTTAACTAGCTGCACAGTTGTATGCACATTCCAAGCAGGCAATCAAAATAATTTAATGCATTTAAAGTAGAGAATTTTAATGCAAATAATTAATTACAGAGATAATGAAAGAAGTAAAAAAAGCCAAATGGGAATAAAGAGAATCTAAAGATTAATATCAATAGGAAACCACTCCTCCAAGCCCTTCTCCAGGGGATCTTCCCAACCCAGGGATTGAATCCAGGTTTCCCACATTGCAGGTAGATTCTTTACTGACTGAACCACCAGGGAAGCTCAAGAAACCACTAGCACTCAAACTATAGGCACAAAAAGAGGAGGTCAGGTGAATAGAGCTTGAGGACTGTGGTCACCCAGGGGAAAAGCACCATGATGGGCCTGTCAGGTAAGAGCAGAGAGGGAACAAAAATAGGTTCTGTGGCTTCTCAGTTCTTCCTGCAAACCAACATTTCAGCAGTACTTCCCGTTAACCTAAAGGAGCCCAAAGCCAGGTGAGGAAGGATCCTAGGAAAACAAGTCTGCAGGAGTGGCCCTGGAGAGCACAGAAGAGAAGGAGAAGGGGAGGACTGGATCTAAGGAAAAAGTCAACCAAGGATTAGCATACCATTGCAACTTAACTGTTTCTCCATCGTCGTGAAGTTATGTGTAGTCTTGCGGTTAGGCCAATAAATTTAATGCAGCAACGAACATCACAGTATAAATACCTTGAACATTTGTGCACATTTTTGAATTAAGTAGATTTCTAGCAGTGGAATTATGTTGTTGAAGGCTTTATAAAATTTATATCTTGCTAGCCACTGCCAAATTCACTGCCAAAACTGCATTTCCCTCTTGCTTAACACTGGCTACTATCAATCTTTTACAGTTTTCAGCCAATTGATTGGTGAAAAATGACATCTTGTTTTAATTTGCATTTCCCCAGGAACGTGGAAAATCTTTTCAATACATTAGCCATTTGTTTTCCTTTGTGTGTGCTTTATTTTTTAATATATGTTGCACATGATTTTATTATATTGTCTTTCTGTATTGATTTATAGGCTATGTCTATTCTATATATGTGTATATGTCTCTCATATATGTGGCAAATGTTCTTTCAGTTTTTATGTTTATTTTAACTTTGCTATAACTATGCTGTCAAATAGCAATTGCAACTTTCTCTGTGCTATTATCTTATCTTTTATTACCTCTGCTTTTGGGTCCTGCTCATATTTTTTTTTTAACTAGAATTCTATAAAAATGATCATTTACATTTCAGGTGCTATTTTTTTAGTTAACTGGAATTTGGTTTTGTATATGTCATGAAGTTTTTGTTATTTCATGTTATATCCTCCCTAACTGCCTTTGGTGGATCCCAGTTCTTCCCATACCAAGAATTAGAGTCAATATTTTTCATATATTTGTCTGCTTAGCAGGACTCTTTTCAGGCTCTCTACTCAGTTCCACTGATCTATCTATTCTCACACCGGTACCCAGCTCTCTTAATTATTGCATTATCATAATAAATTCTGGTAACCGGTAGAACAATTGCTCATTTTTGAATTTTGTTTTTCAGAAACTTAAAATGACTTTTTTCACATTTGCTCTTGTGACCCTATTAAGACAAAACTTGACAGAATTCTATCAGTATTTTAACTGGAACCTCATTGCACCCGATTGATTTAGAAGGACTTACATCACAGGAACTCGGTCAGCTTGCCTGGAACAAGTGAACCTATCTACTACAATCATTTGAACTTAGCTCACTATTTAAATGATGCCAATGCTCACTGCCAATCTTTGTATTCCTTATTTCTCCATTCTTATTTTTTTGTACTGGCTTAGATTCAAAAGTTATCTTTCTTTTTTTTCCGAAGTTTACACATATGATTGTATGTTTTACTAAATATATTTTCTTACCTATATATGTGAGGAATAATACAGCTAAATATAAATCTCTAATTCAAAATTTTGGTCCCCTCTGAAAATTCAACAGAGGTAGGAACTTTCACTGCAAATCTGTTAGGTAGAGCAAAGGCATGAAGAACAAACGATGTTAACACTTTACCTGAACCAAAAAGAGGAAGTGCAAGATATCTCCAGGTGCCTTTCTGTCCAAATATCTTGGTCAGAACTTCCTAGTCAATGGGGCCCTGCTGACAGTCCCTTCTTTAATCCAATTAAAGTGAAAATGGTTGGAGAGTGCCTGATATGAGTAACAAATGTCTCATGAGAACGCAAGGCATGAAAACATGCTGCTCTTTTGTGCCCACATTTGCCACTTGCAAATAACTCAGTACAAAAAGACATCAGAAACTTTCTGTCAAGAAAAAAAAAAAAGTCATTTAAAGGACTTCTCTCGTGATCCAGTGGCTAAGACTCTGTAATCTCACTGCAGAGGTGGCCAGGTTCAATCACTCATCAGAAAACTAGATCACACATGCTGTAACTGAGAGTTCTCATGCCACAACTAAAGATTCTGCACGCCGCAACTAAGACTTTGTACAGCCAAAATAAATAAATGAATCAAAAGTCATTTTTAAAACTGATTAGGAACCTCTCATGATATTGTCCATTGATAATGCCCATTCAGTTCAGTTCAGTTCAGTCTCTCAGTCGTGTCCAACTCTTTGCAATCCCATGAACCGCAGCACGCCATGCCTCCCTGTCCATCACCAACTCCCAGAGTCCACCTAAACCCATGTCCATCAAGTCGGTGATGCCATCCAACCATCTCATCCTCTGTTGTCTCCTTCTCTTGCTTTAATTCTTTCCCAGCATCAGGGTCTTTTCCAGTGAGTCAGTTCTTCGCATCAGGTGGCCAAAGTATTGGAGTTTCAGCTTCAGCATCAGTCCTTCCAATGAACACCCAGGACTGATCTCCTTTAGGATGGACTGGTTGGATCTCCTTGCAATCCAAGGTACTCTCAAGAGTCTTCTCCAACACCATACTTCAAATGTATCAATTCTTTGGCACTCAGCTTTCTTCTCAGTCCAACTATCACATCCGTACATGACCACTGGAAAAACCATAGGTTTGACTAGATGGACCTTTGTTGGCAAAGTAATATCTCTGCTTTTGAATATGCTATCTAGGTTGGTCATAACCTTCCTTCCAAGGAATAAGCGTCTTTTAATTTCATGGCTGCAATCACCATCTGCAGTGATTTTGGAGCCCAGAAAAATAAAGTCTGACACTGTTTCCCCATCTATTTCCCATGAAGTGATGGGACCAGATGCCATGATCTTCGTTTTCTGAATGTTGAGCTTTAAGCCAACTTTTTCACTCTCCACTTTCACTTTCATCAAGAGGCTTTTGAGTTCCTCTTCACTTTCTCCCATAAGGGTGGTGTCATCTGCATATCTGAGGTTATTAATATTTCTCCTGGCAATCTTGATTCCAGCTTGTGCTTCCTCCAGCCCAGCATTTCTCCTGATGTACTCTGCATATAAGTTAAATAAGCAGGATGACAATATGCAGCCTTGACGTACTCCTTTTCCTATTTGGAACCAGTTTGTTGTTCCATGTCCAGTTCTAACTGTTGCTTCCTGACCATGCATACAGAAATTACAGTAACTTGTGCAGGGAAAGTATAATATAAATAATTGTCAGCTATGATGGGGAACTGGAGTAATGATGGAGTGACCAATAAAATTGGAAGGAACTCTAAAGATTATAGGAAGAGCAGATGAAAGGAGCAGCCACTACCTCTAGGACTGGACTAAGGGACTTGCTGGAAATTGTGTACAAAGATGGGACTGCAGCGTGATTCACTAGCTTGGACCCAGTTGGAGGCAATAAGAATCTCCTCACCCCCTTCCCTGTCCTTGGGATATATATAACTTCTGCACACCCTTCCCAAAGCCAGAGTCATTTTCAAGGACACAGTCTTGAGAGAGCAATGTGTTGTTGGTACATCTGGACTGACTAATGACTGAACCAATTAAAGACCTCATAAAAACTTTAAAAGACTCTGGCGTATGGGTGCAGAGATCTACTTGCTCTGTGGCTGCTGAAAACAAGCCTTGTATGAAAGTTTTCTTGCCTGTTGAACCTGCCACCTCCCAATCTGGAATGGTCTCTCTCTTTGGTCTCCTCTTGCCCTTCATGTATAGGGAACAGTTTCAGATTTCATCCAGGAAGCTTCCAAGGTTTCAAACCACACATCTGCCCTCTTGGATGATGAAGAAAGCTCTTTACCAGGAGTACTTCACCAAGGCACTTCCCTACAAAACCTCCTGAGTGAGTAAAGCTGCTGTTTGCCAAGCATTGCAGGAATTGGGCACTGGAGAATCCTCCTCTCCCCACCCAGTGCTGTGGGGCACTGCCAACTGAGTACAGGGCACTTTCCTTCAAAATAATGGTCCAGGGCCTACCCCCCAGCAAAGCCTAACATCATGTTGGATAGTACAGGGCTCAGATTCATTTTCACAGATCAGACAGTGTGGTATCAATTTTGAAAGACAAGAAGCAATACATTTATAACTAACATAATAAATTTATAACCTAACACTTTTTAGTAATTATAAAATGTTTTCTTCATCATAACCTCTTATGCATGTTGTACTTAGTCTCAATGTTCTTGAAATTATAAATCATGTAAAAATAATTTCCTAGGTGCTCACTGAATGAGAAGATTGGAGAGTTTCTATGTGTAGTTCTGTATTTTCTTTTAGTATGGAACATGTCAGATTAATGTGAAGTTTGAGTACAACTTTTTTCCCCCTAGTAATTTCTGGTTCTTGGATGCTCATAGAATATTTATATGCCCTCGAAATCAAATCATTTTGGTGTGTTGTTTCTTTGGTTGGAATATTTTAAAGTGGCAAGCCTCCCTAAACCTTAGATTCTAATCTTCCTTTCCTTTAAGGAAACTTTGTTACTATATTGTTGTCTATTATTTATGCTCCACTTCTCTTTTTACACTTCTTCACAAATGTGATTCACCTGCTTTGCAGATCCCATTTGTCTTTCACATTCACATATTGTACCTGACCATTTTCATCTGTTTTCTGATGCTCTCTGATTTGCTCAAGCTTATGCTTTAGGTTTATTTTTCTTCAGTGTTTCTTTTTTCCTTCTGGTTCTACTTTAAATTCTACAATAACATTATTTGTTTTCTTAAATCCTTTCCTGAACTCTCTTAGTACTACTATTTCTTATCATGCTAAGTGGCTTCTGACTCTGTGCGACCCCATAGACAGCAGCCCACCAGGCTCCCCCGTCCCTGGGATTCTCCAGGCAAGAACACTGGAGTGGGTTGCCATTTCCTTCTCCAAGGCATGAAAGTGAAAAGTGAAAGTGAAGTCACTCAGTCGTGTCCAACTCTTAGTGATCCCATGGACCGCAGCCTACCAGGCTCCTCTGTCCATGGGATTTTCCAAGCGAGAGTACTGGAGTGGGGTGCCATCGCCTTCTCCAATTTCTTATCATATAATCTCTTTTTTCTTCAAACTGATTTCCTATTTAATTTCTTCAATTGCATAAAACAGTCCTGTCTAAAATTCTTCTTATTTCCTGGGGCTGGTAATACTCAGGATGCTTAAACAGATGCCCTCCATCTACTTTTGTCAATCTCATTCCCTGGCCTCAACCTCAATTTATTTATCCTTGAATCCATATAGGTCTTTGGGGGCTTCCCCCTTCTCCCACCCCCCGCAAAACACACACACATACACGTGAAGGACTATATCTTCAGGTCTACTGTCACTTTGGAGTTTAGTTTTATCTTATCAATTCAACCTGACTGGGTGGAGGAGGAGCTCTGAACATGACTAGTCTGTACCAGTCTCTTCCTGGTTTTTCAGCCAGTTGGAACTGTTGTAGTGTTAGCCAGCTTTCTTGAATCTTCTCTTTGACCTATTTTACTCATACAAAAAGACCATTTAAGATATCCTTCTTATAATTTCTCTTTCTTGAGACTGGAGTGTCCATGGCCCATCACGGAGGGCTTCGTTTCCAGTCAACTAACCTTGTCCTTTGGTTTTAGGACAACTAGGGAAAATGAGAATTTGTTTATGGAACAGGTTCTCAGCCTTTGGGCTTTCTCTTCGGAGAGAAATTCTGTACTCCCCTCCAACCTGGGTGATAGCGTCCTCCTCTGCTGTCTTTGGCAACAAAAGCCAAAATGACTCCAACTCAACCAAGTCAGTCTTAGCCATAGTTCTCACCACCAGTCCTAACCACATGTAGATTACATGTGGTAATCCCCCCCACTGCTGTGGAGGGATCAAACTCTGCTTTTGCAAACCTGGCTTGGAGAAGTAGCTCATTGTGTAGTCTTCTTTCTATTAAGCATTAAGAATCACACATACAGTTGAGCTTCAAGGTGGCTGCAAGAAAGGTGACCCTCATTTTTTTTCTTTTTTCTTGGTGCTACCACAATTTTATCCCTCTGAATAAGGGGATATTTAGCTTGCCATTTACTCTAGAACTCATGAAGTCCTTTCTCTCTTATATTAACTTGCTAAAACTGTCTTAACAAAATGTCATAGACATGCTGACTTAAAACTCTATTTTCTCACAGTTCTGGAGGCTGGAAGTCCAAGATCCAAGTGCTGGCAGGTGTGGTATCTTCCCATGCCTCTCTCTTTGGCCTTTGACTGCTGTCTTTTCACCCTGTCCTCATATGACCTTTCCTTTGTGTACATATATACTTGTTGCCTCTCCTATTTTTGTAAAGCCACCAGGCCTATCAGATTAGGGCTCCACCCATAGGATATCATTTAATCATAGTTACTGATGTAAAGACCCTATCTCTAAATACAGTCATACTGGGGAGGAGGGAAGATTTCAACATATGAATTTGGTGGAGTCATCACTCATAACACCTCTTCATACATCCTTTTTACTCATTTGAGTGAAATTTCTGGGGATTAGACTGGAAACCTGCTCTAATATCACCATCTTTAAAAGTTCATTTTTCTAAGATGATAAAAACAATGTATGTTTGCTGTGAAAATATAGAAAATGGCAGAACATGAGAAAAAAAAGTAAACCAGTATAATCCCACCAATCAGTTTAGAGCCTTGTCAATATTTTAACATACATTTTACGTTTAAGGTATTTTTCAGGGACATTATTTTACATAGATGAGTTCACACGATGTATAAATTTAGGTCCATCTTTAGAAGTTACATGATGAATTACAAAGTCTCTAAATGGAAGATGTCTTGCTCTTCGAATCACTACTGAGAGGAGAACTATTCATCAATCAGAGCATTATGTAAGGAAAATTTATACTTACAATGTGCTTAAAAAAGCTTTGTTATTATTTGAGGCTGCTGCTAAGTCGCTTCAGTCGTGTCCGACTCTGTGCGACCCCATAGACGGTGGCCCACCAGGCTCCCCTTCCCTGGGACTCTCCAGGCAAGAACACTGGAGTGGGTTGCCATTTCCCTCTCCAATGCATGAAAGGGAAAAGTGAAAGTGAAGTCGCTCAGTTGTGTCCGACTCTCCGCGACCCCATGGTCTGTAGCCTACCAGGCTCCTCCGTGCATGGGATTCTCCAGGCAAGAGTACTGGAGTGGGGTGCCATTGCCTTCTCCATATTTGAGGCTGCTGCTGCTGCTAAGTCACTTCAGTCGTGTCCGACTCTGTGTGACCCCAAAGACGGCAGCCCACTAGGCTCCACCATCCCTGGGATTCTTCAGGCAAGAACACTGGAGTGGGTTGCCATTTCCTTCTCCAGTGCCCGAAAGGGAAAAGTGAAAGTGAAGTCGCTCAGTTGTGTCCGACTCTTAGCGACCCCATGGATTGCAGCCTACCAAGCTCCTCCCCATCCATGGGGTTTTCCAGGCAAGAGTACTGGAATGGAGTGCCATTGCCTTCTCCAATATTTGAGGCTAATGGTGGCCTAATATAGCAAAGGCATTGGAGGGTTTTGATCAGAAGAATCACATAATCTATAATAGGTATTTTAAAACCATCAATCTGGTTTCTATGTGAAGGATGGACTTTAGAAGAGGAGAATGAAAGCAAGGGAGTGTTCAGAAGTCACTGATCCTGTAGAGGCACTACACGTGGGTGACTTCCACTAGGAAGGCTTCAGTGGAAGTAGTGAGGACTGGAAAGATTCTGGATACATTTTGATGATAAAGCTAACAAGGTTTACTAACAGAAAGGATAAAGGAAGAGGCATAGTTTCAAAAATTTGGTTTAAGCAGATGAAAGAAGGCTGAGTGCCGAAGAACTGAGGCTTTCAAATTGCGATGCTGAAGAAGGCTCTTGAGCGTTCCTTGGACGCAAGATCAAACCAGTCAATCCCAAAGGAAATCAACCCTGAATATTCACTGGAAGGACTGATGCTGAAGCTGAAACTCCAATACTTTAGCTATCTGATATAAAGAACAGACTCATTGGAAAAGACCCTGATGCTGAGAAAGATTGAGGGCAAGAGGAGAAGGGGACAACAGACGATGAGATGATTGGATGGCATCATTGACTCAATGGACATGAGTCTGAGCAAACTCCAGGAGATAATGAAAGACAGTGAAGCCTGGTGTGCTTCTGTCTGTAGAGTGTCAAAAAGTCCAACATGACAGTGACTGAACAACAGCAAGAATGGAGTGGCTACTGACTATGATAGACAAACTGGGGGATTTGGCTTTACATATGATATGATCGCTATAGATATCTCAGTGGAGAAAGTTGTAGCAGCTGGATATATATATCTGCAGTTCAAAGCTCAAAATAGGGGAATTAGTTATGAATAGAAAGAAAAAACACCAGCAAGAGCAGAATAGTTACAAACCAAACGTAAGAATGATTTCCATATACAGATTCTACAATCATGTTCATATGCATGAACAATGTTCATTTTTATTTGAAAATCATGCCTAGCAGATTTCTTTTGTATAATACATTTATTTTATTTCTAATACAGAAAACTTAAAATATTATAATTGGCATATTATTATGAATAATCTCATTATGGAAGTAATCAAAAAGCTATAACTTATTCCTATATTATTAGTAATCATATACTTTTAATAGTAAGAAACTGCCAAACTGTTTTCCCAAGTGTTTAGCATTCTCACCAGTATGAGAGTTCCAGTCGCTCTGCATGCTTTATAGTGCTTGGTATATCCAGGATTATTTTTATTTTTCATTCTCTTTCTTGGATCTGTATGGCTGCATAATTTGTATAGACTATGTAAGTTGTCCTAATACAAAGTTTATTATCTTCATTCATATTTTATTCCTATATATTTGGAAAATATTTTTTTAGACTATAGCTATATGTTGCCCAATTTTCAATATTGTTTCTAAGAGTCTTTGAGGGCATCTCTGGTGGCTTAGATGGTAAAGAACCTGCCTGACAATGCAGGTAGACATAAGAGACGTGGGTCAATCCCTGGGTCAGGAATATCCCCTGGAGCAGGGAATGGCAACCCACCCCAGTATTCCTGCTTGGAGAATTTCATGGACAGAGAAGTCTGGCAGGCTATGGTCCATGGGGTCGCAAAGATTGGAACACAACTGAAGCGACTTAGCATGCATGCACAAGAGTCTTTGAATCCTTTTGTATTAAAATGGCACCGTATGAAACTTAGATCAACCTCTTTATTTTCTTAGATCAGATTTTATTACTTTTGGCCAAAGTCCTTTCCACGACTTAGAAGGCAAAGATCAGGTAGAACATGATCTTTAAAGAAATTTATGGCATGCACTTGAGTTCAGAGCATAAAAAACAAATAGTATTTCAGGAGTTATTTCTTTAAAATCCCATCAAGCTAATACATCTCATTGTTATTTTAACAGTAGTCAGTGCCAAAAGAGCAACTCAAATTCTGCACTCATATCAGTGTCTGAATGCATGTAACTCGTTCTTTATAGGATTGATTTTCAGTCAATGTTGGAATTAATCCAAATGCACAATACAGAATAAAAGAATGCGGAAGATCTCAAGAGTATTTCTTGAAATAGCTCAGGAGAGTCTCTACAAAGAGAAGGCTTTTTTTTGGGGGGGTGTGGATTAAGTTTGGGAAACAAAGTATTATATATATGTACTACTTAAAGGTTAATTTTGTATGTAGTAAATATTTTAAAACTTCCAACAAAACCAGCAACAAAGAAATTTATTTTAATTTGTTCAACTTGCAGTTTCTCAATTGTAATTCCCTAGAGAATGACTGTTAATCTAACACTTTCAAACACATCTGGGAATGTGTATGACAGTGCATGGTTTGGGAACTGCTGTCTTCCTTAGGGTGTCTTTGGGGCTGTTACTCTTGCAGGGTAAGAATGGCCACCCATCTTTGGTAATAGTAATTAATGCTCCCTGATTTGAGGCAAAAATCATGATAAAAGATGTATATTTCTGAAAATAAGTAAAAAGGCGACTTTAGTGTTCTACACTACCTACAAAAGTGTGTTTCTCATAACAGAGATCAGACAGAGTCCTTTACCTAAATATCCATCACAGGAATTGCTGCATGCTGATGAGAGGAGCTATGAACCTTCTCTTATGAAACAGAGTTGAAGCAATTCATCAAAACATAAATCCAGTTCTTATCATTCTCTATGACATACGGTTAAGAATTTCTCTCTAGTTTCAGCACCACGAAATAATGTATTTCTCCTGAACAGCATTTGCATTATTTAACTTTATGGATGTTATCCATCACCTACCTAACCATGTTTCCCACTTCAGATGGTTTAATATGTAGCTTAGTGCCAAATTCACAATAGAAATCCAGCAAGTGTGTAGAATCCAAGTGGGGGCATACAAAACCCACCCCTGGATCCACACTGATTCTGCCTACATTTTTCTTGCTTCGTTTTTATGACCTGTTTCACTTGTGTTTTATTAAGCTTTATTGAGTGTACTGGTGTAAGACGTTTTCATTCATTCTTGTCATGAAGTAAATAATTGTTTAATGATAATAGATTATTTAATGAGTGAAACAGATATTCTCTCATTAGATGGTGCCGCCATTTTGACAGGCATTCTCGGGAGGCAACTGTAAATTATTATTGTCCACACAAACGCACAGATTACAATTAAGAAGACCCAGAATCGAATGGGATGCAGATAATGCCAATGGAAAAAACTGACATCTTAGGACACCAATTTACGATCCAAGCAAACGGATATATTTTTCATTTACTTTTAATTTTTACTTCAAGCAGCATCTCCCAAAATAAAGAGATCACTACTTTTTGAATCATAGTTGACTTTGACTTCAGACTTTTTCTTGGGAGAAAGGGATTAAACCTAGTCAATATTTTGTATAAAGAACTGTGCTTCTCTAAACTTCAAATATCTAACTGTGATGTCTGTAACTTCATTTGAGAGTAGAGCAAATAAAGATTTACACGAGCATCAGAAAACACAATTCTCAGTCACACCTGCCTCTGCGCTACTTCCCCATGCCCTCCTTCTCCAGGAAGTTCAGAAATCTTACTTGGGGTCAGGGTTCCTAGTTGGAAAAGGACAGGTCCCTGTTGCTCATGTACCCTGCATGTAAAACTCTGCCCTTAAGGCTGCATGACACCCCAATACTACCGGAACTTGTTTGCTTCATAATTAATCACTGTGCTGTGTTGTTGCCATCAGCTGGTCAAGAATTCTTCTGTGCCAGCTGAAATCAGAGATTTCTCAAAGATAATTTCTCTTCATTTTTGCTGCCCCCTCTGGAACACTCCTGCACATCACTGTTACCTGCCCTGCTCAAAGGAATACATTTTATGCCTCATGATCTGCTTGCTCCTTTCTTTATTCACTCGTGAAAGAAACTCTGGAGTTATAGGGCCTATTTAAGTAAAAGAAGATACCTCACACAAATGTATCTGAAGCCACATACCTTCTCCACCTTTCCCACTCCCTCAGAACTACATCAAAACTTAAAACTCTCCCTCTTCAAAAGACTCCGTTAAGAAAAATAACAGCATAACCCCAGTCTGGGAAAAATGTTTAAAAATCCTATATTTAATGTGAGGCCTGGATCCAGAATAAACAAATAACCAAGTAACTCGAAAAGTCAAAACTCAAAAGCAAGCTAACTAAAAAAAAAAAAAAAAAAAATGGGCGAGAGATTTGAAGAGTCACTTCCCCAGACATCTTTCAAATGGCAAATCAGTACTTAAATAATGGTCAATATCATCAGTCATCAGAGAAATGAAAATTAAAACCATTAACACCAATTAATATCAGTGAAATCTGTAAGACTGGTGACAGCAAGCGTTTGTGAGCATATAGAAGAATTGATGCTTTCATATACTACTGGTGTGTATAGAACATGGAACAAATAACTATGGAAGGCTGCTTGGTAGATTCTTTAAAAATTCAACATAGATTTACCTTATGATCTACCCAATTAACTCTTAAAAATGTAATGGGAAAAAAAGGAAACCATATATCCATGCATATTTGTACATGCAGTCATAGCTTATGAATGTTGGTATTTATAACACAAAAAACACATTAATCCATAGGCTCATTATATAGCCCACAGGATGTTCCCATTTCCACAGTGGCTTTCTGGGGATTATTCAGTTATTTCGTCAAATTTCACTACACAGCATATATCTGGGGATTTACCTTGATGCTCCCATTTTTCTTGCTTCCCATGCCTAGTTTACTTGCTATCAAGTTTGACCAGCAAATCAGTGTAGGATCACAACCAACCAGTGGGCTGTGAAATCAATATGGTGGGATGTGAGTAGAATTAAAAAAAATAATAAAACTGAACCAAAAAATGATAATAAAACTATTTCAAAATGTCAGCATTCCTGACCAGTGATAAAATCAAGCATCATTTCATAACATTTTGTTTCAGTCACATACACACCACTCACAGACACACACATCTCACAAGTTGAACATTGATTTCTATTTAAGTAGCCTATCCTGGGTCTTCCCAACCCAGGAATCGAACTGGGGTCTCCTGCATTGCAGGCAGATTCCTTACCAGCTGAGCTACCGTGGAAGCCCTCTATTTAAGTATAAATTGCAATAAAAAATTGAAGACCACTGCTCCAGTTCTGACTCTTTCCATTTCTCCCCAGCAAGCTTTGCATCCACTGCTCGCACAGCAAGTAGAAGAATCTTCCTAGCATGCTAATCGTAGCAGTTCTTTTTCCACCTTAAAATTTTATATCCCATTTCCTTGCTTTTCGATCATAATGAGCACACATCCCCATGCCCACCTTACCTAGATTTGAGTGGAGAACGTGAACAGATCCCAGCAATAACCTCCCTGTGTCTCATCCCTTTCGCTTTACTCCTTGAGGTCCTTATGTCAGTATTTCAAACACACCTCAGCCTTCCTGAGCTTATTTTTGCCTCAATCTGGAATACTTTGCCCAGCCTCCTAAAATCACTGGATCCTTCTCATCCTTCACAAATAGTGTAAATATGCCCTTCTTCAACTAGTCTTCTTTGAGTATACACTGACTCCTGGATATCCCTACTTCGATATATAGACATATTTAGAACTTGAGATGTTAATATTGAGCTCATGATTGTTTTGCCCCACTCTCCCCGTATATCACTATTGTCAAGGCTGCTTATCTTTCCTGTATGCTATGTCTGTGAATGTTGCCACATTTTAAGTGTAGATGTTTCTCTACAGATCCATTCTGAGTCCTCCCAATCTCACAACCATCTTACCTCCAGGTTGTGTCAATTCTGCTTCTCCTGGCATTGGCCAGGTAGATGTCTGTTCTCAACCACAGAGCTCAATATGTCAGCTTTTCATGCATAACCAAAACAGGGACAGCAATAGAGAGACTGGGAGGCAGGCACAGAGAGACAGAAAGAGGGAGATACAGAGAGAGACAGAAAGACAATGTTTGAGGCACACAACTTCCCAGGATTTTCCAACTTGATAGGTATTATTATTATACTATGACCTGGTTTGCAAAAAGCCATGCCTATCTCTAGGACTGTACAATGCCCTATGCTGTGTACCCATGGCTTGGGTAGTAGGTTAAGAACCTAGATAATGCCTGCTTTAGGTAGAGGCCTCTAAGCCCAACAGCAAACGGGGCACACCTGGCAAGTTCCAGCTCCATGCTAGCTCCAACCTGCAGCAGAGTCTCCTCCAACTAGGCAGCAATAAGGGCTTTTCCTTTTTAAAAGTCCTTTAATACATTATTTGGGCTAGTCTTTTTTTCTTGTGTTATCATTATCTCTTTCAATATTCTTTCAAGATAAACGTTCGACAGTTTTGTCTAAACCCTCTGCCAGGTTAAATATATTTTTTGTTAAATTTACTTGTAATATTCCTAGAAAAAAATTATCAACTTTTTTTAGAAGTTTCATAAGAAAGTATATTTGCTAGTTTACATACTTAACATTTCACCTATGATACACTGAATATTCCTCAAAGAATCTTCAGATGTGTAGTGTCTCTTTGATAATTCAACATATCTTGAGATAAACTGACAAACATCTGCACCTCTTCTGTACAGACAGTAAGGTTGCTCACCTCTATTAAAATTTTAAATGACAACCCAAGTAGTGATACAATATTTATTCCTGTTGCACACATATCATTTGGTATTCCTATGCTGCTGCTGCTGCTGCTGCTGCTAAGTTGCTTCAGTCGTGTCTGACTCTGTGCGACCCCCATAGACGGCAGCCCACCAGGCTCCCCTGTCCCTGGGATTCTCCAGGCAAGAACACTGGAGTGGGTTGCCATTTCCTTCTCCAATGCATGAAAGTGAAAAGTGAAAGTGAAGTCGCTCAGTTGTGTCCGACTCTTAGCAACCTCATGGACTGCAGCCTAACAGGCTCCTCCATCCATGGGGTTTTCCAAGCAAGAGTACTGGAGTGGGTTGCCATCGCCTTCTCCAATTCCTATGCTAACTGATATCAAAAGAACGAACACTGAAATGTCTTAAAAGATAAAGAATCTCATCTTCATCTTAAACAGCATTATGGAGTTCAATGCTGAGTTCATCACCAAATATTTTTTAAGAGTTCTCTTTATTCATTCAAGAACTTTCTTCAGTTATAAAGCATTTTATAAATTAAAATTTTATTATTTATATTCATTTGTATATGTTAAATATTTAATGATGTTTAATTTTGTTGTTTTTCTAAGACTGCCATCTATAGAGAAATGCAAATCAAAACCACTATGAGATACCATTTCACACCAGTCAGAATGGCCGCGATCCAAAAGTCTACAAATAATAAGTGCTGGAGAGGGTGTGGAGAAAAGGGAACCCTCTTACACTGTTGGTGGGAATGCAAACTAGTACAGCCACTATGGAGAACAGTGTGGAGATTCCTTAAAAAACTGGAAATAGAACTGCCTTATGATCCAGCAATCCCACTGCTGGGCATACACACTGAGGAAACCAGAAGGGAAAGAGACACGTGTACCCCAATGTTCATCGCAGCACTGTTTATAATAGCCAGGACATGGAAGCAACCTAGATGTCCATCAGCAGATGAATGGATAAGAAAGCTGTGGTACATATACACAATGGAGTATTACTCAGCCATTAAAAAGAATACATTTGAATCAGTTCTAATGAGGTGGATGAAACTGGAGCCTATTATACAGAGTGAAGTAAGCCAGAAGGAAAAACAGAAATACAGTATACTAACGCATATATATGGAATTTAGAAAGATGGTAACAATAACCTGGTGTACGAGACAGCAAAAGAGACACTGATGTATAGAACAGTCTTATGGACTCTGTGGGAGAGGGAGAGGGTGGGAAGATTTGGGAGAGTGACATTGAAACATGTAGAATATCATGTAAGAAACGAGTTGCCAGTCCAGGTTCGACGCGCGATACTGGATGCTTGGGGCTGGTGCACTGGGACGACCCAGAGGGATGGTGTGGGGAGGGAGGAGGGAGGAGGGAGGAGGGTTCAGGATGGGGAACACAGGTATGCCTGTGGCGGATTCATTTTGATATTTGGCAAAACTAATACAATTATGTAAAGTTTAAAAATAAAATAAAATTAAAAAAAAAAAAAAAGAAAGTATTCCTGAGTATGCAGTCATGTTTCTTCTTTAAATAGTTGTATTTTTAAAAATAATTTCATTTTATTTATTTATTTATTTTTGGCTGTGCTCGGTCTTTGTTCCTGCCTGGGCTTTTCTCTAGTTGCAGCAGGTAGGGGCTACTCCTCATTGTGGTGCGTGGGCTTCTCATTGCAGAGGCTTCTACTGTTACAGAGCACAGGGCATGTGAGCTTCAGCAGTTCTGGCATATGGGCTCAGTAATTGCAGCCCGAGCTCTAGAACTCAGGCGCAAGAGTTGTGGGGTACAAGCTTAGTTGCTCTGAAGCATGTGGAATCTTCCCAGACCAGGGATCAAACCCATGTCACCTATATTAGGAGGCAAGTCTTCACCACTGAGCCACCAGGGAAGCCCTAGTTGTATCATTTTTAAGTGCAATTAATTTAAAAACATCTGATATGCTGTACAACACAGGGAGCTCAAACTGGTGCTCTGTGACAACCTAGAGGGGTGGAATGGGGTGGGAGGTGGGAGGGAGGTTCAACAGGAAGGGGACATATGTATACTTATGACTGATTCATAATGATATATGGATAGAAACCAACACAATATTGTAAAGCAATTATCCTCCAATTAAAAATAAAGAAATTTGAAAAATAAGGATCAAAAAAGAAGCATTTAATAAATGACTGGGCTGGGAGAATTTTCACATTTGACACTCACATGACTAAGGTTGAACTAATATTGTATTACACTGTTTAATCCTTAACTTCTGATGTCTATATTTTTATTCCATTTTACAAATGAGAAAACTGGGGTTCCAAAAGAGTACTTAAATTATTCAAGGTCATATTTATAATTTCAAAAGCAACCAAAGTAGAAGAGAACTATGATGAAGGTAAATACAACACTTTTTTGACCATCAGAAAATTAACACCAGTGATATTAATTTTGTTTATTAATAAAAATTAAAAATTAATTTTATGCTTAGCTTTTATGTTTCACATTCCTACAACCTCCAGGAATGAAAGGTGCAAAGATAAAGAGCCTAACTTTGAAGAGCTTGCAGTTTTGTTATTGACAACCACTGGAGCCCACCCTGAGGATACAATGTTCTCAGTGCCTTAGCAGGAAGAACTGGAAAGGGGGCAACAAAAAGGAGGCAGAAAATAGTCACATTGACCCTCCTGGGTGGTGAAAACGGAAATATTGATGCCTGATTCCAACAACAACCATAATTTAAAAAGCAGTATAAATTAAAAAGTTAAAAAAAAAAAAACCTTGGAATTTCTCCACCTACTAACTTCAGAATGCCTCACATTAAAACCATTTAGTTATGGAAATATCTAGAAGATGTAATGAAATCCATCAAACTTGAGTGGGATCAGAAATGTAGCCCACCTGGAAAGCAAGTGGTGTTCTCACTTCTCCAGGTTATTTCTAACCAATGCACACTTCAAAGCAGAGAATTCCCAGATGCTTCCTACTTGAGTTTCTGAATCCTGGACCTCAACTAAACACAACTCGTGAAGTGCAAGTTGGAGAGAAGCTACAGACAGAACAACGTGAAATAAGCAGCCACTTATTAGATTTGCAATCCTATTCAGAACTGAGCCTATGCAATTTACTTTTGTCATGTAACCTTATCATGGAATATTAAGCTAACAAAAAAAGAGAACATCCTTGAAAAGTGACTCATACTGTTTTTCCAACTATTTGCAGACTATCAAAATTGGCAGTGGTCTATTTTTAGAGATTTATAGGACATTTACTATTAGTCTGGCTACTAAGGGTAGTATGGACTCAGTACAGAGAACGCTAAATCAAAAGCTTCATTTTTAGCCAGCATCTATAGGTTAGGGGTACGTGCATTATACTTAAAATTTTATGTATGTGGCACTGACATATTTACCAGAAAATGGAATATGCACGGTTTAGACCTTCATGACTAAGCCAGGTTGCCTGGGGAAGCTTCAAAGGCGATGCTAAATCAAGGCCTGTTTGAATCTTACTCCCTAACAGGCTACATGATAAAATTCAGGCAGCCAGATTCCTGGAGGTTGTAAGAATGTGAAATATAACAGCTACTATCCCTGGTATCAATTTCCTGCAAGCTTTTTTAGGGGAAATTTGGGCCCTGAGATGGGCTTTCCATGTAGCTCAGCTGGTAAAGCATCTGCCTGCAATGCAGGAGACCCTGGTTCCACTCCTGGGTGGGGAAGATCTGCTGGAGAAGGGATAGGCTACCCACTCCGGTATTGGGCTTCCCTGGTAGCTCAGCTGGTAAAGGATCTGCATACAATGTGGGAGACCTGGGTTCAGTCCCTGGATTGGGAAGATACCCTGGAGAAGGGAACGGCTACCCACTTCAGTATTCTGGCTTGGAGAATTCCATGAACTGTATAGTCCATGGGGTCACAAAGAGTCAGACACAACTGAACAACTTTCACTTTTACTTGGGCCCTCGAAGTCCATAGCATGCCTTTTGCAGAGCTGTAGCATCCTTCAGGAAAGAGCTGTGGAGAATCGGCCAGTAGTTAATCAGAGATGAAACAGACATTGCCATTATTATTCTGGAAGACTGTTCAAGGATCAGACATAAAGACCTTTCCTTGAAAGCAAATAGGAGCAGACTAATTTAGAAAACAAAAGTCATAATGCTGAGCTGTCACACAGAGTTGACAGGTACCACACCTGGGCATGACATGAATTCCCAGGCTCTGGGCTTGGCCGGAGCCTTTGGTACATTTCTAACCATTTAGCGATTCTAATGCAACTCTGAAAAAGCTGCTTAGAGTTTCTGATGCTTTGCTTCCTCTATTTCTCAACTAAAATCATTTTATTTCAATGGTATTTATTTCTTCAGTGACTCTTCACCGAGGCTCTTCTACTTGCCTGGCAGTCTATAAGGAGGCACCCCCAAGTGGCTCAGGGACAAAGAATTGCCTGCCAATGCAGGAGACAGGAGATGCAGTTTCCATCCCTGGGTTAGGAAGATCCCCTAGAGGAGGAAATGACAATCCACTCCAGTATTCTTGCTTGGGAAATCCCATGGACAGAGGAGCCTGGCGGGTTACAGTCCATGGGGTCGTGGAGTCAGACATGACTGAGCACACTGCACCTATAAGCAGGACATGCAGGATGAATACAATGGTCTTATTATCATAATTCATACATACGACTAGTATAAAGATTAAATCAATGGTGCATGAGGCAAAGAGTAGGCACTCAACAAGTATTAATTTCCTTCCTTCCCTTTCTTGAAAAAGGGCACTTACCACCAGACTGTAATTTTATTTACACTAGAATAGGTAGAGAAAAGTGAAGTTGTATCAGATAAAATCATTTAAAGGATATCACAGTATTCCTGGACCCACAACAATAGCATGGCAGCCATGCATTTACTTAGGAGTTATTAAGAACCTAGCATATGCCAGATCTTGTACTAAACATTAGACTGTAAAGAATAATCAGCGCATACAAACTCAAGGGGATCAAATTTAAAGACTCATTACCATGAGAGCAGTGCATATGAGTTAAACCACAACTCATGTAAGATAATATTTTTCTATAATTTATAGAATAAACTACATAAAGATTTAAATTAAAATGATTTTATAATTAATATGTATATGCAATATATTCAATACAATATATATTTCAAAACCTAATTTTATTTTTAAAAAACTACAGAAGATGCAATGTTGAAAAGCATCATTCTCCCTCCTTACATCAGTCCTATTCCCTAGCAACAGAATTCTCTTATTTATCCTTTAAATTCTGCCAGAAGCTATTTCCATGACACTCTTACTCTAGTGTTGATTATTCAGTTTCCACAAGGTGGTCAGTGGCCACCTTGTCTTGGAAACTGAAGATTTTGCTAAAATTCATGACATCACACTTCTCTCCATCTTCTTCTTCAAATGTCACTCTTTGTAGGATTATTTATACTTTTGTTACAATTGTAACTTTAAATGTTTTATTTAAATCTGAGTGCCATGTTCAATCCAATGTCCAGCGGTACCTTTTGCTTCCCTTATTTTTTCTTTTTTAGCAGCAAGTTTAGCCTTGCTCTTTCTTCCACCTTTCCTCCCTTCCACATCCACACCCCATCCTTTGAAGGTTGAAAATAACTAAACAAGATTTGAATTATATGACTATGTAAATATTGTTCACTACTGGCCAAAGAATAGACAAGGACTGTATTTCTTTTTCGTATGTTCCAATGTCACGAACCATGAACGACGCAATGAAAATATTAGCAGCAATCATGTTTAAGACACTCTCTGAACTGTCTAAAAATCACGCACATGTTAGTTTGCTTTCTATTTGGAACAGAATTTGTTTGTTTAGTCTTTTTCCCAGGTGTTTTTAATTGCTTTGTTTCCTACGACTTGCCTTTATGATATTTCAGCATTTTTTCTATCTTGCGATTATGTCATCATTTCCAATGGTTCTCAAAGTGTGGTCTGCAACACCCTGTGACTCCTCAAGACTCTTTTAGGGGCTTGCAAGTCACACTGTTTTTATAATGCCACTAAGACAGTATTGGCCTTTTTCACTGCGTGCAAAAGCAACAGGTGGGTGAAACCCCTGACACCGAACTACAGTAGGAATCAGTGTACTCCACTGGCCGGGCAAAACACAGACAAAGAGACAGTGACAGTTACACATGTCCTTGGGCTTCCCTGGTGGCACGGCGGATAAGAATCCACCTGCCGATGCGGGTGACACTGGATTCTGGTCTGGAAAGATTCCACGTGCCCAGGAGCAACTAAGCCAGTGTGCCACAACTACTGAAGCCAGCACACTCTAGGATCCGGAATTACAACTACAGAGCCCGCCTGCTGCAACTACAGGAGCCGAAGCCTAGGGCCTGTGCTCTGCAACCAGAGAAGCCACCTCAGTGAGCAGCCGGTGCACCGCACTGCAGAGTAGCCCCCGCCCACTGCAACTAGAGAAAGCCTGTGCAAAGTAACGAAGATCCAGTACAGCGAAAAATAAATCAATAAATTAAAAAAATAATAATAAACATGTCCTTGCTGATGCAATTAAACTTGTTAATTTCATTAAACCTCAACCCTGAGTGCACATCTTTTTAATATTCTGTGTGACAGGATGGGAGTGCTCTTCAAGCCTCACCTTTGAATTACAAAGAACAAGGGAAATCTTAAGAAAAAGCAGTTTCATGATTGAGTTGTGTCCACTGTCCACTTTTTTCATGGAAGCCATTTTGACATAAAAGAACAACCAACTATGGCTGCTCTGACTTTAGTACTTAGAGATATTTTCAAGAAACTGAAGTAAGTCTGCCAATTCGACAAAACATCTAGCTTTGGAATGAAAAATATCATCTTGGAAAATTTGTATAGGTCATCATTAGCTTAACAGCATAATTCAGTGACAGTTACTTTCCAAATTACCACTGTATATTCTTCCAAAATCATACAAGGATAAAAGATTCATTCCAAGTGCAACCTGGATCAAAGTATTTTCAAACAACTTTTTCAAGGTTATAATTAACATACAACAAACTGTACATATTTAAAGTCCATTATTCACATATGTATGTATACATCCATGGAACCATCACCATAATCAAGATGATGAACATATGTGTCACAATCGAAATTTCCTCACAGCCCTTGTAATAATGCATACAGATGGTCCCCAACTTAACGAGGATTCAACTCATGATTTTTCAACTTTATAATGATTCAAAAAAGATATGCATCAATAGGAATGCTACTTCCAATTTTGAAGTTTGGTCTTTTCCCATGCTTATGATATTGAAAATGCATGCCGCTAAATCTGAGTACCTCTGCTGAGTTTATGATTAACTCTCTATCCAAAACTTCACTTCTTTTCTTTCCCTAAACCCAATCCCCTCAAGATTGAGGAATATCGAAGAAAAGGGGGTATTGAAACCATGTACAAGCCCCTGTGGCCCTATCCTTTAACGTAAGAGGCTTTTGCTTTAGTCTCTCAGGCCTCTCCTTAAACATTCTGACTGGCTGTCTCAAGAGTTAATGAGTTAATGACATAACTCAAGAGTTAATGCTTAAGAAAGGTGAAGATGTAGAATCAAAGAATAGTTGGGCTAGGAAACTGGTAACAATTTAGACTATCAATCCATCACACAGTAGAATCACCCAACTCCTGGTTCCCTGGAAGATATAGATAAAGACCTGGCAAACATTCCTAAGTAGCTCTTACAGGGATCAGATCCCCACCAGATGAAAACTACCGACCACAAGAACACAGACCTTATTGTGTTTATGATCTCGGAGGGAGAGCAGTGAGCAGGCCTGAAGAGATATCTTAGTTCCCTGCCCAGGGATTGAACATGGGTAGCCTGGATGAAAACTCAGGAATCCTAGCCACCAGACCACGAGGGGCTAGAGTCAAGAAGCAAAGTGGCCCTAGTTCTTTCCCTCATTTGAAAGCAAGAATGTTTCAAGGAAGCAAAAACTGTAAAATAGGTACAAAGATTATTATTAGAGATGTATGGGAGAGCACACAGCAAAAGAGGTTGTTTATTTAAGACAGATGCAAGGCAGATAAACACCTCCAGAGAGAGAAAGGGTGTGGGCCTCCTCTCTAATGAGGAGAAGTGCAGTTAAGTCAGAAGCTAGGCAGAGACACACATCTGGAGAGGAATGTGGGTGTCCTAAGTGAGGAGGAGCGCAGCAAAAAAGGAACGTAAATCACTTACATAGGGTAGTCCTTCCGGGTCTTGACCTTTAGCCAGTTGTTTCTTTCCTCACACCTGACTAGTCCATGGACCCTCTCCAAGATGCATGCACAATTTTTTTCTAAGATGGATCCCACTGCAGAGGCCAATGGGTGCACATACACACTTCCCTTTTCAACCCTCAAGAAGCCTTCCTGCACATGTGTAGACAGGGAAGAATTCCTTGACCTCAGGAGTGGGCACCTTATCTCTTTGCTTTAGCAGAGCCCAGTGTTTGCCACTAGATTTGTCCTTGGAGTCTCTGGATGAGAACAGAGCTTGAATTTTACTCCCCTTGACAAACAGCAGTGTCTAGCCCAGAGGCACACTATATCCTATGCCGGCTGTAACTACAAAGTTGATGATGCTTGAAACTTCACCATGATGCCAGTCCAAGAGTTGAGCCCAAGCTGATCACATACCCTGAAGCCTCCTCCCTCATACTGTCTTTAATAAAAACTACTTCCCTAAAGCCATCAAAGAATTTGGGTCTTCTGAGCATGCGCTGAGCATTTTCCTTGCTTGATACTCTATGATTAATTATGTACTTTCCTTCACTCTAATCCAGTGTTCGTAGATTGGCTTTACTGTACATGGGTGAGTAGACTCGAGTTCGGGTTATTTTTCTTCTTTTTCTCCCTAATCATGTATTGGTGGAGAATTCTTAACATAAATACAGCTTCAAAAGGAAGTAAAACTTTTGACATAATTATGGTTCTAGTAATTATTAGCAGAGGTTGCTATTACCATCTTTGTGAAGACATGTAATCATCCCATATAATTAATAAGGGTGCCAGTGAATTCATTCTAAATTCTTTGCAATCCTTATTAAATTGCCAGAGTACAGATACTGATGTGAAAAAAATTTCAAGTGAACTCATTTCTAATTTCCAACAAAAATCTAAAGAGCATGCTTTTAATAACTCTGGCTGCAAACAAGTATTACATAACAGGTTTCTTGTTGATATAAAAATATAAATATCCCAAGAAACTTTGGATGAACTGAGATCCAACAGAGTATGACTTTCTGACTTTTACAGAACTGACCAATTTTTAAGAATCACCACGAAGTGCAAACCTATTTCAAAGCAAGTTAGAGGAAGCTGAAAGAAATACTGACATTATGAACTCTGAAAATGGAGATACTTGGATGATTTCTGTTTTCAAGGCTTATGAGTTCTTAAAATAGGAAGGCCTGCTCCATAGATTTCACTGAGGCAAATTTGGCATAAATCCTGGCCTGCCTGGAAAAACTCCATTGTGCTAATGTATAAAGCAGAGTTAAAGGCCTGTCTCCTTGGCATAATATGGTCACATAGAAAAGGATGCATATGGCTCTAGTTTAAACAGTTCTTTTCCCTCAAAGAGTTTCCTTGCTACTTTGAGTACTAGAATTTTTCTCTGTAACTTTGCAAATACTTATTTAGAATAAGATGGATAATTTTTCTTTAAAAGGAATAGGCCCTAGAAGGTTTCAAAGGCAAATTCAAATGCCTAGAAAAATAATTAATAAAAATGCTGAAGTGTTTTCCTCATTGTTGGTATCCTAGAGCCTAATCCAGGTTCTTTCAAAAAATAAGATTTTCAGTAAGTATTCTTGAATAAATAAAAGTCAAAACATGCCTCCTTGCCTTCAGAAGAGAAAACTCTTCTGTACTATTTTGTCTCCCGGACTTTCTCTGACTGCAAGGTTACTATTCAGTGCAGGACACATCACACCTCAATGCATAAACTATGGCCATTATCTGAGCTGGAGACAGTAAATTCCCTTCATACCGACAAGAAATTGCAATGATGTTGTGGAAACAGGATATAAAAAGATGACTTAGGGGAAAATGTAATAGTAAAGTCAATAAGAGCTACAGGAATTGAAAAGAAGGAGAAGGTGGGAGATGAATCAGTTCAGTTCAGTCGCTCAGTCGTGTCCGACTCTTTGTGACCCCATGGACTACAGCGTGCCAGGTTTCCCTGTTCATCACCAACTCCTGGAACTTGCTCAAACTCATGTCCATAGACTCTGTGATGCCATCCAACCATCTCATCCTCTGCCATCAGCTTCTCCTCTTGCCTTCAATCATTCCCAGCATCAGGGTCTTTTCCAGTGAGTCAGTTCTTTGCATCAGGTGGCCAAATATTGGAGTTTGAGCTTCAGCATCAGTTCTTCCAATGAATATTCAGGACTGACTTCCTTTAGGATGGACTGGTTGGATCTCCTTGCAGTCCAAGGGACTCTCAAGAGTCTTCTCCAACACAACAGTTCAAAAGCACCAATTCTTCGGCGCTCAGCTTTCTTCACAGTCCAACTCTCACATCCATACATAACTACTGGAAAAACCATAGATTTGACTAGATGGACCTTTGTTGGCAAAGTAATGTCTCTGCTATTTAATATGCTGTCTAGGTTGCTCATAGCTTTTCTTCCAAGGAGCAAGCATCTTTCAATTCTATGACTGCAGTCACCAACTGCAGTGACTTTGGAGCCCCTCAAAATAAAGTTTCTCACTGTTCCCCATATATTTGCTACGAAGTGATGGGACCAGATACCATGATCTAAGTTTCCTGAATGTTGAGTTTTAAGCCAACTTTTTCACTCTCCTCTTTTACTTTCATCAAGAGGCTCTTTAGTTCTTCTTCACTTTCTGCCATAAGCCTGGTGTCATCTGCATATCTGAGGTTATTGATATTTCTTCCAGCAATCTTGATTCCAGCTTGTGCTTCATCCAGCCCAGCATTTCTCATGATGTACTCTGCACATAAGTTAAATAAGCAGGGTGACAGTATACAGCCTTGATGTACTCCTTCCCCGATTTGGAACCAGTCTGTTGTTCCATGTCCAGTTCTAACTGTTGCTTCTTGACCTGCATACAGATTTCTCAGGAGGCAGGTCAGGTGGTCTGGTATTCCCATCTCTTTAAGAATTTTCCACAGTTTGCTGTGATCCACACAACAAAGTCAAAGGCTTTGGCATACTCAATAAAGCAGAAGTAGACGTTTTTCTGGTATTCTCTTGGTTTTTCAATGATCAAACAGATATTGGCAATAGAAGATTGATATTTTGGTGAGAATACAAAGGGAATAAAATATGATAATTGGGAATATGTGTCTGGAGACACACTCCTTTTGACAACCACTGATCACTTTACTATTGTTTTGCTTTTTTCAGAATGTCATACATTTGTAATCATACATTACATAGCCTTTCAGATCAACTCACCAATAGGAATTTAAACTTCCTTTATATCTTTTTAGGACTTCACAGTTCATTTATTCTTATAATTGAATAACATTTTATTGTATGTATATACAACAGTTGATTTATCCATTAACCTACCAAAGTAACCTCTTTAACTTCTAAGTTTTGGTACCTGTGAATAAAGCTGCCATAAACATTTATGTGCAGGTTTTTATGTAGACTTAAAATTTCATGTCAGTTGGGTACATACTGAGGAGTTTGTATTTGGATCATATGGTAACATTGTCTTCATAAGAAATTACCAAACTCTCTTTCAAAATGGTTATACTTTTGCATTCTCACCAGCAATAAATAACAACTCCTATTGTCCTGCACTCTTGCCAAAATTTGGTATTCCCTTTTTAAAAATCTAATATGTATATTCTAAGTCTAATGGTAGATAATATTGACACTATCTCATTATTTTGCTTTTAAATTTCCTAATAACTTATGGTGCTGGAGAAGACTCTTGAAAGTCCCTTGGATAGCAAAGAGATCAAACCAGTCAATCCTAAAGGAAATCAACCCTGAATATTCATTAGAAGGACTAATGTTGGAGTTGAAGCTCCAATACTTTGGCCACCTGATGCCAAGAGCTGACTCACTGGAAAAGACCCTGATGCTGGGAAAGACTGAGAGCAGGAGGAGAAGGGACTGACAGAGGAGGAAATGGTTGAATGGCATCACTGATTCAATGGACATGAATTTGAGGAAACTCCAGGAGGCTGTGAAGGACAAGGAAGTCAGGTGTGTTACAGTCCATGGGGTTGCAAAGAATCAGACAGGACTTAGAAATGGAACAACAACAACGATTTATGATGTTGAACATCTTTTTATATTCTTATTTGTCATCTGTATATCTTGTCAAGGGTCTTGCAATATATTTTACCCATTTTTAAAAAATTCAGATGCTTGCTTTCTTACTGTTAAAGTTTATGATTTCTTTGTATGTTTTGGATAACAATCATTAACAGAAAAAAAGTCTGTATCAACTATGTGTTTTGCAAATATTTTCTCCCAGGCTTTGACTTGTATTTTCTGTTTTAAAGGTATCTTTCACAGAGCAAAATTTATAATTTTAAAAATACTGACATATCACATTTCTCTTTAATGGAGTACATTTTTGGTGTTCCATTTAAAAAGTTATTGCCAAACCCAACATTAAACAGATGTTCTCTGAGCTTATCTTCTATAAAATTTACAGTTTTGTATTTTGTATTTAGGCCTATGACTTATTTTGAGTTAATCTTTGTGAAAGGTATAGGTCTATCTATACCTAGATTAATTTTTAAAAATTGTACATGGATATCAAGTTGTCAGATTGAACCCAGGTCTCCTGCATTGCAGGCAGACTCTCTACCTTCTGAGCCACCAGGGAAGGCCACATGAGGGGATTAACGGGAAGTAAGTGCTTAATGGCTATGGGGGTTTTTTTTTTAGGGTGATAAAATGTTTTGGAAGTGGACAGAAATAGTGGCTGCACAACATTGTGAATGTATTAAATGCCGCTGGATTGGTCATCTTTGAAAGGGTTAATTTTATGTTATGTGAACTTCACCTCAAACATTTTTTTTTGAGCATCACTGTTTAAAGACATTAGGGAATGATCCAGGCAGGACTTGAAAAGGCCTTGTCCTGGGGAGAAAGGAGGTGAACTTTAGTGATTCTGACATTTAGCACTGTTTCTGCATTAAACCATTTTGCTGACTCTAAGCATCAGCCCAGCGGCTAAATAGTTTAAAGAAATGACTGACATAGAATCTCAGCAGAATTTACAATAATTTGATGGGACTAAGAATGGCTGTAGCATGTGGGACAAAAGTTATAGTTCAGTTTCCAAAAATGAAGACAGGCTCAAACAACCTAGGATAAGGATGAATTAGGAACAAACCAGCCTCCATTTGCAGAGATGTGGATGGATCTAGAGACGATCAGACAGAGTCAAGTAAGTCAAAAAGAGAAAAACAAATGTCATATATGAATGCATACGTATGGAATCTAGAAAAATGATATAGATGAGCTTATTTTTTGGCAAAACTAATACAATTATGTAAAGTTTAAAAATAAAATAAAATTAAAAAAAAAACAAAGGAGAAATGGAGAAGACATACAGAATAAAATATGGATAACAAGGGTGGAAAGGGGAAGATAGGAAGAAGTAGGAGATTGGGATTGACGGATATACACTAGTCATACTATGTATCAGTTCAGGTCAGTTCAGTCGCTCAGTCGTGCCTGACTCTTTGCGACCCCATGAATCGCAGCATGCCAGGCCTCCCTGTCCATCACCAACTCCCAGAGTATAACTAATGAGAACCTACTGTATAGCACAGAGAGCTCTACTCAATGTTCTGTGGTGACCTAAATGGGAAGGAAATCCAAAATAGAACGGATATATATATATATACACACACACACACATATACACAGGCATGTAACTGATTTCATTTGCTGTACAGCAGAAGATAACACAACATTGTAAAGCAACTATATTCATATAAAAATAATTAATTTCAAAAAAGAGAAACAGACCAGCTCAAACAGACAAATTCAGCTAAAAAATACTTCATTCATAATTGAGTAAAGTTACGTGCTCCTACCCAAAAGAATGCCGGAAGCAAACCTGAATGAATCCCTTTTGGAGGAAGGTAAAATCATCTGGGTCTCTAATGAGTGTCTTGGTCAAGGTGATGAGAGCAAAGATGGAGTGACAGGGCTGGATGTAACATGAAGTTAACTGAACTATCGACCATCACACTGAGTTTGAGGGCAGAGAAGGAATCAGAAGGAAGAGGCAGTTTTGATTCAGAATTACAATTTGACCATCTAGGAGGATGATAGTGGTATCAACTGAGTAGGGCATAAGATAGGAGTAGGTTTAGGAAATTAAAGAGCTAATAAGTTTGGATGGCGATTTACTATGCTTTGAAATATCTGTGGATTTGTTCCAGGTGGAGATGTGTCCTATTATAGGAAAAGTATCTAGGAAAACAATATTTTTTATGCATCTGGACCTAACTCCTTGCATTTCCCGTCAGTGGGCAGCCTGAATATACATGATGTCACCTGTCAAAGTTCAACTGAAATAGCATTGTGGTGAAAATCTAAGAAGTACAGATTGTCATGTTGCTAATGAACTGCTAAGAGCACAAAATAAAAGTCAATTTATGAAAATGAAATGAAAGTATTACTTCACACATTTGAAATAGAATTCATAAACTGAGTCAATTTTTAAAACCTTTTATCTCAATGTGTTTTTTTTTCAATCAGCTGAGAACCTGATGCTACTGAAACATCAGTGCATGCTGGAAATATATTCTCCTCTTTAGTCTGCAACTTTACAAAAGACATTCTTGTCTCAATTCTGGGTTATACGCAAAATTTTAATTATAGTATAAAACTGTATAACTAAAAGATGATTTACATTTTCAGTTGTTTGCAAATTTTCATCTAATTTATATTTATTTGAACACACTAAATTCTGTTAGTTTCTTTCTCTCTTTCCCTGTCAGCATACTTCACATAAAACTTCCTTTCCAAGGACTTTTACTTCTTTCCATTGAGAAAAGTGGTTTGTAAATCAGTTCTGGGCCTTATAAGGAAACAACCAATGAGTCTTGATTAATCCATTTAGAAACATTATTAAAAGTAAAATATGAAATTATTGCATTTAATATAAACATATAAATGTTTTATTTCAGTAAAGAAAGAATAACAGAGATCTAAAAAGAATGTCTATATTGGATACACATGAAGAATGAATAAGAGGGGTTACAAAGCATTTCATGAGAGGAAAATTTTATCCCTTTGTTTTGATAGAGAAAATTGTTGTAAGATAAAATCAGCTAATACAGTGTTTGGCACAGTGCATGATATACACTGGAGAAGGCGATGGCACCCACTCCAGTACTCTCGCCTGGAAAGTCCCATGGACGCAGGAGCCTGGTGGGCTGCAGTCCATGAGGTCTCGAAGAGTGAGACATGACTGAGTGACTTCACTTTCACTTTTCACTTTCATACATTGGAGAAGGAAATGGCAACCCACTCCAGTGTTCTTGCCTGGAGAATCCCAGGGACGGGCGGGCCTGGTGGGCTGCCGTCTATGGGGTCACACAGAGTCGGACACGACTGAAGTGACTTAGCAGCAGCAGCAGCATGATATACAGTAAGCCGAATAAATGCTGAGGGGAGGGTAGGAAGCAAGCAAAATATCTTATTATCATTACTTTTGAGTTGCTATATAACCAATTGGTCTTTGTCCCATTAATATAGTACTCCCCAAACCTTACTTATTTGTGGTTTTCCAAGATTCAATGGCACCCCACTCCAGTACTCTTGCCTGGAAAATCCCATGGATGGAGGAGCCTGGAAGGCTGCAGTCCATGGGGTCGCTAAGAGTCAGACATGACTGAGCGACTTCACTTTCACTTTTCACTTTCATGCATTGGAGAAGGAAATGGCAACCCACTCCAGTGTTCTTGCCTGGGGAATCCCAGGGACGGGGGAGCCTGGTGGGCTGCCATCTATGGGGTCACACAGAGTCGGACACGACTGAAGTGCCTTAGCAATAGCAAGATTCATATACCATCCATGCTATTACTTACTATTTTCTTTATCTCCATTTGCCTTTTTTTGAGGTATAGTTGGTGTGAGATATTATATACGCTTCAGATGGACAACATAGAGAAATCACCTTGACTTTTAAACTTAAATGTAAGTAAACCATTTCTATAAATAGGAAACCAATATTCTCCTAGTAAAAAGAATAACTGTTATAAAAATGTTCATTTGGGATATTCCCTAAAACCATCTCATGTGCCACATTTCAGAAAACATTTCCCTATTGAATTCTCTGAAATAAATGACTTTTGTGATTGATTGCAAAAAAAAAGAAAGAAAAAATCAAATCATTGATTTGGGTAATTTTTAAAATTTGAATTATATCAATTTTCAGAAAAGTGGCAAAAAAAGATAAGAGCCAACCAATAATAATTGATCCAGGGTATCAGTTCATCTGCTTAGATTTCAGCTCACACTCATGCCCTGCTCTCAGAGAGCTCCTTATGGCAGAGCTCATATAAAGGTACTCCAAGACATTAAATGTCTCTGATTACTCAAAGTACTCCCTGAAACTGCTTGCTGTAATGTCATAGGCAGGGATGCTCCTGAGTCATCCACTCAGATGGAAGCCTGGCTTAATCCATTGGCAATGAAAAGGACTGGGGCCAATAAAAGAAGGACGTGGGGTATTCTATCTATCTGATCTAAACCTCTAGAACAAAAATTTTTTTACAAACTTTTGTTTATCAATGAGCAAAGATAGATAATATGAATTAAAAGCAAAATCCAAACAGATAGGAAAACAGTGGAAACAGTGACAGACTTTATTTTCTTGGGCTCCAAAATCACTGCAGAGGGTGACTGCAGCCATGAAATTCAAAGAGGCTTGCTCCTTGGAAGAAAAGCTATGACCAACCTAGACAGCATATTAAAAAGCAGAGACATTATTTTGCCAACAAAGGTCCATCTAGTCAAGGCTATGGTTTTCCCAGTAGTCATGTATGGATGTGAGAGTTGGACTATAAAGAAAGCTGAGTGCAGAAGAATTGATGCTTATGAACTGCAGTATTGGAGAAGACTCTTGAGAGTCCCTTGGACTGCAAGGAGATCCAACCAGTTCATCCTAAAGGAAATCAGTCCCGAATATTCACTGGAAGGACTGATGCTGAAGCTGAAACTCCAATCCTTTGGCCAGTCAGTTTAAGTTCAGTTCAGTTCAGTCGCTCAGTTGTGTCCCACTCTTTGCAACTCCATGGACTGCAGCACTCCAGGCTTCCCTGTTCATCACCAACTCCTCAAGCTTGCTCAAACTCATGTCCACTGAGTCAATGATGCCACCCAACCATCTCATCCTCTGTTGTCCCCTTCTCTTCCTGCCCTCAATCTTTCCCAGCATTCTTCTAATGAATATTCAGGACTGATTTCCTTTAGGATGGACTGGTTGGATCTCCTTGCAGTCCAAGGGACTCTCAAGAGTCTTCTCCAACACCACAGTTCAAAAGCATCAATTCTTCTCCGCTCAGCTTTCTTTATAGTCCAACTCTCACATCCATACATGACTACTGGAAATACCATAGCTTTGACTAGATGGACCTTTGTTGGCAAAATAATGTCTCTGCTTTTTAATATGCTGTCTAGATTGGTCATAGCTTTTCTTCCAAGGAGCAAGCCTCTTTCAATTTCATGGCTGCAGTCACCCTCTGCAGTGATTTTGGAACCCAAGAAAGTAAAGTCTGTCACTGTTTCCACTGTTTCCATATCTATTTGCCACGAAGTGATGGGACCAGATGTCATGATCTTAGTTTTCTGAATGTTGAGTTTTAAGCCAACTTTTTCACTCTACTCTTTTACTTTCATCAAGAGGCTCTTTAGTTCTCCCTCACTTTCTTCCATAAGGATGGTGTCATCCATCTACATATCTGAGGTTATAGATATTTCTTCCAGCAATCTTGATTCCAGCTTGTGCTTCATACAGCCCGGCATTTCACATTATGTACTCTGCATAGTAGTTCAATAAGCAGTGTGACAATATACAGCCTTGATGTACTCCTTTCCCAATTTGAAAACATTCTGCTGTTCCATGTCCAGTTCTAACTGTTGCTTCTTGACCTGTATACAGATTTTTCAGGAGGTAGGTCAGGTGGTCTGGTATTCCCATCTCTTGAAGAATTTTCCAGTTTGTTGTGATCCACACAGTCAAAGGCTTTAGCATAGTCAGTAAAGCAGATGTTTTTCTGGAACTCTCTTGCTTTTTCAATGATCCAGTGGATGTTGGCAATTTGATCTCTGGTTCCTATGCTTTTTCTAAAACCAGCTTGACTATCTGGAAGTTCATAGTTCACGTACTATTGAAGCCTGGCTTGGAGAATTTTGAGCATTACTTTACTAGCGTGTGAGATGAGTGCAATCGTGTGGTAGTTTGAGCATTTTTTGGCATTGCCTTTCTTTGGGATTGGAATGAAAATTGACCTTTTCCAGGCATTCGGCCACTGCTGAGTTTTCCAAATTTGCTGGCATATTGAGTGCAGCACTTTCACAGCATCATCTTTTAGATTTGAAATAGTTCAACTGGAATTCCATCACCTCCACTAGCTTTGTTTGTAGTGATGCTTTCTAAGACCCACTTGACTTCACATTCCAAGATGTCTAGCTCTAGGTGAGTGATCACACCATTGTGATTATCTGGGTCATGAAGATATTTTTTGTACAGTTCTTCTGTGTATTCTTGCCACCTCTTCTTAATATCTTCTGCTTCTGTTAGCTCCATACCAGAAGGAAGTTTAGGGATTGGTTGAAAGGATGGGTGGGCTTTGAATTGTTTATGGAGCTGCATTTCCACTCTTTTCTCATTTGTTTCTAATCCCTCAAAGAATTGGGTTGCAACCTGAATGACATCAAGAGACTGACCCAGCCATCCAACTACATTATCTTCTATTGCTTCTTTGTATCAGGGAGAAGACCTTCAACTAAGATAGAAATAAAAACTTTCTATGTTCTAGATTTAGAACTATGTATCTTTGGAACGTTTAAGTACATCCTTCCACAAAAGTCTCAGAATCTTAGCTTAGGGAAAACCTAAAAAAAAAAATTCCTATTGGGCTCTGAATATCAGCTTTCAATCTCACCAACTTCTGACTATAGAGCTGCTAAAAAAAAAAATCTTTTAGAAAAACTTATCGAGTTTCAGCTGAGAATGGTAAATATTCCTGGCAGCACTGAACAATCCCATGGATGTAAGAAGCACCTTCAAAGAAAGTGAAGAACATACTACTTTCCTAAGATTCAATGAAGGGAAAAGTATTAGTCACTCAGTCATGTCCAACACTTTGCAACCCCATGGACTGTAGCCCACCAGGCTCCTCTGTCCATGCGATTCTCCAGGCAAAAATACTGGAGTGGGTATCCCTTCCCTTTTCCAGGGAATTGTCCCAACCCAGGGATCAAACCCAGGTCTCCTGCACTGTAGGCAGATTCTTTACCATCTGAGCCACTGGGGAGCCCCCTGAGATCCAGAGCTACTCCCCACAAAAAAAAAAAGGAAGACTTAGACAATTTCTTTGGAAGTTGCCAACAGTTGGTAGGACCCTAGCCACAAATGGAGTAAAATCCCAATTTCTGTTCAGCCATTTGGGGGGCATTCAACCTGACAGTTAAGCTGCCCGAAGATGCAAAAACATGCGTGCCCCAGTCAGGCAAAAAGTCAAATTCTTAGGACACAGACCACGAAGCCAAACAGGAGACAATAGCTGTCCCTGGAACAATCAATAACTGAAGAGTACTTGAGAGCAACTGACAAGTCACAATTCAGAGACCCAATTTTACAAATGTTTTTTCTGGCCAACATGAAAGAAAGGGGCAATGTAAAATTTTGCCTTCCTTTCTCAGCCAGGCAAGAGGAGTAGAGATCTGGGAGAGCTTTGATAGTAATTCTCATCCTTTGCCATCTTCTGTCAGTTTTCCCATTATCTTGTCTACAGGCTCTGGAACAAGTAGGGTGTCCCAGAAAGCCTCTTCCTGTTCACTAGAAACTGTTGAAGAGGAAAACATCATGTCCCTCTATCCTTTATGGTGAATGTTTGGCCACAACCCCTTTCTCTCTGGGCTTCCAGATGGCTTAGCTGTAAAGAATCCACCTGCCAATGCAGGAGATGTGGGTGCCATCCTGAGTTGGGAAGATTCTCTGGAGTAAGAAATGGTAACCCATCCCAGTATTCTTGCCTGAAAAGTCCCATGGACAGAGGATCCTGGCAGGCTACAATCCACAGGGTTGCAGAGTCAGGCAGGACCTAGTGACTGAACACATCCATGCACACACACGCCTTTTTCTCTGGAGCACCTGGTAAATAGATAAACAATCTAGGTTAAAAGTTTTCTGCTGTGGCTGCTCTAATTCAAGATGGTCTTTGGTAAAGTTAACCTACTCGTTCAGCTTTAAAGCAAAATTTTACCTAAATGAGACCTCACACTGGCTCTATCAGACGCAGTCCTACCCCAGACTCAGAAATGCTCAGATAAAGTCTGAAAGCTCATGATGTAAAAGCTGCACTGTTACGTTCAGAGAGGGGCTTGTCCCCCACCTCCAGAGGCAGTGAGAAAATAGTAAACCCAAGGGACTTGACAGGTACCGTCACCTGCTCTTCATTGCTCCTGGGGCCATTGGCGGTCTCTTTCAGTTCCCTCTTCTGACACAAGGACTCTTAAAAGATAAACTGAGGCATATTAAACTTAAGCATTTATTTTAGCAAAAAATGAATTCCAATCTGAGTTCTGAGGACTTGTGCCAAATGAAAGACTTCTATAGGCAGAAAGGAGCAGGAACAAAGGAGTTATATTGACAAAGAAGTGGGTCGATTATTGCAAAGTTACTTTCTATAAGGGGATGGCAAAGACATATTATGAATTTAACTGTTTACCTAAGAAATGCAGATCAGGTGCTTCCTGATTGACTGACAATTCCATCTCTGGGACAGCAAAAATTATAGTTAAGTCTTGGTTTGAACATGGCACAACATTCTTTGAAATGAATCACAGCAAGATCCTCTATGACCCACCTCCTAGGGTAAAGGAAATAAAAACAAAAATAAACAAATGGGACCTAATTAAACTTAAAAGCTTTTGCATAGCAAAGGAAACTATAAACAAACTGAAAAGATAACCCTCAGAATGGGAGAAAATAATAGCAAATGAAACAACTGACAAAAAAAGTTAATCTCCAAAATATACAAGCAGTTCATGCAGCTCAATATCAGAAAAACAAACAACCCAATCAAAAAGCGGGCAGAAGACCTAAACATATATTTCTGCAAAGAAGACAGACAGATGACTAATAAACACATGAAGAGAGGCTCAACATCACTCATCATTATAAAACTGCAAATCCAAACTACAGTAAGGTATCACCCCTGATATCTTACTGTATTACACTTATGAGAATGGCCGTCATCAAAAAATCTACAAACAATAAATGCTGGAGAGGGTGTGGAGAAAAGGGAACCTTTTTGCACTGTTGATGGGAATGCAAGTTGATACAGCCACTATGGAAAACAGTATGGAGAGTCCCTAAAAAACTAGGAATAAAACTACCATATGACTCAGCATTCCCACTACTGGACATATATCCTGGTTGGCTTAGTCACTAAGTTGTGTCCAACTCCTGTGACCCCATGGACTGTAGCCTGCCAGGCTCCTCTGTCCATGGCATTCTCCAGGCAAGAATATTGGGGTGGGTTTCCATTTCCTTCTCCAGGGGTCTTTCCCACCCAGGAATTGAACCTGGGTCTCCTGCATTGCAGGCAGATTCTTTACCCACTGAACTACAAAGGAATCTGAATATACCCTGAGGAAACCATAATTGAAAAAGACACATGTGCCCCTGTGTTAATCACAGCACTATTTACAATAGCTAGAACAAGGAAGTAACCTAGATGTCCATCAACAGAATAATGGATAAAGAAGCTGTGGTACATATATACAATGGAATATTACTCAGATATAAAAAGGAACACATCTGAGTCATTTCTAATGAGGCAGATCAATCTAGAGCCTATTATACAGAGTGAAGTAAGTGAGAAAGAAAAAACAAATATCCTATATTAATGCATATATATGGAATCTAGAAAGATCGTGCTGATGAACCTATCTACAGGGCAGGAATAGAGATATAGACAAAGAGAACAGACTTGTGGACACATTCGGGGTGGGAGAAGGTGGGATGATTTGAGAGAGTAGCACTGAAAAATATACATTACCATATTTAAGACAGATAGCCAGAGGGAATTTGCTGTATGAACAGGGAGCTCAGCCCAGTGCTCTTTGACCATCTAGAGGGGCAGGATGGGGTGGGAGGTGGGAGGGAAGTTCAAGAGGGAGGGGACATATGTGTACCTATGGCTGATTCATGTTGATGTATAGGAGAAACCCACACAATACCCTAAAGCAATTATCCTCCAATTAAAAATAAATTTAAAGTCTTGTGTTGACATGGGATTTAGCATATACAAAGCTCAATTTAGGGCCTATTCTCCTGTTTTTGACACATATTAATGAACTTAATCCTGCTATAATACAGAGATTTAGTATGTAAAAGTAATTAGCACTGAGGTGGCTCTAATGCAATGGCAAGTGATGTAGGCACACCAAAATCTAAGCCTATATATGCCTCAAGGGAATGGAATTAAAATAGTAAGGACAACCAATCCCAAACAGCCAATTAGGCTGTAAGCTATAATTTTCAATAATTTTCTTACTTTACTTCCAAACTTTTCCTATGTAAGTCTCTCCCCAAGCTCCTGTCTGGAGAAGGTAATGGCAACCCACTCCAGTACTCTTGCCTGGAAAATCCCATGGACGGAGGAGCCTGGTAGGCTTCAGTCCATAGGGTCTCGAAGAGTCAGACACAACTGAGCGACTTCACTTTCATTTTTCACTTTCATGCATTGGAGAAGGAAATGGCAACCCATTCCAGTGTTCTCACCTGGAGAATCTCAGGGACGGGGGAGCCTGATGGGCTGCCGTCTATGGGGTCGCACAGAGTCGGACATGACTGAAGCGACTTAGAAGCAGCAGCAGCAAGCTCCTGTCAGCAGAGTGTTCCTAATCACTTCTGATTTGACACTGCCCAACTGAATCACATTTTGCTCAAATAAACTCCTTAAAAGTTTTAATGCACCTTGATTTATCTTTAAGCAGCTCCAAATTACTTTTTATTGTTTTTCTGGATTCTCCTATGATATGTAAGCTTCTAACTCTATGCACAGCCAAGCATCTGGCAGTAACAACTTTCAAAGTTTTATTTGATAATTATAATCCACTGTAGGATGCTGAGTTGCTTCAGTGGACCGTAACCTGCCAGGCTCCTCTGTCTTCTCCAGGCAAGAATACTAAAGTGGGCTGCCCTACCCTCCTCCAGGGGATCTTCCCGACCTAGGGTTCAAACACACATCTCTTAAGTCTCTTGCACTGGCAGGCCTCTTTACCACTAGCACCATCTGAGAAACTGTAACAGAGAAAAACAAATACTACTCCATATTGGATCTATTCCTTCAGCTCTAACTCTTGTGCTCTGTGGCCTGTGCTTAGTTATGGTGGCTCTGTGTCTCCAGAAGACTGCTGCCTAAAATATACATGATAGCTTATTCTCAAGGCATTGTCTTTTTGAGAATCCCCAGAACAGAAAATAATACTTGTCTCATTTCAGGTTTATAGGAACATTGTTGTTGTGACCAGACCCTCATGGACAGCCACCATAACAAATGATTCCTACACCAAGAAGCCTGCAAAGACCAGCCACTCCTCTGTCCATTCAGTATAAAAGAAGCCGGAACTGTAACTCAGGTAAAATGGTTCTTTGGGACTAATCTACCACCTTGTCTGCTGACTTTCTGAATAAAGCTTCTATCAGTTCAGTTGTTGCTCAGTCATGTCCAACTCTTTGTGACCTCATGGAGGGTAGCACGCCAAGCTTCCGTGTCCATCACCAACTCCTGGAGTTTACTCAAACTCATGCCCATTGAGTCAGTGATGCCATCCAACCATCTCATCCTCTGTCGCCCCCTTCTCCTCCTGCCTTCAATCTTTCCCAGCATCAGGGTCTTTTCAAATGAGTCAGTTCTTCACATCAAGTGGCCAAAGTATTGGAGTTTCAGCTTCAACATCAGTCCTTCCAATGAATATTCCCAACTGATTTCTCTTAGGATGAACTGGTTGGATCTCCTTGGAGTCCAAGGAACTCTCAAGAGTCTTCTCCAACACCACATGCTAAGTTGCTTCAGTTGTGTCCAATTCTTTGCAGCCTCATGGACTGTAATCCACCAAGCTCCACTATCCATGGGATTTTCCAGGCAAGAACACTGGAGTAGGTTGCCATTTCCTACTCCAGGGTATCTTCCCATCCCAGAGACAGAACCCACATCTCTTACGTCTCCTGCATTGGCAGGTGGGTTCTTTTATCACTGGCACCACCTGGGAAGTCCTCAAGTTGCTATTCTTCATCCAAACAACTTGTCTCTGTATTTAGTGGCCTGTCCTGTGGTGAGCAATTTGAGCTTGATGCATGCACGCCAAGTCACTTCGTCCTGTCGGACTCTTTGGGACCCCATGGACTGTAGCCTGCCAGGCTCTCTCTGTCCATGGGATTCTCTAGGCAAGAATACTGGAGTGAGTGGCCATGCCTCCTCCAGGGGATCTTCCCAACCCAGGGGTCGAATCTGCATCTCCTGCAACTCCTGCATTACAGGCTGATTCTTTATCTCTGAGCCACCAGGAAAGCCCTTGGAGCCTGGACTCGGTAACAAAACAAGATAACTAAGCTAACTGGAATTGGATATAAGAAGAAGCTTCCTGCTTTAAGTCTCTAGACTCTTAAGAGACCCACTAGATTCATGGTAAAGGAAAGGCGTTTTAAACTTCCTGTTTATATGTCTATTTGATTTGGCTATAGTGACTGTGGCTGGAATTCTAGCTGAGATCTATTGGTATATAAATTTCAATATTTTGCTATACAGGTGACATTTCCTCTGCGATTAGTTGAGCTGATTTGGGAAATCCTTCTACTTAATATATCTGTTTTGTTGTTGTTGTTAAGTTGCTATGTCCGTAGGAAGAGGCTATTTTTGGAGTGGTCAAAGCACAAGCTTTGGGGTTCAACAGATTTGACTATAAAACCCACTTAGTGGCATGTGGGTTTAGGCAAGATGCTTTAACTGGCTAAGCTTCAATGATCTCATCTGTAGCCTAAGATAATACTAGACTCTAATAGGGTTGCTATCAGGATTAAATGATATAATGTATTAGTACAGTTCAATATTAACCATATTGCAAAAGGGAAATAGATCACACATCATAAGCAATGACAAAGTTAGATTCTTATAATGATGATGACATTTTTTTTTGTATTAGATACATTTATACCCAAACTTGGAGAAGGCAATGGTACCCCACTCCAGTACTCTTGCCTGGAAAATTCCATGGATGGCAGAGCCTGGTAGGCTGCAGTCCATGGGGTCGCTAAGAGTCAGACACGACTGAGTGACTTCACTTTCACTTTTCCCTTTCACGCATTGGAGAAGGAAATGGCGGCCCACTCCAGTGTTCTTGCCTGGAGAATCCCAGGGACAGGGTAGCCTGGTGGGCTTCCGTCTACAGGGTCGCACAGAGTCGGACACAACTGAAGCGACTTAGCAGCAGCAGCAGCATACCCAAACTTCAAAATTTGAGATGTTTTTCTATCTTGCTTAGCACTCTATCAAATGAGTATGTCATTGTAAATCTGTAGTCTAACTGTGAAAGCCTATAATAATTCTACTTAATTAATATATTTAAGAAAAATAAATTGGTTATTTTGCCCTGCAGGGGCCTAAAACATGCCACTGAGTCTATTTATTCTGATAATATAATGGGTTCCATTTAATTACCATAAAATTTTAATTTCGTCTAATTTTCCAAAATGTGTTTACTTTGGAATTGGTAGTCACACTCTTCAGCTCACTGTTCCTCCTTCATATATTTTTCATAAAAAAAATAATTGGGAGGTATTTCAGTGAGGAAATATGTAACTTTGATGTAGTCTATATCGTTTATTTAAATTAAAGCTTTATGCCATTGTTGATGGTGGAAGTAATTTGAAAGTTTTACAGCTTTGCTCTGCAATCTGACCTTTGCAACACCCCAAAAATGGAACACTTACATGTTATGCTTAAATTCCATTTTACAATATGCTTTGCCATTCTTTTTCAATATAGCATAGTCATTTTAGACAATTGTAAGCTTGACACCTGATTTCACTTTAACAGCACCTGCCTGGAGTATAATTAGCAGTCCATTTTTAAAAAAGGATTTCCATAGAGCACAGATGGCATTCCTCATACCAGACAAGCAATGATGTATGTTTGGAAACCAGCCAAAATGTCTGCAAAAAAATTGTGAGAATTTCAAGACAGGCATCTGAGCAAAAGGAAAATTTTCCCTTTTCTGTCCAAATGAACATCTGCTAAAGCCTATTCTCCTTAACTTTTCTTTCTAGTTTTTTTCTCATCCGACTTCATATATTTTTAGTACAATTTCAAAGACTATAACTACATTTTTGTTTTGAATTATGACACCCACAGACTACCCAGTAAGAAAGTGTTCCTGAGCGACATTTTAAACAAATTTAGATCTACAGGTATATCTTTGAATGGACGTCATGTCATTTCACTCATGAATTAATTCAACCAATATTCTTGCTACAACTGAACCCTGCCCCACAGATTTAACAGAAGCTGATGGCTAACAGGAATTCTTGAGCTTGTCCTGCAGAATAACAGATATAGTAACCGCCCGTAAAAACCCCTGTGCTTTTAAGGAGCCGGTGTTAGCTATTTTTCCTCTTTTCCTCTAATTGCCTACCTGCTCAGCTTCACATAGCCCAGCTGTTCCATAGGAACTCGGAGTCAGCTCTTCTCCACTGCGAGCTGGATAAGACCAGTTGGGACCGCTGATCCTAAAACTGACCTGAGTGGTGTCTCATGAATGGCCTTTGGAAGGCAGAGGACTAGAAAACTCCACCCTCAGATCCTTCTGGGCACCTCCATTTAAAATATGCAGAGGTGAGCAACCCAATGCGCCTGCGCAGATGACCTCACCTCTTTCTGCACGAATCACCTTTCCCCAATACTTTGGCCACCTCATGCGAAGAGTTGACTCATTGGAAAATACCCTGATGCTGGGAGGGACTGGGGGCAGGAGGAGAAGGAGACATCAGAGGATGAGATGGCTGGATGGCATCACGAACTCAGTTGACGTGAGTTTGAGTAGACTCTGGGAGTTGGTGATGGACAGGGAGGCCTGGCATGCTGCGATTCATGGGTTCGCGAAGAGTCGGGCACGACTGAGCGACTGAACTGAACTGAGGACCACCCTCCTCATCCCTGCTCATTCCATAAACATTGCAACCCTCTTGGCTTCAGGGAAGCAGAGCTAAGTCTTGTTTTCCGTTTCCTTGTTTAACGGCCTTGTGCATAAACTCTTTCTCGGTTGTAAACCTTGGTTTCTCAGCATTTGGCTTGTTGCGTGTAGAGCAAAGGAAACTAGTAACAACCTTGTCAGCTCAGGGGCGATGTTTATATAATGGAGCAAATCATGCTCCCAGGTTGCCTGCCACCCGAGGATGTCACTTACTTCACAATTACCAAGCAGTTTTACAAGGAACACTCTGGTCACAGGTGGTGACGTTCTAGTAATTTGAGGCAGGAGTGTCCTTTCTTTCTAATTCACATGGATTCAGGGTATGGGCTGGTAGTGTGGTTTCCAAGGACAGTTCAAGGTGCTAGAGACAGAGTAATGAATCCAAGACACAGTCCTTGCTCTCAGGAAGCCTGTAATCAATAAGGGTAAAAAATCAGTAGATACTTACCTAACAGCTGAAAAACAAACCAACTGAACCAAACCTGGGGACTTCCTGGCGGTCCAATGGCTAAAACTCTGCACTCCCAATGCAGAGGGCCCGGATTCCATCCCTAGTCAGGGAGCTAGCTCCCACATGCTGCAACTAAGAGTTCACATTGCCAGAACTAAAGAACTGGCCTGTTGCAAGGAAGATCCCATGTGATGCAACTGCGATCCATCACAGATAAATAAATAAATATTTTTAAAATAAAGAAAAAATAATACTATTTAAAGGGGTAGAATGTGAGGGGTGGTGCCATTTTATTTAAGATCAGGGATTGCCTATATAAGGAAGTGGAGGTCTAAAGGAAGTGAGGGAGTAAGTCCAAGGCATATGTGGTCAGAGCATTCCAGGCAGAGGGATTAGGGAATGCAGGCCTGAATGGGAGAAGCATGAACTCAGCGTGGTCAAGGGTAGGCAGGTAGCCAAGAGTGCTTGAAGCTGAGACCGTGCAAAAAAGTATTGGCAGACAAGTCACCAGTTTGTAGTCAGATTTGACTGTCTGGAGCCCAGGTAGAGGTTTTGGTATTGTATGCAAAAGGAGGACATGATCTGATTTGCCTTTTAAAAATATCTGCAAAGGTTTCATTATGGACTGCAGCTTTTACTTGAAATTTTATATTTGCAAGAGTCACCATGAGCCACTTATTAATCTTATTTGCATTTTAAAAGGACTGCAGTGTGGAGAATTGAATATAGCAAAAGAATACAAATGAGAAGGACAACTATTTTCATGTGTTTAATTTCCCTAAATAATTTGTAATTGACTTCAGCGTAGGACCACTGCATTCTTCTGTCTTTCTGCGCAGAGAAACACCTGTAACTTCAAATTTCATAGAAATTTATTAATGAAATCATTTTTTTAATTGTGAGTAAACTTTCTTTAACTTTAAATACGTTCATCAAAATTACTTTGAATCTTTAAAAGTCACTTTTAAATTATTTTTTATAATTTGGTTATCATTGGAAAGAATGACAAAGGAAACTGTAGCTACCCTCAAATATCTAAAAAAAGTACAAGGAACAAATTTTTTGTGTGCTCTAATAAAGTTCCATGTAATGGTCTAACAAACTTAAAAAAAAATTATATTTTCTGAGTAAGAAGCAGGAATAAAATAAATGATTAAAGTAAATTTCAATATATGGAGCATTAATGGTCATGTTCATCATTGGTTTTGCTACAGTACTTGAAAAATCTGTTGGCAGAAATCTAATGATAATTGTGCATGTGCTTAGTCATGTCCAGCTCTTCCTGATTCCATGGACTGTAGCCCGCCAGGCTCCTCTGTCCAGGCAAGAATACTGGAGTGGGTTGCCATTTCCTTCTCCAGGGGATTTTCTCGACCCAGGGATCAAACCAGCATCTCTTGCATTGGTAAGTGGATTCTTTACCACTGGGGCACCTAGGAAACCCATAATGATAGTAAAATACGTAGAAATGATGAATAATAGATGTGAGCCAGCCCTCATTAAGTGCTTCCTCTCTTAAAGACACCTTGACTGTCCTTACCCAGCACTCAAGGGATGTAAATGGGTTTCTGCATTAACCAAATGCAGTTAAGTATATAGAAGTGTGGAAGCGAGTAAATATATAGAAGTGTTAAATACACAGTCATTTCAAATGCGCTTTAAGATGAAGGAATATATGAACAGAAATCAATAACACAATATATAAAATGATGATGGCACAGAGCACTACATGTAATTAGTATACACATATTTATTGATTGAGTGAATTGAATTGACTAATAACCAAATATTGACTAAGAAACCTTGGGAAAAAATAAAGAAAATTTAAGGCAAAATAATTTTGAATAAGTTCTTTGATTTACCAATTCTACAGTATCAGAATGGTACATAGGTTTCTCCATAAGGCTATTCTTTAATAATTTAAATTTTGTCATTAGGTTTAATATGCTTTAAAAAAAAACTTAATGAGGAATGAGAAATGATTTCTATTTGGCTGTCATAGCAACTTCTGTAATGCCTTGCAAGCACTAGGAAAATTTTAATAAATAATTTTATTTATTAAAAATTACAATTAATTATCACCAGTAATTTCATAAATAATGTTGGCAATCACACAGGCTCTTTAATATATCTGGAAGTCAGTTTTGATTGCTATTTTAAAAAAATAATTAAAGATCAAGAAAAAGTTTTTCTTAAAATAACTGTTTCTTCTTTTTAAGGGCTCAGTTCACATTCCCCTCTCCTCCCTGTCTGTTTTCATTGCAATCAAGGAAAGTTTACTGCATTCATACTTCTTAAAGGTATTTTTTTTTAATCTTTGCAATTGTATCATCCAGTGTTTTATCAATGGCTATGTGACTTGCTTAGAAGACATGACTGGTAACTTCTAGAAGAACTTTTATTTGTAAAGTATTTCTCATTAGAAATACTTGTCATTATGTAGTTTAAATTTTCCTATTTTTTAAGAGAGAAAAATGGTGTTTATTGTATATTTTCGTAAGCTTACTACTGCCAGTAGAGGGAGAAAATGTTTTAATGGAAATGTTGAGTTTTGTTTTTGTTATTGCTATTTTCCTTAAGCCAGAAGTCCAAAATTTTTGAATAATTATTATATTTGTTAATATCAAGATATCATATGCACAGTCTCTTATTACATGGAACAGTGTAACTATTTTATATTTAAAATGATGCTTTAATAAAGGCAAAAATATTGACTGATTTTTAATTTAAAATTTTAATTAAAATTTTAATGTTTAATTTTTAATTAAAATGTTTAATTTTAATTTAAAATGTTTAATTTTTAATAAAGGTGAAAATTTTGACTTCCCTGGTGGCTCAGACAGTAAAGTGTCTGCCTACAATGCGGGAGACCTGGGTTCAATCCCTGGGTAGGGAAGATCCTCTGCAAAAGAAAATGGCAACCCATTTCAGTACTCTTGCCTGGAAAATCCCATGGACGGAGGAGCCTGGTAGGCTACAGTCCATGGGATTGCAAAGAGTCAGACATGACTGAGTGACTTCACTTTCACTTTCATTGACTGTGAATAAAATAAAATATACATTCATTTGGTCTATGGTTTTTTGTAAGAAATGAGGCTTTTTTTCTTATAGTAATTACTGTTTTTGCAACTGAAATAGTAAAATTGAGAATTTTTCATTTCATAATTTTATAGGCATCTAATATTCGACAGAAAATTAATACATTTAATATGTAAAACCTTATCAATTAATCAGTAAAACAAACAGACCAATTAAAAAGTACTAAGGATCTGAGCAATGATTTTAAAAATATAATTGTCAATAAGCACAATAAGATGTTCAACATTATTAGAAATTAAAAGCAAATTAAAACATGCTTTCCTTCAGCTTAGAAGTAATAAGAACTATGATGGTTATTATTGCCATAAATATAGTGAAATAAGTGTAGGTATGTAAGTGGATATTTTTAGGTGGGAAATCAGCAATCTGTATAAAAATTCATAACAACAAGCACACTTCCTTGTCCCAAATAACCTACTTCTTATAAAATCACTTCATGAGAAAAATCAGATTTTGCAAAGAGGAATGTAAAAAGTAGTTCATTTCAATACTATGTAGGGAATACTTGGGGGAGGCAGTAAATATTCACTATAAGGGATGTATTAAATATTGCATACTGCATCCACTTAAAGAAATACTATTTAGGTATTAAATAAGCTTATATTATTAAAACTAAACCAAACAGTTTACAGAGCAGCGTGTATGCTGTTTCAACTACTACTCAAAATATACATTTTTACTGATAAATACTTTCTAAAATTTGTGTAATAAAAACTTTCTGTTACCTATGTATATTCTGAGAACACATGCACAGCATTTCTCCTCAGGAAACATCTACACATGATTTAAACATTGCTAAGTAAGCCTAAATCCAGTTAAAGAGGCCTGCACAATTTCATGTCACTAATACATTTTAGTAATCAGGGTAACAGTAAGGATTCTGCTAGAGTCTTCATGAGGCTACCAGATAAGAGTGTGGTCACAATTAAGCATCATTTCATTTAATCAATCTGACCTGTGGTGGTCTGTCGTCAAACTGAACATTTCACAAGTCATTTCCACACTTATTTTATGTAATGTCCTTCAGGAATATACTAAAACTGTGGTTGGGGTTATTTTAAGTGAGTTTAGTTTGTTTAAAAAAAAAAATGGCAAGCTTGGTTCTCAAGCCTCTGAAGAGGAACATATAGGCTAACAACCATAGGTGAGTATGGGAAGTAGGAAGTAATTGGGATCATATTAATAATGAGGTAACAATATGTGTATCAGTTTTTGGAAAAGCTTTGTAGTGTTTGTCCCTTTAAATCCTGTGGTGAAAAATCACTCTAACCATGACTCCATACTATTTTCAGAGAAAAGTGCTTTCATGTCATTATAAATTCCTACGGAGTTACAAAGTCTGACACAGAATTGTATGGAAAGGGCATTATGTGAAAAGATACCATGGAAGCCAGGATCCTAGTGGAAAATCAAAACAAGTAAAGTTCTTTAAAATGCTGTCATTTCTGGAATAAATTAAACCTGATACTATGTGAGAATGTCTTAAGTTCCCTTACAGCAAGGATACTGAGTTATTGTCTAGCAAACAGGCGCCTCTTTTAAGATAATACAAAAATATTCTAAAAAGACAGTTTTTCCAATGAAAATTAATCTAGCTTGCTTGGTTACCTATCAGTGTGTCATTATTTTGCTCAAGTGTTCAAGCATCTTATGTGGTGTATCATTTTAATACGCTGTGAATAAAAATGATGCCCCCTTTTGGTCAGCCAGCAGCCTATCGTGTCTGGTGATTCTTAATGTTCTCTGTAGTCAAATTTCATTACATCATTTTAGAACAGCTCACAACTCCCTAATAAAGGCATGTCCACAATACAAATGCTTCACATTTCCTAAATGTCATACCAATTCAGAATTACTTTTTCCTATTTCATTTATCATGCTAAATTATAATTTCTATTTGGCCATGGTCCTTAACTTTCCTTTTAGCTACTCCTAAGGAGGCCTGGTGTGCTGCGATTCATGGGGTCGCAAAGAGTCGGACACGACTGAGCGACTGAACTGAACTGAAGCTGTACTTTCCTCCTATTTCTGGAAATTATTTTCCTGCTAAAATGAATTATTCTCCACTTTGTATCTATAGAACTCAATTTAATTTTTATCTTTCCACTTCTTCAATTTGTCGAGATGCTTTGAATTTAAATTCTACAATAAGAAAGTCAATCCCCCCAAGTAGATGTCATCAGTACAAATGTAATGTGTATTCATTCAAGTAATTGATAGAAGAGTGTCTGTTTTCTGCCTGGAAGATGTTAATCTGAGCCCTGCCCTCTCCAGTTAATTTAGAAATATTGTTAACTGCTATGATAAAATTTATTATGCAAAGGGGAAAATGTGATATAAACAATCAAATCATTTTATTTCTTGAATGCTTTGTATATATCATACTAGACTAAGCAGAGAAGGCAATGCCACCCCACTCCAGTACTCTTGCCTGGAAAATCCCATGGATGGAGGAGCCTGGAAGGCTGCAGTCCATGGGGTCGCTGAGGGTCGGACACGACTGAGCGACTTCGCTTTCACTTTTCACTTTCATGCACTGGAGAAGGAAATGGCAACCCACTCCATTGTTCTTGCCTGGAGAATCCCAGGGACGGGGGAGCCTGGTGAGCTGCCATCTATGGGGTTGCACAGAGTTGGACACGACTGAAGCGACTTAGCAGCAGCAAGCAAATTAAAATCAACCAAATGTATTTTTTTATCAGTCTCACATTTCTAAAGCAAATGAAATCAAATAATAAGGTTTTGGGAAATTTCTACAGATTAGTGTTCTTTATTTTTATTCCTAATTAATCAGAGGGTAGGAGGAACTGCTGGATATTTCCAAATATTTGTGGTTAAAATATTGGACACATGAAGAACAGTGCCATAAAGTTATTAAGTAGGATGTAGGTATCCAATGTATGCACAATCTGCTTGATACCAAGCACATTAAGTCAGTATAGCCCTGGACGTCTTATATTGGTAATTTCCTCTAGGGCTGAGAATTCAGATTAGCTTATGGAGCTTATTTTCACATGAAAAACTCTGGATATTTTTGTGTAAAAACAATTCTTGGATGAATTTATGTCTATTATACATAAGCTTAAAAATATATGACTGGTTTCTCTCATTGTAGTGAATAATATTATTCTCCTTTTATTTCATAAAACACACAATGAAATCTATTTGGCATATTCTTCAGTTCAGGGAAATGGCTTACCATATGCCTATTCTCAGATGCTTTTTTATTACACAAGGATTTTTTCATAATAAAAATTTTCAGAAATAAAAATGTAGATGATTCACTAATTATGATCACCTGCTTTTACACAAGTGCACATGAATTGGGGAGTTTCTGAAGTATTTACAGTAAAGCTTGTAAACATAGGAAATCACAGTAGGAAGACCAAAATTATTTACAAAGGATCATTTATTTAACATTTTTTTTACAAAATACAAAAATTGTTGTTCTGCATGAATACATCATATATGAAAAAAATGTGTTTTCACTTAATTTGAAGACATTCAGAATTTTACCTTCTACCGACTTGAGGAATCAATTTTCTTTTGCAAGTTGTCTATTACCATCGCCAATCGGGGGGAAACCCTTTTTCTTGTTAATTAAATCATATTCACAACAGCTAACATTTTATAGAAATAAAATCAGACAATGTCTGTCATACAAAAGCTCTTTCTGCAAGTAACTGATTTGCCTATGATCCTAAATTTTTTTTTCCAAGCTATAGATAGGAAGAATTGAGGAGCTAGGTAAGTTGTATAATAATGTATTAGCAGCAGTTGATAGAAAATGCAACATAAGATTTGTTTTGTCTGTGGTACAAGAATATTCCCTATCAGACTCTAATGTATTTTTCTCTACTTGAACACAAGTAAGCACATGCTGATTGTTTCTGGGATGACAAAATGTATAAAAATACAAGAAGCTGGTTCTGTTTGTCATCGTGAGTGGCTATTTTCATCAGCTAATATGAATGCGTTGCTAAACGTAGTGAAGACAGGAAAATGACTTAAGGGTAATATATACAGAGTTAAAATACATTTTTTTTAACCCACTTAAGAATGATTTCAGGCACTGTGGCTGTTTGGGATAAAAATGGTTCATGGTTTATTCTTGAATAGTAATGTAATTGTCAGTGCAAGCGAGAGCAAATACCTGCCCACTGTCACACACATGACCTCGGACATCTGCAATGTTCAAAGCCAATTCATCTTCTGTATCTTCACTCTGGAGGCACCTTCAATACAAATGCTTCATAGTTTGCTCTTGATAGCAATTTAATTTTCAGTGCAAGCAAAAGCAAACACAAAGGCTGCTCACTGTCATACACACGACCAACACCTCTGGAATATTCAAAGCAAGTTCACCTCCATCTTCTCTGTGGAAGCATCTTTCGTAAGTGGCACTTAGTGTAAACCCTCTATAAATCATGAAAAACAGACTCGGGATGCCTGAACTTAATAATATTAAAAATCAAGGTCATAGTCCTCTCTCTGTGTAAACGATGTTCGAGTAAGGCTTGCCATCATAACATTTCTTTCCTGAGAATGGAGCTGATCCCCTCTGTCTGTATCATAAGTGTGCATGCTCAGAGCTGTGGTCACTGTCGTGGCTGTCTTCATTTGCTAGCGAGTCCCCTGTTTGCTGGAGGGTGGCTGCACCGATTCCCGAGAGCTCTGAAGGGAGGAGTGTTCCCTTTTTCACATTCACCAGTTCCTTTTCTCGAGCGGCAGCACCTTGCTGTCCTCCTTTTACCCTCTTCCACTTCATTCGCCTGTTCTGGAACCACACTTTCACCTTTAACAAAGAAAGGGAACAAGTGAAAGAAAGAAAGAAAGTGAAATGGACAAATTTTTTTCTTCCATTTTGGTCATCAATGGAAAAAAATGGCTTTTCAAAAGCTTTTACAAATACACTGTGAAGTAATGAATATGAAAATAAGTCACCATTGAATTTAATCAGGGCCCATGTTCATAGTAATTTTAAAACATTCAGAAGGTCCCAAGTCCTGTATTTTGTATTTTATGACATGTGCTAAGTCGCTTCAAAAGACCCTGATGCTTGGAAAGATTGAAGGCAGGAGAAGGGGACAACAGAGGATGAGATGGTTGGACGGCATCACTGATTCAATTGACATGAGTTTGAGCAAGCTCCGGGAGATGGTGAAGGACAAGGAAGCCTGGCGAGCTGCAGTCTATGGGGTCGCAAAGAGTCGGACACGACCGAGTGACTGAACAACAACAAAGCTGCTTCCCTCGTGTCCAACTCTGTGTGACCCAAAGGACCGCAGCCCTGCAAGCTCCTCTGTCCATGGGATCCTCCAGGCAAGAATACTGAAGTGTGTGATCAAAACCCCATCATTTACATCTCCTGTACTAGCAGGCAGGTTCTTTACCACTAGCCCGCCTGGGAAGCCCATTTTATGACACAGCATGTAAAAGAATAGATGGGAACGTACTGTATCATTTTAGGTTGTTCAAAGGTATTTAGTTTATGAAGAGTTTCTGTGCATTAGAACTACCATTCAGTAATTGTTTTGGTCAAACAACACCCACTTTGCCCCCTCCCCCTGCTGTCAATTCCTGGACCGATGTAAAGTATACTCAGGGAGCTACTGATGAAGCTCCGTCTGGAACGTCATTCTGTGCCCCTGCAGTCCACTGCTGCACTCACAGAGCTTGATTTGGCCATTTCACCTCAGAGTGAGTCCATCTTCTTCTGAACTATGCTTTTTCTCCTCCCTTAATACTTTGATTTTACATTACAAATATGTGATTCTGATTTCCTCAAAACAAGATCAGAAATTGTCCCTGGTACTGCTGTTTAATTGCTCAGTGGTGTTTGACTCTGTGACCACTTGGACTGCAGCACACCAGGCTTTCCTGTCCTTCAACATCTCCCAGAGCTTGCTCAAACTCATGTCCATTGAGTCAATGATTCCACCCAACCATCTCATCCTCTGTCGTCCCCTTCTCCTTCTGCCCTCAGTCTTGTCCAGCATCAGGGTTTTTTTCCAGTGAGTCAGTTCTTCGCATCACGTGGCCAAAGTATTGGAGTTTCAGCTTCAGCATCAGTCCTTCCAATGAATATTGATTTCCTTTAGGACTGACAGGTTTGATCTCCTTGCTGTCCAAAATTTTCACTAATACTTGTTAAATGCTAATACTGAGTTTGTATATTATGTTAATCACATCAGCTTTGTAGAGATATATTTTCCTTCTAAAATCTTAATTGAAGTTACCTAATATATGATAGAAGTGATTTAGCATGCATGCACATAATAAAACAAAAATTGTACATATGCATTAAATGACCATCCAGGGCCACAATCATAATAATGGCATCATTTCATTTTCTTCTTTAGGAAGAAATTAGTTCCTTTCCTATTGCACTTTTTTCTTTTTGTTTTTTTTAATTTTATTTTATTTTTAAACTTTACATAATTGTATTATTTTGCCAAATATCAAAATGAATCTGCCACAGGTATACATGTGTTCCCCATCCTGAACCCTCCTCCCTCCTCCCTCCCCATACCATCCCTCTGGGTCGTCCCCGTGCACTAGCCCCAAACATCCAGTATCGTGCATTGAACCTGGACTGGCATCTCGTTTCATACATGATATTTTACATGTTTCAATGCCATTCTCCCAAATCTTCCCACCCTCTCCCTCTCCCATAGAGTCCATAAGATTGTTCCATACATCAATGTCTCTTTTGCTGTCTCGTACACAGGGTTATTGTTATCATCTTTCTAAATTCCATATATATGCGTTAGTATACTGTATTGGTGTTTTTCCTTCTGGCTTACTTCACTCATCTTTGTGTATTATTAAGCTAAGTAAGCTAAGTGTTCCTTTTACATTCTCTGCCTACTCCACTTAAAGTTACCACAAGCCTGAATTTTGTGTTTATCATCCCTAAGCCTTTATTTGGGCTTCCTCGATGGCTCAGTGGGTATAGAATCTGCCTGCAATGCAGGAGACTCAGGAACGTAGGTTTGATCCCTGGGTCAGCAAGATCCCCTGGAGGAGGAAATGGCAACCCACTCCAGTATTCCTGACTGGGAAATCCCATGGACAGAGGAGCCTGGCAGGCTACAGTGAAAAGGGCTGCAAACAGCCTGATGCAACTGAGCACATGGAGCCCAAGCCTTTATTTGAAACAAATAAACAGAGACAACAGCTTTTCTCACCACACATGGACCCTAAAAAGTACTGTTTAATTCTTCTTGTCTTTTAGGTTTATCAAAATGGAATGCTTTTAACTATAAGACATGTTTTTTCTTTTTTTTAATATTGTCCCATTTTATTTGGTTTCTTTCTTTTTATTGAAGTATAGACCCTGATTCTGGGAAAGATTGAGGGCAGGAGGAGAAGGGGACGACAGAGGATGAGACGGTTGGGTGGCACCATCGAGTGGATGGACATGGGTTTGGGTGGACTCCTGGCGTTGGTGATGGACAGGGAGGCCTGGCGTGCTGCGGTTCATGGGGTCGCAAAGAGTCGGACACGACTGAGCGACTGAATGACTGACTGCTAGCTGTTTTACACTGTTGGGTTTTTACTGTGACTCGGTTACACATTCTTTTTCATATTCTTTTCCTTTATAGTTTATCACATGATATTGAATATAGTTCCTTGTGCTATAAAGTAGGACCTTGTTGTTTATCTATACTATACATACCATTAACTCTAGGTTTCTTGCCTAATCCATGTTGATTCAAGGCATGGCATTCTCTTCTTATGATTGTGTGCGATTCCACTCTGTGAATATATCACTGTGCACCCACCCATTCCCTTGTTCATAGACACTTGAACTATTTTTTCTTTTATAATTGATTCTGTTATAAATATTCTTGCAGTTATGCTGTGATAAACGTGTGATAGAACTTCTCTGAGTATACATCCAGGATTTTCCATGAGTGGGCCACAGGGTATATGAACGTTGAATTTAATGTGATAATATAGAAAAATTATTTTCTAAAGTTTCATCAATTTTCACAGTCCAGAGTGTAAGAGTTCTTATCGATCCACATCTTAGTGGCACTCTTTGGATTTGTAAGTAAAGTTTTTTCCAATATAATGACCATAAATGTTATCTCACCATGTTCTAATTTTCCATTTCCTGATTACTAATAAGGTAAAGCATCTTTAAGTGTTTATGATCCATTTGTATCTCTTCTTTTGTGAAATGCCTCCACATCTTTGGGTTGCAGTGAATGTTTTTTGATTTAATTTCATTCCTTATTTTGTTGTTCAGTTGCATTCCTTATGGACTCATAAAATACGTTCCAGACGCTAATTTAATGCTTTGGGGTTATATGGCTGTTATTACAATATATTAGTTTATAGTGTGTCCTTTTCCTTTCCCTGGGTATCTTTTGACCTTTTGGGTATCTTTTGATGATCAGAAACTCTAAAATTTATTATATTCAAATTTATCAAATGTTTCTGTTATGACTATCTTTTTCATGTCTTCATTAAAAATCTTTCTTCTGAGACCATTAAGGTACTCTTCTATGTCTTCTTTTAAAAAGTTTTAAGGTTTGCTTTTCAAATCGAAGTGCTTAACTCTGACTATTGATTTTAGTATATACTGCAAAGAAAATTTCTAAATTTATTTTATTCCAGTTGTATAAGTTGTTCCAAGACCATTTAACAAATAGTCCACTCTTTTCCCAGAAATTATTGTTTTCAACTGTCGTATGTCGAGTTTCCATGCATGCATAGCTTTATTGATGCACTCAGTTATTCTCTCCTTTTGACATAAAAAATCATCTTAATTATTATAATTTCATAGGAAGTCTTCATATTTGACACAGATAGTTCTATTATATTCTACTCCAGGAATATTTTGAATATTCTCCATTTTCATTTTATAAACAATCTCAATTGCTGTAAATTCAAAGTACTAAGAGAAGCTAAAGAGAAAGATACTATATTTCTAAAGATGTATTTATTTCTGCCAAGTCACTTCAGTCGTGTCCGACTCTGTGCGACCCCATGGACTGCAGCCTACCAGGCTTCTCCGTCCATGGGATTCTCCAGGCAAGAACACTGGAGTGGGTTGCCATTTCCTTCTCCAATGCATGGAAGCGGAAAGTGAAAGTGAAGTCACTCAGTCCTGTCTGACTCTTAGCGACCCCATGGACTGCAGCCTACCAGGCTCCTCCATCCATGGGATTTTCCGGGCAACAGTACTGGAGTGGGGTGCCATTGCCTTCTCCTGTATTTATTTCAGTGGTCTTCAAATCACAGTAAATCACCATACTCCATCAAAATGAGTACAGTTTTCTCAGCTGCTGGCACGAAAAAAATCTTTAAACCATGTCATTTCTCAACTCTGCATTTTCATTGTTCTATCAGACTATAATTGAAATCTTGTATTATACATTACCCATATATATATATATATTATCCACTTAAAAAAAATAAGAAAATGTAGAAACTCAGCATTTTTACTAAAATAGATTGATTAAAAATAAGTGGATTGATATTCTTGTGTTATTGTTACTTAATAACCAAATGATAAGATGTGATTTTTAATCACATATCTACTCAGGGCTAAGCAACTATACCGATAGGTGCTACATATGCACTTTCCAAACACGAATATTTATAGATGAGGAAGTTGAGACTTAAAGCTTAAACGACTTGCTGAAGAACACAAAAATAGGTAAATGTGGTGCCAGAATTTAAACCTGGGGTTGGTTTGGCTTCAAATTGATTTTATTTTGTTTTGTTCCTGTTATATTTCAAGCTTATACATTTTAAGCCTTCAGGTTAGAAAAGTAAAGCATATAAAGTATGTGAATGCCATCCATATGACTAGTATCATTCAGGTAATTCTCCTACTCAATATAATTAGGTTTGTAAATATGACACTATCTTCCTGTACTGTAATTTAGGTAATTATACTACTCAATTTAATTACCACTGTAAGCTTGACATTGCATGTTTCATTAGATCTTTTCCACATGAATTGGGCTCTACTTCTGGCTTCACTTCTGCGTGAATTTGAGAAAATTATACTTCTCTCTGCCTCAATTTTCATATTTGTACTGTTGGAATAATGAGCCTTTCAAGATTCTCCATAGAGACATTTTCTCCATGGACAAATCCAGATGGAAGAAACACATCATCATCATTGTCACTGAAGAGTGAAATATCCAGCCAAAATAATCTTGGCAGAAAATGGGAAGAATAGATTTTGTTAAATCTACACTTATTTCCTTTTTTAGGAGAAGGGGTGCAGTAATTCTGTAATACCAGTATAAAACCTGTTATGTGCAATTCGACATGAGGAAAATGTAAGAAGATGGTATGGATTTTAGAAACAGTATAGGCTATTTTGTGTTGTTTCCTGTGTCTACCATGTGAAATTTTGCCATTTCATTTTCTTAAACAGACTAATGAAAGACTTCATTAAAGGGCTTCCCAAGTGGCTCAGCGGTAAAGAATTCTGCCAATGTGAGAGATGCAAGAATCATGGGTTCAGTCTCTGGGTTGGGAAGATCCCCTGGAGGAGGAAATGGCTATCCACTCCAGTATTTTTGCCTTCAGAGTCCGGTGTATATAGGAGCCTGGTGGGCTACAATCCATGGGGTCACAAAAGAGTGGAACAAGCCTAACTGAGCACACACACACACACATCATATATATACGTGGTTTATAGATGTGTGCATGTAGGTGAAAGCATTTGATGATTATATAATAAATCTAATAATTCTAACACCTTTATGTATTTTCTCAAGGGATCAGGCTACATATTTCATATGGGAACTCCATGAATTTAGTAATGGAACAAAACAGCAATACATGCAGTGATGAGTACACCTTATAAATTGTGAAGAAAAAGTACAGAAATTCAGTGTGTCCAGATGTATTTTCAAACATACTATGAAATATTGGGACGAACTAAAATAAGGAGAGGAAGATCTGGGGGTGCATATATTTTTCCACAACCATCACAGTATTAAAAACAAGTCCATAAAAGCAATTTCAAATTATGTCAATATTGCCATTAGAATAATAACACCACGGTTTTATAAATAAAGAAGCTTTATAGTTTAATTTATTATCACTTAATAATCCAGCTTTGTTGGCTAGATTGAAAAAATACTTTTGTAAGACAGCGAAAGAATAATCATTCAAATGCTTGACAATTTTTAAAATAAGGAAATTATTTTGATTAAAGTTTACAAGTTTGTTTCATATAAAAATCTGTATTTATAAACTAAGTATAGTTAAACTAATCTCATGCTTTCTTGATGACTTGGAATCTCTATTTATTCACTCATTCATACACTCAGTATTACTGCATGCTTAGTAATAGGTAAGAGGGGTTAGACCAAGGAACGTATACAAGTAAATAAGAAATAATTCCGGCCCGCAAGGGCAGTTTACGGGCTATATGTGAGGCCTTTGGCATATACTGAGATGCATAAAGATTAGCTTCATCTTTTACAGAATATCCTTAAATTGCTTGCAGTTGTAGTTGGTGTCATTGCTAATCCCCTAATAAGAGATTCCCCGAATGGTCCATAAGATGGCATGAACCCACCCCTACATCAATGTCGCACACTGCTTTGTTGCCACACAATTATTATAGAAAACCATTTCCCTCCTCTGGGAATCTCATGATGTTATTGCTACTGGCATCCTCTGTTCCTCTGCTTTTTTTGTCCTAGTAACCTAGAGTAGTACCTTAGGAGCTGGGACACTGTATCATCAAATATTTTGCGTACAACTAAAACAAATCTGCCCATCTTGGAGTATGATATATAAATTTTGCAAACTTTTATTGCTTTATTTGGGCTTAAAACATCTGGTCCCATCACTTCATGGGAAATAGATGGGGAGACAGTGGAAACAGTGTCAGACTTTATTTTTGGGGGCTCCAAAATCACTGCGGATGGTGATTGCAGCCATGAAATTAAAAGACGTTTACTCCTTGAAAGGAAAGTGATGACCAACCTAGATAGTATATTGAAAAGCAGAGACATTACTTTGCCAACAAAGGTTTGTCTAGTCAAGGCTATGGTTTTTCCTGTGGTCATGTATGGATGTGAGAGTTGGACTGTGAAGAAAGCTGAGTGCCGAAGAATTGATGCTTTTGAACTGTGGTGTTGGAGAAGACTCTTGAGAGTCCCTTGGACTGCAAGGAGATCCAACCAGTCCATTCTGAAGGAGATGAGCCCTGGGATTTCTTTGGAAGGAATGATGCTAAAGCTGAAACTCCAGTGCTTTGGCCACCTCATGCGAAGAGTTGACTCATTGGAAAAGATTCTGATGCTGGGAGGGATTGGGGGCAGGAGGAGAAGGGGATGACAGAGGATGAGATGGCTGGATGGCATCACCGACTCGATGGATGTGAGTCTGAGTGAACTCTGGAAGTTGGTGATGGACAGGGAGGCCTGGCGTGCTGTGATTCATGGGGTCACAAAGAGTCGGACATGACTGAGCAACTGAACTGAACTGAAAATCAATTTATCTCATATCTGCAATTTCTCTGGAAATGCTGGTTAATTAATTTTTTATTATTTCCTTTTTTAAAGTTTGGCTCTAAGGCAAGATTCCATATAAAGTATATTTTGTTTCGTAGTATGATGAACAACTCAGATAAAAATTTCTCCCATAAGAATCTGAGTAAAGAAAAAATGCTATTTTTCATGAAATCAAAGCAATATAAAGTAGACTTGTAGACTATCGATGACTACATGAAGATAATATTTTTGAATAAAATCTTCATAATAAAAAATAACAAATGAAATAATAACCTATATTATTAGTTATAAACATTTAAGGTGCTCAGTTATAAACCTTACTGTTCAGAATATCTGATTATTATGAAATCTCACTTTTGATCCCTTAGTTAAAGTATTTTGTATTCACATTGCCTGCATGATCAAACTAATATATAAATAAATATAAAAATATTTATTCACATATTAGTAAAGAAAACAGCTCAGAGAATCTTATTGTCACTAATTTGCTTAAATGATGTATTTCAGAATCTAGGAATCTAATATTTCTCTGTAATAAAAATATTGTGAGAATCATTCCTGGTATTTGTTAAACATTCATTTTATCTCTTTAATTTATTCAGTCATTCACATATGGCCTTCTATGTATAAGTTCATCTAAGGGTTCACAATACATCAGGAGAACACAAATGAAATATGTATCTGGATTGTCATACAATTTCCTAAAATGGCCTGAGGCGAAATGTTGATAGAAAGTAGAATCTACATGATGCTATTACCCATATTTATAGAATACCATAAATGTCTGTCTTTTGAAGAAACAATCATAACACATAACATCTGGATGAAAATAAATATTTCAGTGACATATCTAGATGTCTCTAAACATCTGGAATTTGTAGATTTAATATTCCAACTGTTTCTATTTGTATATGAACACTTGAAATACTGTAGACACTGTCTAACAAATATTTATTCACATCTTTAACATGTGAAAGCATGCAAAGGAGTAATTGTATAAATACAATTTGGAAATTTAATCACACCTGTGTGATTAAATTGATCATGGCAGCTGATCCAGTAAACCTAATGTAAACAGACTCTAGTAAGATACATCCAAGTAATTCAGTGGCAAAGTCAATAGATGAACTGAAAAATCAGAGCCCAGATTGCTCTCTAAGGTAGGGATGAAAAATGGGGGAAAAGAAAGCTTCCTTACTCGTCCTGCCTGAATAGATTTATATCTGATTAAGAGAAGGAATCCCTTGGCTGTTTCCAACAAGTTCATGGGAGCTGCCAGTTGACTCTGTTGTTTCTACAGCAGTGCAACATGGGGTTGGGAGGTAGTGTGCATGCATGTATGTGTGTGTGTGTGTGTGTGTGTGTTTGGGGGGGGGGGTTGGATTGGAGGGTAAAGGGAGTTAGGACATATTCCATGACTAAAGACTGAATTCCTGCATAGAGGACTGCCTCTCACCTTTCTCCTCTATTTTAAAACAATGTTTATGACCAGGAAATCACTTCCTGGCCTCTATAATTTTCGGTTTCAAAGCCTCTTTTTTTTTGTCCTTAGAATGCCTGAGAACCAGGCTCACTAATGTAGTCATAAAACATTTACTATTTCACATGTTTTTGGACAAACTGAATACACATTAGCCATTGGCAGTCATGAGCAAATAACATGTTGAACAAGAAATAAACTCTTTTTTAGGAAACAAATGAAATTCTCCATGAAACGAAATTAGGGTTAGGGTTAAGGTTAATGCAATCAGTACTATTACAAGCTGATCGTACGTATTACATTCTCCTTTCCCAAAATGCAGCCAGAGTAATAATTCACATGATGAGCAAAATTCTTAGAGACTGATTACTTTTATTTTGACCCTTTAGAAATGTCCTGGAGTACTAAATGCTAACAATTATACCTCCTTCTGTCAAACATGATGGAATTCAACTCAAATGACCTATTTATGAGTAAAAATTTACAGTGAAATTTTACTACTCCTAATTGTATTTCTACACAAGATTAAAAATATGGATATGAGTTTTACTTATTTTAAGTGAAATCCTGTCACCTCAGTAGATCATGAACAAAAGACTTCAGCAAATCTGAGTGGAAATATCAAAACTAAATTAGGCACTTTTCTCCATTACTGTGTTAAAAATTTCCTAAACAGCAGTCTTGAATACATGGAATTTATATATTCTGATCCACTGCTGGTACTTACCTTGTTTAAACTACTAAGATCAGCTAGAATGACGGCCTTTGTTCTCAACATCTTGTCTAATCTCTGGCTTAAGGTTTAACAATAGCAACACATCACAACCAGTGCATACTATTTTAAGAAATGACCTCTTCCCTAGCCACTGTCTAATTTTGTGAAATTTGTGAAATATAAATATTTTATTGAAACACATAAACTCATCATTCTTATAAGAATAGTAGAATACTAGAAATTCTTAAGATTCAATCTAATTAAATATTCTGATTATTTCTTTTTTTTTATTTTATTTGTAAACTTTACATAATTGTATTAGTTTTGCCAAATATCAAAATGAATCCGCCACAGGTATACATGTGTTCCTCATCCTGAAACCTCCTCCCTCCTCCCTCCCCATACCATCCCTCTGGGTCGTCCCAGTGCACTAGCCCCAAGCATCCAGTATCCTGCATCGAACCTGGACTGGCATCTCGTTTCATATATCAGAATATATGTAAGCCCTCACTTCACTTTTATTAGATTTAGGAGCTGTCTCCAAAATTATTCTAAGAACTTGTAATGGCAATTGCTACTGTCATAAGAATATATATTGACACTAAAGTATTCAGTAATTTCAATAACTGGAAAAAATTTTTAAATTGAAAAAAACTGTCTTGCATAAAAATTATAAGTGCTAAAGAGAAATGAAGTTAAAATCAATCCTAAATTGACTATGTTTCTGAGGTTTTCATGACGAGTCGTAGACATAGGGAGATTGACTTGTAGAAAGTGTCCTATACCCAAATTCTCTAGAAACTGTCCTTTATTAGACTTGTGTTTATTCTTTTATAGATGTCATGGAACATATGCAATGCTGTATATACATATTTAGATAACAGAATATCTCTTTAAAGTTGAACATACCAACACAAAAGTTGAATCGGCGCCTCAAAATTTTCAGGAGCTTCTTAGTAATACTTTACATTATATGAAAAAAAAAATTATGTGACTGCAAGGATAATGTGAAAAAGGAGTAATCTTTCACAGCAGAAGATGTTTTTCTTTAACATTACACTGTAAATGATGATCTGTGTTGCAACACATGATATGTTTCAAAATGTTACTGTTGATTTGCTGATTAAATATAAACTAATTGTTTCCTTATTGAGGAAATTCCCAAAATTAAAGCTTATTTTATATTCCACCATCAACTCATTCACCCTATTCTCTACTCCCACTTTTCTGGTCAGACCCCAATCATATTTAATCTCTCAAGATAGCAGTCATACCATCAGATCAGATCAGATCAGCTATTCCAAATCCTGAAAGATGATGCTGTGAAAGTGCTGCACTCAATATGCCAGCAAATTTGGAGAACTCAGCAGTGGCCACAGGACTGGAAAAGGTCAGTTTTCATTCCAATCCCAAAGTCATACCATGTGCAAGCAAAAGAAACATCTAACTGTTACTCTGCTGCTGCTGCTGCTGCTGCTGCTGCTGCTAAGTCACTTCAGTCGTGTCCGACTCTGTGCGACCCCATAGACGGCAGCCCACCAGGCTCCCCTGTCCCTGGGATTCTCCATGCAAGAACACTGGAGTGGGTTGCCATTTCCTTCTCCAATGCATGAAAGTGAAAAGGGAAAGTGAAGTCGCTCAGTCGTGTCTGACTCCCAGCGAGCCCATGGACTGCAGCCCACCAGGCTCCTCCATCCATGGGATTTTCCAGGCAAGAGTACTGGAGTGGGGTGCCATTGCCTTCTCCGATGACTGTTAAAAACTACTCTAAAGATATGAGGAAATATCTAAAACCATGGACTACACAAGGTTACCTTGAATAGACAATATGTCTGATCTTGCAGATATAACTTATTAGCTAAATAACTAAAAGCACTCATATAAATGTATAGAAATTAACCTGCAAAGGAGAAGGGTTGTGTAAAATGCTCAGTAAAAGACAAAACCACTATTTACTTGGCCCAGGAAAAATTCTCCTTCATGGTCATCCAAAAAATTGATGTCTATTTGGAAAACACTTGGCAATGAGCCATTTAATGATTTATGAGTAACAAACAAAACATAATTCCTCTCCTTTCCACTAACGGAATGTGATCCAACTAGGTAGGATTTTTCCATTTATCTTGGCAGCAGAATCATTAATTCAGTCTGTTTATTCTGGTCAGTTAGCTTACAAATCTGCAATATCGCACCTTTGATTAACTTTGTAAAATGATTTTGTGACATGGAAGGAGCTCTCATTCTTTCTATATCTGGCAGTCTTGACTCTATAAATATGTCCATTTTTGACACTCCTATAGTTTTATGCAACTGCCTTCCCTCTTCATCCCACTGTGAGATATTAAAACTTTGGCATGAGTTTTTTCCAAGTGCGTCTGGATGGATGCAAAAGCCAGAATAAGCTTGTCAAACTTAAAAATACCTTGGGACAAGAAGGTCTTTAGACTGACTGGCTCTTCTAAGTATTCCAAGTGACTCTGCCAATTAAGGATTATTAGCTGTTGATTGAGAACAGTATAGAAGAATATGTTGTACACGTGAAGGTGTAAATTAGAAGCTGGATGGTTACTACAGTGTAACTGTTATACAAAACAGCGTTGGGCTTTCCTGGTGGCTCAGACATTAAAAGAATCCACCTGCAATGCAGGAGACCTGGGTTCAGTCCCTGGATTGGGAAGATCCCCTGGAGGAGGGCATGGAAACCCACTCCAGTATTGTTGCCTGGAGAATCCCCATAGACAGTGGAGTCTGGCAGGCTAAATCCATGGGGTCAAAAAGAGTCAGACACGACTAAGTGACTAAGCGCATAATTAAAATATTTAAAGCTTAACTTCGTCCCAGTGTCTCCACTTTTATTGAACATAAAACAATTTTCTTTAATACCTAAGTGCTAATATGGAATTACTGTGCAGGATAAGCCTCTTTTCTCTTTACCCTTCTTCTTCCTCTTTGGCCAGATGGAATTCAAAGGGGATAACAGATGTCCCCTACCTGTACCGGCATTGCCACGTGGGAGACACAAACATAAAAGTCCAATTTCTTTGGAGATTTCAGAGCTGTTCCTCCAGATTTGAAAATTTGAGTCCTGAGTAATAGTTAAGGGTTTCGCATATATTATTTTTTTTCTAAAAGGAAATCTAATCATTATTTCAAATATTTACAATCACATGTATAGCCCATTGTAGAATATGTGGCAGGTATATTGATGGGGACATGAGTTTGAGCAAGCTCCAGGAGTTGGTGATGGACAGGGAAGCCTGGCATGCTGTAGTCCATGGGGTTGCAAAGAGTCAGACACCACTGAATGACTGAACTGATATTGATTGGGTGATATAAACAAAGGAGCAGTATCTACAAATAAAATATCAGTTATACATATACATATTTTATAGGCAACTATGTAAGTTTTCTAAATAAAAGTACATTTAAAACTGCTTCTGTTTATAAATTTTCATTTAGGAGAAAGTTATTTCTGTGAAATAATTTTGCTACTAGTGGAAATGATTCAATATTTGTTGCTTTTTCCCTTTATGTTATATAGAACATATCTATTCTTTCTCTGTATTTGAATCTTGGAAGGCTTTTAAAAAATAGAGAAAAAATATTTTAAGAGATTAAACATCCTATTAAAGTTTAGGAAAACACTAAACAATATGGGAGTAGATATAATATTCTTTGGTGTATACATTTAAGTTACTTTAATAAATCCTATGTTATTTTAAAGTATGGAAAAAATAAATCTTTCAGTAAAATGAAATTGAAAAATTGCAAATCTAGAATTAGAATATTTTACAGGTGGAAACCCTATGAAAGGGATGCTATTTAATATTTTAAATCAAGACATAGATTACATAGATATGTATGAATGGCATTAATGCAAAATCAAAGAAATGGAATAGCTGTATCTCAATTAAAAGAAGATGAATGAAAAGGCTTCGATTGATAACTCTATGTTTATAATTTTAAAAGCCCAACCATGAGAAAATTAACTGAAAATATCTCCCTGATTGAGAGGTATTTTTATTACAAAAGGATTAACCCACTATGCCTTTCATAGCAAAGAAGCTTTCCCCCTCTGAGTAATAGATTTGTTTTATAGCTTATGCTAAAAGTTCTTTCACATACATTGTGACATATAAACCTGAGTAAAAGAAAGAGAAGGTAGTTTTAATTTCCATTTTATGCCTTGGGGAGATTGTTACTTGCCTAAGAATACACAATTCCATCTGGCAAATACAGGGTTTTTGTTCCGATTTTTTCTCATAACAATTGAATTTTTCTTAGTAGCAAAAACTAAAGACATAATTTTGATTTGGAATTTAGATTCCACATATACCCATTATATCTTTTATTAACTTGACAAACTAATTAATGGAGATTTATAGGATAAAAAACTTCTGAACAATACCAAATTTGCAATTATTTGAAAACCTAATTATCTCAGGATTTACTTTTGTTGTTGCAATTTTTCCCTTTATGAGACTATAGTTGGATTGTTTCCCTAATGACCTCCAAAAATTTTTGCCTTCCTTCCATGTATCCACTCCCATAGGTGGTGATCTCTTACCGAGCTTGGTCATATGATTTGCTTTAGACAATGGGACTTTAGGAAACATGATCTGAGCAGAGGCTTTGAACACCCACGCACACTGAATACTTCTACCACTATTTGAAGATTGCCAGGGAGCCTTTTAGAAGATGAAATCACACATGCAACAGAGACAGAGGCAAGCTGTTCCAGGTGAGGCTGCCTAGAACAACCAGTTCTCAGTCACCCACCAGCTGAATAGAGTTGCACAAGGGCTCTAGGTAAGGCCAGAAGTAGAACTGTCCAATTGAGCTCAGATAAAAATTTTTGATCCTCAAAACTTTGAGGAAATTAAGTGCTGATTATTATTTAAAGCCATTAAGACTTTTAAGAGGTTTGTTACACAGCAAAGTCTAAGTGATACAGAATTTTAAAGAGACTCTTAAAAAAGACAAAGATTAAAATTGGGCATATGTGTGTGTATAGTATGAAAAGTGAAGTGAAAGTTTTAGTCACTCAGTCGTGTTTGACTCTTTGACACCCCATGGAATGTAGCCCACCAGGCTCCTCTGTTCATAGAATTCTCCAGGCAAGAATCCTGGAATGGACAGCCATTCCTATATCCAGGGGATATTCCCACCCAGGGATCCAACCTGGGTTTCCTGCATTGCAGGCAGATTCTTTACCATCTGAGTCACCACGGAACTCCTGTGTATATAGTGTGTGTGTACATATACATATGATATAATTTTTCATGTAATTGCTTATAATTTTTTTCCAAGAATGGCAAGTCAGGAAGAAAGAATAAATACTCAAAATGCCTTCAAAATTTCCGAACAAGATTTACAGAATTCCTCCTAAAAAGAAATTATTCTTGGCCAAAAGTGAAACCTCTACTCTATGATCAGATAATGACAGGGAACCACAGGACATCTCCAGCAAAGAAAGCACAGATTTTTACTTTTCTCTTAATTAAGAGTATAGTTATACATCCCACATTTCTGTAGATTACAAGCTAACTCTAGTTTCTTATTTCCTTTATGTATCACTTTAAATACAGTTACATTTCCTAGAATTCACATTCTCTTTACAAAAACATTAATGTGTAATTCCATCCTTCCATCATATTTTTCCTGTTCCCAGTTAAAAAAAAAATAGAGCAAAAAAGCAGATGTCTGATGATGTAGATTTTGGATCCTGCTTTCCATCGTGCCAAATGTTGTACACTTATGGAGAGAACTTTGTATGTGAAGTTCAAGGGAAGGAAAATGTTGTGCTCCATAACTTAGGTACTAGTCATAATATTTAATAAAATATAAACTGCCAATAAATAGAACCACATAAAAGTGTTCCTCTGTATATTTTCACTACCCAGAATGATCCTACTAAAAGCTGAAATATAGAAATTAACAGAAGGAAAGCAAATGATTTAAGAAGTTGGATAAAATAACTCGCTCTCCTAAGATAGTATTCATTTGTCCACACCCTGTTGATATTTCTTTGGTTCCAATGGGATCCCTGGAGGAGGTACACACAGTGAAAGAGGAAATGAGACTCTGCTCCTAAGAGTGCCAATCATAACTGCACTGTCCATAAAGATGTTTGCGTTTGCCTTTCAGGAATGTTTTTCTAAAGATTAGCAACTATTAACCATCAGTAGGCTAGATTCTTCTAGGGAAAATCAGAACTCATATAAAAGAGTGCTCAGGGAAACTATTCGAGCAAATCATTTGCCATTCAGATAAAATCCAAGAAAGGATCTAAAACGTAATTAATTAAAGTATTATTTATGTCTTATTAACTGGTGTTCACAGATTGCTAATCATTTCAAAGTTTCTCTAAATGAGTGGGTACCAGAATTTGTAATTTCTGAGACAAATACAATTTCAAAAATATTTTGGGCAGTGGGGTAGATATTTACCAATGATCTATGTGCCCTTGTGCCTACCATGCCTCAGCTCCCTTAAATTTAAGTGGTACCATTGACTATTTCCAGACATTAGAGTGTAAATGGAAGTGACATGGGTCATTTCCAGGTGAAAACATTTAGAGGTCAATGCATGAACCTCCAGCTCTTTCTTACCTCTTGCAGTTACCAAGGACACCACATGTCAGGATGCCAGAAGGTCAGACTGGGTCCTGAGTGATTATTTGGAATGCTGGACTTGCAAAGTTAGTATGGAGAGTGAACAAACAATAAACTTTATTCTTATGTCATTCAGATTTGAGGGTTAATGTATTACTGCAACATAAACCCTATCCTGAGCAATAAAGGATACTAACATGGGGGTTCCCAAATTTCTGTTATGTAAAATAAGGAGATTTAAAAAATAAACAAGATGAATGGAGAGAGTAACATGGAAGCATATACACTGACATATGTAAATAAACAGCCAATGGGAATTTGCTGTAGGACTCAGGGAACACAAACTGGGACTCTATCACAACCTAGAGAGTGGGATGGGGTGGGAGGTGGAAGGGAGGTTAAAAAGGGAGGGGACATATGTACACCTATGGTTAATATATGTTGATGTATGACAGAAATCAAACCAATTTTGTAAAGCAATCATCAATCAATTAAAAATAAAAGAATATAAAAAATAAAAGTCCTCTCCATATGCCATCATTATATAAAAGAAATAATATTTTAAAAACAAAAAATATAAGAAAGATACATTCACAGAACAAACAATGATTCCATAAACTGAATAAACCCAGAGGGATGGGATGGGGAGGGAGGTGGGAGGGGGGTTCAGGATGGGGAACACATGTACCCCCGTGGCAGATTCATGTCAACATACGGCAAAACCAATACAATATTGTAAAAAATAAATATGACTATTTTATTCTTCAGGGAGTCCTTGGTGGCTCAGACAGTAAAAAGTCTGCCTGCAGTACGGGAGACCCGGGTATGATCCTTGTGTTGGGAAGATCCTCTGGAGAAGGAAGTGGCAACCCACTCCAATGTTCTTGCCTGGAGAATCCCATGGACATGAGATCACAAAGAGTCAGACACGACTGAGCGACTTCACTTCACTTTACTTTATTTTATTCTTCCTTAATTATATCATTATGCTGGGCAAAAGCTTCATCATGAAAGAGAAAATTGGTCTACCCAGTGATATTTGAGAATCACAGATCTAGATATCTAGAATTACAGATCATAATAACCATGCCATGGTGTGATCAGTCACCTAGAGCCAGAGATCCTAGAATGGAAGTGAAGTGGGCCTTAGGAAGCATCACTATGAACAAAGCTAGGCGAGGTGATGGAATTTCAGCTGAGCTATTTCAAATCCTAAAAGATAATGCTCTTAAAGTGCTATACTCAATATGCCAGCAAGTCTGGTAAGTAACTCAGCAGTGACTACAGGACTGGGAAAGGTCAGTTTTCATTCAAATCCCAAAGAAAGGCAATGCCAAAGAATGTTCAAAATACTGCACAATTGCATTCATCTCACACCTTAGCAAACCTATGCTCAAAATTCTCCAAGCTAGGCTTCAACAGTACATGAACCAAGAACTTCCAGATGTTCAAGATGGATTTTAAAAAGGCAGAGGAACCAGAGATCAAATTGCCAACACCCATTAGATCAAATTCCAGAAAAACATCCATTTCTAGTATATTGACTAAAAATACCTGAATATATATATATACATATATATATATATAAAAATACCTGAAAAATACCACCCTGACCAAAGCCTTTGTGTGGATCACAAAAAACTGGAAAATTCTTCAAGAGATAGGACTACCAGACCCTGCTTCCTGAGAAATCTGTATGCAGGTCAAGAAACAACAGTGAGCACCGGGCATGGAACAACAGACTGGTTCCAAATTGGGAAAGGAGTATGTCAAGACTGTATATTATCACCTTGCTTATTTAACTTCTATGCAGAGAGTACATCATAAATTCTGGGCTGTATGAAGCACAAGCTGGAATCAAAATGGTCAGGAGAAATATCAAAACCCCAGATATGCAGATGACACCACCCTTATAGCAGAAAGTGAGAAGTAACTAAAGAACCTCTTGATGAAAGTGAAAGAGGAGAGTGAAAAAGCTGACTTAAAACTCAAACATTCAAAAATCAAAGATCATAGTACCCAGTCCCATCACTTTATGGCAAATGGATGGGGAAACAATGCAAACAGTGAGAGACTTTATCTTCTTGGGCTCCAAAATCACTGCAGATGGTGACTGCAGCTATGGAATTAAAAGACGCTGGCTCCTTGGAAGAAAAGCTATGATCAACCTAGACAGCATATTAAAGAAGCAGAGACATGACTTTGCCAACAAAGGTCCCGCATAGTCAAAGCTATGGTTTTTCCAGTACTCCTGTATGGATGTTAGAGTTGTATCATAAACAAAGCTGAGCAATGAAGAACTGATGCTTTTGAACTGTGGTGTTGGAGAAGACCAGAGAAGGCAATGGCACCCCACTCCAGTACTCTTGCCTGGAAAATCCCATGGATGGAGGAGCCTGGTGGGCTGCAGTCCATGGGGTAGCTAAGAGTCAGACATGACTGAGTGATTTCATTTTCACTTTCATGCATTGGAGAAGGAAATGGCAACCCACTCCAGTGTTCTTGCATGGAGAATCCCAGGGATGGAGGAGCCTGGTGGGCTGCCGTCTATGGGGTCGCACAGAGTCGGACACGACTGAAGCAACTTAGCAGCAGCAGCAGTTGGAGAAGACTCTTGAGAGTCCCTTGGACTGCGAGGAGATCAAACTAGTCAATCCTAAAAGAAATCAGTCCTGAATATTCATTGGAAGGACTGAGGCTGAAGCTGAAATTCCAATACTTTGGCCACCTGATGGAAGAACTGACTCATTTGAAAAGACCCTGAAGTTGGGAAAGACTGAAGGCAGGAGGAAAAAGGGACAAGAGAGGATGGGATGGTTGAATGGCATCACCGACTGGGTGGACATGAGTTTGAGTGAACTCCAGGAGTTGGTGATGGACAGGGAGGCCTGGCATGCTGCAGTCCATGGAGTCACAAAGAGTCTTATACTACTGAGCGACTGAACTGAACTGATCTAGATATTTTTTAAATGGTGAGAGAAGATTGTTGATCCAAAGCAGTTAAAAATATACAATGACAATGTCCAACATTACCTGTCTTTCAGTGAGATCCAGATTCACTGCTATCTCATATCGCCTCAGTCTGGTCAGATAATTATGATGGGCAAATTCTGCTTCAAGTTCTCTGATTTGCTCTTTGGTAAAAGCTGTTCTTTCCTTTCTGGGTTTGCTGTTGACTTCTGACTTGTAATTTCCTTCCTGGGAGTCTGGGGAAAAAAAAGTAAAAGAGTTAGATTTAGTTCATTCACTCAAACACATTCAATCATTTCATTTATAACAGAAACATTTACTGATAACTACTTTTCCAGGTACTCTATTAAACACAGTAAAAATAGAGAGAAACCAAAGACAGTAAGATTTATCTTGACAGGGTGAGATAAATTGCATTTTTTTTCCAATGTGCCCTGAGGTGACTTACAGCCAAATTGGGGCTGTGTCTAGTTTTCTTCTTTTGGAATATCAATATAAACAAAAAAACTTAACTGTTCTTAATATGCTTCCCTGGTGGCACAGATGGTAAAGAATCTGCCTTCAGTGCAGAAAACACTGGTTCAGTCCCTAGGTTGAGAAGATCCACTGGAGAAGGGAATGGCAACCCACTCCAATACTTGCCTAGAGAATTCCAAGGACAGAGGAGCCTGGCAGGCCCCAGTCAATGGAGTTACAAAGAGTCCGACATGACTAAGTAGCTAACACTTTCACTTAATATGCTATTATAATATTAGTAACAAGAAAAAACAAAGCCTCTCTATTAAACAAGTTTTTATCTAAAACTATTCAGATACAAGATTTCTTCTAATAAGTTTTTCAACATAAATTCTTGAGTTCTAAGTTTAATTGAACAGAGGGATCCTAAAAATAGTGGTGACTCAGTATGTGATTATTTGAGAAATTCAAATTTAGTGACTAGACCACAAAAGTCAGTTCAAGCTCAGACTAAGCATACATAAGTGTGTATATTTAAGTGTGTGTGTGTGTACGAGTGTGTCTGTGTGAATTTATTGCCTTTTAAATTTTTATTGAAGTGCAGTCTCCTTAAAGGCAATAACAATACTCTATTCTTGCATAATTCTTATGGCAACGTGGAATCTATAAATAAATTTTGCTCATTTAACTCAAAATATGAACATAATTTTAAATGATTTTTCACTATATATGAGATAAACATAGGATGCATAACATCTAACATAGCTAGCCAAACACAACATCTTATAATGTCCTATAAAAATAACTTACAGTATATCATGGCATTTTTTTCCCTAAGAGTTCAAGACATAATTAATGTAGACTGTTTTCTTTATCAGACTTCCCCTGTGGCTCAGCAGTAAAGAATCTTTCTGTAATGCAGAAGATGGGGGTTCGATCCTTGGGTCAGAAAGATCCCTTGGAGAAGGAGCAACCCACTCCAGTATTCTTGCCTGGGAAACCCCAAGGTCAGAAAAGCCTGGCAGGCTACAATTCATGGGGTTGCAAAAGAGCTGAACATGACCAAGTGACTAAACAACAAAATCAAATCTTACGTGTCCGTATAATATCCCTGAGATGTAAGTTAGAAGACATTCTTAATATTCATGCATATCTATAGTGAAAAAAATTCTACATAACCAAGTAATATTTAATCATACCAGCTCTAATAATTCATGTCAAGTTTATCCTCAGTGAAATATAAACATAATCAAGATAAAGCAGCATGTCTGTATACTCTCGAAAATTCAGTTTTCTAGTTATTTTTGAGCATCTACATATAAATAGTAATAATCACATAGGGATATAATGAACTCTTCTATGAAGCCAAATGAGATAAATGATATAGAAAAAATAATGGCTCAATCATATTAACATCAGATTACCTAAAAAGGGACATTTTTTTTTAAATTGACAATGTAGTAAGGTAAACCTTTACGATTTCCTAAAGGAAATCAGTCCTGAATATTCATTGGAAGGACTGATGCTGAAGCTGAAACTCCAATACTTTGGCCACCTAATGCGAAGAACTGACTCACTGGAAAAAACCCTGATGCTGGGAAAGAATTAAAGCAAGAGAAGGAGACAACAGAGGATGAGATGGTTGGATGGCATCACGGACTCAATGGACATAATTTGACTAAACTTCGGAAGTTGGTGACGGACAGGAAGGCCTCGCATGCTGCAGTCCATGGGGTCGCAAAGAGTCGGACAGGACTGAGTGACTGATCTGAACAGCTTTATGAAGGGTCTTTTGAAACAATATTTGCTTCTTCATCTAATGATACTTAAATATGCTATGTGCAAAGATGTTGGGTTTTTTTAGTGCCCTTTTCCTGTCTGGCTGAGGGAAGTCTAACTGAAGTAAAGAGGGGCCTGCGTAATGGAAATCCACTAGACAAGGTGCCCTAAGTTAAACAGTTTCGATTTGATTCTTACCAGAATCAAAGCTGGCCAAATGCAAAGTTTTCTAGGTCTAAGTAGCAGCCCTGGGTCGAAAAGATCCCCTGGAAAAGGAAATGGCAACCCACTCCAATATTCTTGCCTGGAAAATTCCATGGACAGAGGAGCCTGGCAGGCTACAGTCCACGGGGTCGCAAAGAGTCTGATATGACTGAGCGACTAACACACACACACACAAGTAAGCAGCAGTGGCGACAGGTTCACATCAAAACTTTGGCATGCAGGGCCGTTACTTTTTCTCTGCGGGATCATGGGCGTGTTTCACTGAATGGTACGGTGGCGCTGTCGGAAATTCTTCGGACTCATAGATCGCATTTCCGGGCTTGTCACGTAACCCTGTATTGACTGGCTCCCTACCTTAGCAGGGCAGGCAGGCTTCATCCGGTGTGAAAAGTGGTTTGCGATATGTCAGACACAGGCCGACTGTATTTTACTGTAAGCCACTGGGACTGGATCAGTCAGTTATTACGTGACGTGTGAGCTCTCAGGTCGGATGTGTTTACACAATGCCAATTTACCTGCCTCTAAGTGGAACCTGCTGTCCATTATCCACGCTTTTAGCTACAGATTTGCAAACTTCCACATCTTCCGTGCATTTTGCTAGTCTGGTAACGTGTGAACAAAACTTTCCGATGATTGCTTTCTTTTTTTTCCCCTTAACTTTTCCATGGGCTGTCCTGGCAGAGGCAAACTCAGTCACAGCCCAGAATATTCAGATAGGTCCCTCTCACAAGGATGCATGTTCTCACGTGAATCAAAAGTATTTTCGCCAATTTGGAGCCACATTCAGTTTGAAATCTGTGGTTAATTATTCTTTATGAGGGGACAATGCTTTACTCCCCTCAGTAATGTAAGTCTGGAAACTGACAGCAAAGCCAGAGCATTTTTTCTCATGAGCAATTCAATTTGAATGATTCATGGTTAACACATTCCCTTATATAAGCATGAATGAACAAACTCACATTGAGGAAAGCCTATTAAGTGGTGTTTATTTTTGAAACCAATTTCTTTTACTTCCTCAGTATTCAACAGTTCTTCAAAAATACCACAGACACACACAAACATACAAAACTTGGGCCAGTCCTTGGAAGAAGGGTTACATGCAGTGTATCTATCTATATGCATGCCCCCTGAAACTAGAAATATACAAGAAGATGGTTTATACATCCAATGACTGAATTTGAACAAAAGTCTGGCTATAATTCAACATTTATATCCAAAAGCAACTTAACCAAGTGCCTGAATTCCAAACCTAAGTACCTCACAAAGTGAAATCCAATGACTAAAACCATGTGAATTGTGCAGTTACATTTATAATGATCACCCAGGAATAATTACATTGTAATTTACATGACAAAAGAGTGGGTATGTGCATCTTGACTTCATTACCTAAAAGAGGCTGTCAGTGCAATTTAAGTAGAGTAGCACCAATGTCAATTAATTCTGTGGGCACTTACACCCTTGGATCTATGATTCTGTTGTGGTTTTTACCCATGATGCTCACACTTTTTCCTTCCTATTAAAAACATGCTCCTTGGGACTGCATTTCTGGACTTCTACAATCTTGGATTTCAAACATCTTTTTGGATTTTTCTTGCCTGCACTTTCCAAAGTCCATCATTTACTGACCCTTAAGCTCCTTCTACCTTCACCTGACTAACTCTTCTTTGGTGGAAAATGGGTGGGAGCCTTGGATGAGGCTTTTGGCAAATGGCACATTAGCTTCCATCTGTTTCCCAGCTGTTTCAACCGAGGCAAAACTCCCTCCGTTTTCTTCAGCCTCCCATATCCTACGCCAAATGGTAGGTGTTGAGGGAGGGGAGTCTGGAAACTGCCTTCCTTTCTTCCCTACAACCACAAACAAAATGTCACCATCTGTACAGTACATTGCAATGTAAAATATCACAATTGTTATTTCTCGTCTCAGATACTTTAATGCACATGTGGGTGCACTCTCACACTCCCTCGTCGCTTGGAGGAAATGTTGACTTATGTGTTCAGGTAGAGCTGGCAGTCCCAGTTCTCTAACCTTTTGCTCCCTGGGACTATGCTAATGGAAGGAGTCTGCAATACTTCCGTGGAGGATAAAAATTGCCCTCCAAGGATCATTTCTGTCTAGCATTTAGAACTTCTCCACATGTGACTTTTTATTTCCCCTAGTGCAAGAGGATGCCAAAAGATAATAATGTTTTATGGAAGACAAGTAATGTAAGGGCTTGGTCTGTTCACTAGTGGCACAGAATACCTCTTAGCAAAAGAGAAATAATAAAGTCTGATTGAGTATATTTTTGGCTACCCTGAGTAAACTTATTAACTCGTTTAAATGAAGAACATAATTTACCAGTGTCTGTAAAAATATCAAAATGTAAAGGAATGCTCTTATAGCTCAGACTAAAATGAATACTTCTTTCATATTCTGAAGAAAGAATGAATGCTAAGCCACAGTCTATAGTTCTTTGCAACTTTTTGTATTAATGTTTTGTAGGCTATTCAAAATGAGAGATGCTCTGCTATTAACAAAGCTCCACAAATAGCAGATATTGGAAGCTAATAATTACATTTACAGAGGCATAGGTATTGTGGATAGAGGTAGGGAACTTTATAGAATAATCCTATTGATGCTAGTAATTTTCACATTTAAACGGGAAATCGCCTGTCTTATGAGAAACACTTCCAACTTGCTTCTTAAGATTTTTAATGAGTGGGCATTTCAAACTTTCCAGGGTTTTTTTTTTCAGAGTAAACGATCTTCCCCAGGGGTTTTTTAATCCTCTAGCTGATCCACTCTCCAGATCTGAGAACCACAGCCATACTAAGCTTCTATTACTAATGAATGTGTCTCTTATACATTGAAGTGTGTAAGTGAAAAAAAAAAGAGGGAGAGTTGAAAATTGCTGTGGTAAATCTAGAATAGAAATTAGCATTGAAACTATCCACTATTTCTTACAGCATTGATATGAAAAATCTATAGCCATTATAACATTTTCTCTTTACTTATAAAGAAGTGAAAGTGAAAGTCACGTAGTTGTGTCGAACTCTTTATAACCCCATGAACTGTATAGTCCAAGGAATTCTCCAGGCCCAAATACTGGAGTGGGTAGCCTTTCCCTTCTCCAGGGGATCTTCTCAACCCAGGGATGGAACCCAGGTCTCCTGCATTGTAAGTGGATTCTTTACCAAGGCTAATTATCAAAGATTAAAAAAAAAGAAATTTTTATTTTTAGTAACAGTTTAGTATTGATAATAGTAATAGTTGTATTTAACATGCAAAAGTCATCCTATGGGCTGGACCAGTGATTATCAACTGGTGGATACACTCTTTCATCATCTAGTCTCCCTGCTCATTGCTTCCTTGATTATTCATGCGATTGTCTAGTTATGCTTTCAGGAATGAAATAAGTCAGATAAATCTCACATTATGAAATAGAAGATATATTTATTTTTCTAACATTTGTGTTGCCAATTGTATGTTTTGAACAGATAATTTATAAAGAACATCCTATTTATTTCTGTTAAAGGCATTTAGGCTCTTATTGCTGGGAGATAATTGAAAGATTAACCATGTATAGCTGAAACTTTTATGAAATAGAATAGTTACTATTATATTAGAATACATTTTAGTTTACAGATTTGACTTTTTTACAAAATATTTGGGCATGTTTTTTACAACTAATTCTGAAAGTGAGAAGAATCAAAATTCAGTATATATGACCATGTCAATATTTAGCAATAGCTACCCACATAAGCAAGTATTACAATTAGCAACATTACACAGTCATGCAAAATTACTTGATGTAATTGCATAAAGGGAAAGAATATGAAGACCTGAGATATTTTTTAAAATCTATACACTTTTAGATTACATTTTAGAATGAGAGAAAAAGAGAGACTGATAATACCACAGAATTATTCTTAAATTGTTACCTATTTAATAACTAACTATGAATATGGATATAAATAATATGAAAACAAATATCTCAGAATTTCCTTAAAAATAGGTTATTTGGGTCTCTAAAGTCATCCATACCTTATATGTAGATGGTTTCTCACAGTAGGTAATAATCTTACCTTGGCATTGCATTGCATTCCTAGGATAAACTGGCAGATACTACAACTAAGTCCTTCTCTTTGCTTCCTTCCTCCTCTATAATTTTAAGATAACAGCATTTAAAGGAATTTTAGCCAATTTAAATCAGATATGGGCATTTGAACAGTCTTACTTCTAATCCATAAATACAGAATGCCTTTCCATTTATTTGTGTTTTCTTCAGTTTCTCTCGTCAATATCTTAAGTTTTTCATGTACAGGTCTTTCACCTTTTTGATTAAATTTATTATTAAATATTTTATTCTTTTTGATATGATTGTAAATGAGATTGTTTTCTTGAGTTCTCTTTCTGATAACTTGTTACTAGTGTATATCACTGCTCTGTGGTAGCCTAAATGAGTGCCATGCTGTGCTAAGTCGCTTCAGTCCTGTCCGATTCTTTGCGACCCCATGGACTGTAGCCCATCAGGCCCCTCTGTTCATGTGAATCTCCAGGCAAGAATACTGGAGTGGGTTGTTGTGCCCTTCTCCAGGGAATCTTCCCGACGCAGGGATCGAACCCACGTCTCCTGTGGCTCCCGCATTGTAGGTGGATTCTTTATTGCTGAGCCGCCTGGGAAGCCCAACCTAAATAAGAAGGAAATCCTAAAAAAGAGGGGATATATTTGCCATAGAGCAGAAACTAATACCGGAGAAGGCAATGGCACCCCACTCCAGTACTCTTGCCTGGAAAATCCCACGGACGGAGGAGCCTGCTAGGCTGCAGTCCATGGGGTCGCGAAGAGTCGGACACGACTGAGCGACTTCACCTTCACTTTTCACTTTCATGCATTGGACGAGGAAATGGCAACCCACTCCAGTATTCTTGCCTAGAGAATCCCAGGGACGGGGGGGCCTGGTGGGCTGCGGTCTGTGGGGTCGCACAGAGTCGGACACGAATGAAGCAACGCAGCAGCAGCAGCAGCAGAAACTAATACAACATTGTTAAGTAACTATACTCCAACAAAAATTAACTTAGAAATGCAACATATGTTTTGTATATTAATTTTGTGTCCTGCAACTTCACTGAATTTATTTGTTAGTTCCAACAGTACTTTGGTAGAATTCTTGGGGATTTTCCGTATACAGTATCAGGTCATCTGAAATAGTGACAGTTTTTAGTTCTTTAGGTCCCATGCAATACTTGGGGTATACTTAAAGTAAAATGCTATTCATTGTTTATCTGGATTTTAAATTAAACTGGGAGTCCTGTGCAATATCTGATAACACTAAAGTGGAGCTGGGGTTTGCTAGAGCATCTAGTGAGTAGAAGCCACGATGCTGCTAAACATCTTACAATGCCCAGGACAGCCATCACCACCCATTTATCTTGAATGGGTTCATATTTCTCTGCATATAAATACAGTAAGAATTATCCGGTCCAAAATGTCAGTAGTGCTGAGGGTGGGAATTATGAACTATGTGCAATCTGTTCCTTCACTTGGTATAACATTTAATCTCTTGGGTTTTAAATTTTAAAATCCTAACACTGATCTGGTACTTTTTTATAGAAATAAATTGAAGTTAATATTACTTGTCTTCATCTGCCATCAATTATGTGATAGACGTGTGCTTTGAAAAATTAGTTAATATAAAGCAATATTTAGTGGCACTTTCTCTTTTTTTTTTTTTTTTTAAGCTGAGGGTCATTCAAATTTTTATAACAGATGAAGGCCCCTTAGGGTTATCATGGAAATCACAATTTCCATGATTGTGATTTTAGCATGAAAATCAAAAATCCAGAAGAGATTCAAAATTAGGTGCTTAGCATTGGGAATATAAAGATGAATTAAGGCAAATATCTTACTGTTAAATTACCTAGAGTCTAGAATCCAGAGGCGCAAAGCAGACATGAAGATAAATAAAAAGCTCAATAATTTATAAGAGTTACTGCTATTAAAATATATTAAAGTCACTTGCCAAAAAATATACAATGAATTGCCAAAAAAGGGGCTCAGAACAACAGCGTAAGTGCAAGCCCTTACACTCTTAGAAGATACAGACTTGTCTTCTATAATATAAAATAAACTTTATGGAAGTTCTGTTGTTGTACATCAAAGGGATTTATCAAACTGCTAGCAGAATTGGTGCTGAATTTTCTAGGCCCTCATTGCAAAAACTGTATGGTGCTGTCTGATATAGAAAGGGATCTCAGTGCTTTTTGCCCCATTGACAGATGTAAATTAGAGATGTCACAATTCTTCTGGCCACTGTCAAGTTACCTAGATTCCTGATTTCTGAAAAGCGTTTCTTTCCTTCCTCATCCTCTCAGGGACACAGTAACACCATGTAACTCCAAGTCATTTGCTGATATAAGAGCTGAATAGGAGGTGAATGGGGAGTGGATCTGGAGGTTTGCATCTGCTTCATGCCCTTGACTATTGCTTCCATGTGTATTAAAATATAAATGTGAATGCCATTTTAATTGCTCACCCCTAATTACTAAATAAATGAGAACAATGCTGCTGCTGCTGCTGCTAAGTCACCTCAGTCGTGTCTGACTCTGTGCGACCCCGTGGACTGCAGCCCACCAGGCTCCTCCGTCCATGAGAAAATCAGATCAGATCAGATTAGATCAGTCGCTCAGTCGTGTCCGACTCTTTGCGACCCCATGAGTCGCAGCACGCCAGGCCTCCCTGTCCATCACCAACTCCCGAAGTTCACTCAGACTCACATCCATCGAGTCAGTGATGCCATCCAGCCATCTCATCCTCTGTCGTCCCCTTCTCCTCCTGCCCCCAATCCCTCCCAGCATCAGAGTCTTTTCCAATGAGTCAACTCTTTGCATGAGGTGGCCAAAGTACTGGAGTTTCAGCTTTAGCATCATTCCTTCCAAAGAAACAATAGTTTACATCAAACATTTATATTTTAGTAGGGGAAATAAGGGTTTCCCTGTTAGCTCAGACAGTAAAGAATCTGCCTGCTTGGGTTTGATCCCTGGGTTGGGAAGATCCCCTGGAGAAGGGAACGGCTACCCACTCCAGTATTCTTGCCTGGAGAATTCCATGGACAGAGGAGCCTTGCAGGCTACAAAGGAGTGACTTTCACTTTCCCTTTCAGAAGAAATAAATAGTGGCAGAATGTGGTAAGCATTGTATTTAAGAAATAAGATCATTTCTTGGGATCCCAGAGGAGCAGTGCACTCTTAAACTAATAAGATGGGGGAAAATATAATGGAAAGCTGTACGTTAAAAACTCTTCCCTAAGGCTTCCTGCTCCCATGGAAGGTACAATGTTGATTCTTGTGAAAGCCATTGTTATCAAGTACAATCCAAGTAGGTGCATGAGCCTGATTCTGTTGCATTCCCTTGTTCTAGGATGTAGCTAGAAGCACAAAATTAATTCTGGGCTTCTGTAACTAAGCTTAGAAGTGTATAGCAAAACTGGAGAAAGTTAAATTTACCCTGAAGACATGTGCTGATTTTGTTTTTGTGTTAAGTACCTGGATTTGGTGCATGCTAAGTCACTTCAGTTGTGTCTGACTCTTTGCGACCTCATGGACTGTAGCCCGCCAGGCTCCTCTATCCTTGGAATTCTCCAGGCAAGAATCCTGGAGTGGGTGGCCATGCCCTCCTCCAGGGATGTTCCTGACTCAGGTATTTAACCCCTGTGTCTTGCATTTGCAAGTGGGCTCTTTACCACTAGCACCACCTGGAAAGCTCTTGAATTTGGTGTGAGAACTAAATTTATATTAAATTTGACTCAAGATAAGTTGCATTATATTTCCATTTAGTGTGTCTTTGGATTCTTTTTAAATTTTTAGCAAAAATAGTGTCTTTATTAAATATATTTAGAATTGTATAATATCAATCATATTAGTTTCATCAAAGTTTATTAGTTCTTTGATATTTCACCCTGTATTTATGTCATGAAGGAAGAACCATTTGATTGCACCTTACTATCAGAAAGGGCTACATAGTAAATAAATAATTTAAAAAGGCAAGGTAGTGAATTTAAAATCAAATCAACTGTTTACATCTCATTACTTAAAAACAAAGGGACTCCATTCAGAAGAAGTTGTAAGGTAAAACTGGATTCATATATTGATAGGCACAAAAGTAGGGAACTGAAATGAGTTATTGCTGAGATATCTATTTTATTTTTATTACATATATTTTTACTGAGGAAAATAGACTTATAATATTATAACAGTTTCAAATATACAACATAGTGATTCAGCATTTACATATATATACTGTGGAATGATTCTTACAATGATTCTAGTTATTTTCTGTAATCACACAATTTTAATACAATATTATTGACTTTATTCCCATATTTTACATCCCCAGGACTTGTTTATTTTATCACCAGAAGTTTGTACTTGTTGATCTCCTTCACCCATTCCATGGCCCCCAGGCCTATAACTTCCCTCTGGCAAACACCAATATGTTCTCTGTATCTTTGAGATGACATATTATAAATGCAAGTTAGGCAACTCTCTCTTGGAATGACCAACTTGAATCAGAAGTTACTGTAAATGCGTTATGTATAAACAATACGACCCTTATGTCACAGCCAAGCCTTATCTCCTCCCAGCCAATGACTAGACTGCTCATGAAGTGTTTTTCTTAATCCCATGTTTCAATGATACATTAAAGCCCATAAGAGCTATGATAAATTCATTATTTTAGTAAATACATATCATTAAATTAATGAAGTTGGCTTAATTAATAAACCTTGATTTAAAATGCATGAATTTTAGAACTTGAACAGATGCCCACAAATCTTTTAGTTCCACCTGCTGTAGTTAAGGAGGAGAAATAAAAAGACTCAGAATGACTAAACATGCTCATCAGAGATCACATACTATTAGGTGATGTTTTTACAGCTCAAGTGTCATTCAGCTATAGAAAGAGACATGAAAGCATTCTTTCAGATCCCTAAATACCCTTACCTATTGCATGGCCTCTTCACAAGAACAAAGATTCAAGAAACATCATTATTTAATTGTGATATTAAATATAGCTACCCCTTCCCAGGTGGCACTAGTGGTAAAGACTCTGCCTATCAGTGTAGGAGATGTAACAGACACGGGTTTGATCCCTGAGTTGGGAAGATCCCCTGGAGAAGGACAAGGCACTCCAGTACTCTTGCCTGGAGGATCCCATGGACAGAGAAGCCTGGTGGCCTACAGTCTATACAGTCACAAAGAGTCAAACGCGACTGAACCACTGAATTGACTTAGAACAAATATGACTGTGAAAACTACACAGAATATTTATGATCCAAGATGCCAAATAAGCAGATGTTAAGAGCACAGTTTCTGCCATTTGTCTGCTTATTCAACCATGAACTTGCCTTTTCCTCATATTTAACACAGAATTAAAGTGAACAGGATTAAATTAAGTAAATCATTTAGCACCGTAACTGCATACTCTGGGCACTCAGTAAGTAACTGCAAGCTCTAGCAATTATTAGTGGGGACTGGGCTCTAAGGACCTCAGCAACTGAAAATGATAGATTTGATAGAATTAGGAGTTAGACATTTTTTTCAAGCATATGAAAATTTAGTTCTAGAAACAAAAGTCTACCTAAAACCCAGGAAGTTTAGATTTTACACAGTAACTAGCAGAATTTTACTTTACATTGAAAAACGGACAAATCTTTAAAGGGATCTGTGTATTATTTTTGACTTGTCTACAAATGAAGCTGCAGGTTTAATTGTGATATTTCCAGTGAAACTGTCGAGGTGACACTTCACAAGGCCTAGTTGGATCACTGTATGAATTTTTGTCTCCTCTGAAGGTTAAAAACTGGAGTCAAATTGTGTGTGTGAGTGTGTGTGTGTGTAACTGTGTGTGCTTCTTCTCCTGCAAAGAATCCTAGTAGCCAGGTATATAGTTTTAGGTAAAGACGAATCATTTTCTGCCTTGATATCTGAGTACATAAAATGTTTAACTAACATTCTTAAATGGGTTAAAAAATAAGATTATAAGTGTTTACTGAACAACATTATGAACCCATTATATTGTCTACTCACAACTTTCTTCATATAGAAAGTTTGAGAAGTAAATCACATAGGTATTTTTTAACCACAATAGTAATTGTAGAAATAATTATATGGGAATATTAATAGCAAATGACTTATAAATTGATTTTGCTTTAATTTCCAAGTATAAAAAACATATAAAATATTAAGTAATAGATAACAGTAATAAAATTAAAAAGATTGGAAAATCCCAATCAACTCAGGCTTCTAGCCCAGGTACCAAGCAGCAGTTGGTTTCCTTCTGATTGATGCTGGTAGTGTTCAATGCTTTGTGATCTATTTCTCTACTGCAGCTGTCTTGGCAAGAAGGCAACCCATCTCAGGGTAACCAATCGTATTAAGTCAATTTGTGACTGCTTTCATAAAGGAATTTTCACAATTGGGAGAAGGCTAAGAATTTAGGACTTACATTTAAGGAATATTACTTATATACTCTTAACAGGCAGAATTCTGTTTACACTAGAGTAGTACATGCTTTCTAAAAAAATAAAAAATACAATAAAATCAGTGCTCTATGATTAAATCAACTTGTGATTTAATAATTTTCCAAAATATAATGAAAAATTCTGACGCGAGTATGTTTGAGCATAATAATATTAAAAAGACAAAAGAAGTGCTGCTGATGATTCCTAACGTATACAAGTCATATATCATCATCTTTCTCCCCATAATTATTACCAGTATTCACTACCTAATATGTATTTTGAGCTGGGAAAACCTGAAATGAAATTTACTTTGAAAAAAATCTGAAACATGAGCTCTAACCAAAAAGATGAAATAATTTAAAAGAACTTTTGATGGTAACATGTTAAGAACTACTGGGTTATGCAATAAAGAATATGTACACAAAGCTGGTTGCTGACAGAGACCAGTGAAAGCAGAATAGCTGCAATGAATAAGAAAAAAAAATGAGAGTCCATTTACTATTTAAATGTTATTCTGAGAGATGAAGGAAGAGACTGACATCAGAGACACTGATTTACAGAGTTACACATTTTGGACAAAAGAAGGCAGGAATGATGGTCAGGTCTGGGATCTGCTGGTTTGTAGAGAAAGGAGTATTAGAAATTAACAATCTTGTTGAACTCTGAAGCTCAATAATAAAGTGGCATTTGCATACCAATTTATGCTATAATCCATCTCTGAATCAGGCATCCATAGCCAAATACTATATGCTGAGAGTGTGCTTTGTTAGACACAAACATGGATAGTTCATTATGTAATGTGCTAGGACATAGAACAATATGACATAGTGATTATCCTGAGGTAGATTATAGTCAAGTTGTGGATGAAAGCTGCTTAAGATACATCCGCAGGTAATTAAAAGTAATCATTTTGGGTATACTATCATGGCAGTTTGATGTTTGCTGTCAAAAGTTGATATTTTAGAAGGCATAATCTGTGCTTTTGTTAAGAGAAACTTATGAGAAATATCTGGATAATATTATTATTTGTGCATTTCATAGGGGGGAACAATTTTAGAAAGATACATATGTATACTTGCATATTAACTTGTGATAAACATCTAACCATGAAGCCTTCCTTTATTCCCACATGTGGCATAAAACATTTTGTCAATTAAGAATTGCTAACTATATAAGGAGCTTCTAAAATTTTACTTTGTGTATGTGCGTGTATGCTCAGTCTCATCTGATCCTTTGTGACCCTTTGGACCGTAGCCTGCCAGAATTCTCTGTCCAGGGGATTTTTCCAGCAAGAAATACTGGAGTGGGTTGCTATTTCCCTGTCCAGGGGATCTTCCTGACATAGGGATCAAACTTTGCGTCTCCTGTGTCTCCTACATTGCAGGCAGAATTTTTTTAACCAGCTGAGCCATTGGGGAAGCCCCAAAATACTTTTTAGAAGCCTTAAATGAAATTACATTTATATAGAAACTTAAGAACTTAAATGCAATTATTGTCTATGCATTCAGAATACTTTCAAGACCAACTTGAAGGTAACACAGTTAGGAATTTCACTAGGAAATTCACACTTCACTGAAGTCTGAAAAATAAAAATGATCATAATTACTTTTTATATTAGATTTGCAAACTCTTCTACACTTATTTTGAATGTCTACCAAGACAGCATATAAATGATATTTTGTCTGTGACAAAGCTTTCATCTGGGTCCTGCGGACAATTCATGGCTTGTAATTTTACATTGAGTTAAAGCATTCTGTCAAAACTCAGAATTTAATAATTTTTTCACATGTCACAGAGCAGAGCTCATAATTTTTGAAATGAAAGTTAGCTATTAAATAGCATTCAGTATTTCACTACTATGGGGAGGGAAAGGGTTTGAAGTATAAGCATGTTTGTTGTACTTAATACTTGTGGGTCAACACCTGTGTTGTACAAAAGGAGTATAAAATTTACTCCTAAAATGTAATCTTCCAACACCCACACACATATAAAATGTATCCTCTGCTTTCTTGCAACAATTTTCAATCAGGGGAAAAAACTTTTAATAGTATACATTTTAAAAACTTTTGGATTGATTAAACAGAATTGTGATTATAATTAAAGCTATATACATTTTACAGTTTTACATATTATTTACAAATGTTATATATTTAGAAAGGAAGAATGACGGAGAGAAAGTAGCAGGAGCTTTGAAGCCAGCCAGTCTGAGTTAGAAATCCACTATAGCTACTTACAACCTGTGTGGTCTTAAGTCTTTTGAAATTCAGAGTCCCCATTTACAGAATTCACATATGATTGCTATACAGAGGAAAATGAGCAAATTTACAGTGTGTATATCTGAATGTATTATGGATCCAATAATATACACCTATTATTAATAACATTATTAAACTTAAAATGTATCATGAGTAAGATTTAAGTAATTGAAATTTTTACTAAATCACATTTATTAGTCTTTTAATTTTATTTGAATCACTTAGCTGTCACTTCCCACCTAACTTTTAGTTAAATACATCTTGATTTGTTTTTTAAAAATGATATTGATTTCAAAAGGAGGCAATTATATTTTCTAGCTCTTTCAACCAGCACACATTTTAAATGACTCAGCTGTGCTCATAATTTCTTTGGCCAATCAACAAGGTTTAATTATGTTTCCTTTTTAAAAATAAATGGGTTTTGCAAGTCTGTATGATTTTATTTCTTTCATATTTTGTTTTTACAGTTTTGCTACTAAAAACTGTAGTCAAAATTAAAGCATACATTTTTCCTGAGTGTAATTAAATGCCATTGTCTTTTATTTTCAAAGTGGTGGTGGTTTAGTCACTAAGTCATGTCTGACTCTTGTGATCCTGTGGACCTGTCAAGCTCCTCTGTCCATGGGATTCTCCAGGCAGGAATACTGGAGTGGACTGCCATTTCCTTCTCCAGGGGATCTTCCCCACCCAGGAATCAAACCCAGGTCCCCTGCATTGCAGGCAAATCATTTACCAACTGAGCTATGAGGGAAGACCTCATATTTTCAAAGTAAGCCCCCCAAAAAGTGTATATATGTTTGTATGTGTGCATGCATATATATTTATACTCTAGATATTTAAACTATTTTGTTTTATTTAGTCATCATTGGCCACATATGCAAATTTTGGCAGATATATAAAGCACGTCTAGATTTTCAAATTTTCAATTACTTATGCAATATTTGAATCCTCTTTTTGAATGACTGCAAATGAATTTTATCCAATTTGCACTTTCATGTCGTGAATATTCTCACCATAGGGTGATATCAACTAGCTCTCAAACTTCTTGAAAACTTAACATTGCCTTTCTAGAGCTACTACTAACTGGCTCTCTAGCACACTGTTGTCACACCTTACTATTCCATAAAGCTAGATTCTGGTATTTAGAAGCTATCATAGGAGCATGGATAACCATCTATAGTTAGAACCTTCTAGAAAAGAAAGATTAGGCTTATCTATTCTTAGACTAATCTAACATAATTCTTCTGGCTATGTTGATCTGGCAATTCACCAAGACAGGTAAATCACAAAGGCTATGCTCATGTCACTGTGACAGAGAAAGAGCTAGAAGTTGCTATACATTTTTCATCCTGTGCAATATACAGTGAGCTGCTGCTAATCATAGATTATTGAGGTATGCAGCAATGACCACCACATCTGAGTCTTTTGTTGTTTAAATGAAACAATAGCTGTGCCAAATCTAAAGCAGAGAATGAAAGATGTCAAGAAGAAAAAGACCACCTTCAACACCTGAGTAATGGAAACTAAAAGCACAGACAACCAAAAGTACTGGAAACTAAAAAACCTCCAAATTTCCCGCCATTGCAAGAATAATTTCATTTTAAGATGGATATTGATATTTTCTCTTGAAGATATTTCCACATTGAAATTACTTAAGCAACTTATGACCTCAAACAAAGAAAAATATAAACAATTGTTTGGAAGACAATGGAGTACCTAAAATGTCAGGACTGTCAAGAAAGAAAGAAAAAAACGCATTTCTTAACTGCTTTCTTGGTTATCATGCTATTTTAAGTAGCAGAAAATGTAAGTAAACCATACAGTGTACCTAGTTTCTAGAAAGAGTTGGCTTACAAATAGCAAACAGAAGGAAAGTACACAAGCTTTGCAGCATTCTGAGAAATAGGTATGTGTATTTTTGTGTCCTGTGCATTCTGTTTCACATATATTAAGTGTGTGCTTATGGGTACGTACTTGCAGCAGTACTAAGGGAAAATTTTCCTACTCTTAAGCTTATATTTAATTACAACATCAAATTATACTCATTCCATAATGACTGCTTTTTACAAAAAATACTGTACATTAAAAAGAATGTGCTTATAATTAAGCTCCATGTAAGTAGCCACACAATAAATGTCAATTAATCTACACTGAAACACCAAGTTTTCTGGCAACAGCTTTGGAAATGGAAATGGCAGTACATTTGATGTGAAAATCTCCGTGGTGTCAAAGAAACACTGTTCATTTATTTAATAGCTGTAATCCTTCAACTTACTGCCAGTTTCATAGATTAAATGAACACATGAGATAATATACATGAAGGTGCTTTATAAACATCCCCATAAATAAACAGAATGTTCTACCTGGGAAAAAATTTCTATAGCACTTTGAAAATATATTTTTACAATATAATTGTATTTTTTCCTCCCTAGACACTAAATAAAGTGATACTGGTTTTCTATTATTGTCTCATTCAAATACCTATACATTTCCTTCCGTCAACTCTGGAATACACTATTTCTCAACTGAAGAACAGACTATCTTTGCAACACAGAAAAGTTTTCCACTTGAGTGTGAAGTATGTCAAACTCAGTAAAACCCATGATATGAAAGATCTAGGCTGTTAGAAATACTGTACTGAAGTGATTATAATTTAATTGCTCATTATATTACAAACAGAGCTCCTAGTGTGCTTAATAAGCTATAAAGCAATGACTTATTAAAAGAAAATACTCCATGGAACCTCAGTTCAGTTCAGTTCAGTTCAGTCGTTCAGCCGCGTCTGACTCTTTGCAACCCCATGAATCTCAGCACACCAGGCCTCCCTGTCCATCACCAACTCCCAGAGTTTACTCAGACTTACGCCCATCGAGTCGGTGATGCCATCCCGCCATCTCATCCTGTCGTCCCCTTTTCCTCCTGCCCCCAATCCCTCCCAGCATCAGAGTCTTTTCCAATGAGTCAACTCTTCCCATGAGGTGGCCAAAGTACTGGAGTTTCAGCTTTAGCATCATTCCTTCCAAAGAACACCCAGGGCTGATCTCCTTCAGAATGGACTGCCATGGAACCTAAGTTTTTTCTAATGAAAAGAGAATGCTCCGTAATTCATAATTACATTTAAACACCAATTTGAGAAAAGCATTAGCATTTTTCACTTAAATAAATCACACTGACCTAAAATTAACAACCAGATTGTCTGTCTGTCTGTCTGCTCAGTCATGTTCGAGTCTTTGAGTTCCCCTGGCCTGTAGCTGGCCAGGCTCCTCTGTCCATGGAATTTTTCAGGCAAGAACACTGAGTTGGTTGCCATTTCCTCATCCAGGGGATCTTCCCGACCCAGGCATCGAACCCACATCTCTTGTGTCTCCTGCATTGGCAGATTCTTTACCGCTGTGCCACCTGAGAAGCCCTAATATCCATATTAGTGGCTTAGTAAATGTTTTATTGACTCTGTATTGGTCTTCCTTTCTAGGATACTAATTGATTTTAATAAGTGTTTTCTCTTTATTAATAGCTCATTATCTTCAAGGAACTGTACTGAATATGATGTGTATATCTCCAAATGTATTTGCCACACTAAATACAACTTACATGCAGTAATAACTACACATTCTCTGTATTTATATAGACAGGTATACACAACCAAGAAACAAATGTAACCAATATATTTATTATGTGGAACAAACCCTAGCTAAAGCTAAAATTGTCTAATGTTCATAAATAAGACTAATAGAAAAAGTTCTTATTTTAGGTATTACAATAGTTCTGTAAGAAGAAAGTTTTTATTAGCTTAAGTAAAGTTTCTGTTGAGAAAAATATACCATCATACAATTTCTTCAAACCTATGATAACTTGAATATACATGAAATGAGTTTTAGAAGAATAGTTTCATTGCCCATTTTTACCAATAATTCAGATTTGCCTCATGAACTCGTCATAACAGTGTCTTGCTGAGGCCTCTGTGCCTTCCACATTACAGTGGTAAGACATTTCCAGACATATGGCTCAAAGATATGTTTTAGTAAATGCTATCGCTAAGTTCAACAAGCACCAAGATTCTGCTTATTATGGAAAAGTCTACTTTGATGGTTCAATTTCTTTGTCTTCTCATGTTACACTATTTCCTTTCCTCAGCAATTGTGTGCATTAACATAGCAAAAGCGCAAGGATCATGATCTAGCTTCTAAAATGTAAAGGCAGGAAGCTCAATTTTATGGAACATGAAACTAAAGCTGCTGTGAACAGTCATTATATTCCAGTGGCAACTCTACAAGATTTAAACATTATAATTGCTTTTAATAGCGAAAAAGAACTACAAACCATGGAAAGTTTATTATTGCTATTTTCCTGAAATGGCTAGAAGGTAATTTCTCATTTTAAAAGATGACCATTAACAAAACAAGAGGACTTTTAAATTTTAGTTAACTGAAAAGAACAATCACTTTTGCGAGGATTAGTATGCCTACATTAGCTCATCTTCTTTCAAAGACTTGACTTCAAAACTTTCTTTTAGTTTTAAATTCCTCAATTTACAAATCATGTTTTGGAGGGTTCACAAGACAAACTCAAATAATGGAAACATAATAATCTCGGAAGAATTTCCTTTATCCATTCATTGAAGTGGGAAAATATGGCCTTGGAAATGTTGAATGTTAACATGTTGATCCTATCATGCTAGAGATACTCCCAAAGGATTCAAATCCATCCTTAGGACATGTGTTTTTTAATTAAGTTAATACATATTTGGAAAAAATATCAACTAGGCAAGCTTTGTCTTTCATATCTAAAAAGCCTTCAGGACTTAATGTAATACTTTCTTTTCTGAATTATCATTAGCAGCATAAATAATAAATGTTTACAAAGTACAGCTACTTTAAAAGTTGACTTAAATAGCATTATTTAATTAAATAACAAGACAATTAGGAACCATATAATGTAGTAGGGGATTTCTTTCTTTTCTTTAAAAATGTAACCGACTACACACAAAAAATAATTTGATGCCTCTGTAAATGAGGAAAAAAATAAAAGTAGGAAAGTGAAGATCACAGAAAATAAATGTGATCACACAGAAAATAAATGTGATCACACAGAAAATAAATGATAGATTTCCTTTGGAAGGTTTAAGATGGCGCTCTTTTGGAGGCTGTGTAATCACGGCTGTACTAGAGCGGGAAGGATAGCGGGCCAGAGAAGGAGATCTGTGTCCTTTATTGTTACCATTAAAGTCATACATAAAACTGTCTCCACATTCCATAAAAATGCCATGGTGCTTCAGGAAAAATACAGACCTGAGACAATAGTTTATTTTGGCTGGAACTAAAGTTCCAGAACTGAAGAGTTACTGCCAGAAATAGGAACCAGCTTTGAGAAAAATTTAACTGAACTAGGATGCTAAGAAAGTGCTGCAGCCTTAATACCCTAGTGCTTCAGGATATGAATCAAGGGTCCTTTGTTAAGAAGCTCGCAACATAATTAATCATTCAAAGGAAGTGAAGAGGTTTGAGGTTGCAGTCCAATTACCCAGGGAATTCCCTTTTCCTCTGGCACCCACTTGCTAGTACAACTATAAAATAGGAGCAGAAATGTCTCACTCTGGGAATGATTAATAAGAGCTGATTTACATGAAATCGAGTTGTTCTCTAGCTAAGCCTCAGCTGACCTGGGTTCTAGGGAGGCCCTCCGACAACTCCCTAAATAACCAAAGCAAGTCACCCTGTCTGGGCTTCCTCATCTCTGTTCCCCTTATCCTCTCCTCCCAAAACGAAGAATTCTCCAAAAGACTATGCTTCATCTGCTATCTTCCATTATGAATTTTCATATCTTAACAGTTCTCCATCTTCAAGCTGTCAATCACCATATAAATTCCACTCAATATTTATTGAGGATGTACTAACTGGTAAGTAATATATCATGTAACTTCATTAAGTTACTGAGCACCTAAGCACACACACACACACATAGAGGAAGTATATGTCATATTTCATCTATAAATACCAAAATCAGACACTCAAAATGAATCAGTCACTTATTGTGTATGTGTGTGTGTGTGTGTGTGTGTGTGTGTTGGGTAAAGACATTAAGAAAAGGGATATTTTTAAAAATTCAAAAACGATTCAAAACATCAAAGAACAGAGATACAAACACCCATGGTTAATCAAAGAAGAAAAAAAAATCACATGAAATTGAAGAATCATGAAAGTTTCATGAACAGATCATATTTATGCTAGTATTTTAAAATACAACAGGGCTTCTACAGTGGGAGATGGCAGAAGACACCTTTCCAGGTAACAGGAAAATTAAGAGTAAAAAGTAAGGTTAGAGGCTGACCAGTGAGTACAAACTACAGGAAGTACCCAGAGTATACAGTACATGTGGGCCAGATGACAAAATCACCCTCCAAAATAGGTTGAGGACATGTGGTGCCTTGAATGACAGGCCGAGTAAGTAATGTGTTTTTGAAAGGAAAAACAACAAAGAAAGTTCTATCCCAGTGGGAAAGAAGGGGATACAGCAGAAGTACAGGTGCCCAGCTTATGGGCTCACAGAACAAGGAAAGACAGAGCAGGACACCACGCTGCTGACGAGCCATCTGGAATGCAGGGCAGGCTTTAGTTCAGCAGAGAGCCTGCTACGTCATGGAAAAGTAAAAGAAAAGGCTTTCAAACTGAGACAACACCATAGAGATTATGGGCTTCCCTGACAGCTCAGACAGTAAAGAATCTGCCTGCAGTGCGGGAGACCTGGTTTCGATCCCTGGGTTGGGAAGATCCCCTGGAGGAGGGCATGGCAACCCACTCCAGTAATCTTGCCTAGAGAATCCCATGGACAGAGGAGACTGGCAGGCTACAGTCCATAGAGTTGCAAAGAGTGGGACACAACTGAAGCAACTTAGCAAGCACACAGGAGTCAACAGATTTCCTGTTAAGATCTTCAAAACTAAACTAGCTATCCTTTCTAAACTGTCAGTGACACAACAGTTTTCTCAATTCCAAGTTCAAAATCCTTAAAGGATTGTGATTCCGGTTTTTCTTCATCCCACACAACCCACTAGTCACACGCTTTGTGTAAGTTTCCTCTGAGAAGGCAAATAACACCCTGAGTCCGGTTTGGCATTTCACACTGATTACAACCACCAATTAGCCTAACACACTAGATAAGTATCTGAATTTGCTTTTACTCTGCCTATAAAACTATGTTCCTGTTTTGTCAAGGTAGGGACCATATGTTCAAATGATACTGATCTCAGTACTCTATCCCAAGAACATTTTAAACTAGGTCCATCTCTTGTGAATGCAATTATTCATAAGACATTTGCTGAATGCTTCCTATGTGCCAGTAACTGTGCTGGGCACAGTAGAGAACACGAAAATGAGTAAAAATTCTTCCTGCCCCTGAGGAGCTCACAGCATTGGGGAGGGTTGGGCTGCAGAGGGTGGAGAGAGAGAGGGAGAGAGAGAGAGAAAAAAGAAAAAAAACATGGATGCCAATTATACTCTTCTTTGTACTTTATTGTAGTTATGAACTATGAAATACAAAATCAATCATTCTGAAAAAAATAAAACAATACACTAAAGAGGGTAGGGCATAGGTATTTCCACAGTGATTTGAAAAGAGAAGAGAAGCATTCAGTCTGTTTGATTTTAGTTAAGGGGAAACCCGCAGAAGGCAGAGGTGAGCCAAATTTGGAAATGGGGAAGAGTCTGCCTAAAGAGAAACCAAGAATTACATTAGGATCAGAGTGGACAAAGGACTGAGAAGGAGGACGATGACTGTGCCAGGAACACCAAATACCTCCAAGTGCTGGAAAGGAGTATGTGAGGCAAGAAGGGATTTGAAACCAGGGCCTGTGAGAGACTTCAATTTTCATGCTGAGTGTTTTCCCTTCCTGAAAGCCATTAATGGTTTTAAAGCAATGGGAGTAAAAGATTTGTTCTGAATGTCTAATTCTGGTATTTCTAAATGAAATATGACATACATGTCCTCTATGTATGTGTATGCATGTGTGCTCAGTCATGTCTGATGCTTTGCAACCATGTGAACTGTAGCCCAGCAGGCTCCTCTATCCATAGGATTTTCCAGGCAAGGATACTGGAGTGGATTGCTGCTTCCTCCTCCAGGGGATCTTCCTGACCCAGGGATTGAGCCCACATCTGTGAAAATCTTTATGCTCCTGTTCAGAGCAATTAAAATCAGGGATGATTTAATACACCACCATTAATGGCAGTGTGTGGTAGACATTGAACAAAAACCAATCAATTAATTTGAGCATGAATTTGGTGATCAACGATGGTAAGTTATTGTCTCTGGTAAAATTCCAATACAGTATCATTTCTAATCACTAAAAAAGAGAAATTCTTTAAGAATATAATGTAATTTTACACATTCTTGATGTTGATATAATAGTAATGGCTACCCTTAAGTTGTGCTTATTAAGTGCCAGGCTGTATTCTAAGTACCTACATTTACTGATTTAATTAATCCTTCAAGAACAAAGAAACTGAGGCACAGAGAGCTCCAATAACACATTCAAGGTCACATGGCCAAAAAGGCCAAAGCTAGGGTTTAATCCTGATGCTGCTTCCTCCAGATTCTGTGCATTTAGCCATTGTACAAAACAATCCTGTCCAAATACTCCATTTTGAGCCATATCAAAAGAGGTCCGACTGAAAGAAATGCAAAATAAGGAGGGGAAAAAAAACACCTGAGCAACATTTAATGACTTAAACCTTTCCCATATAAAAACTCCAAAGCCAAATAGTTTCAAAATTCTCAAGGTTTTCAACTACAGATAACCACATTATTAATAAACTGACATGATTACTAGGTAATTTTGCTGCCCCAACATAAGCCCAACATTAACAAGCATATCTTGGGAAGAAGGAATGATCTAGAATCCATCCACTGATAAACTCAGCAGGTTTTCAGTCTTAGATTCTGCCAACAAGGGACCTAAACAGCTTGCAAATTACTATGTTTAATAGTGTGATGTCTCAATCTCTGGGTCAGGAAGATCCTCTGGAAGTAGAAATGGCAACCCACTCCAGTATTCTTGCCTGGGAAATCCCATGGACAGGAGCCTGGTAGGCTATAGTCCAAACGGTTGCAAAGAGTCAGACACGACTAAGTGACTGTGTGCATGCATGGGTGCATTTACTCTTAAGTATGATGATAGGATATTAGGCTTTCACTTTGAACATAGAAACATCTCAGCAACTGACTCATTTTCTTTTGATTTTTTTCTGAAAACTTGTTTTCAAATGCAGTTATGTTTTTTGTTTTTTGTTTTTTTTTCCTCTCTCTCTCTTTTTAACTGCTTAAAAGAAACTGTGGTAGGTGAAATTAGTTGTAACCGGGTATTCTTAGGATGGCTCTTTAGAACCTTGCCATTCATTGTAAAACTCCTATGGAATTACTCATGTTCCCCAAATACTCTTAAGTACTTTACAATATTTTCAACAAAATGTATGTGGCATAAAAACATGGAACTTATGTCGTGACATCCTTTGTAAACACCAGTCATGGAAGCAGAACTTCTATCCTCAGCCAAAAGAACTAGCTCTTATTTGGAAGGCAGCACTGACAACTTCTCTTTGGAAAAGAAAATATATACTGTGAGTATAAACTGTATCATGGCCTCTATAGAAAGTTAAATAAACATATTTTTAATATAATAAGATATCCTAAAGAACTCCCAAGCCATTGTGATGTTTTATTAAATTAACTTAAAAATTCTGAGATTACTGATTAACATTCAGGCATAAATAACACTAGGAAATTCCACGTACTCTTTACCCAGTTTTACCAAATGATAATCTTGCAAAAGTAGAGCACAGAATCACAATCAGGATGTTGGCACTGAAACAATCAAGATTCAGAATGTTTCCATCTCGCATATTACTCTTTTGCAGCCACACCCAATGCTCTCTGGGCTCCACCCCCTCTTTATTTCTAGCAACCACTAATCTGGCCACCTGCTGCGAAGAGCTGACTTATTGAAAAAGACCTTAATGCTGAGAAAGACTGAGGGCAGGAGGAGAAGGGGGAGACAGAGGAGGAGATGGTTAGATGGCATCACTAACTCAATGGATATGAGTTTGAGCAAGCTCCAGGAGATGGTAAAGGACAGGGAAGCCTCACAAGCTGCATTCTAGCAAAGAGTTGGAGAGAGCTGGAGGTTGCAAAGAGTTGGAGACGACGACTTAGTGACTAAACAACAAATCTCCTCTATTTCTATAAATCTGCCTATATTATATACTTGAAATAATACAATATATAACCTTTGGGATAACTGTTTCATTCACCATCATTCTCTGTAGATTTTTCCAACGAGGTGAAATTCATCAATACCTCCTCTTTAAGTGCCAACCCTTTTAATAGGGGCTTTCACAGAGCAAGTTTTTTCGCTTGAGTATAGCAGTTGCTGTATTGAAGTATTTTGCTCTGTGAGGTTACCCCTTTTCTGAACCTTTGCCCAGAGACAACAGACTTTTGTCAGAGCTTTTTTGTTTGTTTTTGTTTGTTGGTGTTTTGAGATTGCTGTCTTCTTCAACTCCATACCTGGGACACAGGAGGCAAATGCCAACTCAGGGACCTGATTACCATGCCATTTTTTGGTGTCAAAGTCTCTTGCCATTCTACCTTCCTTTCTCTACCTTTCAGAATCTTCTAAGGTTTCTTTTTATCTACAGAGTCCAGTATTTTCAGCTGTACTTAATGGAATGAATAGACAAAAGTACATCTAGTGTATCTTTCTGGAAAGAAGCCCCCAAATTTATTTTTAATCTATAAACTTATTTAGAAACTATGTATGCAATGTTATTTTAAAATGTGAGTGATATAGAAACCATAACATTGCGTCTTTTCTGCCAGCAATTTCCATATGTTTATTTTCAAATATAGGGATTAGTAGTAGGAGAAAAGGAAAAGAACTCTTACTCTCCTGCATGGAATGCAGATTTCATACTTATGTTAGCTGTCAAAGGATGAATAATGTCTAGACTCAGAATTTTTAATTCAGAGTAAAGCGAATCAAGATTATTTATTTTTAAAACTTTTATGCAGTTTAGGTCCTTCGTTCTCTTTCTACAGTTGATTCAGGTATTTATTTTATCAAATAAAATAAGTGTTCTTTTATCAAATACTTAAAATAGAAGCTCTGTGTCAGACACTATGCTGTACACTTGAAGCTCATGGCTCAATCTCTGCCATTAAGGTTAGGAGATATGGGTTAATACATAATTTTAATGCAAATAATTCATTCAAAAATAAAGGGTGCACAATAAGGTACGAGACTATTGAGAGGAAGGAAGTAAATACTGTTTCTAGGCTAGTTAAGGATGACTTGAAGGAGGAAGTGACTTCTAGGGTGAGTCCTAAAGAATGAGTGGAATTTCTGTAGATGTAGAAATAAGAGTATTTCAGATAAAGAAAACAGCAAGAACCAAAGTTTACAAACAAAAAAGAGCACAGAATACCCTTCCCTTTGAAAAGCAATGCTCTTCTGGGACTGAAGCCTAGCACATAGAGAATGCTGCAATGCTGGTGAAAAAACATTGGCAAGACAGTGTGGGCTAGAAGTGTATTATATTAATTTGAGGGTTGTAATCAGGGCAGGATTAGGTGGCTGTGCCTTTTGAGCAAGAACCTGACCTTATTCTTTAGATTCTCCTCATCCTTCTGGCCCTACACTTTTGCCCCAAGGATTTCTCAATTTAGGCACTAGTGACCTTTGGACAAGGTAATTCTTTGTTGGGGGCACTGTCCTATGCATTGGGAGATGTTTAGTAGTATCCTCAGCTGCTAAATAGATACCAATAACATTTCACCTTCCTTCAAGTTGTGACAGCTATATTTCTCTCTGTATTGCCAACTGATTCCTTGAGGACAAAAATGAGCCTGGTTTGAAAATAACTAATCCCATTGTACAGGAGACAGGGATCAAGACCATCCCCATGGAAAAGAAATGCAGAAAAATAAAATGACTGTCTGAGGAGGCCTTACAAATAGCTGTGAAAAGAAGAGAAGAGAAAAGCAAAGGAGAAAAGGAAAGATATAAGTATCTGAATGCAGAGTTCCAAAGAATAGCAAGGAGAGATAAGAAAGCCTTCCTCAGAGATCAATGTAAAGAAATAGAGGAAAACAACAGAATGGGAAAGACTAGACATCTCTTCAAGAAAATTAGAGATACCAAGGGGACATTTCATGCAAAGATGGGCTCAATATGGGACAGAAATGGTATGGACCTAACAGAAGCAGAAAATATTAAGAAGAGGTGGCAAGAATACACAGAAGAACTATACAAAAAAGATCTTCATGACCCAGATAATCACGATGGTGTGATCACTCACCTAGAGCCAGACAGCTAGTGGAGGTGATGGAATTCCAGTTGAGCTATTTAAAATCCTGAAAGATGATGCTGTAAAAGTGCTGCACTCAATATGCCAGCAAATTTGGAAAACTCAGCAGTGGCCACAGGACTGGAAAAGGTCAGTTTTCATTCCAATCCCAAAGAAAGGCAATACCAAAGAATGTTCAAACTACCGCACAATTGCATTCATCTCACACACTAGTAAAGTAATGCTCGAAATTCTCCAAGCCAGGCTTCAGCAATACGTGAACCATGAACTTCCAGATGTTCAAGCTGGTTTTAGAAAAAGCAGAGGAACCAGAAATCAAATTGCCAACATCTGCTGGATCATGGAAAAAGCAAGAGAGTTCCAGAAAAACATCTATTTCTGCTTCATTGACTATGCCAAAGCCTTTGACTGTGTGGATCACAATAAACTGTGGAAAATTCTGAAAGAGATGGGAATACCAGACCACCTGACCTGCCTCTTGAGAAATCTGTTTGCAGGTCAGGAAGCAACAGTTAGAACTGGACATGGAACAACAGACTGGTTCCAAAGAGGAAAAGGAGTATGTCAAGGCTGTATATTGTCACCCTGCTTATTTAACTTATATGCAGAGTACATCATGAGAAACGCTCGAAGAAGCACAAGCTGGAATCAAGATTCCCGGGAGAAATATCAATAACCTCAGATATGTAGATGACACGACCCTTATGGCAGAAAGTGAGGAGGAGCTAAAAAGCTTCTTGATGAAAGTGAAAGAGGAGAGTGAAAAAGCTGGCTTAAAGCTCAGCATTCAGAAAACTAAGATCATGGCATCCGGTCCCATCACTTCATGGGAAGTAGATGGGGAAACAGTGGAAACAGTGTCAGACTTTATTTTTTTGGTGATTGCAGCCATGAAATTAAAAGACACTTACTCCTTGGAAGGAAAGTTATGACCAACCTTTAGCATTGAAATGCTAAACATTTAGAAATGTTTAGCATATTAAAAAGCAGAGACATTACTTTGCCAACAAATATCTGTCTAGTCAAGCTATGGTTTTTCCAGTGGTCATGTATGTATGTGAGAGTTGGACTGTGAAGAAGGCTGAGCACCAAAGAATTGATGCTTTTGAACTGTGGTGTTGGAGAAGACTCTTGAGAGTCCCTTGGACTGCAAGGAGATCCAACCAGTCCATCCTAAAGTAGATCAGTCCCGGTTATTCACTGGAAGGACTGATGCTAAAGCTGAAACTCCAATACTTTCGCCACCTCATGTGAGGAGTTGACTCATTGGAAAAGACTCTGATGCTGGGAGGGATTGGGAGCAGGAAGAGAAGGGGACAACAGAGGATGAGATGGCTGGATGGCAACACCGACTCGATGGACGTGAGTTTGAGTGAACTCCGGGAGCTGGTGATGGACAGGGAGGCCTGGTGTGCTGCAGTTCATGGGGTCACAAAGAGTCGGACACGACTGAGTGACTTAACTGAACTGAACTGAACTAAATCCCATTTTAAAGTTCTTGCACCGTGCCTGATACATTGTCAGTACTCACTGAAGAGTACTTAAATCAATGTTCATACTTGCATGTAAAAAATGAGTAAGGAAACATTGTGATAAACTGGAAAGGGATTCTTGTTAGATATAGGTGAAAAAAACAGCATTTTTAATCTAAGAAATTCGGTTAAGGAAAATATAAGCAGTTGCTCAGAATGTAAAATTGATAGCCTTTGTTAACTAATACAGGAATGATTTTCCTATAGTAAGTGGTTTATCTTCTTTCCTTATCAGACTTTCATAATCTGTAGCTGAGATCTGGAGCTATTAGCATGCTTTGAGAGAGAAATATTCAAATTATTTCAATTTTACTCTTAATTGATGAGCACATTAACACATTCATTAAACTGACTCAGTCAAATAGGCACCTACATAATATATATGGGACCTGGGCTTTAGACTTTTCCCTTTAAAATCAACCGTGTGCTCAATTGCTCAGTTGTATCCAACTCTTTGTGACCCCATGGACTATAGCCCAACAAGTTCCTCTGTCCATAGGATTCCCAGGCAAGAATACTGGAGTGGATTGCCATTTCCTTCTCCAGGGGATCTTTGTGACCCAACAATCAAACCACTGTCTCTTGAATCCCCTGCACTGGTAGGCAGATTCTTTACCACTGAGCCACCTTGGAAGCCCCATTTTTTTTTTTTTAAAGTACAGCACTTTGCCAATGGGAGGCACTCAATATGCACATTATAAATGACCAAACGACTAAACAACTCAGGGAGATGAATCAATCATCCTAAAAATATGATCAACCATTTCAAAGTGGCTTCCTTGAACGGGTTTTCCATTTATAGCTGAGCAAACACACACGGTTCCCGGTGTAACACAGAATGCGTTTACTATATGGCTGCCAATGATTAGGGCGGTGCTCTATAGCCACAAAAGTTGTTCTCTAAAAGAACCTAATGTCACAAAACCTGAGCCTGTGGTTTTGGCATCATTAGCACTCTATCCGCTTGAGCTAATTGACAAATTTCACAGTAACAGATAATGACTGGCTGGGGTAGCAGATACAGATGCTACTACCACCATAATTATATTTAATCACATAACACGAGATAGCATTATGCAATGGAAAGAGTCACACTCAATTCTGTAAAATCAAATAATCTTGTAGTTAGAATTTTGCATAGTTAACCATTTCATATTTATTTTAGGCAAAACAGCCCTTACACCCTGGAATAAAAATGGAGAGCATGACTGCTCCTCCACACTAAACTTCAGTAGTCTTTTTTTTGGTGTTGACTAAGGAAATCTGGAATGGAAAATCAACACCACTACTGCTATTTGCCTTCTGGATTATTTTTGAAAAGGAAAAATAAAGTCAACCAAAGACTATTATTTAGAAAATTCTATATTTAGCAACTTTGAGTTCTTCATGAAAGAGTCACATATTAATACATAACACTTGTTCCTTAAGGAAAGGCTTGACTTTTAGTGTTCTTCAGTTTTCCAGTTTCTTAAATTAAAAGCAATTAAGCAGATATGGAAAGAAATCTTGAATCAACTCTATAATCGATAAGGTGGATATATTAGCTCGTTCCTATAGCATGAGGGGAATATCAGCTGTACAATATTCCAATGAGAGTTTAACTGTCAGCAGAACAGAACTGGAGAATGATACTGGATTCTAAATAAAGGAGTAAAGATAGGATTGGAAATTAAACATATTTTGTAGTTGCCAGGCAATATAATTTTTCAAGGTTGAGTAATGCATTAATTCCCTATAGGAATAAGCAGACTTTTAGTTTCCATAGTTTTATAAGCCAAATTTTGATATTTTTGGCTTAAAACAATTGGAGCAAGCCCCCATTCCTTCAACATTTTTCCACATCCTCTTTAATATCCACACAGTGCAGGGACTGAGTATTTTTGGTAATTTATTTATATTTCATGCTGAGATTTATAAAGAATGAAATGACTCCAAGAGATTTATCATTTAATGTCCTGCATATGAAAATATAAAAACACAGTTCCATTAAACCAATCAATGATTCCCATAAATAGAAAGTAATAGCCTAATGGACAATGAATTCTTCACCTTCTGCAGGTCAAGGTATTATCTTCTAAGGTATTATCAATACTGCAGGAGTAGAAGCCCTAGAATTAAAAGGCCTCTATACCTTCTTATCAAATAATTGAGAAATATAAATTGCTCAAGCCTTGGATATACTAAAGCAGTGTTCATTTCCACATTTATAAATAACCAAAGCTAAACCTGTGGATAGAAAATCAACTTTCCTATTGCAATTCCCAATGACTGAGGTTGCACAGAGCATAGTGGTATGGCACTCTTTCATAGCTAGAAACTGTATTTTGTTTAAAAGTATCAGGACTCTCTGAAAACCAATGTAATTTTAAGTTTATTGATAATAAGGTGATAGGCAGAAAGATTCAATTTTAGAAACAATGAAATGAAAGAAGAACTCTCATCTTGGTGCCAAATCTGTTTGATGTCAATCAAGAATAATGTCGACAGTAACCTTAAAAATACCTTATTGGCATAGCACTAAATTTATTTCTAAAAGGTAAAATAAACGCGCAAGTTTTCTGGAGGCAGAGCCATTATAAATAGCTGCACAGTGTGGGCATCCGTAAATTAGTCACAGATTACTGGAAGGCAGGCAGTGAGAAGCCTGAGCAATGGCACAATTTCAGCCACTGGGCTACTGGCACACACAAAGCAACTCACTGTCTTCGTATGCCCAGTTACACGCTGGGCCCTTATCTATCTGAGATCTACGTGTGTATGTATTTATATGTATGTATGCATTTACCTATGTATCTATCACCTGAGTCAAGAGGTTTCTCAACCTTGAGATAAAGTTTTTAGTTCAAACAAAAAAATGTAATCTGGATCAAGTATGTCTTGCTTCTTTTTTTCTCTTGCAGTATTATAATTGCTAAAACAAATATCAACCACAGCAATTTGTGCTCACAGAGCTACATATAAATGACACAAATTAAGAGAAATTTGCTGTTTCTGGGACTTCGTTGGTGGTCCAGTGGTTATGAATTCACTTTGCCATGCAGAGGACAATGGTTTGATCCCCGGCTGGGGATCTAATATCCCACATGCCTCGGGCGACAGTCCAAATCCTAACTACTAAACCCATGTGCCACAGCTAGAGAGCCCCTGCTGCAATGAAAGACCCGGCAGCACTCAGCAAAGATCAGTGTGATACAACGAAGACCCTATGCAGCCAAATACATAAATATTGTTTTTTAAAAGAGAGAAAATTGCTGTTCCTGAGACAAATAAATTTCTTGATTATAAATAATGAACACAAAATCTAAGGAAAATAGCAATGTATAACCCTTTTAAATTTAATCTGTAAATACACTTGGGTTTTCTTATCTCCTTTGTATTTTATTTGCTTTTTGGTCTCTCTAAGGAGCTCTAAAATTTTGCTTCTTTTGTTCTGCCTCTCACTAGACTTCATATTTTCCTAGTGATCTCCTTGTTAGACTACATGTGCATTTACTTTAAAGTAACCCATTTATTTTGACTGAGATAAACAAGAATAAAATACAGGTCTGGATTTCTCTGAAATTAAATAAGCAAGCAAACAAACAGAAAAGCCCTCAGTGATGGATGCTTGATGTTTAATCTTTAACCAAGACCCTGACTTTCTAATATACATTCTTACACAAGGATCAATTGCCATTTGATTTAAAGGAGAAAATGAAATAGTCTAAAGAAAAAATAACAATAGGGCTAATTCAGTTGAGGGTTATGGACCTCCAGATTCTTCAATTTTCCTCTTCTAATGTCCTAGGATTCCACAATTCAGGCTTTCAACTTATGAAGTTTTCAAGGGCCTTCCAGAGTTTATTCTTGGCTTCATCTCTGCACTTCTGCTGAACGTCAGGTCTGAAGTTTGTTTGAATTCCTGCTCTGTGGAGACCTGCTGGACTTTCTAGCAGGTGTGAAGACCCCATGGCTCCTTCTGTTGCATCTCATTCCACTTATTAAATTAAATACTTTATCTTGGAGGATGAAGCAAAAGTGACTTTCGTGTTTCCTGGCAGTCTCCTGCTTCAAAGAACTTAATAGTGATTTGTTTATTTCAGAGGAAATGGAGACCAGTCAGTGATGACAGATTTATTAGTTAAGTGGACATCACATACAAAAAATCCTTTTCTTACAGTTCAGGATTTCTTCTAAGTACACTCTGAATGCTGAAGACAATGTCATACATTTTGGCAAATCAAACCCATGTGATTCAATAATAGTCAAATTTGTGAACTGATATGACTTCTTCCACATACATTTCCAGAGTAACTTAAAGAAAAGAAAATGAGCAAAGAAAGCTATTACCCTAAACTAAGAGCGAAAAAAGCACCCTGATGAATTGGTAACACTGAATATGTTTTGGAAGATAACTAAAGGAATATTAAAGCAAAATGTGATAAAATAAAAGGATTCAAATAAGATGCCTGGAACTGAGAAAGAGCACTTGAAACACTGCTGCTGCTGCTGCTGCTAAGTCACTTCAGTCGTGTCTGACTCTGTGTGACCCCATAGATAGCAGCCCGCTAGGCTCCTCTGTCCCTGGGATTCTCCAGGCAAGAACACTGGAGTAGGTTGCCATTTCCTTCTCCAATGCATGCAAGTGAAAAGTGAAAGTAAAGTCTCTCAGTCGTGCCGGACTCTTAGCGACCCCATGGACTGCAGCCTACCAGGCTCCTCCGTCCATGGGATTTTCCAGGCAAGAGTACTGGAGTGGGGTGCCATTGCTTTCTCTGCTTGAAACACTGGGAAACCCTCAAATTCTAGATCAGGAAGTCAATTCAAGCATAACAACACTATAGATTTAATTCTTACATTAACCACTGATAAAATATATATTAATGTTTAAATTTTCAGGGTAAATATGAAGTATAGGCATCAACTTCAGAATGGCCCAAATTGTTCCTCTTCCATGAATGACCAATTTTACCAGGAAATAAATGTCAAGTAAGGCAGATACTGGGATCCCATTGATGGAAATTCTATCCCTTCTAGATTCAAGTAAAAGAAATCAGCTAACGAACACATAGTATTTAGTCAAAACAAAAATAGACAGTGGTAATTAAATGATAATATTGCCAGTCTGGAGAAGATTATAGCAATAAGAAAAAGTTACTGAGTTGGAAGTTGTTAGCCCCAGCTCTGCATACATTATTTTAGCGATGCCACTTTCTGAGCCTCAATTTTCTCATCTTTGCTCACAAAGGTCTGTAGAGTCAAAGCTCTGGCTTTTCCAGTCGTCATGTATGGATGTAAGAGTCAGCTTTCAAACTTTGTGCTGGAGGAGACCCTGGAGAGTCTCTTGGACAGCAAGGAGATCAAACCAGTCAATCTTAAAGGAAATCAACCCTAAATATTCAATGAAAGGACTGATGCTGAAGCTGAAACAACAATACTTTGGCCACTTGATGCAAAGAGCTGACTCTTTGGAAAGGACCCCAATGCTGGGAAAGGTTAAGGGCAGGAGAAGAAGGTGACAACAGAGGATGAGATGGTTGGATGGCATCATCGACTCAATGAACATGAGTTTGAACAAACTCTGAGTGATGGTGGAGGATAGGGAAGCCTGGCGTGCTGCAGTCCATGGGGTCACAAAGAGTCAGACACAATTAAGCAACCAAACAACAACAAGACTGAAAGGATGATTTTGATAATTTCTATAATCCCTTCCAAGTCTAACATTCTGTGAAGTTACTTGAATATGGTCTACAGGGAGGTCTTAAGAGCTTTCAAGATAAAGATGGAGAGAAATGCCAAGAAAGCCAAAGAAGGAAAACCAAGGAAGGACTAAAAGTCATTTCACATGTTCACAATATTCTACTAAAGTGAGCCTTTGAAATATGGGACAGCTAACCACTCCAGTGTTCTTGCCTGGAGAATCCCAGGGACGGGGGAGCCTGGTGGGCTGCCGTCTATGGGGTCGCACAGAGTTGGACCCGACTGAAGCGACTTAGCAGCAGCAGCAGCAGCAGCAGCAGCAGCAGCAACAGTATCACAGTCCTGCCTAAAAATGTACTCCACAATGTCCTTCATGGACTTAATCCTTTCTTGCCTTATTAAGATAACATTAATATCCTGCCAAATATACTCCCAAATATATAGTTAGCCAGCTAGCAAAATCTTTCACCTTTCACTGTGATTTTATCAAACAATGTCCTGGGAATAAAATTTTTGAATTATAAAATTTAGCTATCTACAATCAATTACTACCTCTTGGTGCATAAAACAAAGGCATCCTTGAATCATAAAAATTAAGGATTTGGTTAAGAATGCCCTAGGGTCAGATTTTGTGCATGATCTCAGGGGCCCAAAACCTGCTTTGCATTTCATAGATCATTATTCATATTTTTCTCCCAGGATGACTTGATCCAGGTCATTGTTTAATAGATTTTCATGGGCTCATAACTTCAGAAAGCAGAAGTAAGAAGGGAGAGGAACAGGGAGGTTCATACATTTTCTGAAATCTTCTTGGACTTCTCCACATATTTTCATCATCTTTGCTACACTAATATTTCTTCTATCATATTGTTGCATCTGGTTGTTTCCATCTTTGCCTTCCATGCTATGTTGTGGACCCTTCCAGAAACCTCAAGGTGTTCTATTCATCTTACTGTACCCACAGCACAGAACTAAGTCCCTAGCACAGAGTACCCATTTAGCGAATTATGTCTGAGTTTGTGAATTATGAGGCTCCTGAAATACCTAAGGTACTGTGTGTGTCCTGTGTATTTCTGGGACCAGGGGGAGGATAGGCTATAATGTGATACTAATTACCATTTATTTTGTGTCTCTGTGGTGCAATCGGTTATCATGTTCAGCTGTTAACTGAAAAATTGGTGGTTCGAGCCCATCCAGGGATGCATCTCACCCTTTTGGGGTCCCTGGTGGCTCTGCAGTAAAGAATCTGCCTGCCAACGCAGGAGAACCAGGTTTTATCCCTGAGTCAGGAAGACCCCCTGGAGGTGAAAATAGCAACTCACTCTAGTATTCTTGCCTGGAGAATCCCATGGACAGAGGAACCTGGCAGGCTACAGTTCATGGGGTGGCAAAAAAATAGGACATGACTTAGTGACTAAACAACAACACCACCATTTATTCAGTCATCCTCTGGGTCATTTTTTTTTAAAGGAATTCAGCTTTATCTAAAATACTAATACAGCTTCCTTAACAGGCAGTCGAAAATGAATTGTATTAGAAAAGGTAAAATGAGAATTTTTTGCATTTTGCTTTTCGTATTATAAGAAGAGTAGAGAAAATATGAGAGTATTTATGTCTCATCACAATAAACTGTGGAAAATTCTGAAAGAGATGGGAATACCAAACCACCTGACCTGCCTCTTGAGAAACCTATATGAAGGTCAGGAAGCAACAGTTAGAACTGGATATGGAACAACAGACTGGTTCCAAATAGGAAAAGGAGTACGTCAAGGCTGTATATTGTCGCCCTGCTTATTTAACTTATATGCAGAGTACATCATGAGAAACGCTGGGCTGGAAGAAACACAAGCTGGAATCAAGATTGCTGGGAGAAATATCAATAACCTCAGATATGCAGATGACACCACCCTTATGACAGAAAGTGAAGGGGAACTAAAAAGGCTCTTGATGAAAGTGAAAGAGGAGAGTGAAAAAGTTGACTTAAAGTTCAACATTCAGAAAATGAGTATCACGGCATGGAAAGGAAAGTTATGACCAACCTAGATAGCATATAAAAAAAAAAAAAAGGAAGAAAAGCAAAGACATTACTTTACCAGCAAAGGTCCGTCTAGTCAAGGCTATGGTTTTCCAGTGGTCATGTATGGATGTGAGAGTTGGACTGTGAAGAAAGCTGAGCGCCGAAGAATTGATGCTTTTGAACTGTGATGTTGGAGAAGACTCTTGAGAGTCCCTTGGACTGCAAGGCGATCCAACCAGTCCATCCTAAAGGAGATCAGTCCTGGGTGTTCATTGAAAGGACTGATGCTGAAGCTGAAACTCCAATAATTTGGCCACCTCATGTAAAGAGTTGACTCATTGGAAAAGACCCTGATACTGGGAGGGATTAGGGGCAGGAGGAGAAGGGGACAACAGAGGATGAGATGGCTGGATGGCATCACCGACTCGATGGACGTGAGTTTGGGTAAACTCTGGGAGTTGGTGATGGACAGGGTGGCCTGGCGTGCTGAGATTCATGGGGTCACAAAGAGTGGGACATGACTGAGCTACTGAACTGAACTGAACTGAGACAGATATGAGACACAGAACTGAGGCACAACTATCTTGTGAATTAAATCCCTTTTTCTGCCTGCGACTCTTGTATAAAGCAGTCTCTCTCTCATTCAGCACCTCTTTAGGAAACAGTTAAATTGTGGAACCTCTTTATTCCACCCACTTTGAATAACATATTTAAATTTTCTATAGGTTTATTTTGACTTTCTCACAACCTGAGTTTTCAAGGTAAAACCATCCAACTTGGATTTCACCTATATATACTGTGTACTAACATCCATTCAACTACCTTATTGCATTCAACTGTCATACTTTAATTAAAGATGTTTTATTAAAAAAAAAAGAGATACTTTGCCTGTGCAGACTATTTATTCTAACTGGTCTTTATAAAAAATATAACCCATCATTACTGTGTCCATGGTAAAAGCACACTGTTTTTTAAACTGGGGAAAAAAGTAAAAAAAAAAAAAAAAAATTGCTATTAGTAATAGAGATTACCACATCCACACATTTACACACCAATGGCCACCAACATCTTATGAGCAAATTTTCAATATAAAAGCAAACTCATAAATTTCACTCACTGAAAATTACTAAAATGTTTTCCTTATTCGTCTTCTACACTGCCAATAAAACTTTATTACAAATTACATTTGGTCTGGCCTGATTCTGTTCCAAAACCTCTCAAAAAACAATGAGAGTTGCCTGGACACTTACATATGCTTGGCCCAGTACTGTAATGTGTTTTTTTTTTGTGTGTGTGTGTGTGTGTTTCTAAGATGGTCTGAACACAATTGTTAATGTTTTTCTATACTTTCCTACATGAGCATACACTCTCAACTCATAAATTCTAACGTGAAAGTATCCCGCGGTATCTTGGCTTAATATGTAGTGTTAATATTGCCTTTTCTCCCACAGATCACTAGCAGTTCAAGTATCAATTAGTTACTAATTAATCTCTGTTAAAAATGAATCCTCTGATGACTAGTCCTGCTTCCCACATATTCAGAACTCTGCGGTTGGCAGCTTCATCGTGTGATGTATGGCTGCGGCCAAGCAGACCCAGATGGTTCACAGGACAGCTGTGAGTCTCCTTATACTTCAGTTTTCCTTGCATTTGCTCTTTTCAAACGCCAAGATGAATACTTGATCCTCATTTTCTTCCCCCCAAAAGTCTTGTCTAATATGCTCTTTCAGTTTGTCAGCTACCTGACTTGAAATTCTGGAATTCATACCAGGGACTGTAAAAGATCAGATCTTGTGAGAGGCTTTGAAAGTCAGTAACTCTTTCTCATTAATTGCCACTGTCTGATTCTATTAAGTTTTCATACTTTCTCCCTGGAAAATCTAGCCTAATTCCTGGCATGTTCCCCACCCTTTCCCAGAAAAATGTTCTCCTCCCTATTCCTCAAGAGGCCTTCTGAAGAATCTCCCTAGTTGACCTTACATTTTTTAATATGCTTTCATTGTTTGTCTTCCCACTTCCAAAATTCTATTATTTTTTACATTTACATTCATCATATGTTGTCATTTGCTTTTTTAATTCATTTACTTCATTTTAATTTACCACTGAACAATTGAATTGATTACTCTTTCAGTAGCTGAACAGAGTAGTAAAGCTGTCTAGATGCACTGTTCAATTAGACTTTTTAACAGATCAAAATGTTCTCTATCTGCACTGTTCAATACGTTAGCCAGTGTCCACATATGGCTAGTGAGTATTTGGAATGTGTTTACTAATACAAAGGAACTGGTTTTTAAATTTAATTAATTTTAACTAATCAAAATTTAAATAGTCTTATATGGCTAGTACTGGTACTACACAGCACAGGAGACTAATATGATTATTGGTGATAAACACAGAAATGGGCATTTCTAGTAATTTTGTAATATTTTATTGAGCGACCATGTCTAACAAAGCTCTCCATGTGAAGGAAAGGATAAGATTTAGAATACAGAGTCTCTGCCTCTCATAAATTTTCAACCTAGAAACAAGAATGTTCTATTGGTAGTTCTCAGTCTTGGCTATATGTTAGAATCAACTTGAAAGCTTTTTAAAAGTATCAGTGTTCAGATGAAATAACAAGCTACCTGAGATTTGTTTCAAAGTAATTGGGACAAGGCAAGGGAGGAGTAGAATGGCATAAATGAGTTAAGATGTGTCACGCGTTGACATATATTGAACATGATGGGCACCTGAGTGTTCGTTATATTATTATCTCTACTCTTTTATATTATGATTTTCTATTATAAATTTTTTTAAATTCCAGATCTACTCTAGAGTCACATAATCATAATCTATGAAGTATTAGAATTTTTTGAGAGTTCCCAGACCATTCCAATATATTAGTGTTGAGAGTTACTGGTCTGAATAAATTAACCTTATGCATGTGTGTGTGCTAAGTTCCTTCAGTCATGTCCAACTCTTTGCGACCCTATGGACTGTAGCCCACCAGGTTTCTCTGTCCATGGGATTCTCCAGGTAAGAATACTGGAGTGGGTTGTCATGCCGTCCTGTAGGGGATCTTCCCAAGCCAAGGATCAAACCCTGTCTCTTACATCTCCTGCATTGGTAGGTTGGTTCTTTACCAATCGTGCCACCTGGGAAACCCTAAATTAACCTTATGATACCAAGTTATCAAAAAGGTCCAGAAGCATGTAAAATCTGAGAGTTATTTTTCTTTATGAGTTGAAGGAATTATTAAAATAGAATCAGTGTCAGAGTCATGGATAATAGATTCTTAAAAAATTATTAAAATGTTTTGCAGTATGGATTAATTTTACTTTTTTATAGAAATAAATGCTAATTTCCTTGGACAAGTAGTCTTGTTGCAAACTTTCTTTTCATGAGACAGTTCATGTGATGCATGACTAAACTCAAAACAAGTGAGATGATTTTTATTTAGCTTTCCCACTCCTCTGTCACTGTTCTTTTCCTTAATAGCCAGGCCACCTCATGTGTGGTCACTTGTCAGTGTCTTGGATCCAAATTCTCTAATCACATACCATTGTGTGATCTGGTTGGCCAGTTAGTTATACTCAAAGCAGAATGATACAGACTGAGGCATCATAGATTGAATCAGTGTCACTATATCAGGGTGCTCAGAAAAGGGACCTTACATTTCTTTTTTAAAATTCAGTCTACTTGAAAAATTAGAAAATAATCTATCTTCTTTTTCAAATCACCAACTATCTGTGCCACTATTCAATACTACAATACAGATTAATACTCCATATTTTCCCCGGCTGCCTGATAATTTCAAGTTCAATATAATTTTTTTGGCTTTGTTAAACGATATTTTAAGTACTATGATTACTTGGCTGTATGTAATGTGCAAAAGCTCAACAATTCATAGCATAGCTGCACAGAATGTTCAGAGAATCTCACATCTTACTCCCAAATAATGGAATGAGACATTCCTATATATTAGTTGACAGGAAATTGGCTTAATAATCACTGAATTATCAAAAATAAATGCATCTTACCTCTTAAAAGGTGGACAATTTTTGATGATTTATAAAGTTTCTTAAAAATGTATGTTTCTATGCCTCATCAGTTGACAAATGGCAAATATATGCCATGTCATCAAAGGTATTTCACTTTAGAAAGCATCCATAAAAGTCATTCAGAAACAAATACAGACAACTACTTAAAGTCAATATTCATTCAACTCCCTTATGGATTGGCCAACAATCTTCTGAATTTGCCAACTACTAGAATCCTGGAACCGAGAATTTCAGAAAACCCCTGATATAGACAATTCATTCAACATTAATGAAGCATTTTCTATGCCCCAAATGGGATTTACCAAGCACTTCTGTGCACCTATCCTAATGCAAAATGCCACATTAAAAGATAAAGAAGGCAGACTTTTTCTTTGTGAATACATGTAATGCAAATCACAGACTAGAGACATGCGGAATAGGAACAGCAAAGAGAACCATGAGGCAAAATTTAACTGTGTTGTTATGCAGTATACAGACATTAATGTGGTAAGAGAAGTGCAATGATTAACTTAGAGTAGTATTGACCTGGGAAGTTGTCACAAGCTGTTTTTTAATGAAAATAATAAATATATATATAGGAAAAAGATGTCATAGGCTACAGGATCAAAATAAAAGTCAATCTGGCAGGCAGCACAGAGCTAATTACACACATGCATAGATATACACAGGAGTACAACAAAACTAGTGAAATTCGAGTAAGATTAGCTAATTTTATCAAGATCAATTTCTGGTTATATTTTTGTATTATAATATTAACCCTGGGGAAAACTAAGTAAAGCACATTGAGATCCTTGTTTATTATTTCTTATAACTATATGTGATTATACAATTTTCTCAAAATAATAAACTATTAAAAAGAGGTAGACATAAACAAGTTTATTGAGGAAATACTGGTTTTAAAGAAACAAAAGCAAAATCAGTATCAGACCAATTGACCCAGCCGGTCAATAAAGCCTTAAATGATTGGGTTGGGAGACTGTTAAATGGAATGCAATTAACATATATCCCTAAATCCTAAGCAAACAAAATAAACATTGGATGGTAAGTAATATTAGCATTTCTTAACAAATAGAAGATGCAGAAAATCTTGTGGGAAAGATTCTTGAATGAAACTATATGTATTTAGGTACTCACATTAGGAATTATCAAAAGATAGTCTTAAACTAACATTTCACACTGTATTTCAAAGATTAAATGAAAGATGACTTTGACAGAAAAAACTGATCTAAGTGTATCTATCCGATTATGTATATATTATGAGATTATGTTAGACGTTTACTTGTTTGTAATATATAATTTATATTAGATATAGATGATATTAAACAAAACGTGACTGCACACAAGAAGCAGCACAAGTAAAATCTAGTGTTGTATCATTGGCAACTATTAGCCACTCCATGCATACTCATCAAAGCCTATAATTAAACATTCGTACTGTAAGTACAGAATACTTTCAGTTTAATGCAGAATTTCAAGAAGACAAATGACAAAGTCCAAGTATTATTATATGTTGAATAAAGGATTTCATTAGGGAAGAATGAACAGAAGTAAATACATTGACAACAGAGAGCTACATCAGAAATCCTTGGGGGAAAACAAAATTAAGTGCAAGAAACATCGAAGTAGGAATACGAAGAAAATATAGAAAATAAGGAATGGTAAGCAATAGAGTGGATTTGGGCTTAGCTGTGCAGGAAAAAGCAACATGACTGAGTTTTGAAGTTAAGTCTGCTGGAAAAGGAGTGGAAAATCATCAAACTAGGTAGAAGAGTAATTATTTATTTTATTTTGGAAACAGAGTTATATGTAGATAAAAGAGGGTAAAAAAAAATTCTTGGAAGAACTAACTGTGTATTTTAATTTTGTTTTTGAGGGTCTAGTAAGAATGGCAACCCACTCCAATGTTCTTGCCTGGAGAATCCCAGGGACGGGGGAGCCTGGTGGGCTGCCGTCTATGGGGTCGCACAGAGTCGGACACGACTGAAGCGACTTAGCAGCAGCAGCAGCAACAAGAATTAAGGATATGGAATTACTATTAGAGTTCAGTGTTAGAGTGTTCCAGAGGTTATGTGGTTCTCTGCATTGGGGATGAGCAGATGGGTCTGGTGTTTACAGATTGTGGGGAAGACGAGTGTCGGCAGAACTGGAGGAGAAACAGGGAAGGTATGCCTGCTTAGCAAAGGCAAAAAATGGCCAATTATTAACATTCGTTAGCATATTCTGGGAAAAAAGATTGCATTCAATTAAAAAATAAGATCAATACTTATTTTTAAATGGAGTTAGATTTAAGACGTGAGACAAGGGAAAGTTGTGTGGTGTCTACCTGTAGTTATTTATGACTTTCAATACAAAATGCAAATATAGGTAAAGTCCAACTAAACAAAATCTATTAGTAGCACATTAAACATTTTAAAACAGGAAACAGAGTCTTCAGTTCACAAATGGCTACCCAAAATATGATTCCATTTACATAAATACCTATTACTTATAAACATCATATAACAAAGTCCATCAGCACACTACCAGATATTAAACTTTAAAATGCTATGGTTCATTGTATGAGGTATCAAAAATATACAGGGATAATGGTAACCCATAGCAAGAACTATGCCATCATAAAACTAAGAAAGAAGCTAAAAAAGAATAACAGTGTTCATATTCATAAAACAGTAAAAAACAACCAAGGTAATCATAAATCCAGATTCAGAGAGAGGTAGCTTACACCCAGGTAAAGCATTTTGTCAAATACACTTTTATTAGCTCAAAAGCAGTAGCCAACATTTTAAATGATGCTGTAACTTACTTTTATTGGGAAAACTAAAAACTTAAGGTTTCAAAATAGGATAGGAGATTTTCCTTTTAAGGGCACTAGGCTGAATGAAGTCAGGATATGGAAGTTCAGCTGGCACTACTTGGCTGAACTGACAGACATTACTTCACTTCACTGGGTGCACTCTCTCATCAAAAAATGCACTCATTGAACTGGGTGGTGGCTCGGGTCCCTTCCAGTGTCTTGATCATTCTAATCACCTGTTGAAACATTATAGATTATAAGTCAGTAAGAAGACTGACAAATCAAGCCTACCCTGAAAGTCAAGAGGAACGAAATAGCTTATGCAGTCAGCCCTTTCTTGTCACCTCTGTGTATGACTGAACATTTAATGTTTTGTTCTTCTCCATGTACCTGCTCTCTGCCCTTCTACGATCTAGAAGAGAAACAATCACTAGTCCTTTGAAACTCTCATTTTAGGAATTAAACTGCTGTTAGTCTAAGAATTTTGAAAGAGTTAGCTCTGGACATTTAGAATTTTAATACAGTATCTGATTTCACTATTTATTCAAAAGCAACTGCCACAGACCATCATATATAACAATATAAAATTTCTCTGAAATATATATCTGAATTTCCCCACATTAAACTGCAGGCCTAGAAGAGGTGAGTAAGCTGCATAGAATGAAACTAGCTAATCCCCCACAACTTACAACTTGGGGGGAGTTTTGCACTCTATTGCCTCAACCTAAGCAGTACTTCTCAACAATTTATTAAATATAAGTAAATTCACAATAAATATTTGCTTTGAAAAAAGAACTTACCACTATTATAAAACTGTCCTTTTGTATTTAATGTGAGATATAATGCAGTTTTATGGGTTTTTTTTAAAGTATTTGCGTATTTGTCATTCATGAGGGTCTCCTAATGGAACCACTCAAAGTAACAATGGGCTTATTAACAATATTAACATATTGTTAATATTACATATTTACAATATTATAATTGCAATATTATAATTACAATATTATTACATATTGTTAATATCTAATATTAACAATATGTAAATTCTCTCAGCAATGAACTTTATAACTCAGCAGAAAAATGTTCTGTCCAACTTCCTAGTTAACAATGGCAACAGACAACTGACATTTCATTGTCATATTTAAAAAACCTTTTGGTTTAAGTTCTGTTCCCTCTTGACTAAATACCTTTTTGTACCTTCCTCTTGAAAACAAGTGTTTGATGGAGAAGTGTAGAAGACATTTGAGAAAGGTTAGGAGATATCCAGTCAAAAAAGGCAATGGAATGGGAATCTTAGGGGTTATTAAGTGAAGGCAACTTGAGTTTCTCATAAAGCTTGATTTAAAACTCACTCTGCATTTCAGGAAAATGGCATGCGATGGATGTACAATTCTAAGGATAGTTGAGGATTATTCAAAATAATCTTTCAGGCAAGTAACACTTCCTACAGCAATATTACTAGTAAAACACAAATAAACAGGCAACATAAGACAGAGATTATTTTTTGATGGTGAATACCCACAACAGAATTGTACCTACATTGATAGAAGACAAAAACAACAATACTTACTGAGCCAGACACTGTTTTAAGTACTTTATGTTTCTTGACTCACTTTAATTTTTAGGAAACTACACTACAGAGAAGTTAAATCATAGTTAGCAAGAGACAAAGGTTAAAAAAAACTCTTGACATTTCTCTTCTGTGGCCTGTGTACCTTTAGGTTGATATCTAAGGATTTTATCCACCAAGACCTGAGTGATCTGCTTCTCTATCTTCTGATTGTGGTGGTGGTTTAGCTGCTCACTTGTGTCCATCTTTTTGTGACCCCATTGACTGTAGCCTGCCAGGCTCCTCTGTCCATGCAATCTCCCAGGCAAGAATACTGGAATTGACTAGAAGGGAATTGCCATTCCCTTCTCCAGGAACTCTTCCTGACCCCGGATCAAACCCATGTCTCCTGCACTGGAGGCAGATTCTTTACCGACTGAGCCAACAGGAAGCCCCATCTTTTGAATACACCTGGCCAAAGGGACGCAACAGAAGGGGATTGGAAAGCATGAAGGCAGGCTATTTCAAGACATTTGAATTGGGCTGCAAACTTCCACCTGAGGTCCCAACTTTGCTGGAAGGCTTCTGTTCTGCTGCTCTCACTGGATTCCAGTGTAAAAGCTCCCTCTCTTCGCCCTATCATGTTTAGAGGTGCTAATATTTTCCCGTTGTGGGCAGACCCTGGGTAGTTCTCCATCCTGTTGCTTCTCAACACACTGCCCACCATCAGATAGTCAGCATCAAGCTCTCTTCAATCATCCCTATATGAGTGTGCCACCAATTTTCCTAAGAGGATGAGAAAGAAATTAGATAAATCCTTTGTGATCTATCAACTACTGTCTAAAACTGCGAAAAAAACAAAAAAAAGGTGCTGCTCCTCCTTATTTTCCCAAACATTTGGGTATCCAAGAAAAAAATGTGGTGCTCTTCTTCTAGGAACAAAGAATAGTTCGGGAAGAAAAGGCATGCAGGATTCCTTGAATTTTGAAGGTAGACGTTCAAAAGATCATAATCTTGGAAATGCATGTGGTAGCAGCCCCTAAATTTAGGTGTCTAACAGCTGGTTTTCATGCCATTTTGGTCTTTCTTAGCAATTTACATCTAGATGCTCTCTAGTTTAATACATCCACACCCGTTTACACAACAAATAAGGAGAAAAAAAAATCCAAAGTAAACATAGCATGTAGTTGGGGAGACTTTCACTGTCAGGCAGAAAAATACCTGAAAATTCATTTTATTTTTGAAAAATATTAAAGAAGAGAGATATCACTTAATGTCAATCTACACAATTAGGAGTAAATCTCTCTTTGTATGGTTCTTAAAAGGTGAAAGCCATTCAATAAATTACTGGCATCCTAAAAAATCAAAGCTACTTTTCATCAATTTAGCTCCCACTAAGTTTTTGATGGCACAATTCTATTTTCCTGACCTGCGTGTTCTCACTACCACAATAAAATCAATCATTTGTAAAATTTACTTGGTATTCATTATTTCTTTGATGAAAGTCACTGCCCATTTTATACTTTTTTTTTTTAACTAATAATATACTTCAGTTTTCTTTGCTACTTTTTCAGGAGGCTAAGAATCCAAAAGTTTTCTATGCAGTCCAGAAAGTTGTAAGAAGCCGCCTCTACAGACACCGAATGTATTTCGCCAGTACACTTGCAAATAACTATCATTTGCAAAAATAAGTTTTTATTTGGGTGTCATTTCTGGCAAAGCATTAAAGCTGTATTTTCAAAGAGCAAAATTCTCGGCCTTTAAAATTCTACTGGCATCCGCCAACCGAAGCTGGACCCTCCGCTAGGTTTCCACACAGTCTGAGAGAGAGATGACTTCATCTTAATCATTTTCTTGCCCACAGTCATGTAAGATAACTGGGATTTTTTTTTTTTCTTGTAGCATTACGGAAATCTCTTGAAATGTAGGCAGAATAAAGAGCCAGAGGAAGAGAAAGACAAAAGAAAAACTGCAGGGTGCTGGCAGATTTGATTTTGTAACTATCATCGATTATCAGGTTCAGTCTTTAGGACTCTCCACATAGCCGTATGTGCTCCACGTTTAATATTTTATTTGTAACTGCAACATTTTATTTGTAACTGCAACATTTAACATCATATTATAGTCTTTAATGTGGATACTTTCGTTCAGATGATCTGTTCTGAAGAAATTAAATTTGAGATTCTATTAGTGTATATACATACATTTATATAAATAGATTATTTTAAAGTGTGCTTTAAGTGTAGCCGCCATGTCCGAGTTCAGCATCTTCCCTGTCTTTTATACGATTAACCTTTCTACTAAAATATAGTAGGGACTAAAACCTATAAATACTAAACACCTTATATTTACAATTTCAACCAATATAGTCTATCCAGCTTCAAGAAACATACCTAAAACATCTTAGAAAGAAGACTGACAAAAAAAAAAACAACAAACCAACCACAACACTAGGATGTTTAAATACATTTGGAATATTCTAATTGAATTGATTCTAAGAAGAGCAATGATTTCTGAATTTAAGTCTTTAAACAAAACCCTAATGTTTTTTACTACCACGAGTTATTACCTACTAAACTTGTATCTGCTGTAAAAGTAAAAACTCCAAGGCCGTAAGAATTAAGTCGCCAAAAAATATAAATATTTTAGAATTAAAAAATTTTAAGGAAATGTTAACTTTGAAAAGTACCATAACTATGGTATTAGATAAGCTGAAGTTCCAATTTGTTAATTTTTAAATCTATGTAAGATAAGACAGCAACGTAATTATTTTTGAAAGAATTTTCTTCATATAAACCCCTTCCAAAAATGTATACACACTAATACATATTTTACCTGATTTTTCTTATTCATAGGTGCATGGAAGAGATCAAAAAACATATCATACAATAATTTCAGAGCCCTACAAAATCAATATTCCAATACACAGTATCAAATTTTCAGACATTCAGAAACATTATATTGCTGTGGAAAATGTGACATTATAAAAAGTTTTTCACGAATAAGTGGATTTTAATTACATAATTCAAATTCCAAATATAGAGGGGTATTAATAATTGACCCATTTAATCCCAAATGAATGTATATTTTTCCCAAGTATTTTTTCGTTAATTTAATAAAAAAATATTTTTAAAGATTTTAAAGAGAAACATTTACTCTGAAGTATGAAAACGTCTGAAACATCTGAACAAAAAGCGACATCTGAATTTTATACAGATTAATAGATACATTATTTATTATTTGTATCCTAAAATACTATCTAACACGATTTCTTAAAGAGAAAACAAATTCCTTATCCTACTATAATGTAAGTAGAAAATCATCAGAGAAAAGGGGCTCCAATTTAAATTAATTCTACCTCTACACAGGTAATGCAAATTGAAGTCTGAGACCCAAAGTGACCTTTACTATTTTAAGTTTTACTTCATCAGAGCAATAAAACATTCTAAAAGGTTTTTTGCAATTGGATTTTGAACTTCACTGATGACTATGATTTAGAAGTAGTGTGGAGAATAAGGCAGTGTTGCAATTCATATTTCTTTATTATTGTGTCACTTCATCTCTACACGAGGGTTTCAGTTTGATACAACTATTCTGAGAAAAAAATCATAAAAGTATCATAACAAAAATAGAAAGTGTTAGTATTTAATTTTCTTTACAACCTTAACAAAAAGCTTATTATTGATAAGTAAATCATATTAATGACTAAAACACATAAAAGAAGTCACAACAATAAAATGTGTTTTGCCATTTGAATAAAAATACAATTTCTACTTTGTGCACTTTGGCCTTGGTTTGTGTTTTATACCATTTTTTCTAATTTAACCATTGGAATCAGTCACCAATGCAATAATCCAGGATATGTAATTTAGCTGGTTACTCAATATTTAATCCTTCTTATTTTATGATTATAATCAAGGGGGCACATTCTACTGCTGATAGTCTTACTTCATATCTTTTCTAATATATTTTCCTCACAAAATTTTTATTATAAGAAACAATATGGCAAAATTACAAGAAAATGAGAAATAAATCATCCACAACTATTAACTCAACAAATATTAGTTAAGGAATTCCTGTGTGTATTTTATTTTGTAATATTTTTCACCCTTATCATTTATCACTCATAAATGTTTGTAATAATCATAGCAATTCTTGGAAAAAAAATGGTCTGAAATTTTAAGAATAAATTACTTAAGTGAACATGGTCTAAAACTACAATATATTATTGTATTACATAGTTTTTTTATTTGAAATGAAAATCTAAGAAGCCATCACATTTTCTGTGTGTTTCTGGCTGCCATTTTTAATCCAGTAAATTAATGAAATTGCCCAGCATATATATATTTAAATTTAGTAAATGAATAAAACTGGCATCATTATCAGGCCAAATATATAAATAGGTTTACATGTGGAGATTTTCTTTTTTAACAGAAGTCAGTTATTAATTCACCCATAGGTTATTTATATTTTAAAAAAGTTAATTCTTTCACTAAATATAGCAATAGTTTGCCATATTTCTCTGAATCTAAGGTAAGGGGTTGTCCCTTTCGTTATTTTATTCTTGTTTAAAATTAATTAGGTCTTACAATAAATAAGTTGTGATAAATTCCAATCCTGTGATGAGGGATCTATGTTTCGAAACACAGACAAACAAGGTAATGCTTAAAATAAATTTTTTCGTTTATTAGTGGCGATCAGCTTACAGTGTACCAACATAATGGTTTCCATTGAAGATTACTGTAAACAAAGATTAAAACTTAAAATGCTTGATAGAGGGTTTTTAACTCAAATGAAAGTTTTAGCAGTGCCATGCATTATGTTTGACGCTGTTCCTTTTCAAATAACTATAAATAAAGGTATTTATAGTGAAATGGAAACTTTTTCAGTATTTATTTGCATTCTTCCTTCTGTCATTGCTGACTTTCTACAATAAAGCACCTTAATTCTGAAGAAATTAATGCTCTTGACTTTTGAGTGTAATCATTTTGCAAACACTCATGTAGGTCAATGGTACTCATAATTTTTTTATGTCAGGTCATCATTTTAAATGTTCACATCTAAAATTAATCTACTAGTCCAAGAAAATGACTGAAAATGGTTACTTTTTAAATGTCATAGATTTGAGGCACTTAATTTGTTCAATACAAATACTGGCCTATAACCACCCACATCCAATAGACTGCATTTTAAATTCTAAAGCAAATGCTGAAAGTCGTGATCCAGTCACACAGAAATGAATAATAATGTAACTTATTTTCTTTCAGAAAACATGATGATAGAAATATCTAGAAAAAAGTACAATATAATACTAGAGGTAGGGCAAGGAAGATATTACTCTGTATTTAATGTCCAGTATATCATCCTAATACTTGCCTATCAATCTACAGAGCCAGACAGACATAATTTGACAACAGATATTTTATGATCTTGTAGCTATAATAAAATAATTACAGTTTTATAAGAATCTAATATGATTGAAAGTCTTGTAAAACTGACACCCCAAATCACTCCTTTTTGACATAATTTTGATTTTTTATAAAATATGCACTTGTATTCATTTAATAAATTTAAACAGAAGATACTCATACATTTATACTTTATATTACCTGCGTTAAAAACTAAAATTAGATTAATTTACTTTGATCTACTAACTGAAAAATAGGCAGTTTATACTTATTACTACGTTGCTTGGTGAACAATCAAAGGTAACTGAAGTGAAGTAATTCACAGTATTTATAGACTTTTTTTCAGAATGACCTGTTTGGTATAGATTGCTTTAAGTACAGTTGTAAAGTTTTGATTTCTAAGAGTTCCTCTGAAGGTGTGGCAGATGTTGGCTTTGATAATAATGCCAGAAAGCATAGCAGGTTCAAAGTTGCAAATATGCTGAACATATATAAAAGACAGTGTAATTTTCTATTAAACGTTGTTGTTTTCAATTGTTGATAAAGTGCAGTGGAAGTCTAAAGTCCGTAAATATTTGCTTCTAGACCCTTAAGCTTCTTGAGTTTGTGTATGCGTGTGTTCATGTGTTTTTGAGAGGCGAAGCGCATACAAATGCACACTGAAAAATGTTAACTATTACAGTTTCAGTATCATTATCATGGATGAAATTGGGGTTGTTTTTTAGTATTTTCCAGTGCTTAAAATTCCATTAGAATTTTGCATAGTCAGTACACACATACACATATACATACAATCTGTGAGCTGCAAGCACACAGAATTTTGGTTCTGATTTTGCCCTGGATTTATGTACTACATTCACTCTCAACTAGAAATACATACTAATTATACATTGTCTGACAAAATAAAAATGGCCTGTGTAATGCATGGTGTGAGTTTTGTCAAATATAATTTTAAAATTTGAAGTGTCAACATTATGTTAATTCAGTTTTTTTGGAAATATTGAAACATTAAAACTGTACTCTAAGCAATTAGAGATATATGTGTTAATAATGTCAGAATTACATTGACTTTCTACTTTGCTTTAATTTCTGCTAGATCAAGGTGCCCTTATAATAATATGAAATGAAATAGCTGTGAGCATAAATTATAAAAGACCAAATACAACATCATTCCAATAAAAAATGATACCTTGAACTTAAGTTTACTTAAAGAATCTAACAAATATTATCTAAAATAGTAAATTTGGCTATTTAAACTTTATTTTCAAAGACTGTACATATATTCAACAAGAAATTTAAAATATATTTCCTTTTAGACAGTGAAGGGTTGTTTCAAAATATCCCATCAAAGAAAAAGTTCATTCTAACTTTCCAATGATTCTACCCTTGGTGATGATTAATTGTATTTCCCATTCAAGATGTAATCTATTAATATTTTATGTATCTGATGAAAACTTTTGTTTTTCCAGAACTTTAATTATCAACTTCAGCATGAAAAAATAAACTTATTTTGTTATATGGTTATTTCCCACCAAAGGACGGTAGCAGTATTAATATAAACAATTTTCTTAAGAAAGTCATTATTAAAATAACTGAAGGGAGTCAGTTGTTAGATCTCACTTTCCTGATTTCTCCTTGATCAAAATAACATAGGCCTATATGAAAATTCAGTTTGTCCTAAGAAACTTAGGTGCGTTTTTTCAGTTGAAGAAGCATATGAAACAATCCATCATATAGGTTTCTCACTGCAGAAAGTACAAGGAACAGTAAGAGCCTCTAGTAAATTGCAAAAGCGTCCTTGGCTAACCTGCACTCAGAACTTATCCCAGAAAAGTTAGAGTGATATCAAATGCTGAGTCTATAAAAGGATGACTGCATTCTAAAAATGACTTGTTTTCTAATGAAGATGGAAGCCTTCTTGCTATAATTAACTTTTTCACTGTCTGAAGAGTGTCTCACTTAGGGTTAGTAAAAACCATTAAAAATGAATAATACTGCTGGCAACCTTTTTGGATAAAAACTATTTTGTGATGGGGCATTAGAAGTTCACCCTGACCTTGGAATGTAAACTTTGAGATAGAAGAACCCATTCCGTAGTCACACTTAAGAATAACTGATACCATTGCTGCAAAAGAACATGAAATATGCGGCTCAATCTCTGTCATTCATGCGAAATCTAAATTATTATAAAGGATAGACATTATCCAGTCTTTCAAAGCAGTATCTGGAATTATCTTCCAGGGCTCTTAAAACCAATGAGGCAAAGAAAAAATACGTAAATATTATATTAAATAAACGACAGCTTACAAAAAGATGGGACGCAGGTTGCGTCGTAGCTCCTGAAGAAAGCTCATACCCTCCTTATAAAGCATCTTTTAACAATGTCTTTAGGACAGAGACAGGTAAGGGCTTTGACAGTTGACTGCAAAGCTTTAGTTTCTCTGGATTGCTAAAGTTTAGTTGGCTGCCAGTGCCTTCAAGCATTCGCGTTTAGTTAAGATTTCCCTTTTGCTACGCGGTTCAAGATATCCTCGCGTACGTAGATCAGCGCCTCCTACGCACACCCACTTGTAGCAGCGCTACTCGGGTTGCTGTTAAGTTTCCCAGTCCTTGTTTCGGATAATACTCAACTGGAGGAGGATTTTACTTTCCACTTTTGAAACTCAGATTTTCTTTTTGGTTAGCATTACATGAATACAACTACAATAAAGAATCGTCTTTCGTCAAGGGTCTGAGCGTATATTTAGTTCCCATTCTCTGATACATTCCTTAAAATCCTCTGAATTCCTAGACAATATCTTCTTCCCCAAGAAAGAGAAATTTTACCATTTGGAATAGGGTGCTATTTAAAGAACTCTGAAATCAGAATTAAAAAAAAAAAAAACTAAAACTTTTCTCATGTGCTCTGCCAAGTTCCACTGCAAGTTCCAAATGTTGTGCAATAATTTGGAAATCCAGTTAACGATGGGAAAAATCGAGCCATTCAGAGTCGGGAAAAGTCAAGGAAAGGCACCCGCACGCACGCCCAGCGGACGCTGCATCCCAGGGCGCATTCCTCTCCCCATCGCTCAGATGGAAGGTCACGCTTCGCAATCGATTTCACATACTTGTCACTTGTCCTTTTTTTCTCAACCCTCTGGTAAACTAGTTTGAATCTTGGAGAGCTTAACGCAGTTGGCTGCAGTGCTGCCCTCGGAGAAACACGTGCCCCCAAATAAAAGGACCAAAGCAGCCTCGCCGAATTTGGCGGCGAGGAGCCAGAGAGGGAAAGACCTGTCCCATAACGCCCGCCGCCTCACTCTAGTGGGAGAATCTTCCCATCTCTCCGCCCCCTTTCGCCGAGGGTGCCCGGCGCGCCCTTACCTGAGCTATCGCTTTTCCTCTTGCTGCCACTTCTCTTCTCCGCCTCCGCGGGTGACAGCGCCTGGCGGCCGTAGTCCCCTGGCGGGCACGCGGCCCCGGTCGGGGTGCTGGAGCCTAAGCTGGAAGAGTTGGAACACAGGACCGGCGGGCTGCTTCCCAGCTCCGGGGGCCCTCCCGAGTCCGGCTGGAGGCAGAGGCTGTGCCGAGCCGCGCTCGGCGGGGAGGACATCTGCGGGAGGTGCCAGTTGGTTTGCAGAGCTTGGTGCTGCTGCTGCTGGTGGTGGTGGTGGTGATGGTGGTGGTGGTGGTGGTGCCCCCTGTGATGCTGGCTGGCAAACATGCCCTCCTCGTTGGGGTATCCCGCGATTATGCAAGACGAGGAAGAAGTGGAGAGCTCGGGGTAGGACATGTGGTCAGATCTTCCATGGAGGGCGAGAGAGGATTGGGAGAACGGGTGCAAGCCTTGCGCGGTGGCGTGAGGGCTGCGCAGGCAGCCAAAGAGCGGGTGTTCCATAGCATGCAAGTCTCGGGTTCCAGGCAGAAGACTTCACGACGGTTCCAAACGCCACCACCCTCGGTCACTTTTCACTGGAAACCGTGTGACTTTTCCCCCTCCCAAAGCAATAGCCGCCCGCGTTTCTGCAGAGCTCGGATAATCCCGGTCCTGAGCCCTAGCGGCCAGTCTCCTTTACATATAAACACTCGGACCTGGAGAAGCTTCCCTCTGAGCTACTCAGATGTCAAGAGTAGGAGAGGTTGAAGCCAAAAGAAGGTGGTCCCAGAGAACTGCTTTCAGGGGGAAACGGCTCTGAGAGGTTATAAATAGAGTGTAATGTGAGCTGGGGGCTGGCTTAGGAGCCCAGTGCTGACCACATGCAAACTCCCTCCAAAACTCCCGCTCAGTCCGCGCAGTGCGCTCCCAGTTCCACTTCCTATCGCCTGCTGGACGCATGCAGCGCGTCCACGCCCGCCCGCCGCTGCCAACAGCCTGGACTGCAAGCGGCGCGCAGGGCGCCTAAACCCGAACCCCGGCGGACAGCGGCTACCTTTCCCGCTCAGCCGGCCATGGCGCCCGCCAGCTCCAACCCCTCGCCCAGAGTCCAACCTGCTCACTTCTCTCATGAAAGGTGTCCTGTCAGTGTCACTTGGGCACTGTCACCTGCAGGAAAGCTTAGGGTGTGCCAAACTGTGGAGAAGCACGAAAGGAGTAGGATTAAGGAAAAGAATCAGAGCTAGTTTGGCGCGCACTCAGATTAAGGTTTTCCAAGTTAGCCTCAACTCCTGTCATGGGCTCAGTGGCGCTTCTAGCTTTTTATACAGCTGGTGTCTGTGGGTGGGTTGCTAGAGCGCTGAGACGCCAGATTCGAGGATACAGGAAAAGTTCCCCACCGGCAAGAAAGGGCCGTTCTCTGTGCCGCAAGGAACGAGACTTGGTAGGATGGAAGAAAGCATGGGGCCGTGACAGTCACAGATGTTCTGCTTCTGGCATCCTCGCCTGCGGTCCCAGGTGGGGTGTCTTCCCCTGCTCTCCTCAAATGTCCTCCCCCACACCGCCCTCGATTTCCGGGTCCCACTCCATTTCCTTGCCACTTGTCCGCCCAGAAAAACTTTTCCTGGATCAGGAGTATTCTAAAGCGATTTCATCCTAGTCACAAGCGATGTGTATATTGCATATACATTTCCAGTCCTCTCCCCCACCTCGTTTCCCTCCAGAAATCCATCTCTCTTCCGCTCAAAAAATCAATCAGTTAATTGCACCCCTTTCACTCCCACGCCGCCATGGTTCCATTTACCAAACAAATATTACACTTTGGTATCCCTTAAAGTTCGGATCTTCCTGGTTACAATTTTGCATCCTAGAAAATGACTTAGAAAACTTGCCACCGGTGAATTAATGCCAGCGACGGCTGGGCTTTGATACTGCCACATGCTCGAAGGGCGACACTGTCTGCTAGGGGCCAAGTCGTTTACATAAGGCACGCACGCTGGCCGCGCATAATGAGCTGCGGGAACAGTTGCACCCTGCCTGGGACTTGTCGCATCAGGAGAATATCGGCGCTCACCTATCCCTCCCGGGACCCCAAATGTGCCACCAGGAGCGTCGCCGTCTTACTTTGATTGTCTCAGGTGTCCAGACGACGGGGGTCATGTCTTGGAAGTTGTTAATGGGATTATTGGGGACAGCAAACTGGGCCAGGCATCTGGTTTGAATTAGGAAAATGTATTGATTAATCTTTGAGAAATGTCACCAAGGTAGAACATTTTTCCCTAGCCCTGTCCCTCAGGCTTCAGCCTGACCATCTCCTTTTTCTTTCAAGTATCCTGGAGAATAGTGGCTTTGCAATAAACCTTTACATCCGTGTGAAAGTTGAATTGTTTTCCAATGCTCAGAGGTGAGATGGGGTGGGAGTGATCAGGAATTCTGAGATTTGTTAGCGCTGCTTTCTTTAACGGAAATTGAGCCCTATTTTGAGGGAAATTAGTTTTGCAGACTTCGTTAAAAAAAAAAAAAAAGGTTAAAACTTTTGTTCACCAGCTGCTCAACTTTTCAGTCTGGGTTTGAGCTGGAACCTGCTGCAAGCGTTTGACGGTAAGGCTTTCTTTGCCGATATGTTTTGGGAATCTAATATTGTTTTAGACTTCGAAAGGGGGTGTTCTTCACGTTGCACGTTTTTAAGGGTTTTAAGCGCTCGCAGGATGGCGTCCAGGGCTTAGAGCTTAAGAATGTTTCTTCCTGCCACTCCCCAAGCCCTTGGCTCTTTAAGGATAAAAAAGGAAGGGATGTATTCTAATACCGTCGGAATATTTTTTGAATTTTCATTGTGTTTATGGTTTCAATATGTGCTCTGATATTAAAAGTTAAAGTACAAAGAGCAACACTAAACTTCCCAAACTTGGGTAGCTCCTCTATGGATTCTGGGTGAAAGCATTAAAGGCTTTATCCAAGAAAAATTTAGGCAAACACCTCCATAGACAGTCACTAGAAATATTTATATAATACTGTCTACTAAACGTATTGTGGAAAATGTCAGCCAGGACTAATTAAAGATACGCTTGAAAAAAAAAAAAAGATACACTTGATCTGCACACATCAATAAAAAATATCCATAAAGGTCCTTTTGGTTTGCATTACAGTGGTTTAGAGGGAGAGACACAATTAAGAAATGAATGGATTTGAATTTAACCAGTGTGTTTCAGGCAACCAGCAAATACACATAAGTTTTCATCTCCAGGAGCTACCACTTCTCCTTGAACCTGCCCTGTGATTGTGCTGGGTTTTTTTCTCACTCACTGTGTCAGATGTTAACAACATGTCCAGAAATTTCTCCACAACCTGCCTCAGTCAGTCAGCTGAGTGTAGGACTAAAAGTCTGGTAAAGGAAAATTAGAAAAGGTTAGAAATGAGACGAATCTCTTTGAAAGGCACACAATTAAAAGAAACCTAGCAGAAAAGGTCTTTTTAAGTGAAGACTCAAAACATCTATCAGTTAACATGAAGTCCTAATGTCTAATAGAAAGTATAAGGAAAATGTTATTTGGAAGAAAAAAGTGTGGTTCAAAGGAAAAAACAAGTGAAAAAGGAGGTCTGGATGCATTCCAGAATCAAATATGACTGGTCTGTTTTATCTGAATTTCTAAATATATGTTAATTATTCCATAAAGCTTTTTTTTTTTTTCAAAATTTTCATTCTTAGAACATTTGGAATAACAAAAAATATTAACTTACTATTTAGGCCATAGAGAATTTTTTTTAATGTAATAACATGAAAAATCCTCAGCATTTCCTATAATAGCTGTATCAGTGTCTACATCTATAAAAACCAACATTGAAAGATACTTTTTACCTCTAATGGCTACTTATAGGGAGAATGGTAAAAATCACCAAACTTAGTAGAGAATTTCAATAGCTTTCATTTAAAACTATGTACAGTATAGTATTTATCCTATATTTACAATACACTTGAATTTCTCTGAAAAACATTTAATATTTTATGCAAGATTTTGATATCAAGCATTCAACAAGAGGTTGAATATTTGAAAAATGTAAGCTGCTCATCTTTTGCAGGAAGCATCAAAATTATTTTAGACACGTCCTATGCTCTTTAAATTTCATAAGTGTGTATATCTATTATTTCTTCTGCTAAATGAAATGGTATTCAATAATAAAGGCAGAGGTATTTTTAAATTAAGAATGAGGAGAGAACTTAAGCAATCTGAAAAATTTATTTTTATACTTTAAGATTCACAAGGATTCTTTTGAGTTGCCATTTTTGTATGTTTGTGACATGAAGTATGATGGGACTAAAAAAACTTAAATTAAAATCCTTAGCTACAGATAGTATAAAACTTTATTTTGAATTTTACCTTCTGGATAAAATCACCTTGGTAACATATAGTCATGATATATGCATTTAAGTCCGGAAAATTACTTTGAAACCAGAATTTGTCTCTGAAAGTTTTGTTGAGAATATAAATATTATTTCTGTTATATTTCTCCAAGAAATAAAGGATTGGTTCTTTTGAAATGAAGAATTTTTAAAATATATTAAAATATGCTAAGTACCCAGTGATAATTTATGTGATTTATGATGCACTCCAGTTTTAGAAAACTTAAGAACTGCCTTTCTCCAGGAATTATGCACTATAAAATTTAAGGAACAGTTTGGCTACTGCATGTTATTTAGTGATTCTATGTATTTTACTGATTTTTAAAATAAGTTACTGTTCTTACACAACAGTAATTAGTGATTTCACAATAAAATCTGTTATATTTCTACATATACTACGAGATATGAGTACCTGTTCATTACTCTGAGAGTATGATAACATTGAACATATTTTGTTTTTCTATTTTCTATCTCTTCCTACATTTAGACTTATGATTTCTTTTAGAATTTGGTGGTTTTCTTCAAGTACCACGTAGTAAAAAATGTGCTGTAAAGTAGCATGGAATATAGATTGACTGATAATAGTAAATTTATAAGATTTGAGTAAAAATTCAAAATATATGCCATCTTCCCTAATGCCAGTTGCTTTCCATATACACTTCATGACATTCTAATTATCTTATTTGCAGGGGGGACAACAACTGCCTCTCAAGTTTCAAAAACTTCTTTTTGCCCACCTTAAATCAAATATTATTCAACAAAGTTAGTTTAAAATGATGCCTATGAGGAATAATTACATTCACTTCCTACATTTTCATTTGCACTCAAGTTGTACGTTATTTTTATTGATAAAGTATGCATCTTAAATTTTTGTAGTTGAAAACTGCCTCCTTTACATATCTAACTACATGATGTAGAGGCACAGGAATGCAAGACAGTTCCATAATGAAATGCTATATATTACATTATATATTCTATACCATCAAGCTCATAAGCATTAAATCTCTATCCATCCACATTTTAAGGAAAATAAACCATTTATTTCTCCCATGTCATAAAAAGCAATGCTATAGTTTTAAGTGGACTGAATTTAGAACAAGTTCATAAATCTTGGGGAACAAAAATTCAAACGAAACTAAACAGGCAAATTTTAGGTAAACCTTTAGTCTTCTGTTTCAGGTTTTCCGACTTGAAGAGTTTAACATGACTAATATAATTTTGGCGCCATGGTGGGTTATTCTTATGTGTTTTCGTCTTTCATGCATCAATTTGTAGCATGTTTTATTCTTAAAGTATTGCTTTCATTGTGAGCCTGGGTTTATAATTTGTATCACTAAAAAACTCTGTGTTTTAGTTGTGTTGGTATAGCTTCCCTAAAATATTTAGCTGCACACTCCAATTTTATATAATTCAGACTTGGCAGAGAAAGACTAGCTGCCTTTGATATCAACAGTTTTGTTTATATGAAAAAAGGGAAAATTCTTTGCTTACCAAACAAAATGGAAAGTGAAGGCCAAATACAAGATGTCTTACAACGAAATATTTTTAAGGGTTTAATATTAGTACTTTGATTCAGTTTAGATTCATAAACGATTTTAAGAAACGACCTGAGTATTTTCATACAATGTACTGAACATATGAAAATGGATCAAGACAAGAATGAAATGACTAAATGACGACTGTCTGCTAATGCCTCAGTTGACCTAAGAAATTAGAAGGATGATTGGAGGACAAAGTCAAGGGAAAATCAGAGATGATATTTAGCAGGGGAAAAGAGGGAGAAATAAGATATGCTTAAATATACAGAAAATAATTCTATGCTTGTAATTCATAAGCCACATACACCTATAATAATGGTAAAAGGATCCCAGGTGCATGTTTTAGTTTAACTGGAATTTTTAAAATGAGTAATCAGAAAGGTTTATGTTTAAACAAATAGATGCCACTTAGATTTTTGACAAAAGTAATAATAATAAAATACCACTTGAGAAAGAGTTTCAAGTAATTGCACAAGCATAATGTGAAATGTTGGTAGCAATGGAGTCAGTGCCTAGAAATGTGCAAGCTACTGAATGTCTGAGGTTCTGAATGATTGGTGCCTTCTCAGCTTAAAAATCTGTAACCCGAAACTCATTGTAATCCATCGTTTGCTAAATTCTATTTATTTTTAAAATGATATTTTTGCTAAGTTGGGGTAATAGTATATTGGAAGGGAATAAGCTGGATTTCAACAGCTTTTAGTGACTGAGCGGGGGGCAAAAAAAAGTATTGGGCTAACTGCATCCTAAAACACTTCAAAGTACAAGAGAACCCAGTAGAATAAAGCACAAACTACAACTCAGAAGGGATATCATCTCTGAGCCCCAGGGCTAGGTTAGGACAATTCCTTCTACCATCAGCTAACAGTTGATTTACCAGCAAGGAGACCAGTGGTCAAAGGAAAGCTTTTTGCATACTGCATGAGTGTCTAAGTACCAGTTGAAAACTCTTCAACACAGAGCAGCTATACAAGATAATACTCCCTGCTTGGAATTCATTTTGCATGAACCTTGGCTTATAACCTCAGAATTGCAGGTATTTCTTTGGTCAAATTTCTAAAGGTTAATTCTTGAAGGCATGAGTAATAATGGACAGGAAAATAGTCATGATTGAAAAAGTCAAAACAATCTTGGAAAACTTTCTGATAAAATACAGTAAATCTTAACTAGGGATCTTGAAAGTGGGCTGTGTGAGCAGTGGGAAACCTGAACAGTTCTTTTCTTTAATCTAGAGCACCTGTAGCAATCTGCAGCAGCATTTCTGCAATAACTTAAGAGGATTCCATGTGCAGGTTAGAGTAAGTGTCCATGAAGATATAGTCAATTTAAATAAATCTGACCCATTATCAATACAGTAACGCATCCACTTGCTGCAAACGACTTTATGAAAATTTCCCTGATATAGTAAATATAGAGAAATATAGCTCAACTCTGACTTTCTAGGATAACTGTTGCTTTTTTTTTTTTCTTTCAAACAGTTACCATCTGTGGGCCAGTAGTCCCTGTCAGTTGCTTATGAGATGCTTGGTTTCCTCCAAGTTTTGTTCTTAGTCACCTCCTGTATCCTGCATTATGCAGTTAATGATGTGATTCAATCAGAGTAAAAAGCTGACTTGCTTTGGATTATTAAGATCAGATTTTCTAAAGTACATGGCCTACCCATCATCCAATAGGCCCTGCCAAGGCAGATGGCTCAGGCCTAAGTGGCATCACTTGGAATTATTCTTCCAGTTTTGAAGATACGCACGTAACTATGAAACTCCACAAAAATCTCCACTGTTGTATGTGTGGTGACAAAGTTGAATGAGTATCTTTTAAAAATATATAAAGAAGCACATAGAGGCTTTTAAACATTACATGCTGTAAATCTGAGGTTGTTGAATTAGCTGTTGGTGTTCCTCTTTCTGTAATAATACTAAAGATTTGTCAATCCATGTAAATAGTTCTGTTATGAAGATATAATTTGTCTTAAATTTTAGCAATCACTATCATGGGGCATTTGTGACCAAATAGAACCAAATCTAACCCTTTGACTGCAAGGAAATCAAACCAGTCAATCCTAAAGGAAATCAACTCGAATATTCATTGGAAGGACTGATGCTGAAGCTGAAGCTCCAATACTTTGACCACCTGATGTGAAGAGCCTACTCATAGGAAAAGACCCTGACGCTGAGAAAGATTGAAAACAAAAGGAAAAGGGGATGGCAGAGGATGGGATAGTTAGATAACATCACCGACTCAGTGGACATGAATCTGAGCAAACTCTGGGAGATAGTGAAGGACAGGGAAGTCTGGCGTACTGCAGTCTGTGGGGTCACAAAGAGCTGGACATGACTTAGCGACTAAACAACAACAATATAACCTAGTCATGACTAAAACAAAAAAATGGGTTAGGTTCTTTTCACTGTAGTAGCAATTGCAGTGATCATAATTGCTAAATTTCAACTTCAGGTTAACAAGTCCCATATCAGTCTGTCTTTGAACAGATCATTGCCAATCCAGTTTCTCAAATCAGAAGCAGGAACCCATGCTTGACAAGCCCTCCATTCTCACCTGTCTATATGTAATCAGTCATCAGAGTCGTCTGACTATACTTCTTTAATATTCATTAACTTCACCCTTCTCTCCATCACCAATGCTGTTACCTTATTGGGGGGCTTCACTGTTCTTACTTGGATGACATGGAGCTCTCCATTGCAATATACTTACTAAGAGCATCACCACATCTCCAAAAGCCAGAAGGAGAATGGGTTTGAATCTTAAGTCTGTCATTTTCTGACTCTGTCAGTGCATTCATTTGTTAACTCAAAAGAATACTACAATGAATGAATTCAACGATATTGTGAGTGTGCCTAATACAATGCCTAGGAGGAGAAGGGGACGACAGAGGATGAGATGGCTGGATGGCATCACCAACTCGATGGACGTGAGTATGAGTGAACTCCGGGAGTTGGTGATGGACAGGGAGGCCTGGTGTGCTGCGATTCATGGGGTCACAGAGTCGGACACAACTGAGCGACTGAACTGAACTGAACATAAGCTTGATACACATGGAATAAATTTAAGCTAAATCTAGAGCTGCACTGTTAAATATAGCTTCCTGTGGTTATTGGGCATTTGAAATGTGTCTAGTCTAAATAAAGATGTGCTTCAAGATTAAAAGGCACATCAGATTTCAAAGACTTCACGTGAAATGAATAAACTTTCATACTGACTACATGTTAAGATGCTATTTGCTAGATATACTGGTCTAAATAAAGTATATTATTATAATCAATGTTCTTTTTCCTTTTTCAATGTAGCTACTAGAATATCTAAAATGACTAATGTGGCTTAAGTAAGATTTCTCTTGGACAGTGCTGATCTAGAGAATGTAATTTAACTTTTTTTTTCTTTTATTCTCTCTCTCACAAATAGGTACCAAATTACATATATATATATATATATATATATATATATATGCATGTATCTGTCAAAATGATGTAAGACCTGAAATCTCTCTGTAAGTTGATCCTCTTGACCCCATGATTAGGAGCTTCACAATGTGGTACCACACCTGGAAATCTCCAGAACAAGATCTCAAGGAAACACAGGAAATTCCTGGAGTGGCAAAACATCCTATTTGAAGATATTCAATTATTCCTCTGTGCATCAGGAGCATCGCCATGACTTAACTATTCATATGCTTGAAAGAGTTTGTTTAGCAAGAGCCTTTGCAGGAAAATAAAAAGAGCCAGCTATATTATTGATGATGGACTAGACAATGCCGTCATGGTGAGTTAACCTCTACATCTTATTCCCTGGGCAAAAGTTTAGTTCTTATTCCTACAAATTTTGATGTAAAATGGTGGGCTCTCCAGGCAGATACTAACCTCATGAATTAGACATCTCAACATGTTCCTCCAAAACAAAACTTCACAGCAGGGGAAGATGGAAGTGGAGGGTCACACACCTGGTCTTATATACTTGGATGCGAGGTGATACATGTCATTTTTACTTACAGCTTGTAGGCCAGAACAAAGCCTAACAGACCTGCAAGGGGCCTGGAAAAAATTCTGGAGCACATGGTGGACTGGTGAACAGTAAATGTGTCTGCCACATCAGGATTTGGTAGACTTCAAATTTGTTCCTTACAGGCCTAGTTCACACCACTAACTGTATATTCCTTGAGTCTTTCTGGAATCTTAGGGTAATGTTTTTCAAGTACAGTGTCTGGCACAAAGTACTCAATAAATATACTCAGCAGAACGCTTAGATCTGTAAGTTTCACTGTATCTTTGGGCTTTAGGACCCCTGTAGTTGCTGTATCAAATCAGGAAAGTGTAACTGTTGCATCTCTAACGGCAAAGAAAATTAACTGATAAAAATGCTCAGCCCAGCTTCAGTTGTATTTGGTTTTTATAGTTTTTGCTCTGTTTCTTTGTCCCAGAGCAGAAGTGCATACCTAACCTTCGTGGGAATTAGAACAAGAGTTGTGTCCACGCACAACGAGAGAGTGGTTCAAATTCTTGGCGGAATTTGTCTTCAAGTGTCTGCACTTGCGCTGGGACACCCATCTCTACATGTGAATTAGAGTCATTCCCTGTCAGATACTATGTTTTATTTTCAATCAGTACTGTCCATTCTGTAATGGTTCATTGCATAGACTTGAAGATGACATTTTGGGCTGTGTCTTGTATTTGTCACTTACTCGCACTTTGACTGTGGTCAGGTTAATTAACTTCTTGTGTCTAGGTTTTCTCATTTTTAAAGAAAGATGTTTATTTCTATAGTTTCATGTTGGCAAACTAGCAAGTCCATGTAAGTCTAGACTTAATACTAAGACTACTATATCAGTGAAAGATACTGTTATCATAGTGATAATTTTTATTATTGTCTATCCTAAAGATCTTATTCTGTCTAAAAAGAATACTTTAATAAAAGTATTCACTTATATATATGTATATATGTGTGTATATATATATTCATTCATCCATTTCCCCCTCAATTAACACTCTAATATCTTGAAACATCTTGACCTAGGACAAGATTCCATGCATGTTTGTTGAATGAGTAAATGATATACTAACAATGTAACTACTATCAACATTTTGTACATAAATGATCATACATTTAGTTTGCATGCATTTCACTTGACTTTTCACTTGCTTCAAAATATGATTTTAAAAAACCTCCTGGCATATAAAACCTAGATATTGGGGTGAGTGACAAAAAACTCTTCAGTATGGCCAAAAGAATTATTAAGTTCTAAGGAAGAAGCTATATAACATTGCTTAACTATAGTACTTTGGAATACACTTAGAGTAGTACTTGGCACATTTTATTTTAGGTTTTACTGCATCCAGACTTTGCTTTAAAGATAATTAATTTCACTTTAATAGCACATTTTTAGTGAAATAATAACAATTGGACAAATCCTACCTTCAAATATGTTGAAATATGCAGCCCCTTGAACTCCAAATAAATAGAGATTTTAACGGTGAAGAAAATCGTCCCCCAAATAACATTACAGAATTTAAAATTTAACATTTATGCATGACTTATGCTTCATTTATATATTAAGTGTATATAAAGTGTACTAAAAATAAGCTAATTATTACACAGGTAATGATCAGGACTCTATATTATCTATTCCTGAATAATGTCAGATAGCTATATTAGATATACATGAACCTAATTTTTTTATATGACTACCATTTCTATTATTTTTAATTGAATCTCTTCGTAGTTCCAGAAAGGTTTACTGGTGATTTACAGTCAAACTTGATATTAACAAAATAAATTAACACAAAGAAAGGAAAACTTCCTAGAGCAGTTGTTGCAGAACCCTAAATATCAGAAGGAACCTCTTTTTTTTAACAAAAGAAATTCATTATAGAACCAACTATCTGAAGTGAACAATGAGAAGCAGAGCAGTCATAATTGACTCAGATAAAGGGACTCTGGTACATGCCTACAGTTCTGCCTTCTCCTCACCTACCTGCCACAGGTTTATGAGTAGCATCTACAAAGAATGAAAGGAGCTAGGTACACAATCTGAAAACCACTAATCTCTCTCATGTATACAACCCACCTGGTAAAATGACCTCTGAAGTGCCATACCTGTGTTTTCCTGATCCACTGATGTATTCGATAGGCATACTCCTGGAGTAAATATTTGAGTCATATTATTTTCTTCTATTTTTGTCTTCAAGTGTCTAGTAACCAGCCCTTAAGATTTTCTATTAAAAATATGTATAGATTGTCAAACTATGCAACTGTAGAAATATTTTAGTGGAGAAGATTTTGATGTAATAACCCTGTACTTATCGAGAGTCAAAATTAAAAGAAAAAAGCTAGATGAGGGATATTTCCATAAGATCTGAACAGCACAATGTTATTAAGCAGAATCCAAAAAGGATCTAATCTGTACAGAACTCAGTGCCAGAAAAACAGATTGCCAGACTGAAAAGGGGGCAAATAACACAAAATTTTAAATTATCAAAGAAAAAATGCATGTGATCAAGAAATAGAAAATAGTGCAAGCTACTTTAATCAAAATGCAGGTTAAAGGATATGTTATTTTCCTCCTACCAAATTGACAAAGTTAAAGTCAAGTGGGCCTTAGAAAGCATCACTACGAACAAAGCTAGGAGGTGATGGAATTCAGGTGAGCTGTTTAAAATCCTGAAAGATGATGCTGTGAAAGTGCTGCACTCAATATGCCACCAAATTTGGAAAACTCAGCAGTGGCCACAGGACTGGAAAAGGTCCGTTTTCATTCCAATCCCAAAAAAGGCAATGCCAAAGAATGCTCAAACTACCGCACAATTGCACTCATCTCACACGCTAGTAAAGTAATGCTCAAAATTCTCCAAGCCAAGCTTCAGCAATACATGAACCGTGAACTTTCAGATGTACAAGCTGGTTTTAGAAAATGTAGAAGAACCAGAGATCAAATTGTCAACATCTGCTGGATCATGGAAAAAGCAAGAGAGTTCCAGAAAACCATCTATTTCTGCTTTATTGACTATGCCAAAGCCTTTAACTGTGTGGATCACGATAAACTGTGGAAAATTCTTCAAGAGATGGGAATACCAGACCACCTGACCTGCTCTTGAGAAACCTATATGCAGGTCAGGAAGCAACAGTTAGAACTGGACATGGAACAACAGACTGGTTCCAAATAGGAAAAGGAGTACGTCAAGGCTGTATATTGTCACCCTGCTTATTTAACTTCTATGTAGAGTACATCATGAGAAACGCTGGGCTGGAAGAAGCACAAGCTGGAATCAAGATTGCCAGGAGAAATAACAATAACTTCAGATATGCAGATGATACCACCCTTATGGCAAAAAGTGAAGAGGAACTAAAAAGCCTCTTGATGAAAGTGAAATAGGAGAGTGAAAAAGTTGGCTTAAAGCTCAACATTCAGAAAATGAAGATCATGGCATCTAGTCCCATCACTTCATGGGAAATAGATGGGGAAACAGTGGAAACAGTGTCAGACTTTATTTTTGGGGGCTCCAAAATCACTGCAGATGGTGACTGCAGCCATGAAATTAAAAGACGCGTACTCCTTGGAAGAAAAGTTATGGCCAACCTAGATAGCATATTGAAATGCAGAGACATTACTTTGCCAACAAAGGTCCGTCTAGTCAAGGCTGTGGTTTTTCCAGTAGTCATGTATGGATGTAAGAGTTGGACTGTGAAGAAAGCTGAGCGCCAAAGAATGATGCTTTTGAACTGTGGTGCTGGAGAAGACTCTTGAGAATCCCTTGGACTGCAAGGAGATCCAACCAGTCCATTCTGATGGAGATCAGCCCTGGGATTTCTTTGGAGGGAATGATGCTAAAGCTGAAACTCCAGTACTTTGGCCACCTCATGTGAAGAGTTGACTCATTGGAAAAGACTGTGATGCTGGGAGGGATTCGTGGCAGGAGGAGAAGGGGACGACAGAGGATGAGATGGCTGGATGGCATCACCAACTCGATGAATGTGAGTCTGAGTGAACTCTAGGAGTTGGTGATGGACAGGGAGGCCTGACGTGCTGCGATTCATGGGGTCGCAAAAAGTCGGACACAACTGAGCGACTGAACTGAACTGAACTGAACTGAAAAATCAAGTTATTGTGACAAAGGATTTAAGAAAATAATGACACATACACTATGGGTAAGAGTATAATTAAAACAGATTACCAAGGCAAAATCAGCATCAAATGTTAACTTTTGATTTGAAAATTTCAGATAATTATACAAAGGAAATAATCACAAATATCAAAAAGTTTGTGTGAAATTATCTGAAGTGATATTCATTATATGAAAAATGTATATCTAATAATAAAATTGATCAAATGCTTTCTGTTAAATCATTATGAAAAATATAGTTTAACTATTAAAAATCATGTTCTAAAGTAACAAGAATACAGAAAATCAGTTATAATTCTAAGAGAAAAAGCAGGCTACAAACATATGACAATCCAAAAACAATCATAACATACATCTTTTGTTTTGTATATTTTATATATTTTTTATGTATATTATTTTCTTTCACTCACTATGTATGTTGTAAATTCACATATACATGATATCATTCAGTCAGTCATCAGTTCAGTCGCTCAGTCATGTCCAACTCTGTGACTCCATGGACTGCAGCATGCAAGGCTTCCCTGTCCAACACCAACTCCTGGAGCTTGCTCAAACTTATGTCCATCGTGTCTGTGATGCTATCCAACCATCTCATCCTCCGTTGTCCCCTTCTCCCGCCTTCAATCATTCCTAGCATCAGGGACTTATCCAAGGAGTCAGTTCTTCACATCAGGTGGCCAGGGTATTGGAGCTTCAGCTTCAGCATCAGTTCTTCCAGTGAATATTCAGGACTGATTTCCTTTAGGATGGGTGGGTTGGATCTCCTTGCAGTCCAAGGGACTCTCAAGCCTTCTCCAACACCACAGTTTAAAAGCATTAGTTCTTCAGTGCTCAGCTTTCATTATAGTTCAACTCTCACATCTATACATGACTACTGGCAAAACCATAGCCTTGACTAGACGGACCTTTTTTGGCTAAGTAATGTCTCTGATTTTTAATATGCAGTCTAGCTTGATCATAGCTTTTCCTCCAAGGAGCAAGCATCTTTTAATTTCATGGCTGCAGTCACCATCTGCAGTGATTTTGGAGCCCCAAAAAAGTCTGTCACTATTTCCATTGTTTTCCCATCTATTTGCCATGAAGTGATGGGACTGGATGCCATGATCTTTGTTTTTTTAATGTTGAGTTTTAAGCCAACTTTTTCACTCTCTTCTTTCACTTTCATCAAGAGGCTCTTTCATTCTTCTTCCCTTTCTGCCATAAGGGTGGTGTCATCTGCGTATCTGAGGTTATTGATATTTCTCCCGGCAATCTTGATTCCAGCTTGTGCCTCATCCAGCCTGGCATTTTGCATGATGTACTCTGCATATGAGTTAAATAAGCAGGGTGACAATGGACAGCCTTGACATACTCCTTTCCCAATTTGGAACCAGTTGTTCCATGTCCAGTTCTAACTGTTGCTTCTTTATCTGCATACAGATTTCTCAGGAGGCAGGTAAGGTGGTCTGGTATTCCCATCTCTTGAAGAATTTTCCACAGCTTGTGATCTATACAGTCAAAAGCTTTGGTGTACTCAGTAAAGCAGAAGTAGATATTTTTCCAGAATTCTCTTGCATTTTCAATGATCCAGTCGATGTTGGCAATTTGATCTCTGGTTTCTCTGCCTTTTCTATATCAAGCTTGAAAACCTGGAAATTCATGGTTCACGTACTGTTAAAGCCTGGCTTGGAGAATTTCAAGCATTACTTTGCTAGTGTGTGAGATGAGTGCAATTGTGCGGTAGTTTGAGCATTCTTTGGCATTGCCTTTTTTTGGGATTGGAATGAAAACTTATCTTTTCCAGTGCTGTGGCCACTGCTGAGTTTTCCAAACTTCCTGGCATATTGAGTGCAACACTTTAATAGCATTATCTCTTAGGATCTGTAATAGCTCAACTAATTCCATCACCTCTACTAGCTTTGTTCTTAGTGATGCTTCCTAAGGGCCACTTGACTTCACATTCCGGGATATCTAGCTCTAGATGAATGAGCACACCATCGTGGTTATCTGGGTCATTAAGATACTTTTGTATAGTTCTTCTGTGTATTCTGTGTATTCACCTCTTCTTAATATCTTCTGCTTCTTTTAGGTTCAAACCATTTCTGTCCTTTATTGTGCCCATCTTTGCATGAAATGTTCCCTTGGTATCTCTAATTTCTTGGAAGAGATCTCTAGTCTTTCCCACTCTGTTGTTTCCCTCTATTTCTTTGCATTCATCACTTAGGAAGTCTTTCCTATCTCTCCTTGTTATTCTTTGAAACTCTACATTAAAATGGGTATATCTTCCCTTTTCTCCTTGCCTTTCACTTCCTTTCTCAGCTATTTGTAAGGCCTCTTCAAACAACCATTTTGCCTTTTGGCATTTCTTTTTCTTGGGGATTGTCTTGATCACTGCTTCCTATACAATGTCAAGAACCTCTGTCCATAGTTTTTCAGGCACTCTGTTAGATCTAATCCCTTTAATCTATTTGTCACTTCCACTGTTTAATTGTAAGGGATTTGATTTAGGTCATACCTGAATGGTCTAGTGGTTTTCCCTGCTTTCTTCAATTTAAGTCTGAATTTGGCAATAAGGAGTTCATGATCTGAGCCACAGTCAGCTCCTGGTCTTGTTTGTGCTGACTGTATAGAGCTTCTCCACCTTTGCGGGAAAGAATATAACAGTCTGATTTCGATATTGACTATCTGGTGATGTCCATGTGTAGAGTCTTCTCTTGTGTTGTTGGAAGAGAATGTTTGCTATGAAACAGTGCGTTTTCTTGGCAAAACTCTGTTAGCCTTTGCCCTGCTTCATTTTATATTCCAAGGCCAAATCTTCCTGTTACTCCAGGTATCTCTTAACTTCCTACTTTGGTATCAATAGGTATACTCAAAATGATAGCAGTTTAATGAATTATTTCTGGTTGGTGAGATTAGTAGGTATTTGTATTATTTCTTCAGATGTTTCCAAGTTTTTTAGTAATTTTGTGTAATGAAGGTATGTCACTTTTATAATCAAGAAAACATTATTATTTCTATACAATTAAAAGATGTCTTATGAAGTAGAAAAAGTCTCTGGTTTGAGAGTGCCGAATCCTAACCACTAGACCACCAGGGACAATGAAAAAGTCTCTGTGGTTTGAATAAACTTTTTTATTCAAGAAATGCATAGAAATAATTATGTAATTATTGACTGGCTAGAAGCTTGTGTCAAATACAATGATTATCTTTGCTATGTCATTCCTTAGAAACTACTGTTCCTCATTCTAAATAGCATCCATCACTCTAAAACTGTTTTATCTCCAATTTAGAGCTACTAATCTGAATCAACTCAAATGTGAAAAGATTCAGTTGTCTGCCTCTACAGTACAGTGAAGCATATGGAACGCATTACACCGGAGACCGAGAGTTCACACCGGCTGCATGGCAGTGTCTGGAGTATAAGCCAAGGTGTTGTCTTGGACAAATATAGTTCTTAATGGTTTGAGTTATAGTAAATTTGAAACCGATTCTTCTCCAATGTGTGAAAACAGAGATTGAGTTAGGGAATTTTTTTTTCTTTTTTTGGCAATGGCAATGTTTAATCTTTAGTGGGGGTCAGAACAGTAGAAGGTGTTCTCATATTAAGGTATGACGAGGAAAAGTTCAGAATATCACATGACGCCTCCCATTGTCTAAGACACATGAACTGCCATCGTGTAAAGGCAGAAGTTCACAGAGCTCCAGTGTCTTGAGATTTTCAAACACACTGTAGAGCTCAATGCTGCCTATTCTCCAGCTGATATCATTTTGGGAAATATGTTATTTAACTAACTGTGAAAATAGCACATTCAAATTTCTAACATGTAACCAATGGAGTTTTCTTTCGTTACTTGATAGTGAATGTATGGCACAAGAAAGCTTAATATCCCTGTGCAGTGAAGAAACATTCCCTCTCTCCCTTTTCCTCTCCTTCCTCTCCCTACCTGCTCCATCTCTGCTGCTGCTGCTAAGTCACTTCAGTCGTGTCCAAATCTGTGTGACCCCATAGACGGCAGCCCACCAGGCTCCCCCATCCCTGGGATTCTCCAGGCAAGAACAATGGAGTGGGTTGCCATTTCCTTCTCCAATGCATGAAAGTGAAAAGGGAAAGTGAAGTCGCTCAGTCGTGTCTGACTCTAGCGACCCCATGGACTGCAGCCCACCAGGCTCCTCCATCCATGGGATTTTCCAGGCAAAAGTACTGGAGTGGGGTGCCACTGCCTTCTAGCATATGACTTAGATACTGTTATTGGTATCTTTATTATTAAAATAACCTTGGCATCATAAGAGTTTAAGCCAGGCTGAATTCTTTGAAATGTAAAATGAACAACAAAAACTAGGGCTGTAAGAGAATTTAGAACTCATCTAGTTTAATCCTCTGTTTAAAGAAGAATACAAAAGGTATAGATGACTTGTGAATAATCCATAAGTTAAATTAGTTGTAATTTACTAATGGACTGTGACAAAATTTAAATCCCAGATAGTTAACAAATCTAATACAACATTTTAAAACAGCACTGATGTTTGCTATTATTGATTATCAACTTTAAGCTCTCATTATAGGGGCTTACTAGGTGGCTCTGTGATAAAAAAATCCACCCACCAATCCAAGAGACATGGGTTTAATCCCTGGGCCTGGAAGATACCCTGGAGAAAGGAATGGCAATTTGTTCCAGTATTCTTATCTGGAAAATCCCATGGATAGAGTTGCCTGGAAGGATATGGTCTGTGGGGTCTCAAAGAGTTGAACATGGCTAAGCACTCATATATGCAAAGATCTGAAGAGGTCTATCTCATTTTTAGTTATATTCTGTTTGACTGAGGAGGAATAAATATGAATATGCATGATATTAACAAATATATGAATCCTCAAATGCTAGATTAAATTCCTTTACAAATGATAGCATGCTTTTATGTTGTGCAAAAATTTTTATTGAAGTATAACATATATAAAAAAATAACATATATTTTGGTGAGAAAATTGTTTTAAGAATTTCCTTAAGATCATAGGCCCAATATCATTCTTTAGCCTTAAATGTTCTGATGGAAAAATGAGAAATATCAATTGAAATGTTCATTACTCATCCTGCCATTCTCTCCAGAGCCCATGAGAGCTTCATCCAGTCAGGCCATAAATGGCAGTCAAAGCAACATGATTCCTCAGCTGGCACTTGTTTTTGCTGAGGACTTAAATGTGATCACGGTCCTTGAAGAACTGTGATATCATGTAACATTGACATGGTAGCCAAACTCGTTTACAAGGGCATATATATACAACAACATGAGCTATATGATGTGTGTATAAAGGAATTTTATCTGGAATAATGAAAGTATTACTGGAGCAATTGCAACGTATTGCTTAATTACCATTGGTATCAGTTCAGTTCAGTCGTGTCTGACTCTTTGCCACCCCATGGACTGCAGCACACCAGGCTTCCCTGTCCATCACCAACTCCCGGAGTTTATGAGTCGATGATGCCATCCAACCATCTCATCCTCTGTCATCCCCTTCTCCTCCAGCCTTCAATCATTCCCAGCATCAGGGGCTTTTCCAATCAGTCAGTTCTTGACATCAGGTAGCTGAAGTAGTTTAGGCTTCAGCAGCGGTCCTTCCAGTGAATAACCGGGACTGATCTACTTTAGGATGGACTGGTTGGATCTCCTTGCAGTCCAAGGGACTCTCAAGAGTCTTCTCCAACACCACAGTTCAAAAGCATCAATTCTTCAGTGCTCAGTTTTCTTTATAGTCCAACTCTTACATCCATACATGACTACCGGGAAAACCATAGCTTTGACTAAGCAGACCTTTGTTGGCAAAGTAATGTCTCTGCTTTTTAATATGCTGTCACAGGGAGGCCTGGTGTGCTGCAGTCTATGGGGTCACAAAGAGTCAGACACAACTGAGTGACTGAACTGAACTGAACTGAACTAGGTTGGTCATAGCTTTTCTTCCAAGGAGCAAGCATCTTTTAATTTCATGGCTGCAGTCACCATCTACAGTGATTCTGGAGCCCCCCAAAATAAAGTCTCTCACTGTTTCCATTGTTTCCCCTATTTGCCATGAAGTGATGGGACCAAATGCCATATTTGATTTTTTAATGTTGCGTTTTAAGCCAATGTTTTCACTCTCCTCTTTCACTTTCATCAAAAGCCTCTTTAGTTCTTCAGTTTCTGCCATAAGGGTGATGTCATCTGCATATCTGAGGTTATTGATATTTCTCATGGCAATCTCGATTCCAGTTTGTGTTTCATCCAACTCAGCATTTCGCATTTAAGCATCCCTAAATGTCTTCTTCCCTAATGCTATTACTGCATATTTTACCTCTAAAATGCTAATTTTTCACGAGCACGCTTTTCAGTTGGAGAAAAATTCAAAGCAAAATGTGTTTATGTTTGATTAAATTACAGAGTTAATTTGGCTATTTGTAATGTGACTCATAATTTCTAAGTGGTTTCAGTTAACACATACTTACAATCTTGGAAAGAACTAATCTGATGATTGAGAAAAATGGACTGCCCTAATTCATAGCAAAATATATGTGACAAATATTATTATTTTATTGTCATCTTAAATTTTTAAAGATTTTTTTGTCTAACAAATGCTAACTAAAAGCAATTGTTCATAATATTCTTCTTGTAAAATACATACTACCAAGACACTATTATGATTTACCTTTAGGGAAAATGAATAGCAAATAACTTCTACTGGTGATAAATACATCTTGAAGTCATATCATCTACTATAGCATCAACATTACTATACTTTAAAAGAATATCTTCACACTGAAATAAACCATACGTAAGCAACGATTTTCTCATAAAATAATTTTGCTATGTAAAAGGGAGAGTTTGACCCATGATTTCTATGTATATTTTACTGTAAAATAATGAAAAATCCAAAAAGTTTATGGCAAAAATTGCAGTTTTAAAGATGAAAAGAAGCTCAAGATTCCATTAGTTTAAAAGTGTGTTAGAGAAAAACATATCATTTTATATTTTCTATCTGATAAATCTCATAGTATATTTCTCTTTTTGACTTTTTTGTTCTAATAAAAAAGTTTATTATATTTTATACAATTTCAGCTGTAGGTTAGTAGGAATATTTTTAAAAATACACCCGACACAAGGATGGGAATATGTGGCTCTAAAATAGTCTATATATTTCACTTTTAATAGGTCAGATATGGCTTAGATCCAAAGGTGAGTGCAATAAATTTACACTATAAAATTTGCCAGCAACTCAGCATTTCCAAATGAGGTGTCAAGAATATGAATATACACCATTTGTTTATTTTTCAAAACTTAAGATTATGTTGCTATCAGATAATAAGTCTTCACTGAAAACTTAAACAAGTGTGACATTTAAGTACATGTTCTACATGGGCTGCACAACCAGACAAACCAAGAGTTCAATGTCTGCTCCACTGTTTACTGTCAAATGACTTTGAAAGTTAACCTCTGAACTTCAGTGTCCTTCCTGAAGAGATCACTTGTATTAGGATTAAAAGAGATTGAGCATAGGAAAGATTTGTATAATATTTGGACTTTATTTGTCAGTCATGAAATTTTAGTTCTCCTCCTTTATTTTTATATTATCATTATAAGTTACATTTAGTCATCAAAATAACGACAGTGAAAACAGTGATTTTTACCGATGTGTTACATATATAGTTATGTAGTCACTCAGTATTTTTACAGGTGTATCTAATTTAATTACCTAATTTAAAATCTCATTTTGCAAGACTTCTACTCTTAAAAGTACATGTGTATACATGCTTATGTGAATGCACCCAAGATTTTCAAAGTGTTTCTTAATAAAAATATTTTCCCCTCTACTTTACGCATGTTAATATGAACATTCATAGAATGAGCTACAAAATTCAGATTAGACCGAAAAGATGCGAACATTTTTAGAAATTTATGTTTTTATGAACGCATGCTAAGTTGCGTCAGTCATGTCCGACCCTTTGCGACCCTATGGACTGCAGCCTGCCAGGCTCCTCTGTCCTTGGGATTCTTCAGGCAAGAATACTGGAGTGGATTGCCATGCCCTCCTCCAGGGAATCTTCCCAACCCAGGGATCAAACCTGCATCTCTTACATCTCCTGTGTTGGCAGGCATATTCTTTAACACTAGTGCCACCTGGGAAGCCCTTTTTTTTTTTTTTTATATATATAGATGGCTACAAATGTTTTCTTAGCATCATAGACTTTGGCGATGATATAACCAATAAATAACATTAACCATGTGCTATAAAAGGAAATTACACTTTTAATCAAAACATGTAAATATTAAGCAAGAATGGTTAATCAAAATTAAGTGAAAATCATTTTTCTATGTTTACGAAGACAAGTATTACTAATTTAACTGAGACAGAATGTACTTACAAAGCATGCATATTCTACCATTGTGCTATGCTCCATCGTTCAGTCACGTCCAACTCTTTGGGAGCCCATGGACTGTAGCCTGCCAGGATTCTCTGTTCACGAGATTTTCCTGTAAGAACACTGCCCTATTTTCTTCCAGGGGATTGTCCTGACCCAGGGATTGAACTGATGTCTCCAGGGTGTCCTACACTGGCAGGCAGGTTCCTTACCACCGATTCACCTGGGAAGGCCATACATTCTACCACTATGTTTCGTGAAAATGAAAACCACCCACTGAATTTTACTAATTTAATTCTATAGTGGAAAAATACAGATTAAACATATACAATACATAAAAGCTCAACAAATGTTGTTCAGTTGCCCAGTTATGTCTGATTCTTTGTGACCTGGTGGACCGCAGCACGCCAGGCCTCCCTGTCTCTCACCATATCCCAGAGTTTGCCCAAGTTCATGTCCATTGCATTGGTGATGCCATCCAGCCATCTCATGCTCTGACTTCGAATAAAAATAAATTTCTATCATTTAAAAACAGGAATTAGTGCTTAATTTGGTAGGCACTAAAGGATGCAAAGATTCTTACATTTGCCACATTTGGTTGCTTTGATTCTGGACTGAAATAAGTGACAATCAGTTAGGGTTAAGTAAAACATTAGAGATGTTTTTCTTCTGCTTTACCTTTTCAAATTTGATCTCCTTTTTAATTTTAAATATGTTATATGCAAATAATTGCTCATTCTGAACTAAAACATTTCCGTTTTAAACACTCCTCTAGTTTTACTAGAAAATTGTTAGCAATTCAATAATTCAGCTAAGCCAGACATGAAAAAAGCCCAAACAGCTCCAAAGAAGTACTTATCAGAAAGGTAATATTTTACAAGTATAGTCAGATTCCTGTCCTAAGAAATTTGTTGTATTTTTAGCAAGACAAGATTCATAGACAGGAGCAAGCTAAATAATAACACAAGAATACATAAAAAAATATATTCTTCTATAGGTTATGAATGTAAAAAAAAAAAAAAACTTTATGTATTGGAACTGCAAAGGTTCTATGGGCTTCCCTAGGGGTTCCGTGGTAAAGAAATCGCCTGCCAATGCAAGAGCCACAGGAGATGCAAGTTTGATCCCTGGGTTGGCAAGATTCCCTGGAAGAAGAAATGGCAACCCACCCCAGTATTCTTGCCAAGATAATCCCATGGACAGAGGAGCCTGGTGGGCTACAGTTCATGGCGTTGCAAAGAGATGGACATGGCTGAACATACACCTATGCAAAGGTTCTATAGGAAGATAAAACAGCATAAATTTTAGAGAAGTTTGAAATTTCATTTAAGGGAATGCTTATGTGTTGTTTGGACAGCAAGTTAGTAAGAATAGTCAACTGATTACTTTTTAGGATCAAGAAAGTAGTTATTAATAGTCATGGTGTCCATCCTTTTGGGACTAGGAGAATGTTGTTGTAGTTGACAGAACCAGAAACATCAAAAAAGTATTCCATTTAGAGGAAGGCGGTGAGGTTTATATTAAATACAAGGTATTTGAGCTGATTATTGCTTTCTGAATAGATCCCTTTATTAGATGAACTGGAGTATGCATTAAAGGTAAGTATAAAAGTGAGGCTTAGTTGCCAAGTGATCACTGATACTCTGATGATGAATGGGTTTCTGACAGTATAGGAGGTAACAATACAAAAATACCCATTCAGCCTTGATAGTCTCACAGAGAGAAAGAAAAGAACTCAAAACCCTATGGAAGGCTTATCAGATGAAATATTAGAGAGGTTTGTAGCAAACACAGCAGATATTCGGAAAGCCAAGAGAAAAGAAAGATTTTATGAATGGGTGATGGCTAGTTTCAAATAGAGTAGAGTTCCTGTGGAAGATAATAGATGAGAAAAGACTCAGAGAAGAATACAGTTAATAGCACGGTGAATGTTTCTGCAGAATATCCCTGGATCTGGAATGCAAAGGAAAGAAGGGAGTGCAGCAGTTTTCAAAAATTTGTAAATCACTCAGAAAAAAGAAAATAGTGCAGTTATCTAAAAGACAGGCAAAAGTAGTGGCAGTGCTTTTTTTTTTCCCTCACAAAGAAACAATTTTTTAGATGTTAAAGTAGGAGGAAAGAAGCTGATTATATTGTCATTACTCACTACATGTCAATATTGATTGAGTGGGTAATTGAGCATTAGTTGGAAACAGTAAAATTAAGCAAAAAATAATACTTCTTGGAAGTCAGAGAGGGTGACTACAAGTAAGGAGTTTATTTAAATGAAAAGAGAGATAGAAAGAAGTATACTACTTGTAAAATATATTTTAAAAGTCATATCTTTTCTAAATTTGGGATGGGATTGTGGAGTTTTAATAAAATAATTTGATATTACAGAATATTTATTAAAGAATAATAAAAATTTATAAATAATAAGAAATATTATTTGGAGGCCTTGGTTTACCTTTTCCATGTAAATTTTTCTTTCAGCCTTACTGCTTGAGGATGCTGAAATTTGATATACAGTATTCTGCTTATGGGGCTTCCCAGGTTGCCCTAGTGATAAAGAACCTGCCTGCCAGTGCAAGAGGCCCAGTAGATGAGGATTCAGTCCCTAGGTGGGGAAGATACCCTGGAGGAGGAAATGGCAACCCACTCCAGTATTCTTGCCTGAAGAATTCCATGGACAGAGGAGCCTGGTAGAGGCTACAGTCCGTGGGCTTGCAAAGAGTTGGACACAACTTAGCGACTAAACACAACAAAATATGTAATAATGTAATCAAAATATGAGCATCAACATTCTGACCAATAAGAACTTGGTAAGGAGAGACAACTAAGCAACTCTCTTATTAGGACCTCAGAAAGTGTTAAACATGCAATTTTTAGACATTATCAGAAGAAAGTACTTTGGACTTTAGGTCAGAATTCTGAAGACTCATGCTTTTACACAAATTTATAACTTGTTTTGTCAACCTTAAATTATGCTTCATCACTCTATGAAATGATCAAGAATTGACCATTAAGTTCAATAAACCTAAGTTCAACTCTCCTGTTTGCTTAAACTGAAGCTAGCATATTTTCTCAATATTATCTTAGAGGAAACAGGAAGACACATTTTGGATCTTTGAATTCTTGCATAGCACATATAGGTCACTCTCTTTCTTACTTTATTTTGAAATACAAACCACTCTCTTGAAAGACATATTAATCTACAGCTTCAATCAACAATAAAGTAAATGATAATAATTTAAATGCTTACAGAAATCATCCAAAAAGTAGGAAAAGATATCTAACACAGATTTAATTTTCTTCTGGGAAATAACCTCAGAATTACAAGTATTAGATATCTAATTAGGTTGCTGTAAAGAAGCCTTTTAAAAATTACTTTAAAGTAGGGAATGATTAAGTTGTGAGATCAAGAATATACATTTTTAGGAAAAGTAAAATAATGTCAATATTTTGCAAATATTTTGCAGTACATAAAAAGTGAGACAAAATTTCATGAAAAACAATTTTGCTGTTTTTAACAGTTCTATTTCTCAAAAGCATAGAAAGTGAGTATCATGTACTTTTGAAAACTATCTTGAAAGATTAGAAAAGTGGTCCCTGTATGTATAAATGCACTGGTGTCAAAATGTATATTAAAAGTGCAAAAATAATTGTGTAAATGCATTCCTAGGGCTGTTTTAACAAACTACAACAAATTAAGTGGTGTAAAACAGCAGAAATTTATTCTCCCAGAGTTCTGAAGACTAGTAGTCTGAAATCTACTATTGAAATCAGAGGTCACGCCCTCTGAAAGCACTAGGGAAGGATCTTTTGTTGCTTCTTCCTACCTTCTGGTAGGAGCCAGCAACCGTTGATGGTCTTTGGTTACAGATACATCACTCAAGCCTCCATCATTATGTGGCTTTGTTCACTGTGTCTCTTTTTTTCTTATAAGGAGACCAGTCATATTGGATTCAGAGCTCACTCTAATCTAGTATGACCAATAACATCTGTAAATAACCTATTTTCAAATAAGATCATATTCTGAGGTACCAGGTGGACATGAATTTTGGAAGGATACCAATCAATCTAATAGCAAATGAAAGCATTCCGTAAAAGTGGAGTGGAAAAATAGCAATATGTCTAATAATATTTTATATATTGTTTAATTTAAGCATGGTTTTGAAAACAGAAAGATTGAATAATATAGACAGAAATTCAGTCACATCTTTAGGTTCCACTTCTAATTCAAGTTCTCTTGTTAATTCCACCACATCTGCAGTTACTTCCTCCACTGAAGTCTTAAACTCAAAGTCATCCATGATGGTTGGAAACAGCTTCTTTTAAACTCCTGCTGATGTTGATATTTTGACCTCTTCACATGAATCATGAATGGCCTTAATGACATCTAGAATGGTGAATGCTTTCTGGAAGGTTTTCAATTTACTCTGCCAGAATCCATCAGAAGAAAGGAATTATGTATGAAATTCCTTTAAAAAATGTATTTCTTAAATAATAAGACATGAAAGTCAAAATTACTTCTTGATCCATGGGCTGCAGAATGGACGTTGTGTTAGCAGGCATAAAAACAACATTAATCTCACCATACATCTCCATTAGAGCTCTTGGGTGACCAGGCACACTGACAATACTGACAATATTTTGAAAGAATTTTTTTCCCCTGAGCAGTAGGTCTCAACTGCGGGCTTATACATATTTAGTAAACCAAGTTTTAAATACATGTCCTGTCATCCAGGTTTTGTTGTTCCATTTATAGAGCACAGTCAGAGTAGATTTAGCCTGATCCTTAAGAGTCCTAGAACTTTCAGAATGGTAAATGCGTACTGGCTTCTACTTAAAAGTTACCCACTGCATTTGGCCCTAATAAGAAAGTCAGTTCATCGTTTGACACTTTGAAGTCAGGTGTTGACTTCTCTCTAGCTATGAAAGTCTCAGAAGGCATCTTCTTCTAATAGACAACTGTTTGTTTAGTCTACCTTGAAAAATCTGTTGTTTCGAGTAGCTACCTTCATTGGTTATCTTAGCTAGATCTGGATAATTTGCTGCAGCGTCTACATAAGCACATGTTGTTTCACCTTGCACTTTGAGATTATGGAGATGGCTTCTTTCCTTAAACCTCATGAATGAACCTCTGCTAGCTTCACACTTTTCTTCTGAGGCCTACTCTCTGCCCTCATAGAATTGAAGTGAGTTAGAGTCCTTTTCTGAATCAGGCTTTGCCTAGGGAACGTTTTAGCTGGTTTTATTTTCTATCCAGACCACTAAAATTTCTCTTGTTGTTTAGTCATTAAGTCGTATCTGACTCTTTGTGACCCTATGGACTGTAGCCCACCAGGCTCCTCAGTCCATAGGATTTCCCAAGAAAGAATACTGGAGTGGGTAGCCATTTCCAACTCCAGGGAAGCTTCCCAACCTAGGGATTGAACTCCCTTCTAATGCATTGGCAGGCGGATTCTTTACAACTGAACCACCAGAGAAGCCTAAAACTTTCTCTATACAGGCAATGAGGCTGTTTTACTCTCTTAATCATTCATGTGTTCACTGGAGTAGCACTTTTCATATCTTTCAATGACTTTCCCTCTGCATTTGCAACCTGGCTAATTGTTTGGTGCAAGAGGTCTAGCTGTCAATCTATAATGACTTTTGACATACCTTTCTCACTAAGCTTAATCATTTCTGGCTTTTGACTTAATGTGAGAGACATGATTCTTCCTTTCACTTGAACACTTAGAGGCCATTTTAGGATTACTATTTGGCCTAATTTCAATATTGTTGTGTCTCAGGGAATATGTAGGCCCGAGGGGAGGGAGAAAGACTGGGAACAGCCAGGTGGTGAAGGAGTCAGACACATATACTTATTAAGTTTGCTTATTAATAATAAGTATACTTATTAACTAAGTCATTTTGTCATAGTTCATGGCACTCCCAATAGCAACATTAAAGATCTTTGGTGATAGAACACCATAAGCAATATAATAACGATGAAGAAGCTGAAGTTGAACGGTTCTATGAAGACCTACAAGACCTTTTAGAACTAACACCCAAAAAAGATGTCCTTTTCATTAGAGGGGACTGGAATGCAAAAGTAGGAAGTCAAGAAATACCTGGAGTAACAGGCAAATTTGGCCTTGGAATACGGAATGAAGCAGGGCAAAGACTAATAGAGTTTTGCCAAGAAAATGCACTGGTCATAGCAAACACCCTTTTCCAACAACACAAGAGAAGACTCTACACATGGACATCACCAGATGGTCAACACCAAAATCAGACTGATTATATTCTTTGCAGCCAAAGATGGAGAAGCTGTGTACAGTCAACAAAAACAAGACGAGGAGCTGACTGTGGCTCAGATCATGAACTCCTTATTACCAAATTCAGACTTAAATTGAAGAAAGTAGGGATAACCACTAGACCATTCAGGTATGACCTAAATCAAATCCCTTATGATTATACAGTGGAAGTGAGAAATAGATTTAAGGGCCTAGATCTGATAGATAGAGTGCATGATGAACTATGCAATGAGGTTTGTGACATTGTACAGGAGACAGAGATCAAGACCATCCCCATGGAAAAGAAATGCAAAAAAGCAAAATGGTTGTCTGGGGAGGCCTTACAAATAGCTGTGAAAAGAAGAGAAGCAAAAAGCAAAGGAGAAAAGGAAAGATATAAGCATCTGAATGCAGAGTTCCAAAGAATAGCAAGAAGAGATAAGAAAGCCTTCCTCAGTGATCAATGCAAAGAAATAGAGGAAAACAACAGAATGGGAAAGACTAGAGATCTCTTCAAGAAAATTAGAGACACCAAGGGGACATTTCATGCAAAGATGGGCTCAATAAAGGACAGAAATGGCATGGACCTAACAGAAGCAGAACATATTAAGAAGAGGTGGCAAGAATACACAGAAGAACTGTACAAAGAGATCTTCACAACCCAGATATTCACGATGGTGTGATCGCTGACCTAGAGCCAGACATCCTGGAAGGTGAAGTCAAGTGGGCCTTAGAAAGCATCACGACGAACAAAGCTAGAGGAGGTGATGGAATTCCAGTTGAGCTATTTCAAATCCTGAAAGATGATGCTGTGAAAGTGCTGCACTCAATATGCCAGCAAATTTGGAAAACTCAGCAGTGGCCACAGGACTAGAAAAGATCAGTTTTCATTCCAGTCCCAAAGAAAGGCCATGCCAAAGAATACTCAAACTACTGCACAACTGCACTCATCTCACACACTAGTAAAGTAATGCTCAAAATTCTCCAAGCCAGGCTTCAGCAAAATGTGAACCATGAATTTCCTGATGTTCAAGCTGGTTTTAGAAAAGGCAGAGGAACCAGAGATCAAATTGCTAACATCTGCTGGATCACTGAAAAAGCAAGAGAGTTCCAGAAAAACATCTATTTCTGCTTTATTGACTATGCCAAAGCCTTTGACTGTGTGGGTCACTCTAAGCTGTGGGAAATTCTGAAAGAGATGGGGATACCAGACCACCTGACCTGCCTCTTGAGAAACCCATATGCAGGTCAGGAAGCAACAGTTAGAACTGGACATGGAACAACAGACTGGTTCCAAATAGGAAAAGGAGTCCGTCAAGGCTGTACATTGTCACCCTGCTTATTTAACTTATATGCAGAGTACATCATGAGAAATGCTGGACTGGAAGAAACACAAGCTGGAATCAAGATTGCCGGGAGAAACATCAATAACTTCAGATACGCAGATGACACCACCCTTCTGGCAGAAAGTGAAGAGGAACTAAAAAGCCTCTTGATGAAAGTGAAAGTGGAGAGCGCAAAGTTTGGCTTAAAGCTCAACATTCAGAAAACGAAGATCATGGCATCTGGTCCCATCACTTCATGGGAAATAGATGGGGAAACAGTGGAAACAGTGTCAGACTTTATTTTTGGGGGCTCCAAAATCACTGCAGATGGTGAATGCATCTATTTAATTAAAAGACGCTTACTCCTTAGAAGGAAAGCTATGACCAACCTAGATAGCATATTCAAAAGCAGAGACATTACTTTGCCGACAAAGTTTCATCTAGTCAAGGCTATGGTTTTTCCTGTGGTCATGTATGGAGGTGTGAGTTGGATTGTGAAGAAGCCTGAGCGCTGAAGAATTGATGCTTTTTTTTTTTTCTTTTTAAGAGAATTTTATTTGAGTGGTTCTTACAAAGATTGTTGCAATATGAAAGTCATTTGTTTGATAGAAATATCAAGCTGTCTTGTCAAACACACTGAAGTAACCCAAAAATATATTTCAGAGCTCACAGAGCTTAAAAAGAGCAAAGATTATATGCAACCAGACAAAACCTATTTCTGCATTTCCTATTTCTTGCTCAGACTGCTTTGAATTGATGCTTTTGAACTGTGGTGTTGGAGAAGACTCTTGAGAGTCCCTTGGACCTCAAGGAGATCCAACCAATCCATTCTAAAGCAGATCAGCCCTGGGATCTCGTTGGAAGGAATGATGCTAAAGCTGAAACTCCAGTACTTTGGCCACCTCATGCGAAGAGTTGACTCACTGGAAAAGACTCTGATGCTGGGAGGGATTGGGGGCAGGAGGAGAAGGGGATGACAGAGGATGAGATGACTGGATGGCATCACTGACTCGATGGACGTGAGTCTGGGTGAACTCCGGGAGTTGGTGATGGACAGGGAGGCCTGGCGTGCTGCGATTCATGGGGTCGCAAAGAGTCGGACATGACTGAGTGACTGAACTGAACTGAAATAAATGATGGAAAAGCTTGAAATATGAGAATTACCAAAACGTGATACAATGACCAAAGTGATAAAATGCTGTTGGAAGAATGGCACCAACAGACTTGCTTGATGCAGGGTTGCCACAAGTCTTCAATTGGTAGAAAACAACAGTATCAGCAAAGTACAAGGACGTAAGGCATGATAAAGTATGCCGTATTTATTCTCAAGCAGTTTACCAGAGATGTTAGTACTTTGCCCAAGTTTGCAGGGTTTTCGGAGACAAGGACTATGCTAATGTCCAGTACTTTCAAACTGCAATCTGTGTATTTATGATAAAGTCTGTGTTGATTTTCTACTTTCTCTAAGTACTTTCAGCTTTTGTAATTGATATTATGGGACTGAAAGTGTTTCACAATAGTTGTTTCAGTTATCTTTCTCCATAGATTCCTATGGGAAGCAGCAGATTAATACATTTGGGAGCCCAGGGTTTAAGACCCTAGAACTGTAGCCTGGCTTAACTAAATTCTGTTCTGTGACATTGGGCACGATATTTTATCGCTTTGCACCTCAGAGTCTTCATCTGGAAAATGAAAAAGTATCAGAAGTATCATGGGAGTGAGAATTTAAAGAAGTAGTCTTCGTCAGGTAAACAAAGAAGTACCGGGCAGGCAGAGAGTAAGTCCTCAGTAGTCGTCAGCCATTGTTCTGTACCTCCTATTGCCCTAAAGCATTCAGCATGCAATAAGCATAATTTGCATACTTTCTCCTTTGTAACAGTTCTTTGAAATACCTGATTTGATATATAAGCTGCCTTAGTGTTGAGTGTATAATTTAACTTGAAAATTAACTGAAATATTATATCCCAAGTGTTATTTTAGTAAATTTGAAGTCCCTGATTAACAGTTCTTGAAGAGGTGGAAATATACATAATTTACAATATTTTTTTAAAAAACTTGGCTTTTAGTCACATTCTTTCAGATGTACCAATTTTAGCTCTGCTACTCAAACTGTATTAAATTCAAAAGTATAGTAACATGACAGATACAAGGTCTTGGGCTGGATTTCAAAAACACCATCTAATTCCACTGTGTTGGTAATGCTAAATAAAAGTCAATATTTAATTGTGTGAGATATGTGCAATATAAAGATATAGAATATAAAACTATGAAAACTAATATATGAGAAGAAATATACCAATGAAGTAATGCTATCTGTATTTCATTAACTAAAGGTAACGAAAGTTCCTATGAGGGAGAATTCCTATTTAAATGAAAATTGCATGAGAACTAAAAGTTGGGAACTGAGGTTATTGAAAATTATACACAATATTTTATACCTTTTGAAATAAAAATTTATCTAAGATGAACTATATAACTGGATTCTCTATCAAAGTTCACACACTTATAACAAGTAAAAATAGGTAAAAGGTATTTCACTTCTATTTACCATACATGCTCAACAGAAAAATTTCAGGGTCTACTCTCCTTGAAATTCCAATGAGATTTAGACAATGCATTTTCCTGGCTGCATGAAATCTTCTGATTTACAATTTAGAATTGTTGATCCTTATTTTACACACAGAGTAACTAGAAAACTTGAATAACTTTATTCCTGTAGTATTTGCTCTGTCAAAGTTAAGTTCATGATGAAAACCAGGACCAACCAGGCAGTGTTTCATACTCATCTCAAGCCTTTCTCATTTAGACAGTCAAATATTTCTAAGAAATAGTTTATTCTAGAATCTTCCATTTCTCTTAGCCATAAAAGTCTACCCATTGTCAAGTCTTATCAGTCTTAAATCCTGTCTTTTAAATATTCTTTTTCTTCCATATCATCTCTATTGCCAGTTTTGTAAAATAACTTCCATGTTCTTTTGATTCTAGTATAGGTGTCACCAAACCAACCTACATACTTACAGCCTGAAGAATAAAATCCAGATTTGTTTATAAGATTTTTTATACATATATAAAGCACACGAAAAATGCATACAGAAAGATCCCATTTTAAGGTAGAACAGTGTTATTTTCTTCTTTAAAATCCCCTTCCTAAATTGCCACAATACTTCTTGTCTTCAAAATAAAAAATCTTTTGCCTTGATTGACTGATGCAATGAGTTTGCTGCTAGAAAGTTAGACTCCAAGTTGCTTAACAAGAAGGCTATTTTGAATTTCAAATCATGTGGAGTTTAGAGGAAAGGGGGGCTTTGGGCTGGCAGGTACCTCAAAGGTCAAGCCCTGCTTCTCAGGTTTTTTGGCTCTACTTGTGTCAGTTAATTATCCTCAATCTGACTCCTTTCATGTTTGCAAGAGAGATCCCAGTGGTACCTATAGAACACAAGTCTCACCCTGCTTAGAGAAAAAGTGTTTCTCTTTTCCATGGAGCAAGGAAGTTTCTCTTTGATTTCCTGTTTAGACCCATTACTCCTAGGCCAATTACTAGAGGAAGACTGAAATTACTGATAGGTGTATCACTATCTGGGCTTCCCAGGTGGCACTAGTGGTAAAGAACCTACCTGCCAAAGCTGTTGACTTAAGAGAAGTGAGTTTGATCCCTGGGTTGGGAAGATCCCCTGGAGGAGGGTATGGCAACACACTCCAGTATTCTTGCCTGGAGAATACCATTGACAGAGGAGCCTGGCGGGCTACAGTCCATTGGGTCACAAAGAGCTGGACATGACTGAAGCAACTTAGCCTTCACATATCACTATCTGGAGTATAATGAATATTAAAGAGTCAATCATGTATTCTCTTCATATAACATATCTAACTTTTAGATGTTATAGTCTCAGTTTGCCTATACATAGTCTAAATGCTAATCACAATAAACTACCTCAGGTTTCCTAAATGCGCTTCCTTCCCATTAGGTACTTTCCCACTTTTGCATTCTTTAAAGGTTAACTCAAGTCCCATCTTTTCTGGATACGTTTCCTAATTCTACCAAGCTGACTTAAGAACACCTTTCTTATGATCTTGATTACCTCAGCACAGTATTTCACCATCTCTTGCACACTGAGATTACCTGGAGGATAATTTCAAAATACTGATGAGTGGAGACCATGCTCAAATACTCAAATATCCTGATTCAGTTGGTTTGGGAGGGAGCCTGGACATGGGAAATATTTTAAAACTTCTCAGTGATTCTAATGTGAAGTTATGGTTTAGAATCCTGCTCTAGTATATCACTTGCCCTCTGTGATAGTTACTACAAATTTGTTTTTCTCTTCTTGGCTGTGAGCTTTTGCGGGTAGGACTAGTTCTTCACCTTTGCAACTCAAGCACCTAAGAAAGTGTCTGATACAAAGTCAGTACTCAGAATCAGTTGATAAAAAAAGGCTGAGTTTTGAAAGACAATCATTTCAATTCAACTTAGCAGTGATTAGCTGAACCTTCTACTGTGTGCTGGACTCTGTTGGAGATATTGGTGTACAGAAGTAAACAATACAGTGCCAGCCTTGAGGGAAACGTAATTCAAAGGGGTGCTCAGAAATGAGCATACTGATAGTAGCTTTTTAAACTACTCCACAAGAATAACCAATAATCTCAAATGACATCAACGTGTCATTCTTTCCTTCAATCATACTCATTACTAAAAGTAACTGAATGCAAAATTTTAAAAAATAAGGTCTTACAAATATATGACTATGTAAAGGCTAACTATAAATAGTTCCCTTTCATATTTTCTTTATTTAAATATTTAATATATGTTTCTATTTTTATCTTAGCTCCAAAATAAATATACCAAAAAAACCCCTCTACTAAGTCTTACTTTGGCTCAGTATTCAAGCAAAGGCAGGTGTTCACTAAATAGAATGTGAAAATTAAAAGCAGTCTAACTGCAGAAAACCCTTTGAGCCACAAGTTTAAAATTTTTAATGGTTTTACAATCTTCCCAAGCTGTCAATGGAAAAAAGTGGCTTGACATTGAACACATACCAAGTCAGTAGCATAACTATTTTACAATGTCTGATTGGCCATTGAGAAAATAGTTTAAAATTCAATCCATGTGATGGAAATGCCACTTAGAAAAAGACCATTCATATTGCAGAGCTGCAGGAAAACTGTGGTTGTAACAGTTCCCTTTTCATTCAGCAACAGGATTCTTAAAGAATTACAAATGGAATGGTTCCTAGAATATTACATATTGGGTATTAGTAATATAAATTTTACCATCATAAACTTCATCATTAGTAAGAAGGAAAAAAATATTATTTTTCCATCCTATGGGTTAAAATGATTCCTCACATTAAATGAAGATTCTCAGGTTAATTTATGGGTTACCCTCTGGCAATGTCCATTCATAAATCCACTAGGATATTTGTACAGTAATTTAACTGAAATATACTGAACACTAGCTGTTCCTGTTTCTCACAGTAGATGTGGTTTTCCTAGTCATCCGTCCAACTTCCATGAGTATTAGTCGTAGATTCTGAATTCTATTTGGAAGTCTATGAGTAGATACAGATGCATTAGTGATTATAGGTTGCTGAAACAGAATTGGTTGCTTCATAGGGTTAGTATGTTGAATAACCCTCTATACCCCTTCTGTAAAAACAAATGAATATAATAAGGAACTAAATCAAATGGTGAATTTTAAAATTCAATATCTGCAAGGAAAATTGTTATGAAAAGCTAAGTAGACTTAACCACATTTAGATCAGATTCATCTTATATATCTCAGTACTAGACAGTTCCGAGGCCTGTAAACTTTTAAATTTGTGTTAATTTCAGCTACATGTAAACTGCCTAGTTTTGAGAAATCCAAACTAACTGATTTTCTTTTATGCCTATTTTCTTATCTACTTTTGGGCTTTTTTGTTCTTGATTATTAATAGCAGTTTCCAAAATGAAAAGGGGCAAAGAAAGAAAGCATTACAAGTCAAACAGGATTCACCATATCTTGGTTATCAGCTCTGAAAATAATTTTAGTAGAAGATTAAAATTAGTGGATAAAATTAAAAATTCAGATAATTTGTGTATTTTTAAGATCTCTTTTATCCATTTCCTGACCATTGCTCACATCAGCAATTAGTCCTACCAGATAATTGTCTGTTTATATAAAATGAATTTATATAAAATTCTATAAAATAAAATTAAACATTAAAATCTACTTTAATAATTATATGTTGATAACTAATAAAAATTCCTGTGAAGTACTGAGAGATTTTCAAAGACACAAGAGTTATGAGGTGATGTCCTTAAAGTACTTTGAGACCTGGAAAGGAAGCTAATTTATAGTTACATACATTTTCTGATATAATTTAAATTTAGTTAGTTCCTTAAAGAAAACATACCACTAAGGTTTCATTTTGCTTTTTAAATGGACTTTTTTAGGTTTACAGAAAAATTAAGCAGAAAATTACAGAGCACCCATTTAACTCTTGTTTCACACACACGGAGCTTCCCCCATTATCAATATGCCCCACCAGAGTGGTACGTTTATTATAACTGGTGAACATACATTGACACATCATTATCACCCAAAGTCTGTAATTTACCTTAGGACTCATTCTTGGTGCTGTACATGCTATGGGCTTTTACAAATAGGTAATGACATCTGTACACCATTACAGTATCACTAGAATAGTTTCACTCTCCTAAAAATCCTCTGTGCTATGCCTGCCCATCCCGCCCTTCACATAACCCTGGCAATTAACCACTGATCTTTCTTCTGTCTTCATAGTCTGTCCTTTATAGAATGTCATATAGTTGGAGTTATACAGCACAGCATCTTTTCAGATTGGCTTCTTCCACTTAATATACATTTAAATTTCCTCCATGTCTTTTCACGTTTTGGTAGCTCATTTCTTTGGGGCACTGAAAAATAGTCCAATGTCTGGACATAGCACAGTTTATGTATCCACTCACCAATGAAGGACATGTTGGTTACTTCTGAGTTTTGGCAATTATAAATAAAACCGCTATAAACATTTGTGTGCAGGTTTGTGTATAGACATAATTTTCCAATTCATTTCAGTAAATATCAAGTATTGTGATTGATGGACCATATGGTACCATGTTTAGTCTTCCAAAATGGCTATACCAGTTTGCAATGGTTGCTTACATTCTTGTCAGTATTTGGTGTTGGCAGAGTTTGGATTTTGCCATTCTGTCATATAGTTGTAACTTGTTGTTCTAACTTTCAATTTCAAATGATATAACGTGGAGGGCCTTTTCACATGCTTAGTTGCCATCTTCTTTATATATAAACTGTTAGGGCCTGCTATGCATGCATGCTTAGCTGCTCAGTCATGTCTGACTCTTAGCAATCCTCTGGGCTATAGCCTGCCAGGCTCCTCTGACCACGGGATTTTCCAGGCAAGAATACTGGAGTGGGTTGCCATTTCCTTCTCCAGGGCATCTTCCTGACCCAGAGATCGAACCTGGATCTTCTGTGTCTCCTACGTTGCAGGTCGGTTCCTTTACCTGATGAGCCATTGGGAAAACTGCAGGCTTCTTTGGACTTTCCAGGTGGCACTAGTGGTATCTTCTTTGGGGAGATGTTGGCTCAGGTTTCTGACCTATTTTTTAGTTGGCTTGTTTACTTTCTTAGAGTTTTAAGAGTTCTTTGTATATTTCAGATCACACTATTTTATCAGATATGGCTTTGGCAAATATTTTCTTAGTTTGTCTTATCTTACTCTTTTGACATTTTCATTCACAGAGAAGAATATATTTTTTTTTCTTTAAATTATAATGAAGTCCAACTTCTGAAGTCTTTGTTTCCTGAATCATGCATTGGGAACTGCAACTAAAAAGTCATCAACATACTCAAGGCCATCAAGATATTCTCCTGTTATCTTCCAGGAATTTTATAAATTTACATTTTATACATTTAGTTCTCTAATCACTTTTGGGCTATTTTTTGCAAAGCAGGTAAGGTCTATGTCTAGATTCATTTTCTGCATGTGGATGTTCAGCTGTATTAAGGTTTTAATGTTTGTATTGTGATCTGTGTATTTGTGATAACATCATTTAAAATTTCATTATATTTATTTACAAATATATTGTAAAGTTAACCTTTAGGAGGAGCTATGAAGGCAAAATAATAAATAATTATAAGCACAGCATTTATGAAATGAATATCCCTTATAAAGGCATGAGACATAAGAAATATAATACTTCTACAGAAATCAGCAGGAACATTGAAAACATTTCCCTATTATATTTTAAATTAAATCTTACAGAATTATATTTTCCTGAAGAAATAGTGAACAGTGATTTCACTATCCACTTGGGTAGTAATAGAAATCATTTATTAGATTAATTCATAAGCCAAACCTAATTCATAATGTTAAACCTAAGCCAAAAGAAATGCCATCTGTAAACAGGATTGGTACAGTTCCTATTTTAAAAACCTAGTCATTGTTTTATATAAATGATTGGAGAAAGGAAAAGCAAGGATGATAAACATCTAACATATTCATTTAACCTCTAATTTTAACAATTTATATGGCAACCACTATATCCCCATTTTAAGCATTACTGCTAAAAAATAGAATAGTATAGAAGCTTGCTTTAGAAGTTAATTATTCAACCTTTAACAGTGAAAATGAATGCACAGTTACCACAAAAATATGTGTGGCTTAAAGGGATTTTAAAAGTGATTATCTGTTATTGTAAAATATTAAATGTCTTTTCCTCAACAAATAATATCCTTTTTATTGTGTACTATTAAAATCAAGTGTTGAAAAGTCAAAAGCAGTGGTGTGTGTGTGTGTGTGTATGCATATGTATGCTATTTTTTCATGTATATGATAAAGTAAATAGAGAACTTTCTTTTCAGCACTTTGAGAATTACATCTTTACACCTCTTCCTAAATCAAGGGCACAACAAGATGGTGTTTTGTTTTTTTTTTTTAAGATGGTGTTAAAAGTGATGAAAAATACCCAGGAATGAGGGGAACAGAAATCACTGACAAAAACTTATGTGATATAGAGAAGAGAGTTAAATATGTGTGTAAAGAAGTTAAATCAATCAAGTTTTTCTTGGATATAGCTCCATGCACACACTATTTCAATAACTTGTTCTTTTGGGGGGTATAAAAGAACATATTTTGTTTTTTTCTCTTAGGTATGTTATTAAAATAAGCAGATTTCCCCTTTCTCTTTCCTCTCAATTTCTGATCCATTTTGCAATCCCCCACTGATTCCATGTCAGCATGGTCTGTTTTTGACTAGACAAATAGTACACAGATTTATTCCTACAGAAACCATCTCTGGTAAAATCATAGAGTGTCTGCTTAAAAAATACCCAAAAGTTAACTGCGTGCTTTCCACTGGCCAGAAATAACTCACAGTAAATGAATCCACAAACTGGTCAATGGAATATTATAACCCTCTTAGGGGAGCCATTGTACTATGAGAGAAATTTGAAGCAGTGAATCAGCCTTTACTACACACACACACACATACACACACACACTGTGTATGGTATTAACTATGGTAACAAAAGGACTGTAGATCTGTAAAAAATTTCCACTTGAAGCCACATAATGCTATCTTATATTTCTTTCATTTACACTGTAACATGGTGATAACTTTTAAAATAATTTTCACTTATTACTGTTGCAACACTGACGAAGATCTGGACTGCAATAATTTCAAAATAAGAATGGGCTGGTGTTAGATAAATATCTAAGAAGATATAAAACATCTTAGATATAAATCGGCATGGATTGAAAGTTGGTAATATGGGATATGTGTTGCTTAAACTAAATTCCAGAACTTATTTCAGGGGAAAAAAAATCTCACACTTTCAGTGCATACAGGGATTCTATATTTCTGAGATTAACTGTAAGAACTAATTTGACACATTTTTCACTAAAATCACTTTGGAATTTGGTGGCAAAGCTAGGGTTGCAAGTGTGGAAAAGTAAATATGGAAATAGAAACTTATAGAAGTAAAACTAAAATGTGCCACATGGGGAAAATAATTAATTTTTCAAGTCACAATCTTTGACCATTGTTATATCATGGATCTGCCAATGCATAGATTCATCGTGCTATGATGACATGTTGTGTTACAATTTTTGTGTTATTTTTGGAAGCTCATTTCGAAACTCTGTGATCATACTGGGAAAAGATCTAACGTGCCTGAAAACAAAGGAATGCAATTTTTAAGGAAATAAATGTACAATTAAAAGGAGAGACACACTCTCAATTTGCATCAATCCAATTTAAATATGTCCCTTAAATCTAAATGTCATAAAAATTAAGAGTGTTCCTTCCAGCCTAGGGAGTTGGAAAATCTTTTCCCCTTCCGAAATGATATTCCAGGGGATTTCCAGATCTTTCTACCCTATTATACTTGATTGCTTTCTATTTCATCACCTCAAAATCTGATGTTGCCTAGAATATCTATAGTGAAAGTCGCTCAGTCGTGTCCAACTCTTTGCGACCCCATAGACTATACAGTCCATGGAATTCTCTAGTCCAGAGTACTGGAGTAGGTAGCCTTTTCCTTCTCCAGGGGATCTTCCCAACCCAGGCATCGAACCCAGGTCTCCCACATTGCAGGCGGATTCTTTACCAGCTGAGCCACCAGAGAAGCCCCAAAGAATATCCATACACTTACACAAACATACACATGCTAACTACAATAACTGTATGGTTTTCTCTTTCACCCTTGTCGTATTTCCTACTTCATGTAAATCCTGGGCGAGGCACATTTCTCACTTCATCTGACTTCTGGGCTGGTTACATTTCTTCACCTCAGTTCTGAGTAAGGGCAGGATTTTACATGTCAGGATGGCGAGGAAAGCATACCCTTGCTTTCCACCCCTCCTGAGAATACAGATGTCATTCTCCTTCAGAGGTCATGCTTCCTTTGAGGTTCTTCCTTCAGAGGTGATGCTTCAAGGACTGTAAGGAAGTGATCAGATTCACTGCCCATTTGAGTGGCTCTGAGTACACAGGATCTTCCACAGGAATCTCAAATTTTCTGCACATTTTACAACTGTTATTCCCATGTGTTTGTATATCTCTACATTGTTAATGGGGAAGACAAACAGGGAAAAAGGGAAAAGAGTCACAAGGAGATATAAGTGGAGAGCCTTTTACACAGTCTCCTAAGACAGCTTTCCTTCCAAGCCATATTTCCACTTCCTTGGTCCTTTCAGAGCCCTTGTCCCAGACATGGAACCACAAACGGTTCATGAAATGCAAAGTATTGCAACTATGGCAACCCACTCCAGTATTCTTGCCTGGAGAATTGCATGGACAGAAGAGCCTGGTGGGCTATACAGTCCATGGGGTCGCAAAGAGTTGGAGATGACTAACACACACACACATTTCAGTTGCATGGCTGGGGTGTGACTGTGGCATCTCAGGACAGGATTGTGACTGAATTCTCCTTATGTTTAATATTTTTTTGTGATTTGGTACAAAGTTATTCTTTATGTACAATATATAGGCTAAACAAATACTGTGGGTCAGGTTAGAAATGCAACCAGCACTGACAACACTGGTTTTTATTCATTTGCTCAACAAATATCCATTAAGCACTATAAGGATGTATTCAAATTTGCAAGCTAATGAGAATATAAGGATCATAAATTTCTTAAATTGGCAATTATCTGGAATTAAACTCTGTATGCTGAAGTTATTCCTTTTGTCCTCTTCTTGAAGATGTTACAGAATAAGTTTTATTACTTAATCACCACTAGAGATTTAATATGATTTCTCCAGTTAGATGTCTTAGGGTAAGGTAGGGGAAGGTTTTTTACTTTCAAAACACGGGTAACTTATACCCTAATTTTTAAAAGAAATGAAAGATTGTCTGCCCCTCTCTGTCTTTCTACCTATCTATATAGACAAATAGATATGCATATCAGTTCAGTTCAGTCGCTCACTCATGTCCGACTCTGCAACCCCATGGACAGCAGCACACCAGGCCTCCCTGTCCATCACCAACTCCCAGAGTTTACTCAAACTCATGTCCATTGAGTCAGTGATGCCATCCAACCATCTCATCCTCTGTCATCCCCTTCTCCTCCCACCTTCAATCTTTCCCAACATCAGGATCTTTTCCAATGAGTCAGTTCTTTGCATCAGGTGGCCAAAGTATTGGAGTTTCAGCTTCAGCATCGGTCCTGATGATTATTCAGGACTGATTTCTTTTAGGATGGACTGGTTGGATCTCCTTGCGGTCCAAGGGACTCTCAAGAGTCTTCTCCAACACCACAGTTCAAAAGCATCAATTCTTTAGTGCTCAGCTTTCTTTATAATCCAACTCTCACATCCATACATGACTACTGGAAAAACCATAGCTTTGACTAGATGGACCTTTGTTGGCAAAGCAATGTCTCTACTTTTTAATATGCTGTCTAGGTTGGTCATTACTTTTCTTCAAAGGAGCAAGCATCTTTTAATTTCATGTATATGTATATACAGAGATCTTTATATATATATATATGTATATATATAAACACACTTAGATATATATTTTCTCTATATACAAATGTATATAGTTATAGATATCTATACTTATATCTAGTATTTATCTAATACTTAATACATGTCATAACTTCTGTGTAGAAATATCTATAGAGAACCTTTCATTTATTAATAATTAGGATATTTTTGAGTCCAGTCTCAGGTACAGAGAAATAAGAGGCATTTTATTGCTAATCATACAAAGTCAATTTCACATCTATGATAACTACTACATGATATTTAAAAATCTCTATATTATCACAGATAATATCAGCTGGGGCTTCCCAGGTGGCGCTAGTGGTAAAGAACATGCTTACCAATGCAGGAGCCATAAGACACGAGGTTCGACCCCTGGGTTGGGAATATCCCCTGGAGGAGGGCATGGCAACCCACTCCAATATTCTTGCCTGGGAATCCTGTGGACAGAGGAGCCTAGCGGGCTACAGTCCATGGTGCTGCAAAGAGTCGGACACGACTGGAGACTTAGCATGCATGCATGGATAGTATCACAAAAATAGATTAAATTATTTAATTTACTATTACTTTAATAATTTTTTATCAGTGTGTATTTTAAATTAAGACACTCATAAAGACTGAGTTGATTTTAAGAAGGAATGAATGGATGAGGAAAAAGAGGCTTCCCTGGTGGCTCAGTGGTAAAGGATCCATTTGCGATGCAGGAGACCTGGGTTTGATCCCTGGGTTGGAAAGATCCCCTAGAGAAGAAAAGGACATTCCACTCCAGCAGTCTTGCCTGGGAAATCCCATGGACAGAGGAGCCTGGCAGACTGCAGTCCATGGGGTCACAAGAGTCAGACACGACTTAGCAACTAAACCACCAGTACTACCAATATTGATATAGTTGAAGGTATATAGTCAGGCACTTAGAAGTACTAAGGAGAAGCACAGAAATTGAAACTGTAATCAGAAATCTTCCAGCAAACAAAAGCTCAGGTCCAGACGGCTTCACAGCTGAATTCTACCAAAATTTAGAGAAGAGCTAGCACCTATCCTATTTAAACTCTTCCAGAAAATTGCAGAGGAAGGTAAACTTCCAAACTCATTCTATGAGGCCACCATCACCCTAATACCAAAACCTGACAAAGATGCCACAAAAAAAGAAAACTACAGGCCAATATCACTGACGAACATAGATGCAAAAATCCTTAACAAAATTCTAGCAATCAGAATCCAACAACACATTAAAAAGATCATACCTCATGACCAAGTGGGCTTTATCCCAGGGATGCAAGGATTCTTCAATATCCGCAAATCAATCAATGTAATACACCACATTAACAAATTGAAGTACTAAGGAGAATTTCTACTTCTTGTTCAATTCTAATCAACAGTTTGGATTTTCAATTTTGAATATCTGAATATATAATATCTTAGTACATAAGTTTGTTTCAAAGACATTTTGACATTTCTCATAACAGTTTAAATTTTTTATATTTTAATATTCTGTTTCATACATTGAATCACAAAAAAGATTTCTTTGAATCAAGGTGAAAATAAAAGCCTTTTATTTTAATAAACCATATGTACAAGATTATCTTCTAAATTCAAGGTATTTAACATAGACAAGCCTATGATTTGCAAAGTAACAATCTAGCTATAACCTAACTGTAACTACATGCAGATAGTAATAACAAGCTCTTTTCTTGACAATGATAGTTACTTGCAGTTTCTAAATGACTGCATATTCCCCCTTTTAATTTCATTTATTCAGTGACATATTTCCAGTTATCTTTTCCATTAAGTCGGAGAAGGCAATGGCACCCCACTCCAGTACTCTTGCTTGGAAAATCCCATGGATGGAGGAGCCTGGTGGGCTGCAGTCCATGGGATTGCAAAGAGTCGGACACGACTGAGTGACTTCACTTTCACTTTTCACTTTCATGCATTGGAGAAGGAAATGGCAACCCACTCCAGTGTTCTTGCTTGGAGAATCCCAGGAACAGAAGAGCCTGGTAGGCTGCCATCTCTGGGGTCACACAGAGTCGGACACGACTGAAGCAACTTAGCAGCAGCAGCAGTTTCCATTAAGTATTTTCCATAATTTTAACTTTCATATGATTCTTAGCAGTGAATATAAACCATTTCACACTGCAAAACATTTCTTTCAACGTAGCAGATGTTAAGGATGACATATTTAACTCAGCTGCACCCATACATGGAAATACATTTTGAGCATTTGGGTTAAAGTTGGAAATAAAGGTAATCTACAGAAGGAATGAAAATATTTTAATAACATTATTTACTTTAGATGATAAAAATACTTTTACATTGTCCCTTTTTGTATTTTCATATTTTTGGAAAGAAATAAATACTTAGAGATCTCCTGGAATTGAATTTTTAAAATTAAGATATTAAACTACTTTTAAAATAAAAAATGTTAAAATGTTATATATTAAAATTATAGATTTTAATGTCCCAAATTTAGAAGGATTCTTGAGTGCCCCATTTATACATGGCCTATTATTAAATACTATGTGATCCTCACAGAGAAAAGAGTTGTAATCTTGAAGAATATTCCTTATCTATATAAAATAGGTAACCAGCAACCACCTCCTGCATAGCACAGGGATCTATACTCAATATTTTATAATAACCTATAAGGGAAAAGCATCTGAAAAAGGATATATATATATATATGTATATATACACACAGACACATATATTCACCATATATATAACTAAATCACTGTGCTATATATCTGAAACAAACATTATAAATCAACTATACTTCAATTTTATTAAAATTCAACCCCCCCCCAAAAAAAAACAAAATCTTTGAAGCTAAAACTTAAACAAAAATAGAAAAAAAATTCCTTATCTGCTTTTAATATGGAATGCCAAAAACTATATATTTAAGAGGGTCTTTATGGGATTTTTTTGTATAACCGTTAGGAAATGGACATCCTTAGGTGTCAGGCAAGCCCTGTTAATTTTGCAATCCTTTGAACAAAGACATTTTGCCAATTATTATATATGTACATTACATTAAAATATGTATTTTAAATATAGAATATAAAATAACAGTGGTAACTCCTTCAGATAACTACATTTTAATTTCTAGTAACAGAGTAAATCTAGGAAATAAACTTGTAAGAGTGTTTTGTTATTGTTGTTGTTATGAAATAACCCATAATATGTAGATGTGGAAAATCCCTATTTTTCCAGTGGTCAGATGTTTTGAACTTGTGTTGACTGAACCATGAAAATGGCTGATTCTAACACTCTATTGCTAAGGAAACTGGACCCGAAAGGTGTATTTCCTTGTTTTGTTCTTCTCCACCCCCCACCGCCCCTGCCCCCGAATTACTTGCTTTTCCTACAAACTTCATAATCCCTGCTCTTATATTTTAAAATTATTCATTGAACTGTCAAACAAGTGAACAAGACAGACTTAGCCAGTTATGTGGCTAAAAGGTGATAAAAAAGAATATTGTACAACATAATTTATAATAATTTGGCCCTGCATGATTTTAAAGGTTTAGATATTATGGAATTTAAAAGTTGAATTAGAACAGGATACAGTTATAGCTGCTGCTAAGTCACTTCAGTCGTGTCCGACTCTGTGCGACCCCAGAGACGGCAGCCCACCAGGCTCCCCTGCCCCTGGGATTCATCAGGCAAGAACACTGGAGTGGGTTGCCATTTCCTTCTCCAATGCGTGAAAGTGAAAAGTGAAAGTGAAGTCACTCAGTCGTGTCCGACTCTTAGCGACCCCATGGACTGCAGCCTACCAGGGTCCTTCATCCATGGGATTTTCCAGGCAAGAGTACTGGAGTGGTTGCCATTGCCTTTTCCGACAGTTATAGCTACAGACAAGAAATAAAGACCTTATTTCCTAAAAACTCACTACGGCCTATATGATCCACTATTGGGATGCAGATGTTGGGGGGAAAAACAAAAAGAAAAAAAAAAAAAACTTAAGAAAAATTGGAAAATATGCCTAAGTGTTGGAGAAGTGGAAGTCTATCAGAAACATCAGATTTAGACATCTTAATTATCTGCAACAACAGTCAACCAAAAGCATTTCACAAAATACAACAATGACATTTCTGAGAATTACTTGGAAAACTGATTCTTAATATGTGCAACACTGAAGAACCTTCCCTCAACAGATACTGCAAATATGGAACATGCTTTTGAAATTCTGAGGAAAGACTAGAACATTTTCATCCCAGACAACAAAGCACACCCTGTTAGCGCCACCTACCAGTTGCAGTTCAAACTGCAATGGAAGAAAAGATTGTAAAACAAGGCCTCTGGCTATAAATAACTCACTTTCTTAAACTATGTAATATACAGCTATGTCTAATATGAAATGCTTTATTTTGAACTCATCATTTTATACTTTTTATATGGCCTCATAATAAATGATGTAGGTGGTTTCCAGTTACCCAAAAGTATGTAGTCATATTGTCTATGGATCACTATATACAGATCTATGAAAAACACAGCTTTCTAAGCTAATTACTATGGAAAAATTTAATTAATTTTAATCAGGGCCAGTGTTTTCTCCAGGACAATATAGTGTTCACACTTTGTCAACGTCTTTCTAACTTGGATGAAGTGTCATGGCAGAGAAACCTTTTATATCTTTCTGTATCGCTGGCCTTCTCATGGTATTCCAGGGTACAGAAAAATTCTAAATTTTTTATTCCAGTACAAACTTGAGCTTTACATGTAAAGGCCTAAAGGTTAGCCTTTATTTTTCTCTTGTGGTACTTGAAAATAATTAAATGAAATTTATTACTAAATCATTAAAGTATTATCACAAGATATTTTTATATAGTCATTTGGTTTAGAGCCTGCAGAACAGGAGGCAGTATTCTAAATTTTGCCTTGGAACACTGCTTTAGTTAAAAGACATTAAAGTCTCTCATGGGCATGTGGTATAGGCTTTTCTTTCCAAAACTAACATTCAATTGGCTTCATTCTCATTTCCTACCCTCCCTTTCTTCCTCTTCCTTTTTCTCCTCCTCCTTTTCTGACAGAAGCAGGGAAATTATTTGAGCATTTTGAAATAAATGTCCTTTTGGGGCCCAACATGTCTCTCTTTTCACTACACAATTAGAAAAGCAGAAGAGGCTACGTAAACCCTGAGAACCAGTCCAAACTGTGAGGCTAAAGGGTAAGCAAGTTTCCAAGACGAAACACAAATGCTTCCATGGATAATTGAATTGGCTTTGGCAATTAAATCTATACTAAAGATTCAAAAAGACAGTTTGCTTATAAGCATAAACGTACAAAGTTGTACACATTATTGCCTCAAAGTATTTCTTCTTTCATACATAATCTCCATTATGTATTATAAATGAATGAAAAGAACATTTGCTGGATCATAAAGTTCTATCTGGTTGACTTTGTTAAAAACTTTATGAAGAATTTTAAAGGACTACAAATAATGTTCTGATTGTTTTACTTTTGGGAAGAAAGAATATTCAGTTAGCACTTGTCCAGACCTCAGCAATATAAAGGCCTTTTCCTTTTTGGAAAGGAAGCTTTTTTATACACTTGGTTGACTTCACAAAAAAACAATCTGGGACGCAAATGTAGGCAATTTAAACTAGTCGTTCGGGTGAAAATCTTTCTGTCTTCATCTCACTCAAAATATTACCTAAATGTAATCTGAACCATTTAAAGTAGCTCTACTTAAATCGTGTTATGTTTTCAGTAGTAAAGACTGATAACTTGATAGTTCCCAAGGGTTTGATTCTTACAGTTTAAGTATAGAGTTGACATTACATGCTATTTTTCTGAAAATCCCCAGGGCTATAGTAGAGATGAGATAAGTAAAGATATACGGAGCTGTTTAGAAATCTGGAGCTATCTTCAAGCCCAGTACTATTGGCCAGCATCTCTATAGATTTATTCATTCTTACATTAATATAATCTTAAAAACTGGTAATTAGAAGTAGATAATGAAACCTTGGCCTCTTAGTTCTAAATATATATGTATACATTATTTGTACTGTGAAAATGTCATTAAATATACTTAGTAGGTGTTATTTTTGGAGGTTAGGAGTTCATCTTTTCATTCTAACACAAAATTAAAATTTTATTACCAGAAAAGCTCTTAGTTCAGGCCATTACTTCTTCTCTTCCAAACAACTGCTTCATTCCTTGTGTCCCTAACTTCAACCACACATTCTTAAGTTTCCCTGAAGATAACCTTTCCACAGTTATCACATTGATCTTTTTAATGTAATTATCCCACCAGTTCAGTTCAGTTGCTCAGTTGTTTCTGACTCTTTGAGACCCCATGGACTGCAGCATGCCAGGCTTCCCTGTCCATCACCAAATCCTCAAGCTTGCTCAAACTCATGTCCATCAAGTCGGTGATGCCATCCAACCATCTCATCCTCTGTCGTCCCCTTCTCCTCCACCTTAAATCTTTCCCAGCATCAGGGGCTTTTCCAATGAGTCAGCCCTTCGCATCAGGTGGCCAAAGTATTGGAGTTTTAGCTTTAGCATCAGTACTTCCAATGAATATTCAGGACTGATTTCCTTTAGGATGGACTGGTTGGATCTCCTTGTAGTCCAAGGGACTCTCAAGAGTCTTCTCCAACACCACAGTTCAAAAGCATTAATTCTTCGGTGCTCAGCTTTCTTTATAGTCCAACTCTCACATATATGCATGATTACTAGAAAAACCATAGCTTTAACTAGACGGACCTTTGTCAGCAAAGTCAAGTCTCTGCTTTTTAATATGCAGTCTAGGTTGGTCATAGCTTTTCTTCCAAAGAGCAAGTGTCTTTTAATTTCATGGCTGCAGTCACCATGTGCAGTGATTTCAGAACCCCCAAAAATAGTCTCTCACTGTTTCCATTGTTTCCCCATCTATTTGCCATGAAGTGATAGAACCGGATGCGATGATCTTAGTTTTCTGAATGTTGAGTTTTAAGCCAACTTTTTCACTCTCCTCTTTCACTTTCATCAAGAGCCTCTTTAGTTCTTCTTTGCTGTCTGCCATGAGGGTGGTGTCATCTGCATATCTGAGGTCATTGATATTTCTCCTGGCAATCTTGATTCCAGTCTGTGCTTTATCCAGTCTGGAATATCGCATGATGTATTCTACATATAAGTTAAATAAGCACGGTGACAATACACAGCCTTGACACACTCCTTTTCCGATTTGGAACCAGTCTGTTGTTCCATGCCGAGTTCTAACTGTTGCTTCCTGACCTGCCTACAGATTTCTCAGGAGGCCAGTCAGGTGGTCTGGTATTCCCATTTCTTTAAGCATTTTCCACAGTTTGTTGTGATCCACACAGTCAAAGGCTTTGGTGTAGCCAATAAAGCAGATGTTTTTCTGGAACTCTCTTGCTTTTTTCAATGATTGTATGGATGTTGGCAATTTAATTTCTGGTTCCTCCGCCTTTTCTAAATCCAGCTTGAACATCTGGAAGTTCATGGTTCACATACGGCTGAAGCCTGGCTTGGAGAATTTTGAGCATTACTTTCCTAGCGTGTGAGATGAGTGCAATTGTGTGGTAGTTTGAACATTCTTTAGGATTGCCTTTCTTTGGGACTGGAATGAAAACTGACCGTTTCCAGTCCCGCGGCCACTGCTGAGTTTTCCACATTTGTTGGCATATTGAGTGCAACAATTTAATAGCATCATCTTTTAGGAATTGAAATAGATCATCTGGAATTCCATCACCTCGACTAGCTTAATTCATAGTGATGCTTCTTAAGGCCCACTTGACTTCACACTGCAAGATGTCTGACTCTAGTTGAATGATCATACCATGGGGTTTACCTGTGTCATTAAGATCATTTTTGTATAGTTCTGTGTATTCTTGCCACCGCTTCTTCATATCCCACCATCACTGCATAAAAAGACACACTGGTATTCAACAGCAGTTCCTCATGTTAAGACTTGCTCTCCTCACTTCTCCATCTCGAATCTGAAATTCAGCCACACTGAACTGATGCCAATTATTTTAAAGGCCATATACTTTCTCTCTCAGTCACTTACTCCTAATCCCAATATCATATATTTAGGACATATTCATATTTTAGTGAGGGATAGCATTTTACTAAATGCTTACTAATTCTATCTACTTTTTTGCGTGGAGGGGTACACACAGTGTGGCTTGATGGATAGTAATTCCCTGACTAGGGAACAAACCCTGGCCCTCGCTTGTGAAAGTACAGTCCTAACCACTGGGAATCTCCTGCCCTCTATCTACTAAAAGAGCATGTCTATGAGGTCTTTCTTGACCTCTTCAATGCTCTATTCATCTATCCAAGTTACCTACTCAAGGGTACTGTAACCACTTCTTAAGTAGTTTTCATGAGTCTATAAGATTTTAAAGGCGGAAACATACTAATCCACTTAGTTATCTTTCAGTTCAGTTCACTTCAGTCGCTCAGTCGTGTCCAACTCTTTGCCACCCCATGAATCACAGCACACCAGGCCTCCCAGAGTTCACTCAGACTCACATCCATCAGTCAGTGATGCCATCCAGCCATCTTATCTTCTGTCGTCCCCTTCTCCTCCAGCCCCCAATCCCTCCCAGCATCAGAGTCTTTTCCAATGAGTCAACTCTTCGCATGAGGTGGCCAAAGTACTGGAGTTTCTGCTTTAGCATCATTCCCTCCAAAGAAATCCCAGGGCTGATCTCCATCAGAATGGACTGGTTGGATCTCCTTGCAGTCCAAGGGACTCTCAAGAGTCTTCTCCAGCACCACAGTTCAAAGGCATCAATTCTTTGGCACTCAGCCTTCTTCACAGTCCAACTCTCACATCCATACATGACCATAGGAAAAAACATAGCCTTGACTAGACGGACCTTTGTTTGCAAAGTAATGTCTGCTTTTGAATATGCTATCTAGGTTGGTCATAACTTTCCTTCCAAGGAGTAAGCGTCTTTTAATTAAATAGCTGCATTCACCATCTGCAGTGATTTTGGAGCCCCCAAAAATAAAGTCTGACAATGTTTCCACTGTTTCCCCATCTATTTCCCATGAAGTGATGGGACCGGATGCCATGATATTTGTTTTCTGAATGTTGAGCTTTAAGCCAAACTTTGCACTCTCCACTTTCATTTTCATCAAGAGGCTTTTTAGTTCCTCTTCACTTTCTGCCATAAGGGTGGTGTCATCTGCATATCTGAGGTTATTGATATTTCTCCCGGCAATCTTGATTCCAGCTTGTGTTTCTTCCAGTCCAGCATTTCTCATGATGTACTCTGCATATAAGTTAAATAAGCAGGGTGACAATATACAGCCTTGACGGACTCCTTTTCCTATTTGGAACCAGTCTGTTGTTCCATGTCCAGTTCTAACTGTTGCTTCCTGACCTGCAAACAGATTTCTCAAGAGGCAGGTCAGGTGGTCTGGTATTCCCATCTCTTTCAGAATTTTCCACAGTTTATTGTGATCCACACAGTCAAAGGCTTTGGCATAGTCAATGAAGCAGAAATAGATGTTTTTCTGGAACTCTCTTGCTTTTTCAGTGATCCAGCAGATATCTGCAATTTGATCTCTGGTTCCTCTGCCTTTTCTAAAACCAGCTTGAACATCAGGAAGTTCACAGTTCACAGTTGCTGAAGCCTGGCTTGGAGAATTTTGAGCATTACTTTACTAGCGTGTGAGATGAGTGCAACTGTGCGGTAGTTTAAGCATTCTTTGGCATTGCCTTTCTTTGGGATTGGAATGAAAACTGACCTTTTCCAGTCCTGTGGCCACTGCTGAGTTTTCCAAATTTGCTGGCATATTGAGTGCAGCACTTTCACAGCATCATCTTTCAGGATTTGAAATAGCTCAACTGGAATTCCATCACCTCCTCTAGCTTTGTTCGTCGTGATGCTTTCTAAGGCCCACTTGACTTCACATTCCAGGATGTCTGGTTCTAGGTCAGTGATCACACCATCGTGATTATCTGGGTCATGAGGATCTTTTTTGTACAGTTCTTCTGTGTATTCTTGCCACCTCTTCTTAATATCTTCTGCTTCTGTTAGGTCCATACCATTTCTATCCTTTATCGAGCCCATTTTTGCATGAAATGTCCCCTTGGTATCTCTAATTTTCTTGAAGAGATCTCTAGTCTTTCCCATTCTGTTGTTTTCCTCTATTTCTTTGCATTGATCACTGAGGAAGGCTTTCTTATCTCTTCTTGCTATTCTTTGGAACTCTGCATTCAAATGCTTATATCTTTCCTTTTCTCCTTTGCTTTTTGCTTCTCTTCTTTTCACAGCTATTTGTAAGGCCTCCCCAGACAGCCATTTTGGTTTTTTGCATTTCTTTTCCATGGGGATGGTCTTGATCTCTGTCTCCTGTACAATGTCATGAACCTCACTGCATAGTTCATCAGGCACTCTATCTATCAGATCTAGGCCCTTAAATCTATTTCTCACTTCCACTGTGTAATCATAAGGGATTTGATTTAGGTCATACCTGAATGGTCTAGTGGTTATCCCTACTTTCTTCAATTTAAGTCTGAATTTGGTAATAAGGAGTTCATGATCTGAGCCACAGTCAGCTCCTCATTTGTTTTTGTTGACTGTACAGAGCTTCTCCATCTTTGGCTGCAAAGAATATAATCAATCTGATTTTGGTGTTGACCATCTGGTGATGTCCATGTGTAGAGTCTTCTCTTGTGTTGTTGGAAAAGGGTGTTTGCTATGACCAGTGCATTTTCTTGGCAAAACTCTATTAATCTTTGCCCTGCTTCATTCCGTATTCCAAGGCCAAATTTGCCTGTTACTCCAGGTGTTTCTTGACTTCCTACTTTTGCATTCCAGTGCCCTACATTGAAAAGGACATCTTTTTTGGGTGTTAGTTTTAAAAGGTCTTGTAGGTCTTCATAGAACTGTTCAATTTCAGCTTCTTTAGCAACTGGTTGGGGCACAGACTTGGATTACTGTGATACTGAATGGTTTGCCTTGGAAACGAACAGAGATCATTCTGTCATTTTTGAGATTTCATCCAAGTACTGTATTTCAGACTCCTGTTGATCATGATGGCCACACCATTTCTTCTGAGGGATTCCTGCCCACAGTAGTAGATATAATGGTCATCTGAGTTAAATTCACCCATTCCAGTCCATTTTAGTTCGCTGATTCCTAGAATGTCTACATTCACTCTTGCCATCTCTTGTTTGACCACTTCCAATTTGCCCAGATTCGGGGACCTGACATTCCAGGTTCCTATGCAATATTGCTCTTTACAGCATTGGACCTTGCTTCTATTACCAGTCACATCCACAGCTGGGTATTGTTTTTGCTTTGGCTCCATCCCTTCATTCTTTCTGGAGTTATTTCTCCACTGATCTCCAGTAGCATTTTGGGCCCCTACTGACCTGGGGAGTTCCTCTTTCAGTATCCTATCATTTTGCCTTTTCATACTGTTCATGGGGTTCTCAAGGCAAGAATACTGAAGTGGTTTACCATTCCCTTCTCCAGTGGACCACATTCTGTCAGATCTCTCCACCATGACCTGCTCGTCTTGGGTTGCCCCATGGGCATGGCTTAGTTTCATTGAGTTAGACAAGGCTGTGGAACTAGACAAGGCCTGACTAGAGGTAACCAGTAACAGTTTACTGAAAACATGAATGGATGACTGAATAAACAAACAGATCAACTGAACAACTTTAGAAACAAGGAAATTGAGAGATAGCTTGATTTAGAGACTTGCCTGAGACAACTTGTTGAGGAAAAACTGCATTATAATTTACCAGATGACAATTATTATTAATCATGCAGTGTTCCTCCCCTTCTGATATCTTGATAGTAGTACCAGAAAAATCTAAGTATCAATATCATTAGTTTATAACTAAATCTTAGCTACAATAGGCCAGTAAGAATAATATGTTATTTTATAATTTCTTTGTATTTCAACAAACTATGTACTTTGGCCAGCTGATACAAAGAACTGACTCTTGGAAAAAGACCCTGATGCTGGGAAAGACTGAAGCCATGAGGAGAAGGGGACGACAGAGAATTAGATGGTTGGATGGCATCACCAACTCGATGGACATGAGTTTGATCAAGCTCTGGAAGTTGGTGATGGACAGGGAAGCCTGGTGTGCTGCAGAGCATGGGGTTGCAAAGAGTCAGACACTACTGAGAGACTGAACTGAACTGAATAATTTGAATATAGTGAACTCTACCTCATGCCTAAGGTGGAGAACAGCTTTGGCAGCTATGATTGAGTGACAGCCCTTTTTATAAAATAACTACGCTGCCCACTTAGCCCTCTTCTCCACAGTTTCTTGAATACTTGAGTTTTCCTGATTTCCTCCAGTGACTTTTTGTTGTTGTTGTTGTTGTTAAGTTTGGAGAAGTACAGCCAGCTGGCCAGAATCTGCTTCCCATGTGTTCTCAATAATTTTTATTCCTCTAAGGGCTAGCCTATGCTCTCAAACCTAACTACACATAAGAATCACCAGGGTAATTAAAAAAAAAAAAAAAACAGGTAACACTATAAAGAAAGATAGTGACTAAATTGTTCAGGGGTGGCTCTTGGGCAATAATAGGTTATCAAAACTCCTATCTGATTCCAATGTGTGGTTAGACTTGGCCAAGTCCATTCTTCACTTTTCCAGGTGGAATACCAGAATGGCCTGACCTTTAATCTGATTTGCACATTTCTGCACACAGGAGATGATGCATGCCAATATATAATGACTATTCAAATGCAGAAAGAATGGTGCATTTGAAAAGACTGTTCTGTCCTTGTGTTTTAGTTTGGGAATGTAGCTTGTCAATAATGCCTATGGGGGCCAATGGGAAGATAAGGAAGTATTGGATTTCCTACCATCAATGTCTGACCTTGTCTTGGAAAGAACATACTGGAATCCTTTACAGATTTAGTTTTGGAAAGCCCCTCAGTTTCTCCTGGAAGTTGAGGCATGTGATGGAAGTGTCTGAATACAGAACAAAGAACCATTTCCCCTAATTTCTTTCCAATTCCTGCATATCTTTAAACTCAGTTCCCTACGGAGAAGGTAAAGGCACCCCACTCCAGTACTCTTGCCTGGAAAATCCCATGGATGGAGGAGCCTGGTAGGCTGCAGTCCATGGGGTAACGACTGAGCGACTTCACTTTCACTTTTCACTTTCATGCATTGGAGAAGGAAATGACAACCCACTCCAGTGTTCTTGCCTGGAGAATCCCAGGGACAGGGGAGCATGGCCGGCTGCCGTCTATGGGGTCGCACAGAGTTGGACACGACTGAAGTGAGTTAACAGCCCATTCCCCTAAACTCCTTGCACTGAATATGTGACCTGAATAAGTCCTACAGCAATGTTAAATGTTTAAAAAGATACTGTTTGTACGCAGCCCTCCAGAATCTTCAGTCATGGGATTCTCCAGGCAAGAATACTGGAGTAGGTGGTCATTCCCTTCTCCAGCGGATCTTCCCAACCCAGGGACTGAACCTGGGTCTCCCACATTGCAGGCAGATTCTTTATCCTTTGAGCCATAAGGGAAGCCCAGTATTAACACAGGAGATTAATGAAAAATGAACAATGAGCTATACTAAGGAGGCAAAATAGAGAGATAGTAGCACTCTAGTGCTTTGTTCTGTGCTAAGTCATGTCCAACTCTTTGCAACCCCATGGACTGTTGCCCCACTCCTCTGTCCATGGGATTATCCAAGCAAGAATACTGGAGTGGGTTGCCATTTCCTTCTCCAGGGGATCTTCCCAACGCAGGGATCGAACTCAGGTCTCCTGCATTGCAGGCCGATTTTTTACCATCTGAGCCACCAGGGAAGCCCCCCTCTAGTGCCTTACGACTACCTAATCAGTGATGATATCAATTCTGGTGTTGGTAGAGATTTAGGCAAAGCAAACTGCAACTAAGGTACCAGCCAATTCACCTGTCCTTTCTATGCCTCCTTTTCAGAGAAGTTGCTGTAGCTCATAGTATCTGTCGACTGAGCAGGGGGTCTGGAGAAACCCCCACCTCTGGCCATTGCTGACTGGACAAGAACAGACATTTGATTTAAAGCTACTCAGTTTATTGGTTGGCTACTGACCAACCGGCTTCTCTTCCAATCACTCATACTAATGGTGTCGGAGATATGAGGAGGGTTTTGGACACTGAAACCTTAAGGTTATACATTCTGTGGGCTAACGACCAATCTCACCAATGTGAAATTAAATGTTCAATAGTTCCAAATTAAATGTACAATGAATTGGGTATTTGGATTAAAGAGTGACAGAAAATCACCCAGTGTAACTCTCCATTGATATGACCAGGAGCGAGAGGGGAAGCTGAAGGGGACTGGCGTGCTCACCCAGCTCACTGCCCCCAGAACCCCATTGGCCTGAGCGAGCCGGGTCACCAGGACCCCACCCCTGCCGAGCCTTCCTGGCACCCACACCCCCTGGCCAACGACCTCAAGCTCATAACCCAAACCACGAGCTTCCACACTCTCCAGGCCTCTACACGGCACACAATCAGCCCTCGTGCCTCTGTGCCTGAGCACCCTTGGGCCACCTGGGCCCGAGGCCGCCATTTTGCGTCTCTAGGTCCCCCGGCTTGGTGCGGCGTCTGCTAGTAGGCAAGCGCCAGGCCGCCCCCAAGTGGATACCTGGTTAGCGGTCGAACGCTGCCAGCTTTCACTTGCCACCTCCTCGCAGCCTCTGTCTCTCATCGTCTCTTCTCTCCAGGCAGCTTCAACGGAGCTGAAACAGCCACTCCTGTTCCCAGCCACTATGCCGGCCCGCAGCCCATCGCCGGCACCGGAAACTCTGCTGCCTCCTCCCATGTCCTCTTCCCACTCAGAGGGACTAGTGCATTCCAGACCCCCGGCAGCCACGGGTCCTGTTGTCTGTGCACCATCAGGTTCAGTACCCCTTCCACCTTCATTGCCCACGAGAAGTATTACTGGTTCTCTCATGCCACGGAGCACGTGAAACGAGCCAGGCGCCACAGGATGGAGTGGTGTCCCATATACACAGCCCACTTGTCTCTCCAGCTTGCTCATAGGAATACAGAGAAGGGGCAGACCCTTGACTGCTAGGATTCTTGCTTCTGGAACATCATCAAGCACAGGTCTCGGTGGAAGGGTCCTCCTGGATCCTTGGTTCATAATAAAGATGTTCCGTTCGATGAACCAGCCTTAATGAACAGAAATTTTAGAGCCGTTCCTGGGGTTTTGATGACTCTGGTTGCTGGGAATCCTTCTGTGTTTCCTTCGAATTAATTTGGGAAATTCCCGTATTCATTTTTACCTCAGCTACTTTGGGTTCATTAACACTGCCCTTAATTACGGAGAAGGCGATGGCAACCCACTCCAGTGTTCTTGACTGGAAAATTCCAGGGACGGAGGAGCCTGGTAGACTGCCGTCTATGGGGTCTTACAGGGTCGGACACGACTGAAGCGACTTAGCAGCAACAGCCCTTAATTAGGAAAATAATGAGTTCAAGAAGGTAAATATCTGTACTTTGATTTTCTTTTGGCACAAAAAGATTAGGTTTGGATTGACAAATGTTCAAGGAAGGCTTTTCACCAGAAGATCAGAGTGGAACGAACCATAGGTTTATGGAGGGAGGAAAAAAGCAGGAGAACTTGAAAAATGAGAAAGGCATTTTGAAAGTTACTGGTACTTCATATCAGTAAGATCTTTCTCATATAAAACATCATAATTATTTTTTTCATGGCTAGAAATATTTTTTGATACTTTTAAAAGGCTACGTGGGTACACTGGTAAGAAATGCGTAAAAAAAAAAAAAAAGAAAAATGCTGTCATTTGAAAGAATGGTGATGATGGTGATGATAACAATTATTAATTACATGCTAGGCTCTGAGCCAAAACCATAAGGAACTTCATATGGAAGATAATGTTGAATTCTAACAGTAGTTTTATTAAATAAAAGTTTTATGAATATCATGCCTATTTTATGGTTAAGTAAAGCTGAAGTCACACAGAGTCCAAAATGACTGAGCGACTAGACACAGCATACCACAAAACTAAGCTTAGATTAAATCCTGTGTTTAAAGTCATATCGCTGGAATGTGGTTATGCAAATTCTGAAGGAATTGAGTCTGTTTAAGAGGCTGTGATCTTAACCACTCTGCTTTTATACTTGGAGGGAAACTTTCCTCAGTTTCTTGAGTTGGAACATTATCGGGCATAGTGGCAAAGCAAACAATCTAGAAAGGGAGAGGCTGGGAGTGTGGCTGTCTGACCACACAAAAAGCTGTAACATTTTGTTACAGCTGTGTTCTTGGCATGCATAGAGACTTTGTAAGATTTAATTTGAAAAAAAGATGATCTTGACACGTCTCAGGAACTTGATCAGGAAAAGAAAGGTAAGTCAGAGGACCACTTCAGTAATTAGAACAAAATAAATATAAGGGCTTGGGTTATGGTTGTCCAGGTTTGTGGAAGTTGGTAAAGGAGAAAAAGAGTTATTGACAATTTTAAATTTCGAGACTAGTGGACTGAAATATTATGGTGCCCTGGGGAGCAGTAGGAAAATTTGAAAGTGTCCATTGTTTTCTATGAAGGAAGGAAAAATAATTTTATTGGTTGTTAATTCAAATTGCAAGCAAAGATGTGAGATAGATCTTTCTTTTGTTCAGGTGAATTGTTTTCCTCTTCTGTTCTAGAGAAGTCTCCTGAGTGTGGGGCTCAGTATCTCACTTCAGTATTTAAGCTGGTCTTACTGTGGTCTTTGTCTTGTTCTCTGGGACTGTGATATTTCCTCCCTTATCCATATTTCAATAGCTGGATAGTATACTATTGTATGCCCTAATATCCTGTTCTGTTTCCCACAAGGATCCAAGTTTATGGAGATCTGTAGCTCAATACAATGGTTGGAGTTTCTAACCAGCAGTAGCTCTTTGGTGCCGACTTTATATATTGTTGGATCCTTTCTTACTGACTGGTATGCCTAGTTCTTATGATGTTGTATTTTTCTTACCATCCACTATATTAACTTGGTAACTGTTCCTAGATAAGCCTGAATATCATACATACCTATCTAGTTTCCAGAAAGCAACTATTTCTAGTGGGGCTAATTCTACTTGGGTCACAGTCCAAATATTTTTGTTCTCCCATTGGTACAGAATTCCTTGATTTTATTTAACAGATCAGATATAATGTGTTGCTATAAACCTATAGGTTAGTAGCCAGTGTACCGGTGTTTCCTTCCTCTTTTTAAACTTGTAGTCACAAAAAAAGGAAACCACCAATAACCTTAAATTCTTTTCTTTTTTATCTTATACAGTGAAAGTCTTTCTTATGTTTGACTTGACCAATTCTGTCTCCCAAATGTAACCACTACAGAATTTGCTAAGTGAATCTTTTCTGATTTCCACACATTGATACATATCTGCATATGTACTCTGATACATTTATTATAGTCATTAATTAGTTTCTTTGTTTATAAAACTAGAATCATGGTATGTATGTGGGTTTGGGCATTTTTATCCACTTAATTATTATATGTAAGCTTACAAATCAATATCTCATTTCATTTAATCATTTTATAGTACTCCTTGAATGAAGGTACCATATTTTTATTGTTGTTGTTATTTTACTGATGTTGAAACTGCATGTAATGTTTGCAACCAGTATTGTTCTGTGTGAGAGTGTGAATTGTGTGTGTGCTACTTAGGCTAATATAACTGAAGAGTAGATTCTTAAAGGCTAAATTATTGGGGCAAAGAGTAGGCAAATTTTAAAATTACATACACATTCCCAGACTACGCTTTAAAACTCCTATCTTTTTGCACCAAATATTTGAGTGCCCTTTTACCACAGACTTGCCAACATTGAATAATATCAATGGTTTGATTAGTTAGGTAGTTGTGTAAAAAAATATAATATTATTTTAATTAAAGTAATGAAGATGAGGATCTCTTTATGTTTGCTTAGACATTAATTTGCATCATCATTTATTTTATTCACTTATGTGTTTACTGAATTTTACTAAGTTGTTTTGGAAATTATTTACTAAGTTCTGTCTCCTAGATTTTACTAAACATTATAGGCAAGAGCTACTCTTTATTAATATGCTATTTGCAATTTTACTTTGTGTAATTTATTAAGATAAATACATTTTTCTTTTTGAATGCAGTATTTTAAACTTTGCATTTTAAACAGTGGTACCTAGAATGGTTAAAAATGCATTAATGTAACAACACTAGTTTTTTTGGATTTTGCATTAAGCAAGGACTACATGAAGAGATAGACTTCATTTATCTGAATGGACATACAACAATAAAAAACTCAACCACATGCACATACTCTTTAAAAACATGTAAAATATATCAGCTTTGTACAGTCTGCTCTTAATAATGGCAGTATGTTAAAGGAAATTTTAAAACTACTTAGCAGACATAAATGAAATATTTACAAAGAATTAAAAAATTGAGATTATGCTTGCCAGAAGTATTGTGGTATATACAGTTCTTCATATGCTATATTTTTAAGGCACAGCCAGTTTTTAGCATATTTGTGAGAGACATGTATAAACAAATTTGCTGTGTTATTTCCTTGCAAAGTATTGTTTTACAACTTCATATTGATTATGAATAGAATAGTGATTACAGTGACAATTTAGGGCTAGATTTACAGGCAACAATAAGATTTCAGTGAATGTGTTTTTAAAAGATGAAGACTGAGGCCTTGAAAGAGAAATAGAAGATGAGAAATTATCATTTCTGGATCTGGAGAGAGATGCTCAAGGAGCAAATCCCAGATTACTATGGGAATCAAGATAAAAGATATCAGACTAGGGAAACTTTCCTTCATTCATTTTCTCACCTTTCTTTCAGCTCACTTTCTTTTAATTCCTCTAGGAAAAGGAAATCAGTGGTAGAACTGAATATATGCCTCTACCCATGTATCAGTAGACATCTATATTATTCTTCTGTAATTTTTTTCCCTATGACTAAATCAACTGGAAACTTCCTTCACCACTCCAGATGATCTTGGGTTATGAAAAAGACATCTCTTAAGAGAATTTCAGAGGAGAAAAATTCTTGCTGTCAGAGAATTATAACCAGCACAAATGTCCATTGTCTCCTAAGTATGTAGTTGGTGTGCAGTCAGTTTAAACACTATATACATTAAAATCAATCAGTATCTGTGGATTGGTGAATGATTTATCCGGTATTTCTTGTGTATTTATGATATGCTAAAGAGTACAATGGTGAGTCAAACCAGCAAGTTTCTTTCATGAAACTCAAATATATAATACTATATAAAGAAAATAGTGGTATGGTATAAATCATGGTCTTTGGAGTCTCAGATATTTAGTCTTGTCCCAGCGTTGTCCCTTACTAGCTATATGACCTTGGACAGTTGATTTGACCTCTCTAAGTGGTCTTAATTATTTTGTCAGAGATTGTTTCCTCCTGTTATTCCAGAAGGTATAATGGGAAGAACACTGACCTAGAAGAATCTTGGCCTGTTGGCGTCCACTCCTGCCCCCTTTCTCCTACTCACTCTGGGCCTGGGAGAGAAGATTGGATAAGGTAAGCTACTTCTTAAGCTTCTTAAGGAAGCTTTCTTAAGCATCTTCCATTATTTTAGGATGCAAGAAATCTGTCTTCACACTAATTTCACATTCATGAGGTACAATTAGCTTTCCTGCTGCTGCTGCTAAGTCGCTTCAGTCGTGTCCGACTCTGTGCGACCCCATAGACGGCAGCCCACCAGGCTCCCCTGTCCCTGGGATTCTCCAGGCAAGAACACTGGAGTGGGTTGCCATTTCCCTCTCCAATGCATGAGAGTGAAAAATGAAAGTGAAGTCGCTCAGTCGTGTCTGACTCTTAGCGACCCCATGGACTGCAGCCTACCAGGCTCCTCCGTCCATGGGATTTTGCAGGCAAGAGTACTGGAGTGGGGTGCCATTAGCTTTCCTAGAGTTTCTCCATTCCTTTGTTTTTCAAGTTCTCTTGCAAGACTGTAGTTTTGAATCAAGGAACAAAGTATGTTGAAAGTTTTAAAGTTTCAAAATCATTTATTTACGAGAAAAGACCTTTGCCATTGGATTTCAAACAACGATAGGAGTGGTTTTAAGAAACGCAGTCTACACTATAACTTATTTCCCAAGGGCTCCAAAAGACAGACCTCTCCTTCTAAAACTTACATTTTTGGGAAAGGTGGAGCTGAACTCTCATCTGTAGAAAACATCTGTCAGAATACATGACTCATTGCCAGAAGCCCTCTTTTGGAATCTTTTCTTAATAACAACAATGTATAACAAAAAGACGCTTTGTATTTCAGTAATGCCTTTATTTAGACCTCCTTTCCAATCCATTTATAAACATGTCTAAGAAACAGGCTATGTCTAGACTACCAAACAAAAAAGGCACGAAAATCGAACAGGAAGAGTGTTGGAGCATTGCTGAACTGCTGTGTTCAGGAGTTTGAATATTCACAGTAGTTTATTCCATTTATAACTTTCATAAAAACGCTAAGAAAAAAATACAAATTTTACAGCAGCAGATTTCATTTAAATCCTTCTCTATAAATTTGGATGCATGTAAAACATCTTTGTTAATTATGATTGGGGCTGGTAATCTAAAGAAATGTAGGCTATGCCATGCTTACATACACAAAAAAGATAAACACAGATATAAGAGTGTCTTAAAGTAGTTTGCTGCTAAGTCACTTCAGTCGTGTCCGACTCTGTGTGACCCCATAGACAGCAGCCCACCAGGCTCCTCTGTCCATGGCATTTTCCAGGCAAGAGTACTGGAGTGGGTTGCCATTTACCCATTGTTAAATTGTAATATTTTCTAATTGTTGAATTGGGGGACCTCTTCATGTATTCGAGACACAAGTTTTTTCTCAGATACATGTCTTAGAAATAATTTATCCTAGTCCTTTGATTGCCTTTTTGTTTTTGAAAAGCAAAAACAAAAATTTAGTATTTGGAAAACTTTAGTATTTCCACGTAAATTTGGGAAACAAATTGTAGATTCCTAAAATAAAGTCTACTGAGATTTTGATTGGGATTGAATTGAATCTAAAGATAAATTTGTGGGAATTCCTTGGTGGTCCATTGGTTAGGACCTGGAGTTTTCACTGCAGTGGCCCAGGTTCAATCCTTGGTTGGGGAACTAAGATCCTACAAGCTTCACAGTGCCACCAAAAAAAAAAAGATACATTTGCAAAGAGTTTATGTCTTAGCAATATTGAGTCATCCAAGTTACAGATTCAAGATATTTCTCTGTTTAGTCTTCATTTTATCTCAGGTAAGTTTTGTAATTTTCCGTATAGGTCTTATATCTCTTCTATCAATTTTATACATAAATATTTCATATATTTGATGTTATTAAAAATGACATTTTCATAATTTTAATTTCCAGTTACTCACTGCTAACATAATAGAACTGTGATTAATTTTGTAAATTGATCTTGTACCCTTGCAATCTTATAAATTTATTCATTAGTTCTGATAGCTTTTTCGTTGATTTTATAGGGTTTTATATACAGATGATTGAGATGATTGCCTTTTATTTCTTTTTTCTATCTGAATGCATCATCAGCTAGAATCTCAAGTATAATGTTGGTAATAAAGAAAATTATAACCACCTTGCTTTGTTCCTAACTTTAAAGGAAAATATTTTCTCTTTCACCATTAAGTATGAGCTGGTAGTTTTTCATAGATGTCATTTATCAGATTGCAAAAATTTTATCATTATTTACATTTGAAATAAATGTAAATTTGAAATTTACATTTGAAATTCATCAGACTCCACAGAGCACACACATTTGAGGGTGGTGTTTAGAGGCAAAGGATAAGGTACAGAATGAAAAAGAAGATGCAGGCAGGCAGCATTATCTGAGCGAAATTCCACAAGGGAGTTCTGGTTCCTATGCATGTACCACACGTGTACCATGCTGTGTCTCCAGCTTGAATTGGCTGATGTGTGCAAGGATTGTTGGCTCCAGGGGAGTTCCCTGAGAAGCTTTCACTGGCCATTTAATCTGTCAAGCAAGCTTGTCAAAGTGGGTATGCTAGCGGCAGTCATCAGTAAAGAAAATGAGAAGATCATCAGAACAGTTTCCGACCTTAAACAGCACATCATATAGTCTGCTTCCTTTATCTGGTCCTAAAGTCACAAAGCAAGCACCCAGGCAGTCTGGTGAGATAAAGAGCTTTTCCAGTCCAATAATAAACCAGCTCATTGTCTTCTTATTATTGGAAGTTCACTTCTGTTCTTAGTTTGCTGAGAGTTTTTATCAGGAATTGATAGTGTATTTTGTCAAACACTTTTTTCAGCAGCTCTTCAGATGATCACATGGTTTTACCTTTTAAAGCTATTAATAGGGAGAATCACATTGGTTAATTTTCAAGTGAAATTACATAGGCACTCCTGAGATAAACCATATTGCTCATGATGTATTTTTCTTTTTTTACATATTGTTGGATTGAGTTGCTAAAATTTTTTAGAAATGTTTACATCTATGATCATAAAAGATATTCATCTCTAGCTTTCTTTTGTTATAATATTTTTATTTGGATTTGGGTCAGGATCATATGGTCATATAGAATTGGGAAATGTTCCTTCTTCAATTTTCTTGAAAATCTTTTGTAGAATTTATATTATATTCTCCTTAAATGTTTGGTAGAATTTTCCAGTGAAGCTGTTTGATCTGGAATTTTTGTTACAGGAAGATTTTTAACTAGTAATTTGATTCCATTTAGGGCTATTCAGATGACCTGTTTCTTTTTGAGTGAGCTTTATTGGTTTGAGTGTTTAAAGGAAGTTTTTCAGTTCTTCCAAATGGTCAAATTTATTGTTTTAGAATTTATTATATTCCCTCATTTTTTCAGTACGTTTAAAATTTGTAGTGACATCACCTTTCTTGTTTCAAATTTGGTAATTTGTACCTTCTCACTTATCAATCTGGTTAGAAGTTTTTATCAGTTTTATTGGTCTTCTCAAAGAAGCAATTTTCACTTTTATTTATTTTGCACTTTTCTATTTCCATTTATTTCTGTTTTTCACAGTTACTGTTTCATTTCTTCTGTTTTCATTGTGGTTAACTTTGTTAGATTTTGATAATTTCTGAATATAGAAGAAATGCTCGGTTATGTCTCACTCTTTGTGACCCCCTCCAACTAGCCCACCAGACTCCTCTGTCCATGGGATTTCTCAGGCAAGAATATTGCAGTGGGTTGCCATTTCTTCCTCCTCCAGGGGATCTTCCCAATCCAGGAAGTGAACCCACATCTCTTCCATCTCCTGCAATGATGGCATTTTTACCACTAAGCTGCCTGGGAAACCCATAGAAGAACAAACTACTGATTTGATAATTTTCTTTTATAATATAGATATGTAGTGCTGTGATTTCATCTTTTAGTGCAGTTTCAGCTGCATCTCAGACTTTTTGATAGGTTGTGTTTTCACTTTTCTTCAGTTCAGAATACTTTTTTTTCATATATTCTTTAACTTATGGATTATTTAAAATTTGGTCTTAGAGTTTACAAATATTTTGGAACTTCCCTAGTATTTTACTGTTACTAATTTAATTCGATTTTGGTATGAGAGCATACTTCATATAATTTGAGACCTTCTATATTGAGACTTCTTTTATGGATCTGAATAAAAACTTTCTTGGAAAATATTCTGGGTGTACTTGAAGTAAATGTGTGATCTGTTGTTGTTGAATGGAGAATTTCATAAATATCAATTAGTTCATGTTGACTGGTAATTTTGTTCATGGTGTTTATATCCTTGAGGAAATTCTTAAGGATGCTGAAGCTGAAACTCCACATTCAAAAAACTAAGATCATGGCATCCAGTCCCATCACTTCATGGCAAATAGATGGGAAACAGTGACAGACTGTATTTGGCGGGGGGGCTCCAAAATCACTGCAGATGGTGACTGCAGCCATGAAATTAAAAGACACTTGCTCCTTGGAAGAAAAGCCATGACCAACCTAGACAGCATATTAAAAAGCAGAGATATTACTTTGCTGACAAAAGTTCACATAGTCAAAGCTATGGTTTTTCCAGTAGTCATGTATGGATGTGAGAGTTGGACTATAAAGAAAGCTGAGTGCCAAAGAATTGATGCTTTTCAACTGTGGTGTTGGAGAAGACTCTTGAGAGTCCCTTGGACTGCAAGGAGATCCAACCAGTCCGTCCTAAACGAAATCAGTCCTGAATATTTGTTGGAAGGACTGATGTTGAAGCTGAAACTCCAATACTTTGGCCACCTGATGCAAAGAACTGACTCATTGATTGGAAAAGACCCTGATGTTGGGAAAGATTGAAGGCAAGAGGAAAGGGGGATGACAGAGGATGAGATGGTTGGATGACATCACTGACTTGATGGACATGATTTTGAGCAAGCTCCAGGAGTTGGTGATGGACAGGGAATCCTAGTGAGAGAAACTAGATTAGTGATTTCCTAGAGCTTGGGAATGGTGCAGAGTGTTTAGAGGAAAGAATTACAAAGAGGCCAGTGGGAAAACACTTGGAGTTGATGTATCAGTTTAACATCTTGATGGTGATGATGGATCCATAGATAGATAAATATTAAACACTAATTGTGAGCCAACTATATTAGTGAGAAAAATCAACACAAGGTATTTCATACTAAATTCAAAGTAGAAAGTGGAGGAAATCTTAATTGTAAGAGTTCCAAGAATTCATCATCTTTGAGACTGGGACAGTTACTGGTGGTATTTTAGAAAGTGTGACTTAAACTGTGTCTTGAAGTTAATGGTTATGTTCATGAAGAGAGTTATGGTTAAAGTGGACCCTGATTTTGGATAGTGATAAACATTAGTAATTTCCTGTAACTTTACACAGAAGGAATGTCTCCATATGGTACAAGCAGAAAACAATTGTATTCTATTTCCCCTTTGCCTGTTCGAACTTTTCCGTGGGGCTCATTTCCTGTTTTCGGTTACATGTAGGGTAGCCCTCATGTCTTGTCTAGTCTTATTTCAGTAATTAAAATGTCTAGACTCCTGTAACTGGCAAAACCTATGTCACTGAGAATCAATGATCTCCTCTCTCCACTTCCCCTTGTACCTGTTCAGGTGTGGGTTCTTTAGTAAAAAAAGAAATAAGCCTTCAGTTTCTGCATTTTTCCAAGTCATTGCTTCTTTCTTTCCAGCCTCTCCCCCCACAACCTGCCAGCTTGCCAACCCACATTTCTGCCCTCTCCAGCGATGCTGGAAGAAGAGAGTTCAGAACAGATCAGATCAGTCACTCAGTTGTGTCCAACTCTTCGCGACCCCATGAATCGCAGCACGCCAGGCCTCCCTGTCCATCACCAACTCCCGGAGTTCACCCAGACTCACGTCCATCGAGTCAGTGATGCCATCCAGCCATCTCATCCTCTGTCGTCCCCTTCTCCTCCTGCCCCCAAAGGCAATACCTAGTACTGTCAAGATCTCGTTTTAACAAGCATTTAACTGTTTACCTTATGGAGTGTTCTCCTGCATTTCTGGTTACTCAGGTAGTGTATCTTTTTGTTTGTCTCTTGCCCTCAGCTCAGGATTCTTCTCTCAGCCTTCTGAAGATACACTCATTTGGTTGGGTAGTATCAAACCTGCAGATGGTCCCTTTTAAATCCATTACTGGCCACCAGCTCTTTCTCGTTTGGCACAACTCTAGGTATAGGACACAGCCCATTTTATTGCAGGGATGTGTGTGATAGCTACCTCACTTCCTTCCACCTCTGTCTCTCCATCCTCCTATATTTCTCAGGCACTTGAGTGCTCTTCCTTCACTCCAGAGCACATATATCAAGGTCTCCAAATGGTTAGATTAATCCCCCTCTTACTGAATTCAGTTAAGAATAGAATACCATCCTTACTTTTCTGACACTTTGAGTGGAAGGCAGGAAAAAAAAAATGCCATAGGAGTTTGACAACTATATCCAAGGAAAAAAGGTTATTTTCTCTTAGCTTCTTCTTTTTTAAAAAATTTTTACTTATTTATTTTTTGGCTAAGGTAAGTGGCATGCGGAATCTTAGGTCTCTGAGCAGGGATCAAACTCATGCCCCCTGCAGTGGAGCGCGACCACCAGGGAAGTCCCTTTCTTGGCTTCTTAAACCTTGAAATGTTTGAGAGTATTTAACTAGGGCTTGTAAAACAGTTTTCATTTTTGTTTTCTTTGCCAGTCTGATGTAGGCAGTATTTCACCTCAGTGTGGAATGTGGAAGCACTTGCTCGTTATTGTTTTCTTCTTGGAATTTGAAATCTCAGCCAGAACTGAAACAGAAAGGTTTCCATTTTGACATTCTATTAGAAGACTATATACTGCCAAGGGTAGGTTGTAATTGAATTCTACTGTCAGAGTCTGTGGTTCTTAGAATATAGGATTGCAAAAGGCATCATTTATAAGCATCTTGAAAGAGGTGTGACTAGAGTTAGGTTATTTAGTTTTTTGTTGGTTTGCATTTATTTTGGACTATGTCAAGATGGTATTAGGATTTGAATAACAAAGCAAAGTTTTGTATAACATTAAAAATGACAAAATATCAGAAAACAATCTTATTAATATAGTCATTTCCCATGGAAGCTATCAGAATAAATACTATTTTGAAAAATAGATATTTCTTATAATATCATAGATTTATTTAGCTTGACATTAAAATTATAATTTACTTCTTGCAACTAATAAGTATGATTGATTCTTTTGGGTATGGGATAATATGACTAAATGCCCAAATAGTTTTTATTATATCATGAATTTATCAGTCAAAGCTTCAGGTTGAAAAATTTATAACAAGTTAAAATAATAAAGTCTTGTGTACCCCAGTGTTCATAACAGCACTATTGGCAATAGCCAAGGTATAGAAACAACCCAAGTGCCCATGAACAGACATTTGGCTTAATACGATATAATATATGTACATATAATGGAATATTATACAGCCATATAAAAGAATGAAATATTGCCATTTGTGGCAACATAGACATAGAGAATACTAGGTGAAATAAGTCATGAAAAAACAAATATGATTATCACTTACATATCAAATATAAAAATAATATAAATAAATTGATATACAAAACAGAAACAAACATGTAGAAAGCAAACTTATGGCTACCGAAGAGAAAGGGATGAGGCTAGGGATAAATTAGTAGTACATGCTTAACAGATATAAACTGCTACGCATAAAAGAGATAAGCAGCGAGGATTTGCTGTGTAGCACAGGGAGCTATATTCATAATTTTTTAATAACTGATAATGGAAAATAATCTGAAAAATATGTATGTGTGTGTATATATATGTGTATAACTGAATCACTGCTGTACACCTAAAACTAATACAATTGTATAAATCAACTATACTTCATGTTTAAAAGGTTGTTGTATCTAAAAAGGAAAAAAATGATAAAATCTTTAAAACTATTTCATAAAATGGAGATATTAATGTGTAAATTTGTTAGGAGATGTGTCAAAGACAAAAATCCAGACAAGTAAGGTAAGTGATTTTATCTAGGCCTAATAGAGAGAGCACCTCAGATCTGAATATTAAAGTTACTGAGCAGAGTGGTTTTCCTCTAAATGTGTTTAGGTGGGAATACACAGTTTATAGGCTTCTCAACAGTTGCATAACACAAAAGAGAAAATACTTTTGGGGGAAGGTATGGGAACACAAATGTCTGAGAATGGTTTATTCTTGAACAGGATGTACTTGGGAAGATCTACTTAATGTTCTTATAGAAGATAGAGGAAAAGATTGCCTGAATCCTTTCTGAAAAGACTGATTTGAACTTGTTACTGGATATGAATCACATCACTGAACCTGTATGTGGGAGCAAAGTCGATGTGTGTGTCAGGCAGTATGGCCTTTTATAGGCAGGATGGCTGATGAGCCAAGAGAAACAATTTCTTTATCTGTATTGTTCGCAAATCATCTGGTAGATTTGCTACCCAATTCTGAAGTCCAGTGAAATATTATAACTGAGTTTCAAAAAAGCAACTTATGTCTACTATAACAAAGTTATGTAATACATATTCTAGCAGATCAGTGATGTTAATCATATCTAATTTAGTCATATGTATTTATGGTAAATGTAATGAAACATTTATTCCATAGTCACCACTAAATAAGGTCAGTTTTAAAACTCTTGAGAAAATAATATATAATATTCTCTGATTAAACACATATTACACAAAGCATGAACAGATCCCACCAAAGTATTTCCCTGTGACACTCCGAGGTGCATGTGATTTTTATAAATACTTTCTTGCATTATATTGAGTTCAAAATCAGTGACATATGTTTAACATTACCTGTTGAAGAAATTCCAAGTTTACTTTCAATAGTTAAAGTAAGCAGATGCTTAGAAACTTCTTATAAACTGTCACTACCTAACTGTCACCTGTCAGTGTTAACATTTTAAAACTAACAGGAATTCACTCACTGGCTGGAGCAATCCCATGAAAACCGTGCCCAGAAAAAGTCTGGGGAAATGAACATAAAAATATCATGCAGATGAAAGAAGATAAAAGGAGATGGACTACTAAAATTTAGAGAGATCTCAACTGACCCTTTTCCTGCTTTGTTTGCTGCCTGTGTAGGATGGCTAGGAGCCATCCTGGGTTCTGAGGAGGGAGAGGGGGTTTCTGCCTGCGATGGTAATCTAGAGAGGTCTCTTTTTCTGAACTGGCCAATACATGTGGCACAGTAAATGTGTATGTTGCCAGTATGCCCAGAGTTGTCGGGATGTAAGAGCCATCAATGTATCTAGATTCTGGAGTATCGTATCAGTCAGCTTTGGCTGCCAGTTTATACAGGATGGTGCAAATGTTCCAGCAGGTGGTTGGTAAGGTGGATTGGCTATCACTTCTGTGGTAGCTCAGCTTGTAAAGAATCCGCCCTCAATGCAGGCGATCCCAGTTTGATTCCTGGGTCAGGAAGATCCCCTGGAGAAGGGATAGGCTACTCATGCCAGAATTCTTGAGCTTCCCTGGTGGCTCAGCTGGTAAAGAATCTGCCTGTAATGTCGGAGACCTGGGTTCTATCCCTGGGTTGGGAAGATCCTCTGAAGAAGGGAACGACTACTCACTCCAGTATTCTTGCTTGGAGAATTCCATGGACAGAGGAGCCTGGCAGGCTACAGTCCATGGAGTCACAAAGAGTCAGACACAACTGAGCAACTTTCACTTTTCAGTTTTGTTGGGGTTGGAGTGATTCTGCCTTTGTAGCTGGGATATTGCTATAGGCAGATTGCTGCTGGAGTGGACTTTTCTAACAGCAGTTTTGGAATTCAACCTTTTCTTGCTCCAACAATTTTCTTCTGGCTAGATATATTGAACCATCTGTCACCCTCCCATCTAGGCAAGAAGTAAGATAACGGATCTCTGGAAGATAACTGAAGTCTTACATAATTCAGACAGTGGGAATCTCTTCTTCCCCAAACTCTCTTCCCATCTTAAACCTGGAGGAATGTGGATGTTATATCCCTAATGGTTGCTCTCTGCCAACCTGTAGAGTCTGAGTGAATCAAAGTGTTGGCTTTACCAGTTACTGGCTAAGCAACTCTTCACCCTTGTGTGCCTTAGTTAACTCACGTAAAGCAAGCAGAGCGATCAAATTTGACGATAAAGATTCTGGAAATGGAATTCCCAGCTCTACTTTCTGGCTTAATCATCATTGGCAAATTATGTAACCCTTCTGTACCTCAGTTTTTTCATCTGGAAAATGGGGATCATAGTAGTAGCTACCTCATGGAGTTGATATGAAAGTTAAATGAGTATAAGTACTTAGAAGCTGGCACATAATAGACATCATGGTGTTTTCCATGATGATGGAAGGTTGGAGAGTTTTTGATATAATAATTAGATGTCAGTGCATTTGTTGGCCAGTGTGATCATGTAAATCTTGCATACAGGTGAAACTTCAGAAAACATAAGTAGATAGAGAAATAGTTAAGTAATGTAACATATATTATAGATAATAGTATTTAAGTGACATTTCAGTATTTCCAATGGGCTGTTTTTTTTTTTTTCTAACTACTCTATGTTCAAAAAATGTATAAATAAATGTATCATTTTAAAAAGTACAAACTTGAAAAAAGAGAGAGGGAGAATTATATAGGGAGAATTAAGAATGAATTTTATAAAGTTAAAACTTATCACAGTAACATTTTAGATTTGAACAGGACTAATGGAGTGGTGAAGTGAGAAGTTTGGTAAATGTTCTCCACAAAAACAACAAATATCAGCAAAACCAAGTATTTCAGAACTCTCAAGATTAACCAAAGGCTTCCAACAATCTGAAGAGGAATGATTCAAGAAAAACTACCAAACTTCAGTAAAAACACTGGAGTCTTTGATGTTTAAGTTGGCCTACTCCCATCTCCCTGTCCACAGAAATGCAATTTAAAACCGCAATAAGATGTCACTTCGTATCGCCTAGAATGCCTGTAATAAATGAGACGGACAGTAACAAATGTTGATGGGAATGTGAAGAAACATGCTGGTGGGAATGAAATTTGTACAGCCACTTTGGACAGTGGTTTGTCAATTTTTCAAAAAGTTAAAGTATCTACACAAGAGAATTGAGCACATTTGTCCCCACAGGGACATTGTTGTTCAGTTGCCCAGTCATGTCCAACTGTTTGTGACCCCATGGACTGCAGCACACCAGGCCTCCCTGTCCCGCACCATCTCCTGAAGTTTGCCCAAGTTCATGTCCATTGCACTGGTGATGCCATCCAGCCATCTCATCCTCTGAGGCCCTCTTCTCCCTCTGCCCTCAATCTTTCCCAGCATCAGGGACTTTTTTTCAGTGAGTCAGCTATTTGCATCAGATGACTAAAATACTGGAGATTCAGCTTCAGCATCAGTATTACAGTCCTTCCAATGAGTATTCTGGGTTGATATCCCTTAAGATTGACTGGTTTGATCTCCTTGCTGTCCAGGGGACTCTCAGGAGTCTTTTCCAGCACTGCAGTTTGAAGACATCAATAATTCGGTTCTCTGCCTTCTTTAAGGTCCTGCTCTCACAGCCGTACATGACCACTGGGAAAACCATACGGACCTTTGTCTTGACTAAAGACCTTTGTCAGCAGAAGGATGTCTCTGTTTTTTAACACACTGTCTAGGTTTACGATAGCTTTCCTGCCAAGAAACAACCATCTGATTTCATGGCTACAGTCACCATCCACAGCGATCTTAGAGCCAAAGAAGAGGAAATCTGTCACTACTCCCTTTCCCCTTCTGTTTGCCATGAGGTAACAGAGCCAGATGCCATTATCTTACTTTTTTTTTCTTTTAATATTTAGTTTTAAGCCAGCTCTTTCACTCTCCTCCTTCACACTCATAAAGAGGCTCTTTAATTTCTCTTTGCTTTCTGCCACTAGAGTGGTGTCATCTGTGTATCTGAGCTTGTTGATGTTTCTCCCGCCTATCTTGATTCTAGCTTGTAACTCATCCAGCCCAGCATTTCTCATGATACGCTCAGCATATAGGTTAACCAAACAGGATGATAGCAAACAGCCCTGTCATAGTCCTTTTTCAATTTGGAACCAATCAGTTTCCATGCAGAGTTCTAACTGTTGCTTCTTGATCCTCATACAAGTTTCTCAGGAGACAGGTAAGTTGATCGGGTATTCCCATGTCTTTAAGAGCTTTCCACACTTTGTTATGATCCACACAGTCAAAGGATTTTAGCATAATCAGTGAAACAGAGGTAGATGTTTTTCTGGAATTCCCTTGCTTTCTCTATGATCCAATGAATGTTGGCAATTTGATCTCTGGTTCCTCTTTCTTTTCTAAACCCAGCTTGGATATCTGGAAGTTCTTAGTTTGCATAATGCTGAAGCCTAGCATACAAGATTTTAAGTATGACCTTACTAGCATGGGAGATGAGTGAAATTGTCTGATGGTTACCACATTCTTTAATACTACCCTTCCTGGGATCTGGGATGGGGATTGGCCTTTTCTAGTCTATGGCCACTGCTACATCTTTCAGCTTTGCTGACATATTGAATGCAACACCTTGATGGCATCATCCTTTAGGGTTTTGAATAGCTCTACTGGAGTTCCATTGCATCCACTAGCTTTATTAACAGCAGTGCTTCAAAAGTCCCACTTGACTTCACTCTCCAGAATGTCTGGCTCTGGGTGACTGACCACACCATCGTAGTAATCCAATTCATTAAGATCTTTTTTTGAGGAGGGAATGGCAAACCACCCCAGTATACTTGCTGTGAGAACTTCCTGAACTGTATAAAAGAACATAGGAACATGCTCACTGTTAAATTACTCATCATGTCCCCAAACTGGAAATCTGGTGTCACTCTTGAGGAAGAAGTTGAATTGGCAACAGGAGGGAGGCTGGGTTAGTGCTTCTATCTGACTTGGGTGTATGATTCAGAGCTGTGGAATCTAACTATGATGCCAGAGCCTGAATCTCTCTTGGGGGCCTTTACTTTTCATAGATATAGTTTTACTCCCTGTGATCTATGGTTTGGCCAGCTTCTCCTTGTTTGAATAGAAGGAGCTGAGAGTCGTTAAAGGGATGGGGTGAAACAGCAGCTGTGTATTGAGTGGTTACCCACCACCCAGTGCTTTGCATTCCCTCAGTTGTTCTTCACAACAGCTGTGCCTAGGACCCCTTTGCTCCCATCTCCCTCTTGCCATAACTTCTGCTCATTTAGATTTGAGCAGAAGGAGGCTCAAATGCCTCCTTCCTTAGGGAATCATCTCTACTTACCCTCTACCACCACATTCAGTTACTCTTTACTGAAATAACTTTATTATATTTATTTCTTCTATGATACTTGCCTCATTTATTCCTTCAGAATAAATTCACGTTAATTATCTCATGTATTTGCTTGGTTATTATCTATCTGTCTAATGTGACATATCCATTCAATGAAATACTATTCAGCAGTAAAAAGAATTGACATTTGCTACAACATGAAGAACTTTAAAATATTATGCTAAATGACAGAAGCCAAGCACGAGAGAGGATATATTGTCTACTTCTATTTGTGTGAAATATCCAGAAAATACCAATTTTTAGAGAAATAAATTAATGGTTGCCTAAAGCTGAGAACAGGAATTAGCCATAAGTAGATAAGAACAATCTCACTGGAGGAATAAAAATGTTCTCAAAATGATCCATGGTGATGATTCCACCAGTCGGTAATATTAATAATCTTTAAAATTTATACTTCAAATGGGTGAATTGTATGATATGTAAAATATAGCTCAGTAAAATTTTTACAAGAATATTTTAGGCCAGCTTTTCCTCTCAGCAATCAGGGCATACTTTGCTGGGTATATACTCTGGGACCAATGGCCTGGAAGTCTGATTGGACAAAGAGCCAGAGTTTCAATTGCTAATAATTTGCAGTGCCTGGTACTGAAAGCAGGGATAGAGAGGAGAGTGTATGAAACAGTTTCTTGGAAAACCTTTGGATGAAAAATCCATATAAAGAAAAAAATGGAATAAAAAATTCTTTAAAAAAGAAATTATTTTTTTAATTTTTATTTTGGATTTTTATTTTATACTGGGACACAGTTGATTAACAATGTTGTGTTAGTTGCAGGTATATAGCAAAGTGATTCAGTTATCCATATACATATATCCTTTTTCAAATTCTCTTTCCATTTAGGTTATTACAAAGTATTGAGCAGAGTTCTTTGTGTTATCAGTAGGTCCTTGTTGGTTATCTATTTTAAATATAGCAGTGTGTGCATGTCAGTCCCAAACTCCCAATCAATCCCTTCCCCCATAGAAAGGGGGTTTTGGACGTGAAGTTAAATTGCTGGACAAGAGAGAGTATGTGAAAGAAGATTTGAGGCCAAATTTAAGAATCAGAACTCAGACACAGTTTTTAATGATAAAGAGATAGCTAAGTGGCCTTGGAGCTGTGTGTAAAACCAAGCTCATAGTCCCTCTCTTCCTAGATTTTCTCTAAGGAAATAAACATGGATGGGTAACCAAGGAAAAAAAACAAAGTAGAACTTCATTGTTATAAATAAGCATCTTTTATCATTGAAGCTGAACTTTAGGAAAATCCAAGTTACAATTGCAATATTTGTTTATTGAATACTACTGACTCCCATACCAATAGTATCGGGAAGGCAGAAGTTCCCTAGTCCTTCTCCTAGAGAAATTACTGAGGTCCTATTATGTGGCCCCATTGTATCTGTTCAGGCATTTGTTCAATAAGGATTTATTAAGCATTTATTGTGTGCTGGGCGCTATGCTAGTTGCTGGGGATACAATGGTGAACAAAACAGATACAATCTCCTTGCCCTCATGGAGCTCACATTCTAGTTGAGGAAGACAGGCAAAAAATAAGTAGACACATAGAATGAGATAACTGCATGTATTTCACCTTTCTCCCTTAACAGGTGGTAGGATGATGGCTCATAACTATTTAAAAATAACAATTATCAAGCCAGTATTACGCTTCAGGTAATCTAAGCTCTTGGGATATACCAGTAAACAAAACAGACCTCAAATGTTGCCTTCGTTGAGCTTGAATTCTGAAAGGGAAAGAAAAGCAATAGCACAGAAGTAAATACATCAGGTATGTCGTATACTAATGGTATTGGAAGACGTAAACGTAGAAGGGCATGTGCACTGCTGTGGGAAATGCGCTGCAATCATAGTTAGGGTGGTCAGGGATACTTCAGAGAGAAAGTGGGGCCGCTTTAGGTGTTGCTGACCAGGGTTCTTGGCCTCCTTAATCAGTAAAAATTGATAAGAGGCCAGATAAGAAATTCAGGCAAGGCTTTACTGGGACTCTTGCTTCAGCAGGAGGGAATGCAAACAAGATTCCCTTGTTCACTCCCAGGTGGTGGGTGTGGGGTGGGGTGAGCTAGTTCCTTATATGGGATGAGTGTAGAGGTGAGTGCAGAAGGAAATGGCAACCCACTCCAATATCCTTGCCTAGAGAATCCTGCGGAAGGAGGAGCCTGGTGGGCTGCCGTCTACGGGTCGCACAGAGTCAGACACAACTGAAGTGACTTAGCATGCGTGCATGCATGTAGGGGTGAGTTCAGGGGTTGCACTAGACGGGCAGCTTAGTTGGTCTTCCCACCTTCTTGGTGATTCTGTGTGCTTGGTGCAGTACCCTGCTTTTGCTGCTAACACCCTGCTTCTGCTGGGTTTTGGGTCTTTTTGTATCTTATTTTTTGTAATTAATCTCAACCGCACATCCATGCAGTTATTTTTAGTTCGCCATTACTTTCTTTGTGTTTTGCTGATGTAGAAGACCTTTTTCCAGGGGCAGGCACTTCAGCAAATGGTCCCAGGTCCCAGCCTGTCTCATAGGAAGGGACACAACCTTAGGTGAGTCATATTTCTATATCTGAGGCAGTCACCACAGTGGCTAACAGCTTAACACTACCCACCAACAGCAGTCTCAGCTACGTTGCCTAGTCCTTTCCTGAAGAGAGATCCAGGCCCATCATATAGTCCAGTGAGTGGACTGGACTATATATAAATATATAGTATTTTCAAACTATGGAATTACAGAATGAATCATTCATCAATTGTTATATATAGGTGTATGTATAGGTGTTTAAGTCCCAATATGGTCAAACCAGATGAGGACGTGATACCATTTTTCTTTTAAATCTATAGATGTATACGTCTATCTACTAAAGAAAAGATCTTAAGCCATTAGGGCTATACTACCTAACATAGGTTTTAAAAAGTGAAACAGTTATCAAAATAAACATAAGTAGAATACTTTAGTGCTAACTTTTTAGGTACAAAATATGTGTGTAAGAATTCAGAAAGTATAATAATAATAATATGGTGGAAAAAATCAAGAAGTGGATAGGTTTTCACCTGGGCATTTGCCATCTTTTTAATTCTTAGACTTAGTAAAAAATAATACTGTTGTTTTGTCTTCTTTTTTTCTCAAGTCCTTTATGATTTAAGCAAAAAGATGACAAAGTCATATGTATAAAGTTCTGTTTATTTCAAGTCTTCAACAGATTCTAGTTCTTTTACATTTAATCACAACCTGATACAAGGTAATTTAATCTAAATTGATAGTTATTTCATAAAGACTTTTCATGAGTGCATATTTTCAGAAATAGTAATAGCTATATTTATTTGAGTAATTTCTGTGTGTCAAGCATTATGTGGAACACTTTAACTATCTTAATTAATCCTATGGCATCCCTACCAAGAATATTCCAGTCTTAATTATCTTCATTAATATATGAGGAATCTGAGAGTTAGAGCCTCTAAATAATCTATCTAAGATTATCAGGTACTAAGCACATTGAAGATCCAGCCCCATCCTTGGGAATAGTTGCAAAAGTCATGAGAGCTTTATTGCAAATAATCCTGTCTGATGGCAACAGGTGAAACATTCCTGATATGAAATTGAGTATCAGAGATAGTAGTTATATATCAATGATATGAGTAGCACTCCTCAGTCTGGTCTCAAGCCCCAACGTCAGCTGCTGCTGCTGCTAAGTCACTTCAGTCGTGTTCGACTCTGTGCGACCCCATAGACGGCAGCCCACCAGGCTCCCCCATCCCTGGGATTCTCCAGGCAAGAACACGAGTGGGTTGCCATTTCCTTCTCCAATGCATGAAAGTGAAAAGTGAAAGTGAAGTCACTCAGTCGTGTCCGACCCTCAGCGACCCCATGGACTGCAGCCTTCTAGGCTCCTCCGTCCATGGGATTTTCCAGGCAAGAGTACTAGAGTGGGTTGCCATTGCCTTCTCCACCAACTTCAGCTCTTCACCTCAAATCTTGAATGGAACAGTCAATCACCATGTGACCATTCACTTTTTAAAAAAATTTTAATTGAAGAATAATTGCTTTATAGAATTTTTTGGTTTTATGTCATACATCAACAAAAATAAGCCATATGTACACCCATGTCCCCTCCTTCCTGGACCTCCCTCCCATTTTTGTGATGAGAAGTTAAAAAGCCAGGAGCTAAAAACCTGAGTAATGACATGAGAGGTGATAGTTATTTGGTAAAAACTAACAAAGATAATTCAGTTGCATAAAATTTCTTAGAAGAAGTATATGAGATGTGCTATGGAATAGGCTGATTCTCTGAAGATACATAGAAAAATCAGTCCAGCACCGGAGGAATGGAATGCAATGTTTAACACAAGCCAATTGCTGAAAATTGTCTTTGCAGAGAAATTCTGTAGTATGCAATTGCTTTAGCTGAAGCACATGGAGTTAATCATGCCATAATCGAGGGTTTTTTTCACTCTCCTTGAAATAATTAGCCACAAGACTGTAAGTGCATTTTTCATGTCAAATGGACAGTGGCTTCAAATAAATTGGAAAGCGGATGTGTAAGAGAGTGAGAAAAGAAGACTGACTTGAGGCATGAAAGACAAAATATCAACATCTCTTGTATAACCACTGAACATGTGTCAGCAAGTGTGAGGTCACTATTCACTGGAAATAGTAAAACTAAAATAGGGAGTTTATTAAGTAAGAGAAGCAGTAAAGTAGAGCTTATCTTGCCTATCAACCAGTAACTTGCAGAATATTGAGGACAGCACAGGGATTTACTTAACTCCGAATTCAAACAATATGAGTGAAGGTATGATAAAACTTCTAGAAAACCTAATGCTAAATATGATGTCTGCAGAAGAAGAACAAAAACCCAATTGCTTCCTTGATCAGATCAAAGTTGATGAGCTGTGTTCTGGTCAGCACAATAGTTGAGATAATGATGGCAGAGGAGGGTATGTTACAAGAACATTTATGTTCTAGAAAGCATAGATCTCTTATTCAAGACAATTAACCAGTAATACTAGGTTAGGTAGTTCTATTTTAGTTCAGAATATCAGTTGTATGACTTCTGCCTGTGGTCATCTGTATCTGAATTTTCAGTAAGGAGTAGTCATTGTATTTTTTGAATCTCAGTTGAGTTTCTGTCAGATTCTAGTTTCATGAATAAAAAAGAGGCACACTTCTGATTTGGTCATGCTAAGACTATTTACTGCCAAAACCTGTACAGTGTATCACCAACCACAAATAATAATAATATCAATTATAATAATTGCAGTGTTCTTGTAAGACAACTTTATATATCAACTCCTGTAACTGTCATAATACACTTTGAAATAGATCCTATTATATTCATTTTACTAATAAGTAAGCAGAGATGCCAGGGGGTTGGATGACTTTACTGCCTCACACAGCTAGTAAGTAGCAGATATCGAAACCCAGTTGTCTCTTCTTTAGGGTCTGTCTCTTAACCACGATATACTGTCCTATAAACTGTGACAGCAGTACTGAAACCACTTGGCTATCATACGTGCCACACTCTCCTTCTTGGATCTAACTAGAGGTTTCTCATTCACTACTGCTGACCATGGAGAATCTCTTTTTGCTTCTAGCATGCCATAACTTGCATGTAGCCTCTGGTGGAACCAAGTTGCTTTTCTTCTATATTATAGAACAAGGTCTTGGGAGGCCTAAATATAAGGTGAATGGAAATTTACCCAACTCAAAAGAACAGCATCCCATATATCATAAATAAGAATGCTCAGAGGGACTGTATCTAAGCTCTGCTTATATAAACTTGGACTAATGATTGAAAAATGTTTTTAAAAAACTCAAAAAAATGTTCTGAGCAGTTTTAAAATGAGTAATTGATGTTTGTGGTGTCCAGGGACAAATTAGTCATTCAGAAATTTAAGAAAGGAAGAAAAGCCCCATGGGTGTTTCTCCAAATCATATTTTTCTTCTTCTTTTCTTTCCTGTTGTCTCTGTTTATTGTAATGATCTGTCTGATTTTTGGATAGTTCCATTCTCTATGTAGCTAAGATCACTTAAGAAGCATGTGCATGTTATTGCATTTCCTGGGTATAGAAGCAGTCCTGAGGTTAGTCAGTGATACTATAAGAAGTTGGAAAGCAGAGAAGGTAGTCCTGCTAACCTAGGACTTCTCTCTCCTTATAGTCTAATAATACTCTGGATACATCCTCCTACATCTTAATTTTGTTTTTACAAGCTTAGCCATCCCATTATCCATGGCAGCAATATGTCATTCCTTGATTGTCTCTCTTTCTAGCCTAACACCTATTAGACTTCTATCTTTAGAATTAAATTATTTTAACCAAAATATTTAAGCTTCTGCCAATTCCAAATATTGATCTGCCCTAGAGAAATTGTCTTTTTAAACTCATCTGGGCTCATTCTCACTTTGACCTCTATCCAGAATCTCCTAATACTACTGTCATTTCAGCCACTATTTGTGTCCCGTTCTCATGGAGACTATTTTTCTGACCCATAACTTCATTGACATCTCTCACCCCTTGCTCTGTCCTTAGGCCATAAGCCCAACCTAGAACAGCTATTATTTCTGAGGGTCTCTGTCTTTATGCTCCTTCACATAGTAGAAACACAAACTCTTATTTTCAGTCAACCATGATACATTATTTGATGCCCGATTCACTAATTTCCTTTTTGAGGGTCTTTTTGTGATGCACATTACTTGGTGTATAGTGGAAACTCAAAATATGTGTTGAAAAGGGGAAGAAAAGAGGTGGGAAGAACATGAAGTCAAACATTCTTGTGTTCCAACTTCAACTTAACCTCTTCTTAGTTGTGTGAATGTGAATGAATAAATTAAGCTATGTGTAACTCATATTCCTCTCTATAATGGGAGACTAATAATATATTTCATGTAAATTAGGAAGAGGTAATAGTTTTTGCCTTTAAAAACACAGTAGAATATAGTTTAAGTATTGGAATAAATAAACTGAATTAAAAAGATGTACATATCATATGTAATTGTATATGATTTATATCATATATAATTGTATGTGTATATGATATATGTAATAACTGGGATAGCAGCTAATATGGAAATTTAATATGTTTCAGATCAATGTCTTTAGTACATTTGTTTTCTTAAATACCAGAAAACTGATACATGATAACTTGCCCAAAGTAATGTATATATTAGCAACATTATTTTTAATCAGTTAGTAGTATTTTACATGAAGTGACAGGAAAGCCAGTATTTACTATTTGTATTTTTTTAATTCTTAATTTTAAACTAATCAATGCAATTTTTATCTGTCATGCATGCATTAATTTCTCTTTTTGTGCAATAAATTATACTACTTTTCTAAGTATAGAAGAAGGAATATTAAAAAAAAAGTTTGAGAAAAGTTTCAGTTACTTTGAACTAATTCTTGATTACAATAACAATGCATGATAGAAGTATGGATGCAATATATTTTACACTGTCATGTTTCAAGGTCTCCCTAAAATGTTATGTAATTTGGCTTATTAGTTGCACTGGTCTATTTCACTTGTCCTCACAGCAAGCAAGGTATTGAAATAGGAAATTATTTGAGCCAAGTAATTTCATTGGAAGTAATTCAGTTCAATAGTAGTTTTTGAGTCTCTCCAGGACAAGTCAAAATACACCTTAACTTACAAATATCCAAAGTCCTGACCTTTTGATTTTTCATAGCTTTTCTTTATTGACATGAGTTATTCTTCCCGCCCTTTTCCAGTTAGTAATTTGGATTCTTTCCTGAGGAGGATTTTTCCATGCACACCACATAAAGCTATCCATCAGCTTCTTCCCATGGTTAGGTTTTTATTCATCTTACTAACACCAGTTTTTGTTGGAAACAAATCAGAAAGTCAGGAAAACTACAAATGGAAAAGATATGACATGTCAACCAGTATAACTTCCTACAAACGAGATTACTACTTATAATTTACTTTGTTTGTTTTATCATACCTGACACCATCACAAGAGCACCGTTATCCTTTAATCATAAAGTGAGAACATTTTTCTTGTTTAATGCTTAGTGTAATACTCAGTTTTATGTTTTCTCCCTTCCCAGAGTTGAAGGAAAAAATGAAGAGAAATATTTTGGCCGCATGATTCTCCTCCCATCCCTGCCCATGCCAAGTCTTTTCCTTTGAGCCCTGAACTGTTAACTCTCAGTGTACTCAGAGCCATTACTAAGCTAAAGGGGATTCTCCCCACCAGGGAAGAAAGCTATTTATCATTTACTGGAGAAGGGATAAAGAAAAAGTATCCAAATCTATTCTCTGGTTAAAAATGGCTAGCACCACGATCCTCTTAATTGCTATCTCCCTCTTCCAAACTTCCTTATCTATGACTCTCAACACTCTTACCCAATTATTCAGGCAACATTCAAGTAGTTCATACCATATGGCAAGCATTTTCCTAAGCATAGGGTTTAAAAAATTGAAATTCTGTAATTCTAACCCTAAAAGTGATGGGAAAAGAGATGGCAAACCACAATTACATACTATATGTAAAGTGATTTAATGGAGGAATGCACAAGAAGTGGTGAAGATATAAAAAGACATTACCTCTGGGATTACAGAAAGAGCTTCAGAGAAGGAATGATTGGTTTTGACTTGAAGAATGACTAGAAGGAATTCATTAGACAAGCTGGCCAAACAAAGGGAACAGAGCATGTAAAAATTGAAAGCTGTGAGTGAATGCAACACTCTTGGCACACAGTTCTGAGTCATAGGATGCCTGGAAGCAAATAGTGGATTTGGAACCAAACGTCATGATGTCTTTGATTTTTATTCAGAAAAATTTGATCCAAGAGTTTGGACGGTTTAAATTATAAGGGGTATGTCAATCAAGTTTGCATTTCTAAAACTTTATCCATCTTATTGGTATGGATCTTCTGCAAAGATCTATTTAAAATGTTTAGATGATGGTAACCATATTCTCTGGTGAAAAGAAAGGCAGGAAAAGCACCATGGAATGGCCATGTAAGGAATTCTGAAAATCCTTGCTTCCATAAAATAATGAAAATTAACTTTTCAAAACTCTAAAAATTGACCAGAAGTCTTACAACAATATTAGGAGCACTTATTTATGAGAAATGGATGATGTGGGAGTGATTTCAACAAGAGGCTATATAAAACATTCCTCATTGTTTCCCCCCTTCAACAACAATTTGGCATCCATCCACAGACAGAAGTAGCCCTGAGGGACCTGGGGATCCAGCACCATACACCAAGGCATCTGAGAAGACCCACCCTAGCAGTGGGTATTAGGTATACAGGCTTTATCTTGGTAGTGGACCCTGTAGTGGTATGTGAACTGGCTGCAGGTACTCTGTACCCCTCTCTGTGTTCTCTCCTAGAGAACACTATGTTAGATAGTTATTCATGGATAGGTGAGCTTTTATGGAAGTCCAGGAGAACTGCTGGCACTTAATTGGAACAGCAACAACAACAAGTTTGAAACCATTCAAGAGGGTGAGAGGAATCATTTGATTTTATCTATATCACCCCATTCCAAGGTGACATTCCAGTGCCAAGAGAGAACATGGCCAGAGATTTTTCCCAAGGAGGAAAGGAAGAACAGTTGAGTGCCCAGTTTTCCCAGCAGGGTGAATGGAATGCTGCCACAGAGGGCCATTTCTCTCTCCATCCAAAGCACCATGTGTGAGCTACAGCAGTTGGAGACAAAAAGAGGCTGGGAGAATGACAGGTAGGACACTCAGAGAGCATTAAAGGGACCTGGGTCCCACCATGAACTTTATGAGGAAGCTACCTGTAAGCCCCTGGGGATGCCTCATCTGTATACATCCTCATGGCTGATGGGCACCCGTGGTTCTGTGTTCCTCACCCACATGTTTGTGGCCCACTCCTTGTGCATACTCCAAATGGTGGCATAAGTGACCTTTGGTAGAGGACTAGTGAGCAGAAAGCTGACCTGAGTCCCCAAGTCAGGGAGAGACCACAATAAGATTAATGGCTGACTTTTCATCAGAAACAATGGAAACCAGAAAGCAATGAGATGATATTTTCAAAATTCTGAAAAAGACTTACCCAAGAATGAAGTATTTTACAAAAACATCCTTGAAAAATCAATTCATTTTCAGACACTAAAACTAAAAGACTATCATTAAGCAGACCTGCTATACAAGAAATATTAAAGGAGGTCCTTCAGGCTAAAATGAAACTAGGTAATAACTTGCTTCAATGTGAAGAAGTAAAAACCCTAATAAAGGTCATTACATAAATTAATACAGATTACAGTATATTTATCTTTTTCATAAATCTTTTGTCTGATACAAAAGATATGTATAAATCAGTAATTAAAAATTATATTTATAGCTTATAGAGATTATAATGTACAAAGATGTGATTTGTAGGATGATAGTATCACAAAGGAGTGGAGAGAGGGTGGAACTGTATTGGAGCAAAACCTTTATATAATACTAAAATAAAGTAGATACTTACTGAGCTAGATTGTTTTAGTTAAGATGTTAATTGTAATCCTAGGGCAGTCAGAGAATACATCAAAAAGTAATGAAACATAAGTTATAAAATAAAGTTGCTCAGTTGTGTCCAACTCTTTGTGACCCTATAGACTATAGAGTCCATGGAATTCTCCAGGCCAGAATACTGGATTGGGTAGCCTTTTTCTTCTCCAGGGAATCTTCAGTTCAGTTCAGTTCAGTTCAGTCGCTCAGTCGTGTCCGACTCTTTGCGACCCCATGAATCGCAGCACGCCAGGCCTCCCTGTCCATCACCAACTCCCGGAGTTCACCCAGACTCACGTCCATCGAGTCAGTGATGCCATCCAGCCATCTCATCCTCTGTCGTCCCTTTCTCCTCCTGCCCCCAATCCCTCCCAGCATCAGAGTCTTTTCCAATGAGTCAACTCTTCGCATGAGGTGGCCAAAGTACTGGAGTTTCAGCTTTAGCATCATTTCTTCCAAAGAAATCCCAGGGCTGATCTCCTTCAGAATGGACTGGCTGGATCTCCTTGCAGTCCAAGGGACTCTCAAGAGTCTTCTCCAACACCACAGTTCAAAAGCATCAATTCTTCGGCGCTCAGCTTTCTTCACTCTCCAACTCTCACATCCATACATGACCACAGGAAAAACCATAGCCTTGACTAGACGAACCTTTGTTGGCAAAGTAATGTCTCTGCTTTTGAATATGCTATCTAGGTTGGTCATAACTTTCCTTCCAAGGATTAAGCGTCTTTTAATTTCATGGCTGCAGTCACCATCTGCAGTGATTTTGGAGCCCAGAAAAATAAAGTCTGACACTGTTTCCACTGTTTGCCCATCTATTTCCCATGAAGTGATGGGACCGGATGCCATGATCTTAGTTTTCTGAAAGTTGAGCTTTAAGCCAACTTTTTCACTCTCCACTTTCACTTTCATGAAGAAGCTTTTTAGTTCCTCTTCACTTTCTGCCATAAGGGTGGTGTCATCTGCATATCTGAGGTTATTGATATTTCTCCCAGCAATCTTGATTCCAGCTTGTGTTTCTTCCAGTCCAGCGTTTCTCATGATGTACTCTGCATATAGTTAAATAAGCAGGGTGATAATATACAGCCTTGACGTACTCTTACCGACCCATAAATTGAACCGGGGTTTCCTGCATTGCAGGTGGATTCTTTACCAACTGAGCTATCAGGGATGCCCTAAAATAGTATGTTATAGTAGAAAATCTCTAACACAGAAGGAAGCATGGAGAAAGAGGAATGACATCAAGAACAGAATGAACAACATAAGATGTATGGAAAACAAGTAGAAAACAGGCAACTGCAAATGCTACTTTGTTCGTAATTGCATTAACTGTACATGGGCTAAGCTTAAATAAAAAAACGGAGATTTGCAGAATGGATTCTTTAAAAAAAAAACCAGCTGTATGCTGACAATAAGATACAGAGACATTAATTCAGAGGCAAAAATAAATTGAACGTACATGATGAAAAGATAAGTACCATTCAAACAGAAACCACAAGAGAGCTTGAATGGTCATACTAAAATCAGACAAAATACACTTTGAGACAAAGTTTGTTACTAAAGACAAGGGGAAATATTTTTTTGTTGACAAAAGAGTTTATTCAATCAAGATGAGAAAACAGTTACAAATTTATATACCCACTTAAGAAAGAAGAACCCCCTCCAAAAATGAAGCACACACAGAATTAAAGGGAAAGACATACATTTCAATGATATATTTGGAGACTTCCATACCCCCCTTTCAATAGTGATTATATTAACTGGGCAGACTATCAAAAAAGAAAAACAGTATAACCCAATTAACATTACCCACATCTGTTGATCACAGTCCAACATAACAGAATACATGTTGTTCTCTAGTGCACATGGGACATTCTCCAGGACAGATAATATGTTAAGCCCTTAAAAAAATTTCCACAAATTTACAAGGATTGAAACAAAATATGTTTTCTGACCACAAATGACAGGTAATTAATAGAATGATGAGTTCAAATCTGATATGATCAAAATATGAAGTCATTTTTTAAGCAGAAAGAAAAATTATGAACATTTGCTTTTAAGGAAAATTAATTTAAAAGTTTAATATTCAGTAGAAAAAACTATATAATCATATTCATAATGATAACTGGTAATGTACATAATCATATTAGATTGACCAAATTCAAGAATGATTCTAAGCACCTCATATTCATGAATATATTTTATCTTTCAGAAAACCTATGATAGAAGAGATAATATTATTATATTTCCATTTTAAAGCTAAGGAAATTAGGATAATGAGTAATTAAAACTTGTACAACATCACACATACCATAATTTATCAATTTATCAATACACATCAGGGTTGCTTCCATTTAAGAGCTATTAAGAATAGAGTTGTTATTAACATATGTATACGCTTGTATTTGGAACTCTGTGCTCATAATTCAATTCCTCTGAAACTCATACATTAAAATGAGATTAAGTGTGAAAAAGATTTATTGGCAAAAGTGATTATGAAAGATAAAGGGGAGAATCAGAGAAGATGGAATAGATTTCAGACCACAATTCAGATCTGATAGGAGAGGAAGGAAGGATGATTGCTAAGGAATTGTATCAAGCTACATGCTATTCTAACAAAGCTTTGGCCGAGTTAATGTAGGCCAAATTTGTTAACGTCATAAATCATATTAGTGAAGTTTCTTTGTAGTCTTTATTTTCTGATATTTTCTAATCATGAAAGGCATTACATTTTATCAGTTGAATTTTTGTGTCAACTAAAATAATCATAGTCATTTTTCTTTATTTTGTCTTCCCTGGTTGCTCAGCTGGTAAAGAATCTGCCTGCAGTGCAGGAGACCCTGGTTTGATTCCTGGGTTGGGAAGATCCCCTGAAGAAGAGATATGGTACCCACTCAGGTATTCTTGGGCTTCCCTTGTGTCTCAGCTGTTAAAGAACCCACCTGCAATGTGGGAGACCTGGGTTCAATCCCTGGGTTGTGAAGATCCCCTGGAGAAGGGAAAGGTTACCCAGTCCAGGATACAGTCCATGGAGTCACAAAAAATCAGACATGACTGAGTGACTTTCACTTTCACTATTAACATAGTGAATTACATTGATTTTCAAATGTTGAACCAGCCTTGTTTTCCTAAGATCATGATCCATTTTCTGATTTTCCTGGAGTATGAAAATCACTTTAAAATCTTGCCAGGTGACTCTTAATCACATTGAAGTTTTAGAACAAATGAGACCCATTTGTATACCTTCCATTTTCCTTTTCTATGGCTATAAGGTATACCGAGATAAAGTTATGAGTTCACATCAAAACGTCTAATTCATATGTAACAGAACAGTTTATCCAGCTTTCTCAATTGTGATATTTATAAATCCTTTCACATGCAGTGCATAATATACCCATTATCATTTATTTCTTTATTTACTTAAACATCTTCCCTGAACGTGAACAGTTTTTCATCCCTCTTGCTGTCACATCATGCTTGTGGCTACCTCATCACCCCATTGAGCTGTGACTCCCAAGGCATTGTCTACCCTCCTCCACACCAATGCTCTGTTTAGCTTTCTTGGGCTTCAACACCTTACGCTAGACACCTGCTCCGTATGGACATGATTCTCACCTTGCTCAGGCTCTGACTCAGGGCCACCTACCTTCTTGGGTAGAAACCCTTGTGAGCCCACTTGGGCTCCAGCAACTTTTGCAGGGCTGTGCTTCTACATGCATATCCTCCTCACCTTGCTTGGATTCTAACTGCCCACTCTCTTGGACATACTCTTTGTCCTTCTTAGGCTCTGCTGTCTCACACTAGGCTGTCTCTCTTCAAGAATACACTACTCACTCTGCTCTTTCTCTCCCTGCATTGGAACTCTGCTGTATGTATTCTTTCCTCATCCCACTCAGGCCCTGATACTGTAGATGGAGCAACCCTTCTAGTGGGATGCCCTCTCACCCTCATTAGGCTCTGATATCTCATGCCAGGCCAATCCGCATGTACATACCCTTGTTAACCCAGTAGAACTTAGACAGTCTTTCCAAGGTATTCCCGCCACATGGGCACTCTCCTCACCCCATCTAGATTTTCTGACACCCCTCTCTGAGCCTCATGTTTCACATTGTAATGCTGACATAGTCAGTTACCTTGATCTGCCTAGTCTAAAGCTTTCAAGACTAAATTATTTATTAAGATAAGTAAAGGGTAGAGAAGGCAAAGGAAGGAAAAGTGGAAGAGACAAAGAGGAAAATGAAACACTTAATGTAAAATTTTAGAACTAGAAGGAGGAATCAAAGTTGCTCTTTCTATGCTAGATGGAGTCCTGCCTTATAAATAGTCCTGCCTGAAAATAGTGTCACTGGATATACTGTCTGTGAACAGAGCTATCAATGTTAATTAACGGGGCCTTGGAAGATGCTAATTTTTTAAAAAAAGTATTGACATAAAATTCGCTTAAGATGAAATTCACCAATTTAAAATGTACAGGTCAGTATTGTTCAGTATTCACAAACCTCTGCAGTCATCCCTATCATCTAAGCTTTAGAACATTTTCATTACTCCGGAGAAACTCTGTACCTGTTAAGCTGTCAGTCCCCTTACCCCTCTACCCTCTGACATAGGCAACCACTAACTTCCTTTATTTTCCTAGAGACTTGTCTTTTCTGAATGTTTCATATAAACAGATCTGTATAAAATGTGTTTTGTGACTAGCTTCTTTTGTTTAGCTTAATGTTTGTTTTCAAGGCTTATACATGTCATCACATGTATCAATACTACTTTTTATGGTCAAACAATATTTCACTGAAAGTTATGACCAACCTAGAGAGCATATTGAAAAGCAGAGACATTACTTTGGCAACAAAGGTCCGTCTAGTCAAGGCTATGGTTTTTCCTGTGGTCATGTATGGATGTGAGAGTTGGACTGTGAAGAAAGCTGAGTGCCAAAGAATTGATGCTTTTGAACTGTGGTGTTGGAGAAGACTCTTGAGAGTCCCTTGGATTGCAAGAAGATCCAACCAGTCCACTCTAAAGGAGATCAGTCCTGGGTGTTCTTTGGAAGGAATGATGCTAAAGCTGAAACTCCAGTACTTTGGCCATCTCATGCAAAGAGTTGACTCATTGGAAAAGACTCTGATGCTGGGAGAGATTGGGGGCAGGAGGAGAAGGGGATGACAGAGGATGAGATGGCTGGATGGCATCACTGACTCGATGGACGTGAGTCTGAGTGAACTCTGGGAGTTGGTAATGGACAGGGAGGCCTGGCGTGCTGCGATTCATGGGGTCGCAAAGAGTCGGACACGACTGAGTGACTGAACTGAACTGACTGAATATTTCATTGTAGAAATATGCCACATTTTGTTTATCTGTTTATCAATTAATGGACATCTGTACTGTTACGAATAGTGCTTCTATGGAATTCTTGTGCAGAGATTTGCATATACATGTTTTTCGTAACTTGTATTAGTCTGCTCAGGCTGCTATAACAGAATACCACAGACCAAGTGGGTTAACCAACAGCAGTTTATTTTCTCACAGTTCTGGAGGCTGGAATTTTAAGATCAAAGTGCTGGAAAGGTTGATTTCTCATGAAATCTCTGTTCTCACTTGCTGATGACTATCTTCTTGCTTTATCTACACATGGACTGCTTTCTGTGCATGTATATTCCTGGTGTCTCTTCTGCTTCTTTTAAGACAGCAAGTTATTTAGATGAGGGCTTCATTCCTATGACCTCATTTAGCTTTAATTACTTCATTAAAGGCCTTACCTTCAAATTGAGACCTGTTGATGACTGGGGCTTCAACATATGGAATGGGATGGAGGACACAACTTGGTCCATAGCTTTCTATACTCTTGCCCCCTCCAAGTTCATATTCTTCTTGTATGCAGAATACATTCACCTCATCCTAGCAGCCTCCAAAGCATCAACTCCAAGTCCAAAGTTTTATCTAAGTATCATCTAAGTCAAGTGTAAGTGAAGCTCAAGGTATGCCTCATCCTGAGGCAAAATTCCTCTCAAGGTAGGAAGCTGTAAAACTAGAAAAGTTGCGTGTTCTTAGAATTACAGTGATAGGACAGGCGTAGCATAAATATTCCCACTCCAATGGGAAACTGGGAGAAACTATAAAAAATGGATAAGAGGTCCCTTGCAAGTCTAAAAATCCTGCTAGGCAAATTCCATTAGATCTTAGGATTTCAGAATAATCCTCTTTGACCAGATGCTCTGTCCTTTGGCTCCACCACAGAGGTGACCTGTGGTCACAGGCCTGCGGGAATGGGGCCTCGCTATCAGGGCACACGAGGCAGCAGTCCCATCCCGTTGGCTCTGACTGGTAGCCCTACCCTCTCAGGCATGGCCTATGGCCTTGCCCTTGTGGCCCCAGGCAGGAACACGAATCAGTCCTTAAAAGGTATATACCTAGGAGAGGAATTACTGGATCATATGGTAACTCTGTGTTTAACTTTTTGGGAAATCGCTAGACCCTTTTTCCAAAGTGGTAGAACTATTATATATCCTCAGCACTGAATGAGGATTCTAATTTCTCCCCATCTTCTGCAATCCTTGTTACTGTCTGAAGCTTGTCATTTTAAAGGAGCTCTTGAGCACAGTCACTGCTATCATAGTTTTAACCACAAGCCTCCCTAACATTCTTTCCTCTGCCCTTTGCTGACTTGTTTTCCTTTCTCTATCATTCTTTCTCATCAAGCTTATGCTGGCAGACTCCCTGAAAGCAAAACATGAAAGGGACCTTATGAAGCTATTTAAGGTTTTTATTTATTTATTTATTTAAACTTTGTTTTTGGTAGTATGACATTTGCCATCACTTAGTTACTATGGTTTTGCAAGGCAAGCTCTCTGAAGCTGGTTAGTTTTGCTGACTCTCCAGTACAGTTTCCATCCAGACAGTTTCTGATTGCCTAGAATTTAGCTAATTGAGCTTCAGGCAAGGACTGTCTAATGTCAGACCACGTAGGTACACCTTAGAGAAAAGTACATTTTAAAAAATCAGTATAACTAATTGATACAATAGCATAAATTAGGTAATTGCTCAGTAATTTGTGCTGTTTACCTAGCAAATTAGCCCATAGTTTTAAAACAAATTTATGCCCTTGTAATAACCTTTTCACAGGCACCAATGTGGGACACGTCTAAATACCAAGGGAAAAATAAATGAGGTAGAATAAATATTTTTTTATTCAGTTAACTGTGAATTTTCTTAATAGCCCAAGTAAAACTGGTGCTTCTGGTGTCCAGCTGTGTAGTCCTTGTCTGTGATTTTTTTAATGGTGTTGTTTTGGTTCACAGTGGTCACATAAGCCTGGGATATCCTTTTTTAACTTTCAGTTGAAGATTATCAATATCAGACTGGAATTACATCATGAAGGATTATTGACTGATTCACTAGAACTGGTGCTGTAATACTTCTTCAACGCATACAGTGCATTTACTGTGAAATCAGAGCTTCGGGGATTTTCTGAATACAGATTTTTCTATGGTAACAGAGAATATCTTGTCATTTTATAATTTTTTAGACTAAAGTAAGACCCAAGTGAAGAGAAAGTCAGCGGATGCTCACAATAGGAGGAACAAATTCCAGGCCACAACTAAAGACATTATAAATGCCTAAAATTACTCTCTTTATCTCTAAGGCAGGTGTTTCAAAACTGGATGGGTCCCAAATATTTTTATTTTATTTTTGGTTATTGTTTTTCTAGAAGTTGAAAAGGATGTTAAAGATAAGGCAGGTGTTAAGATAAAATTCCTCACTAGGAATGACTCATCAACAGCCAATCAGGGGTTCTGTATCTGAACATGACCAGGGGGTTGGCCTGGTCATGGCTATGAAAACTCCCTTCAGTCCAGGAGAAAACAATATTTTTAAACAAAAGTTTGAAATAATTCCCACTTAAGGAAGGAGAAATCTCCATAGCCACTTGATAACACCATTTAGATAACAAAGAAATGTTACTGTTACTTTGTCACTATAAAGTTAGCAGCTCTGATTTCAACCTTGCCTTTTACATTAATGTGTATTATATCTTTAATATTTAAAATTTTATAGGATGATAAATCTCTTACTACATCTAAATTGAGCTTATAAAAATGAATTATTAAAATATGTTAATAAATGATCATTAGCAAAAAGAAACAACCATAGAAAGTTTAAGGTGTTCAAGGCCAATGTCTTCCAGAGATACACCAAGTATTTTTTTCTAGGAAGAAAATGGATTAACAAATAGTACCAAGAAAGAAGTTTATTGGCCCCTTTTGTCATTTACCTCCTTTGGGAATTACGGCAAGGAACAGTTGCCCTTGTTAACCTGTGAACATTTTTCACTCCCATAGGTCACTGACTCTGGCTCAGGGGTCCAATTTTCCTTTCATTCATTAACTACATTGGGAAGCAAAGTTCCTAACCCTTTCCAGTCTAAATGTGGAACAATCACATCCCCTCACAATCAACTGCCAGTGTGCTGGAACCTTTACGTTTCACTGTGCTCTTGCAGTGACGCAAGTTTTTAACAATTGAAGGATATTAACTCAAAAACTTGTTTTCTAATTGGAGGAGCTCAAGGGATTTCAAATAAATGAGCTTGTATAAACTGGAAGCTTGTACATGTGCCTTTCCAATTATTTTTGTTCAAATTGGGGGAGAGGGCACTGCTAATCTCAGAAAGCAGATTTAAGAAATTATTTTAGCTATGAAACCAACTCAGGATAACAAAACTGAGCAGCTGTGAATTGTTTGGATAGCTGAGAAGACATAACTTTTTCTTTTATCTTAGTAAAGACATCATATATTCAAAATAACATAACTTAATTATTTAAATTTGTACATTTTTGTTGATCCTCTAGATTATTTCCTATTATTAGACCCATTGGAAAGAAGAAAAACAAGTGCCTGTTTAGTTGAATTTTAGACTTTTACCAGACCTTTTTCACCTTCCTCTCACTTGCATAACTTAATTGTGAATTTAGAAACCACACAGTATCCATTTGTAACAATTATTGTCTTTGTTAATAAAAGAGACGCTAAGAAATCTATATTGTTGGCAGTGTGAGGGACTGTGTTCCCACGCTGTTTGAATTAAATACATTCCTTTCTGGAGATTGATGGGAATGCATTTAACAGAGCTTTCTAGGAAACTTCAAACTGTATGCTAGCACGGTGAGTTAAAGAAATTTGGTTTGGAAGTATGATGGGGAAATCCTCTGTGTTCTCTGTCATTTCCTACTCCCCGCTAGACAAGTGAGTAAGAGAGAGAGAATGGGACATGGGGTGGGATGGTGATTCTAATGGTTAATTAAGCTTTTATTCAGATAATATTAGATATTTCTTGAACAAGATTTAAGCACGTAAAATCTGTACTTGATCTTCACAAGGGAAGATATTCTTTAATAAAATATTTGATCATTCAGGAATAACTTACGTAAAATGGTGTATTAATATATGAATATATTACAAAATTCAACATTAAGAACTTTCCAATTTTCACACACACACACACAAACACTCACACACATACACCATATCTCCTAAGGGAAAAGTGTCTTACCCTTAAATAAGACTTTTTTCAGTCAGCTCCTGGAATTGAGGCAGTTACTGGGTCAGTTGATAAAGAATGCACATTGGGGTGTAAAATTGAAATAATTAATTATTCATTTAGCTTTTTAAAGGTTTTTTAAATTACAGAAGTAATTCATAAAGACATATCTCTTATAAAGGATTCACACTATACACAAGACATGTGGGCAACCAGTTCTGAAAAATAGATTACCAGTAGTAGAATTTTTAGAAAAGAGGATATCTGTTTTTCACTCCCTTATTTTTTCTCCATTTATTTTGTAATATACTACAGATTACCAATTTACAGTTTCACAAAGTATATGTGAGAGTGCCTGTTTTTTATAACTATATTAAGATTCAATATTATCCATTACATTGTTTTCAGTATTATGGACAAAAATATTTTTATTGCTTTTTTGATTTACTTTTCTCTAAGTGAATTTGAGCTTCTTTCAATTTATTATTGATTATATATTACTTTTAATTTCTTTTTTTTTGTATACTTGTGTTCTTTAGATTGTATTTTTCCATTTACTTTTATCAGAGCTCATTACACAGTCTCAACTTGAGATAGTTGCATTAAATGGTTTATTTGTTCAACATATATTTACTAAGAGCATTTACTATAACTTGTCAGTCACTGTTTTATGTCTTAGGAAAGCAGTAATAAACAAGACAATCCAGTAAGGGAAGACAGATTTAAGAATAAACAAACAAATGGATACCTAAGATAATTACTGTGAAGAAAGCAGATTATAAAAGAAAATTATACCAGAAACTCTCATTGCTAGTGGCAACAGAAAATGGGACACCTACTTTTAAGATAGTTTGGCAGGTTTTTACAAAACTAAACATACTCTTACCAATGTGATTCCACAATAATGATCTTTGATATATACAAAAATTAACTGAAAATGCATGTCCACACAAAAGGATGGAGGTTTATAGCAACTTTATTCATAATTGCCAGAACTTAGAAGCAATCAAGATGTCCTTAATTGGTGAATGGATACATAAACTATGATACGTTCAGAAAGTGGAATATTATTCAGTGCAAAAAAGAAATGAATTATCAAGCCATGGGAAGACATGGAGGAAATTTCAATTTATATTATTAATGAAAGAAGCTGAAAAGCGTACATCCTGTATCATTACAACTATATGACATAATAGAAAAGGCAAAACTATAGTGTGGGTAAAAAGACCACTGGTTGTCAGGAGCTGTGTGGGGGTGGGGAGGAGGGATGGGGATGACTAGGGAGGACACAGCCTATTTGGGGGCTACTGGAACTATTCTGTCTGGTACCATAATGGTGGAAACATGTCATTACACATTTGTCAAAACCTATATAGTGTACAACATCAAGGATAAACCATAATGTAAAGTCTGGACTGTGGGAGATAGTGACATCATCTTAAGTTTTACCACTGTGATGACTGTGCCACCACTCAGGTGTGGGGTGTTGATAGTAAGAAAGGCTGTGCCTGTGTAGGGACAGGGTGTATGGAAACTCTATACTTAGAGCTCAGTTTTGCCGTGAACCAAAAACTACTCTAAAATAATAGTCTATTATAACAAATTATAATAGGTTATATATTTATATAGATATTATATATAATATATATTATAAATTTATATTACAAAATATTACATTTATATACATTTATATAATATATATAAATTATATACAAATTATAACAGGTTCTATATTTCTTCTATTTTATTTGTAATTTTGCATTATTATATACACTAAATACTATGAGGTAAGAGTACCCGGGTGGCTCAGACGGTAAAGAGTCTGATCCTGCAACGCGGGATCCCTGGGTTAGGAAGATCTCCTGGAGAAGGAAATGACAACTCACTCCGTATTCTTGCCTGGAAAATCCCACGGATGGAAGAGCCTGGAAAGCTACAATCCGTGGAGTCACAAAGAGTCAGACACGACTGAGCGATTTCACTTTCACTTTTTCACCTTCAAGTTCTAACTTAAATTTGTTAGATGGATGAGTTTCCATATGTTTAGTTTCATAATGATTTGGAGAGCTTTTGAATTCTCACGTTCACATGGGTCAGTATATGGACTCTGTACTATCCCATTACTTATATGTCCATACTTATGACAATGCCAAGTAGTTTTCATTATTTTGACTTTATATTTCAACATCAGGATGCATATGGTATAGGTCAAGGATGTGGACTCTAGAACGAAACCTGCTGCTGCTAAGTCGCTTCAGTCGTGTCCGACTCTGTGCGACCCCATAGACGGCAGCCCACCAGGCTCCCCCATCCCTGGGATTCTCCAGGCAAGAACACTGGAGTGGGTGACCATTTCGTTCTCCAATGCATGAAAGTGAAAAGTGAAAGTGAAGTTGCTCAGTCGGGTCCAACTCTTAGCGACCCCATGGACTGCAGCCCATAAGACTCCTCCGCCCATGGGATTTTCCAGGCAAGAGTACTGGAGTGGGGTGCCATTGCCTTCTCCGCAAATGAGACCACACAGTTACTAATGGTATATATAATTTAGGCAATATGTTTAGTCATCTAGTGTCTAAAACAACTCATCTGTCAAATTAAGATATATTAGGAGTTTTAATTATGTGTAATAATATATATGTAAAGCTTTTAGACGAATGCCTCACATAGAAGTGGCATTTATTACAGTGTTTACTGATTCTGCGATTGTAGCTGTCATGTGATAGCACAAGGACTCCTCTTTATTGTTCTTAGTTTTCAATAAACGTTTGTTCTTTTAATTGAAGTTAATTTTTAATTTGAAGTTAAGTTTTAATTTGATGTTCTGTATTCTGTATGATTTTGGAAAAAAACATTTGTTGATCATAAAAAAGATAAAATTTGCTGTCTTGATTTCTTTTGTAACAGGTTGCAATTGAATATGTATATGTTAACTTGTATTGAATGAGTGTTTTTAATTTATGTTGAATGAGTGTTGTCACTGTATTATATCTTTCCCTACAGAAATAGTGAATTTCTTCACTATTATTCAGCTATTTACACCCATTGGTAAATTTTTCTCCATATAGTGATGACCCTTTTTGTGCTTATTCTAAGACTGTTATTATTTTGTTATTGTTTATGGAAGCCACTCTCCTCCTCTCATTCTCTCTCCTTAGTTTTTAACTTTTAATTTTTGGTCTAAAGGAAAATAAATAATTGATATTGATATTATGTAAGTTCACCTTTTCAGCTTCCTTATTAATTCTATTGATTTTTCAGTTGATTCTATGTATCCCTATTTTTTCGGGGTTACAACTGGTATTTTGAACTGCGGTACTGGAGAAGACTCTCGAGAGTCTCTTGAACTGCAAGGAGATCTAACCTGTCCATCCTAAAGGAAATCAGTCCTGAATATTCATTGGAAGGACTGATGCTGAAGCTGAAACTCCAGTACTTTGGCCACCTGATGCGAAGAACTGACTCATTGGAAAAGGCCCTCATGCTGGGAAGGATTGAAGGCAGGAGGAGAAGGGGATGACAGAGGATGAGGTGGTTGGATGGCATCACCAACTCGATGGACGTGAGTTTGAGTAAACTCCGGGTGTTGGTGATGGACAGGGAGACCTTGCGTGCTGCAGTCCATGGGGTTTCAAAGAGTCGGACATGACTGAGCAACTGAACTGAACTGAAAAGTTATTTTGAGGTCTTAATTCTTAGTACCTTATAATGTGACCATATTTGAAAATAGAACCCTTACAGATGTTATTAAGCTAAGATGAGGGTGCTGGCAAGGGTTGAAACCAGTATGATTTGTGTCCTTACAAGAAAAGCAAAATACCAGGTGAAGGCTGGGGATTCTGTGTGACTACAGAGGATAAGATGAGAGTGATGTAGAGAAGGAAAATAAGGATAGAAAGTCACCACCAGAAACTAGGAAGAGATAAGAAAGCCTGAGAAGCATGTCCCTGCCAACACATTGATTTTTCACTTGTAGTCTACAGAATTGTGGGAGAATCAGTTCTTATTATGATACATGTTTCTCTAGTTTGTGGTACTTCTTTATAACAGCTTTAGAACACAGATACACTTATGAAGACATATGACATGCAAATAGAGTTTTAACCTTTTCTATTTATACATCAGTTCTTTTTTATTGTGTGATTACATTGCTTGAGATCTCCCCACAGTGCTAAAGAGGAGTGGAGTTAATGGACAATAATCTTATTCTTGAATTCAATGAGATTCTTGTTATTAATTTGCTAATAGTATGTTGCTTTCTGGAACTTTTATTAGATAACATTTATCAAGTAAAAAAGTTTCCTTCTATTGCAGTCTGGCTCACAAATTCCATTAATTGATTTTGGAAATTTGGGGGAAACCACTTATTAAAATGAAAATCATATATTTTTTCCTTCAATATTTTTCTGCAGTGACTTGATTTATAATACTCCCTCATGCAGAAACATTTTTATGTTCTTGAAAGAGTTATTTATAATGCATTGTTATTTTATTATATTACTTGATTGAATTTATTAACATTTTATATAGGATTTTTCATAGAAGTTTATAAATACAGTTGACTAATAGTTAAGTTTCTCTTTTAGTGTTCTTTTGGCTGATTTGTTTCAGGATTATGCTAGTTTCGTAAAATGAATTGGGAAGTTTTATATCTAGATGTTTATATCTTTCCTTTTCTCCTTTGCTTTTCGCTTCTCTTCTTTTCACAGCTATTTGTAAGGCCTCCCCAGACAGCCATTTTGCTTTTTTGCATTTCTTTTCTATAGGAATGGTCTTGATCCCTGTCTCCTGTACAATGTCACGAACCTCATTCCATAGTTCATCAGGCACTCTATCTATCAGATCTAAGCCCTTAAATCTATTTCTCACTTCCACTGTATAATCATAAGGGATTTGATTTAGGTCATACTTGAATGGTCTAGTGGTTTTCCCTACTTTCTTCAATTTAAGTCTGAATTTGGCAATAAGGAGTTCATGGTCTGAGCCACAGTCAGCTCCTGGTCTTGTTTTTGCTGACTGTATAGAGCTTCTACATCTTCGGCTGCAAAGAATATAATCAATCTGATTTCAGTGTTGACCATCTGGTGATGTCCATGTATAGAGTCTTCTCTTGTGTTGTTGGAAGAGGGTGTTATGACCAGTGCATTTTCTTGGCAAAACTCTATTAGTCTTTGCCCTGCTTCATTCCGTATTCCAAGGCCAAATTTGCCTGTTACTCCAGTGTTTCTTGACTTCCTACTTTTGCACTCCAGTCCCCTATAATGAAAAGGACATCTTTTTTTGGGTGTTAGTTCTAAAAGGTCTTGTAGGTCTTCATAGAACCGTTCAACTTGAGCTTCTTCAGCATTACTGGTTGGGGCATAGACTTGGATTACTGTGATACTGAATGGTTTGCCTTGGAAACGAACAGAGATCATTCTGTCATTTTTGAGATTGCATCCAAGTACTGCAGAGTTCCAAAGAATACCAAGAGATAAGAAAGCCTTCTTCAGTCATCAATGCAAAGAAATAGAGGAAAACAACAGAATGGGAAAGACTAGGGATCTCTTCAAGAAAATCAGAGATACCAAAGGAATATTTCATGCAAAGATGAGCTCGATAAAGGACAGAAATGGTATGGACCTAACAGAAGCAGAAGATATTAAGAAGAGATGATAAGAATACACAGAAGAACTGTACAAAAAAGATCTTCACCACCCAGATAATCACGATGGTGTGATCACTGACCTAGAACCAGACATCTTGGAATGTGGACTCAAGTGGGCCTTAGAAAGCATCACTATGAACAAAGCTAGTGGAGGTGATGGAATTCCAGTTGAGCTATTCCAAATCCTGAAAGATGACTCTGTGAAAGTGCAGCACTCAATATGCCAGCAAATTTGGAAAACTCAGCAGTGGCCACAGGACTGGAAAAGGTCAGTTTTCATTCCAATCCCAGCAATGCCAAAGAATGCTCAAACTACCACACAATTGCACTCATCTCGCACGCTAGTAAAGTAATGCTCAAAATTCTCCAAGCCAGGCTTCAGCAATATGTGAACCGTGAACTTCCTGATGTTCAAGCTGGTTTTCGAAAAGGCAGAGGAACCAGAGATCAAATTGCCAACATCTGCTGGATCATGGAAAAAGCAAGAGAGTTCCAGAAAACCATCTATTTCTGTTTTATTGACTATGCCAAAGCCTTTGACTGTGTGGATCACGATAAACTGTGGTAAATTCTGAAAGAGATGGGGATACCAGACTACCTGACCTGCCTCTTGAGAAATCTGTTTGCAGGTCAGGAAGCAACAGTTAGAACTGGACATGGAACAACAGACTGGTTCCAAATAGGAAAAGGAGTACGTCAAGGCTGTATATTGTCACCCTGCTTATTTAACTTATATGCAGAGTACATCATGAGAAACGCTGGACTGGAAGAAACACAAACTGGAATCAAGATTGCCGGGAGAAATATCAATAACCTCAGATATGCTGATGACACCACCCTTATGACAGAAAGTTAAGGGGAACTCAAAAGCCTCTTGATTAAATTGAAAGTGGAGAGTGAAAAAGTTGGCTTAAAGCTCAACATTCAAAAAACGAAGATCATGGCATCCGGTCCCATCACTTCATGGGAAATAGATGGGCAAACAGTGGAAACAGTGTCAGACTTTATTTTTTTGGGCTCCAAAATCACTACAGATGGTGACTGCAGCCATGAAATTAAAAGATGCTTACTCCTTGGAAGGAAAGTTATGACCAACCTAGATAGCATATTCAAAAGCAGAGACATTACTTTGCCAACAAAGGTGCGTCTAGTCAAGGCTATGGTTTTTCCTGTGGTCATGTATGGATGTGAGAGTTGGACTGTGAAGAAGGCTGAGCGCTGAAGAATTGATGCTTTTGAACTGTGGTGTTGGAGAAGACTCTTGAGAGTCCCTTGGACTGCAAGGAGATCCAACCAGTCCATTCTGAAGGAGATCAGCCCTGGGATTTCTTTGGAAGGAAGGATGCTCAAGCTGAAACTCCAGTACTTTGGCCACCTCATGCGAAGAGTTGACTCATTGGAAAAGACTCTGATGCTGGGAGGGATTGGGGGCAGGAGGAAAAGGGGACGACAGAGGATGAGATGGCTGGATGGCATCACTGACTCGATGGATGTGAGTCTGAGTGAACTCTGGGAGTTGGTGATGGACCGGGAGGCCTGGCGTGCTGCGATTCATGGGATCACAAAGAGTCAGACACAACTGAGCGACTGATCTGATCTGATCTGATCTGATATCTATTTCCAACTTTATTTCTTATTCCTGAAAACATTTAGTGGTGTTTTTGCCTTTTTTCATTTTCTTTTAGTTTTCCATTTTATATCTATTTAATGTAGTCTTTAAATGACAGTGTTCAACATTTTGATCATGACTACTCTTTCTTTAATTAAAAAATTATTAGAATATAGTTGATTTACAACGTTGTGTTAGTTTCTGTCGTATAGCAAAGTCTATCTTAAAAATTGTGCCCATCTATTTATTCCTTTTTTAAACTGTTTTATACAGTTTTTTCCTACTTTCTTCAGATGAAGCTTGGATAACTTCATTTTTACATTTTTTTTTTTTTAGTAATCAATTTATGGATAAATGTTTTCTTTTGAGCTTGACTTTGGTCACCTCCCAAAGATTTTGATATTAAGCATTCTTATCTTTATTTCTAAAGAGATTCTTATTTTCATCTTGATTTCTTTATTATCCCAAGAGATGAAATCAGTCAGTTCAGTTCAGTTCCTCAGTTGTGTCTGTATGTAGACATACTGATTGTGATTATTAGATAACATGTATCAAGTTAAGAAAATTTCTTTCTATCTCCATCTAACTAGCAAATTCCATTAAATTCCATTTATTGTTTAAAACTTATTTTTAGTTTTTTAGTGTGATTTAAAAAATAATGTGAGCTACATAGTCTCTTCTTTTTGGAATCTATAGAGATTTCGTTTATCTCCTAGTTCCTAACTAATTTGTGAATTCTCCAACTTTTTAAAAAAATTTTTGTTTGTAGAATATGGACACACACTTTTTAAAATTATATACACACAGGCATGTCTCGTTGTGTCTTAAAATTTCTCTATACATTTTTAAACTGTTCTTCTATTTTTAAGACTATTTTTTAAAGTTTTTCTTAACATTTATTACCATTCGGTGTTATTTATTGGATTTATTTTGTATTTTGTTGGGAATAATCTACTAGTTCTCTTTTGAAAGGTCTGTAATTACGAGTTTTTGAGTATTTATGTTTTATAATGTTTTTACGTTTTCTTCTATTGATTATTGGTTTGGGTGGATATAAGATTAAGACTTAAATTCACAAACTCACAGTCATATTTTCCGAACTTGATGGATATTGCTTCTTACGCTATAGCATCTGCCTTTGAGAAGGAAGTCGGATTCAGGTCTAATTCTTGTTCTTTTGTAGGCAAGGTGTTGTTATTATTATTTTTTTTCTTTTTGGTCTCTCAAGAAGCTTTTAACTTTTCTCTTTATCCTCATAGTTTTACATTTTACCATGCATTTCAATGTGCAGTTCTTTCTTCATCCATTCATGTTAGGATTTTGTTGTATGTACATTTAAGTGTAATATGCCAAATTTTATGGAGGAAATTTTCTTTCTTTTTTTTAAATTTTATTTTATTTTTAAACTTTACATAATTTTATTAATTTTGCCAAATATCAAAATGAATCCGTCACAAGTATACATGTGTTCCCCATCCTGAACCCTCCTCCCTCCTCCCTCCCCATACCATCCCTCTGGGTCGTCCTAGTGCGGAAATTTTCTTTTATGTTAGTGATTATTGGTTTTTCTTCATACATTTGGTAGTTCATTATTGTAAACTCATTGTTTTATTTGATAATACTTGTTCAAATTTTATTAGAACTATTTCTGATTGTATGAATTTGTATTATACCAGTATGAAGTGTAATTGTAGTTTGTCCTCTGAATGTGGGGCTCCATCTCCTTTTAAAAATATTGTCCAGATACCTTTGCTTCCTCTAGTAACCAAATCAGGAGATAGAGGAAAGCTAATTTGCATGAATTACAGTTTACAGTTAGTAATCTGAATAGTGGTTAATTAGACAACAGTGGTTATCATTCTGCTCCATAAGATTCAGTTACATTACTGTCTTCCATGACAGCTTGTCTGTAAGTGTTTTATACCATACTAAGGAATAGCTTCCCTCTCAACCTGAGTCTGCCTGCTTTCTGTTTTTGTAGAAATCCTCCTAATTTATAGAAAAACTAGTTTCTAATCCACCAGTGTAGGGTTTCTATATTATGCATGGTACCCTTGAGTCATGCCCTGCATAGCCTGTTAAGATATGTATCATCGGGCCAGGCAAGCATTATTTTCATTTTCCAATTTGTTGAGATTAATTTATCAAATTAGAAATTGTTTTCTTCTCTGTAAAGATGAACTTAAGAAGCAAGCCAGAAGTATTTTATTAGTTTAACATCTTCTGACAGATCTCTTTATTGACTTTATCATGTGATTGTTGCTGTCATCTGTCACTATAACCTAAAGTCTTCTCTTTTTTTTTTGAGTAGTAAAGATAGATCTTGCCCTGTCATGAACATAAGACTATTACTACATGTAATCAGATAACATAAATTTCCCACTTCTCTCTCTTTTGTGGGTGTGTGTGTGTAAGTGATGGCAGTCCACTGTTTCTGAGGAAATTCAGAATATGTTGACTGTAATCAAATAATTATGATCTTTAATTTTGTCTAAAAATTAGTAGAAAGCTATTTGGAAGGAATGATGCTAAAGCTGAAACTCCAGTACTTTGGCCACCTCATGCGAAGATTTGACTCATTGGAAAAGACTCTGATGCTGGGAGGGATTGGGGGCAGGAGGAAAAGGGGATGACAGAGAATGAGATGGCTAGATGGCATCACTGACTCGATGGACGTGAGTCTGAGTGAACTCCAGGAATTGGTGATGGACAGGGAGGCCTGGCGTGCTGCGATTCATGGGGTCGCAAAGAGTCAGACACGACTGAGCGACTGATCTGATCTGATATGATTATGAAAGTTATTCAAGAGATGCAATAAAGGAAAGTAATTGACACTCCTAGTCTTTTCAGAAAAGCCATGGCTTGTTTGATGTCTGAAATGATTAGTTGACATCAAAGGCTTTGCCTGGCTTATGTCCTGCCAATAGTTTCATCCTGAGTACAATATTTTAGGAAAGATAAACGTGGTTTTCTAGATTATTAGAAAACTTTTGCTCCACACAACGAATTACTGAAGTGAACTTCCCTCCATACACATTTCATTATTCTGTAATGTTTGACCACTAGTAACTCCATCTGGAACTTTATCTAGTCCCTAGCCAAAATCCTCCTCCTTCTTAAAGATATTCTGACCCTCCTCTGAGTTTTCATTTCCTCCTACTCTACCCAAGTGATGAGCTCTAACCTCTTCCCTCCAGATGTCAAACCCACCTATTCCCCTGAGATAAAATATATACAACAATTTTGCTTCACTGCTAACCATTCACCAAGGGAAAACTGAATTTTCATATGTCCATCTCAAAAAAACCATCAAAAGAACCCACTCCCACTGAAAAGAATTATATCTCTTTTGAAACTTATCCTTACTCTACCAAATAGATAATTTTGAACATAAGAAATTATTTTAGTTTAAACTGTTCATACAGTTTTTTGAGTGTGCACACATGTGCAGACATACACCATATTCATGATAAATTATATCCAAATGACCATTTCTGTATATTAACTTATAAAAAATCATTCTATCATGTCTGAACTATTTGGAGGTAGGATTCTTCCATATATCTCATATATGCCTTATATTTTAACTCTCCTCTTTATAATTTCTTATAGTAATGATTGCTTATAACACTAATAGAATTATCTAGTGTTAGCAATAGAAGAGAACACAGAAATTATCTAATATAGCTTCTTACTCCCAGCATAGAAGCTTAAATCTAATTTTAGATGCTTACTATTTTATGATAAAAAACTATTTTATTATCTTTGATTTAATAGCCTCTTTTTCAAAGTAATGCATTTGCCACCTTCCAGAAATACAAGGATCTTGTTTATTTTAACCTGTTTAACTATCTCCCTTTATTTATTTCTATTTTGGTAACATTTTAAATCTGTACATATATATATTTATGTATATATATATACACACATATATGTATATATATACATATACGTGTGTATAGAATGTAGGTATATATATATATTTTACACTGTGTAAGATACTGTTGCCATTACTTTCTGTAGACAATATTCACTTATATTTACCCTTATATTTAATCTTTCTATTGTTTTTCAATCCTTCTTGCATGACCATGTTTTAATCTTCAATCATGTTCCTCTGCCAGAAAAATCCCTTTTAATGTTTATTTTAATGCCAATTTATTGGTATTGCATTTTTTGGTCTGAAAATTATATGTATTTTCCCTTCATTCGTGAAGCTAGCTTTTGCTACTTTTGTAGAGTTGTAGGTTGTTAATGATTGCTTTCAAAACTTTAAAGATAGCATTTCACTATTTTTTGTCTGCTGCAAAGTCTGCTATTATACCTTGAAAGTCATGAGGTTTTTTTCCTGGCTGCTTTTAAAATAATCTCAGATTTTGGTGTTAAACAGTTTTTCTAGCTCATTGAGAGAAGTGGTTTTTATTGTATATACCCTGCTTAGAGCTCATAATATTTAATACCTAACTTCTGTTGTTGCATTTTCTTAGTTGTAGAATTTCCATTTAATTCTTTTTACAAATTCTACATTTATATTGAAGTTCTCTATTTTGTACCTATTTTTCTTGATCATATTAATCATAATTCTTTTAAAATTTGTGTCTGGTTAGGTACAGTATCTGGGTCACCTATGCATTTGTTTCTCTCATCTGATTTTTTTTTCTCCTGATTTTTAGTCATTTGGTTCTATCTCTGGGATACCTGGTAATTTTTTATTACATGCTAAACTTTGCCTAAAAAATACTGTGGAGTCTTTTCTTACCAGAGATTTAATTTTTATCCAGCAAAAATTAGAATATGAGTGGGTTAGTTTGTTTCAGGTAAAATTTTTAAATAATTTTTATTTAGTTTTGAAAGCTGGCTTACTTCTGTTGTGCTCTTAAACCCAGGAAGGATCTATTACTAGGTCCTCAGTTTATGAGGGCCTCTTTTCCTTAGAGGGCAGTAAAGTAATTTTTTCTCTCTGTAACACTGGGATTTTAATAAAAATCTGTTTCATTTTTTAACTCCTTATCATCTGCTTTCTAAATGTCTTTTTTTTTTTTTTATTGTAAATATGGCCCACACAGGAGTAGCTTAGGAGCTAGGAAATCCCATAAGGGAAATAGTACAGAGACTGTTAGGCTCATTTCTCTGTGATTCTCTTTATTATCTCAGATCTTGGAATCTTGAATTTTGGCTGCCTTGGTGGTCTAGAATTCCAAATTTTTATCTCCTTAACCTAAGTATTCTTGCCGGGAAAATCCCATGGACAGAGAAGCCTGGCGGGCTATAGTCCATGGGGTCACAAAGAGTCAGACACGACTGAGCAACTGAGCATTCATGCATGCAACCTAAGTTGATTGCCAAAATCTTTAACCTGTTATTTTCTGCCTTTTTGTGCAATGCTTCGAATTACCAGTTGTCCCAGGGGGAAAATAGCAGTGGCAAATATACATCTTCCTTTGATGCATTTCCTTTCTCTCCTAGGTCCCCTTGTTTGTATGCCAGTTCCTCTGTTGGCTGTGTTTTACATTTGTGTTTTCACGGTTTACATTTTATTCAGCCTTTTTTCAGCAGTTAGCCTTAGCAGCTCCCTTAGTCAGATAAAACCTACATTGTTACAGTAAGAAGCATTCCAATATTTTTTTTAATATATTTTAAAAGTTGGATTGCAGGTTTATGAGTTAGATTAAGAAGATCAAGTTTACTACTTTTCTGACTCCCAACTGCAAGCAAGTTAACCTGAGTTTCTTCATATGTAAAATGAAGATGACAGAGTTGCAACATCACAGAATGTGAGAAAGTATAGTTGGTGCTCTATATCTATAGGTTCTATATTCACAGATTCAATTGCAGATCAAAAATATTCAGAAAAAATTTCCAGCAAGTTCCAGACTGCAAAACTTGAATTTACCGCACACTCGCAACTGTTTATTACATAACATCGACATTGTGATAGTATTATAAATTATATAGAGATGATTTAAATATGCAGGGAGATGCATATAGATTACACGCAGATACTCTGCTGTTTTACATAAGGAACTTGAGCATCTATAGATTTTGGCATATGTAGGGTAGTGGCAGGGGGTTGTCCTGAAGCCAACCCCACACAGATATGAAGGGATAACTGTATAAGAGTTATATACTCAGTGTGCTAATAAGCATTGAGTGTGGCACTTGTGAAGCACAAAAAAAAGTTACAAACATAAATATCAGGTTCTGCTCTGAAGATATCACTCAGCAGAGTAGAGATGTCACATTGCTTTTTAAATTAACTCTTGCCAGTGCTTAGCAGAATCTATTCAGTGATTGTTGCAAAGTTTACTAAGTTATATTTAATTTTTTTTTCTTTTTAAAATCTTTTTTCTATCTCCTTTCTGTCTTGTGGCACCTCAGTTGTTCTGCAAAAAATTTCTTTAGTATTACCTGAAATAATAGTATATTGTCTGTGTTTATTTGGACACCGTTTGGCGTAAGTTTTATACTGTTGTCTGTTTAACTTGTACTTATGTTTTCTAACAAAATTGTATGTCCCTGATGGAAACCAGGAATTTTGCTGTTACTGTTGATAATACTCCCATGAGCAGAGTATAGAGCACATCATTGCCATTCAGTAATTATTCGTTGAATTTAGTTGGGGCATGAGTTGAAAGAAAGAAACTGGAAAAAGAGATTCCCATTTCAGTTTAAAAAGTTGCAAAAATGTACTGGAATTCATGGTTCTTAAGTCTGTGATTTCAAGAAGATATTTCTGTGCTCTTTGATCACCCAGAAGATGTAAAATGTTAAGTCTAGTAAAAGAGATCATTTATTTCATATATTCAAAAGATAGGAAATACTCCAAATTACATATTTATTCATTTCAGGGACAAATTATGCCTTATAATAAAAAAAAACATTAGCTTGTACTAACATATGAGAGCCATTGCACTATAAAAATTGCATTAAAGTCTTTTGTTACTTGAAAACAATTGATCTTAACAGTTTGGTTTTATGATTAAAATATCCAGGCTCTTTGGTAAGAGATAATTCCAGGAAGGCATAAACTATGAAAGCCTCTCTTTAAAGGCCTCTTAGTTGCAGGTCCATTAGACCATTCTTAAGAAAGGCCTGGCTTGTTAAACTAAGAGACTTACCTGAAACAGAACTTGATCTTGCTCTGTCTCAGTTCTTTGTCTAAGTCTACTTTTGATAAGGGCTTCTCTGGTGGCTCAGTGATAAAGAGTCCGCTTGCCAGCACAGAATATTTGAGTTGAATCCCTGGGTTGGAAAGACCCCCTGGAGAAGGAAATGGCAACCAACTCCAGTATTATTGCCTGAAAAATCCCATGAACAGACGAGCCTGGTGGGATACAGTCCAGGGGGTCACAAAGAGTGGCGTGACTAAGCAACTAAACAACAATAACAGCTTTTGATGAACTCCATGTGATTATTGGAGCATCTTACATTATCTGCATTTGAACTTGTTCAGATCTTCCTTGCTTTCAGGTTCTTTCCACGAGGGCTCAAGTTCACATTTTCTTCTTCTGTTCAGTTCAGTCGCTCAGTCATGTCCGACTCTTTGTGACCCCAAGAATCGCAGCACACCAGGCCTCCCTGTCCATCACCAGTTCCTGGAGTTCACTCAGACTCATGTCCATCAAGTCAGTGATGCCATCCAGCCATCTCATCTTCTGTCGTCCCCTTCTCCTCCTGCCCCCAATCCCTCCCAGCATCAGAGTCTTTTCCAATGAGTCAAATCTTCACATGAGGTGGCCAAAGTACTGGAGTTCCAGTACTTTAAAAGTTCCAGCTTTAGCATCATTCCTTCCAAAGAAATCCCAGGGCTCATCTCCTTCAGAATGGACGGGTTGGATCTCCTTTCAGTCCAAGGGACTCTCAAGAGTCTTCTCCAACACCACAGTTCAAAAGCAGCAATTCTTCAGCGCTCAGCTTTCTTCACAGTCCAACTCTCACATCCATACATGACCACTGGAAAAACCATAGCCTTGACTAGACGGACCTTTGTTGGCAAATGTCTTAGGCTCCCTCTATAATTCCAGTAAGTACCTATATGGGTTAATAATTACCTAAAATTCTCCATAGAAGCTTTTTTTCTCTAGCTTTTAAAGGATGCCTGGGCCACACCATAGCCTAAAAAACCAAACTTTCATTTTAAAAAGATGAACCCAAACCTATCTGAGGGAAAGATATAGGAGTGCTATTAGTAGTGATTTAAACACTGCATACTATTCTCAGTTTAGTCTTGGATTTGGATTGGCAAACAGAGTCAAGATATACAGTCAACTTCACCCAACACCAAGTGGCTTAGCTTTAAGAAGGAACGCGTTACAAGAAAAAATATAGCATGAAAGCAATAGCATAGAACTCCCAGGCACAGTCTTCCGTTTCCTAATATTTCACGTTTGTGTTGTGCTTGCAGTTTGTGTTGTTCATGAAAGATGAAACTAAGCCATCCTTCCGGGGACCTGTCATGCTTTATACCTGCTTAGCCACTCAGCCCCTTCAGAAGTATGTGACGCTCCTCTTTCTTCCTATTCTCTGGAGCATCTGTGTCCATCATCAGTAGCTTCCACATATTACTTGGTAACAAGTGCTTGGTAGCTCTTGGCCTAACTAATTTCCATTTATTTTAGCTTCAGTATAGATAATCTGCTAAAGCAGAATTGTCCAAAGATTAGGTGTCCTGAGACCAGAGGAACGCTACAGAACGAACTGTTAACCTACTTAACAGTGTTTACAAATTTATGAATAATGAACAAAACTAACATCTGAAAAGGTCAATTATTTTGTATTAGTTCATGATATTCACTTAAGGAAGAACCTATCATTTAATGTATTTTTGGCATTGAACTTGTAGCTAATGCAAGGATTTTTCATTCTTTTAGCTTGCTAGTTTAAATACAAAATAGGTTTTGTTATTAAATGTTGGAATCATATTTTTAAAAGAATCCTGTAGTGACTTCACATTGAAATTATTATGTATTTTACTAATATTAGCACAGGAAAGGTTTGATAGCAAACAAGCCAGTATGAATGGATTTCATTGTCTAGCTATGTCTTTATGTTCAAAATATTTGTACCAAATGAAGCTCAGAATGACAAAAAGTTTCTTCTTTACTTCAGTTATTGATAACAATAAACAATGTGAGGCCAAGGAGTGAAATTCTGAGCTTAGTTTTCTAGATCAAAGTAAAACAATGTGATCTGTCATAGCATGGTTAACAGAAAAATGTTTCAGTACTAGTGACATTTGTTATATGTTTAACTAACACATTCATAAATTTTTTAGTCAAAATACTGGGCTTCCCAGTTGGCCAATCCTAAAGAATCCTCCTGCCAATGCAGAAGATACAAGAGACACAAGTTCAGTCTGTGGGTTGGGAAGATACCATGGAGGAGGGCATGGCAACCCATTCCAGTACTCTTGCTTGGAAAATTCCATGGACAAAGGAGCCTGGCAGGCTACAGTCCCTGGGATCCCAAAGAGTGTGACATGACTGAGTGAATGAGCACACACACACACCCACACAATGAAAATATAAAGTACCATTAACTAGTCAGCATAATACTGCGGTACTCTTATTGCAAACTATAAAACTGTTGTCAGTTTTAAATTATTCTTCCATTACAATCATTCCAAGAAAGTGCCTATGTATTTGAGTCTGAATATATCATTATAGACACCTGAATAATCTGCTCATCATTTGATCAGCTTCTTCTGGAAGTCTTCCTAGTATTTGGTGGCTGCTGTTCTATAAGAAGGGGCATATAGAAAAGCCAGTTAGCTTGCCAGGGTCCATAAGTGTTTTAAAGCTTGTATTTAAAAGAGGCAAGTGCCTACTTTGATTTTTCAAATTTCACTAGGTGATAATTTCTCAGCTATCAGAATTAATGAAAATTCAGGAAATATCAAACTTCAGAGGATATAAAACCTCGCATAAGAACATTTTAGAAGAAGGATTCAGTAACCTTCCCATGTGACAAATCAGGCCTTTCTTTGTACACATTAGAGAAAAAAAGAGGTGGTAGAAGGTGTGGGTCATATGGGAGGCAAAGTTGGATCTAAAAGTTTCTGACAGATGTATCTTGATCAACTACTGCCCCTGAATATGGATCAGTCTCATTTAATTAACCAATCCTTCTCACATATTTTGTAGGAATGGAATACATGATAGAGCTCTTGGCAGATGTGATCACTGAAAGAATGAATGGAAGTACAGAGGAAGTAGAGTGATGCAGGTGGAGCTGGTGCAGCTTCACATGCATGCTAAGCTGCTTCAGTCGTGTGTCCAATTCTTTGCGACCCTATGGACTATAGCCGTACAGGCTCCTCTGTCCATGGGAATTCTCCAGGCAAGAATACTGGGGTGGGTTGCCATGCCCTCTGCCAGGGGATCTTCCTGACCCAGGGATCGAACCTGCATCTGTTATGTCTCCTACATTGGCAGGCAAGTTCTTTACTACCAGCTCCACCTGGGCAGCCCAGATAAGGTGTATGTCCATCCATGACCCTTCATAAGTCCTTATTTCTGGAAGGTACTGACCACACGTTAAGGAATACTGTTCTCACTGTATTAACCTTTAGGACCAGCATCTGTGAAGGTGATTGAAATAGTATATTAGAATGTTCCCTATAAAAGGCAGGAAGGAAAATACCTCTGGCATAAGTAGATTGATTTTTTCCTTTCCCCTAAGAAATGCAAGTCTCACTTAGTTAAAGAAAGAAACATTCTCTTTTGTAAACATCAGCTCTAATGCTTTTTTGAACTTTTCTTACTTCTGTGTCACTTCTGTGTACTTGGAATAATCCTTTGCGTATATCCCATTTCTCTCTGTGTCTTTATTGAGAAAATACCAAATTCTGGATATAGATGAATGAAGAGTTTTGAAGCACTGGTGCTTTGTATAGGTAAACCTTTGGAAGGTCATGCATTCATTTGAAACAGGTCATGCATCTGTCCATATATTTAAATTTTTTTCGCTTCATGATCTATAGGTTTCAAAACAAATTGTACTGATAACACTTTTCATCCATTTTTCACACTGCACTCAGAAACACAGCTTAAACTAAAACAAAGGTGACTCATAGCCAAGGGAGTCTCTTCTTTTACTAGGTCTGTCCTCTGGAAGCACTTTCCCCCCTTCCCTAAAGAGCTTATGCTTTTACCAGCTAAACTTAAAATGGGTCTCTTCCATGTCCATTTCCTGCATATTTTGTTCTTGATCCAAAATATTTTTTATCCACCTTTCATGTCAGTATTTTAAAAACCCTATTGTGCCTTAGTGAACATGTTAAATTATAAAATAAGAGAAGAGTAAATGTGTAAACGGAAAACTCAGCAAGCAACTGAAGATCCTAATACCCAAGTGAAGTAGGTCAAAAGGTTACAAAGGAAAAGAATATGGGTTTCTGGAAAAAGGCTTAAATATAAACAGCCCCCTGACCTTGGGTTCAAATACAGAATGAATAGAATGGTTGGACATATTTATTAAGGCAGATGATTTGAAAATTTTAATCCTATGCTAAACTGAAAAACATCCAAGGAAGGCAGTATTTGAGTGTCTGCCCTCAAGTCCAAGAGGAGGAACCTCTAGGGATTTTCTGGAGAGAAGAAACTCTATTACAACATTTTCCTGGCCTGTAAGCCGTCTTAGGAGGAAGTGAACAGAGCCTTTTGCCCCAAGGCCAAATTTCAAGAGGTTGGACTGCCAGGACATCCTACACACCGGACAGAGATAGTGAAGCCAAGACTACCCACATTCCCATGCTTTTAAAAACTGAGGAACCTCAAGGGGGTACTTGATTTATGTGGAATAATTGGCTTGCCCAAATATATTTTAGAAAGAAAACCTTTTCCATCACCCTCACCTGGGACGGAAAACTGGAAAATGGGGGTAGAAGAAGAAGGGCAAAGATTGAATTACTCCTTGGCTAATGCATTAGGACTCTTGGAAAAGAGTGCAATGTTGGGAAAATAACATTGACTAGCAGTTATTGAGCGATCATGTAGTTTTAAATGTAGCATCTGCTCTCATCCTCACAAAACTCCTACTAGGCATAGGCCATTATTATATTAAATTATTATATTAATTTTTATAAATGAAGAACCTTGAGCCTAGATTGATTACCTAACGAATCAGGAAGCATGCTATGATCATAAAATGAACAGCTATTAAGTGATAAAGCCAGGACCAAACCCTTAACTCTCTGACTTAGCGCCTGTATTCTTGACAACCTATAGCATTGGATGAATGAGCCACTGCAATAAAGATAATCATGAACTGGGAAACAAACTTATCACATATATGATGTGTATGATTCTTTACTCAAAGTAATGAATTTTATGAGTAAAAGATGTCAAAGACTATTTGGAATCCACCTATAGGTCAATAAGCGCTTAGAGGACATAACATTACACTTTTCATATTTATTTATATTGTAAAATTTGTAACCTCTATGAACTAGCCCTACTCTATTGCCAGCTGTTAGCAATCTATTGATACTGAAACAATGAAAAGTAAAATTTTAAATTAAATGTCTACAATATGTTGTTTCCCATGCTATTGCTATGTATTCATTCACACACGTTCTCTCTCTTAATCTAATGCCCTGCTCAGTGGTTAGCATAAAATATGCATTCAATAAGTATTTCTAAAATAATGAGGTAGGTGGTATTTCCCTCATTTTGCAGATGTGACAACTGACTCGCAGAGAAAACTTACCAAAGACCACAGGACCTCATGTAGGATTCAAATTTAGTTTTTCTAACTTCAAAAACCATACATTTGGTATAATATCAAAAGCCACAAAATTACAGAAATATGTTATTACAGAAATGAATAAAACAAGTGGAAAGGAGATTTCACTTGTGCAGGTTTCCCTTTCATGGAACAAGAATTGATTGTATATGGGGATGTGGAAGAGTGTGGAAGGAAGTATTCTTGGCCACTGCTTCCAGGTTTGTTTGTATCATATAATATTTTTATAGCATACTGTGGGAAGTGAGGAAATAATTGTCAGCTGGAGTGCCCTGGCCACCCATGACTCTGACCAGCTTACCACATGAGCTGAGAAATGCATAAGGTATTTTTTAGATCTTGAGATGTTCAGCTTGGTTTAGGAGATACGGTGGGAGATGATTTTGGAAGAGTAGTTTAGAGTCAGATTATGAAGACTTTTATATGCCATGTATTAGGATTATAAAATCATAATGAATATACAGAAAGCTAAAATAGTGCAATAATGGAAAAAAGTATTTTATCTGATTTTTTTCCCTCAATCATTCTGTATATTTAAACCTACCTTTATAGCTTAGGATTTCTTACTGTGATGCAGTTGATATTATACAAAACCTCCCATAGAAATTAACTATGAGAACTGAATAAAATGAAATAAAAAATAAAAGAGCAACTGTTTAAATTGTTCTTGGGACTTCCCTGGTGGTCCAGTGGTTAAGACTCTACACTTTCAATGCAGAGGGCATGGGTTCAATACCTGGTCAGGAAACTAAGATACCACATGCTGTATGGTTCAGTGAGAAAAACTGTTCTCCAGTAACTAAGGCAACAAGAAAACAAGGAACCAAATTCCTAAAGAGAAGGGAAATTCTTTAAAGTGAACACTACATTTGTCTCCACTTTTTCATTTTGGCTGCCAATACATAGCCCTGAAATAGAAACTAATCACAAATCAGCAGCCTAGAAGTTGCAGAAGGACAACAAATTGGACTTTAGGATTACCAGAAGAGCCATAATTTGAGGGGTGAAAATCAGGAGACCTCTGACAATCTACATATAATTTCTACTCTAAGCATTTACTGATTTTGATCTATGGAGAACACTGAGATTCTGCTCAGAAGTTTAAAAATACAGTGGAGATTTTGAGAATCTAATGGTGACATAGAGACAAAAAGCAGTGTTAGACCCCCAAATAAGAATGATCCCATTTACTCAAGTCTTTTCCACTGAAATTCCTGCAAACATTGCATATAAGAAGTAAGAACAAACTAAAAATAGGCTAGTTCTTCCTGGATAAATAGATCTAATGAAAACTGTAATACTTTGAAACCAAAATCTACAAAATCAATTCAGTTCAGTTCAATCACTCAGCTGTGTCTGAGTCTTTGCGATCCCATGGACTGCAGCACGCCAGGCCTCCCTGTCCATCACCAACTCCTGGAGCTTACTCAAACTCATGTCCATCGAGTCGCTGATGCCATCCAACCGTCTCATCCTCTGTTATCCCCTTCTTTCCCGCCTTCAATCTTTCCCAGCATCAGGGTCTTTTTAAATGAGTCAGCTCTTCACATCAGGTGGCCAAAGTATTGGAGTTTTAGCGTCAGCATCAGTTCTTCCAACGAATATTCAAGACAGATTTCATTTAGGGTGGACTGGTTGGATCTCCTTGCAGTCCAAGGGACTCCCAAGAGTCTTCTCCAACACCACAGTTCAAAAGCATCAATTCTTTGGTGCTCAGCTTTCTTTATAGTGCAACTCTCACATCCATACATGACTACTGCAAAAACCATGACTTTGACTAGACAGACTTTTGCTGGCAGGTAATGTCTCTGCTTTTTAATATGCTATCTAGGTTTGTCATAGCTTTTCTTCCAAGGAGGAAGCGTCTTTTAATTTCATGGCTGCAGTCACCATCTGCTGTGATTTTGGAGCCCCCCAAAATGAAGTCTCTCAACGTTTCCATTTTTTACCCTTCTATTTGCCATGAAGTGATGGGACCAAAATCTACAAAATAGTGTAAGAGACATCAAAGTAAACCAAAATAAATGCAGAAAAAGACTATGGTCAAAGACTGGTGGATTCAGCATTACTAAGATGCTAATTCTTTCTAAATTTATCTGCAGTTTCAACATAATTTCAGTTAAAATCCCAACTTTAAAAAAATTAACAATTTAAATTTATATGAGTATGCAGACCATCAAGAATAATCATGATAATCTTGAAGAACAAGTTTGGAAGATTTATATTACCAAATACCAGTTATTTTATAAAACTACCATACTGAAAAGTATGTGAAATCTCTGGTACACAAATACATAATTTGACCAATGAACAGAATAGAGAGTCTAGAAGCAGACCCATTCATATATACTCATCTGATTTATGACCAAATTGCTGTTAAAATTCAGTAAAGAAATGATAATCTTTGCAGTTAGTAGTAGTAGATCAGTTTAATTTTTATGAAAAATCTAATTTAAGTTTTAATTTATTCCTACCTCATACTTCATATACAGAATTCAGTCACAGTAAATTGTAGACCTATGAGTTTTTGTTGTTGTTTTATGTTTTGTTTTGTTTTTGTTTGTTGTTTGGTTGCCAAGTCACGTCCAACTCTTTGCGACCCCATGGGCTGAAGCCCGCCAGTTGTCTCTGTCTGTTGGATTTCCTAGGCCAGAATCTGGAGTGGCTTGCCTTTTCCTTTTCCAGGGGATCTTCCCAACCCAGAGATCAAATCTACATCTCCTGCATTTCTAGCAGATTCTTTTATCACTGAGCCACCAGGGAAGCCCAGATATAAATGTAAAAGGTAAAAAACATAAGATCATACAAGATCAAGGAATATCAATATGTTCATTTGGTAGAAAATATTTCTCACAGTCTTCCTAAAAATAATTTTTTAAGTCATAAAAAAATCTATCCAGAAAGAAAAGTATTGATATATTACACTTTATTAAAATTAAAAGAAATTCTGTTGATCAAAAGCATACCTCTAAATGAGTGAAAAAGACAAGTCACAGAGTTTGAGAAGACATTGGCAATACATATATTTGGTAAAAAGCATGTCTCCAGAATTTATTTTTAAATACCTAAAAATACTTAAGAAAAGGGTGTATGTGTATGTGTGTTCATGCGTGTGCTCAGTCATGTTCGACTCTCGAACCCCGTGGACTGTGGCCCACCATACTCCACTGTCCATGGATTTTTCCAGGCAAGAATACTGGAGTGGGTTACCATTTCCTACTCCAGAAGAAAAAGGTAGTCAGTTTTATTTTAGTGGCCATAGACGTGAATAGGAATTTTGAACAAGATAATTTCCAGCTGTCCAATAAATGTATCTAAATTTGCTCAAACTTGTTAGTGATCAGAGAAATAAAAATTAAAATCACAAGACAACCCCAAGTTTTGGTGAATATATGGATCCCTGAACTCCCGTACACTGAGTGGTAATGAAAATTTTTACAACTATTTTGGAAAACTTAAAATATCCACAGAGCTTAATGTTTGCATACTTTATGACCCAGCAGTTTCACTCCTAGCTGTGTAATCAAGAGAAACGCAAACCACTGTACACCAAAAAGCAGGTTTTGGAATATTTACCACACTGTTAGTCACAATAGAAACTGGACACAAATCTTCATCCACAATAATTTTTGTATATTTATATGATGGGATATTATACAGAAATAATAAAACTGTATGCAGCAACTAGATGACTCTTATTGATAGATGAGCCAAGATCCAGACATAAAAGAATACTTGTGTAGTGTAACTCTATTATTTAAAGCTCAAAACTGGCAAAACAAATTTCAGTTCAGTTCAGTCGCTCAGTCGTGTCCGATTCTTTGCGACCCCATGAATCGCAGCACCCCAGGCCTCCCTGTCCATCACCAACTCCCGGCGTTCACTCAGACTCACTTCCATCGAGTTGGTGATGCCATCCAGCCATCTCATCCTCTGTCGTCCCCTTCTCCTCCTGCCCCCAATTCCTAATGGTTAATATTTAGGGATATTTTAATGGATAGACTGTTGGGGAGGCTTTTTGGATTCTCTATATGTTGTGTTTTTTTCTTCTTGTTGTTACTTACATAGATTACCTTTGACAAATATTCATCGAGCTGTGCATGTCAAATGTGTGTACTTTATGTGGGTGACATTTCAGTAAAAATGTAAATGTATCTTTATGCATAGTGTACAGAAATTCTATACATTTTATTATACATATATTTAAACCATTCCCTTTTGGCTGAGTGTACTGCTATCACCCTAAACTAAGCTGTATAAACTTGCCTTGTCTTTGGTTTCACCTTCCTATGCACATCTTTCTTTCTCTTCCCTTCCTTGATCCTCATAGGCCATAAAAACCTGAAAAAAAAATAAATAAAAATAAAACTTTACACTTTTAGGGCTCCTAATTCTGTATATCTAAAATATAAAGTTCATGCTACTTTGCTTCAAACTTTCTTTCATTTTATTAAACCTTTTCTCAAACTGCTGCCACTCTGCTGCTGCTGCTGCTAAGTCGCTTCAGTCGTGTCCGACTCTGTGCGACCCCATAGACCGCAGCCCACCGTCCCTGGGATTCCCCAGGCAAGAACACTGGAGTGGGTTGCCACTTCCTTCTCCAATGCATGAAAGTGAAAACTGAAAGTGAAGTCATTCAGTCGTGTCCGACTCTTAGCGACCCCATGGACTGCAGCCCACCAGGCTCCTCCGTCCATAGGATTTTCCACTGCCACTCTAGTCTTCCTTAATATCACTTTCATTACTCCTCTAAACAAAAATTGTGACAACATTGTCAACAATAAATTTTAAAATATCTGCTTGGTTTTGAAGGCAGAAACTGTTCTCTGCCTGTCCACTCGTATGTCTGGTAGCTCTTAAGAACACCCATCTGTCCTATCTGCTGGTCCAGAATTCTCGTTGTCCCTGCGATTTCCACATATTCCATTATGTCTTCTTTCTCTCCCTCTCTCTCTCTCTGATTTCTGCTCACTGTTCATGGCCCCAATCAAGCCTTCTTTCTCCAATAAACATCCCTCATTGGTATGCCTATTTTCAAATACTTTACAGATAGAATGGTGTAACATTATGCTGTCATAATTTGCTCTACCTGTGACCATTATAGCCTCCCAAGAAGGTATCAGCTTTTTAAGGAGAGGAAATATGGGTCTTCATTCCATATCATTAATTTGGCATGTGTGGTCTCCTGATGTAAGGTATTTTCCCCGTTTCCGAAATGTGATTGACATATAGTCCTACATAAGTTTAGGATATACAGCGTAATAATTTGACATATATATATATATCAAGAAATGATTATCACAGTAAGTTTAATGACCATCCATCATCTCACATAGATACAAAAAAAGCCCAAAACAAATCTTTTTTTCCTTGTAACGAAAACTCATATTCTCTTAACAACTTTAATACATATCACTTTCATACAGAAGTGCTAACTATCATAAAGTTGTACATTGCATCTCTAGTATTTATTTATCCTATAAATAAATACTGAAGTTTGTGCCTTTTGACCACCTATCCCTAACTCCTCTTCCCACCTCCTTTATCTGTGTATGATTCATCTGCTTGAAGACTCAGTAAGATTCTAGAGGCCAGATTTCTAATTACACACTTTATTTCCTCAAAAGATGAGCCTAATGTCTTGCATAAAGAAAACCTTCAATACATACTCATTAATTGCTTTTTCCTGATTCTTTCAAAGAAACAGATAGGCCATTATGTTATGGATACACCACAGAATTTTCCTTTATTAAAATCTTCCAATCCACTCACCGTCTGCCTAAAATCCTAACTCTCCATTATTTTTACAGGCTGTATAGGATCTAGGCCTTGCCTTGCTCTCAGGCATTTCTGTCTTTGCATCTCTCCTATTGCTTCTTCTCAGCTTTTTTTTTTTTTTTTTCATACTGGAATATAGCCGGTTAATAGTTCAGGTGCACAACAAAAGGGCTCAGCCATATATATATACATATACATATATATAGAAATATACACACACATGTCCATCCCCCCCTACACTCTCCTCCCATCCAGGCTGCCACATGACATTGAGCAGAGTTCCCTGTGCTATACAGTAGGTCCTTGCTGGTTATCCATTTCAAATAGAGCAGTGTTTGGGATGGACATGTATACACTCCTTCTCAGCCTTTATTCTTACTCTTCTCTTGGCCTGGAAGTGCTCCTCCCCAGGTCATTACAGTGCCTAGTTTTCACAAATGTTACCTTCTTAGGGAGGTCATAATCCATCTCATCACTCCCTATAAACTATTTTCTTTTGTTTGTCTTCTTAACTTTACCTGTTCTCACCCCAAATGTAAACTACTCAAAGGCAGAGACTTTGAGTTTCTTATTTTTGGTATATCCCCAAGCCTTGCAGTACAATATGGTTAAGAAATCTGAGTTGAATAAACATATGAAGAAATGAACAAATGAAATAAACACCTACAAATTACGATTAAATCAAAGATAGTAAGTCAGAGTGAATTAAAGTGAATCAAATTAAATTCAGAGTGAATTAAAGCAGAAGATCCTGAGGGATAGAGTAGTAGATCAACCATACAGGAAAAAGGCACAACCTCAGAATATGTGAATATAATTAATAAAAATAGGGTGAATGTGAGTTGTGGGCAAATTTTTCTTACAAAATGACAGGATAAATGGTAGTGTTTTAAAATTTTTGAATTCAGCCTATATCAAATACTGAGCTACATGGTAAAAAAAATTAATAAAGTTGGCTATTTATGTCTAATTTTATTGTAAAAAGCCATGCATCTGGGGGCCAAATGACTTAAGAACACATTATAGACAATAACTCTTTAATTATTTGACATAGGTGGAGACAGAAATCATTATCTCATTTAGCAGATCTTAAAAATTGAGGCAGTGAAAACAAATGTTTGTCTAACATTTCAACACTAATTTTAGAGTATTATGTGGAATTTCAGTTCATAACTGCATGTTTGTTCTTGCATCTACTACAAAAATTATTACCAAACTTATACTGTGAACATACACTTCAACATGGTGAGAGAAGCAGCACACTCCACGTTCTACAATAGATTTCTCTTCTGTAATCATGCAATTATGGGTAACCAGAAAGGCCATGAATATAGCACTAGGTCTTAAATGTGGGCATTTCCCCCATCAATTTATTCAAAAAGTGCTGTATTCATGGTCAGGGAATTGGTTCAGGTTCAAGAATGGACTGACTATGGAAAGACATTAATTCAAGCCCAAATTAGAATCTTAAAGAATAGTGCCCCACAAAGCAGAGAAAGTGGGTTTGTGGTGGCAAAATTGTAGCACATACCAATTTGATGACTCCTGACAAATCACATAGAAGCAGTTTCTCAAAAAATTGTATCAGGATTTACAAGTAATATCAGTGGTATATGATCATTTTTCCCCTTGTGTGTCACTTCCTACAGATTTATGTCTTTACTTTTAGCTATTTTTTATTCTTGGATATCCCAAATTCCACTCTCCTCCCACTAAGAAAGTTCCAGCCTTCGAGTTGTTAAAGTAAAAACAATTGTTGTTAAAGTGGAAAATGGAAGCAATTTTTATCATTGGCCCACCACAGTTTGGCTCAGTTCTTCAAGTCTCTGCTCTCGTTGAGAATGAAGCCAGACCGCACACTGAGGCTGAATTACAACACTTCAAAAAGAAGAAAAACACTAATGGAAAAAGTCAAATGGGTTTCCAAATGGGAGGTGGTAGACGGTGCAGAAACGTCCCAGCACAGCTCTTATGAGGAGTATACTTTGAATCCAAGGCCCCAACACGTAATCATGAGTTTGCATTACCACGCTGCTGTGACTGCAGAGCAGGAAATGTCCATTCAGCTGCAGAGTGTACTAGAGTCCATCAGCCTCAGTGGGAAAGCCTGTTGAGAGCCTTTCACCCCAGTTCCCGCTTTTTGTGAGTCGATCCTGACATTTATGAAAATAAAAATGAGGGCTGCATGGAATATTTTTTCTTTAAGATTATTTCAGCAAGTGAGTGAATAAATTAGGGAGTGAATAATTGGAAAGAAAACCTTAAGTTGGTAGTGGCAGAGACACTTCTGATATCTTGGACACAAAGGCTGCTTTCTAAGTCCTAGAATCCAATTAAGTGTTGATAAATCAAATTGTGGGAAGGATAAGAGTGATGATGTATTTTAGGGAAAAATCAGAAAAGGTACTTGATTCCTTCTGGAATATTCTCCATCATTTGTGTCTGGCCCAGGCACTTGTTGTTTTCAACAACAAGACTCAGCCATGTTTGACTTTTTGCGACCCGATGGACTGCAGCAAGCCAGGCTTACCTGTCCCTCACCATCTCCCAGAACTTGCCTAGGCACTTAGGGTATAGTAGTAAGCAGAAGGAAACACTGTCCCTTCCTTCAGAGAGGCAGATCTGAATTTAAAAATGGCTACACAGATCCAAAATTAGGATTGCTGTGAATGCTAGAAAAGAGAGAGACCCATTAATATGAGGGTGTATAAAATGTGTGACTTGACTATAAGATTTTTCAGAAATTATAAAGGAGTTAACCTATACTGCGTGCCAATCACTTTCAGAATCATGAAGACTTTTATATCCTAAACACAGCCAGGCTGAGAAGGGTTTTCCAACACTGTATCTTGCTCAGACCTGAGAAAGTTAGGGTCATTTGGTGAGACATGTATGCTTTCATGGCTCTTTCACAAATATTATGCAAACTTTTGAAAATCTGGACCAAATTTGTGGAAGAGCACAAGAGCTCAGGAGTTGAGGAAGACGCTTTAAACTCACCAGAATAAATAAAAGGGAAAAATAGAGGAAAAAAGTGAAGGAAGAAAATGGACATTTTTAAGAAACTAGGTGCTCTGTATAAATTATCCCGTTTACTCTCCTCCATATACTGTGGATGTTGAGTGTAACTATCTACATTGTGTAGATGTGGAAACTGAGGCCTCCAAGAGTTCAGTAATTTCCTGACTATGACAAATCCAGTTAACAGATATGCTAGAATTTTAACACAGGTTGCTGGCTTCAGACTCATGCTCTTAATTTTTCCATACACAGTGCTTCTTCTCTAAAGAGAAGGCCACTAGGCCTTATCAGTGGATAAGATGTGTCATTCTAAAATAACCTCTGCCTCTAATCTAATTTAAATTAAGGGGAATACTCTTGAGAATTCAATGCAATTGCCATGATTCTAGGAGAAAATTTCCAGAGATTTGCCTTAACTCTGTGAGTCTTTGATACCATTGTTTTCTATCAATCTAGTCATGCCCTGACCTTTTTCTTATGAAAATAGATTGCCGGTCCCCTAACTATAGACATAGGCTCATAACCCAGGCTGGAAAACTATGCCTGGAGAACAAGTTTCTCTTCTGTGACACAGTATTGATCAATATGGCAGATATAGTGATTTGGTTCTGGTACTCAAACATAATCCATTCTTCTCTTCTTGACTCTATCACAGAATTTGGAAAAGGTGAACTTATCTTTATCCCAGTCTCCTGTGAGCTAAAAGTAGCCATGCAGTCCTTTTCTGCTCAATGAGATGTTTTTTTGCTAAATAGTAATTCTGTGAAAAATGTTGCTTCCTCAGTGAGAAAGAACAGACTATGTTGGCTTATTCCTTTTGCCTATTTGTTCTCTTTCCAATATGAAATTCGGTTGTAATACCTGGAGATGCAACAATTCTGTAACCAACAAGTGATGAGGACATGAGCCAACTTTGAGGGTATTTGGACAGAAAAATCGAGAGAGGTTGGGATTTTGAGTCACTTGCCTGGCTATTGACTATGTTCCCTTGGTTTCGTTACTGGGAAAATTCATGATCGTCTGATTGTTTCAGCCACTACTTTAAAAAAAAATCTTTTCTGTTATGGCTTATTACAAGCTACTGAATATAGTTCCCTGTGCTATACAGTAGGATCTTGTTTATCCATTACATATATAATAACTTGCATCTTAAGCCACTATGAGTCTAAGTGAACTCCAGGAGTTGGTGATGCACAGGGAGGCCTGGCGTGCTGCGATTCATGGGGTCGCAAAGAGTCCGACACGACTGAGCGACTGATCTGATCTGATCTGATGAAGATATCTTCTGTTTTACTGCCAAAAGCACTACAGACATATAAAGTCAGAGGTGCAGTCATAAAACCAGCTGGCCAGTAGGAAATCTTCCTCAACATTTTTCTGCTTGAATCAGAAGGGTGATACTCTTTTGAGTGCTTTGTCTGAAGGGAGTGGTCATGTTCCCTCTGATTGTGGCCACTCCACAGAAACAGAATGGACCCCCCAAAAAACTGAGTGTAGATGTCTAGATTGATGATGCCCTGTAAACCCAGTAAGGGTAGGAAAAAACTAGGGATAAATCAGACAAAAGATGTGCTAGACCTGTACAAAAACTACAAAATTTTACAGGAAGTAATTAAAGAAAGCCTAAATAAATGGAGAAACATACACTGAACAGAAGTTGGAGAATTCAATATTTTAATATGTAAATTCTCCCCAAATTAATTTACAGACTCAAACCAACAACCAAAATCCCAGAAAACTATTTTTGTAGTAAATGATAAACTGATTTTAAAAATTATTTAGAGCCCCGAGCACCTAGAGCCTGTGAGCCACAAGAGAAGCTACTACAATGAGAAGCCTGTGCACTGCAATGAAGAGGACCCCCTGCTCACTGCAGCTAAAAAAGCCCGCCCTAAGCAGTGAATCGGAGAAGGCAATGGCACCCCATTCCAGCACTCTTGCCTGGAAAATCCCATGGACGGAGGAGCCTGGTGGGCTGCAGTCCATGGGGTCGCTAGGAGTCGGACACGACTGAGAGGCTTCACTTTCACTTTTCACTCTCACGCATTGGAGAAGGAAATGGCAACCACTCCAGTTTTCTTGCCTGGAGAATCCCAGGAATGGGGGAGCCTGGTGGGCTGCCATCGATGGGGTCGCACAGAGTTGGACACAACTGAAGCGACTCAGCAGCAGCAGCAATAGCAAGCAATGAATACTCGATGCAACCAACAGATATCTCTCTATAGATATAGATATATAGGCTCAATACGTATCATAGAACTAAATTTGAACTTAAAAATATAAAACTAGAGAAGAAAGCATAGAAGAAAAGCTTTATGACATTGCATCAAGCTATTGTTTCTAAGATACGACACTTTTGCAGTGGATGGGTAATAGTATTTCATTGAGATTTTAGTTTTCATTTCCTTATTGATATGAAATGTTAAGTATCTTTTCATGTGCTTGTCATTTTTGTATCTTCTTCAGTGAAATGTTTGTTCATTTTTAGCCCATTTATAATGTTTTATTTTGTCTTGAGTTGTATGTTCTTGTATTCTAGATACAAGACATCAGATCATTGTTTTGTAAATATTTTTCTCAGTTTGTGGCTTGCCTTTGCACTTAAAAAAAAAAAAAAAAACAGTTTCCCTCCAAAACTAAAAATGATGAGTTGGCTTTATTCTAGGGATCAACTTTATATATCCTAAGAAACCTTTAATTCCCACAAGGTCATGATAATTTTATACTGTTTTCTTCTAGAAGTTATAGAGATTTACCTCTCTGTATGGATATTCAATTGACTCATCATCTGTTTGCTAAAAACACTGTCCTTCCACTCTTCACTTATCTTGACATATTTGATAAAAATTGATGGTTCATATGTATGCATTTCTGGACTCCCTGTTCTGTTTCGTTGGTTTGTTTGTGTACCCTTAATGCCCATATCACAAGTTTGATTACTGTTGTTTTGTTGGTTAGTCTCTAAGTTGCATCTGACTCTGCTGCAACTGCATGGACTATGGCCTGCCAGGCTGCTCTGTCCATGGGATTTCCCAGGCAAGAATACTGGAATGGGTAGCCATTTCCTTCTGCAGAGGATCTTCCCAGCCTAGGGATCAAAACTGCATGTCCTGCATTACAGGCACACCCTTTACCACAGCTGTTGTTCAGTCGCTCAGTCCTGTCCAACTCTTTGTGACTCCATGGACTGCAGCACGCCAGGCTTCCCTACCCTTCACTATCTCCCTGAGTTTGCTCAAACTCGTGTCCATTGAGTCAATGATGACATCCAACTATCTCATCCTCTGTCACCCGCTTCTCCTGCCTTCAATCTTTCCCAGCGTCGGGTCTTTTCCAATGAGTCAGTTCTTTGCATCAGGCAGCCAAAATATTGGAGCTTCAGCATCATTCCTTCCAATGAGGATTCAGGGTTGATTTCCTTTAGGATTGACTAGTCTGATCTCTTTGTGGTCCAAGGAACTCTGAAGAGTCTTCTCCAGCACCACAGTTTGAAAGCATCAATTCTTTGGTGTTCAGTTTCTTTAAGAAGATCCAACTCTTATATCCACACATGACTACTGGAAAAACCATGGCTTTGATTATATGGATCTTTGTCGGCAAAGTGATGTCTCTGCTTTTTAACATGCTAACTAGATTTGCCATAGATTTTCTTCCAAGGAGCAAGCATCTTTTAATTTCATAGCTGCAGTCACATGTGATTTTGGAGCCCAAGAAAATAAAGTCTGACACTGTTTCCATTGCTTCCCCATCTATTTCCCATGAAGTGATGAGACCAGATGCCATGATCTTCGTTTTCTGAATGTTGAATTTTAAGCCAGCTTTTTCATTCTCATCTTTCACTCTCATCAAGAAGCTCTTTAGTTCCTCTTTGCTTTCTGCTGATAAAGGTGGTATCATCTGCATATCTGAGGTTATTGATATTTCTCCCTGTAATCTTGATTCCAGCTTGTGCTTCATCTAGCCTGGCATTTCATATGGTGTACTCTGCATATAAGTTAAATAAGCAGGGTGACAATGATACAGCCTTGACGTAATCCTTTCCCAATTTGGAACCAGTCTGTTGTTCCATGTCCAGTTCTAACTGTTGCTTCTTGACCTGCATATATGTTTCTCAGGAGGCAGTTAAGGTGGTTTGGTATTCTCATCTCTTGAAGAATTTTCCACAGTTTGTTGTGATCCACACAGTCAATGGCTTTAGCATAGTCACTGAAGCAGAAGTAGATGTTTTTCTGGAATTCTCTTGCTTTCCTATAATCCAGTGGATATTGGCAATTTGATCTCTGGTTCTTCTGATTTTTCTAAATCCAGCTTTATATCCAAAAGTACTCAGTTCACATACTGCTAAAGCCTAGCTGAAAGGATTTTGAGCATGACTTGCTAGCATGTGAAGTGAGTGCAATTGTGGTAGTCTGAACATTCTTTGGCATTGCCCTTCTTCTGAGTTGGAATTAAAACTGACCCTTCTCAGTCCTGTGGCCACTGCTAAGTTTTCCAAATTTGATGGCATATTGAGTGCAGCACTTTAACAGCATCATCTTTTTGGATTTGAAATAGTTCAGCTGAAATTCCATCACCTCCACTAGTTTTTTTTTTTTTTGGTAGTAATGCTTGGAAAAAACTCTGATGCTGGGAGGGATTGGGGGCAGGAGGAGAAGGGGACAACAGAGGATGAGATGGTTGGATGGTGTCACTGACTCGATGACTGAACTCCGGGAGTTGGTGATGGACAGGGAGGCCTGGCGTGCTGTGATTCATGGGGTCGCAAAGAGTCGGACACGACTGAGCGACTGAACTGAACTGAACTGAATGCTTCCTGAGGCCCACTTGACTCCACACTCCAGCATGTCTGGTCTAGGTGAGTGACAATACCATCATGTTTATCAGTGTCATTAAGATCTTTTTTAATACAGTTCTGTGTATTCTACCCCCGCCTTCTTAATCTCTTCTGCTTCTGTTAGGTGCTTACGGTTTCTGTCCTTTATTGTGTCTGTCTTTGCATGAAATGTTCCCTTGGAATCTCTAATTTTCTTCAGGAGATAGCTAGCCTTTCTCATTCTGTTGTTTTTCTCTATTTCTTTGCATTTTTCACTTAAGAAGGCTTTCTTATCTCTCCTTGCTATTCTCTGGAACTCTGCTTTTAGATGGGCTTATCTTTCCCTTTCTCCTGTCTTTCGCGTCTCTTCTTTTCTCAGCTGTTTGTAAAGCCTCTTCAGGTGATGACTTTGCCTTATTGCATTTCTTTTTCTTGGGGATGGTTTTGGTCACTGCCTCCTGTACAATGTTATGAACCTCTATCCATAATTCTTCAGGCATTCTATCTACCAGATCTAATCCCTTGAATCTATTCATCACCTCCACTGTATAATCCTAAGGGATTTGATTTAGGTCATATCTGCATGACCTAGTGATTTTCCCTACTTTCTTTACCACAGAGCCAAGCTTTATTAAATTCTTGAATTCTGGTGTGATAACTTTGGCTTTTACACCAGCTGAATTTCCTTTTAGTTCAGCTGTACATTTCTAAAGAAAATGCTGTCCTTTTGTTCAACTTCCATTTCTTTCTTACTGTGATCACAAATTCCAGCCACCTTGGTTTCTCCAGACTCTGATGTCTGTCTTTTAAAATCTGCACTCCACAAGGCCACCAGACTCCTTCTGGGCTCATCCTTCCTACCCTGAGGCCTGGAAATTGCTTCCAGGAAGTACACTGGAGAGTTTACAGGACTGCCCTTGTTTGTTTCCTTTCTCTCAGGAGTCCCAGGTCTCTGCTGTCTGTTGTTCAATGTCTGGAAACATTTGTTACAAACATTTTACCCAGTTTTCTGTTTACATTGAGAAGGCACTGCCTGCAGCAGTTAATCCTTCATGGGCAGAAGCAGATTCCTGTCAGTCGTTTTAATTTTACCCCTTCTAGTGGATGTGTAATTTACCTTGCTGTGATTTAAATAGCTCATGATCTTGAGCAAATTGTCATGTGCTGGTTGTTCTTTCATATATCTTCATTTATGAAACGTTTTTCAAATATTTTGTTCATTTGTCTTATTAAGTCGTAGGATTTTTTTTATACATTCAAGATGCTCTTGTCATAAATATATATTGTAAATATTTGTAAATGTATTTTACAAATATATTTGAGATATATTGTAAATATCTCTAGGTCTTTGTCATTCTTAATCATGTCTTTTGAAGGGCAGAAGTTTTTAGTTTCAATAAAGTCCAATTATTGATTTTCTTCTTTTATGATTCATCCTTTTCCAGTATCAAGAAACCCTTTGCCTACCCCAAGGTAACAGTTTCTCCTATCTTATTTTTCTATAAGCTTTATAGTCTTAACTTCTATGGTTGCATCTATAATCCACTTAAAATTAATTGTGCAAATATAATGTAAGAATTGAGGTATATGTTTTTTTCAAATCCTAGTTGTATCAGGATCATATGTTGGAAAGAAAATCTGCTCTTATTATTACTTTAACATATTTGTTAACATTGATTAACCACATATGTAAGTATGTTCATTTGGGGGCAGTCCATTTTTTTCCCTTGATTTATATATTTATTATACTTGAAGTTAGGTAGTACAAGTCCTTCAACTTTGTTCTTTTTCAAACTTATTTTGGTTTGAAAAAAAGAACAGAATTTCACAAGAGCAAACTTGAAGTCGTTCATGTCTAATAGCCAAGAAGGAAAGAATTGGGAAAAAATTAAATAATTATAACATTGAATTTTAAACCATAAAATAAATATTTATGTCCCCATACTAATATAAGTAAAAATTTTATAAATGTGTATGGGGGGACAAAAGCTCTTCCATTTGGATTTTCAAGTAAATATAGAAAGGATGAGGGAAAATTCTGTAAGATTTTGCCATAAGTGAGTACTGAATTATGTCATCTTTTAAGGTGAATTATTTAGTTTGTGAACATACTGAATTAAGTGGTTGATCATTAATGTTAAAAAAGCAATATACTGATATAATAAATATTATGTATTGTTGTTGTTGTTTAGTCGCTAAATCATGTCAGACTGTTTCCAAGCTCGTGAACTGCAGTTCTCCATGCTTCCCTGTCCTTCACGATTTCCTGAAGTCTGCTCAGACTTATGTACATTGAGTTGGTAATACTGTCCAACCATCTCATTGTCTGTTCCCCACTTCTCCCCCTGGCTTCAGTCTTCCCGAACATCAGAATCTTATCCAATAAGTTGCTCTTCACATCAGGTGGCCAAAGTATTGGAGCTTCAGCATCAGTCCTTCCAACTAATATTCAGGGTTGATTTCCTTTAGGATCAACTGGTTTGATTATCCTTGCTGTCCAAGGGACTCTCAAGAGTCTTATCATCACCACAATTTGAAAGCATCAATTCTTTGGTACTCAGCCTTCTTTATGGTCCAACTCTCACATCCATATATGACTACTGGAAAACCATAGTTTGACTATATAAACCCTTGTCAGCAAAGTGATGTTTCTGCTTTTTAATACACCATCTGGATTTGTCATAGCTTTTCTTCCAAGGAGCAAGTGTCTTTTAATTTCATGGATAGTCACCATCTACAGTGATTTTGGAGCCCAAGAAAATAAAATCTGTCATTGTTTCCACTTTTCCCCATATATTTGGGGAAATGATGGGACTGGATGCCATGCCAGCTTTTTACTCTCCTCTTTCACTCTGATCAAAAGACTCTTGAGTTCCTCTTCACTTTCTGCCATTAAGGTAGTATCATCTGCATATCTGAGTTCTCCCTTGATTCCAGCTTGATTCCAGCTTGTGATTCATCCAGCCCAGCATTTCCCATCATGTACTCTGCGTATAAGTTAAATAAGCAGGGTGACAACATACAGCCTTGTTGTATTCCTTCCCCAATTTTGAGTCAGTCTGCTGTTCCGTATCGGGATCTAACTATTGCTTGGCCTGCATAACAGGTTTCTCAGGAGGCAGATAAGGTAGTCTGGCATTCCCATCTCTTGAAGATTTTTCCACAGTTTGTTGTAATGCACATAGTCAAAGGCTTTAGCATAGTCAATGAAGCAGAAGGAGATGTTTTTCTGGAATTCCCTTGAAACGTAAATAAATCTATAAGAACAATATATTTTATAAACACATATATATTATAGTATTATATATATATTAAGTTATAATGTATTAATAGTATAAAATATATTGATACCTCATTAATATATTTATGTTTTAATACTAATAGCAATAGCAATGATTATATTAATAATCATACAATGTAATATATGTACTTGATGTAATGACTTTATAATAATTTTTCCTGTTTATCATGATAGATCAAAATATAATTTTTCTGATATTAATATAGCTATTCCCACTTTCTGTTGGTTAGAGTTTAAATGTTATATCTCATTCCATTCTTATCCTTTTAAAACAATTCTAAGTAGATTTCCTGTAAACAGCTTATTGTCATATTTTGCTTTTTATGTACAATTTGACATCTTATTCTTTTAATTGGATTGTTTAGTCTATTGATATTTAATATAATTATCAATATTTTTTGTATAAACAGCATATTTTTACTAGTGTTCAACATGATACATTGACTTTGTGTTTTATTTTCCCTAAATTAACAGTATTTTTCCATATTCTATTTCCACTATTATCTCATTATATAAAGCATATTTAAAAATTTTTTTACCTTGTATTATGATTTCATCTATATGTATTTAACATCTCCAAATTTATGTACATATAGAAATCTTACTATGATATACTTTGATTTCTCCCTCCATTTATTTTTCAGTTGTTTTCATACATTTTTCCTACATGTGCTACAATTCATTGTTATTACATTTTATTTAAGCAGTTAATTATCATTTTAAGAAATTAATGTATTTTATATCAAAACCAGGTAGTTACAATTTCTAATTATCTTACTCTTATTTGTAGGTACAGTATTCATGCTGTATTTCCTCTTGCCAAAGAACCTTCTTTAGTATATAGTGTAGTACAGGTCTTCTGGCAACAGCTTATCTCTCTTTCATCCTTTGTTTTTCTTTACTTTCAGATGTTTTTATTGTGTTTACATTTTTTCAGTACTTTATTAATATGATATCATTGTTTACTTTCTTATGTTTCTTAAGAGTAGTATGCAGCCATTTTATTCCCTTGTATATATGTGCATTTTTACTTTCTCTTCTTGAAAAATTTCCCTTTGTTGTTGTTTTTTATTTGATTATGATATACTTTGATATTTGTGATAGGCAGAATAATGGCACTCCAAAGATAAACACACTATAATACCCAGAAGCTGTGAATATGTTGCCTTTTGTGGCAAAGGAAAGTTAAGATAGCCAGTGGAATTAAGGTTTCTAATCAGTTGACCTTAAACTAGGGTAATTATCATGGATTATCCGGGAAGATTCAGTGTATTCACAGGTGTTCTTTAAAGTTTAAGAGAGACTAGAGAATTATGGGAAGATGTGATTATAAAGGAAATTTATAGGAAGATACTTACTGCATTAATATGCCTGGAAAGAAGGGGCCATGAGTCAAGAAATATGAGTTGCCTCTCAGAGAGGGAAAGGGCAACAAAAAAATTCTTCTGTAGAGTTTTCAGAAAGAAATTCAGCCTGCTAACACCTTAATTTTAACCAAGTTAAGTGTGTGTTAGATTTTTGATATACACAATTTTAAGATAATAAATTTGTATTGTTTTGAGCCACTAAGTTTGTGATACTTTGTAAAAGCAACAGTAGAAAAATGTCAGAGTATAACTTTGTGTGTCTTCCTCTTTATGCTTTATTTATCTTCATGTGTTAGTGGAGTTTTTTTTTTTCTTCTTCTTTTTTTCATTAATCTTGGAAAATGGTGGTTATTTCTTTCAATCTTTCTTACATTTCTCACTTCTGGGACTCAAATAACACTGATGCTGCTACTAAGTCGCTTCAGTCGTGTCCGACTCTGTGCGACCCCGTAGACGGCAGCCCACCAGGCTCCCCCATCCCTGGGATTCTCCAGGCAAGAACACTGGAGTGGGTTGCCATTTCCTTCTCCAATGCATGCAAGTGAAAAGTGAAAGTGAAATCGCTCAGTCGTGTCCGACTCTTAGCGACCCCATGGACTGCAGCCCACCAGGCTCCTCAGTCCATGGGATTTTCCAGGCAAGAGTACTGGAGTGGGGTGCCATTGCCTTCTCCCAAATAACACTGATACTACCTCATAAATCCCTGAGTATTCTATACCTCTTTCAGTCCTTTTCCTATCTGGACATAACAGTATTTTTTTTTTTTTTTTTTTGTAGTTTCAATTGTTGTATCTACATACTTACTGATCTTTTCTTTTGTGGTGTTTAATCTGGTAATCTCATTGAGGAACATTTTTAACTCATGCATTGTATTTTTCTAAGTAGTTTTTACTTTCTTTTCTATAGCTTATATTTATTTTCTCATATGTTTATGGTTTCCTTTAAATACTTGAAGATATTTCTGATAATCCTTTTAAAATCATTATCTGTTATTTCATCTTTTCTGTTATTTTGGAGTTTGTTTCTATTACTGGTTATGGGTAATAATTTCTTGTTTCTTCACATGTCTCCTCATTTTTACTGGATGTTAGGCACTTCTAAGTTTTATTCTGTTATATTATAGGTCTTCAGAAATCCTTTTCAAATTGGTAGACTCTGGTCAGGCTTCCCTGGTGGCTCAATGGTAAAGAATCTGCCTGCCAACGCAGGAGACACAGGTTTGAGCCCTTAGTTAGGAAGATCCCCTGGAGAAGGAAATGGCAACCCACTCCAGTATTCTTGCCTGGGAAATCCCATGGACAAAGGAACCTGGCGAGCTATAGTGTATATGGTGTCACAAAAGAAACACATGCAACTCTGGTCTGGCATATAGTCTTACTTCTTTTGTGGCTTGCTTTTAAGTTTTTTTAGTGCAAGTTTAGAGTAGTTTTACTCTAGGGATGTTTAAAAGTCCTGCAAATATGTTCTTCTGCTGTCTTTCGATTGTCTTGAGTATTCAATATAATCTCTCAATTCTGGCTGGCCAAAACTCAAGTCTCCTAGCCTTGTGCAAGCTCAAAATACTTTTTATTTTATTGTCTCAGCTCTCTCTCTTCCTACACTAGTGGAGATTTTTCCTATCTGCTTGGACCTTAGAATTCAGCATCAGAATCAAGAATATTCTATGCAGATTTCTGGGACTTTTTCTTTGTATAGCTCCCTCTTTCTTAAACTCCAGTCTTCCCTGGTGGCACAGATGGTAAAAAATCTGCCTGCAGTGTGGGAGACCTGGGTTCAATTCCTGGGTTGGGAAGATCCCCTGGAGAAGGGAACAGCTATTCCCTCCAGTGTTCTGGCCTGGAGAATTCCATGGGCAGAGGAGCCTGGCAGGGTACAGAGTCCATGGGGTCACAAAGAGTTGGACACGACTGAGCAACTTTCACTTTCACTTTTTTTCCTTAAACTCCACTTTGCAGTTTTCATCGCCTTCACCTCTCTGAAGTTTTATCTTTGCCTCTTCAGATAGGCTACCATTATATAGCTAGGATTCTCCTCCCTACACATCAGAAAGTGTGATTCTCCTCCCTATGCATCAGAAAGTGCTTCTAGAGAGAAAACCCTGGGGAAGGAAATGATAACTCACTCCAGTATTTTTGCCTGGAGATTCCCATGGGCAGTGGAGCCTGGCAGGCTATGGTTCATAGGGCTGCAAAGAGTCAGACACAACTGTAGCAACTTACCATGCATGCACACACGCACTGTGTATAACATGGATAAGCAAGAAGGACATACTGTATAGCATGGGGAACTTTAGTCAATATCTTATAATAACCTATAATGAAAAAGAATCACTTTGCTGTATACTTGAAACTAATAAACACTGTAAATTAGCTATACTCCAATTCTTAAAACATTTAAATGAATAAGAATTTAATACATATATACATTGCAATTTTCAAGTTTGTGTAAATATTTTATCAAATAGTTGATTATTTTTTCAAGAGATAGAATTTCTAATATATGGGAAAAATTGACATTAAAACAATCTCCCCACTATTTTATATGTTTAATGCATTAGTAAATATCATAGTTTTGATGTCTTCTATAATCTATTTTTTAAATGTGTATATGAGTTCTTTTTGAAGCTGACTTCTGTCAGTGTAATATATTTTGTCATAATGTAATGTATTTTTAGCCTTGAATGATTTTGCTGACTTCTCTATTGTACCTTTCTGTCACAATAATAAACATTGATATTGAAAATTAAGCTTTTCCCTTCATTTTATTAAACATAATATCTTACATTTTAAAGTATTTTTATATTATTAGAATTTTTGATATTACCCTAAAAATTTATCTAAGTAGCATAAAATGCACATTCTGTTAAGTAATTATTAAACATTTACAATGAAGAATTTTTTATGAAATGCATTTCTTAATGAGATTGATAGATTTTGTTTGTTTTGTTTTAGGTTGTTTTTGTATCCTTGGATGAACATTTCTATTAGAATATAAAGAGTCTCAACATTTATTAGCTGCCCATTTCTTATTTTTATAGAACTAAGCCCTGAGGAATCACATACTCATAAATAAGAAAAGTGCAATGGAGGGAATTTTATTTTAACCATGTCATTCAATTCTTTGTACATCTTCTGAGTCACGTGTCAAAAATGACATGCTGATTTATCATTAAAAGTTACTTTTAATGATTCATAAGTGTATAACTAGATTATAGTCTAGGGTTTCACAGGTGGCTCAGTGTAAAGAATCCACCCGTCGAAGCAGGATCCATAGGAGATGTGGGTTTGATTCCTGGGTTGAGAAGATAACCCAAGGAGGAAAAAATGGCAACCCACTCCTGTATTCTTGCCAGGATAATCCCATGGACAGAGGACCCTGGTGAGCTACACTCCATGGGAGTTGCCAAGGAGTCAGTCTTGACTGAGCAACTGAGCATGCACACACAAATTATAGTCTACTTCAGTGTTCCTAATTATAAAGAATGTGGAGCCATCTAGTCTGCAAAGAAAGACTTGAAAATGTCAGTTTTCATTCTAGTCCCAAAGAAGGGAAGTGCCAAAGAATGTTCAAACTACTGCACAGCTGCACTTATTTCACATGCTAGCAAGGTCATACTCAAAATCCTCCAAGCTGCACTTCAACAGTGCATGAACTGAGAACTTCCATATGTACAAGCTGGATTTAGAAAAGGCAGACAAACTAGAGATCAAATTGCCAACGTCCTTAGGATCATAGAAAAAGCAAGAGAAACCCAGAAGTAGAAAAACATCTACTTCTGCTTCACTGACTACTCTAAAGCATTTGACTGTGTGGATCACAACAAACTGTGGAAAACTCTTCAAGAGATGAGAATAACAGACCACTTTTCCTGCCACCTCTGAGAAACCTGTATACAGGTCAAGAAGCAACAGTTAGAATTGGACTTGGAACAGCAGAGTGGTTCCAAATTGGGAAAGGAGTATGTCATGGCTATATTATTGTCACCCTGCTTATTTAACTTATATGCAGAGTACATCATGTGAAATGCCAGGCTGGATGAAGCACAAGCTGGAATAAGATTGCAGGGAGAAATATCAATAACCTCAGATATGCAGATGATACCACCCTTATAGCAGAAAGCAGAAAAGAACTAAAGAGCCTCTTGATGAAAGTTAAGAGGAGAGTGGAAAAAGCTGGCTTAAAACTCAGCGTTCAAAAAATGAAGAACGTGGCACCCGATCCCATCACTTCATGGCAAATAGATGGGGAAACAATGGAAACAGTGACAAACTTTCTTTTCTTGGGCTCTAAAATCATTCCAAGCTCCAGGAGATGGTGAGCATGCTCTGGGAGATAGTGAAGGACACGGAAACCTGTCCTGTCCTGTCTATGGGGCTTCCCTCATAGCTCAATTGGTAAAGAATCCACCTGCAGTGCAGGAGACCTGGGTTTGATCCATGGGTTGGGAGGATCCCCTGGAGAAGGGAAATGCTACCCACTCCAGTATTTTGGCCTGGAGCATTCCATGGACTATATATAGTCCATGGGGTCACAAGGAGTCGGACACAATGAGTGACTTTCACTTTCAAATCATTGCAGATGGTGACTGCAGCCATGAAATTAAAAGATGCTTGCTCCTTGGAAGAAAAGGTATGACAAACCTAGACAGCATGTTAAAAAGCAGAGACATCACTTTGCTGACAAAGGTCTGTCTAGTCAAAGTTTTTCCTGTAGTCATGTATGGATGTGAGAATTGGACCATAAAGAAAGCTGAGCACCGAAGAATTAATGCTTTCAAACTATGATGTTGGAGAAGGCCCTTGAGAGTCCCTTGGAAAGAAGGAAATCAAACCAGTCAAGCCTAAAGGAAATCAACCCTGAGTACTTGTTGGAAGGACTGATGCTGAAGCTGAAGCTCCAATACTTTGGCCACCTGATGCCAAGAGCCAGCTCTTGGAAGAGTCCCTGATGCTGGGAAATATTGAAGGAGGAGGAGATGACAGAAGACAAGATGGTTGGGTGGCATCACCGACTCAATGGACAGGAGTTTGAGCAAGCTCCAGGAGATGGTGAAGGACAGGGAAGCCTGGCGTGCTGCAGTCCATGGGGTTGTGAAGAGTCAGACATGACTGAGCGACTGAACAACAAATGGTTATTCATCTTCATTGATGTCATAACTCCAATATTTTGAAATTTTTTCAGCTCCCTAGATGTTTGAACAGCATTGAGAGTGAAAGTGAAGTCACTCAGCCATGTCCGACTCTTTTTGACTCCGTGGACTGTAGCCTACTGGGCTTCTCTGTCCATGGGATTTTCCAGGCAAGAGTAGCAGAGTGGGTTGCCATTTCCTTCTTCAGGGGACCTTCCTGACCCAGGGATCGAACCCAGGTCTCCCACATTGCAGGCAGACGCTTTATCCTCTGAACCACCAGGAAAGTAAAGCATTAGTTGTGAATTAAAGAATTAGTTGTGAGTAAAAGAAAGATTCAATCTTTCTGTTGTGATATAGATCAATGGAACAAAATAGAAAGCCCAGAGATAAATCCACGCACATATGGACACCTTATCTTTGACAAAGGAGGCAAGAATATACAATGGATTAAAGACAATCTCTTTAACAAGTGGTGCTGGGAAAACTGGTCAACCACTTGTAAAAGAATGAAACTAGAGCACTAGTACATCATGAGAAACGCTGGACTGGAAGAAACACAAGCTAGAATCAAGATTGCCCGGAGAAATCTCAATAACCTCAGATATGCAGATGACACCACCCTTATGGCAGAAAGTGAAGAGGAACTAAAAAGCCTCTTGATGAAAGTGAAAGAGCACAGTGAAAAAGTTGGCTTAAAGCTCAACATTCAGAAAACGAAGATCATGGCATCCGGTCCCACCACTTCATGGGAAATAGATGGGGAAACAGTGGAAACATTGTTAGACTTTATTTTTCTGGGCTCCAAAATCACTACAGATGGTGACTACAGCCATGAAATTAAAAGATGCTTACTCCTTGGAAGGAAAGTTATGACCAACCTAGATAGCATATTCAAAAGCAGAGACATTACTTTGCCAACAAAGGTGCGTCTAGTCAAGGCTATGGTTTTTCCTGTGGTCATGTATGGATGTGAGAGAGAGACTGTGAAGAAGGCTGAGTGCCGAAGAATTGATGCTTTTGAACTGTGGTGTTGGAGAAGACTCTTGAGAGTCCCTTGGACTACAAGGAGATCCAACCAGTCCGTTCTAAAGGAGATCAGCCCTGGGATTTCTTTGGAAGGAATGATGCTAAAGCTGAAACTCCAGTACTTTGGCCTCCTGATGCGAAGAGTTGACTCATTGGAAAAGACTCTGATGCTGGGAGGGATTGGGGGCAGGAGGAGAAGGGGACGACAGAGGATGAGATGGCTGGATGGCATCACTGACTCGATGGACGTGAGTCTGAGTGAACTCCGGGAGTTGGTGATGGACAGGGAGGCCTGGCGTGCTGTGATTCATGGGGTCGCAAAGAGTTGGACACGACTGAGCGACTGATCTGATCTGATCTGATCTGAGAACACTTTCTAACACCATACACAAAAATAAACTCAAAATGGATTAAAGATCTAAACGTAAGACCAGAAACTGTAAAACTCCTAGAGGAGAACATAGGCAAAACACTCTCTGACATATATCACAGCAGGATCCTCTATGACCCACCTCCCAGAGTATTGGAAATAAAAGCAAAAATAAAGAAATGGGACCTAATTAAACTTAAAAGCTTCTGCACAACAAAGGAAACTATAAGCAAGGTGAAAAGACAGCCTTCAGAATGGGAGAAAATAATAGCAAATGAAGCAATAGACAAACAACTAATCTCAAAAATATACAAGCAACTCCTACAGCTCAATACCAGAAAAATAAATGACCCAATCAAAAAATGGGCCAAAGAACTAAATAGACATTTCTCCAAAGAAGACATACAGATGGCTAACAAACACATGAAAAGATGCTCAACATCACTCATTATCAGAGAAATGCAAATCAAAACCACTATGAGGTACCATTTCATGCCAGTCAGAATGGCTGCGATCCAAAAGTCTACAAGCAATAAATGCTGGAGAGGGTGTGGAGAAAAGGGAACCCTCTTACACTTTTGGTGGGAATGCGAACTAGTACAGTCACTATGGAGAACAGTGTGGAGATTCCTTAAAAAACTGGAAATAGAACTGCCTTATGATCCAGCAATCCCACTGCTGGGCATACACACTGAGGAAACCAGAAGGGAAAGAGACACATGTACCCCAATGTTCATCGCAGCACTGTTTATAATAGCCAGGACATGGAAGCAACCTAGATGTCCATCAGCAGATGAATGGATAAGAAAGCTGTGGTACATATACACAATGGAGTATTACTCAGCTATTAAAAAGAATACATTTGAATCAGTTCTAATGAGGTGGATGAAACTGGAGCCTATTATACAGAGTGAAGTAAGCCAGAAAGAAAAACACCAATACAGTATACTAATGCATATATATGGAATTTAGAAAGATGGTAACAATAACCCTGTATACGAGACAGCAAAAGAGACACTGATGTAGAGAACAGTCTTTTGGACTCTGTGGGAGAGGGAGGGGGGGATGATTTGGGAGAATGGCATTGAAACATGTATAATATCATATATGAAACGAGTTGCCAGTCCAGGTTCGGTGCACAATGCTGGATGCTTGGGGCTGGTACACTGGGACGACCCAGAGGGATGGTATGGGGAAGGAGGAGGGAGGAGGGTTCGGGATGGGGAACACATGTATACCTGTGGTGGATTCATTTTGATATATGGCAAAAGCAATACAATATTGTAAAGTTAAAAAATATAATAAAATAAAAAAAAAAAGAAAGAAGGAAACAGGGAAAAAAAAAAAAGGCGGTATGAATTCCTTAACTATAGTCACTTTCTTAAATAGATGACTTTAGGGAAGACCGTAGATTGAAGTTCAGGATATGGAAATATGCACTGTTTTTGAATCTATCCATCTATTTCCATGTATTTACTTGGAAAATCTTCATGTACGCTATGTGGTCACGGGTCACAGGACCAGAAGGCTCTGGGTGTGTGCATCAGGACATTGTACAATATAGAGTGTACGATCTTTACTCCTCTTTCCTATAAGACTACCTTATTTGAAAACAAAAGACTACACAGTTAACTCTTTAATATACTATTCTTTTTTTTATAAATGAGACAGATGAAGCTCAGAAAAGTAATGTAGGATGTCCTGTTTCATGGGTGGTAAGTGTTGGACCTAGAACTCAAACTTGGGCTTCTGTTATTCCAGAGGCCATACTCCTTTTATGTATACTGTCTTTCAAGTGGGCAGAAAAATAAGTACGTTTGACAAACTTCATAAATGTAAGCTACTAGCTAAGAAGGTATTCACTAGAAGTGTACATAAAGAAAGAGAGAAAAAAACAAAACAAATTAAAAACTTGAGCTTGAAAAATGTGGAGGATTTCTATACGTAAAAACAAAGCAAAATAAGCTAGGGAACAGTACAAAGAAGTCAGGAATGTGTAATACACATTGTAGGGGAAGGAGACAAGGGGAAAAAAACTATATATGGAGTTTAATTGGACAACAGAGAAAATTGGCAAGTTGCTGTTGAGTGGAATATGGAAAAATCTTAATGACTCAGTCCTTAAGAATTAGGAGTCACTGATGGGTCGGAACAGGGGACATGATAAAAATCATGTTTTAGGAAGAATTATCTGGTAGTTGCCTGCAGTATAGTTTGAAAAAAGCTTTGACAAGACTACCTAAGTAGGCTGTTGTAATAATCCAGATGTGAGATTATAATGGAATAGGCTACAGTGTTAGCTATGGGAATATAAAGGGAAAGACAAATACCAGAGACAGTAAGAAGAAGGAAATCAGAGACTAGGGTAGATATTCATGTGGGGAATACTGAAATATTAGGCAAGAGTAACTGCCGTGGGTTGCTCAGACGTTTTAATGCAAGCTTAGGGCTCTGGATATTGTAAGTAGTGAGGAGCCAAAAAATTTTTTGAACATGAGAGTAAGAGTGTTTAAAGGATATTAATAGTGAAATAAGTATTTTCTCTTATTTTTCAGCAATAGCATTAGAATATACTTGTAAAATCTAGACATAAATAAAGCCTTAATTCCATAAATTATGAATTCCGTTCCTCAAAGGGTAATGTAAAGTTACTTATGTGTCATATTAAGTCACAGCCAGATTATTATTTCTTGTGTTTTGTGTTTAAAAGGTAGTGTAAGATGGTCAGTGAGACTTTATGATTGCTCTGGAATTGGCTTCTATCAGGAGACGAAGAGAATATAAACAGTTTGTGCTTAGACACATCTTCAGACAGTAAAGCTTGTTTAAGCAACGGCTCCTACTCCCAGCCCGTCACCACAAAACATGCTTCTTCCTGTCTGCTCATAAAGCCTTACTGGGAAGATAGTGATGAAAGGTGGTTTAGGGGTGGCAGAGTGAATTTGGTATTTTCCTAAGAAGATTGTAAGAGATCTGAATTTTTAAAGCAATTTAAATTTTTAAAGTAGTTTCACAATTTTGATGATTTTTAATTTAGATATACTTCCTAACTTCCTGACAATTTAAGCAATATTAGAAGGAAACTGCTAACTGTCCACAATTACAGGTTGTTTACATTTTATTTTATCATCATCATCTATCAATCACCTGAAAGTTGGAGATAATGAATCATTTAACCCTTAAATACTGCACTGTATGTATATTTTCTAAGACATCTGGTTCTTTTTAGAATGCGCCAGGACCAGCAATTTGTCCCTAATTTTCAATTCTAGTGATAAAATCCAGACCAACTGAAAAAGTCCCACTCAAGATCTTATTATGAAAGCATTCTTTGAAACATTTTTCTTAAAAAGCAAATAGATAAATAGTAATGTGAGGTAGATTTGTTATAACAGCTACTTACTGAGATTTTAAAATGTACTTGGCAATGTATTAGTCATTTTGTATTTGTAATTTGTTCCTCTCATCATATATTTCTAATCATGCTATTCTTCACAATGAACTTATAATGGAGGCTCTATTTGGACAAAGTAGACACAAATATGAGTTCACTGAATAAAGAAAACTGGAAGTGCTATAAATTAATATTTGATAAATGTAATTTATGCCCCTTTATGTTAGAAAGGATACATTTATATCCTATTAATAGAAAATATCATTAAGTGATGTAGAGCATGTACAATTTGTAGAAGACTGTATCAAATAGATTCTCAAGTTCTTATTGAAAGTGTTCACTTTGAGCAGGGAGTTTGGGTTGCTTTGTTTTTATATTTCCTTTACTTTGTCCTAGGCTTCTTCACTGGGTACCACTGAAGAAGTTTTTTTTTTTTTCCTTGAACATTAGTAGCTTTTTATTCTAGAATGTTACAATTGACTACTTGTTCACTTCTCTTCTGATGCCCCAGTGTTCATTTCCATCTTACTGTTTGTTCCGTTTCCTTTTCCTGATACTGTGTCTAGGGAAGCCTTTGAATCTAGGGGAAAAAAGAACTCAGAGGGTCCAATAACTGCAAAATTATTAAATCTTTTAAATAACCCAGAGTAGATCATTCTTAAAATAACTTCCATGTTAAGATTTGCCTATTCATTTCTTATAAATGAGAATTAACACATGATTAACACATAAAATATGATTAGTTTAGTGTCTTCTAAGGGTCATGCATTGTTTTGTCATTTTACATAATGCCGTTTAATCTTCAAAATGATTCTCCAAGGGAGTAATATAGCTAATAACTGAGAAAAGATTACTATTGAAAAATCTGTGATAGAATATAAATAAAATATTATATTATAATTAAATAAGCTACTAGAACAGAAATAATATGATAGAATAAATCTAAATAATAAAATAAATAAGAATATCTCAGCATTTGGGGCCCATTTATAAAATACTTATTTTGTTTCTGTTACTGTCGGGTGTCACTTTGAGAAAAACAATACTTAAAAGTTGTTTGAGATGCTTTTCCTTTCCCCACCTTACTCTGTATCTTCTCTTTCTGCCCTCTGGAACAGATAGTATGGCTGGAGCACTGGCAACCATCTTCGATCATAAAGAGATCTTGGAAATGGGAATCTTGTGCTAAACATGGTGGAGCAAGAAAAAAATAATTGCTGGTCATTAATGATATTGTGAAACTTCCGTATCAGCCTAAATCTCCCTAATCCAGACTTTTTCCATGTGGAACAGAAATTTAATTCTCCCTCTTGTAAGCAACTCTGTGGTATCATTTTTGGTTTTTCTGTTATTTAGAAATAAACCCAAACTCCTAACTTTAAGTACTTAAATATTCTGTATTATTTAGGTGCTAGGACCTTGTTTTACCATCAGCTGTATAGACAAAGTAAGAGCTGTTAGGCGTGGTAGAAGGAGATTAGATTTTTTGTTTCAGACTTTGCTGACTACAATATAGTGGATAATTTGGAAATAAACAAACAAACAAAAACCCAGTACTGGAAGCAGAAAACCAAATAGATTGTTAGAATCATCCAAGAAAAAGATAATGAAGCCCAATCTAGGAAAGTTGTGGTTGGAATAGGAGGAAAAGGAGAGATTAAACAAATACTTAAGATATAAAACTGCCAGGAGTGTAAGATTGGTTGGAATTGGGATGGTAGAAACTAAAACCTCTCTGAGTTTCTAAGACAAGTGGTGCAATCAATAGAGCCAGTGCACACTGGAAGAAGATATGTCAGTGGAAAAGTTGACTTTCCGAATGTTGAATATTAGTTATTTATGTTAAAGCCAAAAGGAGAGACACAGGATGCAACTGGATAAGAAGACGTTGCTATTGTTTAACAGAGGAATTTTGACTGGCAGCGTGTGGTAGGGTGAGAGATGGAGGGGGCAGGGGTGAGAACACAGATTATCAACTAGAGAACAGATACAGAGTGGGAAAATTAGTGAGCAGGTAATATAACCCTGGAGGTTCTCAGGATTAAGAGGTTGGTGGAGTAAAACAAGTGTCCCATAGGGGAGACAGAGAAGAAAAAGTGAATGAGAAACAAATGGATCCAAAAATCATTTCAACAAATGTCAGGTTGGAGTGAATAATAAAATGTGCACAGTACAGCAGATCATCACTGGATTGGGCAGTGAGGAAGTCATTATTGTTAATGAGCAGAATTCTGGTTGAGTTGTTGTTGGGTTGGGGCAATATTGCAGTCGATTAGGAATGAATGGTAAGTAAGGGTAGTTGACCATTCTTTAGAGAAGCTTCAGTTCAGTTCAGTTCAGTTTGGTCGCTCAGTTATGTCCAACTCTTTACGACCCCATGAATCGCAGCACACCAGGCCTCCCTGTCCATCACCAACTCCCGGAGTTCACTCAGACTCACGTCCATCGAGTCAGTGATGCCATCCAGCCATCTCATCCTCTGTCATCCCCTTCTCCTCCTGCCCCCAATCCCTCCCAGCATCAGAGTCTTTTCCAATGAGTCAACTCTTCGCATGAGGTGGCCAGAGTACTGGAGTTTCAGCTTTAGCATCATTCCTTCCAAAGAAATCCCAGGACTGATCTCCTTCAGAATGGACTGGTTGGATCTCCTTGTAGTCCAAGGGACTCTCAAGAGTCTTCTCCAACACCACAGTTCAAAAGCATCAATTCTTCGGCGCTCAGGCTTCTTCACAGCTTAGATGAATAGTAAAAGGAAACATTGAGTAATAGTGAACAAAATCTATGATACATTAGAAGGTGATTAAATGATAGCTGTTGTTTAGTTGCTAAGTTGTGGCCAACTCTTTATTAATGCTTTTGAATTGTGGTGCTAGAGAAGACTCTTGTGAGTCCCTTGGATTGCAAGGAGATCAAACCACTTAATCCTAAAGGAAACCAACCTTGAATATTCATTGGAAGAACTGTTGCTGAAGCTGAAGCTCCAGTACTTTGACCACTTGATGCAAAGAGCTGACTCATTGGAAAAGACCCTGGTGCTGGGAAAGATTAAATTATTATTAAATAGTGATGCTATCAAAATAGCATCACTGACTAAATGGACATGAATTTGAACAAATTCCAGGGGATAGTGAATGACAGAGGAGCCTGACACACTATAGTCCATGGGGTTGCAAAGAGTTGGTGACTTAGTGAATGAACAACAACAAAAATGACAGCTGATTTAAAAAAATAAGAGGATTGAAGTGTCATTATTAAATAATTGACAAGAACATTTGGAGTGGCATCAAGATAATGCTCACATCCTTGGTCTAAAGAAATACAGTCTTGGCTTTAATTGCTTTAAAAAGAGAGCAGCATCTCAATACACATTTTAAGTTCTATGTGATAATGGATGAGATTATTAGATAGGAAATATTAGATATTCAAGGTGTTGTTGTTGTTCAGTTGCTGAGTCGTTTCCAACTCTATGCTACTGTATGGACTGCCGCACGCCAGGCTCCCATGTCCTTCACTGACTCCGAGTTTGCTTGAATTCATGTCCACTGAGTCGGTGATGCTATCTAACCATCTCATTCTCTGAATAACTAAATTTTGGTTGGATTTTGTATCAATGAGAGAAAATGAAATAAATCAGGAAGACAGTGAGGCAAATGATTGGTCCACTAATATATTTTCATACTTCTGCTGGCGACTAGGAAAATGATGTACCAGTCACATCTGTACTTTTTCAGCCAGCCTGCAGATCCAGGAGTAGACTCTGAATTAGTTACCCCGAAGCCAGCAAGCCCATGCAAATGTTGTAACTCACGTTTTTGAATTTCACCATTTCCCAAAGCAAGTTGACCCAATGATCTATATTTAGTGGTGATTTTTATTCCCAGATGTTGAAAACAGCTTCTTTGCTGGCACTAGGTCCTTGAGGATGCATTTTCCCTAAGCTTTAAATAGCATACTTTAGGGAATTAGTATTACCCAAGATATAAAAAGATTAATAAGGATTTAAAGTTAAATAACCCCGGTAATTCCTTTAATGGATATGCATCTAAACTGTTTCCTTGGTTAATATTATCGCAGCTTATTTATCACCGCATTCCTAGGAGATAACTCTCTTAAGTCTGTGACCATAGTGTTTCAGTCATAATGCAGTGCCGAAGCCACAGGCCTGAATTCTTGGCACAACGTGAGCAACCTTGCATAAGTCCATGTGTGAGCATTTGGAGAGACTAGCCCTTTCGATACCCTGTGTAGTTTCTTTTTAAAGACATCTGAATTTTATCTGTGTCTTTCTGGCTTTCATTGAGAATGTTTATTCAATTCCATGTGAGAGAATTGAACTCTCGACAAGGAGCATGATGAATTTTCTAATTCAAACTGGGTACCAAGAGGTGGCCTGTCATCATTTTCCTTTTGTTGCACTGAAAAAAAAAAAAAAAAAATGAGTGAGTCTCCTTGAGCTCACTTCCCACTTCTGTTTCAAGTTCCCCCATCAAGTCATTAAACATTCTCTGGGTTTTGTCAACAGCCTGGTAAACATCCAGCGAAAGAATCAAAATAAGATCGTTTATTTAACATTCTTCTCCTCCAACTGCTGATTAGAATAAATAGTTTGGATAAAACTCCTATCTGATCCAACAATCACAAAAAGAAAACATTTTAGCTGTTGGGAGTTTAGATTGAGTTAGAAATACTTTAAACAGTGAAGAATTTTTTTTGCACACTTTGATATTTTCTTTATCTTCAACTCATCTTGTTAAGGCAATGTAAAAGCTAAATATTAATGTTGAAAAACTATTGAGAAAGCTTCTTAGCATTTAAGTAAGAATGTAGGCACTGATTTCCAGAACAAGCTATAGACGGGAAAGCCTCCGTGTTCCATTATAAGTAACTGAAGGAAGTTGAGTCTAAATAGCTGTTTCTGAAAACTACCTGAAAAGTCTGAAAAGACTACAGGTGAGATGTGTGCTGATTCTGTTTATCTCTGTTTAGAGAAGCCAGTAACAGCCAAAGGGGAAAAAATGTTTCTAGTTATCAAAAAGACTTTTAGACTTCTAGAATAGCAGATTATATTTTTAATGTAGCATTCAAGATTCTATAATTGTCCACAAAATCTCCTCCACCTCCACCTCCTTCCAACTTTGTTCTTATCAATTATCCCGTGCTTCAGATAAAATAGTATAAATACAGGCCCCACAGGATACCACACACTTCAGTGCAGTTCTGTCTTTCACAGCCCTCTGCCTCAGATGCTCTTTTCACTCTTTAAGGCTGATTATAATTCTAGCGTTCCTTCTGAATGACCTTAAATGCCACCATGGAACATTATCTTTACTCAAAATAATGATTGACTGACAAACTATGATTCTTCAGACTTGGACATTGGGCAAATGTTTCCTGGAAAAGGAATAAAATGAACCTGGCATTTTGAGAAAAACAACGAACAGTAATTGTGATAAAATTAGAGCTGTCAAAAGAAAGTGAGGGTTTTGGAAAACTTTTATTTACCATCATGAATTCTGTCATTTCCCAGTCCTTTAAACACTTTTGTGATGAAATTGGTGAGGACGTTAATGAATGTGACCTTTCGATAATGCATAATGAAATATGCCAGCCTTTGGAGGAGCAGTCTATGTCAATGATCTGTATCCAGAATGATGAATATGTGATTAAAAAATCAAAATCACATATGAGTAAAGTGTAAGAAAAACTAGTGATTTTAATGTGATGAGGTAAGAAAAGTTGATTTGTGTGATTTCAAGTTTTATATTTCAAATAACTTTTAAGAAACTAATACTTGTCTGGTTTTGGTACAGTATCAAAGAAGAATATTTGCAATTATCTGGAAATTCTCCTCCCTTTTCCAATTATTATCTGTGGAAAAAAAAACAGATTTTCTTTATATACTTCAACAATGAAAAAATACTCTATAAATTGGCTGCAGAAAAAAAAATGTAAGAATACAACTATCTTTGGTAATGACATCAAAGAGATTTCTATAAATGTGAAACAGTGCCACACATTTCACCAAAATTTTTCATATATGGTTATTTTTCAGAATAGCTGCCAGTAAGTATGTTTTATTGCTGCACGTGTTAATTTCTCCATGAAAAATGTAGATATGTAAGAAATCCAACTTTGTCAACTTTAGCCTGGTTTATTTTCTGTAAGCAAGCAAATTATTTGGTTGATGAAGAATAAATACATATATTTCCTAGTAGTCTCATTGAAATTCAAGAATTTCTTAATGGTTTTAGGTTTAATACAAATTATTTTCACCCCTTTCTTCCCATCTAAACTTGGTTATAGGAGGGGAAATGGGGATAGAGCCGGGCAAGTGCTACAACACTCAGTGAGGCAAGAGTGTTAATTTCTCAGTCTTGGGTGAAGGGAAATAAGATAACTATATGATGTGAGGAGAGCTATGAAAAGCATATCCACTGGAATTTTGATATGCTATCATCACCACATTGCTTTAAAGCCTAGCTTGAAGGATTTTGAGCATAACCTTACTAGCATGTTAAATTGTTGTAATTACTTACACTATAATTATTTCAGTGATGTTAGTAATGCCTGCCTGTTCTTTTGTTTGGTTACATTTACCTGTTCATTCTTTTTTTTTTTTTCTTTTAATTTTATTTTATTTTTAAACTTTACATAATTGTATTAGTCTTGCCAAATATCAAAATGAATCCACCACAGGTATACATGCGTTCCCCTTCCTGAACCCTCCTCCCTCCTGCCTCCCCATACCATCCCTCTGGGTCGTCCCAGTGCACTAGCCCCAAGCATCCAGTATCGTGCATCGAACCTGGACTGGCATCTCGTTTCATACATGATATTTTACATGTTTCAATGCTATTCTCCCAAATCTTCCCACCCTCTCCCTCTCCCTCAGAGTCCATAAGACTGTTCTATACATCACTGTCTCTTTTGCTGTCTCGTATACAGGGTTATTGTTACCATCTTTCTAAATTCCATATATATGCGTTAGTATACTGTATTGGTGTTTTTCCTTCTGGCTTACTTCACTCTGTATAATAGGCTCCACCTATTATATTCATCCACCTGATTAGAACTGATTCAAATGTATTCTTTTTAATGGCTGAGTAATACTCCATTGTGTATATGTACCACAGCTTTCTTATCCATTCATCTGCTGATGGACATCTAGGTTGCTTCCATGTCCTGGCTATTATAAACAGTGCTGCAATGAACATTGGGGTACACGTGTCTCTTTCAATTCTGGTTTCCTCAGTGTGTATGCCCAGCAGTGGGATTGCTGGATCATAAGGCAGTTCTTTGTCTATCATTATCTTATAAATATATTTGTAAAATAACAAATGCCAGGTTTTTATTTTTCTCAAATTTCAACCAAAAATTTAAAACTTATTCATGTATTTTTACAGTTAGTATCTAAGTTTGGACTTAATTATGTCATCCTCTTTGCTTTCTGTTTTTTTTTTTTTGGATGTAGGCTTTTTCCCCTCTTGTCTTTTGCTGTTTAAGCATGTTATGTTTTCTCTGCACAGTTTTTTAGTAATATGGATATTTTATTTTTAGCTTTATTGAAATTTAAATGATAAATACATTTTTAAGATATTTCAAGTTTATGACACTATGACTTGATATATTACATATACATGGTGAAAGGATTTCACACTTCAAGTTTAATTATCAAATTTATCACATTACATATTTACCTTTTTTTCTAGCAAGAACATTTATGTTCTAACTTTCTTAACAAATTTTAATTTAACAGTACAGTGGTATCAACTACAGTTGCCATGCTATATATTAGACCCATTATACTGTATTAATCTTATAACTGAAAGTCTTTACTATTTTACTTAGTTGTCCTTACTTCCCCCCAGCCCATAGCCCCTGGCATCCACTTTTCTACTTTCTGTAAGTTTGACTTATTTTCCACCATATTCCGCACAGGTGAAAAGTGATACCATGCAGTACTTGCCTTTTTCTACCTCATTTCACTAAGCATAATATCCTCTAGATTCGTCCATGTTGCCAAGACAGAATTTCCATCTTTTTAATGGCTGAATAATATGTCTAGTGTGTGAACAATCCTGCACTTAATATGGGGCTACAGATATCTTTTGGAGACATGGTTTTGTTCCCTTTGGATATATACCCAGGAGAGGGATTTCTGAATTCTATAGATAGAAGGATCTATTTTTGTTTTCTTAAAGAAACTCCATACTGTTTTCCACAGTGGCTGTAGCAGTTGACATTCTCACCAATGGTGTACAGGGGTTCCTTTTTCTCCACATCCTCATAAGTATTTCTTAACTCTTGTTCCTTTGATGATAGTCATCCTAATAGATATAAGGTGATGTCTCAGTGTGCTTTTGATTTACATTTCACTGGCGATTAATGGTGTTGAGCACCTTTTCATGTACCTGTTGGCCATATGTATGCCTTCTTTGGAAAAATGTTTATTCAGGTCCTTTGCCCACTTTTTAACTGATTTTTTTTTGCTATTGAATTATATGTGTTCATTTTATATTTTAGATATTAACTCCTTATCAGATATATGGTTCACAAATGTTTTCTCTCATACCATAGGTTGTCTTTTCATTTTGTTGATGTTTTTTCTTTTTTTGCTGTGCAGAAATTTTTTGTTTTAAAGTAGTACTGTTTGTTTATTTTTACTTTTTTTTGGCTTCGATTTTCATGCCAAATCCCCCCCCAAATCATTCCTAAGACCAATGTTAATTAGCTTATTACACATATGTTTTCTCATAGGAGTTTCAAGGTTTCATGTCTTTATTTCAACACTATAATCTATTTTGAGTTGATTTTTATGTGTGGTATAAGATAGGGTCTGGTTTATTTTGCATGTGGCACTATCCAATTTCTCCATCACCATTTAATAAAGGAAATATCCTTTCCCCATTGCATATTCCTGGTTCTTTTTTCAAAAACTGACTATATATGTAATGGTTTATTTCTGGGCTCCTTATGTTAAGGATCTGTGTGTCTGTTTTCATGCCATTACTATACTATATTGATTACTGTAATAATTAGTTCTGTAATATATTGAATATTGGGTAATTGCATTATTTTCCAATCTACCATAACAGGTATTTGGACCATCTTTACCAGATAAATGTGTGAGTGGCAGCCTTCCTCATCCCTTGTATATCTGGTGATGTCTACTTCCTCACCTTGCACATAAATAAATTTGGCTGCTCATAGAATTTTGCCACAAATCAAAACCATGACACCATTGTTTTCTGGCAGATGAACTTTTTTTTTTTTAATCTGGATGCTTGTAGTATTGAAAAATTTATCGTGTGTGTGTGTGTGTGTGTGTGTACTCAGATGTGTCCGATTCTTTACAACCGCATGGACTATAGCCTGCCAGGCTCCTCTGTCCATGTGATTTCCCAGGCAAGAATATTGGAGTGAGTTGCTATTTTATTTTCCCCGGGGGATCTTCCCAACCCAGGGATTGAACCTGCATCTCTCGGGTCTCCTGTATTGGCAGGCAGATTCTTTACCGCTGAGTCACCTGGGAAGCCTGAAATGTTTATCATCAGCAATCTAATAATTTCACTCATTGAAAAAGTAGCCTTTTGGTGACGTTTGTGTGACTGTTTCTGACATTCGCCTCCACAGATTTTGCTGTTCCTTCAGGGTATTTCCAGTGCACACAGTGCTTTAGCCTTCTGTCACCTGCCATCAGAAATGTTTCCGTGAGCTCCATTAGCTCTTCTTCTAAACCATTATGCACTAAAATTTTAGATTGGAAGTTGGCATTTTCTTACTCCCCTGAGACTGGTGGTATTTGCATAATCCCATCCCCATTTCTCCTCCTCTAAGTTTAGATGAGAGAAAAGGGATTAAAGTAGCTTAATATTAAACTCAAATTCATTTTGAAATCTCTCTAAAATATTGATTTCATCACTTAATATTCCTGGCTCAAAAACTGTCAGCACACCCAACATGCCTATTGGATAAAATGTAAATGTTGCAATTCATCATCCAAGGTTGGTCATAATATACTTTTTAAATAGTCTCTCCAGTTCCACCTCACGTATCTCCTCAACTCAGTTTTTTCTCCAATGAGATTGTTTTCTCATTTTTTTCGAGTTAAGCTATACAAGATTCTGCCCGCCCATGCCTTTCACACTGTATCACTGGTCTGAAAGGCCTTGTATCTTTGCAGTAAATTTTATTACTTGATTCCTAGCTTGAGACTTCCTTCTTCATTGAGCCCTCTAAAACCATAGTAGCTTATTTAGCATTTTCTTTCCTGTGTTACTCATGTTAGTGGTTAATTGTGTTGATTATTTTATACATAGAATGAGGAGTTGTCTCATCTCTTCTACTTTGATAATACCTTAGAAGTGGCACTCGGCAGTAATACTGTTTTATCTTCATTTTACTGCCAACATTATTTATATAGTAGTACTTAACAAATGCTTGCTATGTAAATGTGTAAACAGGGAAAACAAAAGAAGAAAGACCTAGTAGTTGGTTTTCATTTTAAGGTACTTTACACATCTTGGAAAAAAGTCTAAAATTCTCATTGAAAAATTCAGCTGAATTAGTTTATTCAGTAGTTTCCACAAAAACGTTTAAATTGGTATAGAAGAAAATTAAGCCACATTCAGATGGTATTTTGAATAACTCTCAATGCTGTCATTACTAGGGAGAGGTAGTGTTATTGTATCATGGAGGAAGACTGTTGAAATAGGCTCTGAAGTGAGGAACCTTGAATTCAGCTCTCTACTCTTTCACTATCTGATGGAGTCCTCGTAGGCTGTTTTCTAATTCCACTTGAGTCCTCTTGGGAAGTCTTCTAATTCCACTTTACAATTTTTTCATCCATAAAATGGCAGTAATAATGGTTCATGAGTGATATATCGGGAAATTAGGTGAAGACTTCAAAATTATTTCTAGAAGTACATTGTCTACCACATAGGAAATAATAAAAGTCTTATTTATTATGTTTCTATCACCCTAAAATATATTAATTCATCTGTTGTAACTTGATAAGACAAATCATATTATTACCTTAATCAAAGATGCAAAAACAGAGAGACAAGAAAAGTAATTGTCCAAGATCATATAGTTTTTAAAAACTATAGCGCCATGGGGTCATCCGAATCTTTGCGACCCCATGGACTGCAACCTGCCCAGCTCCTCTGTCCATGGGATTCTCCAGGCAAGAATACTGGAGTGGGTTGTCATTTCCTTCTCCAGGAGATCTTCCCAACCCAGGGATCAAACCTAGGTCTCCCACATTGCAGGCAGATTCTTTATTGTCTGAGCCACCAGGGAAGTCCCTTAAAAAAAGTAGTAGTACCAGACAAATCATATTGGGTATGTCCAGAGCTCATACTCTCGACTGCTAGGCTAATCTGTAAGGGGGGCTCCCCAGGAGGCACTAGTGGTAAAGAATCTGCCTGCCAATACAGGAAACAGAGGAGATGTGTGCTCGATCCCTGGGTCAGGAAGATCCCCTGGAGGAGGGCATGGCAACCCACTCCAGTATTCTTGCCTGGAAAATTCCATGGATACAGGAGCCTGGCAGGTTACAGTCCATGGGGTTTCGGAGAGTCAGACATGAACTGAGCATGCACACACACAGGCTAATCTGTTACTAAGATGTATAGAGATTCTTGGTATCTATTCTTACCCATCTTAACTCACATTGGCAGTCAAATTTCATGTAAGTTACATGTCTACTTTTGCAGAGCTGGTGTAAGCCTGTTGGGATGTTAATGGGAAATGATAATCCTCTATTTCTCTTGAGATGTGAACACGAGATGAGGGGATTTTAGAAAATATATCACATTGGTACAGAAAGTCATAAAATCTCTTTTCTGGCAATTTTCAACAATATTATTTGGAATGGTTAAGCTATTTCTGGATGAATTTCACATTTCATGGTCCCTTTTGAGCCTTATATTCATATAATTTGATTTTATAAATCCATTGATATATGGTACAGATAAGTTTTCCTTCATGTGGAAATGAAATAGCTAGTATCCTAAGCGGAAAAGAATTCATATTTCTAAATTAGGCTTCTGTTTATATGTATTTTTTTTGAAAAAAAAATTAATTTGATTATATATACATTTAAATTAGACTGTACCTTTTTTGTAGTTAATAAGATAACTGCATTCCAACAAGATTTTAAAACATTCAAGCTGCGAAATCTTTGTCATGGCTATGGTAGATTCTGTACATTTTAGTTAAAGTAATTAAAAGGTCGTCTTAGAACATTCATAGCGTAGACATATTAGGAGAGACAGAAGCAGTAACAGAGTAGGGAAGAAAAGTAAAGTAATAGGATAGCAATGGAAGGGCAGCTTGCTGGGCTTGAGATGCTGCTGAATATGTATGTATCCTCGCCTCAGTGTCCATAGCAGAACATGATGACAGTTCTAAAGGCAGCTCCCAAGATCTGCCAGACTTTTGGAAGTGGATGGCATGAGCATGAGTGGGTGTGTGAATGTTTTTTCCTAGCTGGACAGACATTTTCCTTCTGTTGCCAAAGCCTTGTTGTTTGTGTGCGAGATGAAGTCCCTGTTCCCGATGCTCCACCAGGAAGCAGTAGGAACACACAGGGAGCCAACTCCTATTTGGAAAACCAGACCAGCTCTTGGAAGGAAGCCTCAAAATATTGAGTTAATTTTTGTGAAGAAAATCATTTTTCTGTGGTTTGTATATCAGTTATTTAAATATCCTGAAACTGAGGTAGGGAGATAGCACATTACAAAAACCAAACTGAAATGACCTTAAATGCTCATTTGGACCGAGCCTTGTGATACTGTCAGAAAGCCAACAATAAGAAAATCATGCAGGATGGTGGCCAATCAGCTTCCTGAATGCAAAGAGAAATATCACAGTTTTGCACTTGTGAGGCCATTCCTACATTTTATCACCTTTCAGTGATGAAATGTTTCTTTACAAATAGTGAATATAGACACATTTGGGTTGAGATATAAAAGAGAGGAAAGAAGTGGGAAAAAATTGCCCTTTAAGTACTTTAACATCAGGCACAGAGAAGATGTCAATGAATACTAGTTCCTTTTCCTTTACAAAAATCCTCTCGATAACCCTTAAATATAAGTATTATACCCATTTTCCAAAAAGGAAACTAAATCCCACCACTTACAAATGACGGAGCTTGACTTGGTGTATTTGACCACAAATGACACAGACAAGCTTTCCACAACATCAGGATCTTTCTCCAATTGTACTGACTTTCCTATAACTATAGCAGAGATCCTTTTTTCCCTATTTAATTGGTGTAGTTTCTTCTCAAAATGTCTGATTTAATGAGGAAAACTTTCTCTCCCAAGCCATTATAAAGAAGTACTTAAAAGTTTGGGCCTCCAGAGTTAATCTGAGTTTAAAGACAAGTTCTGTCAACAACTATAGTATAATCTTGGAAATTACTTTAAAAGTCTCATGTTCAGAACAGTGAAAGGACATTAAGAACTAAGGAAATTTGAATGAAGTGTGGACTTTAGTTGAGAATAATGTATTCGTTCCTTAACTGTAACCATACTAATGTAAGATGCTAATTTTAATGTTCATATTACTTCTGGGCTTAGGGTATATGGGAACTCTCGCAGTTTTTGTGTAAATGTAAAAGTGTTCTGAACTGTGGTGTTGGAGAAGACTCTTGAGAGTCCCTTGGCCTGCAAGGACATCCAACCAGTCCATTCTGAAGGAGATCAGCCCTGGATTTCTTTGGAAGGAGTGATGCTAAAGCTGAAACTCCAGTACTTTGGCCACCTCATGCGAAGAGTTGACTCATTGGAAAAGACTCTGATGCTGGGAGGGATTGGGGGCAGGAGGAGAAGGGGACGACAGAGGATGAGATGGCTGGATGGCATCACTGACTCGATGGACATGAGTCTGAGTGAACTCTGGGAGTTGGTGATGGACAGGGAGGCCTGGCGTGCTGCAACTCATGGGGTCGCGAAGAGTCGGACATGACTGAGCCTGAACTGAACTGAACTGAAAAGTGTTCTAAAATGTAAAATTTGTTTTTAAAAATGCTGTGTTTCTCCTCTTGGTTTTCTTATCATAATTTGATGAATTACATACATGTATAGTACTTAGTTCCTGGTAAGTGTGAATATGCAAATAAGTGTTAACTATTTTTTAGCGTTAGCTATTTGGGGAAGATGTTTAGGAAAAGGCTTCCCTCATAGCTCAGTCAGTAAAGAATCTGCCTGCAGTGCAGGAGACCCGGGTCCAATCCCTGGGTGGAAAAGAGAGTGCTTTTGGTAGAGAAGGAAATGTTTTTTATTGGGCATCTTTATAGTGTGGAAAGAACCAGTAGTCAGACTAAAGGGTTCCTGCCTTCCTACATCAGAAGTTTGTATAGCAAAGTCTTATCAGGGATGTGGTTTTTAAGGTCAGCAAGTATCCTTATATCTTCCAAGAAGAATCTACCAGCCTGCTTCTCTCCAACCTGTCTCCAGTTACCAATAAGTGTTAGATAAGATTGAAGAGAAGAAACACATGAGAAAAATTAAACTAAGCATTAAAGAGAAGCACATGAATCCCACATACAAGTTAGGGATATTCTGCTTAGAATGGATCCAGTGTGACTGGTTGAACTGTGTGAAGCTCCATGTTGGAAACAGTATTCTGCTGCCTAAATTTCTCAGTTACCAGCTGCCAATCACCAGATACCTTTACCCCTCAATATTTGGCTGTATTGCCTTCTGTTACGATTTCCTTACATAGGATGAAAAATTCTGTGTCGTACCAAAGAAAGAAAGCATATGTGAAAAACTACCCCGTGAAATGAAACTAGGTGTCAGATGAAAAGAATGAACTAAGATGAATATCTGTGAATCATCTTGGGAAGCTCACCACATAAATTTGGGAGACAATGTTCCTGTCTTCTTCTTAACATGGTACTCATTTCATTTTCTAGTGTAAAACCAGATCCCAAGAGCAGTGAACTCCTAACTTCAAAAGATTTTCCTATAGCTGAAATTATACATCGATTTCCCCCAGTCTTGAATGTGCATCTCTAATAAATGTCTAGACCTTTGAACCACACTCAGTTGTGTAAAGTTATAAAGGAGACATACTACATTATGCCTGCACATGGCATTTGAACTCGATAAGGGCCAGCAGTTCTGTCTACCACTGGGTAATAAACTCTTGCATTCTAAAGTGTGAAAGTCGCTCAGTCGTGTCCGACTTTTGGCGACGCCATGACTATACCATCTATGGAATTCTCCAGGCCAGAATACTGGAGGAGGTAGCCTTTCCCTTCTCCAGGGGAGCTTCCCAACCCAGAGGTCAAACCCAGGTGTCCCACATTGCAGGTGGATTCTTTACTAGCTGAGCCACAAGGGAAGCCCAAGAATACTGGAGTGGGTAGCCTCTCCCTTCTCTAGTAGATCTTCCCAACCCAGAAATTGAACTGGGGTCTCCTGCATTGCAGGCAGATTATTTTCCAGCTTAACTCTCAAGTAAGTCTAAATATGTCTTCATTTTTTAAAAATATAAATGATTGCTTTAGTTCAATAATCTTTAATGCTGGCAATACTAGAGGGACTTGCAAATTGCCTCCTATGTAAACTATAGAGATTTTTATTTAGTTGGGCTTGTGCAGACTGGGAATTAATATTTTTTAAATCTTTCTAGTTGATTCTATCATGCAACCAAGATTGAGAACCACTGTAGAAGTAGATCAGCTTAATTAATGCCTTTTTCCTTTAGCTTTTCATTAGTTAGATTCCTCACATATCCCAAATGGTACTAAGTTCTGAGGCAAAACAAAATAAGCGGCCTCTAGCCTCTAGGATTCTGAAATCAAATATGTTTGAGAAATGCTGTCTACTGTACTTCTTACAGGTTTCCCAGAGAGCGCTAGTGATAAAGAACTTGCCTGCCAATGCAGGAGATGTAAGGGAAGTAGTTTCAGTCCCTGGATTGGGAAGATCCCCTGGAGGAGAGCGTGGCAACCCACTCCAGTATTCTTGCCTGGAGAATCCCATGGACAGAGGTGCCTGGAGAGCTCCAGTCCATAGCGTCACACAGAGCTGGACAGGACTGAAGCAACTTAGTACACATGCACCTTCTTCTTATCCCTTTCTTAAAGAATCACTGTGCATTTATTAAAACTACAGGTTGTCAGATTTTCTGTTGAATATGAGCAAAATCCCAGAACTGTGGGGCTGTCAGCAAGCTGATGGAAAATGGACTTTGGGCAGACATATGTGTCATTTACATGTCTATAGGATGTGTTTAAAACCTGCCCTACCAAAAAATGAACTAATCTCTAGAGATGACACTGAGAATAACGTGGGTGACAGTCTCCCTGGCCTAATTAAGGACATCGGTATCAAGTTTGTGTCAGTGGAAAGCACATTAAGATCTTTAAATAGTACCATCACAGCTGTTGTCCCCTTGCTTGTCGATCTGAAGGGAAGAGAAAATTTCAGAAATGTTATAAATAGTAGAAATACACCTTAGCTCTCCTTGGATCTGTGCAAGGAAGGAAAAGTAGTGTCTTCTGTCTGCAGTGTAGGACTCTGCATACAATCAGGACCAACTGCTGACAGATTTCTCCCTCACTCCACCCTTGGAACCGGGCCAGAAACTGGGCTTCAAAGTATATCTAAGTGAAAGTTCATTTCAGCTTTATCAACAAACATGACTGCTGCCAAGTCATTCTGAATTGCCCTTATATAAACAACGTTTATCTGTTATTTCCCTTTGAAAATAAGTATTGTGTTTTTTGAATAAGCCAATAAAATACTGTTTTTCTTCGTGATTCCTGACATATTTGTTTATACGAATTCCATCAGTAAAACCTACTTTTGAAGGTTCCCCAAATTGGAAAAACATTTCGTATTTTGCCTATGAATGAGAGTACGAGTACAAAAAGGGCTATTCTGCATAATGAAATATTCAACATTACCACATTGAATATTACTATTAATAAATATGACCACAAAGTATTCCCCTCCTTTCAAACTTTAGTTTCCTCTTTAGTAAAATGGAGTGGATCACACCTACCTTCGTGGTAATGAGGATAAAGTGAGAAAATATTCACTGTATTTAACAGCTTTGAAAGCCATCCTCTGTCAGTGGTTTGCTACCCGGCGCGTGACAAAGTCAAGTCTGTGCTGTCCTACATTCAGTTTGGCAGGACCCCGTTGGGGGTGGGGGAGATTGTAGTACACTGGAAAAAAAAAAAAAGATTAGTGCAATTAAGCTTAAAATAGGAGCTTCTTGAGTCTGCATTAGACTCAAGGGCAGAGATAACCCTTTCAGCTTCCTCTACTCTCAAACTCATTGAGATTCATTCTGCTTTTAATTAGTGCAAACAAGTACAAAGGGTTGTGTTTCTTTCTCCTTTTAGGTCTTGCTCAGTCATGTATGATTCTTTGTGACCCTATGGACTGTAGCCTGCCAGGCTCCTCTGTCCATGGAATTCTCCAGGCAAGAATACTGGAGTGGGTTGCCATTTCGTCCTTCAGGGGATCTTCCTGACCCAGGAATCAAACCTTCGTCTCCCGCATTACAGGCATTTACTATCTGAGCCAACAGGGAAGCTCTTTTAGGTCTTTACTGTTTAGAATCAGTGCTTTCCAAACTAGTTCTTCCAGAGCCCAAACACTTCCTCAGAAGTATTGGCGGGGGACAGAGAAGGAATGATCGCAGGTTCAAACAGATGCTTCCTCTTCCCACTAGAGCAGCTTTACTCCTACTCACTTATAATTACTTGCCCAGAACAAGATTTCTGGAGAGGAAAGAGTTCTTTAGCTCAGTAAACGTGGTGACCATTGCTTAAGGAATCACAGGAGATGGAGCACTGCCTAAAATGAACCTTCCTCCATCCAAAATAATAAGTGATTAAGTGACCTCCCATATTGAAGGAGTATGTTAAATGCCAATGCACATGTTAAATTTTGTTTCTGTTTACCTCCTATGTGCTTTCAGATGCTTGTTGTCACTAAAAAAATGTTCTTTGTTTTCCTACTGCTACTGCTACTGCTAAGTCGCTTCAGTCGTGTCCGACTCTGTGCGACCCCATAGACGGCAGCCCACTAGGCTCCTCTGTCCCTGGGATTCTCCAGGCAAGAATACTGGAGTGGGTTGCCATTTCCTTCTCCAATGCATGAAAGTGAAAAGGAAGTCGCTCAGTTGTGTCTGACTCTTAGCGACCCCATGGACTGCAGCCTACCAGGCTCCTCCATCCATGGGATTTTCCATTTGTTTAAAATACAGTATGTTAAATGTCATTTTATTGGAACATGATATTCAAGCCATCGCTCTGGACATTCAGCACTTAAAAATGTGCAGAAGTCAGATCAACAACAGATATGACTACGTGATACGTTTTCATGGGGCTGCACATGGAGTCTTTAATATGTGCTCTGAAAGTTTTTTATTTTTAAATTGTTGTTAATCTTTTAAAGATTATTTCTGCATAGCAGTTTTTTTCATATTTGCTAGCAGAGTAATTCCAAATACAGAGAGACACTCAAATAAACAAACCGGACTCCAGTAGCACGTCATTCAATGCAAGGATGTGAAAGTTCATTTAATAAATATGAATACAGTGAACTGACCTATTAGACATGTGCCCTACTAAAAGGTATATGAATCTCAAATACTACTGTTCAGGCACTACTGATGCTTTATTTCAAAAGAATTCAATTCACTAAATTTGATTCAGATCAATGTATAGATACTTGGACTGATTTCCCAGATAATCACAGGTGAAAAGGATTATGTTTGTTGTCAAGTCAATCTAAGTAGGTTTGGCAGAAGGTATGATTTATTTCTCTTTCACTAGAAGCAATGGAAAGAGAAAATATTTTTCTTTTCTCTCTTTTCTTTCTTTCTTTTTTGCCTAAATTAGTTCATCACTCTAGAGAGAGCTAGAGGAGAATGAATAAAGTCTATCAGTTATTTCAGGAAGTAAATTGTACTTTCCGTAGGCTATCATAAATAGATTTTTTCAGTGTTACTGAGGTTACCAAATTAATGAAAAACATTTTGAAGCCCTAATAGATCTCCCCTTTGCCAAAGTTTGTTATGAAGTGTAAATTGGAAGGATCTGACTTGAAATAGATATGTGAGGTTCCTTCAGGGATATGTAAGAAGATACCCACTGTAGCATCTTTTTTAGCGGTAGTGATTGGAGTCTCCTGGGACTCCACCCAGGAGAAAGGCTAGCTAAAATGTGGAGGATGCACAATGGGAGATTATAGAGCAGTTAGATACTATGGATCAGATAACGTGATGCAATGTAAACTGACCTTAAAGATGTGTGTGCTCTCACAGTCACACAGTCGCGTCTGACTCTGCAACCCCATGGACTGTAGCCCTCCAGACTTCTGTCTCTGTCAATGGAAATTTTCCAGGCAAGAATACTGGATTGGGTTGCCTTTTTCTCCTCCAGGGGATCTTCTTGACCCAGGGATCTAACCTGAGTCTCTTGCATCTACTGCATTGGCAGGCAGATTCTTTAGCACTGAGACACATGGGGAGTCCTGTAGAAGATGTAGTAATGGTAAGTGCGAAGGACAGAAGAGAGTGTGACACATAACACAGTACTGTGTAACTATGTATGTAAACTAAGTGTCTCTGCACCCTAAAACGCAGTATGTATTTTGCAAAAGTACATGTAAACGTCACCCCAAAATGTGCATTGATTGAAAAGTAAAGATTATTTCATTCAATCTTGTGCAACCACAGGCCACTGAAAAAGGGTTCATGATGTTAGTCCTCCATCATGTGTTAAGAAATACAAAGACTGACCTCCAGGGCTATCCGCTGGTTAGGGCTCTGCCCTTCCAACATGGGGGTTCAGGTTCAATCCCCGGTTAGGGAGCTAAGACTCCACATACTATGTACTGTGGCCAAAGCAATAATAAAGACAAATATAAGGGAAAGAAGCAGACAACTTAATGCTCTGTTATGCTTTTTCCCTTTCTTACATATAATTTTTTTACAAGAATTAATACTGTTTACAGGACTCATAAAAAGGTCAGGATTATTAGCTATCTTGAAGTTAATTTAATCATTATTTCTGATATTAAAATTCTCCTTATAGCATAGCTTTCAAGTGCTTGTCCAGAGTCCTCTTCATTTTTGAAGGAGCATGCTTTTTTGGAATGTACAAATTTATTCCATTAATAGGAAAACCAATAGCAGAATGAATAAGAATAATCTGAATTAGTATCTCAGGGTCTAAAAATTTGATTTTTTTTTTTAGTTTAGTATTTTTTATTGAAATATAGTTGATTTACAGTGTTGTGTTAATTACTGACTGCTGCTGCTGCTAAGTCACTTCAGTCGTGTCCAACTCTGTGCGACCCCATAGACGGCAGCCCACCAGGCTCCCCCGTCCCTGGGATTCTCCAGACAAGAACACTGGAGTGGGTTGCCATTTCCTTCTCCAGTGTTAATTACTACTGTATGGCAAAGTGATTGAGTTACATATACATACATTCATTTTTTAATATTTTTTTCCATCGTTATCTTAAACCATTGAAAATAATTCTCTGTGCTATGCAGTAGGACCTTGTTGTTTATCCATTCTATATCCATTCTATATACATCTGCTACCCCTAAGCTCCCACTCCATCCCTCTTCCAACAACCCTTCTTTAAGGCAACCACCAGTCTGCTCTCTATGTCAGTGAGTCTGTTTCATTTTCACAGATGGATTTATTTGTGTCATATGTAGATTCCACATGTAAGTGATATCATATAGTATTTGTCTTTCTCTTTCTGACTTCACTTAAGTTTGATAATCTCTAGGTTCATCCATGTTCCTGCAAATGGCATTATTTTGTTCTTTTTAACGGCTGAATAATGTTCCACTATATATATATGCACCACATCATTGGGCTTCCCAAGGACTCAGTGACAAAGAATCTGCTTGCCAATACAGGAGATGAAAGTTCCATCTCTGGTTTGGGAAGATACCCTGGAGAAGGATATGGCAACCTACTCCAGTATTCTTCCCTGGGAAATCCCATGGACAGAGGAGGCTGGTGGGTTGCAGTCCATGGGGTTGCAGAAGAGTTGGAAATGACTTAGCAACTAAATAATAACAACAGACACATCTTTATCCATTCATCAGTTGATGGACATTTGTTTCCCAGTCTTGGCTATTGTGACTAGTGTTGCCATGAACATAAAGATGTGCGAATCTTTTTGAACTAGTTTTGTCTGGATAAATGCCCAGGATCTTACAATAATTCTATTTTTAGTTTTCTGAGGAATCTCCATACTGTTTTCCCTGGTGTCTGCACCAACCTACATTCCCACCAAAAGTGTAGGAAAGTTCCCTTTCTTCCATACCTGCTCCAGCGTTTCTTATTTGTGGACTTAACGAAGTCTGTTTTGACTGGTGTTAGGTGGTACCTCGCTGTAGCTTTGATTTGCATTTCTTAAATGATTACTTAAATGATACTTAAATGATTGAAAATTTGAATTTTTAACAAGCTTCTTACCCCCATATCCACCAAGTGATTCTTATGCTCATGAAAATGTAAGAACTACTTAATAATGAAGCAACAATAAAGTATGCTTCACTCCACTCAAGTTCATATTCATGCTTGTGTGCACGCTCTGTCGTTTCAGTCATGTCTGACTCTATGACCCCATGGACTGTAGGCTACCAGTGTCCTTGTCCAAGGGATTTTCTTGGCAAGAATATTGGAGTGGGTTGCCATGCCCTCCTCCAGGAGATCTTCCCAACCCATGGATCAAACCCACATCTCCTGTGTCTCCAGCAATGTAGGTGCATTCTTAACCACTGAGCCACAAGGGAAGCCCTTGTTCCTATTTATAAAAAACATTTAAGATGTCTAGTGGTGAGCTACTTTGTATTTTTCCTGTATACTGAGTTCACACTTTGTTCTTCTTTTTAATTGTTCTAAGACATCAAATTCACAATGAATTTTAAAGTAGAGGAAACAAATTTATTAGCATTTTTAAATCATCGTCTTGTTATTGTTGAAGAAGAATTCAAAGCCATCAGGAATAAACTTAAAACATGATTAAACTTATGTTCTTCTGTCTTAAATATCCCTATAGTTATCCTGTTCAAAAAATCCTTTTCCTTTCAGTAATGTCAAAGTAAAACAAACAAACACTCATTCACTGGCAGAATTGAAAGAAGGCATTAGGGATAAAATAAGATCTGGCACTAAAGTTGTGTTTGTCACATATGCATGTCTCTTACTAAGAGAGACTACTACTTAAGGATTTTGAACAAGAGCAACACTATTTTGAAATCTGACTTCTGAAGCCAAAATTTTTTGCTGTGTGCTAATAAGAGGACCACTTTCCCCTTGTCATTCTCTCTTTTGTAAAAATCTGAAAATTTACACTTCATGCTAAGGGGAAAAACATAGGAAAAATCCACACGTTTTCGAACCACAGTTTGTTGAAATGGACAATATATTATCGGACATATAGAGATCAAGTTATTGTGGTTTTTAAGGCTGTTATCTGCCTCATTGATTTGACTTTGTTAATTTTAGAATTCTGGCAATGATGCCGGGACTGGGGACTTTTTTTCCTTCTATTCTCTCTCCAGAAGCTCAAAGAAAACCACTCATACCGCTGACATAGACACACTGACTACAAACTTGCACATGTGGGTGTGTGCATAAGCACGAGTGCATGCGCCGTGCAAACACACACAGCCTGTCCCTCTGAGAATAGAAATCTGTTCCTTTGAGCATTACAAAGAATACTAAGGGCCAAACCTCTTAGGGCTGGAAAATAGCTTATGTTCTTGCCAGTGAGTTAAAGCCGGAATATCCCCTTTGTCATAGCCAAATTTATGACATGGATCAAAAACTATAAAAAGCTATGTTGCATCCTGCCATTAAGGAGAATTAATATTTTCAGTGGTATGTTAACCAACGTTTTTCCAGTGTCTCTCGTTAAAAGCAGATTGTTGACTTTTCATCATGGTGTGCCAAACATTTTCATTGAAACCCTAACAAGACTTTCATCTTAGAACCATTATTTCTTAATGGACTTGGATGGGGCAACATAAAGGAATGGCTCTGCTTTGCAGCACGGCGGCATTCGGCGATGGCCATCATTAGCGTGTTGGGCCTTGCTGAATCATTACACATGTAGACATTTAAGGCATTTCCAGTGTGACTTCATTTTTTCCCTTGAAGCACGCTTCATGTTTTATCTATTATGCTTAAGCATCATAGGTTCTTTTTCTACTTTTATGTATCTTTATTATGATTCTTTCTGTTCAGATGTCCTGTAAAAAATATAATAAATCATTCATACACCCACAGAGCTTTTTTTTTTGTTTCTTTTTTTTTTTAACTAAGAATATCTATCTGTGCAGTTTTCTTCTATATTTAGGAAAACAGTGCATCGTTAACAACCTTCAGCCCCAATAATTTTTTAGCAATGAACTACATGACATCAATTGTTCAGATTCCCCAAATGTATATGTTCTCTTATATCATTGTCTGGATGTGAACTGGAAGTGACTATACCATGGCAAAGGAAGTCTATAGCCTAGATGACAAAGGGTGCTATGAAAGCAGAATGGACCTTCCATTTGGCCAAGTTTGGAAAATACATGATGTGAAAATGCTTATGATACAGCCACTGAGCTGATGCTGATTTGCTCTAATTTGCTCTAATTTCTAATCTCTCAAATACATATTCAGAGTCAATGACAATTACACACCGAGATGTAAATTTTAGCTTTTGGCGTGGGTTCTCACTTCACTGTGTTGGCCTGAATGTCTGTTGAGTGTTTTATGATGTGGTCAATCAAACTGTAAGATATGGCTATACACCACACTGCTGACTCCGAAACCAGCAAGCTGAGAGTCACCTGAAGTTAGCGCTCAAAGTCCGATAAACTTCTGAACTCCAAGCATGTGTGGAAGACGGCCATTTATGCAGGAAATAATGCTTCATTCTAGAAATCTAGGTTTTATTGAGTTTAATATGCCTCCCAAGAAGTTTTATGATTGGGAAACCAGCATGAGTTAAATATATATTACAAAATCCTTTATTTGGAATATAAGTATAGCTATTCAGTTTTTATTCCTAGGAAGCAAAAATCAACCCACTTGCTCTAAATATAGCATTTCAGTTCAGATGCTGCTGAATGCAAGTAACAGTTTTTCACAACGTAACTCGATTGAACAATGAAAGGTCATCCATCCCAGGTAGGTAACTGAGTAACTCAAGTTTGCAGGGTTCTGGTCAGCACTTCTGCCATTGGCTTTTCCTCTTACTTCCAAGACTATTGTAGCTCCAAGTATCACTTCCTCACACAACAATATTCAAAGCTAAAACAAAAGTAATTGAAGCTTTCTACTTACCTTTCCTTTTTCTCAAAGAAAAAATATTTCTCAAAACTGAATAGATTTCCCTTTAAGGTTTTGTTTATGTTTGTGTTTAGCAAGTTATAGCACTTATGTAAGGTAGATGCAAATATTTTAAAAGTTGTTTGAAGGAAGCTCAAATGATTCAAATATCTATTGTGTCCAAACAGACATGCTATTACACTATTTAATAAATTGTGCAACTTGGAGACTAACCAGAATAGATGTAGTGACCAATCAGAATGGTCAGGTGTATGACTCGGGGCCTATTCAACTGAGAACTGGCTGAATTGAGTTGTTTTTATTTTGCCTTACTAAATGTTTAGATTAAAGGGCTTTAAAATAGAAGGTGATGGAAACCCATGCTGTCATTACCTCCACCAGACTGTCAATTTTTTATTGTTATTCATTCACTAAATCATGTCCGACCTTTGTGACTCCATGGACTGCAGCATGCCAGACTTCCCTGTCCTTCACTATCTCATGGAGTTTGCTCAAATTCTTGTGCATTTATTCAGTGATGCGCTCTAATGATCTCATCCTCTGCTGTCCCCTTCTCCTTTCACCTTCAATCTTTCCCAGCATCAGGATCTTTTCCAATGAGTCAGGTAGACAAAGTATTGGAACTTCATTCTCAGCATCAGTCCTTCCAATGATTATTCATGGTTGATTTCTTTTAGGATTGATTGGTTTGATCTCTTTGCTGTCCAAGGGACTCTGAAGAGTCTTCTCCAGCACCACAGTTCAAAATCAACTCTTTGGTGCTCAGCCTTCTGTATGGTCCAGGTCTCAACATCCATACATGACTACTGTAAATACCATAGTTTTGATTATAGGGACCTTCATCAGCAAAGTTTGTCATAGCTTTTCTTCCAGGGAGCAGGCATCCTTTAATTTCATGGCTGCAGTCCCCATCTGCAGGATTTTGGAGCCCAATAAAATAAAATCTGCCACTGTTTCTGCATCTACTTGCCATGAAGTAATAGGATTGGATGCCATGATCTTAGTCTTTTGAATGCTGAATTTTAAGCCAACTATTTCACTCTTTTCTTTCACCTCATCAAGAGGTTCTTTAGTTCCTCTTTGCTTTCTGCCATAAGTGTGGTGTCATCTGCATATCTGAGGTTGTTGATGTTTCTCCCAGCAATCTTGATTCTAGCTTATGTTTCATCCAGCCTGGCATTTTGCATGATGTACTCTGCATATAAGTTAAATAAACACAGTGACAATATATAGCCTTGATGTACTCCTTTCCCAATTTGTAGCCAGTCTGTAGTTCCATGTCCAGTTCTAACTGTTGCTTCTTGACTTGCATGCAGGTTTCTCAGGAGGCAGGTCAGGTGGTCTGTATTCCCATCTGTTGAAGAATTTTCCAGTTTGTTGTGATCCACACAGTCAAAGACTTTAATGTAGTCAATGATGCAGAAGTAGATGTTTTTTCTGGAATTCCCTTGCTTTTTCAATGATCCAACGGATGTTGGCAATTTGATCTCTGGTTCCTCTGCCTTTTCTAAATCCAGCTTGTGCATCTGGAAGTTCTGTTGAAGCTTAGCTTGAAGAATTTTGAGGATTACCTTGCTAGTCTGTGAAATGAGCACAACTGTGTGGTAGTTTGAGCATTCTTTGGCATTGCCCTTTTTGGGATTGGAATGAAAACTGACCTTTTCCAGTCCTGTGGCCACTGCTTGCTGGCATATTGAGTGCAGCACTTTCACATCATCATCTTTTAGGATTTGAAATAACTCAGCTGGAATTCCATCACCTCCACTAGCTTTGTTTGTAGTAATGCTTCCTAAGACCCACTTGACTTCACACTCGAGGATGTCTGGCTCTAGGTGAGTGGCCACACAATCATGATTATTGGGGTCATTAAGATTTTTTTTTTGTATTTTTTTGTGAGTTTATTTTTTTGTTTTCTCTTCTTTCTTTAAATTTTAATTAGAGGCTAATTACTTTACAATATTGTGGTGGTTTTTTGCCATACATTCACATAAATCAGCCATGGGTGTACATGTGTTCCCCATCCTGACTCTCTCTCCCACCTCCCTCCCCATCCCATCCCTCAGGGTCATCCCAGTGCACCAGCCCTGAGCACCCTGCTTCATGATTCAAACCTGGACTGCTCTTCTTAATCTCTTTTGCTTCTGTTAGGTCTGTACTGTTTCTGTCCTTTATTAAGCCATCTTTGCATGAAATGTTCTGTTGATATCTCTAATTTTCTTGAAGAGATCTCTAATCTTTCCCATTCTATTTTTTCCCTCTGATTCTTTGCATTGTTCACTTAAGGCTTTCTTGTCTCTACATGGTATTCTTTGGAACTCTTCATTCAGTTGAGTATATCTTTGCCTTTCTCCTTTGCCTTTCACTTCTCTCATTTTCTTGGCTGACAACTATTTTGCATTCTTTCATTTCTTTGGGATGGTTTTGGTCACTGCCTCCTGTTCAATGTTGTGAATCTCTGCCCATAGTTCTTCATGCACTCTGTTTATCAGATCTAGTGTCTTGAATCTGTCACTTCAGTTGTATAATCATAAGGACCATCAGTTTCTTGAGGGCAAATAGTATGTTTTACTTATTACTGAATCCCTAATATTCAGCATAGCACTTGAAACTCAGAAGGCACTCAGCTATCTGGGGAATTATTAATAATCAATGACTAGATGTAGTCCAGTCACAGAATATCTGGATATGCTTACTATGAAGTTGCAGTTCTTTTTTTTTAACTCTTCTGTTACATTCTTTAATTTTCAATAGTTTCCTTTCTTTAAGCTCTTTCTGTGTTTTTATGGAGTATAACTATAGTTGGTTAGAATATTTTATTCTTGATATGATGAAATGCCTAACCATTTTATTGCTGATATAATAGAATTTAGTTACTCTGTAATTTTTGAAAGGAAGTAGAATTTGCTACCCGAAAATATGTCTCTCTGGGATAAGGATTATTTTAGGCTGATCTTTTTAAAGAAACAGCAGACCTAGAAAAAACCCTGAAAAATGAATAGAAGTTACTACTTTTGTAAGAGATATTTACATTTATAAGGGAAATCTTCATTTGTAGGGGTGTGTCCTTCCAATTTGGCTTCTCTCCTGGCTCAACTGGTAAAAAATGCACCTGCAATGTGGGGAAACCTGGGTCCTTCCAATTACTAGGAAGAGGAAGATGACTATATCTCTAGAAACTCTTATCAAAGGAGAGGGCAAGGACCTCAATCTGTATAACGACCTTATTCTTATTTACTGTGCTTTGCTTGATAATCTTCCATAACTGGCTCTCTGCCTCCCAACATCTTATTTTGTCTTTAGCTGCAGACGGTATTTAAGGAGATGGGTCATTCTGGGGAGTTACCAAGTTGAAACTTGACACTTTCTAGTGTGTACAGGAAGAATACATGCTGGTATACTTTTGTTTTTCTCCTGTTATTCTGATGTTCTTACAAGGCATGCCTCAGCTGAGAACCTGGAAGGGTAGAGGAAAGTTACTCTTCATCTCCTAAACGTTATTTTTGAATCAAATATGTGTATTATAATTGTTTCAAAGTAGGTATATTCTTCCTGGGACATATTTTGTTTCTACTATGATGGTGATTATGAGGTTAGAAATAATACTGCATTTTATGTTTTAGTACAAATTATTTGTTTTATGCTTCTTCTTTGGGCAGAGATTTACATTAGGTGAATTTCTTAATTTTGCAAAGTCCAAAATATACGTTATCTTTAAGAAGTACCTTGGCTAAGCATGCAAATACTGTGTGTCTTAAAATACATACAAAGGGAAGATTATGATAATAATATTATCTTAAAATCATATATATATGAAAGACTATGATTATTAAATTAATTCCTTGTTCAATAGGTCCAAAAAAGTCAGGGTACTTTTAAAATTTATACTTGAAAAAAAAAAAAACAACTGCACCAAAAGATAGGAAAAGCAAAACTTTCAAAATGTGCTTTTGAACCAGTGAACAATATTAATACAATATTTGAGGTGCTAAAATACTTTTAATTATTTCAGAATTCAAACTTACTTACTTATTTTGCTTACTTGAAATTGCATAAATCAAAAGTGCCTTTATAATTCAACCCAAATGGTATAGTACTTCAGTCAGCTGGTGGAACTGATTCAGGACATTAAAGAGATGCCTGCAAAGTTATAAATCGCTATTCCAATCGGAAGTGAAGAGGTTAATAATTCAAGATTCCACTGAAAAACCGACTAACAGAAAGGTTTCCAGCGAGATGCATTCGTTTGGGGTTTGTTCTCTTTTTTTCCCCCTCTACTCTCTCCTCTCCTGCTCTTTCTCTCATCTCTCTCTCTCCTTTTTTTTTTTTTTTTTTTTTACTCAGTAGGGGTTTAGAGAAGATGTTTAGAAGGGAAGGAGAGGGCTGGTTGCTGGCCCCCAGCATTCCCCCGAGCCCCGTTACGGAAGGGGGAGGGCTTCCTGCCCAGGCAGCCATCTGTAACATTCTGTGAACAGCAGGAACCCTGGGCTGCTCCAGTCAGTAAGCCAGGGTGAGGATTCTGTCTGCATGCAAAGAAAAGCCTAAAGGATTTTCCCCTCTTACTTCTCAAATTCTCTGTGCCTCTTTTCTTTTACCTGTTGCTGGTGAACAATGGAGCTGGCTTTATTAGGAGTTGCTCGTATAAATAAAATAGCATCTCAGCAATGTCAGGCCAGTACTGTTGAGGAGACTGGTATCAAAATACCCAGCCTGCCTCCTGGAATGTGCTGGCAGCAAGCTGGCAATGTCATCATTCAGCTAATGTCACACTGTGGAACTCTTTCTGGATTTAGTGGACGTGTGTCTGATGTTCCCTAAAGTTACTGCTTTCTAGGCTTGAGTCAATTAGAGCTGACTTTTTGGAAAGTGGTGTCATTTAAAACCTATTTTATGAAAGTTATTTTTGTGCCTATAATTTGGGGCTCACACGTCTGTTATTTCCTCCAGTCCTTGGCATGCACAATATGCTGCCTATGGAAAGCAGTAAAGAGTGACAATGGAAAAAATAACAAGGGCTTTTTTACTTTCAACATCTGGAGAAAATGCATTTAAGGAAATGTTAACAAATAGGTACAGGAATTGATAAAGTAAAAAATATACGTGCTTCCTTATAGAGGCAAAAATAATCAGAATAGATGGATATTTTTAATAATCAGTTTTAGACAAAGAATACATTACAGTTTAACAGTGAAAACAATCTTATTTAAGAAGATTCCTTTCACATCCTTCCCTGGGGTCAGCCACATGACTAATGTCAAGTCCCCAAAGCACATAGGCACAAAAATATTTTCTCAGAACTAAGGCACAAGGATTCCCATTTTCAAATTTTCCTGTTTTCCACTTGTCAATAAAGTTTTACTATTATATTTAGATTCCTGGCAGCAGTCTAGAGAAGCAAGCAAATTCTACCGTAGAATATGACACTTAAAAAAAAAAAAAAAAAAAACTCAAGAAGAAGCATTCCAATCCAGAGATAGATATTAGGATGAGCAATGTAGCCATAGTGTTATTGAGGAAAAAAATGTACACATCTGAAAGTATCCTATCTTTATACACCAAAATAACTTAAAGACAAAATATGCTTCAAGCAAAAATAAATCATCATGAATATCTACTACAGTCTTACTAAAAAAAATAGTAGATAGATTTCAGCATAGTTTTTCTACCTCCCTTTTTTCATTTTTATACCTTAAAGAAAGCATCAGTAAATATTCCCATCTGGTCTTTTTATTTTTGATGCTACATCACAGTCTTATGGTAGTATAGGCTAATTTATAAAGATATTGCATCAAAATTTGAAAACACAAAAATTCAAATTTAAATAATTTAAATTTATTAAAATAATTAAAATTAAATAATTTAAATCTTTTTTTCCTAGACTTAGCCATTGTTTAGATGAGAAAAAAATTTCCAGATCAGTATTTGGAGAAAAAATACGTCTTGACAAAATATTGTAACAAAACTTATTAAAACCTGCAGAATCAGATCTGTAGAAATGTTTAAGTTTTAGAAAATAAGTGGATTGCTTCCAAGTGCATAGAGTTAGTGCTTAAGGGGTTAGAATGCCCTTGTTGGGGGGGATGGGGGTGGGAGAAGCACTTCCTAAGACTGCTTTAATTCCTTTCTTGTGTCCAGTCATCCTAATGTCAGTATCTAGCATTAAGCTTGGAGTTTAAATGTCTCCGAACTTTTTTTTCTTTTTAATATTACAAAGGAAAAAGCCAGTTCCATCATCAGGAGTGTGAGACTGCTGTAGCATACCAGGAAAAAACAAATGATTACCATTTTATGACAAATAATTACTGTAAAAAGGAGGCTGCCCTGATTCATACAACCAGTGTTTCTTACCTGTCGTAAACCACCTAGGAATCCAACTAGCTGATGAATTGGCAATGAGAACATACTGTCCAGGATAAGCATGGTCCAAATTCTTGCCACCAGAAGAATGTTTTCTCCATTAAGGTAGATGTCACTTTTTTAAATGAATTAAAAAGTTGAATAATATTACAGTCTGGATAGGAGGTCCTGGGATCCATTTTGCCTCTTCAGGGAAAATATAAATATGTTGAATGTTATACAGTTCCAAAGTACAAGTCTCAGTGAACGGTTTTACCTTTGTCGGGTCTACATTTTCCAGGCACTTTTTATTTTATATAACTTATTAGTAATGACAGCACAGTTTTCTTCCATGTATTGACTGTTTTCAATGGCTATTCAAGAGAAATATTATTGTGAAAATCTAAATTAATGAGAGCCCCCATTTTTCTGGGCTAGAGCAAGATGTTCTTGAACCTTAGCCATATAGGTGCCAATAAAAGGCTGTGAAAGTTGTTGTGGAGACATCTACACCTGCTTAACCATTTTACACTGCCCCTGTGGTTAATACACAAAACCCTTGAGTCCGAATAATTATCCCTATTTTTCTGATAAGGAAACTCAACTTCACAACATTTTTTAGTCATTCCTCTAGTAAACACAACTTGAACTGCTTCTCTCTGACTTCTCAGATGGGCTACATGGTACTTCTCTATTTTGACCTATCCTTGGCTAAAGAAAGATAATGCCCCATAAACTGGCGATAGGTTCCTAGAGACCAAGAACCCTGGGGTTTGATTTATACATTCCCAGAAACTAGCACAGTGAAACACAAATAAGACCCTCAGTTCGTATTCGCTGAATGAGTGAGTGAAACAAACTCAATAAAGAGTTTAATTGCCGTGTTGAAAAGCTGTAAACTGCCTTGCATTTCATTAAGCTATTTCCTTCAAATTTATACTCATCTTTGAAAGATACATTTATTGGGTTTAAAGTGAAAGTTGCTCATTTGTGTCCGACTCTTTGCATGACAATTTTTGGAATTTTCATTTTATTTAGCTCTATTCCTTAGAATTGATAAGGTTAAGAAAAAAGACTTTTTATCTATATAGTTTAAAAATATAATCATAGCTCAACATCGCTAATTAAAGAAGTACACATCAAAGCTGCAGTGAGATACCATGTCACATGCATTAAAATGGCTACTATTTAAACAAAAGACAAAATAACAAGTGTTGCTGAGGATGTGGGAAAATTGGAACCTCTGTATACTATTGTTCAGAATGTAAAATGTCACAGCTGCTATGGAAAACAGTATGATGTTTCCTCAAAAAATTAAAAATAACATTACCATATGATGTAGCAATTCTAATTCTGGGTATATGCCCAGAAAGTTGAAAGAACTCTCAAAGAGATATTTGTACATCCATGTTCATAGCAGCATTATTCATAATAGTTGAAACATATAATCATCCCAAGTGTCCATCAACAGACAAATGGATAAGCAAAGTGCCATATACATACAATGGAATATTATTCAGCCTCAAACAGAAAGGAAATTTTGACATGTGGTACAACATGGAAGAGACTTAGGGACATTATGCAAAGTGAAATAAAGCAGCCGCCAAAAGAAAAATAATGTGTGATTCCCCTTACAGAAAGTAGAATGGTATTTGTCAGGGGATATATGGGAGAGACGGAATGTGGAGTTACTATTTAATGGGCACAGAGTTTCAGTTTTACAAGATGAAATGAGTTTTGGAGATGGATGGTGGTGATGGTTGAACAACTGTATAAATGTACTTAGTATCCATGCACTTTACACTTAAAAATGGCTAAGACGGTAAAGTTTAAATTTTCTGTATTTCACCACAGTAAAAAATTTTGGAAAACAATATGATTAGGGAAAACAACATTGGTGCATATGTATAAGCCCCTTTTGGGGTTCTACTCAGCATTACCTCTCTCATGTTTTTTATTTTATGATTAATATAGGGGCTTCCCAGGTGGCACAGTGGCAAAGAATCCACCTGCCAGTGCAGGAGACAGAGGAGATAAGGGCTTGATTCCTGGGGCAGGAAGAGCCCCTGGAGTAGGAAATGGCAACTCACTCCAGTATACTTGCCTGAAAAATTACACAGATAGAGCAGCCTGGTGGGCTACAGTGCATGGGGTTGCAGACTCGGACACAACTGAGAGATGTGCGTGTGTGCACACACACATTTTAATATAGCTGAGTTTTTTTTTAGAACTTTTTATTTTGTATTGTCGTTTTAATAATTAACTGTACTTTTTTATTATGAGGGAGAAGAAGAAGCTCTGTGGACCTTCATTAATTATTTAAGTGAATCTGGCATCTTTCAAATTAAAATAACCAGTTTATTCTCAGAGAGTTTTATAGAGCCAGAGCTTAGGTATTCAGAGGAAAATATTGCCAAGGAGTCTTAAGAAAACCAAGAATTGTAAGAATATCCAGTTCCTTAAAAAAACAGTACCACCGTAACATGAATTATTTATTAGCAAAAATTTTTAAATTATTGATTAAAGCACAGGCATAAAAAGACAGCAGCAGTTAATAAGCTGGACTCTTGCTCCACATTATATGGATACTGTGAATTGATTTTGGAATTTTAGCATCAGCAGTGAAGCTTCCATGGTCCAGATGATTCTTTATCTATTCATCCACCCATTAAAATATGTATTTTTAAAATTCACTTAGCAAATATTACTGATGACATTTGCTATACTAGCCCTGAGTAAGTAGGAGGGAATACAATTGTGACAAACATGGATATATTGAAATACGCATTTTTATAAAATAAAAATTCTGAAATTTAAAGTTATGCATATTGTACAGACTTTTTAAAAAATTTATATGATCCAAATTTCTAACATTGAATTAGAATGTCTAAAATATAGCACTGTAAATTAATTGACAAAATTTGCATATTGCATGCTTTTACAAGTGTTTACAAGTGGTAGTTGTCAAATTTACTCATTTATGGTTTAAAAAGATCTTTCATGGTTTTTGCTCTAAGCTGTTTAACGAGGTCAGTAAAATTCTCTCACTCTGAATTTTTTCTTCTGTGACTAATTATATAATTATATAAACTCACATATCAAAGAATTTAATTAAAGGCACCATTAAGGATGTGGAGATAATGTAGATAGAAGCCTCAGCAGTTATTCAGATCCTGAAGCATGCTTTTAGTTGTGGGACATGTTGTTTTGGATTTCCCTAGTGGCTCAGATCGTATAGGATCTGCCTGCAGTACAGGATACCTGGGTCCAGTCCCTGGGTTGGGAAGATCCCCTGGAGAAGGGAATGGCCACCCACTCCATTATTCTTGCCTGGAGAATTTCATGGACAGAGGAGCCTGGCGGGCTACAATCCACAGGATCGTAAAGAGTTGGACACAACTGAGCGACTAAGACACACACACACTGTTACATATTTAGAAGTCAGCAAAGTCTGTGTGGTGTACTGCCTTGGTTTTTCAGGAAACCCCTGGTGTCAGTGCCAGCAGCCTTTCTTAGGTGGCTGTAGGGGCCTTGAATTTCAAATAGAAAACTGAAGAGAAAGAACCTTAGCTGTTACAATTTTACACCCAAATCAGGTAGTCCCCAGAAGCCCCAAGAAATAACCAGGTAAAAAAATTTTAAAGGTCAACTCAAGTTCCTGTGGTCATGCATGTGAGAGGAAAACCTTCCAATTTTTGGCTTTAGTTTTAGGCTGGGGATATTTAGAGAAGACACACTTTACATCTCTCCCACTTTGGTGGTTCTTTACATATTCTTGTGTGCTTAGATACAGTTTCTCTAGGAGAACTATAAATGTCTTTATGGCTTGAATGGTAAAGCTTTTGTCTCTGTGGAAGTTCAGCAGATATATTAATAGAAGATGCTTTCATACAGGCAGCATAGAGCAGAGGAGGTTGAGAACCGAAGTAGCAGCATTCACTGCTGGCTTCTGATCACATATGTTTGGTAAAGGGTAACAGGAAGGCAATGGCACCCCACTCCAGTACTTTTGCCTGGAAAATCCCATGGACGGAGGAGCCTGGTAGGCTGCAGTCCATGGGGTCACTACAATCGGACACGATTGAGCGTCTTCACTTTCACTTTTCACTTTCGTGCATTGGAGAAGGAAATGGCAACCCACTCCAGTGTTCTTGCCTGGAGAATCCCAGGAACAGGGGAGCTTGGTGGGCTGCCGTCTCTGGGGTCGCACAGAGTCGGACACAACTGAAGTGACTTAGCAGTAGCAGCAGCAGCAGCAGCAGCAACAGCAAGGAATTCCCTGATGGTCCAGTGGTTAGGACTTCTGGCTTCCATTGCCGGGGCCCCACAGTTAAATCCTTGGTTGGGGTGCTCAGTCCCTGATTGGGAAAGTAAGATCTCACAGGTTGTGCAGCATGGCCATAAACAAGATAACAGCAAGTAATTTGTTGGAGGAAAAAAAAGATATGGCTCTTCATTGGGAGATGCAGATGAGTAGTTTTGAAGCTTCAATTGGTTATTAATGAAAGCAGTCATTCAGAGCTTTCAAGAAGTAACCAGTACCCAGTTTTCATTTTCTAATGGCTAGTTCTACCAAGAGTTTTGCAGGAAAACTAATCCTATATTGGCGGGAGCATAAAGATGAAAGGGAGATGTTTGGAATATGGGGATTTATTTCCCTTCTTTCTGGCTCAGATCAATCTTGCTGTCCCAGAGTGGTTTTATCCCAGCCAGGTAGCACCATCCAGAAGTGGCAGTGTGGAGTTGGGTTGGGAGCAAATGACAAGCTCCTCCCACAATACATACATTATAATGCTTTTCTTAAGTCAGAAGGAGAGGTGTTGAAATCTGATGTGTAATCTGATGTAATCTGATTATAATCTGTAAGGCTGTAATCTGATGTGGTAGTGATAGATTTCTCCAAAAAATGACACTCATCTTTAAGGCTTCCCAGGTGGCACTAAAGGTAAAGAACCTGCCTGCCAATGCAGGAGAGGTAAGAGATGCGGATTTGGTCTCTGGGTAGGGAAGATCCCCTGGAGGTGGGCGTGGCAATCCACTCCAGTGTTATCGCCTGGGCAATCCCGTGGATGGAGGAGGCTGGTGGGCTACAGTCCATGGGGTTGCAAAGAGTTGGACACGACTGAAGTAACGCATGCTCACACATATTCATACTTGATTTAACACTTGCAATATTTAGGCTATTATAAAACAAGTTAAATTGTGCGTATATTTTAGTTTATCCAGCTTATTACATGTACATATTGTGTTTCATGTATTTAAACATTCAGTTTCTTCTACACATGGGATATCCATTATAACAGTATTACCTGAAGGTGGGGGTAGGGGCAGGTGCCCTGGTTGGTGGTGATAAACTTATAATTATGATTATGCTACAATATGGGTAAAGCAACATTGTGAGCTACTATAATTTTTAACAAGGTAATTTTCATATTTGCCTAGTGACAGCTAGCGAATGGGATTATGAAATTTGTAAGAAATGAAAACAGTAATACAGAATAAAGTAACTTTTTTAGCATGGACTTAACATGACCTTCCCTGCCCTTCCCCACTGTTTCTTTGTACACTCACATGTTACCCCATTTGATTCCCACAACGATTCTGTATTAGCCCCAAATTATGGATGAAGAAACGAGATTTCACTCAGTAATACTGGAAGCAAATGAAGCTAGAACCAGGGACTAGAAGTCCAGGAGTCTGTGGGCTACTCACCAAGTAGGCTCTCAATAAACACATTTGTCCACAGAGACTGAGGGTTGCTTCCTGAATGTTCTTGTTTTCCTGAAGGACCTTTCAGCAAGAACTGTGCTAAAAAATAAATTGGGGCATCGTAATTGAATGCTCTTGTGTTGCTGTCTGCTCATTGTCTCTCTCTTAAACAAGAACACATGGCACATCCATTTCTCAGCAGCATCACAGAATATCACTACCTAATTTAGGCTCCATTCAGGAAATAAATAGCAGGTCCTAATAGGGCCTTGGGAGGCGCAACTACATGTGTATACATACCAGCGTGAATGTACATAAGTCCCTTTGCTCTGCTCAGTCACAACAATTACTGTGAAAGCTTCAGTAACTTCATTTTGGCAAACAGAATGATAGGTCTGTGAACCAAATGTTAGCCTTAAAAAGTGTATTTTTCTGTTAGATCATTAGGTTTCTTTTTTCTGTACTTAACAGATGTGTGGGAACTAAATGGGTCTGGAGTCACTGATATTTTATGAATATGAAAAGCACTGTCCTTCCTGTGAATAAAAACAACCATTATCCAGTTAATTGATCTAAATAAAATATTTTTCAGCATTAAAAAAAAATATTTCCTAATGCTCTTAATTTTACTCCTTATCCTCTTAATCTCTGGAAACCTGAAAATAAAAGCCTATGAGGCTATAAATGAGAGAAAACCCTTACTTTTGAATTTTTCTCCACTTGCCTGTAAAACTTGACTCATGTCCTCTTTGAGGAGGAGTGAGTGGCCAAGTTTGCAGCCCCCACTATTGTAAATAATACTGTAACGTGTACTATGTCATCACACACTAATCACTGTATGGAATAACAGGAAGGGACTTTGGCGATTACCTGATTTAATTCCCTTACTTTATAGAGGAGGAAACCAGGGTCTGGAGAGGGAAGTCCCCTGCACAAGGTCACACATATAATTAGGGGCAGACCATGTTTATTTATATTAATACAATTCACCCTTCACTGTTCTACAAGCAGCTGGTGGCTCTGTGACAGGAAAGGGGAACAAAATAGCACTGCTGCCACATACACAAACTTCATTTATTCAATTGTTAGCAAATATTTATTGAGCCTTCTGGCATGCTAAATGTTGGGGATCCAGAGCTGAACATACAAGCTGAGATCCCAGGAGACAAAAGCAATTCTCTGCTTCCATAGGCGACAATCAAAAGTTGTTCCATAATAAGCAAAGGCCATTGAGGACTCTTCACTGCATATGGGTATGGCTTAAAGATAATGGCTTCTAACACACAGAGTAAGAGAATTCAAGGGGTGGTACATTAATATTTCCAAAATTAGTAACAGCTGCCCCTTTCTGTAAGTAATGCGGTCATGAAAGATAATACATGAGGGCAAAAATAGAGTTGATGCTAGAACACTAATTCATGAACATCGCTGATTGTTAAATTGCAGTTTTCCTTAGGCTTCCTATGCTCTAAAATCATTTTTTAAATATTCTTTTAAGCTCTGGAATAGAGATCACGAGATTAGAACTTTCTGCCCTTTGGTAAATGTTCTCAAGAAGTTTAAAAAAAAAAATGACAAAAAAAGTTACACTCCTTTAAGAAAGTCAGACTACATAAAAGCCAGTGTCCCTTTCAGTTAAAACTTCTATTTCACGAACTATTTCACTTCATCTTTTGTAGAAAACGTTTTTATCATTAAAATTAAAAAACAAATTGAAACATATAATTTGAGTGATTTTTTTTTTTTTTTTCTATAACAGGGTTACACAGAATGGAAGAATCAGAAATACATTCCTAGAAGGTAGGGACAGTGTCTAGGATATCTGTGTAAAAGGTCATGCTGTTTAGTCGCTCAGTCATGACTGACTCTCTGCGACCCCATGGGCTGTAGCCCCACTGGGTTCCTCTGTCCATGGGATTTCCCAGGCAAGAATATTGGAGTGGGAATCCTTCTCCAGGGGATTTTCCCTATCCAGAGATTGAACCTGCATCTCCTGCTTGGCAGGCAGATTCTTTACCCACTGAAACCCTGGGAAGCACACATAAAGGCATAAAAAACGCTGAAAAATAGTGAGCACTCAGACTTTTGGCATATCTCAGGTAGGAAGGATTCAGTATCCTGGAGATAAAAATGAATAGAAAATATGGTTAGCTTCACATAGAAGATTGCCTTACTCATGATGCATCCAGTTAACTAAACATAGAAGACAAAGTGGCTCTGATTTCTAAATCTAAGTGGTACAGGGTGCTGGGGAAAATAGATCCAGTTTGAAATGCTTGTTCTGTCATAGTTTCAGTAAGATTCAAAAACATTAGAAACTGTGAAGATGAGGTAGCAAAGTTTTATGTTTTATATTCCTAAATTCAACTATCCTTCAAAGTGCAAATTTTTCATTTAACTCTAAGCAACATCTTAGAAATGATACCGTCTATATCTCCTGTAATTAGGCAGGATGCATTATTTACCCAATCCTGCAAATCCTTTGTCTGGTTTCCCTTCATTGAGATTTTCTACAGCCAGTTGTTATTTCTCTTAAAGACAAGGACAGTTAACAAAAAACAGATTAGAAACTGAAGTTCTTTAACTTCTTTAAGTTAACTGAAGTTAAAGAAGTGACAGAACCAAAAAGGATTTGCTTAATTGCTTACTTGATGTCAAAGCAGGCCTTGGGCCCTAAAGAGGAAAGTGAGTCTGTTTCCTAACAGGTAATTACTGGGAGGGTATTTTCAGTGACCATCCCACTGCCAGAAGAGTCAGCAAATTGGCAGCCGGCTTCTTCCATCCCTCTCCTCTGGTATTTCAGCAAGATAAGGTGGTGTGAGATCGGTTACCCCCTTCCTCTTGCCCTGGGCTTTCCATCTTTCTGTAGCAATCAAGGACAGTTCCTTTCCATGTTTCAACATCAATCACCCCTCACACGCGCCTCCCCTCTTTAGAAATCAGTGGAATCTGCCTTGGGTTAGGAAAGTTCCAAAATACTTCCTAGCAGAATCATGGAAATTAAAGATGTGGAGGACTTCACTGGATCATCTCCTCCATCTCTTTCCCATTAAGGAGTTTTCCAGATGGGCAACTTTTGTACACTGGATGCCTCCTCTCGTTTCTGCACGGCCTAAAGTCAAATTGTGAGCATCCAAGTCTAATGTGGAAAGGTGAATAAGGCCTGCATTCAATAATTTCATAGACAGAAAAGTGCCTTATCCCAAAGGTGTTATCATATTACAACAGCTTTTGGATGGAAATAGGTGACACCTCATCAGAACAGTTACGTGAGAGTGCTGTATGGTCTTCCCAGCTCTATGGCCTGACATTTTTTTTTTTTTTTTTTTTAGCAGAGAGCAGTGTTTGGTTGCTGTGAGCACAATGGAACCCATTGGGAACTTGGCCTTTTCATTTTCTCTCTCTCTCTCTCTTGCTTTCTTTTTTGTTCTAGTTTTCTACACATAAGAACCGTTCTTTCAGGGTTTTCCCCCCTCCCAGAAACCTCCTGAAAGATAGGAGTAATGCCTAATGGTACATAGATAAATATGCAGGAGGACATAGGTCAGTAATAGGTATCATTTCACCAGAAATTTATTTCAGACTCTTCCCCTTCATATATTTCCATCAGCTTCACACGATGCTGCCAAAAAGTGGTGTGAATTTCTTTCTTAGTGTTAAATTATTAAAGAACCACCTTAAGTAAGTGCCATTGTGGTTAGAAGACTATGGCCACATTAAGGCCAGAAGAACCTTCTGATTTTTCCTTAATACAAAAACCAAACTTTAATGTCAGGTGAGGTGGAATCCTGGCTTGCTTTTCCCTTAACTGAGTAAACTTGCATGAGTTATTTAGCTACAGTCTCAATCTAGTCATTTGTGCAATGATTTTTTTAATAAGGCAAAGTATATGTTAAAATATCTGGCCCATACTAAATGCAAAATAAATAATAGATTATTTTCTTCCTTTTTTTTTTAAAGGTAATTAATCTAAGAGACCTGGAGGAATCCCCAAAACAGGGGATAAATGTGAAAATGTTTTTCCCCGTCTCATTTTAAGGAAAAAAACAAATTAATTCTACATTTTTCTGGTAGCAATAGTGTGCTTCTGAGTACACAGTTCCTTGATACTATTTTTTAAAAGAAAGAAGAAAAAGAAATCTTGGCATTCATTATACAGTTGGCAAAAGCAGTTAAAAGAATTTTAGATACTAAACTTTTTAAATCCTCAGTATTCCATGATGCTCTTGCCCGTGACACATTAAAATATACCTTAAAATATTAATAACATTAGAATCATCAGACATATCATACTCATGGGTCAAAATGGTAAAGTCTCTTAGTTGCCAGTAGCAGGAAACAGCTTGAATTAATAAGCATAAAGGGCAACTTACAGGAATAATTTGGGGAGTATATTTCCTTGAAATACTCTTCCCTCAGATACTTCATTTTAACTTTTCTTCCTCATGCTGTTATTCAAATCTTACTTTCTCAGTGATGCTGTCCATGATCTTCCTTAATAAAATTATGATCCCCTTTACATCCCCAATCCTACTATATATGGATTTATTTATATTGTTTATTTCACGTCTACTGTCACTAAAGGTAAGGTCCACCGCAGCAGAAATTGTAGACTATTTTATTTATTGCTTTTGCCTTAGCAACTAAAATGGTACCTGGCATACAGTGAGAACTCAGTAAATATTTATTGACTAAGTGATTCTGAATCTCATGGAATCTGAGAAAGAAATTTTTTTTTAATTGGCTTCAGAAAAAGCCAGTCATGTTTTTTTAGAAGCAGGAGCATTTAGATTTTTCCCTTTGAAGCACTGCCATTAACATGGAAGTCCACTTTTATGGATAGAATGTGTCTTCTAACATGTCATTCTGTGTTCATTCTCTGTTAGCAAACCAAAGAATGCATTTGAAGGAGGGTATGACTGACTTGCCTGCCATTATGTCAAATGGCACCTCAAACATTTCTGCTTAGATTCTGGAGAAGTGGCCAACACTCAAACACTTACCAAGTAATATAAATGTGTGACGCCAACTGTATGTGGTCCACTAGAGAGCCGTGTACCCTAGAGCTGTACTTCAGGGGATAGTGTACTGAAGCAGAGAATAAATTTCCTTTTTAAAGGGTGAAGCCCCTTTTTAGTCTGGCTGAGTGCTGTGTTGGGCCAAAGCCCACTTTTTCCCAGACATTCTAATTTTCAAAAGAAGTGGCAAATATGGATCTTTCTATAAATTCTCCCAATTTCAAAATTGTGGCGACTACTTAAAATGTGTTAAAATACACTGTGAAGATCACGCAAGGCATATGGAGAGGACAGATGTGGTCAGCTTGCCCTGTGTTTGTAATGTCCGGTTTAGAGTATCTTTCAGTTCTAGTTATCTGAATTTCATAGCCTAAGCCATTTTCATTTAATTGTATTTGTAACATTTATAAAATTATTAATAAAATCCTCCATTTCCAAACTAGATTTCTCATGCACATAGTTTTCAACTTTCTCCTTCTAAAGGATTCTCCGTATTCCCTTAATTAATTTAATGATTTCCTTTAGACCTTTCTAGTTCATTGCATTTATATCTTTCTTGAGTATTTAAGGGAAATAGGTGAAAAATACTGAATCTGCATCAAGAACATCTAGGTTCCACTAGTGTCTCACTAGTTGTACAAGCTTGAAGCCAGTCATGTAAGGTATTGGCACTTAGATCTATGCCTTTGGACCCTTAAAATGAGAATGACAGCACTAATTCCTTTATCTTATGTGAGGCCATGTACTTGAAAGACTGTACAAACTATAAACTGCTTAAAATGTAAGACTTATTCAAATAGAATAACATCATAGCTTAGTATAGCTGTTGAGTCCCACTGAATACTTTGTGTCTAATAGAGTGCTTTATTGCCAATAAAATTCTTTATATCCTATAAAACTTAGAATGCATAATTACATGGTTTTGTTGTTGCTCCTGCCATCACAGCAACATTCTGAAATGTTTTCCAGACTCTTTGAACTTTTTCTTAGGTTGTAATTTATAATTAACAGTGTTCACTTCAGTTCAGTTCATTCGCTCAGTTGTGTCCACTCTTTGTGACCCCATGAATTGCAGCATGCCAGGCCTCCCTGTCCATCACCAACTCCCAGAGTTCACTCAAACTCAGGTCCATCGAGTCAGTGATGCCATCCAGCCATCTCGTCCTCTGTTATCCCCTTTTCCTCCTGCCCCCAATCCCTCCAGCATCAGAGTCTTTTCCAATGAGTCAGCTCTTCGCATGAGGTGGCCAAAGTACTGGAGTTCCAGCTTTAGCATCATTCCTTCCAAAGAATACCCAGGGCTGATCTCCTTTAGAATGGACTGGTTGGATCTCCTTGCAGTCCAAGGGACTCTCAAGAGTCTTCTCCAACACAACAGTTCAAAAGCATCAATTCTTCGGCGCTCAGCTTTCTTCACAGTCCAACTCTCACATCCATACATGACCACAGAAAAAACCATAGCCTTGACTAGACGGACCTTTGTTGGCAAAGTAATGTCTCTGCTTTTCAATATGCTGTCTAGGTTGGTCATAGCTTTTCTGCCAAGGAGTAAGCGTCATTTAATTTCATGGCTGCAGTCACCATCTGTAGTGATTTTGGAGCCCCCCAAAATAAAGTCTGACGCTGTTTCCACTGTTTCCCCATCTATTTCCCATGAAGTGATGGGACCGGATGCCATGTGTAGTAGTTTATAAATTCATTTTGCCCTCAACCTAGCTCATCACATCCCTTTTCTGCCTTCAAATCAGATTCTAATTATCTTTCTGTAGTCAATTATCTCTTTTGAGTCACCCCAGTTATATTTGTCATATTTAATCACTCTTCCTCATTTGTTATTCATTTAAAAATACCTCCCTTGTTAATCCCTATCTTTAAAAATCGCATCAAGACATTTTTAGCTGCTCAAATAAAATGTTTTTCTTTAAGCTCCCAATTCTTCCAATGAAAAATTATCTCTTCTAAACATTTATATAACTTTATTAATTTAAAACTTAATGCATTTCACTTTGATAAATATTTATTCATGTATCACAGTAAGTACAATGATTCAGTCTTGTTCACTTTTGTAACTCTTACAACTCTTAAAATAGGAGTTTGTATATAATAGGTACTCAAAATAAATTGGATAAGTGGATTTTTCTTTAATTTTATTACCTTTATTTTCCTACATCAAAGTTAAGTGTTATTCTTTATTTTAATTGCTTTCCTTATATTCCTGCATGTTATGCCTGTTAACCTAAACTTAACTGTAGTTAACCTACACTTAAGACCTTGGCAATTAGGAAAAAGAAAACTTAAAGAATTCTCTCTTTTTTTCTCAGCAATATATTTAACATGTTGGTTGAGACTGTGTTCCAGCCTCAACCCCCAGAGAACCCTGACACTAACTTTTCTAAGTAGAGAAATGATCATTTATTCCTACACATTGCTTCCTGTCATTAAGCCATTTCCGTACTTAAGACAAAACATTTTCCATAATAACAAGGAAACCAAGTGTTTTTCCTAAATTGTTGTTTGACCACCTATAGCATACACACACTTACTTTCAAAGTTTTCTGAAAGTAGAAATTCTCTTTTGTCAATATCAGCTCTGAGAAATCCGGGAGATCCATCTATTTAATGTCTCTATTGAAAACCTGCTAAGTGCCAGGCACTATGAGACACATGAAAGGAAATCCCATTTAGCCCTTGAGATGCTTCACCTTTGCAATTGGCTACCTGCTTTAATATGAGTACAAAGGAGTAATTTTACCTGGTAGGGAGGCCCATGAAGGTTTAACTGAAGTGGACATTTAAGCTGAGTCTTCAAAGACAATTTACTTAGTGGTCAAGGATCAGGAGGTACATTCTGAGAAAATGGAACAGTGCGTGTTGAATCATGGCTGCAGACACCAGCACCCAGTGTGATGATCTGCATGCAGTCTGTCAAGCTCTTCTGGAGAGAAGCCATATAGCAGATAAGACCAGAAGAGGCCTGTTGCAGAAATCCTTCTGAACTGTGGTTGTTGTGTTTGTTCAATCGCTAGTTGTGTTCAACTCTGTGACCCCACGGACTGCAGCATGCCAGGCTCCTCTGTCCTCAGGCTCCTCTGGAGTTTACTCAAATGCATGTCCATTGAGTCAGTGATGTTATCCAACCATCTCATGAATCTGTGAACTCATTTTCCATGAGCACTGTGGTGGAGAGTCCCTGTTTTATCCTGTAATCAAAACAGTCAATGTTTGCAACCAAGGAAGAGATCGGATAAGATATATCCTATAGAGTACTGTGAATGCTGGGATAAAAGATGTATATGTGGAAAGTGAGGCTATTTGCAGATTATTTGAAAACTTTAGTTCGATGCTCTAAGCTGTTAGAGCAGCAACAATGAGGAGAGAAGGAGACAAGCTATATTGTTTTGAAGGTTTAATCAAATGAAATATACAATTATAACTTGACTTCATTCAGTTCAGTTCAGTTCACTTGCTCAGTCGTGTCTGACTCTTTGTGAGCCCATGGACTGCAGCACGCCAGGCCTCCCTGTCCATCACCAACTCCCGGAATTCACTCAAACTCATGTCCATTCAGTTGATGATGCCATCCAACCATCTCATACTCTGTTGTCCCCAGCATCAGGGTCTTTTCCAGTGAGTCAGTTCTTCGAATCAGGTGGCCAAAGTATTGGAGTTTCAGCTTCAGCATCAGTCCTTTCAATGAATATTCAGGACTGATTTCCTTTAGGATAGACTGGTTGGATCTCCTTACAGTCCAAGGGACTCTCAAGAGTCTTCTCCAACACTACAGTTCAAAAGCATCAATTCATTAGTAAGGCATTATCTTCGCCTTGTAGAGGCCACATTACATATTTTTCCCAAAGTGATATTTTTCTAGGAATCCATGATATTATCATTCTTTCCAGGTGCTGCCATCCTGATGAGTATGAGGATACAAATCACTAGTCTGAAGTTCGCAGGTTTGCTTCCAGTTTCCTCCCAATGGACACTATGTACTGGAAACCATTAGTCTTTACTACCACAAGTCAGTTAAGCATGACAGTTTGCACATTCTAGCCAGAACTTCCACCAGGGTCCCTGATGATTTATTTATATCTAGTCCATCAATTAAATATAGAACATACTCTTGATTTACTCAGTACAACTTTGTTTTTAGATTTTTAACTTGCCATTGTTATGCATCCCTTGCTTTCCTTTAAAAATGAAGATCTTATCCCTCCTTTCAGAAATCTCTGCTCATCCCTCATTTTTCATTCTAGCTTGCTAACAGGAGCTGTGGTTGAGTTACTTTTTAAAATATGTGACACACATCTTCCCTGAGAAGATCGTCATAGGTGACTCCAGGCTTCCTGTGTTCCAATTTCTCTCTAAATGCTCCTTCTTTTCTTTACCAGTGTATGCCAATAAGTGAGGATAAAGAAATATGGGACAGAATGGAATTCTGATACATTATGTATCCTTTACCATGAAATTAAAACTGTTGGGTCTTAAATTATTTTATTTCTTGTAATCCCAGAAGTTTAATAAAGGTGCATACCAGTTGTTCTACTTATTCCATATATTCATCCTGTTAGTGTTTTTAAGCAAAGAAAAAAAATTGGAAATAATCACAGTAGACTAAAATTTTATATTTAATGACTCAGCTATGGTATATCTAGATAATGTACTAAGTAGCCATTTAAAAATGATTATTTTAATCTGGTATTTTGACATGAAAAACTATAGAATATTATATAATAAAAAAAAACACATTGCATAATTAGATATGGAGTATGATTTGATTTTGTGATAGATTTCTTTTTATATGATACAATTTGGGTAATAGAATTTCAGTTGAATTTGATTTAATTTTTACTGTTTTATATTTTCTGGTGAAGGTTGCCCATTGCAGATTCAGAATACTTGCTGTCTTTATTTAGGAATCTTGTCCTCTGTTTGAGGTTTGCTAACATTTTCAGAATAAAATTATTAGTAAATCTTGGTAATACAAATGATCCGTGGCATATTTTAAGAACGTTTTTGTGAGATGTCGCTAAACAAAACACAGTAAACCAAAAACCCTTACATCATTTCCTCTGAGTTACTAGTCCTTGTCTGAGTAGAGAGAGACACTGGGTCTCCCCTCTGCTTAAGCCCAATCAGGGTTAATTTCTTAGATGATAATGCCACCATGACTAAAACCAAGTTGACGACTCCACATTCACTATTTCTGGGATGATATTTAAATGTTAGAGAGAGAGAGAGAGAGAGAGAGCATTTTATATATTAAATTTACATACATGTATTTTTTTTAGATAAAAAACTGAGTTTTTTGTCTTGCTTTGTTTTGTTTTTCCTATGCTTTTTGTTGAAAGGATCTCAGCTCCTCTGCTCTCCAGTCCAGCATACCAGGGCACGATTTGGCATTATTATTCCATTCTTAGAAAAGGAAAGGACAGTGCTGGGCACGTTGACATTCAGTTCTGTATTTATTTTCTTGGTGGCACGTATCCTGACCTTTCCAACTTGATACCTCGGGTTGATAGACTGTGTGCAGTTTTCTTTTATTTTCCTTTACTTTGGCAAGTCTTCCAGGGAAGAAAGGATGACTTCTTCCAGTATCCAGTGCGGCTTTTTTATGTTTTTCCTTTACAATCTGGAAAATTTCATTATGAAATCTGAAACATAATATTTATGCCACCAACACATTTTGCATGTTAATTTCCCAAGAAGATAAATCCCATTTTCTTACATTTCCAGAATCTCAAGGATCATGGGGCATCCCACACTTGCTCCTTGGATGTTCTACGCTGGTGCTCCATCTGGTTTTCTTTTCTAAACGTGTTCCCCTGAGATCGTCTTTAATTTGAATTGTATTAAATTCATCAAACTTCTTAATGAGCCTTGGGCCTTGTTCAACTTGTGTGGCAGTCCCTCCTGGATAGTAGCAGAGGAGAATCTTAACTGCCTTTAGTATCTTTACTTCTGGGCGTTCCCATCAGGTCTAAGCGCTGTTTCACATTATGTGGATGTCATAAATAACTTGTTTGAAAGGGTCAATGTTTTCTTATCTTGAAGAGAGTCAAAGGGCAGTTTGCATTTATCTAGGAAATGCACCTCACAGATGCTGGTCTTAAAAGCTCCTCAGGGGATGGGTGGGGAAATACTATTATCCTTACATAATTCTAAAACCCTGGGGGGTGAGGGGGTGGACCAACTGCACAAATTCTTTCCTTTCCTCTTCATCAAGGCCACAGCAAAAAGAAACACACACACACACACACACACCCCACTAGTAATTTCACTTATCTTACAGCTCACAGTTTCTACTCAGTAGTATGTACTTGTCTTGTCACATCTTAGCTTGTTTCCTTCAGGATGTTTTTCACTTGTATACAGAGTGGCTTGTAAGAGGTTTACTTAAGTACTATCTTGGAAACAGTTTCAAGTACACCTCCCCAAGTCAGAAGAGCAGAAGCCAAGGATTTTTTGTTTTGTTTTGTTTTGCTATGATGAACTGGGACTTGACTTAAGAAATTGAGCCCAAATTAGGTTTTAAAGAAAAGGATTTGTAACTGTATTCTAAAGGCCCCCTACACAGTCTACAGCTGTCTGGATCTGTTCCTGAATGGAAATCATAGATGAAGTCTGTGATATCTCCCTATTGAATTTTCAGTCCACCACCCAGTTTTAGTTCATGCTATCTGTTCCTTGCCAAATTCCACTTCCTTGAGACTGTAACCCATATCCATTGATTTATGTTGTAAGTCTGGGAAAATCAGCTTCTAAACACTAAAGAATTTGAATACTATCAATTCACCTTAAAGAACAGACAAATGCCTGCAAAATTCCTCTTGAAACAAATATTTTGAGATCAATTCTACTTTATTATTGACTTCCATTACTGAATTAGAGATTCTTTTTTCTTTAAATCAACTTTGTTGAGGTACATTTTCCTGGAATAGAATGCACTTATTTTAAATGCACGGTTTGATGAATTTTCATAAAGACATATGAAGCCATAGAGCTTCCGATCCAAGCAAGATACAGAATAGTTTTATCTCCTTAAAAATCCCCCTATGCCTCTTCTAGAGTGCAGCTAGTGAAAAATTCCAAAGATGAGACTGAGTTTGGCGGGTATTGGGAGTGGAAAGAAAGCCGGTGCAGCTGGCTTAGTGAAGAAGTGGAGAACAACATGAAAAGAGAGCAGAGAAGCAGGTGGGACCTGATCTTGCATGAAGTAAAGTTTGACTCTATGTCCAGTATAAAGAAGCCCTTGGAATCTTGTATATCAAGGAGTATTATGATCTGAGCAGCATCTCATTTTCTTTCCATCGCCATCTGTCCATTCCTACAGTTTCCACCTGGCTGAGATCCCCTACTTCATGCTTTCCTGATCCCATCCACAGGAATTTCTGGAATTTTTTTTAACCCCTGAACTTTTACATTACACATGTCTTCCGCTGTTTACACCATTGCTTCTGCTCTACTGTCTAGCATGTAAAAGGGATAGAAGGAAATAAAGAAGGAAGGAAGGGTGTTAAAAACCTATTGCAAACTGATCACAATACCAAATTATATATTTTATAATATATGACTGCCCTAATTGGCAATTTACTGCTATTTAGGTAGTTTATGAAAAGTGAGACCAAGCAGAAAAACAACCATTTGCTAAATGCATACTATCTGGCATTAGTCCAGGCACTATAGCTAGAACTACAGAGTAGAGCATTTGATTTAATGACTACTAGGCTCAGTAGATGCTGCTTGCTTTAGCAAATGAAGAAATAGATTCAGAGAATTAGCTTTCCCTAAGTCACCTAAGTTGTAAGAGTGCTCAGATCTTTATGGTTCCATAAGCTATTCTATTGGAGAAGGCAATGGCACCCCACTCCAGCACTCTTACCTGGAAAATCCCATGGACGGAGGAGCCTGGTAGGCTGTAGTCCATGGGGTCGCTAAGAGTCGGACACAACTGAGTGACTTCCCTTTCACTTCTCACTTTCATGCATTGGAGAAGGAAATGGCAACCCACTCCAGTGTTCTCGCCTGGAGAATCCCAGGGACGGCGGAGCCTGGTGGGCTGCCGTCTATGGGGTCGCACAGAGTTGGACACGACTGAAGCGACTTAGCAGCAGCAGCAGCAGCAACCTATTCTATTCCCCTAATACATACTGTCTCCTCAAAATTAGCATTTCCTTTCTGATGTGTTAGGTGTGTTAGTCACTCAGTTGTATCTGACTCTTTGCGACCCCATGGACTGTAGCCCACAAGGCTCCTCTGTCCATGGAATTCTCCAGGCAAGAATACTGGAATGAGTAGCAATTCCCTTCTTCAGAGAATCTTTCCGACCCAAGGAGAGAACCCAGGTCTCCTGCATTGGCAGGTAGATTCTTTACCATCTGAGTCACTGAAATAATGTGAACATTTTAACTATGTGAACAGAGAGAGGGAAGGGAGCTGGTACTGTTTATTAAGTTCCTAATATATGCTGCTCATTAAGCTAAGTATCTAAAATTTTATCTGTTTTAATTATTCCAGCTATCCCAAAGAAAGGCTGAGAGAAGTTAAGAAGCCTTCTCTAAGTCATGAAGCTCACTGGGACAGAGCTGGGAGGTGATTCAGCTGTGTCTGGTTCTGATACCCATATTCATTGCCTCTGATGAAGCCACCGTTTGAAAGAAAAAGTTGGCCTCACCTCCCTAGGACTAAACTTAAAAGGTATATAATATACTTATTGTGTAGAAACTTTCAGCCAGAGATGAAACAGAAAAATCTATTTCTAGGAACTGGGGCTGGGGCCGTGATGTCCCTCCACTTCTGCACTGTCTGTGAAGAAGAACGTGGTTGTCAAGTGCCCTAGAATAAATGACACGTTTTGATAGACGCACAAGAGGGTCCTGGCTTCAGGGCCCACAGCAGCAGAACAGGAAACGCAGAGGTTTCCAGGAGAAATGAAGTTGCCTTCTCTAGGGAGAAACAAAAAGGAGCATTTGAACAGGCAGTTGATCAGTAGGAAAACTGCAAAGTGATAAAAGAACTGGAAGTCACAAAAGCCCTTGGCATACTAGTTTTAATAAAATGGTTTGTCCCCAGCTACACTTTATTCAGTGAGTGCCTTGACATATGTTTCTAAGAATTATCTTTTAACAATGCAGGTGTTTCCACTGAGCGCCAACCCCTGTCTTTACCAAGGATAAAAGAATCCCTTTGGACTATTTATCTGATTGACCAATCAAGATGTGCATTTATTTCTTTCAGTGATTTTAACCAGAGTTTTCACTGCTTTCTATTGTCTCAGGTGGACAGAATCTGCTACAGTTTTGGCTGTGTGACTTTTTACTAATTATTCATTTGGTTAAATTTGAAGCCATAATTATTAAGTATTTTAGTATTCCCCAAAAATTCCTTTTTAAAATTAGATTGCTACTTGGTAAAAAAAAATCCTAACAATTCTGAGTAAAATATTAAATGTTCCAGATTGGTTTAGCATGAGAAAACACATCTTAAAAATGTGAAGAAAGTTAATATATAACATTTTGACTCTTAGAACTCTTATAATATGCTTCCATATAATTTATTTTGTAATACTTAGATTAGAATCTCCAAACTAGATCATATAAAGGGGGTATAACAATAACATGCATTACGTGATCCATAATATCTCCTTACTGTGAATATATTACAAGATGGCACAGAACCATATTAGCTATGAAAGTGATTTTTCAGCTGAAAATAAATATAAGAATTGCTACTGAGAATTTGTGGATTGAAAAAACACTGGTTACTCTGGCACCAAATTATACATCTTGGTAATGAAAAAGAATAAAAATATCTTTGCCTGTGTAGAAACAGTTTTGTCACATGGTGAGACAAGCATACTGAAATTTTCTCTTTTTTGCTACTTAAGACACTCAGAACTAGCATTCACCTGGTATTTTGTAGGTAATTTATGATTTCAGTACTACTGTAAAACAGCCACTTCTCAAAACTAGCGTAAATGAACCATATGCCCCAGATATATATATATTTTTTTCTTCTGGAGTCTATTGGGAAACTATTTGTTCAGAAGAGTATGAAGAAATTCAGCCTCACATCAGGGTCCTTGTCCATTGTGAGTGACAATAAAATGCACTAGGCCAGTGTAGATGTCATGTCTAGTGGTTTCTGGGGGAGGAGGGCTGTGGCGAGTAGGTAGCAGAGTCCTCTGACTTTGTGGATTGGGATAAAATGGCTATGACTTGTGTTTATTGCTTCTATTCACAATCTTTTGGAAATACTGTCTAGAACACAGGAAGAGAATGAGACTCTCTCATGGACTGCTCTATCATAGATCAGCACATCAGAGTCACAGTGGATGCTTAGACTGGGTTAATCAATTGTTCATATACTTTGAACAGACCCAAATTACTAATAATTGAAAGTAGCTAAGAAATTTAAAAATAGATTGATGTAATTTAGTGTTAAACGTTTCTGTATCCATTTATGTATTTACTTATCCTACCCAAAGAACCTTGTGCCTGCTACAGCTCCCCTAAACATGTTTGCGCTCTTACCTACTACCATATTTTGTTGTTGCTGCTGCTGTTCTGTTGTTTAATACAATCATTCTCCCTTTAGAGTCTATGTGTGACTTTTTTCAGATCTCTAGGTATAGGGCTGACCGTGGAGAATATGTCAGGGACTGATTGCCTAACAATCAATTAATAATAATTGTAAATCAGTTATGATTAACTGATTATATAATTGATTAAGTAACTGAATATGAATAATCAGTTAACAATCAGTTAATGGCAAAGAGAAACAGTGGAAACAGTGGCAAACTTTATTTTTGGGGGCTCCAAAATCACTGCAGATGGTGACTGCACCCATGAAATAAAAAGACACTTGCTCCTTGGAAGAAAAGTTATGACCAACCTAGACAGCATATTAAAAAGCAGAGACGTTACTTTGCCAACAAAGGTCTGTCTAGTCAAAGCTATGGTTTTTCCAGTAGTCATGTATGGATGTGAGAGTTGGACTGTGGCGAAAGCTGAGCGCCAAAGAATTGATGCTTTTGAACTGTGATGTTAGAGAAGACTCTTGAGAGTTCCTTGGACTGCAAGGAGGTCCAACCAGTCCATCCTAAAGGAGATCAGTCCTGAATGTTCATTGGAAAGACTGATGTTGAAGCTGAAATTCCAATACTTTGGCCACCTGATGCAAAGAGCTGACTCATTTGAAAAGACACTGATGCTGGGAAAGATTGAAGGCATGAGGAGAAGGGGACGACAGAGGATGAGATGGTTGGATGGCATCACGGACTCAGTGGACATGAGTTTGAGTAAACTCTGGAAGTTGGTGATGGATGGGGAGGCCTGGTGTGCTGCAGTCCATGGGGTCGCAAAGAGTCAGTTACGACTGAGCAACTGAACTGAACTGATTGCCTAGCAGTCGAACAAACAAAAAGCCTCATAAAAATGGAAATAAATCATATTTAAGAAACTCCTTTGCAATTTGTCATCCTACTTGTTTCCATCACGTTAGCACTGCTCAGTGAATTGCATATAGAAAATGAATAAAAATATTTTTGAACTATCATTTCTTGGCATTGTCAATCTATGAACAAGACAGTTTTTTTTTTTTTTAATTTTCCATGAAGGGAGAGCATTTTCAATCTGCCATAACATATGCTCACCCATCTTTACCTTGAACCTACAGCATTTCACACTATAGTGAGCATAGATGATTCCTTTTTGACTTTTTTTATGCTGCTGGCAGAAGTCTTCTCGCGTTTGCTTTGAATCCAGTCTTCAGTGCATCTCTGTCTGCTTTTGCACAGATCCAGGAGTATAAGATGTAGCTGAGTCCAGCCTGTCGCCCGTACACCACCACGATGTCGCGAGAAAGGGCACAAGGACCTGTCAGTGTTGGCTTAGCCTTCTGCCCAGCTGGCGCAAGGTCAGGAACTACTTTTTCTTTGGGTTTATTTGCGAACTTTGATGGTGTAAAACAAGGTTCATATCTGTAATAAAAACAATATTGTAGTTTGAAGATTCGCAAATCCCCAAGGAAGTAATTCCTCAAGTATAAACATTGCTAGTTGCATTTATTCACTTGATTCCTCTTTATATGTTAAAAAGAAAAACAAACCCAACAGCCTTTACAAAAAGCATTTTCAGAGTGGCTTCATTTTTCTACAGAACATCAGTTAAAAATCAATAAAAGGCCAGGATGACACAAGATAGTGTTTATTTTTAAAGTTACCTCTATAAATGAATCTTCCAATTTAACATTTTTATGTTTCTCCTTTATGGTTAGTCTTTGGAGAAAATACAAATTAAAGAGTTTTTATTCAGTTGAAATGGAGGCTTTCTTTAGAAGAATTTCTTTCATAAAGCATAGATCAAATCTAAGCTCATATTTTGAATATGGAAATTCTCTTGGTGATGAAAGTTATACCGAGAAAATGTGGAATGTGTGCTTCATACTTTATGTGTTCTTGAAAATACTCACAGTGCCAGTGAACTTCAGGATGATGGAGTTTAATGGGCCCTGGAGTCTGAATAGATCTCATTTCTTGGATTAGCATATGAACTTGCAACCAGAAGTGTGTGTAGAATCAGCACAAATCTGCAGAGAGTCATGGCTCTGGTGGGAAAAACACGTGTGCCAGTCAAAGGAGCCCCTGGCTGCTGTAAGTGATTGAGGAATTGAAAACTTTGGCTCGCTCAGTGTGACTGGGTGCTAGACAGGATTCCACTAGGAAACTTGTGCTGAGATTAGACTAGTTTGTAAAGGATGCCAAGAAAAGCAGAGTTGTTGCTGCTAGGGCAGACTGAGGCATGAACAGTGAAGTCATTGGACGTTATAAAATACTCTAAAAGATGAGGAATTATCTAATAAAAAGTGTTGTCTTTAGTCTTTGGACCTGCTCTTTTGTTTTTCTTTTTCCTTCTCCTCCCTGTTGTGATCAGTCATTGATCTCCAACTAGGTTCAGTTATTTGGTTTCCCTGGCACAGTTGTCATCTGGTCTGGGAATTATAATTAATTATTTTTGTGAAATAGCGACTATCTTGAAGCAATTCATTTATACTGGCAGAAGGTCAAAGCTTGTTTCAGAGTTTTAAGTGCCTAAAAAGTTGAAAAGTATTCTCTTCTCATGTCCTGACAATGAAAGCAAGTAGGTAGTATCAAAGGGAACTGTGGGGTTTCTGGCATTATTGTCCTTTGCTTTGGTAACAAGAAGAAAAAAGAATGACTTGGAAAGACATAGGAAATTTAGCTCTTACCTGGGTGGATCATGTCAAGTTTCGGTTTTTCCATTTCCCTGTATTTCATTTATTTTTTGGATAGCGTTGTAATTTTACAAAGTGGTTGTGAAAACACTGCTGACAGCTGAATTTACATCCCTGGGTCATAATAGTCACCAGGAGATTGGGTCCACAGTGAATAAGCAGCAAGAAATCTGGGTAGAGGAATGGGGCATAGAGATATTATGTTAAAAACTCATTTAAAATAACAAAAGACACCACCCAATCTAACTTTTTTCCTATCGGTATAGCCATAAGGTAGTTCAGTCCTCAGACACAGTGTGGGGGATATGAAAAAAAGTCATTCATGTAAATTAACATCTTAAATGCATTATTTTGTCTTCAAAAATCTTTATAATTACATGAAAAATATATTAGTATATTTGAAATTTAGAATTAAAAGCTGACTTACTGCCAAATAATGAGCAGGCTATTTTATTTTTGAGAGTTAGGAGAAGGAGAAAATCAAACTAATGAACAAAAAACAATTATTTATTAAACAGTACTTTGTTGATAGAAAATTTAGGAATTAAACAAGTCATATGACCTATAATCTAGGAGCAAAGAAAATTAACCAGTCTGTTCCTTTCAGATTTTTTAAGGCTGTGCTCCTTTCTATAAAGAGAAGCGAAACAGACCAGTGTTTGCAGACTGTCTGCTTTAAGTCAGATGTTTTATACGCACTATCTCATACCCTCTGAATTAAATGCCACTCAGGGAAGCTTTACAGTCATCTTTTTAATGAATAAAAACATGAACCGCAGAGGGAAAAAAAATAAATCCACTATTGTTAGTAAGTGATGAAGTTCAAATTTTGAACCAGATCTATCCACAAATTTATGTTTGATTTACTTCACTGGCAAGCTGGAAGTGGAAACCAATTAAACATTTTTAAAAACCTGTATTTTTGTCATTAGTACCATGGGAATGAAAAAAAAAATCAATTGGGGGAAAAAAAAAACCTGCTTCATTCACATTTTATTCATTCAGTGAGAGTAGCTTGAAGCAGTGAATGACCATGGCTGGAGCAAAGAACTACCACATGTGCCTGAGCCTTCTCTACACCATCCTCTCTCTCTGGAAGAGCCTGGTGCTTTTGTATGGTTTTCCTTACGTGGTGGGCTGGCAGGTATGGTCACAAGAGGAGACACAGGAGAGGCTGTGGCAAACAAAGTTTCATACAGTCACACGTCTGAGAGATAGGAGGGCAGGCAGACCACATGGGAAAGACACAGGATGGTCAGGAGCCAGAAGATGGAGTGAGGGGAAGACTTTAAGCCTGAGTCTTGACTGGGGACAGCAAGGCAGAGTAGAAAGTACAGTTTAAAGTTAGTTGGTTTGAATCCTTTCAGTGGGCTTTCTAAAGCTATAGAGGTGGTTCCTAGTTGCCTGGTAGTCAGGTACAGATGAGAGAGTTGGACAATAAAGAAGGACAAGTGCTGAAGAATTGATGCTTTCAAAGTGTGGTGCTAGAGAAGACTCTTGAGAGCCCCCAGGACAGCAAAGAAATCAAACCTGTCAATCCTAAAGGACATCAACCCTGAATATTCATTGGAAGGACTGATGCTGAAGCTCCAATACTTTGGCCACCCAATGCAAACAGCCAACTCACTGGAAAAGCCCTGATGTTGGGAAAGATTAAAGGCAAGAGAAGAATGGGGTGTCAGAGTATGAGATAGTTGGATGGCATCATCCACTCAATAGACATGAGTTTGAGCAAACTCTGGGAGATGGTGAAAGACAGGGAAGCCCAGTGTGGTGCAGTCCATGGGTCACAAAGAGTTGGATACAACTTAACAGCTGAACAACAAGGTCCTGAGGTGATTAAAGCAAAAGAATAAAGAGTAAGGCAAAGAAGTAAAGAGTAAGGCAAATAGAGGATGTGTTGGTTCTGGCTTCGTTAGTGTGCATTTTAAAGGCACACTCCGGGCCGAACTCTGCTATCATCTCTAAGAAGTGGCTGACCCCAAGAGGGGCAACTTCTCCCCAGCTGGAAAGTATTTTTTCTAAGATATCAAAACATTATAATATATAGAAAAATTTAAATATATACACTGTACTTGTTTCACATGCCATGGTTATTGCTGTCCCTTGTCTTTCAAGTCACTATCCCTTCAGGTCTTGGGTTTGAGAATATAGTGAACATCTTAACCATCTAATTGGCAGGCATTCTTCCTTCCACAATCCAGAGAAGCCTGAGTCAGTTCAGCTTTCTTACTTCCTTCATGTAACCTACATGACTCAAAAGAAAGGTAACCATACCACCCTCTGCTCATGAGTGAGCCTGAATTATCAAAGGTCCTGCTCTTCTTGATTAGTAATTGAGTCAAGTATGGGCATGTGACTTTATCTTGACACCCCCACCCCACACACAGGCCAAAATAAAGATTTCTGAAGGGTTCTAGAGAAGTTTTCATAGATCTGCTAAAAGGAATACAGAAAACCTCTCATGTTGAACACTTCTGACCTTAATGCATCAGGCAGCCACTGCATGAATGCAAGGGAAAGAAATCTCAGGATGAAACCAGCCCTGCCTAGGACAGAGCAGAGAGTCAGCACTCGTGAACTAAAGGTAGAGTGGAGCTAGGGACTGACCAGTCCTACCTCTGCATGTCCAAACTCTGGATGACCTCTCAGTGTTTAAGCCAGGTTGAGTTGGATTTTTCTATTGCACATATGGGTCTTTGCAAAGGCTTGCTCCTGATACAGAAGTTTTAGATAAGAGAGAAAAAGCTTAAGAGGACCCCTACTACAACATTGGTTCTGGTGTTTATCCAGGACTTCTACTATTTGTTAGGTTTATGTGAATGTAATTATTATTTTTGGACCATGAATTTTAAATCATTATAACTAACCTCAAGCACATCTTTATTAGTAAAAACAGGAACCATTACAGTCAACACATTTTCGCCAATGAGAAAGATGTTTGTTTATTTCTATAGTGTAAAGATCCACGCTTCAGAATTAGACAAACTCTTGGAAAAGAATTTCTGCCTCCTGCTGTTTGTGGAAGCACTTTCCCTGTAAAAGTTGTTGAGATGCTTGAAGAAGTGGTAGTTGGTTGGCGAGAGGTCAGGTGAATGTGGTGGATGAGGCAAAACTGTGTAGCCCAGTTCATTCAACTTTTGAAGTGTTGGTTTTCCGATGTGTGGTCGGGCATTGTCTTGGAAAAGAATTGGGCCCATTGTGTTGACCAATGCCAGCTGCAGGCTTTGCAGTTTTTGGTGCATCTCATTGATTTGCTGCGTGTACTTCTCAGATGTGATGGTTTCGCCAGAATTCAGAAAACTATACTGGATCAGATAGTCAGCAGACCACCAAACAGTGACCATGACCTTCTTTTGGTGCAAGCTTGGCTTTGAGAAGTGCTTTGGAGCTTCTTCTTGGTCCAGCCACTGAGCTGATCATCACTGATTATCGTATAAAACCCACTTTTCATCACACCTCACAATCTGATGAAGAAACAGTTCATTGTTGTTGCATAGAATAAGATAAGACAACATTTCAAAACAATGATATTTTGAGTTTTGGTCAGCTCAGAAGGCACCCACTTACCGAGGTTTTTCATCTTTCCAGTTTGCTTCAAATGCCATTGACCATAGAATGGTTGAGTTCTTTGGCAACTTCTCATGCAGTTGTAACAGGATCAGCTTCAATGTGCTTTCAGTTGGTCATTGTCAACTTCCGATGACTGGCCATTGCACTCCTCATCTTCAAGGCTCTCATCTCCTTTGCAAAACTTCCTGAACCACCACTGCACTGTAGGTTCATTAGTAGTTCCTGGGACAAACACGTTGTGGATGTTGCGAGTTGTCTCGCTGCTTCATGACCCATTTTGAATGCAAATAAGAAAATTGTTCGAATTTGCTTTTTGTCTAGCATCATTTCCATAGTCTAAAATAAATATAAAATACACAGCAAGTAATGTCATTAGCCAAAAAAAAAAACCCTGCGAGAAATGCACATTAAAATGATGTATAATATAACACTCATTTAAGACTGTATTCCTATATCAAACGGCAAAGTTCAACAGTGCAAAACCACAATTACTTTTGCACCAACCTACTAAAGAGCCTCTTGATGAAAGTGAAAGAGGAGAGTGAAAAAGTTGGCTTAAAACTCAACATTCAGGAAACTAAGATCATGGCATCCAGTCCCATCACTTCATGGCAAATAGGTGGGGGAACAATAGAAACAGTGACAGACTTTATTTTGAGGGGCTCCAAAATCACTGCAGATGGTGACTGCAGCCATGAAATTAAAAGACGCTTAGTCCTTGGAAGGAAATTTATGACCAACCTAGACAGCATATTAAAAAGCAGAGACATTACTTTGCCAACAATGGTCTGTCTAGTAAAAGCTATGGTTTTTCCAGTAGTCATGTATGGATGTGAGAGTTGGACTATAAAGCTGAGCACCGAAGAATTGATGCTTTTGAACTGTGTTGAAGAAGACTCTTGAGAATCCCTTGGACTGCAAGGATATCCAACCAGTCCATCCTAGAGGAAATCAGTCCTGAATATTCATCAGAAGGACTGATGCTGAAGCTGAAACTCCAATACTTTGGCTACCTGATGCAAAGAACTGACTCATTTGAAAAGACCCTAATGCTGGGAAAGATGGAAGGTGGGAGGAGAAGGAGACAACAGAAGATGAGATGGTTGGATGGCATCACCAGCTCAATGGACATGAGTTTGAATCAACTCCAGGAGTTGATGATGGACAGGGAGGTCTGGTGTGCTGCAGTCCATGGGGTCACAAAGAGTCAGACACGACTGAGTGACTGAACTGAACTGAGTGGAAGCCCTTCTGTCCCATCTTGCCTTTCAGGTATTGCATTAGAAAGAATGAGTACAAAGGAAATCATTTCCAGGAAACTGATGTCCCAGAATTAGGATAACACAATAGGAAATTAGTTGAGCATTTCCACTGTATCAGTCACTCTTTGGGGCTGTAGAAATATACAAAAAGCAAGAAAAATCTCCAATAACAAAAGTTACTAACAGTTTTAAAAGAGGAGAAAAACAATCAACAAATTAGCAAATACGTATATAATATGACAAAAGGCATGAATATTTTCATCCCAATGCAAAATAAGATTCTCAGTAAATATTAGAAAATGCTGTGAAGAAAATTAAGAGAGAATAAGGCAGTATAGAATGGCTGTGCACATGGAGAGTACTATTTGATACAAGGAGCTAAGGGTCAATCTTCCAAAGAAAGGACACGAAAGCAGAAACCCCAAAGACTGAGAGAAGCAGTCATGGAGTTATCTGGAGGAAAACTCTTCCAGACATTAAGAACAGAAAATGCAAAATCCCAGAAATAGAACCATTCCAGGTGTGTTAGAAGACTATCAAGAAGAACAATTTGGCTATCATAGAATGAATGACGGGAGTGGGAGAAGATGAGGACAGAGAGGGGACACAGAATTTGTAGGCAGACATAGGACATCATTAGCCACAATAAAGACTTCAGACTTTCTTGTTTTCAGGAGCTTTGTGTGGAGTGTGACATTTTCACTGCAGTGAAAAAACAGGCTCTAAGGAGGTCTGGGGGTAGGGAGACATGTTAGGAGGCAAATGCAGTAGTTCAAACGAGAAAAAATGATGAATTTGGAAGACAACATGAAGGTAGTAAGAAATGCCAGATTCTGAATATATTCTGAATATTACCGAATGATTGACTATGTAGTATGAGAGAAAGAAAGGCATCAAGAATTATTCCATGATTTTGACCCGAAAAAATAGAATCATCTCTTTTCTACGATGGTGCTAACTACGTGATGGACTACTCATGTTGGAGGTGGGTAGAGTTACAAGTTCAGAATAGCAGTTTTCAAATTCAGAATAGGTGGAAAAAATTCAGATTTTTATAGACTTTCACAGAAAAGTGTTGAGTAAGAGGCTGGGTATCCAGCTCTAAAATTCAGAAAAGAAAGTTAAGATTAAAGACCCAAATTTGAAAGTTATCTGAATAAAAATGTATTGAAAATTGTGGGACAAAATTAAATCATTTGGAGAATGAATGCAGATGAAGATGATTCTTGAGCCCATCAGTGTTTAGCAGTCAGGGAATATGAGCATCACCCAGGAAAGGACAGAAGTGGATTAAAAGAGGAGACCAGTGAGTTTTAAAATGAAAAGGATGATCTGGAGGCCAATAAAGAATGTGCTTTAATGAGGAAGAAATGAGCAAGTGCTTCAAACACCACTAATTGGTAGAAAAAGATGAGAACTGGAAAATGTTCATGACTGTCTGAGAAAAAGGCCAAATTCAACTTGCTTGACTTTTCTTTTTTACAGGTACCACTTTATCATACTTCTTTAGCATTTGGAATGCAGACTAATTAGACTACTTATTTTTATAGAGATTATATTTGATTTCTTTTTGTTCAGTCCCTAAGTTATGTCCGAATCTTTGCAAGCCCATGGACTGCAGCACACCAGGCTTCACTGTCCTTCGCCATCTCTTAGAGTTTTCTCAAACTCATGTATATTGAACAGTGATGCCATGATAGCCAATAAGTGGTGTGATTAACAAGCTGAAAGCAGCTGCCTCTGTGTTTCTACCTAGACTCCAATTTGATGAGTAGCTTAGGAGTATTCTGAGGGTCAGCCTGCAGTAACATGGGAATCTTGAAAACATGCAAATAACATCTCTGCCAAAGCATTACATCGCTCATTGCACATTAAGATGCACATTTTCAAAGCCACCAGAAAGCTGTAAAACCAATCTGATTGGCTTTAGCAATAGTTGAAGAAAGAGGACAGCATATATTAATGCTTTCTGGCAAGCCATTTGGAGATTTTTATTTAACTTTCATTATATATAGGTGTTAAATTATCAAAATACCTCCTGCCAATATGATAGGGTAAGTCTTCCAAACTAAAGCATTTCTACATCTGTGAAACAGCTGAATTTATGTCAAGTTTGTGAATCTATATAATTATAAATTTAATTAAATTCCAAATGATATTTTTATGAAGAATTCAGGCCTCCAAAATGAGTATTTTGCACAAACTCTCTTTTAAGATTAACAGTAAAATATTCAAACTAAAGGCTTTGTATTTTATTTTGTAGTAGAAACAATGTCTTTAGGCTGAAGAGAGCTGATGGAGTGCAGTACAATGAAAGGAAGGCTATGCTGTTAAATAGCAGTTAGCAATTAACCTTATGCTCTTTCTTGATTATGTCTATATCATAGGAGTTAAAGCAATGCCAAGTTTTTTTTTTAAATTAAATTTCAGTTCTAACTATACTTTGTTTCAATGAGATTTTTTTGTCTTCTAATAAACACATGATTCACAGAAATCTTAGTTTTCATTATGTAGTGATTAGGCATTAGTGATTTCTGTGACTACAGATTTGAAAAATACCTCACTGACACTGAATGAATTCAATAAGACTGTATTGTAGACAATATGTTTATTACTAATTAGGGATAAATGTTAGCTTCCCAGGTGACTCAGTGGTAAAGAATCATCCTGCCCTTACAGGAGATGTAGGGGAAATGGACTCAAACCCTGGGTTGAGAAGATGGAGAAGGAAATGGGAGCCCACTCTAGTATGCTTGCCTGGGAAATCCCATGGGGAGAGGAGCCCAGCAGGCTACAGTCCATGGGGTCGCAAAGAGTCGGACACAACTGATAAACATACCCAGGGATAATGCTAGTTTCTGAAGCAAAGAATAAATCAACATGTCCATGAAAATATATGTAATCGTTTTTTCATGTTCCAGACACTGTACTAAGCTCTTCATTTATAATTCTTAATTCCTCAGACGAACTCTGAGGGATAGGACTATTTTACAGATGAACCCTGTTTTAAACAATGGAAACTGGGGTCTGGAAATTTTAAGTAATTTGGTGAACGTCACAGTAGGTATGTTGGCTTGCCAGGCTCTTAAGCACTACTCTGTACTGGGCCTTGATGTACAAGTACAAATCTAAAGGTTCTTCTAAAGCTTCTGTACCAAAGGAGATTAACAATAAATCAATAAATTTATGCAGTTTTTCCACATAGTTATCTCACAGTTTCTTAAGCTTTTATTAATATTTTTTTCACAGTGATGAATAGCTCTAATAGATACAAATATTGTCCATTTATAAAATACAAGACATGTATGCATTTTATTTAATTTATTAGTAAATGAGGAAACCAATAAAATATTAGAACATGTTAGTAAAGAATCCAGAGAGCACAGATATGCGCAGTCAAAAGCCGCTTGCTGAAGCAAATGTGTGAAAAACTGAATTCTTGGAGGTGTACTAGACAATTTTACTTTCTAGGAACAAGAATAATGTTCTTTGCTACCCATTTCTACAAATTATAAAGTTATAAACTTGCTGAAAGATAAGAAATGCAGATAAGCCAAGGGTGTGCTAGACAAGACACCGTGTCATTTTTTGCCTGTTCAAAGTCTTTAATATCTGACAGTCCATTCATCTTGTGATCATAGTAATCTCAAAGATTATTCTTGAGCATAAAAAAGGCACAATTAGATTTGACCTGATTATTTACCCAAGTGCAACAAGAGTGTTGCTGCTGCTGCTGCTAAGTCGCTTCAGTCGTGTCCGACTCTGTGCGACCCCATTGACGGCAGCCCACCAGGCTCCCCCGTCCCTGGGATTCTCCAGGCAAGAACACTGGAGTGGGTTGCCATTTCCTTCTCCAATGCATGAAAGTGAAAAGTCAAAGTAAAGTCGCTCAGTCATGTCCGACTCCTAGCGACCCCATGGACTGCAGCCTACCAGGCTCCTCCGTCCATGGGATTTTCCAGGCAAGAGTGCTGGAGTGGGGTGCCATCGCCTTCTCCACAACAAATGTGTTAATGTATCATAAAGGCTCTTTGAGTTTGCTTTGCATTTTCTGAGTCATACATACAGCACTGAACAGCTACAAAGGCCATAAATTAACCTCTGCCTAGATATTTTCATAAGGAATCTCAGATTTTGTGTTTTTAAAGGCCTCTATTCTTCTATCCCAAGGCCAGGAAGCCAAGCCCAAGAATCTCACTCCACTAGATTTTACTGGCAATACCTAAACATCTAAGTGAATTCTATCTTCTGGAAGTCTCCCAAATTTTTAAAGATTCCTAGTCTGCCAAGAACTTACTTACTAAACTTTAGAATAAGGCTGGGACCCTGTAAGCCAGGTATTGGACCAGTTTTCTTAGGAGAAGTTTGGAGGCATTGGCTCTATACTTTTCTTTCCCCTGAAAGGCAGCCTGTCACACCTGATTTTTTAAGAGTTTCAGTCTCTAATACAATACCCTAGGCAAAAATCTTGGAGAACAGATTCTTGTTGTGGCTATGCAAATATTTTCATGAAAGGTAGGGGGTCATACTAAGTTTCTGAATTCTTGAAAGAGGGGGTAAGTGGGTTGAGTTGCATCTGCCTGCCCCTGCTGCTGCTAAGTCACTTCAGTCATGTCCGACTCTGTGCGACCCCACAGACAGCAGCCCACCAGGCTCCCCCGTCCCTGGGATTCTCCAGGCAAGAACACTGGAGTGGGTTGCCATTTCCTTCTCCAATGCGTGAAGGTGAAAAGTGAAAGTGAAGTCACTCTGTTGTGTCCGACACTCAGCGACCCCATGGACTGCAGCCCACCAGGCTTCTCCATCCATGGGATTTTCCAGGCAAGAGTACTGGAGTGGGGTGCCATTGCCTTCTCCCTGCCTGCCCCACCCCACCCCTAAATACCTCAGAGTTCTAACACTTGCGAATGTGTATTGTTTGGAAAGAGGCTCTTTGCAGATTAATTAAGTTTTCTTATTCAGTCCCAGGAAATGAATTCTTATTCTACTGTATCTTGGACTAGTAGCCTGATTTTATGGCACTCTGGTTTGAAAGTTGTCTATGTGAGCTCACCTTCAAAGCCTGTACCCAAGAGTTTATTCTTTGAAGTGTCAATCATTAATTAAGAATTTCAAGACAAGATCATCCTAGATTTGGTGGGCCCTAAGTCCAATGACTGATGTTTTTTATAAGAGAAAGAAGAGGAAGATTTGGGATGCAGACAAATTGAGGGGAAGGCGGTGTGAGGACAGAGGCAGAATTGAACTGATAGGTCTACAAACCAAGGAACATCAAGGATTGATTGCCAGCTGCTCTCAGAAACTAAAAGACCTGGGACATCTTCTCCCCTCAGAACCTTCAGAAGGAATGATTTTTAAACTTCCCACCCTCAGAACTGTGGAGAATAAATTTTTGTCATTTTAAGTCACCCAATTTTGTGGTCATTTGGTATGGAAATCTTAGGAAGCTAACACAGGTAGTCAGTAAGAACTAAATATTATTTATAAATGCCATATTTCTGCTTTAAATGCAGATTTTACTAAATTGTATGCATTATAGGTAGCTTAAGACGAAAAAGAAAGGGCTTATTTATATGTCCAGAAAATAGAAACTTAAAACTGTACCAACTGTATTCCAAACAAATAATCACAAGAAAATTACCTTCACCACTTTTCATATTCAGCTCTAGGAAATAAATGCTTATTCCAGTGAATCTTGGGTTAGTGTCTGACTTCATGAAGCCGTCTAGCAGTGTGGTGTGAAAGTTGTCTGTGTGATGTCAGTTTCAAAGCCTGCACTTGAATTTATTCTTTGAAATGTCAATCATTTAAAGTCTCAGAGACCTTTTGTGTCCAAGATACAACTTTGCCTTGCAGCTTACAGTAGGGACTTTAGGTGAGAATTAGAGTAAAATAAAACTGTTTAGAGACTTAATGACCTTTGTTATTTTATCACCATAGTCGATAATATTATCATCATAATCAACAATATCAAACAAAAGAAAGTAAAATTCGCTATGGGGGTATAGCATATAACTACTTTATAGAAATTTTGATCAATTTTCCCCCTTAGGGTAAAACTGTATTATGGAGAAAAAGGGCACTGACAAATTTCCAGGGACTTCCCATGTTTCTGAAATATTTACATTAACAGCATTTCACCCCCACATACATTATCTAGAAAAAGCTGAGTGTCTCTTCCGAACTGATAACTTTTCTATGCGACTCTTCCAATAGCAATAGATCAAATAAACGTAAAGTTGTCTCATATTTCTTTTTATTAGGTGATAGAACAAAGCTTTGTGATTTCTCAGGAGACCTCTGGGAAATCTCAAAAATAGTTCTAGATGTAAAATATATCCTGAAAATATTTTCATTCTTTCCTCAATTCAGGGACAGTTTTCAGAAGACAAAAGCAAAAGAGTGGTCACAGGCTATTTGGACACTTTAAGAAAATAGAATAATAGGTATCTGAGAAACGATTTCTAGTTACCTAGTTAATCAAAGTGACAGTAAAAGATATTAAAAAAAACAAATCTAGAAGATAATATCTGTAGTGGATAGCCAGTCCCTTTTGCAAAGGATCTTCCCAACCCAGGGATTAAAACGGGGCCTCCTGCATTGCAGGCAGATTCTTTACCACTGAGACATCATGGAAGTCCCATTTAATCAAAGTGACAGTAAAAGATTTTAACTGCAAATTTAGAAGATAATATCAGTCTAAGAACTTTAGTTCTTTAATAGCTGAGGAATCGTTATTCTTTTTTGTTTGTTTCTGCTTAATTAAATAATCAAAGACATAAGAAAGTAAACATAAAGCACAGAAAATTGTTCTGAAGAGGCAGTATGTCCTGTGTAAGCAAGATAACAGAGAAAGTAAAAAAAAAAATCCTTTCATAACGTAGATGAAGGCATGAATCAGTTAACCAAGGAATTTAGCCCATCAAAAGTGAGCAAATGTGACTAAAATTTTAACATGCTTCATATTAAAAGCTTCTTTTCAGATTTAGTATTACATATAAACCAGGGATAATTAATTCCACCATGCCAAATTTTGTTCTATATTATACTCTTTCAATATTCTGGAACATGCTGACCTTTGGTTGGAGGACAACCTATGTTCTGAGGACCCCTAGGGAATTCTTCGCAAGTCTTTGAGGTCAAAACTATTTTCACAATAGCATTAAGATTTTCTTTTTCAATTTTCATGCTCTCACAAGTGTGCGTCGGGGTTTTCCAGAAGGGACACAGTGTGTGATAGTGCAGTAGGCTGCATGCAGAAGCCGGTTGAGAACCCAGCTGTCATCTATTATTTCATATATTAAAGACATTTTTTTTAATGTGTAGCAAAGTCACTTTTTTAGCAAAAATCCTTTTTAGTAAATAGTTATTTTCATAAAAATATGTTCTTTCTCTTAACATGGTTGATTTACTTCTTCTGTCTTTAAATAAATGAGTAAATTTATATTTTAAAAATCCAACCATTTTAGGCTTGCATATGGCAAATATTGACAGTTATAACCCACAAAATAATGCTCTTTGGGGTTGACAATACTTTCTAATAGCTTAAAGGTAGAAGTGAAAAAGTTTGGGGAAAGCTGCTTTAGGAAAAATGTACTCCTTTTCCCTAAAAAGGAAAAGCGCAGAGTTGTGTTTTCTTTCTACTGCTCCCTGTACTGTCTCAACCACTTACTAATTATTACTTTTAACCATAGTAACTAACTTCCATATCTAAAGTCATAGGAAGAAACGCATTTTTTAAAATGCAGTTTGAGGCCATTCTTTTATAGAATGGACTTCCCTGGTGGCTCAGACAGTAAAGAATCTGCCTGCAATGCAGGAAACCCAGGTTCAAACCCTGGGTCAGAAAGATCCCCTGCAAACTCCAGTATTCTTGCCTGGGAAATCCCATGGACAGAGGAACCTGGCAGGCTACAGTCTACAGGGTTATAAAGAGACAGACACAACTGAGTGACTAACACATTCACTTCGCTTTTTATAGAATTGACATAAAATATGAACTATACTGATATTTAACATCTAGATAAGAATAAGTAAGTAGCTCAGGATAATTAGAGGACTAGACACAGCAGAGCACGTTTTAGAGATTAAAAGAACTTCATTAAAATCACAAGTTATCACGTAGAGAAATTCAATATTCACCAAGAGACTGGCTCCCTATTTTATGAATGTAGTCAGAAAAATCTAACAAGAGCACAGGAAGGACAATCAGAATGGCAGCCAAAGCAAATATGCTTTAGTTAGAAAGACTCATGTTAGACCCACTGAATAGCTGTACACTCCCCACCATCCCACACCTCTCCTAAAGGGATGGGAAGATCCAAATTTATCTAGGAACTCACTGAAGATCTAATGACAGAGAGAAGCCACAGTGACCTTCTTTGTAAAAATTATTTTAGCTGAGGTGAGTTTTATTTGTTTTTTGCTTTTCTCTGGAAAAAATAAAAATAAAAAACTTATTATCAGTCCTGTTTTTTGTTCTTACTAGGAAATGGTGATGCAACAGCCAAGTACAATCAGAGTCTAGTGAATGGAAAGAAAATACATATGGATGTGAAAAGTCAACTTGATTTGAGGAATTTGTAGGAAACGTCCAGGCTTCCCTGGTAGTTCTGTGGTAAAGAACCCACCTGCCAAAGCAGGAGATGTGGGTTCACCCCTGGGTCGGGAAGATCCCCTGGAGAAGGAAATGGCAACCATCTCCATTATTCTTACCTGGAGAATTCCATGGACGGAGGAGCCTAGCGTGCTACAGTCTGTGGGGTCGCAAAAGAGTCGGACAGGACTTAGTGACTAAACAGTGACAACAGAGGGTATGTCCTGTGCAGTCAAAGAAGACTCTACACAACTGCTAACGAAAGCCGCCTGTGTGTTTCTTAGCTGAGATAAACTCTCCCATCTTGGCTTGTGAAAAACTTAATCGGTTTTTAATTTTGACTTATAGTCATTTAATTTTCATGAACGTACAATGACACTGAGATACTGTGTCAAGTTATAATATCATATTGGAAAGTATTAGAATGAGACTCACTATAGGCAATGCATTGGACTAGAGATACTCACATGTACTGTTCAGGAGTGTAACTCTGCATCTTTTCTGGAAGACTATTATAGTCACGGGAGAAGGCAGCGGCACCCCACTCCAGTACTCTTGCCTAGAAAATCCCATGGACGGAGGAGCCTGGTGGGCTGCAGTCCATGGGGTTGCCAGGAGTCAGACACGACTGAGCAACTTCACTTTCACTTTTCACTTTCATGCATTGGAGAAGGAAATGGCAACCCACTCCAGTGTTCTTCCCTGGAGAATTCTGGGGACGGGGGAGCCTGGTGGGCTGCCATCTATGGGGTCGCACAGAGTCGGACACGACTGAAGTGACTTAGCAGCAGCATTATAGTCACATAATTAGGGCTCTTATAACTGTGGCAGTCCTGTAAATCAGCAGTTCTACTTCTGGAAACTTGCCTTAAAGAAACACTCAGATGTTATCAGTGTTAATGTAGTGTGCTAATAATAATAAAGAGATAGAAACAAACAGAACAAGCACCCATCCAGAGTTGGTTGAAGAAATTAGCAGTTCATCCATGTAATGAAACAGTAGTTACAAATAATGATATGACTTCATTTATTTCTTCATTCACTCAACAAATATTTAAATGTAATATTCTAGGAACTACTGTATAAATTGGGCACATAGAAATAGACCCAAAAGTCCCTGTCCTCCAGGAGCTTACATTCTAGCTGGAGAGAGAAGCAGGAGTAATGGTGCTAAGACATCATGTTAGCACTAAGGGGAAAAGCAAAGGAGAGAAATGGGGAAGCTGAGGAAGGAGCCCCTGAGAGAGTTAAATTTGCATCAAGAAGTGAAATAGCTGAGAGAATAAACCACATAGATATCTGGAAGAGTAGGATCCTATACAGACGGAACAGCTGATACCAAAGCCCCTCAAGAACAAGGGGTCAGCACGGGCAGAGGGGATTTAGCAAAAAGACTCAGGTGGTGAGGTCAGAGAGGAAAGGTCTTAGGTGGTGAAGTCAGAGAAGAAAGGAAGTGCCAACGAAGAATTTGGCCGTTTTAGAAGGAACAGGTAATGTGATTTGTCTTACATTATAATAAGATTACACTAATGGCTATGTAGTTAGAATGGACATGGAGCAACAGACCGGTTCCAAATAGGAAAAGGAGTATGTCACCCTGTTATTTAACTTATATGCAGAGTACATCATGAGAAACTCTGGGTTGGAAGAAGCAATAACCTCAGATATGCAGATGACACCACCCTTATGGCAAAAGTGAAGAGGAACTAAGAGGACAGTGAAAAAAAAAAGTTGGCTTAAAGCTCAACATTCAGAAAACGAAGATCATGGCATCTGGTCCCATCACTTCATGGGAAATAGATGGGGAAACAGTGGAAACAGTGTCAGACTTTATTTTTTGGGGTTCCAAAATCACTGCAGATGGTGACTGCAACCATGAAATTAAAAGACGTTTACTCCTTGGAAGAAAAGTTATGACCAACCTAGATAGCATATTCAAAAGCAGAGACATTACATTGCCTACAAAGGTCCGTCTGTTCAAGGCTATGGTTTTTCCAGTGGTCATGTATGGATGTGAGTGTTGGACTGTGAAGAAGGCTGAGCGCCGAAGAATTGATGCTTTTGAACTGTGGTGTTGGAGAAGACTCTTGAGAGACCCTTGGACTGCAAGGAGATCCAACCAGTCCATTCTAAAGGAGATCAGCCCTGGGTGTTCTTTGGAAGAAATGATGCTAAAGCTGAAACTCCAGTACTTTGGCCACTTTATGCGAAGAGTTGATCATTGGAGAAGACTCTGATGCTGGGAGGGATTGGGGGCAGGAGGAGAAGGGGACGACAGAGGATGAGATGGCTGGATGGCATCACCGACTCGATGGACGTGAATGTAAGTGAATTCCGGGAGATGGTGATGGACAGGGAGGCCTGGCATGCTGCAGTTCATGTGGTCGCAAAGAGTCAGACACGACTGAGCGACTGAACTGAACTGAATTGCTATGTTGAGTATAGATGAGAATGAGCTAAAGATGGAAGGAAAAAGACCAGTTGTGAGGTTTCTTTAGTTATCTAAGCAAGTTATAAAGGGGTTTAGACCTGATTGTAATGGTGGAGTGGGAAGTGGTAAATTTGGGGCTTATTTGGAAAGACAACAGCATTTTTATTAAATCAGATGTGGGCTTCAGTAAAATAGCTAAAAGATGACTTCAAGACTTATTTCTTAAATAACAGGAAGGATGGCGTTATTTTTTGAGATTAGGAAAGAGGAGTAAGTTTGGCAGATAATATCAGTCAGATTTGAACTTGAACTTTGAAGTTTTGCATCTTAAGTTTGAGATGCCTATGAAGTCACCAGATAGAGATGTCAAACAGTCACTTGTATATATCAACCAGGAATTGAGAGAAGTCCAGGATGCAGATATATAATCGGCAATGCATCCTGTAAATGGTATTTAGGGCTTTCCTGGGATCTCAGTGCTAAAGAATCCACTTGCCAATCAGGAGACTTGGATTCAATCCCTGAGTTGGGAAGATCTCTTGGAGAAGGAAATGACAACCCACTCCAGTATTCTTGCCTGGGAAATCCCATGGACAGAGGAGTGGTGGGCTACAGTCGATGGGGTCAAGAAAGAGCCAGATAAGACTTAGCAACTAAACAACAGCCACAGTGAAATGGTATTTACAGACATTGGATTATATACGAACACAAAGGGTACAGGTATAGAAAGACAGGAGAAGAGGTGAACGGACTGAGCCTAATAACACTGCAAATGTTTCAAGACTGAAATTGAGGAGAAGTCAAAGAAACCAAGGGAATTCCCTGGTTGTCCAGTGGTTAGACCTCTGTGCATTCACTGCTTGGGGACCCAGGTTCAATTCCTAGTTAAGGAACTAGAATCCCGCAAGTTACACGGTGCGGCCAAAAAAGAGAGGAGTGGGAGGAGAGACCAAGAAGCAGCAGCCAGAAAATAAAATCAGAAGAGGCTCTGAAAGCCAAATGAAGACAGTGGTTCAAAAAAAGAAAGGGATCCGCAATGTCTAGTAAAGATCAAGTAAAATGAGGAATGAGGACTGCACATTGAGTTAGAAGTTAGAGGTGATCTTATGGAACAGTCAGTGGAATGTTTATAAATGTCTAATTGAATCTATATTTAGGTACTTTTTTTGAATCCTACTTAAAATAATGTTTAGGGTATAAAACAATACATGTTTGGAAAGTGTAGTATGAATTTATTAAATATAAATTCATATCTATTATTTTTTTCTTAAATTTTATTCTGAGACTGTACATTTTGTACCCATGACTTTTATTCTGTGACTGACATTTGTGCCTCTTAATCCCCCTCACCTATTTCTCTAACAAGTAGGTGGTTGCTAGAGTGGAGGAAGGGGCAAGATAAGAGAAACATCACTGTGAATTTATATGTATATGCATACTTTGGCCACCTGATGTGAAGAGCTGACTCATTTGAAAAGACCCTGATGCTGGGAAAGATTGAGGGCAGGAGGAGAAGGGGACGACAGAGGATGAGATGGTTGGATGGCATCATCAACTCAATGGTTATGGGTTTGGGTAAACTCCAGGAGTTGGTGATGGACAGGGAGGCCTGGTGTGCTGTGGTTCATGGGGTCACAAAGAGTCAGACATGACTGAGTGACTGAGTGAACTGATACATGTTTAGTATTAAAATGCATATATAGGAGAAGCATGAAATAAAGTCCACCAAGATTATTAACAGGGTCTGTTTCATCGAGTGATATATTAAAGCCTTTGGTTTGGGGACTTTCTCTATAGCTTTATTTTTTCTGAATGGGTATCTATTATGTTTGCATTGAGGGGAAAAAAAGCAAAGGTAAAAAAAATAAGGGATAAAAATAAACCACAAAAAATAAGATAATCTGCATTACGGTAAAACTCTTGGTAAGATAAAGATTAAGGTAAAAAAGACTGTTGATTCCTCTTAAGCTAGGAAATGTTTTAGAAAAAAGTTTAGTTGTAAAATGCATTTGTATTTAAACACTTGAAGAAGTTCATAGAACTCTTTCTTCTTACACAGTGAATTATTATTTAGTAAAGAGTGTTCTTTCACTTAAAAATAAAAATCTGATTTCAATTGTTCTTAATGGTCTAAAAACAAGATGTTGCGCTTGAAAGCTAATAAGAATATGCATTAGAAAGTTGGAATTTTGTTCTTTTTTTTTTAATTCACTCTTTTTTATTTTCCTATAGCTCAGTAAGTGTTTAATATAGCAAGACTTATATTTTACGTGTTTTAATAGTGATACTTTAGGAAAACCTCAGTTTACCAAAAGATCCTCAAACATAATCATGACCCAGGAAGCAGCTGTATTCCATTTCCAAAGAAAAAATTACACCATGCTGAATTGTTTAAAAGAAGTAATATAATGGTGATTTTTTGTGTGTGTGATTTAGTTTGAAATACTGTGCCTAAAATGCTGAGCTTGAAGTCCCATAAAGCTTGGTATGCTTTGCAAGAAAGCACTCCCAGCTTAATTTAGGCCAGGCTTCCTTTTGCTTTGAAGGAACAAAAAAGAAACATTAACTGTTCCTGGCCTTCTCCTTAGGAATTGACACAACATTTCCTCAGCAGTCATGGTGATGCTCATAGCAAGCTGAGCTAATACTTAAATGAATAGATGAATGAATGAATGAACTGTGGAAAACTCCAAAAAAAAGAAAAAAAAGTAAGTCACCTTTTATCTTAACAGAATGTAAATGGAAAGTCTTAGAAATGTGAAAGCTTCCAGTCAAAAACATTTTTATTTCATGTGAGGCAGTTTTTTTTCAAAACCATGGTAGCTTCAAGCAGGCACCACAGTTTTTAGATTAAGCCTCATTGTGTTGTATCACCTGTCTAAAATCTAAAATGAGATAAATTTTAAAATATTCATATATTTATTCCTCAGTACAAGTAACATAAATGGAGATTCAGTCTTGCTCAATATTTGTAGTGCCTGTACTTCTTATTGTCTCTCACTGCAAGAACTACCTTCTTCCCTTTTCTTGTACTCAGTCTGAAAATATCTTTCCACTATCTCTATAATCTGAGTTTAGAATACAAATTATTGGTGTCAAATAATCAAATATCTCTTCTACTGATCTTATATAAATGAAAAGTTCAAATTCAAGAAGTAATCCTATGGAATACATGCTCTAGTCTACTAAAGTAGAAACAAAAATTATAAAGCAATGAAGTATAGATTTAAAAAATAATTATGGGGGACAATATAAAATACTTGAAAATATTTGATTGTTCCAAAGAATCAGAGAAAAGAAAGAACAAAAGAACAGAAAACTTGTTGGGACAAATAGAGATAAAATATATGGTAAAATTAAATTCAGTGCCAACAATTAAATGTAAATGGACTAAACACTCCTGTTTGAAGGCATAGGTTTTCAGAATGTTTTCAGATATATTGCTTACATTGATAAAATTGAACAAGTTGGAAGATCTAACTATCTGACTTTAAGTCTTGTTATACTGATAACAGTATATAAAAAAGTGTGCCATTTGGTATTGACATAATAATAAATAGATCAATGGATCAGAATAGAGTCCAGAAATAAACCCAATTATACACGGTTAGTTTCTTTTTGAAAAGATAATAAAGCTATTTAATTTAGTGAGAGAAAATAAAATCTCTGTGACAAGTGGCACAAGAAAAGCAGATAAACGTATGGGAAAAAAATAAACCTTGACCCAAATCTTACACCACGCATAAATGAGTTGAATTGTCAGCCTAACTAATGTAAAAGCTAAAACTATAAATTCCTAGAAGAAGAAAATGAAAGAAATATCTTTGCAAACGTATGTAGGCAAAGATTCATTAGAAATTTAAAAGATAAACTGGGCTTTATAAAAATGTTTAAATTTTCCTCAAAAAAAATGATCACATGAAGAATCAAGCCATAGAATGGGAGAAAGTATTCACAATTAGCATCTTACAAGAACTTGTAGCAATAATATATAAAGAACTCTTAAAAATAATATTCAAGTAGTCTAAAACTAGAAATGATCAATGTCTTTCCACAGATGAATGGATGAACATATAATGATATCATTATTCTACATGGCAATGAATAAAAGAGAGCTGATACAGAATGAGCCTCAGCTATATTATATTGAGCAAGATAAGTGTGTGTACTGTATTTTCCATTAATATAAAATTCTAAAATGTCAAAACTAAAGTACTGTAATGGAGAGTAGAATAGATGTTCCCTGATGGTGAAGGGCAGGAAGGAACTTTCCAGGTTAGTGAAAATGATTTATGCCTTGATTAATTATTGATTACATGAGTATATACAATTGTTAAGAATCATTAAATTGTACGCCTAAAAGCCATGTATCTTATTGTACTTCAGTTATACCTCAGTTTGTAAAATGTGATCCTGTTGAGGAGCTCTGGCTGCTGGGATTCATCTACTGGGTTCAGGGGTATTAAGCAACACATTCTTTATTTTGCCCAGGAATGCTAAAGGTAACTAACTCTACCAATAGACTATATGGAGAGAATATAATAACCCTTTATAGTAATTCAGCACATAGAGTTTTAAAGTAAACATAACTCTCCTTTGGCCTTAAAATAATATCTTGAGTTAAGTAGGCAAACATCATTATTCCAAGTCATAAATGAGGAAAGTGAAGCTTTTTAGCAGGACCTAACAGTAGAAGGAGAATCTCAGTTTTTCTGACCATTAGCCAGTCCAGCTCTCTGGACCACTCTATCTGTATAGACCATTGTCATTTTAAGGCATTGATTGATTGTCCAAATTCAACAGTCATCCACTTATCTCCTGGCTGGGCTATTGGGTTTTAAAGATGGACACAAGGTCTCAATCCTCAAGGAGAACACAGTATGTACTTACTCTGCTGAAGTCCATTGTAGGAGGAGATCTATTTTGAACACCTAAACAGACGTCATGGGGCTTCCCAGGCGGTGCTAGTGGTAAAGAACCCGCCTGCTAGCACAGGAGATGTAAGAGATGCAGGTTCGATCTCTGGGCCAGGAAAATACTCTGAAAGAGGGCACGGAAACCCACTCCAGTATTCTTGCCTGGAGCATCCCCATGGACAGAGAAGCTTGGTGGGCTAGTAGTCCACACGGTCACAGAGTCAGAGACAAGTATGCAACTTAGCACACACACAGACACTAAGATGTGAATGCATTTTCCACATTACCTGATATGTTGGAATTAGACATCTTAATCAATAATCTATCAAAGTGTATTTATTAGGAACACATGCTTTTGGACTTCAAATTCATCGTATATCCAACTCTTCAAACCCTGAGGGGTAGTTTCTACTGCAGCCGACCAACCCACTACAGGCGTGTCTTTATTTCTAAACTGAAAGTGGAGGCCTCAAAACCCCAGTAAGGAAACATTTGTTTTGGCCTTTTTTTCTTTCAGCTGTCATATATTCATTGAGAATATACGGACAGCTAGGTGCAGGAAGGATCCTGTTAAGTTTCCATAAAACCACCAACCCTGACACCGTAGAACGTTTGTTCCTTTTGTTGGTTTTCACATTCCCTGAAAATTGGAGGGGTGACTATAAGAAGAAAGGCTCAACAGCAGGGCGATGGGAAAGTTACTATAGAATAATTTGAAGCTTGGTTCTCCTACACAATATCTTTTATTGAATGAAAGAAATAGTTTTAATTTCACTCTGAAACAGAATGAAATGGTGACTTTACCAAGGATGCCTTTCAGCCCTAATTTTATTTTTCATTATATCTTGATATTTAGGATTCAATGTTTATTAATTTTGCACTTTAAAATTAGCATAGAGGGACTTCCCTGGTGGTCCTGTGGCTAAGACTCTGCACTTCCAATGCAGGGGGCCTGGGTTCAATACCTCATCAGGGAACTAGATCCCACATGACACAATTAGGAGAAGACTGCAACGAAGACCAGCACAGCCAAATTAAATATTTAAAATAAAATAAAAGTAACAGTATAGACTAAATATACATATTTTAATATTTTAACTTATTTGGACATATTAGAATTCATAGCTTATAATGTTTAAGAAAAGTAAGATATTTTGACATTTTATATGGCATTTCTGACAGATTAAAAATATCCCTAATTACTGTATAAATAAGGAGCCGTAGAGCAACTGAAAGCCTCACTTGTAACTTTAATGAATGTCAAGAGTAATTCTTTTTTAATATTTTAGAGGTGGCTAATACCATATTTGTTGTACATTTTTCATATATAGTATGGTTTACCATTAGTCTTCAGAAAAAAAACTTAAGACTATAAATTTTACCATAAAAATCACAGAAAATGATCTTGGTAATAAAGATTTAAATATTATTCAGTAAGAAAAGCAGTAGGTGTTAGAATTATAAGATTTAATCCGAGATTACTATGAATGTGTCGAGTAACTTGTTAAATCTGAAGAAGAAACTCTGATCAAAAGGATAACCAGTTTCCATTCCTAGTTTTGCCACTAAGTAAATGTGTGATACTGGATACAGAGAATTTTAGAATAATATGAAGGCCCAAAGAACTCAGTGAAGAAATTTTCTCCAGTGGCAAAGACCATTACACGATCCTACAGTCTTTGATCACTTATATTAACAAGGACTCATGGCTTCATGAAGCAGATGTTAATTTTCTGTAAATTATCTGAGATTACTTAAGTTTAAATAAAGTGGTATAAGTGTGCATGTTTGTTTTAATCTGTGCCCTAGAGATAACATTAATTTACAGAGTCCTAATCAAGACTACGCACCCCAGGGAAGTTGAACTACTACTTGGAAAAATTTCATCAGAATCCTGCACTACAAAATTATGGTGATAATCAATTCAATGGTCCTAAGTGTTGATCCCTGCTAAATGTCAGATGGTATGATAATTAGCCTAAGGAAAGTTAGCAGTGATTTTTTATCTGTGATAAGACGAGTATTGTATGAAACAATATGGGCTGATCACTCTGCTCTTGGTCAAAAGAGGTATAAGCATCTTGGATTAGCTTGGTTTTTCAAACTGGTCCCCTAAACCTAGGGCTGTGTGCTCACTCTGACTAGCAGACTACAATAACTTTGCTACTGAAATGTTGTCACATTTGCCTCATGGGACCCTTTTATTTAATTTCATTACAAGAGTGCCCAAAAGAAGAAAGAAACTTTGTCAAGTTTGCAGGTTGCATTCCTCACATGAGGGTGCCTGTTAATGTGTGGCAGAATCTGGCCTGCAACTTGCTTTTATCATAACATACCAAGCGGCAGTAAAGTGCTGGAGGCTATCGTATCTACCCCCCCGCCCCAAAATCCAATAATTATTTATTTCTAACTTTATTGAGATATAATTGACATATAACATTGTGCAGGCTTAAGGTGTACAATGTGATGATTTGATGTATATATTTATTGCTAAATGATTTTCACAATAAGAGGAATGCAATTATTCTGAAGGACTACATCAGTTTAGGTAAGTTCACAACAGCAACTCATTCTGTTTTTATTTTTGTGTTAATGTCTCAGAATACTATTTATTAATTTGCAAAGAGAATATCAAATTTTAACTGAGCCAGAACATGTGTATTAGCTGATGAACACATTACCTCTTCTGGTTTTATAGTTCCCTTAGGAAATATTCTTTATATTTAGCTGACATTGACTTCTGTAAAACTTTCATGCGTTTGTCATGGTTTTTTACCTTCTGGGCCACACACATGAGCCTAATCCCTCTAAAGCAGAACTAAATTTTTAAACACAAACTCAAAACATGACTTATTTTTTTATTTTTTTTTCTGTTCTGATTGAGACCTCATTTACCTAACAGTATAAAATTCAGTCTCAGTCCATTTGAGTGTTTACCCTTTCCAACTCATGTGAAAACCCTCGAGTCTCACAGAAGATAGTCCATTCAAGGAGTCTTTGCTGTGTTCACTTCATGTTTCTGTCTTCTAAATTGCTCACTGCTTAAGATCCCCTGATGAAGGCTGTACCTTGTCGTGGTCCCACAGCCCTGGTGCTGAGACAGGGCCTCTCTAGTTGCAGTAGGCTGTTCTACTCATATTCTGCTGCTTTCTTGGAAGACAGTATCTTGGTAATCCATGATATTTCATAGAATTACAAATCTTGATCCTCTTCTCACCATGGGAAAAACAGCCTAGCTCCAGGAATTTCTACCTCCCCAATCTGCAAGGAATAGGCCCTCATACACTAGCACACGTTAGCTTTGTCCCACAACATTTCATCATTCCCTTTGCCACGAGTCTTCACCACCATCTTCCCAGAGGCGATTACTGTTATAAATTTTTTAAACCATAGATTAGTTTTGCCTGCTTTAAAATTTGTATAAACAGAATTGTATAATGTGTATTATTTTCCTGTGTAAGAAATTCATTCTTTTTTACTGTACTATAGTAGCATTTCATTATATGAATATGCCACTGTTTTAGGCATTCTCCTATTAAGTTGTCTCCAGTTTTTAACTACTATGAAAAGAGTATTTGTGGATGTATATTTAAACCTTTTTCTTGGTTAAATATATTGGGGTACAACTGCTGGGTCATAAGGTAGTTATATGTTCAGTTTTATAAGAAACTGCCAGACCTCTATTGAAAGAGACAGTACCATTTTACATTCACACTAAAACGAATTCTTCTACATCTTCATCAATATTTGGTGTTGTCAGTGTTTTTGTAACTAACCATTCTGTTGAGTATGTAGTTGTATCTCACTATGGTTTGAAGTCCATCTTGTCTATACTTTTGTGTATAGACATACATAGAAGTAAGCCACAGTAAAACCATCACTTGTGTATTCAAGTTTGGGATCTTCAAATATTTAGAAGTATCCCAGTTGAAAAGATAAAGATAAATATTCAAGTCTATTCCTAACAGATTCACAGTTCATCCTTGAGTGTTCTGGCCTCTATTGTTTCCCACCTTTGACTTCCTCCCACCACTATGGGGTTGCCCATTTATGTAGGTTGTCCAGGTCAGGCATCTGAACTTTGTTCTTCCCCATGCACAGCATCCCTTTGGGTCTAGGGAAGTGCACATCAGTGTCATAATCTGGAAGCAAGCCGAGTGGGTGAGGAATTCTGGGATTGCAAATAGCTGCAGGGTGGGCCACAGGGGAGAATGTGGACTTTAGGTGGACATAGGCTTTGATCCCCTACCCAAATCCTTGCTCTGTGGGAGAAGTAAGGATAGAGGCAGAGACCCCTCTTGTCCAAATCTGAGTATAGTAGTGTGAGAACACCCATTTCATCTGCTACTGAAGTTGCACTCTATTACTTGCCTGAGCGATACCAATTTCCACCTCTTTTGCTGCAATGGCAGATCCTAAAGGGCTCTGTCATTTCCTCAGCCACCTTGGTCTTTCTACAGTATTTGGCTGAGATGTAATGTTTTCACAAGAAAAACGGAAACTCAAAACCAACCAACAAACCCAGGAAATGCAAAAACACATATATGGATGTTTACCTACCTCAGAGAATTGTTTGTGGCTGATACTCAGAAATACATTAGCGATATAGCCAAAACATAACCAGAGCAAAAGAACTCACAGCCCCCTCCCACACACACAGACACACACCCCCTTGCCAGATTTCTGTACAGATGGATCATTCAGAAATGCCTCAGAAATATTTATCAATCATAGGTGAATTGAACACTGCTTATATATATGGTGGTCACTGCTCCAAGGACGCTACATACACTACTTATTTAATCCTTACACGACTTAGCAACTAAACAACAGTAACAATTATTATCTTCATTTCAGATGTGGAAACTGAGGCATAGCCAGATTAAATTAAAAAGATTGCTTGAGTTTACTCGCTAGGAAGTTGCAAAGGCAACATTCAAAGCCAGACAGTCTGGCTGCCGAATCCACAGCCCGGCTAGGAGGCTGTGCTGGGTAGGTCTATGTGTTAGGCGTTTTATGAGGTGTTTTATATAGATTAGCTAATTCAAACTGTGACAAAGGTATAATTATCTCTGCTTGACAGATGAGAAAACAGAGGCTAACTAAGTTGCCAAAATTATAAAACTAGTAAATGACTGAGCTGGATTTTACTAACTTGTCAAAATCCTATAACTAATAAGTGAGTGAGCTCAGTTTCAAACTTGATTAAATTATATTTGGGCCACATAGCGTCTGAAGGCAATATGTAATATTTTTGACATTTTTTGTGTGTTTTCATTTTCAATTTATACATGGAAGAGTAAAATTCAATTATCTGGGCATTTCTTTTACATGGAACACCCCAGCCTTTAACAATACCTGATAAATGAGGTATTACTGTACCCTGCTACACACAGGGAAGATTTGACTTGATTTCCAGTCCTGCAGCCTAAACCAAACCCGGGATTTTGAAAGTGGTGCTATAGTTGGCATTAACTGCATTTGATTTTTCTCTGAGAGAAAAAGAGTTCCTTTTTGGACTTAAAAAAAAAAAGAACCAATATATCCGTAAATATCAAACACGTTATTTCATTTCAATATACATTTATGGATAAGATAACTTAGTGATTTCATATTTCCCTGTGAGTGCAATAAAATCTGAAGAAAATTAAAGGAAAAAACGTCTACACCAAATCATTCAATATGCATTCCTCGATGCATTCCACAGCTTGGAGCACATACAGGAAAGTATGGAAAAAATGACTGCCTGAGCTCTCCTACTTAGAAAGATTTAATTTTCCTTCTGAGCCCTTAGTGTGAGCATAGGTGCAGCATTTATTGTACATCTGTCACACGTTTTCAAGTTGCCACTGAATTGAGCATGTGCTCCTTAAATGTAAGAGAGAGTGAAAAACCAGGAAAGGTTCCTTAAAGAAAGCAGTGCATTTTCTATCCCTGAGAAATATTTGCACATTTAAGCATAAACAGAGACTATGCTTTTTACCCAACAGCTTTCTTTACTTCTCAGTACACTGCTTCTACGATAATGAGTCTTACCTGAAGACATGTTCATTGACTAATTATTCTGATTAAATTATGCTTTGCAAGCTTCAGAGTAAAATTCACTTTTTCACTGATCTTGAAAATACTAGAAGGTCTGAGCAGAGAGGTGTTCCACAAATGGGGAATCTCCAGTAGCACTATTGGGCTGGTGATTGGAAAGGAAGAGCAAACACAACTGCAATAAACCATGCATGTGGTGTGTGTGTGTGTGTGTGTGTGTATTAGTTGCTCAGATGTGTCCAGCTCTTTGTGAACCCATAGACTGTAGCCCACCAGGATCCTCTGTCCCTGAAATTCTCCAGGCAAGAATACTGTAGTGGGTAGCTATTCCTTTCTCCAGAGGCTCTTCCCAACCCATGGATCAAACTCAGGTCTCCTGCCTTGCATGCAGATTCTTTACCATCTGAGCCACCAGGGAAGCCTGCAATAAACCCTATGACTCCTTTAAAATAAGTACCTCTGTGAATGTTACTTCTGACGAGAATGCCATATCGATATGGATCTATGTTGACTAAGCCTGGTGGTGGTGGTGTGCTTAAATATTAGCGGATGATAGTGGCAAGAGACGGCATCCTTGTCTTGTTCCTAATTTTAGAAGAACTGCTTTCAACTTTTCACCATTGAGAATAATATTTGCTATGAGTTTGTCATCAGTTCAGTTCAGTCGCTCAGTCATGTCCGACTCTTTGCGACCCCATGAATCGCAGCACGCCAGGCCTCCCTGTCCATCAACAACTCTCGGAGTTCACTCAAACTCATGTCCATCGAGTCAGTGATGCCATCCAGCCATCTCATCCTTTGTCGTCCCCTTCTCCTCCTGCCCTCAATCCCTCCCAGGATCAGGGTCTTCTCCAATGAGTCAACTCTTTGCATGAGGTGGCCAAAGTACTGGAATTTCAGCTTTTGCATCAGTCCTTCCAATGAACACCCAGGACTGATCTCCTTTAGGATGGACTGGTTGGATCTCCTTGCAGTCCAAGGGACTCTCAAGAGTCTTCTCCAACACCACATTTCAAAAGCATCAATTCTTCGGCACTCAGCTTTCTTCACAGTCCAACTCTCACATCCATACATGACCACTGGAAAAACCATAGCCTTATGGCCTTTATTGTGTTGAGGTATGTTCCTTTTATGTCTACTTTCTGGAGGGTTTTTAATCATGAATGAGTGTTGAATTTTGTCGATAGCTTTCTCTGAATCTATTGAGATAATCATATGGTTTTTCTTTCAGTTTCTTAATATGGTATATCACATTGATTGATTTGCCTACATTGAAGAATCCTTGCATTCCTGGGATAAAGCCCACTTGGTCATGATGTATCTTTTTAACCTGTTGTGGGATTGTTTGCTAGAATTTTGTTGAGGATTTTCGCATCTATGTTCATCAGTGATATTAGCCTGTAATTTTCTTTTTTTGTGGCATCTTTGTCTGATTTTGATATTATGGTGATGGTGGCCTCGTAGAATGAGTTTGGGAGTTTTCCTTCCTCTGCAAGTTTTTGGAAGAGTTTGAGTAGGATAGGTGTTAGTTCTTTTCTAGGAGTTGTGGTACATATACACAATGAGGGGCTTCACTGGTGGCTCAAACAGTGAAGAGTCCACCTGCAATGCAGGAGACCTGGTTTTGATCCCTGAGTCAGAAAGATTCCTTGGAGAAGGGAACGGCTACTCACTCCAGTATTCTTGCCTGGAGAATTCCATGGACAGTTCATGGAGTCACAAAGAGTCAGACACAACTGAGTGACTAACACTTCACTTTCATTTTCATACACAATAGAATATTACTCAGCTCTAAAAAGGACCACATTTGAGTCAGTTCTAATGAGATGGATACACCTAGTGCCTGTTATACAGAGTGAATTTAATTCAGAAAGAGAAAGACATATACCATCTATTAATGCATATGTATGGGATCTAGAGAAATGGAACAGACGATCCTGTTTTCAGGGCGGCAAAGTAGACACAGACATAAAGAACAGACTTAGGGTCACAGTGCAGGAAGGAGAGGGTGGGATGACTTGAGAGAATAGTATTGAAACATATACATTACCATATGTAAAATAGATAGATAGTGGGAATTGGCTGTATGATGCAGGGAACCCAAAGCTGGTGCTCTGTGACAACTTAGAGGGGTGGGATCGGGAGGGAGGTGGGAGGGAAGTTTAAGAAGGAAGGGACACGTGGATGCCTGTGGCTGATTCATGTTGATGTATGGCAAAAACCATCACTATATTGTAAAGTAATTATTCTCCAATTAAAAATAAAATTAAAAAGAAGAGGAAGGATGGAAAAAACAAAACTGAAGGAGAGAAAAATATCCTTTAATAAGAATGGACTTCTTAAAAATTCTTACTTCTAAAATTCAAACTGGGAAGAGAAGATTTAAACCAAGAAAGAACTCACGAGGGAATGACTCTCTATTTCACGAGTTCTACGTATCATCACCATAAAAAAAAAAAAAAAAAATTAGTGGTCGTGTTTTTACTTCCCCTGAAGCCTCCACACCACTGTGCTATAAAATGTCAATGCATAGTGTTGCAAAATTTATCTGTTTGTTTAGCTTTAGAACTTGACTTTCCAAGAATGCTTCAGCAGTGAATGAGAGCCCATGGTGAGAACAGACCCCACACAGCTGCTGGCACCATGGGTGCCTGGGCACAGCCCATACAGAGCAGGAAGTTGCTCCCACATATTTGGCAGAGACTGCCGGGGCATGGAGCCACTGGCAACCTGGCCTCCCCAGGGAGTGAAGTGAAGTGAAAGTCGTTCCGTCATGTCCAGCTCTTTGTGACCCCATGAACTATAGCCCACCAGGCTTGTAGATCTGTGGAATTCTCCAGGCAAGAATAATGGAGTTGGTTGCCATTCCCTTCGCCAGGATGTCGTCCCAACCCAGGGATCAAACCCAAGTTTCCTGAATTGCAGGTGGATTCTTTACCATCTGAGCCACCTGGGAAGCCAAGAGATTTTTTTCCTAAATGTCAGGGTCTCCTTGGGAGGATGGGAGCCAACATTGCCAGAGGCAAGACTTAGAAATTAGCAGGGAACAAAGGGAGATGCGAATGGAATAAAAAAAAAAAAAAAAGATTATGGCTTCTTTGCCAGCACCAACAGTGGATGGAGAAATCCGCTAAGTTGCTGGTTTGATAGATAGGGACTTCAAGGTGAAGAGTATTTTTCTTTTGTTCAGTGTTTGAACTCCACCCTGCTTTGATTTGTGATTTATAATTCACTTTGTTTTTTAATTGCTGTTGTTTGTAGCTATTTTTGTTTAAGAAACAAAATCAAATCCAATAAGAAATGAAAACAATTGATTACCTTCCAGACTATCATAAAGATCGTATAGAAAGTATTTTTTTAATTAACTTTTAAAAAATGTTGGGAAGGCAAATACACTCTCTTGAAGTTCTGCTATATGCTAAAGAATGTGCTAGATATTTAACACATATTATCCTGTTTGGTGCTCATAATAACACAGATAAAATATTTATTTTTGGCTCTGCTTTGCTGATGTAGAATTTAAGGTACTAATCTCTGGTGACCTCAGCCTGAAGCAGATTGAAGTGGGGCTTCGGTTCCCCATCCAGAGACTGAGGTTGGGTCATGGCAGTGAGAAGAGCAAACCCTGACCATTAGACCAGTGGTCAGTGAAAAGGCCCTGGCTCTTTGGCTTTGTAGAAAAAGGATTCCCATAAATATGAAAATAGTGAAACAAGTAAAGTCTTTATTAGGAGGAAAAAGAGTATAGTACTTGTGGATAGATACATGGGCAGACTCAGAGAATCGCTGAGTTGCACCCTCATGACAGTTTAAATCACTTATTTGGGGCATTTCTTCCAGTTTTCCTTTGGCCAATTATTTTGATTTGCCTGGTTCACAGTCCATATTTTGTCTATCTCAGGATCCTCCCTTGTGTGGGCACGCATTTCTTAGCCAAGATGGATTCTACCAAAGAGGCCTATGGGTAGTAACCATCACTTAGCTTCGCTCTCCTTTTGACTTCCAAGGAGGCTTTCTGTGCATGTGTAGGTAGGGAGGTCTCCTGTCTTTGAGAATGAGGAGTGGGTAGTCTCTTATCTTCTATCTAGACAGGGCCCAGCCTCCCCTCTCAATTGTCCTGCCATTCTCATCTTGGAGTATTGGTCCACAGGGAATGAATCTCCAGTTACTTTACCCTGGCAAGGGGAGGACATCTACCTCCTGCCTCAATACAAAGAAATAAAGTGACATGTCCAGAGTGGCACAGCCACAAATGTGATTTATGACTTGACCCTTGTCCAACAGAGAGTTCATTCCCTGTCCTCACACTGAAAAGCATTTCCAATGCATTTCTCCTCATTGTTAATTATGAAATAATTTTGTCACACAATAATATCTTATGCAAATAAGAATTTAGATGTTTCCAAGAAAATCCCATTGTCAGTTTTACATTCTGACTTTAACAGATTTCTGTAGAGATGTAAGTTTCCAACCTATTTGGTTGTGTGGATAGAACTAAATGTTACTATACAGAATCAAAAGAGAATTGAATTAGGAGGCTCTATAGATTGTCGTCATGCACTGTCCACAATTGTCACTAGCCACATGGGGCTTTTTAAAATTTAAATTAAAGAAAATTAAATGAAATGAGAAAAATGTAACCTTTTGTAAAAGTAGCTACATTTTGAGTTCTTGAATAGCCCCACCTGGGTGGCTGGTAGCTGCTGAATGGCACACAGCGGAGTATTACCTACTCATCTTTGCAGACAGTTCCACTGAGCAGTGGTTCTCTATTCTTTACCACTTCAGAGTCCAGAGGAAGAAGCAGATTTCCAGAAAGTTATTGTTTGTATAATAAATACCTCTGGTGTGCTTTCTCTTCCAGCCCTCTTGTCCCCACACTACACTGTCATGTAAGTTTTTTTTTTTTTTTTAATATGAGAACAAAAGTAAACAATTATAGGAAGAACTGCAGGAAATTTATTTCTTGTTTGTAACATGCCGAAGTGAGGGGAAATGATACTTTTTTTTTTTCAGGATCTTATTGTGAACTGTAGGTTTGTTGGCAAAGATAGAACTCAGGTGCCCCAAATCATGTTTCTTATGAAAATGCTTTAAAACCTTGAGAGGCCAAAAAAAAAAAAAAAAGGTCCTATGAAGCTTTGATTAGTAATGTCTTTTTCCTAAATGTGAATATCTGTAAGAGTTTCTAATGTTTAAGTGATGGTCATTTAATAAGGCATTTTCTTTTTTTTGTTGTTTTTGTTTTTGATGCTTTTTATTTATTATTTTTTTTTAAATTCAGAAATGGAAAATTTTAATGTACATAAAAGGGAGCTTTTATCTAGTGATTGACTTTAAATTTCACTGATAGTCCTAAAATGTTATTCTCAACATGAAAAAAAAATTTTTTTACAAATATGTTTCCTTTCACATACTAGTAAAGCCGTTAAGAATGAAATGTTGTTGCCATTTTGTTACTGTTATTGATTTTAATAATGTAACTTCACAATAGTTATCATATTTTAGTTTAATTCACTGTAATAGCACAAATCCAGGTGGTCATGACATGAACCAAAGTATAAGATAAACTCCAAATATAGGCCAAATAAAGGAAATTACCTGTTTTACTATAAAAAGGTAAAAACATAAATCAAAAAATTTTTTTATAAATAATAAAGCTCCTTTCAAATTGCATTAGCTGCATATCCTTGGCTCTAAGGTTTGCCTAATAGCTATCCTGTCCATAATTTTTTTTAATTTTATTTTATTTTTAATTAATTTTATTTTATTTTTAAACTTTACATAATTGTATTTTCAAATGCCTATTTTGTGAAAACATAAAGTAATCCATTCAATTATGCTTAAATAGTGAAATTTAAAATTGAAATGACCAATATATTTTGTGAAAATTAAAATAATTTCCGAAACATTTTAAACCTTAATTCTCATGGTATTTGGAAATTGTCATTTCTTCACTGATTGTTTCATGTAAATAATCATATGTAGATTGTACACCTAAATCTACACTTTTTTTTTCATTTGGATCTAAACGTCATCAAAAACAGTTGAAACACATATAAACAGGGGTCCCCAACTTCCAAGATCTAACGCCTGGCGATCTGAGGTGAGCTCATGTAATAATAACAGAAATAAAGTGCACAATAAAGGAAATGGGTTTAAATCATCCTGAAACCATCGCCCACCCCTCCCCGCACTGGCCCACAGAAAAATTGTCTTCTGCAAAACCAGTTCCTGGTGCCAAAAAGCTTAGGGACCACTGCACTTAAGGACATTTTGAGTGAGGCTCAAAAGACTTTTCTCTATACTTATTGAACGTTAACACGTGGAATCACTTTTCGTATAGTAGTTACAGCTGACTTTAAATAATACCTCACCGAGTCTTTGTGTTAATACTTGCACTTCTGTGTTCTAAGTCATATTCATTTATTAAGAAGGATTCAAAGTGCTTTAGTTATTACTTTCCTCACAGTATTCTCCTGGTGTAGGAAAACAACTAGCTAAATTCTCAGGAGGGAAAAATCAAGCACAAGGCTGTGATTATCCGAGAACTTTTTCAGTATACTAAAACCTATAGCAACTTGGTTGTTAGGTAACCTAGATCTGATGGCTCACAAATGATCACAGACAATGTGTGAGCATGCTAAGTCGCTTCAGTTGTGTCGGATTCTTTGAACTATAGCCCACCAGGCTCCTCTGTCCATAGCATTATCCAGGCAAGAATACGGAATGAGTTGCCACGTTCTCTTCTAGGGCATCTTCCCGACCCAGGGATTGAACCTAAGTCTCCTGTATCTCCTGCTTTGGCAGGCAGGTTCTTTACCACTAGCACAACCTGAGAAGCCCCCACAAACTATGTAAGCCTCTTAACTTCCACTCTCGTAAAATCAGTGTTATAGTTAAAGGACCCTGACAGATATAACATTTATGACTGTGTTCAGTGTATATGTGAGTGCATTTATCATTTAGGATGTACACCAGAGCGAATTATCTCTGCTAGATTCTGTGACTGTGACATAGATTGGGTGTGGGGTTAGGTCCTGATATGATTATAACATTTAAAGATACAGAAGTTTTCACTGTAACCATCCTAGACCATCTTGTTCCACCATTAGGGATATCTCATGAAAGAAGTTAGACAAACATGATTTGAAACCATTACCCTTCAATTCAAAAGTTTCAGTGTTTTTTTTGGTTTTGTTTTTTTGTGGGAACCTGGTTCCCCAACTAGGGATCAATCTGTGCCTTCCTACGGTGGAAGCTCAAAGCCCTAACCACTGGACCACCAGGGAATTCCCAGTTTCAAAATTTTTAAAGTTTATTGCCCACACTGTCTCTGTCTCATCCAAGTTCTTATTTCTTTTAGTTTCTTTTAGCTTTCCTCTCTATTTCTTTTCTATTTTTCTAAACAGATTTTAGCAAATCTTGGCAATTGTCTTATGTTTAAGGCATACCATGAAAAATGGATCAAGAAGGCAGACCCTGTACATGGGTAGGTATGAGCTGGCCACCCAAGATGGCTGTTCTCTTGCTCTCTGCCAGTCCCTTCTTCTACCAGTACCCACTTAGCCTACACCCTACTCACCTGACTGACCTTCCTACATACTTGCCTCAGCCCTAGCTAATGACTGTTCTGACCTTTAGATCAGAGCATCGCCACCTGATAGCCTATTTAAGGGGCGGTAAGGGGCGGCGGGCCTCCACTAGTTTCCCTGGTAACCAAGGAGCCAACCAGATAGCAATTCCCCCTACAAGTGGTACCTTCCCCCTCCCGGCGGGACCGACGCCTGCTGCTGGGTCCTGCCCACAGGCCTCTGCCGCGCACTGTGAGGTGTCCCTCCAGGACCTTGCTTCAGACGTGTAAGTTTGACCTCTCTGTCACCGACTCCAGGCTGTTTCTTTGGTCTCAAAGCTGGGCAGGGACTGGGCTCGCAGGCCTGTGGGATGCAGCCCAACAATTGACCGCACAGCCAGGAGACCAAGGAAGCTGCTGTGAGCGCTGGGGACGTTCAGGAAAGGGAAGTTGTGGGGGCCCTGCACTAACACCTGGGGCTTGAAGGTTGTGTGTGTGGAGTGGGTGAGGGACCTGAGGACGACCACCTACTGATGTGGGCCCGATGATAGCTGTCCTTGATGAAAGGAGACCACCCAGAGAGTACAGAGGACTCAGACACCCTCAGGCTGTTGCAGAGATGTGGCCGCCATTACAGTGGGAAAAAGTGGCCACAGGTGTGGTCTGGTTGCTGCTTTTTATATTAGGACCGCTGGTGCTGAGCTCACAGACCAAGTGAAGCTTGAATGCTGATCATGTTCCTCAGAAAGTAAGGTGTGGGAATGGGAGGGAATGATATGTACTATTGTCTATTACTGTTATTTGTTAAACTGAATTGGTGATTTAGAAATGGAAAAAAGAAAATCCCTGAAAAATGACCAAGATGGGAATCTTGACTTTCTAAGACTGATTTCTGTATATGCCATGAGAGGAAATGAGCTTTCTGAAAGGAATTGGTATTTCTTTTCTTGTGTTTTTGAGATGTAAATCATCTGCTTGGGATCTCAGGGACTTTATCAGAGAAAGGAAAAGAGACTTATTTATTTATGGATTACAGTTTTACAATGTGTTAGTTTCTGGTATATAGTATATGTGTATTATATATATTCTTTTTAATATTATTTTTCTTTTATAATTTACTTTAAGATATTGAATATAATTTTCTGTGGTATACCATCAGTTCAGTTCAGTCACTCAGTCATGTCCGACTCCTTGCGACCCCATGAACTGCAGCACACCAGGCCGCCCTGTCCATCAACAACTCCCAGAGTTTACCCAAACTCATGTCCATTGAGGTGGTGATACCATCCAACCATCTCATCCTCTGTCGTCCCCTTCTCCTCCTACCCTCAATCTTTCTCAGCATCAGGGTCCTTTCCAGTGAGTCAGCTCTTCGCATCAGGTGGCCAAAGTATTGGAGTTTCAGCTTCAACATCACTCCTTCCAATGAACACCCAGGACTGGTCCCCTTTAGGATGGACTGGTTGGATCTCCTTGCAGTCCAAGGGACTCTCAAGAGTCTTCTCCAACACCGCAGTTCAAAAGCATCAATTCTTCAGCGCTCAGCTTTCTTCACAGTCCAACTCTCACATCCATACATGACCACTGGAAAAACCATAGCCTTGACTAAATGGACTTTGTTGGCAAAGTAATGTCTCTGCTTTTTAATATGCTGTCTAGGTTGGTCATAACTTTCCTTCCAAGGAGTAAGCGTCTTTTAATTTCATGGCTGCAGTTATCATCTGCAGTGATTTTTGGAGCCCCCTAAAAATAAGTCAGCCACTGTTTCCCCATCTATTTGCCATGAAGTCATGGGACTGGATGCCACGATCTTAATTTTCTTAATGTTGAGCTTTAAGCCAGAATCTTGCTATTTATCCATATTCTATATAATAGAGTGTATGTGTGAATTTCAAGATCTTAATTTATTCCTCTCCTCAAGTTTCCCCTTTGATAGCCATAAATTTGTTTTCAAAGTCTGTGAGTATTTGTTTTACAAATTAAGTATATTTTTATAATTTTTAAGTTTCTGCATATAAGCAGTATCATATGATATTTGTCTTTCTTTGGCTTAGTATGATCTCTAGTTCCATCTATGTTGTGGCAAATGGTATCATTTCATTCTATTTTTATGACTAATATTGAATATATGTCCCACATCTTCTTTATCCATTTATTTGTCAGTGGATATTTAGGTTGCTTCCATGTCTTGGCTACTGTCAATAGTGCTGCTATGAACATTGAGGTGCATATATCTTTTCAAATTAGAGTTTTCTTGGCATATGTGCCTGGGAGTGATATTGTTGAATCATATGACAACTGTACTTTTAGTTTATTAAAGAACTTCCATACTGTTTTTCTGGAGAAGGCAGTGGCAACCCACTCCAGTACTCTTGCCTGGAAAATCCCATGGACAGAGGAGCCTGGTAGGCTGCAGTCCATGGGGTTGCTAAGAGTCAGACATGACTTCACTTTAACTTTTCACTTCCGTGCATTGGAGAAGGAAATGGCAACCCACTCCAGTGTTCTTGCCTGGAGAATCCCAGGGACAGGGGAGCCTGGTGGGCCGCCGTCTATGGGGTCGCACAGAGTCAGACACGACTGAAGTGACGCAGCAGCAGCAGCAGCAGCATACTGTTTTCCATGGTAACTGCATCAATTTACATTCCCACCAACCTGGTAGGAGGGTTTGCTTTTCTTCACACCTTCTCTAGCATTAATTATTTGTAGATTTTTTAATGAAGGCCATAAAAGAGGATTTTGTAAACTCTAGTGGGAAAACTGGGAGATCTGTGTTGACTGTGTATGTGTACCTTACAGTATACATTATAAATATAATGTTTCTCTACCTCCGAGTGGCATGGCCAAGATCATTAGGCATAGAAGCAGCAAGTGACTTCAAGTTAGTCACTAGGGGCGAAAGAACTTTTAATACCATTCAGTTATTAATGGTATTAATAAGTGACTGGGATAACATTTTTAAATAGTATAATTGCTTTACACTGTTGTATTTAAGTTTCTACTGGACAACAACGTGAATCAGCTATAAGTATATATATATATTCCCTCCCTCTTGTGGGTTAACATTGTTGAAGCCTTATGACTTCAGGCGGTACTCACTTTGATTTTGGAGGGGTGCTTTTCATTTCTTTCTTACTCATTCACGTCTTTTACTAAATATTGAGGCAAAAGGCAGGAATGAGCTATTAAACTGGAATAGCACCATGAAAAGAAGAAGATGGAGAAGAATGAGTTGGTTTTTCAGTTCAGTTCAGTCACTCAGTCATGTCTGACTCTTTGCGACCCCATGGACCACAGCACGCCAAGCCTTGCTGTCCATCACCAACTCCCAGAGTTTACCCAAACTCACGTCCATTGAGTTGGTGATGCCATCCAACCATCTCATCCTCTGTCATCCCCTTCTCCTCCTGCCTTCAATCTTTCCCAGCATCAGGGTCTTTTCAAATGAGTCAGCTCTTCACATCAGGTGGCCAAAGTATTAGAGTTTCAGCTTCAACATCATGATGTCCTTCCAATGAATACTGAGGATTGATTTCCTTTAGGATGCACTGGTTGGATCTCCCTGCCGTCCAAGAGACTCTCAAGAGTCTTCTCCAACACCGCAGTTCTAAAGCATCAGTTCTTTGGTGCTCAGCTTTATAGTCCAACTCTCACACCCATACATGACGACTGGAAAAACCATAGCCTTGACTAGACGGACCTTTGTTGACAAAGTAATGTCTCTGCTTTTTAGTATGCTGTCTAGGTTGGTCATAACTTTCCTTGCAAGAAGTAAGCGTCTTTTAATTTCATGGCTGCAGTCACCATCTGCAGTGATTTTGGAGCCCAAAAAAATAAAGTCAGCCACTGTTTCCCCATCTATTTACCATGAAGTGATGGGACCGGATGCCATGATCTTAGTTTCCTGAATGTTGAGCTTTAAGCCAACTTTTTCACTCTCCTCTTTCACTTTCATCAAGAGGCTCTTTAGTTCTTCTTCACTTTCTGCCATTAGGGTGGTGTCATCTGCATATCTGAGGTTATTGATATTTCTCCCCGCAATGTTGATTCCAGCATGTGCTTCTTCCAGCCCAGCGTTTCTTATGATGTACTCTGCATATAAGTTAAATAAGCAGGGTGACAATATACAGCCTTGATGTACTCCTTTTCCTATTTGGAACCAGTCTGTTGTTCCATGTCGAGTTCTAACTGTTGCTTCCTGACCTGCATAGAGATTTCTCAAGAGGCAGGTCAGGTAGTCTGGTATTCCCATCTCTTTCAGAATTTTCCACTGTTTATTGTGATCCACACAGTCAAAGGCTTTGGCATAGTCAATGAAGCAGAAATAGATCTTTTCCTGGAACTCTTGCTTTTTCTATGATCCAGCAGATGTTGGCAATTTGATCTCTGGTTCCTCTGCCTTTTCTAAAACCAGCTTGAACATCAGGAAGTTCACAGTTCACATATTGCTGAAGCCTGGTTTGGAGAATTTTGAGCATTACTTCACTAACGTGTGAGATGAGTGGAATTGTGCAGTAGTTTGAGCATTCTTTGGCATTGCCTTTCTTTGGGATTGGAATGAAAACTGACCTTTTCAAGTCCTGTGGCCACTGCTGAGTTTTCCAAATTTGCTGGCATATTGAGTGCAGCACTTTCACAGCATCACCTTTCAGGATTTGAAATAGCTCAACTGGAATTCCATCACCTCCACTAGCTTTGTTCGTAGTGATGCTTCCTAAGGCCCACTTGACTTCACATTCCAGGATGTCTGGCTCTACGTGATCTATCACAGCATTGTGATCATCTGGGTTGGTTTTGGGGACCCACAAATGCCCAATTTTTCTGAATGAGGAAAAACTTGTATAGTAATAGCAATCATGATGGTTAACTTTATGTATCAACTTGACTAGGCCAGTGTGCTTAAATATTTGGTCAAAAATTACTCTGGATAAAAGTTACATCTAAATCAGTTGATTCTGAGGGAAGCAGATTGCCTTCCATCGGGTGAGTGACTGTCATCCAGTCAGTTGAAGGCCTGAACTAAAACAAGGGCTAACCTCCCCTGGCAAGAGGGAATTCTTCAGCAAACAGCCTGTCCTGAGTCTTCAGCCTCATAGCCTTTCAGACTTAACCGTACAATCAGCTCATGGCTTGGTGTTCAGCCTTTCAGTCCACTATGCAGATAGTTGGACTTGCTGGACTTCACAATTGCATGGGCTATTTCCTTAAAATAAATGTCTTCCTATATATATACACACAGCTTATAGGGTCAGTTTCTCTGGACAGCTCTGATTAAGACAGTAATGAAAGAAAGGTAACAGAGGAAATTAGCAATAAGAGACTATTAGCAATTTTTAAGTGGAAGAATGATAAGATTGGAGTCATGTTTCAGGAAAATGAATTGTGGTGAGATGTAAATTGCATGGAGGGATGAAGCACAGTAGAGAAACATGTGGAGGGGGATGTAATAGAGGTTAATAAGTATTTGAGGACATGAGTGGCACTGTAATAAAGAGACAGCATAGATAATGAGAAAACATAGGTGGTGACGCTTCAGATTCTGGAAACAGACTGATCACAATTTGAAACCCCAGCTTTTTCCTTTCCTATTTGTTTGAACTCAAATAAGTTCCAGAAAAGCTTTCATTATCCGTAAAATATAAGTAATTGTATCTATTTCCTAGAGCCATTGGAAGATTCGAATAAAGGCATAAATACTCCTGTAATGTGTAACACAGATTCTGTGTTTCTTGTATAGTAACCACTGAACAAATACTAGTTTCGGATACCCATCTCCCACATACACAGGACAGCTAGCACATATATGGAGAGTTAGCCACATGAGAGCTAGCTTATTTATGTGTATACACACATATGCTGGCTCTACATATATATGCTAGCTATCATGCATATATACATGCGTGTGCATATATATAAAATGTGTATAAAGTACGTGGCACAAAAGCAGCAGTTCAGATAAGTTAAAGGGAGGAGGGGGATTCAAGCTTCTGTGACTTGAAAAAAAAATGGTACTGTTAACAGGAATAGCAAAATCAAAAGCCGTAGCTCTTTTGAGGTAAGAGACAAGAAAGGATAATAAACTCATTTATTTTGGAACATGTTAAAATTCATTTACTAAATGAGACCTGAGGAAAATCTAAGTGGTTAGAAGTGAAAGTTTAATAATATGTAATAAAGCAGTTGGAGAAAAGCAATATCTTAATTCCAAAATAACTGGAATGAAACTGAAGATTTTAATTTATTCACTATGTATATTTCTATTAAGATAATATTAAGAAAGTTTTAATGAAATGGGAAAATGCTATATTATAGCCATTTCTTTCAATATATATATTAATTAAAATATAGTCAATTCCATGGTATAAAATTATAATTCATTAATTTTGTTTGCATTCCAGTAATCTTACAGATGAACCTCTGCCTTTTAAAAGTGGGTGCATGTGTCAGATGCCAAGTACTATGCTTTATTAGCACTGATATTTGAAAATGAGAAATCATGGTCAGATGTACATACATATGACTGGTATTGATTACCTACTACATGTCAGGCTCTGTGCTGTAGTTACTTCTTCCTCAGAATATCCCTACTGGTTTGGACTTTATTCTCTAATCTATGGATGATGCTCTCTTTCCTTTGAGGACACAAAGCTAATAAGAATACAGTTTAATCCGAACCCAAATTTGATTTTACAGCACTTAGATGTGTGGACTGGTTACCGGAAAGCCTTTTTTTTTTTTTTTAACCCAGTGGTTATCAAAATTAAACCTTTTTATTGGTCAGAAAAGCTTCAAAAGCTTTCTGTGGCAAAAGGTTTTCTATGCCTTTTGGATTCTGCTCAATCACAGAGGAAGTTGTAATAAAAGTTCTCATGGTAAGACACTTATTTCACTTTAGCTACTGTCTCCTCCCACCTTCTATAAAAAGTTTATGTACCACACAGACTATAAAGAACACAACTGAAGGCAGACTCACAGGATAGGGCTGAGGCAATCTGTGCTCTGCACACACTCTTCCTCTACACATTTGGAGGAAAGCACAATAAGACTTTCCAGACATCTGTTTTTGAGGTTAACAAAAACCGAAAACATCAACAAGACTCAAATAGCTTTAAAATCTTTAACACACTCTGCCATGTTGGAAACTACCTGTCAAAACACATTCTCTCAAAGCAACCTATTCCTCTTTCATATTTTATTTGTAAAATTATTCTATTATCCATTAGCCTAGCACCAAATCCATTTACTGTATCTGGGGATACTTTTTAAAGTAACATTGTAAATTGACATATCCTGTGTATTTATTGCTCCTTCCCATTTTCAAGCTCTGACGAAGCCCAGGGCCAAGGCCTTTGAAGACAGTCTAGAATCCTGCAACCAAAGGGAACATGTCAGGAAATGGGCTTCCCGAGGAGGCGAAGCTGCTAGCTGCTCTGTAGCTAGGCCACAGCCTGGCTAATGGGCAGCAGGCAAGTGACCACTTAGAAAAAGTACTGTAACAGGTGACCAAAAAGGTGACTGGAACTAGAACCCACTTTGTTCTTATTCCATGAGCACTCATAGGTCAATCCATTTTTTTCTTACAGGTGGATTGATAGGGATTTCACCTAAATCCTTAAACCCATTTCATACCATGCTGCTGCTGCTAAGTCACTTCAGTCATGTCTGACTCTGTGCGAACCCACAGACGGCAGCCCACCAGGCTCCTCTGTCCCTGGGGTTCTCCAGGCAAGAATACTGAAGTGGGTTGCCATTTCCTTCTCCAATGCATGCATGCATGCTAAGTCGCTTTAGTCATGTCCGACTCTGTGCGACCCTATGGACAGCAGCTCACCAGGCTCTGTCCACGGGATTCTCTAGGCAAGAATACTGGAGTGGGTTGCCATTTCCTTCTCCATTTCATACCATAAAAATACCAAAATAAATATTGAAAAATAACAGCACAAGCACAAACTTTTGAAATACTCATTAAGTAAGTAAAATCAAACAGAATATAAAAACCACTTTGTTAATGTCCCCTGTGGTTAATCACCCTATATGAATAGAAAGGGCAAACAATCTTACAAGGCAAATCCAGTAAGTTGGAAATATTTTATTCTTTTAGAATTAGTAAACCTTCTTTTGGTAACCACTTGTCTTTGCACCAGGATCAAAATTAGATTCACCTTAAATTTATTATTTATTAAACTATGAAAACCTTTGCATTAGTAAAGCTAAAGGCAGGACTGCCCCTAATGTTTGCAGGGCCTGAGGCTTGCACTAGGCATGTCTGAGAATTTTAAAGTTATATATCAGACTATGGGGCTTCCCTGGTGGCTCAGTGGTAAAGAATCCACCTGCCAGTGTAGGAGATACAGGAGACAAGGGTTTGATCCCTGGATTGGGAAGATCCCCTGGAGAAGGAAGTGGTAACCCACTCCAGTGTTCTTGCCTGGAGAATCCCATGGACAGAGAAGCCTGGCAGGCTACACAGTCCATGGATTCACAAAGATTGGGATATGACTGAGTGACTGAGAACATACACATATATCAGGCTATAGTCATGATCATTCCAGGTTCCCACTAAGGCCCTTAGAACCTGCTTTTGCACTTTCCCCGCAGCTGAAGTGCAAGAGGTGTTGATCTCCCAGGCTGCATCAATCCCTGTAAACCCCAGTAGCCACCTGGATCTGTTGACACAGGGCAAGGCAGAAGCCGGTCCAGTACCCAGGATGCCCGGGCAGTCACTGGAATTACCCAAGCCTAAAGCAGTTCTGACCTGGTAAAGTTCCCCCAGTGCCAGGATGGCAAGATCTCCTCCCACTCTCTTACTTTTCTAGCTCAGAATTTCCTGGCAGTTCTAAGCACTTCCCAAAGCTGTATTACCCCAGGACGGGGAGGGATGGTGTTTAGTTGTTTGGAGCATCCAGTCTGACTCAACACCTACTTGCAGTGATTTGAGTCAACCGGCTTAAATAGAAGCAGCTCCATTCCCTGACTCCCAGGGAAGAAACCGTGATTTTTCTCCACTCGTGTGACTCACTCTCAAGACACACATCCTGTGTGTGTATGTGTGAGGCGGAGGGGCGGGGGGTGTCCCATACATTCCTCCCAAATAATGTTATTGGTGCAATTAGTTATTGAACTTTGGAAAACCTTCCTTAAAAGATCAGAAAGAAAAAAAATTGTATTTTGGTATTTGAGAAATGTGTTGATTCCCCTATAGCATGAGACCTAGCCCTGGAGCCTTTGAAGGCAGGACTTGCTCAGAAGAGAGAGATCTTCTTCATGCACTTTAATGTCCTCTTCATTGCTTTTCTCCAGTGTCTAGTAATTCAACCACATCTGCCAGAAAAACTAATTGCCTTATAGTCATTGTGTGACAGTTACAGTGTTACTTATGATAACAGTGTTTGGTATCAAAACTTTCAGATCTTTAAAGGTATAGTATCTCATATCTCATCACATTCTTATGGGTAGATTGCATTTCAGTAGGACCAAAACTTGCCACTGAGGACCCTTCTTCCAGCAGAGATGCACCCTTCTGCACCCCATGTGGTTCTTGGGGCATGGTCACTCCAGGGGCCTTACCCAGGATCTGGTTTCTGGGTCCTGGGGCCATGATTTAGGATTGGACAATCTGAGTGTCTCCTGCCCTGGCAACATGACCGGTGGCAAACGGGGCTATTCAGAGTCCAGAAGTGCTGACAGATGTTGGGAAGAGTATGTTCTTTTTCTCAGGAATCCAGAGCATGTTGGATTAGGGCTGTCTGTAGTCATCTTGGTGCCTCATGAAAAAAGCCTCTGAAATTGAAGTCAAACAGAAGGAGAGATGAGAGAGAGAGAGTCCTCAGGATGGTGTTTAGATCCCTGAATCTAGTTGTGCCTCTTGGAAAAGCCAATACATATTTTTATTTGGTTTATTTTGAACTAGTTTGAGTTGGAGTTGTCACTTGTAACACAAAGCCAACTGAATAACAGAATTTCTGAAAGCAACAATTGATTCTGATCCCAGGCAAATCCGCCCAGATGTTTTACAACCACATCATTTAAAAAACTAAACCTATCTGTTTATCTCCCTCTTGACAAATCTGCCTTTCCTACTGTATTCCAAAACCTCTGACCAAAAGATATCACTCCCCTTGAAGTTCCATCTCCGTAAGTACTGCCACACTTTGTCCTGAATATTCGTGAATCCATCTTCTCTTCTATTGTCGCTGTTTATTCCATAATTTTTATTTTTATTTTTTTGCTGATCTGTTGGAAGAACCTTTTTCTAACTGGTTTTCTGTACCTCGTTTTGCCCCCTTGCACACTGTATTTGATCTTGTTGCCAGAGTGAGATTTGTGACAAGTACTTTTAATGATGTGACCCCTGTGTTCCATCCCACCCCTGCAATGCTCTCTCTCAATTGCTCATCATTGCCTGAAAGGTAAAGCTCAAATACCTTAACACTGGTTAGCTAGCTCCTTTATAATCTGGCTGAAGCCTGAACATTTCTAAGCTGGCCTCCTGCCACTGCCTCACAAATAATCTGCGGTTCATCCATAATAAATTGCTCCAGTTCCTTGGGCAGTCATTTGTTTGCACATACTGTTTCTCCTTTATCTGAGAAGGCCTTTATATTTGTTCTCAGCAGAAAATTAATATGTGCTTTTCTAGACTCAATCAAACCTTGCTTCCTTCTAGTAAATGTAATCTTTCAAGGATCTGTACAGAATGGAAAGTCCAAATCAGTCTACTTCTTAAGCTTAGGGTTTTGTTTGTATCCATTATTCTTAAATTCACTTAGAGAATCTGTGAGGTATGATCATAGAGGAATGGGAAATAGTAGAATGGATCTTAGAACTTTGCTGTGAAGCGGCCATGGTTATTATCTGCTGTTACAGAAGCCAAGGCAAATGTAAATTTTTAGTTCTTTTGATTCTGTACTGTTTGGTTGGCTTAGTGTATCCACGGGTCACACACTTATAGTCCTGTAATATAAACCCACAATACACATTGGTGTGTGCTGAAAGCATAGGGTCATTCCATGTTGTCTATGACCTTTTTATTTCCATATAGCTTTTCTCCCAGAGCCCAATTTGTGTTTCTGTCTCTACACCTCTGAGTTGGAGATTTTCCTATATTTGCATCAGTGTTTTACATTGGACATTTCCTCAAGGTCTCTGACTTGGATTCCCACTCCCCCTACTTTGGATTACTTTGTAAAGTATATATATATGTCTGTATTGTAACTAGCCCATTGGAACCCACCACTTACACGTATGCCCCACTCTTGGGTATATGGGCTCTTCTTAATACTGACTAGAGTTTCCTTTTAAGTCTGGTTAGCAGGAAATATGAATGTTGGCTTAGTCATGAGCAAGGTTTAAAGACCCAATAGTAATCACAAAATCCAACTAGATTTCTTTTGCAGTTACTTAGCGCTCCTTCCTTTGTCTTGTTTTTTGGTCTCCAAGTGGAAGGAAACAAAAGTTCCTGTTTATTTCTCTAAAGTGCCTGTGACACTGATTTGTTCATTTCCAACCCGAAGGTAGTCGAAGCCAGCAATAGGGTGACTCATCCATTTGAGATATTTTTTTCAGTCCATCTCAGCAAACTGACTTGTTCCGGCTCCAAAGCAACAATGCCTGGGCAAAGTGGTTTATCATTAGCTCCCAGATTGCGTGATGCCAAATGCTGGATTTTTAGAGTCATGGGTGTTCTGCAAAACCCTCAATGCCCAGGCGAGACATGCTGGATAGATTCTGTGCATTCTGGGAAATACATCAAGGTAATAATTACTTCCACATTTCCCCTCTTAAATACACATTTTTACTCAGGGCCACAGGTTGCCCTTACATACACCCAATGCATTTCAGATTTCTGTGTAATTTAAAGAAAAAGCATTGCTGAGGTGAGCCAAATTTATATACGAGTTCTTTGTATAAGTTATTTCAGAGCTACAAAGGCTGTGGACCCGTGCTTACATACAGTTTGTTTCCTTGTTATGGCTTTCTGCCATCAACTGGAATACCTTTCTTATAGTGCTTTAGCTCCCAATATGAAAAAAGGTTACTTATTTTTTTATTAATTTTTTAAAGAAAGACTCCTTATGTATGTTACTAAGAGGACTGGTTTACATTTTCAATACCCTTGATCTGGATATGGTAGGAGAGGTGATATGTTGGAACGGAAAATTGTGAATTGCAAGTCCAGTGGAAAGAATGGGATCGTTTTCTGTGGGGGCGAAGGAGAACGTATATAATTTTTTATTCTGTGGAAACTGAAGGCAAAATGTATTGAAACATATCTTTATGAATTATAAATAGAACTCGCTTCTGTTGCGCTCATTTATTCCTTGTAGGATATATATTGTCGTTTAGTTTCATATCATTTTGAAATCTTTCTCAGAGTTAACATTCAGACTATTACTCTCTGTTCAGTATTGATAATGTCAATTACATTATTCATCTCCACAGATTTTTGTTTCATTACTGTTTGGAAATGGCTTTAACATTGCTTTGGTCATAGGTCTTTCATATAGAAATAGTTTTCTCAGTTTTAAGTGTGCCTTCTAATTATGTTTGATTAAAGAACATTTGGGACTTCATTTGGGGGTTCTCTTTGTATATTGTTTTTACATTTTCCTAAAACCACTGACAGTTTATAGATATATTAGGAAGTCACTAGATTTTTCTGTGTTTCTTACTGTTGTCCATTCTTTCTATTAAAATACTTATTTAAAATAGCACAATATTTTGTCTGTGGTTTTGGGAACATTAAACTTAAGTGCATTCTGTGACTCAAATGTGTGTCTGTTCAGAGACATTCAAAAAGAAAAGCAATTGAAAGCTCAAGTGCAATGTTGTTACGTTTTTATTGAAAGGAATTTTTAAAAAGCCAGATATTGTGGTGCCAGATACATTACTTTAATGGTTAACTCCTTGACAGTCTGTCAAAAGGTAGAACTTGTATCTGGGATAGCTTTATGGGATAAACATGTCATAGCTTTCATTTTACTACCTCTGACTATAGAAAATTGTTTTAACTGATTAAACATGTAAATGGTCATGTGTTCAGTACCATCCATAGAGCTTTTGTGGAGAAAGTATACTGGATATATCATTTTAGGGTGTCATTAGATTGTTTGAATTTGCTTTAAATTAAAAATGACTTGAATATCTTCAGTTCAGTACAGTCGCTCAGTCGTGTCCGACTCTTCGTGAACCCATGAATTGCAGCACGCCAGGCCTCCCTGTCCATCACCAACTCCCGGAGTACACTCAGACTCACGTCCATGTGATACCATCCAGCCATCTCATCCTCTGTCGTCCCCTTCTCCTCCTGCCCCCAATCCCTCCCAGCATCAGAGTCTTTTCCAATGAGTCATCTCTTCGCATGAGGTGGCCAAAGTACTGGAGTTTCAGCTGTAGCATCAGTCCTTCCAAAGAACACCCAGGACTGATCTCCTTTAGAATGGACTGGTTGGATCTCCTTGCAGCCCAAGGGACTCTCAAGAGTCTTCTCCAACACCACAGTTCAAAAGCATCAATTCTTTGGTGCTCAGCCTTCTTCACAGTCCAACTCTCACATCCATACATGGCCACAGGAAAATCCATAGCCTTGACTAGATGAACCTTTGTTGGCAAAGTAATGTCTCTGCTTTTGAATATGCTATCTAGGTTGGTCATAACTTTCCTTCCAAGGATTAAGCGTCTTTTCATTTCATGGCTGCAGTCACCATCTGCAGTGATTTTGGAGCCCCCCAAAATAAAGTCTGACACTGTTTCCACTGTTTCCCCATCTATTTCCCATGAAGTGATGGGACCAGATGCCATGATCTTCGTTTTCTGAATGTTGAGCTTAAGCCAACTTTTTCACTCTCCACTTTCACTTTCATCAAGAGGCTTTTGAGTTCTTCTTCACTTTCTGCCACAAGGGGGGGTGTCATCTGCATATCTGAGGTTATTGATATTTCTCCCGGCCATGTTGATTCCAGCTTGTGTTTCTTCCAGTCCGGCGTTTCTCATGATGTACTCTGCTGCTGCTGCTAAGTTGCTTCAGTTGTGCCCGACTCTGTGTGACCCCTGAGACAGCAGCCCACCAGGCTCCCCCGTCCCTGGGATTCTCCAGGCAAGAACACTGGAGTGGGTTGCCATTTCCTTCTCCAATGCATGAAAGTGAAAAGTGAAGGTGAAGTCGTTCAGTCGTGTCCGACTCTGAGCGACCCTATAGACTGCAGCCTACCAGGTTCCTCCATCCATGGGCATTTCCAGGCAAGAGTACTGGAGTGGGGTGCCATTGCCTTCTCTGCATATAAGTTAAATAATCAGGGTGATAATACACAGCCTTGACGTACTCCTTTTCCTATTTGGAACCAGTCTGTTGTTCCATGTCGAGTTCTAACTGTTGCTTCCTGACCTGCATACAGATTTCTCAAGAGGCAGGTCAGCTGGTCTGGTATTCCCATCTCTTTCAGAATTTTCCACAGTTTATTGTGATCCACACAGTCAAAGGCTTTGGCATAGTCAATAAAACAGAAATAGATGGTTTTCTGGAACTCTCTTGCTTTTTCCATGATCCAGCGGATGTTGGCAATTTGATCTCTGGTCCCTCTGCCTTTTCTAAAACCAGCTTGAACATCAGGAAGTTCACGGTTCACGTGTTGCTGAAGCCTGGTTTGGAGAATTTTGAGCATTACTTTACTAGCGTGTGAGATGAGTGCAATTGTGTGGTAGTTTGAGCATTCTTTGGCATTGCCTTTCTTTGGGATTGGAATGAAAACTGACCTTTTCCAGCCCTGTGGCCACTGCTGAGTTTTTCAAATTTGCTGGCATATTGAGTGCAGCATTTTCACAGCATCATCTTTCAGGATTTGGAATAGCTCAACTGGAATTCCATCACCTCCACTAGCTTTGTTCGTAGTGATGCTTCCTAAGGCCCACTTGACTTCACATTCCAGGATGTCTGGCTCTAGATGAGTGATCACACCATCGTGATTATCTGGCTCATGAAGATCTTTTTTGTACAGTTCTTCTGTGTATTCTTGCCACCTCTCTTTATATCTTCTGCTTCTTTTAGATCCATACGATTTCTGTCCTTTATCGAGCCCATGTTTGCATGAAATATTCCCTTGGTATCTCTAATTTTCTTGAAGAGATCTCTAGTCTTTCCCATTCTGTTGTTTTCCTCTATTTCTTTGCATTGATCACTGAGGAAGGCTTTCTTATCTCTCCTTGCTATTCTTTGGAACTCTGCATTCAGATGCGTATATCTTTCCTTGTCTCCTTTGCTTTTTGCTTCTCTTCTTTTCACAGCTATTTGTAAGGCCTCCCCAGACAGCCATTTTGCTTTTTTGCATTTCTTTTCCACGGGGATGGTCTTGATGCCTGTATCCTCTACAATGCCACAAACCTCTGTCCATAGTTCATCAGGCACTCTTGTCTATGTGATCCAGTCCCTTAAATCTATTTCTCACTTCCACTGTATAATCATAAGGGATTTGATTTAGGTCATACCTGAATGGTCTAGTGGTTATCCCTACTTTCTTCAGTTTAAGTCTGAATTTGGTAATAAGGAGTTCATGATCTGAGCCACAGTCAGCTCCTGGTCTTATTTTTGTTGACTGTATAGAGCTTCTCCATCTTTGGCTGCAAAGAATATAATCAATTTGATTTCGGTGTTGACCATCTGGTGATGTCCATGTGTAGAGTCTTCTCTTGTGTTGTTGGAAGAGGGTGTTTGCTATGACCAGTGCATTTTCTTGGCAAAACTCTATTAAATAATAGTCTTTGCCCTGCTTCATTCTGTATTCCAAGGCCAAATTTGCCTGTCACTCCAGGTGTTTCTTGACTTCCCACTTTTGCGTTCCAGTACCCTATAATGGAAAGGACATCTTTTTTGGGTGTTAGTTTCTAAAAGGTCTTGTAGGTCTTCATAGAACCATTCAACTTCAGCTTCTTCAGCATTACTGGTTGGGGCATAGTCTTGGATTACTGTGATATTGAATGGTGTGCCTTGGAAATGAACAATCTTAACATGACTTAAATTCCAGCCTAGACTTAATTGGCCTGTTCTCCAAATGCAAAGTCCAGAATTGAATAGAATGTCAAGATTTATTTATTAAAATATCTTGTACCTAGAGAATGAAGAGAAAGAGAAGGTGGAGTTACCAAATTCTGAGTACTTATTCATTTGGGTTGATGCATCCAATTATTTCTAGTTCTGTAGCTCTTCTTTGGGAAAAAGGAGTCAAGTGGTTTCAAGCATTGGCTTTGGAATCACATCAAAAGTGTTCAAATACTAGGTTTTCTATTTGGAAGTGTTCAAATACCAGACTTTATATTTGATAGTCACATGCACTTGGGAAAATTGTGTGTCCTCTCTGAGCCTTAATATTCCCTGGAAAATGAGTAAATTTTAACCTGTATCATAGGACAATTGGAAGGATCAAATGAGATTAATGCAAGCAAATTATTTATCTTAGACTCCTGACACATTGTAAGATTTGTTAAATCATTCCCTAAGTGTTCGAGGTGAGGTGGAAGTTAGGGAGTGGTCGCTGCACTGATGAATGGCATACTAATACCATTTGCTAATATTCTGATGACAGAATGAAAGTGACCAAATTTAATGTAGATCCATCTGTATCTTGCTATCTCTCTTAATAATTCATTTGCCAGATCTAATAAACTCAGAAGTGAAATTGACATTCTGGACTACCCAAAGACAGTGGCAAGCTAGGGAATGGTGACTATCTAGTAGCTCAGTAACTTCCCACACTATTGATACTGGAGATGTTCATGACTGGGCAGATGAGCACTTGGCTTCCAGTGGGACCATATCTGTCAGTTGCTCTTGATCACAATGCCTGGGAAAACGGAAATGTGAAAAATATGTGTAGTGTGTGTAATATGTGTAGTGTGTGTGCAGATTCACAAAATTTGCAAGAAGATGCAAGTCTTGCCTATGTTTCCCACCAAAGGAAAATACAGTAGCTATCAACCATTGTTGTTGTTGTTCAAGTTGTCAAGTTGTGTCTGAGTCTTTTGTGATCCCATGAACTGTAGCCCACCAGGCTCCTCTGTCCATGGGATTTCGCAGGCAAGATTACTGGAGTGGGTTGCCATTTCCTCCTCCAGAGGATCTTCCCAACCCAGAGACTGAACCCAAGTCTCCTGCATTGGCAAGCAGGTTCTTTATTGTCTGAGCCACCAGAGAAGCCCTTCTCATGGTTTTAGAGAAATTGTGTTGGAAAGATAATTAACTACAAATATATTTACTGAGTCGCTTCCTTCAGGAAAGAATGCATATCATTCAGAGGGCTAATGTTAGTATAATATAAAAGTGACTGTCAGGACTGTCAGTGTCAGGTAAGTACCCAGAATGTTTCCTTAAACAACTCACGCAGTAACTTCTTCTGCAGGAAACCCTGGTTCAATTCCTGGGTCAGAAAGTTCCCCTGGAGAAGGAAATGGCAACCCACTCCAGTATTCTTGCCTGGAAAATCCCATGGACAAAGGAGCCTGGTGGGCTACAGTCCATGGGGTCGCAAAGAGTCGGACATGACTGAGCAACTAATAACTTATCTAAGTGGATGTGGAATGAGGTTTGAGAGGGAACATAGTATTATAGCCCCTTTTTCAAAACAAGTCTGTGCACACAGTCTGAGCTGTAATTTCATGTTTCTGTTTCAGTCTTTGTTTCTCAACTCACATTTTAAATTATTTAGATACAGGGGACAAGTCTTGTCCTTTTGCGAAGAACAGTTCATACCAAATGACACTGATTTTAAAACGTTTTTCTTCTTCTGCCAAAATGTTGCTACTGAGGAATTACCATCAACTTAGTTAAGACCCTCCAGTGTGAATGGTGGTGCTGAGTCACCCACACTCTCAACCTGATCCCCTTTTTGATCACAGCAAACTTTTGCAAAATAGCTGGGTGGAATGATGGTTAGAGGCAGTGAAACCATTCAGCTCAGACTGGGACTTGAACCCATAGCCTGGGGGCTCAAACCTGGTTAAAACCCAGTTTGGGAATTGAACCCATGTGGCCAGGACTTGAACTCAACCAAATCCCACAGTTTTCCAACTGAGATCACAGACCTAGTTTCAAGACCTAATGAAGTTCTGGTTCTTGATGTCTCATCAGAGGAAGTATTCAGTGGGAGACAAAGTGATTAGTTAGAAACACATTCCACAGACAGAGTATATGGGTCATCTCAGAAGGCAAGAGCTGTCTTGGGAGAAACACACTTCATAGACAAGAGTGTCTGCTCAAAATGTGATTGGTTAGTTTTTATGGGCCAGGTAATTTCATACACTAATGAGTGGGAGGATTATTCCAAGCATTTTGAGGAGGGGTGGAGATTTCCAGGGATTGGGCCACTGCCCACCTTGTGGTCTTTGGTCAGCCTTGGAAATGTCTTGGCGCCTCTGGGTGTGTCATTTAGCTTGCTGATATATTCCAATGATCATATACTGAGGATCAAGGTCTAGTTGAAGTTGACATGTCTGCCATCTTAGACCCATTTGATTCTAATTGGTTTACGTTGTATCCTCGGGCTATGTCATTCTTTCAAAGGTTGTCCCCTGTCCCCTCCCTCCTGTTTCAGCAGCATGCGTAAAATGCTACATTTTCTGTTTTCGAACATGTTTCTAAAGGGATAAATACAACTCTGGCATCATTAACACTGTGTTCAGTAGAACCACTAAGCTGTATGCTGAAATGTATATTTGAATTGGGATGAAATTCACAGTGGCATACTAGACATCTACACTCATTTACACTACACTCACTGAGTGTAGTAATATCTATACTCATTTGTGTTGATAAAGCCAAATCAGAATTTCTGTGTGTATTTTGTGCCTAAGAAGTTGGTGGAGCCCAGGAGATGATTTAGGAGAAAGAAACATGGGTTCTAGGCCTAACTGGGTTGTCCTTTACTGGATTAGTAATTTTCCTTTGTCTCAGTCTTCATTTCTGAAAAACAAGGGTTTGGGCTAGATGGTTGTTTTCCAAATGTACTGGATCTTAAAGAAGCTTATCGCGTCCTAGCCAGTCTTAAACATCGCTATTCAGCAGGGCTATAGCCTGTAAATCTATTATATATATATAATCAAATACTCCGAGTAACTTATATAAACACTGGATTAGGTGTTGTTTGACTTCCTTGCTCCCCACTTCAAAAAGAGGTATAGGAAGTGGTAGTTATCACATTGTTATTAATGTCCATTTACAAATGGCTATGCTGAGAGATGGGCCTATCAACAGAAAAATCTAAGAAATAAAATCCTTTAAGGACACATTATTTCACTTTTATTTAACTAAATGACAAAATATACATTCATTAGTACACACTAATACATTGAAACCAACCAATAGAACATGGTGGTCATTAAAAGCGTGTGCCATCTTGTTGAATGAAGCCAGAGGAGAGGGAAAACAGTTTTGCTTTTCTACCCTCTAGTCTTATGTGTATTTATAGAATCTCTTTGCAACATGGTATTGTAGGGTCTAGGAGCATGACGAAGTGTTATAAAAATCATGGAAATTCAGGCTTGATATGATCACAACTGCAAAGATTCTAAGTATGGGCCCTATTAAAGAGAAGAGCGATATAAAACAATACAGTTCTATAACACAGACAACACCCTTGCTCATGCTCAAACATCCACACACACAAGCACACTCATGCCCCCACAAATATGAACACATGCACACCCTCTTTGGAACACATGCTGTGTCACACTCTCAGTTCTGGATTGAGTTTTTAGTTGATTAAACACACGAAACTGAAACTATCCAAATAAACTCTCTTGGCAGTTATTGAAAGTCTTTTGAAGTAAGCCAGAATGCCTCTGCAGTCCATGTTCCCATATTGAATCAGTCCCTGTCACAGTGATAGCATGTTTATTTTTTATGTTGGAACGTAGACTTCTTTCATTGCACCAGCTCTACGAAGATAAAAATAAAAGTCAATAATGCAAGGCTCCATGGGTTTGAAGACCTCCACTGTGGTGAAAACTTAGGCTCTAATTCTTTTTCAGTCTATTTAAAAGATTAGGCTGCTGCTACTTTGTAGCATTATTTTCAGACTTTTTCTCTCTCCTCTAAGAGGAAAAATAGTTTCTTGCTCCTATGAAGCAGTAAAGCTTCTTAATACTTTGGTGATTCCCTCATTCCTTTTATGTTTCTGGGGCCATGTGGTCTGTTGAAGCTTGTCATTTGTAACAGGAACTGACTGGGAGAGACCCATGTGGGAAATGCTAAAGGTAATTTTGAAGATTTCCCCAAAACCTTGTTCCTTTCTTCAGTGCCCTTTACTGCTCAAAAGCAAAATATTTTGAAATACCAAATTTGGAACTTGAACTATAAAGTAAAACAAAGTGAAATATGTCCAAAAATTAACTCATACACCCTGCATAAAAGCACCCTCTTCCCCCAAAGTCCCTGCTTTGCATAATGGTATCAACTGAAGTCTTGGCCTCTCATCCTGCCCAGTTGTTCTTCACATGCTGTGTTACCTACAAAACAGCTCTTAGTTCTCATTCTCTGGGCTTGTCTCATGGCTGAGTAGGATTTTGTTGAATATAATCTGTTAATCTCCCTGCTTCCTCTTCCTCAAATCCTAACCCTGTTGAAACAGTCTTCTAAAGTATGAATCTGACCTTGTCTTTAGAAACTTTGTAACTAGAATAACTAAGGAATGTTCTTCTCTTATGGTTATCAGCTCCTTTATAACCTATCTTAGACTCATTATAACCTATCTTAGACTCATATGCTATGATTTCCTTTAGCCCTTATTCAACCCCTCAGCCCCCTTTTAGGGACACTGACCTTCTTACCATTCCCTAAATAGGCCCTGTTGTTGTCTGGACTATCTCCGTAGACATGGCATTCCCCTACCTCTCACATCATGACACCTGTCCCAGGCTAGCAAACTCCAGTTCAACCTTCAATATTCATCTAATGTCATATTTCCTATGAGGCTTCCACATTTCTCCCTCCTAGAGTACTCCATTCATCCTCTATTTCCGATGCAAATCGTGCTATGGCTAGTATAATGAGTTGAATGTTGACCCCCCCACCAAAGGTATATCCACACCCTAACCCCCTCCAGTACTCTTGCCTGGAAATCCCATGGATGGAGGAGCCTGGTGGGCTGCAGTCCATGGGATCGCTAGGAGTCGGACATGACTGAGCGACTTCACTTCCACTTTTCACTTTCATGCATTGGAGAAGGAAATGGCAACCCACTCCAGTGTTCTTGCCTGGAGAATCCCAGGGACGGGGGAGCCTGGTGGGCTGCCGTCTATGGGGTCACACAGAGTCGGACACGACCGAAGTGACTTAGCAGCAGCAGCAGCAGCCCCCTGAACCTCTGAATGCCACCTTATTTTGAAAAAGGCTCTTTGCAGACATAATTAGGAATCTTGAGATGAGATCATTATGGATTACACGAATGGCTTTAAATCTGATTCAAGTGTCCTTATAGGACACATAGAGGAGAAACACACAGGGAGAAAGGGAGACTCTGTGAAGATGGAGTCAGAGATTGAATTGACCACAAGCTGAGAAACTCCTGGAGCCACCAAAAGCTGTAAAGATCCCCCTGCCCCCCGCCCTGAGACTTGGGAGGGAGCATGACCCTGTCGACCTCCTGATTTCTGGCTTTAAACCTCCAGAACTGTGAGAGAATACATTTCTTTCTTTTTTTTTTATAGCCACCAAGTTTGTGCTAATTTGTTGCAGCAAACCTAGGAAACTAAGGATGGTTATTTATACATCTGCCTCAAACTAGATCTGGAAATCCTAGAGAAGAAAAAAAAAATCACCATAGATTTTTCTTCGTAATTAATAGACATTTTGGGAGTGGATTTAGGTTAATAGAAAAATTGAGCAGTAAGTACAGACTGTTCTCATACACCCCTTCTCCCCCAGTTTCTTTTATTATTAACACCTTCCATTTTTGGTATATATTTATCGCAATTAATGAGCCAACATGTATACATTATTATTGACTTAAATCCATAGTATGCATTAGGGTTCAGTCTGTGTGTGGTATTTTCTGAGTTCTAATAAATGTATAATAACATGTATCCACCGTCATAGTATCTTACAGAATAGTTTCACTGTTGCTGCTGCTGCTAAGTCACTTCAGTCGTGTCCGACTCTGTGCGACCCCATAGACGGCAGCCCACTGGGCTCCCCCGTCCCTGGGATTCTCCAGGCAAGAACACTGGAGTGGGTTGCCATTTCCTTCTCCAATGCATGAAAGTGAAGTCGCTCAGTCGTGCCCGACTCTTAGTGACCCCATGGACTGCAGCCTACCAGGCTCCTCTGTCCATGGGATTTTCCAGGCAAGAGTACTGGAGTGGGGTGCCATTGCCTTCTCCGGAATCGTTTCACTAAGAAGCTAAAAAATAAAGCCCTAAAATGCTCTGATGCTCTACCTATTCATCCCTCCCTCTTCCCAAACCTTGAAAACCATTGATGTTTTTACTGTCTCCACCTGTCTTTTCTAGATTGTCAGAGTTAGGATCATAGAGTATATAGTCTTTTCAGATTGTCTCCAGTCACTTAACAATATGCACTTATCTCTCTTCATAGCTTGATAGCTCATTTCTTTTCTCAGTGGCTGTTACTCAGGGTTTCTGGGTTGGTTCTGGGTTCTTCCTTGCTTTGATGTGATTGTGTCATATCCTAAAGCCAAAGGACAAAGTGTGAACTGATCATGAAAAGGACACAGAAACACCTGCTGTCACATGAGAAAAAGGAGCCTTAAACCTCCAAAAGGTGTATAACTCATATTCATAGGTTGAATACATTTTGAGTTTTACAACTGGTAACTTTGACTTATTTATAAAGCAGTTAAAAAGTGACTCATGTAATAGTTATGAATCTTACTTAGAGTCAGATTTTAATGGTTATTCCCATGGCTGAATGGCTAGGATCAGTTACCCTTTTATTTTGCCCTCCCACCATCTCTTATTTAAGAGAAGAGTATCCTTCAGTAGCATTCGGTATGTATGAATGAATGATATGAAGTGGAGGTTTTCGGTTCAGTTCAGTTTCTCAGTTGTGTCCAACTCTTTGCGACCCCATGGACTGCAGCACACTAGGCTTCCCTATCCATCACCAACTCCTGGAGCCTACTCAGACTCATGTCCATCGTGTTGGAAGATGCCATCCAACCATCTCATCCTCTGTCGTCCCCTTCTCCTCCTGCCTACAATCTTTCCCAGCCTCAGGGTCTTTTTCAGCCAGTCGGTTCCTTGCATCAGGTGGCCAAAGTATTGGAGTTTCAGCTTCAGCGGAGGTTTTAAGTCACAGTAATTTTAAGAGGTCTTGGAAGGAGAGATACTGGGTTGGCCTAAGTGTTCATTCAGGTTTTTTTGTAAGCTGTTATGAAAAAATCCAGACAAATGTTTTGCCAACCCAATACATATGAAAGAAGCTGGGTCCTGAGGTGATAGTTGTTAAAGGTGAGTGATAGAAATATGAGGGCTTGTTTTATTCTCTAAATTTGTGTATTTGAATTTACTCATTTGAAAATAATACTGATAAAGAGAATTTCAACATAATTTTAGGCAATTATATTAATTGAACAGAACTTTGATCTCATCTCAAAGCAGAATTTTATATGCTGAAAAAAATTCTAAAAGAACAAAAATTTTGTATGACTGAAGCTACTTAAGGATCTGAATGCAAAAAAAAATGTAATATACATACATATGTGGGGGGTATGTGTATTGAATATCTGTAATATATTCTTAGAAAACATATTCCAATATAGTAACAATAGGAAATATATTTGAATTATATTTATGAAAATACTGGAAAAAAATGCTTGAACAAATACTGACAATAGATAATACATAGCCAAATGGAAACATCTTAGGTGCCAATTTAAAGTCTAAAAAGCCAAGTATAGAAAATTTTTTTACTATTAAAGAAAAGTTTCAAGAAAGGATATTTGAGCAGTCTCATAAAATTGTCATCTTATAATATGATTTTGGGTGCAGTTTGTGATAATTTCAAGGAAGACAGAGGTAACAAATCTATCATGCAATTCATAGTAAGTAATTTATGTTAATGTAAATAAATAATTTATGGATACATCACAAATGGGAAGGATTCCTCTCCCACCACATTGGGAACTGTCTTTAATTAAACTACAAATTCATATCATTCCCTTCTGAATAATGAAAATTTCCCTTCAGAATATCCTGAAAATATTGAACTGGAAAAAAGAAAACTCATATTTTGTTCACAATTTCAAATGGTTTTCAGTGTAAAGTCCTAAAACATAAACTTATTTTCATCAAACTAGTATTATTTAGCTTTGTTTTTAATAAATATATGTATACTTACACTAAGAAAATTCATTTAACAAAAGAGCAAAAGAAAAAAATCCCAGCCTCTTGTTTTCGGAAAATATATTAGTAGATGGCTCAAACATAGAATCTTGGTTCCCCATAGGACTCCAGCCAGCCCTCCCAGTACCTCGAGCTGTGGTCTTCTGATGCATTCTCCCCATTGTTTGTGATAAATATTTCTGGCACACTTATCATCTTAGGTAAAGTAAATTGTTGAAATCTGATTTACTGCCGGCTTTCGGGTGAAAATGCAAAAGGAGCTGAAATCTGTGTTTTGGATTAACATTTTATTATTTGGTTGATACTTTTCTTCTGCTTTGTAGCAGTGTTGTGATTTTGCTTGTTTTTAAGCTTCTTCAATTTTTGCTGCATATTTTGTCATTTGACTAATAGGAAAATGTTTGCTTCTTAGTCATCTTATGTCAGATGATTCATTTCTTCTCTTTTGGTTTTTTTTTTTTTTGATAACATCAGGCAACTTTAGTAGTGTTTCTAAATTTATCATGCAGCTGTTTAAAAAAAAATTCCCACTGGAATTCTAGCATGTATACTTGGGTGCTGTAATGAATATGCCTATTTAAAAATTTTAAATTGATACTTCAATGTATACAGACTACATAACAGCATCTCTAAATCCATTTCCTGTCCCAAGAGTAAGAGTAGGCTGCAAAAAATGACTGTTGTGGTATGATTTTTATGAGGATTAGGATTTCAAGTAGTCACTGACTCATTTTTGTTGGTTTTGTTTCGGTGCTATAATAATTTTCCCTTAGTCCCACACCACCTTCCTAGTCATTCATTTAGCTTAAATTTATGTATTTATTCAATTAACATTTTGTGACCACTGCTTATTTGCCATGCACTAGAGGTCCAACCAGTCCATTCTAAAGGATATGAGCCCTGGGATTTCTTTGGAAGGAGTGATGCTAAAGCTGAAACTCCAGTACTTTGGCCACCTCATGCGAAGAGTTGACTCACTGGAAAAGACCCTGCTGCTGGGAGGGATTGGGGGCAAGAGGAGAAGGGGACGACAGAGGATGAGATGGCTGGATGGCATCACCGACTCGATGGACGTGAGTTTGAGTGAACTCCGGGAGTTGGTGATGGACAGGGAGGCCTGGCGTGCTGTGATTCATGGGGTCACAAAGAGTCAGACACGACTGAGCGACTGAACTGAACTGAGGTTAAACATTGGAACCGTGAAATGAATAAGACATGATCACTACATACAAGTAGCTCATACATTGTGAGGGACATCTTTGTTCAGAAGGGGAAAAGAAACTTGTGTTAAGACAAAGAAAAATAAAAATAACATCTTTCTCTGACATAGGCATACCTGAAATGATAAAACTGTAATATTGACAGCTTTGGGGGGAAAAGACTTGCGGAAACACTTTAGATTGGGAGCAAACATTTGGATTTAAACACAAGGCTATCTAGAACTGACTTAAGTTGAATGACAAGGGTTTCTGGTGACATTTTTTGCTGCAATCTGCAGGCAAATGGTGCATATTTATAGTCTGGAGGTCATCAGGTGGAACTGCAGGGGGTTGGAGTGAAGACGAGGAGGAGAATTAGGAAACATAAAGGGAAAGTGAAACTATTTGAATATTTAGAAGTTGGAATAGGTGAGCCCTCCTATTGTTAATAGGGGATAAGAATGACATGTGTAATAATGGGTATTCATCTCATGTATCTGATAGTGTGGTGGTGGCTAAGCTGTAAGTGAATAATACTATAAATATGATAAATGTTGTTACAAATTAGTAGATTTAAAACTGTTTGATTATACAATAGAATGGCTTTTATTCACCCTATATGAGCAATTGATGAATAAGCTATAATTTTTCATAGTTGTGTTTGGTACAGTCTGCCTTATTCAATTATAATAGTATGAATGAATAGTAGGCTTAGGATCATGGATAGTGAGACTTGGTATAACACTGACAAGGGTGCAAGTTTTTGTCATGTTAGTAAGATTAACCCTGCTGTTACTGGGATACCTTGTAAATTCAGGTACTCAGAAGTCAAATGGTGATATCCTAGTTTTATGGTTAGGGCTAATGTTATTACTGTTGGTACTGTTGGATTAAAGATTTTTGTAATAGTTCATAGGCTGGAGTATAATAGGTTAATGATAACAGCTATTATAAGTAATATTGATGTGGTAGCTTGTGTTTGAAAATATTTAGTGCATGCTTCTATTACCTCACAGGTTAACTTTTTTTAATATAGGAAAAATGGCTAGTATGTTTATTTTGAAACGATTCAGATAAGTAGTCACTTCAGTTCAGTTCAGTTGCTCAGTCGTGTCTGACTCTGCGCAACCCCATGGACTACTGCAGCGTGGCAGGCTTCCCTGTCCATCACCAACTCCTGGAGCTTGCTCAAACTCATGTCCATTGAGTCAGTGATGCCATCCAACCATCTCATCCTCTGTCGTCCCCTTCTCCTCCAGCCTTCAATCATTCCCAGCATCAGGGGCTTTTCCAATGAGTCAGTTCTTTGCATCAGGTGGCCAAAGTATTGAAGCTTCAGCATCAGTCCTTCCAATGAATATTCAGGACTGATTTCCTTCAAGATGGACTGGTTTGATCTCCTTGCTGTCCAAGAGACTCTCAAGAGTCTTCTCCAACACCACAGTTCAAAAGCATCAATTCTTCAACACTCAGCTTTGTTTATGGTCCAACTTTCACATCCATACATGACTACTGAAAAAACCATAGCTTTGACTAAATGGACCTTTGTCAGTAATGTCTTTTTGCTTTTTAATATGCTATCTAGGTTTATCATAGCTTTTCTTCCAAGGAGGGAGCATCTTTTAATTTCATGGCTGCAGTCACCATCTGCAGCGATTTTGGAGCCCAAAAAAGTAAACTCTGTCACTGTTTCCATTTTTTCCCCATCTATTTCCCATGAAGTGATGGGACTGGATGCCATGATCTTGGTTTTTTGAATGTTGAAATTTAAGCCAGTTTTTTCACTCTCCTCTTTCACTTTCATCAAGAGACTCTTTGGTTCCTCTTTGCTCTCTCCCATCAGGTTGGCATCGTCTCCATATCTGAGGTTATTGGTATTTCTCCTGGCAATCTTGATTCCAGCTTGTGCTTCATCCAGTCTGCCATTTTGCATGATGTACTTTGCATATAAGTGAAATAAGCAGGGTGACAATATTCATCCTTGACATACTCCTTTCCCAATTTGCAGCCAGTCCATCATTTCATGTCTGGTTCTAACTATTGCTTCTTGACCTGCATACAGATTTCTCATGAAGCAGGTAAGGTGATATGGTATTTCCATCTTTTTAAGAATTTTCCAGTTTGTTGTGATCCACACAAAGACTTTAGCATAGTCAATGAAGCAGAAGTAGATGTTTTTCTGAAATTCCCTTGTTTTTTCTATCATCCAACGGATGTTGGCAATTTGAACTCTGCTTCCTCTGCCTTTTCTGAATCCAAACTTGAACATCTGGAAGTTCTTGGTTCACATACTGCTGAAGCCTAGCTTGGAGAATTTTTAAGCATCACTTTGCTAGCATGTGAAGTGAAGTCGCTCAGTTGTGTCCGACTATTTGCAACCCCATGGACTGTAGTCTACCAGGCTCCTCTGTCCATGGGATTTTCCAAGCAAGGGTACTGGAGTGGGTTGCCATTTCCTTCTTCCCAGCCCAGGGATTGAACCCAGGTGTCCCATATTGCAGGCAGACGCTTTACCATCTGAGCCATAGGGAAGCCTAGCGTGTGAGATGAGTGCAGTTGTGCAGCAATTTGAACATTCTTTGGCGTAGCCCTTCTTTGGGATTGAAATAAAAACTGACCTTTTCCAGTCCTGTGGCCACTGCTGAGTTTTTCCAATTTGCTGCCATATTGAGTGCAGCACTTTCACAGCATCATCTTTTAGGATTTGAAATAGCTAAGCTGGAATTCCATAATTTCCACTAACTTTGTTCATAGTGATGGTTCCTAAGGCCCACTTGAGTTTACATTCCAGGATGTCTGGCTCTAGGTAAGTGATCACACCATCGTGCTTAGCTGCATCATGAAGATCTTTTTTGTATAGTTCTTCTGTGTGTTCTTGCCACTTCTTCTTAATATCTTCTGCTTCTGTTGGGTACATACAGTTTCTGTCCTTAATTATGCCCATCTTTGCATGAGATGCTCCCTGGGTACCTCTAATTTTCTTGGTGAGATCTCTGGTCTTTCCCATTCTATTGTTTTCCTCTATTTCTTTGCATTGATCACTGGAGGAAGGCTTTCTTATCTCTCCTTGCTATTCTTTGGAACTCTGCATTCACAGGGGTATATCTTTCCTTTTCTCCTTTGCCTTTCACTTTTCTTCTTTTCTCAGCTATTTGTAAGGCCTCCTCAGACAACCATTTTGCCTTTTTGCATTTATTTTTCTTGGGAATGATTTTGATCACTGCCTCCTGTACAGTGTCACAAATCTCTGTCCATAGTTCTTCAGTCACTCTGTCTATCAGATCTAATTCCCTGAATCTATTTGTCACTTCCACTGTAAAATCATAAGGGATTTGATTTAGGTCATACTTGAATGTTCTAGTGATTTTCCCTACTTTCCTCAATTTAAATCTGAATTTTGCAATAGAGAGTTCATGATCTGAGCCACAGTCAGCTCCAGGTCTTATTTTTGCTGACTGTTTAGAGCTCTTCCATATTCAGCTGCAAAGAATATAATCAATCTAGTTTCGGTATTGACAATCTATCTGGTGATGTCCATGTGTCATCTTGTGTTGTTGGAAGAGGGTGTTTGCTATGACCAGTGCGTCTCTTAGCAAAACTGTTAGCCTTTGCTCTGCATCATTTTGTACTCCAAGGCCAAACTTGCCTGTTACTCCAGGGATCTCTGGACTTCCTACTTTGCATTCCAATCCCCTATGATGAAAATGACATCTTTTTGGGGGGTGTTAGTTCTGGAAGGTCTTGTAGTTCATCATGCTGCTGCTACTGCTGCTAAGTCGCTTCAGTCGTGTCTGACTCTGTGCGACCCCATAGACGGCAGCCCACCAGGCTCCCCTGTCCTTGGGATTCTCCAGGCAAGAACACTGGAATGGGTTGCCATTTCCTTCTCCAATGCATGAAAGTGAAAAGTGAAAGTGAAGTCGCTCAGTCGTGTCCGACTCTAGCAACCCCATGGACTGCAGCCCACCAGGCTCCTCTGTCCATGGGATTTTCCAAGCAAAAGTACTGGAGTGGGGTGCCTAGAACCATTCAAATTCAGCTTCTTAGGCATTAGTGGTTGGGGCATAGACTTGGGTTACCGTGATTTTGAATGGTTTGCCTTGGAAATGAACAGAGATCATTCTGTCATTTTTGAGATCATACCCAAGTACTGCATTTCAGACTCTTATTCACTATGAGGGCTACCCTATTTTTTCTAAGGGATTCTAGACCACAGTAGTAGATAGAATGGTCATCTGAAATAAATTCTCCCATTCCAGTCCATTTTAGTTCACTGATTCCTAGAATTTCAATGGTCCCTCTTGCCAACTCCTGTTTGACCACTTCCAATTTGCCTTGATTCATGGACCTAACATTCCAGGTTCCTATGCCATATTGCTCTTTACAGCTTGCACTTTACTTCCATCACCAGTCATATTCACAACTGGGTATTGTTTTTGCTTTGGCTCCATCCCTTCATTCTTTCTGGAGTTATTTCTCCACTGATCTCCAGTAGCATATTGGGCACCTACCAACCTGGGGAGTTAATCTTTCAGCATCCTATCTTTTTGCCTTTTCATACTGTTCATGGGGTTCTCAAGGCAAGAATACTGAAGTGATTTGCCATTCCCTTCTCCAGTGGACCACATTTTGTCAGAATTGTACACCATGACCCATCCATCTTTCATGGCCCTACATGGCATGGCTTATAGTTTCATTGAGTTAGACAGTGGGAGCTGGTTATTACAATTATGGTTCCTGAGATAATAGTTGTTAGGATGATGATCATAATGATGCAGTTTATTAGTATAGGAAGGAAAGGATATAAACCAACATTTTAGAGGTATGGACCAGATGGCTTATTTAGCTGACCTTGCTGTTGAGTCATGTCTGACTCTTTGTGAACCCACAGACTATAGCCCACCAGGCTCCTCTGTCCATGGTATTCTCCAGGCAAGAATACTGGAGTAGGTTGTCATTTCCTTCTCCAGGTGATCTTCCCAATCCGGAGATCAAACCTGTGCCTTCTGCATTGGTAGGTGGATTCTTTACCACTGAGCCACCAGGGAAACCCCTTAGCTGATCTTTCTCTAGAATATAGTGTAATGTGATGGCATGAAGAATTCTGAATTAAGAGTTCAATTCTTACAATTCTAGAAAGAAGAGAATTTAAACCTTTAATATTTACTCGATCAAAGCAACTCTTCTATAAGACATACTTGTTATTTTTTGGAGGAATACTCGATGTTATAATAGGTAGTGAGACCTGTCACGTGCACAGGCCTAGCATTAGTGGTAAAAAGACTTTTGAAGTAAATGTGTTAGTTGATCATATGGGAATTGTGTCAAATTGAATTCATAGGAAATAAATTGTTAGTAGTAGTGTTTTGATAATTGTGCATCGTTTTGATTTATATGGGTTATGGAACTCTCCTAGAAATAGGATTCTTGTGAAAATGTTCAGTATGACGATGATGGCATTTTCTGCTGAGAAAAATACGGTGAATGGGCCTGCTGTATATTCTATGGCTAGAAGAATGGGGATAACAAGTATTAATGTATTAATTGTAAACATTGTGTTAGGAAGAGAATTTGAACCTCAGGCTATAAAAGTGTGTTTCATGCAGACACACACCGAGTGGTAGAACACACGCAGTGGGCAGGCAGTCCTCTAGTATCACTTACACTAATGTCATGTTTTTGGTAAATAGGTGGAGTTTATGTTTGCTGAGTTCCTTTTACCTTTTTAAATCTTTCATTGACTGCATGCTTGTGTTTAATAAATAATGTTGAATTGTATTTATTTATTGTTAATGCTCTTGTTTAATAAATGAGTTGTATTTACTGTTAATTATCAGTGTGGTATTAGTTACTGATGCAAAGGTATGCAAGGAGAAATACTTCTTGTTATTCGTATTAACTTTATTGCCTCTATCGGTCAATAGACTAGTCAAGTATAAATCTTGAACTTGATTTACTTGTTGTTGGTTTTAGGGTAAAATTACTGTTGAGCTTGAGGTGGCAGCTTCTAAGCCAACTATGGTGGATATGGAACAACAGACTGGTTCCAAAGAGGAAAAGGAGTACATCAAGGCTGTATATTGTCACCCTGATTATTTAACTTATATGCAGAGTACATCATGAGAAACGCTGGGCTGGAAGAAACACAAGCTGGAATCAAGATTGCCAGGAGAAATATCAATAACCTCAGATATGCAGATGACACCACCCTTATGGCAGAAAGTGAAGAGGAACTCAAAAGCCTCTTGATGAAAGAGAAAGTGGAGAGTGAAAAACTTGGCTTAAAGCTCAACATTCAGAAAACGAAGATCACAGCATCCGGCCCCATCACTTCATGGGAAATAGATGGGGAAACAGTGGAAACAGTGTCAGACTTTATTTTTCTGGGCTCCAAAATCACTGCAGATGGTGACTGCAGCCATGAAATTAAAAGACGCTTACTCCTTGGAAGGAAAGTTATGACCAACCTAGATAGCATATTCAAAAGCAGAGACATTACTTTGCCAACAAAGGTTTGTCTAGTCAAGGCTATGGTTTTTCTTGTGGTCATGTATGGATGTGAGAGTTGGAGTGTGAAGAAAGCTGAGGGCCAAAGAATTGATGCTTTTGAACTGTGGTGTTGGAGAACACCCTTGAGAGTCCCTTGGACTGCAAGGAGATCCAATGAGTCCATTCTGAAGGAGATCAGCCCTGGGATTTCTTTGGAAGGAATGATGCGAAAGCTGAAACTCCAGTACTTTGGCCACCTCATGTGAAGAGTTGACTCACTGGAAAAGACTCTGATGCTGGGAGGGATTGGGGGCAGGAGGAGAAGTGGATGACAGAGGATGAGATGGCTGGATGGCATCACTGACTCAATGGGCGTGAGTTTGAGTGAACTCAGGGAGTTGGTGATGGACAGGGAGGCCTGGCGTGCTGCGATTCATGGGATCACAAAGAGTCGGACACGACTGAGTGACTGAACTGAACTGATGGTGGTGTTTGTCTTTATTTTCTAGTTAAGGTTGTATCCATTTCTGAAAAGCTGTGCCTTTTAGATTAACATTTTAAAGTACTTGAATATTTATAATTTGTGGTAATTCTTAAAGTTGAACTGAAATTCTTTTCCTAGACAACTAACCATCAGCAGGCTTCTTAGGCTTGTCTCCGTCACTCACAGATTTGCTCACTGTTCTGCTATATAGATGAGTCTGTTCTAAAAAACTGGTCATAAGTACCTCATCAATTTCAGGATATTTAACTTTTCTTTGTTAAATGTTTGCAACTTAAATCGTTATGAGAAAGATACAAGGGGTAAACTTTGCTTTTTGCTACTTTTAATGTTTCTTTCACCATTCCCTTAGTTCTATCAGTTCAGTTCAGTCACTCAGTTGTGTCCAACTCTTTTCCACCCATGGACTGCAGCACACCGGGCCTCCCTGTCCATCGCAACTCCTGGAGTTTACTCAAACTCATGTCCATTGAGTTGATGATGCCATCCAACCCTCTCATCCTCTGCCATCCCTTCCTTCTCCCACCTTCTATCTTTCCCAGCAACAGGGTCTTTTCAAATGAGTCAGTTCTTCGCATCAGGTGGCCAGGGTATTGGAGTTCCAGCTTTAGCATCAGTCCTTCCAATGAATAATCAGGACTGGTTTCCTTTAGGTTTTACTGGTTGGATCTCCTTGCAGTCCAAGGGACTCTCAAGAGTCTTCTTCAACACCACACTTCAAAACCATCAATTCTTCGGAGCTCAGCTTTCCAACCCTCACATCCATACATGACCACTGGAAAAACCATAGCCTTGACTAGACGGACCTTGTTGGCAAAGTAATGTCTCTGCTTTTTAATATGCTGTCTAGGTTGGTCATAGCTTTTCTTCCAGGGAGCAAGCGTCTTTTCATTTCATGGGTGCAATCACCATCTGCAGTGATTTTGGAGCCTCCAAAAATAAAGTCTCTCACTGTTTCCATTGTTTCCTCATCTATTTGGCATGAAATAATGCGACCAGATGCCATGATACTTGGTTTTCTGAATGTTGAGTTTTAAGCCAGCTTTTTCACTCTCCTCTTTCACTTTCATAAAGAGGCTCTCTAGTTCTTCTTCCCTTTCTGCCATAAGGTTGGTGTCATCTACATATCTGAGGTTATTGATATTTCTTCTGGCAATCTTGATTCCAGCTTGTGCTTCTTCCAGCCCAGCGTTTCTCATGATGGACTCTGCATGTAAGTTAAATAAGCAGAGTGACAATGTACAGCCTTGACCTACTCCTTTCCCAATTTGAAACCAGTCTGTTGTTTCGTGTCCAGTTCTAACTGTTGTTTCTTGACCTGCATACAGATTCTCAGGAGGCCAGTCAGGTGGTCTGGTATTCCCATCTCTGTAAAAATTTTCCACAGTTTATTGTGATCCACACAGTCAAAGGCTTTGGCATAGTCAGTAAAGCAGAAGTAGATGTTTTCCTGGAACTCTCTTGCTTTTTCCATGATACAGCAGATGTTGGCAATTTGATCTCTGGTTCCTCTGCCTTTTCTAAATCCAGTTTGAACATCTGGAAGTTCATGGTTCACATACTGTTGAAGCCTGGCTTGAAAAATTTTGAGCATTACTTTGCTAGTGTGTGAGATGAGTGCAATTGTGCAGTAATTTGAACATTCTTTGGCATTGCTTTCTTTGGGATTGGAATGAAAACTGACCTTTTCCAGTCCTGTGCCCATTGCTGAGTTTTCCAAATTTGCTGGCATATTGAGTGCAGCACTTTCATAGCATCACCTTTCAGGATTTGAAATAGCTCAGCTGGAATTCACTGGAATTCACTACCTCCTGCAGAGATACAGTCAGCAGCTGGAAATCACTTCCACTAGCTTTGTTTATAGTGATGCTTCCTAAGGCCCACTTCACTTCATATTCCAGGATGTCTGGCTCTAGGTGAGTGATCACACCATCATGCTTATCTGCGTCATGAAGATCTTTTAGATACAGTTCTTCTGTGTGTTCTTGACATCTCTTCTTAATATCTTCTGCTTTTGTTAGGTCCGTACTATTTCTGTCCTTTATTGAGCCCATCTTTGCATGAGATATTCCCTTGGCACCTCTCATTTTCTTAAAGAGATCTCTAGTCTTTCCCATTCTATTGTTTTCCTCTATTTCTTTGCATTGATCACTGGAGGAAGGCTTTCGTATCTCTCCATGCTATATTTTGGAACTCTGCATTCAAATGGGTATATCTTTCCTTTTCTCCTTTGCCTTTTGCTTCTCTCATTTCGCAGTTATCTGTAAGGCTTCCTCAGACAACCATTTTGCCTTTTTGCACTTATTTGTCCTGGGGATTGTCTTGATCCCTGCCTTCTGTACAATGTCACAGGAGTGGTGGCTGCACAGTGCTGGAGTGGTGGCTGCATGGCACTAGAGCGACTGTGAGGAAATACCCCATGTCCAAGGGCAGAGAATCCCTGGCAATATGGTAGAAGGGGCAAAATTGCATTTAGAATCAAACCCCATACCTGCCAGAGATGCTCAGAGAGCTCAAACAAACCTTGTGCCCACCAGGATCCAGAGACCCCACAGAGACTGAGACAGAACTGTGTTTGAGTGTCTCCTGCAGAGGTACAGGCCAACAGTGGACTGTCGCAGGGGCAGGGGCTCTGGGGGCAGCAGACCTGGGTATGGCATAAGCCCTCTTGGTTGAGGTTGCCATTAAACTCAACCATAGAGCTGCCAGAACTTACATAGGACTGGGGAAACAGACTCTTAGAGGGCATAAACAGAACCTTGTGCACACCAGGACCCAGGAGAAAGGAGCAGTGACCCCACAAGTGACTGACCCAGACTTGCCCATGAGTGTCCAGGAGTCTCCGGTGGAGGTGGAGGTCGGCAGTGGCCTGCTGCAGGGTTGGGAACACTGAGTGTAGCAGTGCATGCATGGGACCTTTTGAAGGAGGTCGCCATTATCTTCATTACCTCCACCATAGTTTGGCCTCAGGTAAATAACAGGGAGGCAACACAGCCCCACCCATCAACAGAAAATTCATTAAAGTTTTACTGAGCGTGGTCCCGCCCATCAGAACAAGACCTAGTTTCCCCCTCAGTCAGTCTCTCCCATCAGGAAGCTCCCATAAGCCTCTTATCCTTCTCCATAAGAGGACAGACATACTGAAAACTACAATCACAGAAAACTAACCAATCTGATGAAATCGACCACAGCCTTGTCTAACTCAATGAAAGTATGAGCCATGCCATATAGGGCCACCCAAGACGGACAGGTCATGGTGAAGAGTTCTGACAAAACGTGGTCCACTGGAGAAAAGAAAGGCAAACCACTTCAGTATTCTTGCCTTGAGAACCCCATGAACAGTATGAAAAGGCAAAAAGATAGGATGCTGAAAGATTAACTCCCCAGGTTGGTAGGTGCCCAATATGCTACTGGAGATCAGTGGAGAAATAACTCCAGAAAGAATGAAGGGATGGAGCCAAAGCAAAAACAATACCCAGTTGTGAATATGACTGGTGATGGAAGTAAAGTGCAAGCTGTAAAGAGCAATATGGCATAGGAACCTGGAATGTTAGGTCCATGAATCAAGGCAAATTGGAAGTGGTCAAACAGGAGTTGGCAAGAGGGACCATTGAAATTCTAGGAATCAGTGAACTAAAATGGACTGGAATGGGTGAATTTAACTCAGATGACCACTGTATCTACTACTGCAGGCAAGAATCCCTTAGAAGAAATGGACCCCATCATAGTCAACAAAAGAGTCCAAAATGCAGTACTTGGATGCAATCTCAAAAATGGCAGAATAATCTCTGTTCGTCTCCAAGGCAAACCATTCAGTATCACAGTAATCCAGGTCTATGCCCCAACCAGTAATGCTGTAGAAGCTGAAGTTGAATGGTTCTATGAAGACCTACAAGACCTTCTAGAACTAACACCCCCAAAAAATGTCCTTTTTCATTATAGGGGACTGGAATGCAAAAGTAGGATGTCAAGAAATACCTGGAATAACAGGCAAATTTGGTCTTGGAATAAGGAATGAAGCAGGGCAATTAGTGCCATGCTACTGCTGCTGCTAAGTCACTTCAGTCGTGTCCGACTCTGTGCGACCCCGTAGACAGCAGCCCACCAGGCTTGGCTGTCCATGGGATTCTCCAGGCAAGAACACCAGAGTGGGTTGCCATTTCCTTCTCCAATCCATGGAAGTGAAAAGTGAAAGTGAAGTCGCTCAGTCATGTCTGGCTCAACAACCCTATGGACTGCAGCCTACCAGGCTTCTCTGTCCATGGGATTTTCCAGGCAAGAGTACTGGAGTGGGTTGCCATTGCCTTCTCCAATAGTGCCATAGGGTATTTTAAATTTCTATCTTCTATGCTTTAAATGTTGAGTAAATGTTTTATTTAGCTGGCTTATACTTACTCTTCCCTGGTGGCTCAGACGGTAAAGTGTCTGCCTACAATGCGGGAGACCCAGGTTCAATCCCTGGGTCAGGAAGATCCCCTGGAGAAGGAAATGGCAACCCACTCCAGTATTCTTGCCTGGAAAATCCCATGGACAGAGGAGCCTGGTTGGCTACTGTCCATGGGGTCGCAAAGAGTCAGACACGACTGAGCGACTTCACTTAATTCTCACAGAATGGAGAGTGTTGGGCTAGATTTAGTTCAAAGTACTAACAAATTACAAAATCTAGGTGTAAACTAGGTGCTTTATTAAAGCTATGATTTGGTTTATCAATTTGTTGAATCTCGTCTCTTACATGATTAGGAAGTTATTACAATACTTGGAGTGTGACAGACGGTGTGTGTGTGTGCTTTGTAGTCTTATTCATTAACCACTTCTATTCTTAATTTACTAAATCCTCCTTTGGTTTTTAGTTTTCATAAAATCTTTTGAGTGGTGAGAAATATATTAAAGTAGGAAATGTAGCCCATTTATTCTGACCCATAGGTTACACCCTAATCTAATGTCTTTATGTGTAATAATTATGCTTGCTTTTATCTCTTTTAGGATTTAAACTGAATGTAGTATGTAGACTGAATTAGCAAGAGTTGGTGAGGTTTATTGGGTTTCATTGATTATAGAGCAGGCTCCTCTAGAGTGGTGTGAAGCACTGCCAAGTCATTTGAGTTTTCAGCCGTTGCTAGTAATACTCTGACCAATAATGTTATTTATTATAATTATTTGAGTTGAGGGCTAAGCATAGTGGATTATCTAATCCCAGTGTGAGTCTTAGCTGTTGTGTAATCAGGAAGTATTAAAGTCACTTTCATAGTAGATTTTTATTTTAGTTAATGGCTTTTTACAACTTAAAGTTTATTTTACATCACTGTTTAACATGCTTTGTGCTGAATTTCTATTAACTTGGGCTAATCATTTGACCGCAGTGGCTGGCATGAAATTTACCAATGCTAGTTAGTATAACTTAGTCAAACGTTCATTTATGGCTTAATTTTTATCACTGCTGTTTCCCGTGGAGGGTGTGGTTAAGCAAAGTGTTATGAGCTGCTAATAGTGGTGTGCTTGATGACTGCTTCTTTTAATCTTAATGATTCAGAGGGCTTTCTCATGGGGCCTGGATGATTGGATGTGTAATTTTATTTAAAACTAGTAGAAAGGCTGGGCCCCAAACATATGTGTTTATGGAGTCAGTAAACTCATCTAGGCATTTTCAGTGCCTTGCTTTAGGTTTTAAGCTATGTTAACAAGCTGTTCTTAACAATGAGAAGTAATATGTTTATAGTTGTTTTAAGGGATTTGCATTGAATTAAATGTTAAAATTTTGATAAAAATAGTAGATCTAGGGAGATCTGTCTATATAAATGTTAGATAAGTATCTCATTGGTACAATTATAGTTAGTTGGGTCTAATTTTGAGGATTAAGTTATTCATGTTTATTAGGTAGATGGCTGCATTCTATGTATTTTTATTTTTTCCTTGTTTGGGGAGTTTGGAATGTATTATAGTCAGGTAGAGCATGGGATTAAGTGGGGGTTGTGGGGTTTGTTAGAAGGCAATGGCACCCCACTCCAGTACTCTTGCCTGGAAAATCCCATGGACAGAGGAGCCTGGTAGGCTGCAGTCCATGGGGTCACTAGGAGTCGGACACGACTGAGTGACTTCACTTTCACTTTTCACTTTCATGCATTGGAGAAGGAAATGGCACCCCACTCCAGTGTTCTTGCCTGGAGAATCCCAGGGGCGGGGGAGCCTGGTGGGCTGCCGTCTCTGGGGTCACACAGTCGGACACGACTGAAGCAACTTCGCAACAGCAGCAGTGGGGTTTGTTAAGCAGGTCACTTACCTGTTCAGTGTGCCTGCATGTGCACGTGCGTGCTCATGTGTCAGTAATTTCCTTATGTCCTGTAACCACTGCCTGAATAACAGCTTATGGTTGGTGATGTTGGTAAATAATACTAAAATCCAACTACAATTTATTTGGCTGTGTTAAGGCCATAGATGGCCATAGCTGAGTCACAGCATCCCTTTAAAAATGAAAAAAATACCAAATGCATGAAACCATAGTTATGTATGAACATGGGCTGATTAGTCATTAGTCCATCAAGATGTAGGATGCAAGAGGTGAAACAATAGGTGATTTTAGGTGAGATGCTCCTAGGTAGTAATAAGATGCCTGATAAAGTTGGCTTAAAGCTCAACATTCAGAAAACAAAGGTCATGGCATCCGGTCCCATCACTTCATGGGAAATAGATGGGGAACAGTGGAAACAGTGTCAGACTTTAGTTTTCTGGGCTTCAAAATCACTGCAGATGGTGACTGCAGCCATGAAATTAAAAGACGCTTACTCCTTGGAAGGAAAGTTATGACCAACCTAGATAGCATATTCAAAAGCAGAGACATTACTTTGCCAACAAAGGTTCGTCTAGTCAAGGCTATGGTTTTCCCTGTGGTCATGTATGGATATGAGAGTTGGACTGTGAAGAAGGCTGAGTGCTGAAGAATTGATGCTTTTGAACTGTGGTGTTGGAGAAGACTCTTGAGAGTCCCTTGGACTGCAAGGAGATCCAACCAGTCCATTGTGAAGGAGATCAGCCCTGGGATTTCTTTGGAAGGAATGATGCTAAAGCTAAAACTCCAGTACTTTGGCCACCTCATGGGAAGAGTTGACTCACTGGAAAAGAGCTGGGAGGGATTGGGGGCAGGAGGAGAAGGGGACGACAGAGGATGAGATGGCTGGATGGCATCACTGACTTGATGGACGTGAGTCTGAGTGAACTCCGGGAGTTGGTGATGGACAGGGAGGCCTGGTGTGCTGTGATTCATGGAGTTGCAAAGAGTCGGACATGACTGAGCAACTGAACTGAACTGAACTGATAAAGTTCATTAATACTTAGGAAACTGCACAAGTAGTGGGCCTGAGTGAGAGGAGGGACACCTGCCAATGTGTGTGATCTGTTGGATATGATACACATGTTGACTTGATTTGATCTAATGTGCTATGTACAATCAATAACAATATGTACTATGTAATAATAATAATATAGTGTGTATGTTTATAAGCATGGGCTAAATAATTAATATATGACTATAAATATTGGTATTGTGTACCATCAGTAGAGTAATGTTCATGCTTATAAGCATGGGGGATATAATTAATGTTATATATGTAATGTATTATGTACAGTATGATATGTATGTACATAATAATGTGATAGTCTGTGTATGCATGAATTACATAAGAGTTTATCCTCTACCCAACTTGACAATATCTTTCATGTCTTTTACCAGAGATCTTTTATGTTCCCAATCTATACCTTCTTCATATTTGAGTTCATTCTTTCCCTTGAATTTAAGTATAGTCTATAATCCTAAATTTTTTTTTTTTTTGGCTTAACATTCTCATTGGAGTTCCATTTCCATATCCAGCTGCCTTGATATTACCATCAGGCATGGCACAGGTGCTGACTTGACTGTAGACTCTTCTAGAACTTCAGCCTTCACCTCCTTATATCACAACGCCATCCATCTAGTTTTCAAGCCAGAATGCTGTTCTAGTCTTTCGTGACACTTGCCTTTCCTTCAATGTTCATGTCTTATCCATGGTGAAGTCTTGTGGATTTTGGCTCTGTCACAAATTTTCTTTCTTCACTGTTCTTTATCTGCACAATCATTGAAAGTTCTCTCTGGTTGTATTCTGGCCAGTTTCCAAACAATTCTCAATTTTGTCCCCCCAAAGAGATCTTTTAAAAAAGAAAAAAAAAAAAAGCATAGAACTGATGATGTTACTGTGACTTCTTAAACTTCTTGACTCTTTATTCTTTAAGACTTCCCATTATGTTACATAAAAATTTGAAATCCTTAACAGGATCCTCCATGATCTAGCTGAGACTTATCTCTCTAGCCACTTTCTGCCTTGCCTGCTCCACTTCACAATGGATTTTTTTAAGTTCTTTGGAAGGACATGCTCTTTCCTAGTATCTGAACCTTCACACATGGTCTTATTTTCTGCCTGAAATCTCTTCTCTCACTATTTACTTTAATATTTCCTTTTTATATGCTTAATCTATATATTCCTTCACAAAACTATAAGCCTTACTTTGAATTCTCCTGTAATAAATGCCACGTACTTCATTCACATCCCCTTTTTGTCAGAGGTGAAGTTGATGCTAGAAATAGCGGATGTCAATTGCTCACATTTGTATATTTCAGTGAAAATGGTCATTTGCAGAGGGCTATGCCATGTCTAATGTGGCTATAAAAATGTCTGACCCTTTGCATCAAGTTGAGACAGCTGAGCTCCAGATATCCATGTAGGATTTATTCAGGCCTCAGTTGCATGACAGGTCAACATCTCTGTCTGTTCAGTGCTATCTTTCCCACTTCTTCACAGACATCTCCATAGAGCTCTTCCCGGTACACACATACACAACTTTTTTTTTTTTCCCCCCCTCAGAGTTTGTCTCCAGAGAACTAAACCTAAGATCATATCAGGAATAGTCCTAGGAAGTCAACTATAAAGTGAAAACCTTAGTGCCGAACTGTTCAGTGCCTGGAGGGTAATAAGACACCATCATCAATGTTAGGATGGGCGTGGATAGCCTCTGGCATTCTCTAGTTCAGAATTAAGCATTCACTGGTGATGAACTGGTAGGGTCCAATATCAGCAATAATATTTTTGGTACATGGGAGGGATGAGCAAATTAGTTAATGGCAGTGCCTGTAGAACTGGACATGGAACAACAGACTGGTTCCAAATCGGGAAGGGAGCACGTCAAGGCTGTATATTGTCACCCTGATTATTTAACTTATATGCAGAATATATCTTGAGAAATGCTGGATTGGAAGAAGCACAAGCTGGAATCAAGATTGCCGGGAGAAATATCAATAACCTCAGATATCAGATGACACCACCCTTATGGTAGAAAGGGAAGAAGAACTAAGGAGCCTCTTGATGAAAGTGAAAGAGGAGAGTGAAAAAGTTGGCTTAAAGCTCAACCTTCAGAAAACTAAGATCATGGCCTCCAATCCCATTACTTCATGGCAAATAGATGGAGAAACAATGGAAACAGTGACAGACTTTATTTTTTTGGGCTCCCAAATCACTGCACATGATGACTGCAGCAATGAAATTAAAAGACACTTGCTCCCTGGAAGAAAAGCTATGGCCAACCTAGACAGCATATTAAAAAGCAGAGACATTACTTTGCCAATGAAGGTCTGTCTAGTCAAGGCTATGGTTTTTCCAGTGGTCATGTATGGATATCAGAGTTGGACTATAAAGAAAGCTGAGCACTGAAGAATTGATGCTTTTGAACTGTCCTGTTGGAGGAGATTCTTAAGAGTCCCTTGGGCTGCAAGGAGATCTAACCAGTCCATCCTAAAGGAAATCAGTTCTGAATATTCATTAGAAGGACTGATGTTGAAGCTGAAGCTCCAATACTTTGGTCACCTGATACAAATAGCTGACTCATTTGAAAAGACCCTGATGCTGGGAAAGATTGAAGGCAGGAGGAGAAGGAGACAACAGAGGATGAGATGGTTGGATGGCATCACTGAGTCAATGGACATGGGTCAGTAAGCTCCAGGAGTTGGTGATGGACAGGGAGGCCTGGCATGCTGCGGTCCACAGGGCTGCAAAGAGTTGAACACAACTGAGCAACTGAACTGAACTGAACTGAACTGAAAGCCTGTAGAAAGAGGTGGCTCTTGATGAGTTCCATTTGATTTATTGTCAAGAGAAAATGTTAGGCTCAGAGTAATTATTCCCCAATAGATCGCAAGATGTAAAGGCTGCAGGGCATCAATTGCATTTAAAGAAATCCTAATCTCTTGATGTGGGAGGAAGAGGTAGCAGAGGATCAGGTACATGACTCTATCCTAAAAATAACAGAACTGTAGGTGAGTTTGCATTCTCACCTGGCAGTCTTCTGCTCTAAGATCAGAGCCCAAATAAGAAAAGAGGGGACCCTAAGATACAGAATGAGGATTTCTAAATGAATCCTGTTGAGAACTTCACACCCCCAAATTCTCCTGAACCTGCTGGACCTGAAAAATTGACCATATACTCTTTGTTAGAATTCAGTGGCTCCCCTGGTTTGAGGACTATGTAGATGCCTCAAGACACTTTGCAAGATGGTGCTTCTGTCCCCAGTGATCTCCTCCCACCTACCATTGTAGCACCATTTCAATAACCATATCAAAAAGAAAAAAGTCAAATCCCAGCATAGCCTGAACAAGAATGAGCCTGATCTGCCAGGAAAAGAGGTAGATTCTATCTTGAAGGATACTGAAGGAACTGCAGGATCTAGCTGATACATATCAGCAAGAGCCGGGAGACAGTGGAACTGGATTGTGAGATGTACTCAGGGAAACAAATAAATCTGATCAGGAAAGATTATTGATGTGGGCTACTTTTCCAGAGAATAAAAGTCTGACAAGTGTCCTAGGAGATAGTACTAATACATGGCTAAGGTGACTCTTGAAATTTGTAAAAAATTATGGTCTTCCTTAGTTAAAAAGTGTTAGTTTCTCAACCATGACCAACTCTCTGGGATCCCATGGACTATCGCCCACCAGACTTCTCTGTCCATGGAATTCTCCAGGCAAAAATACTGGAGTTGCCATTTCCTTCTCCAGGGTATCTTCCTGATTCAGGGTTTGAACTCGGGTCTCCTGCATCGCAGGCAGATTCTTTTGTAAAGTATAAATGTCAGAAATGCTGTAGCTGGTAGTGGAGTAAGGGTTTAAAAAGGTCCTGGAGATAAACTTTCTAGAATAGATGTACTCCCTTAGGCTGGAATAGGTTCCAGGGGAGGGCCAAGGGAACCTTCCATTTACCAAAGCAGTTAGAAATGCCCAGTGAGAGGGGAAGCAGCATCATTGGGAAGTTCAGTGAAGGGTTTCTTCTGTAGACAGTAGCTGATGATAGAACATTCTGCTCCTGTTAGGGCTTCATGACGGTGCTGGTGATGATAGGATGCTAGAATGAGGTGGTTGCACTTCACTGTTAGAAGCAATGGAGAATGTACTTTATACAGTAAGGAGCACAGTGAGATCACAGGGCTACTGTGAGAGAGGTATGGAGAATGCTAACGAAACAGTTTTCGTGAAATGAGTGAAAGTCGTTCAGTTGTGTCTGACTCTTTGCAACCCCATGGACTATACAGTCCATGGAATTCTCCAGGCCAGGATACTAGAGTGGGTAGCCGTTCCCTTCTCCAGGGGATCTTCCCAACCCAGGGATCGAACCCAGGTCTCCCACATTGCAGGCGGATACTTTACCAACTGAGCCACCAGGGAAGCCCAAATACAATATTCAGTTCAGTTCAGTCACTCAGTCGTGTCCGACTCTACGACCCCATGGACTGCAGCACGCCAGGCCTCCCTGTCCATCACCAACTCCCGGAGTCTACCCAAACTGAAGTCCATTGAGTCGGTGATGCCATCCAACCATCTTGTCCTCTGTCATTTCCTTCTCCTCCTGCCTTCAATCTTTCCCAGCATCAAGATCTTTTCCAATGAGCCAGTTCTTTGCATCAGGTGGCCAAAGTATTACTGTAGACTACATAGGCATCCAAAAAGGGTATGTCTTGGTTTTACAGTGTAGACTAATTGAGGGAAGAGGCTGGATATATGGCGGAAAATACAGTCTGAATTTATTTGTACAGCGTGTTAATGCCCACTAGAGAGCATGAACCTCAGAAGAGAGACTAATCAAAAAGGTAGAAATAATACCTTCCCAGTGGTGCTAGTGCTAAAGAACCTGCCTGCCAATGCAGGAGACGTAAGAGACACAGGTTGGACCCCTGGGTTGATAAGATCCCCTGGATGAGGGCATGGCAACCCACTCCAGTATTCTTGCTTGGAGAATCCCATGGACAGAGGAGCCTGGCAGGCTATAATCCATAGAGTTACAAAGAGTTAGACACGACTGAAGCAATTTAGCATGCATGCAGTGACTAAAACTGAAAGACAGCCAGTTGCTGTCATTGGTCAGCCCAGTACTGGGACAAGGGGAGCATAATAGAGATGCTATGGTGGCAGAGAGGGAGGTTATACACAGGCAGTGTCTGTAAGGCAGTTCAAGTTACTGCCCCTGCTGTATGTTTAACTGGCCAAAATAGATGCCATTACTGAACCTCTGATATGATGCCAACCCTAAAGAAAACTAGCCAACCACTTCGTGGAGAGTTAATTGTACTTGAAATCTCCAAGCTAGAAAGATGAGCAAGTAAAATTCATACACTGATTATACATTTGCCTTTCCTACCCACAAAGACTTGGCCATCCTCTCTATCTGAAAACATACAGAAAAAATTTTTATCTACTGGCACAGCATCCTGCATGTCTATGCCTTGAACAAAGGACTAGCTTTATTAGAGACCAAGATATGGCAGTGGGCACATGACCATGGGATCCCCTGAGCCTATAATATATAAACCTCCCAGAAGTTACTAACCTGCTGAATGGTAGAATGGGTCTGACCACATATGCATCAATTTGGTTTGAGAGTGTATTAATTTGCTTTGTTGAGTTGCTAGGTCATGTCTGACTCTCTGCAACCCCATGAACTACAGCATGTCCTTCACTATCTCCTAGAGTTTGCTCAAACTCACGTCCATTGAGTTGATGGTGCCATCCAACCATCTCACCCTGTCGCTCCCTTCTCCTCCTGCCTCATCTTTCCCAGCATCAGAGTCTTTTCCAATGAGCTGACTGTTTGCATCCAGTGGCCAAAGTATTGGAGCTTCAGCATCAGTCCTTCCAATGAATATTCAGGACTGATTTCCTTGTCTCTGTGGTCATAGGCTTAAATAACAGACATTTATTTTCTTTCAGTTCTAGAGGCTAGAGGTCAAAGGTAAAGGCAGGTTTGGTTCCCCCCGAGGCCGCTTCCTTGGCTTGCAGTTGGCAGCCTCTTGATACGTTTTCACGTAGTTAATCTCTCTGCCCAAGCACACCCTTAGTGTCACTGTTTTTATTTCCTCTTTTAATAAGGACACTGAGTTGGATGGGCCTCATTTTACCTTAATCATCTCTTTAAAGCTCCTCTCTCCAAATATAGTCATATTATATGATACAGGGGTTCATGACTTCAAAATAGGAATTTGGGAAGTCAGTCTTAAAGGTAATCAACCCTGACTGTTCACTGAAAGGACTGGTGCTGAAGCTCCAATACTTTGGCCACCTGATGTGAAGAGCCAGCTCATTGGAAAAGACCCTGATGCTAGGAAAGATTGAGGGCAGGAGGAGAAGGGGGTGACAGAGGATGAGATGGTTGGATGGCATCATCAGCTCAATGAACATGAGTTTGAGCAAACTCCAGGAGATGAAAGACAGGGAAGCCTAGCGTGCTGCAGTCCATGAGGTTGCAGAAAGTGAGACATGACTTAGCAACTGAAAAACAACACAGTTCAGCTTGTAACAGAGAAGGAAGGGTTCCATCCTCCAGAACACAGTATATACCTTGGATGAAGGAACTTTATACATTGGTTTGTCTTCAAGATCTCAAACACTTGCACTAGGAACCAAAAAGTTGGAAGTATCAATAGCCCCAGTTACTATCACTCCCAAGAACCCAATAGGAAAGTTTGAGCTTCCTGTCTTACCAAGGACACAGTAAGAGCCCCATTCAACTTTCAACCCTCCAGTAACTTCATACTCTTCACACCAAGGAAAAATCAGGAAAAACAGGGAATCGCCATCCCAACAGGTATCTTGGCAAGACACCTATCCTGATCATGTGCAAAATGGGACTAAACATGTGTTGTGCTCAAGGGACTCACTGGGGTATGCCTCTGCTTCCATGGCCAGTTTTAATAATAATGAACAAGCACAGCAGCCATTGTCTGAGAAGAGCATGCTAACTAGGGACTCGGATCCTTCAAGGACAAAGATCTCATTCACTTTACCAAGAAAACCACCTAGCAAGCAAGGGGGTTAGCTGAGAATGAGGAAAACGTGGAATGTATGGTGGAGCAGATTGATGAGTATTAGTTAGTTACTACTAAGTGGTCACACTTTATTTTTTTGGGCTCCAAAATCACTGCAGATGGTGACTTCAGCCATGAAATTAAAAGATGCTTACTCCTTGGAAAAAAGTTATGACCAACCTAGATAGCATATTCAAAAGCAGAGACATTACTTTGCCTACAAAGGTCCATCTAATCAGGGCTATGGTTTTTCCAGTGGTCATGTATGGATGTGAGAGTTGGACTGTGAAGAAAGCTGAGCACCAAAGAATTGATGCTTTTGAACTGTGGTGTTGGAGAAGACTCTTGAGAGTCCCTTGGACTGCAAGGAGATCCAACCAGTCCATTCTAAAGGAGATCAGTCCTGGGTGTTCTTTGGAAGGACTGATGTTGCAGCTGAAACTCTAATACTGTGGCCACCTCATGCGAAGAGTTGACTCATTGGAAAAGACTCTGATGCTGGAAAGGATCAGGAGGAGAAGGGGACAACAGAGGATGAGATGGCTGGATGGCATCACTGACTCGATGGACATGAGTCTGAGTGAACTCCGGGAGTTGGTGATGGACAGGAAGGCCTGGTGTGCTACAATTCATGGGGTCGCAAAGAGTCAGACACAACTGAGTGACTGAACTGAACTGAAGAGGTCACATGAGGCAGCAGTGGTTCATCCTATGGCCCTTCTTTTGTAAGTTTCCCAGGAAAGGTCAATAAGAGCCATGAAGGAGTTATTTCCAGAGATGGACAACTAATTGGAAGATACAGGTGGATCTATACCACTTGGTCATGGTCGTGGTTTAGTCACTAAGTCGTGTCCAACTCTTATGACCCCAGGAGCTCTAGCCTGTCAAGCTCCTCTGTCCGTGGGATTTCCCAGGCAAGAATAGCAGAGTGGGTTGCCAGTTGCTTTTCCAGAGGATTTTCCCAACCCAGGGATCGAACCTGGGTCTCCTACACTGCAGGCAGACTCTTTGCTGATTGACCCATCAGGGAAGCCCATACCACTTGGTAGTAGACTATGATCATTACATGATGATTCCCTCAGATACCCCCTTTAGGGCTGACGCACCAACCCCAGCTGTTGGAAAAACAGACTGCTAAGAGCTCACTGATAGACCTTCACTGTGAATTTCTTCAGTAGCCACAGGGAGCACCTTCCCCTCAGTGATAAATTCTTCCAGGGAGGCAGTCGGTAGCCAGTGCCCATGAAGATGCAAAGCTTTGTTTCCTTCCCTTAATTTGGGATAGCTTTGAAGGACTGTCTAGCAGCTAAACCTCCATAGGGTCCACTGAGAGCTCAGGTGCAACCTCATTGTGGCCCAGCCTCTCCCTCAACCCGATCCTGCTTCATCAGTGTCTCCACAAGTGTCCTGAGAGCACTCCACAATGGGTCTTCTCTGTGAAGCCACCACCCTGAATGTTTCCAGGATATCTGATCTAAAACATTCCACCCTCAGCCTTTCACCATATATCTTAGCTTTCTTTCAGAGCAATTAATATTATTGGTAGTAACTATACATTTATTGGAGAAGGCAACGGCACCCCACTCCAGTACTCTTCCTGGAAAATCCCATGGACAGAGGAGCCTGGTAGGCTGCAGTCCATGGGTTCGCTAGGAGTCGGACATGACTGAGTGACTTCGCTTTCACGCATTGGAGAAGGAAATGGCAACCCACTCCAGTGCTCTTGCCTGGAGAATCCCAGGGACGGGGGAGTCTGGTGGGCTGCCGTCTGTGGGGTCGCACAGAGTCGGACATGACTGAAGTGACTTAGCAGCAGCAGCAGCATACATTTATGAGGATTCATTTATTTCTATATCAGCTACTAACATGATTGAGGGCAGGACACGTATGTAACTATTTTGTCCACTCCTGTAACCCCTTATATGTGGTACATAATTGGTACTTATTAAAGAGTTCTTTCTACCACTAATCAAACTGGATAACATGAACTGTTTTTTTAAGTCCTCTGTTAGTAATATATTCACCTTACACTAATAAATTCTTCAGTTTCTAGAAGAACTCCAAGCATGAAGGAATGTATCTGTCTACCTTGTGCAGGATGCTACATTCTTCAGGAGAAAATAGGACCAGCTCCAAGATCATGCCATGAGCTGTAGCCTCTCCTTGTTCCTCAACACTGTTTACTCATCCGTTTAGATTCCCCTAAATCAGCTCCTTTCTTTTTCCCACAAATAGCTAATTCGGCCTTTCTAATCTGCCTAAACACCTCCCCCTTCTCTCAACCTTGCTGTATCATTGCAGGGGACTTGAAGTTCTTGACACTACATCCATTTACAAAACATAAACACTGATGCCTATATCTGTGTCTACCTTTTTAGTGCCAGATCATTAGGAGTATTTTTTGTTTAAGGTTATCAGCACTATTTTTTATTGACTTATGCCAATTTTATTGACTTATGCCTGCTTTATTGACTATGCTAAAGCCTTTGACTGTGTGGATCACAATAAACTGTGGAAAATTGTGAAAGAGATGGGCATACCAGACTACCTGACCTGCCTCTCGAGAAACCTGTAGTCAGGTCAGGAAGCAACAGTTAGAACTGGACATGAAACAACAGACTGGTTCCAAAGAGGAAAAGGAGTACATCAAGGCTGTATATTGTCACCGTGCTGATTTAACTTATATGCAGAGTACATCATGAGAAAAGCTGGGCTGGAGGAAGCACAAGCTGGAATCAAGATTGCCAGAAGAAATATCAATAACCTCAGATATGCCGATGATACCACCCTTATGGCAGAAAGGGAAGAAGAACTAAAGAGCCTCTTGATGAAAGTGAAAGAGGAGAGTGAAAAAGTTGGCTTAAAGCTCAACATTCAGAAAACAAAGATCATGGCATCTGGTCCCATCACTTCATGGCAGATAGATGGAGAAACAGTGGAAACAATGTCAGACTTTATTTTTCTGGGCTCCAGAATCACTGCAGATGGTGATTGCAGCCAGGAAATTAAAAGATGCTTACTGCTTGGAAGGAAAGTTATGACCAACCTAGACAGCATATTAAAAAGCAGAGACATTACTTTGCCAACAAAGGTCTGTCTAGTCAAGGCTATGGTTTTTCCAGTGGTCATGTATGGATGTGAGAGTTGGACTATAAAGAAAGCTGAGTGCTGAAGAATTGATGCTTTTGAACTGTGGTGCTGGAGAAGACTCTTGAGAGTCCCTTGGACTGCAAGGAGATCCAACCAGTCCATCCTTAAAGGAGATCAGTCCTGGGTGTTCTTTGGAAGGACTGATGTTGAAGCTGAAACTCTAATACTTTGGTCACCTGATGCAAAGAGCTAACTCATTGGAAAAGACCTTGATGCTGGGAAAGATTGAGGGCAGGAGGAGAAGGGGACAACAGAGGACGAGATGGTTGGATGGCATCATCGACTCAGTGGACGTGGGTTTGGGTGGACTCTGGGAGTTGGTGATGGACAGGGAGGCCTGGTGTGCTGTGGTTCATGGGGTCGCAAAGAGTTGGACACGACTGAACTACTGAACTGACTGATCAGCCCTAATTTTTTTTAGGATAACATTTATTCTTGCCCCTTCCCTTCATAGATGAGCCTCTTGAAGAGGTGTTACGTTTACTATTTCTGTTTCTTCACCTTCCAGTTTTTTCCCATCAATTTCAGCTTCCTTTGTGGAGCTCATCATTCCACTGAAATTACTCATAACAGGATTGCCAACAGTCTCATTGTTAATATATCCCAACAGAATCTTTTTCAATCTTCGAATTACTAAGCCTTTCCTAAGAATATATGACACTTGTCCTGTCTCCTGAAATGCCCTCTTTCTTGGCTTTCATGACACCAGCTAGATTTGTGTTCTCACCACTGTTCAGAATTACCATCTGGCAACTGTATTGACTCCTTGTCTTCTGGGACTCCTCTAATTATTGGTGTTTTACTGAGTTGTTGGCTCTCTTCTCTCCACATTTTATGATGTTCAAAAGATAACCCCGTTCAGTTCCTTGCAATAAATAACATCCATACCTTCAGTGCCAATCTCTATGTGAGTGTCAAATTCAACATTTCCAAACTCCAGTTTGTTATTTTTCTCACTCACTTCTCCACTTTCTGTCACTACACACACACACACTCCATTCACTCAGCAACACAAATGAGAAATTTAGGAATAATACTTGACTATTCACCACAGAGTTTTGTGAATTTGCATCTAATTATGTTAGTGCCTCACTTAAATCCCCTCAATAATCTATATAATGCCCAAGAAAAACCCCTATTTTGTTTATAAGACTCCTATACCTTTCATGGGAGAAGGAAATGGCAACCCACTCCAGTGTTCTTGCCTGGAGAATCCCAGGGACGGGGGAGCCTGGTGGGCTGCCGTCTATGGGGTCGCACAGAGTCGGACACGACTGAAATGACTTAGCAGTAGCAGTAGCATACCTTTCATGAGCTGAACTCCCTTTCACCAGAAATATTTTAATCATTCCCATCTCTTGTCTAGAAAGGCAAGATAATTCTAGAGAATAGAGCTGCCTAAATTTGAATTCAAGGTGTACCATCTGTATGACGTTTGTAATCTGTGAGAGGAAAAATAATTAATTTGTCCATGTCTCATTTTCCTTTAATGTTAAAAGAAATGAATATAGTATCCATTTATGTATGCATGAGAATTAATTCATATCCAACATGTAAAAATCTACAGTGGGTGCCTGGTAAGTAGGAACCACACAACAAATGTTACCTATATTTATTATTTTTATTACTAACAGCAGTAGTAGTAGTATTCTGGACATTAAGTTTCTTCATGGAAGGTACTGTGGTAGGCATATAATATATCTTAAATGTTCATGTATGGAAAAAAAAAAAAGAGTTCTTTAGAAAACCAACTCATGATACTATGGAATATTTTACTTCTTTAAATGCTGAAATAATTGCAAAATTAGCACATTTCAAAGAATTTCAGTAAGTGTAAACTCTGAAACTATGACAGAAAGAAAATATTCTGTTACATATAAATTGAAAAGGGTCATTATCTTGAGAGACACATATTTCATGTGTAAAAGCTTAAGAAGCAAGTATTTTCTGAAAGAATCAAAAAGAAAATGAAAGTTAAGCCATAAATGTATCATGCCTTTTGGCATAGGAAAAAGTAAGTTTTGCAAAATAAAGCTCAACCAAAGCTTACTTGCAAACTTTCTTATTTAAACCTTCTGGAAGAGACCGAAAACTCAACAACTTGGCTTATCAAAGACTGCAGTCAATATAGCAAGGCTTAAGAAAGATTGGAATGAACAAGCTGCTTCACAGACTCGGAATGTTATTAGAGTCAAAGCCAGCCACACCATATGGTTGCTGAAAAATCCACTCATCAGGAAGAGCCATAAAATTGCACTGTATTTCTTGAGGCATAAAACTCCTACCTATTAAGGTTAAAAAAAAAAAAAACAACACTCACAGAAAACTTGGAAGGAAAGGGAAGCAAGATTAGAAGACTTCCAAAATGTGCTTAGAGTATTCATGCTGTATATAGCTACATGGCAGACAGCAAAATAGGTCGTAGGTGCTGCAGACATAATATCAATGCACAGAAACTCCAGGCTGTTTGTGAATTGTCTGTAGAAGTTACCAATTCAGTACTCACCCATGACTGATAGATGCCCTTCCAATGGCCTTTTCACCCACTTCATGTCCTGATTCAACTACTGCCATGCATTTCCTTTTATTCCACAAACTTTTTGGAATGAAGCAAGTATTATGATCTTTTTAATAAAACAACCAAAACAACATTTAGGTATCAAATATACATATTTCTAAATCAAGATAAATTTGACTCTGAGTAACAGGTAAAAAAATTCTTATATTGCAGATTATCAGGTCCCCCAAATTATATAAAATCTAAAATTATATAAAGAAGTCCTCCAGTTTTTTGGGGGGGTTGGATTTCATTTTCTATTTGTCAGTGCATATTGATCATGTGGGACTGGTCCCCTGAGGATGGGAGGGACCACTGGTTTCTCACTAGGCTGGAGAGAGGGCATTTTGCCTAAATTTACAGCTTCAAAGTCCACCATCTGGTCTCCTAGGGATGTCCTGAAGCTAGTGTCTTCTGAGGTCCTACTTCTCCCTCCAGAGTAGCAAGAATCATGCACTGTAACTGTAAGAATTAAACTATATATTTTGTTTCCTGCAGCCTTATTAAGTCTTATGCAATGGTAGAATTCTTCCCTATTCTTGAATGAAAACCTGGATGAAATCGAAGTCCCTGCAATTTATGCTGTTTATGTAATCACACACACTGTCTTGTTTCAGTTATTAGCATGTCCAGACCAAGATTCTAATTAATTAGCATGTCCAGACCAAGATTCTAATTAAAAACTTGATTAAATATTAACATGTTCTCTAGCCTGTATGAGCTTGAGGCTGGAGCCTGCAAAGGGATTGCAAGACCAACTGATACTTGAAGTCAACTGAACTCCTGGCCTTGAAAGTGAACGTGTTCGTTGCTCAGTGGCATCCACTCTTAGTGGTCCCAGGACTGAAGATTGCCAGGCTCACTGTCCATGGGATTCTCCAGGCAAGGATACTAAAGTGGGTTACCATTCCTTCTACAGGAGATCTTCCTGACCTAGGGATCGAACCTGGGTCTCCTACATTGCACACAGATTCTTTACCGTGTGAGCCCCAGGAGGCTGTCACTCCTGGCCTTGGTCCATAGTTAAACTTGACTTTCTCTTTTGAAGTACTTGCATAGCCTCTTCAGGGACCCTCACCTGTCTGTTCAGTTCAGTTCAGATGATCAATCATGTCTAATATTTTGTGACCCCATGGACTGCAGCACACCAGGCTTCCCTGTCCATCACCAGCTCCCAGAGCTTGCTCAAATACATGTCCACTGAGTCCATGATGCAATCCAACCATCTCATCCTCTGTCATCCCCTTCTCCTCCTACCTTCAATCTTTCCCAGCATCAGAGTCTTTTCAAATGAGTCAGTTCTTCAAATCAGGTGGCCAAAGTATTGGAGTTTCAGCTTTAATATCAGTCCTTCCAATAAATACTCAGGACTGATTTCCTTCAAGATGGACTGGTTTGATTTCCTTGCAGTCCAAGGGACTCTCAAGAGTCTCCTCCAACATGACAGTTCAAAAGCATCAATTCTTCAGTGCTCAACTTTCTTTATAGTCCAACTCTCACATCAATGCATGACTACTGGAAAAACCATAGGTTGGACTAGATGGACCTTTGTTGGTAAAGTAATGTCTCTGCTTTTTGATATGCTGTCTATTTTTATCATAGCTTTTCTTCCAAGGAGTGCCGTTTAATTTCATGGCTGCAGTCACCATCTGCAGTGACTTTGGAGCCCGCCAAAATAAAGGCTGTCACTCTTTCCATTGTTTCCCCATCTATTTCCCATGAAGTAATGGGATTGGATGCCATGATCTTCATTTTCTGAATGTTGAGTTTTAAGCCAACTTTTCACTATTTTCTTTCACTTTGATCAAGAGGCCCTTTAGTTCCTCTTTACTTTCTGCCATAAGGATGGTGTCATATGCATATTTGAGGTTATTGATATTTCTCCTGGCAATCTTGATTCCAGCTTGTGCTTCATCCAACCCAGCATTTCACATGATGTACTCTGTGTATAAATTAAATAAGCAGGGTGACAATATACAGCCTTGACGTACTCCTTTCCCAACTTGGAACCAGTCAGTTGTTCCATGTCCAGTTCGATCTGTTGCTTCTTGACCTGCATACACATTTCTCAGGAGGCCGATCAGGTGGTCTGGTATTCCCATCTCTTGAAGAATTTTCTACAGTTTGTTGTAATCCACACAGTGAAAGGCTTCAGCATAGTCAGTAAAGCAGAAGTAGATGTTTTCTTGGAACTCTCTTGCTTTTTCTATGATCCAGTGGATGTTGGCAATTTGATCTCTGGTTCCTCTGCCTTTTCTAAATCCAGTTTGAACATCTGGAAGTTCACAGTTCATGTACTGTTGAAGCCTGGCTTGGAGAGTTTTGAGCATTACTTTGATAGCATGTGAGATGAGTGCAATTGTGTGGTAATTTGAGCATTCTTTGGCATTGCCTTTCTTTGGGACTGGAGTGAAAACTGACCTTCCCAGTGTTACTGGAGTGTGTAGCCATTCCCTTCTCTAGGGGATCTTCCTGATCCAGGGATCAAACTGGGTCTCCCACATTGAAGGCAGATTCTTTACCATCTGAGCCACCCAAAATATACAATTTCCCGTCAGTTTAATTTGGCTTTTAAATCCTCTATTCTTATATTGGAATAGGTAAGTAAGATGTAAAGAGCAGTCTTATATTTTTCTCACCAACTGATCCCACTATATGAATATTAAAAACGAAAGCAAGAGTTTCACATAACTACACAGATCAGTAACTACTGAGAAATAATACATGCCTCTTATATATAATTTCCCCAAAGTAAAGATATCTATGTATATGTGTATACATTTTAAAATTTTGTTCTCCAAATATCGACTGCATTTGAAAGCTCTGATAATCTGTGCAATGAGTGATACATCTTTAGTGCTATTGAAACATTCCTTGCACATACCATGAACATTCAACAGGAAATTTAAAACTTTTAGGGAGGATAAGTACAACAAAACTAATAATTAAAATTAACAATCTGTGTTCATTCTCACAGATCCTGTGACAGGTGAGAGCTAACATCATTCATCTCTAAGTTTTCTTTCCTCTTCTTTCTCTTGTTTTTGTCAATGATGAGTGTACCTGAGTCTCAGTTGTGTGCAGTTCTCAGTTGAGAAATATAAAGAATGCAGTGAAGAATCTCAAAAGAGGAGCCATTTATTTTTCAGTTAACGAAAGAGAAAGACAAGGACCAATCTGAAATACTTGACTGGGATCCCAGAGTTGATACTTGCACCTTAACAGAAATTTGAAATAGAACCAAGTATTGGAATAGAGAAGTATGTAGAAGATGACAGTGATCTCAATTATTTGCGTCATCAGGTAAAATACTAAGTGAAAAGCCCATTGGAGAAGGAACTCTACTATAGATGAGGTTATTGCTTTGCTGTCTTATACATAAGTTATTGCACGGAAAAGGCAAATATTTAAACTGCCCATTGAATAAGTAACAATAACACTTATCTCCCAAAAATACGGTGAACATTCATTTAGTTCAATTCAAAATTATTTTTTAGGCCTCATTGCTTTAGGTTGTCATAACATTTCTCTCTGTGTGTGTGTGCATGTGTAAATGCAGTGAGAGCTCATTAATGGTACGGAAGTAATTCAATTGATGAATCAAACTGGCAATGTGGGAGGAAGAGTGGGTCATTGTAAATGTTGTACAAGGTATGATATATTACCTGTGAGCAGAAAATAAGTTCTCTACAACAATAGGAATGTGTTTGGGGTGTGCTGAGTGACAGTTTTAAATGTATTGGAGTGAACAGTAACTCATATAATGATGTGTAATTAAGAGAAACACAATACCATTATGTTACCATTTTAAAAATGACAGAGCTGAGAATGTTTTCTTGGGAGAACCATATTCAATTGGACATGTAAGCTGGGGAACTTCAGTACTGTCTTCACATGTTTGAAACTACCATGTGGAACAGGGGATAGATCTTTCTCTAGGTGCCAGAGGAAAATGAGCAAAAGGTAAAGGGAGATCATGTTTGGATCAATTATAAAATGGGTATCTCAGAAGGAAGGAGGTTCTCTGCCATCTGAGGTGTTCTGATGTGAGATGTTAATCTTGTCTGAGTTAGAGTTTCACTTGGCTCATGTTTTTGGACTCAAGACTCCCTGTGCACCTCCTACTAACACATTAGACTGATATGGAACATAGTCTAATAGGTTAAAGAGGCAAATGTATAGGAATCCGCCTTGGCTCCCTACCCTAATTAGGGATGCCATATTATCTTAGCCTTGGGCTAAGAGGAGTTGGTATCCAAGTCACAAAATTCTTTTGCATCTTAGACCTTTCAAAACAGATAACTTCCTCCACTGGCTCTGAATCAGCTCTAAAGAATCCTGTATTTCTTTGTTCAATTAATCCATGTCTTCCTTTTTTTGTTTTCAGTCATGAAACTATTCTTTATGGATTTCATAACTTAAAAATTCCTGTGATACATTGACAGACCAAAAAAGCACTTTCTCTTTTCAACATCTGTACTATGATGATTTATGACCTCTCTTTATTTGGTTTGCTGTCCTACATTTTTTAAGCAGTAGGTAGAAGAATGAGAATCAGTTCTTTGAATTGTACTGTATATAAATATCTGAGCTGAAGTACAATAACAGGTCTGTTGTGCATCACGAAGTAAAACCAGTAAGGTAAATAATGTAGCCGCATAAAAATATCTTATTATTCATATTATAAACACCTCTGATTTTACCTAAACACAGTCAAATACAGAGTAGCCATATTATCTTGGTGTTGTGCGTAGCAACCATGAAGCCTATGAACTTCCAAGGGTATCTGTTTACAGTATTTTCTAATCAGTAAATGGAGGTTAGCATTGGTTCATCATTAAATTCAGAGCATTATTCTATACAGATGGTGCTTTAACATTTTTTCCCATATGGTGTCATATTTATTTCTACAAAGGAAAAGTGATGACAGAATTTTTTTGAAAAAAAAGTTCCAAAAAAATATGTATTAAAACAGCAGTAGATTTCCCATTAAGCAAAGAATTCAGTACCTCATTTTTCAGCCAGCTGAAGGAGCGCCGAGAATGTACTGGCTTTGAGAAAGATATATCTTTCCAGCCAAAACTCTTCAGAGAAGTTCAATATGAATAATTTCCATTCAGGAATTTCATCTTTCATATGCCAGGTGTCAGGACTGTCAAATCTTTGGACTGTTTAGTCTTATCAAACCTAATAAAACAATCATACATAACCACTAGGAAACATTTTGTTGTTCTTTTCTTCACAGCATCACTTTTAAGTTCATCTTGGTTTACTAAAAACCAGTTTCGCATTCTTAGACATCTTGTTCAGATTTCTAAAGAAAATTTTCTTGAAAAGTATGTCAATATAAGGAGTTATTCAAATATACACATAATACAAGAGTGATATTCAGATGTTTATATATTGAATGTAAACTATGAGACATGAAGTTTAAATGGTATTCTTTCTGAGGGAAAAGAAAAATCGATGGTAGAAACCTTTTAGTTTTACCTTACTGACAGTTCATGTGGAGCTGGATGATGTTGGCTGGATATTTCTTTGTACCAAACATTTGAAATTCAGTACAGAAAACGGGTGTGCAGATTGCCTCCTTGCACCGTGATTCAGTCTTGTGACACCAGGGTTTCCCTTGTAGAACTTTGAGTTCAAGGTGTCCTTATTTTACCTACTTCCCGTAACTTGTAGTTCTACAAAAGAAATGGAGTAGAGAGAATTTCTCAAATGAAATATCTTAAGTGTCACCTGCAATTGGTATTGTTAAAATCAGTTCCTTGGATTAATAATATTAAAGTCTGTTTTAATTTCTCCAACAATATATTGGTAAATAAAAGGAAAATATATTTTTAGAGGGGAAAAAGTGGAAATGTTAGTCACTCAGTCGTGTCCGACTCTGCAACCCCATGAATGGTAGCCTGTCGGGCTCCTCTGTCCATGGGATTCTCCAGGCAATAATACTGGCATGGATAACAATTCCATTCTCCAGGGGATCTTTCTGATTCAGAGATCAAACCCAGGTCTCTTGCACCGCAGGCAGATTCTTTACCATCTGAGTTACTAGGGAAGCCCCAGGGAACTGATGCAGTTGCTTAATGTTGCTCAAGAACAGGATGAAGCATGATATAGGCTGCATTTTCATAATCCTTTGCAGGTTAAATTTCTCTGGATATATGAGGGGATAATATAAATTGCTCCTTTGCATACCTATCCTGAAATGGTTGTGAATGATCTTAGCAGTTCCTGGATTCCATTTAAGAAGGATGTAATAACTTTATTGCCTTCCCTGGTGACTCAGTGGAAAAAAAATCCCTCCGCCAATGCAGGAGATGCAGGTTCAATCCCTGGCCTGGGAAGATCCCCTGGAGAAGGAAATGGCCCCGCTCCAGTATTCTTGCCTGGGAAATCCCATGGACAGAGGAGCCTGGAGGAAACAGTCCACGGGGTCACAAAAGAATCGGACACTGAGAGACTAAACAACAATGGTAATTCTGTTGACCAACTGCCAAATGATGGGCCAGGTACTTTTAGACGTATTATCTCCTCTGACAGTTTCAGTTGCCCCTTAGGTCTGTCAACCAGTCCTGCTTCTAGTTAGGAGGAAGTCTAAGCCATGACTTATTTTCACATCACTGGGTTCACTAGATCTTATTTGTCTATAAATTATAGTTCTAAATTCGAGGATTCTGTCTTAGGTTTAAAACCAAGTCCTTGACTATTAATTCAGTTTTATTAGGTGAGTGTGTGCTTTATTCTTTCAATACTGACCTGATACTTGAGTTCATCCAAGAATACATGGTTCTGTTGGCTTTACCCATGTTTCTCCAGAGACTTGAATTCAATCCAATAGTTCTGCCTCTGGGTCTTGATGTTTTATTGCTGACAACGAGAATATCCCGTCATTAATCTGTTGTAGCCTCTATGGTGATATTTGTTACTTTGGAATTATAACTAATCACTAGTGGGATAGAGATACTCAGTATAAACCTGTATATTCTTATAGCAGAGCAATGTGTTTGAACATTACCTATCATATTTGCCATTTTTAAAAAAACAATAGAAAATCATCAGTTGTAGGAATTATCAAGGCAGCGTCAAAGGACAGTTTGTCATCTAGATCCCGAGGACGTAAAATCTTCAAAGCCAGAAAGCCTATTTCATCATTGTATTCTTTGTGGCTAAAATGGGTCCTGCCCCAGATGCCTCTGTCCTGTCTTGAAAAACCAGGCAGGTCTAGTTGCTGTATTCTAATCCATTCCAGTCTGCCTCCAGAGTTTGACTGTAGTATCCGATAACTGTTTTGTTTGTTTGTTTGTTTCTCAAGAGCCTTAGGTGCTTAAATTCTTAAAAGTATTTAACTCAGATTAGCAGTTGCAGAAATTCATGGCAGAGCAAAGCGAAAAGTAAAGAAGTTGAAGTGAAAGGGAGAAGAAAGAAGATGTAACTAAGAATATCATAGGTGACTTTGTGATTGGTCATAGAACTACATTGACAGATAATGTTTAGTTTAAAAAAAGTTTAGTTTAAAAAATGGATATTTTAGGGGGAAAGATATTTTAGGGGGAAAGTTTTAGGGGGAAAGTTTTAGGGGGAAAGTTTTAGGGGGAAAGTTCTGACTTTTTATTCATTTTACTTTTAAAATTACTTTTTATTAGAGTATAGTTGCTTTATAATGTTGTATTAGTTTCTGCTGTACAGCAGAGTGAATCAGTCACACGTTTAACATAGATATGGGCTTCCCAGGTGGCTCAGCAGTAAAAAATGCACCTGCCAATACAGGAGACTTGGGTTTGATCCCTGGGTCAGAAAAATCCTGTGACAAAGGAAATGACAACCCGCCCCAGTATTCTTGCCTAGAAATCTCAGAGGAGCCTGGCAGGCTACACTTCATGGGTCACAAAAGAGTCAGATACATCTTAGCCACTCAACAACAACAGTATGTATGTATGTATGTATGTATGTATGTATGTGTGTGTGTGTGTGTATATATATATATATATATATCCCCTCCTGTTGAACTGTGTTCCCATTTAGGTCACCACAGTGTATTAAGTAAAATTCCCTGTTTTATACAGTAGGTTCCAATTAGTTATCTATTTTACACATAGTATCAATAGTGTGTATGTGTTGGGGGGGTGAGGAGAACTGGGACATATATATGTCATCTTCTTGAAGAATACTTAATATGCTTAAATTAGATTTTTGCACATCAGTTCTCATGGTAGTCGATGTTCCACACCTAACGCTGCATGGTCATATCCATGTTTCGGCACTAAGTCTAGAATTTTCTCCCCAGTAGTCAAGAAAACAAGGAAATGAAGATGACACCATACAGATGATGTGTTCTTGGTTCATGTCAAATCACTATTTAAAATAAAATTTATATTTATTTATTTTTAAAATTTACCAGTTCGACACATATACTGTTGATAGTCGGAAATGTTTAAACAAAAACAAACTTATTCATAATCATTATGAAATAACATATAAAGTAAATATTAACCAAATGTGAAGGTAAATCACTATACTGCTTAACATGTACAGTTGGAACACAGAAATATGAATTATCTAAGAGAACAAATAATTTTAGAAATGCAGGAGAAATCATTTATTGGGCAAGAGAAATATTTCATGTATTTTTAGAGACTGTATTTAGTCTGCTTTGGTTAATCAACCATTAACTGATCATGCATCCAGATGCAAAGGAAAATATTTTGGGAATATGCCAACATTTTATAAATTAATGTATCAGTTCAGTTCAGTCGCTCAGTCGTGTCCGACTCTTTGCGACCCCATGAATCGCAGCATGCCAGGCCTCCCTGTCCATCACCAGCTCCCAGAGTTCACTCAGACTCACGTCCATCGAGTCAGTGATGCCATCCAGCCATCTCATCTTCGGTCGTCCCCTTCTCCTCCTGCCCCCAATCCCTCCCAGCATCAGAGTCTTTTCCAGTGAGTCAACTCAGTCCATAAAAGAATTCTAAGTGATAATTTTTACATGGTGGTATACAAACATTCTTGTAGCTTACAGAACTCAGCAGTATATTATCCTTGTTGAAAAAAAATATACTTGAGTCTCAATAATTATTTACTGGATTATATAAGAATATTTAAAGCCAGTGGTGATACTGACTGTGAAACATATATATATATACACACACAGAGAAAGCATTTTTCAGAAAATGTATGTGCGTATGTGCTCAGTCATGTGCAACCCGCCAGGCTCCTCTGGCCATGGAATTTTCCAGGCAGGAATAGCTAAGCAGGTTGCCATTTCCTGCTCCAGGGCTTCTTCCTGACCCAGGGATCAAACCTGTGTCTCCTGCGTGTGCTGCTTTGGTGGGTGGACTTTTTACCACTGTGCACCTGGAAAGTCCCCAGAAAATGTCCACATGTAATAGACATGGGATTGAAAGAGCATTCCTACAGAAGATAGTTAACAAGAGGTTTATATTAACAAATTTCTTAGCCACCTGTTTTCACAGAATTTCAGTCACATCTATATCCTTATCTACTGTCTAAAATCTCCAGCTTTTCACCAAATAATTTTAGTTGAAGTTTTCACAGAGATTGAAAAAGCTGGCTCTGTGAGACTGTATGTGTGAAACACTTTTAAAATGGATGCCCTTAACACGATTTTTTTCTATGTTTATTTTACTCATATTTTTGCTCTTCTACTATTTTTTTACACATATTTTCCTTCCAACTTTGACCTGTATATCCTGAGGTAACTCTCCCCTACTTCCTGACACTTTCAAGTCAAAACTCTCTCACTCTTTACACCTAGTGGGGATCATGGTTTCTTGTCACGAGAAGGTGTGCTGTGAGATTCAATCTGTTGCCACTCAACGTAAACATCTTTCTAATCCCTGGTGATGGTCAGAGGTCTCGGTGGCGTACAGTACTGTCACCCACACCACGGTGAAGCACAAAGAATGAACCTTCGTATTCAAACGCTTATAAGGACATACACGATGACACAGTTGTCAGTAGTACTTGTGAGAATCAACTTAAAAACAAAAATCTCAGCTAGTGTATCTTCAGGAGATTTTTTCCATGTGTAAAATCTCCACATGTGCAATATTCTCAGCAGGTTGAAAACTACATTAATTGTTCACAAAAAGTAGCAGTTTGATACTTTTCTCAAACTTAGTGTTGAATTATTTTCACTTGTTTGAAATTATTTTCCTACTTTATTTCTATATTTCTCACGCCATCCACTGTCGTACTTAAACCTTCAAAAATATTTCACAAATATTTCTATGTATTATATAAATACATTTGATATACATCTGTATATGTCCATGCGTGTATGCGTGCCTGTATACACACACACACACACACACACGTATCTACATACATACACACATTTTGGTGAATAGAATATTTGTGTGTTTCTCTGTTCTGACTAGACTTTAATTTCAAAGCCTGTGTTTTGAATAAGACTGTGAGTGCCCTATTTGTTAAAATTAATGAAATACTCTTCATTTTTTTGCATGTACATACTCCTAAATGATGATGCTCATTTTGTAACTACCTTCTCTACTATAAATTATCATTCCAGATGGCATTCCATTGTTTCAAAACAGATGCCACTTGCCATCTTTTAGGAAAAGATTGTATTTAATAGGAAGTCTGGGCAGTGTTTTTCTACAAAAAGGGAGAGAGGGTGTAGCTTGAGGAACAATATTAGGCTTTGCAATTGAATTGTTCTTCTACGAATTACTTCCTAAAAACTGATGTAAGCAAATAACTCTTCCAAGTCTCTAAGAACTTCTTTACAGTAGGAAGTAGCTCCACAATTTGCTGAAAATATTTTCATCTCTCCACTCAGGAAGTAAGGATCAAAAGCGATTATTATTTCTTCTTCCTTAAACACATCATAGGTGCCATGTGTCATAGAATACACACCCTAGTTCTGGGTGTGTATGCGTGTTGGGAAACACTAGCATACTCTTACAAAGAAGCATCTTCCTCCCCTCCCCCCTAAAAATGTTCTTAAATAAATTAAATGTAAAGATTAGTGGGAATAGAGACTTTTGTTTACTACAGTTGTCTCAGTGCCTAGTTCAGGGTCTCACACAGATGCTTGATAAATACTAACCAGATGAATGAATGAAAGCTGTTTATAGCTTCAGCTACCAAGCAATAAACTCAGTGAACTAAAGGACTCCAGGCTCTCTCCTCACTCACTATATCAGCCCCATAGGTAAGAAAGATCTCAAGGATATCACAGACTCAGTTTACCCTTTCAGGTGATAAGAATTGTCTATGTGGTGCCTGGGAAACACCAAATATGGAGATAAAGGTATATCTTTATAGATAAAGATATAAAGGCCGTATAGAACATAAGGGGAAAAAAACCCACACCAGACTGAGCCAGGTAGTGAATGAATTATCACTAGTCTGTTGTTAGGTGAAGGGGGTGGTATCAGTGTCTGAATCTCTTTCAGGGTCTATATTCTATCATTCTATGAGCATTTTCCCCACAGTACACACTGTTTGCTTATATTCATGGATGTTCTGGTGCTAACAACCAACAACGCTAGAGGAGATAGCATCAGTCCATAGGGTTGCAAAGAGTTGGACACGGCTAAATGGCTTAGCATGCATGCACGCATGCATAGTAGTTAAATTCTGGTTCATCAATAAGCATTTCTTTTTTCCATTTCATTTGGACTTTTCAACTGGCACCCACAGTGCCCTAAAAGTCGTGGTACTTTCTCTTCTAATCAACACTGTTGGTCTAAATGTCCAATAAACTTTATTTTTAGTGAAAATAAGAATGACATGTTTCAAATTTAATTTTACATACTTGACTTAGATGGTTTCCATAACTTACGTAAGGGCATGCTATATAGGAATTATGAGCACTTCACTCGCATACCATATACTGCAAAAAGAGAAGGGACTGCTTTTCTCAAACCCTTGGTGATAAAGTGGAGCCGTTCATGTCTCCTTCACTTCCACTTCAGCTTCTTTCATTCACTTGAACTCTGCTGAGGGCCTTTGTGGTGAGCAACTATTGCTTCTGCCAGCCCAGCATCCATTCACCTTCTTCTGATATAAATACCCTGACTTTCCTCAGGGAGCCACCCCTCCCCAAGTCTCAGCCCTGTGGTTAGAAGGCACCTGGCATCACTGCTAGATTCCAGACTGGACTTGTAACCCACGTTTGTCAGATCATTACATCACATTGATACAGCAGTTTGTTCAAGGGTAGGTGTGTCACTCAAGCCAAACTCATAAAACTCAAATCTAGAATTTTATTCTCCATGGGGTCACAAGAGTCAGACAGGACTCAGTTTCAGTTTTTATTTTCACTTCGTACATATACATATAGGTAAATAGAAAAATATCTGTGGATATGTATGCATGTGTAGACATGTGTGCATGCATGAATTTGAGTGGGGTTAGCATCAGTGACATCCTATTAGCAAATCAGTTCACTCCATGCCCAGATACGGGTTTCTAAATACCACTCTCTAATAAAGAACAGAGCTCCTGGGAGAAATGGTTTTCTCTAGATGTGAGGCAGGAAAATATGAAATAAGCCTGGATCATTATACAGTAGCAGAAGTAAAGGAATGTAGGGAAAAAAGAAAATGAAGGAGGTCGGCATATGGAAGGGCATAAGAGCCAAACTGAAGGATCTCCAATGGACAAAGTTTGCATAGCTTGAATAACAGAATAAGTTACTGGGGTGTTTGAGATTTAAACCCCCAAAATAAAAATCTGTAAGAATTTAACAATGTAAATAAATTAATTACTGCATAAATAAGTAGGGAAAATTCAATGACTCTCCCTGCAGAAGAGTTTCATTTAACAAATTGAAAAGTACCAAGAGAAATTAGAAACCACCATTAGGACACTACAGTAAAAATTGCCACAGGCAAAATCCAAAGGTGAATGCTAAAGTGAGTGGGACAAAAGTTTAAGCTGAAACAAGATATTTGCACAGTATTCCTTTACAGTACTTAATAATCACAAGACAAAAGTAGTTCCGAATGAAAAGTCTTAGCAGTTATGTCCGTAGCCAAGCGGTTAAGGTTGCCGTTACCAGCATTGATTCATGTAGCCCCTGATACTAGGTACTGAAAAGGGCACATCACTTCTGTGATAGTCTTTTCATTAATCCTAGCCTGAAGCCAATCATGAGAAAACATGAGACAAACCCAAGTTGAAGGGCTTTCTACAAAATAACCAGTACTCTTCAAACATGTCAAGGTCATAAACACAAGAAAAGACTGAAGACTACCCCACATTGGAGGAGACCACATAGGCATGAATCCAGCATAGGAATCCTGGATTATTAGATTGGAACAGAAAAATAGCAGTATTTTTTTTTAAATGATAGTATTTGAATAAGGCCTGTACTTTGGTTAATACTCATGTGTCAAGGTTAATTTCTTGATTTTTGATAAATGTTTTATAGTTATAAGATGTCACTGTAACAGAAAGCTGAGTGAAGGGTAAAGGGGACCACGCTGCTTTTGCAATTATTTTATAAGTATTAAATTTTCCCAGTGTTAAAAACAAATCAAACTTCTTGATCCTTTAACCAGTAGTAGACTATCAGTGCTATTCATCCCATGCTGCCAATTTGAGTTTTTTTATTTAGAACATTTCCTAATTTTCCCCATTTTGTTTTCTGTGATCATAGAAAAAACGTGGAAATACCACAAAGCATCATGTATGTAATTTTTAAAAAATTGACTAAGCTCTTGTATCAAACAGACAGCAGAGTCAGTGACTGTAGCTTAGTTCTCCATCCAGAAGAGCACAGCGCGGGGCTTCCAGGGTATCAGGCAGCTTTGGTCTATAGAGTGATTCAGAGGTCCAGGTTTCATTCATATTTTTTCTTCACCATCCTCTATGGGGTCCTCCCTGTGTGTTACCGTCATATCCAAGTTAGAACTGTTGGGAAGTAGAAAGAAAAGCTCAGGAAGCTCTGCCAGGACTTAAGAAATTATCGTGGAAGTGGCACGTGTCAGTTCACTCATATAAACTGGAACATCTGTCAGGATGTCTAGGAACAAAATCAACTGCAATTCTGTTGCTATGGAAGAAGAGAAGAAAGACTTTGGTGGTTGACTACCAATCTCTAATACAAGAATAAAGAGCATTTTTAGGAGATTCCCAGTTCAGCAATCATTTACAATAATGAGGAACTTCAAATATAGAAAAGAATCTTTAAGCAATATGAATAGTGTCATAAATATTAATGATAATAGCTGACATCTGAATAGTAAGTTATATTTCAAAAATGTTTTTCCTGTGAATTGTCGCATTTAATTCTGTGAAACAAATGTATTAATCCTAATTTATAAAGGAAGAAATTAGAGCAGAGAGAGATTAAATATTAAATAATGGTGCTGTGGGAATACAATTCTAGATTATCTGACCCAGCATGGGAATTTTCTTTATAGACTGTGTTTGGATACCTTCAGTTTAATTGTTAAGAATGGTTTGAAAATTCAGAGGTAAAGTTTCACCTCAGTATTATTAAAATCACATTGTTAGAAAATTGTATACACTGTTTTCAGGGAATTAGGAGTTTAAGAATGAGTCAGACTCTCCTTCTGAACGTGACCTAACCATATTTGTTCAGTTCATAATGACTGAATGTTTTATTTAGACCAAAGAACCACTAATTTCAGGCTCTGGTTAAAAGCCAGACCTCGAAGTCTCCTATTATTCCAAGACTCCATTTCCAAATATTTTATTTCCTTAATTTGTCTCATGCACTGGTTTTGTCCCAGGCAGTTCTCATTCAACTCCAAGTTCAAACAAGAGCCTTCAGTTTCACAGTCTCTCTTCTCTCCCCCAATTTGTCTTGGCTGATCGCCTCCCACTGTGGCCACACAATTTCTCTCATTTGCACAGTTGATGCCGTGAGTCACTGCTGTTGGCAAGGGAGTACTTGAAAGGTTACGTTCCTTCATAGAGAGTGTGGTTAAAGGACAGAACCCAGAGCAGAGGACCCCTCCAGTCCATCACATTCCGTGATCAGTCCCCTCCTTGTGAAGTGATAAATATCACTCCTATACAGCTTAGGATTCTAAATAAGTATTCAGGTCGTTTCCTTTCCTGCCCATGTAAAATTGATGTCAAGATTGCAATGAAACTGCCAAAAATGCCAGTTTGATTTTTCATTAATGGAAGTGTAGGTATCTGAACAGAGGAGCTACTCTATGTCCTTGCTCTGTGATAGACTAAGCCAACCGGAAACTTTAAGTGGAAGTCATAGTCTCTTAGCTTAAGAGCCCTATCTATACCTGTGGACTGTTAGAGAAGTGAAAGGACTCAGACATTCCAGGAGGAATGAGAGAGGCTCTTACTAAGACTGGACAAGCATTGTCTCCAAGTATCTCAAAGGCAGCCTTGAACCATCCTTGAACAAGGCATGACTCTGCATTACCTAATAGAGAAAGCCCGACTTTGGTAATTATTAGAAATCATATCTTAGCTCAACATGGAGAAAAATAGGTGTAAACATCAGAGATGTCTGAAAAGGGAATGTCTGCAGTGAGCTAGTTTCTTACCCCTTGGAAGGCTTCAGGCATGAGAGCAGCAGTTTGAAAGTCTGTGGTTAAGAGAGTAAAGGCTGGCCCACATGGCCTGGCTCTGCAAACTTGGACACACTGTCCTTTAGCATCCTTGCAACATAAGTGGAATAACAATGCCATCCATCTTAAATAGATTTGTGACAGTTTATATGGAAAGTACTGAGATGAACTTTTAATGATACTAAAGTTTCAATAAATATTGTAAATATTTTTTAAGAGCCAGAACTGGAGAAAAATCTGTAAATGGGAAAAATAAAAAACACATGGGAGACTGAAGAGCTACATTGAAAATTATAACCAATTTGTATACTCTCCTTAAAACTCCAGACAGTCTGCCTTCTGTATTGTCTTTATTAAATAACAAACTATTAGAGGGCAGAGAATGTATGAAGACAATATCAGTTTGAAGCAAGTCAGATGCGTTAGTGCTTTACTTTTCCACCAATGTGTCTTGGCTTATTAGTGGGCTGTGAATGCCTTATGGGTATGGTTACAGGGGATAACAAAATTTAAAACAATTTTATAACCATTTAAAATGTATATCAATTACAATTATTGCATGGATCCATTTCAAGCATCAAAACATATTAAAAATTTACATTTATTTAGCAATTTAAAGTTGTTCATTAAAACTTCTGCAAACATTAACTGAGACTTTTTATTACTGATAAATAAAGTACAGAAACTATGATGTTTCTCATCAGGCTTCACATAGATCACCCCGAAATTACTTCTAAATGATGCCAGTGTGCCAATTAAAATTGTTTTCTACGTGTCATGACATTAAAATGTATGAGAAGTACTTAACTGCATTTTTTTTTTAAATACAGTAGTCCTTTGATATATGCAGCAGATTGGTTCCAGGACCCTCCCTACTGATACCAAAATCTAAAAATGTTCAAATCCTTTATATAAAAGGCATAATATTTCCACATAACCTATGCTCATTCTCCTGTATACTTTAAATTATCTCGATTATTTCTAATACCTAAAACAACGTAAGTAGTATGTACATAGTTGTAAATACAATGTAAATGCTATGTCAGTAGTTGAGAGCGTGTAGCAAGTTCAAGTCTTGCCTTTTGGAAATTTCTACAGGTTTTTTTAAAACATATGTTTTCCATTCATGATTGGTTGAATCTGGGGATGTGGAACTTCTAGATACAAAAGGCTGACTGTAATCTTTTTATTTATTTATATCTTTTACTAAATCTCAATATAAAAATTATGATAAAACCAAGTTAATCTGGTCAAAACCAAATTTTGATCAAACTTGGCATAAGATTAGCTAGATTTTATCCTTCCAAGGGACACAGTTTGAAATTTTTATAGAAACCACACTGCAGTGATCTTTTATGGTGTGGGCTATGATCTCCTTTTGGCAGAAAAAATTTCCCTGATGAGTGAAAATTTACATAAAATTCAAGTATGACCAAATAATGGTCAACTCCATGCAAGTATGTATTTATGTGTAACTTAGAATAACTCTTTAAAGTGAATTATTATACCTTACTAAATGTAATATTTATAAATAAAAATAATACATTCCTCTTATTTACTGTTGGTTTTTTCTGCAATGAAGTCTGGCTCCCAAACACATTCAACAGTGCTGCAATCTTGCTGTTGACTGGTACTCATATACATGGGTTGGAAATTTGGTAGTGTCCAAGAAGGCATGATTTGTTTTAGTCTTGAGTTGAATGTATTTTTCAACTGCTTTCTTGCTTTCTAATAAATTCTGCTTTTAAACCACTCTGGACAAATTTAGCTTTAGACTGTATTTTATTTTTATTGTAATTGCTCCTTCTTTCTCCAGCAATAAGGAAGTAGAAATGGAAAGTTTAAGTGGACTTTGTGTACCTAAATGTATTATTATCAAAATAGTTTGGGAGCCAGTAGTACAGTGAAAGAACACTAAAACTTGAGTCAGAATATCTGACTCTTAATTGTTAAATTACTTTAGACAATTTAGCCCCATTGAATCTGCTTTCTTAGTAATAAAGAGAGTAACGGCATGCCCATTAACTCTGTTACAAACGAGAATTGAAGAATTGATCTGCTGTAGAAGCTTAGAGATGTGAGTTATGTCTGTGTCTAAATGTTTTTAATGATCAGTTTAGTCTTAACATTGTTATTCTGGATTCCGAAAGGGACTACCAAACAGAAGCCATGGTAAACAGCCTCCAGTAAAAACAAATGACATGAAACAGGCTCTCCTCCAATAACTTTCTCCCAGAGCATCCACTGACCACTAGCCAGCTGTGATGTAAGCATTCATTTATAAATACATTCAGGCAAAGAGTATAGTGACTAGACAGCCGCAACATAGCTGACAAAGTTTATTTAATCATTTTAACCGTTGTCTTGGATTTCTAAATCTATGATAAATGTAAATAAAAGCTAAGGAAACCAATCGAAGCCAAAACTAATGGGAGGTGGGGAATAAAAAGGCAAACATGGATCAATTGCAAAATAACAAGGTATGCAAACCAATGTCCAGGTACATATCTTCCTTTGTGATTCCAGAGTACTACAGAACTCAACATGAAAGACCAAGAATGGTCAGAAATGTAAAATATTTAGCAGGCATTGATGGATATAAACTTGAATACAAATATACCTTGAATGCAATTGAAAAACTGAGAATAGAAGTCATGGCACACACACGGTTATGATAGATATTGTCAGAATACCTCATGGGCCGACAGGCGCACTGATGTTCATGGCCAGAAGTCAGCACTTCTCCTGGTCACGCTATTCCTAGCTTGGGAAGCAGAGATCAATAAATTCCATGAGAATAGTGAAGATTAGGGTTATTTGATTAGACTCAGAAGCAACATAAATAAGGAAGTCTTCTACAGAAAACCTTGATGTTCTACCCCTTATCTCAACAGTATTGTCGATCCCCACCCCCCCAAAGCAAGCAATAAGGAGGAAAAGCAACATTACATGAGGGGTGGCCTCAACTATGCCAAGGAGTATTTGTTATTCTTTCTTTCCAGAGCTGTTTCCTCTGATGGGCACCAGCAGTGTCATGCAGGTAGATCTGTGAGAAAGTGCATACAGCCCAGGGAAACTTTCCAAGCACTGGTTGGAGGGGATTGATTTTCTGTTTTTAAAGAAAAGTCTGTCTCTCTGAATCTTATGTCCATTAACTTCAGGTTACTTACTCGACTTTCTCTTGAGGTAGTGAATAGTCTGGAGTTATCATATGTATTCCAAGGTTGTGTTCACAACATGCTGGGGAGAGTATAGGACTATCAGTTACAGAAAAATTACTTTGATTTTGTTATATTCATTGTATACATGGTTTTCAAAGAGCAAAAAGCATAACTTTGTGTTCATATAAGTAAATAGAATTTATTAAGACCAAAGGATCCTTAAGAACAGAGGTTACACTTACATGAGCTCATGGTGCTTTGAAACGTAAGCTAAATCAGGCTGGTAGCTGATTAGTTAACTATCTTTACTGTGTTGATAATTGACCATTGTTGCTGAGTTGACAAGAAATCTAAATCTGCAACTCAAAGGGGCTTCCAATATTCTGTTAAAATATTTTTGAAATTTAAATCCCAATGTTAAGAAGATAAATAGGTTTCTTGTTGGGGATACAGTTTGGCAGAGAATCAGTGTCTCTAGAGCTTTGGATGCCTTGTTGAGATTTTAGCTTCTTTTGTCCTTTCCCTGTCAAGCAGGCAAGCAGCTCTATATGTAACCACTTTAGTAAAGATGTAGGGCAGGAAAGAGGAATGAGCCACAGGTCTATGTGAATTTTTTTTCTCTCAATTTTTAAGCTCTTGGGAGAACCTAGATAATTTTATGATGAAGCTAAATCTTCCTTGGTATCATAGGCATGAATTTCTGAACAGACAGGGAGGATTGGTTAGACTGTGAATAAGAAGAGACAGACAGAGGGACCAGGGAAGCCACATCTTGTTCTTTAGCAGTTCTGCTGCAGAACCGGCTGGCAGGCAGGCAGGCAGGCAAGATAGATAGTCAGGTAGGTAGATAAATAGCTAGATAGCTAGATACCTGGCCGTGTTATCCCACTGGGTACACATGATCCCTGGAAGGTAAGTGAAAGGATCCTGTCACGCAAGCATGTACAGGAAGCAGGAAGGAAGCAGCTGAATTCTAAGAGCCTGTGAATCCTCTACAAGGGTCATCCCCAAAGACTGGGGTCAACATCTAGGATGAGTCACCTGTCCCAGGTTACCTAGGATTGCCCCACTTGTAGCAGGAAATCTTCTCAGTCTCAGACAAACCAAGACATTTGTCCTGTTCTCTTACCATTCCTCCCCCAACCTCAAACACAGGTTTTAAGTATATGGAACGAGGGAACAAGTCTAAGATGAGTATTTCAGAAAGGACTGAGATTTTAACCTGACCTAAGGAATGGTCAGATCAGAAATTAAGATTATGAAATCAAAAGGAATTATGGAAAATATTCTATTTTTTATACACCAGAGCTTGTGTCCTAAATGATACCTAAAATAGTTGAATACTAGAAGGAAAGAATGTCAGCAGTTTTCCAATATCACTAGCCTTAAATTCTATACTGAGCTAAAACATTGTGTAGAGTGACCAAAGAAATATGTCATAATTACAAAATTCAGAAACTCTCATAGCATTCCTGAAAAAGGTACTTGAAGAACTACTAGTTGATACAGAAATGAATCAATAGCAAAACTCAAGAATTAGAAAATTGTGTAATAAAAATCACATGAAAGGCTGTAGAGTAAAATTATGTCTAAATAATGTTTGTAAAAATGATAGTACAAGTAAATGCAAAAAAGGTGGAAAGTTTTTGAAAAAAAATTGACACAAGAATGATAATTCAAAGATAACTTTCATCATTTGGGCCTTTACATATTGTACCTTCATATACAAATTGTACCTTCGAAGATGGGGAAGTAAGATTATTTTTTAATTTTTTAAAATTTTTATTGAAGTATGATTTATAATGTATTAATTTCTACTGTAGAACAGATTTATTCAGTTATACACATGTATGTATATTCTTTTACATTATGTTTTATCATAGGGTACTGATTATTGTTTGTGCTGTATACAGTAGCATCTTGCTGTTTATCCATTCCCTGTATCATAGTTTACATTTCCTAAGCCCTGCCTCCTCCTCCGTCACTCCTCTAACGCCCCTCCTTGGCAACCAGAAGCCTCTGTGCCCATGAGTCCGTTTCTGTTTCACAGATACATTCATTTGTGTCATATTTTAGATTCCACAGATAAGTGGTATCATATGGTATTTGTCTTTATCTTTCTGATTTACTTCACTTTAGTGTGATAATCTCTAGTTGCATCCATGTTGCTGCAAAAGGTATTATTCCATCCTTTTGACGGCTGAGTAGTATTCCATTATATTTATGTAACACATCTTCATCCATTCTTCTGTTGATGGACATTTAGGTTGTTTCCATGTCTTGGCAATTATGAACAGTGCTGCTATGAACATAGGGGTGTGAATGTATCTTTTTGGATTAGAGTTTTCTCTGGATATAAGCCCAGGAGTGGGATTTCTGGATCATATGGTAATTCTATATTTGGTTTTCTGAGAAGTCTTCATACTGTTTTCCAAGTGTCTGTGCCAAATTACATTGGGGAAGTAAGGTTAAAAGCATTCTCAGTTGTTTTTTTTTTTTAATTTACCAAAAATGTCAAAAGATTTGTTAAGAGATTTGATTTTATAATTATAAATATATGGTAAAAGAATTGTCCAGAAATCATAAGTATATTATTTTAGATGAAAGAAAAATAAAACCAAAAAAAGAAATAGGAACATAATATAAATGTGCTTAGTTGGCTCAGATGAAGAATCTTCCTGCAGTGTACAAGACCTGGGTTTGACCCCTGGGTTGGGAAGATACCCTGGAAGAAGGCATGGCAACCCATTCCAGAAACCATAAATAGATTATTTTAAATGAAATAAAAATAAAAGGCAAAAAGAAATAGGAAGGTAGTATAAATAGGATACACAAAACAATTACTAAAGTAGGTCTGGTCATATTGCATATGATAATGGAGGTTAATGAGTTAAACTCCTTAAATTATAAAACTCTCCATTTTCTTTGAAAAAAAAAACTTATTATTGAACATATGCTGTTATAAGAGAAATACCTAAGTTCAAAGGTGTCTTTGGGCTGTCCATTACTGCTGAATCTTGAAACCCTATTGTAATATCACTAAAGTGATTATTTTAAAAGACACAGACGCACAAGGATACTGAAAGTAGGAGTAGAGACGATAGCCACAGGGCTTTGAAGCCTGGGAAACGTGAATGAGAGGCCATGGCCTGATCTACACCACAGAGTCTTCAAAAGACTCAAGAACCAATGTCCACAGGTACCACAGTGAGGGCGAGGCTGATAAAAGAGCTGTTGGATGAGAGCTATTTGAAAAGCAGTTGTCTGATCCTATCTCCTTTCCCACTCTTTCCCCTAACTGCCCCTCCTTCACCCTATTCATTGTTTCAAACTCCATGGAAAATTGACAGACAGGATCTCTGGATGGAGAGATACAAGGAAAAGTTGAGGACAAGCGTGATATGACAAAAGAAAACCCATGGGCATCAAGAGTACACATGCCAACTACATAATGAGACTTCCTCCTCAAGTACCTTTGCCTTTTTACGGCCCTTCTACAGCCAGGACTTAACTTCTGGGTAGGGCCTTAGAGGGTTTTTCAGTGGGAAATGTGTACAGCCCCAAAGAAGGGGAATAAAGGCACTGGCACAGAGATGACACATGGCCCAGTCAGATCCCCTTGCTGTCATCTCAAGAGCAGAGGTCCCATAACAAGCACAGGGCTTGTAATCAGCTTTCAGGCCCTTCAGTCCTAAATACAGTAAAGAAACCAGGATTAGCAAGATTTTATGAAAGCCTCTAATGTGAAAGGGAAGGGATTGAAACAAACAGAAAACGAAAACAATTTGGAGGAAAAGAAAATTGTGAAAAGTGAAGGAATAAAGAATATCATAATCAGAGAGAAGTACTGAATCTCAAACTCAAGTATATTAGACTGTTATTCAAAAATGGCAAATCATATCTATCAGATCAGATCAGTCAGTCGCTCAGTCGTGTCCAACTCTTTGCAACCCCATGAATCGCAGCACGCCAGGCCTCCCGGTCCATCACCAACTCCTGGAGTTCACTCAGACTCCCATCCATTGAGTCAGTGATGCCATCCAGCCATCTCATCCTCTGTCGTCCCCTTCTCCTCTTGCCCCCAATCCCTCCCACCTCCCAGCATCAGAGTCTTTTCCAATGAGTCAACTCTTCGCATGAGGTGGCCAAAGTACTGGAGTTTCGCTGTAGCATCATTCCTTCCAAAGAAATCCCAGGGCTGATCTCCTTCAGAATGGACTGGTTGGATCTCCTTGCAGTCCAAGGGACTCTCAAGCGTCTTCTCCAACACCACAGTTCAAAAGCATCAATTCTTCAGTGCTCAGCCTTCTTCACAGTCCAACTCTGACATCCATACATGACCACAGGAAAAACCATAGTCTTGAATAGACGGACCTTTGTTGGCAAGGTAATGTCTCTGATTTTGAATATGCTATCTAGGTTGGTCATAACTTTCCTTCCAAGGAGTAAGCGTCTTTTAATTTCATGGCTGCAGTCACCATCTGTAGTGATTTTGGTGCCCAGAAAAATAAAGTCTGACACTGTTTCCACTGTTTCCCCATCTATTTCCCGTGAAGTGATGGGACCGGATGCCATGATCTTCATTTTCTGAATGTTGAGCTTAAGCCAACTTTTTCACTCTCCACTTTCACTTTCATCAAGAGGCTTTTTAGTACCTCTTCACTTTCTGCCATAAGGGTGGTATCATCTGCATATCTGAGGTTATTGATATTTCTCCCGGCAATCTTGATTCCAGCTTGTGTTTCTTCCAGTCCAGCGTTTCTCATGATGTACTCTGCATATAAGTTAAATAAGCAGGGTGACAATATACAGCCTTGACGAACTCCTTTTCCTATTTGGAACCAGTCTGTTGTTCCATGTCCAGTTCTAACTGTTGCTTCCTGACCTGCATATAAATTTCTCAAGAGGCAGATCAGGTGGTCTGGTATTCCCATCTCTTTCAGAATTTTCCACAGTTTATTGTGATCCACACAGTCAAAGGCTTTGGCATAGTCAATAAAGCAGAAATAGATGTTTTTCTGGAACTCTCTTGCTTTTTCCATGATCCAGTGGATGTTGGCAATTTGATCTCTGGTTCCTCTGCCTGTTCTAAAACCAGCTTGAACATCAGGAAGTTTACGGTTCACATATTGCTGAAGCCTGGCTTGGAGAATTTTGAGCATTACTTTATATCTATAATTACATCTAATTTTAATATCTAATGAAGGTTAAAAACAGTAATTATTAATGCTATAAAAGGTGTGATGTACTTTCCCAAACCTTGTAAGAAAGAAACCTGAAATAGTAAACCAAGATACATGAACATTTATCTGCATTTTTGCCCAGAAAACCCAGTTCTAGAAAATGATCTTGTGTAAATTATTATACATGCACAAATGGTATAAGGACAGTCAATCTGAAAGTATTCAGAGTAGCAGAAAGTGAGAAAAATTCCATATGTACGTGGAAAAGTGGATGGTTTGCATATAAAGTGACTCAAATTGTTTTAGTTATTAGGAATCATGTAACAATAATTGAAGACCGAACATTTTTGTAATATAATTTTAAAACTTATAAGTTGCAATTTCAGCTTTGAAAAAGTTTAGGCATGTGTGCATATGTGTTTAGGTATACATATAATTAATAAATGCTAAGAAATAAAGAGGACTGAAAAGTATATCAAAATTTAGCTGTTTATTTCTGAGTAATGGGGTTATAAATTAAACTTATTTTCTATTTTCATATTTTTGTTTATGTTCTTCAAATCTTGAAATTTGAAAATAAATCTGAATATTTTAAATCTTTAAATAGAAATTTGAAAGCCTCTGCAGTTGAATTGGCAAGTGACAAGTATGGAATGAACAGTTGTCCAAAGCATTTGATTGCTATTATAGACTTAGTGTTCCTACTGGCAGAAGAAGCCCAAAATAACCAGTAAAACTTGTTCACACAACTGTGCTGACAATGATATTAATGCCTAGAACAACACAACAGTTCACTAAGGGAAAACCATGTTGGGTTCAGCTCAGAACCAGAGGAGGGTAAAAGTGAATGGAAAAAGATGAGATTGACAGGGAAACCCAATGCTCAGTTCAAGCTCCCTGCCTGGGTGGGCAGTTCGAGTGGGAAACTAACCTCTCCAGAATTGGGGTTCACTGGCTGCAAGTAGAACAAAGGCTTGCAGAGCTGGCCAGACTGAAACAAGTAGCTGTAACAGCGTTCTGCCCTGTGAGTACCACCCTCAACATAATTGGCCACCTGAACAAAGGAAAGCAGGGCCCGGGGTTCTCCATTCAGGAAGCAAATCTGAAGAGCAGGAACTGGAGCCATGTGCCAACACTTCCCCAGGATCAGAGGCCAAGAAAATAGTGTAATATCTGAAAAACAAATCTGGTCAGTTTCTCATAGGACTTCCTAACTCAACTATTTTTGAATTGGCAGTATATTTCTAAGGGTCTGAGTATTGGTTCTATCCTAAAACCATGAGGTATTGTGAGGTTACTTTTACATGGTAACAGACTTTATTAAGTTATATAACTATCATTTCTGATATTGGAAAGAGAGCTAGTCTACCTGAATTGTTGGAATACCTATTACTTTAATACAAAACAACAATGGTATGTATATACATACATATATACATAATACACACACGTGTGTGTCTGTGTGTGTATATATAGAAGATAAATAGGTTTCTTCTTGGAGATACAGTTTGGCAGAGAATCAGTGTCTCTAGAGCTTTGGATGCCTTGTTGAGATTTTAGCTTCTTTTCTCCTTTCCCTGTCAAGCAGGCAAGCAGCTCTATATGTAATCATTTTAGTAAAGATGTAGGGCAGGAAAGAGGAATGAGCCACAAGTCTTTGTGGACTTTTTTTTCTCAATTTTTAAGCTCTTAGGAGAACCTAGGTAATTTTATGATGAAGCTAAATCTTCCTTGGTATCATAGGCAGGAATTTCTGAACAGAGAGGGAGGATTGGCTAGACTGTGAATAAGAAGAGACAGACAGAGGGACCAGGAAAGCCACATCTTGGTAAAGAGTCTACCTGCAGTGCGCAAGACCTGAGTTCAATCCCTGAGTCAGGAAGATTCCCCTGGAGAAAGGAATGGTTACCCAGTATTCTTGCCTGGAGTATTCCACGGACAGAGCAGCCTAGTGGGCTATAGCCCATGGTGTCACCAAGAGTTGGACGTGACTGAGCGACTTTCACTTTCATAAAAAAATATATGTATACATATATATATGAAAAAAATATATAGGCTTCAGTTCCTTTTTTTCCACTAAGCATTCAACCACTGTTCTTTATATATAAGATATTGATTATGCCTAGCTATTGAGTATTTAAAGACAAGTCCCATGTGTTGTTTTTCAAATCTAGTAGGGGAGGGGATAAAATTAATATATACATGCTTTACTTATGTAATTATATATAAAGGGCTCTTATTAGTCAGTATAGCTAGGAAATTTGCATTAATTAAAAAAAACCTTGTTATATCAATGACTTCATGTAATAAAACTTTATTTATCAATCATAAAAATCTAAAGAAGATAAGTTTTTTAGAGCAAAACTCCACCAAATGGTGACTTAAGAATATAGACCAAAACATAGCCTCCAAATTTGCAGTCAAAAAGAGATGGAAGTGGCACGCTGGCTTTTAAATATTTCATATCAGAAGTGATGTTTGTACCAAATATGAGAATGTGTTTGTGTGTTGAGAATACTTAAGATCGACTCTCAACAAATTTCATTTATGCAGGACAGTATTATTAACTATAGTTATCATATTTATGAATTCATGTCATAACTGAATATTTGTACCTTCTCACTAGCTCTCCTGACTTTCCCCTGGCCTCTGGCAACCACCTTTCCACTCTCTGGTTCTATGAGTTCAATTTTTTAAAGTTCCACGTATAAATGAGATTATGCAGTATTTATATTTCTGTTTGACTTTATTTCACTTAGCATAAGGTCCATGTTGTCACAGGTGGCAGGATGTCCTTCTGTTTTATGGCTGAATAATATCCCATTATGTGTGTGTGTGTGTGTATGAATGAATATTTACACATATATGTACACCCACCACATGTCTTTATCCATAGCCATCTCTTGGGCTCATAAGTTGTTGCCATATCTTGGCTATTGTGAATTATGCTTCAGTGAACATGAAAGGGTAGATTCCTGCTGGAGATAACTAATTTTATTTCTTTTAGATAATGCTCAGAAGTGAGATTGCTGGTAGTTCAATAGTATTTCTATTTTTAATCTTTTTAGAAATCTTTATACTGTTTTCCATAATGGCTGCACCAGTTTACATTCCCACCAACAGTGTAAAAATGTTCCCTTTCCTCTACATCCTCCCCAATACTCATTATCTCAAATCTTTTTGATAACAGGTATCCTAACAGGTGAAGTGATAGCTCATGGTGGCTTTGGTTTGCCTTTCCCTCAGAATTAATGGCAACCCAGTCCAATATTCTTGCCTGGAGAATCCCAGGGACAGAGGAGCCTGGTAGGCTGCCATCTGTGGGGTCGCACAGAGTCGATCATGACTGAAGCGACGCAGCAGCAGCAGCAGCAGCAGCAGCAGCAGAATTAGTAATGTTGAGTACCTTTGTATATACCTTTTGGACATTTGTATGTCTTCTTTGGAAAAATGTCTATTCAGGTCCTTTTTCCACTTTTAAATCATGTTAATTTTTTATATTAGCTGTATATGTTTTTTACATTAACCCCTTATTAGATACATGAAATGAAGATATTTTCTCCCATTCTATAAGCTGTCTTTTCATTTTGTTTACTGTTTCCTTTGCTCTACAGAAGCTTCTTAGCTTGATGTAGTCCCACTTGTTCATTTTTGCATCTGTTGCCCATGCTTTTGGTGTGCTACCCAAAAAAATCATTAAAAAGACCAATGTCAAAATCTTTTCCTTGCATTTTTTGGTAAGAGTTTTATAGTTTCAGTTCTTATATGTAAGTTTTTCATACATTTCAGTTTCATTTTTTGTTTATGGTATAAGACAAGAGTCCAGTTTTATTCTTTTGCACGTGGATATTGGGTTTCCCAAACGCAACTGATTGGAGAGACTGTCCTTTCCTCACTGTGTATTCTTGGCACACTTGTTAAAGATTAGTTAACTGTATATGCATGGGTTTATTTCTGGGTTCTCTGTTCTCTTCTATTGGTCTAGTGTCTGTTTTAATGCCAGTACCTCAGGGCTGTTTTAGGCTCTGCAGTTGGTTGGAGTTCAGTGGGCCTGCTTCCAGGGGCAAAGACAAGTGTTTCTCCCATCAAGTCTCTGGGCAGGCAGGACTTCTGTGACACCATAAGTGAGAGAGGCTGAGGTTCAGTGATAGAGCCATTTCTGGATCTGCTATCAGATTGAGGGTGGCGGCCTGCCTCAGGAGGGATGAGTATGGGGAACAGATGGGCAGAATTGCCTCCAGGTTTTAGCTAAGAGGGGCTGGAGTCAGGTCACAGGACCATACCCAGGACCAATGTCAGCAGGCCTGTTATCCAAGGCACCTATCGGCATGACTCCTGACCAATGTCAGCAGGCCTGTTATCCAAGGCACCTATCGGCATGACTCCTGCTGGGTCCCCTGGTGGGTGGTCCTGGCAGCAGAGCCAAGGCCAGTTGGGGTTGCAGTTAAGCCAGTTCTACAGGAGACGGAGCTATTTTTGGGTCTATATCTAGGACCATGGGCATCCCAGTTGACTCAGTGATGAAGAATCCACCTGCAAATGCAGGAGACACAGGAGAAGTAGGTTCTGTCCCTGGGTAGGGAAGATCCTCTGGAAGAGGACATGGCAGCTCACTCCAGTATTCTTGCCTGGAAAATTTCATGGACAGAGGAGCATGGCAAGTTACAGTCCATGGAGTCACAAACAGCTGGACATGACTGAGTAACTGAGCACGCATGCATCCAGGACCATGATTGGTGAGTCAGCCACCTGTGCGTGGGCCTGCCTTCTCAAAATACCCCTCCTTAGTCTTGGACTCCACTGGAGTTTCAGTCTCCTGCGTGGGTCCCAAAGTTCCCACAAAGATACTTCTATCTGTGGATGGCTGCCAGATTATAGTTGCTGAGGGCACAAAGGAGCCGGAGACCTCCTATTTTGCCAGCCTGCTGAAGTCATCTCTAATTTCTTATTTTTGTATTTAACCTAATAGCCTTGAGTGGGGGGAATGTTGATTATTTAAGATTTTGTATTTATTAATGTAAATGAAGGGAGCTTTGCTTAGCACAATGCCAGCACATAACAAGCTCTTCATGACTATTTTGACCCATTAACTGAGAAACAATAGTAAGAAAATTATTCTGTAGCAAGCACAAAATTATAGCCATGTATGATATGGTTAACTGTTTAAGAAATTCTCTTTAAAAATAGTAAAAAAGAACTGGAAGAGATAAGTCATCTGGTAGAGATTCTAGAAATATAAGATCAGCCCTCAGGCCCAAATCAACCAAAGTTCTAATCCAAATTCAGAAAACAAAGCTATTTAAAAATTCAGAACCATAGCAGACATAACAATTTAAGTGATCTTTTTCACAGATCTTTCTATCCAAAACTTTGTAGGAATTTCTTAACAAACTTTGTTTCAATCTTAATTATGTCTTTTCCTACTTTTTTTCTTCCCTTTTGTTGTTAGCTGGCTCCATTTTTGTTTAATTATGCTACTCTTATATGATGATTTCCACATTAGATGAGGCAGAGCTACTACAGTCTGTGATTATTGTTAAGGTGGGCTGTGGCTCAGTGTTTCCATTCCTTTTTACCCTTCCCTGACCATTACAGAGAGAATGGTATCAACTTTAAAATACAAAACACCTGGGTTTAAACAAACATCTCTGCTGCAAAATTACTGTTACTGAAGCTAGCTACAAAGACATGTACTAAGTTTAGAAGATAAAAATCCAAATAAATACATTAGAGATAGATCACACAGAACAATGTGCCTTGAAACTTGGACTTCTCTGATTCTAATGACTTCTCTTACTCTAACAAAGAAAAATTCTGAAGAGAAGTAACTTTCATAGACAAGAACTGCTGAACAAAATCCTAAATCATTGCTCCTAAGTATTTATGTTTTGGAAAAGGGGATGGCAGCATACTCCAGTATTCTTGCCTGGGACATCCCATGAACAGAGGAGCCTGGTGTGCTACAGTTCATGGGGTCGCAAAGAGTCAGACACGACTAAGCCACTAACACTTTCAAATATTTATGTTGACAGCAGCCAGAAAACAGTTCTCAATTGGCTGTAGCTGCCAAAACAAAAACCCATAGAGGTTATAAAAATCCAGGAAATTCAGTTCAACTGTTTAAAGCATATTTGGAGATACCTACTAAGTGCTGGGCACCACTGGCCTCTGGAAATTAAAAAATGTGTATGGTATTTTCATGCTGATACTGGAGTAAGCACACCTATTCAAACCCTGATAGCAAGTCTGGATACATTACTGTTATCTAAAGAATATTCCCAAAGGCATTCATTTACCTTATGACTCAGTCAACATTTGTACTTAAATAATAATTAATAGTCATTTATTAGGCTCCCACAGCATTCTAGACTCTAAAATCCACCTAAATATGTAAAACTCTCACTCTCAAGGTGGTACTGGGAATAATGGTCCTACTTTTCTAATATCTCTCATCCCTAATTCTTTATCTGAAAAAAAAAAAAAAGCACTATGTACATTGAAATGCTTTATTTCATTATATTAAATGAAAGTTTACACATGGAGACTGCTGAGTGCTCCATACATATGCTACACTATTTGTCCATAAGTCTAGGGATTTCCTTTTCTTGGCATGAATTATAGGAGAAGTGCCTCACACCCGGACTGAGTGAGTTATTCTAGCTTATGGTGGTGTTGGAGAGAAAAGCACATAAACCAGAGGATGTCATTAGACCAGTGACAATGGAGGAGAAAATATCCAGCGTTGACAGCCGCGCTCACTTGCAAGCTGATGGGTGTCAGCATGCCGAGCAGTACAGACAGAATGGCTTAGGAAGGGGTTTGCTGCATCTGGCGAGAAAGGAAGTGTAACAGCAAAAGAGAACAAAATATTGTATGTCTGTGTTTGCTCCACCTAGGAAAAGCAGACACAATGAATCCACAGTATGTATAGAGAAGGAACTAACCACATGTATTAATACGGTCTTTGTGCCTCGGCTATAAAACAGGTTCTGGGCTTGTAGTTAAAGTGGCTGCACAGATGGGGCCTTTTCCCCTTTCTTTGCAATATTCCATATTCTAATTATGACTTGCACTGCTTCTGGCACGAAAGCAAGGCCACTGATGTGGCCCCCAGAGTAGGCATGATAAAAAGCCAGGCCCATGAACTTGTGTGACTGCTCTTTTCCACTTCCCTTCTCCTCCCTTGGCTAATTCAGTCTGGTTTTTTTGTTTTTTTGATTTTTTTTTTTTTTTTTTTGGACAGCATTTGGAATTCTTCAAGCTGTCTCTGGTTGCTTTTCACTCACTGGGAAAAAAAAAAAAAAGAAAAAAAAGGATCAGATCTTCAGAAGTAACTCTATAGTTACTGGCAGGAGAAGAAGCCCAGACTACTTAACAGTGTGGTTGGTATAAAACCCCACAAGCATGTGAAGTGCTAATAATTGATTACAGTAAAGAGGACTGTGTAAGAGCTAGTGGAATTGTCCAGTGTTCTATGTAAAATCCAAGTGCAAATCTCCATCAAGGGTGACAGGTTTCCCCACTGCATATGAGACTTTATTTTGGCCCTAAAGGTTTAGGTTTTCCATTTTAGACCGTAAAAGAATAACATCATAAAATTAATGAAGATCACTAAATGAGATAGATGGTCTAAATCGTCTTATATTTTTGTGATGGCTAGTAGAGTCTCGTAAGTTTTCTCTTCTGTACAAATTGATTTGAACTATCGAACATTAGGCGATTCATTGAACTGTATCTTAATATTCCATCAGATTCTTATGAAGAACAGTTTTTGGTAACCATGAGTCTCAAGCTGTATAGCTGTAAATATAGGAAAGTATCTTACACAATCGGTACTTAGGTTTTAGCTCTTTGAATATAGTAATAACATAATTCTTAGGTAAAGGGCCTTTCGTTTTAATGTTATTTAAAATACTTGATGCTTTTTCCCCTCTTTTTCTTGCTTGCAGTCATTTTCCCCTGATATATCAATACTCTGTCATTTGATAATCATAAGCATTGTTGTATTCATTCACTCACTCACTTTTTTTTTCAATAAATATGCACTAGTGCCTGGAAGTAGAGTAGTTAACACAGCAGAATGAAACCCATACTCTCCTAGAAGGAGATAGGTAAAAGATAAAATAAATATATAGTAAGCTAGATATTGACAGAAATTATAGAAAAAATATATAAGAGGAATAGGGAATGGAATTTTAAATATGGTGGCCAGGGAATGCTTCTCTGAGAATGCTGTTTATACTTCAATAGAAACAGACAAAAATCCATTCATGTGTATTTATGATAGAATATGGTTTTGCTGAGAAAATGAATGCAAAAGCTTTGAAGGCAGGTTATTCATGGAGTGTGAGAAGAGGAGCATAATGGAGCAACCAGTATAACCAGAATGGAGCAACCAGTGAAGCTGACCATGGAGACATCACCAGGACCAGATTGTATAGACCAATGTAAGGACTTTAGTTTTTACTGAGTGAGATGAGAACCCTTTGGAGGGTTTATGTAGAACAGTGACATGTTTGAATTTATGATTTGAAAGTCAGTTTATTGGTAATAAACTGTTGGAGTGAAAAAGGCAGAAATGAGACTATTCGCTGCAATTATTCATTCAAAAAATGATGCTTTGGACTAAGCTGATACAGATGAAGTGAATACAGATGGTTGGATTATAGATGTATTTTAAAGGTAGATTGAGTGGTACTTGGTGACGGATTGAAAGCAAATTATAAGGAGAAAAATTTAGAGATTTGGGTGTTGGCAAATGAAATGTGGATTTGTCATTTACTGATATGGAGAAGACTCTGTGAAGGACAGATTTGGAGGGAATGGTAAGAGCGTGATTTTGGAGTTGCTGAACTTGAAATACCTATTAGATATCTAAATAGAGAGATGTTGAGTTTAGAGAAGAGGTCCAGGATGCAGTTATCCATCTGGGAGTTGTCCATGGAGAAATGATTTTTGAAATCATCTAAAAAAAAGATGTGATACCCGAAATAGTGTAGGGAGAGAAGGCTTTGGGGTCTTAGGCCTGAATCACTCCAGTGATTCCTGTCAGGGGGATATAGAGAAACCCTCAAAGGAGTATTAGCTGAAGCAACCAATGAGGAAAAGAGAAAACCTGAAGACTGTAGTATCCTGTAGTCCACATGAGGAAACTTTTGAGGAGGATGGGGAGTGGTCAACTGTATCAAATTCTGATGACGGGTCAAATGAGATGATGAACAAGAACTGGTTTGGATTTAGTAACATGAAATTCATTGGTGATTAGACAAGAAAAATTTCATTAGTGTGGTGAGTTCCAAAGCTTGACTGGAGAGCCTGTAAGAAAGAAAGATAGGAAAAGAGAGAAGAATTGAGGACTGTTAATTTAGACAACATTTTGAAACTTTTTTTTTTTTTTTTAGATAAAAGGAAATGGAAAATTAAGTGCTAGCTGAATGGGATGATAGAGTCAATAAAATCCTTTTCTTTTTTCAGACAGGAGTAATAGTGCACGTTTGTTATACATGATCTAGTAGGAAGTAGAGGAAAATAAAACAAGAGGGACAACAATGTCTAGGAGAGTAAGCAAACAGTCTCCTGCCCGGTGGAAGAACTGTCTTTAGATAGGAACGAGTTTAAATCATCCACAGTCCAGAGAACAGATACAGGTCGGTGGTTAGTTGTTATGGTAGGACCTTGTGGAAGCGCTCTTCTGTTTCTATTTTATCTGAAAACAAGGTCATCAGCTAAGAGTTAGCATTTAAGTAGAAGTATCATGAGTTTGAGGAGAGAAGCAAGAGTAGGAATTATTTTTCAGGGAGAGTAAAAGAATGAATGGACTAGGGAAATATAATATGATTGCCAGGCAACATTAAGAGCCCACTTGAGATTAGAGGTCATAAATTTAAAGGAAGACAATCGTTATGGTTGTGTTTTTCTGCAGTCATATTCAGCTGTATGGGAACAGATGTGGAGTAGGCAGAGAGATGGATTTAACCATGGATTAACCATGGGTGAAATTCTGCAAGACAAATGTAATCAAGGAGAGAGAGATGGACGGCAGGAGAGAGGCAGGAAAAGAGAGAAGAAAGGGAGAGAGGGAGAAATTAGAATGATGGGTCATGGGATATAAGGTAGGTAAATAAGAAAGACAGTTCATAAAATCATAAGGGTGACAATTAAAAAGTGGTATAATCAATCGATTTTGGTCCCCATGATGTATAAATAAGCATGAACTGGAAAGGCAAAAAATAATAGTCATGGAGAGAGATTCCTGAAAATGCAATTTTGGGAAGTTAAGTTGCTGTTCAGTTGCTCAGTCATGTTCGACTCTGCGACCCCATAGACTGCGGCACACCAGGCTTCCTTGTTTTTCAGTATCTCCCAGAGTTTACACAAACTCGTTTCCATTGACTCAATGATGCCATCCAACCATCTCATCCTCTAAGTCCCCTTTTCCTCCTGCCCTGTATCTTCCCCAGCATCAGGGTCTTTTGCAATGAGTCAGCTCTTTGCATCAGGTGGCCGAAGTATTGGAGCTTCAGCATCAGTCCTTCCAATGAATATTCAGGGTTGATTTCCTTTAGGATTCATTGATTTGATCTCTTTGCTGTCCAAGAGACTCTCTAGAGCCTTCTCCAGCACCACAGCTTGAAAACATCTATTGTTTCAGTGCTCAGCCTTCTTTATGATCTGACTCTCACATCCCTACATGACTACTGGAAAAACCATAAGGAAGTTAAGAGTTGTTAGTAAAAAGAAAAGAAACTATATGGTCTAACCTTAGTACTGTCTGTCTTACATAGATGGAAGGTGATCATTTTAGAGAGAGGAGGGCAGGGCACCAAGAAGTTAGACTGAAGGAGCATCTGCATAGATTTTGAAATCAGCAAGAATTAAGACAGGAGTAGTTTAGGAGAGAGTGACCTTTATCTAAGAATTAAATTCCAAAAGAAAAAAAGGGAAGTGACCTAACAGCCAGCAAATGAGTGCAACAGGGAAAGGTAACATGAGCTCTCACAGCATGAGGTTTAAAGTGGGAAGAATTGATGAAGGAGAAAGAATTGCTGAGAAATACTGACAAGGGACAAGTGCATGACCCATGCACAGGCCCAGGGGTAGGAGAGTGTGGAAAAGAGCCACCTGTTAAGGGGACTCCTGAGGAAGCAGTGTCCTCAAGGAAGAACCAACTGCAGTTACAGGGGTGGTTCTCAGCCTTGGCTGCTCATCTCATAAATAGATTAGGTAGATAATAGATAGGATGAAGGGCTACCCCAGTGGCTCAGTGGTATAGAATCTGCCTGTGATGCAGAAGACACAGGAGACCTAGGTTCAATCCCTGGGTAGGGAAAATCCCCTGGAGAAGGGCATGGCAATCCACTCCAGTATTCTTGCCTGGAGAATCCCATGGACAGAGGAGCTTGGTGGGCTATAGTCCACAGATTCGAAAAGAACTGGACATGACTGAAGCGACTGAGCACGCATGCTCAGGTTGAAAGTGAAAGTGTTAGTTGCTCAGTGATGTCCGACTCTTTGTGACCCCATGGACTGTAGCCCACCAGGCTCCTCTGTCCATGGGATTCTCCAGGCAAGAATACTGGAGTGGCTTCCCATTCCCTTCTCTGGGGAGTCCCAACCTAGGGACTGAACCTGGCATTCCTAAATTGCAGACACATTCTTTACCATCTGAGCCACCAGATAAGCCCTAGATAGGATAGATAGATATGAGTTTGTGGGGAAAGCTTTACAAGTGAAACTGAAAATTATTTATTTGAAATAAGTCTAAATAGAACAGTCTATCTATCTAGACTGTCAGTCTATTCTATATAGTCTGTTATCTAGACTTATTTCAAATAAATAAATTTCAGTTTCACTTGTAAGGCTTTCCCCCAAAATTTTCATGGAAAATCTGCCACAGGATTAAAACAAGTAGTTTTTCAATCAATTAAATTCCATGAAAGACATTACTTACATTCTCTATTATGTAGTGAAAAAAGTATCCAGGGTCATGCACATAATCAGTTTTCATTATCCCAGAAGATCTAATCAAACATAATTAGGCAGGAAGTAATCTCACTTAAACATTCTTTTGGTATGAAGAGTTCTCCAACAATAATAAAGACTAATCCTTCTTCACGTGTAACATTGAAGATATGGAATTACGTGTGTCACAATCCAAGATGGCTGTGCTACAGCCACAGGAAGCCCGTGGTGCTCTATTGAGCTGGTTGTCCACAGTGCCTCTGTTACAGGCACTATACCCAAGGAGATCTAGATATACAGCAGCAATCTACCCTGTTTGTGAGAAAAGCTGTGTTTCTATGATTCCTATAAGGTGGTTGTTCAGTTGCAAAGTCATGTCTGACTCTTTGTGACCCCGTGGACTGCAACATGTAAGGTGTCTGTGTCCTTCACCATCTTGCGGAGTTAGGTCAAACTCATGTCCATTGAGTCGGTGATGCCATCCGACCATCTCATCCTCTGTCATCCCCTTCTCCTTTTGCCCTCAGTCTTTCCCAGCCTCAGGGTCTTTCCCAGAGAGTCAACTCTTGTCATCAGTAGGCTAAAGTATCGGAGCTTCAGCTTTGGCATCAGCGCTTCCAGTGAATATTCATGGTTGATTTCCTTTAGAATCAACTGGTTTGATCTCCTTGTATTATGATTTATAGTTCACTGTGAATTAATGTATAATTAGTGCTAGAGAAAAAGTTAAAGTGCTTAATTATAAGAGACAAAAGAGCCAATTCAAACCTTTTTAAGGCTTAATGTTTTATTATTTGAAAATGTATTCATTTATTTCTTCAAACAACAGTTTCTGAGTATCTAATATGTATGAGGCACTCTACAGGCTAATGGGCACATGGCAGTGAAAGAAACTCAAACTTCCCATAATTTACATTCTTCTTCACTCTGGTGAAGAGTCTTTTTATTCACCACCCAAAAAGCAAGATGTATGAGTGTTTCCAGATAAATAGAGGCGGCAGGGATTAACTTTAAATTGGATATTTCCTCCTAAAATTATTTCCTGATATCCCTTGTGAAAATTTAAGATATATAGGAGTCTTACAAAACTTGGAATGAAAAGTCGCAAACTCAGGGAAAGCTAGTTTCTTAGTAAATCTCTTGTGATGTTCGTAATTTCAAAAATCAGAAACAAATGTTTCTGTCACCCCTAACAAGTGAACAGAGGCAGTTAAAATCAACTCATATATCTTAGATTTTTTTGTTAAAGATGAATACTAAGAACATAGATGAGACTTTAAAAGAACAGGAGAGATCTGAGGGTTTAAAAATAAAAAATGTAGCCATAATTCCTCTGAGAGGAAGAGCTAAGACAAAATAGAGTGGTGTTGCAGAAAGAAATGAAAATCCCCAAGGCAACCCAGCAAAGGAAGAAGAGGTTCTCTTAAAGTATAAATGGGCTTTTGTTGAATTTTAACAAGCCCTCAAAGGACAGATGCCCGGAGATGTCTGAAGTTCTTCATTTAATGTGAAAATACTTTACACTTTCCTTTAAACAAAGAAATCACCCCACTGGCTAGGAGCCAGAGCTTGCACATTTTTTGAGGCACCACAGGAAAAGAAAAAAGAAAGAAGCCAAGCATTTCCACATTCCCCCTAGGGAAAGAATATGCCCGGGTCCCAGATTCTCATCAGTGGCAGCTCTGGATCCCTGATTAATGAGTCCTTCCATGCTCCTGGCTTTGCCGCCCCCACCGCTGCGCTCCAGTTTCAATTTTCACCCCCTCTCTGGACGTGGCTCCTCAGTGAAGAAAGCCCAGAAATGATGTGGAGGGAATAAAAGGGAAATGCAGATATTAGTGCTACCTGACCAGCAGGAAATTTGAACTGTATCCGTTGAGATGGCCCAAAGAGCTGTTGAAATGTAAGATAAAGTTTAGAACAGGATTACTATGCCATGGATTATTTGTGGGGGAGCCAACAGAGTTTAAACTAGAACTTTATGAGTCACTGTGGCATACTATCACTGTTTCACTCCCTCCTTCTCTGTATGGGGGCTTCTTTAAGTCACAGCTGCAGTGGAGGCTTTTTATTTAACCTCCTGAAAAGGACTCTGTGTCATTTGGGTGGCTGAGCTGGGTTAACTTATCTGTGGGTTGTGATTTACTTGAGTATGTGACCGTGATAATCGTAGATACAGATAACCATAGCAATGACACCTACCTATCATACTATCTGGGTTCTATAAATATAAGATAAATACATCTCCACAGCATGGAAATATGGCACAGAAATGGAAGATATGAGATGCTCACGATTCACTCATGGTCCCCCAGCCAGGGGGCTTCCCAGATGGGCAGTGATAAAGAGTCCGCCTGTCAATTCAGGAGACCTGGGTTCAATCCCTGGTTTGGGAAGATCCCCTGGAGAAGGGAATGGCAATGCACTCCAGTATTCTTGCCTGAAAAACTCCATGGATACATGAGCCTGACGGGCTACAGTCTATGGGGTCACAGAGAGTAGACATGACTGAGCAACTCACCGTTTCACTTTTGGCCTGTTTCTGAGCTGTATGACCTTGGACAAGTAGCAGCCTTGTTAAGACTCAATTTTCTCATCTATTAATCAGGGTGATAATAGTAGGTTTAAAGATTAAATGAGATGATGCATAATAGATAAAACATAATCTGTATACTAACATTATAATAAATGACGGCAGTTAATTAGATGTCAATAACATGCCCCCAAATAGTGGTTGCACCCCAATGGAATCTAAAATTTCCACTTGTTTTACTCCCAGAATATATATTAAAAGGTTGTTTTATACAGCTCAGGGATCGGAAGATGGCAGGGATATTTTTAGTTACAAGAAAGAATTGTGAAAAATAATTTGTGTGTGTTAATCACTCAGTGTCTGACTCTTTGTGACCCCCATGGAGTGTAGCCCGCCAGGCTTCTCTGTCCATAGGATTCTCTAGGCAAGAATACTGGAGTGGGTAGCCATTCCCTACTCCAGGGGATCTTCCTGACCCAGGGATGGATCCCGGGTCTTGTGCATTGCAGGCAGATTCTTTACTGTCTGAGCCACCAGGGAAGCCCAAAAATCAATTTGAGCATATCTAAATCCTGGAGGAGAAGGAGACAGCAGAGGATGAGATGGTTGGATGGCATCACCGCCATGATAGACCTGAGTTTGAGCAGGCTCTGGGAGTTGGTGATGGACAAGGAAGCTTGGCATGCTGCAGTCCATGGGTCACAGAGTCAGACACAACTGAGCGACTGAACTGAAATCCTGGTAACAAGCTGACAACATGAAGCAAATAATTAAACTTAGAAGAAACAGAGAAGGGGCTGTCCAGGGTAAATCAGAACAAGCAATGCCTTCTTCTCGTTTTCTCCCCGAATTGTCCCTCAGTCTTGGATTTCTTCTGGGCTGTTTAGTTTATAGTCGGTGTGTTCTTGGAGCAGCAGTTGCTTGGAGCTCAGCATTGTGGTTTCTAGCAGCAAAGGAAGCTTTGTGACTGGATCACTCTAAGTCACTCTATTTCAAGCTGCCAAAGACTCTGGGGTTAAGAAGAATGGTAGAGGACCTCTATAATTTAAGACTAGTTTTCTTTTTTGTTTTTTGTTTTTTTCCATTGGAGCGATTCAGTGTGCATTGTGTGCACATGTGTTCCAGTACAGATGGAGACTCAAATGACTGTCAGACCCTTTGGTGTGAGTTCAAATTTCCTGAAGGTGTTGGAATGTCTGTAAAACATCAGATGCCCTTCTGCTTGAGTTTTTTTTTTTTTTAAGTAAATATATTTTAATTCTCTGCTGATGTGAAATCTCATTTTATTTAGGGAAAGGTTTGACAGTGTCTTTGAAAAATTGTTCATTAAAAAAAAAGCTTTTGAGTTTCTGGCAGGTAACTGATTCTCATAGTAAGAAGTTAGATCTGATTTGTCCATAATCAAAAACCAGGCATTGTGTTTGTGTGTCTTCCCTCCCCTGCACCCCAAAATCAAATATCTTTTTTCTTGTTCCAATACTATTAGTCATATTTTAAAGAATTATTGGTGAGCCGCTGTCATCACTCTTACAATGCTTTTTCCTACTTAAGCTTCAGAAAGTTTTTTGTTTTTTTTTTTTCAGGGAGGCTTGGATGACTTTATCAGTATTCATGCTGGGGTTTTATTTCTAAGCCTTTGGATAACTGTAGAGTAGCTTCCTCCAGCTTCATTTTAAACTAATCGCGTTTGTCAAAGAGCAAAGAAGCCTCCGCCATAGTTGTGCCTTCACTAGTGGGTCCTGCGGTCGGCAGCTTCCCCCAGCTACTTTTGTAGCTGAGAATCAAAATGTTAAGAAAATGCTGCGAAAAGGATTTGGGGCAGATAGAATCCTCAGTTCATAGTATTTCTGTCCTCAGCCAGAAACTGAAAATACAAAAATAACCATCAGTTAAAACATCAGCAGCAACTAATTTACAGGTGTGCTGAATATGTAGCTGCTTATTTAACATGCCTTGAGGTGTGTGTACAGTTTCTATTTAACCAGTTATTCCCCTGCATAAGATCTCTTGTTCCCTGTCCCATGGCAGACATTCTACCATTAGAGTCACTCCTGTGGATTCCAAACCAAAGACTAAAGCAACGCCACTAGAATGCTCCTGTGACAATGTGATATATGATACTAGTTCACTCAGGATTGGCTTGCTCATGCTGTGGGAGCAAAGTACCACCAAGTCACTTAAAGCAACTTCAAGCAACTTAAAATGATAACTGTTTTATATTTTCTTATGTGACATGTCCATCATGGGGACAGAGGGCTTCTACTCACCACAGACATTCAGGGAATTTTCTCATGATCATTCCAAAAGAAAAAAGGATTCCTAAAGTGATGTTGAAGTTACAGTTAAGTACTCAGATCTCCAGAGTGACACACATCACTTATAATTACAGTTCATCTGTCATCACTGGTCACATGGCCCCCATGACCACAAACACGGGCCAGCAAGTACATCCAGTGTGAAATGGTAGGAACTTGACAGCATTTGTTCAGAGCACTAATAACTCTCGACAGTTACCTCAAGGGAGGGGTTCTGAATTTGGAAACAGCCTTTGCCTTCTGGCTCCAGGAATTCTCAAGATGAAGTGCTGGATGAGCTGGGGGGAAGTAGGAGCAAGCCTCATTAGGTTGAAAGCCTTCATGGATGGAAGCCACAGGGAGAGGATCATGTTTGTCTGGAAGCAAATAGAGGATGTTAGGCAAAAACAAGAGCGAGATCAATTTACTGTGCAACTTTGCTAATATCAGTTTTGCTTACAACTGTATTGTTGAAATCAAAGTCAGACTTTTTAATGTAAATATAACATATTTTAGACATAACACAAAATAATAAATACTGTATGTGAGATCATCATAAAAAATGTTATATATTTGTGGACTACTACAAATAACAAACCAAGTCATTCACTGTATGCTTAGCATCAAAAGAAAATAGCTGAAATTTGAAATGTACATACACTAAAGTTTATGTGTACAAGTTTCTAAGTTTCCTTCAGTTCAGTTCAGTTCAGTCACTCAGTTGTGTCCAACTCTTTGCAACCCCGTGAATCGCAGCACGCCAGGCCTCCCTGTCCATCACCAACTCCCGGAGTTCCTGGAGTTCAGACTCACATCCATCGAGTCAGTGATGCCATCCAGCCATCTCATCCTCTGTCGTCCCCTTCTCCTCCTGCCCCCAATCCCTCCCAGCATCAGAGTCTTCTCCAGTCAGTCAACTGTTCGCATGAGGTGGCCAAAGTACTGGAGTTTCAGCTTTAGCATCATTCCTTCCAAAGAAATCCCAGGGCTGATCTCCTTCACAATGGACTGGTTGGATCTCCTTACAGTCCAAGGGACTCTCAAGAGTCTTCTCCAACACCACAGTTCAAAAGCATCAATTCTTCGGCTCTCAGCTTTCTTCACAGTCCAACTCTCACATCCATACACGACCACTGGAAAAACCATAGCCTTGACTAGACGGACCTTTGTTGGCAAAGTAATGTCTCTGCTTTTGAATATGCTATCTAGGTTGGTCATAACTTTCCTTCCAAGGAGTAAGCGTCTTTTAATTTCATGGCTGCAGTCACCATCTGCAGTGATTTTGGAGCCCCAAAAAATAAAGTCTGACACTGTTTCCCCATCTATTTCCCATGAAGTGATGGGACCAGATGCCATGATCTTAGTTTTCTGAATGTTGAGCTTTAAGTCAACTTTTTCACTCTCCACTTTCACTTTCATCAAGAGGCTTTTGAGTTCCTCTTCACTTTCTGCCATACGGCTGGTGTCATCTGCATATCTGAGGTTATTGATATTTCTCCCGGCAATCTTGATTCCAGCTTGTGTTTCTTCTAGCCCAGCATTTCTCATGATGTGCTCTGAATATAAGTTAGCTTAGGTAAGTGTTATTATAAGTATTCTCAGAATTGACTAATATGGAAAACTATTTGCCAGGAAATCAACTTTTTCTGTATAGTAAGAGGCCACTTACAGTTTGTTTCAATCTTAGGTGTTATTGTTTTGATTAATTGTGCATTTTGTGGTTAATTAATTGTTCATTTTTGTATAGTCACTCTTTCAAACCATGAACCACTCATGAATACTAGATGGCTTAATTTTTTCTTATTTGTGTCTCAGGAGTTCATTCCTTTTAATGTTGCATAGAATTCCATTATTTGGGTACATGAAATTGTTTATCAAATGGTCTGCTGAGGAATGCTTGAGTTGTTTCTGGTTTTTGGTATTACAGATAAAGCTGCTTTGAACAGGTAGGTACAAGTCTTGTGTGGACATATGCTTTCAGGGCTCTTGGGCATATACCTAGAACTGGAATGACTGGGTCATGGGAAAGTATATTTTTAACTTTTCAAGAAATTGCCAAACTGTTTTCCAAATGATTGTACAATTTTCTATTCCTGTGAGCATCATATGAGAGTTCTAATTCCTCCGTATTTTCACAGACACTTGGTTTAGCCAGCTTTTTAAATTTTAGCTGCTCTCATAGATGCATAGTACTATTTCATTGTACATTTAATTTTAATTTCTCGAGTATTTACCATTTAAAATACTTCGTGAAGTATCTGTTCAAATCTTTTGTTTATTCTTTGGGTTGTTATTTGTAATGAACTTGCAGGAACTCTACATATTCCTGATACAAATCTTTTGTCTGAGAATGTTGTAGTTTCTAACCAGCTGTTTTTGCCTTTTCATTTTCTTAACTGTGTCTTTTGGAAGAAGAAAAGACTTAAAAAATACAGGCAATTAACATTTTAGGTTAGAAAGTAACATTTCTAAAGGGAGAGACTGTCCTCAAAATTGTATCACAGTCCTTCTGGGGCTAAAACATGAGGCATTGTTAAGGTATGAACAGTTCAGAACTAAAGATAATCATAACAAAACCCAACAACCATATCCATTTCCTGAGTGCTGAGGCTGTGCCAAGCAATGGAGTTGGCTACTTAAATAGGAAGTGACTGAGACAGAAGCCCTCCCAACTACAAAATTATACAAATTTTTATCTCTGCTAAAGCCAGCACATTTCTGGTAGTGTTTCATAACTACTCCAACAGCTTAAAAAATAGTGAGTAAAAAATACACAATGTATTTTTTGTGTAGTGTAAACATCTACTTCTCTGACTTTCTTTCAAATACTATGATACTGAGATGGAAAAGTTGATGCAGGTGATAATCTCAAAATGCGAGATCAAATTGTTTTGCATTCATGTCCCTTTTTAAGAATTGAAACAATGATACAGCATTATATTAGATAAGAGGGGTTGTTTGCTTTATTTTTAAAATATTTTTATTAATAGTTACCTAAGTTATTTTTTAACTATTAAACTAGTACACTGTGAAGAAAATCTTATGGGTTTTTTAAGATAAAATATGACGTTTCTGGAAAATATCATTTTTGTGTTGGGTTATTTCAGTTGTACTTGGCACAGGATTCTTTATTCACTGGCTTTTGTCACGTGGTTCTCTCCAAATAAAACAGCCAATAACTGAGTTGCAAGTCAAAAGGAGTTTCATGTTTAAGTCTTAAATGGTGGTAAAAAGCTACGTATGTACCCCTGCATAGGGTAAGCTCTAGCTTCAATGTGACCAGTTTCAATTTTCAAGCAAATGAACTGAGATTAAATAATAAAAAGAATTCAAACCATAAGAGGTAGAAAGTAGAGTAAATATGTATGTAAAAATGTGGGAAATATAAATTTAAATATAAAATACAGATTTAAACATAAATGTTAGTAATTATACTTGGTGTTAATACATTAAATTCCCTATCAAAGTCAAAGATTTTAACTGAGTTTATCAACAACAGCAACAATTCTATACTTATAATAAGGGGCACAGCTAAATACAAAGTTAAGAAAATAATTAAAAGTAAAAAAAATATTTGATAAGCAGAAACTAGACACACACAAAGCAACTAAAGTGATAATAATATTGAGGTATATAAGTCAGAAAGTGTTAGCAGAGATGAAAAGAAAATTTTCATGATGATAGAAGGTTCAGTTGATCATGGTGATAAGAGGTTTCAATTCTAAGTACCTAATTATATAGCTTCAATTTTATGAGAAAAATTAACCAAAATTCAGGGAAATGTAAAAAATTAATATGGAATAGTATACAAATTATGATCACTTGGCTATAAAACAATAAATGAAAATAACATAAACCACAGTGTAAAAATTTTAAAGAAAAGATGTCAAAGCCAAATCTCGTGAGATTTAAAAAAAAAATTACAATCAGGAAGAGATTATTCAAGTTCTGCTACGTTGGTTCAGTATTTGAAAGCCAGTCAGTGTATTTAATTTAAAAAATATAAAATTAAAAAAAAAAATAAATAAAAATCCTGATTTTCTTTATGCATTCAGAAAAAAAACTAGACAAATTACAATTACCATTACTTATAAAAACTTCTGTAAAACTGAATTAAAAAAACTCCCTTCATACTAAAGTGTATCTTCAAAAATCTATAGCAAAATACAAAGTCATAAAATATTAAAGGCTTTCCCCAGTAGTGTCCTGTTTACAAAACTGCTATTCTACTTTGTATTGGGTTTCCTAGCTGTTACAAGAAAGGAAATAAAATGTACATGGAATGGAAAGAAAGAAAAAAAATTGTCACTCTTTGCAGTCAGGAGATCCAAAATAATCATTATATAAATGATTAAGTGGGTACATCAGGGTTGCTGGATATAAGGTTGTATCTGGGTTCTCCAGAGAAACAAAATCGAAAGGAAGTGAGGAAGATAGATGGGTTGAGTGGGTGGATGGACGGTTGGATGAACGGAAAGGCAGGTAGGTAAATAGATGGATAGATACAGGGGCAGAATTTGAGAAAATGTCTTACGTAATTGTGGGGGCTGGCAAGTCTGAAATCTGTAGGTTGGGCCAGCAGTCTGGAAATTCGGGTTAAAATTAATGTTGAATTCTTGAATCTGAAATCTTCAGGACAAGTCATCTGATAAAGTTTCCGATACTACAATCTTAAGGCGGAATAACTTCAGTCTTTGCTCTTAAGATCGTCAACTGGCTGGATATAGCTCCCCCATGTTATGAAGTGAAGTGAACTGAAGTCGCTGAGTCGTGTCCAACTCTTTGCGACCCCGTGGACTGTAGCCTACCAGGCTTCTCTGTCCATGGGATTCTCTAGGCAAGAATACTGGAGTGGGTTACCATTTCCTTCTCCAGGGGATCTTCTTGACCCAGGAATCGAACCCGGGTCTCCCTCATTGAAGGCAGACGCTTTAACCTCTGAGCCACCAGGGAAGCCAAAACGTCATCTCTTTTACTCAGTCTAATGGTTTAATCACACTTTAAAAAAATAGCTTCACAACAGCATCTTGACTGGTGTTGAAAATAGTTGGGCACAATAGCCTAGCCATGTTGATAGCCATTGCAGTCCACCCCTTGTCAATTTGGTACCCATACACATCTCCTTCGAACATACTTAATTTCTAAAGACATTATTAAAGTCTTACTTCTACTTGGTATGATACAACAATCCTGTATGAAACCCAAAGTTCACTAACCCTTTCACCAGAAGATGATTCAAAATCCTTGAGTGACAGTCTTCCCTTTATATTCTGTAACTCAAATACTCTGATAGAAAGTTAATAAAGCTTAACTACTATGATATAAAGTCAATACATCTCATATCATGATAAGAGAGGAAAGAAAAAATGTTATGTATATACACAAATATATTCATAATAAAATAAGGAAGACATACTTGAAATGATTACAGTTGTAGGTTCTGCAACTGGTCATGTGGCCGTGACTGGTATTTGAAATTACCTACTCCTCCATCCCTTCTGTACTGTCTTAGCCCTCAGAAAGTACCTCAGGTGGTTGTGGTCTATACCTGGTAGCATGATACAAATTTTATTCCTGAAGGTTCTAAGCCATTAGTAATCCTGCCTCAATTGGGTTGTTGTAGTTTTCTATTCACTTTAACCACAGGGCATGGTAGTACTAAGAGATGCCCTAAAGCAGGAGTCCCCAGCTTCCCAGATCTAATGTTGGTGATCTGAGGTGGAGCTGATATAGAAGTAAATGTAATGGACTGGACTCGAATCATCCTGAAAGTGTACCCCCCTCCCCAGTCCGTGAAAAAATTGTCTTCCAGGAAACCAGTCCCTGGTTCCAAAAAGGTTGGAGACTTTTGCCCTAAAGGAACTTGTGCATTACAGATATATTCTTCCTTACCTCCATTTTATAACAACAGTCCAATTTCTTTTTAAGTTTGTATTTTATATTGGAGTATGGACTTCCCTGGTGGCTCAGATGGTAAAGAATCTGCCTACAATGCAGACCTGGCTTTGATCCCTGGGTCTATAAGAGCCCCAGGAGAAGGGAATGGCTAACCCCTCCAGTATTCTTGGCTGGAAAATTCCGTGGACAGAGGATCCTGGTGGGCTACAGTTCGTGGGTCGGACACGACTGAAGGGACTTAGCATGCACGCATAGCCAATTAACAATGTTGTGATAGTTTCAAGTGGACAGCAAAGGGATTCAGCCCTACTAACTTCCCTTTGGTAGTCAGGATCAGCCCTCCTAGCCAGTGTAGTAATGCCCATATTTCCCTGTTGATTCAGAGGCATGAGGAGCCCAAAGTGGCCAGGTGGCAGTCTTCACTTCCAATTCAGTGGAATCATGCTGTATTTTCTGGTGGAAGCATTCCTTCCTTTGGAGACCTATAGACCAGCAAAACCAGCAAGATGATGAGGATAGGAAGAAAAATTTTTTTTACTGATGAACCACTCGCAGTAATAGTGATGTCACCTCCATTTTCACCCCTTGATCCCTGGACCCACGGTCCTGGATATGGGAGAAACAAACCATATACTGAGCACTGACTTTCAAGATTCCTTGATATTTATATCATATTATGTATGTGCTCAGTTGCTCAGTCATGTGTGACTCTTTGCAACCCCATGAACTGTAGCCCTCTAGGTGCCTCTGTCCATGGGATTTTCTAGGCAAGAATACTGATGTTGGTTGCCATTTCCTACTTCAGGGGATCTTCCTGACCCAGGAATCAAACCTATGTCTCTTGTGTCTCCTGCATTGGCAGGTGGATTCTTTACCATTAGTGCCACCCTAATGGGAAACCCTATTATATACACATACATCTAAATCCATGCATACATACATATATATCAGGGAATCTTGAAAAAACTAAAACACAATAAGTTATGAACTATGATACCATTTCATATAACATATGAAGGCATACATCACAGTATTAGTTTACACACATATAAATAAGCGGTTAAGTATTAAAGTCTGAACAGAAAAGATACACAAAGTGCAAGAATAGGGTTATTATTAGACAAAATTATATGATTGGAGAAATGTCTAAAGGAATTTTAAATTATAAACTTATTTTTTAAAAATTCTGAATCAAATAAGGCAAAACATGACATTTTTCAAAAGGGGCACCTGAGTCTATCCTATGGACTGAATTGTGTCCTTCCAAAATTTGTGTTTTGAAGCCCAAAACCTGATATAATGATACTTGGAAATGGAGTCTTTGGGAGGTAATTAGGTCTAGATGAGATCGTGAGGGTGTGGCCCTCGTGATGGAATTAGTGCCTTTATAATAAGAGACATCAGAGAGCTTGTTCTCACTCCATCTTGTGAAGACACAGCCAAAAGGTGATCATGTGTAGCCTGGAAGAGAGATCTAATCAGAACTCTTACCCTACTGGCATCCTGATCTCAGACTTCCAGACAGCGGAACTATAGCAGATAAACTTCTGTTAGTTAGGCCATGTTGTCTATGGTATTTTGTCATGGCAACCCAGGCTAAGATAATCTTTATTACCTTATTCAGAATATAATTCCTTATGTTTGAAAACTCACTCCCTTTAAAAAAAAAAAAATCCATTGCCATGTTGCCCAAAGAGTTCATAGAAAAGCAGAATACTAGAAAAATTAAAAGTAAGTGAAAACATTTTTTAAGTTTAAGTGACTATACAAGTATCAGATATTGTAAAATCCTTTAAGGTAGGAATTATGTGTATATCACCAAAGCCGAGTGAAGAATCTGCCACATACCAGTGCTTAATATCTGTGACATACAAAGAGTATATCAATCAAACAGAAAGCATAAAGCTCCACTAACCATTGTTCTTCTGAAATCTCATAATAAAGAGAGGGGGTTACAACAACCACAAAAACTTATCTTTTCAGGGACCTATTATCATGTCACAAGTTTTCAAGCTTTTAATGCTGCTATAAATAACAGGGAACCCTTGGCCTGCTTAAACCAGTTTCCTAATATTCTCTTTTCACAAATTACTAATTCTGGCTTCTACAGTTGTGATTAAGCCCTTTCCCTTGCTTTTTCTAATCTTTATTTTTTTTTTAGACTTTTTGCTTTATAATGCAGTATAACTGATTAACAATGTTGTGATAGTTTCAGGTATACAGGAGAGGACTCCACCATACATATACCTGTATCCATTCTCCCCCAAACTTCCCTCCCATTCAGGCTGCCACATAACATTAGGCAGAGTTCCCTGTGATACACAGTAAGCCCTTGTTGGTTGTCTGTTTTAAATATAGCAGTGTATATGTCCATCCCAAACTCCCTAATTATCATTTTCCTCAGTCCTTTTCCCCTAGCAACCATAAGTTCATTGTCTGAGTCTGTGGATCTGTTTCTGTTTTGTAAATAAGTTCATATGTATCATTTCTTTTTAGTCTGCTTATAAGGGATGTCATACAGTATTTATACTTCTCTGTCTGACTTCATTTAGTATGACAGTCTCTAATTTCCTCCATGTTGCTGCAAATAACATTATTTCATTCTTTTTAATGGTTGAGTAATATTCCTTCATGGAGAAGACAATGGCACCCCACTCCAGTACTCTTGTCTGGAAAATCCCATGGACGGAGGAGCCTGGTGGGCTGCAGTCCATGGGGTCGATAGGAGTCAGACACGACTGAGCGACTTCACTTTCATGCATTGGAGAAGGAAATGGCAACCCACTCCAGTGTTCTTGCCTGGAGAATCCCAGGGATGGGTGAGCCTGGTGGGCTGCTGTCTATGGGGTCACACAGAGTCGGACATGACTGAAGCGACTTAGCAGCAGCAGGAGCAGTGTTTATTGAGTACTGTAGATTATAGAAGGTTTCCATCTTTGTAAAATATTTTGTGGATAGCAGAGATTTCTTTTTCCATATAATACTTCAGTTCAGTTGCTCAGTCGTGTCTATTTGAGATCCCATGGACTGCAGTACGCGAGGCCTCCCTGTCCATCACCAACTCCCGGAGTTCACTCAGACTCCCGTCCATTGAGTCAGTGATGCCATCCAACCATCTCATCCTTTGTCATCCCCTTCTCCTCTCACCTTCAATCTTTCCCAGCATCAGGGTCTTTTCAAATGAGTGGGTTCTTCGCATCAGGTGGTCAAAGTATTGGAGTTTCAGCTTTAGCATCATTCCTTCCAAAGAAATCCCAGGGCTGATCTCCTTCAGAATGGACTGGTTGGATCTCCTTGCAGTCCAAGGGACTCTCGAGAGTCTTCTCCAACACCACACTTCAAAAGCATCAATTCTTCGGCGCTCAGCCTTCTTCACAGTCCAACTCTCACATCCGTACATGACCACAGGAAAAACCATAGCCTTGACTAGACGAACCTTTGTTGGCAAAGTAATGTCTCTGCTTTTGAATATGCTATCTAGGTTGGTCATAACTTTCCTTCCAAGGAGTAAGCGTCTTTTAATTTCATGGCTGCAGTCACCATCTGCAGTGATTTTGGAGCCCAGAAAAATAAAGTCTGACACTGTTTCCACTGTTTCCCCATCTATTTCCCATGAAGTGATGGGACCGGATGCCATGATCTTCGTTTTCTGAATGTTGAGCTTTAAGCCAAGTTTTTCACTCTCCACTTTCACTTTCATCAAGAGGCTTTTGAATTCCTCTTCACTTTCTGCCACAAGGGTGGTGTCATCTGCATATCTGAGGTTATTGATATTTTTCCCGGCAATCTTGATGCCAGCCTGTGTTTCTTCCAGCCCAGCGTTTCTCATGATGTACTCTGCATAGAAGTTAAATAAGCAGGGTGACAGTATCCAGCCTTGACGTACTCCTTTTCCTATTTGGAACCAGTCTGTTGTTCCATGTCCAGTTCTAACTGTTGCTTCCTGACCTGCATACAGATTTCTCAAGAAATCCTGGGTAATTTCATACTAAATAGGGGCATGTGATCGCTTCCTTCTTTTGAGCTAATCATCCCAGAGAGGGAATCACTCCTACTTTGTATCATTCCCCAGAGGTGAACTTCAACTTCTCCAGGAAAAGTGAGCACATTTTATTAACCTGCACCACATGAAGTTTGGGAGGTTTTTTGGTTAATAGACCAACAAGCTGTCATTGTAGAGAACAACTTCTAGCCTGTGGGCCTGGATAAAATTATAGAAATGGAGCTATCAGGGAAAATCTAAAAAGTGTGGCTCCACGTAAGAATTGTACGTATGGTTCTCTCTCTCTCTTTTTAACATCATATGTGTTTATACTTTCACTAAATTTCCAAATGTGTTAATTCAAATTAGTCTCCTAAGTATTCCCTTCTGTCGGTAGCATTTGGCTGTACAGTAAAATGAGCAGCTGCCACAAAGCATTCGCTAATGCTCCCTTCCTCAGAGGGAGATTAGTACAAATTTAAGTTTGTGTTAATCCCCACCTGTAGCACCATGATCTCTGTTGGGTTTTGCTAAGTTTAAATAATTGCTACAAAAATAATTTGCTCTTATTTGCATAATATAGGACTGTAGCAACAGTTTCTGCACTATATTATTAACCTGTTTTGTGGTAAATGGTGTTTACTTATGGCCTTGGACATGTGGTATCTATTAAGTAACATCTCCAAGAATGGATGCTTTCTTACTTGTTAAATGGAAACCAAAATGTCAAAAATAATTTGGGGGAATGTAAAAGTAAATGGCAAATGCTGACAGTCATGAGGCTTACTGAAGTTACCAAAAATGCAGATTGCTTAGACATTAATAAAAAATAATAATAACAGCTTTTGAGGCTTGACTGGGACCATTTATGGCATGATTTCAACATCACTTAACATGACGCATTCATATTTTCCCAGTGCCATTTCCAATTACAGTACAATACAAATTTTATTAGTTGTCTAGTAATACTGTTGACTCATTGGAAAAGACTCTGATGCTGGGAGGGATTGGGGGCAGGAGGAGAAGGGGACGACAGAGAATGAGATGGCTGGATGGCATCACTGACTCAATGGACATAAGTCTGAGTGAACTCCGGGAGTTGGTGATGGACAGGGAGGCCTGGTGTGCTGCGATTCATGGGGTCGCAAAGAGTCGGACACGACTGAGCAACTGAACTGAAGTAATACTGTAGATAATTTAAAAAGGCAGTATATGCTTTTTAAAATAGGGACATTGATTCTAATTCTACAAGGCTTTGATTTAAGAAAAAAATTAATGAAACATTTTTATATAAGGGAAAAATAATTATCTTCCATGGTTTTATTATTGAGTTTTTCACTTTACTTCAATTGTCTTAAAAATGGTTTGTAATGGCCTAGCATGAACATAATGAACATGCATTAATTACAAAATGTTTTCAAATGTAAATGATCAGGATCCATTTGGGAGATGAGTGTCAAGTACTTGGGCCCAAGAATAAACCTGGTATCTCACCAAATGTTTTCTGCTCTGAAAACTGGCATCTCCTGTGACTTCAGATCCCATATCAAAAATGTTCAGTCATTCTTCTCCAAGACCACACTGCTCAGAACTCAAGCAAAAATTTCTTCTTGGAAATTGTTCCGCTCAGTTTGACTACCTCATTAATAATCTGAAAGAATGATGGGAACAGAAACAATGTCAAAAAATGTTGGTACCACTGCTAAGTAAAAACTTTTGAGCTATATCACCACTCAGCCCTTAATGTGGGTTTCCAGGTGGCACCTGTCAATGCAGGAGATGCAAGAGACACAGGTTCGATCCCTGGGTTGGGAAGATCCCCTGGTGAAGAAAATGGCGACCCACTCCAGTATTCTTGCCTGGAAAATCTCATGGACAGAAAAGCTTGGTGGGCTACAGTCCATGGGGCCGCAAAGAGTCAGCATGACTGAGCACACACACAGCCCTTAACATAATGGAGTTTTGTAACAGAATTCCAATACCGAAGGAAGTCTGGAGAAGTACACTGTATCTATGGATAGGTAGAAGAAAGAACTAGGGGGAAAAAAGAAAAAAAATCCTGAAACTTTGGATCTTTAATTCTCCAATTTTCATTGATAACTCATAAAAAAACCATTAGACATTTTTATCTTTATGTTTTATTTAATCAAACTAGTTTCAAAACTGAGTTTCCATCGTGCCAGGCTGATGGAGGATTCAGCCTGAGATTTCCTGGTGCTTCCCCTACACAGAGGTGCCAGCACTGAGAAATGGGAACTCTCTTGCACCAGTGCTAACAGTTGCAACAGGCTGCTGCATGGCGGCCTTGAGGTCTTGTTGTTCTCAGGAGCTCTGGTGCTCCACTTGAGGCATCTTCAGAACAGCTGAGAAGCCGAGGATCTCAGTGAAGTACCAGAGGATTGTGTGATCTCTTGGGTTACAGAAATACCCCATATTTTTCTTGTTCTTAGAGGCACAACCCTCTCCCTTGCCCCCACGGGTTTCCAACACTGTACCTTCACTGATTTTAGGAGGAATCTGCTTTATGTATGTATGTAGCTTCTATTAGGTGGGTACTAATGGAATTGCAGTTTCAGACTGAATTTTAAATCATTATAACTGGGCTCAAACACATCTTTATTAATCAAAATAGGACCCATTACAATCAGTACATTTTTGCCAATGAGGAATAAGTTTGTTTATTCTGTAGAGTGAAAATCTGTGCTTTGAACTCTTGGAAAGCAATTTCTGCCTCCTGCTAGTTGTGGGAGCATTTTCCTTGCAAAAAGTTGTCAAGATACCTGAAGAAGTGGTAGTTGGTTGGTGAGAGGTTAGGTTAATATAGCGACTGGGGCAAAACTTCATAGCCCAATTCATTCAAGTTTTGAACGGTTGGTTGTGTGATGTGCTATTGGGCATTGTCATGGAGAAGAATTGGGCCCATTCTGTGACTTATGCCAGCTGCAGACATTGCAGTTTTTGGTGCATCCCATTGATTTGTTGAGCATACTTCTCAGATGTAATGGTTTCACCTGGATTTAGAAAGCTATTGTGGATCAGGCAGCAAACCACCAAACAGTGACCATGACATTTCTTTGGTGCAAGTTTGGCTTTGGGAAGTGCTTTGGAGCTTCTTCTCTGTCCAGCCACTGAGCTGGTCATCACCAGTTGTTGTGTGAAATCCACTTTTCATCGCACATCACAATCTGGTCAAGAAATGGTTCGTTGTTGCTTTGTAGAATAAGAGAAGATGAAAATTCAAAACAGTTATTTGATTGCAGTCAGCTCATGAAACACCCACTTACTGAGCTTTTTCACCTTTCTGCTGCTGCTAAGTCACTTCAGTCGTGCCCGACTCTGTGTGACCTCAGAGATGGCAGCCCACCAGGCTCCCATGTCCCTGGGATTCTCCAGGCATTTCACTTTTCTAATTTGCTTCAAATGCCAAACAACAATAGAATGGTTGACATTGAGTTCTTCAGCAACTTCTCCTATCGTGAGAGGATCAGCCTTGATGATTGCTCTCAACTGGTCATTGTCAACTTCTGATGCCCAGCTACTTTGCTTCTCATCTTCAAGGCTCTTGTCTCCTTTGGAAAACTTCTTGAACCACTACTGAACTATGTTTGTTAGAATTTCTTGGGCCAAATACATCGTGGATGCTGCAAGTTGTCTCCTCTGCTTTACCACCCATTTTGAACACAAGAAAATCACTCTAATTTGCTTTTTGTCCAATATCATTTCCCTAGTCTAAAATACACATAACATAAATAGCAAGTAGTAAGTCATTAGCAAAAAAACATAAAGTGAGAAATGTGCATTAAAATGATGTATTAAATAACCACATTTATTTAAGAATGTATTCCAATATCAAATGACAAAGTTCAACAATGCAAAATTGCAATTACTTAGGCACCAACTAATATTTTTCTGCTCTGCAAAAATATCCAAGGAAAGGAACAATAAATATCAGCTACCCACCTGGAATGAAGAGACTGGGAATTTTTTAGGGAGTGCAAATGCTCTATAACATAAAAAAAAAAAAAATTCTGCAATAAAAATGAGTTAAAAATGATTGCCAAAAAAGTTTGTCAGGAAATTTGAATTTTTATGGTAACTGAGCCAAAATTTGAAAATACTTCCATCTTGCCCCTTCAATGCACATCATTCTAAGAAGTCTTAAAACATGTGATATATATATATCTATATAAATATATATAGATAGATAGATAGATACTTTTTTCCCAACCATTTTTGTCTGATTTCCTATGAACTCAAACTAAAACTGACTTTCTCACTCTCTAGACTCTCCTCTCCAACCTCTCTCCAATCCAGTCACTTCTGTCTCATCTTGTCTTCACTGGGGCCCGCAATGCTGAGATAAGTCCTGAGAAGGAGTACATCTTACATGTAGTGACTCTCAGTATTTCAGAAATACTGCTTGACAACAGCTAGATTCTGTCACTACATATTCCTCCTTGAGTCAGCTGGTGATGCTTTTCTCAGTGTACACTGTTACTGGGTCCTCTTGATTTTACTTTTGTCTATGAATTTCTTTGTGTTGGCATTTTTATGATGCAGTGCTCGGGTGGCACTAGTGGTAAAGAACTCACCTGCCAATACAGGGGACATAGGAGATGTGGGTTTAATCCTGGGTCTGGAAGATCCCCTGGAGGAGGGCATGGCAACCCACTCCAGTATTCTTACCTGAGAATCCCGCAGACTGGCAGGCTACAGTCCACAGGGTCGCAGAGAGTCGGACATGACTAAAGCGACTTAGCACGGCTACCTTACAGCACTTCATCCAGAGCCTTCTCTTGAGAAATCTACCTGCCTACATGCAGATTTCCCTTCATTTCACCCAGTACAACATCACATGAGTCTTCTGACAATAGTTTTAAGTTGGTGTCCTTGGTCCTGTGCAGTAGTGTTCATTCTCTCTCGTCAGAAGGATGACTATCATGCTTTTCAGCGTGGCATTTTCCACCCTACAGAAATATGGACCCAACTGTCTTTTAACTTATTTCTTCTTATACCTCTTTTAAAAATTCAGTCAATCTAGGGATACCCTATGTTTCCTTCTTTGCAACCCACAGGACTCTTTGCCTGTTTTCAGGGTATCCCTATTGCTTTCCTGTATCTGATGTTCTTTAATTCCAGGTCAAGACCTGCCTTCTCCAAAAAAAATGCTGCATATCCTATTGTACAAACCAGTGGCTTCTCTTGTGTGAAAACTCCCAGGTTTTCGTTCCAGTAGCCATTCTTTATTTCCTTGAGTATATTCCCACTTAGACTTGTTGGTGCTCTTCTTGGATTTTTAAATCATTCATATTATGAATGAAGTTTCATCTGTGTAGCTATAGAGTGTGGGCTTTGTATGGGAAACTGTGGTTCTTCTGTGTAGAGATCAGCACAGAATAGGGAACTGTTTCACCCTGCCATAAAGATGTTGAAATGAGTGTATAGCCCTGCCTCAGCCTAATGACAACGGCAGAGTTTAGAGAATATGCTTGTAGTGAAAATTAACATAGAACAAATTGTGCCTAATGTGTGTGTGTGTGTGTGTGTGTACTCAGTCATGTCCGACTCTTTGAGACCCTATGGACTGTAGCCCACCAGGCTCCTCTGTCCATGGGATTCTCCAGGCAAGAATACTGGAGTGGGTTACCATTTCCTTCTCCAGGGGATCTTCTCCTCCCAGTGATCGAACCCAAGTCTCATGGATTACAGTTGGATTCTTTACCACTAGTGCCACCTGGGAAGCCCTGTGTGTGTATATATGCACGTAAGTATGTGTGTGTGTGTGTGTGTGTATGGAGGCTTCTGGTAAGAGATGCTGATTTGATCCCTGGGTCAGGAAGATCCCCTGCAGGAGGACATGGCAACCCACTCCAGTATTCTTGCCTGGAGAATCCCATAAACAGAGGAACCTGGTGGGTTACAGTCCATAGGGTCACAACAGGACTGAAGTGACCTCGCACGCATGCACACATGCATGCATATATATCTATAGGTTCTATTACAAATAAAATGGCTAAGTATACATCATGACTTTTGGAGAGATTGGAGAAAAGGATTCCACATTCCTCTGGAACAAAGAAAAAGGAAATTTAACTAGTGTAGGGGATGTCTGGCCTCCAAGAAAAAGGATAAACCTTCCTCCAGCAACCTGAATCCAATCTAACCTAAAAAAGTATTCTGTATGCATGTAAACGTGGATAATGTTTGAACTATCCATTCATCAAAGCATTAAAACCCCGAAACTCATTTCTGCTCTCCAGAATGGCGCCATTGCACATTTCTGCTCCAGAATAATTCGTGTGGACGGATCTGGCAGCCAAACATGAAAGTGTGGGTGCTGAACGGCTGGCAGCTGGCCCAGCAGTTAACCCTGCTGTTTTAGAATGCCATAAAATAAGCACAATTTAATCTTTCCAAATCATTTGGTCAGTGGCTGTGATTTCCGCAGAAAATAACTTCAAAGAAGACAGGCACCTTTGTTGATGCTTGTTTAAGCAGCCTGAGTGCTAGTATATTTAAGAATAAGAAACAAAAAACTCAAAGCCTGTGATAGATTCTTAAGAATCTGAACCAACAGGGTATGTAAACCAGCCTATTGATTTTCCCTGGTGGTAAGGATGTGCTCACATTGATACAATTAAGAGATAATGTCATCAGCTAAAAGGTCATCACAGGTAGATTCATACTGCTTATTGAAATCTATCAAAGTGTGGAGTCTTTGCCATAGATACAGAGAACAGATTGGTGGTTGTCAGAAGTGGGGATTATGCATCAGTGGTCAGTGAAATGGTGAAGAAAGTCAAAAGGTACAGACTTCCAGTTATAAAATACATGAGTTATGGGGATGTGATGTATAGCATGGTGACTTTAAATAATATTGTACTGCATATTCGAAAGTTGCTAAGAGTATATCTTAAATGGTCTCATCTTAAAAGAAAATTCTCTAAGTAAGGTGACAGATGTTAACTCGGCTTATTGTGGTGATCATTTTGCAGTATATAAAAATATCAAATGATGTACACCTGAAACTAATAGAATGCTGTGTGTCAACTATACTTCAATTGAAAAAAAAAAGAGAGACTTTGTTATGGGGAACACAAATCAGTACATAAAATTGTGATGTCTATTAAAGTAATGCTCAAAATTCTCCAAGCCAGGCTTCAGCAATACGTGAACCATGAACTTCCTGATGTTCAAGCTGGTTTTAGAAAAGGCAGAGGAACCAGAGATCAAATTGCCAACATCCGCTGGATCATGGAAAAAGCAAGAGAGTTCCAGAAAAGCATCTATTTCGCTTTATTGACTATGCCAAAGCCTTTGACTGTGTGGATAACAATAAACTGTGGAAAATTCTGGATGACATGGGAATACCAGACCACCTGACCTGCCTCTTGAGAAATGTGTATGCAGGTCAGGAAGCAACAGTTAGAACTGGACATGGAACAACAGACTGGTTCCAAATAGGAAAAGGAGTTTGTCAAGGCTGTATATTGTCACCCTGCTTATTTAACTTATATGCAGAGTACATCATGAGAAACGCTGGACTGGAAGAAACACAAGCTGGAATCAAGATTGCCGGGAGAAATATCAATAACCTCAGATACGCAGATGACACCACCCTTATGGCAGAAAGTGAAGAGGAACTAAAAAGCCTCTTGATGAAAGTGAAAGTGGAGAGTGAAAAAATTGGCTTAAAGCTCAACATTCAGAAAATGAAGATCATGGCATCCGGTCCCATCACTTCATGGGAAATAGATGGGGAAACAGTGGAAACAGTGTCAGACTTTATTTTTTGGGCTCCCAAATCACTGCGGATGGTGACTGCAGCCATGAAATTAAAAGACGCTTACTCCTTGGAAGGAAAGTTATGACCAACCTAGATAGCATATTCAAAAGCAGAGACATTACTTTGCGAACAAAGGTCCATCTAGTCAAGGCTATGGTTTTTCCTGTGGTCATGTATGGATGTGAGAGTTGGACTGTGAAGAAGGCTGAGCGCTGAAGAATTGATGCTTTTGAACTGTGGTGTTAAAGAAGACTCTTGAGAGTCCCTTGGACTGCAAGGAGATCCAACCAGTCCATTGTGAAGGAGATCAGCCCTGGGATTTCTTTGGAAGGAATGATGCTAAAGCTGAAACTCCAGTACTTTGGCCACCTCATGCGAAGAGTTGACTCATTGGAAAAGACTCTGATGCTGGGAGGGATTGGGGGCAAGAGGAGAAGGGGACGACAGAGGATGAGATGGCTGGATGGCATCACTGACTCGATGGATGTGAGTCTGAGTGAGCTCCGGGAGTTGGTGATGGACAGGGAGGCCTGGCGTGCTGAGATTCATGGGTTTGCAAAGAGTCGGACATGACTGAGCGACTGATCTGATCTGATCTGATTATTGATCTAATAAAAACACACACTTATTTAGGATACTCCCCACAATGACCTTACTTAATTTATGATACCAATCTGAAGTACAGATTGCATCATTTTATCTTATGATGACTTCAGTTCAGTCACTCAGTCATGTCCAACTCTTTGTGACCCCATGAATTACAGCACATCAGGCCTCCCTGTCCATCACCAAGTCCCGGAGTCCACTCAAACTCATATCCATTGAGTCGGTGATGCCATCCATCCATCTCATCCTCTGTCATCCCCTTCTCCTCCTGTCCCCAATCCCTCCCAGCATCAGGGTCTTTTCCAATGAGTCAACTTTTCGCATGAGGTGGCCAAAGTGTTGGATTTCAGCTTTAGCATCAGTCCTTCCAATGAACACCCAGGACTGATCTCCCTTAGGATGGACTGGATGGATCTCCTTGCAGTCCAAGGGACTCTCAAGAGTCTTCTCCAGCACCAAAGTTCAAAAGCATCAATTCTTCGGTGCTCAGCTTTCTTCACAGTCCAACTCTCACATCCATACATGACCACTGGAAAAACCATAGCCTTGACTAGACAGACCTTTGTTGGCAAAGTAATGTCACTGCTTTTTAATATGTTGTCTAGGTTGGGCATAACTTTCCTTCCAAGGAGTAAGTGTCTTTTAATTTCCTGGCTGCATTCACCATCTGCAGTGATTTTGGAGCCCCCAAAAATAAAGGCAGCCACAGTTTCCCCATCTATCTGCCATGAAGTGAGGGGACCAGATGCCATGATCCTAGTTTTCTGAATGTTGAGTTTTAAGCCAACTTTTTCACTCTTCTCTTTCACTTTCGTCAAGAGGCTTTTGAGTTCCTCTTCACTTTCTGCCATAAGGGTGGTGTCATCTGCATATCTGAGGTGATTGATATTTCTCCCGGCAGTCTTGATTCCAGCTTGTGCTTCTTCCAGCCCAGTGTTTCTCATGATATACTCTGCATATCAGTTACATAAGCAGGGTGACAATATACAGCCTTGACAAACTCCTTTTCCTATTTGGAACCAGTCTGTTGTTCCATGTCCAGTTCTAATTGTTGCTTCCTGACCTGCATATAGGTTTCTCAAGAGGCAGATCAGGTGGTCTGGTATTCCCATCTCTTTCAGAATTTTCCACAGTTTATTGTGATCCACACAGTCAAAGGCTTTGGCATAGTCAATAAAGCAGAAATAGATGTTTTTCTGGAACTTTCTTGCTTTTCCCACGATCCAGTGGATGTTGGCAATTTGACCTCTGGTTCCTCTGCCTTTTCTAAAACCAGCTTGAACATCAGGAAGTTGATGGTTCACGTGTTGCTGAAGCCTGGCTTGGAGAATTTTGAGCATTACTTTACTAGCTTGTGAGATGAGTGCATTTGTGCAGTAGTTTGAGCATTCTTTGGCATTGCCTTTCTTTGGGATTGGAATGAATCCTGTGGCCACTGCTGAGTTTTCTAAATTTGCTGGCATATTGAGTGCAGCACTTTCACAGCATCACCTTTCAGGATTTGAAATAGCTCAACTGGAATTCCATCACCTCCACTAGCTTTGCTTGTCATAATGCTTTCTAAGGCCCACTTGACTTCATATTCCAGGATGTCTGGCTCTAGGTCAGTGATCACACCATGGTGATTATCTGAGTCATGAAGATCTTTTTTGTACAGGTCTTCTGTGTATTCTTGCCACCTCTTCTTAATATCTTCTGCTTCTGTTAGGTGTGTACAATTTCTGTCCTTTATCAAGGCAATCTTTGCATGAAATATTCCTGTGGTATCTCTAATTTTCTTGAAGAGATCTCTACTCTTTCCAATTCTGTTGTTTTCCTCTATTTCTTTGCATTGATCACTGAGGAAGGCTTTCTTATCTCTCCTTGCTATTCTTTGGAACTCTGCATTCAGATACTTATATCTTTCCTTTTCTCCTTTGCTTTTCACTTCTCTTCTTTCACAGCTATTTGTAAGGCCTCCCCAGACAGCCATTTTGCTTTTTTGCATTTCTTTTTCTTGGGAATGGTCTTGATCCCTGTATCCTCTACAATGCCACAAACCTCTGTCTATAGTTCATCAGGCACTCTTGTCTATGTGATCCAGTCCCTTAAATCTATTTCTCACTTCCACTGTATAATCATAAGGGATTTGATTTAGGTCATACCTGAATGCTCTAGTGGTTTTCCCTACTTTCTTCAATTTAACTCTGAATTTGGTAATAAGGAGTTCATGATCTGAGCCACAGTCAGCTCCTGGTCTTGTTTTTGTTGACTGTATAGAACTTCTCCATCTTTGGCTGCAAAGAATATAATCAATCTGATTTCGGTGTTGACCATCTGGTGATGTCCATGTGTAGAGTCTTCTCTTGTGTTGTTGGAAGAGGGTGTTTGCTATGACCAGTGCATTTTCTTGGCAAAACTCTATTAGTCTTTGCCCTGATTCACTCCATATTCCAAGGCCAAATTTGCCTGTTACTCCAGGTGTTTCTTGACTTCCTACTTTTGCATTCCAGTCCCCTATAATGAAAAGGACATCTTTTTTGGGTGTTAGTTCTAAAAGGTCTTGTAGGTCTTCATAGAACCATTCAACTTCAGCTTCTTCAGCATTACTGGTTGGGGCATAGACTTGGATTACTGTGATATTGAATGGTTTGCCTTGGAAATGAACAGAGATCATTCTGTCATTTTTGAGATTGCATCCAAGTACTGCATTACAGACTCTCTTGTTGACCGTGATGGCTACTCCATGTCTTCTGAGGGATTCCTGTCCTCAGTAGTAGATATAATGGTCATCTGAGTTAAATTCACCCATTCCAGTCCATTTTAGTTTGCTGATTCCGAGAATGTCGACGTTCACTCTTGCCATCTCTTGTTTGACCTCTTCCAATTTGCCTTGATTCATGGACCTGACATTCCAGGTTTCTATGTAATATTGCTCTTTACAGCATCAGACCTTGCTTCTATCACCAGTCACATCCACAGCTGGGTATTGTTTTTGCTTTGGCTCCATCCCTTCATTCTTAATGGAGTTATTTCTCCACTGATCTCCAGTAGCATATTGGGCACCTACTGACCTGGGGAGTTTCTCTTTCAGTACCCTATCATTTTGTCTTTTCATACTGTTCATGGGGTTCTCAAGGCAAGAATACTGAAGTGGTTTGCCATTCCCTTCTCCAGTGGACCATATTCTGTCAGATCTCTCCACCATGACCCGCCCATCTTGGGTTGCCCCACGAGCATGGCTTAGTTTCATTGAGTTAGACAAGGTTGTGGTCCTAGTGTGATTAGATTGACTGGTTTTCTTTGAGTATGGTTTCAGTGTGTCTGCTTTCTGATGCCCTCTTGCAACACCTACCGTCTTACTTGGGTTTCTTACGTTGGACGTGGGGTATCTCTTCACGGCTGCTCCAGCAAACTGCAGCCGCTGCTCCTTACCTTGGACGAAGGGTATCTCCTCACTGCCACCCCTTCTGACCTTGAATGTGGAATAGCTCCTCTAGGCCCTCCTGGCCCTGGGCAGCCACTGCTCCTTGGAGGTGGGGTTGCTCCTCCCGGCCGCCACCCCAAGCCTCAGGCGTGGGGTAGGTCCTCCCGCCCGCTGCCCCTGGCCTCGGGCGTGGGGTTGGTCCTCCCAGCCGCCACCCCTGGCCTCAGGCGTGGGGTTGGTCCTCCCGGCCGCGGCCCCTGGCCTCGGGCGTGGGGTAGCTCCTCTTGGCCATTCCTGTACCGTCGCAGCCTGGCACTCTCCACCGCTGCCCCGACCTCAGACGTAGGGTAACTCCTCTTGGCCGCCTCCTCTCGGGCATGGGGTCCTTCCTCCCAGCTTCTGCCCCTGACCTTGGACGTGGGGGAGCCTCCCGCGCTAAATGTGCCAGTCGCAGCTGCCCACACATCTCCCTTTAAGATATATTTTAAATTAAGGAAACCAAACTTGAAGTGTTCTAGAAGGAGGAGACCCTGTCATCATAGTTAAGTAATTTTATCATGGTCAGTGGAACTTGGAGACATGGTTCATTAAGACCATCTCACTTTGTCTTGATTTTTAAAAAATGTATAGAAAACCAAAAATATATTATGTTCTCACTGCATTTATCTGACTTAGACTTAAATACAGAATAAAGTAGTTTAAGCCAAATTTACTTTTAATACCAATAGTGAATAGTGATAGTGAAGTCGCTCAGTCGTGTCTGACTCTGTGACCCCATGGACAGTAGCCAAACAAGCTCCTCTGTCCATGGGATTTTCCAGGCAAGAATACTGGAGTGGGTTGTTATTTCCTTATCCAGGGATCTTCCCAACCCAGGGATCGAACAGAGGTCTCCTGCATTGTAGGTAGACACTTTACCATCTGAGCCACCAGGGATTTAATATCAATACTACAAAGCAATTTATTTCTTATTTACCTTATCATCAAGAACTAACATAGACGTCACATCACATTTTATGAAGAACCCTAAGTTGCTTCGGAGAAGGCAATGGCACCCCACTCCAGTATGTTTGCCTGGAAAATCCTATGGACGGAGAAGCCTGGTAGGCTGCAGTCCATGGGGTCACTAAGAGTTGGATACGACTGAGCGATTTGACTTTCACTTTTCACTTTCATGCATTGGAGAAGGAAATGGCAACCCACTCCAGTGTTCTTGCCTGGAGAATCCCAGGGACAGAGGAGCCTGGTGGGCTGCCATCTGTGGGGTCGCACAGAGTCGGACACAACTGAAGTGACTTAGCAGCAGTAGCAGCTAAGTTGCTTTTCATCAATTTTGTCCATTATCTCTTGTGCAAATATTCTGTTTTGCTTCCTTTCTTTATATTTTCTAGTGACAACTTTTGTCTTACTAGTTAATAGTTCTTTATGTAACTCACCATGATTCATAGATTTTTAGTTCCTTGATCTGTACCTTTTATATGTTCATTGTCCATCTATACTTATATTCTTTCCTCCAAAAGTAGGATCCATGGTTTGTCCTAATACCACCCTCAAATTCCTTGCCCTTGAATATTCTTATTTTGTACTTTTTGGATTATTAATTTCTATCTCGGGTTTACTGCAAACAATTCAATTCTGTTATTTTTCCTTGGCTATCATTGATTACCAGGGGGAAAAAATGGCCTAACTCTGTAGTAAATGGCATTACAGACATGACATTGGATGGAACAATCTTTATGCTGATCCCCATTTCACCCAGAGATTGTTGCAGATGTTTACATTCCTTAAACCTACACCATTCAGTCTCTGCAGATGATCTGACCATAGAATAAAATTTTCTCCCCTCAAATCCTGTGGGGAGTAGGGTCTTGATCACCCCACCAGGAGACCAAGAGACCAGGAAACCAATAGACCGAGAGAACTGTTAATACAAGTGGAGAATGAGGGACATCTGAAAAAAAGGTGGTGGATGAGGGGTATTACTCACTCTCCAAAGGATGACCCACTCAATAGCCTCAGAATACTCCTAACACTTCCTGATTCCTCTTGAGCAAAACCCTGCTGCTGCTACTGCTAAGTCACTTCAGTTGTGTCCGACTCTGTGTGACCCCATAGACAGCAGCCCACCAGGTTCCCGCATCCCTGGGATTCTCCAGGCAAGAACACTGGAGTGGATTGCCATTTCCTTCTCCAATGCATGAAAGTGAAAAGTGAAAGGGAAATCGCTCAGTCATGTCCAACTCTTAGCAACCCCATGGACTGTAGCCCACCAGGCTCTGCCATCCATGGGATTTTCCAGGAAAGAGTACCTTTCCTTAAAGACTGATGTCAACACCTCTGCTACTATTGGGGACTCACTTGCTTTCCACACAGTCTTTAGCATAGGAGCCTGAAGTAACAGATTAATAGCTGTAGCAGAGAGCTATTTTAGTGGGATTATCTTTGTGTCCATTGGTGGAAGGATTCTGCTTTGGGAACTAGAACCTGTCAATCCACTGAACCTAAATCTGTGGCAATGAGAGGCACAATTCCCCCAAGTATGTCACTGGAGCAAGGGTAATTGAGATCATGGCTACTTCCACTACTTGGTTCCCAAACTCATGTACTCTTCAGATGATGGTATTTGATTTAGAATGTACACTCATTCCTGAAGATGACGCAGTCCTGGAGGAGAAACCTTGCAGGGTATCATATCCAAACTTGTGCTTCAACTGTACTTTCTTTTTTAAAAAAACATAAAAAAGTTCAGTCACTCAGTCGTGTCCGACTCTTTGTGACCACATAGACTGCATCACGCCAGGTTTCCCTGTTCATCACCAACTCCTGGAGCTTGCTCAAACTCATGTCCATTGAGTTGGTGATTCCATCCAACCATTTCATCCTCTGTCGTCCCCTTTTCCTCCTGCCTTCAATCTTTCCCAGCATTAGGGTCTTTTCCAGTGAGTCAGTTCTTTGCATCAGGTGGCCAAAGTATGGGAGCTTCAGCATCAGTCTTTTCAATGAATATTCAGGATTGATTTTCTTTACGATTGACTGGTTTGATCTCCTTGCTATCCAAGGGACTCTCGAGAGTCTTCTCCAACACCACAGTTCAAAAGCATCAGTTTTTCGGCACTCAGCTTTCTTTATGGTCCAACTCTCACATCCATGTTTCAGCTGTACTTAAAGAGGCCAAGGTACTATACTCCTGAGCTAGTGGTTTCTTTGTGGTCTTATATGGGAAAGAACCAATGGATCCCTTGGTCATCTTTCCACTGCCACATATTTCATGTAATTATCAAAACATTTGGTATTATGTGTCAGTGAATAAAACACTCTGTAAATCCTCAGATACTGGTCCAAACAAAGCTCTGCTGTCATGGAAGTCAATTCTTTACCAAGAGTATGTGTCAATTACAGTTAAACTGAATTGCTTCTGCTTTCAGAATGGAATGGTCCAACATAGTTAACCAGAAGCTGATTGGACTTGTCAGGGTTCAGTGCTGTCCTAGGGTCTGGGATTAATACCTTTGCTGACAATTTGGGCATTTAGTAGGGGCAGTCACAAGATTAACACTGGTGAAGGGGAGGCCATGTTCCAGAGCCCCACTGTAGCCTCCATGACTTTACTCTTCGTGTATCCATTGTGCAGCACCAGGATGGACAATGATGAAGGCTGGGTGATGTTTACTGGCCAAGTCTTTTGATAAAGAGACTTGGTTGGTTAGTGCACCTTTTGTGAATAGTGTGTGTATTCTCTGATAGATGTTGACAAAAATTTATGATCTTCCCATTTTGTGCTTAGTCCATAGGTCCAAATACATATCACTTCTCCAGACCTCCTTCTCCCCAACTTCCCATTCTTACTTTTTTTTGCCCTTGACCAATGAGCTGGGCTATTTAGCACTGTCCATGAGTTCATTTGTCCTTGGGCTATTTCTCTTTCCACACAAAGTAAATGTTAACTTCACTCTGAGCTCTACCTCTTGGGAGAGTTTTCCTACACTATTTCCTTTCAAGGAAACCCCTGAATTGAGCTGTAGTGAAGTAACCACCCTTTTTCAAATAACACTAACATACTATACCAACACTTTAGCAAACCCATCACTGGCGGATAGTCTTCTCCATCTGCTGGTTATAAAAGATCTTCAGTGCTGCCTTAGATGTGACTTCGGGGAAATCTGCCCATGTAACAATGGTAGATAATATGGGGGCACGGGCTGGGCCACCTGTTCATGCATTTCCTTTTTCTCTGTCTTCTTGCTTATGTCTAACTCTGGATGTACCACTTCCATCTTACGATGACTGCTGGGTTCCCCTGGCCATATTAACTCAGTAATCTGAGAGGACTCAGTTCATAATGGCCGTCTTTGGTTGCTTGGTCTCTTGATATCTATTCAGATGCTCTATTCCTACCAAGGCCCCTCTGCATACCAGGAAGTATGTAGCAGGTGTATTTTCAGGAGGTGTGTAGTTCTTGGCAACAAATTGTATGACCTGTTCCAGAACCGAGGGGTCTATGTGAATATTCCCATCACAGATGCCACAGTCTGCTGTGATTCTCCCATCACAGGCATGTCTGGTACCACAGTACAGTACGGCTCAAGAGGCAGCGGCTTTCCCCACATCATGCCTGTTTCTGCTCTGAGCCCTGCTAAAAACTAGGAGCCTTCCATGTTACCCAGAAAATGTGTTGGAACATTACCCCTAGTGCTGAAGATGATGACTGCAGAATTCAGAGTGTTGTGCTTCTTTTTTTAATATTCTCTCTATTCCACACTTTCCCTAAAAGCATTTTTAACTTTCTACCATCTCCAAATTTTGACTTGGTGTATACAGACGAGAATAGGAAAAATTTTACCTCTTTATTAAGCACTTTCTTTCATTATGTTCCCTGGTTATGTAAGCAATACGTGTTAACTTTGTCATTAATTGAAATCATGGATATTGTCATGGCAAATTATAGTTATTTCATTACAGTTATTTGTATCCTTCATTATATTAATATTGTGAGTTATAGGCCTGCTTGTGAGCTCTTGAATTTTTATAGTTTATAAGTACATATATTACTGCATCACAAATTCATGAACTTTTTAACATATTTGACATTACACCTCAATATAGTTGATTTCCCTTACGTCTCTATATACTAATATTATATATTTACAAATATTTTTCTGAGAAGGAATCCATCAGCTTCTTCAAAATTCCACAGAGGTCTCGTTCATGGCATATATTTTCGGAACCCCTGCCTAGACCAGGCTTCTCTGTCACACACGCTCCTTTATGACACAGAGGCTTCAGCTTACATGGCAATTCCTCAGAGGCCTCCCTGACCACCCGCCCAAAGGAAGCCTCCTGGGCACTTCTAAGACACACTATCCTGTTTTTCTTTCATCAGAGTATTTATAAATGCCTTATGTTTCCTTGTTCACATGGCTGTTTGTTGGCTTAGTCTGTCACACTTGATCAAGTTGACATTTCCTTCTTCAATGTCCATTCGAGTATTTCAGGCTTATCCCTTGAGATTTCCTTCAAGGGATAAATTTCCTTTAAATGATCATTTTTCTCAGGTTTTTCCTACTAACACTTCTTTCTTCTCTAATTCATTTTCCTACCTGGACAGTTTCACTCACTCCCACTAGTACAAACATCACCAGAAGTGTATTACTCCCGAGGAGATGTACAAGTCCTCAATCCTGTGTCCCCCATCCTGAAATCCATAAAGTTCCCTTTTCCTACTAAATTTATTAGCAGCAAAACAGTACCTGAATTAACAAAATAGCCTTTATTGATCTCAAATCCTGTGAATATTCATGCATTTCACCAAGAGAACTCAAGGTTTGGTATGAGTTACATGGCACTGCCCAAGATTCTGCTAAAGATACTACTTTTTATAGGACATGTGTGTGTATGAGTCTTTCAGTCATGTCTGACTCTTTGCAACCCTGTGGACTGTAGCCCACCTGGCTCCTCTGTCCATGGGATTCTCCAGGCAAGAATATTGGAAGGAAGGGTCGAGGTAGCCATTACCTTCTCCAGGTTATCTTTCCTACCCAGGGATCGAACAGAAGTTCACATTGCAGGTGGATTCTTTACCGTCTGAACCACCAGGGAAGCCCTTTTATAGGATGTAAATAACATATTACTTTTCAACTCTGAAAAACTGTGACATTGGAAGGGCTGAGATCATTTGTCTATTTCTAAACCATCTGTAGATTTTAAAAAATAGTTAATATTGTTAATGAGGGATATTATAAAGATCTTTAATGAGATATATATTTTCTTAATAATAACCCGTATTTACTGTCCTATGAGTATCAAATACCTCAGTGAGATTCCTTGCTCTTCTGCTTACAAGCCACATCTCCAATCATTTCTCTACAAACATCCAGTTTTTCAGCTACATCAGGCTAGGCTTATGCACGTACGTATGCACGTACCTCACTTCTCTATTACTTCTGCCCCTGGAAAGTAAATCCTTCTGTGTTCAGTTTAGTTCAGTCGCTCAGTTGTGTCCGACTCTTTGCAACCCCATGAATCGCAGCACACCAGGCCTCCCTGTCCATCACCAACTCCCGGAGTTCACTCAGACTCACGTCCATCGAGTCAGTGATGCCATCCAGCCATCTCATCCTCTGTCGTCCCCTTCTCCTCCTGCCCCCAATCCCTCCCAGCATCAGAGTCTTTTCCAATGAGTCAACTCTTCGCATGAGGTGGCCAAAGTACTGGAGTTTCAGCTCTAGCATCATTCCTTCCAAAGAAATCCCAGGGCTGATCTCCTTCAGAATGGACTGGTTGGATCTCCTTGCAGTCCAAGGGACTCTCAAGAGTCTTCTACAACACCATAGTTCAAAAGCATTAATTCTTCGGTGCTCAGCCTTCTTCACAGTCCAACTCTCACATCCATACATGACCACAGGAAAAACCATAGCATTGACTAGACGGACCTTTGTTGGCAAAGTAATGTCTCTGCTTTTGAATATGCTATCTAGGTTGGTCATAAATTTCCTTCCAAGGAGTAAGCATCTTTTAATTTCATGGCTGCAATCACCATCTGCAGTGATTTTGGAGCCCCCAAAAATAAAGTCTGACACTGTTTCCACTGTTTCCTCATCTATTTCCCATGAAGTGGTGGGACCAGATGCCATGATCTTCGTTTTCTGAATGTTGAGCTTTAAGTCAACTTTTTCACTATCCACTTTCACTTTCATGAAGGAGCTTTTTAGTTCCTCTTCACTTTCTGCCACAAGGGGGGTGTCATCTGCATATCTGAGGTTATTGATATTTCTCCCGGCAGTCTTGATTCCAGCTTGTGCTTCTTCCAGCCCAGCATTTCTCATGATGTAGTCTGCATATAAGTTAAATAAGCAGGGTGACAATATCCAGCCTTGACGTACTCCTTTTCCTATTTGGAACCAGTCTGTTGTTCCATGTCCAGTTCTAACTGTTGCTTCCTGACCTGCATACAGATTTCTCAAGAGGCAGGTCAGGTGGTCTGAGAGTCCCATCTGTTTAAGAATGTTCCACAGTTTATTGTGATCCACACAGTCAAAGGCTTTGGCATAGTCAATAAAGCAGAAATAGATGTTTTTCTGGAACTCTTGTGCTTTTTCCATGATCCAGTGGATGTTGGCAATTTGATCTCTGGTTCCTCTGCCTTTTCTAAAACCAGCTTGAACATCTGGAAGTTCATGGTTCATGTATTGCTGAAGCCTGGCTTGGAGAATTTTGAGCATTACTTTACTAGCATGTGAGATGAGTGCAATTGTGTGGTAGTTTGAGCATTCTTTGGCATTGCCTTTCTTTGGTATTGTAATGAAAACCTACCTTTTCCAGTCCTGTGGCCACTGCTGAGTTCTCCAAATTTGCTGGCATATTGAGTGTAGCACTTTCACAGCATCGCCTTTCAGGATTTGAAATGGCTCAACTGGAATTCCATCACCTCCACTAGCTTTGTTCGTAGTGATGCTTTCTAAGGCCCACTTGAATGTCAAGTCAAGTGAGCCTGAAAGAATGTGGTCCACTGGAGAAGAGAATGGCAAACCACTTCAGTATTCTTGCCTGAGAACCCCATGAACAGTATGAAAAGGCAAAATGATAGGATACTGAAAGAGGAATTCCCCAGGTCAGTAGGTGCCTAATATGCTGCTGGAGATCAGTGAAGGAATAACTCCAGAAAGAATGAAGGGATGGAGCCAAAGCAAAAACAATACCCAGCTGTGGATGTGACTGGTGATAGAAGCAAGGTCCGATGCTGTAAAGAGCAATATTGCATAGGAACCTGGAATGTCAGGTCCATGAATCAAGGCAAATTGGAAGTGGTCAAACAAGAGATGGCAAGGGTGAATGTCGACATTCTAGGAATCAGCGAACTTAAACGGACTGGAATGGGTGAATTTAACTCAGTTGACCATTATATCTACTATTGCGGGCAGGAATCCCTCAGAAGAAATGGAGTGGCCATCATGGTCAACAAAAGAGTCTGAAATGCAGTACTTGGATACAATCTCAAAAACAACAGAATGATCTCTGTTCATTTCCAAGGCAAACCATTCAATATCACGGTAATCCAAGTCTATGCCCCAACCAGTAACGCTTAAGAAGCTGAAGTCGAATGGTTCTATGAAGAACTACAAGACCTTTTAGAACTAACACCCCAAAAAGATGTCCTTTTCATTATAGGGGACTGGAATGCAAAAGTAGGGAGTCAAGAAACACCTGGAGTAACAGGCAAATTTGGCCTTGGAATACGGAATGAAGCAGGGCAAAGACTAATATGAGTTTTGCCAAGAAAATGCACTGGTTATAGCAAACACTCTCTTCCAACAACACAAGAGAAGACTCTACATATGGACATCACCAGATGGTCAACACCGAAATCAGATTGATTATATTCTTTGCAGCCAAAGATGGAGAAGCTCTATACAGTCAACAAAACAAGACCAGGAGCTGACTGTGGCTCAGATCATGAACTCCTTATTACCAAATTCAGAGTTAAATTGAAGAAAGTAGGGAAAACCACTAGACCATTCAGGTATGACCTAAATCAAATCCCTTATGATTACACAGTGGAAGTGAGAAATAGATTTAAGGGCCTAGATCTGATAGATAGAGTGCCTGATGAACTATGCAATGAGGTTCATGACACTGTACAGGAGACAGGGATCAAGACCATCCCCATGGAAAAGAAATGCAAAAAAGCAAAGTGGCTGTCTGGGGAGGCCTTACAAATAGCTGTGAAAAGAAGAGAAGCGAAAAGCAAAGGAGAAAAGGAAAGATATAAGCATCTGAATGCAGAGTTCCAAAGAATAGCAAGGAGAGATAAGAAAGCCTTCCTCAGTGATTAATGCAAAGAAATAGAGGAAAACAACAGAATGGGAAAGACTAGAGATCTCTTCAAGAAAATTAGAGATACCAAGGGAACATTTCATGCAAAGATGGGCTTGATAAAGGACAGAAATTGTGTGGACCTAACAGAAGCAGAAGATATTAAGAAGAGGTGGCAAGAATACACAGAAGAACTGTACAAAAAAGATCTTCACGACCTAGATAATCATGATGTCGTGTTCACTCATCTAGAGCCAGACATCCTAGAATGTGAAATCCTTCTGTGTAGTTCTTGTAATATCTACACATCTCTGCGATGTTTTCGCTAGCCTGCCAAAGCAAAATTACTGAATGTCATTTGGGGACACTTCTGACTGAATAATTATTGCTGAAAACTCTTACCACATTAAATTGCAAAAATGCACATTCTAGTATTTCTCTTGCCACTATGTGAGGAGCTCCACGAGTATAGATGTGGTGATTTAGTCACTAAGTCATGTCTGACTCTTGCAACCCCACAGACTGGAGCCCACTAGGCTCCTCTGTCCATGAGATCTCCCAGGCGAGAATACTGGAGTGGATTGCCATTTCCCTCTCTGAGCAATGTCATATTCCCACGATGATGCCTAGCTCTGTTCTCACAGTATCTACTAGATAAATTTACCATTTTCTCCAGCTCCCTCCTCCCATTGCATTCCCTGTTGCTGTTAATTGCACTAACAGGTATCTATTCACTCAAGCATCAGTCCTTCATTCTCCCTCCCATGATTCTCTTTAAGCATAACATTAGTCACTCATGCACTTTGAATTCATATTCTCTAGCTCCTGTGACACTGCTATATGCCCTCATTATCTCTCACCAGCATTTTGACATACTGTCCTGTTTCTCTCCTTGTAAACTAACTTTCTGTACAGTCTGTTATTATTCTAAAAGAATGGTTTAATTGTGTTACATGGTAATTTGAGATGTTTTAAAATGAGCTTACCCATACATTAGTATTGCACAAATGTCCTTAGAAGCTGCCCCCTAGTCTACTATTCAAGCACCGCTCCTTGTCTGTCAACCCTGAGTTTGTACTTCCCAGCAAATCTTCTGTGACTTGAATCTTTTGCTTTTTCTGGTATGTAAGCCTCGATAATGGTCCCGTGTCAAGTTTCACCTTATGTTAAATAGCCAGATTAAAAGCTCACCTTTATAAAAATATTCTCCAAGTGGAGAAGATGGACGTCTCAGCTCAGGGAGAGAGAGAGAATTCACCCTTCTTCTGCCATTGTGTTCTGTTTAGGCCTTCAGTTGATTGCATGATGCCCATCCATATTGGTGAGGGTAGATCTTTCCTGTGTCCACTGATTGAAATGATAATCTCTTCCAAAAACACTGTCAAGGACACACCCAGAAATAATGTTTAGCCAGCTTGTCTGAGCATCCCTTATGGTTGTCAATTTGACACAGAGACTTAAACATCACAGTTAGAATTAAGATAAGGGTATCTGTTGTCACCGGTATTGTTTAATTATTTCATAAAGTAGTCAACATATAGTAAATGCATAAAACAACAAAAATGAAACAAAAATTTAATTACTTGTAGATTATATGATAATTTGTTTAGAAAGGCAAAATAGCTGTTGATTTTATTAGAAATTATACTAAATTTCAAATATTGGATAAATATTTGCAGAGTTAATTCTTTGACAAAGTGTTACATAAAAAACATATACTCCATTTACACAGTTAATAAAAATATAACATACCTACAAGTAAATTTTAAAAAATAGTTATTATCTTTAATGAGAGATATTATAAAGATCTTTAATGAGATATATATTATCTTGCTGAATAATAAAACTTTAAAATATTTAAAAGTATCCATATTTCCTAAATTAATGTGAAAATTTAAGAAATTTCCAGAGAAAATAGACTTTTGCTTCTCTTTGTTCTCAAATCAAACATGATAAGACTGAGAAAAAATTTTGAAATACAAGCAGTGAGTGTGGCCTAGTCTTGTTCAGTCACTTAATTTTGTCAAACTATTTGTGACCCTATGGGCTAGAGCACCCAGGCTTCACTGTCCTTCACCATCTCCCTGAGCTTGCTCAAACTCATGTCCATTGAGTTGGTGATGCCATCCAACCATCTCATCCTCTGTCATCCCCTTTTCCTCCTGTCTTCAATCTTTCCCAGCAGCATCAAGGTCTTTTCCAGTGAGTCAGCTCTTCCCTTGTAGCTTAGTGTAAAGAATCTGCCTGCAGTGCAGGAGACCCAGGTTCAATGCCTGGGTTAGAAAGATCCCCCGGAGAAGGAAATAGCAACCCACTCCAGTATCCTTGCCTGGAAGATCTCATGGACAGAGGAGCCTGGTAGGCTGCAGTCCATGGGGTTGCAAAGAGTCAGGCACGACTGAGCGACTAACATTTACTTACACTTTATAGCTCTTTACATCAGGTGGCCAAAGTATTGGAGTTTCAGCTTCAGCATCAGTCCTTCTAATGAATATTCAGGACTGATTTTCTTTAGGATTGATTGGATTGATCTCCTTGCTGTCCAAGTGACTCTCAAGAGTCTTCTCCAGCACCAAAGTTCAGTTCAGTCGCTCAGTCATGTCCGACTCTTTGTGACCCCATGAATTGCAGCACGCCAGGCCTTCCTATTCATTACCAACTCCCGGAGTTCACTCAAACTCATGTCCATTGAGTCGATGATGCCATCCAGCCATCTCATCCTCTGTCGTCCCCTTTTCCTCCTGCCCCCAATCCCTCCCAGCATCAGAGTCTTTTCCAATGAGTCAACTCTTTGCATGAGGTGGCAAAAGTACTGGAGTATCAGTCCTTCCAAAGAACACCCAGGATTGATCTCCCTTAGAATGGACTGTTTGGATCTCCTTGCAGTCCAAGGGACTCTCAAGTGTCTTCTCCAGCACCACAGTTCAAAAGCATCAATTCTTCGGCACTCAGCTTTCTTCACAGTCCAACTTTCACATCCATACATGACCACTGGAAAAACCATAGCCTTGACTAGATGGATCTTTGTTGGCAAAGTAATGTCTCTGCTGTTTAATATGCTATCTAGGTTGGTCATAACTTTCCTTCCAAGGAGTAAGCATCTAATTTCATGGCTGCAATCACCATCTGCAGTGATTTTGGAGCCCCCCAAAATAAAGTCTGACACTGTTTCCACTGTTTCCCCATCTACTTCTCATGAAGTGATGAGACCAGATGCCGTGATCTTTGTTTTCTGAATGTTGAGCTTTAAGCCAACTGTTTCACTCTCCTCTTTCACTTTCATCAAGAGGCTTTTTAGTTCCTCTTCACTTTCTGCCATAAGGGTGGTGTCATCTGCATATCTGAGGTTATTGATATTTCTCCTGGCAATCTTGATTCCAGCTTGTGCTTCTTCCATCCCAGCATTTCTCATGATGTACTCTGTGTAGAAGTTAAATAAGCAGGGTGACAATATACAGCCTTGACGTACTCCTTTTCCCATTTGGAACCAGTCTGTTGTCCATGTTGCACCAAAGTTGGAAAGCATCAATTCCTAGGGATTCAGCCTTCTTTATGGTCTCTCACATCCGTACATGACTACTGGAAAAACCATAGCTTTGACTCTATGGACCTTTGTTGGCAAAGTAATGTCTCTGCTTTTTAATATGCTGTTTGTCTTAGCTTTTCTTCCAAGGAGCAAGCATATTTTAATTTCATGGCTGCACTCACCATCTGCAGTGATTTTGGAGCCCAAGAAAATAAAAACTGTCACTGCTTCTACTTTTTCCCCTACTATTTGCAGTGAAGTGATGGGACCTGGATGCCATGATCCTAATTTTTGGAATGTTGAATTTTAAGCCAGCTTTTTCACTCTCCTCTTTGACCATCATTTAGAAGCTCTTTAGTTCCTCTTTGTTTTTGTGCCATTAGGATGGTGTCATCTGCATATCTGAGGTTATTGATATTTCTCCTGGCAAACTTGATTCCAGCTTGTGCTTCTTCCATCCCAGCATTTCTCATGATGTACTCTGTGTAGAAGTTAAATAAGCAGGGTGACAATATACAGCCTTGACGTACTCCTTTTCCCCTTTGGAACCAGTCTGTTGTCCATGTTGCACCAAAGTTGGAAAGCATCAATTCCTAGGGATTCAGCCTTCTTTATGGTCTTTCACATCCGTACATGACTACTGGAAAAACCATAGCTTTGACTCTATGGACCTTTGTTGGCAAAGTAATGTCTCTGCTTTTTAATATGCTGTTTGTCTTAGCTTTTCTTCCAAGGAGCAAGCATATTTTAATTTCATGGCTGCACTCACCATCTGCAGTGATTTTGGAGCCCAAGAAAATAAAAACTGTCACTGCTTCTACTTTTTCCCCTACTATTTGCAGTGAAGTGATGGGACCTGGATGCCATGATCCTAATTTTTGGAATGTTGAATTTTAAGCCAGCTTTTTCACTCTCCTCTTTGACCATCATTTAGAAGCTCTTTAGTTCCTCTTTGTTTTTGTGCCATTAGGATGGTGTCATCTGCGTATCTGAGGTTATTGATATTTCTCCCAGCAATCTTGATTCCAGCTTGAGCTTCATTTAGCCCAGCATTTCACACGATGTAGTCTGCATATAAGTTAAACAAACAGGGAGACAGTACACAGCCTTGTCGTAGTTGTTTCCTAATTTGGAACCATTCTGTTGTTCCATGTTCATTTCTAACTATTGCTTCTTGACCTGTGTACAGATTTCTCAGCAGGCAGGTAAGGTGATCTAGTATTCCCATTTCTTGAAGAGTTTTCCACAGTTTGTTGAGATCCACACAGTTAAAGGTTTTAGTCAATGAAGCAGATATTTTTCTGGAATTCCCTTGCTTTTTTCTGTGATCCAACTTATGTTGGCAAATTGACCTCTGATTCCTCTGCCTTTTCTTTTTAATTTTTTTTTTAATTGAAGGATACATGCTTTACAGAATGTTGCTGTTTTCTGCCAAACCACAACATGAATCAGCCATAGGTATACATATATCCCCTCCCTTTTGAACCTCTCTCCCGTCTCCCTCCCCATCCCACCACTCTAGGTTGATACAGAGCCCCATTTGAGTTTCCTGAGTCATACAGCAAATTCCTGTTGGCTATCTATTTTACATATGGTAATGTAAGTTTCCATGTTACTCTTTCCAAACATCTCACGCCCTCCTCCCCTCTATCCATGTCCATAAGTCTATTCTCTATGTCTGTTTCTCCATTACTGCCCTGTAAATAAATTCTTCAGAACCATTTTTTTTGTAGATTCCATATATATGCATTAGAATATATTTATCTTTCTTTTTCTGACACACTTCACTCTGTATAATAGGTTCTAGGTTCATCCACCTCATCAGAACTGACTGAGATGTGTTCCTTTTTATGGCTGAGTAATATTCCATTGTGTATATGTACCACAACTTCTTTATCCATTCAGCTGTCGATGGGCATGTAGGTTGCTTCCATGTTCTAGTTATTGTAAATAGTGCTGCAATGAACAATGAGATGCATGTGTATTTTTCAACCCTGGTTTCCTCAGGGTATATACCTAGGAGTGGGATTACTAGGTCATATGGTTGTTTTATTCCTAGTGTTTTAAGGAACTGTCTTTTCGTAGTGGCTGTATCAATTTACATTCCCACCAACAGTGTAAGAACGTTCCCTTTTCTCCACACCCTCTCCAGCATTTATTGTTTGTAGACTTTTTGATGATGGCCATTCTAACAGATGTGAGGTGATATCTCATTGTGGTTTTAATTTGCATTTCTGTAATAATGAGCAATGTTGAGCATCTTTTCATGTGTTTGTTAGCCATCTGTATGTCTTCTTTGGAAAAATGTCTGTTTAGGTCTTTTTCCACTTTTTGATTGGGTTGTTTGTTTTCCTGGTTTTGAGTTGTGTGAGTAACTTGTATATTTTGGAAATTAATCCCTTGTCAGAAGTTTCATTTGCTATTATTTTCTCCCATTCTGAGGGTTGTGTTTTCACCTTGCTTATAGTTTCTTTTGCTGTGCAAAAGCTTTTAAGTTTAACCAGGTCCCACTTGTTTACATTTGTTTTTATTTCTGTTACTCTAGGAGGTGGGTCATAGAGGAGCTTGCTTTGATTTATGTCATTGAGTGTTCTGCCTATGTTTTCCTCTAAGAGTTTTATACTTTCTGCTCTTACATTTAGGTCTTTGATCCATTTTGAGTTTATCTTTGTGTATGGTGTTAGGAAGTGTTCTAACTCATACTTTTACATGTAGCTGTCCAGTTTTCTCAGCACCATTTATTGAAGAGGCTGTATTTGCCCCATTGTATATTCTTGCCTCCTTTGTCAAAAATAAGGTACCCCTAGGTGCATGGGCACCTATTTCTGGGCTTTCTATCGTGTTCCATTGGTCTATATTTCTGTTTTTGTGCCAGTACCATACTGTCTTGATGACTGTGTTTGTAGTATAATCTGAATCAGGAAGGTTGATTCCTCCAGCTCCATTCTTCTTTCTCAAGACTGCTTTGGCCATTTGGAGTCTTTTGTGTTACCATATGAATTGTGAAATGTTTTGTTCTAGTTCTGTGAAAAATGCCATTGGTAATTTGATAGGGATCACATTGAATCTGTAGATTGCAATCGATAGTACAGCCATTTTCACAATATTGATTCTTCCTACCCAGGAACATGGAATATATCTCCATCTGTGTCATCTTTGATTTCTTTCATCAGTGTCTTATAATTTTCTGTGTACAGTTCTTTTGTCTCCTGAGGTAAGTTTATTCCTAGATATTTAATTATTTTTGTTGCAATGGTGAATGGGATTGGTTCCTTAATTTCTCTTTCTGATTTTTCATTGTTAGTATATAGAAATGCAAGTGGTTCCTGTGTATTGATATTGTATCCTGCAATAAATTCACTGATTAGCTCTAGTAATTTTCTGATACTCTCTTTAGGGTTTTCTATGTACAATACCATGTCATCTGCAAACAGTGAGAGCTTTACTTCTCCTTTTCTAATCTGGATTCCTTTTATTTCTTTTTCTTCTCTGATTGCTATAGCTAGGACTTCCCAAACTATGTTGAATAGTAGTGAAAAGGTGGACAAGGAAGTGGACACTGTTGTCTTGTTCCCAATCTTAGGGGGGATGCTTTCAGTTTTTCACCACTGAGAATGTTTGCTGGAGGCTTATCACATATGGCCTTTACTATGTTGAGGTAGGTTCTTCTATGACCATTTTTTGAAGAGTTTTAATCATAAATGAGTGCTGAATTTTGTCAAAGGCTTTTTCTGCATCTATTGAGATTATCATATGGTTTTGGTCTTTCAATTTGTTAATATGGTGTATCACATGGATTAATTTGTGTATATTGAAGAATCCTTGGCATTCCTTGAATAAACCCAAATTGATCATGGTGTATGAGCTTTTTGATGTGTTGCTGAATTCTGTTTGCTAAATTTTGTTGAGGATTTTTGCACCTATGTTCATCAGTGATATTGGCCTGTAATTCTCTTTTTTTGTGTAGTCTTTGTCTAGTTTTGGTATCAGGGTGATGGTGGCCTCGTAGAATGAGTTTGGAAGTGTTCTTTCCTCTGCAGTTTCTCTAAAGAGTTTTAGAAGGATTAGCTCTTCTCTAAATGTCTGATAGAATTATCCTGTGAAGCCTTCTGGTCCTGGGCTTTTGGTTTTTTTTGGGAGATTTTTGATCAAAGCTTCAATTTCAGTGCTTGTAATTGGGTTGTTCATAATTTCTATTTCTTCCTGGTTCAGTCTTGGAAGGTTGAACTTTTCTAAGAATCTGTCCATTTCTTTCAGGTTATCCATTTTATTGCCATATAGTTGTTCATAATAGTCTCTATAATCCTTTGTATTTCTGCATTGTCTGTTGTAGCCTTTCTTTTTTCATTTCTAATTTTGTTGATTTGATTCTTCTTTTTTTCTTGATGAGTCTGGCTAAAAGTTTGTCAATTTTGTTTATCTTCTCAAAGAACCAGGTTTTAGTTTTATTAATCTTTACTATTGTTTCTTTCATTTCTTTTTCATTTATTTCTGCTCATATCTTAATGATTTCCTTCCTTCTATGAATTTTGGGGGTTTTTTTGTTCTTCTTTTTCCAGTTGTTTTAGGTGTAACGTTAGGCTGTGTATTTGATGTTTTTCTTGTTTCTTGAGGTAGGATTGTATTGCTTTAAACTTCCCTCTTAGTACTACTTTTGTTGCATCCCATTGGTTTTGAGATGTTGTGTTTTCATTGTCATTTGTTTCTAGAAATTTTTTTATTTCCACTTTGATTTCTTCTGTAACCTTTTGCTAATTTAGAAATGTGTTGTTTAATCTCCATGTGTTTGTGTTTCTTACAGTTTTGTTTTTTCTCTTGTAATTGATATCTAGTCTCATAGCATTGTGGTCAGAGAAGATGCTTGATATGATTTTAATTTTCTTAAATTTACTGAGGTTTGATTTGTGACCCATAATGTGGTCTATCCTGGAGAATGTTCCATTTGCACTTGAGAAGAAGGTGTATTCTTCTGTATTTGGATGGAATGTCCTGAAGATATCAATGAGATCCGTCTCGTCTAATGTATCATTTAAGACTTGTGTTTCCTCATTAATTTTGTTTTGATGACCTATCCATTGGTGTGAGTGGGATGTTAAAGTCTCCGACTATTATTGTGTTACTGTCAGTTTCTCCTGTTATGTCTGTTAGTGTTTGTCTTATGTAGCGAGGTGCTCCTGTGTTGGGTGCATATATTTACAGTTGTCATGTCTTCCTCTTGGATTGATCCCTTGATCATTACGTAGTGTCCTTCTTTATCTCTTGTAATCTTCTTTATTTTAAGGTCTGTTTTGTCTGATGTGAGGATTGCTACTCCAGCTTTCTTTTGCTTCCCATTTGCATGCAATATATTTTTCCATCCTCTCACTTTCAGTCTATATGTATATTGAGGTTGAAGTCAGTTTCTTCTAGACAGCATATATATGGGTCTTGTTTTTGTATCCATTCATCCAGTCTGTGTCTTTCGGTTGGAACATTTAATCCATTTATGGTTAAAGTAATTATTGATATATATGTTCCTATTGCCGTTTTCTTAATTGTTTGGGGTTGATTTTGTAGAACTTTTTTCTTCTCTTATATTTCTTGACTATATAAATCCCATTAACATTTGTTGTAAAGCTGGTTTGGTGGTACTGAATTATCTTAATTTTTGTTTATCTGAAAAGCTTTTGATTTCTCCATCAATTTTGGATGAGATCCTTGCTGGGTTACAGTAATCTAGGTTGCAGGTTTTTCTCTTTCAGTACTTGAAATATATCCTACCATTCCCTTCTGGCCTGTAGAGTTTCTACTGAAAGATCAGCTGTTAAGCTTATAGGATTTCCCTTGTATGTTACTTTGTTGATTCTCCCTTGCTGCTTTTAATATTCTTTCTTTGTGTTTAGTCTTTGTTAGTTTGATTAGTATGTGTCTTGATGTGTTTCTCCTTGAGTTTATCCTGTATGGGACTCTTTGTGCCTCTTGGATTTGATTGACTATTTCCTTCTCCACTTTGGAGGAATTTTCAACTATAATCTCTTCAAAAAATTTCTCATACCCTTTCTTTTTCTTTCCTTCTTCTGGGACCCCTATAATTTGAACGTTCGTGCATTTGATACTGTTCCAGAGGTCTCTGAGACTATTCTCAGTTCTTTTCATTCTTTTTACTTTATTGTGGTCTTCAGAAGTTATTTCCACCATTGTATCTTCCAGTTCACTGATTCATTCTTCTGCTTCAGATATTCTGCTATTGATACCTTCTAGAGTATTTTTAATTTCAGTAATTGTGTTGTTTGTCTCTACATGTTTATTCTTTAATTCTTCTGAGTCTTTGTTAATTGATTCTTGCATTTTCTCCATTTTGCTTTCAAGGTTTTTGATCATCTTTACTTACTATCATAATTCTGAATTCTTTTTCAGGTAGTTTGCCTATTTCCTCTTCATTTACTTGAACTTCTGTGTTTCTAGTTTGTTTTACTTCATGTGTGTAGTATTTCTGTGCCTTTTCATTATATATATGTTTTTAACTTATTGTGTTTCAGGTCTCCTTTTCCCAGGGGCTTCCCTGGTGGCTCAGAGGGTAAAGCGTCTGCCTGCAATTCAGGAGACTCGGGTTCGATCCCTGGTTCAGGAAGATCCCCCGGAGAAGGAAATGGCAACCTACTCCAGTGTTCTTGCCTGGAATGGATGGAGGAGCCTGGTAGGCTACAGTCCACAGGGTCGCAAAGAGTCAGACAAGATTGAGTGAATTCAGTTTCACTTTTCCCAGGCTTCAAGGTTGAATTCCTTCCTTTTGGTTTCTGCCCTCTAAGGTTGGTCCAGTGGTTTGTGTAAGCTTTGTATAGGATGAGATTTATGCTAAGTTTTTGTTTGTTTGTTTGTTTTTCCTCTTATGGCCAAGGCTGAGTGAGGTGGTAATCCTGTCTGCTGATGATTGGGTTTGTATTTTTGTTTTGTTTGTTGTTTAGATGAGGCATCCTGCACAGGGTCTGTTGGTGGTTGGGTGATACCAGGTCTTGTATTACACTGGTTTCCTTTGTGTGAGTTCTCACTATTTGATACCCACTAGGGTTAGTTCTCTGGTAGTCTAGAGTCTTGGAGTCAGTGTTCCCACTCCAAAGGCTCAAGGCTTGATCTCTGCTCAGGAATGAAGATTCCACAAGTGGTTTGTTATGACATTCAGTTCAGTTCAGTCACTCAGTTGTGTCCGACTCTTTGCGACCCCATGAATCGAAGCACACCAGGCCTCCCTGTCCATCACCAACTCCCGGAGTTCACTCAGACTCACATCCATCGAGTCGGTGATGCCATCCAGCCATCTCATCCTCTGTCGTCCCCTTCTCCTCCTGCCCCCAATCCCTCCCAGCATCAGAGTCTTTTCCAATGAGTCAACTCTTCGCATGAGGTGGCCAAAGTACTGGAGTTTCAGCTCTAGCATCATTCCTTCCAAAGAAATCCCAGGGCTGATCTCCTTCAGAATGGACTGGTTGGATCTCCTTGCAGTCCAAGGGACTTTCAAGAGTCTTCTCCAACACCACAGTTCAAAAGCATCAATTCTTCAGCACTCAGCCTTCTTCACAGTCCAACTCTCACATCCATACATGACCACAGGAAAAACCATAGCATTGACTAGACGGACCTTTGTTGGCAAAGTAATGTCTCTGCTTTTGAATATGCTATCTAGGTTGGTCATAAATTTCCTTCCAAGGAGTAAGCGTCTTTTAATTTCATGGCTGCAGTCACCATCTGCAGTGATTTTGGAGCCCAGAAAAATAAAGTCTGACACTGTTTCCACTGTTTCTCCATCTATTTCCCATGAAGTGATGGGACCGGATGCCATCATCTTCGTTTTCTGAATGTTGAGCTTTAAGCCAACTTTTTCACTCTCCACTTTCACTTTCATCAAGAGGCTTTTTAGTACCTAAAACAAGAAACCAAAGATGAACCCCAGACAAATGTCAGTTATAAAATCAGGCAAATAATAATTAAAATAATGGAATATTCACATATATATATACACCCATGGGCAAAGTCAAAACAGTCCAACAAAAATAAAGTACAATAGATTGACCTGGCAAACAAAGGAAATCAAAAATTATATTTACCAGTTAAGAACAAAACTAACTAAAGCACAAACTGGAAAAGAAAACTAAAGCAAGGTGCCGGGGGAGGGGGGGGGGAATAAAGCAATGAAAATAAAACAAATATGTTGAGAGGAAAGAAAGAAAATAGATATGCAAATTTAAATAGAGGTAGATAAAGATTTATATACATTAAATATTAACTGCAAGGGGAAAAGAACAGTAAGAAAGGCAAACAAAGGAATAAATGTAGAAAAAGTATAATAGGTTTAAGAAAATTAAAAATTAAAATTATAAAAAAGAAAAGGAAAAAAATGGAAGAAAGAAAAAAGGAAAACTCCACAGAACTGCAAAGGCCCAATGTAGAGGCAGAGATTGATAACAAGAATAAAAAGTGTGATTGAATATACACATATACACCCAGAAGCAAAATCAAAACAGTGCAACAAAAATAAAGTAAAATAGATTGACCTGGCAAACAAAGGGAACCAAAAATTATGTCTACCAGAACAAAACTAACTAAAGCACAAACTGGAAAAGAAAACTAAATCAAGGTGCCAATTGGGGTATAAAGCAATGAAAATAAGACTAACAACTTTAAAGGAAAGAAAGGAAGAATAGATATGCATAGTTAAACAGAGGTAGATAAAGAAGATTTATATATATTAAAAATTAACTTCAAGGGAAAAAGAATAGTAGGAAAAGCAAACAAAAGAATAAATATAGAAAAAAATAATACGTTTAAAAAATTAAAAATTAAAATTACAAAGAGAGAGAAAAGAAAACAAACTCCCCAGAACTGCAAAAGGTGAACATAGAGGCAGAGGTTTATAACAACAATAAAAAATGTGACTGAGAAAAAAAGAAAAAAAAAAAGCTCAAAAGATTGGTTAGATTTTATAGTGCCAATAAAATCGACAACTACAACAGAGTAGGGGGAAAAGGGGAAAAAAAGAAAAGAAAATCCAACAGAATCTATAGAACAAGTCAAAACATAAGAATAATAAATGTTTTTCCTGAGTCACTGCTGTTGGAGTTCTTTCCCTCGCTGGGATCACAGTCCCTTGGATGTGATCCTTGGATGCCCTCTAACACTGTGCTGATCTCTCGACCTGCTGTGGGGGCTGCTCAGATTCTAATCTGCTCCTACTCCTCTGTGCTCTTGCCTCCAGTGTCCACAGCTATCAGAACCAGTGTGTTTTCTTTCGTGAGAGCTCTCAATGACCTTTTACTTATTCCACAGACAGAGTGTCTGCCTAGTTGATTGTTTGGATTTAATCTGGAACTTGTACAGTTGGTGGGAGGGTTTTGGGTCTTCTTCCTTAGTCACACAGTGCCCAGGTTTCGATTGTGGTTTATTTCCACCTCTGGATATGGGTCATCCACTGGGGGGTAGCTCCTGAGGCTGCCCTGGAGGACTTGGATTTGCCCCTGTGAGGGCCAGGTGCAGAGGTGGTGCAGCTGCTTGGGTCACAAAGGTTCTGGCAGCACCAGGTGCTCAGGGGAGTTGGCGGCCAGGGCAGCAGGAAATATAGTGCTCTAGAAGGGTATGGCAACCAGTGTTGGCCAGTATGATCCAGTATTCTTGCCTGGAGAACCCTCCTCCCTGTCAGAGAAGCCTGGCAGGCCACAGTCCACAGGGTTGCAAAGTGAGACACTACAGGAGTGACCCTGCCCACATAGGCACAAGACTTTTTTTGCCTGTGGCAGCTCTGCCCCAGTGAGAGTTGAGTGTGAAGGTAGCGCAGCTGCTTGGCTTGCGGGGACCCTGGCGGCGCTGTGTGCTGGGAAGCAGACTGCCTCCGCCCCAGAAGTTATGGCCCTATCAGAGTCTTTTTTCGAGCCTCTTGTAGCTGGCGATTAGAAGGCCTCCTTGGCCAGTCTTTCTCCATAGCTCCGCTCCTTCAGGCCCTTAGAGGGCTTCCTTGCCTGGGGTCCTTCTCTGTTGTTTGGTGCATCAGGCACATAGAGGGGGGCCCCCTGGGTGGGGTCCTACTCTGTAGATCAGCATGTCAGGCACTTCAAGGGGCACCCTGGGAGGGGTCCTGCTCTGTAGTTCAGTGTGTTGGGTGTTTGATGTGCCAGCCTCTCTATTGTTCAGCTGCCAGTGCCTGCATCTTGGGGGAGAGAGGCTATGGTGATGGCTCAACCCCATACATGTGACTCACCAGTATCCCCTCACTTTCTCGGCTGCCTGGCTCTCCTCCACAGGCATTTCCCACCACAATCTCCTCTCTAACATCCTCTCTATCTGTCACATCCCCTCGCAGTCAACAGAAGCCCTTGCCCTGGGATTGCTCCACAATCCCTAAACTCCAGCTCCCAGCCACTGTGCCATCTGGGGTATATAAGGCTGCGGCAAGGAATGTCTGATTCTCATTCCATTTAGGCTGCCACAGATCAGCTGTTTCACTCTCAACCTTAAATGTTTCTCCTCTGACTCAGACAATTGTCCCAGTGTGGGCATCAGACCCCTGCTTCAGTTCCCCCACCCACCGAGGGCAGGTCCAGTTCTACTAACACTCCCGTTTCCCCCCCTTGTTCCTTCATCCTACTGAGTTTTCCATATATCCTTTCCTGCTGGTCAGGTCCTTCTGTCCACTCTCAGCTGGCATTCTGCATGCACTTCTGTGTCTGAAGGTGTATTCCTAATGTATCCATGGAGAGAGATGTACTCCACCCAGCTCCTCCACCACCATCTTTTTCTTCCTCCTCCTCTGCCTCTTCTTAATCCAGCAAGAACATCTGGAAGTTCTCAGTTCACATACTGTTTAAGCCAACTTGAAGGATTCTGAGTATGACCTTGCTAACCTGTGAAATGAGTGCAATTGTGCAGTAGTTTGATTAGATTAACCTTAAATTCAAGCTGCTGCTGTTGTTTAGTTACTAAGTCCTGTCTGACTCTCTACAATTCCATATACTGAAGCCCATCAGGCTCCTGTCTCCATGGGATTCTCCAGGCAAGAATACTGGAGTGGGTTGCCATTTCCTTCTCCAGGGGATCTTCCTGCTCCAGGGATCAAACTAAAATATTTTCAAGGGAAGATAAGAATGCTGTAGAATAAAATATAGAATAAGATCTATTTATGACTGACAGGTAGTAAATACATTAAGAACACATGCCTAAATAGAGCTTTGGAAATGCACAGAGATGGTAGCAGTGGATAGGGAAGAGAGGGCTATGTGAGTGGAGGAAAGACAGTGAAAGAGGCCAAAGAAAAAATAAAAATTGCCTTTTAATCTTATTATGTATAACTGTACACAATTTTTTTTTAGATTGGCATGTACTGTATTGTTTTAGAATGGAAAAGAAAAGGGAAAAGAGAAATTGTGATAAAATTCATGTTTGTGTTAGAGTAATTAAACAGGTGTCCTCTGACAATTATTACAGTTTTTTAGAAAGTATTTGTTAGCATCAATAAATTGAGTAATGTGCATAAACATTGAGCCAATAGTGGTATTTTCAAAAATTATATAATAGCCATATAAATTTAAGTATTCAAAATTGTTTATGAGAGAATGCTCAATGAAGAGTTGTTTCTAATAGATAAAATTGAGAAACAGCTTAAACACTTTATCAATAAGGATTGAAATCTTAAATAACATGATTTATTTATTAAGAGAATACAGTACAAAATTAAAAATTTGAAGCATATCTCTGTGTATTGGACCTAAAATTCCATTTAGCTTTTGTAAATGAATAATAATATTAACATAATAATAGGAACTATTAGTATATACACTGTTGGTATATATATGTACAAAATTATAATATACATGAGCCTATTAACATATATGTTGTATATAAATATACATAATCTTTTTATATTTGAAAAGTAAGATTAAGGGCTCTAAATTTTTGCTCTCATTGGTAAATGCTTTCAAATGATGATTTAATACTTTTAATATCAGAAAAATAAGAACTTATCAACTCAAAACCACCTAAAGCTTTTAGATGTCTGCAAAAATTACTGATATAAACACAACTTGGTGCAATTAAATAAGTTGTCTTCTTTGAAAAAAGAAATTAAAATTAATCTAATGAATGTAAAACCTTATCAATTTAATATCACTTGTTAAAATATGAATATCCAAGAGCTCAAACATTGCCTGTTTGCACGCATCACACCACTCATTCAAGGTAACCTTCAAGCCTAAGAAGACCAGCAAATTATTCTCACTAAAATTAGTTGATCTCTCTGCGGACTTCCCTGGTGGCTCAGATGGTAAAGCGTCTGCCTGTAATGTGGGAGATCCAGATTTGATCCCCGGGTCGGGAAGATCCCCTGGAGAAGGAAATGGCAACCCACTCCAGTACTCTTGCCTGGAAAATTCCACGGACAGAGGAGCCTGGTAGCCTCACTTTCTGTAGACCTATGCATCACAATGCCCATTTCCAAAAATCAATGTTGTTTTCTCATTTAGTAACATAAAAATCCTTCTCAATGACAAGGTTTTTCAGCCTTCCCTCCTGTGGGTCAAAGTTAAGGATTTCCTCTTGCACAGAACTCTGAATGTGGAAATGGATGAACTGTATTAATATCAACCAACCCATCATCTGTTTGATTTGTACACTCAAACAATTAGAGCTTATAACCTCTTGCAAAAAACTTTATTTCCAAAAGATACCATGATGTTGAAATTGAAATTCACAGAGATAATATTAAAAAGGAATTAACTATGTTTTCAGAGGATTTTATCTTATATTCAGGCTTTGGTCATGACCCATGAACAGTATGAAAGGCAAAATGATAGGATACTGAAAGAGAAACTCCCCAGGTCAGTAAGTGCCCAATATGCTACTGGAGATCAGTGGAGCCTGGCGTGCTGCGATTCATGGGGTCGCAAAGAGTCAGACATGACTGAGCGACTGATCTGATCTGATCTGATAGTCTCAAATCACTTGTAATTTGTAGGTTAAAGAAAATCATGAAAAATTTTAGTTTAGTAATGTACATTCTAAATATGAGAAAACAAAGTAATTTATAAACTCTAATATATTTGAAGTTAGGAAATATATGTTAAGCATCTAATTTACATTGAATTGAAAAAGGCAATAAAAGTCTGATTAACATGATCTCCTTAGACATATGTTGAATAAAAGACTACCTTAATGATGACAATCATATTTTATGCTTTAATTTGGAGTTAATTGTGGAAGTTTTAGTGTTTTAGATATACAGTATTTATGCATCTTAAAAATAAAATAATTTTCATTTTATATGAAATTCATAAGAAGGCAAAACTCTAAAAACGTAAAAACTCTAAAATCCAAGCTGAGTGAAAATAACACAAGATTTATGATACATATGCATACTTGTTGGCGGTTCTGTCTTATAATAAAGTCAGAGGTTGCAAAGAAACATATATGAATTACCATTTCCTTTTGTACTTATTTTATATATATAAAACACATATGCTTATTCCATCATATATGTATGTATACATATAATACCTATATATACATATAAAATGCACACACACACCCAACACTACATCTCCTGGACTCTAGAAGCAGAATGGCACCTCTCAACCACAGTCACCCTCACTTAACATTTTAAAGGCACAGTTACTACATCCTTTAATAAGGCTGTTTTTAAATTTTGAATCATTTCCTCTAGCTTTCCATGGTAAAGTATATTTTTTAATATTTTATATATATAAAAAAACACTGAATGACCTTATTAGCTGCAGGCTATAAATGCCACAAAACAGATTTAGAAATTGGAACATACCCAGCATAAATGGTTACCAACAGTGAACGGGAAGGCATACAAAACAGGGCAGTAAAGCCACCACACAATATGAGGAAAATCATTAAACGATCTGGAAAAGCATCAAGATGGCTGGCCTCTTTGTAGTTCCAGCACAAAGACTGAGCCTTATTTCTAAATATTTTCCCTGGTGGGGAATAACAGCTTGAAAATAATCCCAGATGTATTCATTTGTGTAACCATTTGCTTCTTGTAGCATATAGGCATGGAAAAATTATTGAAGGCTTCAATTCTGGACTTGTATTTTTTTAAATGTCAGGCTTTTGAAAAATAGCACCATTTTTCTTTAAAACCGTTCATTTACCTGGAATGTTGGCCAGCAGGCCTATAATATGGACTTGGTTTTGTTAAGATTGAAAAAATGCCCAATGGCAAAAGAGGAATGGGCAATTTCAGTGGATATAACTAAATGTGAACCCAAACTCAAATGAGCAAATGTCCAAGCAGGGTGAAAACCAGTGCTTTTATGATTCTAAGCTAGCCAAGGAATTCTAGATCCTGTTAAAGAAAGAGCAATTTAGAGAAACAGTAATCTAGAAATTTTTCTTTAAAGATATTGAAAGCAGACCATTTGAAATAAAGTTTAAAACAGTTGACTTTACACTCAGGGATTTTTTTTTTTTAATCATCCTTTCATTTTGAGATGATTCTAGATGTTGAGACAAGAGTTCCAAAAGCTACAAGTCATTTCTGAAAATCAGTTTTAAAACACAGTTAGATGAACACATTTTTTAGTTCTGTCAATTGTTGACAAATTCACTTGAACTTTTCGAGTTCTAAAAATGTTTAAATTATCTGCTAAGTATTAATTCAACTTTCTACATTTGAGTAAATGTTAATTTTTTTTAAAGTAGTGTCTCTGATAAGGGTGGGGCAGGTATGTGTCTGTGTGAGTGTGTGTGTAGGGAGGAAAAAGGGGAATGAGATTTTAATCAGTGTCATGCTTTTCTCCTCACTTGATCAGATTTTTGTTGTTGTTTTAAAGATCAGTAGGAAATAGCTCACATTTTTAGACATTGTAGTGCTGAAGTGTTGTTTCATTATTATTATAAACTAGACTGTTGTTTAGAATGTGAAGTGGTATGTTTGAACCCATCATCCATTTGACAGATATTTAATGAGCACCTGTGTTATGCCAGGCAGTTTCGCAACCACGGTTTCAGCAGTGGCAAGGAAAACTCTTGTGGCTTAGATGGTGTCACCAGTCCAGGTTCAATGCACGATGCTGGATGCTTGGGGCTGGTGCACTGGGACGACCCGGAGGGATGGTACGGGCAGGGAGGAGGGAGGAGGGTTCAGGATGGGGAGCACATGTATACCTGTGGCGGATTCATGTTGATGTATGGCAAAACCAATACAATACTGTAAAATTAAAAAAAAAAAAATGTTAGCTATAAAAAAAAAAAAAAAAAGAATCTCCAGCCTACAGTGCTGGAGACCCGGATTGGATCCCTCCATCAGGAAGAGCTCCTGGGGAAGGGAATGGCAAGCCACTCCAGAATTTTTGCCTGGAGAATTCCATGGATAGAAGAGCCTGGCAGGCTACAGTCCATGGGGTCGCAAAGAGTCAGACACCACTGAGTGACTAACATACATAGACACAAGGAAGTCTGAGTACATCATTCTTCAGACGGCTTCTTCAGAAAAACTAGAATCATAGTCCTGATTATCTAAGGAAAACAACCTGGGACGAGAAACAGAGTATTTTTCTCATTGACATAACTCAATATATTTTGTAAATATGACATCAGTTTTCTCATAATTGATGTAAAACATTTTTCATCTGAGTATGTATAACTGCTATCCTGTAGCTTAGAAAAAAATCTCTTTGATTCAAGTGATCTCTTGCCTTGAGATATACTATTATCCACAGGATGATGACACCAGAAGGAATGGATTGGATTAATTTTTTCAAGCGAAAATAAGGAACTCAATCTAAACTATGTAAAACTCACCTCACTATGATTTATTGCTTTTTTCAAACCATTGAAGCTGCAAATAAAATTTATGATGGAAGAACAATAAATTAGGACTGGATAAAGGCATAATTTTAGGCCTCAAGTTCCTTGTACAGTTAGATTTTAGCACATAAAATGGGGAGCATAATACTAACAAGTTAATAAAGTCAGCCAAGTGCTGACATGTAGGAACATTTTTTTTAAAACAATGGGTCGGTCCAGTCAGCCTTGTTGACAACCTGAAATTTCAAAACCTTCATTACTTACATTCAATGAACATTAAAAATGTAGAAAAGTTCATAAATACATGCAGCAGAGGTTCACTGGTCTTAGAATATATTTGGGGAGTGGGGGTGGGTAAGTTGCCTTTAAAGTCAAAACTGTAAAATTACCACATAATAAAAGCCTGTGCTTTGAACGCTAATTGCCCATTTATTTAAAAAAGAGGGAGGGGAAAGCTCTCTTCTTACAACTATGAGAGTGTGATGTAGAAACTTTCTTAGGTTTTCCTGAGGTGTGTTTTATGTATTTTTGTCTTTACTGCGCTTTTCCATTTATTCTTGATTTTAATGTTACTAATATGCATAGTATCAAGAAGGCATTATGTCTTTGAAGATTCCTACTGTGTTTTAATTGAGAGTAAATTGCCTTCAATAAATGGGGCTTCCTACTGGCCTGGAAAGCTGGCCCACCCTAGTGGCCAGGCACAAAAGGTCGTTTGAAGAGTTAAACCGAGGCACGATAGCCCACTTTGTCAGCTGCCTAGAGGGAAGTTGTCAAGTCTGGGACCCTGCTGCTTTATTCCTATAACTGTGTTTTAGAAACACCTCACAAGTGGAATTGTGGTTGCCTCATCCAGAAAATGTGGAAAGGATTAATGTGGCATGTAAAACAAATCACTCCTGAGCTCAGCTGAGAAAGTGGGTATTAAAAGCACTGCAGTCAAAAGGGCTTTAGTGAGAGGGTCACGGTGATATACAGTCCGCATATGTTGGGCTGGTAATGCTGCAGGGTGTTTGGAAATGGTAATGGTCCATGGGTGTAAAGTCTTTCAAGACCTCTTAAAGGCACATGTGTTTCTTGAGCATGTCCTCCAAACAAGGGCCTGTTATGGGCTAGACTCACTGAAGCTTTTAAACTTTATTGATTGGTTTGTGGGATTCCAGGTTCACTTACTGCTTAAAAAGAGAAGGAAAGAAAAAAAAAAAAAAAACAAACAAACCTGTTGATAAACATGGGCAAGAATCCCACTTTAATCTCAACCTTATGAATCAATAAACAGTGTGGGATGTTGCCTCCTCATCGATTACAGTATGCACTGTTTATTTTTATTATGGAAGTGCTTGCTAGTTTTCCGAGTTAATGGCAATAGATCTGGGTTGTTCTTCTAAATCCAGGTGCTTTGTAGATTTATTTTTGAGGGGGAAGGAAAGGGAGACGTGAAGATTTCTTGCTATTTGAAATACGAACCATGCTCTTAATAAAAACTTGTGGGTTTCAAGTTGAGAGAGAACAAATAAACGTGCTAAGGGTAATTTCATAAACTGAAATGACTTTCTTTGGTATTCCCACTTTAGGAATCAATTCATTCAGAGCTTATATTATAATGCAAATATGTAATTCTAGCCACAGTTGAATGAATGCTTAAATAAATAAAATGCAGTAGTTTTCTACATAGCAGTAAACTATTTTTTTTTTGACCAATTCTCCTCTGTTTGGTTTATATTTGCTCTTTTTTATGGGACACTTATATTTTTTCCCCAGAAGGTTAGACCTCATCCATTCATCCATTTTTCTAAATAACCTACTCCAAAGGATCATGCAAAATCTTTGAAAAGATGAAAGCACAGGCAAAGGTTGCAATAAATAAGGAATGATGCATTTAAATAGTTGTCAGCACATGGACTCAAAACAAGCATGTGTTTTTGGGTAAGACCTGATAAAATATCAAGACAGGTTCGCAGGAAGTACTAGTTAACTGACCTAAAAATCTCATCAGTGAAACTAAACAAATAAAAATATTATGTGAGACTGGAAAAAGGCAAGGTAGGGTGCTTTTGTGTTTGGGTTCAGTGCTCCTGAGTTTGGCCCCAACTTACAACCATGACTGCAAATATTTTTTCACCAACTTCAAGCATGACGTTATTCGCTACCTTTGCTTTACTGAAGGCCTGGTAAAAGTCAAGATCAATAATTTCTCAGGACCATTTCCACTCTACACTGAAATTACAACCAGCCTGAGGGACAGAGCAGATATAAAATTTCTTGCCTCCTCTGTAAAACTCATAAAGCATCTACATTGCTTTGTTTTTTAATTGAACTTCCCGTCTTAGTCCCATTGACGTCACTACTCTCTGACAAACACATTTGACCAGGGGTGGGGAGGTGTATGGTGAGCGCCTGTGGTCATTGTATTGGAAATGAAGTGGATGTGTACAGAAAGAAGATGGAAATGTCAAAATAGCTAGGTGGTAAGAACAAGGGAAGCTGCCAACATCATTGTATTTGGCTGTGCAAGCATGGAATACTATGGCTATGACTACTTGATATTCAGAGAAGCAACTAATGTTGCTGCTGTCCACATGCCCAGCTGTGGCTGAAAAGGACACTCACAGCCTTTTGTGCAAAATGCTCTGTATAAGAGTCACTGTTCATGCACCAGTTGTTCTTACTGCCTTTGATCTTCAGATCCTTTTATTTTATGCGAACAGTCTTCATCAGCCAGAAGCAAGCATGAGTCTACAGCCTTATCTTCTCAATTTGCTTATAATTACCCCTCCAAGAAATTTCTGCCTTAGATATAAATGGAAAATGCTTTAGATATTTGTGCTCTCTGTTAGAAGCCACCGCTTCCATATGTAAAACTACTCAAAATTTTCTATTCTACGTTTAGCATTTTTCAAATAATTTCCTGAATATGGTAAACATCCAGAGGGTCAAAGTGCAGTGCCTATCTGTTTCATTTTATTGGGATAGTTTCTTTTCCTACTGGAATGATGATAGCAAGTGGATGATCTTGACAACCGTCTTTCCTTTGTCGTTAGGTATGTGTGAGTCTGTACGTGTATGTGACATTTTAAACTGGAAAGGGTTCCGGGCCTGAATGATAGATTCTGAGACATCTAAGCAAGTTCTGAGTTGGGAAAATCCCTGTGCTCAAGGGTTCTGACTTGGACTGCTTCCTCAAACGCACTAATTGGGGACCTGGACTGTGTTGAGCTTTGCAGGTTTCCATGTCTCCCAGACACACTGCACGTGAGGGCAGACTAACCCACACCAGGATGTGCTGCACACCTGTACAACAGATGACCAATTTTAAATGTGCAAAGAAAAACCTCCACAGAAAAACATGATGTTTCCTTCACATGGTATACATACAATTCAGACAGCTCAGGGGCTAAAGCATGCCATTTCACTGTAAGTTTTCATTGCTAAAGACATTTTATAGGGCTTAAATTTTATACAGTCCAGTATCAAGTAGAACTCCTAATTGCGTAACTTCAAAGTAGACATGTGAGCCCAACTTTAATATTATTTTAGTGGCAATCACTGCCCTTCCAATTGTTCCTATGAGGTCCTATATTAACATTATTATTGGGAATTTTATTTAACTTCAATTTTAGTGAGACCTGTGCCTCCTCCTTTGAGTAGGAGTTTGAACACTTGAGATTGAATTGATAGAGAAAATCAAGTCTGAATCAGTTTATAGCCCAGAGGTACATTGTGAATCCCATAAAGCATTGTTGCAGGAACCTGGTTAGTGTTCTGTACACCTGCTTAATGTTTTTTTCATCATCACAAATGTCAAAGTGCTCAGTAAGTCACTGGGGTTTGAATGACAGCCGTGCGCTAAGCAAGAAGTTATGTTTTTTCACTACCAAATTGGACCATAAATGATGAAAAAGAGGTCAAAAAGGAAGTATGGAACCATACAAATTTGAAAGGGGAAACTGCTAATAGCCATAAACCCGGTGCAATCAAAGGCTTGGCAAGTCATTGCAAATTACCTGCTCTGTGAATTACTGATCGCACTGCATTATGATATAGAACTTTCTAACTCCTTTCATCTGTAGCAACAGGGTTTCTAATAGCTCACAGATCAAAAGCAAAACACTGCCAGTGGAATTCTGATACAAATAAGCCAAGGTTGCACAAGTATAATCCATGTGAACAAAATTTTAATATACATCCAATATTGCTTTTGGTCAGTGGATTATTTAACATAGTATATGTATTTTACAAACCACACTTAAACCAATACAATACTTAATGAAAGGGAAGATAGGTAAGGTATGCCTGACTAATATAAAAGGAGGAGTGAACTCTTACACGATACTTTCGTTAGGGACTAATGTAAGTTGGTGTGCCATAAGCCAGATCTTGGCAGTCTTTCAGATGGAAGATGTCAAGTCCCTAAATCTTTTTCTTCTAGCCCAAAACTCAGACATGTGGGAGTCAGGGGTACTAAAAATTACCCCTCCAAATATTTTTCTTATTAGGGAAAATATCTGTATCAATAAGTTTCTTTTGAAAAATATAAAATGCCCGTTAATGGAGAAGTCTGGCGGTCCTTTGCATGCCACTGTAATCAGATTGTTTTCCTCCAGCCTCTTTGCTGGAGATCAGGGGTACTGATTAAATGGACATATTTATTCTACATAAAAAAGGCCCAGGGAAAAGAACACACACACAAAAAAAACCTTGAACTATCAGATACATTATAGCAAAGACTTGGCTCAAGTGTTGCCAAGTGAGATTTTTGCGCTGATGCAAAAATACCCTGGTGCCTGGGAGGTGAAGAGGAAGAAGCAGATGAAGCAGACAGCTGCCAAGGAGAGAGTTTCAGTTATATTGTACTTGGATTTTTGTACTTGATAATAACTGACAGAGTCACAATTGAAAATTATTTCCTTATTGGTTCTTGGATCTAAGTTCTTATGTAACCCACTGCAGTTTTTTTGTAAGGATAATTTTTTTTATTTGTGATAATTATTCAATTAGTGTTACTCCCTGCCCTAATGTTGAAAATACAGTGAAATGAGAGCTAGCATTCTTATAGGAAATGCGTGTAAGTGGCCACACTGAGATAAACAAAGAATACAAATTGCAACAGTTCTATAAAGAATATAAACAGATGGCCAAGAAAGGTATTCTTTAATATTTATTTTTATTTATTTATTTGGCTGTGTCGAGTCTTAGTTACAGCACTCAGAGTCTTTAGTTGTAGCATGTGGGATCTAGTTGTTGCAATGTGGGATCTAGTTTCCTGACCAGGGATTGAACCTGGGCCCTCTTGTACTGGGAGCATGGAGTCTTAGCCACTGGACCAGGAAAGTCCCTGAGAAGGTATTTGAATAGGGCTGCTCCCTGAGGGAGAATGGTCAGGAAACGCTCATAGATGAAATGCTGTTTAAGCTGGGATTGAGTCAATATGAAAAAGCGAGATGTGTAAAGAGCAGGGTAGATGGGAAAGATATGACACAAAGAATAATAATACAGGTCCAAAATATGTGAAGGGCCAAGGGTAGTTGACGAAGAGCAAGAAATACAATGTGGCTGGGCCACAACAAGCAGGGGAGAATAGATGATGATGAGGGCAGATGATGTAAGGCTGTGAGTCAGAGTGAGGAAAAGAGCAACATGTTATAACTAGCTATTCTAGGAAGAACAAATGATCTGCGAGAAAGCACTGAAGCAAAACCAGCTAGGTCAACATTGAGGTGCCCAAGTGAGATGACGGTGGTTTGGATGAGGGTGGTGGCAGTGGAGGAACACAGAATTTAAAGCAATCTGACTCTGCACCCGACAAATCCCCAGAGAAGTTGTGAAAGGCTTCCTGTCATTGTGGCACAGTAGCCCAACCTTCTGGTTAAGGTGTCCCAGTGAACGATACTCTACCCCCAATCTCCAGAGGGTCTGCCTCTCTCAACAGTACACCCTTAAAATTGGTGTGAAAGTTGCTTAGTCGTGTCTCTTTGCGACCCCATGGACTGCAGCATGCCAGGCTTCCCTGTCCATCACCAGCTCCCAGAGCTTGTTCAAACTCAAGTCTTTCGAGATGGTGATGCCATCCAGCCATCTCATCCTCTGTCGTCCCCTTCTCCTCCTGTCTTCAATCTTTGTCAGCATCAGGGTCTCTTCCAATGAGTCAGTTCTTCGTATCAGGTGGCCAAAGTATTGGAGTTTCAGCTTCAGAATCAGCCTTCTAATGAATATTCAGGGTTGATTTCATTTAGGATTGACTGGTTTGGTCTCCTTGCAGTCCAAGGGACTCTCAAGAGTCTTCTCCAACACCACAGTTCAAAAGCATCAATTCTTTGGTGCTCAGCCCACTTTATGTTCCAACTCTCAGATCCATACATGACTACTGGAAAAACCATAGCTTTGACTAGACAGACCTTTATTGGCAAAGTAATGTCTCTGCTTTTTAATATGCTGTCTAGGTTGGTCATAACTTTTTTTCCAAGGAGCATCTTTTAATTTTATGACTGCAGTTACCATCTGCAGTAATTTTGGAGCCCCCCCTCCAAAATAAAATCTCTCTGAAGTGATGGGACTGGATGCCATGATCTTAGTTTTTTGAATATTGAGTTTTAAGCCAACTTTTTCACTCTCCTCTTTCACTTTCATCAAGAGGCTCTTTAGTTCCTCTTCACTTTCTTCCATAAGGGTCATGTCATCTGTGTATCTGAGGTTATTGATATTTTTCCTGGCAATTTGTCTTTATCTTTCTGACTTATTTCATTTAGTATGATAATGTCGAATTGCATCCATGTTGCTGCAAATGTCATAATTTCATTTTTTTGGATAGCTGACTAGTATTCCATTGCGTGTGTGTGTGTATCTTCTTTATCCATTCATCTTTTTTATCTTTATCCATTCATCTTTCAATGGACATTGAGGTTGGTTCCATGCTTTGGCTGTTGGACATTGTGCTGCTATGAACAATAGGGGTGCATATATCCTTTTGGGGGGTACATTTCTTTATTGCAGTATAGTTGCTTTGCAGTGTTGTGTTAGTTTCTGCTATACAGCAGAATGAATCAATTATACGAGTGTATATATATATATATATATATATATACACACATATATATATATATATGCACTATTTTATATTTCCTTCCCATTTAGGTCACCACAGAGCATTGAGTAGAGTTCCCTGTGCTATACGGTAGGTTCTTATTATCTGTTTTATACAAAGATGTGTATAGATGTGTATACATCTATGAGTAGAGTTCCCTGTGCTATACAGTAGGTTCTTATTATCTGTTTTATACATAGATGTGTATAGATGTGTATACATCTATGTGTATACATAGATGTGATCCCAACCTCCTGATCTGTCCCACCTCCCCATTCTGAGGCGTGCATGTATCTCTTTAATTTTGTCTGGATATGTGCCCAGGAGTTGGCTTGCTGGATCATGTGGTAATTCTTAGATTTTTAAGGAACCTCCATACTGTTTTCCGTAGTGGCAGCACCAACTTACATTCCCAGCAACAATGTAAGAGAGTTCGCTTTTCTCTACACCCTCTCTCCAGCATTTATTTGTAGACTTTTTTAATGCATTTACAAATTTTTTTTTCTAATTTTATTTTTAAACTTTACATACTTGTATTAGTTTTGCCAAATATCAAAATGAATCCGCCACAGGTTTTGAAGTACAGCTAATTACTATGCAAATCTCTTTGCTCTGCTCTGATGCAGAGCAAAGTGACTCAATTGTACACATGTAGACTTTCCTTTTTTAATATCCCTTTCCATTATGGTTTGAATATAGTTCCCTATGCTATATAGTAGGACCTTGTTTCTTATCCATTCTATGGCTAGTAATTTTCATCTGCCAACCCCAAATTCCCAATCCTTCCCTCTCCTACACCACCCTGCTTGGCAACTACAAGTCTGTCCTCTATGTACATGAGTCTGTTTTGTACATAGATTCACATGTGTTATATTTTAGATTCCACATATAAGTTATATGGTATTTGTCTTTCTCTAACTTACTTCACTTAGTATGATTTCTAGTTGCCTCCCTCTTGCTACAAATGGGCATTATTTCATTCTTTGAGCAGCTGACTAGTACTCCATTGTATATATGTGCCATATCTTCTTTATCTGTATGGACATTTGTCTCCATGTTTTGGCTATTGTGAATAGTGTTGCTATGAACATAAGGGTGCATGTGTCTTTCTGAATTATAGTTTTGTCCAGGTTTATGTCTAGGAGTGGAATTGCTGTATCATATGGTAATTCTATTGTTAATTTTCTAAGGAACCTCAATACTCTTTTCCATAATGACTACACCAACTTACATGCCCTCCTGACAGTGGAAGAAGATTCCCTTTTCTCCACAACCTCTCCAGCATTTATTGGTAGACTTTTTAATGATGGCCATTCTGACCACTGTGAGGTGGTCCTCAGTGTAGTTTTGATTTGCATTTCTCTAATAATTAGTGACGTTGAGCATCTTTTCATGTGCCTATATGCCATCTGTATTATTCTTTGAAGAAATGTCTATTAAGGTCTTCTGCCCACTTTTCATTGGGATTGTTTTTTGTCGTTGTTGTGAAAGACGATTCAGATTGTCAGATGGCTGAAGGTTATCACTTGGCCTTTCTTGCAATGCAGTGTTTGGGTGTCATCATCTATCTTGTTGTTCAGTCACTAAGTCATGTCCAACTCTTTGCAACCCCGTGGACTGCAGCACACCGGGCCCTACTGTGCCTCACTGTCTCCTGGAGTTTGCCCAAGCTCATGTCCATTGAGTCAGTGATGCTATCCAACCATCTAATCCTCTGCTGCCCTCTTCTTTTGCCCTCAATCTAGCCCAGCATCAGGGCCCTTTCAAATGAGTTGGCTCTTGAATCAGGTGCTCAAAGTATCAAAGGTTCAGCATCAGTTTTTCCAATGAATATTGAGGGTTGATTTCCTTTAGGATTCACTGGTTTGATATCCTTGCAGTCCAAGGGACTCTCAAGAATCTTCTCCAGCACCACAGTTCAAAAGCAAAAGCATCAATTCTTTGGTGGTCAGCCTTCTTTATGGTCCAACTTTCACATCCATAGATGACTACTACATAGCTTTGACTATATGGGTCTTTGTTGGTAAAGTGATGTCTCTGCTTTTTAATACACTATGTTTGTCATAGCTTTTCTTCCCTCATCTATGAATCACTTCAGTGTCATTTAGGGCAAGAGGCTGCTGAACCAGGATGCCAGCCACCCCAGGCCCACCTTCCAGGGCTGAGTGACTATCATGCTGTAAACCTGAAACTCTGCTGAGGCCATGTGCAGGAAAGTTCTAAAGAACAGTCCCTGAACCAGGAAGCTGCCTGTATACATGCACGCCACCCTTTAGACCATGTAAGCTCAGTCATGCTCCCAAACAAGTGTAAGTTCTATGATGCACTCATTCCCAACAGGGAAATGGGAAGGAAGTGGAAGCAAGGAGAAATAATAAACAACTGGCTTCCCATGAGGATTGTTGAATTTTATCATGAACATATATTTTGGCTAATATTTACAATATGGCATGTGCTGGCCTCTTTTTGAGGAAAAAAATATACAGAAATGCTCCTAAGTTCTTTTTCCTATCCTGCAGAAATGGAAAAAAATAAGTTCAGAAAGCACAAGTTCACTACCTGCCTCCAGTTCAGTCGCTCAGTCATGTCCGACTCTGCAACCCCATGAATCGCAGCACACCAGGCCTCCCTGTCCATCACCAAATCCCGGAGTTCACGCAGACTCACGTCCATCGAGTCAGTGATGCCATCCAGCCATCTCATCCTCTGTCATCCCCTTCTCCTCCTGCCCCCAATCCCTCCCAGCATCAGGGTCTTTTCCAATGAGTCAACTCTTCGCATGAGGTGGCCAAAGTACTGGAGTTTAAGCTTTAGCATCATTACTTCCAAAGAACACCCGGGACTGATCTCCTTTAGGATGGACTGGTTGGATCTCCTTGCAGTCCAAGGGACTCTCAAGAGTCTTCTCCAACACCACAGTTCAAAAGCATCAATTCTTCAGCGCTCAGCTTTCTTCACAGTCCAACTCTCACATCCATACATGACCATTGGAAAAACCATAGCCTTGACTAGACAGACCTTTGTTGGCAAAGTAATGTCTCTGCTTTTCAATATGCTGTCTAGGTTAGTCATAACTTTCCTTCCAAGGAGTAAGCGTATTTTAATTTCATGGCTGCAATCACCATCTGCAGTGATTTTGGAGCCCCCCCAAATAAAGTCTGACACTGTTTCCACTGTTTCCCCATCTATTTCCCATGAAGTGATGGGACCAGATGCCATGATCTTAGTTTACTGAATGTTGAGCTTTAAGCCAACTTTTTTACTCTCCTCTTTCACTTTCATCAAGAGGCTTTTGAGTTCCTCTTGCCATAAGGGTGGTGTCATCTGCATATCTGAGGTTATTGATTAGGTGATAAAATTAAATGTATAATGACAGAGAAACAGGCATATTAAAGCAATGAGGAAAGATTACCATTAATTTTGATTAAAACACCTTAATATTTCTTTATGAAACACGACTAGCTGATGTTCCTCAGTTAATGAATTTGCATATTTAAAATACTATCACAACCATTTTATCAGAGTGTAACTTGTCCAATATTGAGTTGGAATTTGAGTTCCTCTGATTTTCAGTCTCTGTTTGCTATTTGTACTCATTGCTAAATTCCTGTTTCATATTCACAGAATATATTTACATATTTCTCAATGCATGGGTAGGCCCAATGCATATCCAGAGGTGTCAAGAAAATTAATCAAAATCAAGAGAGTATGTTTTTGTGTATCCATACACGTATTGCACTAGTTTTGAACAACAGTCTGTATTTTTTTCAGTGTTTTTCCACAGTGTGTATTTTTCTCTGAAAAAGAGAGTTTGAAAAGAATTGCCAGATCTGTCTTGGAACTTCCATTTTAAATTCAAAACAGATTCCCAAACGTCTACTGGGATATATCTCCAAATACGACAAAGAATGTGCACCTGTGATTACCTAAACCGGCCAAAGAAGGGCACCAGTGCCTCACATAAATGTTGTCACAGATATTTTTTATTTGGTTATAGAATTTTATCAGAAATCCCATGGCTCGGTGGAGAATTCTATCTGTCCTACAGGTCTACTTCTTGCCTTTAGATAACATTTTACAGCAAAAACCTGACATATTGCTTCTGTCACCCTTTGGCCACTAAAGGAACTTAAAACAGCACAATGGGTGAATAATAAGGAGACAAAGGGAATTTTCTGCTCTTTTGGCTCAGTCCATGCATGTGGTCATAATTTTCCAACTTTATGACAATAAAGGGAATGAATTTCTCTCTCCACTGCTCCTTCCCCAGGTGACCTTCCACTGTTAAGTTTAGCAGTTGGCCGTATGTATTATAGAATGGTTAAATAAGCTAAAGGGTGACGAACGAGATGGCTACTTGAGATTTACAAGGAGATAATGAATGGTGGAGAAAGAGTAGCGCGTTTGAAGGGCAGGTTCAGAGAGGCACTAACCAAGGTGGATGATTATCTTACAGTTTCTGAGAGCCAAATAGAAAACTGAAGAGAGCCTGACAAGTCTCAGGCTAATTTGTTCTGTTGTGTGCTGTGGCTGATAGGATAGACCCACATCAGCCTGGAGTAACTGCAATAAAAATCTTATTTTCTTCTTTATAATTGTAGGCTACACCTTATAGTCCTTTACCTGATTTATCTATGAATTCTCCATACCATTTGGATGGTTTTTAAGACTGAGTTTTCAAACAACTACTTACATGACACAGTGATTTTACTTGTATTCAGTATTGCTCAGTTTTCAAAACCAGGCAAAGAAAACAGTCACATTAAAAAAAAATGTACAAAAATACTGAACAGAAGGATGGATAAACAAATTGTGGTATGTCCATACACTGGGATATTATTCAGAAATTGAGGAACAAACCACTACAACCCCATTGATAAATCTCCAAAATATAATGCTAAGTAAAAGATGAGTAGTTACTATGAGTAATTACCATGTGGTTCGTTTGAATGACCATGAAAACTAAAATGCCTGAAATTATGATATAAAAACTGGAACAGTAATTGTCTCTCTGGGCAGAGGGCTAGGAGGTGAGGGTAATGTTGGATTTGGCGTAGTAATATTCTATACTTTGAAAGAGGTTTTAGTTACATGGGTGTAGAAACACATCAAAAATCATCAAATGATACACAAGATATGTGCATTTTGCCTTATAAGTTGAACAAAAAAGTCATTCAATATTGAACCCTGGTTGATAATATTCATAGTTTTGAGGTGAACAGCACTGAGACTGCAATTAACTTTAAAATGCATCAGAGTAATGATATAGATTAGTAGGTAGAGAGGTGAAAAGTAAAGAAAGCAGAATTATAGAAACTGGATGCTAAATATATGGGTATTCACTGCACACCTCTTTCAAACTCTATTTGGAAATTGCCATAATTAAAATATTAGAAAAAAAATTAGGCATCACTGTTTTCCTTTTTTCTTTGTGTTGCTCCCGAAAACTTAAGAGTTGAAATGAAAAAACCAACAAAAATATTGGCTACAGCTCTCTCAATGAACAAGGCTCTGATGTTCTGCTTGCTATTCTGTTTAAGCCAGCACTCCATGATAATTTAACATGGAAGTGAATGACTTCCTTACCCAGAAAGGACTATATTCTCACAGTGAAGAACAAGCATGCAAAGCAATGATGGAAGTGCGCTGGCCAGGGATACATGATGAACCTGCTATATGAGAGCCCTGCTCACAGACCTTCCCCGTGGCAGCGAGCAAACAGTACGGGTTCTTCCTCTACAAAAAGGGACAAGGAGATATAGTGATTAACTACAAGGTTTTGAAGTCAGGGGCATGCATCTAAGTTTGCATTTGGGCTCTCCCTGCCATTAGCTTTCTTTCCCTATCAATGTTATTGAACTTTTTTCCGTGTTTTGGTTTCATCATTTACCAAATGGACGAATTATTTGACATTTACTCTTGAAGGTATTCTGAGGAATAATGAAGTACTGAGGTTATTATTATCACACGCAGACACACACAGAACTGGAGAAGAGAGAACAGAAATGGATTAAGTGTGATGGAATTTAAAGAAAAGTAAAGTTTTAGAGCAGAGGATAATGACAAAATAAGCTAGAAAGAATCAAACTATCAGACTGCACAATTCCTGGTTTTCCCATGACTGCTTTTTTATTTTCTTTTTTGTACTATGTGGGTTACAGAAGTACTTTTCCCCCTTGAACATTAAAGCGGTGACAGCAATGATTATTCCTAAGCACAGGTCTGAATAAAAAGCCATACTATGGAATATTTTACTCTCCCTGCAAATCTCCTCACAACCTTCTCATAAATAAATGGGGCTAGAGTCAAGAAAACTATGTTAAATCCCTCCTTTACTGTTTGGACTGTTCCCAAATCATTCATCATGAATACAGGAGGATGGGGGCTTCTCTTTGGCATATATCTTAGGGAGGTCTGGCAGGGTTAAGGGAAAGAGACAAAGGAGCCTGTGCTCAAATAGCCAGGGTATTTTTGCCAATCTAATGCTTTTAAAAATACATGCACAGTATACTTTTGTCAGGAAATCCTCAGGATGCTTACAGTGAAGGTGGTGAAAATTGCTTAGGCAGCTCAAAATCGTATCTAGAGCTTTTTGCAGAACAGTGTTCTGACAAGTGAAGATGAGAATATCCATCTCTAGATCTTAAACTCAGTGACCCTGAGAATTGGCAGTAATTTTTTTTAAATTGGATTGGAATCGAGTAACTCTTTAAATGTGAGTGGTATCTATTTCCATTCTATCAGTATTTCTGGGCAAAGAGGATGACGTTGTACAGGCCAATTTGAGGGCAAAAATATCTTGGTCCCAGGGAAACTAGGCATGCTGTATAAGAGTCACAAAATTCATGATAGATTGCTCTGTGCAATTGCTCTTAAGGATTCCATGTCCTATTTTAAATCTTTGAAATGAAACTTTATGCCACAGGGTCGTCAATGAGAGGAAAGGGTAAAGGAAAAATATAAAATAAGGCTGAAGCAAGACAGCACATCTGTTACGGTATGAATGGCTCTTACAAATTCTCTTCCTTTCACTCAGAAACGTCTTATTGTTAACTGTTTTATTTGGGTGGGGTATACATTATTTATGGGGTTTAGAGTAGAAGGCCACCATGTTTTATCTTTTTCTGGCTTTTATGCTTGAAAAAACAATGCTAAGTTGTGGTTGTGTCAAGATAACTTTAAGTGAAAAGTACATTTTAAAATTTCTTTAATTAAACATGATCAAAGGCACCCTTAAAGCATTTGAATGAGCATTTTGCTAGTTATATGGCACTGTCTATATTCTTTTAACATGGCTATTGGCTCAATGAACCTGTTGTTGGTTCAACAGTTCCTTCTGCTATGAACGACCAAAATTTTCCACTCTTTGAAACTTAGTGTTTTACTATATACAGATGAAACACACCTGTTTCTGATATACAACCACTTTCAATTTTTGTTAACTGAAAAAATTCATGAAATGGAAAAAATCTGTGTACTCCTTTCTGGTGTAAAATATAATTTGGAGATTCATGTTGTTGATTAAAAAACAGTGAGCACCTACTGTGCGCAGAAGGCACTGTGGGATTAATTCAACAAATCTGAACATGTTTATGGAGCACTAACTCTGGGCCGAGCCCTCTTGCACCATCTGAAAGGTGGGTTATGAAAATAAAACAAAGCAAAAATACAGAGACAAACACCAGTAACAAGCAGGGAAGGAAGCGAGATAGAGTGTGCTGGGGGGTGGCCTGACTATTAGATAGAATGACCAGAGCATTTGGTATTGGGGGAAACAAGATTATAATGGGGAAAGGTGAAGAAAGATTGGGAAGAAAATGAAGGTGCAGACAATATAGTTCATTGTGGAATTTCTTTCCCAACAGAGGGAGCAACAAGGGCCTTGAAGTGGAGGAACACTGAACACTTGAAGAAGAGGCCAGTGATGCCATAGCTGAACACCTGGAGTGGGAAGAAGCATAGATGAGTTCATAGAGGTAACGGGGAGCCAAATTATAGTAGGTCTTGAAAGCCATTGAAAAGGCTTTGTTTTTACCACGAGCAAGATAGGAGCCTTTGGAGGGGTTGAATAAGAGAAAGCATTATCTAAGTTTTTAAAAAATTACTTATTTCAATTAATTTTTATTGGAGTATAGTTGCTTTATAATGTTGTTAGTTTCTGCTGCTGCTAAGTCGCCTCAGTTGTGTCCGACTCTGTGCGACCCCATAGACGGCAGCCCACTAGGCTCCTCTGTCCCTGGGATTCTCCAGGCAAGAACACTGGAGTGGGTTGCCATTTCCTTCTCCAATGCATGAAAGTGAAAAGTGAAAGTGAAGTCGCTCAGTCGTGCTCGAATCTTAGCGACCCCATGGACTGGAGCCCACCAGGCTCCTCCGTCCATGGGATTTTCCAGGCAAGAGGACTGGAGTGGGTGCCATCGCCTTCTCCAGCAAAGTAAATCATCTATACACATATCCCCTCTTTTTTTATTTCCTTCTCCTTTAGGTCACTACAGAGCACTGAGTAGAGTTCCCTGAGCTCTACAGTGGGTTCTCATTAGTTATCTATTTTATACATACTATCAGTATTGCACATATGTCAATCCCAATCTCCCAATTCCTCCCACCAGCCCCCTTCACGTTGGCATCCATACATTCGTTCTCCACATCTGTGTCTCTATTTCTGCTTTGCAAGTAAGATCATCTATACCATTTTTCTAGATTCCATATATATGCATTAATATACATATTTGTTTTTCTCTTTCTGACTGGCTTCTTATTTGCTTTGCTCCGTATAACACTCTCTAGGTCCATCCATGTCTCTAGGCCCAGCTAATTTTGTTCCTATTGGAACAAAGAGGCTGAGTGATATTCTATTATATATGTAATACATCTTCTTTATCCATTCCTGTGTTGATGGACATTTAGGTCTCTTCCTTGTCCTGGCTATTGTATGCAGTGCTTCAGTGAACACTGGGGTGCATGCATTTTTTTTGAATTATGGTTTTCTCCAGGTCTATGCTCAGTAGTGGGATAGCGGAGTCATATGGTAGTTCTGTTTTTAGTTTTTTGAGGAACCTCCATACTGTTTCTTTATAGTAGCTATAGCAATTTGCATTCCAGTCAACATTGTAGGATGGTTCCTTTTTCTCCACATCTTTTCCAGCATTTGTTGTTTGTAGATGTTCTTGATGATGGCCATTCTGACCACTGTGAGGTGATACCTCATTGTAGTTTTGATTTGTATTTCTCTAATAGTGATGTTAAGCATCTTTTCATGTGGTGTTGGCCATCTGTTTGCCTTCTTTGGAGAAATGCCTATATAAAAGTCTCCTGCCCATTTTTTGACTGAGTTTTTTTTTTATATTGAATTGCAGGAGCTATTTGTATATTTTGGAGATCAATCCTTTGTCAGCAAATATTTTCTCCCATTCTGAGGGTTGTCTTTTCATCTTGTTTATGGTTTTTTTTGGCTGTGCAATACCTTTTAATTATTCCTAAATCAGTATAGTTGCCCTGTTGCATACACACACACACAGTAGTATGTGTATGTAGAGACAGAGAAATCAGTCAGCAAGCCACTGAGTATACCAGATGAGAGACAATTATGGCTTGGGTCAGGGTCATAGACATGAAATGCCTAGAAGTAGATTCTGGATATATATTTGAGATTTGCAGAATTTACTGAAAGATTGTATGCATAAATTAAGAGAGAGATGAATCAGTGATTCTAAAATGTCAGTTGCCATTTATTACAGAAGAGAAGGTAGGAGGTAAAGCAAGTTTTGAGGGATGGCAATGGGGGCAGGGATTGGGATTTCTGTTTTAGACACATTTCACAGGAGATGCCAAGTGAGGAGGCAAAGTGCAGATGACTCAGCATGTAGGTGGGGAGAACCATCGGGAGCTGAGGTCAAGGTCCAGGCTGGACACACATATTTGGGAGTCATCAGCATTGAGATGATATTTAAAGCTGTAAAATTCCATAAAATCATCTTGGGAGTGAGTGGATATTGATCAAGTACCAAAACGAAGCTTTACTAAATAGTGAAGAATCCAGACTGATAAGCTAGAACCCAAAGAGGGGGAGGGAATGAGACACCAAGAAGAAATGGCCAGTGAGCGAGGAGGAAAACTGAGAAAGCATGAGGTCCTAGAAGTCAAGTGGCGAAAAAAAAAATGGAATGAGGATTATAGAAACAATTCTTAACCTTATAAAGATACAATGATATAAAAGTATTCCAAATTTAGTAGAGTAAGTGGTAAGTGCTACAAAAGATCTGTATTTCTGGCTGCTACAGTCGCTTACAAAAGGGATTCCTGACCCTCAGTTCATGAGAGGCCTGCATGGAGTGGGCAGCATTTACACCCAATGTTGAGGGATGTGTAGAAATTTGATTGGTAGAAGTGGAGGAATAGAAGACAGTTGTATCAGAGGGAACCTTTTACTAAGAAGCTCAGAGAAGGGAAAGGATGAGGTATATTTGAGGAACAGCGAGTAGTCAAGCTGGCCTGGGGTGGAGAATATCCAGACCACTTGCTGCACACATCTAGGGCAGGTTGCCAGGGGCTGATAAAGATGCTCAGATTTTGTTATGTGGTTTTTGTTTCTTTACCAACTCTTCAAAGCAATGGGTATAAGAAGTCTTAACCCTGAACCTTTCTTTTCAATCCTTTCTCCCAATCTCTCACCTACCAAATCTTGTCTTCTCATCTGTAAATACAGTAACAGTCATGCACAAACTCTATCTGTTTAGCAACTGTGGAGTTCTTGTTCTAAGGTAACTCTGGTAGGAGAAAAGAGAGTAACATGTGCAAAAATAATCACTGTAGTAGGAGTTGCTTCTGTGTTCCAATTCTGAAGTTGGAGGAAAAGGGTAGAGAGAGAAATAAGAATAAGATAAGGCTCATTCTTTGAACAGTTGCACAAATTTCTGAGGTCACTTTGCCTTAATAGCTGGAAAATAGAAAATTCATGCTATATATTTGGAATTTGGCCCAGCACAATCTGACCTGTGCCCCAGTGCCATGGAGACGAGAAAGTTGTGTTGCCAGCATCCAGATACAAAATTCCTTAAAAATAACAGTCGTCACCTCTGGGGCCTGATCAACTCATGGCACTGAAGAAAAAGAAACATGAGGAGGAATCACATGAGATTTTCTTCTCAGTAACAGACAGGAAATATATTAACAGATTCCATGCCTCAAAAAAATGAACATGGTAAATTTTCTTATAGATATTTTCATGTGAATTTTAATTTTAGGGTCAATTTCATGAGTTTTCCCCCCTCATCTTTGTATTCCCAGTGACTTAGTGGGATGAACTGAGTCAGAGGACCTATTATCCATTTCGAACTCAGTCACCAGTTTAAGCCCCCTGGTCTCTTTGCACTTCATGGGTCTTATTTGCAAAATTAAGGGAGGGGACACTGGTATAGAAGAAAATGGGAAAGTCATCCTAAATCTGTAGGATTTGGAGTCATACATATTTGGTAGCTACAGGATGCTGTGCAAACTACTGAGTGTCTCAATTTCAGTTGCTGAAACACAGATCGGAAAGAATAACAGCTCTCACCCAGTGCTGTGATGAGGATTAAAAGAATTCATGTACAGAAAACTTCTGGCACATAGTAGATCCTTGAATAAATACTCATTTCCTTCTTTCTCTTAATTTGACCATTTTAGTTCCAATATAACGTCAAGCACTTATTTTGCAGAATATTTTTTGAAAGAAATTACAGAATTTACCACTATTTGTTGTTTTGAATTTTTAAGAAATGGCATCCGCAGCCTCTACGTTTAGGGTGAAAAATAAAGAATTTGCCCGGAGCGCGTACTACATGAACAGTGAGGAGAAAACTGGTATTCCCCTCGGGAGATTTAAGATTATTTGGGGAAAAAAGAGGAAGGAAGGAAAGGAGGAAGGAAGTTAGTTGATAAATAGTTTTAAAGTCTATAAATTTAAAATAAACCAAATAAGAGAAAGAAGAGTATTTGTTCCACTGTCCTTCCCATTAAGATGTAGGTTAGGTACTGGGGCTGGCATGACACAAACATCTATCTTCTTCCTAAAATGGAAAAACAAATTTTATGAAAATGAGTGAGTTAACAGCAGGAATGTCAGCTCAGTCAATGACTCAATGCTCTTGTAAAAGGAAGTGTATACTTTACTACTTTGGCCTTTCTATATTTTTCTTATTTTGTCTGACTACATATTGCAGACATTCTTTTCAGTTAGCAAGTAGTCTAATTTGCAGCTGCTTTTATAAAACCAAAGCTTACCTCCTACAAATGAAAATGTTCAAGTCCTTCGATCTCTAGTATCATAAGGTTTGTTATTTCAGACATGTAAAACACCCAGAGCACGAAGAAAACACAATGAATGGCCACCATCCCTCAGCGCCATCCATTACTCAGCCTTTTCAGTTTTGTCATACAGTATGAAATATAAATGGAGAAAGAGAGGAAGGGAGACAAAGCAGTAATTTACGCCTGTCTAGAAAGTTTGGCACTGCAGCCCCAAGTACAGGGAGCCATTTACAGGAGAAAAAGCGTAACCAGAGACTATGGAAGTGTGGAAGGTGAGATCATCCACCAGCAGCAATCTTTCAAATTCATAGACACTTGTGGATTCATGAGGTGAGAATGAGCAGTGCAGAGGACTGTGAAATTCATTTCCAGTGTTTGACTTTGTTAACACACATTCTCAAGCTGTCTTTGTTATAAGATAGCGCTCAACTTCTTAGTGAAAAAAAATCCGTATAGAAAATATCCCCATTAATTGGAAATAATAATAGTGTCAAACATAAAAAAGACCACAGGACTATTTATGTAATTCTAAAGTATTATTTAAAAGAGAAATATATATATATATATTTATAAATACATATAAAATATATAATATATATTCTTTTAAATATATAATTATATATTTTATATATTATATAATTATATCTCCTATATATAATTATATGTGTGTGTGTGTGCATATATATATATTTATTTAGGAGAAGTTTGCACTAATCATCTTTTTTTTAAAAAAATCTTTACCTGAATTTTTAAATGATTAATTTGAATTAACTAATTGTAATTTATTTGAATGTATTTGTCTTCATTAAGAATAATCAAAACTTGTCTTGAAATGTCTTTTAACTAAACTTTTTTCCAAGGCAGAAATAAATCTATCAGTGATTTAATAGGACAAGAAAAGTAATTTATGGAATGAAGCAATGATCCATTACCTTTCTCACATCTTTCTCACAAAGCCTTGCATAGATATTATGTCAATTTCAAAATCAGAAGAAGGAAATGCTAATATATGTTAGTAGTTTCTCTAGAAACTGGCAAATCAAAATCTAGGAATGAAACGATGAGAGTGTGAAAGTGTTAGGGGGTGAGAGAGGGAAGAAGAGGTAGCATCAATTATAGCTTTTGGGGTCTGAGTGTGTACCAGAAAAATTAAAATAACATGTGTCAGTAAAGTGTCATTTGTTCTGAAGGACTTGCCTGACAATTCAGAGATTTTAAAGTAGTTCCTCTTCTGGTGTCTGCTTCCTGGTGGGTGAGGTTGGTCGAGATTTGTGCCATTATCCCCTTGCTAGGGAGTCTGATTTGGAGAAGGCAATGGCAGTCCACTCCAGTACTCTTGCCTGGAGAATCCCAGGGACGGAGGAGCCTGGTGGGCTGCCGTCTATGGGGTCGCACAGAGTCAGACACGACTGACGCGACTTAGCAGCAGCAGCAGCAGGGAGTCTGATTGGTGTGGTGCTGACCAGAGCCTGCCAGCATGTAGCGCAGGGTCTGCTTTGCTCTGTGGGTGTCAATGCGCCTGTCAGGGGTGGGGTCTTGGAGGAGAGGCCTCCAGGTCTGGTGCTTAGCTGTGTCTGTGATCTGCAGCGAGGTAGGCAGATTGCAGCACTCCCCTGGGGAGAACAGCCACTGAGTAGTCCTCCCCTGGAGCTGCTCACCTGTGAGTGTGCTCTGCTGTGTCCCCATCACCCGTTGTGCCAGCTCACCAAGTGTGCTGTAAACATGCGGCCTTACGACTACACATGATTAATCCACGTGATTAAATTAGGGGTAAGATGAGGAACATCTGAAAGGATAAGCAAGGACTTTAGCTGTCTAATCCAGAGCTTTTCAAATATTAAAGTGCACAAGTCACTTGGGATCTCATTAAAATACAGACTACGAATCAATTTGGGGTGGGACTCAAGATTCTGTCTTTCTCCTAAGCTCCCAGGCCATGCCAATGCTGCTGATCTGTGAAGCACACCTTAATTAGCAAAGCCTCAGATCATGACATAGGAAGAAAGTTTATCAGAGAAATTGCATCTAGAGAAGTCTGAATATCACATGATCTTTCTTAGCACCGTTATTCCCACTCAGTTCTTTGCAATGGAATCTACTCTAAAAAAACATAAACAAAAGTAACATATTCAAATAAACACAATATGATATTTTTACTAAAGCAAATAAATGCATTATTTAGCTCAGTTCTCAAAAGAGCCTGTGAACTAAATGCTTTTATTGGGTTGGCCAAAAAATTCATTCAGGTTTTTCCATAACCTGAATGAAGAAATCTGAATGACGTTTTTGGCCAACTCAATATTATTTTGACTTTACAGAAAAAGAAACAGCCTTGGGGAATTTAATTAAGGCAAAACCACATATGCAAAATTTAGAAACAGTTCTGAATTTGGCAAATCTTCACTCCAGAGCCTAAATATTCTAGTCAGTTTTACTACAATTGTCAAATTATGCTATTGCATTCTTAGTTATTTTGCAAACAAAGCACTAGACAAAAGAGACAGTAGGGATACAAAGATGTAGGAACTTTGGGATATACCATCTTCATTGACAGCTTCTAGAACAGGAGGGGCACAGGAATAAATTACTCTTGCCATTAGCAATCTTACATGCGTGGTGAATAGAAGAAGCATTGATGCAATAAATCATCTCTTTCAAGACCTAGAATGAATACAAGAAGAGAGTAAGATACTGGATTCAGCTCTGTAAGCTAAAGAATGGACAAAAATATTCTAGATAAGGACATGCTGGAGCCTCCACAGCCCTGAACATATGGGATAACCCTTAAAGCTCCACGTCTGAAAAAATAGCCCTTAGATTTTAAAATCCCTAAAGGACTTTTACAATATGAAGGATTTACTATATGAAGGGTATACTATTAAACATTTTATGCATTCTGTTATTTTTAAAGAGTATAATCCTTCCCCTAAGGTGTGCTGGCTCCAGGGTCTTTGAACAAGTCTAGACAAGAATTAACCAGGAGCCATCATTTTCATTATAAGTATGTTATAATTATGTTTGCTTATTTCACACTGTTTAATATACTCCCTCCTGTTAAACTACAGCAAAGGCCTTTAGCACCTGTTGCTTATTTCTGCCAGACTGAAAGTATTCCTTTCTCTTTATTATTCGTGTGCAAGGATAAGATGGAACTTGCCAAGAGTTGTCATTCTTGAATGCACCTGCCAAGTGTCAGATACTTTAATAGCTGAAATGCTTATAGCATATGCTGTGGTTGCTGCAGCTACCAACTTCCAGTGCCTGGAATTTCACAAGAGATGGAATACATGCAGGATGACAGATTCATTCCTTGATACACACGTATGTGACTATGTGCCCATGGGTATACACCACACTTATATAACACATCCCCAGGTCAGCTTTGGAGGAGAATATTTCTTAAAGTAATTTACTACCTTACATCTTCAACTTAAAAAAAAAAAAAAAGAAAGAAAGAATAAATCCCTTGGACTATACTTACTTATTTGTTGGCAGTTGCTCGACCAGACTGGCATCAGCCTGAGTACTAAAAAAAATAAAATAAAATTGAGTTTTGGCTTACAAGGTAGTACCCCACGTCCTTTTTTGGTAAGTTCTTTTCTGGTGATGCCTAATACATTCCCCACTCTTCTGTTAGGTCTTCAGTCTATCCAGATAAAAGTGAGGACTGCACAGCCGCAGTGATTGAGGGGCGGGGCTGGAATAGATGTCTTATCCTCCATACGGAGGTCCCAGTGGGGTGAAGATGGAAAGGAATGCATCCTTGTTCCAATTTACTGTCTCCTGCCAGTTCTGTCAGATCTTATCAGAGGTGCCCAGTGGAAAGGGGAGAGGGTAGAAACGGTTTTCTAGAATGCTGACATGGGACTAAAGCCAGGAAAGATGGAGTGATGATGGTTCTGCGTTCCTTGCTTTACCACATTCCCAAGGACAAGTGAGGCCTTCCACGCTTTTTTCCAGTTTCCCAGGAGCCCATGTGTTTCATGCTTACTTCCCCTGCCCATGTATATATAGCTGGCAGAACATTAACCTCCCTCTCCTTGACAGATATTTTAAAAAAATCTATGTAACATACAAGAAAACAACTCTGCAGCAGGAAGCAGTCTTATTTTATGAACACCCTTCCTCAGGTAACATCAAGATAGTACAGTTTAGACAATTAATTTTCCCTTTAGAAACACTAGAGTGCAATATTCCTGGACCTCTTTCCCTCTCTTTCTCCCTCTTTTGCTTTCACTGTACCTCTCTTTCATGTATGAAATTACCACTCAGAGCTCAAGCTGCTTGATAATTAAAGAATAAATTAGACATCTCAAGGTCTTTAATATTTGAATAAACATGAGTTTAGTTCATGAATAGCAAGCTTTCACAAACCAAGTAGTCAAGAACCTTGTTGGCATAGCACCTGAATGGAACCAAGGGCTCTTTCTCAGAGGTAGAATTTCCCATATAAGTAAGTCTACAAACCTCTTCACTGATAATTCATTATACCTTCTGGAAAGGGCTGTCTTGCTGTGTAGGGCTATAGTCAAGCAATTTTTCTTTTCCTAAGTTAACTTATACCCTGGTAAGTAATCCTTCTTGGATGTGAGTCAGTCACAAGGAGGATTTTTCTCAGAGGTTCCTGGCACATTTAATTTATAATTGATGCCACCGATGACATAAAAACAGAAGTGCATTATACTTAAGGACAAAAAAGATTCTTCAGGTATACTCAGAGTGAGCTCATTTTTGCCAGCGAAGAAATAGAGCACCTGCAGGTAAGTGGTCTATGTTCCCATGGGCTCTGCTACCTGTTAATAATAGTATTATTGGATCATTACCTAGGAAAACAACCCTAGGAAAAAAGTCAAAGCTCATGGCTTTCAGCAGACTCAGAAAAACACATAGGGAGCAGAGTTCTAAACTCTGCCTTTCAGAGCCTAGGCTGCTGATCAAAGAATTCCAAAGAGAATTCTGTGCGCTGTCACTGATAAAATTTAAAAGGAGATTAGAGACCTGTTTCCAGCCGGAATAATTTGAAAGCTCTGACATGTACCATTATACTGTGTGATGAACATTTCCAGAAGAATAAGATGTCTGTTTTGACCTGTGCAGTGTAAAAAAACACGTTGAAGAGAAGGACAGAGGATTATTTTTATACAGATACCAGAAAGCTGCCCTCCTTATTGAGAAAGTATGGCAGGCTGAATTTTTGTCTTTAGTTTCCTTTGTAATTTGAAAGTCCTCCCAGATAAAACTTTGCGGTATACAACTTGGTTTTGACATCCTGGCTTTTTGCCTCTAACTGTTTATAAGTCATGCAAGGAAGTCATCTATCTTGACCAATATGGCTTAGACATATTTTCCATGTTAATTACACATGTTTGGACTGACATTGCAGTGATACAATTTCATTGTTTAAAACAACAGAGTGGATGGCTCTTCAGCTCAACAAGTATAGGTAAAAATTCTTCCTAGGGTAGATGGAACAAGTCTGGAAACTATATAGGCACAGGCACTAGTGGCTGAAACCCCAGGGACTAAGAAGCTGATAATTCTGCAATGATCCCTTGTTTCAATTAAAAGCATGTTGGAAAACTATGACATAGTTATCAAAAAAATTACAATTATAATAATATATGTGTTAGACACTCCCACAAGATTGGTATCCTGAAAATAATCAGCAGTTGAAAAGGAAGCAGAAGCATTTTAACTCCGACCCAATGGAACTATTCACATTTTGGCTGTGTTTTTGAGCAGGACCTCCACATTTTTTTACACTCACCAGAACACCAGCAGTTAACCCCGTAATGGCCAACTGCTAGTTATTACCCTACATTTGGTCCGCAGCTGCATGGCTCTGCTCACTTTATTGTCGTTTCAGCCCTCAGCCCATTAGATGCCTGGTGACCGCTTGCATGCAGAGGGGCCTTTGGTTAACTGAATCCCCATCAGGATCACAGCTGTTGTAAAATATGCGGTGACAAAAATATCCATGTGCAATGCATGGCAGATAAATCTGCAAGCCAATTTAAGCAAAACCTGAAAAACAAATGAGGGCACTAGTCAAACGCTCTGGCTTCTGAACATTACAAACTACATTTCCTTTATTTGGGGGGAATATGTTTCCTAAAATGCCAGCATTCCCCTCTCAGTGTAACAGATGACTGGGGCTAAATTTCAAAGTGATAGGCCCAGTTAAGCAAAAACTACACTTTTCCACCTTCCTTCACTCAGCAGTAAGAGAATGAATGTCATGTTCAATTATCCAAACAGATTCCTGACTTTGGCATAATGCTCACATCAGCATTAGGTATTTATTCACAGTGTGCCTCCACTCAAACACCAAACCCGTGTTTCAGTTTCTTTCCGCCTGGACGCCTAGCACAGGGGTTGCATATGTGCAAGCGTGTCCTTCCACAGCGGCTGGCAACAGCTGAGCTTCTGGTCCGGCCCATCACACAGCGGGCCCTGAAAGTAGCCTGCAGGTAACTATGGTGGCTGTTACAGTGTCAACCCATTGTCCAGTTGTGACACTGAGAGACTGTGCTCATTCTGTTTCATATTGCTACCTGCAAGCTTTAAAAATAGGAAGAAGACAAGGAAATAAACTACCCCCCAAACAGGATGAAATAGTTTCTCAATTGGTATCACTAAATGTCACTCCTTTGTCATTTTGTCAAAAGTGAAAATCAGGTAACAAACGTGACCTGAGACTCCCTTAGGTCTAACTAAATTTAAATTCACAAAGTGGGAATTGTTTCTGGTTCTAACTAATCTAAAATTTGGTTTGTACCTGCATGTGTTGATTGAATGAACTCCTCTCCCACATGTATTCTGTCCATTCACTCAATTGTTGAGATGTTCCTTAACAGATTTTTCTCCTCCATTAACTTATTCTGACATGTTGTAAGTACCCACTATGTGCCAGGCACTGGGGATGAAACACTAATGAGTCACAGCTCCTGCATGCAAAGAATCTAGCATTCAGAGGCATAGAATCTCTCAAATGTAGGAGAGGGAAGATTCTTTTTATTCCCCTTCCACCCATGGACAGAGGAGCCTGGTGGGCTACAGTCCATGGGGTTGCAAAGAGTCAGACACGACTGAGCAACTAACCACAGCACACATGAATGCTCCACTTCTCTGCTGCCATACATTACACAAATGAGAGGGAAGAGCACCATTAGTTATTAAATACTTTAGCTGTTTCCCCAACTTGGTTAGGTAGGAGAGAACTCATGGTTATATTACCTATGCACTGATGGATGGCCTGTTGATTTCTTAGTAATGGTCATTGGGAAAAAAGATTTTTTTAAAACTTAAAACTAAAAATTATCAGTTAGATACCTGGAGCACAGCCAATGTTTTATGTGCAGGGAGTTAAAAAATACAGTGTGATTTATACATTCTATCTTTAAGGAATAGCCTTGTCAGGTCAAACAAGGTTATGACAAATAATTTAAAAATAGAATGGATTACAATTCGTTTATCTGTATATCTATGTATGATGGGAAGAAGTATGCATATGAAAGCTCCTGGTTTTCAGCATTGTCAAAGTAAACTTAATAATTAGTTTAGATTCTCATAGTCTCACGTCATGTTGCTCTATTTCTTGCTGTTTTTCAGAGGCTCCCCTCCATCCATAAGATAAAGCACTGGAAGGGCTGTGTGGGGTCCATGGGTGAGTGCAGCTCTGCTACACGAAGCCGGTAAGCTTACCAAAGATTTGATCGAAGTCAGTGAATTCCAAGCCTCTTTGCTCTATTTCTCCCTTGTGAAAGTGTGTGGAAGTGTTAATCACTCAACCTAGTCACTCAGTTGTGTCTGACTCTTTGTGACCCTATGGACTGTAGCCCCCAAAGCTCCTCTGTCCATGGATTTCTGCAGGCAAGAACACTGGAATGGGTGGCCATTCCTTTCTCCAGGGGATCTTTCCAGGGATCAAACCCACGTCTCCTGCATTACAGGTAGATTCTTTACTGCCTGAGCCACCAAGGAAGCTCATTCTCTCCTTGGGCCCATATTTTTCTCCCCATATTTCAGTTTTCTTCTTGTGTCTCCTCTCTGTTGATTAATGTTATGCTGTTATTTGAAGGCAGATCATGGTTCATAAAATAGAGGTTTTCTATAAAGTTAACAAAAATAACTTTATGGATTTGAATGTGAACTTCTATCTGACCAAGAAGACTGATAAGATACATCCCTTTACACTAAATATATAAACTTGGAGCCAAGGGCTAGGGATTTCCCCCACCTCTAGTGAAATCAGTTCAGTTCAGTTCAGTCGCTCAGTCGTGTCTGACTCTTTGCGAGCCCATGAATCGCAGCAAGCCAGCCCTCCCTGTCCATCACCAACTCCCGGAGTTCACCCAAACTCATGTCCATCATGTCGGTGATGCCATCCAGTCGTCCCCTTTTCCTCCTGCCCCCAATCCCTCCCAGCATCAGAGTCTTTTCCAATGAGTCAACTCTTCGCATGACGTGGCCAAAGTACTGGAGTTTCAGCTTCAGTCCTTCCAATGAACACTCAGGACTGCTCTCCTTTAGAGTGGACTGGTTGGATCTTGCAGTCCAAGGGACTCTCCAGAGTCTTCTCCAACACCACAGTTCAAAAGCATCAATTCTTCAGTGCTCAGCTTTCTTCACAGTGAAATAAGAAAGTATAATAGTAAACACTTTCTGAACTTGTTTCAAGCTTTTAAGAAAATTACAATAGCTCATTTCTTATACTTATCATAATAGAGGAGAAACGAATATGTGGCATTCAGTGTAGTCCAAAAATTACTTATTGTTGTATGCATGTGTGTGTATATATCCTAATAGCATATATACATGTATTACTATATACAAACATATATGTATATACATTATTAGATATTTTAAGTACAAAGGAAAATGAGATACTCTTATACATAAAGTTACTACTAATCACAGGAGAAGTAGAAAATGAGCCAAGAGCTTAATCATGATACAGAAAGGTTCTAAGCAGAAGGAAAAGTATCATAAAATATATATATTGGAGAAGGGAATGGCAACCCACTCCAGTATTCTTGCCTGGAGAATTCCATGGACAGAGGAGCTTGGTGGGCTATAGTCCATGGGGTCACAAAGAGTTGGACATGTCTGCGTGACTAACACACACACATATATGTATATATAAGGATGAGCACCTGGCCCATACCAGATAAGCTCTCAAGAGGCAAGCAAACTAACTCTTAAAAGCTAAATTTAAGAAATCAAAGAAAAAGGCATATCATAGACTCTTACTTCCAAGGAAATAGTTTATGAAAAGAACAGACGCATAAAACATGTTGAATTTTAAGGAATCACAAATTACTCAAAACAAAATGCAAGAGATGGAAAGACGGAAGAGACTAGACAAGAGAGCTAGAACTGATCAAGAGGGCTTTAGATACCAGATTAGTAGGGTCTGGGATTCATTAGGTGATGAAGATGCATTAAGAAATTTATGAAAAAGATCATGATGAACTAATAAGGGCCTATGCTAAGCACTATTTGCCATGAGCAGGAAAAAGAAACATACTGAATATATTCAGGAAATAAAATCGATAGGATTTCACATAGAAAATATAGAGGAAAAGCTGGTATTAAATGTGATTTTCAAGTTTTGTCTTGAGTTAGAAGTTTGTTGATAGATTTTACTACTTGAAATAAGAAACGGAAAAGGAATCTGATCAAAAGCACAGGTGGAAGCTGAAGGCGTAAATGGTAATAAGGAGTAACATATCCAAAACTACTGAGGCAGTAAGAAAAAGTAAAAATATAAATGAGTTTGTGTACTCATCAATTTTCTCTCAAGTTAAATAGAGTTTTGCAGGCTGGCGGACAACATCTATCTAAAAGAAATTTAAATTGAATCTGAAAGTCAACCCTTTTAAACTGAAGAAATAATCCATATTCTAGGAAAGAATGATAACTAAGAAAAGTATTTTCTAAGAGTTCTAACTACAGCATTTTTTTGTTTTAGAAAACATTACATCTGTACCATTACCTGAAACTAGATTGTTTTTAAGTAACATATTAGCTTTGCATTCCACTTAAAAGTGAAAATACTATGCAAAAGAATCTTATAAATATTGGAAATTATACATTTTATGAGCTATTATCCAACCGTTAATTACAAAGAAAATTTATAGGCCTGCCATTTATATGAGAGGGAGAGATGAAATGGTAATAATATGAGAGAGAGACAGAGAATAATATGAGAAAATATCTATACACATTTAATAAAAATGAAAGTTAAAATAATTTGACATCATTGTTTATCAGTTGGCAAAGTTGAACAAATGTAAGAAAACAAGCACTTTTAAATACTCTCAATGGATATAAAGAGATTTCTTATATAGCAGTTTAAAAATATAGATTAAAACCTTTAAATTTTACACACCCTTTTTATGAAGCATGTTATTTATAAATTGAGTATATTCAAGAATTAAGCTGTATACACATATATATGTATGCACACACACACATAGATAGATCGATCCCTGTTATTAAAATGAATACATAGCATTTGTGGTGGTTTTAATCAGTGTTTTTTATATTTTAAAGAAAACATCTGATATTCAAAAATAAAAAATGAAAATTGTAAGGTTTCTCAAAAGGACTTAGGAAGGGTATTTTAGTCATACCCCACAGAACTTCTAAAAATCCTCTTCCTCCATTTATCTTCCCTAAAAGCCTCACTACAGTTGGGTAGGTTCTCCCACTGTCTCTGATTCTCTATTAAAATTCTCCAAAACCTTTTAATATAATTAAGCACTGGTCATTTCTTCTCTGTCACCTCTTTTCTCCATCTTTTCAGATCAACTTTTTTCTTGTCTTGCATGTGTCTTCCTCAAGTGAATTAATATAGCCTCTTAAACAGTGCTCTCATTCATCCATTTCCTGGATCAACACAGCCAAAACCCCAAGCCTTAAATTGCCAAAACAACGTAGCTTTCCTCTTTGGAAGGAAAAGAGAAGGCTTTAGAAGAGGGCAGCTGAAAATATGTATATGTTAATTTTTGAAAATATGTCATAGAGAATTTATCATATTTGTTCTGTTTATTACTGAAAATATTTGACATTCTAATTATCTAACAGCAGTTGATTAGTTACATTAATTATGCTAAATTCATTCAACAGAATTTGATGACATAGCTTTCAAATTGTTCGTTGTGTGTGTATGGGTACATATGAAATATATTTAATGACAATGATATTCATAGATTAAATTTAAAATCACTAGTTTAAATTAGTTTCTGTAGTTAATCTCTCCATTTTTTATTACTGGCTATGTTGAGATATCAAACTATTTCAGTGATTGAGTGAGTGAGTGAGTGAAGTCGCTCAGTCGTGTCTGACTCTTTGCGACCCCGTGGACTGTAGCCCACCAGGCTCCTCTGTCCATGGGATTCTCCAGGCAGGAATACTGGAGTGGGTTGCCATTTCCTCCTCTAGGGGATCTTCCTGACCCAGGGATCGAACCCAGGTCTCCTGCATTGCAGGCAGACGCTTTAACCTCTGAGCCACTTGTGATTTTCTTTTGTCCTATGTTTTCTAAATATCTTACAACAAACATTGGTGATAAGATTAAAACAGTGATTTGCAAAGGTGGAAGTCTTTACTGCTCTAAATAATATGTTAAACTCAGAGAAATGAAAACGTGTCTAATTTCATCCAAATTGAATTTTTTTCAAAAGCCTCTAATTGACACTCATTTGTTATCATGTATGCTAGTAGTTCTAAAAATGGATAGATGTGAGTTATTTTTAGGACTAAATTAAAAAACACAGAACAGTTTCCAACTCTATTACTTTGCTAGGGCTGCCATAACAAAATATTAATACCTAACATAGGTATCTTGAATAGCATAACTTCATTCTCACTGTTCTGCAGGCTGGAAGTGCAAGACCCAGGTGCTGGCAGGGTTCATGTCTTCTGAGGACTCACTCCTGGGCTTGCAGATGGCTGCCTTCTTGCTATGTTCTCACATGGCCTTTCCTCTGTTCACGTGCATTCCTGTAATCTCTTCCTTTTCTCATAAAGGCACTAGTCCTATTGATCCAAGATGACCTCATTTAATCTTGAAAAAGTAAAGTGAAACTGTTAGTCGCTCAGTTATGTCTGACTCTCTGCAACCCCATGGACTGTAGCCTGTCAGGCTCCTCTGTCCATGGAATTCCTAATTACTGCTTTAAAGGCCACATCTCCAAATTTAGTTATAGGAACTTAGGGCTCCAACATATGAATTTTGAAAGGAATATAATTCAGACCATAATGCCAACTAAAATATACTCTCAGTTAAAATAAAATTCAACTTAAATTCCAGAAGGTGGATATGAAGATAATAATAGAAAGATACAATTTATACAGTAGCACTACTGTATATTTTAGTATATTCTAATTCTTTGAAATGTGTACAAAGTAATTCTGTTAACTAAGAAATATAATTAATGAAAAATTCCCTTTTTCAGTAATGCTAAAACTAGAACGAGTCTGAATGTATTTTCTCTACTTTTAATCTAGCTGTGCCATTACAAGGTGTCACATATACAACTGTGCTAACAGATATAGTCATCTAGAATGCATAGCTGGAAAGGAAATCCTCTACTCCAGGGAGTGCCTTAAAAAAAAATAGGAGGCCTACTCATTAGTTGTCCTTTGTTTTCTACTTTGGGTTACATCAAACTGACCAAAATTCCTATTTATTACTAGTCCATTAAAACAAAAGCAAAGTTTAGACAGAGAGCATTAATCAATTCATATTTCCATAAGCACAAAGATTACGTCAGCCAATAAATCACTCAACCAGCTGTGTCTTTTTTAAAAAGGATTTGTAAATAATCAGTTTGACTGAAATTAATTGCATTTTTTTCTTCCCCCAATCCCTCACACATACAACAGTATGAAAGTATCTGGAGACAAAAAGTAAGCTGAGATTCTGTCATAAATAAGATAACCAATTTGGCTTATACGCCAAGTAATCCGTGGTGAGATCACTGAGTCCTTAGGTATAGAGCAACAGCAAAATGTAGTACTAAGAAATGCGATCACAAAATTTTCCAAGGAGCATAGTTTTTCAATGTGTAAAAAGTCATCCATATATGAGGACTTTTTTCTTTTGTGAAAGCACCATCACAATGATTTTATTTACCCAATTATATTTCATAAACTTTTATCAGATAATTTACCTAAATGATTTCTGACTATACACTTGTTTGAAATGTGGGTTTCAAGGATTGGCTACATGAAATAGAAGTCACCTCATGCCCATGGCTTCTACTTCATTCATCAAGTACAAACATCAACATGGCAAAAATCCATGTCTAGAAACTTCCTAAAGAATGAAGTGTCTTTCCTCTCTAGAAAGTAGCAACATGAAAGATGACTGAGAATGGTAAGTATTCAAAACTATACCTTACAGTGTTAACTACAGTCACCCTGCTTTACTTTAGATCTTCAGACTTTATTCACCTAACAGCTGAAAGTTTATACCCTTTTACCAAGCTCTTCCCACTTTCCCCAGCCTTCAGCCTTTGGCTACTCCTTTTCAGTTCTCTATTTGTATGAGTTTTACTGTTTTGTTTTTCAATTCCACATATATATGATACCTTACAGAGCAGAATTTGTCTCTGCTTGGCTTTCACTTAGCATAAAACCTAAAGGTCCATCCGTATTTTCACACATATCATGATCTCCTTTTTCCTCATGGCTGAATAGTATTCATAGGAGTGAGTATGTGTGTGATTCTTGAATATGATGTCCTGCGTTTGCATTTTGCCTTGGGCCCTGAAAAATTAGGTAGCCAATCCTAAGAATATGTTATCCTGAGGATCCCATATCAATTCAAACTCTTCTCTGAACATCATCTTTAACTTCTTACCTTAGGTCCTGATGATACTGTTTCCCTTGTCTGACACAGAGGATGTATTTTTCTAGTACACCCCAAGTAGCACGTACCAGAAGAAGGTAAGGCATTGGTTGTGTATCACCCCCCTCCCATTTGCAGCTTGCACCACCAGACTAAACCACCCACTACATCTCCTTCTTAGTCTCATATTTTGACCCAGTTACTCCCTTACATTTACTCTTGACTCATTCTCTTCTCCAGTTTGGTTCATGCCATCATTTTTGGTAACTGTAGGAGGCCTATGGATGAACTATTTCCTCTGCCTGTCAGAGCCCTTCCTTACCTTCAGTCACCTGTTCCTCCGCCCCCTCCCAGCCAGTGATGCTGGCTGTATCAGCAGTAACTCACCATACCTGAAATCTTAAAATCAGTCACTCCCTTCTCCGGCTGCCACCTGCGTTCATTCAGTTTTCAGTCTCAGGTACTCATTTTGCAAGAATTCTTCATCTTCAATAAAACATCAAACCATTGACTTTACTTTTCATTCTTCCAACCTACATATGTTTCCTTTTCCCCCTTTAACCAGGCTTTTAATCCATGTTTCCTAGTTGAAATAATTCCCTTTTAAGTATTTTACCTTCTTTGCCTCCTTTTTTCCTCTAGCATCTTCCCCTTGAAAACCGTAAACATTGGCTGAAAGCATCTTAAAACTTTTTCATGCCAGCATCTGAGAAGCTAAATGTAATTGTAGAGTAACAACTAGGAGGAATAAAACCACCTCACATTTGTGCTAAAAATTTTATACAGATATTGACAGGGAGGTCTGGTGTGCCGCAGCCCATGGGGTCACAAAGAGTTAGTCAGGACTTAGCGACTGAACAACAACAAAAACATACAGATATTTAACATTTCATACAGATATTTAAAACTTTAACCATGAAAGCTGGGATAATTCTAGTTTTGAACTAGAGAATTCTTCTGTAAAATATATACAAAGACTCATTTCTTTTTAAAATGTTTAAATTGTTTCCTACCTCTTTGAGAATAGCAACCAAACATCTTCCAGGGCTTATAACAGCGCTTCTCTATCAACCTATGGGGAGGAGAGTTTGTTTTAGTTTATGCTTTTGTTTCTATTCTGTTTCAGCATGGACTAAGACAAGGTCCTACTGCCTATGGTTGGAAGCAATCTGCAATGTGAGATGCACCATCCAAGTTCACACTCACCTGAACTGAGTTGAGTCTAGTGATGAAGGGCTGGAGTCTCTGCAATTTGAAGCTGTTGTAAAGGTTTTACATTGTAAGTACTTTAGTCTATTCGCTACCAGAAGTGGTTTAACCCAGACTATTACTAGTGGTAGTCTACAAGTCCCTGTCTCTCTGACCTTAATCCACACAAACCCATCCACTTGTCTCCGACACAGCAGGCGGCTGGCTTCCTTTTTGCCCTTCAGATGAACTATCAGGCCTCTGGACTCAGAAAATTCTTTGTCCAGTTCTCCACAATAAACCTTATTGTTATCCTTCAGGTTTCAGCTCAGACACTGTCCTCAGAGAGGCTCTCCCAAAGGCCCCCTTCTCGATCAGTGGTCTCCAATTATTCCCTGAATCATAATACAGCTTATTCCCTTTATAGTATATTCTAGAATGTTAACATATTCTTAAATTTTTGTTTTTTAATGCATTATAAATTTTGAAATTAACTGGATTAGTATAATAAGTAACCATCCTTTGCTTGGCAAATCTACCCTTTCTAATGAAACCAGAATTAATAAACAGGTATGCATAATCTTTTTGGTAAAAACACATAAAAACACACACACCTTTTTTTTTTTAAATGGACTCATTCTCTACATATTACTCTAGAATAATTTTTCACCTAAGAATATATTTTAGACATTTCTAAAGTCTAGAGACCAACACTTAACTGTTTTAAGAAACAGTTAAGCAAGTATATACATAACTCAGGTAGAGAGAGTTAAGTAAATGAGATTTTTGGTTATGTTTTTAATCTGCAAGGTTTGTCGCTGTTTGTTTGCTTTGCTACTTCTCTGTTTCCTTTCTTCACCTTCATCAATTCACCCTCCCCCATGAGGATTCTTTTTAAAAGTTCAGTGCCTGCCATTTTTTATAGTGTGTGTTGTGTGTTGTTCTGGTCGCTGTAGTGTTGTGTTCTGGTTGCTTTTCTGCATCTTGCTTTTCTCACTCAACGACTTGTTGTCATAATTACCCCAAGACAAATGGCATAGGTCTTACTCATGGTTTCTAATTGCTTCTCAATAGCCCATAGTGTGACTGTATCATATTTTTTTCTCAGTTGAAGGCCATTCATTCTTTCTGATTTTTGCCTCATAAAAAAAAAAAAGAAAAAGACAGTGAATATTCTCATATGTATATTTTTATACCGTGGTGTTTTTACTTCTGAAGAATGTGGTTGCTTCTAGGTTGTGGTTATGTACATTTTTAAAGGCATTGTTAAAAATTGTTCTCCAAAAAGATGGGGATAATTTATCATTCCAGTAGCAAAGAATGTATCATTTCCTTTATACTGACCAGCAATAGATTTACTGAAATTTAAAAATTTTGTCAGTTGGTGATGGTAAAATGATACATATTACATTGTTATTTTAAGTACAGGAAATTTGAGTTTACTCATTTGTGAATTCCCTATTCATATCTTTGATGTAATTTTCTATTGAGTAGCTTGTCCTTTTCTTTACAATTTGTAAGGATTCCTCCTATATTATAGACATTAAACACTCATCATCATTGTGTTGCAACCTTGTTTTTTTCCCCGTAATTCTTATTATCTGTCTGCTGACTTTGTTAGTATAGTGAACGTTTGTCATGTCTGTGTCTGTTCTAAGATCTACTGAACACTCTTTCTGTATGTGAATAACTTTCTACTCATGAGTTCCGTCTCCTCAACTAGAAAGCAGAAACTCATTTTCACAGGTTCCCTTGCAACTAGGGTACAAGAACATGCTCCTATCAAATTCACCTGCACATAACTCCAAGGTGGAAATGATGAAAGCAAGACAGTGAACCGTGGCTTCAGTGTCCTACAGAGGCAGCAGAAGTATCTTCTCAAAAGTAGTTCCTTGGTAGAGTTTGGGCACTTTTCCTACAAAATTGATTTTCTGAACATGTTGTTTCCAACCAAGAACCCTAACTGATACTGATATCAGTGTGTATACAAAAGTTATAATTTTAATGTCAAGTGTATCTTAATTTATTTTTTCTGGGCTTCTGTAATGTTATACAATTTCCCCTTAATCCCTATATAAGTAGCCTTTATGATTTTCTTCTATTTTTTAAATTTTAAATCAATAGGGAACTACTAAATGTACATGTACACATATATTTATATTCATTTTTTGTTTGTGAATATTTATAAACAATTGTTGTTTAGTGGCTAAGTCATGTTCGACTCTTTGTGACCCTACCAGGCTCCACTGTCCATGGAATTCTCTAGGCAAGAATACTGGAGTGGCTTGCCATTTCCTTCTCCAGGGGATCTTCCCCACCCAGAGATTGAACCCATGTCTCCTGCTGAGTTACCAGGGAAGCCCAATTTATAAATAATATACTGTGTGGATGACAACGAACTGGAAATTCTTAAAGATATGGGAATACCAGGCCATCTGACCTGCCTCTTGAGAAACCTATATGCAGGTCAGGAAGCAACAGTTAGAACTGGACATGGAACAACAGACTGGTTCCAAATAGGAAAAGGAGTACATCAAGGCTGTATATTGTCACCCTGCTTATTTTATTTATATGCAGAGTACATCATGAGAAATGCTGGACTGGATGAAGCACAAGTTGGAATCAAGATTGCTGGGAGAAATATTAATAACATCAGATATGCAGATGACAACATCCTTATGGCAGAAAGTGAAGAGGAACTAAAGAGCCTCTTGATGAAAGTGAAAGAGGAGAGTGAAAAAGTTGGCTTAAAACTCAACATTCAGAAAACTAAGATTATGGCATCTGGTCCCATCACTTCATGGCAAATAGATGGGGAAACAGTGAGAGACTATTTTTGGGGGGCTCCAAAATCACTGCAGATGGTGACTGCAGCCATGAAATTAAAAGACCCTTGCTCCTCAGAAGAAATGTTATAACCAACCTAGACAGCATATTAAGAAGCAGAGACATTATTTTGCCAACAAAGGTCTATCTAGTCAAGGCTATGGTTTTTCTAGTAGTCATGTATGGATGTGACAGACTATAAAGAAAGCTGAGCTGAAGAATTGATGCTTTTGAACTGTGGTGTTGGAGAAGACTCTTGAGAGTCCCTTGGACTGCAAGGAGATCAAACCAGTCTATCCTAGAGGAAATCAGTCCTGAATATTCATTAGAAGGACTGATGCTGAAGCTGAAACTCCAATACTCTGGCCACCTGATTCGAAGAGCTGACTCATTTGAAAAGACCCTGATGCTGGGAAAGATTGAAGGCAGGAGAAGAAGGGGACGACAGAGGATAAGACAGTTGGATGGCATCACCGACTCAATGGACATGAGTCTGAGTGAACTCCAGGAGTTGGTCACGGACAGGGAGGCCTGGCGTACTGCAGTCCATGGGATCACAAATAGTCAGACACGACTGAGCAACTGAACTGAAGTATTATATGGAAAAAGAGAGAAATCTCTGCTATCCACAAAATATTTTACAAATATAGAAACCTTCTATAATCTACACTACTCAATAAACACTGCTGCTGCTGCTGCTAAGTTGCTTCAGTCGTGTCCGACTCTGTGCGACCCCACAGACGGCAGCCCACCGGGCTCCCCCGTCCCTGGGATTCTTCAGGCAAGAACACTGGAGTGGGTTGTCATTTCCTTCTCCAATGCATGAAAGTAAAAAAAGTGAAGTCGCTCAGTCATGTCGGACTCCTAGCGACCCCATGGACTGCAGCCCACCAGGCCCCTCCGTCCATGGGATTTTCCAGGCAAGAGTACTGGAGTGGGTTGCCATTGCCTTCTCCGCAATAAACAAACACTAGCCCCACTTTAAAAAATATGACTGAAGCTGCTGAGAAACATCATTTTTAATTTAATTTAGATTAATTTCTATTTAAATGTAAATAACATCTGTGCCTGGTGGCTACAGCATTGAACAACACATAATAGGGACCACTGGCATTTTTACTATATTAATTCTTCCACATGAGTGGACCCAACTTAGTTCCCTCTGGTTAAACAGCTAATTGTCATCTCTATTTAATAAATAAGTCTTTCTTTTCCCAAAGAGTAGCTAATGTGACCATATATGAAAGTTTCATATACACACATTTATTTTCTAGATTCTCTTTTTTTATGGATCCATATGGCTAATACCATATTGATATTATTATAGCGACTTTATAGTCTGATGTATAAAGCATATTTCACAGCTTCTGACTCTATATCTAACTTTCCTTGGCTGTTTCAGACTTATATTCTTCCAAGTGAAGTTTTATATCATTGTATCCAGTTCTAAAAACAACCTTGATGAAGTTCTATTTATTAGTGCCTCAAATTTATTGAATAATTGGCATTTTTACTATATTCTTCCCATCCAAAATCACAGTATATTTTTCCATAGTTTAAATATTGTTTTATGTCTTTTAGTAGTCTGTGAATAAGATTCATAGATTTTTAAAAATATATGTCCTTTGTTTTCTTTTTTTAAAGTTATCTATGAAAATATTATACTCTTTATTATAAATGAATATCTTTCCACTTTCATTGCCATTGCTTACAGATAATATAAACAAAACCTTTTGGTCTTAACATATTTATTTTGTTTTTATCTTAAATTCTCTTATCCATTATTTTTCATTGGTTCTGATTTTAACTAGAATCTGAATTTCTAGATTAATATTGTCATTAGAAAAAAATCTATTTTCTAATATTTATACTAATATTTTTTACTTAGCATTCCAAAGCAATAGCAGCAGTAGAAATTTACATCTAATTTTTCATATTAACTTCAATGAGAATTTTCTAACTTAATGATTAATTTTAGGTTTATTATTTTGTCATAATTTATTCCTATTAATTCATATAATTCTTTCATAATGTACTGGTATTACCATATAACTTTTAAATAGATTGAGGTAAGTCATTATACTGATGGACTTTGGGATATTACAACTATCTCTTATTTTACAAAGATCTCTGTATCTGTATTTATATAGGAGTTCAGGCTACATTTTTGTTTTTATATGCTAACTTCATAAGGTTTCATATTAAGAATTTTTTCCAGTGGATTGTAGTAACTTAAATAACATAGGAATTATCTGTTTTTTATGAAGATTTGATGTAATCCAGCTGTGAAAATCTGTGGTCTTAGTGGCTTTTATTAATGGCAGATTTTTAACCTTCTCAATAACTTTTTTGATTATTTTCAAAAAATTTTTACGATGATTTTAGGAATTTAAATTTTTAGAAAAGCATCTATGTCACCTATGTCTAAGGTTTTCAGATCTGTTGCAAAAGACTGTCTTCACACATACTGTTTTATTGTTTTATGACTATTTTAATCACACCTCTAATTATGTCTCATATGTCACTCCCATTCTTGCATATTTTGTTCCTTTCTATTCCCTTAATCAGGCTTCTTTTTCTTGCTTCTCAAATCTCACTTGACTTTCAGTATAGTTCAATAATTGTAGAAAAGGGATCTCTTAACTCCAAATAGTTATAATGGTATGCTATTACAAAACATTTGTCACTATAAATAACAAATTCTCTGGTTACCTTCAGTCTTCACATATAGCTCCATCAGAAAGTCTATTTCCATTCAGTAATAAAAGCTGAGTACCCCTGTTATGCGGGGGCCTATTACATGGAAGAGATGAGGCACAAACTGTATTTAGTAAATGGGTGAGGCAACTATTTGTTGGCAGCCATCAGAAGAGGAAGGGAGCAAAGAGAACGAGACAGTTTTTGTGTGACTAGGAGCTGGTATGGTAATCCCTGTATGCTGCAGACACAGAGCTAACTCTCAGACTATTTCTTAGGTTCTTCAGAAATCTCCATCTCTATGGAAGAGGAGGGTTGATTACCAATTTGGCTGGTTAATACTCCTTCTATAGTCACTGAGAATGCTTCAGGGTCTGGGCCTCTTCAGTAAATCTCCCTTGAGATCACATTTCCCCTTCAGAGAGCCCTGAACCTACAGATGATCTCATGTAGGCTCTTTCTCAGGCATGGCCCATGTATGGTATGGGTTGAATCATTCAGGTGTCTTTACTCTGAGAACTTCTAAGCACAAGAATCCCTGCCTCCCCTCTCCTTAGGTTTCCCTAGTGGCTCAGTGGTAAAGACTCCACCTTCCAGTGCAGAAGACGCAGGTTTGATCCCTGGGTGGGGAAAAGCCCCTGGAGAAGGAAATAGCAACCCATTCCAGTATTCATGCCTGGAGAATCCCATGGAGAAAAGAGCCTGGCGGGCTACAGTCCATGGGGTCACAAAGAATCAGACACAACTTAGCAACTAAACAACAACCCCTCTCCTTGGCTTGTCTGTCAGCTGCCAGCTAGTTACTCATTTGTGACCTTTATATTTAACAAACTGAAGTCAGAGCCTAGGCTCTTGTGTCTCCCCCAATCTGCCACAGAGTTACATAAGATTCTCAATGTTCTCTTTAGATCTGAAATGAAGAACAAAGTAATCCCCACCCTTCTGCCTTTATACTCAGAATTTCACAGAACTGCTATTTCTGAATAATCACTTTACTAAATTATAACCATGGTCCAATCTCAGAAAAATCAACCTAACTTAAGCAATTTTAAACAGCAAAAGACGAATTGGTACTTACCAAATTGTTGCAGGGCAGGAGAGCTCTAAGTGGGCCTGAAGCACTGACTCCCAGAGCACCATTGCAGAAAGGACGGTCAGGCCTTGGTCACTTTTGCCACCATCAGAATACTTCAGTTGATGCTATGCGCCAGTCTCTATTGCAGTTCCTAAGGATACAATGGTAAACAACATCGGACAATAAATTCCTGAAACAATGAAGTTTTACTTTTAGGGATAAAGTGGAAGGGGAGACAGGGAGCAAGCAAGGTACATGTGTAAAATATACATTTATGTTACATGCTGATGATTGCCATGCAGACAGATACCAGAGGCAGCATGCGATTTTAAGCAGGTTTTTACGATTGGAACATTGTTGGTTTTCTTAAAAGACTGACACTTACAAATATATCTGAACACTTTTTGAATAATCCTTGATATTTTCTGCTCTTGGGATAATGCCCCAAGTCTCTCAGCCTGTAAATGGGGAGTGAGTATTCAAATTCAGGCCTGGGTGTCTCCAAAGCACATGCTCTTTCCACAACCCATTATTTTTTAATAGTAAAATATAAATGATTTCTAGATTTGCCACATCTCCATTCTTTTATTAATATACATGTAATTAAGAATTGACATATATACACTACCATGTGTAAAATAGATAGCTCATGGGAAGCTGCTTGTATTCACAGCTTGGTGTTCTGGGATGACCTAGAGGGAAGGGATGGGGGTAAGGTGGGATGGAGGTTGGGGTGGGAGGCAGGCTCAAGAGGGAGGGTGTGTGGATATACATAGAACTGATTTGCTTCACTGTACAGCAGAAACATAACATAACATTGTAAAGCAATTACACTTAATAAAAAAATTTATATTATTTAGAGAAGTCATTGAATCTAAATAGATTAAGGCAAATGTCTTTGTGTCTTTTCTAGCCATAAGGCCATTCCTGGAAAGTTCTGAACAGCTTCCTCAATGCATAATTATTGCTCAATCTGAAAACATGGTGTCTTGAGTTCTGCCTTGGAAGATGCTAAGCAAGATGGCTGCAGACGGCTGGTGAGGTGTGTCTGGTGTTATCTGTACATTCTCCCAGAACAGCTCTAGTTCTGCCAATTTATATATTGAAATGCTCAGGAGTAATCACCATTCTTAACAGACTGGATCTTGTCCAGGCCCAGATTCTTGGACTTCTCTGAATCTCACATGATGGCCCCAGAATCAAATTCTATTAACTGCTAAGGACCACCCAGGAGTAACCTTTAAACTGGATGTAGACATATCAAATTTCCCAGAGCTCTGTCAAGCTAAAGTGGGTCACCCAGACCACACAGGCAGGACAGGAGATCTAGTGGAGTTTTGGTTTGGACTCAACTTCCAAAAGAATGTGTGATGTCTTCTCCAGTCTTGAGAAAACAAGCCAGAGCCTGTGCACTCATGGAAACAGCTTGGATGCGGTATATCCTCCCACCACTTGGCTTCAGTAACATGCGTGAGTATCAGCTGTCCTCATCTGAGCATCACAGCTATGAATCCTCAGCTGTGAATTTTCCTAAAAATGTTGTAAAAGCCATCTCTCCAATCTCGCCTACCCAGTAGATTAAAGAAACCTTTAACTTTGTTTCTTCTCAGTTGTCTTTGTCGGATTCTTGGTAAATTCTGATTATTTTAATCAGTGTTTGTATATAAAATTAACTAGGTAATTATATATATAGTGCATTATAATTTTTAGGTGATATTTGTTATATATATGCAAGATTGACACTGCTTATCATTCAGTTTGTTTCTGTCCTTGAGTTTTGGGAACAACACAATCAGAAATATCTACAACATAAAGATTATATCTTTATGTGAATTGACAGCAGTAAATTGGGATTTGATACTTTTTTTTAAAGCCTGATCATGCTAGTACAGTAGTTTTAATTTACACCTGGTTGGGTGTCTTGTACATGAGCAAAAGTGGAAAGTGATGAATGAGCACACTGAACCATTCTCAAGCTGAGAATTTTTGACCTTGTGAGTATATATTACTACTGCCATGTTCTAAGCCTTTCTACTAACTCCCTTGAGCAACCCCAAATTGATACTGTTATTTAAAAGAAATTTTTCTTGTGTAAAGAGATACTAGTATAGTTACACTGCAAGTCACCATATAATCTGATCTAAGCAGAGACATGCCTCTGAAAAACCCGGGATGCTGCTTTCCCTCCGACCATCCATCAACCCCATGACCGAGAAGGTAAGGCAATTCTATTTATGAGACTCCACTTTCCCCCAAAACCAAGAACAAGAGGGTTCACCAGCTTATAAAATATTTAAAATTTCATCTAAGATAGATAAACTGATGTGCGAATGATAGTTCTATGGAGAAGAGAGAAAAGTCTGCTAATTTGTCTGTTTCTTGAACAAGAGGAGGGGCTAACCCAAGAGTCGTTCATCAGCCACCATGTGGAATCACTTATGCCAGACGGGGCCATCAATTACATTGGAAAGCACTCGCACTGTACTTTCTAGATTGTAGGGAAAAAATGCTTATATAAAGTGAAAAAGAGGGAGCAGTAAGACTGTACCTGGTTGATCCAATCCCCCGAGTTCCTCCAATTCTATTACCGTAGATTGTCTTTCATCACCTCCTGGATTTTAACCTACAAGTGCACTGCAATACTAGCATCCAGTTACACATCCATTGGTGAGCAGACACATGAAGAAAACTCTCGAATTTAGTCATTTATGTGTCAGCGAGCAGGGAGCCCCACTTCCCTCATTGCCAGAAAACTTCCTTCTACACCACTGGAGTCATGGCCAGACATTTACAAGCCATTCCCTTTGGCCGAAAATTTGGTTTTAAACCCTTAATGATGCATCTGCAACTACTGTTTTATTGAACTAATTTCAAATGCAGTCATGTTTCCAGTAGTCTATGACAGTTTTAAAAGTTTGAAGAGACCAGGAGTTGGAGACAACAGTAGAGCAGATGTGTTTCATTGGGATTTGTTAACATTTTACTAAACTATGTTATAGAGACATTTCAGAAGGCAAGCATCAGCTCAAGCAACAACTCCTCCGTAAACACATATAATTCCATGTCAACTGATAAAATGAGAATACACACGCCACCAAACTCCCAGCCCAATATGCAAATATATGTGTGTGTGTATGTGTGTATATATATATATGTGTATATATATATATAAAATTGCAGAATCTGCCTGCAATGAAGCAGACCTGGGTTCTATCCCTGGGTTGGGAAGATCCCCTGGAAAAGGGAATGGCAACCCACTCCAGTATTCTTGCCTGGAGAATCCCATGGGCAGGTAGGTCAGGTAGGGTCACAGAGTTGGACACAACTGAGTGACTAACACTTTCACTTTTTTATTCATTTCATATATATATATATATGTGTGTGTGTGTGTTTTACTCATTACTCACATACACATACACACAAATACACACACACACACACACACACACATACATACCGAGTAAAACATAGTCCCGTAAGTGCCACAATAGGTTCAGGTTATTAATTTTAAAGAAAATATACTTACTCATTTTAAAAAATGAAGTAACCATTGGGCATCTGTTATACAGCAGACAGCCTTAGGTTTTTGGGATTCATCAGTGACTAAGATATGTGAATTCAAGGAGCTTCTGTTTTAGGAGAAGGAGGTGGAGGCAGACTGAAGTAAAAACAATAAGTAAACTACAAATCTTCCTAGAAGGCGATAAGCATGATGATAAGATAAATAGGTGGAACAGGACTAGAGAGCTCTGAAGTACAGGGACCGGGGAGGGCTGTCAGGTCACAGAATGTGAGCAGTCAGTGGACTGCCTGACAAGGTGATATCTGGACAAACAACTGAAAGATGTGAGGGGATTAGCAAGTATTTTTTAAACAACAAATTATGAAATATGAAAGCCTAAAAAATAAATTTGATAAATTATACAACAATCTGATAAACAGAGCTGAAAACTAAAGTTGTCAGAGAGCAAGAATGATGGTAAAAATACACTTTCCTCAGTTACTTCTCACTCTGCCTCCTCTTCTCTTGTGGCTCAGCTGGTAAAGAATCTGCCTGCAATGTAGGAGACCTGGGTTCTGTCCCTGGGTTGAGAAGATCCCCTGGAGAAGGGAAAGGCTACCCACTCCAGTATTCTGGCCTGGACAGTTCACTGGACTGTATAGTCCATAGGGTCGCAAACAGTCAGACATGACTGAGCGACTTTCACTTCATTTTCATGCCTCTTCTTACTGCTGCTTTTCCATAAGTCACATCTTCCTCATTTCCTGCTTTGCTCTTTTCTTTCCCTGACAAATTCATGTGCTTCCTTGCTCTTTATACAGGTATTTTTAAAATTTATGAATAATTAGTGGTGCTTCCAAGAATACATTATTATTTTCCCAGGAAACCAACATGACCACTTACCTTATTCTTGCTAGAAATATCTTTTTTCTTTATTCAGGTTGTGATCATCAGAATCATACATTAATAGTAAACTCTATGGCTCATTTAATGATTTTAATTTTGTTCCTCAAAACCTTGTCCTAAAAGTGAAAAGTCATAAATTGAAAGCAAAGTTCCTTAATTTTAAAGAAATTACAAGGTATATCATCCCAATCCAAAATACTCAAAAAAATTTTATAGACTGGAATATATATATATATATATCTCTCTCTCAAGTGAACAATGAAAACAAGTTTATATAAACAGTGTGAATAAACACAAACCGCAGTGTGAAAGTAAAACAAAGTCTGAACACAAATTGTCATGAAGTTTACTTTACTCACTAAGGCAGGCGGAGCTTCAAGGATGGCAGTTGGTGCTTATCTTCAGACAGGAATTTGACATCACAGTTGGATATACTGGACATATTAGTTTCCTAGGGCTGCCATAAGAAACTAGCACAAGCTGGGTGGTTTGAAACAACAGACATTAATTCTCTCATAGTTCTGTAAGCCAAAGGTCTAAAATTAAGTCCAAAAGTCTTGGCAAGCTTTCTGGAGTCTCCAGGGGAGAATCTGTCCCAGGCCACTCTCTGAGCTTCTGGAGATTCCCTGTAATCCTTGGCATTCCTTGGCTTGTAGATGCATCATTTTATTCTCTGTCTCTGTCTTCCCATGGTCTTCTCCCTCTGTGTCCAAATTCCCCTCTTCTTAGGAAGACATCTATCATTTGATGAGCATCCACCCTCCATTATGATCTTATCATGAGTTGATTACATCTACAAAGACCTACTTCAAAATAAACTCCTATTCACAGGCACCAGAGTTCAAACCTTGACCTTGTCTTTTTGGTGGCACAATTAAATCCTGGAAAAGGATTTCTTTTTCTTAAGACTGTGACAAAAATAAAGGCTAAACCTAAAAACAGTGGAACATGTGGAGACACATGGGAACATGTACAGAAGAGACTAAAGATTCAAAGGATGCTACATCTTCTCACCTGGCATACTAACACAGAACAACAATGTTTTGTTTCATCCAAACATGATGCTCAATTTGAATTTGTTGCAAAAGATATTAGAAATGATTGTGTTAACTAAGTGGCAACTCTGTCTCTGGAAATGTACTATTTAGTATATAGTTTTCAGTATATTTGGAAATGAAAAAAATTTCAAAAAAGTGTTATTTTGAGAAAAGTGAGCTGTTATAGTCAACACTGGTTAATCGTACAGTTATAACATGAAGTAAATCTGTATCTTCAGAGTCAGGAGCAACCCACCTGTAATCTAGACTTACAGTATATTTTCATAATAATGTACTAAAAGCCGTATTTCCAATGTATGCTACTTAGTTGGCACTTAAAATGCTTAAATATCCCTATAGTATATCATTTCTTCATAAAATGGAGGGGAAAAAAAGGTTGTTTCAATGTGGAGGCTGCAGTTTCATTTTTCTGATTAAGCAATTTGCACACCAACTGTTACATATTGAATTATGTTCCCTCAAAAGTATATGTTGAGGTTCTAACTCCCAGTATGGTCTCATTTGGGAAGGGTCTTTGAAGATGTAATTAAGTTAAGATGAAGTCATTAGGGCCCTAATCCAATATGAATGGTGTTCTCATAAAATAAGAAATTTGCATGGAGTCAAACAGTATGTGAAGATAAAAGCAGGACACCATGTACAGATGAAGGCTGAGACCAGGGTGAGGCATCTATAAAGAACGAACATTAAAACTCCTAGAAATCCACCAGAATCTAGGAGAGAGATGTGGAAGAGACTGTCTCTTACAGTCTCGATTGCTCATAGGGAAGACAGTAAGATGTAAGCATATCTCATAAGGAAGATGTAATAAACAGTTGGATGAGACCTCTGGAAAAGTTTATTAAGCTGACAAAAACCCCTCCTTTTCTTCTTTTTCAAAAACTGCTGGTATGGTCCTGAGGTCTAGCAGCCATGTGGGGACTGAGTAGAAGGCTAAGAAATTTATCCCAGAATCCCTGACACTCATGTGCTACTGAACTCAGTGACTGCCTAGCTCTATACTTTGATTTACAAATGTATAACCACATATATTTAAATCACACAGGTCTGTCACTAGAAGCCAAATGCAATTCTTCACCAATATAAAAATCTATCCGAGGATCTATCCATCCTTGGTTTCCCAGCTTCCAGTTAGCTTACTCTGAACTTGTCACACTTTACAATGCAGAGTAATGCACTAACATTCCTCATTTTTGTCATGAAATAAACACTTGACCATGAGAATATTATTGCACATTTCAAGGAACATAATTCTAATGAAACCACAATATTTTTTCTTTTGAGCATTGTTCTTATTTTATCAGGAAAAAACTTGAGAGATAAAGAAAATTCCCCCTCAAAAACTCTTTACGTTACTATGTTTTTTTATTTATCATGTTAGTAATCATTTTTCAGTGCCACAAAATGAGTAAGACCTAACTTTTTGGTGTGAGCTTAAGAGAGTTTTAAATTTTGTGGGCTGCCAAAAATATATGAAGATGGCAATGGTTATTCACTGAGACCTCTTCAAATAGCTTTAATAGCAGAGGAGTGGGAAAAGTGGAAATCAAGAAAGGAAGAACTTGAGGGATTCTTAAAAGTATATTAGTGTTTTTTGCAACCCAAGTAATGTCTAAAGCATAATTCTAAGAGGGATACTGGTAGGTGTGATATGGAAAACACTTAAAAAATATACCACAGAACCACTTACCTGAGGACCTACCTGGTACGTCTGTTTTATTGATGTCGTGTAAGAGATAAATGGAAGCCATTTTTTGCTTTAAATGATCCTTCTTTCCTTTCTTCAAAGAAAAAATAAAGAAAAAAGAGAAAGAGACTATCATCTGAATTCCTTATAAACTGAAGCTACAGCATTGCCTAAAGTTAAGCTTATGTAATCTTCAATGTCATACAGTTAAAAGTATGTGGTCAAATGCTTAAGAAAAAAAAAAAAAGAAAATGAGGTTTTAAGAGATTTCCCCATGCTTTCCTAGTTAAAATGCTTACTAAAAACCTATGCCTAGTTGCCATCAATTTCCCCCTCAAAATTGTATTATTTCACTTAAGAAGTCTTAGCTCTATTTCATTACTTGGCATTGTTGCTTTGAGGGTCTCATCTTCCATGTGAAGAAACAAGTCCATAATGACCAAGCACCTGAGATGCTTTGGATGGTTTGTTTTTTCTTCTTGGCTACAGCATCTAGGCTCCACAAGACTGTCTTAGTCAAGGGCCCAAGTAAAAATATTTTTAATTGATTACCATTTGGGGGCAGGAGGAGAAGGGGATGACAGAGGATGAGATGGCTGGATGGCATCACCGATTTGATGGACGTGAGTCTGAGTGAACTCCGGGAGTTGGTGATGGACAGGGAGGCCTGGCGTGCTGCAATTCATGGGGTTGCAAAGAGTCGGACACAACTGAGTGACTGAACTGAACCATTACAGAAAAGTCAACCAATAAAGACTTTTAGGAAAAGTCTTCCCGGGCTTGTAAGTCACTCTTTGGCAATCTTAAGCAACAACAGGCTTCACTTAAGAAATAATACTGTAGTTCTTGGCCAGAGGAACAAAAATCACAGATGGATCCAGACCTCTCATCTTTGTTTCCTCCTAGTTGCAGATTTTCAGTTTAGGACTTCTGATTCTTACACTGTTATAGGTGCTGCTTCTTCCCTTTGAACCATCATTCTCTTACCTTCTTATTTTCATAGCCATTATCCTTCCAAATCCTGTTTCTGAATGACATCATTATTGAGTTCTTTTGACACTTAACCTTGATACTGAAGTGTAACATCTCAAACGTGTGTTGCATCTTGGAGTATAATGAGATGTCATGTTCATGACCTTATTTCTAAGGAAGTAGGTGAGGTAGGAAGGATCATAAATACAGAGTCTGACACTGAGGAGCAGAACAGCTATTTATAACTCAGTATCACATATATACTAAGTGACAGAGCTAAGACTAGCATCCAGTTCAACTTTCTCATCGAGTTCTTCCATTCACTCTGCTGCATTTCCACACTCACTTTTGAAATGGGTACTTTTGCTCCATCAACTAGGAAGGTGATTGAAGTGACTCGTGGGAGAGAGAATTCTCTCCCAGTCAGACATGTCTCCAAATTGAATTATTAACATTGGTGAAAGTTTAAGAAGCTACTAAGGCATAGAAAAATGTCATTTTGAAATAAGCAATTTACATTATGATACTCTCGACATTTACCAAAACTATAATATTCAATGCCACTCACTGCAAATCTAACATAAAGCCATTCTTGAAAGCTGAACAAATGACAAATGTTTCCAGAGGTATCCTTGGCCTGAATTATGTGGTTCCCATAGGGAATTTTATGAATCCAGGTACAGGATGTCATAACAGTGTCTGCTTGGATCAGACAGCCTTGCTCCTCGATTTACAGGACATTTGGCTTGTATTCTTTGTTCCTTAATCTCGTCAGTTATTTCTAAGGAGACCTACCATGCCTCCGTCTTAGAAAATGGTCTTCAGGGTAAGTGAAGGATGAATATTGGTGGCAAAAATCCAGTTTTTCTCCTCTGTTCTTCCAATTCCTACTTCATTTTAGCTCCTTTGCTCCATCTATAGCCGTGAGACTCAGCCGAGCACAACTACAAAAACAAAGTCGAGTGAGCACACCCAGAGCCTAAATCAATGAAACCAAACTTTGTAGGTGAGGGTGTAAGCACCTGGAAGCTTAGAAAACCATGTATACCTGTATTTTCTCCTGATTGTTTTTCTGTTTTCCTTAGCCATCTGCATGGAACAGATATTCTGAGTGTATTCACTACAGAAAAAAAATGTAAAAACTTATCTTATATTAAAAAGTAATTTGCTAAGTCAAGTATCCCTTCAGTAACTACCAACTGAGAGCTTGTTTTGAGAGACAGTAATTCTATGATAAGTGCTGGGGCTATAACATGAACCAGACAAGTTCAGTCTTGCCTTCATGAAGCTTATAGTCTGATGGAAATGTACAAAAATGAAAAAAAAAAAAGTAAGTATACAACAGTGAGAATATAAAATTCTATGAGAAACTGAGAACAAAGCATTCCCATGGGTATATCTGAGAGTGAATGCAATCTACTCTATATCTGGTTTAACTCAATTCAAACTTTCTCCTACTCATAAGAAATTACATAGAACTACAAATAAATAAGGGTGATATTTTGATAAGGATAACCCTGTGCTTGCTATACTACAGAGAAAAATGTAGATCATTCTTAAACTTGAATCTACTAATAAATTTTTATTAACTGCAACATAGTGTCTTATAATGCTATGTGATGTCATCTTTCTAAATATGAAGAAATTATTTTGAACATTAAAGTAAAATAAAATGACATGCTGTTTTATGCTAATAATTTTTTTTTTAACAGTAGGACTTCCACCTTTTTTGTGTCTTAAATTGGGTGCACTTATGGGTGTTATTCCATGAGAAAATAAAACCACCAAAAACCATGGTAGGAAATAGGTAGCTACAGCTAATGTTCATCTATACTTTCAATAAATTATAACTTATTATTATTTATTACTTTTAATAAAGAAATTATATTCTATAAGATAGTGCTTTAGTGTGATCATGCAAATATATCACATTTTCAATTTATTCACTTAAATTCATTGCTAAGAAGCTATGCATGATAGCTTGATGCTTAATAATAAAAAATAATGAACTGGAGCACATTACAGATTACTTTCATAACTCAACCAAATTTACATACTGTTTCAATGAGAAATAACCAAGAAACCTTGGCAAGATTCTATACTGTTTTATAATGTCATCCAAGGAAAGAACTTGCTGTTGGTAGAACCCCTAAACTTCCACTGCAAAACTCTCATCTCTGAGTTAAAACACCTTCTAAAAATAATAAATAAATACCTTCTACAGGACTTCTCTGGTGATCCAGTGGTTAAGACCCTGTGCTTCCCCTGCAGGAGGGATGGGTTTGGTCCCTGATTGTAGATCTAAGATCCCGTATGCTACACAGTGTGACCAAAAAAAAAAAAAAAAAGAAAACCTTCTAATTTCTCCATCTGGTAAATGTCTCCTAAAAGGCTACCAATTCTGACAGTGCTATAGCTATAGCCAATCCTAGTTTAGAGCTGACAGTAGCAAAAAAAAAAAAAAAAGAATAAATAAAAAAAGAAACCCGAAACAAAACAAAAAACCCACCACACACATATAATTTCTTTTTAATATTCACAGTTCCCAAAAGAGTAGTTGTCAACTGTCCAGGGAATGTGTCTATGTGGGCCAAACCCACAGAGAACTAGTCTTATCTAGTATGTATTTATTTTACTATTTGTTATATCATAAATATAATCCAGTTTCCCTTTCTTCATGAAATGTTAATGTATGTGTTCTAATCTGAAGCTGGAAATCTCTATCATACCAGTGCTCAGAAAAGAATAACAAAATTTCATATTATTTCCAGATATTTTGACTTAATACATTTTTAAAAATCTACAATTTATAAATTCAATGCAATCCCTATCAAGCTACCAACGGTATTCTTCACAGAACTAGAACAAATAATTTCACAATTTGTATGGAAATACAAAAAACCTCGAATAGCCAAAGCGATCTTGAGAAAGAAGAATGGAACTGGAGGAATCAACCTACCTGACTTCAGGCTCTATTACAAAGCCACAGTCATCAAGACAGTATGGTACTGGCACAAAGACAGAAATATAGATCAATGGAACAAAATAGAAAGCCCAGAGATAAATACACGCACATATGGACACCTTATCTTTGACAAAGGAGGCAAGAATATACAATGGATTAAAGACAATCTCTTTAACAAGTGGTGCTGGGAAAACTGGTCAACCACGTGTAAAAGAATGAAACTAGAACACTTTCTAACACCTTACACAAAAATAAACTCAAAATGGATTAAAGATCTAAACGTAAGACCAGAAACTATAAAACTCCTAGAGGAGAACATAGGCAAAACACTCTCCGACATACATCACAGCAGGATCCTCTATGACCCACCTCCCAGAATATTGGAAATAAAAGCAAAAATAAACAAATGGGACCTAATTAACCTTAAAAGCTTCTGCACAACAAAGGAAACTATTAGCAAGGTGAAAAGGCAGCCTTCAGAATGGGAGAAAATAATAGCAAATGAAGCAACTGACAAACAACTAATCTCAAAAATATACAAGCAACTCCTACAGCTCAACTCCAGAAAAATAAATGACCCAATCAAAAAATGGGCCAAAGAACTAAATAGACATTTCTCCAAAGAAGACATACAGATGGCTGGCTAACACATGAAAAGATGCTCAACATCACTCATTATCAGAGAAATGCAAATCAAAACCACTATGAGGTACCATTTCACGCCAGTCAGAATGGCTGTGATCCGAAAGTCTACAAGCAATAAATGCTGGAGAGGGTGTGGAGAAAAGGGAACTCTCTTACACTGTTGGTGGGAATGCAAACTAGTACAGCCATTATGGAGAACAGTGTGGAGATTCCTTAAAAAATTGGAAATAGAACTGCCTTATGATCCAGCAATCCCACTGCTGGGCATACACACTGAGGAAACCAGAAGGGAAAGAGACACGTGTACCCCAATGTTCATCGCAGCACTGTTTATAATAGCCAGGACATGGAAGCAACCTAGATGCCCATCAGCAGATGAATGGATAAGAAAGCTGTGGTACATATACACAATGGAGTATTACTCAGCAATTAAAAAGAATACATTTGAATCAGTTCTAATGAGATGGATGAAACTGAAACCTATTATACAGAGTGAAGTAAGCCAGAAAGAAAAACACCAATACAGTATACTAACGCATATATATGGAATTTAGAAAGATGGTAACAATAACCCTGTGTACGAGACAGCAAAAGAGACACTGATGTATAGATCAGTCTTATGGACTCTGGGAGAGGGAGAGGGTGGGGAGATATGGAAGAATGGCATTGAAACACATATAATATCATGTATGAAACGAGTCGCCAGTCCAGGTTCGATGCACAATACTGGATGCTTGGGGCTGGTGCACTGGGACGACCCAGAGGGAGGGTATGGGGAGGGAGGAGGCAGGAGGGTTCAGGATGGGGAACACAGGTATACCTGTGGTGGATTCATTTCGATATTTGGCAAAACTATTACAATATTGTAAAGTTTAAAAATAAAATTTTAAAAAATCTATATTTATATAACTAGCTTCAAATAATAATTATGAACAACATTAAAAAATAGAAAAGTATCCATCAGTTCAGTTCAGTCACTCAGTCCTGTCTAACTCCTTGAGACCCCATGGACCGCAGCACTCCAGGCCTCCCTGTCCATCACCAACTCCTGGAGTTTACCCAAACTCATTTCCATCAACTCCGTGATGCCATCCAACCATTTCATCCTCTGTTGTCCCCTTCTCCTCCTGCCCTCAATCTTTCCCAGCATAAGGGTCTTTTCAAATGAGTCAGCTCTTCACATCAGGTGGCCAAAGTATTGGAATTTCAGCTTTAGCATCAGTCCTTCCAATGAACACTCAGGACTGATCTCCTTTAGGATAAATTGGTTGGACCCCCTTGCATTCCAAGGGACTCTCAAGAGTCTTCTCCAACACCACAGTTCAAAAGCATCAATTCTTCGGTGCTCAGCTTTATTTATAGTCCAATTCTCATATCCATATGTGACTACTGGAAAAACCACAGCCTTGACTAGACAGACCTTTGTTGGCAAAGTAATGTCTGCTTTTGAATATGCTATCTAGGTTGGTCATAACTTTCCTTCCAAGGAGTAAGTGTCTTTTAATTTCATGGCTGCAGTCACCATCTGGAGTGATTTTGGAGCCCCCCCAAAAATAAAGTCAGGCACTTTTTCCCCATCTATTTGCCATCAAGTGATGGGACCGGATGCCATGATCTTCGTTTTCTGAATGTTGAGCTTTAAGCCAACTTTTTCACTCTCCTCTTCAACTTTCATCAAGAGGCTCTTTAGTTCTTCACTTTCTGCCAAAAGGGTGGTGTCATCTGCATATCTGAGGTTATTGATATTTCTCCCAGCAATCTTGATTCCAGCTTGTGCTTCATCCAATTCTTTAAATACATTTCAAATGAAAATATTCTAATTCTTATATTGAGTAATATACTTTCTATGAATTATCTTCATTTGGTATGTGGTATATAACACATGCTTTAAAAAGATTTTTTAATTTGTTGAAAAAACAAATTATGTATATACTTGTATACATATATCTAATCACATTAGCATAATGTTAACTGTTATATTCTAAACATTCATATATCCAGTCCAATATAGAAACCAGCAAAAGAGACACTGATGTATAGAACAGTCTTTTGGACTCTGTGGGAGAGGGAGAGGGTGGGATGATTTGGGAGAATGGCATTGAAATACGTATAATATCATATATGGAACGAGTCGCCAGTCCAGGTTCGATGCACGATACTGGATGCTTGGGGCTGGTGCACTGGGACAACCCAGAGGGATGGTATGGGGAGGGAGGAGGGAGGAGGGTTCAGGAAGGGGAACACATGTATACCTGTGGCAGATTCATTTCGATATTTGGCAAAACCAATACAATATTGTAAAGTTTAAAAATAAAATAAAATTAAAAAAAAAGAAAAAAAAAGAAACCCACTAATCTACTTAAAACCGCACTTTCAAAATAATGAAAAATATTCATTTTTAATAGTTACTGTCTTCCCTTTACAAAAAACAGTTTCTAACTAAAGTTTGACTTTTAATAATTTCTAGCTTAAGGCGTTTGAGCACACATATTTGCTTTCCTTTCTTGTAGAACCCCACCTAAAATCACAGTAAAACAATAACAACAAAAACAACAACAATAAAGAATACACTCATAACAGTGAAAGAAAGTAAAGGAGAATTTTAAAAGAACAACAAAAAGTGGGTGCAGAGAATTAATTTTGTGGCAGTTGGGCAGCCTAGATACCAAAACATAACTTGCCCTGAAAATAGCTAAAAATGCTGGATACAGTGTACACAGCATCAGTTAAATTTGTGGGTATGCTATTAAGAGATAAGGATTAGGTGAAGCAAAAACTTGGCTTTACCTTGAAGATATTTGTTAAACCCAGGTAATCTTGAACTACCGTTTTCAAGATTTCACGTCATGAGAAACTTAAAATAGACCCCAGAGCCAAGCCAATATGGAACTCTTACAGATGATTTTCCTACATAAACTGGAGAGACATGGTGCCATGTTCTTGATTAATATATAAGTGAACACTGTCTTCTACAATCTCATACCTCCCCGTCCTCACCCCACCCCTCCAACTTCTAACACCACCACCTACACCTTTTCTGCTAATGATAAAAATAAAAACTGCCTGAATTGACACTTGGTGCTGGCAGAGGAAAAAAACAACTCTCTTTATAGCACTGAAACATATACATTACCATATGTGAAACAGATAGCTAGTGGGTGGTTGCTGTATAACACAGAGATCAACCCAGGGCTCTGTGACAACCTAGATGGGTGGAATAGGGTAGCAGGTGAGAAAGGTTCCAGACAGAGGCGGCATATGTAAACCTACGGCTGATTCATGTTGTTTTATGGCAGAAACCAACACCACATTGTAAAGCAATTATCCTCTAACTTAAAAAAATTAACTCTCTTAAGAATTCGTAAGTACAAATAGTTTCTCAATGAATTTTACAAATCAATGATATATCACTTAGAAAGCAAAAAAATTTTAAGTCATGAATTTATTTTTAAGTGGTCCAACATTAGTAGTAAGTACAGGCAGTCAAAAACTTCATATCTTTTCTGAGGGATACCAATCATACTAAGGCCTTAAAAAATTTGAACTCATACTCAAAATCACCAAACACGTAGGAAATCAGGCACCATGAAGGAAAACCAGAAGAATCAACACGTAGCAGAATCAGACAAAAATGGGAACAAGGACAACTGCTAGAAAATGATGATGGACATGGTAGATATGAGTCAGACTCTATCAATCATCACTGTGGATGTGATGCACCAATCAAAAGATAGAGATTGTCAGAGTGGATCTATAAACACAGATCCTGTATATGCTCTCTACAAGAAAGCCACGTTTAATATAAAGACAAATATAAATTAATAGTAAATAGATGGAGAAAAGTATACCATAAAAACACTACTCAGAAGAAAGCAAAAGTAGGTATATTAATTTCAGACAGAGCAGAACTCAGCAACACCATCAATCAATGGATTATAATTAACATGCATATGTTACTTCATCCAACAAAAAAATACTCATCCTTCTCAAATTCACATGGAAACTTCACCAAGATAGATGATATTCGGGGCCATAAAACACACCTTTAAAATATATTTAAAAAGACAGGAATCATTAAATGCCTGCTCTTAGACACAATGGGATTAATCTAGAAATCAATAACACAAAGACATTTGGGAAAGATAACTGTATTTGAGGAAAGCCCAAAATATATGGAGATTACACAATATATTTCTAAATAACATATGGGTCAAAGAAGAAATCTCAAAAGAAATTTAAGAAGATTTCAAACAAAATGAAAATCCAGCTTATCAAAATGTGTGGGGATGCAGAAAATGTAGTGCTTGGAGGAAAAGTTATAGTATCAAATGAATATATTAGAAATAAGAAAGATTTAAAAATCAACCATCTAAGTTTCCAACTCAGCAGACTAGGAAAAAAGAGAAAATTAAAACCAACATAAGCAGAAAAAATAAATAAATAAAAGATTTCCGGAGGAGAAAGGGACGACAGAGGATAAGATGATCGGATGGCACTACTGACAATGGATATGAGTTTGAGCAAACTCCAGGAGACGGTGAAGGACAGGGAAACCTGGTGTGCTGCAGTCCATGGAGTCACGAGGAGTCAAACACGATGAGCAACTGAACAACCTCAGCAAAGAGCATAAATCAATAAAATTGACTTATGGAATAAGGAATCAATAGAGAATATCAATGAAACCAAAAGTTGTTTCTTTACAAAGAGTCACAAATGTATTTTCATTAAAACAAATTGTATTGGAATGTAGTTGATTTTGGAGCTTCCCTGGGGGCTCAGTGGTAAAGAATCCACCTGCAAACACAGGAGATGTGGGTTTGATTCCTCAGTCAGGAAGATCCCCTGCAGAAGGAAGTGGCAACCCACTCCTGTATTAAAGCCTGGTGGGCTACAGTCCATGGGGTCACAAAAGAGTTGGACGTGACTTAGAACTAAACAACAATAGTTACTTTAAAATGTTCTGTTAAGTGATTAATAAAATTGATAGGCTTCTATCCAGACTAAGAGTAAGAGAGATATATACTACTATTATCAGAAATGAAAGAGGAAGCACCAGTACAGATCCCGTGTACATTAAAAGGGTAATAAAGGAATACTATGGACAATACTACTCCCAACAGTTTGAAAACCAAGATGAAATGGACCAATTCCATGAAACACACAGTTTGCCAGAATTCACACAGACAGACCTGGATAATCTGAGTAGATTTATATCTATTTTAAAGACATCGAGTCAATCGTTAACAGCTTTCAAAAGTAGAAAGCACCTGGCCCAGATGGGTTCACTGGTAAATATTTCCAAACAGTTAAAGAAGAAACTATACCAATTTTCTATTATCTCTTTCAGATGATAGAAGAAAAGAAAGTACTTCACTAACTCACTTTTGAAGCTACTATTACCATAATTTTGAAACAAGACAAAGACACCTTAAGAAAACTAACGATCAATATTTTTCATGAACATAAAATAAATACAAAAATCCTCAAGAAAATATTAGCAATTTGAATTCAACAATGTATTAAAAGAATTATACACCACAACCAATTAGGATTTATCCCAGATATGCAAGGCTAATTCCACTTTTGAAAATCAATATAATCTATCATATCAACAGATTGAAAAATAAAAATTACATGGTTTTATCAATAGATACATAAAAAGGCATTTCACAAAATAACACCCATTTATGATAAAACTGTCAGTGAGTGAGGGGGTGAACATCCTTAATAAATAATCTACAAAAAAAGCCCACAGCTCGTATCACACTTAATGGTGGTTATTTACTCCTAAAAGTTGAAAACACATCCAAACGAATACCTGACACATATGTGCATAGAAATTTATTCGTTAATTTCTAAAACATGGAAGTAACCATGATGTCCTTCAGTAGGTGAATGGATATGTAAACTGCAGTACATTCAGGCAATAGATTATTACTCATTACTAAATAGAAATGAGTTATTGGGCCATGAAAAGACTTAAATGTGTATTACTAACTCACAGAAGCCCATCTGAAAAGCCTACATACTATAAAATTTCAATTGTATTGCATTCTGGAAAACGCAAAATTATGGAGATATAAAAAGATCAGTGGTTGCTATGAGTTGAGGGAGGAGAACGGATGAATAAACAAAGCACAAAGGATTTTTGCTGCTGTTGCTGCTGCTGCTGCTGCATCACTTCAGTCCTGTCCAACTCTGTGCAATCCCATAGATGGCAGCCCACCAGGCTCCGCCATCCCTGGGATTCTCCAGGCAAGAACACTGGAGTGGGCTGCTATTTCCTTCTCCAACGCATGAAAGTGAAAAGTGAAAGTGAAGTCGCTCAGTCATGTCCAACTCTTCATGACCCCATGGACTGCAGCCTACCAGGCTCCTCCATCCATGGGATTTTCCAGGCAAGAGTACTGGAGTGGGTTGCCATTGCCTTCTCCGAAAGGATTTTTAGGGTACTGAAAATCCTTTGTATGATAACATAATGATGCATGTCATTAAACACTTGTCGAAACCCATAGAATGTACAAAACCAAAACAGACTTTGGGTCATTATTATATGTTAATATAGATTTATCAATTGTGACAACTGTTCTAGTCTGGTGGGGATGATGTTTGTTAACAGGGGAGGCTATGTGTATGTGAGGCCGGGGTCTATGAGAAATCTCTATAACTTCCACTCAATTTTGCTGTGAACCTAAACTGTTCTTGAAAAAAATAATAGTTTTTTTTTTTTAAAGAGTAGGCTTAGGGAAATAAATGTTTTAGATTAAAAATAAGAACAAGTAGCAGAACACAAAATTAGAACCTCCAAGTAGCTGTCTCTTTGGAGCAGGACTGTGGGTAGAAAAAGACGTGGATTAGAAAACCACTGTTTTTCATTATAAACCCTCCTGTACTAGGTGATCTTTTTCCTATTAAAATGAACCACTTTCATCTGAATTGATGGATGGGTAAATAAATCACAAAACTGATATAAAATGACTCCTGTGCAGAACTTTTATCGTTCATGTAATTAATTAACTTGTGGCTGCCCAGCCTTGTCTGACATCCTCCACTCCACATTGTTTTTACTTCTTCATCAATAGATGCTATCCCATATCATGAGGTATAATGCTATCTCTTCTTCACAGGAAGAGCATCTAATTAAACACGAGAGCTGAACTGCAGGAAGTTTCTTCTACAGCTTCTAAAATATTTTATAATCATCACTACATGTCAACTGAGCTGCATGTCAATCATGGGCAGGACCAGAAAGAGGCAACTGAAAGTCCCTGGGATCATTCAGCCTAATTTATAGCCAGAGCACAACTGGAATTTAGAGATCCTTCCAGAGATTCAGAGATGGCAGCTCAGCCACCTGAAGAGTCGTACACCCTACTTGGAACACACCCACAGACAGACAAACCAGTTCCGGGTCTGGGGTTCATTCAGTGAACCTGGCAGAGACCCAGGACTACCTAGCCCACCTCATCTCTAAGCCAGTCCCCTTCTGTCCCTAGTTAACCTTGTATCAAGTTCCCTTATTATTTTTTAAAGAAGCTATACAACTGGAGGAAATTTGGGAGGACAAAATCCACCCCGCTTCATGTAAGATCAGGAATGGCACGCTGTAAAACTTGTCCCCGGGTGAGGGAGCATATGCCTCACTGGGTGCTTTGCTACCTATGCTATCAAAAGGGCACAGTTCCCCAGACTTTGTTGGGGCTTCCCTGATGATTGAGTGGTAAAGAATCTGCCTGCCAATGCAGGAGACGCAGGACACACAGGTTTGATTCCCTGAACTTGGAAGATCCCCTGGAGGAGGAAATGGCAGCCCACTCCAATACACTTGCCTGAAAAATCCCATGGACAGAGAGGCCTGGTGGGCTACAGTCCATGATGTCACAGAAAAGTTGGACACTTAGCAACTAAACAGCACCATACTTTCTCAAAGAGCATAAACTCATCAAGTGGCCAAATACATTCTCTTCCTCCTACAATTAAAAGAAGGAAAAAGAAAAGTTCCAATCTTGTCTTCGTATTGCTATTTGTAATTCAGTCTCCTCTCCGATTTTCTTTCCAAGTGACTCCTCCCAATACATAGCAACCCAGTAACATGGAAATCCCAAACCACACCTTTCTAAAACTATCCCACGTTGGCAAACAGTGCAGTAGGGAACTTCACTCAAGGGATGAATGATATCCCAGGTTTGATTTTTCTATGTCATGTAATTACCTCTTCACATTTTCCAATGTCTTGTCTTTCCTATATATTTTCTAAAGCTTTACTTTATCAGAACTGAATGAATCTTACATTTCATATCAAAGGTATGCAAAGAAGAGAAGAAAGAAGAATTTCACAGATGAGGTTTCCCCAAAAGAACAGATCAGTAAGAAATCATTGCCAACCTCATGATGAAATATATTTATAGGTTTGGAGTATTAAATATACATTAGCACAATATAGTCACTGCAATGATAACCACAAATACATCAGAATTCATGTTTCACTTCACTGGACCTGTCTATGCTTTCCATTCTCACACAAAGAGCAGACTTTCAAAGAACAGTTCATCTAAACCTGAATCGTAAATAGTACACCTTCGCATTTAGTGACAAAATTATGTTGGCAAAATATGGTATTTTATCTCATGCATTTTAAAGTGTGTTTATGTATGGAGGACAGGTGTGCCCTTGCACACATGTACAGATGGAGTTAATATACTCACAAACATACATGGCATGGACACTGGTCTTTGTGCTGTTATGCCAGCACACTATGTGTTCTGTTGGCTTGGGCTCATCATTTCCTGTTCCTCTGCCTGTCACACTCTCCTGCAGTCAGCAACATGCTTCGTTCCTGCCACAATTTTATGCTTTGCTCAAATTTCGCTTTCCTAGTGAGGTGTTCCCAGATCACTGAATTTAAAATTACAGTTCCTTCATCCCAGCAGCTCCACAGGCTTCTTCCCTGTTGTACTGTACTGAATGGGCTTTCCAGGTGTCACTAGTGGTAAAGAACCTCCCTGCCAATGCTGGAGACGTAGGAGACAGGTCAGACCCTTGGGTCAGGAAGATCCCCTGAAGAAGGGAATGGCAACCCACTCCAGTTGTACTACCAGGAGAATTCCATGGATAGAGGAGCCTGGTGGGCTACAGTCCACAGGGTTGCAAAGATCAGACACTGAAGCAGCTAACACACACACTCTGTATTTAATATCTATAATGTACTTATCTCCTTTGTTTTCTAACATCAATGTGTCTGACACATCAAGATGCTCAAAGGCCTTTTTTAAAATACTTGAATGAATTTGAAGATGATGCAAAGAATGTCAGCTTGGTATCCTAATAACCTTGAAAGTGTCAGTTTTCCACCATATCAGTGGAACTATATGTTCTTTCCAATTGCCAAATGTTTTTTCTTTTTTCTTAAGAGATTTATTAGCTTCCCCCATTTTCAACTGTTCTCACTGGCCTTCTAGTCTGTCTTCATCCAGTGTTTATTTGACATTTCCTAGTTTACTGAGGACTACCTCAACAAAAGGGGTTTTCCAAGCAAAAAAATTCCCACACACAAAAAAAATCAACTCTGCTACAGTGAAGAAGTGAAATTGCCACAGGAGGTCATGTAAACAAAGTGAAACATATCTGGGAATTACAGGCGAGTGGTCCACCCAGGACGAGTAAGAAATTGGACTGCCCAAGGAATCCCCTGTTCCCCTTCCTCAGAAGATATGTCTCTGGCAGGGGTCCATCTACCCCCACTCAACAGGCAATCATTTTCCAGGAGAGCCATTTGGACATGTGGCTACTTTCCAGTCACTTGAGAAGTTCTCCAGCAACTGTGTCCTGAGATGTCTATGGCATAGGTATGATTTCAGAAGACAGATCTGCCTGAATTATTTCTTGCCTGGACTTGGCTGGGACTTTTTTCCATCTATTCTAACTTTTTTTGGTCTAGATTTTTATGAGTATTGAATAATAAGTATTTTAGATGTCTCTAGTAGCTGAGATCAAGTCTTAGACAAAAGACTTCTAAGACTGAAATATAAATAGAGAAGAGTTCAGGATGACATCATGGTGTGTGCACACCAGAAGTGACCACAAATAACCTACAATAACCTTTAAAATTAGTTTTTTCCTGACTTCATAAAACAATATTTTATTTGGCAGACACACATTGGCAAACTCTTTCAAAAGCTCTATTTGTTTTCTGTATCCAGGAAGACACAACCAGTGTTTTCATATAGGTTTCCTTCTATGCTGCGGTTTTGCCATTTTCTGCTTCTTTATGAGTGGCGGTTACAGAGTATTTTTCTTTGAGACATTTATTAAGAGTAACAAGGACATGAATGAAAAACCATCCTTATAACAATACAGGGTGGGTTTCTGCTTCCACATGCAGTGCTGACCAAATCCAAAGGACAGAAGTTGAATATATCAACAGTGATACAGTTGCTTTATCCTGAGGTTATATAATAATATGCAGCTGGATAAAAATATATTATAGTATATTGCAGGGAAACAGTCCACGTGTCCTTTGATGTGTTCATGGAACCCAAGATTAGAAAGAGAACATTGCATCATGACCTAGTTTTTTAAAAAGGGGTGGGGGGGGGGGTAATAAAACTATCCAAGACAAACTGAGGTATAACAGAGAACAGGAAGAGAACTTCAAAGTTATCTCATAGGTATGCCAATTGTTCTGGTTTTTAAAAAATGTTCCTATTGCAAAAAAAAGTGATATTTTTCCTCAATATTTGAACAGGAAATCCTTCTGAATCTGATTAATTCCGTATCACTCAGGTTTTCAAATTAATTCACATCAGTTTTTCAGACTTCTACTATTCCTCAGAAGACCAAGATGGGTGTGTATCAATCCTTTCAGATATAATAAAAGCCAAATTTATATTTCCCAAATAAACAGCACTTCTAGAACAAGTCACCGTATTTCATTTTCTTCTTTGGGTTCCTATTAATCTTTTACCCTTACACAGGCAAAAGAGGAAGGTTCCAATAATTAACCTTGTGCTGTTGACCTAACCAAAATTAACTGGCTATGCAACAATTTAGTTGTCCATATAAAAACAGGAAGAGAGATTTCCCCAAGTAACCCTTATTCACCATGAGAAAAACAGCTGGTGCTCTGTCTTTCCATATGAGCCTGTGGGGCATGGATGAAAGGCTGTATATGTCTGATATCCTCTCTTGTAAATGGGTGGTTTTTTTCAGTGGAAGTATGCCAACATTGAATTCCTGAGAATCAGCCCCCCTGCGCCCACCCCATACCCCAAAAACAGCCTGGTCAAAATATTTAGAATTATATCTTCCTACGAGGAGGTCTGTGAAAATGAACCAAGTTTCCCCACCAGCGTTATATGAATAATCACTGCAAAATAATAGTGGAAACCTACACCTTCCCCTGCTCCAAAAGGAGGCAAAGATTAATAAGAAACACTGCCTCTGACAACAAGAATCAAAGTTTTCCTACCAGACTTCTCTGTGTCCTGTTTTCCAGTAGTTCTGCTACATTCCCCATAGTACACTGCTGGGAGTTTTGATTTTTTATTTTTGCTACGCATGCTCACACATCTGTTGCACATGTGTGATCAACCGACTCGATTCTCGAGCCAAATGTCCTGTTAAATGGACAGAGTGGGCAGAGCATTCCTTTGAGAGTTAGATTCTGCCTCTGGTGGATTGCCTCCAAATGCAATGGTGTAATAAAGCAAAGAAATCTGCTCATTGGAATTGCATTGAAATGAACTGTGTCCTCCCCTAAAATACCATATGGTCGTGATCCCTGGAGGTACGGCACATAACACCTAGGTCTGGCAGACTCCAGGGGAGGGCTGTAAACGTCCCTGCGTAGTCAGCCTGTGAAAGGCAAGAGAGTTGACAAGAAGCATGCCGGGTGAAACCAGAATCCTATCTGATGTTCCTCAATCAACTCGAAATGAAAGAAAGGAAACTGAACAAAGAAATTCTAGCAAGTTGTCGTGGAGAAATCCTCCTTCTCCCATTAAATAGCCGTTCTTGGATCTCACCTCCAGGAAAAGTGAAACCGTATGGAAAGAAAACTCTTTCACCTGAGCAGTAGCCAGAGTTTCTTTGCAGCAAATTATCCCAATAAGCCTCAAGTGTACGTCTGCAAAGCAAAAGGCCGTCTTCATAACCAAACCTCTACCAGAGCCAAGAGCAGAGGGACCAAGGAACTGGAGATGCTGGGAGTCGTGTCTCTGCTCTGGGTGATGCTCTCCGTGAACCTGACCTTACTGCAGGTAGTAGCTAGCTGGCCACCTGCATGCCAGTCTGTGAATCCTCTCAAAGGACAACAGCCCCCACCCACCCACCCGTACAAACACCATTCCTTTTTAGCGGGGAGTGAAAGTGAAGGTAACTTTGATGGTGAGGTACTGATATGTCTATATGCCAAATAATAGAAGAGAATAGCCTATCTTATCCTCCACAGTAGTCAGATTAAATAATTTCTATGGTATAAAAGTTCAAGTATGGAGTTTAACCACAGTAAAACCCCTGTAGCCATTGGTAGTTGTAACATTCTCACCTATATCATCGGTTCAATTCCAGTTTTCATTTGTCTTGAAAACAGACACATTTTCCATCAATCCCTAATCAAATATGTTTCTAGAAATAGTATAAGAAATTACCTCAAGACATGAAGTTACTCCTGCCTGAAATTTTTTTCTATCCTAATAATTTGATGATAATGATATATCTCTGCTAATGGCATGAAAGAATTTCTAAAACCCTAGTTTCTTCTCATCCCTCATTTTTCTTTCTCTAGGAGCTTTAACAGTAAAGCTTCTATCCATATATCCAAATTTAAATCATAGATTTATATACCTGTTCTTAACTTTCCTGAAAATTCAAGGTTTATTTTTCATGTCAAATGTTACTTTGTGTTTTGATTTTTACAATTCCCTTGTGATTAATTTTGAGGAAGCTCAGTTATGATGAATTATAAAATACAGCTATTGAGTAATGAATAGTATTTAGGACATATTAGGGCAGTTTTATCTTAAATAAGTCAATAGTAGGAAATTAGTTAATAGTCACTCATTTAATCTTAACCAGAATCCAACAAGACAAGTATTATTCTCCCTGTATTTTACAGATGAGGAAATTGAGGTTTATCAGGATTTTGTCACAGGGCTAAGGTCAGGAGCAGAAAATTTAGCTGAGGTATAAACCCCATCTTGTGTTTACAGAGCAGTGTTCTGAAATGACTATTACACCATCATGGTAGAAGGGCTTTTGGTTTTATTTTGCTGTTGAGATTCAGACTCTAGAACTGTCATTTCAGACATGTATTCTCCAGATTCTAAGATCATGAAATGGGAAACTCTGATTTACCTTCACAATCTCACAGTATTTTTAGAAACCATCATTTAACTAAATTTTTTCCTTCTTCAAATCTGAATCTTTTCCATGACTAAAGTATGAATCCATACTTTAAATTCTGCCTCTAATAATATCTAAAAAGCTTAACTTTTCTTCCCCCAATCTTTTCTTTCACAGAAAAAAAAAAAAAAAGTTTCGTTAATCTTACCAGAAAAGTCATCTTTTTTCCTTACTTTCTAAAGGAAGGTACTTTGCCAAAAGTAGAGAGTAAAAGTACACAAATAGATTTGATTTTAAAATATTTTGAAAGAACTAAGCGTGTTTAATTGAAGTTTTCCCATCAGTAAGGCCTTTTCCTCTCTGAACCATTTTTGCTTGAGGATCTCTATGAACATTGCAATCACAAAAAATGGCTCTTGGAAATCGGGCAGCAGGCAGCTGACATTTCCACTGATACCCATATTTCAGAATAATCCCCATAATATTAACACAGATGTTTCTTTTTTTCATTAACTGTAGTATCTTCAGATTTGATACTGAAACACCAAATAAATGTCATTTCTTCTTTGTTGTTGATAAAGACATCAGATTCTGAAGCAATACTCCATTCATATATTACAACCCTGTTTATTGTTTCAGCAGAGGAGTTCTGAGTGCAAAGTGTGTGGGAAGAATATTTATCTTATTTTTACAGATCAGAAAGCTGATGCATAGAGATTAAATTCTATTTATGAAGTCAATGAAAATATCAACAGAACTGTGATGAGCCAAGTCTGCATTCCACAGAAGTCTAAAAATAAAGTGGATTTTCAAGTCGTAAGTAACTAGAATTTCGAAACATAATGTAAAATTAAAGAATTAATATATTCATGCCTTACATTTCAGCCTTAGTCTAGGTCATCGATATTTTATCAGACTCACCAGAAATTCCCAGCACAGTTTGCCAACTGATCTAAACACATGAAGTCCAAAGGAGTCATATATGTGCATACATATAAATATATATACATATTTTAATTTAGAGGATGTATTTCTCTAAAATGTATAGTATCACCTGTGTCCAGTAAATATAAAAGTGCTATATGCTTTTAGTTGGGGACAAGACTGCAGAAACACAAATTCTCACACTTCTCAGTCCAGTTCTAAAAGCAATGTCTGGTCATGTTAATAATGCTGCTAATCGTCCAGGATGTAAATTTGGGTGTAGCTATATTTCTTTTTGGATGTTTGGTATCTTTCTTGTAATCTGATTCTTTGCCATCCCCTAGGCAAGTGGGCATTTGTTCTTGTGGGCACTCATATCAATACTCTCTCTCTCTCTCTTGCTGATTTTAAATGGTTGGCTTTGTTGCAGTGAAAACAGAGCATCTCCAAGAATTTGAGAAATAAGTTCCTATTCAGACCCAGAATCATGGTCTGATCATATTCTCTAAAATTATTTCTGCAGTTTCACATCTGAATTAAAATTAAGAAATTAATCAGAGAGAGGAAGGAGGGAGGAAGCATAGACGAGAGGCAGAGGGAGAGAGAAAAGCAAACAAGCCCAAAATAAAGACTGTGAAGACTAGCCTCAGACAGCTGTCGCAGAGCCTTTCTAGTCCAACTGCTGTTTCTCCAGTTAGCATACAAAGTGCCGCGTGTGAAAACACTCGTGTATAAACAGGAATTTGAGCTCAGCAACACTCCTGCTTACTTTCTCTTCCTCTCCCCTCCCTTCTCAAAGTCCTTTTACTTCCTAATCTGCCAAATCAAATGCTAAATCAGGAGCAATAGCCTACAATTAGCCTTTTCAATTAAAATGGGGAGTTCAAAGTTGACTCCAGAGTGAGTAATTGCTTTTGAAAACCACAGCCAGCAGGCAGCTGCCAGATGATTACAACAGTTTATTTAACCTCAAAACATCTGATCAATTTTATTATCTCAGCAGAAGAGAGATACCCTGGAGCTCCGGGGTCTGAAATATACTACTCATCCTAGATGTCTGAGTGAAAATAAAAATTCCTGCACGCTATAAATATCCTTTTGCCATCACCTTGCTGAGAAAACAAATGCAAGTCATACTTTCTTCATCCGAGGCTAAGAAACTGAAGGCGAAAGCACCCTGCTGTCAGCTGGGGCAAGAGGAGGGGGAAGGGGACCAGGAACAGACCATTTTCAAAATTACAAGGTTTAAAAACATTCAAACATCCGGCTCTTGATGTTTGGGGTTTTCATTATCCAGAAAGGAGACAGAGAGAGGGCCGCCAACCTCACCAAAACAAAGAATATCACGTTGCGAGCATCCTGGTTTGGCTGCCTCCTCAAGGCCGCCGACCTTATTTTTCTGAACTCCGCTCGGAGGCTCCAGGGATGAAGACAACTAAACTCTGCCTGTTTTACACGTGGCCTGGGAAGCCCCCATTCCCCTGCCTCCACCCAGTGAGGCCAGAGCACAAGCACAGAATACATATAACTCTCCCGGCCTCCACTCCTGGGGATTTCTCCCAGCCCCTTCTTCCAGACCTAGCCGTCTATCCTGTCTCTCCAGGCCTTCCTCCCCGACCTTTGGATTTATTTCCTCACTGCTTCTGCAAGCCCACTGGAACCCACTGCACTAGACAGGTGGTGTTGACCATTTCACCTTCTCAGCAGCTTTGTTGTGAAGACTGGTTACCATACATAAGGTGCTGAGAGCCAGCCTGACACATAGGGAAGTGCTGTGTAAGCTTTAGCCTTTTGTTTTGATAATTCTCTCAAGATTGGGACCTGGCCTCTGGGGCAATTCTACCCACTCTGAGGCCCAGCTCTCAGCTCCTGGACATCTCAGATAGTCTGGATGGAGGGTTCACACAGCTGGGTACCTGGGCTGATTTGGTGCCCCTACTTTGGTGTCACCTTATAAGAAAGCTTTGATACCATCATGTAGCTCTCATTTTTCAAGCAATTTAACCACCTTGAACAGTGACCCCTAATTATAGTTATTTCTGAAATACACCATCATTTCCAGCCACAGAGGGGTAGCTAGACACTAATTTCCATCACTGAATTTGAGGAATATTAGTATTGAATCTTTTCTGCCCATTGTAGGAACTGCCAAGTTCAAAGGAAAACAACATTCGAAGAACAAGTCAATTTAGGAAATGTTCATGGGAAATAAAACCACTCATTTCAACAAAAAGCGACTTCAGTATCCAAAAAATCATGAAAGCACAATCTCACTACTTATTCTTTGAGTTTGAGATGATTGTGTTTTATGTCTAGTCCCCAATCCCATTTCACTTTTCCTTTTAGAACCATGTTAACATATGTGATACCTTGAACTCCTAGAAGTTCTTGTGTAATAATGTTTTGTGTATATTTTAATATGAAGTGCATTGATTAAGACCTAATAATCTATCAAGGTTATTGATTTATTAAAAGTTTGGTTCATTTTAAAAATTATTTTCTTCATTCCACCCAGTGTTCTCACAATATATTCATGTCATTTCCTGTACATCTAGTTTGTTGCTTTTAGTTACTACAGAGTACTCTAAAGTGGGTGCTCAAGTCATTTTTACCTCACAACTCAATTCCTGCTATTAACAACAACATTTTTAACATCCAATAGTTTATCTCATATATGATCAACCTGATCTAAAGTCATACAAATTTTACTAATGCCCTGACGGGATTTTTTTTTTTTTTTTGAACTCCAATCTTAAGCTTTCCACCTGAATTATCAAAATAAATGTTCTCTCTTTCACTTTCTAGTGAAGAAATACTCAGATAAATTAGCAGTTTTTGTTCTGAAATCTGATTGTTGGCAATCAACCTGTTTTGTTGATAAAGGTAAACATCCTTCAGAGACACAGTGATGTAAAACACAGACGTCTTAAAAGCCTTGTGAAACTAAGCCACGAATAAAAAGTAAATAATTAGCCAGCCATGTTTTCAGCATCTATAGCGTTTTAACTACAAAAACGTAGCAAATGCTAAGATTCTAAAGACAATATTCAAATTCCTGCATTGCAGCACTATTTGATATAATGCAATACTGGAGACAATTTAAACGTCAATAGGAAACTAGAGTCTAAATAAAATACAGGTTTTTATGCAATTATAAAAAAGTAATTCCATAAGTACTGACACAGGAATATTTTAAAAATACATTGTTAGTTAAAAAGAAAAAAGGTTACGGACAAATATTTTCCATATGATTCCGTTTTGTTTAAAAAAAGGCAATAGAAATACACGTGTATAAAAATACATACACACACACACACATATATATACATACTGGTTTACATGTGCTAGAAAATAAGATTCAAATTGCACCAGAGGGATAACAAAACCTAAGAGAAGGAAAAAAATTGCCTTTTAGTATGTGTCCTTCAGTATCAATATTTACATATTACATTTTTGGTTGTTTACAAGTATGTATTAATGTCTTATAAATTTTTCTAAGTATAAAACAACAAAAGTATAACAAATAAGGCTGGCTTTTGAGGAAGGTTGGATATCGGTTTTATCCATATATACAGTGATAGAGGAGCTGACCTGGCACAGCCTCATCCAGGCAAGCAGAAGTAGACGGAAGAAAGAAGCAAAAGAGCATATCAAGAAGTCACCCCTACCCCAAGTCACTTGTTAGAAGGCAATCCAGAATCAAAGTGACTGTTTCCACACTGACATATCACCTGCCAGCATTTGTTTGTTTTTTAATTGCAATGGAAAAGAAAAAGAAGACTCTTATTTTAAACAGAAGTAACATTTTTCAATGAACTAGAGAAGTTAGGAAAACTAAATTTTGTGACCAGTGATGCTGACTGTAAGGTGATTTTTTAAAAAATCTGTTAGAAATGCATTTCAAGATGCTAAGAAACTAAAATATATATGAAATATATGTGTGCTTCTTTCTTGAAGAAGATTATGTAAATTCTAGTTTAGAATATATTTTACCAATAAAAGGCTAATATCTCAATTTTTCATACATATTTTACTTTGGAACTTTTGATATTTTAATGGTTAATGTTTCAAAATAAATATTTTTAAACTTTTTATCTTCAAATATTCAAACATGTAAAGTCCAATCCAAAACAGAACTTGGAGACTAATGTAAAAATTTAATATTTTAAGTTATTTACAGAAACTTGAAAAAATTTAAACAGAAATATGAAAAAAAGAGGTAAATGCAAAGCCATCTATACTAGAATGAGAATGAACATGCTTTTATCACTGAAAAACAGACATTTTTAATTTTTCTAAGACAGGCAGGCTTCATTCTTTAAGGATGAAACATTTGATTTTGATACTGTGTAATCATGTCAGTTGTCCAGCAAAACATTTTTACCTTAAATGTCTAGGAAAGCTATAACACAAAGTGGTAAATTACAAGGAAAATATGGAATTATATCCATGGCAAATAAAACAACAATAACAGGCCTAACAAAATGTTCTACTCCATGTAGAACCAAGATGTTTTACACTGATAACCACAAATAAGTGATCTGGGTTCTATTTTCACCAGTCATTTAAAATTGTGAATTCTTTACCTACACAAATAAAAATATTACTGTTAGATACTAAACTAATTATTTATGAAGACAACTTTCCTTGCATATCAAAATATCCCATAATATTTTAATGAGAAAAACATTTTTAAAAGTATGAAACAGATTCTAGAAATTTGCACTTGAATCTTGCTTTGCTGATGGTTTACCAGAAGGCAACAATCGAAAGGAAATATTTATGATGTTATACTCCCTCTAGTGTTGGAGAAGAAAATGGCAACCGACTCCTTGCCTGGGAAATCCCATGGACAGAGGAGCCTGGTCTGGTGGGCATTTTTTAAAAGGCAAAGTTCAGCTATCTCCTTATACACTCCAGGGCACTGTGAGCTTCAGGGTTCACCTGATCCTCAGTGGGAAGGGTCTTTGCACATTATTGTCAACCATGCCTGTGATACAGGAACCTCAGAGACATTACTTTGCCAACAAAGGTCCGGCTAGTCAAGACTATGGTTTTTCCAGTGGTCATGTATGGATGTGAGAGTTGGACTGTGAAGAAAGCTGAGCGCCAAAGAATTGATGCTTTTGAACTGTGGTGTTGGAGAAGACTCTTGAGAGTCCCTTGGACTGCAAGGAGATCCAACCAGTCCATTCTGAAGGAGATGAGCCCTGGGATTTCTTTGGAAGGAATGATGCTAAAGCTGAAACTCCAGTACTCTGGCCACCTCATGCGAAGAGTTGACTCATTGGAAAAGACTCTGATGCTGGGAGGGATTGGGGGCAGAAGGAGAAGGGGACGACAGAGGATGAGATGGTGGATGGAATCACTGACTTGATGGACATGAGTCTGAGTGAACTCCGGGAGTTGGTGATGGACAGGGAGGCCTGGCGTGCTGCGATTCATGGGGTCGCAAAGAGTCGGACACGACTGAGCCACTGAACTGAACTGAACAGTAGCAGAGGAACCCTGTGTGAAGCCAGAAGATCTCAAGGGTCTTACTGTCGAAAGGGTGAAGCAAAAACATCTGAACAAAGCAGCAGAACTTAGTCTCAGTACAGGGACAAGGGGTACCTACCGTGTACCCTCCAATTCTCCTGATTTAGACGGCTTCATACTGAAAGTCACACCATTGTGTTAATGTCCTTTGAACAGAAAATCCCTCCGCCCTTTGGCCCTTTGCGCTAGCACAAAACCTACAACTGAGCAGGCGCTTCGGCTATGCTCACTAGCCCTGAGGACGATGTCCTGGGTTTAACGCCGGCGTGCACCAATACTTACTAATTCCCATGTATACCAACTGACAGATTCATTTGCCTTTCAGATTATCTGCTGCTGATAGAAGTGTTCTTGTGGTCAGAGGAAGTTAGGAAAGGTGTGAAGCGAAAGGATGTTTAGGACAGCTCTTAAGCTGTGTCATGGTGAGGAAAACCTTGGAGACAGGGCACTGTCGATGAAGGAGGGAAGAGACATATTTAAAGAGAAAGGAACACGGAAAACACATATTTATCTAGTCCAGATCCACGAAGCCGCAGAAAAGGAAGCTCAGCCCTCTTCAGAAGCAAAGTGCCACCTACCCTAGAAGAGAATTATAGGACTTTATCTACTGTAACACTTATAATTGTATCTACCTTATGTTTGGGGCAGGGGGGAAGCCTGACTGTAAAATCATTATACAACTCGGGAGGGGGCAGGTGTGAGGCAGAGAGATGTGGGGATATAGACAACTAGAGAGCAGTGGTTTTCTTTTTAGGTTAAAATGTTTGAACATACAGTGGTGTTTGTACAAGTGAACAACAATATAAACACATCAAACAAGCTAAGCAACATTTCTCAGCCTGGCCTGTGATGTCACCAATGCATGTATCCAGTTTTTACAAAACAATTTCTATGGTGCAACCCAAGGCCTATCCAATTTGAATTTCTAGGGATGCTGTGTGATAAGCAACAGTTCAGTTCAGTTCAGTCACTCAGTCGTGTCCGACTCTTTGCGACCCCACTGACTGTAGCACGCCAGGCTTCCCTGTCCATCACCAAATCCCGGAGCTTACTCAAACTCATGTCCATCGAGTCGATGATAAGCAACATGCTGGTCTTTAACAAGATCCCCAGATGATTTTCTGTACAGACGTAAAAGTATAAGAATCCTAGCATCAGGGACTAAACACACTTCTTCACAGACCCTTATAAAGGAGTGGGGGTGGGGGAGGTAGGCTCTAAGATATCAACTTTGGGGGCAATCATGCACAACCCAAGTTCCTTATATATTGCCTTTTGAAGGTTGTCATGCCATCTCTTGATTCAATTTCCCTTCTGTGTGTGAAAGGTATTTGGTTTCTTTGAATAATGCTGTCTAACATTTAGAGGCCATATTGAAAAATACTTATCTTTACATTCTAGGATCACCTTGAGCTTGGAGAAATTACACTCTGAGAAGCCCACAGTAAAACCGAGACAACAAATCAACAGTTTTGTATCCTTCTTTTGGCTAAATTAGAGAAGGTGCCAATATATTGCAAAGATAGATGTATCCATCCATCTGTATATTGAGCAGCTACTATATATAATGTATTATGTTCAATGGCATGAATACCAAGACGATAAGTGAAATTAGTCTGGTCCTTACTAATTTGAGTTTGTTAAAATTTCTGGAAAACAGCATCATGAAAATTTATAAGCTCATGTGAGAAAGTTTTGTTTTCAGGTTGACACTTGAAAATTAATTCTAGTTACATGTACATGTAAGTGCCTGTCAATAACAATATATAGGCCAAGACAGTTGCTTATTGTGCTGTTGTTTCATGGAAAAATTTATGCAGCATCGGTCTTTGTGGGCTGCAAAATGGTTCAGTGGTTTTCTGGTTCAAAAACAACAGAAAAAAGAAAATCTTCCTAACAAACATCACGCATCTCAGAAGAAATAGCCAAGAGTGTGGCCAAATTGATCATAATCCAAGACATCCTCTAAAGTGTAGCCTTCCTGCATCTTAGATAAACCATGGCAAAAATCACTTTTATTATTTTAAGAATCTGTCCAAGTGTCATCTTAGAAACTATATATTCTATGGTGCAGAGACTAAGGGAATCTTGGGGAAAAAATAAAAGAAAGGCTGAGCTTTTTTGTTTTGTTTTTTGCTGCCTTCTACTTTGTGTTAGCTCTTTCAACTACAGGTCTCCTATCCGCCACCCCCTGCCTCCGTGACACACTGCAGAAGCACAGTTCCTTAACCATGTCCCCATGACCTTCTCTCTCTGCTATGGGGGAAGGAAGGGTTAAAACTGTGATTCTCAAGACAAGGGAGAGGAGAAGAAGAAAGCAGGAAGAATTGTGCATTGATCCAAAAGTTATGCTTTGGTATAATTTCTCTCTTAAAAAAAATTTTTTTTAATAACAAAAGCTTCAGAGAGCAAACTTCAAATAAAACATCTTTGCTGGCTTGCTAGTTTTTCATTCTTGTTATAAGAAATTACCATAAACGGGGTGGCTAAAAGCAGCACAAACATATCATCTTAACAATTTTATAGGATAGACGTGAGGGTCTATAATTACAGTGTAGCCAGGCTGCATTTCTAGAGGCAAATCTGTTTCCTTACCTTTTCCAGCTTCTAAAGGACATCAGCATGCCTCGATCTGTGGCCCCTTCTTTTCAAAGCCAGCAGTGTTGCGTCATCCTGATTACTCTTTCGTAGTCACACATCTATGACTCTCCTCCTGGCAGCTATTTCCACTTGTAAAGACTACCATCATAATAACGACGGTAGTCCTTATTATATAAGAGCCGACCAAATTCACCCAGGGTGATCTATTTAAGATCAGCTGACAAGCAGTCTTAATTTCATCTTCAATCCTAATCGTCCTCTACGATGTAATGTAATGTGTTCATAGGTTATGGCGTTAGGATAGAGCTATCTTTGCAGGGGGCTGTTATTCTGCCAACCAACCACAACTGGTGAGGAAAGTCAAAACATGGTCACTACTAACCATAAGAAGAGGCATCCTTTTAAAGGGAGATGCAAAATGCAAATCACAAAAGTGTAGGAGGATGAAAGCGGTTCATTAGACGGGGACCAGTTAGGAAGGCTGGGCAACACCAGCTTAGTGTAATACTCACTGTTCAGGAAGTGGTTGATTGGGTGGAGAAGGCAAATATATTGATGTAGGTGCCTAGATTTTAGCCTAACAACTAAAATACTCTCAAAGCAAAAATTAAATAGGTATAACTTCAGATATTTTTCATTCCAGGGGTTTATAGTTGAAGGAAAATGAAACCTTTGAAATTTCTCAGCCTGTAGTTAGGAAAAGTGCTGTTGTTGTTTAAGTAGTGTCCAACTCTTTGCAACACCATGGACTGTAGCCTTCCAGGTTTCTCTGTCCATGGGATTTCCCAGGTAAGAATACAGGAGTAGGTTGCCATTTTCTTCTCCAGGGTATCCTCCCAATCCAGGGATCCAACCCAAGTCTCCTGCACTGGCAGTTGGGTTCTTTACCACTGAGCCACCAGGGACCTTTTCCTTAAATATGATGCTGTTGGGAGTACACTGATGCCACCAGTGGGGTGCTCTGCAAAATTCCAGAGAAAGCAATTTACATCTTTCATTTGTGCTGTTTCTTTCACTTTTTTGATGGTTATTGATCTTTCTTCATTTTCAAAATGAAGAATGAATTCAAAATGAAGGTGAATTCAAAAATGAAGGTGAACTCAAAAATGAAGGTGAATTCAACTAGAATATGAATTTCTCAGATAGGCATCACAGATGAAGGAATGCCAGTAGTCATAAATGCCCATGCCTACAGAAGCCAGGCAATAAAAAAAAAAAAGGAGGCAGAATGTGATACATCAAGAAGAAGTGAAGCACCTGACCTGCCTCTTGAGAAACCTGCATGCAGGTCAGGAAGCAACAGTGAGAACTGGACATGGAACAACAGACTGGTTCCAAATAGGAAAAGGAGTTCGTCAAAGCTGTATATTGTCACCCTGCTTATTTACTTATATGCAGAGTACATCATGAGAAACGCTGGGCTGGAAGAAGCACAAGCTGGAATCAAGACTGCTGGGGGAAATATCAATAACCTCATATATGCAGATGACACTACCCTTATGGCAGAAAGTGAAGAGGAACTAAAAAGCCTCTTGATGAAAGTGAAAGAGGAGAGTGAAAAAGTTGGCTTAAAGCTCAACATTCAGAAAACGAAAATCATGGCATCCGGTCCCATCACTTCATGGGAAATAGATGGGGAAACAGTGGAAACAGTGTCAGACTTTATTTTTTTGGGCTCCAAAATCACTGCAGATGGTGACTGCAGCCATTAAATTAAAAGACACTTACTCCTTGGAAGGAAAGTTATGACCAACCTAGATAGCATATTAAAAAGCAGAGACATTACTTTGCCAACAAAGGTCTATCTAGTCGAGGCTATGGTTTTTCCAGTGATCATGTATGGATGTGAGAGTTGGACTGTGAAGAAGCTGAGCGCTGAAGAATTGATGCTTTTGAACTGTGGTGTTGGAGAAGACTCTTGAGAGTCCCTTGGACTGCAAGGAGATCCAACCAGTCCATTCTAAAGGAGATCAGCCCTGCGCGTTCATTGGAAGGACTGATGCTGCCGCTGAAACTCCAATACTTTGGCTACCTGATGCAAAGAGTTGACTCATTGGAAAAGACCCTGATGCTGGGACGGATTGGGGGCAGGAGGAGAAGGGGACGACAGAGGATCAGATGGCATCACTGACTCGATGGACATGAGTTTGAGTGAACTCTGGGAGATGGTGATGGACAGGGAGGCCTGGCGTGCTGCGATTCATGGGGTTGCAGAGTCGGACCCAACTGAGGGACAGAACTGAACTGAAGCTTATGGAAAATTAGAGTGTGCACTCCATCTAAAAAGGGTGCTTACTGCTTGGACTGAGATCACTAGATTTGTGATAAAAAGACCCCTCATCTTTAGACAGCTGCATTTTTATAATAAAATTTTCCAATTTTCAAACAGGGGCAACTATTTCATATTGTAGGAGAAGCATGAGAAAACACATCTGTGAGTAATGCAGCTACAGAGCTTCCAATGTATAAATTCTGGCTCATTTTCTGGTCTTTCTAAAGTTAAATGCTACAAAACACCACTCAACATAAAGGGTAAACTTGATACTGCTCCTGCTTGCGAGAGAGAAGAACATACTTCTGTACTGAGTAGAGGGCTAGACTATCCTGCTTTAAAATATCACTTGAGTTCATACTTTCAAACACCTCTCCATTTTATTTTTATAATTTTCTATGAATCATAAAGGCCTTTAAATATGCTTTGTTTACTACTAAAATATAAAGCAAGTCCTTTCAAGAAACAATTTTGGTATCAGACAGCGGTGGGGGAAAATATTTGGTTTGTGATGAGCACAATAGGATCATTCTGGTCATTGCTAAGAGTCTGAATATCACGAAATATTTATAATAATCAAATGCTGAAAGTGTGCTCAGTGGCTCAGGCATGTCCAACTCTTTACAATCATATGGACTATAGCCTGCGAGACTCCTCTGTCCACAGTATTTCCCAAGCAAGAATTCTGGAGCAGTTTGCCATTTCCTCTTCCAGGGGACCTTCCCAACTCAGGGACTGAACCCGCATCTCTTTCAACTCCTGTGTTAGCAGGCAGATTCTTTATTACTGAGCCACCTGGGAAGCTCCCAAATGCTGAATGCCATGTTCAAACTGTCAATGTCAGTAAAATAAAGAACAAGCATATTTCAGAATTTCCGTGACAGAGGAAACCCTGCAAAACACACACTCACAAACATATGTAATAATGTATATCTGCATTCATAAAAATGTGTACAAATTATTTCCCCCACTGAATTGATCTCATCGCACGCACCACAGTCCAAACAAGGAATCAAATTCTACCACCAGGTGGAGCTTAGCTTCCATTAAAGCAGCAGATGAGTAAAAAAGATCGCAAGAGCTTTTTTGAATTCTTCACAACCCTGAGGAAAAGACTGAAGTAAAAGGTAAACTAGAGTAGAACCTAACTGCAAATAGTAAGGTGTACTAAGACGCCAGGCCGGAGCAACAAATGGTGGATACACTTGCTGGAGAAGCAGGGAGAGAGCTACTGTAGAGTGTGGGTCAGGAAGGCAGATGAGAAGGCCTTATATTAATGGCTGATGAAAGGAAAGAAAATTTGGGAGGCCCATTCAGTATTAAGCTTGCCTAAATTCTTTATGTGGCACTAGCAGTAAAGAACCTGCCTGCCAATGCAGGAGAATTAAGAGACATGCGTTCGATCCCTGAGTCAGGAAGATCCCCTGGAGAAGGGTATGGCAACCCACTCCTGTACTCTTGCCTGGAGAATCCCATGGGCAGAGGTACCTGGTGGGTTACTGTCCATGGGGTTGCAAAACGTTGGACACAACTGAGAAACTGACATTTTTTAAAAATAAAATTATTTTATACCTGTTACCCACATTTAATAGCCAAAATTCAAAGAAAACAGAGATATGTATAGGATGCTCCTATTCTTAAGGTGGTAAGATACTATAAGTTCTATAATAGCAGATATATAATAGCTTATATATGACATAAGCATAGATGTAGAAGAAATAAACATGTGTAAAACATGTAGTAATAGAGCCCATCAGGCAGCAACAGCATGTTCAAAAGCATAAGACATAAAAGCAGAGTGTGATCAGGAAATGGTAAGTGGTTGGCTGGCGTGGGTGGCATACAAGGTGTGAGTGCCACACAGTGATGAGGGCATAAACTAAAGTGAGGCAGGAGAAAAGAAGAAGAAAGGCTCAATCTGATGGACAGTTACGAGGCAGGCAGTGACACAGGGAACAAGTTTAAATAAAAGGGGGCACAACTTCAAAAGGTAAAGAGCAGCAAGTTCTGGGAACACTGACAAGACATGAACTTGGGCAACACGTCAAATTTGGGGAGAAAGTATAACCTCAGGTTTTGATTAAGTTTAATGTAACTAAATATAAATAGTAAGATATCCAAGTATAAAAATGTTGCTCAGAAGGCAATTAAAGATAGGACAGAAGCCCATGTGATGTTCACTGGTTGGGGGAGGCATTTGGAACAGACCAGAAAACCGCACTGAAATGCACAGCCTTCACCAGCATCCTCATTTAATAATGTGTAGAAGCCTAGATTACTCGTGTAATTAATTTTTGTTGTGCTCTTTGTGCTTTTGCCTCACCCCTATATTCAGAGCCAGTAGCCTGGATCTACAGTTTGTTGCCACAGGGATTATAGAAGGGAGAAAATTTGGAAGAGCCTAAAATTACAAGTGCTGCTTGTTCTGGTGTAAAAGCCAAACTCCACTAGATTTACCAATGATCCCTGGGTAAGGGAAAAGAGGAAGGGCCTTTGAGGCAAAAAGAGAATAAGAGAGCGACCTGAAGGTCAAGAAAGAGGATGATGGGACTCGAGGATCTAGGGACCTACAGTCCCAAGGCAATAGAAATACAAACATAAAGAAACAAATGGGACTTAATCATACTTACAAGCTATTGCACAGCAGAGGAAACCATAAACAAAACGAAAAGACAACCTACAGAATGGCAGAAAATATTTGCAAATGAAGTGACAGACAAGGGCTTAACTTCCAAAATATACAAACAGCTCATACAACTCAACAATGACAAAAAAACAAACCACCCTATCAAAAAATTGGCAGAAGATCTAAATAGACATTACTCCAAAGACAAACAAAGGGCCAATTGGCATATGAAAAGATTCTCAACATCAATAATTATTAGAGAAGTGAAAATCAAAATGACAATGTGGTATCACCTAACACCGGTCAGAATGGCCATCATTAAAGACCTACAAATAACAAATGTTGGAGAGGGTGTGGAGAAGAGAGAATCCTCCTATGCTGTTGGTGGAAATATAAGTTGGGTGCAGCCACTATGGAAGACAGTTTGGGGTGATGCAGAAAACTGAAAACAGCATTACTATAGGATATAGCAAGTCCATCCCTGGGCATATACCCAGAAAAAACAAGAATTTGTAAAGCTACATCCACCCAAAGTTCATATAGCACTATTCACACTAGCCAAGGAAAAGAAACAACTAAATGTCTATCAACAGACGAATGGACAAAGAAGACGTGGTACATATATACAATGCATTACTGCTGCTGCTGCTGCTGCCGCTGCCGCTTCAGTCGTGTCCGACTATACAGCAAAATTGTCTGTCCTGGATTGGGGTCAGGGTGGGGCAGGGGAGCAAGCGAGCTGGGTGTGGGAGTAGTCTCCTTTAAGTAGCAGTAACAGAAATATCAATAACCTCCGATATGCAGATGACACCACCCTTATGGCAGAAAGTGAAGAGGAACTAAGAAGCCTCTTGATGAAAGTGAAAGTGGAGAGTGAAAAAGTTGGCTTAAAGCTCAACATTCAGAAAACGAAGATCATGACATCTGGTCCCTTCACTTCATGGGAAATAGACAGGGAAACAGTGGAAACAGTGTCAGACTTTATTGTTTTGGGCTCCAAAATCACTGCAGATGGTGACTGCAGCCATGAAATTAAAAGACGCTTACTCCTTGGAAGGAAAGTTATGACCAACCTAGATAGCATATTCAAAAGCAGAGACATTACTTTGCCAACAAAGGTCTGTCTAGTCAAGGCTATGCTTTTTCCAGTAGTCATGTATGGATGTGAGAGTTGGACTGTGAAGAAGGCTGAGCGCCGAAGAATTGATGCTTTTGAACTGTGGTGTTGGAGAAGACCCTTGAGAGTCCCTTGGACTGCAAGGAGATCCAACCAGTCCATTCTGAAGGAGATGAGCCCTGGGATTTCTTTGGAAGGAATGATGCTAAAGCTGAAACTCCAGTACCTTGGCCACCTCATGCGAAGAGTTGACTCATTGGAAAAGACTCTGATGCTGGGAGGGATTAGGGGCAGGAGGAAAAGGGGACGACAGAGGATGAGATAGCTGGATGGCATCACCGACTCAATGGATGTGAGTTTGAGTGAACTCCGGGAGTTGGTGATGGACAGGGAGGCCTGGCATGCTGCGATTCATGGGGTTGCAAAGAGTCGGACATGACTGAGCGACTGAACTGAACTGAACAGTTATCTACACTTCGTGCATTTAAAATTTGGTTTAACACCACAATAATGTCCTCTAAGTAGCGTTCCCTGGTGGCTCAGTGGTAAAGAATCTGCCTGCAATACAATGCAATGCAGGAGCTGCTGCTAAGTCGCTTCAGTCGTGTCCGACTCTGTGCGACCCCATAGACGGCAGCCCACCAGGCTTCCCCGTCCCTGGGATTCTCCAGGCAAGAACACTGGAGTGGGTTGCCATTTCCTTCTCCAGTCAGCCATAAAAAGAATGAAATGAAATAATACCATTTGCAGCAACATGAATGCAAACAGAAATGATCACACCAAGTGAATTAAGTCAGAAAGAGCAAGACAAATACCATATGACATCACTTTTATGCAGAATCTAAAATATGACACAAATGAACACAGAACAGACTCGGGGACATAGAGAGCAGAATGGTGATTTCTTAGGAACTGGGGATTAGTGGAGGGATGGTGTGGGAGGCTGAGGTTAGCAGATGTAGTGTCTGTAGAGTGGATAAACAACAAAGTACTACTGTAGAGCACAAGGAACTATATTCAATATGTTGTGATAAACCATGATGGAAAACAATATTTTAAAAAGAATGTATGTATGTATACTGTACTGTGCTGAGTTACTTCAGTCAAGTCTGACTCTTTGCAACCCAAGGGACAGTAGCCCACCAGGCTCCTCTGTCCATGGGATTCTCCAGGCAAGAAAACTGGAGTGGGTTGCCATTTCCTTCTCCAGGGGATTTTCTCAACCCAGGGGTCAAACCTGCCTCTCTTTTGTCTCCTGCATTGTCAGGCAGGTTCTTTACCACTAGCACCACCTGGAAAGCAATAATATATATGGAGAGTAACAATGACATATATACATTACCATGTATATACTGAGGCCACACACACACACATGTGAAATAGGCAAGGACTACTGTGTGTGCTCATTCAGTCGTGTCCGACTCTTTGCGACCCCATGGACTGTAGCCCACCAGGCTCCTCTGTCCATGGGGATTCTCCAGGCAAGAATACTAGAGTGGGTTGCCATGCCCTCCTCCAGGGGATCTTCCTGACCCAGGGATCAAACCTAGGTCTCTCGCATTGCAGGTGGATTCTTTACCGACTGAGCCACCGGGGAAGCCCATGGACTACTATATCCTGAAATCAAATCAACATTTAAAATAAAAGGTGCAGAGTCCTGGTCTTATTTCTACTCCTGATTGCTGGCCCTTGAAGGACAGTGGGGACAGATGGCTGAGGACTAGATGAGCAGTTCTGATGCTCTGATGCTTCTTGAGACCCACCAGGTTCTTTGTACATCCCTGATGAAAAAGGAGCCTGAACAATGCCAGAGATTGACTTTTATTCTAACCCCAAAGGACTGGGGATTGAAATCAGGGGTGAGGTTGTTTTTTTTTTTTTAAGATATTTCTGGACATGTGTATTTGTAAATTGAGATTCCATCACATTACAGATGGCTCAATGGATTCTTGGCTGTTTGATTTATATATTCTCTCTTGATAAACCAGGCTGGAAATTTCTCAACAATTTATATCCCAAGAAATAAAGGCTCAACTAAAGGATTGTTGATACTGCTACTAGACAGAAGTTAAATTCTGTACCTGAAAGGGACCTTGGCAGATTATCATCACATTTAATATAAGCTAGAGTTAATCAGACAGCTAAAATTTAATGCTTAACCCCAAGGAGAGTACATCTTTTTTAAAATTTTTAATTGCTGTATAATTGCTTTACAGTGCTGTAGTTTCAACTGTGCAACATGGGTCAGCTATATGTATACACACATCCCCTCCCTCTTGAGCCTCCCTATTCCCCCTGATTCCCATCTCACGCTCTAGGTCATCACTGAGCACCAAGTTGAGCTCCCTGTGCTATACAGCATCTTCTCACTGGCTATAATTTTACACATGGTAGTGTGCAAATATGTCAATGTGACTCTCTCAGTAACTGTCCTGAGGTCCATTTTGAGGTCTGAGTCTCTATTCCTGCCCTGCAAATAGATTCACCAGTATCAGTTTCATAGATTCCATATGTATGTGTTATTACATGGTATTTGTTTTTTCTCTTTCTGACTTATTTCACTCTGTATGACCATATGACCCAGTAATCCCATTATTGGGCATAATACCTGAGAAAAAACCATAATTCCAAAAGACACATGCACCCCAATGTTCACTGCAGTACTATTTACAACAGCCAGGACATGGAAGCAACCTAAATGTTCATCAAAAGATGAATAGAGAAAGCATACATGGAACATATATACAGTGGAGTATTACTTAGCCATAAAAAGGAAGAAAATTGGGTCATTCATTGTAATGTGGATGAATCTAGAGTCTACCCAACATAGACAAGGAGATTACATCTTAACAGTGAACAGAGGTATATAAAGAAAATATTTCAATATAAAATGTAACCAGTAAGTGAACTTGACATGTGCATACCCAAGCAGAAGATTTTGCTGCTCTGTAAGAAACTTTAGGGAAAGGATTTGTTAGGGGCTAACGTGAAATCTTGAAGCCATAATGAGACAGGATCCTCTGACTCAAATTCCCAGAGGTGCTCTCCTTTAAGTCCCCATCATTACCTAATGACACCACTAAGTTCACTTTCATCATGTCACTTTCCATTTTGTCACAATTTTCATCTGTTTCTCATCTTTCCAGCAAAAGTGCCACAGAGAATGGTTATCCTGCCTTTTCTCTTTCTGACAGTGAAAGTGAAGTCACTTAGTTGCGTTCGACTCTTTGCGACCCCAGGGACTGTAGCCTACCAGGCTCCTATGTCCATGGGATTTTACAGGCAAGTGTACTGGAGTGGGTTGCCATTTCCTTCTCCAGGTTTCTCTTTCTAGAGCCTGCCTATCTCCTTGTAGAATTTCCAGACAACCTAGAGGCCCTGAGCGTTAAGAGATGCCCGATAACTAGGGAGCAGGATATGGTCTGCTATGTTAAAGTTCTCGTCTTAATACTAGGAGACCCACATCTGCTGCTAATGACTAACTCTGCCAGATGGCAGAAAGCCCACAGTAGAATGAGAATTAAAACAAAAATACACAATTGCATAAGTAGATTCTAAATATTTTTATCACCATGTCTATTACTGGTCATTTTTTATTGTTATTTAGGATAATGTTTAGATCCTATTGATGAGCAGCTATGTAGTGGGGAAGTAACAAATACAGGATGGCAGCACTGCCTGTACCACTTACAAGCTGTGTGATCTTAGGATCTTAGGGGCCTCAGGCTCTTCTGAGAAATAAGGAAAAGTTCTCAAGAAAGTTACATCAGGTATGCAAATTTTATCTGGCAAAGATTAAACACATTCAATGGTAATTATTATGGAATAACTAGTTGGTCTCCGAGATACTCTTTTATGATAATAAAGATCACAAAGGAAAAAAAGCAGTCTTTCTTTTACATACTTTGCCCATACTTATGTTACCTTAGAGTGTTGTAAGTTGATCATGTCTAAGACTGCAAAATCCAGACCTTGGGAAATGTTATCAGTACTCACACTGTTTTGTGTTTAACAGCAACTTAGACACGAGCATTTCTCTTGAAGAGAATGGATGACGGTACTATCGCCCATTCTGGGGAACGTCTAACTGTAGAATAAGAAATAAGCTAAGTCCTTTGGATGGGCTTCCCTGGAGACTCAGATGGTAAAGAACCTGCCTGCAATGCAGGAGACCTAGGTTCAATCCCTGGGTCAGGAAAATCTGCTGGAGAAGGGAATGTCTATTAACTCCAGTACTCTTGCCTGAAGATTTCCATGGACAGAGGAGCCTGCGGGCTACAGTCCATGGGGTCACAAAGATTCGGACACAACTGAGTGACTAACACTTTCACTTTCAAGTCCTTTGGGTGGGGATGCAGTAGACACTTCTTGCCCTTTGGTCCAGGAGTAACTGGACCGAAACATCCAATAATCTACACTGCTTCCAGTAGTGGCTCAGGCTCTCTGAGTGAGCTGGATGAGCATTTAAGACTGATATCCTGTACTCAAGGACAGTCCCTCAACAGGGATTGTTCAGACTACAAACAGCTGTGCCCAGGAGAGTGGTTTTCTCATGAAGGTAATAACAGCAGCATGGTGACAAGACGAAAAATAAAGGGTAAAAGAAACTAAGATACTTAGTCTAGAGCATGCACAAAATTGCTGGGGAGGATACTGTGAATCAGGTTAGTTTCTTACAGAAACCATGTGGGTTCATGTATTAATAATCTGGGTTTAGGAAAAAACAAAGCATGTAAAATCATTTTCACATCACTGGCTAGTGAAGTCACCCATGTTAAAGTTATGCAGTCACTTGAAGATTGTGTTGAATCTGCATTGCCAAGGAGTATTGTTAAATGTGTATAATTACAAATAAATACTTTTTTATTATGTATAAATATGTACAACATATTCTCTATTCTCCCAGTTTAAGATAAACTTTGCCTAATCTGTAATACCTAATCTCTACAACTTCTCCTTTTATGTGTATATAAAAAGTAAGCTCACAATGCAATTGTTCAGAACTGTTTTAAGATAGTGTTGACATAAGACTCTCTCTCTCTCTATATATATATATATATTTATATATATCTTCTCTTTTACTGCATTCTCATTCTTTACATACATGCACACAAGAAGAATTAATAAAGCTATCATATGGTGGAATTAAGAGAAAAGTTTACGCTTAAGTTTTAACTCTGGGTCAAAAAAATTGAAAAGACCACAATTTGCAATTCATACACTAAGATAAAGAATTGAGAGAAGAGAAGAGTGTGTATCAAAAGCGCTCCAATGGAAAAATCCCCAATCTAACTCTGTTTTATTCATGGATGTGTGAAGAGAGTCATTAAGTGTATTAATTATAAAGATAAATAATTAATGCTACATATATTATGTATGCTAAAAGAGTATAAAAAACTGGCTTCAGAACTGAAGGTTTGTTTGATATGAAGCAAAATAGTAAATAAATAGTAAAATAAAAATAAAGTTCCATTGAGGCAACACAAATAGGTTTGGGAAGAAGTTTTACTACAAATAATGCCATAATTTATCCAAATCTTTTAATATCCTTTAAGATTCCTAAACCAGAGCCAAGCATATTTGGTCTAGAGTTGCTTCTTTCTGCAATCTTATTATAGTATAGTGCACTTAATCTTAAATTCCTGATTTATGGTAGAATTTACGGATATTCCCACTGGGATCCTAAAGCTCTTAATTTGTTTACATATTTTGGCATTTTTCCAGATTTATGTGAACAGTAACAGATCCAAGAAACAAAGAAAAGGAAATGTCTTTGAATAGCATTCTTTTACTATCAGGTCATACATACCTCCATTCAGTAAAACAGGCCACTGAATTCCTGAACTGGGCAGTTCAATAATACATTTTTTAAAACTCAGGTGGGATTAAAGAGAATGATTTTCTATTCAAACAAGAAAAGCAAAAGGAACTATGAACTTAACAGGGTCTTAAAAACACACACACAGGATGGAAAAAGAAGTCCTCCAAACCAGAGAAAAAAATTAGTAACACACAGATTTTATCATCTACTTCCTCCTTCTCAAAGGGATGTTTTGTTATCCTCTTAGACTGAAGAGCTTGCTCTCAATTAAATTAAGGGCTCAGATGTAAAGAATAGAAAAGGAATAAAAAAAGAAAAGGAAAGAAAAAGCTGACATACCAACAAACCAAGCAATTTCCATAGCCCATTTTATAATGAGGTAGAACAAAGAGCAAAATGGATGGTGCCAAAATGGCTAAGCTCCAGAAACCTCATTCAGTTAATCCACTATATGCTTTGCCAAACCTTATCCAAATAACCCAATTATTACAGTCCAAAGGCTGGTGGAAATTCTTACAAAATTGGCCTCCATGTGGAATCTCAAATCATGTTTCCACTCAGGTCAAAAAGATCACTAGGATTGTCTTGTGGTAGCTTTGGCCTCTGGCTTAACTGCAATTGTGCAAAATGGAAAATGAGGGAATGCATCCAGGTAGAATTCTGGATGTAGATTTCCACTGGATTCTTTTAAAACCTCAAGTATGGAACAGTCCCTCCTAGTTGTAATCCAGTTCCCTGAAAAGTGTCCAAAACAGAATCAGAAATTCTGAATTTTCAAACTGTGTTTGGCTTCTAGTGTTCTGGGTGATCAGGAACCCTTAATCTCTGTATCTATATTTTTGGAATTGTCATATCACAAGGTTGATACAAACCACCTTACAGAGACCCTACAAGGATTAATTAAGGTTAAACAAAGAAAAAAATGCATTAGACAATTCAGCCTTCATCTATGCTTCTAAATAGACCCAGATGTTTTATTAATAACAACTATTCAGATTATTTGGTAGCATCTTCGCTAAATAGAGAGTAACTTGCATAATGCATTTCAGCTGTAAAGACTTTAAAAAAAAATATCCAACTACTTTTAATTCTATATTACTTTCATTAGCAACAGAAAACCTATTTTTTTTTCTTCATACACACTAATGTGTTAAAGTCAGATCTTGTGTTTTGTGTGGTTCAAATTTAGATATGAATCTTTTATGTGGTGGACATAATGTAGGTTTTAATAAAGGCTTAAGAGTGAAGAAAATAAGCTCTTTATATAATAGAGTTATTTAAGAACTCATGATAAAATCCTGCACAATATTATTTACTTTTTAAATCCTGGCAATCCAGTATCATCACAAGTAGTTGTCAGAATCCTTTCTCAAGCTTCAAAGTAAGTACCGTTTGTAGTATTTCATGTACAGATGTGAGAGTAGGACCATAAAGAAAGCTGAGCGTGAAAGAATTGATGCTTTCGAATTGTAGTGCTGGAGGACTCTTGAGAGTCCCTTGGGCAGTAAAGACATCAAACCAGACAATTATAAAGAAAATCAACCCTGAATATTCATTGGAAGGACTGATGCTGAAGCTGAAGCTCAATACTTTGGCTACCTGATGTGAAGAGCCAACTCATTGGAAAAGATCCTGAAGCTGGGAAAGATTAACGGCAGGAGGAGAAGGAGACGACAGAGGGTGAGATAGTTGAATGGCATCATCGACTCAATGGACATGAGTTTGAGCAAACTCCAGGAGATATGAAAGACAGGGAAACCTGCTGTGCTGCAGTCCATGGGGTTGCAAAGAGTTGGACATAACTTAATGACTGAACAACAACAACATTTCATTTACCTAATCAGTATTTACTGAGCAAGATAAACTGATCAATGTATTTCATCGACTGCAAAATTCAGATTTTAACTCCACATGCTAAAAAAAAGAAGTTCAGATTATTTATCCATTCACCAAATAATGTCAAACACATATTTGGGACATGGGACAGTCTCATGACAAGAGAAGACTTCCTACTTTCTTCTGCCTAGATGTTCTCTAGACCTTCCTTTCTCTTGCAAAGATGATGAATGGATTTCAACTTCTCTTTTTAGGTCTTGTTGAGGCACAAATATCTGCAATGCAACTCTAGTTCATCAAGGCAATATTTCCTTCTACTTTTCTATGTTACACTTTTGTTATCCAGGTACGTTTGATCATTCAATGCCTGAGGAAATCCCATAACTTCAGAGCTCAAAGACTGCCATCTCTGTGACTGATAAAATTTTTATGTGTGTATCAGTCTTTGGCTTCCCTGGTGGCTCAGTGATAAAGAATCCACCTGCCAATGCAGGAGATGTGGGTTTGATCCCTAGGTCAGGAAGATCTCCTGGAGAAGGAAATGGCAACCCACTCCCATATTCTTGCTTAGGAAATCCCATGGACAGAGGAGTTTAGTGGACTATAGTTCAAGGGGTCGCAAAGAGCCAGACACAACTGAGCAACTGAACAACGACAACAAATCACTCTTTGTAGGTTTACTGGCACATACAAACCCAAGGATGTTCTAAAATATTGTCTGTGTGGAGTGGCAATGGCCAAAGGAAACAGAGAGTACAGCAACACTCAAAGGTTTTCCTTCTCATATATATACACACACAGACATACACACACTGTTGTGGACGTTATTTTGTTCTTTTTATGAGTGACTGAGCGACTAACACTAATTTACTTAATAAGAATCTGCATGCATTGGAGAAGGAAATGGCAACCCACTCCAGTATTCTTGCCTGGAGAATCCCAGGGATGGTGGGCTGCTGTCTATAGGGTCGCACAGAGTCAGACACGACTGAAGCGACTTAGCAGCAGCAGCAGCAGCATGTAGCACAGGGAACTCTACTCAATATGCTGTAATAAACTATATGAGAAAAGAATCAAAAAAATAAGAGAGTGGATATTTGTATATGTGAAACTGATTCGCTTTGCTGAACAGTAGAAACTAACACAACATTGTAAATCAACTATACTACAATAAAAATGTTTTTAAAATATGCCTTTCCATGGGAAAAATAGTGTGTTTTATAATACTATATAGAATCATGCTTAGGAATAACAGCTCCAAAGTTAGATAGTCAAATCTGAATCTCAATTCTTGCACCTGTGCTTGAGTGACTCTGTTACTTAAAGTTATTAAAAACGTACGTACCTCGGTTTCTTCATCTTTTAAATGGAGATTGGTATGCTACTGAGGACGTGAAGTTATTATAAAGAAAAAGTTATGCACATGAAAAAGTACTAAAAACAGTTTCTGGAACACGGTAATTCACTCAACAAATGTTAGCTATTTCTATAATCAGTATCATTTTAGACCCAAGAAAGTTTAACTTCTTCGGGAAACTTTTCTATAATATTCAGGTCTACTTTTCTCCTTCAGTAACAACTAATATGGAAGGAGGCATCCAGAGAAACTTCTAAGACTTTGGGATCATCGCCCTAACCAACAGGTCTCCTTATAAACTATTTCCTTTAGCAAAATGTGTGTCTCCAGATAGATTTTAGACTTTTGAGATTAAAGGTACCACACACTACTACAGATTCCCTTTCCTTGCTTACCAACTGGTGCTCAATGAAAAGATTCAAAACTCAGTAGTAGCAAAACAAGAAGAAAAAAAGCCCATAGATGTTTATTGAGTTCACCTGTCTGCTGGAGGCCCTGCCAATCAGCCGGGCTTTTTCATCCATTTGATGACTAGCTGGAGGTCAGGTGATCAGGCTGTTTTCTTTTGGAGGCAGCAGGCCAGGCTGAGCATGTGCATCTCACGGTGGGGTCAGAAGTGGGAAAAAGCAAGCAGCAATATGCAAGGTCTCTAAGGTCTTGTCTCAGCAGTGCTCTGCCACTTCTGAGTTGCTCTGTTGGCCAAAGAAGGTTTTGTGATGAATTCCAAGGTCAAGAAGTAGACATAAATTCCTCCTGTGGAAGCTAAGTGGAAGGAAAGAGTATTTCTAAACAGCAATTCAACCCACCACACCCATGCAGACATCATTAAGAGGACACAATATTTTTCCACTGTGCCCAATTACAGCTTTTATATCCTTAGCTGCCAAAGTAATTGCTGGGAAACCTGCTAATTAGAAGGGAAAGAAGAAAAAAAGCTAATTAAGACTTCTGGTTTTGTAAATTTTTAATATACTTTACAGAATATAGCTGAATCTCAAATTCGACTTGTATGCAATGTAAAACATCATACTGTTACAGTTTGAGAATACTGTATTTATTCAGTTGAGGCTGAGTCAGTTTGAAAAACAAATACATATACGCTAATTATCAAACTGTCATTAGATTTAAACATAGCAATAATTTAGTTATCAATTACCTCTATTTTGTTTTGTAAAGAGAACATTTAAAATATTTAATAGTAATTTCCTACTTTTCACTTTAAAAGATATATACGCTTTCATAATTGTGAAACTAAAAATACATGAGAATATATATAAATGTTACAGTGCCAAACACCACCTATACAGCCACTTCTAGCCCACTTATTTGAAACTATATTAATAAATACTAAAACAATATGTACTTATCATTTATTCTGCTTATTTTTAATTAAACTTTTAAAATAATTTCAAATCTTTATCTTAAATGGCTTTCTTAACCTTTTGCTAAAATACTATAATTTATGTTTCTTTGATATAATTAGTTTCAACATTAAAAAGAAGTAAAATTTACATATTTAACTTAAGAAATGTAATATTGCAAATTGACTTTTATAAAAGAAATACTGCACACACATATATAAAGTAAAATTTGATAGTTATAATTACAGATGACCCTTGAAGATGCAGGGGTTAGGGGCACTGACCTCCCCAGTAGTTGAAAATCTGTGTATAATTTATAGTCGGCCCTTTGCATCCATGGTTCCTTCCAATCTGAACATTCAACCACTGTGTAGTACTGCAGTAGATACTACTGAAAAAACTCACATATAAGTGGTCCAATGCAATTCAAACTTGTGCTGTGCAAGGGTCAACTGTTCAATATAGAGCCTTTTCATGGCAAGCCAATGCAAAATGCTTAAAGTGGCCACAGTAAGAATGGCTTTGGGTAGAATAGGGATCTGACTTTTATCTGTAGATGAGTATTTACAACAAGTCATCTCTCACACTAAGCACTTTCTTGAAAACAAACTACCTACCTCTTAACAATGAAGGTCAATCAAACCACTGATCACACTGTGTTAACTTCCTAAAAAGGCTAACTTTAAATGGCATGTAATTAAGTAGCATACATTTAAAAAGAAAACCATCTTTCCACAAATTTTTGCAAGTAGAAAGCAATTTCAGCAATCCTCAGGCATACTTTACCATTATTTTTAAAGGCACTTTGGAAAATAATGTGAAAATGGACAGTTTTCATGAATGTATGTTTCCAGAAATGAAGATGAAAATAAACCTGTAAAGTTGCCTCTGGATCTCTTAACAAACACAGCTGATTTACCTTTCTCTCTTGGGGAATATTTCTCTTTGTTCCCTTTATCCTTAGCTATGATTTCTGTATGTTGAAAAGCCAAAAGCCTCAGGACTTTCCTGTGCTCACTGGATGGACAAGTCCCTTTGCATCCATTCCTCCAATACTCACCCAGAGCCTCTGGTTCATGTCCCACAGCCTCGCTGCTGGATGTCCGTTGCCTGCAATCATTGCTATATAGGAAATAAGCTTAAAACTCATTCTTAGTACCCAAGTTTAAGCCCTGTTTTTTGCTACTAAGCAGACACATGTCTTTGGAGAAGTCAGTGAAGATCTCTGAGCCTCAGTTTTCAGTAAAGGATGTGAGGAGATTTCTTTAAATTATTTTCAATGCTGTGAATCAGTTTTCAAATTATAAAGAAAAAAAGTAAATGCCATAATGATGATGGGGATTTCAGACCCAACTTAATATTTTATCTAAATCTCACACCACTAAATGTTTACAACTGCCTAGGGTAACGGCATACGGTTCCCAGGTAAACAAATGGTCGTCTGGTATAACGTTATACCAGAGAAGAATTCACCTTGGAACAAACAGTACGTCTTTCAACTGAACAGTCCATCGTTCCATTGAAATCTAAGGTAACACAGCCAGCACTCAATAGATACACTGATATTGTTTGTGCCAGAGAAATGCCCAGTTTCCCACCATGTACCTAAAGACATGAATCTTTTCTTTAAAAATCTTGATAATTTTTCCCCTTTTGCCTTTATGAGCACTTTCAAATTCTTAAAACACTCACTTGAAGACATCAACAGGAATATCTATGACCTTTTACAATGCAGCCAACCCACCCTAACAAAGAGAGTTCTAACCAATATCCACACAATGCCCATATATTTTTATCCTCAAGATTTTTAATTAAATGATTTATTTATATTTCTTAACATCCCAAGAGACGGAGAGAGAGAAAATGGTGAGCCCAGGAATTTAGATTCAAGCCTACATTCATTCAAACCAACACAGTTCACCTAGGAGAATGCATTGCAACAATTATTTCATGTCTTTTATATTCTACTATTATTTAAATATAAAATATAAACTCTACAACTACTAAGGATACTTGGGAAATAAAGGGAAAATTACTCAACATGTTAAGAAGAGACTGCACAAGGCAGATAATTCACAGACTATCTGTAACTGAAAAAATTTTATGCAACTTTCACAGTTCCCACATGGCAGGTTAAGCTCTGGCATAACCCTAGTATGTTTCTATAAAGTATATATATAGAACAAAAAGCATCTCTAATGACTGAATTCACAGAATTATAAAATATAAGGCAAAGGGAAAATCATCAGCATCTAAGATGTATATACCAGCGGGAATTTGAAGGAGTAAGAACTTAAAAAGGTAGCAGTTATTAAAATTATTTGATGTACAATCAACTAGCCTTTGAGTGGATCACAATAAACTGTGAAAAATTCTGAAAGAAATGGGAATACCAAACCATCTGATCTGCCTCTTGAGAAACCTACATAAAGGTCAGGAAGCAACAGTTAGAACTGGACATGGAACAACAGACTGATTCCAAAGAGGAAAAGGAGTACATCAGGGCTGTATATTGTCACCCTGCTTATTTAACTTCTCTGCAGAGTACACCATGAGAAACGCTGGGCTGGAAGAAGCACAAGCTGGAATCAAGATTGCCGGGAGAAATATCAATAACCTCAGATATGCAGATGACACCAACCTTATGGCAGAAAGTAAAGAAGAACTAAAGAGCCTCTTGATGAAAGTGAAAGTGGAGAGTGAAAAAGTTGGCTTAAAGCCCAACATTCAGAAAACGAAGATCATGGCTGCTGCTGCTGCTGCTAAGTCGCTTCAGTCGTGTCCGACTCTGTGCGACCCCATAGACGGTGGCCCACCAGGCTCCCCCATCCCTGGGATTCTCCAGGCAAGAACACTGGAGTGGGTTGCCATTTCCTTCTCCAATGCATGAAAGGGAAAAGTGAAAGTGAAGTCACTCAGTTGTGCCCGACTCTTCACGACTCCATGGTCTGCAGCCTACCAAGCTCCTCTGTCCATGGGATTTTCCAGGCAAGAGTACTGGAGTGGGGTGCCATTGCATCCGGTCCCATCACTTCATGGCAAATAGATGGGGAAACAGTGTAAACAGTGTCAGACTTTATTTTTGGGGACTCCAAAATCACTGCAGATGGTGATTGCAGCCATGAAATTCAAAGACGCTTACTCCTTGGAAGGAAAGTTATGACCAACCTAGATAGTATATTGAAAAGCAGAGATACTACTTTGGCAACAAAGGTCCATCTAGTCAAGGCTATGGTTTTTCCAGTGGTCATGTATGCATGTGAGAGTTAGACTGTGAAGAAAGCTGAGCACCGAAGAATTGATGCTTTTGAACTGTGGTGTTGGAGAAGACTCTTGAGAGTCCCTTGAACTGCAAGGAGATCCAACCAGTCCATCCTAAAGGAGATCAGTCCTGGGTGTTCATTGGAAGGCCTGATGTTGAAGCTGAAACTCCAATACTTTGGCCACCTGATGCAGAGAGCTGACTCATTTGAAAAGACCCTGATGCTGGGAAAGATTGAGGGCAGGAGGAGAAGGGGACGACAGTGGATGGTTGGATGGCATCACCGACACAGTGGACATGGGTTTGGGTGGACTCCGGAAGTTGGTGATGGACAGGGAGGCCTTGCGTGCTGCAGTTCATGTGGTCACAAAGAGTCAGACACGACTGAGCGACTGAACTGAACTGAACAACTACCAGTAGTTTATATACTTTCAGAAGACTAACTTGAGATTGACCAGTGTTAATTTCATGACACTTTCCAGTCTTCCTTTAAAGTTATTCACAAAAATCAGAACCCTTTTCAATTAATGTAAGTCAAAACTATATTTCATAAACCGAGGAAAACATACAATTTTAAAACATTAGAAAAGCAGGAGAGTCTATCTCCTTTAGGAATCTAAGGTAATGTGAGGCTATTGGTGAAGATACTCAGATCATAGTTCCCTGCTATCTCTTTTTTGTCAAGGTATGAAAAATCAGAATGCAATTCAAATAACCCACAGAGAAAGGATACTGTTAGAATTAACAATAATCATTAATCTTAATTTTAGTCTCATTATACAGTGATTTGCTAATTAACATAGAGATAATAGTTGACATTTTCTAAACTTTCATTCCTTGGACAATTAGCTGACTACTCATTATTTCTATTTTACCCTTTCATGCCTTTGTGAAAAGATTCTTTATGTGAAGGCCATTATTTTCCACTTGTCTGTTCTTTTCCAATTTAGGGAATTTATATTTGGCACGCATAAAAATGTTTTTAAGTTCACCTAAGCATCATATCCTATGAATTATAAAAGACAACTTCAACATTCTACCATATACAATTTGCAGGGAAGCACAAAAGAAATACTTGGGGGAATGTTTCTAAGAACACAGCAGGTAATTTCCTCCATGTTCTTTATGCTACCAGTAGTTGACCAATGAGTCCAGAATTTCTTTCTTTGATTAAGGCAGAAATAATGGTGGTGCCTTGCCTTAAACTTTCCCGTAGCTTCTGTTCCTCCTGAAAGAAAAGAAAACAATATTTGTTCTAGAAATAACTTTTCTTTTTAAAAGAATATTTTTTAAAGAAACTTCCCCCCAACTTTATAGAGATATAAACCTAAGTATAACATTGTATAAATTTAAGCTATATGATGTGATGATGTGATATACATATATGTATGTGTGTGCATATATATATATATATAGCAAAATTATTACTCAAGAAAAGTTTGTTATCACATCACCTCATATAGTTAACAACTTTTTGGAAGGTGGTTAATAACATTTATGGGCTTTCCAGGTGGCTCAGTGGTAAAAAAATTCATCTGCTAGTACAGGAGACATGGGTTCCATCTGTATGTAGGTCAGGAAGATACCCTGGAGTAGGGAATGGCAACCCACTCCAGTATTCTTGTCTGGAAAATCATATGGACAGAGGAGCCTGGTGGGCTACAGTCCATGGGGTAGCAAAAAGTTGGACACAACTGAGGAACTGAGCATACACACATAAACATTTAAAGATCTACTCTCTCAGCAACCTTGAAGTATACAATATAGTACTGTTAACTTTTCAGCCACTAGGCTGTCCGTTAAATTCTCTGAACTTACTCATCTCCTAACTGGAAGTTTGTATCTTCGGACTAACATCTCCCCCATTTCCTCCACTTCTCAGCCCCTGGCAGCCACCAATCACAGACTCAGCCCCTGGCAACCACCAATCACAGACTCAGCCCCTGGAAACCACCAATCATAGACACAGTTCCTGGCAACCACCAATCATAGACTCAGCCATTGGCAACCACCAATCACAGACTTCAGTTCAGTTCAGTTGCTCAGTCGTGTCCAACTCTGCGACCCCATGAATTGCAGCACGCCAGGCCTCCCTGTCCATCCCAACTCCCGGAGCTCACTCACACTCATGTCCATCGAGTTGGTGATGCCATCCAGCCATCTCATCCTCTGTTGTCCCCTTCTCCTCCTGCCCCCAATCCCTCCCAGCATCAGGGTCTTTTCCAATGAGTCAACTCTTCGCATGAGGTGGCCAAAGTACTGGAGTTTCAGCTTTAGCATCATTCCTTCCAAAGAAATCCCAGGGCTGATCTCCTGCAGAATGGACTGGTTGGATCTCCTTGCAGTCCAAGGGACTCTCAAGAGTCTTCTCCAACACCACAGTTCAAAAGCATCAATTCTTCGGCGCTCAGCTTTCTTCACAGTTCAACTCTCACATCCATACATGACCACAGGAAAAACCATACCCTTGACTAGACGGACCTTTGTTGGCACAGTAATGTCTCTGCTTTTGAATATGCTATCTAGGTTGGTCATAACTTTTCTTCCAAGGAGTAAGCGTCTTTTAATTTCATGGCTGCAGTCACCATCTGCAGTGATTTTGGAGCCCAGAAAAATAAAGTCTGGCACTGTTTCCACTGTTTCCCCATCTATTTGCCATGAAGTGATGGGACCAGATGCCATGATTTTCGTTTTCTGAATGTTGAGCTTTAGGCCAACTTTTTCAGTCTCCACTTTCACTTTCATCAAGAGGCTTTTTAGTTCCTCTTCACTTTCTGCCATAAGGGTGGTATCATCTGCGTATCTGAGGTTATTGATATTTCTCCCAGCAATCTTGATTCCAGCTTGTGCTTCTTCCAGCCTAGCGTTTCTCATGATGTACTCTGCATATAAGTTAAATAAGCAGGGTGACAATATACAGCCTTGACGTACTCCTTTTCCTCTTTGGAACCAGTCTGTTGTTCCATGTCCAGTTCTAACAGTTGCTTCCTGACCTGCATATAGGTTTCTCAAGAGGCAGGTCAGGTGGTCTGGTAGTCCCCATCTCTTTCAGAATTTTCCAATTTATTGTGATCCACACAGTCAAACGCTTTGACATAGTCAATAAAGCAGAAATAGATGTCTTTCTGGAACTCTCTGGCTTTTTTGATGATCCAGCAGATGTTGGCAATTTGATTTTTGGTTCCTCTGCCTTTTCTAAAACCAGCTTGAACATCTGGAAGTTCACGGTTCATGTATTGCTGAAGCCTGGCTTGGAGAATTTTGAGCATTACTTTACTAGCGTGTGAGATGAGTGCAATTGTGCAGTAGATTGAGCATTCTTTGGCATTGCCTTTCTTTGGGATTGGAATGAAAACTGACCTTTTCCAGTCCTGTGGCCACTGTTGAGTTTTCCAAACTTGCTGGCATATTGAGTGCAGCACGTTCACAGCATCATCTTTCAGGATTTGAAATAGCTCAACTGGAATGCCATCACCTCCACTAGCTTTGTTCGTAGTGATGCTTCCTAAGGCCCACTTGACTTCACATTCCAGGATGTCTGGCTCTAGGTGAGTGATCACACCATTGTGATTATCTTGGTCTTGAAGATCTTTTTTGTACAGTTCTTCTGTGTATTCCTGCCACCTCTTCTTAATATCTTCTTCTTCTGTTAGGTCCATACCATTTCTGTCCTTTATCGAGCCCACCTTTGCATGAAATGTTCCCTTGCTATCTCTAATTTTCTTGAAGAGATCTCTAGTCTTTCCCGTTCTGTTGTTTTCCTCTATTTCTTTGCATTGATTGCTAAGGAAGGCTTTCTTATCTCTTCTTGCTATTCTTTGGAACTCTGCATTCAGATGCTTATATCTTTCCTTTTCTCCTTTGCTTTTTGCTTCTCTTCTTTTCACAGATATTTGTAAGCCCTCCCCAGACAGCCATTTTGCTTTTTTGCATTTCTTTTCCATGGGGATGGTCTTGATCCCTGTCTCCTGTACAATGCCCCTGGCAACCACCAATCACAGACTCAGCCCCTGGCAACCACCCATCATAGACTCAGCCCCTGGCAACCACCAATAACAGACTCAGCCCCTGAGTGAAGTCGCTCAGTCATGTCTGACTTTTTACCACCCCATGGACCATAGCCTACCAGGCTTCTCCATCTATGGGATTTTCCAGGCAGGAATACTGGAGTGGGTTGCCATTCCCTTCTCCAGGAGATCTTCCCAACCCAGGGATTGAACCCAGGTCTCCCACATTGTAGGCAGATGCTTTACCGTATGAGCCACCAGGAAAGTCAGTTACACTAAGCTATGTCTATATTAGATAGGTCAACAAACAAACATTAATATCAGGTATTTACTGGTTTATAAAAAACAGTTGGAATAAATAAAAATTTTAAACTCACTTTTCCCCATTTTTCCTCAATCTCAGGAGTTAGAGATGGTCTAGATAAGTGCTCCTGAGAGCCCTGGTCTCAAGGCACAGGGAAAGAAAACCAAGTTCTAACAAAATGGCAGCAGGTTTAAACCAAATGGTGGCCAGACAAAGCAAAATGGCCATCAAAAATCACAACACAGAACACAGAGATGAAACACACATACAGACTTGGCAGTCTTCATCAGACACTCTCTTAAATATAAGAATACAGTCTTTCAGAAAATCTCCTATAGAGACAGAACTTCAGATTCAAGTACTAACAGAGTAAATGAAAATATCTCAGGTCTTCAAACATTTCAAAGAGAGGAAAGGAAGCCAGCCTGAAAGGAGGAGGAGGAGGAGGGGTGAGAGGGGGGCAAAAGGGGTGGCCTTACAGACATCTCCTGCCACCTGCAGATACCCAGGCATTATGGGACTTTACCCTGGGCCTCTAGAGAAGGGAGGACTAGAACTTGGCCCTACCAGAAACCACACCAGAACTCAGTCGCTGGCAACCTCCAATCATAGACGCTCTGTTAGTATGAGTTTATGGAGTCACTCTGCACTGGCTTGCTGTTCTTTGGGCTCAGCATTGCTAGAAATCAGACTGCAGCCACTGGCAGGGACTTGGTGCCCCAGATAAAGGAGAAATGCTTTTATAAGCACTTTTGTTCTAGAAAAAATATATGCTGAAAGTACCAAGAAAAGCACTGACACAATTTCAAATGCTAATACTATGAAACAAAAGGTTATTTTCCCTGAATCCAATATCTGACCAACTTTGGTTTGGCTTTTTACTGAAGTGTGAGCATCTCTCTGATGATGCAATTCTTTTCTTTTTTTTTTTAGTGTTCTTCAACAACAGACTGTTATAAACTTTGAGAATTGGTGTGGAGGGGGGAAAAATCTTCTTGTTTTTTGAGTAAATTATCAGGCAGATTTGTGAAATGAATTACCTCACAAGTTGCTAAAATGTGGGTTTTGCCTTTGAAATCATATTCTTCCTTAGAAATTCATATTCTATGAAATTCTGTTTTTTTTTTTTTAATTATTTAGGCTTCCTGAATGCATGAAGGGATGATAAAATGAAAGAAAAATGAAAGTGGAAACAGAGTTAATACCTTAAGGTCCTCGGGTTATGAATTGAGCTATATCCAACGGAGAGATCTAGTGACCAATTTCCACACTTTGGCATCATCCGTAATGCCTTATCCCAACATTCAATCCATATATTCTACTCAAACTGCTACTGTCAGCATAATACCTTGGGCCCAAAATTACTGAAACAATCTTGTAGTCTCTCTAAAGTCTGTCCTCTTCTATCCTATTTCCTCCATAGCAATGAAAATACTGATTATAAATAATAAAAATCTGATCACATCATAATTCTGCCTAAAATCCTTTGAAGGCTATCTTTTATTTTTTTAATTTAATTTTATTTAACTTTACAATATTGTATTGGTTTTGCCATATATCAAAATGAATCTGCCACAGGTATACATGTGTTCCCCATCCTGAACCCTCCTCCCTCCTCCCTCCCCATACCATCCCTCTGGGTCATCCCAGTGCACCAGCCCCAAGCATCCAGTATCGTGCATCAAACCTGGACTGGTGACTCGTTTCATATATGATATTATACATATTTCAATGCCATTCTCCCAAATCATCCCACCCTCTCCCTCTCCCACAGAGTCCAAAAGACTATTCTATACATCAGTGTCTTTTTTGCTATCTCGTATACAGGGTTATTGTTACCATCTTTCTAAATTCCATATATATGCGTTAGTATACTGTACTGGTGTTTTTCTTTCTGACTTACTTCACTCTGTATAATAGGCTCCAGTTTCATCCACCTCATTAGAACTGATTCAAATGTATTCTTTTTAATGGCTGAGTAATACTCCATTGTGTATATGTACCACAGCTTTCTTATCCATTCATCTGCTGATGGGCATCTAGGTTGCTTCCATGTCCTGGCTATTATAAACAGTGCTGCGATGAACATTGGGGTACATGTGTCTCTTTCCCTTCTGGTTTCCTCAGTGTGTATGCCCAGCAGTGGGATTGTTGGATCATAAGGCAGTTCTATTTCCAGTTTTTTAAGGAATCTCCACACTGTTCTCCATAGTGGCTGTACTAGTTTGCATTCCCACCAACAGTGTAAGAGGGTTCCCTTCTCTCCACACCCTCTCCAGCATTTATTGCTTGTAGACTTTTGGATAGCAGCCATTCTGACTGGCGTGAAATGGTACCTCATATGGTTTTGATGTGCATTTCTCTGATAATGAGTGATGTTGAGCATCTTTTCATGTGTTTGTTAGCCATCTGTATGTCTTCTTTGGAGAAATGTCTATTTAGTTCTTTGGTCCATTTTTTGATTGGGTCATTTATTTTTCTGGAGTTGAGCTGTAGGAGTTGCTTGTATATTTTTGAGATTAGTTTTTTGTTTTTTGCTTCATTTGCTATTATTTTCTCCCATTCTGAAGGCTGTCTTTTCACCTTGCCTATAGTTTCCTTTGTTGTGCAGAAGCTTTTAAGTTTAATTAGGTCCCATTTGTTTATTTTTGCTTTTATTTCCAATATTCTGGGAGGTGGTCATAGAGGATCCTGCTGTGATGTATGTCAGAGAGTGTTTTGCCTATGTTCTCCTCTAGGAGTTTTATAGTTTCTGGTCTTACATTTAGATCTTTAATCCATTTTGAGTTTATTTTTGTGTATGGTGTTAGAAAGTGCTCTAGTTTCATTCTTTTACAAGTGGTTGACCAGTTTTCTCAGCACCACTTGTTAAAGAGATTGTCTTTAATCCATTGTATATTCTTGCCTCCTTTGTCAAAGATAAGGTGTCCATATGTGCGTGGATTTATCTCTGGGCTTTCTATTTTGTTCCATTGATCTATATTTCTATCTTTGTGCCAGTACCACACTGTCTTGATAACTGTGGCTTTGTAATAGAGCCTGAAGTCAGGTAGGTTGATTCCTCCAGTTCCATTCTTCTTTCTCAAGATAGCTTTGGCTATTCGAGGTTTTTTGTATTTCCATACAAATTGTGAAATTATTTGTTCTAGCTCTGTGAAGAATACCGTTGGTAGCTTGATAGGGATTGCATTGAATCTATAAACTGCTTTGGGTAGTATATTCATTTTCACTATATTGATTTTTCCAATCCATGAACATGGTATATTTCTCCATCTATTAGTGTCCTCTTTGAATTCTTTCACCAGTGTTTTATAGTTTTCTATATATAGGTCTTTAGTTTATTTAGGTAGATAGATATATTCCTAAGTATTTTATTCTTTCCATTGCAATGGTGAATGGAATTGTTTCCTTAATTTCTCTTTCTATTTTCTCATTATTAGTGTATAGGAATGCAAGGGATTTCTGTGTGTTGATTTTATATCCTGCAACTTTACTATAATCATTGATTAGTTCTAGTAATTTTCTGGTGGAGTCTTTAGGGTTTTCTAGGTAGAGGATCATGTCATCTGCAAACAGTGAGAGTTTTACTTCTTCTTTTCCAGTTTGGATTCCTTTTATTTCTTTTTCTGCTCTGATTGCTGTGGCCAAAACTTCCAAAACTATGTTGAATAGTAATGGTGAAAGTGGGCACCCTTGTTTTGTTCCTGACTTTAGAGGAAATGCTTTCAATTTTTCACCATTGAGGATAATGTTTGCTGTGGGTTTGTCATATATAGCTTTTATTATGTTGAGGTATGTTCCTTCTATTTCTGCTTTCTGGAGAGTTTTTATCATAAATGGATGTTGAATTTTGTCAAAGGCTTTCTCTGCATCTATTGAGATAATCATATGGCTTTTATTTTTCAATTTGTTAATGTGGTGTATTACATTGATTGATTTGTGGATATTGACAAATCCATGCATCGCTGGGATAAAGCACACTTGGTCATGGTGTATGATCTTTTTAATGTGTTGTTGGATTCTGATTGCTAGAATTTTGTTAAGGATTTTTGCATCTATGTTCATCAGTGATATTGGCCTGTAGTTTTCTTTTTTTGTGGCATCTTTGTCAGGTTTTGGTATTAGGGTGATGGTGGCCTCATAGAATGAGTTTGGAAGTTTACCTTCCTCTGCAATTTTCTGGAAGAGTTTGAGTAGAATAGGTTTTAGCTCTTCTCTAAATTTTTGGTAGAATTCAGCTGTGAAGCCATCTGGACCTGGGCTTTAGTTTGCTGGAAGATTTCTGATTACAGTTTCAATTTTCGTGCTTGTGATGGGTCTGTTAAGATTTTCTATTTCTTCCTGGTTCAGTTTTGGAAAGTTGTACTCTTCTAAGAATTTGTCTATTTCTTCCACGTTGTCCATTTTATTGGCATATAATTGCTGAAAGTAGTCTCTTATGATCCTTTGTATTTCTGTGTTGTCTGTTGTGATCTCTCCATTTTCATTTCTAATTTTATTGGTTTGATTTTTCTGCCTTTGTTTCTTGATGAGTCTGGCTAATGGTTTGTCAATTTTATTTATCCTTTCAAAGAACCAGCTTTTGGCTTTGTTGATTTTTGCTATGGTCTCTTTTGTTTCTTTTGCATTTATTTCTGCCCTAATTTTTAAGATTTATTTCCTTCTACTAACCCTGGGGTTCTTCATTTCTTCCTTTTCTAGTTGCTTTAGTTGTAGAGTTAGGTTATTTATTTGACTTTTTTCTTGTTTCTTGAGGTATGCCTGTATTGCTATGAACTTTCCCCTTAGGACTGCTTTTACCGTGTCCCACAGGTTTTGGGTTGTTGTGTTTTCATTTTCATTCATTTCTATGCAAATTTTGATTTCTTTTTTGATTTCTTCTGTGATTTTTTGGTTATTCAGCAGCGTGTTGTTCAGCCTCCATATGTTGGAATTTTTAATAGTTTTTCTCCTGTAATTGAGATCTAATCTTACTGCATTGTGGTCAGAAAAGATGCTTGGAATGATTTCAATTTTTCTGAATTTACCAAGGCTACACTTATAGCCCAGAATGTGATCTATTCTGGAGAAGGTTCCGTGTGCACTTGAGAAAAAGGTGAAATTCATTGTTTTGGGATGAAATGTCCTATAGATATCAGGATCAGTTATAAACCCTTTACCTGGCAGGTCTTTTATCCTTCCAACCCTCTTCTTATCATTCCCTTGAAATCACTCAGTTCTCCAAGCTATGTAGAACGGTTTAAGAATGCCTATACAAGCCATTTTTCAAGCTTTCATCCCTTTGCACTAACTAATCCCTTTGTCAGAAAAGCTGTCCCACTTGCATCCTAGCCTAGCTGACCCAACTAACTCTGAGGTTCAACTCAGGTATCAGTAACTCTTAAAATCTCTTTGACTGCTGTTCTCCAACTCAATTTGAGTGAGGTGAATATTTACTTAATTCTAATAGTCTTTCTAGCTGACCATCTATTCCACCAGATGATCAGTTTCTTTCTTTCACATTTTTAAAAGACTTTTTACTTTGTATTGGGGTATAGCCAATTAACAACGTGATAGTTTCAGGTGAGCAGCAAAAGGACTCAGCCATACATATACATGTATCCATCCCCCCCAAACTCCTCTCCCTTCCAGGCTGCCATATAACAAGATCCGTTTCTTTATGCAAAGAATATTTTATCTTTGAAGATGAAAAATCTAGTTCAATGCCTTACACACTGTAGCACTCCATAAACTAACAAATTCAAAGCACAGGGAGCTCTGACTCTGATGGACATATATTCACCCTTTCCATTTGATTCATTTATTAACAATAACAAGTATTGGATTACTTTGTTTACTCCTGTTTACATATTTACCCAGAAGTCTGGCAACTGTGCAAACAAGAATGCTATCTTATCGAAGCCTTCCCACTACCACCATGCCTACACTAGCCCAGGCTTAGGTTCCTCATCTTTGATGATGATAGTTAAGAGATTATCTCGGCCCCAGCTACTCTTTTCATCAGTTTCCCTGATTGTGTTCTAAGAGGTGGAGATAGGGAAGAGGCACTGGGGCTGAAGAGTGGCTACTTCACCTCTTGTGAGTGAGTTTTAATGACATTTCAATAATGGATTTCAAATTCTGTATCAGTTTCAAGAATATCAAATCACACTAACAAATCATTTAAAAACCAGATATGTTTGAGCTTAAAATGTGATTCACAGATAGGAGTAGATATCATTCGTGACACACCGTTCATAAATATAGAAATAAGTATTCTAAAACAGAAAAAACTAGAAAACAACTATAGACACATATTTGTCACTCTTAATGATTAATTAGTTACAATGTTGCAGGGTATGATACACATCTATTTCTAAGTCTTATTAAATTGAGATATACAACAGATGATGATAATAAAGATTTTCCATTCAAAAATAAACAGGAAAAGGTGATCTGCATAGTCTCTTTGAAACCAGTTTACCCTTATAATGAAAGCAGCACAGTAACAAAGAAATGAAGGCGGAAAAAAAGTCTGTTTAAGATTCTAGGGCTAGAAAAATCACATTTCTCTATCTTGGAATAAATCTTCCATGCTCATTTTGATTGCTCCATAACTTACATATCTAACTAATAATGAATTTAAGTAAGAATGTTCTTTTAAAGATTTGCAATTGTTTATAGGCATCATTTGCAAAGATTATAATTTAGTGAAAAGAACCTATGGTATTTCACTAAATATTTTTATCCCTCTCTGCCTGACTCAATCATTTCATCTTTGAAAAGCATGGAATTTTAAGAGCTGATTTACACAAGATGGTGAGACAGACACATACTTAGAAAATTCTAGTAGGTACACAGATTAGATATACAAATAATTTATGGATTTCAAACTCATCTCAAAACTCCATTTCTCTATAGAAGTATTGATAACATAAGTAAAAACAATGCAAATAAAACTTTAAAATGCATTTTCTGCTGAAAGTGGATTTGCAAAACAGTATTTTAACCCTTGATGGAGACAAAGATGTGAGGGACATTACAGGTGGACATTTTATTATCATTCATCCATATTTACATATATATATATATATATATATATATATATAGGCATTCATTCCTTTCTGTGTTCCAAATATTACAGGATAAAAAGTTTAAGGTTAAAACTACACAAGCAAGGTCAACATGAACACTGAAAAGTCATGCTGATGATATGTATTCTTGATTTTTTTTTGAATACTTTTTTGATGTGGACCATTTTTTTAAAGTCTTTATTGAATATTTTACAATATTCCTTCTGTTTTATGTTTTGGATTTTTGGCCACTAGGTATGTGAGATCTTAGCTCCCCAAGCAGGAATCAAACTCATACTCTCGGCATTGGAAGGTGAAGTCTTAACCACTGGACTGCCAGGAAAGTCCCTCTTGATAGACTTTACAGAATCTTTTTGGTAAGGACTAAACCAAGTAAGACATGTAAATCACCGACATCTAACAAATATCCTATTATAACAGCTGCTAGAGATATTTTTATGGAGCCACAACAGCGTAGCTGATATCACCTACTCACTAATTCACCATACACAACCATTAAACCTGAAAAACTCTAGGTAAAAATGTTGTTTACAGATCTAAGACAGTAACCAACACATATTTACCGTCCTTGAAAGCAGAGACCATTGGCTAACATTCACCCCAGATGTCTTGTTAAGAGAATTTTTCAAAACTTATGAAGAGGAGAAATAGAGCCCAAGAGAATGACGGTCTCTCTGGATGTTAAAAACAGAGGTTACAATTTAAAATTGCCCAAGTGGCTCCTATTGGGAAAAAAAATCCTTGTTAGGGGAGAGTTGCAAAGAATTTCTAAAATTCTGCTGAAAAGTCCACTTGTTTGACCAGTTCCTACTCAGTGCTTGCATAGGAAGAGACTCCATGGGGATTAAAAGAGAATAATTGCTGGCAAGCTGGAAGGAGGAGCAGAGATTTCAGAAGCTGCTCTGTACTTAGGAGGAGACTAGATGTGATTTAGGCTGGAACACGGAGACCTTGGTGAATATTCATGACCTTCAGCAGAGATATCTGACTGGCCATGCCTACAGCCTAGGAATAAGGACAAAACTGAACAAGAGCTGCCGAACCTCCAGAATAGCAAGTTGATTTCCCAATAATACAAGTTCTTGCCAGAACAAATTTTATTCTTTGTAAGAAGCTAAAATAAGCCAGAACTACTTTTATAATGTATTATAACTAATGTATGATAGGCAGTAAAATATTACTCGACAAGTAAAGAAGTAGAACACAAAGCAGGGAAAAAAAAAAAGTTCAGTCGCTCAGTCATGTCCAACTCTTTGCGACCCCATGCCCTGCAGCACACCAGGCCTCCCTGTCCATCACCAGCTCCCGGAGTCTACCCAAACCCATGTCCATTGAGTCAGTGATGCCATCCAAACATCTCATTCTCTGTCATCCCCTTCTCCTCCTGCCCTCAATCTTTCCCAGCATCAGGGTCTTTTCAAATGAGTCAGCTCTTCGCATCAGGTGGCCAAAGTATTAGAGCTTCAGCTTCATCATCAGTCCTTCCAGTGAATATTCAGGGCTGATATCCTTTAGGATTGACTGCTTTGATCTCCTTGCTGTCCAAGGGACTCTCAAGAGACTAGACTGTAGGTACTATGGCTATAGCTGGGCATAAGAGAAATGAGGGGATTCAGAGCATGGTAGGATCTCAGAAGGCAGGAATGGTTCCTCAGGGAGACAGAATAAAATGATGAGAGAAAGAGGAGGAAAATACTGCAGAGTTCCAAGATGGATAAGAAATATTTTGCGACAAGAGATAACTGATTCTTAGAGTGGCATATCAGTGTGATAAGCTAGAATTTATATAGGTATTGTAAGGAAAGTGTGCACCCAACAAAAAAGTAAGAAAAAAGTACCCAAATTAATCAACAGTTTATTTACAATGTGTAACTCTTGTTGTTCAGTTGCTAAGTTGTATCTGATGCTGTTGTGACCCCCATGGACTTTTAGCCTGCCAAGCTCCTCTGTCCATGGGATTTCCCAGGCAAGAATGGGTTGCCATTTCCTTCCCCAGGGCATGGATCTTCCTGAACCAGGGACTGAACCCACATTTCCTGCATTGGATGCAGATTCTTTACCACTGACTCACCAGGGAATCTCTATGTGTAACATTAGCAACATTCATTTCTAGGCTTCAGGTTTACCTTGATTTATACTCAGCAGTCAGAGAGAATAAACTGTGAACATGGCACATTAATGTTTATATAACACATAAAAAACAAAAGCATTAATTTTTTTTAATTAAACAAAAAATGGGAAGATATATAAAAAGATATGTTAAAGTCTATGGTATTTTCCAAGTAGCACTAGTGGTGAAGAATCCACCTGCCAATGCAGGAGAGTAAGAGATACAGGCTCCATCCCTGGGTCAGGAAGATCCCCTAGAGGCGGCAATGGTAACCCACTGCAGTATTCTTGCCTGGAGAGTTCCATGGACAGAGGGGTCTGGCAGGCTACAGTCCATAGCGTCGCAACATTTCTGCTTAAATCTAAATTATTGTCATAACAGGAATTACTTGTTTTACTTTATCACTCTATTCACTTAATAACAATGTCACATTTTGGAAAAAATATAATAATTGCAAACACTATCATCTCATAAAATAAGAATATAACTTCTAGCTGGAAAATACAACATTCACTTTTTTTATTGGTTAAAGCTATACTATAAACTAGAAACTGGTCATAAAGTAGCCAGGTTTCTTAAATTACTGGAAGGGAAAATATCAAAATGTAAACAAGAGTTATTCTTGGATGACAGATTTATGGCTATTTTTATTTCATCTTTATATTTTGCATTATTTTCAAAATTTTCAGAATAAACACATTTTATTCTAGTAAGAAAAGAAAGCTTTGTAAAACTTACTTTCAAGACTATTTAAATTCAAGGAACTAAATTTGATTTGTTATATAAAACTGATAATTCATAATATTGTATACATTTTTAGAGAACATTTACCCCCACCAAAATACTCAAAATCTGTACAAAGAAAACATTTTTGTTTGAATATTGCAATTTTCAATAAAAGATCACCAAAAGAATCATAGCAATAATTTACAAAGTTTAGCTTTCTGCTGATTTAGAGGTTAAGAAAGATATAATGGAAGTCAAGCTAAAAGTAACAACAGAAAAATATGTACTTAATTTTATTCAGCAGGTTAGCAATTTCTCATTGACATCTTGAAAGAGTCTCTTACAGCTGGATTTTTTTAAATATCAGGAAAAATATCAAATAAAATATCAACATAAAATTGCTATTTTAAATTTTTTATATCCTCAAACTGAATTATTTAGCATTAGAATTCACCATGGGTTTTAACTAGAAATTTGTCATATTTAACTATTTCCTTATCACTTTGTACCTTCAGGATTAGGATAAAATATGTTATTTTAAAAACAGTTTTATTTTATATTGAAGTATAATTGATTTACAATCCATAATATATATATATTTTTAAAACCTTATACAACTTAATAGAAAAGAAAACAAACAACTCAGTTAAAAAATGGATACAGGCTCCAAACAGACATTTCTCTGAAGAAATAAACTGTGTTTAGATGAAAGATTCATGAAAGTTCTGATTACTTTTATCTTTTAAAAATATAATTCTCAATTTACTCTAGAGTGTCTTTTGAGAAATTTGTATGCAGGTCAGGAAGCAACAGTTAGAACTGGACATGGAACAACAGACTGGTTCCAAATAGGAAAAGGAGTACGTCAAGGCTGTATATTGTCATCCTGCTTATTTAACTTATATGCAGAGTACATCATGAGAAATGCCGGGCTGGAAGAAGCACAAGCTGGAATCAAGACTGCTGGGAGAAATATCAATAACCTCAGATACGCAGGTGACACCACTCTTATGGCAGAAAGGGAAGAGGAACTAAAAAGCCTCTTGATGAAGGTGAAAGAGGAGAGTGAAAAGTTGGCTTAAAACTCAACATTCAGAAAATGAAGATCATGGCATCTGGTCCTATCACTTCATGAGATGGGGAAACAGTGGAAACAGTGTCAGACTTTATTTTTCTGGGCTCCAAAATCACTGCAGATGGTGACTGCAGCCATGAAATTAAAAGACGCTTACTCCTTGGAAGAAAAGTTATGACCAACCTAGATAGCATATGGAAAAGCAGAGATATTACTTTGCCAACAAAGGTCCGTCCAGTCAAGGCTATGGTTTTTCCAGTGGTCATGTATGGATGTGAGAGTTGGACTGTGAAAAAAACTGAGCACCAAAGAATTGATGCTTTTGAACTGTGGTGTTGGAGAAGACTCTGGAGAATCCCTTGGACTGCAAGAAGATCCAACCAGTGCATTCTGAAGATCAGCCCTGGGATTTCTTTGGAAGGAATGAGGCTAAAGCTGAAACTCCAGTACTTTAGCCACCTCATGCAAAGAGTTGACTCATTGGAAAAGACTCTGATGCTGGGAGGGATTGGGGGCAGGAGGAGAAGGGGATGACAGAGGATGAGATGGCTGGATGGCATCACTGACTCGATGGACATGAGTGTGAGTGAGCTCCGGGAGTTGGTGATGGACAGGGAGGCCTGGCGTGCTGCGATTCATAGGGTCACAAAGAGTCCAACACGACTGAGCCACTGGACTGAACTGAACTGAACTGAATTAAGTCTTATCAGTACAACCCTGTACTTGGAGGGTTTTTTTGTACTTACTGTATCTTTTTTTTTCTCTTTTTGGTTGATGGATAGGTTTCCTTCCCGTGATTATATCTCTTATTTTCAGTAGTGTAAAAACTTTTTCAATGCAAAAATTCTCATGGGGCTCTTTTTTTGGTTGCAACTCAGAGTTTTATTTGGTAAACAAAGGATAGTACACCCCCCAGGCATGAGAGCAGGCCAACCCTGAAGAAGAGGCCTATATCTTCTGCCCACTTTTTAATTACAGTTTTATATTGATTTCTATGAACTGTTTACATATTTTAGATATTAATCCCTTATTGGTTATGCTATTTGCATATATTTTCTCCCATTTAGTAGGTTGTCTTTTTGTTTTGTCAAAAGGTTTCCTTAATCTGCAAAATCTTTTAGGTTAAATTAGGCCCCATTTGTTTTTGTTTTTTTTAATTTTTTAAAATTAATTTATTTATTTTAATTGGAGTCTAATTACTTTACAATATTGTAGTGGTTTCTGCCATACATTGACAAGAATCATCCATGGGTGTACATGTGTCCCCCATCCTGAACCCCCTCCCACCTCCCTCGCCATCCCATCCCTCAGGGTTGTCCCAGTGCACGAGCTTTGAGTGCCCTGTTTCATGCACTGAACTCGGACTGGGGATCTATTTCACATATGGTAATATACATGTTTCAATGCTATTCTCTCAAAACATCCCACCCTCACCTTCTCCTACAGAGTCCAAAAGCATGTTGTTTATATCTGTGTCTCTTTTGCTGTCTTGCATATACGGTCATCGTTACCATCTTTCTAAATTCCATATATATGTGTTAATATACTGTTTTGGTGTTTTTCTTTCTGACTTACTTCACCATGTATAATAGGCCCCAGTTTCATCCACCTCATTAGAACTGATTCAAATGCATTCTTTTTAATAGCTGAGTAATATTCCATTGTGTAAATGTACCACATCTTTCTTATCCATTCGTCTGCCGATGGACGTCTAGGTTGCTTCCACGTGCTAGTTATTGTAAACAGTGCTGCAATGAACATTGGGGTACATGTGTCTCTCATGCGACTTTGAAGCCTTTGGCAAGGTCTTTGAAAATCAAGAGGAAGAGGATTTCTTTATTGCCACAGAAGACTGGGGATGAAGGGGGTACCTCATCATTCACAGCAGCTTTTCTTTTCCCCTGCTCCAAGACCTGGGTTCTATCTCTGGGTTGTGAAGATCCCCTCGAGGAGGGCATGGCAACCCATTCCAGAATTCTTGCCTGGAGAATCTCATGGACAGAGGAGCCTGGTGGGCTACAGTCCATAGGGTCGCAAAGAGTCAGACATGACTGAGTGACTAAGCACAGCACAGTATCACCATCCCCTTCACAATTTAGATAGGCATAGTCTGCCACTCCAGAAGCAAGTGATGAAGAAGTAACACATTGCAAGTGTACAAGTGGTCGATTTTCTGTAATGCCATATCCTCTGTAATGCTATATCCTTACTGATCAACTATCTCTTTCAGTTTTCTCAAAGGACAATTTTCGGCAAAACTATACCCAGTGTGAAAAGTGAAAGTGTCAGTGGCTCAGTCATGTCTGACTCTTTGCAACCCCAGGACTATAGCCTACCAGTCTCCTCTGTCTGGAATTCTCCAGGCAAGAATACTGGAGTGGGTAGTCATTCTCTTCTCCAGAGGATCTTCCCGACCCAGAGATCGAACCCAGGTCTCCTGCATTGCAGGCAGATTCTTTATTATTTGAGACAATAGGGAAGCCATACCCAGCGTGGCTAAACTTAAAGTACTTTTTTAAAAGGCATATTTCTAAATATTAAACCCTATTACGCTATCACACAATCAGTACTTGAATAAAGAGATATAAACAAATTTATGGTATGCTGTTAGAATCAAATTTATAGTACTTTTGTAGGATATTGTCTCAAAGAATGGCAGGAAAAGCTATGACATCACTGTTCTCCAAATCTTTATAGACAAATTAAAAGAAATCTTTTAGATATTTTCATCTTCCATGAATATCATTCCTAAAGAACACAATGTACCTTGTTAAAAGAAAATTTATAATTTAAAAATATATATATAAATATAGGCTTTAAATTTCTCAAGATATTATCCTTAAGGAAGGGTAAACATTACATTTTCTCAGCAAATTTCATACCAAAAGCCTAATTCAATTTCCATGAATGACAAAACTGTCCTGAAATTCAAGTGGCTTATATTTTGATATTAATATCTTTCTGCCATCCACCCTTGTTTTGGTGAACTCATGTAAAAATTATCTAAATGCTTCAAAATTTCAAGCATTCTAAACAAATAAACTCTGTATATATGTCTGCATATGTATCCATCCATACCACACAAAATACACAAAAATCAAAACTGTATACTTTAGAAATACTTAAATTTGTGTCACATGTATAAGATAATTAAAATCATATCCCAATAATCAGAGGCTAAATTTCCTTTCTGCATACAATTTGCTGATATGGAAGAAAAAAAATCTAATGGTAACACACTGTCCCCTAGTGGAAATGAAAATAAATGCCTGGTGTTGTAAATCTCCCAAACTGCAGGAAAAAAAAGCAGTCATTAACTAAGAGACTGAGAAAAACAAAACAGTTCTCTTCAAATGAAAAGAATTTGCCTCTTGCTCGTCTGAGTGAAACACATGTCTCCTGAAAAATACCAGTGAAAACGTACTTGAGTTCACTTATGAACACGGTCACCCCATAGCGCTTCTCATCTCCTTTACTCTTCAGGCCTGGCACAAGGCCTTGCACAAGTGAAGGTGCTCAGTGAGTATTTGTGAAATTGGATAATTAAGAAAAAAGAGAGAGCTGGTTAAGAATATCCTATGGGGGCAGCAGTGTTACTCTGCTGAATGAGAACAGAGAATAAAGATTAATACAGACCCAGTATTAATACAGTATGCAGAGCTCAGAGCCAGAACACAGTGGGGTAAAACACGGACAGCCAAAAGCACCAGACGTCTGGCTTGAGGAACAAGCAGCTCATTATTATGTCAATTAATTCTAGATCTGGGATTTGTCACACTGTCATACTGTACTTTGTTACAACATCATTCACAATATCAATTCCCCAACCTAATAAAGTTGAAAAAGCTGTCTCATACACAATGTCTCTTTTAATCAGCAAAAATGTTTTGATCGCGTACAACTCACGCAACAGTTACCACGTCCTGCTAGTTTTGTGTTGTGACATCCCTCGCCAGCTGTACTCCAACCACTCTAAGTCTAGTCTTTATCATTCTGTAACTAGATCCCGCTACAGTATCCTAGCTGGCTACTTCTTTCTGCTCTTGGCTACTGCACTAACCTTACTAGAACAATCATTTTCATGGTATTACTTTCAGCACAAACTTCACCTTAGAATTCAAGATTATTCCCAATCAATCCTCCTGAACATACTTTCCCTCCTTTACTATATAGAATCGGCTTCTGTGGCCATACTGATATAATCATTATTTTCTCCAGTAAAATTGTATCCCAATAATTGTCTTTCTAATTCACATGAATTTTCTAAGACCTGGCTGCGATGACTTCCTCTTATGAAGTCATCTATTTTATTGCACATCAGTAATTTACATGATAACAGTTTGCCTCACAATCTCTTACAAATATTTTGTCAAGTTTGTGTATGTATAAGATCCCATTTTCTTAACTAAACTGTAGAAAGTAAAAGGCAACTCTCCCAAATTAAATTTTAAAATCAAAGTACTATGCCTACAGTAGGTACTCAGGAAACGAACTAGATGAATTTGCTAATTAATTCTATAAAGATCTGGCTTTATATAAAACTGTTAAGATATATTTGAAGCATCAAAATTTTTAGATAAAGATACATCATTATAGAAATAACCTCCTGAAAATAAAAATAAGAAAAAAAACCTTGTATCTATACTTGAAAACTGGAAAGATGTCAAAAGCAAGAAATTTACACTACATGATTTCTCTCCTATGAAAAAAAAAAAGCCTGGTCTCAGAGATAAGTGTAAGGGACATTAATAAATTTACACTAATATACCCAAGTCAGGAGGATAAAACAGACAATTATGTAGGTATTCTCTTCCTTGAGGTGGTTGCATAAGCAAAAAATCTGTAGACTAGGTGTTGGTAAGCAATGGGTACTATTTCTGCAGTGGGTACTATTTCCACAATGGGTGAGAAATGATAGGATGGACAAAAAGATTATTCATAAGGCTATCTTGCTGAATGGATGGCTCAGGTGTTAGTAGAAAAATATACTGATAATTTCTCTTAGAACATAAAGCCTGGGTAAAATTTTTCCATAAACTTTAGATTCAAAATTTTAACTACAAACTTAAATAACTAAAATAGCCCAATTCAAACACAACTTCTTGATAGGAACATGTGAGTGGGCAGAGAGAATTATTGTTAAAATAGTTCTGAGCAGTTAAAAAAGAAAAAAAATGTCTAGTTCATGACCATTAGATTTCAATATTGGTTTAATGTGTGAGTAGTTAGTATCCAAAATTTTACTTGTAAAGTTCCACAGAAAAGTATTTACCTTTGTATTAAAAACTGTATATTCTCATAAGAATGAAACTCCTTTCAATGACTGTATTTCAAGAAGTTCCCTGATATTAACATATAAGGTATACATTAAGATATGAATGGATAGATGTTTTTTTCACTAAACAGAATATGTAGTTGGGCAAGTTAGACAAACGCATAAACACATATATGCACTCAAAATAGTAAGCTATGAAGAAAACAACAGACCAGTTTAGTTTCAAAATGAATCCAGCATTAGGATTTCCAAGCACAAAGTATTTTAAAACTATGTAAAAAAAAAAAAAATTCCTAATTAACAAAAACTGTTCTAACCTGATCAGAATGGTGCCAACTTGTATCAGCATTGACTAGCAGAAAACTAACCTGACAAAGCTCTCTCCTACAATGAAGAGCAGAGTTCTTTTGCATGGAGAACAACACACGGTAGAATATTATCCATAGAGCTTCTTCTCAATAAGAAGGTAGACAAAAATCAGCAGATATGTGAAACGATTTCTAGATGGAAAGAACTTTTTGAAATCATTAGAATTAACCACCTTTCTCTGAAATGATGCAGCAAAGTGAAAACAACAAGATTCAAGAAGATGCTTCAAACACAGAGGTAAGAACAAAGCAGGAATAATTTTGTGTCACTCCAGATTTCATACAGATATTAAATAAATGTATTTGAATTAAATATCTTATTTGAAGTGGCATACAATCTTTTCTTAGCTAATTTAACTTAGCTAAATGGAATACAGATTTGAAGATCTATAGAGCTCAGAAGAATAAAAGAGTAAAAATAATGAGAAGAGAATCAAGATACCAATTAAAGAACTAAATTACATATATTACTAGGCATCCTGGCTAACTGTAAGAACCCAAAAGGAGACACTGTGGGATATGCAGGGCTCTGAAAGCATACCTAACAATTGCGTTTTTTGTTTTTTTTTTGTTTTTTAAAAAGAGTATTTTAAAACTTATCTTACACGATCATGAAATAAATGAGTAAAAAATAAAAATGAGACTCCTTTCAGTGACTGTAATTCAAGGAGCTCCCTGAGATTAGCTGTAAGTTATATATTAAGATATGAATAGATAGATGCTTTTTCCACTAAATGAATATGTAGTTCAGCAAGCTAAACAAACAAACAGGTATATGCACTCAAAATAATAAGTTATGAAGAAAACAACAGATCAGTTTAGTTTCAAAATGAATCCAGCATTAGAATTTCCAAGCACAAAATATTTTAAAACTATTTAAAAAAATTCAAAATAAACAAGTATGGAATCACAAAAATAAGTAAAGGCCCTCAAAGAAGAGCAGGCTTGAAAAATAAATAGAATTTACAAATAAAAATGTTACAATTTAAACAAAATGTCTCAAAAGATGGGTCAAACATATTAGACTCACCTGAAAAGAGAATTACTGAAACTGAAGACAGCATTGAAGAAATTAATCAAAATTCCTATCAGAACATATAAAGAGAAGTTAAGAGATTTGGCAGACATGATAGCAATGTTTAATACATAATCAGAAAGTGAGGAGCGAGACAATGGGGATAAATAATAAATAAGTTATTGCTAAAAAATTGTGCAGAATTTATAGAATATAGGCATTCATTCATAAAGGAAACCTACTGAATTTCAAAGTGGGTAAAAAGGAAATTCAACAAGTAGACAAATTTCAGGGAAACCATGGAACACTAAACATAAAGACATGATCCTAAAGCAGCTAGAGAGAACAACCAACACAGGACTAACAGTTACGTTACATGGAAAACAGCTTTTCTCACAGCAATAACAGTGGCAAAAACATGACATATTTGCAAACTGCTAAGAATAAAAATAAAAAAGTCACCAAAAAACAAAACTTCCTTCCAAAAATACCTATCAACCTAGAATACTTATACATAATACCCCACGAACAGTATTTATTAAATGAAAACAGAAGATGGACTCCCTCAGATAAACATAAAATTTTATTCCTAAAAATACTCTGGCACTAAAGGCTGTACCTTAAGTAGGAAAAAAAATAATTTCAGAAAGAAAATCTAATAGGTTAGAAGGTATGGAAAACAAAGAAGTAGTTCTAAAATAAGTCTGTAAATCTAAAAGAAGAAGTGTCTCAGGGAAAAAATGTAACATTTAAATGTGGAAAGTATTTAAAAGAACAAAATACAAGCGCTGAGCAAAAACACCAGCACAGGGACTTGCCTGGTAGTCCAGCGGCTAAAGACTCCACACTCTGAATGCAGGGCCTGGGTTCAGAACCGTGATCAGGGAACTAGATCCCACATGCCGCAACTAAGACCCAGAGACGCCAAATCAATTTTTAAAAAAGAACCCTAGCATAAAAGGTGGAAGGCAAGTGATTAAACAAAATGTTCTGAGATCCATGAAAGTTTTGGCAGATTAAAATATTAAGATTTTCACATAAATAAGGAAAATAAAATTTCAAAAAATCTAAGAAATAGTCCATGAACAATAGAACAAGAAACTTAAATTAGTAGAGGGGAAATGGGATAAAAGATTTCTAGGGGTTTTCAGGGATCTAAAGCCAATGGTGACTGTCAATATTTTCTCCAAAAACAATAATTAACAATGAAACGATTAAAACACAAACACACAACACTTTCAGTGTTGAAGGGAAAGAATTTCCAAACTTCAAAATAACTGGAAGTTAAGAGATAAAAACAGAAAACCACCGAATTTCAGTGAATAATTTCTCATGTGCCTCTGCCCTGTCTCAAGCCTTCATGGCAGTTAATGGCAGTCTGACAAAAACTTGAAGGAAGTGGAAAGCTACTATGAACATCTAAAACCATCAACAGAGAGAATAAGCCTACTTTAAGTGTAAAAACAATTTTTTTAAGTATGTAAAAATAGTAAAAAAAAAAAAAAAAGTAAAAAATAGAAAAAAGTGCATGCATAAAAACAGCATGACCATGAGAACTGACTTTATGCTTGAATGGAAGTGACAGTCCTCTCCTGGAAGAGAAAAATACAAAAAGGAAAAGAGAAGTAATCTAAAGTAGTTGAGAGGTAAAGGGGAAAATTTAGGATACTTAAATAACAGAAGATTCCCCCACCATTAAATAAGAAAAATTAACTAAAGAATCTGCATTTTGCTACATTGACAGGGAAGGCAGCAGTAAGTCAGATTATCTTTAAACTAGCCAAATTCACAACAAAGAAACAAGAGTGAACTTAATACTTCCACACAGAGTTATTACACGAAAGAAGGAAATTAAGATTCAGCCACCTAAATTAATGAACCACCCTATATGCCGAAAAACAGAAAAAGAAATGAGGCAAAAGACTGTAAGGTAACACTCCGAACTGCATAGAAATTTTTCTTGGTATTAACCAGGATGAATGTAGGGGTAATTCAGAATGAATTATTAATAACATCAAATGAAGTAAAATATTTTATAAATAAATAATAAAACTGAAGAGGATGAAAATGAAAATAACCAACCTAATTATCTTTGGAGAACACTATTTTCATTCTACATTTTAAGACAAAGAACTACATACAGCTATTGTACTCTAATTAGTAAATTTGTTTTACCAGAGATACGTGCTAGCAATTCTGAAATCACACTTATATGTTTCCAAGAATGAACAAAGTAGTAAATATACTGCTGATAATAAAAGCTAGATTCCTCACCCTTGAAGAAAAGGGTAACATATAAGGAAAGGGAGAGGCTAGAAAGATCCCATGCTATTGGACTGGAAACAGATGTCAGTGTGAACTCATGGTTTAGTGTAGATAAAGTATACATTACATACAAACATATGTATATAAATATAGAAATAAGTGTATAAAAATACATACACTTCCTAGCAATGCCTACTCAAAGGGTTTACAAATAACAATGCTCCAGGAGCAATGAGCACCCTAAGTGCCCAGATCTTGGTTTCTAAATACTATTACCTAATAAAAGAAATTTGCTTTTCTTTAAGAAATTGTTGATTCCAAGGCTGGGAGAGGAAACAAGAAAATCTTAAAATATCTTTTGGTTCTAAAGAGTAAGGGATGCTCAAAATCTGATGAGGACAGTAAGTAACATGAAAGTCCTCTTAATGACCAAATTTGGCACAAATAAAGCAACAAAATAATAAAGTTATTCAGCAAAATTCATAAAATAAAGCTAATACTCATGAACTGACAGACAGGGAGAGAGAGATGAAAGAAGAGAGGAAGATAGAAACTCTTCCTTATTGTAAACTTTTAATTATTAAACTTGGAAAGAATGATGGAAATAAAATAACCACATTTTGACAAGTATCACCATATAATTGTTTCTAGCAAGAATCAGGAGAAGGCAATGGCACCCCACTCCAGTACTCTTGCCTGGAAAATCCCATGGATGGAGGAGCCTGGTAGGCTGCAGTCCATGGGGTCGCTAGGAGTCGGACACGACTGCTAGACTTCACTTTCACTTTTCCCTTTCATGCATTGGAGAAGGAAATGGCAACCCACTCCAGTGTTCTTGCCTGGAGAATCCCAGGGACGGCGGAGCCTGGTGGGCTGCCGTCTATGGTGTCGCACAGAGTCGGACACGACTGAATCGACTTAGCAGCAGCAGCAGCAGCAGCAGCAGCAGCAGCAGCAGCAGTATGAGACAGGATACTACCTTACAAAACCACCAGGGGAAAAGGGTAAAGAAAACATAACACATCCTATGGGGTAAATTCCATTAACTAGAAACTTAAAACCAAGAGAGCCTGAGTAACTTTTCCAAAGTCACACAGACAATAACTAAAAAATACAGACTTAAAATCAGGATTAGAATGTATTAGAGTCCAAGCATGTAACAGCATCAGGGATAATCTTATCCAAGAAAACAAGCTTCTAAATGACCGAAGTTTTGACCCATTAATTTTTATGCTCAGTTTAATATCAAATTAAAAAGATAATCCCTTTTGAAATTTTTATATGACTCAGCAACAATAAGCTGGCTGTGTGGTCTAACACACAGCATGGTACGTATGCTCTGCCCCTCAAATAGTAAAAGAGTAAATAAATAAAAAACAACCAAATTAATTTATGTTTTATGATGTGAATATAAACTGATGAGAGAATTAACTCTCTTGGGTCAATAATAATAAAAAGTCTAACTTGAAAACTGGGATACTGATTCCAGAATTGGTAACATTCAGACAAAAGGTAGGTTCAGTGAATACAGATGGAGGTATAAAGGAAGTTCTGTAAAACAGATGTAGGGGACATAACACAAATATTCACTGAGTCAAATGTCACTTTCTCTTATAGTTTATGTTGTCACACATATACACATGGCAAAGGTTAGCAGGAAGCCTTGTCCATTTCAGGAACTGTCATGCCATAAAATGATAAGCCATAGGGAACAACATATACCAGAGTCACGTTGCTAAAGCAAAGGCAAAAATAAAAATTGAAACCAAAACATACATTGATTTGACTGTCATGCTTGGTTGGTTTTGGCATGATCCCTGGCAGGATCTGGTTTTTATTGAGACATGATGAACGTTTGCTTGCTCTGCCGACATGTTTTCAGTGAGGTGTAGAGCATAGGAAAGGCTAGGCAACATTTTAATTATTTCTCCAGCATTATAATAAACTGAAAAAGATCTGGGGAGAACACAAATAAGCAGCGCATTTAAAAATCTCCTGTGGCACCCTGGAAACCTCACAAAGGAAGCACTGACATATTTTCCATTCACCCAGCCTAAGGCATAAATCTCTGGTTTCCTGGATGTACTAATTTCATAAAGAATAATTTAAGTGTTATATAGAACACACACAATCAAAAGGAAAAGAAAATCTACAAAACCTTTCTTCCTTTTAATTGTTTATTCATTCTGATTGGGATTGGAAGACCTTTAAAAGACAAATAAGTGCCTGACAGCTATAAATAATTAAAATACTAGCAGAGAGGAATAATAGTTGCAGGGGAGAAAATGTCTGTCTGGCTTATACACATGTTCAATGAGAAGAGCAACAGACACTGTTGTGTAGTGAACACTAAATCATGAAAGTAAAAATGATCGATAATCATGATAGGAATATATTAAAAGACATTTAAAAGTAAACTCGAGTTCAATGACAGGAAGTTCTTACAAGTCATTAGGTACATCATTCTTATAAGAAATACATCCCTCTCGCAGAATGAAATACTTATTTCTGTGACTTGAAAAATGAAAGGAAAACATGCACTAAAAAATCTAGCCTGCTTAGTTTGTTTTGTTTGGATTCACGCATTTTACTTGGAAATAAGTTCTCATCAATGCAGGCCAAAGACAAAAAAAAATAACAACAGAGAGATAACCTAAGACTGTTGCTTACGACGGCATTCTGGATATTGTACTTCTCAGTTTTACAATAAGTCTTCAAGAAAGGAGAGCTTGGGGAGGTTTTTCTAATTATTAGGGAAGAAGCCTTGTTCATCATGTTCATGATCTTGATATTCAATACTGAGGGGACATCCTGATTTACAATCATTATGTTCATTCTGAGGTAACAATTTCTTGTATATTCATTTATAGCATATTATCTTTTTGCTTTTAACTAGTAATGTGCTGTTTCAGTTCAGCTCAGTTCAGTCACTCAGTTGTATCCGACTCTGCGACCCCATGGACTGAAGCATGCCAGGCTTCCCTGTCCAGCACTAACTCCCGGAGCTCGCTCAAACTCATATCCATTAAGTCGGTGATGTTTAGAAGGGATAAAGTGGATATTTTATGAGAGAAACAAAACAGATTTGTTTAATCAAAGAGTAAAAAGAGTCCCTTGGTTTTGACTAGGTACATTGCAATTTTTGTTTCTCATTTAAAATATTTAATCATTAAAAAAGCTGAAATACAGTTAATGTACAATGTTGTGCTGGTTTCAGGTATACAGCAAAATGATTAAACATATATATGTGTGTATATATATATATATTTTTCAGATTCTTTTCCATTATAGATTACTACAAGATATTAAATATATCTTGCAGTATATTCAATAATATCTTGAATATATCTTCTCTGTCCTGTAAGTAGGTCCTTATTACCATCTATTTTATATATTGTACTATGTGTAGGTCAATCCTTCCCCAATAGTGTAGAGTTTTCAATATCTCATAACATTAGTCTGTTTGTTTATAATAGGTTTATTAATCCAAAAAAAGAGATTTATGGGAAGACTGCATATAGGTTAATGCTATATTTTAATATGCTTGACATTTAAACACTCTAAGAAATGACAGTAAGCTTCTCAGTACAATTCGTCCACCCTTCTAAGCAAAATAATTAATGGCCATTTCCTGCCATTTGCTATGTTGCTAATTCCTAGGGTGTATAAAACATCAACAAACCAAGTTATAGAAGAGGAATATTGACTATAGATGAGCTATATTTGAGTTGATTCAAATTTCAGATAAGTCCGAAGGCAAACTAGTTAGACTCATAAGGAATGACTTGTTTGTAGAGAAATAAGACAGAATCCTCAGTACCTAGGGCTCTGTCCAGAAACATCCACTTTCACACCAACCACAAGAAGCCAAGAATATGTTTTAAAAATAACTGTTTTATAGGTCTTAGCAGAGGACTGCCCGACATGCTAGGCCATAGGTACCACGGGATGATAATGATGAACTCTAAAATATGGATCGTATGCCAAGCTGTATGATGCTTAAGAGACATGGGAAGAAATCCCTATCCATATTCAACTATAAAAATCCATGGGGTGGGAATTTTAAAGGAATACAGAATTTGTGGGCTTTTTTTTTTCTTTTTAACTACGTACAGCTCTCTCCATTTTAGAAAAAAAAAGCTTGACAAATTGAGGGACGAATATGTAAAAGGTTTACTCTGGCACCAAAAATCTGACATTTTTACTAATAAAAACCAAAAAATTGTGAATAAATTTGACTTAAACAAGAAACACTTAAACACTCTTGTTTAACACACTTCAATAAGAAAACTGCTAATCATCTTTTTTTTAAGAGCCACTCAGAAAGCGAATATCTGAAATGGCATTTAAAACACAATCTCATATTTTCATTGTGGAACAGGGAGCTGCTGCTGCTGCTGCTGCTAAGTCGCGCAGTCGTGTCCAACTCTGTGCGACCCCATAGACAGCAGCCCACCAGGCTCCCCCGCCCCTGGGATTCTCCAGGCAAGAACACTGGAGTGGGTTGCCATTTCCTTCTCCAATGCATGAAAGTGAAAAGTGAAAGTGAAGTCGCTCAGTCGTGTCTGACTCTTCAAGACCCCATGGACTATAGCCTACCAGGCCCTTCCATCCATGGGATTTTCCAGGCAAGAGTACTGGAGTGGGTGCCATTGCCTTGGAAGCCACAAAAGAATAGGAGTTCCAGTTTTTGAAACTAAAACATGATCTTTTAAAACTAAATAAACACAGAATAGAGTTTTGTTACTTTAAATATAGTAACTATTAAATTTATTTTTTGCTACTAGTAAGACAGTATCAAGAATAGTCATCACCCTTTACTCTGGGCCATTGATGTTATGTCAATTCATCTGAAAATAGCTGATCTATTTCATGTAACCCAATAGAATAATTCAGAAGCTCATTAAAAATAAACCTAGTGAATCAACAAAAGTGTAATTACCACAAATTTGAAGATAATGTGAGAAAGATAACAGCCAGGGAAGGATGTGATTTCAAGTATAGGATTATGAATAATGAGAATTATCACTGTGGACTCTGAAGACCATCCTCCCCAACCCTACCCCTCAAAATGGAATGTTGTTATAAGTTCTAAGTACATTTTAAATGAAATCGACTGATTATTTTTTAATTGCATGAAGTAACCTGTCTAATGGATGATGACTTAAGAATGTAACAGAAGAACAAAGCTCTATTTAATAAGGATTTTTCATTTTAATAAATCACTGAGAAGTGGGATCAAGCTGGTAACCTGACAGCACATGCCCCCTCATTTTAAATTTCTGCAAAGGTGTCCTGGTAGTGATGGTGGGGTTAAGTGTGCTCTGGCAGTGCACATGTGTACACACAAACACATATAATGGTGATACTGGAAAATAAAGAATGCCATGAAGAGACTAGACATTTTGGAGAATTTCTGAGAAACAGGAAAAGATGGAATTAGACTGGAAACTAAAACCAAAGATCCCAGTACACACAAGGTAGGGCTCTGCAGATGACAATGTGGGATTGATTTCAGCCGAAGATGAATAAATTCCAGGAGCAGAAAAAAGATCTTGGGCCAATCTTTGGGGGTAACTCTTCATTAACTATATTCCAAGGAGTGGACAGGATGGCCTGTCTCCTCAATCCCCATCTACATTAAAGAACTGGCAATAAAGATGGTTATTCACAGCCTAAAGAGATCATGTGGACACTTGATCCAGAGAAATGACCATGCTGTAGTTGGCAAGAAGTTCTAAAAAGAAAGGGAGTCCTCTATAAGGAAAACAAACTATCAGAAGTAAATGACATTTATACAGTAATAGTACGTGGGAACAATACTGTGTTAATTAAAAGTTGTGAAAATATGGATACAATGTTCTCTCATCACAATACACTGGAAAAAAATTCTTTATATTAGGATTTCAAGTTTGCTTTCATCATGTGAGAATCTATTTTGATGTAACATGTTATGAAATTAAATGAAAAACACAATAGGAATTTTTAATTAGATGCCAAAGGCATTTAGTACTATTCAAACATATCCCTGAGTAAGAATACAAAAAGGGGGGAAAAAGTGGGAAGAAGAAACACTGTTTCATCATATTAAGAATTTCTCTTAGAGGAAGCACAGGATAAACTGCATCACTACTAAAATGCATCACTGTATTGGGTTTCTTAATCAATATAACAAAAAAAGAAACATGAAGTAATTAAATGTTAGAAAGTAAGACAATCCATCTTGCCTTTTAAACATAAAAAGTAATCATTTGAAAATATAAAAGAACTGTTAATAGCCTGTAGCAAGTAACCAGGTACAAGATCAATCCATAAAACAATGTGAGTTTTCCTACATAATAGCAGTAACTAGTTAGAAAATTTAATATTTTAAAGTATTCCACTTTATAAAATTTGATAGCTCCCAAAACATTGACAATAATCAATTGTGAATGTAATAAAGGAAATAATCACTAATAGTAAAGATGAAATCCCATGAAATGGTCATAATTTACTCTTGAACACTGCTAGATAAAGCACTGACATTTCCAAATTAAAACAGACTAATCAATGACAAAAATTCAATTGAAACTCAGAATAATTAAATTGACTCTGCATGTGTAGGATGTTCAAAAAGAATAAATAACAAAAATCTACTAAATGTTAAACATTACTCATCCAGTAGTTTTATAGCTAATGTTACTAATTTTCTTAATTTGGATTTATGTTATTGACTGGTAAAAACAATCAAGTGTCAAAAGTTAGTTTAAGATTTCAGTTAAAGGGATAATAAACTTATGCAATATTTGAAGCAATTCTATTCTTCAACTACAACTAAATCCGTTTTGCTATTCTTAGGTGCTTTATGGGAAAATAATAGGCAACTATTCTTTTATGTATGTAAATATTCATCTCAACCTCTCTAAACAATATCAGCGACTAAGGTCATCATTTCCCTTTATTTTCCCAAAGTGAAATGTAGAACTTTAAGAAAGCAAATCCATAGTTGGGGGATCAAAAGTGTGTTTAAATGAAAAGCCTACTAACCTGAGTTAGAGCTAATCTGTGACTTGCACATAGATGGTAATCAGAAAAAAAAAGGTTTTTCAATATAAAGAGAAACCAGAAGACAAATAAAGTCAAAGGAATAACTTGGCAAGAATGCCAGATTTAGGCCAGAACATAAAACATGGGAGTTTTTAGTGACAGAAAGAAAAAAGGAGACAGACACTAACGAAAGGAAGAACTCAGGCCAGATTCCAGCTTGGAAGGGACAAGGGAAAATTAGAAGCAAATAATATACTACCTTAGTAGGATTCTGTAATGGACAGAATTAAGAAAAAGCCAAATTTGTTACATTTTCAACAGAGCATGATAGTCATAGAAAAATTTTTTAAGTTTTTATATAAAATAAGTTAACTGATCAAAATCAACACAATTCATCACTATAAATGCATGAATTTTTAAATTACTTTTAAATAAATTTGAATAATGATCATAAAGTCATGCTCAGCAGCCAATGAATAAAACTTACCTTAGTCCCATCTTTTTAACATCTAAGTATATTAGAATATAAAGTGTGATTTTGACAGGATGGTTAAGGTTTACCCGTTACTCATCTAAGAACTTTTGAGTATCTTCTCAATATAAAAATCATAACATAAAAGCATGTGATGAAACTGTATAAAAATGAATTAATGGTGAATTAATAGACCCCATTCTATTTCTTCTGACTCTATTTTATTTGATTTTACAGAACAATCATGAAAACTTGAGTAAAATTGGTAGCCTAAAGATATTAGACAGCCTTTGTAACAGATGAGGATAACATCTTGTTAAGCAACAATCAAATAAATGAACCCACAGCCTAACAGCTGAAACTCTATGTTATTTGGCTTCTAATGGGATTTACCTTTTATTCTTCATATTGGTCAGCGTAACAGTAAGTTATTATGGTTAGAAATATGATTAGTGAAAGAGAAGAAAGGAGAAAGATATAAGGAGAGGGGTGAGCAATTTAAAAGCATCAGAAAATAATTATTTTTACTTCATGACTAAATGTATAATGTGCAAATTATTCTCAGGCTTACAGTATACTTATAAACAAGAAACATTAGTATATATTGCTGTAATTATGGTAGCTAAACCATAAGAGAGAAAGCATAAAAGGAAAGGATTCAAAGTTTTAGCAATCCATCTAATTTTAGTTAGTACTACCAAACTCATTATTTTTGGGGTAAACGATCAGATCAGACGGTAAAAGATCAGATGGGAATTCCATGGCTTCTCTAGTGGCTCAGATGGTAAAGAATCTGCCTGTATTGTGGGAGACCTGGGTTTGATCCCTGGGTAGGGCAGATCCACTGGAGAAGGAAACGGCAACCCACTCCAGTATTCTTGCTGGGAAAATTCCATGGACAGAGGAGCCTACCAGGCTACAGTCCATGGGATCACGAAGCGCTGGACACAACTGAGCAACTAATACATACAGAGTGTTTCTGTTTGAGCATTTCAGTCATTCTGAATCTCTGATATATCAATATTCCAACTCTCAGGACCCATTCTTTCCAGATTGATGACCTAGTTTCATGTAAGATGTAAGATCTGGGACAAGAATGTGAATGCAGTCAAATAAATATTGAGCTTTTAAAAAGTAAGTATTTACATTCTACCTCAGATCATCTCAGATTCTATCCATAGCAAGCTTATAACACACCTCAGAAAATCAGTTACTCTAATCAAATTCTTGACAGACATTATGTGTGATAAGAATATAACAGTGGAGTTATGATAATGTTAAAATATTAGCTACAATATTTTGGTCATTGGAAATAGATAATCTGTTTTGAAAGGAAAGAATTCATTATTTTTCATTAGTAGTGCATATTGGGATATTTTGCAATCAAGAAAAAACATGAGAGAGAGAGAAGGGGAGAGGGAAAAGGGCTCTTTTAAATAGTTTCCAGAAAATCTTTAGTTATGCCTCAGAGACCATCCCAACCATCTCTGCTGTATGGTTAATTAGGAAATGACGTTATTCAGTTCAGTTCAGTTGCTCAGTCGTGTCCAACTCTTTGTGACCCCATGAATTGCAGCACGCCAGGCCTCCTTATTCATCACCAACTACCAGAGTTCACCCAAACTCATGTCCATCGAGTAGGTGATGCCATCCAGCCATCTCATCCTCTGTAGTCCCCTTCTCCTCCTGCCCCCAATCCCTCCCAGCATCAGGGTCTTTTCCAATGAGTCAACTCTTCACATGAGGTTGCCAAAGTTTCAGCTTTAGCATCAGTCCTTCCAATAAACACCCAGGACTGATCTCCTTTAGGATGGACTGGTTGGATCTCCTTGCAGTCCAAGGGACTCTCAAGAGTCTTCTCCAACACCACAGTTCAAAAGGATCAATTCTTTGGTGCTCATCTTTCTTCAAAATCCAACTCTCACATCCATACATGACACTGGAAAAACCATAGCCTTGACTAGATAGACCTTTGTTGGCAAAGTAATATCTCTGCTTTTTAATATGCTATATAGGTTGGTCATAACTTTCTTACTTAAGATAAAATTGGGTTTCTGAAGGGAGGAGATGGGCACTTAGGAGACTCTGTCTTGCATGTTTTATTTAATCCTCATAAAAAAATTAAACAAGTCAATAAAAAAAATCATAACTGTAAATTCTTCCTTCTGTTCTACACAGCCCATTAGTAAACTGAGGAATGGATTTCCAAAGTGCTAGGGTCAACTTCCTAACAGTGAACCCAGCCCTTACTCTACCAAATTGCAATAACTGGGAAGTTCCCGGGAAACTTTCTTCCTTTTGTATACTGCTGAGGATTAATTTATGGGAACTAAGTAACAAATTCTATATCCTATTTTTTAAAAAATCAGGTCGAAATGGGATAATATCAGGAAGGTATTCCTATGAGTTTGAAGTTTAAAGGTGAGGAGGTTCCCAACTTTCAGAATGGAGTATATTCCCTGTTTTTAGTTCTTTTAGACAAACCTAGACATCGTATTGAAAAGCAAAGACATCACTTTGCTGACAAAGGTCCATACAGCCAAAACTATAGTTTTTCCAGTAGTCATGTATGAATGTGAAGTTGGACCATAAGGAAGGCTAAGTATCGAAGAATTGATGCTTTCAGACTGTGGTCCTGGAGAAGACTTGAGAGTTCCTTGGACTGCAAAATCAAACAAATCAATCCTAAAGGAAATCAACCCTGAATATTCATCAGAAGGACTGATGCTGAAGCTGAAGGTCCAATACTTTGGCCGACTTACTGTAAAAGACCCTGATGTGGGAAAGATTGAAGGCAAAAGGAGAAGAGGGCAGCAGAGGATGAGATGGCTCAATGGCATGGCTGACTCAATGGACCTGAGTTTGAGCAAACTCTGAGAGATAGTGAAGGACGAGGAATGCTGGTGTGCTACAGTTCATGAGGTCACGAAGAGCCGGACATGACTTAGTAATTAAACAACAACATAGTTCATTTTAGTGAATTTTCAGTGAAAAGCCATATATATTTACCTAGGTATTTATTTAGCCCTTATACTCTACAAACCTGCCTAGGTAGGATTCTGTCTTCTGCTTACGTTGTTTCTAGTACTACTTTTTATGACATGGCCATTTACACATTAACTAAATATCTATTGTGTATACACGAAGCGCTACACAGAAAACCAGGAGGTATATAGAAATCTATTAACAGGTAGTTTCTGTTATTAAAAATGTATACTCTCTAAAGATTTTTATGATGAAATATATATATCAAAAATTTAAAGAATAAGACAGAAGTTAACACCTTAATATTCTTAGATACACAGCTCAAAGTTTGCTTGGAAATAAGCAGAAAATCAAGGAAACTGAAGTGTTTCATTCTGATCAAGTAAATGAAACTTTGGTTTCATCTGTTTTATATAAAAGTCCATCCACTCCATATTAAATAATTTTTGTAAAATGGATTTCAGTGATAGAAACAACCTTTTTAAACCAAAGATAATAGTAGATAGGAGGAAATAAATGGTTATAAGTAACATACAGATAATGATGCGTGCTCATTGGACCAACTGTCTCATAAAAGTCAACCAAGCCTTCTAGGACTTGAGCTGGGAGTTTAGAAGTACAGAGAATACAATTCCCCAGAACCAAAGAAAGGAAAATGCTGTGAGGACCCCGAGGGCCTAAAATCCATGCTCTATTCTATGGAAGACACCATCACAACTAACAAAAGCCCTGGGTTGGGATATTATTAGTTGTACAAGTTTGAAACTGAGGTCGAAAATTTAAATCATATACTCAAGACAATACCCATGGACAATGACTCCTCAGGTGATTTATTCAATGAGAGAACTACTTTGAAAAGAACCATCTGGAGCAAGAATGATGGAAAGGGCTTAGAGCAGCATTTCTTAATCTAAGCATTACTGTCACTTTGGACTGATAAACTGTTATGCGGGTGTGATGTCCTGCGCTTTATCTGATGTTCATCATTATCAATGGCCTGTACTTACTACATGCCCATAGGACCACATCCTCAGTTGTAACAACTCCACCTGTCTCCAAATATTGCCAAATGTCCCCTGGGGGCAAAATTCCCTCTGGTTGAATACCACTGGATGAGAGGTAGAGAGAGCAATTATCTTTAGATATAAAGTGAGAGGGACCTTGACTCAAGTGGTGCAGCCAAGACCTATATGGGTCTTACATACATAATGAAGAAAACATATACAGAATTCGCTTATTGATTCAAACTTCTAGTTTCTATAATGGAAAAATAATACTCAAAAATGGAAATTAGAGAATTTATATTTTAATGAGGTGAGTGAAAGAGTGGAAAGAGAGATATTGGGTAGATGATCTCTTCATATGAAACCTAAGTCTACAGAGAATGCTATGCTATGCTAAGTCACTTCAGTCGTGTCCAACTCTGTGCGACCCCATCACCAGGCTCCCCCGGCCCTGGGATTCTCCAGGCAAGAACACTGGAGTGGCTTGCCATACAGAGAATAATTAACTATAAAAACCTTTTCTGAACTGTTGACAGATAAAAATGAAAATAGAAGTAAATGATATAGAAATGATCTGAAAATACAGGCAATCCGGTCATTCCTAAACTTGCTTTAGTAAATTATGACTGAATTTCAGCTAGATCAGATACAAATTTACCTCTTGTCAAAATATCAGAAATGTTCCTAAAATGATGCACAAAATTAAATCTAACCTAAAGCAAAGCTACCATGAGACATTCCATATTTAAGTGAACACTGTATCAAACTTTTCTGAAAAGTAAAGAGGGATTTTGCAGTTCACTTATATACTGTTTTCAAAGTCTGGATTTTTACATTGTATTTCCTCAATACACTATTAAAAAGAGTAAATAAATTCCACAAGGTGTCCTTGGCCTAGATCTCAAAACCACTTTATTTCAATATATCTTCGCAAAGATGAAGAATTTTCTGCCTTTTGATGATCATGATTTTATCGTTATTGTTAGGTGCTTTTGGTAATGCTCACAACGAAACAGAAAAGCTGTATGTTTTCAACAGGCATAATTTCAAATGCACAGCCAGAAGGTTTTAATAAATTAAGACAAGTACAGTGTCCAGCAGAAGGTTAATCTATACCTCTGTGAAGACCCTTGTTGGACAGGTCCTTGAATACTTTGTGGTTAGGTAAGACTATTATATAAACTATATATTGAGCTTCATGCCTTGCAATTACGTTATGTTATTTGTGAAAGCTCTTTCAACTTATTTGGAATTTTGCTTTCTCAACTGGCACCAATTACATATTCAAAGACCACCAGAAATAATTCTTCCATCCCTTTTGGGATCCACAAGCTTGTTATGAACACCTAAGCAACTGTACAGGAACGTTATACTTTGATAATAAACAAGGCCAGGGAGATGATTTCTTCCATTAGAAAAACTCCTGCTCATAAATAATTCAAAAATAAAAAGAGAAATGATAATTCCACCAACATAGGCAACATTATCTGAAATCAGAGCCACCCTGCGCAGGATTTTGAATTTTGAAAGCAACAGCTCACACAAATGACTACTGCTTGCCCTGTCAATACATTCGTCTAACAAAGCCTCCTCCATATGAGCAACCGCAAACATTTATGACTTCAGTTGTTAATCTCCCATGAAAAACTATTTCCATACTATTTTTAACTTGTATATGGAAATGATTATCTGTTTACCTCTGAAGCATGAAAACTCTTACAGCACCCTTTATAATGTATTTATGTACCATTTTCCTTCTCATGTCCTTGTCAGAAGTATTCACATCTTCCTCCCAGAACAAAAGTTGAAAAGCAGGCTGATTTCTTTTTTTTATTTTATTATTAAATTATTTTTTTTTTTTTACTTTACAATATTGTATTTTCAATCGGCTCCTTTTTGTCTTCCAAATTCTCATGCTACTGGACCTACTTCTCAATAGCTTTTCAATTCTACCGTCTTAGACAAAAAATGTAGTTAGTTGTGTGATACTTGGAAGAGTAGATTGTATGGCAAATGAAATTCATAATTCACCTGGACCACATATGTATAAAATTAAGTATTAAATATTTTACTATGTTAGAAATTGATATTTTAAAAATATAAGAAGCCTTTTAAGACAATTATGGACCTGAATGAAGATTTCTTGAATGCCCTTTTACCAAGTGTTTTAAATTAATTGTCACTTAATAACCATATGATATGAATATTATTTTATCTTTACAGATGAGAAAAATTAAGGATCTCATGAAAGTTAACAGAGCAAATAAGTGATGGTCCTGTGTATTAAAACTAGTTCTATCTGAATTTCAAAAATAACATTTTTTCCTATGATTCCAAATTCTTTTCTTTCTGAATTTAAGGACTCAGTGACCAATGAGACTGACTTCAAATAAGTAGAACCTGAAATAGAGTTATAAAAGCAGTTAATGCAAATGATTATGGAGAAACATATGGTATTTATTCTTAAGGAAACTCATAGTTTCACTTTGGAGACACTTTTATTTCTATGGTGTCTTTTAGAGCTGTCTCTATTGCATCAAATACATGGAACAACAGCACTGCACATAGATTTCACAGAAGAAAAGAGCTATCCATTGTTTATTACAATGGAATGAGATAGGATGGTGAATTATATGCATAACCAATAGAATCATATTATTACTGCATATAAAATATAATAGTATAATTGCATTAATATTTTATAGACTATATATTAATTTTAATTATAGTATTAATATATAACATATTATATAAAGATACATATATATACATATATGTGTAAATCTTTATAGATGATAAATCTTCTCATTAACCACACCTCACTCTACCTCCATCTATAATGGATACCTCCTTTCTTCCATGAACTCTTCTCTGTGAAGTGCTGATGTTCCATATATTTGATACACACACATAAATATTACACAAATATGTATATATTATATATGAAGTATCTATACATCATATATACTTTAATATATATGTATGCATATATACTATTTTAAAATCACAATCTGTGAAAGCAATTCTTACTATAAAAGTATTCCCTATGTCTGAGAGCTCTGATCTCTATAATTGGGGCCAAGTTTGAATTCACTAAGAAAACCTGATTAAGACACTACTTTATTTATTTTTTATAGTATATACACTTTTATTTTATTTTTTTTTTACTTTAGAATATTGTATTGGTTTTGCCATACATCAATATGCATCCACCACGGGTGTACACGTGTTCCCCATCCTGAACCCCCACCCACCTCCCTCCCCATACCATCCCTCTGGGTCATCCCAGTGTACCAGCCCCAAGCTTCCTGTATCCTGCATCGAACCTGGACTGGCGATTCATTTCTTATATGATATTATACATGTTTTAATGCCATTCTCCCAAATCATCCCCCCACTCCCTCTCCCACAGAGTCCAAGAGACTGTTCTATACATCAGCGTCTCTTTTGCTGTCTTGCATACAGGGTTGTCATTACCATCTTTCTAATTCCATATATATGCATTAGTATACTGTATTGGTGTTTTTCTTTCTGGCTTACTTCACTCTGTATAATAGGCTCCAGTTTCATCCACCTTATTAGAACTGATTCAAATGTAGTCTTTTTAATGGCTGAGTAATACTCCATTGTGTATATGTACCACAGCTTTCTTATCCATTCATCTGCTGATGGACATCTAGGTTGCTTCCATGTCCTGCCTATTATAAACAGTGCTGCGATGAACACTGGGGTACACGTGTCTCTTTCAATTCTGGTTTCCTCAATGTGTATGCCCAGCAGTGGGATTGCTGGGTCATATGGCAGTTCTATTTCGTTTTTTAAGGTTATCTCCACACTGTTCTCCATAGTGGCTGTACTAGTTTGCATCCCCACCAACAGTGTAAGAGGGTTCCCTTTTCTCCACACCCTCTGCAGCATTTATTGCTTGTAGACTTTTGGATCGCAGCCATTCTGACTGGTGTGAAATGGTACCTCATTGTGGTTTTGATTTGCATTTCTCTGATAATGAGTGATGTTGAGCATCTTTTCATGTGTTTGTTAGCCATCTGTATGTCTTCTTTGGAGAAATGTCTATTTAGTTCTTTGGCCCATTTTTTGATTGGGTCATTTATTTTTCTGGAATTGAGCTGCAGGAGTTGCTCATATATTTTTGAGATTAGTTGTTTGTCAGTTGCTTCATTTGCTATTATTTTCTCCCATTCTGAAGGCTGTCTTTTCACCTTGCTTATAGTTTCTTTTGTTGTGCAGAAGCTTTTAAATAATTAGATCCCATTTGTTTATTTTTGCTTTTATTTCCAATATTCTGGGAGGTGGGTCATAGAGGATCCTGCTGTGATATATATAGAAAACTATAAAACACTGATGAAAGACATCAAAGAGGACACTAATAGATGGAGAAATATACCACGTTCATGGATTGGAAGAATCAATATAGTGAAAATGAGTATACTACACAAAGCAATCTATAGATTCAATGCAATCCCTATCAAGCTACCAACGGTATTCTTCACAGAGCTAGAACAAATAATTTCACAATTTGTATGGAAATACAAAAAACCTCGAAGAGCCAAAGCAATCTTGAGAAAGAAGAATGGAACTGGAGGAATCAACGTGCCTGACTTCAGGCTCTACTACAAAGCCACAGTTATCAAGACAGTATGGTACTGGCATAAAGACAGAAATATAGATCAATGGAACAAAATAGAAAGCCCAGAGATAAACCCACGCACCTATGGACACCTTATCTTTGACGAAGGAGGCAAGAATATACAGTGGAGAAAAGACAATCTCTTTAACAAGTGGTGCTGGGAAAACTGGTCAACCACTTGTAAAAGAATGAAACTAGAACACTTTCTAACACCATACACAAAAATAAACTCAAAATGTATTAAAGATCTAAACATAAGACCAGAAACTATAAAAATCTTAGAGGAGAACATAGGCAAAACACTCTCCAACATACAAGACACTACTTTGGAAAAAAGAGAACTGAAATTCAACTCTAGTGACCTGTACTGAACCTTTTTTATGTGGTTAAGGAGTGGAAAGGGCTTCCCTGATTGCTCAGTGGTAAAGAACCTGTCTCCCAAAGCAGGAGACTTGGGTTCTATATCTGAGTGGGGAAGATCCCCTGGTGAAGGACATGGCAACCGACTCCAGTATTCTTGTGTGGAGAATCCCCATGGATAGAGGAGCCTGGCAGGGTACAGTCCTTGGGGCACAAAAGAGTTGGACACAATTGAGCGCTAAAAGAACAACAAGGAGTGTAATGGATAAATACCAAAGGAGAGTTGAAATTTAGAAACAGCTAAACACAATCTCATGTTATTAGAATATGATTAAAAACACTATATAATATTTAAATTTTCCAACAAGATTTAAATCCAACAAGATTTAAGATTTAAATCTTATTCCAACAAGAGGTTTAACTTTCTAACTTCAACTGACACTATATTTGCGTTTTTCACTAAAATATTTGATTCTATTATTTCCTATAAGCATTTCAGAAAATGCTTGAGAAAACAGAAAAACAATTGGAGAGTAAATCTAATGAATAACGCTAAGCAAAATTTAAAGACAACTATGATCTTTGCTTTTTCATTACCATATTGTATGAAGTATACAAACAACGCATGATGAATTGTAAACTGCACATCTGCAATTATAATCTTGCATAAAAAATGAGCACTGAGTGCTGAATAAACTAGCAATGCTTTATTAAAACTTCAGGAAACTATCCTGTAGGAAACAATGTTTCACAACATAAGCTTTATTTATTTTTGAAGTGGAAAAAAAATATGTAAATTTAAAACAACAGTAAAACCAATATGCTATAAAAATATGCAACGTTAATAGAACATGAGCTGCCAACTGTTCATATATTTCTGACGTATTTCTCTAAATGTACTGCTTATAGCTGAAGATGTTTATGTGAAAACAAGATCACTATTTCTAGAGAATATCTGCAGTTTACCTCCTCTCCCTCACAATAATCTTTCAGGTAAGACAAATCACCTGCAAGCTAAAATACCTAAAATTTCTGAAGAAAAGGATTTGGCTATTCAAGAGCAGAACTGACAAAGGTACTATATTTTGGGGTGAGTGGAAAAAGTTAAAACTATCCTTGAGTATAGCCCAAGAAATATTAAATAATACATTTTCAGTACCTTCAAAAACTATTAACCAAGAATGGTTTAGAATCATTCAAGAGTTTTTAAGCGATCATCAGAAGTTATCCAGATTATACCCCAAGTCCACAGTTACCTGTATTAAACTGTGTTTCATGTTTTATCTTATATCACTGAGGTGTGAAAACTCATTATAACTGCAATCTTACACAAGCTCCAAAACATAAACACAAGGGAAAAAATATAATTTGATGACCTTAATATACTTTTCCCAGGGATTTATACACAGTCCCTGGTGGCTCAGAGGTTAAAGCGTCTGCCTGCAATGCGGGAGACCTGGGTTCGATCTCTGGGTCAGGAAATTCCCCTGGAGAAGGAAATGGCAACCCACTCCAGTATTCTTGCCTGGAGAATCCCATAGACTGAGGAGCCTACAGTCCACGGGGTCGCAAAGAGTTGGACATGACTGAGCGACTTCACTTTCACTTTCAATACACTTTTCTAGTGATAAAAGTGTCTAAATATTGTGAAATCATTTTTAAAAATAGAGGGTCTTCCTTAAAATGATGTTTTATTTGAATGGTATAGAGTAAGAATCATAGTAGTTAAAGAAGCTACTAAAAAATTTAAGGGACCTATTTACTCTCTTTCTGAGCGACTTCCTTCATATGAGAAAGTTGTCAGGTCATTAACTGAGGAAGAGTCAATGTAAAGTATTAGAAAGAATATAAGGAGGAGGAACTGACAATCTAGGTGAAGATCTGGGATGTGAAAACATTGTGACCTTTGGCATCTCATTTAGCTTCTCCAATTCTTATCCTAGAAGAGAGACAACAAATCCTAACTTGTCTACTGCTGAACCTGTCTCATCTACAGCCAGAAGTTTTCTAAAGTGCAAATGAGAGTTCTAAGAAAGCCCTGATCAAATACAACATTTTATGAAGTTAATGCTCATATATGTTTTATCACTGATTCTCTTTATACTACCATGGAAAAAAGTTTAAAAATAAATACTACTTTATATCATGTTTTTTTTCCCTAAGCAACTATTAATACTAAAGTGATTTAAAATACAAAGGTGATACCAAAATCAGATACTTTTTCTTTCTCTTGCACTTAGACTACACTTGTCCTTAGATCCATGGTGCCTGGCATATAGTAGGCACTTAACAAAAACTGATCCATAAAGGAAGGAAGGAATACAAGTTGTTACCTCTTGTATTACCCAGACAGAAACTTGCTATGTGCAATAGTTTAAGAGTTAACATAATTAAATATTCCCAACCTAGATACAGGCATAATTTTCTATTTTGGAATTCTAAGACTAACCATATATAGTTGCTGTGTTTTCCAGAGCAGAAAGTATGCTCCAAAATACAGAGAAGTGCCATGGCTACCAGACTTATATAGTCTGGTCAACTGTACTTCCCCCCAGACATAATTAGCTTAAAGTTTACTACTATTTTGCCATTATTAAAATTCTTTGATTAAAAAAAAAGTCAAGTAGAGTTAATGCTCTTAATAAAGTATACCCAAAGGAACACTACACAGGTTAGAACAAAATAATTAAAATGCATGTACCATATTTATGTCATTCATTAATTTACTATCATATGACTGGTTTTTAAGAAGCATTATCTTATTTCCTTTATTCATATAAATTATTATGCAGAGACATAAAAAATAAACTTTCAACCTAAATCGCCTCAGTTAAGAGCCAGGTTAGGAGGACAGAACTGAAACTTCTCTGGCCCACTTGCTACCCACAAAAGTTCCAGAAGGGACCTGTCAAATTTTTCTGTAGAATGTAAACCACAACCTTATATAAAACTTTTATCTCAATCTTGTAAGAACAGCCTTTTCTAATTCATAGGGAAACATTAATGAGGTTTTATATTTCCCAGCATTTCCTGTATATGTTTCAATAATCACATTATAAATTTTTTATAATAAAATACGCATTTATTATAAACTTCTGCCATTTTTAACAACTAAAATGTCTTCATATTTGGAATGTTAAGCAGTTAATAGTGCCTGAGAACTGTTCATTCATTCATTTTTTTAAACAGCTAGTATTTTAGTACCTAGTATACCTTAGGCACTAAAGACAGGTGTAAAGTATTTCACAAGGAAATGGAACCAAAGCACATTTTGGTTATTAACACCTAAGACTGGTCAACGAATCTTCAATTCCAAACCTTTGCTTAGTTGGTCCTCCTCGCTTGGTCAGTTAGTTCCACCATCTCCTCTTTCCACTTCAGCTGCAATCTTACACTAGGGGTCAGCAGACTACGGCCCTCAGAGCAAATCAAGGCTACCTCTTGTTTTGCAGTTAATATGTCATTGGAACGTGGCCATTTCATTCATTTGTTCTTTGTCTATGGCTATTTTGTGCTACAATGGCAGCATTAAGTACCCATAAAACCCCTATATCATCTTTCATCTTTTATAAGAAAACAATTTATAAAGAATATTTTGACACCTAGGCTTTAATTATACATTTTATTAAATATTTAATCAAGACTTGACATCTGAATTTTATGCAAAATACTAAGAAACAAACTTCTCTATATTTTCTTTTCTAATTTATGTAAATTAGTTAAGAAAATAGACTAAATGAGCCAACAGCTGTATGGAACTTTCGATATAGTAACCTACAAAGACTAACAAATCTAAAATATTAAACACAAGAGATTAAAGTAAGCTATGTAAATATAAATATTAAAATACTTCACTTTAAAGGGCAAAATAAAAAAGCATCATATGTATTCTACCTTTCAGTATAATTCTTATCTTTTCCAGGCTAGTAATTATCACAGTGTTAGGAAGATTATTTATTGCACTGCATCTGAAAATGCCTGATAAGAAAACCCCCAGGGAAGCAACTGTGTAAGTAAAATAGGCAAGCCTGGATCTTCCACTGAGTGCAAAGTATGCATGCACCTATCAACTGGGTTCTACATTAAATACTGGAGACCCTGGTGGCTCAGACAGTAAAGAATCTGCCTCCAAAGCAGGTTCAATCCCTGGGTGTGGAAGATCCCCTGGAGAAGGGAAAGGCAACCCACTCCAGTATTCTTGCCTGGGAAATCTCATGGACAGAGGAGCCTGGCGGATTACACTCCATGGGGTTACAAAGAGTTGGACATGACTGAGCAACCGACACTTTCACTATACTTAAGATGGAAAAGTCTTTAATGTCAAGAATAATGTTCTATATTTTATTAAACACACTGTATAGGAAAAGAAAGACTTTAAACATTGATATGTAAATTTAAATATGAATAATGATAAAACTGTTGATTTAGTCTTAGATAAACCATTCTTACAAAATAATCCCATTTCTTAAAGAAAAGTAAAATCCATGAGAAGAGTTTTCCTAGGTTTGTATTCACACACTGATATTTTAAATTTCTTTGGCTTCCTTCCTAGGCTACTCAAAATGCAACATGTTGGAGAAGACTCTTGAGAGTCCCTTGGACTGCCAGGAGATCCAGCCAGTCCATTCTGAAGGAGATCAGCCCTGGGATTTCTTTGGAGGGAATGATGCTAAAGCTGAAACTCCAGTACTTTGGCCACCTCATGTGAAGAGTTGACTCATTGGAAAAGACTCTGATGCTGGGAGGGATTGGGGGCAGGAGGAGAAGGGGATGACAGAGGATGAGATGGCTGGATGGCATCACTGACTCGATGGACGTGAGTCTGAATGAACTCCGGGAGTTGGTGATGGACAGGGAGGCCTGGCGTGCTGCAATTCATGGGGTCGAAAAGAGTCGGACACGACTGAGTGACCGATCTGATCTAATCTGATGTTATAAATACAAAGGTGTAATAAATCTCCTCTTAAGAATAATGTATAATTCAAAATTCCATTGTGTGTTAAATTCTAATGAGGTTTCAAGCACTTTTAGATTTTAGCATGTTAATGGGTTATAAAATCGCCAAAGAGGAATGAATTTTAACCCTGCCGCCGCTGCTGCTGCTGCTAAGTTGCTTCAGTCATGTCCGACTCTGTGCGACCCCACAGACAGCAGCCCAACAGGCTCCCCCGTCCCTGGGATTCTCCAGGAAAGAACACTGGAGTGGGTTGCCATTTCCTTCTCCAATACATGAAAGTGAAAAGTGAAAGTGAAGTCACTCAGTCGTGTCTGACTCTTAGCGACCCCATGGACCACAGCCCACCAGGCTCCTCTGTCCTTGGGATTTTCCAGGCAAGAGTACTGGAGTGGGGTGCCATTGCCTTCTCCGATTTCAACCCTAGCTCACCTATAATTTGGTTTCTTCATGCTCAAACAATGATTGTAATAAGATTTCACCAAACTGATTTAAAGATGAATAATAAATGCCTGAAATACATCAAGAAAATAATTGTGGTAAATATTTGTAACTGGGTAGGCTTGGCAGTTCTACACTTTAGTTCGATCTCCTATAAAAAATGATGGGAAAAAAACAATGTTGGGAAAATTTTTTAAATAATCGTCATCTTGTAACTGGCTGTGTTAATGTGTACAGAGCACTGAGAATAGTGCATGGCATATGGCAAGCGGTGTACAAAGTCTAAATCATGATCATTACCACCACTATCATCCCATCTTAGAAATAAAACAGCACAAACAAAACAAACTCATCTAGAGACAAATTTCCTCTCCAGGAGTGAAGCACTTGAAAGTAAAAGTGGCTGAAATGTATGCTTCTAGGTATTAAAAACCTGAAAATTGCCACTATTCAGGAAAGCTTTTATGCTAAGACATCCAGAGGATTAAAAACTTCTCTTATTTTGAGACCAAATACTGTAGAAAAATGAGACCAAAAACATGTAGCACAAAAATCTGAGGGTTTTTATGAGATCCATTTAAGGAAGAGGTAAGAAGGATGGTAAGTATTTCTCCGTGAAATAAGGTCTGTGCTGTGCTTAGCCGCTCAGCAGTGTCTGCCTCTTTGTGACCCCAGGGACTGTAGCCCGCCAGGCTCTTCTGTCCAAGGGGATTCTCCAGGCAAGAATGCTGGAGTGGGTTGCCATGTCCTTCTCCAGGGGATCTTTTCAATCCAGGGATTGAACTCAGGTCTCCTGCGTTGTAGGTGGATTCCTTATCATCCGAGCCACCAGGGAAGCCCAGAAACAAGGTCATGGCTACCTAAAGAGACCTACACATAGGTCACTGGATATGTAACATCAAACACTGAACATTTAATTCTAGGTGAAGTATTACAAATAGAGTGTACTTCTCTCTGACAGACGGATGACTACCTATAGTTTCCCTAGTCACATGCAAAGCACTAATGTATCAATCGCTCACTTAATGGTAGCATTGTGCCAATGGTATGAGCAATAGAATCAGATATGGTCAGATATTTTAGCTGTGGTATGCAGACAATTTTTAGAAAAGACATAGTAGGGGAATGACCTAGGAAACTACCCCAGCTCCTGCCTTATAATGATCACAGCAACAGTGAAGAAAGAAAGTGCGAAACACCAGTAGAGTCAGAATTCAGAGCGTTTAGTTACTGGCTCTATCTGGAACATGGAGAATAATTAGAAGTGATGCTTGGATTCAGGTAACTGGAAGAACAGTGGCTCCCCTAAAAAGTAGCAGTGACGGGAGAATACAACAGTTCAGATTCCTTATCTATAACACTGGAAGGAATGCTACATCGTGGAAATATCATAAAGCATGGAGGGGTGGGAGTTGGGAGGGAGGTTCAAGAGGGAAGAGACATATGTATACCTACGACGGATTCATGTTGATGTATCACAGAAACCAATGAAACATTGTAAAGCAATTATCCTCCAATTAAAAATAAATAAACTTTTATTAAAAAAAAAAGAAAGATAAAGCATGAAGACTAAGCAGTGTGGCATACAAAAACAAGGTTTCAACCTGCTGGCCAATACTATCTAAATGGAACTAATGGCCCTTGAGCAAGGTAACTATGGAAAAATTTGCAATCAAGGGCAAGTTGATTCATGTAGCTGATTTACAGTCTCATATAGTATATAAACTTTACATACAATTTGTTCTATAGATAAATGTCACAATATTCAATCATCATCTATTATACATAACTGAGTAAAATGGGCAGAACTTTTGAACCTCATCTAAATGTTCCTATTATAGTATGATTTTGGACACAAACATAGTTCTGTCGAGTCATTAGTATGTGTTCAAAATAAATGAGAGCATGCACAATTTTTACGAGAGCTACCATGAGTACTTTGGAAACAGGCTAGTTAGAATCAAATGGCACATAATAGTAGTAATCATAACAATAATGATAATAATTAAATAAAAAATAAACTTATAAAACTAAAGATGCTGAGAATTCTTCCTAAATCCCTCCAAATATAATAAAAATCTTACCAAACCTCTGTTGTTCTCTACCTGCAAAATGTAAAGAAGAAAATAAAGGGTTTAATTGGAGATTTTATCCTCATAAGGCCTCAGTACATCTGTAAATTTATGTCTGAAGACATTTTTCCAAATAACATTCCATGATGTATATAGTGTATTCTGTGATAAAAGGGAGTCATGGTCAACAAAACATGGGAAATAATGAATTAACCTAACTTTACTGCCTCCCTACCCAGAATCTTTTATAAGCCAATATAAATTGTGAGTCTCCCCAAGTGGAATACAGTACTATCATTGCGCAAATCAATTTGATCATGAAGTAATTCCCTTTTAGGGGAAGTGAGGTGGAGAAAACACTATTGGGAATCAATGCCTTAGGTTATTTCACATGAGTTTCAAGACAGTACTTCATGTGAGCTTCACAACAATCAGAGAAGAAGGCAGAGCAGATAAGGATCCAACTGGTGATAAGAAAATTTAAATTCAAAAACATAATGCAAGAAGCCAATAGTGAGATTGACCGATAGATTTGTTCAGTTTTAATCTAGCAACGTGGTTTTATTAACCAAGACAATTTCTGATCTCAAGGAGAATACCACCCACAAGCTGGAGAAACTAATGTCTATGCCAAATATGGCATACTCTTCTACACTGTAAAACAGTCATGGTACAGCTGACTTACTCTCAAACTTTGTGATATTAAGCTATTTGAAAATATCTTTTGTAAGTTAAGTCTAAATGGGGAAGCAGTCAAAGTTATTAAAGCATGTGCCAAATGAAGTTTTGATATCCCAGGAACTTTCTGTGATATCAAGACTTAAAATTCTCTTGGTAGAGACAAGAAGTTTGTGTGGTAGTTAGCCACACGACAGAGGAAGGCAAAAATAGCATCTTTCAAAGAGAAGTAACATTTCTGAAACGACAATCTACTGCTAGTTCTTCCACGACAACCTTCATGAGAGACCAGTTAAAATGCCTGAGAAATTATTAACTGCACATTTGCTTTAAGAGTCAAAATGCAGTTTGCAAATGTCTCATATTAAATCATAAAATATATATATAGTCATTCATTATCTTATGTAAGAAACCCAGCCCCAACAACAACAAAAAATCTTCCTGGGAACTTCAAACCAGAGAAAATAATCCATATTTTGTTAAAACACATACCCTACATACACAGACAGACACACACAGAAACACAGACTTCATTATGAATTTTAGGAATCTGAAGAATATACAAAGGATATGGAATATCTCTTCACCAAGATCATGATCTATAGAACATGACCCACCAGATTCAAGGTACTTTATTATACTGTTAATATCTAATTAATCTAGGTAGTGGCATATTTATAATCTTGTTACCATATTTAAAAATACATATATCTCCCTTATGGGCCTCCCTCATAGCTCAGTTGGTAAAGAATCCACCTGCAGTGCAGGAGACCCTGGTTCAATTCCTAGGAAGGGAAGATCTGTTGGAGAAGGGATAGACTATCCACTCCAGTATTCTGGCCTGGAGAATTCTATGGACTGTATAGTCCATGGGGTCGCAGAGAGCTCGACACAACTGAGCGACTTTCACTTTCACACTTTTCATATCTCCCTTTTGGGCTTCCCTGGTAGCTCAGATGGTAAAGAATCCACTTGCAGTGCAGAAGACCTGGTTTCAATCCCTGGGTTGGGAAGATCCCCTGGAGGAGGGCATGGCAACCCACTCCAGTATTCTTGTCTGGAGCATCCCCAAGCACAGAGGAGCCTGGCAGACTACAGTCCATGTGGTCACAAAGAGTCGGACATGATAGCAACTAAGCACACAAAGCACATCTCCCTTTTATACTCCTTAAGTTACATGACAAACTTACTTCATTTTTGTTTAACATTGTTACTTAATCTGCAAGAATTTAAAAAATGTTTAGTACACAAAGGTTTTTATTTAATATTATGTACTTGCATCTATTCTAAACAACAAGATCATGATTTAAACTTATGAGGTTAATTCAGTGCTCTGTGGTGATCTAAATGAGAAGGAAATAAAAAAAAAAGAGGAGATATATATGTGTAACTGATTCACTTTGCTGTATAGTAGAAACTAACACAACATTGTAAATCAACTATGTTGTTGTTGATATTTAACTACTAAGTCATGTCTGAGTCTTTGCAACCCCATGGACTATAGCCTGTCAGGTTCCTCTGTCCATGGGATTTTCCAGGCAAAAATACTGGAGTGGGTTGCTATTTCCTTCTCCAGGGGATCTTCCCAACCAAGGGATCAAACCTGAGCCTCCTGCATTGGCAGGAGGATTCTTTACCACTGAGCCACTATACTGCAATCAATACAAATTAATTTTAAAAATAAATAAATTTATGAGATTAAATTTTAACATTTTTCACATCTGTTTGTAACTTCTTATGTCATTAATATATAATACTTTCTTTCAAGCTTCTAACAATAACCTGTAAGTGATCCTTACCACTATTAAGTGCTTACACATTAGTTGCCTATTTGCTGCCATAACAAATTAACACAAATTTAGTGGCTTAAAACAATACAAATTTATCTTAAGAGTTCTGCAGCTGAGAAGAATAACACAGATGTCACTGGGATAATAGCTCTAGCAGAGAACCCATTTCTGTGCTTTTGACAGCTTCAAGAGTTACCCACATTCTTTGGCTTGTGGCCCCTTCCATCTCCAAAGCTAGCAATACCTGGTAAAGTCTTTTTCTCACTTCCTATCATTCTGAAAATTGATTCCCTCTTCCACTTACTGAAACATACACATTACCAAATGTAAAATGAGATAGCCAGTGGAAATTTGCTGTTTGACACAGGGAGCTCAAACCGAGTGCTTTGTAACAACCTAGAGGGATGGATGGAACCAGAGATGGGAGAGAGGTTCAAGAGGGAGAGGACATATGTATATCAATGGCTGATTCATGTTGATGTATGGCAGAAACCAACATAGTATTAGAAAATATTTATCCTCCAATCAAAATAAATTAAAAAAAAAACAACAACACATTGGGCCCACTCAGATCACTTGGCATGACCTCCCTGCTTGAAGGTCAGCTGATTAGCAATCTTGTTTTCATGTGCAACCTTAATTCACCTTTCCCATTTCAAGTATCATATTTACAGGTTGCAGAAGTTAGACCCAGGACACTTGGTGGGGAACCACTATTCTGCTTACTAGAGTCAGCCACAAACTCCTCCTTCGCATGCTGTCAATCAGTATCTGTCTTTAGGTGTTTCTACTTAGGACTTCCCTGGTGGTGTAGCAGTAAAGAATCTGCCTGCTACTGCAGGGAACACTGGTTCCTGCTACTGCAGGTTCAGTCCCTGGTCCAGGAAGATCCCACATGCTGCAGGGCAACCATGCCTCTGCGCCACAGCTGCTAAGCTTGTGTGCCGCAACTACTGAAGGTCACGTGCTTAGAGCCCATGCTCCACAAGAGAAGCCACGCAACGAGAAGCTTGCGCACCGCAACTAGAGAGCAGCCCTCACCTGCCGCAACTAGAGAAAAGCCTGCACAGCAATGAATGCTCAGCACAGCCAGAAATAAGTTAATAAAAAATTGTAAAAGGCATTTCTCTTTAAAGAATGTTTACTAAAGTCTTCAAATAATAGCAAAAGAGTAGATGGTTTGTTTATAGAAAATCAAGGATGAAAGCCTTAAGTGACTCAATTAAGACCTTCAACATAACTTATCATTTCAGAAATGTTAATAGAACACAATGAACAAATTTGAAATCATGAAACTAGTATGATCTAACAGGTGCCATTCCTACCTTCTCTCAAAAAGAAGCAATTCCCTGGCTTCCATAAAAGCATCTGCTTGATGCCTGCCACATGCCTCTCATCTGTCTCCTTTATAAACGCCCAAGGATTCACCTTTTAAATTAAGCCTTCTATCAGTAGCCTGATATAAATACACACGGTTACAACATCCCCACAGTCTTTTGTTCGTGACTCTGCCAAGCATAGTTATTAAGACTGATGTCATTTGTGCAGTAGCTGCTTAATGACCTATATTGAAAAATTAATCAAGTAACAGAACTTTGCTTTTAAGAAAAATAAAACATGAATTTTTCTCACCTAAGTTATACTCTAAGCTCCTTGATGGTCGGAACATGTTTGTCTTAGTGTATATCACAGGTTCCAGCACATAGCACGGATCCAAAAAATAATTGTTCGAAGAATAAATGAAGACGTATTAACATGTACCTTAAGCCTTCTACCATTTTTGTCCTTACTTGCCTAACACAATCTCCTAGAACTCGCATTATATAAATTTTGCTTTAGTTAAAAATCCAACATTCAGTCATAATTTAGAAATATTTACTGAGTGCCAACTATGTGTCAGGCTTGTCAGAGTCCTTATTAATACCGTGGCAGTTTAGTTCCTGCCTTCATGTCTATAATTTGTGGTCTTTCAGAATTTTCCACCTTAGTTGATGTTGATATCTATTTGATGCTGATATCTGTTCCAAGAATTATTTCTCAATCATCTCAAGCAGAAACGACCTGTCTTTTCCAGTCCTCAATATTGCCTATTCAATTCACCATTTACACTGCCTCACACAGAAATTATTTATATGAACATCTCATCTCTCCCAGTGCAATTTCTTATAAAGCCCCTCGTAAGTTATTGTACACACACAATAGTTGGACACATGTTTTTCCCTTAAAAGTATAACCTCTACAAAAACTTAGGAAGGATATTTTCTCATTTTCATTGACATAGTTATTTTATTTTTATTAACAGTGAAATATTTATGAATTTTGGCCAATAGAAAATATTTAGACTGTGTGATTATAAAGAAAAACTACAGTACTGTGGGTGAATGTACAGTCATTACTTATGTGCAGATAGATAATATTTATTTCAATCATCCCTATATACCAAAGAAACTACAATACACAAATTTCTCCTCCAAGGGCCAACCACTGCAATCTGTCTATACTAATTTATGTCTTTGGGCTTCCCTGTGGTAAAGAACCCACCTGCCAAGCTGGATACGCGAGTTCAATCCCTGGGTCAGGAACATCCCCTGGAGAAGGAAATGGCAACCCACTCCAGTATTCTTGCCTGGGAAATCCCATGGACAGAGAAGCCTGGCGGGCTGTAGCCCATAGGGAAGCCCCAGTACTTTGGCCACCTAATGCAGGGAGCCGACTCATTGGAAAAGACCCTAATGTTGGGTAAGATCAAAGACAACAGGAGAAGGGGGAAGCAAAGGATATGATGTTTAGATAGCATCACCAACTCAATGGACAGGAATAACTCTGGAAGGCAGTAAAGGCCAGAGGAAAGTGCTGTGTTGCAGTCCATGGGGTCAAAGAGCGTGACACGACTTAGTGACTGAACAACAACAATGATGTCTTTGCATTGGCTGACATTTGGAGCAATTGTGATATTACCAAGAGATTTATCCTATTATACCTTCCATCACAAGGAAAGTGAGAGAAAGCCAGTGCAAGATATACAATTAAAGATAGAATTCAAAATAAAATTCAAAAACTATATTTTATATGCCAATTTATGTTTTTCTATAAAGTAAATGGAGATTTGTAATATTTTGTGTCATTAATACAACAACAGTACAAAAATTTTGCACATGCATGATAGGAAGGAGTGGCCCTTGGTACAGTATATTTGAGCTTAAAACATTAAGTGACAATAGATGTGTGGGCCAGATTAGGTAGAATGTGCCCAAGAGAATGTGGCCACAGTTGGCAAGTGAACTAAGACTTGATCTGGAAATAATCATCACCTCTCACTCCTAAACCTTTCTAATAAGTAACACCATCTCCTCAAGAAAGGGTACTGATGCAGACCTATGGAGTATGGTCAGTTCTTCAAAAAGTGTCTTGCCAACTAACATTTTTAAAATGCTCCCCAAACCTTCTGAAATAAACAAGCCTGCCAAATACAATAAAAACAAGTTGATATGCTACAGTAAAACAAGTGGATAAGCAATAAAGTACATGAAAAACATTTCACATTATGCATAGGAGAAAACAATTTCAATGGTAAACAAAAATCAAATGCTGTCTCAGTTAAGTTTTCAAAACATCTAATGTACCCTTTAGGCTTGAGGCAATTTGTATCCAGAAAAATGAATACTGTCTGATAAGGATCAGTAAAATCTCAAATTTATTTTTAAAGTTAACTATTTCCAAGTTTGAAAATTCCTTCTATTTTATTTCATTTATACTTAATCCCCTGGAGAATGGCAACCCACTCCAGTATTCTTGCCTGGAGAACTCCATGGACAGAGCAGCCTGGTGGGCTACAGTCCATGGGGTCAGAAAAAGTTGGACACGACTGAGTGGCTAACATATGAAACCTACATAAAGGAAGAAAATGCCTTAACTTTTACACTGCCTCTCGATTCCCTGAGCTGCCTTTTGTAAGAGTCACTGTAATTGTAATATCATTGCTATAAGCAAAGGAAAATCAATAGCAGATTCAAGTCATAATTTCATACATTAACCATGAAACCAGATTTTAGAAAAACAAAGATGGAATTAAAAATAATTAGTTATATATGGATTCCCTGATAGCTCAGATGGTAAAGAATTCTTCTACAGTACAGGAGACCTGGGTTTGATTCCTAGATTGGAAATAACCCCTGGAGGAGGGCATGGCAACCCACTCGAGCATTCTTGCCTGGAGATTATCATAGACAGAGGAGCCTGGTGGGGCTACAGTCCATAGGGTCACAAAGAGTCAGACACTTCTGAACAACTAACACATCAACAAATGGATTATTTTACTAACTCGCCAAGAATCAATCATTGGTGATTTGGAAGGAACTGAGTCAATCCACATTCACCTAGAATTAATCCCAGGAATCACTCTTTTTGAATGCTTTCCAGAGAAGCCCTGAGTAGCCAGGCTGGGCTCTTGCTAGTCGAGATCACATAGAATGTAAAGGGTTTAAATGTTGAAGAAGTGGAAACTTCTCTTTGTATCCTATCCTGCCACAGCACAGAAAGAGAGCCCCGTCTATGATAGTCTTATAGAATGCAGGATCTAGAACAACATTCTGCAAGGAATGTGCAGGAAACATGCACAGCTCCTCTTCATGCTATCACCAGTGAAATGACCACTGACAGAGGAATGGATAAAGAAGTGGTGGTACATACAGATACAACAGAATACTGCTCAGCCATTAAAAAGAATGAAATGATGCAGCAACATGGATGGACACTGAAATTGTCATACTGCGTGATGCAAGTCAGAGAAAGACAAATACATAACATTGCTAATATGTAGAATGTAAAAACTAAAAAAAGACACAAATGAATTCATTCACAAGGACAGAAACAAACCCATATGAACTTATGGTTACTGGGGGGAAGGAGGGATAGTTAGGGAGTTTGGGATTGACATATACACATTACTATATTTAAAATAACTATCCAACAAGGACCTACAGTATTCAAAAATGGAGATGGGATAAGAGAATGATATAGCTGAGATGAGCCTGGCTGTGTGCTGATAATTCTTAAATCTAATTGATAGATTCATGAGGATTTATTACAGTACTCCTTCTAATTTGTGTATGTTTGAAATTTTCCATAATAATAAAGTTTTTAAAAATTGTATTACTACATGTACAGGCATTGTATCAATACTGAGGAAATCAAGGCCCTTATTTTGCATTCTCCATTTTTTCAAAATTTAGCATTCAGATATAACAGTGTTTTTCATTAAAAAGATAATATGTGGTATCCCTATATACTAAAATAATTTCTTAGGTTACCAGAATATTCATCAATTAAAAATTACAATTAAGTTTTAACTATATCTATAAAATCATTTGGCCTCCTAAAGAGAAAAATCAAGTATTACTAGAAGCTTAGTTTATCTTATGTAGAATTATCACTTGATAATTCTACATAAGATAAAACAGGTGCTATTTGATGAAGTATTTTATGCCATAACTATGTAAAATCTTGTATACTTAAATATTTTAATAAAATAAGTAAAACAATTTTTAGTGATTATATATTTATCACAAACCGTATGCTACACAATGTCAATGGGATATTTAGGGGACTAGGATTACTTGATTTTTTCCTCTAAGTTGATGGATACTCAGCAACTTTCTTTTTACTTTAGCACTTCTAAAATTTATTTTAACTAGTCAAACAAAACCTCTCTGTCTTATTAAAGATACTGTTAAGATTAATATAAAGACTTTTCGGTGGAGGATGTTGAAGTGATTCTGATGCCAAATCACCATTTTTAAGGATGCTAAATGCCAGGACTAAACCTGCAGGGATCCCTTGACACATTCTGAAAACACGAACCCTGGCTTTTTAATAACTTTTCATCTCATATTGAAAATCTGGTATAAATAAGGAAGCACATTCTGCCATTTTTAGAATTAAAAAAACACCACAAAAGAAAAAAACTATGAATGAGAGTTAGGACTGTCAGTAAGCAAAATTTCCTGAGTGAGCACCATATGCTATAAAAAAATACTAAGGATCCCATATTCCAATCACTAATAAGAAATAATCAACAAATAGTTGCTTTCTTAAAATTCTGTTAAAGACACAGTTCAAAGAGCGGTACAATAAGATAGTGTAAATGGGATGGGTGTGGTGTCTCAGCACCTACATGAAATTGCCTATTTGTTAATTTGTTGTCCCTTTCAAGAGAACAGTTTCATTCATAACAAATATAAGACAAAATAACTTCAAAAATTTAAAAATCACCATCTGAATCCATCAACTTGCCAAAACCAAACTTGGGAGCACTCAATTTTTGTTTGCTTTGCTTAATAATCTAGATATATTTCTTGTAGATTTTGAAGGAATAGGCAAAAAATTATAAACTGTATGATTTTTACATAATACATATACACACACATAATGCACACTGTAGTGGGTGCACAGGAAAATAACCACTATCCTGACCACCAAGAGCCTGGTTTTGATTTGTACAGCACTAATATTACCAATTCAATAAAAATCTAATTATATATAATGCTTTATTCAAAATATCTGCAGAAATATTGATTGGGTTTACTAATATTTTGTATATTAAATTATTTTTAAATTTCTAATTAATATATGCATCCTAAGAGAAGGCAATGGCACCCTACTCCAGTACTTTTGCCTGGAAAATCCCATGGATGGAGGAGCCTGGTAGGCTGCAGTCCATGGGGTCGCTAAGAGTCGGACACGACTGAGTGACTTCACTTTCACCCTTCACTTTCATGCGTTGGAGAAGGAAATGGCAACCCACTCCAGTGTTCTTGCCTGGAGAATCCCAGGGACGGGGGAGCCTGGTGGGCTGCCGTCTTTGGGGTAGCACAGAGTCAGACACGACTGAAGTGACTTAGCAGCAGCAGCAGCATTTGTATGTTCTTCTGCATAAATTCTACTCTGTATTTTATGGTGTACTTGTTATTGCCTAAATTCTCAAAATAATTGGATTTTACATATTTAGAAATTCAACATTTAGGGCAAAGGAACACTTCCTTAGTAGCCTGTCTTATTTATGTTTAGCTTTAAATAAAACAAACAATATACATTTAGGTTTATACACTAGATCTATTAGCCTACCAGAAAGATTTATTGTCAATTTCTTTTCATAATTTCTTGCATAAACTACCTATAAGGTATTTAAACTATTATAATATGAATGTAAGTCAGTGATCAGCAAACTATTAGTGAGTCAGATCTGGTTTTGTGGCCTATTTTTCTTCAATCTATAAGCAGAGAATTATTTTTATATTTTTAAGGGGTTTTAAAATAATGGAAAAGAACATGAGGCAAAGATTGTATGTGACCCATGAAATCTAAACTGTTTATAGTCTGTTTCTTTATTGAGTACATTTGATGACTACTAGTATAAATAATTTCCTATCATTCTTTAAAATTAAAAACCTTATTTAGTCAACTCTCAGAATTTATTTACTGTATAAAGCAAGGCAATCCCCTAGAGAAGGGAATAGCTACCCACTCCAGTACTCTTGCCTGGAGAATCCCATGGACAGAGGAGCCTGGTGGGCTACGGTCCATGGGGCCACATAGAACTGGACGCGACTGAGCACGCGCACACACACAAAGCAACGCAAACTGCAGGCAAACGGCAGGCACAGATGCATCTACCAAGTCATATTTCTTACCCTCACCACACACAAAGGACCCTAACTTGACCCATGCATCACAGATACCCAGCAGGTGCTACACAAGAGGTCTCACACTGACTTAGTTGTCTTTAAAATGGCCTCCTCCTCCTCCTTGCTTCTCCTGCTCAGAGTTCCTGCCTCCAGCTGCCAGGGGGGACAGCCAGCCAGCAGCAGGAGGGGAGCAAGAGAACTGAAGGAGAGCCAGTTTCCCCAAAATTGGACTTCTCAGAACCTTTAATATGCTAATGTGCATTGTGAATCTCCAAGAGGGGGATATGATATGCAGCATTCTTGAATACTTCTATTGACAGGGAGCCCACTACCTCATAAGCTGCAGTGAGAAGAGGAGTTTGTTATTTTAAACAAAGGCTGAAGAAACTGTAGAATTAGCAGACATAGAAAAAGTGGAGAAGGTAGAGGATGGAGTTGCAGACTCTACAGGAGGCTCTTAAAGTGGAAATTCAGGTTCACCAGAAACTGGTTGCTCAAATGAAGCAGGATCCGCAGAATGCTGATTTAAAGAAAAAGCTTCATGAACTCCAAGCCAAAATCACAGCTTTGAGTGAGAAACAGTGATCATGTATGGATGTGAGAGATGGACTACAAAGAAAGCTGAGTGCCGAAGAATTGATGCTTTTGAACTGTGGTGTTGGAGAAGACTCTTGAGAGTCCCTTGGACTGCAAGGAGATCCAACCAGTCCATTCTAAAGGAAATCAGTCCTGAATATTCATTGGAAGGACTGATGTTGAAGCTGAAACTCCAATACTTTGGCCACCTGATGTGAAGAACTGACTCATTCAAAAAGACCCTGATGCTGGGAAAGATCGAAGGCGGGAGGTGAAGGGGACGACAGAGGATGAGATGGTTGGGTGGCATCACCAACTCAATGGACATGAGTTCGAGTGAGCTCCAGGAGTTGGTGATGGACAGGGAAGCCTGGTATACTGCGGTCCATGGGGTCACAAAGAGTTGAACACGACTGAGCCACTGAACTGAACTGAAGTCATATTAGTTGCTAAGCCCTAATATACTATAATGAGTACTCTATTTTACTCTCAAAATCATCTTAGATGGCACAAGGGCTCTGGTACCCCAAGCTTTCTCCCTTCTTACCTTTTTAAGATCAGTACCCACAAATTATGTTTTCTACTTATATTGCTAAATAATTTTGGAATAAAAGAATCCTTTAAAAAAAAAAAATAAAATAAAATGGCCTCTTGTCACTGAAATTATGATGGACATTTTATGGAGGAGGAACAAGAACTTCTGGAAGGTTAAGTGATTTTTATCTAGAAAAAAATAAATTGTGTGTAAAATGTGCTAATTAACATTTTCACCTTAAGTAACAATCAGATCAGATCAGATCAGTCGCTCAGTCGTGTCCGACTCTTTGCGACCCCATGAATCGCAGCACGCCAGGCCTCCCTGTCCATCACCAACTCCCGGAGTTCACTCAGACTCACGTCCATTGAGTCAGTGATGCCATCCAGCCATCTCATCCTCTGTTGTCCCCTTCTCCTCCTGCCCCCAATCCCTCCCAGCATCAGTCTTTTCCAATGAGTCAGCTCTTCGCATGAGGTGGCCCAAGTACTGGAGTTTCAGCTTTAGCATCATTCCTTCCAAAGAAATCCCAGGGCTGATCTCCTTCAGAATGGACTGGTCGGATCTCCTTGCAGTCCAAGGGACTCTCAAGAGTCTTCTCCAACACCACAGTTCAAAAGCATCAATTCTTCGTAACAATATAGCCCCCTAATTTTGAAATTTTCGACTTTCCCCAAGGGATAAATTCAAGGTAGAGGTGAGAAGCAACTACTGGAATTGAAATATGGAGCATCACCAATTTCTTCCAGTGTTGTATTCTAATTATTTAATTAAAATAATGCCAATCTGAATTGTATTTTATGTAGCAGAATGCAGACATTTAACCACTCAACTCATAATTATAATTATAGACTTGCATTTGAGACAACCGTATCTGGAAAGCCTTTCATTGAGTAAATTGTTTAAAATTTAATGATATGTGGCTCTCAAGTGATTTATTACATTTAAGTAGTCCAACCACAAGTGGCAATAAATAACTTCATGGGGGTGGTGGCCTGCTGCCCACTACTTGTATTGGGGTGTGCCAAAACCAAATAAAAACTGTATTCAAGGTTTTATTTCCAGAACTTGAATATAAATAAATTTTTTGAGCACTGGCTAAATATTATAGTCTTGATTCCCCACATGAATTATATAATGAATGTGAAGGAATGCTTATAAGGAGTGTATCACATCTAAATACTCAGAACAACAAGATTAAACATTTGTCATAAGACTCTAAGAGTAAAAAATACATGCCTATATATTAAAATATATAAATAATCACTGATATATCCATTTCTTCTGAGACTCAATGAGTAGAGTAGAACTAGAGATTACATTTAAAATTTTCTTGTGTTTGAGACTTTCTAACAAAACATGCAAGTGTTTTTAATGCAGTTCTCTTTAATTAACACTGATATTTTACTATTGATTCTTAAAGTTTTTAAAAATGCTGTTATTGGTCTTGAACAGTAATGCACTGCTGCATGGTGTCCATTGTTCTATTTATTTCTTCTACCAAACCATGGGCCAGCTATTTATATCATACATAATCAACATAAATCAACTGCCCCCTCATTTTAATGGTACAAAGATGCCTCCAAATTATATTACTTTAATATCCAAGTGTGTGATGAGAGGACTCATCTCACTGAACAAACTATTGACCAGTTCAGATACTACAGAATTTCAAGTGTTGAGTCACATGATGAGCTCCTTAACAGATGTACAATAGAAACATGATGATAGATTTCGGGGAATTATAATTTAATAAAACCAAAGAAAGAAAGAAAGAAAGAAAGCTGAGGGCCTAAGAATTGATGCTTTTGAACTGTGGTGTTGGAGAAGACTCTTGAGAGTCCCTTGGACTGCAAGGAGATCCAATCAGTCCATCCTAAAGGAGATCAGTCCTGGGTGTTCACTGGAAGGACTGATGAAGCTGAAACTCCAATACTTTGGCCACCTGATGCAAAGAGCTGACTCATTGGAAAAGACCCTGATGTTGGAAAAGATTGAAGGCAGGAGGAGAAGGGGATGACAGAGGCATCACCAACTCAATGGACATGGGTTTGGGTGGACTCCTGGAGTTGGTGATGGACAGGGAGGCCTGGAGTGCTGTGGGTCATGGAGTCACAAAGAGCTGGACACGACTGAGAGACTGAATTGAACTGAAACAAACAAAAACATAAAGAGAAACAGAAAAGGGTTCTTTAACCTCAGTCTGAGAAGCAATACTCCACAGGATATGGTAAGAATATGAGGGAATGTCAAAGGGAGGGGGCAACACAAATAAGTGTGATTAAGATCAACATAGATAATGTATACGTTTCTTAAAGACTAAAATGTTGTTTTGTCATTAATGAGGCAATACAAATGAAGCTAAACTCTGTATACTCTCAAGTTACTGAGAAGCAAAAAGTACCCACTACATAATTAAGCTATCTGGAATCAAGAAGGGTGTCTGGGTTGGTTTACTGGAGCTTTGGCCAAGGTTCAGACTCAAAAATAGCTCTAGGGTCAGCACTCACTCTCAATTTATCGCACTTGGTTCATCTCAGTGACTGTCTTTGCTCTGAGTTAGACAAGCTTTGGGCCAGTTTTCCCCACACTTGTACTTTGCAGCCAATTTGTGTGTCTAGGAAGGCAGTGGCACCCCACTCCAGTACTCTTGCCTGGAAAATCCCATGGACGGAGGAGCCTGGTGGGCTGCAGTCCATGGGATTGCAAAGAGTCGGACACGACTGAGCGACTTCACTTTCACTTTTCCCTTTCATGCATTGGAGAAGGAAATGGCAACCCACTCCAGTGTTCTTGCCTGGAGAATCCCAGGGAGAGGGGAGTCTGGTGGACTGCCGTGTATGGGGTCGCACAGAGTCGGACACGACTGAAGCACTTAGCAGCAGCAGCAGGACAGACATTGGCAGCTTTTTCAAAGGACTGTGCCAAGGGTTTAACATCCTTTCTTGTGGTTTTCGTGAAGGGAAGAAAACCTAAATATGCTCCTAGTCTTGAGAGTCAAGTCTTGACCACACACAGCATCCTTCTGGTGACCTCTGTAACTTCACTTATTCTCCCCACCCCATCCCTCCCACCAGATGCTGGGACTTTATTCACGCCATCTTAGAAGATGGCAAAGGAACAAAAAGATACAGCATGACTCAGGAATGAATGTGTAAAATGACAGGTCTATGTCTAAGAAAATTCCATACTATGTCATGTGGAATATTTTCACTGCCATCAAGAGATGGAAGCTTTACGACGAAAAAATACAGTTCTGATTTTAAATTATCATAACAGTGGGTTTTTTAAAAACTTTTCTTGGGTGTCCTAGATCTCTAAGAATCTAATAAAATTTGTAGACCCTGTTGTAGGAATATGCACCAACAGATTCAGGACTTTCTAGGTCATTTGACAGAGTTAATGGATCACCTGAAGTAAGGTCAACAATCGCGATTTAAGAAACTCTGATCTAATTCAATCCTTTAATTGTATAAAGAGTACAATTAAGCTCTAAGGAGATAATATTTTTTGCCTAACACAACATAGCAAGTTAGCAGCAAAGACATACAAGTTTTTGTACTCCAAATCTAATGCCCTGAAGAGACTCATAAATTAATTCTTTTGATAACAAAGACTTCAAAGCAAACCACAGGAAGCTACTGATAAAGAAGAGAAATACTTTGAGTGTTTTTAAGATACGGGGAAATCTTTCAGAGCACATATCCTGTTCTTTTTTTTCCCTTAAAGAGACAAGAAGTGAAATTCATAAACTTGCATTTGTTACTCTGATTTGAAGAAACCGAAGCTAGGAAGATAAGCAAATAGGGTTAAAGAACCCTGAAGGACGGGGCTTCCCAGGAGGCACTAGTGGTACAGAACCCGTCTGCCAATGCAGGAGACCTAAGAGACACAGGTTCTATCCCTCAGTCGGGAAGATCCCCTGGAGGAGGGCATGGCAACCCATTCTAGTATTCTTGCCTGGAGAATCTCATGGACAGAGGACCATGGCGGGCTACAGTCCATAGCGTTGCAAAGAGTGGGACACGCCTGAAGTGACTGAGCATGCATGCAAGCACCTGCAAGGTGCAAGAGTTGGGGAAAGTCCTCATATGGGAACTTGATTCTGCACCACGTGTGTATTCATTTCAATAAAAGCAAGTTATCCTGAACATTATTGTAATTATATTAATCAAAGAACATTAATTAAGATTGTAAAGCAAAACATGCTTCGACTTCCTCTCGCCTAGTGCCCTCCCTAGTTACCATCACCTTCGTCTACACTGACTGCAGCTTAAAACCCAAGTCGCCCCAGGCTCCTCCCACTCCTTTGGCCCCTCATTCTCTAAGACTCATCAGCTCACCACTATGTGGGTCTCTTGACTCCATCACGTGATATCCTCTCCATCATTCCTGCAGGTCTCAAGCTCTAGCCACCTCTTGCCTGGCTTTGCTTTCTTTTCACTTATGTCTCTTTCTATCTCTATTTCTTTCCAATTCAACTACCAATCTGCTCTGAAAGAGCCCTTTCTACAAAGCAAATCTGATCACATTACTCTCTGACTTGACCCCTTTCAGTGGTTGTTACCTAGAAGCGTCCTTTAAAAACTTTTGTTGAACTTCTGAAATATTTCCTAAGTGCTATATGATAATAACATTTTCATTTTACATGGTTTAAGATAAAAAGAATGCTTACTTTAAATTATATTATCAAAGTTTATATAAAGAGTTGCATATGTTATATATGTATATATACATAAAGTTATATGTAAAAGTTATCTTATATCACCTTTAAACTCATTTTATACATAGAAAAGGAAGTTCTTGCTACTGTCATTGAAAAAAGATGAATCTTGTTTGTATTGCTGTATATTTATTTAAGAAAACAAGATTTACAGCATATTGCATATTAAAATGTAGAATGAACTTATTCTATTATATAATGAAAAGTAAATAATACTTACACCCTAAAGTTTCATCTTCGTAATTTTACCTTAATGAATTAAACCAGTCAATCCTAAAGGAAAACAGTTCTAAATATTCACTGGAAGGACTGATGCTGAAGCTCCCGTACTTTGGCCACCTGATGAGAACTGACTCCTTAGAAAAGACCCTGATGCTGGGAAAGACTGAAGGCAGGAGGAGAAGGGCACGACAGAGGATGAGATGGTTGGATGGCATCCCCGACTCGATGGACATGAGTTTGAGAACACTCTGGGAGCTGGTGATGGACAGAAAGCCTGGCGTGCTGCAGTCCATGGGGTCGCAAAGAGTCAGACATGACTGAGTGACTGCACTGAGCTTAATACATCAGCCGGCTTATTTTTTATGATGGTATGTCTTGTGCTGCTGCTGTTGTTCAGTTGCTGAGTCAAGTCCAACTCTTTCCTGCCCCATGGACTGCAGCACACCAAGCTTTTGTCTCATGCTTAAAGCTAGGAAGAAAAGAGAAAATATCCCACAATACCATTTGTAAAGACTCCTCCACAGTGATGAAAGTCGGAGGGACACGTTCACCTACTTCAGGGGTTTCAGAATCATTAAATGGGTCATGCTGGGTTACCAGCATAGCATCCAAGGTTCTTCTGAAGAGACTGCTCCACCTCTGGGTCCTTCACTCTATTTACGTCAACTAATTTGGAGTTCTCCAGAACCATGCCCTCGAATATGCCATTTTTAATTCCTGTAGTATTCCTGATTACCCTTTTAGTAAATGTAGACATTTCCATTCATCCTTTACACCCCAGAGTATGAATCATCTATTCTCTGAGGCCTTTTCTGAAACACTTTGTTCTCTTGCCATCCCTCTGTTACTTGTATGACACATTACTGTCAACATATGCATTTCCCTTCTGAACTCTTAATCGCTGGGTAGTATGACACTTACTACCAAACATGGTAGGGGGAAATACATATTTATGAATAAATTCATAAATTAAATGAATAGTTAATTTAGGAAAATAAAGCAACTGGAAAACAGAACAGGTACAGGTAGAAATTTTCTCAAGAAAATGTATTTTTCTTATCTAATGATATACTATTAATTTTCCTTCAAGCTTTTTTGAGGGGTAGGGAGGGGGTGGAGAAGATATCCAAAACATGTTACATGAACTTCAGGTATTGTGAGTGAGTCTACAACAATACAGATATATCTGGCATAATATTAATGTGGGACAAACCAAAATTTTACTTTTGTAACACCTCTTAGTGAGTGCGATGATGCTCTTAAAACACTGCATTTCTCGCTATACATTCAATTGTATATATGTCTGATATTGCTAAATGTCTACTAAGGACTTTCTCCCTGCTCCTCAATTATAGTAAAATGTGTCTGAGAAATGGATTCTGGCTGGAGATTGCATTTCCTAGATCCCTTTGCTACATGTATGTTGCTGTTCAGTTGCCCAGTCATGTCCGACTCTTTGCAACCCCATGGACTGCAGCACACCAGGCCTCTCTGTCTCTCACCATCTCCCAAAGTTTGCCGAGTTCATGTCTATTGCATCGGTGCATGTATGACCATGTGACTAATCCCTCATTGCTAACGGAACAAAAGCAAGAACAATATGAGCAACTTCTATTTGACTTGCTTCAAGGAAATCTCTGGCCCAAGGCTTCTGTTCTTTTCTTTTCACTTCTATTTGGAGTTGTTGCAAACAGTGACTTTGGAAGTTGGGCCCCCAAAATGGCAGAGGCACTGCCTGCATGAAATAGAGCTGCTAACACACCTGGAGGAGCCATCTGGACTGTTACCCAAGAGAAAAATAAACTTCTATCTGGTTTCAGCCACTGAATTTGAGATGTGTCAGAGCAGTTTAGAAAACTGCAAGTCTTTTATGGTTCTACATCTACGATATATGTTTATCCAATTTAAATCAATTCTCAAAGCAGGTCTTTTAAAACTAGCAAATGTTAGTATTTACAATGAGAAACTCATCTTCTGAACTGCAAACTTTTGGAAAACAAATTTTATAAAACCTGATCTAAAGAAGCTAGCTTTGTGTCTACATTTAGAAGTGAATTTGCTGACAAAAATAAACCAACTTTTATGCAAAATGGATATAATAAAATTTCCTGTTATGAGGCCCTACAGAAAGGGAAATACAAAAGAGCTAAGAGAGAGCTATATGGTGAAAACCCCAAATGCTGATGTTTTCCAAAAGTGGCTGGATTCCATTAAAAATTCTGAATTTGAGTATACTTCCTGAATCATTACATAAAACTAGGAAGACTGCCAGTTTCTTTTGTTACATGTGGGATAGTTAATTATTAATGGAATCCTAGTTTCTTGTGAGACAGAACTAAGAATATAAATATGAGGTAGAACCATTATTTAAAACCTAGTTTCCGCTAATTTTCATGTTGACTTCAGAATAAAAAGTTTCGGTTTGTTACAATCATACATATTTTATAATTCATTATAGAAATGAACTCTATAGTAAAGTTTCTCTTTGATTTTTATTGCCAAAGGGCACTCATGAAAAAAAAAAAAAAGGTCTGTCAGTAAAAATTAATTTCCTGTAGGAAAGTATTCAGAGGGAATTCTGTAGTGCTACAAATAAATAGGGCTTCCCTGGTGGCTCAGACAGTAAAGAATCTGCCTGCAATGCAGGAGACCCAGGATCCATCTCTGGATCAGGAAGATCCCCTGGAGAAGCGAATGGCAACCCACTGAAGTATTCTTGCCTGGAGAATCACATGCAGAAAGGTATAGTTCATGGAGTCACAAAGACCTGGACATGACTAAGTGACTAACACTTTCAGTTTTTCACAAATAAATGGGTAAAGAGATACTTTCTGAACATATATGCATATACAGTATATATAATATATGATATATATTATATATACTTATATGAGTTCATATACTTATATGAATATATATATATATATATATAAGTGTATATATATTTTCCAATACTTTGGCTACATGATGTGAAGAGCTAACTCACTGGAAAAGACCGTGATGCTGGGAAAGATTGAAGGCAGAAGAAGGGGATGACAAGGATGAGATGGGTAGATGGCATCACAAACTCAATGGTCACGAGTTTGAGTAAACTCCGGGACATGGTGAAGGACAGGGGAGCCTGGTGTTCTACAGTCCATGGGGTCATAAAGAGTCAGATGTGACTAAGCCACTGAACAACAACCATGCCCTGTATATCCCATGACTCTGGATGTACTGATGCTGTGCAGAAGCCCCTCTCTCTTTTATATCACCACCTTCTTAACTTCTCCTTAACATCAGCATGGTTTCCCATCATAAAACAAGAAACCTCTACGTGGCCAGTCTCCTTCAGGGCCTGCACTTCCTTCCTGCCCTCTTCACAGGTATCATCACTGTCTTCAAATTGCCACGTTCTCATTAGACTTCAGAGAAGCAATGGCACCCCACTCCAGTACTCTGGCCCGGAAAATCACACGGATGGAGGAGCCTAGTAGGCTGTAGTCCATGGGGTCGCTGAGGGTCGGACATGACTGAGCGACTTCACTTTCACTTTTCACTTTCATGCATTGGAGAAGGCAATGGCAACCCACTCCAGTATTCTTGCCTGGAGAATCCCAGGGACGGGGGAGCCTGGTGGGCTGCCATCTATGGGGTCGCACAGAGTCAGACACAACTGAAGTGACTTAGCAGCAGCAGCATTAGACTTCATCTTACTGCCATCTGATTTCCTGCTAGACTAACACCGTCACAGCCCTTGTCATGGTTACCACGTTCCTACATTTTAAAACAAATGCTTTAAGGTCCTTTCCTTACTTGACACTGAGAGTCTGAGAATTCCCTGCATTAACCTACTCCATGTACACCACTCACTCTGTAATGCATGAACATGGGACAGGGGTTCTACCTACACAGTCACAAGCTCATGGTGGCACTTGGAGGTGTGAAACCTAGCAAACTGCTTTTTCCTTTGTGTCTGGTAGGGTGAACCAATTCTTCCTTCCCTTGAATGTCCTTTTATCTTAGTGTCTAAAATATCATACTTGCAGCATGGTTCAGTTCAGTTCAGTCACGAAGTCGTGTCCGACTCTTTGCGACCCCATGAATCGAAGCACGCCAGGCCTCCCTGTCCATCACCAACTCCCGGAGTTCACTCAGACTCACGTCCATTGAGTCAGTGATGCCATCCAGCCATCTCATCCTCTGTTGTCCCCTTCTCCTCCTGCCCTCAATCCCTCCCAGCATCAGGGTCTTTTCCAATGAGTCAACTCTTTTGCATGAGGTGGCCAAAGTACTGGAGTTTTAGCTTCAGCATCATTCGCTCCAAAGAAATCCCAGGGCTGGTCTCCTTCAGAATGGACTGGTTGGATCTCCTTGCAGTTCAAGGGACTCTCAAGAGTCTTCTCCAACACCACAGTTCAAAAGCATCAATTCTTCGGCGCTCAGCCTTCTTCACAGTCCACCTTTCACATCCATACATGACCACAGGAAAAACCATAGCCTTGAGTAGACTGACCTTTGTTGGCAAAGTAATGTCTCTGCTTTTGAATATGCTACCAAGGTTGGTCATAACTTTCCTTCCAAAGAGTAAGTGTCTTTTAATTTCATGGCTGCAGTCACCATCTGCAGTGATTTGGGAGCCCCCAAAAAATAAAGTCTGACACTGTTTCCACTGTTTCCCCATCTATTTCCCATGAAGTGATGGGACTGGATGCTATGATCTTCATTTTCTGAATGTTGAGCTTTAAGCCAACTTTTTCACTCTCCACTTTCACTTTCATCAAGAGGCTTTTGAGTTCCTCTTCACATTCTGCCATAAGGGTGGTGTCATCTGCATATCTGAGGTGATTGATATTTCTCCTGGCAATCTTGATTCCAGCTTGTGTTTCTTCCAGCCCAGCGTTTCTCATGATGTACTCTGCATAGAAGTTAAATAAGCAGGGTGACAATATACAGCCTTGACGAACTCCTTTTCCTATTTGGAACCAGTCTGTTGTTCCATGTCCAGTTCTAACTGTTGCTTCCTGACCTGCATACACATTTCTCAAGAGGCAGGTCAGGTGGTCTGGTATTCCCATCTCTTTCAGAATTTTCCACAGTTTATTGTGATCCACACAGTCAAAGGCTTTGGCATAGTCAATAAAGCAGAAATAGATGCTTTTCTGAAACTCTCTTATTTTTTCCATGATCCAGCGGATGTTGGGAATTTGATCTCTGGTTCCTCTGCCTTTTCTAAAACCAGCTTGAACATCAGGAAGTTCACAGTTCACATATTGCTGAAGCCTGGCTTGGAGAATTTTGAGCATGACTTTACCAGCGTGTGAGATGAGCGCAATTGTGCGGTAGTTTGAGCATTCTTTGGCATTGCCTTTCTTTGGGATTGGAATGAAAACTGACCTTTTCCAGTCCTGTGGCCACTGCTGAGGTTTCCAAATTTGCTGGCATATTGAGTGCAGCACTTTCACAGCATCATCTTTCAGGATTTGGAATAGCTCAACTGGAATTCCATCACCTCCACTAGCTTTGTTTGTAGTGATGCTTTCTAAGGTCCACTTGACTTCACAGTCTGGGACATCTGGCTCTAGGTCAGTGAGCACACTGTCGTGATTATCTGGGTTGTGAAGATCTTTTTTGTACAGTTCTTCTGTGGATTCTTGCCACCTTTTCTTAATATCTTCTGCTTCTGTTAGGTCCATACCATTTCTGTCCTTTATCGAGCCCATCTTTGCATGAAATGTTCTCTTGCTATCTCTAATTTTCTTGAAGAGATCTCTAGTCTTTCCCATTCTGTCGTTTTCCTCTATTTCTTTGTATTGATCACTGAGGAAGGCTTTGTTATCTCTTCTTGCTCTTCTTTGGAACTCTGTGTTCAGATGCTTATATCTTTCCTTTTTTCCTTTGCTTTTTGCTTCTCTTCTTTTCACAGCTATTTGTAAGGCCTCCCCAGACAGCCATTTTGCTTTTTTGCATTTCTTTTCCATGGGGATGGTCTTGATCCCTGTCTCCTGTACAATATCATGAACCTCATTCCATAGTTCATCAGGCACTCTATCTATCAGATCTAGGCCCTTAAATCTATTTCTCACTTCCACTGTATAATCATAAGGGATTTGCTTTAGGTCATACCCGAATGGTCTAGTGGTTTTCCCTACTTTCTTCAATTTAAGTCTGAATATGGTAATAAGGAGTTCATGATTTGAGCCACAGTCAGCTCCTGGTCTTGTTTTTGTTGACTGTATAGAGCTTCTCCATCTTTGGCTGCAAAGAATATAATCAATCTGATTTCGGTGTTGACCATCTGGTGATGTCCATGTATAGAGTCTTCTCTTGTGTTGTTGGAAGAGGGTGTTTGCTATGACCAGTGCATTTTCTTGGCAAAACTCTATTAGTCTTTGCCCTGCTTCATTCCGTATTCCAAGGCCAAATTTGCCTGTTTCTCCAGGTGTTTCCTGATTTCCTACTTTTGCATTCCAGTCCCCTATAATGAAAAGGACATCTTTTTTGGGTGTTAGTTCTAAAAGGTCTTGTAGGTCTTCATAGAACCGTTCAACTTCAGCTTCTTCAGCATTACTGGTTGGGGCATAGACTTGGATTACTGTGATATTGAATGGTTTGCCTTGGAAACGAACAGAGATCATTCTGTCGTTTTTGAGATTTCATCCAAGTACTGCATTTCAGACTCTTTTGTTGACCATGATGGCTACTCCATTTCTTCTGAGGGATTCCTGCCCGCAGTAGTAGATATAGTGCTCATCTGAGTTAAATTCACCCATTCCAGTCCATTTTAGTTTGCTGATTCCTAGAATGTCTAGCAGCATGGTTACTTCTCAGCAAAACCACATTCCTTTGCCTACCTCTTAAATGTTAACTTCCCTGGGACTCTATTCTAGGCTTTCTTACATCCTATTAAATCTATGGTTTTAATTTCCTACTTATTGATAACACCTACATCCAAATCCTAAGAGTAATAATGATAATAGATAGTATTTCTGTTACTCTTACATTTTACCATTTTTAATGTGTGTTTTATCATCACAATTGCATGAGGAAAACACTATTTTTATTCCAGTTTCAAAGATGTGAAAAGTTAAGTTCAGAGAGATTTAATCTAACTGTCCATGGCCGCAGTGCTGTTTGGCAGCAGAGCCAAGATTTGGACCAGTAATTTGTCCTTCAAGTTTCCTTCGGATGCTGCCAACACTACTGCGTACCACCAGACTCAAGCCTATACAATAAGCCTTACCCACACTGCCTCCTGGACTTGATATACTCATGTATGACTACTGGGTTTTTCTACCTTTGTGTAGCTGATGTTTCAGTATTGACAATCATATGACTGGCTAGGCCTGCACATGTAAACATTTTGGTCAACAGGGAACTTCAACTGAAACCAACTAATCATCCCCTGGCCAAATAAGACCAAGATGAAGGTGACTGAGTTGGAGAAAAGTATGTTCCTACTTTATTTATACAAGTATGGCTTAAATGAAACACAAAACTTAAATATAGACATAATTCCAACTTTTCAAGTGAAAGATTGTGCCTTGGGGAAAATTCACGATGCTATACCTCTGCACAATTATTTACAGAAAATACTTTACATGAAAATGTAAAATACATGTAATCTTCATTTAAGAATGTGATTCACTCAGAGATGTTTGAACCATTCAGACCACATACTAACCAATCAGAACATAGCAATACCCAGATCAAAGGCCATTCACAAGATGAGATATGTATTTGCTCCAACCCTATAAGAAAGTTTTCAAAAAGATGTACATTTTAGGTACCACAGATATATGAAAAAGTGACTTATTCATGGTAGCTGCTGCTGCTGCTAAGTCGCTTCAGTCATGTCTGACTCTGTGCGACCCCATAGATGGCAGCCCACCAGGCTCCCCGTCCCTGGGATTCTTCAGGCAAGAACACTGGAGTGGGTCATGGTAGCTGGCAAAACAATAATATTTTACCAATAATAGGTATGCATGTAATAAAGGCAGAAATTCTTATCACTTTATGTTAAATGAGACCAGTGATAATTTGTGCCCTGTGCATAACTTCCACTGAGCTCTGATGCTCTACAGTTCCTTCAGTCTTGAATTCATTATACCCAGAATGGAACTCATCACATGTTCCCTTGAACCTGATGCCCACCTCATGTCAGGACTGCAGTGAAAGACTCCATCATGAAACAGTGGTCCAGTTAGAAACACGGGCATTATCTTTGGTTTCTCCCCCTTGACAACTTCCAAAATGCTTTTGTAATACAATCTCATGCAATGTTTTGATGAACGCAGTCCTGTGAGGCTGTATTTTATAAATGAAGACATTTATATTCAAAGAGGTTGACTTACCCAAAGCCACAGACCTAATAGTTAAGATGTTTAATTTATGGTACCTCAGTTAATATATTTGTATACATGTTATCAACCAGTCCATTCTAAAGGAGATCAGTCCTGGGTGTTCTTTGAAAGGACTAAAGCTGAAACTCCAATACTTTGGCCACCTCATGCGAAGAGTTAACTCATTGGAAAAGACTCTGATGCTGGGAGGGATTAGGGGCAGGAGGAGAAGGGGATGACAGAGGATGAGATAGCTGGATGGCATCATCGACTCGATGGACGTGAATTTGAGTTAACTCCAGGAGTTGGTGATAGACAGGGAGGCCTGGTGTACTGCGATTCATGGGGTTGCAAAGAGTCAGAAACGACTGAGGGACTGAACTGAACTATCTCATATAATCATTAGAGCATTCCTGTGATTAAACCCTTTTTTCTAAAATGAGGTAATTAAATACAAGGAGAGATTAAGTCAGTCACTATAGAATTGAAGCCAAGATTTGAACTCAAGTCTGTCAGGCTTAAAAAAGAAAGCAAAAATGTTAGTTACTTAGTGGAGTCCAACTCTTTGTGACCCCATGGACAGTAGCTTGCCAGGCTCCTCTGCCCATGGAATTCTCCAAGAATACTGTAGTGGGTTGCCATTTCCTACTCCAGTGAATATTCTTGACCCAGGGAATGAACCCACATCTCCTGCATTGCAGGCAGTTTCTTTACCCTCTGGGGGCCACCAGGGAACGCCCATCAGGCTTAAAACCTCCTCTTAATTACTCTTGCCCTCAGTAAATTACAAAGTAGGTGTCTAAATCCAATTTATTATCCCAGTAGGTGATTATCCCACTGACCAGCTGTCCCAGTGATGGGACATTTTCCTTAATTTGTGTCTAATAGCATTATAATAACAACTGTTATACTTTAGACCTTTTTCTTGAAAACGATTTTTAAAACTTTTGTATACACATTTACTTTTCCAGAGACCATTAAATCTAAATGATATTTTAGTGACTGAGAAATTTATGATGCATTTAAAGTTGTCCTTATTAAAAATAATTTTCCATAACAGAGCTGGAGTTTTCTTTATTAAAAAAAATCAGAACACAAAGAAAACCTAACAATAACCAGACTCTAGAAACAATAATACTTTCTTTACAAATACTTGGATAATTCTGTTTTCTTACCATTTCCTTTCTTGTCTAAAATAAAGATACATAACTTTTCTCTATTCATCTTCTGTCACATTCTCCAAGAAAAACCCATTCTGGATATTTTTAATTAATAAAACCAGTAAATTTTATGCATAGTACATATGAAAAAGGAAAAAGACTGAGAGATTAAATGATCTGTTTAAATTTTTAAAAAATGGACTAGCAATAGCACTAGGAACATAACATATTTTAATTTGTCTTGCGAACTAAACCCAGAGACTTGGTTTTTGACATCTGGGAAAAAGAACCACACTTCTGAAATATGTTCAGCCTTCATCAGTTCTAGGAATTAGATCAATGCCATAATCGTATTCCTGCCATAGCAGAGCAACACAAGACTATGCTATAAGCAGCAACTAGATGTATGGAACCATCACACATGGGAAGAAACAATCAATTAACTAACTTCCTATGTTCATTTTGCCAGATGGAACCCACGTGTAAATATACAATTTAAAATAACATTTTTTCCTTAGAAGACACTTAGAAGAAATTTTTGAAGATGCCATAGTTGCTTTCTTCTCTCCCTCTCTCTATCCTTCCTCTCCCAGCCACTCCAGTTAGACTGCTGTAAAAATCACTAGTGCCCAAACATGAAAAGAATGCATAGCTCATGTTGGTAAACTGGCTCAGGTAAACTTCTAGAGAGGTCCTGCCAGGTGTGCTGGAAGAATATCCTATAGACTGAGGGATCAGATTTGCCTATCTTCACATTGTATAATCTTCAGGATGAACAATGCCACGAGGTTCTAACTACTTCATCCTCACTCATTTCCTTCATTTAAAAAGTGCCGAAATCCCACACTACATTTTCTTTAATTGAAAGAAAGTACACCATTCCCCTGATTACATTCTGTCTGAATATGAACACTCTGTGGCTCCCCTTCATTCATCACCTCTTAAATGTTATAATATCTTTGTTTGTATACAAAATTAAACCTGTGTTTCTATTCAACAGGCTTTGTTAATTACACAAGTACAATTTAAGAAGAAAGATGTAACTGATAAACATTGCTCTATTTAAATGGTTCTTTTTAACAACACCAGAGCAGACAGTTGCATGAATGTCTCTGACCATTGTTATAGCCTAAGCCATTTTTAACAAACCACAGATAAAGGAGAATCTACAACTTCTGTGAGTTATCAAATGGTTAAAAATACAAGGCCTTCTCAAGAGCCTCCAGTGTTTCTAACTACTGTGCCAAGTTTAAATTCTTTGAACTACTTTTCAGGAGTCACAGCATGGCCTTACTAGGTCTCCACTGTTCTTTGATAGGAACAAACACCCCTTTGCTGAAGGTGTCATGCTCTTTTCCACCTCTTCACCTTTCCCAATACCCTTCTATTTGCCTATTTTTAACATAAAAGTACAGTCCTCAAATGGTTTGTTATCTCTTCAAAGAAAGCTTTCTCCATCTTTTCCAACCTACTTCCATCACCAACCTCTCCATGTTTATAGAAAATTTGTAGGACATAACACAAAACGGCATTTATTTATATACTGCTTCCTAGCTGATTGTGTTGGCAAAATCAAATCTTTTCATCTGATTTATAAACTCTGAAAGCACAGGGAATGTTATATATATATATATATATATATATATATTTTTTTTTTTTTTTTTTTTTTTTTTTGCGGGGGCGCGGTGGAGGGGCGGGCATTTCCTAACAGATACTGTCTATACAGTAGGTGATCAATAAACTCAAATTTTCTAAGAGATTAAAACATTTTCTGTCCCAGGTTTCCTAAGAAGGGTTATCCAGTCTGGAATAAAGGCATGGGGTCCAAATAGCCAAGTCCATTGCTTATCAAGGGCTTCCCTGGTGACTTGGATGGTAAAGAATCTGCCTGCAATGTGGGAGATTCAGGTTTGATCCCTGGGTTGAGAAGATCCACTGCAGGAGAAAATGGCAACCCACTCAGATATTCTTGCCTGGAAAGTTCCATGGACAGAGGAGGCTGGTGGGCTACAGTCCATGGGATCACAAAGACTTGAACATGACTAAGCATGCAGGTATATGAATTGCTTATCAAGGTGTTTCCATCACTGAGGTCATGTGGTACATGTTGGAAAAGGAATGGGCTAGTGGATATTCCAGGTTTCTACTTACTAGCTGTCTTACATAGGCAAGCAAGTTAATCTCTGAGCCACTGACACCTCTGTATAAAGTCAAGGATGAGTACACTTATATCTCACTGATTTCTTTGTTTCCTTTGAATATCCTGTGCATATCCTGCGTCAAGGCTCTTTCTTCTGCTTAAATATTTCTTCCCCATCTCTTTATCTAGTGCATATCTATTCTTAAACATCACATTCTTATAGAAGCTTTACTTACTTGCTTATCATTTTGTTTTGTTCAATGACTATCTTTTTTAGTTAACTGTACTCTGATAGAAAAGGCTTCTCAATCAAAGAGGACACTAATAGATGGAGAAATATACCATGTTCATGGATTGGAAGAATCAATATACTGAAAATGAGTATACTACCCAAAGCAATTTATAGATTCAATGCAATCCCTATCGAGCTACCAACAGTATTCTTCACAGAGCTAGAACAAATAATTGCACAATTTGTATGGAAATACAAAAAACCTCGAATAGCCAAAGCTATCTTGAGAAAGAAGAATGGAACTGGAGGAATCAACCTACCTGACTTCAGGCTCTACTACAAAGCCACAGTTATCAAGACAGTATGGTACTGGCACAAAGACAGAAATGTAGATCAATGGAACAAAATAGAAAGCCCAGAGATAAATCCACGCACATATGGACACCTTATCTTTGACAAAGGAGGCAAGGATATACAATGGATTAAAGACAATCTCTTTAACAAGTGGTGCTGGGAAATCTGGTCAACCACTTGTAAAAGAATGAAACTAGAGCACTTTCTAACACCATACACAAAAATAAACTCAAAATGTATTAAAGATCTAAATGTAAGACCAGAAACTATAAAACTCCTAGAGGAGAACATAGGCAAAACATTCTCTGACATACATCACAGCAGGATCCTCTATGACCCACCTCCCAGAATATTGGAAATAAAAGAAAAAATAAACAAATGGGATCTAATTAAAATTAAAAGCTTCTGCACATCAAAGGAAACTATTAGCAAGGTGAAAAGGCAGCCTTCAGAATGGGAGATAATAATAGCAAATGAAGCAACGGACAAACAACTAATCTCAAAAATATACAAGCAACTCCTACAGCTCAACTCCAGAAAAATAAATGACCCAATCAAAAAATGGGCCAAAGAACTAAATAGACATTTCTCCAAAGAAGACATACAGATGGCTAACAAACACATGAAAAGATGCTCAACATCACTCATTATCAGAGAAATGCAAATCAAGACCACTATGAGGTACCATTTCACACCAGTCAGAATGGCTGTGATCCAAAAGTCTACAAGCAATAAATGCTGGAGAGGATGTGGAGAAAAGGGAACCCTCTCACATTTCTGGTGGGGATGCAAACTAGTACAGCCAGTATGGAGAACAGTGTGGAGATTCCTTAAAAAACTGGAAATAGAACTGCCATACGGCCCAGCAATCCCACTGCTGGGCATACACACTGAGGAAAGCAGAATTGAAAGAGACACATGTACCCCAATGTTCATCGCAGCACTGTTTATAATAGCCAGGACATGGAAGCAACCTAGATGTCCACCAGCAGATAAATGGATAAGAAAGCTGTGGTACATATACACAATGGAGTATTACTCAGCCATTAAAAAGAATACATTTGAATCAGTTCTAATGAGGTGGATGAAACTGGAGCCTATTATACAGAGTGAAGTAAGCCAGAAAGAAAAACACCAATACAGTATACTAATGCATATATATGGAATTTAGAAAGATGGTAACAATAACCCTGTGTACGAGACAGCAAAAGAGACACTGATGTATAGAACAGTCTTACGGACCCTGTTGGAGAGGAAGAGGGTGGGAAGATTTGGGAGAATGGCATTGAAACATGTATAATATCATGTATAAAACAAGTTGCCAGTCCAGGTTCAATGCACAATACTGGATGCTTGGGGCTGGTGCACTGGGACGACCCAGAGGGATGGTATGGGGAGGGAGGAGGGTTCAGGATGGTGAACACATGTATACCTGTGGTGGATTCATTTTGATATTTGGCAAAACTAATACAATTTTGTAAAGTTTAAAAACAAAATAAAATTTAAAAAAAATTTAAAAAAAAAAAACAAATAAATATTTTCCAATTAAAAAAAAAAAAAGAAAAGGCTTCTTAGGTGACACCACTGGTAAAGAACCCGCCTGCCAATGCAGGAGACGTAAGAGATGCAGGTACAATCTCCAGGTCAGAAAGATCCTCTGGAGAAGGGCATGGCAACCCACTCTGGTATTCTCGCCTGGAGAGTCCCAGGGACAGAGGAGCCTGGCGGGCTGCAGTCCACAGGGTCAAACAGAGTCAGATATAACTGAAGTGACTTAGTGCGCATGCATGCACTCTGATAGAAAGCACAGATTGCACTGTGTAATTCAAACTACATATCCAGTACACTATATAAATAAGCAAATGTTACTTACTCAATAGTTGTTTCCTTTCCTCTTTCCTCTTATTATATTTGATTTGTTTGTAGTTTAGATCCTGTAAGTAACTTTTCTTATTCCTTGATGTGCTCTTAGCATTTGACTAATCACCACACAAAAATGTGAAATGAAGACACACCAAAAATATGCTATTTACATAAAGAAATCAACAAGGTCAAGCAAAACAAAAAATATGGGTCCATATCTCCTTTGTATGAACTGGCTAAGCAGAAGATTCACCATAATTTCAAACCTAGCTGCTTACCTGGACACCAGTAAATAGTTCTTACAACTGGATTTACTTAGATAATATTTTCTTAACCCACTAATATGAAACTGTTTAAAATTAAGTGTACAAAGATAAAGCATCTCATGATGGAATATGAAAAGGTTAATCTGGAAATCCTTCTTTGTACCTGAACTCTTGGAGCTTCCCAGGCGGCACTAGTGGTAAAGAACCTACCTGCCAATGAAGGAGACATAAGAGATGCAGGTTCAGTCTCTGGGTTGGGAAGATCCCCTGGAGGAGGGCACGGCTACTCACGCCACTATTCCGGACTGGAGAATCCCATGGACAGTGAGCCTGGTGGGCTGCAGTCCAGTGGGGTCACAAAGAGTGGACATAAATGAAGCAACTTAGCATGCACACATGTACCTGAATTATTACTAATAGGTACTACCATGGAATAGACTTCTACAATGGAAAACATATAAATATTAAATTAATAGGTATTGTTATTTTCATGCTTAGTATCAGTGGTTTGTCCCATTAAACCTGCATTAAGAATCCAGGGCTTTCCAGGGCTCAGTGAAAAGAATCCTCCTGTCAATGGAGGGGACGTGGGTTCGATCCCTGGTCTGGGAGGATCCCACAGGATGCAAAGTAATTAAGTCTGTGCACCACAAACACAACTGGTCTGTGCTCTAGAGCCCGGAGGCCAAATTACTGAGCCCATGTGCTGCGACTACCGACATGCCTGCACCCTAGAGCCTGTGCTCCCCAACAAGAGGACGCCACAATGAGAAACCCACGCATTGCAAAGAAGACTAGCTCCTGCTCTCTGCAACTAGAGAAAAGTCTACACAGCAACAAAGACCCAGCACAGCCATAAATAAATAAATATTTTCAAAAATCCGCATCAGAATCCAGACCAATACAAGTTATTAAGAATGAAGGAACACACACACAAATCATTGATGTAGTACTGAATGAGATCCGACAATGACATTCTCACTGAAGCAAGAAGACACTTGTTATTAAAACAAGAGAGGTCTTATTCCATTTAGTAAGAAAAAGTAGGGTGTTTACCTAAAATTAAAAACAAACCCTCGAAGGCTGTACAAATAAAATCTCCTGTTCAATTTTTTCAGACTGAAGGTTAATGCTAACCAGTACACCCTAAAGGGGGGAAAAAAAAAAAGTATACTACGTGGCTTTATTTACACAACTGCTAAAGAAAGTCAAGTTTCTCAGGAAACAGGTAGTGACGACTGCTCAAACAGTGACAATTAGATTTGGCTGGCAGTACCTGGTGGAGCAATGGTCCCTGAGGGGGCTTCTCAAGTAAAATTACAACCCCGCACAGCTAAGCACTTGCAGTCAGTGCCAACATACATGGAATGCAGGATTAAAGAAACTGAAACCCAAATCCCAGAAACATGACTTTCTGTACTCCTCAGAGGGCAGAATTATATCATCGTGCCTGCCTCACACAAATAAGAAAAGACCATGAAAATATAGCTTATTTCCACTCTAATACCTGGGTTACATCTTTCCTAATTTATAAAAGGCAAGATGTCATTCAAATGGATAAAAATATTACTGGAGCACATTAAAAGGTATACGTATTATGTGAACAAAAAAGAAAAAAAGGATGGGAACTCGCAAGGGAAAAATATTGAATCCATTCATATATGAAGAAATAAAAGTTTTTTTGAAAGATAAAACAATCTTTGGCTGCACACTTGTCTAACACATTTTGTCTAATAATTTCATAATTTAACATTGTCAATCATAATCTTAATACACTTGTAGCAAGATGGCAGAGTAGAATGACGTGTGCTCATCTTCTCCTGTGAGAACTCCAAAATTACAACTCACTGCTGAACAACCATCGACAGGAGAATGTTGAGTCCACCAAAAAGAGATACCCCATGTTCAAAGGCAAAGGAGAAGCTCCAGCAAGACAGTGGGAGGGGCGAAATCACATTTAGAATCAAACCATATACCCGCCAGAGACCCTAGGCAGACTCCAACAAAATCTTGCACACACCAGGACCCAGAGACCCCACAGAGGCTGAGCCAGACCTGTGTTTGAGTCTCCTCGGAGGTACGGGTCAGCAGTGGCCTGCTGCAGGGGCAGGGGCTCTGGGTGCCGCTACCTGGTCACACAGCCTGGGGCATAAGCCCTCTTGGAGTCGCCATTAACCCCACCATAGAGCTGCCAAGCAGACGACCCACAAACTGCAGAACAATTATACCAAAGAAATTCTCACACTATTAAGAAAGTTCTAAGACCCACAACAGATTTCTCAACCTGGGTATCTGCAAAAGGGACTGAGAATCCCCCGGGAATTTAACTTTGGAGGCCAATGGGATTTGATTACACAGCTTACACAGGACTGGGGGAACAGACTCTTGGAGGGCACAGACAAAACCTGGTGCACACCAGGACCCAGGAGAAAGGGGCAGAGACCCCACAAGAGACTGACCCAGACTTGCCTGTGAGTGTCCAGGAGTCTGCAGTGAAGGCGTGGGCCAGCGGGGCCTGCTGCAGGGTCAGGGGCACTGAGAGCGGCAGTGTATGTACTGGACCTTTTGAAGGAGGTCGCCACTGTCTTCATCACCCCCACCACAGTTTGGTCTCAGGCCAAACAACAGGGAGGGAACAGAGCCCCGGCCATCAACACACAATTGGATTAAAGATTTACTGAGCAAGGCCCTGAGCATTAGAACAGGACCCAGTTTCCCCCACAGTCAGTATCTCCCATCAGAAAGCTTCCATAAGCCTCTTATCCGTATCCCTCAGAGAGCAGACAGAATGAAAGCAACAATCACAGAAAATTAATCAAACTGATCACGTGGACCACAGCCTTGTCTAACTCAATGAAACTATGAGCCATGCCCTGTGGGGCCACCCAAGACGGTGGGTCATGATGGAGGGTTCTGACAAAACGTGATCCACTGGAGAAGGGAATGGCAAACCACTTCAGTATTCTTCCCTTGAGAATCCCATGAACAGTATGAAAAGTCAAGAAGATAGGATACTGAAAGATGAACTCCCCAGGTTGGTAGGTGCCCCAATATGCTACTGGAGATCAGTGGAGAAATAACTCCAGAAAGAATGAAGAGTGAGAACTAAAGCAAAAACAACACCCAGTTGTGGATGTGACTGGTGATGGAAGTAAAAGTCCAATGCTGTAAAGAACAATAATGCATAGGAACCTGGAATGTTAGGTCCATAAACCAAGGCAAATTAGAAGTGGTCAAGGAGGAGATGGCAAGAATAAACACTGGCATTTTAGGAATCAGTGAACTAAAATGGATTGGAATGGGTGAATTTAATTCAGATGATCATCATATCTACTACTGCGGGCAAGAAATCCTTAGATGAAATGGAGTAGCCCTCATAGTCAACAAAAGAATCTGAAATGCAGTACTTGGGTGCAATCTCAAAACGACAGAATGATCTCTGTTCGTTTCCAAGGTAAACCATTCAATATCAATCCAAATATATGCCCCAACCAGTAATGCTGAAGAAGCTGAAATTGAACGGTTCTATGAAGACCTACAAGACTTTTTAGAATGAACACCCAAAAAAGATGTCCTTTTATCATAGGGGACTGGAATGAAAAAGTAGGAAGTCAAGAGATACCTGGAGTAACAGGCAAATTTGGCCTTGAGTTAAAATGAAGCAGGACAAAGGCTAACAGAGTTCTGACAAGAGAATGCAATGGTCATAGCAAATACCCTCTTCCAACAACACAAAAGAAGACTCTACACATGGACGTCATCAGATGGTCAACACTGAAATCAGATTGATTATATTCTTTGCAGCCAAAGATGGAGAAGCTCTATAAAGTCAGCAAAAACAAGACTAGCAGCTGACTGTGAATCAGATCACGAACTCCTTATTGCCAAACTCAGAATGAAATTGAATAAAGTAGAGAAAACCACTAGGCCATTCAGGTATAACCTAAATCAAAACCCTTACGATTATACAGTAGAAGTGACAAATAGATTCAAAGGATTAGATCTGTTAGGCAGAGTGCCTGAAGAACTATGGATGGACGTTCATGACATTGTACAGGAGACAGGGGTCGAGACCATCCTCAAGAAAAACAAATGCAAAAAGGCAAAATGGTTGTCTGAGGAGGCCTTACAAAGAGCTGAGAAAAGAAGAGAAGCAAAACGCAAAGGAGAAAAGGAAAGATATACCCATTTGAATGCAGAGTTCCAAAAAGTAAGGTAAGAAAGCCTTCCTCAGAGATCAATGCAAAGAAATAGAGGGAAACAATAGAATGGGAAAGACTAGAAATCTCAAGAAAATTAGAGATACAAAGGGAACATTTCATGCAAAGATGGGCACAAAAAATGACAGGAATGGCCTGTACCTAACAGAAGCAGAAGATTTTAAGAAGAGGTGGAAAGAATACACAGAAGAACCGTACAAAAAAGATCTTCATGACCTAGATAATCACAATGGTGTGACCACCCATCTAGAGCCAGACATCCCAGAATGCGAAGTCAAACCGGCTTTAGGAAGCATCACTACGAACAAAGCTAGTGGAACTGATGGAATTCCAGTTGAGCTATTTCAAATCCTGAAAGATGATGCTGTGAAAGTGCTGCACTCAATATACCAGCAAATCTGGAAAACTCAGCAGTGGCCACAGGACTGGAAAAGGTCAGTTTTCATTCCAATCCCAAAGAAGGGCAATGCCAAAGAATGTTCACACTACCACATGATTGTACTCATCTCACACGCTAGTAAGGTAGTGCTCAAAATTCTACAAGCCAGGCTTCAACACTACATGAACTGAGTAATTCCAGATGTTCAAGCTGATTTTAGAAAAGGCAGATTAACCAGAGATCCAATTGCCAGCATCCACTGGCTCATCAAAAAAGCAAAAGAGTTCCAGAAAAACATCTACTTCTGCTTTATTGATTACACAAAAGCCTTAAACTGTGTAGATCACAACAAACTGTTGAAAATTTTTAAGAGATGGGAATACTAGACCACCTTACCTGCCTCCTTCATTCTGTTGCTTCAGAAACAACAGTTAGAACCAGACGTAGAACAACAGACTGGTTCCAAATTGGGAAAGGAGTACATCAAGGCTGTGTATAGTGACCCTGTTTATTCAGCTTATATGCAGAGTACATCATGAGAAATGCTGGGCTAGATGAAACACAAGCTGGAATCAAGATTGCCGCGAGAAATATCAATAACCTCAGATATGCAGATGACATCACCCTTATGGCAGAAAGTGATGACGAGCTAAAGAGCCTCTTGATGAAAGTGACAGAGGAGAGTGAAAAATCTGGTTAAAAATCAACATTTAAAAAACTAAGATCATGGTATCTGGTCCCACAACTTCATGGAAAATAGATGGGGAAACAGTGACAGACTTTATTTTTGGGGCTCCAAAATCACTGCAGACTGTGACTACAGCCATGAAATTAAAATACACTTACTCCTTAGAAGAAAAGCTATCAACAGCATATTAAAAAGCAGAAACATTACTTTGCCGACAAAGGTCCATGTAGTCAAAGCTATGATTTTTCCAGTAGTCATGTATGGATGGGAGAGTTGGACTATAAAGAAAGCTGAGTGCCAAAGAATTGATGCTTTTGAACTGTGGTGATGGAGAAGACTCTTGAGAGTCCCTTGGAATGCAAGGAGATCAAACCAGTCTATCCTAAAAAAATCAGTCCTGAATATTCATTGTAAGGAATGATACTGAAGCGGAAGCGCCAGTATTTTGACCACCTGATGCGAAGAACTGAATCACTGGAAAACATCCTGATGCTAGGAGAGATTGAAGGCAGGAGGAGAAGGGGACGACAGAGGATGAGATGGTTGGATGGCATCACTAACTCGATGGACATGAGTTGAAGTAAGCTCTGGCATTTGGTGATGGACAGGGAAGCCTGGCATGCTGCAGTTCACAGGGTCACAAAGAGTCGGACACAACTAAAACTAAAGTGATTCATAATCTAAAACTCAGAGTCAGGAAATGAATTATACCTAAGTGGATGATTTCTCATAATGCAGTAAAAGATTACTTCACTTTATTATTTTATAATATATTAAACATTTACAAGAGATCAGTGTTACTCAGATAACAAGAACATAGGTAGCCTAAGGATGACATACTAAGGCTTCAAAATTCAAGAAAGAAAAACGAACTTAATGATATTTAGTGTCCAGCTAACTGACAGTGTGACTCAGTTGCCGAAGAATAACTAGGTCCTGAGCCAAAGATTTTTCTGCCCCCAAATGCATCACCGTTTCACTAACATCTTTCTCAAGGATGGCATCAGGAAAGGAAAACATAGGGAATTCCCTGGTGGGCTGGTGGTTAAGAGTCTGCCTTGCAATTCAGGGGATGTGGGTTCCATTCCTGGTCAGAAAACTAAGATCTCACAGGCCACTGGGCAACCAAGACCTCATGCCGCAGAGACGGAGCCCTCACACTCTCGAGCCCGAGTTTCCCAACTAGCGCGCCTGCGGGCGGCAGCTACCAAGCCAGCGCGCCACAGTTAGAGAGTCCTGGTGCCGCACATGATGCAACTGATACCTGACGCAATACATAGATTTTTTTAAAAAAGAAGAAACATGGTCTTTATAAAAAGGAAAGTAAACCATAAAATTCACATGCTTCTTCTGAACGACTGGCTAAAACAAGTTTATTTGCAACAGTAGTCTTTTTGCCTGCTTAGATAAAGGAAAAGAATTCTCCTTAGATTCAGAAAAATGAGTAGGGCTGGACTGAGGGAAAATAAAGACAAAGACAAATGTTAATAATAAATTAGAAGCAAGTAATTATGACTTTCCCAGTAGAGATAATAATATACTTCTTTTAGGAAGCTTTGAATTTCTGTGACCAGCAGCTAACATGTCTAATTAGTCCATATATTAAAGAGAATTTTCACACCCTCAATTAAAATATGCTATTAGAACCAAATAAAATATGAAAGTATATATCATGGGTATCCTATAATGTAGGGTGTGATTACTTTTTTTAATCCTGTTATTTAAAATTTATTTCTTTTAGGTAGTCAGTTAATTCATTTTTGGCTTCTCTGGTGGCTCAGTGGTATCCACCTGCAGTGCAGGAGACTTGGGTTCAATCCCTGGGTTGGGAAGATACCCTAAAGAAGGAAACAGCAACCCGTTCCAGTCTTCTTTCCTGGGAAACCCCATGGACACAGGAGCCTGAAGGGTTACAGTATATGGTGTCGCAAAAGAGTCAGACACAAATTACTGACTAAACAACAACATTTGTGGTTGTCATTACTTCTGTTAACTTATGGAACTGATTCTTTGTCTTCCTGCTTAAAGAGTGCTATCTGCCTGCATTCTCCCATTTCCTTTGCAGGGGCAGAAAGCAAACAGGACTGTACATAACTTATTAGCAAATGATTAGAAACTGGCAGGCAGAGGAGAAATACTGGAACATTAGTAAACTTTTACTTTAGTAACAATTTTTTATTTTAGAATATATTTTTAGCTGAAAGGACATCATCTTTAAATCTCTCCCTACTGAGTATCAAGAGGCACCTGTACAACATCACCAAACACTGAAAATGTTACTCCTACCTTTTATGTAATTCAGCACTGACTGCCAAGCCCATTATAATTAAAATCTAATTTATATTAAAATTTAAACAATGAAATGTTTTGAGTATTTTTATATACTTGTCCGTTTTGCAGAATTTGCTTAATTTTGATTTAACCTCAAAACTTTATCCACCCCACTCCCCAACAAAGGAGAACTTTCTCTTAGAAATGGTGCTTTCTGTCAGTAGTCCTGTATGATTTTTTTCCCTTGCCAAAGACATTTAAGGCATGGTACACATTCTTAACTTTGGGCTTCCCTGGTGGCTCAGACGGTAAAGAATCTGTCTTCTGTGCAGGAGACCCAGGTTTGATTTCTGGGTTGGGAAGATCTCCTGGAGTAGGAAATGGCAACCCAGGCCAGTATTCTGCCTTGGAGAATTCCATGGACAGAGGAGCCTGGTGGCTATAGTCCATGGGGTCACAAAGAGTTGGACATGACTGTATAACTAACACACACCACACACACAATTTCTTAACAGGTCCACTTGTTCTGTGGCATCCTCCTGGCACCAACCCTGTTGATAATCCTGATAAAAATACTTTCATGTAGTCTACTTAGACAATAAAGGTGAACTCAGACGGTAAAGTGTCTGCCTGCAATGCGGGAGACCCAGGTTCGATCCCTGGGTCGGGAAGATCCCTGGAGAAGGAAATGGCAACCCACTCCAGTATCCTTGCCTGGAGAATCCCATGGACGGAGGAGCCTGGTAGGCTACAGTCCATGGGGTCGCAAAGAGTCGGACACGACTGAGCTGTATTGGTGTGCTACAAATAGTACTGCAGTTTCCCTCCTCTCCTACTGCAAACACCCTTTGAGTACCTTTCTTCACCTCCCTCCTCAAACTGGCAGAGGAAGTTTGCTCTTCTACACACTCTTATTTGGGTAAAAATGGAATTTGCCAGGCAAGAGTACTGGAGTGGGTTGCCATTCCCTTCTCCAGGCGATCTTCCTGACTCAGGGACTGAACCCACTTCTCCTGCATTGCAGGCAGATTCTTTACCGTCTGACCCATGACAGAAGCCCACATTAGAAAGGATTGCTTGCCAACTCCCCTCCCATCATAAATCAGAAAGTAGAGACACTGGGGAACTTCTCTGTAATCATACGAGGAGGAGTGGCCAGAGGGGACACTGAGAAGCCTGAGGGTCCATTGTTCTGTAACTGGGGCTGCAGTTAGGGTGGAAAGGGTGGTTACCAGGCAGTTGCAGAGGTCGGCTCCATCCTCGGAGTGTGGAAACTGAGGACCAAGCAGTGTGGCATGTGATACGAGGACTGCGTGCCTAGGGACAAGAAAGGGTAAAGAGCAGAGGACAGGAATGCCTTCCAACACATGGAATCTGAAACAGTAATTCTTCTTGCAATGACAGCCTCCTCACCCAAGAACACGATCATTGAAAAGATGGTGTTTGGATAGATGGTGTTTGGATATGTGACATTTCTATGTCAGGTTTTTAAAATAGCAGTTTGCTAACATTTAGGTGGTGAAGAAACCCACATTCTGATAATGTAGACAAATGAAGACCCCTTAATAGCTTTCCTTTTCTGAATTACTTATGTGCAGTTATACATGTTTTGACCTGTGGCACTCATATTTATCATGTATCACCTTCATAGGAGATCTAGAAAAGGTATGCAGGTGATGGATAAAGTATATTTAACCTGTCAGTCTCAAACCCAACTCATTTAAGGAACACTTCAGAGGAACGTAACAGTTCCTGGGGTGAGTAAAGACGTTTTAACAAGTATCAATATAGTTATCAAGCAGTCAGCAGTATACCTAACATACAACAGAAATGCTTTTCTTGCTAGGAAACTAAAACTGTCTTCTAACATTGAAATTCATGCTATCCATGATGTGCTTTGTTTTTAGCTAAAGAAATCCACAATGCTCTGTAGTACTATCTGTCTGCTCCTAATGCAATGTAAGTTATAGTGAAGTTAAAAAGTTCTGTCTTATTTTTTCCATTTTATCAGTTTTGGTGGGTTTTTTAAACTATTTTGTCTACTATTGTACCTTGTAAGTCTCTAACATTAAATATAATGAACAATAAGACATTTCTAAATAAACTAATAAACAGATGTTATATCTTAAGCAATACTGCCAGGTTTTTAGGTTAAAAGTACATGTAATATTCTTAGGTAAATCAAAAGATTACCTTCTCTACAAAAACTACTTACAAAATGGGCATATATGCATTGGAATATCTCTGTAACAGACAATCCATGAGTTACAATAGCTCTACTTAATCACACCCTATGAATTTTACATCCTCTCTTATTATACAAAAACATGGCAAACAAACAAACAAACGCTGCTTTTATGTAACCTAAAAACTACAAAGATGAGCATAACAAAGTTTGATTAAATATTTATTGAATTAATAGATGAAGTTAAAGCTAGGCTGCCAATTTAACAAAGTCAACATAATAAAAAGATGTAAGAAGGTGGTAACTGAGATAAATGTTCTTTTCAATGGCAACAATACAAAAATCAGGCAAAGTGAATATATACTTCTAAAATAGCAGCAGTCTTGGCAATAGCTTAAATTCTTAGCTATAGAACCAGTGAAACACTGCAAACAAACTTTCAGTTAAAGTAAGTTATGGCTTGATAGCAACATCCTGATGTAACTCAGAAAACTGAGTTATATAATAATTCCAAATGTAGGAGAAAATGCAAGAGTCATGATTGGAAACCTTCATCTTACAGAGTAAGGGTGAGCAAATCCTTTCTGTAAAGAAGGATGTCATAAGTATTTTGTTTTATGAGCCAAATGATCTTTGTTACAACTACCAACTCTGCTCTTAACATGCGAGTTGCCATAGGAAATACAAATGAATGAACGTAACTGCATTTCAATAAAACTTTAGTTATTAAAAACAAGCACTCTTCAGATCTTGCCCATGAGCAGTGATTTACTAATCCCTATTCAAAAATTTGCTTCCAACTAAAATCAGCTATACCTCAGAAGTCACCAGTCTTTCATGCATATAATCACAAGGAAAAATTATTAAATGAAAAAGAGAAACTGAGTTTTAAAGAGTCACACAATTAGAGGAAGATAATAGTACCCAGTTCTAATTTTATTTTTTCCCATGAAGTACCCAAGCAACTACAAAGTCCTTAAATTGCATAATTTTAATTTTTAAAGTGGAAACCATGGATGTTTATATGGAATTCTTTAAAGAAAAAGATCAATGAATTTTAATTATTTAGAAGACATATCTTTCAATTAATACATTCCAAACAGGATTTCAAAGTAGCTCTTACATTATTCAGCAAAAAAATTCAGGTTAAGGACTTCCCTGGTGACCCAGTGGTTAAGAATCACCTGTCAATGCAGGGGACGTGGGTTCAATTCCTGGTCCTAGGGGTTTCCACAGCTGCGGAGCAATGGGTCTCAACTACTGAGCCTGTGTCCCAGAGCCACAACTACTGAACCCCGGGAGCTCCAGAGACCATGCTCTGCAACAGAAGTCACCACAATAAAAAGCCTGAACACCACAACTAGAGAAATCCCACGGGCAGCGATGAAGACACAGTGCAGCCAAAAAGAGAAAGTTCAAGTTAAGATCAAAATAGTCTATAACATAATATTCATTCTACTTGGTTATGGATAAAATAACTAAGTTGTAAACATTTCTATACATTTTAAAAACAATTATAAGATACACTTCAGGTCTCCAACTGAGACAACAGGAGATAATTTTTGTTGTTTTTTGAACATCTGGGAATTCTTTATAGTTATACGCTCATACGGCTTGGTGGAAATGTACTGTATTTTTAGGCAGTAAATGGAAACCAGTGGAAATGGTTTTCACAGGCACAGTTTTAACATTAGAGTGAACAAAATGGATTTGTAAACATACATAAAGGGAAACTGAAAAACTGGAAGAATTTTAAAGCCTGATGTTGAGAAATCTGAAACTGCTCAGTTTTAAATATAACAAACTCAAATCACAGTACTCTCTAAAGTATCCTAATTTCATCTCCATTTCTACTGAAACTACAAAGAATTCCATTAGGATAATAAAATATTTAAATCGAAGAAACAGAATGACAGCTTAAACAATGGGGAAAATCATTTTGCCTGTTACTATGAGTCATTCTGGACTAAAAGTTATTGAATTTTTTTCTAATCAACCCCAAAGCTTCTGAACTTTGACTTCATCCAAAACAATACTATGTCTCAAATCCAAGGTTTATACAAAACCAGACTTTGCTTTAACATAGGCAGTTGTATCATTTTCCATATTCTCATTATTGGAAAAATGAACTCACCAATTAGGTGGAAGTTGTGTTTTTTATCCTAAAAGTAAATTATCCTAAAAAATCCATATATAAGATTTACTTAACAGATATATTTAGAATTTCTACAATGTACACAAATTTCATATAAATGTTTCTTATGAATATTTTCCTTTATCCAAAACTCAGCAATAGGGCTTCCCAGATGGTGCTAGTGGTAAAGAACACGCCCACCAATACAGGAAACTTAAGAGATGCAGGTTCAATCCCTGGGTCAGGAAGATCCCCTGGAGAAGGAAAGGGCAACCCGCTCCAGTATTCTTGCCTGGGGAATTCCACGGGCAGAGGAGCTTTGCAGGCTACAGTCCATAACGTTCCAAAGAGCCGGACATGACTGAAGCGACTTAAACACCCGCATGCACACATAACAAAACTCAGCAACAGCAATCGAAGTCTTTACCCTTTGGACCTACAAATTCACAGAAGTCCCTGAGAGCCAAGAGTGCAAAGAAACCACACAGATGACAGAGGGGGAGAAAGAGAGTCCCCTCTAAACCTGTGTATAATGTCCTGGTAAACTCTGAAAATTGCACATGTATATACTGACTCTAATAAACACTGCAAAAGATTTGAAAACTGAACTTTGATGCAGAACACTGCTCAGGTCCCAGACTTTTCCCAGACTCACATGCGATGGCACACATGTGAGATGACTGGATAACACTGCAAAAGCTTCAAAAACTAAACTGACTTTGAAACCACAGCCCTCAGGAGGCAAGGTAGGATTTGCAATCTGAATACAACTAGATGGATACACTGTCAAAACAAAACAAATCAACATTTTTGGCAGCATTTCAGTGGGATACAGAATGCCACAGTATAATACTTAAAATATACTGAATGCAATAGAGAATTTCAATGGATATGAATTTGAGAAAACTCTGAGAGATAGTGAAGGAGAGAAGAACCTGGTGTGCTGCATGCGGTCCATGTGGTTGCAGAGTCTGACATGACTTAGCTACTGAACAACAACAGGAACTCAAGAACTCAGAGAGGCAGAAAAATCTCAAGAACTGTCAAGACAAAAGAAAATAAATAGACACCAACATCAAGATGACCCAGAGGGTGGAATTATCAAAAACTTTTAAGCATGTATGACAACCACATCCCATAAAGTGGGAATAAAAACTCTCAAAATGAAGTGAATGATATATATCTCATCAAAGAAACCATAAACTGCAATTCAACTAAAACACAGGCAAAGAACTTGGACATAGTTCCAAATATGTGCAGATGGCCAATAAGCACATTGAAAAGATGCTAACCATCAGAGAAATGAAAATCAAGACCAAAGTACGACACTAATTACATCCATTAGGAAATCTATTAGCAAAAGATTAATAAACATAACAAGTATAGGTAACGATATAGAGAAATTGGAATGCTTGTGCACTGTCAGTGGGAATATAAAGCAGGGCAGCTGCTAGGAAGAGTGGTGTAGCAGTTCCTTAAAAAATTAAAAATATGATCCAGCAGTTTTATAATGCTTATGGTTATAGTACACCCAAAATGACTGAAAGCATAATCTTGAAGTGAAGTGAGTGAACTGAAGTCGCTCAGTCGTGTCCAACTCTTTGCGACCCCATGGACTGTAGCCCACTAAGCTCCTCCATCCATGGGATTCTCTAGGCAAGAATACTGGAGTGGGTTGCCATTTCCTTCTCCACGGTATCTTTCCGACACAGGGATCGAACCCAGGTCTCCCGCATTGCAGGCAGACGCTTTAACCTCTGAGCCACCAGGGAAGCCCATAATCTTGAAGAGATAGTTATATAACCATGTTCATAACAGTATTACTCACAATAATAAAAGGTAGAAGCAACCATCAACAGATGAATGGATAAATAAAATGTGATATATACCTACAACGAAATATTATTCAACCTTAAAAAGAAAGGACATTCTGACACACACTACAACATGGGTGAACCTTGAGACATTATGCTTAGTGAAATAAGCCAGTCATAAAAAGAATACTACTGTATGATTCTACTCAGACAAGGTAGTTTACAATGGTCAAATTGATAGGAATAGAAAGCAGAATGGCTGTTGCCAGAGGTTCAGGGTAAGAACAATGAGAGGTTAATATTTAATGCATTAGAGAGTTTCAGTTTTCCAAGATGAAAAATGGAATGCAAGGATGGCTGTACAATAATGTGAATATACTTAATGCCACAGAGGTGCATACTTAAAAATGGTTAAATTTTGTGCTGTATATATTTACAACAAATTTAAACAATAATTAAAATAATTTTTAAAAAGGGAAATTTTGTAATTTAAAAAAACAAGAAAGGAAATTTGGTATGGATGGTGGTGGTTTAGTCGCTCAGTCATGTATGACTCTTTGCGACCCCACGGACGGTAGCCTGCCAGGCTCCTCTGTCCATGGGATTCTCCAGGCAAGAATATTGGAGCGGGTTGCCATTTCCTTCTCCAGGGGATCTTCCCAACCCAGGAATTGAACCTGGGTCTCCTGCATTGCAAGCAGAGTCTTTACCAACTGGGCTGTAAGGAAAGACCTTGGGGTGGATGAGTTCAACTTAAAAAAAAAAAAAAAAAATCAAGGTCAGTAGAGCAAAGACTTACTGTGGAGATAGATTACTGAAATGTTGAAATCTGAACAAAAGAAGGAATATGACTGAATCATGACAGTAGAGTCTCAGGAACTTGGTGGTGGTGGTTTAGTTGCTATGTTGTGTTCAACTCTTGTGACCCCATGGACTATAGCCCTCCAGGTTCCCCTGTCCATGGGATTCTCCAGAAAAGAATACTGGAGATGGTTGACATTTCCTTCTCCAGAGGATCTTCCCAACCCAGGAATCAAACCTGGGTCTCTTGCATTGCAGGCAGATTCTTTACCGACTGAGCTACAAGGGAGGCCACCCAGAAACTTGGAGGACAATATAAATATGAAATCTGACATGCGTATTCTTAGAGCTCTAAAAGAAGGAGAGAAAGAGACTGATGCAGAAAAAATATGTATATTTTAGAAAAGAATGACTCTCTAAAACACTTGAAACTAGCACAATATTGTAAATCAACTATACTTCATTAAAAATGTTTTTAATAAAATATAAATTAAATTGGAATGCTAACAAATTCTTAAACAATCCAAATTAATGTATAAAAGAGTAAAAAGAATCAAAAAATGATATTCAAACACAAAACAATTATAAGTGGTAGATGCAAGCTTGGCCATGTCAGTAATTGCATTAAATATAAATGGTCTACACAAACAAAAAAGAAAATAAAACAATTTGGATTTTAAAAAATAAGTAAATAAAATACTGCCTACAAGAAACCAATATTAAATAAAATAATATTGTTAGGGTAAAACTACAATGAAGGGCAGAAAAAAATCAACCATGAATACACCAACCAAAAGGAAGCTATAATAACAGTATTAAATCCAAATAAAGACGACCATGTTTTGTTGAGTCAATAAGTCATGTCCAATTCTTTTGTGACCCCATGGACTGTAGTATGCCAGTCTCCTCTGACCATGGGTTTTCCCAAACAAGAATACTGGGGTGGGTTGCCATTTCCTTTTCCAAGGGATCTTCCCAACTCAAGGATTGAACCTGGGTTCCTACATTGCACATGGATTCTTTACCACTGAGCCACCAGGTAGAGGAAAATTCCCATAAACAGGGCATTACATAGCGATAAGGAAGTTGATTCACCAAGAAGATATATACCACATCCCAGGTCCTCAAATAAACTTTAAATATTTTGAAAAATTGAAATCATGTAAAGTATATACTTTGCCTATAATTATACAAAAAAAAAAATCATTGGCTGACATACATCTTGAAAATCCCCAAATATTTGGATATTAAATGTGGTCCACTAGAGAAGGGACTAGCAAACCACTCCAGTATTCTTGGCTCGAGAACTCTATAAACAATATGAAAAGGTTAAAAAAAAAAAAAAAAATGACACTGGAAGATGAGTTACCCCAGGTTGATAGGTATCCAATATGCTACTGGAGAAAAGCTGAGAAATAGCTCCAGAAGGAATAAAGAGGCTGGGCCAAAGCAGAAATGACACTCAAATGTGGATGTGTCTTAAGACTGATGCTGTAAAGAACAATTTTGCATAGGAACGTGGAATGTTAAGTCGTGAATCAGAAAACTGGACATGGTCAAGTGGGAGATGGCAAAAGGAGATATCGTCACTTTAGGAAAGAGTGAACTGAAATGAACAGGAATAGGTGAATTTAATTCAGATGACCATTATATTTACTACTGTTGCCAACAATCCCTTAGAAGAAATGGAGCGGTCCTCACAGTCAACAAAGGGTCAGAAATGCAATACTTAGGTACAATCTCAAAACCGACAGAATGCTGTTTCCAAGGCAAACCACTCAACATCACAGTAATCCAAGTCTTTTCCCCAACCAGTAATGCAGAAGAAGCTGAAGTTGAATGGTTCTATGAAGACCTACAAGACCTTCTAAAACTAATACCAGAAAAAGATGTCCTTTTCATCATAGGGGACAGGAATACAAAGGGAGGAGGAAATCAAGAGATAACCTGGAATAATAGGCAAGTTTGGCCTTGGAGTACAACATGAAGAGAAGGGCAAAGGCTAACAGAGTTTTGCCAAGAGAACACACTAGTCATAGCAAACACCCTCTTCCAACAACACAAGAGAAGACTCTACACGTGGACATCACCAGATGGTCAATACTGAAATCAGACTGATTATATTTTTTGAAGCCAAATATGGAGAAACTCTATACAGTCAGCAAAAGCAAAACCTGGAGCTGACTGTGGTTCAGATCATCAGCTCCTTCCTGTAAAATTCAGGCTTAAATTTAAGAAAGTAGGGGAAGGCACCAGGCCATTCAGGTATGACCTAAATCAAATCCCTTATGATTATACAGTGAAGGTGACAAATAGACCCAAGGGATTAGATCCCATAGACAGAGTGCCTGAAGAACTACGCACAGAGGTTTGTTACACTGTGCAGGCGACTCAAACAATCACCAAGAAAAACAAATGCAAGAAGGCAAAGGGGTTGTCTGAGGATGCTTACAAATAGCTGAGAAGAGAAGCAAAAAGCAAAGGAGAAAGGGGAAGATATATCCAACTGAATGCAGAGTTCCAGAGAAGAGCAGGGAGATAAAAGAAAGCCTTTTAAGGTAAACAATGCAAAGAAATAAAGGACAATAATAGAATGGGAAAGACTAGAGATCACTTCAAGAAAACTGGATATACCAAGGGGACATTTCATACAAGGATGGGCACAATAAAGGACAGAAATGGCATGGACCTAATAGAAGCAGAAGAAATTAAGAACAGATGGCAAGAATACACTGAAGTCTATACCAAAAAAATAAAAAGTCTTAATAACCCAGATAACCACAATGGTGTGGCCACTCACCTACAGCCAGACGTCATGAAGTGTCAGGTCAAGTGGGCCTTAGGAAGTATGACTAAGAACAAAGCTAGTGGAGGTGATGGAATTCCAGTTGAGCTATTTCAAATCCTGAAAGATGATGCTGGTTAAGTGCTGCACTCAGTATGCCAACAAATTTGGAAAACTCAGCAGTGGCTACACAGGACTGAAAAAGGTCAGTTTTCGGCCACTCCCCCAAAAGAGCAATGCCAAAGATTGTTCAAACTACCATACAATTGCACTCATTTCACATGCTAGCAAGGTAATGCTCAAAATCCTTCAAGCTAGGTTTCAACATTACATTAACTGAGAACTTCCAGATGTTTAAGCTGGATTCAGCAAAGGCAGAGGAACCAGAGATCAAATTGCCAACATCCACTGAAACAGAAAAAGCAAGAGAGTTCCAGAAAAACATCTACTTCTGCTTCATTGACTATGCCAAAGCCTTTGACTGAGTGGATCACAACAAACTGTAGAACATTCTTAAAGAGATGGGAATACCAGACCACATTACCTGACTCCTGAGAAACCTGTATGCAGGTCAAGAAGCAAAAGTTAGAACTGTGACATGGAACAATGAATCAGTTCAAAAATGGGAAAGGAGTACATCAAGGCTGTATATTGTCACCCTGCTTATTTAACTTTTATGTAGAGGACATCATGTGAAATGCTGGGCTGGATGAATCAGAAGCTGGAATCAAGACTGCCAGGAGAAATATCAATAACTTCATATATGTAGATGATACAACTCTAACAGCAGAAAGAAAAGAGGAACTAAAGAGCCTCTAGATGAAAGTGAAAGAGGAGAGTGAACAAGCTGGCTTAAAACTCAACATTCAAAAAAACAAAGATCATGGCATCTAGTCCCATCACTTCATGGTAAACAGATGGAGAAAAGTGGAAACAGTGACAGATTTTATTTTCTTCAGCTCAAAAATCACTGCAGATAGTGACTGCAGCCATGAATTTAAAAGACACTGGATCCTTTTCCTTGGAAGAAAAGGTACGATAAACCTGGACAGTGTATTAAAAAGCAGAGACATCACTTTGGCAACGAAGTCTGTATAGTTAAATCTATGGTTTTTCCAATAGTCATGTAAGAGTTGAACCATAAAGAAGGCTGAGTGCAAAGAATTGATGCTTGAAACGGTGGTGCTGGTGAAGACTCTGGAGAGTCCCTTGGACAGCAAGGAAGGAGATCAAACCAGTCAATCCTAAAGGAAATCAACCCTGAATATTCATTGGAAGGACTGATGCTGAAGCTCCGATAATTTGGTTACCTGATGTGAAGAACTGACTCATTGGAAAAGAACCCGAAGCTGTGAAAGATTGAGGGAAGGAGACAAAGAGAGTGACAGAGGATGAAATGGTTGAATGGCATCATCAACTCAATGGACATGAGTTTGAGCAAACTCCAGGAGATAGTGAAGGACAGGAAAGTCTGGCATGCTGCCCTTCATGGAGATACAAAGAGTTGGACACAACTTAGCAACTGAACAAAAACAACAAAAAAGTTCAAAGGCAAATGATTTAAAAACCCAGAACACTTAATTTTGAAAACACTCCCTAAAGACAAAAGATGCTAATTAAGTTTCTTCTTCACATAATCTCTTTCCTTTTAAATAAAACTATAGTAGGAGATGGGCTTCCCTGGAAGCTCAGCTGTTAGAGACTCCACCTGCAATGCAGGAGACTCCAGTTTGATTCATAGCTCAAGAAGATCTTCTGGAGAAGGGACAGGCTACTCACTCTAGTATTCTCAGGATTCCCTGATGGCTCAGATGGTAAAGTATCTGCCTTGCAATGAGGGAGACCTGGGTTCAATCCCTGGGTTGGAAAGATCCCTTGGAGGAGTGCCTGGCGACCCACTCCACTCTTCTTGCCTGGATAATCCCCATGGACAAAGGAGCCTGGTGGGCTACATACATACAGTCCATGAGGTCCAAAAGAGGTGGACAGGACTGAGTGATTAAGCACAGCACAGTAAGAGCTAAATAGCAACAGTAAATACATGATAATTTTATGAAAGCTGGGAATCTTTTTACATGGGTCATCAAATGAAGAGTTATTTTGTTCGGAATTTTTGTGGACGTGTTAAACAATTGTGGTTTTCCAAGCACTGCAACTACCAAGTAAATTTTGTTGTATCTTTCTATACACCGACTATACTAACTTCTTCCATCAACTCATAAGAGAGAAGATATGTTCAAGAAAATATAAACAGTACAGAGAGGAGATTAACAAAGGTTTCTTGGCTGTTGTCCAGTAGAGAGGGGGAAGAAAAAGACCAACTTCCAATTTGACTCGAACTTGTTTAAAACATCTGAATGCTTTTAAAGGCAGCTTTGAGATCCTCTCTTTGGCTGCTGATGAAGCAGTGTGGCTGCTGAATTTAGGAATGGAGTAGTTACTTGGAAGACTCTGGCACCTAAGAAACAACGCAGAATGTACCACAGGACAGTGACAGATGAAACTGACATACACGAAGAATAGTATGGCACTTGCAATGATTGTTTTTTTCCCTGCTGGCACCTGGGGATGTTTAGGGAGGAGCCCAAAATGGGATATTAGTTATTCCAAAACCATATGAAGTACAGTTGTGAGCAGAATATCTGAAGATTCATACTTATGCCTATAATGCTTTAGAATTTAAAGAACTGGTGGAATATGAAGACTAATGAAAACATCCATGCAAACACACACGATCTTACATGAATTACTGGGAAAATAGTGGGATAAACCATTTTCCTTTGGTTTTAAGGGAAAAAAATGTAGTATATATACAGTATTATCAAAAACTTTTTATTCTCTGAACCAGAATCATCTTTGGGATCTCTCAGAGCACTTTTAAATTTCCTTCCTAAATAGGATCTTATATACCAGTTGAAGGCAGAATATCAATGACTTGTTTTACATAATTATATCTCCCTCAGGATATTACTAAGAGTATGTGACACATAAAAGTATTCAGTGAGCGTATGTATATTAGAAGATACATCTATCTACCAAGAGACAGTAATTTGCTATTACTAAAATGTCTATGTAAGCATTTTTAAAGATAAAGCTGCTAAACTACTGCCAATGATAACTAATATTTATTGTGCATTTGGTACAGTGGTAAAGAATCCACCTGCCAATGCATGAGACCTGGGCTTGATCCCAGAGTTGAGAAGATCCCCTGGAGAAGGAAATGGCTATACCCTCCATTATTCTTGCCTGAGAAATTACATGGACAGAGGAGCCTGGCAGGCTATAGTTCATGCAGTCACAAGAGTTGGACATGACTTAGCCACTAATAACAACAACAACATCATGCACTCATTATACTGTTATAGCAACATGAAGAGCATTAATTTCATTGCATGACCTAGGCATCAAACCCTACATAAATCTGGTTCAGTCTCCATTTATGACAAAGGATATAAAGACATGGATAAGGAATTATAATCATTGTGTGTATCTTGGAGTGTCTCAAGTCTTACATCAATTTTGACACCATGTTGGAAAATCAAACTGTAATTGCATAGTGAAACAGTAAAAGAAGTAATACAAAATAATGAATTAAAATATTTCTATTTGATTCAAAGTTTTCAGATCACATTATACAGTTCCCTGAATAATTTTTCATTTTGTTAAAGCATTTTTTTTTTCCTGTCATGCTCTCCGTTAAAACTCTGTGCTGTGCTTAGTCACTCAGGCATGTCCAACTCTTTGAGATTCCATGGACCGCAGCCCACCAGGCTCCTCTGTCCATGGGGATTTTTGAGGCAAGAAGAATGGAGTGGGTTGCCATGCCCTCCTCCAAGGGATCTTCCCAACCTAGGAATCGAACCAAGTCTCCTGCACTGCAGGCAAATTCTTCACCGTGTGAGCCACCAGGAAAGCCCAAGACTACTGGAGTGGGTAGCATATCCCTTTCTCCAGGGGAACTTCCTGACCCAGGAATCGAACTGTCTCCCCAGAATTGCAGGCAGATTCTTTACCAGCTGAGCTTCCATTTCTCTTTGTTTGTTTCTTAGCATTGTATTCTTTGATAAACCAAAAAAAAAAAAAAAAAAAGCTGCATTTTGAAATTAAGAATTTACAAAGTCTTAATTTGATATTAAGAAAATAACTCAAAGTTGCTAGTGGTAGACTGTATCATGTTTCCTAAAGGTGCCCTTATTCAAATTCTAGAAATTGTGGATTTGCTAATTATTCCTTTACATGGCAAGATGTGCTTAAATTAAGGATCTAAAAATGGGAAGATTCCCCTAGATTATCTGGCTGAAGTGAACGCAACCACAAGAGTAGTTACAAGAGGGTAGAAAAAGGTTTAGAATGAAAGGTGTGTCAGTAGAAGCATACTGAAGCAATGCTCTTTGAAGATGGAGGAAAAGCCCACAGCAAGGAAAGCAGGAGGCCTTCATATGCTAGAAAAGCAAAGTCAAGACCCTCCCCTAAAGCCTTGAAAAGAAACATAACCATGCTGACACCTTGATCTGAGGACTTCTGGTCTTAGAAACTATAAGATACTAAACAGTGTTGTTTTAAGTCTCAAAGTTTTATGCCATTAGTAGCTAGTTACATTAGCAATAGGAAACTGCAAGTGAAAGTCGTTCAGTCATGTCCGACTCTTTGTGACCTCATGGACTACACAGTCCATGGAATTCTCCAGGCCAGAATACTGGAGTGGGTAGCCTTTCCCTTCTCGAGGGGATCTTGCCAACCCAGGGATCGAACCCAGGTCTTCCACATTGCAGGCAGATTCTTTACCAGGTGAGCCACTAGGGAAGCCCAAGAATACTAGAGTGGGTAGCCTAGCCCTTCTCCAACAGATCTTCCTGACCCAGGAATCGAAAATAGGTCTCCTGCAATGCAGGTGGATTCTTTACAAGCTGAGCTATCAGGGAAGTTCAGCAATAGGAAAGTAATATATTTTCCCATATATTTGTGTGGTAAATAACATCTAGAGCTATTTCAGAAATCTCTTTAAAAAACAAACAAACAAACAAACAAAAAACCTATTCTTGATGTTAATTTTCATCAGCAGAGAATTCTCCATAGAATGACCAGTAATAGTGGCCATTACAATTTGGAAAGACTGCATTCATTGAACATATTTATATGAAAAAAAGCTATGCTTTCTGAACATCAGCAATAAAATCATAAGGTTATAAATCAAAGGAAAGGTTGTTAAAATTTTTAGGTTTTTAAAAAAATAAATATATAATTCACAGAAGTATATAAAGTTTTAGTCAAATGAAATGTTATAATAATAACTTTATAAATATGTTGGACCATATAGACTGCAGGTTCTCAACCCATGCTGCACATTATCATCACCTGGGGAATTCGAGCGATAAATTCCATTTCCTGACCCTACCCTGAGAGACTCTGATTTAATGGTTTGGGGTAAGACCCAAGACCCAGACATTAGTATACCTTGAAAGGCCTGCAGGTGATTTTAACATATAGCTAGAAAGGGCTGAGAAAAAGCAATATAATCTTTTATACAAGTCTATAACCCTTAATTAGTAATAAAATTCAGTTGAAAGATGTAAGAAGGCAACAAATACGTTATATAAGAGTGTACCTGCTATGCTCTCTGTTATATTCGAGAATGCTGTGCTTCATATATAATGATAATGGCAGATTTATTGATCAAATCATAAGTGTTTGCCTAATTTTTCTAATCTCATTAGGTGCTTATGTGGCAATGTTACTTACTGGTTGAGGTATATGGGAAGTATTTTAAAGAAACTATTACATTAAAATTTAAGACTTTCTTAACCAAAAAAACTGAATATGAACTATAGACCTTAAAGACATATTTATTTTCCAATTAAAATATATTAATATGAATACTTAATATCCAATAAAATGTTCTAATAAATAATTAGAATCTGTCTTGTTATCACCACAACTAAATTTACAGGGGTAAGAATACACAGATAATGATAAACAGGTCAAATTCATGAATTTTGTTAATCATCATGTGTCTTCACCAAGTCTCAAGGTTTAAGATATAAACAAAACAAATTATGTGGTATCAAATGCAACAAAACAAAAACAGAAACTTAATGGCATGAAATTGGCAATTTTCACTGCTATAGTCCAAGCTTTTTCATTATGGTACATTTTTGTTTTTTCAAAAAAACATTCCATTTGAAAATAGAGCACTTTTCCCGAGTCAAAAAAAAAAAAAGCATAAATTATTAAATTAGTGCAAGAATGTGATACTTGTTATTCCATAACCTATGTATAATTATCTTCCTTCACACATGTAACAACGTTTCTTTATACTAAGAAACATTTAGAAATAGTATAAACACTAAATATTAGCAAACCAAAGACCAGTGCTCATATTCTTCAACAAATATCAATTATTTCTTAAATCAGACCATTTGTTTACATTAAATAACTTACACAGATTTTTAATCTATTCCATATAGAGTGCATACACACAGAAACAATGTAATTAATCACTAACAAGCAACAGAACTAGTGTAATTTTGATTATCATCAATATTTATTTCTCAGTCTGTAACCTAATGTTCAACTGCTAGAAAGGATGGCAAACATTTACCACTGAACAATAAATAAAAACATATGTAATCCATACTCTACATCTGTTTCATAAAATATCTCTTGACATGTAACTGAAATACATTATTTAGATTCTTCTATAATTGTCTAACTAATTGGTATTAGCCAACCTTAATAGGGATAACAGGAGAAATACCTTCTCTGGGTTAAGTTATGTCAATGATTATATGCCTGAAATAATTTTAATTAGTATTAAAAAGTTTAAAATTTTTTTAAAGTTTATGACATAATTCCACAGTGATCAGAGAACAGCTCTGTATGATCTTAATAACTTTAGAGCATAAAATTTTTTCACCTTGTTTTATGTCCCTGGATATGTTCCAGCATCTTCTAGTTTATAGTCTAGGAGAATTTGAATAGAATTTATATCCTACTGTTGTGTGAAAATTATATAAATTTTAATTATGTTAATTGGTTCATGGTACCTTTCAGGTCTATTATATGCCTCTATTTTTCTGTATATTCATTCTATTAATTTTTGAGAGTTTTATATGGGAAGTGAAAAAAAAGTGAAAGTTAAAGTTGCTCAGTCGTGTCCAACTCTTTGCAATCGCATGGACTATACAGTCCATGGAATTCTCTAGGCCAGAATACTGGAGTGGATAACCTTTCCCTTCTCCAGGGGATCTTCCCAACCCAGGGATCGAACCCAGATCTCCTGCATTGCAGATGGATTCTTTACCAGCTGAGCCACAAGAAACATCAACTAAAAATATTAATTTATCTACTTTAAAAATAATTTTAATATATAGTGGAGCTATATGTAACTTTGTCCTGTATTTTCCAAGTCTCCTGTAAATATGTTACCATACTTTCATAATTTAAAAACTAGAAAAAAAATTTTAAGTTTATGATAATATAAAAGGGTTTCAGGCCTTTCAAGGTATTTTTAGGAGGTGGGTGGGTAGATGAGGTAAATAAGTCACAGTAAAATTCCTTGTTTCAACAGAAAATAAACAGTATAGACTGTCACTGTGGTTTATAAACATCATTTCAATAACATCCTAAAAATCAGCCCACTGGGAACAAAACCTCTCTGTAACAAAGTATTAAATAGATAAGTATGCCATAAATTATTCAATAGAAATTTCTAGTGTTACTCAAAATAATCTGGATATAGATGGGACTTCAGAGAGCATCTACTCCAGACTTCTCATTTTAAGAAGAGGAGATTGATGTTCAAAGAATTATATTTATCACTTTCATAGCAAATAAATACATTACTAGTGAAGCATCAGTACTAGTGAAGCATCAGTACTGGCTTCCTGATTTCCATTTCCAAACTCGACTCACCCATAGCACTTTTTAAGCAATTAGAACTCATCCAAAGTTTAATTGTGAGTTGTGCTGAGATTTTTTTTTTTCTTACCCTTTTGAACTTCTTCAGGCAATCCTATGTCCTTCCACTTTCAACACACTGCTCTACCTTAAGTCAAATATATGGCAAAACCAATACAATATTGTAAAGTTAAAAAATAAAAAAAAAAGAAGAAAAAATAATTAGAACCAAATAGGGTCTGATGATCCATCTTTACCCTCGTTAACTTCCATCCTGTGCCAGTGACAGAGTTGACAAAGTAACAAAAATTCCTTGAGATTTATTTAAGCCCTTTATGTATCTGTCCAAAGAAAGAATTTGCCAGAAAAGACTGATAAAGAAAATGCTAAATCAAGTCTTAAACAATGAGGACATTATTGTCTCAATCTCCCAAGTGCTTAACAATCAAGGTCCCGGTTCCCTGTCTCAAGAATGCGGGGTTTCTGCACCATTTTCATTTGCTGTCATCAGTGTGGACTTCATCTGGAGGTTAGTTTGGTTTTTGTTGATATAGAAGGAATGGAGACTTTCCTATTTTCCTGATGGGAGTGAAAATGGTTTTCCTTAGGCTTCTCTAAGAGTCTAAAAAAATTTCCCTCAAGCCTCCAAAAAATTTCTCCTTGCATCCCAACAGCCAGAATTCAGTCATACCCCTAAAGCAATCATCAGCAAGGGAGAAAAGACTATCTTTAGACCAAACAGTACATCTCTGAAACAAAGGACAGGATGGTTTTCCCTATGACACATGACTTTATGCAACAAGATGCTGAACAGCATGTAGGTTCTATGAGAAAAGGAAGGAGGGGACCATAGTCGCTGAGCAGTCAGCCCTCAAAGTTCATTACTCCTTTAGCTATAAAATTTCCATACACAGCCTTATTGCCTTATTTTCAAAACTCCCAGGCCTACCCACACGCTCCTATCCCTTCCCTAAAGGAGAAGACTCAGCGTCTCATATGGTCCCTGCATTAAGCTTCAAGTCCAGATCCTTAGGTAATGGCCACTATCGCCAGTAGGTCCAAATTGCTTAGTGAACTCCATCTAAATGATAAGGTATCTACACCTTCATATCTACACACCAATTAACAGTGGAATAAGACCAGCAAGCAACTATAAAATGCCAGAAAGAGGATCAATAAAAAGCAATCAAAAGTAACCATGGGTCCAAAGTGTGCTCATACTCTCTTGCAGGACAGGGGAAGAACAGATTTCCAGTCTGCAAAAGGAACACGTTCTTGGGTGGCCCACATTTCCGCTCTCTACCCTCATCCGTTTTCCATATGGACACACTGCTGAACGTGGCTGTCACGTGCATGCTCAGTTGCTTCAGTTGTGTCCAACTCTTTGCGACGCCATGGACCATAACCCACCAGATTCCTCTGTCCATAAAACTTCCTGGCAAGAATACTGGAGTGGGTTGCCATTTCCTCCTCCAGGAGATCTTCCCAAGCCAGGGATCAAACCCTCATCTCCTGCACTGGCAGGTGTATTCTCTACTACTGAGCAACCTGGAAAGCCTGAATGCAGCTATCAGGCAAGATCTAAGAAATATTTTTAATATTCTAATTTTAGTCTATAATTTACTATTTTTTTCTCATGTACAAGAAGTTGTAAATGAAGTATTTAAGTGAAAGAAAGCTTTTGTTTCATAATTTCCACTCTTCAGAAAAGGTTTTCCAGTTACAATTTAGAGAGGATGGTATAATTAGTCAATAGAAAGAAAACCTTTCTTTTTTCAATTTCATAATGATAGAAAAGTTAAAAACAAAATTTCAAATAGCTTTAATTTATATAATCAAATGTTATTCAATGATGTAGAGACTAAATGACAAAGATGAGGTTATCATTGCTCAGGTATTACCCTCCTGCTACGAAGCTTATTACTTTAGGCCCTTTGAGCATATGGACCTTATGGTTTCCTTCCTGCTTTACTCGTATGTGTTTAATTAGTCATGGTACACTGAAAACACAAACCCAGTCACTAAGCAGATTTCTAGGGTATTTTCTGTTCCCAAAGCTGGAACTTCATGATAATATTTCTGGACTATGTCCCAATAAGTACATTAACAGCTTTTTGCTTAGTTTAGACAGAAAGATGCTTTATTAATATTTTAATAACCCATGCTAGAACAGAAGAAACATATCAAATAGGTCATTTTCGTGATTCCTTTTCATGTCTAATTTCTGTGAATTAACTTTATAACTATACTAGCTATTTCGTTTTCCTCTAAACTTAAAACACCTAAAGCAACTCATTAAACAAAGAGCAAGTATCAACAGTAATCAGCTCAATTATAGCTATCGTGAAGGAAATACAAATACACAAAACGTTAGGAAAACCCTCAAGGTTCCATGTAAAAAGAAATACAACCACAACTTGGTATATACATACACAATCTGATAGTTTAGAGAGCACATGGAATGAAGCAAAAATTAAATAATAATTTCTTAAGAACTGGGGAGCAAATGTAGAAGATACATAGATTGATGAGAGGCTGGAGAGTCAAATGTTTTCCATGGAAGCCAAACCAGGAAGAACATCAGGAAGGATCTTGAGGTTTGTATGGCTGAAGCAGATACTTGTGTTGGAGATCAGTGAGCATGTGTAAAAGTTGGGAAGTGCAAATACCCAGCATGACCCACTTCAAGCTGCAATGTGACCTAGCTTGTGATCTTAGATAAATGAAGAGTTCTTCATTTGAGGAACATTTCATCATGTGAGGAGGAAACACATGATTTTAGATGAAGTCATTATTTCCATCTATAAGTAATATTTACTTTATGTTATTTTATAGCTAGGGAAATGAGAACAATTGTGTGGTGTGAGACAAATATATGGCAAAGCAGAGGAGTGTTGTAAAAAAGAGATTAGCATTAAAGTACATGTTCAATGACACAGATATTGGTATGGTTTCAAAACCATACTCAGTGATTGAAATGGTTACTATATATCTGCTGCTGCTGCTGCTAAGTCGCTTCAGTCGTGTCCAACTCTGTGCGACCCCATAGACGGCATCCCACCAGGCTGTTCTGTCCCTGGGATTCTCCAGGTAAGAATACTGGAGTGGGTTACCATTTCCTTCTCCATCTATACATCTATGTATATATAATACATTCAAACAATGTTTCCTACAGTATTGCAATTGTTAATATTAGAGGACTAGATATCAGACTGGCTTGAGAGTCTATTCTACATCTGCTTCTGATAGCGGCAAGACCATGGCCCACTTACAGAAACTCCCTAAGCCTCAGCTTCCTCACACCATGGTGATAACTCCCTAACAAGGTCATTGTAATCGTAACATTGGCTTCCCGGGTAACTCAATGGTAAAGAATCTGCCTGACAATGCAGGAGATGTGGGTTCAATCCCTGGGTCAGGGATACTACTGGAGAAGGAAATGGCAACTGACTCCAATATTCTTCCCTGGGAATCCCAAGGACAAAGGAGCCTGGTGGGCTATAGTGCATGGAGTTTCAAAGAGTCAGACACAACTTAGCAACTAAACAACAGCAGAAACAACAATCATAATATCAGGTAATGATCCTAGAGACCTAAATTCAGTGTTAGAACATCGTGCTTCCTTAGTAAATAATAACATTACTTGTCATCAACTGCCCAACTTCTCAAGAACAGTATAACTGATATTAAATTGCATTTATTTTCATGCACATTTCAAAAGAAGTATCTCATTTTACAAAGATAATCTGAAGATAATGACAATTGTGTCATATTTTCCAACCCAAATGTATTTTAAAATAACAATTGACTAATATATGTCAGGTCTTTCAGCTCTATAAGAAGTTTCTAAATAAGTTCAAAGAACCATTATTTCAACTTTTCTAGTAATAATAATGAAAAAAAAGTAGAAAAACAGAAAAAGAAAACAAAAAAAGGTCAATTTAAATGCGATTGAGTGACTTCCACATAAACATTTAGTATGTCTCAACACCATAATCTCCTGGCTCCTGGAGGATAAACACATGAATAATCATGTAGATTTCAGTGGTTGCAGTTTCTTAGGTCATCAGGACCAGAGTGAATCTTAGCAGGAGCATAAATGAGACTATCTGACTAGCAACCAGTGTAGTAACAAGGGAAGATATCCCCGAAAGGTGAATAAATGCACAACAAATGTACTGATAGAAACCAGAGGACTCACAGAAGCCAATTAACAACAGGAGAGCCATTTTGCTGCAACCGGATCTCATTTAAAGGTCTCAGAGATAAAAAGTACCCCAAATAAATGTATAATGTGCATCCATTCCTGCCCAGACAGTAATACTGTCTGGAAAACTGTGGCTGCATATTTACCATCTGGCAACTGGGAAACATTAGTAATGGAGCAGCTAGCTGCTTGAGCAAGAGCTACCACATACCCACATGCACGGAAAATCTGAATCAGCAACGAAGTCAGAAGCATATGTCCTGCCAAAGAACGAATATTCACAGCGTTGCCAGTACCACACAGGTTGAATTAAATGCAAACGCCAACAACTCTTACAATTCTATATTGATATTCTGCCTGACAGCAACATCAAAGATCAAAACATAGCAATGATATAGGATAATTCCTCAAGGGTTTGTATATAGTTAGTGTGAGGAAATGAATCAGAGACTAGTTATAATCTTCAGAGTAATGGCTTTTCTGAGCAGGAAAGACTACTGTAAAGGAAGAGAATACACATCACACAGAGAATCCCCAAGTACACGTATACGAGGCAAAAAGGCTCTGGAAATCCTTTACAAAGAGGTAATGGCTTTAGCCTTTAAAATCTGAGTATGTTGATTTCTGTCTCTCTCAAGTCTTAAAATGTATGTATTGCTACCCTAAAACCATTCAGCATTAAGTATCAGTAGAAGGATTCTTTGATACTAAGTAAATATTCCCATATCTCTCATACAACTGTTCTTTGCTTTATCATAGTCTATATCAAGATCAAATTTAAAAGTTCAAACAGAGAAAACTAGACTTGCAAACATGAGGCTAAAATGAAAGTTCATCCAAACATATAAACATCAAATCAGCCTGCAGACATGTAAACCAAATGCTTCCCTCCTAGCATATGCATTTACCCTGACAAGGCTCTGTTTTCATTGCTCCCACTGTTTCATTTCAAAGTATCTGGCCAAGGTTAAGCTAGAAACCTATTTTTAATTGCTGACTTTTGATAGAAGACATCTCTAACTTGGAAATACTGCTTCAAATAATGTATAATGCAGAGAAATTATGGTTTGAATTTCTTGTAAGCATCTTGTAAGAAACAAAGAATTAGGTACAGTGCAGTTTGGATCACTGTGTTACCAAATGAACCAAGTAACTGTAATTAAACAATAAGCATTCCTCAATAGATTTATTCCATTTGGCTTCGCCTGGATAATTGACAATAAAAAGAAATCCTCCAAAAAACACAGGTCTGATCATGCTTTTTCTGCAGTTGCAAACTTTAAAAGGCCTCCCTTGTCTTTAGAAGCAGCAACTATTAGTGTGGCTTTTGGGGCCAACATCAATCTGGCAATCTCACAATGAAGAGAAGAGGTTTTCCCAACATTGCTAAGAATGAGGAGGACCCTTATCAACTTCACAATTGCTCACAGACTATACACCACCCTGCATAATTGTAGAACTTTCAGTAGTTATCACCTGAAGAATGCATAATAAGAATTAAATTAGTAATGACTTTATCAATTATAACATCTACATACATATGAAAATAGTATGTATAATTACTATCTACACAAAATTTTGACAGCAGAAGAGGTTTGAAGACCCCTATAGTGGCTTTCTACTCCATAGTTGAGGCAAACTCTTTATGACCCCATGGACTGTAGCCAGCCAGGCTCCCCTGTCCAGGAATTTTCCAGGCAAGGATACTGGACTGGGTGGTTATCCCCTTCCCCAGGGGAATCTTCCCAACCCAGGGATCGAACGTGGGTCTCCTTCATCACAGGCATATTCTTTACCACCTGAGCCACCACGGAAACCCTGATAGTTAAGGAACCACTCATATAGTGAACAGAATAAGAAATGAGGAATTCCTTGGGCACTGTTGTTGCTCCACTGCCTGGCACTATGCTTGCAGGAAGTGTGCCATGTTTATTTGCTAAGAGAATGAAATAGGTCCCTTGCTGCAGCAACACCAGTGAGACCAGCAGGACTGTAGGCTTGGAGCGTAACCTCTTGGATTGTTTTAAGAAAATGGCAGACAAGCTGGACATGGGGGAAATGGCCAGCTTCAATAATGCCAACCTGAAGATGAAGACGCAGGAGAACACCCTGCTGGCCAAAGAGATCATTGATTGAGTAGGAGAAGCAAGCAAAGTGAAATTTCCTAAGGACCTGAGGAATTCTCTACCCCTTCACCTTAGAGAGCTCAGTCATGATGTAGAGGAAGAGTCACCTGCAAGATGGAGACAAGTGACAGGTTGTGCTGTGAATCCAGGTACTCCATGCCAATGTCACTGGCCTGTGGGGCTTTGAGGGGATCCTCCAAACAGACTGCTCGGTGTAGGGTGTTTGAATAAGGATGGCTACAATAATAATTGCAACGTGGCTGAAAAGAATGTTCAATGAGTGATTTTAGGTCTGTTTAATGTAAGCAAACTGCTAGTTATGAGTTTGCCAGACAGAAAAACACTTCCCTGGTTTGACCTGATATTATAAAAAAGTATTTGTATGACTAATGAAAATAAAACACATCTCATGACAAAAAAAAAAGAATGAATGGCTTTAGATCACAGTTTCAGTCATAGTTACTAAGCTTTGGGACTCTGGATTAGTTGTCTCCTCTAGTGGACTGCTCACTCAGGTATCCACAAGGCTCTTTCCATCAGTTCCCTCAAGCCTCTGCTTAAATTCCATCTTTTAAATGAGGCAAACCCCCATGCAGGATTCTTAAGACCCTCTCACTTAGTTCACTGGATTTTCTTTCCTCTAGCACTAATCACTCTCAACGATTCTCTAAATTATTATCGAATTTTTTTGTTATTATTTTTCCTTTGTCTCCCACTCACTAGAAGCCAGTAGAGAGGTTTTCTGTGACTTCTTCACATTCTAAAACAATGCCTGGAAGGGACTTCCTCAGTGGTCCAGTGACTCAGACCTGCCCTTCCAATGCAGGGGGTGCAGGCTGGATTCCTGGTTCAAGAACTAAGATCCCACATACCATGTACGGCCAATAAAAAAACAAATGCATGTGTATGTGTATATATATATATATATATATATATATATATATGTGTGGGGGGGGTGTGTGTGTGTGTACACACTATGCCACGTGGGAAGCCCTCATATGTGTGTGTGTGTACACACACATATATACATATACATAAAACAATGCCTGGCATAATGACATTTTAACAATGATTCAGTCTTTGGATAAATCATGTCTTTTTGTTGATGCTGATCCTTCCTCTATTAAAAAAATAAGGAATAAAACTTCTCCTACTTCATTTACAGAGTGGTTTGAGAATCAAATGAGTGATCCAATCACTGTTCTGAAATAGATGTAAGTAGACCTGTAATTCTTTGACATGGGATGATGCAAGTGAAGCAGGTGAGAGAAATAAGACTACCCTCTCCCTCGTAGAGGCCCCACAGTTTGGGAATGATACTTCACTGACATGACTGAGAGTTGTAACTAGAAAGACAGGCTACATGTTTTAATTACAAATTATAAGCCAGCCTGCTTTAACTTGGAACCTTTTTTTTTTTTTTTTTTACCTAAAACACCTTTAGTTTCCCAACTGAGTTCAGGGTGGTTCTCTACCATCATAGGTATGATGGTTAGCTGTGGCTAGGCTAAGGTGCCCTAGTTTGGCAAAAACTAGTCTAGATCTGGATGTAAAGCTATGTTTGAGACACGATTAACATTTACAATCAGTTTATGATAGGCAGAGCAGATTATCGTCCATAATGGGTGGGCCTCATCCAATCAGTTAAAGACCTTAAGAGCAATGACAGAGGTTTCACAAAGAAGGAATTCTGCCTCAGGACTGAAATCTGCCTGGGCTTCCTAGTCTGCCTGCTGCCTGCCTCCCATACAGATTTCAGACCTGCTGATTCCCACAATCAAGTGGCAACCTCTCTCTCCCCACACATATATACTTTTGGTTCTATTTCTCTGAAAAGTCCTAACTAATAAAATAGAGTTCTCATGACTGAAGGTTTAGAAACAATGCTAGTGATATATCTTCTTAAGAGGAAAAGCAATATGCTCAATTTCATTAACTTATTGCTTCTGGAAACTAGATTGATGTACTTAATGCACAGATTTTAAGTGTAAAGGTTCAGTTCAGTTCAGTTGCTCAGTCCTGTCTGACTCTTTGCGACCCCATGAACTGCAGCACGCCAGGCCTCCCTGTCCATCACCAACTCCTGGAGTTTACTCAGACTCAAGTCCATCGAGTCAGTGATGCCATCCAGCCATCTCATCCTCTGTCATCCCCTTCTCCTCCTGCCCCCAATCCCGCCCAGCATCAGAGTCTTTTCCAATGAGTCAACTCTTCGCATGAGGTAACCAAAGTACTGGAGTTTCAGCTTTAGCATCATTCCCTCCAAAGATATCCCAGGGCTGATCTCCTTTAGAATGGACTCGTTGGATCTCCTTGCAGTCCAAGGGACTCTCAACAGTCTTGCCAACACCACAGTTCAAAAGCATCAATTCTTCGGTGCTCAGCCTTCTTCACAGTCCAACTCTCACATCCATACATGACCACAGGAAAAGCCTTGACTACACGGATCTTTGTTGGCAAAGTAATATCTCTTGTTTTGAATATGCTATCTAGGTTGGTCATAACTTTCCTTCCAAGGAGTAAGCGTCTTTTAATTTCATGGCTGCAGTCACCATCTCCAGTGATTTTGGAGCCCAGAAAAATAAAGTCTGACACTGTTTGCACTGTTTCCCCATCTATCTCCCATGAAGTGATGGGACTGGATGCCATGATCTTCATTTTCTGAACGTTGGGCTCTAAGCCAACTTTTTCACTCTCCACTTTCACATTCATCAAGAGGCTTTTTACTTCCTCTTCACTTTCTGCCATAAGGGTGGTATCATCTGCATATCTGAGGTTATTGATATTTTTCCCAGCAATCTTGATTCCAGCTTGTGTTTCTTCCAGTCCAGCCTTTCTCATGATGTACTCTGCATATAAGTAAATAAACAGGGTGACAATATACAGCCTTGATGTACTCCTTTTCCTATTTGGAACCAGTCTGTTGTTCCATGTCCAGTTCTAACTGTTGCTTCCTGACCTGCATACAAATTTCTCAAGAGGCAGGTCAGGTGGTCTGGTATTCCCATCACTTTCAGAATTTTCCACAGTTGATTGTGATCCACACAGTCAAAGGCTTTGGCATAGTTAATAAAGCAAAAATAGATGTTTTTCTGGAACTCTCTTGCTTTTTCCATGATCCAGCAGATACTGGCAATTTGATCTCTGGTTCCTCTGCCTTTTCTAAAACCAGCTTGAACATCAGGAAGTTCATGGTTCACATATTGCTGAAGCCTGGCTTGGAGAATTTTGAGTATGACTTTACTAGCATGTGAGATGAGTGCATTTGTGCGGTAGTCTGAGCATTCTTTGGCATTGCCTTTCTTTGGGATTGGAATGAAAACTGACCTTTTCCAGTCCTGTGGCCACTGCTGAGTTTTCCAAATTTGCTGGCATATTGAGTATAGCACTTTCACAGAATCATCTTTCAGAATTTGGAATAGCTCAACTGGAATTCCATCACCTCCACTAGCTTTGCTTGTATTGATGCTTTCTAAGGCCCACTTGACTTCACATTCCAGGATGTCTGGCTCTAGGTCAGTGATCACACCATCGTGATTATCTGGGTCGTAGAGATCTTTTTTGTACAGTTCTTCTGCATATTCTTGCCATCTCTTCTTAATATCTTCTGTTTCTGTTAGGTCCATACCATTTCTGTCCTTTATCGAGCCCATCTTTGCATGAAATGTCCCCTTGGTATCTCTAATTTTCTTGAAGAGATCTCTAGTCTTTCCCATTCTGTTGTTTTCCTCTATTTCTTTGCATTGATCGCTGAGTAAGGCTTTCTTATCTCTTCTTGCTCTTCTTTGGAACTTTGCATTCAGAGGCTTATATATTTCTTTTTCTCCTTTGCTTTCTGCTTCTCTTTTTTCACAGCTATTTGTAAGACCTCCCCAGACAGCCATTTTGCTTTTTTGCATTTCTTTTCCATGGGGATGGTCTTGATTGCTGTCTCCTGTACAATGTCACGAACCTCATTCCATAGCTCATCAGGCACTCTGTCTATCAGATCTAGGCCCTTAAATCAATTTCTCACTTCCACTGTGTAATCATAAGGGATTTGAGAGAAACCCAAGTAAGATGGTAGGTGTTGCAACAGGGCATCAGAGGGCAGACACACTGAAACCATACTCACAGAAAACTAGTCAATCTAATCACACTAGGACCACAGCCTTGCCTAACTCAATGAAACTAAGCCATGCCTGTCGGGCAACCCAAGACGGGCAGGTCATGGTGGAGAGGTCTGACAGAATGTGATCCACTGGAGAAGGGAATAGCAAACCACTTCAGTATTCTTGCCTTGAGAACCCCATGAACAGTATGAAAAGGCAAAATGATAGGATACTGAAAGAGGAACTCCCCAGGTCAGTAGGGGCCCAATATGCTACTGGAGATCAGTGGAGAAATAACTCCACAAAGAATGAAGGGATGGAGCCAAAGCAAAAACAATACCCAGCTGTGGATGTGACTGGTGATAGAAGCAAGGTCCAATGCTGTAAAGGGCAATATTGCATAGAAACCTGGAATGTCAGGTCCATGAATCAAGGCAAATTGGAAGTGGTCAAACAAGAGATGGCAAGAGTGAATGTCGACATGTTAGGAATCAGCGAATTAAAATGGACTGGAATGGGTGAATTTAATTCAGATGACCATTATATCCACTACTGCAGACAGGAATCCCTCAGAAGAAATGGAGTAGCCATCATGGTCAACAAAAGAGTTGGAAATGCAGTACTTGGATGCAATCTCAAAAATGACAGAATGATCTCTGTTCGTTTCCAAGGCAAACCATTCAATATCACGGTAATCCAAGTCTATGCCCCAACCAGTAACACTGAAGAAGCTGAAGTTGAACAGTTCTATGAAGACCTACAAGACCTTTTAGAACTAACACCCAAAAAAGATGTCCTTTTCATTATAGGGGACTGGAATGCAAAAGTAGGAAGTCAAGAAACACCTGGAGAAACAGGCAAATTTGGCCTTGGAATACGGAATGAAGCAGGGCAAAGACTAATAGAGGTTTGCCAAGAAAATGCACTGGTCATAGCAAACACCCTCTTCCAACAACACAAGAGAAGACTCTACACATGGACATCACCAGATGGTCAACACCGAAATCAGATTGATTATGTTCTTTGCAGCCAAAGATGGAGAAGCTCCATACAGTCAACAAAAACAAGACCGGGAGCTGACTATGGCTCAGATCATGAACTCCTTATTACCAAATTCAGTGTAAAGGTTAGTAAATTTTGAAAAAATACAACTGTATATCTACCATCTCCATCAAAATACAGAACATTTCCATCATCACTCTTGCCTTTTTCCACTGTTCTGATTCCTATTACAGAAAAATATAAAGTTTTGCCTGTTACAGAATCTCCTATGTAAAAATTCATGCAGTGCTCTTTTGAAAATGGCTTCTATTACTTAACCATGTGTTTGAGATTCAACCATGTTGTCAAGTATATCTATAGATTTAATTTTTAACTTTTACATTAGGTTTCTGATCACCTTGAATGTTTGTATTAAGTAAAAAGTGGAGGTTGAAGTTCACCGCTGTCTGGTAACTCTTCCCAAATGTTCTAGAACCATGTATTGAAAAGATTTTCTTTTCCCTATAAATAACTGAGAGGTCTTTGTAAAAATCAATTCACTATGTATGTCTGTGTCTATTTTTGACTCTCTAGATTCTTCAGTTCCTCTTACATCAATTTCACATACGTTTAATTTTGTACTCTTAGGATTCTTTAAATCAGCTGGTATCAGTCATGCAATTTTATCATTTAAAAAAAATAGTTACAGCTATTCTAAGCCCTTTGCATTTTCCATATATATTTGGAATCAGTTTTTCATTTTAAAAAATCAGTGCCTGTTGCTACTTTGATTGGGATTGTACACAATTAAAGCTCAGTTGGTAGACAGCTCTTCATTTTGTCAGTCCAGGAACATGAAATGTATCTTCAGTTCAGTCGCTCAGTTTTGTCCAACTCTTTGTGACCCCATGGACTGCAGCATTCCAAGCCTCCCTGTCCATCAATACTCCCGGAATTTACTCAAACTCACATCCATCGAATCGGTGATGCCATCCAACCATCTCATCCTCTGACATCCTCTTCTCCTCACACATTTGATTAGGGTCTTTTCAAATGAGTCAGCTCTTTGCATCAGGTGGCCAAAGTATTTGAGTTTCACCTTCAGTATCAGTCCTTTCAATGAATATTCAGGACTGGTTTCCTTTAGGATTTACTGGTTGGATCTCATTGTAGTCCAAGGGACTCTCAAGAGTCTTCTCCAACACCATACTTCAAAACCATCAAATCTTTGGAACTTAGCTTTCTTTATAGTCCAACTCTCACATCCGTACATGACTACTGGAAAAACCATAGCTTTGACTAGATGGACCTTTTTTGGCAAAGTAATATCTCTGCTTTTTAATATGCTGTCTAGATTGGTCATAACTTTCCTTCCAAGGAGTAAGTGTCTTTTAATTTCCTGGCTGCAGTCACCATCTGCAGTGATTTTGGAGCCCAAAATCACCTTACTTACTAGGCACTAATTAATTTCTCTCAGTAATATTTTGTAATATTAAGTATAGACATCTTAAAGATTTTTCTAAACTAATATTCCTGAGGCTCTTATGTTTTATTAGTGATAGTTTAATTTTTAACTTTAGTTTCCAAGTCGTGGCTAGAATATGAATAAAATTTTTCTGTATTTTCTGTATATTTAAAATATAAAAAACAATATTCCTCCAAAGTTAATTAGCTCTTGGACTTAAAAAAAATACATATTAAAAACCCATGAAATTAATATTCTACATAGCATAATGTAGAAAATGTTGCTTTACTTCTAAGGTAAATTTAACTCCAATAAATTATAATTTGGAATACACTAATTCTCTCAACCACAGAGACTCCCATAGGTCAAAACTATAAACTTCATCATGATCTTAGGTCACTGCACTTATAAGCATGGGCTTCCTGGGTGACGCTAGTGGTAAAGAACCTGCCTCCCAGTACAGGAGACACAGATTCCTGACTTGGAAAGATCCTCAGGAGGAGGACATGGCAACTCACTCCAGTATTCTTGCCTGGAGAATCCCCATAGACAGAGGAGCCTGGCGGGCTACAGTCCGTGGGGTCGCAAAGAGTTGTAGATAGCAGAAGCAACTTAGTACATGCTTATCTACTTGGGAATAAATGCAATAAATACTCTAGTATAACTGCCGTAATTAAAAATGATGTCAAATATCAATCTTATTTTTCAAAAAAACTTTATAAATCAGTGCAGAAGCACTGCTTTTGCAGAGGCAGGACACAGAGACTTCAAGACACAACTCTTCTGTGTGGTCCACCCCATGGTGTAAAAATGGTCAATTCATGTAGCATTTTCTTCTTCATTTATGCAGGATCCTCCCTCTCTACTCTGTTTGGAACTTAGAACTCTCCCAACCTCTTCACCACCAACACCAAACTTCTTCTCCTTCAACAAGTAGCAGTGAATATGAGTTTTCATACTTTGGGGCAGATTGATTGCAATCAGTATGTTTAAGAACCCAATCTTCAGTACCCACTTTTACTTGGGAGCGAGATTACTGGCTTGACTGCTCTCTCCCCCTTTGGACTCTCCTTTTTTTCTACCAGGTCGCTTCTATCTCCTCCCTCTCCCTTTTCTTCTCTACCCAAATCTGTGAATCTCTTTGTGTGTTCCAGACTGCAGAGAACACTTAGGGAACTGATTACTGGCTGGATCTGTATCTCTCATTTTGATTCCCCCCTTTATCCCTCGGGCCACCTCTGTCTTTTTCCTCCCTCTTCTCTTCTCTGTGTAACTCTATCAACATCTCTGAGTGGTCCAGACTGTGGAGCGCACATAAGGAAGTGATTACTGGCTAGCTTGCTCTCTCCTCTTTTGATTCCCCTCTTCTCCTCCTGGTCAGCTCTCTCTCCCTCCTCCATCTTCTCTTCTCCATGTAACTCTGTGAACCTTTCTGGGTATCCCTCACTGTGGAAAACTTATCATCTTTAACCTAGATGTTCTATGAACGGTGCTGTATAGATGGAGAAGTCTTGAGGCTACTGTAAAAATAAGACTGAAAACCAGAGGAAGGAGCCTTAAGTCCAAATCCTGAGAACATCAGAGAACTCCTGACTCCAGGGAACATTAATCGATAGGAGCTCATCAAACGCCTCCATACCTACACTGAAAACAAGCACCACCCAAGGGCCAACAAGTTCCAGAGCAAGACATACCACACAAATTATCGAGCAATGCAGGAACATTGCCCTGAGCTTCAATATACAGGCTACACAAAGTCACATCAAACCCACTGACATCTCATAACTCATTACTGGACACATCATTGCACTCCAGAGAGAAGAAATCCAGCTCCACCTACCAGAACACTAACACAAGCTTCCCTAACCAGGAAACCTTGACAAGCCACCTGTACAACCCCACCCACAGCGAGGAAACACCACAATAAAGAGAACTCCACAAACTGCCAGAATATAGAAAGGCCACCCCAAACACAACAGTATAAACAAGATGAAGAGGCAGAGGAATATCCAGCAGGTAAAGGAACAGGATAAATGCCCACCAAACCAAACAAAAGAGGAAGAGATAGGGAATCTACCAGATAAAGAATTCCAAATAATGATAGTGAAAATGATCTAAAATCTTGAAAACAAAATGGAGTTACACATAAATAGCCTGGAGACAAGGACTGAGAAGATGCAAGAAAGGTTTAACAAGGACCTAGAAAAAATTAAAAAGTCAATATATAATGAATAATGCAATAAATGAGATCAAAAACACTCTGGAGGGAACAAACAGTAGAATAACAGAGGCAGAAGATGGGATAAGTGAGGTAGAAGATAGAGTGCTAGAAATAAATGAAACAGAGAGGAAAAAAGAAAAACAAATTTAAAAAAATGAGGATGATCTCAGAGACCACTGGGACAATGTTCAACACCCAACATTCAAATCATAGGAATCCCAGAAGAAGAAGACAAAAAGAAAGACCATGAGAAAATACTTGAGAGGATAATAGTTGAAAACTTCCCTAAAATGGGGAAGGAAATAATCATCCAAGTCCAAGAAACCCAGAGAGTCCCAAACAGGATAAACCCAAGGTGAAACACCCCAAGACACATATTAATCAAATTAACAAAGATCAAACACAAAGAACAGATATTAAAAGCAGCAAGGGAAAAACAACAAATAATACACAAGGGGATTCCCATAAGGATAACAGCTGATCTTTGAATATAAACTCTTCAAGCCCAGAAGGGAATGGCAAGACATACTTAAAGTGATGAAAGAAAATAACCTACAGCCCAGATTACTGTACCCAACAAGGATCTCATTCAAATATGAAGGAGAAATCAAAAGCTTTACAGACAAGCAAAAGCTGAGAGAATTCAGCACCACCAAATCGGCTCTCCAACAAATGCTAAAGGATCCTCTCTAGACAGGAAACACAGAAAGGGTGTATAAACTCGAACCCAAAACAATAAAGTAAATGGCAGTGGGATAATACATATCAATAATTACCTTAAATGTAAATAGGTTGAATGCCCCAACCAAAAGACAAAGACTGGCCGAATGGATATGAAAACAAGACCCCTATATATGTTGTCTATAAGAGACCCACCTCGAAACAAGGGACACAAACAGACTGAAAGTGAAGGGCTTGAAAAAGATATTCCAGGCAAACAGAGACCAAAAAAAGGCAGGAGTAGCAATACTCATATCAGATAAAATAGACCTTAAAACACAGGCTGTGAAAAGAGACAAAGATGGACACTACATAATGATCAAAGGATCAATCCAAGAAGAAGATATAACAATTATAAATATATATGCACTCAACATAGGAGCACCGCAATATGTAAGACAAATGCTACCAAGTATGAAAGGGGAAACTAACAATAACACATTAATAGTGAGATACTTTAATACCCCACTCACACCTATGGATAGATCAACTAAACAGAAAATTAACAAGGAAACACAAACTTTAAATGATACAATAGACCAGTTAGACCTAATTGATATCTATAGGACATTTCACTCCAATACAATGAATTTCACCTTTTTCTCAAGCACACACGGAACCTTCTCCAGGATAGATCACTTCCTGGGCCATAAATGTAGCCTTGGTAAATTCAAAAAAATTGAAATCATTCCAAGCCTCTTTTCTGACCACAATGCAGTAAGATTAGATCTTAATTACAGGAGAAAAACTATTAAAAATTCCAACATATGGAGGCTGAACAACACGCTGCTGAATAACAAATCACAGAAGAAATCAAAAGAGAAATCAAAATAAGCATAGCAATGAATGAAAATGAAAATACAACAACCCAAAACCTGTGGGACACTGTAAAAGCAGTGCTAAGGGGAAGGTTCATAGCAATATAAGCATACCTCAAGAAACAAGTCAAATAAATAACCTAACTCTACATCTAAAGCAACTAGAAAATAAAGAAATGAAAAACCCCAGGGTTAGTAGAAGGAAATAAATCTTAAAAATTAGGGCAGAAATAAATGCAAAAGAAACAAAAGAGACCATAGCAAAAATCAACAAAGCCAAAAGCTGGTTGTTTGAGAGGATAAATAAAATTGACAAACCATTAACCAGACTCATCAAAAAACAAAGGCAGAAAAATCAAATCAATAAAATTTGGAATGAAAATGGAGAGATCACAACAGACAACACAGAAATACAAAGGATCATAAGAGACTACTTTCAGCAATTATATGCCAATAAAATGGACAACTTGGAAGAAATGGACAAATTCTTAGAAGAGTACAACTTTCCAAAACTGAACCAGGAAGAAATAGAAAATCTTAACAGACCCATCACAAGTATGGAAATTGAAACTGTAATCAGAAATCTTCCAGCAAACAAAAGCCCAGGTCCAGACAGCTTCACAGCTGAATTCTACCAAAAATTTAGAGAAGAGCTAAAACCTATTCTACTCAAACTCTTCCAGAAAATTGCAGAGGAAGGTAAACTTCCAAACTCATTCTATGAGGCCACCATCACCCTAATACCAAAACCTAACAAAGAGGCCACAAAAAAAGAAAACTACAGGGCAATATCACTGATGAACATAGATGCAAAAATCCTTAACAAAATTCTAGCAATCAGAATCCAACAACACATTAAAAAGATCATACATCATGACCAAGTGCACTTTATCCCAGGGATGCAAGGATTCATCAATATCCACAAATCAATCAATGTAATACACCACATTAACAAATTGAAAAATAAAAGCCATATGATTATCTCAATAGATGCAGAGAAAGCCTTTGACAAAATTCAACATCTATTTATGATAAAAACTCTCCAGAAAGCAGAAATAGAAGGAACATACCTCAACATAATAAAAGCTATATATGACAAACCCACAGCAAACATTATCCTCAATGGTCAAAAATTGAAAGCATTTCCCTTAAGGTCAGGAACAAGACAAGGATGCCCACTGTCACCACTACTATTCAACATAGTTTTGGAAGTTTTGGCCACAGCAATCAGAGCAGAAAAAGAAATAAAAGGAATCCACATTGCAAAAGAAGAAGTAAAATTCTCACTGTTTGCAGATGACATGATCCTCTACATAGAAAACCCTAACGACTCCACCAGAAAATTACTAGAGCTAATCAATGAATACAGTAAAGTTGCCAGATATAAAATTAACACACAGAAATCCCTTGCATTCCTATACACTAACAATGAGAAAAACAGAAAGAGAAATAAAGGAAACAATTCCATTCACCATTGCAACGAAAAGAATAAAGTACTTAGGAATATATCTACCTAAGGAAACAAAAGACCTATATATATAAAACTATAAAACACTGGTGAAAGAAATCAAAGAGGACACTTAATAGATGGAGAAACATACCATGTTCATGGATCGGAAGAATCAATATAGTGAAAATGAGTATACTACCCAAAGCAATCTATAGATTCAATGCAATTCCTATCAAGCTACCAACAGTATTTTTCACAGAGCTAGAACAAATAATTTCACAATTTGTATGGAAATACAAAAAACCTCAAATAGCAAAAGCAATCTTGAGAAAGAAGAATGGAACTGGAGGAATCAACCTGCCTGACTTCAGGCTCTACTACAAAGCCACAGTCCTCAAGACAGTATGGTACTGGCACAAAGAGAAATACAGATCAATGGAACAAAAGAGAAAGCCTAGAGATAAATCCATGTACCTATGGACACTTTATTTTGACAAAGGAGGCAAGATAATACAAGTAGAGAAAAGACAATCTCTTTAACAAGTGGTGCTGGGAAAACTGGTCAACCACTTGTAAAAGAATGAAACTAGAACACCATACACAAAAATAAACTAAACTGGATTAAAGATCTAAACGTAAGACCAGAGACTATACAACTCCTAGAGGAGAACATAGGCAAAACACTCTCCGACATAAATTACACCAGGATTCTCTATGACCCACCTCCCAGAATATTGGAAATAAAAGCAAAAATAAACAAATGGGACCTAATTAACCTTAAAAGCTTTTGCACAACAAAGGAAACTATAAGCAAGGTGAAAAGACAGCCTTCAGAATGGGAGAAAATAATACCAAATGAAGCAACTGACAAAGAATTAATCTCAAAAATATACAAGCAACTCCTACAGCTCAATTCCAGAAAAATAAACGACCCAATCAAAAAATGGGCCAAAGAATTAAACAGACATCTCTCCAAAGAAGACATACAGAGGGCTAATGAACACATGAAAAGATGCTCAACATCACTCATTATCAGAGAAATGCAAATCAAAACCACAATGAGGTACCATCTCATGCCAGTCAGAATGGCTGCGATCCAGAAGTCTACAAACAATAAATGCTGGAGAGGGTGTGGAGAAAAGGGAACCCTCTCACACTTCTGGTGGGGATGCAAACTAGTACAGCCACTATGGAGAACAGTATGGAGATTCCTTAAAAAACTGGAAATAGAACTGCCTTATGATCCAGCAATCCCACTGCTGGGCATACACACTGAGGAAACCAGAATTGAAAGAGGCACATGTACCCCAATGTTCATCACAGCACTGTTTATAATAGCCAGGACATGGAAGCAACCTAGATGTCCACCAGCAGATAAATGGATAAGAAAGATGTGGTACATACACACAAAGGAGTATTACTCAGCTATTAAAAAGAATACATTTGAATCAGTTCTAATGAGGTGGATGAAACTGGAGCCTATTATACAGAGTGAAGTAAGCCAGAAAGAAAAACACCAATACAGTTTACTAACACATATATATGGAATTTAGAATGATGGTAACAATAACCCTGTAAGTGAGACAGCAAAAGAGACACAGATGTATAGAACAGTCTTTTGGACTCTGTGGGAGAGGGCGAGGGTGGGATGATTTGGGAGAATGGCATTGAAACATATATATTATCATATGTGAAACGAATCACCAGTCCAGGTTCAATGAATGATACAGGATGCTCGGGGCTGGTGCACTGGGATGACCCAGAGGGATGGAATGGGAGGGAGGTGGGAGGGGGGTTCAGGATGGGGAACACGAGTACACCCGTGGTGGATTCATGTCGATGTATGGCCAAACCAATACAATATTGTAAAGTAATTAGCCTCCAATTAAATAAATTTATTATTAAAAAAAAACTATAAATCAGTGCAGAAGCACTGATTTTGCAGAGGCAGAACACAGAGACCTCAAGGCACAACCCCTCTGTGTGCTCCACCCCATTGTGTGAAAATGGCCAATTTATGTAGCATTTTCTTATTCACTTATGCAGGATCCTCCCTCCCTACTCTGTCTGGAACTTAGAACTCTCCTAACCTCTTCACCACCAACACCAAACTTCTCCTTCAACAAGTAGCAGTGAATGTGAGTTTTCATACTTTGGGGCTGATTGATTTCAATAAAACTGAAATTTATCAATGGCAAAATTTACCAGGAGCAGGCAAGTTAAGCCTTAATAATAGAATCAAACACCTGTTTATCTATGTAAAATATATATATATATAAGCGAACAGATGAAGAGCCACAGTGACAGAAGGCAACAAACTGGCCTTTACATCACATTGGGAATTTACCTGGAAGAAATCTAATTTAGGCCTTTCACACTATGTTGTAAAGCAGAGAGGACTGTGAACCTACATCTTTATTGTCCAGACACAACACTATTGTCCTGAGATACACAACACAGAGTTTTCACTAAGTGGATGAAATAGGACACTTTCATCTCTGACTCCTTCTAGAATATGGAGACCCCTGTGTCCAAGTAAGAACATAGAGGGCTCATTGGAGAGCTTCTCTGTACAGATCACTCTACTCTGCCCCCAAAGACATTTTACACACATACATACTTTTGTTAATGATGAATTTCCAAGCTCCCTTAACCATGTCTATCCACATCCTTTTTGCCTCCCAACCTTTCCCTAAGTTTGATGATGAGGCTTCTGACAAAGTAGCACATTGTGGAATTAAAAGCTCTCTGTCAACACAAACATAAAAGTCTTATCAGAAAAGAGAAAATTCTATAGGAAATTTTTCTCTACCTAGAACAAGCTAGGTGAAGGAAAACACTAACTGGATTTACTTTTTGTTTTATTTTGCTGCGGTTTTCATGAAGAAGCTTTTGTTTCTCTGTGTGTGTTTAACTGAGTTGCAAGAGTATAAGGTATACTTTCCCTTAAGGTCAAGATAAAGAGGATCCTACAGATAAGATGACCAGATAGAACAAGAATCAGTGGTCTGATCCACCTTAATACTGAGAAACTTGTGCAAACTCAGAAACTCTGCTCTGTGAGTTTAAGACCTTTCTTGCTCTGTGAGTTTAAGACCACTTTTGTTTTCTTTCTTGTGTTTTGGTGGAGGGGTAGGGGGTCTTAAAGTATGGCATCTTTTCTAGGGATGTTGTTGGGGAGGTGGCATCTGGGAATCAGTGGGATGAGAGACTGGAAAAGAGACTTTGCAGTCTGAAACATCTACCCAGATCATTCTGATGGGGTGGGTTTCTGCACCAGCACTGTGATTACCCCACCCCCACAAAGACTCATGGGGGCAAATTATTAAAAAAAAAAAAAGGCATGAAAAACACTGTTTACAATGTTCTTCATAATATACAATTAGAAGTCCAACCCAAAACAAAGTAAGCTACAAATGATCCCTAGAAGCAAAGTTAAGCAGATAATGAAGGTGAATGCTATTACAGAAACAGTGTTCTGGCTCCCTAGCGCTCTCTGGAATGTACGCCCACTAAGCCAACTCTCAGTGAAACACAGCAAGCACCTAAGAACAATTCTTTCTGGAACCAAGTATTTCCATAGAGACTTTGTTTGCTTGTTTTAACAGGGTTAATTTTTAACCTAACTTCAACTTTTATTCTGTTTCTTTGCAAACTTCAGTTTTTCAAATACAGCCCCACCTGCAGCTGATCAAGGCAGCCCAGCTCAGGAAACTATCTATCTAGGTCTCAGTGATGCCACAGCCACTGTCAGATGCAATTGCACTGAGAGGGACACTTCTCAGAAGTGCAGAGAATGGCCTCAGCTGAGGAGTAGTCGTCAAAGTTGCTCAGTTGTGCCTGACTCTTTGCAACCCCATGGTCTATATGGTCCATGGAATTCTCCAGGCCAGAATACTGGAGTCGGTAGCTGTTCCCTTCTCCAGGAGATCTTCCCAACCCAGGGATCGAACCCAGGTCTCCCGCATTGTGGGCAGATTCTCTACCAGCCGAGCCACAAGGGAAGCTCAGCTTACCCCATTTAAAATGATGCAGACCAAGTCCTGGGAAGTCTTTAACTTCATTCCAGACAGGAGTTAGGACTGAGAAAGTACAGTGATACTGAGACGGGAAGGGGCCAGGGCACAACCTTTAAAAGAATGGCACTGCTGTTGAGGATGCAACATAAACTGGTTAGAAATAACTAGGTCCAAGATGGAAGAGCACTGCCTTCCACTAGACCTTGACCTCCTTATACACTCTTTGTAATATACTGGCATATGCTAAATGACACACCAGTGCCATGTCACCAATGCCACGACAGTTCCAAGTGTTAGTCACTCAGTTGTGTCTGACTCTTTGTTCTGTCCATGGAATTCTCCGAGCAAAAATAACTGGAGTGGGTAGCCATTCTCTTCTCCAGGGAATCTTCCCAACCCAGGGATCAAACATGGGTCTACTGCATTGCAGACAGATTCTTTACCATCTGAACCATCTGAGCCACCAGGGAAGTTTATGACAGTTCCAAAACTGACCATAAAAAGACAAAAAGTGGGTGGTGGCCCAATTCCTGGAAATCTCCTCTCCTTCACCCAAAATAGCTGGAATATTCCTCCCACTCATTAGCCTATATAATTAACCACCCCTATAAAAACTGACTACCCCATACCCTGGGGCCTCTTGTGCCTCTCTTGCCTTCTGAGATGACCCACAATCTCTCTTTGGAGTATCTCCCTGAATAATCATTCTTTCACTTTACTATGGCTCACTCTTGAATTCCTTCCTGCACAAAGCCAAGGACCAAGATTTGACGGCCATAACCTTGGACGTGACCTGGGAGGTGACCATTGTCTCATGTCCCACTTTTTTCCCTGCAACAATATAATAGAGTGAGGGCTCTACTATAAAAAGCTTCTTCCCTCCAGAGGACTTTTTTCTCAGGCAATGTCTTCGGGCTCTGCTCTGCATGCCCCCTCCTACCCTTGCACATCCATTCTTGTCATTCCATGGATACAGACTATTCACTTGGCCTGCATAGCTTGCTCTTCACTCCTCTGTAAAAACTAAAGATGAAGTCTGGTCCTGGGTTTCCAAGACACCCAAGCAAGGATTCCTTTGGTTCATATGCCATTCTCAAGGAAAGACCTGCCAAGCTTCGTGGTCTGCAACATTTCATCCCTAAACAGTCAAGAAGTGAAGGCTGGAGCATAGAGTAACCTGAACAAGAATATCAACTACTTAATCAGAAGTCCACTGAATGTTAATAATTTAACATTTTGGACAGCGTGTATGGAATTTTTTTTTTTTTTAATTTAAGAATCTCTTCTACAAAAGTCTCACTGAGTAGGTGAACACTATGGTGCATCTGAAGTCCAAATCCAGTTCAGCTACTTATTAGCTTATGGTATAGGGGAGTTAAAGTCTGTGGGCCTGGGATTTCTCACCAGTGTATGGTGGAACTAGTACCACAAACATCACGAGACTCTTCTGAAGTTTCAACAAGAGTGTATATGAATGTGCCTAGCACATGCAGTGCTTAGAAAGTATAACCCTCTTTCCATACTACCTGAATGGTTAATTTTAACAAATGCCCTTCGTTTTGCAGATTTGATTACATAGACACGGACAGTAGAAACTAAAAAAAAAATATATATATATATATAAAGAGAGTTCATGGAGTTATTTTAGGCTGAGAAAAGAAATGCTGTAGGTACAATCAATATAAAAGCAGAGGTATTTTCCAAAAGAACATGAAAGACTGAATTTTAAAAATGCAGAGTCTCAAACCTGAACATTTGCAAAGAATTCTAGAAGTCAGTCATAGTTAAAAAAAAAAAAAAAAAGAGTTATCTTTACTGATCACGGAAGAAGATCTGTTCCTATCACATCAAACTTTCTGGTGACAGGAAAGCAGACATCACTCAGTTTCACCTTCTGGGAACAGCAAAGACAGTGATCACAGAGATGACTCAGAGCTTTGCTGCCATCTTCACAGTAACAAGTCTCTTCATAACCTAATGATACATGTTATTTTAAGACACAAAGTATGCCAACCCTGCTAAGTACTCAAATGCTGACAGTCATGTTTTAGTGAAAGACAATAGCACTTTGTTCATCTGATAACTGTTGGGAAAACCCCTTAAAAAAAAGCAAAATCCTACCCAGGTCGAACAGAATAAGGTAAACATGATCAATGTGACACGCCCACATCATGAATACACCACTGTGAATCCGAGGACAATTTCAGGTACAGAAAGGAAAACCTAGTTATGAAACCGGATCACACACCTGAGAAGAGCAGACGCTACTGGCAGGGCAGTGGATGGGGACCAGGCAGGAGGCTGGTGCAGCGGCAGCAGGCTTCCCGCTGGGCACTACAGTTTAAGTTTAAAACCATGAGAATTCGCTTTTTCTCAAAAAAAATCAAAATGTAAACACAAATCTACAAACCTTGGCATCATCTCATATGCAAAAAAACTGAGCCTTCAATTCAGCTTAGTCATCTCCTTCATTCCTTTAGATGTCAAACTTTCTAGTTTCTACTGTAAAATTAGGGGCTTTTTTCTTTTGAATTTTGTACAGTATAAAGTTATGAGAACTGCAGAACTCTTGGCACATAAAGACAGTGTACAAATCTCTGTACTAAGAGATGATAAAATTCTAGCACGACTTCTAGCAGGAAAAAAAAAAAAAACACTGCCAGTAGAACATACCATTGTTACAGTCAATACAAGGGGATAAGCCCCCATCTCCTTAACCCTTCCCCACTTCCTCATTCTCCCTTTAAAAGGCCGAGTTACCTAAACACAAATTGATTGGAACTCATTTGCTCCTCCTAGTATTCAGTCAGTAGTTACCGAAAAAAATCTGTTTTCATAGCTTAAGCTAGTGTCTGGCATTTTTAAAAAAATCTTTGACAGCAGTGCCTTTGATATGTATAAAGAATATGTCCAAAGACCCTAATTAATTCTTACAACCTTGTTTAGCATCATAGCACAAAATTGTCCCAGTTAAATGAATTAGAATAAAAGAAGTAAAATATTTAATTGATGCCCTTAAGTCTTCCAACAATTCTATAAACACACATACACCAGTTGAGTCTAAGTTGGAAACCTTCAGAATGAGCCAAGAAAAACAAAGAAAACATTAAACCTGTAAACACACACTAAAATTATTTTTGTATCACCATTAAAATAAAATTCAATTTCCATGGAGAATTTGTGTTGTTTGTTTTTCCACTATTTGTATTGTTTTTGCTTTTATATTATTTGTACTTGTTTCCTGAGTATATACTCAGAACATGAAGTTTTTAAACTTCAGGAAAGGTTTTTTTCTTACCTTGTGTCTTTGCACTGACTAGAGAATTCATTAATGTAGATCCATTAATGGTGTTTCTGGTATCCAGATTTTGTTAGTTTCACAATCTAACAAACAATCAGACATTTCACCCTAATTTATTCTAAAACCATCACCTTAAGATTTCTCAATTCCAAAAGAAATGCCTTTCCTTCTGTGGGCATTGCTACTTTTCTACAAATTTCTGCTACCTCAGATGAGTTCCTGTGCAAGGAGCAAACTGCTATGCTTTAGTACTTAATAAGGGGCATATTTCTCATCATCATAGTTACTCAAATGAATGCCTCTGCATAACTACAAACTGTTAAGGGTTAAGGATGTTGAAAAGCATTCTCTCACACTAGAAATTGGAAACGTTACATATATATATATATATAATTTATAATTAAATTTAAATGTATATATAATTTATATATAAATATATATATAAACGTATATATTTACCTCAAGACCAGTGTTCAAACACAGGAATAGCTAAATTTGCAATAGATATCTAGAAATACTATGAACACAATCTGCATTAAATATTTTCTGCATGGCATTCATATCCTTACAAATTCAAAACACTTATGGAATTCAAGAACAATTTGAAGCCTAAAGATTCAATTAACAATGTAAGTTGATGCCTAATTCAATTTCTGCACACCATTAATCAAGATGCAGCTACCTTATATCTTAAGATGTCTTATAAGTCCATTAAAATTTTTCTGCAAAAATTTTGCAAAAGCAAAATCACAAGGTTTTTTCCAAAATGTAAATATCACATACATTTAAATGCCTAACATTGTGAAAGATTAATAAATTGGCATGTCATCAATTCCCTTAAGCAATAAAGCAGGTACCTAACAGACAATGACTGTTCACACAGCAGTGTGGTGAGAAAGCTTGCAGAAACCTGAAACAGAAACATCTAGAACATAGATATAAAAAGCCATTATTGCTTAACAGAGCACTTTATTGCTGAACTCTTTCAACTCAAAAGGAATTGCATTCTTGGTTTTTAATTTCTGCTTTTAATTGTACAAATGAACTTATTTACAAAACAGAAATAGAATCACAAATGTAAAATATAAACTTTAAGTTACCAGAGGGGAAAAGGATGGGAGGTGGATAAACTGGGAGGCTGAGATTGATACATACACATTACTATATATAAAATAGATAACTAATAAGAATCCACTGTCTATCACAAGGAACTCTACTCAATACTCTGTAATTGCTTATATGGGAAAAGAACCTAAAAAAGAGTGAATATATGTATTTGTATAACTGATTCACTTTGCTGTATAGCAGACACTAACACAACATTGTAAATCAACTAAACTCGAGTAAAAAATAAATTTTAAAAATCTCTTTTATATTTTTCTATACATTCGTATCTCAATATTTTTGAGCTACTTCTCACAATGGCCCACATTAAAAACTGTATTAGAACCTATTAGAACCTGGGTCTCCTGCATTGCAGGCAGATTCTGTACCAACTGAGCCACCAGGGAAACCCTTGGCTTAAACAGTAAATATTTCTCACAGTTTTGGAGGCTGCAAAGTCCAAGATCAAAATGCAGGTAGATCCAGTGTTTGGTGGGAATCCGCTTCCTGGTTTGAAGATTGCTATCTTTTTCTTCTGTCCTCTTGTGTTACAGAATATAAGGGCACTAATCCCATTTATGAGAGCTCTACCCTCATGATCTACTACTTATCTATCTCTGAATACCATTACACTGTGTTGGGATTTCAACATATGATTTAGCAGGGACACAAACACTAAGTCCATAACATGAACAGTTAATAATCTATCATTTGGACCTGTCCAGCATCTGTTTCTCATGTTGTGGGGGAACTGTTACCACAATTTTCTTTAGGGAATGCATGCAACCCTAGTTTGGGTGAGCTAACCTGGCATCAAAGGTGAGCAACTTAATTCTTAACTCTATGGTTAACAGAATGAACATTCACATGTGCCAAAGGAATTGCATCAGAAAATAAAGACATGTTTTACAAATGAGCTTGATAAAAATAAGAGCCAAGACTTTTAGTGAAAAAACTGGGATACAGACATTTTCTTTCCATGGAGTTTACTAAACTTATAGAATATAGAACTACAACAGCTGGTGCTTATGTTTTATACTATTCAGAAAACCACGTGAGAATAAAGACTTAAATTATTGGGTATATACTGAACTGGAGAAGAGACAGCCAAGAAAGAGAAAGAGACAATGCCCCTTTGAGCATCTGGGGTCCTATAAAACATAAAGCTGGGATCTTGGGTTTTCAGCTATATTGTTAAATCGGAATTGTGCTATTTTCTGACATTTGCAATTAAAATTTCCCAACTGATAGGCCAATTAGTTTCCCAATTAATTCAACTGGCTTAAAAATTCCTGGTGTCTAAATCTCCCTCCAGTAAATTTAGTTGAAACTGACATAAATGCTACATTTTTTTTAAGTTTTGAAATGATCATAAAATTTGTTCAGGAATCAAAATACTGAAATCTATACATTAACATAAAACTACATAAAGTAGATTTGCACACATTTATTAAGACAGCATATCTGTCTTAATAAGCAGAGACATTACTCTGTCAACAAAGGTTGGTCTAGTCAAGGCTATGGTTTTTCCTGTGGTCATGTATGGATGTGCGAGTTGGACTATAAAGAAAGCTGAGCGCCAAAGAATTGATGCTTTTGAACTGTGGTGTTGGAGAAGACTCTTGAGAGTCCCTTGGACTGCAAGGAGATCCAACGAGTCCATTCTAAAGGAGATCAATCCTGGGTGTTCACTGGAAGGACTGATGAAGCTGAAACTCCAATACTTTGGCCACCTCATACGAAGAGCTGAATCATTTGACTCTGATACTGGGAAAGATTGAGGGCAGGAGGAGAAGGGGACAACAGAGGATGAGATGGTTGAATGGCATCACCGACTCAATGGACATGAGTTTGGGTGAACTCCGGGAGTTGAGGATGGACAGGGAGGCCTGGCATTCTGCGGTGCATTGGGTCGCAAAGAGTCAGACACAACTGAGTGACTGAACTGAACTGATTAATAGATAATATATGTCAGAGACAAAAAAAATCACTATTTTCAAATTTTCAACATAACTAAAAAAACTGACAGAATCAATTCACATATTTCTGTTATATAACAAACTATGGCAAGTGTACATTTCCTTTCTAGCTCATCAAAAATTCTCAATTTATTTACCTAAGTTACAACTTTATAATTTACAAAGATTTCATAGTCTATATTTTCCTTTATCAAATAAAAATCTTAATGAATTTGGTATTCTGACTAAAAACGTTCATGTTTCCCATCTAAAATAAAAGTACTGGACATTATTCAAGACATTTGAATTGAGACAAAGGGGAATCTAAATCAAATTCATATCCAAATAATATAAACCAACTGAAACTCTGATCAAGAAGGCTAGAAACTAGCAGTGATTTAGCCACCATATCTGAGTCAAACTTTGGATGCTTGATGAGGCAATTACAGAATTCTAAAATTTCCATTTAAGCACTTAGAGTTAAATAAAATGTCCTGGAGAGAAAAATTCCCTGTCTTTCTTCAGTTCAGTTCAGTTCAGTTCAGTTCAGTCGTTCAGTCATGTCCGACTCTTTGAGACCCCATGAATCGCAGCACGCCAGGCCTCCCTGTCCATCACCAACTCCTGGAGTTCACCCAAACTCATGTCCATCGAGTCGGTGATGCCATCCAGCCATCTCATCCTCTGTCATCCCCTTCTCCTCCTGCCCCCAATCCCTCCCAGCATCAGGGTCTTTTCCAATGAGTCAACTCTTCGCATGAGGTGGCCAAAGTATTGGAGTTTCAGCTATAGCATCATTCCTTCCAAAGAAATCCCAGGGCTGATCTCCTTCAGAATGGACTGGCTGGATCTCCTTGCAGTCCAAGGGACTCTCAAGAGTCTTCTCCAACACCACAGTTCAAAAGCATCAATTCTTCGGCACTCAGCTTTCTTCACAGTCCAACTCTCACATCCATACATGACCAGTGGAAAAACCATAGCCTTGACTAGACGGACCTTTTTTGGCAAAGTAATGTCTCTGCTTTTGAATACGCTATCTAGGTTGGTCATAACTTTCCTTCCAAGGAGTAAGCGTCTTTTAATTTCATGGCTGCAGTCACCATCTGCAGGGATTTTGGAGCCCAAAAAAATAAAGTCTGACACCATTTCCACTGTTTCCCCATCTATTTCCCATGAAGTGATGGGACCAGATGCCATGATCTTCGTTTTCTGAATGTTGAGCTTTAAGCCAACTTTTTCAGTCTCCTCCTTCACTTTCATTAAGAGGCTTTTTAGTTCCTCTTCACTTTCTGCCATAAGGGTGGTGTCGTGTGCATATCTGAGGTTATTGATATTTCTCCCGGCAATCTTGATTCCAGCTTGTGCTTCTTCCAGCCCAGGGTTTCTCATGATGTACTCTGCATATAAGTTAAATAAGCAGGGTGACAATATATAGCCTTTACATACTCCTTTTCCTTTTTGGAACCAGTCTGTTGTTCCATGTCCAGTTCTAACTGTTGCTTCCTGACCTGCATATAGGTTTCTCAAGAGGCAGGTCAAGTGGTCTGGTATTCCCATCTCTTTTAGAACTATAGAAGCTATAGTAGTAGAAACAAATATATTAATTTCTTTCAGTTTTCTAAAACATTTTTAAAAATTATAACTTGGTAAGCTTTTTGCTATTTTACTGATTTTTTTTTTTTAACATCAGGAAATTTACTATTCTTAATGGTGTAGACAAGAAAGCTCTCCCTCGTTTTACCATAGCACATACGTTTTTAAATGAAGTTCCAAAGATACACTAGCTGAAAAGATATGTAATCTCCAGTGTAATATATAAGGTTTTAGAAGTACAGGCTTTCACAGAATCAGCCTTGCTGGTAGCAAAAGGCATGGGTAGCTGTTTTTCATTACTTACTTTCATGAATTCACCACAAGGGCCACATTTGCTATTGCTAAGCTAACCATTGGGAAACATACCTTTGGAAATAATTAAGCTCTAAAAACCTGAAGTTATGCATTTATAACATCCAATTAACTTGCTGTAGTTTCTTCAGTAAAACCTCTCCCTGAGGGGGAAGGTCAGGTCTCAGCCATCATCTGACTTTCTCAAGATGCTTTACAAAGGCCCCTGCACACACTTAAAAACAAAGACAAGGTCTTATAACACTCAGCAAAAATCTGAGGAAAGGTAGGAAACGTTCCGGAAAAGGAAATGGCAACCCACTCCAGTATTCTTGCCTGGAGAATCCCATGGACAGAAAAGCCTTGAGGGTTACAATCTGGGGGGTTGCAAAGAGTCAGGTATGACTGAAGTGACTGATCACACACGCAGGAAATGTTCACTTGTGATTTACTTAACTTGAGAAAGCATATTTGTAAAGAAAACTCATGTTCTTGTGACAGTGTGGCAAAGCTAGATGATCCTTTAGTTTATGAGAAAAACAGTAACTACAAAGTAAGAAAATAACAGGGGTTTTTTAAATTATACTGACCAGGTCATTTGTTGAAAACTATTAAGCCTCTTCCCAGTCATTTACCTGGTTATTTTTAGGGTAAGTACAAGCCTTCATTATTGAAATTGCTATCAAGTTTCAGAAATGTTTGCCATTGTGTGTTTTAACTGTTACTCTATGATCAGTATGTATTTTTTTTAATTTTTGTAACATTTCCATCTAAAAAAATTAGATTTAGGGATCATGTGTATTCTTTCACGGGTCAGACCTGAGAATTCAATAACTAGATTTTTAGCAATTTCCTATCCAGGTTTTTAGCCTATTTCTTCTCATGAAGGTCAAAAAAGCCTAATAATGTTGTGTTACTGCTGGACTTTTCTTAACAGAGAAGAGACCACCCGTCTTGAAGAGCTTAAATCCTTTAATCGCATCAAAACATCTTAAATATGAAGTCAAAAACTTAATGCAGGGATAAGAGGATTAAGATGGTGAAGTATATGGCACAATCATTGTAAACCCTAGTGTGTGTGTGTGTGTGTGTGTGTGTATATACTGAGCAAAACTTAACTATTCCTATTTAAAATTCAAAACTAAACATATTAAGTCAAAATCAAAGATATCTAACCATGATGTATGGCAGAAACCAATACAACATTGTAAAGCAACTATCCTCCAATTAAAAATAATTTAAAAAAAGAAAAAAACCTAGGCATTAAAAAAAAAAAAAAAAGTATCTATGTAGCAGGCAAGCAAGAAATGGCCTGACTTTTCACATGAAAGTAACTTGAAATATATAGCATAATATAGATGCATTAGAAAACCACAAATCTCTACATTTATACATTTAAATCATTTTACCTATAACTTGGTATTTAGTTAAATACAGCTGATCTTTTCCAAGCAGTATATTCTCACTAGAGAATCAATTTTTTTAATTGACTTTATTAGCAAGAATAGAGCATAAGGTCGGCTCAAACCTATAAACTAAATATAAGGACATATCAGTAACTGCTATATAAATTACTTTAGTGGTCTCTGTTTTAATACATTCCAAATCGCCCCAATTTCAACTTGCAAGCCTATGAATAGAAATTAAATTTCCTTTCTTTGAATATTTTTAATGAAAAAGCCTTTATGGTAAACAATAAAAAAGTAAAGCATGTTTCCTATAATAAACATTAAATTTTTGTGTTCCTGAATCCTCTTCTAAAAAGCTTATCTGTGGCGTAGTTATGAAACATTATGATTCAGAAGCTTTTAGGCCACAGGTACACATGGAGAATCGTATTTTTATAAAGGAAGTAGAGTAAAAATGCAAAAGATTAAAATATATTTTTTTAGCTGAAAAAAATGGTAAATCATCTGTGGTACTACTGAACACTCTTTCCTTATATTCTTGCTGATGCAGAATTTCAGCACAGTACAGTGATTAGAAACATGCAAAATATAAACAATGGCCAGAGCCTAATAATCATCATGAATGATGTCTTTGTAAAACATCTGTGTTTTTTCTGTCCATTAAAATGCAGATCCCAAAGAGTGACTGTAGATATGTTTGTTATTAAACCAACTCATCTAATAGCATTACTATATAATTGCCATTATGCACTCAGTAAGAGAAAGTTGAAGCTTAATTAAAATATATTTCCTTACCAGTTGTCAAAGGTGAATAATGAGATGGATGGAAAACTAATAAACTTCACTGTTTTCCATACACAAATCTTTATGCCAAACATTACTCATATCTTCCTGTCAATGGAGAAGGTCTCTCTGTATTTCCTTAGTGATCATAATAAATAAGGTTGATAGGATTCTCAGAGACAATAAACACACGTTTATTTACAAACTATTGTAAATTTACAAACTGTTATCTTTGCTAAATCCTGATGGTTTAGGGCAGAAAATAAGGAATTTACATAAAACTAACTCTCATTCCTGGAACACTGTCCTTGGGTAGTTCCAGATTTTGGAACTGTTACCCTTAATCTAAATGGCATGCAATATCTAATAGTCAATAAGCCCCTAATATTTCTAAGTATTCCGATTTATTGCCATTGGCTTAGAATTTTAAATCTTAATTATCTTGACTTTCCATTTCTTCTTTCTCGTTTCCCTTCCCACCCTGCTTGATGTTTCCAAGACCCCTAGCATGCACATCGTGTTCTCTACTTGATTCAGTTAAACATTTCAATTTTAGAGTTCTTTGCACAGCTGCTTCTGCAGTTTGGATAATTAGTGTTCCATAAAATGAAAATAAACAGAGAAAGATACCTCCCTCCCTCTAATGTTCTTTAAAGAAATTCTACATAAAAACTGCTGTGATATATATATATATATATATACACATACATACGTATATCAGTGACCACTATCTACTGGTTTCCATGCCCTGTGTTGTCACCTCATCTGCCTGTGGGCAAAATCTTGTCATTTGCTTCCAATGAACAGAATACAAGGAAAACTGGCAGGATGTCTCTTGGCGATAATGTTACAGAAGACTGTGACCGCGGTCTTGATTCTCTGACTGCTCTGCTATTGTAAAATGCTCTGTGAACAGGCCCCCATGACAAGGAATAGAGACAGGCCTTCAACCATGAGCTTGTGAAGAAGTGACACCTCAGTGCCATAGCACAGAGAAACTGATTCCTTCCAACAGCTAGCTAAGTGAGCTAGGAAGAGGATCATTCTCAGTGGAGCCCTGACAAAGGCGCTGACCCAGAGAACCACAGAGACTGTGAGATAATCTATGTAGTCTAAGCAACTAATTAAAGTGAAAGTTGCTCGGTCATGTCCGACTCTTTGCAACCCCATGGACTATACAGTCCATGGAATTCTCCACGCCAAAATACTGGAGTGGGTAGCCTTTCCCTTCTCCAGGGGATCTTCCCAACCCAGGGATTGAACCCAGGTCTCCCACATTAGGCAGATTCTTTACCAGCTGACCCACAAGGAAAGCCCTTAAGCAACTAATTTCTGGGGTAATTTGTTATGCAGTAACAGCCAGCTAATACACTGTGCAAAGGATTTACTTCATTAAGAATTTTCCATGGCCATTTTCATGCACAATGGTGCTTCTTTCATTCACAAAAATTAAGTGGAGATCTGCAGCAGAAGTTTGAATCTAATAATCCATTTCATTTAGATATATCTAAGTAAAATAGGTTACTGCTGCTCTCTCTAATGACTTGGCCAAGTAAGCTAACCAAACTCCTTGAAGATAGCTTCAGTTTTTCAAACGTGCAATTTTGAAAAGACATTATCTTTTATAACCTTATTTTCCCAAAGAATGACTAAAGCTAAACAATAAAAGCCAAAACAATTTTGAAAGTGAAGAATATTTAGTCTCATCAACACTCCCACATCAAAAAGCCTGATTGCTCTGAACAGGATATTACAGGTTTCTGGAAACAGATCTGGTGCTGCTTCTTTACTGTACATGCCATACGATTTGATGGCCTGGATAGACATGTGAGTTTTGCAAAGAATTCACAGTTGAAGTCCAAGTAATTTCTCACTTCAGGACTTCAGGGAATAGAGTTTTAAGCCTAATCTCTCCAAAGATTTTCATTAAAAAAACAAAACAAAACAAAACTGTGTTCAGCTACTTGATAGCACACACCTATTTGTTCTCCAAGTGATCACACAGACTTGAAACTCTGAGAACAGAAGAGCAAATGGGGCGCATCTGAGAGGGAAAGACTGATGTCAATTGTGTCCTACCAATTAAGGTCTTTCATAAAGGCATCTGAGAGCATTTGAACCTGTTTATATAGTTCTTAATGTTTCATTTGGAATTTCCTTAAAGTTATTACAAAGTGATTCATTGTCAAGAATGTTTTCTGGATGTCCTTTACAATAGATCCAAAACCTTCAAAACCCAGACAACAGAGAAAGAATAGGATTTCTTAACTCATCAAGTAGAGAGATCTGGCTTATGCCTTGGACACAAGATCAGTTTACACATCTTTATCTAATTTACCGTTTTGCCAAACAACTTTCACCATTTCACATCCTATTTTTGGAAGTTTATAAAAAGCTCCTCATAAGTCTTTTACAAATAATTTTTCTTTAAAAAACAAAAAATTACAGAACTGCTTTGGTAACTTTCTTCCCTTTTATGTGTCTCTCAGAGCTCTTGTTATTCTTGTAAGAGAAGCTGTTGTTGTAGTTGTTGGAAGAGAAGAAACAGTTGTATTCAGGAGCAGACAGAAGATACAATGAACGTGAAAAATGTTAATCACTCAGCCATGTCCAACTCTTTGTAAACCCATGGATCGTAGCTCTGCCCATGGAGTTCTCCAGGCAAGAATACTGCAGTGAGTTGCCATCCCCCTCTCCAGGGATCTTCCCAACCCAAGGATCAAACCTCTGTCTCCTGAATTGCTGGCAGGCTGTTTACCATCTGAGCCACCAGGGAAGCCCAGAAGATAGAGGGGCTCTCCTAGTTTACCCCTTGACCTCTCCAAGACTTGTTTTCTATAGGTCTGTCTGACGTAGTCCCTTCCCCCATCTTATGAAAATACCAAGCCAAATTAATGCTTCCCAAAGTCCAATTTCCCACTGTATCAAATGCAGTGGAATGCCAGTTCAAAGGAGAAGAAAGGAGACAGAAGATAATGAACAGACTAACATGGCACACACTCCCTTTCTTGCTAACATGCTTTACATTTCCTTAACCTTTCTCTGATGGATGTTAATTCCTTCCCTGTTACGGACTGAATCTTTGTGTCCCTCCCCCAGATTCATATGTTGAAATCTGAACTCCTTTATGAAGCTTTAGGAAGTGAGATGTTGGATTAACTCATTAGAGTCCTTGTCAATAGAACAGGGCTTTTAGAGGCCTCACCCTGTCCCTGCCATGTGAGCACCCAACAAGAAAATATCGCTTAGCCTCCAGGAAAGGAATCCTGAGAACTCAAACATGCTGGTGCCTTGATCTCAGACTTCCAGCCTCCAATCTGCAGTAGCAGCAGACAGACTAAGACATCACCTTTGTCATCTACTTCACTGAGGTATCTAACCAAAAAACAGAGAGAGAGAGAGAACAGTTCCCGCTCTAAACTAGAATAAAACATATGAACAATAATGAGTAAGCCTCAGTAAAATAAGGGAAATAATAGTATAGTGAAGCTTACAGTCTGCAGGGAGAGGACAGAAAACCCAGGCCCAGTTCCCGCGTTGCTCTGTGTCAGACTGAGAGATGGTCAACATATAACCTGATGCAGCCCGCACGCCTCTAGTGTGTCCACTTTCTCATCCAACAAAGGCTTTAATGCAGAAGTTCTGATTGCATTTGTAAAAGTGCATTTCACAAATGGAGAATCCAAAGCCTAGGAAGCTTACACATGTGTGCTAAGTCACTCAGTCGTGCCCAACCCTTTGCAACCCCATGCATGGGGTTCCAATCCTCTGTCCATGGGATTCTCCAGGCTAGAATACTGGAGTGAGTTTCCAGGCCCTCCTCCACTAGAAAGCTTATATCCTTTATTTAAGGTCTTATACCTAGTTTGTCAGTTAACGGGGAAGATACTAGTTCAGTTTAAGAAATAACCAGTTACAATAGCTTTTGGAAGCATTTTAACCATGAACCTGTGTCATCTCTAAAGCCCTGAGCATGTAAAATGCACAGATTTAATACAAAACTTCTACAGATAATAATTTTATAGACTTTGCCAAATTCTTATCATAAAAGTTCATACGCAAAATAGTACTTAAAAATGTATAACTGCAGTAGACACCATATGGAAAGCCTACATAGAGACAAATACCAAGCTCGTAAAGACAACTCATTAATGGTGCTCTGTCTGATTTCATTTCGATCCAAGACAAGACTCCACATGACATAGATGGGACTGATATTGCAAAGTCAAGCAATGCCTGTCCTAACCATAACCCAGTTTTCATTTCTGTGCAATAGTGACTGCAGAGTAAAAAACCAAACTACATTACCCCAGATTCTATAATATCTAAATGCTATAGGTACTGTTATGCATATGAAGAGACTTAGAATGTAAAAGTGGCACCAGAAACAAAGAGACTATATCTAGGAAACCCTTTTCATTTCCTGGATCGGCTACAGTAGAATTTCTACCCATGGTTCATCGCATATCATGTACCCAGAATCAGTAAAGGAAGGCATTTTTCTCAGCACAGTCCTACACTGTGGTTGAGCATGTCTGTCAACTGCCCTGCTCCTGGATACACAGTGCCCAATTCTGGTTCTGTGACTCTTGAGAAATTCTATACAACTACAAAATACCTTTTAAAAATCTGTCTTGTAAAAAAACAATGAAACATTTTTTTTTTGTTTACAACTAAGAATCCTTAACAATATAACTGCTCTATTATACTGAATGTTTTTGAGTGTTTAGAACAGTAGTCATTAATGAACAAAGAGACCCGATTTCAGTTACCTGAGAAACCTTTTCAAATGGCCATTCTTCACTTACTTACCAAACGTAATCATCATTCTAGTCTACTACTGGCTAAACCTTACCTGCCTCCTGTGAAATCTGTATGCAGGTCAAGAAGCAATAGTGAGAACCAGACATGGAACAACAGACTGATTCCAAGTCTGGAAAGGAGTACATCAAGGCTGTATATTGTCACCCTGCTTATTTAACTTATATGCAGAGTACATCATGCAAAATACTGGACTGGATGAAGCAGAAGCTGGAATCAAGATTGCCGGGATAAATATAAATAACCTCACATACACAGATGGCATCACCCTTATGGGAGAAAGCAAAGAGGAACTGAAAAGCCTCTTGATGAAAGTGAAGGAGGAGAGTGAAAAGGCTGGCTTAAAACTCAACATTCAAAAAACTAAGATCACGGCATCCCGTCCCAACACTTCATGGCAAATAGATGGGGAAACAATGGAAACAGTGACAGACTTTATTTTCTTGGGCTCCAAAATCACTGTGGACAGTGATTGCAGCCATGAAATTAAGACACTTGCTCCAGAGAAGAAAAGCTTTGACAACCTAGACAGTGTTTTAAAGCAGAGACATTACTTTACTGAGAAAGGTCCATAGAGTCAAAGCTATGGTTTTTCCAGTAGTCATGTATGGATGTGAGAGTTGGACTATAAAGAAGGTAGAGTGCTGAAGAATAGATGCTTTTGAACTGTGGTGTTGGAGAAGACTCTTGGGAGTCTCTTGGACTGCAAGGAGATCAAAGCAGTCAACCCTAAAGGAAACCAACACTGAATATTCATTGGAATATTCATTGGAAGGACTGATGCTAAAGCTGAAGCTCCAATACTCTGCCCACCTGATGCAAAGGGCCGACTCATTGGATAAGAGTCTGATGCTGGGAAAGGTTGAAGACAGGAGGAGAAGGGGATAACAGAGGACAAGATGGTTGGATGGCACCAATGGACACGAGCTTGGGCAAGCTCCAGGAGATGGTAAAGGACAGGGAAGCCTGGCATGCTGCAGTCCATGGGGTTAGAGAGAGTCATACACGACTGAGTGACTGAACAACAAACACAGAAAGCCCTATGCTGTTGCTGCTGCTGCTGCTAAGTCGCTTCAGTTGTGTCTGACTCTGTGCGACCCCAGAGACGGCAGCCCACCAGGCTCCCCTGTCCCTGGGATTCTCCAGACAAGAACACTGGATTAGGTCGCCATTTCCTTCTCCAATGCATGAAAGTGAAAAGTGAAAGTGAAGTTGCTCAGTCGTGTCTGACTCCTAGTGACCCCATGGACTGCAGCCTACCAGGCTCCTCCATCCATGGGATTTTCCAGGCAAGAGTACTGGAGTGGGGTGCCATTGCCTTCTCCGAGAAAGCCCTATACATGTGTGTAAAAGAACTCTGTACAAATGCAGAGGTTTGAGAATATCTTGTGTTTAAAAAGAAAAAAAAAAAAAATCTATGTAATTCTATTTAAATATAAACACCTTGTACATCAACACTGTGAAGGTTTGGCCCAAAATCAAGACCATCTACATTACCAGAAGCATCACAAACAAAACAAGGGAGGCTTTCTTTAAGCCAGAAAGAAAATATATATAACACAGATACAGAAAGTCAGTTCAGTATTCTCTCTTCCAAGTAGGGGCTTATTAACAAACCAAAGTGAAAGTGAAAGTGAAGTCGTGTCTGACTCTTTGCGACCCCATGGACAGTAGCCTACCAGGCTCCACCGTGCATGGGATTTTCCAGGCAAGAATATTGGAGTGGGCTGCCACAAAACCTACCCAAAGAAGAAGCTCTTGATGCTAATGTTATAAAAACAAGTTTAAGAAATCTAGAAAGGTTTAACTGCTCAGAGGCTTAAAAGTATACATGATAACTACCTACAAAACACCTAATGGCTCGCACAGAATCAGATTTAGGGAACAAAGTCTAGTGTATGAATACTATGAAAAGTTGTGTCTCACAGCACCATGGAAAGCACAAACCAACAGTCTTCTCTGAACAGTGAATAGAAGCTCCACCTTATACATCTTCATACCCTTGGTCTTTAGAGTGTCAAATAGGCATCTGATGCTAGACGTTCTGCTTCAACCAAATGGGAAAATTAGTACAGAAATATAAAAAGACTGTGCAGGAGTAGTGGTTACTTATGGTGTATTTGTGAGCAGTGTTTCTCAAAGTGTCTTTTAGGGAACATGGAAGGAATGATGCTAAAGCCGAAACTCCGGTACTTTGGCCACCTCATGCAAAGAGTTGACTCATTGGAAAAGACCCTGATGCTGGGAGGGACTGGGGGCAGGAGGCGAAGGGGACGACAGAGGATGAGATGGCTGGATGGCATCACTGACTCGATGGATGTGAGTTTGAGTGAACTCCAGGATATGGTAATGGACAGGGAGGCCTGGCGTGCTGCGATTCACAGGGTTGCAAAGAGTCGGACACGACTGAGTGACTGAACTGAACTGAACTACGTCCCATGATTTATCTATGGTTAAGTGTTACAGGAGAAATGGAGAATGGCATAGCCCTTGTTGCTAGTTTGAAGTTATGAAATGATAATCAGTATACTAAAGGTTCATGAGAAGCCCTCATTAAAGGAGTCTATTCAACTCTATTCACTGCCACTTCCCCAATTTTTTAAGCACAGCTCTTTTTCAAATGGCATATCTAACAAATATCCCAGGAGCTTTTGGAAATGCTCCTTAAGGTGGAATTATGCACTAGAAAATGTGTTGGGCAAAGAAGAGTCAATTCACATTTCTGTCTTTAAGGATAAAAGTAAACCCTACATTTTAAACATTCTCACATGCTTGAAACATCTCCATTATTATATTGTCAAGAAGAGACAAGCAACGCTAAAGTAAGCTATCTTTGCATCCTAAAGTAACGAGAGACGGATCTTGAAGCCATTGCAGGACCATTTTTTTTCTAAATTACTTTTGGTGATTTAGCAGACAGCTGGCTTAGGAGATCCAAATTTGCTTGAAACAGCAGTCAGATACTAAGCAGAGGGCTGCAAAGGCTCCTCCTCTTCAACGAGGCCATTTTTCCAATCAGGTACAGTCACATAAATACTCACTGGACTCTAGTTCATAAAAGTATAGAGCATGTCACATATGGGAAAATTAGTACTTTTTATGTAAACGCTCTACATGTGTTACCAAGTTTAGCACATAAAACAGAAGCTAACCAATTATACTTGAAATTCAGAATAACAAATACATTTTTGTGCAAATATGTCCCATGTAATATTTGGGACACACTTATGCTAAAATATAATTTTTGTCTGAAATTTAATGTTCTATTTCATCTGGCAACCAGGCCCTCCCCTGGAATGCCAGCTACAGACCCTTTGTGCTTAGTCTAAGTCATACGACAGAGAGTTCCAGAACTGTGTGTGCTCCACCATTCCCTGCTTGTAAGGTTTCCCTGAGTCATCTCTATTTCATATCTGCAAAGCACAGTATTAGTCATGAGCCTCCATGACACCCTCGCATGGCACAAGAGAAAGAACTGACTTATTCTTCCCACCACGACAACCCAGAGTATAACCAAAGACAATGCATTGAAGAGGAAACGTTCCTGAAGGAAGACACAGACCCGAGTTCTTACTCTTATTCTGCCAGTTTCATAACCTTGCGCAAGTACATGCAGCTCTTCAGGCCTTGGTTGTGCTGACTTCAGGAACCCTACAGGACTGACATTTTACAATTCCACGATCCTAAGTGAACTAAACTTTGCCATGTCCTTGTGACCAACTGGAGGTCATGCCTGTCTATGTTGAAAACAGAGGAAACCACCTCAAAGTTAAAGAAAAACAAGGGATTGGCTAAAAGATGACCCTTAATTAAAATCCATTTGTTTCAAGAGAAATGTTACTTTCAGGCTAAAAAAGTCACCTTAAATATTTCATAAACAATATATGTTACTCATCAACCATATAACTTTAAATACCTCTCATACCCTGGACAGTCAGTACCAAATCACTTTTATTCCAGACCATTAAAAAAAAAAAAAAAGCAGTCGACTATTTTACTCCCCTGAGTTCTGTGTGGTACAACCCTAAGACATCATAAAGCATTCTGCTAGTTCCATAAAAGGTGTCTATGCACGACAAAGGGCAAATCCATTTTCTCTAACAGATTCTCGAAACAATTTGATTTAAATAGCATTTCTCTGCACAAAGAATCTCTAACGCTAATTCATTTTGCCTTCAGCTTAAGTCACTTTCTATTAACAGACAGTGAAATAAGAGTTTTTCTTTAGTTAAATACCATGCCCTCATGCAATCTGAATGCCAGCCACTGCTTTCAAGGGATTAAAATCTTGATTACCAACATCCTTAGCATAGCATCAAAGAAATAAATATATTAAATTATACAAACGGCTAAGAATCATGACTTTAGGGTTGCCAGCTAAACACAAAAGTCCAGTTAAATATGAAATTCGAATTTCAAACTCCAACACTGGGATGTACTCAAAATTAATATTTATTTGAAACTCAAATAACTGGGGATTGTATTTTTTTGTTTCCATATCTGGCAATTCTATGTGGGCTACTCCGTATGAGATATTTGCCAATTTTCATTTTTTTCCCCCCAATCAAAACACTCATTTTGATTTTTAATTTTTCCTTAGAGTCAAGAGTTTCTACCTGCTTCAGAATATGAATAGATAATAATTTTCCAACCCAAAATTTCATTAATATTTCTTTGCTTTAAAAAAAATCAGGTTCCACCAAAAAAAAACTGTAGTCTACAGAACATACAATCTTATCAATATTTTTACCTACCTGTGGGAAATATATGAGAAGGCCAGATAATAAAATATTTCTTTTTTTCGCTTCCTTGGCAAACTCTCTAATCTGCATTACCTTTTCCATTTTCTGACCTAATGGTACTGATTCATAATCAAGAAAATGCACCTGAAAAATAATATAAAAGGTAACAATTAGAATACCATTCACTTTTCCTTGATTAACATGATATTAAAGAAGCTCAAAACACATACAGAGAGAACAAGATGGCAGAGGAGTAGGTGGACGTGGAGTACATCTCTCTCCACGAATACATCAGGAATACACCTTCAGACTCAGAATTGCATCAGCAGAACATCAGCTGAGAGCAGACAGGAGGACAATACCAGTGGAAAAGAATATATAGAGCCATGCAAAACTCGGTAGGATGAAGGAACTAGGGGGAAAAACAAGAGTGTTTGTAGGACTGGACCTGCCCTCAGCAGGTGGGGGAACTGAAGCAGGGGTCCCATCCCCACACTGGGGCAATTGTCTGAGTCAGAGGACAAACGTTTAAGGCTGGGAGTGAAGAAGCTGATCCATGGCAGCCTAAATGGAATGAGAATCAGATAGTCCTTGCTGCAGCCATACATACCCTGGACAGGGACACAGGTCCCCTGGAAGGTGCAGCAGCTAGGACCTGGAGTTTAGGGATTGTGGAGCAATCCCAGGGCAAGGACTGCTGTTGACTTTGGAGAGATGGATCAAGGGGATGTGAAGCAGGAAACTGTGGTGGGAAATGCCTATGGAGGAAAGCTGGGCAGTCATGGAAGCAAGGCAGTACTGTTGAGTCATGCAAAGCAGGTGGAGCCATCACCATACCCTCTCTCTCCCCACACGCCAGCATCGGCAGCTATTGTTCAATAGAGAGGCTAGCGCATCAAACACCTGATGCATTGAACTACAAGGCAGGACCCCACCCAGGGTGCTGCTTTAAGTGAGTGATATGCTGATCTACAGACTAGGACCCCACGCAGGGTGCTGCTTTAAGTGACTGATATGCTGGTCTACAGACTAGGACCCCACACAGGGGGGCCCCTCTATGTGACTGACATGCTAAACAACAAAGAAGGACCCCAGGCAAGGGAGCCCTCTAAGGGCCTGAATGCGCAGAGCTACAGAGGAACACTGGCCAAAGAGGCCTTCTGATTGCCAGCTACAAGAGGCTCGAAAAAAGACTCTGATAGGGCCATACTCCTGGGGCAGAGGCAGCCTATGTCCCTGCACACTTTGTGCCGCAGGGTCCCTGCAAGCCAAGCAGCTGCCACACCTTCACGCTCAACTCTCACTGGGGCAGAGCTGCCACAGGCAAAAAAGAAAATCTTGCGTCTATGCACACAGGGTCGCTTCGGTCATGTCCAACTCTTTGTGACCCTGTGGACTGTGGCCTTCCAGGCTTCTCTGTCAGGGGTGGCTCTCCAGGCAAAAATACTGGAGCATACTGGGCAATACTGGTTGCCATATCTTTCTAGAGCACTATATTTCCTGCTGCCCTAGCCGCCAACTCCCCTGAGTACCTGGTGCTGCCAGAATCCCTCGACCCAAGCAGCTGCACCACCTCCACACCTGGCCCTCACAAGGGCAAACCCAAGTCCTCCAGGGCAGCCTCAGGAGCAAACTCCAGTGGATGACCCATACACAGAGGTGAAAATAAAACCACAATTAAAACTCAGGGGCAGGGTGGCTAAGGAAGAAGACCCAAAACCTTCCCACCAGCTATATGAGCTACAGATTAAATCACACGATCAACTAGGCAGATTCTGTGTCTATGGAATATATAAAAGGATATTGAGAGCTCCCACAAAAGAAAAGGCACTAGTTCTGATAGCTGTGGACATTGGAGGCAAGAACAGACAGGAGTAGGAGCAGATTAGAATCTGAGATGCTCCCACAGCAGGTCCAGAGATCAGCAACAGTTGGAGGGCATCCTAGGGAGGTGAGGTGGACTGTGCTCCCAGCGAGGGAAAGGACTCTGTCAGCAGAGACTCAAGAAAAACATTTATTATTTTTATGTTTTGATTTGTTCTGTAGATTCTTTAAGATTTTTCTTTTTCTTTCCTTCCTCCCTACCATCTGTTGTAGTTGTCGATTTTATTGGCACTATGAAATCTAATTAAGCTTTTGAGCTTTATTTTTTTTCCCCTGAGTCACATTTTTTTATTGTTGTTATAAATTTCTGCCACTACATTGGGCTTCTACAGTGCTGTGGAGTTTTTTTTTTTTTTTTTTCTTTCTTTTTCCTTTCTGTGAAAAGACAACCCTCAGAATGGGAGAAATTAATGGGAAATAAAACAAATGACAAAGGATTAATTTCCAAAATATACAAGAACCTCATACAACTCAATAACAGAAAAACAAACAACCCAATCAAAAAGTGGGAAAAAGACCTAAACAGACATTTCTCCAAAGAACACATACAGATGGCTAACAAACACATGAAAAGATGTTCAACACTGCTCCGTATTAGAGAAATGCAAATCAAAACCACAATGAGATATCACCTAACATTGGTCAGAATGGCCATGATCAAAAAGCCTACAAACAATAAATGCTGGAGAGGGTGTGGAGAAAAGGAACACTCTTGCACTGTTTGCGGGAATGAAAATTGATATAGCAACTATGGAAGGTGATATGGAGATTCCTTAAAAACCCAGGAATAAAACCACCATATGACCCAGCAAACCCACTCCTAGGCATACACCCTGAGGAAACCAAAATTGAAAAATACACATGTATCCCGTTGTTCATTGCAGCACTGTTTACAAGAGCTAGAATATGGAAGCAACCTAGATGTTTATTGACAGATGAATGGACAAAGAAGTTGTGGTACATATACACAATGGAATATTCAGATCATATCAGATCAGTCACTCAGTCGTGTCTGACTCTTTGCGACCCCATGAATCGCAGCACACCAGGCCTCCCTGTCCATCACCAACTCCCAGAGCTCACTCACACTCATGTCCATCGAGTCAGTGATGCCATCCAGCCATCTCATCCTCTGTCGTCCCCTTCTCCTCTTGCCCCCAATCCCTCCCAGCATCACAGTCTTTTCCAATGAGTCAACTCTTTGCATGAGGTGGCCAAAGTACTGGAGTTTCAGCTTTAGCATCATTCCTTCCAAAGAAATCCCAGGGCTGATCTCCTTCAGAATGGACTGGTTGGATCTCCTTGCAGTCCAAGGGACTCTCAAGAGTCTTCTCCAACACCACACTTCAAAACCATCAATTCTTCAGCGCTCAACCTTCTTCACAGTCCAACTCTCACATCCATACATGATCACAGGAAAAACCAGAGCCTTGACTAGACGGACCTTTGTTGGCAAAGTAATGTCTCTGCTTCTGAATATGCTATCTAGGTTGGTCATAACTTTCCTTCCAAGGAGTAAGCGTCTTTTAATTTCATGGCTGCAGTCACCATCTGCAGTGATTTTGGAGCCCATAAAAATAAAGTCTGACACTGTTTCCACTGTTTCCACATCTATTTCCCATGAAGTGGTGGGACAAGATGCCATGATCTTCGTTTTCTGAATGTTGAGCTTTAAGCCAACTTTTTCACTCTCCTCTTTCACTTTCATCAAGAGGCTTTTGAGTTCCTCTTCACTTTCTGCCATAAGGGTGGTGTCATCTGCATATCTGAGGTTATTGATATTTCTCCTAGCAATCTTGATTCCAGCTTGTGCTTCTTCCAGTCCAGCGTTTCTCATGATGTATTCTGCATATAAGTTAAAAAAACAGGGTGACAATATACAGCCTTGACGTACTCCTTTTCCTATTTGGAACCAGTCTGTTGTTCCATGTCCAGTTCTAACTGTTGCTTCCTGACCTGCATACAAATTTCTCAAGAGGCGGATCAGGTGGTCTGGTATTCCCATCTTTCAGAATTTTCCACAGTTGATTGTGATCCACACAGTCAAAGGCTTTGGCATAGTCAATAAAGCAGAAATAGGTGTTTTTCTGGAACTCTCTTGCTTTTTCCATGATCCAGTGGATGTTGGCAATTTGATCTCTGGTTCCTCTGCCTTTTTTAAAACCAGCTTGAACATCAGGAAGTTCACGGTTCACGTATTGCTGAAGCCTGGCTTGGAGAATTTTGAGCATTACTTTACTAGTGTGTGAGATGAGTGCAACTGTGTGGTAGTTTGAGCATTCTTTGGCATTGCCTTTCTTTGGGATTGGAATGAAAACTGACCTTTTCCAGTCCTGTGGCCACTGCTGAGTTTTCCAAATTTGCTGGCATATTGAGTGCAGCACTTTCACAGCATCATCTTTCAGGATGTGGAATAACTCAGCTGGAATTCTATCACCTCCACTAGCTTTGTTCGTAGTGATGGAATATTACTCAGCCATAAAAAGGAATGTCTTTGAGTCAGTTCTAATGAGGTGGATGAACCTAGAACCTATTATACAGAGTGAAGTAAGTCAGAAAAAGAAAGATAAATATCGTTCTAAAGCATATATACAGAATCTGGAAAAATGGTACTGAAGAATTTACTTACAGGGTTGCAGTGGAGAAACAGACATAGAGAATAGACTTATGGCCATGGGGAGAAGGGAGGAGAGGGTGAGATGTATGGAGAGAGTAACGTGGAAACTTACATTACCATATGTAAAATAGATAGCCAATGGGAATTTGCCGTATGGCTCAGGAAACTCAAACAGGGGTTCTGTATCAACCTAGAGGGGTGGGATGGGGAGGGAGATAGGAGTGAAGTTCAAAAGGGAGGGGATATATGTATACCTATGGCTGATTCATGTTGAGGTTTGACAGAAAGCAACAAAATTCTGTAAAGTAATTATCCTTCAATAAAAGATCAATAAATTTATTTAAATAAATAAAAAATACAATTAAAATATTGCAATTATTTTTATCAATTTATATTAACTTCTAGTTAATTGTTTCCAGTGATAAATACTTAATAAAATGAATCATTCTTTATAAACACGGAAGTAGTAAACACTCACTAACAAATATAAAATGCTATTTCCATTTGTGCCAGTCAATGCATAAAGACTATATAGTTACATCAAGTCATTCAACTTTCTTCATAATTTGTAATTTGAAACTAGACAAGACAGAAATAAATGAATCCATAAGAAATTACCACTATTAATAAAATTCAAGGGACTTATCCAAGTATATAAAGGTTTTAGAAGAATCCCTTTCAAAGTAATAATTGGAATTTAACAAATAATCATCTACTTCTTAAAGTAAATCCAGAAGAATTTTATATAGAATTCTTTTAGCTGTGTTAGTGTTTTTTATTGAAATTGTTTAAGTAATTAGTTTAAGCATTATTTTTCATTTAAATTTAAGGTCTCAGGTGATTTGTGCTCTTTTCATCAAAGTATTGAGGTGATACAGTACTATCTTTCATGGGACATAAAAACTAAAACCACAATAGCTTCAAACTAAGATATTTAAAATAAAAATGCACATATACAATTAGCATAAAGAAATATATGTATTCCTTTGCAACATCAAATTTTTAAAACTCAAGAATTACTTGTTCAATTATGTGTTTATTAACTAGAAGCATTTTAAAATAGACTCCACCTTGTATACTAATACTAATCCCTTATACCAATCATGTACTAATCCCTTCCTCTCTGTTCACTCATATGGAAATGTGCTCTTTGAAAAATCAGACAACAAAACACCTTATTATGTTCTTTCTATAAAACAAAGGAGTGAGTTTTTTCACCCATTATATTTCATTTTGCTCTTCCAGGGAAAATTACCTTTATTCCATTTTTAAATTATGAGATAATGCACAATGCATATTAATTTAATAAACAGTTAATAACTTTCTTGGAACTTTTCATTACCTATTTATTGTTGTTCTTTAGTCACTAAGGCATGTCTGACGCTCTGGAGGAGACCGTACGGACTGCAGGCTGCCAGTCTTGCCTGTCCATGGAGTTTCCCAGGCGAGAATACTGGAGTGGGTTGCCATTTCCTTCTCCAGGGGATCTTCCTGACTCAGGGATCAAACCAGCATCTCCTGCATTGACAAGCGACATTCTTTACCACTAAGCCAACAGAGGAGCATTATGTATAGTCAGCTGAAAATGTTTAGCTGCTTCCTTTTGAAATCTAAGGTTACAATAAAGACTTTTTCCTTAAAAATGTTCAATTCATTAAGAAATTAAAAGAACAAAGAATAAAAGCAAAATAAAATTTTAAATGTTTGGTACATATAGACAATGGAATATTACTCTGCTATAAAAAGGAACAAAATTGAGTCCGTTGTAGTGAGGTAGATGATCCTAGAGTCTGTCATACAGAGTGAAGTAAGTCAGAAAGAGAAAAATAATTATTGTATAATGCATATATATATATATATGTAATTTAGAAAAATGATATAGATGAACCTATCTGCATGGCACGAATAGAGACGCAGATGTAGAGAAGAGACTTTTGGACACAGTGGGGTAAGGACAGGGTGGGGTGAGCTGAGAGAGCAGCACTGACATAGATACAGGACCATGTGTAACACAGAGAGCTAGCAGGAAGCTGCTGCTCACAGCTTCCCGCTAGGGAACGCAGGGATCCCAGCCTGGCGCACTGTGACAACCGAGAGGTGTGGGATGGGGGAGGCAGGAGGGAGGCTCAAGAGGGAAGGGACATGTGTACATCTATAGCTGATTCATGTTGTTGTAGAGCAGAAACCAACACAACATTGTAAAGCAATTATCCTCCAATTAAAAATAAAATTTTCAAAAATGTTTGGAAGAAGAAAAGCAGAAAGAAAAAGTTACAAGTTTTTCTATCTGCTGAATAACTGAAGAAAAGACAACGCAAGCCTGAAAGCCTGGGCTCACCTTCCCCTAAGCTCTGCTTTCTTTAAAACTTATCAAAGTAAAACTTCAGGTGTTTTCCCAGGCAACATCACTTATGGGAACTCCTGACTAATGAACCACACACAGGCTGGAAGAACTGTGAATGAACTAACAACACTAGATTCTCCTTCCAAGTAATTTGCAGCCAGGCATCCCCTAGCCAGGACCTGGAAGCTAATGACTATCAGCAACTGCAAAAGATGTCAGTCCCTGTTTGTAGCTTTGTTGTTTTTGCCATTGTTGAGTTGCCAAGTCATGTTCAACTCTTTGTGACCCCATGGACTGCAGCACACCAGGCCTCCCTGTCCATCACCATCTCCTGGAGTTTGCCCAAGTTCATGTCCATTGAATCGGTGATGCCATCCAACCATCTCATCTTCTGTCACCCACTTCTCCTGCCCTCAATCCTTCCCAACATCAGAGTATTTTCACATCAGGCAGCTAAAATATTGGAGCTTCAGCATCAATCCTTCCGATGAACGTTCAGGGCTGATTTTCTTTTGGACTGACTGGTTTGATCTCCTTGCTGTCCAAGTGACTCTCAAGAGCTTAAGTCTTCTAAAAGGATGGCTCCCATACCACCTCTGGAATCACCTTCCCTCACTCTGGAGAAGCCAAGGTAGAGGGAGAAGTGGGTAAAGAAAAGCTGCCCCTAAACGAACAAGAGATGATAAGCTCAGGAGCTAAGGCAGAGGCCATGCCCACCTCTGTCCTGTCTTTCCCCCTGCCCTGCAGTCTCTCACAAAGTTGATAAAACTAGCCCTATATAGTTTGACTAGAGCTATAAGGCTTCTAGTCTTATGAGTTTTATGTATCTAGCTGAGCCTAAAATCGCTGTGTGCTTGCTACAAAAAGCAGGCTAATTCCCTCAGATTGAGGCAGTTTTGGAAACTGCAGTCGTGATATAGATCTGAAGCCAGGAGGGTGAGAGTCTCTCCTGAGCCCGTAAGGCCAGATCCCTATACAGCCCCCTACCAGCTGGACTAGCGAACAACACTGCTATTCAAAGTTAAAAGCCTCACAGGACTATTTAACTTTTCAACTGTGCAATTTTCTACACTAGTCAGATACCATGAAATGCCAGAGGCCACCAAGCCCAACACATTCAGGTGAATGGAATGCCTTAGAAATTTTGCAGTACACAACCTGGGCAACCGTACTGCCAGCCTAGATTGACAGCCACACAGACACACATTTCTTGTGTAATACAAGTCTGCTGACAAATTTTGAATTCAGAAAAATCTCACACCAATGTAAGAAAACTGGGTGGTAGGGAGAGAGCTTGTGTAAAAATAGCACAAGGAACAGAAAAGACAAGAGCATCATACTTCGTAATTATAGCTTGCATAGAAACATAAAATGCACAGAAATGAAAGAGTGGAAATGCTGGCAACACATTAATTAGAGAAGGAGTGATGACTATGGTACAACTGGGACTGGATGTCTGCACCAGGAAACCGCCATTAGAGTTGGCCCAGGAGGAAACGCGTGCTGCCAGGACCTGGGGAACTTCGATGCGAAGTCAGAGCTGGGAGCAAGTGCTCATTTTTAATTTTCCTAAGACAGTGTCCTAAAAGACAGTCTAAAATTAATTTATAAAATACCAGTTAATTATATTAATTATTAATTATAAAAGTAAATGATAGGACTTCCCTGGTAGTCCAGTGGTTAAGAATGTGCCCACCAATGCAAGGGACACAGGTTGGATCCCTGCTCCGGTAAGATTCCACATGCTGCAGAATAGCTCAGCCAGTGTGCCATAACTACTGAGCCCGAGCTTCAGGGACCAGAAGCCTCAACTGCTGAGCTCATGTGCCGCAACTACGGAAGCTCTCATGCCCTGGAGCTTGTGCTCAGCAACGAGAGAGGCCACTGCGATGTGAAGCCCACACACTGCACATGGAGAGTCGCCCCACTGCCCTGAACTAGAGAAAGCTGGAGCAGCAACAAACACCCAGCACAGCCAAAAATAAATAATTTTTTTTAAAAAGGAAATTATAACTTCAGCAATGAAAAAGATATAAAAACTAAAACTCTAGACAAGAACATATTATATTGTAATGAAAACATTCAATAAATAAAGTGTGCTGAGTCTTTTTTTTTTTTGGACAGAAAGTAGAGACCTTACATGTGGTTAACTTAAAGCTAATTATGTATATTAAAAAGTAATACTATTTAATTAAAGCTATATATAATTATATCTTATAGTTTCCCAACCTGCAGAGTGACTAAAGGATTATCTGTATCAATGCAGCAAAGTATAGGAGCAAAGTCAAGTAGCAAACAAAATGACTGGCCAACATCAATAGCCAAAAAAATAAGCTTGTAGAAAGAATCCCAAACATAAAAATAAAAGATAAATGTAATACTTTTAACTATTTCTTAAGTGAAAGATTTATCAGATTGCTTTTTTAAGAAAAATCTAACTCTAGGCTGGTTAAAATATAAATGTCCAATGAAAACTACCCTGAAAATATGTATTTTACGGTTATGATAGTTTTCATTAGACATTCATGTATGTGCTAGTATGAAAAACTGGTATGCAAATGCTACCAAAAATGAAGGTTGTATCAATATAACACAATATCACAAGGTTTAAGATAAAAAAAAATTAATACAGATAAAGAAAAACAGCACATACTAAAAAGCAAAACATAATAATCATAACTTTATTACTAAGAAAATAGATTTTAATACACAAAGCAAACAAATGACTGAATAATGAGAAAACAATATCCAAATCCATAAACATGGGAGAATATCTGACTGCATGTCTCTCAGAAACTAACTTATCAGATCAAAATTTTTTCATGTCTAAAGGCTTCTGCACAAGGTAGGTTGAGGGTATTTCCTTTTCCTTTCAAGGTTATTGTTTTACTTTTTGTGGCTGCTTTTATCTAAGAGAAGTTGCACATGAGCTGATACTACTTCACATTAAATGGACCAAACTTCCTTATTTACTGATCAGATAAAAGCTAATTTTTCTTACAGAAACAGGTGTTGTAGCAGAAAACATCTAGGTTGAAGTGAAGGCTATGGTACATGTACAATGATTTTTAAAAGTCCTTATCAAGTCATGAGATTCTAAACTAGGAACAGAAGACTTTCAACCCCAGCCACTGGTCTGTAAGATTCAACATACCCTAGCTCCTTGAAAACAAAAAATGTTAACACTTAAATAAATCAGTAGGCCTAAGCTGTTCACCAGAGAGTCCATGAAATTAAGGAAAAAGTGCATGAAAAGTGAGCTCTGGGCAAACTATCTATATACCGACAAATTGCCTATGGATCCCACTGTTAACCTAAAATAAAGATGGTGACCTGGCAAATCCCACAGACAGAGGAGCCTGGTGAACTACAGTCCGTGGGGTCACCGAAGAGTCAGACACAACTTAGCGACTAAACAACGATGGGTTGTTTTGCTTGGGCTCAGAAGAGAACTGTGAGTTGGGGTCTGTAACCATGGTAAGCCACATGCAAGTTCCCACACAAGAAAAGGAGAAGGCTTTTACTGAAGGAAAAGAAAGTTGGAGGGCTTTCTCTTCTGGGAGAAGAGTTCATGGCTTTCCATTCACTGAGTCGGATCAGGAAAGAAGTGTTTCTTCTCCCTGTTTGCCTCTGCTATAATCTCAGGCCATAAGAGCTCACCCTTCTCATCTCCTTACTCTTTTTAGTAGAGGTTTATGTTTATAGAGGTTATTCCCTTCATGAATCTCAGCCTTGCCCTGGCAAAGGTGTTTGCATAACTCAATGAAGCGATAAGCCATGCGATGCAGCATCACCCAAGATGAGTCCTAGTGAAGAGTTGTGACAAAACATGGTTCACTGGAGGAGGGAATGGCAAACCACTCAAATATTTTTGCCACAAGAACCCCATGAACAATACAATATTATAAGACAAAAAGACATGACACTGGAAGACGAGCCCCCCAAAGTCAGAAGGTGTTCACAATGCTAATGGGGAAGAGCAGAAGGTAATTACTAATTCCTCCAGAAAGAAGCCACTGGACCAAAGTGGAAACAATGCTCAGTTGTGTAGGCGTCTGGTGGTGATCCAATGCTGTAAAGGACCCTATTGCAAAGGAACCTGGTATGTTAGGTCCATGAATCAAGTAAACTGCACATGGTCAAGCGGGAGATGGCAAGAGTCAACATCCACATCTTAGGAATCAGTGAACTAAAACTGATGAGAATGGACAAATTTAATTCAGATGACCATTATATCTACTACTGTGGGAAAGAATCCCTTAGAAGAGATGAAGTAGTCCCATAGTCAACAAGAGTCCAAAATGCAATAATTGGATACAATCTAAAGGAGAAAGAATGATCCCAGTTTGTTTCCAAGGCAACTCATTGAATATCACAGTAATCCAAGTCTATGCCCCAAACACTAATGCAGAAGTTGAAGTTGAACAGTTCTATGAAGACCTCCAAGATCTGCTATAACTAATAACAAAGATGTTCTTTCATGATAGGGGATTGGGGTGCAAAAGTAGGAAGCCAAGAGATACCTGGAATAACAAGCATGTTTGGCCTTGGAATACAAAAATGAAGCAAGGCAAAGGCTGAAAGTTTTGTCAAGAGCACATGCTGGTCATAGCAAACACCTCTTTCAACAACACAAGAGACAATTCTACACATGGACATCACCAGATGGTCAATACTGAAATCAGATTTGATTATATTCTTTGCAGCAGAAGATGGAGAAGTTCTATACAGTCAGCAAAAACAAGACCTGGATCTGATTGTGGCTCAGATCATGAGCTCCTTATTACAAAATTCAGGCTTAAACTGAAGAAAGTAGAAAACCATAGGCCATTCAGGTATGACCTAAATCAAATCCCTTATGATTATACACTGGAGGTGATGAATAGATTCAAGGGATTAGATCTGGTAGACAGAGTGCCTGAAGAACTATGGACAGAGGTTTGGAACACTGTACAGGAGTCAGTGACCAAAACCATACCAAAGAAAAAGAAATGCAAGAAGTCAAAGTGGTTGTCTGAGGAGGCATTACACATAGCTGATGAAAGAAGAGAAACAAAAAGCAAGGGGGAAAGGGGAAGACATACCCAACTGAATGCAGAGTTCCAGAGAATAGGAAGGAGAAATAAGAAGGCCTTCTTCAAAGAAAAGTGCAAAGTAGAGGAAAACAATAGAATGGAAAAGCCTAGAGATCTCTTCAAGAAAACTGTGGATCTATCAGGCAACATTTCATGCAAGGATGGAGATAATAACGGACAGAAATATCAAGGATCTAACAGAAGCAGGAGATTAAGAAGAGGTGGCAAGATTCACATAAGAATTCTACAAAAAGGTTGTAATGACCCAGATAACCACAATGGTGTCGTCACTCACCTAGAGCCAGACATCCTGGAGTATGAAGTCAAGTGAGCCTTAGGAAGCATTACTACCAACAAAGCAAGAGGAGGTGATAGAATTTCAGCTGATCTACTGAAAATCCTAAAAGATGATACTATTAAAATGCTGCAGTTAATATGCCAACAAATTTGGAAAACTCAGTCATGGCCACAGGACTGGAAAAGGTCACTTTTCATTTCAATGCCAAAGAAGGGGCAATGCCAAAGACTGTTCAAACTACCATTGCTCTCATTTTCCATGCTAGCAAGGTAATGCTCAAAATCCTTCAAGTTAGGCTTCAACAGTACATGAACAGAGAACTTTCAGATGTACGAGCTCAGTTAGAAAAGGCAGAGGAACCAGAAATCAAATTGCCAACATTCACTGGATCATAGAGAAAGCAAGGGAATTCCAGAAAAACATCTACTTCTGTTTCAGTGACTATGTAAAAGCCTTTGACTGTGTGGATCACAACCAACTGTGGAAAATTCTTCAAGAGATGGGAATACCAGACCACATTACCTGCATCCTGAGAAACCTGTAAGCAGGTCAAGAAGCAAGAGTTAGAATTGGACATGGGACAATGGACTGGTTCAAAACTGAGAAAACATACATCAAGACTGTATATTGTCACCCTGTCACCTTATTTATAAGTTAAATAAGCATTTAACTTATTTGCAGAGTACATCATGAGAAATACTGGACTGGATGAATCCCAAGCTGGATTCAAGATTCCCGGGAGAAATATCAATAACCTCAGATATGCAAATACTACTACTCTAATGGCAGAAAGTGCAGAGGAACTAAAGAGCATCTTGATGAGGGTGAAAAAGGAGAGTAAAAAAGCTGTCTTAAAACTCAACATTCAAAAAACTAAGATCATGGTATCCAGTTCCATCACTTCATGTCAAATAAATGGGGAAAAACTAAAAGCAGTAACAGATTTATTTTCCTGGGCTCCAAAGTCACTGGATGGTGACTGCAGCCACGAAATTAAAAGATGTTTGTCCTTGGAATGAAAACTATGACAAATGTAGACAGTTTATTAGAAAACAGAGACATCACTTTGCCAACAAGGGTCCATATACTCAAAGCTATGGCTTTTCCAGTAGTCATGGCTATGAGAGATGGACCATAAAGAAGTGTGTCGAAGAACTGTGGTGCTGGAAAGATTCTTGAGAGTCCCTTGGACTGCAAGGAGATCAAACCAGTGAATCCTAAAGGAAATCAAGCCTGAATATTCATTGGAAAGACTAATGCTGAAGCTGAAGCTCCCATACTTTGGCCACCTAATGCAAAGACTCTTTGGAAAAGACCCGGATGCTGGGAAAGACTGAAGGCAAAGGGAGAAGAGGCAGCAGAGGATAAAATGGTTAGATAGCATTACCAACTCAATGGACATGCATCTGAGCAAACTTCGGGAGATACTGAAGGACAGGTAAGCCTGGCATTTTGCAGTCCATGGGGTCACATTGAGCTGGACATGACTTAGGACTGAACAACAACAAACCATGTACTTAAATTACAGGGCAACTTTAAGATATGAAGTAGTAAAACATAGGAGAAAAAACACAGCTCCTTTCCTGAATACTTACTATGTGCTAAACATGTCAGTTTTAAAGGATGAGATAAGGATGTTGACCTTGTTGTTGTTCAGATGCTAAGTTGTGTCTGACTCTTTGTGACCCGATGGGCTGCAGCAAACCAGGCCTCCCTGTCCTTCACCATCTAGAGTTTGCTTAAACTCATGTCCATGGAGCTGGTGATGCCATCCAACCACCTCATTCTCTGTTGCTTCCTTCTCTGCATGTCAGAAATTTTTCCCAGCATCAGGGTCTTTTCCAATAAGTCAGCTGTTCACATCAGGTGGCCCAAGTATTGGAGCTTCAACTTCAGTCCTTCCAATGAATATTCAGGATTGATTTCCTTTAGGATTGACTGGTGTGATCTCCTTGCTATCCAAGGAACTCTCAAGAATCCTCTAGCATCACAGTTTAAAAGCATCAATTCTTTGGTGTACAGCCTTCTTTACAGGCCAACTCTCACACCCATACATGACTACTGAAAAAACCATAGCTTTGACTCTACAGACCTTTGTTGGCAAAGTGACGTCTCTGCTTTTTAACACTCAGTCTAGTTTTGGCACAGCTTTTCTTCCAAGAATCAGGCATCTTTTAATTTCATGGCTGCAGTCACCATCAGCAGTGATTTTCAGGTTGACAAAATTTGAGCACAAAGAAATAGGATGCATCTCAAAACTCTCTTTCACCACGTGAGAAAACCTGATGGCATCATGAAAACCAGAAGATAATCTCCAGCAGATACACTTCCTAACACCAATAACATAAAATTTAAGCATATACATAACACTCTGCTACTAATTTTGAATTCTAAAATACACCAGCTACTTCTGAGGTCTAGAAAAACATTCAGTTGCTGCAATGCAATCACTTTTAATTTTAAAAATAGGGCAGATTTCTACAACTGCAGTATAAGGCTGAAAAATGGTCATGATAACTGGAGAAATATAAATGTTTTGCCTTCATAAAACAAACTTACAGTTTGGACAGGCTTGTATCCACTGAAATACAGCAGAACATTTTATCTAGGTTGAGTTCTGCAAACGTGCTTAAACTTCCACCAAGGAAATATTCTTTGGTCTCTTCTTGAACCACTCACTTACCACATTTAAATTATAGTAAGAACAATATTAACCAGTGAGGATGCCATTTCTAAATGTTCTTTTTCATGTATACATAACAAAGATAAGGCTGTCTTCCTATCCCCCACCCAAAATAAAATGTAATTTCATCTTTTATTTTTTTAAGGTAGCAAATTCACTGCTATAAAATAGTAAACTGCTTAAACATTTAACATGTGGGTAACTTCATGGCTTTGTGGGTGGGCGAGATTTCTGGCACTTAGAGTTTAGTTTTTGCCTCTTTGCCTCATGTCATCTACATTCAGTTCTACATATGCTTCATATTTGTCTTAGAAACCATTTAATAAACCCCTGGTCCCGGTGAACTCCAATTACTTTTTTATATTTTCAACTGTGAGTTTTCACTTGTCTCTGAAGACAGGTACATTAACTAAAGGACAACGGTTAATATCATGTACAATACTCTTTAAAACATCAGGAATGCTCCATGACATCACATTTAACACTTCTATCTCATTTCGGAGTCCATGTTCACAGGAAGGCCTGAGAAGGGAGTCGGGATATGTGGTAGAAGAGGAAAGATTCTTTGTTTATTTGACTAAGAAAAAAGTTAATTTGTGGAGCTCAAGTATATATCAAAGTAACACATTGCTTAATGGCCACCAAAGTAGAAGGAAGGTTGGTCAAAATTAAAGTTCTGGTAATTATCAAATAATTGAGTTAGAAATAATTGGTAGATAGAAAGAGGTTCCTTGAATCCACACAATAGATACTACAAAAATTATCAACATATGTGTACAGAAAAGTAAATTGTGTGAATGAAGTCCAACATCTTCAAAACATCACTTTTCAAAAGCACTATGAGGGAAATCTAATAACCAATAAAACTAGCCAATATGATACAGATCAAAGTGAGAGTTTATCTTATGGATTAGGGAAAAAAACCCCAAAACTTCAGAAAAACTTTCATCTCACTTCAACTACTTATGAACTACGTGAATTCTATTAATGACAATTACTTTAATAAATTGTACTTATAAAAAGAAAAAAGAACAAGTTTTTAATAATGAATCACTTCATTTTAGAATAAATTTAAATCAATGCCACGATGAAATTCAAGTCATAATTCTGATGAATAGAAACTAATTAAGTTTTAAGCTATCATGGAAATTCAGAGCAAATGCCTAATAACTTATTTGTAAATCTTAATAAAATAGCAGCAAAGCTAGTAGGTTGGGAAATAATGGCATTTAAAAAGTGGTAGTAAATAAAATAAAATAGTACTTTGCATTAAGACACTAACTATACAAGAAGTTTCAAAATTCTAATGATTCAATGAATTAAAAAGTAAATGAGTTTTATATTACCAGTAAATAGTTTATATTTGTGTACCATTTTTTTTCATATCCTTATTTAAAAAGATCAAAGTAATGGAATAAGAACCTCATGTTTTAAGCAGTCGATATAAAAACCTAGTATAACTTTAAAACATTTAAAAAATCATAAAATGAACATTTTTTTCAGATTATTTCACAAGATTGATTTTCTTCTAAGGATATAATTCTGTCACTGCTGTATTATGTTTCAATCATCTGAAGCATTATATACAACTACAATTAACTTAAGTAACATCTATATCATCTGTAACAAATTCTAAGGACCAAAAGTTAAAAGCAATCATAATATGAAGGACTGATTTGTTTAGCTAGTATTATCTGAAGCATTTAACTCTTCATTTATTTATTGATATATTTTTCTGTTGGAGAAAACTGAGAAAATTGACAGAAAATAAAAATCACTGAAGAAGTTAAACAAAGAAGGTATGTGATTTCACTGAGTTTAGTACATTACCTTTATACATTTTACTGTCTTGTCAAAATTTCATCTTACATGGTAAAATTTATTACTGCTTAAGCAACAATTATTATTAAGACTGTCTGCAGGCCACTTAGATCAGCATTTTCTGATTTTTTTAAAAAGTTATTTTTGGAGTTCACAAGTAAAGGCACCCTATGCATTGGGGCAAACCACTACAAAAGTCCGTCATAATACTTTGAATTTGGAAGAATAACTGATTCTGTTTTCATTTGCCTATATTTTCAAGTGAAAATGTCAAGGCAAGTTCAAGTCAATAAACATTTCGGAATGCCTACACAAGCTGTCTTGAAAAGGGAGCACACGAGTGTAAAGGAAGAATTCCAAGAGGAAATATTGTCACTCGTGCTTTATGGATAATAGGAGTCAAGCAAGCGCTAGAAAAATGGTCTCTCAGGTAGAAAACCTCACCAGGGTAAACAAAGATGCGTCAGGTAACATGGTACTGTACAGAACTAGCTCAGATTACCTGAGGGCAAACTGCTCAGTGAAGGAAGAAGAATCAGGATGCCAAAATTAAGCAAGAGCCAACCAGACTAAGGCTGTATGATCTGACTGAGTTTTGTCCAAGAGGGGATGAGGAGCGTCTGGAAGGTTCAGATAATGATGGGATTCAGGGCAGGTCACCCCAAAATATACCACTTTGACATACTGATTGTTATGAATTAAAGTTACTTGAGAAACAATGGGTACAGGACACTCTGACCCTCCTCTATGTCCCCCTGAAAGCGGGAAATCAATTTCCCGGGTGGAACCTACCTTCCCTGCACCAGGAAGAAGAGAGACACTCTCACAGCCAGAGACGGGGGATTCAGGGCCCACGGGCTCTGCTTAGTGTTTTCACTCATTAGTGTTCAAGACTGTTTCTTTGTCTAGTCAGTTCTTCATAAATGTATTACTATTATTTTTTTGTCTAAAAGGGCATATCAACAGCCTGCATTGATCACTCTTGAGACCCTTGTTCATAAAAAATTATTTTTTTTCCTTCTGTTAATCTGCCTGTGTCAAATATTAGACCAGGCAAAAGAATCTATAAGGATACAGGGAAAAAAATTTCCTTCCTGACAAGGAGAGTCTGTAGGTTTGCAATGAGCACCAAAGAATTGATGCTTTTGAACTGTGGTGTTGGAGAAGACTCTTGAGAGTCCCTTGGACTGCAAGGAGATCCAACCAGTCCATTCTGAAGGAGATCAGCCCTGGGATTTCTTTGGAAGGAATGATGCTAAAGCTGAAACTCCAGTACTTTGGCCACCTCATGCGAAGAGCTGACTCATTGGAAAAGACTCTGATGCTGGGAGGGATTGGGGGCAGGAGGAGAAGGGGACGACAGAGGATGAGATGGCTGGATGGCATCACTGACTCGATGGGCGTGAGTCTCAGTGAACTCCGGGAGTTGATGATGGACAGGGAGGCCTGGCATGCTGCGATTCATGGGGTCGCAAAGAGTCGGACACGACTGAGTGACTGAAATGAACTGAATGTTAGCTATGATGAGGTCAAAACTGAAAAAAAAAAGAGACACTTTTGGGAGGAGCAGTTCTTGGAGGGAAGAAGATGAATTCAAACTTTTTAAACACCATGCACTTAACATTTTGCACATGTCAAAGTGAAGGAATAATGAAGATTAGATGCAAAAACGTAGGAATTGGCACATAAGTAATACTTTACATCATGAGACTTGGTGACCAGACCCAGAGAGTATATGTCTAGTAAAGAAAGTGGTGCATGTTAAGTCACTTCAATTGTATCTGATTGTGACCCCAGGGACCACAGCCCACCAGGCTCCTCTGTCCATAGGATTCGCCAGACAACAAAACTGGATGGGTTGCTGTACCCTCCTCCAGGGGATCTTCCTGACCTGGGGATCAAACCCACATCTCTTACATCTCCTGCATTAGCAGGTGGATTCTTTACCACTAGTACCACCTGGAAAGCCCCATTAAAGAAGGTCAAACAGCTATTTTTCATAAAGGTACTAAGTAATGGTGGCAAATAGATCATTTCAGATTGAAAATATAAGCCAAAGTTCAAGAAACTATAGCCCATGGGTCTCCAGCCTCCTGCCTGTTTTCTGTGAATGAAGCTTTACAGAAACACAGCCACACCCATTCTTTGACCTCTCTGTCAAATAGCTATGGCACGTATGTCTATGGCTGCTTTTGCACTACAGCAGAGTGGAGTGGTTGCAACCAAGACCAAGACAGGGGTCCAGTATTCTTGCCTGAAGAATTCCATGGACAGAAGAGCCTGGCAGGCTACAGTTCATGGGGTCACAGAGTCGGACACAACTGGGCAACTAAAACTTTACAAGAAAAACCTGCCATACCTAATATAAAAAACTGACCTTGGATCAAAGGAAAGAAAATGGCCCAATTATCTCTTGTAAAATGAGAGTATTCTACTAAACAATTTCTAAGATCCTTTGCTTCTTTAACAACTTCTTGCTACTCAAAAGAGCAAGTATTGACATCCCTGACAAACGTCATGTGATAAAGTGAAATGAGCACAGCACTTATTCTTGAACTGAGGATAATAACATCTGTGATAATCAACTCTTAGGGCTGCTCTGAAGATTAAATGGGATCATTTATTTTAAAAGAAAAGGATGATGACTCATTATTTCAAACATTCAATGTGTCTGTTATTATTAACATAATTACACTATTAATATGTATTAACAGGCCATATTTGGGGTGAGAGTTGGGTTCTGAGAATTATAAATGTAGTGAGTGTTGCATTTCTTACAAATGGGAAGAACAAGAAAAACAAGATCAGTTATATTCTCATTGGTTGAGCCAAAATCTAAGAACTCAGTTATTACCATAAACACATTAAGTTTTTCAAAAAGACAGGTACAGTTATTTCTGAAAGGATCAAGAAATGGGGATAATACAGTACTCAGAAGAGAGATGCAGACTTAACAATCCTGTCATTCCAAAGTAAGAATTTTCCATTACTGACACTAGAATTATCTTGGCAACACTAGTTCATTCTACTTTAGCAGGTACCAGTGGATAAAATATCCCAGCACTTGACTACAGTGAGTATCAACTTCAGAATCCCATAAAATAAAACCTGTGGTGCCTGGAAAATTGAATCATACTATACTTTTCAAAAGGTTCACATATAAACTTATTGCAAGTAGCGTTCAAGCCAAAGCATGTTTGGAACAAGAAGCTTTTTTCACTGATTCCATCATCTTTTCATTCTTTCAATAAAAGAACTGTTGAGTTTCTAGAAAACTGCGAAAGTAATCTATTTGTAGGTAGCTATAGATTTTCATCCCAAGGGAACAGTGTATAGGCTTGGGAATATTCTTACCATCTTCCTGTCTCTAATGAAGCAAACCACAGACAAGAATTTGTTTTATTGTTTTTGCTTTTTCTCAGAATATATAGCATTAGAACAGAGAAAATTTTGAAAAAAAATGACACATCATACAAACACTATAAAAGACTTGGCAAAAGCATTATAATATGAAAGATATTTTAAATTGTGCCTATAACCTGAATTCTATCACAATTCTACTATTAAGGAGACCTTGGAGGAAAGTGGCATGCCTTCTCAAGTAGGTTTTAGGATTAATAACTTCTGTACAAACACACACACACATATAAAACACCAACACACAAACGCCTGGAAAGCTTTTGGACATGAGTGAAATCTTTCCAATTATTTCTGCCAACAAATTCATGATAAATCATCTGCCTATTCAGCTTTCAGAAACAAAGCAAAAAATCCTTCTCTAACGACACCTATTTTGCTTTTATTCACTCAATTTCACATCACATAAAATTGGAGATTATACTGCCTTTCTTATTAAAGAAAAAAAGTGAAAGTGTTACTCAATCATGTCCGACTCTTTGTGACCCCATGGACTGTATGTAGCCCACCAGGCTCCTCTGTCTACGGAATTCTCCAGGCAAGGGTATTGGAGTGGGGAGCCATTCCCTTCTCCAGGGGATCTTCCTGACCCAGGGATCAAATCTGGGTCTCCTGCACTGCTGGCAGATTCTTTACCATCTGAGCCAGCAGAGAAGCCCCTATTCACTAAACCTTAGTACTTCTATCTCTTAAATATATCTTGATTGTATCACTTCTGCCCATTCACTGTACAACTCCCCTAGTCCTAGCCACCACCATTAATTTTGAGACTCATTGCCATAGCCTCTAAATGAAGTCAAAGGCACCAAGGAATCCCCCTGGACCACTTCAGCCCATTCTCTGTGCTGCATCCAAAATGATGAACACAGCGTAGAGCTGATGACATCACTCTCCACTGTGCAGCGCTCCGTTACAGCTCAAACCTGACCTGCGCCTGTGTAGTTCACATCACAACTCTCCCCAATGTGTAACTCATTCTCTGCTTCTGACATGCTGGCTCTTTCCAGTCAAACCACTCTGTGTGCTACTGTTTCCAAATAGAAATGCTCTTCCTCTTAGTCCTCAGAAACTCAGACCTCACTCAAATATCAGTTTTCAAATTTCAGCTTTCTCCCTTATACTTAAGATCTATCCTGACATTCTACTCTGGACTAAACTGCCCCTTTCTCAAACAGACCAAGTTAAAGTTCTTACCTTGGGGTAGTAGACAGATAGTGACCAGGGTCCTGTGACCTCCCAGCCACTGGGTCACTTTCTAGGCTAATTTCCATCATTTAATTAATTTCTTATTATTAGGAATCTTCATTTACAAAAACAAAAATACCAAAACAAAATTATTACCTTACTTAATAAAATCTAGAAAATTAGCACATATGGAAATTCCTCATTTCTAAAGATGTAGTTTTTAAACATGTTATTAAATAAGCTACACGTATGTCAAAATACCTGACAGAGATATTCAATTAATGTTATATGAATTTATATTAAGCAATTAATTAATCAAGAGAGTAGGATAGTTCCCTGTAAAGTGCTTTTTTTTTAGTCACTAAGTCCTGTCCAACTCTTTTGTGACCCCATGGACTATAGCCTGTAATTCGCCAGACTCCTCTGTCCATGGAATTTTCCAGGCAAGAATACTGGAGTGGGCTGCCATCTCCTTCTCCAGGGGGTCTTCCCAATCCATGAATCAAACTCACAGCTCCTGCACTGGCGGGGGGGTTCTTTACCACTGAGCCACCAGGGAAGCCCTGAGGTACTACCTAGACAGCACTTAAAGCAAGTTTAAAATGAATTCCTAAGAAACAGCACTAGTGTGAGTTTTAATGATTATGAAATCACTTTCTGGCAGGAGCTGGCTACACATGGAGGGACAGATTCCTTGAGAGATGGGGAGAAAAATTAATCTTGCAACTCTTGTTAAAGAGACAAAAAAAAAAAAAGAGAGGTAGGTGACAAAACAGAAGGGCTAGACTTAACCCAATTTTTTAAAAAAGCCAGATAATGAGAACAGGAAGATAAATAAGAGAGAAATAAATACAAGAGAAACCATTTTTAAAACTCCATGAGTCTTGTGATAAGGATTAAAGTACAGAGCGATCAATAATCGCTCAAAAAAGGAATATCCTACCACCTGATTCATATTTAACATGACTATGCTGCTACTGCTAAGTCGCTTCAGTTGTGTCCAACTCTATGTGACCCCATAGATGGCAGCCCACCAGGCTCCCCCGTCCCTGGGATTCTCCAGGCAAGAACACTGGAGTGGGTTGCCATTTCCTTCTCCAATGCATGAAAGTGAAAAGTGAAAGTGAAGTCTCTCAGTCCTGTCTGACACTCAGCGACCCCATGGACTGTAGCCCACCAGGCTCCTCCGTACACAGGATTTTCCAGGCAAGAGTACTGGAGTGGGGAACATGACTATAATCATCCAAAATTGCTCTACCATATCGTTATGTAAAAGACATCCACTGTGGATCATACAAAAGTAAAAAGATGTCATAAAATCCTGTAGTATAGACAATATTTTTAGAAAGAGAAACTACTTAGATGCAATCAAGCACATCCCATTCTTTTACAAATAAAAATTCTGCCCTGAAGTTCACAGACATGAAATAACTTGGCAAGGTCAATAGGTATGTTATTTACTCATCTAATACTTGTACCTTAATAACACTCCAAGTTCACTTCTTTACCACACCAAAAATCTAGAACTTAAAAGCCAATTCTTTCTATTCAACATCTCCCTTATAACAGTATAATTTATATTTCTCCATGAAGTAAAATTTTATTAGATATTATAAACAAAGCCAGGTTTGGCTATGTTCATATTAACATCTATATTAGTTAATTTATAATTAATTACTGAAGTATGACATGTAATTTTAAAATAATGAATGATACTGAAATACATTTGGTCCCATCTTTGTAAAGAAATAGCATAACATAAACTAAAGGCCATTTCCACTGTTTAGAACAGAATCCAGTGCGTGCACACACACACACACAAATCTAGTAAAAGAAATCCCCAGGCATATTTTTTGAAAAACTGAATTTGTCATTCAATTGTTAATTTCCTTTTCAAGAGATAAAATTCATGTAAGCCTCTTAATAAAGGCAGCTACTTTCATTTACTTTGCTCCTGTGCATTTCATGTTAAATTCTATAAACTCATTTACTAGAACAGCAGCGCCAAATAAATTCACAAACAACTTTGCTCATCTGACCAAGTTTAGTAAACTACTTAAAATAGGTAATTAAATTGTGACTCCAAAACCCTGTAGTTAATCAATAAAAAAAAAAAAAAATATTAATCAGAAAACCAAGCAAAAGTCCTCTGGAATTCATTCTATTTGTACATCCATTGGAACATCATTCTATCTGAAAATAAACAACCTTTATTCATTAAAAGAAAGACTACCAGAAAGTATGTCCTGTGAGAATCAGTTCTTTATACATCACAAGTTACACGTCCATCACAATTAATCTTAGGTAATTTCCATACCCCATAACACAAACTTTCCAGTAACCATTTGGCCAGAAGCAAATATCTCCTAAAACTTACAAAAACAGTCAATTCTTTCTATTCAACACCTCCTACAAGAATGACTTCATCATTTCTCATCTTTGTGTTAGACATGAATCCCATCATGACTGAAATTGCTAAAAGGTTCTAAAGGTATTTTAAACTAGTATTTATTTAGATTTTATTATTGATTTAGACAGGAAACACCTGAGACTCACTATATACAAAGACAACAAATGAAAACATTTGAAGAATTCTGTGGAAGTGATTGCACTTTTACCACAGAAGCTGTGTATAAACCTGAGAGAAACTTGACTGTATCTAAACTGATGACATCATAAACATTTAACATGATAAAGTTAGAATTTTCTAAGGGAAAAATCAAGGTATCCATAAGGCTACAAGAGCAACATGGTTAAGAAAGGAGTAAAGAATCTACCTGCAATATGGGAGACCTGGGTTTGATCCCTGGGTTGGGAAGAACCCCTGGAAAAGGGAATGGCTACCCACTCCAGTATTCTTGCCTGGAGAATTCCATGGACCGAGGAACCTGGCGGGCTACAGTCCATGGGCTTGCAAAGAGTCAGACACAGTTGAGTGACTAACACTTTCAGTTTTCACTAAGAAAGGAGTAGAAAGGGGAATTGGGCTGAATCCCTAGGTTATTCATTGGCTACTAAACACTCAAACACACACACACACAAATCCATTCAAAAATAAATATAAATAAACTAGAGACCTGAAACATACATAGCTGGTTCTTGAAAAATGTGGGAGTTAGGGGTGCCAACCCTTTGTATAGTTGAAAATCAACACATAACTTATAGTCCACCCTCCAAATACGTGATTCCTCCTCTATCCCATAGTTCCTCAGCATCCACACATTCAACCAGGTAGGATGGTGCAGCATTACAGCATTTAACTACTGAAACAAATCCGCACAAGTGGACCTGCACAGTTCAAATCAACATTGTTCAAGGGTAAACTGTGCCTGGGGAAAAGCAAACCCAAGATGGAGGCAGGAAGAATTACAATAGGAAGTGCTCTCTCTGTTTGTCTTGTAAGAAATTTTACCTCAAAAATAAATCTTCTTAACAAAAAACACGTCTCACACCTTCTTAGTCCGGTAGTTGTAGGGTTAACAGGATGAACTATATAGAACAAGAAGTGAAAGTGAAAAATATACATGATAGGTTCTGTTAAGAAATTTAACAAGATCACAGATTTTTATAACTTAACTTCAATAAAGGATCAGTACCCTGTGAAGCTAAAGAAACTACTAGCATTTAAAAGAAGGAATCAGTATGTTTTTCCAATTGTCATTTGTTCTTTATTAGGAAGAAGTGTTAAACACATATATTTGGGTATATGTGTATTTTTAATCTTTTTCCATCTTATTATTTAACACATTCATGAGAGCATAAGAGTAACAAGTGTATATGATAAACTGCACATTGGATTGATTCTGTTCCTGGCTCTGCCCCTGGTGAGCGTGGAACCTTCTGGAAACAATTTACATCTGTGACAGTTCCCCAGATGTGAATGTATCAAGTGTCGATTGATGTTGGCTTTCTATTTTTTTTATTTGCTGACATGTTCAAATACTAAACATTTTGAAGTATTTTAAAGATCATGTATTCTGATCTGTTATGTCAATAAGCTACTTCCTGAGAACCAGAACTAAATTAGGCACTTTTGAAAGTTTATTTATGTTTTTCAAAGCATTAAAATTCCATATGGGAATTTATGTTTTTTGCTTAAGTAAATTCATGAAAAGATTCCTATCTTTTCTACAGCACCAATAAAATGACTGGCTGCACTGTCAGAGGAAAGTAGAATCCTACAGTAATCATCCAGATAATTACCATAAAATTTTTGCTCTGGAAAGTGATAAACTGTTCTATCAAGTAAAATTAAAGAGTTTGCTTGGTTTCTCAATTTTGAATTTCCATTTAGATTTGTAGCGAATTTTCTTCTGCTTTTAAAAATTAAACATTTCTCTAGTGCCTATTACATGATCAGCTATGTTTATGCAGAAAGTAATAATATACTATCCTTAATCTCATCTGATGGGGCTTCCCCTGTGGCTCAGCAGTAAAGAATATGCCTGCAATGCAGGAGAGCCATGAGACTTGGGATCGATTCCTGGGTGGGGAAGATCCCTTGGAGAAGAGCATGGTAACCCACTCCAGTATTTCTGCCAGGAGAATCCCACGGACAGAGGAGCCTGGCAGGCTGAAGTCCATGGGTTTGCAAAGTCAGACACGACTGAAATGACTAAGCATGCACGTAATCTCATCTGATAGTGGTATTAAAGAATGTTTTATAAAAATCTTGCCAGATCCAAATAAATTAGAATCTCTATTTTACTTTCTGGACCTGGAAAATATTTTTTTTGACAGTTTCACAACTGGCTTTACACAAACTTGGATGGAAAATTGCTTTGGTTAGTTCTGTCTCCTTGAACTATCTTTTCCATTGTTGGGGAAAAAAATACCTCTCTGATCATTAATTTCAAAGCAGATTCAGGCTATGATTCAAGATTCTTAGCACTTTAGTTTCTTATACAGTTTAAGTAAAAGCCTATGTAGGTTTTTTTTTTTTGAAGTGATTTTTATATCAGAAATTTTGTGACTTTACCTTTTACTAGTTTGCTACTTTATTAAAATAGTAAATTTTAATAAACATAATAAATTTTAGCAAATTTATTTTATTGCCTTTTCTAAATATTTATCATTATGTAAGTAGTGAATAAAAGTAAACAATAGGAGTAGAAAACAAAGAAATGAACATGTCCCACGTTGAAAGCTAGTATTTCGGATGATTCCAAAAAGAGTTTGCAGATGACTCTCTTGACAGCTGCATTCTGAAAAAGGTACTACCAGTACTATATACTCCCTGGTAACCACAAGAAAGAGAAGCTAACAAAAACTTCAGTCAACTCAGGATAAAAAAACTTGGCCCCTTGATAACTTACGTGATAGACTAAACAGCATCAGAAATCACATCTGAGAAGGATTCTTAAACACAATTCCTACACAACTTTATGAAAGAAAGCTTTTTTTTTTTTTTTTTACTGTTCATAAGTTTTTTCTTCTTACAAAACACAGAGAGGGATCTAAATTTTTTAAATTCCTTCTTGCCAACCAGTTTCTAGTTTAGAAAAGATTTTTTTCTTCTTTCAGGTACAGAGTAGACTGGTACAAGATGTGCTTATTATCCAAATATGTGTTCCTAGGGGCTCATAGTTGAAAGGTGGCATAGGATAACAAATGCCTAAGGCACACAGACTCACTGAGAATTCATACAAAGTGATCCGCCCGACTATCTCTGCCCATTTTAATGCTGGCACCTCTTTTGCCATCTGTCACTCTCCAGTTGGCTACAGAAATCTGGAAAATTCTAATAATTGACTATAATTACAATTAAGTTATACCTACCAAAACAAAAGGTTTTCTAAGTTGATCAAATTAACATTGATTAAACTCTTTAAATCATACTTAACATCATCCTGGAGAAGGAAATGGCAACTTCCTCCAGGATTCTTGCCTAGAGAATCCTGTGGACAGAGGAGCCTGGTGGGCTGCTGTCCATAGGGTCACACAGAGGGGACACGACTGAAGCAACTTAGCATGCATGCATGCCTAACATCATCGACAATTAAGAACCTGGCAAAATTAGGCTACTTAAAATACATAAAATGAATATAAGAAGGATGACCAAATAGATAGTCCAAAAAAGTATTTTGAACACAAAAGTAATAAATACTTTTTAAAAAACTGAAAATATTCAAAGATGTCCTTGAAGGAAGTCATTACATATTACCATATAAATGTTTACAAGGTCATTCAAAAAAGTTTATTTTTGCAAACATAACCTAAATTTTAAAAACAGAAGACAAAATTATTTTAATAAATATCTTAGTTCTTCCAAAATAAAACCCCAAGTACTTGTCCTACTCTTCATGCTAAAATTTTGTTCCTTTCTTTACATAGATCTTAAAGCAGCAGCCTCTACCTGTGCCAGTTTATCTTAAATAACAAAACCCTCCTACACTAAGTATTCCCTAACTCATTTTGCTTTCATAAATGCCAGGGAGAAGTTAATCTTTGAAAAACCAAGACTCCTGCAGAACTATGTGAAATCTTAAAAAAATAAAAATAAAACCTAAGAGTCTGATGCTGGGAGGGATTGGGAGCAGGAGGAGAAGGGGACGACAGAGGATAAGATGGCTGGATGGCATCACTGACTCGATGGACGTGAGTCTGAGTGAACTCCGGGAGTTGGTGATGGACAGGGAGGCCTGGCATGCTGCGATTCATGGGGTCACAAAGAGTCAGACACGACTGAGCGACTGAACTGAACTGAATCATCCTAAATACTTAGAACCCAGCACCATTACCTATCCATTCCTTTAGTAGTTAGCTCCCTCCAAGAGGTAAATACTCCAGATGAAGCTCCAGATGAAGGAAGCCACATATACCTTTGGAATGACTACTGAATGACAGCTAACAGGGAATTCCAAAAATACTGTCTGTGTCTACATGAGAATATAATAGAAGAGACATGTGGGCTTCATCAATTCTGTAGGTCTGACGTCAGTTTTTTAGCACTGAGAACATGACCTAATGTTTTCACCAAACAAATGTCCCAGCTAAACTGACCTTCAGTTCTGTTTCTTCTGCATACTCATCCCTATACAGTAAAACATGATGACACTGCAAACAACAACCTTAACTAGATAGTCTCTTAGTTGAAAAGCTCTCACAAACACCTACTCAACCACAATTTTACTTTTCATCTGGCTGATTCCTACCAAGTCTTCCCCTCTTCAGATGGACTGAAAATCAAAGTTGATAAACCTTTCTACAGAAAAAAGGAATCCTGTACTAAATTTCAGCCAGACAAAATAGGACTGTAACCATTTACAATGTGCTCTGTGCTCAGTTGCTGAGTCATATCTGACTCTTTGCAACCTCAGGGACTATAGCCCACCAGGCTCCTCTGTCCATGGAATTTTCCAGGCAAGAATACTAGAGTGGGTTGCCATTTTCTACACATGGATTCAATAACCATTGAATCACACTGTCCCAGAATAAAATTGGAGATACTTTTCTATGATTCTAATTGTCATTTTGCATTTATTTTCTAATGAATAAAATCTATCAGTTGAGGGAAGCAAAGGAATGGACTATTCTTAGAACTTAAGAGTACTTAACAAAAGCCTTATAGAAAAAAAAAAAAAAAACCCATGGTAAGGTACTCTTTGTCATGGTTTAATCTTCTAGAGAAGTAATTCAGATAGAAGCAAAGTAGACACACCATAGCCTCGGAGCTGCCTGGTTCACATAACGGTGGATTGCAAAGTCATGTCCAACTCTTGTGACCCATGGACTGTAGGCTGCCAGGCTACTCTACACATGGGATTTCCCACGCAAAAATACTGGAGTGGGGTTGTCATTTCCTCCTTCAAGGAATCTTCCTTACCCAGGGATCAAACCCACATCTCCTGTGTCTCCTGCATTGCAGGTGGATTCTGTACCCATTGAGCCACCACAGAAGCCAAAAGGTGGTTCATATAATATCTTTTGCAGACATATATACGTATATTGCGGAGAAGGCAATGGCAACCCACTCCAATACTCTTGCCTGGAAAATCCCATGGACAGAGGAGCCTGGTAGGCTGCAGTCCATGGGGTGGCGAAGATTTGGACATGACTGAAGCAACGCAGCAACAGCAGCAGCAGCATACATATATTAATGCTTATGAACTCTGGTGTTGGAGAAGAGTCTTGAGAATCCCCTGGACTGCAAGGAGATCAAACCAGTCAATCATAAAGGAAATCAGTCCTGAATATTCATTGGAAGGACAGATGCTGAAGTTGAAGCTCCAATACTTCGGCCACCTGATGCAAAGAGCTGACGAATTGGAAAAGATCCTGATGGTGGGAAAGACTGAAGGCAGGAGGAGAAGGGGACAACACAGGCTGAAATGGTTGGATGGCATCACTCATCATGATTAAATGGACATGAGTTTGAGCAAACTCTGGGACATGGTAAAGGACAGGGAAGCCTGGCATACTGCAGTCCATGGGGTCGCAAAGAGTTGGACGTGACGGAGAGACTGAACAACAACAATACATATATGTGTAATTGAAAAAAAAAAAAAGGTTCACATAATATCTTTTCAATTACATATATATGTATATATGTCTGCATATATATTTATACTTACATACCCACACACTGTATCTACCTGTGTGTATATATTTTTCTCTTTAATGTGAAAATTATGTCCCCAGATATCTATACTCTTTTATTTTACAACTATAATATTTTCTGCACAGCTATTGATATTTATTTGGGGAATATTTGAATGGCTCTGCCAAATTTTAAGTCACAGGGAAACTGAAGTGGCCTTTTGACAATTTGGAGGCAAAGGAGCATCAGAAGGAAAACAGATGAAGCCTTTAACAATCATTCACAGGACAATTCAAAAATCTGGTGACAATTTACTTGGCTCTCAAAGAAGGCAGCATTCTTTACCTTTCCAGTGGTTTGTTCCAGCCCAAGGATTCAGATTCTAGATGTGTTCTTACGACATTTTCCTATGAAGTTTAATAATAACCCTAATATCACCATGCTGACTCTACCTATACAATGGGAAAATAGTGGGTAAGCAAATATTATAGAGTGAAAGTGAACAATGTACAATTTTTATGGTAAACTGACTTATAAAAATACTATCCTAAAGCTAGTTCTCTTTTGCTGTCTCATACACAGGGTTATCGTTACCATCATTCTAAATTCCATATATATGGGTTAGTATACTGTATTGGTATTTTTCTTTCTGGCTTACTTCACTCTGTATAATAGGCTCCAGTTTCATCCACCTCATTAGAACTGATTCAAATGTGTTCTTTTTAATGGCTGAGTAATACTCCATTGTGTATATGTACCATAGCTTTCAGGGTGGGAAGATTTGGGAGAATGGCATTGAAACATGTATAATATCATGTATGAAACGAGTTGCCAGTCCAGGTTCGATGCACGATGCTGGATGCTTGGGGCTGGTGCACTGGGACAACCCAGAGGGATGGTATGGGGAGGGAGGTGGGAGGAGGGTTCAGGATGGGGAACAAGTGTATACCTGTGGCAGATTCATTTCGATATTTGGCAAAACTAATACAATATTGTAAAGTTTAAAAATAAAATTAAATTAAAAAAAAAAAAAGAAAAGAAAACATTGCCTGGACAAAGCACTGATTTCTGTGTTTGATTTGTAAATAACATTTATATAGAATAGTTCAGAAAAAAATTTTAAGGTAGGTCTCATACTTCATGGTGTACAATGCATGAATTCCTTTAACCATGTTGGAACTTTTTGCCTCGTCTAAGAATTAAATGCAAAACCCAGCAACTGTGACTGAACTTACAGCATTTCACATACTCTCTCCACACTTGATCCTGGAACAGAGTTTATGTCTAAGAAACCAGTGTGAAAACCTGAATAAAGAAAACACCAGAAAATGCAACTTAAATAAAAAATAAATAAAAATAAAGCTAGTTCTTGTAGATGTTTCCTTCCTAAGTAGAAGACTGTCCATCTTTTCCCTTAGCTTGATAAAGAATGCTAGGTAGCCAAAAATACCTAGCATTTACTAGGATGAAATGGAACTTTACAGAGATCAACAGAAAACTGAATTCAAGTATGTATGGAAGTAATACATAGGACTTAGATTGAGATACAATTGTTGCAATAAACTGCCAGTTCAGTTGAGTGGCTTAGTCATGTCCGACTCTTTGCAACACCATGGACCGCAGCATGCCAGGCCTTCCTGTCCATTACCAACTCCTGGAGTTCACTCAAACTCATGTTCTTTGAGTTGGTGACGCCAACCATCTCATCCTCTGTTGTCCCCTTCTGCCTTCAATCTTTCCCAGCATCAGGGTCTTTTCAAATGTCAGTTCTTTGCATCAGGTGGCCAAAGTATCGGAGTTTCAGCTTCAGCATCAGTCCTTCCAATGAACACCCAGGACTGATCTCCTTTAGGATGGACTGGTTGGATCTCCTTGAAGTCCAAGGGACTCTCAAGAGTCTTCTCCGACACCACAGTTCAAAAGCATCAATTCTTCTGCGCTCAGCTTTCTTTATAGTCCAACTCTCACATCCATACGTGACTCCTGGAAAAACCATACCTTTGTCTAGACAGACCTTTGTTGACAAAGTAATGTCTCTTCTTTTTAATATGCTATCTATGTTGGTTATAACTTTTCTTCCAAGGAGTAATCGTCTTTTAATTTCCTGGCTGCAGTCACCATCTGCAGTGATTTTGGAGCCCAAAAAATAAAGTCTGTCACTCTTTTCATTGCTTCCCCATCTAGTTGCCATGAAGTGATGGGGCCAGATGCCCATCGTGACATTGTACAGGAGGCAGGGATCAAGACCATTCCCAAGAAAAAGAAATGCAAAAAGGCAAAATGGTTGTCTGAGGAGGCCTTACAAATAGCTATGAAAAAAAGAAAAGCAATAAACTATAAGAATTAACAATTTAAAAACTTTGAGAGAGAGAGAGAGAAAGAGAGAAATGTGTGTGTATTTGATTAAGAGAGGCAGAGGAAAGGAGGAGAGGAAAATTCAGTGATGACACAGATTCCCACCTGGGCAACTGGCACAATTGTACTGCTGCTAAGAGAAGTCAATTGATGGGGAATGTGTTTTGTGATAGATCTGATACGCTAGCTGTGAGAGGACAGTCAAGTACTCAAATGGAAGTACCTAATAAAATGCTGAACAATGTAGAACTGAAGCTCAGGAATCAGATTAGAGCAGCAGCAGTGAGCTTTGATTCATCTCATCCAAACTGGAAAGAGCAGGAGCTAGGCTATTAAATGAAACTAACACTGCATGGCTGCCAAAGGCCCAAGACTGTAACATGAACTATATTTAATCATTTTAACCCTGACAATAAAGTAGGGCTATAGTAGCCTCATTTCTAAAAGGAGGAAAGCAAGTCTCAAAAAAGTGAAGTCACTTGACCAAAGAAACAAGGTATTCTGAATTCAAGTCTTTCCTCTCTCTACAGTACCATTCTGCCTCTTTAGAAGAGTATCTGGGTACATGATACAAATGAGGCTTCCCAGTGGCTCAGAAGTAAAGAATCTGCTTTCCAAGGCAGAAGACACAGAAGATGCAGTTTTGATCCTTGGGTCAGGAAGATCCCCTGGAGGAGGAAATGCCAATCCACTCCAGTAGTTTTATCTAGAAAATTCCATGGACAAAGGAGCATGGTGGGCTACAATCCATGGGATCACAAAAGAGCTGGCCAAAGAGTTGATATGAATGAAATTTCTAAGCAAGTGAACATGGAGAGACGAACAGGGAGCCAAACAGAACTTTGACTTTATCTCCATCCTATAGAGCCTTAGAGACCTCCAGCACTGGGAACACTTCCTGATGTTCCTAAAAATCTCAATGAAAACATCCATATTTCTGTTAAAATCAGTCACATGAGGAATTTGGATTTCCACAGTCAGCAGCAATTGTGGAACTCACCTTTAGGGCATGAAGTCAAATACAACAGGCCCATGAAATAATCAAACTTCCCCCAACTGCTAATTCAATTCTACATGCACGGCTTTGTTGACAGCTACTTATTTTTAGTGCAAATTTTCTTTATTCTGTATTAATAATCTCATCTAACAAAAGGTAAATTTCCACACTATGGGACAGGCCTGAGCATTAGAATTCAGCAACTGCTAAGCAATTGTTTCGAGAACTTCATGTTTGGAATCCCTTCCCTCAGCAATGCTGCTGACTGCAGATTCTTATCAGCTGGTTCCTCAGGCCTGGGCTCTGATTTTATTACTTCTCGGTTTTGCTCTCTGAAATTCTTCTCTGCCTCACAGTTTTAAAAGCCAATAAAAGTAAATTCTGTACTAAACATAGAGCTTTAGTCTTTCATAGAAAAAAATCTCTCAAACTTTCCTGGGTGATTTTTCTAGGACTTCTCTCTCATTTGTTGTTCATTCTACTTTTGCTGTCCATGGGACAGAGAAGATGAAAAAAAGTAAGAGTATTTTATTGGATATGATTTTTCCCCATTTTTTTTTTATCTTTGGGATTTATTCTCTAACGGCACTCTGATGATACACTACAATAAAGTTCTTTCACATTATCCAAACAACTGGTCAACTCAGCAATAAATTCTGCAATTCAAATGAAGGAAAAGACATGAAATTTTTGCTAGGTTGAATTAAATTGTTTTTCAAACCTGTCAGTTCAACCAAATAATTGAAATACTAAGTACCTGCAGTTAGAGAAGTCAGAGCGAGAAAGTACATTCAAGAATCCACCAAGAAGAATTTCTTCATTTAGGTTTAGTTCGATTTAAGTTGGGTGAAATTTTGTTAAAAAGAAAAGTTCAATTTCAAAGAAAAAAGCATAAGTTGAAAAGTGAATTAATTAACTTACTGAAATAACCACAACGGGATATAAAATGGAAAGATTACTCTCTTCCAGCATATTCAGTAACCTCTGGGTTTCTTCAAAATCAGAGGTCATAACCTGAAAGACCAGAAAAATAAAAGAAAGTGAAAAGAAGTTAAGTGATTTAAGAGTTAATTCAAGGAGAAAAATGCAGAGCTTTTAAATATTTAAACATTCAAAATATCTATCAAGCTTAATTTTAAATTTTCAAACAATGCTGATACCCATAAGATTATAGCTATTAAAATTTAAAGAATTCATTAATTCAAACCTGTCTTTTTATCTAATTTTTATCAGAAACTTGAAAATACTGTCTAAAGAAATATCACTCTCTTCTCATTATGGGAACTAGGTTGTAAGAAAATGTTATTTCCTTATTTCAAAAGACAAAAATAGCATATTGAAATAAACATTGAGTAATACAACTCACCTATCAAAATCTTAAATATTTAAGAATCAAGAAAACTAAGTACTCTTCCACATTACATTCACACAAATTCTCAAGTACATTCAATCACTTGTATTGACTACTTACATTCACACAAACAAAATTGTAGCATTGCTCTAAGATGATTTGCTGAAGATCTTGGCCAGATGTGACTTTTACATGCTAGGACAAAGAACATACAGGAGAAGAGAGTTTACAAACTACACAGAAAACCAAACATGAAGATAGATAACTATATGAACACAAAATTTCTATAGGTACATAAAGCCAAGGACCATATATAAAAGCAAAATAACTCTGACTTAAGTTTCTGAGGCTAAAAAAGAAAAGCATTTGAAATAGTCCATAAATAGTTAATATTATTGTAGCAAATAAGGATATAGGAAATTGTTTTAGATAAAAAGAGGTAGAAAAAGCTGAAGATATATTCAGGACTAGATAAATCATCTGGCTTTTTTTATATAAAAATATACTGCAGAAAATAACTGAATAAAATTTAAAAGTTGGTTAGATGAGATTTGTTAAAAGATTCTGGAAGCATGTTAAATACTACAGTTACAAAGAAGAGATTTCACTAAATATGGAATGACTAGAAACAGGGAAAGCAACAAGAAATTATATCATAAGAGGGCTTATTCTGAGGGTCAGAATAGGAAGACCCTGAGCTCACCCCTCCCATGAAAACACCAAAACTACAGATATATATAGAATAATTATCTTTGAGAATGAGTTGAACATTAGCAGAACAGACTTTCTACAACCAAGGATATAAAGAAAAGGCTGCATCAAGACAGGTGGGGACAGGCAGAGGGTCAGTCTGGTCAGAACCCCCACTCCTGGTGCCTCACTCCATATGCAGGAGGAATACTGCAAACGTGAAGGTCCCGCCGGAGGAGCTTGGAGTCTGAGCCCCACACTGGATTCCCCAGCCTGGGGCAGAGGGGTCTGCACCAGGAAGAAGAGCTGCTATCATATCTGGCTTGAAAAAACAACATATGAAAACTTCCTAAATCTGGGGAAGAAAATAGACATCCATGTCCAGGAAGTATAGAAACTACAAAACAAAATGAATCCAAAGAGATGTATACCAGTAGGGACACATTATAATTAAAATGTCACAATTCAAAGATAAAGAGACAATCTTAAAACCAGCAAGAGAAAAATCAATTAGTTATATACAAGAAAAGCTCCATAAGACTATCAACTATTTTTTTCAGCTGAAATTTATAGCCCCAGAAGCAACTAGCATGACATATTCAAAGTACAGAAAGGAGAAAACTTACAACGAAGAATACTCTACCTGGCAAGATTATGATTCAAAAATGAAAGAGAGATACTCGAGTTTTCCACAAGCAAAAGCTAAAACAGTCTGTCACCATAAAACTGGCCTTACAAGAAATGTTAGAGGGAATTCTTTAAATGTAAAATGCCATAGCTAGAAATCAGAAATTTGTGAAGGAAAAATCCACTACGAGGCAAATATATAGTAAAGGTAGTAGATCAACCACCTATATACGTAGTATGAAGATTAAAAAACAAAAGTAGTGGGGAGGAGCCAAGATGGCGGAGGAGTAGGACGGGGAGAATGCTTTCTCCCCCACAAATTCATCAAAAGAGCATTTAAACGTCGAGTAAATTCCACAAAACAACTTCTGAATGCCGGCAGAGGACATCAGGCACCCAGAAAAGCAACCCAACTCTTCGAAAGGAGGTAGGAAAAAATATAAAAGACAAAAAAAGAGACAAAAGAGGGAGGGACGGAGCTCCGTCCCGGGAAGGGAGTCTTAAAAAGAGAGAAGTTTCCAAACACCAGGAAACCTTCTCACTGCCGAATCTGTGCCGAGCTTTGGAAGCACAGAGGGCAACATAACAGGGAGAAAAAATAAAGAAACAATTAAAACCCGCAGACTGCGAACCCTACGGTAACTCCCCCAACGGAGAAGCAGCGCAGACACCTGCACAGCCATTAGCAAGCGGGGGCTGGGCAGGGAGGCACGGCGTGGGCTACATCGCTCAGAGTAAGAATCTGGCCTGAATACCCTGAGCACTATCTGAGCGAAATAATTTGGGCTAGCAAACCAGACTGTGGGATATCTACCACGCCAAAAGCCAGCCCATACCTAAGACACCGCCAGGCCCGCGCACGGAACAAAGGACTGAACAGAGATAGCTGGCTGCAGACCTTCCCCCTCCGGTGACAGGCAGCCAGAGCCAGAAGGGGACAATCGCAGCCCCAGAGAGACATTATCTATAAAACTGTAAGCAGGCTTCTTTGCTAACTAAAACTTCTTGGGGGTCTGGACGGTCAACATCTGCCTGAGAAGGTGCGCCGGTTTTACACCCAGATAACCGAGTGGCGGGGAGGCGATAAGTCGCAGCAATCGCGCGCTCGCCAAACACCTCATCACCTGAGCTGCTCGGACCTGGGAAGAGCACAAAACGCAGGCCCAACTGAGTCCGCGCCTCTGAGGACTACCCGAGTGCCTGAACCTGAGTGGCTTGGACCTGGGAGGTGCATGCAGCCCAGGGCCGGCCTCGGATTGTTCCCGGCAGAACAACCTAGAGTCTGAGCAGTGTGGGCAGGGAGGCTACACGCGCCGTGAGCGGGGGCAGACCCAGGGTGGCTGAGGCACTGCGAGCTCACGCCAGTGTTATTTGTTTGCAGCATCCCTCTCTCCCTCCCCACAGCGCGACTGAACAAGTGAGCCTAAAAAAAAAAGTTTCCCCCACCGTCCCCTTTGTGTCAGGGCGGTAACCAGACACTGAAGAGACCAGCAAACAGAAGTTATAACAGAGGGAAATGCCTTGGAAGCTACAGGCAATAGATTAAAACCCCGTGGTTACTACGGACTACATAGGAAGGGGCCTATAGATCTTGAGAAATATAAGTTGGACCAAGGAACTAGCCAAAAATGAACTGAACCCACAATACTCACAACAAAACCAGAGAAAGTCCTAGATATATTTTCACTATTTTTACGATCATTCTTTCTTTTTTTTTTTAAATTAAAAAAAAATTTTTAAGTCCTCTATTGTTCCTTTAATTTTCACTTTTATAACCTATTACTTTGCAAAAAAAAAAAAAGACCCTATTCTTTTCTTCTTCAGCAAACTTCATATATATATTTTATAATTTTTGACCTTGTTTTTTTTTTTTTTTTCTTTTCTTCTTTTCCTTAACATCGTATTTTTGAAATTCCAAACTCTACTCTAGTTTTTTAATTTTAGCTTTTTGGTATATGTTATCAATTTTGTACATATAGGTTTTTTTTATAATTTCTGTGACTTTTTTTTTTTCTGTTTCTTTCTCTTCTTCTTTTATATAACATTGTATATCTGAAATTCCAAACTCTACTCTAGATTTTTAATTTATGCTTTTTGGTATTTGATATTAATTTTGTACCTGTATTTTCTTTATAATTTTTGCGACATTGTTTGTTTTTGTTTGATTGTTTGTTTTCTCTCTTTATGTCTCTTCTTCCTTTTTTTTAACATTGTATTTTTGAAATTCCAAACTCTACTCTAGATTTTTAATTTTTGCTTTTTGGTATTAGTTATCAATTTTGTACCTGTATTTTCTTTATAATTTTCGTGACCTTGTTTGTTTTTCTTTGTTTGTTTTTTCTCTCTTTTCCTTCTTCTTTTCTTTAACATCATATTTTTGAAATTCCAAACTCTACTCTAGATTTTTAATTATTGCTTTTATGTATTTGGTACCAATTTTGTACCTTTAAGAACCCAATCGTCAGGACCCATTTTTCACTAGGGAGCGAGATTACTGGCTTGACTGCTCTCTCTCCCTTTGGACTCTCCTTTTGCTCCACCAGGTCGCCTGTGTCTCCTCCCTAACCCCTCTCTACTCTACCCAACTCTGTGAGTTTCTGTGTGTTCCAGACGGTGGAGAACACTTAGGGAACTGATTACTGGCTGGATCTGTCTCCCTCCTTTTCATTCCCCCCTTTTATCCTTCTGGCCACCTCTGCCTCCTTCCTCCTCCTTCTCTTCTCCGTATAACTCCGTGAACATCTCTGAGTGGTCCAGTTGTGGAGTGCACATAAGGAAGTGACTACTGGCTACCCCACTCTCTCCACTATTGATTCCACCTCATCTCATTTGGGTCACCTCTAACTCCCTCCTCCCTCTTCTCTTCTCCATGTAATGCTGTGAACCTCTCTGAGTGACCCTCACAGTAGAGAACCTTTTCATCTTTAACGTAGATGTTTTATCAATGGTGCTGTATAGAAGGACAAGTTTTGAAACTACTGTAAAAATAAGACTGATAACTGGAAGCAGGAGGCTTAAGTCCAAACCCTGACTCCAGGGAACTCCTGACTCCAAGGAACATTAATTGACAGGAGCTCATCAAATGCCTCCATACCGACACTGAAACCAAGCACCACACAAGGTCCAACAAGTTCCAGGGCAAGACATACCAAGCAAACTCTCCAGCAACAAAGGAATACAGCCCTGAGCTTCAAGATACAAGCTGCCCAAAGTCACCCCAAAACCATAGACATCTCATAACTCATTACTGGACATTTCATTGCACTCCAGAGAGAAGAAATACAGCTCCACCCACCAGAACACCGACACAAGCTTCCCTAACCAGGAAACCTTGACAAGCCACCGGTACAAACCCACACACAGCGAGGAAAAGTCACAATAAAGAGAACTCCACAAACTGCCAGAATACAGAAAGGACATCCCAAATTCAGCAATTTAAACAAGATGAACAGACAGAGGAATACCCAGCAGATAAAGGAACAGGATAAATGCCCACCAAACCAAACCAAAGAGGAAGAGATAGGGAATCTACCTGATAAAGAATTCCAAATAATGATAGTGAAATTGATCCAAAATCTTGAAATTAAAATGGAATCACAGATAAATAGCCTGGAGACAAGGATTGGGAAGATGCAAGAAAGGTTTAACAAGGACCTAGAAGAAATAAAAAAGAGTCAATATATAATGAATAATGCAATAAATGAAATTAAAAACACTCTGGAGGCAACAAATAGTAGAATAACAGAGGCAGAAGATAGGATTAGTGAATTAGAAGATAGAATGGTAGAAATAAATGAATCAGAGAGGATAAAAGAAAAACGAATTAAAAGAAATGAGGACAATCTCAGAGACCTCCAGGACAATATTAAACGCTACAACATTCGAATCATAGGGATTCCAGAAGAAGAAGACAAAAATAAAGACCATGAGAAAATACTTGAGTAGCTAATAGTTGAAAACTTCCCTAAAATGGGGAAGGAAATACTCACCCAAGTCCAAGAAACCCAGAGAGTCCCAAACAGGATAAACCCAAGGTGAAACACCCCAAGACACATATTAATCAAATTAACAAAGATCAAACACAAAGAACAGATATTAAAAGCAGCAAGGGAAAAACAACAAATAATACACAAGGGGATTCCCATAAGGATAACAGCTGATCTTTCAATAGAAACTCTTCAAGCCAGGAGGGAATGGCAAGACATACTTAAAATGATAAAAGAAAATAACCTACAGGCCAGATTATTTTACCCAGCAAGGATTTCATTCAAGTATGAAGGAGAAATCAAAAGCTTTTCAGACTAGCAAAAGCTGAGAGAATTCTGCACCACCAAACCAGCTCTCCAACAAATACTAAAGGATATTCTCTAGACAGGAAACACAAAAACGGTGTACAAATTTAAACCCAAAACAATAAAGTAAATGTCAACGGGATCATACTTATCAGTAATTACCTTAAACGTAAATGGGTTGAATGCCCCAACCAAAAGACAAAGACTGGCTGAATGGATACAAAAACAAGACCCCTACATACGTTGTCTACAAGAGACCCACCTCAAAACAGGGGACACATACAGACTGAAAGTGAAGGGCTGGAAAAAGATTTTCCATGCAAATAGGGACCAAAAGAAAGCAGGAGTAGCAATACTCACATCAGATAAAATAGACTTTAAAACAAAGGCTGTGAAAAGAGACAAAGAAGGTCACTACATAATGATCAAAGGATCAATCCAAGAAGAAGATATAACAATTATAAATATATATGCACCCAACACGGGAGCACTGCAGTATGTAAGACAAATGCTAACAAGTATGAAAGGAGAAATTAACAATAACACAATAATAGTGGGAGACTTTAATACCCCACTCACACCTATGGATAGATCAACTAAACAGAAAATTAACAAGGAAACACAAACGTTAAACGATACAATAGACCAGTTAGACCTAATGGATATATATAGGACATTTCATCCCAAAACAATGAATTTCACCTTTTTTTCAAGTGCACATGGAACCTTCTCCAGGATAGATCACATCCTGGGCCATAAAGCTAGCCTTGGTAAATTCAAAAAAATAGAAATCATTCCAAGCATCTTTTCTGACCACAATGCAGTAAGATTAGATCTCAATTACAGGAGAAAAAGTATTATAAATTCCAACATATGGAGGCTGAACAACACGCTGCTGAATAACCAACAAGTCACAGAAGAAATCAAAAAAGAAATCAAAATTTGCATAGAAACGAATGAAAATGAAAACACAACAACCCAAAACCTGTGGGACACAGTAAAAGCAGTCCTAAGGGGAAAGTTCATAGCAATACAGGCACACCTCAAGAAACAAGAAAAAAGTCAAATAAATAACCTAACTCTACACCTAAAGCAACTAGAAAAGGAAGAAATGAAGAACCCCAGGGTTAGTAGAAGGAAAGAAATCTTAAAAATTAGAGCAGAAATAAATGCAAAAGAAACAAAAGAGACCATAGCAAAAATCAACAAAACCAAAAGCTGGTTCTTTGAAAGGATAAATAAATTTGACAAACCATTAGCCAGACTCATCAAGAAACAATGGGAGAAAAATCAAATCAATAAAATTAGAAATGAAAATGGATGGATCACAACAGACAACACAGAAATACAAAGGATCATAAGAGACTACTATCAACAATTATATGCCAATAAAATGGACAACGTGGAAGAAATGGACAAATTCTTAGAAAAGTACAACTTTCCAAAACTCGACCAGGAAGAAATAGAAAATCTTAACAGACCCATCACAAGCACGGAAATTGAAACTGTAATCAAAAATCTTCCAGCAAACAAAAGCCCAGGTCCAGACGGCTTCACAGCTGAATTCTACCAAAAATTTAGAGAAGAGCTAACACCTATCCTGCTCAAACTCTTCCAGAACATTGCAGAGGAAGGTAAACTTCCAAACTCATACTATGAGGCCACCATCACCCTAATACCAAAACCTGACAAAGAGGCCACAAAAAAAGAAAACTACAGGCCAATATCACTGATGAACATAGATGCAAAAATCCTTAACAAAATTCTAGCAATCAGAATCCAACAACACATTAAAAAGATCATACACCATGACCAAGTGGGCTTTATCCCAGGGATGCAAGGATTCTTCAATATCCGCAAATCAATCAATGTAATACACCACATTAACAAATTGAAAAATAAAAGCCATATGATTATCTCAATAGATGCAGAGAAAGCCTTTGACAAAATTCAACACCCATTTATGATTAAAACTCTCCAGAAAGCAGGAATAGAAGGAACATACCTCAACATAATAAAAGCTATATATGACAAACCCACAGCAAACATTATCCTCAATGGTGAAAAATTGAAAGCATTTCCTCTAAAGTCAGGAACAAGACAAGGGTGCCCACTTTCACCATTACTATTCAACATAGTTTTGGAAGTTTTGGCCACAGCAATCAGAGCAGAAAAAGAAATAAAAGGAATCCAAATTGGAAAAGAAGAAGCAAAACTCTCACTATTTGCAGATGACATGATCCTCTACATAGAAAACCCTAAAGACTCCACCAGAAAATTACTAGAACTAATCAATGACTATAGTAAAGTTGCAGGATATAAAATCAACACACAGAAATCCCTTGCATTCCTATACACTAATAATGAGAAAACAGAAAGAGAATTAAGGAAACAATTCCATTCACCATTGCAAGGGAAAGAATAAAATACTTAGGAATATATCTACCTAAAGAAACTAAAGACCTATATATAGAAAACTATAAAACACTGGTGAAAGAAATCAAAGAGGACACTAATAGATGGAGAAATATACCATGTTCATGGATTGGAAGAATCAATATAGTGAAAATGAGTATACTACCCAAAGCAATTTATAGATTCAATGCAATCCCTATCAAGCTACCAACAGTATTCTTCACAGAGCTAGAACAAATAATTGCACAATTTGTATGGAAATACAAAAAACCTCGAATAGCCAAAGCGATTCTCAGAAAGAAGAATGGAACTGGAGGAATCAACTTACCTGACTTCAGGCTCTACTACAAAGCCACAGTTATCAAGACAGTATGGTAGTGGCACAAAGACAGAAATATAGATCAATGGAACAAAATAGAAAGCCCAGAGATAAATCCACACACATATGGACACCTTATCTTTGACAAAGGAGGCAAGAATATACAATGGAGAAAAGACAATCTCTTTAACAAGTGGTGCTGGGAAATCTGGTCAACCACTTGTAAAAGAATGAAACTAGAACACTTTCTAACACCATACACAAAAATAAACTCAAAATGGATTAAAGATCTAAACGTAAGACCAGAAACTATAAAACCCCTAGAGGAGAACATAGGCAAAACACTCTCTGACATACATCACAGCAGGATCCTCTATGACCCACCTCCCAGAATATTGGAAATAAAAGCAAAAATAAACAAATGGGACCTAAGTAACCTTAAAATCTTCTGCACATCAAAGGAAACTATTAGCAAGGTGAAAAGGCAGCCTTCAGAATGGGAGAAAATAATAGCAAATGAAGCAACTGACAAACAACTAATCTCAAAAATATACAAGCAACTCCTACAGCTCAACACCAGAAAAATAAATGACCCAATCAAAAAATGGGCCAAAGAACTAAATAGACATTTCTCCAAAGAAGACATACAGATGGCTAACAAACACATGAAAAGATGCTCAACATCACTCATTATCAGAGAAATGCAAATCAAAACCACTATGAGGTACCATTTCACACCAGTCAGAATGGCTGCAATCCAAAAGTCTATAAATAATAAATGCTGGAGAGGGTGTGGAGAAAAGGGAACCCTCGTATACTGTTGGTGGGAACGCAAACTAGTACAGCCACTATGGAGAACAGTGTGGAGATTCCTTAAAAAACTGGAAACAGAACTGCCTTATGATCCAGCAATCCCACTGCTGGGCATACACACTGAGGAAACCAGAAGGGAAAGAGACACATGTACCCCAATGTTCATCGCAGCACTGTTTATAATAGCCAGGACATGGAAGCAACCTAGATGTCCATCATCAGATGAATGGATAAGAAAGCTATGGTACATATACTCAATGGAGTATTACTCAGCCATTAAAAAGAATACATTTGAATCAGTTCTAATGAGGTGGATGAAACTGGAGCCTATTATACAGAGTGAAGTAAGCCAGAAGGAAAAACACCAATACAGTATACTAACACATATATATGGAATTTAGAAAGAGGGTAACAATAACCCTGTGTACGAGACAGCAAAAGAGACACTGATGTATAGAACAGTCTTATGGACTCTATGGGAGAGGGAGAGGGAGAGGGTGGGGAGATTTGGGAGAATGGCATTGAAACATGTAAAATATCATGTATGAAACGAGATGCCAGTCCAGGTTCGATGCACGATACTGGATGCTTGGGGCTAGTGCACTGGGATGACCCAGAGGGATGATATGGGGAGGGAGGAGGGAGGAGGGTTCAGGATGGGGAACACATGTATACCTGTGGTGGATTCATTTTGATATTTGGCAAAACTAATACAATTATGTAAAGTTTAAAATGAAAATAGAATTAAAAAAAAAAGTAGTAAAAATCATCTGTTTCTAAAATATTTAAGTGATACCCAAAGTAAAAAAATATAAAGTATGGCATCAAAAACATAAAACACGGGTAAGAATAAAATGCTGTGCTAGAATGAATTTGGACTTAAGCCACCATCAACTTAAATAGACTACTACATACATAGTTTGTCATATATGAATTTCATGGTAACCACCATGAGCCTGATGGGCTTCCCTGGTGGCTCAGTCAGTAAAGAATCAACCTGCAATGCCAAGACCCAGGTTCAATCCCTGGGTTGGGAAGATCCCCTGGAAAAAGAAATGGCAACCCATTCCAGCGTTCTTGCCTAGTAAGTCCCATGGACAGGGCAGCCTGGTGGGCTACAGTACATGGAGTCACAAGAGTCAAACACGACTTAGCAACTAAACCACCTAAACCACCATGTAACCACAGGCCAAAAACCTCTAACAGATACACAAAAAATAAACAGAAAGGAATCCAAACATAATGCTAAACAGAGGCATCAAATAACAAGGGAAAAGAACAGGAGAAGAAAGAGAGAAAGAACTACAGCCCAATCAGAAAACAACAAAATGACAGTAATTGTATACCTAATCAACACTCATTTCAATCTAAATGGACTAAATGCTACAATCACAAGACACAGGGCGGCTGAAAGGATTAAAGAAAAACCAAACTTATCTACAGGTCACCTTCAAGTGACTTATTTCATATCTAAAGACACACACAGATACACACAAAGTAGCAATACTCATATCAAACAAACTATGTAACAAACTGTACATTTTTTAAAACAAAAAATGTAACAAGAGAAAAAGAAGATCATTATATAAAGATAAAGGGATCAATCCAGCAAGAGAATATAACACTTGTAAATATCTATGCATCCAACAAAGGGCCACCTAAGTACATAAAGCAAATATTAACACATATACAGGAAGATACCAACAATAATATGATAATAAACTTTAACACTCCACTTACACCAATATTTAGATCAGAGAGAATATCAGTAAGGAAATATTAGCCATAAAGACACAATAGACCATATAAACTTAAATAGGTATGTACAGACCTTCAACCACCCAAACAGAAGAATACACATTCTTTGTAAGTACACATGGAACATTCCCCAGGATAGATCACACATTAGATCACAAAACAAGTCTCAATAAATTAAAAACTAATTCTTTTCTGACCCAAACAGCATAAAACTATAAATCAATTACAAGAATAAAACTGGGGTGGGGGGGAAACCACAAAATGTGAAGCCTAAACCAAAAGCTACTAATCAATCAGTGGGTCAATGAAAAAAATCAAAGAAGAAATCAAAAATTAATCTAAAACAAATTAAAATAGAAAGACAACATTCCAAAGTCTAAGGGATACAATGAAAGTGGTTTTAGGAGAGATACTTACAGTAATGCAGGCCTACTTCAAAAAGCAAGAACAACCTCAAATAAACAATCTAACTTTGCACCTAAAGGAACCAGGAAAAGATTAATAAAAGAAACACAAAGTTAGTTGAATGAAGGAAATAATAAGTCTAAAATACAATGCTTGTTCCGTAATAAAACCGGAAACTCTGTAACTCAAAAAGCATTGTCTCTTCAGTAGATCTCAGCTTTAATTCTACCTAATTTTGACAAGGTATTTGAGAAAGAGAAGTATTTGAGAAAGAGAAGTAAAGGTTTGAGGTCTTGGCTATGCTATAGAAATTACGTGGCTCATAAATTTCAAAAATTTTATTTTTGTTTAAAGTTTTTGAGTAGATATTTCAGAAAGAACATTAATTTTTAAAAAAGACAGAAACAAAATACTGCCATAGTAAAATAGAGAAGAAAACAGCTTGCACTGTGTAACACTTAGTTTGTTCAAGAAGTTTCATCTTCTAGACGTTACAGGGAGATTATTTTTCAGGGGTCTCTCCTGTATCCAAACATTTTTAAAGGCATGAATAGCTAGTATACACCAAATTGACTTTTCAAGGATGTTCATATAGCAGGCAGACTTTCAAAAACAGGCAAAACCTTATTGGAGCAAATTTGCTTGTGTTCTAGAAAGTAGAGACATCTCTCTCTACAGAGAAGATCTGCTTGGCATTCTAGAGTAATACAGACAACGTCTCTCTTGTAAGAGGAGGATGGGCTGGTTTGCCAGCAGTCCCAGTTTAACAGCAGTGCTTCTCAATAAGAAGATTCTTTTTAACGTGCTCCACTGCCTAACAACATCCATCTCTACTGACATTTCCCTGGAGGAATTGCAATTCAGAAAATCAGTGCTGCTCTGTTATTCTCCTTACTGCTATAGTCCTAACAAACTCTTTTCACTGACTCTGGAGTTTCATGTCTTTTGCCAATATTTACAACATTGACATGTGTGTTAGCATACAAAATGATTATAATCCTCAGATCCTGCCTAGTTTCTGACTTGACAGATAATGAAATAAGGCAACTATGTATCTTAACTTCAGCAAATATGAGTGAATTCTGAACTCAAAAAAAATGACTTACTTAAAAAATTTTTTCCTTTGGAGATACATAAAATAAGATCTAGGACAAGAACATGAGGGATATTCCAATTTAGCTTTTCAAGTATTAAAAGTGATAAAATCCTTGGGAACAGGGAATGGGGTCTCTGAGGACAGAAACATGTTTGTAAACACTAGCACATACTCAACAAATAGGTTTTTAAAATTTAGCAGTCTTGTTCCCCAAAAAAGAAAAAAAGGATATGTTCTTAAAATCAACTACATGGAAGTTTTTTAAAAAGGTAAAAAAAAAAAACCAAATCCAAAAATAACACTACCTAGAAATAATCACCCTGAGCATTGGATAAGTATCATTTCAACAGTCATCTATTAATAATACATGCAGTAAGCTGCTAGGACAAAAGGACGAAGGAACAGAAAAAAAAAAAACACAATCATATGCACGTCATTTAAAAATTCTTTAGTGTTAGCAAAAAAAAACAAAAACAAAAACCCTTAAACATAATAAACCTGAAATTGCTGCTAAACTTAAAATTATTCTTCACCTCCAGGGAGCTTTTCCTAAATGTTAAGATGTCATGAACCAGGGGAGGACACTGGACTTTCAATGGCAACACACTGCATGTATAAGTCAGTGTTAACTGATTTCCTTCTAGGATAGAGAAAGAAATAGCATATTGTAATTCTGCCCACAGCCTGGTTCTGGTCAATCATATTTCTACCCTGACAAGGCTTGTTAGATTCATAGCCAATTCTATAGCCATAATTCACACAAGTTGACATAATATATGCTCAAGACAACAGCTTTAAACAAAATCTCTCCATTTATAAATTCATATTAATTCACTTCTCTATTTGATGAACTTCAAATGCAAGTAGTTTTTCGTTTGTTTTTTAATACAAGCCTCAACATTTTTACATTCATTGAGTGTTTCCTTCTATTCTGGAAGAATAGCTTATCTGGGAATAAAAGTTCAGTCCATACTTTTCCTCAAAGATTTGTAGTCTCTGCACAACTATATTCAAACACAGAGCATTGTCCTGATGCTTTTTTTTTTTTTTTTTGTGCTTAAACTTCTGAGGATTCTTTTTTTTTTTTCTAATTTTATTTTATTTTTAAACTTTACATAATTGTATTAGTTTTGCCAAACATCAAAATGAATCCGCCACAGGTATACATGTGTTCCCCATCCCGAACCCTCCTCCCTCCTCTATATTCAAACACAGAGCATTGTCCTGATGCTTTTTAAAGTCCGTACGTCATTTACTCACTCTCTAGTCACCATTTTTGGGGGGTAGATTTCAACTTCAATAGTTCTAATAGAAAATAGACACAGAAGTTACATGAAATGTTTTCCTGTTGTCTAATTAAATGACAACTTGGCTGGTGGTAATATTCTTGAATTTCACTTTCCTTCCCTCCAAAGTTCACAGACGATGATTCATTGTATGTATTTGAATGGTAAGTACTATGAAGGTGTAAGCGGTCTGGCAGAGTGTCCTCCTTTCTGTAAGTTTTGTTTTTGTGTTTTGCTCCTAGGTACCTACCTGAAGAATTCTTTATGAGGAAGTTCAAAATCTTAATTAGAATCAGACCATATTTACATTTTCAATTGCTGTTCCTATTTTTTTATTTTTTTTTGCTGTTCCTATTTTTTTCTGAAAATATACCCTTTACATTTTACAGAACCAATTAGGCATTTCAATGAAACTTTTTTCTAACTTTCCAAATAATATCATTTGTCTACTTGACATATTACATAAATATAGTCCATATATTGGATGCTTTTATCATTATTCACATCTATTCTCTATTATTTATCATTTAATTTTTACTTTGAATAGACTGTTATTATCTCAAGTTTCCCTGTGATAATAACTGACCTTTGCTTCTATGTCTAATGTACTAATTATTTCTACTACATTGTTGCTCAATTGTCTCCATAGTTCTCATTCCATTAAACTCTTCAAATACTGTCTTTTGAATTTTTAACCCTCTTGAATTCAGATTTTTACTTTGTTTTTCTACAGAACCAAAAGGAGAGAGAATATTTTGAGAGGTAGGAGAGTCTTGAAGTTTCTTCCAAGTTTTTAAAATCAGATTTGTGTGTGTTTTGATTTTCAGTATGCATTGTAGAGCTTATTAATTATTATTTTTTACAAACTGATGAGTTTTAAAATGATAAAATGATGGGCACTGACAGTATTCCCTGCCTCTGCTGAAGCACCACGGAGAATTCAGGAATTTGCCCACTTTTCCAGACCTTCATTTTTTTAACCCACTTAAAAAAAAAAAAAAATCAAATTACATTTTTTTTCCATCTTGAAACTGAGACTCTTAAAATAATCGTTTCCAGTGAAGTTTAATTCTTTTATTTGGTCATACTGCTTTCCTCCCAAACAGAAAACAAACAATATTTTCCATGCTTGAGTAAAGAAACTTAGATTTTACCTAAATATAGCAGAGGAGACTTTGACGCCTTTAATAAACAAAGACAGTATTAGACAATGCTATTAGGTTGTTTATGAAAATGTTCTATGGCATCATCTTAAACTGTCATTCCTAATGTTTCCACTTTCAAACACAACAAATGGAACAATCTGCTGGCTAGAACTCCTTGATCTGTAAATACTTTGGTTCAAAGAACATTTAAACAAAATTTAAAACAACCTTCCGATGTGTTTAGTAAAATTTAAAAAGCATACCCCCCACTCCCCCCAACAAAAACCACCATGAAATATTTTCCTTACATCATAAAAAAATAAGAAATTCAGAAATATTTACTACTAACAAAATAGAAACATCTGCATATTCAAAATACTATTTAAAGTAGGGATCTTAGGAAGGAAGCTGGGTTGCCAAAAAACGTTTTCCATTTCAAGAATAGTTAAGGCTTAACTAAGGATGAAAGGCTTTGGTTTCAGGTCCCATGAGTCAGAGGTTCAAAAATGTGTTTCTGAAAGTCAGCCCTCTTTTTATAGACTATATTAGCTGGATCATTTCTTACTCTGAATCCATTAATTTCTCACCTCCCTCCCATTCAAACAAGGGCACTAATGTGGGTATATGTGGGTATACACAAGGGAATAAATGGAGAAGGAAATGGCAACCCACTCCAGTACTCTTGCCTGGAAAACTCCTTGGATGGGGGAGCCTGGTAGGCTACAGTCCATGGGGTCGCAAAGAGTTGGACACGACTGACCGACTTCACTTTCTTTCTTTCTATAGTTCCTTTTGGAGAAGGAAATGGCAACCCACTCCAGTGTTCTTGCCTGGAAAACCCCATGGACAGAGGGGCCTGGTGGGCTATAGTCTATGGGGTTGCAAAGAGTCATTCACGACTAAGCAACTAACAAGCAAACACACACAAGGGAATCAGAGACAGATGAACTCTTCACTATGGAGACAACACATTAATAATTTACAATCCTGTGTTGGCTAGTGGGTAGGGGAAATGGGGCAGATGTTGGTCCAAGGGTACAAAGCTTCAATTATGCAAAATGAAAATGTTTTGGGGATTGAACGCATGGTTCAGTTCAGTCACTCAGTCATGTCCGACTCTTTGAGACGCTGTGGACTGCAGCATGCCAGGCCTCCCTGTCCATCACCAACTCCCGGAGTTTACTCAAACTCATGTTCATTGAGTCAGTGATGCCATCCAACCAACTCATCCTCTGATGTCCCCTTCCCCTTCCACCTTCGATCTTTTCCAGCATCAGGGTGTTTTCAAATGAGTCAGTTTGTTTCATCAGGTGGCCAAAGCATTGCAGTTTTAGCTTCAGCATCAGTCCTTCCAATGAATATTCAGGACTAATTTCCTTTAGGATGGACTGATTGGATCTCCTTGCAGTCCAAGGGACTCTCAAGAGTCTTCTCCAACACCACAGTTCAAAAGCATCAATTCCTCGACGCTCAGCTTTCTTTATAGCCCAACTCTCACATCCATACATGACTACTGCAAAAACTATAGCTTTGACTAGACGGACCTTTGTAGGTAAAATAATGTCTCTGCTTTTTAATATGCTGTCTAGGTTGGTCATAGCTTTTCTTCCATGGAGCAAGTGTCTTTTAATTTCATGGCTGCAGTCACCATCTGCAGTGATTTTGGAACCCCAAAAAATAAAGTCTGTCACTGTTTTTGCTGTTTTCCCATCTATTTGCCATGAAGTAATGGGACCAGATGCCATGATCTTAGTTTTCTGAAGGTTGAGTTTTAAGCCAACATTTGTACTCTCCTCTTTCATTTTCATCAAGAGGCTTTTTAGTTCTTCTTTGCTTTCTGCCATAAGTGTGGTGTCATCTGCATACCTGAGGTTATTGATATTTCTCCCAGCAATCTTGATTCCAGCTTGTGCTTCATCCAGCCCAGCATTTCTCATGATGTACTCTGTAAGGCTGCATATAAGTACAGCTTTGATGTACTCCTTTCCCGATTTGGAACCAGTCTGTTGTTCTGTGTCTACTAACTGTTGCTTCTTAACCTGTATACATATTTCTCAGAAGGCAGGTCAGGGGGTCTGGTATTCTCATCTCTTAAAGAATTTTCCATGGTTTATTGTGATCTACAAAGTCAATAAAGCAGAAGTAGATATTTTTCTGAAACTCTCTTGCTTTTTCAATGATCCAAAAGATGTTGGCAATTTGATCTCTGGTTCCTCTGCCTTTTGTAAGTCCAGCTTGAACATCTGGAAGCTCATGGTTCACGTACTGTTGAAGCCTGGCTTGGAGAATTTTGAGCATTACTTTGCTAGCATGTGAGATGAGTGCAGTTGTGCGGTAGTTTGAGCATTCTTTGGCATTGCCTTCCTTTCGGATTGGAATGAAAACTGACCTTTTCCAGTCCTGTGCATAGCATGGTGGCTATAATTAACAATGGTATATGGTAAAACCAAAGTTTACTTAAGAGGGTAAATCTTAAGTCTTCTCACCCCTACTTCCCAAAAATAAAACGGTAATTATGTGAGGTGATGGACTTATTGGCTTGACTGTGGTGATCACTTTAAAGTGTGTAACAAAACATCAAGTTGTATACATTAAATATGCACAATTCTTATTGGTCAATTAAACCTCAATAATTGGACAGCAAGGAGATCAAACCAGTCAATCCAAAAGGAAATCAAACCTGAATATACATCGGAATGACCGATGGAATGCTAATGCTGACGCTCCAACAGTTTGGCCATCTGATGCAAAGAGACAACTCACAGGAAAAGACCCTGAAGCTGGGGAACATCGAAGGCAGGAGAAGGGGACAACAACAGAGGATGAGATGGTTGGATGATATCACCGAATCAATGGACATGAGATTGAGCAAGCTCTGGGAGACAGTGAAGGAGGGGAAGTCTGGCACGCTGCAGTCCATGGGGTCGCAAACAACTGGACACAACTTAGTGACTGAACGACAACAAAATATCTCAATAAAGCTGGGGTGGAAAGTATTTCTACACTGCAAATCCAGAGAATTTAGGTAGCTACCACTTCTGCCGAAAGATGGCTGAGTCTGGGCCATCAGTTCCGCAGTTGCTGCCTTTATCAGTGGAGTGGCTTCTGGCCTGTGGGTGCTGTCCCTGGACCTCCAGTCTAAGGAGAAGAGCCCAGAGCCTCCTCACCCTTCACTCAGTAGTATTCACCTGAGACGCACCTTTCAGAAGTATTCACTACTTCCAAATTCTGAGTTGCCAATTAATATTTGCTTCATGGCTATTTTCAGACTTTTGTGGTGGTTTTGTCCACGTTTCAATGCACATTTACTCTCTTATTTTTTAGAATCAGCTCTAAAGCTCTTTGTAGTTACAAACAAGACACCTAGAGCCAAGATCCCTTGGTGTTAGAATCTAGCTTTGCAAAAAATTTGCTGTACGACATTGGGCACATTGCTTAAGTCCCATGGCTCAGTTCACCCATAGGTAAAGGGAATACTTCAGAACTGATGTGTTTGTTAAATTAATATGTGAGAGTTAAGAATGAACTTTTTCAGTACTTATTCCTTACTGGCTGGTCTCTAGGAAAGCTTCAAAGGAAAAAGCTATAGCTTTAACACAACGAACATTGGTAGAGTTTTGAGGTGGTAAACATTCATAAATCATGTTACCATTATACCATGTTCTAACATTTATGTTAAAACATCTAACATCTCTAACCACAAACACTGAGCTGGGGGATCATATCAGTGGCCCTCCACTTGTTTAGCTGCCACCACAAGACTCAGACCCTAGCCTGTCAGACATATCAAAGTCTTGACAGTGTCTTCATCCTAAATGCTGGGCAGGCACAGGAATACTAGAACCAAGGTTCTGCTACACTGTAATGGTGTTGGATCCCAGGCCTTTATAATACCCAGGAAAGGGCTGGTTCTCCTTTAATTATGTACCTTAAAAGCCACAGTGCACAGAGATAAGAGTCTTATAATGCAGTGAAAACTGCCTTTGTTCTAGAAAGTCCCAAATCTAGTGTGAGTCCTGTCATGTCTTTCATCTTTATTTTCTTGAATTTATGTAATGCCCATCTTTGCATAGAGCATACATTTAATGTTTGCTATTATTCCACTCACTTATTTAACTTCCACTTTTAAATGACATTGTGACACATCACCATATCCCTTATCCATTATCCCTTTACATTTTAAATATTACATTTATCGAGGTTTCACTATTCATCAGACACACTGTGCTTAGTCATGTCCAACTCTTTGTGACCCCATAGACTGTAGCCCACCAGGCTCCTCTGTCCATGGGGATTCTCTAGGAAAGAATACTGGAGTGGGTTGCCATGCCCTCCTCCAGACGATCTTACCAACCCAGGGACCAAACCCAGGTCATCCACATTGCAAGTGGATTCTTTACAATCTGAGCCACCATGAAGCCCAAGAATACTGGAGTGGATAGCCTATCCCTTCTCCAGGGGAACTTCCCAACTCAGGAATCGAAGAGGGGTCTCCTGCATTGCAGGGGGATTCTTCACCAGCTGAGCTAATCTGTGCTAAATACTTTAAACAAATATCTGAAACCACACAACATACGTCTGAGTACACTAGCATTATACGCATGTTACAGATAAGGAAGGAAAGCACAGAAGTCACAGAGCCGATCTGAAATCACACTGCCTGTGAGCCGTAGTACCCAGACTAAGCTCTGTGGGACCCTCAACAATGTTAATCCCTCATGTAGACAGGGTGTTGGTTTACTGCGGGTCACTTGTACTATGTCATGGAAGCCACAAGACTTTTACTCAGATGACAGTGACACTACAACTCCCAAGGTCAGCTCAAGAGAAACAACTCATTCGGAGGAAGTCATCTGAGTACTAAAAAGTTTAACTGCCACCTCTGACAATCTCCTCAGATCATTTTTCTGGGTTCTGGACAGAAAACAAAGTCTCTGAAGGCAGATATTCAGACTCGATACTGGTAGAGTATCGGAGTCACTGAAATCAATATACACCAAGCAGGTGATGGTACCATAATTATTGTCATCAGTTCAGTCTACCTGACTCAGTTCAGTTCAGTTCAGTCTCTCAGTCATGTCTGACTCTTTGCGACCCCATGGACTACAGCGCACCAGGCTTCCCTGTCCATCACCAACTCCCGGTTTTATTCAAACTCATCTCCATTGAGTCGGTGATGACATCCAACCATCTCATCCTCTATGGTCCCCTTCTGCTTCCACCTTTAATCTTTTCCAGCATCAGGGTCTTTTCAAATGAGTCAGTTCTCATCAGGTGGCACTGGACTTTCAGCTTCAGCATCAGTCCTTCCAATGAATATTCAGGACTGATTTCCTTTAGGATGGACTGATTGGATCTCCTTGCAGTCCAAGGGACTCTCAAGAGTCTTCTCCAACACCACAGTTCAAAAGCATCAATTCTTTGACTCTCAGTTTTCTTTATAGTCCAACTCTCACATCCATACATGACTACTGGAAAAACCATAGCTTTGACTATACGGATCTTTGTTGCAAAGGAGAATCTCTGTTTTTTAATATGCAATCTAAGTTGGTCATAACTTTTCTGCCAAGGAGCAAGTGTCTTTTAATTTCATGGCTGCAGTCACCATCTGCAGTGATTTTGGAACCCAAGAAAATAAAGTCTGCCACTGTTTCCAGCGTCTCCCCATCTATTTGCCATGAAGTGATGGGACCGGATGCCATGATCTTAGTTTTCTGAAGGTTGAGATTTAAGCCAACTTTTTCATTCTCCTCTTTCACTTTCATCAAGAGGCTCTTTAGTTCTTCTTCGCTTTCTGGCATAAGGGTGGTGTCATCTGCATATCTGAGGTTATTGATATTTCTCCTGGAAATCTTGATTCCAGCCTGTGCTTCTTCCAGCCCAGTGTTTCTCATGATGTACTCTGCATATAAGTTAAATAAGCAGAGTGACAATATACAGCCTTGACATACTCCTTTCCTGATTTGGAACCAGTCTGTTGTTCCATGTCCAGTTCTAACTGCTGCTTCCTGAGCTGCATACAGATTTTTCAGGTGGCAGGTCAGGTGGTCTGATATTCCCATTTCTTTAAGAATTTCCCAGTTTGTTGTGATCCACACAGTCAAAGGCTTTGGCATAGTCAATAAAACAGAAGTAGATGTTTTTCTGGAACTCTCTTGCTTTTTCCATGATCCAGAGGATGTTGGCAATTTGATCTCTGGTTCCTCTGCCTTTTCTAGAACCAGCTTGAACATCTGGAAGTTCATGGTTCATGTACTATTGAAGCCTGGCTTGGAGAATTTTGAGCACTACCTTACTAGTGTGTGAGATCAGTGCAGTTGTGCAGTAGTTTGAACATTTTTTGGCATTGCCTTTCTTTGGGATTGGAGTGAAAACTGACCTTTTCCAATCCTGTGGCCACTGATGAGTTTTCCAAATTTGCTGGCATATTGAGTGCAGCACTTTCACAGCATCATCTTTTAGGATTTGAAATAGCTCAAATGGAATAGCTCAACTGTAATCCCATAACCTCCACTAGCTTTGTTCACAGTGATGCTTCCTAAGGCCCACTTGACTTCACATTCCAGGATATCTGGCTCTAGGTAAGTGATCACACTATCATGATTATCTGGGTCATGAAGATCTTTTTTGTACGGTTCTTCTGTGTATTCTTGCCACCTCTTCTTAATATCTTGTGCTTCTGTTAGGTCCATACCATTTCTGTCCTTTATTTTTCCCATCTTTACATGGAATATTCCCTTGGTATCTCTAATTTTCTTGAAGAGATCTCTAGTCTTTCCCATTCTATTGTTTTCCTCTATTTCTTTGCACTGATCACTGAGGAAGCCTTTCTTATCTCTCCTTGCTATTCTTTGGAACTCTGCATTCACATGAGTATATCTTTCATTTTCTCCTTTGCCTTTTGCTTCCCTTCTTTTCACAGCTATTTTTGTAAGGCCTCCTCAGACAACTGTTTGCCTTTTTACATTTCTTTTTCTTGGGGATGGTCTTGATCCCTGCCTCCTGTACAATATCATGAACCTCTGTCCATAGGTCTTCAAGCACTCTATCAGATCTAATCCCTTGACTCTATTTCTCACTTCCACTGTATAACCATAAGGGATTTGATTTGCAATCAATGCAAAGAAATAGAGGAAAACAACAGAATGGGAAAGACTAGAGATCTCTTCAAGAAAATCAGAGATACCAAAGGAACATTTCATGCAAAGATGGGCTCGATAAAGGACAGAAATGGTATGGACCTAATAGAAGCAGAAGATATTAAGAAGAGATGGCAAGAATACACAGAAGAACTGTACAAAAAAGATCTTCATGACCCAGATAATCACGACGGTGGAATCACTGACCTAGAGCCAGACATCCTGGAATGTGAAGTCAAGTGGGCCTTAGAAAGCTTCACTATGAACAAAGCTAGTGGAGGTGACAGAATTCCAGTTGAGCTATTCCAAATCCTGAAAGATGATGCTGTGAAAGTGCTGCACTCAGTATGTCAGCAAATTTGGAAAACTCATCAGTGGCCACAGGACTGGAAAAGGTCAGTTTTCATTCCAATCCCAAAGAAAGGCAATGCCAAAGAATGCTCAAACTACCGCACAATTGCACTCATCTCACACGCTAGTAAATCATGCTCAAAATTCTCCAAGCCAGGCTTCAGCAATATGTGAACCGTGAACTTCCTGATGTTCAAGCTGGTTTTAGAAAAGGCAGAGGAACCAGAGATCAAATTGCCAACATCCACTGGATCATGGAAAAAGCAAGAGACTTCCAGAAAAACATCTATTTCTGCTTTATTGACTATACCAAAGCCTTTGACTGTGTGGATCACAATCAACTGTGGAAAACTCTGAAAGAGATGGGAATACCAGACCACCTGACCTGCCTCTTGAGAAATCTGTATGCAGGTCAGGAAGCAACAGTTAGAACTGGACATGGAACAACAGACTGGTTCCAAATAGGAAAAGGAGTACGTCAAGGCTGTATATTGTCACCCTGCTTATTTAACTTATATGCAGAGTACATCATGAGAAACGCTGGACTGGAAGAAACACAAGCTGGAATCAAGATTGCCGGGAGAAATCTCAATAACCTCAGATATGCAGATGACACCACCCTTATGGCAGAAAGTGAAGAGGAACTAAAAAGTCTCTTGATGAAAGTGAAAGAGGAGAGTGAAAAAGTTGGCTTAAAGCTCAACATTCAGAGAATGAAGATCATGGCATCCAGTCCCATCACTTCATGGGAGATAGATGGGGAAACAGTGGAAACAGTGTCAGACTTTATTTTTCTGGGCTCCAAAATCACTACAGCTGGTGACTGCAGCCATGAAATTAAAAGACGCTTACTCCTTGGGAGGAAAGTTATGACCAACCTAGATAGCATATTCAAAAGCAGAGACATTACTTTGTCAACAAAGGTTTGTCTAGTTCAGGCTATGGTTTTTCCTGTGGCCATGTATGGATGTGAGAGTTGGACTGTGAAGAAGACTGAGCACTGAAGAATTGATGCTTTTGAACTGTGGTGTTGGAGAAGACTCTTGAGAGTCCCTTGGACTGCAAGGAGATCCAACCAGTCCATTCTGAAGGAGATCAGCCCTGGGATTTCTTTGCAAGGAATGATGCTAAAGCTGAAACTCCAGTCCTTTGGCCACCTCATGTGGAGAGTTGACTCATTAGAAAAGACTCTGATGCTGGGAGGGATTGGGGGCAGGAGGAGAAGGGGACAAGAGAGGATGAGATGGCTGGATGGCACCACTGACTCAATGGACGTGAGTCTGAATGAACTCCGGGAGTTGGTGATGGACAGGGAGTCCTGGCGTGCTGCGATTCATGGGGTCGCAAAGAGTCGGACACGACTGAGCGACTGATCTGATCTGATCTGATCTGACCACCTTAATGAAAGTCTTCCTTTACATGTCCCTGTGTTTCAGTGTTAAAACTTCCCTTGGAGGTCAGTTATTTTCTGATGCAAAACCACAAAAATTGTGGAATTGAAGATACAGGTCCTAATCCTAACAAACTTGAGAACTATCACAAAGAATTCACGACTCCCATTTTATTATTCAGATTATACATTCAAAGATAGAAAGGTTCCAGGAAAAAGGCAAAGCCACCAAATCTGCTCAAGCTTATCTTTCCACCGAGTTTTACTACAGAATGTTACACTATATATAACTAATGGGAAAATCTGTAGTATGTAGGCACTAGTTCACACAAATCATATTTGGCAGGCATATTTTATAAATATTATCCATTTTGTATATGATAAAGGATGATATGTTTTAAAAAGTATGCACGATAATATGACCACCCTACATTTCTTAGGCTTCCCTTGTGGCTCCGCTGGTAAAGAATCTTCCTGCAATGCGGGAGACCTGGGTTTGATCTCTGGGTTGGGAAGATCCCCTGGAGAAGGGAAAGGCTACCCACTTCAGTATTCTGGCCTGGGGAATTCCATGGACTGCAGCCTATGGGGTCGCAAAGAGTCTGACACAACTGAGTGACTTTCACTTCACTTAACGTTTCTTAGTAATATATAAAACATTTGCAAGCTGAGAATTGGCAAGCTGACATAAACAAATCTAATCTGTCCTAATTTAAAATTTTGTTCAAGTCACAAAAAGTAGGGTACCCTATCTATTGGATTAGCACAGGTTAGAGTTTCATTCACTCAACCGATAAGTATTAAGGACTCTGAACGTTGAAACCATACCAACAGACCAGACAGTTTCTATCGTCAAGGAGACCATGCTGGGAAAATAAAATTAACCGAAATGAAGTTAAGACCTGTGCTTCTCCAAGTTTGATCTGCATAAGGAATTCTGGGAATCTCATTAAAAATACAGATTTTGATTCCTTTCATGTATTGGAGAAGGAAATGGCAACCCACTAGAGTATTCTTGCCTAGAAAATCCCAGGGACAGGGGAGCCTGGTGCACTGCCATCTATGGGGTCACACAGAATTGGACACAACTGAAGCAACTTAGCAGCAGCAGCAGCAGCAGATGTGGAATGGGAGCTAAGAAACTGCATTCCTAACAAGCTATCAGGCAATGTTGCTATACCTGGTTCATGGATCACACTGAAGAAATGAGCGGTTATATAATCTGAAAGTCCTGTCTCATTCTCAGTAGATAAATTCACCAAGGAATGTACCTTCATTACTTTCATCTAACCAACAGAGAGTAACCTTGACTCAACTGAAGGTACTGTGTTTCTTAAGCATCTAAAATAAATTACCTATGTCTTTTATTAAATCAGTATGGCAAACTAAGTAACAAAAATGAAAGAATTCGTTATTTCAACTGTATTTTCCCTCAAATCCTTACCAAATTTACAGCATAATAAAATTTATACTTATAAAATTTTGACTCTAAGTAACACAGACACTGCTCAGATATATACAGAGTAACATTAGCACCTAGTTTCCATATAACCATGCACTAATTAAATATGTACAATTATGTTCTAGTCAAAATGTCATTAATTTGAAATTAATAGAATCCACACAAAACACTGCTTTCAGTTTTATAAATGATATAAATAGTCTAAAGGTTACAGTTTATTATATTAGCTATGCATTCATTAGAAATTATATATAAAAAGCCACACACATATATGGCTTTATCCCCAAGTAATTATAAAATGTCAGTGTGTATGAAACAAAACAGTTTACATTAGCAGCTCTTAAATGTGGGGAACTGTCCTCAGAGGCAGCCCAGCAACATCAGGAGACACTGTCAGTTGTCAGAATTGGATGGGAAAGTAATACCTGTGCCAGTTAGCAGAGGACGTTCCTGTGCTCAGTCGTGCCCGACTCTTTGAGACTGTGGATTCTAGTCCACCAGTCTCCTCTGTCCAGGGGATTTCCCAGGCAAGAATACTGGAGTGGGTAGCCATTCCCTTCTCCAGGGGATCTTCCTGACCCAGGGATCGAACCTGCATATCCTACATTGGCAGGTGGATTTTTTTTTTTTTTAATCACTGAGCCACCAGGGAAGCCTAAGACAGGGATGCTATTACATATTCTACAATGCACACACAGGCCAGCCCCAAGAACAAAGAATTATCTGTACCAAAATTTTAATAACATAGCAACTGCAGTATCCTGGGTTAGATGGATAGTTCTGGTTTTCAATCTTCAATCAGTAGCTGACATTAAAAGAAATAACACTCTAACAACTTGAAGACTTAAGTAGAGTTACTTGGAAACAAGAGAATATTAAAATTGTGCTTTAAAAAATGTATTTTATCAGACAGGTGTTTAAAATAACACACCACAAATATAGCAAGTGTGTTCAAAATGATTAGATAAGATCTATGTGATATCACTTATTATATGTGGAATCTAAAAAAAAAAAAGTATACAAATAAACTCATCTACAAAATGGAAGTAGAGTCACAGATGCAGAACACAATCTTAGGGCTACCAAGAGGAAGAGGGGGAGGGAGTTTGGGACTGACTTATACACGTGCGTGCATGCTCAGTCATGTCCAACTCTTTGCAACCCCATGGACTGTAACCCACCAGGCTACTCTGTCTATGGGATATTCCAGGCAAGGATACTGGAGTGGGCTGCCATTTCTTTCTCCAGGGGATCTTCCCAACCTAGGGATAGAACCCGTGTCTCCTGCATTGGGAGGTGGATTCTCTACCAGTGAGTCACCAGGGAAGCCCGAAAGATTCAGTACCAACTGTGAAAAGTTTGAAATAACAGGTTAAAATGTATAGACTTTGACTCACTTGCAGTGAACAGTCACTGAGCGAATGAGAAGAAAGAGATTTTTAACCTAAGCAGACAACTATGTATAAGGCTTTGAAAACAAGTTCTCAGGTACCAAAATACCATGGATAATTTATTCTGACCACAAGTTCAAAGGAGTACATTTGGTTCAGTTTCCCTAACACAACAAAAACCTCAGAGCTGTTACATTCTTAAAGTCACCAGAAGGACAGAATAATCTACTTTATGGTGTTACTAAGTATAGTCATGCTTCATGCAAACAGTTGAAACACATCGCCCAACTCAATAATTCTGGGAAACATTAATAAGTACAAAATGATTACTTAAAAATATTACTTATCCTCTATTCAGAACCAAAAAGAAATCAATAAAATGAAATGAAATCAGTGACTAAGCTTTAAAATTCTATCTCAGTTTAAATAGCATGAAAAAAGTAGTGTATACATATTCATGAAAATCAACAGTTGAGGGTTAAAAACTATAATCTACATGCCAAAGAACAATTTTTTTCAGCTTTTTATAAAAATTCTCTCTCTAAACATGTTTACCATGTGTGTAAAATCAATTTCCTGAATTATAAGAGGAGACTTGATTTTTACAAATATATGCCCAAAGTTAGACTAATGGCTATTCTCTCAACTTGTTTGTTTTCAACTTAGCATAACATAACTAGAACTTGTGTGCAATGACTTCATGACTAACCAGACAAGGATTATCATTTTTACAAATTAACCATCTGGTTTCTTTAGGGAAAATAATGTTTCAATATGTCCTTATGTTTCAAAAATATACACAGATACAAAAGGTGAAGACATGTTAAGTACACAAAGAAAAAGTAGAGAAAGTGCCATTTAGGGACGATTATCCTTACTCTCTCATTAATAACCATATTCTAAAACTTTGACAATCCATATAATTATAAACTGTTAATTTTATTAAATAGAGCATGAACATAATTAATACCATCCCAACCAACTAGGTGGTCCTGTAACTTTGGACCTTTCTACCTCTGGAAAACTGATCAGAAAAGCTGGCTAACATCCCAAACTAAACGGATTTTGTTGGATGGCCTTCAGCTAATTTCTATAGCCTTGAACATACACCAAAACCACATACTCTAACTGAATTAACTGTGTTGGCATTGTTTAGAGTCAGAGGTCCAAGAAATCGTGTTCACAGTGTTATTTTACTATTATACTGTACAGTATTCAGCTTCAAAAAAATGAAAAATCGCTATTTTAAACATTGTTTAAAACTACGTTATGTATTAAAATAAGCAAGAAATAATCTGTGAGGCTTCCCTGGTGGCTCAGACGGTAAAGAATCTGCCTTCAAGAGAGACCTGGGAGACCTGAATTCGATCCCTGGGTTGGGAAGATCCTCTGGAGATGGGCATGACAACCTACTCCAATATTCTTGCCTGGAGAATCCCATGGACAGGGGAGCCTGGGGAGCTACAATCCACAGGGTCACAAAGAGTTGAACATGACTGAGTAACTTAACACTTTTCACTTTCAGCCCTATTTTGAACAGGTCTTAAAACTCTAAGATAACTGAGTTTGTTCTATTTCTTTAATTTCTGCTTTTCTTCTTACTTCATTTGCTGTTTTGGATGTTTGTTTGGCCCTAACCCTAATACTCCGAATTCAGTTAGGTCTATAAGAAAAGGCACAGATCCATACACTGGACAAAACCCTGAAGGCATTAGGAAAAATAAACTAAGTACCCCAGACAGCCTCAATAAAACCAAAGCATGCCTTTCACCCAGGAAAACAAATAATTTTCAGTTTTATCCTGTTTGTCATTTGTGGTTACATTAAACAATAATTAAATTATATGCTCCAGGAAACAGGTAGGGGTGGATAAGCGAAATACAAAAAAGCCTCTATGGTCCTTGTTTGTTCAGATTATAGATCAGCATTCTTCGGGAGGTGCTTTTCTTTTATTATAGGAACAAAAATTGAGTTGAAAACACTTGTGATTTTAGGGGTACTGTGATGTATAAAAACATTAAATGCTTCCTTTTCCTATAGAATTTTACTTTTAAGGAGCAACAGCCAACAATCTAGTTAATCTGGATCATGGCATTTTCAGCTGAAGTCTTCCACCACTTCATTTTGCTTTTAGCACAAAATATAAGCAATGGTAGTGGTCACAGTAGCAGTGGAGTTGGTAGCAGTCACAGTCATCTAACGAAACCTACAAGACGCCATTTAGACCCGTCCTAGTCTCTTGCCCTCACCTCCCACCAGTCCACCTCCAATCCAGTCATACAAGTCTTATTTCGGAGCCCGTGAACGGAACTCTTTGAGGGTTTTCACATGTTGTCCCTTCTGTATTTCTCTTTAAATAGCTAACTCCTGCTTACCACAGTCCGTGTGTTAGTCACTCAGTCATGTCTGACTCTTTGAGACCCCATGGACTGCAGCCCACCAGGCTACTCTGTCCATGGGATTCTCCAGGCAAGAATACTGGAGTGGGTTGCCATGTCCTTCTCCAGGGGATCTTCCCGACCCAGGTCTCCCAGTCTCTCTTAAAGGCAGATTCTTTACCATCTGAGCCACCAGGGAAGCCTCATTACCAGTCTAGCCTTAAATGAATGCCACATCTGCCAAGAGATTCTCATTTACTGCTCTCTACTCGTAATTTAAATCACTGTCCAGGGCTCTTTTACATTAAGGACAGTTTAGTTGTTCCTTAGCATAGTTATCACAATTTGTAATTAAACATTGTTTATGTATTTGTTTACTGTTTTATCCCCAACTGTACAGTATGCCCCTTGAGAATAGGGAACTATACTTGCTTAGTTCAACTGCCTAAATCCAGTGCTTAATCTTTTTTTTCATTTTTCTTATTTTTAATTGGAGGATAATTGCTTTACAATGCTGTGCTAGTTTCTGCTGTACAACAGCATAAATCAGCTATGAGTATACATATATCCCCACTTTCTTGAGTCTCCTTCCCACCCCAACCCCAGAAATTAAGTCTTGATAGGCATTTAATATTTGGTAAAGACATTCATGAACTAAGGAACTAATCAAAGACTAACTTTCCTACTTACAAATCCCTTACTATTCTCAGCACGGTATATAGCATGAATTATTTTTCAGTAAGAGTTGGGAAGAAGGGGAAAGTCCCTTCCATTACTGTCTACTGCCCTGATGTGTCCTCTGGAGATCTCTGTCTCTGAAGTAGCTTGGTTCTGTGAAATACTTTAGTCTCCTTAAAGAAATCAAGCCTGATAATGAAGACTTGAAATTTTACTTACAGTGAAATGTGCACATGAATGGAGGGTGGAAGAAGGGTTCTCTATTCAGTTAATTCTTTATTTCACCTTTTAGCTACCTCTTCCATGTGTTTGGCGTGTATCATTACATTTGAGTTGAGATATTCAATACACTGAAGTATGGCTCACAATCTAGCATGGATAATTATAATAAGCATACCCAACCTCTTCCTTTAGTTTCATGAGGAAATTTTCTTTCTTTTCATGCCAATAAAACAATCTTCCTATTGTGCACTGAGCAACTCCACACCTACACGGATCTACCCTACAGACGCCTGGATTTCAGTAGTGTGACTTCACCCTTTATATATGTTCTTTTCAAAATCAGACAAAAGCTCTGGGGGTAAAAATATTAGAATATGTGGCATTTTGCATCTGTAAGTTATGGGCTGAAAATGCTGTAAGGTAAATGTGTCCTTATAAAGGGAGAGAAAAATGACAGAAAATTGCTAATTACTTTCCCAAGGAGACTTCTTTCTGACCTTAAGTATAAGCCTTCTGTCAAACTTAAAATTCTTTTCTTTCATCTTTTCTTAGAAAAATATTCAGTAGTATAAATCATAATGAATCAAGCAGCACCTACACTCAATGAGTTACATAATCTTATGACAAAGTATTAAGCCATAGATCTCCCCATTTTTATTTGTAAAATGAGAAGGAAGGTCATAGGTTTATTTTAAAGGATTAAGGTACATATTATTCTCTCTGGAACATGAAGGGCACTCAATAATTGTTAGTGGTATGACTGTTTATAACAGAAAACATTCTGATATAGTCCTTGTGGGGTTTAATAGTTTTTAGGCAAATTTAGGTGCCAGGGCAGATTTAGCAGAAAGGAATGACATCTCCTCTTAAGGTCAACCAAGACTGCCTGAGTCAGTTAACAGGACACACGAACTTCCAGTTTACAAGCTATATCTTCATTAGGCTCATTTCTTCTGAAATTCAGTCTATACTCGGTATGTTTCATCAGATTATACAACAGGTTTTAGGGCTATACTATGGACTGATCATCATAAAAATATCAACAAATTAGTCTTTAATTTTTTTCTTGGTTGGAATCTGAAAATTTGTTAGGCTGGCTTACATTGGACAGACATTTAATTCAGGAGATTATATTCATTCCTTGGAGAGAGTATGCCCTCAGGCCATTAGTACTGGCTAGTTGGTGTTCCTTGTCTGGCACTGATTCCAAAACTATTCAGCATTTCGTGATCAACTCTGCAATTTTTATACAGAATTTCTGTAGACTTAAGTACTAAAGACTAGATTCCATATATTAATAGATTGTACCTGGCAACCCACTCCAGTGTTCTTGCCTGGAGAATCCCAGGGAGGGGGGAGCCTGGTGGGCTGCCGTCTATGGGGTCGCACAGAGTCGGACACAAATGAAGCGACTTAGCAGCAGCAGCACACTTATTTGACTAGGGAGTTATAGTTGAGATGGCTAATGTTCCCAGTGAGGAAATGTTAGGTACAATAAAGCAAATTTCCAATGTTCAGAGGAGACACAGGTCTATATATAGTCTGCCTCACAGGCCACAGATAAGGAGGATGGCAATACTAGTGGGCATTTTCTTTTTTGCAACTTAGTAAGAGATTTATTTTGAGATAATAAGTTTGTGATAATCAGTCTCTAATACACACCCCACAATGATATCCACACTTCTCAATATGCACAATCTTGTAGGATTCCCTCCTCTTGAGTGTGGGCTGGACATACAGACTTGATTCAAATCAACAGAATACCAAAGACACAATGGAGTGTCACTTCTAAGATTAAATTACAAAAGCACTGTGCCTTCAATCCTGAGTGTCATGTGGTGAGGCAGCCCTGTGGAGAAGCCCATATGCAAGTGATTGAGACCTACTAATAACCAGATAGGTGTGAGAGCAGAATCCACTTCCACATCAAGTCTTCAGATTCGACTGCAGAGGACAGTCTACAGAGGTCAGACAGCTTGACTGAAATCAGATGAAAGACCTTGAGTCAAAGGAACCTGGCTAAACTGTGCCTAGATTTCTGACCCACAGAAACTGTGACAGAGTAAATGTTTGTTAATTAAGGTCACTACATTTTGGGGTAACTTCTTATGCAGCAAACATGGTACAATATGTAAGACAACGTTCAGCTTAGTAATAAGAAGTTATGACCGTTTATCTATTCATTTATCTATTCAACATTCTATAAATGTACGCCTTTTATCAAGACTGCATCATGATTTGGGAAGACGTCACATGGGGCTGTAGAGCCTCCACAGAACAAAAGAGAAGGATACATAAACCAGAATTCAGGGAAAAACAAGCAGGAAAAGCTTCCTGGGGGAAATGACATCATGGATGAAGGCCATGAGGCAGAAAGTACTATCGCATTTGAGAAACTACAGAAAGTAAAGCTGGTCTGAAGAGGGCACGGTTATAGAGTGCAGGGCTCTTTGGCCAGGGTACCAGTTAAGATAGACTTGGTGTTACCCGAGTCCAAGTTCACGTCCGTGTACCTGTGCTGCCCCTTCAGAGCAATGTTAACGAGAACCATTTAAACATCCCCTCTATGTCCCAGTTCTTTCTTCTGGAAAATAAGGATAACAGTACACATTTCAAAAGGTTGTTAAGGGCATTTAAAGCTATGGCACCTAACACAAAATAAGTGCTGAAAATTGGTGGCTGTTATTATGGCCGTTTTTGTTATTTTTATTAGTAGTACTAGTAAGATGTGAGAGATCTTATGAGACATACCAAGGAATTTTCTTACTACTTTAGAAGCAATGGAAAACCAAGAAACAGATTTGACTGGGGGATAATATCATAAGATAAATAGTTTATAATCATCAAACAGCCCCATAAAGAATAAATATGAGAAGAATAAACTGAAGGCTGGTGGGGAGTTAACAGACTGTTACAATAATCTGGACAAGAGCCATGGTGCATAGCACAGTGGCCGTGGTAATCAAGAGCAAAGGAACGCAGGAAGGATCATGAGAGGCAGAATTCAAGTGCTTTGGAACCTGATTTGCTTCATGAGTGAGATAGAGAATGAGTCATACCTTACACAAGGTTTAGGTAACTAAGTAAATGATACACATTTTCAGAAACTGATACCCCCAGCAGATGGAAGATTGGCTGGAAAAAGAATCTGTGAATGTGAAATATCATCTATTTTTAAACAACTTCTGATTGAATATACAGATCTGACATTCAGGAAAGTGGTTAAACTCAGGGCTAGAGAATATTTTGTGTCCCTAGCAAATAATAGATACATGAAGCCATCAACTTTTTTTTAAAAAAAAGAAATACACTTATCTATGTACAAAAATCTAAAAATCATCAATAGAATCTCGAATCTTGCAAAAGAAACTTGGAAGAAGAAACCAAAAATGAAAAAGGTTAATAAGAAAGACAAGATGTTACAGAATCCACTGCATAAGATTCCTTCTAGGAAAAAGAGTATCATACAAGAGAGTCAAGGGGTACAATAGATAAGGTAAGAGCCAATAGGGATCTTATGGATTTCCCACAGAACAGTCGGTCCCTAAGGACCTCACTGAGAGCAGTTCCCGTGGACGGGTGGCGTAGAAGCCAGGGTGTAATGACTGACGAACAAGAAGATAAATGATCCTAAGATTATGCAAGATTACTACAGGGTAATCTTGCATTTAGAACTATTTCTTTGTTTTTGTTTTAATGGAAGGAACATGTATCAAGGGGGAGGGAGAAGAGAAAAGCAAAATCAAAGCTCAGGAGAGGAAATAGTTTTAATGAAAAGATGGCTACAGAAGCAAGATTCTTGAAAGATCGGGTGCTTGGAAGATAAGAATGTTCTCATATTTGAACATGTAATTACACTCTGAAGCTAGAGACAAGATCATATCTAAGAGCGGAGGTACTAATGGTTGGGTTGGACCAGTGATTCTCAACTGGAGAGTGATTTTGCCCCGCTCCAGGCAACCTTTAGCAATGTCTGGGAACACTTTGCTTGCTACAGCCAGGGGGTATAATACTGTCATCTAGTGGGTAGAAGACGGGTATGCTGCTAAACTGTACAAGGTACAGGAAAGTCCCTCGCAATATATAGTCCAAAATGCTGATAGTGCCGACATTAAGAAACCTGGGTTAGACATTTAAGGAGAGAGGAAGAAGGTTAAAATATCCACTGAGGAGAACAGGGAGCTGACGATGGAATCATGGTACACTTACTTTACAATATTCAGTGCTCACTGCAGAATGAAAACCATTATTTTTAAATGACAATAATCTGCACTTCTGTGTAATTTTCTCCAGCAGTATTAAGATGAAATATAGGCTCAGAGAAGTGAAAAGTTAAATCGACAACATGAACAAGGTTTTACAAAACAGGTCTTAATAGAAGGACAAGAGAATTAGAGATACTGATAAAAGAGCCATGATCCACTAAAGTGAAAGATCATGGTATCCAAGTAAAGAAATGTATGAAACAAAAGGTAGCTGAAAGAGAGAAGGTAGCAGGCTTTGAGTTTTCTATGAAATTTTAATATGTGCATTGAGAGTAATTGAGCAAAAGTAAAGGAAGATAAAACATTGCAGCCAGAAGTTAAGAAATAGCCTTAGTATTTATTTTTCAGCAGTTAGGATGATGGCAACTCATATCCACATGAGACCCAACAGGCAGACAGATGAAGAGCACTGAAAATAACAGACACTGGAACTGAGGATAGGATGTGAGAAGCTAGGGTGATGGGGGAAAAAATCACACAGTGCCAGTTATACACCACTGAGTATATACCTAAATTTCATGTCATATCATTATTTAAACAATGATTCAAAAAGATAATGGACCCCAATGTTCACTGCAGCACTATATACAATAGCCAGGGCATGCTGCTGCTGCCAAGTCGCTTCAGTCGTGTCCGACTCTGTGCGACCCCATGGACTGCAGCCTACCAGGCTTCTCCGTCCATGGGATTCTCCAGGCAAGAACACTGGAGTGGGTTGCCATTTCCTTCTCCAAGCCAGGGCATGAGAGAAACCTAAATGTCCACCGAAGGAAGAATGGATAAAAAAGATGCAGTACATACAGAAAACAATATTACTCAGCTATAAATAATAAAATAATGCCATTTGCAACAATCTGGATGGATCTAGAGATTGTTACACTGAGTGAAGTAAGTCAGATAAAGACAAGTATCATATGATATCACTTATATGTAGAATCTAAAAAAAAAAAATGCTACAAATGATCTTAACAAAATAGAAATGAGTCAAAGATGTAGAAAACAAACTCATGGTTACCAGAGGGGAAAGAGGGGTGCAGATAAATTGGAGATTGGAATTGACTATACACACTATTATTAAAAAAAAAGGCCCTAAGTCATGTCCAACTCTTGCGATCCCATGAACTGTAGCCTGCCACGCTCCTCTGTCCATGGGATTCTCCAAGCGAAAATACTGGAGTGGGTTGCTATTTCCTTCTCCAGGGGAACTTCCTGACCCAGGATTGAACCCAGGTCTCTCTCGCACTGCAGGCAGATGCTTTACAGACTGAGCTACATGGGAAGCCCCACTATAAATAAAACAGATAACTAATAAGAACCTACCGTACAGCATAAGGAACTCTACTCAATAATCTGTAATGACTTATAGGAGAAAAGAATCTTGGAAAGAGTGTATATACATATATGTATAACTGATCCACTTTGCTGTATAGCAGAAACACAACATTGTAAATCAACTATACACCAATAAAAATTAAAACAACAAAACAAAAAGCAATGAATAAACAGAAATTTCTGTTAAAACAGAGCTGGGAGACCAGAAGCGAGAGATCTCACAACCTGCTACTACAGTCTGTTCTACAAGAGCAAACACTCATCTTTCCTGGAGAGGACTCAGCACATGGAAAACCATGGTCTGTCTGTTCACTCTAGCCCTCCCAACTTCCTTTTCCCTTCTACAAAAGTGTTCTTCCCTTGCTATGGGGGTACTTACATGTGGCTTGTCATGGTTGCAGACCACAAATTTCACTTCTCTGTTTACCCCCAAAGAAACGTATCTTTGCTGAAGAAAGATATAGCAGTCTGTTTTAGGTCAATAATTACCAAACATATACAGGAAAAGCAGGAACAAAAAGAGACTACCACAACAATTTTTAACAAAAAGGACTCTTTGTAGTATCTAACCCTGAGAAGATCAAGGGATAAGTCACAAAGGATCCAACAGTTGGGTGCTCAACAAGAGTGTTGAACCCATTTTTAGAACCCAGCTTTCTAAACCAAGGGTTGATAGCCAAAGTTCCAGTCACAGTCTTCCAGGGTCCCATCCTATTGGTTTCTGCACTGAGTGGGTAGAGCATGAATGAAATTATCCAAGAGTAGAAGACTATTTTTCAGGCAAAACGTTGCCAGTGTCCGAACTATTGCCTCAGGAGGTCAGACAATGGGAAATTATCTACACTTAAATATCCCCCAGGATACAGCAATGGAATTAGGGCACAGAATTTAGAAACAGATTCTTAGCAGTAAATTCAAGACACAAAACAAAGAACAAGGTGCTAAAATTTCCAGCAACAGAAGTAGAATACCTAAAGTCTACAGATAGAAGCAACATGAAAAAGAAGAATGTAGTATATAACCTTCAAACTCAAGAGACAGCTGAGATAGCTGCCATTTCTTTTCAGCTTTAGATTGTTGCTCCAAATGCTGCTGGTAGAATTTAGCACTGACTGCCGTCAAAACCACCAAGGGGACCTTGTTAAAAACTGACATTCTAGAAATTATCCCAGATGATTCACTAAATGTTTATACATTTCAGGAATTTATGCATTTAGCAGTTCATGGATTTAATACAGGACTGAAATTTGGAAACTAGTAGTATTTATTACTTGGACATGTAGTCAATGAACATGAAATTGGGCAAACTCTGGGATATAGTGAGGGACAGGGAGCCCTGGCATGCTGCAATCCACGAGGTCTCAAAGAGTGAGACAGGACTTAGTGACGTGACAAAAACAAGGATTTACTACTTAATATTGTCACACCTTCATCTCAACTCATCATTGTTAAGTCTATTTTAGTCCCTATTCATTGAAAACTTATGATATGGCAGATGCTTTTCTAACTGCATTAAAATACAATTTTAAAGTTCAACTGCCCCAACAACTTTACAATGAAGATATCATTAGCATTTTCAATTTAAGGTAGAAAATTAGGCAATACAAAAGTCATCTGAGCACCAGCAGCCTGATATCAGAGCCTGTTCTCTGTACTGTTACCATGATAAAACTAGCCTACTAAAATAAACTTGTTCCTTTTACTTTCAACTAGAATTATGTATGTTGTTAAAAAGTCCTCATACATTGACCATAAACCTGGGCAATTACACAGTTTAATGAAAACAAGAAAACTATGGAAAACTTAATACAAATCAGTTTGGCAAGCGAAACGTTTCAAAACACAAGATGATCATAAAAATAATGGATGTCCTTATGGGTAAAAGTAGTACATCATTTCTATACACGTCCTCACACCCACTACTACTTCTGCATTTCCTAACCCTAATATTAAATATGAGGTTAACTTGGACATTGACCAGTCCAGAAAAAGGAGGTGGCAGCAAGAAATACACATTCACCTCTTCAGTATCACAATTATCCTATCTTTTGCAAATGTGTCTGTCTCTTTTTTCTCTCAGTCTATTTTCTTCTTGTTTTCAATGAATTTTAGTCAAGTATGTAGAATGCACTAGACATTGTGGCTCTCAAGACAAGTGTCCAGCTCACAGGGCCCAAGTGTACCAGGGCAGGGGGGTTTCTAAAGCAGTCACACTGGCTCTAAATTTTAAAGGAGAAATAGAGCTCAGAGGATGAAGTTAGGGAGGAAGACCAGAAGAGAGTAGATGAAAGGAATGGACTGTATTTCAAGTCAAAAGTGTAGGAAAAACAAAAAATTTTGTTGAAGTGAAATAAGAAAATTAGCTTGAAAGCATTTTTATGCCTTCCAAAAGAAGCCATCTTTGTACAAATAAAGTATGTGGCAATCTAATATCATTTATCAAACTGGATCTTTGAATACTTACATTTAATTCAGTTTTTAGCATTTCTTCAAGACAATGACCTACATGTTCTTCATCTTCTTTTGTGTCCATAACTACACAAACTTTTTGTGAAATTCTTTCTGAAATAAAAAAGAGATAAAATTTTAAGCTTCAAACAGATTATGAAACAAAATCCTAGTACACTGAAACCTATACTTACCTGCTATTCATAAGTACTGAATAGGGGGTTGTGGGCTTTGGGCCAAGTGAAGTGACCTATTCTTGACTCATTAACCAACCAAGCCAGTAAATCTATGTATTTAACATTTTGTGGGTGGATAACTGGGACATCATGTAAGCAACAGAAGTAAGAGATCTTCAGAAACATCTGAAGAGAGTAACTGGAGGTGACAGCTATTTTGCTCGACTTCAATCCTTCTGTTTACAAGGAATCTCCCAGGATCTGATAGAATCCCTTCTCTCAAGCAGATCCTCTCTTTAGGCCATCAGATAGCTCCTGCATACAGTTCACTGTGCCATCTGGTACCTTGATGACACACAGCATTTTCCTTGCCATTCCTTTAGGTTCAGTCAATTCAATTAAATTCCTGCCTCTTTAACTATTATTGCACGTTAAAATAGCCAAAAATAGATATTCTCCAAATGTGGAAGGCTTGAAATTATATAATTTAAAATCATAAGCTGTATGACATAGAGATAGTCACCTTGGTAAACCTTGGATACACTCTCACAAAATATACACAGTCCTCCTTTATAGCAGATATAAAATACTAAGAAAAGGCTTTACTACTACAAATTTAAGAAAATATTTCATGGTATTATGTCAAGGACTTTTTAAAAAAGCCTAATTTTAAATAGGAGTCCCAAATCAAAGTAGGTTTAACACTTAACCCAGCTGCTTCTTACGCTGGTAACTCCATATAACAGTCTTTCTATAAACACTGTTCTAGCAATAGTTAATGATTCGTCCAAACAAAGCTGAGAATGACAAACCATTTAAAATAACGTCACCAGTTAATGGTACTCCTATTACTATCCACTTCCCACTTATCAAGAGTATTATATGTTCCAAGAGTCATACCCTATATTCACATCAATTCTCATGATGATCCTGCAAACACTATTACTGTGAATCTACATAACAGATTAAGGAAACTTTACTTCAGAGAAACAAAGTAACTTGCCCAAGATCACAGGGTTATGATTAGAAGAAAAAGAATCAAATCCAAAGAAATTAAGCATACGAACACACAGCTATTATACAGCCCTAAAATGAAAAGAGTTATCTGACATAAACCGAACATCAAGGATTTTCCTATGAAAGTTTCTAATGTTTCATAGTCATTATCCCATTTAATGGCTCAAAATAAATATGGATTATTAGCTAAGTATTATAATTCCTGTTTTTATTCATCACAACATACTTAAACCCAGGTCTTTCCAAACCTTGTGCTTTTTCTATCATGCTGTCTACCTTATAATAATTACTTATAATAATTATAATTATAATCATTCTTTTACATCCTACAAATTCAAGAACACTAATACAGGCACAGTAATTTAAATGGATTCAGAGGATACTTCTATACTGAAAATAGACCTGCTATAATTATAATATCTTAAAATCATTTTATCCTTTTAGGACTGTGTTCACCCATCAGTAAGACTCCAACCAAGTTGAAAATGTCTATACTTTTAAGTTACATGAGCCAAGACATGGAAGCAACCTAAACGCCCATCAACAGACGAATGGATAAAGAAGATATGCTACATATATACAATGGAATATTACGCAACCATTAAGAAGAATGAAATAAAGCCATTTGCAGCAATGGTGAAGAGACCCGTGGATTGTCATAATGAGTGAAGGAAGTCAGAAAAGGAGACATATTGTTTGACATCCCTTATATGTGGTATCTAAAAAAAAATGATACAAATGAACTTATTTACAAAACAAAAACAGACTTACAGAAGAAATTTATAGTTGCTGGGGGTATGGAGGGAAGGGAGAGTTAGGGAGCCTGGGATGGACACATACACACCGCTATATTTAAAATGGATTGCCAACAAGGACCTACTGCATAGCACACGGAACTGTGTTCAATGTAATGTGGCAGCCTGGAAGAGAGTACACTTTGGCGGAGAATTGGATAACTTTGTATGTATGGCCGAGTCCCTTCACTGTTCATCTGAATCACAACATTGTTAGTCAGCTGTACCCCAACACAAAATAAAAAGTTTTAAATACAGGAGCTGTCAGGAGCCATGTTAGGCATTACTGACAAAATGGAGACATGGCCCCAACCCCTTCTCCTCATCTTGCAGGCATGGCCCCGGGATGAAGGAGTTAGGCCTTGTGATTCTGACTTGTTCTTTCCTTTCTTTGGTTGAATTGGCTGGAAAGAATATTAAGGTGCTTGAGAGAAGCATGAGAAAGCACAAAGCCTTCTGCAGTTGTGCCCAGAAAATAATCTATAAAATAACCATTGACATTTGTTCAAGGATCTTTAAAAAGAATGTCCCAGGATAAGCCATGGGAAGGATTATTTTCTGAGACCTGTTTGTGAGGGAATGTTTATGGCAAAAGAAGTTTGCTGAGTTTCGGTTCAGTTCAGTCACTCAGTCATGTCCGACTCTTTGCGACCCCATGAATCGCCGCATGCCAGGCTTCCTTGTCCATCACCAACTCCCGGAGTTCACCCAGACTCACGTCCATAGAGTCAGTGATGCCATCCAGCCATCTATCTCATCCTCTGTCGTCCCCTTCTCCTCCTGCCCCCAATCCCTCCCAGCATCACAGTCTTTTCCAATGAGTCAATTCTTCGCATGAGGTGGCCAAAGTACTGGAGTTTCAGCTTCAGCATCATTCCTTCCAAAGAAACCCCAGGGCTGATCTCTTTTAGAATGGACTGGTTGGATCTCCTTGCAGTCCAAGGGACTCTCAAGAGTCTTCTCCAACACCACAGTTCAAAAGCATCCATTCTTTGGCGCTTAGCCTTCTTCACAGTCCAACTCTCACATCCATACATGACCACAGGAAAAACCATAGCCTTGACTAGACGAACCTTTTTTGGCAAAGTAATGTCTCTGCTTTTGAATATGCTATCTAGGTTGGTCATAACTTTCCTTCCAAGGAGTAAGTGTCTTTTAATATCATGGCTGCAGTCACCATCTGCAGTGATTTTGGAGCCCAAAAAAATTAAGTCTGATACTGTTTCCACTGTTTCCCCATCTATTTCCCATGAAGTGATGGGACAGGTTGCTGAGTTTAGGGTTTAGGAGCAATTAAGAATAGCTAGAACCCTTTTTAGGAGAGAGTGATCTTAAGATGCTAGGGGAAAACAGGATTTAGAAAGATAAGAAATAAACTGAGGAATGTAGCATGAGTTACAATGTAATTACAAGTTAAGTATAGGACACATAAGGGAAAGTAGATAATAGATAGTAAAGCGGATTCTGAGACAATCGCTGAAGCAGGAACTCTGTTTGTAGGACAACAATGATTTCTGGAGACAATAAATCTGGGTGGGGAAAACTAAAAATGTCAAACCTCTGACCTAATGCTTTTGTCAAAGTATAAAAGAAAATCTGAAGCTTGAAATAAACATGTAGTTCTGTACCATGAGTCAGAGGCTACATCATTGTCCGCCAACACCGCTCACCCCTTCAGGCTGATTTGCTGGCTGCTGGAGCTGGACTCCGGAAAGGAGCCTAATTAAATATAATTAAGAACATAAATGAATGGTCAAAATAGTAAGTACTATGGAGCATCACTGTGATTAGAAAGATAAACTGGTTGACAATATTATATAATTCTTTATACTAACATGAGCTAGGGGTTCACTCTTGAAAGATGAGTAAGCCTTGCTTAGTGGAAGCAAGGGGCTTTGAAAGCTATGAAGAGAAACAAGATTTTTTTTAAAAAACTTAATGTTTTGGGGGTAGAAAGATTATAAGCATGAAGTTTCTGTGATAAGATACAAGATTTTGATAAGATACAATAAGCACTCAAAAAAACATGGAATGATTCAGCAATGAACACTGTGAAGCCAGATCGTAATGTCCTGAACACTTGAGTGTCCTGAAAGCTTTAGATCAGAAGGTTATAGTTATTGCTTGTAACTATAATACAAGCAATAGCTTTTGAAAACCAAGTTAATTCAAATATGTGCTATATTCTCTCAAATATTTGGAGAAATATTTGGAATTTATAACATCCTAGTAAAAGTCTGATTACTATTCCAAATGTTTCTCTCACATACCAAAAAATTATAATAAAAAATCTAATGTGTAAGCATCAAGTAACTCACTACATATACAATGAATATGATGGCACCACAATAATTCTTACTAATTTATAAAATAATGCATAAACAACACTTTTTAAAACAAAACACAACATATGCAGATATCCCTTCTTTGTTGCATCATATATCCTTTACCGAATTCCGAGCTCTATCAAGTGTAAATCAACAATAAATTAAAATTGACATTATCTCCCTTCAAAAATGAAGTACAGTTAGCCCTTGAACATGGGTTTTATCTGCAAAGGATCCACTTATACACAGTTCTTCAACAGGAAATAGTATAGTTCTTAGTTCAGTGCTATACAATCCACAGTTTGTTGAACCAACAGACAAGGAGGATCAACTGTAAACCACAAGTGGATTTTCAGTTTTGTGGAGGGTCAGTGCCTCTAATACCCATGCTGCCCAAAGATCAACTGCATAAATAAAATGGAGTAATTCAAAATCTATGATATTAATTTTATGCCATGTGTCAGCTGTTCTAAAAAGAAAGCTTTTTTTTTGGGGGGGGGAGGTGGTGGATCTTTGCAATAAATTTTACAATAAACTTGCTCAAAATCACCTGCTTTTTAGACAAAAATGACAACTTTAAAATATCAAGGTTTTCAATTATAAATATGATATATTTCTCTATTTATTAATATCTTCCTAAATTTTTCTCAAAGCTTTATAAACTCCAGTAGAGAGTCCTTTAGTAATTTTTGCTACATATCTAAACAACTTTGTTGATGCTATTGCAAATAATATTTTATTACATTTTCTCTTTGTTGATACACAAAAATACATTAAGATTTTTATACAGTTTTTGTATTCAGTAACTGTGCTAAATTCACTTATAAATTCTAAGAGTTTACAACTTATTTCCAATTTTTTACATATAAAAACATGTCAATTGTGAATAAAATTTTATCTCCTTTTTTCTAATTCATAATATTTCAATCTGATAATGCAATCTTTGGAATATTGCTCCTATGTTTATGATAAAAATTAGCCTGTAATTTTTTTCTTCGAAGGTCATTGTCAGATTTTTACTAAACATTTACACTGCCTTCATAGGATGAATTGGAAAATTGTTCTCTCTTTCTCTACTTTCTGGAAAAATGTGTTCAGTTCAGTTCTGAGGCAGAACTACCTAGGCAGGTTGATAAGAAGTCTAGGGGTCCCCAAGGAGAGAGGGGTCTGGAATTCTCAAGGAGGAAGAAAGGACAAACTCTTTTTTTTCCTCTACATTCCTTAGGATAATGTATCCTGCCTGAAGACAGTCTCTGGATTAAACTTGGCTAATCCTGTTATCTTAAAATGTAAATTATGGGAGTAGGTCTGGTGAGGTCTTTACAACCTCCAGACATTCTTTGGATTCATTGGAGAGTATATAATTCTATTGCTAACACTAGCAAGTGGGTACTCTTTCTACCCTCTTCTGATGTCTATGTCAGAAGCTTTCTCTATCTCCTTTATACTTTAATAAAACTTTATTACACAAAAGCTCTGAGCAATCAAGCCTCATCTCAGGCCCCAGACTGAATTCTTCTCCTCCGGAGGCCAAGAGTCCCAGCGTCTTTTCCTGATCTTTTCATTGTTCAGCAACAGCCTTTCAGTTCAGTCGCTCAGTCGTGTCCAACTTTGTGACCCCATGGACTGCAGCACGCCAGGACTCCCTGTCCATCACCAACTCCTGGAGTTTACTCAAACTCATGTCCATTGAGTCAGTGATGCCATCCAACCCTCTCGTCCTCTGTTGTCCCTTTGTCCTCCTGCCTTCAATCTTTCCCAGCATCAGGTCTTTTCAAATGAGTTAGTTCTTCTCATCAGCTGGCCAAAGTATTGGAGTCTCAGCTTCAGCATCAGTCCTTCAGTTGAATATTCAGGACTGATTTCATTTAGGATGGACTGGTTGGATCTCCTTGCAGTCCAAGGGACTCTCAAGAGTCTTCTCCACCACAGTTCAAAAGCATCAATTCTTTGGCGCTCAGCTTTCTTTATAGTCCAACTCTCACATCCATACATGACTACCAGAAAAACCATAGCCTTGACTAGACAGACCTTTACTGGCAAAGTAATGTCTGCTTTTTAATATGCTATCCAGGTTGGTCATAACTTTTCTTCCAAGGAGTAAGTGCCTTTTAATTTCATGGCTGCAGTCACCATGAAATTGACATTGTTTGACATAAATTGACATTATTTCTTCTTTTTAATGGTTTTGTAAAATTCACTGGTAAAAGCCAACTAATTTTGTAGTAGCATTTTCAGTTAGATTTATGTCTTAAATGGATAGACTTTTCCTAGTTGTATTTGCTTATGAATGTGTGTTCATTTGATCTAAATTTAAGTCATTTAGCATAAAGCTGTAGACTGAATGTTTGTGTTCCCTCCAAAACTCATATTGAAGCTTTAACCCCCAATGTGATAGTATTAAGAGGCAGGGTCTGTGGGAGGTAAATAGGTTTAGATAAAATTATGAGAGTGAAGTCCCCATGATGAGATTGCTGCTGTTGCTGCTGCTAAGTCACTTCAGTCGTGTCCGACTCTGTGCGACCCCATAGACTGTCCACCAGGGCCCCCTGTCCCTGGGATTCTCCAGGCAAGAACACCAGAGTGCACTGCCATTTCCTTCTCCAGTGCATGAAATGAAAAGTGAAAGTGAAGTCGCTCAGTCGTGTCCGACTCTTAGCAACCCCATGGACTGCAGCCCACCAGGCTCCTCCGTCAATGGGATTTTCCAGGCAAGAGTACTGGAGTGGGGTGCCATTGCCTTCTCCACATGATGAGATTAGTGTCCTCATAAAAAGAGAAAAAGACACCAGATTTTCCTCTCTCATCCATGTAAGGATTCTGCAAGCCCAGACGAGAGCCCTTATCTGGGAAATAAATCTCCTGGCACCTTGATCTTGGATTTCCCAGCTTCCAGAACTGTGAGAAATACACTGTTGTTTAATCCACCCAGGCTACAGTAGTTCATTATAGGGCTTCCCTGGTGACTCAGACAGTAAAGAATCCGTCTGCAATATGGAAAACCCAGGTTCGAGTCCAGGGTCCAGAAGATCCCTTGAAGAAAGGAACGGCTATTCACTCCAATAATCTTGCCTGGAGAATTCCATGGACAAAGGAGCCTGGGAGGCCACAGTCCATGGGGTCGCAAAGAGTCAAACATGACTGAGCAACTAACACTTTCACTTTAAGATGACCAACAAAGTGATTTACAACATCTCACTGCAATGTCTATGAGTTACACCAATGCTCTCTTTTCATTTCTGATGATAATTACTTGAGCCTTCAATATTTTTTATGTTGAATTTTGCCAAGGTTTTATCAAGTTTATTAACATTTTCAAAATAAAATTTTATTGACTCTATCTTAGGCTTATTTTCTAACTCATGAATCCTTACTATTTTCTTCAGTATCTTCTTCATTCCACTATCTTTGGGTTTAATTCACTGTTGCAATGTCTTACAAAAGACACTTAAATAGTGGGCTCTCTGCTTTTCCTTTTTTTCTAATACAGTCAGCCCTTGAACAATACAAGTTTAAACTGTGAGAATCCACTTACAGATGGAGTCTTTCCATATATACATTCTACAGTACTACACAACTGTGACTGGTTAAATCTAAGGAGGCAGAACCTCAGACACAGAAGGTCAACTGTAAAGTTATCCATAAATTTTACACTGTGTGTAAGGTGAGGCTCCAGCCCCCGTGTTGTTCAAGGACCAAAACTTGAGGCTGTAAATTTTCCTCTGCTGCTGCTGCCTCTAACAGCTTAATTATATACATTAAGCTTTGTGATATTTTTTCAGTTGTTTAAATTATTTCATTTTCATTTTTCTAAATGTATACACTTCTAATTTCCACTGTGATTTCTCATTTGACTCACGCATTATTAATTTTTATTGTTTTTATTAGTCTGCTATTGTACAATGAGTGGTCAAAAATTTAGCAGCTTAAAACACCAACTAATTAATTCACAATTCCATAATGCAGACAGGAAAGAGAGAGAAAGAGCAAAGGAGAACATGAGCATGCCCAAGGGAGCTCACATATAGAGAAACGATAAAGCAACAGGGGCAAGATATAAAAAATCAGTGAAATGCTGATCTGCCTAAAACACAGATGGAAGTTATATGCACTATTCTTACATCTTTTAAGGGATTCCCTGGTATCTCAACTGGTAAAGAATCCACCTGCAATGCAGGAGACCCCAGTTCAATTCCTGGGTCAGGAAGATCCCCTGGAGAAGAGACAGGCTACCCACTCCAGTATTCGTGGGCTTCCCCAGTGGCTCAGCTGGTAAGGAATCCGTCTGCAATGCGGGAGAGTCCTGGGATTCGATCCTTGCATTGGGAAGATTCCCTGGAGAAGGGAACAGCTACCCACTCCAGTATTCCAGCCTGGAAAATTCCTTGGGGTCGCAAAGAGTTGGACACAACCGAGTGACTTTTACTCAGTCTGCATAAAAGACAGATGGAAGTTATATGCACTATTCTTACATCTTTTAAGTTTGAAAGTATATTAAATATTCAAATCCCCAAAACAAACAATACACAATTAAAAAAATTTATATACACACATATACATATAGTCAGAGACTTTAAAATTCATCTAAAATTTTAATTAAGTGAGGTGATGGATCTGTTACCTAACCTTATTGTGGTAATCATTTCATAATACATACAATCAACAAATATGATTGTATTTCATGTACAACTTAAAATGTTTTAGGTCAATTATATCTTAATAAATTCTCCTCTCTGTTCATTAAAGATCAACTGAGCAAAACATAAATAAGGACCTAGATTCAAGACAATGTAACATAATAATGAACAAAGTGAATCATGTGGTTTCTGCATTGTCTGCTGATCTCCATAATTCTCACTTATATTCTACACAGAGGTCTGTCCCAGTTGGCCACTTTCTTACAGTTTCTACAGTCCATATCAATGTCCTTTACCACCAACAATGATTAATTTTCTGCCTGGCTGTGGTCATTTAAAGTCTAAACTAGGTTCAATTTGTTCTCAACCATGGTTGCACACAAGAATCAACTCTTAGTACTCTTTTTGCTTTGCCTTTATATTTTTAAAATACATATGTGTATAACTCAGCCAACAAGGTTCTTGCCTCTATTTTCTGAAGCTCCAAAAGTGATTCTGATGCTTAGCCATGGTGAAAATCTCAGCTTACTCACTGTACTAATTTGCTATATTGTGAGACTTATAAAGGTTTCTGTACCTTTAAAAACACACAAATTACCTACTATAGTTGGTTAATTCCCCCAAAATGGTATAAGTCTTTTTGAGTATAATCATTTGGGGGTACTTTTTCAGTTTTCTATCATGTGCATATTGTGGTCATTGGAGAAAGAAAAGTTTAATGAGGAAAAAAGGTGCCGAGTTACTCATTTCCCTTTGATATTTGGGGTGTGAAACTTTTAAAGAAACCCAAATCCACCCAACTCCTACACTGATCTGCATGACTCACTGGGGTTTACAATTTAGCCATTTCTTGCTCAATACTGTAAAGGCAATACCATAAGAATAAAATGCCATGTTTATATTTCAATTACAGGTATGAGTCACTTCTTGGTGTCTGATATTGGTTAAATTGCTGAGGCAAATGCAGTTTTTCAAAATTTTACACAGATTTTGTATCTGAAAAGATTCTAAAAATAATATAGTCTTATTTTGACAGCACTTTACATGTACGAAATGAGAAAAGGAACTAACAATTTCTATGTAAAGCCATTTTTTCTATTAATATAAGGAGTCTGCTCTGTGCTTAGTCGCTTCAGTTGTGTCTGACACTTTGTGACCCCATGGACTATAGCCCACCAGGCTCCTCTGGCCATGGGATTCTCCAGGCAAGAATAATGGAGTGGGTTGCCATGCCCTCCTCCAGGAGATCTTTCTGACCCAGGGACTGAACTCACATCTCCTGCGTCTCTTGCATTGCAAGTGGATTCTTTACCACTGAGCCATCAGGGAAGCCCAATAAAGGAGTTTATAAGTATCTAAAAGAAGACATGGGAATAATAAAAGATCCTATAGGAGGATTAATGAAGACTGTATGAGTTAACATATGTAAAGTTATGCAGAATGCTTTGTACAAGTACATCCCCGATAAATATTCACAGAATAAATGCTTTTATGGTCATATACATTCAGTAAGATATAAATTAAGACTCCTTTTATGTTATCAAAATATGGCCTACCTCTAATTCCACATAGTGTCTTGTGGTCTTCACCTTTCAGAGTTTAATAAACAATCCCTATCAACTTTGCCCCACTTTTTTTCAAGTTTCAAAGTTTCACCAAATATGCAGTAGCTCTGTGTGGTAATGGAATACGTATCTTTTTTTTTTTTTTTTTGCTTATGCCAGGTAGCATGCAGAATCTTAGTTCCCTGATCAAAGATCGAACCCAGGGACCCAGGAATGACAGCACAGAGTCCTAACCAGTGGATCACCAGGGAAGTCCGGAATACACATCTTAAGTAATAAATAGTACCCTGTTTTCACCACTGAAGTCTTCTAAAGCTAAAATAGATACCTTCTAATTCTAATTACTCATGTCTTAATTTGTCCACCAGACCCAGGCTAAAGCATCTTGTGTTTGTGCTCAGTGGCTCAATCATGTCCAACTCTTTACAACCCCACAGACTGCAGCCCACCAGGCTTCTCTGCACATGGAGTTTTTCAAGCAAGAATACTGGAGTGGGTTGCCATTTTCTATTCTAGGGGACCTTCCCTAACCAGGGATTGAACCCATGCCTCCTGCATCAGCAGGTGGATTCTTCACCACTGTGCCACCTGGGAAGCCCCATGTTAAAGCACCTTATATGATTTCTATTAATGATTCCACAAACACACACTGACAACCTTAACTGACAATGTTGATGCACTTAAGATCTTTATCAACAAAAGACATCTTCTATGACAGACTTGTGCCATGCAGATGGAAGGCTAAAATGAGAAGGCATGTAGCTATAGGAACAGAACTCAAATAAACTGTACCTCCTCAAATCCACATTTATTCTAGTATTCCTCAACTCAGGAAGAGGGGAGAAAATGAACATATTTTAAACTCACTTTTTTCAGGAAGAACAAAACACTTTCTCAACATAATATGATTAATCCTTATTATTTCTCAATGCAAACAAAGTATTTAACAACTTCCTTGAGGTTAATGATGAAATCAAAAGAAAAACAGAAGCCTTTAGAATTCTTAATCTACTGTTCTAACTATTAATAAAGCACTTCTTAGAAGTTTTTAGAGGTTAAAAGAAAAACAATAGCACTGGGGGAAAAAACCATAAAATCATTTGACTTCCCAGAATCATAAAAACACTCACACAAGAATCTATTCTTTGTTCTCTCCCCCTAAACAACCTACGGATAAATTGGAAAACCACTGAAATTTAATCATACCTGTCCAGTCAACTTGATGACTAATATTATTCTGAGTTTCAATCTTCATACTATCCTCTTTTATAAACAACTTTTAAAAAATCTTTCTAAAAGGCATCTGTGTCATATGAGGAAATATTTTGATATCTAAACCAGTGGGGTACATCCCCCTAAAAAATCATTTTAAACATGTACTTGAATTTATACTGAATAATTTGATTTATATATCACATTTGGTGTCACACAGCTCTCAAATGGACTTAGCATAAAAAACTGGAACATAACTTGGAAATCAATAGGTTAGTATAAAAGCTGTAAGCATTAACAAACTCAAAATTTTCAGTTTGAGTGGCATCTTCCTCCCCATGCATGACAACTTGTAAATGGCCAAAGTATACATACAATTGCCAATAATTAATAATAATGCCAAAAATAATGTGCAACTTGATTTTACTTTACTGGCTATGGTGATTAACTGTCAACTTGATGGAGTCGTAGGATGCCCAGATATTTGGTCACACATAATTTGGGTGTTTGCTGTGGGTACTTTTAGATGAGTTTAACATTTATATCTGTAAACTAAGTAAAGTTCTCCCTAATATGGGTGGGCCAATCACTTGAAGACCCAAATAAAACAAAAGGCTGACCCTCCCACCAAGTAAGAAATGAATCTTCTGTGTAACAGCTTTACACTGAAACCTGGCTCTTTATGATTCCACACAAGTCTGCTGGCCTTTGGACTTGAACTGGGATACTGGCTTTGTAGATTTCGGATTTGTCAGTCTTGATAACCTATAATCATGTAACCCAATTCCTTATTGTGTGTATACACATCTCATTTATTGTGTTTCTCTAAAGAACTCTAATACACTGGCAAGAAAGCATTTTTCAACAGATAATTCAGTATTATAAAGTCCTCACTAGAGGATTCCCATTCCCTTTATTTTACATGGGGCAGCATATGATCACCCCCAACCCCTTAGGTTTTACACCTTATTCTTCAGTCACTAAATCATAGCACCTCCAATTCCCTGGACATATCATGATCCTTGTGCTTAACATTCATGATCCCCCTGCCTGCAGTGCCATTACATTTCCTTGTCTAATTCTCCAGTAAGGGCTACAGCAAGTATCACCTGCATTAGTAACTATAGGCAAATGTTTTAGATGTATTTTGGTGGTAAGAGGAAAAAAGGAGAGATAGTAACAGAATCACCAGGAAGACATTTTTGAAACTACAGTCCCCCATCTCCAAACCTCCAGTTCTGATACATGAAGATATCTCTCTCAAACACATATAACCACACAACTACGATCCTCCGCATATCCAAGTATGAATCACCACATTGCTGAATCTAAGTATTCCTGGGGAAAGGTCTCTCACCACAGAGTTTCCGAACAGGAAAGAAATCCACATGTACTGTGACCCTAGTAAATCTATCCACAAAGCATATGGTCAGGTGGTAGACACCAACAGAGCTGTATCGGTTCCATATAGCCAACCATCATTCTGGTGGTCAGTGCATTCATTTTGATTTCTTAGTACTCCTGCCATTCTATAATTATTTGTAGTATTGTACTGCTTTTTATTATGGTAATACTTTTATACATTATTTCATTTAATCATTCCAAAAACCAAGGAGAGCAATTCCTCATTTTACAGATGAGCTAAATGAGGCTATAAAGCCAGTTAAGTTGCCCAAGATCATACTGCCATGCACTGTGAACTTCAAGCTTTCTAACTCAAATCTATGGAAGGTAGAATCCTAAATGATATTTCTCTCTCTCATACTGTTTTGCATTTTATTTTGCCTTCATTATTATTTTTATATTGGATTATATTATCTATTTGTTCTTTTCACCCCAAAATCACAAACTCCTAACTCTGTAACTTACAATTTTCTAACACCAACCCCAGGTTTTAGCACAGGGCACCAAGAAGGCATTGAACACTGATTAGTCTCTAAGCTCTGTGCGAGGACCATAACCAAGACACTGTTAGTGGTGTCAACTGTGTCACGCTCAAAATGTATCTGTTGGACCTCTAAGTCCCAGTTCCTCAGAATGTGGCTATATTTAGAGATATGAACTTGAAGAGGAATCAAAGGTAATCAATTAAAATGAAGACATTAGGGTGAGCACTAATTCAATATGACTGGTGTCTTTGTAAAAAAAAAAAAAAAAGAAGAAGAAGAAGAAGAAATCTGCACACAGACATGCACGGAGGGAAGACCCTGTGAAGACACAGGTAGAAGATGTTAGGCCAACCACAAGTCAAATACACAAGCCGCAGAAAAACCTAGTCCTGCCAAAATCATGATCTCAGGCTTCCAGCCTCCAGAATCGTGAGAAAGTTCATTTCTGTTGTTCAGGCCACCCAGTGTTTGCACTTTATTATGGCAGCCCTAGAAAACTAATATACAAATTCTCTGTCTTAAATTTGTTGAATAAAAATTACCTTTGTTCACATCTCATCTCATTTTTTAGACCAGGATGCAATACAAATTTGCGAATATAAAGAATTAAATATCTAGAATGAGAGATCAGAAATTATATCAGGAGAATCTAACTTTAGAGAAAGGAATTAAAAAATTGTTGTTTTTAATTCCTATGTCTAAAGTCAGATTCAATATACAAGCAGCTTATGCAGCTCAATACCAAAAAAACAAACAACCCAAACAAAAAATGGGCAAAAGACCTAACCAGATATTTCTCGAAAGAAGACATACAGATAGCCAACAAACACATGAAAGGATGCTCAACATCACTCATTACTGCTGCTGCTGCTAAGTTGCTTCAGTCGTGTCTGACTCTGTGTGACCCCACGGACTGCAGCCTACCAGGCTTCTCCGTCCATTGGATTCTCCAGGCAAGAACACTGGAGTGGGTTGCCACTTCCTTCTCCATCACTCATTACTAGAGAAATGAAAATGAAAACTACAGTGAAATATCATCTCACACCAGTCAGAATGGCCATCATCAAAAACTCTACAAACAATAAATGATGGAGAGGGTGTAGAGAAAAGGGAACCCTCTTGCACAGATGGTGGGAATGTAAATTGATACAGCCACTATGGACAATAGCATGGACATTCCTTCAAAAATTAGGAATAAAACTACCATATGACTCAGAAATCCCACTACTGGGCATATATCCTAAGAAAACCATAACTGAAAAAGACACATGTACCACAACATTCACTGTAGCACTTATTTACAACAACCAGGACACAGAAGCAATCTAGATATCCATCAACGAATGAATGGACAAAGAAGTTGTCCGTTCCATCTATACAATGGAATATCACTCAGCCATAAAAAGGAATGAGCTTGAGTCAGTTCTAATGGATGAACCTAGAGCGTGTTATACAGAACGAAGTAAATCAAAAAGACAAAAACAAGTATCATATATTAATACATATAGATGGATTGAGAAAAATGGTACTAGTGGACCTATTTGCAAGGCATGAATAGAGACACAGACATAGAGAGCAGGCTTGTGGACACAGCATGGGAATGAGAGGGTAGAATGAACTGAGAGTGTAGCACTGAAACATATACATTCAGTTCAGTTCAGTCGCTCAGTCGTGTCCGACTCTTTGTGACCCCATGAATCATAGTTCGCCAGGCCTCCCTGTCCATCACCAACTCCCTGAGTACACTCAGACTCACGTCCATAGAGTCAGTGATGCCATCCAGCCATCTCACCCTCTGTCGTCCCCTTCTCCTCCTGCCCCCAATCCCTCCCAGCATCACAGTCTTTTCCAATGAGTCAACTCTTCACATGAGGGGGCGAAAGTACTGGAGTTTCAGCTTTAGCATCATTCCTTCCAAAGAAATCCCAGGGCTGATCTCCTTCAGAATGGACTGGCTGGATCTCCTTGCAGTCCAAGGGACTCTCAAGAGTCTTCTCCAACACCACAGTTCAAAAGCATCAATTCTTCGGCGCTCAGCTTTCTTCACAGTCCAACTGTCACATCCATGCATGACCACAGGAAAAACCATAACCTTGACTAGACGGAACTTTGTTGGCAAAGTAATGACTCTGCTTTTGAATATGCTATCTAGGTTGGTCATAACTTTTCTTCCAAGGAGTAAGCGTCTTTTAATTTCATGGCTGCAGCCACCATTTGCAGTGATTTTGGAGCTCAAAAAAATAAAGTCTGACACTGTTTCCCCATCTATTTCCCGTGAAGTGATGGGACTGGATGCCATGATTTCGTTTTCTGAATGTTGAGCTTTAAACCAACTTTTCACTCTCCTCTTTCACTTTCATCGAGAAGCTTTTGAGTTCCTCTTCACTTTCTGCCATAAGGGTGGTGTCATCTGCATATCTGAGGTTATTCATATTTCTCCCAGCAATCTTGATTCCAGCTTGTGTTTCTTCCAGCCCAGTGTTTCTCATGATGTACTCTGCATATAAGTTAAATAAGCAGGGTGACAATATACAGCCTTGACGTACTCCTTTTCCTATTTGGAACCAGTCTATTATTCCATGTCCAGTTCTAACTGTTGCTTCCTGACCTGCATACAGATTTCTCAAGAGGCAGATCAGGTGGTCTGGCATTCCCATCTCTTTCAGAATTTCCCACAGTCTGTTGTGATCCACACAGTCAAAGGCTTTGGCATAGTCAATAAAACAGAAATAGATGTTTTTCTGGAACTCTCTTGCTTTTTCCATGATCTAGCGGATGGATGTTGGCAATTTGATCTCTGGTTCCTCTGCCTTTTCTAAAACCAGCTTGAATATCTGGAATTTCACGGTTCACGTATTGCTGAAGCCTGGCTTGGAGAATTTTGAGCATTACTTTACTAGCGTGTGAGATGAGTGCAATTGTGCAGTAGTTTGAGCATTCTTTGGCATTGCCTTTCTTGGGGATTGGAATGAAAACTGACCTTTTCCAGTCCTGTGGCCACTGCTGAGTTTTCCAAATTTGCTGGCATATTGAGTGCAGCACTTTCACAGCATCATCTTTCAGGATTTGAAATAGCTCAACTGGATGTAAATCAAAACCACAATGAAATATCATCTCACACCTGTCAGAACGGCCACCATCAAAAAGTCTACAAACAATAAATTCTGGAGAGGGTGTGAAGAAAAGGGAACCCTCTTGCACTGCTGGTGCAAAGAAAAACTGGTACAGCCACTATGGAGAATAGTGTGGAGATTCCTTTAAAAACTGGAAATAGAACTGCCATATGACCCAACAATCCCATTGCTGAGCATATATACTGAGGAAACCAGAATTGAAAGAACATATGTACCCCAATCTTCACTGAAGCACTGTTTACAATAGCTAGGACATGGAAGCAACCTAGATGTCCATCTGCAGACGAATGGATAAGGAACTTGTGGTACATATACACAATGGAATATTACTTAGCTATAAAAAGGAATACATCTGAGTCAGTGCTAATGAGGTGGATGAAACTGGAGCCTATTATACAGAGTGAAGTAAGTCAGAAGGAGAAACACCAGTACAGTATATTAACACATATATATGGAATGCACTAGTAAAGTAATGCTCAAAATTCTCCAAGCCAGGCTCCAGCAATATGTGAACCATGAACTGCCTGATGTTCAAGCTGGTTTTAGAAAAGGCAGAGGAACCAGAGATCAAATTGCCAACATCCGCTGGATCATGGAAAAAGCAAGAGAGTTCCAGAAAAAAACATCTATTTCTGCTTTATTGACTATGCCAAAGCCTTTGACTGTGTGGATCACAACAGACTGTGGGAAATTCTGAAAGAGATGGGAATACCAGACCACCTGATCTGCCTCTTGAGAAATCTGTATGCAGGTCAGGAAGCAACAGTTAGAACTGGACATGGAACAACAGACTGGTTCCAAATAGGAAAAGGAGTTCGTCAAGGCTGTATATTGTCACCCTGCTTATTTAACTTATATGCAGAGTACATCATGAGAAACGCTGGGCTGGAAGCAGCACAAGCTGGAATCAAGATTGCTGGGAGAAATATGAATAACCTCAGATATGCAGATGACACCACCCTTATGGCAGAAAGTGAAGAGGAACTCAAAAGCCTCTCGATGAAAGTGAAAGAGGAGAGTGAAAAGTTGGTTTAAAGCTCAACATTCAGAAAACGAAGATCATGGCATCCGGTCCCATTACTTCATGGGAAATAGATGGGGAAACAGTGGAAACAGTGTCAGACTTTGTTTTTCTGGGCTCCAAAATCACTGCCGATGGTGACTGTAGCCATGAAATTAAAAGACGCTTACTCCTTAGAAGAAAAGTTATGACCAACCTAGATAGCATATTCAAAAGCAGAGTCATTACTTTGCCAACAAAGGTTCGTCTAGTCAAGGTTATGGTTTTTCCTGTGGTCATATATGGATGTGAGAGTTGGACTGTGAAGAAAGCTGAGCGCCGAAGAATTGATGCTTTTGAACTGTGGTGTTGGAGAAGACTCTTGAGAGTCCCTTGGACTGCAAGGAGATCCAGCCAGTCCATTCTGAAGGAGATCAGCCCTGGGATTTCTTTGGAAGGAATGATGCTAAAGCTGAAACTCCAGTACTTTCGCCCCCTCATGTGAAGAGTTGACTCATTGGAAAAGACTGTGATGCTGGGAGGGATTGGGGGCAAGAGGAGAAGGGGACAACAGAGGATGAGATGGCTGGATGGCATCACTGACTCGATGGATGTGAGTCTGAGTGAACTCCGGGAGTTGGTGATGGACAGGGAGGCCTGGCGTGCTGCGATTCATGGGGTCGCAAAGAGTCAGACACGACTGAGCGACTGATCTGATCCGACATATATGGAATGCATTATATATAGAGAATATATATATGGAATTTAGAAAGACAGTAATGACGATCCCATATGCAAGGCAACAAAAGAGACATAGATGTAAAGAACATACTTTTGGACTCTGTGGGAGAAGGCGAGGGTGGAATGATTTGACAGAATAGCATTGAAACATGTATGTAAAATAGATTACCAGTTCAAGTTCCATGCATGAAGCAGGGCATTTGAAGTCAGTGCTCTGGGACAACCCAGAGGGATGGGATGGGGAGGGAGGTAGAAGGGGGTTTCAGGATGGGGGGACACATGTGCACCCATGGCTGATTCATGCCCATGTATGGCAAATATCATCATAATATTGTAATTATTCTCCAATTAAAGTAAATAACTTTTTAAAGAAAGATACAAACAGATAAAAAAGTTCATGAAGAGATAGTTAACACTATTAAATATCAGAGAAATATCAAGGAGATTCCTCTACATGCCTTTCAGTATGACTAAAATAAAAAATACTGACAATGCCAAGTTCTGGCAAGAACACATAGCAACTAGGCTCTAAAATCTTGCTGTTGGGAATGCTAAATGATTTGCCCACCTTGGAAAACTGTTTGGCAGTTCCTGAAACAGATAAACACATACCTACCATGAACCTTTTCATACTGTTCATGGGGTTAACTGTGGTGCTGGAGAAGACTCTGGAGAGTCCCTTGGACTGCAAGGAGATCCAACCAGTCCATCCTAAAGAAAATCAGTCCTGAATATTCATTGGAAGGACTGATGCTGAAGCTGAAACTCCAATACTTTGGCCACCTGATGTGAAGAACTGACTCATTTGAAAAGCCTCTGATGCTGGGAAAGATTGAAGGTGGCAGAAGGGAACGACAGAGGATGAGATGGTTCGATGGCATCACTGACTCAAGGGACATGAGTTTGAGTAAACTCCAGGAGTCGGTGATGGATAGATAGGGAGGCCTGGCGTGCTGCAGTTTATGGGGTTGCAAAGAGTCAGAAACAACTGAGTGACTGAACTGAACTGAACTATGAACCTAGTAATTCCACTCTTGGGCATTTACCTCACAAAAATGAAAGCGTATGTCCACACAAAACCTATACATGAATGCTTACAGAAGCTCTACTGCTGCTGCTGCTGCTAAGTCGCTTCAGTTGTGTCCGACTCTGTGCGACCCCATAGGTATCAGTCCACCAGGCTCCCCCGTCCCTGGGATTCTCCAGGCAAGAACACTGGAGTGGGTTGCCATTTCCTTCTCCAATGCATGAAAGTGAAAAGTGAAAGGGAAGTCCCTCAGTCGTGCCCAACTCTTTGCGACCCCATGGACTGCAGCCCACCAGGCTCCTCCGTCTACTAGTAACTATTAAACACTGGAAACAACCGAGATGTCCTTTGATGAGTGAATGGATAAAACCTCCACACAAAGGAATACAAACGCAGCAATAATCTATCAATAAATGCAACAGTCTGGATTAACACCAAATGCATTATGCTGAGTAAAATATGTAAGACTTACAAGTTTTTTTTAATGCAACAGTTTTGTTTCAAAACAAATAACTTTAAATACAAAAACATTCCTAATTATCAAAAAGCCAAAAGAAAACATTTATCTTAAATTTTTATTTTCTAGAATAAGAATTAAAAAATAAGGTCAGCCTTAAGAAAATGTCTTCAATATAATGTAACTCCAAGTTTTGTAGGCTTAACACTTAAGAATCATTTTTACCTGAGTAGGTACACACACAGATTGTTTTCTATTTGATAATACACAAATATACATACATTTACTAGCTTCCATATGGAAAGAGGTAGAAAATATTCAATTATGCATATGAAAGTGACTTATGATTAAGAGAAATTTTTTGAAAGAAACACCTCATTTGCAAAATTTTGCTCAATACCAAGAGAAAAAATTATTTAAGAGAGAAAAAAGAGAACTCTTGAAAAGTGGCAATGACAGTCAAGGAACACTTATTAAGAATCCCAATATAAAAACAAAATTGGATGGTAAAACCAAGAACTCATGGACAACATTTTCAATAAGCTTAGATACAAAGGTAATATAAATAATCTTCACAATGCAGTCAAACAAAACGAACCCATGATATAAGACCTGAAACACTGTACACCATCTAGGAATCAATAAAAACAGGATGTCTAACAGATAGGATAATAGAAAAAACTTAAAGTTTGCCACAGTCAATAGCCACCCTAACTGGAGGAGTTTTATACATAAAATAGCTTCATACAATACAAGAGAAACGGTGCTAGTAGTAAAGGATCCACCTGTCAACGTAGGAGACATAAAAGATGTGAATTCAATCCCTGGGTTGGGAAGATCCCCTGGAAGAGGTAATGGCAATCCACTCCGTATTCTTGCCTGGAGAATCCCATGGACAAAGAAGCCTGGGGGGCTACAGTCCGTAGGGTCACAAAGAGTCGGAAATGACTGAAGCAACTTGGTACACATACACAATGCAAGAGAACTTGGTTAGGTCTGAAGGAACGGCGTACATACTATGAAAACTGATACAACAGAGACCCCCTTCAGCATGGGGTCCAACTAAAAGAGAAACTGGAAGTGGAATCAAAGTTACACAGGACAGAAACAGAGTCAAAAGAGAGAAGATCCACATGAAAGTATGAGAGAAGAATAGGGTCAGAAAAATATTAGAATTGCATTTCCCTATTTGTAGACACCATGAGACAGCAACAGAAGAGGAAGCTTTTTGAGTTATTGTGACACCTTTCTTCATCTTCAAGTTTAAGAAAAATGAAATTCACATCCATAAAATGGGAAAATATTCAAGCCAAACCCCAGAAAAAAATTATTATAAGCAAAAAGAAAACAAGGACCATAATAATACCTCTAAAAATAATGAGAGCATGCCAGAAAGATGTGCCTATCAAATCAAGCCAAACTGTAATCTATTTCAAAACAAGCTATAAAACATTACTAATGAAATCAAACATGAAAGAGCCACTTAATTTGGAATTTAACAGACTCAAATTAAGTTGCAGAACTCCGGAAAGAATGCAAAATAGAAGAAAAGATTATTTAAGAAATGAAGACCACATTAGAAAATGACGCAAGTATAAAACCAACCAATAATACTTTAAGAGAAAATGTAACAATAAAATTTTTTGAAGATAAACATTCAATATAAAGTAATAAATATTGAAGTTAGGTAAAGATGATCCAACATAAACATAATAGCTTCTATTAAAAAAAAGACATTACTAAAAACTACACGTAACACCTATACACACACAAGTATATTACATATCAATATTTACAAATATTTACCAATAAAAATCAATATGAAGACATTTTCTAGCAAAATTAATAGACTTATAAAAAATAATTCCTTTGGGCACAGAGGCAAAAAGAATAAACAGATAAGGAAATAAAATGAGATAATCTAGGACTTTATACAAGAAAAACAGAGAAACACACTTAAGTTATGCCAGGGAAAATACATGAGCCAAGGATTTTATATTCAGTAAAACTAACTTTCAAGAATAAAGCACAAGCAGTTATTAATGTGAGTTAAATTCAATTTTCCCAGGGACCTTTCCCAAGAAATGTACAAGAGCTCATGCTTAAGATAACTAAGTCTAGAGAGACATGAACAAAATTATTGATGAACAGTGTAAAACAGTTACTAGCAGAACTGCAACTGTATAAGAGATCAAGTTAAAACAGTACAGTGTATAACAGCTATATAATCTGAAAACATACAATGTAAAAGAAATGGAATAGGAGAGTAACTGGGGACAGTACATGTATGAAAAAATTGTTTAAACTTTTATGGAAATAATATTAGTTTATAACATTAATATTGGCACTTTGAGACCTAGGGTGTGCACTGTTGAATACAACAAATGAGTATTTATATAATATTCTATTATTCCCTCTAGCTTTGAGAACCATGATTCTCAACATGCTGGAAATAAGATACAACTTAATACTGAAGTGACTTCCCTGGTGGGTACTTTCCTGGTGGCTCAGATGGTAAAGCATCTGCCTACAATGCGGGAGACACGGGTTCATCTCTGGATTGGGAAGATCTCCTGGAGAAGGAAATGGCAACCCACTCCAGTATTCTTGCCTGGAAAATCCCATGGACAGAGAAGCCTGGTAGGCTACAGTCCATGGGGTTGCAAAGAGTCGGACACGACTGAGCGACTTCATTTTCACTTTCACTTTCAATACTGAAGTATCACTATGAACTCATGAAATATTTCATCTTCATGTAAAAATGCTATTCATAAAATAATTGCTAACTTTGGATAATGAGAAACCGATAAAGGAAAATAACCAAGCATTTACTTTTGTCATAGAAACTGTACCACTAGACAACTGAACAGTAGATAGAAGTGTTTCTTTGTGAATATAACTTAACTAATACCTGAAAACTAATTAATAGAATTAAAATACATTTCATGATTTTGCAGGCCCCCTCAAACCTGGTGGCTCAGATGGTAAAGAATATGCCTGCAACGCGGGAGACCCAGGTTTGATCCCTGGGTTGGGAAGATCCCCTGGAGAAAGGAATAGCAACTCACTCCAGGATTCTTGCCTGGAAAATTCCATGGACAGAGGAGCCCTGTGAGCTACAGTTCATGGGGTTGCACACGCCTGGGCGACTAATACTTTCACTTTCCAAATCTATTAACAAATACAAGCAATGAGTAGCAGCGCTGCTATTACCACACTACAGAGCAACCAGACATTAGGTGTCCCAACAAAACACTCACACCGCCTCTGGTCTTGCAAAAAAAGAGATGAAACTAAATCCAGTCAAGCTTCTAGGTCCAGTTATGATTTTGTAGAGGACAGAAAAACATACAGAATTGTATCATCCATAAATATGCACTCATCAAAATTCAAAAGAAGCACTACAAGTCAAATGGCCCAAGTCTAGAAAAAGACCAAGTGTAAGCAAAATAAAGCGATAGGGAACCTGTAGACTGAGATTTTAAATGTCATTTTAAACATTATCACAACCAAACCACAGACTCTATGGATGCACATATGAGTGATAAATGTTAAAAGAAATATTAGGAGATTGCTACAAAATCTGGATTGCCACTACAACTGTGTAAAACAGAGGAAAAGGCTTTTGTGCAGTGGGTACAAAGTGACTTGATTTGAGTGACTTTATGCAAATGTGTGCATTATTCTTTAAGTTACAAATTTGTTTGGTTTAGGTTTCTGTCTGTGGGTTATTTGACAATAAAAAGTTAAAAAAAAAAATTACCTGAAATTAGACTAGTCTTCTCATCTGTACTTCTATTCATTCAAAAAGTATATTTATAGATGATCAAGGGACAAAATAGGGTCTTCAGTATAGCACATAATGGTACAGAAGGGTCTAAAACACACTGTTAAAGCAATCAGTAAACTTAAAAAAAAATTTAACTTAGAAAAAAACTGCCAATAACATGAAAAGAGAAGAGCAATGGTATTTTTATTTACAAAGCATGAAGCTTTAAGAGCTCAAAATATCTTAGAGTCCTATAAATTCTGATGAATCAATGCAATATTTCTAATAAACAGAAAATATTAGCCTCCTTTAACGTAAAAAGCAACTGAGGCCTAGAGTAACTCAGCCAAATCAGTGGATTAGTTCTCACTGAGTGACGATTATTATTAGTATTATATTATTATTATAAATATATATTAAATTCTGACAAAACTATAGCTGGCAAAATCATCCTAGCCTCTTCAGAGATGATGATACAAATGACTTGCCCGAGGTTGCACAGCTAGTAACTGCAGGAGCCAGCATTCCCATCAAGCAACCTGGGGTGGAGTCAAGGCCCTCAACCACCCCACGTGCCGATCGAACTGATACACAACACAGATAATTCCCTAATTCAGCATTTTACCCAGGAGCTTCCCGATCTTTTACTTTTTCAATTGAAACAATACATGAATGGCAGTCTCACAGGTTCATGGAGTAAAAAGGATTCTGTGCAGTTTCTGGCATACCCTGTTATCTCCCAAACATTCAGGCTAATAGAATGTAAGAGAAAACGACGTCACACTGAGGTGAACACAGTCTTCTCTTGAAGCCTGTAATGAAATAACTGGCAAACTTTCACTACCGAATTACTGTATTTCATGAATTAAAACTTTTGTTTTTCCTCTGTAGAACTTCTTTGGAATAGGGATGGCATCATAACATTGCTGATCATCAGGACCTTATGAAGACACACTTAACCTCTATTAGCATATAGTAAAATTACCGTTTTGTGTGTACACTTGTGATTTCTGCAGTTGTGGCATTACAGATTTGCATAACCACCACCAGAGTCAGGATACAAAGCAGTTCAATCCCTCATGGCATCTTTAATATCACTGTTAATTAACTACATTCCAATATACAATAATTCTTTAATTTTAAATATTAAAACCATAAAAAAACAAAATAGATAACCAAAAAGGACCTACTGTAGAATACAGGGAAGTCTGCTCAACATTCAGTAATAACCTAAATGGGAAAATGGTTTTAAAATATATATATATACATGTATTTGTGTAACTGAATCACTCTGCGATACACCTGAAACTAACACGACATTGTTTTTTTTTTTTTTTCTTTCCAATTTTATTTTATTTTTAAACTTTACATAATTGTATTAGTTTTGCCAAATATCAAAATGAATCCGCCACAGGTATACATGTGTTCCCCATCCCGAACCCTCCTCCCTCCTCCCTCCCCATACCATCCCTCTGGGCCGTCCCAGTGCACCAGCCCCAAGCATCCAGCATCGTGCATCGAACCTGGGCTGGCAACTCGTTTCCTACATGATATTTTACATGTTTCATTGCCATTCTCCCAAATCTTCCCACCCTCTCCCTCTCCCACAGAGTCCATAAGACTGTTCTATACATCAGTGTCTCTTTTGCTGTCTCGTACACCGGGTTATTGTTACCATCTTTCTAAATTCCATATATGTGTGTTAGTATACTGTATTTATGTTTTTCCTTCTGGCTTACTTCACTCTGTATAATAGGCTCCAGTTTCATCCACCTCATTAGAACTGATTCAAATGTATTCTTTTTAATGGCTGAGTAATACTCCATTGTGTATATGTACCACAGCTTTCTTATCCATTCATCTGCTGATGGACATCTAGGTTGCTTCCATGTCTTGGCTATTATAAACAGTGCTGCGATGAACATTGGGGTACACGTGTCTCTTTCCCTTCTGGTTTCCTCAGTGTGTATGCCCAGCAGTGGGGTTGCTGGATCATAAGGCAGTTCTATTTCCAGTTTTTTAAGGAATCTCCACACTGTTCTCCATAGTGGCTGTACTAGTTTGCATTCCCACCAACAGTAACACGACATTGTTAATCAACAATACTCCAATATAAAATAAAATTTTTTTAAATATCATAATAAATGGAATCATCCAAATTATAACCTCTGGAGATCAGTTTCTATCATTCAGTGTGATTCCTCTGAGGTTAAGTTATTTTATAAATGGACAATTCATAGATTTTCACTTGAATTGCCTTCCGTTTGTATAGAAGTAACAGTTCATCAATTCATCCACTGAAGAACATCTGCATTGCTCCACACTTCTGATGATTATGAATAGAACTGCTATAGACATTTACATACAGTTTCCTGTGTGAAAGTAAGTTTTCCTTTCTCTAGAGAATTTGCATTGGAATAGAGCTGGATCATACAATAAATGTGTTTTTCTTACTATCAGAACTTGCTATCAATACCATTTGGCATTGTCACCAGCAATTGTATAACATTTCCAATTGTGTTTTCCTTTTTTTCTTGCAGTCTTATGATAGGTTTATTCAGTTTTATTAATCTTTTCAGAGAACCAGCTTTAGTGTTTTTGTTTTTTTTTTTCTCTAACATTTTGTTTTCAACATCATTAATTTCTGCTCTTTATCATTTCCTTCCCACTGCTTACTTTGGGTTTACATTGCTCCTCAACACAGGAACTCAGATCATTGATTCAAGACTTTTTTCCATCCTTAATACAAGCATTTAAATGCTATTAAGTTCCCTCTTAGTACTGTTCTAGCAGGATTCTATAAAGTGTGATGTCATTTTGTTAGAAGTATTTTCTAAGTTATCTTGAGACTTTCTGTTGGACACAGATGGTTTAGTGTTTATTTTCCAATTGTCTTTTTTTTTTATAACCTATTATTGATTTCTAGTTTGTTTCCATTATGGTCAGAGAACATACTTTGCATGCTTTCAGTTCTTCTAAATTTGTTAAGATTTGTCTTATTACCTAGGGTACATTCTGTCTTGGAGAATGTTCTCAGTGCACTTGAGAAGAATGTTTATTCTTTTACTACTGGATGGAAACTTCTGTGTAAATTAAATCAAGTTACTTGGTGACACTATTCAGTCTTCTTATATCCTAGTTTATATTTTATTGATTCCAGCAAACACAGAAATATTACATTTTCCAACTATCATTGTTGATTTATCTAATTTTCCCTTCACTTTGGTCAGTTCATGTTAAATATATTTTCAGTCTCTGTGGTTAAGTGGAAACACATTTAGAACTATGTCTTCCTGGTGAATTTTTCCCTTTATTATGTAAGGTATGTCTTTATTACTTTGTCTGATATTTATATGGCCACTCCAGCTTTCTTTTTATTAGTAAATACATGGTATGTGTTTTTACTTTTATTTACTTGTAACCTTCATTTAAAACATTATATTAGAAATGAACTCTTATAGGCGGCATACAGTTGGGTCATATTTTAATATTCATCCTAAAAACTTTACCTTTTAATTGGTATGCTAAAACCACTGACATTTAATGAAATTACTGATGTACATGGATTTAGGTCATTTACTTTATTATTTATATTTTTTTTCCCTCTGTTTTATGTTCCCCTTTTCTCCTTTCTCTCTTGCTAACATCCTTTGGATCACAGAGAAAGCTACAGAATTCCAGAAAAATATCTACTTCTGCTTTACCGACTACACTAAAGCCTTTGACTGTGGATCACAACAAACTGTGGAAAATTCTTCAAGAGATAAGAATACCAGACCACCTTGCCCGCCTCCTGAGAAACCTGTATTCGGGTCAAGCAGCAACAGTTAGAACAGGACACAGAACATCAGACTGGTTCAAAATTTGGAAAGGAGTACATCAAGGCGGCATAATGCCACTCTGCTTATTTAACTTACACGCAGAGTACATCATGGAAAATGCGACTGGATGAATCACAAGCTGGAATCAAGACTGCAGGGAGAAACATCAATAATCTCAGATACGCAGATGACACCACTCTTATGACAGAAAGCAAAGAGGAACTGAAGAACTTCTTGATGATGGTGAAAGAGGAGAGTGAAAAATCTGGCTTAAAACTTAACAATCAAAAAAAGAAGATCATGGCATCTAGTGTCATCACGTCATGGCAAATAGATGGGGAAATAATAGAAACAGTGAGAGACTTTATTTTGGGGGGAACCCAAAATCACTGCAGACAATGACTGCAGCCATCAAATTAAAAGACACTTGCCCCTTGGAAGAAAAGCAATGACAAACCTAGACAGCATATTAAAAAGCAGAGACATTACTTTGCCAACAAAGGTCCGTCTAGTCAAACCTATTGTTTTTCCAGTAGTCATATATGGATGTGAGAGCTGGGCAAGTAAAAAGGCTGTGCACTGAAGAAATTGATGCCTTTGGACTGTGGTGCTAGAGAATGCTCTTGAGAGTCCACTGGACTGCAAGGAGCTCCAACCAGTCCATCCTAAAGGAAATCAACCCTGAACATTCATTGGAAGGATGCTGCTGAAGCTGAAGCTTCAATACTTTGTCCACCTAATACAAAGAGCCAACTCACTGGAAAAGACCCTGATGCTGGGAAAGACTGAAAGCAGAAGGAGAAGAGAATGATAGAGGATTAGACCCTCAGATGGCATCACTGACTCAATGGGCATGAATCTGAGTAAGCTCCGGGAGATGGTGAAGGACTGCGTGCTGCAGTCCACAGGGTTGGAGAAGAGTCGGACATGACTAAGTAAATAAACAACTCCTGGTTTAAATTTTTTTATAGTATTCACGTTTATCTCTTCTGTTTCTGATCAAATCTCTATATTTTTTTAAGTGGTTGCTCTAGGGACTTCAATATTCATATCTACCCTTTTAGAGTTTAAATAAAATATTTTACAACAGCAAGTAAAATGTAGAAACCAACCTGGAATTAGAGGTCCCTTTACCCTACCACCTTTGTGCTGCATTTACTTATCCACAACACTGCAGCTCTCTCATACATAGGAAAACTCATCAAAAAATATTATCTATAATAGTTTTTAAATGTAAAAGAGAACTACATGAGTCTAGTCCACTGATTGGTTCTATAGTTGTTGTTTAGTCACTAAGTCGTGTCCAACTCTTTTAGGACAGCACGGACTTTAGCCCATCAGGCTCCTCTGTCCATGGAATTCTCCAGGCAAGAATATTAGAGCGGGGTGCCATTTCCTTCTCCAGGGGATTTTTCTGACCCAGGGATCAAACCTGCATCTCCTGCTTGGCAAGCAGATTCTTTACCACTGAGCCACCAGGGACGCCCATTGATTCTTTTGTTCCACCTTAATTCCTGATTTCCAAGATTCCTTCTGGCATCATCTCCTTTGTATGAAAGGAGATATCCTTTCAGAGTACATCTTCTGGCAACAAAATTATCTTTGTTTCAATTACATGAGATTGTTTTTGTTTTACCTTTATTCCTAAAGTATATATTTTGGTTGGATATAAAATACTGAGTTAATACTATTTGTTTTTGGAACTGTAAAAATCTTGTTCTACTTTCTTCTGGTTCCCATGTTTTCTCAGGACAAATTTATAGTCTTTATAATTGTTGTTCCTCTATTAGCAGTGCATCCTTTCTCTCTGGCTACTTTCAAGAGTACTGTCTTACTTTTCAGCAATTTTGCTTACAAAGAATCCATGTGTGGATATCTTTGGGTTGAAAGTGAAAGTTAAAGTGTTAGTCACTCAGTCCTGTCCAACTCTTTGTGACCCCATGGACTGTAGGCCACCAGGCTCCTCTGTCCATGGAATTCTCCAGGCAAGAATATTGGAGTGGGCTGACATTTCCTTCTCCAGGGGATCTTCCCAAGCCAGGGATCAAACACAGCTTTCCTGCACTGCAGACAGACTCTTTAGCCACTGAGCCACCAGGGAAGCATAATCTTTGATAATCTTTGGGTTATCATGTTGTAATTACCTGAGCATCTTGCATCTGCAGTTTTATATCTTTTATCAAATTTGTGAAGTTTTTATTCAAAATTTCTTCTACATTTTTTTTCTAAACTGTACTTTTTCCTCTCCTTCCAGGATTTAGATGACCTGATACTTTCCCACACATGAGAAGCACTATTAATTTTCTTTCCCAATTTTTTTTCATTCAGTAGTTCAAACTGAAAAACTTTCAATGATTTATTTTTAACTTCAGTGGTACTCTGCCATTTCCATTCTGTTATTAAGACCATCCAGTAAGTTTGTGGGTTTTTTTGATTACCTTTTTTTTTTTTTTTTCAGTTTTAAGATTTCTATTTGGTTCTTCTTTATATTCTCTATCCTTTCATTGACTTTTCATCTTTCAAGAACATTTCCCCTTACTTGTTACAGCATTTATGTACCAAGCACTTTAAAAGTATTTTTTATAAAATTTTAACATGTGTGCCATCTCAGCACGGGTATCTATTAGTCATCCTTTCCCACGGGAGTTTAAATTTTTCTCACTCTTTGTATGTTTCAGAACAGATCAGATCAGATCAGTTGCTCAGTCATGTCCGACTCTCCGCGACCCCATGAATCGCCGCATGCCAGGCCTCCCTGTCCATCACCAACTCCCAGAGTTCACTGAGACTCATGTCCGTCGAGGCAGTGATGCCATCCAGCCATCTCATCCTCTTTCATCCCCTTCTCCTCTTGCCCCCAATCCCTCCCAGCATCAGAGTCTTTTCCAATGAGTCAATTCTTCGCATGAGGTGGCCAAAGTACTGGAGCTTCAGCTTCAGCATCATTCCTTCCAAAGAACACCCAGGGCTGATCTCCTTCAGAATGGACTGGCTGGATCTCCTTGCAGTCCAAGGGACTCTCAAGAGTCTTCTCCAACACCACAGTTCAAAAGCATCAATTCTCTGGTACTCAGTTTTCTTCACAGTCCAACTCTCACATCCATACATGACCACAGGAAAAACCATAGCCTTGACTAGACAGACCTTTGTTGGCAAAGTAATGTCTCTGCTTTTGAATATGCTATCTAGGTTGCTCATAACTTTCCTTCCAAGGAGTAAGCGTCTTTTAATTTCATGGCTGCAGTCACCATCTGCAGTGATTTTGGAGCCCAAAAAAATAAAGTCTGACACTGTTTCCACTGTTTCCCCATCTATTTCCCATGAAGTGATGGGACCAGATGCCATGATTTTTGTTTTCTGAATGTTGAGCTTTAAGCCAACTTTTTCACTTCCCTCTTTCACTTTTATCAAGAGGCTTTTTAGTTCCTCTTCACTTTCATATGTTTGAGTGACCTTAGATCATGTTATGTATATTTAAGTAATAGCCTTTCTCATCCCAAACTCTCCCTGCACATTCCATTTCTTTAGTGCACTTCTCTTCAGCACTCCTACCAGGAAGACGGGGTCCCATTCACCCCATTTTGTACACATTTCCCATGACTGCACCTGTGCCCAGTGCTAAAGAACAAGAGAAATTAAAAACAGCACCAGTGCTCTCACCCCACCTCTTAAAACTACAGCAACTCTGGTTTCCGGTTTAAGATGGTGGAATAGAAGGACATGTGCTCACCTCCTGTGACAGCACCAAAATTGCAACTAGCTGTTGAACAACCATCGACAAGAGGACACTGGAACCCACCAAAAAAGATACCCACATCAAAAAACAAAGACGAAACTGCAACAAGATTTTAGGAGGGGCACAATCATGATAAAATCAAATCCCATACCCACCAGGTGGGTGACCCACAAAGTGGAAAACAATAATACCAAAGAAGTTCTCCCACTGTTGTGAAGGTTCTGAGCCTCATTGGCAGGGTTCCCAGCCTGGGGATCCCTGGAAAAGAGGACTTGGGAATCCCCAGGAAATCTGACTTTGAAGGTTACCAGGATTTGATTACAGCACTTCCACAGGACTGAGGAAAACAGACTTCACTCTTGGAGAGCATAAACAAAATCTTGCTGAAGGGACAGAGGCACTGGTAGCAGCAGTCCTGGAAGGGGCCCCTTGGTATAAGCCCTCTTGGAGATCATCATTAATCCGACTAACAGGGAGGGAGCACAATGCCACATTTTATCAGCAGATAATTGGATTAAAGCTTTACTAAGCACAACCCTGCCCACCAGGGCAAGACCCAGTTTTTCCCACAGGAAGCTTACACAAGCCTCTCAGCCTCCTTAATCAGAGGGTAGGCAGAAGAAGCAAGAAGAAGCACAATCCCATAGGAGCTAGAACAAAAACCATATTACAGAAAGTTAATCAGAATGAAAAAGCAGAAAGTTAGGTCCCAGATGAAGGGTCAAGATAAAACCTCAGAAAAACAACTCAATGAAGTGGAGATAGGCAACCTTCCGGAAAAAAGAATTCAGAATAATGACAGTGAAGATGATGCAGAATCTCAGGAAAACAATGGAGAAGAGAGAAGAAATGTTTACCAAAGACCTAGAAGAACTAAAGAACAAACAAACAGAGATGAATAATACACTGGAAAGAATCAGTCGCACAATAACTGAGGCAGAAGAACAAATAAATGACCTGGAGGTCAGAACAGTGGAAATCACTGCCACAGAACAGAATACAGAAAAAAGAACGAAAGGAGATCAAGACAGCCTAAGAGACCTCTGGAACAACATTAAACACACCAACATTTGCATTTTTCGGGGCCCCAGAAGAAGAAGAGAGAAAGGACCTGAGAAAATACTTGAAGAGATAATACTGAAAACTTCCCTAACATGGGTCAACCAAGTCCAGGAAGCACAGAGAGATCCAGGCAGGATGAACACAATGAGAAACACACTGAGACACATAGTAATCAAACTGACAAAAATTAAAGATAAAATATTAAAAGCAACAAGGGAAAAAGGACAAGTAACATACCAGGGAACTCCCGTAAGGTTATCAGCTAATTTCTCAACAGAAACTCTACAAGCCAGAAGGGAATGTCATGATGTATTTAAGGTGATAAGGCAGAAGAACTTACAACCAATACTTTACCCAGAAAGACTCTTGTTCAGATTTGATGGAAAAATCAAAAGTTTTACAGACAAGCAAAAATTGAGACAACTCAGCACCACCGAACCAACTTTACAACAAACGCTAAAGGAACTTCTCTAAGCAGGATACACAAGAGAAGGAAAAGACCTACACAAAATAAACCCAAAATGATTAAGAAAATGGTAATAGGATCATACATATTGATAATTACCTTAAATGTAAATGGATCAAATGCAAGAACCAAAAGACAAAGACTGGCTGGGAAGATGAAAACATATGCGTGTATGCACCTCCACTTACCACATCACACTATTTAACCCCCTAAATTGTATATAATTATTTTATATTGCTAGGTTAATCATGTTTTCATTATGGCTTACAATTGTAATGATCTTTTAGGTTTTGTATGGCTATTGATTGTGAAAACTAATAAATGTTTCCTACTACTGTGATTTGTGCTTAATACAATAATCATATCATGATTGGTCAAAAGAAAATAACAGAATATTACTAAAACTATCATTTAATAGAAAAATCTGTAATCACTTTTCAAAATCCAGAAGGATATCAGAATTATCTTGGAATTTTTTGAAAAATACAAATGCCCAGGTATTGTTTTTTTCCTCCAAAGCTCCAGATGTGTTTCTAATGAGAAGCTATGTTTAAAAACAACTGGACTATATGATGATCCTTTACTTTTATCTAGTTTGTTTCACTTTTTTTATTTCATACTCAGTGTTCCCATTTCATTTAGTTTATGTTATCCAGTTTCTCCATCTTTTTTTTTTTTTTTTGATCTTCATTCTCCAGCCTTTACCAAGCATAGAAGAAAATATTTTGTTCATATATATACAAAATATATATATATATACACAAAATATTTTGTGTGTGAGTATATATATATACACACACACAAATATATATACATATATATGTAGTATATACACTATATATTTTAGAAAACTTATGAATTTTTGCCTAGCTAAAAATTTCTGATATTTTGATTCTACTTGTTTGACTTAGTATGACTAGAATGCTAGATTTCTAAATTATATTCACTCAAAATTTTGATGTAATTCCATGTATTTGGGCATCTAGTATTACTGCTAGAAGTCTACAAAGTTTATCATCTTAATGATTAAAAAAAACTTGAATGAGGCCTGAAACTTCCAATCCCATTCTGAGAATATAAGGACATACTATGCTGTTAAAACAAACAGGCAATTGACATGGGATACAGTCTCACTGACTCAAGTGCAGGCTGAGCTCAGATCTCACAGAGTGTCATGCTAGTGTCCCTCATTTGTTTCCATACCTTATTCAAGACTCCACACTGTATTTAGTTCAATTAAGCAGCTTCAGCTTCATGCAACAAATTCTGGTTAAATTCTGTTTGGAAGCTTCATGCAACAAATTCTGGTAAATTCTGTGTGCATTTATTTTTATTCTATGACAAATATTTTCTAATTTTCCTTGTTATGACTTCTTAGATATACCCCTCATTTAAAAGCAGACATTTAATTTCCAAATACATGGAATTTTTAAAAGTATGTTTGATATTAATTTATTTTATATTAATTTATCATTTAGATGGTTTCTTCTCCGCAATCACCCTCTGAGTTTTTCCAGTCTTCTAACTTTATTGAGGCTTTTAATGGCTAAGTCAAAGATCTAGCTTAGTAAATGTCACGTTGCACTTTAAAATATATGAGTTATTTTCAAATTTCTTTTGATATTGATTTCTAACATAATTCCACAGTAATAAGAGAATGGATTCTGTATGATTTCAATACCTTTAGACCATGAAATTTTTGTACCTAGTTTTATGTCTCTGGATATGTTCCAGTGTCTCCTAATTTATAGTCTATGGGAACTTGAATAGAATTTGTATCTTACTATTGTGTGAAAATTGTATAAATCCTAATTATGTTCAATTGGTTCATAATGCTTTTCAGCATATATTCTTCTACTTCTCTGTACATTCTTTCTATTAATTTCTGAGAATTTGACATTGAAACTACAACTAAAAATCTTAATTTATCTACTTAAACAATCTTACATACAGAACTATATGTAATTTTATTCTGTATTTTCCAAGTCTCCTGTAAATGTGCTATCATATTTTCATAATTTAAAAAATAAAAAAGAAGCAAAAAATACATAATAAAGTTATGTGTAGAATAGAAATTCTACATTGTGAAAGGGAGCTACAGAAATTTCACTTTACCATTTTAAGTTCCTTGTATACTTCTAATGCTAATTGATAAAAACTGTAATATATGAAGCATTTTCATAACTTAGTATTTCTAAAATTCTGTGATTTAGGAGGCATATTCTTAATTGTAGCCATCCATGCTGCTGCTGCTGCTAAGTCGCTTCAGTTGTGTCTGACTCTGTGTGACCCCATAGACGGCAGCCCACCAGGCTCCCCCATCCCTGGGATTCTCCAGGCAAGAACACTGGAGTGGGTTGCCATTTTCTTCTCCAATGCATGAAAGGGAAAAGTGAAGTGAAGTCGCTCAGTCGTGTCCAACTCTTCGCAACCCCATGGTCTGCAGCCTACCAGGCTCCTCCGTCCATGGGATTTTCCAGGCAAGAGTACTAGAGTGGGGTAGCCATCCATAGAGCAGTGGTAATTACTGATTTAATGTAGTTTGATTAATTATACTGTTTTCTAAAAAATATTTTAAGTATTTTTCAGCAAAGTTGAGGAAAAAGGATATTTAATCATTTCCCATATAATCCCTGCCCCACACATGCATAGCATCTCCTATTATCAACTAACCACCTGCTGCTGCTGCTGCTGCTAAGTCGCTTCAGCTGTGTCCGAGTCTGTGCGACCCCATAGACAGCAGCCCACCAGGTTCCCCCATCCCTGGGATTCTCCAGGCAAGAACACTGGAGTAAGTTGCCATTTCCTTCTCCAATGCATGAAAGTGAAAAGTGAAAGTGAAGTCGCGCAGTCATGTCCGACTCTGTGCGACCCCATGGACTGCAGCCTACCAGGTCCTCCGCCCATGGGATTTTCCAGGCAAGAGTACCGGAGTTGGGTGCCATTGCCTTCTCCGAACTAACCACCAGAGAATGGCAAATCTGTTACAGTTGATGAACCTACACGGACATAACAAAATCATCTGAAGTTCATAGTTTACATTAGTGGTTCACTGTTTTTGTTGTATCTTCCATGGTTCTATGGGTTTGAATAAATCTATGACATGTACAGGCTACAGTCCATGGGGCTGCAAAGAGACATGACTGAGCGACTAACGGACATGCAATATATATCTATCAAAAAAAAAAAAATCACAGTGACTCTAATCAAAGAGAAATGTTCACTTCCCATAGAATTTTAGACTTCTCTGAGCCCCCATTTTTCCCTTTGTCAGTGTTACTACTGCCATATGATTGCATGTGGCACTGAAACGCTTGTTGAGTAAGAGCAAAGAAGAAAGGGGAGATATCTTCACTCCCCAAATACTGAGAAATTCCTTTCCTACTTCTCTTTTCTCGGAGCTCTGTCAACTCCAACTGCCACTTCTGGATTTTGGGCTACCCTGGACCCAGATCAAGACACAGAAGACTGTGACATAATTCACTGCCAGTTAGGCAGCACTTCAAATTCAGGTTTTATTCATTAACCCACCTTTACTATTTACTTTGAAGCCTGAAACAGCTGTTCTATGTATTCTGTCCAAGTTTTACAATGTCATTCAATAGGAGCAACGGAGGGGAGTGATCTTGCTCCATCTTATCCAGAACCAGAACCTTGCCTGCACTTTTCTTTCTCAATGGTATAAAAGTAACATTGCTTCTTACAAGCAATGCCACCTTAAACTCAATGAATCATGGTAGAAATGAAATACCTGGCCACATGCCTCCCTAATCTCATAACAAGACCACGTTCTGGGTGACAGCTGCTTAACAACATTGTCCACCTTATACCAAAATAGTAGAGACCATCTAAACCTTTAAACTTTGAAAGCAAAGTCACACTGTCTATCACGTGCATACTTAATTAGGCAAGAGTTAATAGTCTACAGCGGAACCCTAAATCAGATGCTTGTGGACATGTGTGCTCAGTGGCTCAGCTGGGTCTGATTCTTTGCAACCCCATGACGTGTAGCCCATGAGGGTCTTCGTCCATGAAATTTTCCAGGCAACAATATTGGAGTGGGTTGCCATTTCCTACTCCAGGGGATCTTCCTCGGTTAGGAGACCTAGGGATCAAACCTGCATATCTTGTGTCTCCTGCAGTGGCACGCAGATTCTTTACACTGAGTCACCTGGGGAGCCCAAATCAGATGCTTAGAGACTTAGAAAGTAATATAAAAATCTCAGCTGAGTCACTAGGTCACATGTAGTAGAGAAGACAACAGTGTCAATACCAAATCCAAGTAAGCATTAATCAAAGCCCATAATGATATAAGGGCTTCCCTGGTGGCTCAGACGGTAAAGAATTTGACTTCAACGCAGAAGACCTGGGTTCAACCCCTGGATCGAAAAGATCCCCTGTAGAAGGGAATGGCTACCCATTCCAGTATTCTTGCCTGGAGAATCCCAAGGACAGAGGAGCCTGGAGGGCTACAGTCCATAGGGTCGCAAACACAACTGAGCAACTTTCACATTCACTTCACTTTCATTTCACATAATGATATAATATAGAGACAACAGCTCAGAAGGTCAGCTGTCTTTGTGCAGAACCCTACAATGCTACAGCTACATATCATTAACTCCAAGAGGAAGAAGTGAAAAAAGACATAAAGGTCCGTCCAGCAAAGGATCCTCCTCTGCCTCTGTTTATCTCTTTGCTTTCCCAGGAGTTGATAGTAGCAGAGAAGAACATTAACACATTTCCAACCCTCCACCCCGGAAAAGGCGATGGCACCCCACTCCAGTACTCTTGCCTGGAAAATCCCATGGACAGAGGAGCCTGGTGGGCTGCAGTCCATGGGGTCGCTAAAAGTCGGACACGACTGAGCAACTTCACTTTCACTTTTACGCATTGGAGAAGGAAATGGCAACCCACTCCAGTATTCTTGCCTAGAGAATCCCAAGGACGGGGAAGCCTGGTAGGCTGCCACCTATGGGGTCGCACAGAGTCAGACACAACTGAAGCGACTTAGCAGCAGCAGCAGCAGCAACCCTCCACCCTGGGGGTGCATCAAAGGACTCCTAGCATGGTATCTGGAATTTACCCAATTCCAATTGATAAATGTATTTTTACCAATTTTGGGGCAATTGGGCAAATGTATTTTGCCCAATTTTTCAATGTTTCACAGCTTCATTTGTCAAACTCTTTTGAAATTCTCTCAAGTTTCAATCAAGTTGTAAGTACAGAGGAATATCTTCAAAGCTTTCAATCCACTAATTTAATGTGCCTTGAAAACTACAATTAGCCCCCTTTGGTTAGGATATATAGTTTTAACAAAATGTATTCATACACAATGTCTTTTCTAACTAAATTCCTATATAGGAGATATAAAATATGAATCTCAAAGCTTACAAAGCTGGCCAAGATCTAATTTGTAGTATCAGTTCAGTTCAGTCACTCAGTCGTGTCCGACTCTTTGCGACCCCATGAATTGCAGCACACCAGGCCTCCCTGTCCATCACCAACTCCCAGAGTTTACCCAAACTCATGTCCATCAAGCCGGTGATGCCATCCAGCCATCTCATCCTCTGTCATCCCCTTCTCCTCCTGCCCCCAATCCCTCCCAGCATCAGGGTTTTTTCCAATGAGTCAACTCTTTACATGAGGTGGCCAAAGGATTGGAGTTTCAGCTTCAGCATCAGACCTTCCAATGAACACCCATGGCTGATCTCCTTTAGGATGGACTGGTTGGATCTCCTTGCAGTCCAACAGACTCTCAAGAGTCTTCTCCAACACCACACTTCAAAAGCATCAATTCTTCGGCGCTCAGCTTTCTTCACAGTCCAACTCTCACATCCATACATGACCACAGGAAAAACCATAGCCTTGACCAGACGGACCTTTGTTGGCAAAGTAAGGTCTCTGCTTGTTAATGTACTCATCTTCTAAATATTCTTCTAACTGCTCTTGAGCATTAGAACTCTTGGTATATATAAAGTATCAGGTGTTCCTTGAAGGGTTAGAAAACAAGTGCAATTTGGAGACTTCATTCAAATTCATAAAACAGTAATACATAAAATCTTTAATATACACAGCTTCCTGCACTACTGTTATTGTTGTTCAGTCTCTGAGTCGTGTCCAACTCTTTTTGCGGCCCCACTGAATGTAGCCGGCCAGGCTCCTCTATCCATGGGATTTCCCACGCAAGAATATTGGAGTGGGTTGTCACTTCCTTCTCCAGGAAATCTTCCTGACCTAGGGATCAAACCTGCATCTCTTGCATTGGCAGGCAGATTCTTTACCACTGAGCCACCAATCCTGTTTACTGTATGAAAAACCCACTGACACATTCATAAAGAGTAAGGAATACCTAGACATATGTTTCCACTAATTAATCATGAATAGGCACTCATAAGTGGTCAGAATGGTGTTTGTATTTTACAAAAAAACTTCAAACACAGTGGTGAAGAGAGAATACTAAATTAGTTGTATAAGCAAGTAGACAAAAGATCCAGAAGTCGGTCTTCAATTTTCTTAGAAACATCTAACATGATGATTTCCATCAGGCTTTATCCAATATATTGACCTCTTCAGTCAAAATTTTAGTGTAAGAAAGAAAGAACTAAATCAAACCCAAAGAGAGTCATCTCCAAAAGATGTCAAGCCCTAATCCATTCAAAGTGAGAGCAGTCATTTTCTATTCTCCTGTTCAGTCCACTGAACCAAAAACCAATCTCAGAGGCTATTTTTGGTCTTATATGAAAAATTTTAAAGGAGTCCTAAACAGAATCACCATTGCCAAGCAGTGAAATAGCCATGTCAGTTCCACCTGTACACTGATGCCGGAGGTTCCTCTGAACACCTTGCTAGAGGAAGTGTTTACAACAGTTAAGGGAGGAGGCAGGCAGCAAGGAGAAGCAGTCACCAAGTCATGACTACAGGACAAGTGGACAACAGGGACAGTAAATACGGACTGGCGAAGGAAAACACAGAGACCCATGCTGAAAGGTCGAAATGGGCTCCTCAAAGTCAGCTTTCTTGTCAACTGTGTATGTTTTACCTGGAGAACAATGGTATGTAGGCAGACTTTTTTAAAAGACATTTTATATCAGATGTTAACCACATTTTTAAATGAGTCACTGAATTCAAATGAAGTTTCCTACCTTGCTTCTAAAAATAAAGAGCAGACGTGTGACATCTTATCTCTTGCACATTTTCACATGCAAGGATATTACTTTTTTCCAAGTAAATGATGCAATACTTTTCAAAGTATATATTCTTTCTTAATTAAGAGAAGTAAATCTAAAGGAAATGCAATTTTCTAAGGCTAGTGACTCATCAGGATATATATAAAATGCATTGTATTGTTAATTAAAACACAAATATCATGTTTTCATTTTTTATTACTTTTTTCCTACCTACATCAGAGTTAAGCATAACTGCCTGGCTTTTGTCTGTTATCAAGTCTTATTTAGCTAGTCACTTAATACCTCATTGTGACCTTAGATTTTGAATATGACAGATTTACTTGCTTATGCTTGAATAAGCCAGAGCTTGACTGTGAAGAAAGCTGAACACCTAAGAATTGATGCATTTGAACTATGGTGTTGGAGAAGACTCTTGAGAGTCCCTTGGACTGCAAGGAGATCCAACCAGTCCATTCAGAAGGAGATCAGTCCTGGGTGTTCTTTGGAAGGAATGATGCTAAAGCTGAAACTCCAGTACTTTGGCCACCTCATGCGAAGAGTTAACTCATTGCAAAAGACTGTGATGCTGGGAGGGATTGGGGGCAGGAGGAGAAGGGGACGACAGAGGATGAGATGGTTGGATGGCATCACCGACTCGCTGGACATGAGTTTGAGTAAACTCCAGGAGTTGGTGATGGACAGGGAGGCCTGGCGTGCTGCAATTCATGGGGTTGCAAAGAGTCGGACATGACTGAGTGACTGAACTGAACTGAATAACAAATTAAGGAAATTATAAAGTTAAACAAAAAAGCAAACTTCACTTTATCTAATCTCCACCCAAATATTAATTTTCCAACTTACATTTTTTCCAGTAAATTCAAAGGAAAACAAACTGCTATTAAATCATACTGCAGACTTCTTGTTCTTGCTAATTAAAGCTTGACGCCAATGCCCTTACAGATTCATGTAAGATACAGTCAGTACTATTCAAGACAGTAAGGAACAAACAGTGAATTATTTACAAAGTAGTTATGGTATTAATGTGAAAATTTGGAAAATTAAATACCATTGTCAAAAGCCAGACACATCAAAAATTACACTTTCCATGTAAATCTTAGTTGTCATTTTGCATTATCCAAAAAGCATGGTTAATAATAAAATGGCATCATCACTGACTAGTGAGAAAAACCTGATGAGGATGTACCACAGATGTACAAAACTGAAGTACTTTGCAATATGCTTGAAAAGACTTGAAAGTAACTATGTACTTGAAATGTCATTATTTTAAATGAAAATAATAAAGAATCACTTAAAAACAAAAACATTAGTTTCTCCATATAAAGCACACGTGACACTATGCGTTTTCCTAAGCTCAGTAACACTGAATCAGTTTTATTCACATGTAATTTGATTCTATTCCTTTCAGCACCAGAGCCAACTTAAAAGTATATTTAGCTACTTTCAATCAGTTCAGTCGCTCAGTCATGTCCGACTCTTTGCGACCCCATGAATCGCAGCACGCCAGGCCTCCCTGTCCATCACCAAATCCCAGAGTTCACTCAGACTCACGTCCATCGAGGCAGTGATGCCATCCAGCCTTCTCATTCTCTGTCGTCCCTTTCTCCTCCTGCCCCCAATCCCTCACAGCATCAGAGTCTTTTCCAATGAGTCAACTCTGCGCATGAGGTGGCCAAAGGATTGGAATTTCAGCTTTAGCATCATTCCTTCCAAAGAAATCCCAGGGCTGATCTCCTTCAGAATGGACTGGTTGGATCTCCTTGCAGTCCAAGGGACTCTCAAGAGTCTTCTCCAACACCACAGTTCAAAAGCATCAATTCTTCGGCGCTCAGCCTCCTTCACAGTCCAACTCTCACATCCATACATGACCACAGGAAAAACCAGAGCCTTGACTAGACGGACCACTGTTAGCAAAGTAATGTCTCTGCTTTTTAATATGCTGTCTAGGTTGGTCACAAACTTTCCTTCCAAGGAGTAAGCGTCTTTTAATTTCATGGCTGCAGTCACCATCTGCAGTGATTTGGGAGCCCAAAAAAATAAAGTCTGACACTGTTTCCACTGTTTCCCCATCTATTTCCCATGAAGTGATGGGACCGGATGCCATGATCTTCGTTTTCTGAATGTTGAGCTTTAAGCCAACTTTTTCACTCTCCTCTTTCACTTTCATCAAGAGGCTTTTTAGGTCCTCTTCACTTTCTGCCATAAGGGTGATGTTATCTGCATATATAAGGTTATTGATATTTCTCCCAGCAATCTTGATTCTAGTTTGTGCTTCTTCCAGCCCAGCGTTTCTCATGATGTACTCTGCATATAAGTTAAATAAGCAGGGTGACAATATACAGCCTTGACGTACTCCTTTTCCTATTTGGAACCAGTCTGTTGTTCCATGTCCAGTTCTAACTGTTGCTTCCTGACCTGCATACAGATTTCTCAAGAGGCAGGTCAGGTGGTCTGATATTCCCATCTCTTTCAGAATTTTCCACAGTTTATTGTGATCCACACAGTCAAAGGCTTTGGCATAGTCAATAAAGCAGAAATAGATGTTTTTCTGGAACTCTCTTGCTTTTTCCATGATCCAGTGGATGTTCTAAGTAAAAAAGAGTTCAATTTCTTGCCAGCTTGTATGATTTCTTTAAAAAACTGTATGAAACATAAAAAAGCAGGCATATGGGGATTTGTAGCTGATTGTGCATAAATACTTGACATTGAAAGAAATCACCTGGATCAATGATATTAAAAATAAAAATCTATTTTCAGAATAAAGTCTAAATTTCTGAATGAAAAGGAGATACTGTAATTCCAAAAAATCAAGTTCCTTTCAAATACAGTGCTTAGCAAATGGAAAGCATTATATAACTTGGAAAAGATGTGAATTTTATAGATATTAATATTAATGTTCATAAAAATATGAATATTACTATTTAAAGTAATATTAACTAAAGCCCATTAAAAATTAAATGATTATCAATTTTACCTATTCTTTCCACTTTTATATAAAACACCATAAGGCCTCTTTATAGCACTAGCTTATTTGGGTTTATATAATCATAATCAGGAGAGAACAAAACACAATTATTTTTAAAATACTCCAGCCACAAAATTAAAAAATATTAAAAGATGAGATCAAGGATGATGGTAGAAAATAAATGCAATATTTTAGTTAGAAATCCCTTGCTGCTAAGTCACTTCAGTCGTGTCCGACTCTGTGCGACCCCATAGATGGCAGCCCACCAGGCTCCCCCGTCCCCAGGATTCTCTAGGCAAGAACACTGGAGTGGGTTGCCATTTCCTTCTCCAATGCATCAAAGTGAAAAGTGAAAGGGAAGTCGCTGAGTCGTGTCCGACTCTTCATGACCCCATGGACTACAGCCCACCAGGCTCCTCCATCCATGGGATTTTCCAGGCAAGAGTACTGGAGTGGGGTGCCATTGGGGCTTTCCATCCTAGAAAATTTTAGCATATTGAAACTTTTACCATGATATGGTCAGTCTATTCAATCAAATTTAGGTTTGGGACTATTTGACTGATATATGCAAATGTAGATAAAGTATGTTACTGCTGTAATCACTTTAATAGTCTGAGTAGGTCTGAGCAGGTAGAGCAGGCTTGGGTGGGCTCAGCCAGCTTGTGTGACAAAAGTACAATATCTCTTTAAATGGCTGTTTACAAACTTATCAGTCAATCTACCTATTAACCACATTAATCCCTAGAAAAGTTTATATTTTAAATTTCACACACAATAGAACCCTAAGAGAGTTAAAATTAAAGAACAATGACCAAATCCAATTCTATACGTCAGAAGGAGTATCAAAAATGCTTTGCTTTGAATAAAAGTAAATTTGTGATTCACTATACATTTTTCAATGCTATGTTGTCAAAGACTGTAAAAGAAATGTGAGAGTACTACTTATATATGTTTCTTATTATTGAACAGTTCACTATAAATGGAAATCCATATAAATACACTGATGGTAAAATAAATTAAGCTTAAAAAAAAACTTCTCTAATAACATAAAATAAGTCAGATTCTGAGACTTGCTATAAATCACAATTTGAAGATTTCAGTAAATCTCTAAATTATCTGTTTACATACAGACAGATTAATTTCTCTGAGAATTGTCATTCAATTGTTCAGTCGGGTCTGACTCTTTGTGGCTCCATGGACTGCAGCATGCCAGGCTTCCCTGTCCTTCACTATCTCCCTGAGTTTGCTCAAACTCATGTCCATTGAGTCAGTGATGCCATCCAACCATCTCATCCTCTGTCATCCCCTTCTCCTACCCTCAATTTTTCCCAAGATTAGGGTCTTTTCCAATGAATCGGCTCTTTGCATCAGGTGGCCAAAGTATTGAAGCTTCAGCATCAGTCCTTCCAATGAATATTCAGGGTTGATTTCCTTTAGGATAGGCTAGTGTGATCCTCTTGCTGTCCAAGGGACTCTCAAGAGTCTTCAACACCACAATTCAAAATCATCAATTCTTTGGTGCTCAGCTTTCTTTATGGTCAAACTTTCACATTGATACATGGCTACTGGAAAAACCATAGCTTTGACTAGACAGATCTTTGTCAGTAAGGTGATGTCTCTGTTTTTGAATATGCTGTCTAGGTTTGTCATAGCTTTCCTTCCAAGAAGTAAGTGTCTTTTAATTTCATGGCTGCAGTCACTATCTTCAGTGATTCTGGAGCCCAAGAAAATAAAATCTGTCAGTGCTTCCACTTTTCCCCCTTCTATTTGCATGAAGTGTTGGCCACCTGATGCAAAGAGCTGACTTATTTGAAAAGACCCTGATGCTGGGAAAGATTGAGGGCAGGAGGAGAAGGGGACGACAGAGGATGAGATGGTTGGATGGCATCACCAACTCAATGGACATGGGTTTGGGTGGACTCCGGGAGTTGGTGATGGACAGGGAGGCCTGGCGTGCTGTGGTTCATGAGATCACAAAGAGTCGGACATGACCGAGCGACCGAACTGAACTGAACTGAACTGATGGGGCCAGATGCCATGATCTTAGTTTTTGAATGTTGAGTTTTAAGTCAGCTTTTTCACTCTCCTCTTTCACCCTCATCAAGAGGCTCTTTAGTTCTTCCTCACTTCTACCATTAAGGTGGTATTATCTGCATATCTGACATTATGGATACTTCTCCCTGCAATCTTGATTCCTGCTTGTGACTCATCCAGCCTGGCATTTTGCATGGTGTACTCTGAATATAAGTTAAATAAGCAGGGTGATAATATATAGCCTTAACGTACTCCCTTCCGAATTCTGAACCAGTCCATCGTTCCATGTCTGGTTCTAACTGTTGCTTTATGACCGCATACAGGTTTCTCAGGAGACAAGTAAGGTGGAAAAGTAGAATACTAGAACATGTTAACTAAATAAAACAATTTCTCTCTGCAAACAATTTCCAAAACTAAAGCCCCTGTGATTATACTTAAAATGTAGGCTTTTACATGATAAAGCCTACTCTTGACATTAATAATATATAGGCAAAGTATTGAAATGTGTTGAATCCTCACTGAACCATTTACTAACTTCTTGCAAAATAGATCAGTTCCATTTTACCTAGGTACTAGAGATAAGACTTTACAAAGAAACCAAACTAAGTTTTTAATTTCCTTCTGTTGAGAACATAACCAACTACATCACGGTTTAGGCATCTTCTCCAGAGTCATGTTTATACATTGCCTGACTCATATGTAAATATGTGTCAACATTTTGATTTATAGCTATAGATCATCTGTTTGCATACACACAGATGCCCAAATCATTACATTAATAGTTTGAAACACAATACTGTCAAAGCACAAAAAAATATAAAGATAAAATACAAATACAGAATGTCACACACAGAGAAGAGATTTCAGTTTTCTGAATGTGAAGCCAGATGATTGCTGAACAGGCTTTGCATAAAATAAGATTTTTTAAAAAATGTTGCATTCACAATTCCCACTCAGTGTTTTTTTTTTTTTTTTTCAACTTCAATCAAGGTCACATCTCAGTCAGTATCTGAGTACATCATTCTGTCCTTAATCTAGTTTTGAAGGAGTAAATTACAAACAGATTGTAAAGTACCACACTTGCTTCAGTACTGGGGGCGGGCCCCTCTGATTTTGGCTAGGACCGTATACACACATACACAGCAACAACAACAGTGCTGTCCAGAGACAACTGATGGTCACAGCGGGGAAGGGAGGGAGGGCAGAGTGCCGCCAGCGCCTATGAAGTAGAGATCATGCAACTACTATGATGCCAAACACAGATCCCTGAACAAAGAAGGACCCAGCCCAAAATGCCAATAATGCCAAGGTTCAGAAATTGTGATGGAAACTGTGGAGGCTGCAAAAATACAGAATGAACACATCTCGTGCATCATCATTTCATTCCTAGCACAGTGTCAAGCACATTTAATAAATATTTATTGATTATGAAATAAACCACTTCTGTGCAGTTGAGCTACGAGAGATTAAAAAAATGAGACAAGGATTATTATATATATAATACCTAAAATCACAAAGCAAAATCAAAGTCATTGTCAAAACTAAAAGGAACTAAAGATCATTCAGACCAATTTCTCTTTTTCAGAAAAAATTTTTTCAGGCAAAAGATGCTGTCTAATGTAACGTGTTGGCAAGTGTTGAGAGGAAATAGTTTTCTGAATAAAAACAAAATACATTTACAAATCAAAATGTCAGTTTTCACTTCTAAAATGTCAATGTCACCTACTTTTTTCAGATTAATAAAATATTTCCTTCATAAAAGTTAAACCAATGTAACATAAAGCATGTATGATAGTCGCTCAGTCATGTCCGACTCTGTGACCCCACGGACTGCCGCCCGCCAGACTCCTCTGTCTATGGAATTCTCCAGGCAAGAATACTGGGGAGGGTTGTCATTTCCTTCTCAGGGGATCTTCCCAACCCAGGGACTGAACCCAGGTCTCCCACATCGCAGGCAGATTCTTTACTGTTTGATTACCAGGGAAGCCCCAACATAAGTCATAATAAGTGATATTTCAAAGCAGGAAATAAAATAAAGGTAATTATTTTTCAAAAAACCCAAATCACAGACCTCCCTGGTCTACAAGATTTATATTTCTGAGAAGTCAGGGCTTTAAAATGTCATGAGAAATTCTGAACTGGCTTACAGTTTTGAAACACAGGAACTGACAGTCACAAGGCCAAACATACCCTTAATAATCGATTCAGCTGCATACAGATCTCGTTTGTAGGTCACCTAGAGAACAGATAAACTTCATTAGATTTAACAGAGAAGAAAGGAATGTTAAAGCAATAAAATAATGCCCCCAAGGAAATTCTTGATTTTGGAGAAACCATAAACACACAACACTGACAAGTTTTAAATTATAACAACATCAGTTTATTCAGAAAAAAATATATTTTACTTCTACAAATGCTTGAAAATCTGTTTTTAAATCTTTGAGTAAATTGTTGTGTGGCAGTTGTTACCAAAGTCTTATTAATATAAGCATCATATCAAAGAAAATGTGGTAGCATTTACATACAAGTATTAGAATTATTATTTAATGGGTTTTTTGTGGGAGGAAATAAGGAAAAGAATATATTTGAAAATTACCAAATTGCATGTTCAGTTGAAATGAGATGATTCTCAAAGACCAGTTCACAGTGAGGGTCTTCTGAATTGAGTTTATCTGTGTACCCTCAGATAAGGCTCACCTTTTTAATATTTTTACTAATGCATGACTGACTGACAGCCTGGAGGCTACCATCATGAATGTCAGAACAATCGTGATCTTTGCTTAAGAACATACAGCCTCTTTGCAGTTATAACCTGTTCCTTGTTATATAACCTGCCACGGTCCTACAGCAGATAGTTCTCAGACCACACGCAGTGAGCTCAGGAACAGAACATGTCAGATGCATTGCACTGTAGAACTGCTTTTCCTTCACCACAGAACTCAAGAAGAGAGTAAATAATAAAATCTATTAGTAAGTACTCTAAGGTCTTAGGAGCTTATCATTCAAGCGCTCAGATGATTATGATGCCAGTGTCTCAAAACCCGCTTTGAGAAATAATTAATACCTTTCCATATCAATAATTTGGACAATTTTTCTCCAGATTATCTCCGAACTAAACTTGTGCAAAAACTGTTCAGCTAAGTGGTTCACGGCACTTCCACCCAAATAGGTTTCCCTGCTATGCCTAGATCCCGGCAGGTAAACCACCCTGGCCCAAAATCTATATCTTACAACTCAGAACTAATGTAGTAGCTGACTTGGATGACAAATGGAACTTTTCTCAAGCAGTCAACCAATCTATTAAAATCAAGTATGACATTGTTAAATTACCCCTAAAACAAGCAATGCCAACCAAAACCAGTACTACAGTTACTGATCCAAAATATAGCTGTATCATCTGGGGGAAAAAAAAAGTAGTAAACAGACACTTAAAGCTTCAGACTCTGCATTTTACCAAATGAAAGACTGCATTGATCTCATTCGCTCATGTAATAAATATATCTCAAATACCGCCACATCATAGGTCCTGTTCTAACGGCTGCAATAGAGCAATGAACACAGTGAGCAAAACTCAACCTGCAGAATCAACGTTTTAGAGATACACTTCTCTTAGAAGAAGTGAATAAAATATATTTGTTTCCATGAAAACCCAAAGTTAACTAGACAGCTGAAATCAGCACTCAATATTTGCAATTTAGATGAGAAAAGGCTTTTATTCCCTTTAACTGTCTGCTATGTAAGGTAAACTCAAAACAGTAATTAACGGAAAGATGCCTAATTACTATAGCTGATTTTTCATTCCTTCCCGCTTTCTTTGAGGAATATAACTGCATTCCAAATTTACACAGAATAATTGTGAAAGTGCTTTATTCTTTTTTCAAATAAATCTATCTTAACAATGGGGTTTTTTAAATAAAGAAAATTTGGTCTCAAATACTAAAATGACTTTTCTAGCATACTTGCAAAACAACGCTTATGCATTGAAATCAGCCTTAAAAATAAAATATATGTATTACTACCCAAAGGTCCTTGGGTACTACACTAATATTCAAAAAGAAACTATATAACGAAAGACAGTTAACGTTCTTTTTTTTTTTTTGGCTGCACTGCAAGGCTTGCAGGATCTTAGTTCCTCAATTAGGGATTGAACCTGCACCCTCAGCAGTGAAAGTGGTGTGGAGTCCTAACCACAAGACTGCCAGCAAATTCCCCTAAAATTTGAATTTTTTTTTTTTTGGTCTACATTTTCCTATTGGCTATCAGCTCAGTTGCTCAGTCATGTCCAATTCTTTGCAACCCCAGGGACTGCAGCACACCAGGCTTCCCTGTCCATCACCAACTCCCAGAGCTTGCTCAAACTCAGGTCCACTCAATCAGTGATGCCATCCAACCATCTCATGATCTGTCACCCCCTCCTCCTTCGGCCCTCAGTCTTCCCCATCATCAGGGTCGTTTCTAATGAGTCACTTCTAGTGGGGAGCGGGACACAATTCAACCCCCAGCACCACATGTGAAATGACTCAGCAAGGGAATGAAGAGAAGCACTTGGAAAGGCCAGCTTCCACTCAGCGCACTGACATTTGTCGCACATACAACGGAAGCAAGCTCCAAGGTGTGAGGACTAAAACCGTGCTCTGTGTTGCTGGTGGAAGCAGTGAAATTTGAGATTTAATGCAAAAGGCACTGAAGTATATCTATGGAGTTCAAGTGGAAAATTCAAAGAGCTTTCTTTCTACCTGAAGACCTGAGGGTGCTTCACACATTTAAAGAAGGCTCAGAATACCCATGAGAAACAGATAATAACACAGCCCCCTCAAAAAAAATGAGCAAAGAAGCCAGAGGGTGTTGACATGTTAGTAGCAATAAATGTCTTGAGGTTTCATTTATTTATTTTTAACATAGCCTGTAAATTAAGTTTAGCAGATCTGTAGTGATGTGAGTCAGAGAAGGCAATGGCACCCCACTCCAGCAGTCTTGCCTGGAAAATCCCATGGATGGAGGAGCCTGGTAGGCTGCAGTCCATGGGGTTGCTAAGAGTCAGACACAACTGAGCGACTTCACTTTCACTTTCATGCACTGGAGAAGGAAATGGCAGCCCACTCCAGTGTTCTTGCCTGGAGAATCCCAGGGACGGGGGAGCCTGGTGGGCTGCCGTCCACGGGGTCGCACAGAGTCGGACACGACTGAAGTGACTTAGCATAGCATAGTGATGTGAGTCAGGATCTTTCACAAAACACCTAATTGGTAATTACCCTAATCCTCCCAATGAATATGTTTATCACCATCTGTCATATATAGATAAAAAATAAACAAAAAGAATAAAATATTGACCTGATGGATTAGTGACATTTGGAAACTCTTAAAAGAGCAATAATACTGCATTAATTTTCTCTACCAGGCAATAAATCAGGCATGTCAATATCCTGTAATCTTGTAACAATTTAAATAGTATGAGACAATCTTAGCACGTAGCAAGGCCCATCACATGATTGTACAAAATACCTAACACATAAGGCTTCTTTTTGTTTTTATGTCAATGAAGAAATATGCTTTTGGATTCATATTAGCTCAGAATTAGGATGAATGTTTACTAGCCAGATTTAGATGGATGCTTTATAAAGATTTCATCCAATATTTCCAAAGGAGCAGTACTTATTCAAAATTATGATATGACCCTACAATTCTATTTCAGAATACACTGTTCAGTTTACCCCATTTCTACCCAATGAAACACAGGAGAGTCACGCTGTAAAGCACTCCAGCCTCAACAGGAACATGCAGTATGATAATGCTACAACCACTTGATTCCTCCTAAAGAAAGAAGTCTGTCATGAAATCAGTCAAGCCTGACCACGGGAAAGAGCACAATGCCTCTTGGAGGTGGTGAGTTCTTCCAGGCACCAAGCCTACTGGGTCAAAACTACTGCAGATATGTGTTTCAATAACACATTAAGTTGGAGCTACCATCCGAGGGACTGAAAGGAAATGTTGTTGCTGTGAGAAGCAGAGTGGTGCCCTCAATCCAGCTGAGAGCAAGGCTACACAGAAAAACATTACACACCAAGAACATACACAAAAATTGTGAACAAAACAATCTTACTGGCTAAATGGGACCTGTTTGAGTAAACTATCCCAACATGAATTTTCTTGCAACCGAGCAACAGAAATGATACCATAATTCGATGGATCAGAAAACCCACTGAGACTCTTAACACCTTTAATGTATATGTACACACATACTTTTATTCCTGGAAATACTGTTCCGATATGAAGCCCAATGTTTTTAGACTTCTCTATTTTCTAAAGCACCTGGAAAGTGTCAGTACTTGCAGAGCATATCTTCAGGAATGACACATCAATACAGAGCTAAGCACCAACTTCCTTACCTTCCAGAGGTCAGGGGATCCTTCCACAAGTTTTGCTTTGATATGACTGTATTTTAGAGCCAAATGCAAACACTCAGTTCCAAATTCCAAGTCATAGTCACTACACTGGGTAGGAAGAAAAAAGAATTAAGAAGTTAAAATATAATATTAAATAATCTTTCAATTTCATAATCAACTACATCTAGAAAAGAACCCAGAGAATTCACGAACTCTTTAATTAGCCACTGATTAATCAAGTTAAATTAATCTTCTTCATGCCCTAAAAGCCAAATGAAACCAATAGAAAATAGAAATATTGCAATCATGTTTTTAACTTCCTAAAGAGTTTCAATGAAAGTTGCTCAGTCATTTCTGACTCTTTGAGACCTCATAGACTGTAGCACGCCGGGCTCCCCTGTCCATTGGAAGCTCCAGGCAAGAATACTGGAGTGGGTAGCCATTCCCTTCTCCAAGGGATCTCCCCAACCCAAAGATTGAACCTGGGTCTCCAACTTTGCAGGAAGATTCTTTACCATTTGAGCTCAGGTGTCAGATAAATACAATACTTTATTTCCTTTGCTCAAAAACTACATTTCCAAACATGTTTGTAAAATGCTTAAAGGTATGACTGAGGATTACCATATCAGAACTTAATTTAACAAATATTCAGTTCAGTCGCTCAGTTGTGTCCAACTCTTTGCGATCCCATGAATCGCAGCACGCCAGGCCTCTCTGTCCATCACCAACTCCCAGAGTTTACTAAAACTCATATCTATCAAGTCAGTGATGCCACCCAGCAATCTAATTCTCTGTTGTCCCCTTGTCCTCCTGCCCCCAAGCCCTCCCAGCACCAGAGTCTTTTCCAATGAGTCAACTCTTCACATGAGGTGGCCAAAGTACTGGAGTTTCAGCTTTTCAGCATCATTCCTTCCAAAGAACAACCAGCACTGATCTCTTTTAGGATGGACTGATTGGATCTCCTTGCAGTCCAAGGGACTCTCAAGAGTCTTCTCCAACACCACAGTTCAAAAGCATCAATTCTTCAGTGCTCAGCCTTCTTCACAGTCCAAGTCTCACATCCATACATGACCACAGGAAAAACCATAGCCTTGACTAGACGAACCTTTGTTGGCAACGTAACGTCTCTGCTTTTCAATATGCTATCTAGGTTGGTCATAACTTTCCTTCCAAGGAGTAAGCGTCCTCTAATTTCATGGCTGCAGTCACCATTTGTAGTGATTTTGGAGCCCAGAAAAATAAAGTCTGACACTGTTTCCACTGTTTCCCCATCTATTTGCCATGAAGTGATGGGACCAGATGCCATGATCTTAGTTTTCTGAATGTTGAGCTTTAAGCCGACTTTTTCACTCTCCTCTTTCACTTTCATCAAGAGGCTTTTTAGTTGCTCTTCACTTTCTGCCATAAGGGTGGTGTCATCTGCATATCTGAGGTTATTGATATTTCTCCTAGCAATCTTGATTCCAGCTTGTGCTTCTTCCAGTCCAGCGTTTCTCATGATGTACTCTGCATATAAGTTAAATAAGCAGGGTGACAATATACAGCCTTGACACACTCCTTTTCCTATTTGGAACCAGTCTGTTGTTCCATGTCCAGTTTTAACTGTTGCTTCCTGACCTGCATATAGGTTTCTCAAGAGACAGGTCCAGTGGTCTGGTATGCCCATCTCTTTCAGAATTTTCCACAGTTTATTGCGATCCACACAGTCAAAGGCTTTGGCATTGTCAATAAAGCAGAAATAGATGTTTTTCTGGAATTCTCTGGCTTTTTCGACGATCCGGCAGATGTTGGAAATTTGATCTCTGGTTCCTCTGCCTTTTCTAAAACCAGCTTGAACATCAGGAAGTTCACAGTTCACATACTGCTGAAGCATGGCTTGGAGAATTTTGAGCATTACTTTACTAGTGTGTGAGATGAGTGCAATTGTGCGGTAGTTTGAGCATTCTTTGGCATTGCCTTTCTTTGGGATTGGAATGAAAACTGACCTTTTCCAGTCCTGTGGCTACTGCTGAGTATTCCAAATTTGCTGGCATATTGAGTGCAGCACTTTCACAGCATCATCTTTCAGGATTTGAAATACCTCAACTGGAATTCCATCACCTCCACTAGCTTTGTTTGTAGTGATGCTTCCTAAGGCCCACTTGACTTCACATTCCAGGATGTCTGACTCTAGTTGAGTGAGCACACCATTGTGGTTATCTGGGTCGTGAAGATCTTTTTTGTACAGTTCTTCTGTGTATTCTTGTCACCTCTTCTTAATATCTTCTGCTTCTGTTAGGTCCATACCATTTCTGTCCTTTATCAAGCCTATCTTTGCATGAAATGTTCCCTTGGTATATCTAATTTTCTTGAAGAGATCTCTAGTCTTTCCCATTCTGTTGTTTTCCTCTATTTCTTTGCACTGGTTGTTGAGGAAGGCTTTCTTATCTCTTCTTGCTATTCTTTGGAACTCTGAATTCAGATGCTCATATCTTTCCTTTTCTTTGCTTTTCGCTTCTTTTCACAGCTATCTGTAAGGCCTCCCCAGACAGCCATTTTGCTTTTTTTGCATTTTTTTCCCATGGGGATGGTCTTGATCCCTGTCTCCTATACAATGTCATGAACCTAACAAATATACCTATCCATAAAACCCCAAATCTCTTATATTTATACCAAAACACTGGCAGGTCACAGCTTTCTTATTGATATTTTAAATAACAACAGATCTTTTTAGATGATATATTTTGATTCTGAACATGGTACTGTATCAGTCTTCCATTATGAGAAAAAAAGAAAAGTGAACGCCTATCAAATTTAGTAAAATACAAATAATATTTTTTAACATTTTAGGCAGAACCATCCAAATGACCAACATAACGCAATTAAATAATGGTCACTGGGTATCTATCATGTCCAAGGTTTCTTTTAAGTACCAGCATATAAAGATAAATGAGACATGTTTTGTGTCCTCAAGGAACTCAGGTTTAAAAGAGGAAGCCGATCTATAACAAATATTTTGTAACAGAATGTGATAGATGGAGCATTAGCAGAAGATTTACAAGTAGACCAGGAAATACAGTATTTAATTCTACGTAAGGGTACTAGGGAAGCCCCGTTAGAGGAAATGGTCTCTCGTCTCTTTCTAAAGACTGAATCGGGACTTCCCTGGTGGTTCACTGGCTAAGACTCCACACTCCCAATGCAGGTGCGCTGAGCTCAATCCCTGGGCAGGGAACTAGATCCCACATACTGCAACTAAGACTTGGCACAGATAAATAAATACAGATTTTTTAAAAATAAAATAAAGACTGAATAAAACTCAAGGATAGGAATACTTTTCAGGCAAAAACTGCCCAACAAAGATACAGAAATTGTGGACATCTGCTGGATTTGCATTTTACCAACAGCACAACCATGACTTACCTGGTGGTTCAGATAGTAAAGAATCTGCCTGCAATGCAGGAGACCAGGGCTCAATCCCTACTTTGGGAGATCCCCTGGAGAAGGAAAAAGGAACCCACTCTAGTATTCATGCCTGGAGAATCCCACGTTCAGAGGAAATTGGCGGACTACAGTCCATGGGGTCACAAAGAGTCGGACATGACTGAGCAAATAACACACACACACAAGAGCATATCCATTTAAGAGAGACTGCAGGAAGGCAATAAATATGAATATGACATTTAGAACAGTTGCCAATCTTTATTGGAAATTACAAACCCTACATTTTAATGATTTGTGAAGTTAATATGACAAAATATATAACCAGCAAGTATATATCAGTTCAGTTCAGTTCAGTTGCTCAGTAGTGTCCGACTCTTTGCAACCCCATGAATCGCAGCACGCCAGGCCTCCCTGTCCATCACCGACTCCCAGAGTTTACTCAGACTCACGTCCATCGAGTCAATGATGCCATCCAGTGAGTCAGTGATGCCATCCAGCGAATAGAGTCCCAAATTAACGAGAACTATTTCAGTTTAAACCTCTATTCTTATAAACAACATAACATGACATTTTTAAAAAATGTCATGATATGTCCAATATACTATATAACATGACATTGAAGAAATCTAATTTCATCTTTAATATAGTATTATCAACACTTCAGTTCAGTTCAGTAGCTCAGTCATGTCGAACTCTTTGTGACCCCATGGACTGAAACATGCCAGGCTTCCCCATCCATCACAAACTCCCAGAGCTTACCCAAACTCATGTCCATCTGTCGGTAATGTCATCCAACCATCTCATCCTCTGTCATCCCCTTCTCCTCCCACCTTCAATTTTTCCCAGCATCAGGGTCCTTTCCAATGAGTCAGTTCTCCCCATTAAGTGGCCAAAGTATTGCAGTTTCAGCTTCAGCATCATCCTTCCAAAGAATATTCAGGACTGATTTCCTTTAGGATGGACTGGTTGGATTACCTTGCAGTCCAAAGGACTCTCAAGAGTCTTCTCCAACACCACAGTTCAAAAGCATCAATTTTTCAGCACTCAGCTTTCTTTATAGTCCAACTCTCACATCCTTACATGACTACTGGAAAAACCATAGCTTTGACTAGACAGACCTTTGTTGGCAAAGCAATGTCTCTGCTTTTTAATATGCTGTCTAGGTTGGTCATAACTTTCCTTCCAAAGAGCAAGGGTCTTTTAATTTCATGGCTGCAGTCATCATCTGCAGTGATTTTGGAGCCCCAAAAAATAAAGTCTGTCACTGTTTCCATTGTTTCCCCATCTATTTGCCATGACGTGATGGAACTGGATGCCATGATCTTAGTTTTCTGAATGTTTAGTTTTAAGCCAAGTTTCTCACTCTCCTCTTTCACTTTCATCAAGAGGATTTTTAGTTCTTCTTCACTTTCTGCCATAAGGGTGGTGTCATCTGCATATCTGAGGTTATTGATATTTCTCCCTGCATCTTGATTCCAGTTTGTGCTTCATCCAGCACAGCATTTCTCATGATGTACTCTGCATATAAGTTAAATAAGCAGGGTAACAATATACAGCCTTGACGTACTCCTTTCCCAATTTGGACCCCGTCTGTTGTTCCATATCTGGTTTTGTTGTGTCTTGACCTGCATACAGATTTCTCAGGAGGCAGGTCAGGTGGTCTGGTATTTCTATCTCTTGAAGAATTTTCCACAGTTTGTTGTGATCCACACAGTCAAAGGGTTTCACATAGTCAATAAAGCAGATACAGATGTTTTTCTGGAACTCTCTTGCTTTTTCAATGTTCCAACAGATGTTGGAAATTTGATCTTTGGTTCCTCTGCCTTTTCTAAATCCAGCTTGAACATCTGGAAGTTCACAGTTCGTGTACTGTTGAAGCCTGGTTTGGAGAATTTTGAGCACTACTTTGCTAGTGGGTGAGATGAGTGCAATTGGGCAGTAGTTTAAACATTCTTTAGCATTGCTTTTCTTTGGGACTGGAATGAAAATTGACCTTTTCCAGTCCTGTGGCCACTGCTGAGTATTCCAAATTTGCTGGCATATTGAGTGTAGCACTTTCACAGCATCATCTTTTAGGATCTGAAATAGCTCAACTGTAATTCCATCACCCCCAATAGCTTTGTTCATACCGATGCTTCCTAAGGCCCATTTGACTTTGCATTCCAGGATGTCTGGCTCTACGAGAGTGATCACACCATCATGGTTATCTGGGTCATGAAGTTATTTTTATATAGTTCTTCTGTGTATTTTTGCCACCTCTTCCTCATATCTTGTGCTTCTATTAGGTCCATACCATTTCTGTCCTTTATTGTGCCCATCTTTACTTAAAATGTTCCCTTGATATCTCTAATTTTCTTGAAGAGATCTCTAGTCTTTCGCATTCTATTGTTTCCCTCTATTTCTTTGCACTGGTCACTGAGGAAGGCTTTCTTATCTCTCCTTGCTATTCTTTGGAACTCTGCATTCAAATAGATATGTCTTTCCTTTTCTCCTTTGCCTTTAGCTTCCCTTCTTTTCTCAGCTATTTGTAAGGCCTCGTCAGATAACCATTTTGCCTTTTTGAATTTTTTTCTCTTGGGGATGGTCTTGATCACTGCCTCTTGTACAATGTCCCGAACCTCCATCCATAGTTCTTCAGGCACTTTGTCTATCACATATAATCCACTGAATCTATTTGTCACTTCCACTGTATAATCATAAGATATTTGATTTAGGTCATACCTGTAGCTACATACAAATAAATTATGCTTTAGTAAACTTTACCTGTCTCCTGAGAAACCTATATGCAGGTCAGGAAGCAACAGTTAGAACTGGACATGGAACAACAGACTGGTTCCAAATAGGAAAAGGAGTACGTCAAGGCTGAATATTGTCACCCTGCCTATTTAACTTATATGCAGAGTCCATCATGGGAAATGCTTGGTTGGATGAAGCACAAGCTGTAATCAAGACTGCAAGGAGAAATATCAACAACCTCAGATATGCAGATAATACCACTCTAATGTCAGAAAGCAAAGAGGAAATGAAGAGCCTCTCGATGAGGCTGAAAGAGGAGAGTGAAAAACCTGGCCTGAAACTCAACATTCAAAAAAAATTAAATCATGGCATCTGGTCCCATCACTTCATGGCAAGTAGATGGGGGAAAGGTGGAAGAAGTGACACTTGTTATTTTCTTGGGCTCCAAAATCACTGCAGATGGTGACCACAGCCATGGACTTAAAAGAAGCTTGCTCCTTGGGAGGAAAGACATGACAATCCTAGACAGCATGTTAAAAAGCAGAGACATCACTTTGCCAATAAAGGTCCTTATAGTAAAAAGCTATTGTTTTTCCAGTACTCATGTACAGAGGTGAAAGTTGGACCATAAAGAAGGCTAAGGTAAGTCACTTCAGTCGTGTCTGACTCTGTGCGACCCCATAGACGGCAGCCCACCAGGCTCCTCCGTCCCTGGGATTCTCCAGGCAAGAACACTGGAGTGGGTTGCCATTTCCTTCTCCAAAAGAAGGCTAAGTACTAAAAAATTGATGTTTTTGAATTGTGGTACTGTAGAAGACTCTTGAGAGTCCCTTGGACTGCAAGATCAAACCAGTCAATCCTAAAGGAAATCAACCCTGAATATTCATCAGAAGGGTTGTTGCTGACACTCCAATACTTTGGCCAACTGATGCAAAGGGCTCACACATTGGAAAAGACCCTGATGCTGAAAAAGACTGAAGGCAAAAGAAGAAGGAAGCAGTAGAAGATGGGACGGTTAGATAGCATCACCAACTCAATGCATATGAATCTAAGTAAACTTCAGGAAATTGTGAAGGACAGAGAAGCTTGGCATACTGCAGTCCACGAGGTAGCAAAAAGTTGGACATGACTTAGTGCCTAAACAACAACAAAATCTCCACATTCTATTAATAATTCCAACATCTGCACAATCTCATCTAGTAGTATGCAAGTAAGGCCAATCTACAGTTAAAATAACTATTTTTGGTTAAATCCCAAAGTGAAGTGAAAGTCACTCAGATGGGCTTCCCTGGTGGCTCAGATGGTAAAGAATCTGCCTGCAATGCATGAGACCTGGGTTCAGTCCCTGGGTTGGCAAAGGCTAACCACTCCAGCATTCTGTCCTAAAGAATTTCATGGACTGTACAGTCCACGGGGTTGCAAAGAATTGGACATGACTGAGTGACTTTCACTTCTCTCTCTCTCTCTCTCTCTCTAAACTCCAAAGAAGACTACCAATAACCCTTTTCCTGCCTCTCTTTCCAGATGCAGAATACTGAACATATTCATGGACAGCCTTAGAAGTGCTCACAAAGTGCATACTGAGAAAAACAGCTTCTTTCTTCCCATCTCAGGAATGAGAAGTACTTGATGCTGTGCTCCTGCCAGTCACATGATGCACCAACCAAGAATGGCAACAGTTTACCAAGTGCAAGAAGTCTTCAGGACTCCAATCAACAGAGCCAGTAGGAAACAAAGGAAATGATGGATCAGATACTTCCAAAGCATACACCAAAACAGAAACTGAGCGATCTTGGCAGAAATACTCTGAATCTGTCATTCACTGTATAGAATAAGTTTACAACTATTTATGGGGTTTGGGGGCTTTCCTGATAGCTCAGTTGGTAAAGAATCCACCTGCAATGCAGCAAACCCCAATTTGATTCCTGGGCTGGGAAGATCCACTGAAAGGATAGGCTGCCCACTCCAGTATTCTTGGGCTTCCCCAGTGCCTCAGATGGTAAAGAATCTGCCTGCAAAGCAGAAGATCTGGGTTCGATCCCTAGGTTGGGAAGATCCCCTGGAGAAGGGAAAGGCTACCCACTCCAGTATTTTGGCCTAGAGAATTACATGGACTGTAGTCCATGGGGTCTCAAAGAGCTGGACACGACTCAGCAACTTTCACTTCAATTATGGGGTTTTGGTAATGTTTTTGCATTAAACCTTACTTCTATGGTTACCTCAAAAAAGTGCATACTTCATGACAAATTAAAATCTGAATTTGTTTCTCAAGAATGTGGATGATGATTTCTACTGCCTAGGATATGAAAAGCTAGCGAAAGTGATGCTCATTTCAAGAACAAAAGAAAAAAGCAGATAAACTACAAAAACAGAACTTTTTCTTGAAACCATCAGAGCTGAGGTCACAGGATAACTGAGTAGCACTAAATCTAAGAAAAGGCATCCTCCTCCAAGAAGTAGAAGATGCCATCACCAGCTCACCTACAGCAGAACACAAAAGGGAGAAACATCAGGTCCCATACAGACAATAAGATAAAATCTCCTAAAAATTTCAACAAACTATAAATACTGAATAGAGGCAATTAGGAGAATATAGAACCTCTGGGAAATACAAACACAACATGAGCTAATACCCCATTCAGACTTTTCTTTAGCAACCCAACTGGGTGCTCATCAAATTCTAAACTCAACGTAATCACTAGACAAATGCTTTATAAGGTAAGAGTAAGAAGTCAATAGGAATAAAAGGGAGTCATAAAATGAAAAATACAAAGGCAGACAGAAAAAAGAAAAGGAACAAAAATAAAGCAACCAGCAAGATGTTAGATTTTAATCAAGTAAGTTCAGTTTGTAAATCATCCTCCTGCAATGCAGGAGACCTGGGTTCAATTCCTGGGTCGGGAAGATCCCCTGGAGAAGGCAATGGCAACACACTCCAGTATTCTTGCCTGGAGAATCCCATCGACAGAGGAGCCTGGTGGGCTACAGTCCATGGGGTCTCAAAGAGTCAGACAAGACTGAGCGACTAAACTACCACCAAATTAATTAAGGTGTAGCTGCACAAAATGTGGACATTATCCAGCATGGGGGCCATAGTGTTATCACTGATCACATGAAAAACACACAAATATGTAGATGCTGAGAATCCTCTGCCTCCCTAAACCAGGAGCTCAAAATAGCATTAATAATATTCTCCTATCAATAACCTCAGATATGCAAATGATACCATCCTTATGGCAGAAAGCAAAGAAGAACTGAAGAGCCTCTTGATGAAAGTGAAAGTGGAGAGTGAAAAAGTTGGCTTAAAGCTCAACATTCAGAAAACTTAGATCATGGCATCTGATCCTATCACTTCATGGCAAATATATGGGGAAACAATGGAAACAGTGACAGACTTTATTTTTGGGGGCTCCAAAATCACTGCAAATGGTGACTGCAGCCATGAAATTAAAAGACCCTTGCTCCTTACAAGAAAAGTTATGACCAACCTGGACAGCATATTAAAAAGCAGAGACATTACTTTGCCAACAAAGGTCTGTCTAGTCAAAGCTATGGTTTTTCCGGTAGTAATATAAGGATGTGAGAGTTGGACTATAAAGAAAGCTGAGCACTGAAGAATTGACACTTTTGAACTGTGTTGTTGGAGAAGACTCTTTAGAGTCCCTTGGACTGCAAGGATATCCAACCAGTCCATCCTAAAGGAAATCAGTCCTGAATATTCATTGGAAGGACTGATGCTGAAGCTGAAACTCCAATACTTTGGCCACCTGATGCGAAGAACTGACTCTTTTGAAAAGATCCTGATGCTGGGAAAGACTGAAGGCAAGAGGAGAAGGGGAGGACAGAGGATGAGATGGTTGGATGGCATCACCAACTCAATGGTCATGAGTTTGAGTGGACTCCGAGAGTTGGTGACAGACAGGGAGGCCTGGTGTGCTACAGTCCATGGGGTCGCAAAGAGTTGAACACATCTGAGCAACTGGACTGAGCTGATATTATCCTCAGGTATAACCCCTTGGCACACTATTTACTGTCCAGCCCAGTCACCTTAGAATGAAATTCACAATCAACAGCCACTCCCCACCATAAAACTCACAAAGTACAACCAATCACCAACATATACACATGAACAGAAAAGCCACTTATAACTGAAATGCAAGGTAAGACTAACATTAAAGATAAGGTCAAAATGTCAAAAAATGTTTTGGAGAAACTAGAAACTACACAGTCAACAAAGGTTTAACAGTCCCAGAATAATAGTGTTTATACTTGTAAAATAAGGATAATATTCAGAAGGGTAGAAAACAGAAAAACATAATGAGTCAAAGTCCAATATGTTAATAAAAATCAGAAGAACGTAAAGGTCTGGAGAAGCAAACAACCAAATAATTTTTAATTGCAGTAATAAGGAACGAGTCCTCAAATTTAAACAATCTTAAAGAATATAGATGCCAATAGATGAAAACACACCAAATCCAATTAACAAAAACAAAACGTCTCTTGTAAAGAAGCAGGAATCCAAACTGGACAAGACTACTTAACAGCCAACAATGAAAATCAGATAAATAGTGGAAGGGTTTCTTCATAATTTAGAAGATAGTGATTGTCAATATAAAATCAAAAAGCTATATATCCTGTCTGAAGGCAGAATATGGACTTACAGAAACACTGAAAGTCTCAGTAGAATTTTAGTTCCTATGTACTTTTTCAATCTAGGTTTCTTAACAGGCTACTTTTTTTTAAGAGTTTTAGGTTCAGAGCAAAATTGAGCAGAAAGTACAGCTAGTTCCCATATACTGCCATCCCCACATATACATAGGCTCCCTCGCTAACAAAATCGTACACCAGAGCGGTGCACTGAACCTACATACTACTACTACTAAGGCTGACTCTGTGCGACCCCATAGACGGCAGCCCACCAGGCTCCCCGTCCCTGGGATTCTCCAGGCAAGAACACTGGAGTGGGTTGCCATTTCCTTCTCTGATGCAGGAAAGTGAAAAGTGAAAGTGAAGTCGCTCCTACCTGAAGCCAACAGTTTACATTAGGGTTCACTCTTAGTGTTTCACATTCTACACATTGTAACAAGTGTATAGTGGCATGTACCCACCACAATGGTAACATATAGGATACCTTCACTGCACTAAAAATTCTTTGTTCTCCTATTCATCCTCCTCTGTTCTCCCAATTCCGTGCAACTAATTAACTCTTTCCTGTACCGATAGTTTTGTCTTTTCCAGAAGTCACATATCTGGAATCAAATAGTATGTGGTCTGCTCAGACTGGTCTATTTCACTTGGTAATATATATTAAAAGTGCCTCCACGCCTTTCATGACTTGAATTATTTTTAGCACTAGATAATATTCCATTATCTGGAAGTACCACAGTGTCTGTGTGTATAAGGAAATCTCGGTTGCTCCCAAGTTTTGGTGACTAGGAATAAAGCAGGTACAAATATTGAAGTGTAGGCTTTTGTATAGATACAAACTTTCCACTTATTTCAGTAAATACAGAGAAGTGCAACTGCTGTATCATATGCTAAGAGTATGTTTAGTTTTGTAAGAAACTGTCAAATTGTCTTCCCAAGTGGATGTGCCATTTTGCATTATCACCAGCAATGAATTCTGTATGAAAATGTGAATTAAAAGAACAATGAGATATCACTATACATCTATTAGAATGGCTGAAATCCAGAACACTGACAATATCCAGAGTTGGTGATGAGGTGGAGTATCAAAATCTCAGGTTCAATACAATCCCTATCAAAATACCAATGCCATTTTTCAAAGAAAGAACAAATAATTTAAAAACTCCTATGGGAACACAAAAGACCCTGAATAGCCAAAACAACGTTGAGAAAGAATGGCAACGCTGGAGGTATCATACGCCCTGATTTCAAACTATATTACACAGCTATGGTAAAAAGAAAAAAAAGAAAAAAAAAAAACCAATATGGTACTGGCATGAAAACACCTAGTTTAAAAGAACAGAATAGCGAGCCCAGAAATAATGATAGTGATAGGCTGTCACTATCATTTAATTGACGCCAAAGAAGACAATAATATACAACGGAGAAAACACAGTCGTGCTGGGAAAACTAGTCAGCTACATGCAGATGAATAAAACTAGAACATTTCCTTATACCATATACAAAAATAAACTCAAAATGTATTAAAGTCTTAAATGTAAGACTGGAAACCAAAAAACCTCTAGAAGAAAACATAGGAACACTCTTTCACATAAATTGTGAAAGCTTTGGGTTTGTTTTTTTTTTTTTCCTCTACCTCCTAATGCAAGGAAACAAAAACAAATAAACTGGACCTACTTAAACTTAAAAGCTTTTGCACAGCAAAGGAAACTTTTGACAAAATTAAATGACAACCTCCTGAATGGGAGAAAATACCTGCAAACAATGTGACTGATAAAAGGTTAATATCCAAAATATATAACCAGCTCATATAAACCATCAAAAATTCAAACAACTCAATTTAAAAAAAATAGGCTGAAGACCTGGAGAGCCATTTTTCCAAACAAAACCTATAGGTAATCAACAGGCACAGGAAAGATGCTCAGCATTGCTGATTAGAGAAATGCAAAACAAAACCAGAATGAGATATCACCTCACACTTCTCAGAATGGCTATCATCAAAAAGATTACAAATTACAAACTGCTGGCAAGGATGTAGCAAAAAGAGAACTTTGTGTGTTGTAGACAGGAATGTAAATTGGTATAGCTACTGTAGACAACAATAAGAAGGTTTCTCAGAATGTGAACATAGAACCACTGTGAGTGTGAGTGCTGAGTCACTTCACTCGTGTCTCTTTGCAACCCTATGGGCTGTAGCCCGCCTGGTTCCTTTGTCCATGGGATTTTCCAGACAAGAATACTGGAGTGGGTTGCCATTTCCTACTCCACTGTGTCTGCCTGTTTCAAGACACCAATCTGTCCTGTTATCTCACTTCTCCGTTAGATTTAAGACACGTTTTTTATTTTTCAGTTTGTTTAGCTTTGTACTGTTAGGATAGGGTGATCATTTCTAAGTTCCTTACACGCCTGGGAAAGCAGAAGTTCCCCACATACTCTTTCTCAGAAGATGGGGATGTGCTCCACAAACTTGGGGAGCACAGTGAGAAAAGGGAAGACATAGGATGCAGGAAGCAAGATATTCTAATAGGTGAGGAAAAAAGAGAATTGCCAGGAGAGTGGGGAGGAACAGTCTCAAGGCAATTGCTATGCAGGAGGCAGAGTGACAAAACAGGTAACGGGAATTGTAGTTCCGCAGATGGATGCCTGCAGATGGAAAATAAAAGGTTAAGAATGAATCTGCATCCCTTCAGAAGGTCTCAGGAGAACCTGTTTGCCTCTGAGAAGAAAGACTAAGGGACAAGGTTAACATGAAGATTTAATTTTCACCCTTGACATGTGCACATGGTCCTTGCTCTTACTGGAAAAAAACTTGATACAGTATTTATGTAGTATAATAATAATATGCAATATAATTGTTATATTCTCAAGAAATATATGCTTTCAAGAGTTAAGATTTTGTTTCCAAACATATATATTTAATGCTTTCAGCAAATCAATCTGATGTCCTGGTAATAATTAAGTTGCAGAGCATTTAAAGCTCTGAGCATGCAGATCTAAAAACAATATGTCTACTATAAAATATTAAATCTGGTTAGCATCATGATAAACATGGGATAGTTCTCCTCAATTTGTTCCCATTCTTACTTTTTTTCTAGCAGTAATTTAAAGCAATCTGCAAACTGTGCATTAAGATTCATAACAAGTCCATAGATGGGGCTGTGCTTAATTAATGAAAGTATATGTGTACTTGACTGAACTTGATGCATTGTTGCCAAGTGGTTAGGAGCATTGATGTTGAAGTCAAAAAGACTTGGGTTCCAACTCTGTTCTTCTACATAACAAGTTATCTGACTGGAGAGAAAATACTTAAACAAGTCTGTACCTCAAGCTTCTTCCATTTTCAGAAGTGGAGAATAAAAACTACTGAAAAGAACTAGCATAATAGCCATGTGAGGTGTCTGGCATAGTGTCTAGTCTATGGTTATTCCTTGATAAAGTCTAGATAGTTAGGGGCTATAAATATAGTTAACCATACAAATTAAGGGCTTCCCTAGTGGCTCAGACAGTAAAGAATCCGCCTACAATGCGGGAGTCCTGGGTTCAATCCCTAGGTTGGGAATATCCCCTGGAGGAGGGCATGGCAACCCACTCCAGTAATCTTGCCTGAGAATACCCATGGACAGAGGAGCCTGGTGGGCCACAGTCCACAGGGTCGCAGAGAGTCAGACACGACTGAGTGACTAAGCACAGCACGTACAAATTAAGGTTTGAAAGCGAAACTGAAACTGTTAGTCATTCAGTCATGTCCGACTCTTTGTAACCCCATGGACTATAACCTGCCAGGCTCCTCTGCCAACAGAATTCTTCAGGCAAGAAAACTGGAGCTGACTGCCATTCCCTTCTCCAGGGGATCTTCACGACCCAGGGATCAAACCCAGGTCTCCCACACTGCAGGCAGATTCTTTACTATCTGAGCCACCAGGGAGCCCCAAATCAAGATTTAAAAAGTAGTTACTCAGTAATAGCTATTCAGTAATATCTAATGGCTATATAGGGTTCTATGTTTTCTGTAGTGATTCTGGGGGTAACTCTGAAATTGTGTACAACCTTTTCCTTCTACTTTCCTCACGCTTAGTTTCCATTAAGAAAAACGGAAGACACACTGGCAGTGAAACTGGAAGAATAAAGATAAAATCGAAAAAAAAAAAAAAAAGGTTTAAAGTATAATTTTATTCTCACTTGTGGCAATGACAAACATAGGCTCTTCTCATTTTGTTTCATTCTATAAATCACATATAGTTGGTAGCTTTTGTTATGTGTATATTCTTTTTCCATCTTTTCTATGTAGTAGTTAAGTGACTACTGTCAAATAGCTTGCAATATACCTCTTGCGCTGTTCAGCCAGTCTCCATGGACCATCATCCTGGAGTTAACTACCTCCTCCGCTGCCCATTCCCCTGTACCATCCCGTTTTGCTGCAAATTCATTACTTATAGAGTCCTCACTTCCTAGATATGAAAGAACACCCATTTCTCACCATCACTCTCAAGTGCTTTCTCCTGATTTTCCCAACCACCACTACTTCAGGCAGGATTAACATTCCAGACCCTTGCACCTCTCTTGCTGTGCAAACCCTCTGTCCCTCCAAAGTGCGCGCCATCTCAACAAATCTTCCAGTCTTCAAAACTGTCGTCTGTCACTACTTCATAGGCTCTGCCATTTCAGACATGTGGGATCAGTCCTCCATTTTGCTCAAATTACCAACATTATACTGGCTGAATCCAAGGTCCATGTGCACAAACTTTAAATATTCTAGCCATTTCCTTGCTAGACTTTATTTTCACCTGAACAACTAATTTCTGTTGTGGAGAACTTTATTTTTACCTTCAGCTGAGACTCCTCTGAAACTTTTCATTTCATAATCCAATCTGACTGGAACTTTCAACCATCATTTCTCTTACTCTCCTCTCCCAGTGACCCTGAATGAGGCATCCAATCCTGTAAAACCTCCACTGGTTCTTGATTAGCTCATGCTCATTTTTCTAGACTGTCCTTCATCATCCAGGAGACTATGGTTGAAGGCACAGAAAATTTTATTACTAGCACCCCAACTGCCTTGATCATTTGTCCATCCACTAGATTTCCTCTATAAACTCCAAGTACAAAATCATGTCATCTGTTTTCTAAATTTTTAGTTCATAGATTTCAGTTATCAAAGTACATAGTGCAAAGAACCAACTATCTCTACCAGATTTGTTATGAAAAAGTCAACCTCACTCCCTTTGCTCTACTTTGTCTTCACCATAGGCAATCACTTTTCCTTCTTTCAGTTAAGCCTCTAATATTCATTTCCATGTGTAACAAGTCAACTACTGTGTGCTGTGCTTAGTCCAACTCATTGTGACCCCATGGACTGTAGCCCGCCAGGCTCCTCTGTCCATGGGGATTCTCCAGGCGAGAACACTGAAGTGGGTTGTCATCACTTCCTCCAGGGGATCTTCCTTGCCCAGGGATCGAACACAGGTCTCCTGTGCTGCAGGCAGATTCCTTACCATCTGAGCCACTGGGAATTAACAAATATACAAATCTCAGTAGCACACAGCAATCGACTTCTTTCTCACACACAGCTGTGGGATGGCTGAGGCTGACTGTGCTGTAAACTGCAGGACTGTAGGTTGGCTGTGGCACTTCTGATCCGTGGGTCACACACTACAGGTCACACTGGAGGGACAGAGACCAGACTGTGCCTTCCTTAGGACAACAGATGCAACAAAGGGCAAACCCAACAGCAGAGGCACATTTATGCCTCTATCTACATCTCCTCTGCAAAAATCTCAAAGCAAGCTAGCAGGCTCAATCCAGAATCAAGGAACAGAGAAAGACTTCACTTACCAGGAGGACACAGTAAAGGTAAAAAGCAGAATACTGTCAGGCCTGAACAATTGAAATAGTTTACTATCACACCATCTCTCTAAAGAACATACAGCTCTATTTTCTGAGTTAGCCCGCAGATATAGAAGAATTGTGTCTCCTCTCCTCCCCGCATCACAATACATACCAACACTTCCTGTTTCCCATGCCTTCAGTATCTTAATTTTTGGTTACATCGAGTGTTTACATTAGTGACTATGTCATCATCACTCATAGCTAAGTTCTACACTGAAATTCCTTTCCTGCACCAGTCTTTGTTTTTCCTGGAGTTACAACTTCTCTTTTGCTTCAACTGTTTAGTTTTCAATATACCTATGAGTCATTCAACAGCAAATAACTATTTGTCTAGATCTACTCCGAAGATATTCAGACAGGTAAGGTATTCACCAACTTTGTATTCCTGAAGCAGTCGCCCTTGGAGTCTTCTGACCTTTTTCCTCAGGGACTGGTGACAGTGACACACAGCCATCCTCCTGAGAACACCCTACACCATCGTCCTGGGGATACTCTTCATCTTTCTCCTGCCATGAATTTCCAACGGCCATGTAATTTTTTTGAATAACTCTCTGTACACATCCTCTAGTGGCTTTCTGAGAAAAGGACTTCAAGAGGTAAGCTTTAAAAATACTTTTTGTTCCATTATTTCTTTGATATTTCTTCCTCTCAATTTTCTCTTTGGGAAAGTTTTGTCATCGAATGCTTACTTTTTTTTATTGGACTTCTAATCTTCTTTTCTTCACTGTATTTCATCTTTTAATATTTGGGGGAAAGATCCTCAGATTTTAACTCCAGATGTTGTTTTTATCCTCTGAACATTAATTTGTTTGAGCATTCTGATCTTAGTTCATGTTTGCAATGAAGTTTTACCTCTGTAATGATATTAACTTTTTAAGAGTTTTCCTTTCTCTGCATATTCGCTGTTTTCTCATGGTATGCTTTTCTCTTTGTTTTGGTCTCTATCTTCCACGGTAAGTGCATTCTTCAAGTGGGATGGTAAACCTATTCAGCAATGAGTGCAGGAGTGGGGTTTGTAAACCATGAGCTTCACTACAGGGTGATGGGGTTGAGATGATTACCAGGGAATCTCTGAGGTTAGTACTTTTAGGTCTTCATTCTTAGACTAAACACATTATTCAAATAAAACATTTCCAATGTCCAGCCAGGAGAGAAAACCAAGCCACCAAGATATTTGCTGCTGAGTGGGAGAAGACGCCAAGGGCTTCCCCCATCAAGTAGGCAGGATGCACATGGTCTGTTAGTCATTGTTTGGGGCAAGGCACTCCTTCCTTCAACCAGTGTTCTCTTCCTAACGGAGGGAGCTCTTGCTCCCCACCTGCTTCTGTAGTGGGGATGAGAAGGGTCAGAGTAGATAAGGTGATCTAGAGATCAGACTACTTTTTAGTAGTTTTTACATTCCACTAAAGTCCCCTAATTTTGTCCACTTCACTCAGTTCTATGGGTTGTTGTTGTCCAGTTGTTAAGTCATGTCTGATTCTTTGTGACCTCATGGACTGCAGCACACCAGGCTTCCCTACCCTTCACTATTCTCCTAGAGTTTGCTCAAACTCATGTCCACTGAGTCAGTGATGCCATCCAACCAGCTCATCCTCTGTCTAGGGGTACCTGGGGCTACTAGTTTCTGAACTTTTGAGAAATTCTATTGTAGTCAATTTTAATTCTTAGCTTTCCCTACAATTCCCTGCTAATTCAGCCTTCTCAGATTCATTGCTGTTAGTTACTATTCATTCACTTTCTTTCTAGTTATTTGTTTGCCATCACCACTTTTCATTCTCCTTATTCCTATGGGTTCACATTGTTTTTAGTCCCTTGCTAAGGGACTTTAATGAGGTTTTGTTAGTAAACAAAACTAGATTCATGTTCCATTGGTTATCTTTGCCCTGAAACAGGAATATGTGCATTCTAATTAGGTAAGTAATTCTAAATTGTCACCCACTGAGATCGCTTCAATTTACATTTCCATCAAAAACATATGAGAATGTGGCAGAGTTGTTAACATGAGGTAAATGAAAAGGACTCAGAGGGACTGGAAAAACCTCTAAAAATATTATTTTGTGTATAATGTGGTTATTTTTCTGGGGAGGGATTCAACAAGTGTCAGAGCTTTTGTAACACAAAAAAGTAAGGGACTGTTGTTTTATGGTGATCATGTAATGGTTCACGGTTACAAATAATCCAATCATGTATCTATTTTTCCAGCTTCAGCATCACTTGCAGTTTTATTTCTGCAAAGCAGCCTGGGACACTTGCCCAACAAAGAATATATGCACTGGAGAAACACTAAACCAAAGGCATGCATGCACAAGTTTCTCACTCTGCCATTACAGAATCCTACTCACAATGTTTCAAGTAGAAACAAAATAGGCCATCTTACAATGAGGTAAATAATGAACACCTGCACTCAATTTATCATCTGAAAAATCAGACTTGAAGCTTTTGCATACATTTACATTGTTTGAATTATGCAACGTATTTTAGAACTACAGGAGAGACAGTTGTCCAAGAAGCTTTGTTCTTACAATACATCCAATCATTGTATGAGTAAATAAACAACTCAGACTAAGTCCATATGAGGTTGATAACATGGATGCAGTCCTCAGTCTTTAGGAAACAAAGTGTAATGACCTGGCTAAGGACAGGATTTCTTCTAGTACAAATTTTTAGATGAGTTTATATAGAATTACATTACAGAAGGCTTTCAAACACCAGTTTTAAAAATACTATCACTTTATTCAGATTTTTTTTGCCAGTGCTACTGAGCTTATAGACAAACACCACCCATATACATCAGTTAATTATTACCTAGAAGGTGATACTTTTTTTGCTGCATCCAGATAATTAGAGATGAAAATAACATGGAAACGTGAATTTCAGTGGCAATTTTATATCTGTTTTTAGCTATTTCTGTTGACCTTCACAATCAAATATTGTCAAGCTTTATTAAAAACTATGAAGTTCACTGGAGTATTTTACTTTTATGTAACTTCTTTGAAAAAGAAAATGATCAAAGTTATCAAATTAAGAAACTGAGATGCTACCCAGAAACCCACTGAGTAGACATATCACACATGCATTATCCAGCCTCAGTGTCAACAACTAAGGGAAAAACTGAAACACTAAATCAATATCCAACCTCAAAGATAAGGCAACTTTAAATTCACGCAGGGAGAACTGTTAGATGGCTGCTGTTGTAATCTCATCAAGAGATCATGAAGATCTGAAATAAATCTAGGAATAGAGAAGGGAAGGACTGGAGCTAGAAGCTATTTCAGCATCAATAAGGTTGGAGACGCTATTACCCCAATTGGAAGGTGCAGAAAAAGAGAAGAGGTCTGTTGATCAGATTCAAGGCATCAGTTTAAGTTCCCTGTAGGACAACTAGTAGGAATACACAAAAGAAGTTGGAAATACATGTCCAACACTTATGAGAGAAACAGATAAAGAATAATTAGAAAACTTGGGGAATATCTACCCAGATACCATAGCTAAGTTAGTAAAGAATCCACCTGCAATTCAGAAGACCCTGGCTCTATTTCTGGGTTGGGAAGATCCACTGGAGAAGGAATAGGCTACCCACTCCAGTATTCTTGGGCTTCCCTTGTGGCTCAACTGGTAAAGAACCCGCCTCCAATGCAGGAGACCTGGATTTGATCCCTGAGTTGGGAAGATCCCCTGGAGAAGGGAAAGGCTACCCACTCCAGTATTCTGGCCTGGAGAATTCCACAGACTATATAGTCCATGGGGTCGCAAAGAGTCGGACATGACTGGGCAACTTTCACTTCACTACCCATATACTAAGCAAATATCAGTGGAAAATTTACCATGCACCCTTCTCTAAAAGCACTGAGAAGGATGAATGAGGCTGGGGGAAATTATACAAGCAAATCAAACGTAAGGAAATCAAATGTGTGTGTTCACAGGCTGGGAGAAATGTAGAAAAGCACCAATGACTTCATGATATTAGTTTTACTTTCCCTTGACTGATACAAGTTGCACAAATTTAACCTGAGTTTAGTGTAATATTTAAAACTGTAACAATATACTGTAAACCCCAGTCAAAAAGTATCTCATTATCTCTTCTGAAACCAGTTTTAAAATTATCCCACCTTCTCAACAACTTGCCCAATACCTTTTGTTGACCCACTCTTTAGACTAATTTCGGTACCTTCAGTCTTCTCCCTGGTTCGCATACTTCATGTGATGTTTTAAATATTTCTTCCAAGTCTCACTTTACAATCTAGTTCCCCCAGCATCAACTTTTCACTTAAACACTGTGAAACTGTTTCCAAGTTTTCTAGGAAACTCTGTGGCTCCTAGAAAGAAAGACAATGCCGAAGAATGCTCAAACTACCACACAATTGCACTCATCTCACACACTAGTAAAGTAATGCTCAAAATTCTCCAAGCCAGGCTTTAAGAGTCCATGAGCCATGAACTTTCAGATGTTCAAGCTGGATTCAGAAAAGGCAGAGGAACCAAAGATCAAATTGCCAACATCTGGTGGATCATCAAAAAAGCAAGAGAGTTCCAGCAAAACATATACTTCTGCTTTACTGACTATGCCAAAGCCTTTGACTGTGTGGACCACAACAAACTCTGGAAAATTCTTAAAAAATGGGAATACCAGACCACCTGACCTGTCTCCTGAGAAACCTGTATGTAGGTCAGGAAGCAACAGTTAGAAATGGACATGGAACAACAGACTGGTTCCAAATAGGGAGAGGAGTACATCAAGGCTATATATTGTCACCCTGCTTATTTAACTTACATGCAGAGTACATCATACGAAATGCTGGGCTGGATGAAGCACAAGCTGGAATCAAGATTGCTAGGAGAAATATCAATAACCTCAGATATGCAAATGACACCACCCTTATGGCAGAAAACGAAGAACTAAAGAGCTTCTTGATGAAAGTGAAAGAGGAGAGTGAAAAAGCTGGCTTAAAACTCAACATTCAGAAAACTAAGATCATGGCATCCTGTCCCATCACTTCATGGCAAATAGATGGAGAAACAGTAGAAACAGTGAGAGACTTTATTTTGGGGGGCTCCAAAATCACTGTAGATGGTGACTGCAGCCAGGAAATTAAAAGACCCTTGTTCCTTGCAAGAAAAGTTATGACCAACCTAGACAGCATATTGAAAAGCAGAGACATTACTTTGCCAACAAAGGTCTGTCTAGTCAAAGCTATGGTCTTTCCAGTAGTCATGAAAGTTGGACTACAAAGAAAGATGAGCACCAAAGAATTGATGCTTTTGAACTGTGGTGCTGGAGAAGACTCTTGAGTGTCCCTTGGACTGAAAGAAGATCCAATGAGTCCATCTTAAAGGAAAATCAGTCCTGAATATTCATTGGAAGCACTGATGCTGAAGCTGAAACTCCAATACTTTGGCCACCTGATGTGAAGAACTGACTCATTTGAAAAGACCCTGATTCTGGGAAAGATTGAAGGTGGGAGGAGAAGGGGACGACAGAGAATGAGATGGTTGGATGGCATCACCAACTCAATGGACATGAGTCTGAGTAAACTCTGAGAGTTGGTGATGGGCAGAGAGGCCTGGAGTGCTGCAGTCCATGGGGTCACAAAGAGCTGGACACGACTAAGTGCCTGAACTGAACTGTGGCTCCTAAAAGCTATTCTCTACAGCCTAACCTACATCTTTCAATCATGAAAAGTCATAGCTAAGAGAACAGGAGTTAAATCTGCCTCAAAACTAGGCCACTAAGGCTAAAACTAACAGCAATAAAAAGGTACTCAGCAATAAAATGAACGACGGACTGATCTGTGCAACAACATGGATGAATCTCACCATCATTATGCGTTAGCCTAAGAAGCCAAACACAAAAGACTACAGATTATAATTCCCGTTTATGTGACATTTTAGAAAAGCAAATTCAAAAGGAGGCGAAAACAGATAGGTGGTAGCTAATCTTAGGGGTGGGAGAAGGTAACTGACTACAGATTTGGACATGTGATTTGCCCTTTCCAATAGAAGACAGCAATGACAGTGTGCCAGTGGCAAGTCTAGGCTTTAAGAAACCTCATGTGTTCCCATCCTTTTACACCTCTTTCATCTCTATGAGAAGACCATGCCTGGACAGACTGCTAGTCAAACAAAGGTGCAAGAATGGAGCAGAGCTGTCCAGCCAGCATACACCCTCAGTGCAAAGAAGAATGGCCTCAAAGCACAGCATATGAGCACACGAATAACCACACCCACCCCCCCTACACACACACACACACACTGATGAGAGACTAGACTGAGGCCTACAGGTCCCTCTCTCACCGTCAGAGAGCTAGGCTGAGGTTCCTGGGCAGGATGAAACCATAGCCCCGTTGCAGACCAGTGAGCAACTACTTAATAGGATTGTCTGGGGACACTGGGATGTTAACCAGGAACAGCTGGGTTGCAATACTTCTGTAATAGGTAACATCCTATACTAAGAAATTTAATAGATCTCCTTAGCAATAAGGAATGGGGATCATTTTGTTTGTTGTCAACAAGCATAGAACAAGTGAGTAAAAACACAGCCCAGGAGGGAGGTCACTTTCCTGCTCCTTTTTGGCACTTTCTATGGACTTCAGCATAGACCAGCAGAGCACGCCACTGGCAAACACCAACTCCTCTGTGCCACACCTCACTCAGTGCGCCAGCCTTTGATGGACTCAGACCCTGTGTTCAAAATGAATTACACTGGCTCTTGCCACCGCTAGTACAGATGGAGGCAAATACATGTTGCACTGCTATTCACAAGGCCTAGAGACAAAGAACACTCTGCTCTACACATTCACTACCCTCATTATCCTATCACTATGTAATCCATCCAATGTTGTAACAACTGAATTATAAAAAGCACAAGATTTTAATTTCATCCTTCTCATTTTTATCACAACAAAGTGCCTGAAACAATGTAGGATTTTCTGGCTTCACCTGAATTTATCTGCTTCTGTTTCCATAATTTAGGCATCATTGAGATACTGTAGCTGAATTTTTAAATTATTAGATGCTTGACATGCCCTCATCTCATTCCCCACCCCCTGCTCCTTTTATTCTAAGGAAATGTCTGATCTACAGTCCTGACCAAGAAAGCATCAACCTTGTTTCATTTTTCCTGTCATATCCCTCTCTTCCCAAACCCGCTTCATAGAGCCTCCTGACTGGTCTGGACCTACCCCCAGAGTAGCCAATCAATCAGATGACCAGTAGCTTATGATCTGGATGAACTGGCTGATGGAGGTTCTGTATCCCAGAAATTTGAAGTAGTACATAACCAAAGAATTTGAGCCAGTTGAGAAAGGAAGTCAAATCTACTACAGCATGCATTCTTCTTGGAGCTCGAGAGGTACGACAACTAAATCTGAAGTTACAGGAAAAGAGAAATCATAAATTTAGCAGGTGGTGAAAGAAAGTAGATTAATCACAAGGCACCAAAATCCCTAAAAATAACTTGGGGCCTCAACAGCTTGCCAGTTACCAGTCAATTATCTTTTCCCAATCACTTATGTATCTTTCTTGGAAAACTTTGAATCTCTCTTCCTTACAAACTCAAGATTTAATCAGGAATGTTCCATGGATATTGGAAAGTTCTAGTGTCGATAAAAGTTCCTGATAGAGACAATTCTCTCAAAATCCTTCTGAAAGATTTCATGACTACCAGCATCACTGATAATTACTTGTAAATATGATGAACTGCCCAAAAGCCTTGCCCATACCATGACAAGTACAAGACTGACTCATCTCTGTGAGGATGCGACACAGGTATCCCTTTCACAACACATGTGAAGTCTCCAGAGACTCAGTTCATTACCATCAAACTGAAAACTCTTCTTCCATGTACCAAACATTCAAAAAATTCCATCTTTAACCTTAAAGTAAACCTGTACAATGGAATACATCAACCATACAGCCAACATCAAAAGGAATGGCCCTCCTTTTTGAACCATATTTTGGGAATATATAGTGAACTTGGTAATAGGTAAGTGACTGTCTGTCTGAAACCTACTATGAAAATATTTAGTCTTGATGCTCAAAAAGCATAGCGTAGTAACACCTTTTTGCAAGATCGGGATATGTTTTAAGAGGAGCTGGGGAAAAAAAAAAAAACAAAGAAATTTCAAGGGATACCATGAAGGACAAAGCACACGACTCATACCCAACTCCAGCTCTCAGGCCTCAGAAAGAACTACACTCCCTCCTGGAGTAATAATTATTTCCTGAATGCTGACATCTATTCCCTGTTACTCAATGTAAGCGAAAGGATATTCTCTTTCCAAAAGGATTATCATGATATTAAACAGACATCCAACATATGAAGGCCTAGATGAAGTACCAAAAAAAAAAAAAAAAAATTACAGGAAAAGAAACAGCTCTGATTAGGTTTCACTGTGAAAATATCAAGAGTAGGAAACATATGTAGCTATCAAAGAAGGAAATCCCTCTTAAAATGTGGATGTCCTGGGATCAAGAGAGATCATCTGTCCTTACAAAGGCTGTCACAGAGGTCCTGTTCTCCAGGGAATCCTCCTGTTAGAAGATTTAAGAGCCATCAAGTCCAGTATGAGCTAAAATTACCTTTATTTGTAGGCTTTGGAACCACAAAAAAAGCTGAAGCAATAGTCCTGAAAGAAGCAATTAATCTGTGTTAAATACATGTAATCAGTTCTGCATGTGTTACGTTTTGAGGTCAAGAGAAAGATTCGAAACATTCCTAAAAATTCTTGCCAAATCTTGTGTAGTTTGTTAAGTGGTGTGATTTTCTTTTCCAGGAAGTACGATGCTTCTGAAAGATCTCTGGGTGAACAGCACTGAACACTGAAAGCTATCTCTTGATTGTTCAAATGCACAGTCGCAGGATAGCTTCCTTCCCTCATGTAACTCCAATTAGGATGGACTTTATCTACTGTCTAAACCATCAAATCCCAAACACGCCACCCTATTTGCCCCACCCAGGGCCAGTTTTGGTGCCTTGCTTCAACTGTCAGAGAAAAAGGAGCTGGAAACTGATGTTTTCCAGGTTAGAATAAAATGAAAACCAACACCTTGAATAAGACATTCCAGTTCACTTTTACCATGTTTAACTCTTTCCTGGTTTTCCTAAAAGAATCTAAGTATTTTGTAGCATCCCTTCAATCATCACCTCGAAGAGACAGCAGTTCTTTTATTTTCTCCTTTCCTGAGAGTGGAGAATGCTCCAATTCATTCCAGGTCAAACTCTGATTACCTTAAACGACCTCGGCTTTGAGGAAAAGCAAGGGAAGGTGGCCAGCACTCAAGTATCAAGCAGCAAGCACCTTAACACTTTTGTTTATAGTGCATCTTGTGCAAACAGAAAAATGGTAACTCTAAGGGAACAGCCACTGGAAAGGTCCATAGACTCTCTCCAGCATAAAATACTTTTTATTTCATACATTTAGTTCACTAAAAATTTTAAGTTAAATGATGATTTTTATCCTAAAAATGTATGTTTATTAAGAAAATATATAGCAATATATATGCTCGTGTGTGTGTGTGTGTGTGTGTGTGTGTGTTATTCACTCAGTCATGTCCAACTCTTTGCAAGTCTATGGACTGTAACCCTCCAGGCTCCTCTGTCCATGGGATTCTCCAGGCAAGAATATTGGAGTGGGTTGCCACTCACTTCTCCAGGGGATCTTCTTGACCCAAGGATAGAACCTGGGTCTCTCACACTGCAGGCAGATTCTTTACTGTCTGAGCCACCATGGAAGCCCATCTATGCTCATATCAGTACATATATATCAGCATCTATGTATGATAATTCCCCTGGAGGAGGAAATGGCAACCCACTCCAGTATTCTTGTCTGGAAAATCCCATGGACAGAGAAGCCTCATGGGCTACAGTCCAAAGGGTCGCAAAGAGTTGGACGGGACTGAGGACAACACCATACACGTATCAACATAGGCACTAACAAGGGGGCGCTCCACGGTTCAGCAGTAAAGATGCAATGTGCAACACACCCCCTTGCTTTGTATAGAGTGGAAATTCACCGCACCTGACCCAGGTGTGTCCCACATCATTGATTTGCAACAAAATACTAGGCCAGATTCACCACACATTGTCTTTGCTTAATGCTAAGAAACTGTATAATGCCTTTTATTTTAGTTCTCCATAAAATTCAGATTACAAAGGCTCCTGCTGTAACTTCTCATTTTATCTAGTATTTTTGAAAGCCACATATATTTCACCTTAGAAGATGACACTAACTCACATGTTCACTCACCGTAGAACCTTGAATGAGAAAATATCTTAATATGTCCAGGATATTTTTAGAGGATTTTTTTGTTTTTTAATGGTTTCTTCTCCTATTGTTTATTCCTTGCTATTATTTTCCTCAAATCTTTTCTTAAAAGATTTGAGAGCCCTGACTTAATTTTTAACTGAAGAACTTAGATATCTAGACGTTTCATTGTGCAAATAAGCTGGTTAAATACAGAACAATTTAAGTAGTAGACTACATTCAAAACACTAGTCTTACTTCAATTTTACTGCAAATTAAAAACACTACATAGCACCACAGTTAGATTAAATCATAATATTCTTATAAACGAATTCCTAACTTTCTGCTTTGCTTATAAGAACTACAGACAAGTAACTCTACCTTTAGTTTTCAAAATGGAATGCTTCCAACTGTGTTTCAAGAGAGAATGTGTGGTAATTTAGGGTCATTTTTAACATGATAGCCTGCTAACCAAACAACACACTTCAGGCCGCAGTAGGAAAACTGAATCCTTTACCAATGGCTTTCTGAGCAGCTTATCTACAAGACCTGGAGTTAAATTATCAAAATAATTAAAACATTATAACCCTACTATGGGAAATTTCAAAGTGTAACTTTTAAAATAAATGATTTTTCATACAGTTTTAATCACTGATTATATCCAAGAGGTAGGTCAAACCTATTCAAGGCCCTATGCAAAATGAATTTAGCACTAACAAAAGTTAGGAGCTTGTGAAATACTGAATTTATTATTCCATCCATTATTTATTTGCTAGCATTTCTACCTGTGCCTGATAAAAATGCAAAGGAATTTGTAATCAAAGATAGCATATTTTCAAACTATATTCCAGAGGTATCAAATCCCTACTAAAATTTAGTGTCAATCATATGGCTCTAGAAACCACATACTACCACCATCTGGATTACCTGAGAATAGCTTGTCTGCACCAATTTTTAATCTAAGACTGCTTTTAGAGTAGTCAGGCCTTTCACTGTCCTTAGATTATGTACAAATAGTATTTGACTAATGATTAAGGAACAGTGACTTCAATAGGAGGGCATTATATTAAACATGTGGAAAATTAACTCCTTAGGTACTGCTTTATCCACATGCAATCTTTTCTTCTCATCAGTTAAACTGCAAAGTAATAGTATAAACAATCCTACACACACAACATACACATGCACACACAAAAGGCCAGGGATTTCACAATCAGATTAAGCCCTAACTTACGTATTTTCATAAGGAATTTCTTTAGTTTAAAAAAAGGTCTAAATAAAATTAATTCTCCTTTGGTTGCAGTCACAAAAGTCATAAAAAGGAACAAGTCCCTAGAAACCATGAAGTCAGCCACAAGTAAAAGAAATATTGCATTCAACTCCAAGGAATTTTTAGATCAGGTTAAACCAGCAGGAGCTTCCCTGGTGGCTCAATGGTAAAAAACCCACCTGCCAATGCAGGAGAAGCGGGTTGAATCCTGGGTCGGTAAGATCCCCTGGAAGAGGAAATGACAACCCACTCCAGTATTTTTGCCTGGGAAATTCCACAGACAGAGGAGCCTGGTGGACTACGTCCCCAGGGTTGCAGAGTCAGACGTGACTTCAAGACTGAGCACACAAACAAGCAGAAGTTCCTGCTTATTTCAGAAGTTTTCAACAGCTTTCCCTCAGTTTACCAAATTAAAAAAGGTAAAGCGCAGTCACCAAGGATCAGGAGCTGAAAATAACTCATTTTCCTCTAGCTTTAAGTAATAAACTCCATGAAACCATATTATCTTAAGCAGTGGTCCCCAATTTGTTAGGCACCAGGGGCTGGTTTTATGAAATACAATGCTTCCATGGACTGGGGGTGGAGGTGGGGAGGTAGTGGTAGACACCCCTGATCTTAAAGATCACAATAAAAACAAATGCACTCATCCATTACATACACACTCACAAATTATCAACTGCCATAGGTCAGGAACTGTGCAAAGTAATAAGAACCAACTCACCGCATTCTAAAAGTTCTGTGTCACAAATAAGAAATTTTTTTAATTTTGTCTATTTTTAAACACTTCATTATCCACACTATTTTATGACATACCTTAGTGAAAACAAGTATATTTCTCCTCCCCAAAAAAAAGATTCAGCATAAGACTGTCATCTTTACTTGCCACCACTCCTCACATAATATACCCTTATCTCCCCTTTAGCTTTAATTGAAAAACAAAAATACATTAAAAATTGTCTCCAAGTCCATCAGTTGCTTCTGCAGAAGTGCAGTGTGTTCTCTGAGTGTCACTAGCTGTGATCCACAGCAAGTGTTCCTTCTGCAGATAAGTTCAGGAAATGCTAACTTCCACAAAGTTCAGCAACTTCATTTCAGAGACTTTGGTTTACTAATACACATTTTGAATATTCGAATAGGGGTTATCATGTCTAGCATTTCCCAAGTATATTTCACCAAGAAATCTTTTCCCAAACCTTACTATTCTCAAGAACAAAGTTCCATGGACTACAGCTTGAAAAATTATGATTTAACCCTTCCTAGTTCAACTTTTCCACAGAACATGCTCACAGTCCATCTCCCTCTTCTAGTCTCTCCCTCTGTTTTATTTTGTCTCTGTTCTGTCTTTATCACTTTCTCTATTTTTCCTCTCCCTCACCCCACCCTCATATCTGTATCTATTTCTTTCTCATCCTTTCCAGCTCTCCCTTCCTTTCTTTCTCTCTCTCTCTCCCCACCCCTATACTTCTTTCAGAAAAATCTAACCACTGGTTTCATGCCAACCATAGCATCTATATATTAATAATAAGCCCATGTTTAACAATCAAGACCTTGATTATGCACCCTAAGATTTTATTTTCAAGTTACTAGTTCAAAGTCGGAGAAGGCAATGGCACCCCACTCCAGTACTCTTGCCTGGAAAATCCCACGGATGGAGGAGCCTGGTAGGCTGCAGTCCATGGGGTCTCGAAGAGTTGGACACGACTGAGCAACTTCACTTTCACTTTTCACTTTCATGCATTGGAGAAGGAAATGGCAACCCACTCCAGTGTTCTTGCCTGGAGAATCCCAGGGACGGAGGAGCCTGGTGGGCTGCTGTCTATGGGATCGCACAGAGTCGGACATGACCGAAGCGACTTAGCAGTAGCAGCAGCAAAGTATGTATGTGCTTTGTGTTAGACACTGATTTTCTTATTTCCAGAAACATCTCTCAAGCTTGTCCACTTTACCTATTTAATCAAAGGGCAGTAAGACACTAATTTCATCTAATGTGAAAATTATCTACTAGTCTAATGGGAGAAAATATGCCTGATCTGTCAATTTAGCATATCTATTGAATCATAATGAAAACATCAAAGTAGATATAAACACATTTTAGAGACAGATATTTCCAATTTAAAGAACAAGACATTTAGAAGATATTTATTTAGTACTTAAATATAATTTAAAATAATTAACATGATAGATACAACATGTAAATTGTATACATAGTATCAACTTTAACATATTTGGTTCTTGCATATTTGACACTGATACTCCTAAACTCAGGCATAACTGACTTGCAAAAATTAAGTAATGCAATTACTTGATTTAAAATTACTTGTTGAGAGGGCTAAGCAAAAAAAGCTAAGTATTCCAAAAATTCCTTTTTCCATAAGAACAACAAAATCATTAGCAGATATTATGAAAATCAACTTTTTAAGAACTCTGCAAAGTAAACATAGGCATGTGACAATCTGTAGAACTGTTCTAATACATAACATCAAATCTTGGTAAAAATAGATGTTGTACAATTTTAATATACTCTGCTCTGCCACACACTCTCTTCTGGGCATAACAGCCTTGCAAACCAACTGCGTTCAATGACAACAAAAACCAGAAGGTTAGAACAAAAGCAAAACAAGGTCACAACTTCTCAAATCCATTTCCCAGATAACTGTCATAATCCGACCTGTCCAGAAGCTCCCTGAAAAATCCAAAGCCCAAGGTTTGTCTTTATTTGACTAGAGTCAGAGCTTTCCAGTGCAGTGCTTCCCTGGGAGCAGCTGTCTAATGAAGTTTTGTTAAAAAGATCTGTTAAAACTGTTAAAAGATCCAGTTTAACAAAAATATAACAGATATACAAAGAAAATGAAATATAAGTAGAGAATAATTATGGGAAAGAAACTGTCTGAAGAAGCTGAGACTTTGGACTTACTAGACAAAGACTAAGTTTTTTAAAATATGTTTAATGAACTAAAGGAAACCATGTCTAAAGAATTAAAGTATTAAAAAGTTGCCTTGTCTGTTAGAGGATATTAACAAAGTAGAAATCACTAATAAAAACCAGATTGAAATTCTGGAACTGAAATAGAATTTGAAACTGAAAACTGTAACAGAAATGAAAACTTTACTAGACAGACACAACAATATGGTTGAGCAGTCAGAAGAAATAACTGGCTCAATGAAGACAGGTCTCCTATGTTGGTATGCTTGATGAGGTCCCACCTAGGAGAAAAGGGGCAAAAAAGAATTTGCAAAGAAGTAATGTCTGAATACATCTTAAGTTTGATGAAACATGTTGATATACACATTTAAACTCAATGAGCTTCGAAAAAATAAATAGGAAGAGATACACATCTGGATGCATGACAACCAAACTGTCAAAAAAACCCAACAAGAATCTGGAAGGGAACAAGTAACTTATGCACAAGACTCATCACTCAAGTTAACAATTCTTCAGCAGAAACCATGGAGGCCAGAAGGCAGTGGGAAAATATATTCATAGTGCAAAAAGAAATTCAACCAAGAATTCTGTAGCTAACAAAGCAGTCCTTCAAAAATGATGCAGAAATTAAGGCATTCCCAGGTAAGCAAAAAGTGACAGAATTTGTGGACAGTACGGTCTACAAGAAACACCAAAGGGAGATCCTGAGGCTAAAATGAAAGGACGCTAGACGGCAGCCTGAACCTACATAGAGAGTACCAGTAAATATATCTACACACAAAGGTAAGCCTAAGTGACAGTATAACATATTTTTGGTTTAACTTTTTCTTCTTCTTATAAGACAATTGCAAAGAGCAATAATTATGATTGAAGGGCATGCAGTGTATAAAAATGCAATTTATATGACAATATAGCACAAACTAGTGTATAGAAAGTAGACAATGGAAGAGCACTGTTGACTCTTGTATTGTCTAAGAAGCAAATCAAGGTAATTCTTTTAATGTCAGAAAAATTTCAATAAACAATTATGTAGGACAGACAAACATATCTGCAGGCAGTACTCAACCATTAGGTCATCAGTCTTGGAACTCTGCTGTAATGTTGCTCTCAGTACTATAAAACTAATAAATATGTACAATTACCCCAGTTTATACAAAGAAAATTCACTCAAAGTGTAAGCATGCCCATGAGTGTCCAAGTCATCAAAGCTGAAACCTTTACTCACTTATTTGCATCAGAACCCAAATGATTTCCTTTAGTCCTCTGCATCATTATATGTAACTTAACAAATATTATATATAAAGGCTTCATTTGCTTGTTGCTAAGTTAACTTCCCTATGAAAACACTATTATTTATTCTGTATTATATAAGTAAGTGCTCTAATGCAGTATTTAAAAATGCTTGTAGTAAACTGCCACATCAAAATAAGATACTCTAGAAAATAGTCAATTTCAGCTAAAAATATAAGCCTATGTCCATCATTTCTTCCAAATTGTTTTTTTTTTTTTTAAATAAGGGACTTTTTTTTTTTTTTTTTTTTAACAGAGTGGCTATTCCATGCCAGGCACTGGGCTCAGGACTAGGGTAACACAGTGAACAAGACAAAGTCCCCTCCTTCTTAGACTACAACTTACAGGGGCGATAAAGGTAACATTTACCCCACCATAGAGCTGTCAGAACTTACACAAGACTCGCTATTAACCCCACCATAGTTCCACCAGGACTTACACAGGACTGGGGAAACAGACTCTTGGAGGGCACAGACAAAACCTGGTGCACACCAGGACCCAGGAGAAAGGGGCAGAGACCCCACAAGAGATGACCCAGACTTGCCTGTGAGTGTCCAGGAGGCTCCCGCAGAGGCGTGGGCCAGCAGGGCCTGCTGCAGGGTCAGGGGCACTGAGAGCCGCAGTGCATGCACTGGACCTTTTGAAGGAGGTAACCATTGTCTTCATCACCCCCACCACAGTTTGCTCATAGGTAAAACAACAGGGAGGGCACACAGCCCCGCCCATCAACAGAAAACTGGATTAAAGATTTACTGAGCACATCCAAAAGCTGAATAAGCTGAGTTGAACAATTTTATGAAGACCTATAAAACCTTCTAGAACTAACACCCAAAAAAGATGACCTTTTCATTATAGGGGACTTGAATGCAAAAGTAGGAAATCAAAAGATACCTGGAATAACCAGGGCAAAGGCTAATAGAGTTTTGCAAGAGAATGCACTGGTCATACCAAACATTCTCTTCCAACAACTCAAGAGAAGACACTAAACGGACATCACCAGATGGTCAACACCAAAATCAGATTCATTATATTCTTTGCAGCCAAAGATGGAGAAGCTCTATACAGTCAGCAAAAACAAGACCAAGAGCTGACTGTGGCTCACATCATGAACTGCTTATTGCTAAATCAGACTTAAATTGAAGAAAGTAGGAAAAACCACCAGACCATTTAGATATGACCTAAATCACATCCCTTATGATTATACAGTGGAAGTGACAAATAGATTCAAGGGATAAGATCTGATAGAGTGCCTGAGGAACTATGGATGGAGGTTCGTGACACTGTACAGCAGGCAGTGACGAAGACCGTCCCCAAGAAAAATAAATGCAAAAAGGCAAAATGGTTGTCTGAGGACGCCTTACAAATAGCTGAGAAAAGAAGAGAAAGGCAAAGGAGAAAAGGAAAGACATATCCATCTGAATGCAGAGTTCCAAAGAATAGCAAGGAGAGATAAAAAAGCCTTCCTCGGTGATCAGTGGAAAGACATAGAGGAAAACAATAGAATGGGAAAGACTAGAGATCCCTTCAAGAAAATTAGGGATACCAAGGGAACGTTCCATGCAAAGATGGGCACAATAAAGGACAGAAATGGTATGGACCTAACAGAAGCAGAAGATATGAAGAAGAGGTGGCAGGAATACACAGAAGAACTGTATAAAAAAGATCTTCACGACCAAGATAATCACGATGGTGTGATCACTCACCTAGAGCCAGACATCCTGAAATGTGAAGTCAAGTGGGCCTTAGGAAGCATCACTATGAACAAAGCTAGTGGAGGTGATGGAATTCCAGTTGAGCTATTTCAAATCCTAAAAGATGATGCTGTAAAAGTGCTGCACTCAATATGCCAGCAAATTTGGAAAACTCAGCAGTGGGCACAGGATTGGAAAAGGTCAGTTTTCATTTCAATCCTAAAGAAAGACAATGCCAAAGAATGGTCAAACTACTCCACAATTGCTCTCATCTCACACACTAGCAAAATACTGCTCAAAATCTTCCAAGCCAGGCTTCAACAGTATGTGAACCATGACTTTCCAGATGATCAATCTGGATTTAGAAAAGGCAGAGGAACCAAAGATCAAATTGCCACCATCCGTTGGATCATCGAAAAAGCAAGAGAGTTCCAGGAAAACATCTACTTCTGCTTTATTGACTACGCCAAACCCCTTGATTGTGTGGATCACAACAAACTGTGGAAAATTCTGAAAGAGATGGAAATACCAGACCTCCTTACCTGCTTCCTGAGAAATCTGTAGGCAGGTCAAGAAGCAACAGTTAGAACTGGACATAGAACAACAGACTGGTCCAAATCAGGAAAGGAGAACATCAAGGCTGTATATTGTCATCCTGCTTATTTAACTTACTTGCAGAGTACTTTATGAGAAACGCTGGACTGGATGAACCACAAGCTGGAAACAAGATTGCCAGGAGAAATATCAATAACCTCACATGCAGATGACACCACCCTTATGGCAGAAAGTGAAGAAGAACTAAAGAGCCTCTTGATGAAAGTGAAAGAGGAGAGTGAAAAAGTTGGCTTAAAACTCAACATTGAAAAAACTAAGATCATGGCATCCAGTCCCATCACTTCATGGAAAATAGATGGGGAAACTGGTAACAGTGAGAGACTTGATTTTGGGGGGCTCCAAAATCACTACAGCCTGTGACTACAGCCATGAAATTAAAAGACGCTTGCTCCTTGGAAGAAAAGCTATGACCAACCTAGTCAGCATACTAAAAAGCAGAGACATTACTTTGCCAACAAAAGGCCATCTAGTCAAAGCTATGGTTTTTCCAGTGGTCATGTATGGATGTGAGAGTTGGACTGTAAAGAAAGTTGAGCACGAAAGAATTGATGCTTTTGAACTGTGGTGCTGGAGAAGACTGTTGAGAGTTCCATGGACTGCAAGGAGCTCAAACCAGTGAATCCTAAATGAAATCAGTCCTGAATATTCATTGGAAAGACTGATGCTGAAGCAGAAACTCCAATACTTTGGCCATCTGATGCGAAGAACTGACTCATTTGAAAAGACCCTGATGCTGGGATAGATTGAAGGCAGAAGGCAAAGGGGATAACAGAGGACAAGATGGCTGGATGGCATCACCAACTCAATAAACATGAGCGTGAGTAACCTCCAGGAGTTGTGATGGACAAGGAAGCCTGGCGTGCTGCAGCCCATGGGGTCACAAAGAATCAGACACGTCTGTGTGACTGAACTGAACTGAAAGGTACCAGACATGTAAACCAGACCAAGTAGACAATTACAGATTACAATCAGTAACAAGACCAAGCATAGTAAGAGCCATCCAGTCAAGCCTGGTTTATATCAACCAACACTCATCCAACATGCAATCCATTCAAGTGAGAATGACTGTTTTTGCATGCTGTGGGGTCTTGGGGGGAATATTTGTACCAAATAACAGCAGACAAACATTTGTAACCAACAGTTGTAACATCAGGCACTGTATTAGAAACTTTACATGTGTGAGCTCATCCAAACCTCGCATTGATCCTTCGCCATAGGTAATATTTTTAGCCCTATTTAACCAATAAGGAATTGAGAGTGACAGGTTGAATTACCTGCTTACAGTCACACCATTAATGACTGTGAGAACCAAGAATGAAACCCAATCGGTCTAATTTTAAAGTTCTGTGGCTCCTCATTACTTTGATGATGCCCTTTCTCCTAAGTTGGCTCCAGTGTGCTAACAACAGTATCAGTATGTATATCCTTGTGCTATTTCTTTTCTAGCACTTACGAACGTGAATTATAAAAAATAAACTACAAACTCGAATTGGTGTTTCCAGATTTACTTTCGCTGTTCCTGCCCTATTGGGACCTACTTTACCTAGGTACAAACTGAACAGAGTGCTACCAAGCTTTGATACCATTTTAAATGATCATACTGTTTCATCTTCCAGAAAGTGAAAGCAAGCAGTTATACCAGCAAAGTAAATGTAACTATTTATCATTTACATTAGATAAGAAAAAATTTTAAGAAAATTCAGTTTTTACAAAAAGTCTTACTGAAAATATTATTTCCAGATTTGATAGTGACAATATCCTATTGGAAAATAAAGTATCATGGCAAGAATATTTATTTTAGGAATATACTGAATTTAGTAAATTCCTTTATCTGAATCAAGAAAGCCATGGTAAGTATCAAAAGTGAAATTTATTTAAATGCAGCACTCAACGCACAGTTCATTTTTTTTACATAATTTTATACTGCTTTTTATACCACAAGGACATGACATAACGTGGTGATTTGTACTATGGTTGAAAACAAAGGGCATTTATGTGTTCCACAATCCATCAGACTTAGGTATGAAGTAGACTACCCTACTTCTAATGACAGGAAGTCTGTGACTTCCTGAAACTCCCAGTTCCACTTACTGTTTTGTGGTAGGGAACACACAGACTGTATGAAAGGATTTATCCTATCTTTGTCAGCCTAAGGAAGCTTTGGACATTTACTATTTTTTTTTAATTTACAAGGAAACTTGAGATTACTTTAAGGAAAAGGGAAAAAAAATAAGTCTGGCCAAAGTATTGTAGAATTTTTAGTTTTTCTTAGAAATGGAGGATATAAAGTTTTTCCTTGAAGCTTTCTTATTATCCTAAGACAATAATGGTTAAGGGTGTGTTTCTAAAAAAGGAATTTAGTGTCATTAAACACGTACGTTGAATAGAGTGTTTCCTGAACCTCCCCACTGAATTACAGACATCAGATACTAACATCCTATTTATTGCTTCTATTTCAAATATGGGATTCCCTGATAGCTCTGTTGGTAAAGAATCTGCCTGCAATGAAGGAGACCTGGGTTTGATTCCTGGGTTGGGAAGATCCCCTGGAGAAAGGACAGGCTACCTACCCCAGTATTCCTGGGCTTCCCTGTGGCTCAGCTGGTAATGGGTCTGCATGCAATTCAGGAGACCTGGGCTCTATCCCTGGGTTGGGAAGATTCCCTGGAGAAAGGAAAGGCTGCCCACTCCAGTATTCTGGCCTGGAGAATTCCACGTATAGACCATGGAGTCTCACAGAGTCGAACACGACTAAGTGACTTTAACTTTCACTTCAAATATACTCATTCTCCTATGGCATATATGTCTAAAACCTATTCAACATTAGAACCAAATCTCAAAGTGAAACTGAAAAGATGAAAACCACACAGGTAAAGAGACAACATGCTAATAAAAACTGACTGCTCAATATATTCACAACTGAGCTAAGGACATAGTCTCTAATCTTTTCCTCCTAGGTTATCAAACCTTATTAAAAGATACTTGCAAAAGAAATTATACTTTATTATGGGCAATTTATTATCAAAATGAATTAGAATATAGCACACCACTGTGTAAAGAATCAGTTTCAGGAAACCCCACAGGTACTCGGGCTGTAATGTTTATCTTGTTTTTGCTGTTTCATACATATGAGCGCTTTTAAGTACCTTGACTTCTTAACTACCAAATGGGAAGATCACCTACCAGTTACGCTGCTTTCCACAGGCTACTCAGTTAACTAGTTTCCCTTTCCCTCTGCATGAATAAAAACTCTAATGTGAATTTGACCAAAGTCCTAGGATGAGGCCAAGGAAAGTGAAAGAAAATGCAAGTGAAAGTCACTCAGTCGTGTCCAACTCTTAGCAACCCCATGGACTATACAATCCATGGAATTCTCCAGGCCAGAATACTGGAATGGGTAGCCTTTCCCTTCTCCAGGGATCTTCCCAACTCAGGGATTGAACCCAGGTGTCCCACATTGCAGGCAGATTCTTTACCAGCTGGGCTACAAGGGAAGCCAAAGAGGACATTTTAAATCATTTTCAAAGGACCAAATAGCCTTAAAGACACCATACACATCTGCCAGATCAATTTCCATTCAAAACACATTTCCAGCTCACACAGCTGTAAGGAACAGATATAAACACCTGCTCAAAGTGGATGCTTAGACCAACAGGCACCCAAATGAGAAGTGTCAAAGCCAAGAGCAAGTAGCTCCAACCCAAGTAATACGATTCATCACTTGTTCAATGAGTACATTCTAACATCTAACTGTTATGTAGAAATTTTAAAAGAAGAAATACGTCATTGAACAGAAATGTGATGTGATTAAATCTGTTTCAGTTCTGTAAGCTAAAAGATCAATTATTATTGGAGCTTTGCATAAAGACCAGTAATTTTCCCCACTGAAACAAACTTGTTTTTTCCCCCTACTAAATTAAGCCTGAAATCTCTTTCAAAGCAACTGTTTCTTTTCTAACACAATATAAAATATCCCTGTGGTGATTCATCTGGTAAACGCATTTACCACTAACTCCTCATATTTTTAACTCCATCCTTCCGTCAGCTCAGTCTGCTTGGGCTGCATTAACATCCCAGGCCCGTTTATGCTCATGAAACCAAGCAAATTTCCACTGGATGATCTTTTCAACCTCTATTCATCTCGCTGACTTGACAATTTATATACTCCAGAAGTGAAGTAGCTCATTCGTGTCCAACTCTTTGCAACCCCATGGACTGTAGCCTACAAGGCTCCTTTGTCCATGGGATTTTCCAGGCAAGAGTACTGGAGTGGGTTGCCATTTCCTTCACCAGGGGATCTTCCCGACCCAGAGATCAAACCGGGGTCTCCTGCATTGCAGGCAAACGCTTTACCATCTGAGCCACCAGGGAAGCCCCTTATATACGCCATCCAAGCTCAAATAACAAAATATAATCTGAACAACAACAAAATTTCAGGGAAAAAAGTATAGGTTACTTCCAAATCTTAACATTACGAAAGTTAAAGAAATTAAGTTTAAAGAATTAACAACAAGTTTTTTACAAGTAAAGGACAGGGAAGCCTGGTGTACTGCAGAAAAGGGGGTCACAGAGAATCAGACACAACTTAGTTTCTGAACAACAGTAAGTTTTTACATGGGAACACTTCACTAGGGAGTGAACAAACTGAAGCCAACAATGGATTCACAGCAAGGTGCAACTTCCACTAATCACTGCTGCTTCTATTTATTTCTTCTGAACAATCCAACAAAGATCTTTTCCCTTTTCATGGTCAAAATTACCAAGACTCAGAAAAGTATAGCAAATGACTGAAAATAAAAGTAGCAGAAACTAAACACAAACAGGCCTGGGAGATTCCACACTTCTTACTTTTACAACATGATGATTGTGGTGGATTAAAGAGAGACACAATGGCACCCCACTCCAGTACTCTTGCCTGGAAAATCCCATGGACAGAGGAGCCTGGTGGGCTGCAGTCCATGGGGTCGCTAAGAGTTGGACACGACTGAGAGACTTCACTTTCACTTTTCCCTTTCATGCACTGGATAAGGAAATGGCAACCCACTCCAGCGTTCTTGCCTGGAAAATCCCAGGGACCGGGGAGCCTGGTGGGCTGCCGTCTCTGGGGTCTCACAGAGTCGGACATGACTGAAGTGACTCAGCAGCAGCAGCAGCAAAGGGAGACATAAATTCTTTGGGGTGGGGTGGCATTGTTTTCCCTCTCCTTAAATATACGAGCTGGACTCTAACTATTCTGACAGATAGACAACAACGGAAGTGGTGGTGCTTCAGACCTGGGCACAGGCTGTCACAAGACCAGCAGCTTCCACCTTGATCTCCTGGAACCCAGGCTAACCTCAAGTTCACAGTCCCACTCTACAATTCACTGTTGATCACAGTCTGTAGATTCATTACAGGCTTTTTAAATCCAGGATATATTTCAGTTCTCAAATGTTCGTTTGATTTTTCAACCCTTTCTGTATTTGTCTTGAAACTCCTCACTCACCCATTCTATGAACTTTGTATGTCAAACCACGTCTTGTAGATTCTTCAATGTATTTGTCATGGTTATTTTAAAGTCACACTGCTTTCCCATCTTGGGGTCTTTTTCTTTAAACTTTTCCTAACCTGAGTCACTTTTACCTTTTTAATTGTTTAATGGCTTGAAACACATACTAGACACTGTAGAGGACGTATTTTATACGAACTATAGATTACTGTTCTCCATGGTGTTTCCTGGGGAGAGGCACTCCTAAAATGTAGTCCTCCTAGAATACTGATGAGAAGCCAGAGGTGTTTACCAATTCCCTTTAGCATACCAAGACACTGACTCCAAATCCTGTCTTCCTTTAGGGTGAGCAGCTGAGGTCTCTCTGTTCATGTCCTTCAGGCTTCCCATTGATGTTTTCCCCTGAGACTCTAGAATACTGTGAATACTGCACAATGCACAGCCTGGAAGTCGGCAAAGGCTTGAGGATATTTCATACGCGTGTTTCAGGCCTGCCTCCTCTGTGGCTCCCAACATTTTGGAATAGCCCTTTCAATGGCCAACTTCCTTCGCAACCCAAACTCCACCATCTAATTTCTCAGGACCAAAAGAAAAAAAAAAAGTTCTCGGGCTGACCATTTCAGAGACCAAGAAGTTACCTCAGGCAGAAGCACTGCATGCATCAGTCGGGAGTCATCAACTACACAAAGATTTCAATAGGAGAGATTTAACATATAGTGTTATTAACTATGTACAATTGTTATACTACAAATGAGTACAACAGAACTCTATAAAACATACCAACTCTGAGGGAACACACCCAAGGAAGGAACAACTTGGAAAAAGGAGAGGGTAGGGCCTCAATCCAAGGCTGAGATTGCAATCTCACTGGAGAAAGTATGGCTGTGGCCCACTGTATGGTGGAGGAGTTTAGCCTCTTGACCTGGGCCAGAGATGGTACACAGTCAACAAGCTAAGACTGGCATTTCAGAAACCACGAGCAAGGAGGACTGGCAAGCTAAGAGCCCCTCTGGATGGCCGGGAGCCTGAGACTGATGAACAAGGAAATGCAGACAGGGACTGACAAGCCCAAATCCTCCTGCTGGAATGCCAAGCAACCAACATTGGCATGCACACAAGTGCGGTCCAGGACTGCAAGCAGGAATCCTCCAGCAGCCTGTCAGCGGGCAGAGAACGGCAGGCCAGAACTCGCATCAAAAGCTCGTTCAAGAGTGAGTGGCACTGAGTGCCACACACTCTCAGGTGGCAGCTGTGTATCTAGCAGGAATGAAAGTACACCAGACTCAAGAAGAAAAGCCTTTTCCTCCTGCAGTGTGTCATTAGCACGCTCTGCAGCAAAGGAGAGATGTCCACGTCTATGGGATCCAGCAATGCGGTGCAGACTGGATTTAGAGCCGAGTACCACACCGTATGGGCCTCCCCAGTGGCTCAGCAGTACAGAATCCACCAGTAATGCAGGAGCTGAAGGAGATGTGGGTTTGATCCCTGGGTGGGGAAGAACCCCTCAAGGAGGGCATGACAACCCACTCTAATATTCTTGCCTGGAGAATCTCTTGGCCAGGGAAGCCTTGCAGGTTACAGCCCATGGGGTCACACAGAGTCAGACACAACAGAAGAGACCTAGCACGCACACACCACACTGTATAAATATGTATCTTACCCAGCCCGATCCCCTTCTTTCAAGGGTTGAATTCTTTCCCACTTTTGCATGTCTTTGGTCCTCATTCCCTTTACACAAACACACATATATACATATGTATCTCATCTCTCTTTCTCTACCCATGTCTCTTTCTCAAGGAAGATTTGGAGTTTATCGTTTTTGAATGATAAACTGAAGAGCTGTCTATTCAAGGAATTCTGTTCTGACTAGGAACCAAGAACCCTAGGAAATGATTTGACACAGAACCTGGAGAACATCATAAGCAGAGAACCACCACTATGTCGTTTCAGATTACCTACTGGGAGGTTTATGACATGTATGGCCATCTTGGCATTTTGCAGTGCTCCTAAGTTTCACTAAAACCCTGTCCAAAATGATCTCAGTTAAAAAATAATAATAATAATAATTCCACTAATTATAAAAGAAATTCAGTTTATTAAAAACCTATGACAATGTCTCCTTTAATGGCTGAGATAATGCTAAACTACATCTCGAAGTTATATTTGGAAATATCAAACTCTTTCTCAAGACATTTATGCCCACAAATAACAATGTCCATAAAATCATGACAAACTTTGAAATCATGTGTAGGGCAGAGATTAAATTTTTATTTGTTAGAAGTCCACAAAAATATATCAGAACATGTTGAAGGGCACATAGTCTGAAGGGTTGGCTCCACACAACTATTTCAGACACAGCTATTCTCTACAACAAACATGGCTCCTAAAATGCCAGATTAAGAATCTTTTTTATGTCACTATACATGACTTTTCAATGTTCTAGGCAACAGCCCAATAAAACAAAAGCCTGCCGGAAGCACTTAAAAGCAAAACTTTCCTTCTGGTTCTTTTGGCAATGCTTTGTGAAACACCCAAGAAGAAAGCTATATTACAAACACAAACAACTTTGGCATCAAAAAGCATGTGAAATTATTACTTTATAAGAGACAAATGCATCTTTTTAAAATGCTAAGAGAATAATTAAGCAACAACACAAAACAGTAAGAGTTGCTTGTACAATATGTAAGTGGACACAGTCTGGACAAAACTCCACACCAGAATTAGATGTACCAGTCTGAGGAGTAACATGTGATACGGGGTTACAGGAATTAGACTTCAGGCTGTGTGTGGCTGGGGAAGATGTGCACTGGACATGCAGGCTCAAGGATCAGAGAAGGCAACACTGATCAGTCAATCTCAGTAGACAAATACGCCCTGCCACCGAAGGGGGATGCTGAGGGGAAGTCGCGGAGAGGTCTGTGTAGCTACGGCCTCAACTGGCCCCCAGTCCAGTGTCTGTCTTGTGGTGAACTGGGGCTAGTAACTGTCAATGGCATTATTAGTCAGATAGACAAGCTAGGTGGAGGGACATGGGGAGGACAGGGTGCAGCTACCAGGCATCTTTGCGTCTGTTGGTCAATCTATCTGACAACAAAAAGACTTCAGGAGAAAAATGCCTTCTGCTTTCCTTCAGCCTTCCAAAACTCATTCATACTGTCCTTTTGGCCAATCTAACATAGAAAAATAGTTTCCAATTTAGCCAAACTGATCCTACAATGCCTACCACAGATGGGTATAATTCAGATACCCAATACAAGAGGACATAATTCAGAGATGCACAGAAAAGAACAGTTATTAATTCACCCACTTAACAGAACATACAGTTTGACAGGTGTGAATGAAATGCTATGAATTTTAAAATTTAAATTCCTTCATGATAAAGTATGTACTCCAAATAGCTCACTATATATTTTCCCATCATTCTCTAATTTTCCTAAAAGGAAAGAGCCTCGGGAGGGATAAATTGGGAAACTGGTATTGACATACACATACTACTACAGATAAAGTAGATAACTAATAAGGACCTACTGTGTAGCACAGGGAACTCTACTCAGTACTCCATAATGGCCTATATGGGAAAAGAATCTAAAAAGGGGGATAAATCTATATGTATAACTGATTTACTTTGCTGTACACCTGAAAAAAAAAAAATTGTGACTCAACTATGCTCCAATAAAAAATTTTTTTAAAAAGACTCTCACATAAGAGTTTAAGTTCTTAAATCTGCCTCCAAAGCTTTTTTGCCCATGAGCTGGTAAGTAAACACCCAGATGCTAATACATATACTACACAAATTAACATAAGTCCAAGAACTAAATGAGATCAAAATTTAATTCATCATCTGATTGTGGATGAACCCAAACCTTACAAGGCTTCCTTCTACAGTCAAGTGAAGCAAGAACTTTTTCATTCTGAATCTGATTTCTTCCCTCTAAATAACAGCATCTCTTTGCTAGTACACAGTATGGTCCATGATGTGATCATGGAATTGCTTGGTAGTCAGGAAGTCTGTCGCTTTTGGAAGAGCGTAAATCAGAAGGACTGCCTGTGGGCTGCTGTCGGTCATCTCCTGTCACAACCAAAGCCTGGAACTGGACTGTCAGTTACGTCTGATTCTCCGGTGTCCATGTAATTTCTCAAACCTTCTTATAAATCCTGCCCTCTCCCAACAGTCCTCCAGAAGTCAGCTCCTACTGTGAGATGCAGACTCTCGTAGTAAAAGGTCAAAAAGAGAAAATACTATATCTCTTCAGTTCATCTGTTTACTTAAAAAAAAAAAGCAGCTTATCTTGCCAAATTCTGTAACCAAAAGATCAGGATTTTAGAGATAAAACAAAAAGCCTTTGACAGCTCCAAGAGGCCCTCTGCCTACTGCTCAGAACAGAGCACATATTTCCATTGGATGCCTCTTTCCTCGCATTCCATTCCCCCCCCCTCCACCACCTTTAACTTTCTTACCAGAAAGGTACAAACACAGCAAAGATTTCCAGTAATCTCCCAGACTGGAAATTTTTTTTTCCTACCACCTTATTTTTCCATTACAATGTCATGAACTCAGGACAAACTACAGGAAGAAAGTAACAACCCTATTGTTTTTGTGATCCCCTCTTCAGTCTGATTCTATGTCCCATTTGCCTCATCTTTTGTCTGCCGTTTGTTTTTCTTACAAACAATTGTAATTAGACTGCCTCCACACTGCATTTTTTAAAACATTACCTAACACAGGTAAAGACAGATATTCATATCTTATTAATACACTTTCCTAAAGAATAGGTATGAACCAGGGTAAGAGCATGAAAAAACTTTATATATTCTCTAAGGTTTCTACACTAAGTATATAATATAAAATATACAATGCTCTTACAATTTATTATACCAAGACCTCGCAAATTTTAGAATTCTCACAACAACATGCATTAAACATCTACTAGATTTGAGGCACTTTGCTAGACAATGAAAACAAAAGAAAGATTCAGAGTTAAATATGTTTAGAGGCTTCCCCAGTGCCTCAGTGGTAAAGAATCCACCTGCCAATGCAGGAGACATGGGCTCCATCCCTGGGTAAGGAAGAATCCCTGGAGGAGAAAATGGCAACCCGCCCCAGTAATTCTTGTCTGGAAAATTCCATGGACAGAGGAGGTTGGCAGGCTACAGTTAATGTGGTCACAAAAAGTCGGACACAACTGAAGCGACTAAGCAGCAGAGCAGCAGTGGAGACAATTACATTCAACACTGCATGATCACCCCAAATACCCAAACAACCCTAGAAAAAAAGAAATTCTCACATTTTGTGATTTCAAAACATACTAAACAACTATAAAACTTAATGCAAAACTACAGTAATCAAATCAGTGTGGTCCTAGGATAAAGACAGACAAACAGACCAGTGGAACAGAAATAGCCCAGAAATAAGCCCTTACATTTTTGGTCAAATTATTTAGTCCAAAGACTATTTAATGGGGAAAGGACAGCATTTTCAACAAATGATGCTGGGGAAAATGAATATTCACATGCCAAAGAATCAAGTTATACTCTGACCTAACACCATACACAAAAACTAACTCAAAATGAAACAAAGACTTAAGTGTAAAAACTAAAATTGTAAACCTTTTAGAAGAAAACATAGAAGGTTTCAGGACACTGATTTTTCAATGGTTTCTTGGATATGGCACCAAAATACAGACAAAATTTGATAAATTAGAGTATATCATAATTAAAAGACCCATGCATCAAAGGGTACTATCACCAGAACTGAAAAGGCAGTCCACAGAGTAGGAGAAAATATTTGCATAGCTAATCTGGTAAGGCATTAATATCCAGAATATATATAGAATTTCCACAACTGAACAAGAACACAATCCAGTTTTTGAAAGGTGCAAAGGACTTGAATAGACATGTCTCCAAAGAAGATATATAATTGGCCGATTTTTATACAAATAGCCTCTTCCAATAGATAAAAATTAAAAATAATATGTCAATAAATTTGAAATATCAATAAACAGATAAATTTCCAGACAAACATAGTATGTCAAAATTGGCACCAGGAATATGACAAAGCTTTGATAGTTCAATAACCATTATAGACACTGAAATGTTAATTAACAATAGCCATCAGGTTCCAGTCCAATTCAACATTATAAAATGACCTAGAACTAATCTCCTCACATGGACACACCAAGTCTACACCTACACACCGAGCACTTCCTCCTGAAGAACTGAGGGCTGATTGAACACATTCTTCACAACAAGTAATAGAAAGACCACACAGATAAAGATGGGTAGGAGAGATGGTATCAGTGAAAATCACACCCCACAATGTGTCAACTTGCTGTAAGGAGGGACATCACCAAGGGGCCTGTGCACAGATCTGCCTGTCCTGGGGCGCCATGGAAAATAAACAGTGGTTTAAAGGACACCTATACTACATGAAGGAAATGCATTTACTAACCAAAGAGCATTTGCCAAATGGAAGGCATAGGGATAGTGAGGAACAGCTGAAAATCTCTCTGGGATCAGAGTCACCACAGACTGCCATTTTTTGCATTCCTCAACCTTGATGGCACAGGTGGGAACACGGTCCAGGCACTCAATTGGCCTGCCAATGCTGCCACAGTGCCCCCATAACCTCTGAGCCCATACCAGCTCCGGGCATCTTACCAAGTCAGCTCTCCTATAGTAACACCAGAACCTCACAGTGCCCATTCAAGTTCCAGTGGTCCTTCCAAGGTAGCCCCATCACAGTGCACCTAGAGACCCTCCAGCCCAAGACCATTCCAGCCCACCCCTCCAAGTCACCCAACCCACAGAGGCTACACTAGGCACACTCCTAAACAGAGCTAGGCCCTTAAGACCAGGTGCATGTGTGAGCTTAGTCATTCAGTCATGTCTGACTCTTTGGGACCCCATGGACTGTAGCTCACCAGGCTCCTCTGTCCATGGGGATTTTCCAAGGAAGAATACTGGAGTGGGTTGTCATGCCCTCTTCCAGGGGATCTTCCCAACCCAGGGATCGAACCCAGGTCTCCTGCATTGCAGGAGGATTCTTTACCATCTGAACCACCAGGGAAGCCCAAGAATACTGGAGTGGGTAGCCTATCCCTTCTCCAGGGAACTACCTATCCCAGGAATCACACAGGGGTCTCCTGCATTGCAGGCAGATTCTTTACCAGCTGAGCCACCACGGAAGCCCTAAGACCAGAAAAGGCGCTATTCTGCTTAATTCAAAGATATGCAGAAATTAAAGAACAAGATAAACCGGCTCTCCCCAAGTCTAATGAAACAGAGAGAACTTACCTAATAAAGAGTTAAAAGTAACAGTCATAAACATGCTTACCCAACTCAGGACAAAAACAGAGAAAAGACAATTAACAAAAAGTTACAAACTGTAAGAAAGAACTAATCAGAACTGAAGAACACAACAATTGAAATGAAAAATACACTAGAAACAATCAATAGCAGATTAGATGATAGAGAAAAATGTATCTTCAATCTAGAAGACAAAATAGTGGAAATCACCCAAACAATATCTGTCAATACGTATCCATCATTTTTAACATAAATAAACTAAATGCTCCAAAAGACAGACCAGCTGAATGGACAAAAAAAATGAGACCTATCTATAAGCTGCCTACAAGAGACTAGTGTAAGATATAAAGACACAAAAAGATTGAAAGTGAAGTGATGGAAAAAATTCCATACAAATGGAAGCAAAATCATACAGTTGGGGATAGCAACATGCATACTCAACAAAAAAGACGGTAAAAGAAAGACTAACTGAAGACAAGGGCATCAAAGAGTAATAAAGAAGTTAATCCAAAAGAAGATAATACAAAAATATTTGGCGCACCCTGGCGGTCGGAGCGGAGCGGCTAGATTTCTGTGCAGCCTTGGGTGGCGGGTCCCGGGTCGGCGCCACGTGGTCCCGGAAAACAGTGACAGCACAGTTTATTGCAGTTTACAGCGCTCGACACACTTCACTCATTTAACGACGACGGACCCGACCGAAGGGGTAGCTGCTATTATGCCACTTTAAAAGATGGGAACAGAGAGAAGATGGCGGAGGAGTAGGACAGGGAGAACACTTTCTCCCCCACAAATTCATCAAAAGAGCATTTAAACGTCGAGTAAATTCCACAAAACAACTTCTGAATGCCGGCAGAGGACATCAGGCACCCAGAAAAGCAATCCAACTCTTCGAAAGGAGGTAGGAAAAAATATAAAAGACAAAAAAAGAGACAAAAGAGGGAGGGACGGAGCTCCGTCCCGGGAAGGGAGTCTTAAAAAGAGAGAAGTTTCCAAACACCAGGAAACCTTCTCACTGCCCAATCTGTGCCGAGCTTTGGAAGCACAGAGGGCAACGTAACAGGAATAAAAAATAAATAAACAATTAAAACTCGAAGATTGCGAGTCCTACGGTAACTCCCCCAGTGGAGAAGCAGCGCAGACGCCTGCAGGCGCCATTAACAAGCGGGGGCTGGGCAGGGAGGCGCAGCGCGGGCTGCATCGCTTAGAGTAAGAATCTGGCCTGAATACCCTGAGCACTATCTGAGCGAAATAATTTGGGCTAACAAACCAGACTGTGGGATATCTACTACGCGAAAAGCCAGCCCCAACCTAAGACCGCTAGGCCCGTGCACGGAACAAAGAATTGAACAGAGATAGCCGGCTGCAGACCTTCCCCCTCCGGTGATAGGCAGCCAGAGCCGGAAGGGGGCAATTGCAGCCCCAGAGAGACATTATCTATAAAACTGTAAGCAGGCTTCTTTGCTAACTAAAACTTCTTGGGGGTCTGGACGGTTAACATCTGCCTAAGAAGGTGCGCCGGTTTTGCGCCCAGATAACCGAGTGGCGGGGAGGCGATAAGTCGCAGTATTGGCGCTCGCCAAACACCTCATCACTTGAGCTGCTCGGACCTGGGAAGAGCACAATACTCAGGCCCAACTGAGTCTGCGCCTCTGAGGACTATCCGAGTGCCTGAACCTGAGCGGCTTGGACCTGGGAGGTACATGCAACCCAGGGCCAGCCTTGGATTGTTCCCGGCGGAACAACCTAGAGCCCGAGCAGTGTGGGCAGGGAGGCTACACGCGCAGTGAGCGGGGGCAGACCCAGTGTGGCTGAGGCACTGCGAGCGCACGCCAGTGTTATTTGCTTGCAGCATCCCTCCCTCCCTCCCCACAGCGCGACTGAACAAAGAGAAGAAATACAGTTCCACCCATCAGAACACTGACACAAGCTTCCCTAACCAGGAAACCTTGACAAGCCACCTGTACAAACCCACACACAGTGAGGAATAGCCACAATAAAGAGAACTCCACAAACTGCCAGAATACAGAAAGGACACCCCATACTCAGCAATTTAAACAAGATGAAGAGACAGAGGAATACCCAGCAGATAAAGGAACAGGATAAATGCCCACCAAACCAAACAAAAGAGGAAGAGATAGGGAATCTACCTGATAAAGAATTCCGAATAATGATAGTGAAATTGATCCAAAATCTAGAAATTAAAATGGAATCACAGATAAATAGCCTGGAGACAAGGATTGAGAAGATGCAAGAAAGGTTTAACAAGGACCTAGAAGAAATAAAAAAGAGTCAATATACAATGAATAATGCAATAAATGAAATTAAAAACACTCTGGAGGCAACAAATAGTAGAATAACAGAGGCAGAAGATAGGATTAGTGAATTAGAAGATAGAATGGTAGAAATAAATGAATCAGAGAGAATAAAAGAAAAACGAATTAAAAGAAATGAGGACAATCTCAGAGACCTCCAGGACAATATTAAACGCTACAACATTCGAATCATAGGAGTCCCAGAAGAAGAAGACAAAAAGAAAGACCATGAGAAAATACTTGAGGAGATAATAGTTGAAAACTTCCCTAAACTGGGGAAGGAAATAATCACCCAAGTCCAAGAAACCCAGAGAATCCCAAACAGGATAAATCCAAGGCGAAACACCCCAAGACACATATTACTCAAATTAACAAAGATCAAACACAAAGAACAAATATTAAAAGCAGCAAGGGAAAAACAACAAATAACACACAAGGGAATTCCCATAAGGATAACAGCTGATCTTTCAATAGAAACTCTTCAAGCCAGGAGGGAATGGCAAGACATACTTAAAATGATGAAAGAAAATAACCTACAGCCCAGATTATTGTACCCAGCAAGGATTTCATTCAAGTATGAAGGAGAAATCAAAAGCTTCTCAGATAAGCAAAAGCTGAGAGAATTCTGCACCACCAAACCAGCTCTACAACAAATACTAAAGGATATTCTTTAGACAGGAAACACAAAAATGGTGTATAAATTCGAACCCCAAACAATAAAGTAAATGGCAACGGGATCATACTTATCAGTAATTACCTTAAACGTAAATGGGTTGAATGCCCCAACCAAAAGACAAAGACTGGCTGAATGGATACAAAAACAAGACCCCTACATATGTTGTCTACAGGAGACCCACCTCAAAACAGGGGACACATACAGACTGAAAGTGAAGGGCTGGAAAAAGATTTTCCATGCAAATAGGGACCAAAAGAAAGCAGGAGTAGCAATACTCATATCAGATAAAATAGACTTTAAAACAAAGGCTGTGAAAAGAGACAAAGAAGGTCACTACATAATGATCAAAGGATCAATCCAAGAAGAAGATATAACAATTATAAATATATATGCACCCAACACGGGAGCACCGCAGTATGTAAGACAAATGCTAACAAGTATGAAAGGAGAAATTAACAATAACACAATAATAGTGGGAGACTTTAATACCCCACTCACACCTATGGATAGATCAACTAAACAGAAAATTAATAAGGAAACACAAACTTTAAACGATACAATAGACCAGTTAGACCTAATTGATATCTATAGGACATTTCATCCCAAAACAATGAATTTCACCTTTTTCTCAAGCGCACATGGAACCTTCTCCAGGATAGATCACATCCTGGGCCATAAAGCTAGCCTTGGTAAATTCAAAAAAATAGAAATCATTCCAAGCATCTTTTCTGACCACAATGCAGTAAGATTAGATCTCAATTACAGGAGAAAAACTATTAAAAATTCCAACATATGGAGGCTGAACAACACGCTGCTGAATAACAAACAAATCACAGAAGAAATCAAAAAAGAAATCAAAATTTGCATAGAAACGAATGAAAATGAAAACACAACAACCCAAAACCTGTGGGACACAGTAAAAGCAGTCCTAAGGGGAAAGTTCATAGCAATACAGGCACACCTCAAGAAACAAGAAAAAAGTCAAATAAATAACCTAACTCTACACCTCAAACAACTAGAAAAGGAAGAAATGAAGAACCCCAGGGTTAGTAGAAGGAAAGAAATCTTAAAAATTAGAGCAGAAATAAATGCAAAAGAAACAAAAGAGACCATAGCAAAAATCAACAAAGCCAAAAGCTGGTTCTTTGAAAGGATAAATAAAATTGACAAACCATTAGCCAGACTCATCAAGAAACAAAGGGAGAAAAATCAAATCAATAAAATTAGAAATGACAGTGGAGAGATCACAACAGACAACATAGAAATACAAAGGATCATAAGAGACTATTATCAACAATTATATGCCAATAAAATGGACAACGAGGAAGAAATGGACAAATTCTTAGAAAAGTACAACTTTCCAAAACTCGACCAGGAAGAAATAGAAAACCTTAACAGACCCATCACAAGCATGGAAATTGAAACTGTAATCAAAAATCTTCCAGCAAACAAAAGCCCAGGTCCAGACGGCTTCACAGCTGAATTCTACCAAAAATTTAGAGAAGAGCTAACACCTATCCTGCTCAAACTCTTCCAGAAAATTGCAGAGGAAGGTAAACTTCCAAACTCATTCTATGAGGCCACCATCACCCTAATACCAAAACCTGACAAAGATGCCACAAAAAAAGAAAACTATAGGCCAATATCACTGATGAACATAGATGCAAAAATCCTAAACAAAATTCTAGCAATCAGAATCCAACAACACATTAAAAAGATCATACACCATGACCAAGTGGGCTTTATCCCAGGGATGCAAGGATTCTTCAATATCCGCAAATCAATCAATGTAATACACCACATTAACAAATTGAAAAACAAAAACCATATGATTATCTCAATAGATGCAGAGAAAGCCTTTGACAAAATTCAACACCCATTTATGATAAAAACTCTCCAGAAAGCAGGAATAGAAGGAACATACCTCAACATAATAAAAGCTATATATGACAAACCCACAGCAAACATTATCCTCAATGGTGAAAAATTGAAAGCATTTCCTCTAAAGTCAGGAACAAAACAAGGGTGCCCACTTTCACCATTACTATTCAACATAGTTTTGGAAGTTTTGGCTACAGCAATCAGAGCAGAAAAAGAAATAAAAGGAATCCAAATTGGAAAAGAAGAAGTAAAACTCTCACTATTTGCAGATGACATGATCCTCTACATAGAAAACCCTAAAGACTCCACCAGAAAATTACTAGAACTAATCAATGATTATAGTAAAGTTGCAGGATATAAAATCAACACACAGAAATCCCTTGCATTCCTATACACTAATAATGAGAAAACAGAAAGAGAAATTAAGGAAACAATTCCATTCACCATTGCAACGAAGAGAATAAAATACTTAGGAATATATCTACCTAAAGAAACTAAAGACCTATATATAGAAAACTATAAAACACTGGTGAAAGAAATCAAAGAGGACACTAATAGATGGAGAAATATACCATGTTCATGGATTGGAAGAATCAATATAGTGAAAATGAGTATACTACCCAAAGCAATTTATAGATTCAATGCAATCCCTATCAAGCTACCAACAGTATTCTTCACAGAGCTAGAACAAATAATTTCACAATTTGTATGGAAATACAAAAAACCTCGAATAGCCAAAGTGATCTTGAGAAAGAAAAATGGAACTGGAGGAATCAACCTACCTGACTTCAGGCTCTACTACAAAGCCACAGTTATCAAGACAGTATGGTACTGGCACAAAGACAGAAATATAGATCAATGGAACAAAATAGAAAGCCCAGAGATAAATCCACGCACATATGGACACCTTATCTTTGACAAAGGAGGCAAGAATATACAGTGGATTAAAGACAATCTCTTTAACAAGTGGTGCTGGGAAATCTGGTCAACCACTTGTAAAAGAATGAAACTAGAACACTTTCTAACACCATATACAAAAATAAACTCAAAATGGATTAAAGATCTCAACATAAGACCAGAAACTATAAAACTCCTAGAGGAGAACATAGGCAAAACACTCTCTGACATACATCACAGCAGGATCCTCTATGACCCACCTCCCAGAATATTGGAAATAAAAGCAAAAATAAACAAATGGGACCTAATTAAACTTAAAAGCTTCTGCACATCAAAGGAAACTATTAGCAAGGTGAAAAGACAGCCTTCAGAATGGGAGAAAATAATAGCAAATGAAGCAACCGACAAACAACTAATCTCAAAAATATACAAGCAACTCCTACAGCTCAACTCCAGAAAAATAAATGACCCAATCAAAAAATGGGCCAAAGATCTAAATAGACATTTCTCCAAAGAAGACATACAGATGGCTAACAAACACTTGAAAAGATGTTCAACATCACTCTTTATCAGAGAAATGCAAATCAAAACCACTATGAGGTACCATTTCACACCAGTCAGAATGGCTGCGATCCAAAAGTCTATAAATAATAAATGCTGGAGAGGGTGTGGAGAAAAGGGAACCCTCTTACACTGTTGGTGGGAATGCAAATTAGTACAGCCACTATGGAGAACAGTGTGGAGATTCCTTAAAAAACTGGAAATAGAACTGCCTTATGATCCAGCAATCCCACTGCTGGGCATACACACTGAGGAAACCAGAAGGGAAAGAGACACGTGTACCCCAATGTTCATCGCAGCACTGTTTATAATAGCCAGGACATGGAAGCAACCTAGATGTCCATCAGCAGATGAATGGATAAGAAAGCTGTGGTACATATACACAATGGAGTATTACTCAGCCATTAAAAAGAATACATTTGAATCAGTTCTAATGAGGTGGATGAAACTGGAGACTATTATACAGAGTGAAGTAAGCCAGAAGGAAAAACATAAATACAGTATACTAACGCATGTATATGGAATTTAGAAAGATGGTAACGATAACCCTGTGTACGAGACAGCAAAAGAGACACTGATGTATAGAACAGTCTTATGGACTCTGTGGGAGAGGGTGGGAAGATTTGGGAGAATGTCATTGAAACATGTGAAATGTCATGTATGAAACGAGATGCCAGTCCAGGTTCAGTGCACGATGCTGGATGCTTGGGGCTGGTGCGCTGGGAAGGCCCAGGGGGATGGTATGGGGAGGTTGGGAGGGAGGAGGGTTCAGGATGGGGAGCATGTGATTTTTTTAAAAAAAAAAAAAAAAAAAAAATTTAAAAAAAAAAAAAAAAAATCTAGAGATAGGCAGTCCAGGGCGAGTATGGCATTTCTGCCCCACACAGCCCTCAGCAACCCAGCTCATGCCTCCATCCTCCATAAGGTGTGGCCCTTACCCAGTGGTCCAAGGAGGCAGTCATAGCTTCAGCCACCACGTCTCCATTCCAAGCAGGAGTCTAAAGGAAGAGGCGCACATACACACACAAAATCAAGTACAAAGGATACACAGTATTACCTTTTTTTGGCAGGTGGTTTTTGGGATCTTAGTTCCCTGGCCCCAGCTCTTGGCAGTGAAAACATGGAGTCCTAACCACTGGAATGCCAGAGAATTCTCAACCAGTTGCCTTTTAAGGGAGCTATAATAGAATGAGGCAGAATGTGGCAAAGATGAGCTGGAGGAGAGAGAGCTGGGGAGGGCCCAGGAGTGAGGACTCAGTGCCAGTTGTGGAAAGCAGGGAAGCCTTCATGGAGGAGATGGCATTTGATCTGAACTTTGTAGGATGTATGATGGTTTGCACGTTGGGGAGGAAGGAAGGAGAAAACATGGTCCGTATTCCACCTCACTGTCTAACTTGTCCCTGCTGCCCCTGCTGGTTCCTGTCTTTGTTCTCAACCATCATCAGGGTGGCTCTCCACCTTCTGACTCTTATCTTCAGAAGACAGTGGCTAGTTGGCTTCCCTCTTCTGACTGATCATCTCTTCTGGCCATTTCCTGTTTTTTTTTTCCTCACCCTCTTACCTCCCACTCCCAACCCTACTATTAATGGCCTGGACTCCTGAATCCTGCATTTCAGATTTTGGTCCTCATCTGCTAATTAGCTGGGAAAGATCAAAGGCAGGAGAAGGGGACGACAGAGGATGAGTTGGTTGAATGGCATCACTAACTTGATGGACATGAGTTTGAACAGGCTCTGGGAGTTGGTGATGGACAGGGAAGCCTGGTGTGCTGCAGCCCATGCGGTAGCAAAGGTTTGGACACGACTGAGTGACTGAACTGAACTGACTGAATTCTTTAATCCATCCATCTGCTTTTGCAATCAGAGAGCCTCTGGCAGCCTCCTCTGCCCTCAAGTCAACCATGTATCTGTACTTTATTTATATTCTCTTTATTTTACATATAAACTTCCAAGTAAACACTCATACACTCATATATATATGTCAAGTTCATCAGTTTTTTTTTTTTTTGGGGGGGGGGGTGGCTATGCTGTGTGGCTTTGGGATCTTAGTTCCCTGACCAGGAATTGAACCTAGGCCCTTGGCAGTAAAAACATGGAGCCCTAACCATTGGACTTCCAGGGAGTTTCCATTCCCTTTAAATCAGTTGTAACAGACCACATGTAAGCCCTTGGTCCAGGCAGTCTGGGTGACCTTTGGATTCAGGCAGTCACAGGCTCTGGATTCCAGCAATTGGAAATGACTGTTGATAATATCATGCCCTGTTACATGGCGTCTGGAGCCTTTCTCCCATTTCCTGGTTGCCCTCAGGCAGACTCAGAGGAAGTGTTTCCAGAAACTTTTCTGAGCTCAGAAAAGTCAGCCCCCTGGGCTCCAGGTAGATCCAAATATTTATTGGATTCTCCTGGGTGAAAGGGGGCAGGAATGTCTAATAGTGAGGAGATCCTGAGTCAAAGAAATTTTTCACTGTACTCAACCCTCATCATTGTTTGTATTATTATTTTAAAAATTACTCTTACCACACAGCCAGGAATTCTGCTGGAGTTCCAGCTGCCTGGAACTGAGCTGGAGAGAGCAACAAAGACAAAACTTCGCTAGCAAATCAATAACTCCTCTCAACCCAAAGGCCCACACTCCATCCCAATGCAGTTGTAGATCATAGAATCTAGAAACTGAAAGGGCTTTCAGAGCTCCTTTAAAAAAGAAAAAAAAAAAAAAAAAAATATTTATACACCCGATATAGGAGCACCTAGATACATAAAGTAAACATTAATAGACATAAAGTGAGAGATGTACAGCAATATAGTAACACTAGGTGACTTTAATACTCACAACAATGAACAGATCATCCAGACCAAAAAAACTGATCTAGAAACAATGGCCTTAAGACACATTAGCCCAGATAGACTGGATACGGAACTTTCCATACAAAAACTATATAATACACATTACTTTCAAGTGCACGTGAAACATTTTCCAGGATAGACACCATGTTAGGTAACAAAACAAGTCTCAATAAACTTAAGAGGACTGAAATAAAATCAAGCATCTTTTCCAACCCATGAAACTAAAGAGCAGCTCCAAGTAGAAAACTGGAAAAAACAAATGTAGAAACTAAACAACATGTTATTGAGCAACCAATGGACAAGAAAATCAAAGACAAAAGTAAAATACCTTGAAACAAAGGAAAATGTAAACTATCCAAAATCCATGGGAGACAGCAAAAGCAGGTCAATTCTTCATTTATAAAAACAATTTGTGCCCCCCTATCTTTCCTGCTTTTCCTTTTTTTTATTTATTTTTTAAAATTATTATTTTTTTTACTTTACAATATTGTATTGGATTTGCCATACATCAACATGCATCCACCATGGGGGTACACATGTTCCCCATCCTGAACCCCCCTCCCACCTCCTTCCCCGTACCATCCCTCTGGGTCATCCCAGTGCACCAGCCCCAAGCTTCCTGTATCCTGCATCGAACCTGGACTGGCGATTTGTTTCTTATATAATATTATACATGTTTTAATGCCACTGTCCCAAGTCATCCCCCCCCCCCATAGAGTCCAAAAGACTGTTCTATACATCTGTGCCTCTTTTGCTGTCTCGCATACAGGGTTATCATTACCATCTTTCTAAATTCCATATATATGCGTTAGTATACTGTATTGGTGTTTTTCTTTCTGGCTTACTTCACTCTGTATAATAGGCTCCAGTTTCATCCACCTCATTAGAACTGATTCAAATGTATTCTTTTTTAATGGCTGAGTAATACTCCTTTGTGTATATGTACCACAGCTTTCTTATCCATTCGTCTGCTGATGGACATCTAGGTTGCTTCCATGTCCTGGCTATTATAAACAGTGCTGCGATGAACATTGGGGTATACGTGTCACTTTCAATTCTGGTTTCCTCAGTGTGTGTGCCCAGCAGTGGGATTGCTGGGTCGTATGGCAGTTCTAGTGCCAGTTTTTTAAGGAATCTCCACACTGTTCTCCATAGAGGCTGTACTAGTTTGCATTCCCACCAACAGTGTAAGAGGGTTCCCTTTTCTCCACATCCTCTCCAGCATTTATTGCTTGTAGACTTTTGGATCACAGCCAGGTATTTTTCACAGAGCTAGAACAAATAATTTCACAATTTGTATGGAAATACAAAACACCTCGAATAGCCAAAGCAATCTTGAGAAAGAAGAATGGAACTGGAGGAATCAACCTGCCTGACTTCAGGCTCTACTACAAAGCCACAGTCATCAAGACAGTATGGTACCAGCACAAAGACAGAAATATAGATCAATGGAACAAAATAGAAAACCCAGAGATAAACCCACACACCTATGGACACCTTATCTTTGACAAAGGAGGCAAGAATATACAATGGTGAAAAGACAATCTCTTTAACAAGTGGTGCTGGGAAAACTGGTCAACCACTTGTAAAAGAATGAAACTAGGACACTTTCTAACACCATACACAAAAATAAACTCAAAATGGATTAAAGATCTAAACATAAGACCAGAAACTATAAAACTCTTAGAGAAGAACATAGGCAAAACACTCTCCGACATACATCACAGCAGGATCCTCTATGACCCACCTCCCAGAATATTGGAAATAAAAGCAAAAATAAATAAATGGGATCTAATTAAAATTAAAAGCTTCTGCACAACAAAAGAAACTATAAGCAAGGTGAAAAGACAGCCTTCAGAATGGGAGAAAATAATAGCAAATGAAGCAACTGACAAACAACTAATTTCAAAAATATACAAGCAACTCCTGCAGCTCAATTCCAGAAAAATAAACGACCCAATCAAAAAATGGGCCAAAGAACTAAATAGACATTTCTCCAAAGAAGACGTACAAATGGCTAACAAACACATGAAAAGATGCTCAACATCACTCATTATCAGAGAAATGCAAATCAAAACTACTTTTCCTTTTCAAAACTCCATGTAATGTGAGATTTCCTCTGAGACTTTATTCTAAGGCTCTTCCTGATCACTCCAACTCCAATCCAGGCCTACCTAAACACTGAGTAGGGGAGGAGAAGGAACGGGCAAGCACATCATGTTAAAAATGGCAATACAACAGCTGAGAAGTGTACTGCTTATGGATATAAGGAAAAGACTTCACAAAATTTCATGTTCGAAATTGGTTTCTTGTTAACTCAGCATTTAAAGCCTAATGTGTTAATACCCAGTATAAGATACAAGTCTTAGTCATTCTAATACGTGTGGGGGGTGGGCAGGATACATATTACAAAGGGAAATTCCTGTTATATTCCTTTAATTGTATGACTGTATTCTTGGACCTAATTAAGTGACAGGAATCTTTAAAAATCAAATGGTTGTTTTAGGCATGTTTTTAAAAGATGTTTTTTTTTCCTTTCAAATTAAACACTCGTTTTTATTAAAATACTCTTAATGGAGATTGAGAAAATTTAACACATTAATCTCTACAGTAAAGTCTATGATATCAAAGAGTACATAGTTAACACCAAAAGAACAATTCTGTCACTAGTTGAGACCTGATGTGTCTTCCATGCGTGTGCATTTTCACAAAAATTTATCTTCTAAGATTCTCACTGAAAACTTAAACATTTGTGTTAGAAATGAGGCCAGGTCTCTCAATAAAGTTTAGAATACCATCTGTACCTACCATATCAATTTTCCTCAAAAAACTGATTCATGTAATTTTAAAAGCTTTTGTACAAAATTTTTCAAAAGCAGTATAGAACATGATTATGTATTGAATATCCAATAAGAATACTCTGAACCAATCTAGTGCTTTCCCTCGTGTTTCTATAGACTGCATAATTTTCACTGCTGAATTTGTTTGTTATTCTTTAGCCATCTTCTTCTTTAGCAGCTGCTTGACGTCATCAAAAATTCAAAGAATGAAAGTTTTTTTTAATCATTTCTAAGCAACAATAGCTTTATTAACTATGCCAAAGCCTTTGAGTGTGTGGATCACTATAAATTGTGGAAAATTCTGAAAGAGATGGGAATACCAGACCACCTGACCTGCCTATTGAGAAACCTATGTGCAGGTCAGGAAGCAACAGTTAGAACTGGACATGGAACAACAGACTGGTCCAAATACGAAAAGGAGTTTGTCAAGGCTGTATATTGTCACCCTGCTTATTTAACTTATATGCCGAGTACATCATGAGAAACGCTGGGCTGGAGAAGCACAAGCTGGAATCAAGATTGCCGGGAGAAATCTCAATAACCTCAGATATGCAGATGACACCACCCTTATGGCAGAAAGCGAAGAAGAACTAAAGAGCCTCTTGATGAAAGTGAAAGTGGAGAGTGAAAAAGTTGGCTTAAAGCTCAACATTCAGAAAATTAAGATCATGGCATCTGGTCCCATCACTTCATGGCAAATAGATGGGGAAACAGTGGAAACAGTGGCTGACTTTATTTTTCTGGGCTCCAAAATCACTGCAGATGGTGACTGCAGCCATGAAATTAAAAGACACTTACTCCTTGGAAGAAAAGTTATGACCAACCTAGACAGCATATTCAAAAGCAGAGACATTACTTCACCAACAAAGGTCCGTCCAGTCAAGGCTATTGTTTTTCCACTGGTCATGTATGGATGTGAGAGTTGGACTGTGAAGAAAGCTGAGCGCTGAAGAATTGATGCTTTTGAACTGTGGTGTTGGAGAAGACTCTTGAGAGTCCCTTGGACTGCAAGGAGATCCAACCAGTCCATTCTAAAGGAGGTCAGTCCTGGGTGTTCATTGGAGGGACTGATGTTGAAGCTGAAACTCCACTACTTTGGCCACCTGATGCAAAGAGCTGACTCATTTGAAAAGACTGTGATGCTCGGAAAGATTGAGGGCAGGAGGAGAAGGGGACGACAGAGGATGAGATGGTTGGATGGCATCACTGACTCGATGGACATGGGTTTGGGTGAACTCCGGGAGTTGGTGATGGACAGGGAGGCCTGGCGTGTTGTGGTTCATGGGGTCGCAAAGAGTCGGACACAACTGAGAGACTGAATTGAACTGAACTAAGCAACAAAATCAAGTACATTGGAAAGTCCAAAACCAATCAAAACCAAATACTTAGTATTAATATATCTTAAATGTATATCACATCTATAGATTTTTAATGACTTCAATTACTGTCACCTCAGTCACATGTCAGTATTCACATATCCAACTAGTTTTCCTACTGTGTGTATGTACTCATACACATACATTTGGACATGTAAGCATAAAAACACATTATATAGAGCTAACAAATTATATTAATATCATGAGCATATTCATGCTCCATAAAAACTCCCTCAAAACAACTTTAAGTGACACTTTAAAATTACTAATTAAACTAGTCTCTAGAAATAGAGGACAAATATAATTTTTCACATTTACAAAAATGTTGCAAATCACCAGCTTTAAACCCAAATATCTGTCTACATTTCTGATTTCTCAGACAAATTTCTTGAAGGTTTTAGAAAAGAATTCAGTATGTACATACACATTTATAGTGTCCCCATGCAAAGCTTTTTATATAATAACTGACCTGCTGCTGCTACTGCTAAGTCGCTTCAGTCATGTCCGACTCTGTGCGACCCTGTAGACAGCAGTCCACCAGGCTTTCCCATCCTTGGGATTCTCCAGGCAAGAACACTAGAGTGGGTTGCCATTTCCTTCTCCAATGCATGAAAGTGAAAAGTGAAAGTGAAGTCGCTCAGTCATGTCTGACTCTTAGCGACCCCATGGACTGCAGCCTACCAGGCTCCTCCAACCCTGGGATTTTCCAGGCGAGAGTACTGGAGTGGGGTGCCATTGCCTTCTCCAAATAACTGACCTAAGTGATAACTGACCTAAGTGATAACCTAAGTGATAACAAATAAACATATACCTATGTATACCTATATATGTATAAAATTCTTATATTTGAAAATATTACAAACTTCACAGAAGCCATGAACTCTTCCAGGTGCTAGAGATAAGACAAAATCCCTGCTCTTATGGAACATTCAGGAAAGAGAAAAAACCTACCAAAAATACGTCAGTGATACGAAACTAAAACAGAATAAAGCATTACATGATGAAGAATATTATTTTATATGAAGTTATCAGTGGAAAGCTCCTTTAATGAGGTAACATTTGCATAGGCATCTAAATGCAGAGTGGAAACAGTGTTAATATCTTGAAGTGGCCCAAAAGAACCAGTACGTTGGAGATTTTTCATATTTATATGCATATTCTTTTCTGTTCCTCCACTGAACATATATGTACTTGATACTAACAATGTGTCAGGCAAGTTACTAAGACAGATACCATCCCTACCTTCACAGGGCTCATGGTCTAGCAGGAGAGTTGGACATTTCATAATTGATTTCACAAGTAATTATTCCACTCTAATTGTGATGCTGGGCAGAAAAAACAGGGCACTTGGAAACGTGTAGTAGGCTGGTCTAACCCAGTGGATGTGAGGGTGGACAGTAAAGTCTTCCTTAAATGATAATCTACTTACTATCTAAAGGATATATAGCAAGATAGGAAGTAAACTTCTAGACCAAACTTGTATTTGAGGAAATAAGGTGAGCATAACTAGAGCACATAGAACAGGAGAATGATGAGAGCAGATGAGAAATGGTCGGGAAAACAACACAGCAGAGCCACGTACAGAACTTGCGTCCTGACATCTATAAGCGCCCAGCACCACGGAACCATTTGAGGAGGAAAAGTCATCCATAATCTCAAATTTTAAAAAAATGAAAATAAAAAAACCTTTTTGGTCATGGCCATATGACTCTAGATCAGATTAAGATGTGTTTCTTCTGCATATAATTCAATCTCATGTGACCTGTTAGACTTACAACTAACTAATTTCTGATGAACTCAGGAAATGATTAACACTATTATGTATTTTCTATATGAGTTCCACAAAGGAAAGTTACACCCTTGATAATATATAACAACTTCACAGGTCAAGTACATATTTCAAGGTCACATTAATGACTGACCCATTTAGGTGGTTTTTCAATCCAATATTTCAATTTTCCACAAATGCCCAGAAAATAATCCTTGAATATAGATGTATTTTTTTCCTTGGGACAGCTTTGTGTTTTCCCTTGGGACAAGTTTTGTATATTTTTAGCTAAAGTATAAGAATTTAAGAACACAAGACAGTATTTACTCTTTCAAACCTTCTCTTTCCTAAGCCTAGATACCACCCCTCCCTGGGTCTCACCTAATACTTGCACCCCATATCACTGAGAAGATAAAAACCAGACTACAAATTCCACATCTTCCCTACATCTATTAATTTATATCTATACCCAAATATGGCCTTAGCTCCTGTCTCTGTAGCCTTATACGATACCCTATCCCTTCTCAATACAGTATCAGTCAGTCCTGAATATTCACTGGAAGAACTGATGCTGAAGCTGAAACTCCAATACTTTGGCCACCTGATGCGAAGAACTGATTCATGTTAAAAGACCCTGATGCTGGGAAAGATTGAAGGAGGGAGGAGAAGGGGATGACAGAGGATGAGATGGTTGGATGGCATCACCAACTCAATGGACATGACTTTTAGTAAGCTCTGGGAATTGGTGATGAACACGGAAGCCTGGCATACTGCAGTCCAAGGGGTCACAAAGAGTTGGACACAATTGAGTGACTGACCTGAACTAAAATAATTACATCAGCATATCAATATGTTAATGCAATAACTGAATGCAGAATGCCAAAGAATAGCAAGGAGAGATAAGAAGGCCTTCTTAGATGAATAGTGCAAAGAAATAGAGGAAAATAAAAGAATGGGAAAGACTAGAGATCTCTTCAAGAAAATTAGAGATACCAAGGGAACATTTCATGCAAAGATGGGCAAAATAAAGAACGGAAATGGTAAGGACCTAACAGAAGCAGAAGAGATTAAAAAGAAATCACAAAAATACACAAAAGAACCATACAAGGAAGGTCTTAATCACCCAGATAACCACATGGTGTGGTCACTCACCTAGAGCCTGACATCCTGGAGTCTGAAGTAAAATGGGACTTAGGAAGCATTATAACAAACAAGGCTAGAGGAGGTGATGAAATTCCAGCTGAGCTATTTCAAACCCTAAAAGATGATGCTGTTAAAGTGTTGCAGTTAGTATGTCAGCAAATTTGGAAAATTTAGCAGTGGTCACAGGAGTGGAAAAGGTCAGTTTTCATTCCAATCTCAAAGAAGGGCAATGCCAAACAATGTTCAAACTACTGTACAATTGTGCTCATTTCACAAGCTAGCAAGGTAATGCTCAAAATCCTTCAAGGCTTCAACAGTACATGAACCGTGAACTTCCAGACGTTCAAGCTGGATTTAGAAAAGGCAGAGGAACCAGAGATCAAATTGCCAACATCCACTGGATCACAGAAAAAGCAAGGAAATTCCAAAAAAACAACTACCTCTGTTTCACTGACTATGCTAAAGCCTTTGACTGAGTGGATTACAATAAACTGTGGAAAATTCTTCAAGAGATGGGAATACCAGACCACTTTACCTGTCTCCTGAGAAACCTGAATGCAGGTCAAGAAGCAACAGTTAGAACCTTTCATGGAACATGTGAATGATTCAAAATTAGGAAAGGAGTATGTCAAAGCTGTATATTGTCATCTTGTTTATTTAACTTATATGCAGAGTACATCATGCAAAATGCCAGGCTGGATGAATCACAAGCTAGAATCAAGATTTCCAGGAAAAACATAAACCACCTCATAAAAAGAGATGGTATCACTCCAATGGCAAAAAGTGAGGAGGAACTAAGGAGCCTCTTGATGAGGGTGAAAGAGGAGAGTGAAAAGGGTGGCCTGTAACTCAACACTCAGAAAATTAAGATCACGGCATCCGATTCCATCACCTCATGGCAAATAGTCCGGGGAAAAAGTGGAAGCAGTAACAGATTTTATTTTCTTGGGCTCCAAAATCACTGTGGATGGTGACTGTAACCTAGAAATAAAATGTTTGCTCCTTGGAAGAAACGGTGACAAACCTAGACAGTGTATCAAAAAGCAGAGACGTCATTTTGCCAATGGTTTGGTTTGGTTTGGTTTTGCCAATGGTCTGCCATAGTCAATGCTATGGTTTTTCCAGTAGTCATATATAAATGCGAGATTTGGATCATAAACAAGGCTAATCGCTGAAGAACTGATGGTGCTGGATAAGACTCTTGAGAGTCCCTTGGACTGTAAGGAAATCAACCCAGTCAGTGCTAAAGGAAATCAACCCTGAATATTCATTGGAAGCACTGATGCAGAAGCCCCAATACTTCGGCCACCTGATGTGAAGACCCCAATTCACTGGAAAAGACTCTAATGCTGGGAAAGATTGAGGGCAGGAGGAGAAAGGAGCAACAGAGGATGAGATGGTTGGATGGCAGCACTTGAGTTTAAGCAAACTCTGGGGATAGTGAAGGACCACAGAAGCCTGGCGTGCTGCAGTCCACAGGGTCACAAAGAGTCAGATATAACTTAGTGACAGAACAACAATAACTACAGTCAATATGCTACGTCATCCACCTTCACAAAAAAAATTCTTAGTTTATAACCCCTTTCAGTTACGCCCATTTGTCTCCTCCATATGCATGGAAGTTCCTATAAAGAGCGGCCTCCTATTCACTAGCCAATCAATTGCACCCAGGCTTCTGTTACTACTCCTCCCCTTCAAACACCACTCATCTCACATTAGTAAGGCTTATGGTCAGTTCTCAATCCTTTCTTCTGTTTAAACCATTATGGAGCACTGAATCATTCTTGAACTCCTTTACTAGGCTCCTGGAACATTACCCTCTTACTCTGCGGCCACTCCTCTTCTGAAAAATCTTCTTCCCAAGATATCTATTTCCTAATTCCCAGAATCTGAGTATGTCCATTAATATGGTAAAGGGACTTTGAAGATAACATTAGAGACTTTGAGACGGGAAGATCATCCTGGATGACCTAGGTGGGCCTGATGTAATCACTAGAATTCTTCTCAGAGGAAGGCAGGACACAGAAGGCAGGAACACTGAAAGCAAGAGTAGTACGAAGGACAGGCCAGGAGCCAAGAATGAAGTGGCCTCTAGAAACCGGAAATGTCAAGGAAATAGTCTCCACTGCAGTCTCAAGAAACACAGCCCTATCATCTTGATTTTAGATTTCCGATCTCCAGAATTTTAAAGTTCTCTTTTCAGTTCTCTGAGAGTGTGGATTTGTTTCAACAGTAACAGGAAACTAATACATCTTTTCATACTCAGAATCTGTGACTGCCCCAGGATTCAGCCTTTGTCCCTCCTATTTTCTCTCTACCAGTTTTTCTACTTATCTCAGTCAATGCCACAGCATTAAATGTCTGAAAGATGATAATTATCAAGTGCCTATCTTTTTATTTTTTTATTGAAGGATAATTGCTTTGCATAATTTTGTTGTTTTCTGTCAAACCTCAACATGAATCAATCAGCCAGAGCTATACATATATCCCCTCCCTTTTGAACCTCCTTCCCATCTCCCTCCCCATCCCACCCCTCTAGGTTGATACAGAGCCCCTGTTTGAGTTTCCTCAGCCATTCAGCAAATTCCCATTGGCTATCTATTTTACACATGGTAATGTAAGTTTCCATGTTACTCTTTCCATACATCTCACCCTCTCCTCCCCTCTCCCCATGTCCACAAGCCTATTCTCTCTGTTTCTTCATTGCTGCCCTATAAATAAATTCTTCAGCATCATTTTTCTAGATTCTGTATATATGTGTTAAAATACAATATTTCTCTTTCTCTTTCTGACTTACTTCACTCTGTATAATAGGTTCTTGGTTCATCCACCTCATTAGAACTGACTCAAATGCATTCCTTTTTATGGCCTAGTAATATTCCATTGTGTATATGTACCACAACTCCTTTGTCCATTCATCTGTTGATGGACATCTAGGTTGCTTCCATGTTCTAGCTACTGTAAATAGTGCTGCAATGAGCAATGGGATACATGTGTCTTTTTCAATTTTGGTTTCCTCACGGTATATGCCTAGGAGTGGGATTGCTAGGTCATATGGTGGCTTTATTCCTAGTGTTTTAAGGAATCTCCACACCGTCTTCCATACTGGCTGTATCAATTTACATTCCCACCAACAGTGCAAAAGCATTCCCTTTCTCCACACCCTCTCCAGCATTTATTGTTTATAGGCTTTTTGATGATGGCCATTCTGACCAATGTGAGGCGATATCTCATTGTAGTGTTGATTTGGATTTTTCTAATAATGAGCGATGTTGAGCATCTTTTCATGTGTTTGTTAGCCATCTGTATGTCTTCTTTGGAAAAATATCTGTTTAGGTCTTTTTCCCACTTTTTGATTGGGTTGTTTGTTTTTCTGGCATTGAGTTATACGAGCTGCTTCTATATTTTGGAAATTAATCCTTTGTCAGTTGTTTCATTTACTATTATTTTCTCCCATTCTGAGGGTTATCTTTGCACCATGCTTATAGTTTCCTTTGCTGTGCAAAAGCTTTTAAGTTTAATTAGGTCCCATTTGTTTACTTTTGTTATTATTTTTGTTACTCAAGGAGGTGGGTCATAGAGGATTGTGCTTTGCTTTATGTTGTCGGGTGTTCTGCCTATGTTTTCCTCTAAGAGTTTTACTGTTTCTGGGCTTACATGTAGGTCTTTAATCCATTTTGAGTTTATCTTTGTGTATGGTGTTAGGAAGTGTTCTAATTTCATTCTTTTACACGTAGCTATCCAGTTTTCCCAGCACCATTTATTGAAGAGGCTGTTTTTGCCCCATTGTATATTCTTGCCTCCTTTCTCAAAAATAAGGTACCCAGAGGTGCATGGGTTTATTTCTGGGCTTTCTATCTTGTTTCATATTTCTGTTTTTATGCAGGTATCATACTGTCTTGATGACTGTAACTTTGTAGTAATCTGAAGTCAGGAAGGTTGATTTCTCCAGCTCCAATCTTCTTTCTCAAGATTGCTTTGGCTATTCTTTTGTGTTTCCATCTGAATTGTGAAATTTTTTGTTCTAGTTCTGTGAAAAATGTCATTGGTAATTTGATAGGGATCACATTGAATCTACAGATTGAGTTTGGTAGTATACCCATTTTCACAATATTGATTCTTCCTACCCAGGAACATGGAATATATCTCTCCATCTGTTTATGTTGCCTTTGATTTCTTTCATTAGTGTCTTATAATTTTCTGTGTACAGTTCTTTTGTCTCCTTAGGTATGTTTACTCCTAGATATTTCTTTTAGTTGCAATGGTGAAAGGGATTGATTCCTTAATTTCCCTTTCTGATTTTTCACTATTAGTATATAGAAATGCAAGTGACTTCTGTGCATTCATTTTGTATCCTGCAACTTTGCTATATTCACTGATTAGCTCTAGTAATTTTCTGATACTATCTTTAGGGTTTTCTATGTACAGTATCATGTCATCTGGGAACAGCGAGAGCTTTACTTCTTCTTTTCCAATCTGAATTCCTTTTATTTCTTTTTCTTCTCTGATTGCTATAGCTAGGACTTCCAGAACTATCTTGAATAATAGTGGTGAAAGTTGACACCCTTGTCTTGTTCCTGATCTTAGGGGGAATGCTTTCAGTTTTTCACCATTGAGAATAATGTTTCCTGTAGGTTTATCATATATGGCCTTTACCATGTTCAGGTAAGTTCCTTCTAGGACCATTTAATCATAAATGGGTGTGAATTTTGTCAAAGGCTTTTTCCTGCATCTACTGTCTACAATGTGAGAGACCTGGGTTCAATCCCTGGGTTGGGAAGATTCCCTGGAGAAGGAAATGGCAACCCACTCCAGTACTCTTGACTTGAAAATCCCATGGATGGGGGACCTTGGTGCCGGCTACTATCCATGGGGTCACAAAGAGTCGGGCACGACTGAGCGACTTCACTTTCACTTCCACTGAGATCATATGGTTTTTATCTTTCAATTTGTTAATATGGTACATCACATTGATTGATTTGCATATATAGAAGAATCCTTGCATCCCTGGAATAAACCCAACTTGATCATGGTGTATGAGCTTTTTGATGTGTTGCTGAATTCTGTTTGCTAAATTTTGTTGAGCATTTTTGCATCTATGTTCATCAGTGATATTGGCCTATAGTATTCTTTTTTTGTGTTGTCTTTGTCTGGTTTTGGTGTCAGGGTGATGATGGCCTCGTAGAATGAGGTTGCAAGTGTTCCTTCCTCTGCAACTTCTTGAAAGAGTTTTAGAAGGATAGGCATTAGCTCTTCTCTTTTTATTAATTTTTCACTGGAGTCTAGTTGCTTTACAATGTGTTGGTTTTTACTGTACAGCAAAGTGAGTCAGCTATATGCATATATCACCTCTTTTTTGGATTTATTTCCCACTTAGGTTACCACAGAGCCCTGAGTAGGGTTCCCTGAGCTCTACAGGAAGTCAAGTGCCTATCTTTATCTGGATCTTTCCACAGAATTACAATTTCATATATTCAACTATTGGAGAAGACAATGGTACCCCACTCCAGTACCGTTGCCTGGAGAATCCCATGGATGGAGGAGCCTGGTGGGCTGCCGTCTATGGGGTCACACAGAGTCGGACACGACTAAAGTGACTTAGCAGCAGCAGCAGCATATTCAACTATCTCCTTCACATTTTTTACAAAGTCTACAGGAAATCTCAAACAGTACAACAGAAGCAAACTTTTGATCTAATCATACAAAAACTCTCTTCCCTAGCATTTCCTATCTCAATAAAGGACCACTGTGTTCTAGTTATTCAGAGCAAATCCTCGGACCCATTGGTCTTCCCATTCTGAAATTTCCTTGACATTTCCGGTTTCTAGAGGCCACTTAGTCAGACAGGCCATTTAGTCTACCTGAACAGGATAGACTAAATGGCCTAGCCTCACTTTACCTCTAAATCTCTTCAGAACACAAACACTTCACACCAAATACTATATTGCACAAATCGCCCTAATTGTCATCATCTTTGCCTTGATCATCACAATAGCTTACTTCTTCCCTCACCTTCTGTAAGGTACCATCCCCACAAGGGATAGGGTGGCCCCATAGAAGTAGGACTTCACACAGCACCATCTAAAGTTCCCCTTTCATTCAAGGTAAAACCTAAAGCCCATATCACTGCCTTTAAGACGCTACAAGATACCACACACAGGGCCTCCCTAACCACATCTCCTACTTCCCTCCATGATGTCATTCTTCTCTAGCCTCATGCCACCTTTTTAGATTCTGCATCCTGTACCTAAAATAACGCTCTCAGTTACCGGCATGACTTATCTCCTCACTTACTTCCCAATGCTGGCTTAAATTTTACCTTTTCACATGGTACCTCTGACCAATCTATAGAAAATGACTTCCCACCCCTGGAATTCTGTCCTGTTTTACTCTTCTCTACTTGTTAAAACCAAAACATATATATACACAAATAGTATAGATAAGAGAAAAATATTTTATACAAACTTCCTTATGAATGACTTTATGATCAAAAATGATTTTCATAAGAACTTGCATCAAAACCTCCAAAATGCTGTGAGCATTCCTCATCTGAACCATAGAAGAGTTGGTTTTGTGTGACTCCATTCTCAATTCTCCCAAGAATGCAACAGAAGAGACTTTACCACATACAATGAATACCTTAGGGATGTATGTGGTAAATTTTGGTTCCCAAAGATCGCTCAGTCACTCAGTCGTGTCTGACTCTTTGCGACCCCATGGACTGTAGCCTACCAGGCTCCTCTGTCCATGGGATTTTCCAGGCAATAGTACTGGAGTGGATTGCCATTTCCTTCGCCAGGGAACTTCCCAACCCAGGGATCGAACCCGGGTCTCCTACATTGTAGACAGACGCTTAACCATCTGAGCCATCAGGGTTAATCAGGATCACATGACAGGCTTGTTTGTTAAAACACAAATAGGTGTTTCCATTCCCAGAGTTTCTAACTAAGTAGGTCTGAGGTGAAGGCCCAGAATTTGCATTTTAACAAGATCTAAAACATGCTTAAGGTTGCTGGGCTGGTAACCATAATTTGAGAATCAGTACCTCAGTGCTTTAGGGCTTAATTCTCTATCAAAAATTGTTGAAAAATACTACTCTAATGTGAGGCTCACAGGATTATATTAAATTTTCTAAAATAGAGCTAACATTTATTCTTCTTAAAGTGAATGCTCACATAAAGATGAACAAATTCTTTCATTAATCTTAAAAAATATTAGAAATATCAAGCAGATGTCTAGCTCAGCAAGATTTAGGCTTTTATGATTTTTAATAGGGTAACATTTGATTAATGACCAAATGAAGGTAAATTTCTGTGTAGCAAATTTTAAGAAAACAAACCATGGTCAACTATTCATACCATGAAAACTGGTTCTCATTTACTGAGAATTCAATATTTAAAACAGTAATTGATAATCAAGATTGACTCATTATGTCATTAACTACTTTTTATCCAAAATGTGGGCTTTCCTGGTGGCTCAGTGGTAAAGAACCCTCCTGCCAAGGCAGGAGACATGAGTTTAATCCCCGAGTTGAGAAGATCCCCTGGAGAAGGAAATGGCAACCCACTCCAGTATTCTTACTTAGAAAATCTCATGGACAGGGGAGCCTGGTGGACTATAGTCCATGGGGTTCCAGAAGAGTTGAACATGACTTAACAACTAAACAAAAACAACTATCCAAATTGTGGTATTCTTTTATTATAAAATGTCAATATTTATGTTACTATTATCTCATATATCTCTACAGTCCATCCATCTCTAGTTACTGATTATTTAACATCAACCAAGCCAAGCACTGCTTTAGCTGTTGCAATGATCCTTTTTCACTGGAAAGTTTCTGTCAAGCATGATACCTGATATTTAATAACTGTTTAATGAATAAACACAGAAATGAATAGCAGTAAAATTTACAGGTACAAAATGTTTCCAAAACATGAAAACAAAGATAATGTAGTATAACCTAAACATAAATGATTTGGTATTTTGAAATCACTTACCTTTAAAATTTTAACACAATGTCTCTACAGCTGTGCAGATTGTTTACTACAGTAGGGCTAAGACTGCTTAACTTTCAAAGACCCACTCACCAGGCAGGCCCTCAGCCAGCGTCAGGGAGTTTGTTTCTTGGCGTGTTTCCAGGGATAGTTAACTGATAAGAGTGGTTCACTGTGCCTAGACATCCATGTAAACAATATGGTTTACGCTGAACACCTGCTTTCCTCCTGGGAATCTGAAATTTATGTGCAAGGCAGAACTATCTACATGACCAACCCAATGCCTTAAGACACCAAGTCTCCAATGGGCTTCCCTGGAAAGAAGCATCACACCCATGCTGCTGCCTTGTCATTGCTGGAAGGAAGGTGTGCCTGTGTCACCCTGGAAGGGACAGATCACGAGGACGATTTCACATGGACTCCTCCAGACTCTGTCTGGGTCTTTTTCACATACGAACCAACTTCACTCTAATTAATTTGAGCCTTGAGTTCACTCTAGAGCACCATGAGTTCTTCTAGCTAATCTCCACATATGGGAGTGATTCTTAAAGATGCCCAATATGGCAGATTTTTAAAAAGCCAAGATTCTTACCTGCTGATATGCGTCATAGATCACATCAAATAGAAAGGCCTGTGGCATTTCACTTGCCCTGTATCTGGCACGTTCCAGTGAGTGGTCTAAGCAGCTGTCTGCAGATGGACTGATGACAGTAGATACAAGAGGTCGGATTGCTCCTGAGGCCTAAAGAACAGAGATGCAAATGACACATTTACATGACCTAAAAAATATCTAAAAGTTAAATTCTGAACTCTGGATCTGTCTTGAAACGGATCTTATACCTTCAACAAGCTACCTCAAGAAAATATTCAAACAAGTCTTTATTTTGGCTCATAAATAAAATCATTTACAATCAAAAACCAGTCTCAATACTTCCCTGGTGATGCAGTGGATAAAAATCTACCAATGCAGGAGACGTGAGTTTGATCCCTGATCCAGGAAGATTCCACAAGTCGTGGAGCAACAAAGCCTGTGCGCCACCGTTAAGTCCATGCTCTAGAGCCCTGAAGCCATAACTCGTGAGCCAGCAAGCTACAACTACTGAAGCCCATGTGTCCTAGAACTCATGCTCTACGACAAGAGAAGCCACCACAATGAGAAGCCCGGGTACCGCAACTCAAGTATAGCCCCTGCTCGCCACATCTAGAGAAAGCCCACGTGCAGCATAAAGACCCAGTGCAGCCAAAAAGTCCCCACCGATCTCAAACCACTGCAGTTCTATATAGTAAGAGATATAAATAATTTTTCATTATGGGTCCAAAATCCTTTTCATCACAGGCTGTTGAAGTCAAATACTAAGAAAGGATGCTCAGATAAAATTGGACCCTCCCTGAAGATGAGAGACAGAAAGAGACTATTGTCCAAGAATGAAATGGGTTACACATGAACATTTACTTGTTAATGTGCCTTCAAGTATTTAATTTACATATTAGATCATTAAGGAAAAAAACACATTCCCTAAGATCTCCAAAATGAGCTCTGCCACCACCCAAATGACAATGAATTTCTGCCTTGCTCTAATTCCTGTGAAAAATAGCTCCCTTCAAACACAGCATCCATGTGAAGCTCCCAGAGGCAAAGCGTCCACTGATTTCAACTGCTCTGGTGAAAGCTCTGTCTCATTAATAGATGCATCTAAATTTTAAAAATACACCTTATCTGACAGTTTTTCCCTTTACCTTTAATAAAGTTACACTGTAATATAGTCTTGCAGGTCAATACCATACAGCTACCTTGGTGAAGTAGCCTTAAAATGAAGTTCCCAGTTAGGATAATTAACCCAACTGTCCTAGATTAACTGTAAAATGTCTTATCTTTCATATAAATACAGCATATAACATTAACACCTAAGAAGAATTTGGTCTCCAGGAGACCACATCTGAGAAATATAGACTGTCCACAAACTAGTTTACAAAAGCCAAGGGATTGGCTGAAAATCAAAGCTAATGTGTGAGCCAAGTAGACAGTGTACAAACTGTGTCACCATTTCCAATGACTCAAGCAGAGATTTGGAGCCTAGGCATAAAAGCAAAAGTGAAGAGAGAGCCAGGGCTGATAGGGAGTGATCATGTCCAAGTGGATGAAAGACAGGTAAAGAGCAAGCCCATTTGGTAGCTCTGTTTTTAGTTTTTTAAGGATCCTTCATGCAATTCTCCACAGTGGATGTACCAGTTTACATTGCCACCAGCAGTGTAGGAGGGCTGCCTTCTCTCCACACCGTCTCCAGCATTTACAATGGGTAGACGTTTTGATGATGGCCATCCTGACCAGTGAGAGGTGATAACCTCATTGCAGTTTCGATTTGCATTTCTCTAATAATTAGTGATGTTGAGCACCTTGAAAAGATGAGCTTTCTAGCCATCTGTATATCTTCTCTGGAGAAATCTTTTTCTTTTAATATTGAGCTATTTGCGTGAGCTATTTGTGTATTCTAGCGATCAATCCCTTGTCAGTTGCTTTGTTTGCAAATATTTTCTCCTATTCTGAGGGTTTTTTTTTTTTTCATTTTATGATTTCCTTTGTTGCACAAAAAGCTTTTAAGTTTCATTAGGTCCCATTTGTTTATTTGTGGTTTTACTTTTATTACTCCAGGAGGTGGAACCAAAAAGATCTTGCTGTGATTTATGTCAGAGTGTTCTGCCTATGTTTTTCTCTAAGAGTTATATAGTATCCAGCCTTTAATCCATTTTGAGTTTATTTTTGTGTATGGTGTTAGGGAGTGTTCTAATTTCATACTTTTACATGTGCCTGTCCAGTTTTCCCAGCACCACTCATCAAAGACACTGTATTTTCTCCAGCATATATTCTTGCCTCCTTTGACATAGATTAGCTGATCCAGCAATCCCACTTCTGAGCATATATCCAGAGAAAACTACAATTCAAAAAGATACATGCACTCCAATGTCCACTGAAGCACTATTCACAATAGCCAGAACATAGAAGCAACAGAAATGTCCATCAACAGAGGAATAGGTAAAGAAGATGTGGAACATATATAAATGGAATATTACTCAGCCACTAAAAAAGAAAGAAAGATGCCATCTGCAGCAACATGGATGGACCTAGAGAGTGTCATACTGAGTGAAGTCAGACAGAGAAAAACAAATATTACATGATATCCCTTATATGTGGAATCTAAAAAAAGGGTACAAAAGAATTTATCTACAAAACAGAAATAGAGTTACAGATGTAGAAAACAAACTTACGGTTACAAGGGAGTAAGGTGGGGCGGAGGGATAAACTGGGAAGTTGGGATTAACATACACACACTATATGAAACAGATAACTAATAAGGACCTACTATACGGCACAGGCAGCACAGAGAACTCCATCCAATACTGTGTAATGACTTCTATGGGAAAAGAATCTAAAACAGAGTGAAGAGATACACATATATATGTGTGTGTCTGATTCACTTTGATGTACACCTGAAACTAATATAACATTATAAATCAACTATACTCCAACAAAATTTAAAAAAGAGAGAGAGAGAGCAAATCCAACTTGTCAAGCTAGCACCTATTAGCAGAGGTTTTGGAAGACAAGACAGGAAAGGAATTCACACATGTACATAGTGCTTTTTAAGGGAAAAAACATAGTTCTATTTCAACTACTTACAGTTCACTCTACGCCAGACTATGTCATAACATTAGAAGAACATGAGATACACAAAATGTCACCAAGAGCTGTGCAGAGTCTCTTCCCAGCAAAACAACTGTAACTAAAGAAAAACATTTTTCAAAAACAACCATTTAAAGTCTTTGAAAATTGTCCTAAGGGCATTCAACAAATTAACATTTAAGAATCTCTCTTAAATCTTGTAAAGCCTGTGGTACTAGAACCATCATCCATTTTTTCCTTCATTCCACAACACCCAGCTCAGTGTGACTAAAGTTCCACTCAGAGTAGGTGTGACCAAGAAGACAGGCTTCCCTGTACTCCTAGCTCCCAGTGGGAGGGGCAGAGCGGAGCATTTCCCAGCCCACTCAACTCCAAGACACAAAGGCTCAATTACAGACAAGTGTGGCCAAGAGGTGGTAAGAGAGTCCTTCTCCCACAGAGTCTCCCACAGTCTCCACCCACAGAGTGAACACCTACCCCTTGCATGGTAGGCAGAGAACACTGCGGCCATCACCCTTGGCCCAGTTCACACAGAGGGCAGAGGTTCTGTGCTGGAAGAGGCAAAAAGAAGAGGAGGCTATTGCCTCTAGGCAGCACCTTACTCATGAAGAAGTGATGTCGCTCGCACAGCATGCCTACCAATAGCCCCAAAACACAGGCATGGTGACTTTGCACAGGGAGAAAGACAAGTTCTAATAACAGACAACTATGAAGCTCGCCCCAAGGGAATTCACTTAATTGGAAGTGAGTGTGAGAAAGTTTAAGGATAAGTACACGCTCAGAGATCAGCAATGATAAGCAATTAAGAGGAAGGTGATCACTTCATGAGAGCAAAAAGCTGAACCATAGGCAAGCTAGTTTATCGGAGACAACGAGAACAAGAGACAGCTAACAAGAATCTCCCACCAATCCCTAGAGTCAGAGCAAACCTCAAATACTGGCTTCACAAACTATCCCTGCCAAGGCGCCAGAATTTAATTGGATGGAACCATAGGGCACTCTATGTACTGGGCACTGGTCCAAAGTAAAACAGTTAGCAGGCAATGAATGGAACTTGTCAGTTGGGTGTCAGAGGCAGGCAGTATAACAAAGAGATCAGACTGCTAAAACCACTCTTATTCTCTGATGACTAAACACACATCTAGAACCCCACCCTCTGTGAAGTGACTTCAGAGGTTTTGCCCTGTACAGGAACAAGACTGTGACTTTTCTGGTTTATTTTAGTAGCCAAGAAAATAAGCCCTACAGAGATAGACAAAATACATTTTCTAAAATATGCATTTTTCAACAACAAAAAAATGGAAAGACATGGATCCAAACAGGAAGGTGAATCTATACAAAGAAAAAAAAAAATCAAGGAACAGAAACTGCCTGCGAGAGGACCAGATATCACACTTAAGCAGGTAAGACGTCAAATCAGGTATTACAAACATGTTCAAAGAACAAAAGGATACCATGTGTAAACAGAGTATGATGACCATTAGTATCATCAATATTAAGAAGAGATATCTTAAAAACTGAGTAGCAGTTTTAGAATTAAATGTAACTATAATGAAAAATTCACTAGAGAGGTTCAATAATAGATTTGAACTGCAGAATACCTGAATTTAAAGTTATATCAATAGATTCTACAAAGAAAAAATGAACAGATTCACCAAGATATGCAGGACATCATTACAGACATTTCTGTAATAGGAATACCAGAAGGAGAATAAAGGCAAGAAAGGAGCAGAAAAAATATTCAAACAAATTATGATTGAAAATTTCCCAAGGAAAACAATCTCCACACTCAAGGAGATCAATATATTCAAAGCAGAATACACACAAAGAAATTTATATCCAGACACATCATAGTAAAAAATGAAAAAGCTAAAATTACAAGAAAAAACGTTGAAAGCAACCAGAGAAAAATGTTTTATCATTAACAAGAGAAAAATGTTTTATCATTAACAAGAGAACAAGAGAACCAATAAGATTAAGAACAGATTCTAATCAGAAACAATGGAAGGAAGAGGGCAGGTAGGTGATATGATAACTTCTCAAAATAAAAACCTGTTAAACATAAAGTCCAGCAAAATGAGAATTTACAAAAATCAGATCAAAATAACTCAGAGCAAACAAGCAGATTTCATGTCTAGCTGATTCACCCTACAAACTTCAAGCTGAAAGAAAGCCAAGTGTAGACAGTAATTCAAATCCACATGAAAAAAAGACCACCATTAAAAAAAAAAAAAAAAAAAGAAAGAAATAGTATAAATGCCTATTTCTCCTGTCTTATGAGGTTTAAAAAGAAACTATAAAATATATAAGTAACTGATCAACCTATAACATTGAAACATGTATTTGACAAAAACAGCATAAAAGATTAGTAAAAGTGTATTATAAGAAGAAAATAATGGTACCTTGAGTCCACAGTAACAAGTGAAAACTGAAAATAGAAAACAAGAAGGTTAATATGACATTGGGCTTCCCAGGTGATGCCATTCCTTATAAATACAGCTCACCTTTCTTCTCAGCTTCTGTAACTGTTGTAAAATAAAATGAGGTGATAACAACAGTGGACTATTTGGGTTTCTAACATACATGCGTCTAACATTAAATAACACAAAAAGGCGGAAGAGGGAATAGAGCTATTTAAGGGTAACATTCCTGTATCTTCCTAGATTTTAGTTAGCATATATCTGGATTATTTTAAGATATATACTATAAGCCATGGAACAGTCACTAAGAAAATAAAAGTTGAAATGAAAAAATAAGCAAATTAATGTTCCAATAGAAAACATTATTTTAATATGAAAGAAAGCAGTAATGAGGAAAGACACACAAGAAACAAAATAAACTGGCCAATGTAAACTCAAAAATATCAGTAACATTAATTTTAAGTGGATTAAACAATCTAAAGTCATACCGTCAAACTGGACTAAAAACCCAACCGTATGCTATGTATAGGAAACAAAAATCTGAGACTCAAAGATCAAAATACACTGAATACAGAAGGATGAAAAGGATATATATCAAGCTAACAGTAACCATAAGAAAGCTGAAGTAGCTATATCAAAAAAAAAAAAAACAGATAAAATCCTTTTGTAATCAAAAAAGAAAGGGCAATTCAACAAAGTATAAAAATTTATCTAATAGATCCCCAAGTACATGGAGCAAAAATTGGTGGGACTTAAAGGAGAAATAAATAATCCAACCATTGGAGACATCAACATCCTATTTTCAATAAAGAGTAGAACAACTAGGCATTATGGAAATAAGACTTGAAAAGCACTATAAACCAACTATACCTAATGTATCAAATACTCCACCAACAAGAATATGTTCTTCTAAAGCATACATGGAGAATTCTCCAGATCAGACCAAATACTCAGCCATAAAAAAGACACAGTAAATTTTTAAAAATTAGAGTCATATTAAATATGTTCTCCAACCTTAAAAGTGAAATTAGAAAACAGTAGTGCAGCCAAATGGCTGTCTGAGGAGGCCCTACAAATAGCTGAGAAGAGAAGAGAAGAGAAAGGCAAAGGAGAAAAGGAAAGATATACCCATTTGAATGTAGAGTTCCAAAGAACAGCAAGGAGAGATATGAAAGCCTTCCTCAGCCATCAATGCAAAGAAATAGAGGGAAACAATAGAATGGAAAAGACCAGAGATCTCACCAAGAAAATTAGAGATACAAAGGGAAAATTTCATGCAAAGATGGGTGCAATTAAGGACAGAAATGGTATGGACCTAACAGAAGCAGAAGATATTAAGAAGAGGTGGCAAGACTACACAGAAGAACTATACAAAAAAGATGTTCATGACCCAGATAACCACAAGGGTGTGATCACTCACCTAGAGCCAGACATCCTGGAATGCAAAGTCAAGTGGGCCTTAGGAAGCGTCACTACGAACAAAGCTAGTGGAGGTGACAGAATTCCAGCTGAGCTATTTCAAATCCTGAAAGATGATGCTGTGAAAGTACTGCACTCAACAGGCCAGCAAATTTGGAAAACTCAGCAGTGGCCACAGGACAGGAAAAGGTCAGTTTTCATTCCAATACCAAAGAAAAACAATGTCAAAGAATGCTCAAACTACTGCACAATTGCACTCATCTCACACACTAGCAAAGTAATGCTCAAAATTCTCCAAACCAGGCTTCAACAGTATGTGAACCATGAACTTCCAGATGGTTAAGCTGGATTTAGAAAGGGCAGAGGAACCAGAGATTAAATTGCCAACATCTGTTGGATCATCAAAAAAGCAAGAGAGTGCTATAAAAACATCAACTTTTGCTTTATTGACTATGCCAAAGCCTTTGACAGTGTAGATCACAACAAACTGTGGAAAATTCTAAAAGAGATGGGAATACCAGACCACCTGACCTGCCTCCTGAGAAATCTGTATGCAGGTCAAGAAGCAACAGTTAGAACTGGACATGGAACAACAGACTGGTTCCAAATCAGGAAAGGAGTACATCAAAGCTGTATATTGTCACCCTGCTTATTTAACTTATATGTATAGTACATCATGCAAAATGCCAGGCTGGATGAAGCACAAGCTGGAATCAAGATTGCAGGGAGAAATATCAATAGCCTCAGATATACAGATGATACCACCCTTATCACAGAAGGTGAAGAGGAACTAAAGAGACTCTTGATGGAAGTGAAAGAGGAGAGTGAAAAAGCCAGCTTAAAATTCAACATTCAAAAAACAAAGATTATGGCATCTGGTCATTTATCTGGTGCAAATAAAAACACAAACTCAAAGATACCCACTCCTTTGTTCACTGTAGCATTACTTATAATAGCCAAGACATGGAAATCTAAATGGCCACATGAAAGAAAAGATAAAGAAAATGTAGAATACATACAATGGAATATTAATCAACCATAGAAAGAATGAAATTCTGCCATTTTCAATGACATATGAAGAACTCCAGGTTCTTCATATGTGCTAAGTGAAATAAATCAGACAGAAAGACAAATACTGTATGATCCCACTATGTGGAACCTAACCAAAACAAAAATAGCTCATCAATACAGAGAACAAGCTGTTGGGGGGAGGGGGAAAAACGTGTGAAGGAAGTCAAAAGGTACAAGCTTCCAGGTATGAAATAGGTCATGGGGATGTACTACAGTTAATACTATAATGCATATTTAAAAGTTGCTAAAAGAATAGATCATTAAGTCTCTTCAGAAGAAATTCTGTAACTATATATGGTGATAAGATACTGACTTATTGTGGTAATTTCTCAATGTATACAAATGTTGAAACATTATGTTGTATATCTGAATCCAGTATGATGTATACGTCAAAAAATGTTTTAGAGAACCAAAAAGTAATGTGGGAATTAAGAACACAGCCACTGAACAACAGACTACTAAATGAATCAGAGAAGTCACTGTGAAAATGATATTTTGAGAGCAGCAACATACACAAGGCAATGTAACCTGAGAATGCAGCTAAAGTATTTACAGCTGGGATTGTCCATATAAAAAAGACATTTTCCAAATCAAAAACCTAACCTTCCACCTCAAGATACTGGAAAAAGAGAAAGACTAAAGTTAACAGGGCACAGTGAACATAAAAGCAGAAAATGGGAAAAGGAAAAAACAAAAGCAAAAGTTGGTTCTTTGAAAAGATTTAACCACTTTTTTCTAGTTTAGCTAAAGGTTTGCAAAACTCAAATAAGTAGTATCAGGAGTGAAAGTGTTGACATTTCCACTAACCTTGTAGAAATAAGGAGTAAGAAAATTGCAAGTGTATTTTAACACATTAGGTTACAGATAAAATTACAATGATCCAGAGAGACACAACCAAAATTACTTCAAAGATAGAAAATTTGAATAGACTTTTAATAAATTTAGGCATTTTTTAATTTCCCACAAAGAAAGCCCAGGCCTAGATGGCTTCACTGGTTATATATAATAAAAGAAAAAAAACTGTAAACACCAATTCCTCACACTATCCCAAAAGGCAAAAAAGAGAAACACTCTCCAACACATTCTTTAAGACAAGTATTACCAAAACCAGAGACATCACCAAAAAACCTAACTACAGATAAATATCCCAGAAAAGTACAAAAAAAAAAAAAAAAAACCCCACAAAAGTCAAGATAACAAACCAAATTTGGCAACAAGTAGTATTATGTACCATGACCAAGTAGGATTTATCCCAAGAAATTTAATATTAAACATACCCAAAAAAAAAAAAAAAAAACCAATGTAATACATCATGTTAATAGAATAAAGAACAAAAAGACACAAACAACTCAAGAGACTTAGAAAAAGTATCTGACAATATCCAACACTCCTTCAAGAAAAAAGCCATGCAACAAACTAACAGCAGAGAACTTGCTCCATCTGATCAAGGGCATCTACAAAACGTCCACAGTTGACATCATACTTAATGGTGTGATGACTCAATGTTTTCCCTTCAACATCAGGAACAAGGATGTCCACTGTTTCCACTTTCAATAAAAGCACTGGAAGTTCTCGTCAGGGCAGTTACGCAAGAAAATCTAATACAGGCATCCAAGAAACTAAAACTGTCTTCATCTGCAGATGACCTAATCTTGTATACAGAGAATTCTAATGCATCCATTAAAAAAGTATTAGACAAATAAACTAGTTCAGCAAGAACGCAGCGGACAAGATTAATACATAAAAGTGTATTTCTAAATATTAACAATGAACAATCCAAAAGTAATTCATTTACAGTATCTTCAATAAGAACACTTAGGAACACTTAAAGTATATTTAACAAAAGGATAATATATTTAGATATAGTCAGTATGTGCAAAACATGCTAAGAACTACAAAAAAATTTCCTACCTCTTATAGAAAGGCCAACATCTCCACATACTTACAGGCATCCATTCCTTCCCATGTAGATCTTCATACAATAGTCTGTCCTGCCTCAATTTTTATTCTTTTATTAAATTGTCTCCATTTTTAGAGACAAACTGCTTAGAATACAAGCCATTTGTGACACCTCCCATCATTAAATCAGTCTTCCATCGATCATACATCTGCCAGCTATTATCAAATTTCTCCACACCAGTTTAAAGCAAAACTCTTTCAAACAATTGTCTGTACTGTACTACTCCTTATCTGTAATTTCTCTCTCCTCTCATGCATGTTATGGTCTACTTTTATTAGGATTTTATCTCCACAACTCCACAAAATAAATTTTTCAAGCTCACAATGAACCTCCACATTGCTCTTTATCTTCTTGAGAATGTCTGTTCACTTGGTTTTCAGAAACCGTTATCACCAAGGAAACCCTCTTATCTTTCCACACTTGAAATACTAGATCCTTAAATCCTCCTTCTAAGTGGAGAGTACTTCCAGAGCTCAGACCTCAGACTCCCCTAGCTACATTCATTCCATAGATGACCTCCTCAACCCCGTAGCTTCAAGTATCAATACCATCTTACACTAGACCATGCAAATCTATACACCCAACCCAGAAAGTTCTCTTTAAATCTGGACTTGTACATCCAAATACCTATTTAACATCTCTGTTCATTTCAAAACATACATCTGGACTATAAAATCAAAGTTCTGGTTTTACCCATACCACACACCCTAAACTGGCTCCTCAACAGACTTGCCCATCTACATACACATCTATTCTTCTAGTTATTCTTACCAAAAACCTTGAAGGTCATTTTTTTTCTGCTGTCTTACATTTCATCATGAATCCATCAGCAAAACATCAGTTTCAAGTATTACAAATCTGCCCAACGTTTCAGTTTCTACTGCCACAGTCTGAATCCAAGGCACCTATGTTCACTCTCTCAGCTCCCACACATGAAGCAGTGATCATGAACGCATTATAGCTGCGCAGAGTCACATGAACAGGTTTCTGCCAACATACTGTGCAAATAACATGCCATCAAAATATACGTAAAGCACTTAAAAATCTGGTGACTGTGTGAATTATACCTCAACCAAAAAAATAAAACCAACTAGTATGTTCTTTAGGGATACATGCTACAAAATTGAACAAAAGGGCAAGAAAACAAACTTCAAGATAATGTTTATCTGTCTAGGACAAGTAAGCATAATCAAGGCAGGGACAGAGTATCTAGTTGTGTTATATTTATTACACCACGTGTTGTATCTTCAAGTGTCTGAAGTTCTCTGCATGTTTTCAGTATTTTTAAACAGAGGATTTCTAAGCTGTATATCTATGGACCCTCATTTTGATTACTGAAAACTAACATTAAGAGCAGAGATCATTCAGAACTTAGATATCATTATGGTAGGACTGGTGTGTTCCAGAAATTACTAGGTTGTTTTCTATGGAAGCCAGAATATCACTTGGAAAGTAACACAACATAAAGACAATTGAAAGCAAAAGGTGGCCACCAGCTTCCTAAGTCCCACTAACAAAAGGCCCGCGAAAAGGGTAACAAGTGAAAATAACTCCTCTGTTAAAGTATGGGCAAAGTCAGTTGCCTTTAAAATACAACTGAAAAGTTTGTTATGAAACATAATTGCCAAATTATCAAACATACTGTCTCCGTGGGAATTAGCCTAATAAGCTCTGAATGGAAGCTTAACAGCTCAGCACCACAGTGATTACTTGCCTCTCAGGCTAATCTATCAAATATTTCCACATGTCAATGCATGGAAATCATCATAGATACAAATCATTCAATATGGAATAATGAACCCCACCTCTACAGTTTACTTTTAAAAGCAAAATTGAACAATGCTTATCATCCATCCACACAGCAGGTACTAACATGCATTCCTCCTCAGGCATCTGCATTCAAGCTAATTATGACACTCTACAACAGAAACCCTGACTAAGTAATTACCATTTCAGTTAGCTGAGTTGTCTTTATTCAGAGACTACTTAATAAATGTTTACAGAATAACATCTTCAAAGCTGATCATTGTAAGTTATGAGATTTTTTACTATTTAACATTTTTATAGTAGAATACTTCCAGTCTCCTTTTACAAGGAAAGAATCTATAGCTTATTCAGTACAGAAATATAAATTTTAGGAAAATCTGTACAAATTGTCCTATCACTACAAAGTATCCCTAAACTTGAATATGCAACAAAAAGGAATAAGGAGCCCCCATTGTATATGAAACTTTGATTCTGGAAAATTGGAGTAATACCATTTGTATAAAACTTAATGTGATCAGAGATATATTTGGATATCCACTAAAGTTTAATTCCTAGGTATACTTATTTCCCCTTGGTCTATCCTTTTGAACAGATATACAAGGGCAGATAGTTTCAGGTAATAAAACAAAACAAAGTCACCCACAAAGGATTAATCTCCAAAATATACAAACAGGTCATACAACTCAATATCAAAAAAACAAACAACCCAATCCAAAAATGGGCAGAAGATCTAAATAGACATTTATCCAAAGAAGACATACAGATGACCAAAAGGCACATGCTCAACATCAATCACTATTAGAGAAATGCAAATAAAAACTACAATGAGATATCACTTCACACAAGTCAGATGATCATTATCAAAAAGTTTACAAATAATAAATGCTAGGGAGAGACGGTCTGGGGGCTTCCCTGGCGGCTCATCTGGTAAAGAATCTGCCTGCAATGTGGGAGACCTGGGTTCAATTCCTGGGTTGGGAGGATCCCCTGGAGGAGGGCATGACAACTCACTCCAATATTCTTTCCTGCAGAATCCTCATGGACAGAGGAGCCTGGTGGGCTACAGCCCATGGGATTGCAAAGAGTCGGACATGACTGAGTGACTAAGCACAGAGAGGGTGTGGAGAAAGAAAACCCTCCTACACTGTTGGTGGGAATGTAAATTGGTACAGCCACTGTGGAGAACAGTATGGACTTTCCTTTAAAAAGAGCTATCATATGATCCAGCAATCCCACTTCTGGGCACATATCCAGAGAAAACCATAATTTGAAAAAATACATGCACCCCAGTGCTCACCCCAATACTATTTACAACAGCGAAGAAATGGAAACGACTGTGAATGTCCATCGACAGGTGACTGGATAAAGAAGATGTGGAATATATATACAATGGAAAACAAGTCAGCCATAAGAAATAATGAAATAATGCCATTTGCAGCAACATGGATGAACCTTAAGATGATCATACTAAGTCAGAGAAAGAAAAATATCATATGATATCATTTATATGTGGATTCTAAAAAATAATACAAATGAACTTATTTACAAAACAAACACACTCACAGACTTTGAAAACAAACTTACGGTTCCAAAAGGGTAAAGGTGGTAGGGGAGGGATAAATTTGGAGGTTGGGATAAACACATACACACTATGATATGTAAAACAGACAATCAACAAAGGACCTACTGTAGAGCACAGGGAATTCTACTCAATACTCTGTAATAACCTATATGGGAAAAGCATGTGAATGATAGATATATGTATAACCGAATCACTTTGCTATATGCCTGAAACTACCACAACACTGTAAATCAACTATACTCCAATATAAAACAAAAATTAAATAAAACAGTCCAGAACACATTGCATAAAATTATGAAACTGGGTAAAGTATATTCTCAATATACATACATATTAACTTCAACAGAATTTCCAAAGTGTTGTTCATCACTGCTAAATAATCATGCTGAATAGTTCTAAGAGATTCCACATACAACCCATGCCAAAGTTTCTCATTATTTAAATTCCACTGTTTCTCTTCAGATTAACATTTTTCTAACAAAAATTAATGCCACAACTATCCTACAGCACATGGACTTCAAAAAATAAAGAATTATCTTACTCAAAATGTCTATCATGCTAACATTGAAAAACCTTGTGCCTGGTTGATATTCAAATATGGCCTAGAGCCTGGTTTCAGACACAAAAATCCTTGTTTTATATATTGCAAAAATCCAAAACAGGAAGTATAGGAGACCTTGTTTTATGAGAAAAGATAAACCATAAACCAGGTCGGAAAAGGTCCCAGGCAGTCATACCCCTTAGATAAACACTCTTTCCATAAATAGGTCTGCAGAGATGTGGCAAGGAAAAAAATCAGTGCCAAAACCCTAATTTCACAGAAACTTGGAGGCAAGGATGCAGGAGGGCAGGAACACGGGGATTTCAAGAGAAGAGATGACGCCTACTGCCAGGGAAGATAAAAATTAAAAGCACACAAAATACATATCCCCTGTTTCCTGTGGCTCACATACCATACTAACAGTCAAGTCCAGTCAGTCCAGTTCCCTGAACATTTTAGTACTATCTACTTCCCTATCCATTTGGCTTTAATAGACTTCGTCATCATTCAGCTGCATCATTACTATAGATCCCAAACTAATTTCAGTTCCCTTGAACTCTTCCTTTAGTCAACCTACCAAACCAGGCAGACAGTCATCCTTGTAGAATTCAAGTCTTATCATTCCCTGCTCAAAGCTCAGTGGCTCCCTCTTACCTATGGACAAAATCCAAGGAAAGCAATCAGTGAGGATTAGTTAATTCCAATCTACAATGATTCCAGAGACACTGAAAAAGTCAAATTTAAGTGGTTCTATCCAATTGAACAGGGCAGGTCTGCAATTCAGAAGCAAGAAGCCCAAGAATAAGAGAGATTTGGGCCAGTGTTTCTGTGGGAGTTAAAACAAGTGCATACAGATGTGTTGTACCCATCAAAATAATAGTCTTGGAGGGGCGGTCCTAAGATGGCGGAGGAATAGGACGGGGAGACCACTTTCTCCCCCACAAATTCATCGAAAGAACATTTGAACGCTGAGCAAATTCCACAAAACAACTTCTGAACACTGGCAGAGGCACCAGGCACCCAGAAAGGCAACCCATTGTCTTTGAAAGGAAGTAGGAGAAAATATAAAAGATAAAAAGAGAGACAAAAGAGTTAGAGACCAAGACCCGTCCAGGAGAGGGAGTTGTAAAAGAGGAGAAGTTTCCAAACACCAGGAAATCCTCTGACTGGCCAGAGGAAGCTCAGAGGGCAACATAATTTGGAGGAAAAATACATAAATAAAACCCACAGATTTACGTGCCTAATGGCAACTCCCAACGGAGAAGTAGCCCAGACGCTCGCATCCACCACCAGCAAGCAGGGGCTGAACAGGGAGGTGCGGGCCGCATTGCTTAGGGTAAGGACCAGGCCTGAATGCCCTTAGGACAATCTGAGGGAGCTAAGGTGAGATAGCAACTCAAACTGTGGGATAGCCAGAGAGAGAGAGAGAGAAAAGAGAGAGACAGAGAACTTTCCCGAGAAAGGCCTTAACCTAAGGCACTACTGGCCGCTCACAGAACAAAGGACTGAGCAAATATCAGAGGAGAGCTAGCCGCTGCAGACCGGCCCATCCCCTGCCAGAGACAGGCAGGCGGGCGACAGCCAGAGCTGGAAGGCAAGGGGCAAACTCAGCCCCATAGATGGCATCCTCCACCAAACTGCGAGCAGGCTCCCAGTTGCTAACCAAGTCTTCCTGGGATCCTGGACGGTTGACATCCACTGGGAGGGTCACAGCCAGAGATCAGCTCCCCAGAGGAGACGCATGGCACACCTGAGATGGTACTCCCAATGCGCACCCAGGAAACCAAGCAGCTGGGACTGGGGAGGCGATAAGACACACCAAACACCTGGTCGCCTGAGCTGCTTGGACCTGGGAAGGGCACAAAACGAGGCCCAACTGAGTCTGCACCTTTGTGGAGTAACCCAGAACCTGAACCTGAGTGGCTTAGACCTGGGGAGTGCACACAACCCAGGGCCCGCTTTAGACAGTTCCCCTGTAGAGCAACCTGGAGCCTGAGCAGTGTAGACTGGGAAAGCACACACGCCATGAGCGGGGGCAAACCCAGTGTGCCCCAGACACTGCAAGCACTCCTCACACATGCCAGTGATATTTGTTTGCAGTGTTCTTCCCTCCCCACAGCACAACTGAACAAGTGAGCCTAAATAAGTGACCACTTTCACTCCCTTGTGTCAGGGCGGAAATTAGACACTGAAGAGACTTGCAAACAAAAGAAGCCAAAATAAACAGAGAGAACCTCTTTGGAAGTGACAGGTGTAACAGATTAAAACCCTGCAGTTAGCACCGACTACATTGGAAGGGGCCTATAGATCTTGAGAAGTATAAGCTGGAACAAGGAACTATCTGAAACTGGACTGACCCCACACTGCCCACAACAGCTCCAGAGAAATTCATAGATATATTTTTACTATTAGCATTTTTTAAATTTTTTAGTTGTTTTTTTATTTTTAAGTCCTCTATTATGCCTTTAATTTTCATTTTTATAACCCACTATTACCTTGCAAAAAAAAAAGACCTTATTTTTAAAGCAAACTTCATATATATTTTCTATAATTTTTGTGATGGGGTTTTTTTAATATTGTATTTTTCAGAGTCTAACCTCTACTCTAGATTTTTAATCTTTGCTTTTTGGTATTTGTTATCAATTCTGTACCTTTAAGAATCCAATCAGTACCCATTTTTACTTAGGAGTGTGATTATTGGCTTGATTGCCTTCTCCCACTTTTGACTCTTCTTTTTCTTCCCTAGGTCACCTCTATCTCCTCCCTCCCCCTTCTCTTCTCTACCCAACTCTGTGAATCTCTTTGGGTATTCCAGGCTGTGGAGAACACTTATGGAACTGATTACTGGCTAGATATGTCTCTCTCCTTTTGACTCCCCCACCCTCTTCTCCTCCTGGTCACCTCTATCTCCTGCCTCCCTCTTCTCTTCTCTATGTAACTCCATGAACCTCTCTGGGTGTTCCAGGCTGTGGAGAGCACATAGGAATTTGATTACTGGCTAGACTGCTCTCGCCCCTTTTGATTCCCCCTCTTCTCCTCCTGGTCACCTCTATCTCCCTCCTCCCTCTTCTCTTCTCCATGTAACTCAGTGAACCTTTCTGGGTGTCCCTCAATGTGGAGAATCTTTTCTCCATTAACCTAGATGTTTTATTATCAGTGCTATATGGATGGAGAAGTTTTGAGGCTACTATAAGAATAAGACTGAAAACCAGAGGCAGGAGGCTTAAGTCCAAAACCTGAGAACACCAGAGAATTCCTGACTTCAGGGAACATTAACTGATAAGAGCTCATCCAAAAGCCTAATACCTACCCCAAAACCAAGCTCCACCCAAGAGCCAACAAGTTCCAGAGCAAGACACACCACACAAATTATCCAGCAATGCAGGAACATAGCCCTGAGCTTTAATATACTGGCTGCCCAAAGTCACACCAAACCCATAGACATCTCAAAACTCACTACTGGACACTTCATTGCACTCCAGAGAGAAGAAATCCACCTCCACCCACCAGAACACCGACGCAAGCTACCCTAACTAGGAAACCTTGACAAGTCACTCGTTCAACCCCACCCACAGGGAGGAACCTCCACAATAAAGAGGAACCACAAACTGCCAGAATATAGAAAGGCCACCTCAAACACAGCAATCTAAACAAGATGAAAAGGCAGAGAAATACTCAACAGGTAAAGTAACATGATAAATGCCCACCTAACCAAATAAAAGAGGAGACAGAGAGTCTACCTGAAAAAGAATTCAGAATAATGATAGTAAAAATGATCCAAAATCTTGAAAACAAAATGGAGTTACAGATAAATAGCCTGGAAACAAAGATTGAGAAGATGCAAGAAATGTTTAACAAGGACCTAAAAGAAATAAAGAAGAGTCAATCAATAATGAATAATGCAATAAATGAGATAGAAAACACTCTGGAGAGAACCAACAGTAGAATAACTGAGGCAGAAGATATGATAGTGCAAATAAATGAAGCAGAGAGGAAAAAAGAAAAAAGGAATTAAAAGAAACGAGGACAACCTCAGAGATCTCTGGGACAATGTCAAACACCCAACATTTGAATCATAGGAATCCCAGAAGAAGACAAAAAGAAAGGCCATGAGAAAATACTTGAGTAGATAATAGTTGAAAACTTCCCTAAAATAGGAAAGGAACTAATCACCCAAGTCCAAGAAACCCAGACAGTCCCAAATAAGATAAACCCAAGACAAAACACCCCAAGACACATATTAATCAAATTAACAAAGATCAAACACAAAGAACAAATATTAAAAGCAGCAAGGGAAAAACAACAAATACCACACAAGGGGATTCCCATATGGATAACAGCTGATCTTTCAATAGAAACTCTTCAAGCCCAGAAGGGAATGGCAGGACATACTTAAGTGATGAAAGAGAAAAACCTACAACCCAGATTACTGTACCCAGCAAGGATCTCATTCAAATATGAAGTAGAAATCAAAAGCTTTACAGATAAGCAAAAGCTGAGAGAATTTAGCACCACCAAACCAGCTCACCAACAAGTGCTAAAGGATCTTCTCTAGACAGGAAACACAGAAAGGATGTATAAACTCAAACCCAAGACAACAAATGGCAATGGGATCATACTTATCAATAATTACCTTAAAATGTAAATGGATTGAACACCCCAACCAAAAGACAAAGACTAGCTGAATGGATACAAAAACAAGACCCCTATATATTCTGTCTACAAGAGACCCAACTCAAACCTAGGGACACATACAGACTGAAAGAGAAGGGCTGGAAAAATGTATTTCACCCAAATAGAGACCAAAAGAAAGCAGGAGTAGCAATACTCATATCAGATAAAACAGACTTTGAAATAAAGGCTGTGAAAAGAGACAAAGAAGGACACTACATAATGATCAAAGAAGATATAATAATTATAAATATATATGCACCCAACATAGGAGCACTGCAATATGTAAGGCAAATCCTAACAAATATGAAAGGGGAAATTAACAATAAAACAATAATAGCGGGAGACTTTAATACCCCACATCTATAGATAATTAGCAAGGAAACACAAACTTTAAATGATACAATAGACCAGTTAGACCTAATTGATATCTATAGGACATTTCACCCCAAAACAATGAATTTCACCTTTTTTCTCAAGTTCACACGGAACTTTCTCCAGAATAGATCACATCCTGGGCCATAAATCTAGCCTTGGTAAATTCAAAAAAATTGAAATCATTCCAAACATATTTTCTGACCACAATGCAGTAAGATTAGATGTCAATTACAGGAAAAAACCATTAAAAATTCCAAAATATGGAGGCTAAATAACATGCTTCTGAATAACAAAATCAAAAAAGAAATCAAAATATGCATAGAAATGAATGAAAATGAAAACACAACAACACAAAACCTATGGGACACTGTAAAAGCAGTGCTAAGGGGAAGGTTCATAGCAATACAGGCTTACCTCAAGAAACAAGAAAAAAGTCAACTAAATAACCTAACTCTACACCTAAAGCAACTAGAAAAGGAAGAAATGAAGAACCCAAGGGTTAGTAGAAGGAAAGAAATCATAAAAATTGGGGCAGAAATAAACGCAAAAGAAATAAAAGAGACCATGGAAAAAATCAAAGCCAAAAGTTCATTCTTTGACAAGATAAATGAAATTGACAAACCATTAGCCAGACTCATCAAGACACAAAGGGAGAAGAATCAAATCAACAAAATTAGAAATGAAAATGGAGAAATCACAACAGACAACACAGAAATACAAAGGATAATAAGAGACTATTATCAGCAACTATATGCCAATAAAATGGACAACTAGGAAGAAATGGACAAATTCTTAGAAAAGTACAACTTTCCAAAACTGAACCAGGGAGAAATGGAAAATCTTAACAGACCCACCACAAGCATGGAAATTGCAACTGTAATCAGAAATCTTCCAGCAAACAAAAGCCCAGGACCTGAAGGCTTCACAGCTGAATTCTACCAAAAATTCGGAGAAGAGCTAACACCTATCCTACTCAAACTCTTCCAGAAAATTGCAGAGGAAGGTAAACTTCCAAACTCATTCTATGAGGCCACCATTACTCTAATACCAAAACCTGACAAAGATGCCACAAAAAAAGAAAACTACAGGCCAATATCACTGATGAACATAGATGCAAAAATCCTTAACAAAATCCTAACACACAGAATCCAACAACATACTAAAAAGATCATATACCATGACCAAGTGGGCTTTATCCCAGGGATGCAAGGATTCTTTAATATCTACAAATCAATGTAATATACCACATTAACAAATTGAAAGATAAAAACCATATGATTATCTCAACAGATGCAGAGAAAGCCTTTGACAAAATTCAACATCCATTCAACATCCAACATCTGGATAAAAACCCTCCAGAAAGCAGGCATAGAAGGAACATACCTCAACATAATAAAAACTATATATGACAAGCCCACAGCAAACATTACCCTCAATGGTCAAAAATTGAAAGCATTTCCCCTAAAGTCAGGAACAAGACAAGGTTGCCCACTCTCACCACTACTATTCAACATAGTTTTGGAAGTTTTAGCCACAGCAATCAGAGAAGAAAAAGAAATAAAATGAATCTAGATTGGAAAAGAACAAGTAAAACCCTCACTATTTGCAGATGACATGATCCTCTATATAGAAAACTCTAAAGACTCCACCAGGAAATAACTAGAGCTAATCAATGAATATAGTAAAGTTGCAGGATATAAAATTAACACACAGAAATCCCTTGCATTCCTATACACTAATAATGAGAAAACAGAAAGAGAAATTAAGGAAACAATTCCATTCACCATTGAAATGAAAAGAATAAAATACTTATTAATATATCTACCTAAAGAAACAAAAGACCTATATACAGAAAACTATAAAACACTGATGAAAGAAATCAAAGAGGACACAAATAGATGGGAAAATATACCATGTTCATGGATTGGAAGAATCAATTTAGTAAAAATGAGTATACTATCCAAAGCAATCTACAGATTCAATGCAATCCCTATCAAGCTACCAATGGAATTTTTCACAGAACTAGAACAAATAATTTCACAATTTGTATGGAAATACAAAACACCTCGAATAGCCAAAGCAATCTTGAGAAAGAAGAATGGAACTGGAGGAATCAACCTGCCTGACTTCAGACTATACTACCAAGCTACAGTCATCAAGAAACATGGTACTGGCACAAAGACAGAAATATAGACCAATGGAATAAAATAGAAAGCCCAGATATAAATCCATACACCTAGGGACACCTTATCTTTGACAAAGGAGGCAAGAATATACAATAGAGAAAAGACAATCTCTTTAACAAGTGGTGCTGGGAAAACTGGTCAACCACTTGTAAAAGAATGAAACTAGATCACTTTCTAAAACCATACACAAAAACAAACTCAAAATGGATTAAAGATCTAAATGTAAGACCAGAAACTATAAAACTCCTAGAGGAAAACATAGGCAAAACACTCTCTGACATAAATCACGGCAGGAACTTCTATGAGCCACCTACCAGAATATTGGAAATAAAAGCAAAAATAAACAAACGGGACCTAATTAAAATTAAAAGCTTTTGCACAACAAAGGAAACTATAAGCAAGGTGAAAAGACAGCCTTCAGAATGGGAGAAAATAATACCAAATGAAGCAACTGACAAAGAATTAATCTCAAAAATATACAAGCAACTCCGGCAGCTCAATTCCAGAAAAATAAATGACCCAATCAAAAAATGGGCCAAAGAACTAAACAGACATCTCTCCAAAGAAGACATACAGAGGGCTAATGAACACATGAAAAGATGCTCAACATCGCTCATTATCAGAGAAATGCAAATCAAAACCACAATGAGGTACCATCTCATGCCAGTCAGAATGGCTGCGATCCAGAAGTCTACAAACAATAAATGCTGGAGAGGGTGTGGAGAAAAGGGAACCCTCTCACACTTCTGGTGGGGATGCAAACTAGTACAGCCACTATGGAGAACACTGTGGAGACTCCTTAAAAAAAATGGAAATAGAACTGCCATATGACCTAGCAATCCCACTGCTGGGCATACACACCAAGGAAACCAGAATCGCAAGAGACACGTGTACCCCAATGTTCATCGCAGCACTGTTTATAATAGCCAGGACATGGAAGCAACCTAGATGCCCATCAGCAGATGAATGGATAAGAAAGCTGTGGTACATATACACAATGGAGTATTACTCAGCCATTAAAAAGAATACATTTGAATCAGTTCTAATGAGGTGGATGAAACTGGAGCCTATTATACAGACTGAAGTAAGTCAGAAATAAAAATACCAATACAGTATACTAATGCATATATATGGAATTTGGAAAGATGGCAACGATGACCCTATATGCAGGACAGCAAAACAGACCCAGATGTATAGAACAGTCTTTTGGACTCTGTAGGAGAAGGCAAGGGTGGGATGATTTGAGAGAACACCATTGAAACATGTATATTATCGTATGTGAAACAGATCGCCAGTCTAGGTTTGATGCATGAGACAGGGTACTCAGGGCTGGTGCACTGGGATGACCCTGGGGGGATGCGAAGGAGACGGAGGTGGGAGAGGATTCAGGATGGGGAACACATGAACATCCATGGCTGATTCATGTAAATGTATGGCAAAACCACTACAATAATGTAAAGTAATTAGCCTCCAATTAAAATAAATTAAAAAAAATTTTTTTTAATTAAAAAAAAAGTCTTACAAAGTTACATGTTGCATGATTCAATTTATGGAATTCTAGAAAAGACAAAAATATAGGAGCAGAGAACACATCAGTGGTTGACAGGAGTTATTAGAGGAACAAAGGTCTGAATAATAAAGACAACAAAAGGAAATTCTCTAGAATGTTAGAAAAGTTCTGTGTCCTACCTGGGGTTGTGATTACAAGAATCTTTACAGGTGTTAACACTCTGATTGTACATTCCCCCAAGGTGACAAATGTAGATTTAAACAATATAAATATTCTATCACACATAGATTTAAACAATATTAAGTATTATGCAGATGGTGACTGCAGCCATGAAATTAAAAGATGCTTACTCCTTGGAAGGAAAGTTATGACCAACCTAGATAGCATATTCAAAAGCAGAGACATTACTTTGCCAACAAAGGTCCGTCTAGTCAAGGCTATGGTTTTTCCTGTGGTCATGTATGGATGTGAGAATTGGACTGTGAAGAAGGCTGAGCGCCAAAGAATTGATGCTTTTGAACTGTGGTGTTGGAGAAGACTCTTGAGAGTCCCTTGGACTGCAAGGAGATCCAACCAATCCATTCTGAAGGAGATCAGCCCTGGGATTTCTTTGCAAGGAATGATGCTAAAGCTGAAACTCCAGTACTTTGGCCACCTCATGCGAAGAGCTGACTCATTGGAAAAGACTCTGATGCTGGGAGGGATTGGGAGCAGGAGGAGAAGGGGACAACAGAGGATGAGGTGGCTGGATGGCATCACTGACTCGATGGACGTGAGTCTCAGTGAACTCCGGGAGTTGGTGATGGACAGGGAGGCCTGGCGTGCTGTGATTCATGGGGTTGCAAAGAGTCAGACACGACTGAGCGACTGAACTGAAGTATTATGGGCATGATTTAGATTGCTCAGAAATACTTTGTTCCATGAAAATAAAAGTTAAAGAAATCTTATTTAAAGAGTAGGAAGGAGTATCTGAAAAGCGAGTGATCAAAAAAAAAAGGAAAGAGTAAAGTCATAGAAGCCAAGGCAGGGGCAAGATTCCAAGGAAGAGCTAGTGAACACTATCAAGTTTAAGACATTCTGTATACACTGTGTCCTCTAAAGCTCAACTCTTGTGTCAGTCATCTGGAGTTGGCATAAATGCATGGTTCACAGCCAGACTGCCATTACTTCTGACAGCAGTGGGGTGCCCCAGGCCACCAACACTTATGACCAACTGACTCCAAATTCAACAGGTTCCCACAACTCCTTTTAAGTTCAGTAATTCACTAGAAAGTGAAGTCGCTCAGTCGTGTCTGACTCTTTGCAACCCCGTGGACTGTAGCCTATCAGGCTCCTCCGTCCATGGGATTTTCCAGGCAAGAGTACTGGAGTGGGTTGCTATTTCCTTCTCTAGGGGGTCTTCCTGACCCAGGGATCGTACCCGGGTCTCCCGCATTGTAGGCAGATGCTTCTTTGACTGTGTGGATCACAATAAACTGTGAAAAATTCTGAAAGAGATGGGAATACCAGACCACCTGACCTGCCTCTTGAGAAGCCTATATGCAGGTCAGGAAGCAACTGTTAGAACTGGACATGGAACAACAGACTGGTTCCAAATAGGAAAAGGAGTACGTGAAGGCTGCATATTGTCACCCTGCTTATTTAACTTCTATGCAGAGTACATCATGAGAAACGCTGGGCTGGAAGAAGCACAAGCTGGAATCAAGATTGCTGGGAGAAATATCAAAAACCTCAGATATGCAGATGACACCACCCTTATGGCAGAAAGTGAAGAGGAACTAAAAAGCCACTTGATGAAAGTAAAAGAAGAGAGTGAAAAAGTTGGCTTAAAGCTCAACATTCAGAAAACGAAGATTGTGGCATCTGGTCCCATCACTTCATGGGAAATAGATGGGGAAACAGTGGAAACAGTGGCTGACTTTATTTTGGGGGGTTCCAAAAATCACTGCAGATGGTGACTGCAGCCATGAAATTAAAAGATGCTTACTCCTTGGAAGAAAAGTTATGACCAACCTAGATAGCATATTCAAAAGCAGAGACATTACCTTGCCAACAAAGGTCCGTCTAGTCAAGACTATGGTTTTTCCAGTGGTCATGTATGGATGTGAGAGTTGGACTGTGAAGAAAGCTGAGCGCCAAACAATTGATGTTTTTGAACTGTGGTGTTGGAGAAGACTCTTGAGAGTCCCTTGGACTGCAAGGAGATCCAACCAGTCCCTCCTAAAAACCAGTCCTGGGATTTCTTTGGAAGGGCTGATGTTGAAGCTGAAACTCCACTACTTTGGCCACCTCATGCGAAGAGCTGACTCATTTGAAAAGACCATGATGCTAGGAAAGATTGAAGGCAGGAGGAGAAGGGGACAACACAGGATGAGATGGCTGGATGGCATCACCGACTTGATGGACGTGAGTTTGAGTGAACTCCAGGAGTTGGTGATGGACAGGGAGGCCTGGAGTGCTGCGATTCACGGGGTTGCAAAGAGTCGGACATGACTGAGCAACTGAACTGAACTGAATTCACTAGAATTACTCAGAGCTCAGGAAAATGCTTATTAGATTAATATGATTATGATGACTTCCATTACAGTTTTATGACGAAGGATGCAAATCAGACTAGATCAGGGAAGAGACACATGGGTGAGACCTGGGGAGACCAGAACACAGAGCTTCTGTGGTGCCCTCGCCCCTATACACTCAGGCAGCACCACGTTTCCAGCATATCACTGTGCACCAACCAAGTGGCTCCTCCCTGCGCTTCAGTATCCAGAGTTTATTGGGATTTCACTCCCTAAGCATGATTGACTGAACCACTGAGCATGTGACTGAGTTCTGTCTCCAGCAGTATTCCTCTCACCCTGGAAGCCCAGCTGGTTCAAAGCCCCAGGGGTCTTTCTGATAACCAGCCTCTATCCTGAGTCATCGCATCATATTAGCATAAACTCAGATGAGATCCAATGGGCTCATGCAAAATGAAGACTCTGGACAAATTTCAAGGATTTATTCTCCCTGCAAGGAACCAGGGACAAAAGCCAGTTGAACTCCTGTACTATACAACAGACTATAAGTGTATTTAATCAGGAATTGGAAAGTTACAGTGATTTTAGAATAGTCAGAGGACAAAGAGGCCAGACTGCAAAGCACTGAGAAGTAAATTGGAGATGAATCAAGAGAAGCAATAAATGTAATTTGTTACTGTAAGTTGATTAGGGAGAAGAGGATAAAACATCATTAGAGATGCAAAAGCAGAGGGCTTGGGAAAGAAACATATGCTAGTAACTAAAATCATCCCTCAGGAGCAAGTCTTTCAGGGGTTGCTGTACTGATAGCAATGAACTGAAAATGAGACCCTTACTGGCAGTTCTTAGAGTATATGTAATAACTAATTAATCCTTTTAAAAAGGATTCTCCCTATATCTTTACTTTTCAGTGTTCCAATTTATTTTAGTCTTCTAACGCATCCTTTATAACAATGTCCTTAAAACTACATCCATTTGTGCATACTAAGTTGCTTCAGTTGAGTCCAACTCTTTGCAACCCTATGGACTCTAGCCCACCAGGCTCCTCTGTCCATGGGATTCTCCAGGCAAGAATTCTGGAGTGGGTTGCCATGTCCTTCTCCAGGGGATCTTCCCAACTCAAGAGATGGAACTCAGGTTATCTCCTGTGTCTCCTGCATTAGTAGGCAGGTTCTTTACCCCTAGAGCCACCTGGAAAGTCCCCTTATAAGTACAAAATGAAGTGAAGTGAAGTTGCTCAGTCATGTCCAACTCTTTGCAACTCCATGGACTGTAGCCTACCAGGCTCCTCCCTCCATGGGATTCTCCAGGCAAGAGTATTGGAGTGGGTTGCCATTTCCTCCTCCAGGGGATCTTCCTGACCCAGGGATCAAACCCAGGTCTCCCACATTCCAGGCAGACGCTTTAACCTCTGAGCCACCAGGGAAGCCTGAGACTTCATCTCTTGACTTAAAACCGTGCAGAAATACACAAGTACTTCATACTTGTAAAGGACTCCTATTTTGGCAATATGGCAGACCACAGACCTTACAAAATCTTTTACAATTCTTTAAATGAAGAAATCATAAACAGCTTTTTCTAAGTAATTTTTAAAACTGCCTTTTTAGAAATGAAATTTAAACTATGACCTAAAACTAACATAATAGCAGCCAGAGGCCAAAGAAGTAAGATGGCAGAGAGTCTTGGGTTAAAAAGAGGCATTAGTTTTAAAAAAAGAGAAGTAATGAGGAATTGGATCTTGAGTCTCTGCTATTTGCTTCCTTAGAATTGTAGCCTCAAAGATCTGTGAGAAGCTATCAATTTAGTTAAGTCACTCAGTCTTGTCGGACTCTTTGCGACCCTATGGACTGCAGCACACCAGGCTTCCCTGTCCATCACCAACACCCAGAGTTTACTCAAACTCATGTCCATCGAGTCAGTAATGCCATCCAACCATTTCATCCTCTGTCATCCCCTTCTCCTCCCGCCTTCAATCTTTCGTGGCATCAGGGTCTTTTCCAGTGAGTCAGTTCTTCACAACAGGTGGCCACAGTATGGGGGTTTCAGCTTCAGTCCTTCTAATGAATATTCAGGACTGATTTCCTTTAGGATGTCCTGGTTGGATCTCCTTGCAGTCCAAGAGACTCTCGAGAGTCTTCTCCAACACCACAGTTCAAAAGCATCAATTCTTCAGTGCTCAGCTTTCTTTATAGACCAACTCTCATACCCATACATGACTACTAGAAAACCCACAGCTTTGACTAGATAGACCTTTGTTGACCAAGTAATGTCTCTGCATTTTAATATGCTGTCTCGGCTGGTCATAGCTTTCCTTCCAAGGAGCAAGCATCTTTTAATTTCATGGCTGCAGTCACCATCTGCAGTGAGTTTAGAGTCCAAGAAAATAAAGTCAATCACTGTTTCCATTGTTTCCCCATCTATTTGACATGAAGTGATGGGACCAGATGCCATGATCTTCATTTTCTGAATGTTGAGTTTTATGCCAACTTTTTCACTCTCCTCTTTCTCTTTCATCAAGAGGCTCTTTAGATCCTCTTCACTTTCTGCCATAAGAGTGGTGTCACCTGCGTATCTGAAGCTATTGATATATCTCCTGGCAATCTTGATTCCAGTTTGTACTTCATCCATCCCAGAGTTTCTCATGATGGACTCTGCATATAAGTTAAATAAGCAGGGTGACAGTATACAGCCTTGACGTACTCCTTTTCCTATTTGGAACCAGTCTGTTGTTCCATGTCTAGTTCTAACTGTTGCTTCCTGACCTGCAAACAGATTTCTCAGGAGGCAGGTAAGAAGGTCTGGTATTCCCATCTCTTTAAGAATTTTCCACAGCTTGTTGTGAGCCACACAGTCAAAGGCTTTGGCATAGTCAATAAAGCAGAAGTAGATGTTTTTCTGGAACTCTCTTGCTTTTTCCATGATCAAGTGGATGTTGGCAATTTGATCTCTAGTTCCTCTGCCTTTTGTAAATCCAGCTTGGCCATCTGGAAGTTCACGGTTCACGTACTATTGAAGGCTGGCTTGGAGAATTTTGAGCATTACTTTGCTAGTGTGTGAGATGAGTGCAATTGTGCAGTAGTTTGAAAATTCTTTGGCATTGCCTTTCTTTGGGATTGGAATGATTGAATCCAGTCCTGGATCCACTGCTGAATTTTCCAAATTTGCTGGCATATTGAGTGCAGCACTTTTACAGCATCATCTTTTAGGATTTGAAATAGCATTTAAAGAGCAGACTGTACTCAAAGCAAAGACAATACAGCAAAATTGTCTGTCCTGGATTGGGGTCAGGGTGGGACAGGGGAGCAAGCAAGCTGGGTGTGGGAGTAGTCTCCTCTAAGTAGTAGTAACAGTAGTAGTAGTAGTGTCCTCAAAGTAGCGTTCCCTGGTGGCTCAGTGGTAAAGAATCTGCCTGCAATACAATGCAATGCAGAAGCTGCTGCTGCTAAGTCGCTTCAGTCGTGTCCGACTCTGTGCGACCCCAGAGATGGTAGTCCACCAGGCTCCCCCATCCCTGGTATTCTCCAGGGAAGAACACTGGAATGGGTTGCCATTTCCTTCTCCAATGCATGAAAGTGAAAAGTGAAAGTGAAAGTGAAGTTGTGTCTGACTCTTAGCAACCCCATGGACCGCAGCCTACCAGGCTCCTCCATCCATGGGGTTTTCCAGGCAAGAGTACTGGAGTGGGTTGCCATTGCCTTCTCTGCAGCACAGGAGACATGGGTTCAATCCCTGGATCAGGAAGATGCCCTGGGAAAGGAAATGGCAATTCACTCCAATATTCTTGCCTGGGAAATCCCATGCACAGAGGAGTCTGGTAGGCTACAGTCCGCAGGGTCGCTGAAGAGTCAGACATGATTTAGCAATTAACAACAATGTCTACAAAATCTCAACCCCAAAATTGCCCAAAGTTGCTACATATTGGAAAAGTCCTTGGGATCCCTGGCAGAGGGAACACAAATTCACATTTCAGAAACATACCTTTATCCCATGTCCAAAGGATTCCTGTTCAGAGTCCTGCCAAACATGGGCTTCCCAATACAAATTGCAAAAGAGGATACAAATCATGAATAAAAGTAAATAGAATTGAAGAGAATTAAACTATCAAGAATTACTGTTATCTATAATATATAAAATATGTTTAAATATTGAAAAGCAAAATAGGAAAAGACTAATCACATTTTAAACATATATAGAACTCCTAGAAATTGATAATTAATATGATTGCAAAAATACTTTAGGAAGAGATTAAAGCTAAAGAATGGAATAGAAAACTGAAATTACCCAGGACTCAGCCCACAAGAACAAATTGAAAGTATTAACAAGTTGAGACATGAGGACAAGAAAAGGTTTATCCTACATAGATGTATAAGGAGAAAAAGCAGCAAAAGAGGGGAAAAGCTGTCAGGTGGCAAATGGTACAAGGTCAATATTCAATAGGATAATCACTCCGGATTTTCTAGAATTCATTTTAAACAAAATGTAAAATTCATAAAGAACAATAAATCCAAAGCATAGGGGGGAAAATCATATCTTGACATACCAGAGACACTGCATAATAGCTTAAAAATTCTTACATGCAATCAGACAGAAAAGGAAGATTACTTTCAAGGGATACCATTATATTCATTAGCAGAGTTCACAAAAGGTGTATTACAGTCAGGAGATAATTACATAATGTATTTTCAAGGTACCAGGGGAAAAAAAGCTATACACTTAGAATTTTATACTCTGACAAACTATCAAAAGTAAAAAAACTAAAAGAAAATAAAAGAAAAGCAAAAAAAAAAAGATTAACAGCTACCCTACTAAAGTCACCTTGCCTCTACAGAACCCAAGAACAAGAACGCAGCATATACAGATAAAAGAAAGGAACTGGTGTCCTGGCAACACTTCTGAGCCCCCATATGCAGACAACCTAATTTTACCCTTAATTTGGAGAATCTTAGTCTCTTAAAATAATACATCACCATTAATTGGGATTTTAAACCAAAATGTAATGTAAGTTAAAACATCAGAGTTATCTGAAGCCTGTACACCCACCAAGGGTCTGTCACAGCCTCAGAAAATCATTCAGGAGGTGATTTATCTCCAGGGACCCTTGGGAAGGGCTTGAAAATTAAGAGGCAAGAAAACAGGTGATCAGTTAAACACAATTTAAAATAACAAAGGAGAATGAGTTCAAAGGAATCCCAGGCAAACATAGTCAGGGTGTTCCAAGCACAATCTTTGATTCAGACTGGGCTTCTGCAATTTACCTCAGGTTAAAAACAATGCCAATTTTTCCCCCAATTCAAGAACTTCAACTACTAATAGTGTAAGTCTCAATTAATTGCTATTTTGTTTTGTTTTTATTAGAATTTAGAACAGTGTAGGAGAGGTGACAGGAAATGTCTCAGTTTCCTGAGGCTATTTATTGGGTCACTCCCCTCAACATTCTAAGGAAATTAGAATGAGCAAAATAAATTGCCCAGTCAAAAACTGTACTGTTTAAAGCAAACTGTTCTTGAGTAGCAGAAACTAGCTTTTCATTGCCCTTGAGCTTTTTTACAACTCTCATAAATTATAGATAACTGACAGTAAATCAAAAATCATTGCTGCCTATACATTTGCCAATAGATTTTGCCCAGTTCAACTGGCACCCCACACGCCATGGACAAAAATACAGCTTTGTCTATTTGTGAATTCATTTCAGCATTCCTTTATTCCACATAAATTTGTTCTTCTCTGCATTGTAACATCTGTCTGGTTCCTGATGGCAGTAAAATCCTTAACATGCTCCTTATATTTTTATGAAAATAATTTTATACTCGTGAAAATTATCCCTTAACACCAGCAAAAACAATGCTGTATTTCTTAAGAGACCAAACTTCTGAAGTTTTCTTAAATTCGTTGTAAAGATTTAGCTTTAAACCAACTTCTTAATGTCATCAGAAAGTTTCAGATTTAATTAAAATACAATTTACTTTACTTAGAATGCATAATGAGATTGAATCTTACAAGTTATATTCTGATTAACACACTTAAGAAAATTAGAGTCTAAAAGGAATTCTAACAAAACCGCAACTAATAAGAAACCACTAACTGCTCCACATTTTTATGTTTTACTGGTCACCTTTTTTAGTCACCTGTTACATGACATTCTCAGCACATTAAATAGCTTAAATTAATATTTTGCCTTTCAGATACATTACCAAAAGGATCACTTTATAAACAATCTTAGAAATTCTCTGAATACTCAAAAAAATCCAAATGTTTGATCTTCACAGTGAGTTTAAGTGATATTTTTCCAAAAAGCAAATAGGCAAAGAGCCATAATTTTATTTGTACTATGGTATGCGTTAGACTTTGCATCTGCCCAAATTACACAGACCTTCCTAAGAACTTTTAAACTTGTAAAGTTTTACTCGAATTCTTAAGAGTTATAAATCTTTGGTCCTTTTATTTCTCCTTGTCACCCTTGTACCTGACCACACTGCTTCTACCACAGTCGAAGAGCATGGAGAGGAGCAAGAGCTCACAGAAAACACAAGAGCCATGAGACAGTCGTCTGGTCGCTAATATTCCTGCAACATAATTTTCACTACATCAAAACACCACCTAGAAGTTGAAGATAAGAAAAATGTTTCATTTTACCTATGGAATTCTCATATACATCTGAATTGTAAAGAAGTTCATGTTGGAGAGGGATGAAATAAGGAGCAATTTCCTGAAAATTAAAATCCAAATACATATAGATAACTAAACAGAAATCAAAGATTGTCTTTCCCAACTGAGTATAACTTCCTGCCCACCCAGATGGCTAAAAAGCCTGCAGTGACTCCTCCTGTTGGGTCTACAATCTTTGGAGGAAACTACTATCTTAGATACTGTAATTCTTACAGTAATAACACTTTAAATATTTAGCACTTTACTAGGGGTCGCAAAGAAGTCGGACACGACTGAGCAACTGAACTGATGCAGTTAATATATGCATAATTTCCAATTCTAAAAGCAACCTTACAAGTTAGCATCTATATCTTTAGAAGGAAAATGAGCTCAAAGAAGTTGAGAGAGTTGAACATACCATACTACTAATAATTAGAAAAACAGAATTGGGCGTAAGTCTGTTCAACTCCACAGCAAGTCTGGGCCATAAATTTTCACTAAGTCTCAAATTTAGACCACCAACTTAAGTTTAGTAACTATTATGCTATTTATAGGATTTTAGCCTATCAGTCTATAAAAAACAAGTATGTCCCAAAGATTACAAGAGGCCTTCTGCTATCCTGTGTTTATTTTGGTGAAATAGAAGTGAACACAGCATTTTGTCATCCTAAGATTATTCACTTTAGAGGATGTAAAAATCTTGCCTGGCTGTTTGTGCCACAAAATAAACCACTTTTGAAGACTGAAAAATTGCGTGAAATGAGCCAGGGTTGTTTTTTTTTACATGATACGACTCCTAGACTTTTACAAGATTTCTTAGGCATTTTTAGGTAAAAGAATGGAACTAAATGTGCAGCTAAGGCCCACCCATTCGTATCTGTACTCTAGCGACTTTACTGCATTCTTCTCCAAATAGCTCATATTATGATAAATGACTACATAGCAAAAGAAATACCAGAACAGTCTCAGAATCTATAATAGTATAGACTTCCTAAAACAAATTAGCACAATGTCTTAGGTAATCTTGCCCATTTTAATTAACTTGACATTTAAATCCAATTCCATCAAAATCTAGCAAATCATTGTGTGCTAGTGTTTGCCCCTTTTATCCATTCTCAAAAGTATTCAAATACTTACCCCATGTTCCTGAGCAGCTGTGACAACTTTAAGGAGGACATCTTCCTCAACAAATGGTCTCACAGCATCGTGGATGATCACTACTTCTGGCTTTGAGAGTCTACAGTTGGGCTGATCCTCTGCCAGCGCTTTCAGACCATTAAAAATTGACCTGTGGCGGGTCACTCCGGCTTCAACCAGTGAGATACGTTTATGCTGGTACCTCTGAATAATTCCCTTCATTGTTTCCATGTTCTCTCTGGTTACTGCCACAATAATGTCCTTTATCCAAGATACTCTGCAAGGAAAAGGATGCACACATTTCGTATCAGTTGATTCTTAAACAACGGAGTTAGTAACAAAACTGGGTTACCAATAAGTACAAACACATCTTCATAAGGACATTAAAAACTCAAAGTTATTAACTAACTCAATTTCATGCATTTTAATCAGGTCTAGTAAAAGGGTTAAGACTTTGAATTTTTCATACTGTAGATAGAAACACAAATATAAGTTGTGTTTTTCAATGCATAGTGTGAAAGTACCTTTATGATGAAACATAGATGTACCTTTATTGTAAATCAAAGATAAGATATATATATATATATATATATCATGCATTTCTTAGGGTAAAATTAAATAATTAGAATATACATCAGTAGATTGAAATAAAAAAATGTAAAACTATGCTTTTAGGTTGCTCTTTTTTCCTCCAAATAATTCTCTTCATTGCATAGGAACAATTCAAAGCACTTTTGAATTCTAGAAGTTCTGTCTCTTTGAGAAGTCCATCGAGTCAGCAACAAAGTTGGATCACTGAACTAAATTTGGCTTACATCAAGGTGAAATATTTTAGCTTAAATAGGGAAACGCAGCTAATTAAATCTGTTTAAGTATAAATCAGGCTTAAATAAAACAAAACATATATTAAGGAAATATAAAATTAAAGGAATTCATCTGTTGAGTTAGATACAAAACAGACCAGTTTTGTTCTGTTCTGAAACACTTTCTTCAAGACCGAGTGACACACAAACGCTCTCCATCCACGGCACTGAGAGGCGGTGGCTGCAGGGGGGCTGGGCAGACCTCTCTGGAACACCAGTGCTAAGAGAGGCAAATACCATTACACACTCAGAGTTCCACAGCCGGCAGGCCCAAGCCAGGAAAACTGCCTCTGGCCGGTGTCATCAACTCTGATTAAAGGTCACTGTAAAATCTAAAGGCATTCTTTGCCTGTGAGATCCTACATGTTCATGCTAGACAGTTAAGTCTTATACTCACTTTTAAAGAGACGGAAGAAGGGTCTCAAAATGACTGAATAATGAAATTAACTATTGAACAATGAAAAATACTGGATTGCTTTGCTCATTAACCATCTCCTGCCTTCTGCTATTGAACAAACCCACCCTGAAACCCAGAACTCCATTCTGCCTGTGGCTACAACAACACTGCACTGACGAATACAACCAAAACTTTACAGGCACACTATCCTTTCGTTTTAAGTCCATTCCCTTAACAAATGTTTGTTGAGCACTGAATAAATGATCAGCCTTGAGTACACACTGGAAATAGTTACAGAGGACACAAAGAACACCAGCAACTGCTAAGCTGCCGTCGAGAGGTCCAGACTTTAGGACCGCACGCATTCCATTTTGACCAGCGTAGCGAAGGCCAAGATGATGGTCCCTAAGGAAGCAGAGTTTTCTCAAGTGGAGAGAGGCAGGAAAACAGACAAAAGGATTTGAAAGGAGAATGAGAGGGATAGTTTAAGCACAGGCCAAGCCAAGGTCCTGAGGAGCTAAGAGGAAATTCCCATGAAAAGGCCCAGGCAAGTGACAGGCTGGCCTACTCCACGGAATCCTCCAAGGCCACGTGAGAGGTGTTGGTCTTCAATCTTAAAAAGACCTCCAGGGGTGACCTCCCTGGAGGTCCAGTGGTTAAGGTTCCACCTTCCAATGCAGGGGGTGCAGGTTTGATCCCTGGTTAGGGAGCTATGATCCCACATGCCTTGAGGACAAAAAAACAAAACGTAAAACAGAAGCAATGTTGTAACAAAATCAACAGAAGACTTTAAAAAGATGGTCCACATCAAAAAAATTCTTAAAAAGAGAGAGTAACAGGAATCCTTAGAAAAGCTTTATGCAGGACATTTACACCCAAATTAACAGTCACTTCCCCCAGGGTTCTAAGCACTGTTCAATGACAAAATGGAAATCGTGGCAGTCAAAATAATAACTCTCGAATGACATCATCTAACTCCCAAAACCGAGAATATGTAACATTACCTAAAAAAGGAACTTTGCATATTAATTAAGTTAAGGATCCTGAATTGGAGAGACCCATCAGGGCTATTTGGTAAGTCCAACAAAACCACAAGAATCCAACAGGGAAAGAAAGACAAAAGGGTTGAGGGACAAAGTGTGGGAACAGAAGCATCAGTCATTATGACATAGGATCATAAGTCCCAGCGGGGCTTCCCTGGTGGTTCAGTGGTCAAGAATCCACCTGCCAATGCAGGAGACACAGGTTTGATCCCTGGGTCAGGAAGATCCCCTGGAGAAGGGAATGACAACCCACTTCAGTATTCTTGCCTGGAGAATCCTATGGACAGAGGTGCCTAGTAGGCTACAGTCCACGGGGTCGCAAAGAGTCAGACACTACTTGGCAACTAGGCAACAAAAAAAAGTCCCAGAATCTGAGAGAGCAAATGGACTGCCACCTGGCAAGTGAACAGACTGTACCTAAAAGACTCCAAAAAGAGCATAGCGCTGCTAATACCTTTATTTTAGCCTTATGAAACTGATTTTTTTACCTCTGACATCCAAAAGGTTAAGAATGTATTTAATATTACTTTAAGCCACTGAGTTCATGGAAATGTTTATAGGAGCAACTGCTACTGCTGCTGCTAAATCGCTTCAGTCGTGTCCGACTCTGTGCGACCCCAGAGATGGCAGCCCACCAGGCTCCCCCATCTCTGGGACTCTCCAGGCAAGAACACTAGAGTGGGTTGCCATTTCCTTCTCCAATGTATGAAAGGGAAAAGTGAAAGTGAAGTCACTCAGTCGTGTCCGACTCTTAGTGACCCCATGGACTGCAGCCTACTAGGCTCCTCCATCCATGGGATTTTCCAGGCAAGAGTACTAGAGTGGGGTGCCATTGCCTTCTCTAGCAGCTACTAATTTAACAGCATAAACTTTACTTTACCTGACTGCAAGATGGAGAATAGATTGGGTAGACAAAGGATGCAGATAGACTAGGTTGAAGTCTATCTGAATAGAGGCTCCTGCTGAAGTCTGGTGCAAGACAATAATGGTAGCCTGGCTATCAGATGGAGGTTGTGGATGAGAGATATTAATAGTAATCTTCCTGATTTAGTGGCAATAATCCTCCTGAGTCAGTAAGAAAGATGGGCAAAATAAATCATTTATCATGTAACATGAAATAGCTAACATCGATTAACTTACTAAGTCTTAAGCATTAGTCATCTTTTAACTCACATAATCCTCATGCTGTATACTGTCTCACATGGGACAGAAACATCAGAAGGAGCTGATACTCAAATATCTTTATTTTCCTATATTGCCATCTGATGCCAAAAACAACCTGAAAACAAAAAATTACCATTTTCCATCAAAATACAGCATTCTATCTTCTAGAATGTAGGCTCCATGACAGCAAGGACAACATGAGTTTTGCCCATTGCTTTGCACCTAGAAGGTACTTGATAATTATTTGGTACTCAATAAAAATTTTGGTCTGACACATCTACCAGGATCTTACAATAAAGCATAGTTCCAAGGATTATGAAAACACAGAAAGCTCTCCTCATCAACCTGAAGAGAGAATGAAAAGCAATGAAAATGCCTTCATGGGCAATGTCACTTGTTGCTTGTTTTGATGAGTCTGACTCTTTATTCTGATTTCTAGATTCTAAGGGTTCCAAGGGGCTTCCCTGGTAGCTCAGATGGTAAAGAATCCACCTGCAATGCAAGAGACCTGGGTTCCATCCCTGGGTTGGGAAGATTCCCTGGAGGAGGGCATGGCAACCCACTCCAGTATTCTTGCCTGGGAAATCTTATGGACAGAGGAGCCTGGCAGGCTACAGTCCATGGGGTCACAGAGTCAGACACAACTGAGCAATTAACACTGTCACATACCATCACTGTCAAAGATCCAAGGATGGCTGGGACTACTAATGATTTGTCAGGCACCTTGGGGAAACTGTAATCACAAACAAAGCAAAGCAACAACCGTCACAGAATACAGACCAGAAAATATGCAGTTATCTGTGTAGGCAATAAGGAGGATTGTGGAAGATGACTAAGTATGAGTTGATCTGGGCTTCACCAGTGGCTCAGCAGTAAACAATCCACCGCAATGCAGGAGCTGCAGGAAACTAGGGTTCGATCCCTGGGTCAGAAAGATCCCCTGGAGGAGGGCATGGCAACCCACTCCAATACTCTTGTCTGGAGAACTCCATAGACAGAGGAGCCTGGCGGACTATGGTCCGTGAAGTCACAGAGAGTCAGACACGACTGAAGCAACTTAGCAAGCATGCAGGCATGGGTTGCTCTTTGTTTTGTAATCCATCTATCCCCAACCTATCGCTGCAAACTTGGCAACTGTCAGAACTTCCATCCTAAATCTTACACTGTTGACTTCCCTGGTGGTGCAGTGGATAAGAACCTGCCTTGCAATGCACAGGACACAGTTTCAATCCCTGGTCTGGCAAGATTCCATATGCCACAAGGAAACTAAGCCCAAGCACCACAGCTACTGCGCCTGTGTGCCCTAGAGCCTGTGCTCTGCAAGGAGAAGCACGGCAGTGAGAATCCAGCTCACTGCAACGAAGACTAGCCCTTCATCTCCTTCACTAAGCTGCCAACTCACAGAAAGCAAAGGCGATACCCCAGAGTGTGGCTCATACTAAGCTTTCAGTAATATTAATAGGAGCAAAAGCAGCTAAGATATATTCACTGTTTACTAAGTGCCATACACTATTTGGAGCCTGTGCCTCTAATAGTTCACTTAATATTCACATCGGCTCTGAATGAAGTCACTATTATCTTCATTTCACAGATGGGGCAATGACCTGCCCACAATGATACAGCTATAAAGTGACAGGACTTGGGTATACCCCTATCTGACTTGGGAGCTCACACTCTTAATGTCTATAAAAGCGCTAACACTGAGCAGTCATAAAATCCATCAGAGGAAAAAAAAGTCATGTCTGGATCACCATGTCCCCAGAAATTCATTTACTGTGAACATTACCGCTGCATTTGTAGTCAAAAATGGTCAAGTTTATTTCTTAAGATTTAAGCAAATCTCAGTATTTCTTCTTTCATTCATTTAGTCATTCATCAAACATCCAGTAAGCATCTGTCATTTGCCAGACATTAAACTAGACACTGGTGATCTGGTAACAAAGAATTCCTGACCTCACAAACTATATACCAAGAAATATCTGTTAAATGAACCAGTAGATAAGAGAAATCTTACACTATTAGGAATTAAAATATGCTCTTGAATTTTATTAGGGGGACATCACATTAAGTTTGCTTTTTTAAATAGAGAAGTTTTAAGTACAAGTTCAGCTGTATCAGTGAACAGGATTTTCTTCTACGACAAGCGCTTAACCTACTCACCTTTTACCTTCCATAGTCTACTCTACCAAAAAGTTTAAAGCAACTTTTAAAGAAATGTTGCTTTTTTGATCAAAAGTCACATGAGATTAAATGTTAAAACAGAATAATTAAGAGGGAGAAAGACAGGACATTACTTGACAATTGTCATTCAAATATATCTGTTGTGAGTTAATGAACTCCCACAGGTAAATCCCAATTTTAGTAGAATGCCTTAAAATAGCTATAAAATGATTACCTATGTTCTATCTATAGTATCAAATGGAAAGGAGTCCAATAAAGTAAAATGTAGATTATGCAGATATACTTGTGGCCTTAGATCATTCCAAACAATTTTTATGAGGTTCTGAACAGAAAAACGTCTTAAACGAATATTTCTCAAACTGCAGATTTCAAAACCCATTAGGAGCAGGAGTGCAAGCTCAGTCATGTCTGGCTCTTTGAGACTCCATGGACTGTAGCCAACCAGGTTCCTTTGTTAATGGAATTTTTCAGGCAAGGATACTGAGTGAGCTGCCATTTCATACTCCAGAGGATCTTCCCAACCCAGGGATCGAACTCAACATCTCTTGTATCTCCTGCAGTGACACGTGGATTCTTGAGCACTGGTGCTACCTGGAACCCGTTAAAGTATCATCAGATCAATTTCCTAAGTTTAGCCCAACAGTTTTGCATAAATAGTAATTAATAGAAAAGTGAAAACAGAATGTATAGCAAGTAATAAGGATAAATACTGTTCATGAAATTCTCTCAAATTTGTTGTATGCAGTCACGGATGTGTCATTAAATCATGAGCAAAATCTTGTAAGAATAGGTCACAATGAAAAAGTTCAGAAAAATGTTTTAGCCAGCTCTTAAGAGATAATGGGCTTGTTATGCTGTTTTGTTCAGCAACCAAGCATACACCCAGCACTTGCCAGCCCTTGTAAGTACTGTTTGTGTTTCAGAGGATTTATTCACATACTTTTCTAGTTATAGAATTAAAAGCCTTTTACAGTATTAAAATTTAATAATGTAGAATCAGGAGACTAAGAAAGGCCTTAAGTACCTCACACAGTGCACACTGAACAAATATTTGCTGAATAAATGGATCTGGCCGACCTCCTTAGCTGAAGGCAAGTCCACACCGAACCCCCTGGGTAGCTGGATTTTATCAAGTTCTGAATATTTCCTTCCCAGCACATTCCATAGGCAATTACAGACCTAACCTCAAGTTTCATTACACCTACAGACATTTTGAGGAAAAAACACAGTATGCCAGATATTATTTTCTCTCAGAACATTTTAAGAGTATATTGAAATATATTTCTATCAATATGTGTATTATATTTTTAAAAGAAGTATTACAGGTAGATTCTGCTCAGACAGTTCAGCAAGATCAGTTGAAAACAGATTTAAACAAATGCTTTTTAAAAACAGGTGGAAAAATCAGGCCCTGTTAATACCCCTTAAGTGCTCTCACCCAGGCTGCAGAAGTTTGGCCCCCAGGGAGAGGGGCAGCTGTGACTCATCGCCCGGACACTCACCATGGAAATCAGGCCTCGGGATCGTCCTGTGGCCATCATTCCTCCTCTTCCTAATCCATCCTGATATTTTATTATTTTTTTTAATTTAAACTTATTTATTTTAATTGGAGGCTAATTACTTTACAATGTTGTATTGGTTCTGCCATACATCAACATGAATCCACCACGGGCGTACACGTGTTCCCCATCCTGAACCCCCCTCCCATCTCCCTCCCCATACCATCCCTCCGGGTCATCCCAGTGCACCAGCCCCAACCCTGATATTTCACAAGTAAAATACTGAATTGGTGTGAAGGGGCTGGCTCCTCACTGCCTTGACACATCTCTTTAACGTGGCCCATGAAGGCTTCCAGTGGTCAAGCCCAAAATACCAGTCCTGGTCTTCTCTCTTGTCTCACAGGGGCCCCGGGGGAGCCGATGGGAATGTAAATCTCCAATCACCTGATCTCTTCAAAACTCAATCCCACTCCGTTTCTTCTAAGATATAGGCCTCTTCCTTCACCTGATTCAGACTTAACCTTTTCATTAATGAAGCACTCAGACAAAAATTTTAACTCAAATTTAGGTATCTGAGCAATCACTCAAAAGCACCCTTAATTCATCTCTTTTTCTGAATCCTTAATACAACTAATCACTAAAAACTGCCAATTCCCGTCTTCAAAATATTTCTCCTATGCTCCCTACTCCATTCCTACTTTCAGCTTAATGAAAGCTATCCATATTGCTCATTTGGATTAACAGTTATTGCTTTCTATTCTCTTACTCTAACAGTTTGTAGTGGTTTTCAGGAATTCAGTGGGACAGAACAATTTTTTTAAGTACACAAAAAATATTAAAGAAAATTTCAGAAGATCAAATAAGCCAGACGTTAACACATTGAAAAACACCATGGAGTCTTAAACTATTACTAAAAACGGACTTTCATCAATCTTTCAAGTAATAAAAAAGCAAGCTAGTCTCAATCACAAAATCCATGGTTGCCATAACATACAAATTGACAAAAGGAATTTTTCATCTGGAGTTATCAGACTCATGGAGACCAACTCATATTAACCAAATTAAAAGGCTCTGAAACATGAATCTGAATGCCAACATATTAATATACAATGATATACATTACTACCACAATGTCTGGAAAACTGTTTGATCAACGCAACAGCAAATTTTCTTCCTATAAAAGATTTCTATGGAAAGCCAATTTATAATAATGTTTTTTGATGAGCATGAAACCTTATCAAGGAACATCTTAAGCAGTGTCCTCAAGAACTCAGGAAGCCTCAGGAGCTATGGAGAGAGAGAAGTGTGCCTGAATTTGTTCAAATCTATGGTCACAGGAATTTCTACCCAGCCCACCATCAGCATGAGTCTGAATAAATATGGCCAAAGTTTGCTTCTCTTTTTTGCTTTCATTGTAGTTGTCATTTGACTCTATTTAACTATTCCAGGTTAACTTTCTTTAAGTATTTGAAGCCAGAAATTAGAGTGCTAGCCGGAATTTTTACTTTCTCTTTCAGACCTGGGAATATATATTTTTTAATCAGTAAAATGTAGATATCACTTGATCCATTGTGAGTAGATTCCACAACTTAATTGTCAGAGCTTTATGCCCCTGCCAATAATACCACTATCACATGATTTCTTACAGCAGTGATTCCTTTTACAAACTCAGGTTATAGTTATATAAAGGATAAATACCCTTGACCTCAGTATCTCATTAACAAAAAGGAAAAAAAATCAAAGTTCTCTTTAAGTTATAATCTGTGATTCAATTTATATTTTATTTCCCCCTAAAAAGCCAAAGAAGGCAATGGCACCCCACTCCAGTACTCTTGCCTGGAAAATCCCATAGATGGAGGAGCCTGGTAGGCTGCAGTCTATGGGGTCACTAAGAGTCCGATGCGACTGAGCGACTTCACTTTCACTTTTCACTTTCATGCATTGGAGAAGGAAATGGCAACCCACTCCAGTGTTCTTGCCTGGAGAATCCCAGAGACGGGGGAGCCTGGTGGGCTGCCATCTATGGGGTCACATAGAGTCGGACATGACTGAAGCAACTTAGCATTAGCATTAGCAAAAAGCCAGAATGAAACTTTAAAACTTCTAAAAATGTTTTTAATCAACTTCTGAAAGACCTTTGTTCTTAGTAGAACCTACAAATTATTTTACATTTGATCCTTTCAGTATAATGTCTATAATGCAGAGATCTGAACAAGCTGTATAATCTCGGTATACTAAACACATATATACTGCTACACATATAAAGGCTAATTGTAATATACAGCCACACTAAACTAGTTTGGATAGACGTGGAGCCTCCATCTCACCAGTTAAAGCCTTTCATCAATATGTCTGAGATCTGTGTGAGTTCAGGGATTCTTTTAAATCTCATTTAATCTGATCATTAAAGAAATTTCAATGGCACACAAGTAAAAGGTGGCTAGACTAGAAAAAAAAAAAAAAAAGTGTATTTTCCCAATTTCAACTGAAGCAGAAAAACAATATGAAGTCCCAGACGGTTCACAAGGCAAACCTCTCAATGTCTCCTCCAACGTCTCAATTTTGCAAAGATAGGTGCTTTAATGTGAAGCATGTTTGAAAAGTAAAGTACTTCCTTTAGTCCGCCCTTGGCGCTAAGGATCTCATTGGAAAATGAGACCCTTGCTCTTAATTTCTCTATGGCCATGGAGCACTTCACTTGGCCACTGGTGATGCCTCCAGTGTTCTGACAAGTATCTATCTGGCAGTCTAGTTGCTCTTTTGAAGGTTTCAACCAGCTGTCTCTACAACTGGACACAGTTGCTATCTCTCTGCCCTGTCTTAAACAGTACTTTTAATTCCTGGGCCTTTCCAGGGTTCTACGACTTCCATCAACTTGTTTCCTTCACAGCTCTTCTACCTGACAGCTGTGCCTCCACTTCCTTAGGCCCGCTGAAATGTATGGGTTCTAGACTGCCTTTCTTCCAGAGATTGTTGTTCTCTTCCCTGCTCCCTTTCGCTTTCATGTTTCCATTGTGGGGCCATACAGTTTCACTTCCTTTGGGTAGATAAGTCGACATGTAATCAATGTTTACATGGCATTGTTCCACTGAAAACTAAACTAGTCATGCTTCTTAACATTTCCCTATCCTATTTCAGGGCCAAACTTGAGGGGTGGGGCCTCCTTCTAAGTCCTCATCGGTTTGTCTTTAAGTTGGTCCTCAGGACCAAAAGACAAGAGCTTCCATAATTTACCCTTCGGGATGAAATGCCCTAGGTCTTTAGCACCATGCTCTAGGAAAACTATTATCAGTCTTGTGGAACCCCATTCTTTAACCAATACAATGGCTTTCATTTGGCAAACGGCTAGGAAGCACCCATATATACCCCCCTGTAACACAAGGTTTCCAAGGATCTCCTGAGACATACCCCAACATAATCATATTCCATCAATTCTTCTCGCACTGTAATAGGACCAAGAATGATCTCTGTTTCAAAATGGAGGTTTTGATTAGTTATTATTCCTATTAGGATTTTATTACTGCTGTGACCGAATTGGGCTTTCCTGATGGCTCAGTTGGCAAAGAATCCTACCTGCAATGCAGGAGCCCCAGATTCATTCCCTGGGTGGGAAGGTCCCCTGGAGAAGGATACTGCAACCCACTCCAGTAATTCTTGCCTGGAGAATCCCATGGACAGAGGAGCCTAGTGGGCTACAGTCCATTGGGTTGCAAAGAGTGATCGAATTAAGTAAAAATCGAAAAAAAGTCTTATTTTTAATTCAACAAGGCCGTCCCAGAATTCTTTTTCTTTAAAATTGATACTTTTAAAAATATACACCTAACTCATTTCACGTTGGCTTCTGGAAGTTTAACCACCACAGCAACACTTATGTGGACCTTTGTACTTCTCCCCCACTTCCAATCCCTCCAGCTGCACCCCAAAATCCACATCACGCACACAGGGCCCAGAGTTAGAACTAAACGTCCCCAGCCCTAACCCAAGCACTCCCGAGGGCGACTCCACAGGCCGGCGTCTGTGGGGCCTCTCCAGGCTCCCGTTCCGTGAAGGGCTAACAGGAATGGCCCCCGAGCTGGAGGGTCCGAGCCGGGGGAGTTCAGCCCTGCAGTCCGCCCAGGGCGGGCGCCAGCGCGAGCGCAGCCCCAGGGGTAGGTGCGGCGCGCGGGCCGCCCTAGGCGGGAGGGCGGGGAGCGGCGGGCCGGGGACCGCGAGGCGAGCCCGGCGCCGCCTTACCTCTCCAGGGCCTGCAGGGTGTAGCTGATGAGCGGCCTCTCCAGGATGGGGCAGAACTGCTTCGGGGTGGGGACGCCCATCCTCTCCCCGCTACCCCCCGCCGGCAACACGGCCGCCACAGCCGGCGCGCGACACCCGGCTTCGGCCCCGAAGCGGCTCAGCGAGGAGGCCGAGGCCGCCGCGTCCGCGCCGCGCAAGCCACGCAGGCGAGGCCCCGGCTCCGCGGGCCCGGAGCCGCCAGGCGGCCCTAACTCCATGGCGGCGGGCGGGCGGCGCGGCGCGCCCCGCTCGCCGGGTTCCGCTCGGGGCCTCGGCCGGGGTCGTGCGGGAGAGGCCGGGCGGGGGCAGAGCGGGCACACGGACAGCGCCCACCCGAGCCGCGCGGACCTGGCCGCCCCACGTCCCCAGGGGAGGATCTAGCTGCCAGTCTTCCCTCTCGGCGCGTCTTCGGCCTCAGTCCCGAGCCCAGCGCCCCCGGGAGGGCTGAGTTTCCCGGCTCTCGCCTTCTCCGGCAGGCCCAGCAGCCCCCGCAGGTGTCAGCTCTCCCTAAGTGCCTACGGGTCTCCTTAACCTAACAGCTGTGCTCAGGCCGTAGAGGTCAGGTCTCCCTCCCATTCCCTCTCTCCTCGGAGAGATTTAAAGAGATTTGGATGGGAGTCACGAGATGGGCCAGAGAGATGTAGATGTACATCTCGATTATCTTTCATTCCGCTCGTGAGGCTTCCTGGCTCCTCAAGTAAAGACAGGTGGACGGGCAAATATGAAATATCATTGAGTCAAACTGCCGCGGTTACCAAATTTGTCTGCAAATCGGAAACACCTGGGGAGCTCAAAAAACGCTGACTGGTATGTCCCACCCTCAGAGACTGGGTTTAATTGGCCTGAGCTTTGGAATGATTTTAAAGATCCCCAGGTGGTTCTAATGAGCAGGCACGATTTTTTTTGAAACCACGAAGCCAAAGCAGTAATACTAATAATTGCTGAGTAGTCGGCACACAGTATCTCATTTAATCTCCAGGAGAACCCATCTATTGCCATTCCACTTATACACAGGCGGAAACAAAGTTCACTGTTTAAATAACTTGTGTAAGATTGCACCCTTAATGGCCTTTGCCCAAAAGTACAGCCAGAGTTGAAGAATTCCAGGGCCAAAGCCTATCATGCCCTTATTTAGTTCTGTCTTTGATGGCAGTGTTTACCTTGAAAATGTACTGAAGTATTTGGAGTGTCGAAGCAGACTGTATTAGGTCTCTGGAATGTAAACTCCTTGAGGGCAGGGTCCTTACTTTTTTGGTTTGGGTACTGTCCTGGAATATAAGTGAAGCTTAATGAATACTTACTGAATAAGCTACAAATTCAATGAATGATAGTCGAAGTATATATAATTAAATATTTGCTAATTTATGTTTATAACTAATCTTATATTAGTTAATATAAGATTCATTAAAAAGGAATCTTTTATATATTATCAGGTTATAATATTCCAATTCAGTATTTTTAGCCATTTTCTCGGTTTAGAATAAAGCATACAAAATTAAGATTTACCTTTCTACTCTTATTGTCTTTTATTTGATCTTATTATTAAAAGCACTATCAGTTTCAGATCGGTTGCTTTTATTATAATTAATCTTTAGCTCTGTTCTACTTAAATTTTGTCAGGTCACTAACTCTTAGCCAAAAAGTAGGCTTCATAATACACTTGACTTTGTAGCACTACCACTCCTGTGTCTAGACTACAGTATGCATTCAATTAATATATGTTGACTAATTGGGTGGATAAATGAATAACTGAGTCTATCTACAGAGACAAAAAAGCAAATCAAATTATTGTTTCTATTAATATTGATCTTTAAACCTCACTTTTTTAATCTAATGGTGGAGCTAATGCTATTCTTCATTTTCTTAGTCTTAAGCAAAAATATCATAGTAATAAAATTCTTGTTATATTAATTTCTATATAATCATTAATATAATTAAACTTTGAAAATTTAACCAGAATATTATTTTATTGATTTAGTTCTCTTCTTCAAGTAACTTTGCTCTGATCACTGTGAACTCATAGATCTTACATACTATACCGTAATGATGTTTAATAGACAGACTTGTACTGAACGAAAAAGGACAGACTTTATTTGTATATAGCAATATGAGAAGCAAAGATGAGAAGCAAAGTTTTTGTTCTATGTCTTTCTATATAAATATAAATAATTAGTTCTTTATTTTATATTCTTTGCATAGGGGATGTAGTTTCCATGTTGCTTTATACTGAAGGGGAGCAAAATATGCCACTTCAGCATATTGACTACTTTAAAGTTACTTAAGAAATATCATGAGCAAGACGGACATTCTGACCCTCATTTGTCCTCCTGAAAGCAGGAAATAAATCCCTCATATGAAAATACCTTGTAGCAGCAGAGAGACATCCTTATCACTCTAGGTAGGGAATTCAGGGCAGAGAAGAGTATATAAACACACCTGGTTACTTCTTCATTAATTAACTTTTCCAAGCCCCTCTATTTTGTCAATTCCTCACAAATGTATTGCTCCTCAGTCTAAAAGGTATGGAAGCTGCTTTAGTTACTTCTTACTACTTTGGGGTTCCCATACATGCAAAATTAAACTTGGTTTTCTCCTGTTGATCCATCTTAGGTTAATTTAATTATTAGGCCAGCCAGACAACCTAGAATCGATGAAGGAAGAAGTTCCACTAAAAGTTATAGCAGCCACATTATAAGACTATTTTCCCTGTAGTAGATATTTAATAATGTCCCTCCTTCGTATCTGAAGGTTCTGCATCTGCAGAGTCAACCATTTCATCAAACTCCAAACCTGTGGATACAGAGAAGGGATTGTATCCATCATTTAATATAAGGAACTGGAGCAGCTGCAGATTTTGGTATTTGTGGGGTCTGGAACCAATGCCACGTGGATACTGATGGACAACTGTACATACCCTGGAAAGTAAGATCCTCTGTGATACATTGGTAATAAGTACTGTAAGAGTTTAGAAAAAATAAAACCCAAACTGTATAATAGGACTTCCCAGGTGGCGCTAGTGGTAAAGAACCCACTTGTCAATGCAGGAGACGTGAGAGACACAGGTTTGATCCCTAGGTGGGGAAGATCCCCTGGAGGAGGGCATGGCAACCCACTCCAGTATTCTTGTCTGCAGAATCCCATGGACAGAGTAACCTAGTGGGCTATAGTCCATGGGGTCACAAAGAGTCAGACACGACCAAGAACTTAGCAGGCACACAGGTATTATAATGTAGAGTAAGCAGAAGGGAGCAGTTCTTGGCATGGTTTTTTGATTTGGGCTTCTGTGATAATAGCGGCCTCCCAAAGATGTCCGTGTCCTAACCCCTGATACCTGTGCAGGACACCTAATAAAAGGGTCGTGCAGCCGAGCAAGAACTCAGCTCAAGTTCTTGCCATGGAAAGAATGTTCTGGATTATCCTTGTGGGCTCAATGTAAACCCAAGGGCCCTTATAAGTGGGAGGTCAGAACTAGAGAAGGAAGTGTGAAGATGAAAGAGAGTGTTGGAGTGATACAGGGCTAGGAGCCAAGGCATTTGGAAATCTTCTGGAAGCTGGGTTAAGTAAGGAACCAGATTTTCCTCCTAGAGATTCTGGAGGAACATGCATTCAGAACACTAAGGTGATAAATTTATTTTAAGTCACAAAATTTGTGGTAATCTCTTACAACAATTAGATACTAACATGACTTCATACTCGGGGAGCTTCACATATATACATTGACTATCATCTCCAAATGAAGTTATGCTGCTGCTGCTGCTGCTAAGTCGCTTCAGTCGTGTCCAACTCTGTGTGACCCCGTAGATGGCAGCACACTAGGCTCCCCCATCCCTGGGATTCTCCAGGCAAGAACACTGGAGTGGGTTGCCATTTCCTTCTCCAGTGCATGAAAGTGAAAAGTGAAAGTGAAGTCACTCAGTCATGTCCAACTCTTAGCGAGCCCATGGACTGCAGCCCACCAGGCTCCTCCATCCGTGGGATTTTACAGGCAAGGGTACTGGAGTGGGGTGCCATTGCCTTCTCCGAAATGAAGTTATACATAGTTTGAAATACATTGATGTGAAAAAGGAAAACTGTTTATTCTACTTTATGTCCCATACCTAGGCCCTAAATGCACTCTGCCTTTTAAAAATTATTTATTTATTCATTTTTGGCTGCAGTGAGTCCTCATTGCTGCATGGACCTTTCTGGAGTTGTGGTGAGCGAGGGCTACTCTCTAGTTGCAGTGCACAGGCTTCTCATTATGGTGGCTTCTCTTATTGTGACGCACAGGCTCCCTGCGCACAGACCTCAGTAGTTGTAGCACATGGGCTTCGATGCTCCACCACATGTGAAATCTTCCCAGACCAGGGATCAAACCATGTCGCCTGCATTGGTAGGCAGATTCTTTACCATTGAACCACCAGGGAAGTTCCTGACTTTTTAAATAAATCCTGTAATTATCTTTAATTATAAATCCTGAATAACACTTTGCAACCCCATGAACTGTATAGTTCGTCCAGGCCAGAATACTGGAGTGGGTAGCCTTTCCCTTCTCCAGGGGATCTTCCCAACCCAAGGTTCAAACCCAGGTCTCCCACACTGCAGGAGGATTCTTTACCAGCTGAACCAGAAAAGCTTTATGATAAATATATACCACAACTTCATGACCTCACTTTGACTTGTCTTTTTCTTTGAATGAATATAAAATTACCCATTAAGTGGAAGTGGCTCTCCTCTTTATATTTGAAAGGCCTAAAATTCTGTTTTCTGGGTTGTTTCTACTTGTCAGTATACCACAGAATATTTACCTAGGGGAATTTATTATTATTATTCTTGCAGAATTTTAGATCAAATTGGGTTAATTTGTCTAGTGTTAATTGAAGCACAATTAGCACTGCCAGTCACTCCCCACCTCCCCAACCACATTGTTTTAATAGCATTTCTAGAGGTTATTTGGGGTGTCGCTCATAAGTGCTAATGAACATGGCTTATGCTTTAACTGTGCTGAAATCAGAGCCAAACAAAATAAATAACAGGTCAGCCCCAGCATTTCTGTCAGCCCCATGAATTCCATTTCCTGTTTTTCTATTGTGTATCTTATGTAAATGAGACAGTCCATCAACCTCTGATCTTTAACTCATTTTTATACATAAGAAACATAATGCTCTGAACTGAGGTCCTTCTGTGGATAATTCAAAGTAAACACCACATGGCAAAAAATTATTTTCTTTGACTTTCTCAATATTTCTTACAAAGTTATTTATCAACTGTCTCAACTCTTTACTTTGTTTCCTGAATAGCTAAAAAGTAAAAGAGTGGTGAATATTTAGCCTTAGGACTGAATGATAAATTTGACATCATTAATGCTACTGAAGTTTAACTTTTTGTAAAAATAATTTGGGGACCATTGCTAATATATGTAGTATTTCTTGTATCGTTTATATAATATAATCATTTCAGTTCGGTTCAGTCGCTCAGTCGTGTTGACTCTTTGCGACCCCATGAATCGCAGCACACCAGGCCTCCCTGTCCATCACCAACTCCCATAGTGCATTCAGACTAACGTCCATCGAGTCAGTGATGCCATCCAGCCATCTCATCCTCTGTTGTCCCCTTCTCCTCCTGCCCACAATACCTCCCAGCATCAGAGTCTTTTCCAATGAGTCAACTATTTGCACGAGGTGGCCAGAGTACTGGAGTTTCAGCTTTAGCATCATTCCTTCCAAAGAAATCCCAGAGCTGATCTCCTTCAGAATGGACTGGTTGGATCTCCTGGCAGTCCAAGGGACTCTCAAGAGTCTTCTCCAACACCACAGTTCAAAAGCATCAATTTTTCAGCACTCAGCCTTCTTCACAGTCCAACTTTCACATCCATACATGACCACAGGAGAAACCATAGCCTTGACTAGATGGACCTTTGTTGGCAAAGTAATGTCTCTGCTTTTGAATATGCTATGTAGGTTGGTCATAAGTTTCCTTCCAAGGAGTAAGCGTCTTTTAATTTCATGGCTGCAGTCACCATCTGCAGTGATTTTGGAGCCCCCCAAAATAAAGTCTGACACTGTTTCCACTGTTTCCCCATCTATTTCCCATGAAGTGATGGGACCAGATGCCGTGATCTTCATTTTCTGAATGCTGAGCTTTAAGCCCACTTTTTCACTCTCCACTTTCACTCTCATCAAGAGGCTTTTTAATTCCTCTTCACTTTCTGCCATAAGGGTGGTGTCATCTGCATATCTGAGGTTATTCATATTTCTCCTGGCAATCTTGATTCCAGCTTGTGTTTCTTCCAGTCCAGCCTTTCTCATGATGTACTCTGCATATAAGTTAAATAAGCAGGGTGACAATATACAGCCTTGACGTACTCCTTTTCCTATTTGGAACCAGTCTGTTGTTCCATGTCCAGTTCTAACTGTTGCCTCTTGACCTGCATACAGATTTCTCAAGAGGTAGGTCCAGTGGTCTGGTATGCCCATCTCTTTCAGAATTTTCCACAGTTTATTGTGATCCACACAGTCAAAGGGTTTGGCATAGTCAATAAAGCAGAAATAGATGTTTTTCTGGAACTCTTTTGCTTTTTTGATGATCCAGCAGATGTTGGCAATTTGGTCTCTGGTTCCTCTGCTTTTTTTAAAATCAGCTTGGACATCAGGAAGTTCACGGTTCACGTACTGCTGAAGCCTGGCTTTGAGAATTTTGAACATTACTTTTCTAGCATGTGAGATGAGTGCAATTGTGCGGTAGTTTGAGCATTCTTTGGCATTGCCTTTCTTTGGGATTGGAATGAAAACTGACCTTTTCCAGTCCTGTGGCCACTGCTGAGTTTTCCAAATTTGCTGGCATATTGAGTGCAGCACTTTCACAGCATCATCTTTCAGGATTTGGAATAGCTCAACTGGAATTCCATCACCTCCACTAGCTTTGTTCGTACTGATGCTTTCTAAGGCCTATTTGACTTCACATTCCAGGATGTCTGGCTCTAGGTCAGTGATCACACCATCGTGATTAATCTTAGAAAATATATTACTGGCACATTTGTTGTAGGAAGGGGACCCCTTGAAGGACCCAAGAGTGAGCTCTTATCCAACACTCAGAAATGAATTATATGAGGAGATACACATGAAGACAAAGCAAGACTTTATTGTGAAGGGGTGTCCAGGCAGAGAGCAGCAGGGTAAGAAAAGCCAGGAGAGCTGCTCTGCCAAAATGGCTCACAGACTCAGGTCTTCTGGTAATGGGGTTAGTTTCCGGGTTGTCTCTGGCCAGTCATCTTACTTGACCCACAGTCTCACTCAGGGTTCTTCCTCTCAGCATCTCCCAAGATGGATTCCAGCACAAAGGATTCTGGGAAGTTGGTCATCTCCTTCCTCTTTTGTCCCCTCCCAAATTTTCCCGGTTAGTTTTTGGCAGCGGCACTATGTTCCTTATTGGTACCTCCTGTTGTAAGACAACTCAGACAAGTGGTTATCATCATGCCTGGCCAAGGCAGTTGGTTTTGATCAACAGTCCCCACCACAGCGGTCCCCTAATACCTTCTGACAGAACGTTTGCTTCAGTAGGTCTGGAGTAGACCCACAATGCTGCATTTTTAATAGGCTTCCTTAGGTCCTCCTAATGTAGGTTGGACCCGACTCATATAAACCCTGAATTAAAAAAGAATTACACCCCAATTCACTTTATATCCAGTGTATTTTAATTTCAAGACCTAAAGCAAAATGCACATGATATATTAAATGTGCCATATAAAAAGTGCATAAGAAATCCATTAAAATGTCTGTTTTATTTTCTCGTTAATTTATAAGAAGGGAAACATGAGGGGGAAATGTTTAAGTGCCAGGAATTTAAAAAAAAAGATGGTAGAGACCTGGAGAACCTGTGCTATTTCTACAGACATGTTGTTAAAAAACACATCACTCACCTCTGAGAGCCATCAAAGGCCATATCCTTGACCACCGCTTAAGCAAAATTGAAATCATTGCCTGGAACTCTGCCCTGAGCATAGAACTCAAGGGTGCGATTCAATTGAGGGATGACACATACCTGCAGAAACTAAAAGAGGGGAATGACCTCTATGCATAAGAAATGTGGGAGAGGTGATATCTTTGATGGGTTTATTTAGGAAACAAATGACTAGCCTAGAATTGGTGGTAGCCAATTTTCATAATCTGTGGAAAAGAAGAACATTCAGAATCATCAATGAAGAGCAACTGTTAGTCAAGGAAGATTTGTCAATTCCGCAGGGAAAGATCTTGGCAGCAGTTATTCCTATATATTAACTGCAACTCACTACTAAAACAAGATTTAAAGAAGGAAAAAACCCTAGTCTTTAAGAAGAAAATGCTCCCTGAAAATTCAAAGTCATATCTTTTTACTGAAGAATAAGAAAAGAAGAATGTGGATATTTGAATGTGCCATTATTACCACAATCATCACCACTCTCCCTGCTGAGCATAGAGTAAATATAAATTATGAGCTGTGCATTAGTCTGAATGTGGAACATCATTGCCTTATAATGCCTTACCAAGAGGGTACCAAGCCTGGATCTTAAGCAGATCAAAAGGGACTATGATGGAATAGCATACAGAGAGGCAAAAAGTCAAAATAAAGGGAGAGAGAAGACTGAGACATGAGGATACAGTCTCTTCAGTGATATCTAAAGAATATGAAGATACAAACTTTTAATTTTTGTTTAGGAAAAAAGAGTGCTTCACTGCTTTTTAGCATGGGGCATTTACTGGACTAGCCAAAAAGTTAAAAAAAAAAAAAAAAAAAACAGTAGTTTGGGTAGATGCTGTAAGATGTAGTTAGGAGAACAATTAGCTAAGGTGGTTTGGACAGGAAGCACTTAGTGGTGATGGAAGGACCATAGAGAAATAAATTGTGGTATATTGCGAAAAAGAAGAAATGAGCTCACTGTGTTGTTTATGCTGTGTATGATTAGAAACGTTCAATAGAAATTAAATACTTCCACTCGTCACTATGGCTAATCACTAATGATGTAAGACATAAGTAAAGGAATGAATAAGTGAAATAATGTTCAATGTGCCAATGAATATAACTAAATGCGTGAAGACCAATTTACACTTAGTCTTCAGAAAAATCTGGATGCTTAAAACTCTTCCCAAAAGAAAAAGTTGCTTTGATTTAAAGTTGCATAATCCTCTTTCTTCTTCTCCTATTGTTATTCCTAAAGGACCTCAAGACTTTGACAAAAGATTAAAAAAAAAAAAAAACTTTCCCTTTTGTCAAATCTTTCCTTAGCAATTATTTTCTCTGAACTTCATAAAAAATCTTTGATTATTAGCTGCTATAGTACAATAACATATTATGCACAAAATTAACTAATACTGGTCCTGGGCAAAACTTCAAATTTCGTTGTTTCTCTTTGGCTCTCCTGGCCTCCTGTGTTCTGGTCCTTTTTCCTTTCTTCTTATCATCTCCTGAATTGGCCATCTCACTATCAGGTCTGCTGATCAGAAGTTCATCTGTGGCTTTTACCTGTGGATTTAACCCTTTCAGCCCTGACCAGAACAGGCAGCTCCAACCTGTCAGAGGGTTGCATCTGGAATTCGTCTTATTGCCTAGAGGAACTGCCCTACCATTCACAGGGTACACCCACCTCCTGGAAATCTTCCTCCTGACCTCTACTCCACTTGACCCAGGGCTTATGATTGACTCCTGCTTGGAATCCCACCTCTCTTTGGCATAAAGTAGGCAATGGCACCCCACTCCAGTACTCCTGCCTGGAAAATCCCATGGATGGAGGAGCCTGGTAGGCTGTAATCCATGGGGTCGCTGAGGGTCAGACACGACTGAGCGACTTCACTTTCACTTTTCACTTTCATGCATTGGAGAAGGAAATGGCAACCCACTCCAGTGTTCTTGCCTGGAGAATCCCAGGGACGGGGGAGCCTGGTGGGCTGCCGTCTATGGGGTCACACAGAGTCCGACACGACTGAAGTGACTTAGCAGCAGTTCTCAGCCAAGCTACACATTTGTGGATACAAACTGCATCAGATGCAAATGCTGTATCAGAATCAGATGAGAGCTTGGAAGTGTTTATTATCTTGAGCTTCTACATTGCTAGATCACACATGAAACCTGGCTGGGCGTGTGTGTGTGTGTGTGTGTTAGTTGCTCAGTCATGTCTGACTCTTTTCGATCCCTTGGACTGTAGCCCTCCAGGTTCCTCTGTCCATGGAATTCTCCAGGCAGGAATACTTGAATGAGTAGCCATTCCCTTTTCCAGGAGATCTTCCCAACCCAGGAATTGAACCCGAGTCTCCTGTATTGTAGGCAGATTCTTTACCATCTGAGACACCAGAGAAACCCCTGGCCTAGTTTAACAACTCGTAATTGACCAGGGTGAACAGAAGAGTTACTGCCTGATGGGACTGAATGTTAAATCAAGGAGTATGGCCGCTTTCACTCCATCGTGATATAGGTTTGTTGAAGAATTATTGCTAATTGTATGCATTGCATGTTAGGCACAGTATGGTATGCATATATCAATAAATCTTTTGGGTCTCACAGCTGCTTTTGTGAGACAAAGGTCATAATTCCTCCCATTTTACTGATGTGGACCATGAAATTTCTGACTTGCAAAAGGAAGCGATGGGCTGTTATGCCAGGTCTGTCTAAATACTGACCTCCGATGGAGAGGACAGTGTTTCCAATTTGTCATCAGTACTCTTCAGTGTGAGGTTTAGCTCTTTAATGCCTATCTTGACAAAATATAACAATAAACTACTTTTCAGTGAACAGTGAGCAACATTTCCTACAGCAAACTTTCCTGGATGAAACTGAGATGAACTAAGGGAAGAAGGTGCTGCCAATTATAACATGCCATTGAAATTAAAATTTCTTATCGTGAATGATGGCTCTTCTGTCACCATCCTACAATACAAATTAAATTTTTCCTAAATATTGTTACTTCCTCATTTTATTAACTGACTTCAAAATCTTCTATTATTTTGAACTTCTCATTTCAAAAATTTTCTGACCACAAATATTCCATTTCAAAACTGTTCTGACCACCACAATTCTTCTCGAATAGAAGGGTAATATAAATAAATAAATTGAAACTGAGCCCCCTATTGGTGATGAAATATTCCCCCCAAATGGCATAGTAACTTAATTTTTGATGGTCTTTGTTGTTAAACTTCAGAAAGTTTTTTTAAGCATCAAATATGTTCAATTGGTTTTTCAAAGATCCCTAGTATAACGCAGAGACATATTACCTCTTATAAAAACCATATTTTCGTTTCCCCAATAATCTGTCCTAGCTTAACACTCAAGGACCAAGGCCACAATCTTGCAAATTTTCAGGAGAAACCATGCCCAGAAAGTATATTGTAAACTTGCTTCCTGAAGTTCGGTAATGCAATAGTGGAGACAAAAACTTTTAATTATTATTCCATTGCTGGTTATTAACTAATTTTCAAAGAATGTGGGAGTTTTTGTGTGTGTTAGGTTTAGGAGTTTTTAAAACATGATGTTATGTGCCTAAATTACATGTTTTAGATCTTCGAAAGAAAGGATGAATTAATATTTGCTGATTATTTTTCCTGGTAAACACTATTCATTGAGTGAACATCTTAAAAAATTGAATAATTTCAATATTACCATAAATTTGAAGTGGAATTTTTTTTTTGTAAAGGAGTTTATATAAATTATTTAAAAAGTAATTAAACTGGACCTCAACTAAGGAGTTTATTGTAGGAAGGAAAGTGATCTCTTCATGGATGGAAATTAAATGCTTTCATAAAGTGATGTGTTGTAGTTATTGTGACAGCACAAATTATATTAATAACTAGTTGGGAATTGAAATAAAATGTTACCAAGTTTCAGAGACTTGACTTTTAGTTGAGTTTTGTGTGATTGCTACATGAATGAAATGAAATCTAAGTATTTCTCCTAACACACACATATATGTTTAGAATTCATTGTCTACAATAACAGTAATCTAAAAAAAAAAAAAGTACCCTCAAGAGCATGCAAGAAAGTAAATATTAAAGCTTCTATTTGTATTGTTTTATTTTTTATTCTCTTCTTCTTAAAATGTAATTTTTATGAATCATCTAATATATTGACATTGATAAATGTGTATAATATTTAAAATTTTTAAATATATATTGCTAGTGGATGCTCAGTTTATTTCAGTTCAGTCACTCATGTGTCGGGCTCTTTGCGATCCCATGGGCTGCAGTACACAAGGCTTCCGTGTCCATCACCAACTCCCAGAGCTTACTCAAACTCATGTCCATCGAGTCAGTGATGCCATCCAACCATCTCATCCTCTGTCATCCCCTTCTCTTCCTGCATTCAATCTTTCCCAGCATCAGGGTCTTTTCAAACAAGTCAGTTCTTTGCATCAGGTGGCCAAAGTATTAAAGTTTCAGCTTCAGCATCAGTCCTTCCAATAAATATTCAGAGTTGATTTCCTTTAGGATTGACTGAGTTGATCTTGCAGTCCAAGAGACTCTCGGGAGTCTTCTCCAACACCACAGTTCAAAAGCATCCATTCTTTAGCTCTCAGCTTTCCTTTTAGTTCAACTCTCACATCCATACATGACTACTGGAAAAACCATAGCTTCCACTAGATGGACTTTTGTTGGCAAAGTAACATCTCTGCTTTTTAATATGCTGTCTAGGTTGGTCATAGCTTTTCTTCCAAGGAGCAAGTATCTTTCAATTTCATGGCTACAGTCACCATCTGCAGGGATTTTGGACCCCAAGAAAGTAAAGTCTGTCACGTTTTCCATTGTTTCCCCATCTACTTACCATGAAGTGGTGGGACCAGACACCATGATCTTAGTTTTCCTGAATGTTGGGTTTTAAGCCAAGTTTTTCACTCTACTCTTTCATTTTCATCAAGAGGTTCTTCAGTTCTTCTTTGCTTTCTGCCATATAGGTGGTATCATCTGCATATCTGAAGTTATTGATACTTCTCCCAGCAATCTTGATTCTAGCTGGTGCTTCATCCAGCATGGCATTTTGCATGATGTACTCTGCACATAAGTTAAATAAGCAGGGTGACAATATATAGCTTTGACATACTCCTTTCCCGATTTGGAACCAGTCTGTTGTTTCATGTCCAGTTCTAACTGTTACTTCTTGACCTGCATACAGATTTCTCAGGAGGCAGGTCAGGTGGTCTGGTATTCCCATCTCTTTCAGAATTTTCTACAGCTTGTTGTGATCCACACAGTCAAAAGCTTTGGCATAGTCAATAAAGCAGAAATAGATGTTTTTCTGGAATTCTCTTGTTTTTTCAATGATCCAACAAATGTTGGCAATTTGATCTCTGGTTCCTCTGCCCTTTCTAAATCCAGCTTGACCATCTGGAAGTTCATGGTTCACATACTGTTGAAGCCTGGCTTGGAGAATTTTGAGTATTACTTTACTAGTGGGTGAGATGAGTGCAATTGTGCAGTAGTTTGAACATTCTTTGGCGTTGCCTTTCTTTGGGATTGAAACGAAAACTGACTTTTTACAGTCCTGTGGCCACAGCTGAATTTTCCAAATCTACTGGCATATTGAGTGCAGCACTTTCACAGCATCATCTTTTAGGATTTGAAATAGCTCAACTGGAATTTCATCACCTCCACAAGCTTTGCTCGTAGTGATGCTTCCTAAGGCCCACTTGACTTCACTCCAGGATGTCTGGCTATAGGTGAGTGATAACACCATCATGGTTATCTGGGTCATGAAGATCTTTTTGTATAGTTCTTCTGTGTATTCTTACCACCGATTCTTAGTATCTTCTGTTTCTATTAGGTCCATACAATTTCTGTCCTTTATTGTGCCCATTTTGCATGAAATATTCCCTTGGTATCTCTAATTTTCTTGAAGAGTTTTCTAGTCTTTCCCATTCTATTGTTTCCCTCTATTTCTTTGCACTGATCACTGAGGAAAGCTTTCTTATCTCTCCTTGCTATTCTTTGGAACTCTGCATTCAGATGGATATGTCTTTCCTTTTCTCCTTTGCCTTTCTCTTCTCTTCTTTTCTCAGCTATTTGTAAAGCATCCTCAGACAACCATTTTGTCTTTTTGCATTTCTTTTTCTTGGGGGTGGTCTTGATCACTGCCTCCTGTACAATGTCACAAACCTCCATCCATAGTTCTTCAGGCACTCTATCAGATCCAATGCCTTGAATCTATTTGTCACTTCAACTGTATAATTGTAAGGGATTTGATTTAGGTCATACCTGAATGATTTAGTGGTTTCCCTACTTTCTTCAATTTAGGTCTGAATTTGGCAATAAGTAGTTCATGACCTGAGCCACAGTCAGCTCCCGGTCTTGCTTTTGCTGACTGTATAGAGCTTCTCCATCTTTGGCTGCAAAAATACAATCAGTCTGATTTCAGTATTGACCATCTGGTGATGTCCATGTGTAGAGTCTTCTCTTGTGTTGTTGGAAGACGATGTTTGCTGTGACCAGTGCACTCTCTTGGCAAAACTCTGTTAGCCTTTGCCCTGCTTCATTCCGTACTCCAAGGCCAAATTTGCCTGTTACTCCAGGTATCTCTTGATTTCCTACTTTTGTATTCTAGTCCCCTATAATGAAAAGGACATCATTTTTGGGTGTTAGTTCTAGAAAGTCTTGTAGGTCTTCATAGAACTGTTCAACTTCAGCTTTTTCATCATTACTGGTTGGGTCACAGACTTGGATTACCATGATACTGAATGTTTTGTCTTAGAAACAAACAAAGATCATTATGTCATTTTTGAGATTGCATCCAAGAACTGCATTTTGGACTCTTGTTGACTGTGAGGGATATTCCATTTCTCCTAAGGGATTTTTCCCCAATGTAGTAGATATAATGATCATCCAAGTTAAATTCTCCCATTCCAGTCCTTTTTAGTTCACTGATTCCTAAAATGTTGATGTTCACTCTTGCCATCTCCTGTTTGACCACTTCCAATTTGCCTTGATTCATGGACCTAACAGTCCAGGTTCCTATGCAATATTGCTCTTTACAGCATCAGACTTTACTTCCATCACCAGTCACATCCACAACTGGACACTGTTTTTGCTTTGGTTCCATCTCTTCATTCTTTCTGGAGTTATTTCTCCACTCTTCTCCAGTAGCATATTGGGCACCTACTGACCTGGGGAGTTCATTTTTCAGTATCCTACATTTTTGCCTTTTCATACTGTTCATGGGGTTCTGAAGCCCAGAATACTGAAGTGGTTTGTCATTCCCTTCTCCAGTGGAACCCGTTTTGTCAGAACTCTCCATCATGACCTGTCTATCTTGGATGGCCCTTTGGCTCTACAGCTTGACTCATGGTTTCACTGAGTTAGACAAGGCTGTGGTCCAAGTGATTAGTTTTCTCTGACTGTGGTTTTCATTCTGTCTGCCCTCTGATGGATAAGAATAAGAGGCTTAGGGTAAGTGGATGCTCAGAATTTGTTTAATGATGGAGATTCATATCTAACAAAGTTTAGACCTAATGTTCTATTGTTCTGCACTTATTTTTTAACACTTAAGTAATGACTAAGTCTTCTCGGGCCTCTACTATCTTTATGATCTTAGCTGAGTTATTAAATTCCTCTATGTGCAAAATAGAACTAATAATGATATGTTGCAGTAGCTGCATTGGAGAGGGAAATGGCAACCCACTCCAGTGTTCTTGCCTGGAGAATCCCAGGGACGGGGGAGCTTGGTGGTCTGCCGTCTATGGGGTCACACAGAGTCTGACACGACTGAAGCAACTTAGCAGCAGCAGCAGCAGCTGTAGTGATGATTGTATCATTTGTAACATCTGAGAACTGTTTTGTAAGAGACAGAGTGTTATTCAAATGTGTGGGAACACCTTGAGAGCAGATAATAGTCCATTTTTGTATTTCCAGGATTTTTCACAGTAGCTGGAAAATAGAATATGTTTAATAAATAAATGAATGAATGAGGATCTACATATATGATTAACATTCTTATGTGCAAAAGCAAGATGTGGTGGAAAACATAAATGATCATAAATGAGAAAAATCAAATTAAGTTTTGCTCTATCTATTGACTGTGATTTTTATTTTAAACAAATCATTCATTTTTGCTGAGTTCAGTTTTTTCCCTCTATAAACTAAACATAATAATATTTTCCCATCCCACCTCACAGAGTTGTTTTTCGAATAAAATTTATGTGAACTATATATGTGAAAGTTTATCATGAACTCTTAAGAAATTTCTCTGCTAACACTGGTGATGATTTCCTGTGGCTCTATCATCTCCTGCTAAATTGCACTTGACTAGAAGGAGAAGTTCCTCCCTGCCTTATGCTCTTGTTACATTCCTTTCTGCGCCTAACACAATGCTTTATCCATAATAAATTCTTTATTTTATTTTATTTAAAGCCATGTTAAGGAATGGTGACCTTCTGTTTTCAAACCTGCCCATGCTTTTGAGAAAAACACTGGTGGTGTTTGAGGGGTTCCGACCAGTACCAACTTGTGTCCCCCCAAGCACTTTTTATCAGTGAGAAGACAAAGCATGTAACTGAAGAGAACGCTTGATTTATACCTGTCTAGGCAATCAACCTGCCACCCATAGAAATGCTGGAAGTTTGGCAGTTAATCAGCAAGGCAATTTTTGTCCTCTATTCTTCATTGACGATCCTTTCCGTTTGTTCCATAATGGTGCTCCTTAGTCATTATGTCCTGTAGTAAAAGCTGTGTGAATAAGGACTTTGTCTCTACAGCCAGAACAGGGCCTGGTATATCCTGGATGTTTAAGAAATACCTGGGGGAAGAATGAATCAAGAATTCATGGAATGAAGAATATGTATGCTCAATTAAAATTTTGAAGTATTTACCCAAATGTTGATTTGGTTTAATTCAGTAAAAAATTTCCCCAATTTCCATCTTTATAGAAGATTTAAAAAACTAAAGCTTATGCTGAATTCTTGCAATTTCACTCCTGTGTTTATGTATATGCATGTTTTCAATGCATATGAATAATGGACATATTTTTTATTAAAACTCCTATTTTTTCTGAAGATTGTAATTCCACATTCAAGAAAAATCAAAAATAACCACTATGTTTCAACATAAATACATCCATTCTTAAGCATATGTCTTTCTTAGGGCTAATTACACCTTTTTTCCAAATATATAACCCAAGAAATAATTTTCTACACAAACTAAAGAGGTTACAGAATGAAAATTTAAATTGAACCATTCAAAAAATCATTATATTTCTTTTAGAAGTTACATCACATATTTGAGTATTAGAAAATAATCACATTTTCAAATCTGATAAAGTGTGCTTTCCCAAGACTTGAAACGTAGGTGTAATTTTTTCTCACTCTCCAATATAGTACAGAACTTTTATTTTATTTTTTTAAGATTTATTGATTTATTTACTTATGTGACTGCACCAAGTCTTCGTTGCCGCACACGAAATCTTCCTTGTTGTGGCAAGAAGGATATTTTGGTTTGTTTTTTAGTTGCAACATGTGGGATCTAGTCCCCTGGCCAGGCATCCAGGGACTGAATCCAGGCCCCTGCATTAGGATTGTGCAGCCTGAGTGACTGTGCAACTAGGAAAGTCCCCAGTATAACACTTTCCTAAAACACTTGAATATTATCTCTGCAAGATTTATAGAGTAAGAAAACTGAGGGCCCAGATTTTGTATCGGCTTGCTCAACTAACCATATAAATTCCTTCTCTCACCTTGCCCACCTTCTGGTGGGTCAACTGATGAGAAATTAATTGACCAAAAGGCAAGGAGTAGGGAATGAAGGGCAAAGTCCTGAGTAAAGAGAACTGAATAATTAAACTCTGAATAGTCAAGAGTTAACTTAAAATACCAGGATTCCCTGGTAGCTCAATTGGTAAAGAATCTGCCTGCAATGCAGGAGACCCTGGTTTGATTACTGGGTTGGGAAGATCTGCTGGAGAAGGGATAGGCTACCCACTCCAGTATTCTTGGGCTTTCCTAGTGGCTCAGCTGGTAAAGAATCTGCCTACAATGTGGGAGACCTGGGTTCTCCCGCAGAAAGAATCTGCCTGCAATGCAGGAGACCTGGGTTCGATCCCTGGGTTGGGAAGATCCCCTGGAGAAGGGAAAAGCTACCCACTCCAGTATTCTGGCCTGGAGAATTCCATGGACTGTATAGTACATGGGCTCCCAAAAAGTCAGACGTGACTGAGCGACTTTCACTTTCAACTGAAAATAGCTTTTTACAAAGGAGAATTCAAATTGCTGTCTCCTTACCAGATGGAGAATTCAGTTTGTCAAGATGAGTTGATTCCCCAGCAGATGATGTAACCTGTATGTTGTTAACTGTAACAGGGGTCTGGTAACTAGGCCAAGAAATTGATAATAGAGAGTAAGTAGTGATGAATCTTTTTCTAATCAATGAGGACTACGTTTCTTAGAGGTTGTTTAGTCTATGCTGTTACACATTAACAGCATATGTAACACATTACATATTTTAAACACATTTTCTGCTTTTTAAATTGCTATAATTATAAAAATGGATTGTTTTTGCTCATAAATTATTACAGGAAAAAGTGATGATCAAAAGTGTACTTATTGACTTGTGTTCATATCCTAGAATACCAAGACTATTTCACAGACAGATTGGCATAATTCAGATTCCTTTGAATGGTGGCTAAGTTGGACTCAAGTAGAATTTAATTTAGAGTTTGATCTATAAATAGTGATTTACTATAAAACAGTAGGGCAGTTTAGGTGACAGTTCTAACTCTCATTATTAAATATATATAAAAAGTTTCTGAGATGCCTTAAGAATATAACCAAGGGGAAAAAGTTCTTTTGGAGATTGAAAAAAAAAAAAAAGATTCATGCACTATCTGGATCTCAGCTAATAAAAATTAATTAATCAATAGGTCTAAATTATGTCTGTCCACAACGCAGCCAGAGTACCAGTTTCCCAGATGTTCTTAAAGTCACCAGTCCCATCATAATTCCTCAAATGCAGACAGTATATCCTTGGGGGTGGGGGAGTTATAAAAGAGAACAGATGCTAGTGGAATAAGGAAGTGCAATGGTAGGTATGTTGGGTAGAATAATTATAGTTGTTAAAGAAAGACTATTCAAGGAACAATGCATAATTGTACATCACCAAAAGTCACAATGATCAACTGATCAGTCTACAACACCCTCCACTAGAGAGGAGTGCCTGCTTTTCAATAAGTACCCAGAACACTGGAAGGCAAATGGCATTTCTGAACAGCCATCTCTTCTGCATATGGTGACTATGTTTATCAAACAAGGGATCCTTTTTTTCAGGGTGCCTCCTCCATTGGAGATACTTGGCTAATCTTTGCTATACTCTTAATTTCCTTTGGGGCTTCCCTGGTGGCTCAGATGGTAAAGCATCTGCCATTCATCTATTTTCTGGTTTGCTTATTTGTCTCCCATTCTAAACTGTAAACTACCCATGATCATTTTTCCTGAGAGGGAGATAACTTTTTATTAAATTATAATATTTGTGCAGGAAAGTTCACATATCCTTAGTGTAGAGGTCAATGACTGCTCACCAATTGGACACAACTGTATAACAAGTTTTCAGATTAAGAAGCAGAGGAGCAGCAACACCCCAGAAGACTCTGATACTATGTTCTCAGTTCAGTTCAGTTCAGTCACTCAGTCGTGTTCGACTCTTTGTGACCCCATGAATCGCAGCACACCAGGCCTCCCTGTCCATCACCAACTCCCATAGTTCATTCAGACTCACGTCCATCGAGTCAGTGATGCCATCCAGCCATCTCATCCTCTGTTGTCCCCTTCTCCTCCTGCCCACAATACCTCCCAGCATCAGAGTCTTTTCCAATGAGTCAACTCTTTGCATGAGGTGGTCAAAGTACTGGAGTTTCAGCTTTAGCATCATTCCTTGCAAAGAAATCCCAGGGCTGATCTCCTTCAGAATGGACTGGTTGGATCTCCTTGCAGTCCAAGGGACTCTCAAGAGTTCTATGTTCTAGGTTGTTATATTCTAAAAGTAAACGTTTCCTGACTCCAAAAACTGTGATTTCTTTTGCTTTTCTTGAACTTTCTATAAATGGAATTATATAGTATGTAACAAGTATGTGCCTGACTTCTTTTGTCCAACACAATGTTTATGAAATTTGTATTGTTGTGTATAGTTGTAGATCACTCTTATTGCTCTCTGGCCTTACTTGTTTATCCATTCTATTCCTGATTTGCCTTTTCAATTTCTAGTTGGAACTATTCCAAATAATACTGTTCTAAATATACATTCACAAAAAGTATAAATCCTTGGTAAACATGTGTACTTATCTCTATGGTGTATATATGTAGTAGCATGATTTGTGGAGAAGGCAATGGTGACCCACTCCAGCACTGTTGCCTGGAGAATCCCATGGACGGAGGAGCCTGGTAGGCTGCAGTCCATGGGGTCACTAAGAGTTGGACACGAATGAGTGACTTCACTTTCACTTTTCACTTTCATGCATTGGAGAAGGAAATGGCAACCCACTCCAATATTCTTGCCTGGAGAATCCCAGGGAGAGAGGAGCCTGTTGGGCTGCCGTCTATGGGGTCACACAGAGTCAGACACGACTGAAGTGACTTAGCAGCAGCAGCAGCAGGGCATACATATATTCAGTTTCATTAGACATGGCAGACAGTTTTCCAAAGCATTTAAGCTAATTTCCACTTTTACCATCAGTGTGTAAATGAGAAATAATATTTGGTTTGTTCACCACGTTATCTCCTCCACATGTCACAGTGCTTAGCACCATGTAGGTATTCAAGAAGTCTTGGCTGAATAAATTAAATTGATCTATGTTATAAGCATCTAGATGACTATTATCATTTCATCAATCTTCAGGTTTATAAGAAGCCAAAACAGTTTGCTGGCCCACTTCATAATTTTACCAAAAACCACCTGACAAAAAAATACCTCTTCATTGAATGCTATTTTCTAGGACAAATGGCTAACTCAATGGAATAAACAGTATCAAAATAATGAGGCTATTAACCATCTGACAACATATTAAGTTTAGATAGTTTAGCAGAGAAAGGCACTTTAGTCTCAACTTTCCCAACTCCTCTTTATATAATTAAGGACAAAGAGGCCTAAAGAAATCATGTTAGGTGCCATAAGTGGACATATTCTTCGTTTTCTTCTTTAAAACTTTGTGATAAATGATTATTTATATAAAATAATGTGCCTTGCTAAGAACAGACTGAAACATTTATTTTATTGGTAAAACTCATGTTTTTTCTGTGACTACTCCCAAAAATGCTTTTTTTCTTTTCATTACTTAAATAGAACAAATTATTTTTGTCATTATGTAAAATTGTTCAGATTTTATCTTTCAGCTGAGATTGCTCTCTTTTTTATATGGTCTGATTAGAATCAGTTCTGAGGTTCAGTGGTTTTTAGCAGGGACTTTTTATTTGTTTATATGTTTTTACCAAATGCATCTAAAAAATAAAACCATGTGGAAGAATAATAAGGCTTTAAGCCTTTCATCTAAAGAATAAGTACTTTATTGTAAATACAATGAAGATGGAGAGAAATTCAATTCAACATTTAATATGTTTCTACTAATAATTGCAAATATTCTGAGGAGGCTGAATCACTGCAGTGTTCCAAGGTCTGGGACAAAGACTGGATTTGGATGAAGATATGCGTATTGGAGAAGGCAATGGCGACCCATTCCAGTACTCTTGTCTGGAGAATCCCATGGACGGAGGAGCCTGGAAGGCTACAGTCCTTGGGGTCGCTAAGAGTGGGACATGACTGAGCGACTTCACTTTCACTTTTCGCTTTCATGCATTGGAGAAGAAATGGCAACCCACTCCAGTGTTCTTGCCTGGAGAATCCCAGGGACAGAGGAGCCTGTCGCACAGGGTCGGACATGACTGCTGCGACTTAGCAGCAGCAGCATGCATAATGGTGTGGTGCAAGATCCACCTGCCAATGCAGGAGACACAGGAGACATGGGTTTGATCCCTGGGTTGGGAAGATCCCCTGGAGGAGGAAATGGCAACTGACTCTAGTATTCTGGCCTGGAGAATCCCATGGACAGAGGAGCCTGGGGGGCTATGTCCCATGGGGTTGCACAGAGTCAGAAACGTCTGCAGCGACTGACTGCGCATACACACACGCATGCCACAGCCCAAGCAACTTGTCAGTAGATATGAGGCTAATTCAAGTTAGAAGTAGAGAAAGTCTAAAAAGAAGGACTGAAGTTCAGCAAGTAAAGAGCTTAGAAGTCACACTCTGTGCTAACAAGTAAAAAACTAAACAAACTGAAACATCAACAACTCTTCTTACTTTAGTCAGAGAAATGAGGTCTCAGGACAAACCACTGGCCCCCAAACGACTTTTTTACAATGTCTTATAGTTCAGATGTGGGATTGAGCCTCCAGCACTGAACTCCTTCTCTCCAGTGAATCTTACTTTAACACAATTTACACGCCATGTTTTGTCTTTCCAGAAATTTAGATCTTGCCTAAGAGTAAGCTACTTACTCATCTTAGGCCATTGCTAAGGCTTATTAAACCTCAGGTCTTATCCGTAGGGTGTGTGTGCTTAGTCACTCAGTCCTGTCCGACTCTGTGACCCCAGGGACTGCAGCCCAACCGGATTCTCTGTCAGTGGGAATTCTCCAGGCAAGAATACTGGAGTGGGTTGCCATGCCCTCCTCCAGGGGATCTTCCCGACCCAGGGATCAAGCCGAGGTCTCCCACATTGCAGGAAGATTCTTTACCAACTGGGCTATAGTGGGAAAAAACAACTTTTTCAAGAAATAACAGATTGTAAGAAGTAGAAGTAAAATGAAGGGCTTTCAGCTCTCTCAAGTTTTCACCAAGTGAAATGAGTATGTTAATATTGACACCTTTTTGGATAGTTTTGAAAACAGTTTTTGCTATGAACATCCTTAAAACGAGCTTAGGCCCAGGCAGGGAGAGATAAAGCAATCAAAATATAACTACCTGACTCAACAAACTCCATTTTGATGTAAAAGAAAGTTATATCAAAGAGAGCAGGCATCAGTTAGATTTGCACAAAAACCTACTTTGTTTCATTCACATTCTTAAGATTTTTCTGTTTCATCAGACAGTGATTCTTTGTGTCAGAGGCAGAGTGTGTACACTAACTAGTCATCTCTCTGAGCTTCAAAAACCTGCTTGGGATACTGATTTCATCTACCTAAAGGACTGAATTACAGAATCAAGAAATACAGTAAAGAACTGAGAATGTGACATTGAGTTGAAATAATTAATCTGAAAAAGAAGTCAGAAAAAAAGAAACATGAGCAAAAACACCATCTACATAAAACAAACTTCCTAAAAATCCCTGAGGAAAGCTGGATTCATGCTTTATATTGAAATGCCTCTTCCAGACAGCCTCACCAACACTTTTCATTTTTCTATTAATTGCCTTACAACTGTCTATTAGCACTCATCTGCTACAACAGGATCTTAGGCATCAGGGAATCAGAGATTGTGCAAGACCCACCATCATCCATGCCGCCTTGCCATGGCTTGGAGACACAAGCCATGGTGGGAAGAATAACAGGCAGCACTTCTGTCCATCTTGATATCTAAGGGTCTCAACACCTGTCTCATAGCAACAGTCAATCCCAACTCCCTCACCCACAAAGAAATGCTCTGCTTTGAAAAAGCAAGATGAAGTTTTCTTCATTAAGAGGGTATCAAGCTATTATGTAAGAGCTATCTATGCATGCATGCTAAGTCACTTCAGTCATATCCAACTCTGTGACCCTGTGAACTGTAGCCCACCAGGCTCCTCTGTCCATGGGATTCTCCAGGCAAAACTATTGGAGTGGGTTGCCATCCTGTCCTTCAAGGGATCTTCCTGACCCAGGGATAGAATCCGTGTCTCCTTATTGCTTCTCTTATGTCTCCTGCATTGGCAGGCCGTTGGTAAAAAACTTAGTTTACCTCTCCAAGAAATTTCAATCTAATTAAAGAAAAAAAAAATGATGTAAACAAAACCTAGAGCAATGAAGTAGTCAATTAGGCATTTCAGATTATGAAGTCAACAGACTAGGTCAGCATCCAGTGATAAAAGAGTTTGATTGTTAATCCAAGATTTATGTGCTGCTGTTGTAATAGCTGGGCTTCCCTGGTGGCTCAGTGGTAAAGAATCTGCCTGCCAATGCAGGAGACATAGGTTCATTCTCTGGGTCAAGAAGATTCCCCTGGAGGAGGAAATGTCAACCCACTCCAGTATTTTTGCCTGAAAAGTTCCATGGACAGAGGAGCCTGGCAGGCTACAGTCGTTGGGGTCACAGAGTCGGACACAACTGAGCGACTGAGCACATATGCGTGTTGTAATAGAAACAACTGACTAACCAGAGCCGCTTTAACTTGTGTGTGACAGTAATTTCACCTATGAAAAGCAAATACTAAACAGAAAAGAGGGATAGATAGCTAACTACTATTTCAAAATTACCAAGTCATAACTAGTTTCTAGCATAAAATACTAAAAGAAAGTTTTTTCATCTTTAGAAATGAAAACTTTAATGTTTCTAATGAGCTTTCCTTTTCTATTATTAATAAAAGACACAAATGAAAAGTTAATATCCATATTAAATGCAGGCATTAATTAGAAATATAGTGTTCCTAAAGAATATAAAACAAATTTGCCAAGTATATTAAGGTTATCCTGGCATAAGAAAGTTACATCACTTTTTAATGCCAGTGAACTATGTTGAAAGAATCTTTAAAAACAAAATCTTTATTTATACTTCTTCTAAATATCTTCTTGTGAGGTCAAGGATAAAATATACTTCCAGATACAGCAGGCATGTTTTCCTGGAATTTTACCATTGATTTTTATAATGGTGTTAAATATTTTATTTCCACTTATGTTACTGTCTTCCAGATTTCCCCCTACTAAACCATCTTGGCATATAGAAGAAAATATATATGACAAAGAATTTAGTAAATAAGGCAATGATTAATCAATTTGTAATCTCAAAAGAGACTATAATTTGTAATACACAATTACTGATAACACAGAGCATTTAAAAGGGAGTAATATAGGATTGAGAAATGCTTAAATAAACAGTATAAAATCCTGTGCAAGTTTTCAAAACTTATATGGCATTTATTATCTTCAGAGAATATAGTCAAGTCCACTTACTTTGTTTGTGTATTACTATGTCTTTCTATATTTTATAAATATTATTATATTTTTGTATAATATCTTTTGTATTATTATTATAATTTAAGCTTTACTGATCCATTGGACCACAGGAAGAAAATCTGCATTTCAATTTTATCTCATTTTATTCTATTTCTTTTTTAAATATTAATAATATACAGAATATATTAATAGAGTATACATGTAAATAAATAAATGTATTTTGGAGGAAAGTTTCCCAAAATCTTTTTTTCTTGTGTAAACATGTTCAAAAATTTAGAGAATGACTTTAAGCCATCAGTTAACATAAGTTATGTAAAGAAAAAACAATAACTTGGACATTTAGGAGTGGATTGACGTATTTCATTGGAGTTATGAGAAAGAAAAACTGAAATTGAAAGTTGCTCATTCATGTCCGACTTTTTGCGACCCCATAGACAGTCCATGGAATTCTCTAGACCAGAATACTGGAGTGGGTTGCCATTTCCTTCTCCAGAGGATCCTCCCAACCCAGGGATCAAACACAGGTCTCCAGCATTGCAGGCATCTAGATTCTTTACTAGCTGAGCCACAAGGGAAGCCCAACGAGAAAGGAGGAAGAAAGCAAAAGAAAAACTGCTCTTCTCCTTTTACTGAAGAAATGAATGAAAGCATGAACCCTGAAGTGACATATTGGAAAAGTAAGCAAATTCACCAGGTGGTTCTGTGGTAAAGAATTCGCCTGCTGATGCAGGAGACATGGGTTCTATCCTGGGAGGAGGAAATGGCAACTCATTCCAGTATTCTTGCCTGGAAAATCACACGGGCAGAGAAGCCTGGCAGACTACAGTCCATGGGGTTGCAAAGAGTCAGACAAGACTTAGCAACTGAGAACTCTTGCAAGCAAATTCAGCAGCAGTCAAGATTGAGCATAGAGCCAAAAGGAGGATAAAAGCGAAAATGTTTCCTACATCAGTTTTCGATTCACACAAATATGTGAAATGGGTGAGAAATGACAGCATAGCCAAGAAAGCAAACCAAGGGTGATTCAAAAGGAAATGAGTAAAGGCATTAACACTTTACTCATTAACACGAGTGACGGAGAGAGAGAGACTCTTTGAAAACTACCAAGATGCCAAAGCTATTTTTTTTATTTAAAATTAACTAAGATCAGTCCAGAATATCTTTCTAAGATGTGTCTGCCCTCCACCTTGCATCCCCCACCTTGCTAACTCTTGCTTCTTTGTCTGCTTCCCTCTGACCAACTCATGGTCTACTTTCTTGACCAAGGACTTGGGGAAGATGAAGTCCTTAGCCAAGCCTGAATTCTCCTCTACCTAACTAGCTGGTCTGCACTTAAGAAACATGATAATAACAACAGTAATAGCAGTAGCAACTAACACTATGAGCCCACACATTGAGGAATTCTTGAAATTATAAATAATTATCCCATTTTACAGATGAGGAAATTGGGGCATGTATTGCTCAAAGTAGTCCACAAGTAAGGGCAAGATCAGGATTCAAACCCATGTATTTGGGCTCCAATATCTATGCTCTTGATTACTCTGCAATACTATCCACCAGCATATGAAAGAAAATACAGTGAATTTTGAATGGATTCCTCAGATAATCTTTCCTTTGTATTCTCATTTCTAGGATCCCAACATTCTAAAACCTTTGCTTAGATCAAGTAATATTACCATTTGTGGATTAAGTGCAACATATGGGTGTTCAAGTGTAAGGGAGTAGAGTAAGGGAGAAAGGAAACTACTCCAGTTACAGATGTTATTTCTATGCATTCAGACATAGGTGAAAAAGAAATTGCGAAGTTGGCAGTGCTTCTTATCCTTTGTACATCTAAAGGCTGTTCTCAGCAGTGTAACTGCTAAGCAAAGCCTGGCACAGCTGTTCATTCTTTCTCATCGTCTTTTATCTGTGTAGTGCTTTCCTCTTAATGTGAGGCTTTGAAATTCTGAAAGCCAAGTGCTTCATTTCCCATCATACCACACTGAAGCCAAGTTTCTAAATTGGCTTTGATGTGTATTTAAAATGGCTTGGCATCCTGCTGTCATCATTCCCTGGATCGGTCCCACTATGTGAAACTGTGATATGGTTATCACTGTCCCAAGTGAGGAGACCAGCTGCATATGGAACCATGATGATGTCCTTCTGCAACTTTACGTGGTTCATGGGTTATACTGATGACTGCTGGAGAGTGCAATGTGAACAGGTAAGAGTTACACGTTTTGAAATCATGTGGGAGTAGGTAGATACCTTCCTTTCAATCCACAGACCTTCAGTCTTAAGCTTTCAACTCTGAAGCTTTATTTTCATCATGGATTACAAGGGCAGCCAAGCTTAAACACTGCCACATTCAAACACTTTCTTTTCTAAGGTTGAAGAATTTGCTTAACATAGGATATACGTTTATATTCTAGATAACACCTTTTGGTGAGAATTATCATATTAAGTCTATGCCCTGACCAGTAATGCTGAAGAAGCTGAACAGTTCTATGAAGACCTACAAGACCTTCTAGAACTAACACCCAAAAAAGATGTCCTTTTCATTATAGGGGACTGAAATGCAAAAATAGGAAGTCAAGAGATACCTGGAGTAACAAGTAAATTTGGCCTTGGAGTACAGAATGAAGCAGGGCAAAGGCTAATAGAGTTTTGCCAAGAGAAAGCACCAGTCATAGCAAACACCCTCTTCCAACAACTCAAGAGAAGACACTACCCATGGACATCACCAGATGGTCAATAAAAAAATCAGATTGATTATATTCTTTGCAGCCAAAGATGGAGAAGCTCTATACAGTCAGCCAAAACAAAACTGGGAGCTGACTGTGGCTCAGATCATGAACGCCTTATTGCCAAATTCAGACTTAAATTGAAGAAAGTAGGGAAAACCACTAGACCATTCAGGTATGACCTAAATCAAATCCCTTATGATTATACAGTGGAAGTAACAAATAGATTCAAGGAATTAGATCTGATAGACAGAGTGCCTGAAGAACTATGGACAGAGATTCGTGACATTGTACTGGAGGCAGTGATCATGACCACCCCCAAGAAAAAGAAATGCAAAAAGGTAAAATGGCTGTCTGAGCTGAGAAAAGAAGAGAAGCTAAAGGCAAAGGAGAAAAGGAAAGATATACCCATTTAAATGCAGAGTTCCAAAGCAAAGAATGTTAAGAAAGCCTTCCTCAAATGATCAATGCAAAGAAATAGAGGAAAACAATAGAATGGAAAAGACTAAGGATCTCTTCAAGAAAATTAGAGATACAAAGGGAACATTTCATGCAAAATAGGCACAATAAAGGACAGAAATGGTATGGACCTAATAGAAGCACAAGATATTAAGAAGAGGTGATAAGAATACACAGAAGAACTATACCAAAAGATCTTCATGACCCAAATAACCATGATGGTGTGATCAGTCATCTAGAGCCAGACATCCTGAAATGTAAAGTCAAGTGGGCCTTAGGAAGCATCACTATGAAAAAAGCTAGTAGAGGTGGTGGAATTCCATTTGAGCCATTTCAAATCCTAAAAGATGATGCTGTAAAAGTGCTGCACTCAATATGCCAGTAGATTTGGAAAATTCAGCTATGGCCACAGGACTAGAAAAGGTCAGTTTTCATTCCAATCCCCCCCAAAAAACAATGCCAAAACATGTTCAAACTACTGCACAATTGCACTCATCTCACCCACTAGTAAAGTAATGCTCAAAATTCTCCAAGCCAGGCTTCAACAGTATGTGAACCATGAACTTCCAGATGTTCAAGCTGGATTTTGAAAGGGGAGAGGAACCAGAGATCAAACTGCCAACAACCATTGGATCATCAAAAAAGCAAGAGAGTTTCAGAAAAACATCTACTTCTGCTTTATTGACTATGCCAAAGCCTTTGACTGTGTGGATCACAACAAACCATGAAAAATTCTGAAAGAAAGGGGAATAGCAGACCACCTGACCTGCCTCTTGAGAAATCTGTATGCAGGTCAAGAAGCAATAGTTAGAACTAGACATGTAGCTACAGACTGGTTCCAAATCAGGAAAGGAGTACATCAAGGCTGTATATTGTCACTCTGCTTATTTAACTTATATGCAGAGTACATCATGTGAAATGCTGGGCTGGATGAAGCACAAGCTGGAATCAAGATTGCTGGGAGAAATATCAATAACTTCAGATATGTAGATGATACCACCCTTATGGCAGAAAGTGAAGAACTAAAGAGCCTCTTGATGAAAGTGAAAGAGGAGAGTGAAAAAGCTGGCTTAAAACTCAACATTCAGAAAACTAAGATCATGGCATCTGGTCCCATAACTTCATGGGAAATAGATGGGGAAACAATGGAAACAGTGAGAGGCTGTTTCCTTGGGCTCCAAAATCCCTGCAAATGGTGACTGCAGTCATGAAATTAAAAGATGCTCACTCCTTGGAAGAAAAGCTATGACCAACCTAGACAGCATATTAAAAAGCAGAGACATTACTTTGCCAACAAAAGTCCATCTAGTTAAAACTATGGTTTTTCCAGTAGTAATGTACGGATGTGAGAGTTGAACTATAAAGAAAGCTGAGAGCCAAAGAATGGATGCTTTTGAACTGTGGTATTAGAGAAGACTCTTGACAGTCTCTTGGACTGCAAGGAGATCCAACCAGTTAATCCTAAAGGAAATTAGTCCTGAAAATTCATTGGAAGGACTGATGCTGAAGCTGAAACTCCAATACTTTGGCCACCTGATGCAAAGAACTGACTCACTGGAAAAGACCCTGATGCTGGGAAAGATTGAAGGCTAGAGGAGAAGGGGATGACAGAAGATGAGATGGTTGGATGGCATCACCGACTTGATGGACGTGAGTTTGAGTAAGCTCCAAGAGTTGGTGATGAACAGGGAGGCCTGGAGTATTGCAGTCCGTGGGGTCGCAAAGAGTCGGACAGAACTGAGCAACTGAACTGAACTGATCATATTTGGTGAGCAGTTCTCAGTTAATATGAAATGGATTTATGGAATAGATAGTGCCTTTTTCCAACTAATATAGTATTTCAAAGTTTGAAATGCTGTCATAAAAAATCCCAAATAGAAACCGATTTGTAGTTAATCATTCACCTATGACTGCATGTCTAATGACATGGTCATTATTAAAGCAGTTAGCAGCAATAATAGCAAAAATAAACACCCAATTCCTATTCCCCACTGTATCCAAGGGGCTTTCTAGGTGGTACTAGTGGTAAAGAACCCTCCTGCTCTCAGACTTTCTCCCAAAAGTCTCTTTTAGATTCTCATCTCAAGCTGGAAATGGGAAGATCACTGCTAGAAGAGACTTTGGATCTCAATCCTTACTATTTAGACATTTTAGACATGGTATAAAAAGAGAACGATTGTATAATAATTCAGCACCCCCTAAATGCAGTACACTGTTCCAGATGTTGTAAAGAAAAGGATGCCCAGGCAGGTATGTTTGACTTTCTTTTATCTTATTTAATTTAAACTTTTTATTTTCTACTGGGGGTATAGGCAATTAACAATATTGCAATAGTATCAGATGAACTGTGAAGGAACTCAGCCATACATATACATGTATCCATTCTCCCCCAAACTCCTCTCCCATCTGCTGCTGCTGCTGCTAAATCGCTTCAGTTGTGTCGGACTCTGTGCGACCCCATAGACGGCAGCCCACCAGGCTCCCCCGTCCCTGGGATTCTCCAGGCAACAGCACTGGAGCGGGTTGCCATTTCCTTCTCCAATGCTTGAAAGTGAAAAGTGAAAGTGAAGCCGCTCAGTCGCGTCCAACTCTTCACGACCCCATGGACTGTAGCCTACCAGGCTCCTCCGTCCATGGGATTCTCCAGGCAAGAGTACTGGAGTGGGGTGCCATCGCCTTCTCCCATCTAGGCTGCCACATAACAGTGAGCAGAGTTCCATGTGCTATGCAGTAAGTCCTTGGTTATCCATTTTAAATACAGCAGTGTGTACATGTCCATCCCAAACTATTCCTTCCCCTCATCCTTGCCCCATCAACCATAAATTCGTTATCTCAGGCTGTGACTCTCTTGCTGTTTGGTAAGTTCATTTGTATCATTGCTTTGACTTCCCCTATCTATCCTCTACTCTTCCACCCTGTCCTCTGCCATGAGGCTCACCTGTACAGATTATATTCACCAGCTCCCAAGCCTATGGCTTCTGATGGGGTCAGCCCATGGGAGCCCTGGCAGAAGATCCATCAGAAGGATAAGGGAGAAAGGAGAGTGATGGGGTATTTTCCCCTGGACCCCTGACTCGGCAGGTCCTTCTGGTGGTCTGCTTGGCTTGCCTGCAGCCCACAGCTCCTCCCCATGTGTGCCCCCACCTTCCAGTCCCCCCCTCAGCCCCATCTTTCCCTCTTCTTAGGGCCTGGGGTTGTGACAGTGCTGCTGTTGCTGGCCTTGGGCTCCTGCACTAGGCTCTGTGCTTTCCCTATTCCCCACCCACACTCTTATAATGAGTCCCCTTGTAAATAAATCCTCTTTAACTCACCCTGAGTAAGCTGTCTGTTTCTATTTGGATGCTAACTAGTAAGTACAGAGATGTCAACTCAGGTCTCAGAAGTCTACAATTTAGTTGCATTTCCCAAGGCCGTTCAGAAGTAGTACACTGGGGATTCGAATTAAATTCTCCTGACTCTAAACTGGGGCTTCCCTCGTGGCAAAGAATCCACCTGCCAATGCAGGAGACTCAGGTTCTACCCCTGGATGGGGAAGATCCGCTGGAAAATGGAACGGCTTCCCACTCCAGTATTCTTGCCTGGAGAATTCTATGCACAGAGGAGCCTGGCATGAGTTCATGGCATGAGTTCATGGCATGAGCCATGCCAGAGTTCATGGCATCGCAAAAGAGTCAGACACTTAACAACTAAGCAAAAACAACTTTAAACTGAGAGATCATTTGAGTACTCAATATGGCCCATCGTGCCTCGTGTGTGTGTGTGTGTGTGTGTGTCCAACTCTGTGTGACGCCACGGGCTATAGCCTGCCAGGCTCCTCCGTCCATGGAATTTCCCAGGCAAGAATACTGGAGTGGGTTTCCATTTCTTGCTTCAGGGCATCTTCCCGACCCAGGGATGGAACCCGTGTTTCCTGCATTGCATGCGGATTCTTTACCACTGAGTCACTGAGGAAGCCCATCATATGGCCCATAGACCACTTTAAACAAACACAACAAAAGGGCTGCTTTTTAAAAGCTTATCAAAGCAAGCTTTTTAAATCTACTGGTAGTAATTGATGAATTAGGAAAATTCATATAAAATACTTCTATTTCTGCTTGAGTATTTTTTACTCTGTGTGGGAGCAGATATGAAACTAGTGTTTTTAGGCATGGCTTTTTTTTTTTTTTTTGTAGTCCCATTTCCCTTTCCCTTGCTTCACTGTCAACCTACTGGTCCTAGTGAGGTTCCAAGCCTTATCTTGATGTGTTTTCTCTTCCGGAGAGGTATGTATCTGAGAGGAATCAAAAACCACCAACAGAAGGTTAACAAGGTGTTGGTAGTTATGGAGGAGCTGGAGAGAGGATTTGTTTGTTTACATGTTTGTTTGTTGCTTTTACCAGGGAAGAGAGCAGCAGAACTTCTGATAGTCTGGAGATTACACAGTGTTGGAAGGTTCCTATTTTGGGCAGCAGAGAGCCTGCCACAGTCTCCTGAGAGACTGTGGTTTTCAGAAGTCATTCCAGAGGTGCGCTACAGTGCTGACTGTGTTCTCACAAGCCTCTGCTCCCCGTCACCAGCATTTCCAGCTCTTTATTTCAGCTCAGCATAGAGCGGCTCTGGTATTGTGGTCATCTTCCCCTTGAACATGCTTATCATTACTACAGGTCATAAAAGAGATCATAAAACACAATGGAAAATTCATATAGCCCAGAATGTCCAGGAACCACACCTGTTTTAGCTTAATAATATCAGTGAATCATAAAAGCCTTAACTCCAAAAGAACACAATAATAAAAAAAGGGGGGAAGGGGAAGGAAGAGGTTGCTCCAACTCAAACATCTGCTGAAGGCATTCTCTTGGATTTTTTCCCTCATTCGTGAATTAAGAAATGAGAATAAAATATACATTTACACAAATACAATTCCAGTTTTTTTTTTAATTATTACTCTCAAATGTATGTTAATGACTGAAAACCAATTTAAGTGATAAAATGTCAGCGTGATTGGCCTGATATAGCAATCATCTGGTGTGATCCATAAAATTCTCTGTATTTTTGGAGATGGTTTTGCTAGGACTTTACCATGTATTGCCAGGTAGATCATCCTATCATTACAGGCTCTTGTCAAGAGCAAATTGACTACCATGGCATTATTTCAAAAGTATACCGTTACTTTAAAACGTATATGTAAATGTTGGGTATAAGCAATGTTCAGTGTCCTAGTTGCACAAATCTCTACAAATTTTGTTTGCCAGCATCATCTATAGCTCTTTCCTTTACTCTTGCCATCACCAGCAATAAATGGCTTCACCTAATGTAGAGAAATTATCAGGAAACTGGAAATGGTCCATGGGAAGTGCCTGGTAACAGACTATAGTCTCAGCAATCCTGGAGTTGGATCTCCAATTTCATCTTTGATAGCATGCCTTGATGAGGTATTGATGAAGATGGAAAATGCCAGTTCCATAGCAAGTCTGACCAAAATCTTAATCTGAAAGTTCACAGTGGAGTGCCCTGGAAGCACCATCTGAACTGAAGAATGGGTGGTGGTGGTTTAGTTGCTAACCCATGTCCCTGTCCTACTCTTGCGACCCCATGAGGGGAAGCCCACCAGGCTGCTCTGTCCAGGGAATTTCCCGGGCAAGAATACCGGAGTGGGTTGCCATTTCCTTCTCCAGGGGATCTTCCCGACCTATTGAAACCCAGATCTCCTGAATTGCAGGCAGATTCTTTACTGACTGAGTCACCAGGGAACTGAAGAATAGTACTCGTTAATCGGCCTTCTTTAGTGGCAGATATGGGTGACTGAAAATATGGCTATGTTGTTTGGGATAAGAGAAAGTGAATATTTTAGGCTGGAAGATACTTCAGACATTATCGAGTTATATGCCCTTATTCTATGGATAAAGTAAATGAACCTTAGAAAGCCTAAGACATAAGTGTGATTTCACCCAACCAGTTAGTAGCAGCACATTCTAAACCATATCCCAGGTCTTCTCTTCCCAAGTTCCCATGTCTGGCAGTCATTTGTATAAAATTGCTACATAAGACAAAAGCAGATAAGTTGAACTGAAATATTTTTATTATTTGTTCAAAATGTCAAGCTATGTCATTGACTACATGCAAAATATTTCTTCACTAGTATACATCGTGAATAAAATTCATCGAGTCTTAGTGTCAATAAAAAGGCAAAGTGGTAACTCTTCACTGGATTATTAAATGCATTTGGCAAATTTTGTCTTTGGTTTACAATAAGACAATTGGTGATAAGAAAGCTGTTGTTTAACTCTCTAAGCTTGAGGAAATAATACAAACATACAACATAAAGAAAATATTTTATAATGTATAGACCATATATGAAAAAGTAAGAGAGGAAACAAGGCAAAAAAGTATACCAAAAACTCTAGTTAGTAAAAATTGTGAACTATTCTATATGAAGTGTCAGATCAGATCAGATCAGTCCCTCAGTCGTGTCCGACTCTTTGCGACCCCATGAATCGCAGCATGCCAGGCCTCCCTGTGCATCACCAACTCCCGGAGTTCACTGAGACTCATGTCCATGGAGTCAGTGATGCCATCCAGCCATCTCATCCTCTGTCGTCCCCTTCTCCTCCTGCCCCCAATCCCTCCCAGCATCAGAGTCTTTTCCAATAAGTCAGCTCTTCCCATGAGGTGGCCAAAGTACTGGAGTTTCAGCTTTAGCATCATTCCTTCCAAAGAAATCCCAGGGCCGATCTCCTTCAGAATGGACTGGTTGGATCTCCTTGCAGTCCAAGGGACTCTCAAGAGTCTTCTCCAACACCACCGTTCAAAAGCATCAATTCTTAGGCGCTCAGCTTTCTTCACAGTCCAACTCTCACATCCATACATGACCACAGGAAAAACCATAGCCTTGACTAGATGAACCTTTGTTGGCAAAGTAATGTCTCTGCTTCTGAATATGCTGTCTAGGTTAGTCATAACTTTCCTTCCAAGGAGTAAGCATCTTTTAATTTCATGGCTGCAGTCACCATCTATAGTGATTTTGGAGCCCAGAAAAATAAAGTCTGACACTGTTTCCACTGTTTCCCCATCTATTTCCCATGAGGTAAGTGGTGGGACCAGATGCCATGATCTTCGTTTTCTGAATGTTGAGCTTTAAGCCAACTTTTTCACTCTCCTCTTTCACTTTCATCAAGTGGCTTTTGAGTTCCTCTTCACTTTCTGCCATAAAGGTGGTGTCGTCTGCATATCTGAGGTTATTGAGATTTCTCCCGGCAATCTTGATTCCAGTTTGTGTTTCTTCCAGTCCAGCGTTTCTCATGATGTACTCTGCATATAAGTTAAATAAACAGGGTGACAATATACAGCCTTGACGAACTCCTTTTCCTATTTGGAACTAGTCTGTTGTTCCATGTCCAGTTCTAACTGTTGCTTCCTGACCTGCATACACATTTCTCAAGAGGCAAATCAGGTGATCTGGTATTCCCATCTCTTTCAGAATTTTCCACAGTTTATTGTGATCCACGCAGTCAAAGGCTTTGGCATAGTCAATAAAGCAGAAATAGATGTTTTTCTGGAACTCTCTTGCTTTTTCTATGATCCAGCAGATGTTGGAAAATTGATCTCTGGTTCCTCTGCCTTTTCTAAAACCAGCTTGAACATCAGGAAGTTCACGGTTCACATATTGCTGAAGCCTGGCTTGGGGAATTTTGAGCATTACTTTACCAGCGTGTGAGATGAGTGCAACTGTGCGGTAGTTTGAGCATTCTTTGGAATTGCCTTTCTTTGGGATTGGAATGAAAACTGACCTTTCCTGTGGCCACTGCTGAGTTTTCCAAATTTGCTGGCATATTGAGTGCAGCACTTTCACAGCATCATCTTTCAGGATTTGGAATAGCTCAACTGGAATTCCATCACCTCCACTAGCTTTGTTCGTAAGGATGCTTTCTAAGGCCCACTTGACTTCACATTCCAGGATGTCTGGCTCTAGGTCAGTGATCACACAATCATGATTATCTGGGTTGTGAAGATCTTTTTTGTACAGTTCTTCTGTGTATTCTTGCCATCTCTTCTTAATATCTTCTGCTTCTGTTAGATCCATACCATTCCTGTCCTTTATCGAGCTCATCTTTGCATGAAATGTTCCTTTGGTATCTCTGATTTTCTTGAAGAGATCCCTAGTCTTTCCCATTCTGTTGTTTTCCTCTATTTCTTTGCATTGATCACTGAAGAAGGCTTTCTTATCTCTTCTTGCTATTCTTTGGAACTCTGCATTCAGATGTTTATATCTTTCCTTTGCTCCTTTGCTTTTTGCTTCTCTTCTTTTCACACCTATTTGTAAGGCCTCCCCAGACAGCCATTTTGCTTTTTTGCATTTCTTTTCTATGGGAATGGTCTTGATCCCTGTCTCCTGTACAATGTCATGAACCTCATTCCATAGTTCATCAGGCACTCCATCTATCAGATCTAGGCCCTTAAATCTATTTCTCACTTCCACTGTATAATCATAAGGGATTTGATTTAGGTCATACCTGAATGGTCTAGTGGTTTTCCCTACTTTCTTCAATTTAAGTCTGAATTTGGCAATAAGGAGTTCATGGTCTGAGCCACAGTCAGCTCCTGGTCTTGTTTTTGCTGACTGTATAGAGCTTCTCCATCTTTGGCTGCAAAGAATATAATCAATCTGATTTTGGTGTTGACCATCTGGTGATGTCCATGTGTAGAGTCTCCTCTTGTGTTGTTGGAAGAAGGTGTTTGTTATGACCAGTGCATTTTCTTGGCAAAACTCTATTAGTCTTTGCCCTGCTTCATTCCATATTCCAGGCCAAATTTGCCTGTTACTCCAGGTGTTTCTTGACTTCCTACTTTTGCATTCCAGTCCCCTATAATGAAAAGGACATCCTTTTGGGGTGTTAGTTCTAAAAGGTCTTGTAGGTCTTCATAGAACCATTCAACTTCAGCTTCTTCAGCGTTACTGGTTGGGGCATAGACTTGGATTACTGTGATATTGAATGGTTTGCGTTGGATACGAACAGAGATTATTATGTCGTTTTTGAGATTGCATCCAAGTCCTGCATTTCAGACTCTTTTGTTGACCACGATGGCCACTCCATTTCTTCTGAGGGATTCCTGCCCGCAGTAGTAGATATAATGGTCATCTGAGTTAAAGTCACCCATTCCAGTCCATTTCAATTAGCTGATTCCTAGAATGTTGACATTCACTCTTGCCATCTCTTGTTTGACCACTTCCAATTTGCCTTGATTCATGGACCTGACATTCCAGTTTCCTATGCAGTGTAAAGCTAATTAAAGATTATATGCAGTGTAAAGCTAATTAAAGATATGAAGTGTAAAGCTAATTAAAGATTGGAAAGGATTTTTTTAAAAATCGTGGTTATTGAGTTCAATGTTTTAGGCTGTCTTTGGAAGGCAAATTTAAACTAATACCTCAATAAATAAAAGGATTTAAATGATCATTTTGCAAAAATTCACCAATATTATAATATGAAAGATTAAAAAATTTGTGCAAATTTAATGACAATAAATTTTTTAGGATGAATTTCTTCCTACTGAAAAAGATGATGTGTGTTTGTGTGCTCAGCCATGTCCAACTCTTTGCAACCCTGTGGACTGTAGTCCACCAGGTGCCTCTGTCCATTGAATTTTCCAAGCAAGAATACTGGAGTGAGTTGCCATTTTTGACTACAAGGGATCTTCCCAGCCCAAGGATCAAACCTGCATCTCTTGTGTCCCCTGCATTGGCAGATGGATTCTTTACCACAGAGCTACCTGGGAAAGAAAACGGCGACATTATATTTTAACAGTAACTTACATTTAAGCCTATCGGGCATTTAATTAGTTTTATGAACAATGAACTTCAGCTGAATATGTTTATATCACGGACAATGTCATTCACTTTAGACATTGTCTCAGATTCATGCATCTAATCCCATCATTAAGAAATTAAATCAATAATACAAGGTAGCCCTTGGTTTGCAGTTACTCAAATTCAAAAGAAAATATTTAATTTCCTTCTTAAATCTCCCAAGCTGTTTCAGTCTTCATTTGTAACAGAAAATAAATCCTTTAGCAGGGCTGCAATGCAAATGATAAACTATCATCACTCAGTCTGATTTGCACTGGAAATAATTACACAGCTTGGCATTAATTCATTTTAATCAATTTTTGAAACTGGAAGTTGAAACATCTTCCCACTAGGATTTTTGGAGTAGTTGTTACCCTGTAGTTCTTTGAGATGATTTGCAGAATATGCAGGCAAAGGCACCAAACACCATAGATGTTAACTATGGAATTAGAAATGATGGACAGACCAATATATTGGCATATCTATTCTAGTAGGTCTCTCTCTGTGGATGTAACAAGGATTTCTAGTGGCCGTATGTATACTCAGTTCACAAATCTAAACTAATTTTAATTTATCATAGAGCTATATTTTAATAGGTTCGAATTAAACCAAGGTGCAAATCATCACTATCTGTCCTCGAGGGAAGGAGACAGTCTAACAATAAGCTGTAGCACTGAAGACTTCAGTCATTTTCCTGAGTGTCTACAAGGATTTTATCAAAGTTTTGCCTTGCATTTTATGTTTCATTTGAACTGTGTGACTATAGAAAGTATATATAAATGCTGAATTTATGGTATGCAGTGAATTGCCACATTAGTGCTAAAAAACATTTTCAAGAGTTGTCTAATCCAAACTACACTTTAATTCCAAATGTAATGAATTATATTTTGATACCTACATTTCATGGTGATTGAAAAAAATTTTTTCAACACACTAAATTTAAACTTTTAAAGGCTTTGATTTACTCAACAATTTGGAAGTTTCCTGGCTTTGCTTAAGCTAAGTACTATTCTTTCCATTCATGACTACTGAGTATAACCTACTGAAAGTCTATTAAAATAAATATGATACAAAATAGATAGATCAGGTTATACAATTTTAAAATGTCATTCTAGTAACATTGGCTGAATGACAGCAAGATCATCTGACAAAAACTTACTAAGTTTATACAAGGCAGGAAGGATTAAGATTCAGTCTTTTTAAATAAAAAACATACTCTAATTTTCATTGTTTTTCAAAAAATATACAGTAAAATAAACATGGCTAACAGAGTATTGTCAATTAGTGGTTATTTGCAACTAGCCTAAGTGAATAAATGCAAATGATTTGTAGTTAAAATACTAATTTTTTGCAAATGGATATTTCTGAAGCCTCTATGTCCTTACTTAGGTGTAACATACTATATGTATTCTTTATTTGTATATGTGCTATCAATTTTTCTTTCATTCTTGTTATTGATTTAAAAAATAACTATATCTATATAAATATCAATATCTAACTATATATCTACCTATCTATCTCTCTATCAAGCTATCTTCTAGCAGTAAAGCTACTTGAAAAAAGCTCTTTATTCATATTGGCCAAAGTGAATTTGGTAAGTCTTTTATGGATAAATATTATGATGTGAGCTAGAAGTCAGGCTTTGCCAAAATTATCACAATCGCCATTTTGAAATGATAGTTACTAAAACAAGAATACAATTATGCAGAGTTTAATTAGACTAGAAAATGTGAATTAACTGTAAAAAAACAAAAACTGAAATATAATGAGCAATTAAGATGCAAGTACTTTTTAGCATTTTAAAATAATAACTACAAAGCTGCATTTTCTGTTTAAATTTTCATTTCACTGACTGCCTGATTGTATCTTAGGCTTGTCTTATTGACTGCTGACCTTTTCCTGTCATTGGATGTTAAATACCATGTAATGAATGCCTCACAATATAATATGGCCTGAAGTGGATCAGTAAGTTGAATGTGACCATAAGAAATGGATCCAATTCTTGACTTAGCAGAGACTAATCTTATTTATAAGGTTCCTTTATTCCATTTCATTTTTTTCTAGTATATTCACTTACTAAACACTATTATTAATCAAGTTAGTGGTGATTTTAGTATTTTATCATTGTTTTAATGTTTCATTAGTAAAAGGCAACAACATAATCTTATTGACTGTGAGGCTATTGTCTGGTCAATTCCTTTTTAAGCCTCAGGCTTTAGGACACACTAGTTTTTAGATCCTCTCTAAGACCGTCGACTTCACTTTCACGCATTAGAGAAGGAAATGGCAAACCACTCCAGTGTTCTTGCCTGGAGAATCCCAGAGATGGGGAAGCCTGGTGGGCTGCCGTCTATGGGGTCACACAGAGTCGGACACGACTGAAGTGACTTAGCAGCAGCAGCAGCAAGACCTTCTATAGAGGGTGCTATGATGTTAAGAAAGAAATGCCCAAATCGTCTTAAGTCCTCTGTTATGTCAAATATCCCAAATTGAGAGATGATGAGCAAGTAAAGTAGGCATAGGAAATAATACATTTTTGGTATATTTTACCTGTGATGTAATTATTATGAATGTTCCATGTATAATGATATTATATGTAGTTTAAGATCCAGTTAGTAAGACTGGAAAATAAATCAATATGGACACCGAATCATTATTTTAATTGAATGATACAATAGTTAGCATATTTAAAATTGAGAGATGTTTTCTTGTCCTCATGTACGTTGAGGCTCTCCTCCCTTTCACAGGGAAGGGACAACATTGTGTCCTTTATTTAGCTTACTATGGTTTATGTAATACACATGTGACTTTTAGACTTGTGGTTACAGAAAAGAACAATCTACAAAAAAGCAGTAAGGACTCCATCACGCTCAGGATCCAAAAAAAGAAAATCTAGATCTTATCGATCCATAATCAAGCCTCTTTGGTTTTCTTCACTTAGGGTGATGGAATCAGTCAATGATTAAATTGACAAATCAGTGAGTTAACTGTATAATCTTGTTCAAGACTGATCACGTTGGTTAATAAACATGTCAAACTTGAAAACACCGAAAAACTTGTTTTTGTTTTCTTTGCTGTTTTCTTTCATTTTAGTTTTTGGTTTGAGGACCATGCAAGAGTAGTCAGTTTCCCAACATATGGCAGTGATTGTTTTCACAATTCCTTTCTCAGACTTAACTGCATATTAGAATAACCTGAAAAACTTTAAAAACTGCTAATATCTGAGTCCCACGTTCAGAAACTCTGATGTAATTTGGATGGCAGCCTGGTTACTGGGTTGCGTACTATCTCCCCCAGGTGATTATAATGGGCAGCAGATTTGGCATCCACAGGTATATATAAATATGATATTCTTCTTACAACTCACTGCTGGGTTGTCATCCAACTTTTTCAAGCATCTTATTTACCAACTAGATGGTCTCCCTCTCTCTTTCTTCTTACTGTAGATTTTTCTATCAAAACTTGAATGTGCCTTATATTTTTAAAAACTAATGATTCTGATGTGCTTCTTCTGTAGTTTGTGTGCTTATTCTGTACCATTTTATACATGTTCAAGGCAAAGACAATAACATTTAGCCGTGTTTATTTTTGTTAAAAGAAACTCATTGAAGGTCTAGTCACCTTCTGATTGCACAGATTAAATCGGAAACTGTTACCTATTTCATCTTTACAAAGCATCTTACTGATTTTTAAAGATCTGTACTATTGACAAAGTTCATGATGAAACATATATGTAACAAGGAGACTAAAATAGTTATTTTACATATCTACAGTATGTATTGTCATACTTCTAGATCAACCACAAATTATACAGGAAAATATTTAGGTACATTAAAAAACTTTGAAACATAAAAAATTAACATTTTGAAAACAATCACTTGTGAAAGCTCATTAAATAATAACATTGACAAATAAATAGTTAATCAGCTTTACTTATTAGCTGCTGCCATGCATTTCTGGCATTCCATTCCAAGCAAGGGTCAGCATGCAGGGTATAATTTCATACTATGAGACTGTAAAAAGCTACAGGGCTTATTTTTGAAGTGAAATGTCACAAGCTCTTTCACTCTTTCAAAAGGAGATCACTCTTGGCAGCTAAACTGTTCCCATGAAGATTACCAAAAAAACACCCTTCTGAACTGTTAACCTGAAGATTCATGGCAACAACTCTTTAAAAAAAATTTCAATTTCAAAGAAGTTTTGTTGGGTGTGGGGTGGAGAGGATGGTTTGGGAAATGAAGGGTTACTGAGAAGCCCTTTTCCATGTTAAAAAGATTCAATGATGGGTATATTCAAGAACCATGGGGAATTAATAATACAGGATGCGTGGAATTTAAAGGCAAATCGCATCCATGGATGCTCATACATCTTGAAAAACTTGAAAAATCTATCTCCCAAGAAGCTCCTGATACTCAGGACAGCTGGCTGAGTTTGATCAAAGCAGAAAGCATATATTTTCAAGTAAGAAAATAGCAGTGGCAGGCTCGAGTCGTCCAAGCAATCAAATCTGTAAAGTAGATGGTTCCTAGTCAGTCCAGTTTGGAGGTCTGGATTCTAACTCATGCTGTGCTTGCTGGGTTTGCCAGCTCTCTTGCGCTCTCGCTGATGCTGGGCTGGCTTGGCAGGCGACAGGCTCTCGAAGTTGTGACTGGACTCGTTGTGCTGCCGCGTGTACCTCTTGCACTTGCAGGCGGTGACCACGGTTATTTTGTAGGTGCGCGTGCTGCCGTCCTGGCACTGCAGCTGGATTCTCTGGGTACGCGTTTTGTCATTGACACACCTCCACTCCTGGGAGCTCCTCCGGCTCCAGTACTTTGTTCCGTAGCCCCCTCCGATCCAGTTAGGCAGCACAGGCAGGGGCAAGCACTCGCCAGCACACACCAGCTCTTTCAGAGGGCTGATGCTGGTGCACTGGCCGTCTGAGATGTATTTGGTGGAACGCAGTTCTCGGCAGCCTACTTGAACTCGAGCTGCAGGAAGCAGGAAAAAAAAAAATATATATATATATATATATATATATATGCATGAGAGGCACAGGCAAACACTCAAAAAGAAAAGTAATCTGCATTGGCAAAAAATAATGTCCAAATGATAGCAAATTCGCCAATAGGAAGTGAACTCTTATTTTGTTCTCACAATGCAAAAATCCACCTGGATGGTTATAGAGAAAGCTTGCATGAAAATTATCAGTTATGGGATAAAATAAACTGAGCCTGATTTGTTTTTTCATGTGTAACATTAGCTAATTGCTTACTGGAGTATTTGAAAATCCCATTTTCTTAGTTTTACTCCCCTGATAAGTATTAAGCAGTTCTAAGTTTTATGTATGAATATTCATTCTTTAATGAGCTAACAGGCAGTATATGTTCATGTTCTTCACTCACAGGTCTATTAGTTAATGTCTACAAGTGCTTTTAATTAGGTTTTTCAAAAAAATCTACTGAAAAAATGTGGAAAGAATTTGAATATTGTGTACAATGAAATCCATAATATTTTGTTTCAATTATAAAATTCAGCTGCAGAGAATCATATATACATATGTGTACAATGTCTGACATTTTTGCATCTCAAACTTAATAACTACACTTTAAACATAAATTCCCAAACTATCTTTTAAAAACACAAATATTAAAATGCTTGAAATGCAAAATGTCACTACAACTGAACATTTAAGGAATATAAAAGCTCCTAAATCAGGAACGTATGGTTGCCATAACAACTTGGCTACATTTCCATGAATTTTATGGCAGAAAAATGCCTAACATGTTTGATTTACAACTGCAAAAGGAACCACAGTGTTTGTTTCCTGAATATTGGTCATGGCAAACTTTGTTTAGTCATTTGAATTTGATAAGTATGTTCTCTAATAGATTGTTTCTTGTTCCATGCCTTAGGTAATTAAAGCAAAAATTAGTCTTAAATGTTTGGGTTTTCTTTTCCATTGCTTTGTTATCTCAAATTGAGGAGAATTGTCTGTAATAAGCTTGGGGAAAAAATCCAGCCTTGTTAACCAGAAATACATATATATATATATTTCAAAGTACAGACTGCTGAGATTAAAAAAAATAAAGATTATAAGGGACATTGAAGTGGTCTCGCATAAGATATTGAAAGCTAATATGAAGTAGATATTGAATTAGGAGTGTTACTTTAGCACTGTGCCCCTAGAACTTATGAGGTAAAAGATATAGTCTAAAGGGATGTGATAGTTGTGGAAAAATGTAATTATATGTTTATACATATAATTATACATACACATCTGTACGGATATGGAGTGTGAGATTGAAATTAAAGTGTAACCTAGCTGGCCAGTCAGCATACTCTGCCTGTCTAATTCTGTCTCCAGCTCACCTTCCTGCAGCTGCCTTAAGAATGCACCTGGAAACAGCCGAGAGGATTTTGACCTGCCTAGCTTTTTGTTCCTGTGTATATAGAAATTTGGCATTTTTGCAGTGACAGTTCATTGACAATGAATACCCACCGCCTTGCTTGGTAATCTTAAATAATCAGATAGTTCTTGTATATGTAAAAGCAAACATCTTCATGTAACTTAAAAAACACCGTGCTTTTCTTAGAAAGACATAAACAGTCATATTTGCTTTGGTTTTTCAAAGGTTGAAACTCTTTTCAGCGCTTGAATGGAGTTGAAGGGAAGATTTCTTGTGAACTCTTTCTCTGTTTCTCTCTTAAAGTCCAATTACTAGCATGTGAAAGGAGTGAAGCAAAAGTTAGGAAAAGACATTTGAATCCCTCCAACTAGTGGTCAACAAGTATGTCGATTAAGCAAACAGAAAGGAAGAAAAATAGTTTTTATACAAAGTTTTATTGTATTGTCATTATTTTAAATCTCCAAACTCATAAAAGTTTCCCTGGTCTTTCACAGAAATCTACAATAACCTACATTTTGATCCGGTGAATAAGAAGTTATTTCAGAAAAATATGATTCTCCAATGTTTAGTTTCATCCCTCTTTCTCAAAGACCATCTCCAAACTTCACTTATTTCACTAGATATTTTTTAGAAATTGGTGTGAGCCTTTTTTTCCCCCTCAGAAAGCTTCTTTTTTCCCCCCTTGTGATTTCCCATGTGTGCTTTGGTTATTTACCTTTATACACTCTATCAGAACTGCACAGGTTTTGAAATAAACAGAACACAACCTGAATTTAAGCTATCTAGAACAACACTTCATGAAAAAAAAAAAATCTCATTCTGCATTTCAAAGAAGCAACACTTTAATTCCTGGAAACATTTTCTCTTGGAATGTTGGAAAACCAAAGCCTGTGCCTACATTATCAAATCACTGTTTTAGTTATGTTAACTTTGTAGGGAAGAATGCCAGTCTACACATGCAGCGGATTGCTCCCAGATTGTTTAGCAAAACATGTATGGTTCAGGTTAGTTAGCAATGAAATAATTCGACAGGAATGTGAGTTAATGCTACCAAATAAGAACACCAAATTCATGCAAGTAAAACACACTTACTGTTCCGATCCAGTCCAGCGTTACTGAAATGCCTGCCTCCATTTCTGGCTTGATTCATTGTGCTGTTGCTGCTGGGGTGTGCTGGAACAGGTTTAACCACATGTGAATAAAGGATTTCTGTGGCATCATTTTTAAAAGCCAAACAGCTTTTCATTAGGATGCATGCAAGGGGAATGAGAGAGAAATGAATGGCAGGAGGAAGCATGGTGAGTGGAGGATTTGCTTGGCTGGAGAGCTGGTTAATTCCTTTCCCTCTGCTTCTGCACTGTAACTGTGAAATTCCTCCTCAAGGTTCCCTTTATATATCCACTGAGGTTTGGCGTTCATTCAGGTGTAAAGTTGTGTAGCGCTACAGAGTGAAAACACGGAGAAGGGGTGGGATCCCTACATGACCCTGCGAAAGAATTTTACCAATGGAAGAGAAGACTACAGAAAAGGAGGAGCCTGGTATCCAAATTGCCTGAAATTTCAGAGTTGGACTTCATCAGTTGTCTGAGAGCTGAAGCAGCCAGGCGCATTCTATAGCAACTACAGCCCCTCTCGCTCTCTCTCTTCTCTCTCTCTGCCATTTCCTTTCCTAAATCTAGTTCACATTCAGGTTTCATTTAAATGAAAATACACTGCTGTTCATTTGAAGACATTTGCATTCCCACAGTTGTTTTGTATTTGTAGTAGGGAGGGGCCTCACCCCAGATAATAGGAGGAATTCAGGAGTTTAAATATTGTAGGGCTCGAATGAAGCACCTAATTAGTTAAACATTTCTCGTTTGTCAAGATACAAACCACCTTTTTTTCTTTTTTTTCCTGAAAGTATAAGGCACAGAGCTAAAAATCTGCCCCCTGGACACACTTAAATAATGCAGCTTTGATCTGCATGAACTGCTGCGCTCCTAGGTAAATTATTGCCAGGGGTTCTGTGTGGAGAGTAATGAGCATAGCTCTGTCTGCATTAAAGTAACTAATATCCATTTGCATCTTAAAAATATGACCCAAGCATTACCGTTCATAGCATCATTTTACATGAAAGCCATTTCTGACTGATTATTTTGCAAATTCAAGTTAATTTTTGCAAGGTTTTTCATGGGCTGCAGAACACGTATTTTACCTCCATTTACTAAACATTCTGTTCATGACTTCCTTTGGCTCTGCTGCTCACATAAGAAACAAGGTAGTCTTCTGTTTATCCACACATGACACAGATGTTCCATTGACTACCAGGGATCTCTAAGGGCTTCCCAGGTGGTGCTCATGGTAAAGAACCCGCCTGCCAATGCAGGAGACATAAGAGACACAGATGCGATCCCTAGGTTGGGAAGATCCCCTGAAGGAGAGCATGGCAATCTACTCCGTATTCTTGCCTGGAGAATCCCATGGACTGAGGATCCTGGTGGGCTAACAGTCCACAGGGTCGCAAAGAAACAACTTAGCATGAACACACACAAGGATCTCTAGCCTTAAAACAGTAATGAAATTCCAACCGATTGGTGGGATATCTTGATTGGAATCAAAATTGTGAAACTGTTGTCAATTTTAATTCTATTTTTGCCGTTTGTGTGGCTATTAAACTGACCCTGTAGCATGGATATATCTCACCTCTTTATAAACTTTGACCTATTGTTACTGCTCTTTGGAGCTTCCTAGGTGGCTCAATGGTAAAGAATCCACCTGCCAAAGCAAGAGATGCGGGTTTGATCCCTGGGTTAGGAAAATCCCCTGGAAGAGGAATAGGCAATGCGCTCCAGCAAGCTTGCCTGGAAAATTCCGTGGACAGAGGAACCTGGTGGGCTACAGCCCATGTCACAAAGAGTCAGACACAACTGAGTGACTAAGCACACATATACAGCTGCTATTCCTATCTATCTGCCCGTCACCTGGGCTTTTCCACAGTGGCACTGTGGGCATTTTGGAATAGACACTTATTTGTTACGGGATGCTGTCTTGGGAGTTTAGCAGCATACCTAGTTTCTACCCACTAGATGCCAGTAGCACCCCCAGTTATAATCAAAAATATGTCCAGATGTTGCCAAATGTCCTCTGTGAGCTAAAAAATCACTCCAGTTCAGAACTACTTTTTATCTATCTCACTGTTCAAAGAAAGTACACTTAAGAACAAAACATTAATGATTTAGTAGTGCTAAGAAATTACTGTATCTTTTAGAAGAAAAATGATACTGTGGTTTTATGTAAAAACAACTGCTTCTCTTTTAGAATTAAATACTGAAATATCCTTAGATGAAATCACACGATGCCTGGAACAAAACTTCAAAAACAACATAGGAAGTGCGTTTGGATGGTGCTTGATTTGATGGTTGCTGAGGCTGGATTCTGGATATTCCTTTTTGTTTACTTTTGTGTATGTTTGAAATTCTACATAATCAAAAAATGTTTTAAACCTGAATTCAAAAATCTCAATGTACACGTACTGCCAATCACATCTCTATCTTAAGACTATATGTAGTCATTTATTCTAACATTCTTCCTGGAAAATTATGTATGTGCACATAGAGATTATAGATCAGACATCCTTCTAAAATAGTAACTATGAAAAACTTTTTTTTTTATGCTTTACAATATTTTCTGTTTGTTTTTTATTGGGGTACAGTTGCTTTACAATGTTAAAATAGTAACTATGAAAAACTTTTTTTTTCTGCTTTACAATATTTTTTGTTTGTTTTTTATTGGGGTACAGTTGCTTTACAGTTACTGCTGCAGGGTGAAGTGAATCAACTATATGTATACATATATCATCTCTTTTTTGGATTTCCTTCCCATTTAGATCACCACAGAGCATTAAGTAGAGTTCCCTGTGCTATACAGGAGGTTCTCATTGGTTATCTATTTTATACATATTAATGTATATATGTCAATCCCCATCTCCCAATTCATCCCACCATTTTTACCCGCTTAGTATCCATATGTTTGTGTCTCTATTTCTGCCTTGAAGACAGGTTCATCTGTACCATTTTTCTAGATTTCACATTATGCACTAATATATGATATTTGTTTTTCTCTTTTTGACTTATTCTTTCTGTATGACAGTCTCTAGTTACACCCACATCTCTACAAATGACCCAATTTCATTCGTTTTTATGGCTGCTAATATTCCATTGTGTATATGCACCACACTAAAGAGTGTCTTATCCTGCTTATCAGGGGACTTCATGTTCATGAAGTACGTTAATATTAACTGTTGACTGGTAGACCCAATGCCTAAAGGAAGTAACACGGCCAAAATAGCTAATTTCTTTCCCTATACTATTTTTTATGCCTGGTGTGTGTGTTAGTCACTCAGTCATGTCCACCTCTTTGCTACCCCATGGATTATATAGCTCACCAGGCTCCTCTGTCCATGGAATTCTCCAGGCAAGAATACTGGAGTGGGTTGCCATTCCCTTCTCCAGGGGATCTTTCTGACCCAAGGATCAAACCCAGGTCTCTTACATTACAGGCAGATTCTTTACCATCTGAACCGCCAGGGAAGCCCCACTCAACAGCCTCTTTTTTTTTCCCAGTTGCCTAGAGGTGCCGTGCTGTGCCAAGCTGTTTCGCTTGTCTGACTCTTTGTGACCCCATGGACTGTTAGCCCACCAGGCTCCTCGGTCCGTGAGATTCTCCAGGCAAGAAGACTGGAGTGGTTTGCTATGCACTCCTCCAGGGGATCTTTCTGACCCAGGGATCAAACCTGTGTCTCCTGTAGCTCCTACATGGCTGGTGGATTCTTTACCTTTGAGCCACTGGGGAAGCCTGTTTTTTTATGCCTGGAGGAGGATATTACTATTATTATTGTTGTTCTTATTATTTTGGCTACACTGCATACTTGTGGGATCTTAGTTCCCCAAGCAGGGATTGAACCCAGGCCTAGCATGGAGTCCCAACCACTGGAGGAGGAGGGGATCATTAAAATTTCAGTTTAATTGTTAGATTGTTAATCAACTTGCTCAGACTAACTCCTAAATGTTAAATATGCTCTGTCCCTAGTATTCTGTATGTGCAGCCTTAGGATATTATGTCTGGCAGAAGCGAAATTAGGAATGAAGACAATGTGGTTGTTATACATGGACAGGAAATTCAACATTCAGATGTGACTTCTGTGACTGGGTTACCAAAACACTGTGACTCTCAGTTTTGCTTGCCTGCTCTAGCTGTCTCACTCGTTTCTATGAACATCAGCTTCCATAATGTAAGCTTTCCTATGTAGAAGCCCCAGTGGCACGAAACAGGTGTCTCTCACCAGTAAGGAATAGAAGCCCTCAGCTGAACAACCCATGAGGACTTGAATTTTATCAACGACCACAAGTGTGAATTTGAAAGCAAATATCCCCACAGCCAATTCTTCACATGAGACTGCAGCCCTGACTTAACACCCTGAAATGATAAATGTTTTAACTAAGTTTTACACAGCTGTAAATAATTTACACAATATTATCTGCTTTAAAATGAAGATATAATCATTAAGCCATTCATTTTGTGAAAAATGCTAGAGTTTTGAAAGATCAGATATGGAATCATTCAATATGGTGACTGAGTAACTTTCATTCTTTGGGCAAGCTTTGACATTTATTTCCCAGTCCTCAGCTGACTCATCAGTATGATGCCATTATTAATAATCAAATAACATCAGAATTAGAGTTCCCTGGTGGCTCAGACAGTAAAGCGTCTGCCTACAATGTAGGAGACCTGGGTTCAATACCTGAGTCGGGAAGATCTTCTGGAGAAGGAAATGGCAACCTACTCCAGTATTCTTGTCTGGAAAATCCCATGGACAGAGGAACCTAGAAGGCTACAGTCCATGGGGTCTCAAAGAGTCAGACATGACTGAGTGACTTCACTTCACTAATATCAGAATTACTACTGTTGGTCTGATATGCAAAAGCTTGAAAGTAACTTTAATACTCAATTGTTACTCCTGGCACTAAGAAAACCTGAATTTGAATCTTATTTCTGCCATTATAATCTGTGTGAACTTGGATGTATTTCCTAAAACTCTTTAAAGTCAGTTCCTTCAACTGTAAAACATGACCAAATTTACCTACCTCACAGAGAAATAAGAAAATGTGAAAGTGTCTAGCACAAAATCTGAAATGTAGGGAAAAAAATAGTCTTTAAAAATGAGTCTAAGACTATTGTTTCTCATTAGAATCTTTTTTATATATAATTTTGTTTCTTTCTTTATTTTTGGCTCTACTGGACCTTCATTGCTACATGGCTTTTTCTCTAGTCGTGGCAAGCAGGGGCTACTCCCCAGGTGAGGTGCATGGGCTTCTCATTGTGGTGGCTTCTCTTGTTGCAGAGTATGGGCTCCAGGCCCGCAGACTTCAGCAGTTGCAGCCCATGGGCTCAGTAGTTGTGGCATACAGGCTCAGTTCCTACAAGGCATGTGGGATCTTCCTGGACCAGGGGTCAAACCCGTGTCTCCTGCACTGGCAGGAGGATTCTTTACCACTGAGCCACCAGGAAAGCTCTCCTTAGAATCTTTGAATTTAAAAATGACCTTGAAAAAAAGATAAAAAATTCTCAAAAAAGTGCAATTACTGTATTTAAGGTGTGGAACGAAGAGCTACAAGAAATGATCAAATATTAAATATTTTCTTGTTTAAGAAAATAATTAGCCTGACTGTTTTTTATCTTTGAAAGGAGAAAAATCAGAATAAGTATAAGCAAAACATATTTACTGAATGCAACAATGAAGTATATCTGGTCCTCTGTGGACTTTAATTATTTTCAGAGAGTTCCAGTTAATAAGATAGACCTTGTACAGTGGAAAGGTAACCATCATTAGTTTAGAAGAAAATTAAAACTACTTACAGAATCTTCAAAATTCTTAACAATAGGATGGGCTAACATCTTGGATTTATTTCATATCAACACTTGAAACCAGTGTTTATCATGGATGCTATAGTCCAGGGACTGTAGAGTCGAATGAGGCATGGAGCCTATGCTCTTCACTTTCCTGAAAGTTTCTATTTAGAATTCCACTAAAGGAACTCCCTTAACCTGATCGTTCTGTACTATTTTCTTCCTTCCTCACCACCTTTCTTAGTTGTCTCTTTATTTTTATTTTGCTTAAATGCTTTTGGTTTAATAAGTAGAGCAAATATTATTTTTCTTACAAGCTGCTTCAACAGAGATAATATTAATTTAGACAGTGCTGATTATAATCCAGTGTGCGTGCTAAGTCACTTCAGTCATGTCCAACTCTTTGTGACCCATGGACTGTAACCCGCCAGGTTCCTCTATCCATGTGATTCTCCAGCCAAGAATACTGGCGTGGGTTACCATGCCCTCCCCCAGGGAATCTTCCCAACCCAGGGACTGAACTCACAACTCTTATATCTCCTGCATTGGCAGGTGGGTTCTTTACCACTAGCGCTACCTGGGAAACCCAAAATCCAGTGTAACTTGATACAAAACCCAAGTGGAAATTTCAAACCCCATGGATATATTTCCTGGTAGAACTTCTCAATCTTGGCTCTACCACGGACATTTTTGGCTGGATAACCCCTTGTCGTGGGACCTGTCCGCTAAGTTATAAGATGTTCAGCAGCACCCCTGGGCTCTATCTGCTAGATGATGTTTGCACCCCCCTCACCCAGTGATAACAATCAAAAACACCTTCAGACATTGCCACGTGTCCTCTGGTGCACAAAATTGTCCTGGGTTTTAAACTACTGGTTTAGGCAAATTCTCCAGTAAATTTCCTTAAAATGGCAGCATGGTACTGTTAAGGAAAACTTCACATGTAAGCTCTAGAGAGCAAGTTAGGACAGTGGGGCTATGGTTTCCATCCATCTGATTCTATACTAGGGAGAGAAGGAATTTGTCCTTTTTTTTTTTCTTGATGAATATTTATTTATTTGACTGGGCTGGGTCTTAGGTGCAACATGCTTGATCTAGTTCCCTGACCAGGGATCAAACCTGGGCACTCTGCACTGGAAGCCCAGAATCTCAGCCACTGGGCTCCCAGGGAAGTCCCAGTTTGTCCCTTTTCACTGGCATTTTGCTATCTTGCTCCACAGAGATGTCCTCATTCTGTGCATTTAGCGCACGCCAAGTCCCCAAACTCAATTTGATCAAGGTTGTAGCATATTAAATATCCTATCCCCAAGGTGAGAGCTAGAATTAGTTTTGTTCCACAAACCTGATAGTTCTAAAACTGTGTTTTACCTGGGTGTTAGTTAGATATGCAACTTCTGGGCCTGACCTCAGGCCAGAATCAAAATCCCTTGGGGTGGAACCCAGGACCTTGTGTTTTAACAAGCTCTCCAAGTCATTTTTATACATGCTGAAGTTTGAGACATACTGTTCTTGAATCATGTGTGCCCTCCTAACTGTGGCCTGTCCCCATGATTTCTACCATGGTTGCCACATCTATTTTAACTGGGCTTTTACTTCAGACTGGTGCTTCTGTAGTGGCTCAGATGGTGAAGAATCTGCCTGTAATGCAGGAGATGCAAGTTCAATCCTTGGTGTGGGAAGATCCCCTGGAGAAGGAAATGGCAACCCATTCCAGTATTTTTGCCTGGAGAATTCCATGGACAGAGGAATCTCGTGGGCTACAGCCATGAAGATGCAAAGAGTTGAACACAACTGAGTGACTAACACTACTTCAGATTTGTCCAGTTTTCACAGTCAGATGGAAGTCCTGCCCTAAAGCTCAGCCCAGCTGGACAAAACCCAACCCCATTTCCTCTTCCTGCATTTATTTCTCCCTACTGACTGGATTGTCTTAGTGTCCCCCCTGACTTTAATGTTTTGTCCAATGGAGATGATTACAACAACTACTGCTACGTTGATGTCATTGCTCACTAGAAATTGTGGCAATCATATCTGATTCTCTCAGATATCAATGTGAAACTAGACTTAAGCAAAACACTTCAACCACTGTAATTTTAATTGTTTTCCACCAGTCCCAGGCACATCCCACAGCCACATTAGGCTCCTAGTCCTAGCAACATTCAGTCTGGCTTCCCTCTTTCTTTAGGAATCGCTTAGTGGGCATCATGGCCAACCCAAAGATGGTAAGGAACTTATATAACCAATAGAGACTTAACAGTTGATAGTTCCCTCGTAGGTCAGAAAATTGGAGAACAATAATAACAAAGTATTTAGCAGAGCATTTGGCCCAACAACACCACAGTCTTTTCTGTAAAATACAGTTGTTATGTGCGTGCTAAGTTGCTTCCGACTCTTTGCTGACCCATGGACTGTAGCCCGCCAGGCTCCCCTGTCCATGGGATATCCCATGCAAGAATACTGGAGTGGGTTACCATTTCCTTCTCCAGAGGACCTTCCTGACCCAGGGATCAAACCTGAGTCTCTTGCATCTCCTGCATTGGCAGGCGGGTTCTTCACCACTAGTGCAACTTGGGAAGCCCAAAGTTGTTATTTTTGTTGTTCAGTCGCTCAGTCATGTCCAACTGTTTGCAACCCGGTGGACTGCCTACACCAGGCTTCATTGTCCTTCACCATCTCCCAGGGGTTGCTATAGAGGTTTCTAATTTCAATTCTGGTTTTTTCTGTTTTTGGCCTCAAGGCATGTGGGATCTTAGGGATCGAACCCACACCTTGTTCATTGGAAGCACAGAGTCTTAACCACTGGACTGCCAGGGAAGTCCCTCTGATATTTTTAATGAAGTAATGTGCCTCTAAGTTATGTACAGATAGAAGCTGTGGTATAGAGGATCCCACAGCAACAATGTAGCTGGAGGGAAGGGAATGTGACCAGGGAATATTGGGGAACAAGTTTGACCACATTGATTAGAAAGGTAGATTGGAGCAGATCATGGACTATAATCCTGCTTTGTATGTTTAGAAGTTTGGGCATTATTTGGTGAGCAGTAGAGAGCCATTGCACCCCCACTCCAGTACTCTTGCCTGGAAAATCCCATGGACGGAGGAGCCTGGTGGGCTGCAGTCCATGGGGTCGCTAAGAGTCAGACACGACTGAGCAACTTTGCTTTCACTTTTCACTTTCATGCATTGGAGAAGGAAATGGCAACCCACTCCAGTATTCTTGCCTGGAGAATCCCAGGGATGGGGGAGCCTGGTGGGCTGCTGTCTATGGGGTCGCACAGAGTCGGACATGACTGAAGCGACTTAGCAGTAGCAGCAGCAGCAGAGAGCCATTGAACGATACGTGTATGTTTGTGTTAATTTTTATTTTCACTAAGTATAAAACACTGTGTAACATATACCTATGTAAAGTGATAGGCTGTTTCCACTACACAGAATTTCCCTTTCTGTCCTTTCCTTGTAACCAGTTCCTGCCTTCTCCCTAAAAATAAACCACTGTTCTGATTTCTGACACAGGTTATTCATCTTGTCCATTATAAAATTTGATTTAGAAATGACTTTTTACATTGTTGTGTACTACTATATTGCATGAACATACACAGTGTATTTATCCAGTTGGACTGGAGTGATTCCAGCTTTTGGCTCTTATGAATAACACTTCTATAAACACTCTTATACCTGTCTTTTGATGCATATAGGCATACCTTTTGGGGGTTATATATCTAGTTGTGAAATAAATGAGATATAGGATGCATGTACGCTCAACTTTAGTAGATAATACCAAAGAGTTTTCCCATGTGATTTTATTAAATAAAATTTCTATCAGCCCTGACGTAGTTCCCCTGACAGAGAAAGAAGATCAACACGATGTTTCAGGAGACTGAATCCAGTTGCAATGTATGAGATGGTTTAGATGTTGTCATACGGCAATACACTTCACAGGTAGTGCTAGTGGCAAAGAACCCACCTGCCAATATAGGAGACATAAGAGACACAGATTCCATCCCTGGATCAGGAAGCTCCCCAGAGGAAGGAATGGCAACCCACTCCAGTATTGTTGCCTGGAGACTCCCACGGACAGAGGAGCCTGCTGGACTACAGTCCATTGGATTGCACAGAGTTGGACACAACTGAAGCGACTTAGCACTCACACACACCTACTGCAATATGGAAAGGGGAAACTGCAAGAGTTCAGGTGAAAAATAAGACCCTGAACTTAAAGGAGAGAGGAAAAGCTAGAAGAGAGATTAGACACACTAGGGAGATAGCTTGGAGGGTGTTTGGAAATGAAAGTAAATGTAAAAATAAAGTTTTAATGCTGGGTCACAGAGAGACTGAGGTGTCAAGAGAACCAGAGTTGGCAGAGTTTAGAGTTTAATAATGAATTGGGGCTGAGTTAGAATAAAGTTAGGGTGTTTACAGGAACCCAGAAGGAAGTGCCTAAGAGACAACTGTAATCAAATCTCAAGAAATCTGTCGGGGCTTCCCTGGTGGCTCAGTGGTAAGGAATCCACTTGTCAGTCCAGAAGACACAGGTTTGATCCCTGGTCTAGGAAGATCTCACATGCCACAGAGTAACCAAGCCGGCAAGCCCTAGAGCCTGTGCTCTGCAACAAGAGAAGCCACTACAATAAGAAGACCAAACACTGGACTAGAGAGTAATCCTGGCTTGTCGCAACTAGAGAAAAGCCCGTGCAGCAGTGAAGATATCCAGCACAGCCAAAAATAAATAAATAAAATTTAAAAGAGAAATCTGTCCCTTGACTAACAGGAATTTCACTAGGGTGCTTTCCTATGACTTTATCACTATAGAACTTGATTTAGAAACGCTCTGTCAAACAGCACCAAGACTTTCATTTATATATCTATTGTCATCTAATCATGCCCTGGATAAAAATCTAACTCCCTACTTTCAGGGGCTTCCCTGGAGGCGATAGTGGTCAAAGAACCTGTCTGCCAATGTAGGAGACACAAGTGACTCGGCTTCCATCCCTGAGTCGGGAAGATCCCCTGGAGAAGGAAATGGCAACCTGCTCTGGTATTCTTGCCCGAAGAATCTCATGGTCAGAGGAACCTGGCGGGCTACAGTCCACAAGGTCACAAAGAGTGGAACACGACTGAAGTGACTTTACACGCATTAAGTATTATATAGATATACTTGTGTTACCAACCCTCCCCACTCTGTCCCCAGTGAGGGTCCTCCTGCCCCGGTATTGGTGAAGCCAATAGTATGAGACGGTTCAATTCAGAAGCAAAGGAAAGTTTCATTTTTCCCTCAGAGAATGGAAATATTGGAGCTTCCGCTCTAAAGCGCACGCTCTCTCTGACAGGCTGGGGGCGGAACTACTTTATAGGATACAGGCAGAGCGGAAGGAGAGGAGCTCTCACGAGAAGCCTACAGCTCCTGCAGGATAGCTGCGTAAGGCTCAGTGTCTGCACATGGCCCGCCACCGCCATCTTGAATCTCGGAGTCATGCGCAGCTGAGGGGTTGACCGCAGCCTTTCCTGCTCGGAATTCTGGCCTGAAACGCCAGGTTCCACCCCTCTGCCCGCAGTATTGTGTGAGCAAGTGAAACTACACTGAGCACAAAGTAAAAGAAAAAAAAGGTTAGACTTTATTTTACTACCTAAAATCTATTTTTATTTTTGCTTCCTGAGAATGCTAAGGGGCTTTGCCAGTAACATTTGTGTAGGCTTAGCAAACAAACGCCTTGCATTTTATGTGGAACTATAAATAATAAACATCCCTCAAAATTTCTTCTTTTATTTCCTACCAAAAAATCACTAGCTTAGTTCGTTTCTATCATTATTTTCCTGAACTACCTTACCATAATTTTTTTTTAAGCCATATTTCTTGTTTTCTATTCTCTTCACTCTCCACAGTGACGTCCAGAGTTATATTTTTTTTAAAAAAGGAGTCTAAATGTCTCATTTGAAAGTGTCATTCTTTCCTTTTACTTGAAGAATAAATACCTTTATAAGCCAGCTACCCTCATTTCATGCCACCCTCTTACAGTTTATACCTTGGGAGTAGTTTCTCATGCTCATCATTCGATTTAATGTTTTCATGACTTTCATTCCTGGAAGTGTTACTTTCATAATTCAAAACTCTGCCCTTCACAGTCTTTCTTAAATATATATACTTAATCAAACACTGGAAAAGAAGGAAAAGGACAGTCGAGGCAAAGGAAGCTTTTCTGAACACGTGAGAGATGGACCTCTGAGGGTTATGTACTAGTGTTTAAAATAATATAAAGACATTCATTTTAGTTTCAATATATTGTGGGATTTCATTTCCAGCCCTAGCATACTGCAAAACACATTTAAGATCAGTAAAATACTTTAAAATCTAATAATAAGAAGCATTCAAATAATAGAAGAATGCATGCAGATTTTCAGCATGCAATACTTAATTTATGAAGCTTGCCAGAGAATACTGATTTAAATTTTCAAATACATCTTTTTAATGCTCTCATGCCATTAACAAGAAAATTAGCATGAGTACTTAATATTTACGCTCATTTTAAAATGTATTGGACAAATACAAAAACTATTGTATTAACCTTGTCAGATTTCTACTCTTTCAAAAACTGGAGTTATAAAATTGTGAAAATGTCATATGAAAATGTAAAAAATGTCAACAGTTCATTAAATATAAGGAACAATTCATTTCTTCCCATCCCTCCTTCAGTCTTGTTCTCTGATGATAATCACAGTTAAGAGTGTCTTGTAATATTTTCCAATATTTTCTGCATTTATAACCACAGTTACAACCACATGTATATACATACAAGTATATTTTTAATTTTTTATAAAGACTGGATCATGATGTACATATGATTTTTCAAATTACATTTTGTAATTACCTGTCATGTACATTTTTCTGCATCAGAATGTATAGATTTAACCTCATTCTTTTTAAACTTTGCATTGAGTGAGTTGTATGGTTGTGGCACAAATGATTCATCCAGTTCTCTATTAATGTATATTTAGATTCTTTTTAGGCTACCTCCTTTATAATTGTGGCAGGAGGTTTGTTTCATACAATTATTGTTTTCAGCCCCCTTTTTCCTCTTTTCCTCCATCCAGATAGTTGAGGAGAGGGTAGAATTGGGAATGGAAGAGTAAGGTTGGTTATAGGTACTTCATGAAAGACCAGAGAGTTAAGTCATTCTGTCGTGTCCGACTCTTTGTGACCCTGTGGACTGTAGCTCACCAGGCTCCTCCATCCATGGGATTTTCCAAGCAAGAGGACTGGAGTGGATTGCCATTTCCTTCTCCAGGGGATCTTCCCAAACCAGGGATGGAACCCAGGTCTCCCTCATTGCAGAAAGACCAGAAGCCAAGCCTTACACCCTGACAGCATCCCAGACAGGTGTCTAGGCTTCAGAAAAGTGTAATAACCACATGCATTTCAGATCTCAGCAAGAAATATAATTCCATAGCCTCTGGATCTGAAGGAAGTATGTAGACTGGACATGAACAGCTTGGTAGTGACCAATGGGAAATGATTGCTAATGAACAGAGCCTAGAGGAACCTCACCAGTACCTTGGCCATATGGAGGAAACTTTGCAAAGTTCTTAATAGGAAGCGGAATGGGATGGGAGTGATGAAAGGAAAGTGAGGGCCGGAGTTCTAAATTAAACTGATTTTAAAATATGAAGAAATACAATATATATGTTTTGCACAAATGAGCTTCTAGGTGAGAATTCATAGCATTTTCATAAACAGTTTATCTTGGTATATTTAAAGTTGCACTTTGATTTTGGAGGCTTTTTATTCATGGAGTACAATTCTGTTTCAATGATTACAGGAAAAATCCCCACTGGAAATAGTGTTTTTTAATCTTGACGTCATTACATGTGGAATTTTGTGATATCCATTTGTTCTTTCAGAATATAATTTCAACAAAAATAAGTCATGTATTTATTATGGCCTCAAGTTGTTAAGGATTTATTCTATGATTTGGATGTCACACAGACATCAAGCATGGTTTAAAATACATAATACAAAACAATAAAATTTAAGAGTTTGTTTTGAAGAAAGAAAAAAATTTCTTTATGGAAAAGCGACGCTTATACTATGACCATTACATTTTAGTTTGCCTTTGCTTTTACCTTTAATTGGTACTTTTGCAATCTTCATTGAAAGCTTTAGCCTTAAAGGTTGGCAAAAGATTAAGTCAATTAAAAATCTCATGGAAACAATTTAACTATTATTCTCTGATTAAGAAGCGTTGATTAAAATTGCTTTTAGAAGGAAAGACTGAAAAGATCCTTAAAATGTCTTATGGTTTAGAATTTTACTATGTCAACTAACAGTTTATATTGTCTTCAGGCCTAATTCTCTAGCATGTTTATACAGCAGTTGAGGGCTGTTGGTCTGACAGTGCCTGGGGAGGCGAGGCTCCTCTGACAAACAGCCAAAGAAGAACTTGAAACAGACAGACAGGGGAAAGTCCACTCCTGCCAGGACACTGCAAGCTGCTTAGTGACCCTTTAAATGTTCTGCTAGTTTTGTTGCCATACTTGGTAGTCCTGGGAATCTGGCTAGTCTCAGAAGCTGAGCTAAACAAAATACAACTGTGCACAGCCACGCCCTAGGGTGACTGTCTCCAAATACCATACAAGTCCGAGGCTGAAGCACTTGAAAGGCTTGTATCTCTGCAGATCAAATCTTCATAAGACTGAGCCTTTAAAGACAACCCTTAAGCACATAAATGTTGTCATTTACGGCACTGTTTCAGCGCTATTTTACCTTTCCAATTATGAAGGTGGCTAATGCACATGATAATTACAGTTCCTTAAAATTTATTCACTCTTGAGCAGATCAGCTCAGAAATGTTGGCACAGTTTCAGGGTTCCTTAACAACTGCTTGCCAAACCTCTCTTTGATCCAGTGAAATCATCATATGATTCAAAACAAGGCCTAGAGCCTTTCAAGAATTCACATCTTAAATCCTCATCTTCATCGCCCAACCTCCCTGTGTTCAACCTAAAACTGATTTTTCCTTATCAATGCTAACGAATAAGTTTTTCTTTCTATGGGATTTATAATATGCTTTCTTTGTTCCCTTTCATGTAGTCACCATTTTAACTAATATTTGTTAAGTGCTTATGCAGTAGAGATTGTGGCTTAGCCTGTAGTTTAGAATTAAGTTACCTACCCTAAATTTACTACATATGATAGAGGCAGTCAGTTAAACAGATAACCACCATAAAGAGGTCTAAGTCAGGGTAGCATAGAGTAGGAAAAGGAACTTTGGGCTCAAAGCCTCTGCTGCTAAGTTGCTTCAGTCGTGTCCAACTCTGTGCGACCCTGGAGACGGCAGCCCACCAGGCTCCCCCGTCCCTGGGATTCTCCAGGCAAGAACACTGGAGTGGGTTGCCATTTCCTTCTCCAATGCATGAAAGTGAAAAGTGAAAGTGAAGTTGCTCAGTCGTGTCCAACTCCTAGCGCCCCCATGGACTGCAGCCTACCAGGCTCCTCTGTCCATGGGATTCTCCAGGCAAGAGTACTGGAGTGGCCTCTGGTGAAGGTCAAAAAGATTCCCAGTAAAGATAATTCTGTATGGAGCATTGAGGAAAAATAAAAATAGGCAAATGATAAAAGCAAGTGGGTGGGGGTATTCTAGACAGAAAAAATAGTGTGTGCATTAAGGTATGGCCGCCAGAGAAAACATGGCAAATTTTAGAAACAAAAAACATTTTGCTGACTTAAAATCCTGCCTGTGGAGAAACTAGAAAAGAGGTAGGAGACATAGGCATGGCAGGAATTTGAATACCATTTTTTGCCCTCCTGTCGCTGTTCAGTTGCTAAGTCATGTCTGACTCTTTGTGACTCCATGGACTGCCGCACACCAGGCTTCCCTGTCCTTCACTATCTCCCTGAGTTTGCTCAAACTCATGTCCATCGAGTCAGTGATGCCGTCCAACCAGCTCATCCTCTGTCACCCCCTTCTTCACCTGCCCGCAATCTCTCCCAGCATTAGGGTCTTTTCCAATGAGTTGGCTCTTCACGTCAAGCGGCCAAAGTATCGGAGCTTCAGCATCAGTGCTTCCAAAGAATATTCAGGGTTGATATCCTTTAGAAATGACTGTCTTGATCGCTGTGCTGTCCAAGGGACTCTCAAGAGTCTTCTCCAGCACCACAATTAGAAAGCAGTAATTCTTTAGTGCTCAACCTTCTTTATGGTCCAACTCTCACATCCGTACAAGACTACTGGAAAAAAAATGTAGCTTTAACTAGATGGACCTTTGCCAGCAAAGTGATGTCTCTGCTTTTTAATATGCTGTCTAGATTTGTCATAGCTTTTCTTCAAAGGAGCAAGCATCTTTTAATTTCCTGGACTACAGTCCGTAACCGTCTGCAGTGATTTTGGAGCCTAAGAAAATAAAATCTGTCACTGTTTCTGCTTTTACCCCATCTATTTGCCATGAAGTGATGAAACTGAATGCCATGATTATAGTTTTTTGAATGTTAAAAGCCAGGCTTTTTTTCTTTTGCCCTCCTAAGGAGTTTGAATCTCATTCTAAAGTCAGTGTCGACTTTTAGAAAAATTGTGAACAAGAAGGTGATTTGACCAGTTTGGAGTTTTGGGTAGATGACTTGAAGGGATTGTAGGGAAAAACCTTAATTCGGGAATATTAATATATAACATATAGTGCATGCGTGCATGCTCAGTTGCTCAGTCGTGTCCAACACTTTGTGACCCCATGGACTGTATGTAGCCCACCAGGCTCCTCTGACCATGGGATTTCCCAGGTAAGAATACTGAAGTGGGTTGCCTTTCCCTTATCTAGGGAATCTTCTTGACCCAGGGATCAAACCCAAGTCTCCCTCATTGACAGGCAGGTTCTTTATCATTGCACCGCCTGGGAAGCCTTGAGGGGAGTATCTGAACCTCAGGACAGTGCTGACAAAAACAGACTGAACTATCACTCCTGTGGGTCAGGAATATCATAAAGAAAGAAAAAGAGGAAAAACTAAAAGGGAGAGGGAAGAAAAAATAAGGGGAAATGAAAGCTGTAGGGAAAAGAGAGAAAGGGGGAAAGGCAGTGGAGGTGATTTGGAAGCAACACTTGTTGCTTAAATCCTAGCTTTCCAACCAGGATTGAAAAGCAGGGAGGAAAGAGTCAGAATATGTTGATAGCATTCTATTTCTTTTTGAAAGGTGCAATTTATTTTCTTTCTTTAAAAAAAATTTTTATTGAGGTATGATTGACATACAAAAAGCTGTACATGTGTAATGTATCCAACTTGTTAAGTTTGAGGGTAAGTATGTAGCTGGGAAACCATCACCACCATCAGGGCCATAAACATCCATCATTTCCGGAAGTTCCTCTCTGCCTCTTTTTGTGTAAAGGTTTTGACAAATTATTTTCTTTTTCACCTTGATATCCCAATGACTCACATCAGTAAAAATTCATGCTAATCTGGCCTGTTCTGAAGATAATACATAGCAATTCATATAATTTCTTTAAGCCTTCCATGATTATAAATTGAATATCATATCCAGTTGATTTGATCAAAAACTCTTTGATGACTTTCTTCCTATCACATAGATTTCAAATCTACCAACAATTGTCTTCTCTTCCCTCAAATACTATTCAGAGTCCACTCACTTCTCACCATCTGAGCTACAACATGCTTGACCCAAGCCCCTGTCTCTAACCTGTACTCAGCTCCCTCTACTATTGACACCCTAAATGCTGCTAACTCTCCAGTGGTTTTCTATCACTTTGTGATGATCCAGAGACTGTGAGTAATCTGGTCCCTTGCTACCTTTTTGTCTCCATCTCCTCCTACTTTCCCCTCTTCTCTCTCTGATCCAGCTACATTGAGCAATTTTTTGTCTCAAATGCATCATTTGTCCCAGGTCCGTTTGCATTTCTGTTATCCCTCTGCCTGGAACGTCTCTCCCCCAGATATCCTTTGTTCAAATGGCACCATAATTGAAAGGAATTCACAATCACAATCACAAAGTTAATGTAGTATTTTTGTCATCATTTACATTTTATATTGTTTATTTTGTTTTTCACCACCCCACACCCCTCCCCCCCAACCAGAATACTCCTGGAGAGAAAGGGCTTTATTTTATTCGCTGTTAGCTCCTACATGCCTAACTGTATCGTTTTAGTCACGTCAGATTCTTTGCAACCCTATGGACTGTAGCCCACCAGGTTCTTCTGTCCATGGGATTCTCTAGGCAGCAATACTGGAGTGGGTTGCTCTGCTCTTCTCCAGGGTATCTTCCCGACCCAGGGATCAAACTTGCGGTCTCTTACATTTCATGCATTGGCAGGTGGATTCTTTACCACTAGTGCCACCTGGGAAGCCCACAGGCCTATATCTGGGTTAAGGTTGGTGCTCAGTATTTCTAAACTAACCTGATAAACCAATGAGTATATAACTGTCCCCTGAACAGTTCTTTTTTGCTTTATGTGATGCAAAGTAAGCATTATTATTTATGAGAGTTGTAGTCAAGAACTCAGTCCCTTCTCTTTACATATAAATATTCCAACATTGCCAGCATCCTAGAGGATAAACATTTTTAGCATGGAAATGAAAATGGCAGTTACTCAGCCATGGTTTTAGGCTAAAGGTTAATTAAACTGAACTAGAATTTTGACATCTTTTCAGGATTCCCAAGTAACCTAAGGATTGGCCAAAGTTCTGCTTCACTCAAAGTGACAGTTTTTCAAAGGAAATAACAACTTAGTGATGGGACAACCCAGGGATACTTAAGGAGAAAAAACTTCAAAAATATCTTTAAATACCAAGTGATAACCCCAGTTATCATGGAGTTACATCATTGATAATTTGATTGATATGATATTTATTGAATGATAAATTAATTAGAGCATTTACCTGAAATCTTTACAATATTTACTCTTTATTCATTAATTTTGTCTCTGTGTTACATTTATTTTTGTACTTTAGTCCCATTTTATAATTTCTTTATATCTATGTATTTTTTAAACTTAACAGAGGTATTTTATATTTTAGACTGCTGTTAAAATGGGATTTGCTTACATGATTTTTTCTTAATATTTGTTGAAAAACTACAGATAATTGGTAATTGGTAATTGATCTTGTATCTGACTGCAGTACTAATACTGTTAAATACTTTTTAGTTGATCTCAGTACTTCTTGGTAATCACATCGTCTTCCAATACTGATGACTTTGTGCCTCTTTTTTCAGTGTTCTATATTTTTGTTTCCATCATCTATTGTTTTTTATTCTACTGGTTAAAGCTTTCCACCAACTTAATTTATATCCGCAACGACAGGTAATCTTCTATTGTTCCTGACTTAACTAGAAATGAATTTCACATTCATTAACTTTGGATATTTATGTTGTGTTTCAAATACACACTTTTTTGTTGTCTTTTTCCTTGATAATTCAAATACACTGAAGCAAATACTTTTGTCCATAAATATTTGTATTTCTTATTGTTTCCTAAATATGATGTTAAATTGTTTCCAGAGCTTCATGTACAAATTATCTGCAGTATACAAGTCCTATTCTTATCAGCATTTGTTATGGTTGTTCAGTCTCTAAGTAATGTCTGACTCTTTGTGACCCCATAAACTGTAGAATGCCAGGCTTCCCTGTCCTTCTCTATATCCCAGAGTTTGCTCAAACTCATGTCCATTGAGCTGATGATGCCATCCAACCATCTCATTCTTTGTCGCCTCCTTCTCCTCCTGCCTTCTGTCTTTCCCAGCATCAGGGTCTTTTCCAGTGAGTTGGCTCTTTGCATCAGGTGGCCAAAGTATTGGAGCTTCAGCTTCAGCATCAGTCCTTCCAGTGAATATTCTGGATTGATTTCCTTTAGGTTTGACTGGTTTGATCTCCTTGCAGTCCAAGAAATTCTCACGAGTCTTCTCCAACACCACAGTTCAAAACCATCAATTCTTCAGTGCTCAGTCTTCCTTATGGTCCAATTCTCATATCTGTACATGACTACTGGAAAAACCATAGCTTTGACTACACAGACCTTTGTCAGCAAAGGTCTTTTTGCTTTTTAATACACTGTCTAGGTTTGTCATAGCTATTCTTCCAAGGAGAAAGCATCTGTTAATTTGTGGCTTCAGTCACCATCCACATCAGCATTTAGTATTGCCAATTTAAAAATCCCAGCAATTTAATTGATAAAGAATTTTTTTTAATCTAATACTGTATGTTTTAATTTCTTTGCTCATTATTGCTTTCAGGGTTTTTTTTTTTTTTTAATTTCTTAATTGGCCATGTTTATTTATTCTGAAAATCCCATAGTTTTATTTAGTCATGAGTTCTGAAAATATAGTGAAGAGAATAATTCCTTGATTATTGTATTGCTCATTTTAGCACGTTTGTGAATAAGACCAAGTTGCTTTCAGAAATATTATCTTGGATAATCTTAAGCCACATGTGAAAGGATCTGTTTCTTTCTACTCACCCCAAACATGAGAAGAAGAATTTTTTTATTGAATTGTCAGTTCAACAGATGAAAATTGCATTTCTTAAATATATCACTTTCATATCTAAGACTGTGAATAAATAAGACCATTTTTCATGTTTATCATCAAATTTTTTCTTTCTGTATTATTTGCTCTCCTCTTTAAATTGTATTTACTTTATTCTTTCTATATATTTGTGAAAGGTCTTTGCCTATGAAGTTATTTCTATAAACAGGAAGTATTTTTCAGTTTGATTTGTCATTTAATTGTGCTTATGGTTCTTATTTATTTTCTGTACTGTCTCTTGTGCCCCATCTCAAGTATTCTATCCTCACCTTTTATTCCAGCCTGTTGCAGAATTCAGTTCCCTGCTAGCTTCACCTTGCTTCTCCTGGGTGCAGTCTGAGCACATTTGCCTGAAGCCCTTGTCCCAAACCTCTTGCTTCCTGACTTCTCAACAGGACACACAGGAACTCACTTGTACCCATTTTTATATCCTGAAATTATAGAGGAATCAAGGACTTTCCTGGAGATCAGTGGTTAAGACTCTGTGCTCCTGATGCAGGGGGCTTGGGTACTATCTCTGGTCAGGGAACGAAGATCTCACATTCTGTGTGGCAAAAATATAGATATAGATAAGATATAGATATAGAGAAGAATCAACAGTCTCTGATTATTGCTACCTCTGACTATTGAGGTCTAGGGGAAATGAAGCTTCTCTTTTATTCCTTCACGTGGACCTTGAGTCATCTCAGCACATCCCTAGGGACAGAGTAACCTGACACAGAGAGTGGCCAACAAGATCATATATCTTTGTATTGACTCTTTCTGTCAACCTGTTTCTCTCTTTCTGTCACTCATTCCTGCTGTCTGGGATCGTATTCCCAAATAAACTACTTACACATGGATCTTTGTCTTAGACTGTACGTTGAGACTGTCATACATGCTTTTTACACATAAGCTTTGTCTATGTCTGTGTGTGGTCATGGGTATGTATGACCCCATATATTCCTCGTGTATTTCACTGTTTTTATTTCTTCATGCTTATAAAGGCTTTCTCTAACCCCAGGGTCAGATGAATATATTTGTGTACATTTTAGTTCTTCATGATTCATTTTCTTATCTTCCTTATTATATAAAGCATATTTGGTAAGTAAAAAGCACATCACTTATATCTTTTAAAACATCATCAGCTGTCTTTTTCAAATATCAAGTGCTTAATATTTCAAAGTGGATTTTCTTCCTAAATTTCTTTTCTTGTATATTTAGTGATTCTTGGCTGATGTTGCCTATATATGTAGAATATCACAGTAGATATCAGTTAAGTGATTTTTTTATTAAACATAGCTATTAAATTATTCAAAGGCAAAAAAGTTTTTTTCTGCAAGGTAGCGATCTTTTTTTTGTTATTTGTCCCAAATAACTTTTAAACAAAATTTTAAATAAAGTTGACTGAACATCTAGCCTTTTCTCACTGACTTTGTCACTTAACTTGTCAGAGTTTCAAGAGAATTACAGATTAACAGGAAGAGACTAATCCACATATTCCTACTCTTCTTTGCACACGATTATAATTTAATTAGCCCAGAATACAGACATATAAATATCCACAGAAGAGGAGCAGATGCATATCAAGATGGTTTTTCTGTGTTTCCAAACTGGACTTACAGCTGCTGGTGATGCTCCACATAGAGGCTTGTCACAGCAGAGTAAACAGCCGAACTCTAGCTTTTCCGTAAGTCTTAAATATTTAGGGTTTATATCCTCATTCCAGAAAAACTTATATCAACAATCTAATTGCTTCCATTTATGTACACGTCTGTGAACGTGAAATTATCCAGATTTTTTTAAACAAACCTAATCATAAGCAAAGCCACAGCCACATGAGGGTGGGCTGTGAGAAACAGCACTCTAGTGTTCTTGAATGAAATCATTGCCTTCGTCTTCCGAGTATCTCAAAAAACAAACAAAACAAAAAGCAAACCGTTCCCCCACAATCATGTACTAAATGTTTATGTGTACAGGAGGCTGTTTCTCTGGCTTTCAGATCCTTATCATTTTGAACTTTCAGTCTATTCCTATGACAGAACTACCAATGATTACTGAAGCTTTTCAAATATGTTTCAATACCTGACAGAGCAAATCCTTTTTCTTATTTTCCTTTTTCAAAAATGTATTGGTTCTTCTTGTTTGCTTATTCTTCCAGTTGAACCTTATTTTCTTTTGTCTGCATCCCACAGCTTGTGGGATGTTAGTTCTCTGATCAGGAATTGAACCCATGCCCTCAGCAAGTGAAAGCATGGCATCCTCACCACTGGACTACCAGGGAATTTCCAGTTGAACTTTAAAACCACTTTGTCACATTCTTCCAAAATGCGGTGGACATGGAAACCCATGATCCAGAACCCCCAAGGAAAGGCTTGTTGCCCAGCTGTGAGGACTATGTAGGTACCTTCCAGCTGTCAGCCCCTTCAGGGTCTCGTCCCTCCAGAGACCACGTCCATCAGGTACCTGGCAGAGGAATGATAAAAGGATCAGTTATTTCAACTGGCCTGGGATGACTCTGTGGAGCAAACAGCCCCAGGTGGTTAGCTGAGGCTTTTGGCATCTACATCTCAGTCCATTACTCCTTCTAGTAATAATTCTATGAACTACTATGGGATGGGCCAACATCTTTATTAGAATGGCCATAATAACTTACTCAGAGAGAGATTCATTTTAAGAAATACTTACTGATCAATTCTGCTGCTTTCTCCTTCATTTCCCCATATGTCAATTCCTAATAAATGTCTTATATTAGGAAATCAACCTGCAACAAATTTAACTGCAATAGTGCCAAACTTAGCAATTGTGAAAAATTGACTTTCTTTTCGGCTTTTCTGGTGGCTTAGTGGATAAAGAATCTGTCTGCCAGTGCAGGAGATGAAAGTTCAGTCCCTGAGTCGGGATGATCCACAGGAGAAGGAAATGGCAACCCACTGCAGTATTGCCTGGAAGATCCCATGGACAGAGGAGCCTGGCAGGCCACAGTCCATAGCGTTGCAAAGAGTCGGACATGATTAAGCACGCACATTGTTGTTGGGCTTTCTTTTATCTCAGTTTTTCCATTTAGGAACAGGAGATGTCTCTAAATTTATTAAGTCTCCTTATATTAACATATTTCTTAGCAAACCTCTCCTCATATAGAGTTACAGATTTCTTTTTAAGGTTTTTCATGGTTGCCTTATATTTATGGCTATTATTGGTTTCTCTATTGAATCAAGCTCTTCCATTGTATCTTCAATGTGACCTGTAATATTATAAATTTATTTATAAATCATTTTGTACATGTTATAAAACATTTTTAATTGGAATTTTACTGAGTTCACTTGCAAAGTATGCTTATTTAAAACATTGCCTGCATTTTTCTGTCAGGTTTTCTCTTTTCCTCCATGATAATTTGTACCTGGCTTAATGAAATTATAACCAGATATATCTAAAAGACTTCAGTTTTCCATATTTTAAGAGTAATCTTAATAATGATAGCATCTATTGAGTTCCTCTAAGGTATCGAGCTTTGGCACTTGAATGGTCTGGTGATATAACCTACAATCTTAGCAGCCACTCTACATTATAAGCTATGCTTTTCAAAGAATACATATAACTTACCCATTAGTTATTGCTTGCAAGTTATGAGTCAAACCCTAAACTTAGTACTTTAGCTCTGAAGTAAAAAAAAAGAATTATGTATAAAGACTTTTCCCTCCAGCAATATAACCAAACCACACCTTCCTAAGTTCATTTTTATCATATATAAATATTTAGGTATTTAATAAATATAAGTAATTTATATTTCAATTTTGATAATATGTATTTTAACTTCATGACACATACATATGTAAAATCCATAAGTAATTTCTGAATGCATATTCTTTATATAGCATTCAAATGTAAATAAGCATATGGACTAAAAAGTTAAATTTCACCTTCACCTTATTCCCTTCCAAACGCTCGCCCTTCTCTAGAGGAAACTACCATTAATGATTTTCCATATATCTTTGCAAACATTTTCTATTAATTTATACATTCACATGAGTTTACGTATATATATACACCAAGCTAGTATGTATAAATTTCTTTGTGTGTTTGTTAATTTATTGAGTTTATACTTTATGCATTATTTTGTAATTTGCTTTTCTTACTTAACGTCCTCAAGCCTTTCCATGTCATTGTGGAAAATCAACTTTTTTTCTTTGTAAGCTCTTCAGGACCACCTGATTAGCACTGAAGCCCCCTGAAAGTCCAGACCTGGATTAGGCAAGGGCTTGATACATGAGTAAAACTGAAGCTGCAAAACCAAGTAGAGAATTGAGGGTAATTATTTTGAAGATCTGCTGGAGAAGGGTTAGGCTACCAACTCCAGTGTACTTGAGCTTCCCTTGTAGCTCAGCTGGTAAAGAATCTGCCTGCAATATGGGAGACCTGGGTTTGATCCCTAGATGGGAATATCCCCTGGAGAAGGGAAAGGCTACCCACTCCAGTATTCTGTCCTGGAGAATTCCACGCACTATAGAGTCCATGGGGTCCCAAAGAGTCGCACTCAACTGAGTGACTTTCACTTTTCATTTTGAAGACAGATCTTTAAATAACTAATACATACATACATACATACACATACATATATACATATGTTATATAAGCCAAGCATTCCCATCTTACATTGATTTAGTTCATTGAAAACTTAACAGATTCTTACCATATTTTTGTCACCAATAACATTTTATCTTGGACATTGCATTATTTAGAATAAAGCTTTGTCTGCATATACTATAAATCCAAAATCACAGTGAGTTAGATAAGATGGATTTTTATTCTCCTGTTTTTTTATAATATTTATTTATTTTTAATTGATTGATGATTGCTTTAAAATATTGGTTTGATTTCTGTCATACATCAACATGAATTAACCATAGATGTACATATTCTCCTGTTCTTAACAACACAGTCTGAATTGTGCACATCACTTCTACTCACATCTCATTGATCTTAAAAATCTAGTCACATGGCCACATCTATTAATAGCTCAAGAGTGTCTGGGAAATATAATCTGGGCCATCATGAGCCCAGCTGAATATTGTTTGGCTAAGGATGAAGGGGAGAACTAGTAGACTATTACAGGCTGTTCTCTATAATCTCATGATTCAGTTTAGAAAAGTACTCAAACAACCACTTTTCTAGGGAAGCTTCCCTTATTTTCTTTAAATGCTTGATCTAATCCCATTTGAAAAACTAATTAAAATTGAATTGAAAATGCTGGTAACCCAATACAGCAAATCTAATTTCATAAGTTTCTTTACTTAAATCTATTAGCCATTGTTAGCCATTATGAACCAACATCTTTGTTAGACTGGTCATAATTACTTACTAATAGAGTCATTCATCCTAACAAATATTTATTGACCAGTAAGTTCTTACATCAGTCCTGAAAAACACACCCGAAATAAAGTAACAAAGATATCCCCCAGTATGTGTTTATCTGTGTTACTAATTTCATCGAAATCAAGTCATGTGCATGGATAAACATTAGTGAAGAAATACAAGACAGTTTACCTGTGTTACTTCTATTATACAAAAAAAATCTTCTATATCTGACTTCATTTAACATTTTGTTAAAGGAGTCAGAATGTAAGGTCTTTGTTTTTACAATAGTGAAATAAAACAAAAAGGAAGATTAATGTTCCAACAATCTTATAGCCAAGAAATTCCTCACATTTATTTGAGTAATGCATCTGATGAAGTGAAATATATTACACACCAAAGTTAACCTCTCTTTTACTTGAAAGAATAGCATGAGGGTAGAGCAGAATGAAAAATGAGTTTGAAAATGAACTTCAGGAATACAGGACACCCAATTGATAACTGTCTATCAACCCAGTTCTTTGAGGAGAGGTATTTCTTGATACTAGTTTGGTTTATCTGTATATTGAGGGTGTATGTTGATGACAGGTCACTAGAAAAGGTCCCTGGGAATGAATGACAAAGTACTAAATCACTTTATCAAACCAACTTTCTAGCATAACACAGATGCCTTAAGCTCTTGAAAATTTTTCCAGCAGAGACTTCTTTAGTTCTGAATCATTGTAACGCAACATACTATGTCAGGTGACTTTTGCCCTAACATTCTTGGGGCCAACAAGACAAGGATGAATTTATATATGTTTCTTTTGCTTAGTCTCTTGCATCCTATGCGTTTCTTTAAGTAGATGAATTTCTGACGCTAGCATTTACTTTCTTAGAAAAGAATATTCAGATAGTAAAGTATATGCCTTTCGGATTGAAAATAAAATCTTCCAAGGAATACTCTAATCAGAGTATACAAAATATACCCATTTGTCCAAAATACATGTCCCGTCTGTTCCTTACTGCCCATTTGCAGGTAGCGATTACTGACCCGGAAGCATAGTGCTGCAGTAGCCCACTGCGTGGTGGAAGGTCAGCAAAGCTCACAGTAAACATATTAACGTCTACTCTGGAGTATTGCCGGGGGAATCCATAGCCCCAGCCAGAACGCCAAGAAAGGTCATGTCGTTCTAAGAAACATGAACAACCGAGGAATCCTATCACAGCTTTTCCTATTCCTGTTAGTCCTCTGTAGTAGCAACCTCTTACTCTGAGAATGATGACATAGAAGAAAAGGAAAAGTTAAGGCAATCCATATCTCCTTTTCTTTTCAGTTCTTTCCTGCTCATCAGCATGCCAAAGGTAGAGAGTGTTGGTAGAATGCCCTGTTTCAAGAAGCAAAGTAAAAACAGTTGAGATGGTTTTGAGCAGTTTCTACTCTTCTAGTGAGGACAAAATACATAAATATATACAAGATATGACACATGAATTGTGCTAATTTCAATAATTTTACATAAAAATGAAATGGTCTTATATTTGCATTTAAGACTGACATTGTACACCAAGATGAGTAACAAGATTCATATTGCAATTTTTTAATTTGCTTTTTACTTACTGAAAACAACATGAAATAAAATCATCAAGACAAGTGGAGAGACTGCAGAAAAAAGGAAAGACCTCTACATTTTTTTATCTTTAATGAAAATTGCCTTACTTTTTGAAAAACTGGCCCCATACTTTCACTTTACACTGAGCTCCACAATTTATGTGGCTCCTGTGTAAGCTCAGTATATGTACCCTCTGTGGCCTCTGCAACCTGACTTAGGCGTTGTCCTTTTTAAGTCACTTCCGAGTCTGATTCTCTGTCCCTTCTACCTCAAGAATCTCAGAGCTACCCAGTGACCTTTAACAGATTCCTTTTCTGTTTACTCTAGCTGGGTGGAGTTCTATTCTTTGCAGTCAAGCACAGTGACTGATAATAATAATAACCAAAATTCATAGATTCTTACTCTATGCCTAGTGCATATTCTCATAATATTGAGATAGGTATGATCAGCTACATTATCCAGATAAGAAAATCTAGGGTGAAAAAATCAAATAAACTGTCTGATTTCACCAGCGAATACATCCAGGGCCAGGATTCAAACTCAAGTGTCTGATTCCAATCCTACGTGGAGCCACATTTACTGTCATTTGTCCTTTTAAACTTTGTTGATCCCTATGGCAAGTTTTGACTAAGTTCTGTATAGGCACTGTGCCACCTAAACAGCCATTGTTAGAATCCGAGACAGTACATGTTTGATTCATCTTGTTGCTAAAAACATAATTCTTAGGAAAGATCCAGTAAACTCTTTTCTGAGAACCACATTGGTGGTAATCAAGAATGTTCAATGGTTTTTACATCTCTGGGATTCATTATCTCTGAATTTTACTTCCCTCAATTTTATAAAATTTTACTAACCTAGGATTACATTGATTAGGAAAGGCAGACAAAGTGAGGACCTTGGATGGCTTTAAATACAAATATTCACCTCTTTTCCTGTTTATCAGAGGTGTTAAAATATTAATAGCTTTCCCAGCAAGTTGTTTTCATACTGCTTGTGCTATTTATTGTGTCTCTGATCGAAGTCCACACAGACATCCTGGCAGGAAGCAAGATTTTGCAATTACAATAAATTCTTGGAAAGTTCTGCGTAAATAAACAAGGGACAGAAAGACTGAGCTTGATGGAATTTGGAAGTTTAGATAATACCTACCTGTACAAAGTTGATCATTCTGCCCTGAGTCCTATGCTCTGTGAAAATTAAATCACTAATTTAGGATGCATGTTGTTTCAGTTTTTAGATGTTCCCAGTTTTTGCTGGTGCAAGGTAATAAAGACATGGTGCTTTTTAAAAAAGTATACAATGTACTGTTAAAAAAAAAAGAAAAGAAACATGTAATGTTGGCTAAATGGTGCAAGTTAAAACACTACAAACCACAAAGGTGAGGATTGTAGGACAAATATTTCTTTACCAGCTATGGGTGGGATGGTGTCTTTATGATTTATTCTGAAATAACAAAACAATCTGAAACAATGAAGTGTTTCTCTGTGTGCCTCATGAATATATATGAATTCACTTCATGATAGAACAAGTCATTGGCTGCCTCTGCCAAACAGCCAGAAGGGGATGATTGATCGTTTTATGCAGAACCTTTCACAGTCTAAAGGGACTTGAAATCTGTAGTTGACAAAATGGGAAACACTGCCAGAAAGGAATGTAACTCTTCAATAGTATCACAATATTTATACTGATGACCAGAAGTACTTAAGAACTAAAAATCACAAACTTCCCAAATCCACTACAGATTTGTTTACATAAACTATGTTTCTATTACTTCTTTAAATAAAAACACTTATTGCCTTTAAAGTACGTATACTAGAAAGTAGATTTGGTTAGCCTTAGTTGCTCACTTCATACATACTGGAGAGTTACTGTTTTCATGAGAAAAAAAATTTTTTTTTACCTTAAGTGAATATGAGCAAATGATTTATTTTATTCACAAATAAGGAGAATGTCCCTTCCTGAAATGTAAGTGGTATAAATTTTTTTATTTACTTAGAATCTAAAATTATATCTTCATATAATTAGGTGATCATTCACTACTGTAAGCTCATTTTTCAAATTTATGGCTACTTGAAATTATTTGGAGGGAAAGGGATTACTTATACTTGCTTCTATCCGTAAAAATGCTGTCTTATTGTAGATTCCCCCAAATGTGAATTCCAAGATGTGGAGTTAGATTTATTTGAAGGGTAATCACAGGAATCAGAAGTGAATGAGCAGGAAGAAAGAGAATGGAAGGAGAGGCCGGTACAGGTGTGCATTACTGAGACTGCTGCTGGAGGGAACAGGGACTCAAAACTGCAGGAAACAGAAACAAGCTCCACTGGAAGGACACGTGCTACGTGCCAATCCCCAGCTACTGTCCTCCACTGGCTGAGGGTTACTCTCCTGGGGACATCAACTCCCTTCCCTGCTGGGCTCATGTGTGCAGGCTGAGGGTGCTCCCAGGGCTTCAGAGAAAGCTCTGCAACAGAAAAGTGGAGACTCTCCTGCCTAGAGGTGCAACAAAATGCAAGATACCCAGTTCAGTTAGGGTTTCAGATAAACTGAATTCTTTTTAAATTATAAATATTACATGAAGTATACTTTCACTAAAAATGATTCTTTATCTAAAATTCACATGTAGCAAGGCATCCTGTGGGTTTTTTTTATTCCCTTCTAAATCTGGCAACCTTACCACTAGCTAAGTGCTTGCGATGGGTTGGTGTGAGTCTGAACTTGCCCAGAACTGTTTGTCTCTGCAGCAGCTAAAATCAGAGGTGAGCTGAGGGCAGGTAAAGCAGGGCACCCAAAAGTGGCTGCTACACGTGGGAATTCTTAGATAAAGAATCAGTCTAACTTCACCAAAAAGATCACATACACTCATTCTATCTGTGTCGTTTTTCTAATTAACACTTTTTTTATTTCTTTTTGCTACAAAGAGGTCTCCATTTAACATCCTCATAAATCAGCTTTTATTCAACTCTGTACAGCACCAGTTTGTTTAACCAGAATTATGCAACAGATTACTTATCTCTTGAATCTTAAGTCCTCTTAGGCTTGCTTATGCCGGTTTCTTGCCACACTGTGATCATAGATGGTTTATGTGCTACCAGTAAATGTTAGTCCAGGTCATCTGAGAAGCAGATAAAAAGAGAGGACCAGCCATGCATGAGATTTATGAGGGGCAACAACACCTATGAGAGGAATATGAGAAGGTTTGACCTGAGAGAGGCAAAGAAAAGGATGGATAGAAGACGGTTAAACTGTAGTACAGTTTTAAGAGATCTATGTAGGGCCTTGGGAAAGGCAATGGTACCCCACTCCAGTACTGTTGCCCGGAAAATCCCATGGATGGAGGAGCCTGGTAGGCTGCAGTCCATGGGGTCGCTAAGAGTCAGACACGACTGAGCGACTTCATTTCCATTTTCCACTTTCATGCATTGGAGAAGGAAATGGCAACCCACTCCAGTGTTCTTGCCTGGAGAATCCCACGGACGGAGAAGCCTGGTAGGCTGCGGTCCATGGGGTCGCACAGAGTTGGACACAACTGAAGCGACTTAGCAGCAGTAGCAGCAGCATGTAGGGCCTTGGGCAGTCAGCTTTCAGAGTTGTGTGTCCTTTGGGGGCAGCAGTGCTGCAGTGGTGACCCTGGCACACTCAGTCACTGACCAGGAATGACTCCTGGGAAGCACGGCCTTGGCGTGGACAACAGTGGACCTCAGCACAGTACCCGGTGCCTTGTCAGTTGGGTTCCCTGCTATCATGAAGCTCACTTTCATGGGCAATTGCTCCTCAATTTCACAAGAAGAGGTACAAAACACACCTGCTAAATATACTCATTAACTGACTGAGTACCCTGTTTAGAGAGAGCCTTGAAAAATACTTAACATTCATATTCATAAAATTAAAGTAACTGTGGAATCTGATTTATAAAGATATTTTAGGACAGGGAAATTTTGTAGCATTTTTTCCTTATCATTTTTTCTTAGACAAGAGCCTATTTCACCAGTTTAGGGCCTATTGGCAAAATATAGTAATAGTATCTACTTCTTAAAGCTATTGTGAGGATTATATGAAGATAACTCAAATAGAACCCTTAGCATATCACTGCCACTTGATAAAAGTTCAATTAATATTGGCTATTGTGTCAGTCGCTCAGTTGTGTCCAACTCTCTGTGACCCTATGGATTGCAGCCTGCCAGGCTCCTCTGTCCATGGAATTCTCCAAGCATGAATACTGGAGTGGGTTGCCATTTCCTTCTCCAATTGGCTATTTGTGAATAATTATTAAGAGCCAATATGGCATGGAAAGTGGCTTCCTAGGTGATGCAATGGTAAAGAATCTGATGCAGGAAACCTAAGAGATATGGGTTTGATCCCTGGATTGGAAGGATTACTTTGAGTAGGAAATGGCAACCCACTCCAGTATTCTTGCCTAGGAAATCCCATGGACAGAGGTGCCCAGTGGGCTACAGACCATGGGGTCACACGACTGACTAAGTACATACACATGGCATGGAAAAAATGTGACACATGTAAAACTGCCTTGCTTTGAATATTGTCCCTAGCTCCACATTCCCAGGGAAGAACACAACATCTCCCTTCCTAGGGCCAAAGAAACTGGGAAAATATGGGAGATGATGGATGTGTTAACAAACCTTATTGTGGGAATGATTTCACAGTATATACGTATATCAGATCATCACATTGTATACTACACCAAGTTATATGTCAACCATATCTTAAAAAGCTCAAAATATTAAAAAGAAAGAAACTGAGAGGAATGGGTCACCAGGATTGATTCTGTTACTTGCTTTAAGTCATAGAGGCCATGACTCTTAAGTCTACCAACTCCATTTGTCTTGTCATCTACTTCTACCTAATAAATCACCACTAAAACTTAGTGGCTTGAAACAATACATAAACATTTATTACATCTCGAGTTCCCCTGGTTGAGAACTCAGGAAGGAGTCTTATGGGCAGTTCTCATTTGGAGTTTCTCATTCAGTTGTAACCATATATTTGCTGGTCCTGCAATTAACCTGATGGAGAAGGCAGTGGCACCCCACTCCAGGACGCTTGCCTGGAAAATCCCATGGACGGAGGAGCCTGGTAGGCTGCAGTCCATGGGGTCGCTAAGAGTCGGACATGACTGAGCAACTTCACTTTCACTTTTCACTTTCATGCATTGGAGAAGGAAATGGCAACCCACTCCAGTGTTCTTGTCTGGAGAATCCCAGGGATGGGGTAGCCTGGTGGGCTGCTGTCTATGGGGTCGCACAGAGTTGGACACGACTGAAGTGACTTAGCAGCAGCAGCAATTACCTGAAGGCATGCCTGAGTTTGGAGGATCCATCTCCAACATGGCTTTCATTAGACTGGCATGATGGTGCTGGCTGTTGGTTGGAGGCCTCAGATCCTCTACACAGCAATGTTTGAGTGTCCTTGTAGCATGGCGCTGGCTTACTGGAGAGACAAAGGTGAAAGCTACAAGGCTTCCATGACTAAATCACACACCATCCCTTCCCACAATGGCTCACACAGGGCTAGCACACAAGGATATGAATATTTGGACACAAGGATTATTGGGAATTGTCTTGGAGCTAATACGTTAACTAAAACCTACAGAATATAGAATAATTGTAATTGTATAATTGTAATATAAATAATTATAGGAATAACTGCCTTTAATAAGAGTGCTTCTAGCCCTGGAGAATTCAGACAAGAATCATCTTTCATCAGAGCTAAATTGAGTCTTGGTTTTTTGTTTGTAAATATAGGCAAACGCAATCTGACTGCCATATGCTCCCCTTTTGTTGTTGTTGTTTAGTCGCTAACCCATGTCTGACTTTTTGCAACCCCATGGACTGTAGCCCTCCATGTTCCTCTGTCCGTGGAACCAGGCGAGAATACTGGAGTGTGTTGCCATTTCCTTCTCCAGGGGAGCTTCTTGACCCAGGGATCAAACCGGTGATTGTCTACTGCTGAGCCAACAGGGAAGCCCATGCTACCCTTTTTGAAAGCAAGGCTGTAAGTGGGCAGCTTTCATGCAGAATTCACCCCCAAAGTTATATTTGGCTTGGCCTAAGCAGTGCATACAGTGAATATGCAATTAAATGCCTTTAGAGCAGCATTTGTTCTCCACTTTGCCACCACGCTCTACTCTTTTAAATCATACAAGTGATATATTGTCTACTTGACCCCTGAAAGGCCCCAGAAATCCCTATCTTAAAGAAATGGAATTTCTAAGTGTAGAGAACAGAGGGCCAAGGGAAAAGAAGACTAGACCAAGAGTTCCTAAAGCAAGCTCACTCAGCTGTCCTCCTCTATGCAGAGGAGTTTATAAGAACAAATGACTGTCTTGGCAGTGTCATGAAAGATTTAACATAGGCAAAAGAACAGTGCTCTGAGAGTAAAGTCTGTTTAGTACTAAAGTACGGAAATGGAAACTTCTGCGGAGGTCTTTAGAAGTAGGAAAGATCCTAATCTGCCTGGAAGAATTTAGGTGTGGTTTTTCTTGGGGGTAAATGGATTGGTTTATATAACTTACAAAGTTTCTTCTATGATTTTTTGAGCCCCTTCTCTGACTTTTTAAAGAGTTATCCATCCTCCCTCCACCCTTCCCACACACAAAGTCCCCTTAGGTGCAGAGTAAGTCATGACTCTCTCATGAAGCTCAGCAATCCACTCTTCTGGGAAAGGGGAAGACCACCCAGGCAAACAGTGATCGGCCGCCCTCTATAACCTATGTATCTGACTTGCTATAAATTGTCTATCATTTCGCTCTTCCATTTGTAGAATTATTTTCAAAGTCTGGTCGTTAGCACTATTAATTTTCAAAAGTTTCTATTATTTTGTTTCCTTTTTCCCCTAAAAGTATTCTCCATGCAAAAATATTCTGATTTTAGTATATCCAACAATATATGCATATCCTTAAAGTTCAACACTTTCAACTAAAGAACAAAGTAGTCTGTAATTTACGCTTTATCCAAACCCCAACATTTTCAATGTGTGTGTTCTCATGTGAAGAAATCCAATGCTTCCAACATATTCTTTGAATGTTATGTTTTCTTTTCTAAACAAACAATGTGATGATCAATTTCAACCTTATGCCCAGGCTTCTATCCAAGTGTGTTTCCCATTAAAGTTCATCATAACTTTTCCAAATGTGTTTCTCAAACAAATCAAGATTCTTTTATCCCTATATAGCTAAATAGTCTTGATTTAATTTGAAAGAAATTTCACATATCAAAGGTCAACAGAAATTGTAGCTTAGTGCCACCGTTAAATTTTTCATTGCAATTGGAAAGATTAAAAAGACATAATATACATCACTTTATATTCTCAAAATTTAGAAACTTCTTAACTCCTTTTTTCTCTTGTGTTCATTCAGTGAAGGTTTTTTTTTGTTTTTTTTTTAACTTTATTCAGGTATAATTGACAAATAAAATTGTAAGATAGAGTTCACGGTGATGTTTTGTTAGATACATTTTGAAAAGATTCTCCCCATCAAGTTAATCAACACATTTGTCACCTCATATATTTATATTTTTTGTTGCTGAATTCTACTGTTTTAAAATTCAATTACGTAATACAGTGTTATTGACTATAGTCACCATGTTATACATTATATCTTCCGACTTTATTCACCTTCGAGCTGGAAGTTTGTATCCTTTTTTACCAACCTCTCCCTGTTTCCTCCATCATGCATCCCCTGGAACCTGTTTTTCTAGTTGTTTTTGTGAACTTGACTTATTTTTTAAGATTCCACATATAAATGACTTGTTGTTGTTATTCAGTTGCTAAGTGAGATCTGACTCTTTGTGATCCCATGGACTGTAACATGTGAGGCTCCTCTGTCCTCCACTATCTCCTGGAGTTTGCTCAAGTTTGTGTCCATTGAGTTGATGATGCTACCAAACTATCTCATTCATGCAGTATTTGCTTTTCTCTGTCTGGCTTATTTCACTTATAATGCCCTCAAGATCGATCTAAGTTGTCAAAAATGGCAGAATTTCCTTCTTTATCTTGACTGAATAATATTTCACACATATACCTATGTGTGTGTGTGTGTGTGTGTGTGTGTGTGTGAGTGTTGTGTGTGTAGATATATATATAGAGAGAGACAGATTGTTTTCAAGTCTTGGCTACTATGAATAATGCTGCAATGAATATGGGAGTACAGATACCCTTTGATATCCTGTTTTCATTTCCTTTGGATATATACCTATAAATGAGATTGCTAGATCATGTGGTAGTTCTATTTTAAAATTTTTAAGGAAAATCCATATTACTTTCCACAGTGGCTGCATCAATTTACATTCCCCAGCAGTACACAAGGGTTCCCTTTTGTCCACATCCTCACCAACATTCTAACAAGTATAGGTGAAATCTCAGTGTGGTTTGGATTTGCATTTCCGTGATAGTTACTGATTTGAGCACCTTCACATACACCTGTTGGTCATCTCTATGTCTCCCTTGGAAAAGTGTCTATTCAGTTCCTCTGCCTGTTTTTTAAATAGAATTGTTTGGGGGATTTTTGCTGTGTGAATTCTTTAATTTTTTTGCATATTAACTCCTTATCAGATATATGATTTGCAAACATTTTCTTCCATTCCGTAGGGTGAGGAAATTTGGATATGAAATGAATAGTAGATGACAGCTGTATGCTAAGTTGCTTCAATCATGCCTGAATCTTTGCCACCCCATGGACTGTAGCCCTCCAGGCTCTTGTGTCCATGAGATTCTCTAGGCAAGAGTATTGGAGTGGGTTGCCATCTCCAAGGAATTTTCCTGACCTAGGGATTGAACCCACATCTCTTATGTCTCCTGCACTTGCAGGCAGGTTCTTTACCACTAACTCCACCTGGGAAGATTTAGTTGATTTAACAGCATTGTGAATATGTTTTAAAAGTCCAATATCTTAGTTATATACTATGAATAATGATACTTGGGGTTAACTTTAAAATATTCTAAAAAATTATGGAGGGATAGACAAAACAAGATTAATAAGAATTCTCTCTACATATATGATGTTTGAATTTTGGAAAGACTAGAAAAATGTCATCAGGAGAGGTAATTATAAAGGAAGGCACATGAGGAAGAAAGAATAGAGTTACCCATGGTTCATTGGCTTTAAAATATACATTATACTTTTAAAAGCTCAATAAAGAAGAATACGTTGAAAAATTATGTTGAGGTTGTATTGTATATGTGGGGGTGTATATGGTAGTCTCTTAATACCACATTAAGAATTTAATTATCTAATTTGTAATAAATATGGACCCAGTGAGTAATTTTACACTGAACAGCAATTAACCTTGTTTTGAAAAAACAATGTTACTGTTAAAATTTTTTTTGATTTAACAAATATGAAATCACTTGAGCATAACTTTCTTTTTTCAAACAACTTTCTTGTTCACCTATTCAAAAATATACAAAAATCTTATAGTAGTTACATGTTTTAAAACAATTTTCTAACTCCCAAGATTCTGAGATGTTCTATATTCTCTCTCTCCAACCCCTACTCTCATCATTAGGTTGAGAATTTCCATGTAGTGTGTGTGTGTGAGTATATGTGTGTGTGTATGTGAGTGTGTGTGTGTGTGCATGCACTGTGGGGCAGATAGCAGAGAGAGGGCAGAGAAGCAAGAGATCCTGGGGCACCAAAGGGTTCAAAACAGAGGCGAATGAGTTGTGGGAACCGCCGCCAACCTCTGCTACCTGAAACCTTGCCATTTTTCCCACTGTACAATATAGAAATGAAACATCAAGGAAATCATGCCCAGACAGATTTCTGGCACAGTCTGGCCTTCAGCTGGAATGGAAAGAAGAAGGAGATGGTCTGTTGGATCCAGAGCAAGAGATCAAGGAGTGGAAATAATGAAACTCTCAACTGGGGTTTGCAAACTTCAAGTTCAGGGAGTACCCAACCACTCTGTCAGCCTCCTTAGGCAAGCAGGAGCTTTCCCTAAACATGGAAGGCTCAAGTGACTCATTTTGTGGGAATGCTAAACAAAACTGCTCTGGGTAAGTCACTGTAAAGAGTTTTGGCAGCAGCTTCAGGCTTCACAGGGCATTTGTGAAGGCAGCAGAGGAATGAGGTCACATGAGTTAGGAAAAAACCTCTAGACAGAGACAAGGATTCAAGATCAGAGAACAAACACAAGTGGCAATAAGAGTGGTATTGATTACAGGGAATAAATTAATAGGGGCTAGAGCAAATATGCCCAATCTGCTGATCTGGTGGTGGGAGTCACCGTGACAGGCTAGGGACCTTAAAAATGCAGACAGCAAGAAAAGAATAAGAAAGAAGAGAGTGTGAGGATGAAAGAATATTATCAGGAGAAAGGAAAAGCAAGCAAGCATGAGAGTGGATACTTACCCATTCTACAGAGTATCTTTACTGCAATACTTCAGCCACCTGGTGCGAAGAGCTGACACATTGGAAAAAGACCCTGATGCTGGGAAAGATTGAGGGCAGGAGGAGAAGGGGGCCAGAGGATGAGATGGTTGAACGGAATCAATGACTCAACAAATGTGAGTTTCAGCAAACTCAGGGAGACCGTGAAGGACAGGGAAACCTGGCATGCTGCAGTCCATGGGTTCTCAAAGAGTTGGACATGACTAAGTGACAGAACAACAACAAAGGTATAACATGGGATTCCCAGGTGACTGGAACCGTGGTACAGAATCTTTCTGCCAATGCAGGAGGCACATGTTTGATCCCCGATCCAGGAGGACCATGGAGAAGGAAATGGCAACTCCAGTTGTCTTGCCTGGAAAATTCCACAAACAGAGGAGCCTGCCAGGCTACACTCGATGGGGTTGAAAAGAGTTGAACATGACTTAGCACACACATGAGATATAACATTTACTCCAACATACTGGCACAAGCTGGAATCAAGATTGCCAGGAGAAATATCAATAACCTCAGATATGCAGATGATACCACCCTTGTGGCAGATTGAAGAAGAACTAAAGAGTCTCTTGATGAAAGTGAAACAGGAGAGTGAAAAAGTTGAGTTAAAACTCAACATTCAAAAAATAAAGATCATGGCATCCGGCCCCATCACTTCAAGGCAAATAGATGAGGAAACAATGGAAATAGTGACAAATTTTTATGTTCTTGGGCTCAGAAATCACTGCAGATGGTGACTGCAGCCATGAAATTAAAAGACACTTGCTCCTTGGAAGAAAAGCTATAACCAACCTAGATAGCATATTAAAAAGCAGAGACATTACTTTGCCAACAAATGTCCATCTAGTCAAGGCTATGGTTTTTCCAGTAGTCATGTATGGATGTGAGAGTTGGACTATAAAGAAAGCTGAGCTGAAGAATTGATGCTTTTGAACTGTGGCGTTGGAGAAGACTCTTGAGAGTCCCTTGGACTGCAAGGAGATCCAACCAATTCATTCTGAAGGAGATCAGCCCTGGGTGTTCTTTGGAAGGAATGATGCTAAAGCTGAACCGCCAATACTTTGGCCACCTGATGTGAATAACGGACTCATCTGAAAAGACCCTGATGCTGGGAAAGATTGAAGGCAGGAGGAGAAGGGGACGACAGAGGATGAGATGGTTGGATGGCATCACCTACTCAATGGACATGATTTTAAGCAAGCTCCAGGAGTTGGTGATGGACACGGAAGCCTTGTGTGCTGTAGTCCATGGGGTCACAAAGTGTTGGACACAACTGAGTGACTGAACTGAACTAAACTGAACCATGGAAGAATAATATTGAGGTAGCCTATCATAGTGAACTCAGGTTACCTTCTCCTTAACATGTGCCATTTTTATAAGACATTCCACAGTTTGGGTTTTTTAATCTCATAAATAAACAATATTCTTATCCTAAATCAGTTGTAACATAGCCATCAACTACAGTTCAAGAAGAATAAATAAAGAAGCAGTTTTACTTGACGTTTGTTTTTATTACATGCTCAAATATTGGTTCAGTTCAGTTCAGTCACTCAGTGGTGTCCGACTCTTTGCAACCCCATGAATCACAGCACACCAGGCCTCCCTGTCCATCATCAACCCCCAGAGTTCACTCAAACTCACGTCCATTGAGTCTGTGATGCTGTCCAACCACCTCATCCTCCGTCGTCCCCTTCTCCTCCTGCCCCCAATCCTTCCCAGCATCAGATTCTTTTCCAATGAGTCAACTCTTCACACGAGGTGGCCACAGTATTGGAGTTTCAGCTTTAGCATCATTCCTTCCAAAAAACACCCAGGACTGATCTCCTTTAGAATGGACTGGTTGGATCTCCTGGCAGTCCAAGGGACTCTCAAGAGTCTTCTCCAACACTACAGTTCAAAAGCATCAATTCTTTGGCGCTCAGCTTTCTTCACACTCCAACTCTCACATCCATACATGACCACTGGAAAAACTATAGCCTTGACTAGATGGACCTTTGTTGGCAAAGTAATGTCTCTGCTTTCAATATGCTATCTAGATTGATCATAACTTTCCTTCCAAGGAGTAAGCGTCTTTTAATTTCATGGCTGCAGTCACCATCTGCAGTGATTTTGGAGCCCAAAAAAATAAAGTCTGACACTGTTTCCACTGTTTCCCCATCTATTTGCCAGAAAGTGATGGGACCGGATGCCATGATCTTCGTTTTCTGAATGTTGAGCTTTAACCCAACTTTTTCACTCTCCTCTTTCATTTTCATCAAGAGGCTTTTTAGTTCCTCTTCCCTTTCTGCCATAAGGGTGGTGTCATCTGCATATCTGAGGTTATTGATATTTCTCCCAGCAGTCTTGCTTCTAGCTTGTGCTTCTTCCAGCCCAGTGTTTCTCATGATGTACTCTGCATAGAAGTTAAATAAGCAGGGTGACAGTATACAGCCTTGACATACTCCTTTTCCTATTTGGAACCAGTCTGTTGTTCCATGTCCAGTTCTAACTGTTGCTTTCTGACCTGCATATAGGTTTCTCAAGAGGCAGGTCAGGTGGTTCGGTATTCCCATCTCTTTCAGAATTTTCCACAGTTTATTGTGATCCATACAGTCAAAGGCTTTGGCATAGTCAATAAAGCAGAAATAGGTATTTTTCTGGAACTCTGTTGCTTTTTCCATGATCCAGTGGATGTTGGCAATTTGATCTCTGGTTCCTCTGCCTTTCCTAAAACCAGCTTGAACATCTGGAAGTTCACGGTTCACGTATTGCTGAAGCCTGGCTTGGAAAATTTTGAGCATTTCTTTATGCAGTGGGAGTGAGAAATGGATTTAAGGGACTAGATCTTATAGATAGAGTGCCTGACAAACTATGGACAGATGTTTGTGACATTGTACAGGAGACAGGGATCAAGACCATTCCCATGGAAAAGAAATGCAAGAAAACAAAACGGCTGTCTGGGGAGGCCTTACAAATAGCTGTGAAAAGAAGAGAAGTGAAAAGCAAAGGAGAAAAGAAGGTATAAGCATCTGAATGCAGAGGTCCAAAGAATAGCAAGGAGAGATAAGAAAGCCTTCCTAAGCGATCAATGCAAAGAAATAGAGGAAAACAACAGAATGGGAAAGACTAGAGATCTCTTCAAGAAAATTAGAGATACCAAGGGAACATTTCATGCAAAGATGGGCTCGATAAAGGACAGAAATGGTATGGACCTAACAGAAGCAGACAATACTAAGAAGAGATGGCAAGAATACACAAAAGAACTGTACAAAAAAGATCTTCACGACTCAGATAATCACAATGGTGTGATCACTCACATAGAGCCAGACATCCTGGAATGTGAAGTCAAGCGGTCCTCAGAAAGCATCACTATGAACAAAGCTAGAGGAGATGATGGAATTCCAGTTGAGCTATTTCAAATCCTGAAAGATGATGCTGTGAAAGTGCTGCCCTCAGTATGCCAGCAAATTTGGAAAACTCAGCAGTGGCCACAGGACTGGAAAAGGTCAGTTTTCATTCCAATCCCAAAGATAAGAAATGCCAGAGAATGCTCAAATATTGGTTACATTTTCAAAATATGTCACATGTCGTCTCCCATTTCTTCCCTGCCCAGGCTCATCAGGTCCTTTGAGGGTGGCTGCCTCAACAAAGGAGATGGTCTCTTCAGCCTACTTATACAATTGTGTGTGCCATTTCCTCCTGCCCTCTTACCTGTGCTCTTCCCCAATTCCATTTCAGCATTTTTGAAACTTTAGGCTTTGCCTCTCTGTTATCAGACTCAATACAATTCTGTTTACCTGGCTTCGGCTTTTAAATATTTGCTAGTTTAGGGGTAGCTTTTCATGTTCTAGCTAGAACAGAAGAGAGAAGAAGCTAACAAATAATAGAGTCCTGGCAGCCTTCAAATGTGTCTAACCACAACTTTGATGGATGCTAAAAATAGCATTTATAGCAAGTGAGCCTTTGCTGGGAGGCCCTGCAAAACTACACCTAATTCTCTTCTCTGTCCTTCTGCTGTTGATTCTCTTGATTTCCTGCTTTCAACTGATCCAGCACTAAAGTCTGAAAGAATGAGTCTCAACTTCAACTGCTTACTAGAGCCAACTGGGTGACTTTAGCAAACATTGATGCTGAGGTCCTAGCCTCCATGATTTCATTGTCATCAGCCTGGGGTGCTGCCTGGGCTCTGGGATCTTGCAGGTTCTCTCATGTAATTTTATCATACAGCCAATTAAAAAAAAAAACAAAAACAAAAAACTGCCCTAGAAACAGACCCCATAGTTCTGGTTGCCTAAGTGGTATTCCAATCTGACCAATCCCAGTTTATTCAAATTGAGGAGGAAATGGGACTGAAAATATGATAACTGAAGTGTCATTTACTACTAAAGTACTAGTTCTGAAAAGGATAGAGCCAATCTAAGTGTATCAATATGCATTGGAACACTGTAGCATTTTCTTCAGTTCAGTTCAGTTCAGTCGCTTAGTCACGTCCGACTCGTTGTGACCCCTTGAATCGCAGCACGCCAGGCCTCCCTGTCCATCGCCAACCCCTGGAGTTCACTCAAACTCACGTCCATCGAGTCAGTGATGCCATCCAGCCACCTCATCCTCTGTTGTCCCCTTCTCCTCCTGCCCCCAATCCCTCCCAGCATCAGAGTCTTTTCCAATGAGTCAACTCTTCGCATGAGGTGGCCAAAGTACTGGAGTTGCAGCTTTAGCATCAGTCGTTCCAAAGAAATCCCAGGGCTGATCTCCTTCAGAATGGACTGTTTGGATCTCCTTGCAGTCCAAGGGACTCTCAAGAGTCTTCTCTTAGCTCACTGAAATAAGGTCATCCAGACTGAATCCAAGGAAGATGTTCATGCTACATTTGGGACAATGTAGAGTATAGGAAGACTTAAACCAGAAATATGTAGTAGTTGTAATAGACATTCAAAGCCAGATGCAATTCAAGAGGTTTACAACAGACTGGTTCCAAATAGGAAAAGGAGTATGTCAAGGCTGTATATTGTCACCCTGCTTATTTAACTTCTATGCAGAGTCCATCATGAGAAACACTGGGCTGGAAGAAGCACAAGCTGGAATCAAGACTGCTGGGAGAAATATCAATAACCTCAGATATGCAGATGACACCACCCTTATGGCAGAAAGGGAAGAGAAACTAAAAAGCCTCTTGATGAAAGTGAAAGAGGAGAGTGAAAAGTTGGGTTAAAGCTCAACATTCAGAAAACGAAGATCATGGCATCCGGTCCCATCACTTCATGACAAATAGATGGGGAAACAGTGGCAACAGTGTCAGACTTTATTTTTTTGGGCTCCAAAATCACTGCAGATGGTGACTGCAGCCATGAAATTAAAAGACGCTTACTCCTTGGAAGGAAAGTTATAACCAACCTAGATAGCATATTAAAAAGCAGAGACATTACTTTGCCAACAAATGTCCATCTAGTCAAGGCTATGGTTTTTCCAGTGGTCATGTATGGATGTGAGAGTTGGAGTGTGAAGAAAGCTGAGCGCCAAAGAATTGGTGCTTTTGAACTGTGGTGTTGGAGAAGACTCTTGAGAGTCCCTTGGACTGCAAGGAGATCCAACCAGTCCACTCTGAAGGAGACCAGTCCTGGGTGTTCTTTGGAAGGACTGATGCAGAAGCTGAAACTCCAGTACTTTGGCCACCTCATGCAAAGAGTTGACTCATTGGAAAAGACCCTGATGCTGGGAGGGATTGAGGGCAGGAGGAGAAGGGGACGACGGAGGATGAGATGGCTGGATGGCATCACCAACTCAATGGACATGAGTTTGAGTGAACTCTGGGGGTTTGTGATGGACAGGGAGGCCTGGCATGCTGCAATTCATGGCGTCGCAAAGAGTTGGACACGATTGAGGGACTGAACTGAACCGAACTGAACAGAGTGTATAAAGAGAAGGTACCAAGCGCTGAAGAGAAAAGGAACCAGAGCTACAACCTGGAGCCAACGATTAGGAAAAGGAAATAAAAAAGGCAACATGAGACATTTACTAGTTGATTCCAGTTAATTCCAGTGGAAGGAGTGTACAAAGCCTGGTCAATATTTGTCTAATTGTGCTGTGCAAGTATAACTTGGCAAGCTTTCCAGGTGGTGCTAGTGGTAAAGAATCCACCAGCCAATGCAGGAGATGTGAATATGATCCCTGGGTCAGGAAGATCCCCTGAAGGAGGGGATGGGAACCCACTCTACCACTCCAGTATTCTTTCCTGGAGAATCCCATGGACAGAGGGGCCTGGTGGGCTATCGTCCATAGTGTTGCAGAGTTGGATACAACTGAAGCAACTTAGCATGCAAGCAGGCAAGTATAACTTGGCACCTACTTGCTCACAGGTCCTAATACAAAATTCTTCACTCTGTTCTCCTTTGAACATATTGTATCTGTCCATACAGACTGAGCTACACTGCAGTAAAAAAGTTTGCCTTCCCTATGAAACCTCAGAGAATCAATACCACAAGTGTCTCAGTCACACACCGCGTCCCCCAGGAGGAGGTAAAAGTCATTCAGGAACCCAGACTGATGAAGCAGCCACCATCTCAGAGGTTGACCTCCTCATGTCAGAGCAAAAGAAATGTCATGGAGGATCTTGCACTGTTATATAAATGCTCCCATTCAGAAATGACCCAAATTATTTCTATTTGCAGCTCACTGGCTGTAGCTAGTGACCTGGCCCTGTGCAATGAGAAGGGACCAAGGAAGTGTAATCTAACCATGTGCTGAGAAGGTGAGAGGACCAGAAATATGATGAGTCCCTCAAATGGTACCTCATCATCATGGAGAAACAGTCAACTTTTCTTTTTTATCATGGAAACAGCTATGGATAAAGATAGCTCTATCCATAGACAAACCCGTACAGCTTATTAAAATCAGAGACATCCCTTTGCTGGTAAAGGTCCATCTAGTCAAAGCTATGGTTTTTCCAGTAGTCATGTATGCATGTGAGAGTTGGACCATAAAGAAGGCTGAGTGCCAAAGAATTTATTCTTTCGAACTATGGTGCTGGAGAAGACTCTTGAGAATCCTTTGGACTGCAAGGAGATCAAATCAGTCAATCCTAAAGGAAATCAACCTTCAATATTCACTGGAAGGACTGATGCTAAAGCTTCAGTATTTGGCCACCTGATGTGGAGTTTACTCAAGAGACCCTGATGCCGGGAAAGATTGAGGGCAGGAGTAGAAGGGAGTGACAGAGGATGAAATGATTGGATGGCATCATCAATTCAATGGACATGAGTTTGAGCAAACTCTGAGAGATAGTGAAGGGCAAGGAAACATGGTGTGCTGCAGTCAGTGGGGTCACCAAGAGTCAGACATGACTGAGCAAATGAACAGTAACAGCAACAATATCATGTTATATAGCTGAGTTGTACCCACTAAAATGTAATGAAGGAAAGAAATTTTCTCTTTTATTTTTCCTGATGTGTCCCTAAGGCCTAAAATAGTTCTTTAGCATGAAAGAGTTTAAACAAATATTTTTGGGAAATAAAACTCTTGTGAGAAGTAAGAATAAGAAGAAAGAGAGCTAAGAATGTTATCATTTATCAGAAGGACTATGACTAACTTGCTATTAATCTTTTCAAAATCACCAAGTAAGACACTTCCATAGTCAAATGATTCACTAACTTTATTGAAATGATGCTGTCATCACTTTATTAAATTGCTTCAGAAACCTTACCTCAATTAAGATCAAGTACAAATCCCATCTATGTCCAATATCACGTATTTATTTATTTAAAACATGTATTTATTTGCTTTTGGCTGTGCTGGGTCTTTGTTGCTGTGCACAGGCTTTCTCTAGTTGTGTTGAGCAGGGGCTCCTCTCTAGTATGCATGGGCTTCTCATTTTGGTGGCTTATCTTATTGCAGAGCATGGGCTCTAGGGTGCAAGGCTTTCAATACTTGCAGGTCGTGAGCTCATTGGTTGTGGTGCACAGGCTTAGCTGCCCCGAGGCATGTGGAATCTTCCCAGACCAGGGATCAAACCTGTGTCTCCTGCATTGGCAGATAGATTCTTAACCACCGGACCACCAGGGAAGTCCCAATATCACATGTTTAACAAATAGCCATCAGTTAAAAAAAATTTTTTTTGTTAAGAGGAAGGGCAAATGGATGGCCTTCTCCACTGAGTTAACAATCTCAAGAAATAGGGTAACATTTCAAATTCTCACACCTGCATGGGAAGTCTTAATCATGTATATTGACCTGGATTTTCCCTATATTAATCTATAAATTTAGTGCAACCCAGTCAAAATTTCAATTGGACTTTTTTCTGCATAAAATTGTTTCCATTTTAATTTCATCAGGTTCCTAACTTCCATAAGTCACTGAGTTTCACCCAAAATGTCTTTGACATTTGCTGGAAAGCTGGATTGGTTTAGGAAAATGCTTAACATCAGTGAAACTCTCTGGTGAATTTGCTAAGAAGTAACACCATATGATGATAACCATCATGTCATCTTGGGAGATTCCCTGATGCCCTATCCTCTCCCATCCTGGGGCCACCCTCAGAGTGCAGCAATGGAGAATCTAAGCATGGTGACCTTCTTCCTTTCCCAGACCCCCAGATTCTCCCCAGCATGCTCTGGACATTGTGACCAGTTAGAGAGAGCTGCCCAGAGGAGCCAGGCTGAGACTTCCCTTGATCCTGGGCACATGGCCCGGGATATGTGAGGACAGGTTCTGACCATTTTACAGTTTAAGTCCAGCAGGGAAGCCCAGTGTTACCCATATGGTGACAGATAATATTAGTCGGTGACTGGTGCAAAAGTAGACGAAGCCAACATGGCAGGAGAGGTTCAAGTCTCTGAGCCTTACCCAGGTGGCTCTGCATTCTGGATGGTGTCTTTACTCATGGTCAGAAAGAAAATGTGGCCTCTCAAATGCAATGACACAAGGTTTAAAGGCAGCGGACTGGCAGATTAAGCCTGGCCACTCACTAAGTCAGGCTAGGAACTGAGTCTCATTCCGATGTTCACCCCCAGCATCAGCCTCCTTCCTAGTACGTGATGGAGGTTCTTGGGCTTCTCCTGAAGGAAGTTAAATAGAAAGCAGGTCAGGATGTTCTCAGTAGACCATTCATGATTAAGGGGTGGTTAATCTGCAACATGGCTTCCCAGATGGCACCAGTGGTAAAGAATCTGCTAATGAAGGAGACGAAAGAGATGCTGGTTCAATCCCTGGGTCAGGAAGATCCCCTGGAGGAGGGCATAGCAGCCCTCTCCAGTATCCTTGCCTGGAGAATCCCATAGATAGAGGAGCCTGGTGGACTTCTGTGTCTCTTACTTGGCTTTGAGTTGTTCTGTCTAGTGAGAGACCCATAATTTACCTATCATAGGCTGAAAGGCAGGGGTGCCTTTTAACCCTAAAATGGTGAAGGACCCTGGTGAGCACGCCTGGCCCAGGTATGCTTGACATCATCCGGGAGTTGATTTGGGCAGCTGATTTCCCTGCATGCAGTTGAGGCAGGGGAGACCTCAGTTTCTGGCCTGTGGAATTCACCCCACTCCTTTGGTGGGGTAAACCTCCTGGGTGTTCCTCTCTCTCTGGTGGCCTGTTTGACCTCCCCTTTCTGTGCTGTGTTGAGTTACCCCCACCCCCTGAGATTCCTCATCTCAATCCAAATTCTGTTCTCTCATAATTGAAATTCACTTCCCAAGTCTGCTCTCCCAGACTGACACTGTGGACAATTTGCTGGGAATCTTTCCAGTCCTGCTTGGGGCATTTATAGGTTTATACAAACACTCTCTTTGTAATCTGTAGATGGTCCTGACTCAGTTTTTACAGCAAACATTGTGTGATAAACTAAACATCTTTCCTCATCGGTAAATGTGACTCTATTGCATCATTCTTTTACAGCTGTTTAATTTCCACGGGACAGATGATTCAAAAATCCTTTCCCCTCTCCGGTTGTTTCTTAGATTTCCCTTATTAGAGATAATATCACAGTCATGTACTTTGTCCCCAGATGATCATACATGAGGAATTGTAAGGGCAAGGGAGCTAGGCCTCATGGGGGTGGGTCCTGCCTGTCCCTCTTACAGCTGTGTGACTCTGGACCCGTTACTTAAATGTCTGTGCCTCAGTCTTCACATCTGTAAACTGAGCCTGCTGTGGAAATCTTGCAGGTAATACAGCAACATAAAAGATTTATCGCCACTCTAAGCTGCCTTCTGGTCACAGGAGTGATGAAATTGTGGTAGGGGACTGATCAGAAGTACCATGACACTAACCCTTTAAAAGGGTTCTATTTTTAATTTATTTATGGCAAAACAGGGTCAGGTACTTATTTTTATATTTCCAATTGATAAATATCACTACATAGGTTTTACAGTTAAAACGTCATTTTAAATAGCTACTTTCTGTAACTTAAGATATTTCTGATAAGATGGAGAAATGGTTATATATGTTTTAACTTATGAAAACCACCTGTATTAACTGTAGGGACTATAGCACCAGTGTGCATGCAGCGTCACAGCTTTCTGTTCTGACAACTCCCATCTTTTTTTCCTCTGAGTGGAAAAATCTCATAGCTTTTTTTTTTTAACTTTGTACATAGCTATTTGTCATATCAACTTGCTTCTTTAAATAGACTGCTATAAAAGTTGCATCTGAGCAAGGTTTTAACTCTTGTTGGAACAGACTGTCACTGGGTAAGCAGTCAGTCTCAGTGGGGTGACGGAGAGCAGGGGTGTCAGAACCCGAACTTGGTGACAAACTCATTGGTGCATGAAGTGGGCCTATACTGAGGATTCAGAGCCTCTCTCATTTCTGGAGAAGCCTCGTGGAATGGCCGGTGGGTGCAGTGTCAGAGTTCAAGCCAGGTAAGGAGCGTGTCCTTGTGGAAAGAGGCAGCCTGGGGGTGGTGTAGGAGTTCCAGCAGGGGGAGGTGGGCATCCAGCAGACCCGTGTGGACCGTCAGTCTCCAAGCTGAGTGAAGGGAGAGTCCATCTTGCAGGGCCACCTGGGCTTCAAGGTGGACCTTAATTGTCCACGAATGATAGCAGTACCACCCCACTGGCCAGCGTTTAGGAAGGCATTGTGACACCATTCAGGCCCAGGACACCCACAAGGATGCATTCAGGAAAGGAGAGACTCCTGGAAAGGTTTTCACTCTCAGAAGGTGATGATAAAAGTAGCCCCTCTTATTCCCCTCAATAGTAATACATCAAAACGTGAAACTTGGAGCTGCCACTGCTGTCCTGTGACAGAAGGAGGCGACCTGAAGGGAAGTTGACTTAGAGGAGTATAGCATTTAAAATGAGCAGGGTTCTGGAGCCCTGGTCCTGACTGTATAGAGCGCAGAACTGCTCTTCCTTTGGGCTTCTGTTATGGAGGCAAGGCATTTCTTAACTGTTTGAACAAGTAGAGCCTAGTGTCCAGGTGCCATAATAAAAGACATCCTACCTGATAACTATACCTTTCCTCCATACTTAGCACCTATGACTGCCAACGAGTCTGCTAGTGGCTCTGTGCCTGACAAACCAGAAGGACCAAGACACTGGGTGGTTGGAAGCAAAACCCAAGATCATTTATAGATAAACAATATAAGATCCAGGGCTTAGAAACTGTCCTGGGAAAAACCCACAGCCAGGCTTTATGATTTTCCAGTGGGTCGCTCTTATGTGGAACTCCAGACAACTGCCTCAGGGTCATTCCACCAGTTAAATGAAGCTTCTTAAATGTTCTTCATTAATACAGAGTGTGAGCTTGTTATGTTGCCATGGCTACCTACAGTTTAGGTGTGATCCATATCTAAGTAACAACATGAAGTTAAAAAAATAGCTTATTTGATTAATAATTGTATAGGAAAAAAATATGGCAGGAGGGAACAAAATGGCCATAGGGTGAGAAGTTAAGCTGTGGAAGCTATACTTTTTTTAGCAAAGAAACTGTCAAGTTTACCAATCCAATAATATTCTTAGTAAATTTTCTTGTCAAAGGACTTCTGACAGGGAATTCCTGAACTTTTAGCGAAAACAGAACCCCCAAATACCAAGGGATCATGTCAAAGAACAGAATAATTTTGATAGTAGAAGTCATTTTCACCGTGGGCCACACCAAGATAAACAGTTAATGGGCGTGCACTTGTAATACTTTGAGTCATTAATTTGTAAACGACAAAGATCGGAAATAAGGGATTTTCTTCACCCCAAAGACATCCTACTTACTAAGGCCATAATACAAAATATAACAAAACTCAACAAAAGGAAATTGAAAAGGAATGTATGTAATCATACCAAAGACAGGATGCATGACATTTCCCACCAACTAACACCACAATAGGTAGCTGAATCAACTAGCTATACAATCTGACTTAGAAAATATAGAAAAGATTATTTAAAATAATGTCATATAAAGGGCTTAGTTGACTTCCTTTGTCGAATGGTATTCACACTTTAGTGACAGTATTTTAAAAGTTTGTTAGTAAAGGTAGGAATGCAGTAGAATATTTTTAGACCACCTACATTTAGCATACATTAAATTACACAACACATTCCTTTTAGTAAATGCTCCTTTTATAACATTCATTCCTGTTACTAATAGAAACTGCAAAGAGGATTATGATATTTAATTAATTCACAAAATGCAGCTGTACTTCAAGCTCTTGGCATCTGTCCAATATTTTTAATGTAAATTTTTAGAGAAAAAAGAGGAATTATTTCAATTTTTTCTTATTCTTAATTTGGGGGAGGAATGGGGCAAGTGAGATCAATAGAGGAAAACTCTGGGCAAGTGTTGCAGTAAAAATCAGAGTCAGTGTGGGCAGGATGTAGATCCAAGAAATCCCGTGTATATGTGAAAATTCCATGACGTTATAAGGTACACCTTCAGGATAATACTGCCACATCAACAAACTTGGTAGTATTCTTGATTTAAAGTACTTGGTAGTATTCTTGATTTAAAGTAGAGAAATCTAGTATAAACCAGCTTAAACAGAAAGAAAAGTGTATTGACCCACATAACCAAACTGCAGTGGAAACAGGCATAAAGCTAGCTAGCACCAAGAGCTCAAATGCCATTAGACATGATCTTCTCTTGCTCTGTATGTTAGTTGTTTTTTTTTTTTTTTTTAAGTGAATAAAGGCTTTTTATTTAATTATTTTTTGGACATGCTGCATGTGGAACTTCCCTGAACCCATGCCCCTTGCACTGGACCACCAGGGAAGTCTCTGTCTGTTAGTTTTATTTTCTTCTACTGTAGATCCACTTTCTATATAGAAAGAAGCATGGGTGGTGGCAGTCTCTAGGCTCATACAATAACAGTTTAATGATAGTGAAAAGATCCTAGGAAGGGATTCTGATTGGCCTAGCTACTGTGATGGATCAATAATTGTGGCTAGAGTTGTGAGGTCTGGATAAGCTTAAATCCCCACCTTTAGACCAAAAACTATAAGCCAGGGAGGTAAGTTAGGCAGACCCTATTCTAACAGTGGCTTTTAACAAAACCTCTCATTATAAGAGTAGGGTAGAAAAATGAATACTTAAAACTAATACATGTAGGATGAGTTCTAGTTAGCATTATTAGAAGAGTAGAAATAGTCAGTAGAAAAAAACCATCAGATTATAATGACAACCAATAGAGTGGAAGAATATACTGCAAGCCACGTATCTGACAAGGGTATAGTATTCAGAATATGCAAGAACCGGAACAGCTGAAAAACAAACCAATCAAGAAGTGGGCAAAAGTCTTGAATACCCATTTTTCCAAAGAAGATATACAAATGGCCAACAGGCACATGCAAATGACACTCAACGTCACTAGTCATTGCTGTGCTGTGCTGTGCTCACTCACTCGGTCGTGTCTGACACATCATGACCCTGTGGACTGTAGCCCACCAGGCTCCTCTGTCCATGGGATTTCCCAAGCAAGAGTGCTGGAGTGGATTGCCATTTCCTACTCCAGGAGATCTTCCTGACCTTCAACCTGAGTCTCCTAGGTCTCCTGCAGTGGCAGTTGGATTCTTTACCTCTATGCCACCTGGGAATCCATTAGTCATTCAGTTCAGTTCAGTTCAGTCGCTCAGTCATGTCCGACTCTTTGCAACCCCATGAATCGTAGCACGCCAGGCCTCCCTGTCCATCACCAACTCCCAGAGTTCACCCAGACTCACGTCATTAGAGAAATGAAAATTAAAATCATAATGAGTGTTGGTGAGGAGTAGAAAAATTCAAACCCATATGTTGCTGGTAGAAGTGAGGTGGTGCAGCCACTGTAGAAAACAGTTTGATGGCTCCTCACAAGTTAGTTTGGACCGTGGGAGGGAGCAACCAGAGGCTGTGGGAGGCAGGCTTTGTAGGAATAAGAGGGTGGGGTGCCTTGGTTCCCACACAAAGATGTGATTAGATTGACGAATTCTGCGGGCTGGCAAGGAACTGAAATCTGCTGCTTAGGAGTAAGTAGTAATTGTGCCTGGTCTGCTTGATAAGGAGGATTGCTTGACCAGGGGACCTTATCTGTGAGGGCAAGCAGGGAGGAGAATGTACACTTAGGTCATTTGAGGGCTTCCTGGTTTCAGGTATTGAGGCAGCAAGTGATACTAATTCCAAGTCTTATACTGCATAGATTTACCACATTCAGAAAGAAATCCTCCTTTCCCCCTTAGTTCCAATTATTCTGCTTAGCCTGTCTCAGATCATGTACCTACCCTTAATGCCAGAGGTTTGAAGATTATGATTATCAGCCTCACTGGGCCATAGGATTGGGAATGAAGCTGTGCCCCAATGAAGAACATCTCCTTTCAAAAGAGTGATCAAATGACAACATAATTCCTAATCACAATGTGTTCCTTCCCTCTGCTCGCCTACTTCCTTTCTCTCTCACTTTTTTCTGTTTCTTTTCCCTTTTTTCTTCTCTTTATCTCCTGCTCCTCACCTCCTCTCTGCAGCTTCCCTCCCATTCTCTTTATCCCCTCCCCCATTTTTTTACTTTGTTCTGTTCTCTCTCACTTGCGTCTCCTTATCCCCTCACCTGTTTTTAATTGTCCATGCCTGCAACAGCCCCCAACATGTATCACCTATATAGTGCCCCAGTGGCTCAATGGTAAAGAATCTGCCTGCAATGCAGGAGACACAGGTCCAATCCCTGGGTCAGCAAGATCCCCTGGAGGAGGTCATGGCAACCCACTCCAGTATTCTTGCCCGGAGAATCCTCATGGACAAGGAGACTGATGGGCTACCATCCATAGGATCGTAAAAAAATCAGACACTACTGAAGCAACTTAGCACACAGGAATCTAGTGGCCTTCAGCTGGACTCCTGCTCCTTACTGCTTTAGTCAGATCTCTAAGTAAAGGAAGAAGAATTAGGCAAAGCCAAAATTAACTGTTAGTCTACTTTTCCTATCCAAATTTACAAAAACTGGCCAAATTTCATGGAAAGTATACCCTAATTGGGAAAACCAATTTTTCCTTTGTTATAATCTAAAATGAGTTCATGAAGCAAAGATCAGTTTCTGAAACTCTAGATGTACTTTCAATGCAAAATCTGTCAATGACTTTATACTTTTTATGAAAAAGGTTTTTCTGAACTGCTTTGCAATACATAGTATCTCTAATTAAAATAATTATTGATCTTTTGTCTTTGTTTTGTGGGAAAAGGTGGTAATGAAAGCATTGCTAGTAAAATACCTAGCAGCTGAATAAAGGCTACAAAGAGTACACAGTTAATATGGTCAATAACACAGTTTGGAATTATTTACAAAGGTAATTGAAACACTTCACACTCTAAGCAAATAAGAGTAGTGGTTTTAATGATCTACTTGAATGCCAGGTAATATCAGAGTAGAACCAACTACAATTAATGTGTTTAAAGCTGTAGATACCCATGAGATTGCTTCCTAACAACCGTTTCTTGGAGTGAATCTCATTCACATCCTCTAGTCCATGGCAGAGTGTGTAGCTTATGGTAGGGACTCTGTCAGTTTCAGTGCCTGACTGGCTAAAGGAATGAATACATTGATAAAGGACATCAGATCATCTGATGTAGCTACCTCATGCAGTGAGACTGCACTTTAAATGGCTTGATTGCCCAAGTGTAGCCTGTGGGTAACTCAGGCTTCTTGGAGCTAGTTTGGAAGTCTCTCTGCCACTTTGTAGACAAGAGCAACAAAGAAACTGTCTCCAGGAATCCCAGATGCCACTGCTAACACTGATCTTCTGCAGAAATAATCCAGGTCAAAAAGGGATATGACTTTCAAGCTGAGTCCTTATTCTGAAATGTTTAAATTATGGGGGTGTGAAGAAGAAAATTCCAGCAGGTTCAGATGCTTGAGTTAGAAAGAGTCACAAAGAAGCCTATATGTTAACAGAGGTGAAACCCAGCTCCAACATAACACCTCAAACTTGAGAAAATAATAGTGCTTCCATTGTCCCACTACATTTTTTTAACATACAGCACATTTGAAAAAGTTTTCATGTAAGAAGATGAGAAAATATTTATTGACTTGGTAATAGCATTTTTTCTGGCAGATGGTATTTTTTTTATGTCAAAACTCAATTTAGATTAAGTTGTAGTTTAATAACAACCCTCCAACTAAATCATTGTCTATTATGATAAAAGAGTTAAATTTATTTTTACATTTAAACATGTAGTTGCATGCAGATAACATTCCAAAAATATATCTGTCTTTCCAGATTTAAATATTAATTTGAAATTGTCAGGATGGAAATTTTGTCAAGTGTTTACAACATAAGGTGACAGGAGCAAGAATTCTTTTGAGAAAGATTGAATTTGATTATTTAAATGTATCTTTCTGGTCTTCTGAGATTTTAAATTGATATTGATATTGATGTCTTTTGTCAGTTTTTAAAAATTTTTTATGTATATATCTTTAATTGGCATATAATTGCTTTACAGTGTTGTATTAGTTTCTGCTATACAACTATATTGATATTTATATATAATGTGCATATTATATATAATACATACATGTGTGTGTGCATGCTATGTTACTTCAGTCATGCCCAACTCTGTGTGACCCTTTGGACTGTAGCCCACCAGGCTCCTCTGTCCATGGGATTCTCCAGGGAAGAATACTGAAGTGGGTTGCCATGCCTTCCTCCGGGGGATCTTCCTGACCCAGGGATTGAACCTGTGTCTCTTGCATCTCCTGCACTGGCAGGAGGGTTCTTTACCACTAGCACCACCTGGGAAACCCCAATAATATACATTCATGTTTATAATGACCTATTGCTGCATGGCAAATTACCTCAAAACTTTTGCAGCTGAAACAGCAAACATTTATTATCTCCATTTCTGAGTGTCTGGAATCTGGGTGTGCCTCCACTGGGTAACTCTGGCTGAGTTTCTCAGGAGGCTGCATGGCTGTGACCTTCTCAAGGCTCCAGTCTGGGGGATCTACTGCCAAGCTGGCTCATGTGACCATTGCAGGCTTCAGGTCCACTCTGGCTATTGTCCAGAGACACCAATACCTTGCTATAAGGGCCTCCCTATAGATCAGCTCACAACAGGACACTGGTTTACCTCAGAGTGGGCCAGAGAAAAAGGGAGAAGGTGCCCCAGACAGAAGTCACAGTCTTTTTGTAACCTGCCCTCAGAAGTGATAGCCTGCCCTTCTGCCATATTGTTCATTCAGAGTGAGTCCAAAGTCCAGCCTACACACGAGGGGAGAGGATTAATTACACAAGGATGCGAAAACCAGTAGGATCACTGGGGGCATTGTGGAGTTTGCCTGCTATGTATGTGTGTGTGAGGGGGAGGTGCACACATGGGTGTACATTTGTATGAATATATACATACACGCATGCACACACATGCATTTACATGTGCATGCACACATATGCTGGGTTTCCCAGGTAAGTGTTAGTGGTGGAGAACCTGCCTGCCATTGCAGGAAATGTAAGAGACACAGGTTCAGTCCCTGGGTCTGGATGATCCCCTGGGGGAGGGCACGGCAACCCAGTCCAGTGTTCTTTCCTGGAGGATCCCATTGACAGAGGAGCCTGGCAGGCTGCAGTCCATAGGATCACACACAGTCAGACATGACTGAAACGACTTAGCATGCACACACACACACATAAATATATATACACACATATATATACATGTATATAGAGCCACACATTTATATAGAGACTTTATGCTTGAAATGCCTGATTGCTACATCATATGTGTGATAAAATGCAATATTCCTTTTTATATTCATCTATTTATTATTAATTGAAAGATAATTGCTTTACAATACTGGGTTTCTGTCATACATCAACATGAATCAGTCAAAAGTATACGTATGTCCCTTCCCTCTTGAACCTCCCTCCCACCTTCCACCCCATCCCACCACTATAGGTTGTCACAGAGCCTCAGTTTGAGTTCCCTGAGTCATACAGCAAATTACCACTGGTTATCTATTTAACGTATGGTAATATATATGTTTGCATGCTACTCTCTCCTTTCATCTCACCATCTCCTTCCCTCCCTGCTGTCTTGTCCCTAAGTCTGTTCTCTATGGAAATGCAGTATTCTTAATAGCATTAACAAGACTTCTCTGCCAGCTTAAGATAAACGTCTATCAGTAACTCATCAAGTCAAAACTGAGCAAAGCAACAGAAGGGTTAGTAATTTCGATGACATTACACAATGAAGTGCTATAATGAAAATTAATATTTGTGAGTTGTGTGAATTCCACCCACTACCACCTCTAATTTCAGGCAAGGGGGCTTCTGCCCTAGGCTCCTTGATTTAGAGGACACTGCTCAAGTCGTCTACTGGACTCATGCCCCACCACTCTCATGCACTCCACCGAGGGACAAGTGGATGAACCCACCTGGAGTTCTTGCCCCCTCTATGACCCTAATGGACATGTGATGCCCTAGGTGTAAAGGATAGTGAAAAGGTAGTTATAGGAGGGGATGGGCAGAACTTAGGTTCTTGGGAGAAGATGTGAAATCACACTGAAGCAAATTCAGGTTTGGAACTGATTATATCATTTGATTAAGCTGGGACTTTGTCTAGAGGTTTCTAGCTTTTCCAGACAATATAGGATGTTTCCAAACTTGAATCATTTCTTATTCCTATACAGGAAGGTATTTTGAGGGTTGTATGTGAATTCTGAGAGAAAACAGGTATGTAAAGATGAAGTGGAAAGGGCTGCATCACTTAAAGCATCAAGTGGTAGCATTCTGGGCATGGACCTTGGATGTCAGTGAAGGGGTGCTTTTGGAGATAGATTCAGAAATGACGTTTATTCAAAGTCTGGAGGCAACAGCCATTAGCCTGGGAGAAGAGAGCAAAGAAGACAGCTTTGAACTTCCCAGGGGGTTCCGTGGTAAAGAATGGCATCATATATCATAAAAAGATATACATATAAGAATGCAATTTGATAGTAACTGATATATTATTTATTCTATGGTCATTGTATTCAGTAGGAATGGGTGGTAATTATTCAAGACAAATTAAGAAGAGAATTTTTTAAAAAATTATGTCGCTTTCATGATGGCCATTACATGCATAATTTTTTTCTTACACACTTTTTACTAGCAAATTATTCTTGAAAAACAATTATATGTCAACATCTCAATGAGAACCTTTTATTCTGTGAACAATACATTCTACCTGTCTGGGAGAGTGTAATTAAATAGTGGATTTTTTGAAGTAAACTTTCAGCTTCTTTATTTTACTGTTGAAGAAACTGAGGCTTAGAGCCATTAAGTGACTAGAAGGTGGCCAACAGATAGTTAATTTCAGAACTGAGACTAAACCCCACATGCCCTGACTTGGAACACAAGGCTTTTTTTTCTTATCCAAATCCACATACATGATATGATAGAGCTTTCAAACTGGGATATGCATAGCCCTGCAGGCAATGGCAGCATGCCAGGGAGGCAAAGCCACAGGATAAACACAGGGTGTCTTGCTTCAATGTAAATATTACTCAAAGATTTGAGGGGAGTTAGGGGGAACCACTTTATTTTTATATTAAAACAAAATTGATTATAAAGGAGAATGTACATTTTACATGAATTTTTAAAATTTCAGTTTGGATTCCTCAGGCTATAATCCCATCAAATGGAGGTAAAAGTTCTCTCTGTTCACTTGGCTAGGGAGGGGTACCTCTTCTGTAGCTCCCAGTGTATGAAGACATCTAGGAAGAACCTTTTATACAAGGAGTGCCTTCACTAATTCCCATCTTTCACATTTCATTTTAAACTTGCATTAATTTAGTCCTTGCAATCAGTTAATGGTAAATTTTTCTTGAAGAGGGAACATGTAAAGACCTCTTAATAGATGAGTCTCTGAGTTCCTTTCCTAAGAACAGAGCTGTCTGTTTAAAATTTATTTCCTCCTCTGAATCAGTGTAAAGTGAAGAGATTTCAGAATAAAATATTTAAATGCGATTTTACTAGAAATTAACTGGTTAGTAGTTTACTTCTATAAGACACTCTCTAAAAATAAATAGCCTATGGTTGTAAACCTCACATTTGTGTAATGTACAAAATTGACCAAGGAGTATGCATTTCCATTTTTCTATGTAGCATATTAATAAATGATATCTGGAAAGTTGTAATACATATTAACAGCAAAGATGGGAGACAAGATGCTAGTAAATTATTTTATACCTTTTCTCAGTGGACCATTCCTCTCTGATTTTTATTCCTGGGTTAAAAACTATTTAAACAATGGTTCTTAGATGGTTACTTTCCCCATGGTACCGAGAAGAACTGTTATCCACCTACCCCAACAGGCTCAAGTACTTATAAAAAGTATTTATACTCAAATATTTATAAAAAGTTCTAGAAATAATATATTTTGACTTCTTCACTGAAACCTTTTTTCAATGCTCTATTCCAATACCAACACTTTTTAATGCAAGTAGCTTGATCCATTTCAAAAAATTACATTTAATTCCTAGATTTCAAGTTCAAATTTGGTGCCAAGAAACCAACCTATTGAATTGAATCAATTTTTATTAAATGCAATGTGTTAGGTCCTGGCCAAAAAAAAAACACAACCCTCCAGCCTCCAAAGTTTTCCAAGCTAGAGGAAAACCAAATTCATATAAATAAAATCATCAAGTCTTCAAGATTGGATGAGACTGGCCAAATAGTGGCTCAGCTTAACAAAATAAATCCTAATGCAATATTTCTTTTCAGAAAATAAAAATTAATGCAAAACATACATGATAAACAAAAATGTCAAATTTTAAAATAAAGACAGTCTCACTAGTATTGATTTTTTCCCCCTCCTTTTGCGTTAAGCTCCAGGAGGACTCCACCAGGCATAGCTTCACTCCTACCCTCCACAGGTGGCTGGTGGTTTCCACACACATCTACTTTTCAGAAACCTAAATAATATTCATATCTCAATAGAGTTATTATTACTGGGTGACTTCAGTGGGGCCCTCTGATACACTCGTGGTCTCTGGTCTCTACCCGATCGCGATCCCTCCTTCATCCGCGGTATGCAGCACCCCGCGCAGGAGAAACACTAGAGACCTGAGGTGCGCCGCAGTGGCTGTTGCAGGGCCACAAGCGCAAACGTCACAGAAGTCCGGATTTGGCTTCACATCTTCCCTACTTCGGATTGGCTTTTAGTCCACAGGGCGGTGGTAACTCTTGGTAACCGCCAGAACAGTCAGCCGCAGGCCAGGCTGGGTCGATCACAGGTGCTGCTGAGTGCCTGGGTGTCCTGATGGCCAGGGACCCCAATCATCTGCCGCGTGCCTGCCGACCCCCAGCAATCCCAGTGAGGGTCGCAGAAGCTGCCCTGGAAATCAGCCGTACGGTAAGCATCTCCCTCTTCCCCAGACCACGGAGCGTTTCGGGGGATCCTGACAGATGCTCCAGTCCGCTAAAGGCCACCCCGGGGTCCGGGGCGAAGGGATAATGCAACCAAGGTCCCCAGGCAAACCTTCCACTGAGGCTAGAAGCCTGTAATCTCCTGAATGGGGTTTGGGGACTGCCCGGATCCACACTAATTTACTCTGACCCTTTGCCATTTAATATCTCCTGCATATACAATTGGAGAAGGAAATGGCAACCTACTCCAGTGTTCTTGCCTGGAGAATCCCAGGGACGGGGAGCCTGGTGGGCTGCCGTCTATGGGGTCGCACAGAGTCGGACACGACTGAAGCGACTTAGCAGCAGTAGCAGCAGCAGCAGCATATAGAATTATGGCAGTTTATAGAGACTAACCGGAGAAGGCAATGGCACCCTACTCCAGTACTGTTGGAAAATCCCATGGATGAAGGAGCCTGGTGGGCTGCAGTCCATGAGGTCACAAAGAGTCGGACATAACTGAGCGTCTTCACTTTCACTTTTCACTTTCCTGCATTGGAGAAGGAAATGGCAACCCACTCCAGTGTTCTTGCCTGGAGAATCCCAGGGACGGGAAAGCCTGGTGGGTTGCCGTCTATGGGGTCGCACAGAGTCGGACACGACTGAAGCGACTTAGCAGCAGCGGCAGCAGCATAGAGACTAACAGGATTTCCCAGGTGGCGCTAGTGGTAAAGAACCCTCCTGCCAATGCAGGAGAGGTAAGAGACACGGTTCGATCCCTGAGTCAGGAAGATCCCCTGGAGAAGGGAATGGCAACCCACTCCAGTATTGTTGCCTAGAGAATCCCATGGACAGAGGAGCCTGGTGGGCTACAGTCTATAGAATGAAGGAAGAGTCAGACACGACTGAAGCAACTGAGCATGCCCGCTGGCACACAGAAATTAAGACCATAAATTTGAAATCTTGACCCTCCAACAGATATATATACATGTAGAGCCCTGAAATGTTGTTTCCCTAAAGTGCAGATTGACACACTGGGAGGAGAAGTTGTTTGAAGGACAATACAAGCAGAGTTGAGGACAGTTTGCCGCTGCTGCTGCTAAGTCATTTCAGTGGTGTCTGACTCTGTGCAACTCCATAGACATCAGCCCACCAGGCTCCCCCATCCCTGGGATTCTCCAGGCAAGAACACTGGAGTGGGTTGCCATTTCCTTCTCCAATGCATGAAAGTGAAGAGTGAAAGTGAAGTCGCTCAGTCGTGTCCGACTCTTAGCGACCCCATGGACTGCAGCCCACCAGGCTCCTCCATCCATGGGATTTTCCAGGCAAGAGTACTGGAGTAGGGTGCCATTGCCTTCTCCTGAGGACAGTTTAGATAATGACTAAAAGAATCCTTGAGTGGGAAATGAAAAAAGTCACAATTGTGTTGTGCCATTTAGGACCTAACAAGGTGTTCTCGAGTTCTCACACTTATCTAGAAAGGCTTGGAGCTATGATAATTAATCAAGGCTGAACGTTCTATAATGAATTGGAAACTTCACACTAAATGCTAACTAACTCGTGGTACATGTGTATTGCATGAAGGTATAGGAATGTATCATTATAGTAGATAAACCATCAAAGTGAGGATATTTTCTTCTATAGACCTTAATAAAGTCTTCATTCTTCTAGGATGTAGTAGTCCCACAATTTTCAAATATGTTATTCTATTTTATCTAGATCCCAAGGTATCTGCAGTGGAAGTAGCTGCTTTTTTTCTTCTCTATGCTAAAACGATCTACATCTAAGTTTTGTGCTGGGTTGTTTTTATTTTCCTGTTTCATCAGTCAGTTAATTTGAAAGCTAACATTTCCCCCTTTTCAGATCCTGAAATTACTCTGCAAATTGAATACCTTTTCTGTGTGATATTCTCTACCATGCTACACAATATTGCAGATTCAAATTCTACCTTCTTGAAACCCACCCTCCCTGCTCCCATTGTCTTTTTGCTTCTCTTCATAACTTTATAACAATCCCTCGTGTATCTTCTTGTGCAGCTTGGCTCTCTCCTCCTCCATCCAAATGTAGACACTTCAGGATGATCTTCCCTGGGTCCCACTCTCTCCTCTGTGCTGGCTGACGACCAGGCTGGACATACCTATCCTGACACTCTGGTGAGATTCACTCTCCCACTTGCAACTTTCTGGTGGTCACCTTGACCTCTTCCACCAGTGCCTCAATTTCACCCTTTCTCAACTGCATGCATCTTCCCTCCCAGTCACCTTTCTCATCATCATGTCATCACATTATTATCACCAGTGGCTTCCCTTGCCCTTATTCTCTGCCTCCAGTTACTTGCCAGTTCTCATCAATTCTCTCTGTATCTCACATGTCATACCTGTTCACTGCTCATTCTCACTTGCTTCTGTCCCTGAGGCAGGCTTATCAGATCTTGACTTGATTTTCCAGAGGCAACCTTGCTTCCTGTCTGCAGTTCAATCTGCACCCTAGGCCATGAGATATGGTATGCTTTGTCACATCTTTTCTCCTGCTTAAAAATCCTATAATACTTCTCTGCAAACTTCCCAGAGTTGAGTCCATTGATGAATTACCCAGTTGTTATTAAGTCCATTCTTTTACAGCCCAACAAAGCAAGGGAACCAAAAGAGAAGGAGGAAAAATGATTTTAAAATAACTTGATATTGGATATTACTTAAAAGCATTGATATAGTTGTCATGTGAAAAATCAGAACTTTGTTGGACTTCCTTACACTGATTTCACCATGCTGATAGTATATATATTTATTGTATATATATTTAATTTATATATATTCAAAATTAAATTTAATTTTATATTACATAAAATATGTGATTTTAAGTTAGAGTTCTTGACCCATTAAAGTTTTCTTTAAGCAGTAGGTACATACTTCTGAGCCTAAATTTCAAAGTGAGCACAAGTATATGACCCCAATTCACCTTTTAAAATGGATCCCTCACAGTTGCTTGCTGTATTCCTTTTTCCTGCAGCCAAAGAATGTACAGCCCTAATGCCTTGTACGTTCTTCCCTTGCTTTTCCTCCTTTGTGTACTTACTTCACTTTGACTAAAACACTCATCCATCAAAATCTTTGTCTAAATTGTCCTCATCGTTCAGACTGAGTCCAACTGTCAGTCTTGCCCTAAAATCCTCTCAAAGTTCCCAAGGTTGACAGTACTTTCTTATTCCTCTGAATTCACTAGAGTGGTATTTTTCTTTTCTCATAGTGCTTAACATTTGCAACCTTCTTTTGAAACATTGTGTATCCTTCCTTCTCTTATTCAAAGTTTACTTATAGGGAATAGACATCTTACCTGATTCATTGCTACATTTACTAGCTAGCCATAGACTAAACTAGTTACATCCTGAACCACAGTAGTTTGTGGTTCAATAAATAGCTGAATGATCTGTTTGGACAAACTTTGGTAGAAATGTTCATGTAAAAGTATGCTGTTGTGTGCAGCTATAGTAAAAAATAGTATGGCAATTCCTCAAAAAGTTAAACATACAATTATCATGTTATCCAGCAATTCCACTTCTGAGTATTAATATATACTCAAATGAAGTGTAAACAGGGTCTCAGATATTTGTACACCCATATTCATAGAACCATTATTCACAACAGCCAAAAAGTAGAAGCAACCCAAGTGTCCACTGATAGCTAAATGGAAAAACCAAATGTGGTATACACATACAATGGAATATTATTCAGCCTTAAAAGGAAGTAAATCTTGACACACTACACCTAGGTAATTCTTGAAGACATTATGCTAATCGAAATAAGCCAGTCACAAAGAGACAAATGCTGCATGCTTCCATTTATATAAGGTACTTAGAGTAGTCAAATTTATGGAGACTGAAAGTAGAAGGGTGAGTGTCAGGAACAGGGGAGAGAGGGAAAGAAATGAAGAGGCAGTGTATAGTGGGTACAGAAGTTCATTTGAGATAGATGAAAAACTTCTGAAAATGAATGGTGGTGATGGCTGCACAGCAATGTGAATGCACTTAATACCACAAAAATGTACAGTTAAAATAGTAAATTCCACATTATGTATATATTACCACAATTAAAAAAAAAAAAAAACAGTTCAGGGAAAGAATTCTTGTGTCTCTGTAGATGAAAGGAATATGCTGCCAGTGAAGTTGTTTGTTGATTGGGAACTGGAACTGTTCCACCACAGATTCACTGAAACTTGAAACTTCTTGGCACATTTTCGAGTTCTTTGGCATTTTGACACTTTGGTGTTACCAGATTCTTATGAAAGTTTTGCTTGGAAGGAAGTATGCCATGATAAAGAGCTGTGTAAATGAATAATTAATTACATCAGTGATTTACATATTGTGAGTTTAAATTTCCCTTTTTCATCTTTTTATTTTCAAAATTTAAGTCTTGAAATATTCATTCCATGGGTAAAATGTTCAGAATGTATACTAATTTCTGATTACTAAGTTAATGTCATAAAATATTCAAACATTATTGAAAAATGAATTTCCAAAAAGTGACAGTCCCTTATAATCTCAAGTAATAACTGGTTAATGGTTTGGAGTGTGTGCATTTTGTGTGCATATAAATGTCATTAGTAACAAAAATATTGTTACATATATAAATATTATACTGCCAATGGCATTTTTACTTAAAAATATATTTTGGATATATTTTTTAGGTCTAGATATCCATCTCTCTCTGTTTTTAAGCTATTGCATATGTCCTACTGTGAAGTTGCATCTTACTGTAACCCCTATTCCAATTAATTGGGCATATTTCACAACTACAGACAATGTATGTATGAGATGAGCAATGATATTCACATTTTGCTTGTGTGTGTATGTACTGATGTATTTCTGAGTGTTAGATGTGAAACTGTGGGATTAAGTTAGAAGCCAGCTTGCAATTTTAAAAGGTAGCTGCAAAATTTTAATTATACTTTGACTAAGCCTTAACATTCAAAACACTTTGGCAAAACTGAGATTGACTGTGTTTAGTACAAGCTGATGGTTTTGATGTTTAAATTAAAATACCCAGATGTGGATGTCTAATGGGTTTTTCTAAACTCCAAATTCAGCTCATTTATCATGGTCAAAAAATACCCTAATGGAAAAGGCCTACACCTGAACCAATAAATTCTCCAAGCCCCAAGATCCAACTTGTGTAACAGGGTCACAAAGAAAGTTTGGGGTATAAATTAGCAGCTGTTCTCCATCCCTGGGATATCTGTCTTCCTCACCTCTAGATACTTGTTCATCCCATTAAATCTAACTTTTTCATGTCCCCTACTAGGTAACAAAACCAATGTCAAAAATCCATAAATCACTTCCTGACAGTATAACCTCACCACCCACAACAAATTCAGGTTGAAATTTCTGAAATTTGGTGATTGCTTTGACCCTGATAATTACAGTGTTTGTCAGATTCCAGAAGTGCAATGATTATACTTTCCACTTCTGCTGTGTCTTGTTAGCTTTACTCCTTCATTGACAAATTATAGACGGTCTTTAATTTTTCCATATCATCTTAGGCTACATGGCCTATAAATGTTATTTTGTAATTTAGTAAAGGATCTTAAGAAGAAAAAGCAAAGCAGTGAAATAGCTGTTGTTGGATATGTATTTTCAAACAAAAAACCTATGGGAATAAAAATTGCTTCTTCTCCACCAAAAATTCCCATGGTCCAAGTATATTAGTAATTCTCAAAACATGAAGACACTATTTCTTTGCAGAGGAAAAAAAATAACATTCATACACTCATTCATTCATTTGTCCGACATCGAGAACTTATAGGGTGCATTATACTCCCTCCATCTCCAGCCTTGACACTGTCTTCTGTAAAAATGGAAATCCTACCAAATATCAGTCCTTCATGCTTAAAATAAAGGAATATTTACAGATATTTAAAGACCAAATTACTCTTCCTCATGGAGAATAAAAAGCTTGTTTTTGGTATATAAGCACACATGCACATTTTTTTTCTCTTGATTAAAATTTATTTACACATCTGTGCCCGGGATTAAGGATAATGAAATTCAACCACAAAAATGATTAAGTAATGTTGAATTGTAGTGTTGGAATTTATCAGTTTAGAGTAGTTGCCTCCATATTCACCTTTCTTTTGATCTTTTTGTAGACATTATTGTTATTGACTGCAAATGTCTCAGTATTTTTGCTCAGTGGAATGTGGCTTGACAGATTAATTATATGTTATCAGGCAATTGAAGAGCAGCTAAAGATATGTGGCCACAAGAAGGATGCTGATGTCTTTGAGCTGTTTCTTTCTCAAAAGTAAGTGTACTTTATGTAAGAAAGAGAAGGGCATCATGTTATGTTTTATAGATTCAAATGTTCTCTTCCCTTGTTTTCCCCTTGTGTGGACTGGCTTTCACATGGTTTTTGGCATTCACAGTCTCTATTGGAGAGGCAGGATCCTGAAATGGATAAAAACAAAGATTATGGAGTCAGGCTGAGTTGGAATCCCAGTTCTGTCTCTTCCAACTAGATGATCCTGGGCATGTCATAAACCTATTAGGGCTGTCAGTTTAGCCAATATAAATGTAGAATACCAGTTACATGTGCATTTCAGAGAAACAAATGAATATAAGTCTTTTAGCATAAATATGCCCCACATCACATTGGGACATTTGTTGTTTCTCTGAAATGCACATGTAACTGTGGATCCTGTATTTTATCTGGCAAACCTATTGCCTACATATAACAGTACTACCTGTTTCACAGGGTCATTGTGAAGATTAAGTGAGTTAGTTGAGAGTAGGGAAGGGTCTGGTACACAGTAAACAATCAGCATTAGTGCAGTTAATATTACTACTGTGATTAAAGGATAATGACTCATTATAGCACTGTACTAAAATGATAGCCCCTATTATACTATAACCACTACCCAATAACCTTCATACTAACTTTACTGGTAAGTAGGAAAACTTCTGCCTTATGTTACAATTTCCTTTCATTCCACTCTAACTTCTCAACGTGGCAGGCAGCAAAGTGAGTCTGTCAGTAATGCCTAACGCGGCTCCCAACTTCTTCTTCAGAGCAAGTCACAGTGCCTGAGGTAGAGCCCAGGTGGAAGACAGAGTATGTGTTCAATTGGATGCTGACAGCACAGGTTTTACTACTGCACCAGTGATGCCTATGTAGAAAAGAGGCTTATCATATTTCTACTTGTACTTAATATTCAGAACTTAGCTACTTTTTAAAGAAAATGTCCTACTTTATCAATGAAGTTAATCACTTTTTCCCTGGTGATTTGAGGAAATCCTTTATTAATAAACGTATTTATTTTGATAAATATTAATATGTTCTAGTTCATTAGTGCCATGAATAATAGTTATCTTTGTAATGACCCTGAATTTCTTAGTGGTAAGAGAATAAATAGCTAATAAATTTAAGATTTTTAAAAATAAACTTTTTAGAATGGAGCAAGTATGATAGGCAATTCTGACAAACTTAAGGTCATACTTTGATCCTCTCTATAGACCAGTTTGTTTTACAATAACAATAAATATTTTTTTTGTCTTCAAAAGATTGCATCTCTAAGCCTTTCATGATTTTAACAACTGTATACTATTGATCATTAGGATAAGTAGATAACAATAAGAAATGCTTTAAAACAGTAGCAAAAAGGAAATATTGATTTTCTGACAGTGGATAATTAGTGGTCTTCTCAATTCAAGGATAATACATTTTATATCCTCAGAATACTAAGTTATCATTTAATACATCTAGGTACAAAAAATGTTTCACAGTCCAGATGCCAATAAACTGGGTAAATTAGGTTATTTGCCTAAGTCTTTGTTGTGCTTGGAAAATGGAAAGGATCATATCCATGTTTCCTTGAGAAATCATGGAGAACATATACTGTAACAACAGAGTTAATGTATCATTGTCAGCATGAGTCATTGTCATCAATAGTAGTCGAATTTCTTTCTTTTTTTTTTAAATTTTTTTTTACTTTAAAATATTGTATTGGTTTTTCCATACATCAACATGAATCCGCCACAGGTGTACATGTGTTCCCCATTCTGAACCCCCCTCCCATCTCCCTCCCATCCCATCCTTCTGGGTCATCCCAGTGCACCAGCCCCGAGCATCCTGTATCATGCATCAAACCTGGACTGGTGATTTGTTTCACATATGATATACATGTTTCAATGCCATTCTCCCAAATCATCCCACCCTTGCCCTCTCCCATAGAGTCCAAAAGACTGTTCTATACATCTGTGTCTCTTTTGCTGTCTCGTTTACAGGGTTATTGTTACCATCATTCTAAATTCCATATATATGCGTTAGTATACTGTATTGGTATTTTTCTTTCTGACTTACTTCACTCTGTATAACAGGCTCCAGTTTCATCCACCTCATTAGAACTGATTCAAATCTATTCTTTTTAATGGCTGAGTTGCCGCGATTCATGGGGGTCGCAAAGAGTCGGACACAACTGAGCAACTGAACTGAACTGAACTGAACTGAATACTCCACTGTGTATATGTACCACAGCTTTCTTATCCATTCATCTGCTGATGGACATCTAGGTTGCTTCCATGTCCTGGCTATTACAAACAGTGCTGTGATGAACATTGGGGTACACATGTCTCTTTCAATTCTGGTTTCCTCAGTGTGTATGCCCAGCAGTGGGATTGCTGGGTCATATGGTCGTTCTATTTCCAGTTTTTTAAGGAATCTCCACACTGTTCTCCATAGTGGCTGTACTAGTTTGCATTCCCACCAGCAGTGTAAGAGGGTTCCCATTTCACCACACCCTCTCCAGCATTTATTGCTTGTAGACTTTTGGATAGCAGCCATTCTGACTGGTGTGAAATGGTATCTCATTGTGGTTTTGATTTGCATTTCTCTGATAATGAGTGATGTTGAACATCGTTTCATGTGTTTGTTAGCCATCTGTATGTCTTCTTTAGAGAAATGTCTGTTTAGTTCTTTGGCCCATTTTTTGATTGGGTCATTTATTTTTCTGGAATTGAGCTGCAGGAGTTGCTTGTATATTTTTGAGATTAATTCTGAGTCAATTGCTTCATCTGCTATTATTTTCTCCCATTCTGAAGGCTGTCTTTTCACCTTGCTTGTAGTTTCCTTTGTTGTACAGAAGCTTTTAATTTTAATTACGTCCCATTTGTTTATTTTTGCTTTTATTTCCAATATTCTGGGAGGTGGGTCATAGAGGATCCTGCTGTGATTTATGTTGGAGAGTGTTTTGCCTATGTTCTCCTCTAAGAGTTTTATAGTTTCTAGTCTTATGTTTAGATCTTTAATCCAGTTTGAGTTTATTTTTGTGTATGGTGTTAAAAAGTGTTCTAGTTTCATTCTTTTACAAGTGGTTGACCAGTTTTCCCAGCACCACCTGTTAAAGAGATTGTCTTTTCTCCATTGTATATTCTTGCCTCCTTTGTCAAAGATAAGGTGTCCATAGGTGCGTGGATTATCTCTAGACTTTCTACTTTGTTTCATTGATCTATATTTCTGTCTTTGTTCCAGTACCATACTGTCTTGATGACTGTGGCTTTGTAGTAGAGCCTGAAATCAGGCAGATTGATTCCTCCAGTTCCATTCTTCTTTCTCAACATTTCTTTTGGCTATTCGAGGTTTTTTGTATTTCCATACAAATTGTGAAATTATTTGTTTTAGCTCTGTGAAAAATACCATTGGTAGCTTGATAGGGATTGCATTGAATCTATAGATTGCTTTGGGTAGTATACTCATTTTCACTATATTGATTCTTCTGATCCATGAACGCGGTATATTTCTCCATCTATTAGTGTCCTCTTTGATTTCTTTCACCAGTGTTTTATAGTTTTCTATATATAGGTCTTTTGTTTCTTTAGGTAGATATATTCCTTTTTTTTTTTTTTTTTAAGGTAGATATATTCCTAAATATTTTATTTTTTTCATTGCAATGGTGAATGGAATTGTTTCCTTAATTTCTCTTTCTATTTTCTCATTATTAGTGTATAGGAATGCAAGGGATTTCTGTGTGTTGATTTTATATCCTGCAACTTTATTACATTCATTGATTAGCTCTAGTGATTTTCTGGTGGAGTCTTTAGGGTTTTTTATGTAGAGGATCATGTCATCTGCACACAGTGAGAGTTTTACTTCTTCTTTTCCAATTTGGATTCCTTTTATTTCTTTTTCTGCTCTGATTGCTGTGGCCAAAACTTCCAAAACTATGTTGAATAGTAGTGGTGAGAGCGGGCACCTTTGTCTTGTTCCTGACTTTAGGGGAAATGCTTTCAATTTTTGACCATTGAGGATAATGTTTGCTGTGGGTTGGTCATATATCAGATCAGATCAGTCGCTCAGTCATGTCTGACTCTTTGCGACCCCATGAATCGTAGCACGCCAGGCCTCCCTGTCCATCACCAACTCCCGGAGTTCACTCAGACTCATGTCCATTGACTCAGTGATGCCATCCCGCCATATGTTCCTTCTATGCCTGCCTTCTGGAGAGTTTTTATCATAAATGGATGTTGAATTGTGTCAAAGGCTTTCTCTGCATCTATTTAGATAATCATATGGCTTTTATTTTTCAATTTGTTAATATGGTGTATTACATTGATTGATTTGTGGATATTGAAGAATCCTTGCATCCCTGGGATAAACCCCACTTGGTCATGATGTATGATCTTTTTCATGTGTTGTTGGATTCTGATTGCTAGAATTGTGTTAAGGATTTTTGCATCTATGTTCATCAGTGATATTGGCCTGTAGTTTTCTTTTTTTGTGGCATCTTTGTCAGGTTTTGGTATTAGGGTGATGGTGGCCTCATAGAATGAGTTTGGAAGTTTACCTTCCTCTGCAATTTTCTGGAAGAGTCTGAGTAGGCTAGGTGTTAGCTCTTCTCTAAATTTTTGGTAGAATTCAGCTGTGAAGCCGTCTGGACCTGGGCTTTTGTTTGCTGGAAGATTTCTGATTACAGTTTCAATTTCCATGCTTGTGATGGGTCTGTTAAAATTTTCTATTTCTTCCTGGTTTGGTTCAGTTTTGGAAAGTTGTACTTTTCTAAGAATTTGTCCATTTCTTCCAAGTTGTCCATTTTATTGGCCTATAATTGCTGATAGTAGTCTCTTATTTTCCTTTGTATTTCTGTGTTGTCTGTTGTGATCTCTCCATTTTCATTTCTAATTTTATTGATTTGATTTTTCTCCCTTTGTTTCTTGATGAGTCTGGATAATGGTTTGTCAATTGTACTTATCTTGTCAAAGAACGAGCTTTTGGCTTTGTTAATTTTTGCTATAGTCTCTTTTGTTTCTTTTGCATTTATTTCTGCCCTAATTTTAAGATTTCTTTCCTTCTACTAACCCTGGGATTCTTCATTTCTTCCTTTTCTAGTTGCTTTAGGTGTAGAGTTAGGTTATTTGACTTTTTTCTTGTTTCTTGAGGTATCCCTGTATTGCTATGAACCTTCCCCTTAGCACTGCTTTTACAGTGTCCCACAGGTTTTGGGTTGTTGTGTTTTCATTTTCATTCATTTCTATGCAAATTTTGATTTCTTTCTTGATTTCTTCTGTGATTTGTTGGTTATTCAGCAGCGTGTTGTTCAGCCTCCATATGTTGGAATTTTTAATAGCTTTTCTCCTGTAACTGAGATCTAATCTTACTGCATTATGGTCAGAAAATATGCTTGGGATGATTTCAAGTTTTTTGAATTTACCAAGCCTAGATTTATGGCCCAGGATGTGATCTATCCTGGAGAAGGTTCCATGTGCGCTTGAGAAAAAGGTGAAATTCATTGTTTTGGGGTTAAATGTCCTATTGAAATCAATTAGGTCTAACTGGTCTATTGTATCATTTAAAGTTTGTGTTTCCTTGTCAATTTTCTGTTTAGTTGATCTATCCATAGGTGTGAGTGGAGCATTAAAGTCTCCCACTATTATTGTGTTATTGTTAATTTCCCCTTTCATACTTGTTAGCATTTGTCTTACATATTGTGGTGCTCCTATGTTGGGTGCATAATATTTATAATTGTTATGTCTTCTTCTTGGATTGATCCTTTGATCATTATGTAGTGTCCTTCTTTGTCTCTTTTCACAGACTTTGTTTTAAAGTCTATTTTATCTGATATGAGTATTGCTACTCCTGCTTTCTTTTGGTCTCTATTTGCATCAAATATCTTTTCCCAGCCTTTCACTTTCAGTCTGTATGTGTCCCTTGTTTTGAGGTGGGTCTCTTGTAGACAACATATATAGGGATATTATTTTTGTATCCATTCAGCCAGTCTTTTAGTTGGGGCATTCAACCCATTTATGTTTAAGGTAATTATTGATAAGTATGATCCCGTTGCCATTTTCTTTATTATTTTGGGTTCGAGCTTATACACCCTTTTTGTGTTTCCTATCTAGAGAAGATCCTTCAGCATTTGTTGGATAGCTGATTTGGTGGTGCTGAATTCTCTCAGCTTTTGCTTGTCTGTAAAACCTTTGATTTCTCCTTCATATTTGAATGAGATCCTTGCTGGATACAGTAATCTGGGCTGTAGGTTATTTTCTTTCATCACTTTAAGTATGTCCTGCCATTCTCTCCTGGCCTGAAGAGTTTCTATTGAAAGATCAGCTGTTATCCTTATGGGAATCCCCTTGTGTGTTATTTGTTGTTTTTCCCTTGCTGCTTTTTATCTTTGTTCTTTGTGTTTGATCTTTGTTAATTTGATTAATATGTGCCTTGTGGTGTTTTGCCTTGGGTTTATCTTATTTGGGATTCTCTGGGTTTCTTGGACTTGGGTGATTATTTCCTTCCCCATTTAAGGGAAGTTTTCAACTATTATCTCCTCAAGTATTTTCTCATGGTCTTTCTTTTTGTCTTCTTCTTCTGGGACTCCTATGATTCGAATGTTAGGGTGTTTAACATTGTCCCAGAGGTCTCTGAGATTGTCCTCATTTCTTTTTATTTGTTTTTCTTTTTTCCTCTTTGATTCATTTATTTCTACCATTCTATCTTCTACCTCACTAATCCTATCTTCTGCCTCCGTTATTCTACTATTTGTTCCCTCCAGAGTGTTTTTGATCTCAATTATTGCATTATTCATTATATATTGACTCTTTTTTATTTCTTCTAGGTCCTTGTTAAACCTTTCTTGCATCTTGTCAATCCTTGTCTCCAGATTATTTATCTGTGATTCCATTTTGATTTCAAGATTTTGGATCATTTTCACTATCATTATTCTGAATTCTTTATCAAGTAGATTCCCTATCTCTTCCTCTTTTGTTTGGTTTGGTGGGCATTTATCCTGTTCCTTTACCTGCTGGGTATTCCTCTGTCTCTTCATCTTGTTTATATTTCTGTGTTTGGGGTGGCCTTTCTGTATTCTGGCAGTTTGTGGAGTTCTCTTTATTGTGGAGTTTCCTTGCTGTGGGTGGGGTTTCACGGGTGGCTTGTCAAGGTTTCCTGGTTAGGGAAGCTTATGTCGGTGTTCTGGTGGGTGGAGCTGGATTTCTTCTCTCTGGAGTGCAATGAAGTGTCCAGTAATGAGTTATGAGATGTCAATGGTTTTGGAGTGACTTCGGGCAGCCTGTATATTGAAGCTGAGGGCTGTGTTCCTGTGTTGCTGGAGAATTTGCATGGTATGTCTTGCTCTGGAACTTGTTGGCCCTTGGGGGTGCTTGGATTCAGTGTAGGTATGGAGATGTTTGATGAGCTCCTGTCAATTAATGTTCCCTGGAGTCAGGAGTTCTCTGGTGTTCTCAGAATTTGGACTTAAGACTCCTGCTTCTGGTTTTCAGTCTTATTTTTACAGTAGCCTCAAGGCTTCTCCATCTATACAGCACCATTGATAAAACCTCTAGGTTAAAGATGAAAAGTTTCTCCACAGTGAGGGACACCCAGAGAGGTTCACAGAGCTACATGGAGAAGAGAAGAGGGAGGCGGGAGATAGAGGTGACCAGGATGAGATGAGGTGGAATCAAAAGAGAAGAGAGCAAGCTAGCCAGTAATCACTTCCTTACGTGCACTCCACAGTTTAGACCACTCAGAGATGTTCACGGAGTTATACAGAGAAGAGAAGAGGGAGGAAGGAGACAGAGGTGGCCAGGAGGATAAAGGGGGGAATCAAAATGAGGGAGACAGATCCAGCCAGTAATCAGTTCCCTAAGTGTTCTCCACAGTCTGGAACACACAAAGAGATTCACAGAGTTGGGTAGAGAAGAGAAGGGGGAGGGAGCATATAGAGGCGACCTGGTGGAGAAAAAGGAGAGTCCAAAGGGGGAGAGAGCGGTCAAGCCAGTAATCTTGTTCCCAGTAAAAATGGGTACTGAAGATTGGGTTCTTAAAGGTACAAAATTGATAACAAATACCAAAAAGCAAAGATTAAAAGTCTAGAGTAGAAGTTGGATTTTCAAAAATACAATATTAACAAAAAAGAAAAAAAATCACAAAAATTATTTAAAAAAATATATATATATATATGAAGTTTGCTTTAAAAATAGGGTCTCTTTTTTTTTTTGCAAAGTAATAGTAGGTTATAAAAATGAAAATTATAGGCATAATAAAGGACTTAAAATTTAAAAAAAAATTTTTTTTTTAATTAAAGAATACTAGTAAAAATAGTAAAAATATATCCAGGACTTTCTCTGGTGGTGTTGTGGGCAGTGTGGGTCAGTTCATTTTCGGATATTTCCTTGATCCGGCTTATATTTCTCAAGATCTATAGGCCCCTTCCTATGCAGTCGGTACTAACTACAGGGTTTTAATCTGTTGCACCTGTCACTTCCAAGGAGGTTCCCTCTGTTTTAGCTGCTTCTGTTTGCTGGTCTCTTCAGTGTCTAATTTCCACCCTGACACAAGGGGGCGGTGGTGGACACTTTTTTAGGCTCACAAAGACACCCCACTCCAGTACCCTTGAAAATCCCATGGACGGAGGAGCCTGGTAGGCTGCAGACCATGGGGTCACGAAGAGTCGGACACGACAGAGCGACTTCACTTTCACTTTTCCCTTTCACGCATTGGAGAAGGAAATGGCAACTCACTCCAGTGTTCTTGCCTGGAGAATCCCAGGGACGGGGGAGCCTGGTGGGCCGCCCTCTATGGGGTCCCACAGAGTCGGACATGACTGAAGCGACTTAGCAGCAGCAGCAGCAGTTCAGTTGCGCTGTGGGGAGGGAGGGACCCTGCAAACAAATAACACTGGCGTGTGTTTGCAGTGTCTCAGCCACATTGGGCCTGCCCCCGCTCATGGCGCATGTGCCCTCCCTGCCCACACTGTTCAGGCTCTAGGTTGCTCTACCAGGAACCCTCCGAGGCCGGCCCTGGGCTGCACGCACCTCCCAGGTCTAAGCCGTTCAGTTTCAGGTACTCGGGTAGTCCTCAGAGGCGCAGACTGGGTTGGGCCTGCGTTTTGTGCCCTTCCCAGATCCGAGCAGCTCAGGTGACCAGATGTTTGGCAAGCACAGTCGCTGTGACTTAGTGCCTCCCCTGTCCCTGCCAATTGGTTTTCTGGGTGTACAATGGGCGCACCTTCTCAGGTGGATGCTGACCGTCCAGAATCCCAAGAAGTCTTGGTTAGCGATGAAACCTGCTTACAGTTTGGTAGATAATGCCTCTCTGGGGCTGCGATTGCCCCCTTCTGGCTCTGGCTGCCCTCGCCTGCCTGTCTCCTGTGGGGGATGGGCCGGACTGCAGCCGGCTAGCTCTGCTCAGTCTTTTTTTCTGTGGGAGGGCCTGACGGTGTCTTGCTGATGGAGTGGGGTGCCATTGCCTTCTTAGGTTAGGGCTTTTCGCATGGTAGCTATCCCACAGTCTGGTTTGCTAGCCCAAGTTAGTTCCCTCAGATTGCCCTTGGGGCATTCAGGCCCTGTCCTTACTCTAAGCAAAGCAGCCCATGCCTCCCTGCCCAGCCCCAGCTTGCTAGTGGCGGATGCAGGCGTCTGCGCTGCTTCTCCGCTGGGGAGTTACCGTTGGGCAGGTAATCTGTGGGTTTTAATTATTTATTTATTTTTCCTCCCAATTATGTTGCCCTCTGTGGTTCCAAGGCTCACCACAGACTCATCAGTGAGAGTGTTTCCTGGTAGAAACTTCTCTCTTTTTTAAGACTCCCTTCCCAGGACCTCTGTCCCTACCTCTTTTGTCTCTCTTTTTGTCTTTTATACTTTTTCCTACCTCCTTTCAAAGACAATAGGCTGCTTTTCTGGGTGCCTGATGTCCTCTGCCAGCATTCAGAAGTTGTTTTGTGGAATTTACTCAGTGCTCAAATGTTCTTTTGATGAATTTGTGGGGGAGAAAGTGGTCTCCCCGTCCTATTCCTCTGCCATCTTAGGACCGTCTCCAGTAGTAGAGTTTGTATCATTGTCTTCCACTGCTGCTGCTGCTGCCAAGTCACTTCAGTCGTATCCAACTCTGTGCGACCCCATAGACGGCAGCCCATCAGGCTCCCCTGTCCCTAGGATTCCACTAGCCTCACTTTAAAATGTAATAACCTGTTATTAATTTAGGACAAATTTATATGCAAAATAAACCGTTCTGACTTAAGCTAAATTCTCCTCAAAAGTGAGCCATTTTATTATATTATCTATAGCAGAGTGTAAGTACAACTATTACAAGAAAATTAATTTGACAGTGATGTGACAAAGTTGATATTTTATAGCATTAATATATGAAAATAACTTTTCTGGGAATCCTTGTAGAAACACTCTAAATGGGGCTTGAGTTTCTCTGCTGCCATGTAGTGGCTGCTTTATTTTTCACAGAAAAAAAAGTGGAGCTGACGTACCAGCCTTGTTGTCCAGTGCAATAAGTGTGTCAGTGTCCGAAATTAGCTGCACATCTTCAGTGAAAGAGGAGAATGCATTATGTATATGAATATATTACAAGTTGCTTTGAAAGAACCCAGAATATTTTGTTGTGTCAGGGAAGTTCTTGAAGACTAATGGCACCTGTCAAAAGGACAAGGTGGTCTACTTGAAAAGCCTTCTGTTTGGGATAACCTGAGAATAATTTTTTTTAATTGATGAAAGATTAAGAAAAACTCTTCAAATCTGAGAAGGATAAAGATGAGAAGGAATGAGAGAAAGAAAGGGGAGAAGTGGATCTTTTTTTTTACCAAGTACCAGCTAATAAATGTAAAAAGAATGAGAGGATTAGAAACATTACCATTTCATAATCCCAAACATACTGATTCAGGTCAATATTATTAATCAAAGCTAAAGCCATTGAATAAATAGTTATTGAGAACTACCAATCTGTTCTCTGCAGGTTGGCAGTTACCAGAGGGGAGAGGGATTTGGAGGTAGGGCATGAAACAGGTGAACTTGATCAAGAGGTACAAACTTGTTGGGCATGGAATATATGAGAATACAGTTAATAATATTGTATTAACTTTGTATGGTTTAAGCAACTGGATTTCATCTGGTGATCATTTTGCAGTATGTCCAGTGTCAAATCACTCAGAATTTTGCCCCAGATATTGCTTTTCAATGATAAAATATGTAAATACTTTCACAATGAAGAAAACTGGAAAATACAGCCTTAGCCAAATCACTGAACTTAGCTTCACCAATAGGGTGAACAGGTGGCTCAGTGGTAAAGAATCTGCCTGCCAATGCAGGAGACATAAGAGATCCCTGGATCAGGAAGATCCCTTGGAGGTGGGCATGGCAGCCCACTCCAGTATTCTTACCTGGAGACTCCCTTGGAGAAAGGAGCCTGTAGGGCTACAATCCATGGGGTTGCAAAGTGTTAATCACGACTTGGTGACTGAGCACAAACACACAACCTTTACAAAGAGTGGGACAAAGTGGCATCATTTTGCCTCCTAATGTGTAGTAATTACCACTGTTGTAGTTAAAAAATTATCTACCTTAAATTTAATCATGAGGTAGCAATCAGACCAATCAAGAATGTGAGAAATTCTATCAGACAACTGTCCTGGACTCTTCAGAAAGTAAACGTTTGAAGGCAATAAAGGAGAGAAGGTGACTATTTTTAATTTAGGAAGACTAATGAATTATACAGAGTATATCATGCAAAGTACTGTGCTGAATGAACCACAGGCTGGAATTAAGATTGCTGGGAGAAATATCAACAACTTCAGATACGCAGATGATACCATTCTAATGGCAGAAAATGAAGAGGAACTAAAGAACCTCTTATGAGGGTGAAAGAGGAGAGTGAAATATCTGGCTTAAAACTCAACATTCAAAAAACTAAAATCATGACATCCAGTGCCATCACTTCATGGCAAATAGATGGGGAAAAAGTGAAAAGAGTGACAGATTTTATTTTCTTGGGCTCCAAAATCACTGCAGATGGTGACTGTAGCCATGAACTTAAAAGACACTTGCTCCATGGAAGAAAAGTTATGACCAAGTTAGATAGCATATTAAAAAGCAAGAGATGGCTTTGCCAAAAAAAAGGTCTGTATAGTGAAAGCTATAGTTTATCTAGTAGTCATGTATGGATGTGAGAGTTGGATGATAAAGAAGGCTGAGTGCCAAAGAATTGATGCCTTCATATTGTGAGACTCATGAGAGTCACCTGGACTTCCCTGAATATTCATTGGAAGGAGATCAAACCAGTCAATCCTAAAGGAAATCAACCCTGAATATTCATTGGAAAGACTGATACTGAAGCTGAAGCTCCAATACTTTGGCCACCTGATGGGAAAAGCCAACTTGTTGGAAAAGACCCTGATGCTGGGAAAGATTGAGGGCAGGAGGAAAAGGGGTGGAGGCAGAAGATGAGATCATTGGATGGCATCACCAACTCAATGGCCATGAATCTGAGCAGACTCTGGGAGATAGTGAAGGACAGGGAAGCCTGGCATGCTGCAGTCCATGGGATCACAAAGAGTCAGACACAACTTAGCAACTAAACAACAAACAATGGGTTATACCAACTGAAAATGGGTTATACCAGGGCATCAATGTTGATGCAATTCTGGGTTTAAACAAGCAAAAAATCTATAAAAGAAATGTAGGGACAACAGGAACAATTTGAATATGAATAGCAGTGTATTAGATGATATCATTGAATTCAATTTTAATTTTCTTAGGTTTGATATTGGTATGGTGGTTAAGCAGGAGACTGTCCTTATTTGAGGGATGTGTGTGCTGAAGTATTTATGAATCAGAGCCCTGGAGTCATGTCTGCAACTTATTTTCAAACGATTCACCAAGAAACTTATCAACTAGCAAATAGGTAAATTGTGTCTACAGATAAGAGAGTGAACATAAATGTAGCAAAATATTAAAAATTATGGACTTCTCTGGTGACTCAGTGGTAAAGAATCCCATGGACAGAGAAGCCTGGTGGGCTACAGTCCATGAGATCACAAGAGTTGGACATGACTGAAGTGACTTAGCACAGACACATATGATAATCAATGATGGGAGAATAAAACACTTCACTCACTCTCTGCCTCTTTGGGTCCTGCAGTTTCCATGTCTTAAATCCAGTTTGGCCAAGATCTGGACAACCTCAAACTAAAGACCATGTAGGCAGCGTTGAAGCAGGAGCTGATGCTGTTTCCCACATTGACCTTAAGTCTGGTGTCTTCTGCTCTTACTTTTGTTCCTCTGGCCTCTCCTCAGTGAAGTCTTTTAAAATAGAACAGTCTTTCGGACTCATGGGAGAGGGAGAGGGTGGGGTGATTTGGGAGAATGGCATTGAAACATGTATAATATCATATATGAAACGAGTTGCCAGTCCAGGTTCGATGCACGATACTGGATGCTTAGGGCTGGTGCACTGGGACGACCCAGAGGGATGGTACGGGGAGGGAGGAGGGTTCAAGATGGGGAACACGTGTATACCTGTGGCAAATTCATGTTGATCTATGGCAAAACCAATACAATATTGTAAAGTTAAAAAATAAAATAAAATATGTAAAAAAAATAAAATGAAAGTCCCAATAAATTCAGTCATAATGAGGTATAAATTCTACTAATGTGATAAATTTCCTCCTTTTAGTATTTGCGTTAACTGGCTAACAAAAATCTTAATCCAAGAATGAAGTTTTAAAGGTGGAATGTAGGAAATTAGCCTGTATAAACGTGACAATAATTTTGAAAGGACAGAAAGCGGCCTTTTCTATTCTCCCCAAGTCATACTATATAAGCAACTTTAGACATGAATAAATTAATTGTTGCTAATACTCACTTTCTCTTTTCCTTTCTAGGGAGCTGACAGAGGTCATTGATCTTTCTAGGTTTAAAAAATTAAAATACTTATGGCTACATCATAACAAGGTAGTGTGATATTTGATCTTTACATGGTTGTATGATTAAACTACAATCTTAATTTCATGTTTTAATAGAACTGGTCATTAAAAATATTAATATTTTATACTCCTAATTTTAATATAGGTAAGAAACTATATGTATATACAAAGTGGTATAGCGCCAGTGGTAGAGAATCTGCCTGCCAACACTGAAGACTTAAGAAACGTGGGTTTGATCCCTGGGTTGGGAAGATCCCCTGGAGGAGGGCATGGCTACCACTCCAGTATTCTTGGCTGGAAAATCCTAATGGACAGAGGAGCCTGGCGGGCTACCGTCCCCAGGGTCGCTAACAGCCAGAAACAATTGAGGCGACTTTGCACACATGCATATTGAATAGGTCAATTTGTGAGATGTTGTCAGATGGGAGCTTTACTTTTTCCTCCCATGTTCTTTCAAAATTGTTCAGTGTAAGCTGTTGCTTCCCAGTTTCCTGGAAGAAAACTTGTGCAGTCTCATGACTTTTTTTTTCTCTCTCTCTTTTGTAGTCCAGGAGCTTTCAGTCCATTTTAAGCTACAGTCTTAGGCTCAGTTCAGAAATGAGAATGTGGAGATGAATATGAGACACATCCCCCATCTCTCCTCTCTTATTCAGCTAGGGCTGACTGCGGATGGCCATCTGCCTTCTTCATTAGCAAGGGGATGTGGTTGGTTGTTTTCTGGCCTTGCATCTCTACCCCAGCCTTCACAAGTTAGTGTGGAATGGAGAAGTGCGGAGGCAGTGGAAAAGCCAAGGAAAAGCAAAGTTCTTTTTCAGTTTGCACCCACTGGTATTAACAATGTTCAGAGTTTATTTTTTTCTCCCATTGGGTTATTCAGAAACCCCCTCTGCTAGGTTTCTTCAACTCTGATTCCTCTTTGCTGGCCACTCCAGACCTCCCCTAACCTTGTATCCCAGTCGTTCTTACATCTGAGCATCTCCTCGCCTTGGCAAACTGCCCTCTTGGGCAGGATCCTTTGTAAAATGCCCTAGATCAACATTCCTCCAAAGGTCCTGCATGCATTCCCCAGAACTCACACACATTGTCCTGCCATGTGAGGGACTGATTACCTCCCAAGCTGATCTTGCTTCTTCAGGAAGTGCCAGGCACTAAGCCATCATGTCACCAGCTGCCAGGAATGCTCATCAAGGTCACTGAATGTGGCCCTTGAAGCTGCTCTTAGAGGCCAGGGTTAGTTGGCAGAGTCTTCCCACCGCTTCCTCCATAGTGGGGCCTGACTGGAGCTCCAAGCTCTCTTCAAGTCAAAGAGCGGGACTGAACTAAAATTCAAGCCAAAACAATTACTATAGTTAGCTAGTCAGTCATTCTCAACTTTCTGAAGTGTGACTTTCCAACAGCTTGTATTTTGTTCATTATAAATTGATGATCCAGTCTTAGCATTCTAAATTTAAACTTTCTAACACCAGCTGATTGAAAAATAACAATTTGAGTTTTTGGTAGTGGTCCGCTTGTCAAGCAATAGTCCAGATTTACAGCACTGAATCTTTAAGCAGCCATGTTTATGAAAGTATTTCAGTATTACATTGCAATTTGTCTGTTTTTTTAACCAATTAAGTGGAAAATGGAAAAAAGTTATTCTAGTATTAAGTGCAAGCATAAGTTGCATAAGCTTGAAATAATTTCTAGGAGAACAAGCACAAATACCTTCAAGGCCCAGGCAGCTAACAACTGAAATGGAAAGTGTACAAACTACTTAAGGGCATACAGGTTCAAAACTCTTTTAAACAGTCTGCCAAAAATTATCCTGGGTCACAGTGTGTGACCTCCAATTAGAAAAAGATGGAACTCATCAAGCATGGCAAAAGTGACTAATCTTTGTTTTTCATGTGTGTTCGTTGTGGTGTTCGGTGTTCAGTGTTCAGCTTTGAAGGAAAGAACATGTACAAATGTTGGCAGTATGTCTAAAGGGAGAGGTGTGATTAGGGATTTTTAATATTTTTTTTGGCTTTCTTGTAGTGGACACCGTCCCACCTTCCGGCAGTCACTGAATTTTCATACAGTTAACTTACAGATGCATTATATACATAGGAAAGGATTGCACACACTGTCAACTATTGTACTTTGGTTTTGAAGGGGGATTGGTGGAGAAAGGGTGCGACAAAAGGGCTAAATTCTCTTCTAGTGTTCGGTTATTTATGTTTAACAAACTATATTCTTTCCCAAATAGCCATCACTTAACTTTGTTCTTTAAAAATAGATTTATTTAGATTGTTAGATGGCATCATCACCAAGTCAATGGGCACGAATTTGAGCAAACTTTGGGAGATATTGAAGGACAGGGAAGCCTGGAATGCTGCAGTCCATGGGGTCACAAAGAGTAAGACATGACTTAGCAATTGAACAACAATTCCATATAATCCTGAAAAGATATCATATTCAAATAAATTTTAAGTGGTCACGAGATGAGTGAATAGGCCAATGTGAATTTTTGGGTTGATCAATAGTTGACTGGTTGCTAAGTTGTCAGAGTATTCACACTCCATGAAAAACTGAAGTCTTATTCAGCATCTAAAACTCTAATGGGCATATTAGCTATGATGGTACTTCATCAAAATTCCTATGGAAAAAATGTGAGTATTAGTTTTCTTTACAATCTAGGTTACACTGGGTGAACTACTATCAGGAAGTTACTATGCCAGTATAGAAATGATATGGAGAATCTTGGTGAGAAACATCAACAGTGACAAATGAACATAAATATTTAGAATTATAATGTTTTGCTAACAATGGTTTGAATCCGTGACCAGCATTGTTCTTACATTATTGTAGAACATAAATAAATGTCCTTAGATTTATTTCCTACCCTCTGTTTAGGAAAAACTAAGGCATAAAATGAACACATCTTTTTTGTTTATTCATTTATTCAATCAACAACTTTGTGGAGGCAAATGTACTGATCATTTTATGGGTTGTCTATTGATTATCCATTATCTTCCTTTACCTGGATAGCAGAATCTGAGTTTGTGTTTTAGTACACACTTGTTGTTACTCAGGTAGGTGGTCCCATTCCCACTTCCAAAGCGTGGAGCCTGAACTGTTTAAACCAGTCAGGATAACCCCATCCTCCTTGTGAGTGGCTAGTCAATGAATGGGCTCATAATCCAATTGTTGCAATAGAGACAGTGGAGGTAGCTCCTGGGAGACTTCTGTGAAAGGTTTCCTTATTCCTCAAAGCACACTGGAAGAGAGGTCCGCTGTTTCCTCTGGACATTTTCTGGCCTGACTTATAAGCCAGAAACCATCCTTCCAACTTGTGGATATATCCAACATTTTGAGAAAAGCAGAGCTCAGAGAATCATTGAGATTTGGGGCTCTTAAAACTTCTGGACTCCTAGATATGTGAGATAATGAGTATTTGAATTTATGTGCCAGTTTGAGTTGAGCTTAGAGATTACTTATAGTCAAAAGCATGCTATCTAATATGGTTTATTCTGTACTTGTTTTAGGCCACTGATAGACTATAACAATGACTATGACGGTACCTGCCCTAGAGATAGAATTGGGGATTGGCTATACTCCTGGTGAGGGCGTTGTGGTTGCAAACTACCTGGAATGGAATGAGAGAAAGCAGTGGTTTGGGGAGACAATGAATGAGTGTGGTTTGGTGTGTTTGGAGCCGAACATGCTTAAAGGGTGCACACTTCTCCCCATTATTATGCAATGGGTGATAAAACTGGAGCTTCTAGTCTGACCTTGAACCAACAAATTAAATAGGTACAAATTGTTTCTAAGGATTTGCAATGCCCCAACTCTCCTAGGTTTGTTCACGCTATCCTGCTTCCTCCTTCATTATGCTCTCTAGGGCTTGCTTTCTCCTTGTATTATGTAGATATTCACTAGTTCTGTAGCAACTCTCTTTCTGAGTCATCTTTCTCTCATCTCCACTGATGTAATTAGTGAGAGGCAGCTGCTCTTAGGTGTTTATAAACTGAAGCCTTCAAAACACTCTCTCTTGTCTCATCTTCCAGTGAGCCTGACTGAGGGAATTTTAGGTCACAGTTCATCTTTTCTAGCTTTCCTAAGAATCTGGGTCTGCTCGGAAGAGTGATCTAAGTAATTTGCATGTTGTACTACAGTTTCAAATGGTCTGTATACATTTGATCTATTTGTGTTTTGGCTCATTTCCTTGAAAGTTTTTTTTGAACAGATGTTTAATAATGAGTGTATTATAGTGCCACAATGCTAGTGTCTTTCTGTTTCTGGAAGATCTAGCAGTACTTGGGTATATTCTATTTATCACAGATTACAGTAAGCATTTGATGAGAAACCTGTATATAATGCCTCACCAAGCAACTATCCAAAATACAATCTGAGTTTCCACCGCGTATCAAAAACTGAATAGTTGACAACTCTTACTAAGTAAATTTAAATAAAAATACATCTTCTGACAAAGTCATACTTCATCATCTAAAAAGTAACGAAAATATTTATAACAACATTTTCCACACTAAAATAAGCAAAATCATTTCAAGAAAGAGTGAGCTCATTCTTCTGTACCATAAAGATACGTTGTTTTTCCCTATCTCCCAGACAGGCAGCACATTCTGCAAATTTGGTAAAGGGCACGCATGTGTGTATTTTAGGAAGGCATATTGATGTACAAAACTAGCAAGTCACAATTTGAAAATTAAAATAATTATTTGTAACGTACAGTTTTAAATATTTGTAAAGAACTCTTTGAGCAGAAATGCTTTTTTTTTTTTCAGGTAGTTTTCACAACATGCTTTGCCTCATGAAAGTTTAGTTGATTCCTTTAATCAGGTTTAGGTATATATACATTTATCTATTCATTTATATATGCCATACTTTGTTCCAAAAAACTATTTAGAGCACTTCAAACCCTGTGGTAGAGTGTATGATAAATTAATGAATAAAATGAACTAGCATATATTCCTTATAATTTGGGCTCTTAGGTGTTTCTGTTATCTCAGTGTAATATTAATTATCTCTCATGTCAACTTTGTTGAAAGAATATTTTACCAAATATTTAAAACCTCCTCAAAAAAGTAACCTAAATAAGATTTCAGTGCATGGTTGTGAAATTCATATACACTATATATCTAGTTGCTTCCCAGGTGGCTCAGTGGTAAAGAACCTGCCTGCCAGTGCAGAAGATGGGCTCCATACCTAGGCTGGGAAGATCCTCTGGAGAAGGAAACGGCAGCCCACTCCAGTATCCTTGCCTGAAGAATCCCATGGACAGAGGAGCCTGGCAAGCCATTGTCCATAGGCTCGCAAAAGAGTCGGACACGACTAGCAACTAAACAACAACAATATTTATATGATCCAAAAAATGTAACCTATTTGGGGGAAAAAACGTATATAAAAATGTCAAGAACATGGAATAAAGAGGGAAAAACATGAGAATGAAGATCTATTTGCATTGTACAAAAACAGTTATTTCTCAATATTTTTAAAGTGTAGATTTTATTTCCAAGTATTGTATACATTTTAAACTGATTCAAATGAATGCATCATGTCCACTTATTGGACAGGAACACCATATACATGAACTTAGAAATCCTAAAAGTACACTGAAATTTTTCTTTTTTTTCCTCCTATATAATTCAGTGTATATTATTAAAATTGTTCCCAACTAATACTTAAGAATTTCATGTAAATTTAGGGCTATTGTAATTATAATATCAAACGTGATAATATACTCCTTTAAATAACACATAATTATAGAATTTTTCAGAATTGTGTCATGTCATTTAATCTCTGGTGTAGGGGTCTTTAAAGCCCCAAGGTTTTCAATTCTGATACTACCGACCTTCTGAACTGGATCATTCTTGGTTGTGGGGGTGGTATTGTGCATTTGGGGATATTTAGCAGCATCCCTGGCCTCTACACACTATATATCAGATTTCTCCCCAGAAGCAACAACTAAAAATGTTTCTAGACATTGTCAAATGCTCTCCGGGGTACAAAATTGCTCCTCACTGAGAATCCCTCAAAGACAGAGTGATCTGTGGAAATCTAAGTCAAAACATGTTACTCTTCTACTCAAAATCTCTAATGGTTACCTATTATTTTCAGCTGAGTTCTTTCAGTAGCCTAAAGGCTCTGCATACATAGTCTGCCAGCTTACCTCTCTGACCTCAATACCTCTCCTCTCCCTAACTCACTGACCCAACAGCACCATGCACCCTATTATCTCTGGACCTATATACACTGGCTAGCCTTCAAGTGCTCCTGCATAGATATTCTCATGGCCAGCTCCCTTTTCCTCATCAAGAATTTGTTCAGCTATTACCTGCTCTGTGAGGTCTTCCTGACTAGCCCATTTGAAATATAACATTATCTCCCTGTTGGCACCCCCAATCTCCATGCTTAATTTTTTCCCCATACCATTTATCAACTGATTCCATAATACACAATTTACTTATTGTAAGTATTATTTGTTTTCTCTTTCCCTGCTAGAAAAAAAGACAGGGTTTCTGTCTGTTTTTTTTCATAGCTATACCACTGAATTTAACACAGTGCTGGCACACAGTAGCTGCTCCACAAGTATTTGTTGAATGGAAAAATGTGTACATAAACATTCTAATATTTTCTCATAAATATATTTCCATTTTGTCAGTGAATCATGAAAGTCATGTAATGGATCATAAATTATAAGTTTGGGGAGGGTAACGACAATATTTTACTTAATGTGATACTTTTTTGTTCCTTCAAAAATAGTTTCTAGGTTTTGTTTTTTCAGTTTCTGTTTTGTTTTGTTTTTTAAGCATCATAGCTAGGTCTGCCAAGTTGAACTTTTCTTTGCAAAGGTGCTAGCTAAGGTAAACAGAAGTTCACTTAACAGAAGCATACTTTAGCTGAGTTAAGCAGGAAAGTAATATATTGAAATGATACTGGGTGAATATTAGGTAGTTTAGGAATCAAGTGTAGGAAATTCTTAGGATCAAAGAAGCCATGGCCACAGCCATATCACAGAAGTGGCTTTCACACGCACTGTTGACTTGCCAATCAGCAAGAGAAGCCCCCACCCGTGCTGCTGTTTTCCTGTCCCCATTCCTGCTGCCACATTTCCACTGCAGTGGGGAATGAATATTGCTGTCTCCTTCTCTGCCACCACCAGATTTAACACAAAACTGTCTCTACCTCTTTGCATTACTTGTTTCTGATTTTTTTAAATTAATTTTTATTGGAGTATAATTGCTTTACAATGTTGTGTTAGTTTCTACTGTACAGCAAAGTGAATCAGCTATACAGATACATATCTCCCCTCTCTTTTGGATTTCCTTCCTTAGGTCACCACAGAGCACTGAGTAGAGTTCCCTGTGTTAAACAGTGGGTTCTCATTAGTTACCTATTTTATACATAGCAGTGTATGTATGTCAGTCCCAATCTCCCAATTCATCCCACCCCCTTTTTTCCCCCTCCCCGCTTGGTGTCCATACATTTGTCCTCTACATCTGTGTCTCAATTTCTCTTTGCAAATAAGATCATCTGTACCACTTTTTTTAGATTCCACATATATGCATTAATAGGTGAAATTTGTTTTCTTCTTTTTGACTTACTTTACTCTGTCTCTAGGTCCATTCACATCTCTATAAATGACCCTGTTTCTTTCTTTTTATGGCTGAGTAATATTCCATTGTATATCTGTACCACATCTTTATCCATTCCTCTGTTGATGGACATTTAGGTTGCTTCCATGTCCTGGCTATTGTGATTAGTGCTGCAGTGAACACTGGGGTGCATGTGACTTTTGGAATTATGATTTTCTCTGGATTGCATTACTAGTTCCTGATTTAAAGTTTAGAGTGGATGTGTAGGATTGCATCCAGCCTAGTCATGTGTCCACACATTACCTGTCAGGAAATCTAGAAAAGCGAGTATTTTGCCTAATGAGGAGTAAGTCCTAATACCTACCAAAGCTCATTAGATAAAGAATTCCTTGAATTGTGGGGAAGATGATTCAGTGCCAGGAAGCTAAAAAATAATGACTCATCTGTCTTATATTTAATAAGATAATGTTTAGAAAGATGAAAATCCAAAGAATAATACCAATAGTTACATAATAATTCCTGGCAGAGTCTGGAACTCTGGATACTGAAAGGGGAGCTCAGGTATAGTTATAATCCTGTTACTAATAAGCTGATAATATCTAGCAAATATTTGTCTAGAGCTCTGATTCCTCTTACATAATATGCATGTATGCTAAGTCGGCTCAGTCGTCTCCATCTCTTTGTGACCCGATGGACTGTAAGCTTACTAGGGTCCTTGGGATTCTCCAGGCAAGAATACTGGAGTGGGTTGCCATGCCCTCCTCCAGGGGATCTTACCAACTCAGGGACTGAACCCACTTCTCTTACATCTCCTGCATTGGCAGGCGAGTTCTTTACCACTAGCACCACCTAGGAAGCCCCCTTATATAATATACGGGATATTTATTCTTCATAACTAAGGGGTGTCATGATGGAGAAATTTGATGGCATGTGTGAAGTACTGAACAAAGAAGCACATACAGTAAGCATGGAATGAATATTAAGAACCTACTCTTTTTAAAAAAATTGTTTTTAACAGCTATATGTATCACTATTATAATAATTTAAAGAATTAGCTAATTCTATACATTAGCAACATTTCTGCACACTCTGCCCTCGTTTGTTAGCCCCCAGATGCAACAACTTTCAGTTTTTTAAGTAATCTTTTGTTGTTTAGCTGCATATCTCAAAGTCACATTCTGGTATTGTTGCCACTTGATTTTTCCCATTTAGACAATAGCTATTGAGTTTCCACAAAAATGAGGATTTAATGCTTTGTCTTTCCTGCCTCCACTTTCATACTTTCCATACACAGGCATACTTTCCAATTCCCATTCCCCTGATGTGGCAGTATTGTGATTTTGGTTAAATCAATATTCACTGGGTATGTTATTATGACAACCCATGCTCTTCAGAGTTAAGCCATGTGTTAAGGTCTAGCTACTTTCCCTTTATTGGATTTCCTCTACTTGCCTGGATTTTATTTTCCTTTGATTTGTTAAGTAGTTTTTTGTTCTGGGTTGAATTGTTTCCCTGCCCCAAAATTTATATGTTGAAGTCTTAGACCCCACTGTCTCAGAATGGGACTGTATTTGGATATAGGGCCTTTATGAAAGTGAAAGTCACATAGTCGTGTCTGATTCTGCGATCCCATGGACTGTAGCCCGCCAGGCTCCTCTGTCCATGGAATTCTCCAGGCGAGAGTACTGGAGTGGATTGCCATTTCTTTCTCCAGGCGATCTTCTTGACCCAGGGATTGAACCTGGGTCTCCCACGTTGCAGGCAGATTCTTAACCAACTGAGCTACTAGGGAAGCTGCTGCTGCTAATAAGTCGCTTCAGTCATGTCCGACTCTGTGCGACCCCATAGATGGCAGCCCTCCAGGCCCCGCCATCCCTGGGATTCTCCAGGCAAGAAAGCTGGAGTGGGTTGCCATTTCCTCCTCCAATGCATGAAAGTGAAAAGTGAAAAGTGAAAGTGAAGTGGCTCAGTTGTGTCCGACTCTTAGCAACCCCATGGACTGCAGCCCACTAGGCTCCTCCGTCCATGGGATTTTCCAGGCAAGAACACCGGAGTGGGTTGCCATTGCCTTCTCTGACTAGGGTAGCTACTAGGACTTTTATATAGAGGAAATGAAGTTAAGATGGGGACATTAGGGTGGGCCCTAATCCAGTGTGACTGATGTCATCATAGAAGAGGAGATTAGGATAGAGAGGGAGAGGAGAGAGAGAGCAAGAGTAAGAGTGAAAATGGAAGGGAGGAGGGAGAGGGTCAAAGGGGAAGAGAGAGGGAGAAAGAGACGAGGAGGAGGAGAGAGAGAAAGAGAGAGAGAAAGAGAGGGAGAATAGACATTGCATACAGATAGAAAGTCACATGAAGGTATCAGAAGGGGCCATGTACAAGTCAACGAGAGAGGCCTCAAAATGTAACCAGTCTTGCCAGCACCTTGATCTTGGACTTCTAGCCTCCAGAGCTATGAGGAAATAAATTTCTGTTGTTTACGACACCCAGTCTGTGATATTTGTTATGCAACCCAAACAAACGAATATACTTTTTGTTAGTTACTATTACTTATTCAACCCAAATTCTCTCCCAGTTGACCAAATCTATTCAATGAATCATTCCGTAGCTTTTATTTCTTGAAGAAGTATGCCCAGAGCCTTCTGACGTGCTCCACTCTGGACTTCTGCCCGGTATCCCTCTGTGCACAATTTTAATCACCCTTCATAGCCATACCAGGGACTCCCTTTGCCCCCTCTTATTTCTTGTATTGTGTGTCTTACATTTTTCTGAACTGCATTCTCCAGCGGCTTTGTGAGAAAATGTTCCATGTGGTAATTTTTTTTTAAGATTGTGTATGCCTGCAATTGTGTATATTCGGTGTTCATATTTGGACAGATATTTTGGCTCATTGGGTTGGTAGAATTCTAAGTTAGAGATAAGGCATCACTCCACTGTTCTGTATTTTTTCAGCGTAACTTTTGAGGAGTATGAAGCCATTCTTCGTTCTGATCCCTGATCCTTGAATATGATGTGTGTGTGTGCACATGTGAGCACATGTGTTCTGTCTGAAGGACAGTGTTCTGACATGTTACAGTGATGTGCTTTGGTACAGGTCTGTTTTCAACCATTGTGATGAGCTTGGGGAAATTACAGTCAAGAAACTCATATCTTTCCATTTGGGGAATTTTTCTTGGAGTGTATTGTTGATTTCTTTCTCTTTTATGTCCACCATTCTCTTTCTGGAACTCCTACACAAATGTTGAACTACTGAACTGGCTCTCTAATTTTCTTTTATTTTCTCCATTTTCTATTTTTTTGGTCAGATTGCTCTACTTTCTGAGAATTTCTTCAGCATTCTCTTCCAACTCTTTTATTACATTTTAGACTACATTCATGTTTTTAATTTCCCAGGGCTCTTTTACCCCTCTAAATGTTATTATTATATTATCTTTATATATAGCAGCATTAAACTATAAAGATCTGGCTGCCCACATTCTGAGAGCCAAGCTGGGAAAAGAGGTCTGGGAACCCTCAACATATAGTGTACATACATTCCCTTAATCTCAGTTTTCAGTGGGAACCTCTGTCTTTACATCTGTCTAGCGGCTACTTGACCAGGAACTCTTGTCTTAAAAGAGTTCCCTTAAAAGAGTCCCTCATTCCACCCAGGGAATGAATCTCTAGTCTTTTGAGGTGGTAGGGGAGAAGTCCAGTTGCCATATGGTTATACTGGAAACATTATTAAGAAATAGAATTTCTCTGTTCAGTTACTCCTCTCCTCTTTATCCTCACATCCAGTCTTTGAGCCTTTTTAGAATTTTGTGGTATAAATATAAGGTTGTTTTCTGGTTTAGAATCTGAATTTCTTGTTTCTATTAATTCTATTACCCCTAGATCATATACTTCCCAAAACCATATTGCTATGGTCTGATTTTCTGTTCTCCCTCTCTTTATGAACATACATCTTTTGAAACAATTATTTTATTGTCATTTTAGATAAATATTTGGCTGGAAAAAATTAAATCTGTGTTTATAATATGAACTTTTAACCAGAAGTCATTTTCCTCACCAGCAATCATGTGCATAATTCTTAAGTTTCCTTCCAAGTCTGTGATCTTGTTTTACAACAATAGATGTTTTTTGAAGACACTCTTTATATTGATGGCATTATTCAGATTTAGTGAACATAGTCTCTAAAACTGATTTTACAAGCTGTATCCTAGGGAGCTATTATGGAACATAATTCGAGAGACACTCGGAAATCTTCTCAGAGCACAATACCTATTCAGACTGACCTGAAAGTCAGCAATTAGAGAGTCATCGATCATAATCCTCTAATTGAAAAGAAATAGCAGGACTTCCCTGATGACTCAGCTGTAAAGAATCCACCTGCAATGCAGGAGACATGGGTTTGATCCCTGGGTCAGGACAATCCCCTGGAGAAGGAAATGGCAACCCATTCCAGTATTCTTGCCTGGAGAATCCCATGGACAGAGGAGCCTGGCACACTACAGCCCATGGTGTTACAAAAGAGTCAGACACGACTTTGTGACTAACAGGAGCAGCAGCGACTGCTAGCAGACAGTGTTCTAAGAGAAAGGGGTAAAGTAGTGAACAAAATAATTTAGAAGAAACACCTTTGGGATGGCTATCTTAAGCCTTATCAACAATATAGCAGTTTACCCCTACCTACCAATCTGCAGAAATGGGACTCTAAAGCATGTTGAAAGGGCTTGAAGCGGGGTGTTCAGGGGTAAGAGGATGCCAGGAAAAAGGAATGCTGAAAAGCAACGTGGAGGAAACCAAGAGCAAGTGCATTTACTTGCATATTACTTTGCTTCACACCAATGTTGGGTGGTTCTTTTAGTTTGGGCTGACTGGCAATCAGATGCATCTGTCTAGTTTCTGCTGGAAAGTCATTGATAAAACTGGAGAAAAACTTCCTAAGGGTTGGAGACATGAGAGGACAGTGCCTGGGACCCAAAGTTAGCCTAAGATAGTGGCAACCAGACTGGAGCAATTTTTGAGAGAAACCCAGATCCCTTGAGATTCAAGATTAGATCAGATGGATGGGACTAGTCAAGCCAGTGACTCAAGCTGCATCTGGGAATGAGCTTCACAGCTCAGCTTCCTACCCTGGGTGGTAATAAAGTTCAGTGGTTCCCAGCAAGGACACTGGAGTCTGGGCCAAGCTTCAGTTCCTCTATATACTAGCTGTGTAGCCCTGTGAACAAGTTACTCAACCTCTCTGTGTCTGTCTTATTGCTTAAATAAGGTAATCTTATTTGTGCATGCATGCTAAATTGCCTCTGTCATGTCCGACTCTTTGTGACCCCATGGACTATTTCTCACCACGCTCTTCTGTTCATGGGGTTCTCCAGGCAAGAATACTGGAGTGAGTTGCCATACCCTCCTCCAGGGGATCTTCCCTACCCCGGTATCAAACCCACATCTCTTATGTCTCCTGTGTTGGCAGGCAGGTTTTTTTTTTAACCATTAATGCCACCTGGGAAGCCCATATATCTATGTAAATATCACATATATATGTATCTTCAGAAGACATTCATAGAAGGCAATGGCACCCCACTCCAGTACTCTTGCCTGGAAACTCCCATGGATGGAGGAGCCTGGTGGGCTGCCGTCTATGGGGTTGCACAGAGTCGGACACGACTGAAGTGACTTAGCAGCAGCAGAAGACATTTGTACTTTGCCATATGTGTATATATCTCGAGATTATTATAGTTCTCTTCTTTTTTCTCATTTGATGCCAAATATTTTGGGGTATATTTTAAGCATGTTTTTTGGTTATTGCTGATATAGTAGAAAAAAATAATTGTGGAATATTTTTTATTACTCCATATTTTCCATTACTCAAACTAATAATATTTTCCATTATTTGAAATTATATTCAAGTTAAGGAAGAAATATCAATAACTTCAGATATGCAGATGACACCACCCTTATGGCAGAAAGTGAAGAGGAACTCAAAAGCCTCTTGATGAAAATGAAAGAGGAGAGTGAAAAAGTTGGCTTAAAGCTCAATATTCAGAAAACTAAGATCATGGCATCTGGTCCCATCACTTCATGGGAAATAGATGGGGAAACAGTGTCAGACTTTATTTTTTGGGGCTCCAAAATCACTGCAGATGGTGACTGTAGCCATGAAATTAAAAGATGCTTACTCCTTGAAAGGAAAGATATGACCAACTTAGATAGCATATTCAAAAGCAGAGACATTACTTTGGCAACAAAGGTTCGTCTAGTCAAGGCTATGGTTTTTCCTGTGGTCGTGTATGGATGTGAGAGTTGGACTGTGAAGAGAGCTGAGCACTGAAGAATTGATGCTTTTGAACTGTGGTGTTGGAGAAGACTCTTGAGAGTCCCTTGGACTGCAAGGAGATCCAACCAGTCCATTCTGAAGGAGATCAGCCCTGGGATTTCTTTGGAAAGAATGATGCTAAAGCTGAAACTCCAGTACTTTGGCCACCTCATGCGAAGAGTTGACTCATTGGAAAAGACTCTGATGCTTGGAGGGATTGGGGGCAGGTGGAGAAGGGAACGACAGAGGATGAGATGACTGGATGGCATCACTGACTCGATGGACGTGAGTCTGAGTGAACTCCGGGAGTTGGTGATGGACAGGGAGGCCTGGTGTGCTGCGATTCATGGGGTCGCAAAGAGTCAGACACAACTGAGTGACTGAACTGAACTGAACTGAATGTCTTCTGGATGGTTTATATAGAAATTCCCCCAATTTAATGAACCACATGATGCACTATATGCCAACTTTTGATCTGAGAATCAGGCAGTCTTGGATTTGAACCCTTGCTCTATTATCTTGAGAAACTGTTTAGCTTCTCTAAGCCTCAGTTTCCTCCTAAGTAAAAAAAGAAATAAAACAAATACCATGGTCTACTGTAAGAGTCAGATGACGTTGGTGAAAACATCTAGCTTAGTTCCTGGGTCATGATAAATGTTTAAAAGATATGACTTTTCCCTTGAGTCTAAATCAGTAATTCCCAATCAGGAATGACTTCTCAACCCCTCTCCCACCTCACATATAAAAGGGGAATATGTGGCAATGTCTGGAAACATTTTCTGTTTTCACAGCTGGGGTGTGTATGCTACTGACTTCTAGCAGATAGAGGTTAGGGATGCTGCCAACCATACTACAATCCACAGAGCAATTCCACCAACCCCAACAAAAATTTATCTGGCCTCAAATGTCAATAGTTGTAAAGGTTGAGAAATCCTGCCCTAAAAGTATGCCTCCTTAACTTTAAAATCATGCTGGCCTAAAAATTTCCCCACTAGTACATCAGTGCTTACCCATAAGAGCTTTATCTTAAATGTAAGTGCTCTCCACTCTATCAAAAGTAATAATGGTTAGGGAGTAAATAATAGCAGCTATTGTTTATTGACCACTTGCTATGTGCCAAACCCTGAGCTAAGATATGTTGGTCTTGTTTAATCACTAAGTCACATGTGACTCTTCGCCACTCCATGGACTGCAGTATGCCAGGCTTCCCTGTCCTTCACTATCTCCTGGAGTTCGCTCAAACTTATGTCCACTTAATCATGATGAGTGATGCCATCCAACCATCTCAGCCTCTGTCTCTCCCTTCTCCTCTTGCCCTTAATCTTTCCCAGCATCAGAATCTTTTCCAATGAGCTGGCTCTTCACATCAGATGGCCAAAATATTGGAGCTTCAGCATTAGTCCTACCAATGAATATTCAGGACTGATTTCCTTTAGGATTGACTGGTTGGATATTCTTGCTGTCCAAAAGACTTTCAAGAGTCTTTTCAAGTGCTCAGCCTTCTTCATGGTCCATCTATCACATCTGTACATGACTACTGGAAAAACTATGACCATGTGGGCCTTTGTCGGCAAAGTGATGTCTCGGCTTCTGAATATGCTGTCTAGGTTTATCATATCTTTTCTTCCAAGGAGCAAGCGTCTTTTAATTTCATGGCTGCAGTCACTATCCGTGGTAATTTTGGAACCCCAAATCTGTCACTGTTTCCACTTTTTCCCCATTTATTTGCCATGATAGGATTGGATCCCATGATCATAGTTTTTTGAATGATGAGTTTTAAGCCAGCTTTTTCACTCCCCTTTTTCACTATCATCAAGAGGCTCTCTAGTTCCTCTTTACTTTCTGCCATTAGAGTGGTATCATCTGCATATCTGAGGTTTTGATATAATTTGTGAAATGTCACATTCTAATATAAATTTTATGGCAATCCTTAAAATTGGTAGTGTAGATTTTTCTAAGTGGAAAATTGTAATAATGTTTTACTTTAACAATGGTCTGAGTGTCAAAATAATCAGCAAGTCTTTCAACTCCCATTTCTGGATCTTAACTTCAGCAACTTGGTACCTTGCAATGTCTATAAGGTCCTGTGAATTTTACCTTGGAACTATCTCTCAATTTCCTCTACTTTGATCTTCTTCCATGGTCATTACTGTACTCTGGGATCCATATATTCTTTTGAATTAGCATAACACCATTTTTGTTAATCTCTTGTCATTACTGTCTCTCCTAAACAGTACTCTTTCCTGCCATTTTCTTTCCAAAATAAAACTGGTAAATAACACTTCTCTGTACAAAATCTTTTAATAGTTCCCCAAGGTCCTCATGATCTGGCTTTATCTCCTTTCACTCCATTTCCCCCAAATCATTTCATCCCAACAAGTAGTGCAATCTTAAAATTCCAATAATCATGATTCAGAGATGTTAACGCTCTTGAGAAAATTATTATTCTATAATCAAGATTAAATGGTTTGAGTTTATTAGTATTCTTGTGTTAATGCATAATGCAAGAGAAATTAAGACCTCAACTAACTAGTAATGTTCTGTCAATGTTGGGCAGGCAACTGGGGAAAAAAAAAGAGAAGAAAAAGTCATGATTTGCCCTGGTGTTCTCTTTCCATGCTGATGTTAAGTGTGGCTATCATTAGATTAGGGATTGGTGAGGGGAAAGACAAAAAGGTAATGAGTGGCTGTCAGGAGGTTAGCAGGAAGAGTGGAAGGGATAGGAAGCAACTGGGACCCACCCCTTGCTGTGTCAATGGTCTCTCCTACTTGGCACAAACTTGGCTCCTTTCAAAAAGCTGAAGTGAAATTACTAGTGTTTCTCCTTCACAAGTGCTGATGTAATTAGGTACAGATAAGACTGAGAGAAAATGAGGTTGAGCAGAACATGTGCATTTTATAGATTCATAATTTGGGACTGTTGCAAGTATAAGAAAAAATTAAATTTGCTAAGGAAACCCATTTTCAAACAGAATATAAGTCTAAAATAGCTTTTCTGAGTTATGAGAGGGCATGAGTAAAATTTCTAATAAATCCTCACTAAGTCAGATAAGTTGGCATCTGTCTACCTAAATCAATCCATCAAAAGTTAAAACAGTTTTATTTAACTGATGACAGTATTTCCCGTGATAGATTTTAATAAACATATAAAACTAATTTACAATCATGAGCACTTATTTCTGTATATATAAACCAGTAAGCACTTGATCAAAACTGTTTCATGAGATTCTTCTCCCTGCTACATCCTGTATTAAGCTGTAAAGTGAGCATTGTTCACATTTAACTTAAGCACTGCTTTTAGAACTTATCTGCCCCACCCTGTGACTCTACCATATCTCATCCTCATAACTCAAATCTGTCAAATTTTATCAGGGTTATAAAATCAATATTTTTCTTTAAAGTAGTGGGATTCTCCTTGCAGGGTAACAAACATTTCTGAATTCAGATCAGAGTTAAATACTCCTATTACATACCCTAATGGTTCATTAGAGGAATTATCAAGAGTGCTTTTGACTATTTCCAATTCATATAGCACACGAAATTTCTAATCTCATCTTGAAAGTAAGATCGCACTTCACCGTGTAGTTAGGAGAATGGAGAGATGGGAAGGATCAGAGACTGAAGAAACATGGTTTCTTTCCTTAAGGAAGACACAAAACCAGTGATCAAGTAATTGCACAAGTCTAAGAAAGTGTTGGATGTGGTCAAGAAAAGGAAGGTTCATGGGATTCGGAGTTATCAGGAAAGGACTTATTAAAGAAAGATGAGCTGTAAAGTAAGAGGATTGTGCTGTATCTTGTCTGCTTCTTGGAAATGGTGGCCAGTTGAGCTGTTAGCCCTGGGTCTGATCTCCTGAATGTATGCAGATTACAGAGTCCTTGGTTCAACTGAGATCTGTTGACATGAACGACAGAGAGCCCGAGAAGAGGAGATGGCTCATAGACTGGGGTATAAAAAAGAGAATTCAGAATTAGGCCTTCTTGGGGGAGGGGGAACAGTGGTGAGAGGGGGAAGGTATACCTCAGCGGAAGGGCGGGTGGGTGGCATGTAGAGCATTTAACTACTGAACTAAACTATCTCTCAGGAAATCTGACTCAAAGTCCTGGAGCATGTGGAAGTTTAGAGAAACAAAATGTGGGTCAAAACAAAGCAAGAAGACAGCACTGAGATGCAAAGAGATCAAAGAACTGTCTCAGTGAATCTCTGGAGCAGTGGAAACGTGTTGTGGCAGCCTGCTCAGGGATGGTGGGAGAGGCATTGCCAGCAGGGCAGATCCTTGAGAATAATCAGAAATGTACCAGGAAGAAAAGCCATTCAGGCAAAGAGAAACCATGACTCATACACAGATGCAGAAACGGCTTAGCATTATCTGGGGAGGGAGCCCTTGGCACATAATAGCCACTCAGTAATATGTGGTGGTGAATCAGTGGATATATGGAGCCAAATCCAGTGCTATGACATGGAGCAGAACAACAGGAAAGGTTGTCGAAACAAAGGGCTGGACCAGATTCCAGAAGCTTTGAAAACCACACAGTTGAGAGGGGATGTGGTAAGAAAAGTTTGTACTAAGTCAGCTAGTTCAGTTCAGTCTCTCAGTCGTGTCTGACTCTTTGCAGCCCCATGGACTGCAGCATGCTAGGCTTCCCTGTCCCTCACCACCTTCCAGAGCTTGCTCAAACTCATGTCCATCACATCAGTGATGCCATCCAACCATCTCATCCTCTGTCATCCCCTTCTCCTCCTGCCTTCAATCTTTCCCAGCATTAGGGTCTTTTCCAAGAAGTCAGTTCTTACTATCAGATGGCCAAAGTATTGGAGTTTCAGCTTCAACATCAGTCCTTCCAATGAATATTCAGGACTGTTCTCCTTTAGGATGGACTGTTTGGCTCTCCTTGCCATCCAAGGGGCTCTCAAGAGTCTTCTCCAACACCACAATTCAAAAGCATCAACTCTTCGGCACTCAGCTTTCTTTATAGTCCAACTCTCACATCCATATATGACTACTGGAAAAACCATAGCTTTGACTAGACAGACCTTTGTTGGCCAAGTAACGTCTCTGTTTTTTAATATGCTGTCTAGGTTGGTCATAGCTTTTCTTCTAAGGAGCAAGTGTCTTTTAATTTCATGGCTATAGTCATCATCTGTAGTGATTTTGGAGCCAAAAGAATAAAGTCTCTCACTATTTCCATAGTTTCCCTATCTATTTGCCATGAACTGAGGACCAGATGCCATGATCTTAGTTTACTGAATGTTGAGTTTTAAGCCAACCTTTTCATTCTCCTCTTTCACTTTCATCAAGGGGGTCTTTAGTTCTTTGCTTTCTGCCATAAGGGTGGTGTCATCTGCATATCTGAGGTTATTGATATTTTTCCCTGCAATCTTGATTCTGGCCGGTGCTTCATCCAGTCCAGCATTTCTGATGATGTACTCTGCATATAAGTTAAATAGGCAGGGTGACAATATACAGCCTTGATGTACTCCTTTCCTGATTTGGAACCAGTCTGTAGTTCCACGTCCAGTTCTAACTGTTGCTTCTTGACCTGCATACAGATTTCTCAGGGGGCAGGTCAGGTGGTCTGGTATTCCCATCTCTTTCAGAATTTTCCACAGTTTGTTGTGATCCACACAGTCAAAGGCTTTGGCATAGTCAATAAAGCAGAAGCAAATGCTTTTCTGGAACTCTCTTGCTTTTTCGATGATCCAACAGATGTTAGCAATTTGATCTTTGGTTCCTCTGCCCTTTCTAAATCCAGCTTGACCATCTGGAATTTCACAGTTCATGTACTGTTGAAGCCTGGCTTGGAGAATTTTGAGCATTACTTTGCTAGCGTGTGAGATGAGTGCAATTGTGTGGTAGTTTGAACATTCTTTGGCATTGCCTTTATTTGGGATTGGAATGAAAACTGACCTTTTCCAGTCCTGTGGGCACACACTCTTTTTATCACATGTACCTTCAAAGGCAATTCAGTAGCCCAGGCAAGAAGTTGCAGATAATTAATAAAAACACCAAATGTTAGCTCTTAACTAAATTTATATATGTGCATATAATTATGTATAGTTTTTGTAGTAAGTATATTGTTCTCTAACTCTCATTTTCAGCTCCATGGAATAACATTTCTAACCAGAAACTATTGTCTGGCAGAATTATATCTAAACAACAATGCAATATTTGATATTGAAGGTATGTCTTAAATTTTCTCTTTTAATTGAAAAGATTTTCAATTAAATAATAACTTTCAACTATGGTATTGCTGAGGAGGACATGGCAACCCACTCCAATATTGTTGCCTGTAGAATCCCATGGACAGAGAAGCCTGGTGAACTGCAGTCCATAAGAGCTACAGTACAAAGAGTTAGACATCACTGAAGCAATTTAGCACATATACATGCATGGTATTGCTAATGGTGTGGAAAACTCTGTTTTAACATTTCCATTGAAAATATATGATAGAAACTTAATTTTTAATGTTCTTATGTATATTTCATTTAAGATGTGCTGTTTGATTATGGTTTTAGCTCAATATTATCAAATGTCTTATCCAAGATGTTAAAGAATCTTTTTTTTTTTAACATAAAAATTTTGCCATTCTACTGCATCATTGGACACAAACTAGATATTGTGGAAGCAAATTTTTTAATGTTTGGGAGCATTAATAAAAATAATGACTTCATAAATAATCTTAAATGTTTTTACTGGTTATATTTTTTCCCAGTCAAATCTGTGTTTCACTCTGAGTTAATTTTATATCTGCAACAATCTCTAAACTGATAATTACAAGCCAGGTATTAAAGTACTTGTATACTATTATCATGAGTAGTACAAAACATTTTTATTCATTTAAAAAAATGTTTTAAATCTTACACAAATATTTTATTTTTTTCAGGCCTGCACTATTTGCCTTCACTGCATATACTCCTGCTACATCACAATGAGTTAATAAACCTTGACGCAACAGTAAAAGAGTTAAAGGGAATGCTAAATCTGAAGACCCTAAGTATTAATCTGCACTTTAAATGTCCATAATTTAAAAGTGATAACACACTATTTCATGTTTTGAATTTAAACTAGATCAGTGTTTTTAACAAAACTGCTTAGATGTTCCTGAAAACAAGACTAGATCTTAATCTCTTTAAAAATACATTTTAAAAAGAACAATAGGTAGAAAAAACTTTTGTGAAATGATACAGTATGAAAATGACAAAAGTGACCCAAAAGAAGTGTTACACGTTACATCTGTGTTTTGGGTTTTTACCTCAAAAGGAAGTTTTGGCATTTATTATATGATTCCACTTGTTCATATAAATGTCCAGAATGGGCACATTGATCAAGATAGCAACACTGAGAGGTAACTGCTTTTAAATAGATTAGTGTTTAACCCAGGGTTGGGGGATGAGGGTCTGTGGAGTGATAGCCTGGCATTTCTTTTTGGGGTGATGAAAATGTTCTGAAATGGAAGGTGGTAATGATTGCACATCATGCAAAATACCAGCCTGGATGAAGCACAAGCTGGAATCAAGATTGCTGGGAGAAATGTCAATAACCCCAGATATCCAGATGTCACCACCCTTATGGCAGAAAGTGAAGAGGAGTTAAAGAGCCTCTTGATGAAAATGAAATGAGGAGAGTGGAAAAGTTGGCTTAAAACTCAACCTTCAAAAAGTGAAGATCATGGCATCCAGTCCCATCACTTCACAGCAGATAGATGGGGAAACAATGGAAACAGTGACAGACTATGTTCTTGGGCTCCAAAATCCTTGCAGATGGTGACTGCAGCCATGAAATTAAAAGATACTTGCTCCTTGGAAGGAAAGCCATGACCAACCTAAACAGCATATTAAAAAGCAGAGATATTACTTTGCCAACAAAGGTCAATTTAGTCAAAGCTGTGGCTTTTTCAGTAGTCACGTATGGATGTGAGAGTAGGACCATAAAGAAAGCTGAGTGCCGAAAAATTGATGCTTTTGAATTGTGGTATTGGAGAGGACTCTCAAGAGTCCTTTGGACTGCAAGGAGATCAAACCAGTCCATCCTAAAGGAGATCAGTCCTGAATATTCATTGGTAGGACTGGTGTTGAAGCTGATGCTCCCAATACTTTGGCCACCTGATTTGAAGAACTGACTCATTGGACAAGACCCTGATGCTGGGAAAGATTTAAGGCAGGAGGAGAAGGGGACAACAGAGGATGAGTTGGTTGGTTGGATGGCATCATTGACTCAATGGACATGAGTTTGAGCAAACTCTGGGAGATAGTGAAGGGGAGGGAAGCATAGCGTGCTGCAGTCCATGGGGTCTCAAAGAGTTGAACACAACTGAGTGACTGAACAACAACGATTGCACAATTCTGTGAATATACTAAAAACTATGAATTGTGTATTTAAAATTAGTGAAGCCTATCATATGGAAATTATATTAATAAAGCTGACACCCACCCACCCCCCACAAAAGAGCATATTTTAATGGAAGTTTTCCATTGGGTAAACCACAAACTTAATTCATAGATAACCAGGAACTGGCCTCAGTATTTGGAGAAAGTGTGAGATGGGTTGGAAAAATAAATAATACACAGTTCCTACTCTCAATAAGCTTATAGTGTTGAAGAGTAAATAAACTGGTACATGATGGCAATTCAGAACAAATGTTTCTAGGTGGACCAAGGGAAAAGAGTCAGAGCAGTGAATGGGTTTTCAGATTTCAGAGTTTGAAACTTCTTTCAGTTCAGTTCAGTTCAGTCACTCAGTTGTGTCCGACTCTTTGCGACCCCATGAATCACAGCACGCCAGGCCTCCCTGTCCATCACCAACTCCCGGAGTTCACTCAGACTCATGTCCATTGAGTCGGTGATGCCATCCAGCCATCTCATCCTCTGTCGTCCCCTTTTCCTCCTGCCCCCAATCCCTCCAAGCATCAGAGTCTTTTCCAATGAGTCAACTCTTCGCATGAGGTGGCCAAAGTACTGGAGTTGCAGCTTTAGCATCAGTCCTTCCAAAGAAATCCCAGGACTGGTCTCCTTTAGAATGCACTGGTTGGATCTCCTTGCAGTCCAAGGGACTCTCAAGAGTCTTCTCCAACACCACAGTTCAAAAGCATCAATTCTGCGGCGCTCAGCTTTCTTCACAGTCCAACTCTCACATCCATACATGACCACAGGAAAAACCATAGCCTTGACTAGATGGCCCTTTGTTGCCAAAGCAACGTCTCTGCTTTTCAATATGCTATCTAGGTTGGTCATAACTTTCCTTCCAAGGAGTAAGCGTCTTTTAATTTCATGGCTGCAATCACCATCTGCGGTGATTTTGGAGCCCCCAGAAATAAATTCTGACACTGTTTCCACTGTTTCCCCATCTATTTCCCATGAAGTGATGGGACTAGATGCCATGATCTTAGTTTTCTGAATGTTGAGCTTTAAGCCAACTTTTTCACTCTCCTCTTTCACTTTCATCAAGAGAAACTTCTTTATACAGTGTCAAAATATAGATATTTTCTTTCCCCCCTATTTATTTTGTATTATTTTCTCAGAATTGCCTGAGACAGTGCTTTAAATATGTGTAAACTGCTGTTGTTGGTGGAGGTCTTGATCAGATCAAAACATAATTATTAAAGTTTTTAAATATTTTCAGTGTTGATTAGTTATAGCTACTGTAAGGAGAAATTATTTAAGTGCTTATAGGTAGGTTCTTAAACTATTAAGATTACCCTAAGTTCATGGGAATTCAGTGCTTATTTTTGAGATGTAATAAGGTCTATTAAAGACTTATCAGGATTGACATGCATATTTGTATCTGGCCCTTCTGTGCTGAACAGGTGCTTCTGTGATTAAGAGACTGGTTATGCAAGATCTACTCTACCTTACCTTCACTTTTCTGTAAAATGGGCTAATAGCTACCTCTCAGAATTGCTTCAAATATTAAACTAATTCTGTAAAATACGTGGGCTTTTTTTCCTTTCTTTTGGCTGCTCTGTGTGGCTTGTAGGATCTCAGTTTCCTGACCAGGGACTGACCCCAGATGTAACAACAAAAATATTATTTTACTATGGATTGTGTAAAGTTGGATAAATTAAGATGCACATGGTCTAGAAATTCTGCTTATTGGTAAAGAGATTTTTTTTAATTGACATTTTAAATAATCATTATAATAACATGTTTGAATGTTGAGAAAATACTTTCTTATAATATTCTCATTTAAATCTTCATAACAATCCAATGATGTGATTAGCATGATGTGATTAGAATTATTCCCTCTTTAATGGTAGAAATGCAGGGCTCAGAGCTTTAACTAGACTACTATGGAATGTTAAAACTTAAACTCATACTGTGCTTCTTTTATTTATCATTCATTCATTCAATAAATATTTATCATGCATTCACTGAGTGATACTCTTCTAGATGGGGACATAAAGGTACACAAGAAAGACCCCATCTGGATCTGTATGGAGCTTACAGTTTTCTAACAGTCAACCTTTGTATTTCCCGAAGACCTGAGGTGCCTGAATGCAAAACTAATTGGACAATTTGCCAAATATAAGAGCTCGATAATTTAAGCAAATTTATTTTACAAGGCAAGATTTGGAGGTTAGCAATCAAGGTTGCCATCATAGTCAACAAAGTTATGCCCTAAACAGAAGTGCCTGGTGGGGGCAGGGGATGGACTGGGGTGTGAATGGAGTCTGAAATTCAATTCAGTGCCTGCCTCCCATAGGAAGCCTCTGTGTGGCCACAGAGTAGTGTCAGCCCTGAGGTGGGGTGCAGGAGTGCCTTTTCCTGCTCTCTGAAAGTCTATTAGCTCAGCCTGGTAGTGTAAGGTCCATACCATTGCCTGTCACAACATTTTAAGTGACCTCTACTTAAAAATCATAGTGATGTAATTCATTATATAAATTGTTATAACTGAGAATCTTAGAGGGATTTTTTTTTAATAGAGAAAATGGTGTGTATAATTGCCCCTCCCCCCAAAAAAAAATTTCTGAAAAATTTTAGTACCAAATATGCAGTTTGAACCCTTACCTCATTTTGGTTAAAGATATTATATTTTTAAAAAATGTTGGCATTTACTAGCTACTCAGCATTTGGTCCCATCACTTCATGGGAAATAGATGGGGAAACAGTGGAAACAGTGTCAGACTTTATTTTGGGGGGCTCCAAAATCACTGCAGATGGTGACTGCAGCCATGAAATTAAAAGACGCTTACTCCTTGGAAGAAAAGTTATGACCAACCTAGATAGCATATTCAAAAGCAGAGACATTACTTTGGCAACAAAGGTCCGTCTAGTCAAGGCTATGGTTTTTCCAGTGGTCATGTATGGATGTGAGAGTTGGACTGTGAAGAAGGCTGAGCACCGAAGAATTGATGCTTTTGAACTGTGGTGTTGGAGAAGACTCTTGAGAGTCCCTTGGACTGCAAGGAAATCCAACCAGTCCATTCTGAAAGAGATCAGCCCTGGAATTTCTTTGGAAGGACTGATGCTAAAGCTGAAGCTCCAGTACTTTGGCCACCTCATGCGAAGAGTTGACTCATTGGAAAAGACTCTGATGCTGGGAGGGATTGGGGGCAGGAGGAAAAGGGGACGACAGAGGATGAGATGGCTGGATGGCATCACTGACTCGATGGACGTGAGTCTGAGTGAACTCCGGGAGTTGGTGATGGACAGGGAGGCCTGGCGTGCTGCGATTCATGGGGTCAGAAAGAGTCGGACACTGCTGAGCCACTGAACTGAACTGAACTGAACTGAATTATATTTGTGCAGTAATGTCCCCAAATTAAGTTTCTATAAGATTCATTTGCAATCACAGAATAGACTCAGCTCATTAACTAAAATGAGAAATCCATGTATTTTCAAGTGTTAAGAATTTTGTCTTTTCAAGTTGTAAAAACTATATAAAATGCTAAAATGTTATTATTCCACTTCAATTACTAGTTCTTTAGAGGGTGAGAAAATAGCCTGGAGGGTAAACCTCTAGTCCATTTCAGCACTGCACCCTCCACTGGCATTTATGAAGAGAACTGCCGAGAGATTGCCCAAGATTGCTCCCATGGCTGGGAGCTTCAGGGAGGCCTAAAACTGCTGCAGAGTGTGAGGTCCTGGAAACTGGAATTCCTGACTTCCAGGCTGAGTCAGGCAGGACACACCTTTTCTCTCCAGGCAGTCTTCCTTTCCACACCCTTCCTCTCTTGCTCCATTTTCCTCTTCCCTTCTCTCCTCCAAACTCTTTCTAAATCTGTACTGGTGTCGAAGACCTGCTTTGTGGCTGCAGACTTTCACTGACCTTCAGCCTCCCTGCCTCTTTGCCTACATGGAAAAAAACATTCCAACAGCAACAAAATGCTGAACCCATTCTGTTTCTAAATCTTTAGTCTCCCCATTTCTAATTGTCTCTGTGTTTCATGAAGCTCCACTATTAGAAGGTATATTTGGATTCCCACATTCCAGAATTGTTAAGACTTGCTTTCCTTGCAGTCTTTAAGGATTCACCATTGGAGACAGGAAATGCCCCTTCTCAAAGGTGCGATCTCCAGCTTTTACAGATTCTGATCTTAAGCATATCCTGTCCCGCCCTTCCCCAGTTGGCCGCAGTCCACTGCTGATGGCAATAGTCAGGGAGTGAAGAGGGATGCTGAGAGGTCATTGTGGGATCATGGTCTCAATGGTCTCTTTATTTATTTACTTGGCCAAGTCAGGTCTTAGTTGTAGCACACAGGGTCTTCATTGTGTCTTGTGGGATCGTTCCTCATGATGCACAGACTCTCTAGTTAGTTGCTCCATGGCTTGTGGGATCTTAGTTCCCTGTCAGCTACAAATTGGTGCTTGCCAAGATGGTTGCCAACGACTGAACAACCAGGGCATTTGCCATGGCCATCAGAGACTAAACCCCGCACTGTTGACCTTCAACACCCCCTGAGAGAGTTCAGGGTGGAGTAAGGCACTCTGTGCTTCAGGCAATCTTGTGGGACAGGACTTTAGATAGAAGTTTTAGGAACAGATTTTACGATCCCAATTCTTGCATCTCCTCATATCTAGAAAAGCCCTAAATTCCTTCATGGTGACATCAGGTCCTAGCAACAAACTTTTTCTAAAATGAATGCTTAATGGTATTGAACTCCCCCTTCATCAAAATCCTCTATATTGACCTTCTCCTACTACCTCTTTGGAGCAGTCTCTTAGAGCTATCTGCGGTGCTGCCTCCCGGGCTGCAGTCCTCATTTTGCCCCAAATAAAACTTAATTTGCAACTCTCAAGTTGTACATCTTTTTAGTCAACATGATCAAGGATTGACCCTATGGCCCCTGCATCGCAAAGCAAATTCTTAACCATTAGATCACCAAGGAAGTCCCTCAATGGTTACTTTATCTGAGACTCTTTACCCTGAAATGCCCCTCGAGGTTAGGACTACTTCTCCCATACAATGCAGTAGAACAGTCCACTCTATTAAAAAGCCAGCTGGATCTTTTATTGCTATTTATCCTGAAAGAGCATCCCTCACTCTCTTAACCCCTGGTTTAGTTCAAGTTTGTCTTTCAAAAATCAGGTATCACTTCCATATTCAGGACAAGCTGTGACCCAGAGATTTTAGTTGAAATGGTAACAGTGGAAATTCTGATCTTGTAAATAACCTTGAGCCAGAACCTCTGTCTGATTGTTGACAGCTAAGCTTGGAGAAGGCAATGGCAACCCACTCCAGTACTTTTGCCTGGAAAATCCCATGGACAGAGGAGCCTGGTGGGCTGCAGTCCTTGGGGTCACTAGAGTTGGACACAACTGAGCGACTCACTTTCACTTTCATGCATTGGAGAAGGAAATGGCAACCCACTCCAGTGTTCTTGCCTGGAGAATCCCCAGGACCGGGAAGCCTGGTGGGCTGCCGTCTATGGGGTCGCACAGAGTTGGACACGACTGAAGCGACTTAGCAGCAGCAGCAGCAGCAGCAAGCTTCCTTCCACAGGCTTCTCTGTACAGACACAGATGGAACTGCTTTTAACTTCTCTATATCATTTCCTCATCTATTAAAATGAACATGCTGACACATTATTAATTACATCAGCTTTCTTCAAAGATGATCTTAAAAATATTCAGGTTCATTTAAATGGGATTTTACATTTTGCTTTAAAAGTTAACTGGTGCTAATTATTTAGATAAATTTTTTTTTCCTCTTCTGTTTCCATAAATAGCTTCACACATGTGACTCATGGAGCTCAAGCTTGTGCAGTAAAGTAGTAGAAACATTTTGATATATTATTGGGTAGATGTAAATTGCTTAGACTCAGAATCCCAAATTAAGATAAGCAAGACAGTGCTGGCGCCATCAAGGTGTACTCTGTAAGTAGCCTAGAGGAAAGGTGGATTAAATAGTATTAACCTACTGAAAGTGAAAGTGTAAGCAATTTCACTTCATAGTTCCTGAAAGAATGTACCCATACATCATAGAAGGCTTTCAGAACTTTCAGACACAGGAAACTGATATCATATCTTTGAAACTTTATTTATGGTAATTTTAGTAGCATCAGTCCAAAACTCATAAATCCAAAATATTTAATGCTTGATAGTATGGAGGGGAAAAAAGAATTAAAAATAAGATTGCTTCCTTCTAAAATTTGAGTAAGAAAAAAAGTGAATAATAAAAACAGAATAATTTTAAATTATTTAATTCTATTTTTTAAAGTTAACTTAGAGACTGAGAATAATAGCCCAGTTTTCTGACTTGCTACCACTTAGATTTTATGATGAGATGAATGTTGAACCACAATAAGCACGAGCTTTTAGTATTATGACACCTTTTTAACAAGCAATATTAGTAGATCCAAATTTGGTGATTCGTTTAGCAAAAGCCAGAAGTATTACAATACATAAATAAGTTAGTTAACCAAGCACTAGGAAGAAAACCAAGAGAAGGAATTAAATAGTAATGTTCTCAGAGGGAAAACAGACTATGAAGGGTATCCCCAAAGTAAACGTCATTGTAAGATGCTTGTGCATTTTCCACTAACATCACATGCAAAGGCAGACTCTGCTCCTAGCTGCTACAATGTAGGACAGGGTTATGAGGTGTCGGATGTGATTCTCCAAGTCAGTTACCACAGAGCAGCCTTATGCACAATAGTGCGTGTGAATTTTTCTTCCTCCTAAACTCTCATTAAAAACAACAGTGCTTTGCTTTTATATTCTTGAAGGTGATCGCTTTCTTCTTTTTCTGGCTGAAACTACAATGCATGATCACTGTGGATCTTTTTAAATCTGTCCTTATTACTGGTTTAATATACATCCATTCTATTCCCCATCCTATAGTTATAATTATTTTGTTATGTTAAATTCCTTGTCTTTTAAGATTAAAATTCAAACCAGTTTTGTCACTTAAGAAATCTTGAAAAATATCCATTTTATTTTTCCTCTAGTTTCCCCCAATACATACATATTTCCTTTCTTTTAAATTTTCTTGTTGCCCCTGGCTCTACATTTTCTTTTACGCCTTTCCTCGTATAACTTTTGTTTATTATGCACCAGGTGTCTTCCATTGCCTGCTTTAAGTCCCTCTAAAGCTCATGTTTTCCACAGGGAATAGCTATATATAACGATTTTATTAGCCGGAAAAGTTAGTGTTTATACAACAAATATCAGAATGTTTTATTTCCTGCAGAAAAAAGCATGCAGATAATTAGCTTCTTCAGTTTTTATCTAAACAGTTTGTTTTTCAAGCATGCCCTCTGCCCCTGTCTTCTTTATGTTGCAAACTCTTCTTTATAAATATTAATCAGTTTTTTCCTGGGTTTCCAGTGCTTAATACTTTCATGCTTTTATCAAACTTAGTATTCTATAAATAGTCAAATGCTACAGCTAAATGTACATTAAATGAGCCTCATTTTGTTGAGTGATATTTGTACAATAGCTGGAGCTCTTTCTGTTACTGCCATCTAGTGGTTCTCCTCACTAGGTATATTTTCCAGAATCATTTTCTAGAAATTCCATGTAGGCAGAATCCAATAGCTAAAGATATCCAAGTGAAAATTATAAAAGACTGTATTGAAATAACCCTGCTTAATATTATCTAAAGAAGGAGAGGGAAAATATTCTACCTTTTCTCTGGAAAATAAAATACAACTTCCAGTTGAAGATTTTTTAAATGTTGATGCATTTTTTAAAATCTTCTGATGCCTAAGGGATGTCATGAGAGAAATGCCAGGAGTTCTTCTGCATTAGCATGCCTCCCACCTCCAGCAACTGGATTAGCGAGCATGGTTCTTTAGGTATCCTAGCACCTCCACACAAGGAAATCCGAAGCCCCCGTGCTTGGCCAGAGGCATGCGGGGTGCAAAACCAGCATCTGTTCACCTCTGCTCCTGCTGAGACCTGAAGCTGCTACTGGCTTTACATATTCTGAACTAGGCACAATGGTGGGAAGCCAAGAAAGAAAACTCTATTCAAACGGTGTACCACATCTCAGCTCATCTCCTCACAGACACCAATGTGACCTTTGAGAGGGGAAGAAGAGAACCAAATGAGCAAATCCTTTAATAAAGAGCAGCAGCAGGAACCCTCTTTTATTGCTGTTCAGTTGCTCAGTCATGTCCGACTCTGCAACACCTGGACTGCAGCACACCAGGCTTCCCTGTCCATCACCATCTCCCAGCGTTTGCTCAAACTCACGTCCACTGAGACAATGATCCCATTCAACTATCTCATCCTCTGTGGTCCCCTTCTCCTCCTGCCTTCAATCTTCTCAGAACCCTCTAGAGCTGATATTATGTTCTTCCTTTACTGATTAATTTATGGACATGTTAAAAAATTTCCCATTTGTGGCAGATTTGGGTCACAGATACATCCTCAGCACCTAGCACAGTTCCTAAAAGATAGTAAGCATTCCAAAAATTTTTGTTGAATGAATGAATTTAACAGATAGAAAAAGTAAGTCCTGCAATGAATAGGTAAGGTTTTGATGAAACCAAAAGTCTGTGAAGCAGGGCTTCATATATACTTACGTTTCATATTAATCTTGCGATTTTTCTTATAATGTGTTAAATGAAACTGATTTCAAAATCTGACATCTTAATTTGGCTTCTTTGTTTGCAGCTCTCTACCAAAACCCTTTATGCCAGTATAACCTGTATCGTCTGTATATAATCTACCACCTTCCAGGAGTCGAGTTGCTTGACCGAAATCGTAAGAGCATTTCTTCTTGAAGAGAAATATTGGAGAGCCAGTCTTATAACTCAGTGGTTTAAAATGCTGATGATCTTTGATCTTTGAAAATAACTGTCTTTGTAAATGAAAGTTTTTCAATTATTTATTTTTGAAATTTTTGCTGAATGAAGTTTGCTCTAGTTTAGGAGCTTGTCTGTTGACGACTTCATAGGAAAGACCATCTAACAGAGCCTGGAGAAAGGTCTCCTTTTGATTCTAGCTTTGTCAATAATACATGTTTTTCCTTATTCTTTTTTAAATTTTTATTTTTTTTGTCAGTTATGTATTGAATACTCATTCGCTGACCCCCTGGCACTCTTTTAATTTTTTATTTCAAAAATGAGACAATTGGACTAAATCTCTTAAGGCTTAGCCTATTTAAATTCTAAAAGTCATATTCATATGTGAAACAAATTGCCAGTCCAGGTTCGATGCATGACACAGGATGCTCAGGGCTGGTGCGCTGGGATGACCCAGAGGGATGGTATGGGGAGGAAGTGGGTTCAGGATGCGGAACACGTGTACACCTGTGGTGGATTCATGTTGATGTACGGCAAAACCAATACAATATTGTAAAGTAATTAGCCTCCAATTAAAATAAATAAATTTATATTAAAAAATAAATAAGTCATATTCTTTGAAATTCTGCAAGTATATATGCATATATATATACTAAAACATGTAATCAATCATAACCTCTTTGTGATATATTTTTAGACATTGCAGACAAACTAGTATGTCTGATTTGTATAAGCCACAAAAAAATAATCAACCTCAGTGCATTATATTTTACATTTTTTAAGGTCTCTTTTACCCATAAGTGCTATTTACCTACTTACCTACTCACCTTTCCACAGATGTGAACATTCTTAATCATTTGTAACTGAGTAACTTCTTAATGAGGATATATTAAAACCATATGTTTATTCTTCTTTTTCCTCATAGCCTTGAGGAAAAGAAGAGATGTAGCACAGTTGTAATTTCAATCATCCATGGTGATGCATTAGAATGTCTGGATGAGATAAGATAGATCTGTGCCCTGTGACATGAGGGACATATATTGAGCTTGTAAGATTTAGGAATTAGCTTGGTAGAGTTTTTACAAATTGATTATGACAGGATGTTTACATACAACGTAATTAGGACAAATCCATTTTTGACAGAAATTCTATTTTTTTACTCACTCTGCATATAATGCCATGCAATAACATTGCTTTTTTGCATTTGTCAGAAGTTACAGAAAAGGAAAGAAGGTCGATGATTACGCTTTTTAACCATAAAAAGGCTCATATTGTTCAATCAATAGCATTCAGAGGAAAAGTTGATGCCTCATGGGATCCTCGATCACCATTTAAGCAAAAACCAGCGCAGAGAGTACCTTCAGGTATTTTGAAAAAAGAAAAAAAATGTAATTAAAACTGCACAAGCTTTTGGTTAATTTGATTATAATAACTTCAATTTACAGTAAGCTAAGCACTTACGTACTGAAATATTTTTTAATTTTATTAGCCTAATTAAGTATGCAACCTTCATTTGTGTATATTAAATTAAATAAGATAATGTGATAACAATAACACATTGACGTCCACACCCCAATATCTAGCACAACATAAAGGGCTCAGTGAATAAGCTGCAATTGCTACTATTATCAATGACTCTGGACAATTTCATGAATTAAGGCTATACGTTTTTGATAATATAGAAAAATATTAAAAATAAATAAAGATCATTGCAATTCCTGCATCCAGAAATAAACATTGTTATTTGGTTGTACTCTCATACACTGTGATCATATGTGATCATATGTAAGTATAACTTGAATATCTTCAGTAATGTATTCATTAGTTGGAATTTAACTTTCTTGTATGTAACAGAAATCCAACTACAGTGACTTAAGCAAATAGAGCTTTACTTTACTCACACAACAAAGAGTGTCCAAGGTTAATATAAAGTTAAATGATGTTTTCGGTGTTTGAGAATACATCTATCTTTTGTTCTGTGATTCTTAATCTGCTTTATGGTTGCCAAGTGGTTATTGTACCATCAGGTATCACATGGGGAGATGAAAAATGGTGCAAAGACAAAAAGCCTTTTCCTCATGACATTTTGCCAATGAGACAACATATATTTGAAAAATAACCAAATAGATTCTCTAGAAACAAAGGGGAAAGATATTAAATTGGAAAATAGTTTTGAAGAAATTACCCAGAATGCAACATAGAAAAATAAGCAGGTGATAAGGAGACATTTGGAAATAATGTTTACTTCCTATATAAATTTAGTAATAAATGTTGTAATCCCACAGGGAAAAATAGAGAAATTGGGCTGAAGGTAATGTTTGAAATGGTAATGGCTGGCAATTTTCCGAATTTGTTTAAATGTTATAAATCCTTAGATTCACCAGACACAATCAATTCAAAAACATAAAAGACATAAAGCAGCAACAAATATCCACACCAAAGGCAAAATGAGGTTAAAATAGAGAGAAAATTGTAGATTACCTACAAAAGAATAATTTATAGATTTACAACACACTCAACTGCAATTATGGAAATCAGAAGACAGTGATCTAATACTTTTAAAATACTAAGGAAAATAAATAATCAACCAAGAATTCTGCAACCAGCTAAATTATTATTCAAGAATGAGCAAGATTAAAAAAAAGGCAAAATCAAAATGAAAAGTCAACTTTTTATCATGAAGTTTTTCCAACAGAAATGGTTGAAAAAATATTAAACACTTATACATGTCCCTATATATTCAACAATTAATATTATACTGTATTCACCATCATCTATGGAGAAAGCAATGGCACCCCACTCCAGTACTCTTGCCTGGAAAATCCCATGGATGAAGGAGTCTGGTGGGCTGTAGTCCATGGGGTCTCGAAGAGTCAGACCGACTGAGCTACTTCCCTTTCACTTTTCACTTTCATGCATTGGAGAAGGAAATGGCAACCCACTCCAGTGTTCTTGCCTGGAGAATCCCAGGAACAGGGGAGCCTGTCTATGGGGTCGCACAGAGTTGGACACGACTGAAGCGACTTAGCAGCAGCATGAGGCTTTACTTCTTATGTAAACTCAAAAATATCAAGTATTGATGAACCATTTAAATGCTTCAGTAGCAGACATAATGAAATTTCCTTCCTAAATAATTTGGCCTGTAAATTTAAAAAATAAGGACATTCTTCTATAAAGCCACAATGCCATAATCACACCTAAGGAAAACAGTGTATTTATATTTAATTTTTATATGTTATTTAATATATAATCCATATTCAAATTTCCCACTTGTTCCAAGATGACTTCTACAACTGCTTTTCCAAACCAGAGTCCAGTCAGAGTTCACAATTATGTTTGGTTGTTGTGGTTCTTCATTGTTGTTTAGTCGATAAGTCGTGTCCAGCTCTTTGCGACCCCATGGACTGCAGCATGCCATGGTTCCCTGTCCTTCACTTCTTCTGGAGTTTGCTCAGACTCGTCCATTGAGTTGGTGATGCCATCCAACTATCTCAGTCTCTTTTAATTTAAAATAGCCTCCATTGTTTTCCCATGACTTTTTGAAGGGACCAGGCCAGTTACATTATAGAATGTCTTGATTTGTATGATTGTTTCCACAGAGTATAATTTGACATATTCCTCAATCCCCTATATATCCCATAGAATAGGAGAAATACCTGGAGGACATGTTCTGGATGCAGAAGGCTATAGTGTAGAGCAATGATTATCAAAGTGTAGTCCCCCAAATCAGCAGCAGCATCAGTTAGTAACTTGCTGCAGATGCACATGCCCAGGAAGCTATGTTTTAACAAGCCTTTCAGGTGATTCTGATGCATACTCCCACTAAGAGAACAACCAGTGTAGAGGCAAGAAACAAGTTTTAGGATCAGATTCTCCTGGATCTAAACACCAGCTCTGCTAGTAATTACACGTTTTGTTTTGGACATGACTTTGCTTCAGCCTCCTGATTTTTAAAAAGCGGATGATATCTTCTTTTGGCTGTCAGGATGCTTATTACACAAACCATTGCACCACCTGATTTGACACATAACAACTGCATGATAAGTTGGACTGTTCTATTGGTTAGCCACTTGGTTTTTCTTTTAGTTCATGTAAAAGCTAATACTCAAACTAAATGCTACTGGATTAGTGGCGGGGCAGGGCGATAAGCCATGCTGTAGTAGAAAAGGAACCTCTGGAGAGAAAATCCCCACTCTTAGAAACAACCAATGCACCTATTAACAAGCAATATAAGACCACCCCCATCTGTTTATCATACGTAGAGTGTTTTCCAAGTGTGAGGAGGATAGCTGACTACTACCTTTAGAGCTTTACATTTCTTTCATATCAAATCTCCAAAAACAAAATTAGGGAAGAAAGGATAGAGAGAGTATTTCATTGCATTTGAAATCTTTCTTCTTAATCCACATTCTTAATTCATAGATAGGTTGACTATAACCCTCCCCCAAATTGGCAGCATGACCCTAATTAATCTCTCAATCTCCATTTTCCACAAACCAAACATTTATAATGAACTTAGTAGAACTCCCTATGTAAGCTCTTAAAATTGTGCCTTATAGTTTTATAGTTTCTGTATTTGTTCTTACTGTGATGTGCACATTGAGGATGATATTCTTTCACTGGAAATGAACTATACTTGAAAATGTTTATAGAGCAGTTGTAACACCACATTTTGATTTTATTACTCTTTGCCCTAAATTGAGAAAGAAATCAATTGTATTCCAAATAGCTTGAGAAGCAAGGACAACTTGAAATTTCTTCAAATCCCAGGAATAAAATTAAAAAACACAACTGGAAGAAATATTTGCAGTATATACAATAGGCAAAAGTTAATGCCCATTATATCAAAGGATCCTATAAATCAATTTGAAAACTAGTGACAAAAGATGTGGACATTATAGAAGGAAATAAATGTGACATCCAACAATCAGCCCCACTAGTGAGCAAGTAAGTGCAAATTAAAGCAATGAGATGCCATTTTCATCCTGCAGTTAGGCAAACACTGGAAAGGCTGGTGAAGTGGAGGAGAGACAAAAGCATAACTCATACATAATTGGTGGGAGTGTAAATTAGTTCAACTTTCTTGCAAGGTCATATGGCAATGTGACAGAACCCATGCACATACAAAATATGCAACCTATTCAACACAGCAACTAAATTTGAAATCTCTCTACTACAGAAGTATCTGCACACACACAAACAGATACATGTATAAAGTGCTAATTGAAACATTTTTTGTAATAGAAAAACAGTAGAAAGTCTAAACGGTCACTCATAGAAAGTTAACTTATGGCACATCCTTACAATACAAACTATTGGATTAAAGAATCATTCCATGATAAATCTTGAATACAAAAAAAAAAAAAAAAAGATGCATTTTGAGTAATATAATGCATTCCCTGCTCTAGGGGATCTTCCCAACCCAGGGATCAAACCCAGGTCTCCTGCACTGAAGGCAGTTTCTTTACCAACTGAATCACCAGGGAAGCCCAATATAATGTGGAGTAATGACAAAATTCGAATTCTGTCAGCAAATAAATCTTTTTGTATATGTATGTGAGTACACATGTATACACACACAGGAGGCTGGAAGCATACATACAGAACACTTAATAGTGATAGTACTGATAATGAGGAACTGGAAAGGTCAAAGGGGAATTTCACTTTTTACTGTTTTCTTATTTATATTCATCATAAGCAAAATGTGAGCTTTTTGTAGTCGAAAATGTAGACAGAGTCTGGGGAGATCAGCAAAGAAATGGAAGACTTGCACCAGCCACTTGTAATGGGAACGATGCCTTGAACCCCTCTCCTAAGGCAGAGTGTCCCCGCTGCCTGTGGGTTGGCAAGAGCTCAGACTGTGGGCTTTGCTGGTCCAACAGGTGTTGGTACATTCCATCACTAGCCTGGCACTGGGTCTCTGGAGAGGAATAAACAAAGCAAGGACAGTCTCGAGAAGATACCATAGGAAATCCAAGCTTTGAGGACTAGCCTTTGAGCTCCAAAGCTAGGGAAGATGTAGAATCTTATGACCTAGGATTTGTTTATTCTGTTTCTTTGAAGTTAATGCCAAGAATCCAAGTGGCTTAAACTGCCCTAAATATTTTTTCCACATTTGGTCTATTAGTCCATTTACAGATGCATGTGTCTATCTGAAAAAGAAAAAGGCTCTGTTTCTGCACATGAGACTCAGTATCTTAATTATAAAAATCCCCACATGGATTCCATTGGTAACCAAATTGATAGAGCATGTTGTTCTCAGTTTTGAGACATGTATTATAGTAAAGAATTTGCCTCAAGACATTAGAAACACCTAAGGTTCTATACCTGAGAGAAAATTTCAGTTTGGGGTTAGGCATCATGGCAATTTTGATGAACTGAACTATTTATCTGAAAGACTGCTCAAAACCCAGAAACATATGCTCTAGACTTTTTCCTTTATAGCATTATTTCATTGCTTTAAAATGCTGAATAAACATTTGAGAAATACTAATTTAGAATTTCTTTTTCAGACTTTGCATTTGCAAATAATGTAGACAAGTAAGTGATTTTTAAACTTTACTTTTATTATCATGTTATTTCATAATTGTGGTGGTTCCCTAAATTATTCCCATTTCCCCAAATGAATTTTAATGACTTAAAAAATGACTAACCCTTTGATAGGAAAAATCACACTGTCTTCCTGTGATGAATGATTTGAAGCTATATATTTATATTTGATATATTTAGGGTTTTTAATATTATTATTATAACCTAAAATAGATTAAGAAATGGAGTGAGGTGGAGGGAGAAGTTAGGAAAAAAGTTATACCTGATATTAAAAATGAAGGTCCTTACTTCTTTTTTACTTTTCCCCCATTTATGTTCAGTGAGCACGATAATATTTTTAAAAGAAATGGTTCATAACTGAAAAAAATCTTAATTTATGAATATTGATAAATTTTTAAAATCATCATTCTTTACATTTTGCACTAAGGAATTTTTTCTTTGGTTCAGTCTTGAAAAATATTATCTCCAAGCACTTTTCATAAAATGTAGCATAATGCAGAGAAATAATAACCTTTCAATAAAATGTATATAATATACTAATATGTATCATAGCTATAAATATTTTAATCATTTCATTTAACCACTGACTTTAAATGTGAATGCAAGAATAGTCACATCTATACTGACATCTATTATAGCTGATCCCAAATATGTCCATTGTATTTTTAAAATATACAATAAAAACAGCGTTACTTGTCCTGAAAGTCATTTGTCAGTAGGGCTCTAAAGTTACTTGTCAGTGGTATTATACTACAAATAACAGAAAAATATGGCACTATGCCTTTAAATTAAATATGTGTTTTGGTCTAATTGATTTTTTTCCTGACATAATTGCCATTTTTGCAGAACTATGTTTGATGACCCAGAAGATGCTGTTTTTGTAAGGTCCATGAAGCGATCGGCAATGGCTATTACCTCTCTGAACTGGGACACGGTGCCAACACGAGAGGAAAAATACCTTGAAGAGAAAGACACAGGACCTGCCCAAATGCTTACAATCACACTGAGATAGCCCCTGGGGTTTCTAGAAATCTTAGTAGTTTTCAGTTATATATTAAACTTTACTGTGATTAGCATATTCTTTATTTCAGTTCAGTTCAGTTCAGTTCACTCAGTCGTGTCTGACTCTTTGCAACCCCATGGATTACAGCACACCAGGCCTCCCTGTCCATCACCAACTCCCAGAGTTCACCCAAACTCACGTCCATCGAGTCAGTGATGCCATCCAGCCATCTCATCCTCTGTCGTCCCCTTCTCCTCCTGCCCTCAATCCCTCCCAGCATCAGAGTCTTTTCCAATGAGTCAACTCTTCACATGAGGTGGCCAAAGTATTGTGGTGTTATTTGAAACATTAGGATGTAAACAGAAACACCAAGGAAAAATAATTCCTACATTTTCTCTTCAGTTTCTTTTGAAGTTAAACATGGATATAGAAATATATGCAAATTGTTTTAACAAATTAAAAAAAAAATGAACATGTACATGTAACTATCATCCTAGATCAAGAAATAGAACATTACCAGTACTCTAGAAACCTCATTCCTGTTACCAGTCCAATGACCAGTTACTACATCATCCTGGTTTCTAAACCATGTATTATGTTTCTAAACACATATATTAGATATTAATATACATTAATATCATTTCTAAACAATATATTAATGTTTTTGAAAGGCATATAAATGGAATCATAGAAGCTGAATTATTTTTTCTGGCTTCTTTTACTCAACATTGTAAAATGGACACATGTTGTTGTTAGTAGCAATAATTCTTTGTTGTGCTCATTGATATACATAGTATTCCACTGTATGACGATGACACAGGTATAACTTTGACTCTCACCTTTGGAAGCATTTATCAGTTCTGGGTGTGAGCTTATGATCTGTGGTTGGCCTACCCAGAAGCGCTCTATAAGAGGGAAGCAAAAACAGAAAAGTTTTCAGCAGTTTCCTGGTGCTGAGACAAAAACTGGACATGTAAGGTAACTCAAAATATATTGCTGATCTTCTCCAGCTAAGCTCAAGAGCTAGATAAAAGCTTACAAAAAGCAGAGCAACATGTCCCCTTACCTGATGGTGCCTAGATATTACCACACTGTACCACAGACACACTGTACAAGTGGGGCTGAAAGCAAAAGCAAGAGAGGAAAACCCGAGAGGGCGTAGTGAACCGTCGCCAAGAATCTGTGACCTCCTTTTACCTCTGGGCACATAGGATTCTGTGCACAGCTAGAATCTGCAAAGTCTGGTATGGTGGCTGGCAGGTTACAGCTGAGGCAAAGAAAAAGATTTTCATGAGTGGCTGATATAAAGGCAAAAATGATGGCATGTGGCTTCCAAGATGACTTCACAGGAAGAATCAAAATGTTCTCTTCCTCTCTCCTTCTCACTTAACCTGCAGAAGCCAGCTGTCATGACACTTACACAGTCCTCTGGAGAGACCAACGTGGTGAAGAACTGAGACCTACTTCCAGAAGTAAGTAAGGAAACTAAGTCCTCTGCTGACAACTATGTGAGTTACAATTCTTCCCCCAGACCCAGTTAATCACTTTGCAAGTGGGTCTTCCAGATCCAATTTAAGCCTCAGAGGACTCCAACTCTGGTTGAAAGCTTCCTAACACCCTCCTGAGGACCAAGCCAGAACTGCACCATCAAGCTGCTTCTATTTTTGGCCTGCAGGAACTTCATGAGATAATGCTTACTGAAGCGTCAAGCTGATAAATTTTGGGATAATTTACTATATAATACAATGTGTGTGTGTGTGCTCAATCGCTCAGTAATATCCGACTCTTTCCTTATGGACCGTAGCCTGCCAAGCTCTTCTGTCCAAGATATTTTCCAAGCAAGAATACTGGAGTGAGTTGCCATGCCCTCCTCCAGGGGATCTTCCCAACTCAGGGATTGAAACCGCATCTCCTGTGTCTCTTGCATTGGCAAGGTGGATTCTTTACCGCTGAGTCACCCGGGAGGCCCCAAGTAACACAATAACCCAGCCTAATCCATAATGTTACAAGTATTTGTTGTAAGTAACGGTATCTTGTAAAGCCTCTGGCAAGCTGAGAGGGCTTACAGTGCGGTCTTCAAGGGTCACAGCATCAGCAGCAGAGAGCTCGTCACTGATCAGTTCGAGGAATGCCACTGCATTCATTCTAGAACTGGGAGCCTGAGCTGAACTCATCATGAACTGAGTACCATGAGACCCACCAACCGATAATGTTGGGTGGGCAGAGCAACAATCTATTTCAGGATGGAAATGGTGTATTTTGACTCAGATTTAAGATGGCTCATAAACTGCACAAGCAGTATTACTTTTTAATTAGATTGCAGTAAATGGAGGATGGGGTATTGCAATACTCAGGTTAACCACTAAAAGAATAGTAAAAAAAAAAAGTTGTTTTTAACCCCACAATCACTAAAAAGGAAGAAAAATGTATTCCAATTGCAAAAATATGGCTAACAAGAGGCTCTTGTTAGCCATAACAATATGGCTCTCTAATTGTTTTAGAGAACTAATGGAAATATATATCATTTGTATGAAAAAGATTTGTTTCAAAATGCACTCCTCAATACTGGGTACTTCTGGTTCAGGAATGAAGGCCTATTAGTTCCACGACAGGAAAACATTACATTAAATACCATTTGGAGAAAAGGACAAAATAAAATACATGATCCTTACCTAAATAATCTAAAACTCTACCAAAATGGAATACACAATTGAGAGTCTTTAATTATTTGCTTCAAAAAACAAAGACCCATTGAAGTGGGTTCGAGAGGAAGCACATTTATTTCAGGATCCATCACTTGATGTTTTAACTAGGGAAGAGAAAACCCTGATACACAGATTTGTGGAGGGCTGTGGTTCTAAGCTAGAGCTCTGGAATTGGACAATCTAGTTTAGTTCTTCCACTTACGAGTTATGTTACTTGGACAAGTTAATTTCTATAGAGGCTTTAATTTCCTCTTCTTTAAAATAATAAGTTACTTCAGGGAGTTTCAAGGATTATACTTGATCATATATGTAACATGTTAAGTAGAGTGGCTTTCTCAAAGTGCTCAATATGTGTCATCTATTACAGTTGACCCTTGAACAACTTGGGTTTGATCTACATAGATTCACTTGTGGGCAGATTTTTTTCCAATAAGTAGCATGTAGCACAGTACTACATGCTCTGTACTTGGCTGAATTCACAGATGTGAAACTATAAATACGGAGGACAGACTGGAAAGTTATACTTGGATTTCAGGGAGGGTGGGCACCCCTAACCCCTGTGTTGTTCAAAAGTAGTTGTGCCCCTTAGGAACTATACCTAGCATCAGAGACTGATGTTTGTGTTCATTGAAAATGTACACATTGAAATCTAATTCCCAGTGTGATGGTACTTGGAGGTAAGGCCTTTGGGAGGCAATCAGGTCATGAGCTTGGAGCCTCATGAATAATAGGATTAGCAAGCTTGTAAGAGGCCAGAGAGGTAGCATGTCCTTTCTGCTAGTGAGGACACAGTACAGTGGCCCTCTGTAAACCAGGAAGAAGACACTCACCAAGAAGTTGACCATGCTGGCACCCAGATCTTGAACTTCTAGCCTCCAGAACTGTGAGAAATAAATGTTTGCTGTTTAAACCACCCTAACCCATGGTAATTTGTTTCAGTAGCTCAAACTAGGACATGTAGTCTATTAGGGTTCTTAAGAGATACAGAATCAACTGGGTACATGCATATTTACAGAGAACAATTTATTTTAAGGAACTGCCTCATGCCGTTGGCGCGGGCAGGGCTGGCAAGTCCAAAATTTGTCGGGTAGGCTGGTGCAGACTTGAAATCCAGGTATGCTTTGGTGTTTCAGCTTTGAGTCCAAAATCCACAGAGCAGGCATTTGTCTGTTGGACCTTATTTTTGCCTCTGATTGTTGTTTCCATGTTACTGGCTTCTTCTGCCTCAAATCTGTGATATACGAGGCAGAAAGAAAACACAAAAAACCAAGTATCATTGCTTGGTCCTGAGGGGCCTAGCCCATCTGCCTTCTTCTGTTTGTTTTATATGTAATGTCCAGGGTTTTCAGTCTTACTTAGGAGGAGGAATAAGGAAAAGTATGTATACACTATCTTCCCAGAAGTGTTCAGATTTTTTTAAAAATGTAGCTGAACTAGTTTCACTTGTGGCTTCTGAGTTTAGTGTCATATTTAAGAAGGCCTTCTTCATGCCAAAGTCACTAAGAATTCATTCATGGTTTCTTCTGGAATTGACAATTTTTTCACATTTAAAATTAGTCATTTGGCATCATCCCTGAGATTAAGTAGTTTTACGTAAGTGTATGAATTTGCTAGCTACACTGCCCTGAACTGATCAATTACATAGCTACCTGATTCATCGCAAATTAAGATCACCATTCAAAAAGATGCCTTTATTGATTTATAAAACTAGAATTTTGTCTTTAAAGGACATAGAAGCTAGGCTAGAGCCACCTTTTGGGGGGAAAATCTTTATCTGCTAAAGTATTCAATCATTTTTAGCAGGAAGAAGAAAGTTGTTTTTACTAAATTAAGATCTTGCTTTTTGTCCATGCAAATGATGCTTTAATATTATCAGAGCTTACATAAACATTATTAATTTCTATACAACTGCAAACAGATATGCTTTTCCAAAATAAACATTAGGAGATGAAAACCACCTTGTAGTGGTAGCTTCTTTTCCAACCAAAATGGTAACTGTGATCCAAAACCTGACCTGCCTTTGTACTTTTTCTAAGAGCATCTAATCTCAAAACTTTCATGTGCCTTCGTTTTCCTTTTAATTATATTTATATACATTTAACTTTTGAAATTTGATCCCATTAAGTTTTTCAAGGAGGTCTTAATAGTTCTTTGCTTTGATTTATAGAAAGCCAAATGAGAAATCTGCTCACGTAACCAAACAAAGCACACCCAGTGTGGACCACGTCAGAGCCCAGTGAATTCGACACCCTTCCCTCCTTGTTTCCCTCTCTTATCTGTATCTACTCAGTGGCTGCATTCTCCTAGGTACCTCTACATGTCAGCTTCTGAACTGAATCCTTATAATTTATGATCATCCCAAGGGAGAAACAAACAAAAACCCTCCCTCTTTGGCTTCAGGAAGATAAAATCTCTGAGAGGTACTCTGATGGGCCTCGTTGTGGCCAAGGAAACAGGTCACTACTGATGGTTATAAAACTGGGTGACTAGGAAGACATCTATCTCCCACTCAAGAAGGGAAGTGATTTGCTTCAGAAGCAGGGGAGATGGTCCTGAGAAGATAAAAACACTGCAGAACTACTTCAAGTATTTCTGTTATGTTTAATATCCAATAATATTAAAACTCGAGTAAACTCATAAACATGATGGACGGCTAAAATCAGTCATCTTTTTAAGGGCTGAGGGGTTACCCACCACATCCTATAAAATAATGGCTTGTCTACAGAGCTCTACTATTATCTCATGTCTGCAGAGAAACTACAGCAATGGTAACATATTAAGAGTATACAATGTTGTAGTCAAACTGCAGACCTTGCTGAGTTCCAACTCTGGACTCTTGGATGATTGAGTGGGCCTTTTTAGACTTTAACTATCTGTGCTGTGAGGGGATAAGAATAAAGCCTAATTCATGGGGTTGTTGTGAATATTAAACAAAATAACTTCAAGATACAGTAGCTTTCAGTGTTAGCTATTATTATTACCTAGTTGGTAAAGAATCTGCCTGCAATGCAGGAGACCCAGGTTTGATCCCAGGGTTGGAAAGATCCCCAGGAGAAGGAAATGGCAACTCACTCCAGTATTCTTGCCTGGGAAATCCCAAGGACAGAGAAGCCTGGCGGGCTACAGTCCATTGGGTTGCAAGAGTCAGACACAATTTAGCAACTAAGCCACCACTGGGTCAAACAGCACAATCCAAGTTTTGAATAAACCCATTGGCTGATTTAATATTTTATTATATCAGCTCTGAGTACAAGACACTACAATAGTAAGACTATTCTATTCTAATCCTTTGGGTCCTGTTTTTGAGAAAAGTTTCTTGATGGCATATTGAAAATAATTCAATATGGTGAAAAAAAAAAAAAAAGGGTAGCTGGATGACCACCTGTTTTGATGGTGTTATAATGGAATCATCTATTTTTGGTTATTTATGACAAAGAGAGTACCATCAGAACCAACCTCATTTTTCTTAAATTCCATTTTCTAACCAATCCTTTCCTGAAATATATCTATAGAACTTTTGATACTGACATGGCTTATATCTGAAGTCCTCTTTGTCCAGCTGGAAAGTTACTATTAGTGCCAGCTGTAGCTGTGTTGGAGTTCTGACTCATATTAGCATTCATTTCAATAAAGAGAAAATCACCTCTATGTTGCCACATCTCGATTCTCCTACACCCTTTGGCTTTTTCATAACCTTTCATGCTATCTAAAAACAGGGACCATGATGATACCACATACCCAAAAAATAATTAAAATCAGGGAACTCGGGTTAAAAATTTACTTGTGGAAGGGGAAGGCCTAAGAGGACCATTTTTCTAGTCAAAAGATAAACGTTTAGCATTGTGTGTAGATTGAGGGATTTCAATGAGAGAAGGGGGGCTTGTCATGATTCTCAAGTGCAGGAAAAATCTGCCTGTTGAATTCCTACCCACTTAACCCTAAACAGTGATTTACTCACAAGAAGGCTTCCTACAGCAGCATCGTACAGGGTATACAGAAGATGTACGTGTTGGGGCTGGGAGAAAAGTAACTGAGTGTAAGGAAGAGAAAAAGCAGCAAGACAGAAGAATCTGATCAGTGAAGTGAGGTGAGAATTCTTGTCATACTGACTTACAATTGTAAATATTAAAATAATTATTACTGTGTTCTCCAGTGTTTCCTAAAATGTTTTAAGTTCTCTAATATTTCTTTACCATTTGCCACCCGCTAACAGCAATAAACTATGAAAAAAGATTTAAATTGGCTCTATTAGTGGGCACAATTTATTTTACAATCAACACAAAGGAACTTTGAAACACAGCACTATCTTCAAATCTCACTCTAGCTCGATTTAAATACTCAGACACTAAAAACTGATGCCAGCACAGCCTATAAAGGACAGTTATAAATCAGACAAGTTATATAATCAGACAAATCTTTCATGGACAAGAAGAACCCCGTGAAAAGCTTATAGGAAGGTCACAGCCTTTCAAGTGGAAAATGGCACATAAATCAGTTTTATAGTAACCGTGGACACAGTATGTTTAGCCTTTGTTTAACCAACAATTTCATCAAACATCTTTTTTTAATGCACATGCTGAGATAACTGTGGCTATACCTCAGTTCCTCCTGGGGGATTTGACATTTCTGAAGGTACAAATACTGTAGATAAAATGTCACTGCAGGAACTACATAAAGTTCAGTCTGCTCAGGATAAATTCTATAGAAAAGTACAATTAGCTGAACTATGTCAGAGCTCCTTTAACATGTAGCTTTTCTTCATTTCATTGCATCTTAATAAGTAGCACTTTACCATAAATGCTATTTATATAAAGCATTTTATTTACATATAAGTTATGATTCTAACTACCCATCTCTGTGGCTATAAAATTTTTCTTTTCCTGAAAGTCTCCTCTCTCCTACAACTGTTCTGCTTGCCTCTTTGTTCCCAAGAACATATATTTCTTTTTTAAAAGGAAATTTATTTTCCTTTGAGAACAACTGCTGGGAAGCCTGCCTCAGAAAAGGAACAGAAATGTTTCTCCTGCATTTTGAAAAAACGTTTTTCTCTCCAGGAATATCTGTCTTATTATAGAACAGAATCGGAATGAAGGGCGTGGTGGACAGGGTCTTGTTGGAAAGCACGTATTCTGTGAAATGTGGAATCCCGCCACAGTCCCAGGCAGGTATGGAGCCAAGTAGGACGCAATCATGTGAGTTCCCAGCTACCTGCCAGGTGAGGACTGTCTGCGCTTGCTCGGACACTTGCTCTGGCCCTTACTCCTCAGACACCTGCGGACCTACTGCAGCCTCCTGTAAGCCTTCCAGCCCAGCATCACTCTGCAGAGATTCTTTCTCGCCTTCCTCAGAATCCTTAGGATTGTCATTCTTTTGGCAGATTCTCGTTTCAGCCTCCTCCGGCCGCTCTTCACCAACACAATTAGAATTGACATCAAGTTTGCTATCTGATAAAAAGAAGAAGAAAAAAAAAAGTCATCTGGCTCTTACCATGTGCCAGACACTTCTAAGTGCTTTGGTGTATTAAATCATTTAATCCTCATAACAACCACAAGGGGGAGTTTTCTATTAGCATTATTCTTTTACAAATGGGGAAACAGAGAAGAGAGGGGGTTTGTTAACTTGCTCATAGTTGCACAGCCAGCGAAAATAAGAGAACTGGCATTTGAACTCAGGCCTTGAAATCAGGATTGCAGACAAGCAAAATCCACATTCGAATACAGCTTTGCCATGAATTAGCTTGACATGCTTGGTTAGGTAAATGCCTATCCAAGGCTGTCTCCTTATAAAGTGGGGGATAATAAAGCCTATCGCACATTTGTGGAGAATAAAGGAGTAGAATAGTGTGTGGAATGGACTGATGTCTAACAACCAGGAGTTCTCATCCACTGACAACCCTCCCATATGGCTTCTTGAGTATGTGACCAGCTATTATACACCGCTTTCAACACACAGGATATAAAGGTTTGGTCCAGCAAACACAAGAAAGCAAGACAGTCAGAAAGCCTGACTGTTCTATTAATAATCTATTTATACCAGTTTATTTTGTATGAATGCAGGTTTGTACAAATCATCTATTTCCATTAATATGTTTCTCCACCAGGTGGCAAAGGGACATGGTCCTTTGAGGAATAGAGATGAGCATGCTTAGTATCAGAATCACCCAGGTAACCTTTTGGCAACCTATCACTTCCCAGAATGTGTGATACATATCCTATATCCTCGGGTGGGACGTAAGAGTGTGGGCGGTTCTCTTCTCCAATACGTGAATCATTGCCCAAGCAACTCACTGTTTCTGATGAAAATGAGTCATACATTTTATGAGGAAAGGAGAGGAAAAATAATATGGAACTCCCTGCCCTCACTCTTGTGGAAAGTTAAGCTGTGCAAGTTAACTTGTAATTTATAAATTTACTCCATAATTTTACCTGCAGTTTCATAATTAAGAAAGTTAAAGGCTTCCAATCTTAAAATCTTCACATAGCCATTAGGGGAAATTTATTTCCTTATTCAAAGACCTTAAAATCCTTTGTGAGCAAAATATAAGTAAACTATTCAGTAAGAGTCATATGGCTCCAGAGCAGTCTCATGAATCACAAAGTAGAAAGGGGAATAAACACCATTCCTCAGAATTCCATGTTTTTCATTTTCTAGTGCTATCTAGGCTGACTATAGTCTGTACATCACCCCAGAGACTCAAAAGAAGGATATATTTAAGTGTAATCCTGATGTTGGTTACCCCAGTCTTCCTTGGTTCCCTGAGAAGACGCAGTTCCTGAGAGTCCTGTGTTAATATAATTGATCCTTCCTCTTCCTGCTGACAAGTATTACGGTCTCGGTTTTTATATACTTACTGTTCTCCTCTTCACTCTTTGCCTTGGCAGCCTCCAACTGTTGCTTCTCATAAATGTCCTTGAGATTCTTACAGATTTTTTTATGGGCAAACCAGTGTGTTTTCTGGCAGGTCTGATCACAATATATTACCTGAAGGCAATTGTAGGTTTATTTTCAAGAGGTGTAGTCACATGGTTTTTCAATTACAACATTAAATCAAGTACTGTGCTGTAAAAATATTAACTTGACATGGCATCCCTGGTGGCTCAGATGGTAAAGAATATGCCTGGAATGTAGGAAACCCAGGACTCATCCCTGGGTTGAGAAGATCCCATGGAGAAGGAAATGGCAACCCACTCCAGTATTCTTGCCTGGAGAATGTCATGGACAGAGGAGCCTGGCGGGCAATGGGCTCACAAAGCATCGGACATGACTAAGTGACTAACTCCCAATGTGCTTTATTTTAAAACCATGATGTATGAATGTGTATTGTTTACCTTTGCAATTTTTAGCTTACACTTTTAAACAACAATGGATATCTAACACATGGTCTACCAAAGACTCTAACATATGATTTATTTAAGAGACTTCTGTGTACCAGAATTGATATGGTACAAGGACAAAGAAAATACAATTGTTGTCCCAGAGGAAGCTGGAGCAGGATGGGGCAGCACGGATGGAGGCTAATAATTAACAACATGATTTATATCCTAGAACAGGACGTCACAGCAATGGGAACACAGAGGAAGCAATGACTCACTCTAAATAGAAGGAGTCAGTAGACAGAGAAACAGGAAAGAAGCATTCCAAGTGGATGGAATAACTTGTACAAAAATGTAGGAATAGGAAAGTGAATGCTGTGTTTAGGACAGCAATACATTTGTGTAAATAGAGCTTAGATTTTTATAAAATGATATGCCAAGCACTGGGCTAGGATGCTATACATAGAAGGTATTACAGACTATATTACTGGCCCCAGTTCTTCCCTCTTCCCTGCACCCACACATTTTCCCATGTGACTTCAACGTTCTTTTCTCTGAAGGGGAGGAGAATTAACTTTAAATATAACCATGCAACTTGTTTTGGCCAGAGAAATGAGACAGCATGGCAAGTTCAAGGCTGGACCTCAAAAGACCTTGTATGTTTCTACTTGCCTACTTATAGCTCTACCATCACCATGAGGACATGTCAACCCTGGCCTGCTGGTCCAAGGAGGATGAGAAACACATGGAACAGATGTGCCCCAGCCAACCACAAACATGAGGGGAAAAAAAGACTTGTTTTAAGTAATGAATTTTGGAGTGTTTTTATATGTGGCCATATTTAATCATTATAGATGGTCTCATTTAGTTCTCACAACTCTAGCCCCATTTCACACATAAGGAAACTGAGGCTCAGGGAAGTAAGTAACTTAAGGTAATGAAACTGGAAAAGAAGTTTCTAGCAGAACATGACGGGTTACAGAAGAATGTGCTAAAGAATTTCAGCTTTAAAAACAATAGGAAATTAACATGATCTATAGGGTAAAGTGAATGTACAGATGCATGCATGTGGGTAGTATCTGTATGTGAGAAGAATCCATTCAGATATGCTCTTTATAAAGATAATTCTGGCAGAAGTTGGTAGCAGTACAGAAAGCTTAAAGATTGGTGACAGTGAGAAGGGAGTGAGAGCTTTACAAGGAAGAGCTGATGAAGAGAGAGTAGTTGAGTCAACATTGGAAGATTTAAGACTGCATATTTATGAACTGTTGTAGGTTCTCATATATGCACCAGTCTCAGTCCCCTGTGAATAAGTTTTCTCATAACAATTCATTCATTCATACTCTCTTTTTTGGGTGTGGTCAGCATAGAAGCTGGGCAACATGTGAGCTGGACAGAAGAGGGAATAGAACTACATGTATCCTATAGCTCTTTTTCAAAATTATTTTAAAATATTAGATTCAATACTTCATATCTAATATATTAGAATTTATTAGAAAAAATGCCAACGATTACATTTATAGAATATTAAAACTCAGTTACCAACTTCGATGAAATCTAAACCAGATGTCAATGAACTTAACTTCATTCTTACCATTTTGCACACTGAACATCTTTTACTTGCTCCTTTTTCTCCACAGGTAGTGCAAAATTCAACATCCACAAAACCCACCTGACCAGTGATGGCTTGGGTAAGCACAGAGAATGCAGTGGGATCAGAACCCTAGAGGAAGTAAGAAGAGAAAAAAAAAAACTCTGAAATCACCATGGACAGACTACAGAGAAGACACTTTGAGAAAAAGAGACAAAATCATTAAGGTCATTAAGGCGAGAGACAGCCTGCACAGACTTTATGACACATACACCTTTCTGAGTACACCTTTTTCTGCACCAAGTACATGGCAGGTAAGTCGTGGATCCAGATGTTGAGAAAGAAAAAATTTGGCTCTATTCTAGAATAAATGTATTTTTCAACTGGGATTATTCAGTAAGCATACAAAGATTTCAGATATAGGACAGTGAACTCAGAGTGGAATTTCCTTCTAAGAATTAAGACAATATATAATACATATTCTGAGGGACAATTTATAGGATACATCACAAATATTTATCATAATTCTTAAAAGTTTAATGCAACTTAAGTGTTTTAAAGAACCTGTCTATTTAAAACTATTTACTTGATGTAGATCCACAATTCTAATAGATAAAAATTATCACCTTTATCACTGAAATGCTCCAAACTCTTAAGATTAAAGGGCTATACGTGTGGTTGCATTAGGTTATTAAGAAAAACCAAAAATATGAAAATTATACAGTTATTGAAAATCAGAGTGGCTTGCTAAAGAGGATTTATGAAATTTCTTAACAGAGGAAATTATAAGGGCAAATATTTATCTGCCTGGGATAATGCTATTAAGATCTATTTAAATATTTTTCTGCCTGGGATAATACTATTAAGATCTACTTAGAGCAATTACAGGGTATGGAGCTATCATACCTATTCACAACAGTTCTTGTTTCTGAGTTTTTCAAATTCGCTTCTTTATTCTTAACTAAAAATGTAGAAATTTTCATAATTTATATTTTTATTTTTATTTGCTTTTCCTTTCTAAGAGCATTTATTTTACCAGTTATACATAACAAATAACCACCTTAGAACACTGTTTTACACGGGACTCATTTCAAAACCACTTTACTCCTCCTGAAAACAATTACGAAGTTTCTTTTTAGTTCAAGAGTTAAGAATTCTCTTTTGGAATGAAGATAATATAACAGTGAGAAAAAAGAGCTAAAATAAAACCTCAGATACTAGTTACAAGTTAATAATTTCATCAGGAATGAATGGCTATGGCAGTTGTGCTGAAATGACAGTGTATCAGATAGTTTGTTCAAAAGTCAGATCCATCTACACTTTCTAAATTAGAGTCTCTAAGGATGTGGTCCATGTACCTGCATTATTACAAGTGATTCTGAAACATACGAAAAGTTTGAGATTTACTGGTACTTAAATGTTTTTACAATTACATGTTCATGTTCAAATGTTCTTTTCATAAACATGACTGAGACAGGGTTTCCCTGGTGATCCAGTAGTACAGAAACCTGCCTGCCAATGCAGGAGACGTGGGTTCAGTCCCCGGGTTGGGAAGATCCCAGATGCCTCGGAGCAACCAAGCCCGTGCACCACAAACAATGAGCCTGTGCTCTAGAGCCCAGGGCCCACACATGCCGCAGCTACTGAACCCCACACACCCTACAGCCTGTGTTCCACGACAAGAGAAGACACCACGATGAGAAGCCCGTGCGCTGAAACTAGAGTAGCCTCCGTTATCTGCAGAATATCTGCACAGAATGAATGTCTATGGCAGTTGTGCTGAAAAGAGGGTGTGCATCAGAGCTTGTTGAAAATTGCCGCAACTACAGAGAAGCCCTTGCAGCAACGAAAACCCAGTGCAGCCAAAAATTAAAAATAAAAATTAAGGGGGGGAAAAAAAAAATCATGACTGAGACATGTTCAAAATCTTCCCCAAGATGGGACTTTTGGAGGAGTCACAAAACAATGATATTCTCACAAATATACCAGAAGTAAAACTAAAATATTTTTTGCTAGAAGTATGGCTATTAATGTGAACTATTGCCTCAGAAAAAAAAAATTGATGGTACAGCAGAGTAACCATGTGAAATCTTTGTCACAGTTGAGTGATAAGAATTCTTTCTTACTATAGAAAACCTTTGTCATCTACTTTGTTAAATATGTATCCTATAAAATCAGAGACCTTAGCTAGCCTTCCAGAAGTTAAAATATACACCTTCAAATGATAAAGCAAAATATCTTTAACAGTCTCATGTTACAATGCTTGAGCAGCATTTCTTAAATAGAGCTATGCCTCACGCTTCCTGCTGACCTCTGTGACAGGCAGAAGCCAGAGTTCCACGACAGGCAGAGGTTTGGGCTCAGACACTAACACTGTCAGGAAATACCACAGGTGATCTTCATGGCAGCCGGCCGCGAGAACCACCATGTCATGGGACAAGGTTAATACTGCTTCAGAGGCTTCTGAACTTGCAGAATACTGGAATCTGTCAGGCAGTCAACACTGGCTATCTGGCACAACCACAAGCATTGCAGATCAAGTCTTCAAGAGAGCATAAGTTTTTAAAGAGAGAAATGTTTCTAAAATGCCTTAAACAAATATTATCTTGATTACTGGTGACTCAGATCACTAGGATAAACATCAGTCAAACACCATACTAACTACACTGTTCTATGATATAGGGCTAAGATGGATTGTTGAGTCCTACACTGACCTGCTTTGACTTTTTAAAAAGTACTCCGACCTGCTATTTTTAGTTTTTCTGTTTTCTCCCTTAAAGGTACAATGTCAGCTACACTTATTAGTGCTGGATATCACTCAGCAGCCACTGTTAATTGCTTCTCTGATAAGCTTATGCTTTCCAGCTCTAGACCAATTTTATTTTGTTGCCTGCCTGGGACAGGAATATGAGTTTGGAGGAAGAGCATTAGATGCCTTGCAACTGTGAGGTTATTAGCATGTGCATGATAATCCATATGGCTAAAGAATACTGGGTGGGAAAATGGGAAAGGATTTGGGCCCCTAGTTCACTGTACCAGACTGGGTCTGCCTTCCCCTGGGCACATATTTAATATGTGGATTAAGTAAGCTCTGATCTATTTAATTCATAGTTGGCTGGAGTATGATATGCACAGCCAAAACACATTCATAATTGATAAGCTACCCTCATAATATGCTAACTTTAAACTTCCAAAAACTTAAACACCAAATAGCCAAGCGTATTAAAGAGCAAGCGGAAAGAATCTCTATGTGAAATCATGGTGAACTCTCAGAATCAATGCATGCACTTCATGAAATCATCTTGTCTGCTTAGGCCTTTCTTCTTTAATGGTTCTGATTGGATGACATCTTAATATATAAAAGGAGCACCTGGAACTCATTTTTAGTCCTGATTTTTCAGGCTGAGAATGATACAACAGCCTAGAGAAGGCAGAGAAGAACCGACACTGCCGGAGGGAGGAAGGAAGGCATGGATGGTAACAGTGTCAAGATCAGTTTCTTGCCTAATACACAAAGGCTGGTAAGGGATTTCATTGAAATGTATAAAAGAAGGTCATCTGAAAACTATCCAACAGGGAAGGCAGGGAGTGTCTTTAATACCTCTTAAATAAATACATGACGGAAGTAAGTAAAGAACAGATAATAGAGTTCAAATTTACTTCCCATAACTGTTAAGTATAAATAGACTTTTTTTTAATGTGTGGAAAATTTATAAAATCAGAGGCATTAAGGGAGGATCTAAGAAGCAGGACATACTTTAAGACTGTTTAGCAGGATACACAATGAGCTTTCCTGTAACTCATCCTCTCACATCCTCCGGACAGGAAACCATCAAGGTAGACATTTAATTCCTACTTCCATCTAGTACGGGATTTTATGCTGGTTTTTCACAAGCTACGTTTGAAAACACGTGGGTCTGTATTACGTACTGGATGTGATCCTCCCATTGAGGTTTCACCGAGTCATTAAAAATGTAAGTATTCACTGTAACTATAATATCTATATTCTGATCTAAGGAAATACTGTGTATTAAACCATGAACTATATAAATGAAAGAAGAGGACAGAGGGAAAACACATAAACAGAAACAGTGTTAGCAGGCAAATTTATCTCCATGTTTGTTTCTGAAATTTTCCTTAAGATAATTATGCCTTTATTAGGTAACTAAATAATGCTAAGGAGAACATGCCTCTAATTGTATAAAATATGGTAATTAGGTTTTACTGATGGAGTTAACCTAGTTAGGAAGAGCCTTACGATTTCGACAGGAGCAATGCTTCGCACCAGCTGCTGCAGGAGAGTAGCTTCACAATAAGGAAATTTTCTGATACTTTCTCGAATGATCTTTTCTTGATATACTGGAAAGCCATCAGAAGCTCGGCCTTTTAACAAGCTGAAAGATAGTTTTAAAAGAGTAACTGGAATTGAATTACCAAGCATTTCCTCCCAGCTGAACACATGAACTTTGAGTAGTTCCTTCCTTGCTCCATGGGCCTCCCTGGTAGCTCAAAGGGTAACAAATCTGCCTGCAGTACAGGAGACCGGGGTTTGATCCCTGGGTTGGGAAGATCCCCTGGAGGAGGGCATGGCAACCTACTCCAGTATTCTTGTCTGGAGAATTCCATGGGCAGAGGAGCCTGGCGGGCTACAGTCCATGGGGTTGCAGAGAGTCAGACATGAGTGAGTGACCAACACTTTCACTTTTCTTTGCTGCTTAAGATTTTCACTGTGTAGTCACATCATGAGGATTGATTCAATTCAAATTGCTATTCCACTTGCCCATTAGGCCAGGTCTTATCAGGTTTAGGAGCCCAGGGATGTATTTTAAAAGGTGACCCCTGACGTAAAACATACTAGACGTTTATCAGATTAGCTAGTTACTTATTACCATGGCAGTTATTTGAACAAAGAATGTAAATGCTGATTAAGTCACACCCTTCCGACTTAGTTCTCTTTTCTTAGTAAAATCATGAGAATCTGACCCTGGACTTGGGCTACCTTCTAGCTGTATGCTTTTACAAATGCTTTTTAACCTCTCCAAACTTCAGATTTCTCAACCCATAATTTAGGATGGCAAAAATGTTGTAAATGGTACAGAATGGAATAGTCAATCTAGTTTTAATAGGGCCCCTGGTTTCTGGCAGATTAAATGTGATCTCAACAATAACAGCTGCTGCTAAAATGTTTAATTTTTAAAGCCATAATGAGATTTCATATAATAAGACATTATCCATTTGAGTGTATTTTATACATGACATGGTAAAAACTGTACCTTTTGATCAGAGTGTCCAATTTATTTTCTCTGTCTTTTAAGAAGTTAATACATTTCTGAAATATACAGCTGATGTAGTGCATTTTCATAGCCAGTACTTCATTCATGTCTCTTTGCTTCATACATTTCTCACAAATCAAATCCATCACCTTGTAGCATTTATTCAGAGCTGCTTCTTCTGCCAGCAGAGGATTCTCATTTATAAGCATCACAATCTAGAAGAAACCCCAGTGAGCTTAGAAATTCCATGAGAGATTTTTCCATGCTCAATTTAGGCTGTCAGTTTTGATTACCAAATAAAGTCTTTCTCATGGTCACATATTTACTATGTTAATTCAAATAATGCAAATTGCCACTGATCAAGTTGTGAAACTAATAACAGAAGGACATCATGAACTCTCTTGAACTCTGTATCAAAGTTATTGTGTGATTTGTCATCCAGTTAAACTAAGTATTAGTTGGCCACTTGGAATCATGGTTTCTATATCTGTTAAAAGCACTTTTACTCAAGATAAAAGTGTCAGTCACTCAGCTGTGTCCGACTCTTTGCAACCCCATGAACTGTAGCCCATCAGGCTCCTCTGCCCATGGGATTCTCCAGGCAAGTACTAGAGTGGGTAGCCATTCCCTTCTCCAGGGAATCTTCCTGACCAAGGGATTGAACCTGGATCTCCCATATTGCATGCAGATTCTTTATGGCCTGAGCTAGGGAAGCTCTCTTACTAAAGATAAGCATGGCATATTTGCATACCCTTTATATACAGAAACAAATCACACAGCAATCACTGCTTTTTGCTAACATTACTGAGTGTTAGGATTTCATGGCTAGGAGAACCACAATTCTCATTCATTCTTGTTAATTATAAGGAAATGAGGTTTTTACAGGCGGAAGTCTAAAAATAAAAGGTGTATTGCTTACTAACTACATTTCTCTGTGGAAATTTTCCTAATATACTTCTAATCATTATTATGAATAGATGAAAGAGGAAAGCAAAAATAGCTTTAAAAAGGGGATAATTAAGAGAGTTATCCAATATGATGCATTATGAGTCCTACACTTCCCAAATATGCACAGATTAAGCCCAAATTCAGTGTAAGAAGGAGTATTTTCTTCTTTATTGATTGCATAAGGACACCTGTACAAATCCGTATGACATAACACACCTGTACAAATCCGTATGACATAACAGTAATGTAAATATGTGGGAAACAGAGGCATAACTGTATTCTCAGAGCAGAAAGTCATTCAGTATTCGTTAACCTACGTGTCACAGTAAAATGTGATCCCAGGTAACTGAAACATTAGGAAACAACAGACGGCAGATTTCATGAATCAGATCCTTGTCTTTAGACAAGGAGCAAGGTAATTGTTAACTTAAGGAAAACCCATGCCCAAGCCTCCTATGTGAAAATTTAACATAAACTAAATGTTCTTGTTAAATTAAAATAAGACTTTTACTTATTTCTGACCCTACTGATACACAGCCCAGTATTTTACTTCAAATATAGCACTCAATAACAAACTAGACTTCATGAAATAAGTATAATCAGAATCCTTATTGATAAATTTGCTGGCAACTTCCCCTACCATTATATAATTCAAAAGTTAACTTGTGGCAGAGAAGAAAAGAATCATTAATTATTTATATTTCTCCTATCAACTGCCATCATGTGATGCTGTTTGCCCAATATTTTGTATACATTATGAATCAAAGCAGAAGATCTAAACTTGCATGTGAGAATTCTTAAAAAAAAAAAAAACACCCCAAATAGAACCCAGGTTAATGATTTTTTTTGTTTAAGACATTAGACTTTATTTACTTTATAATATATATCAGTAAACCCCATGGACTGTAGCCTGCCAGGCTCCTCTGTCCATGGAATTCTCCAGGCAAAAATACTTCAGTGGGTTGCAATTCCCTTCTCCAGAGGATCTCTTGGACCCAGGGATTGAACCCAGCATATTCTTTACCATCTGAGCCACCAGGGAAGCCCAAACACAATGAAAAATGATACATATCCACAGCTTAACAATGAGCTCATGAAAGCATTTATCATAGCTGCACACAAAAGAAAGAATACTTGAATTAGTTTCCTTCCTTTAGTCTCTGAAGCATTATAAAGGGAAACATTAATAATTACTGAGGATGAATAAATAAATTCTGGGATTAAAAATCATGTTAATAATCAAAAAACGGGATCACTTGCACACGTCTCTCTTCTGATCGCTTACGGACCCTGCTAACTCTACTGTCATTCTTCCTTTTGCCTCTGCTTTTCTCCTTTGTAAACGTCTATATCCTGGCCATCAGCACAATTCCCTAAGTGCCTGTTGAAAACAAACATCCTTATTGCTATAGCAGCCACTTAACCTCCTCATAAATGTATCTGTGTTAGGTACACTGTGGCAGAAGGTGCCCTGTTGGATCAAGTGCTGTACTGAGCTTATTTTTAAAGGTCTTTGATTTGACTGGTGGCATTTAGTTACTCTTTAATAATATGCCCTCTGAAGACCCATGCCAGCTTGAAAAGGGGTAAAGCAATGAAAATGGCCCATAACCAAAGCAACTGGGCAGCTTTTAACTAAAGTGTGGATAAAGAAAGGTTTTCAAGCAAATAGACTATATCTACAAAAGGCGAGGTCTGGTCTGAAAGAAGGTACTATAATCATAGAGTAGTCGCTCATAAAACCAAGTGCTCTAAAAAATAAAATGTAGGCTATTTTAGTTTACAATTTGTCTGTATAAATATACCCCTTAATCTAACTTACGCAAAATATGTGCCTTTAAAGATAATTGCAGATATAATAATTCTTGGGATGTTTAACCCTGAGAGACTAGGTTCTGTGTAAACATCAAAAATTACTCTACAGACCCAATTGTCACAGTAACTGAAATTACTGTCATCTCAAAGGGTGGAAACAGACATAAGACACAGTGAATCAGAAACATACAGAAAACATCTTTAAATCAATCCAACCCAAGATATCCTATAATGCGGTGGTCCCCAACCTTTTTTGGCACCAGGGACTGGTTTTGTGCAAGACAATTTTTCCACAGGGGAGAAGGGGGTTGGGGAGGAGATAGTTCCAGGATGATTCAAGTGCGTTACCTTTATTGTGCACTTTATTTCCATTATTATTACATCAGTTCTACCTCAGATTACCAGGCATTAGATCCCAGATGCTGGCGACCCGGGTCATGCTCGGACTGGAGGGGGAGTGATGAAGGCCTTATAAAACCACACACATTCTCTACATTGAGAAATGCTGGATGCCTAGGGAAATTCCTGTTTCCCCACCCCAGCCCGCTCCACTCCTAATACAAAGAGTACCACAGAGACATGTCATCATTTCCAACAGTTCTCTCTTTCCTGCATGTGCTGGGAGGGAAAGAAAGACTGAAACAGAAGAGACTAAGTATTTTTCCAACGGTTAAATTCTAAGTCCTATACAATTTCCACGAGAAACACAAACCCCTGCTCCACGGCAGAATTTCTTTTTTGCCCAGCGAGGATCACAAGTGTTGCATGTAGTGGTCCTTCCAAAATGTCGAGTAAAACATCTGAGTTTTGAAAAATAAAAACAGAACAGACTGCACTTGTCTGTTGTGTAGGAAAGGATCTGCTACTTTGTCATCTCTCTTGATGGCCCAGAACACTATTAATAACTTGGGGGAAAGGCCACATGAAAGGTATTATTTGATCTGTGTGTCCCTCAAGCTTCAAAAGACCATATGCCAAGGGATGCAGCAATAAAGTAATAACATTACATATAATTTATAACTTATCTTTAAGTGTGTGTTAGTCTTCAAAAGAGTTACTTCATGAGAGCTGTCCACTTACTCTAATGACGATCAGTATATTCCAGATTTTTCTTTTGTAACAGACTAAGGAAATCCATTTCAGTACATTATAATAACACCTTGCACTAAGGGGAAGCTTCAGATTTTGACCCAACATACATCTTGCTCAACAAAGAGTTCTCAGGACTTCCCTGGTGGTGCAGTGGCTAAGACTGCACTTCCAACGCAGGGGACTCAGGTTCAATCCCTAGTCAGGGAACTAGATCCCACATGCCGCAAATAAGACCCAACACAGTCAAATAAATACATAAATATTAAAAAACAAACCAAAGAAACCCCCAAATAGCTCTGAGTTACTATCAAATCTATACATTATGAATGAAGGCATGTGGCAGACACTGAAGCCTGAAAAAGGTCAGTGCTGTTTCCTGACTCATGAAAAAATTATATTCATTTGGATTAATTTTTCAAAACATAATCATTTTATAAGCAAAAAGGTCATATATAAAGTATGAAGAAAATAGCAGTGGGAATAGTTCAGGATAACCCTTGAAGTTTCCCAGGTATGCTATGCGAACTTCTGAGTTGGTTTACAAAGTTTGAAAATCTGTGTGATTTGACTATTTACTGGAAGAACTGTACTACTTAAATGCATCAGATACCTACTTGCAGGAAAGAAATGTGTTCATGATTACACTTCCAAACACTGCCTGGAAGGATAATTATTGTACTGGATGCTGTTGGTCCCTCACCCAGAGCCTCGTTACCAGGCCCATATACCAGATTCCTGCAACTGGGACTTTTGGCTGAAATGGCTCAGAGCTGCCTCCTTCCTCGGGGAACTCCCTTCATCCAGAGAGAACCACCTCGCTTGGCACCATCTGGGCGGCTGTCCTTTCCCCCAGGGACAGACTTCAACCATGACGTACTGATACGGGAAACCCTGGTTTCCTTGCCTCTCTGGAGCCACTCATGAACAGAGCTCACTGTGAGATGAAGTGGAAGCTAAGTTGTGGCTGAACCCACCTCTCTGCCTTGGTCTTCCTCTTGCTCTGGTCTGTGTCCCCCACTCTCTTATAGGTTTCAAACAGGAGCACTACTTCACTGTATCAACTGAACGGGAGAGCCTATCACAAGTTTTACATCAACAAAAAGCAACCCAAGACAATTAGGACCCATATACTAAGAGCAGTTTAAATTCTAAAGCAATATATAAATGGGCTTCCCTGGTGGCTCAGATGGTAAAGAATTTGACTGTAACGCCGGAGACTGGGGTTCCATCCCCAGGTTGGGAAGATCCCCTGAAGAAGGAAATGGCAACCCACTCCAGTATTCTTGCCTGGAAAGTTCCAATGGACAGAGGAGCCTGGTTGGCTGCAGTCCATGGGGTCGCAAAGAGTAAGACACAACTAAGCACACACGCACGCGTGCACACACACACACTTTAAATAGACAGCAAATACGATAAACTACAGTACCTTGACAGGATGAAGATTTGTTGTAGTGATAATTTTGTGCAGTGGGCCTGCCAACTTTGGGGGCAGTTTCGGTTCTTTATCCAGTCCCTGGGGCTTAGTGTAATAATCCAGTTTCTCTCGAGGAAAGAAATTGTTGATTATAGTCACACAATCATGTTGACCTTTTAATAGGAAAATAGGAAATGTATTGTTTTATCATTCAAAATAAGACATTTTCCATTTTTTCATTATGTTGTTCTGTTTTCTCAAGTCAACATGTGTCAGCGTCCTTAACTTTTAGGAGAGTAGAGGAGGAAGGGGAGAGGTCAAATATTTTAGGAAACATCTGTAAGCATGCTATTCGAAGCCAAGAAATAATCCCCTTTTAAAGACACAAAATCTACAATACATAAGAAGATTATGCGGATAACAACAACAATAATAAAAAAGCAGTGTTCTACTTAAAATTGGCCCTAAATATTTAATAAAAGTTGTGCATAATTTAAATGTTTCTTCTTCCACTCCTACACAAATGATGTTCGTTCTTCCCTAATCACATCTGGCTTTCTTTACACAAAATTTAAATTTATTCTGTATTAAGTTTCTTATTGTCATTATAATTACTACCCATTTTGTTAAGCTAATCTCTCCTCCCCTTGGATTTGAGAAAAGCTTGGCCTTTTTGTGAAATGAAAGAGAGAAAAAGGTTTTGCTTCCATAAGCTTGGAATCCACACGCTTGGAATCCACACTGTAGCTCCTCATAGATCCCTGTGCCACTTCTGGAAGCCAATCCCCAGAGGTAAAAACTGTTCCAGGAAAGCAGAACCTTCCCTGGAGAAGCTGGCGGCCTGACTGTGTGCCCCTGCTGCTTCCTCCCCGCTGGCTCCCTCTCCACTACTTCTCTGGAGCAAGGAAGTGGCCCCTCTGGACAAGCAGGGCACATCTGCAATTGCAGGCTTTTCCAGGAATCTCTGCAAGACAGACGTCTTCCTCCTTTCTGCCTGATGAGGGCTGAAAGAGTTCTGCGGAGCAGACCCAGATGCCAGGGCTCCTGGAGAGGGGTCTGCTCTGGGTGGCACGTGTGGCCTCTGCCCACTTGTGTATGGTCCAGGGAGCATCTGCTCAATCCTGCTGACAACAGGTGACTTGCAGGGGGACTGCACTGTGGTCCAGGCGGATCTTTGAGGCTGGTCAAGTTCTCAGCTTGCCCAAGAGTTTGAGGATAACCCAAGAGCTGTGTCTCAGCAGAGGCTGAAATATTTCCTGGTTTGTTGACCCTGGGCCCAGAGGTATAGAGAGATGGCACAGCCCTTCATGGCCCACAACCCTGTCAGCTTTACCTGACTGCCTAGGAGATGCAGACCCAAGTGGATCCAATCTCGAAAGACTACACAATGTCTCCAACAGAGGGCCTCTTCCGTGGAACATGTACTATAACATCTACTACAACCACTCCACAACCAAACCATAAAGAAAACCATCAAAGAATACTTAAGCAGCTCAATTACTGTATGTAAAGAGACTCTCATGGACCACAGAGAGATTCCATTTTTAAAAGGTAATAGACAAACTGAGAAGGGTAATCCTGGTTACAATGGAGAACTAAAATAGTAATGCAGAAGATGAATAGATAAAATATCTCAAAATAGATTAAAAATTAGGATACAGAAATCACTACGGGAAAGATGAGAGAGCTGGAAAAAACAGATCCGGGGGGAAAAAAGAAAAGAAAAGAAATGGATGGAGAACTAATAATTAAACAAATGATAAAAACAGCACAGTCATGATTTGAAAGCAAATTTTAGTAGCGATCACGTATCATTTTGGTGTTTGATGCTATTTGTAAGTACTGAGACATCACTTTCTTTTTCTACACCAGAAATCTCCATTATATATACCTTGAGAAGTCAAACAGTAACAAGAAATACTAAAAAATATAAAGTGTTCTGTTTGGAAAGATTATTTCTACCTACATAATTTTCAAGAAGGGAGGAAAATGACCATCAAGCAAATATATTGCAAGCAGCATGAAAACATGACACAGATAACAGAGTGCAGGAATTCACAGCTGTGCGTGAAGCAACTACAGATGAAGACAAACTGCACTGCTTTTTTAAAACACCAGGGAAGCTCTAAAACACAGCCAGCTTCAATAAAAAGATAGATGTTCCCGTTTTAAAAAAAAAGATACTCTAAAAAAGCTTCTCAATATATAAAGAGACCTAGGAAAATTTGAAGTTAAAAGAATCAGAGAGAGAGAAAAACATAGACTTAGCTTGTAACTTACATCTTCTCAGCAGTCCCCTAATGAGGATACTCAGAAAAAGCCTTGTTAGCAGTTGGAAATATCTGTGCGTAAAAATAATGGCTATATAACAATGACACTATCACAGGACTACGCATTTCTTAAAATTACACCTTCGTGAGAAGGAAAAAAAATGTTGTTTTTTTTCAAGATTTATCTTTCTCATTTTAGATATTGCTTAGGTTATTCTGATATTTTAAATAATCCATCAATAATTTCTGTTAGCGTGATATACAGGAGAAGGCAATGGCACCCCACTCCAGGACGCTTGCCTGAAAATCCCATGGGAGGAGGAGCCTGGTAGGCTGCAGACCATGGGGTCACGAAGAGTCAGACATGACTGAGCGACTTCACTTTCACTTTTCACTTTCATGCATTGGAGAAGGAAATGGCAACCCACTCCAGTGTTCTTGCCTGGAGAATCCCAGGGACCGGGGAGCCTGATGGGCTGCCATCTCTGGGGTCGCACAGAGTCGGACACGACTGAAGCAACTTAGCAGCAGCAGCAGAGTGATATACATATATATTTAAAGTTTATCTTTATAAGTTCTTAATGTATATTTCATTTTTTATAACTGAAATTATTAAATATTTAGCTTTATTAGTTTTTAATTTATGAATTGGGAATACACGCAAATAAAACAGTACTATTAATACAGAAAATAAGTGCTGGGAGTGGGAGCTGGGTGGGGACCACTTTGTGTTCCATCATTACTGTCACTGGACTTGAGTCTTCTAGACTAAATGGGCTCACTGAGTCAGTCCTAGGCAGGATTAATGAGAACATAAATACAATCAGACACATCCAGTACAATTTTTTACTTTCAAGGACAAACTGAAATTGAAACACACTTCTAGCATAAGAAACAAAAAGCTGACAAAGACAAATCACATTCGCACTTGCAAAACCAGGATTTAGAAAACTGTGGAGTCATGTTTACATATAAGAGAGCAGAGCAATGATACAAGAATCATGGAACAAGCCAAGATAGAACTTGCATTTCAGAGAAAAAGATAGGTTTGGTTATGATGGGTTTCAAATCATGTGCGATCTGAGAAGGTCCTATAATCAAACGCTAAATGAGAACAATGATCAAGATGGAGCAAGGAGAAAAGAGAGTGTGGAGAAAGAACAACAGCCCTTGGTAGCAGAGACAGTCAATCCCAATGGGTGGAGACAGCATGACAAGAGAAATTACACTGTAGATGGCGGGGACTGCTAAAGGAGAAAGAACACACCGTGGATGACATTCTAATGATACATTGGTACTAAAAATTCTAGACTGTCTCAGCCAAGGCCACACCTCGTGGTAGTGGTGGAGGAGGAAAGGAAAGTCCAGATGCCTGACAAACACAGGGAATGTGGAGAAATAAATTGAGTTTTAATGATTTAATCTTGTTGGGGTTGCTAAATGGGCAAATATAATACCTTAAGGGTGAGGCACCAGCTACAGTTTTGTTCATTTCTAGATAATAACTAAGAAATACAGGTTCAACTGGGAGCATTGTGAATAGGAGAGTATGTACTAGTAGAACAGAAAAGCATTCTTGATTTTTAAGTTAATAAAAACAGAAAGGAAATGTACTCTAACAAGGATAGGCCAATCACATTAAGGAAATACCAGAAAACACACAAGCCATCACGTAAGGGACTTCCATGGTATACTGGCAGGAAGAGTGCTGGAAGAATATATTTCTATGACCATATTTTGAAAAGATTAAAAAATCTTGCACATATGAATACAAATGTATATGTATCGACCTGATTGAGGGAAATAAAAGTGGGAGAATGAGTTTTTAATAAGACTAACTGTAAGGAAAATATAATGTCAATTTGAAAGGGTGCAATGCAATTTTCTATGAAATTAGTCTAAATAGATTAAAATGGAATGAAAACATTACCCTCACTCTAGGATGGAAATGAAGACATTTGTACCTTAGATTTTTATTAACATGGTAGTATTAAAAGAAAAAAAAAGGAGAAAAAGAAAACTATTCTATTAATGGTTGAAACACAAACTCCTCCAGTACTTTCAGCCCTGTGGTCTGGGGAAAGACACTTAACCTCTATCTGAGCTCTATTTCATTACATCGTGGACATAATGAAAACTTGCAGAGTTAAACAGAATTTCAGATCATGTAATTCCCTGGCGTCACTGTACATATCAGAAAACTGAAGATGTGGCAGTGAAGGGATTTGCCTATGATCTTGGAAATAATTAGGAGCAGACATGAAGTAAAATATGAGTCTCACGATTCCTAGTTTAATGTTCTTTTCTTACTACACTGACACCCTTAAAATTAGCTGAGAGGTGAGGTGGTGGCAACCAGGGAGCCCTTAACTATGAGAGACAAATATTTCTCTGCAATTTGCTCAGCAAGGTCATACCTTTCTCAAATCTTCCTGAAAATGAGTTAAAATAAAACAAGAATATTTGTTTTCATAGAGCTGTGAAAAAAAGTGACTCTGTGACTGTTTGACTTAATCAACTGTACCTATTATGAGTAGCTTTAAGTAACACAATAATAAATTTTAATACCATATACAGTTAACTGTCCCCCATACCTGATTAATTCCCCCTATGCTGCTGCTGCTGCTTCAGTCGTGTCTTGACTCTGTGCGACCCCAGAGACAGCAGCTCAGCAGGCTCCCCCATCCCTGGGATTCTCCAGGCAAGAACACTGGAGTGGGTTGCCATTTCCTTGTCCAATGCATGAAAGTGAAAAGTGAAAGCGAAGTCGCTCAGTCGTGTCCGACTCTAGGGACCCCATGGACTGCAGCCCACCAGGCTCCTCCGTCCATGGGATTTTCCAGGTAGGAGTACTGGAGTGGGGTGCCATTGCCTTCTCCGAATTCCCCCTATATCTCAGCTTAAAAGTAATTTCTCTCTTGACATTCCCTTGGAATGGGAGAGAAGATCCCTCCCTTTGATGTATTTCTATGGAACCCTTAAGTCATCCACCGGAGTGTATTTTCACAGTCATTCCTATTAGCCACTTAGTGCCATAAATACACAAATATCCTGTTTTATTCACCAAAGCATCTAGAGTGGTGCATGATCTATAGGTTGTGAATGTTAAATATCTGTTTCATGAATCATTAGGTCTCACAAAGCTATTTACTGTATTCCCAATAAATCAGATGTTTCTGATTTTGCTTTTCTATCAGTGGACTCTGCTAACTGCCAACTCAGTGGGGCCAAAATACCAAATATCAAATATTCATTCCCACTCTCTTCTAAACCCTCTCTATCAAGTAACAGGATTAACATACCAAGAAATACTGGACACATACAATAAATGTTGATGGTTGCTGAGGATGATACTGAAAGAGCTGTATGTTGTATTATCATTAATACTCATTCTTAATCATTGTTATAATTATTATAAATAGGAATAACTGATGGCCTTTATTGAGAGCTACAGTTAAAGCTCTTTAGGTCTATCATTTCATTTAATCCTTTTAATGATCTGCTGCTGCTAAGTCGTTTCAGTCGTGTCCGACTCTGTGCGACCCCATAGACGGCAGCCCACCAGGCTCCCCCGTCCCTGGGATTCTCCAGGCAAGAACACTGGAGTGGGTTGCCATTTCCTATTTTAATGATCATGTAACCATTATATTGAAGATCAAAATCATTAAGTAACTTCGTACTAGGTGGTACAAACAGAATTTCAACCCAGATCGTTGACTCCACAGTTCTTATTCTTGAATACTAGGTTTAACTACTTCCTTAGAGGAGTAAACTATTCTCATTCGAGCATTTGACTGCAACAGAAAGGCCTCACCACACTCTCTATCTCAGAGTGGAAATTTGAAACAGCTTGTTCATGTTCTCCAAAATGTCATTAGGTGTTTCATTAAGTTAGACAAAACCGTAAACGTTTGCTTTTGAAAAAGGACACGTGACAGATATACACTCTGAGAAGCAAAGTGGCATTTTTTTTCCATGGGGGAAATTTGGGGTATAACCTAATGTAAAACTGTCCTAAAAACTCACCCACAAAGGCTGCCATCTGAGCTGCTGTTCTTCCTACAGAGTTGACAACATCTGTTTCGGCACCAGCTTCTAGCATTACCCATGTGATGTCTTTATTACCTAGAGTTAAAAAGAAACATTTGTTAAAAATAAGGAATGCCCAATTCAAATACTGCCTTTTAAATAATCCACACTCTTTTTTTCCCCAATTAGTTTCAGGTTTCTATCTGGTGAATATTTTCATTTTTCCCAAAATATTTATCATAACTACAGTAAAAAGTAAAATGCGACAGAACCCACAGAGAAATCAACCTTATTTTCTAGAAAAGAATAGAAAACATGAAGTAGTACAAAAATGGCACAGAACTGAATATCACTTTTTTAAAAAACAAGACAAAGTATGTTTTTCCTTGCTTAGTATAAAGTCAAAACAAAATAACAAAAACAAAGAGAGAAAAAAGAAAATGAATCAAAGTCCTCACTAATGTCCTCAACTCATCCCCTCCCTTACTCCTAGAGGCCCTGAGATAACTGCTGACGGTTGAGGACCTATCTTTCTACGCTGTGTCCTGTTTAAACATTCACGGTTATTTTATTTGCATTCTTTGACTATAGGAATGATTATAGATCATTTGCTATTATAAACTATACTCAGTGAATAGCATTTTCCATTACTTTTTGCAAGTTTGAATTATGATTTCCTTAGGAACAGTTCCTGGAAAACACTGTAGGATCAAAGGTTATGTATATTTTAAATGCATTTTACCAGGCAGCCTCCCAACAAGGTTAGGCTTATGTGCACTTCCCAAAACAGTGCACAAAAAGTTCCCACGCCAATGCTGGGCTTCATCATCCTCCTTAACCTCTGCCAATACTGTAAGTGAAAAACTAGCATTTGTTGTCCTAATCTGATGTTCTCTGTTCGTGAGAGTGGTTTTGAGTTTTTTAGTCAGTTGTATTTCTTTTGTTCCTGTTCAATTTTCTAATTGTCTACTGTAGTATTTGTTGTTTTCCAATTGATTTATAAGAACCCTACATATATAATGATATCACCCATTAAGATATTCAAGCTGGATTTAGAAAAGGCAGAGGAACCAGAGATCAAATTGCCAACATCCGCTGGATCATTGAAAAAGCAGGAGAATACCAGAAAAACATCTACTTCTGCTTTATTGACTCTGCCAAAGCCTTTGACTGTGTGGATCACAACAAACTGTGGAAAATTCTTAGAGAGACAGAAACACCAGACCACCTGATCTGCCTCCTGTTAAATTTGTATGTAGGTCAAGAGGCAACATTTAGAAGTGGACATGGAACTACAGATGGTTCCAAATTGGGAAAGGAGTACGTCAAGACTGAATATTGTCAACCTACTTATTTAACTTCTATGCAGAGTACATCATGAGAAACGCTGGGCTGGAGGAAGCACAAGCTGGAATCAAGATTGCCGGGAGAAATATCAATAACCTCAGATATGCAGATGACACCACCCTTATGGCAGAAAGTGAAGAACTAAAGAGCCCTTGATGAAAGTGAAAGAGGAGAATGAAAAAGCTGGCTTAAAACTCAACATTCAGAAAACTAAGATCATGGCATCTGGTCCTCAGTTCATGGCAAATAGATGGGGAAACAATAGAAACAGTGACAGACTTTATTTTTGGGGCTCCAAAATCACTGCAGATGGTAATGGCAGCCATGAAATTAAAAGATGCTTGCTCTTCAGAAGAAAAGCTATAACCCACCTAGACAGCATATTAAAAAGCAGAGACATTACTTTGCCAACAAAGGTCAATCTAGTCAGAGCTGTGGCTTTTTCAGAAGTCACATATAGATGTGAGAGTAGAACCATAAAAAGAGCTGAGCCCCGAAGAATTGATGCTTTTGAACTGTGGTGTTGGAGAAGGGACTCTCCAACCAGTCAATCCTAAAGGAAATCAGTCCTGAATATTCACTGGAAGGACTGATGTTGAGGCTGAAACTCCAATATTTTGGCCACCTGATGCAAAGAACTGACTCACTGGAAAAGACCCTGATGCTGGGAAAGATTGAAGGCAGGAGGAGAAGGGGACGACAGAGGATAAGATAGTTAGATGGCATCACAGACTCTATGGACATGAATTTGAGTAAGCTCCAGGAGTTGGGGATGGACAGGGAAGCCTGGCGTGCTGCAGTCCATGGGGTCACAAAGAGTCGGACACAACTGAGTCACTGAACTGAACTGAACACCCTTTAAGACATGTAATAACTATTTTCCATATTGTTTAATTTATATTTTAATTCTATGTAGGGTATTTTCTACATATGGAAATATTAAGATTTTATGTAATCAAATTAGGCACTGTTGCCCTTTTTGAAGCCTATATTTTATGTTATGCTTAGAAATGCCTTCCAGTTCCAGGATTAAAAAACTACAGATTACTGCTTTCAAAGCATGATAATATTATATTACATATTTCTTAAAAACTGTAACAAGTACAAATAATTCCACTTAATTTTAGATACTTCCCAAATTGTCTTCATTCTACAAACTATAAGAAACATGAATCAGAGTAAGTTTCTAAACAGATCACCCTATTTCATACAGAAATGTCAGTGAAGCAAACTGCTCTATCGTAGCAGCTATTTTGTCAAGAGAACAACAAAGAAGCTTCAGTATTACTTCAAAATATAAAACTATAGAACATCAAAGGAACTAACTTGTAAGAATAAAAGATCAAGCTTCATGGCTCTAAACAAAGCATACCATCAACAGAATCAGTTGATTTAAATAACTAAAGAAACATCACCAAATTAACTGTATAATGTATTTCATACATTGTACCTTTTCAAAACCAATTCCCATCATGTCTTTCCATAAGACATGATCTTAAAATTACTACAACAAAAACACACTTAATGAAAAAATATACATAAACTTGTAACAAATTGGTATAGGTGACTATTATTACTGTATTAGAATACATGCGAAAAGTTCACCAGAAAGTGCAGCAAACATGAGGGCTGTGTATCCATGTTCATGTTGATGACAATTTACATCAGCTCCATGTCGTAAAAGTAATTTGCACATATCAAGTTTTCCTTTATATGCAGCATGCATTAGAGGAGTCATTCCATTCTTTAACAGAAAGGGAAAAAAATATTAATTTTACTTATTTACCTTTCCCCCGCCTATGAACAATTTATGCAATTAAGTTAGAACACAAAATAAAATGAATTAATAAAACCATCTTTATAATCTACATTTTTATACTCACTTGCCACTTGGATCTTCTATAAACTGCTGAGGAAAAAAGATAGTTTCACTGGAGCCTATTATACAGAATGAAGTAAGCCAGAAAGAAGAACACCAATACTAACACATATATATGGAATTTAGAAAGATTGTAATGATAACCCTGTATGCTAACACATATATATGGAATTTAGAAAGATTGTAATGATAACCCTGTATGCGAGACAGCAAAAGAGACACAGATGTATAGAACAGTCTTTTGGACTCTGGGAGAGGGAAAGGGTGGGATGATTTGGGAGAATGGCATTGAAACATGTATATTATCATATGTGAAACGAATCGCCAGTCCAGGTTTGATGCAGGATACAGGATGCTTGGGGCTGGTGCACTGGGATGACCCAGAGGGATGGTATGGGGGGGGAGGTGGGAGAGGGGTTCAGGATTGGGAACATGTGTACACCCGTGGCGGATTCATGTTGATGTATGGCAAAACCAATACAGTATTGTAAAGTAATTAGCCTCCAATTAAAATAAATAAATTTATATTAAAAAATTTAAAAAAAATTTTAAAGAAAAAAGATAGTTTCATTACTTCAGCTTTTCAACAGATTAGCAAACAGATTCAGAGAAGAATTGCTCAACCTCACTTAACTAATAAAATGGCCAGGGCAAGACTGAAACTAAATTTATCAGAGCTCTCATCCCGCCTACACATAGCTCTTGAAGAAACAAATGGAACAAAGAGATACAAATGCACTACAAAAGAAAGAAAAAAGTAAGGAAAAACCTTAAGATAAATAGCATACATATCAAGGGGAAAGTTGAATACAGTATATCCATAGCATGGAATATTATTATGTATTGATTGAATTCATCTGTATCTACTGAATTAAAGAGTTTCATGAATTACTACTGCCAATGAGAACAAGAAGATGCAGGAAATGCATATTAAAGTACCCTCAATTTTAAAACAATGATCCTCAAAATCACATTTATATTTCAATCCTAAATATGATTTGGTCATATATGTGATTATATGAATATGGAGAAATGGTCAGTAGTGTTTACACCAGGCCACACTGTTTAGTCTCCACATGTTTTGTCCATATCCAATGAACATCCAACCGTATATGTTAATTATCTAAAACCACTTGGTGGATAAATAAATGAGCTGTTTCCTATAAGTAAATTTTCTCAGAACCCAGGAGAGACTCTCTGAGTGCTGGAATTTCAGTTGTTTTGGGTAAAAACCTCTCTAAAATATATAATCTCATTTTTGGAAAATTTTAGAATACTAACATAATTTGAATTGTTTTTAATGATTCTAGACTATTCTTATGAACATAATCCTCAATATTATCAGAGGTTATGTTGACATGAGAATTATTGGGAGGTTGTACAAGAGGCAAATTAGTAGGAGTAGTCAAAAGTTTCTTGGCAGTAGTAATGGGAAAATGATAAGGGAGTAGTTTTAAAAACTTTAGATATGATGACATTAAAAATAATTAAAGTTTCTCTCTCGTAACTCTTAAAGAATTCATCAATATTAGTCTACTAAGTTATAATCCTATTATCATTAAAAAAAGCATTCATTCAGCAAATACTTACCGAGTGCCTAAGCTATGTCAGACAAACCTATGCACTGTGCGTAGCAATGAACAAAGCCCAAGCCCCTGAAGTCTAAGTCCTGGGCACTTAAATTTTAGTAGGGGTCACAAGGCAGATGGTGATAATAAGCGCTATAGGGAGACAACATTGCATAAGCTGAGAGGGAATGCCACTAGGTTAGAGGAGGTTATTATCTTTAAAAGTACCGTCAAAGAATATGGCTCTGACAAGGTGGCATTTTGAACAAAGTCCTGGAGGAAGGATGTAAATATTGAATAACTAGAAGAATGGGCTCCCTGAGTGGTTCAGTGGTAAAGAATCCTCCTGCCAAAGCAGGAGATGCAGGTTTGATCCCTGGGTCAGGAAGATCCCCTGGAGAAGGAAACGGCAACACACTCCAGTATTCTTGCTTGGAAATCCCATGAATAGAGGAGCCCGGTGCACTACAGTCCGTGGGGTTGCAAAGAGCCGGACACAACTCAGCAACTAAACAGAGAAGAATGCTCCAGTAGAGAGACTGCAAGAGTAAAACTCTTTGGCGTTCTGTGTTCAAGGAATACCTAGGAGGCCAAATCTGTGTGCAGCTGACTCACAGAATGTCCAGGACCTCTCTGTCTCGATCCTAGTGCTCCGTGTGTGTGTTAGTCACTCAGTCGTGTCCAACTCTTTGTGACCCCCATGGATGGTAGCCCCCTAGGCTCTTCTGTCCATGGAATTCTCCAGACAAGAAGACTGGAGTGGGTTGCCATTTCCTTCTCCAGGTTTAAACATATATAGGATAGTATAGTATAGGAGTGTATCTAATGTTTTTTTTTTTTTTTTTCGTGTTAAAACCAGATTTTTAATACAATATAGAGAAGTCTACATTTTCCATAAGCTCCCCCTACCTCTCTATGCACCCTATAGTTTGAGAGCCACTCAGCTAGTTTTTTTTTTTTAATTTTATTTTATTTTTAAACTTTACATAATTGTATTAGTTTTGCCAAATATCAAAATGAATCCGCCACAGGTATACATGTGTTCCCCATCCTAAACATTAAATAGGATGCCAGTGCTTGTGGAGGGTTTCCAGAAACTTATTCTTTTATTAAGCTACAGAAGAGCCATTCTACCTTAATCTGTTAAAGAGTGTTTACCCTCAGTAGCTAACTTTTATCAAATACATTATAATATCTATTGAGATGATCTATATATTTCTCTTTTACTTTGTAAAATAGTGTTTTACATAAGATTTTCTAATTTGAATCATCCTGTCATCTTGGAGAAACCTTACTTTGTTAAGTCTTATTATTCTTTTGTTACACCACTGGATAAAGTTGCTAGTATTTTATATAGTGTTTCTGAATCCTTATTTAAAAAGTGCATTGAGCCCACAGTTTGCTTGGGCTTCTTCCTATTTTGGCATCAGCATTAAGATTATTTTATCAAAATGAGTTGGGCATCTGCCCATATTTTTATAAATTAATGGTACAATCCGTGTAAAATGAGAATTAAATGGTCCTTGAACATTTTGTAAAACTTACTCAGGTCTATAGCTTTAAAAGGTAGTTGGCAGTTAGATACATTTACACAAATATTTTATTTTCCATTTTTATACTTCTATATGAGATGAATATGTTCATTTTAATGTTTCTACAAAAATCACTACTTTCATATAGGTTTTCAAATGAATTAGCTTAAATATAAAAGTTATGACAATTTTTTTTTTCTCACTGCAGTTATGCTCTCACTTACTTCCTTGGTGTTTATACATATAATTTTCTTGCTTCTACTTTCCTAATTGTCTATGTTTTGGAGGGCAGGGGATCTTAAATTGATAACTTTATCTTTTCTTTGTAAACAATTTCATTGTGATATGATTTACCCATTTAACGTTACAGTTATATAATTTTTAGTAGTTTCAGAGTGGAACAACTATCACCACAATCAATTTTAGAATACTTATGTCATACCCAAAAGAAACACCATGCCCACTGACAGTCATTCCCACTGGCCCCCACCCAATCCCATCACCCAGCCCTAGTCAACCACGAATCTGCTTTCTGTATCCTGGACTTGCTCATTTCTGAATTTTCCCATAAATGGAATCATAATATTCACAGTCTTGTTTGATTGGGTTCTTTTACTTGGCAGAATTTTACCCGACATTCACCATGTTGTAGCATGCACCAGGATGTCTTTCCTTTTTATAACTGAGTAATACTCCATTGCATAGATATACCAAACTGTGTTTATCCACTTATCAGTTGACTAATGTTTTGAACTGTTTCCACCTTCGGCACTTTGGCTGTTACGAATAATGCTGCTATAAACATTCAAGTTCAAAACTTTTGTATTGCCATATGTTTTATTTTTCTTAGTTATATACCTAGGATTGCTGTGTGATACGATGACTCTTATGTTTAACCATTTGAGGAACTGTCAACCCATTTTAAAGAGCAGCTGCACCATTTTACATTCCCACCAGCAAAGCATGAGGGTTCCAGTTTCTCCACATCCTCACCAATACTTGTTATCATCTCTTTTATTTTCACCATCCTAGTGGGTATTCCATGCATTGGAGGAGGAAATGGCAACCCACTCCAGTGTTCTGGCCTGGAGAATCCCAGGGACGGGGAAGCCTGGTGGGCTGCCGTCTATGGGGTCACACAGAGTCCGACACGACTGAAGTGACTTAGCAGCAGCAGCAGTAGCAGTGGGTATAAAGTAGCCTCTCACTGTGGTTTTGATTTGCACTCCCCTGGCAGCTAATTTTGAGCCTTTTTTCATGTGCATATTGGCCATTTGTATGTTTTCTTTGGAGCAATGTCTATTCAGATCCTTTGCCCATTTTTAAATAGGGTGATTTGTAATTTTTATTATTGAGTTGTAGGGGTTCTTAACACATTTCGGTTACAAATCCCTTACCAGATAGGATCTGTAAAACCATTCATTCTGTGGGTTTTCTTTTTACTTTTTTGGATGGTGTGGTTTGAAGTACAAAGGTTTTCATTTTTGTTTTTTCTCTTGTTGCTTATGTTTAATGACTTTTAAAATTTTTTATTTCGATTTTTTCTTAATTCATTTCCTGTATTTTCTGAGAATATTATTTTTCATCTAATTTCATGAGCTGAAAGCACAGACCACCACAAAGATTTAAAGTACAATAATAAATGCTACGAAATTTCCTCTGAATATGATTTTGGCCACATGACACCAGTTTTTGATCAACAGTAGCTTTTGATAAATATCGTGCTTTCAGCTGTAAATAGTAGGTAAATTCTACTTCTATTTCTTCCTTTAGCCAAGAATTATTCAGAATTTTAACACACATTCAGGTTATATGTTTTATTATTTGGATCAAATTTTTATTTTCAGTGTTATATTACATTTGGTGACCTTGTTCAAAATTAGCTACAATTTTCCTGTACAAATTAGTATCATTCACAGGCAAATTTTTACCAGTGTTCCATGTAAAATGGGGATGTACTGTATCTGTCTTATACACAGTGCAGAGACTGTTAGGTTATCCAATTTTCCAACTCTTGAATACTTCTACTTAACCAGAAGATGCTTTTGTGGTCTTACAAATTTCTCCTTTGATTTCTGTCTTTTTCATTTTGAACCTCAAAGCTTATAGGCTTATTAGTGAAGGCTTAAGGCTGTCATGTTCTTGGAGGATTCTTAATGATCTATAGCAAAGAGTCTTCATCTTTTTGTTTGTTTTTTGCTTTTGCTTTATTTTGTCTGATATTAGTTTTGCTATCCATGTGTGGGTAAGGGGTTAACAAAACACTTCCTTTTCTGCGTGAGAAACAGAAATTCAGTTAACTGTCTGTAGTATTAGAACTGCCCTGCATAATTGTGTAGCTACTAGCCACACATGGCTAATGGCTGCCATTCTGGACAGCTTGGAAGAGAAATTACCATCATCTCAGAAAGTTATTTTGGACAGCAACTGTTCTATAATGTAGAGTTTAGATTCAGTTAACCTTCCCTAGGAGAATTGCTGGATCGAAGGTATGCATGTTTAAAAACGAGAAATATTCTAAAAATTTTTTTCAGAATGTGATGTCAATTTATACCTAATCCATTAGCATATATAAGTCCAGTATTTCCCATACTTCATAAGAAATGATATAGTATTGGTTTAATTGTCACTTATTTGATTGCCAGTAAAATTAAACATTTTTTACATGCTATTTGTCTTTTGCAACCTGTATTGCTGATATTTGCTTTAGAGCTTAATATAACTTGAGGACAAATGCTAGAAAACAACTCTTATTATTAGATTTTATACATTATCTATTCTCATAGGAAGTAAAACATCTTATTAAACATTTTAAATTTTACCTCATCCAAGCAGTTGACACGAACATTCTTGCTGCCTAACAATGTTCCAGCTTCTTGGACAGTACCTTAAAAAAGGAAAGAAAGAAAATGCAAAGTATTTATCTTTAGAAAAGAATCTAATGCCAAGGAAACAAACTTTAAAGGATTATCTGTGAAACTAAGATGAGTCAGGTTAGGTTATTAAGAAATAAAACATCAATCACATAGTAGTTCTTCCACAAAGTAATTATTCCCAAGAACAGATTCATAGAGCCTAAAATAGCTCCATCTTGCTTTTACTTCCACTGGCCTCAGAGTATATTAAATTGGCCGCATTTTCCTTTTGGCAGTAATACAAAAACCACAAGGCCTAAGACTTTTAATACTGAAACAATCTTAAAGGGCATCTAATCCAACCCACCATCTAAAGCTTAAACTGCAGTCAGTGTAATAACTGGGGTTCAAAATCCAGTCAGTATTTATATACCTTGTCACCACTAGGCCCTGTGAATTGATGGCATTCTTGTAATAGAATTCTTGGTTTGGAAATGCTGAGGTAAACGTTATCTTTAAAGCCCGGTACTGTATAAAAGTGCCGTTACAGCCAGGATTCAGACTCTCATACTGAAAGTCATCTGATATAAAACTAAAGGTCAGTTTCTGTAAATTTGTAAATACGCTGTAATTGGGCCACAACTGTCAGGTTTTCCAGCCGTCTATAAGACACACTGACAGAAGCAAGCAATCTCAGGAGAAAATGTTGCTATTATCGTCATTAGTAGAAGCCAACCACACGTTCTGCCAAAAAAATTCTAGTGTGAAGGGGAACAGGATAATGAAATTGCACGTTCTCAGGGAGAAAGGATGAGCTAAGCCTCTCCTCTGAAAGGACATGGAAGAACTGAAGCATTCTCAATGAGGAATTATTTCTTCTTTTTAAATTTAGAATTATAGTTCAAGAATATGCTAAACTCTGCAGTTCTTCCAGAGTTAAAGGTGGAAAGCAGAATCAAGTTTAGCCTGCTTCTTTCTACCTGATCTGCTTCTTAGGCACATTATCTGAGTGCTCCTCACCAACAGAGGGGAGACACAGAAATGTCTCCTAGACTGAAGCTGCAACAGCTCGGCTGGGGAAATGTCAAGTGAGTGATCTGCACGGCCCTGGACTATGACAGCTATTCTCTCAATAGTTCGTTTGTCTGATCCTGCGGTCCATCTGAGGGCCAGTTGGTATCACTGGTTGAATGGCTATGGCTACAGAGAGAGAGGGGAAAGCCTTCAATCATGCAAGCAGGTTCTGTACAGAACCTTATCCATACCCATGGTTTCTCACCAGAGACTCAAACATCTTTGGAAAGGAATTAGAACAAACTCTAGCATCCCAATTTCACTTGAGGAAGATGCTTCAGTTGAACCTCATTATCCACTGAGGAATAACTGAAGTTACTTTTCATCCAACCAAGAGATGTTTATGCAGTAAAGGGAGAATACTATAGGGACTGTGATCATGCCAAAGCCTGCTATATGTTAGGGGGAAGATGGGAATTACAATCATAAAACCTTGGCTCAGGTTAGGGAACAGGCCAATAATTCTATAAAAGTTGAGCCCAAGGGCTAACAATGCATGTTGAATCCGTCCAGTCACAGGGCAATTTAAAAAAAAAAAGATGAGGCATTCACTCACACGCCATGGAATACCAGTTAGTCTTTTGAAATGCAGGGACCATGGTTAGAAAACTTTTCTCAAATGGTTTGGGAATCCAGAGAATGAAAACAGATTTTGGAAAACACATGAGCACAATACCCCCAAGAAACGAAACTTCCAATGATTTCTAATTTGGTGTTCCTAATTTAATGACATTAGTGGGAAACTGTACAAGTCTACAAAGCATGGAAATGGGAGACAAATGGTTAACGCAGAAGGATTTTTTTTTTTTTTTGGCCATTCCTCACTGTGCATATAGGAGACTCTCAAACAATATTTTGCAATTAAGTTTAAAAGATTAATTGCTTTCCTCGAGAAAGAAATGTGTTAAATCTCAGTTAACAAACTCTTAAGATGAAGAAATGTGGTACTAAAAGAGGGATAGGAAATGAGACATTTCACTGGAGACAAAAATGAACAGACCTATAATGAAGAAAAGTAATATTTAATGATTTGGTTCCCTTGTGAGACTTTCTCCAAATTACTCCAGAGAAGAAAACACAACCTAACCTGCTCCATTAGGGTGGGACTGATAACTTATCTGGATGGACCAGCATTTTAGCAGAAAAGAGATCACGGTAAGTGTGATAGTCTCACTGTTACTGCCCTCTCTTATACCACACCACAGACCTTTTAGCATCACTCTAAAAATGAACAAGTCCTATAAAACCCTCAGTGTTCCCATCGATGAAACAGAAATAATAACATCCATCCCATACAGCTCTTAAGACTAAGGGCTTGTCTTGGTGTAGGGTAGAGAGTACAACTTCTGTGCACACTAGATGCTCCTGTTATTTGTATTTAGAGCAGCATAATAAAATTTATTGTGACACTCCTAATTTCTAGTTTGGGACTACTGGTCTCACTGAGCACAAGAAGTTGCCAAAACAAACAAAAAGGGAGAAACAAACATGACATCTCTGTTCCCAGCAACCCATCAGATGGTCATGAGATCTGGATATGTGTGAGTTCTAGGCTTCCCTGGTGGCTCAGCTGGTAAAGAATCCACCTGCAATGTGGGAGACCTGGGTTAGATCCCTGGGTTGGGAAGATCCCTTGGAGAAGGGAAAGGCTACCCACTCCAGTATTCTGGTCTGGAAGAGACAGACATGACTGAACGACTTTCCCTCCACTTCCCAAAAAGAATGTCTTTTTGTGAGGAAGCTGTATCAAAGTTAAGTATTTAAAAAAACTCTTTGACTTGTTAGTTGCTATAACATTTATGTGTAAGTAAAATCATGTATAAAATAAAGTGTCTGGATTTTAAAATAATATGTGGATACAGATTTAGTCATAAATACACAGTTATAAATGTATTTTTAAATAGACTTTTAATTACAACATGCATTTTGAAATACTGACTCTGTTTAAGTGTAAAGTTTCTAAATTCTCCTACTTGTATCTATTTTTAGACTTTGTAACCAAATGTCCTTAAGTTAGGATTATGAATCACTGCATAAAAAAAAAAATAGAATCTAAAAGAGCTGTTTTGTAAATGAACACAAGGAAGCCCATAGAGGTTATAAAACCTGCCCAGTCATATAGTTAACAGTTTCTATGTATTTGAATTTAAATTTGTTTTTGAACTCTATGCTATAATTGATTATTAGGAGACCTGAATCTTTATCAAATTGCCAACATCCGTTGCATCATTGAAAAAGCAAGAGAGTTCCAGAAAAACATCTACTTCTGCTTTATTGATTACGCCAAAGCCTTTGACTGTATAAATCACAACAAACCATGGAAAATTCTTAAAGAGAAGGGAATACCAGACTACCTCACCTGCCTCCCGAGAGATCTGTATACAGGTCAAAAGGCAACACCTAGAACTGGACATTGAACAGATTGGTTCCAAATTGGGAAAGGAGTACGTCAAGGCTGAATATTGATTGTCACCTGCTTATTTAACTTATATGCAGAGTACATCATGTGAAATGCTGGGCTGGATGAAGCACAAACTGGAATCAAGATTGCCAGGAGAAATATCAATAACCTCAGGTACGCAGATGACATCACCCTTATGGCAGAAAGTGAAGAAGAACTAAAGAGCCTCTTGATGAAAGTGAAAGAGGAGAGTGAAAAAGTTGACTTAAAACTCAACATTCAGAAAACGAAGATTGTGGCATCCAGTCCCATCACTTCATGGCAAATAGATGGGGAAACAATGGAAATGATGAAAGACTTTATTTTGGGGGGCTCCAAAATCACTGCAGATGGTAACTGCAGCCATGAAATTAAAAAATGCTTGCTCCTTAAAAGAAAAGCTATGACCAACCTAGACAGCATACTAAAAAGCAGAGACATTACTTTGTCAACAAAGGTCCGTCTAGTCAAGGCTATGGTTTTTCCAGTGGTCATGTATGGATGTGAGAGTTGGACTATAAAGAAAGCTGAGCGCAGAAGAATTGATGCTTTTGAACTGTGGTGTTGGAGAAGACTCTTGAGAGTCCCTTGGACTGCAAGGAGATCAAACCAGTCCATCCTAAAGGAGATCAGTCCTGGATGTTCATTGGAAGGACTGATGCTGAGGCTGAAACTCCAATACTTTGGCCACCTGATGCAAAGAACAGACTCACTGGAAAGGACCCTGATGCTGGGAAAGATTGAAGGCGGAAGGAGAAGGGGATGACAGAGAATGAGACGGTTGGATGGCATCACTGACGCAATGGACATGAATTTGAGCAAGCACTGGGAGTTGGTAATGGACAGGGAAGCCTGGCATGCTGCAGTCTACGGGGTCACAAAGAGTCAGACCCAACTGAGCGACTGAACTGAACTGAATCTTTCTATGTATCAGAGGCACTAGAAATAACCGTATTAACTCCACAGGACCTTAGAGCAGGATCTTTTTAACAGTCCCAAATTGGAAATAACTGAAATGTCCCTAAGTGTGACCAGATAGGCACATAATGATACATCTATACACGGGGAATAAAAAAAGAAAATAAAAAACAAACTGTTGGTACCATACAGATGAACCTCAAAATCATGATGCTGAGTGAAAAAAGTCATGCAAAAAAAAAGGGGGGGGATTATTTACTGTACTTATTTTATAATTCCACTTTTATAAAATTCTAGAATAAATAAATTTAACCAACAGTGACAGAAACCTATCGGTGGTTGCCTAGAGACAGGGTTGGAGGGAGTGGCAGATTATAAAAGGTATGCAGAATCTTTTGAGGTAACGCAACTGGTCATTGTGTGGATTGCAGTGAAGGTTTCGTGGATGTATACTTATGTCAAAACTCTCTTTTAAAAAATGTGCATTTTAAATATGCATCGTTTATCATACTTAAATTATACTCCAGTAAGACTGGTAGAATAAACCTTATTGTTCAAGCCTGTTTCATAGCTCCTTTAACACAAATAATGGAAAAGGAGAAAAAGAAAAGAAAGTACATTACTTTCTCGTGAAATCAGCAATACTGACTCCAGGGATTTCAAGTATTAACAAGATAAGTAATGAAAGACCTTCTAGTTTATATTCTTAAAGGAGGTTTCATTTATTTTGAAACAGTGCTTCCTCAGTGTTTAGTGAAAAAGATATCAGAACTTGGAAGAATGGCTCAATCTACAAGTAATATAAGCCACTAAACTGTGCTTCAGTGATTTCATTTCTCTTCTGAAATGTTGTGAAATGGATGCTGTCAGTGACTATAATTTAAATGGATATGTGAGAAACAGCTTCTCAGTTTCATCTGGAACTTCTTCTTGGCATTCCAACAAATAAACAACCTGTAGAGTAGCTAGCATATGAATTCACTCAAAAGAAGAAATTGTTCTTAAAGTGTCCAGTGCCATATGTGGTATTCTCTGGGCTATAAGTCCCCCTTACAATCTGCTTAACTTTTGGAGGGCAGTGATTAGCAGAATGGAGACATTCAAAACTTTGCTGAGCTTATTTCAGACTGGCCAAGGTGACAGGTCACACTTGGCTAGAAATTTATTGTTAATTTCACAGACTAGTACTGACTAATCCAGTGCTTCTCAAAGTCGAGAAATGTACCAAAAGGAGGAAAAATATCAGAACTGTACTCACTTCTTTAAAAAAAAAAAAGGCTTCTTATAAGTACAAATAAAAGCTCTGTTATATGACCTTTGTTCGGCTATAAGCCAACAATTTTTTTTACAAATTGTTGTTTAGTTGCTAAGTCATGTCCAACTCTTTGGGACCCCATGGACTGTAGCCCACCAGGCTCCTCAGTCCATGGGATTTCCCAGGCAAGAATACTGGAGTGGGTTGCTTCTTTCTTCTCCAGGGGATCTTCCCAAACCAGGTATTAAACCCACTGTCTTCTGCTTGGCAGGCAGATTCTTCACCCCTGAGCCACTTGCACACAAAACTACAAAATCACTTACAATTAAAATTAATTTAACTTGACAGAAGATAATATTTTAATGCAATTACCTTACAGAGTGAGTAAGATATGGTATGGACTGCTATGGTGTTGATTTCATTTTTTCATTTTTTTGTTTAGTTTGTTTTCAAGTCCACCATGTTTCTACAACTGTGGGCCAGATGATATCTCTGCTCTGCCACTTATTACCTGTGTTACATTGGGCAAGCTATTTAACTTTTCAATTCCTTGGTTTATTATCTATCAAATAGAGACTGCCATATTTACCATAATCATAGCCAACACAATATCTTAAATACTTTATATATACTAACTCATTTAAAATGTTGTAAAGTGTTACGTGTGTCTTAGTTGCTCAGTCGTGTCCAACTCTTTGCGACCTCACAGACTGTAGCCTACCGGGCTTCTCTGTCCATGGAATTTTCCAGGCAAGAATACTGGGGTAGATTGCCATCCCCTTCTCCAAAGGAACTTCCCAACCCAGGGATCGAACCCTGACCTCCTGCATTGCAGGTAGATTCTTTACCTTTTAAGCTACAGAGAAGTCTGTATTCCTAGCTTATGAAGATTAAATGCACGGATACATCTAAAGTGCTAAGAATTATGCCAGACCCATGATAATAGTCGGTAAAGGTCAGCTACAGTTTTCTCATTACTTTTTGAAGAGTACGGTGATGTCCCACCGACCTTCACTTGACAAGAATGTATCACATACTAAGTCCATCACACTTCTTTCCTCATCAGCTTGCACCCAATAAATAGCTGAAAGAGGGTCCATGTAATTTGTTGAACAATGTGAGCCCAGTAGAAAAAAAAAAAAAAATCACAGGGTTAACCAGGCTAAATTCACATCAATTGTTTCATTTAATCTTTACAAACAAAAACTAGTGGACACTCAGTAATTTATCCAAGCTTTCCCCTTCCCACACACACACACACATACACACACACACACACACACACCCCATCTACACCTTTCAGAGACCCACTTTACAAAACTGCTCTCTTGTTTACACTTTTGAGAGAAGGTGATAGCCCTGGACTGCTTAAAAACAGCATTTGTATCCCAGGTGGATTGTAAATTGATCCTTTGTCTCCTTTTTTGCCCAGCACTGTACCTGGCACAGAGCTGAGACTCACATGGTTGGGGAGCTGAATCCCAGAGCCACCAAAAGCACGGAGAAATTAACCAGAGATAGGCAGAACAGAAAGACTGCGTGCCAAATAGGTCAGCGAGAACCACGCTGAACAAACACATTGCACTAACTCCAAGGCCCACAAATTCTGGGCAAAGAACACTTATCATGACAAACACACAGCTGTGACTGACTTAAAATTCTTGAGGTCACATCGGGTGGGCTCAGGTCATCAGCACCTGTTGAGTTCCAATCTGATTTTTCTCTCTTTTCCGAGTGGACTTTCCTTGTCAGTATAAAGTTTGCCTTCCTCTCTCTCTGTAGGTCTAGATCTGAGCCATGTTACTTAGAAAGACTGGAAATTGGGAAGCTTTTTATGTCATTATGACCAGCCTCTCTGCCGATCCCGATCTAGGGCAAGCTCATTCTTGAGCTTAAAACAGCCACGTGAACAACGCCCGCAGTTCCCACGCATCCCCATCCCCGCGTGGTGACAGTACCGAAGCAACGTATTCATGCTGTTGTCCCCTGCCAGGTAACGGGACTTGGCAATAAACTCTTCTGGGATATCCGCTGGGGGACTGAGGGGACACATGGCTTCTGGCTCGTCCCCGGGGCCTGCGTCTCCCTCCTTAGTACCATGAGCGGTGGAATTGGGACTCGCGTTCGGAGAACGGAAGAGAATGCGCGCAGAGAGCGATTACCAGATCGCAGCCCTGCCCAGAGCGCCAAGCGGTGTGGACGCCTCCTCAACCCCTTCGCTTTCGCGCGAGTTTTCTGCGGCGGTCGGGGCTTCTGGAAGGATGCCAGGGAGGCCTTGCAGGCAGAAGCCTCAATGAGGCAAGTTACAGATGTCGTTTTGTGCCCTTATAAAGAACCCTGCTCCTTAGGAGCTCTCTCCACCCCCCAAAAGGGGGCGGAGACAGCCAAGGGATCCAGATCATTCGGCCCCCGGAAGTCGAAATGGCCCTGTAGACACCCGTCTATGAGCCTGAAACTTTACGGCCACTATCGCCCAGGCGGACTGTGGTCAATTCACCTGAGGAGTTTTGAAGAATGCACATTCTGAGGCCCCACCCCCACGTGGCTCTTTATTATCCGATGTGGAGCCCGGAAAGGTGCCGCCTTCTAAAAGCTGATTCAGAGGACGAATGTCTGCAACCTCCGCTCTCGTCCCAGCTGCGCTTCTCCCTCCCCACCTCTCCGCCTCCGCAACTCGTCCCAGACCAAAGGGAGGAGCGCTGTTTCCCGGTGGTAGGGTGTCAACCTCGGAAAACCGCAACCTGGGGTCAGCCGGGCCTGGGGCGCGGCAAGGGCTCCGCCACGCCCCTCCCTCCCCTCCCCGGCCAGGCAGGCAGAGCCCCCGTCGCAGCCCAGCACCCACACCTTTTCCGATGACTTCCAGCAGCTCCTTTTCCTCCTGGGTCAGCTCGCCTTTCTTTATGTGAACCATTGCTTCCGCCAGCTTGACGGCTATTCTGTGTCTTCGGGAGTACTAAAAAGAAACGACGTGTCTGTATTAGGAAAGCCAGCCGCAATATTAGGCAACTTGCGACTAAGACACTAAGTAGCCAACCGCGGAAGCATTCGAATACTCTCCTCCTTCCAGGCGCTGGCGAGCAGCGGGCGAGCTCGGGCGAGCCGGGCGGGCGGTCTCCTTAGGCCCAGCGGTAGTCCCGGCCCCCCGCGCCTCGTTGGCCCAGTAAGGAGGAGGAGCTGCAGGAGGCAGCAGCGAGGCTGTCCCATTGGAAGAGCCTGGGGAGGAAAAACCAAATGGAGAAAAACACTGGGGGGTAATTAAAAGCTTCTTGCACGTTTCCCCCAAGCCACTCTTTCCGGTTCAGATATTTAAGGGCACACAATAATTAAATTCTCTATCTGGAACTTCTATGTTCGAAAATTTCTTCTTGGGCCTGCATCTCCCTGGTTCTCGCTATACAACCTCCCCCCTTTATTTCCCTGGAAGTGGAGCGGCCCGGGCCGGGGGCGGGCTGGGAGGCGGAGCGGCGTGGGAGGCGGGGCTGCGCCGAGCTCCGTGTGGATGTCAATGTGTCTGTCCTTCACTCCTCCATTGTCTGCCACCACCGCTGCCGCTTCTGCCACCGCCGCTGCCGGGATCGCCGCAGCCCCCAGCCTCGCGCGTCGCCGCTACCTCCTCGGACAGGTGAGAAGCAAACCAGGTAGGGCAGGGGAGAGCCGGGAAGCCTTAGACCACTGGAGCCAAAGCCCGACTGGGAGCTTCCCCTCCGGCCGAAGCTGCCCGGGAGGAAGCATGTGCCTGCTCGGGCGGCTTCCTGCCTCTCGGTGGGGAAGCCTCCCCTCCACCCCATTACGATCGCTTATACAGCGTATCGGTGCCCTAGAGTAAAGACCCACCGCTCGCCACGTTTGGCCGCCCCGAGAGACCAAGAGCGGGCAGGGGCTGGCCACGCGGTGGGAAGTGGCGGGTGCACAGCGTCTCGTGCGTGGCACCGCCAGATGCAACTCCTGAGGAAGCCAAGGTTGAGGCTCTGAACTACGGGTGGGGAGGAAAGGAGAGCTCCCCATTACAAGCGAGGTGAAAGCATGTAAGAATAAGTCTCTTCTGGCAACCTACCCCTCGCCCCCACTTGTCATCTCCTCCGGCTTCTGTGGAAGCTGTAGAAGAAAACCGGATCTGATCGCCCTGTGTGCCTGTAAAGGGTGTTTGGAAGCAATTTACATGTGCACTAATACTTGATTTAGGAGAGACAGTCAAGGGGGAGAGGGGAGGAAGGGCCTCTTCACTCTGCTAGAGTTCCCAGTCTCTTTGTAACTCAGATCTTGAGATTTATGGAAATAGGGAGGGGAGGGGGAAGGGGCGGAGATTAAATTGGTGTTGCTGTCTATATATAGCATTAGATTAGCCTCTTAATCCAACCTTCATTCAACTGTAATATGTAACCTCAAGCTTTCACTATGGGAAGCTAGGAGATAAATACAAGTGTGCACCTTCCTGTGGCTCAGCCACAAGACTTGCTTGCTAATATGAAGTCAGTCATTCCTCCCGAGTGCTTATCCATAATATATTTACAGCATTGGTGAAAGCTTGTTTAGAAATTAGTGTTTACTGTTTTTCTACAGTCTAGTATTAGTGTTTCTCCTAAGACCCTTCTGCTTCCAAGAGAATTATTTGAATGATTACGTAGATTTTTTTTTGTTAAGCATCCCTCCCCACCACTCTTTCTCCCTTCTTGTGCCATATATGAAGTGAAATGTATTTTCTTCTGGCCTTACACCTTCATTTCTTGGAAGCATTCACTAACACTTCTGAAATCCTGGAAGATGTTCACCCTTATTTCCTGCCTTTAACAAACCCCCCCCCCCCCCCAATCCCAGATGTTTTCTTGTCTAAGGCTTCATCTCTGCAGGCTGGGACAAATCTGAGCCAGAACATCTCACATGAAAATGGTCTGAAATTATTCAACTCAATGTATAACAAAGAAACTTTTGTTCAGGGATGCTTTAATAATGATGTGACTGTTCAAACAAGTAGTAAGGCTTTTGAGTGACCCATCTTTTGTAACACTTAGAATGCTGCTATTGCCACAGTTACAGCTGATTGAAAACACAGTCTCATGAAGGAGCAACCCACAAACCTAAGAAAATGCTTACAGAGTAACCTTTCCTTACCAGGTGATTTAACATTCTATAAATCTGAAACTCCAATACTTTGGCCACCTCATGCGAAGAGTTGACTCATTGGAAAAGACTCTGATGCTGGGAGGGATTGGGGGCAGGAGGAGAAGGGGACGACAGAGGATGAGATGGCTGGATGGCATCACTGACTCAATGGACATGAGTTTGGGTGAACTCCGGGAGTTGGTGATGGACAGGGAGGCCTGGCGTGCTGCAATTCCCGGGGTCACAAAGAGTTGGACACGACTGAGCGACTGAACTGAACTGAAGGGATATTACAGAATTGGGTGCTTCATTGCCAGAATTTCCATCTCTTCTGCCAAATTGGGGCCACGGTTACTTGAAGGTCACACCTGTTTGTCTCACTGAGGTTGTCAGTTTCTGAAGGATAGCAACTTATTACTTGTTTTCCTGGTGCCTTGTTGATATTTAGTCCTCTGTGACTACGTTCATTCAGTAAATCTAGGCAGCTAGAAATAAAGCAGCTAACATCTGCCTTGAAATGCATGTAAATAACATGTTAATTCTAAATTTCTAGATAATGTAATGGGTAGTGTTTATCATATGGGTTACATTCATTGTTTTGTACAGTGTTAATATTGAATGTAGGAATAGGACTGGCTAATGAGCATACCTCAGACTTGTTCAAGGAACTTTTTTTGTATGAAGAATGTGTTCACATCAAAGAAGTTTTGTTGGTAATAAAACAGCTACTGCTTACTGGGTATTTAGTCAGCACCAGATAGTCCACCAGAAGCTTTGTATAGGATTAGTTTAATCGTTGTTGTAATGACCCAGAAATTAGCCAATATTACCCCTGTTTCTGAAAATAAGAAGACAGAAACAAAAAGAAGTTAATTTGCCCACAACCCTACAGTTAGGAAGTATCACAGCCCAAACTGGAACCTCGATCTGTCTCCAAAACCTTTTCTCTTTGCGTTATTCTCTATTTACGTGGCTGGAAGTAAGGGGGAAAGTATATATTCTTATGTGGTTCAGTGTGACAAAGATAGAAAAAACTCTCCAGCCTCTTCCCAGTTTTTCTCCATGTCCTACAACCCACAGTGTCTATTTTTCTCCTACCTTTACTAAGAAATTGTATGTGTTTATAACTTGCAGGTGTATTTCCACTTTTTTTTAAACAAATGAAAAGTGTGCTAACACACTTGCACACTGTGTAATGGAATTTATATGATGCTTTGGTTTCTTTCCTCTTCTGTGGGGAAAAAAAAAAAAGATGTCTGAAATGTCTGAAATTCTCATATGTGTCCCTGTCAGCCCTTTGCCTACTCCTAATACCCTGGACTCTCCGCCGATTGCAATGGATTCCTAAGTAGCTTGCTTCCCGTCCGGCTCATTCAAGGCACCACCACCAATAAACAGTGAGCGCTCATCATCTACTGAAGGGTGAGACACGCTTTGTAAAGACAGAACTGATTCCCTTAAAAACCTGTCGGTGGCTCTCCACGGGCCGCAGAGAAGAGGCTCTGGTCTGGGCTGGAGGTCTACTTCCAGTTCCTCCCCATGAGCCGCAGAATAGAGGCCCAAGTCTGGTCTGGGAGGCTCTGACTTCTGGTCCCAGCCAGCATTTCCAGTCAGCCAGCCCTTCCCACATACTCTGCTCTAAGGTCACCTCACTGCTGATTCCCTAACATGCCAGTAACTTCTACCCCTCTGTTCCTGCTTTTCTGTCTTCTTGGAATGACCTCCCTTGGAAAAACACTCCTCTTTACTGAGTGTTTCTCTCCTTCCCAGATCTGATCAAGTGTCAACTTTCAAGAAACTTTCTTCTACCCTATCCAGGAGGGGAGTACAGGCCCCAGTAAACATGTTTATTCCTGTCCATCAACAAGGGTGATAAGGACAGTCTTTCCTCATGAGTTGCTGGTACAATTGCTGACATCCTCTAACGTTCTCCAATCTCCTTGTTAGCCCTGATCCCTCCCCGCACCCCTAAATTAACGTCTTTGCTGCTTCATCTAGAGCTCCATGAAATACCCTAAAGCCAGCACCTTTTCCACGGCTTTCTAGTTCAGCGTTTGTTAATCTATTTGACCCGTTCTCCTCCTATACTATAAATTAACTAGTATTAGTTTACTTTTGCTTCTCGAGACCGTGACCCAGTGTCTTGCGCTTAGTGTGTGCTCAGTGCGTACTGAGTTGAATTCAGCTTGATCTCTAAGTTATTTTAGGTAGATTTATTTCCCTACTTGACTAATCCTTCCTGGCAATGTGAGGTGATGTGGCACTAAGCACACATAGTCGTAACCAAGGGCAGAAGGTCTTTAAATGTTTTCAGTCTCAAGCTGCTTGACATTCTGATGAATGCTATCAACCAAGAAAAAAAAAAAAATTGTTCGTATGTACGTGTTACAAATTTTGCAAACCATTCCTGGATTCTCTTTGAAACCCTTGACTTCCAACTGTGTGCTTTAAGAGAATGCTATTTGTGTTTTATTGCAGGGGAATAGCTCATTTTTGAGTGTTGTAACTTTGGGGGTAATGTTTTCCTTGACATTTGACTCTCTTGTCTTAGGTACACTTCTTGACTGAGTTGGATATTTGATGATCTTAAGGAATTTCATTTTCCTTTAGGTCTGAAACTAATATTATGGTTATATTTTAAAATATCCCTTATCTTTTAGACACGGGTACTGAATTATTTCTAACACTGGCTTTAATCTAATTTTGTGACAGTGAGGGCAGAGACTGAGTAAGAATATTAATGAGACAAAACTCACCATGCTGTTAACAGTTTAAACTGGGCAGTGAGTACATAGACTTCGTTAGACTTATTCTCTTCGAGATTTTTCCGTAATGAGGTTTTGAAAAGGAAGGTTTGAGACTTCCCTGGTGGTCCAGTGGTAAGACTCTGTGCTCCCAATGCAGGGGACCCAGGTTTAATCCCTGGTCAGGGAACTACAGCCCACGTGCCACAATTAAGGCATCCTGCATGTAGCAAGTAAAATCCTGTGCAGCCAAATAAATTTTAAAAAATAAAGAAATAAAAAGGAAGGTTTGGAAGTATTACAGCCTCTTAAGAAATTGTTGTTTCAGTTTTTTAAAAAAAAGAAAGCAATATGGATACAAATGTTCTTTCTCTGTTCTTGGAGTTTAGCTTATGCAGTTATCCATTTAATGTTAAAACAGTTACACCTAAATCTGCAAAAGATTGTCTTGTGAACAATGCATTTGCATAAACTGTTCATGTCACACTTTAACTTCTCCCCCGAATGAAGAAGGGGTAGGTGGCATATCTCAGCACTGTGTCACAGGCTTATGAATATCCTGATGTCAGTTAATCTTCATCCTTTTTGAACTCTGACAGAGTAATTTGCAGACAAGTCTGAACAAGGGGTACAAATGTATTTCGTTTAACTGAGAAAATCAAGATATGAATGAAGTAGAGAGACCGATTTTCTTCTCCGTCTCATAGACCACGTCAGAAGACGTTTCCAAAGAAGGAGTACTTTGGTAATGTTGTGAGCAGCATCAGTGTAGTTAGAACAAATATCTCAGTGTAGGAAAATGAGGACCACACTCAGGTGTGCCTGACACACCCGTCCTCAGGGTTTGCTTAACTAAATGCTCATTTTGACACCTGCTTTCTGAATTCTAAAACTTTATAACTTGTGTGTCCTGATGTTTACATTTCTTGTATGATGTTTTGGACTTTTGAAATGTTAATATATCCAGAGGCCAACATGAAATATTTTGGTATCATTTATAATCTTGCAGATTTTTTTTTTTGGAAAGGTTTTTAAAGCATATTTAGTTAAGCTTTAAAGCCAAGCCTTCACAATATCTAAGGCAATGCAGCCAATCCAGTCTCATTGCCAGGTCATGTTGAAGTACACACTCGGGTGCTTCCAACTTCAACTCATATGTATTTATATTAGCTAGGTCACTGTGGAATTTAAAACTCTAGGCTGCTGCCTTTTTATCTCTGAGTATAGTAAAGCAATTGCAATAATTAAAAATAGAAAGCTATTTCTGCATCAGAAGGGAAAGGTAGTGTTTGCCTTCCCAATAAATACATTTAAGGTAGAAAATCGGTGTTTTTACGTCTTGTTATCTGATTGTCTTTTGCTGGGTTTTTAGAACAACCCAGCAGACAAAGCAGCCCTTAAAACTACATTCATCAGCCTCTGAGTAAAATCTCTTCCTGGTCTGTTGATTGTGGAGTATAGCAGTCCCATTAAGTAGCCTCTTCTGACCTGGTGGGAAATGATTATGGATGAGCCCTGGGAGACAGCCAAGCACAGCCCCATAGCCCTGAGAATTAGAGTGGCAAAGCCAAGGCTCTGTGATGAGGTGGCTTTTCCAAGGCAATCTCTCTTGCTTTCACTTTGTTCATATATAAAACAGGGATGGTAACCAAACTTACATGTGACTTTGAGGATTCTTGAGGATGCCCTGTGAACTATAAAGTGTTATATAAAAACTAATTGATATTTTTAGGGCCAATTCTCCCTGTTTTTACAGTTGAGAAGTAGATGAATAACAGTTGTAGGCCTAGGTAATAAGTCATTTTAAAGTAAAATTGTATAGAAATTAGTATTCATATAAGCCCTTCTCCCTACATTTTGGAAGAGATTCATTTTTCAAGAGAGACTTTCATAAAAGATATAATTCTAATAACTATCTCAGGATTAACATTATTTATATATATATATATGTGTATGTATATATGTATATTGATAAGAAAGATCTTGGTGCGTATCTGTTGTTTTCAGCAAATCCCAAATGATATATGTGATCTTTGTCTTCAAGAGGCTTCCAGTGTCCTCTAGGAGACCTGCCAGTCTCTGACACAATAAGGACTAGAGTCCTTTGCCTGTTCAAGTGGCTGTCTGGCTCCTTCCAGTCTTTCAACTTTAATTTGAACAATGTGGTTATTCCCCTATCCACCCACAGGTTTCCTGCTCCCAGAGTGCCCTCCTCCACACATTTCTGCATCACATTTTACTCAAATCCTTCTCAGCTCCTCCTTCAAACAGCCTTCTCCAATGCCTAATCTGAGCAACACAGTCCACATGTGTAGGTTCCCGAATGGGTGGCGCTCAATGGGAGGGTCAGAGAAAATGAGATTCTGAACAGAGTCTGGAAGGATTGGTGAATTTGAGCAGGTGAGCCAGAAAATGGAAAACATTCCAGGGAGAACAACCCCTAAGAAAACAACTCCATAATATACTATAACATAAATATTTATAAAATAAATATTGCCTATAATTTTCTGGCTGACCGTCTTAGAACTAGAAATCTTTAAGTCGTAGAAGTGGTAGATTATATTTTAAAGCACACTGGGTTTGTTGTTGTTCTCAAGTAGTTTATGACATCACATGTTTTCGACTAAACTGAAAATTATAAAGCAGTATCTTTAGAATTGTTGGTAGCAGGAAAGTTAATAATGGACATGAAGCAATGGAAGAAAAAAATCATATACTTATTAGAATATTGTGTCCTTGAATACAAACTGATTCAAAATTATCCAAAATAGTTAAAATATCAATAGTCAAAACATCTAGACAATCAAATGAGTAGGAAATTGTTTATGAAATTTATTTTGCAAATGAAATATAATCCATGGAACCTGTTTTTATCTATACAGTACCTTTAAAGAATTTTATTCTCTGATTTTTTTTCCAATTGGATTGTTCTGATTTTTTTCCTACTTTTATTGACGAATGGAATAGACTGAAATAGTTAAACCTGAGAGATGCAACTCAGGGATTTAGTAATCAGATTAATGTGAATCATTTTAATGCGGGATTGTGATTGTCATTAGGAGTTTCCACAACATTTTTTCCTTTATATCTACTGGGGAAAAAAATTTGTGATAATTTAAAATAATTTCTAAATTTTTTAAAATATAAAATCTACCACTATCAGCAGTGTATACAAGAATATTTTTCATTCTTAGCTCACTCTGATTTCTGTGCTGGGGCCATGGGTCTCTTCAACAAGTATCTTTTGGGCAGTTAAATACCAGCTAGAATGAACTGACCTGTTCTAAATTTGGCATGTGATGAGTGAAGAGTGCCAGAAAATGTTCTGATAGTCATATTTGTAAACTATTTTGAAAATAAAAGGTTTAGATAACTCACCGAATGACCCATTCTTTTGACAAACACCAAAGAGAGTGCGTTCATTGTTCTTGCCTGATTTTTTAACTGGAGGTGTAGCCTTTGGTATTTTTTGTTTTGTTATCTTTAATTATCTTAATTACAGAAATGATGTATTAATAGGAAAACAATAATAACAAATTTGTGAGAGATGTAGAATTATGTTTCCTCTTCTCATAATCCAACTTATTTTTATGTTAGATGACGACTTTCAGAAAATAATTGTTAGATGCACTGTTATTTTGAGGAGTACTAAGTAAATCTGAAGACAACCACTGGGCAGAGAAGGGTAACAGTAATGAATATTAACTCTTCGCACTGTGGAGACTTTATCATAAGCCACTGCGAGGTATGCAATTTTATAATATTCTACTGTTATCCTTTTTCACATATTCACACAAAAGACTTGAATGGTTTTCAAACCAGCCTCTATGGCTTCCTGGATTTGTGACCATTTCTAAGAAAAAAAAAGAACAGGACATACGTTCTTCTCAGTATACAAGGTAATAGAAAGGGGTTATTGTAAACAGGAAGGAGAAGCCCGTGTTTCTGGTACAGAGGAAGCTGCTGGCTAGAGGAAAGGATGCCACTTCTCCGAGTGGAGGAGTGTGAAGATGGTGTTTACATTAGGGTCGAGCCTCTGCAGGAAGCAAGTTGAGCACTGGCTCCCATAGTACCAGAAACCAGGGAGCCATAAATTTCCTACTATTTACATGTCCATGAGAGTCAGGATTTCTGTTAAATCCTCTTGCTAAAGATGAATGTGTTTGTCCTTACTAGAACTCCACAGAGAACTATTTGGCGTTTTGGAGGTAACATATGCTAATTTAGTTTATCCAAGTGCTGAACTAGACATTAAAATTAATATTTATGCTTCACTTTCTCTTAACTCTAAACCCATAAAATCCATAAGGCAAATAATGAAAAAGCTGCCGTCAAGGATCGTGTAAATTGTTACCCTACAATTTTGGTTGGTTCTTTGGAGGAAGTGCATTCTGAGGAGACAGTTGATGGGTTCTGGCCCTGGCTGTTCTGTGTTTGATTTTTCCTCTTTGATCTCTGCTGTTATCACCAAGGTTAGAATGGAATGCATGGCCTCAGACAAGTGGCATGACATCTCAGAGTCTTATCAGAGTCTATCAGAGTCTTAAGCTTATCAGAGTGGGTCTGGGTTTAGTTCTTCGGGTTTCAAAGTGTTCCAAGCTTCATGGATAGCCATTATAAGTTAAAAAGTAAAAAACAACAACAACATACATCGAATTGTTAAAGCATTACTAAACACAATTTGAAACTCAAATTCATCATGTGATGGACTTTAACATACTGGAGACCATTCCTTCTTAACTCACACTGCCAGGTAATTTTGTGCAGTGCGTGGCTCAGAAGTCCACCTGCTAGAAAGTGAGCACCAGGCCTCTTATCTATGCATCTTGTCTGGTCCCCACTGCATCCCTATTGCCCAGAACCAGATAGGGCTTCCCGGGTGCCGCTAGTGGTTAAGAATCCGTCTGCCAGTGCAGGAGACGTTAGAGACTTGGGTTTGACTCCTGGATCTGGAAGATCCTCTGGAGGAGGGCATGGCAACCCACTCCAGTATTTTTGCCTGGAGAATCCCATGGACAGGGGAGCCTAGCAAGCCCCAGTCTACAGGGTTGCAAAGAGTCAGACAAGACTGAAGTGACTTAGCACAGCACAGTGTATGTGTAATAAGTGAATGCAAAGAAGTTATTCTCTATATATTTAGGCTTTTTTAGAAAGTATACATGAGAGTTTGTAATTGTGCTCTGGTCTTCTTTCCCCCTTTTAATTTGAGTTTGTATGCTGCTGCTAGGTCACTTCAGTCGTGCCCGACTCTGTGCGATCCCACAGATGGCAGCCCACCAGGCTCCCCCGTCCCTGGGATTCTCCAGGCAAGAACACTGGAGTGGGTTGCCATTTCCTTCTCCAATGCATGAAAGTGAAAAGTGAAAGGGAAGTCGCTCAGTCATGTCCGACTGTTTGCGACCCCATGGACTGCAGCCCACCAGGCTCCTCTATCCATGGGATTTTCCAGGCAAGAGTACTGGAGTGGGGTGCCATTGCCTTCTCCGTGAGTTTGTATGATTCACTCCTTTAAAATCGTACCTGGGAATGCAGTCTCATATAAGTGTGCTGTGTCCCATAAGTCCCAGGGCTAAGACTGGATACTTATATCCAGTGTATGCTCTCCTCATTGTGAAATAGGCATGTGTAACTTTGTGTGTGTGTGCAACTCTTCAAATAAAGCTTCATCTGCTAGACAGGCTTGGGCAGGTTCCCTCCTGGGAGAATGGGGGCAGGAGTGGCCTGGGAGAACTCACAAGTGAGAAGACATTTGGATTTCTGCCCACCACCAAGTTTGACCTTCAGGTCCATTCCCATGTTTTTTAAGCCACTGCTCCAAAGCAATATTCTACCACTAGCTACCAGTCTTTTTTGTTTTGTTTTTCAGAAAATTCTGTTTTCTTTTCCTTGATTAATATGCTAAGAGAGGAACAGATTTCAATCCCCCTTGCCATAATAACTTACCATCTAATCTTCTGTTTGTACTGATAGTCATAAACATTCCCATCACTTTTGTGTTTGATACAAAATTAGCCTAAATCAACTGCGCCCTGGCATTTGACACCACTCCCTGCTAATTTTTTAAACTTAATTTTTTTCGGTTCACATCAAAGTTAAGGGTACAGAGATTTCGTATATACCCTCTGCCCACATACATAGCCTCCTCATTATCATCACTCCTCACCAGAGCTAATCAGTGATACATTTGTTTTGTCTAAAACTGACATTATTGTTTGGCAAACAAAAATAAATCACTCAAGGAAATATCTGCCTGATTGCTGCTCTGATATGTGTAGACCCCTGTGTACAATTTTCAGTTCTTGAGAGCAAGGCCCATCTTTGGCTTTGCTTGCCTTTTTTCCTCTGTAGTATGGGGTCTTCCAACCTTGACACTGGAAATTTTGAACCAGATAACCTTTTGCTGTAGGGGGCTCTCCTACAACATTATAGATGGTTCAACAGCATCCCTGGCCTCAACCTACTAGATTCCAGTAGCACCCCAATCCTCCCAGCATGACAAACAAAAATGTCTGCAGACACTGCCAAATGTCCCTTGGGGAAGAAAATTAAATTAACCCTGGAGTGAAGCCACTGCTGTGGCGCAGTGCTTGACACAGAGTAAGCTCCCCTCAAATGCTTGATAAATTAATAAATATGTTTAAACCACAGCTAGACATTTAATCATTGGGTATTTCTCTGTTTCATGCTACCATTTCCTCTAAATTCTCCGAATTTACAGCTTGAAGTTTCGTAGTAGGTATGCAGCTCTTATCACCATCCTCTTGTAGATAAAAATTCTAAGGGTCTCATCTAGCACAAAGGTTTTAGGACATTTTGTTAGTAAAACACCCTGAGATGTTATGTTTGAGGGATGGCTTTTCTAAAAACTGAAGTATATACAGTGTGTGTAGTTGAAGGTGTGTTTGTGTTTTTCAGAGTGTTGAGATATAAGAATGACATCAGCAAGATTAGGCCATCTGGGAAGCTGAGAGGGGTGGTCAGTTGCTGGGGGAAGGGAAGGGCCCAGGAGAGATTGCATCTGGGGAAAGTGGAAGCTCCCAGAGAAGGAGGTGTGCTTGCCCCAGGGACTTTGTATAGAGTTCATTAAATAGATAGCATGAATGGATAAGCAGAGTGAAACTATTTAGGAGTTATTTATACTTCTTGGGAGTTTTTGAAAATAACTTCATTGAGATGAAATAAAGGACATGATGTAATCATCTTATTTCAATGAAGAGGTTGTACAGTGATACTTAAAATGTAATTTCTGAAATATTTTAATTAAAAGGGAAGCAAAAATACAGTATTCAAAAACAAGATAAAGTTTAAGACATGAAATAGATTTGGAAATGTTATAATGAAAATTTAATCCTGATGCTTGTATGTCTTCTTAAGGAAGATTTAGATGAACATAATTAACTCTTAGTGTATTTTTTTTCACAGCACAATTCCTTAGGCTTTTGATCCCTCTTTCTTATAAAGTCATTGCTTAGCACAATTTAAGTTCCAACTGTTAATGTTCCTCACTGGAAACTATTGTTGTAAAATTTTGAGAAGACAACTGTAGTTTATTGTTTTGTACTTTTTAAGATAAATATTTTTGTTCTTTGATTTCATTGATTATAAAAGTAAAGAGGATATGATATGAATATAACAATAATATTTATATTAAAGAATATTTGACTGTATTTAAAAACATTCTTCTTTTATAGATAGGCTACTTAGTTTAAATTTTAATGTTATTGCAATTATTATAAATACTGAAAGTTATGTAGAATTTGCTGGGAGATAGAATGAAGCTTGTTGTAGAGGCTGGGTGATTTTGATTCCGGAGAGGAATCATGATAAAGATATTGACCAAACTAATGTTATGCTGGGCAACAAAATTGTGTATTATTATTATAGGTATATATTTAGTTTATTGCTTTAGAATGTTCATAATTTAAGGTTTCACAGAGCAATTTAATTTCTTTTCTTTTGAGAGAATGATGCTGCAGTATTATCAACCCAAATGATCCCAAGACAATGTTTTATACAGGATTTTATGATGTTTGTTCTTGCAGTTTTAGCTTTAATGGAAGGGAGAATAGTTTATAATTATGGACATATTTTTAGTTCTTTTTATGGAAATTATTTTACCTATTTGGAAGATAGAATAAAAGGTAATTCTTGAAACTTGCTCCTAAACACAGAGTATTTCCCTAGAATATTGCAGTGAAGTGGCTCAGTAATATTTTGAGTTTTGTGCGCTGGTGTTATTGCATCTTTACAACACACTTTATTCTTTGGGTATAATTTTGTAGGGCAACAGTATTATACCCAAAGGATAAAGTGTGCCTGGGAAATCCCATGGACAGACGAGCCTGGTGGGCTGCAGTCCATGGGGTCACAAAGAGTCAGACACAACTTAGCGACTAAACAACAGCAAAAATAATTTTTAGTATCAGAATCAATCAGAAGTCTTTTTGTTTCCATTGTCTTAAGTAATATTGATTGTACACAGAGAGTTTCACTTTGGAGTTTGGTATTTTTTCTTTTCTTTCCTGCTGTAGACACATAGTTTTGAAATTTGGGCAGAATGCTCTGCAGTTACTTTATTTGAAAAATGCTAAGTGAAAAACTGCCTTTCTTTGAGTATATTTTCATCTTCTTCTCAAGTTTGTGTGTTGAGCCATGGGGAATGCTTTGGAACTGCATTCCCTGTCATGATAGCCACTAGGCATGTTGGCTGTTTCAGTTTTAATTAGTAAAAATTAAATAAAACGAAGCACTTTCTTCCTCATTCACACTAGCCACACTTCAAGGATGCTACAGGTGTCTAGTGGCTACCATATGAGACAGTGCAGATACAGAACATTTTCACTGCCATACACAGCAGTGTTAGGTACACCTTTCCAGGATGGGTGTGGGCAGACTACAGCCTGGAGGCCCATTTTGAGCTTGTATTTATTTTGTAAATGAAATTTTACTGGAATGCAACCAGGACCACCTCTTTGCATTTTGCCTGTGGCTACTTTCAGGCTGTAACAGCGAAACTGAAGTTAGACTAGAGACCTGGTAGCTCGCAGAGCCTAAAATACTACCTTTCTGTCCCCTTCTGGAAAAAGATTGTGACCCCACTTTAGAGGATCCATATTCATAATGTCGAGGTTGTTTGAATAGCAGTTATTCTATGTGTAGAATATATTAGCGGTATTAAATGCCTTACATAAAATAGGTTATCATACTTGAGAGATGAGCCAGACCAGGACAGGCAAGATCTCTTAATTACTAGTTGAGAACAGGCTTCCCCTAGGAGGGACAACTGGAAGATATGTCTGTCTCTGATTGATCAGACACTTTCCAAAATGGAGAGAATTAAAGAAGAGTATAAGGGAAGGCAACACACCAGGTGTCAGTCTACTCAAGGTGGGCAGGGCAAGTGGCAGAATTAGTCTACAGTAGCCGTGAGACCCCTCAGTGCTGCCGGCCCCTCGTCACACTGCTGCCCAGAGTCTGGTTGGAAGTGAGAGATGGAATGTGAAAAGGGCGTGAGATCAGTTAGCCATTTAGGCTCAAATAGAAATTGGTTTAAAATTGTTATTTCATTAATAGAGGACCTGGTCTCTAATGTTTGATTAAGTGGATCATTTTAGTATTTTTATGACCTCATCTTCTAACATTTCCAATTTTACATACAATTTTTTAAAAATATGTACTGTTTTAAACCATGGAGTATTTCCATTTTGGTGGGACATGAGCTTATTTTTCTCTGTGAATGTTTGAGTTACAGTGTTCTGAATGGAAGCCAAATTATCATGCTGTTAGTGGATATCAAGTTATAAATTGTAATGCAGTCTTATAACTGTGAGCTTTTTTGGTTGGCCTAGGAGAACTGCCGTTGTTGCTCTTCTGCTGTGACTTGCCCAGGTTTAGGCTGGTGGAGTTTCTTAGTCTATGTGTCCTTGCTCTTCTTCGGCCAGGAGTCAGTGAATGCCTTATAAAGGCTGACCCTCTCTGGAGCAGATTATAATGTAGCACCGGAGCTAAATTTAGAGAAAAGCCAAGCCTCTGCTCCAAATAGTAACAGCTAAGTGATAGAAACTTTTGGTGAACAGAATATCTTCTCTTAGTCTTTCAATACCACTAGGTGAATCTCTATTTGTGTGTGTTTGTTTATTTTAATTTTTGATGTTGTGTATGTCAAAAATCTTTGCATACTTTTTTTAAACATTTATGTGTTCTTAACTTATTTTCCACATAGAATATGTTCAGGTTGTATAAAACAAGCCCACATAACTGAACTTTGAAGATACAAACTTTCCTGTTTAAAGCTAAAGAAGGTATTATAAACAGAGCTAAAGAATTTTTAAAATAGAGTAATTCACTCCTAGGTAGGTTGTGTTTGGTGGTAATTCTCCATTAGCAGGAAAATTTAAATAAGATAATAAGGTAATTAGAGAATTCTATGTATTTATACTGTAGACTCTAATAGAAGGGGCACACACTTTAAAAATATTTTTAAATTCTGAAATAAAAACATCTTTGGCAAAGGGTAATGCCTTCCTTACATATTCAGCTACTGGAGAAGTTTCAGGCTCTATTTTTGGTTTTTGTATCTCAGTACAAGACCCAAACCCTTTAACAGGTATTTTTTTCTTTGCTAACACAAGAAAATATTTTGTATGGCATTTGTTGTGTTTGGGGAGGTATGGAAACATTAAGGAAACCACATGCACACTTAGGTATATTCATTACTTGTGCCCCAGTGGAAACGTTTGCTGATCTAGAGTGAATCTGTTGAAAATGCCAACAGGGAAAATCCTGAATGAGAGAATTTTTCTGTAAATATTAGAAACTCTATTTCCAGTGCCTCTCAAGTGAAATAAGGTTTCACTGATTAAGGTTATTGCATTTGTAACTGTTTCACTATGCAGCTGCTGCCGCTACGCGTACACCTGTCAATCCCTCCTCTACTCTTGACCTAGGGGAGCCCCACTGTTGTTTCACCTGCCTCATTGTTCTGTAAATGTTTGTGTTTTATCTCTGCTGGACTCTGTGCCTTTTGAGGGCTTGGAATCTAGCTTAGTCACCTTTATATCTAAAAGCAGAATGTAGTAAGTTCACTTTATAAGACTGGTAAAAATTCTCTCTCTTTAACCATGAAAGAAATTACTTCTGGGCTTTGTTACTTTATTTTTAATGAATTTCACTTGTGAAATGGCGATTCAAGTTTTTCCATGATAAATAGATTGCTTTCTGTGTGAAAGTAGATGTTTCTCTTCTTTCACGGGATGGGTGGGAAGAAAGTTTTGGTACATAAATTGAATAATAATTTTTCCACATTCTTGAGAATGTTTTTTAATTATAATTTTTAAAAACTTTGAAAGAGAAATAATTTGCTTGACATTATCTTGAATTGTTTGGTCTTCATAACTTAGGCAATCTAGATACAGTTTCAGATTGTAATATTTATGTCAGCAAGGTTATTCTCAGTTTGTAAAAGCTCATTTTAGAGCAGGTTTTTCACTTTTTAAAAAGATAATTTATGATATTTTAAATTATTAAGTCCAGTAGAAGAATTAAAAAGCCCACGTATGCATCCTCTGAAGTAAACAAACAAATGAAAAACTGTTTCTTGTCTCATTCTTAAATGTTCCTTGCCTAGAAAAGCAAATATTACATGTACCTCCTTTTAACCAAAAAATTATGCTTTGCACTCTTTTATTCAATTTGCTTTTTTCCTTCACAATTTCCCTTGAACATCTTTCTCAGTATGACAGCTTATTGACAATTATTTATTCAATACTTGCTCTCAGTGTTGTTTTAGGTGCTAAAGATACAATTTTGAGTAAAACCTGCGAAGTCCCTGCCCACGGGGTGGTTACACTGTCATCAGGGGAATAGACCATGGCAAACAAATACTAAAAAATGCCAGGGGCTGCTATGAGCAATGAAGAGAAATAAAGCTAGAGAAAGACACGGAGCCTTGTTAGTCGGGATGGCCTGGGAATTTCTCTGAAAAGGAGGTGTTTGTGTGCAGAGAGTAAAGCCACATGAATGCCTTGGGAAAGAGTCTTCCCAGAAGAAAAATGACCTTCCCTGGCCCAGTGGGAAAAGCAGAGGGCTGGGTGACTAGAGGGGTGAGTGATGGGAAAACATAAGTGTAGGAAGCTTGATCAGAGAGGTAGCAGGGCCGTATGTAGTACATTTGCATCTAATTCATTTTGTAACGCTTCATAGTTCCATTCAATGGCTTATTATAACTTATGGAACCAGATACAGGTTTATGGGTATTTGACTTTTTCATTTATTTATGCATCCAACAATGTTGCAACTAAATCCTTTTATATACACATGCGTATATTTACATACGTGGGTATAACTAGAAGAAATTCCTTGTAAAGGAATTGCTGGACCATAGGTTTTGTACATGTAAATATTTATATTCACCAAATGCTTTCCAAAAGTATTGCATGGAGTTTATCCCTTATGCCAAAGTTTATGTCTATGGTTATTATCCTTGTGTCTTTTGTCAACACTAGATATTATTAAACTTTAAAAGTTTTGCTAGTTCAGTAGTTACAATTATCTCATTTTGAAAAGTATATTTAGATGACTAAAGTCAAACATACTTACTGGAAATATATTATATGGGCTGTTTATTTGAAGCACATAATCTTTATTTTTTTGTTTTCAGAAATTTTATGAATAAGCATCAGAAGCCAGTGCTAACAGGCCAGCGGTTCAAAACTCGGAAAAGGGGTAAGTTGTGTTGTGTTTGTGTGTGTATGGCGGGGGCAAGGAGGGCAGGGAGGTGAGGAATGTTATTTAAAGTTCTAATCAATATATAAGTTTGGAGATTGTCAAATTTAACAATATAAAACCAGTTATTTTACTAGCAAAGGCCAGTTTCTTCAGGAATAGCCCAAAGAAATTGCAATTCTGGATATTTGAACTATGGGGCAAATCAGAACAAGGATGAGGAACTTGCTCTAGTAGAGAAAAGAGGGAAGCTGAGAGGGGCTGTAATAACCCAAGAGTCACATTAGGAAGCTGGAAGTCCAAAGTATGGAGGCTTCTCATAGGTTGCACTGGTACACTCTCTGATTGGCTGGGCTTTGGTTAGGTGGAGAAAAGTTTTCTTCTTCCTTCTGGATAGTAAAGTAGGCAACAGCTTTCTGTTGGAGACTAGAGATGAGGGCATTAAGTCTCTTCCTGTTTGGAATAATTGATGGTGCATGAGAGGGTGTAAGAGCTCCTCCTACAGGCATGTCTGGACTCCAGTTGTAGCTGAAGTGAAGTGAAGTGAAAGTCATTCTGTCATGTCCGACTCCTTGCAACCCCATGGATTATACAGTCCATGGAATTCTCTGGGCCAGAATACTGGAGTAGCTAGCCGTTCCCTTCTCCAAGGGGATCTTTACCAGCTGAGCTACCAGTGAAGCCCACTTCTATGTGAGGTTTCTTAATTCCACAAAGAAGAATTAGTATTATCTTTGTTTCCACCTAACCTCACTAATTCCTGTCTTTTGAGCTCTGACTGTAAAATCTAAAGTTCTGCATTCCAGCTTCAGAACTGCCAGTTATTTAGGAGTTTGATTTTTGAACAAGGCATTTAACTTGTCTGAGCTTTGTGTCTTTAGCTACAAAATGAGGGTAATTATGTCTGTTCAGGTTGCCTTAGTCTCATGTGAGGCTATGAAGGCAATTGATAAACTTCACTATTTTTGACATTTGCCTTTGCACTTGTGGTTTTTGCTTTATTTATGTTTTTAAGAAAATGTTCATATGCAAAGATAGTAAAGCTAAGAGATGTAAAAGGAAAGAGATATAAAAGAGCTGTAACCATTTCAGAATTTTAGAAAGTCGAATGAAATTTACCTAAATATCTTTAAAACTTTAAAATTCATATTTTCAAGTGTCTTTTATTGTGGGAAAAGTAGTGATAAAGCCAGTTTGATGGTGGCTGTTAAAACATCTGTATGTGAGTGACTCCTTTCATGTTCATCTTACCATTTCTCTGTATAAAGAATTTTTAAGTATTCTAAATATTTAACCAGTTTTGCATAATTACACAGAAATCCTCTTGGATTTAAGAATAGTTGAGCTAAAACTTGATTGGAAAACTTTTCAAAGTATGAAATATGGCATGACTAACACTGAGGAGAGTGACTGAAAAATATTTAAGGAAGTATCATATGTAAAGATAAAGTGTGATTGAGTATCTTTGTGAAGGCCTCACTGCTGATTATGAAACAGAAGCTATGTAATGGTTGTCTAGCACTAAATTATTGGATTGTTAACCTGTGTCAGATGCCTTTGGCATTCCCCACCAGTGTCTGTAGCTGAGGGTCTCTTGTAGTGCTGTCTGTGTAAGAAGCAGCCAAGTGTGGTCAAGTAGAAAGAAAAGGTTTCTCAATACAATGGGTCAATTGAATAAGAAGAGATTATAAGAATCACTCAGTAGCAGTAAGGCTAAATTTAACTATAAATGCTGCCTGCCAAAAAACTTCACATTCTCTCTAAAAAATGAAAAAAAAGTTTTAAAAACCAAAAAGGTAGTTATTTTGTACAGTATTTCTGTCTTATATGCTTTTATGTTTTTATTTTTTGCATCCTTGACTCATCCCCATAAACGAAGTACAAGTATAGCCTGAACCACCGCCTGTGTTTAGTCCTTTTAGAAACTGTGTCCCCACTTACACAATGAGGATTGAAATCTGGAAGCAGAGAGCCATCCAAGGTGCCGAAACCAGTATGCATTCTTTGTCTCATTGTGTAAAGCAGTCTTGGGAAAAAAATAAATAAATAAATGACGTCGTTGATTTCCAAAGGACTTAATCAGAAATCTAGTCACAGTTAAGGTATTCTTGCTCCTGGTAATGTGATAATATTTAACGTATGCCCCACTGTGAGGTGAAGAAAGGTTTGCCACCACCTGCCCACTGAGGGAACGTGTTAATCTCAGACCTGGATCTTCAGCTCAGGCAGCTTTCTTAACGTGACGCTGATTCACGGTAGCTGAGCTCCAATGCCAGGAGAGGGCCTTAGGATGGATTGCACAAGAGCTAACATGAGTCAACGAGTAAACTGGCCCTTACAGTCGGTCAGTTCTGAAACGGAAAGGTTGCCTCTCATACTGAACTGGTTTGCCTCTGATTCATCTGATGGGCAAGATTGTGCCTGCGTCTCATTGCTTCAGGAGTACGCACAGAGAGCCACCCAGAAATATGTTATCTATAATTTGCCAGTTGATCTAGATTTATATAACTCAGGTCTGTTGGGGATTTAAAGCTCCATTTGAGCTATTTTGTGCAAACTGCTGACTGGGGGAAAAAATGGAGTCAGCCTCATTTTCTGCTTTTCATAACAGTGAACTGCCTCCTGACAATTCATCGTGCTTTGGCTTTTCTTTTGCTATTATGATGGGGCTGACTTCAGATAAATGGTTGGCAATTTCGTAGAGCTGAGAAAATAAATCTGCAGAGGATATTTCAAGGTCATTTTAATAGGCTGTCTTCTGAAGCTCTGTCTTCAGTTTGTAACTATTCCCTAGCACAGCTAATGCTCTTCCCTGCCAAGTCAGTCTAAAAATGTTTTGTTCTTTTTTCTTCTTCTTAACATCAAAATGAAATATTATGGTGTGTGCATGCTAAGTTGCTTCAGTCGTGTCTGACTCTTTGTGACTCCATGGTCTGTAGCCCGCCAGGCTCCTCTGTCCTTGGGGGTTCTCTAGGCGAGAATATTGGAGTGGGTTGCCATGCCCTCCTCCAGGGGATCTTCCCAAACCCAGGGATCAAACCCGTATCTTATGTCTCCTGCATAGGCAAATGGGTTCTTTAACATTAGCATGACCTGGGAAGCCCAAACATTATAGTGGGGCACATCATATAGAACTTATCCTTTATGAAATATGCACATCTTATAAAATTTTCTCCAAAGAAATTATGTTTTCTACTGTGACTTTTGGGAATCCAAGAAGGATGAACACTTCTCACCTGAGCCATTGTTATGCTTAGATGAAATGAGCGAGATGAAATGTTTAATAATTCAAGTGATCCCCCTCTAAATTTTGTAGAAAAATACAATTAAAATTAGTGAAAATAGGAGTGAGAAAAAATGACCAAACATCAGGCATCCAGAGTGACCACGTACTCAGGTTTCTCTCTGAGGCTTTAGATCTGAGTTGGCGGTTTTAAATAACTCTTTAAGATTTGTAATAAATGGTGTTAGGAACTAATGAAGTGAATCATTTAAGGTAATATATATTGGAAGTCAATCTGTGTGTATGGTTAGAAAATCCATGATACTTCGCATTTTTTTTCTCTACCTCAGTGACCTGCAGAAAAAGATGGTAGCTTATGTTATTTTTGTCACTATGTTGGGATATCTTCCAGTTACCATAGTTCTTTGAGAAAGCAATAGTATTTAGATAACTTATAAGCACGTCAGAAAAAGACCTGTTTCTCTCTGTGCCATAGAAGGGTGATTATGACTAACTCCTCAGTGTCACACTTGTAATTCACCAACACAGACCCTAAACGTTCCCACCTCAGGGGAGCTTTGACCTGCCAAATGGAAACTCAAGGGAGCAATGTCATAATTTTGTTAGAATTTTGTTGATATTTCTGCTGCACTGTCCTCAAATGAAATACATATCATATTTACTGTTGGTTGTTTAAGGTGAAAAAGAACCTTTGGGTAAAATATTGTCTTGTTTCCCCAAACTTCCATTAACGTTCTTGCCATTTTCCTGTACAGGAATTTTAAATTCCTGCAGATGAACACTTAACTTAGCACGTGGGAGTTCTGCTCTTCATCCTGCAAGAGAATTATTAATCCTCCCAGGCCGTCATGACTTTTTAAGATTCCCAAGCTATACATGAGCATCTTGACCTACTGCAGTATTACTCACTGTTGAAATATCTCTGGCTGTAATATACTGCCTTTCTCTCCCTTAGCAAGTCTTTTGAAAAAGTATAACTGGAGGGTGAAGGCCTTTTCACAAGCAAAAGTTTTTAAGTTGTCTGTTAGATTCAAAACAAAGCTGTCTGTATTTCTAGCTTGGTCTGAATTGTACCTTCTTGACCAATTTATATTTTCCAATGCTTCAAATTTATAATTTCAAACCATCAAAAAAGTCTGTTCTGCCACCTGAGTCAACATCCTAATAATGGGGTGCCATTATGTGGGTGGCCTCAGTTGATTTTGGGAGCTGGTCACAAGTTTCAATAAGCTTAATAGGCTTCCCTATTGGCTCAGATGGTGAAGTATCAGCCTGTAATGCAGGAGACCCAAGAAGGAAGTGGCAACCCACTCCAGTATTCTTGCCTGGAAAACTCCATGGACAGAAGAGCCCGGCTGGCTACAGTCCATGGGGTCACAAAGAACTGGACACAACTGAGTGACTAATACTTAGTAAGCAACCTGTGGTCCTTTTTGACTTCTCGCGTTTTTGCATTAAAGGAAACAGAACTTTTTCCCAAGGTGGGAGGAGAATTACCCTTTAGCTGGGCGCCCAGCAGGGGGATGACACTTGCCAGTGAGTTTGTCCTTCTGGTCACAGTTGCCTGCCCCTCCCACACCCATGGTCTGTTCTTGTAGGGTGCCCATTCTCTCCCTCCCCCGCTTCACAACAAGACCCTAATTATGTTTTCCCCTGCAGTCAACATTTGCATGTTCTTGTCTGCATAATGTTTTGCTTATGGAATCAAAGGGACTTTTATCACTTGTTCATGACAAATAGTGTTCAAGTTAATTTACATCTGTCTTCGTGGAATCCTACGCTGCGTGACTGTGACTGGTACTGGGAATGCCATTCTTCTCTGCTTCTGAGGTTGTGGTATTAACCTCTTACAACACATCCTTTCTGTTACACCATAGGTAGGCAGTCTGTACAAACCAGATAGCTGCTGTCTGGTTTAAAATGTAGTTTTTAATTGTATCTAAGTCATGCACATACATGGTTTGAATAGTCCACACATACATGGCTTAAATAGTCAAACCATTCTGCAAAACATGTTGCAACAGTAGCAAGTCTGCTTTCCAGCAGTATTCTTTCTAACCTTTAACTGCTTCTTTTAGCATTTGCATTTCTATGACCACATAGCACTTCTACTTGGCTGTTTCTTGATGTTTCTGTTGGAGAGGTGTATTATGGATGCACTTTCTGCTGTGGGATACGAGGATTCTTTCACACCCCCCCACCCACCTGCAAAATCCTCTTCTTGGTCTGTGTTCTTTCATTTCATCAGTTTTAGCTAGACTCTTAATTAGGGGTTATATCATTGTGACCTGGTACATGGTCTTCAGGGCTAAACTATTATTTATGTTTCTGAACACCATTTTCACTTTGGATTAAATGAGTTTATAGTCAATGATTTTAGCTTTCTGTACCATAAAACTAGGCAGCACCACACTTTCCTTTGTTATGTAAATCTCTTCATATAAGCAGTTTTGGAATTCTAACAATGATATTTTATTGAAGGAATTCTAACTATGTATCACTTCATACTGTATGATTGTATTGGAAAACACTCTTCCATTCAGTTTGTTCTTTAGACCAGTTGTCTAGCTGTTAACAGTACAGCTTGAAATGTCCCTTTTCCTACTATCCTGAAAAGTACTGTTGTCTGTCTCTTAGATTTTTTTCTCTTTTTCCTGGGATCTCATAACTTAATAAGATTGTGAAATCATGAGTTACTCTCCTATTTTGGTGGAGTGTCTGTTTCAACTGCTTTTTAAAAAGAGTGAATGAGAAACATAATTTTTGAGGCCTTAAATGTTTTAATATATGTTTAATCTGCTGTTACGTAGCAATGGGGACAATAAAGGACAGAAATGGTATGGACCTAAAAGAAGCAGCAAATATCAATAAAAGGTGGCAAGAATACACAGAAGAACTATACAAAAAAGATTTTAATGATCCAGATAACCACAATGGTGTGATCTCTCACCTAGAGCCAGACATCCTGGAGTATGAAGTCAAATGGGCCTTAGGAAGCAACACTAGGAACAAAGCTAGTGGAGATGATGGAATTTCAGCTGAGCTATTTCGAATCCTCGAAGATGATGCTGTTAATGTACTGCCCTCAATATGCCAGCAAATGTGGAAAACTCAGCAGTGGCCACAGGACTGGAAAAGGTCAGTTTTCATTCCAATCCCAAAGAAAGGCAATGCCAAAGAATGTTCAAACTACCACACAATTGCACTCATCTCACACGCTAGTAAAGTAATGCTCAAAATTCTCCAAGCCAGGCTTCAACAGTACTTGAACTGAGAACTTCCAGATGTTCAACTGGATTTAGAAAAGGCAGAGGAACCAAAGATCAAATTGCCAGTATCTGCTGGATCATCAAAAAAGCAAGAGAGTTCCAGAAAAACATCTACTTCTGCTTTATTGACTATGCCAAAGCCTTTGACTGTGTAGATCACAACAAACTGTGGAAAATTCTTCAAGAGATGGGAATACCAGACCACCTGACCTGCCACTTGAGAAATCTGTATGCAGATCAGGAAGCAACAGTTAGAACTGGACATGGAACAATAGACTGGTTCCAAATTGGGAAAGGAGTACGTCAAGGCTGTATATTGTCACCCTGCTTATTTAACTTATATGCAGAGTACATCATGCAAAATGCCAGCCTGGATGAAGCACAAGCTAGGATCAAGACTGGTGGGAGAAATAACAATAACCTCAGATATGCAGATGACACCACTCTAATGGCAGAAAGCAAGAGGAGCTAAAAGAGCCTTTTGATGAAAGTGAGAGAAGAAAGTGAAAAATCTGGCTTAAAGTCAACGTTCAAAAAGTGAAGATCATGGCATCTGTTCCCATCACTTCATGGCAAATAGATGGGGAAACAATGGAAACTGTGACAGACTTTATTTTCTTGGGCTCCAAAATCATTGCAGATGGTGACTGCAGCCATGAAATTAAAAGACCCTTGCTTCTTGGAAGAAAAGTTATGACCAACCTAGACAGCATATTAAAAAGCAGAGACATTACTTTGCCAACAAAGGTCCATCTAGTCAAAGCTATGGTTTTTTTCAATAGTTCATGTATGGATGTGAGAGTTGGACTATAAAGAAAGCTGAGCACCAAAGAATGGATGCTTTTGAACTGTGGTGTTGAAGAAGACTCTTGAGAGTCCCTTGAACTGCAAGGAGATCAAAGTAGTCAATCCTAAATGAAATCAGTCCTGAATATTCATTGGAAGGACTGATGCTGAAGCTGAAGCTCCAGTACTTCGGCCACCTGAGGCAAAGAACTGACTCACTGGAAAAGACCCTAATGCTGGGAAAGACTGAAGGCAGGAAGAGAAGGGGACGACAGAGGATGAGATAGTTGGATGGCATCACCAATTCTATGGGCATGAGTTTGAGCAAGCTCCAGGAGCTGGTGATGGATAGAGAAGCCTGGCGTGCTCAGTCCATGGGGTCACAAAGAGTCAGACTTGCCTAAGCAACTGAACTCCACTGACCTATGTTTAATTAATAGTGTGACCAAACACTGGAATTCTGGGTTGAAAATTGTTTTTCCTTGGAATTTTGAAGGAATATCTTCTGGCTTTTGGTATTTCTGTTGGGCAATTCAAGGTTGTTCAGTTTCTTGATACCTTGTATGTGATTTGGTTTTTTGCGCTTGAAACTTCAGAGAGTTGCTTTATTCTGCAGTTTCACAGTAACGAATACTCCTTGTGGATCCACTTTCAGTCCTTGTGCTGTGTCCACAAATAGTCTTTCATTGGGAAACTCACATCTCCTTTAAAACTGAAATTTCTTGAAAGTTTTAAATCCTTCCCTTTTTAAGAAAATTATCTTTTTATTCACTTGTTTGGACATTTGACTAGTCTGCTCTTTTTCTTATCTTTATGCTTCTATTATGTAGGTGTTTGACTTTTCTGTCAGTTTCTAAGAGATACTCTCAGCTTTCTCTTTTAACTCTTCAATTGAGTTCTTAAGTTTTTCTATCATATTTTTCATTTCCAAGAACTATTTTTTATTCATGTAATGTTTCTTTTTTCCATAGCATTCTCTTCTCCTCCTCTTTCTTCCTTTAAAAAAAAAAAAACAAAACAGTTGCAATATCTACTTCTCTAAAGACATTTACGATAGAATATTCTGGGGGGATGTCATCCTTTGCCCCTTTTCCCCGTATGCCGACTCAGTCTTTGTAAGGGGGAAAGGGTGAAATTCTTTGAACTGAATGTTAGATCCTTTGTCTTATCTAGTCATTTTTTTTAACTCGTCATCTGACATCTAGTTTGTTACCTTCACTTTTTTTCAAGTGATCCTTACTTTGTTCAAGATTTTACTCCAAAGTGACCTTCCACAGAGAAGTCTCTCTATTAGAGAGACTCTAGAAGACTCTAGAAGTCTAGAAGTCTCTCTAGAGTATGCTGAGGAGAGAAAGTTACATAGTATCTGTATCCTTAAATCCTCTGAAATAATTCAGGGCATCTACAAAATTCAAACTGTTTTCGTAATAAAATACCAAGATAATATTTTCCCCTTTCACACATTCTCTCAGGAGTTTAACAGTGGTTTCAGGATGTGTGATACTGCAACAAATTGGACGCAGTACATTTGAGAATTTGTCTATCTGCCATTACTCCAGACTTTTAAAGAAATGCAAAAGTGTAAAACAGTGCCTGTCTTCTCACTAATATCTTTCATGTAATAAATAGTTTTAATTTTATTTCTATAAAATAAGTTTCCATGGATGTAATAATCCATAAACACAAGAGTTCTTTGGAAACTTTAGTACTTTTGAAGGTTGTCAAGGGGTCATGCAACCAGGAAGACGTTGTCAACGTCTTCTCTGAAGCTGGATTTATAAACATATAGCTCAGATATTTATTAAATATTTAAATATTCTGGAATAACTTATCTTGTTAAAAAAATATATATCCTTCCAGGAAGTAACAGGTGTTGGTGAGGATGTGGTTAAAGGAGAACCTTTGAACATCCTTGGTGGGAGTGTAAATTTGTGCAGCCACTATAAAAAACAGTATGGAGGTTCCTTTAAAAAATTAAAAATAGAACTACATATGACCCAGCAACTACACTTCTGGGTATTTATCTGAAGAAAATGAAAACACTAACTCAAAAAGATACATTCACCCCAGTGTTCACTGAAGCATTATTTATAATAGCTAAGATATAGAGACAACCTAAGTTTTCACTACTCAGCAATAAAGAGAAGGAAACCCTGTTGTTTGTGACAACATGGATGGATCTGGGAGGAATTATGTTAAGTGAAATAAGAAAGATGAATTCTATATGATCTCTATATGTGAAATCTTAACAATAAAAACAACAAAAAAGCTCATAGGTAACAGATTGATGGTTGCAGGAGAGGGTATGAAGAGGCGGGCCAATGGGCGAAAGTAGTATTCAGAAAGAACAAGCTTCCAACTGTAGAGTAAGTAATGAGAATGTAATGTACAGCCTGGTAACTACAGTTAATAATACTGTGTTGCATACTTGAAATAAGATCTTGAAAGTTCTCATTACAAGACAGAATATATGACTGTATATGGTGATGAATGTTAACTAGACTTAATGGTGATCATTTTGCAATATGTACAGATACCAAATCATTAAACTAATATCATATATCAATTGTATCTCAATTAAAAATTTTTTTAAAGAGGTACCCCTCTTTATTTCCTCCCTCCCAGTCTTTATTTTGTTTGTTTTTATATTCTCCCTTATTCTTAGATGATTCTCCCAGAGTCATTTTCTTTTTCTATCCTGGATAGAACAAATTTTTTAAACTTTTGATTGTTATATTTTATTTTTTATTAGAGAGTTAGAGTTAATAGTTACACTGGCCTACCCTATGAGTGATACAAATGATTGATCATCAACTTTTTAATGTGTTAAAGTGTGGCCCCATTTAGCGGAAATCAGTTGCTTAAATGAATATTTAAACAAGGGCTTTAACATGAAAAATTAGTGCAAAATCTTAATTGTCTTTCAACTTTTAAATAACCATGCTATCAAATAAAAACCAGTGAGCAAAGGAAATGTATGGTTGCATTTGGCAATATGATGTATAAGTAAAAGAACCATTGTATTATCTATTATTTTAGATGAAAAAGAGAAATTCGAACCCACAGTCTTCAGGGATACACTTGTCCAGGGGCTTAATGAAGCTGGTGATGACCTTGAAGCTGTAGCCAAGTTTCTGGACTCTACAGGCTCAAGATTAGATTATCGTCGCTATGCAGACACACTCTTCGATATCCTGGTGGCTGGCAGTATGCTTGGTAAGCCATATACTAGAGCATCTTATAGTATTATGTACTTTCAATTCTATTGAAATATTTTCTTATGAGACAGAATCTTTATAAGCTTTACATGCATGATAGTTGATTTAAAAAAAATACAAATGGGAGTCTGTAAAACTTTTACCTAGATTATGATTTGGAATGGTGTTGATGTGGCTGTGAAATGTTTGTTGGTTAAGAGAGGCATAGCACTGAGAACTTTTGTTGACAGACAACATGGTTGGCCACTTTGCTGTAGCTAAAAGCCAACTTTCCTATGTGTCCCTAATCTTTGAATGTTTCTGGAGTGGATTTAGGAGGGGTAATTTCTGCATTATAGTTGGGGATCGTCTAGATCAGGGGTCCTCAACCCCTAGTCTGTGGGAAAGTTGTCTTTCGTGAACCCAGTTCCTGGTGTCAGAGAGGTTGGAGACCACTTATCTAGATCATCGCAGTAGATTTAAGGGGCTTACCTAGTGGCTCAGACAATAAAGAATCTGCCTGCAAGTTAAATCCCAATTGCCATCGCACCTTTCTTTTTAGTCCCATCCACCCTTTTTTTTGGTACAATGAGCAGTGAGATTTAACTTTGTCAACAAGTTTAAAAAGAAGTTCCAGTGTTTCATTAAATATCATTTCATCAATCAATAATAAAATGCCTAAGAAATATAGTTTGTATTTAGTTTTTAAAAAATCCTCACAATTGTGAGTGTGTAACTAAAAGGATTAAAGATAGAAGTTTGGAAATTATTAAAAATAGGTAAAAAGCAAAATAAAAACTGTGTCTTACAGAGCAGGGGCATCAGGGGAAAAGGTTTCAGAATACTATTTAAGTGTCCTGGTGTGTTGATCTAAATGTTTATTAGGTATCACGACCACTCATTTTTCCTCTCATAGTTGTTCTTAGAACTTGGTTTTGGTAACTACTTCCTATGGTAATCGTAAATCACTGCAAGTGGTCAGATCCCCAGGTCAGTGGTTTTCAACCACCTGAAGGACAAATGCAAACATATGCAAGTGTTTTGGTTGTCACAAAGACGTGGGAGTGGAGGCCGGGTATGCCACCTACTCTGCTGTGCAAGGAACATTCTGTACAATCAAAAATTGCCCTGCACAGCATAGTGTAAGTGCCTTTCATTGAGAAATGTTGCTTAGGCCAACCTACTGTAAGACAGGGTATATACAACCTTTCTAGATAGTGCTGTGCTGTGCTTAGTCACTCAGTTGTGTGCGACTCTTTGCGACCCCATGGGCTGTAGCCTGCCAGCCTCCTCTGTCCATGGGGATTCTCCAGGCGAGAATCCTAGAGTGGGTTGCCATGCCCTCCTTCAGGGGATCTTCCCACCCAGGGACTGAACCCAGGTCTTCTGCCTTGCAGGTGAATTCTTTACCATCTGACCCACCAGGGAAGCCTATCTAGGTAAAGCTACCCTTTAATTCTTCACTCTGAGCTCTTATATCTATCTGTGCTGGTCCATGGCCCCATTGACTTCCAGACTCCTTTTTGATTTGAACTGCTGGCTTTCACTATGTGCCAAGTTTATTTTTATTGCTACTTTTTATGAAAATCTCATTATCGTTATAGGTAATTCAAGTCCATGTATAAAAGCACTTTGTAGTGTGCTCAAATCCCAATACTCAGAAATTGCTGTTGTTGTTCAGTCACTAAGTCATGTCCTACTTTTTGTGACCCCATGGACTACACTACACCAGGCTTCCTGTCCTTTATTATCTCCCAGAGTTTGCTGAAACTCATGTCCATTGATTTGGTGATGCCATCCAACCATCTTATCCTCTGTTGTACCCTTCTCCTTCTGCCTTCAACCTTTGCCAACATCAGGGTCTTTTCAAATGAGTCAGTTCTTCGCATCAGGTGGCCAAAGTTTTGAAGCTTCAGCTTCAGAATCAGTCCTTCCAGTGAATATTCAGGATTAATTTCCTTTAGGATTGACTGGTTTGATCTCCTTGCAGTCCAAGGGATTCTCAAGAGCCTGCTGTAGCCCCACAGTTCAAAAGCATCAGTTCTTCAGTGCTCAGCCTCCTTTGTGTTCCAGTTCTCACATCCATACATGACTACTGGAAAAACCATGGCTTTGACTAGATGGACCTTTGTCGGCAAAGTGACACCTCTGCTTCTTAATACACTGTCTAGGTTTGTCATCAAAAAGCAGAGGCATCACTTTGCCGACAAAGGTTTGTCATAGCTTTCCTTCCAAGGAGCAAGTGTCTTTTCATTTCATGGCTACAGTCACCATTAGCAATGATTTTGGAGCCCAAGAAAATAAAATCTGCTAGTTTTTCCCATCTGTTTACCATGAAATGATGAAGTGATGGGACCTGATGTCATGGTCTTAGTTTTTTGAATGTTGAGTTTCAAGCCAGCTTTTTCACTTTCCTCTTTCACTCTCATCAAGACACTCTTTAGTTCCTCTTCACTTTCTGCCATTAGAGTGGTATCATATGTATATCTGAGGTTGTTCATGTTTTTCCCAGTAATCTTGATTCCAGCTTATGCTTCATCCAGTCCAGCATTTTGCATGATGTACTCTGCATGTAAGTTAAATAAGCAGTGTGACAATGTACAGCCTTGATGTACTCCTTTCCCAATTTGGAAATAGTCTGCAGTTCCATGTCCAGTTCTAACTGTTGCTTCTTGGACTATATACAGGTTTCTCAGGAGACAGGTAAGGTGGTCTGATATTCCCATCTCTTTCTAAGAATTTTCCACAGTTTTTTGTGATCTACACTGTCAAAGGTTTTAGCGTAGTCAATGAAGCAGAAAGTAGATGTTTTAAAACAAGTATAATCACTGCAGATGGTGATTTTAGCCATGAAATTAAAAGACGCTTACTCCTTGGGAGGAAAGTTATGACCAACCTAGATAGTATATTAAAAAGCAGAGACATTACTTTGTCAACAAAGGTCCATCTAGTCAAGGCTATGGTTTTTCCAGTAGTCATGTATGGATATGAGAGTTGGACTGTAAAGAAAGCTGAGCACAGAAGAATTGATGCTTTTGAACTGTGGTGTTGGAGAAGACTCTTGAGAGTCCCTTGGACTGCAAGGAGATCCAACCAGTCCATCCTAAAGGAGATCAGTCCAGGGTGTTCATTGGAAGGACTGATGTTGAAGCTGAAACTCCAGTAATTTGGCCACCTGATGCGAAGAATTGACTCCTTTGAAAAGACCCTGATGCTGGGAAAGATTGAGGGCAGGAGGAGAAGAGGACAATAGAGGATGAGATGGTTGGATGGCATCACCAACTCAATGGACATGAGTTTGGGTAAACTCCGAGAGTAGGCAATGGACAGGGAGGCCTGGCGTGCTGTGGTTCATGGGGTCACAAAGAGTTGGACATGACTAAGCAACTGAACTGAGCTGAAGTGTGCTCAAATGCCAATACCCAGAGATAACTATTGTTAATATTTGGTTAATTCTTTTCTACAGATCTTCTTTACCTAAGTGCATAAACTTTTGAGGATGGGATGATATTATGCAAACACAATAACTCTCTCTGCTGTTTTGTATTTACTCTGCAGTATGTTGTTGTCTTTCTTACTATAATAAGTGTTACCTCAAACGATTCTGAAAAGAATGAAAACCATATTAAGAGTGAGATTGAACCTTTCCTGTTGTGATTATTGGCTTTTTCAATTTCCTTAACTATTATAAACTTTTACTGATACACTGGTAAATTGTGTGCAAGGAAAATCTTTGGTCAGTTTTGGTTCTTGTCAAAGTCACAAATGACTTCACCCGTCAATCTGGGGCACCCTTTTCAGCTCGTAGTACCTTCCTGGCAGCACTGTTGACCCTTTGATCATCCTTGAAGTGTTTCCCTTTCTTTCCTTTCATAGACCATTTAGACTCCCTACTCCCTCTCTCAGTGCCACTTCTCATATGGCTCAAGGTTTCCATATTTGCCACCTCACATATGTTCAAAGTTATATGCTTTGCATTGATTGTCTCAAGACTTCATTTACCATCTCCATAATGATGATCAGCAAATTTATAGGTACAGCCCATACTAGGATCACAAGGTCTGCAGCATCTTGCCTCTCTCTTACTCATAGAACTTAGAGTTCAAGGGGAGATTCCTTTACCACCACCTTCATTTTACAGACACACACATTGAGCGCTCTTTGTCAGTCTTTCCACTGTTAGGCTTTTTTCCTAATAAACCACATATGTTTGAAAAAAAGAATTCATGTTTTCACGCCACATTCATATGTCCAAAACAGCGTAGGACAAAATGTTTGGTACGGTGTATGAGCACAGTTAGTATAACCCCAGATATCTACCGAGGCCAGACCTATGATGTAATGAAAAAAGTTAGCCACATTATTTTTATATAAACATTTTGTTTGCTAATTTAGTATGTAAGAGTTTTCTTCACATTCACAAAAATATTTAGCTTCCACTGCTATTCTTGAGACAATAGTTATCTTGGCTTTTCAATTGTATACTTTGAAGAGGAGATACAAGAAACACCTTACTTTTCTTCTATTTCGAGAAAAACAGAAAATTTCACAAAATTTTTAGAAATGGCAATTAATACTTGGTCCCACTATTGGGGGAAAAAAAGCGAGGTGTGTTATTATTATTGTGTACACATATTATTAATGTGTAACAAATATTTTGTTTTGTAAGAGAATGCAGTTTTTAATTTTTACCTCTTTAAAGACTGTAGTTTCCAAATCAGACTTTTCAGTTGTATAACCTCTATCAGATAGGAATCATTAGTCCAGAGGTTTTAGAAGATTATCCTCTTAATAAAATTTTGTTCCCCTCCCCCCAAAACAAATTTGTTCTAGGTGGTTGTATTCATTATAAAGGGCTAATTGAATTGTGCATAAATTAATTGCATGAGAACAGACTCCTGAAGGAGCTGACTTTTCTAACAACGAATTTACTTATAAAACTGTAAGAAACAATTGGCTATTTGTGGCTCATCTCATCCAAAGGTATGAAATATGACTCAAATCAAAACACTAAAATATGGCCTGTACAAATATCTACTCAACAAATATTTGAGTGTATAGTAGTTATTAACCTAATTTGACTTGCTCAAATTTCCACCCTAATTCTGATGAAGTAAAATCAGAAAACAAAACTACCTAGTGTTCTGACTCTGGTCTTCTAATCAACCAATGTTTGTAATGGCCACCATTGAAACTTATAGGAGGAGCCTTTGAGCATGTGTGTATGAGTGTCTGACTTTTTGCAGCCTCATGGACTGTAGCTTGCCAGGCTCCTCTGTGTGTCCATGGGAGTTCCCAAGCAGGAATACTGGAATGGGTTGCAATTTCCTTTTCCAGGGGATCTTCTCAACCCAGGGATTGAACTTGCATCTCCTGCATTGGCAGGTGGGTTCTTTACCATTGTGCCACCTGGGAAGCCCTCTGAATGAGGAAACTTGAGTGGTAGAAAAAAGGCGTTCTTTTGTTCTAATCCATTTATTTGTCCATTTCTTCCATGATACTATATAGGGTATGGGGGCAAAGATGAGCAACAATAAAATACACTCTTTCCTAGCCAATGCAACTGCTGGTGATCAAATATAAATGACAAGGGGTCAGAGTGTATACTGATCAACACTGTGTGGATAACTGGGTTAGTGAGGAGGAAACATTCTTGATACCTACTGAAGTGGAAACCATCAAGATCTACTATAAAAGCCAGGTCTGGAGAGTACTAGTGCTGGTGAACTGGAGTCCAGCAAAATATTAGTAACAAACCTGGAAAGTGAACCATGTTCTGACGCGGGAAACATCAGGAACTACATTGAGAATAATCGAATTAAATTCACTGAGTAAATGTTATTGTTTAGCTATCGTGGTTAAGGATACACTTTGGCAAGAACCAGACTTACAGGGTCCAGTGAAGTCAAGTATGTAGATCAACAGTCCCATACCCTGTGGTAGGAATACACATTCGAATAGCCATTTTGCATTATCATAGAAGTATAAACAAGGGCGGTGCAGTGGTCAGGACTCTGCTTCCAGTGCAGGGAGCATGGGTTCAGTCCCTGGTTAGAAAGCTAAGATCCTGCATGCTACACAGCACAGCAAAAACACAAACCAAACCGTACAAACATCTTTTATAAGTGAATTAGTTTTTGGAAAAGTTAACTCCTTCACGAGTCTATTTGGATGCAATTAATTTATTCATAAGATTTAATTAGCCCTTCATAATAAACACAACCACTTGAACGCAATTTTTACTAAGGTGATAATCTTCTAAAAAACTCTGTATCTACACATGTACATCATTCTATGAACGTTTATGTGACACCTACTTTTACTGTTTTCCTAGATGTGCAAGAATTGATCTCTTGTACACATGCTCTTCTGATTTCAGTGCTGCCCTAATGGTCATTAACCGTTCTCTTACTAGCCCCTGGAGGGACACGCATAGATGACGGTGATAAGACCAAGATGACCAATCACTGTGTGTTTTCAGCAAATGAAGATCATGAAACCATCCGAAGCTATGCTCAGGTAGGGCCTGCCGCTGAGAGATTGTTGTGCTAAAAGGGAAACCTTTAAATAAGATTTAAGAACAGTTAAGATTCAGAAATTCTTCAGGTCACTTTTTTAATAGAAATGTTCAGTAGCTCTTAAACATATGGAGAGATACTTAACTGCACTCGTAATAAGACAGTGATCATTAAACTTCAGGAAGATAGAGCGTTTTTACCTTTCATCCATAAGAGACATGAGGAATCATAATTTCTGTTGGAATATAAGTTGGTCCCAGCTTTAGGGAGAGTGAAGTGAAGTCAAGTCAAGTCGCTCAGTCGTGTCCAACTCTTTGCGACCCCATGGACTGTAGCCTATCAGGCTCCTCCATCCATGGGATTTTCCGGGCAAGAGTGCTGGAGTGGATTGCCATTTCCTTCTCCAGGGGATCTCCCCGACCTAGGAATCAAACCCGGGTCTCCTGCATTGCGGGCAGACGCTTTACCGTCTGAGCCACCAGGGAAGTCGTTTAGCACTATCCTTCAAAACTAAAACATCAAAGGATGAAAATCCATAGGTCTGGAAATCCATAAGTCGATTCACAGGCTACTGATTAAGTAGAGCTTGGTAATTCCTGTTAATAAACTATCAGGTAGCTGTTCAAAAGAAAGAGGCAAGGAGATACTTGTAATACATAAAGCCTATAAAGGATTTATATACAGATTAAATAAAGAACTGTAAGTCAAGAAAAAAAGGACAAGCAGCCTATTAGGAAAGGAGATGATTCAAGTGCATCACATTTATTGTGCACTTTATTTCTATTACTGTTACATTAGTTCTACCTCAGATCATCAGGCATTAGAGCCCAGAGGTTAGAGTTACTTGGGGGTAGGGCCTCAGTGTATGAATTTAGGAGGAACACAGATGTTGGTCCATAACAAGCATCATTCCTCTTTGAAAAACAGTCCAGGATTCCACTGACACACTGCGAAATCCTGCTTGAGAGTTCTAGCTGGATGGTGGGGGCCAGTAGTCTTTATTGCTCATCTGCTGAAATCATGTTTGTATTCACCTGGAGTATAATCTCCCCTAAACTCTGATCTCCTCCCATCATGTATCTCAGTGATTGTATCTGTAATCCCCTTTGTTTCAGTTATTAATATTTTCCATCTCTGTGTCACACAGTTTGAAAATTATATTCCTTTTATTTTCATCAAAGTCATTTTTTGTTTTCTCACCTATTATATTCTCAAATGGATTTGTTTTTTTTTTTCTACGTGCATTTTGATCCTGTTTTATCCCCCAGGTCATAATAACTCTTTTGAAATGTTTGTGGTTCTCATATCACAGTAGGAGAATGTTTAACTACATGTTTTTATTACTGTAGACCCGTGTAGTTGAGGTGAGTTTGCCTTTTAAAATTGTTTACATAATATTGACTGGTTTCTGTTATGCTTAGGTCTTCAACAAACTCATCAGGAGATATAAGTATTTAGAAAAAGCATTTGAGGATGAAATGAAAAAGGTAAGAATTCAGATGTAATATACTCTGTTTGCTACAATGATGACAGGAAGAGGGACGAAATTTTTGCTTTTATAGTGGTAGTCCAGAGAACCACAGACCTCTTTAAGCTTTTAATAAATGCTTGTTGAGTGAAGAAATGAGTATGACAGATCATTAGCTAATAGCTGTAGAAAGAAATACACGATTAGCCTAGAACTTTTCCTTCATGTTTAATGTAAGCCAGCATGCTTTGTTCAAAGGAATATTTTTATAGAATATATAATTAGCTAAAGCTTATGAAAGAGCATAGCACAGCAGCTATTAATCACTAAAATTCTTTAATTTTAGAAGATGCTGTTTAGCAAAGGAGATAGAAGCATGCCTTTGGAATTAGTATCTGGGTGTAAATCTCATTGGTTTTTCTCATCTATAAAATAGCTGCAATAAAAATATGGACTTTATGTATGGTTGTTGTAGGGATAATTTCTATGAGCTGTAAGGTACTTAGCACAGTAATTGACCTCTAATAAATAGCCAAATAAGCAATAGCACCTTATTAAAGAAGCCCTCTTTTCAGAAATTGCAGTATGTTCCTTTCTAGTTTGTAGCTCCTCTTTATTTATATATGGCAGTTGCAGATTTGTATGCTGCTTTGCCATCACTTCTGATTTTAGATATCTGCCTAAATTATAAACCAAGGGAATAAAGAAACCATCAACTTTGTTACTTTGCAACATCTACTTTGTTGCTTACCCACTCTTGCTTCCCTTTGTTCAAAATGGTTCCATATATAGCAAACATTTAAGCAGCAAAATCATTTTTTTAAATCTGTATTCTCCGTGGCTCTACTTTTGTACAAAAAAATCCTTCAGCATGAAAACATACAACTATATATGCATACAGATGTTCATCACAGTATTGAGACATAACATAAATTTTCATGGTGGGAGACAGGTTCATTAAATCGTGGTTTCTCTCTATAGTGGGATACTATGTAGTCAGTTAAAGAATGAGGCATAACCACATGAATTGATGACAGGAAATATCTATGATAAATTGTTAAGTAAAAGAGCAACCATTTGGCAGAAGTTTAACCTTAGCAAGTTACTTAATTTCTTTGTGCCTCAGATTTCTTTGTTGAAAGCCAGGATCAAGACTTTCATAAATAGTCATATATACATACTGCTGCTGCTACTGCTAAGTCGCTTCAGTCGTGTCCGACCCTGTGTGACCACATAGACGGCAGCCCACCAGGCTCCCCCGTCCCTGGGATTCTCCAGGCAAGAACACTGAAATGGGTTCCCATTTCCTTCTCCAATGCATGAAAGTGAAAAGTGAAAGTGAAGTCTCTCAGTTGTGTCCGACTCTTAGCGACCCCATGGACTGCAGCCTATCAGGCTCCTCCATACATGGGATTTTCCAGGCAAGAGTACTGGAGTAGGGTGCCATTGCCTTCTCTGCGTATATACATAAAGTGTTCAGAAAACTTTCTGCTCCACTCAGTGAGTTTGAGCTGTTATCAATGTATAGTTCAGTAAAAGCATGTGTATACATGTAGTTATTTATAAAATGTAGGCATATAGAAGTACATTTAAGAATCTGAAAGGACACATCTCAAACTGTTAATAATGTTTATTCTAAGGAAATAGGATTAAAGAGATTATTCACATTTTTATATTATTCTATGTTAGATTTATTCTACTAGCGTGTATTACATTTTTTTACCATGGAAAAACATTTGAATGGATTAAAGTGGTCCATTATTTGGCTAGATGCTTAGAAAATAAGAAGTGTGTCATTAAAATAGAGGGATAGATAGGACCAAAAAATGATACTAAAGCATTCAAATAAACATCTTACCACTATGCCCAATAATATCACTCATGGTTTTCTTCTCCTAGTTCATTTGAACCTTGAAAACTTTCTACTCGATTCATTTGATGAATATGCTTTCAAGAATTATTTGTTTTTCAGAGTATCCATTTTTTACATGTAGTGTCTGATTTTAATACTTATTTGTATAATTGAACAATATGGATATTTTAAGAAAAGCTAACTTTTGCATCATTTTGCTAATATAATTGAGTTTTTGATGAATATGTTAATGTTCTTAAATAGTGTTAATATTTTTATCTTGGCAGTTTTTCATTATTTACTTGTATCTTTCTTATTTTGACAATGAGGAAAAAGCCAGATTGATGTAAAGTATCTAGTTTTTATTTTCAGTTTTTTTCTTACCTCATTCCTGCTGCGCCCTGGAGCTTTAACCCCAATTTCTTTCACTCCCTCTTTTCTTGTGAGCTTAGAAAGTGAGCTTAGAAAGTCTTTAAATCATTGAGACTTTAAAAGGCATAAATGGGGAGTGAAATGGGCTAGTTTGATTCCAGTTCTGCCACTTACTCATCATATAAATATTTGGAGAGTCACATAACCTCTCTGTAATATAATAATTCTGTAACTGTTGGGGATGGTACATTAATATAGCCCTATTCACTGCACAGAGCTAACAGAATTTCATTGGCCATAAAGCACTTAATAAGTCTGTATTTATGCCAGTGATTTTTTTTTCATCGGTATGGGGTAATGAATAAGTCTGGAGAGCCCCAGTCGTGATTTTTGGCCCTGGGGAATCTCAGTAACATGCCTAAAGTCTGTTGAAACAGAGAAAAGTAGCCATGAAATACAAATATAGTACGGTCAAAACACTAGGTGGCTAGGAGGGTTAGGAAAAAGGAGGGCATGGATACTCTTAGAACTCACACTGGCAAGTGGGGTTTAGCCCCTTTGCTTTGCGTTCCCTTCCAAGTTTTCTGGGGTTGCTGCTTTGTCACTTCCTCTACTGCTGGGATATGATGTTGGCAGCGCTGCAACCCAGAAGGACCCAGACAGCATTATCACTTTCTCATTACAATTGTTCTTTCCAACCCACAGCAGTGGCCTTTTCTCCACTCGTAACTTTTCTTTATCTTATATCCTCCATCACCTCATCACCGGGGTTGGTGGTAACACTCTATGATCTAAGAAATACCTAGTTTGAAGCTCACCATTTTAAAAAGAGGCATCAAGAACCTTGAAAACCCTTTTTTACCCAGTCTTGTTTTAAAAAAGTATGCTGTGGGCTCAAAAAAGTATATGCTAGATGTCAAAGCTTATTGACTTCTGTTTTGTTATAATGCAAAGAAAATGGGTGGGGTGGGGGTGTGGTGGGGGGCGCAGCACTAGGGGAGCATACAAAGAAATGAAAGGTAACAGTGTATTCAGAAGACACTTGATAATGTTTACCCTTTGTCGTATACAAATTGAAGTTATTTATGTGACCTGTTTACACTGTTCTCCAAATGCCTCTTTTCCTTCCCATGAATGTTATCTGTAGCTAAATTGTAAGGAAATTTGGGAGGAAGGAACAAGGCCTGATAAAGTCCCTTTCTATAGCGCCCAGTTTATAATGGGACATATGTGTGTGTCTCCAGTGAGTAAGTGTGCTGCCCATGAGCCGTCAGTTGGGAGCCACCTAGCTGTGGATGTGCATTGTTTGCTATTTTCCTACTTTAGTCCTTTGCTTTATAGACATGGTTTCTTTTGTTTGACCCGCAGCTTCTCCTCTTCCTTAAAGCCTTTTCCGAAACAGAGCAGACAAAGTTGGCGATGCTGTCGGGGATCCTGCTGGGCAGCGGCACCCTGCCTGCCACCATCCTCACCAGTCTCTTCACTGACAGCTTAGTCAAAGAAGGTACGCATGTTCATTTTCTTACCAGTCAGCTGGGAAAAGAAAGCCAAAGAGAAATACCAGTACCTCTTCTTGGCGTTCTCTGCTGCCCATCCGTGCTCCATGTAAGAGACTGTGTGTGTATGTTCAAACAATAAAAGGATTGTATGTGTTTCTTGTAGGAATTTAGGAGAAAAATATGCACACCTATACAAAGACAATCAAAGAATAATAATAAACTAGAATTTTTGGCATAAGTCTCAGTCAAAGACCCTGAAATTGATCAGTTCTAAACTGTTTCTCTCAACATAGACGCTTACTGACATATTTTGCTGGGACAGTGATTCATTGTGCAGGACTCTCTATTCTTTGTGGGACATTTAGCCTTTTTTGCCCTCAGAAACAGAATGCCAGCCTAAAACACTTGCCTCCATTTAGTAGAACAGCCAAAAATGGGCCTTCACATTCCTAAATGCCCCCCAAACTCTTACTTCACTGGTTTGGGCCATTCTTCTGAACTGTTCCCCTTCAAGATCTTGTGCTCAGAGGTTCGTTCTGATCACATTTTTAAAGTATTCATTATGTCTGTTTTAGAAGTCCAGACGGCTGCCTAAGACTTTTGCTTTAATTTTAACGCATTAAGAGTTTGATGGGCATACATACAATTACATGGTTATAGAATAATACAGAAGTGGGCTTTTTTTTTTTCTTGTAGGAGGATAATGATATTCAAGTTTTAACTGCAGTTAAACAAAGAGTTATTTTTTTTCTTAAAGACAAATTAAAAGAGCTTTTGTGAAAACATCTGTTTCTTCTTAGAATTGGGTTTTACTCCTACAGATGTGAAGTCCCAGCCTCATTCATGCCTGCAGTGAAATGAGTTATACTTTTCTTATAACTGAGAAAAGAATAGTAAATCAAGAGTCAAATCATATTATTTAGAGATTCTCTATAGTTTTAGACTCTCTAATTGTTATTAATATATTGTTAAAATATTATAGCACTTTAGAATGTTTTCCTGAAGAGAATTCGTGATCCTTCATGTTTTATTTATGGTACTAGCCATTTTATACTAGGAGAAAAAGATAAAATGTAAACAGTAAGTGTTAATTAACATCAGACTTATCCCTAGCATTTATAACAGAAAATAATTCTTTCTGGTTGTATTAAGAACTTAAATGATGTATGTAATTTCTTTTGAAATGTATTAAAATTAAATTATTAGAAAGATAAATGGACAAATGTGATAGAGCAAATACAGCAAAACATTAACTGCTGCAGAATCAAGATGGTGAGTACATGAGTGTTTACTTTTCAGTTTGTTCAGTTCTTCTGTAAGAAGCTCTTCTTGAAATTTTTTATGGTAAAATGTTAGGAGGGGTAGGAAAGTATACTTTTGCGATAGAAGTGACATAGTGCCTCTGTCATATGGTTCTTCCTTATATTCCACCATCTTTAGAAACTAAAGTCTTAAACTTTTTCTTCCCAAATAGGAAAGGGTTATGAAATTATACCTTTTCCCCAACTTCCCACCCAACAAATGGCCAAGGGGAATCATCCACTCATCAGAATCTCAAGTACAAAGTTTCTCCAATCCTTCCACCAGGAGCCACGTTTAATGCACAGTGATAGGTTTGAGCCTGATTTTTTTTTTTAGACTCCTAGTTTCAGGCATACTTTATTTCTCTTACTTACGATGAGGATTACAAGATCCTTTTTAAAAATTTTAATTACATTAAAGACAGCATTCAGATTCTTATCAAAAAGGAATTGAGACATCAGTGTTTCCTTTTACTACTCTAGATTCATGAGAATTCTATATTCAAAGATTGAAAGATTATGACACCTGAGTTTAAAATTTAATTACTTGCTAATTAAGCTGATATTAGCTGTTAAAAGAGTTGTGAAAATATATTATTCTTAGAAATCCTGTAAATTATATTCTTCATGGAAGTGATAATAACAATAGTAATTTATTGAATACTCTTGTCTCATAAATATGGCTGTGGATGAAATATGTTAATTTAGTAAATCACAACTGTGTCATCATAAGAATTTTCTACATTTGTGATCCCTACAAATGTCTGTTTTAATTTCATTAAAAAATGATATAAGCAAAAAAAAAAATTTTAATTACGTAAGTTTATATTAAATTTTATATTGACTATGAAGTAATGATAATATTAAAAATCCAGGTCAACAAGTTGACAACATAAAATTCTCTAGCTCATGTTTATTGTGTTAGTTTGAGGCTGGAGGGGCTTAGTTTCTCTGCTATTCAAAAGAAAAACATTGGGTAAAGCTGGTGTCTGTATTAGTTGGACTTGTTTACCTGTAAGTAACTGGAAGACAGGACATAAATTTCTGTGTCAGGGCATTTCTTCTTTTTTTCTTAAATTTTATTTTTTACATTTTTTTAATTGAAGCAAATTTGATTTACAATGTTGTGTTAGTTTCAGGTATATAGCAAAGTGATTCAGATGTATATTCTTTTTCAGATTCTTTTCCCTTATAGGTTATTACAAAATACTGAGTATAGTTCCCTGTGCTATACAGTAGGTCCTTGTTGGTTATCTATTTTATATAATAGTAGTAGGTATGTGTTAATCCCCAGAGAAGGCAATGGCACCCCACTCCAGTACTCTTGCTTGTAAAATCCCATGGATGGAGGAGCCTGGAAGGCTGCAGTCCATGGGGTCGCTAAGAGTCGGACATGACTGAGCAACTTCACTTTGACGCTTTGGAGAAGGAAATGGCAACCCACCCCAGTATTCTTGCCTGGAGAATCCCAGGGACGGGGGAGCCTGGTGGGCTGCCATCTGTGGGGTCGCACAGAGTCGGACACGACTGAAGCAACTTAGCAGCAGCAGCAGCAGCATGTGTTAATCCCATAATTCCTAATTTATTCCCTCCCCCATTTAAAGGCATTTATTTCTTATGTAACAATATATGTAAAAGTTGAACAGACTTCAGAGTGAACAGCAATATCATTCAGGGCTCAAATTTTTCCCTCACTATTAATCATTGCAGAAGGAGGGTGGTGCCAGGGCTTAGACTAATTAGAAGTCACCTGGCCTCAGGAAGATGGGAATTCTCTTAGGAAAGGGGACTAGAGACTGCTTTTAGACCACCAACAATAGTGAAGTCTTCAGTTCAGAAAAATCACTTTAATGTATCAACTACTCCTTAAATTTTCATTAAATAAATGCAACATTAATTTAGACATTTAGAGTGTTCACAGAAAAGCTGTCTATTAGTTATCTGATTACTTATATTTAGAAATAAATCCTGTTATAAATGAGTATGTAATTGAGTGGATTCCTGATTAACATAGCAATGTTTAAAATCTCTTTAAAAACATCCAGAAAAGATTTCAGCTGAAAACAGAACTGACATTTTTATAGCTTAACTCATGAATATTTTAAAATGCTTTTTACAAAAAGTAAAACTGTAAAGTAAATGATGCATGTAAATAAATATAACTTTATTTATTTATACCTGTCACTATTGATGTTCTTGCGCTGGCATCATTTATCAGCAGATTAGTTGACATGTTGACATTTCAGTCGTACGACTCATGATTTATTTGTTGCACCTCAGGATAACTGTTATAAACATGGAATATTGGTGAACCACAGAGTGAAATAGAGGCAAAACACTATAACATCCTTGGCTTTGAATATGGTTTTGGCCGTGGTAAAAATAAACTTACAGTTAAAACAGGTTGGAATTCGGGAGTCCAAGTTAGAAAAGTACTGTAACTTCTTTTTTTCCTTCTCATGAAAATATTCTTTTGAGTAATGAATAGCCTAGAGAACTTTCCATTTTTCCTTTGTAACAAATCAAGTCTCTAAGTTATTTAGTCATTTCAGGGCACCTAATGGGAAATGTTGCCTTATGCATTATCACAAGCAGTTTTTCTTATAAAAGGTTTACTCTCTCTCTCTCTTATTTTTAACAGGCATTGCGGCCTCATTTGCTGTCAAACTTTTTAAAGCATGGATGGCAGAAAAAGATGCCAACTCTGTTACCTCCTCTTTGAGAAAAGCCAACTTAGACAAAAGGCTGCTTGTAAGTGTTGTTTGGGCAAAGGGTTATATGTTTCATGCTTCTGCCATGGCTCTGTCAGTGTGTGCAATGTAATACACAAGTGCCCGAGTCTATGTCAAATTGGAACATGGTTCCTTTTATTTCTGTATTATTGTAAGATAGAAACTAATTCCAGTTTAATCTTTGTTGCATAAATAAATGGAATGATAAAATTAAAGAGTCACAGGGAATATGGAGACTTTCAAATTTGGAAGTTTGTTGACAGTGAAAAAATTACCTCTGATGCAGCTAATAACTGTAGAAATTTGAAGTTTTAATATGAAATTTGAGGTCACATTGATCTCACCTAATTAGACATTTATGGATATCTTGAGTCATAATTGAATAACACTGATCTCAAATACAGTTAGTTTCTTAACAAAATAAAAGTTTAAACAAGATTTCTTGTTTATACCAAGATTCCTGAGAAATGCTTAGATACCTATGAAAGTGAACAAGTTAATTGTAGTTAGTTTGAAACTTTCATTATCATGATTGCTTGATTATATTTTTACTTCTGTATCTTTGTATTTTTCAAAGAAAATCAAGAAAAATATTTGCTCTAATAATTTCTATCTGCCCCCTATAATTTCTTTCTGCTAGAAGCCACAGCTGTGACAGAGATTGCTCCAAGTGAAATTGCCTTTACAATTTTAGGACAAAGTCTAAAGTTGAAAGACATGCTTGCCATGTTCTCTTTACCTAGTTTCTTATCTGTTTTCTCTTCCAGCGTGTCCTACTGTGCAAGGGTATTGATCCATGGGATAAGTCTAAATCTGGCTCATTGTAAACTCTTGTATTTTCAAGGACTTAAAATTCCTTTATCTTTTGCAATTTACCTTAAAATAGCTCCCTTGAAAGTCTTTAGAATTTGATAAAGAAGAGAAATTTAACTCTAGATTCTTGTTGATTTTTGCCACTGACAATACTTTTCATTTTAGTGTGTATTTATTAAGTGTCTGCTTTGTGCCAGGCTCCAGCCTAGAAGTTGTAGAGTCAGTAGAGACAGGATAGAAAAGTTTCCTGCCTTTGTGGAACCCACTCATAGCAATGTAGGGTGTCTGGAAGTCACTGAAGACAAGTGAATAGGTTGTGGATGTCAGTGGAAGTTCATATGAAAGTGTGTGTTCTCGTCCCTGAGCCTGTGGAGTAGCTGTATCTTAGCTCAGCAAGGCCCACTGAGATCTACATGCCCTTTCTTTCTGGGACCCATGGTGAAGGAACAGCTCCAACCAGAGCCCTTCTGTCCTCATGTCAGAGGACAGGAATACAGGACAGCAAAGTGAGCCCTTCTGGTGTTGTAGAAGCTCGCCTTCTTTGGCCAGAAGAAGTCAGTGAGAAGCCTGCCAGTGGGGCAGGAAGATTTAATCCACTCATGGGCTACTTCTCCACCTGTGAAGATAGGTACAACAAGGAGGGGCTTCACTGAACACTTGTTTAAAGGAGACTGGGTGAATTATTAGGAAAAAAGATATAGTCGAGTACTACTTAACGCAGGACTCAGTTATTTCTCTTTTTTTAACTTTTATTTTGTATTGAGATATAGCTGATTAACAGTGTTGTGATAGTTTAGGGTGAACAGCAAGAACTCAGCCATACACATACATGTATCCATTCTCCCCCAAACTTCCCTCCCATTCAAACTGCCACATAACACTGAGCAGAGATCCGTGTGCGATACAAATAGGTCCTTGTTGGTTATCCATTTTATTTTTTTTATACCAATTTATTTTTTATTCATTCATCCTTACAATTTTATGCTTATTATCAGGTGTTTTACAAGGCACTGTATGTGAGTGTGGGTTAGGGGGTAAAAGTGAACCTTTCTTTCCCATATTAAACTTTTGAAAAAGCTGTGCTCTTCTAACTGAAAGTATGGTTCCTTAAAGACGGAGAAGGCGATGGCACCCCACTCCAGTACTCTTGCCTGGAAAATCCCATGGATGGAGGAGCCTGGTAGGCTGCAGTCCATGTGGTTGTGAAGAGTCAGACACGACTGAGTGACTTCACTTTAACTTTTCACTTTCATGCACTGGAGAAGGAAATGGGAACCCACTCCAGTGTTCTTGCCTGGAGAATCCCAGGGACGGAAGAGCCTGGTGGGCTGCCGTCAGTGGGGTCGCACAGAGTCGGACACAACTGAAGCAACTTACCAGCAGCAGCAAAGACACCAGTAATCACAGCTTGGTTAACTTGATTAGGTTACTTCATTTAAAAAGTGTTTAATGTATTTCCTTTTTGAAAAACACATATCATTTAAGTGTTCTTACTAGGTTTCTTTGTCTAATGTATTTTGAGCATGAAAAGCTTAGGTAACAGTTTCTACCAGAAACTCGATGAGGACAGGGTGGCTATGTCTTAGACCATGCCTGCATGCTGTTTGCTGACTTACAAATGAATGAGGAACTAGAGTGTCAGTTCCACCATCTAGGAGGAAATTTTTGTTTCACTAAGCTGTTTAACAAAATTCCCTCTGCATTAGCACATTTGGGGGAAAAATAGCATATTCTCAAAGTTTAGCAATTACCTACTTCTGTAATACAGAAGCAAGAAAAATATATAGCAACTCCCAGAAGAGAGGAGATGGGAGACATCATTCTCCCATCAGTGGAAAAGGGAGCAGTGATCAAGATATTGAGCTGAAGCTATTGAAGAAAGTCAAACAAGCAACCTTTGTCTTTCTCGGGCTTATAGTTTATTGCAGGGGAACAGGCAATAAGCTGAATAATTAATTTAAATGTGTAGTATAATAAAAAGTGAAAAGTGCTCTGAGAGGAAAACCAAGTAGTGAAACAGTGAGGTGTGTCTGTGGTGTGGGAAGGCCTGTCATAAGGTGACGTGCATGAGGAAGCTAACTAGATATATTCAGGAAGAGTATTTCAGGCAAAGCCTTTGAGGCACGGCATGTTGGGAACAGCAAAAGAGAGAATTTAGTATATTACATGTCATTCATAAGGATTATGGTTATAGTTCATAAAAGTAAAAAATCACTTTTGATGACGTATTACTCTGAACAGAACTTGCAATCAGACTTTGCAGTCACATTCTTCCTAAATTGAATACAGAATGCTGGCACAAATAGTTACTGACTTTGGAGTCATGCAGCCTAATTAGTTGTTTAACCTTGTTGAGGTTCAGTTTATTTTTCTGTTGTGTACAATTATTAGCAAAATACCTCATATCTGGATTCATAGAAGAAAGTAAAAATTAAATTAGGCCCCTGCCCCCAGCAAATTCAGAAGACCTCTTGACAAATATCAATGACAGAACTTCAGTCAGTTTTGAAATGTTTGCCTAACATGGATGTATGTTTTAATGCCACTCCCACCAACTCTGTTCTGACATTTTGAAACTCATGACTCAGCTCAAGGCAGGTTATGGGATGATGGTACACAGAATATTGAAATTTGAATCATGACAGAAGCCATCTGGCCACGTCCCTATACTTGGTGGCAAACTCATTACAGATCTTTCTTCAGAGATTTTTACTGAAGCCCATACAGCCATTGGCCAATATATATATGCAAATCTAGCCATCATAAAAGTCTGGATCTGTTTTGTAGACTCTTCAACAGTCTGAAAAATGTGAGAGCTTTGAAAACTGCCTTGCTTTCTTAGTTGAGTGCTGGGAGTCACACAGGATTAGAACATGACTAAGTGTTCCTAAGCCCCTGCCAAGCTGTATAAGGTGAAATGGAAATGAGGTAAAAATGTAAGAGCAGCCATGGTGTACTGCGCTTTTTAAAAATTTCCAAAAGAATTATGTAATGAATTAAAGAGCTGGTAGGGCAGGTTTAGATTAGATCTCACCATGAACTTAATTTAGAGCCACCATCATTAAGAGATACAGCAAAAATTCCCTGTAGTGAAGTCTCTCAGTCATGTCCGACTCTTAGCGACCCCATGGACTGCAGCCTACTAGGCTCTTCCATCCATGGGATTTTCCAGGCAGGAGTACTGAAGTGGGGTGCCATTGCCTTCTCTGAGCTATTTTAGACTAATAGCAGCATTTTCTCAGAATGTGAATCGAGGTCTATGAGATGATAATAGTCAATATTGTTTTTTTTTTTAAATAGTATCTCAAATCATTTCAGCATTACTAAAACTGGTTTTTGTCTATTAACTCATAGTTAAGTAAACAGTATGATTAATAATTTCCATTTTCTTATTGGTTTAAAATAATCCCAGCCTTACTCAGTTATCACCTCATTTGTACTTAGTTTAGCAAACTTGGCTGTTTTTGCATATGCTACACTTCAATTAAAGTAAAAGAAAAAGTAAATAGTGGTTCCAAATGAGTGAAACTAGTTTATGTAAGTTGATTAACATTTTTTATTCTTTGTCAAATTGCCTAATTTTGAAAGGTGTCTTAGCAAGCGCTCAAGAAATATACCTTGAGATGTATTCTTTTGAAAAATCAATCCTTATTCTTTTCTTCATGAGATAGTCTAAGTGCTACTTTAAGAAAATGTTCTTTATGCTTTCAGAATGTGAATGGCTTATTGTATGACAGTCTCTCGTCTTTTCTCTCTCAGGAACTCTTCCCAGTTAACAGACAGAGTGTGGATCATTTCGCTAAATACTTCACTGACGCAGGTCTGAAGGAGCTTTCCGACTTCCTCCGAGTCCAGCAGTCCCTGGGCACCAGGAAGGAGCTGCAGAAGGAACTCCAGGAGCGTCTTTCTCAGGAATGCCCGATCAAGGAGGTGAGGACCATGGGCTCACTTCACTGCAAAACCACGGGCGAGGGGCATATCCTCGACTGTGCAGTACACACTTTACCGCCCGTAAAGGAGACTGCCCTTTGTTCATTGCTATGAACTTGAGGTCCTTTTCATACCATATAAATGGGCTCAATATCAAAAACATCCTCCAGGATGTTCAGAAAATAATGATTATTTCCATACAAATGACTTATTTACCAGGTCACTATGGTTGTCAAAATATTTCATCTGCCTAATAGATTCACTGTCCACTGCTATCCACTAGCATTATACCTCAGTTTAGGGTGATTTTTCCCATTTTATTGCAGATTATATAATATGGTTAAGTATTAGCTTAATGTATGTAGACTTCGATTTTAAGACAAAAAAGGGGTGGTTTTGCATTCACGTCATGGATAAAGACCAGTTGGACCAGTGACTTGCTGGCTTCCACTTGCAATAACTGGGTATCTGCATAATGTAAATACTATATTTTTGTATAGCTATAGTTCTTGTGGCTATGACTGTATTTTTTTTTTTTAAGTCATACCTGAAGAAAACTTCCCATTTGAACTTTAAAAAAACTTTTATGTAATAATTCAAAAGTTGCATTAAGAGTCCTTTCCTTTTGCCACTTACTCTCAGGTCCCAAACCCTCACCACGCTGCTTGCTTAGAGCCTTGCAAGGTACCATGTATGGTTTAAAATTTGAGATTTCAAGATGGTTTCTGGCCAGCAGGTGGAGGCGTTGGTCCTAAGTCTCATAGCATTAAGGCCAGCAATATATTCAGTAATCTTTATCCAAGCAAAAATCTTGAACATGATTTTCCATGGTGAAAAAAAGCAAACTATAACGAACACTGTGATACTTTCAGGGATAGAGATGTCACATTTCTTTGCAGCTTTTCCCTGTCAGCTGGAGGACTGGGACTCCTCCGTTCCTTCTTTTCTCGAAAGCTGGTTTCCCCGCTGCAATCCAGGCTGTCAGGAAAGAAACAGTATACTTTCATTTTAAAAAGGAAGGGAGAAAAGTAGTTGTACTGTTCACAAAGTGGTACATTAAGATGCGTTATGGTTTTTAATTACTTCTTAAGCCCTCCAGGTGGCGGTAGTGGTAAAGAATCCATCTGCCAAGGCAGGAGACTTAAGAGATGCAAGTTCAATCCCTGGGTCGGGAAGATCCCGTGGAGAAGGAAATGGCAACTCACTGCAGTATTCTTGCCTGTAGAATCCCCATGGACAGAGAAGCCTGGTGGGCTACAGTCCATGGGTTCACAAAGAGTCAGACACGACTGAGCGACTTAGCATACATGCATGCACTGAAATCCTCAGCTCTACTTGGGATTTTATTTCAAAAGGAGAAAGATTTTTTTTTTTCAAACAAGTTTAATATAATACACTGTTAATATAATACACTGTTAGGCAGAATTTATTCTGTATGATCAGGTTTTTAGGATACATTAGCATATTTAAAAGTATTTCTGAAGGGAAAATAGCCTGCTGAGGGTTGCAACATTGATATATACCATCTAAAAGAAGTCTTTGTACTTTACAGTTTATTTACATGAGGCATGAGGATATTCAAAAGTGATAATTAAAGAATAAATTGTAGTTAGTGCCTCATACCAACCCAAGATATTTTTCATCAAGAGGTTTTAAGTTGAGGATTGGAAGTAGACATTCACAGCTCTGTTGCTTTCTTCAAACCCCAGAAAGTCAGACTGGCTTAAATAATCCTTGCCCTGCTGGACTCAACAGGGGTCCTGCCTGTAAAAGACTAACCCTGAGAAACCAAGATTCGCTGTTATTTTCTATTACCCAGCAGCTCCTGGCCAGAGCTAAGCCTATTAATTTGGGGACTAAAAATAAATCTGCTCTGAGAACAAATCATTGTGTTCTCCTCTGCCTTGGAACTTGAGAGCATATGCCAGGAAGGGAGGGACTGAGCAGCGTATCTGTCTGCCCCAAACCTTTTACTGACTAAGCACAGAGAGAGGGGAATCTCCTCACCTGCGTGTTCCTCTTTTAACTCCTTTCTTCGTGAAATGTAGGTGGTTCTCTATGTTAAAGAAGAAATGAAAAGGAATGATCTTCCAGAAACAGCAGTCATTGGACTTCTGTGGACCTGTATAATGAACGCTGTGGAATGGAACAAGAAGGAGGAGCTCGTGGCGGAGCAGGCCCTCAAACACCTGAAGGTACAGGGTCCCTGCAAGGCTGTCCAGGCTGCAGGCCAGCTGCAACTCTAACAGCGGGGCAGACGGGTTCTAATCATAATGCTCCCAGGTTCAGTCCAAACGTACATTTCCTAATGTTTTTCCTTTCAAATATGCCACCACCTAAAATGTTTGAGATGTAAGAGCTTTTGAAGTACCTGAGGGTAAGTTCTTATTAAAAACAACATCAGAAAATCCACAGAATAGTCATATATTCAGTATTAGTTAAAGAGGAATATAGTCTGTTAGTTTTCCTTCTACCTGACAAAAATTTTTAAGGAATATTTTGTTTAAGTAAGCTACAAGTTGACATTAGAATTTGAATAGTGAGTGGTGGAAGAAATCAACTGATTGTATAAATTGTATATTTTTGTACGGGGATATATATGTGTTTGCCTTTATCATCCTCTCCGTGTAAAACTATTAAGAAACGTAGAAAACTTAGAACCTGCCTTCAGAGTTTACACTTGAATTGGGAAGCGAGCACCTACATAGTATAAATTCGGTAGGATATAAATCAGATAACTCTTCAATATTTAGGAGAACAGAGCAGTGAGTATCCTATACAGGCAAGGATCAAAGGAGGAGTTTGTGTTGAGCTCAGTAACTCTTAGAGAAAATAATAGCAAACATCAACATCTAGGGGCTTCCCTGATGGCTCAGATGGTAGAGAATCTGCCTGCAATGTGGGAGATCTGGATTTGATCCCTGGTTTGGGAATATCCTCTGGAGAAGGGAATGGCAACCCACTTCAGTATTGTTGCCTGGAGAATTCTGTGGACAGAGGAGCCTGGCGGGCTACAATCAGTGGGGTCCCAAAGAGTCAGATAGGACCGAAAGACACACACACACATCAAGAACGAGAAGCCAAGGTCGTTTAAGACAGAAGAGCAATATGAACAAAACCATAAAGATGTTTTGTGAGGGCATCTGGGAAGAGACCTCTGCTCTTCCAGCGGCAGAGCCATACTCCAGGAGTGGGGGAATCACAGCAGGCCTGGGAACCTTCACAACTTAGGATCTCTGTCTCATTTTCACAATATCCATTAGACGAACACAGTAGCATAGCAGTTGTCTCTGACAGAGTCAGGAGTTCCTATTTGGTCTCTTTTAGTAGGTACAATGAGAGAAATCTGATATGATGCAGGGATAAAAAATTCATTTTGGTTGGACACAAAATTATAATAAAATAACCCTCAAAGTGGACGTTTTCTAAGCAAATCTCCAGGCGGGTACAATGAGAGAAATCTGATATGGTGCAGGGATAAAAACTTCATTCTGGTTGGACACAATATTATAATAAGATAATCCTCAAAGCAGAAGTTTTCTAAGCAAATCTCCAGGTGACCGCTGTGGTTCAAGTGGCATCAGCCCTATACCTCCCAACAAAAGTGAACGGTCTTCCTCCCCACTCCTCTTCCAGCAATACGCTCCACTCCTGGCTGTGTTCAGCTCCCAAGGCCAGTCAGAGCTGATCCTTCTGCAGAAGGTTCAGGAATACTGCTATGACAACATCCATTTCATGAAAGCCTTTCAGAAGATTGTGGTTCTCTTTTACAAAGGTATGTATCTATGTTGTTCTGCCACTATGCTTCCGTGTTTTGTTGAAGCTCTTTTTGGGCCACAGCAAGGGGAAATAGATGGGGAAACAGTGGGTGACTTTATTTTTCTGGGCTCCAAAATCACTGCCGATGGTGACTGCAGCCATGAAATTAAAAGACACTTACTCCTTGGAAGGAAAGTTATGACCAACCTAGATAGCATATTCAAAAGCAGAGACATTACTTTGCCAACAAAGGTTCGTCTAGTCAAGGCTATGGTTTTTCCTGTGGTATGGATGTGAGAGTTGGACTGTGAAGAAGGCTGAGCGCCGAAGAATTGACTGCAAGGAGATCCAACCAGTCCATTCTGAAGGAGATCAGCCCTGGGATTTCTTTGGAAGGAATGATGCTAAAGCTGAAACTTCAGTACTTTGGCCACCTCATGCGAAGAGTTGACTCATTGGAAAAGACTCTGATGCTGGGAGGGATTGACGGCAGGAGAGAAGGGGATGACAGAGGATGAGATGGCTGGATGGCATCACTGACTTGATGGACGTGAGTCTGGGTGAACTCCGGGAGTTGGTGTTGGACAGGGAGGCCTGGCGTGCTGCGATTCACGGGGTCGCAAAGAGTCAGACACGACTGAGCAACTGATCTGATCTGAAGGGGAGATGCAGAGGGGGACATGGGTTTCTGCTCATCTCTGAATTTTAGTGAGGCAGCCACATTATGTAGAGAGAGAAGGTATTAATATGAACCCCATAGACGTCTGTGGCCCCAGGTCCCGGTCTGATTAGGCCCCTGTGCACTTCTCATTGATGGAAATGGCTAGAAGACTGGTGATGAACTTACAATTTTGGGAAGTGGGAAGGGAGGGTGGTGAAAAAGACTGTAATTACTAAAAAGAAGGTCTGTGTTCGAATTGTAAGGATTAGTTCTAACAACAGTGATCACCAGAAGCATGTTCAAACCTTTCAGATACCATCAAGCTGGTTCTAAATTAGCTTTAAACTTAGTGTTTTAGTGATTTGGCTCAACCAGTCTCCTGTTTGCCCAGGAAATGACTATTTTTAGATTTTCACATTTACTGTCTGTTCATTGTGTTTATAAGGATTAGGTTGCCATGACAACTGTTACTGCCAGTTTATTAAAAAATGAATGCTCTAGGGTTTTAACTGATCTCAATGTCTATACCTATAGTATATTTTTAAAAAATGATCCTAGACTATTCTTTGGTATAGCTTTGTGTAGTTTTATGAGGGGGGGGAGCGGGAGTATTTAAACAATGATACATTTTGAACATGATGAAATGTTTATTAGAATTACTGCTATCTTAAATGGCATAACACAGAAGAAAACTAAAGTATAAACTAATGGACTTCCCTGGTGGCTCAGACGGTAAAGAATCCGCCTGCAGTGCAGGAAACCCGAGTTCAATCCCTGGGTCTGGTAGATCCCATGGAGAAGGGAATGGCAACCCACTCCAGTTTTCTTGCCTGGAAAATTCCAGGGATAGAGGAGCCTGGCAGGCTACAGTCCATGACATCACAAAGAGTCAGACACAACCGAGCGACTAACAGACACGCATACAGCAAACACATAAATGAGTACCAGTCAAATGTTTCTTTTCTTTTTGATGCGTTCTTAAATTTGTCTGTTTTGAATGACAGTTTGGAATGTAAAAATTTTACATCATCGGTTGCTAGCTATTTGGGAAAAAATGCGTGATAGCATTTCACAGTTTTAATTGGCTCTGCAGATTCTTCAAATGCTTTCATCTTGCCCACAAGTGTGTGGGTGATATTTTTGCTTTCTCAGCACTAAGGTATTCGGGCACAATTTTTTGTGTCAGTGGGAGACTGTGATGACTGCAGAGTCCCATTTGAAGTTCAGTAAAAGATGTTTTTGTTTTTTTTTTGGGGGGGGGCCAGGTCTGTCTTAGACTCGCTTGGATATGGTTGTGAGATAGCAACGTCCTAAAACTAGGGTTTACATGATACCCCAGGTCATGAGATAGCAATGTCTTAATGCTAGGCGACCCATCAGAACCAGACCTGCAGGTCCCATGGCAAACATACCTGTGGTGCCCAGTGCCCAAGACAAACTACTTACTAATCAGTAAAGGCATTTAGGTGGCATATTAACTTTTAACGTCCTATTCTTCAGATTTCTCTTTTTAACTGTTAATGAATATCAGCAACTTTCCCCATTACACTTTTTATAACAAACCACTAACAGCTAGCAAAACTGGCGGCTTTGAGTTATTTCCTATTTTTCAGCCCCAAACGCTAAGGAACAGTGACCTGGCATTATAGCCAAGGAAGGGGCACCAAGAAGTACAAAGAAGAGGCATTAGCTGTTCCTTAGGCAGTAGATTAACCAGGTGGTCAGCTTTTAAATAGATTGTTTCAGTTAGTACAGTCTGGTGAGCATGAGCAGGCCCAAGGGAACATGGGAAGATAAGTGTCAGCATCAGTTCTATTCTGGCCCAGCTGTTTTTGGAAATGAAGTCAGGAAACTTGCAAATAGAAACCTAAACTATATTTTACTGAAAAGTTAAAACTGAATATCATTTTCTAAGTAACTTCACAATTTTCCACAAAATTATACATATAGGCTGTTTTTCTGAATAAAATAATTGCATTTCTTTCTCTTGAGAACATGGAATCCCTGAGGAACGGTTGTTCTTTATGACTGTTAAGAGAGTTACTGTGTTTACCTTCCTTTCTATAGTAGTTTTTACCTTTGCCTTATTTCATTCAGCAAACACTTGTGCACCAGTAGACAAATATTTCCTCTGTCTTTCTATGGATTTGGATGTTCTTGTCCTGTGTTTCATATGCCTAGGAAGACTTGAGGACTGTGTTTGTTAAAACACTCCTTTTCCAGTGCCTGTGTGCGTGTGAATCACCGGGGGAACTTGTTAAAACAGATTCCCCAAGGATTCTGATTCAGTGGGTCCAGCCTTGGGCCCTCAGATTTTCCTTTTAACAAATTTCCAGGTGATGCTGTGACTGTTGGTCTCAGATCACTGATTGATCTAAAGGATGTTTATTGAATGCCAGAAGTGACAAATCCCATGAACTATAGTAACATGGTTAAGATTATGCTTAACCATTAATTCCATATACACATATACATTTTATAAATATCAAATAGTGTTTTGTCTGCCTCTTTTATCTAGTGATGGGAAGCCCTTTACGTTTTGCTTTAAAGCCAGTTTTCAAAAATGTAATGGAAATCATTTCTCCTTTCCCATTTTAGAAGTCGCTCAGTAAGTGTCCGACTCTTCGTGACCCCATGGACTGCAGCCTACCAGGCTCCTCCGTCCATGGGATTTTCCAGGCAAGAGTACTGGAGTGGGGTGCCACTGCCTTCTCCGAATATCTCTATTACATACACTCATCTTCCTGTATTGCTAGAACTTGAGGATAACAGAAACTGTGGGATATGACTCCCTATGTCCCCTCTGGAAACCTAATTGCTTAAAAGAATGCCATTATTAAAATTTTTATTTTTATATATTTTATAGAAAAAAAATAGTGGAATGAAAGTGAATAAACTTTGAGTAATGCTTTGCAGCAATGAAAGGAGAAAGTGGTGATTGGTCACTTACTGAAGATTTACATTTTGTACTAGAATCTAGATTTTTATATTTCTAAGGCAGTAAGGAAAATAGTAAGTGCCTCACTACTTTTCTAACATTGCAGTATTCACTTTCTAAAATAAATTTCTTTCTTCCTAAAGCTAGGTACTGTATTCTCAGCATGTAGGTTTGGAAAAATATAAAACTACCGCCTCAAGTACTGTTAGTATCTCTATTATGGCTTTTATTGTTTGTGGATATATCTTAGATTAAATTCTGTTCCTCACACACATTTTTCTAAAAGAAGTTTCTTATTCTAAGAGATTTTTGACCTTCTCACATATAGTCCCAGCTTTCTTAGGGTAAATTATATTTGACTCATGTCCCTATATGACACTGCTCATAAAAAGTACTGAATTTTATGTTTCAAGTGACATCGTTTTCAACTTAAATATTTAAATAACTGACATCACCTAACACTGTGCAGTTGTCATAACACTCTTAGGATATTGTCTCTTTGACCCTCGTGAAAACCCAAATTTTGAACTAAAATTCTACACATTGAGACATATTTAGTTTTTCTCATCAGGTTATTTATTATACATGAACTGAGTGCAAACTAGCTGTCAAGTCTTATGTTAAATGCTGGAAATGAGATGAACAAAATAGTCCCTGACTGCCTGGATTTCAGAGTATAGAAGAAAATCCAAAATTATAATCACAATGTGTCTGTGTATTCATTCACTCAGTCATGTCTGATTCTTTGCGACGCCATGGACTGTAGCCTGGCAGGCTCCACTGCCTGTGGTATTTTCTAGGCAAGAATACTGCAGTGGGTTGCCATTTTCCTCTCCTATAATCACCATATCAGTGGCAAAAATAAGGCTGGTACCAATAAATGATGATGAGAAGTGGAAGGATGACAGCAGAGGGGCCCCTAACTCAGAGCTGAAGCTAACTTGGTGAAGGAAAAGGGAAGGCTCTCAAGGGACCAGAGTATTTTCCCAGAGGTGATGAAGAAGTTGGCCACATAGAAGGGAGAGAAACACACTGTAATATGAGGGGCCTTAGTGCAACTGTGGAAAGTCTCCTTTCTTACTGTACTTTTACTGATTGTCTGTATTCCTAGTAGGTAGTTGGGGGAGATTCCAACACTTTGTCATCTCCATCTCCCGGTTATAATGAACTCTTCTCCCTACTTTTCCTTAGTGGAAAACACAAGTTCTCTCTCTCCTACATTTGTCAAGGAGCTCCTTCCATTTGTGATTAGATTTTTTCCTACACAAAAGTTAACTTTCTTTTTGATATTCACACTTTGCCTCAAAGTTGCCCTGTGTCATTGCTTCTGTCCCTTCTTTATCATTTATTTCCCTAGAAATTTGGTCTTGCCGCAGGTGTTTATTATTAAATTCTTCCACGAGCTCAGCTCTGCACAAAGTTGGTCTGATTTTTCAGTAGATGATATATCTGGTAAGTTTTACCTGTCATGTACAGTCCTTTTCACAAGCACAGTCACCAACAAGGATTCTAGTACTTGCATGGTCTCTTTTGGCCTCTGTGGGGCAATCAAATGCAGGAGTGAGCTTCATAAGGAAGACACGAGACAGAGTGTCACTAAGCTACACTCTGTCGCCTTTGCAACCTGTACATTGTATCATAACATGATTTATTATGTGAGAAGAAAAAATAGAATTTCCCTTTAATTATATATTTTATTTTATAACGTTAACAGTAGTAGTTGTTCAGTTCAGTTCAGTCACTCAGTCGTGTCTGACTCTTGGCAACCCCATGGAGTGCAGCACACCAGGCCTCCCTGTCCATCACCAACTCCTGGAGTTCACGCAAACTCATGTCCATCGAGTCGGTGATGCCATCCAGCCATCTCATCCTCTGTCATCCCCTTCTCCTCCTGCCCCCAATCCCTCCCAGCCTCAGGATATTTTCCAATGAACACCCAGGACTGGTCTCCTTTAGGATGGACTGGTTGGATCTCCTTGCAGTCCAAGGGACTCTCAAGAGTCTTCTCCAACACCACAGTTCAAAAGCATCAATTCTTCGGTGCTCAGCCTTCTTCACAGTCCAACTCTCACATCCATACATGACCACAGGAAAAACCATAGCCTTGACTAAACAGACCTTTGTTGGCAAAGTAATATCTCTGCTCTTAAATATGCTATCTAGGTTGGTCATAACTTTCCTTCCAAGGAGTAAGTGTCTTTTAATTTCATGGCTGCAATCACCATCTGCAGTGATTTTGGAGCCCCAAAAAATAAAGTCTGACACTGTTTCCACTGTTTCCCCATCTATTTCCCATGAAGTGATGGGACTAGATGCCATGATCTTAATTTTCTGAATGTTGAGCTTTAAGCCAACTTTTTCAGTCTCTTCTTTCACTTTCATCAAGAGGCTTTTTAGTTCCTCTTCACTTTCTGCCATAAGGGTGGTGTCATCTGCATATCTGAGGTTATTTGATATTTCTCCCAGCAATCTTGATTCCAGCTGTGCTTCTTCCAGCCCAGCATTTCTCATGATGTACTTTGCATATAAGTTAAATAAGCAGGGTGACAATATACAGCCTTGACGTACTCCTTTTCCTATTTGGAACCAGTCTGTTGTTCCATGTCCAATTCTAACTGTTGCTTCCTGACTTGCATATAGGTTTCTCAAGAGGCAGGTCAGGTGGTCTGGTATTCCTATCTCTTTCAGAATTTTCCACAGTTTATTGTGATCCACACAGTCAATAAAGCAGAAATAGATGTTTTTCTGGAACTCTCTTTTTTCCATGATCCAGCGGATGTTGGCAATTTGATCTCTGGTTCCTCTGCCTTTTCTAAAACCAGCTTGAACATCTGGAAGTTTATGGTTCACATATTGCTGAAGCCTGGCTTGGAGAATTTTGAGCGTGACCTTACTAGTGTGTGAGATAAATGCAATTGTGCGGTAGTTTGAGCAATCTTTGGCATTGCCTTTCTTTGGGATTGGAATGAAAACTGACCTTTTCCAGTCCTGTGGCCACTGCTGAGTTTTCCAAATTTGCTGACATATTGAGTGCAGCACTTTCACAGCATCATCTTTCAGGATTTAAAATAGCTCAACTGGAATTCCATCCCCTCCACTAGCTTTGTTCGTAGTGATGCTTTCTAAGGCTCACTTGGCGTCACATTCCAGGATGTCTGGCTCTAGGTGAGTGATCATACCATCGTGATTATCTGGGTCGTGAAGATCATTTTTGTACAGTTCTTCTGTGTATTCTTGCTACCTGTTCTTAATATCTTCTGCTTCTGTTAGGTCTAACTCAGTGAAACTAAGCCATGCCATGTGGGGCCACCCAAGACAGGAGGGTCATGGTGAAGAGGTCTGACAGAATGTGGTCCACTGGAGAAGGGAATGGCAAACCACTTCAGTATTCTTGCCTTGAGAACCCCATGAACAGTAGTTGTTAGTACATGCATATAGTTTGTAAACCAAAAAATATACATATGTTAGGAGTGTATGTGCTCAAAATTGTCTTGCTGATAGGAGAACATGATGAAAACAGTTTGGAAGTTAGTAGTATAAATCACAGGCATGTTAAAGATGTCATAAAAACAAATTCTATAAAAAGGACTTTTAAAATGCATGTTTGAGATAATTAGTGTTCCTGGAAATTTTCTGCAAAGCATTCTTACCCAGTAACAAATCACTTCCTCGAGTTGTGAACCATCTTCTTCCTATGGCTATGAAAACTGGGCTTTGATGGCCAGAGCTAGGAAAGTTCTTTCATCATTGTGAGTGGAGAGTGCAGAGCTGGAAACATGAGAAACTCAAAGACTAGAAGCTAAGAGTAATTCCTTAGGACTCTTAATTATAATTTCTAAGTCTAGTCCTTATAAATGAATAAACCCAGATTTCTATCTTCCTTTGCAAAACGTAGTGTATTTAATGATCAAAATAAAAAATAAAACACACTTTTATATTTTCTAAAACCAATCATGTGCATTTTTAGTCAATTTAATCTCTTCAATTGAATCTGAGAGCCAGTTATTAATTTTAAAAAACAAGACTTTTGTTATGAAAAGATCAGTGATATTATGAATGAAAACAATATCAAATCATTTCTCTTGTTTTTATAAGTTAAAGGTATATTTTAACTACAAAAACATCGTTAGAATGATTTATCAGCATTTGCAATGGATTGGGTATATGCTTTCTATTTCATTTCACACTCCAAAACCCCAAAAGACAACCCATTACAACATTGGCAAAGTATAGGCTATTGTTTCCACATTCCCCTTTCTATTCTTAACATTAACTATTCTGAATTAATGATAACTTGAGAGTATCAAGGTATATTTGTGGAATTTAGAGTTTTAGGTAGTAGATATTTAATAGATACGGAGAAGGCAATGGCACCCCACTCCAGTACTCTTGCCTGGAAAATCCCATGGACAGAGGAGCCTGGTGGGCTGCAGTCCATGGGGTCGCAAAGAGTCGGACACGACTGAGCAACTTCACTTTCACTTGTCACTTTCCTGCATTGGAGAAGGAAATGGCAACCCACTCCAGTGTTCTTACCTGGAGAATCCCAGGGACGGGGGAGCCTGGTGGGCTGCCGTCTATGGGGTCGCACAGAGTCGGACACGACTGACGCGACTTAGCAGCAGCAGCATTTAATAGATAACACTTTCTCTTAAAAGCCTGTAGGAAGTCTGTCTAACACGTCTTTCTCTCTGAATAGTGTATAAGGAAACTCATGTGATTTAGATATTGTGGGAAAATAAATTTAGGACAGCAATAGAATGATGTAGAACTTTGGATTCTGTGTATATTGGTCCCATGGTATACCCAGGAAGCTCATCTTTATATTTAATCATTAATATTATCATTATTGCATTCTATCTACAATATATATTTTTTCGTTTGCCCTTTTTTTCTCCTAAAGTAAATCCCCTTAAAAGACCAGTCATTTGAGGTTGCTGCTTAATCAAGATGTGTTTGAAACTGGCAGGACAAAGGGTATTCTGAAATGCTAGAATTGCTGATTCATTGGCAAAATAACCCAGTTTCCTCCCAGCAAATTAACACTCTAAGATTTCCAAGTCCCAGCCTCACCATCATCACTAAAGTACTGACGGTCCTATCTACTGGGCTTCCCCAGTGGCTCAGAAGTAAAGATCCCACCTGCTAATGCAGGAGACAAGGCTTCCATCCTTGGGTCAGGAAGGTCCCCTGGAGAAGGGAATGGCAACCCACTACAGAATTCTTGCCTGGGAAATCCCATGAACAGAAAAGCCTACAGTCTGTGGGGTCACAAAAGAGTTCGACACCACTGAGCAACTAAACAACATCACCACCCGAACTGCCAACATACTCAGGACACTGTGCTGTGTGGAAACAAGCTTGGTTCTTGTCTTCTGATAAGTTTCAATATGCGTTTCTTTTATAACAGAATTTTAATATTTGAAGTGATTGCTTTCTATTAAACTGTAAGACATGAACTTGCTTTGAAACATGATATGTATGTAATAACTTTGAAATGTTTGATTTGAAATTGCAGCTGATGTGCTGAGTGAAGAAGCGATACTGAAGTGGTACAAAGAAGCACATGTTGCCAAAGGCAAAAGTGTTTTCCTTGACCAGATGAAGAAATTTGTGGAGTGGTTACAAAACGCAGAAGAAGGTATGATTGTATTTAACAGCCCTGGTGGCCATTTAGCGGGTCCTTTCTCACTGTAATTCAAAATAGCTCCTCCCTCCACAGATTTTTTTTTTTTTTTTTGGCTTTGTTAAACTGAAGTTCTGAGCCTTCATTTCTGAATCAAGGCAATGAAAATATCTGCATGATAAACAAAACAAAATCTCTTAAATTATCCCTGCTGCTGCTAAGTCGCATCAGTTGTATCTGACTCTGTGCAACCCCACAGACAGCAGCGCACCAGGCTCCCCCGTCCCTGGGATTCTCCAGGCAAGAACACTGGAGTGGGTTGCCTTCTCCAATGCATGAAATTATCCCTAGTGGAGGACAAAGAGGAAGAAATAATCAGATGTGAAAGGAAAAACATAATTACATTTATAGGATTGTATAAATTTTTTATAGTGCCTTTACTGGTTGACGTGCTTACGTGCTTAAAGTGGGAATACAAGTTGGAAGAGCAATAATGATGAGACTTAATCCAACTAGGCATGAGAAGTTGATGATCCAAGTAGTTATAGTCACCAGTAATATTTCTGAGTATGTTGCCTTTTTAGAAAGTCAATTTCATTTAAAAATCAAAAAGTTTGCTTTCTGCCCTGTCTATGAGTCTCTTAGTCAATGGACACCCAGGCAAAAATGTCTTTTTTTAGGGGACAGGGAGATAAGAGTAGAAACTATTTCCTGACCTCGTTTAACAGTCTCAGAAGAAAACGACCTGACTTGTCTCTCTCTTCTCTTGTAGAATCTGAATCTGAAGGTGAAGAGAATTAGGTGGCTCCAGAAGCACAATACCCAGGTCACCACACAACACTTTTATTGGGAATGCTGAGCCATTTGAGAAGAGAAACTTGGCTTCCGTTTTCACAAAGGAAAAAAAAAAAAAAATAGGATAGGCTTCCCTTTTGCCGAGGGGGAAATGGTTTTTTGTTTTGTTTTGTTTTTAAATGGAGCCCTGAGGCATCAGCGATTATACTTGGGACTCTACCTCTCACTCACTATTCGCTAACTTAAAGCCATTCAACAGGGAGTCCAGTAGGTATCTGAGGCGAAATACTCCACAGACTCCCCTTTTTTTAGCTGTATTTTTCAGGTACTATGTGGTGAACGCCCCACTGGTGTCTATTACAGGGCCACTTTGGTAGTTGTGTATCTGCTCGTGTATGTGATTTGACAAACCAGTTTTTTAAAATAAATGGCTTTTTAAAAATCTGGGCTTATATTTTCAACGCTTTTATTTCTTTACTGTCCTGACTTCTGTACAGATGACATTTCAGTGTCAGGCTTTCTTTCCCATCCAAAATGCTGAATGGTTCTTGTCGATCAAAGCACTTCTACTCCTTGTATCACTGGTGAATATATTTCACTTACCTTTGTAGTGTAATAGAAATCCACCCAAAAGTATAGGCACACTAGCACCAATGCCATGAATTGATAATAATAATATTATCTGCGTGTGAGGATGTCATTTTCATTATGCAGGAAATAAAAAGGACAAGAATAACTACCCAAGAATAATTAGAAGTCATAGGATAAAGAGCTTTACAGCCCCTTGAAGTGACTAGCATACCCCAGGGGGCGCTTATATATTCTTTCCTAAGATTGTTCTCCTGGAAAATGCTCCTCTTTCATTCTGGTTTTTCCTTTCAGTCTGCATCTTATTTCTTCCAGTCCATTAGTTCATGGCAAGCCTCCATCTGCCCCTCCTTCTGCCTATCTAAAAATGAGAATTATGAAGTTAAATGGTATTCACATCATAGAGTGCATATTCAATGTGTTTATTTGAAATGAAAAAAAATGAATAATTTTTATTGAAAGCAAACTTGGCAAACTAATTTGACAAGTCCTGATTGCCAATTAGTATACATGGCAGGCACACTCTGCAAGTTAAATCTTCATCTCTGATGTTTTGACAGATTCAGATAAAGATTAAAATATTGAAAATTACATTCAATTTGTAATAACAATTTCATATGTCAACTTTTATGTATTTTAGATTTAAGTTTAAATCAGCATGTTCCCTGTCATTTTACGGATCTTGAGTAAGATGTGTGAAGAAGATATTTGACTTTGCCCCACTGTTTCCAAAGTATCCACACTGAGACCTACTGTCCTAGGTCTTAGTGACCAAGTTAGTGACCAAGATGGAGCTAAAAGTCCCATTACTGAGTTCCACACCTGTGCCCTTTTGTCCCTATTTTCTGCTGTCAAATTATAATAAAATGTATGTTTCTACAGTTCAATCAGAAGGTTTTTCAAGAAGCTTCAGTAGCACTTCTACTGAGCAAACATCTGGGAAGTCAGTTTTCTACCATATAAACTACTTAATGTTTTCTAACACATAATATTTTTTTCCAAACAGAGCTTAAGATAGTGATTTTCAGGTAAGTAATCATGGGTGAGGGGCTCCCTGGGTGGCTCAGCAGTAAAGAAGCTGACTGCAATGCTGGCGATGCCAGAGATGGTTCAATCTCTGGGTCAGGAAGATCCCCTGGAGAAGAAAAATGGCAACCCACTCCAGTATTCTTGCCTGAAAAATCCCGTGGACAGAAACATGATGGGCTACAGTCCATGGGTTCGAAGAGTCAGACACGACTGAGGTGACTGAGCAGGTATGCACAGTCATGGGGGAGAAGAAGGATACCTATCAGCAAAAATTTACAGAAGCCTCAAACCAAAGCCCTTTCTTTCTCTGAAAGACAAGTGTCTCTTTTACTTTTTAAAAGTAAAACTTGTCCTAATTATACAACTAATTGCATTAGTTATCTATTGCTACACAGCAGATTATCCCTACATTTAGCAACTTTAAACAACAGACATTTATCCTATCAGTTTCTGTGATTTGGATCCATGAGCAGCTCAGCAGGGTGGCCTCCAGCTTGACCTGTCCTGAGGTTGCAGTCAAGCTGTTGGTGGGGCATGCAGTCCTCTGAGGCAGCATTGCTTCCAAGCTGACGGTGGTTTTAAGATCAGGCCACTCAAGATGGCTGCTCTCTTGCTCTGTCCACATCAGCAGTCCCCAACCACTTTGGAACCAGAGACCAGTTTCCTGGAAGACAATTTTTCCACGGATAGGGGGGCAGGGGCGGGGCTTCAGAATAATTCAAGTGCGTTACATTTATTGAGCTCATTGAGCAGGAAGCAGAGCTCAGGCAGTAACTGTGAAGACAAAGCTTCTGTTGCTTGTTGGCCTCTCACCTCCTACTGTGTGGCCAGGTCTAGGCTGGGGAAAAGAAAGTGTTAGTGGCTCAGTCGTGTCCCACTCTTGGCAACCCCGTGGACTGTAGCCTGCCAGGCTCCTCTGTGCATGGGATTCTCCAGGCAAGAATACTGGAGTGGGTTGCCAGGCCCTCCTCCAGGAGATCTTCCCAACCCAGGGATCAAACCTGGGCCCCAGATTCTTTACGTCTGAGCCACCACCAGGGAACCCCTGCTCAGTAAGTCCCAGCCTCGTCTACACCCTCATCACATGACTGACCTTCTGTCTTAGTCATAGAGTCTAATCTGTAAATGCCGCCTTGCGTCAGGCCCCAGGTGCTGATTGTTCTAATCATTAGATCAGACCCCTCTACTCAGTTTAAAAGGAGCGGCCTTTCTGCTGGTTTTCCTGGTAACTGATGAGCACACCTGATGTCAGTTCCCTTGTAACTGGTAACCTCCCTTTGCCCCCTGGTACCAAAGACTGCACGTCTTGCCCTGGTGTCTTTGCTGCTGTCTATCGACTTGATGGGGTGTTGCTCCAGGATCCTGCTTCAGATAAATAAGCTCCCCCATCCATTAAAACATTAATGTCCCTGTTGCTGCCTTGGAGCTCTTTCTTCAGTCTTGAGGCTGGGTGAGTGTGGGGCCTGTGGGATGCGGCCCCAAAGCAAGGATTGGTGGACCTCAGTTCCTTGGTGACGTTTCGCTATAGACGCGTGTCCCTTACCACAGGTCCTCTACTTAGGTTGCCTGAGAGTCTTCATGGCATAACCCCTGGCTTTCCCCAGAATGAGTGGTGTGAGAAAGGCAGCCCTGGAAGGGCTAAGTATTTGAAGTGACCTACCATACTGTCAGGTTCTACTGGTGGCACAGACCAACTCAGGTACAGTGCGGAAGGGGGCTACATGAGGTGTGACTTCCAGACAGCGGGGAGACGCGAGGGCTCTCTTGGAGGCTGGTGACCACAGTAGTGTCAATCTCTATTAATTAGTCTTACTATTAGTCTCTATTAATACATACTAAAATCGTTTCTAGTTAGATGAAAACTGTATGTTAGAGTTTTTAATCTGAATAGATTAAAACTAATGTTAATGAAAGCACTAAGAGACAATGTAGGAAATATCTTTTATATTTTTTTATCTGGCTGCATTGGGTCTTCATTGGGGCCTGCGGGATCTTTCATCGTGGCGAGCAGGCTCCAGAGCACAGGCTCGGTAGTTGCAGTGCAGTGGGGGGCAAGTTGCCCCATGGCTTGTTGGGAACTTAGTTTTTACGTTTTTTAAATGTTTTTATATTTTTTACAAATATGGCTTTGTTAATTCTTTAAAAAGTTAAGTCTATTCTGTACCATTTTTATCCTGCTCTTTATTAAGTAGTGTTTGATACCATTTTGCCACGTCAATAACTATCCTTCAAGTATATGATTTTAAAATATGTATAATTATCCTTGGTATGGATGGAGCATAATATAATACTCTTTATGTTCAATGTAAGTTCAATTACTACTCTTTATGTTCAAAGTGTCTTTAAGTGTTTTGCTTTTAAAAATAACCGTTTAAAATATTCTGACATAAGGTTTTGTTCATCTATGGTTATTCAGAAAAAAATAGAAATGGAATTTGGGTCAAGGGATTTGAATAATTTTAACACAAGGGAGTCTTACTTTTGAATTTGCATTTCTAAAAAAATCTTTATTTGGCTGCACCAGGTCTTTTTGTAGCACACAGAATCTTTATTTGCAGCACGTGGGATCTAGTTCTGTCACCAGGGGTTGAACCTGGGCCCCCTGCATTGGCAGTATGGAGAATATCTTATTAAGCCAAGAAAAGCAGCTTCTGGAAATACATCAGGTCCGACATGACTACAGGCAATTATTTCTTTACACTAAGTTCTTCTGAAAAATTACTAACTTCAAGGTTCCTTGTGATAGATGTCTTGACACTTCCATGGGATTAAAATATTTCTTCCAGGAAAAACAACTTTTTAGAGCTAATCTTTGCATCCTTAGAACACCTTGTTTTGTGTGTGTGTTTCAACCGTGTATTTACCTTTAAGAAAGGAAAATGGAATCTGTGGACTGAATAGAAGCTAAGCACACCCGTGTGAGCAGGGCTCCAGTGAAGACCATGCACGTGAGCACAGTCCTAGAGGACGCGCCCTCCCAGCCTCCACCACTCCCTCCTGTAGGTAGATCGTCATCCTGAGTTCTGACAGCGTAGGTTCATTTCCCCTGTGTTTGAAGTGACTGCATATAGGATCAGTTCACTTAGGCCTTCTTTTCTTCAACTTTACCTAGTTTCGTCGTCAGTTTCTATGTTGAGTTCTTTTCTGGTATGTGATTAAGTGCACCCTGTCAATCTACAGACAGTAATACCCAGCTCTTTCACCAAAAACATAGGAAACATGAGGACACTTTTTTTACTGAGCCAAAATGTTGCCCTGTTTTCTTTTAACACAGAAAAGAATTCCTAGGCACATTTCTGCTCGTCAGAGATCATTTTGGAAATCGCATGTATTTCCTTAGAGTAGTCATTACCAAAAAAAAAAAACCAAACTATGCCCGCCTTCTCTGAAGGACTAGTTGCATTTTATATGGGCAGGATAGATGTTTTAATGACATCATAGATTCCTGTGACCAGGAATTGGGTGTTCTTGTACCCATATTTTGGCTTTTCCTTCTGTGTAAATAGAGGAATAGAGAAATGAATTTGGAATTGGTTGGTTTGAGCTTAGAGGACCATTCTGTCATTAATTAGTTGATTAACTTAAATAGTAAGTCACTTGTTCCGTTGTTAAGTCATGTCCAACTCTTTGTGACCCCATGAACTGCAACATGCCAGGCTTCCCTGTCCTTCACTATCTCCCCGAGTTTGCTCAACTCTTGGTATTTACTCTGCTTAATTGTAAAATAAAGGCTTGTACGAGATCAGTCCTTAAACTGGGCCCTCACAGTTCACAACATCCAAAGTGAAAAGTAAGACTGTTTTCATCAGATGCTCAGATTCTTATGTCTGTGACCTGAGAAAGGTAAATATAATTAGGCTAGACTGTGGGTTCTTAAATCTCAGCATGCATCAGGGGCACCCAAATGACTGAAAATTGATTGCTGATCTCACCTCCCTGCTCAGTAGGTGTGGCGCAAGGTCTGAGGACAACTTCTCAGTGATCCTTGAAACACCTGACACCAGTCAGGACCACACTGACAGCCACAGAGCCAGATGGTTACCAAAGTCCACTCCTGTGCAGCCATCTGCAGTCCGCTAGATCTTCAGTAAAGGAGGTGGGTTGTACTTTGCTTACCTCTGTATTGCCATTCAGCATAGCTTGGCAGGAAGTTGGTGTTTGAAAAATGTTTGAATGAATAAATGAACAAATGTGCATTAAGAATTCCTTTTTAAAGGGTTGATCATAAATTCATCCTAATGTGTTCCTATATCTTCTTTGAAAAGTTCAGCTTTGGGACCATAGTCTGACTGCTCCTTAGTAAGAATTTGAATTAATGAGCTAGACAGAAATCCATGACTATTGATTGCGGCATTCTATTGAAGCAAAGCCAGTAAAACTATTGAAGCAGAGCCAGTAAAATGTGGGGCCATAATTTACAAAATGATCTGACCCTGTCTTTTATTTTTTTTTCCCAAAAGTAGCAAAAATACTTTCTCATGAGGATTGTCTAACCAGGCTCTATCTGCACCAGTACATTGTGGATATTGACCAACTGTGAACCCCTCAGCCTGCCCTCTCTGACCTAGAATGGGTCTAAGAGAGGGAAGCTCTAACTGGACTTGATTACTGGTTTTCAAACTTTATCTGAAAACCATCTGGATCACATGGCAGAGTGAGTGAGAGTCGCTCAAAATCTCATGGAGGCCTTGTTAATTATGGGTTGTAAACAACAGCTCCAGAGTCTCTGACGCAGTACACCTGGGGTAAGACCTGAGGATTTGCATTTTCTAACAAGTTCCCAGGTCATGCTGTTCCTGCTGAACCCGTGACCACATGTTGAGAACCACTGGGCTAGCTAATCTGTAAACCCTTAGGAATAGGCATGTTGAAGCAACCCAACCTCACAGAATGGGACTTTAATTTAGACTAACTCAAAAGCTACTGAATTTGTATCATTTCTTCCCTAGCTCTCTCAAGCTCCTGTCTTCCCTGAATCCTTAAGTATTCTTAAGAAGTATGAGAAAGTTTGAAAAATCTAAATTCAGACAGTCTTGACTTCTTGCAATACAAAAACGCCTTTGAGGAAATGCTGGAATCTTTCTTAGCATTCTCTTTCCTCTTGAACAGGAAAGCCCAGTGGTTTTCTGAGTGTAGACTTCAGACCAGCAGCAGCAGTATCATCTGGGAGGGAGGCAGAAATGGAAAATTTCAGGATCCACTCCAGAAACTCTATAGGTCAACCCAGTGATCTATTTTAACCAGCCCTTTTGGTGACTCTGATCCACCGTTAGGTTTAAAAAACCACTGGCCTAACTTAAAATCGGGTACCAGATTATCTTGAAACACATCTATAAAAGACATGAAGGTAGCAGGACAATTAGAATTTCAGGTTTTGGCACAGGTAAGGGGTTAGTGAGACAATAGAGGTCACTATTTTTGAAGGCTGGATCAGAGACTGGAAAATATCTTTGGGGGCAGGATGACCCACTATGCTTCGGGTAAGTGGGTTTTGTTTTTGGTTTTTGTTTTTTTCTTCTTTCCTGATTTAAGAAAATAGAGGATGTCAATGCCCTGTAAATACATAACTCAGACCAAGCTATGGAAGTGGCTGCTATCCCGTATGAACTCATTTCCCAGATGCATGGGAACAAACACCTTCTGAAAAGTTATAGTTCTTCTAGAAACTAGTTTTCCCTCAATTTCTTATGTTCTTATTGAGCAATGAAATGAAAATGTATTTTCAGATTTTTTTTCTTCATCATATCTTACCATCAATAAGCATAGAAATAAGTTTAGTAGTAAAGAGCAGCAGCTCTTCTAAATAAAATAGAACTGGAAGATGAGTATTCTTGAAATAATCTCCTGATAATAGGAATATAGGGGCAACAGAAGAGGGAAAGATGAATGTTATGTGTACATGCATATAGGAGTCTAGATAGGATTACATTTAGGCTAACTGGCTTGTAAACAAAGATTTTAAAATTCTAATGTCATTAGCAAATGAAATATCTGATCATTTCTCTTTTTTCACTAAATCTTAAAGCTTTTCCATGGATTTTAGAAAAGGGGTTTACTTTGCCCAGTACAGGCTCTAGTCTTCTGTTCACGTCAAAGCATGTTTCACATCATAGTCATTACTAAATGACTTCTGAAATATTATGAACTGCGGCAATGGCCCGTGAACTATTTACAAATGTGTTTTAAATTTTCCAGATATTTGAGTTTTTCTAATATGGTTTGCTACTTTCTAGTTTAATTTCACTGTGATCAGAGAACTCGTACACTATGATTTCACAGCTTTAAGTTGATTCAAACTTGTTTTAGAGTCCAGTGTTTGGTCTGTCTTCATGAAAGTGCCATATATTCTTGACAATAGCGTGTGATCTGCAGGTCTGATCTACAGGAATTTTCTGTAAATATCCATGAGAACATGATGGTTGATGGTGTTCAGAGGTTATGTTCTTTAATGATTTCTTTGCCCTGTGGCTGCATCGATTTCTGAGAAAGGGGTATTAAGATCAACTCTGGTTATAAACTATCCCTTTCTCTCTTTAATTTGACCTACTTTGCTTCATGTATCTGGAAGCTCTGTTATCTGTTGTATATACATTTATGATTAATGTGCCTTTCTGATGAAATGTCCAGTTTTTCATTGTTGGAGAAGGCAATGGCACCCCATTCCAGTACTCTTGCCTGGAAAATCCCATGGATGGAGGAGCCTGGTAGGCTGCGGTCCCTGGGGTTGCTAAGAGTCGGACACAACTGAGCGACTTCCCTTTCACTTTTCACTTTCATGCACTGGAGAAGGAAATGGCAACTCACTCCAGTGTTCTTGCCTGGAGAATCCCAGGGATGGCAGAGCCTGGCGGGCTGCCGTCTATGGGGTCGCACAGAGTTGGACATGACTAAAGCGAAAATGTCCCTCTTTACCTCTAGTAATAATCCTTGTCTTGAAATCTGCTTTATCTGATGGTACAGCCACTCCACCCTCTTAAGGAATACTATTAATATTTGTATGGCATATCTTTTTTCATTCATGTCCTCTCAATCTGTACATTTATATTTAAAGCATGACTCTTGTTCACAATATAACTGAGTCTTGCTTTTTGAAAAATCCATCTCAATAATCTGCCCTTTAAATGGAATGCTTGGTTCATTGTTAATATAGTTGAATTTAAGTCTACGATTTTAGAATTTATTCCTATTTGTCCCCTCTGTCTTTAGTCCTCTTTCTACATTTTCCTGCCTACTTTTAGAATTAATTGAATATTTTTTAGAATTCCACTTTAATTTATCTATTCCTTTCTAGCTGTACCTTTTTATATTTTAGTGACAGCTCTAGGGATCAAAATGGACAATCTTAAATTTTTAGTTTACTTACAGGTAATATTGTTTTATTTTGCATAAAATATAAATACCTCATAACTGTATAGACCTATCTACCCTCTCCTCCATCCTTTATGTAATTGTTGTCATATATATTCCATCAATGACATTATACCTATAGAATATAATATTAGCACTTTTTATTTTAAATAGTTATAAGCATTTTTTTTATTAAAGAAAAACATGTGTTATACCTCTCTATTTTGCCATTTCTGGTGCCCTTCTTCTTTCCTGAATAGCTGAGTTTTCATCTGGTACCATTTCTCTTCATTATAAACCAAAAACCAAAACCCTAATTTTTATAATTTTTAGAGGTGTAGGCCTACTTACAAATTATCTCCAGTTCAGTTCAGTTCAGTCACTCGGTTGTGTCCAGTTCTTTGTGACCCCATGAACCGCAGCACACCAGGCCTCCCTGTCCATCACCAACTCCCGGAGTCCACCCAAACCCATGCCCATCGAGTCAGTGATGCCATCCAGCCATCTCATCCTCTGCCATCCTGTTCTCCTCCTGCCCTCAATCTTTCCCAGTGTCAGTCAGGGTCTTTTCAAATGAGTCAGCTCTTCGCCTGAGGTGATCAAAGTATTGGAGTTTCAACCTCAACATCAGTCCTTCCAATGAACACTCAGGACTGATCTCCTTTAGGATGGACTGGTTGGATCTCCTTGCAGTCCAAGGGACTCTCAAGAGTCTTCTCCAACACCACAGTTCAAAAGCATCAATTCTTCGGCACTCAGCTTTCTTCATAGTCCAACTCTCACATCCATACATGACCACTGGAAAAACCATAGCCTTGACTAGATGGACCTTTGTTGGCAAAGTAATGTCTCTGCTTTTTAATATGCTATCTAGGTCAGTCATAACTTTCCTTCCAAGGAGTAAGCGTCTCTTAATTTCATGGCTGCAATCACCATCTGCAGTGACTTTAGAGCCCAGAAAAATAAAGTCAGCCATTGTTTCCACTGTTTCCCCATCTATTTGCCATGAAGTGATGGGATATATGTATATATATTATTCTTTTGAATAAAGAGGAGTGGGATACACTCACCAGGTGTTCTTCTCTTCCTCCAAGTTTCAACTGTCCCATTTTTTGTGCCTGTACCTTTATCTCCCTGATTTTTTTTGGTTACTTTCCAATGCCTCCAAGTAATTGTTTTTCATATTTTGTTTAGCCTTTATATTTGTTATCCATGGGGAGCTTGGTCTTGTAGAAATCAATCGGCCACTACCAGAAGCAGAATCTTGAAGAGTGAATTCTCTTAGGAATCTTACTGATCAGCTGGCAGCTATAGTCACACAATGCGTGCGTGTGTGCTCAGTTGCTTCAGTCATGTCCAACTCTTTGAGACCCATGGACTGTGGCCCACCAGGCTCCTCTGTCCTTGGAATTCTCCAGACAAGAATGCTGGAGTGGGTTGCCATGCCCTCCTCCAGGGGATCTTCCAACCCAGGAATCAAACCCATGTCTGCCTGCATCTCCTGCATTGCAAGCGGATTCTTCAGTAGGAGCCACCTGAGAAGGGCCTAGTCACACAGTACCCAACCTGTTTTTGTTCAGTTAGGCCCCAAAAGTCGAGCGATCTAGGAGGTAACAAAGGAGGGTGTGTGCCTGCTATGAACTTGGCATTCGACTCTACCACACTCAAGCACTAATTCACATTCTACTCCAAGCCAAATGCTAATCAGAGATGTATGAAAGCCAGTTAACCCATGGTTAACTTGACTGCTCACAGCTCCAGAGAGAAGACTCTGGTTCCAGAAATCCTCCTTCACCCTAGATTACCAGCTCTGTCAGGTACTAGTTACTTTGGCAGAAGTAAGAGAAGTCTAATGTTTTGTAAAAATCAGTGTAGTTTCCTCAGGAAACAAACCTGTATTAAAACTTAATCAAGAAAGCAGCTATACTCTTGTCGAAATTAATCGGCCACTACCAGAAGCAGAACAAATAACAATAATAATCAGGGACTGGAAATTGCTGCCACAGGAAGAGAATGTTTTTAGGTCGTAATTTATATCACAAAAGTAATATCACAGTGAAAGAACATCAATGTCACACCCGGGATGGGGGGTTTGGTTATCAGGTCTCCAATAGTTTCATATCATTATAGACACCTTTAAACCTATTCTAACTTATGTTCTAGCTCATAGAGAAAAGCAAAATTATGAATATTGACACATTTCCTGTTAATTTTAATATCACCTCTACTGGCAGTTTGTTCAAAACACTTAAAGGTAATGATGATAAACCACTTTAGAAATAGGCTGTGGGTTTCATTATATACCAGAACTTCTTCCATGACTCAGTGTTTTCTGTTGAAGTATATCAAGATATAAGGACACCGTATCTTGTACTGGTCAAGGTCCTACCAGGGAAATAGAACCAGTAGGCTATTTATATATAGACAGATAGAGATATATCAATAAATATAGACAAAAACACACATATATACATACATGGGGATGGATACACTATTGTGCATGAAAGCTGCATGTAATAATAAAATTGTATTATTTAATCTCATTTTAAAGTGCTGAAAATAGTATGAATTCAGTTCGTCTTGAGATTAAAATGCCCAAACTGTCAAGGAAAATCTCCAAACTATTCTTAGAATAGTTTTGGGGGACAGTGTTCACATTTGAAGTCTACAGTAGCATGGTTTTGGGAAGCAGTGCATCAGATTAGGATTCAAAAGACCATGGTCTCAAATTTTATTTTAGTTTAAAAAAAAAAGAGACCACAGTCTCTTTGTTCTTCATTCTTATTTTCTCTTGGTTGGTGTCTATGACTCCCTAATTCTTGGAAATGCTTCAGAATTGCCTTCTGACCTCTTCAAACCTTATCAATAAGCTCTTGCTGCTGCTGCTGCTAAGTCGCTTCAGTCATGTCCGACTCTGTGTGACCCCATAGATGGCAGCCCACCAGGCTCCCCCGTCCCTGGGATTCTCCAGGCAGGAATACTGGACTGGGTTGCCATTTCCTTCTCCAATGCATGAAAGTGAAAAGTGAAAGTGAAGTCGCTCAGCTCTTAAAAGAATGATCGTCATAGAAAAATGTAACACTTGTTAAAGCCACAGATCACAATTTTTTACATGCTCAATCAAATTCATAAAAGCCACTGATACCTTCCTCTGCCACCCTGTGGATTAAAATAATCATATAAGTCAAATATTAATTCCTAAAGTTGTTTTAGTTAGATGAAGTCCAAAGGCTTATTTTTTCTGCTTGTATATTAAAAAAATGTTGTTTTTCTAGTACAATGACTAACAAAGTTTCAAGCAAGTAAATAAACTCCCTGGAGGTCCATTTTTGTGTATTATTTTAAATACAGGGAAAACATTCTTGTTGTTTAAAATCATGCTGAAAATAAAGAATGATTCTAATAATGAAAGATTTGCTAGGAACTAAATGAATAAAATAGATACTGCTAAAGATCGGACCGCAAAATATGTTAGAAATGTGTGCATTCAGGGAAAGTGCATAGAACTCACAAAAGAATGTGCTGCTTCTGGGAAAAAAATAGCAGGCAGCTGGCAAGAGCTTGCCAAAGAGTGGTATCAAGGTAGCTCAGGCAGATGATTATAGCCAGACAGCCCACTCTCGTGTGGAGTGGATGTGCCATTGTCAACACCAGAGTCCCCTGTTAGCATCTCATTTTCATCCTGGGGGCCATTCTTCCTTCCTTTGGACGTATTTTTGTATTTTCACAATGGAAAAATGAAGAGTAAAGGGAACTCGAGGTATAGAGAGCAGAGGAATTAAAAGGAAGAACTGAGGCTAAACGAAGTGCTTGTTTCAGTGACCCATTTACTATTTGTCCTTCTCGGGTAGGGATTGGCCCTAGAACAGGGTACCATTTCAGAAAGAGCAATTGACTATTTTCTAAGAAATATGGAGTAGTTTAAATAACTCGCTGTACCTTTCAGCTCTTAAAAACTCAACCTATAAACTTGATTTGTCCAACACAATAGCCAACTGAAGAATACGGCCTCTTAGTGTCTGTATAGGGAGACAGTTACTCTCTCTGCTATCCACAGAGGCTGCACATATGAGTGTCTGTTTGGGGCAAATTGGGTTTTCTTTTCTTCACTTTATAAACACTGAAAAAGAACTTACAAAGTAAAACATATAGCACTAAAGATTCAATTTTTGAAACTGGATTGAAATTGTATAGAAGTGGTGCTGGCCTTCAGAAATGCAGAATTCAGAGTGACCTAAATGTAGCTTCATCCCCGCCTTTTCTAAAAAGTTGATCACCTCTTACAGGCTGTCTTTCAGCAGGATTTTAGCAGAAAATGCTAGAAGACATGGACGGACACACACACATATAGAGCAGCTCTGAAGTTATTATCATCTTGGAAGGTAAATGAGGGAGTAGATGAAAAGCAAACACAGAACCCAGCCCAGGAGAAGGGAAGGAGACAGAATGATATCCTTAATTCTACATGGAAGCAGAGCACACCACAGGTAATCTGGGCTCTGAACCAAATAGGAGAGGTGATAATCAGAGAAAGCCTCACAGATCAATATTTAATTAAAGAGCATAAGGGTCTTGCAGTTAGGAAACACTTTTCATATCAATTTGGTCTCATAGTTCCAGCCTTACCTCAGAACAGAATAGGTTCAAGACGAGTTTAATTCTACTCAAATTTATAGAAATGCAAATTGGCTTAAGCCGTGATGAAGGAGAGCTAACACTTATTAATTAGAGTCACTGCTACTGCTAAGTCACTTCAGTCACGTCCGACTCTGTGTAACCCCATAGACAGCCTCCTACCAGGCTCCGCCGTCCCTGGGAGTCTCCAGGCAAGAACACTGGAGCGGGTTGCCATTTCCTTCTCCAGTGCAGGAAAGTGAAAAGTGAAAATGAAGTCGCTCAGTCGTGTCCAACTCTTAGTGACCTCATGGACTTCAGCCTCCCAGGCTCCTCCGTCCATGGGATTTTCCAGGCAAGAATACTGGAGTGGGGTGCCATTGCCTTCTCCGAATTAGAGTCACTAACTGGGCTTAACTATGGATGTTCCCTTGGATCTTCCTCTAGGTTGTCTATCTTACTTAAAATTGATTTTTTAGTGTTTCTGTTATGGTGAATGGCCTTCTAATCTACATCTTAGTAGCCACACACAAGAGAAACCGAGTTCTTTTTTAAAAGGCAGCTAAGGCAACACCATTCACCCAGGGTTTCAGTCACCTTTACGGCAGCAACCAGAGGTACCAGCTTGAGCAGTGCTGGCTTCAAAACCACACCTAAAAGCAACACCAGAGGTAACAGGTGTAGATGCCACAAAAGAGATGAGTGAAAGCTGCTCACAGACCATTGTTAGATTAATTTCCTATTGGCCAACAAATCACCACACATGTACTAGCTTAAATCTACATAAATCTATTATCTTACTGTCTGGTGGTCAGAAGTCTAAAATGGATCAGCAGAGATATATTCTTGTGTAGGCTTTAGGGAGGAATCATTTTTCCAGTTTCTAGACATGCCTGCATACCTTGGCTTGTGGTTCCTTCCCCCACCTTCAGAGACAGTGGCATATTCTCTGGGCTATGCATGTCTAGTCTCCCTCTTATAGGACTCTTGTGGTTGCATTACATCCAGATAATCGAGGTTCATTTCTCCACATCAAAAACCTGAATTCAGTTACATCTGCAGAGCTCTTTTGCCATGGAAGTAACATATTCAGAAGTTCTGGAGATGAGGTTGTGGATATCTTGCTGGGGTAAGTGTGTGGGATAATCATTCAATCTACAACAATTGTCAAAATGTCAATCGAAATTTCAGAGCATTTGCTTACAATGCTCATTCACAATGAACTAAGAGAAAAAAATTATTAGCCCTGGATACTTTAATTCAGCCTTGATTAAGTCAAAGGGAAAAGTCCCTATTTAACATGACTGAGCAACTTTTACTTCACTTCTCTTCAAAAATGCTTCAGTGAAACAGATGGAAAAATAGGTGCTGAAACAACGGATGCATGAATTTACATCACTAGGTTAGTCATTGTCATATGTTGAGAGAGAAAGAAAGATAGAGGGCAATATTTACCCTTTATCAACCATTAAAAAGGAAGTTAAATCTACATTTAGTCTGCTCCTTATCACCCAAAAGTGAATATCTTCATCCGTTTACTAAATGGGAAGGAAATGTTCCCCTAGTATTTCCTTTTTCTACCTTGTTTTTATATTTATATTTTATTTTGTTTTATTAGAGATCCCCTTCTGTTGTTGACCTTAGAACTGTTTTGTTTGTGGAAAACAGTGTTTCTAAAAATATTTGTTTTGGAGAACAGTGTTTACTTAAAGTTGTGGATAGTGTTTGTTTCAGGAGGTTGAATTTATTCACCAGGCTCCTGATAACCAATATGACTTCACTGATCTGCTGGAAGCAACTCAGCCAATTAAAAAAAAAAAGAAAAGAAAGATAAAGAAAAATTTGATCATTTAAATTAAGAGTATCTTATGGTCTCATATGTGAAATTTAATTTTGCAAGTAAACACTTTTTTAATTTTAAAAACAGTTCATTTTCACTTAAAACTATAGGTATTTTTTAATAACAACTTAACATTCTTTATTCCTCATAACATAGTAGTTTTATGAGTCTTCTGATTCTTCTAGTAACTTTAAATAGTGTGCAGTTGAATCTTAAATGTAGGCCTCCAGTTTTCCCAGCATTTCTGTCCTTTTTTTTTAATACATTTGAAATTTTTCTTAATTAAAAGTAGAACAATTTGAATTGTTCTTACAACGATTCTAAAATATATATTTGAAATTATATTTTAAGATCTGATGGCACTTCATTTCTTTCTTTACCAAAGAAATGTTGGTAATGTGGAAAGTTCTCTGATAATGCCAAATGGATTTCAAATCCATACAAACTTTTGAAATATCAGGCTTTTCAAAATAGTATTAAAGTTTTAATTTACAACATGTAGTATAGTAATATCACACTTTGGCTAAACCAAATAGTATGCACCATCAGCCATAAATGGAAGGAAGACCCCAAATCTAGGGTACCTTAAAGGTGTTAGATGTTCTTAAGTTTTGATAATCTCAGAAGTATAAATGCTTCAAAAGAAAAAACATTGAAAATGTAAATTATATTTATCAGGTCATACAGTTTTGAGAAACTTTGAATAATAAATTCTTATTGTGATAAAAAGCCCGTAACATAAATTTACCACTTTAGCCATTTCTTCATGTACAGTTAAGTAGTATTAAGTGTATTCGTAGTTGTGCAGCCAGTTGCCAGAACTTTTTCATCTTGGGACACTGAAACTCTATGCCCATTAAACAAGTACCCATCTTCTCTTTCCTACAGCCCCTGGCAACCACCCTCCCATTTTCTATTTTGATGAATTTGACTGCTCTAGATAACGCACATTAATGAAATAATTCAGAATATGTCTTTTTGTGACTGGTTTGTTTTACTTAGCATAATGTCCTCGAGGTTCATCCATTCTGTGGCATGTGTCAGAATTTCTTTCCTTCTTAAGGCTGAATAATGTTCTATTATATGTATATATCATGTTTTGTTTACTGGTTCATCCATTGATGCATATTTGAGTTGCTTCCTCCTCTTGGCTTTGTCAATAATGCTATGAACATGAATGTATCAATATCTTTTCAAAACCCTGCTTTCGACTCTTTTTTTTTTTTTTTTTTAATTTCAGGTATACACGTGCTCCCCATCCTGAACCCTCCTCCCTCCCCCCTCCCCATACCATCCCCCTGGGCCGTCCCAGCGCACCAGCCCCAAGCATCCAGCATCGTGCACTGAACCTGGACTGGCATCTCGTTTCATACATGACATTTCACATGTTTCAATGCCATTCTCCCAAATCTTCCCACCCTCTCCCTCTCCCACAGAGTCCATAAGACTGTTCTATACATCAGTGTCTCTTTTGCTGTCTCGTATACAGGGTTATTGTTACCATCTTTCTAAATTCCATATATATGCGTTAGTATACTGTATTTATGTTTTTCCTTCTGGCTTACTTCACTCTGTATAATAGGCTCCAGTTTCATCCACCTCATTAGAACTGATTCAAATGTATTCTTTTTAATGGCTGAGTAATACTCCATTGTGTATATGTACCACAGCTTTCTCATCCATTCATCTGCTGATGGACATCTAGGTTGCTTCCATGTCCTGGCTATTATAAACAGTGCTGCGATGAACATTGGGGTACACGTGTCTCTTTCTCTTCTGGTTTCCTCAGTGTGTATGCCCAGCAGTGGGATTGCTGGATCGTAAGGCAGTTCTATTTCCAGTTTTTTAAGGAATCTCCACACTGTTCTCCATAGTGGCTGTACTAGTTTGCATTCCCACCAACAGTGTAAGAGGGTTCCCTTTTCTCCACACCCTCTCCAGCATTTATTATTTGTAGACTTTTGGATCGCAGCCATTCTGACTGGTGTGAAATGGTACCTCATAGTGGTTTTGATTTGCATTTCTCTGATAATGAGTGATGTTGAGCATCTTTTCATGTGTTTGTTAGCCATCTGTATGTCTTCTTTGGAGAAATGTCTATTTAGATCTTTGGCCCATTTTTTGATTGGGTCATTTATTTTTCTGGAGTTGAGCTGTAGGAGTTGCTTGTATATTTTTGAGATTAGTTGTTTGTCGGTTGCTTCATTTGCTATTATTTTCTCCCATTCTGAAGGCTGTCTTTTCACCTTGCTAATAGTTTCCTTTGATGTGCAGAAGCTTTTAAGTTTAATTAGGTCCCATTTGTTTATTTTTGCTTTTATTTCCAATATTCTGGGAGGTGGGTCATAGAGGATCCTGCTGTGATGTATGTCAGAGAGTGTTTTGCCTATGTTCTCCTCTAGGAGTTTTATAGTTTCTGGTCTTACGTTGAGATCTTTAATCCATTTTGAGTTTATTTTTGTATATGGTGTTAGAAAGCGTTCTAGTTTCATTCTTTTACAAGTGGTTGACCAGATTTCCCAGCACCACTTGTTAAAGAGATTGTCTTTAATCCACTGTATATTCTTGCCTCCTTTGTCAAAGATAAGGTGTCCATATGTGTGTGGATTTATCTCTGGGCTTTCTATTTTGTTCCATTGATCTATATTTCTGTCTTTGTGCCAGTACCATACTGTCTTGATAACTGTGGCTTTGTAGTAGAGCCTGAAGTCAGGTAGGTTGATTCCTCCAGTTCCATTCTTCTTTCTCAAGATTGCTTTGGCTATTCGAGGTTTTTTGTATTTCCATACAAATTGTGAAATTATTTGTTCTAGCTCTGTGAAGAATACTGTTGGTAGCTTGATAGGGATTGCATTGAATCTATAAATTGCTTTGGGTAGTATACTCATTTTCACTATATTGATTCTTCCAATCCATGAACATGGTATATTTCTCCATCTATTAGTGTCCTCTTTGATTTCTTTCACCAGTGATTTATAGTTTTCTATATATAGGTCTTTAGTTTCTTTAGGTAGATATATTCCTAAGTATTTTATTCTTTTCGTTGCAATGGTGAATGGAATTGTTTCCTTAATTTCTCTTTCTGTTTTCTCATTATTAGTGTATAGGAATGCCAGGGATTTCTGTGTGTTGATTTTATATCCTGCAACTTTACTATAGTCATTGATTAGTTCTAGTAATTTACTGGTGGAGTCTTCAGGGTTTTCTATGTAGAGGATCATGTCATCTGCAAATAGTGAGAGTTTTACTTCTTCTTTTCCAATTTGGATTCCTTTTATTTCTTTTTCTGCTCTGATTGCTGTAGCCAAAACTTCCAAAACTATGTTGAATAGTAATGGTGAAAGTGGGCACCCTTGTCTTGTTCCTGACTTTAGAGGAAATGCTTTCAATTTTTCACCATTGAGGATAATGTTTGCTGTGGGTTTGTCATATATAGCTTTTATTATGTTGAGGTATGTTCCTTCTATTCCTGCTTTCTGGAGAGTTTTTATCATAAATGGGTGTTGAATTTTGTCAAAGGCTTTCTCTGCATCTATTGAGATAATCATATGGTTTTTGTTTTTCAATTTGTTAATGTGGTGTATTACATTGATTGATTTGCGGATATTGAAGAATCCTTGCATCCCTGGGATAAAGCCCACTTGGTCATGGTGTATGATCTTTTTAATGTGTTGTTGGATTCTGATTGCTAGAATTTTGTTAAGGATTTTTGCATCTATGTTCATCAGTGATATTGGCCTGTAGTTTTCTTTTTTTGTGGCATCTTTGTCAGGTTTTGGTATTAGGGTGATGGTGGCCTCATAGAATGAGTTTGGAAGTTTACCTTCCTCTGCAATTTTCTGGAAGAGTTTAAGCAGGATAGGTGTTAGCTTTTCTCTAAATTTTTGGTAGAATTCAGCTGTGAAGCCGTCTGGACCTGGGCTTTTGTTTGCTGGAAGATTTTTGATTACAGTTTCAATTTCCGTGCTTGTGATGGGTCTGTTAAGGTTTTCTATTTCTTCCTGGTCGAGTTTTGGAAAGTTGTACTTTTCTAAGAATTTGTCCATTTCTTCCTCGTTGTCCATTTTATTGGCATATAATTGTTGATAATAGTCTCTTATGATCCTTTGTATTTCTATGTTGTCTGTTGTGATCTCTCCACTGTCATTTCTAATTTTATTGATTTGATTTTTCTCCCTTTGTTTCTTGATGAGTCTGGCTAATGGTTTGTCAATTTTATTTATCCTTTCAAAGAACCAGCTTTTGGCTTTGTTGATTTTTGCTATGGTCTCTTTTGTTTCTTTTGCATTTATTTCTGCTCTAATTTTTAAGATTTCTTTCCTTCTACTAACCCTGGGGTTCTTCATTTCTTCCTTTTCTAGTTGCTTTAGGTGTAGAGTTAGGTTATTTATTTGACTTTTTTCTTGTTTCTTGAGGTGTGCCTGTATTGCTATGAACTTTCCCCTTAGGACTGCTTTTACTGTGTCCCACAGGTTTTGGGTTGTTGTGTTTTCATTTTCATTCGTTTCTATGCAAATTTTGATTTCTTTTTTGATTTCTTCTGTGATTTGTTGGTTATTCAGCAGCGTGTTGTTCAGCCTCCATATGTTGGAATTTTTAATAGTTTTTCTCCTGTAATTGAGATCTAATCTTACTGCATTGTGGTCAGAAAAGATGCTTGGAATGATTTCTATTTTTTTGAATTTACCAAGGCTAGCTTTATGGCCCAGGATGTGATCTATCCTGGAGAAGGTTCCATGTGCGCTTGAGAAAAAGGTGAAATTCATTGTTTTGGGATGAAATGTCCTATAGATATCAATTAGGTCTAACTGGTCTATTGTATCGTTTAAAGTTTGTGTTTCCTTGTTAATTTTCTGTTTAGTTGATCTATCCATAGGTGTGAGTGGGGTATTAAAGTCTCCCACTATTATTGTGTTATTGTTAATTTCTCCTTTCATACTTGTTAGCATTTGTCTTACATACTGCGGTGCTCCCGTGTTGGGTGCATATATATTTATAATTGTTATATCTTCTTCTTGGATTGATCCTTTGATCATTATGTAGTGACCTTCTTTGTCTCTTTTCACAGCCTTTGTTTTAAAGTCTATTTTATCTGATATGAGTATTGCTACTCCTGCTTTCTTTTGGTCCCTATTTGCATGGAAAATCTTTTTCCAGCCCTTCACTTTCAGTCTGTATGTGTCCCCTGTTTTGAGGTGGGTCTCCTGTAGACAACATATGAAGGGGTCTTGTTTTTGTATCCATTCAGCCAGTCTTCGTCTTTTGGTTGGGGCATTCAACCCATTTACGTTTAAGGTAATTACTGATAAGTATGATCCCGTTGCCATTTACTTTATTGTTTGGGGTTCGAATTTATACACCATTTTTCTGTTTCCTGTCTAGAGAATATCCTTTAGTATTTGTTGGAGAGCTGGTTTGGTGGTGCAGAATTCTCTCAGCTTTTGCTTGTCTGAGAAGCTTTTGATTTCTCCTTCATACTTGAATGAAATCCTTGCTGGGTACAATAATCTGGGCTGTAGGTTATTTTCTTTCATCATTTTAAGTATGTCTTGCCATTCCCTCCTGGCTTGAAGAGTTTCTATTGAAAGATCAGCTGTTATCCTTATGGGAATTCCCTTGTGTGTTATTTGTTGTTTTTCCCTTGCTGCTTTTAATATTTGTTCTTTGTGTTTGATCTTTGTGTTTGATTAATATGTGTCTTGGGGTGTTTTGCCTTGGGTTTATCCTGTTTGGGATTCTCTGGGTTTCTTGGACTTGGTTGATTATTTCCTTCCCCAGTTTAGGGAAGTTTTCAACTATTATCTCCTCAAGTATTTTCTCATGGTCTTTCTTTTTGTCTTCTTCTTCTGGAACCCCTATGATTCGAATGTTATAGCGTTTAATATTGTCCTGGAGGTCTCTGAGATTGTCCTCATTTCTTTTAATTCGTTTTTCTTTTATTCTCTCTGATTCATTTATTTCTACCATTCTATCTTCTAATTCACTAATCCTATCTTCTGCCTCTGTTATTCTACTATTTGTTGCCTCCAGAGTGTTTTTAATTTCATTTATTGCATTATTCATTATATATTGACTCTTTTTTATTTCTTCTAGGTCCTTGTTAAACCTTTCTTGCATCTTCTCAATCCTTGTCTCCAAGCTATTTATCTGTGATTCCATTTTAATTTCAAGATTTTGGATCAATTTCACTATCATTATTCGGAATTCTTTATCAGGTAGATTCCCTATCTCTTCCTCTTTTGTTTGGTTTGGTGGGCATTTATCCTGTTCCTTTATCTGCTGGCTATTCCTCTGTCTCTTCATCTTGTTTAAATTGCTGAGTTTGGGGTGTCCTTTCTGTATTCTGGCAGTTTGTGGAGTTCTCTTTATTGTGGCTTTTCCTCGCTGTGTGTGGGTTTGTACAGGTGGCTTGTCAAGGTTTCCTGGTTAGGGAAGCTTGTGTCAGTGTTCTGATGGGTGGAACTGTATTTCTTCTCTTTGTTCAGTCGCGCTGTGGGGAGGGAGGGAGGGACGCTGCAAACAAATAACACTGGCGTGCGCTCGCAGTGCCTCAGCCACACTGGGTCTGCCCCCGCTCACGGCGCGTGTAGCCTCCCTGCCCACACTGCTCGGGCTCTAGGTTGTTCCGCCGGGAACAATCCGAGGCTGGCCTTGGGTTGCATGTACCTCCCAGGTCCAAGCCGCTCAGGTTCAGGCACTCGGGTAGTCCTTAGAGGCGCAGACTCAGTTGGGCCTGAGTATTGTGCTCTTTCCAGGTCCGAGCAGCTCAAGTGATGAGGTGTTTGGCGAGCGCCAATGCTGCGACTTATCGCCTCCCCGCCACTCGGTTATCTGGGCGTAAAACCGGCGCACCTTCTTAGGCAGATGTTAACCGTCCAGACCCCCAAGAAGTTTTAGTTAGCAAAGAAGCCTGCTTACAGTTTTATAGATAATGTCTCTCTGGGGCTGCGATTGCCCCCTTCCGGCTCTGGCTGCCTGTCACCGGAGGGGGAAGGTCTGCAGCCGGCTATCTCTGTTCAATTCTTTGTTCCGTGCGCGGGCCTGGCGGTGTCTTAGGTTGGGGCTGGTTTTTCGCGTGGTAGATATCCCACAGTCTGGTTTGCTAGCCCAAATTATTTCGCTCAGATAGTGCTCAGGGTATTCAGGCCAGATTCTTACTCTAAGCGATGCAGCCCGCGCTGCGCCTCCCTGCCCAGCCCCCGCTTGTTAATGGCGCGTGCAGGCGCCTGCGCTGCTTCTCCGCTGGGGGAGTTACCGTAGGACTCGCAATCTTCGAGTTTTAATTGTTTATTTATTTTTTCTTCCTGTTATGTTACCCTCTGTGCTTCCAAAGCTCAGCACAGATTCGGCAGTGAGAAGGCTTCCTGGTGTTTGGAAACTTCTCTCTCTTTAAGACTCCCTTCCCGGGACGGAACTCCGTCCCTCCCTCTTTTGTCTCTTTTTTTGTCTTTTATATTTTTTCCTACCTCCTTTCGAAGAGTTGGATTGCTTTTCTGGGTGCCTGATGTCCTCTGCCAGCATTCAGAAGTTGTTTTGTGGAATTTACTCGACGTTTAAATGCTCTTTTGATGAATTTGTGGGGGAGAAAGTGTTCTCCCTGTCCTACTCCTCCACCATCTTGGCTCCTCCTCGACTCTTTAGATATATATCCAGAATCGAAATTGCCGGATCATATAGTCATTCTATTTTTAATCTTTTGAGAAACTGTTGTCTATAGTAGCTGCACCATTTTGCATTCCCACCAACAGGGCACAAGGGTTTTCATTTCTCCACATCCTTTCCAACACTTGCTAATTTTTGGTTTACTTGTAGTAGCCATCCTAATGTGTATGAGGTGATATAATATTGTGGTTTTGATTTTGCATCTTCCTAATTATTAGTGACATTGAGCATCTTTTCATATGCTTATTGACCAAAGGATACATTTTTAATTTAATTTTTTGTTTTAGTGTCTGCCATCTTCCAGATGGACAGAACCAACAAAATTAATTTTTCAAATATTTTAAAACTAAATAAGTACAGATAGTCTTCCAGATCATGCTGATTTTATAAGTTTGTGACATCTATACTAGTGAAAGTGAAAGTGAAGTTGCTCAGTCGTGTCCGACTCTTTGCGACCCCATGGACTGTAGCCTATCAGGCTCCTCCGTCCATGGGATTTTCCAGCCAAGAGTGCTGGAGTGGATTGCCAGTGGATCCTTCTCCAGGGGATCTTCCCAACCCAGGAATCGAACCCGGGTCTCCCGCATTGCAGGCAGACGCTTTACCGTCTGAGCCACCAGGGAAGCCCGTACTAGTGAAGATATTAAAACTTAAAACTGAACTGAGACTTTTGGGATCCTGCGTATGTAAAAACAGAGAAGGTTTTGCTGTTTAGCTATACCTGGTCAGAGTCTCACTGTGCCTCTGGGCCTCACTTGAGATTACTTGACTTGCTTCCATCTGGAATACAACTCTTGCAGTTCCTCCCTGGGCAGCTTGTCCGTGCTGGGCAGTGTCACCCTTGGTAGCTGTTTACTGCAGTAGATGTTGAGGTGTCAGAGTGGAGTAATGAGTACTTACATCACTCATTGTCTGGGGAACCATGGAAATGCCCTTAAACTCCTCTTGTTTCAGAAGTGTCTAAGCACGCTGGTTAGGGCTGGAGGTCCCCAGACTGGGGTGTATAATGCACCCAGATCCTGCTTGGTCACCCAGGAGGTGCAGGCGTCCTTTTGCATGAGGTAACCAAGTCTTCTTTGTTTCAGCATGATTATTACTCAGCCCTTAAAGTGATGTCTCAATCTAATTGTCCTCCTGCAAGCTGGTACAACTTTCTGAGCTTCAAATTTCTCTGGACTTTTGAGTATTCAAAATATTTCCAGCATCTTCTAGGCTTTTGATCTCATCAGAGACCGCGATAGCCGGCAGCTTTCTGTAAAGGCCAACAGATAACAAAGCCAAATAAGGAAGGTCGTAATCATATTTTAAATGTTATCATATATATGCTATTTCAATCATACTTTAAATGAGCCCAAATCTGTGGAATGTTACTTGTTTTTCCTTCTACATCATTTGATACCCTGAGTGGTACATAAATAATTGAATATTGACTTTTAATTAAGGCTATAAAGAGAAAGCTGCTTTATGTAAAATTAAATGCTTTTTAATAGCTAATTGAGAAAACACTTTTAAGCACTCAAAGTACCATACCAGGAAACTCAGCAAATTGCTAAATTTGATTTGGTAAAGTGTTCTCAGATGAAACATAGGATTCACTTTCCTTCTGTAAATGAATGTTCCTTTTTAATTCACAAAGCTCAGAATTTTATTTCAGTATGGCCAATACGTCAAACATTGACCAGGTGATGTTTTAAATAATATTTTATATTAATGTGAAAAAACAATATATCCTATGACTACTAAGAAGCTCAGTAATATGCTTCATATCTTTGTGTTTTATAGATAGTAAGGATAACTAAGCATTACGTACTGAATCATGCCCCTCTCCATTCATATGTTGGTGTTCTAACCCCCAGTACCTTAGAATGTGACCTTATCTGAAAATAGGATCATTGCAGATGTAATTAGTTAGGATGAGGTCATTTTGGAGTAGGATGGATTCCTAATCCAATATGACCAGTGTCCTTATTGGATGGGGAATATGGCACACAGAGACACACACACAGAGATGTCAAGAAATGCCAAAGGTTACCAGCAAACCACTAGAGGCTGAGAGAGTGGCACGGAACAGATTCCCCTGCACGACTCTCAGCAAAAACCAACTCTATCAACATGTTTATTTCAGACTTCCAGCCTCTATAACTGTGAGACAACATATTTCGATTGTTTAAGCAACCCTGTTTGTGGTATCTTGTCATGGCAACCTTAGCCAATTGTTATGGACTGAACTCTCACATCCCTCAAAATTCATGTGATGAAGTCCTCTTGCCCATTGTGAGGGTGTTTGGAAGTAGGGCCTTTGGGAGGTTATTAGGTTTACATAAAATCTTGAAGATGGGGCCCCGAGATGGAATGATCATCCTTATGAAAGAGGCATCAGCGAGCTTGCACTCTCTTGTTCTATTTCTCTGCTCTATGAGGACACAGCAAGAAGGTAGCCATCAACAAAGTGGGAAGAAATTCCTTTACCAGAACCCAGGATGCTGGCTCCCTGATCTTGGGTTTCCAAGCTCAGATCTGTGAAGAAGAAGTGTCTTATGTTTAAGCCACCCAGTCTATTGCATTTTGTTATAGTAGCCTGAGCCGACTAAGACACCAACTCACATACTGGGTAACCCACATGGAACTCCAAGTTGAATATGAAGTACAGATAGCCCTATTGAGCGTCTGAAATCAAGGTGACATAAAAATTTCTTCTAAAAGATTGAAGATAATTATAAATGTCAAATTTTTGAGCATCCTAAAATTGATCAGATATTAATTTTAGAAATAGATGAATAAAACAAATACATTTAAATATGAGTGTAAAACTGTGTTCTGATGTGCTTCAGTATTGGGAATCTTGCCAGTCAGAGCTAATTCAGATATTTGCCAAATTAAAACACATAATAATCAAATAAGTACATCAGTTCAGTTCAGTCATTCAGTCGTGTCTGACTCTGCAACCCCAGGCTTCCCTGTTCATCACCAACTCCTGGAGTTCACTCAAACTCAGGTCCATCTAGTTGGTGATACCATCCTACCTCTATCATCCCCTTCTCCTACTGCCTTAAATCTTGCCCAGCATCAGTGTCTTTTCCAGTGAGTCAGTTCTTTGTATCAGGTAGCCAAAGTATTGGAGCTTCAGCTTTAGCAACAGTCCTTCCAATGAACACCCAGGACTGATCTCCTTTAGGATGGACTGGTTGGATCTCCTTGCAGTCCAAGGGACTCTCAAGAGTCTTCTCCAACACCACAGTTCAAAAGCATCAATTCTTCAGTGCTCAGCTTTCTTGATGGTCCAACTCTCATATCCATACATGACTACCGGAAAGACCATAGCTTTGACTACACAGACCTGTGTCAGCAAAGTAATGTCTCTGCTTTTTAATATTCTGTCTAGGTTGGTCATAGCTTTTCTTCTAGGGGGAAGGCATCTTTTAATTTCATGGCTGCAGTCACCATCTGCAGTGATTTTGGAGCCCCCCCCAAATAAAGTCTGTCACTGTTTCCATTATTTCCCCATTTATTTGCCATGAAATGATGGGACCGGATGCCATGATCTTAGATTTTTGAATGTTGAGTTTTAAGTCAGCTTTTTCACTCTCCTCTTTCACTTTCATCAAGAGGCTCTTTAGTTCCTCTTCATTTTCTGCCATAAGGGTGAGATTATCTATGTATCTGAGATTGTTGATATTTCTCCCAGAAATCTTGATTCCAGTTTGTGCTTTATCCAGCCTGACATTTTGCATGATGTACTATGCATATAAGTTAAATAAACAGAGTGACAATATACAGCCTTGATGTACTCCTTTCCCAATTTGGAACCAATCCATTGCTCCATGTCCAGTTTTAACTGTTGCTTCTTGACCTGCATACAGATTTCTCAAGAGGTAGGTAAGGTGATCTGGCATTCCCATCTCTTAAAGAATTTTCCACAGTTTGTTGTGATCCACATAGTCAAAGGCTTTGGCATAGTCAATAGGGCAGAAATAGATGTTTTTCTGGAACTCTCTTGCTTTTTCGATGATCCAGCGGACATTGGAAATTTGATCTTTGGTTCCTCTGCCTTTTCTAAATTCAGCTTGAACGTCTGGAAGTACTCGGTTCATGTTCTGTTGAAGCCTCGCTTGGAGAATTTTGAGCATTACTTTGCTGCGTGTGAGATGAGTGCAATTGTGCAGTAGTCTGAACATTTTTTAACATAGCCTTTCTTTGGGATTGGAATGAAAACTGACCTTTTTCAGTCCTGTGTCCACTGCTGAGTTGTCCAAATTTGCTGGCATGTTAAGTGCAGCTGTTTCACAGCATCATCTTTTAGGATTTGAAATAGCTCAGCTGGAATTCCATCACCTCCACTAGCTTTGTTTGTAATGATGCTTCCTAAGGCCCACTTGAGTTCACACTCCAGGATATCTGGCTCTAGGTGAGTGATCATGGTTATCTGGGTCATGAAGATCTTTTTTGTACAGTTCTCCTGTGTATTCTTGCCACTTCTTCTATGTGACTAGGTAAATACAATTGTCATTTCAGTCATTATACTTAATTCCTGAAAGCCAAATAATCAATTTTCTTTTTATCTTCAAAACAACCCTGTGGGGTAAAGCAATTGTTAATCTGACTAGACAGCTGATGAGCCAGATTAGCAAAGCTAAGTTACTCATCCAGATTTTTACAGATAACAAGTCATGTGTGATTTCTGGGTGTGGGTATTTAAATGCTATACCACCCTTAAAGAAAATGCATAAATTTCAAAATACAAATTGTAATAAATTTATTTTACAAGTCTGTCATTTTTATAAAAAACTTAAAAATGGAAATTACTCTTAGAATTTCTATATCTGAAAGGCTGGCTCTTTATGTGATTGCATTAAACTGACTCTTAAACAACACTGATTTAAACTGCATTGACCCATTTACACCTTGATTCTTTTCAATAAATACAGTCAGTACTCACTCGTGTTTTCATTTTACAGCTGAATGTGGGGAAAAAACTTGTGTTGGATTAGAGATCACAATATGAGGGATCAAAAAGACTAGAATTTGAGTTCTGATTTTATTCAAACTGTTTTAGCTTCCTGTCCTTGGGTGAATCATTCATCAATTTCTTTGTTTTGAAGACAAAGATAACACTTGGAGTTTTGACTTCACAGAGGGTTGGCGCCTGTAACCCCTTCATTGTTCAAAAATGAACTCTATATTTAAATATATTTTCTCAGTGAGTTTTTTTTTTAAGTAGACAACTAAAGAAGAAATTTCTAACTCATTGGTGGGACGCTTATTTCTTTTGGATTCTTAAACAGGCTCTTACTTAGGATCTCATCCTTTTCCATCGCTTATTTTGAGAATTATATAGAATGGAATAAAATGTGTTCTGCAAGTTTAAGTTCTTATTTATTATGACTGATACAGTAGAATATTTGTGCCATCTTAATATAGAGGTCTCTAATCTTATGTCCTGTTTAAGATCTGTTGTCTTTCCTTACCAAATGCTTTAAAACAAACTTTTCTGTTCTTATCAAAAATTTTACTCATTACTTTTCCACAAATGTTTCCTAACCTCCTTTATTAATATTACTATCATCCCTATTACAAGAGTTTATAACATCTCACAGGGTTGCTGTCACAGTTGAATGAGATAAAATTTATTTTGTAATACAGGTCCTCTCATATGCAAATTACCTAGTGTCTCCCAAAATGTTAGTCACAATTAGATGAGATAATCAATAAATAACATGCCTAAACACATTGTCAACCCTTAGTGAGCCCTCACTACATATTAGTTGTTAATAATAATGTTAAAGATGAGATTCTTTTAATAATGAATATAGAGATTTATGTTGTAATGAGCCATGATCATGTATATACTGATAGTTCATTAAATGATAAAAGAATGGTAATAAATCTTTTGCTTATGCTCAATGAATTAAAAAGCAGAACAATAAATAACTTCTTTTTCTTTATACTTTTACCCATTTATCAGTAGAGACACCCCCAGGAGGTTGAGACAAGAGACCCTGCATGCTACTGGGGACACTGGAGGATTGGCGGTGCCTGCACTGGTGTTGCACGGGGTGCCTATCAGTGCTTTAGGACCTGAGTCTCATTCTCCAGGATCCCCTGGCACCAGAAAATGGTTTCCAAACTGTGGATGACTCTATTGGTTGACTGTCCTAAGATTGCTTCCTGTGCAGTATTTGCTGAGTGGAGGTGCTGAATAACTTGAAAAGTACAGCTCCTCATGCAGTTAAATGAGTTCGTGGTAACAGATGCCTAAAAGGATGAGGGTTATAGATACCTCTGCTGGGTAATCCCTTTGGAAGTCCCCAGAAATTTCCTTGGTCAGATCTAGAGCCCTGTTAACTGTATCAGTGCTGAGTAGCTGGAGGAAATTATGACTGTGCTGTCTTCACAGTTCTAGCTACCATGATCTCACTCTATATTTTTTGACTGACTACTATTAAAAAAAGTAGATGGCTTTTTGACTGGTAATTGGATAGTTGGGTAAACTTCCAATCAAAGAGTAGATTGTAGATTGAAAGCAGAAGAGGACAACAGAGAATGAGATGGTTGGATGGCATCTCCAATTCAATGGACATGAACCTGGGCAAACTCCAGGAGATGGTGAGGGACAGGGAGGCCTGGTGTGCTGCAGTCCATGGGGTCACAAAAGATCAGACATGAGTTAACAACTGAACAATGACAACATATATTTTGGGGCCAAAACAAGACTAGCAGAAGCATTTTATATTTCTGTGAGTAGCTTCTGAAACAGAAAAAGTCAACCATATGAATTAGATAGAAATTTTAAATAGTGTAGTAACTTTAGAAACGTCCATGTAGTGGAAGGTAAAGACAGTTCTGGACTGCAGAGCTCCTCCAGAAGAGAGATTTATTGAAAATGCTGAACAGGCTCTGGAATCACAGAGGTGTATCAATGACCAGAAATCTCCAGTTCAGCTGGTGTCAGTGCTGACCCAGGTGTCATTCTAAGCTGTCGTGTGTCCCTCTCTGCTCATGTCCCACAATCTACATCATACCCTGCATGCCAGACCTCTGCTTTAGAATAGCAGCAGGACAGCAATCCAACAGGACCCACTGGGCAAGCAAGCGTGTGCTTTCATCAAGGAAGACAATCTATCAAACAGAAACTGAGCAAAAAGGCACAGATTACTAGAAAACCAGAGTTGAGTCTGTCCAGTTAAGATTCTATCTATACTTTCTTCTTACCTTGATTTCCTTATCCTCACCTTCTTGCTGTGAGAGCCAAGCTGGGAATCACGGGTGCTCACCAGTTGTCCAGAGTTAAGAGAATCCCATGGATATTGGTAACATGGGAAGAGGAAGCTCCTATTTTAATCATGTGTTTGACAAATATATAGTGTTTGAGATCTATGAGATCTACACTGTGATACATGATGGGCATTTAACATTGACAAGACAGATCTGATCCATGACTTTGTAAAACTCACATTCTACTGGGGGAAAAAATTCATAAATACACAAATATCTAATTGCAATGATTGGAAATGCTTTGAAGGAACAAGATAGGATGTTAGAGCATTTAGGAAAGGAAACTAATTTAGAATGAGATAAATTTAGAATGAGATGTTTAGCTTGAGAACTAAAAGATACATAAAATGTAGGCTGAAAATGCCACGGAAGTGGTATAAAGATCTGAGGTGTGGAGGGGTGGAGGAGGAAGGACGTGAGAATGGGCGGTTTAGGCAGGATGAACAGTGATCTTGCATGAAGGACTTTCAGAAGACCAGAGATTCGATGTGGCCTAAAAATGAAGAAGAAAGATCAGTGAAGACATGGAAGTAGGGTTAGTGGGGCAGGGGAGTGGGAAATGAACTTTAGAAGTGGTCTGGACCCAGTGGGTCAAATTAAACAAATGGGACTTTATCCTTAGAGCAAAAGAAAGATCCTCCTCCTTCAAGCTGTTTTATTGAGATGTAATTGAGATACAACACTGTGTAAACTTAAGGTTTACAAAGTCTTAATTTGATACATTTATATATGGCAAAATGATTACAATTACCTCCTTAGCTAATAACTCCATCTTGTCATATCAGTCAGTTCAGTTCAGTCGCTCAGGCGTGTCCTACTCTTTGTGACCCCATGGTCTGCAGCACAGCAGGCTTCCCTGTCCATCAACAACTCCCGGAGCTTGCTCAAACTCGTCCATTGAGTCGATGATGCCATCCAACCATCTCATCCTCTGTCATCCCCTTCTCCTCCTGCCTTCAATCTTTCCCAACATCAGGGTCTTTTCCAAGGAGTCAGTTCTTTGCATCAGGTGGCCAAAGTACTGGAGTTTCAGCTTCAGCATGCTGCTGCTGCTAAGTCGCTTCAGTCGTGTCCGACTCTGTGCGACCGCATAGATGGCAGCCCACCAGGCCCCCCCGTCCCTGGGATTCTCCAGGCAAGAACACTGGAGTGGGTTGCCATTTCCTTCTCCAATGCATGAAAGTGAAAAGTGAAAGTGAAGTCGCTCAGTCGTGCCCGACTCTTAGCGACCCCATGGACTGCAGCCCACCAGGCTCCTCCATCCATGGGATTTTCTAGGCAAGAGTACTGGAGTGGGGTCCTTCTAATGAATATTCAGTGGTGATTTCTTTTAGGATTGACTGGTTTGATGTCTTTGCTGTCCAAGGGACTCTTAAGCGTCTTCTTCAACACCACAGTTCAAAAGCATCAATTATTCACTGCTCAGCTTTCTCTATGGTCCAACTTTTATAACCATACATTACTATGGAAAAAACCATAGCTTTGACTAGACAGACCTTTGTCAGCAAAGTGATGTCTCTGCTTTTTAATATGCTGTCTAGGTTGGTCATAACTTTTCTTCCAAAGAGCAAGTGTCTTTTAATGTCATGGCTGCAGTCACCATCTGCAGTGATTTTGGAGCCCAAGAAAATAAAATCTGTCACTTTTTCCCTTGTTTCCCCATCTATTTGCCCTTTTCCTGTCACATGATTGCCCTTTTTTGGTGGTGACAACATTTAAGATCTACTCTCATAGCAACTTTCATGTATACAATACAGTATTATTAGCTATAATCACCACACTGTATGTTGATGCCCAGAACTTGCTAAGCTTAATGATGTTTGTACCCGTTAGTTAATATCCATTTTCCCCACACAGACTCTGGTAACCACCATTCTAAGATCTTGAAAGCATTCAGCAAGAGTGTGTCATAAACAAATTTCTGTGGAGTATGAATTCTATGAGAACAAGAGTGGGAGGGGAAAGCTGATTCAGAGACCATCCTAGTAATTCAAGTGCAAAATGAATGTGAGTGTGTGTGTGTGTGTGTTGGTGGAGGGCAAAGGCTGGGGCACTGCCTAGTGGAGGTACAGACAAGTGGACAGATTTCCTAAAAGTGAAGTCAGCAGAACTTGGTGACTGAATGTGAGAATGGTATGAGGTATCTGAAGGTGTCAAGAAGCTTTTCACATGAGTTAGTGGTGATAGAAGGTACTTGGGAGGAAAGGGTGAATATGGAAGAAGAACGGAGTTGGGTTTGGGTAAAAATCAAGAGTTATTTGAAGTAAAACAACACCTGAAGTGTTTCAAGTGCACAAATTAGATGAGAACAGGGGTTGTGTGGATACTAATAGTATTCAGTACAACAGGAGATTAGCAGGTCCCCTGGTGCACGGATCCCCAACCTCTGGGATCTAATGCCTGATGATCTGAGGGGGAGCTAATGTAGTAATGCTAGAAATAAAGTGCTCAATAAATGTTATGTGCTTGCATCATCCTGAAACCATCCGCCCTGTCCAGTCCATGGAAAAATTGTCTTTCATGAAACTGGTCCCTGGTGTCAAAAAGGTTGGGGACTGCTGCCCTAGAGCAAAGGTGCTCAATGGTGGATTTTTATTAAAACCACCTGGAAGGGTGTGTGTATATGTGTGTTTACTATGAGATGTTTAGGACACATTCTGAAGCCATTGCATTAAACTATGTGAGGTCAAGAAATCCATATTTCTTAAAACTTCTTCAGATGATTGCAAGGAGCAACTAAGACTATGAATTCCTGGCTATGAGGAGGAAACAGCTAGAATTAAATTGTTGCTTTTTGCCCCATGTCCAAATATTCGCTTGTTCTTGTGACTCTTCATGCTGACATTGCTACTGAACCAAACTTGGGTCCACTTGCTCTCTGTGCCGCAAAGCCTGCTTACTGGTGAAGAAAGTTCAGGATTTATCTGTAATGTGCCAAGAAGTATGGGCAGCTCATCTTCCAAAGATCTGACCTTCCTGATGACTTTCAGGGAAGGATTTTATTTTATTTATAAGACTTTCTGATGTGGACTATTTTGGGAGACTTCTTGAATTTGTGACAGCATTGCTCCCATTTTATGTTTCAGTTTTTTGGCTCTGAGGCATGTGGGATCTTAGTTCCCCAACCAGGGATGGAAACTGCATTCCCACATTGGAAAGTGAAGTCATAAGCACTGAACCACCCAGGAAGTCCCTAAGGAAGGATTTTAATGGCAGTGTTTGGAGTGAGGACTCCAAACGTGAGGATGTGTGACTTTCTTCTGATTGGTTGGTGGTGGGGTAACGGGGTGAAGTTTCAAGAATCTTAAGCAGCCTTCTGGTCCCAACCAGTCTGGGGTCTACAAACTTCTGCTCCACACTTACTCACCATTCTTCACTTGGACTGGGTTGGGGGTGGGGGCATCTTAGTTCTTGCAGAGCTCAAAGATGTGTATCAGGTTGTCATGAGTGTCCTTTGAGGAGGAACTCAGGATGTCTATAGCTAAATTATTATCATTATTTTTCTTGTTTATCTGCTTTTCCTTTGTTTCTGCATTCCCTCACTTCCCTGATTGGTAAATGCTTGAGTTTGCTCTTTCGAACTCAGGGAAGGCCTAGGAAACTAAAGCCTTTTTCTAAAAACAAGAAATGGGGGACATGGAGAGACTTTTTGTACCCACATGGGCCCCTGCTTGGTTTCAACCCCCCTTTTTCTTTGTTACTCCTCAATCCTGAGGGGAACAAGGGTGGGACCAGAAAGGGAATAAAGTTTTAGATAGAGAGCTTCATCATACACCTGGCAGAGGAACTTGGTTTCAGGGGGACTCGGTTTCAGGCAGAATGCATTCCAATATCGCTTAGCTGATAATGGGCTTCGCTTCCTCACAGACCCTTCCTTTTGTCTGTATGGCCCTGTACCCCCATCTCACTCTTCCTTACTGCCTAGATGAAATCCCTGGGTTCCAACAAGACCAATAGAATTTTACAATGAAAAAAAAATCAAAAAAGGAAGACACCATCAAAAAACAACTTGAAAGATTAGGGATCTTCTGAGTAATAGTCAGAGGTTCCTAACCATTACCGAATGAATGACCCTGGATGATATTACCAAACTAAAGGGATCCTGTGGCAAAGAAGAATGCTTTTGCAATACTGTGTAACATCTCCTTTCAAATGCAAACATATCCGATGCCAGAGTATCTTTTACTCCTTCTAAGGAAAAGATGGATGGCCTCAGACCCTAGCAGGGCTTCCCCTCATCACCGGTAATTTAGTCACTGCCAGGGCAACCAAAAGCATCATTTCCCACCTGGGGAGTTGCTGGGGCCCAGCCTTTCAGAGGCTTCCTCTAGAAGTTAGTCTAAATAGCAAGTGCTGGAAAGTCTTTAATCTGTGAGTTAGCATTTCAAAGATCAAAGATAATAGAACTCTAAAGTCCCTGCACCAAAGAGCTGGCTGTCACCAGGCTGAGTTCAGAGCTCCTACTCTGTCTTTCCTTCCTGTCTCCCAGTCCTCTCTTTTCTCTCTCTCTGTTCCCCCTCTCTCTCTTTCCTTCCTGTCTCTCTCCTCTCTCTCAGTGCTCTCTTTCTCTGTCCCCCACCCCCGTTTTTTAGGAGTATGCTGTTTGTTTCCTTTCCCTTGGTGCTTATTATATAATTGTCTGTTTTTCTCTCTTGTCTGTGCTCCTCCAGCTGTCCTTTCTCTTTTACCTCTCATGAAGCAAATAATTTTGAGCTTCTACTTTGTATTAGGCGCTGTGCTAAATTCTAGATATTTAACAGAAAAATAAAACAAACATGATCCTTCTCCTCATGTGTATTTATAACGCTTGCATTTTCCCTTTCCTTCAGTTTGTCTATTTTCTCTTTCTACTTCTTTGACCTCTGACCTCCATTAATTGGCTATAATGTAGAATCAAAGAAAAAAATTAATTGCAACTTATATATACACACACACATATATAGCTAATCTCTCTCTTCCCATTGCCTTACATTTTGATGTTTTTTCCTACTTCAAAAATCAAGGTAAAACAATAACTGAAGCTAATTAAGCAGGGGCTGGAATATTATCCATTATTGAAACACATTAATAATTCTCAGTAAAATGTCTTAAAATTTATTTACAGCAAGTGGAGTAAATGAAGTTTATACAGAGTCTCATGGCATTTTAGCTCAAATTTTGCTACTAAAAGAATCTCAGCCCCAGACTGATTAAAAATAAAAACAACAAGCAGCTTTATTTTCAGAACTTTTTTAAAATTAATTTTTATTGGAGTATAGTTGCTTTGCAATATTATATTAGTTTCTTGCTATACAACAAAGTGAAACAGTTATACATATACATGGATCTGGGGCTTCACCAATGGCTCAGTGGGTTCAGAATCTGCCTGCAATGCAGGAGACACAGGAGACTCAGGTTTGATACCTGGGTTGGGAAGATCCTCTACAGAAGGAAATGGCAGTCCACTCCAGTACTTTTGCCTGGGAAATTCCATAGACAAAGGAACCTGGCAGGCTACAGTCCAATGGGTAAAAAAGAGTTAGACGCAACTAAGCACTTGCATGAACAAACAATGCATATATCCACTCTTCTTTTTAGATTTCCTTCCCATTTAGGTCACCACAGAGTGCTGAGTAGAGTTCCCTATGGTATATAGAAGGTCCTCATTAGTTATTTATTTTATACATAGTAGTGTGTGTGTATCAGTCTCAATTTCCCAATTCATCCCACCTTCTTCTTTCCAACTTGGTAACCATGTTTGTTCTCTATATATCTGTAACTATTTCTGCTTTGAAAATAAGTTCATCTCTACCATTTTCCTAGATTCTGTATATAAATGATATTACACAATATTTGGTTTTCTTTTTCTGACTTCACTCTGACAGACTCTAGGTCCATCATGTCTCTGCAAATGGCACTACTTCGTTCCTTTTTGCGGCTGACTAATATTCCGTTGTATATATGTACCACAACTTCTTCATCCATTCCTCTGTCAATGGACATTTAGGTTGCTTCCATGTTCTGGCTATTGCAGATGGTGCTGCAATGAACATCAGGGTGCATGCATCCGTTTTTTGTTTTCTTAATTTTTATTTCTGATTGTGTTGGGTCTCCATTGCTGCATGGGCTCTTCTCTAGTTGCAGCGTACAGGTTTGTCATTGAGGAGCACAGGCTCTAGGGTGCTTGGGCTTCAGTAATTGCAGCACTGGGGCTCAGAGTTGTAGCTCTCAGGCTCTAGAGCACAGGCTCAATAGTTGTGGCTCATGGACTCAGTTGCTCTGCGACATGCAGGGTCTTCCCAGATCAGGGATTGAACCTGTGTCTCCTACATTGGCAGGCAGATTCTATATCACTAAGCCACCAGGGAGTGCCTGTGTGCATCGTTTTGAATTATGCTCTTCTCCAGATATTTGAATAGGAGTGGGATTGCTGGGTCATATGATTACTCTATTTTTAGTTTTTTAAGGAACCTGCATACTATTCTCCACAGTGGCCATACCAGTTTACACTTCTTCCAACATTGTTGGAGGGTTCCCTTTTCTCCACACCTTCTCCACCATTTATTTTTTGTATATTTTTTGATGATGGCCATTCTGACTGATTTGAGATGATACCTCATTGTAGTTTTCTTTTTCTTTTTTTTCATTTATTTTTTAATTGGTAGATAATTGCTTTACAATGTTGCGCTGGTTTCTGCCATACAACAACACAAATCAGTCATAATGATATACATATCCCTTCCCTCTTGAGCCTCCCCCCCACACACCTACCTCTACATTATTGTAGTTTTGATTTGCATTTCCCTAATAAATAGTGATGTTGAGCACAGAGCTTCTTTATTTTAGAATAAAGACATAGGGTTTTGGACCTACTAGCACGTGCCTGGTACATAGTAGGCACTCTTAGATATATTTGCTGAATGAACTTTCACTTATTTTATTGTCTTGCACACCTAGAATAAAATCAAAACATGTGCATCATGTAAGGACAAGTGAAAATGAGAAATGAGAGGCTTGATTCTCCCTGTAGAAAATGAGAGATTTCCTTCTCTTTCCTTCTTTGACATTTACTTTAGAAAAGCTATAATTGGAAGTGCTTCTAATTCTTTTGAGGACTGGATTGGCATTCGGTCAGCTTTGTAACCTGAGAATGTTTCTCTCAAGAGACTGGGAGTGGCCTCTTTGAATATGAACATCAAGGAAGGTAGCACCCCTCTCTCCCAGTTTCTGGGGGACAGTGGTAGACTTATTTAGGTGGGTGCTTGGTTCTGAGTTGCAAAACTACCTCCTATCATAAAAAAAATAAGAATTTAGCTTTTCTTCTTGGTAAAGCCAACAAGCCAATGCTATGTATGTATGTATGTATGTTGTTATGTAGCTGCCCACATAATTACCAGGTTAAGTTAGAATGAACTACATGTGACAAACGGTGCTGGCAAGTCCTCTTACTTGAGGACTAATTACTATTTTTTTTGAACATGTAAAGGATGACTTGTATCGGCTAGGGTATGTAAAAAGTTAAGATTCCTCTCTGTTCTTGTAGCCTCTGAGAGCGATTTAATGCTTATGGAATAATAATAATTTAAAAAATGTTTCTTTTTCTACTGTCTTTCTGGAGAGATTTTTGGATTGGGAGAAGATTTTATTTTTAATTCTGTTTCCCCAACAATTTGTACCATGATGTAGTAGTCATATTTTCAAAGATCATGTTCAGCTCATTTCAGCTCCTTCTTCCTGAAATTTTTGTTTGCTAGTGAATAATTTCACTTAATGTTCAGTTAACCTTTTGTGCCAAACATGGGCAGTTGGTAGGTGTCATTTGTAAAAGTAATATGTGGATTTCTTAAATATTGCTGCATAAGACAGAGACTGCTGGGGTGGAGATGGGGTGATGATACTTGAGGAATTTGAAAAAGAAAAGCTAAGAAGGAAATATTCTGAAGGCAGTGGCAAAACCTGAAAAGAGAAAAGGGTGTCTGAGCAGATCAAGTTTGAGAGATTATTCAGTGGCTGTGATGGCTAATTTAATGTGTCAACTTGTCTAGGCTAAGGGATGCCCAGAGAGCTGGTAAAACTCCATTTCCTGGCCTGTGAGGATGTAAAGAAGGTCACCCTGACAGCTATGGGTGGATGTCACCCAATCGCTTGAGGGCCTGTGGAAAGCAAAAAGGCAGAGGAAAGTTGAGTTTGCTCTCTCTGCTTAAGCTCAGACATCCTTGTCCTGCCCTTAGACAACAGTGTTCCTGGCTCTCTACCCTTCAGATTCAGACTTGGACTTAATACCACTGGTTCCCCCTCTGATTTTCGGGCCTTTGGACCCAGACTTACATCATTGGTTCCCCTGATTCTCAGGCTGTCAGGCTTGAATTATTTTCTTGGTTCTCCTGCTTTTAGGCAGCAAACTGTGGGACTTCTCACCTCCATAAATGTGTTCGGTCAGTTCCTATAAGTAAATTCCCTGTGCCTCTCTCACTCTTTGTCCTACTGGTTCTGTTTCTCTGGAGAACCCAGACCAACACAATGGGACTCATTTCTGTGTTCCTGCCGAGTCATCAGTTTTAACTCATTTAGGATCACAGACTCATGTGATCTCATGTGAAGTTGGTTTTATCCAGACTGTTGAACGAAGTTTCATTGGTCACTGCACTGAATATAATTGAAATTACTGTTAGCAGTATAGATGTGCAAATGTTTTTGGAATTTAGATATTTAATCTGTTACAATATCTTTGGCTGCACATAAGAAAATATCTGACTCAATGGCCTTATGAAGACACACGTCGGCCCCTCTGCAAGTTTAGAGGAAGGACGAGGCTTCGTGATTGGCTAAGCCCAGTCAGTGACTCTTGTTTCATTTCTCTTTTATTCTACTGGCTGTGCCTTCTCTGTGTTATCATCATTCTCAAACTGGTTCCCTTATCATGCATGTGCCATGCTTTACAACTGCCTACTCTGAAATGCTACTTTTGTCCTAATATTTCATGCAAGACTCCTGAGATTCTTGTTAATTAAACCCCTTAGTTCATATGTCTACACCTGAAGCAAAGTCTGTGGTCAAGGAAAGCCAGCAAGCCATCTAAGAACCAGGCTTGCAGATAGAGTGAGAATCTGCAATCCAGGGATCTGTTCCTCTGCATTGTATGTTTATTGGGAAATTGAGCGTATACATTAAGCAAGGAAGACGGTAACTGGAGTAAATGGATACTGGCTAGGAATCAACCCACAATGTATAGAATAGACCAAGTCATGTCTGTTACAATTTTCAGTTCAGTTGCCCAGTCGTATTGGACTCCTTGCAACCCCATGGACTGCCAGGCTTCCCTGTCCTTCACCATCTCCCGGAACTTCCTCAGACTCATGTCCGTTGAATTGGTGAAGCCATCCAACCATCTCATCCACTGTCGTCCCCTTCTCCTCCTACCTTCAATCTTTCCCAGTATCAGGGTCTTTTCGAATGAATAGGCTCTTTGAATCAGGAGTCAAAGTGTTGGAGCTTCAGCTTCAGCATCAGTCCTTCCAATGAATATTCTGAGTTGATTTCCTGAGCTTCCATCATCCCAAATCTGGTGGCAATGCAGAGCAGAAGGCTCTGCCATCTCTGATAAAACAACAAAAACAAGGAATAAACTTCAGTTGTGTTCATTCATGAGATTTCAGGGTTAACATGACCACATCATAACCTAGCTTATCCTGACTGAATTATTACGTCACATTATTGGATCATATCTGGTGTTATTTAAGCACTATTAAAGGTGCACCTAGTGAAAGCTCTGGTTTTTCTAGTAGTCATGTTTGGATGTGACAGTTGGACCATAAAGGAAGCTGAATGCCAAAGAATTGATGCTCTTGAGCTGTGGTGTTGGAGACGACTCTTGAAAGTCCCTTGGACTTTAAGGAGATCGAGCCAGTCAATCCTAAAGGAAATCAATCCTGAATATTCATTGTAAAGACTGATGTTGAAACTGAAGTTCCAGTACTTTGGCCACCTGATGTGAAGAGTCAACTCACTAGAAAAGACCCTGATGTTGGGAAAGATTGAAGGCAGGAGAAGGGGATGACAGAGGATGAGATGGTTGGATGGCATCACCCACTTAATGGACATAAATTGAGCAAGCTCTAGGAGATGGTGAAGGACAGGGAAGCCTGGCATACTGCAGTCCATGGGGTCGCAAAGAGTCCAACACAACTGAGCAACTGAACAAAACAAGTTTAAGTGCTTTTAATTCATAAAGTAGTACTTATATTGATGAGGGTTGGGTCCTGGCTTACTGAAACATCTTCTCTTTATGGTCCAATCTTATTCTCTTTTACAGCTATGAATTAATATACAAAACATGCCTTTCTTACTCAACTCTGCCACTTGACCTAGAGGTTAACAATATAAGTGCACATTACTTTATGCGTAAAAGTGTTAAGCTTTTAAGTATGAGTCTTATGGTCAAGAATTCAAGTAACTCCTCTGAAAGAGTCCTCTTAAAAGCAGTTTCCTAAGAGAGCACAAACGAGTTACATTGAAAACACTTCCTTGTTGCCACTAATTTGAGAACATATAATAATGTTTTGCGCTTCCGTGGTGGCTCAGTGGTAAAGAATCTACCTGCCAATCCAAGAGACACTGGTTTGATCCCTGGCTCAGGAAGATCTCCTGGAGAATGAAATGGCAACCCACTCCAGTATTCTTGCCTGGAAAATCCCATGGACAGAGGAGCCTGGTGGGCTCCTCTTCTACAATGAGGTTGTAGAAGAGTCAGACAGGACTTAGTGACTGAACAATAAAAACAACAATAATGTTTTACATTCATGTACTGTTTTAATGTTTCCAGATTTTTTTCATATGTTTTATCTGTTTTCCTCCTTATTCTGATTAAATGGGGTATTGGAAAAATGGTATCATTGCAGGTTGTAGATGAGTAAACTCTAGGATCAGACTTATGCAAGGCCTAATCCATGGCTAAACAAGATTTATAGACTGCCAAGTAAGTGGTATTTATATCATGCCACATGTCAAAACCACTTCTCTGAATAAATATCAGTCATATTTCCTATGATTTTCTAAAATAGATGAGGCAATAATCAGTCTTACTTTTCTAAGACTGTGTGTTTTCACAGCATAAACTAATTTATTGCATATTGCCTCAAAATAATTGGTTAAAACTGGACATTTACTTGATGCTTGCCAAGAAACACAGAAATGATTTAAAACTCTCTTGCATGCTATTTGGTGAGTTCTTCTAACAAACTTCTAATCTCAAACTATGTATCTCTGGAAAATAGCATCAATCAGTTAGTTCAATCACTTAGTCATGTCCGACTCTTTGCCACCCCATGGACTGCAGCACGCCAGGCTTCCCTGTCCATCACCAACTCCCGAAGCTTACTCAAACTCATGTCCATTGAGTCGGTGATGGCATCTAATCATCTCATCCTCTGTCATCCCCTTCTCCTCTTGCCTTCAGTCTTTCCCAGCATCAGGGTCTTTTACAATGAGTCAGTTCTTTGCATCAGGTGGCCAAAGTATTGGAGTTTTAGAGTTTCAGCTTCAGCATCAGTCCTTCCAGTAAATATTCAGGACTGATTTCCTTTAGGATGGACTGGTTGGATCTCCTTGTAGTCCGAGGGACTCTCAAGAGTCATCTCCAACTAGGAGAAGGAAAATAGCATGGACATATTTTATTATAAAGAAGTTAATTATACAAAACATTTATTTTCCAACCAAAAATCTAAGTTTACAATGAATATAGGTTAGAATCTGGCAGGGCAGGGAGCATGGTGTGTTAGATATTGTGCTGGGGTCCCCACATTCACCCTGTCTCAGTGAGTCACTATGAGTACTATGAAAAGCTGTTAAATGTGTGGTTACAGGTTATTACAGTGAAAGGCCACAGATTAAAATTAGCAAAGGGAAAAAGATGCATAGGGAGAGGTCCAGGAACAATCAGGTACAAGTTTTGGGTTCCCTCCCAGTGGACAGTTCCCTCCCTGTCCGTCACAGAGGGACACTTTAATTCTCCCAGTGCTATGTGATGACACATGAAAAATGTTTCAGGCCATGGAAGCTTACTTTGGTTTTTATTGGGGTGAGTCAGGTAGTGGTCCAATACCTTGGCCACCTGATGCGAAGAACTGATTCATTTGAAAAGACCCTGATGCTGCGAAAGATTGAGGGTGGGAGGAGAAGAGGACGACAGAGGGTGAGATGGTTAGATGGCATCACTGACTCGATGGACATAAGTTTGAGTAAGCTCCGGGAGTTGGTGATGGACAGGGAGGCCTGGTGTGCTGCAGTGCATGGGGTCGCAAAGAGTCAGACATGACTGAGAGACTGAACTGAACTGAGTCAGGTAGACATTGGCTTCCCTGGTGGCTCAGCAGTAACAAATCTGTCTGTCAATGCAGGAGATGCACGAGATGCAGGTTTGATCCCTGGGTCGGGAAGGTCTCCTGGAGGAGGGCATAACAACCCACTCCAGTATTCTTGCCTGGGAAATCCCACAGACAGAGGAGCTTGGTGGGCTACAGTCTATGGGGTCGCAAAGAGTCAAACACAATGGACATGACTGAGCAAGCATGCACTCACACATGCATGCAGGTAGAGCTCTAACCCTGTGTGATGGACTACAACTCCGACTCCAGTCCGCCCCGCCCTGCCAGAGCAGAACAGGCATTCACCACAAAAGCAGCATGGCCTAAGGCCTCAGGCATGCAAAGCACTTATCAGGTTGAATATTCCATGGTTTAGCTCATCTCCTAGGAACTGGTTAAGGGTAGTTGTGAAGACTGGCTTTTCTTTACAATGTGCAAGGTTTAAGTAACTCAGGTCTGCTCTAAAAAGGGAATGTTTTTGAATCCTTTGTGATATCTAAGCCCCAACTCTGTGATCTTTAAAATGGGTGAATAACATAGGAAACCAAATGATTTAAGTGGAGTATCAAAAAAAAAAAAAACAAGTGAAGAAGTCTTATAGTTTATCATTTTTTCAGGGGATCATGGAAAGTTGGGGCTAGGAGTGTTGTAGTCAACATTTGATAGTGTCAGTGTATTTCTTTAGTCATTCTGTAAACAGTCCTTGAATGCCTAGAATTTTCTAGGTGCTGCTGCTGCTGCTGCTAAGTTGCTTCAGTCGTGTCCAACTCTGTGTGACCCCGTAGACGGCAGCCTACCAGGCTCCCCCGTCCCTGGGATTCTCCAGGCAAGAACACTGGAGTGGGTTGCCATTCCCTTCTCCAATGCATGAAAGTGAAAAGTGAAAGTGAAGATGCTCAGTCGTATCCGACCCTCAGCGACCCCATGGACTGCAGCCTTCCTACACATGGCATTTTCCAGGCAAGAGTACCGGAGTGGGGTGCCATTGCCTTAGAAAACAAAATGTTGAACCATACTAACATGCTTCTTGCTCTCACAGAAGTTTTATATGTGTCAGTCACTCAGTCCTGTCCAACTTTTTGCAACCCCATGGACTGTAGCCCACAAGGCTCCTCTATCCATGGAATTCTCCAGGCAAGAATACTGGAGTGGGTAGCCATTCCCTTCTCCAGGGGACCTTTCCAACCCAGGGATCAAACCTGGGTCTCCTGCATTGCAGGCAGATTTATTACCACCTGAGCTACCAGGGCAGTCCTCACAGAGGTTATTAGTATATTAAGAATGTGTAGAGAGATAAGTAAAAAGACTTGGGCAAAAGGAGCGATAAAAATGATGATGGGATTGGTAAAGAGAAGATGTGATGAGAGTAGCTTATGGGTAATGTTACCCAGTTAGTGGTTCTCAGCAGTTATTCAAGCAGTTTGATTTATTCTGGCCCAGGGACTGTGAGCAGAAGGTGTCTGGACCCTTTATGACTGACAGAAGGTGTCTGGACCCCTTATGATGTTTTAAAATCAGGTGTTTACTCTGCTTTTAAATAGCGCAAATAGCTGTGAAAATAGAAGTGAAAAGCAAAGGGGAAAAGGAAAGATATTCCCATCTGAATGCAGAGTTCCAAAGAATAGCAAGGAGAGATAAAAACAGCCTTCCTCAGCAATCAATGCAAAGAAATAGAGGAAAATAACAGAATGGGAAAGACTAGAGATCGCTTCAAGAAAATTAGAGATACCAAGGGAACATTTCATGCAAAGATGGGCTCGATAAAGGATAGAAATGGTATAGACCTAACAAAGCAGAAGATATTAAGAAGAGGTGGTAAGAATACACAGAAGAACTGTACAAAAAAGATCTTCATGACCCAGATAATCACGATGGTGTGATCACTCACCTAGAGCCAGACATCCTGGAATGTGAAGTCAAGTGGGCCTTAGAAAGCATCACTGTGAACAAAGCTAGTGAAGGTGATAGAATTCCAGTTGAGCTATTTTAAATCCTGAAAGATGATGCTGTAAAAGTGCTGCACTCAACATGCCAGCAAATTTGGAAAACTCAGCAGTGGCCACAGGACTGGAAAAGGTCAGTTTTCATTCCAATCCGAAAGAAAGGCAATACCAAAGAATGCTCAAACTACTGTACAATTACACTTATCTCACACGCTAATAAAGTAATGCTCAAAATTCTCCAAGCCAGGCTTCAGCAATATGTGAACTGTGAACTTCCTGATGTTCAAGCTGGTTTTAGAAAAGGCAGAGGAACCAGAAATCAAATTGCCAACATCTGCTGGATCATCGAAAAAGAAAGAGAGTTCCAGAAAAACATCTATTTTTGCTTTATTGACTATGCCAAAGCCTTTGACTGTGTGGATCACAATAAACTGTGGAAAATTCTTCAAGAGATGGGAATACCAGACCACCTGACCTGCCTCTTGAGAAACCTATATGCAGGTCAGGAAGCAACAGTTAGAACTGGACATGGAACAACAGACTGGTTCCAAATAGGAAAAGGAGTACGTCAAGGCTGTATATTGTCACCCTGCTTATTTAACTTCTATACAGAGTACCTCATGAGAAACACAGGGCTGGAAGAAGCACAAGCTGAAATCAAGATTGCTGGGAGAAATATCAATAACCTCAGATATGCAGATGACACCACCCTTATGGCAGAAAGTGAAGAACTAAAGAGCCTCTTGATGAAAGTGAAGGAGGAGAGTGAAAAAGTTGGCTTAAAGCTCAACATTCAGAAAACGAAGATCATGGCATCTGGTCCCATTACTTCATGGCAAATAGATGGGGAAACAGTGGAAACAACGTCAGACTTTCTTTTTTTGGGCTCCAAAATCACTGCAGATGGTGACTGCAGCCATGAAAGTAAAAGACGCTTACTCCTTGGAAGGAAAGTTATGACTAACCTAGATAGCGTATTCAAAAGCAGAGACATTACTTTGCCAACAAAGGTCCGTCTAGTCAAGGCTATGGTTTTTCCTGTGGTCATGTATGGATGTGAGAGTTGGACTGTGAAGAAAGCTGAGCGCTGAAGAATTGATGCTTTTGAACTGTGGTGTTGGAGAAGACTCTTGAGAGTCCCTTGGACTGCAAGAAGATCCAACCAGTCCATCCTAAAGGAGACCAGTCCTGGGTGTTCATTGGAAGTACTGATGTTGAAGCTGAAATTCCAATACTTTGGCCACCTCATGCGAAGAGTTGACTCATTGGAAAAGACCCTGATGCTGGGAGGGATTGAGGGCAGGAGGAAAAGGGGACGACAGAGGATGAGATGGTTGGATGGCATCACCAACACGATGGGCATGGGTTTGGGTAGACTCCGGGAGTTGGTGATGGACAGGGAGGCCTGGCGTGCTGCGATTCACAGGGTCGCAAAGAGTCGGAAACGACTGAGCGACTGAACTGAACTGAACTGTACCCTGCAGGTGGTCACCCTGAGGTGATTTGATAGAAGCTGCTTGTGTTACTGGGTCACCACATGAAAGATAGGTGTTTTGACTTTCAATTTTGCATATATGAGGCATACACTTTTGTTAGAATTATGAAATTTCAGGGTCAAATTTTCATCTACCATATCTAATACAGTACCTAACCCTAGGAATTAGGAAGGCCCAGAGTGAAAAGAATACCAGGAAATAAAAATAGTTCAGCGTGACTGGATTAAAGAATTTTGGAAAGGCCAATGAGAAGAATTAGGATGAAAGGTAGAGGTACAGTCCGGTCTTTGAAAAGCCTTGTAAACCTTATTAAGGAATCTGAAAAATGGTAAAGAGACAGTAAATCAGGCTTCCCTGGTGGCTCAGTGGTAAAGAATTGGCCTACAATGCAGGAGATGGCAGGTTCGATCCCTGAGTCGGAAGATCCCCTGGCAAGGAAATGGCAACTTGGAAATCCCATGGACAGAGGAACCTGGTGGGCTACAGTACAGGGCATTGCAAATGAGTTGGACATGAATCAGTGTCCACTAAACCACCACCACCAAAGAGTCACTGAGGATTTTAAGCTAGAATTACAAGCAGGTCGAATTTATGTTTCAGAGTGATGACTCTTGTTGCCGCATAGGCGGTAGATTGAAGCAGGCCAAAATCTGAGCAAAGGCGGCGTGTGACAGCTGCTATAACAGCAGATCCGAGGAAGGTGGCCCTCAGGTGATGAGGAGGCTGGAGGTAAAGGGCAGGAGGGCAAAGTAAGGTTATCAGGAAGCCTTTCAAAGGCTTAGTGGAGGGGTTCTAGCAATGTACTCAAGTAGTCCAATGTTTCTGTAAAATATGTAAACATAAGATGTTTTAACCCTGATCAGCTGACTCTCTATTCTAACTTTTCCTCTGTCATATTCTCCCTCATGTCAGGTGGCTTTGTGGAGGCCATCCACATAACTGAATTCAGTTAGGGACACATTTAGTTTGGGTTTATACAGTTATGTACCCTGCAGTCACTTCCCTATATAGCTATTTCATATGTATTACATATATGGTTTAGCTAGTCATGGGACTAGGAATGACTTCCAGGAAAACTCATTGCCACTGTGCTAATCTACCCCATGAAACAGAGAGATGCAGTGCCAGAAGCAAAAAGGGTTATGAATTTATCCTGTGGAACCCAGCGCAAGAGGAATGTTGGGGGAAAATGTTGTGATTTACAGAGACAGAAGGAAGTCTGTGAAAAAATTCTTTCAAGCATTGGATATGTAAAATTGTAAATGGAAGATTCTGTCTCAACCATATCTCATCAAAATGGAAGTTTTCTCTTATCAATAGAATTGCATAAAACTTGTAAAATATTTCACTATATATGGCTATCAATGCAAATTTTTTTGAGTTGTCGATTCAAAAGCATTTAAGGTTATGAAATGCCTTGAAATGAAGAGCATATATATGTAAGAAATTTGTTAGGGTGTGGCTGCTAATGTGAAAGCTACCCTCAATGCCTGCTGGTATTCATGGCCTTTATAGTCTCCTCCCTTAAGTCTGGGTTGGCTGTATTGCTTGGTTTTGACCAACGTGGTAAAAGTGATGTAGGTGAGTTCTGAGGATAAGTCCTAAGAAATCTTGCAGCTTCTGCCTGGATGTCTTGAAACATACTCTAGGAATACAATACATTGCATAAAAAGTCCAATTACCGTGATATTGCCATGCTGTGAGGAAGCTCAAGCTGGTCATGTGAGAGGCCTGGATCCCCCACAGATTTCAGCCATGCCAACTGAGGCCCCAGGCATTTGGCGAGGTCCCATGTTTTATATCCATGGCACCCCACTCCAGTACTCTTGCCTGGAAAATCCCATGGATGGAGGAGCCTGGTAGGCTGCAGTCCATGGGGTCGTGAAGAGTCGGACACGACTAAGCGACTTCACTTTCACTTTTCACTTTCATGCATTGGAGAAAGAAATGGGAACCCACTCCAGTGTTCTTGCCTGGAGAATCCCAGGGACGGCGGAGCCTGGTGGGCTGCCATCTATGGGGTCGCACAGAGTCGGACACGACTGAAGCGACTTAGCAGCAGTAGCAGCATGTTTTATATCCAGTCAATTTGAGCCTCCATCTGATTGCAACAGAATGAGAAACCTCAAGTGAGAAAGGCCAAACTGAGTTCAGAAAACCATGAGAGATAACAATAAGTTACTGTTTTAAGTCTCTATTTTGGGGGAGGCAGCTTGTTAGACAGCAAGAGACAACTGAAATAGAACCACTGTGGTATAATAAAGACCACCCCACAAAATCTTTTCTAGACTCATATCAAGAGATTGGGTCTGTTTCCTCTCCCCTTGAATCTGGCCTGGCAAGTTACTGCTCTGCCCAGTGTATAAGAAGTGTTACTGTGCCAGCTCTGAGGCCTGTCTTTAAGAGGATTGATTGTAAGCTTCCACTCCATCTCTTAGAGCACAAAGTCGTCATGTAGTAAATGCACACAGAGCCTACATGAATAGTCCCTCAGACTACATGGGGAGAGAGCATCTCACCTGAAGTCCAGCATGTGAAAATAGACTGTCCAGACTAGCCTGCTATCACCAAATAACCCTGTCAACATTACGTGGAGCAGAAGAATTAGCCAACCAAGTCCTGCTCAACTTCTTGACCTAGGAAATTATGAGGTATACTAAACTGATTATTTTTTTAAGCTACTAAATGTAGGGGGTAATGGAATGTGTCATGCAAAAATAGATAATATGTATCAGATTCTTCAAATTTAAATAGTATTCTCACTAATGAATTGTGACTATAAGTTGCAGAGTAGAAAAAAGTTAATCTAAATTACTGATAATAAAAATTAAAATTTCAGTTAACTGTGTTAGAGAAAGCCTGCATAACTTTTCTATTTTCTCTGTGGAATATATTACAAAACATTTACCATTAAAAAAAGAGATCAAAAGTGGGCAACCAATGGGAGGGGGTTCAAGAGGGAGGGGACATACGTATACCTATGGTTGATTCATGCTTATATATGGCAGAAACTAACACAATATTGTAAAGTAATTATCTACCAATTAAAAATAAATTTAAAAAAATAGCCAAAGCATAGAAAATATATAGTTACATAAGACAGTAGATTAATAAAAGCTCTATTTTTTTTTTTAGGATTTTGTGAGGTTTTAGAACTGATCATTTATTTTTAAAAATGTATAATTTATTGTGTTTTCTTTATCCATTTTAGACAATTTAATTTTGTGCCAAATTTTTTTTGTACTTTGATAATCTTTTTCTCAAAGTGTTCCTCCAATTTCAGAACACTGAGGTCAAAGAGAAGGTCTACAAACTTCCAAAGAGAGGAACAAAAAAATGCAAAGGGTCATAAATGAAGTATCAGGAATCAGAATGGCTTTGGACTTTTTAACAGCACTGCAAGATAAAATTTAATAATAATAATTTAATAAGAAAAAACTTCAAACTTCTAAGAAGAAATAATATCCAAACTAGAATTCAACACACTGGACAATTTCAATAAAATGAGAGAGAAGAATAGAAATATTTTCTGAGGAATTCCCTGGCAGTCTAGTGGTTAGGACTCAGAGATTTTAGTGCTGTGGCCCAGGTTCGATCCCTAGTCAAGGAACTAAGATCCCTGCAAGATGCATGGCCCAAAAAGTAGAAACACTTTTTTCTGAATGATGTTTAAAGTCCCCAAAAATTTACCATGTTCCTTTATTTTAGGAAAGTGCTTAACAATGTGTTCCAGTGTACTCGAACTTATAAACAGGATATGACTTAACTGAGACATGCTTTTAGTTCTAAAAATTGTCTCTTTGCCCTAAATTGTACCTGGTGGATTGCCCAAAATATCATGAAGAAAAAGAAAGAAAAAAAATATATATTATGAAGATACCAACAGCTAATATACAAAACCCCCTGAATTGAAATGATGAAAGTTACCTTATGAACTACACTCTCTAATATACAGTTACTGTTTTAAAGAAAAATTTGTGCAAGGAAATAAGTTTGAAAAATACACAGATCAGGTAGTCACGCATTTGGGAGGGTGTGTATTTTTTCCCAGAATAACATTGTTTACATAATATAAAATATGAGATTACTGCTACTTTAGGTTATTAATATTTCTCTCCTCTCTCTCAACTCTCATAGTTAATTACGAAGTGATCATTCAGGAACACTGTCAGCATCTCAGGAGTTCCCTGTCACCTTTTTGCAATCACTATTTCCACACTGCTGCTGCTGCTGCTAAGTCACATCAGTCGGTCCGACTCTGTGTGACCCCATAGATGGCAGCCCACCAGGCTCCCCCGTCCCTGGGATTCTCCAGGCAAGAACATTGGAGTGGGTTGCCATTTCCTTCTCCAATGCATGAAAGTGAAAAGTGAAAGTGAAGTCGCTCAGTCATGTCCGACTCTCAGCGACCCCATGGACTGCAGCCCACCAGGCTCCTCCATCCATGGGAGTTTCCAGGCAAGAGTACTGGAGTGGGTCACCAGTGCCTTCTCCGCTATTTCCACACACACCCTTCCAAATACGTGACTACCTGATCTTTATGGTCATCAATCCCTCAATTTTATTTGTAATTTTTATCAGTCATCTCTAAATGCAATCATCTCTAAATACTGTCATTGAATTTATGTTTTTGGATTTTATATAAATGAAATGATAAAATCTGCCTTCTTGCATTTGGGTTTCTCTTACTCAAGTCCATGTTGGGTAGGACACATCCATATGGTCGAGGTAGCTGGATATTTTTCATTTCTGGTTTGGGATTGGGTTCCACTAATGGGCATACCATGACTTAGTCATCCATTTCTAGTATGGATGGATGCCTGAGTTATTTCCAGCTTGGATGATTTCCAGTGTACCAGAAGCTGCATTAAACTGTATTGATCTCACTTTTAGAAGTCAGAAAGATGTATTTTTTTACAAGTCAAAAATAGTTACTCCTATAAATGCTGGGTTTCCTTGTTTTTCTCAAAGACAATGATAGCTTATTTAAATAAATATTTATTTATTTAAATAAAATGGTTGACCACTTTAATTGCACCTTTTCCTATTCATTCTGATGTATTTGTATTAATTAAGGCAGTATTATTAGCTTTCAAATGAAAAATAATACATTTACTTAATTAGCCATTGGACTAAATAAATATTAATGGAACACATAATGATCTATACTACTCAAAATGAAACATGTTCAGGCCTCAGAATTGAAATAGGGTAGATTTCCAGAAAGTTTTGTCTTAGATGTGATGGAACATTGTAAATGTCATCAATTCCTTCTAAATTGTTATCTTCCTGGCACATTCTTAGCATAGTGAGTAAAGAAAAATTGGAAGGGAGGATGTGGAGACGAAAGAGGCAAAGGTTAAGTGGATTACCCCATCCCTGAAGCTGACTGTCCCGCCTCTTTTAAGTCAGCTGATCGGAAGTCAAGCTGGATTTGTCTGACCATTAAGCTGGATTTGCCCATTAATGGCTGAATATGCCACCCAAAATAATCCCAGAAATTTAGAATTGAGATTTTGGGGTGCTGTATATGACAAGATAATCATACATAGCCAAATGTTTTCATCCTCTTAGCATCACATGGACAGGAAAATGAAACAAGTAAAAGCAAGAAAAAAAAAAAAAAAACTTCAAATTTAATTTGTAGTTAGAAGAAAAACATTTTCTGAAAATGAAATATGATTTAAGGTCCTTTAGCATGAATTGTGAAACATTCTGCGAAGCAGAAGGGAGTCTGAATATTATTGTAGGCAGGATGAATGTGCTGCATTTAATTGCTAAATTTTGGCAAAACATCAAAAAGGATAATAGAGAAAACAGAGCAAGAGATAGACTTGGAAAGAGACAGGCAGCTATTGATCAGCTCCTTTGTCTCATTCTTAGCCAAGAAACTCCCATCTTGAGCTTCATTCAATCCAAAAAGCTGCAAATCATTCCAGAAGAAAGTTTCTACAGTTCTTTCCTTTATTTCCCCTGGAGATACAAGAATGTCAAAGAAAGAGTGAACAAAAAAATTTGTAATAAAAAAGCTGTCATTGTAAATAATTTAACTAGATCAATTCTAGTAAAATCACTGACAGATATTTTAAAAATTGGCACTTAATTTATATAATAATATTTTATTGACTAAGGAAAATAACCTGGGGTTGAGATATAGTATAGCAAAGTGTACTGTAGTTTAGGGCTTCCCTGACAGCTCAGCTGGTAAAAAATCCGCCGGCAATGCAGAAGACCTCAGTTCGATTCTTGGCTTGGGAAGATCCCCTGGGGAAGGGATAGGCTACCCACTCTGGTATTCTGGCCTGGAGAATGCTATGGACTGTATAGTCCATGGGGTCACAAAGAGTCAGACACGACTGAGTGATTTTCACTTTCAGTGCAGTTAAAGCAGTTTAACACTTGCTGTATTACTGATGTTTTACGTGACTATAAGTTGTGCATGAGCAATTTTATGTTCATATTTCTGAGAAGTTTAGGAAGACTTTTGTTAAGAGAGTTAAACATTCTGTGCAACAGCTTATAAATAATTTCGCTTAGGATTTGTTGAACAAAATCAAGTCTTGGTGTTGAATTATTAAAAAAAGAAATGTTGACTGAACTGATAGGAAAAAAAATCGAAAATTTAAAAAATAAAGGTGGTGTCAAGCTAAACCCAAGTCCCAGTGGCTCATTGGAGTAAAGAATCTATCTGCCTGTAATGCAGGTGACACAGAAGACACGCGCTCGATCCCTAGATTGGGAAGATCCCCTGGAGGAGGAAATGGCAACCCACTCCAGTATTCTTGCCTCAGAAATCATGCTACAGTCCATGGCATTGCAAAGAGTCAGATAGGACTTAACAACCGAACAACAACAAAAAAAACCTAAGCCACAAAGAAAGAATTTTAAAATATGGATTGTTAAAACCTAAAAAGGATTACCCAGATGAAGTTAGAGAATTCCTTCATGGTAAAATGATGAAGACTGAAAAATTGCAAGATGTGACCAGAAAAATATTTTTAAGACAGAAGGGGGAAATATAGTCAGAATTATTACAAGAAAACACCCTTCCTCTTGTGGGCAGCATAGTTAAGCCAGCCCCCAGGCTATCCTCTGAAATCCATCAGAGCGTTTGTGACTGGCAGTACTTAAGGCAGGCTCATTGCTGGAGGGTGTGCTGGATGTCTCTGACGTTTGGCTTTGGCTTGAAGACTCCTTTCCTTGCTGGCCTGGCCAAAGCTTTTAAAAACTGCACTGCAGTCCAAGACCTTCCTTCTTTCCTTTCTTCCTTTCTTCTTCCCTCCTCCCTTCCTTTCATCCATCCTTCTTCCCTCTTCCTTCCTCCCTCTCCTTTATCCTTTCTTCCATCTCTCCTCCATAGAGGTGAGACCTATATTGCATTCCCTTAACTATCCTTTGTTGTTGTTCTTCAGCTGCTCAGTCATGTCTGAGTCTTTGCGACCCCATGGACTGCAGCATGCCAGGCTTCCCTGCCCCTCACTATCTCACCAAGTTTGCTCAAACTCATGTCCACTGAGTCAGTGATGCCATCCAGCCATCTCGTCCTCTGTTGCCCACTTCTCCTCTTGCTGTCAATCTTTCCCAGGATCAAGGTCTTTTCCAAAAAGTTGCCTCTTTGCATCAGGTGGCCAAAGTATTGGAGCTTCAGCCTCAGCAACACTCCTTCCAGTAAATATTCAGGGTTGATTTTCTTTAGGATTGACTGGTTTGATTTCCTTGCTGTCCAAGGGGCTCTCAGGAGTCTTCTCCAGCACCACAGTTCGAAAGCATCAATTCTTCAGCGCTCAGCCTTCTTTATGGTCTAACTGTCACATCTGTACATGACCACTGGAAAAACCATAGCTTTGACTATATGGTCATCTGTCAGCAAAGTGATGTCTCTTAACTCTGCTAGTCTCCTATAGTCATGTTCCCATTTATCCTAACAGATGTTTCTCCCAATAAACCTTTTGCACATCTAATCCAGTCCTGGTTGAGTTTTGAGGACCTGTCTGATAACTGTAACATCTGGATCTTCTTTGGTTTTGCTTCCATTTCTTCTTTTGACCATAGTCAATTTTTTTTTATTATCCAATCTTTCATGATTTTGATTTTGTGTCAGGTAGTGTATATAAAAGAACACTGAGAGTGAAGCAAGTTGTATTTCCCAACAGAAAACAGTACATCCTTTATTCTGCCAGGGTACTACTATGGATACCTAAGTAGTGCACACTGTCATTGAGATGGGTCAGGACTTGTTACAGGCTTAGTTGGATTCTTCAGCACTGGCTTCAATTATTTTTGAGGTTACAATCAAGGTTTTCCTTCTATATGAAGGAGCCCTCATACAGATCTCTTTGTACTTTACAGCCCAGCGACCAGCACTCTAAGCCTCAGGAGACATGCTTACAACCTGGCTGTTATTTATTTATTTTTTTGCCGTGGAGCATTCTTCATTCTTCAGTCATGTCCTTGGATTTCACTCACATCCTTGTGAGTTCTTTCCCTTTCTTGCTGTTCTATCCCAGTCCTGGAGGGCTCTTGCAGCCCACGGGAAAGAGATTTTCCTCTTCGGCTAATTCCTTAGCCTTTGGCAGCCACTGCTTTGGATTGGGTAAAGACCCAGATTGCTCTGTCTTTCCTGTCCTATTCTCAGCTTTTAGCCACCGTCACATTCGAGGATGTTTGTGCATCCTGAGATATTGTGGAGGGAGCACTTTTGTCTGACAACAGACTACGAACAGGGAAGGGAGTCAGCCACACATGTACATGAATCCATTCTCCCTCAAACTCTCTTCCCATCCAGGCTGTGTGGAAGTCTTCTTTCCATGGTGGTTTAGTAGCTAAGTTGTGTCCAACTCTTGGAATCCCATGGACTGTAGCCTGCCAGGCTCCTCTGTCCATGGGATTCTCCAGGCAAGAATACTGGAGTGGGATGCCACTTCCTTCTCCAGGGGATCTTACTGATGCAGGAATGGAACCCGTGTTTCCTGCATTGCAGGCAGTCTCCTGATTGCAGGGAGATTCTTTACAGACTGAGCCACCAGGGAAGCCCCTAATAGCTAATCCCTAAGAGTGAAAGCTTGGGCTTCCATGGTGGCTCAGATGGTAAAGCGTCTGCCTGCAATGCGGGAGACCCAGGTTTGATCCCTGGGTTGGGAAGGTCCCCTGGAGAAGGAAATGGCAACCCACTCCAGTACTCTTGCCTGAAAAATTCCATGGACAGAGGAGCCTGGTGGGCTATATAGTCCATGGGTCACAAAGAGTCGGACATGACTGAGTGACTTTACACTCAAGAGTGAAAGCGCTGTGGGATTTTTCCTTCCTAAGAATGTCATTACTTCTTGGGTTTAGTTCCCTTTAGATATCTTTATTTCTTCAGTTCTATGAGAATTTTTTTTAATCGAGGTAAAATTGGTATTTAACTTTATGTATGTTTCTGGTGTATAGCATTATAATTCTACAACCATATACACTACAAAGTGATCATCACTGAAATTCTAATTACCATCCATCATCATACAATTAATACTGGTCACCCTCTTTGCCCACCTTCCCACTCCGTTCCTCTCTGGTAATCACCAATTGTCCTCTGTGAGTTTTTGTTGTTTTTGTCTATTCATTTGCTTTGTTTCCTGGTAGGTTTTTTCTTTTAAAAAACAAACTATTTTGTAGCTTTTCTAGCTCATTCTTGTTAGGGTGGGATCATCTGAAATTTCTACACCCAAATTCTAAGAAATCCCACCACATTCATTTGTTTTCTTTTCCAATTTGCAGTATTTTCTTTGTTTTCTCTCTTAAAGGCCACAGCTCTATCAGCCCTCCTACTCTTGCAGCTCCTCCCTGGTTTCTGTAACTGTTCCCTTAGATTGCCCCTCAGACTTAAGGGGAATTGTGACTGCTTGCTCTTTCTAGCTCTGAGCTGTTTCACCATCCTGTTTTGGCTTCCTTTAACTTTGTCCATATTTTTCAAAACAGTCTCTTTATTAAACTCTTCTCAGTCATTGAAATGAGCCATCTCCTTCCTATTGGACTCCTGATTGAAAGGGGACATTCCTACAAAAAAAAAGATTGAACCCACAGGGAGACAATAAAGAGTAATATGGAGAAGGAAATGGCAATCCGCTCCAGTACTATTGCCTGGAAAATCCCATGGACAGAGGAGCCTGGTAGGCTACAGTCCATGGGGTCGCAAAGAGTCGGACACGACTGAGTGACTTCACGTTCACGTTGACGTATGAAGAAAGCATAGAGTTGTCAAAGTTGGTTGAGTGATGTTCAAATGGTAGCAATCTTGTCACTAATGAGAAGAGGAAGAATAGATATCCCCACTAATTCTTTTTCTTAAATAAGCGTCTAAAATGGAAAGTTGAGCTACCAAGTTTTACTTGGGTTTGAGAGTCATTTTCCAGATTAAAATTTTTAAAAAGCTGGAACTCTTTTGGGGCATGTACAAAAGGTTAATATGGAATAATACCAGGGCTAAAGAATTAATGTGGCTTTCTTGGTGAAGTGAGGTCTGGGGAGGTTAAGAGAGGTTAGAAGAGGAAGCAGATAATTCCAAGAAGACAAATTATCTTTTTATCAGCTGCTAAGTCGCTTCAGTCGTGTCCAACTCTGTGCGATCCCATAGACGGCGGCCCACCAGGCTCCCCCGTCCCTGGGATTCTCCAGGCAAGAACACTGGAGTGGGTTGCCATTTCCTTCTCCAATGCAGGAAAGTGAAAAGTGAAAGTGAAGTCGCTCAGTCGTGTCTGACTCTTTGCGATCCCATGGACTGCAGCCTACCAGGCTCCTCCGTCCACGGGATTTTCCAGGCAAGAGTACTGGAGTGGGGTGCCATTGCCTTCTCTGATATAAACAGTATTATTTGCTATCACATCATTTACTCAGCATGAACTCTTAGGTTTAGATATTTTATAAATATCTGATTATTTCTCTGTAAGATCATTTTTTGGTAGAACACACCATGAAATATGGGCTTCCCTGGTAGCTCAGACGGTAAAGGCGGCTGCCTACAATGCGGGAGACCTGGGTTCAATCCCTGGGTCAGGAAGATTCTCTGGAGAAGGAAATGGCAACCCGCTCCAGTATTCATGCCTGGAAAGTCCCATGGACCAAGAAGCCTGGTGGGCTACAGTCCATGGGGTCGCAAAGAGCAGGACACGACTGACCAACTTCACTTCACCATGAAATAACCAAACCTTTCCTAGTGCCTGAAATGCAGTAGGTATTCAAAAACTGTTAGATATACTAATACTAGCTGGCATTTATTGAGTCCTTACTTACAGTGCCAGAAACTGTGCAAAAAGTGTTTGACATACTGTTAATATCCCAATTTACATGCGAGGCATTTGAAGATCCATTATGCATTTCTATAGCAGAGGATCAAAGTGATAATGAATTGACAGAAGTGGAGACTGTCATTTAAAATTTTTCAATTTTTTGTGGAGGAAACCCCGCCCCCCCACACCCCAGCTTATTGAAAGGCAGGATTGGAAGACAAAAACAAACAAACAAACAAACCAAAAAACAAAAAACAACCCACCTCTTGATTTTCTGTTTTTTATACATGTATTCATAAAGTTCATTAGCATTTTTGCAAATCCCTGTAGGATACATCTAAACCTGACAAGAGTCACAATTATGGGTCATATATCTAACCTATTTTCTAAGAAAAGCAGATATTTCATTTTTCCTTTTATTCTTTTATTTCCTTCCTTTCATTTTCCCCACTTCATTTTTCTCGTTTAAGTCGTTTACATTTATTCATTTATTGCTTCATTCCTTCCTTTCTTTCTTCATTCAAACAAGGCCAGGTGCTTAATTTTAAAATCTCATTTATAATGGCGCCACGTCACCCGCTGGGGCCAAGAACCGGGAGGTGCTGTCATCTTCCTCCCTGCCAGCGTGGATCTCCGCGGAGCCCCGCCCTCTCCTCCTCACCTGCTCCCCAGGAACCGAGGCGAGGTCGTTGTCACACTCTGGCCTCCGGCACCCTCCCCCACGGCCTCCGCCCCTTGCCCAACTCTCCCAGGGGCCGCCTCGCCCCTCCCCTTCTGGATCCCAGCTAGCTGAGCGCATTTATTTGCATATTTCTACCTTTGTTCCCCGCCGGCGGCCAATCAGGGCGTAGGGCGAGGCGGTGGACGGGGGTGCTGGGCGGGGCTCGGGCTCAGGCTCCCAGTGCTGCGGCCGCAGGTTCCAGAGCGGGTTGGAGCCGCCGCGGGCGCGCCGCGCACTGCAGCCCCAGCCCAAGCCTTGGGCTCCACACTCGCAGCCCGGCTGCGGCCTCGCCTTGGCTAGGCCCTGAAGGCAAGGACAAAGAGGCTGTCTGGAGGCTCCGCCGGAGCCAGATTTTACCTGCAGTTGGAACCACAGGCTTCAAGATGGTTTGCGGGGGCTTCGCGTGTTCCAAGAACTGCCTGTGCGCGCTCAACCTACTCTACACAGTGAGTATCCCGAGCCCGTTTCTCTTCGCCTGGGGGCTTTGCACCTGCTCGGGTGCTCCGTGGCCGCTTCCTCCGGCCCCCTCTTCCCGTCTTCCCACGCTCTGCTGTGCGCCCGTGGCCTCGCCATCGGTATCCGCCGGGGACCAGGAGCCGGCGACTGTCGCAGTCTCTTCCTTTCATTGTGAAGCCGCCGTCTTTCTGGCTCGGTGGCCACGCGTCCCTGCCCCACTGCTCTACCCCACCCCCTCATCCACCGCCCTGTTTTTCAGTCATTTGACCAGATATCTCCACTTTGCCATCCTCATTATCCGTTCCGCCACTCGCTCTTGGCTCCCAGCCGCCTCTGGAGCGAATTTGGAGGCGAGAGAGCAGCCTCGGATTTGAGGACAGTTTTGCAAAAATAGCGTGATCAGAAACTGACAAGGCGGCTTATGGATGGTGTACGTCGTGTTCAGCTCTACGTGTGCCTGTGATTTTCACTGAGGCCACCGAGTAGGTTCACAGGATATCCGCAGCTTCCGAAGTTTGTTTCGTGCTTACTTAAAGGAATGTCTTTGGGGGAGGTGTGGGGCGGGGAGGGGGTAGTTCTGCTTATACCTGATGCTTTTTCCATGTGTCCCCCTGTTAGCAATATCCTAACTCCATTTTAAACGAAAGCCTCCGGTAAATAAGCGAGCCTCCACCCAAATTGTTCTTTCCCTGCCAACCAGCTTTTTAGTTTTAACCCCGCCGTCCGTATCTTTGTAATTTTTGAGGGGCAATTCTGGGTGAACAGGAGGATGGGAGAGGAGGAGGTTGCCATTTATCGAGTGACTCCCACGTCCCAGATGTTACATACCCGATTTCGTTCCTTTTTCTGACAATCATCCGAGGCAAGGGGCCTTGTGTAAATTTTGTACATAAGGTGATAGACCAGAAAGGGCTTTAATTAAGTTTACAGAGATGGTAGTTGGAAAGTCAGGAGTGGAAACCGGGCTATGGGATCCAGATCTTTCTGCAGGCTTCTTTACCAGGTGAGAGAAACAGACTTCTGTCGTCATGCCTCTATCATAGTCTTGCTCCTTTCTATAAATACACCTGGCGTTTTTTGCAGCACCCACCCTGAAAACAAACCCAGCTCCTCTTAGTTAGTTGAGAGCTAGGCCATCTGTGTAAGCTTAGGTTACATCCTCAGAGTGGGGAGACTGCCTTGTGGTCACCAACAGGAGAGAGAGCTGGGTCATTTGACTATTACTGTTCCTGTGTATGTGAATGTAATTGCAAAGCTTTGAAAACAAGACATAAAGAAGCATATGTTAAAGAAACATAAATGGTGTAAAGTATGTTTTTCTGGCTAGTTTGTGTGTGTCTTAGTAGGAATTTAATCAACATGTCACTAATGATACACTTGGGAAAATTCTGAACACCTGGCGATTCAGCTCCTTGTAATTGGAGGTCCATGTCAAATTTCAGATCAGAATTCACCTTTGTGTTCCCTGAAGCATGCCTATCACTTTGATTGTTTATTAAGTAAATAAATTCTGACCAGTTCTCCAGGTATTTTCTTTTATTAGCCTGAATGGCCTGCTTAGAACTTCATATTCCCCACTTTATGCTCGGACTTCTACCCCTCCCCCTCATGATTTAGTCACCTGTTTACCAGACATTTAACCTTATAGTATCTGCTTACTTACAGTAGAATAGCTACATACTTAATTGATTGAGGGGTCTATATAGATTAATGTGCCATATATATATGCTTCTCCAAAGGCAAATTATTATTAAATCTAGTTCTCTTGCTTTCCAGATACGTCATTTCTAGCTGTATCTACTGTGGTATCAGGAGAGCAAGGAGAAAGGTGATTCTGAAGGAACATGCTAAGACTTTTATGTGTATGTGTGCTTAGTCTCTCAGTCACGTCTGACTCTTTGCGACCCCATGGGCTGCAGCCTGCCAGTCTCCATGGGGACTCTCTAGGCAAGAATACTGGAGTGGGTTTCCATGCCCTCCTCCAGGGGATCTTCCCAACCCAGGGATCGAACCCAAGTCTCCCACATTGCAGGTGGATTCTTCACCGACTGAGCCACGAGGGAAGCTGTAAGACTTTTGTTATCTGTCCAACCTTCAAAGTGGATTGACCTTCAAAGGGCATTCTACTGTTTTTTAATAGCTATATGGTAAAACATAATTAATTGGGAATTCACAGGACTGTACAAATGGTTAGCTTTTTAAATCTAAGGCTTTTTAGAGAAAGGATATTTCTTGAATTAATGTCTACTGCTTATAAACTGTGAACAAGTTTAGATGAGTTCAGCAATTTAAATTGGAAACAAATGAAAGGTTAACCTTGAACAAAGTCTTAAATAGATGCTGAAAATGTACTGCTGCTATTATTTAGGTTCTGTATCTTTCTTGGTCTCTCCTCATCATTTTAAGATGGGGCATGTGAAGTGGTTGGGGACAGGGTAAAGGCTGAAGACTTGGGAGACATTTCTTTTTAAGACATAAAGAGGAGGACCCTTTATAGGTTTCAGTTCCACCTGGATTACTGCTTCTGGAATAAACTCAAAGTTGTGGGATTAGATCTGAGATCATTTCTAAAAGTGTTGTTGAAGCCTACATTGAATGTGGAAGTGGCAAGTGTAAAGGCCACAGCCTGCTTTGAGAGTTATCACTCTATTTCTTGAAGTATTTTCTTCAGGAACTTAGGACTCAATCAGCCTATTTACGAAGAAGGCAATGGCGACCCACTCCAGTACTCTTGCATGGAGAATCCCATGGATGGAGGAGCCTGGTAGGCTGCAGTCCATGGAGTCGCTAAGAGTTGGGCATGACTGAGCGACTTCAGTTTCACTTTTCACTTTCCTGCATTGGAGAAGGAAATGGCAACCCACTCCAGTGTTCTTGCCTAGAGAATCCCAGGGATGCGGGAGCCAGGTGGGCCGCCGTCTATGGGATCGCACAGAGTTGGACACGACTGAAGCGACTTAGCAGCAGCAGCCTGTTTACTTTGCCAGTGCAGTTTACATGTGCAGGTGGCCTGCTAATGGCTTTGAGACTAGAGCAGAACTGGTGATCAGTCTGAAAAGCCTGTCATTAAATTGGTTGGATGGAACATCCTCCTAACTTGTCATGGACTTTTGATCACTAGCCAAAGGTGTGGTTGATTTTTGTTGTTGTTTATGGTTTGGTTGTTTCAATTAATAGAATCCCTTGTACTGCACTTCCCAGGTGGCTCCAGTGGTAAAGAATCTGCCTGCCAACGCAGGAGACACAAGAGACTCAGGATCGACCCCTGGGTCGGGAAGATCCCCTGGAGAAGGGAATGGCAATCCACTCCAGTATTCTTGCCTGGGAAATCCCTTGGATAGAGGAGCCTGGCTGGCTACAGTCCATGCGGTGGCAAAAGTTATGACTACTACTTACGACTAAGTGCATCTACACACATGCTTGTACTGAACAATTTTATATTAGTACAGTGAATAAAAGTGTCAGACTATTTTTTGGGCTCCAAAATCACTGCAGCTGGTGATTGCAGCCATGAAATTAAAAGACGCTTACTCCTTGGAAGGAAAGTTATGACCAACCTAGACAGCATATTAAAAAGCAGAGACATTACTTTGCCAACAAAGGTCTGTCTAGTCAAGGCTATGGTTTTTCCAGTAGTCATGTATGGATGTGAGAATTGGACTGTGAAGAAAGCTGAGCACCGAAGAATTGATGCTTTTGAACTGTGGTGTTGGAGAAGACTCTTGCGAGTCCCTTGGACTGCAAGGATATCCAACCAGTCCATCTTAAAGGAGATCAGTCCTGGGTGTTCATTGGAAGGACTGATGCTGAAGCTGAAACTCCAATACTTTGGCCACCTGATGCGAAGAGCTGACTCACTGGAAAAAACCCTGATGCTGGGAGGGATTGGGGGCAGGAGGAGAAGGGGACGACAGAGGATGAGATGGCTGGATGGCGTCACCGACTCGATGGATGTGAGTTTGAGTGAACTCCGGGAGTTGGTGATGGACAGGGAGGCCTGGTGTGCTGTAGTTCATGGGGTTGCAAAGAGTCGGACACAACTGAGCGGCTGAACTGAACTGAACTGAGTGTATATCAAGTTTATAGATACAGGAGGAAAGGCAGAAGCTATGGTTTCTTCATGTGCCTTCATGATGTCATATGAGTGACTTGCTCTAGAACTTTCTCCATTTGAAGAAGCAATGTTTCTTCACTCACCAGATACTTATTGAGTGTCTACTGTGTGCAGGGCATTGTTCTCAATCTGGGAATACAGCAGTGAGCTGAATGGCTTTGAAATAAGCATGCCTTATAAAGCCTCTTTTTCATTCACTATCTTCTCTACGTATGATCTCAAGAGTTTTCTTCAGTCAGTAAACGTTTTCCCATTGTGTGTATTCTGCTGAGAACTGTAGGAAATAATAAACACACACAAAGGCAAATACCTACTCAGTGAAGACAAGATCTAGTTAGGATTTATGAGGTGGGAAAATGAATGCTATGTAAAGGAAGGACTGACTTTAGGAGCCATAAAATTTAGGACTAAGGGAGATCCTTGTTGGGTAGAGAAAGTATGATGAATTGGGGAAGTGTGGAGATAGCTCAGGTCTTTTTAATACTGTTCAGGATATAGATAAAGTGAAAACTGCTTCAGGAAAATGGTCTATTTTATTTTTAATAGTTTATTTTAAAATAATTTTGATTGAAAATATTTTGATAAAAAAGTGAAAAACAGCTTTTAAAAATTATTCCTAGTTTTTTGATGGGGAATTTTAGGAAGTGTGAGGTAAGCGTTATCTTAAAATATGTAACATTTTGAAGATTTATATCTCCTGCTTCTCAAGCAAAAAAGAAAAAACTTCTAGGAACTGGACTGCTGGTTATAATGTGTGTATGTGTGTGTGAATAGTTTTAATTAAGAATGTAAGAACAGAAAATAACTTGTAGTCTTTAAACGAGAAGGGTCATTTCAGAAGTTTCAGTTTTGTTTCTTATTCTAAATTTGTTCTCCTAAAATCTTTCTAAGTTTGTTTCTACTGATATTTTTTGCAGTATTTTTTTTTTTTCCCCTAATACCTTGGGTTGCTTTGGGGAAAAAAAACCTCTGTGCAGTCAAAAATTATACCTGTTTACATCCATCCCAAGATATATGTTTATTTGCATTTTAAGTGTCTCTGAAATTGAAATTGTCTTGAAACAGATAAAACATAGCAGATAAAATACATATATTTGGACAGTCTATGGAGAGAAGAACTAGATTCAGGAAGAGAACCTAAGTTTGAATTTCACCTTTACAGCTTGCTTGGAATTTAACTTCAGGCAAATGTCTCCATGAGTTTTTCATTTATAGACTGGTGGATGATATTTTTCGTTTTTCCTTCAAGGAGTTTTTAGGATAAAAGGAGAGATGTGGAGAAATGCTTTGGATGCACTATAGGAAAAAAAAAAGTTGTTACAGCTTCATGTAAAAAGTTGAATTATTTTAAATTTCAGAATTTCAAATCTATATGTTATAATGAAAAGGTTTTCAAGCTTTTGGGGTTTCTAACACTTACAGGCTGATATTAACTCAAGCAGGCCTACAGAGACAAGAGTTCCTACCCTCAAAATAGTAATACTAATCCTTCAGTTGTAAGAAAAAAAATGGCTGAGGTATGGTGAGTATAAACATGGAATGACTTACCTGGACATTATTTTGAGTCCTATTCTGGTCAATGGAGGGCTGGAAAAGTATAATTTTTTTCAGTCTGTGCTCTAAAATAAATGAAAACAGACTAGTACTTCATCCAAAGAAAAAAAATCTACTTACTGTAATTGCCTTCAAATTACTGTATTTGCTATTTTTCAAAATTCTCATTATTTTTCAAATTATTCTTATTTAATATTTTAACATGTAGTTAGATTTATGTTATTTCCCGGCACTTGTTCAAACTACTGAGTGAATTTAAAATATGTAAGTGGTTGCTGAATATTTACTTGGATTTTGAATTTAAAATGATTAATTGTTTACAGAACCTGAAATTTTCACATGATGCTGTTGAGCTGGCATTTATAATTGGCCTTTGTGCCAAATATGTCTATGAAATTTCCCAACTTTTGATTTTAAAATAGAGTGACCAGAAGGTGCCATGTATGTCCTTTCTCACTTGAAATGAGGTTATTTTCTTTCACCAAGTTTAACAAGGTAATTAAGAGGCTTTTACAAACAAAGAAAATTTATTTAGGGAATAGTTGTATTTCAGCCTACTTTTGAAAAGTGAGTTTTCAACATCTCAGTGGTTTAATTTTCATACAGTTTTAGGTAGTTTAAAAGTGGGCCATCAACACCTCAAACACATTTGAATTACTGGTGAAGACAGGCTAGGGCTAGTTCACCTTCCTTCATATCCCATTTCATCTGAATTGATCCTCCATATTCTCTTGTCACTGAACAATGAATAATCCAAACCTACTTGTAATAATGGATGAAAACTCTTAGATAATAAACCCACATTCCTTAGCATGTTGTTCAGCATCTTTCACCATGTGCGTCTCTTCATGTGTTTCAGCCACAGAGGTTTTCCCAGACGTTTCGTGCTTTGTTGCCTGTCATAGCTGATCCTCTGCTCTTGGCCGAGCATACCTTGCTCTGTCTTTGTAAAGTTCCCCAAAGCCTCCTGTTTCTTTAGTCTGAAGGAACTGTTTCCTTAAATTTTCACTTGGGAGTTGTAACACTTGAGTACTACCCCAGACTGATTCAATCAGGATTTAGAGCGAGGGAGGAGGCATGTCATTTTTTTGGTTAGAAAACCCTGTTTTAAAGCTTTCTAGCTAATTCTAAATTACAGTGAGGGCTGAGAGTTAGTGTTGTAAGGTTTTATTTTACTTTGTCCTTTCTGCTGAACCATACTAATGCTCCATATTGTAGACAATTTGTGTTTGTTTTTTCCCACCTGTAGTTGGCGGAGATCACAGCGTTCTCTATATTGCATCCTGCAGTTCCTGACATTGTTTTCTTGTAACAGAGAGCTTATACTCTAAATAACTTCTTGAATTGAATTTGCAGAACTGGCTGCTCCCTATTCACCAGAGGTAAAACATACCTAATGAAAACTTGCATAAACATGGCAATTTGATCAAAATCAAATCTAGAAGACAAGCAAATATTTTAAGACATGAAAATTAGCATTAAAATATAGTTAAAAATAATAAATATGAATATTTCTCGTGTATGCAAGGGACAGAGAAGAGTCTACTAGGGCTGGGACAGAGCGAGCAAGGGGCGGGTAGAGTGGTTAAAGTTGAGTCAGAGAGTTTGAAGGATTTGAGCTTTTACACCAAGGGAAATGGGGAGCCATTGGTGGCTTCAGGCCTGGTTTTCATTTAAAAGTTTGTCTGGCTCCTGAATCGAGAACAGATTATAGATGATAAATGTGGAAGCTGTGAGACCACATGTGAGGCTATTGCAGTAATTTAAGCAAAGATGACGGAGGTTTGGACCAATAAGACAGCAATGGAAGTAAGAGAGAGAGTCAGATTTTGAAGGCGGTGCCAATATAATTTCCTGATGGATGAGCTTGAGGTGAGAGAGAGGCCAGTCAAGCAACTGGCTGGCTGAATCTGCTATTAACAGGAATGGGGAGACTGCGGTTGGATGGGCTTTGGAAGGCAAGTAAGGGGTTCAGTATTGGATGTGATGCCAATTAGATACCCAGGTAGAGATATCAGATAGCAGGTAGACTAATAATGATGGAGTTCAGGGGAGAGGAATAGCTGGAGGTTTATATTCAGCAAGTCATCATTGTAGAGAGTAGTATTTAGCATTGCTTCTAGATGAAATCAACCAGTTAGGGAGGAGAGGTAAAGAAGGGTAGTGATTCATGAATTGAACCAAGGACTCTGTTATGGTAACAGTTTTGGGAGATGAGCAGCCAGCAAAGGAGCCTAAGAAGGAATGGTTGGTCAGGTAGGAAGAAAACCTTGTTGAGGCAGGTGTCTTAGAAGCCAAGTGCATGCTGTTTTAAAGAGGCAGAGTTGAGCATCTGTGTCAGATGCTGCTCAGACATGATTCTTAAGTTGATCAATGAAGAAGTCATTGAAAAAAGCAATTGCCCTTTTATTTTGTCTTTTTAGACTGTATGCCCCTCAACAATAAGGACCATGTCCCAATCACTTCTGCCTTCCTGAATGCACAGCACCACCTTGGCATATGGTTGGTATCTAGTATATTGAATGGAGGAGTCAGTACAGGGCTGTTTCGCCCAAAACTCTGCTTCTTGTCTCCCAGAACCATTCTGAAGAAGGAGGATATAAGTTGTGGTGGAAATTTGTTGGTGGCTGTGAGAGCTACTTTAAACTAGTTATCCTTGGAAGATGGCAAGTCAGGATCCCGTACTTTAGAATTCTTTATGTAATTTCTCCCCAGCAGATAACATATATGCTATCCGTTTTGTGCCCTGTAAGTATAAAGCAGTGTGCTCAGCACCAAGGAGAACATAGAGAAGAAAAACGTTACAAAAAGCACGTCAGCCTTCGTTGTGTCATTTGAGGAATGAAAATGAAACAAAGAATTGAGGTCTTGGCTTCAGCACTAAGTGTCTGGATATTGCAAAATACTTAACATTTAGCTAAGCGTTTTGCAATATGCAGACTTTTTATAGAATTTTCAAATCTGTGTCCAGATGTTTGGCATCAGAGAAATACATGCTCAGTCATCACAAAATTGTTCTTCAGTTGTCCACGTTAGGCAGAAGTTCAGAGGGAGAGTTCAGTGTCAAGTGTAATTCCTCATTCTGACTGTTGGAGCATGGAGAGGGAGGGTTCTGGGGCCTTAGTTTCCATGTATCTGTGGATGCCATGTTGCATTTTGGTGGTATAGTCCCTTTAAATCTTATTAGCACTTTAAGTTTCTTACCCTCCACTATCATCACAGCCTCTCTCTTGCTCTAGTGCTGACAGGACATTTTTGAATAATTTAACTACAGAGTTACATCCAGTTTTTTCAAAGGTCCTACATTGCTCCTTCATCCTCAGAGCAGTTCGCTTACCCTGATAGAATTTGGAAGCTCAAAAAGATGTAGGGGCTCTAGAAATGATTCAGGTCTCTCTTTGCATCTTGTTTCTACAATGTGGTGGATATTTGATGAAAGAATGAAACTCTTTTATAGATTGTATAGAGATAGAATAATCTGGAAGACCACTAAGCTGGATTTCTTCCTCTCAACTGTTGATTAGATTTGGCAATAAGCATCTCTAATGTATAATAAGTGAGATCATGAGCTCTTTAGGACCGCAGGATATTTTGAGTACCTCTTCTGTACCAGGCGCTTAGCCAGGTGCTAGGAGTATCAGGGCACCATGCGCTATGCCTGTGTGGCACTCAAAGTGGAGAGGACTCATTAGAAGAATGCAAAGTATGGCTGGAGGTGGGGAGTGGTTGCTAATGCATTACCTCTAGACATCCAGACCCTTCACACCCTTGTATTTGTCAGTCTGGGTGTGTGTGCTCAGTTGCTTCAGTCGTGTCTGACTCTTTGTGACCCCATGGACTGTAGCCTGCCAGGCTTCTTTGTCCATGGGATTCTCCAGGCAAGAATACTGGAGTGGGTTGCCATGTCTGACTCCAGGGGTTCTTCTCAACCCAGGAATTGAACCCCCGTCTCCTGTGTCTCCTGCATTGCAGGCAGATTCTCTATCTCTGAGCCCCTGAGGAAGCCCCCAGGTAGCTGGGATTTGGACTTTATTTTGAAATTAGAAACAAAAAATAGTTAGCATGAGAATGACCTGATCTTATTGGCTTTAAAGACCACCATATTAGGAGTAGAGTTCAGAGGCAGCTAACAGAAACCCAGCTGCTCTGCTTCATATAATAATTAAGCTTTATTGTCTTCACGGAGCAAGATCTCTAGGAGGAGGTAGTCTGGAGCCAGTGTACAGTGTGAGCATGTTATCAACATCCCAGTCTTCCTCTGTCATCCTGCTCTACCATCCTTGGTGTGTGGCTTTCTTCCTTGTCACCCAATTACATTTGCAGCTTTCGGTATAAGGTTTTGTTCCATGCTGGAAAAAGGATGATGCTGTAAAATGCTTTTCCTTATAAAGCTGTGTGTGTGAGAGAGAGAACAGTTCTATTGCGGTATTAATGGAATACAATAAGCTGCATGTATTTAAAGTACAAATGAGATAAAGTTGTGACACACACGTGACCTGTCAACCCTTCATCATATTCAAAACTTTGCACATAGCCCCTCAGATTTCTTTATCCTCCTTTGTGATCCCTCTTTTCTGTCACATAGCCTTTGGTCCCAGTTTATAGGCAACCACTGACCTGCTCAGCAGTAAAGTTGAGGCTGGAGTTCAGGCCTGGGGAGGGTGTGAGCAGGAGGATGATGGCCTAGGACATTTCTCTGGCTCACTGATTCCCTTCTTGTTTGGTCCCAAGAGGACCAGTTTCAGAGAGGTCTTTTAGGCTTAAAGGGAGTACTCTTTTTTTTTTTTTTAAAGCCTATTGACAAAGTGAAGGATTTAGAGTTAGTTTAGGTGGGGAAGGTGGTCATAGTAGGGAAGGTAGACAGTCATTGCAAGTTTGCAAGTATTAAAAAGTTATGATAAACACTTGCAAGATGAAGCTTGTATTAGGCTGAATTCTCTATAAGTTATAAATGAACTTAATGTGTTTCTGACTCTTGAGAGTCCCTTGGACTGCAAGGAGATCCAACCAGTCCATTCTAAAGGAGATCAGCCCTGGGTGTTCTTTGGAAGGAATGATGCTAAAGCTAAAACTCCAGTACTTTGGCCACCTCATGCAAAGAGTTGACCCATTGGAAAAGACTCTGATACTGGGAAGGATTGGGAGCAGGAGGAGAAGGGGACGACAGAGGATGAGATGGCTGGATGGCATCACTGACTCGATGGACGTGAGTCTGAGTGAACTCCGGGAGTTGGTGATGGACAGGGAGGCCTGACATGCTGCGATTCATGGGGTCGCAAAGAGTCGAACACGACTGAGCAACTGAACTGAACTGAACTGAAGATAGCACAAACTCCTAAAAGATATAATTGGGAGATTCAGTGATTATATCATCAAGTATGGCTGGATCAAGGGGCTCAAAAAAGGTCAGAACTCTTGCTCCTTCTGTCCACTTCTCAGCCCAGCTTGCCTCTGCATAGGTTCTTTTTAAGGCTGGAACTTTCCATGTATAAGACAAGCCATTGGCAGAATCAATTTTAATTGTCCTTATTTTGCTCTTTCAATATCCCTGTATCATCATATGGGACATACTAGTTAACCATGTGGGTTTATGGGCCCAATCCATGGACCAACTACTGTGAGCAGGAGGCTGAGTAACCATGACTACTACTAGAATTGGCTGGAGAGGGCCAGTGAGACGCCAGGATTAAGAGTTTCATAAGAAATATATGTGCTGGTTGTAAAAACCCCATATGTCCCCTACCGAGATCCTTTGTCCTCTGAGCAGAAATTTGCCTGAATCTTCTTAATTCTAGAATGTTCTAGCAACTTCTTCGTCATTTGAAAAGCTTACTCTAGAAGGAAATGGTAACCCACTGCAGTATTCTTGCCTGGAGAATCCCATCGACAGAGGAGCCTAGTGGGCCACGGTCCATAGTATTGCAAGGAGTCGGATGCGGCTGAGCGACTAACAGTTTCAGTTTCAGTGGTTTAATGCCTCAACACCTACTTAAACTAGATTATAAAGAACATTATGCATGACGTTTCTACTGGAGTGGCATTGTATGTTATCGATCCAAAAAAGTGCATAAATGCATGTTTATTAGTTTTAAGCAATTTTATTTGCTAGAATGATCTCAGAGATGAGAACTGTTTATCCTGGGTAGAATTTTTTGCTCCCCTACTCCAGGCAACGCACTGTGAACTTGTATATGAATGTCAGCATACGTGACAAATTCTCCAGGTGGGGTAAAAGAAAAATAATCACAAAATTAGTAAGCCGGGATTTGGTAGTTAACTAACAGCAAAGCTGTATGAGTGAGGACCTTACTATTGGTTTATAACTGTGCAACCAGGTCTGCTAGGGAGTAAGTTAAGGACATGCTAATCAAACCCATATTGATCTGGCTGTGAAGCCAGACCTACAATTCCTTATGCATTATAGTATTGTCTTTGCCATTGTATCTCAGAGTTAAAAATGACCTGTGTTGCTATGATGACCTAGGCACTGTATCATAATGCCTACTATGTCCAGTGGGCACTATGATATAGTCTTACCGGGATAAAAAAATGCACCAAACAGAAGTGTGCCTCAGTTCTGCCTCTGTCCCGGAGCCTGTCATTTTGCTACTCGGATTATTCAGCTGTAAAATGAACAGACTTGGTTAAGGTCACTGGCCAGATAACTTTGTGCCACTGACACCCTCCTTCGTCAAAATCTGTCCATGTGTGCGCTAGAAGTTTTGCCACGACCTCCTCTTTTAAGCATTTGCTTCAGAAAGCAATGCCAGTTGTAGACACTTTTATAATCTTGCCTTGGTATGGCCTTTCATTTTAGCCTTTGCACTCTCTTAAAAGCTTTTCTTGTGTATTCACTTTTCTTTGTTTTAAAGAGAAAACAGGAAAGGCTGACGCTTCCTGCTCATAAAAAAAATCATTATCAACAAGTTAACAGATCTGTAATTTGTTTTTATCAGCTTTCTGTCTCCCAAAGGAAGGAAACTATTTGTCATAGGTCTAAATTTACTTTCTATTACAATTGATCTCATAAGGAAACTGTTGCTGTTGTTAAACAAAAAATTCTTGCAGTTCCTTTGTCTACCAGGTTCTAGTGACAAATAGGCTTTTTAATTATACACTTAGAAGTAGTTTTATGGGAATCAATAATTTTTATATCACTCATTCGGTAGACTTTTACATAATCCCATTCTCTTCAAAATTACAAACCAACCATAACATGCAATTACTACTACTCAGAAATAAATTGCTTCTTTATTATCTTTAAAAGTTAAAGACACACTGGTAATCAAATCTAATTAGAAGCATATCATAACTTTTAGATGTTATTTCTAATTTAAACAATTAATTATGAGGACTTGAGGGATTTTTGCTATAATGTATTGGAAACTGCAGTCACACACACAAGAAAACATTTATGTTGTTCTCAATTTTTTAATTAAAAAAACACATACTTTGGGGATTTATCAGAAAATTGAGTCACTTAAATAAGTTTATGTTTGGACAGTTTTACCTTTGTAGTAATAAATCCCAGACTTGTTTTAGGTTGAATAGTTAAATCTAAGTGCTCTTCCATGTTACAAATGGGAGCGTATATTTGTGTGTGTGTGTGTGTGCATGTGTGTGCGTTTAGGATATGGGTACCTAAGGGAAATGATAGGTGGTATCAAGTTTCACATGTGCGTCTACCAAAGTGTGATAGACAAGTAAAGATTCAACAAGCGGCTGCCTGCTGCCTTGACTTCTGTACCACCTTCACTTGCAAGGCTTCCATTTTCCTAAATGGCAGCACTTTGTAGGGGAGGATGTGGACAGTACCTGGAGATGCGCAGATGGGAACTGATGTGAAATATTTGAGACAAATGAGACTACCTTGATATAAGTAGCTGTGTTTGGGGAATAGTGTGAATGAAGGCTGCATGAGGCAAATTGGACCAATTGACAGAAGAAAGCAAAGCAGAAGAATTTAGTTTTAGTGTCACAGTAAGAAGGGGGCCGGAGAAGGCAACGGCACCCACTCCAGTACTCTTGCCTGGAAAATCCCATGGACGGAGGAGCCTGGTGGGCTGCAGTCCATGGGGTCGCTAAGAGTCGGGCACGACTGAGCGACTTCACTTTCACTTTTCACTTTCATGCACTGGAGAAGGAAATGGCAACCCACTCCAGTGTTCTTGCCTGGAGAATCTCGGGGACAGAGGAGCCTGGTGGGCTGCCATCTGTGGGGTCACACAGAGTCGGACACGACTGAAGTGACTTAGCAGCAGTAGCAGCAGCAAGAAGGGGGCTGTTACATCTTCAAGCTACTTTTAATTAGGAAATGTTTCATATGCACAGAAAATAATATGGTATACTCTCCTGAGCCCAACAGACTGATTTTACAAACTTAGTATTTTGCTCTTTCTCTCTCCTTTTTAAAGTCTTCTTTGAATTTGTTGCAATATTGCTTCCACTTTATGTTTTGGGTTTTTGGCCATGAGGCATGTGTGAGCTGAGCTCCCTGACCACCAAGATTAAACCTGTACTCGCTGCCTTGGAAAATGAAGTCTTAACCACTGGAGCACCAAGGAATTCCCTCTCTCTTTTTAAAAGGCTAAAAGCTATAGTACAGTTAAAGGCCCACTGTCCATTCCCTTTCCCAGCCCTCACCAAAAGTACTTACTACCCTAAAATCTACATATGTCATTTCTACGCACGTTTATATAACTATATGACCATTTGATCTGTTAATCAACCACAAAGACTATATAGTGTTGTTTCTGTGTTTGAAAATTTTTATAAATGGTCTGTCTGTTTTATCTATATTCAATTTGTTCCATTTTTATGTTTGGCATTTCTAGATTTACTAGAAATAGATTAACACTTGTATTCTACTGTGTGATCACACTAGAGTTTGTGAAATCCTTAGTTATGGTGTTTGAGATTTTTTTAAATTTTTTACTATTTCAAACAAGGCTGCAGCAAAATCCTGACACATACATGTATGGCTGGGGACAGGGGCATTTTTCTTGGATATTAGCCTAAAAGCAGAATTGCTAGTTTAGTAAGAGACACATCAGTTCAGTTTAGTTACTCAGTCGTGTCCGACTCTTTCTGACCCCATGAATCACAGCACGCCATGCCTCCCTGTCCATCACCAACTCCCGGAGTTCACTCAGACTCACATCCATCGAGTCAGTGATGCCATCCAGCCATCTCAACCTCTGTTGTCCCCTTCTCCTCCTGCCCCCAATCCCTCCCAGCATCAGAGTCTTTTCCAATGAAACAACTCTTCGCATGAGGTGGCCAAAGTACTGGAGTTTCAGCTTTAGCATCATTCCTTCCAAAGAACACCCAGGGCTGATCTCCTTCAGAATGGACTGGTTGGATCTCCTTTGCAGTCCAAGGGACTCTCAAGAGTCTTCTCCAACACCACAGTTCAAAAGCATCAATTCTTCGGTGCTCAGCCTTCTTCACAGTCCAACTCTCACATCCATACATGACCACTGGAAAAACCATAGCCTTGACTAGACAGACCTTTGTTGGCAAAGTAACGTCTCTGCTTTTGAACATGCTATCTAGGTTGGTCATAACTTTCCTTCCAAGGAGTAAGTGTCTTTGAATTTCATGGCTGCAGTCACCATCTGCAGTGATTTTGGAGCCCAAAAAAATGAAGTCTGACACTGTTTCCACTGTTTCCCCATCTATTTGCCATGAAGTGATGGAACCGGATGCCATGATCTTCGTTTTCTGAATGTTGAGCTTTAAGCCAACTTTTTCACTCTCCTCTTTCACTTTCATCAAGAGGCTTTTTAGTTCCTCTTCATTTTCTGCCATAAGGGTGGTATCATCTGCATATCTGAGGTTATTGATATTTCTCTCGGCAATCTTGATTCCAGCTTGTGTTTCTTCCAGTCCAGCGTTTCTTTCTCATGATGTACTCTGCATATAAGTTAAGTAACCAGGGTGACAATATACAGCCTTGATGTACTCCTTTTCCTATTTGGAACCAGTCTGTTGTTCCATGCCACAGGACTGGAAAAGGTCAGTTTTCATTCCGATCTCAAAGAAAGGCAATGCCAAAGAATGCTCAAACTACCACACAATTGCACTCATCTCACATGCTAGTAAAGTAATGCTCAAAATTCTCCAAGCCAGGTTTCAGCAATACGTGAACTGTGAACTTCCTGATGTTCAAGCTGGTTTTAGAAAAGGCAGAGGAACCAGAGATCAAATTGCCAACATCCGCTGGATCATGGAAAAAGCAAGAGAGTTCCAGAAAAACATCTATTTCTGCTTTATTGACTATGCCAAAGCCTTTGACTGTGTGGATCAGAATAAACTGTGGAAAATTCTGAAAGAGATGAGAATACCAGACCACCTGATCTGCCTCTTGAGAAATCTGTATGCAGGTCAGGAAGCCACAGTTAGAACTGGACATGGAGCAACAGACTGGTTCCAAATAGGAAAAGGAGTATGTCAAGGCTGTGTAACCTTTTGAGGTACCACAAAGTTGTTCTGTAAAGTGACTGCAATAATTTACACTTCTTTTTTTTTTTTTTTCACTTCTGCTTGAATGTAAGTTCTAGGGTCTCTGCATTGTGATGTCATCAGGCTTAATTTTTACCAACCTAGTGAATGTGAGATCTGCTATGAAGTTCACTAGTGAGTACCTCATTGTTCTAATTTTTGTTTTCCTGATATATAATGAGATTTAACATCTTTCATTTGTTGATTGGCCTTTTGGATTCTTCTACACTGAACTGCCTCTTATTATCTTTGACCACTTTTCAATGTGTTTCTTGTTTTTTTTTAAATTGATTTGTAGGTGTTCTTTAATATATATGTGTGTGCTGGAAATATCCTCTAGTCCTAGGCATATCCTACATTTGTCTGGTGTTTTTTTATTATATAGAATTTACAATGTTAATGTGATTTCTAGTTTGGTAGGTAAGAACAAGGATTCATATCCTAGTTCTGTGTCTTCCTTGCTGTGTAACCTTGGGCTACTTTCTTAACATCTCTGTGCACAACTTTCCCCACTTGGAAAAGCGAGGCAGTAGTACTGCATACCTCTTAGTGTTGTTGTGAAGATTGTGTGTGTGTGTGTGTTAGTCACCCACTCATATCTGACTCTTGGCAACGCCATGGACTATGGCCCATCAGGCTCCTCTGTCCATGGGATTCTCCAGGCAAGAATACTGGAATGGGTTGCCATTCCCTTCTCCAGGAGATCTTCCAAACCCAGGGATTGAATTCAGGTCTCCTGCATTCCAGGCAGATTCTTTACCATCTGAGCCACCAGGGAAGCCCATTAGTTAGTAAATGTAAAACATTTTGAATACTTCTTGTATATAGTAAATGCATATTTGTATTATATGTGCTTTTGGGCAGTCTTGTTTAAGAATTGTCTTTAACCACAAAGGCAAAACATTATTCTGTACTTTCCCCCACAAAGTTTAAGTTTTGCTTTTTAGATTTGGGCTTTAAAGCTATGGTGTGAGGTAGGGATTCCTACTACTATTTTTCAAAATGGGAAAGTAATTGTGAAAAAGCTGTTAATTAACGACTATTTCCATATTGATTTAGAATTCCATATCTCTTCAAGTCTGCATTGTTGTTTGTTTAGTTACTTGATTTTGATTACCAAACTACTATAATAAATTCTGATATTTGTTTGGATTATTTTTAACTTCTTTAGTCCTTTTAGTTTTGTTTATATATTTAAATTTACTAATTAAAATAGATCCAAAAACTGTAGAGCCAGGCTCAGGTTTTGCAGAGCATGGTAAAAGCAATAACAAAGGTAAAATTTGGGACAGTTAAATGTAGCCATTGACAAAGGTTGGTTTGCCACTAGAAGCATTTCTTATGCACTGTGCTAGTGATACTGTAGCTGGGCTGAGAAAAAATGCAACAGCCACAGGCTTGGTCCTTAATCTTAAAAATGTTCCTAGCTCTTTGATGACATTTATTCTTCCATGTAACTTGATGGATCATGGTATAAATGATCTAAAACCTAGTGAGACTTTGACTAGAAATACATGAAATTTGTAGGCTAAATAGGAGGTGAATTGATGCCTTATTATAATGAGTGTTCCCAGCCGTGAACATACATCTCTTCATTTAATTTAGGTCTTTTTCATGTTCTTCATTTCACGGTTTTCTCCATGGACATCTTTTAATACTTCTGTTAGATTTGTTTATGTTGTTGTTGTTGTTCTTTAGTCACCAGATCATGTCTGACTCTTTGTGACCCCATGAATTGCAACACCCTCGGTTTCCGTGTTTGTTTGTATGCACCTTATATTTTGGGAACCTATTAAAAATTGCATTTAAAGAAATACATTAAAAGATTTGGAGGTGCATCAGCATGCTGTTGATTTTTGTGATGGTGATCCTAGTTCTAGCAGCTTTTCTGGTTCTTACTAATTTTAATAGTATTTACAGTCTTTTGGATTTCCTGTATAGATAGATATTCTCATTAATTTTAATAACCACAGCTGTGTTTATCCTTCATCTTTGTGCCATTTTCACTCTTTTTTTTTTCTGTTTAGCTCTGTTTTCTTTTTTTTTTCTTTTTAATTTTATTTTATTTTTAAACTTTACAATATTGTATTAGTTTTGCCAAACATCGAAATGAATCCTCCTAAGACCTCTACCCCAGTGCTTAATAGAAGTGGCGATGGCTGGCACCCTTGTCTCCTGAATTTTGAAAGAAATGTTTCTCAGGTTTTTCCATTGAGTATGATTTTTACTTTGCTTTCTTGATAGCTGTTCTTTTCAGTTAAGGAAATTTGGAGGAACTTACTCTTGTTCTTTTTCTTAAAAAACAATTTGTTGAAGGCATGTCAACAAATGAAGTTTTACTTATCCTTTGTATGGTATGTTTCACTTCTTTCTGCTTTCTTTAGATTGGCTCTGTCTGGCTCTTTTTTAAGTCTGCATTTTTAAATAGAGCTTTGCTTTTCCCATATTGTTTTTATTCCTTCTTTTATTTATTTATTTATGTAATTTAGCCATTATTTAAACATATGAATTTTAATCTCATTCAGTTGGTCCTATTACCCCAAGTTCTTTGGAGCTCTAATTCTTTGCCTTTTGCTGTGTTTGTTGCATCTCTCGTGATAGATTTTTTTTTCCTTACATGTTTTGTGAGTTTTAGATTGACAACAAAGTTTTCATTTATTTATTTTTTGGGGAATGGTGTGAGGGCTGAGATTCAAAAGTGTCCCTCCTGAGTCATTTTGAATTTGCTTTCTTGATTTTCCTCCTCTAAATGCCATCACTGCCTGTGATCTGCTTTCATGTGAATGGCTGGGCTTGAAGATTCCTGCCTTCCTAGAGAATGTACATTTAGCCTTGGAGTTTCTCTTTCTTGCAGATTTTGAAGAGGTTCAAAAATTTTTACTGTCTTCCTGAGGGTGGTGGTGTAATTTTTCTGTGACCTTTTATACTGAAAATACAGCGCTCTGGAGGTCTAGACAAACCTGGGTCTTGGTTCCACTTCTCATGTCTGCCTGGTTTAAAACCCAGGTCCTTCCCCTTCAGTGATGTTCTGATCTGAGAATTCCTTTCCACTTTCTCATGGCCCCATGGTGCCAGTTGTATGCTTGCTATTCTGCTTTTCAGTTCTCCTTTTCTTTCTGGCCTGTGGGAATTTCCCATAGTTTCTCAGCAGTCAGCTATATATTTAAATAAAATGTGACATCTCTTTTTGATATTTTAAATTATGTGTAGCAGGAAGGATTCAGTTATGTGGGTGACTCAGTTGCCCCTGTTCCCAGAACCCTCTGTGGAAGGCTGATACTCCTCTCCCCTGAAGATACACATCCTCATCCTTAGAAGCTGTGACTGTGTGACCTTGTATAACAAAAGAGGCTTTGAAGATGTGATTAAATTAAGCATATTGAGATGGAGTGATTATTCTAGATTACCTGGGGGAGCCCTATGTAATCACAAAGGTCTGTATAAGAGGGATATAGGTGGCTTATACTCAAAGAAGGTGATATACTTAGAGAAGCAAGTTGCAGTCTGAGAAATTTGAAGATACAGCACAGCTGGCTTTGAAGATGGAGGAAGAGAATATATAGGCCAGGAAGTTCAGGTGGCTTCTAGAATCCCTGTCTCTTCAGCTTCTCTGATGCTTGAACTCTCACCTTTGACCTTGTGTTGACCTTTGATGCTAATGTGTGTTTTTCTGTTTTGTTTCTTTCTTTGTTTTTTCTTTTTTCTCTCTTTTTCTTCTTTTGTGCTGCCACATTGGTTTTGCTAGAACGACAGCTGAAGAGGAAATATTTAAACTTGCATTTGAATATAGAATAATCTTTTTTTCTTAGAACTCCGTAAGATAGCTACTTGATCTTGTGACTTCCATTCTTTGTCTTCCGAGCAAACCTACTAGCACATACCGTGCGGTGTTTTTATTTCTGTGAACACACAGCCCATTCATTTCTAGGCTTTGTTTCTCTGTGTGCTTAGTTTTAAAGACAATTTTGAAGCAACAGTGAAATAAAAGATGTCACTGAAAAAAAATCTGAAAAAGGCAAAGAAACAGGTTCTTCCCTAGAGATTTCAGAAGGCATGAAGTGTTACTGACACCAGTATTTTAGCTTAGTAAGACCCATGTTGGACTTCTGACCTCTAGAATTATAAGAGTGTGCTTTTGTGGTGTTTTAAGCCACTAAGCTTGTGCTAATTTGTTAAAGCAATAATAGGAAACTGATATACCCTCTCAAATGTTTTTGAAGGAGAGGTGCCTAGTGTCAGTGATGAAGATAGACTAAAACTATATTAAAGATACAGCAGAGTGAACTTGGTGAGGATTATTCTTGACAGAGAGGTTCATAGAAGGCTTCTGAGGTGGTGCAGTGGTAAAGAATCCACCTGCCAATGCAGGAGACGTAGGAGACACAGGTTCGATCCCTGGGTTAGAAAGATACCCTGGAGAAGGGAATGGTTACCCACTCCAGTATTCTTGCCTGGAGAAAGCCATAGACAGAGGAGCTTGACGGGCTACAGTCCATAGGGTTGCAAAGAGTCAGACATGACTGAGCACACATCTAGAGGAAAAAAACCAGAGCAGAGATGCTTGTGAATGTTCTAGATAATACATTCAGTAACCACATAATGCCTAGTCTGGGAGTTAGAACTTCTTATGGAAGTGATAAAGTGCTCTACCCACCCCACCCCCACCCCCTTTTAGTTGCAGGTTTTATTTTCCAAAGGGCAAAAGATTCTCATTGTTAATGAGCTTGTAAGTTGGCTAGCTGAGAGAGCAGAGAACAGTTTTCTCCTATTGCTAAAATGCTGGTGTTTTAAATAAAGGATTTGGTTTGTTGGGAGGGTCCTGACAGGAATAGCTAAATACTTCACTCCAGCTCTATGGTGGGGATTATGTTAGTGATAAAATATCAGGCAGATTTCTTTAACAGATGTTCCTGACTTATTGTTTCCAAATGTGTGAATTGTTTTGTGTGTGCTGTGTGGGTTGCTGTGACAAACGACCACAAACATGGTGGCTTAAAAACAAAAGATTTATTCTAACAGTTCGAGAGGCCAGATATTTAAAGTCAACAGGATTGCACGCCCTCTGAAGCCCCAGGGGAGAATCCATTACTTGCCTTCTTGCCTCTTCTATTTTCTGGTGGAGGCCAGCATTCCTTGGCTTGTGGGCTCATCACCCTTTGCCTCTTTGTATTGCTGTCTCCTTTCTGTGTCTCTGTAATCTCCCTCTGCAACTCTTTTTTTTTGGGGGGGGGGGGCGTTATTTTTTAATTGGAGGAATATTGCTTTGCAGTGCTGTGCTGGTTTCTGCCATACAACAGTGTGAATCAGCCATAATTATACATATATGCCTCTCTCTTACAAAGATGCTTGTTATGACGTTTAGACACCACCTGATAATCCAAGATAAGGTTCTCCTTTTTAGACCCTTAACTTAGTGACATCTTTTGCCATACAATATAATATTCATTCTTTTGCTTCATATGGTAGTATTCAGTTGGGGTCATTTTTTTTGGCCTACTATCTGCTGCCTTACTCTTTCTTTGCAATCTTTGGCTTATTCTATCTATCTGGATTTTTTTGTTGTTTGTTGATTATTCTATATTCTGGCCCACCTTGTAAACTATCTCTGACATAGCAATGGTCTGTACCACTGTGATTTTTTTCATTCTCTCCTATGTTGAATTCTAGAATGAAAGTCAGGAAACTGCAGCCCGTGAGTCACATCCATTACAGTGCTTGTAATTGTGCAATCTGCCAAATAAGAATGATTGTACATTTTTATTTTATTAAAACAATTTTTTTCTTCTTTCTTTTTATTTTTTAAATTATGAAAGTATGATAACACATTTACAGGAGACTTGGAAAATACAGAACAATGTAACATATAGTTCCATTATATATTACAGTTTAAGTAGATAAATTAAGATTGTTTTAGTTGGAGTTTCAATATCAAACTCTCAAAAACTAAGAGTGAATAGACAGAAACATAGAAGGATATAGTAGACTTGAAAAGCTCTATGACCCAATTCAACATAATTAAGATTTTTCACACAACAGCAGGATACAGATTCTATTTTAAGTTCCCATAGACTATAAGCCAAGAGACACTGGAACATATCCAGGGCCATAAAACAAGGTGCAAAGACTTCATGGCCTAAAGGTTTTGAACTCATACAGAGTCTATTCTCTTATCACTGTGTAATTATGTTAGAAATCAATATCAAAAGATGTTTGAAAATAACCCACATATTTTCAAGTGCTATGTGACATTTACCAAGAGACATCTTTGACTTAGACCTTGAAAGCCTCAATAAAGTTAAGTTTTTACATTTTTAAATGGTTGAGAAAAATCAAGAGAAGAATATTTTGTTCCACATGAAAATAATATGAATTTAAGTCTCAGTATCTGTAAATGAAGTGTCATTGGAACATAACCCTGCTGTTTCATTTATGTATTATCAGTTGCTGCTTTTGTGTTATGATTGAATAATTATGGCAGAGCCTGTGTGTTCCATAAAGCCAGATGGCAATTCTCTGGCTCTTTACAGGGTAAGCTTGCCAACCTTTGTTTTTGTAGGGGCATCTTGTCTCTGGCTTCCGGTATATAGTGGGCACCAAGCATTTGTTGATGAATATTTAACTTGTGGCAAGAATTTCATTAATATCATTAAGGATTTGGGATGATTCCCAAAAGGATTCTTCAAAACTATGGATTAGAAGAATTTTATGTATCATATTATTCATGATTCCGATCTTTTTGGCCCTAAAACTCGAAGAAATACAGAGTAAATGTCCTGCCCCTGAATTTAATTGAATAAACAGGCATCACACACAGGACTTGAAGCTGGCGAGTGCTGGTTAATTTTACAGAAAACTTGGCTGTGCTGTGATTGCAAGGTGTTTTTTTCAGACATCCGTCTAGATGTTGCTCTGAAGGTATTTTTTAGAGGTGATTAACATTTACACTCAGTTGACTTTCAGTAATTGTGGGCCTCATGTATGATATGAAATATGAAAGCATTAAGAACAAGAACTGGGTTTCCTAAAGGAGAAGGGATTTTGTCTCAAAATGGCATCATAGAAATCCTGCCAGAATTTCCAACCTGTCATCCTGCTCTGCACATTGCGGACTTTCTAGCCCCTACAGTTACATAAGCCCGTTCCTTGTAATAAATCTCCTCTGTTTCTCTCTCGATATGTATCTTCTTGGTTCTGTTTCTCTGGAGAACCCCGACCGATGCAGCAGGTCAGTCTGATGTGTTGAGCATGTGGACCATCTTCAGTGTTTCTTCCCACCATGCGATGTGGATGCTAAGCGTCGCCCTCTCCCCTCATGGAGGCGAGGCCCCTCCAGCAGCATCGCCCTCTCCTTCCTTGACACCTCCTCCAGGCTTCTGCCTTTCACACCTCGTGAAAGGAAATGTGTTATATTTGGATACAACAAAGTCAGAAATAAGCTCACTTGTGATGGGGCCGAGGACTTTTTGTCCATCCAAGAGAGTCTGAAGTTTGAGAAGGCTGCGAATGAGGTGATAAGAGAGTCAGATGCAGATGGATCTGCTGAGAAGCAGCAGTTGAGAAAATGAGTGTTTGTGAGAAGTTTTTCCTCTTTTTCTCCTTCTGAAAACAAAGCTTCCTGTGTGTACATGATGGAGACCACCAGGTCCATGTAACTCCGTAACTCAGTCCTGTCGTACTACAGATGGTTGCTTTTGTTCCCAAGTTTTGCTGCTTTATCATAAGTGGATAAAAATACAAACAGCTGCTGTTATTTAGCCATTTTACTCATATGTCTACACATGTTAAGAATTTTTATGTACCAAGACATTTAAAATGTGTGTCTGATAAACGACTACATGTATAAAAAATTATACGTTTCAGTAAAGAATCATTTGAATGAGTATTGACTTATTTTGTATTTCAAGACAAAGTTTATTAGGCCTCAAAGTGGTGCTAGAAAGTTTATTTTACACACTTCTATTTCTCCCAGCAAGGTATTAAAAACTGTCAAGTTGCTCCAGGAAATGGTTAGCACTTGAGTGACTTGAAGATCCTCTCTCTTTCCTGCTCCACCCCCATCCCCACCCTTCCCACATACCTACTGAAGCTGTGTCTTCTATCAATTGATTATAATCTTAATATGACATGCTATTTAAGTGTTATTTTAAAGAAGTAGCTGTAACTTTGAATGGTAATGACCCGATTGAGGCATGTGTTTACCTCTTACACTTGACTTTGTTTTATAATACAAATTAAGTGGTTGGGATGTCAAATAATTTCTTCTTACTCAGAATGCCATGTTTAAGTAATGTAGCTAAAATCTCTTAACACTCTTTTCGTCCTAAAAGTTTTAGAAGTTTCTTTCTATATTTGAATGCTAATGATAGCTAAAGCAGTTCATTTCAGCGACAGTTCTGCAAGATATTTTTGACTGTTCCAAGGGTCAAGTTCTGTGATAGGTGTGGGCAATACAGAGAGGTGAAAAGATGGGGTCTCTAAGTTGTTCACAGACCCCTATGAGAGACAAGCTTGGAATCAGAGTGTTACTGTGATGAAGAGAGTAGAACCACATTGGAAGAACAGAGATTGCTCAGAGAATTGAGAAATGAATTTGGTTTGTTGGGGACTTAGGAAGACACCCCAGAGAAGTTCACTTGTTCTGGGCTTTGAAGGAAAGACATGTGATTTCCACATGAGGAAACAAGTGTGTCAGACGCAGATATATTGGTGTCTAGCAGTTTTAAATATGCTATTAGTTCAAAAGCTTAAGTAGAAATCATTTAGGTTTAGTAAACCAGATGGCCTCTGAGGCTCCACACTATATAGATGATTGTTTTTTAAAAGCATGTCTGAAGATTAATACTTGTTAAAACAGCACTATAATGAGATCACATGTGTATTCCAGTATCGAGTGTTAGCAGTCATTCGTAAGATACTAAGCAGATGCCTGAAGGATGTCCTTGATGTTAATATATAAGTTGGCACTTCTCCTCTTTCTTTTTCCTGCCCCTTCCTCTCCCTCCTCACTGCCCTTTGTGGTGATTTTTGCAGTTGGTTAGCCTGCTTCTGATTGGAATTGCTGCATGGGGCATCGGCTTCGGGTTGATTTCCAGTCTCCGTGTGGTCGGCGTGGTCATCGCAGTTGGCATCTTCTTGTTCCTGATCGCGTTAGTGGGGCTGATTGGAGCTGTGAAACACCATCAGGTGTTGCTTTTTTTTGTATCCTTTTTTACAACTGGGAGTTTTACCCCCACTGGGTTTGTTCTTACCTTGTCGATTACTCTTTTTGTAACCCTAACTTAAAATTACCATCAGGAGACGAATTGTCAGACAGCGGCTCCTGGCCAGCATTATGTGTATTTGCTCAACCAATATTAGGAACGTTTCTTAGTTAAGTTACTGTATGTTTACATATGCTCTCTTCTTTTCACATCGTGAAGAATGTATCCTGCAAGTTCAGTATCGTCCTACGTGTATGTTGCAAATTCAGCATTACATTTAACTGATTCAGGGGCCTCTAGATCCTTTCCAAGTCTTTAATATTAGGTTGAGAATTTCTCAGTGATTTTTTTAAGACTCGATATTCAGAAAGCTTGCATACATTTATCTATACTTACTTCCTGCTTTTTCTATGTAACAATTTTTATTTTAATCTAAATGAAATTACAATGGATCAGCTATTATTTATTTTTAATGTTATTGAAGTATAGTTGATTTAAATGTTGTGTTTAATTTCTGCTGTACAGCAAAGTGACTCACTTATACACATATCATACGTATTTTTTTTCACATTCTTTTCCATTATGGCTTATCACAAGATATCGAATATAACTCCCTGTACTATACAATAGGACCTTGTTGTTTATTCATTCTTATGTAGGTAACAGCTTGCATCTGCTAATCCCAAACTCCAAAGCCATCCCTTTGTACTCCCCTTCCCCTTGGCAGCACAAGTCTGTTCTCTATGACAGAAAGCATTTAAGTAATTATTGAAGTTAGTCTTTTTCTAGGTAATTATACCTGCAGTGTTTTATCAAAATAAAAATTACATGTTTTCTTTTTGAAGTTTCTCCAAGTGCCCTTATTCTGTGTTCTAGGTGGCTTCCTTTTGGTGCATGTGAAGTTGTCAGTACCTCTGTTTGATGTTATTCTAAATATTTCCAGAAATATACTTAACTTTGATTCTCAGTACATGATTATTCTCTTGCTTGTATTCATTGTCCAGTTTTCAGTATCATGTGCTTGTTTAGCCCTGAACCAGGAGCAACAGGTAAGCAAGGTTTTTTTTTTTTTTTTTCTTTCTGCTTTATTATACCACATAGTATGGGAAAAAGAGGGAGGCGGGAGGAATGATTGGAATATAAAGTAATTTCTTCTTATTCAGAATGCCATTTCCCTCTATATAGCCAAAGTCTCTTGTGCCTGATTGCTTTCTTGGGGCTGATTTGAGCCCTACAACATAAGATGTTGCTATTTTTTGCATCTTTGGAGTAGAATTTTGCCCTCGCAGGGTCAAAAAGTACTCTTGCTAATGGGTGTTCACCCAGTCTTCCCCTGCCAATATGCAATGAAACATGCACTCCAGAATGTTTGCAGTTTCATTCTGGCAATTATTCTTTTTAAGGTTTAATTTGTTTGAAGAATATGGGTCTCAGTTTTGGGGCAATGGAAAATTTGTCTTGCTACATTCTGGGAACTAAGCACTTTGAACCAAGTGCTTCTTTGAAACTGCATGTGAACATCAATTTTTATTCTTGAGATAGAAATGGTGCCTTCTTTTTGTTGCAGATTGAGGTATAACCCTTTGAAAAGTTTTGATGGTCTTATAAAGAGTATTTGTTTTAGGTACACACAGTATTAAGAGTTGCAGGCCCCAGCTTTATACACTTTATGCAGGGGTAACACATTTTATTTATTTATTGATGGCCACACTGTGTGGCATGTGGGATCTTCCCCAGCCAGGGATTAAACATGTACCCCTTGCAGTGGAAGCACAGAGTCTTAACCACTGGTCCGCCAGGGAAGTCCCATATTTTGATGTATATGTTAAATGCATTTTTCTAGGCTCAGCTCCTGGAAGTTGGTTGGAACAATACAGCAAGTGCTCGGGATGACATCCAGAGAAATTTAAACTGCTGTGGGTTCCGAAGTTTTAACCCGAATGATACCTGTCTGGCAGTAAGTACAAAGTATAAAATATTTTTGGAGACATATTGCATACAGATGGGCTTCCCTGGTAGCTCACCTGGTAAAGAATCTGTCTGCAATGCAAGAGACCCCGGTTCGATTCCTAGGTCAGGAAGATCCCCTGAAGAAGGGATAGACTACCCACTCCAATATTCTTGGGCTTCCCTGATGGCTCAGCTGGTGAAGAATCTGCCTGCAATGTGGGAGACCTGGGTTCGATCCCTGGGTTGGGAGGATCCCCTGGAGAAGGGAACCATTACTCACTCCAATATTCTGGCCTGGAGAATTCCATAGACTATCCATGGGGTCTCAAAGAGTCGGACATTACTGAGCGACTTTCACACTAGCACATACAGATAAATAATGGTTAATGTGGAAGACATGGACTTCTGATGCTGAATTGTACTTAAAAAAACTTTTTTAATATACCAGTGTTCCATTCTATGTACACTATTGTATCGATTGTCTGTTCTCAAGTATCCATTCCTGAGGGTCCTGAATATCCCAGGGCCCAGACAGACACCAAAGATGATTTGGGTTCTTTGCCTCTAATTCCTTCCCATTCAGCTCCTCCCAGAACAAGCTGTGAAAGGGAAGTAATAGTAGGTTAGCGAGTAAATATCTTCATTTGGAAGCCTATCGGGGTGGGAAGAAGAGAGTGGTCTGTATTAAATTGGGCTTGTCAACCAGCTATACATCCCCAGGGTGGAGGACACCTATAACCATCCTCTTTCCTCTCTCCCTTCCTCCCCATCACAGCTTCATGCCCTTTCTGTCTAAAGCTAAGCTAGCAATGGACCAATTAGAGCCATCCTGTTGATCATGCCTTACTCCTGACCTTGCAGGTCCAACCCAGTCCCTTATGGGGATAGACTTGGAGCTTGGCTCTCCTGGTAGTTCAGATGTGTTTATGTTTTGGGGAAACTTCTGTTACTTCCTTGCTGAGCCCTGAGCTGGATATCCCCTCATTGAGGCCTCCTTTGTGGGATTCTTAGTTTTCTACTGCTGTGTATTACATTATCACAATTTTAGTGGTTAAAACAACATCCATTTATTACTTTACTTTTCCTAAGTCAGGAGTCTGGGCTTGGCTTGACTGGGTCCTGTGCTCAGGATCTCACCGGAATGAAGTGTCAGCCAGGGCTACAGTCTCATCTGAGGTTTGGGGTCTCCTACGAAGCTATCGTGGGTCAAATTCAGCTTCTAATGGTTGTAGGACTGAAGTTCCATTTTCTTGCTGGTGTCTCCCAGCTCCTGGAAGCTGTGGTCAGGTCTTAACTATACAGCCATCTCACAACACAGCTTCATTTTATGAAGACAGTGACTTATGTAATGCCACATAAACATGGGAGAGAGGACCCATCCAGCCTCCAAGGGGTGATTATTCAGGGATGGGGATCTTGGGAGCCAGCTTAGGATTTTGGACACTGCTAAAGAAGAGTGGTCCCCAGTTGGATATGATATTCCAGATACTAATTTTTATGTGGGTGTTTTTTTTTTTTTTAAACTTGCTCATTATAAATGTACTTTTCAATACAAGTTCTTTTTTTTTTTTTTTTTAATTGATACAGAGCTGTGTGAAAAGCAGCCACCCATGCTCACCCTGTGCTCCGATAATAGGAAGATATGCGGGAGAGGTTTTGAGATTTGTCGGTGGCATTGGCCTCTTCTTCAGTTTTACAGAGGTATGCGCACTTAACTCAGTATCTTCACACCTTTGTCACAGGGACAAACAGGGGTTCTGTTTTCTAGGGCACGAGGGCATGGCATTTTGCCTTAGCATGGCATTGAACTTTTGGAACGTATTGATGGATGTTTTCCCTGAGAACTAATATTGCAATAGGAGGACCCCTGGCTTGAAATCAGAATTTAGAGCTTCCTTTGTAAGGAAATGCTTGATCATTAAATTATGTAAAATAAAATAAACAGATGAAATGAAGAGACTAGACTGAGTCAGCTCTAGGGTCTCTTCTATTTCTAGAGTTGTATGATACATTATAATTTTAAATATAATTTCGGCATAGGTAGCACCTTCACATTGTTTAATATATCTGTTAATGTGTAGTATATACACATGCATTTACATAAAAGTTTACTTTGGAAAATTACCTTCCAACTCCATCCCTCACTCCCCTTTGTTCCTAGCCTTCTAAAATCTGTAAGTAACCACTGTTATTAATTTCTTATCTATATAATATTTATATTATGTTAGTATATTATTATATTGACATACGTTTAAGCAAAACCACATACATATTATTTTGGTAATTTTTGAGGAATGCAGAATTCCTCATTATCTTTGTTGAATGCTTGATAACCGTGGACATTTTTGATGCATCTGAACTGTCAATATGTATTAAAATTAAATTTTTTCTTTAATTCATAAATTCTGCCTGTAGTGCTTTATTTCATGGAGATGTTAATATAACTCTCTAAAATGGATACACAAAAATGTTTATTGTTTCTAACAGTGGACCTTTGGGCCAGCTTGTGTTTTCCAATAAGGAGCTGGTTAAATTTGAGTTTACTAGACAAGAGCCAATAGTTAAAAAATGCACTGTGTGGTTAGAAACCCACTTACCCTGCTTACTAACTATTTGACCTTGGGCAAGTTACTTTCTCTTTCTGTGCTTCTGTTTCTTCATCTTTTCAAACAGGCATAATAACGGAAAGCCTCTATTTCATAGAGTTGTTGTGATACTTAAAGGAGCTAGTATATATATTAATAAAGCTTGCAATATTTAGAATAATGCCTGATATATGGCAGGTGCTGTGTGTTTAGCTACTGGTTTGTAGACATGAGTAAATTATACATGTTATGCCCGCTTAAAAAAAGATGCTGGGACCCCTATGACTGTTGTGTTAATTGCTCATGTAACTCCCCTATTTTAGACATATAATAGAGTGGCATGTGTAGTCATGCTATTAGGTGAGATTGTGCACATAACTATAGAAACATATGATAGGCTATTGTAGGAATAAGCATTTATCTTTAAAAGAAAATCAGAAAAATATTAAATGTTTTGTATGTTTGAAGTTCACTCTGTCATTTAATTTCTTGGATATTCAATTTCCCCTTCAGTATGTCCCTATAATAAGTAATTCCATGGTTAACTTCCTTGTATGTAATTTTTTATCTATATTCTCTAGCTTTTTTCTTTGAGTACACCTCCAAAAGTAAACTATGACACATTCAGTATGTGGGTATTTTAAAAGAGTTTGATAAATATTGCCAAATGGCCATTTGGGGGAGATTCTACCAACTTTTGATTCAAGCACTAATTCTTGATATTTTTATCTTAAAAGATGCTTGCCAGTTTAATAGGTATAAATAGTATTACAGTTCTGTTTGCTCTTTTGGAAATGTGACTAGTGAATCTGAAAATAAGTTCATGTGTTTTGGGACCACTGGCATTTCTTCTTTTGTCAGTTCCCCACCTAAATTCTGTCTTGGTCAAGGCCCTTTGGATCCCCTGTGACCCAGTCTATGCCAAAAAGGGGAAATTTTTTTAAAAGATGAGGAGAGTGGGCCACAGGGCCCAGAAAGTGTCTAGAAAGGAGCGCCCAGGGCTGGGGGCTCAGCAGCCACACAGAAGGTGGTGGTTCTGCTTTTCTTTCCTCCCTTCCCTCCCATCCCCTCTTCCTCTTGTCTGTCACTCTGCTTGGCTTCTTGTTCTGCTTGCCGTTTCTTGGGCATTGACTTCACTTTTTTATGACTGTTAAATAAAATTTATAGATGTTACTTTTATGTAGTTAGGTTTATTGCTTTTACCTCTATGGTTTACCCAGTCGACTTGTATGTTTAGAAAGGCCTTTCTCATTTTGATTATATATGTTAAAAATGATTAAAGTAGATACTATGGGTGATATGAACAAGCTTCAGCACTTCGTGGAAAGTCTCCTTTTGAAGAACTGCAGAATCAGGCAGAAGGCAAGGGGCTTTTATAGGATAAGGAATAAGGAAGAGATTAATAAAAAATGTCTGGTTAGCTGGGGTCACAGAGTCAGTCTTGTTTGGGAGGGGAAGGTCTAGAGCTCACTTGGCCTTTGGGGACTGGCTGGCCGAATATACTGCACTTCTGGTGAAGCGGAGCATTTACAGAGACACAGAAGTTCCCCAAGTACTTTTACTCGCTGATGTGGCACCCTGGATAATATTATAGCAGCTTCATCTTGGGCCTAGAAGTTTATTTCTCTCTGTACAACTAAATATAAAAATACATATATCTCAGTTTTATTGAGGTATAATTGACAAAATTGTAAGGTATTTAAAGTGTACATCACGGTGATTTGACGTATGTGTACATGTGGAAGGTTTTCCTTGTAGCTCAGCTGGTAAAAGAATCTGCCTGCAATGCAGGAGACCCGAGTTTGATCCCTGGGACAGAGGAACCTGGTGGGCTACAATCCGTGGAATCACAGAGTCGGACACAACTGAGCGACTTAATGTTACTACGCTACACTATAGATGTGAAAAGATTCCCCCATCAATTTAATTAACACACCCATTACCTTCCATATTTACCTATTTTTTTTGGTGAGAACATTTAAATTCTACTGTATCAGCAAATTTCAATTGTACAATATGGTGCTTTCAACTACAGTCGCCATGTTACATATTAGGTTTCATTTTAATTGTGTGTGACATGTATTGCATTTATGTATATGATGTATACATACATATGTATAAAATGTATAATTAATATAGATAGCACATTATATACATGTATGTGTGTATTTTACATATTTTATTCTAATTCAATTTTTGTTTCCTTCAAGAATGAAAAGTCCACTCAGCTATAATGATCAAAGTGGAGATAAAGACCAAGCTGATTATTCACTTCTTTAAGAAAGTTTCCCCTGACATCCCTTTCTAATCTAAGCATTTTTTCGTTTTACTTTTTCTGAGGAGAGAGCCATCTTACTTCTGGGTTGGTCATGGCATTGATCCAAGAAAATTCATATGCTACTTGAAAACAATTCTGTTTCCTCTTTCCTTTAAAAGAAAATTGGATTTTTGTCATAAAAACTTGAAAATATAGATGGGAAAAAAATCAAAATGACCAATCTGAATATGCTTCATTAGCCAGAGTCAACGATTATGAGAATATTGCCACATGATTTCTTTTTTATATCTGGGATATATTTTGAGAATTTAGTCCTTTTGAGCAGCTCCATTTTCTTCTCATCAGATCACACTGCCTTCAGCTATGCATATTTTTTTAAAGAGGATTGTATTTTTAGAGCGGTTTTAAGTTCACAATGATACTGAGAGGACGGAACAAAGATTTCCAGGATCCCCCTGCCCTCTCCCGCCCATGCACAGCCTCCCCCACTATCACGACTGCTCACCAGATGGTGCATTTGTCACACTTCACCCACACTGGCACACCATAGGCACACAGAGTCCATAACCTCCGTCAGGGTTCACTTTTGGCGTTGTACAATCTATGAGTTCAGACAAATATATCCGTCATTGTGGTATTATACAGAGTATGTTCACTGCCCTAAAAGTCCTCTGTGCTCTGTTCATTCCTGCCAGCCCCAACTGTTTTTTAAAATACTAATTATTTAACAGTATAAACTCATGTGTCTTAGATTTCACAAGTATTCTTTCATGGAGTCCTTCTTTATATTTTATACACCAATTCCTTTTGAAACCTAACTAGAGAGTTTAATAACATTTTATCCAATCTGATATTTTTTGGATGTATCCACTGTCTCACATTTTAAATTTTTATTCAGTATTTCACAGAATCAGCAATTCTCAGAACTTGAAGGGATGAGTCTAACTAGCTGCTGATTTCTTGTCGTAGAAGAAATAGAATTCATTTGAACTATTTGTAACACATGAAAATAAATTTAAGCCATCAAAGAAACATTGATTTAAAATTAAAAAAAAGAAGTTTTAAAAGTTAGTGCATATCCTTTTAGAAACTTGTGGAAAATACAGAAAATTGTGAAGCTGAAAGACTGGATCTACTAACTGAAGTTACCTACTCAAATCATCAACATTAATAATTTGGCATATTATGTTACATCTTTCTACATTTAATAAATATAAAAATAAATAGAAAAGGACACACTTGTTGCACACTCTACATAGACATTTTATAAAACTGTACTTTGGAGACCTACCATGTCCTGGGTATAGGTTCTAGAATCAGCAGAGTTCATGATCAGGTCTAGTCAAAGTTGCCATTGAAAATCTTTAAATCATGAGCACCTTTGTAGTCTAAAAATCCAGTATACATAATTATCCAACTTGGATCTTTCTGTATTTTGGACATGACCTCCCTGTCACGCCCTCCCTGGTTGCAAGGAGATGGTGGTTTGGCAGTGGGACACAGAGGTCTTGTTTTGTCACAGTTGAATTGGAGGAATTAAACTTTGATAGAATATGGCTCCAGGTTACAAGTATTTAATTTACTCGATGGCCCTGTTTCCCCTAAGGACTGTAACTTGCACTATCAGCTTGTATCCTGGGTTGATAATAAAAGTATTTAGCAATCTCAAAACTTCTAACCAGAAGTTCCCTGTGTGCCCGTGTTTCTGAGGCACGGGCAGGGAAATGATGGTCCGGCAGGTTGAGGGGTGGTAGAGAAGTTAACTCCGTGTGAAAGCATTTCAGTCCTGTAATATGAATGCGGCTGAAATGGCAGATGGAATGTTGTTAGCCTGAGAATGGCACATCAGATTCTTCTCCCAAGCAACAAAATAATTAGACGCGTGGACCCCAGATTTGAACCCTGGGTCTAGCGCTCATGACCTGGGTGACTGTTATCCAGTTGTTTAACCTCTCCATGCCTCAGTTCCCTCATTGGTAAAATGAGGATAATGGCAATTCCTATCATATAGAGTTTTTGATCAAATGGTATGAATTTGTGAAGTGTGAAGAACAGAGCTAGACACAAAGTACTCTTTGTATGTTTAAGTAAATTCCCCCCATCCCAGCCTCATTATACAGACTGCAAACCAGACTTTCCACTTCCTTAAATTAGACTTATCTTTCCTTGATTCAACTCACAAACCAGCAGCCCCTATATCCTTAGATGTTGTAACAACTATATAAACATTGCCAGTCATGAACTTCCTTTTTGTTCTCGGCCATGCTTACAGCTTGTGGGATCTCAGTTCTCTGACCAAGTATTGAACCCAGGCCGTGACAGTGAAAGCCCAGAATCCTCACCACTAGGCCACCAGGGAACTCCTCCGCCAGTCATGAGTTTTACAGTAACTTGAGAATTATTACTGTGGTAAATGGAGAAAATTTTGGATTTACCACTGTTGTCTAGAGATAGTTTCAACAGCTGCTGCTGCTAAGTCGCTTCAGTCGTGTCTGACTCTGTGCGACCCCATAGACGGCAGCCCACCAGGCTCCGCCGTCCCTGGGATTCTCCAGGCAAGAACACTGGAGTGGGTTGCCATTTCCTTCTCCAATGCATGAAAGTGAAAAGTGAAAGTGAAGTCGCTCAGTCGTGTCCAACTCTTCACGACCCCATGGACTGCAGCCCACTAGGCTCCTCTGTCCATGGGACTTTTCCAGCCGAGAGTACTGGAGTGCGTTGCCATTGCCTTCTCTGAGTTTCAACAGCTAATGAGTAGTTATGAAGTCGAACGAACAAAATTTAGATTAAAAGTTGGCCTAGGTCTGAAATATGGAAATATAATTTGAATTTCATTTTGTCCCATTAAATTTTGTCTAAGAATTTTTGAGTATTTTAAATAAATCAGCTTTGAGGTAGCAGGACCACCAGAATGAACACATTTCTTAATTTAAAAAATAATAGGTTCTATTGGTTATCTCATTAGTGAACATAGTGTGGGAAATGTGACAATCACTATTTAATTACTTTTCTGAAAGTATACATCCCTCCACCTTTGGAGAGGTAGGAATTACATTTTTTATGATCTGTATTGGAAAATGTATTTATTGCAGGGTTTTTGTTATTGCTTAATTTTCACTGAACTCTGTTTGAATTAGGAAAACATAGAATATATTAGCTGTTAAGACAAGTTAGTGTTTGTATTTGTTTCCTTTTGCGCTCTAATAAGTAGTCACACTTGTAGTAGCTTAAAGCAACACAGATTTACCGTCTTAAACTTCTGGAGGTCAGGAGCTTAAACTGGAGACTGTTTCTGGAAGCTCTAGGAGAGACCTGTTTCCTTGCCTTTTCTGCCTTCTAGAGGCTGCCTGCGCTCCTTGGCTCGATTCCAACTTGACATTTTTCCGTCTTCAAAACTAGCAGCATGGCCTCTTCTGACTCTCCTTGCTAATGCCTCTGTTGTCACATTGCCTTTGAGCTCTATCTCTGGTTTTTGTCCTTCCTGCTTCCCTCTTTCAAGGGCCCTTGTGATTACATCACAGAGTTCACTCTTGTGATCTCTTTATCTCACGAGCTTTAACGTAGTCCTGTCTGCAGTGTCCCTATTACCGTGTAAGAGAACATGTTCACAGGTTCTGAGGATTATGGTGTGGACGAGCGTCATTAGTAGGCCTGCCCTAATGTTCGGTTTTTCTTAGGGCATCTAATTTGGGTTACTTACTACATTTTAAAAAGAAATCTCTTCCTCTTTGAACACACAATACCAAGTGCTTCAGAGAGTTCAGATTATTTTATGGATCAACTGAGTAAACACGCACAACTGTTACTTTCTCTTTCTTCTTTCTTCCTTCCCGTTCTAGATCCTGGGTGTTTGGCTGACCTACAGATACAGGAACCAGAAAGACCCTCGTGCTAATCCCAGCGCATTCCTTTGATGAGAAAACAAGGAACATCTTTCCTATGCTGATCTTGTACATTTCCTCTAAGTTAAGCTCATTTGCCTGTTTAAGGAAACAGTACCTGAAAAATTACATTATTGACAGTGGAATTATATATTTTTATGTTTCTCTAAATGTTTTTCTTTTTCCATTGCTGAAACAAATCTGAAACTTGTGGTCTCCTCTGAACCTCAGTGGTAGCTGTAATCTACTGGTTTTCACAGTGTCTGGCACTGTCTACTGTGGCCTTTCTTAGCATTTTTACCTGCAGAAAAACTTTGTAAGGCACTGTTGTGTTGATCATATTGTGACTCTTAATGTACATCTCACTGGAATAATTGTTATGTGGCACTGTGCTGTATAGCTAGTTCTCACTGGAAAAAAGAGTTGAAGTTTATTAAAGCCAGAAAGTATGAGATTATTATAAGTCCAACAAGGGAAATCTAAACTCCCCAGTTTTTTGTCCTTTTAGGAAAGAAGTGATGTGGTGAATATTGTTAATATAAAAGTGATGTTAGTTCTAGTAGTCTTTCTGATCACACTAATGTAGTCTAGAAATAGTCGTGTCTTTAGGAAAGTATGGTTTAGGTTTTGATTTTTACAGGTAAGTGCAAAGGAGAAATGATTTCCTGAATGTCCTAATGTGTAACATTTACCTTCAGCCTTCGAAATGAAATGAGTTTGAGAAATTCAGAAAGCGTATCTATATATAATCTTGGTATTGTTTTATAATAATTTGAAGTCCCAAAGATTGCCTTTTTAAAGAAGTTACTATTAATGCATTGGCCCATGTAGTAAAATGATATTTGATTGTCTTACAAATTCTAAATACCCTTCTTATGAAATTTCTCAGTATTGTCACAGCAGCTTGTCAAATCCAAGCATATTTAAATGTGATCTCCTATAATTTGAAATTTAAATAGTATTGTGGTTCTGTATATTATGTTAAAAAATTAAAGTATGGAAACCTTTCTTCGTCTTTGGATGTTTGAATTAAAAGAAAGTAATGGAAGGGTTGATAAATGAATTAAGTGAAGTGGAATTCTCTTTTTTGCTTTGGGTTCGTAGAACTGAGTTGCTATTTCAGTCTGTAATCCAACCATGGAATTAACTTCCCGCACCAGTAGTCATGCCAGAATCTTTTCTTGAAATGTTTCAGTGTCTAATATTTTCTCCACATGAAAATTGTTTTTTAAAAGAGAAGTTGCTTATCTTGGTGGGGGGAAATATAGAAGTTCTTTCCTGTCACTAAAAATTACTAATTTTCTGTCATATTTTATGTAGTATATGATATTTCATTAGTAATTGTTCTGATGCTTTTAGACCAAGAAAGAGGAGAAATGGCTGACCTATATATAGAATTTTAAAGCATTTTGTTGGTGGGTACTTACATGCCTCTGACAGACTGGCTCATCTTTTAAGAAAGCTAAATTCTCTTGGTGCAATTCCCATGCTATTGTAGATGAAGAAAAACCATTTTCCCTCTATTCTCCTGAGTTCTCAACTGAGACCCTACTTAACAAATGACAGATAACAAGAGAAACAACAGACGTTTATTAACATGTATACCTCATGTACATATAGGAAATATCCAGAAAAACGATTAACTCTTTGAGATGGCTCCAGACATTGTCTTAATACCATCTTTAGCTAAGGGCAAAAGAAAGGTGTGTGTGTGAGTGAGAGGGGGTGGTGGTGGTGGTCAGGAAGCACGCGCGTGTGTGTATGTGTGTGTGTGCATGTGTGTGGTGGTGGTGGTCAGGAAGCCTGTGTGTGTGTGTGTGTTGGTCAGGAAGCCAGTTATGGGAAGTTACCAAGTGTGTGTGTGTGTGTGTGTGTCTGTGTGTGTGTGTGGTGGTGGTGGTCAGGAAGCCTGTGTTTGTGTGTGTGTGTGTGTGTGTTGGTCAGGAAGCCAGTTATGGGAAGTTACCAAGTGTGTGTGTGTGTGTGTGTGTGTGTGTGGTGGTGGTGGTGGTGGTGGTGGTCAGGAAGCCTGTGTTTGTGTGTGTGTGTGTGTGTTGGTCAGGAAGCCAGTTATGGGAAGTTACCAAGTGTGTGTGTGTGTGTGTGTGTGTGTGTGTGTGGTGGTGGTGGTGGTGGTCAGGAAGCCTGTGTTTGTGTGTGTATGTGTGTGTGTTGGTCAGGAAGCCAGTTATGGGAAGTTACGAGGTGTGTGTGTGTGTGTGTGTGTGGGGTGGTGGTGGTGGTGGTGGTCAGGAAGCCTGTGTGTGTGTGTTGTGTGTGTGTGTTGGTCAGGAAGCCAGTTATGGGAAGTTACCAGGTATGTGTGTGTGTGTGTGTGTGTGTGTGCGTGTCAGGAAGCTAGTTATGGGAAGTTACCAGGAAAGGCACCGTAAACAAGGATGAGGTTTGACAGCAGTTTTAAGCCAGCGCCATTGATACGAGTTTTGGTGATTTGGAATCATGCTTCTCATCCTGGTACAGAGAAGGAGATGTATTTACAGATGGAGATTTAAATGTAAGTTTATCTTACAGAAGAGTAAGTTTCTACTCTTTTTTTCAGAGCTTCTCCTGTCTATTGTTTCTCCAAAATAATTGTTGCAAGAAAGGGGACCCCTTCCAGGTCCCGAGAGTTGGACGGTTGTCTAACACTCAGAAGTGAATTGTCCAAAGAGACACGCTGACAAAGCAAGAGATTTTGTTGAGAAGGGCCACCTGGGTGGAGAGCAGCAGGGTAAGGGAGCCCAAGAGGACTCTTCTGCCATGCGGCTCACTGTCTTGGGTTTTGTGGTGATGGGATTAGTTTCCGGGCTGTCTCTGGCCGATCTTTCTGACTCAAGGTCCTTCCCAGTGGCTGACACGTCGCTCAGTCAAGATGGATTCCAGCGAGGAGGATTCTGGGACGACATATGGACTTGCATCTCCTGTCGCCTTCCAGCCTTTCGACCCGAATTCTTCTGGTTGGTGGTGACCTGTTAGTTCCATGTTCCTTACCAGGATCTCCTGTTATAAAATAACTCATGCAGATGGTTTCTGTGATTGCCTGAGCAGGGTGGGCGGTTTCAGTCAGTGATTCCCCTCACATAATCAGCTCACAATGATCTTTATGCCAAAGAGGCACTTTCTGGGGTGACCTGTTCTGTTCTCCCTCAATGTCATACAGGGCTCAGGGCAACCCTAAAAATGTTCCCACTTGTACCATGATATTGTGACACATGAAGGAAGTGAGATTTTTTGGACGCTGTCTTCCTTTAGAGCATTTTGTATTTTCCCCATTTGCTTTGTTGCATCTTGAAGTTTCCATGAGGTTCTGGAATCTCCTAATAGAATACTTTTTCTTGGTACAAATGATTCTTTGTGGAAAGGGGCTATTCCAGAGGAAAGCAACCCATAGCTTTGGTTTGTGCTCTAATTGCAACAGCATTATTTAGGTCAACTCAGTTACAGCCCGGGGATTGAGAAGCATGACTCTTTAGGACCACTAACCTCTGAGTCCCAGATGGCTGTTGCTGAACCTGCTGAGGTCTGGCTGATCCTAGGATGACAGGAGGGCCGCTGCCTGTGTGCAGAGAAATTTTGCCACAAAAACATTTTGTGAATTCAGAGGAAGGTGCGAGTCAGATCAGGGTCTGTCTTGACCGACAACAGACTGAAGACTAAAGACTCTAGAGCTTCTTTCTTCAAAAACCTAGCACTTATTAAAAAAGACAAACAAAAACTCGGCTTTAAAAAATTCTCTCGTTCTCTGTATATGTATTTCATGTAGAGAAATGTTTTAGAAAAATGTAATGCAACTACAAATGGAAAATTTTGAGGCTATACATTCTAGAAATCTCAGCTCATATAGCTTAAATTCCTCTCAGCTCCTGTGTCTGAGCCACCGTGATTTTGGTGTGAAAACCAGTTATACATTTTCAACCTCAGGAATATGTTGCTGAATGGAACTTTTCAGAGGAAAAAGAAACCAGAAGAGAGGCTTTTAGTTCTTCATTTCCTTCAGCCGGAAACAACCTCACGCTGTTTTTCTAAATATTTGTTTAGCCCTGTTTAAGTTTATTCATCCTTCTGAAAATGCACTGTGTGAATATATGAAACTGTTTCACCATTTACCGTAGAAGGCAATGGTGACCCACTCCAATACTCTTGCCTGGAAAATCCCATGGATGGAGGAGCCTGGAAGGCTGAAGTCCATGGGGTCACTGAGTCGGACACGACTGAACAACTTCACTTTCACTTTTCACTTTCATGCACTGGAGAAGGAAATGGCAACCCACTCCAGTGTTCTTGCCTGGAGAATCCCAGGGACAGGGGGAGCCTGGTGGGCTGCCGTCAATGGGGTTGCACAGAGTCGGACACGACTGAAGCGACTCAGCAGCAGCAGCAGCATGTACCTGGTAGTGAGAAAGGTAGAATCATGTTTCTACATAGTATTTTCTAGGGGAAAAACACTTTCAGACGTCATGGTTATGCAGATAGGGGCATTCACACGTCAGTTGTTTTATTGGAGACGACAGTAAGGTGGAAGACCAAGTTGTCCAGGTGTCTGGATCAGAAAAGGGGTTTGTCTAAAGCTGTTGTGCCCTCAGTATGTTTGAGGCTAGCAGTTGATTTCTACACCAGGCTCTCTATGCCAGGTGCAATTAATTTTCAGAGAATGTTTTCTAGATAATTTTAAAGGGGCAGCACCCTTCGCCCCACACTTCCACCTGACCCCAGAGGGAGAGGGAGAAAGAAAAAATAGAGACCAGACAAAGCTTTTCATGTTGAAATGTTTCTGGAATGTCACTATCACAATTGTAGTCAATGACAGTTGTAGTCTTTGAAATGACTCTTGAGACAGTGGAAAAGGGGAAAAGCAGACCCTCTTTCCCCCTGCAAGTGCCAGCTGCTTCTCCCCTGCCCTCCCCTCTCCTCCCCACTCCCTGCTCCTCCCCTCCTCTCTCTTTTCTCTCCCCTCCCCTCAGGAAACTCAGCTTTTGGAGTTCTTTTGCAGAGGAGGGCTTCAGGGAGCTGCCTGTGAGTTGAAATATATGTGGAAGAATGGGCTTTGCCACCACCTGGAGGGTGAACCGCTCTGCTTACTTTGGGGATCTTGCTTTTGACAGGTCGGTGAGGTCACAGCTTGACAAGCGGCCTTTTACTCAGTCGGCTGAATTCATCTGGCCTTTGAAGTCTGCTCGTCGGTGGGGCCCTGGGAAGTTCCGTTCTTGCCTTTGAGCTCTCTTTCTTCTCCCCCTCAGCTTCTATCTAAATATGGGACCTCGGTAGCTACCTAGGATTACTGAAGGCATAAGACAAGCAGAAAACCAGAGCAGAGTTAGCTGGTCCTAGATGGTCCTTTGAAGACCACAGTTCTAAAACGGGTGTAGTCAGGTATGTTGATCGTCTACATAAATGACTTTTACAGATGCTTTTTGTTACTGATTTTTTTCCAGCATTTGTCCCTGCCCTCTCCCCTGCATGCTGTGGGGCCTCAGATAAAACTGATTAAAAAAACTAAAGGTGGTAAAACATACATAGCATAAAATCTATGATTTTAACCCTCAGGTGTGTAGTTCGGTGTTACTAAGTACATTCACATTGTTGCACAACCATCACCACCACTCATTTCTAGAATTTTTTTCATCTTCCCAAACTGAAACTCTGTTATATAATAACACCTCGTTCCTCCCTGCCTTCAGCAGCTGGCAACCACCATTCTACTTTGACTCTAGGGATTTAACTAATACCCGTGCCTCATATTGAAATGGGGCAGAATTTGTGGCTGGTTTATTTCACTTAGAATAATGTCCTCCATATTCATCTATGTTATAGCCTATGTCAGAATTTCCTTCCTTTAAAGGCTACATAATGCTCCATTCTATATGTATATCGCACATTTTGTTTACCCGTTTATTCATCGATGGATATTTGGTTTGCTTCCACCTCCAAGGTGTTGTGAACAGTGGTGCTATGAATGTGAGTATATAGATATCTTTGGGGTACCTACTCAGAAGTGGACTTACCGGATGTATGATAATTCTGTATTGTTTGAGGAATGGTCATATGTTTTTCCATAGTAGCTGCACCATTTTATATCCCGTCTAGCTTACCAACAGTTTTATTCAGCTCTTTGAAATAAGACTCTAGTCTTAAAGCAGTCTTCCGTTTCTCCCCCAAGGTATGTTCATGTAAATTTATTTAAACACAAAGGAAAGATTGTGAGATGACAGTAAAAGACTTGGTAGAAAGAGCAGGCACTCTTTAACATTTCCATGAGCTAAAACAACGGTTTTTATGTTTGCAACTTCTCTTTCTAACCTGTGTACAGACACATTTCCTGTACTTGCAGTTATAGCATAGAAACTCTTAAAAATTCTCTTTCACTTGTCTTTTTTGCTTCTCTATATGATGTTTATAACTTATTGATGACAATATAGTGCATTTTGTGTTAGCGAACTAAGTAATCATTAGATTTGGAGGTGGCGTTTAAATAATGTTGCCATAGGCATCTTCACAGAACAGTTTCTCTTGAATGATTTCATTGGGACAAATTCTTGGAAGTAGAGGAAACTGGGTCAAAGTTGATCAGTTTTTTTAAATGACTATTGCTCTGTCATTTTTCTATAGGAGACTTATTTTCCCTGCAACCTTAACATTAGACTTCTTAGAGATGTATTTGTATTTTATAAATTATATGGGTTGCTAAAATAACATTCAATAAATTTTAAGGACTTAATCATATTTCATATCAGCCCAACTGAAAAAAAACAACAACCACTTTATTGTACAATAAGGGAAACCTGAATAGCTTAGAAGTTGTTACTCAAAATGTTTGTTTATTCAAGTAGAAATTCTTTTTTTTCCTCCAGCTAACCTTCAGAGACATTTCTAAATGGAACGTTTTACCTTTTTAAGCACAGTAGGTTACCTACTTACAAGAAGGGCATCCAGTCCCTCTGGTGACAGTTTTGTTAAGGATTTAAATCATCAGCATAGGCTTAGAACAGATTAATGCAGAGCTCTTTGACAGTACTGTGTGAGAGAAAGTATTTTAGAAAGTACTAACTGGGAAAGTTACTAATGCCGAAGGACCTACTCAGAAGGAGGGCTCTATCCAAACAAACAAAAAGTTAATTAAGACAAGCAATAGATAACCAATATACAAAGCATGGCACAGACCACCACAACCATTTCGGGGCTAAGGAAGGCAGTGGAGGTTGGATGATAAAGGAACTTTGTATAATAATGAATGTGAGATTAAATATGTATTGAAGTCATTAATGGGCTTTCCAGATGGCTCAGTGGTAAAGAATATGCCTGCCAATGCAGGGCATGCGGGTTCGATCCCTGGATCCCTGGGTCAGGAAGATTCCCAGGAGAAGGAAATGGCAACCGACTCCAGTGTTCTTGCCTGGGAATCCCATGGACAGAGGAGCCTGGCAGGCTGCAGTCCATGGGGTTGCAAAGAGTTGCATATAACTGAGCACACATATACTAAGTACATTAGTGATACTTAGTATTAATTAGTAAGTACATAGGAATACACACTGCTAATTTTTGTCTTTTCATTGTGTTCATTGGAAAAGGCCCTAATGCTGGGAAAGATTGAGGGCAGAAGGAGAAGAGGGCGACAGGATGAGATGGTTGGATGGCATCTCTGACTTAATGGACGTGAAGTTTGAGCAAACTCTGGGAGATGGTGAAGGACAGGGAAGCCTGGCATGCTGCAGTCCATGGGGTTGCAAAGAGTCGGACACAACTGAGCGACTGAACAACACAACAACAGTTTTTGTCAGGCAGAATACAGAGTTAAAAATAGGTAAAGCTGCTCTCCTATTTCTGATGCACCTTCCCCCTTAACCATCCAAAGAGAGATAGTGACCTCTGATCTTTACCCCATAGAGGTGATGTCACTGCCCTTTGCTCTTACTGAATTTATTTCACACCAGTACTCTAAAATCTTAAGAAACCAAATATAGTATGAGGCTGAATTCTCAGGATGTGGTTGGAGTGTGTTCAAGGATACAGATGTTCTCTGAATGACCTTTTCACAAAATTAGCCTTCTGAAGGAGAAAGCTACCTGTCAGAGGTAAAAATGAATTGCTAAATTCCAGTGTGTCCATAGGAGTTTCTGGCCAGAGTGAGGCAAGGTGGTCTTCAATTAGTGTAATGCTCAGTTGCTAACTCATGTCCGAGTCTTTATGACCCATTGACGGTAGCCTGCCAGGCTCCTCTGTCCATGGGATTCTCCAGGGAAGAATACTGGCGTGGGTTGCCATTTTCTTCTCCAGGGGATCTTTCAGCCCCAGGGATCGAACTCACATCTCTTGTGTCTCCTGCATTGCAGGCAGGCTCTTTACCACTGAGCCACCAGAGAACATCTTCAGTTAGATACTGATTTGCTCGGGATGCCTTTCTAGATACTCTGTCACCCTAGAGCATATTGTTTGATACTTCTGTTGTTCAAGCTCACGTCTACTTTTGTCACCCAGTGAGAAACTATAGTGAGATGAGATGATAATTTTGCCTTTGGGCTTTGTTGCTTGAACTGGGTTTGTCTTGTCCCCTTTTTGAACATTTTGTGTTTAAAAATCCTATTTGGTGAGTAAACCAAATAGCTTTTCGTGAAAGACCAGGTTGGGAAAAAAATGAACAGTTTAAACACCCCCTAAAAGGATTTATTTTTTTTAAAAATCACAGCTCACTATGGAAGCATATGATATTATTTTCATACATGTATATGTAAAACCAATTTTAAAAAAAAGCTGTTGTAACATGAAACCATCATCTAATCAGTAGGTTCACCAGTGCTTCAGCCTTCTCCAAAGTTTTTCAAAACCTCCTCTGGTTCTCAGTCTCGAGGCCCAACACAAAGGGAGGATCTTGTAGATTTTGTGTTTTCTCTAGAGTTCAGTCTTGAGCAACTTGAGAGCTTTCTTCATGTTGTCAAGCACTAATAGAGAAAAAAGTTACAAGAGTCAACACATCATCAGAATTATATTAATAGTTATAGTTTATCCCTAAACTCTAGTATTCTATTTCTTATTTTAATAGGTGCTGTTTTATCATAGGGTGAATAGTTGGTAATCTTGTAAATTTTTTCTAAAAGTATGTGAAATGGCTTTCATTATAATCCAGATCTCTTCCAATGTTTATTAAATTCCTTTTCTACAAGGCATGGTGATATTACCTGTGCAGAATATCTGCCTTTAAGGAGCCCAAAGTTAAGACTTAATAGGTTAAGCTTTGGAGAAGGCGATGGCAACCCACTCCAGTACTCTTGCCTGGAAAATCCCATGGACAGAGGAGCCTGGTGGGCTGCAGTCCATGGGGTTGCTAAGAGTCGGGCACGACTGAGCGACTTTACTTTCTCTTTTCACTTTCATGCATTGGAGAAGGAAATGGCAACCCACTCCAGTATTCTTGCCTGGAGAATCCCAGGGACAGAGGAGCCTAGTGGGCTGCCGCCTATGGGGTTGCACAGGGTCGGACACAACTGAAGTGACTTAGCAGATTAAGCTTTATACTATTATCTCAAGAATGTTCAATACACTTGGGATGTGCATCCCCTGGTTCTCTCAGCACTCATTGGAGGCATTGCTAATGGACTGGGACGTCTTTCCTGCTGCTGGACATGACCTCACAATCCTTCTCAAAATAACGTTCTAGGTCGATGCCACCCAATAGAAAGTTCTGTGATGATGGAAAATATTCAGTGCTTGTTCATTAAGTACTTTAAATGTGGTCACTGTGTCTGTAGATTGAAATTTTTTTTAATTTTCATTTTTAACTGTGGGATAATTGCTTTATAATGTTGTGTTGGTTTCTGCCACACAACAGGGTGAATCAGCCATAAGTATACATGTGTCCCCTCCCTCTTGAGCCTTCTTTCAACCCCCACCCCAGCCCACCCCTCTCAGTTGTCACAGAACACCGAGTTGAGCTCCCTGTGTTATGCAGCAACTTCCCAATAGCTATCTGTTTTACGCATGGGAATGTTTATGTTTCCAGGCTGCTGTCTCCATTCATCCCGCCCTCTCCTTCACCACTGTGTCCACAAGTCTGTTCTCTGTGACAGAGTCCTCTATTCCTGCCCTGCAAATAGGTTCACCAGTACCATTCTTCTAGATTCCATATATTTGTGTTAATATGCCGTATTTGTTTTTCTCTTTCTGACGTACTTCACTGTGTGTAACAGGCTATACATTCATTCAGCTCACTAGAACTGACTCAAATTCATTCCTTTTTATGGCTGAGTAATATACCATCATATATTTGTACCACAACTTCTTTATCCATTCATCTGTTGATGGGCATGTAGGTTGCATCCAGGTCCTAGCTATTGTAAATAGTACTACGATGAACATTGTGGTACATGTGTCTTTTTGAAATACAGTTTTCTTTTGGTGAATTTTGTTTAATTTTCATTAAAGTTACTATTAAACAGCTCCATGTGGCTAATGGCTGACAAATTGGACAATGCCGGTCTATACAGTCATTAGTCATTGAGCAAATTGATCCTTAGGACAAGCCCAGTTTTCTTCCCAGAAGGACTAATTACATGTCACAGCTAGGTACAGTCTCCCATTGAGGTTCTTCTGCCTTGAGTCTCAAACTTTTTTTTTTTTTTTCCATTTTATGGCAACCCCAGGGGAATTCAGTATCTTGGCAACTATTTGGAACCATCTTTCTTACTGATCTTTAAAATTGAACTCAAATTCAGCTATAATAAGCTGGACTAAATGATTTTACTTTTGTTGTTTGGGAAAAAAAATTAACAAAGCATGCAGATTATTACTATTACCCTGGTACTCTTACTATTGTACTCAGTTTTGTGGTAGAAGGAGTTATTTGTGCTGAAGAGAAATGTGAAAAGCAGGTAATATGGTCCTAGGATCCTCCTGGAGGGAAAGACACCTAATGTAAATAATTCTTCTTTGAGGTTTTAAAAAATGAGATCAAAATGAATGTGATTTGATGGAGAACACAAGACTGGACATGGTCAGACTGTTTCTCTGGAGTCTCTGAGCACGGCTTTTTTCCCTTCCCAATGTAGATTCTCTACCCATCACAACAGCAATTCTATGGATATTCCAAGGAGGTAACACTTACATAGAGCTGTGTCTGAAGGTTCATAAGCATAGAGACGGTTTGAGTATCTTCCAGTGATGTCAGCTCTAACGGTCAGGGATGGGTCTACAAAGAAAAAGCCAAAAGGAGTGAAGTATTGTGTTTCAAAGGAACCTCTTTTGCAGAGGAAGCCTATGTGTTTATTTGCATCCCATGAAAGCCTACATATTTATTCACATCCCATGAAAGGAACATGATGTGTCCTGCTGTATGGGATTCTCCTCCATCCAGTCTGCAACCCAGCTGCCGCAGCTGGTACCCAGAGCCAAACTGGGAGCATTCAGTAGCCTGGCAGTGGTATTTGTGGAAAAGGTTACAAACTCTGTTGTTCTGTCTATAGCAGCCTGAAAGCAGGGTAATATACATTGTTGAAGTGGTGTTTTGTTTTTGGTGAAAGCAATGGCATTCTCTACTAAAGAATTATTTTAAACTTTTGAAATGATTATGTTATAATTGAAATATGTTACCAAGAGCAGCCTAGATAATTAGAAACACACATCAAATGATAGTTTTCCAAACCAAAGTTTTTTTTTTTTTTTTAATGAATAGAAGAATGCAAGGTCTTAAGAGCAGCCAAGGTAAAATAATTGTGTATTGTCCTCTATGATTTTTTTTTTTGCTTTATTGTTAACAAGCTACATGTTAAAAATAGAGATTTGAGAGTCCCTTATGTATATATTCCTCTAGGTTTAAGTCTTTCTATTTTTCATGTTTTACATTTAACTTGAAGTTATCAATTAGTGAGGAAAAAAAGGTATAAACAAGATACATCCAAAAGGCAGGTATTAAGATATACAGAGGCCTAGCAGCCTTTCCTTAAGAGAGTGGTTAAAGGAGCCTGTGGCCCATTACCTGAGAATTAGATGAAGAGGACACATGAAACCCAGCCTCTTGCATGCCAAGTCTGTCTGTCACTGGTACTCGATGGACAATCCCTGTCATTTCAGAATGTTGGACTGGGACCAGCAGATGTAAATTACAGGAAACTGACATGTGTTTGCTCAAGAAAGACTTAAGATCTACTCTTACTTCTGCCTGGTGTACACACAGGGTCTCACCTTCATAATATATTAACGTAAGAAAAGCTTTTAAGTCTCCCAACCATTGGCTCACAATCCGTGGCTGCCCAGGGAAGTCACCTGCAGAGCGTTCAAAGACTGCCACCAGCGTCCCACCCTGTGAGATTCTAATTTAACTGGTTTGAGATGTAGCCTGGGCAACTTGATTTTTCAGATCTTCCAGGCAATTCTAACACACAGGCCTCGTGGAGAACTACTGAGCTGGAAGAGCAAGCTGCCTGGGACCTGGTTCTTATGACCAGAGGAATTGGACAGGGCTTAAAATGCCCTTGGGCTTCCCTAGTGGCTCAGACAGTAAAGAATCCGCCTGCAATTTGGGAGACTTGGGTTCCAGCCCTGGGTTGGGAAGATCCCCTGCAGAGGGGCATGGCAACCCACTCTAGTATTCTTGCCTGGAGAATCCCATGGATAGAGGAGCCTGGTGGGCTATAGCCCATGGGGTCACAAAGAGTTGGACATGACTGAACGACTAAGCACAGCACAGCAAACTGCCCTTAAGAGGAGCAATGAAGAGAATTTCTGCACAGGGTGTGGCTCGATAACCTCTAAAGGCCCTTTCAGTGGGTAACAATAGCCCTGTGTACGAGACAGCAAAAGAGACACTGATGTATAGATCAGTCTTATGGACTCTGTGGGAGAGGGAGAGGGTGGGGAGATTTGGGAGAATGGCATTGAAACATGTATAATATCATGTATGAAACGAGTCGCCAGTCCAGGTTCGATGCATGATACTGGATGCTTGTGGCTGGTGCACTGGGACGACCCAGAGGGAGGGTATGGGGAGGGAGGAGGGAGGAGGGTTCAGGATGGGGAACACAGGTATACCTGTGGCGGATTCATTTCAATATTTGGCAAAACAAATACAATATTGTAAAATTAAAAAAAAAAAAAAAGTAAGGATTCTAAATCTTCTAAATCCCAGCAAGACCAAATCTGTAAGATTAGCCCTGGTTCAACCTTGTTCCTTTCCTCCCTTCACTTTTTCTCTCTATTTTGTAGGTTAGTGTGAACATGGACGAATTACACTTGGTCAGCTTCCCTGCTGGCTCAGAGGTTAAAGTGTCTCTCTGCTATACAGGAGACCCAGGTTCGATCCCTGGGTCGGGAAGATCCCCTGGAGAAGGAAATGGCAACCCATTCCAGGATTCTTGCCTGGAGAATCCCGTGGACAGAGAAGCCTGGTGGGCTACAGTCCATGGGGTCGTAAAGAGTCAGACACGACTGAGCGACTTCACTTACTTACTCACTTAGAGTGAGGTGTGCTATATGATGAATTTAATTATGGATTTTTTTTTCCGTTTTTTTTTCAGTATCACCTTGATCAAAGTGAAAGTGTTAGTTGCTTAGTTGTGTCTGACTCTTGGCAATCCCATGGACTGCAGCCTGCCAGGCTCCTCTGTCCATGAGATTCTCCAGTCAAGAATACTGGAGTGGGTGGCCATTTGCTTCTCCAGCGGATCTTTCTGACCCAGGGATCAAACCCAGGTCTCCCACGTTGCAGGTAGATTCTTTACCATCTGAGCCACTTTGATCAAAGCCCAACTCAATTCATTTGTTCAGTCATTTAACAAATATTTACTGTAAGCCTACCACAGGGTCATTCTGAAAATATGATGATGAGCAGAAAAAGATCTAGTCTCTGCCACTTGGGGGTCAATAATTATTCAACAATCACCCAGTAAATGCAAAAGTATAACTGAGGAAAGAGTGACCATTGAGAGGAATATGGTGCTAACAAGAACACATCATGGGCTTTGAGCAGGTCTGCGAATGACAGTGATTAGCCAGGTGGCCTGGGGATACTGAGGCAGGGTGGGGGCAGGCAGGAAACGGCACAGGTAAAGTACCAGTAGCAGGAAGGAGCATGGCTCCTTTGATTTTTTTTTTTTTTTCTTTCAGCTCCTTTTCATAACACACCTAAAACTAATGATCAAAAGCATCAGAAAGAAAAATCCAGCACACAAAACAGAAGGATGCCTGATTAAATATTTACAGGCATGATATAATTCGGGGAAATACATTTAAACAATGAATAGGGTACTTCCATCTCAGGTGTTCTTATGGCAGAAAATGAGAAGTTCAAATTAGCAGATGAAAAAAAATGTCATGTATGAAAATAGGTAGGAGCTTGCATTTTCTAATGAAAATAGTTTGTGAAACTGAAAGTTAACAGCTGGCCCACCACCCCCACCACCTGCCACCCCAGCTTTGTCATTTCCTTGGCTGTGGGGAAACAACAGGTGAGGGTATGCAGGACAGAGGAAAAGGTGTGGCAGTGTTTGTGTAGGGTTCAGAGTGTGCTTTATCGCATCGTCACTTTTACTTACCAACAAACAAAATCCTGGGCACATACTGGCCATCAGGAGAGAGGTGTTTGTCAGTTGTTTCATACTAAGGATGAAAAAAAGCAACTTTCAGTTTGTTTATCATTCAGTTATTTTCAAACTTGTTATAAAAACATGTCCATTCCTGGACTAAGGACTTTAAAACACTATAAGGCACATCTCTAACACAGAGAGTTTATGATACAGATGTAGAAGCTAGTTACATGCATGAAATAATAAAGAAGCTAGAGGAGAATGTGATGCAGAACAGGAGGTAAAGAGCTGATGGATAAGGAGCCCCAGAATTCAATAAGGGAGAATTTGGGAGGCATATGGTGTTCAGGGAAGGCATCTTGGATGAGGTAGGAGGAAATAGATCAATGAAAAAAAAAATGGAAGTCATTTTTGGAGAAACTACAAAACAAACAGGATTGTCTTGAGAATTCATCTATCATTTTTAAATTCAGAACTTTATTGAGCAGTATATTGCACTTCTCTTGAATTAATGCATGTCTGTTGGGAGATAGGGGCTTCTCAGGTGGCACTAGTGGTGCCCATCTGCCAATGCAGGAGGCACAGGTTCAATCCCTGGGTCGGGAAGATCACTGGAGTAGGAAATGGCAACCCACTCCAGTATTCTTGCCTGGAGAATTCCGTGGACAGAGGAGCCTGGTGGGCTACAGCCCATGGAGTTGCAAAGAGTCAGACACGACTGAGGTGACTTAGCACACACTGGGAGACAGAGAAGGAGAAGGAATATTGGGGATCCAGTGGGTGAAATGTTATGATGAAGGATATGCAGGCACATTGAGTGCCCAGAGTAGGACATTTAACCCTGTCTGCAGGTTCCATAGAACTTTCTGAAGCGGGTGAAGAGAAATCCTTAGAAAATGAATAGGAGTCAGTTACATAGAAAAGGAGGTCATTCTGGGCAGAGGATGGGGGATGATGATACAAAGGCAGGTGAAAGACCTAGCAGTTTCTATAATCAAGTATTTGGATGAGACTAAAGGGTAGGGATGGCTTTTGGATGGCTCAGTGATAAAGAATCCACCTGCAATGCAGGAGACGCAGGTTCTATCCCTGGGTTGGGAAGATCTGGAGAAGGGAATGGCTAAACACTCCAGTATTCTTGCCTGGAGAATTCCATGGACAGAAGAGCTTGGTGTACAGTCCATGGGGTCGAAAAAAGTTGGGCTGAGTGACTGAGCACACATACAAAGGATAGCGATGCTGAGGCTGTAGTGAGAGATGATGCTAGAAAGTTCCTTCAGGGGCGGCTCGCGAGTGGCCTTGCACTCTTCACCAAAGTGTTTAGATTTGCCCGTAAATAGAGAACCACTGGAGGGATGGTAGAAGAACCGTGATCCTGATTTGGTTTTTAGAGTAATTACCCTGACAATCATGTGGAATCAGACAGGATTTACTTTGCAGTCAGAGAGCCACTTACTATAAGCTAGTAAAGTGAAAAACTCTTACACTAAAAGAGCGGTCCTGGATTTACAGGGAAGTGACCAATAGTAAGACTATTTCCAAGTCAGAACCGCAGGCCTTCATGACTGCCAGAGAGTCAAGTCTAGAATAGCACTCTAACGGAGTAGGGAATGGAGAAAAAAGAGCTTTTTGAAAACCTATTATGTTGATAAATTCAGTGTTGAACATACCAAGTTAAAGCTGATTGCAAGATTTCTGAAATTTGGTTGTGGACACAGATTGGAAGCTGTTGTGTATTCAAGGAAGACGGAATTACCAGTGAGCAGGTCTGGATGAAATTGTCCATAGAGAATATAAAATATGAAAAGAGAAGTAGGTTGAATAGAGATCAGGAAGTCACTTATACTAAGGGGTAAATGGAGGAAGAGGAGCCTGTGGAAGGAGGTGAAGAAGAATGGCTGGTGTGGATGCTCCTTGAAGAAGCCCACCTGTCAACCCAGAAAGAGGAGAGAGAGAGAGAAGCCCCGGGGACACAGGGTTATGAAAGAGTTTTCTGAGTTGTTTACTGATCACTTGCCTTTGAAACAGAAGTGGATCCTGTTTCTACACCGAGTAGAACTTATAAAAACAGAAAGCTTTACCATGAAGAGAGGTGGTGATGGCCAATTAGGATAGGGAAGCACTGGCCCACAGCATTCATGAAGTGATTAGATTTGGCCACCCAGAAAGCTGTCTCTTCCGGAGAGAGAAAGGGCACAGAGAGTAAGAATGGGTGGAGAGCAGCCAGGACTGCAGGGGAAAGGGGCACAGCAAGGAATTGGTAAATGACAAAAACTTCCCACTTATTACAGCAACAAAGAAATCCCGGACCACAGGAGAGTGTTATTCAGACAGTTTAAAATTATTAGTCACTAAACAAAATCCCTGAGTTGGAGGATTGCCTGGAGAAGGAAATGGCAACTACTCCAGTATTCTTGTCTGGGAAATTCCATGGACAGAGGAGCCTAGCAGGCTACAGTCCATGGGATGGCAGAGTCGGACATGACTGAGCAACTGGGCATGATGTGACCACATATATATGCACATATATAAACAAAAATGTAGACATGAAAGATAGATGCAAAGGAAAATCTCTTCTCTCTGTAGTCTATGAGATGTGGTATTCGAAACAGATCTCCGTTAAAGTAGTATGATTAAGACATAGGAAAAAGGAACCATCCACTTCAAATACTGAGAGAAATGGTAGTGAGGATGAAGAGCTAACTTACAACTAGATTGAGGAGGACAAACTGCTCTGCCAATCTCTGGATTTCTTTATTTTCAGCAAATGCCTTCTTTAAAGCTATAATGCAAAGAAAAATAGTTAAGCATTCATCTCATCACCAGGTAAAACCATTGTTCTCTGTTAGATTTTAAACTGAACTGTATTTTTAATACAGTATTGAACCCCACCCTTTCTGCAAATGATTAACGAAGAAATATCTAGACTATTGACCAGCCTTGTTTCTACTGAGTGGTTACTATGTGGCAAGACTGTTTCATGTACTGGGAATAGAGCAGTGGGAAAAAAATAAAATGTGCTTTCTTCATAGGACTGAAATGCTTGTGTAGGAGACAGATCATAAGCAAGTAGTTTTATGTGGAGATAAGCACTTTGAAGAAAAATGAAGCAAAACAAGAGGTTTAAAAGCTATAGAGTGTTCAGGGTAGACTTCTTTAAGGAAATGACATTGAAGTGAGAGGCAGATGCGTTCAAAGATATTAGGGATGCATCCTAGGGTAGCCAGGTAGGTGCCTGTCACAGATCTAGGCAAGATCTCATCTAGGTTTGGACCAGGGCAGTAGTAGTAAGGTAGTAGGAAGTGGCTGCATTTGGGAAGCAGCTATGTAATATATGGGGCCCAGTGCCTGTCTCAGAGGTAAAGTATCCACCTGCAATGCAGGAGACTTGGGTTTGATCCCTGGGTTGGAAAGATCCCCCTGAAGAAGGAAATGGCAACCCACTCCAGTATTCTTGCCTGGGAAATCCCACGGACAAAGGAGCCTGGCAGGCTACAGTCCATGGGGTCACAAGAGTCAGACAGCAACTAAACCACCGTCACCAGTGCCAAATGAAAATATGGAGCCCTTTGTTCAAAAATTACTATGACTTTTAAGATGACAACAGCTGATCTTTACAACAAGCACAGGAGCCTTCGAAGCACTGTGTCCTGTGTGATTGCACAGGTGGTGGTTGCAGGAGGCTGGTGCTGGCCTTTGGACATACTGTGAAGGTAAAGCTGTGGTATTTGTTGATGTATTGAATGTGGGATAAAAGACAAAGCAAGAAATCAGGGATGAATTCTAGAGCTGGTGTTTTCAAACTGTGAGCCAATGGTTATCACAAAATGTGGAAATATTTGAAGTTACTTCAAAATATGTGTGTACTACATAAAATATTCTTTTTAATTCAACTGTGCTGGGTACTAAGGGTATAAAGATGAGAGATCTAGACCCTCCCCCTAAAGCTATAAACCTATAAAAGAAATTATATTTAGAAGTATAAATTACCTTGACTGTGTGGGCATTCATCCAAGTGGTGAATAATCATCAAGGGTTTATTGCTTCAAAAGACAAAGAGATATAGGATCATGTTTAATGAGTAGAATTTTGTGGGTCACTAAAGATCGCTAGATGGCTCTCTTGAGAGCTTTGAGAGAGTTCCCTAAAGCTTGTCTTTACCTTGTCTTGGATTTATATAAAGCTTCTTCATATGTCTGGGTCCAGATGAGTTGGTCCCCCCAACCTAGAACAAAAAAACCCAGTGTATCTAAAACTGTTATGTTTTCAGACCCAGAGCTGTTGAAAAACAGTTGTAAAACGGGGATCATTATATACTTGATACTAAAGAAAAGCAAAAACCTCCAGAGAAAACAGAAATAATGGTAAACTTTGATAAATGTAGAAAGAACACGTACAAAAATATGTTCACACAGATCTCAGCTCTGAGAGTTAAATCCTTCCCAGTTAAGTATAATAGGAGGCCAATGAGAATGTGACTCCTACCTCTGGAGAGGGTCTGGGGCAGTTTGAGTTGAGAGTCCTTCGTGTCCTTCTTAGCTCCTGGTTTGACTGTGGTGTCTTTGGCCAGAGTGTAGGAGAGGGCCACCAGCAGCAGGAATGCTGACACTGGAATCTTCTCCATGGCAAATCTGATATGGAAAACAAATTAGCAAGAAGCCAGTAAAACAAAAAGAAATTAGAAATTTTTCAAAATCTTTAGGTTGCAACACAACTGTGGAACACGAGAATTGAGGCTTAGATGGGATTGAACACATGCAATTGGAGTGAAAAATACCTTCCACAGAACTTTCCTAAGAATGCATAGTATAAATTTCTATCTATCCACCTCTATATAAGATCTGTATAGAAAAAAATTATACTGATGAAGATCTCCATAGAAATATACAATGTAGAAATAGATACAGATATATTTTAAGAAAATAAGGAGATAGATGTATATATTCTTACAGTTAAAGGAATTTGCTTTTAAATTTTATATTTTTCTAAAAAACTTCATAGTAGAAGACAACTTAGGGGTTATATCCTCTTTCCCCACCTCCCCAGTGTCTCATTTTGTAGATGAAGAATCTGAAATTCAGAGAAATGAAGACCAATGAGATGGGCATAGAACCAAGGCTTTTGGATCTTGCCATTTTGCAGTGCTGGCTCCCATCTTCCCATTTGGAAAAAGTTGCCTTAAACATACATATTTCTTTAACATTTTGTTAAAATGGGGACACTGCCATTGAAAAATAAGATCCGAGTGAAATGATGTATTTCATTTAGAAACTACCAACTTTATCTTTTAACTAAAGGTTTGCACACACACAGCTCTCTCCCTACTGTAACATTTACTCAAACTCTAGCTATATTGGTTCTGAACTGGTTAAAATACATCAGTGGAACTTTCTTCCAGTGAACTAATTGTTTGACCCTTAGTGTGGGCCTGTATAGGTAGGTGGTTGTACACAAAATATTTCTATTTTATCCCATAAAATATTCTATGGGACTCATCACACAGAGAGACCAACCTTGTGAATGTCTCTGTTGATTTTTTTTTCTTTCCAGTATTCCAAATTTAAATATCAGGAAATGTTGTACTATTTTGAAGCAGATGCTTTTGAGTGGGAAAGAGAAATAGCAAGGTAAGGTCCATGAGTGAGTGAGGAAGTAAGCGAGCTAGCAAAGTGAATTGCACTAGCAAATCACTAGGGCTATCCAGGGACCATGACATGCAAATCTGTTAGTAAAAGCTTTGTAAATGCTAGTAAAGCCAAAGACTGAAATTGGTTAAAAAGAAACACCTAACTCTAATATTGGTGTGTTTCAAATTAAATGAACTCTGCAAGAGAAATGGGATGGACCATCAATGTTCAGTGTTTTTAAGGGTTAAACTTTCTCATATTCTGATAGCTTGAGGGAAAACCTGTGTTAAGCATTGATGTCATGTCCCACTCTTTTTAGACCCCTTGGACTGTAGCCTGCCAGGCTCCTCTGACCATGGAATTTCCCAGGCAAGAACACTGGAGTGAATTGCCATTTCCTTCTCCAGGGGATCTTCCCAACCCAGGGATTGAACCCACATCTCCTGCACTGACAGGTGGATTCTTTACCATTTAGCCACCTGGGGAAGCCCTTGTTAAGCATTAGCCAATTAAAAAAAAAAAGGTATTGCTAAGTTACCAAATCCAGATGATGCCTTGTATTAATATGACCAATTATTGTCTATGTCATAGTATGTAGTAGCCAGGCAATGTCTCACAAAAAAGACATAAGCAAAAAACAGGGATACACTGTCTTCATTTTCAATATTCATAAAGATACAGAAATGCCAGTAACAATTTTTGTATCCAGTATTTTGCACAAGCACCCCAACTGTGCTACAATTCTTCTAGCCTTTTTGTTACAAAGACTTCTTTTTCATGTCAACAACACTAAAAACCAAGAACCCTTATGTGAGAATAATTACACTATTCAGGATTATGGTTGATTCAGAAAATATCATGCAAGTAATGACTTGAAATTTATCGACAAACGTTTGACTTTATATTTTACGTATGGCAACAAATGTATATTAGCAAAAAAAAGTAGTAAACAGGTGGTGAAGTATTTATGTAAGTCACTGACAATTCTTGTGCAAGTAGCCATTAGGACCTCCTGTTATAGCTTTGCAGCTTTCAGATTGGAACTATTGATACCTTATACATGTTTTATGGCAGGGTGACTCAAGGGAGCCGAATATAACTCCTGCTGTACAAACAGGATTTTCTGAGATTCACTGTACTGTTTTCAACACATCAATTTTTAGTCCTGAATTGACTGTGATCTGCATATTGCATGCATAAACCACCTCAAAACAGAAAGCTAACCATGGAGGACATTGATAATTTGGAGACACACACACTATGAAATGAGCACTTTTCACTGGTCATTATATCTCTGTCTTCATCAATGAATGCCTTGCAGGAGGTTTCAGTGTCCTTGTTCATAAGGAAAGTAACCAGATCTTTCCTTTTACATTCTGTCTTATGAATTTAAAGACTGAATAAGCAACAAGGATATCTTTATATCAGACACAGAAGGAAAGCTATTTCCTGATTTGCAATAATATTCTGATCTGTAATCCCCAGCAGCTAATCCGAGCTGACGTTTCACAGTCCTGCGGGTCTTTGCTTTGCCAGTAAGAAAGAAGCATTAGATGGTGATCAGGGCTCAGTAACCAAGACAGGAGACCCTGGGCTGTGTGTCAGGCTTGAAAACTCCAGGAGTTGGCTCACTCTTAAGCCTCTTGTTTTCTGGGGGAGAAAGCATTACCTTGAATCAGCTCAGGAACATCGCTTCACAGAGAGGTTCCAGGAAGCCTCTGGTGGAAATTCCATCAATTCCCTCTCCAAATCCCATTTTGCTGCTCCTGGAACTGCCCCACACTCCTCTGCCTGTGGATTGCCTACACCTTTACATGGTAACCAGAGGCCAAAGCTCATTCTAACAGGTGCCCGTCTAACAATGCTGTCAGGAGCCTTACCTGGATCTCCCCACCCACCTGTCTGTGTGAGCCAGGCAGCCTCGATGCAGTCCAAGCTTCCTAGTATGCTGGCTCAGCCCACGCCTCTATTTATGCGCCTGGGCACACCTCAATCCCACCCACTAATCCTGTATTCACACGGTGCAGACTCTGAAAGGAACTTTTCTTTCCCCAGGTCTTCCCTGGGCTAAAGAGTTGCCTACTTTTTAAAATAATGTTGCAGAGGGAGTACTGTTCAGTATGCATGCCTTTAACTCTTTGTGAAAGCATATTGTTAAGAGATTTGAGAAAGGTGGGCAGAGTGCCAAATCCAGGTACGGTTTAAATGAAGACATTTGATTTGCCTGAAGGCTGATTTGTCTTTATGTGATTGGATGGAATTTGTGGTTTGTAGAATTTTTTTTTTCTCTCTCTCTTGGGCAGATTGCCTCTATTTAGTTAGAAACACACAAGAGATGATTCACAGTTCTAACCCCTACACTCATATAAGGTGCTGTCCTCTATTATGGTATAAATTATTTCACACAATGTACTTCCTTTTCTTGGCAAACAAAATGTGTATTCACTGTAGGTATGAAAGTAATCCAAACCAAGAATTCCTATAATATATTAAAACTAAGGAAGTTATTGAAAAAAAGATATCCTAACACTATGAGTTTTTATTAATCACCTTGCAGGAACTCCCCTCCAAAGAATTCAAAGGCATTTCACAGATATTCTCTCATTCAATGGCAAACTTTTCCTCTAGGCATAGCAGGAAGCTATTTCCATCATTTTTCAGACCTATAAACTAAGATGTGCAACTACTTTCTCATTTAAATTTATGCAATAATTTACTCAACATTTTAAGACTGGACTTGGGTTTTCTGTAAAAAAAATTTAATCCTGTGAAAACTATGTGTAATCCTTAAAAGTTCAGAACAGAAAAATCTTTAACAACAGAAAATTAGCTAATGAGATGTAAGGCCTATAAAAATAAAATTTGAAATGAGTTGAGATCATACTATTTCAAAATATTTTCAAGTAGGTGAATTTTTTGATAAAGCCTGAGTTTCTATGGGCAAAATAGGAACTGATTTCAAAAATGGTGAGTTTTCATTTGAAATTAATTCACAGAAATAATTTCTTTAGGAATTTGAATAAAAATAATGATTTGAACTCAACTTTCAAAACCAGTAAGCCTTTTATTTGGGCTTCCCAGGTGGCTCAGTGGACGAGAATCTGCCTGCCAATGCAGGAGACACTGGAGACACGGGTTTGATCCCTGGGTCAGGAAGATCCCCTGGAGGAGGAAATGGCAACCCACTCTAGTATTCTTGCCTGAAAAATCCCATGGAAAAGGAGCCTGGCAGGCTGCAGTCCATGGGGTTGCAAAGAGTTGGACACACTTGAGCACCCACTGCACCAAATATTCATTGAGCCTGATTATGTAGCAAACACTATGCCTGACATTAAAGATAGGAAAATGAAAAAGACATGGTCAGTTATGGAGGTAGACAGACACCTCCATGGACAGTTGCAATTCAGGATGGTAAGCCATACCATGGGAAAACAAAGACATTGAATACATTACCTCTGCTGTAAGGTTATTAATGATCTGACTGAAGAGTTAAGATTAACCCACACTAAAAATTAATCATCTGCATGAGAAGAACATGCCATAATGGATGGGTAAAAGACCCTGATGCTGAGAAAGATTGAGGGCAAGAGGAGTAGGGGGTGACAGAGAATGAGATGATTGGATGGCATCACCGACTCAATGGACATGAGTTTGAGCAATTCCAGGAAATGGTGAAGGACAGGGAAGCCTAGCATGCTGCAGTCCATGGGGTCACACAGAGTCCAACACGAGTGAGCGACTGAACAACAAGTGGTACAGGTATCAGCTGTTATTATTTTTCAGAGGAAATAGAGATTGCTAGTCCTGAAAATGCTCAGATTGATGCTAGACAGCAAGGTTTCCAGATGGAGACAGTGATAAAGAATTTCCAAAATATGTTTGCTGGATATTTAGTGGAACCACCCCTGGCTAGAGTCAGATACATCTGGGCAACTCATAAACAATAGGTTTGAAAAGTTGTTTGGGGGCTATTTGATTTACCTGGGACCTTGAATACCATTTTAAGGAGTTTAGACTTCATCCTCAAGAGGAAGTGTCCTGCGATGGAGAAGGGGGCATTTTGTAGATTCACCTTTGGTTTGAGTTCAAATTTAGTGTGATGATTACTACATACACTTCTAACTCCTGCAAATTACCTAACCTCTCTGTACTTGAGTCATCTTCCTTGTGAAGTGGAAACAGTAAGACTCACTTTATAGGATCTGTGGAACATTATATAAAATAATTGAGAAAAAATATTTAGAATGGTCCATAGCGTATAGTAAGCACTGGAATATACTATCGATGGTACAGAACTTGTTTCTCTATGAAAGTCACTTAGCTGAATGGGGGCTTTTGTGTACAAATACAATTGTTTCCCATTTCTTGGGGTTTAACTGATACTGTATTAAAAGTAAAATGTAAACACCTAGTTCTTCCTAGATCTAAAAGTTTGTTTAAAAATATACAAATTTAGTTTCTTTGTATACAGTATACAAAAATACTTTGGTTTTGAATAGAGAAGTTTGGCTGGAGAAGGAAATGGCGGCCCACTCCAGTATTCTTGCCTGGAGAATCAGGCAAGTTTCCTGCCACAGGAACCTGGCAGGCTATGTAGTCCTTGGGTTACAAAGAGTCAAACACGACTGAAGCGACTGAGCACAGAGAAGTTTGGCATAAAATTCAAAATCTATTTTATTATAGTGAGAAAAAAAATCACATGAAATATAGCTATCCTCTTAATCAACGAAGTGTACAAGATGATATTTTAAACTATAAGCATAATGCTGTAATCAGATATCTAGAACTGGTTTCTTTTTTAAAAGAATTTTATTTGCTTAGGTGATGGCAACCCACTCCAGTACTCTTGCCTGGAAAATCCCATGGGCAGAGGAGCCTGGTGGGCTGCAGTCCATGGGGTTGCTAAGAGTCGGACAGACTGAGCGACTTCACTTTCACTTTTCACTTTCATGCATTGGAGAAGGGAATGGCAACCCGCTCCAGCGTTCTTGCCTGGAGAATCCCAGGTACGGGGGAGCCTGGTGGGCTGCCATCTATGGGGTCACACAGAGTCAGACATGACTGAAGCGACTTAGCAGCAGCAGCAGCCGGCTGCTCTGGGTCTTTGTTGCTCTGGGTGGGCTTTCTCTAGTTGCGGTGAGGAGGGGTTACCTTGTTGCAGTGTGTGGGCTTCTCATTGCCACGGCTTCTCTTGCAGAGCACAGGCTCTGGGGCGTTCTCGCCGGCTCAGTGCTTGCGGCTTCTGGGCTCTAGAGCACAGGCTCAGTAGTTGTGGTGAACAGGCTGAGTTGTTCGTGTGGCACGTGAAAGCGTCTGCGACGAGGGATGGAACCTGTGTCCCCTGCATTGGCAGGCAGATTCTTATCTACTGCACCACCAGGGAAGTCCTAGAACTTGTTTCTTGCTGTTTAAGTAAAATAAGTACCATCAAATTAAACTGACCTAAATCAGACAGATTACATTTCAATAGGCTAAATTTGATGTAATGAAATAGCCCCTTCTACAAATTTCTTTAATGAAATTCTTCTTTTAACCTACATTTACAAATTTAATACAAATTTAAAACTTTTCTAAGCACTTTAGCAATTCTTGTAAATATTACAAATTAAAGTTACTGATTAGCAATTCAGGTTATATTAATCTTACACATATTTCTCACAGCCAAATACATTATAATTCTAAATTAAAAATCCTAATTCTAGTCACATTCTTAATTAGAGTCACAGACCAATATTCAGCTTCTCTAAAAGAGGTTTCTGTTATATCATACAAGCACTTCACTAACAAACACATAAAGGTTTTTCCAATATTTTCAAAACTTATTCTTCAGCTTCACCTGGAAGTCTTAATACTACAGATTTGAGTTACTTCATCAGTTACAGATTTGAATTACTTCATCAATAGAAACATTTTTTTCTATTCCTTCTAGGGACTAGTGAAGAGGAAGCAGATTTACCTCTAGGTTGGACCTATTTCCTGAGTCTAGGATTAGGGACTTTGATATGGATCAAAGACTGTGACCCAATCATTGATATGTTTGATGTTATAGATACAGTTAGATGTATCTCAAGGGAAAGTGTAGAGAGGAAGACTCATTACCAAACCTTGGTAATTTTTATCCATTTAGGAAGATGAGGAAAAGAAGTGCTTCTAAAGCACAAGAAAGAATCTTTTTGTATAAAGACATACATTTCCAGGACCGCACCATTTCCTGAATCCAGGGTTAGTAGTAACTGCAGAGCACAAAGTAACAACCAGCATCAAATGCAGGTTGGTAGGGCTTAGAACTGGAGAAGAGAAGCAGCTGAATGGTTTCCAGAGCTCTCTGACATGTAGCCAAGACACTTGTAGAATACACTTGATTGCCTTCAATCAAAATTCATGAATGGCACTTGGGTGGAAGTAATGACAAGCCAAATTATCTTTTGTTTATGTTAAGCAGCTATGTATTACTTTCTTGGGTCATGAGTAAAGTGACTATATTCTCAGTTTGCCCAGAATTGCCCTGACTAATTCTCAAGTTAAGCCTGTTGTTGAGCATATTAACTGAGAACATCCCCCTTTACTTTAAAAAGTCTGGTGATTTGGGCAATAAATTACATAGCCTCGATGATGAACTCTACCAATGTTCTCTGTAGGAAAATAATTGCTTATACACATATAATTTTAGGTGGCTCAGATAGTAAAGAATCTGCTTGAAATGCAAGATGCCTGGGTTAGGAAGATCTGTTGGAGAAGGGAATGACAACCCACTCAGCATTCTTGCTTGGAGAATCACATGGACAGAGGAGCTTGGTGGTTTACAGTCCATGGGATCTCAAAGAGTTTGGACATGACTGAGTGACTAACAGAGGTCTCACTCATATACTGAACTTAATCAGAGGACCCCTTTGTGGGACCCATAGACTGAGGTTAAAAACAATATTGCCCGAATGTTCGAGCTTCTAAGTGTGGCCATTTCAAGGACCCCCAGCTTTAGAATTTAGCATTTAGCTCTCTGCCTTGTTTTATAGCAGCACCTTGTATTTCTTCCCATCAGAAATATTATACCGTGGCCTAAGTTGGAAAGAGTCCTAGTCTCACAGTCATTCAAGTCTTTTGTTGTCCCGAATAAAGGCCCACAGTCGGAAGTCCTTTCAGATCTTAGTGGAAGTGGAGCTTAGAGGGAAGGAGGAATAAAAAGTAATTGATGGGGATTCCCTGGTAGTCCAGTGGTGGGACTTGGTGCTTTCACTGCCGGGACCCAGGTTTAATCCTCAGTAGGGGAATTAAGATCATGCAAGCCTAGAGGGAGGGGGTTAAAAAAAAGAGAATTTGGGTATGAAAATGAGAATAAAGAAAATAAGAATTATACAAAAAGTAATTTATAATATATGAACATCCAAAGTAGATAAATTATTTCCCCATGAACTCTATCTTTTAGAAGATGGGTATTTAAAAAAAAAAGTTTTGCTTATTTATTGAGTGCGCTGGGTTGTCGTTGCCATGTGGGCTTTCCTCTCGTGGCACAGAGTGGGGGCTGCTCTCTCTCCTGCGGCGGCTTCCGTTGCTGCGGAACACAGGCTCTAGAGCACAGGCTCAGAAGTCGTGGTGCAGACTTAGTTGCTCCGTGGCATGTGAGATCTTCCCACACCAGGGATCAAACGCATGTTTCCTCCATTGGTAGGCAGATTCTTTAGCACTGAGCCACCCAGGAAACCCAGAAAGAAGATGGGTATTTTTAAAGGGAACGTGGACATCATTCTTTGGAGTCTGAAGGGAATAATCTCACGAATCCTTAGAACTTGCCATTGAAGTGATTTGCTACTAATGAATTTGGAAGGTGGGAGACAGGGGTCATTTAAACAAATATGTTTGGATCTGGCAACTACTTTGGCTATATATGAAAGAAGGGTTTCACGTGCATTAAGGAGACGTGTCCTTAGCGGTTGGAGTCTGACCTAGAGTCAATATTGTTACATGACAAATACACTCCTTGGGGTGGAGCCTTGAACAAGCAGAGATGCTGTCAAAAGCTTGTCTGTCCTTAAGGATGCCAATGACTTAAAAAGAAAAAGCTTAGTCCTACCTTCTGAGGTAGCTTTACTTTGACTTAAATTCTATAAATTTCTTCTAGTAATTCTTTCTCCTTTACTTCTTTGTGTGTATGTGTGTGTGCTCAGTCACTCAGCCACGTCCAATTCTTTGTGACCCCGTGGACTAAGTCTGCTAGGCTCCTCTGTCCATGGAGTTTTCTAGGCAAGAATACTGGAGTGGGTTGCCATTTCCTTCTCCAGGGGATCTTCCTGACCCAGGAACCAAACCTCTGTCTCTTTCATCTCCTGCATTGGCAGGCGAATTCTTTACCATTGAGGCACTTGGGAAAACCTTTACTTCTTTAAACACTATTACATCATTATTTTCCTACCCAATGTAAGGGTAGGAAAGGATTGTCTTGTGGTCATGACTAGGTTTTCTGTCTTATTATCCAGCCATCTATATACTGAAGTGGCTGTTGTTTTGTGAAGGACAGTGGTAAGTGAATACCAAAGTAATGTGGAAATGACAAATACGTATTAATATCATCTTGGTAAATATAATGCACAATATACTGTTCTGTTATATAACATAACACTACAAAGTTTGTTTTCTTTAATAAGAAAAAAGTATACATTTTAATATTTTGTATCCACAGTATAAAACATACTTTATTATTTAGAAATTGAGCTCCAAATAAGTGTTGTTTTGCTTATGATTTTTGCATTTGATAAATACTACTAAGTAACTTCCTAAGACCTCCGTTTTTTGTGCATATAATTGAGTGTGTTTCTTGGAAGATGAAAATAATCTTTGTATGATTCCAAATTTACTTTGAGTCTGCTTGTGTATATGTTTTATACCAATTAATTCCATTATATGGTTTTTCCATATAATGGAATAATTGCTTTAAAAAATCAGGGTTTGAGTGATTTGGGGGCTTTCCAAAAGCTTCTGTGATTGTTATTTAAGGACATACAGTCACATTCAGGAATTGATCTTTTGGGGACAGTTTTTACTATACAATTTTTATGTCTTTGCTTTAAAGTTAGGTACCAATGAAAGAATAACACGTACTTACATTCTCAGTGTTCTTCTGTTTGCCTGTGTTTTCTATGTGACTCATTCTGTAATAATTATTCTCCTAGTCCGGAGCAATAGGTCAGCCCTGAAAGCAAACAGAAAGGAAACTTGTCACATTGACTTTCTTCCTGATTTCTGTAAGGCCTCGTCATCATTTCAGTACTAAGCTGTGGCTGTGTTCACCATATCACACTTTTGTCTAATCCGTGCTTATGGGAAAAGATCATATTTGCTCATTACTTATAGGCTTTTAGACTCTGCATGATGTGGAAAAATGTTCCAATTCAGTGAGATTTAAGATGTAATTTTAGAAGTGTATCTTAATTACAGTTGAATCAGTTTTCTATTTTTTCTATTTCATATTGCATTGCTAAATAAAAGTCTCCCAATACAAGAAATTCTACCAATAGATTACTATAAATGTTAAAGCAGTTGGTGAATTTGGTAAATTTCCTGAGGCTATCCAGGTGGTTTGAGGGATATTTGAATGTATCCAGGGCACGAAATGCAGGTATTCTATACAGAGATTTCCATATGGAATCATTCAGGTCACTTTGTGAATTAGAATTAGTACTGGGATGATTTTTGTTTTTTAAGCATGAAAATAGGAATAGGATTTTTTTTTTTTTAATATGTACGTGGACATTTTATTTTAATTTAAAGATTAGTCTCATCTGATTCACCTCACTAGCTGCCCTACTCAGGCTCATTTTATAATGGTCTTAAATGAAAATCTTCATTTCCTCACAGTGCTTTCAAACAAGTTTTATGTGACATGTCCAAAATATGTGTCATTTATAGCTCGGATTCCTTTAGAACACTTAGATTAATGAATTCTTAAAGATGGGGAGAGAAAATAAAACTGTGAAAGTATTTAAAATTTCTAAAATCATTCACTCCAGTGTATGTCTTATTATTGGTAACTCTCGCTGTGATTTCTGAAGTTTTATTATAGTGCTGATTTATCAAGCACAATACCCTGAAAATGTAATTGGCCATTCCTGTTTTATATCCTCTTTATGCCTTGTAGTAAATTGGTAGTAAATTGCACTTTCCTTCCAAAACCATTAGTCAATTTTTATCGTAAGTCTTTCCTCTTTACAGAGAAGGCAACGGTACCCCACTCCAGTACTCTTGCCTGGAAAATCCCATGGATGGAGGAGCCTGGTAGGCTGCAGTCCATGGGGTTGGTAAGAGTCAGACACGGCTGAGCGACTTCACTTTCACTTTTCACTTTCACGCATTGGAGAAGGAAATGGCAACCCACTCCAGTGTTCTTGCCTCGAGAGTCCTAGGGATGGGGGAGCCCGGTGGGCTGCGGTCTGTGGGGTCGCACAGAGTTGGACACGACTGAAGCGACTTAGCAGTTTCCTCTTTAGTTTTGTCTGTTAGAGGTATTTAGATACTTCAGAGCTACTGAAAGATGGAGAAGTGGATAAAAGGGCCTAAAATAGCTGCATTGCGATTTCTAAACTAACACATGAATTTTAACGGAGACTTTTTTTCCCTACAAAATTATCACTCTCAAAAATTTTACAAGTAAAAATTTATTCCTGGTGGTTTGGGTGTTACTTTTGTTACTGTTGCAAACAGTATACATTACCGAATTTTGGCAAAGCTGCTTCCCTTTGTTGACTGACTCCATGTTCTGAGCTAGAGTAAACCAGCGATCATGTATGAAATGATAGAATATTTATTCTGGCACATGTGGTCCAAGAAAGATTAAACTTCAGAAACCAATTTCAGAAAAAAAGAGTACACCCTTTGAGATTTTGTCCCTTGGAAACACTACCAGTTTCAGGGGAACTAAAGAGAGATCTATTTCATAATTTTTTTAAAATAAATTTCATGAAAGAGCTCTGTGCACCCTTTCTCAGATTCTGATTTTGTGGCCATTTTTCCTTTTACAAGGCATTCTGGAGGCATGTTTCGGGTTAGGTAATAATGCAACAAAGATTTATTAAGCTCAGAAGAAGGAAGTTACCGATGGGAAAGTGGAGCCCAGGGGGCCAGTCAGTGCTCGCTAATTGCTAGAATTCTGGAGCACTGGATAGGAACAAAGAGTTTTATATTCTACTTCCAACCACAGGTCAACGCCAAAGATATGGCCTCAAAATGCCTTGTTGAGTCTATATTGTTATCTAAAATCCAAGAAAAAGGTAGTTCCAGGGTCATACTTATCTTCAGTGCTTAATGTAAGAGGAAAAGAAATAAAATAGTGCATCCTCCACCTAATGACATGACCCAGGAAACCCTCTGCCCTTTTTATACTCTCTGCTGTCTCTATGCACCTCTTCCAAGGATGCCAGTGTGTTCATCAGGTGGTGGCTGGTGGTTTAGTCACCAAGAATCTGCATTGCAGGCAGATTCTTTACCATTGAGCCGCCAGGGAGCCTCTAGACAGAGCACTGCACGATGACAACAAGAAAGAAAGTGAAGTCGCCCAGTCTTGTCCGACTCTTTGCGACCCCATGGGCTGTAGCCTACCAGGCTCCTCCGTCCATGGGATTTTCCAGGCAAGAGTACTGGAGTGGGTTGCCATTTCCTTCTCCAGGGGATCTTCCCCACCCAGGGATTGAACCCAAGTCTCCTGCACTGCAGACAGACGCTGTACCCTCTGAGCCACCAGGGAAGCACTATGACAGGAAGGTGTGTAAATCAGAAGAGTTAGGATCCTTCTGTGTTGTTCTTGGGTTAGCATAATGCCCTGGGGCTTTTGAGAGAATTATTGTGTCTTCTTGTCCCTAGAACCAGGGCAAAGTGCTATCCTGGTTACTTTCCCTTTAATGTAAATGCAATCATTTCCAGTCCTTTCAGAGAGCCCTGGGGTGCTTCATCCCTTTTCCTGCCCGATTTCATAGAGCTAGGATGCTCTGATCAATTTTAATGGTTTTGTTTTGCATTTCTAGAAGTTTTACTGCATTTTTCTTGATCTACCCATTTATTTTCCTAGCATTCCACCCTTATTGAGTCTTTCCTTTTAACCATTTCTTTAACAATTTTAAACTTATTTGAATTAGTAGTACTAAACAAACCTACTGGGTTTGCTTGCTGACTCTTTGTGGGGAGCAGATTCTTTTTTCCAGTGATCTATACACTTTGTGAAATTATCTTTTCTAGACATTCTTCTTCTGTAGGAGTCCAGGGTGCTGGGTGGGTGACAAGTTTCTAGGGAGGATTTTTGAATGTGTGTCTGACAGGTGCCTGAGTGGTATCTCTGATCTGGGACCGTTTTGATGTTACTGGCTTTCCTCTGGAAGATTCCAGCGCAGTGAGAATGCGTCAGCTTCATTTCCACACCCACACATAGGACAGGTGTGGAGTTTTTATTTTTTACAAGACCAGGTTTGTTTTATTTGCATTTTCTCTACCAGATCTCTGCAAAAAAAAAAAAAGTTGCTTTCCTGTGTTTCTTGGCCACAGGGTTGAGTTTTCTGAACCACTTTCCCCAGGGCCCTCATTTCAGCAGAGTCTCAACTTTTAGCTCTCTTCCTTGTACCAAAACCACATTTCCTAAACCCATTTGGCACTCCTGGATGCTCCTGAAGCTGTGAGTGGGAGCTGAGCAGGGTATAAAATCAACCCAGTCTCCTGCAGCATCCAGGTCTGAGTTGATTTGTATGTGTGCGAGCTCGTGGAATTCCTTTTTACACAGCATTCGCCTCCTGCAAGTGAGGATGCAGTGGAACAGCATAGAGAGTGTTGTCCAAGGGGTGATTATTGCCATGGAGATGTGGGAGTGACTTTATTTAAGGTCCTGGTGGAGCCGGCCCTGGGCTTTACTCATATTGACTGGTGAGAGGGGAACCAGGGAAGGGAAACTGGTGAGGTGGGGAGCTGGCAGCAAGCCTGGGGTGGTTCAGGTGGTGATTATAACTGCAGTGGCAGCAGATGGGTGCCCCAACAGAGGCCTGATTTGGGGTGGGTAGAACGACAGGGCCACTTAATTCTTTCCGGAGAAATAGGAAAAGGCCTCTATTTCCTGCATCTATACATGTATCCTTACAGGGAGAAGTGATAACATTCAGGATGCACATGCCCCAGTGTAAACATCTAAGAAAATAAGCTAATGGGATAGAGGGTGAGTTAGGATCCAGTGTGAACGTCCCAGGATGTGCCATGTTTATTCCAAGAACAGCCAGTGTTTACTATTAACCATGATCTTAAAATATTTAATATACCCTCCAGGTGTATGTGTGTGCATGTGCATGTATATACAGTGAAAGTGTACATGTATAACGTATATCTACACATATGTGTATATATCTGTATGGGCTTCCATGGTGGCTCAGTGATAAAGAATCTGCCTGCCAATGCAGGAGATGCAGGTTCAGGAAGGATCTTCCTGGGTCGGAAAGATCCCCTAAAGAAGGAATTGGAAACCCACTTTTTTTTTCCCCCCCTGGAAAATCCCATGGACAGAGGAGCTTGGAGGGCTACAGTTCACAGGGTCATAAAAGAGTCGGATACAACTTAGCAACTAAACAACAACAACATATATCAATACCTCTCTGTTTGTGCATGTATACACACTATGAGATGTTTAAGTATCTTTGGTGGTAATGAACCTTTAGTAAAGGTGAAGGAAACTTCACTCAATCAAAAAATAGTTGTGACTTGCTAGCATTTCCAGAAGTGACTAAAAATACCAGAGTTCCTATCTTCCTGGAATTTATATTCTAGTACAGAAAGGCGGGTGCAGGAGGACCGAGAGGAGCTGTGCCACGTTCAAGGTCAGGAGGGGCAGCTGTGAGGAGATACCTCTTGTCCAAGGTAAGGAGCAGTGGCTGCGCTTTGCTGGAGCAGCCGTGCAGAGATACCCCACGTCCAAGGTAAGAGAAACCCACGTAAGATGGTAGGTGTTGCGAGAGGCATCAGAGGGCAGACACACTGAAACCATAATCACAGAAAACTAGTCAGTCTAATCACACGAACCACAGCCTTGTCTAACTCAATGAAACTAAGCCATGCCGGGTGGGGACACCCAAGATGGGCGGGTCATGGTGGAGAGGTCTGACAGAATGTGGTCCACTGGAGAAGGGAATGGCAAACCACTTCAGTATTCTTGCCTTGAGAACCCCATGAACAGTATGAAAAGGCAAAATGATAGGATACTGAAAGAGGAACTCCCCAAGTCAGTAGGTGCCCAATATGCTACTGGAGATCAGTGGAGAAATAACTCCAGAAAGAATGAATGGATGGAGCCAAAGCAAAAACAATACCCAGCTGTGGATGTGACTGGTGATAGAAGCAAGGTCCAATGCTGTAAAGAGCAATATTGCATAGAAACCTGGAATGTTAGGTCTATGAATCAAGGCAAATTGGAAGTGGTCAAACAGGAGATGGCAAGAGTGAACGTTGACATTCTAGGAAACAGCAAACTAAAATGGACTGGAGGGCAGGAATCCCTTAGAAGAAATGGAGTAGCCATAATGGTCAACAAAAGAGTCTGAAATGCAGTACTTGGATGCAATTTCAAAAACGACAGAATGATCTCTGTTCGTTTCCAAGGCAAACAATTCAATATCACAGTAATCCAAGTCTATGCCCCAACCAGTAATGCTGAAGAAGCTGAAGTTGAACGGTTCTATGAAGACCTACAAGACCTTTTAGAACTGCTGCTGCTGCTGCTAAGTCGCTTCAGTCGTGTCCGACTCTGTGCGACCCCACAGATGGCAGCCCACCAGGCTCCGCTGCCCTGGGATTCTCCAGGCAAGAACACTGGAGTGGGTTGCCATTTCCTTCTCCAGTGCATGAAAGTGAAAAGTGAAAGGGAAGTCGCTCAGTCGTGTCCGACTCCTAGTGACCCCATGGACTGCAGCCCACCAGGATCCTCTGCCGATGGGACTCTCCAGGCAAGAGCACTGAAGTGGGGTGCCATTGCCTTTTAGAACTAACACCCCAAAAAGATGTCCTTTTCATTATAGGGGCTACTGCTGCTGCTAAGTCACTTCAGTTGTGTCCAACTCTGTGTGACCCCATAGATGGCAGCCCACCAGGCTCCCCCGTCCCTGGGATTCTCTAGGCAAGAACACTAGAGTGGGTAGCCATTTCCTTCTCCAATGCATGAGAGTGAAAAGTGAAAGTGAAGTTGCTCAGTCGTGCCCAACCCTCAGCAACCCCATGGACTGCAGCCTACGGGGCTCCTCTGTCCATAGGATTTTCCAGGCAAGAGTACTGGAGTGGGGTGCCATTGCCTTTATAGGGGACTGGAATGCAAAAGTAGGAAGTCAAGAAACACCTGGGGTAACAGGCAAAATTGGCCTTGGAATACGGAATGAAGCAGGGCAAAGGCTAATATAGTTTTGCCAAGAGAACACACTGGTCATAGCAAACACCCTCTTCCAACAACACAAGAGAAGACTCTACACATGGACATCACCAGAGGGTCAACACTGAAATCAGATTGATTATATTCTTTGCAGCCAAAGATGGAGAAGCTCTATACAGTCAGCAAAAACAAGACATGGAGCTGACTGTGGCTCAGATCATGAACTCCTTATTGCCAAATTCAGACTTAAATTGAAGAAAGTGGGGAAAACCACTAGATCATTCAGGTATGACCTAAATCAAATCCCTTATGATTATACAGTGGAAGTGAGAAATAGATTTAAGGGACTAGATCTGATAGAGAGCCTGATGAACTATGGACGGAGGTTCGTGACATTGTACAGGAGACAGGGATCAAGACCATCCCCATGGAAAAGAAATGCAAAAAAGCAAAATGGCTGTCTTAGGAGGCCTTACAAATAGCTGTGAAAAGAAGAGAAGTGAAAAGCAAAGGAGAAAAGGAAAGATATAAGCATCTGAATACAGAGTTCCAAAGAATAGCAAGAAGAGATAAGAAAGCCTTCTTCAGCGATCAATGCAAAAATAGAGGAAAACAACAGAATGGGAAAGACTAGAGATCTCTTCAAGCAAATTAGAGATACCAAGGGAACATTTCATGCAAAGATGGGCTTGATAAAGGACAGAAATGGTATGGACCTAACAGAAGCAGAAGATATTAAGAAGAGGTGACAAGAATACACAGAAGAACTGTACAAAAAAGATCTTCATGACCCAGATAATCACGATGGTGTGATCACTCACCTAAAGCCAGACATCCTGGAATGTGAAGTCAAGTGGGCCTTAGAAAGCATCACTACGAACAAAGCTAGTGGAGGGGATGGAATTCCAGTTGAGCTATTTCAAATCCTGGAAGATGATGCTGTGAAAGTGCTGCACTCAACAGGCCAGCAAATTTGGAAAACTCAGCAGTGGCCACAGGACTGGAAAAGGTCAGTTTTCATTCCAATCCCAAAGAAAGGCAATGCCAAAGAATGCTCAAACTACCACACAGTTGCACTCATCTCACACACTAGTAAAGTAATGCTCAAAATTCTCCAAGCCAGGCTTCAGCAATATGTGAACCATAAACTTCCAGATGTTCAAGCTGGTTTTAGAAAAGGCAGAGGAACCAGAGATCAACTTGCCAACATCTGCTGGATCATGGAAAAAGGAAGAGAGTTCCAGTAAAACATCTATTTCTGCTTTACTGACTATGCCAAAGCCTTCGACTGTGTGGATCACAAAAAACTGTGGAAAATTCTAAAAGAGATGGGGATACCAGACCACCTGACCTGCCTCTTGAGAAACCTATATGCAGGTCAGGAAGCAACAGTTAGAACTGGACATGAAACAACAGACTGGTTCCAGATAGGGAAAGAGTATGTCAAGGCTGTATACTGTCACCCTGCTTATTTAACTTATATGCAGAGTACATCATGAGAAACACAGGGCTGGAAGAAGCACAAGCTGGAATCAAGATTGCCGGGAGAAATATCAATAACCTCAGATATGCAGATGACACCACCCTTATGGCAGAAAGTGAAGAGGAACTAAACAGCCTCTTGATGAAAGTGAAAGAGGAGAGTGAAAATGTTGGCTTACAGCTCAACATTCAGAAAACGAAGATCATGGCAATTGGTCCCATCACTTCATGGGAAATAGATGGGGAAACAGTGGAAACAGTGTCAGACTTTATTTTTCTGGGCTCCAAAATCACTGCAGATGGTGACTGCAGCCATGAAATTAAAAGACGCTTACTCCTTGGAAGGAAAGTTATGACCAACCTAGATAGCATATTCAAAAGCAGAGACATTACTTTGCCAACGAAGGTCCTTCTAGTCAAGGCTATGTTTTTTCCAGTAGTCATGTATGGATGTGAGAGTTGGACTGTGAAGAAAGCTGAGTGCCGAAGAATTGATGCTTTTGAACTGTGGTGTTGAAGACTCTTGAGAATCCCTTGGACTGCGAGGAGATCCAACCAGTCCATTCTGAAGGAGATCAGCCTTGGGATTTCTTTGGAAGGAATGATGCTAAAGCTGAAACTCCAGTACTTTGGCCACCTCATGCGAAGAGTTGACTCATTGGAAAAGACCCTGATGCTGGGAGGGATTGGGGTCAGGAGGAGAAGGGGACGACAGAGGCTGAGATGGCTGGATGGCATCACCGACTCGATGGACATGAGTTTGGGTGAACCTTGGGAGTTGGTGATGGACACGGAGGCCTGGCGTGCTGCAGTTCATGGGGTCACAAAGAGTTGGACAAGACTGAGCGACTGAACTGAACTGAACTGACAGAAAGGCAGACAGTTAATCACATAAGTTAGCAACACATAAAGTTTGTTAGATGGAGGTAAGTAGGATAAAGGAAAACAAAACCAGTGAGAGGGGGTCCTGGGGTGTTGGTGGTGGGCGTCTGTACTTTAAATCAAGTGCGGAGGGAAGAGATATTGTTGGGGAGGGGAAGCTGAGTGGTAATTTTTAAAATGTAAGATTATAGCAACTGTGAAAATCAGTCTGGTGTTGAGCTGTGACCATCAGTCCTCCGCTCACACTGGACAGTCTGCAGCACTGCTGAACAGTCGGGGGCAGTGCTAAGAGCATGAACCACCAAGAGCCAACCACAAAGTGCCTGGCTTTGAATCTTGTCTACTAGTTGAAGCACCTGAAGCAAATTTCATAATCTTTTATAGCTCTGCTTTCTAGTGGGTGTACTATGGAAAAAGTAGTAGCTATGGTACAGGGTGTTTTAAGAGAAATGAGTTAACTTGTACCAAGAACAGCATCTGAAACACAATCAGTCCTCGGCAAATGTTACATATTATCCTAAGGAGCAAACTCATTCTGCTCTTCTAGCCATTCCTTCTCTCCGGCACACTATCTTTATTGACAAATGATACTTGCTTAAACAAATAACGCAACTTCCTGCCCCTTAAGAATAATCTGGAGGCTGTAAAAGATAATATATGGGGAGAACCTCTAAGCCCTGGGAAAAAAGTTCTTATTCCCCAGAGGTTAAGTGCGAGAGAAATGTCTGGATTTCTGTATCTTCTAAAATTTTACTTCTATGGGTATTATTTGACAGTCTATCAGTCTGTCTTTATTTATAGGAAATATTTTAGTAAATGAAAAATTATTATAAGTCAGAATATATATTGTTGATGTTCAGGCACTCAATTGTGTCCAACTCTTTGTGATTCCATAGACTCAGGATGCCAGGTTCTCTGTCCTTCACCATCTCCTGGAGCTTGCTCAAACTCATGTCCATGATGGTCGAGGGTTCCATCCAACCATCTCGTCCTCTGTCATCCCCTTCTCCTCCTGCCTTCAATCTTTCCCAGCATCAGAGTCTTTTCTAATGAGTCAACTCTTTGCATCAGGTAGCCAAACTATTGGAGATTCAGTTTTAGCATCAGTCCTTCCAATGAATATTCAGGATTGATTTCCTTTATGATTGACAGGCTGGATCTCCTTATGGTCCAAGTGACTCTCAAGAGTCTTCTCCAACACCACAGTTCAAAAGCATCAGTTCTTTGGTGTACAGCCTTCTTTATGGTCCAACTCTCACATCCATACATGATATTGGAAAAACCATAGCTTTGACTATACGGACATTTGTTGGCATGAACAGTATGAAAAAGCAAAAAGATTTGACACTGAAATATGAACTCCCCAGGTCAGTAGGTACCCAATATGCTACTGGAGAAGAACAGAGAAATAGTTTCAGAAGGAATGAAGAGGCTGAGCCAAAGTGGAGACAGTGCCCAGCTGGGGATGTGTCTGGTGGTGAAAGTGAAGTCCGATGCTGTAAAGAATAATATTGCATAGGAACCTGGAATGTTAGGTCCATGAATCAAGGTAAATTGGATGTGGTCAAACAGAAGATGGCAAGAGTGAACATCAACATTTTAGGAATCAGTGAATTAAAATGGACTGGAATGGGTAAGTTTAATTCAGATGACCATTATATCTACTACTGCAGGCAAGAATCCCTTAGAAGAAAGGGAGTAGCCCTCATAGTCAACAAAAGAGTCCAAAATGCAGTACTTGGGTACAGTCTCAGAAATGACAGAATGATCTCTGTTCATTTCCAAGGCTAACCCAGTAATCAGTATCACAGTAATCCATGTCTATGCCCCAACCACAAATGCTGAGGAAGCTGAATGGTTCTATGAAGACCTACAAGACCTTTTAGAACTAACACTAAAAAATAGATGTCCTTTTCATCACAGAGGACTGGAATGCAAAAACAGGATGTCAAGAGATACCTGGAGTAACAGGCAAGTTTGGCCTTGGAGTACAAGATGCAGCAGGGCAAAGGCTAACAGAATTTTGCCAAGAGAATGCAGTGGTCATAGGAAACACCCTCTTCCAACAACACAAGAGACAACTCTACACATGGACATTACCAGATAGTCAATACAGAAATCAGATTGGTTATATTCTTTGTAGCTGAAGATGGAGAAGCTCTATAGAGTCAGCAAAAACAAGATTGGGAGCTGACTATGGATCAGATCATGAACTCCTTATTTTAAAATTCAGACTTAAATTGAAGAAACTAGGGAAAACCAACTAGGCCATTCAGGTATGACCTAAATCAAATCCTTTACAATCATGCAGGGAAAGTGACAAATAGATTCAAGGGATTAGATCTGATAGACAGAGTGCCTGAAGAATATATTTATAATGTATATAAATAATATTTGTCATGCCTTCTATTCATTTGTAAATTAGAACTTAATTTTTTATCTCCATCTGACCCACATCAGTAGAGGATTTTTAGAGTCTGTCTTACAATCTGTAATATACAGCATAAAAGGAAGCTGAGAATGTGTGATTGGCTCAGAAGCTACGTTACCACTGTAGGCTTCTCCACTTGCACTACATCTGTAGTGTGAGAATCACTAAATTATCTGTCTATGAATACGCTGATTCAACATATGCTTGAGTTTGCAAAAATTAAACCCTTTGCAGTAGCACAACTACTGTCAAATAAAATGTGGTCGAGTTTGCATAATGGGACTTGTGATTGAAAGAAGGCAAAACACAGAAAGTAGTTAGCAAAAATTGGGGAAACTTATGGTTTCCGACCAGAGGTGTTTGCATGTGTGTGCATGGGGGTGTGCACGTGTGTGCACAGGCGTGTGTGTGTTTCAAAGCATAGTATGTGAAAACCAAGGAAGTCTAAGATATCTTGCAAGAGTCTCTGAAGGATCCTGTGATGTGAGAGAAAAGTAGGCAGTTCCTGTCTCAGTCAGAACAACTCTCATTTTGTATGTCTTACACACTGGGCTTCCAAGTAGAAATTTCTTTTGGACAAAATGATTTTAGGGACTAAATGTTTGGAAGCCACTGGTGTAAGCCAAGCCTTTCATTGCTACTCTGTTTTGTCCACTACTGAATGATCAGTACCTAGCACAGTACCTGGCACCCAGAAGAAATGCAATAAATATGCAGTGAGTGACTAAGAGGAGATGGAAACATGCATGCAAGCCATTTGGTGGGAGGCTCGTATGGTTCAAGACGGGCTTTAACCAAGACAAATAATCAGTTATATTGTTTTAAAAGTAGAGAAGACACTTTGGGATTCTAGATGAGGCTTTAATGACAGCTCAATTGGGTTATGTTGGTAGAATTGAAGAGAAGGGGAACAGAAGAGGTAGAGTAGACTGGATTGGCAACTGCTTTGGTGTGAAAATGAAGGAGATGGATTTTACTAAAAGATTTTTGAGCCTTAAGCTAAGAGAAAGGCAGTAAATGTGGGATGGACATATTGGGTCCAAGAAGTGGTGGGGAAAAAAGATGAAACTGACCATAAGACCTGGCAGCAAGGAAATCTTTGAAAGAACAGTTTCTTTTATAGGAACTTGCTTATATTTGCTCTCTGCAGTTCAAAGACTCAGAGTGGGGAGCTCAGCCGCATCCTGGTTTCCAGGAGAAATCCTGGCCTCAAATGTGAGGGAAAACAGTTTGAGCTGAGCACACTGACACTCGGAATCAAGTCACATTGCTGTTGAGGTCCCTTGTCTTGTGTCCTCCATGATGACTGGACCCGTGCTTCATCACCAACACGTCCATTCTGCAAGTTGCCTTGATTCTGGTGTATGGATTTCTGTGTTATAGTCTATCCTTGAATCTTCACTGAAGTGCCTTTGCCTAAGGTTCACCTCCTGCCTTGGTTCCCCCGACCCCCAGAATAGGGCACTAGCCTTCCTCTTCTAGAGCCATCTTGGAACTGGCTTTTGATAACTGGGGCTCAGAGCTCTGCTCAGAGAATCCCCTCATGCTGGCTGTTGGAATCTCTGAATGTGGCCTGTTTCTGGATATTTGCATGCCTTGTTTATTTGTTAGGGCATCCTGATCATTCATGATAGAACTCTCTGCTGGAAGTGTCTGCTTAAACTGAACTGCCATTTCCAGGTAATGTTTTCTGCCTAGCAGACTGGAGTTTTACTAGAAATAGCCTCAGAATCTGAGCCTGCAATGACTCCTGACCCCGGTGAGTCTGTTTCCAGGATTCATCGTCCCTTACTTTACATCCTACTTACTGTGTTGAACTGACTCATTTTTCAAAGGCACCAAGTTCTTTCTTGCTTCAGATTTTTATAGATTGGTCTGTTCTAAAGGGTCATTCTACAGGCTATGGAACAACCGGCTATTTTTTTGCCACCATGTCAGAAAAGCCTTCCTGACCACGGTACCCCAGTAGGTAATCTTCCCTTGCTTTCACCCAGCAGTCTACCTGTTCATCTCCTTTGTAGCATACCTTGTTATTTCCAAGTATTTTTTGTTCACCTGTTACTTAATTGTCTTCCCTGCTAGATTGTAAAATCCAAGTTACAATCGTGTTTCTTGCACCAAGTATAATGATGCTCCAAAAGAATTTGCTGAGTGAATAAATGTGCCCTGTGTATGACATAAAAGGAGGTAATTGAAAGCAAAAGCCAGTTTTTAGGGGTTGGGGTTATGGTTGGGGAGAGAATAAGCTGTGGAAAACCAAATACTGATAGCTCAAGAAATTAGGATCAAGAGAGGAGATAATTTGAGGAAATAACAGGGCTGATGAAAGTTCACTTTAGAATGGAGTCCATCTAAGCTTGTTAGAGGTAACAGGAAAAGGGCCCCAAAGTGTGAGAAGAATTAAAGGAGAAGATAGTTTTGTTTGCTTAAGTGAAGTTGGGAATTGAAAAAGGAAAAGATTCATTCATTCATTCATAAATGGTAAAAGATCCATTTACCAAAAATCAAAATAACTTGTGGAATCTATGTGTTGAAGATGAAGCTAAAGTTGTGAATGGGCTGAGACTCAATCAGTTCAGTTCAGTTGCTCAGTCGTGTCTGACTCTTTGCGACCCCGTTAATCTCAGCACACCAGGCCTCCCTGTCTATCACCAACTCCCGGAGTTCACTCAGACTCACGTCCATCGAGTCAGTGGTGCTATCCAGCCATCTCATCCTCTGTCATCCCCTTCTCCTCCTGCCCCCAATCCCTCCCAGCATCAGAGTCTTTTCCAATGAGTCAGCTCTTCACATAAGGTGGCCAAAGTACTGGAGTTTCAGCTTTAGCATCATTCCTTCCAAAGAAATCCCAGGGCTGATCTCCTTCAGAATGGACTGGTTGGATCTCCTCGCAGTCCAAGGGACTCTCAAGAGTCTTAATAAAGATGTATGAAAGAATCGTCAGACAGTAACGGCCCAGCTGAGGTTGGAGAACATGACTTTGAAGTTTCCTCAGACGGTCAGGGTTTATGCTATTTCTTTAGAAAAACAAATTGCTTTTGAACTAGAGAAGTTCACAGGATAGAGGCTCTGGAGTTGCAATTCAATCTCAGTGACTTTACCCTTTCTTTTTAACCTAAGGTTTTTAGTCACCTGTGGGTTTTTCTTTCTTTTTTTTTTTTTGCAATATTTTATTAGTCTAAAATAAGCTGATAGCATATTTTATGGGTAATTTAGCAGATAATTGGGATAAAGGGAAAGGTTATTGAAGAGAGAAAAGGAAAATAGCACAGTAATATTTTTTATTGTATAGCACCAGATTCGTATTTTATCTCAGATTTTTTTCCCCTCCTGCTAGGATTAAATCTTCTTTGTATGGTCAATTATACTTAGGAGATAAAATAAAAAAGAAATTAAAAGTGTTATTCAACTTGATGACTTGATTCTCACTTGACTGATAGAGTAAGTATAATAAAGTGTATGTGCCTTGGGGCCTTAGCTTCTTCATTTCTATACAGAATGTGATAGTAATGAACTACTTTAGGTTGCTAGGAGGAAAATAAACAGTCTGATCATAAAGGATTGGCTAAATATTAAATGCTATACAAATACCTTTGGAGTGCTATTCAGGAAGGACTCATGACCTTTTAGATAAAGTTTATTAAATTTCCAAGAGAAGAAAATAAATGAATAACAAAGCAGGCATTGCAGTTGGAAATCAGTCCCCTGATACTTTCCTGATAAGTAGACTGGTTTTCAGTCAGACTTTCCTTTTGAAGAAATGCAAACACTTTAGTAACGTGAGCTTGCAAATAGTTCTAGTCTCATGAAGCAAGAGGCCATTTTTCCAAAGAAGGAAGCTTGAGCCAGTAGTATAAGTGACTTGATAAAGATCAGCAATATGGCAGGAGAGAGGGGAAACTTACATCAGCACCTACTTCGGTAGGTAGAGTCACATACCCCGTGATTCAGCCAGAGCTGCACTAAGAACACCTTCTGGAACCTAATAGGTGCTCCATGAATGTTTGTTGCTTGATAGAATGTTGTTTCCAGAATGTACAGCCTGCTAATCTGCTGTACAGTCTGCTAATCGGTGTGAACTATGCTCTGATTTCCTCTCCAGCAGATTTGTTCATGACTCTGAGTTTCATATGGGTTTGAGGACTGGAATTCTGAGGTTACATCCCAGAAACATGGTGAGCAGGGATGTAAGTAGAATGGCAAGCAGTCCCCTCCTGAGTGCTCCATGTTATCATTTGCAGAGTACTTATTTTTTACAAATATTTTTTGATTTGGACCATTTCTGAGGTCTTTATTGTTACAGCATTGCTTCTGTGTCACGTTTCAGTCTTTGGACCAGGAGCCGTGTGGAACCTTAGATCCCTACTCAGGGATGGAATCTGTGCCCCCTGCATTGGAAGGTGAAGGTAACCCCTGCACCCCTGGGAAGTTCCTGCAGAATACTTTTATATTCATTTTCTCTTGATTCCATGAGGTAAGGAGGATAAGCATTGTCCCACTTTTCTCAAGGAGAAACTGAAACCTCACAGATTATGCCCTGACCTAATATGTTATGATTAGTACTTTGCTAGAAATTAGTTTGGCCAGAAATGAGGTCTCCTGATTCATATCTTTGTGTTCTTTTTTTCCCCTCAAAAGATCGTCTGATAAAAACAAATGAGTACATAAATAAAATTTGAGGGTCAGTCCTTTGTTAAAACTTTGGATTAAAACACTGAGAGCTTCTGTTAAGTAAAAATAAATTCCCTAGAAGAGGCCTATTATTAATACTCATAGAATATTATGTTATAGTAGCCAAAATAATAACAATAGCAAATACTCTGCCAGACAGCCTCAAAATGCCTTACAGATATTAACTGATTTAGTCTGCACAATGACTCTGTGATGTGGGTACCACAAATACTCCTTAGTCTCACATCTATTTAGTTTAGCAAGTGTGGATAGCAAAGTTGGATAACAAGGGATATTACACTGTTTAAAACGATTTGGTTCCTGGTTTTCAGACGGCAGGTAGTGGGAGTTTCCGTGTGTGTATGTGCTTGGTTGCTCAGTTGTGTCCGATTCTTTGCAATCTCGTAGATTATAACTTTCCAGGCTCCTTGGTCCATGGGATTTTCCAGGCAAGAATACTGGAGTGGGTTGCCAGTCCCTTCTCCAGTGCGTTTCCATAGCAAGGGACTTAACTCAAATTTTTTCACTTCCTAAATTTAAATAACAAGGATGTCTATGCTATTATATCTGCTTTATACTAGAGGAAACCGAGGCCGGGAAAAGAGAAGTAACTTGCCTACGGCTATCCAGCTTCTCTTTCACTAGGACCCCTAGTTGTGTCCCAGGAATTTTAGGACCTTAAGTTTTGAATGGAAAAGAGAAGGACAAAGTTAGAACCTAGAATGTTAGAATATGGTTGTGGGGGTGGGTGGGGTGGGAGAACGGCTCTGGTGATGCAGGTGGGTGAGTTTAGGCCTAATGATATCCGCTTACCGATGATTTTACTTTGAAACCTGGCAAGCAAAAGCCTGACTTATTTCTAAAATATCTGATGCTCAGAATCCTATTTATCTTAATGTTATTAGAAAAGGGATGAACTCAGCTGGAATCAGTGTTAACTCCCTTGGCTTCTTTCTATGTGTCTGTCTGGAATTGGAGGTTTGAGATACATGCTGAATACGTTCTGCTTCGTTCAGCAAGTTGTACAAGAAAAAAAAATTATTAGTGCTCTGTTTCCTAATGATACTCAGTGGGTATTATTGCCAAGAGATGTTCCCTAAGAAAACAGTTTTATAGTCAAAGAGGCTTAGAAACCACATTATACAGCACCCACAAAGTATTGCATATTAGCATCTTAAAGGCATTCAGAAGTTCTGCAGGAATGAAGTCTGTTTAATTTTGCTTAACCAAGCATTTTTTTCAGACTATCTGATCAAAAAAATTTGGAAGGGGTTTCATTGTCATTTCATTTGCATAATATCTATTAATATTCCATGGAACAAACCTTAGGAAATCTCAAAAAAATCTTTCACCAAGGTAGATATTTTATGGAAAATCAGACCACTGCTTAGTTGAGATGATAATGTACAACCTATTTCTAGGAAGATAGAGCTACTTCCACATTTCCATGGCAACGTGCTTCTGTGGGCACAAGTTTCTTTTATGCACATCACATCATTTGCCTCTTAAAACCGCTATGAGATAAAGAAGGGCAGCTAAACTTATTCCACTTGACCTAAGAATGTGGCTCAAAAATGCAGAAGTCACTCTAGCTCCTCAGATACCCAGAGCTGTGCTGATGGCTGTTGCTTTGTTCCACAAATGTGTTGAATCATTTAGGGGTGCTGGGGCTTTGAGTTTTATTTTTCATCGTGGTGATTGCTTTTGCTTGATCTAACAACCTCCTTTGCAGTGGTTCCCATTAATGGTCTTAGGAAGATGTCTGACTGATGTGGAAAGAGACATTAATGGCTATGGAACTGAAAATAGAAAAAGAAACACTAGGAGAAAACAGAGGTAGTCATGTGTGTTCTAGCAGTTGAAATAACACTAAAGCATGAAAAAAATGATAGAGATTGGTCATTGTGAAGTTGTGTTTACTTTCGCAAAAATTTCTGAACATGGAGCAATAACCCAGAAGCCAATGAATCTATAAATATGTTTTTCAAGCAGCCAGGATTAGTTGTTGTTGTTCAGTTGCTATGTCTTCTCCAACTCTTCGTGACCCCATGGGCTATAGCACACCAGGCCTCCCTGTATCTTACCATCTCTTGGAGTTCACCCAAGTTCTTGTCCATTGAATCAGTGATGCCATCCAACCTCTCATCCTCTGCTATCCTCTTCTCCTTTTGCCCTCAATCTTTCCCAGCATCAGGGTCTTTTCCAGCGAGTTGGTTCTAGGCTAAAATATTAGAGCTTCAGCATCAGTCCTTCCAGTGAATATTCAGGGTTGATTTCCTTTAGGATTGACTGGTTTGATCTCCTTGCTGTCCAAGGGACTCTCTAGAGTCTTCTCCAGCACCACAATTCAAAAGCATAAATTCTTTGGTGTTTAGCCTTCTTTATGATCCAATTCACATCCATACATGACTACTGGAAAAACCATAGCTTTGACTAGATGGACCTTTGTTGGCAAAGTGATGTCTCTGCTTTTTAAAATGCTGTCTAGGTTTGAATGACTGAATTAGGATTTGAGTCCAGCACCACTCAAAGCCTAGGTGCTTGACCACAAGCCAAGGAGTACTGAAGTGAACCTGACTGCTTGGGTGGAACAAGTGAGCAGAAGTGTGTTAGTTGCTCAGTCGTGTCCAGCTGTTTGTGACCACATGGACTATAGCCAGCCAGGCTCCTCTGTCCATGGAATTCTCCAGGCAAGAATACTGGAGTGGGTTGCCATTCCCTTTTCCAGGGGATCTTCCCAACCTAGGGATCAAACCCAGGTCTCCAGCATTGTAGGCAGATGCTTTACTGCCTGAGGCACCAGGGAATTGAGCAGAAGCATCCTGTAAATAGTCCTTTATCTGAATCAAAGATCAAATTATGTTTTTACTTAAACCTGCCAGTGGAGCCGTGTAGGTAGGCCCTTCAAGTCTGCCGTTTTAGGGGTGCTGTTGGTTTGTCTTGATCCTTAGACTCAAAGACATTTGCCCCAAGTTTACCCAGTTTGTTCATTCTCTCTGGAAAGCCCTAGGGGTAGCCTTATGACTCCCGAGAAGAGGGAATTATTACTGTATAACATTATTTCTCTCTAGTCCCTTTTTGTTTTGTTATTTCAAATCTTTGCTATTGATGAGTCTGAATTTCTTGGTATAGCAGAGGGAAAAGAATGTTAACTTTGCCTTCAACATTTTTAATAATGCAACTGTGTAGATGGTAAGTACCACTTTGGAACAGTGCCTTTTTTTGTTGCATGGAGTCTCACTGTCAGTTATCACTGACTGTGACTTTATGATAGTGGATATCCGGCTGGTTTGACGTTAAACTTTGATATGACTTTGGAAGTGTGGGTCTATGCCAAAAAGTGGTGTAAATAAGATTTCAGGTGGGAATATTTACTTATTTAAGACAACAAGCTAATAAAAAACTTAATCAGTTTGACATAAAACTTACTATGTGTACATGCCAAGTCACTACTGTCATGTCTGACTCTTTGCGACCCTGTGGACTGTAGCCCACCAGGCTCCTCTGTCCATGGGATTTCCCTGGCAGGAATATTGGAGTGGGTTGCCATACCCTCCACCAGGGGATCTTCCTGGCCCAAGGATCGAACCCAGGTCTCCTATGTCTCCGGCACTGGCAGGAGGGTTCTTTACCACTAGCCTCTAAATGCTTCTTATGCAGTTTGTCTTATGTATTTAAAACAGATCACTTTTATCCATTCACTGAAACTTATCCAGTTACTGTCTAAATATGAAAAAAAACTGTATTTCTTTGATTGGTATATTCATTGAGCATTTGAGAGAATTGAAGTTCTGTTAACCAGCTTAACAATCTATACCAGTCTAGATTCTAATGGTATTGATGGGCTTCTATGAGGCTTGGAGCACTTTGAAGGTAACAAAACAACATCAAATGTTGTTTTTAGGGAATGGGTTGGAAGGTGTGGGAGTGTTTCTAAAAGGGGGTTTTCCATATCCTTTTAGTTTATACAGTTCCTTCTAAAAACTCCTTAGCCTTCTATGAAGCTGTTCCTGGTATATAAGGATGGATTTCTGCTAATTAGGTACCTTCCTTCAGGATCCTAATTATAGTTCCAAATCAAAGCTTGAGGGAAAAGTCTCAAATTACATCCTACTCAATAATGAATTTAAATCTAGATCCTTAGGTGCAAAAGAATAATGATGTTCATTTTCAAAGAGAGTGTTTTTCCTATTTGTGAAGATAAGTTGAAGATGCTAAAATGTGGCCCTTTGAGTAGTCATTATTTATAGGAGGGTGAATGTTTATGAAATATCAGGGTCTGAAACTATCTCCCATTTTAGGGATGAGGTTACAGCAGCCAATTCATTTACATAAGCCAGGGAACACTGGATTAGTCTCTGGCTTTGTTCAAGCCCATCCATCCTGGGTCAGATAATCTAGAGATGAATGCTAAGATGATCTCCTGGTAATCCCTTGCGAGCTGCAGAAATATTCTAAATGTAGTTTTTCTCTAAATTATCTCTAAATAATAATTCTCACTCTGGTAAAGTGGTAGGAAACATAGTCTTAATGATTTATTCTGGCTTTTTAGTTTAACACTTAAAAAAGCAGGTTTCAGATATAGATGCTTCTGAATAGGAAAGGAATTAAACCACCAGTAACTAGCTTTAGGTACCATAGAAAGACACTTAAACAGGGACGATACCAGTCCTTTTTGTTTCTTGATCCATTCTGCTGTGTCTATGTGCCTATGTATGTCTGTGTGTGTGAATTTAAAATTACTCATTTGCAATTAATAACTGGAATGAATTTTATTATAAATGGTGATATATAAACTTACTGGGAGAGGTTCCAACAAAGGGCTTTGTTTTTCTAAATAGTTAGAACTTCCTTATTTGTGGAAAGAATGTAGTTGAATACTCTTAATTTGCTTTTACATTTTCTGCTAGGGCCAGTACATTGAGTTGTTTTCACTTTCCAATTTAAGAATGAACATTTTCCCCTACCTTCTTCTGTGAGATTTCAGGTAAATAGCCAACTTCATATGAGAACTTGATGTACTGCTTAGATGAAAGTATCAATATTAGATTATCAGTTATAAAGTTCAGTCCTATAATTGGTTTTGTGCTGTGACACACATTTTAAAAAAATACCCAGGATTCTTTTTGTCTCAAGTAACAAACCTCAATAAAATGACTTTATCACACTATCTTAAAAGAAATATTTCCAAATTAAAAAAGTTTCAGTAGCTCAATAAACTACTTTATTTTCTGAGAGAAGTCTGGAAGGGCATGTTAATCCAGACAGTGAGAAAAATGCAAATCTAACAATGTCCCTAAGGAAAGTCCAGGATACAGCCTATGAAGAATAAGCGGGAAAGTGGGCTTAGGAGAACTGTCATGTTAAAGCTTCCAGAACAGTTTCCTGTCAGTCTATTTTTTACTGGCTGTAGTAAGCTCCAGAAACATTGATGTAACATCTATGTTTATTTTTCTAGCTAATTAACACAGCCAGCTTCAGATTTGTATTTTGTCATTTGTTTGTCCCTATTGATTTCTGGAACTACCTTTGGAACATTTATAATTTTTTGTTCAAAATTTGTGTTTTGGCCCATTAAGACATCTCCCTGAAGATTTCTACTTTCTTCCTGTTTGAAGTTAATTTATTTTTTCCTCTTGGTTCATACTCTTTGCAGAAATACTTAAAATCAACTTAGGCCTTGTGTGATGGGGCTCCTGTTAAAGCACATTGCTCTGCAGAGCCGTTGGGTCTGTGGCTGGCTGGGAACCTTAAATGCCCTCTTCTTCGGATTTTTTTTTTTTTAGTCTATTTCAAGTAAAAAGCTTACTGTGATACTTGGGATTTCCTCCTGTTTCCAGTTCTGGCCAGAAATGTCTGTCTGGTTCTTTTAACTTAATGTCCTCAAGAAGTTAATTTTATAAGCAAGTCAAAAGCATTGTGTGGTAGTAGAAAACGCATACAGTGAGAAATCAGAAAAAATAGGCCAAATTTTTTTAGTCTCTCTCTGAGCCTCAACTTTTTTACCTGTAAAAGGGGGGCAATTATACCAACTTCATAACGTTGCAAAGTTCAGATATGAAGTAAATAATCTGGTACTTTGCATCAGTTCAGTTCAATCACTCAGTGGTGTCTGACTCTTTGAGACCCCATGGACTGTAGCATGCCAGGCTTCCCTGTCCATCACCAACTCCCAGAGCTTGCTCAAACTCATGTCCATCGAGTTGGTGATGCCATCCAACTATCTCATCTTCTGTCATCCCCTTCTCCTCCTGCTCTCAATCTTTCCCAGCATCAGGGTCTTTTCAAATGAGTCAGCTCTTTGCATCAGGTGGCAAAGGATTGGAGTTTCAGCTTCAGCATCAGTCCTTCCAATGAATATTCAGGACTGATTTCCTTTAGGATTGACTGGTTTGATCTCCTTGCAGTTCAAGGGACTGTCAAGACTCTGAATAGCACTATAGTTCAAAACATCAATTCTTCAGCACTCAGCTTTCTTTATAGTCCAACTCTTACATCCATACATGACTCTGGAAAAACCATAGCTTTGACTAGACGGACCTTTGTTGACAAGGTAATGTCTCTGCTTTTTAATATGCTGTCTAGATTGGTCATAGCTTTTCTTCCAAGAAGCAAGCATCTGTATAATAAAGGGTCAATTAATTTTAAATCATAAGAATTCTACAATTTAATGTTAAAAACTAACAGAATTTTTATGAACCGAGCTGTTTTTGTTTACTCTTTTTCCCAGGCATATGCTGACTACTGAATTTCTGCTCTCACCTAGTTTATGATGAATCCTGAGTATCTATATATCTAAAAATAACTTTATGTTTTTTCATTATCTCTGCTCTGCTCAGTTTAAGAAGAAACTTTTGGAAAATTTTTTTGTTATAGTCTGCTCTCTTTCAAAGTATATGAGCCTAATAAACTTTTGACAGTTTTCAGTGAGTTTCTATATTTAGGCAGTAGTTATTTGGCACTTCAAAATTAAGTATCTTTCCAAATTGTTTTGCTGCAAAGCTATGCCATAAGAGGTTTTCATCCTTCAGGTTGTCTTGAAAATTTCTCTCTCTTACTTTCTCTCACTCTCTCTGAAAGACTGTTTCCAGATACTTTGCAACAAAATCTCCCATTCCACATACTCTTCTTTCAATGTAACTCTGACACTCCTCCCATTAAATCATTGGTTCTGTTACTTCTTTGTCAATTTGGTGATACTGTGTGATGTTATGTGGCTTCTAAAGCTAGGTCAGAAAAGCAATACAACTTCTGCCTGTCTCTGAATATGCTTGCCTTTGGAACCCAGCCACCATGGTGTAGGATGCCCTAACCTTTCCAGACCATGAGAGAAATACACATACACATTTTCTGGTTGACCACCAGCTCAGAGCCCAGCATCAACTCCCAGATGAAGACACCTTAAGATGATTATCACAGCCCTTAGGTGTGTGCTAAGTCACTTCAGTTGTGTCCGACTCTTTGCAACCCTGTGAACTGTAGCATGCCAGGCTCCTCTGTCCATGGGATTCTCCAGGCAAGAATACTGGAGAGGGTTGCCATGCGCTATAGTTGTTGGCTACCTTCAAGTCTTCTCAACATTATGGATCTGTGCTCTGTATGAAGTCCTGACCCATAGAATCAGTACACATAATAAAACAGTACTTTTAAGATATTAAATTTTGAGGTGATTTATAAATTAGCAGTAGCAGTTAGAACACTTTCCTTTCCTACTCCCCTTCCCATGGGCATGTCGATAGAACTTAATTCTGTATTACTTACATGTTTGAGTAGATGTGAAATGATAATTTATTCAGTGCTTGCACTGTGCTGGGCACCATTGGGTCCAAGCACTTTACACCTCGTGTGTGTGTGTGTGTGTGTGTGAGCATTCTTCCTGATTACGTTTTATTTATGTTTAATTGGAGGATAACTGCTTTACAATGTTGTGTTGGTTTCTGCTGTACAACATGAAACAGCCATAATACTCATCTTACTTAGATACTCTGGGAGAATACTGTAACAATGCCAATGATACTATAAGAGAACCACTGTTATTATTATCTGAATTTATAAAGGAGAAAAATCCAGAGGTTATATAATTTGTCCAAGGTCAAACATCTATTAATTGTTGGCTCCAAACCTCTCATTTTACATTTAAAATTACAGAGGCAAGTGAAAGTAGTTATCATAATTCTAGGTCAGAGAGAGCTTGGCTTACTTCATAGGTACATAGATTGAAAATAATAGGTTCCAAACACACGAAAAACATTTTATTCATTTAAGACTACTTCCTTTTGAACTTTAAAGAAAATATAAGAAGTTACCTATTCTTTTAGTAACTTAACTAGTTGCTGGGATTCAGGGAACTCTGAATTAGTAAATCTAACCCTAAAAACCAAGATTTAGCATTACCTTATGTCTTTTACAAACACATTTCCTCTAAGATGCACATTTTTTCAGCATTTTAACAGCTTAAAAATGATAATGCTTTTACAATGGATCATGTATCATAGTTGAATTGGCAACACTTTAAATCATTTTTAGTGTTTTATATAAAATAATGATCTTACAACAGATTGTTTTATTTTAGTAAATTGCATGTATTTTACATTTTCAACCTATGAGATGATAGAATCTGGCAAACTTTATTGTTGCAACAAGGGCATACACATACAGGAAATGGCAAATAACCCAAGAATCCTTCTAAATGATTGATGCAGTGTTAAACTGAAAAGTCAAGGATTGTCAAAAATCTAACAGGCTCTGAAATGAGGCCAGCGTTAGCCTTTCAATACTTGTCTTGCAAATACATGTATTTTTACCCAGAGAACTGTCATCACAGATAGACACTTGGTAATCAGTATTTAATTGGGTCTCTGCTGGAATAAGGTTTCATAACCAAAATTCAGCCCTTACGTGCGTGCTAAGTCGCATGCACGACTGGTTTTAATTTTCACAACCAAAATCCAGGGAAATTTCCTAGGGTACCTGCTGGTGTTGCCAAATACTTTCCTCTTCTGCAAATAAAGGCATCGTTTGCATTCAAGAGCTCCAGTATCTCATTTCATCCTGACATTTCTCTTATCAAATTTATGTTTTATAAATCAGTTATCATACAGTTATCTTTTCTAATTTATCACAGTATGTTTGCAAGCTTTTATGTCAATTTGTATTTTTTAACTCATTGTAGTAGTAACTGGGCTAAATATTTTTTTTTTTTGTAACTGGGCTAAATATTGCTGGTTATTGTCACAGTATCTAATTTTCAAAGATCAGACGTGTTCCTAAAGCCTTAGCAATTTTATACACTCCAACAAACCAGTCTAAGAGCTTCATATTCATTGGAGGAATGATCACAGTGCAGTAGGAGCTGGATTCTTGGAGAAGGTGCTTTCAAAGGAAGACAATGCACTGACCAGGTTGGCAGAACAGCTGCCTGTATTCAGGACTGGTGCACCTGCTGTGGCCATTGCAGATTTGATCCCTGACTCACAAACTCCAGATATGCTAGTTTCTTGATTGGGGCTATTTCTCAAATAATAGGATTTCTTGACTGCTGAGGAAGCAAAGTTTCCAGATTGGTTTCTTTGATACTCCTCTGAGAGTTTCCTTTTGATTCAAAGGGAAAAGTAACAAGTATCTATTTTTAAATTAAATGAAACCTCTATTTTAATTCATAACATACAAATTGTAATAATTAAAGGTAAAATGAATTTTTAGGCCATTATGCTGCTTGTGATGAAATCCCTTAGAGATGTAGTGAAATCTAAGGCTCAATAGTTAGAATGGGGGTGTGTACAACTGCCATGGTTTTAAACAGCCCAGAGCAGAAGAGGCAGTAGGCAGTGCTCTGGGTTAAGATCAGAGGGATTAAAAGGAACCAGTTGAAAAGCTGAGTGAGAAGCCTGTTTCAGGCAGGAGATATGAGTTAAAATAATCTGAAATGAGAAAGAGATTCTTGGCATGAGAGAGTAATATAAGTGCCAGTTTGTGTGGACACAGCAAACAAAAGGAAGACTGGTACAAGAGTGGAGAGCAGGCTGGGAGAACAGAAATGGATCAGTAGCACCTTATAGGCCATGAATCATGGACATTGTTGCTTGCCTACTTTCCTTTTCTCCTTGTTGTGGACTAAATGTTTGCATCTCTCCAAAAATGCATGTGTTGAAATCTTAACTCCCAAATGTGATAGTATTAGAATGTGGAGATTGGTGGCGCTAGTGGTAAAGAACCCACCTGTCAATGCAGGAGACATAAGAGAACACAGGTTTTATCCCTGGGTCAGGAAGATCCCCAGGAGGAGGGCATGGCAACCTACTCCAATATTCTTGCCTGGGGAATCCCATGGAAAGATGAGTATGGTAGACTATGGTCCATGGGGTCACAAAGAGTCAGACACAACTGAAGTGACTTAACATGCATGCATGCCTCTGGGAGGTAATTAGGTCATGAGGGTGGAATCCTCATGAGTAGGTTAGTGCACTTATAAGAAGAGACCAAGAGAGTTCTTTGTCTGTCTGTCTCTCATATGTGAGAATACAAGGAGAAGACAGCTCTCTGTAGAGTGTGTGTGCATGCTTAATCACTTCAGTTGTGTCTGACTCTTTCCAATCCTATGGACTGTAGCCTGCCAGGCTCCTCTGTCCATGGGGTTTTCACTGCAAGAATACTGGAGTGGGTTGCCATGCTCTCTTCCAGGGGATCTTCCTGATCCAGGGATCAAACCTGGGTCTCCTGCATTGTAGGAAGATTCTTTACCACTGAACCACTGGAGAAGCCCAGAGCAGGACAAGCGCCTTCACCAAAAACCCAACCATGCCTATACTCTGATCTCACATTTCTAGCCTCCAGAACTGTGAGAAATAAATGATTATTGTCACTGAGACTATGATATTCTTTTACAGCAACCCAGACTAAGACATCCTTTTTTTCTGAATGTGTGAATCTTTACACATCTTCATGCATTGCCCTTATTCTTCAGTGAGAAGCTGACCTCATCTCCAGCTCCATGAATGGGTCCTTGTTGGCTCAGGCCAATCAGCATTTCCCAGTCCTCTGTCTGTAGTCATTTTTGTCGGGAGTGTGTCTGTGACCCAAGACATCCAGTTAGGGGAGATCATGGACACTGGTTCCCTCCTTTTGGACATGAACAAAAATTTTCTTATCCTGATTGTGTCTGACAGACATTTTATGAGCCATTATTGTGAGAGATTCAACACCATAGATGGCAGAAGAAAGCAGAAAGTGGAACTTTGATGACGTTTTTGAGATGCCCTATTTCTGGATCTTCCTGGTGTGAGTCAGTAAATTCCCTTTATCATTTATGTCAATTTCAAGTGGGTTTTCTTATCTTAACATGCAGAGACATAGCCCATTGGGAAACCATTAAGTCGGTTTATGCCAGGGAGTGGTTTGCCCTTGCTCCATTTTTTTAAAAAGGTTATTCTAGGTTAAGAAAGCAGATTTATTGACTTACAAAAAAAAAAAAATAAAAAACTGGATCAAGAAGAATCATTCAGAAGCGACTGCAGTTGTCTATGTGAAAGGTTTATAATGAATAAACCAGAGGGTGACACTGGAGACAGAAGAAAGATCATACGCAAAGAAATATATTTCGGCAGTACAGTCAATAGGACTTGTTGAAGGGTTAGTTGAGGGGAATGAGGAATAGGAATAGTCATGGGTGAGTCTTCCAAAGTCATGGGAAGTTTTTGGTTTGAACCATTAAGATGGTGCTATTTACTAATAAGGAGTCTGGTGGAGAAATCAGGTCAGGAGATAAAATGTGTGAGTCATCAGTTTATCTGTGGGTTTTAAATAAATAGAATTAGATGAGATCACTTATGGGGAGATTATACATAAAAAGTAAAGAAGGTCCTTGGATGGAGCTCTTGTGCTTGCCAAGTAGGAGGTTGATCAGAGATTTAGGGAGTACATTAGAAAAAGTTGACTAGAAAGGCAGGTAGAAAATCTGCAGTATGGAGTTACCAGTCAATTCTAAAGGAAGTCAACTCTGAATACTCATTGGAAGGACTGATGCTGAAGCTCTGACACTCTGGTCACCTGATGCAAAAAGCAGACTCATTGGAAAAGACCCTGATGCGGGGAAAGACTGAGGGTGGGAGGAGAAGGGGATCACAGAGGATGAGATAGCTGGATGGCATAGAACTCAATGGACATGAGTTTGAGCAAGTTAGTGAAGGAGATAGTGAAGGATGGGGAAGCCTACGATGCTGCAGTCTACGGGGTCGAAAAGAGTCAGACACGACTAAGTGACTGAACAACAACAATAGAGGGTTGACGTAACAAAAGTAGGGAAGTATTTCAAGAGAGGCTTCAGGCCTGTGGAAGCCTCCTGAGAGTTGAGCAATAGGGAGAGAAGGAACTATTTGTTTGGGTATGATGAAAATCGGAGATACTAGAAGGCTCTCAATAGTCAAAGATTAATTTTATTATTTATTTAAGACAGTTTTAAAAATCTATGTTTTGAAGATATTTCATGTATTATGAGTCATAATTAACCAGAGTATTTGATCAAAATAATTATTCTAACTCAGATAACTTTCAGGCTGTATAGGTTCCATCCAACAAAAATAATTTAAAATTATTCCTATTTTTTACTTATACTTCTTAAAGAACATTAATGGATATTTATGTCATGACACTTCTTTTAAGTCATTTTTGTCCTCCTCTAATTATTTTAAATTTATAAGAGAGAGAGAGAGAAAAAAAAAAGGGAGAGAAAAATAGTCCTTCCTTGATATTTTCACTAAATATCCCCCAGATACTCGTCTGTGGTCCTACTCCAAGCCATATCAGGACACTCTTGCATAATTGGAAAACTCAATTACTGTATTTCTCTGAACCTTTCTTCTGGAAGTAAATGCAAGAAGTTCTTTGGAAATTTTATCTTACTCTGATTGCTTTTTCCTTGTGGAGAAAAATCAGATGAATCAAATTATCTTCCTTCTTAAATCGAATTTTCCAGTCATGCTATATGAAAAAGTTTATGAGTCAAACTATTTTGCTTTTTGGGGGAGTATTCTTTTAAATAAGTTTTCCCACTGTGACTCATTTTCAAAAGTCAAAACACCACATTTAGAGGACATAAAACATTTACTGCATTTATGAAATTAATTTTCATTCCAGTGGCCAACTCCGGCTTTCCTTGGGTTGCTGCTTTGGAGAAGGTGATGTGTTTTCCATAATGCCATCATCCATTGAAATCCATCTGTCTCCTTGTCCCTGCAGTGAGGCAGCTCTTTCAGGTTCAGCAGGGAAGCCAAATTAAATACTAACCTCCATCTTCTCAGTAAGTATAGAAAAAACAAAAGTGAAAAAAAAAAAAAAACAGGCCTATAGGGAAGAGACAGGTACGTATACTCCTGCTCTAGAGGTGTAATGTGAAACTAATATTCTGTTAAACCTGTTGAACATTTACTCAGATTTCTTCACCAGTGCAGTTCACATTTAAGATAAAAAATGACCCTATCATACTGTGGAAGGAACAACATAAATTACTAGAGAAAGACAACTAGATAGGCCACACTTTCTGATTCAAGTTGGGAACCTGATTAGTACCCTTTTATTAATTAGTATGTACTTACATATCAAAGAACTCTCCAAATGGGAAAAATCTAGTCAGTCCCCAATAGACCTCACTACATGGCTCCCTTCCACTCCTTTATTGACTGGGTCAGGTTTAAGCAGAAGGAAAAAGAAAGCCAGGGCTTGTGACTCGTTCCCCTGCCCTCTTGCTGTCGTTTTGTAGCTCAGTGTGTCTGACTCTGCAACCCTGGACTGTAGCCCACCAGGCTCTTCTGTCCATGGAATCTCCCAGGCAAGAATACTGGAGTGGGTTGCCAGTTCCTTCTCCAGGGGATCTTCCTGACCCAGGGATCGAACCTGCTTCTACACTGGCAGGCGGGTTCTTTACCGCTTGAGCCATCAGGGAAGCCCTCCCCCACCTCCTACAGTAGTTTAAATGCTGAGGTGTCCTAAAACTTCGGATATACTTTGGAAACTAAACTGAGGAATTTTTTCTTATTCATTCTGGTCCAGTGCAAATATTTGTCTATTGAGAAATATATAATACATTAGACTCATAAACCCACCATCTGCCTAAAGTAAGCCAACACCCAGCTGTAAGGAGACGGATGCAGGCTGGCATCCTGTTCCTCCAGCTCCTAAGTGGAGGCCGCTGACGCTGTGGAGCCCCGGTTTGTTTGCGCTGCCCCATGCTAGGATTGCCTGATCCAGTTACAAAGGGTGTGTACTGTTTGTTGCAACCCATAAAGATTGCTTTCAGGTTCTATTAGAGAAATGTTTTTACAGGAGTGGGGTCAAACGGAGGCTAAAAAAGACCCTCGGCTTTGGGTATGTGGGTGCATTTGTGAATTCTTCAGGAGATCGATCATGTGCAAGGGATAAAATCAACAAATACATCACCTCTTGTTCTGAGTAGCAACATGTGTGATGGCCCACATTAGCTGAGAGAAAGAGATCATCCTTGGTGGAGAGGATGACAGCAAAAAAGGACCCTCTACTCACAGTGGTTTATCTTTTGAAATGAGCAGAAGTCCTCATTTTAACTACAGACATTTGGCTGACACTTAACCTTAAGAGTTCTTCCTGAAAAGCTTGCTCTTGCTACTTAACAATAAGCTTACAGAATCTAGAAAATGAATTTGTAGTGGAGTGGTTTTTCCTTGAAGCAGCTGTCATTGCTTTGTTTTTACTCTTATTTTAACGTTTTTGCATACCCTTTTTAATTGACATAGAATTGATTTAGAATATCACGTTAATTTCAGATGTACAGCACATTGCCATTGCTTTCTTAAAGAAAAGCTACCCACCTGCCCACGCCCCAGTCCCTCACCCTCTCCGGCCAGAAAACAAAAGTTTCAGGATGATCACACTGCATAGTATTCCCCTGAAGGGCTTACCTCTGAGGTTGTCCTCCTTTGGAAAAGACTCTAATACAAAATGGATACAGAAAGATGACTGATTTTTGTATTTTAGAGGTTGAAGGTTTTGAAACAAACCAACAGCCGTGTAATTTTTATGAAGGTTTTAGAGTGGTATTAGCAGGTCTGACCTAAGAAACATGATTGGCTAAGACTCCTCTGTGATATATACAAGTTATTTGCCAAATCTAGGTATGAAATCAACTCTAGCTACATATATCGGCTCTTTTGGGCTGTGTTGCTTTACTCAGCATTTTTTCTTAGGATACGAGAAAGTTATATGATGGATGTGAACGCAGTTCTTAAGTTCCTCTTAGGGCTAATGAAGTCAGAAGAGAGAGCTTCAATACAGTTTCTAGGTTTCAGGTAGACAGGTGTTCTTAAGTCGTTGAAACCCCTTTATTGTTAGTACCTGGAAGCACTAATGCTTCAACAGCCTCTGTTCCAGGGTTAACGGTGGAAACGACAGGTGGGAGTACTAACCACAAACGTCTTGGGGGCGGGGGGGTGGGGCGGGGCGGGGAGAAAACGCTGGTGACGTCAGAACTGACGGAGAGCTGGTCCCGCAAGCTGCGCTCTCGGTGGTAGTCGTGCCTGGAAGGATGTCTTTAAGGATGAAGAATTCTGCCAAAAGGAAGCTGCTTTCTTGGAAAGTTTCCTGTGGGTACGGTGCAGTAGTGTGATAAAGTAGGAATAGCTTGTCATTTATATCCGCCATTGTTCACGGGGTGGTGTGTTTGGGACCGGAAATCACACCGTCCTGTCCATTTCTCTTGGTTCCCTTAGATGCCCACGTTGGGAATGAATTGCAGAATCACCGAGAGCTGGTGGAAGCGAGTTCTTTGGTTTGTTGGGGGTGAAATCTCCAAGCCGAGAATAGCGGGACTGTTTCTATAAAATGTTAATTGGAATCAATGTGCACTGCCCTTCTTTTATAAAGAATACACACTACATGTTTTCCGTTATTGCACACTGTCAGTTTTGACAACATACACCTCTAAAGCAGAATAATATGGTGGTTAAGTGTGTTGACCCTGGGGCCAAACTTGCTGGGTTTGAGCACTGGCTCTGCTAATTAGCTTTGTGACCTTTCTTTTCTTTTTTTTTTTTTTCCATCAAGTTATTGAACATCTTCAGGCCCCAGCTAATCATAAGTAAAGTGAGGGGCACGGTATTGCACATTTGTGGTGAGGTATTAATGAGTAAGATCTCAGCTCAGTGCCCGGAACTAGAGAGTTTAGTATGTTTGCTTTATCAGCTCCATCTCGGTGTGACTTTTGCTTCTGCATTAAAACCGCAGCGTTAGTTTTCATATTTCATAAACCTGACTTGACCAATTATGTAAAGGTCTTTGTGTACTAAAGTAACATTTTGCTGGGCAGAAATTTGTTTGGAGGTTAGGTGCTGCTGCTGCTAAGTCGCTTCAGTCGTGTCCGACCCTGTGTGACCCCATAGACAGCAGCCCACCAGGCTCCCCCGTCCCTGGGATTCTCCAGGCAAGAACACTGGAGTGGGTTGCCATTTCCTTCTCCAATGCATGACAGTGAAAAGTCAAAGTGAAGTCGCTAAGTCATGTCCGACCCTTTTCGACCCCATGGACTGCAGCCCACCAGGCTCCTCTGTCCGTGGGATTTTCCAGGCAAGAGTACTGGAATGGGGTGCCATTGCCTTCTCTGGGAGGTTAGGTGAGTAACAGGCAAATTTACAGGGAGAAATGATTTTTCAGTTGTAGAAGCTTTGGTGTTTCCTTACCCCCAGACTGGGGGTGGGGGAGGGGACAGCACGCGGATTGGTTTGCTAGGGTTGTCCTGACAACCTTGACCACACACAGGCTAACTTAAAACAACAGAAACTTATCCTCTCACAGATGAAACTAGAGTCCCAGATCAAGGTATTGGCAAGACTGGTTCTTTCTGATTGCTGTGAAGGATGATCTGTTCACTCTCATCTGGCTTCTAGCAGTTTGATGTAACTTGCAGCATTCCTTGGCTTCGGTAGCATCACCGGGATCTCTGCCTTCCTCTTCACATGATATTCTGTCTCTGTGCGTGACTCTGTGTTCAAAGTCCCCTTTTTTGTCAGAATGTCAGCCATACTGGTTTAGGGGCCCACGCTCCTCCAGTCTTACCTCATCTTGGTCAATAATACCTTCAGTGACTCTATTTTCAAATAAGGTCACATTTGGAAACACTGGGGGATTTAAGACTGCAACCCCTGAATTTTGGGGGAACCCAGTACAACCTGTAACAGTATCTTGTCCTTGAAAACACTATAAGGTACTTCAAGAAGTTGCAGGAGTCAGTCACTACTCAGCAAAAATCCAATTGCCTGATTTCAAAGCTGTGGGCAGTGGATTCATTTCATCTTTTAAGAACAAATGCTCATAAACTGATGTTCATAAAGTTCAGCACTGTAACCACAGGGGAATTACACATTTAATGGCATCGTACTCTAGGTGACTGCCACCGTCTTGCCTCCCCCTGAAGCAGTCTCGATGTATTTTATGGGGGTGTGTGCATGCATGGATGTGAGAGAGGCTGCCTTTCAGCAGCCAAGTGCTTTTAGTTTTATGAAAAAATAAACGTTGCATTAGAAACAATGTTTAAAACCTAGGTGGGCAGAGGGGAGGTTATCTTTTGTTACACAGTAAGGATGTTTGTGAATACACAGATTTCCTGTTATGAGACTTTCAGTGCAGTAGTGTTCAAGGAGTGCTACTGTAGATTCTCAAGCACATCTGTCTGTCTTTATAGTATGTGATCCTCTATGTTAAAGATCTTCACGACCCAGAAAATCACAATGGTGTGATCACTGACCTAGAGCCAGATATCCTGGAATGTGAAGTTAAGTGGGCCTTAGAAAGCATCACTACGAACAAAGAACAAAGCTAGTGGAGGTGATGGAATTCCAGCTGAGCTATTCCAAATCCTGAAAGATGATGCTGTGAAAATGCTGCAGTCAATATGCCAGCAAATTTGGAAAACTCAGCAGTGGCCACAGGACTGGAAAAGGTCAGTTTTCATTCCAATCCCAAAGAAAGGCAATACCAAAGAATGCTCAAACTACTGCACAATTCCACTCATCTCACACGCTAGTAAAGTAATGCTCAAAATTCTCCAAGCCAGGCTTCAGCAATATGTGAACTGTGAACTTCCTGATGTTCAAGTTGGTTTTAGAAAAGGCAGAGGAACCAGAGATCAAATTGCCAACATCCGCTGGATCATGGAAAAAGCAAGAAAGTTCCAGAAAAACATCTATTTCTGCTTTATTGACTATGCCAAAGCCTTTGTGTGGATCACAGTAAACTGGAAAATTCTGAAAGAGATGGGAATACCAGACCACTTGACCTGCCTCTTGAGAAATCTGTATGCAGGTCAGGAAGCAACAGTTAGAACTGGACATGGAACAACAGACTGGTTCCAAATAGGAAAAGGAGTTCGTCAAGGCTGTATGTTGTCACCCTGTTTATTTAACTTATATGCAGAGTACATCATGAGAAACGCTGGACTGGAAGAAACACAAGCTGGAATCAAGATTGCTAGGAGAAATATCAATAACCTCAGATATGCAGATGACACCACCCTTATGGCAGAAAGTGAAGAGGAACTAAAAAGCGTCTTGATGAAAGTGAAAGTGGAGAGTGAAAAAGTTGGCTTAAAGCTCAACATTCAGAAAACGAAGATCATGGCATCCGGTCCCATCACTTCATGGCAAATAGATGGGGAAACAGTGGAAACAGTGTCAGACTTTATTTTTTGGGGCTCCAAAATCACTGCAGATGGTAATTGCAGCCGTGAAATTAAAAGATGCTTACTCCTTGGAAGGAAAGTTATGACTAACCTAGATAGCATATTCAAAAGCAGAGACATTACTTTGCCAACAAAGGTTCATCTAGTCAAGGCTATGGTTTTTCCTGTGGTCATGTATGGATGTGAGAGTTGGACTGTGAAGAAGGCTGAGTGCCGAAGAATTGATGCTTTTGAACTGTGGTGTTGGAGAAGACTCTTGAGAGTCCCTTGGACTGCAAGGAGATCCAACCAGTCCATTCTGAAGGAGATCAGCCCTGGGATTTCGTTGGAAGGAATGATGCTAAAGCTGAAACTCCAATACTTTGGCCACCTCATGCAAAGAGTTGACCCATTGGAAAAGACTCTGATGCTGGAAGGAATTGGGGGCAAGAGGAAAAGGGGCCGATAGAGGATGAGATGGCTGGATGGCGTCACTGACTCAATGGACGTGAGTCTGAGTGAGCTCCGGGAGTTGGTGATGGACAGGGAGGCCTGGCGTGCTGCGATTCATGGGGTCGCAAAGAGTCAGACACGACTGAGCGACTGATCTGATCTGATCTGATCTGATGTTAAAGTTTGTCTGAAGCTTGGCACAGAATCTTAATCTAAAATTCTGAAGGACTTTACTAAGGAAACCTTGGGCACTTCTGTATTTTAAAGTTAAACCAATGACCAGAATTTCTTTAGCCCCTATAATGTGCTTTATTTTTTAATCATGTCGATTTCTGTAATGGTGGGATATATTCTTGTTCAGAGATTCATGGATGCTGCATCTTGTGTGAAGCCCCACTTGGAGTCAGGGCCATCCTCATGATGGATCATACCATTAGATTAGGAACTCTCAGGAACAGAATTGCCTTATTTTTATCTATTTTATCTTTGGATCCATAATATCAAACACAGTGTATGGCACAGAGTAGAAGCTTAATTGGGACAGATTAAGTGCTATACAATAATTGAAGTTACTTTCTGGAACTTAGAAATTGATTGACTTGAAATATAAAAGAAATGTTGCAAAAAAAGAGGAATGTTGCTGTTTTCAGCAAAAAATGAGAAGGGGCAGCTTGTACAGTAACTCTAGACAGGGTTAGGAATACAGTGTTAGGAAATGAAAGTACAGGTCACCCAGTTAAATGTGAATTTCACATAAACGACAAATATGCTTTTAGTATAACTGTCCTACATGTTGAGTAGGATATACTTTTATTTTTTAAAAAAGGTTGCTAATCCCTCATTTAAATTCAACTAGATGTTCTTTACTGACAATCCTAATCTCTTTTTGAATATGTAACTTTTAAAAACTCTTATATTTCTTTGAAATGTAAATGAAAGTTCGCCAGACTCCTCTATGAAAATGCCTGTACACAAGGAATTGTGCATATTGTTTCAGATAGTTAGCATAAGTAGTATAATTCTTAACATTGGGTGTATTAAAGATGGAATATATATATACCTTTTTAGAGGTTACAAGGCTAAAAGTTATGGAAGTAAAGTTACATGTACACATGTGTTCTCTGCTTAGTCCTGCATTTCAAATCTGGGGCAGCCACGAATGATGGAGTCTAAAACACCGAGTTTATAAAATGAAGAAATCAGAAATATCAGCTAGGATATAGAATTTTAATTGTTAGAGAAGGAGACTAAATTGGTTGCAAGATTACATTGATTATACACATTATTTGAAAACAAGTTACATTATATGTATAGTAAATGTTCTTGTATGTGTAATTATATGCATACTTGAATTATATAATTTAAATATATATGAAAACATATAAAGGCACGTATATTTTCATGGTAAAGAATAATCAGTTTATCATTTAGTAACATTTTTACACTACTTGAAGAAAAGCAAGTGAATATTCTACTTTATTAGTTCTTAAGACTGCAACTATCAACTGATTCCTTCTTAGTTCACTGCAAATAACCACTGACATTTTCTGCCTCTGTACTATTTATGCAACAATGAAATCGTTATATTATTCTTCATATATTAAATTATTATAGAGAATACACATATACTTTGGTTTCTTAGAATGCATTAAAAAAACAACTCCAGACTTTGATCCAAAATAAAAATAGGATATTTAATATTCTTTTGCAAAGAGGATACATGGATATCTAATATTGATGGTTATGTAAAAAGCAGAGACATTACTTTGCCAATTAAGGTCTGTCTAGTCAAAGCTATGGTTTTCCAGTAGTCATGTATGGATGTGAGAGTTGTACTATAAAGAAAGCTGAGCACTGCAGAACTGATGCCTTTGAACTGTGGTGTTGGAGAAGACTCTTGAGAGTCTTTTGGATTGCAAGGAGATCCAACCAATCCATCCTAAAGGAGATCAGTCCTCTATATTCATTGGAAGGTCTGATGCTGAAGCTGAAACTCCAATACTTTGGCCACCTGATTCGAAGAACTGACTCACTGGAAAAGACCCTTATGCTGGGAAAGATTGAAGGCAGAAGGAGAAGGGGACAACAGAGGATGAGATGGTTGGATGGCATCACTGACTCGATGGGTATGAGTTTGAGCAAGCTCTGGGAGTTGGTGATGGACAGGGAAGCCTGGTATGCTACAGTCCATGGCAAAGAGTTGGACACGACTGAGCAACTGACTGAAGAGTAACCTATTTATATCTAAATAGATAAGTTGCTAAAAGTCTGCTTAAAATGAACTGAATAATGATCAAGTAATATCTGAAAGAAACTTTTCTTTCTCTGACTCATGAAATATTGGAATTAGTTAGATATCAATATCATAAATATATATCTATCTCATAAGATAGTGTACCTTTGTATATAAAATAATTCAAGTTATTTAAATGCAGCAAAATCCTGTGGATTAGGATAATTTTTGCCCATCTCAAACATTCTCACCTTTCTGAATATTAATCTCAGCTGCTTAAGAGATTTTCATCAGTAATTAGAATTACTCCAACTGATGATGGAAATTTTGTTCATAAAAAATTAGGATTTAGGGGGACTGTTATTTGAAGGAATAGAAGACATGGATATGATCCTCCAGGAGCTTCCTGTGAAGAATTAAGTTGGTGGTTGAACGTTTGATAATCTCAGAGTGTATAGATTCCTCTTCAGCTAGTTAGCTGGAGGAATTCTTTAATATTCTGGAGACAGTTTTGTTCTTCTTAAAATTATTGTGTTAAATATCCACCTAATAAAAAATATATTTAAAGTTTTAAAATATTATTTAAATTTATTATAATTAGAGATAAAAAGAAGTAAATGGTTAATTCTAAGAGTTGCGCTGCTAAAAGTTTAAACAATAAATAGATAGAGATGAATCTGTTTGCTTTGGGGACATGAAGATCAGGCATGACCTAAGCTTGCATGTTCTATGTAATAGAAGGGTCAGAAATAAGATTAGATTATTTGGTGGAAGGAATGATAGATCAGAAAATAGAAACAACCAATGTAGATGCCTTTTTCTTAGGTCTCCACTGTAACTATCAGCTCGTGAAAGGCTTTCTTTGCTACCAGTGCAGGCAAACCACAACATTGACTCAGGTTTTGACTTTTATTGAAATATCATTTTACCTTCATAAGAATATTCAAGCACATTAAGAATCTAAATGATAATGTTACAGAATTCATGTACCCACCCATTTAGTTTTAGTCAGTTAACCAGAAGTTTTTCTTCATGACTTTTAACCTCTTAGAGGTAATATATTATAACTCGGATTGAATAAGTTTTAATGCTTTCTTCATGTTTTCTATCACTGTAATAAAGTAAATATATATTATTAGTAAATGAGAGTATAAAATTTTACAATTAACTGTGAATCTAAAATCAACCTGTTTAACAACTATAAAGATGTGGGGATTTATCTGCAATATTAAAAACTATTATATAAATGTGTACACATAAATTTAGGGATTAGACCTTTAAGAGCTGATTAATTAACTTTACGTTAAAGAATTTTATCAGAGGGATTTGAGGGGGTATCTGTTTTGTTAACTGATTATTTTGTGTTCGTTTCATTGGATATGACAAGCATGTGTGTGTGTTGTGTGTGTTAGTCGCTCAGTTGTGTCTGACTCTTTGCAACCCCATGGACTGTAGCCCGCCAGGTTCCTTTGTCCATGGGATTCTCCAGGCAAGACTACTGGAGTGGGTTGCCATTTCCTTCTCCATGGCAAGCATAGCTATCTTATTAAGCATAGCTGATTGATTGTGAATGTTGTTAAGAATGAAAGTCCCAAGTCAGACTGAGGAAGAGATTTAATTGTTAATCACTTTGAGGAAATCACGTATGATCTTTGATATGAGAAGAATGGACTGGCTTTCTTAAAGTGTAATTTTAATGTGTACTCTATCCTGTTTGATGGTCTTAACATTTAGTGATCACAAGGACTGTTAGAGATCCCCATTAAAAAAATAGATTCCAAGTTGTCCCAGAAATTCTGATGTCAATTGGAGCTAAGAGTTTGCATTTTAACCACAACCACCACTGCCAATCCCTGGAACTGTGATGGGTGGGAATCACTGTTTGAGGGAAAGTGCTGATGGAGGGCATCACTCACCCTTCTAACTGTCAAGTGTTGCTAGCATCACTGTTTAAGATAATTTGAAAATACTTACATAGTGGTAAATCCTGAGGTTCATATGTATATAATCTGTTCGAGTATCTTCCAGTTATATCAGCTCTGACTGTTAAAGAAGGATCTGCCCACAAAAAATAAGTTACTTACATATTTTTTTAAGAGTTCTGAAAATCATTCATGCCTCTAGCTCTGAAACAAATGTTAAGCATATTTACAAACTAAATCAGTTTTCATACATGTTAATTCATGATGAGTTAATCAGAATTTCCATTTTAGTGTGCTACAGCTCTCTATCAACATAGTTTAGAGAACTGTACTGAAAGTATTTTGGGGATTGATTTAATAGCATGAGTTAATTTAAAAATAAAACTTCAATATTTATAAGTTGCAAATATAGATATAATGAGTTTGATTGTTGAACAAGAGCTGTTGTTGACTGGGTTACTAATGACTCCCCTTTAAAAGGAATAGTACTTCAAATAGTATTAAAAGGAATAGTTTCAAATGAACTAACATTTGAAAGTAAATAAAAGCAAGAAGGCTACTGATTTTGTAAATCTGATGGAAAGAGATTACACAATTACCCACAAACATGATTCTAGGCACATACTGTCCATCAGGTGATAAATTCTTATCTGTGGTCTCATGCTAGCAAAAGAAGAAAAAAAAATGTTATTGGATTGGATTGTTTTTAACAGTTGATTTAAAAATACTTTACATAAACAGGTTTTCAGTAAATTGTATATTTTAGCCTCTTACAATTCTATATAACATTCTATGTCCACTAATACTGTATAGCTCTTTTTGCCTTGAAATAAAGACTAAAAGAGATTAAACTTTTCCATTGAATTGAAATATTAAAAAAAAATTGTAGAGATCATGTACCATGAGATTCAGCATGATGAAATTATTCTGAGCCATTTCTTGTATTTCTTTATTTTGGGCAAACACTTTTTTTAGTGCTGTGGGGAAAGATATAATGCCAGTTAGTTTCATGGATTAAGATTACTTTAAAATAATGTAGCAAAATAAAGCTAACATTTTGCATTTGTTTGCTTCTATAACTTGGATGTTAATAGTTCATTGGCGCATTGCTACTCTGTCTCTCATTGGAAAGCAATGAGGGACACAGGCTATCCAAGGTCGGGGGGAACATCAAGGGATAATCGCATTGAAATCACCAGTTTTATAATGTTACTTAATTCATTGACTCATTGGTTAAAGCATCATCTTTTCAGCCAGTTTTCCCACCTTTCTGGGGGGCAGAGGATGCAGAGGGATATAAAATCCTGAAGGACACATAATATAAATATATTCAGTAGATTGCTAACAATCGTTGTAGTCAGTAAGCTCCTTAGTAAAACGGTGGTACTCCATCAGTTGTCTTTTTTTTTTTTAAATTTCGAGTGCCTTCTTAATTTTTAACTAGGTCACTGTCTTACTTCATATTGAAAATACAGTACGATCTCAAAAGCATAAATTACCTTGGCAGTACTGACAGTCCTCCAAGTGATGAATAACCATCAGTGGCTTGTTACTAAACAGAGAGAGGGTGAAATTGAGTCAAGTGATTCATTGAGTCAAACTGTACAGGGAAATTAGATTTAAGGTTTTCATACTTTCTGTAAGACATTAAAATTCACAGGTTGACACATCACAGCATTGTAATCTGTAGTAGTGTTACTCATAAAAGTTACTCAGAACTGAAGCATCAGTCTCACCAGAAACGTAGCTCATTAGAAATGTTAATTTTCTGACTCCCTCCAGGTCCACTCAATCAGAATCTCTGGGGCTGGGGTCCAGGAATCACAGCTTAAGAAGTTGACCAGGTCATTCTTACATATACTGTAGTACAGTTAGAAAGAGTCAATTCTGTCTCCAAAGTTGAAAGGATATGAACAAGGCATTCATTTCCAGTGAACATGTGGTATAAAATTGTAGGAGAATAAAGTTTTTACTTATTTTCTTCTGTTTTTAGTTTGCAAAAAGGCTATTAATATTTGGTTATTTTTACCAACTTTCACTCTTGTCATAATTCTATAAGCAATCTCAGTGAGAGTTCCCTTCCTTTATATTTTTCAGTGTCATTTTGATTTTCACTCTTGGAAAAAATTTTTTTTATGGTAGTTAATTGACTGCTGTTTAGAATTAGAGAAAAGTTAGAATGTTGACTATAGTAAAAGATAAATGAATTATGATTTGGATACATAAGATATTTTTTAATGTTTAATTTTGAGAGAATGTTGGGTCCAAAAAGAGACTAATGTAAAAATATAAATCATAAATCTTTAAAAGAACAGAGGTAATTATATGAAATACACCTCAAAGAAAATAACAAACTTTGAGCTGTTAATAATTTCATTTAATCCTCCAACTTAGAATTTACATTAATTTTAGGTAAAATAAATCCTACAACTTTTAAAATTTATAACATATAAAGCTAATATTTACCAACTTCACATCTCCTTTTTTTTTTTTTCCTTTTTAACTTGGGAGATATTCAAGCCTAAAGAAATAAAAAAGTGAGGCAACAGTAGCACCGAGGGCAAAAAATTAAGTGCTTTGTTTCTGCATCCTAGACGTCCCTCATGCCTCACCGTTGATATCAGCCCTTCCATACTGCAAGAATTTAAAGAGATAAAATTTTGCAATAGTATCTTCTAGTACCTTAATGCTTTCATCCTTATAATTAGTCTTTGTAATTTGTTTTGGTGTAAAATATGAGGTATGAATCCAAGTTTATTTTCCACATGATTCTAAAATTCTAATAATTGTTTTACATAGGCTGTGTCCCCTATTCCTGATTTAAAATGCTACTTTATCACATACAGTTTCTGTTGTATCTGGTTTTATTTCTATTCTCTCCTTTCAGAATGTTCAGTTCATTTACCAGTAACATACTGTTTTATTGTAGTTTGGTAAAATGTTACATATTGATTAAAGGCTAGTCCCCACTGGTTTCTTTTTCAGAATGTTCCTAACTATTTGTGTCTATGTCCCCATTTCAATTTTAGAATTATTTTTTAAACAAAAATTGTACTAATATATTGTGATTGTCTTTAAAAAAATTGAAGTATAAAGAGAATTGACATTTTTATAATGAGTCTTCCTATATAAGAACACAGAACTCGTGTCATAGGTTTGTAATTTTCTCAGTAGTACATTTAGTTCATATAGATTTTGTGCATTTTCTGTCATTTATCCTGAGATATTTTGTCTTTTTTTCCTATTTAACCATTTTAATGTTATATGCATGTGTGCTAAGTCACTTTAGTTGTGTCCGACTCTTTGTCAGCCGATGAACTGTAGCCCACCAGGCTCCTCTGTCCATGAGATTGTCCAGGCAAGAATACTGGAGTGGGTTGCCATGCCCTCCTCCAAGGGATCTTCCTGACCCAGGGGTCATACCCATGTCTCTTACATCTCCTGAATTGGCAGGCAGGTTCTTTATCACTGGCACCACCTGGGAAGTCCTTTAATTTTATTTATATATATATATGCCTTTGGTTTCTGGGTATTAGGCTACAGTCCATGGGGTCGCAAAGAGTCGGACACGACTGAGAGACTTCACATTTAACTTAATTTTCATACTTCTGAATACTTAGAGTTGATTCTCAGGTTTCTCATGTACACAGTCAACATCTGCAAATGAAGATACTTTCACACTCTTCTTAAGTTTTTCTCATCTAATTGCATTGATTGGTGTCTTGAGAACAATGTTAGTCATTGTGGTGATTAAAGAATCCCATCAGTGGGATACTTTAATTGATTTTCCCAGTAAGCATGATACTGGGTTTTTAGGTTTGTTTTTTTTTTGTTTTTACTGGGATGGATATTTCTTTGTTAGGATAAATAAAAATAAATTGATATTGTTAAATAAAAGTTTAAAAAGCTCCAGTATGGATTTGGCATTATTGTAAATGCCCCTTCACCATTTATGTTGATAGGAGACACTTGTATGATTTGTGTCCTTATGAATATTAGATTATTTTAATAGGTTTTTTAATCTTGAATCTTTTGGCATTCCCAAACTGAATTTCACTTTATCAGAGTATATTTTTTAAGTGTTCTGCTGGCTGCTCTTTGCTAATATGTTGTTTACTTTTTGCATTTCTCTTTGATAATAAGATTATTCTGTAAACTTTTCTGTGTTTTTTGGTAATGTTTGTCCAGTGTTGAGAGTGTGTTGCTCAATTATTTGGCATCTTTCCTTTTTCTTTGAAGAGTTGAATTGAATGTTCTTTTGATATTTGATAAATATTTGGGGTGCTTTTAAAAACATAAGTGTCTTCAGCTCTATCCCCTCAAAGTCAGTAGATCGTCAAGGATAAAAAGCATGTCACTCTTGGTCATTGAGTATAGAACAGTGCCTGGCACATGGCAGTGGGTACTCAGTAAGTACTGGACTGACTGACCATGAATGTGGATTTTAAACAAGGCTCTCTGAATTGTTCTGATAATCAGACAGCCTTAAGAAGCACTGCTGTAAACCAGATTTCTTTTTAAGCTTGTATAATACCCAGTGTGTAAAGCTGTTTTGTATATGCAGCTTATATTCAAAAGTTTACTTGGTGGATGTTGTTTAAGTCTAAATAAGTCTTTAGTAAGTCTAAACTAGACTTATTGCTGTACCATTTTGCAATATGTACAAATATCCAATCATTATTTTGTATGTCTGACACTGCTGCTAAGTTGCTTCAGTCGTGTCCAACTCTATGCGACCCCCATAGATGGCAGCCACCAGCTCTGCTGTCCCTGGGATTCTCCAGGCAAGAATATCAGAGTGGGTTGCCATTTCCTTCTCCAATGCATGAAAGTGAAAAGTGAAAGTGAAGTCACTCAGTCATGTCTGACTCTTAGCGACTCCATGGACTGCAGCCTACCAGTCTCCTCCGTTCAAGGGATTTTCCAGGCAAGAGTACTGGAGTGGGGTGCCATTGCCTTCTCCTACTATAATGTTAAGTCAGTTGTTCCTCAGTATAAAAGCTTGGCTGGGTTATTAAAGAATTAATACAAGGATATTTAGAACTCTTGTTTATAAAAAATTCTAATAGCAACTCTTAGGTTAAACAGCACTCAATATCAGAGAAAATTGTTACTGTGTCCTTTCAAAAGCTAACTTGCTAGTTTTTTGGCTCTTGATGAGGTATGTGTATCATCTGTCAAAGCTGAATGAGAGGTATTTTACCTTTTTTGAGTATGAAAGAGACCTTCCTCATAAGTCTGCACCCAAGTGATGTCATCTCCCCACCCTAAAACAGAAGAGGGAAATCAGTGTATCAACTCAAGACCCCTGAAGAGTTCTGAAATGTACATGTGAAATTTGGTATAGAGGATACATGATTATAACTAGATAGGAAGAGGTTGTATCCTTTTAGATGGAGTGCTGAGGTTTTGTAACTCTGTTTCACATCTCAACACCCATGGCCTTGAACCTAGTAAATGTTCAGTAGATGCTATTATGCTTAGTGGTGACTGATAAGATATCTTCGGACCACGCAAAAACTCTGGCTTTCAGATTGTACAGGAGAAGACTAGTTAATCTGCATGCCTTGTAAGTGCTGGTGCTACGTTGCTTCAGTCATGTCTGACTGTGACCTGTGGACTGTAGCCTGCCATGCTCCTCTGTCCATGGGATTCTCCAGGCAAGAATACTGGAGTGGTTTGCTGTTTTCCTCCTCCAGGGGAATCTTCCTGACCCAGGAATTGAACCCAAGTCTCTTGCATCTCCTGCATTGCCAGGTGGGTTCTTTACCACTAGCACCACCTGGGAATCCCATGCATACTTTGTAAATCTATTAGGAATATGTTGGGCTGTACTCTCTGGTGCCCTTGAAGCTTGAGTACTGAGAGATGTTGATGCCTTTAAAATCAGAATACATCATGAAAAAACAGAATTTCACATTTTGCTTTTGAGTTTTAACAGGTAAAAAATTCTGCTGTGGAAATTTCATGGTTGAGAGATAAACTAATAAAACACAGTTGTTTTGGAAGCATCCAGAAGTGGAGGAGAGGGAAACCGAACACAAGGAGTAGAGAGAGAACTTGCTGCTGCTGCTGCTAAATCGCTTCAGTCGTGTCTGAGTCTGTGCGACCCCATAGACGGCAGCCCACCAGGCTCCCCTGTCCCTGGGATTCTCCAGGCAAGAACACTGGAGTGGGTTGCCATTTCCTTCTCCAATGCATGAAAGTGAAAAGTGAAAGGGAAGTCGCTCAGTCGTGTCTGACTCTTAGCGACCCCATGGACTGCAGCCTGCCAGGATCCTCCGTCCATGGGATTTTCCAGGCAAGAGTACTGGAGTGGGCTGCCATCGCCCTCTCCAGAGAGAGAACCTACTGGTCCTTAAAGAGGCTATGGGAGGAGTTGGGGATGTATACCAGTGACTGAAGAATGACTGTCGAGGAGAATGCACAAAGTACTTCAAAGTATTTTCTGGAAATGTCTCCATCTACAGATGGAAAAGATTGAATTAATTTGAAAATAGAAATATGTGCAGTCTAGTTTGTACTCAGATTTTTTTGTATGCTTCAACTGTGTCAGATTGGAGTTTCTTGTTTTGATACCATGGCTTAGAAGATGGCCAGGACTTATGAAGCAGAGTTATGGAGCAAGATAAATATGATTGTATGATTTTTGTCAGGTTTTAGTTGGTTTGTTAATAGAGACTATTAAATATAATTAATAGTGTAATTCATCTATTGAAAGTAGATACTTTTTTTGGGTATATTTACATAAGTGTGCAACCATCACTGCAGTAATTAGAGAACATCTTTATCACCTGAAAAAAGAAACCCTTTATCATTCAGTTATCACCACCTAATCCTTTCCTTTGCTCAACCCTAAGAAACACCGAATCCACTTTCAGTCTGTAGGTTAGCTTCTTCCAGATGCTTGTGTCTATGGAATCATATAAGATGTGACGTATTTTACGGCTGGATGCTTTCATTCGGTACAAAGTGTTCAAGGTTCATCCATGTCATTGCGTGTATTAGGACTTCATTCTTGGGCCATTCCATTGTAACACTATACCACATTTTGTTTATCCATTCATCATTTGATGACCATTTGGGTGGTTTCTACATTTTGGATTTTATGAATACTGCTGCTGTGAACGCGTGGGTACAAGACTTGTGTGTGAACATGTGTTTTCATCTTCCCTGGGTTTATCCCTGGAGGTGGAATTGCTGGACCAAATGGTAACTGTACCTTTACCATTCTGGGGGCACTACCAGACTTTTTCCAAAGTGACTGCATTATTTTACTCCCTTACCAGGAATGTTGTTGGTTTGTTTTGCCTGATTATAGAAGCTGGGCGTTGGAAGAACACCTTATGTTAGCTTAGTACCCCCACCTTAGCAAGAATCGTTCCTGTCTGTAGTAATCCTGAAGGATTTTCTTTGCTTGAGCATATGTAGTGACTTTATGCTATGTTTAGCATTTGATAAAAGTTGCTTTGAAATCAGCCAGTGAGACTAGGCTCCTACTTAATTTCCCTATTCCCTATTGAATGGTTGCAAATACCATTCAATGCCAGAATGTCAGCAATGGGAAAAATTACTGGTCTCTGCCCTTGGTGAACTTAGTTCTGCAAACATTAAAGGAACATCTGCTATATGCCTTGCTCCACTTGGCACTGGGTGTACAAAGGTGGGGGAGTATAGTCCCTGCTCTCAGTTTGTTCATAGCTTGGCAAGGTAGTCATATTGTATTATAATTGTTTTTATACACTTTACCCCATAATCACAATAGGCCAAAGGTGGTACAGAATTTAAACTGTCTTCAGGGTCTCTGTTCATTGATGTTGTTTAGTCACTCAGTCGTGTCCAACTCTTTGCAGCCCCATGAACAGCAGCATGCCAGGCTTCCCTGTCCTTCACCATCTCCTTGAGTTTGCTCAAATGCATGTCCATTGAGTCGATGTTGCCATCCAACCATCTCATCCTCTTTTGCCCCCTTCTCCTCCTGTGCTCAGTCTTTCCCAACATCAGGGTCTTTACCAATGAGTCAGCTCTTCGCATCAGGGAGCCAAAGTATTAGAGCTTCAGCATTAGTCCTTCCCATGAATATTCAGGTCTGATTTCCCTTAGGATTGACTGGTCTGATCTCCTTGCAGTCCAAGGGACTCTCGAGAGTCTTCTCCAACACCAGAGTTAGAAAGCATTGTTTGGCACTCAGCCTACTTTATGGTCCAACTCTCACATCCATACATGACTACTGGAAAAACCATGACTTTAACTAGATGGACCTTTGTCAGCAAAGTGGTATCTCTGCTTTTTAATATCCTGTCTAGGTTTGTCATAGCTTTTCTTCCAAGGAGCAAGTGTCTTAATTTCATGGTGCAGTCGCCATCCACGGTGATTTTGGAGCCCAAGAAAATAAAATCTGTCACTGTTTCCACTTTTTCCCCTTCTATTTGCCATGAAGTAATGGGACTGGATGCCATGATCTTCAGTTCTGTTCAGTCGCTCAGTCGTGTCCAACTCTTTGTGACCCCATGAATCGCAGCACGCCAGGCCTCCCTGTCCATCACCAACTCCTGGAGTTCACTCAGACTCACGTCCATTGAGTCAGTGATGCCATCCAGCCATCTCATCCTCTGCCGTCCCCTTTTCCTCCTGCCCCCAATCCCTCCCAGCATCAGAGTCTTTTCCAATGAATCAACTCTTCGCCTGAGGTGGTCAAAGTACTGGAGTTTCAGCTTTAGCATCAGTCCTTCCAAAGAACGCCCAGGGCTGATCTCCTTTAGAATGGACTGGTTGGATCTCCTTGCAGTCCAAGGGACTCTCAAGAGTCTTCTCCAACACCACAGTTCAAAAACATCAATTCTTCGGCCCTCAGCATTCTTCACAGTCCAAGTTTCACATCCATACATGACCACTGGAAAAACCATAGCTATGACTAGACGGACCTTTGATGGCAAAGTAATGTCTCTGCTTTTGAATATGCTATCTAGATTGGTCATAACTTTCCTTCCAAGGAGTAAGCGTCTTTTAATTTCATGGCTGCAGTCACCATCTGCAGTGATTTTGGAGCCCAGAAAAATAAAGTCTGACACTGTTTCCACTGTTTTCCCCATCTATTTCCCATGAAGTGATGGGACCAGATGCCATGATCTTCATTTTCTGAATGTTGATCTTTAAGCCAACTTTTTCACTCTCCTCTTTCACTTTCATCAAGAGGCTGTTTAGTTCTTCACTTTCTGGGCTAAAGGGTGGTATCATCTGCGTATCTGAGCTTATTGATATTTCTCCCGGCAATCTTGATTCCAGCTTGTGCTTCTTCCAGCCCAGTGTTTCTCATAATGAACTCTGCATATAAGTTAAATAAGCAGGGTGACAATATATAGCCTTGATGTACTCTTTTTCCTATTTGGAACCAGTCTGTTGTTCCATGTCCAGTTCTAACTGTTGCTTCCTGACCTGCATATAGGTTTCTCAAGAGGCAGATCAGGTGGTCTGGTATTCCCATCTCTTTCAGAATTTTCCACAGTTTATTGTGATCCACACAGTCAAAGGCTTTGGCATAGTCAATAAAGCAGTAATAGATGTTTTTCTGGAACTCTCTTGCTTTTTTGATGATCCAGAGGATGTTGGCAATTTGATCTCTGGTTCCTCTGATTTTCTAAAACCAGCTTGAACATCTGGAAGTTCATGGTTCACGTATTGCTGAAGCCTGGCTTGGAGAATTTTGAGCATTACTTTGATCTTAGTTACCATAATTCATAATGCAGTACTGGCTATGTTTACTTGTCATCTGAGATTTCCTTCATCTTCAATATGTGTTTATTGAGTACTTACTATATGCCAGGTGCTGGTTGCAGAGCAGTTCTTTTGATTCCAAAGAAAGTTAAGATTTTGGGGTTCACTTTTATATTGAACCATTTTTTAACTTTTTCCAATTAATATTCCCTCTTCTCCCTAACAGTGTTTGTGTTTAACTGGTGCTGCTCCCCACTCCAAGCAGCTCCATGTACTACTTGGTGTTACACGTGGTGTTTAATTCAGCCCTCGAGGGTCTTTAAGGGCAGTGAAGTTTGGTCTTTGGCAATTTAAGGCTAATGAGTTCATTGTTTTATGACTATTGTATGTGTATATATGGAGATAACATGATAAATTACACTTATGAAAATATTTCCCTCTTTTATTTATTTTGCAAAAGCTTACAGATTTTTTTGGACTTTCTGTGATTTTAAACTAATGTAGAATTAATTATTTTGGGTGAATATTGGTGAGCAGTTGGCTGGCATCCAGTACATTTATTGCTAAGTCACTTCAATTGTGTCCGACTCTGTGCGACCCCATAGACGGCAGCCCATCAGGCTCCACCATCCCTGGGATTCTCCAGGCAAGAACACTGGAGTGGGTTGCCATTTCCTTCTCCAATGCATGAAAGTGAAAAGTGAAAGTGAAGTCACTCAGTCATGTCCGACTCTTAGCGACCCCATGGACTGCAGCCTACCAGCCTCCTCCATCCATGGGATTTTCCAGGCAAGAGTACTGCAGTGGGGTGCCATTGCCTTCTCCTGTACATTTATTAAGGGATAAATTAATTAACTTGGAAAGAAAGTCAATATTTTCAAATTTAAAATTATGCTATAGTTTATCTCTATTTGTTTCTTACTTAGTTCACATTGCCATTCCAACTAGTGGTCAAGTGTTTTTTTGGGTTGTGCTACTAATTTAGAATTAGAAGCAGAAGATATTAAGAAGAGATGGCAAGAATACACAGAAGAACTGTACAAAAAAGATCTTCACGACCCAGATAATCACAATGGTGTGATCACTGAGCCAGACATCCTGGAATGTGAAGTCAAGTGGGCCTTAGAAAGCATCACTACGAACAAAGCTAGTGGAGGTGATGGAATTCCAGTTGAACTATTCCAAATCCTGAAAAATAATGCTATGAAAGTGCTGCACTCAATATGCCAGCAAATTTGGAAAACTCAACAATGACCACAGGACTGGAAAAGGTCAGTTTTCATTCTAATCCCAAAGAAAGGCAATGCCAAAGAATGCTCAAACTACCGCACAATTGCACTCATCTCACACACTAGTAAAGTCATGCTCAAAATTCTCCAAGCCAGGCTTCAGCAATATGTGAACCGTGAACTTCCTGATGTTCAAGCTGGTTTTAGAAAAGGCAGAGGAACCAGAGATCAAATTGCCAACATCTGCTGGATCATGGAAAAAGCAAGAGAGTTCCAGAAAAACATCTATTTCTGCTTTATTGACTATGCCAAAGCCTTTGACTGTGTGGATCACAATAAACTGTGGAAAATTCTGAAAGAGATGGGAATACCAGACCACCTGACCTGCCTCTTGAGAAATGTGTATGCAGGTCAGGAAGCAACAGTTAGAACTGGACATGAAACAACAGACTGGTTCCAAATAGGAAAAGGAGTACGTCAAGGCTGTATGTTGTCACCCTGTTTATTTAACTTATATGCAGAGTACGTCATGAGAAACGCTGGACTGGAAGAAACACAAGCTGGAATCAAGATTGCCGGGAGAAATATCAATAACCTCAGATATGCAGATGACACCACCCTTATGGCAGAAAGTGAAGAGGAACTCAAAAGCGTCTTGATGAAAGTGAAAGTGGAGAGTGAAAAAGTTGGCTTAAAGCTCAACATTCAGAAAACTAAGATCATGGCATCTGGTCCCATCACTTCATGGGAAATAGATGGGGAAACAGTGGAAACAGTGTCAGACTTTATTTTTCTGGGCTCCAAAATCACTGCAGATGGTGACTGCAGCCATGAAATTAAAAGACGCTTACTCCTTGGAAGGAAAGTTATGACCAACCTAGATAGCATATTCAAAAGCAGAGACATTATTTTGCCAACTTGACTTGTCTAGTCAAGGCTATGGTTTTTCCTGTGGTCATGTATGGATGTGAGAGTTGGACTGTGAAGAAGGCTGAGTGCCTAAGAATGGATGCTTTTGAACTGTGGTGTTGGAGAAGACTCTTGAGAGTCCCTTGGACTGCAAGGAGATCCAACCAGTCCATTCTGAAGGAGATCAGTCGTGGGATTTCTTTGGAAGGAATGATGCTAAAGCTGAAACTCCAGTAGTTTGGCCACCTCATGCAAAGAGTTGACCCATTGGAAAAGACTCTGATGCTGGGAGGGATTGGGGGCAGGAGGAGAAGGGGATGACAGAGGATGAGATGGCTGGATGGCGTCACTGACTCGATGGACCTGAGTCTGAGTGAACTCCAGGAGTTGGTGATGGACAGGGAGGCCTGGTGTGCTGTGATTCATGGGGTTGCAAAGAGTCAGACACAACTGAACGACTGATCTGATCTGATGTGATCTGATGTGCAGATGAATGATTTTCTTTACACTTCTGGTAACTGGAAATGTAGGAATCAATTTTGTGAATCTTATTTATATTTCTTTACAGGTAAAGATATAATTGTTTCTTAGGCTGAAGTAAAACAGTTGGTACAAAATAGATGTTTTCTAAACAGTGTAGCCCATGGCAAATGTAGATCATGTTGTCTAAAAATACTATAGCGGTTTCCCAGAGTCAGCATAGCAAACACTTGGTTAACCAGAATTCTTGAAGGATGGAGATAAAATAATTTTTGTGGGATCCCAGTATAAAATCATTCCAAATTATTTTCTTGCCTGAAGAAGTATTGGACAGAGCACTGGAACAGATTCTATGGAAATCCTGATTGCATTTAGGATATCAATATGACATATCCATCAATAGAATTTTCCAGAATTTTCTAGGACTCTGGTTACCAAAGTTATAGGCAATGAAACTAGTTTCCCACTATTTCTATAGAAGATGCAGCAATTTTTTTTTTTTTTTCATTTGATTTGGCTCACTCTTTAAAATTAACTGATACTTTCTGGGATTCTTTTTCCCCTGTTTTCAAATGACACACAACAAAAAATTCCAGTTAATTGAGTTGGTTTTATAACTAGACTGTGGGCAAGAGATGAATAACTTTAAAACAATCCAAATGACTGAGTTTAGAAAATAAAATAAAATTCCAGTACCTCTTGAAAGTGTCTGAGGAGGTCTCTTTTCCCTTTTGATAGCAATGGCAAGGTTGGAAGAAACGGTGATGGATAAGAGGCAGAGGACCAGAACTGAGTGTGACATCATGTCTTCTCAAGAATCCTTCAGAACTGGATGGTAAAAAATGTCAGAATCTAGTAGGTTACCTCAGGCTGTCATCAAGACATTTGTTAAGAGTTAGACCAAATTTAGGCTGACACATTGCTTTGCTTGTGTGAGTTGACATGGTACAACCATCTAGAACTTTCACATTTTATTTGTAAGTTATTGTAAAAATGCAGTCAATTCAATAAAAGTCCACTTGATGAAAAGCCACAGTGTTTGGGCTTCGTGGGGGTGGTACAATGACGTTGACACCCAAATAGGCACCCAAAGCCTATTTCTGATAGCATTTGAGTGCTTACAGCGTTGCTTTAAATCTCAGATAAAATCATGTTGATTAAAGGGCTTGCCCCTGCGGAATGCAGTGGGAAGGTGACAATTGTCATGCATAAATAATCTTTGCCTTTTGATTAAAACACCATTTTAACTTTATGCCAAGACAGTAAGATGAGGCATGAACAATTAGTGCTGAAAATGGAAATGGGAGGAGGAATGGAATACGGAGGTTCTTGTTTTTCAGTTCTTTGATAGTCATTTATCTTTATCCTCCCATCATTTACTCAGCCTTTTGCTCTTCTGTGTGCAACCCTGCCCTATTTAAAAATCAGGCCTCTCATTTCAGTATCTTTCTCTTGCCAGTGGTGCATCCCTTCGATTCTCTCCTGGATTGAAAATGGTTGCTTTGGTTCTATTTAAAGTATTTTCTTTCCTAATCTGGAAAGGACACACTTGTAAATTTCTTTCTATTGAGAAACCCTGTTAAACAATAATCATGATGCTGATAAGTATCACAGTTTAAGTTCTTATAACTTGGTAATACTGTAAAACATTTCAGAATGCCATCTTTTACCTTATGGATGTCATCGTGTACTGTAAAGGTTGGAACAAGGAAAGGGTAGATTTCAGTAGGGGATAAAGACAGTTGAATCTGGAACACAGGGTCCAGTGTGGGGAGGGCAGGCTTTGTGGGGGTGGAAGTGGCTGTAGAGAAATGGAAGCAACCATCTAAGGCGGGGTCTTAACTTGGGTCCAGGGAGCTTCTAGGCGATCTGTGATTGAGCTCCTGAAGTCTCAGAATCTCTGATTTTGACTGTAAAATTTTGTGAGCCTTTGTTCTCTTTTCTGGGGAAGAAAGCCCCCAGGTGCCTTAGGATTCTTTCAGGTATCTTTAGAAGCAAGGAGTTAAGAAGCAGTTAATCTGGAGGAAGCATGAGAAAAAATTCTTTATGATACAGACAGAGATAAGTAGGTAGAATCTCTATCAAAAGAAGTTATAATTTCACCTTTTGCTTGGTTTAAAGCTGCCAAATTTAAATAGGAACTGACTTTTTATTTTCAGATTTCAAGTTATTAGGTATGATTGTCAGACTGTTCTACTTAAAAAAATAAAAATATTTGTTTTCTGTCTGACACTGATAAATTGTAAAAGAGGTATTAAATATATTCTATAATGAAGACAATCAATTTATATATTACTGTTTTGGATGAGTAGTAATTTCCCTGGTGAATAGAACATGAATGACTTACAGTCCTCCAGTATCAGATGCCTGGGTTAATCTAATTGGGGGACACAGATGAACATGATGTGGTCATGTGCCGGGAGCAGCTCGCTCTGCACTTGGAGGCCAATAGCCACATGTCTACAATTAGGTGTTATAAACACTGGTAGCATTTTCTGACAGTACTTTACTTTTCAAAAGTAATTTAACATATGTCATTTACTTAAATATTTAAAAAGTCTCTGTAAAAGAAAAGAGGGAGTGAAATTTTACATTCTTTTCACAGGATATTAAAACTAGTTCCCTATGCTAAACAGTAGAACCTTGTTGTTATTCCATCCTATATATAAGTTTGCATCTGCTAACCCCAAACTTTCACTCTATCCCTCTGTTCTCTTTTCTGGGGAAGAGAGCCCCTTAGAAAATATTTAAAATAAAAATGTATATATATATATATATATATATATGTATATATTCTTTATACTCCTTACATATATATCCTTTATGACTGAATCACTTTGCTGTACAGCAGAAATTTGCATACTGTATATCAACTATACTTCAATAAGAAAATTAAAAAAAGAAAACAGAGAGGAACAATTGTTACTTGCAGTATAATTTTTAAAGGGTCGCTTTTGATCAATGTTAATTTATTATAGTAACATTAATACACGTAGAGAATAAAAGCGTCACTCCAAATTTTTGCTGTGACGAGACAAAAACCGAGGAGCCTACACTTGCCTGACAAAAGTATGAAGCCAACAAAGAAAATGTCATTTATTAAAAGAAGAAAAATTTCATTGAACTTCCCTCTGACTTACTGAAGGCCTCAGTTTTATGCAGTGAAAAGGTGATCCTTTAAATATAACTGAGCTTGACCACTGATTAAATAGTCTGGAAATTTTGCTTGCTTACCTGAAATAGTCAGTGCTGTTGCTGGAAGTGTATTCTGGATGTTTCTGGTTAAAAATGGGTGTGGATTTATAGACACACACACACCTGATCTAGAGCCCCACCTGCCTTGAAACAAGAGCACAGGCCACCTGCAAACTTACAAAAATGGGCTTGTCTGAAAAATGTGTGCAGTTCTCCAGTTCTCATGCTCTCACACTAAGAAAGAAAGTGTCTTCTTTCTTTCTCTAAATTGAGATTGAGTGTCCTGATAGAATGAGGCCAAATGCCACCTTTGTACTTTTTTTTTCATCTACCTTTTACTTCCCAGCGTAATTTAATGTTTGGCTAGAGCTCAGCACCAGGAAAAGGAGGGGGGGGTGTGGCGAGCGGGGAGGAACTGGTCTGAATGTCGGAACTGTGTGCACAGTATTGTTCTCGATGAAAGGTCAGTGAGGCTTGAGATTAGATATAAAACAAAGAGGAATTCCTGAGGTTTACTCTCTTTACAGAACTGGAATTGATAGCTGAAGAGAGCAGATCCCCTCTTCTTTTCTGAAAAGAGCAAAAGAGAAATATGCTGTTTTAAAATTTAACATTTTAATAATTTGACTCTGTATAAAATGCCTTACCTTACCATGCCCCCCCCCCAAAAAAAGGAAAGCAGGTAATTAGATACTATATTTATCTAATAGTTTAAAATTTTTTCTTGTAATTAATCTATGATTATGGAAAAGCATCTCTTGCCCTTCCCCAGTACTGCCTGTCTTTCTCAGTTCACCCCCTCCCCAACAGACACACATCTACCTACCTCACCACTTTCTACTTCTTGGACTTTGATTGTCAAAGTGATCTAGGGCAGAGTCTTCAAACCTGGCCCACCTGTTTTTGTGCAGACCAAGAGCTAAGAGTGGTTTTTACATTTTAAAATGTTTTTGGGTGAAAAATCCAAAGAATCATAATTTGTGACATGTGAAAATTGTATGAAATTCAAATGTCAGTGTCTATAAATAGAAATGACTGGATGAAGCACAACCATGTCCATTGCCTTGCTATTGTGTCTGGGTACTTTTGCATTCTAACAAAGAATTGCAGTGCTGAAACAGGGACTGTATGACCCGTGAAGTCTTAAAGTATTTACTCTCAGGTCTTTTATAGAAAAAGTTGGCTGATCTTTAGGTGGTTGTTCAACAAATTTTTGTCTTCCTTCCTCCCTCCCTGTCTTTCTCTCTCTTTTTTTTTTTTGATTATTCACTATATTAATAAAGGTACTGCTAAAGAGTGGAGGTGGTGGTTATCTTCTGACATTAAAGACTGTCCTTCTAGTATTTTAACTTTGGATATAGTACTGGCTTGATTTTATTATGTTAAGAAAGTAGTCATTGTTCCTACATCATGTCTCTTAAAGGCAGGAAGGTTCAGTTTTATTTTATGAAGACGTTGTATGTATATGAGATAGTAAATTTATATGGTAAATGTATTCCTTTTGTATAGTAAGTTTATAGTTTTCCTGCTAAATTTTCCTTGTGATCCTAAGAGAAACCCCATGTAGCCAGGTTCTATTATTCTTTTAGTATACTTCTGACTCATGTATTCATTTAATTGTACTTTCTTTTTTCTATAGAATCCTCAAAGGGAACCTTCCTTGGAACATGGTTTTGAAATAGAACCCTTCCTGCTGAAGATTCAGAAACCTGAGGTATAGTGTTCATTTTACATCCAGTACTTACAAGCAGAGAAACAGCTGGGCAGTCATCCTTAAGTTTTCCTCTTAGTAGAGTGGGAGAGCTTTCACCTTGTTCTTGACTGGTAGTGGTTTATAGAAAAATCTTAAAACATTCTGAGGACATCGCTGTTAAATGCCTCAGAGATGATCTGTTTTAATAGTGAGAATAGGAAAGTCAGCTACTTGAGGAGTAATGGAATGAGGCCCCAAGGTGTGTGAGCTGATCAGTGCCATTGTTTCTTCCCTATGAGTGTGACCATGTAGTTTATCTTGTAAACTAGGCCACCGTTGAGAGTAAAAGCAGGTAATAAAGGTCATTGGAATTAGGTAATTTTAGATGATATTTTGAAACATATACACGTCAGCCAAAATTGGTTTTATTGTACAGTAGATCACAAATAGTTCTATTGAAGATTTTTCTCTAAAGTAAAAATTAAAATGTATGTACATTATAGCAAAAATTTTAAAAATTCTTTAATAAACATTAATCAGTTTCTTAAGTATACTTGTCTCATATACCAGGTGGTTGGTATTTTTCTGAAGGTTTTTCTGGTATTATTGGTCTTTATTTTTCAGTGTGATCTTATATTTTTTCATAACATTGCCTGCAATCATCTTTAAAGTTGCCCTTATGATTAGTATATTTAGGATTGTCATCAGCTTCAACTGCTACTTCTCTGTAGACCATACTGTTTTTAAGAAAATAACTCTTTCTGTTGTTGCTTGGTTATCTGTTAAATTTGAGAAGATTTACTTCAATGGCATGTGATATTTTTAATCTTATAATTTAGTTTTGTTGAAAAATCCTAAATACCTTTTTTTAGGTTTTGTTTCAAGTCATTTCTTCACCACCATTTCATTCCATTTGGGAATAGTATATACACTTATCTAATTAAAAGACTTTTAATCAGTCAAGACAGTCTACCCTTGTTAATTCTTTTAAGGGCAGTGACCTATATTTTTAAAAGATTAATAGGTCACATAAATCATAAATTGAATTTAGAATTAGGAATATCTATTTTGTGTGTGTGCACATGCATTTGTGTGTCGGTCTCTCTGTGTTTCAGTTGTCTTTCTCTGAGGATATATAAAAAATAAACAGTACAAATATATTGACAGTCGGAAGTAGGTCTCCATTTTCCATCTTCTTAGGGCAATAATTATTATCAGCTTCTTCAGCTTTTTTCTAGAAGTATTTTCTCAATATTCAAGCATGTCCCCATTCCACTTATTATCTATCATCTTTGTATATATCTATGTATTTTTTATTTTAGAACAAATATTGCCATTCTATCAATATTTCTAATTCTCTCTTTTTCATTTAATAATACTGAATACTGTGCCATATAAGAAGAGGAAGTTTTGAAACCAGTTTCAAAGAGAAAAGAATCTACTGTGGAAAATGTTTATATGTCTTTATGTTCTAAATCCTGTAGAGGCAAATATTTATTTTAAAAATATTGATTTCTAGAAAAAAGTACCTTTACTTTAAAGGAATAGGTATCTCCAGAATTTGTTATTGAGCCATGTTAATTTATGTCAGACATTTAAAAGCATAGTGTGTTTATGAACTTCTCACGGTCAGTGTCTGCAGATTCTTGCTCTGTCAAGAGCAGTTACATTTCCCAATGCAAAACAATACCCCTTTCATTTCCATTAAGTATCTCAAGTCTCTGAACTTGGAGGCTGCTACAATTAAACACTTGATAAACACGCAGTGTTTTCACAGTACGGATATAAATGGGATTTATTCTTTAGTACTTGTCCTGTGGGCTACATAAGATTAAAATTACAAAGGTTGCTTTTGCATTACAATTCAGTCCTTCAGTTAAGGCTCTTACCTGTAACCTTTGAAGGCAACCTTTTTCCTTATCATCCATAAAAATGTTCTGCTGCTGCTGCAGCTAAGTCGCTTCAGTTGTGTCGGACTCTGTGTGACCCCATAGACGGCAGCCCACCAGGCTCCCCCGTCCCTGGGATTCTTCAGGCAAGAACACTGGAGTGGGTTGCCATTTCCTTCTCCAGTGCATGAAAGTGAACAGTGAAAGTGAAGTTGCTCAGTCGTGTCTGACTCCTAGCGACCCCATGGACTGCAGCCCACCAGGCCCCTCCGTCCATGGGATTTTCCAGGCAAGAGTACTGGAGTGGGTTGCCATTGCCTTCTCCGCCTACAAAGAGACAACACATTTTTCCTCTGATGGAGGGAGATCTGAGACCTAGACTGGCTGCTTGGGTCCCCAGATCTAGTTTGGAGAGAACCTGTTTTGGAAATTGTGGATGAAGTTATAGTGGAATGTGCGGAATTGGGAGGCAGCCATGGCATGACTTCAGAGGAATCTAAGAAGAGTTTTCAAATGGATGAAGAACAGATACAGAGAGTAGGAAGAAGAAAGAGGAGTGAGTGAGTCACAGACCCAGGGAAGGAGAGAAGTAACCAATGGGTCTGGGGTGGATGGGGGCAGAGCTCTTGGATCATATTAGGAGAGCTGGCTTCATTTGAAAAACTGGAGAAAGTGCAGATATGGCCTTATTATCATGAGATTAGAGGACGAAGGGTCTTAAGAGAGCAAACATAAGGTTTGTAATAGGATAAATAAGAGTTTCACAGCTTATGGTTTGATCTGTAAAATCTAAATTATATTTATAAGCTGCAGTGGTGAAAGCACCAAGACAAGGAATAAATTAGGTTTCTAGGGGAAGTATACATCTTTGAGTATAACTTCAAAAGGAATTAATTGAGGCGTGTTCCCTGAAAAGGATACAGCTGATCTTCCCCTTCACATAGCCAGTTCTTGGTCACGGTTCTTAGGGCTAAATATTGTACATACAGATCCACAATGAAAATTAATATTCAAAGATAAATTTCTTTAAGGCAAGTAAATTGCATATTATAGTTCTTCTAATAGGGACTGATATTTTGTGTGCTTGATGAGTAAACAAGGTACTAGCATCCTCAGGCCTGCTAAAGCTCTTCATTCATCTTTCCTCTGTTTTGTTTCAGATAATACAATATTTTAATTTTGTGTTACATTTGCTTATGTCCCTGGTGACTGAGATGGTAAAGAATCTGCCTGCAATGCAGGAGACCCAGGTTTGATCCCTGGAGAAGGGAATGGCTACCCACTCCAGTATTCTTGCCAGGAGAATTCCATGGACAGAGAAGCCTGGTGGGCTTCAGGCTATGGGGTCCCAAAGAGTTGAACGTGACTGAGCGACTAACACACATATCCCTTTTACAGGATTACTGAACTAAATACTGTTAATTGCTTACTTAAGGTTATTTTCTCTAATACAAGTCTCTTTTCTGAAAGAAACTTGTTAGTTCAGATATTGCCTTGGCTCTGTATGGCTATATATTTAGGAGGGGTAGACTTCACAAGTAGCCCCAAAGGGAACTCTTGATTACTCTATTCCCATGACTTTAAACCATCGGCACTGTCTAGAGACATTTTTCATTGACACAACTGGAGAGGGTGCCTTTTCATACTGTTCATGGGGTTCTCAAGGCAAGAATATTGAAGAAGCAAGAGCACAAGCTGGAATTAAGATTTTGGGAGAAATATCAATAACCTCACATATGCAGATGACACCACTCTTGTGGCAGAAAGCAAAGAGGAGCTAAAGAGCCTCTTGATTAAAGTGAAAGAGGAGAGTGAAAAAGTTGACTTAAAACTCAACATTCAAAAAACAGATCATGGCATCCAGTCCCATAACTTCATGGCAAATAGATGGGAAAACCATGGAAACGGTGACAGACTTTATTTTCTTGGGCTCCAAAACCACTGCAGATGGTGACTGCAGCCATGAAATTAAGACACTTGTTCCTTGGAAGAAAAACTGTGAGTAACCTAGACAGTATATTAAAAAGCAGAGACATTACTTTGCAGACAAAAGTCCATTTAGTCAGAGCTATGGTTTTCCAGGAATCATATATGGATGTGAGAGTTGGGCTATAAAGAAAGCTGAGCACCAAAGAATTGATACTTTTGGACTGTGTCTTGGAGAAGAATCTTGAGAGTCCCTTGGACTGAAAGGAGAGCCAACCAGTCCATCCTAAAAGAAATCAGTCCTGAATATTCATTGGAAGGACTATTGCTGAAACTCCAATACTTTGGCCACCTGATGTGAAGAACTGACTCATTGGAAAAGACCTTGATGCTGGGAAAGATTGAAGGAGGGAGGAGAAGGGGACAACAGAGGATGAGATGGTTGGATGGCATCACTGACTCAATGGACATGAGTTTGAGCAAGCTCTGGGAGTTGGTGATGGACAGGGAAGCTTGGCGTGCTGCAATCCATGGGGTCTCAAAGAGTCGGACATGACTGAGCGACTGAACTGAGAGGGGTTGCTGCTGGCATCTAGTGAGTAACCGCCAAAGATGATTTGAAATACCCTGTAATGCACATGATGGCTCTCACAGCAAAGACTTATCCAGCCCCAAATGGCGAAAGTGCTGATGTTGAGAACTCCAAGTTTGTTTTAACCCAGTCATGGTGGTCCCATTCTCAACCAGCCTTGGTTTTAGCATAAACTTGTGACGGGATTCTGGCCAGAGAACTAGGAGGGGAAGTCTAGGGAAAGTTTTTTTTTTTTATTAATGATAATGAATAAATGTAAAAAAGATGTCTCCTTTTTTCACTGTATATCGTCACATTTGGATGTAATACATGGAACTGTGGCAGCCGACTTGGTATCATGAGGGTGGTTAAGGAGGACAAAGTGGCTATATCTTAAAAGAGCCTGATACTGATGGAAAGTGTGTGTGTGTGTAAACATCATCATCACCGTTTTAACCAGTTTGGAGCCATTGAAATTTAGGGCTCATTCTAGATATATATATCTTATTGTTTAAAATAGCTGAGTCAGTGTCCTGTTACTTTTAGTCAACAGCATCCTAGTTGACAAAATTATTTAGCATTTATTTGTTTTATAGGAAAATTTTTGACCATTTTTGACAGTTATATTGGTTTCATTTCTTATGACGTTTCTGTTTTGTCTTATCTTTCTCATCAGAATTCTTTGTTTTGTGGTATTTTAGAGCAATGGTGTGTGGGTGATATTTACTGATCTGTGTAAATCTAAAATGTCTGTTACTCTTATGGTAATGAGAACTTGCTTGGATGTTGAGTTATTGGTGGTTTAGTAAATTCTAGATGTAGCTGTTTAATGTTCTGCTTGTTTAGTGTACAGCATTTTCTGTTACATGTAGAGGAAAGATTTGAGGCCAGTCTGACTGTACTGTCTGACTTTATTTTTCTGTCCGGATACTTGTGCGAGTCTTTTGCTTGTTCTTAACATTGAAAAAAAAAAAAAAAAAGAGTATTATAAATTTCTACTCCCTAATTTTGCTGAGGACTCGATAAATTTGTTTAATGTAAACACCTAAGCCTGCACTGAGTTCCTAGAAGTGTTTTCTCTTGCTCTGTAGCTGGGTATTGCTTTTCATTCTGTTTATGTTTTTCTTTCTGGAAAACTTGTTTTGCACATACTGAATTTCAGATACTGTTACCCATGTGTCCTTGATGATTTTCATCTCTTTAGCCTCTTCCTCGGAGGCCTGAATTTCTCAAGATTGCTTTCTAACTTGTTGATTTGATTCCTGTCGTATTCAATTTATTATTTATTGCTTCTATTACAGTTAAAAAGTTAGCAGTCACACTTTTCAATTATAAACCTCCTTTCTGTTTTCAAAGTGTTCTGTGTATGACTACAAATCTTGTTGCAGTGTATACAAGCCAAGATGCCTTTGCAGAGGTGTGTGCAGCCAGATACTAAACCCTGGGAATGATGTCACTTTCCGAAGTCAGTGTCTTGCCTGATTTATACTGTGAGTGCCTTTGGGGCCCCCCCTCTATGAAGACTCCATGTTTTATTGCACTTCCTAGAAACTCCAGCAAAGTTGAAAGTTACTCCCACCCACCATCCCGTGACTTAGCCTTATTTTTAGGCCCCACTGCAGAGCTGCTGGAGGGGGCCCTTCCCTTCTGCCCCTGAAAGCTTTGCTTTATATGTTTTAGATTATGGGCATACCAGTCCTTTCTCACTCTGATCCTGCCTGTATTACCTTAGATTCTTTGAATTTTCAGTTTGAGTAAGTATGCCTTTCTATAGTTTGTAACAGAGGTCCTCAACCTCTGAGATCTAATGCCTGATGGTCTGAGGTGGACCTGGTGTAATGATAGAAATAAAGTGCACAATAAATGTGGGCTCCCCAGGTGGCGCTAGTGGTAAAGAACCTGCCTGCCAGTGCAGGTGGATATAACAGATGCAGGTTCCATCCCTGAGTTGTGAAGATCCCCTGGAGGAGGGCACAGCATCCCACTCCAGTATTCTAGCCTGGAGAATCCCATGGATACAGGAGCCTGGCGGGTTATGGTCCATTGGGTCGCAAAGAGTTGGACGTGAGTGAAACGACTTAGCACGCATACACAATAAATGTAATGCATTTGAGTCATCCTAAAACCATACCCCCTTACCCTGGTCCATGGAAAAACTGTCTTCCACGAAACTGGTCCCTGGTGTCAAAAAGACTGGGGACCGCTGGTTTACAAGGAGGTATAGTCTTTTCCCTACTCCATTCAAAGGAGAGTTTAGAAGAATGTGGACTTACTAGGTTGCCATCTTGGGCCAAAAGCTATAGTTTACTGCACTTAAATTGAACCCAAGATAGATTCAGTGACTTGCCCAAGCTCACGGTGACAGAGCCTGGTTTCAAACTTTGATCTCTTGAATATAGATTATGTGTTTTTCCCACTCGGGGAGGCGTCATACACGGAGGTGAAGAGTGGAAGTCCTACCGAAGGAGAGGCTGGTTCTAACAGCTTGAAACAGGGATCTCATGAGGAGGCAGAATGGGAAACTGGTTCTCCAGTGCTAACGGAGGGAAAGCAAGAACTTGAGAGGGGAATCTTCTTTTTTTGATTTTTAATCATGTATTTTATAATGTGCTCTCTAACCTTGTCACATTTCCTTAACAGTTGTCATGGTTTAGTATATTACTTAGAGGAGTCACTTAAGGATCAGTGATCATGGACCCTTTGTCCTCTCCTGAACAGCCTCTATTTGCCCTTATACTCTAGAGACCTGGTGTCTGAGTTCACGTACTTGATTAGTAGCCAAATGAATTGTTAATGTAAATAGAAATAATGTTCATCTTACAGAGTTATGAAAATTAGAGAAAACATGAAAAGGGACAGAAAAATAGATAGTATCTTTCCAAACATGTGGCTATCGGACTTTCTTATAGTTACTGGAAATAAGACAGTATAGAGAGTTGCTTTCTTTTTCTTATTTTTAAAAATTTATTTCAATTTGGAATATAATTGCTTTACAATGTTTAGTTTTTTTTTTTTTTTTTGCTATACGACAGTGTGAATCTATAAGCTATCTGTGTACATAGATGACCTTCCTCTTGAGCTTCCCTCTCACCCCCACAGTCTCACCCGCCTAGGTCATCACAGAGCCGCGAGCTGAGCACCCTGTGCTGTGCAGCAGCTTCCTACTAGCTGTCTGTTTTATCCATGGCAATGTATAATGTCAATGAGAGTTGCTTTTTTTTTTTGGAAGAAAAAATAAATGTTTTAAAATGATGTTTGATGACTTCCCCATTAGTATTAGTTCCATTATCATTATAACTATATTCACATGAGCCCACTAAGCCCAGTAACTAAGACAGTGCTTTATCAATAGGATGAACTGATGTCATGTTTTAGGTATTTTTCAAAAATGTACACTTTTATAAAAGGGAGGCGTCCCTCAAGAAATGGCCCATTTTGAGGATGTGTGATTCTTACAGTTTCACATACAATTGTACTTTCATTTTAAACAAGTTTAACCCTTACTCATGTTTTTCATGGCCCCACAGATGATTCTAGCAAAATCCATCTGTGGAGAAGGTAAGGTTGTAATCTGAAGAGCCCTGTGAATTGGGAAGCTTGGGCTGAGCTGAAGGTACTCTCTGATTCTGACGTTAGGTGTCACTACAATCAAAGAAAAACAGAGCATGCAAATGAGCAGTGAAGTGGACCTTGAACCTGCAGGAAGAAAAAATACAAATTTCAATTGTGGTAGGAAGTACCTGGACAAGAACCTACATGTCTACATTGCCTTGGTGAAAAAGAACATCTTGATACATGTATGGCAACAGCATCCATTTTCCTAAATGTTGATTAGAAACAACAAATAACTACTTGTCATATCTTGCTTTTTTCCCCCTAAAAATGCTAAAACTGAGAGGGGCCTCCAAGGGTTTTTAAAGTGAAATGACCCCAAAAGGTTACAAATGAGATTTTCACAGACTAGTTCATGGAGAGTTTAGCTCTGATGAACTTAAGCTTAAACTTTAAATATTTTTAAAATTATAGAATTTACCAGATGTTTCCCTAGTCATTTGTTTCATAAAAATGTGAAGAATCAACAGATTCAGTGAGTTTAAATTAGAAATTTATTTCATGCTTGGAAAGAAGTGGTTATTTTGTTTCTTCCACATTACTGACATTTGGGTGTTAAGTGTAGTTACCAGGTGTGTTCATACATGTTTATTTAAACAAAATATATGCAAACAGTTGGAGAGCATGGTGCCCACCTCGTTTGCTTTTATTCTTAGAGCACATAGTGAGCTGTCCATCCTCCCAAAAGATGGGTTAAATGTATTTTTCCATGTATATGAATTGGCACACACTGTTGGAATAGATTCAGAGTATTTAGCAATTGATACACCACAGGCACTGACAAATCTAATGTGTGTGTATATATATACATATATATATACACAAATATACAAATATAATGTGTGTATATATATATATATATACACATACACTCAAAGCTGATACTCAACTAGTAGGTACTCACACAGTCACTTCAGTTGTTAAATTGTTGAAACACCTCTTCCCTTAGCTGATAAACAGGTGCTGTTTCCATTGGTCACTATCAAGTCCCCTCCCACACACATATGCATTAATAACTTGGCTTATCAAGGGCCCATAAGATCTCTGGGTTAGACTCACAATACAAGTATCAAAGTTAAGTCTCATTTCTCTTTTGGTAGAGGTTCCTAGCCTTGCATAGGAATGGCGTTAGCATTGGTAAGGTTGCAATTGGGGAAAAACTGAAAGACACAGGAAGAAGCTTAGTCTATACATTTCTACAACATCATCCTTTCCCAAGTTGTGATCAAGGCCTTGATTCATCTTCTGTCATGATTCTGAAGGGCATCATGATTAAAATCTGACGTAACCATACTACCTTGATGTTCGCAGGGAGTATGCTAATATTGGGGACAGGTGCGGGATTCCGTCAGTATAGTATTGGTAACATGTTCATTTGTTCTAAAATGTCTTCAACACTGATCTCTTTTCTTTGTTCCACTTGGTAACTAATATACCAGCTTGTATCATATACAAACTGTTGCATTTATATTGGATGGACAGGAAAGACGTCTGAATTTGTACAGCCTTGGTGGGCAGGCAGAAGTCATGGTGAAGGTGTTTCTGCCTCATTTGCAGTGGTGAGATTATGAGTCCACAGTAATTGTCCAATTGTTGGACAATTGGACAATCAATTTGAAAACTGATACTTTTGCTTTCTTTTGATTGTCCTTATTGGAAAAGAAATGAATGTATGACATAGACCAGTGATTTTAGTATTTAGTATTTTAGTTCTTCTGGCACTTGTATCATTATCTTGATGATTCACAAGCAAAGTTACAGCTAAAATAGCCAGTTTCCATTAATCTTTATATTAGCATGATTTAAAACATAATTTTCCATAAAAGGGAGAAGTGACTTATCTCCATATGTCTCACACTGTCTCTGCCAACCTGTTTCAACATTTATGTTCACTGCCAAAATATGGATGTGTCATACAATTTAAAAAGTATGAACCTCAACCGTGACACCATGACTCTTAGAGTTAATGATTATCATGGTGTTTGGGGACCTTGTCTCCCCCACGTGCACACCTTTTGATATCACAATAAGTGTATTTTTTTCTCTTTATGTGAAATTACTTTTAATCCCACCATTTAGCATTCTTTACCCACTTTCACTTAAGTGTTTTTCTCTAAATCAGAATATTTCCATCTGCCCAGAAAATTCCCTTATGCCCTTTTACAGCTGATATCCCACCACCAGTCCTAGGCAACTACTAATCAGCTTTCTGTCACTATAGGTTAGGTTCTTTTGCTAACCACCATGGTTCTGAGATTCATCCATGTTTTTGAGTACATCAGCAAATCACTCCTCGTTATTGCTGAATATTATTCCATCATATAGAATACCTCGGTGTGTTTACCTGCTCATCTGTTGCTGAACTTTTGGGTTGTTTCTAGTTTCGGGTTATTGTGAATAAAGCTGCTATGACTATCCAGTATCGGGCTTGGTATGGATATGTTTTTGTTTCTCTTGGACAGAAATCTGCAAGTGGAATTGCAGAGTTATATGGATAAGAGTATGTTTAACTTAGTAAGAAACTACCAAACTGTTTTTACAAAATTGTTGAACTAGTTTGCATACTCTTGTCAACACTTGTGGATCTTTAACTTTAGATGTTCCACGGATATTTAATGATGTCTCACTGTATTTCTACTTTTCATTTTTCTAATAATTATGTTAAACATCTTTTCCTGTACTTTTTTGATTGTGTGTCTTTTTTGGTGAAAAGTCTATTAAAATATTTTCTCCATTAAAAAATTAGGTTCTTAATATTGAGTTGTAAAGAGTAGTTTTATGTTCTGGATATAGCGTCTTTATCAGAGGAAGTACTGTTTCCAGTGGGTAGATGCATTTTCAGTTTCCTATGTCATACTTAGAACCAGTTTTAATTTTTGTATATTCTAATCTATTATTTAAATTTTTCTGTTTTCTATATTTTTTTCTAAGAAATCTTTTGTCCACTTCATTATTGCAATTTTTTTCTGTATTCTAGAAATTATGTAGGTTTGACTTTTATGTTTAGGTCCATAACCAATTGTGAGTTGGTTTTTGAGTTGGTGTGAGGGACGTGTGGAGGTTTCTGTTCTTCACATAGTTGGTGCAGGATCATTGTTGAAGACTAATCTTTCTCTGTTGAATTTGGCATGTTTGTCACAGATGAATTGAACATATAGACGCGGGTGCGTCTTTGGACGCTGCGTTCTGCTCCGCTGGTCTGTATGTTTATACTCTTGATTGCAGTACCTATACAGGAAGTCTTGGAATCAGGCACTGTAAATCTTATTTCTTTTCAAAGTTGTTTTGGCCTTTCTAGAAACTACCTCTCCATATAAACACCAGGTTGTCAATTTTCACACATACGAAAAACAAAGCAAAGCAAAACTTCAAATCAAAACAAACCTGTGGGGATTTGATTGAGAATGCCTTGAATCTGCGCGTCAATTTGGGAAGGATTTGCATTTTAAAAAAGTGAATCTTCTAATCTAGAAACATTGTTCATCTCTGTGTCCTCAATTCTTCCTTCATTTCTCTGAGTGATTGTTATTGATGCATATTATTCCATCATATAAAATACCTCAATGAGTTTACCTGCTCATGTTTCAGGTTTCAGTATACAGATCTTGTATGTATTTTGTTACACATATAAAATATATCATATTTGTGGGAGACATTGAAAAAAATTTTTAAAAATCAGTTCACTTTCCAATTACTTGTTGTTAGAATATGGAAATACAGTTGATTTTGGATATTGGCTTTATAACCTTGTGACCTTGCCAAATTCACTTAGTAATTTTAGTAGCTTTTTGGTAGATAATTCAATTATCCACATAAATATTTGATTTATGAAAAAACAGATTTACTTATTCCTTTTCAATTTATTTCCTTTTAGTTTTTATTGTGTTTGCATGGTTGTAGTGAAGGCAGATATGTTTATCTTGCTCTTTATCTAAGGTAGAACATAGTGTCTTTCATAATTAAAATGTTAGCCATAAATTTTTTATAGATGGCTTTTTATCAGATTAAGAAACTACTCTTTTATTACTAGTTCCCTGAGAACTTTTTTACATAAGGAATGAGTGTTGAAATTTTTCACATACCTTTTTCTGCATCTATTGAGATGATCGTTAAGTGTTTTGTTTTTTCTTCTATTAAATATGTGACATTGAATTTCAAATGGTAAACCAACCTTGCATTCTTAGTATGAACTCCACTTGGTCATGATATATTATTTTTATATATTGTTGGATTCAATTTGTTAATATATTTTAAAGAATTTTTGCATCACTTATAAGATGTAATGATTAGTAATTTTGTGTTCCTTTTAGTATTGGTGTAGAGTAAAACATAGAAAAGAATCAACATATTCCCCTCTCTATTTTTTTTGGAAAAAATTTGCAAACAACTGGTATTGTTTTTCTATTTTAAATATTTGGTAGGACTCACCATAAATCCTCCTGAACCTGGAACTTTGAAATGGAAAGTTTTAAGAATGTTTCAGTGTTTTATTTTGAAGTAATTATATATTTATGGGAAATTGCAAAGAAAGTACAGAGAGTTTCTGTGTAGGCTTCATCCCATTTCGCATAGTAGTCACATCTTCTTTCTTACTTACTTTGTACAGTGTCAATACCAGGAAACTGACATGGCTTATAAAGTGTGCAGTATAGTACTGTGTGCTTTTATCATGTGTGTATATCTGTGTAATTACTACTGCAGTCAAGACACAGAAATATCCCATCAGAAAAATCTCCCTTGTGCTGCCCTTTTGTAGTCACAGAGGGCTCTCCTTGTCTGTATCCAGTCATTAATCTCCTTTTATAGCCCTTTATTCTCCCCTCCCTACTTATATTAATTTAATAATTATCTTAAAAGTAAATTGAGAATTACCGCAAGGAGTTTTGTAATGTTTGTTTTAACCTTCAGATGTAACTTAGAAAACTCAATTTAAAAGAAAAGTCGATTGAATTTAGCTGTATTCTTACTCTTGCTGTTGTTTTCTCTTCCTTCCTGATGTTCTAATATTCCTTTTTTTCTTTTAAATCATTTTTATTCTGTTTGAAAAACTTTCTTTCACCATTCTTTTAAGGTCAGTCCACCAGCAACAAATTCTCTTACTTTGCTTTTATCTGAGGTAGTCTTGATTTCTCCTTAATTGTTGAAGGGTATGTCACTGGATACAGGATTCTGGACTAATAGTTTTCTTTTCTACCTTGAAAGATGTCCATTTCCTTCTGACTTCCATGGTTTCTGATAATAAGTCTGCTGTCATTTCAGTTTTTTTAACCTTTATGTAATGTTTTTCTCCTTTCAAGGTTTTTTTCTTTGTATTTAGTTTATTTATCTGTTGACTGCTCTGGGTCTTCATTGCCCTGTGCAGCTCTTTCTAGTTTCAGCGAGTGGGGGCTACTCTAAGTTGTGGTGCAGTGGCTTCTCATTGCAGTGGTTTCTCCTGTTATATAGCAAGGGCTCTAGAGCACGTAGGCTTTAGTGGTTGTGCTGCATGGGCTTAATTGTCCCTCAGTACTTGTGATCTTCCCTGACCAGGGCTCAAACCTATGTTCTCTGAATTGACAGGTGGATTCTTTTCTTTTGCTTGATATATATTTATTGACTGAGTGAATTCATGAATTGTCATCATATAACTAATAATGAGTATTACCATTATTATCAACATATCATTGTTATTAGCAGAATTCATAGAACTCTTTTGTATTATATTCTTCAAGATGAACAGAGGATAAAATTAAAACACAATTTTGTAAAAGCAGTTTTATGGAAGTCAAAATAATGTGGCATGAGAATGTAGCTTTCGGCAGTCAAGATATGAATTTCAAAACACCTAAAGGAATCAATAAACTGCATGTTTTTGGACAACCCTTCTTAAATAAGGATTTATGATGAACCTACAAGTTGGGGTTGTATTTCCTGAAAGTGGTTGCAAACAGCCCCTCTGTTCTTGTGAAGGATACGGCAATATGGTTTGTTTCAACTAAGCTGAGTTAGGGATTAGAACAAGGAATCTAAAAATGATGTATTCCTGAAAATAAGTTTTGATACTTGCAGAGACAGGCCAAGAGATAAACCCCATCCAGAGCCAAGATTTTTCTCTGAAAAAGATTAGGTGCCCATGTTAACATAAAGACATTTATGTGCTACAGTCCATGGAGTTGAAAAAAGTTGGACACAACTGAGTGACTGAACAGAAATATGATGTTGGCCCCAAATGTATAGATTAATAGCCCTAAAAGACTTCACCTGGAAAAAATTTAAAGCAGGATACCCATATGTTCATCTGAGCCATATGACATCTTAGTAAGACTCCCAGAAAGTGAGAGAACCTTTCAGTATATTCTAATCACAAAATGTACACTTAAATAAGCAAATGAGTTACCTGGCTAGATAGAGATGTTCAGTTGTCAGTTAAAGTCAGTCATGGTTGTTGATAATAAAACTATATGTTGAGCATCCAGGAGATTATCTTTTTCTAGTGCTTGGATTTGGGGATGTCATTTCACCAATCTCAACTTGAATGGGTCCTTTTTTTTTTTCTTTTTTGAAGTGAGAGGAACAATAAAACCTCTCTGTTTTACTCCTGCCAAATATGATTTGATTCATAAAAGCCTGTGCACACCAACCTGACTCTCAGGAATAATTCCCAATAGCACACAGTGGGAAGTGACATGTGTCTATGGTGGATGCTGTACCATGCCCCTGCTAAGTCACTTCAGTTGTGTCCGACTCTGTGCGACCCCATAGACAGCAGCCCACCAGGCTCCCCCGTCCCTGGGATTTTCCAGGCAAGAACACTGGAGTGGGTTGTCATTTCCTTCTCCAATGCATGAAAGTGAAAAGTGAAAGTGAAGTCGCTCAGTTGTGTCCGACTCTTCGCGACCCCATGGACTGCAGCCTACCAGGCTCCTCTGCCCATGGGATTTTCCAGGCAAGAGTACTGGAGTGGGGTGCCATTGCCTTCTCCGACCATGCCCCTAGATCCTCTTAAAGGCTGAAGGATTTATGCCCCTCTTCTCCTGTAAGTGCTGCCCATGTTCCTGCCTCAACTGTCAGCCTCTTTGGGAATCACTGAGGCAATGTGTGCCTGGCCCAAGTGTGCAGTGACCCCCGGGCTCCCCCTGCTGTGCTCTCTGCCTGTCCAAATCCAGCCGGCCCATCAGGGCCCTGCTCAGATACCACCCTCTTCCAGAGGGCTCTCCAGATTCCTTCCTTTTCTGAATGACCATGCTCCCACCTCAGGAGGAGTTGCTGGATTAAATAAAGGACACCCAGTTAAATTTGAATGTCAGATCAACAGGAAATAATTTTTCATAAAGGTGTGCCCCAAATATTATATAGGATACACTTATACTAAACAAAAGAATCCTTGTTGATCTGAAGTTCAAATTCAACTTCGTGTTGCTGGTGTTTTTATTTGCCAAATTTAGCATCCTTGTTGGAGAAGGAAATGGCAACCCACTCCAGTGTTCTTGCCTAGAGAATCCCAGGGACGGGCGAGCCTGGTGGGCTGCTGTCTATGGGGTCATATAGAGTCAGACACGACTGAAGCAACTTAGCAGCAGCATCCTTGAGGGGCTTCCTTTATGGCTTAGCTGGTAAAGAATCCTCCTGCAATGTGTGAGACTTGGGTTTGATCCCTGGGTTGGAAAGATACCCTGGAGAAGGCAGAGGCTACCCACTCCAGTATTCTGGCCTGGAGAATTCCATGGACTGTATAGTCCATGAGGTCACAAAGAGTTGAACATGACTGAGCAACTTTCACTTGCTTGCTTGCTAGCATCCTTATTCCCTGGCAACCAGAATCACATAACTGTTCTACACAGAGGATTAAAGGCCCAGCCTCCTTACTCCAGCATGGGACAGAGGGGTCACCCCAGTTTCAGAGCTTCCTTTGGGAACAGCTGATGTTTTCCATTGAAGCTGTATGGGAAAACTGGCAGGTGGATTTTAACCACTGGACCACCGGGGAAGTCCCTGTATAGAACTTTGACTACAGTATGTCTTGGGATGGATTTCTCTTGGTCTGCTATGTTTGTGGTTCACTCAATGTTATCTTGAATCTATGTCTTGACCCCTTTTGAAAAATTTCAGCCATTGTTTCTTTGAAAACTTTTCAACCTCACTCTCTTTGCCCTCTTCTTCCAAGACTACAGTGACATGAATATTAGATCTTTTGTTATGGTCTCAGCAATCTCTTAAGCTCTGCTCATTTTTCTTTCCCCAGTTCATTTTCTCTTGGTATTTCAGATTAAGTAGTTACTTTTAGTCTGTCAGCAAGTTGACTGATTCTTTCCTCTTTCTCTCCAGTTTGCTCTACTAGGCTCTCCAGTTAGTTCTTACTTGCACTACTGTAATTTTCAACTGTAGCATTTGGGTTTGGTTTTCTCTGTTCCATTTGTCTATTGAGGCTTTCTCTTTCTTTGCTAGGTAGTTCTACCTTTTCTACTTGTTTTCTCATGCTATTGCAGTTTGAATAATTTTCAGTGCTTCAACATCATTCTCAGATAATTCTAACATCTGTCATCTCAGTGATGTCTTTGGATTGTTTCAATTCAGGTTGATATTTCCCTGTTTCTGAAACACGGAGGTATTTGGTATTTGAGAGCCTTCACCATATTCAATTTTCTGCTCTAGCTGTTTTTCTCTGACTCCATTCCAAAAGGGGGCAGGAGTTTAGGAATAATGCCCCTTATTTCCAGGGAAAGATGGAAATCCAGTTTCTCCAGTTGACAACTGAGTTGAGAGGACCAGCTCTCCGTAACGCCTCCACTAACAGCATCTTGCCTGGGAAGAGCGGGAGGTCTTTGTTACGCCTCCGCCTGTGGTTTTCAGTTATGCCCCAGGGGAGATGGGCTCATCATCACTGGGTGACAGTGAATGTCCTAACTGTAGGCCTTTGATGCTAACCCCACGGGGAGTGGGAGGAGTAGTTCATTACCACCTGGTGGGTATGGAGGTCCACACTCCCTGTGTGATATCCACCAACACTGTAGGAATGAGCCTCATTCTCACTTCATGGATATCAAAATCCAGGTCCCTACTTGGCTTTCTCTAACATCACTCTGATAGGTGAGGTGAGGTACCTTTTCTCCATCTGGCATGGTTTAATTCCTCACTCAGCTTTTGTTGGTAGGAGTAGTTTTTTTTTTTTTTCTTTTTTCCTTTTTTTCTGTGATGTTTGGCTGGAGTAAAATGGATATTTTCCCCCTAGCCAGGTTTCCCCTCTACTGCTTTTGGCTGGAGTGAACTGTCTTTTGTTGAGACTCTTTTTGCTTTATACCTTTTGATATTTTTTGCTTGCCAGCTTCTTGGGCACTAAGTCTGCGATACAAGAGGCAAAGAGACAATCCGAAAAATGTATTACCATGTCATTTCTCAGGGCCTGAGTTCATTAGTTTATCTGTTATAATATGCACAGTTTTTAGTTGTGCCTAGTGGAAATAATGGAAAAGAGTATTTCTACTCCATGTTTCCAAAAGTGGAATGTAAATTTTTTAATTACAAAATCAGTTTTGTTTAATTGGTGTAATGTTGTTCAGGTTTTCTATCTTTTGAGTCAGTCACTGTAATTTGTGTATTTCAAGGAATGTGATTTCAAGGAATGTGACCATATAATTTACATCAATTTTATTGATATATGATTATTGGAATTGTTATTGTTGTTCAGTCACTCAGTCATGTCCCACACTTTGTGACCCCACGGACTGCAGCACACCAGGCTTCCCTGTCCCTTCATCATCTCCTGGAGCTTGCTCAAACTCATGTCCATTGAGTCAGTGATGCCCTCCAACCATCTCATCATCTGTCATCCCCTTCTTCTCCTGCCTTCAATCTTTCCCAGCATCAGGGTCTTTTCCATTGAGTCAGCTCTTCACATTAGGTGGCCAAAGTATTGGAGTTTCAGCTTCAGCATCAGTCCTTCCAATGATATTCAGGGTTGATTTCCTTTAGGATGGACAGGTTGTATCTCTTTGCTGTCCAAGAGAATCTCAAGAGTCTTTCCCAGAACAGTTCAAAGGCATCAATTCTTCGGTGCTCAGCCTTTCTTGCTGTCCAGCTCTTCTATCTGTACATGACTACTGGAAAAATCACAGCTTTGAATTTAGACCTTTGGAGGCAAAGTAATGCCTTTCAGTACGCTGTCTAGGTTGGTCATTCCTTTCTTCCAAGGAGCAAGTGTCTTAATTTCATAGCTGCAGTGACCACCCACAGTGATTTTGAAGCCCAAGAAAATAAAGTCTTTCACTGTTTTCATTGTTTCTCCATCTATTTGCCATGAAGTGATGGGACCGGAAGCCATGATCTTCATTTTTTTGAATATTGGATTTTAAGCCAGTTTTTTCACACTCCTCTTTCACAATCATCAAGAGGCTCTTTAATTCCTCTTTGCTCTCTGTTGTAAGGGTGGTGTTACTGCATATCTGAGGTTATTAATATTTCTCCTGGCAGTTTTGATTCTAAATTGTGCTTCATCTAGCCCAGCGTTTCTCATGATGTATTCTGCATATAAGTTAAATAAGCAGGGTGACAATATACAGCCTTGTTGTACTCCTTTCTCAATTTGGAACCAGTCCGTTGTTCCATGTCCGGTTCTAACTGTTGCTTCTTGACCTGCATACAGATTTCTCAGGAGGCAGGTAAGGCGGTCTGGTATTCCTACCTCTTGGAGAATTTTCCACAGTTTGCTGTGATCCACACAGTCAAAGGCTTTAGTGTAGTCAATGAAACAGAAGTAGATATTTTTCTAGAATTCTCTAGCTTTTTCTGTGATTCAGAGGATATCGGCAATTTGATTTCTGGTTCCTCTGCCTTTTCTAAATCCATCTTGTACATCTGGAAGTTCTCGGGTCCCATACTCTTGAAGCCTAGCTTGAAGGATTTTGAGCATTACTTTGCTAGCATGTGAAAGTGAAAGTGAAGTCACTCAGCTGTGTACAACTCTTTGTGACCCCATGGACTTTAGCCTACCAGGCTCCTCCATCCATGGAATTTTCCAGGCAAGAGTACTGGAGTGGGTTGCCATTTCCTTCTCCAGGGGATCTTCCCGACCCAGGGATCGAAGCTGGGTCTCCCTTGTTGCAGGCAGATGATTTACCGCTTTACTGTCTGAGCCCCCAGGGAAGGTAGCATGTGAATTGAGTGCAATTGTGCGGTAGTTTGAGCATTCTTTGGCATTGCCTTTCTTTGGGATTGGAATGAAAACTGACCTTTTCCAGTCTTATGGCCACTGCTGAGTTTTCCAAATTTGCTGGCATATGGAGTGCAGCAATTTCACAGCATCATCTTTGAGGATTTTAAATAGCTCAGCTGGAATTCCATCACATTTGCTAGCCTTGTTTGTAGTGATGCTTCTAAGGCCCACTTGACTCCATGCTCCAGGATGTCTGGCTTTAGGTGAGTGATCACATCATCGTGATTAACTGGGTCATGAAGATCTTTTTTTTTTTTTAACATAAATTTATTTTAATTGGAGGTTAATTACTTTACAACATTGTATTGGTTTTGCCATACATCAACATGAATCTGCCATGGGTATACACGTGTTCCCCATCCTGAACCCCCCTCCCACCTCCCTCCCCATACCATCCCTCTGGGTCATCCCAGCGCACCAGCCCCAAGCATCCTGTATCATGCATCGAACCTGGACTGGCCGATTTGTTTCATATATGGTATTATACATGTTTCAATGCCATTCTCCCAAATCATCCCACCCTCGCCCTCTCCCACAGAATCCAAAAGACTGTTCTATACATCTGTGTCTCTTTTGCTGTCTCGCATACAGGGTTAGATCTTTTTGTATACTTCTTCTATATATTCTTGCCACCTTTTAATATCTTCTGCTTCTGTTAGGTCCATACCATTTCTTTCCCTTATCATGCACATCTTTGGGTGAAATGTTTCCTTCATATCTCTAATTTTCTTGAAGAGATCTCTAGTCTTTCCCATTCTATGGTTTTCCTCTGTTTGCATTGATCACTAAGGAAGGCTTTCTTATCTCTCCTTGCTATTCTTTGGAACTCTGAATTCAGATGGATATATCTTTCCTTTTCTCCTTTGCCTTTCATGTCTTGTCTTTTCTCAGCTGTTTGTAAGGCCTCCTCAGACAACCATTTTGCCTTTTTGCCTTCATAATATTTCTTCCTTATGCCTAACAGCTCTGTAATGTATATATAGCACATCTTCTTTATTCATTCATCTGTTGATAGACACTTAGGTTGCTTCCATACCTTTGCAGTTTTAAGTAATGCTGCTATGAACATTGGGGTGCATGTATTCTTTTGAATGAGTGTTTTTGGAAATATACCCAAGAGTGGAATTGCTCGGTCATATGGTAGTTCTGTTTTTTGTTTTTGGATCCCATACTGTTTTCCACAGTGGCTGCATGAATTTACATTCCCAGCAGCAGTGTATGAGAATTCCCTTTTCTCTGCCTCCTCACCAGCGTTTGTTATTTGTGCTCCTTTTGATGATCGCCGTTCTGACAGATATGGGGCAATATCTTGTGGCTTTGATTTACATTGCTGTGAAGACTAATGATGTTGAGTATCGTTTCATGTGCCCCTTGGCTATTTGTGTATCTGCTTTGGAGAAATGTCTATTTATTAATATGTCTTCTGCCTATTTTTAAATTGAGTTGTTTAGTTTTTTGATGTTTTTGTATGAGCTATTTATATAGTTTGGATATTAACCCCTTATTGGTCATGTCATTTGCAAATATTTTCTCCCATTTATGGGTTATGTTTCGTTTTGTTTATTTTCTTTGCTATACAAATGTTTTTAAATTTAATTAAGTCTCATTTAGTTTTCCTTTTATTTCCTTTGCTTTAGGAGACAGATTAAAAAAAAAAATGCTGTGATTTTTGTCCAAGAAGTTTCTGGCTATGTTTTCTTCTAGGGGTTTTATAGCATCCAGTCTGACATTCAGGCCTTTAATCCATTTTGAGTTTATTTTTGTGTATGATGCTAGAGAAGTTCTAATTTAATTCTTTTACATGTAGTTGTCCAGCTTCCCCAGCCCCACTTGTTGAATGAAGATCCTGTATTTCCTCCAGTATATATTCTTTATTCTTTTGTTATAGATTAATCGTGGGTTTATTTCTGGGCTCTCTATTCTGTCCCATTGATCCGTGTGTATGTTTTCGTACCAGTACTGTATTGCTTTGATTACTGCAGCTTTGTTGTATGAAGTCAGGAATTATGGTTCTTTCACCTCTCTTCTTCTTTGTCAAGGTTGTTTTGGCTACTTGGAGTCTTCCGTGTTTCCTACAAATTTTAAGATTGTTTTAATGCTGGGTTTTAAAATTTTTATTTATTTGTAATTGAAGGATAATTGCTTTATAATATTGTGTTGAGCTGCATGTATATTTTGGAAAATTGATCCTTCGCCAGTTGTTTCATTTGCTATTATTTTCTCCCATGCTGAGGGTTGTCTTTCCACCTTGTTTATAGTTTCCTTTGCTGCGCAAAAGCTTTTAAGTTTAACTAGGTCCCACTTTTATATTTTTGCTTATATTTCCATTACTCTAGGTCATAGAGGATCTTGGTGTGATTTATGTTGTAGAGAGTTATGCCAATGTTTTCCTCTAAGGGTTTTATAGTGTCTCATCTTATATTTAGGTCTTTAATCCGTTTTAAGTTTATCTTTGTGTGTGGTATAAGGGAGTGTTCTCTAATTTCATTCTTTCACATGTAGCTGTCCAGTTACCCTTAGTATTTTGATATATATTGTATTAATCTATCATATCTCTTGATAGATTTCTCCAAGTTTACAGATGCGAGGCCGTGGAAAACTAAGATTTATTGTTAAACTGGCAAAACCCCCAAACCTAGTCTTTCTTCCTTTTCCCTTGTCTTTTGTCTCTAATCATCTCTCTAGGGCAGCAGAGACTCTCTTCTGCTGTGTGTATCTGACCGTATACTCAGCTTCTAGATTAGTGATGGTAAATACACTGCATGAGTGCCACCCCTCCTCCATTCCATACCCATGCACACCTTGCTCCAGGATCACAGCCTCTATTGATGTTAGGGAGAATTCCTCTAGCTCTGAAGAGCAGCTCCATCATCAAGAAAACTGGGCCGCCTAGATCCTTTCAGCTATTCTCTCTTTTATGTTTTTTAGATATACTGTTTTATTAACATTTATGACATTTATTAATATTTATGATTTATTAACATTTATGACATTTAGATATGACATAACATTTATGACATTAACAATTATGATAATTGAAATAAAATTATAATATGCAGAGCTTTTAATTGAGCAAGGGATGGGGGAGCCTGCTGGGCTGCCGTCTATGGAGTCGCACAGAGTAGGACACGACTGAATCGACTTAGCAGCAGCAGCATATTGAACGCGGCAAATTACAGACAAAAACCCTGGAATTGGAAGTAAAACCCACCATTGACTGAACAGAAGTCCTTGGTTGCTGACAGAATCTCCGACTTGAGTCAGTAATGAAGAGCAGGATCGGTAAATGCGAGCAGATATCGCAGATTCCAATCCTTAGATGGTTTTCCTGAGCAGGGTCAGCTATTCTCAAGTATTCATTGCCTTGTGCTATTTGCATTAGCATTTCAAGGGCTCCATTATCACCAGAAGATACTCTTGAGGTACAATAATTCTCAAAGTCTCTATTTTAAGATTCTGATTATTTAGGATCTAAGTTATTGGGGAAGAATGTCTGTGAAAGGTACGGTAAAGTAGAACAAGGTTTCAGCTATGTTAACTTCCCTGGTGGCTCAGTCAGTAAAGAATTCGCCTGCCAACACAGGAGACACAAGTTCGATATCTGGGTTAGGAAGCTCCCCTGGAGAAGGGAATGGCAACCCACTCCAGTATTCTTGCCTGGGGAATCACATGGACAGAGAACCCTGGCGGGCTACAGTCCATGGAGTCCCAAAGAGTCAGACACAACTAGGGGACCACGCAAAACAAACCCTTCCTTGTTCCTGGATAAAGAGCAAGTTTTGAGCTGGAATTAAGATGTTTCCTTTACTGCTTGGATGATGCTGGCTTGTTTCATGAAGTAAATACAAATGGTGAACTCTGAAAGCCAGAGTGGCTTCAGTCTTCACTATGTTACTCCAACAATTTCTGAGAAGCCAAGACTATTTACTATGAAGAATTGAAGAACTGGTTAAAATATTTCCCAAAGCATTGTCACAGAGTGTTAAAATGTGTGATGTTACTTACATACACCATAGACTGTGGGTACAAAATAGGCCAGAATCTGCTCTGTGATTCTGGAATCCTGGTGCCTTCATGAATACAACATATTTGGATGGGGTCTGTGTCCTGATACTGAAGCTGTTTGCTGCAATAGGCCCAGCCTTACCCCAGGGTTTGCTGGGATGACATGGAATGCATCGTCATTTCCTGTGGTCTAGATGGTCTAGTTATGGGCTCTACTGACTAGGGCATCTTGTGTGCCTAGATAGCTACCTGGAGGGGAGCAGAAAGGCATTGGGAGAGAAACCCAACACCTAAGGGTTGAGGAAGGAGTTGAGACTGACCACCCAGCATGGAGAAGTACCTACCTTAGTCAAGGGAACTTCAGGGGAGAAACCACCAGTGAGGAGCCTGTCAGAAGACCCTACAACCGTGTCCCTGTGAGAGAGTTAACCCTAAAATACTGCCAGACCTGCAGTGTGGGAACCCAGCTTAAAATAGAGTTCAGGTGAGAGATTTCCCAAGCATTTTCTATACTTTGCTGTCACATCCTGTCCACATCCTTCTTCCTTCCCCCGATGCTCACCCACTCTCAGAAGGAAGGAGAAAACAGCTAGGAAACAGGGATATGCCCTGGGAGGAGGAAGATTCCAGCTGTGCTTTCTTTCTTTCCCCAGTGTAGGATTCTCCTGGAGCTGGTCAGGGGAAGAGGGGAAGATTCTGATGTTTAAACAAAAGAGTCCTGATTAATATGTTGAACTGGAAGTTTTCATTTTTTAGATGAATCTGTTGGCACCTTCCAATGTGTGTAGAAGTGTGTATTACCTAAGGGTGAGCAGAAGAGGCACAGGACTTGCTCTTTATCCCGGAACAAGGAAGGGTTTGTTTTGCCTGGTCCCCTAGTTGTGTCTGACTCTTTGGGACCCCATGGACTGTAGCCCGCCAGGGTTCTCTGTCCATGTGATATTCCAGGCAAGAATACTGGAGTGGGTTGCCATTCCCTTCTCCAGGGGATCTTCCTAACCCCGGGATCGAACTTGTGACTCCTGTGTTGGCAGGTGGATTCTTTACTGTCTGAGCCACCAGGGAAGCCCAGGGGAGGGCTGTCCCCACTGAACACACCTGAACGTGTGAGAGGAGCCCAAAAGAAAGTTGTGTGTCTGAATATAAGTTATGCTTGGTCAGCATGCCAGAAATAGTAAGGAAAGGAAGAAAGCTGCTGGACTGCGGGGCTGGTGTGGGGAGGACAGTTTGAGGGCTGAATAAATCACAAGCTGTGCTTTTGTGTGATGGGCCTCTCTAGTCCTTGTCCTGGCATTCCTCCCAAGCAATCTGTGTGATCTGTCAGGCAGAGAATGGTCTTGTCCTCAGGAAAAGCCTGAGAGAGATTTCTTGTATCTCAGATTTGTCTTGATTTGCTCCTGAAAAGGTAAAATGCCAGGGGCCAATGTTCAGTTACAGCTTCTGATACAGGGAGTCCTTTGGTTTTTCTGTTATAACAGGGAGATGAGAGGAACTGCAGGCTCTGATCTAGCACACCAGGGTCCATCCCAGGCACTGGGAAGAAAACCTTACTCAATTTAGTAAAATAGTGTTCATGACTCGGAAGTGTTCTTTCTCGTCCCAAGAGATGATGGTTTTAAATAGGACTGAATGGGATATGGAGGGCTGGCTTCTATATCCCCAGTTTATCTTGACTTTAGATGTGACTGAAAAATTTTTCTTTTGAGATTGAAGAACAAACTCTCTTGCTGTGTTAAGTTTATTTTTATCAGATAACCTTCATACATCAACACGTAGGATTTGTCTGTCAGAAAAACATGGAATCCTTATGCCTGGGTCTTGCTTGCTTTTTCTGCAGCTCTGACATTACCTGTTTAACTTTGTACTCAGAATAGTGTCTCAACAGGCAAGTTCTGGTTTTTCCCTTTCATAGTTCAGAAAAATATCTGATGGTGAAAAGGTCAAATTTTAAATATGCAAACAACCTACTTCTTCCTCTTCACTACCACGCAGGCTGTCTCATTAACTCGGCTCCTTTCTGCTCACACACTGAATAGAGTTTGCATTATTTCTGTGTTTCAGGTTGCTTTTTATGCTGAGTGTTGTTCAAGGTCTTTGTTCTCTTTGACTCAATGGGATATCACCTTTCATTCTTAATTTTCTCAAAACAGAAATGGTGTCAGACTTGTTTTAAGCTTTGAATGGATTCTGGATACAAGGAGTTAAGAGTTAAATTGCTTTTTAAATGATGTGAATCAGGGCCGTCTGTGTGTTTGGTTTAAGATGATCTGTGTTTATCTATAAACCTATCTTTGAGGTGTCTTTCCCCCAGTGCTGGGAATACTGTCGCACCATGGCACTATGTCACAGGGGTCAGCGTGCTTAAGGACAGCGCTTTGAAAGGATCAGACCTCATTTTGAATCCTGTTTCTGTCTCTTACAGAGACGTGTGCCTTGGGCAAAGAATATAACTTGGCTCCCTTTCAGTTTTCTCCTTTGTGAAATGGAAGTAGTAACACTCTTTCAGCTTAAGTAAGAAGCTTCTGTGAAAACCCACTAATGTGCATACCCCTTAGAAAATACCCCATCCGTGGTAGTCAATATTAATAATAATAAAGATAATGTTACTAAATATCATTAACCTCAGATATGCAGATGACACCACCCTTATGGCAGAAAGTGAAGAGGAACTCAAAAGCCTCTTGATGAAAGTGAAAGTGGAGAGTGAAAAAGTTGGCTTAAAGCTCAATGTTCAGAAAACGAAGATCATGGCATCCGGTCCCACCACTTCATGGGAAATAGATGGGGAAACAGTGGAAACAGTATCAAACTTTATTTTTGGGGGCTCCAAAATCACTACAGATGGTGACTGCAGCCATGAAATTAAAAGACGCTTACTCCTTGGAAGGAAAGTTATGACCAACCTAGATAGCATATTCAAAAGCAGAGACATTACTTTGCCAACAAAGGTTCATCTAGACAAGGCTATGGTTTTTCCAGTGGTCATGTATGGATGTGAGAGTTGGACTGTGAAGAAGGCTGAGTGCCAAAGAATTGATGCTTTTGAACTGTGGTGTTGGTGAAGACTCTTGAGAGTCCCTTGGACTGCAAGGAGATCCAATCAGTCCATTCTGAAGGAGATCAGCCCTGGGATTTCTTTGAAAGGAATGATGCTAAAGCTGAAACTCCAGTACTTTGGCCACCTTATGCGAAGACTTGACTCATTGGAAAAGACTCTGATGCTGGGAGGGATTAGGGGCAGGAGGAGAAGGGGATGACAGAGAATGAGATGGCTGAATGGCATCACTGACTTGATGGACGTGAGTCTGAGTGAAATCCGGGAGTTGGTGATGGACAGGGAGGCCTGGCGTGCTGCGATTCATGGGGTCGCAAAGAGTCGGACACGACTGAGTGACTGATCTGATCTGATTAATAACAGTTCACAATAGTCTTAAAGTCCATAATAAAGATATTACTTAATATTAATAAAAATAAGGATAATATTTTAAAAGGCCTTTCTATATAATTTAATTAAACTTAGGATTTTAGAACTTTGGAGGTGGCCCACTAATACCAAGAGTGGTAAAGCATGACAAAGACAAAAATTACTCCAAGCATGACACTGACAAAAAATTAATAACTTATTCCAAATTTACTATTTAATAAAGGGATTAAAGAAAATGGCCATTGTCATCTTTTTAATTTCAGCAATATGTTGGCAGCGCCATCTGCTGATAGAAAAAACACTTCTAGAATATTTTGCTAAGCAAGAAATGTAACAGTCTTCTTTTATATCTTTTTAAACAAGGGTGAGCCCATGTGTCATTTTCTTCACTTAGAAAATTTAATTTTATTGAAGAGATTGATGACATATAGCCATAACATTCTTTTGAAGTATCAGTCACAGTCTCTAAGAAAATGATTCTCTAATGGTGTCATTATTAACTTCTTAATCCACTTAGTGATTGACTCTTATTAGCAAGGGATTGAAGGGGGCAGAATGTGCCACTTCCAAGTTACCTCCTTGGCATAAGAATTATTTCAGCCAGGTTACTTTTAAGAAACAATGGACAACAGACAAGCCATGAAAACCATGTAGAAATTACCCTTTTGTAAGAGACAGTCAGCTGAAGCTCGAGTACTTTGGCCACCTGATATGAACAAGCCAACTCATTGAAAAAAGACCCTGATGCTGGGAAAGAATGAGGGCAGGAGGAGAAGAGGGTGACAGAGGGTGAGATGGTTGGATGGCATCACCAACTCAATGGACATGAGTTTGAACAAGCTTTGGGAGATGGTGAAGGACAGGGAGGCCTCGTGTGTTGCAGTCCATGGAGTCACAAAGAGTCGAACACAACTGACTGACTGAACAACAACAGGAGACACTTAGGTTTATAACAGAGCCTCTCTCTCTGTACCAGGAAGAGAAGAGTGACTTTGTCTCTAGAAACGCTTCTCTTTAGGGAAGACACAGTCTTAGATCTGCATGACCACCTTACCCCGGTTGATGGTGCTTTTCCTGCTTACCTCCCATAACTGTCCTTTTCCTGCCCAAACATCTTTCTTTTGCCTTTAGCTGAAGAAGGTACTTAAGGTGAAGGTTGGGGCCATTTGGGGGCGTTATTCAGTTCTTCTGGGTCTCTCCCAGTGGGCATACATGTTATTAAATTTCTGTTTGTTTTTCTCCTGTTAATCTTTTATCAGAGATGGGGGGTGTTTCAGCCAAGAACCTAGAAGGGTAGAGAGAAAATGAATTTTCCTCCTCAACATGATGAGTTTTTTTTTATTTTAAGGTATCTTGATCTTATATTAGAAATGGAAGGTCTGTGTGAACCTAAATTTTGTATGGTTTTTCCTGCTCACTCAGACTCGTCCAAGGTCAGATTAATCTTGCCAAATGGCATTGATTCACTTTCGACTTTTTTGTTGTCGTTACAAAACAAGCTATATGTTAACAGCAGAGTATAGACTGACAACAGATGCCCGCGTGGTTGGAGTCCTGAGTACGATTCTGAGAAGTCACACAGAGATATCTGTTTTACATTGCACATGGGACCCTTAATAGTGAAGGAATAACCCAGCTCCAAAAGCCTTTTGCAACCAGAGCAGGATTTGGAATATCTGCCAGTATTACCATAAATGAAAGTGAATATCTATAAAATGTGGCAAATAAATGAGTACGTTACAAGAAATATATTTCCAATATAGTTTTAGTTAGAGGATAATTGCTTTATGATAATTGTGTTGGTTTCTGCCTTATATCAACGAGAATAGCTATACGTATGTCCCCTCCCTCTTGAACCTCCCTCTCACCCCATCTCAGCCCTCTAGGTTGTCACAGAGCACTGGATTTGAGCTTCCTGCACCATACAGCAAGTTTCCACTAGTTATCTGACTTTTTTAAAATTTAAATTTATTTATTTTAACTGGAGGCTACTTGGCAATATGTATATTTTAATGCCGCACTTACACCCTCTGTGTCACAAGTCTGTTCTTTACGTTTGTGTCTCTGTTGCTGCCCTGCAGATAGGTTCATCAGCAGTCTTTTTATTGTGGTAAAATTCACATACCATTCATCATTTTAACTATTTTAAAATATACATTTCTGTAGCCTTTAGTACATTCACAGAGTTGTGTAACCATCCCCACTGTCAAGTTCCAGAACATTTTTATCACCCCCAAAGGAAACTTAGTACCCATTGAGCGCTTACTCCCATTTCTCCACAACCCCAAACAAGCACTAATCTGGTTTCTGTGTCTGTGGATTTCCCTACTGTGGGTGTTTCATACAAAGGGTTTCATATAATATGTGGCCTCTTGTGTCTGGCTCCTTTCACTTGACATAATGAATTTTAGATTCATCTCTGTCATGGCACATATCAGTTCTTCTTTTTTATGGATTAATAATATTCCATTGTACACATATACCAACATTTCTTTATCTGTTCATCCACTGATGGACATTTTTGTTGTTTCTTCCTTTTTGCCATTGTGAATATAGTTTACACTGTAACCATTCATGTGTAAGTTATTGTTTGAACATCTACTTTTTAGATTCTTTTGTGTACATACCTGGGGAATGGAGTGGCTGGGTCATATTGTAATTCTCTTTAACTTACTGAAGAATCACCAAACTATTTTTTGTGATGGTTTGTGCCATTTTAAATTCTATCAGCCATGTATGAGGGTTCCAATTTCATTATACACTTCACCTTTGAGTATAGCTGCCCTAATGGATGTGAAGCAGTACCTCATTACAGTTTTGATTTTGCATTTTTCTAATGACATGGAGCGTCTTTTCAAGTGCTGCTTGTTGGCCATTTGTACATTTTCTGTGAAGAAATGTCAAGCCCTTTGCCCTCCATGCTCTTTTCAAAGGATGAGATTAGGGTAGAGAGAATTGCATTTAGGTTCTGTAAAATTGTTGAGGATGAAACCTACTCTAGTCATCTCAGGCAGGTTGTGGTAACTGCAGGGTAAGAAGGGAAGGAAGCCCAAGAACCAATCTCAGCAGCAGTCCTGGTCTCTTGAAGAGTGAGATGCAGTTGATGACCATTCATCCATTCAGTGTTATTTGAGGCCCCACTTCTTCCCCATACAGGGCAATTGTAGGCACTGGGAACCTTGGAGATGTGGGACCACCTGGTCCCCAGAGTGGTGTCCACTGCTCCTCCTTCTGCTCACTCTGTCCTCTTTGTTCATCAGCTCCTCTCTGTTTCCTTTCCCCCTGTTTACTCACTCTTGCTCTTTTCCTTGTAGTCTTACTGCCTTCTTGGTGTCTTGCACTCGAAACTCCCAGACAGAGAGTCTGATTTCTTTGCTTGGTCACCATCCATAAAGGTAGTGGTTAAGAACCTGTTTGCTAATGTAAGAGATGTAAGCAACTCTGGATCAATCTGTGGGTCGGGAATATCCCCTGGAGGATGACATCACAACCCACTCCAGTGTTCTTGCCTGGAGAATCCCATGGCCTGAGGAGCCTGGCGGGCTGCGATCATAGGTCTGCAGAGTTGGACACGACTGAACAACTTAGCACAGCGCATCCGTAATAGAGCATCTCATTGGGCAGACTCCTTACCCCGGCTTCCTTGTAGACTTGGGCCTTCTTCCGTGTAACTGTAGGTGGTCCCATCAGATATAGTCAAGCCAGTGGACAGCTTTACCTAAGGAGCTGTCTGAGCACTGTGCTCAAAGTGGCTGAGGGTGTTTCATGGGCTGTGGACTATAATGTTTCAACTTTTCAGACATTTCCAAGTGGATCCAGTTTAGTTTTCTTGTTGCTGTGAAACTAGTGACCATACTTTCAGTGGTTTTAAACCACACACCCTTCTTATCTTACAGCTGTGGAGGTTGGAAGTCTGAGATGGGTTTTAGAGAGTCAGAATCAAGGCGCTGGAAGGGCTTGTTTTTTGGGGAGGCTCCAAGGAGAATCTGTTCTTTGGCTCATCCAGCTTCTAAGGGCTGACAGATTCACTGTCTTGAGGTCACATCACTCAGCTCTCTGTGTTCATCACCAACTTGCCTTCTCCTCTACCTGAATTGCCTGTGTTCTCTTTTAAGGAAGCTTGTGTTTACATTGGTCCCACATGGATAAGCAGCACACTGTCCTTGTCACATGACCCTTCCCTCAATCATATCTGCAAAGTTCCTATTGCCACACAAGATAATACCTGTGGGTCTGGGGATGAGGGTGGTGGATATCTTTGGGGGACGGTTGCTATTTGGTCTACACCAGAGTCATAAAAAGGAAAAACTTAGACCCTGTAGACCAAGGGGTTTTAGTCTTTTAAACAGTAAGTGGCTCAGTGTAGGCAAGTGAATGTCATTCAGTTTCGGAGATTTCTTTCAGTGCCTTATTTGACTGGGGTTTGCAAACAATACTGTTGCTATTTTGAAAGTGGGCCAGGAAAGGTTGAACCCAGAGTAACTATGCTTGGCAAAATCACTGGAGTGGCTTCCTCACAGGAATTAAGCAGTTCTAAAAGCAATTAGGCCACCCCCACGAGTCCTTCATACCTGTGGATTCATGAATGTTTGACAGATCATCCTACATGAGGCAGAGGGTCCTATTCTAGTCCAGCCTCCTCTCTTTCTGAAAGGGCATACATAGTCATGAGTCCCAGAAGTTACATTTGGAATGAGGGTAACTCATTTCTGAAGCAAATAATTCCCCACATAATTTGCCTTAAAAAAAAAAATAGCCCAAGCCCCTAAGCTGTGAAGAAAACAGTCAAAATATACAAATTGTATGGCATTCTGACTAGTTAGACCTTTCTACAGCCACCCTGTCTTGAAAAAATCAAGTGGAGTGTTATCTATATAAGGGAGATTAAAGCACTTTTTTTTTCTATTTGTTTTAAATATTTGCCTAGGGAGTATTAGGAAATGCATTTTACCTGAAATACCTGATAGGTCCAAAGTGTTTCTCTCAGGAAGGATTAAGTTCTTTTCTGCTTGTATATGACTGCCCAGAGTTACAGGATTTCTAGCCCAATGAACACTTTAAAATATATACAAACAGAGACACACAAATCACCTTTCATTTCAGTTTGGTCACCTTTGTCCTCCCTACACTTCCACCTGCCTGACTCCAGAACAGGGTGTGCAAAACTTGGCTTTCTCTCTGCTCTCGTAGGAGGAATGGGAGGGGACTTCTTTGGTCTCTAAATCCCTGTCTATTGCAAACAGAAGGGAGCCGGTGGCCTTTGCCTGCAGGTAGTCTGAGCATGCCTCATTGTAGAGCCAGCACATTCTGCTTTCCTCAGCCAAGATCCCTTCTCTAAACAGCACAGAATACAGAATGGTAGTGTGAGTCCGTCCCAAAGCTGAGTTTATATTTCCCTTTCTGGCAAATGAATCTGTTTCTATTCTTCCTATGATCTCTTTTGAGGTCTCAAGGATATTTAATCAAAAGTATAAGTTCAAGGTGCTGACTTTCTTTACCCTGGCAATTCTGTATGATAAAGGTGGGTTCTAACACACCCAGCCTGGGAATGGGAGCTCAACTTGGACCTCACCACTTTCCCTCCTCCCTCTACAGTTTATAAAAGGTGATGGCGGGATGATGGAAGATGCCAAAATTTCAACTGGAAATAGGCCTAGAGGGTTGCCTCCAGTGACTGGCTCCCTGGCCAATTACACAATAGCCTGACTGTTACCATGGTTTGGGATTCTATCTCGAGCTTTGAAGCATTAGAAATTTGATATGACTCTCGGAGCTGGACTTTTAGGGACTGGATTACAAACAAGACTTGTGAAAGGCTCCTCTGTAAAATCAGAGTGCCAATGTACAATTTTACCATGAAAAAAAGACGAGAAACCTGTCATTTCCAATAGGACGGGTGAAAGGAGTGGTCTCTGAAATCAGGCCAGTGGTGCCTCTGGTCTCTAGAACTTGATTTGGCCAAACGGGGCTAAGCATGGTACCTGCATAATGGGGCAGTGTGCAGAGTGATGGAGAGAATGCCGGGGAAGGGTTGGGTGGTAAATAAGGTCACTGCTATCATGTTCATGAGTTACACCATTTTACAGCTGGGGAGACTGAGGTGGAGAATATTTGACTAACTCTGGAGTGACAGAGCTGAGCTGGGGAAGAATGTCCAACCACGTTTATGAAAGAGCTCTGTGGCCCTGAGTCTCACGGTGAGTGTCCTGCGAGGGTCTTCCCACTGTCCAGGGCTGTCTGTCATCAGCTTCCTTTGCCTTACACGAAAGTGCAAATGTAACTTTCAAACCTAGTTATCCATGAGATGGGAAGACGGAGTTCTGGAATTCCCATCTTTTGTCAATCCTTTTGCCACTAAATTTAAAGTCTCCAGGCTGGTTGCTTTTTTATAGACCAGGGTATTTATGTCTCAGGTCAGTACTGGTGATTAAAATGACGTGTAGCAATTAAGGTCTAAACTCACTGATAGAATTTCAGACCTCCCACTTCTCTCATTTACTGTCTTCCAACTCACAACTCTTCCCAGAGATGCTTCTTTAAAGTATGACTTGTGTGCATTTTATGTTTCTCTGGCTCCTTCTGATGATGGCATGTAAATAATTCAGAAAGTAAATAATCCGCTTTCCTGGGCCCAGTTTTTCTTTGGAAAACTTTCATCCAAATATGTTTTCCTGTTTCTTTGGGGTGCTCAGTCTCTTCAGTTTGATTCTTCTAGCAGATCATTATTTGAATGTAGAAGGTGTTGTGAGAGAATCAAAAGAAGGAAACTGGGTTAGAATGCAGGAGACTTGGTTCTCGTCCCAGCTCTAACTTTGCCTGACCTTGGGCAAGCCACTTCCCCCTTTAATGCCAGTCATTTTACCTACTGGTTAGGAATGATGTCCTCTTTTCCTGTCTCACCACATCCCTGGGAGAAATAAATGAAGCTCTATAGTGTTTTGAAAATGATAATGTCACTGCAGATTATTTTAGAGTGAAACATATCCAGCCTGTTTCTAGCCCACGGTTTTCAGCCATGAACAAATCACTTATTTTCTCTGAATCACAGTGTCCTTGCTCCGAGTGGGATGATGATGCATCACTTTTTTGTAAGGCTCAGATGAAAGAAAACGAGCTGGAAGCATCCTGTTGCTGCTACTGCTGCCAAGTCGCTTCAGTCGTGTCCGACTCTGTGTGACCCCATAGACGGCAGCCCACCAGGCATCCTATAAACTGCAAAACCCCACATGAATGTAAAGGTGGCCTAGAGGAGTCTATTGCTCCCTGTCCTCAGGCGAACCAGGCACTTGTTAGGCTGCCAGTTCCTTATTGGGGTCTGAGGGTACTTTTAATCAGCCATCTATTTAGAAATGTTTATATGGACATATACACATACCTTGGCATATACATGTATTTTTCTTAATGACTGCAATGCTTCAGACTCTTGTACGATGGACATGTATAGGCTTTTCTTTGCCTATAAGGACATTTGTTTTTAGTTGGTTCCTGAAATCTTAATCTTTTGTTGATGACTTACAGAAATAATTTCCAAACAACATTCTTTGACCCTAAATTAGAAAAAAATATTCCTAAATATTGAATAAATCCTGACCTATTCAAGTTTATTCTAATTTTGTGAGGTGTGAATGGAGCGAGCTGAGGATTTGAGGCTCTAGGAGACAGTCTTGGAGGTGTTGCTTTCAAGTCAACACCCTTCATCTAAATCTACCCAGAGCCCCGGCAACAGCACCCTCCTCCCCAATCCCCAGACCGACCCAGTTGACATCTATAACCAGAGAAGGGGATGACAGTATTGTTTTGCCCTTTGCAGATCATCTTCTCCAGAGCAGAGACTGCATTTTCTAGTGTTCCTGAACCTGGGTTTTGGATACTGAAAAAGAAAAAAATTATACAAGATGTCAAGTGAAAAATGTTCAAAACCTTATATGTGTCCATATTTGGTATGAGAAATGTTATAATGAGAACATGCAATTCATCTTCTTCCTGTTGCTAGGTTGAAGTTTCTCAGGGAAGATGGGTTATTCCCCTGGAAGTGACAGGAATGAGTTTCTGTGCCTGGATCAGTAGGAGGGGTGAGAGCCCCTCAAAGTGTCGGGCACTGTACTTACTTCTGATAATACAGTGAGTGACCAGACAGTGACCAGCAGTGACTTCTGTTCACTGCTGGGACTTCTGTCTGGGACTTAAGACACTAGCAGTGATTTCTGTTCACTGGTTGAATTTTGAGAAATTCTAACAGACGGATTCTCTGAGTGACTCTCAAAAGATATGCTTGCATTGTACAACACAGGGAGTAATAGAGTCAATATTTGGTGGTAAAATTAAAAATTGTGTAAAAAATTTTAAAAATTAAAAAAAAAAAAAATCCTCCATGTAAACAACTGGTCAAAGTCTCCGGAAGATTGTAAGATCCGCACGGGCCACTTGGTGGTGCTCATGGCAGGGCAACTCTCTGTTCTTAAAAAAAAAGAAAAAAAAAAGACACATCTTCACAGCTGTGACATTTTAGTTCTGCTTTACTGAACAGAAAGTGGTTCAGTTCCAAAGCTGATCCTAAATTCAAAACCACAGTGTATTGTACAGCATTGAACATTCCTGAGAAAAGTTTGAGGTGGAGTTCATTTGTACTGTTCCAGAACAATCTTCCATCAACACGCTCTTCTCACAAACAGAATTAGAAATACAACCTGTGACTAAAAGGTATTTTAACACTAAGCACACCTTAGCTCAAGTTCTAATGACCTTCTCTGGTTAGAAAAGTGGTCACTATTAAAGAATAAAGTTCACAAGGAAGAAAGAACATTCCCTTCCTCACTCAGTATATCTGACCGTGGCAGGGATTCAGAAATCCATAGGCAGAGTATCTCTCTTGCATGAGGTCCGTTTAAAAGCACAGAATGAGTGCAACCAAGCAGTTTTTCCAAAAACAGTTTTGATTTATTTATAAGTAAATATTGGACACCAGCATTCAGCTATTATGTGTATGCATCTCTCATAACCAGAGAAACTGTTTGCCTTTTTCCATATCTTTGTATTGTATAGTTGGAGAAAATGTGAGCCCTAACCTCACGCCCTGAATATTTTCTGTCAACTCTCCATGAAAATTGAATTCCTTCCTCACAAAGAAGCAAAGTGATATTTTTACAAAAGCAACACCAGATAAAACCCCTGTTAAATGGCTTCTCAGTGACATAATGGAGAAGGAAATGGCAACCCACTCCAGTGTTCTAGCCCAGGAAACCCCATGGACAGAGGTGCCTGGTGGGCTACAGTCCATGGAGTTGCAAAGTCGGATACAACCGAGGGGCTAACACACAGTGATGTAATAAAATCCACACTCCCTATCAGACCAGCGTGGTGTGGCTTCTGCCTCTTTCTCCTCCCTGTTCTCTCTGGACCCTTCTCTTTATTCTTTGGGCTCCAGAGACCCTGGTTTTCCCAGATCCTCTGGCTGGAGGACATCAGCACATGCCCTTCTCTCTTTGTGGGAAGCCCTGCCCCAGTGCTTCCTCTTTCTCTTCCTCCTTCCGTTCTCAGGTAAACGTCAGTGTCCTCAGAGAGGCCTTCCCCTTTACCTTATCTTCAGAGGTTTCCGTGTTCTTTTCAGATGTTTGTTTTTGTGTTTTCCCCCCTACATTTATCCTCTTAACAAAGCTTGTAATGATTTCTGTTGTTGTATTTACTTGTTTTTATAAGAATTTGTCTTTGTCTGGGTTCAATGGAGAAGGAAATGACAACCTACTCCAGTATTCTTGCTTGTAAAATCCCATGGACAGAAGAGCCTGGCTGGCTACAATTCATAGGGTCACCAAGAGTCGGAGGTGACTGAGCAGCTTCGCAATCTGGGTTCAGATTGTGGTTCTCCATATTGTGAATTGTGGGCCTTGACTAAGCATGTGAGTTCTCTACACCTCAGTTTCCTCATCTGTGAAGTGGGCGTGATATTTACCTCATAGGGTTGTTGTGAAGCCTAAAAATGTTAATCCATGTGAAGTGTGTAGATCCCCACCTGGGAAATAACAAGACCTGTCAGTTGATACCTGTCCGTCATCGTTAGTGCTATCACAGTCACCATCTCTGGAATATTCTTGCCCTGCTGACAGGGCTTTTCCTCTTTTCCTTCCTTCAGGGAGGGCTTCCCTGACCATCCTACATAAATTCATGCCAGCCCCTCCCAGGATCCTCTTTGCTGTCCCATTGCCCTATTTATTTTCATAGCATTTTAAAACATTACACATATTTATAACATTTTATTGATGTTATCTCTTTCTGTAGAGTTTAAGTTCCATGAAAGGAGTTTGTTCTGTTCACTGCTATGTTTCAAGGATCCAGTAGAGGCGATTCTTAGGGACTTAGTGAATAGCTGTGGCATCAGTGAATCAGTGAGAATTCATTACTATCATCTGTCTCCCTCTCTAACAAGTAAGCAGGAATTGTGTCTGCCTTGCTTATATGTAGCTACCTGACATGAATCACAGTGCCCAGGAAAAAGTGCTCTGAAAATGTTTGGTAAAGGAATGAATTTAAAAATGTGGAAAAAGGATTTTGAGGCTTTGCCAGAATCATACACACAGGAAGTCTTAGCAATAAATACATTAGTGATGATTACCCTTTTGTCTACTGGTAGTAATTGAGATGTTTTGTGGCCAAATCAGTTTTTAAAAGAACTATATTTTTAAAGTCCTATCACCTAAATTTTATTTTCTCAAATTCCTTTTCAGCCCGGTATGTGTACACAGACATTCCCTCTCTCACTTTTTTAATGCACTTGGATGAGAAGACGACACTGTGTATATAGTACTGGCCATATCATGATCCCATCTCCTTAACTTTACCAAGAATTTGATGCGGTGCGCATACCTATGTCCTTTGTCTCTCTCCCACTTAGTTTTTAAAATCTCTCAACTAGATTCAGTCAAAGTAGTAAGTTCAGTCATTGGACATCTACTGAATATCAAACATTTCATTCTAAAGATTTCTTTATAAGTAAGACATAATGTTCTTCATTATTCATTTTAAGGATACCACTAACACCAAACACATACCACTTCCCTCTGTCATAAAGGCTGGTAGTCCAGAAAGAGAAGACCATAGAAGCCCCTGAACGTACAAGTCTGTTGGTGGAAGTTTAGACGCTGGTCCAAAGAGTTAAATGCTTCAAGATGAACATGAAAGGGGCTAAGACTGGGCAGAAAGAGTCTACGCTGTACATTCAGAAAGGTAGAAGTTCACCAGTGCTCTGCGCCAAAGGGTGCCAACCTGAGTTACCAGCATTTCATGTTTGTGTTCTGCTCTCTGATTCCACAAATTCTGGAACTTTCTATAAATGAGGTGGTACTACTTTCCTCATCTGCTCTTTAAATTCCTTAGAGAATGAATGCTTTTCCTAAGTTGGCTGCGTGTAGCATTTGGACTGTCCCGGCTAGTTTGGAATCTTACTCGTTAATTCCCCATCTGCTCTTTGAGATAGTCTTTCCCAGCCTGGTTTTCCTCTCTAATTCTCACTGTCCAAGAGCTGATGGTGTTCCAGAAACTTCTTTCCAGTAATTTCTTATTACCCAGCGCTCTCACCTTTATTCCAAGCCCTCTCTTGTCATCCTAAATAGGAGTTTACTTCTACCTTCCTCATTTGAAGTATTTTTTTCCAAACCCCATCCTTTCTTTTTTCCTGAAGGTCTTGATCTGACTGACATAGCCCATTTTACTGATACTAGAATGAAATATCATAAGACAATAATTCAACCATTCTCCACTGAACCCTTAGCTACAGATATAATATTGACACCCTTATTAAAGTGGATGCATGAGACAGAAGAAAGTTTTTTGGAGTTTATCTTTCTTCCCCCCTCAAACCCTTCAATTCATTTAGGAATCTCAATATTAAACAGTTATTGTGTTCTGATTTTAACATTGCTTTCAGAATGTGCCATGGATAGGATTTAGAATAACAATAAAAACTACCATTGATATGACAGAAGCAAATATCTTTTACATAAAATTAAAACATTTTCTAAAATGTTGTATAATAAATGTGTATTGTTCAGTTGCGAAGTCATGTCTGACTCTTTGCGACCCCATGGGCTGCAGCACGCCAGGCTTCCTTGTCTATCACCAGCTCCAGGAGCTTGCTCAAACTCATGTCCAATATATATGTATATTTAAAATTTAAATAATATATTAATATTTTTTAAGGTACATATGGGATGGCAAATCCTTTAGGTTTCTTCTTTAGTTGATTTACTTTTCTTAACATTGGAGATGCTAAGTATTTTCTGAGTTTTTAAGTTGGTTATGACTGTGTGTGTTAGTCACTCAGTCGTGTCTGACTCTTTGTGAACCCAAGGACTGTCGCCCGCCAGGCTCCTCTGTCCTTGGGGTTTTCCAGGCAAGAATATTGGACTGGGTTGCCATTCCTTTCTCCAGGGGATCTTCCTGACCCAGGGATTGAACCCGGATCTCCTGCATGCAGGCAGATTCTCTACCATCGAGTTGGTGATGCCATCCAGCCATCTCATCCTCTGTCATCCCCTTCTCCTCCTGCCCCGAATCCCTCCCAGCATCAGAGTCTTTTCCAATGAGTCAGTTCTTCGCATGAGGTGGCCAAAGTACTGGAGTTTCAGCTTCAGCATCAGTCCTTCCAATGAACACCCAGGACTGATCTCCTTTAGGATGGACTGGTTGGATCTCCTTGCAGTCCAAGGGACTCTCAAGAGTCTTCTCCAACACCACAGCTCAAAAGCATCAGTTCTTCGGCGCTCAGCTTTCTTCACAGTCCAACTCTCACATCCATACATGACTACTGGAAAAACCGTAGCCTTGACTGCTGCTGCTGCTAAGTCGCTTCAGTCGCGTCCAACTCTGTGCGACCCCATAGACGGCAGCCCACCAGGCCCCGCCGTCCCTGGGATTCTCCAGGCAAGAACACTGGAGTGGGTTGCCATTTCCTCCTCCAATGCATGAAAGTGAAAAGTGAAAGTGAAGTCACTCAATCGTGTCTGACTCTTAGCGACCCCATGGACTGCAGCCTACCAGGCTCCTCTGTCCATGGCAGGAGGATCATTTTCATTTCCTCCATCCATTTTCTAGGCAAGAGTACTGGAATGGGTTGCCATTGCCTTCTCCTAGCCTTGACTAGACGGACCTTTGTTGGCAAAGTAATGTCTCTGCTTTTCAATATGCTATCTAGGTTGGTCATAACTTTCCTTCCAAGGAGTAAGCGTCTTTTAATTTCGTGGCTGCAGTCACCATCTGCAGTGATTTTGGAGCCCCCCAAAATAAAGTCTGGCACTGTTTCCTCTGTTTCTCTATTTCCCATGAAGTGATGGGACCAGATGCCATGATCTTCATTTTCTGAATGTTGAGCTTTAACCCAACTTTTTCACTCTCCACTTTCACTTTCATCAAGAGGCTTTTTAGTTCCTCTTCACTTTCTGCCATAAGAGTGGTGTCATCTGCATATCTGAGGTTATTGATATTTCTCCCGGCAATCTTGATTCCAGCTTGTGCTTCTTCCAGCTCAGTGTTTCTCATTATATACTCTGCATATAAGTTAAATAAGCAGGGTGACAGTATATGGCCTTGACGTACTCCTTATGATTATATATGCTTGAAACAGAATGAAGAATATAATGTCTTTTGTATTTAAGTAGTACTACTCAGTACAACATGCTTTAAACAGTTCAGGGTGGCCATGCTTGTTTTTAGGCAGAAGCTTGCCTTTCTCTGAGTATTCTCTGCAGCTGCCTCGCTCTGACTAATGGGAGGATATTTTCCTATGTTGTTCCCAGGGCAGAGCTGGGTAAACACAAGTTTTAGTGATGTTATTAGTTTGTGAAGGTTGTCCAGGGGGAGACAGTGATCTACATTGATAGGAAAAGGTAGCACACGATCTGTTGTGAGTTAATTTTTGTTTGATATGACTTTCTTTTTTTTTCTGCTCTATAGTACTCTGATTTATTTTGGAAATAAGCTAAAAATAGAGAATTCATTTCTTCTTTATTTGTCTCAGGAGGAATATGCCTTGTATTTCTCAAAAAGGGCTGGATGAGTTGGTTTCTGTCTGCGCACAAGTGGGGGGGGGAAGCAGTATGACTTCTACCTTAGAAGGATGGCAAAACAAAAAAAGCAAGTAAATTAGATTAGAATTTACGTGTGTATTAGAATATTGCAAAGTCAGTGATGAGGCCAGATGAGCAAAGACACCTCAGGACTGGGAGCCGTGGAGCTTTCTACACCCTTGTTTCTGTTCTTGTGTTGCCTTTTTCTCACTTCTCAACTTCGGGAACCAGTGTGAGGAGATCGGAGTAAGTGTCCCAGCTGTCTGAGCAAAGAAAGCCTCGGCTTTGTTTGCTTTGATCCTGCCGACCATAAGGTTGAACAGCAACACCAAAGAACATTTCCAATCTTCTACGTGGGGGCTCTTGCAGGTTTTTATTGGAGTCAGAAAACGTCAAAACAGTAGATGTTTTCATGGTGCCATTTTTCTCAGATCTTAAACCAAAAGGGCAAATAGTGACCGTTCCTGGTGACGTGGGGGAAAGGCACAGAGATGGATGTACTTTTCAGCGTCTGGACCTTAGCACACCTGTGCCTCAGCTGGGGCGTGTGTGTCTTAAGGGAATGACTGTGGGCTCGGGGGTCGGCACAGCTACTACTTCTCTTCTGCTGTCTCTTCCCGTGCTTTCCATTCCTCTCCAGCTGCTTCTCTTTTTGACTTTCAGCTTCCTCTTTCCTTCTGGTTTCTCCTCCTAAGCACAGTTCCTCTCTTCCCCTATCCATCGTGTTCATGACTCATACTTTATTAAAATTTGAAAAAAAAAACAATCTTTTTTGTTTCATTAGAATCCATACTTGTTAACTAGGAAGTCTAATGCTTTCAAAAGACCAGTTATTTATATATAATATTGTTGGGACACTAAAATGCTCACTCACTTTAATTAGGTTCTACCTTAAAACAACCTACCATTTTTTGCTGATACTTTTTGGACTACACCTTTAGGGGGCTTCTTGCTATTCATGCATGTTTACATTTCAGCAGTCATAGGTCTTAAAACAAAACTCTTTTCTACTCTTTAAGGAAGAAAATCAATATATATCAACATGGTCATATAAACAAAAATTGCAGATGTTTGCTATCCTCTGGAGTATTTGTCCACCCTGGTATATAGTTAATTGGGGCTTCACAGATGGCAATAGTGGTAAAGAATCCACCTGCCAGCACAGGAGGCACAAGAGGTGCGGGTTCAGTCCCTGAGTTGGGAGGATCCCCTGGAGTAGCAAGTGGCAACCCACTGCAGTATTCTTGCCTGGGAAATCTCATGGACAGAGGAGCCTGGCGGGGTATAGTCTGTGGGTCTGCAAAGAGTCGGACGTGGCTGAGCACTGCTGCTGCTGCTAAGTCACTTCAGTCGTGTCCGACTCTCTGTGACCCCATGGACAGTAGCCCACCAGGCTCCGCCGTCCCTGGGATTCTCCAGGCAAGAACACTGGAGTGGGATGCCATTTCCTTCTCCAATGCATGAAAGTGAAAAGTGAAAGTGAAGTTGCTCAGTTGTGTCCTACTCTTAGCGACCCTATGGACTGCAGCCTTCCAGGCTCCTCCATCCATGGGATTTATAGCTAATTAATTCTCTCAATCTCTCTCCTTATGTGTATACATACATGTGTATATTGCAGACACTTATACACACACACACAGTCTTGCAGTCCTGAACTACCCATGTCGCTCTTGGAAAATATAACATGCCAGCTCACTTGGCAAGCAGCAAGAAATGGATTTTACTTGGTGTGTGTGTAGTTTATACTAAGGTGAAGTATTAAAGCGGAACTATGGCCTCCTAACTAGGAACTTGGCTACACTAATACTGACCGATGGTTTTTCTACTTGCTGTCCAGGCTCATCTTAAACAAAACCTGGACCCAACACTTACTCAATCCCAATGGGCTTCTTGAAGTTTACATTCCACACTGGGATCTTGACTTCAACTGCCTGAGGGCACTGGAGTCAGGAGGTTGTCCAGCTGTTTCTGCCACTCCTTCTGTATTGACATTAAGTGACTGTGGGCTCTTCCTGCCAGTGTTCAGTCCCTGCAGCACGGGGGGTGCTCCAGGACAGTTTTCTTTTGCATCACCTGCAGTACTTAACTGTGCACATGAAGATCCAAGAACCAGTGTATCACATGGGGAAACATGTTTAAATGCAAATACCTGGAAGTTCGTTTTTCATAGTGTGGGGTTTGGAATATCTTCCCTGTAGACTGCTTTGTTACCAGGCATTCCTGGTGGTTTGCGTCACAGACCATACTTTGTAAAACTTTGACTTAGGAAAAAAACTTGTAGTTAAAAAATATCCATTCAGTTTTCCAGGGACTAAGGAGTCAGCAAAACAATATAAACATATATTTATAATAAAAATATAATATGGAGACCTGTATATGAAAGCATTTATAAAAATCGTTACACATTTACATGCCATTAAAATAATTACATAAAGTACCAATAGTGCATGTAATTGGAAGTACACATGACATGATCAGAATCAAGAATGTTCCCTGGGCTGGCTCTGATTCTTCCAACTTCCTTGTTGAGCTCAGTTTTTGAAGGCTGTGGTGATGTAAATGTCAACCATGTCAAGGTTCTGCCTCTCCCAGTTGCCAGGGTCAAGCTGGCAGGTGAGGACATGTCTAGGCTACATTTAGCCGTGCTGTATTTTCTGACAGACAGAAAACAGGAAGAAAACTCTTTATTTTGATAGGTGAAGACAGGAGTAAGAAGAATTATTTGCCTACAGTCAGTGAACCAATCAGGTTAAAGAATAGATGACAATTGAACACAGCTAAGTGTAGTGGGGCTGCTCATTTATTATTTATTGAATATTGAAATTGTTGAGCACTTCCTTGCATTTTGTTGCATTGGAGTACCCCTTTCTTTTCACATAATTTCTCATCCATATCTATCGAGGATGTCTGAGGTTTTTTGACTGTGGTGTTCTCTCTAACCCAAACTCCCTCTAGACATGCATACTAGCTAGAGCTTAATTTTTTCTATATCTGTTTGCTTCCTGTGTCCCTTGCCTTCCCCTGTTGCTGTCACTGTGTTCAGAGCAAGCAAAAAATGTGGAGTTCTATTCTAAGATGAAAGTTTCCCAGGTGAGTATCTCTGTCCCAGATTGAAACCCTTTCCATTTTGGTGTTTGAATGACTTCCTTACATACAGCTTGATTCCTTATCTGAGGACCCAAGCAAAGCCAGACAGTCCCAAGACATCCCTACACACTGATAAGAACTAGGGTTAAATATAAATGCATATATTTATACTCCCAAGTGAAGGAAGTCAATACATCCCAGGCAGAGGATTCTTACCAGCTACTTGGAATGCACAACCCAGGTCCTCATTCTCAAATGTGAAAAACATCCAAAATATATGAAGATTACCAACACCATGAAAGAGAAAAACCAAGAAAAAGTAATTGAATAGCTTCTAATAGAAACTGATAATTTGATTACAGAGGATAATGGAACACCAAGACAATTAAGAACCCATGAAAAACTAGAAAAACAAGCAAAAAAAAAAAAGTTTTAGAAATTCAACATGTCTTGAGTGAAGAAAAATCTTCCAAACAACAGTTTGAAGATAACACCGAGGAAATTGCCTAGAAAATAAAGCAGTGACAAAAATAAAGGAACTTGGAAAAACAGATCAAACAGAAAAAATCAATCTGTTTGTTTTAACAGAGGAGATCCAGAAAGGGGGAACAAAGAAAAGTGTCGGGTGGATATTTTCAAAGAAATATGAGAGTGATTTCCCACAACTAAAGAAAGAACTGAGTCTTCAGAGTAATGGGGCTAGAGATGGCTTGAATCAGTGAAGACACTTGGATTCACACTTGTGACATTTTGTTTACTAAGGAGAAAGAGGTCTTAAATTCTTCTGGAGATTCGGGGGAAAATGCTCACATATGTTAGGAAGAATCAGAACTGCCTAGAAATCACAGACACCAGAAAACAACACAGAATGCTGTAAAACATTTGAGAAAAAAAAATACTCTGAACCTAGAATTTTATGTTCAGCCAAACCATTAATGACATAGAAAGCAAACTGAAATGTCTCCAAAACACAAGGACCTAGAAAATGTAGTTTCCAGGCACCTTTCTTTGTACAAAGTTGCTCAAAACATATGCTAAAGGAAAAAAGGAAAAGAAAAGGAAGAGGGAGAATTGGAAGAGTGTGATAAACAGTGGCACTGATTTGTGTGAGTTAGTTGTAGGATCGTAGCTGTATTAGAAAGCCCGGAGAACAATAATTATAGAGTGGATCGTATTATATTAAAGAAGAAAATGGAAACAAGCATGATTTAGATGCTAGATGATATTGACATGGTGACAAAAGCATATGCTATTTTCTTCAAGAAAATAGACCAGTTGCAGGATAAACAAAACCATGGCTCACGTGTGCAGCAAACATAAGTAGGGTGTGATACTGAGCAAGTGAAGTGAAGGGAGAGAGGATTCTCTTTCGAGTGGTACAGAGGTGATGGCACTGACCTGTGGAGAGAAGTAACCTACTCTCAACACGTTACTTGGTTCTTCTGTGAATTAAATATACAGAAACACGTACCAGTCAGATTTCACTGTGGGAAAAATACTAAAGTCTTTTAAGAAGAATAGAGTTTAAGGCAGTTCGATGCTTGATAATCATTGAAAGGACAGGAGGAGTGAAAATTAAGCCATCACTGTAGAATCTTAGGTTCCACCGTGAGAAGTGGGATCAAGATGTCTGGAAGCTGCAGCTGCCCCAGAGTGGAGACAGCTGTAGAGAATCATCACAGAAGTTAATAGAAACTCTGCCAGTCCCCAGGGGACTGGCAGGGACGAGGGACCATGGCACCTAGCTGGCTGCTGCAAACTCCTGTTAATGCCAGCCACCACCTCTGCCAGAAGAATAGGGCTTTCTCTCCCTTTCTGCCTTCCAGCATTTCTCTCAGTGTATCTCACTCAACCACTTCAACTTGATTCTAGAACCCTCTTGGCAAGGGGGCATCAGGGGAATGTGGCTTGAGGTGTCCCACCCCTGCAATAGCAGGCAGATTTAGAACAGATCTGGAATGCATGTTAGCTAGAAGCAAAATCCCCTACCAGGGATAATATCAGTTAATTTGTGTCCAGTGTTTAGAACCAGCCTATGGGCAAAATAGGAAAGATGTAAAAAATAGTGATAACACAACAAAAATACTATCAATGTTTAAGGTAACAGAATAAAAAAATATTAAAGGTAACTATTAACAGATTCAGAGGTAACTAATAGAATTAAAATAAATTAAAATTCTCTTAGAGCAGAAATAGATAATGACTTAAACGTTTCCATCAAAAAGTTATGCTCTAAGCTATAAGTGGTATAGGGAACCAGTAGTAAAAACAAGCAGAAAGCAGAAATAGGAAGTGGTATGTGGGGTTGAGTGGGTAGGGGTGGGACGTGAGACTGTTGCTTTTTATTTTAAGATCTTTTTATACTGCTTGATTAAAAAATACATATATTGCTTTAATAAAACTTAAATGATAAAAGGCTCTTGTTATTAATATTGTCATCATCAAATAAAGGTATTGCTTAAGATGAAAAAATATATATATATATATTTAAGAAATTTGCCCCTCTAATGACATTCCTACCCTGCTGGATTATTGAAGCTCCTTTGTTCAGTTTGAATCAAAGTGATCAGGATTTTGCTTTTCATTAGTTCCTCTGTCTGCCTTTTGCATCTCTGTGTTCAGCCCTCACCTGCCGCAGGGGTGTGCCTGGGTGTGCTGTGTCGCCCCTGAGCTCTGCCTCCCTTGCTGTTTGGTTTCAGGAAAGCACACACACCCTGTCTGGCTCACACTGCTGTTTGGAAGAGGGTGGGACCAGGATCCAAATGGACGTGATTAGATCAGATTTTATCTGAAGGTATTCAGTGGAGGGAACTTAATCAGGAATCCTTAGTTGCAGTGTATGAGTTGAATTGTTTTACAGTGAGCATGTATTACTTTATAAAAACAGTAACAAATAATCATGGAGAAAGAAAAAAAAAATGTGTCCACACCTGTGCTAATGTATTTAATGTTGTTTTCTTTTTAAATAAGACAGCTTTGGTTGATTTCTGGCTTCTCTACTCCGAAGAAGTGAATCTCTGCAAACCTAAGTTAGGTAGAAAAAGAGCCATCTTTCTCAAAATATCCACCAAAAGAGAGCTCCAAGGTCATGCTGACTAAATGTACCTAAACGGACTTGCTTAGTGCAGGATTTCTCAGGAGTCAGTGCTATGCTCTTGAGAATATCTACGATCAAATGTGTGGTATCCCTTATCCTTATTTCACTCAGCAGCTCATGGAATTAAGACTATGTGAAATGTATATTTGAAATTTGGAAGTTTAAATTTGGCAGTCAGGAGAGGAGAAAAAAAGGAAAATAGTAAGGAAGAATTTGATAACATTTAGGTGGAGAAATTGCTATTTTAGAAAGTAACTGAACAATTCTAAGGTTGTTGGAAAATAGTCCAGTATCTATCTGTCTGTCTATCCATCCTCCATAGCTATCATTTTATTTATTTTTTGATATACTGACTTTACAGGAGATTCACTAAATACATGTGATCCAGTTAACTAAATGCAATTTTGGAATCAGTTTCCCAAGTAAATATTTCTCTATTCTTAATAAAAAGTAATCATTTAAATAACCACTTATTATTTTAAAGGTACTTTCTTTCATCACTGATTTCAGGAATAAGATTGTAAAAATTGCACCATTTTGGCTGAAATTTAGGCTAATGTATCTATAAGACTGCTAAGCTGCTAAGTCACTTCAGTCGTGTCCAACTCTGTGCGACCCATAGACGGCAGCCCACCAGGCTCCCCCGTCCCTGGGATTCTCCAGGCAAGAACACTGGAGTGGGTTGCCATTTCCTTCTCCAATGCAGGAAAGTGAAGAGTGAAAGTGAAGTCGCTCAGTCGTGTCCGACTCTTAGCGACCCCATGGACTGCAGCCTACCAGGCTCCTCCGTCCATGGGATTTCCAGGCAAGAGTACTGGAGTGGGGTGCCACTGCCTTCTCCGATCTATAAGACTAGGAGGAGATAAAAAGAAGTGTTATTGTTTTTCCGTTGCTCAGTGGACTGCAGCACTGTAGTCCATGTATATCACCAACTCCCAGAGCTTGCTCAGACTCATGTCCATTGAGTCGGTGATGCCATCCAACCATTTCATCCTCTGTTGTCCCCTTCTCCTCCTGGCTTCAATCTTTCCCAGCATCAGGGTCTTTTCTAATGAGTCCATTCTTCATATCAGGCGGCCAAAGTATTGGAGCATCAACTTCAGCGTCAGTCCTTCCAATGAATATTCAGGATTGGTTTCCTTTAGGATTGACTGGTTTGATCTCCTTGCAGTCCAAGGGACTCTCAAGAGCCTTCTCCAACACCACAGTTTGGAAGCATCAATTCTTAGATTAAAAAAAAAAAAAAAGCATTAATGTTATCCAATCTAGACAGGACTGACTTTCAGTTAATTGGAAGATTTGTTGCAGGAATACAGGGGCAAGTCTCTGGGAAGAAAGAAAAAGGATGAAACAAGGAAAATATAAAAATAAGAAAGGTCTTGGCAACATGGTTAGCTTTGTTCTCTTCTCAGTGGAAGCATTTTTATCTGACAAATTCCCCAGAGCTTTCTTCACTATTTGAAGCACAATTTTATTTGATTTTAAAATGTGTTTATTTATTATAATTGGAGGATAATGACTTTACAATATTGTGATGGTTTTGCCATCAGCATGAATTGGCCATAGGTATACACGTGTCCCCCCACCACCTCCCATCCTGAAGCCCCTTCCCACCTCCCTCTCCAACCTATCCCTCCAGGTTGTTACAGAGTCCTGGCTTTGGATGCCCTGTGAAGCCAAATTTTAAAGAGAAGACATAGCCTCTGGACTAATATCTACAGGATTATTTCAGTAGATGAGGCTGCAGTGGCAGCTGGTTATAGTGTGGGCAGTGGAAGGTGGAAGCATGTTTAAAACAGATACTCTGTTGTCAGGAATACACACAAGGTTATTAGTAGAGACCTTTCATCCTAGAATGTCCCAGTGCCTGCTTAAGTTTCTGTCAGTATATATGACTTTACACCATTGATTTCCCCGAAGGCAACTGGAGGTAAGACTGTTATGGTGAAAATGTGGATTGCTATGCCTCAATTGTATATAAGCTCATCACTTTGAATTTTCACCTAAAAAAATATATCTTCTGAGTGCAGAAATTATTGATATGAAGCTTTTTTCCACTTTGTTTAATGATTTCTTTAACTTTTGTTACTTCTTTCAAAAGAAATCCTTGATATTTTGTTGGCTGTCATAGAAAATACAGAAAAAATTGTAATGCGAAAGGAATATGAATTTTTAAATTTTAAAATAGTAGCCATTAATTTACTATCAAGTTGGAAAGAGGCAACATGGTTAATCTTTGGGTGTTTAATTTTCAAGATTTTATTTCTGAATAAAGTCACACATGTATATGGCAGGATACTCTGTTATATTGTTTTATTCTCTGCCATAGGGATCTGGAGGAAATGTAAAGAACTATCTCTGTTGTGTATCATGAAGGTGGCCACATGTTGTGCTCCAAGATTCTCAGTTAGGATTTTTGTGTTGACTGGACTAAAAGCAACAGTTGGCAAATATTCAGAAAATAATCTCCATGTAAAGCTTTTGCTTTTGGGGAAACTGGGACTGAGAAAGGCAGAAGGCTACTCTTCAGAGAGAAAGTATTCTTTGTAGATTCTGCTGATGAAAGTGAAAAAGTGAAAATCGCTCAGTCATGTCTGACTCTTTGCAACCCCATGGAATTCTCCAGGCCAGAATACTGGAGTGGGTAGCTGTTCCCTTCCCCAGGGGATCTTCCCAGCCCAGGGATTGAACCCAGGTCTCCCACATTACAGGCAGATTCTTTACCAGCTGAGCCACAAGGGAAGCCCAAGAATACTGGAGTGGGTAGCCTATCCCTTCTCCAGCGGATCTTCCTGACCCAGATATTGAACTGGGGTCTCCTGCGTTGCAGGTGGATTCTTTACCAACTGAGCTATCAGAGAAGCTCAGGGTTCTGCTGATACTTGGACTTTTTTTTTTGCTATGGGAGGTTATGGATCATAGGGCAGATCCTGAAGGATGGTGAGATTGCAGTGTGGAGATTGTCAACTGCTGTGGTCCTGGTCGGGGAGCTCTGAGCCTTGGAGGGAGTGACCGTGAGACCTTGGCCAGTGGGCATGTCTGTGGTATCTAGTATGACTGAAGACAGAGGCCCATGTCTTCTGTCAAACTAGAAGACATGTCCTCAATTGTGTTAAACATCTGAGATTCTTACAGAACCCTGAGGTGAGGGAGGCCCTCTCCCCACATACATGTGACAATTTCTTGACAGCCAGGTAGATAAGACTTGGGGCCAGTGTATGTGATTTAGGAAGACAAAGATGACCAGCACAGCCTTCGCGTTCCTCTCAGCTTGAGTAAGCTTTAGACAGATTTGAAGGCCTCTGACTTCATTTTCTTAGAGTAATTTATATTAGAAAATTTGCAGCTGTAAATTTTTTTCTCTGCCCAGTTGAAGTATAAATTTTCTACAGTCCAGGAAAGTCTTCCTCTAGAACCTAGGAGCCACCTCTTTTTGCAATCTAATCATGGAGAATCATGGGGCCCAATCTCTCTGTCTCTGTGAGGGGAGGCATCTAACTTTAATAAGCATCAGTTAGCAAACACAGATGACTCATCAGTCTCCACCCTGTCCTCTGATTTTGAACTCTCCTGTCTTATGTTCAGTGGAGCTGCGTTCAATCTCTCTTCCCTATTGCAAGTCTTGGCCCTTAATGCAGTAGTCTGGAGTAAAGTCTGTTTAGCCATTTTAAGCAAGCTTTTCTCTTTAACAAAGAAATGCTATGTTGCTTGAAATAGATTGTTATGAATACAATCTCTGTTCTTCCCTCCTTCCCTCTGTTCTTCCTTCCTCCCTCCCCTCTTTCTCTCTATTGTCTTCTCCATGGATAGCTGACTTAAACATTAATTCTGGGCTTGTTTTCTGCTGAAGGAGACCTGAACTGTTAACCTCTTTCCATTTATCTGGACGATCAGTGAGGCCTCTGCTCCAGACTTCCCTTGCCTTTGATTAATTAACTATCTTCAGTGTTTAAATTTTGGGAAGAATAATTGTACGCTCATAGTGTTTTTCTTTTTTTCATTAAATGAGATCCAAATACGAAGGCATTATAACAGTGTCATGTAGAAATACCAATATTAGTAGCTCAAGGATACTATTTTAATCTTCATGTGAAAATGAGAAGTGAGAAGAGTCTGCATCAGAAATGGACCTAAGTTACCTTGGCAAGTTCCAGTCTCTCTGAGGCTTTTTTTGTTCATAAAATTACCATATATATATATATATACACACACACATACATGGTATATATATAACAAGATAATATATAAACTTGTTGTGGTAGCTCTTTTGAAATAAAAAACTAACGTATATGACAAGCAATTTTGCAAGAGGGTGACATTATTATAATTGCTACTCTCTACCATTACACTGGTTATTGGAACCTCAATTTTAAAATATGAAAGGAAAATAAAATAGAAAAAGTCCAGAAAACATAGTTAAAAGGAATGAGGTGGGTTGATGAATGCTCTGTAGTAGATATAATCAGATATAGAGATTAAAAATTGAGATTTTTTTTGTTAATATAAAAATGTGAATGAAATAATTACTTTTGAAAAGATAAAATTAAATGATCTAAACTGCTTCAAGAAGAAATTTTAAAAACCTAAATACTCCTTTATCTATGGTACAAGAATGAAACAAATGTATATAAGGGAATTTCTGTCAAATATTTAAGGAATAGATAATTCACAAGCTATTTAATTTGTTCCAGGTGGGAAAAAAGGTAAATGTCTTAAATTTTATGAAAGTCACGAATCAGTTCATTTTACCAAAGTTAAATAACAATATTTAAAAAATAGATCCTCCACGCTATTTCCCCTCAGCCAAGAAAATCACAAACCAATTTTTCTCATCAATACTGTGTAAAAAATTCTGAATAAAAAGTAAGCAAACTGAAGCATTCAGCAAATTAATTCAATCAGCGAGAGATCTTAGTTGGAACAGAAGGTACTCCAGCTTTAGCAGAGATAAAATGGCTAAATGTAGCTTACGGAGTCTCACTGGGGCAGGAGCTCTGTAGCCAGGACTGATGCTCACACCCAGTCTTGAGTTTGCTCCAGGGCAGATTCTCGGCTTCTGTTGTTGGGCTCAGAATCCAGGGCTGAGGTGCTACTGTGGAGGATGAGGGAGCCTGGCCACTGCTGCTTCCCAAAACCGGACTTCCCAGAACCATCCTTGCCAAGTTGCAGCTTACACAACACCAGTTTCTTCATGGCACTTGCTTTAACATTTGCTTATTTCAAGTGTATATCTGATGGACTGATCCTTGGTTATACGTTGAGACTTGTTTTTGTAAGGGAAGCAGAAGAAATGAATTTCTGGCTTCTTTAGTTGGAAATTCGTAAATTCAGTGATGTGTAAAGTTCCTTTAAAGTGAGAAGATAGCACAAAAACTGGTTGCTATATGAACCGAGTAGCCCAAAGTCCATTAACTCAAGGATGAATATTAGAAGAGTATGACAAAAGGCGTTGCATTAAAAAGTCACATGAGAAAAGCAACAACTATCTCAATAGGTAATTTTAAAAATTGAATGAAATGTTGAATTCAACATCATCAAGTTTGAATTAAAAGTCTCAGTAAATTATGACAAATAAGTTTTTTTTTTAAGTATAGCATGGAATATTTAGCTTAAAATAAGAGCCAAATATACCTAATAGTGAAATATCAAAACTGCTGCTGCTGCTAAATCGCTTCAGTTGTGTCCGACTCTGTGCAACCCCATAGACAGCCTCCCACCAGGCTCCCCCGCCCCTGGGATTCTCCAGGCAAGAACACTGGAGCAGGTTGCCATTTCCTTCTCTAATGCATGAAAGTGAAAAGTGAAAGTGAAGTCGCTCAGTTGTGTCCGACTCTTAGTGACCTCATGGACTATAGCCCACCAGGCTCCTCCATCCATGGGATTTTCCAGGCAAGAGTACTGGAGTGGGGTGCCATTGCCTTCTCCAATATCAATATCAAAACTACTATTTTTTAATCACTACTGTCATTTAATAACTACTAATCAAAGTATTAATGATTGGAACTTATTAAAAAATGGATCCAGAAGAAAAAAATTATCAATATTTGCATCAATATTTTTCTTTTTTGAAAAACCAAAAAGATCAACTGAAACAAAATAATAGATAAAGAGGCAAGTTGGCTGTTTAACACAACAATAAAGAAAAATGGAAAGCTCCTCAATATACAAGCAATGTATGGGAGATATTGTGGGTTGGAAAAAACCATTCAAAAAATAGAATGACTAAGAATAAACTTAAGGAGCTTATATTGCAAATCTTCACTGAGGAAAATAAAAGAGATACATCAGATTTACTTGGATTAGGAGACTTAATTTTATTGAAGTATCAATTCTTACCAAGTTACTTCAGTTAATGTAAGACAGGATAATGTTTGGAAACCAACTGAATAATTTTAAACTTCACTTGGATGAATTAAGTTTCTTTGCTACAACTGAATATGGAATTATCACATTACTACTGGGAATCTATGATTCATCTTTATTTTTTATGTGTCATTATATTTATCAAGTGTTAAAATAATTCTTGCTGGAGGTATATCATCACTATTCATGCATTTAAAAAGCCAAAATGATTTGGACAAATAAAATACAAAAAGAAACCTACTTTTTGAGATACTACTACTGTTCTGAAACTATTGCTAAGGAGCATTTAAACATGGGTGTCTTTTTATGCTCCAATAATCATGAGTATTTCATAATGGCTTTTAAATAATCTCATCAAAACATGAAATAGCATTATGAAAACAAGTCATCTTTCATATCCTCCAGATGTAAGTACTTTCTGCTCATACACTGTGATTCCTGGAATTTGTTATTTAGAAAGATTGGTAGATTGCAGCTGTCAAAAAAACATCAGATATTATTTGAACTTGTACATCATCATGGACTGTATCAGAGATTATAAGAAATGAGTAATGATGATAACTGTAAAGTGATGGGCTTGTCTAAAAGATCTTATCTTTTCCAAAGCTCTCATTTTTAGTATGAATTTGATGTAAGTTTAGTATAAACATGTGAGTTAGAGTCTGATGACCAGACATTTTAATTTTATAGTTATAGTAATGTTTTCTTTTTTAAATGTTTAGGCTTAACTTTTTTTTATTACATTGTTAAACAGTCATGAGAAATCACTACCCTACTCTGTTTAACAATTGTTTGTTTATATACCCAGTTTTAAAATAGTCTATAAAGAAAAAACAAGAATATACAGATTGGAACAAAAGGTAGTCACTGCCTTTTCCAGATTGGAGGCTTACTTTATTGGTACATCTAACCTGGGTCTACTTAATAAATTAATTTTTTTTTCAGTCTTCCTGTTTATGTTCGTTGTAGTTCCTTAGCTAAGATTAGGTGAAGTGAAATCCTTAACATTCTAAACATATTAACTTGTATATAAACAGGAAGATTCAAAAGAGGCTAGCTGGATGAAGGGTTAGACCTACTAATGAATTATAGCCATAGATTGTACAAGAAAACATCATTAGATCTTGTGTGTTTGCCAGAAAAATCTCTACGGCTTTATCTTTCTCAGTTTTTCTCTCATGACCATGCAAGAAGACAAAAACGTACATCATTGAAGAACGTCCTTCTGAAGAACAGGTGTAGAATAGAATTGAATGCATGTCTCCAGAGATAAGTCAGAAGACAAGGAGAGAAAACCACATTTTCACTCTGCTAAAGCAAACTGCTATTTAAAAGACTTTTTGCTGGGGCAGGCACAACATGATGAAAAATTCACAAGGTCAGTTAGTTAGGGTCAGCAAAGTCATTCTACTTCTCAAAGTTTTAAACTGTAAAGAAGTTTAAATCTAAGCCTGCAAGTGATGGTAAACTGTCCAGCCATGGCTACTGTTAATTGTTCATTTGTTTGTATATACAATATCCAAAATAGTGATATTGAACTGACTTAAGGTGGTTTGTTTATTGTGAGAGATTGTCAGTCATAGACATGATGATTTTTCTATGTATTATTTACTTGGATAAAATGAGTAACGTTCTGGTACTCAGTGAAATGGGATAAAATCAGAGATACTGACTGTGGCTTTGTAACAAATACTTGCTCAATACTGTTGTCAATGGTTGAACTTGACAGTTTACCTATGACCTTGGTTGCCAGTATGTATTATTTTAACCAACTTGTGGAGATGTGTATGTGTTTCTTCTAAAGTAATGGAAGGAATTAGATCACTCTTTTTCCATCCTTGAGAACCTTTCTAGTAGCTAAGTTGTGTCTGACTCTTGTGACCCCATGGACTGTAGCCTGCCAGGCTCCTCTGTTGATGGGATTCTCCAGGCAAGAATCCTGGAATGGGTTGCCATTTCCTTCTCCAGGGGATCTTCCCGACCCAGGGATCAACCACGCGTCTCCTGCATCAGCAGACAGATTCTTCACTGCTGAACCACCAGGGAAACCCAAACATACTAATGATGCTCTTTATTTCACTTAAATTGAGTACATGTGTGGCAGAGGACAGGCGAGTTCTTATGGAGAGTTTGATTGTCTAGCTCAGTGTAACCTGCATTTATGTGGGTTGCTGCTGCTGCTCAGTCGCTTCAGTTGTGTCCGACTCTGTGCGACCCCAGAGAGGGCAGCCTACTAGGCTCCCCGGTCCCTGGGATTCTCCAGGCAAGAACACTGGAGTGGGTTGCCATTTCCTTCTCCAATGCATGAAAGTGAAAAGTGAAAGGGAAGTCACTCAGTCGTGTCCGACTCTTAGCGACCCCATGGGCTGCAGCCCACCAGGCTCCTCCATCCATGGGATTTTCCAGGCAAGAGTACCAGAGTGGGGTGCCATTGCCTTCTCCTTATGTGGGTTATGTGAGCTCTATTTCCTGCTTTCTCCCCCTCTACTCCTGTTCCATGAACACCTCCTTCTTGTTAAGTAAACATAGCTTTAGTTGATTTTCTATAGCAGCAGTAGAAACAATCCCTGCAATGGTAGCAGCCCAAAGACTAAGTTGGCTGCCACTCAGTTTCATTGTTTCCATTCCAAAGTACCAATGGCAGGTATGCATTCATGAAGTTTAAAAAAGAAATGGATTCCTCATCCTTGCATATTTCTTCAATAGTAATGTGAATTATTCTCTTTAACTTTTTGACTCGATATGGGATACGACTTTCTGGGCTGGCCAATATCTATAACAAAATTCACTGTTTTTGAGGGCAGGTGTATCTTCCTGATGTCTTGATTTTATAGAAAGAATGATCTGCTTCAGCCAACATTTGGATGTCTTCTTAGGTATCTTACTTTTTCAGTAATCCTCATCAATGTTGAAAAGTGTTTCCCTTAGCATGTGGAAGATTTTACACCATGTCAAGCCTATAAAATCCCAGATTTTTGCTTAGCTGGTCTGTCACTGTCTTTTAGACAGTGATGCATAGTAAAACTTGCATTGCCCTTGAAACATGGCTCTTGAACTGTAATATTAAACAAACAGCTGGGTTCACAATAAGCACCTGTGATGGAAGAGGCATTTTCATGAATGGAGTCACTGAAAATATATAACTTCATTTCATACATTTATGGTAGCACACTGAGGCTATACAGTACATATACTGGGATGACTGTAATCCTGTCAGATGTAGTCATGGATTAGTGAATGTCCAAATTGGTTCATCCTTGTATACAGAGAAAATAACGTCTATGTTAAAAAATACAAAACTGAATTCTAGTTAAGGTTCTGCATCAGGTCAGAAATAGTGATAGCCCTTAAGATGTTTCTTTTTAATTTCCTGTGAGAAGGATAAAAATGCACAAAGGAAACAATTGTAAGATATGAGGAGTTCCAGCAGGGAATAAGCATCTCATTCAGTGCTCTGTGTGTGCCTGTGATGGAAAATCCGGGTTCTTCTCGTCTGTTCTTTCTCTCATTTCTGAGTTGGGAGGGGAGGGGGAGAAAAAGTGACCTGGGTCAAGGACAGAAAGGATTCCTCAGCAACCTTATGGGATCGCAGCACCAGGCGCACAGGATTTAATGTAAAAATGGGAGAGGTTAGAAGTGCAGGTGTTTGTACATGACTTGTTTATTAGATTTTGTCTTTGGGGGGAGTTAAAGCCTCTCTTGTGATTAACTCATTTTGGACTGACTTTCTGTTTTTTCTCCCACAAAGAGGACTCTGCAGAAAACTGAGGCTTGCTCCTGTTTTAGAGGAGAAAAGTTGCTCCTCCCCCTCCCCCCACCACTCCCACAGGCAGCCCAGTGAGTTCCAGTAACGTCCAGCAGAAAGGAGACCTAGGTTACACTGTTTTGACTACTGCTCATAGACTGAGCGACTTCACTTTCCCTTTTCACTTTCATGCATTGGAGAAGGAAATGGCAACCCACTCCAGTGTTCTTGCCTGGAGAATCCCAGGGACAGGGGAGCCTGGTAGGTCCCCATCTATGGGGTCGCACAGAGTCGGACACGACTGAAGCGACTTAGCAGCAGCATAGCCTGAAGGGAAAACGTGCTCTTTTCTCAACGTGCTCTTGTTTAAATTCTTCTTTGCTGGGTTCATCTCTCTTTCAGAATGCTCCAGTCTGGTGGGTGAGGATGTGAGCTGAGGGGAAGGGGCTGAGGGCTACTCTGCCTTTTTCTAGAGGGAAGCAGTGGGGAGCAGGTGGATGTAGCTCTAGTTACAGCCTAAAGGAACACCTTGCTTCCTCAGACTAACAAACTTGGCATGCTGTGAGTTTTAATGTTTGGCTTAAAGTCTCTTTATTAGATTTTTTTTCCTTCCAATTTTATTGAGATATAATTGACATATAGCATTGTTTAAGGTGTACAGTGAAGTCGCCTACATATGAACCTTCAAGTTGCGAACTTTCAAAGATGTAACTGTGTCTTTAAATGTCCTTTCACATTGGGTAGCTCATGTGTCTGGTGTACATTGTCATGTACATGCATCCTCTGCAAGCCGTTGTGCTTTTGTGTACTTTCCTGTTCCCGGGTTGCTAGTGCAGGAGCTGTGAGACTTGGATTTGATCCCTGGGTCGGGAAGATTGCCTGGAGGAGGGCACGGCCACTCTCCCCAGTACTCATGTCTGGAGAATCCCATGGACAGAGGAGCCTGGCATGCTACAGTCGATAGGGTCACAAAGAGTCAGATGTGACTGAAGTGACTTAGCATGCACGCACTGTATAGAGTACAGTAACGTAACCTCTTTCATTCAAGCTTAGGGTGTCCAGAAGTGAGCATAAAAGCAGCAGTATATAGCCGGATTGTGTCAGTTGGATACTTAAGCCAACTTTGTTGGACTTAACGAACAAATAGTTGGAATTACCAACTTGTTCTTGGAACAAAACCAATTCGTATGTAGAGGACTTACTGTATAGCATAATGATTTGACTTACATCCACCATGAAATGATTTCCACGGGAAATTTAATGAACATTCATTATCTCTTATAGATACAAAATAAAAGGAAAAAATTTTGTCCCTTGTGATGAGAACTATTAGGATTTATTCTCTTAACAGCTTTCATATTAGACATGCAGCATTGAAAATTGAACAGTGGTGTTGGAGAAGACTCTTGAGAGTCCCTTGGACTGCAATGAGATTCAACCAGTTCATCCTAAAGGAAGTCAGCCCTGAATATTCATTGGAAGGACTGATGGTGAAGCTGAAACTCCAATCCTTTGGCCACCTGATGTGAAGAACTGACTCATTGGAAAAGACCCTGATGCTGGGAAAGATTGAAGGCGGGAGAAGAAAGGGATGACAGAGGATGAGATGGTTGGATGGCATCACCGACTCATGGACATGAGTTTGAGTAAACTCCGGGAGTTGTTGATGGACAGGGAGGCCTGGTGTGCTGCAGTTTGTGGAGTCGCAGAGCTGGACACGACTGAGCGACTGAACTGAACTGATTGATAATTGTATTTATCATGTAACACATGCCCTTCCCTCATAGCTCAGTTGGTAAAGAATCCATCTGCAATGCAGGAGACCCCAGTTCGATTCCTGGGTTGGGAAGATCTGCTGGAGAAAGGATAGGCTACCCACTCCAGTATTCTTGGGCTTCCTTTGTGGCTCAGCTGGTAAAGAATCCGCCTGCAATGTGGGAGACCTGGGTTCGATCCCTGGGTTGGAAAGATCCCCTGGAGAAGGGAAAGACTGCCCACTCCAGTATTCTGGCCTGGAGAATTCCATGGACAATACATACAGTCCATGGGGTCACAAAGAGTCAGGCACAGCTGAGCGACTTTCACTCACTCACTCACATACCCTTAATACTTTTTAATCTTATAACTGAAAGTTTATACCTTTTGACAGCTTTTATCTAGTTCTCTCTCGCCTCACTCGCCGCTGACTTCTGGTAACCACAAATCTGATCTCTCTCTCTCTGAGTTTGTTTTTGAAGTAAAATTGACCTGCAACACCATGTTGGTTCCTGGTGTACAGCATAGTGATTTGATATTTCTGTGCATTTCAAAATGATCACCGTAATGAAGTCCAGCTGCCATGTGTCACCATATAATGACAATACTTAATTATTGACTCTATTCCCCACACTGATGATTTCACACCCGTGACTCATTTATTTTATAACTGCGAGTTTGTACCTCTTAAACTCACTCATCTGTATCTTTTACGCTCCTACTCTCCCTGCCTCTGGCAATCGTCTGTTTGTTCTCTGTGATTCTGTATCTGTTTTGTTAAATTTGTTTATATGTTTTGTTTTCAGATTTCACATATAAGTCAAATCACACAGTATTTGTCTTCCTGTGTTTGACTTATTTCACTTAGCATAATATAGTTGCATATGGTGTGATTTCGTTTTATAAGGACTGAGTACTACTCCAGCATGTGTATGTACGTGGGGGTGTATATATAACGTTTTTGACATTCTGTTTTACATCCTTCTGTTTTCTTATCCCTTAACTACTTATTATAGATATAGATAATATTATGTTTGTCTTTTAACCTTCCTACTAACTTTCTGTATGGTTAATTTCCTGTCTGTATCTTATATTTGCCTTTACCAATGAGATTTTTTCCTTTTGTAATTTTCATATTTCTAGTTGTGGTCTTTCTTTTCTGCTTAGAGAAGTCCCTTTAACATTTCTTGTAAAGCCTGTTTAGTGGTGCTGAACTCTTGGCTTTTCTGGTCTGTAAAACTCTTTATCTCTCCTTCAAATTTGAATGGTAACGTTGCTGCACAGAGTATTCTTGGTTGTAGGCTTTTTCCTTTCATCATTTTAAATATATCATGACACTCTCTGCTGGCCTGCAGTGTTTCTGCTGAAAAGTCAGCTGATAGCCTTATGAGCATTCTCTAGTATGTAACTAGTTGCTTTTCCTTTTTTCTTAATATCCTCGCTTTAATTTTTGTCATTTTAATTGCAAAGTGTCACGGTGTGGTCCTCTTTGAATTCATCCTGTTTGTGACTCTCTGTGCTTCCTAGACTTTTTCTTTCCTGTATTAGAGAAGTTTTAAGCTCTTATGTCTTCAAATATGTTCTCTACCTCTTTCTATATCTCTTCTTCTTCTGGAAAGAGATAACAGTAGTATGTTTGATGTTTTCCCAGCGATCTCTTAAACTGTCCTCATTAAAAAAAATTCTTTTCCTTTATTTCTGTTCATTGTGAGTCCTTTCCACCATTCTGTCCTTCAGTTCACTGATGCATTCCTCTATATCATCTAACCTACTGTTGATTCCTTCTAATGCATCTTAAAGTGTCAGTTAATATATTCTTTAGCTGTTTAGTTCTTTATATTTTCTACCTCAGTGTTAAACTTCTCACTGTGTATGTCCATTCTTCTCCCAAGTTGTTTGAGCATCTTAATGATCATTACTGTGAACACTTTATTGGGTAGATTGGTTATCTCCACTTAGCCATTCTTCCGGGGTTTTACCCTTTTCCTCCATTTAAAAAATATTCCACTGTCATCTCATTTTTCCCAGGGGAGGTGGTAAGCCCAGGGTCTTTCTACTCTGCCATTTTGGCCATTCCCCCAAAGTTTCTGTTTTAGAATTGAATATGTGCACGTGCACACACACACACGAAGACTATTAGAAAACATGAGAGACACATTTTGGGGTGACTTAGTCTATGACAAGTACCAATAGTGGGCTCAGGAATCCTGGCCATCTCTATTCATCTTGGACATACTGTTAGCAATTATGTAAGTCTCTTGCATAGAACTTTGTCTGTGGCACTTAACACTTCCTTGTTTTACTCTCCAGTATTCAAGCTGGTGGCTCATTGGTAAAGCTGCCTGCCAATATAGGAGACCGAGGTTCAATCCCTGGGTCAGGAAAATCCCCTGGAGGAGGAAATGGCAATCCACTCCAGTATTCTTGCCTGGGAAATCTCATGGACAGAGGAGCCCGGTGGGCTACAGTCCATGGGGTTGCAAAGAGTTGGACATGACTGAGCACACACACACGTCTTTTTTAGGCTAAAAGCTAGTTGGGGACTGGATCTATATTTGATTCACCTCTAATTCCCAACAGTGCTTTCCTATAATAGCAACTCAAGTATTTGTTATTTAACAAATACTATTTATATCATCATTTACACTAGCCCTGAGGAAATAATTCAAAATAAATTGACAACTGGTTCTTTGATAGAGCATGTTTGATTGGATACCTATAGAGTTACAGATTAGAATTAATGTCCAGGTAGCACCTGCATTTTTCAAAAAAGCAATTTATTATAGAAAATTAGGTGCACACAAAAGTAAATTGAAGAGTATGAGCAGCTTAATTTACTCATCACTGAGCTTCAGTAATGATCACCATGTGAACAATCTCGTTTCCTCTCTATGCCTACCCAGCCTTCCCGAAAACAGTCAGATTACTCTGAAACAATCCAAACATCATTTTATTTCAGCTACAAATACTTTATAATACTAAATATATTTTAAATACTATATTGCATGACTTTTTAGATTCTCTTATTCTGAGAGAATAACTATTATTGTAGTATGCTTTGGGGTATTGATGGAGCCAAATTGGGTAAATTTTATAGAGTTGAGTTTGAACCATCTGAGGCTCACTGTGAGTCCCATGGTGAGGTGGTTAGAGTTGCAATGACCTGGCTGTACAAGATGACTTGATAGAAGAGCTTAAAATAAAGTGAAGTGCATGTGTTCTTTGTCACTGTGACTGAAGGACTAACTTTCCAAAGTAGAATCAGTTTTTCCAGACAAAGCTCAATTTTAGTAATAAGTTGTTGTGGTCAGCACACCAAGTGGCACCTAGTCTTGGCTCTGCCATAGACACCACTTTGAACATCTGGGATGGTTAAAGCATGACCCCCTCTCCCACCCCTGAAATCACAGGGAAAATCCAAGCGGAGGGGGGATCCTACACCCTGTTGTCCTCGTGTGTATCAGTCTCCCAGTCCCTTACAGCTGGGCTTCCTGTGACTCAGCTTGCTGGAATCGCTATCATTTCTAAGCAACTCCTGAGAATCCTGCTAAAAATCTTTGTGGGCATCATGTTTGTATCTCTCCACAGCAGACCTAGTACTGTGTCTGTAGGTGCTTGGTAAGTACCTGAAATCTTTTCCTCAATTTTCCTCGAGTGGTGAGTAGAAATAGGATGGCACTTAGAAATCAGAGCAGCAATGGGCACATTGAAGCTTTTCATGAAATACAGCTTAACTGTTTTTAGAAAATTCAGCAGAGATGTATTTCTGGCATGTGGCAAATCATCAAAATGATGGATGACTGTGTTGTAATTTTATATGGTCAAAGTATCTGTCTATATAGATATATACACACATACTTCAGATAAATTTGTATAAAACAGGTGTATTTGAGATGTGTAATGGGTACATAGTGGCAGGTGGAGAATGGTTTCTAAGTGGTCAGAGGGAATGTGTTAATGGAATCTTTCCAGCAGAGGCACCGATAAAAATAGATTCCCTCTGGGAAATTTTTCTTGGCAGAGAGCATTAAGCAGTCATATTATCATTCACAGTATTGTAATGGGAGAAAAATAGGGAAAGAGTTTGACACGGGTTTGTGATACAGAAAAGTTCTCTGGGCTCATGTAATTCCCAGGGCACTTATTTAAATTATCTGTCTATGTATTTTTATTGTCTTCAGAATTAATGAGTTATTATGACAGTTATTAGGGCTGATGGCAGAGGGTGTTGACATATTTGATGCCTGTAAATGAATGCTGCCTACCAATCACTTTTCTTCCACATGGACTAGGAAGGGATTAGGTGATGAGTAACTGGAGCAAAATCCCTTCTTGCAAAATACAACTCGGGTCAAAGACCAAATTAGGGTATATGATTTCGTTTATTTATTTTGGATGGTATTTTACTTTTATTTTTATACAGTAGGGTCTCATGAATTGTCTGTTTTATACATAGTATTGATCAGATCAGATCAGTCGCTCAGTCGTGTCCAACTCTTTGAGACCCCACTAATCGCAGCACGCCAGGCCTCTCTGTCCATCACCAACTCCCGGATTTCACTCAGACTCACGTCCATCGAGTCAGTGATGCCATCCAGCCATCTCATCCTCTGTCGTCCCCTTCTCTTCTTGCCCCCAATCCCTCCCAGCATCAGAGTCTTTTCCAACGAGTCAACTCTTCGCATGAGGTGGCCAAAGTACTGGAGTTTCAGCTTTAGCATCATTCCTTCCAAAGAACACCCAGGACTGATCTCCTTTAGAATGGACTGGTTGGATCTCCTTGCAGTCCAAGGAACTCTCAAGAGTCTTCTCCAACACCACAGTTCAAAAGCATCAATTCTTCAGCACTCAGCCTTCTTTACAGTCCAACTCTCACATCCATACATGACCACAGGAAAAACCATAGCCTTGACTAGACGGACCTTTGTTGGCAAAGTAATGTCTCTGCTTTTGAATATGCTATCTAGGTTGGTCATAACTTTCCTTCCAAGGAGTAAGCGTCTTTTAATTTCATGGCTGCAGTCACCATCTGTAGTGATTTTGGAGCCCAGAAAAATAAAGTCTGATACTGTTTCCACTGTTTCCCCATCTATTTCCCATGAAGTGATGGGACCGGATGCCATGATCTTTGTTTTCTGAATGTCGAGCTTTAAGCCAACTTTTTCACTCTCCACTTTCACTTTCATCAAGAGGCTTTTGAGTTCCTCTTCACTTTCTGCCATAAGGGTGGTGTCATCTGCATATCTGAGGTTATTGATATTTCTCCTGGCAATCTTGATTCCAGCTTGTGTTTCTTCCAGTCCAGCGTTTCTCATGATGTACTCTGCATATAAGTTAAATAAATAAACAGGGTGACAATACAGCCTTGATGAACTCCTTTTCCTATTTGGAACCAGTCTGTTTTTCCAAATGTTGAACCATGTCCAGTTCTAACTGTTGCTTCCTGACCTGCATACACATTTCTCAAGAGGCAGATCAGGTGGTCTGGTATTCCCCTCTCTTTCAGAATTTTCCACAGTTTATTGTGATCCACACAGTCAAAGGCTTTGGCATAGTCAATAAAGCAGAAATAGATGATTTTCTGGAACTCTCTTGCTTTCTCTATGATCCAGCGGATGTTGGCAATTTGATCTTTGGTTCCTCTGCCTTTTCTAAAACCAGCTTGAACATCAGGAAGTTCACGGTTCACATATTGCTGAAGCCTGGCTTGGAGAATTTTCAGCATTACTTTACTAGTGTGTGAGATGAGTGCAACTGTGTGGTAGTTTGAGCATTCTTTGGCATTGCCTTTCTTTGGGATTGGAGTGAAAACTGACCTTTTCCAGTCCTGTGGCCACTGCTGAGTTTTCCAATTTTGCTGGCATATTGAGTGCAGCACTTTCATAGCATCATCTTTCAGGATTTGGAATAGCTCAACTGGAATTCCATCACCTCCACTAGCTTTGTTCGTAGTGATGCTTTCTAAGGCCTACTTGACTTCACATTCCAGGATGTCTGGCTCTAGGTCAGTGATCACACCATCGTGATTATCTGGATCGTGAAGATCTTTTTTGTATAGTTCTTCTGTGTATTCTTGCCACCTCTTCTTAATATCTTCTGCTTCTGTTAGGTCCATACCATTTCTGTCCTTTATCGAGCCCATCTTTGCATGAAATGTTCCTTTGGTATCTCTGATTTTCTTGAAGAGATCCCTAATCTTTCCTATTCTGTTGTTTTCTTCTATTTCTTTGCATTGATCGCTGAAGAAGGCTTTCTTATCTTTTCTTGCTATTCTTTGGAACTCTGCATTCAGATGTTTATGTCTTTCCTTTTCTCCTTTGCTTTTCGCTTCTCTTCTTTTCATAGCTATTTGTAAGGCCTCCTCAGAGAGCCATTTTGCTTTTTTGCACTTCTTTTCCATGGGAATGGTCTTGATCCCTGTCTCCTGTACAATGTCATGAACCTCATTCCATAGTTCATCAGGCACTCCATCTATCAGATCTAGGCCCTTAAATCTATTTCTCACTTCCACTGTATAATCATAAGGGATTTGATTTAGGTCATACCTGAATGGTCTAGTGGTTTTCCCTACTGTCTTCAATTTAAGTCTGAATTTGGCAATAAGGAGTTAATGGTCTGAGCCACAGTCATCTCCTGGTCCTGTTTTTGTTGACTGTATAGAGCTTGTCCATGTTTGGCTGCAAAGAATATAATTAATTTGATTTCGGTGTTGACCATTTGGTGATGTCCATATATAGAGTCTTCTCTTGTGTTGTTGGAAGAGGGTGTTTGTTATGACCAGTGCATTTTCTTGGCAAAACTCTATTAGTCTTCACCCTGCTTCATTCTGTATTCCAAGGCCAAATTTGCCTGTTACTCCAGGTGTTTCTTGACTTCCTATTTTTGCATTCCAGTCCCCTATAATAAAAAGGACATTTTTTTGGGGTGTTAGTTCTAAAAGGTCTTGTAGGTCTTCATAGAACCGTTCAACTTCAGCTTCTTCAGTGTTACTGGTTGGGGCATAGACTTGGATTACTGTGATATTGAATGGTTTGCCTTGGAAACAAACAGAGATCATTCTGTCATTTTTGAAATTGTATCCAAGTACTGCATTTCAGACTCTTTTGTTGACCATGATGGCCACTCCATTTCTTCTGAGGGATTCCTGCCCGCAGTAGTAGATACAATGGTCATCTGAGTTAAATTCACCCATTCCAGTCCATTTCAGTTCGCTGATTCCTAGAATGTCGACATGCACTCTTGCCATCTCTTGTTTGACCACTTCCAATTTGTCTTGATTCATGGACCTGACATTCCAGGTTCCTATGCAATATTGCTCTTTACAGCATTGGACCTTGCTTCTATCACCAGTCACATCCACAGCTGGGTATTGTTTTTGCTTTGGCTCCATCCCTTCATTCTTTCTGGAGTTATTTCTCCACTGATCTCCAGTAGCATATTGGGCACCTACTGACCTGGGGAGTTTCTCTTTCAGTATCCTATCATTTTGCCTTTTCATACAGGTCATGGGGTTCTCAAGGCAAGAATACTGAAGTGGTTTGCCATTCCCTTCTCCAGTGGACCACATTCTGTCAGATCTCTCCACCATGACCCGCCCATCTTGGGTTGCCCCAAGGGCATGGCTTAGTTTCATTGAGTTAGACAAGGCTGTGGTCCTAGTGTGATTAGATTGACTAGTTTTCTGTGAGTATGGTTTCAGTGTGTTTGCCCTCTGATGCCCTCTTGCAACACCTACCGTCTTACTTGGGTTTCTCTTACCTTGGGCGTGGGGTATCTCTTCACGGCTGCTCCAGCAAAGCGCAGACATTGCTCCTTACCTCGAACGAGGGTATCTCCTCACTGCCGCCCTTCCTGACCTTCAACGTGGCGTATTATCAGTCCCAATCTCCCAATTCATCTCACCTCCACCTTTGCCCTCTTGGTATCCATACACTTGTTCTCTACATCTGTGTCTCTATTTCTGCTTTATGAATAAGATTGTCTATACCGTTTTTTTTTTTTTTTCAGATTCCACATATATGCCTTAATGTATGATATTTGTTTTTCTCTCTTTCTGACTTACTTCACTCTCTATGACAGTATGACTTAGTTGAGAGGTTCAAGTTAAACTTCCTCTTCCATCCACCCTTCTTCCTCTCCCTTCCAAAACTTGGGACTTATATGTTTAGGTGTGCCCTGGGACAGAGAGAGATGGGACAGCCCTGGATGGGGCTGTATGACATCTGGGAGTGAGGGTGGACACAGGCCACCAAATGGATATTCCAGCTGAGCTCTTCAATTCTGCTACAAGGGAAAGCAAGAGGAGTTTCAGAAGGGCATGATTCATAGGTCCTTGCCTTGTGAGGCATAGCCATCCTGCCCAAGAGACACCATGACCCATCAGTACCTCCGTTTTTGACCAACCTGATGAGCACCTCCTCCTGTTTGGCATAGGGCAGCTAGGAGGGAGATGGGCAGAGACACAAAGGGTATATGATGGTAGCTTCCCTTCTGTTATTTATTAGTGGCTAATAGTTAGACCACGTTAAAGCATTGCCTGTAACATTTCTGCAGACTCACCAGAGAAATAAGGTCACTGCACATCTAGATTTTGTTGGTTTAATACTTAGATCCATTAAAGCAGAAATTCCATTGCCCCGAGCATTACCTCCAGGTATTTCCAGATGCAGCAAAATCACGTGGGCATCATTTCTGTACTAGTTTTCTACTGTGTTTTGGGCTCAAAGAGACCTTGCATCAGCTTTTTCTTCAGGCGCAATCCCCTTTTGGTGATCCTTGTATTCTAAAGGTATCACAATTTCCTGGTAGTCTGTGGTGGAGTAAGGCAAGAAGGCCCTTTTCTGTTAGATTCACACTGTATGACAGGCCCCAGTCAGTGTTGCTTGGAGTCACATGATGAATAAAACTAGTCTTGTGTTTTTCTTGGAAACCCTTTGTTACACTAGGACTCAAACACGTGTTCAGGCTCAGCTACCTATCAGTTGAAGTACCAGACATCTTTGTGGTACTCATAATCACTTTACCCCTTGTGACAGTCTTCTCTTGTGGCTCAGCTGATAAAGAATCCACCTGCAGTGTGGGAGACCTGGGTTATATCCCTGGATTGGGAAGATCCCCTGGAGAAGGGAAAGGCTTCCCACTCTAGTATTCTGGCCTGGAGAATTTCGTGGACTGTGTAGTCCATGGGGTCGCAAAGAGTCAGACACAACTGTCAACTTGCACTTTCACTTTCTTTCTTGTGACAGTCAGTTTTTTTACTGGTTAATAGCTACTGGCAGGGGCTCTGGGTGCACAGACCTGGGTATGGCATAAGCCCTCTAGGAGGAGGTCATCATTAATGCCACCATTAATGCCAGAACTTACACAGGACTAGGGAAACAGAAATTTGGAGGGCACAAGCAAAACCTGTGTGTACCAGGACCCAGGAGACAGGAGCAGTGACCCCACAAGAGCCTGACCCAGACTTTTCCGTGTGTCCAGGAGTCTGTGGCCGAGGCGTGGGTTGGTGGTGACCCGTTGCAGGGTAGGGGCACCGAGTGCAGCCATGTAGGACCGCCAAGACAGACGGGTCATGGTAGAGAGATCTGACAAAACGTGGTCCACTGGAGAAGGGAATGGCAAACCACTTCAGCATTCTTGCCTTGAGAACCCCATGAACAGTATGAAAAGGCAGAAAGATAGGACACTGAAAGATGAACTTCCCAGATCTGTAGGTGCCCAATATGCTACTGGAGAAGAATGGAGAAATAACTGCAGAAGGAATGAAGAGACGGAACCAAAGCAAAAACAACACCCAGTTGTGGATGTGACTGGTGATAGAAGTAAGTCTGATGCTATAAAGAGCAATATTGCAAAGGAACATGGAATGTTAGGTTAGGTCCTAAAATGTCAGGTCCATGAATTGGATCTGGTAAGGTAAATTGAAAGAGATCAAATAGGAGATGGCAAGAGTGAACATTGACATTTTAGGAACAGTGAACTAAAATGGACAGGAATGGGTGAATTTAACTCAGATGACCATTATATCTACTACTGTGGGCAGGAATCCTTTAGAAGAAATGGAGTAGCCCTTATAGTCAACGAGAGAGTCTGAAATGAAGTATTTGGGTACAATCTAAAAAATGACAGAAGGCAAACTGTTCAGTATCACAGTAATTCAAGTCTGTGCCCCAACCAGTAATGCTGAAGAAGCTGAAGTTGAATGGTTCTATGAAGACCTTCAAGACCTTCTAGAACTAACACCCAAAAGAGATGTCCTTTTCATCATAGGGGACTGGAATGCAAAAGTAGGAAGTCAAGAGATACCTGGAGTAACAGGCAAATTTGGCCTTAAAGTACAAAACAAAGAAGGTTAAAGGCTAACAGTTTTGCCAAGAGAACGCACTGGTCATGGCAAACACCCTTTTCCAACAACACAAGAGAAGACTCTACAAATGGACATCACCAGATGGTCAAAACTGAAATCAGATTGATTATATTCTTTACAGCCAAAGATGGAGAAGCTCTATACAGTCAGCAAAAACAAGACTGGGAGCTAACTCAGATCACGAATTCTTTATTGCCAAATTTAGACTTAAATTGAAGAAAGTAGGGAAAATAACTAGACCATTCAGGTATGACCTAAATCAAATCCCTTACGACTATACAGTGGAAGTGACAAATAGATTCAAGGGATTAGATCTGATAGAGTGCCTAAAGGACTGTGGATGGACAGTTGTGGCATTGTACAGGAGGCAGTGATCAAAACCCATCCCCAAGAAAAAGAAATGCAAAAAGGCAAAATGGCTGTCTGAGGAGGCCTTACAAATAGCTGAGAAAAGAAGGGAAGCTGAAGGCAAAGGAGCAAAGGAAAGATATACCCATCTGAATGCAGAAGCTTCAGTCTGTTGTCTCCTGGAGTCCTTTCAGGCCCTTGAAAGTGACCCTGTGAAGGCTTCTCCCATTGGTCTATCTGATGTGCTCAGAGTCATAATCCCAAATGAGACTCATCTAGGACACCACTGGAGGTGACTGCTGTTTCCTCTCTTTCTTAGCCCTGTCACTCAAACATCCCACACACCTGCCTTCCGCACCCAACCTCCAGATTTATCAGGGTTCCACCAGCACACCCACTTCAGCAGCTGTGGTCCTTCGTTTTGGTACATTGTCTGCTCTAGAATTTAGGGTTTGGAGGGAGTCTTATCCTTGCTTTAATTTTAAATTTGATACTACATTCCCTGTATCTTATTTTGAGTCTTTCCCCTCTCTCTCTCTTTGTATTTGATCTCTTATAAAATTATAACATTGAACTCTTGTTTTCCAGGGCTGTATCCTATCACCTTAAGCACTCTCAAATGTATTTAGAAGTAATTATTTTTAATTATTTGCCTTTTATATACATAAAATGTTGAATTGCATAAGGTTTTTATGCTTATTTTAGTTTCTCAGTTTTAAGTACGTTTTGCTTGCATTATGCTTAATTTTTATAACTACTTGTATATCATTGAATTACATATCACATACATTTAAAAATTTTTCTTGAGCATCTAAAATCGCCACTGAGTGAAAGAAAATGATGGATTGAATCATTTCTAGCTCCTTTTACAGTCTGGAAATTCTGTTTATTCTTTGAAGCTTGCCACGAGGCTCTCATTACTTGTGTTTCTAAATTAAAATGATGGGATTAAATTGACCAGAAACTTTTAGCCCAGTTATAAAATTTTAATGACTGGATGCTTTTAGGTTGCAAATGTATACACTTTTATATAAGAATAAAGTATATGTTTGGAGTCTGTGACTGAATATTAACCATGTAATTGAGAATGCTTGCCACGACATTTTAATAAAATTGCATACTTTTTATTTTCCATGAGTAAGAAATTAGATTTCAACCATGTGTTTTGTTTGGCATGGGGTGGGGGCGAATTGGGAGCCTCCTAAATCTAAATGTCAGGAATGTGATACTATAGGAAGTGAAGAGACTTGCAGAAACTGCTTCTTTAAAAGCCTGCTATAGCACAGAGAGGGTATTTTGAGGAAGCGCTACTAGGTGAGAGCAAAAGTGTTGTAGGCAGTGCTTTGAAGAAGTGAAATGTAAGCAGTTGCTTCTGCCTTTTACCAAACATTTGTGTCACTCTGGAGATATGGCCCAGGGACGGGTATGCATCAGCACTTAAAAACAGATGGTCGACCTAATAGCTGTCCTGGTGGTGGGCTGGATTTAGGGCACATGAAAGCTGCAGAGAGGGGCCTGGCAGAAGTCTGTTTTGAGTCTACAAAGTAAATGCTAAACTATGTAGTGAATCACCGGCTTTTGGATGTCCAATAAAGGCAGCTGAAATCATAAACTTGGAATTAGCAAGAACTAATGGATGGAAGAAGATAGCTGGATCTTTTTTGTTTTTTCCCTGAGACAATAAGAATTTAATGGGCTAGTTGTCCTCTTCTCTTCTGAGGTTTTAATGTGTGGATTCTTAAGTTTATCCATTCAAGAAATTTGGACTAAATGTTTCCTGTAATACAAAGGTATTTCGTGAGGATTAAGGTAAGGTGAACGGGATAAAACACCAGACTTGCAGAACTGGAGGATGTTAGACATTCTAGTCCAAATGCCTTCATCATGAGAGGGCTGGGATGCCAAGGTCATTGTGCAAATGACAGGGCTGAGGCGAAAACTCAGGTTCTCACCTCTGTTAACCCACACCTTTTTTTTTTTTTAAAGGGGGAAGGATGACTAGAAAGATATGAAACATCTGTATTATTAATTATCAGTATGGAAAGAGGGATTTGTTCCAATCTAGAAGCCAAGTTCCTGCAGTCTCTGATAGATATTTTCCTTCAGTGAAGTGAATGACAATCAAGTGAATATGAAGACTAGATGTTATATAATCAACAGTATCTGAAAAGCTCTCAAACTGAAGAGGTTGAGAGTGTAGAACTCCATCCCCTCGGGTTCCAGTCTTGGCTCTACCCCTTTCAAGCTTGAATGCCTTTGGCAGCTTTCTTAACTTTTTACTCCTGGATAAATTGGGGTAATCAAGGCAGTTATCTCATTTGTTGATCTTTAGATGAATAAATGCATGTCAAGTGTCTGGCACAGCATAACTGGCCCATTTTAGGTATTCAAATACAAGTTATTATGTTTCTAATTTAAAAAATAGATTCCATAAACCAAATAAAGTGAACAAGTAGGTCCAGATTGATGTGATATATGCTGTGATAGAGAATTATGGAATCACAGAGGAGAGGCATTTGACCAGGGTTGGCAGCAAAAATCAAAAACTCAAGATCTCTTCACACATTGTGAATGATTTTTCCTTCACTGTTTTCTTCTCCACACCCAGTCCTACTCCCCAAACCTTGATCTCCTCCAGAGTTTCTTATGTCAGTGTTCATTTAAGTCAGGAACATAAGGATTACCTTGTAGGCATAGATCTCCCCACTACCCCGGCCCGCCTCAGTTTTGTATCCTGCTTCATTCAATTATTTTGATACTGTTAACATATTTGAATGCTCTGTTAAATTTATTTTTCAGAATTGATAATGTACCATTGATGGATATTCCATCCTTTATTAGCCACTTTTTAACTATCATGGAAACCATTTCATAATTATATATGTATCAGCAAATCATCATGTGTATACTTTAAACTAACACCATGTGTTATGTCAATTATACCTCAATAGAACTGGGAAAAAGATGGTTCAGATCTTGTGGCAGTAGCAAACAGTCTTCAGGCAAAGACTAAGCATCTTTTTCTAGCCATCCAGCCTATTACCACAGCCTCAGTGTTCACTACCAAACAGGACTAGACTGAAGACTAGCCCTTCAACTTTTTTGCTGTTTCTTGGACTTACTTTGATCCACATATATGCTTTCAGCAGGTTGTTTTGTAGGCTGGTCTTTCTGAGGCATCATTGTTGGTCTTTTTCTCCTCTCACTCTCTCATCTCTGCTCTTCTCTGTGTATATTTTTTCTTTATCTAGGAATTCTGGCAGGAAATGAAGTGAGTGTTTAGGGTAGTATTACAAGGAAATCAGATCACCCTTGATAAAATAATCCCTGCCCCATTCCTCACCCACTCCAGTACTCTTGCCTGGAAAATCCCATGGACGGAGGAGCCTGGTGGGCTGCAGTCCATGGGGTCGCTGAGGGTCGGACACGACTGAGCGACTTCACTTTCACTTTTCACTTTCATGCATTGGAGAAGGAAATGGCAACCCACTTCAGTGTTCTTGCCTGGAGAATCCCAGGGACCGGGGAGCCTGGAGGGCTGCCGTAATGGGGTCACACAGAGTCGGACACGACTGAAGCGACTTAGCAGCAGCAGCAGCCCCGGTCCTCTGTCGAAATGTGTCCTCAAAGAGGAGTGGTGGACTACCAAGTGTACTGTAAGTCCATCACCGATTGCATCATGGAATCGTGGAAGAAGACACAGTTTTGGGGAAAAACAGTAGAAATACTTGGAGGCAGAATGAAAGAGGGTTGGGAAGTGATAAAGGAGTACTAGGAATTGTGCACTGGCAGAAATTTTAAATCAATATCTCTCTAAAATAAATTGCCAAAGAAAATTCTTTGACAGGATGGAGATAAAATTAGGTAGAAGAAAATAAAAGTGTTGGTTTCCACCTTGTTTCCTAACTTTCAGTCTCTCCCTGTATTTGATAACTATCATGTCTTCATTTTCCAAGTATACAAAAAACGATCACTAAATGGCTCATTAATTATAGGGTTTATGAGAAGTGTTAGTAGTTTACAAAACATGAATACCAAAAGGCTTCAGATATTCGTAGAATTTAAAATAGGCAGTAGTGAGCCATTCCCAAGAAGAAAGCATGTTGTTAAAACCGAAATGTGTGTCCCATCACATCTGCTACGTTATCCCTGAAACCATGTAAAGGAAGGGCCAGGTCCATAAAATTCTGAAAGAATCATAGCCAGAACATTTTAATGTGACCTGTTGTTTTGCATTATGTAGACAAGAAAACCATTGGCTTTTCCAAATGGTGGCATAGATGACTTTAGAGTCATTGCATCTTGGCCCAGGGTCGTAACACTGTCTGCATTGCCCCTTGGGACCCTCCTGCACAAGGACACGACCGACGCTCTGTGCCCCCGTTGCACACTCTGGATCTGTGATCCTGACCTCTTCCTCCCTCTCTTTAGATTTGGCCCTGGAAGGTGGCAACTGCCATTACCTTTCTAGAACTGCATCTCGTTTTCTTTTTTGAGTCCAAGTCTGTACCTGCCCCCTGACATTCTGCCGTTGCACCAGGTTCAGCCTGAGTCCCTAAGTGTGTTATGTGCCAGTACCTTCCTGCTCTTTGAATTCCTGATTGTTCGACACTGTATGAGACTGGCCTTTCTAACTGAAGCTTCCCCTACACTCGCCATTGTGCACTGCTACCAATAACATATATACCCACACCCACTTAGAAAGTACTCTTTTTGTAAGCTTTTACTTCAGCTGTTCCTTCTGTCTGGAAAGCATTCTCTACCACCCCGCCCCATCCCTCACCCCCCCGCAGTCCCAAAGCATGTGTACTTATTAACTGATCACATGTCATTTCTCCATGAAGCCTTCCTGGATTTCCCCAGATGAATTTAGACTTTCTATTCACTTCTCTACGCATCTCTACATTTCTTTTCCCATAGCACAGTGTATGCACTTTTATTACTGTGTTTTCCAAATACTTCTCTGGGTTGGTTTTCTGTTTGTTGTGGCTGAAGCTTTCCATTTCCTTGATCACGTTGTGACGCTAAACGGCTAAGGCTGTCAGGCACTTTTCTGTCCCCACAGAAGCTAACATAGTACCTTGCAAGTCACTCCTGTTCAGAAAACTTCTGTGAAATTTGTTAGAAACGGGAACAAAATATGGTTAATCAATCCAGTTCGAAGGTTGATGTTAATAGTCATTTACTAGTTGGTTCACTGTGGGTGCATGAATAGGTGTGTGGGCATGCTCAGTGGTGTCTGACTCTGCGACCTCGTGGACTGTAGCCCACCAGGCACCTCTGTCCATGGTATTTTCCAGGCAGGAATACTGGAGTGGGTTCCCATTTCCAACTACAGGGGAGCTTCCCAGCCCAGGGATCGAACCCACATCTCTTGCATCTTGTGCACTGCACCACCTGTATGGGTAGGTATGGGTGGCTATTTTCCAACAGTATTTTAAAATAGTGGTTTCAGATGTTTTGAGAGCAATATAGTAGAACAGATTACTATAAACATTGCTGCTTATAAACCAGGCACATAGTTTTAAGATTTAATATCCTTTCTTCTCTCCCAGTATTATGGATTGGAAAAGATTTCTCACCAAATAGCCTCCTCATCAGTTTTCACACATAAGTGTATTGACAGGAAACAAAATCCTTGTGTTTTTAATTCTTGAATACTAGCATTCATAAAATATTACTTGTGTATAACTTAATGTCTTAGAACATTTCAAGGCTTTGAAACCTGGAAATTACTTCTTAGGGGAACACAGAAATGGTATTCTTTGTGACTGCTTTTCACAATCTAGGACCCAGTGAGTTAGCAGAGTCCAGACTTGGCAAGCCAATCTCAACTATTCCTAGTGGGAAGTATTTTGGTTTTAACTTCCTTTGGAAAATCTCCCAAGCTGGAGGGGAAGTAAACATACTTCAAGAATCAAGGCTCCTTTTTGAAATTCAATTTTTAAAAAGTTTTCTTTTTTTTTTTAAAGGAATTCTGGCTCTGCCTCTTTCAACAAATTTTTTCTCTTCATCAGCGTGTCATCTCTCTCTTGTCAGCTGCCAAAAACTGGCCTTTTCCTGGGCTCCTAGGGATTTGAAACATCTTGGCAGGCTAGAGAGGAACATGGATGGGAAAAACTCACAAAGAGGGTGAGAAATGATGTTTCCAACTTCCTACTTTTCTTGGCCAGATTGGTTTTCTGTGTGGGAGGAAAAAACCTCTGGAATCATTTCAAGTGCTCCACTGAGATTCAGACTCGTAGGGCCAGACTCATTAAATCAACAAATACTTAGCATGTGCTGGGAGTTCTAGTCGACAGAGAACTTTTAAAACAGTCCACAAACGGTGAAATGCTTAGATGTAATTAATGGTGGAGATAAAATGTTTGCAACATTTAATGGCAATATAACTGACTCGCATAACTCCAAAAAGTACATGCTCAGTTGCCAGATGTATGGTCAAGACAGAAAAAGAGGAGTTCAAAGAATGAGGACTCTTTGTAGATGTCTGGTAATAAGGGGGTCATCTGTCTTTCAGAGGAAATGGGGAGATGTGTAAGGACATCTCACAGGAAGTGCATATTTGGCTGGGTTTTCAAGGCAGCTGCAGCTAAGTCCCCCCTACAAGCAGTGTTTTAAAGAGGCAAAATATCTGTCATATGGACCAGTTTGTCCATTATTACTGTTCTTTCTCCATCTAAACTGGAAGTGTTAGTTGTAGCCCCCAGGCTCTGTCCATGGGATTCTCCAGGGAAGAATACTGGAGTGGGTCGCCATGTCCTTCTCCAGGGGATATTCCCGACCCAGAGACTGAACCTGGGTTCCTTGCATTGCAGGCAGATTCTTTACCGTCTGAGCCACCAGGGAATTATTAACTTGTAAACTGTGTGTTTTGCATATATTCCGTCTAGTCCCAACAGCTGTGCAAAGTGGATATTCTATGATTTTATAATGTCTTCTATTTTGTTGGACTGAAAGCTCTATGGGAACAGGGATGGATTTGTCTGCTTTTTTTCATCTTTATTTCCTTAAGCCTAGTACAGTGTCTGGCAGATAAAAAGTACCTGATACTTATTTCTGGACAACATGAGCTGAAGCAATTGACCCAGACTCTCAGTGCCAGTAAGTGGCAAAGCTGGGATTTCCACTTGTCTGTGTGGTCACAGTCTTAGGTCTTTTGTGGTATAGTGGACTTCAGTGATGACTGTGATTTAAAGAGTTGGAGAGAAATGGGAAGGACATGCCAGTCTGGAGCATTAGCATGAGGAAGATCACAGAGAGAGAACTAGTAGATCGCTTTAATAATGGTAGTTATAGGCAAACTGGAAAAACAGATTGAGGCCTGATTCTTATAAAACTTTATACAGCAGGCCTAAATATTTTCATTTTCTTTTAGTTGATGGAAAATAATACAAAGGTTTTAAACATGAGAAACAGTGATCAAAGCAGCACTTTAGGAAATTCATGCAGCAGCCTTCCTTCATGTGAAGGAAGCTTTGGAAGGATAGGCTAAAAGCTGAGGTCAGTGGGGAGACTGTTCCAGCTGCCTTAGCAGGAAATGACAAAGACCGAATCAAGGTTAACTGGCATTCTCCAAAGATATGGGTCCTTTCTCAGATCAGTGAAGATGGAAATGATGGAGGCATGCAAGATATAATCTAAGGAAGCAGTCCCCAGCATTTTTGGCAACAGGACCAATTTTGTGGGAGACAATTTTTCCACATACTAGGGTTGGGGGAATGGTTTTGGGTGATTCAAGAGCTTTGCATTTATTGTGTACTTTATTTCTATTATTATTACATCAGTTCCAATTCAGATTATCAGACGTTAGATCTCGGAGGTTGGGGACCCCTGATCTAAAGGAAATATCTTCAGGCACTTAAAAAGAGGAAAATTTTAAAGGTAACTGGATTGTAAGCCTCTGTAACTGGACAAATGATGGTACCCTTGGAAAGGCAAAATAATAATCTTTCTAGTGGAATTCAGTTTTAAACCTGTTATAATTGGGATGAATGACACAGTCAATGGAAGGGAATTTGAATATTCAGGGCTGATACTGATATTATAGGTTGAATTGCAGGACAAAGATCTAGAGGAAATAACAAAAACCATGCTAGTGAATGAGGGAAGACAGGGACTGATATTAAAGAGAAGTTACATTACAAAAGTGAATTGCTTCTTTTTGATAAACAGTGGTATTGAACTATAGTAAGAGACTCAGACATGACTGAGTGACTTCACTTTCACTTTTCACTTTCATGCATTGGAGAAGGAAATGGCACCCCACTCCAGTGTTCTTGCCTGGAGAATCCCAGGGACGGGCGAGCCTGGTGGGCCTCCATCTATGGGGTTGCACAGAGTCAGACACAGCTGAAGTGACTTAGCAGCAGCAGTAAGATGTACACATTAAGTCTGTATATAGCTCAGTGAGATTTCACAAAGTGATACACTCATGTACCACACAAAGATCATGACCTAGAAAATCACCACCATCCTAGAAGCCTCTCTTAAAATAATCCTCCTGGAAAAGGTAGCCATTATTTTGGTCTTTCTCACTAGAGATGTTTGGGACTCTTGCATGACTGAAACTGTGCCGTATGGTGTGTATGCTGTTGTGACTGGCTTCTCATGCTCTACAATTATAGTTGTGAGATGTGTCTTTTCTACTTTGACCCATGGGTTATTCAGAAACATATTGCTTGATTTTTTACAAATTTGGAAGTTTTCTAGCCTTCTGTTACTGATTTTAGCTTAATCCCACTGAAGTCAGAAAACATTCTTGGTATTATTTCAATCCTTTGAAATTTGTTAAGACTTGCCTTGCAGTCTAGCAAATTTTCTATTTTGGTAAATGTTCCATGGTAGTGGAAAAGACTCTGCGGAGGAATGCGTACTCTGAAATGCTGAGTACGGTGTTCTATAAATGTCAATTAGGTCAAGTTCATCAATCATTGTGTTCAACTCTTCTACGTGTTAATGCTTTTTTTGTTTGCTTGTTCTGTCAATTACTAAGAAAAGCATGTTATATTTTCACACTATCATCACAAGTTTGTTGAATTCTTCTGTTTTTTTTTTTTCAAATTTTAATGCTTGTTTATTAGATACAGATGAATTCAGACTTTTATATCCTTCAGTTGAAATAAGGTTTTATCACTTGGAAATACATCTCTGACCTCTAGTACTATATTTGTTTTATAGTATACTTTGTTTAATCTCTTCTTTATGGCTGTACAGCTATCTTTTGCTTGATAGTTTTGTGATACAGATTTTTTTCTATCCTTTTATTGTCAGTCTTTCTATGTCTTTATACAGAAGGCTATAGTATGTATATACATATTTATTATATATAAATCATAGGTAGTCACATTATGGAAGTGAGAGTTTTAAGATAGGCAGCAAGCAAGACTAGAGAAGAGACAAATAACCAGAGAAGCTGGAGGAACTTAGGGATAACAAGAAATTAGTGGGACTGAGAAAGGAGCATTTCAAGCAGGATGGAAAATTCAACCCCCTTTACTGTTGTTTTAGCAGAGGCACATGTCACATGCTGTAGAGACACTAATGCAAATAGAGATGCGGCTGCTGCTGCTACTGCTAAGTCACTTCAGTCGTATCCTGCTCTGTGTGACCCCATAGACGGCAGGCTCCCCCGTCCCTGGGATTCTCCAGGCAAGAACACTGGAGTGGGTTGCCATTTCCTTCTCCAATGCATGAAAGATAATTAAATTCAATAGTTCATATTCATTAAATATTTTTTGAGTTATCTGGTAGTAGATAAAGCAGACTTAAAGAGATAATGAGTACAACAAAATATAAACAGCAGATTTAGCCATATTTATTAAATTTATCTGTGGAGAGAATAATGCTTGAAAACACTTTTCAAACTTTAGATTTAATATGGTCACATCTCCTGGGTTTTTCCAATAAGTTATTTAAGCATCTACCTGCCTTTTTAGCAGATGCCTTGGTATCTCTTTCCCAGTGCTTTGCTCTGCCTTTCAGTTATACAAAAATGTCAAGGACTCACACAGTCCAGTACAGGGAGTCCATCTGCTTGCAGCCTGAGCTGGGTGAACACTGTCTCCTGCCACGGTTCTCTCTGACCCGCAGGGAGTCCTGTATGGCGTGACCGTCAGGAAGGCTCACTGATGGGGTCATACTTTGCTAATCCATTTGTTTCTTTTTCTCTCCCACCAAAGATAAAACAGTTTTCTATTTTAAAGCTTCAGAACACAAAGAATATGGTTAAAAAAATTACGGTTCCTTCATTGAAAGGAATTGTTTGTATCTTCAAAGAAAAAAGAAATATAATGAGCAAGCTGATTCATGAAAAGACCATCAAGGCCTATTGGTACTGAAATAAAGTAAGAGCAGGCTGATGGGCCTGGCATACCGCACTCTTCCCTGGACAGGGTGACTCTTTGCCCGGTTTTCTAAAGATCATGCTCAATGACCTCAAAAGTCTCTTTCTTCCTTTCTGAAGGGGGATTCCCTGAGTGATTATAAGATCTGCACACATGCCCCAAAGGAGAAGACTGCTTTCAGCCTCTCTCAGTCCATGTTCTAACACCTTTTTTGGTAGAGAAGAGAGAAATTACAAATTAGCTCTTGTAATTTATCTCTCTCTGCACGTATTGGGCACTCACATTGTACAATTAATTTCAAAGCTATGTTAGTCTGTACCTACTTGAATGTAGATGAGAAGCATGGAAAGCATATAAAATGCTGAATGGATAATTAGAAAGGTTCTTGGAAACAGTCAAGGGAGTTAGTTTTGGATAAAGAGGAGAGAGTCCCTTTTATCCAAAGCAGAAAGAGAAGAGGATTCTCTTAGACTAAATATTTGAAGTTTGTGGTATGTGCTTTGGGGGGTGGGGTGGGCACAGGGATGGATAGACGTGGAAATTCATTTGACAGCTTTAATGTTCTTAATAGAAGATCACTAGCAAAACGATTGAGTATGATTTGCTGCCTGATACTAAGCATAGAAAAAGGTTAAGTGAGGTCCATAAGTAAATTTTGTACCACACCCAATAATTAGAACACATTCTCAAAGTTTAGAAAGTTTGTATTATGAAAAAATTTCAGAAAAATAGAGAAACAGAAAAAGTGAGGATGTGATCAGCTTTCATTAGATATTTATCCCCCCAGATTTCACCAAGATCAGATGGTTTTACCACTAAATTTTATTTAAAAGCCGTATGTTCTTCAGTCACCCAGTGGTGTCCAACTCCTTGCAACCCCATGGATGCAGCACTCCAGGCCTCCCTGTCCCTCACTATCTCCTAGAGTTTGCCCAAGTTCATGTCTCTTGCATTGGTGATGCCATCCAGCCTTCTCATCCTCTGATGCCCTCTTCTTCTTTTGCCCTCAGTCTTTTCCCCAGCATCAGTGTCTTTTCCAGTGACTCAGCTGTTCGCATCAGGTGACCAAAATATTGGCGCTTCAGTATCAGTCCTTCCAATGTCCAGTATTACTTAATCTCTTCTGTGTCATAGGAAAAAAATTAAATTTCCCTAATAAATTTAATATCAAGACATTTATGACAAAAATTAAAAATGCATAATCATAAGGAAGTAACAACATTCTTGTTGATGATAAAAAAGCCAAGGTATTTTATTTAAAAACTTGAGAATTAACACAAAAATTTGTATGCGTGTAGTATATGTATAGGTAGTGACCCCATGGACTGCAGCCCACCAGGCTCCTCCGTCCATGGGATTTTCCAGGCAGGAGTACTGGAGTTGGGTGCCATTGTCTTCTCCGATTATATAAATACACAAGAATCAAAAGATTTTCTCTTTGTACATAAGCACCTGTAAGTGGAATACAAGAAATATTCCAGTAAGATATTGACAAATATTTAAATATTTAAAATAAAATTAACAAGATATGGATATGGGTGAAAAATAAGTAAATTTTACTGATTTAAAAGAACATAAAAGATCTGAATAAATGAAAAGACATTGCTGTATTTTTGAATATAAAGACATACCATAAGCAACAGCAAATTGACAATTTAAAGACATACAATCCAATAGGAAAAAGGACAAAGAATATGGAATTTCTTGGGTCAGTTAATTCAGTCACCAAGGTACATATTCACAACGCTCACTCTGGCTCCCAGTAAGGAAAATGCAAATTCACAGTGAGATATCACTTCACATCTACTGAACTGACTAATATGAAGGAAAAAGTCTTCTGCCTGAAATATAGGGAAATGAATATCTCATGAATTGCTGATAAATGTCTGAATTATTATAGCATATTGTATAGTATATCTGATAGGAGCTCTTAAAATTATAAACACTCCATTTCTTGCAATTCCACTCCTTGCATCTAGCCCATAAATATAAAAGAAAAAAAAGGATGAGCACATATGATATAAGAATAGGAACTTTGCTGTAAAATTGCTGTAAATGGCAAAGAACTATTAATAAAAGTGGATGCCCAGCAATGTATACATGTATAAATTTAGATTTATCAAGTGTGTAATACCCTGTTTTTGTAAAATGTGCACATTTTGTAAAACACATCTGTAATATGTTTACTTTTAACTGCATGTAATATTAACACAGAAATGTAAAGGGGGAGAGCTATGAAAAAAGTAAGAAAAATAAAGACTGCATTTAAACCCCCCTCAATATGTAAATATCTACGCACTTCAATTATATACACATGATTTTTCAAAATTAAAAGCATGAAATAAATTTCCTGCTTTTAAGTAAATGGAGTTTAGTACTCAGATGATAATACAAAATAGAAATTGATCAAACTAAATGAAGTTATTCACTCATTTCAATTTGTGAATCACTTTCTCATTTGATTATCAACATTTCTCTTTAATATTTTTAAGAACATCTATTTTCAGAGAAGACTTTTGGTTAAGGGTTAGGTTTGCCATATGCATTTTCTCCCAAGGGGTTTTCGTGTCAAGAATGCACACGAAAATTACCAGTCAGCTGAATAATGATGTGGCACAGTATTAGGGCAAGAACTGAAAACCATTCAGTGCTGGGCTTTTTGGTTAAAGAGAATGTGGTTTAGGCTTGAGGTTCAAGTGAAGTCTTTCCTCCTGCACTGAATCTAAATCTTAGAACAGAAATGCTGAGGATGCCTGTTAAGGGGGTGAGTGAAGACAGCATAGGCAGAGCAGAGTTCAGGGTCCAGGTGGAACAAACCCACAGACCAGGCATGTAACTGCTTTTGAGAGTGGAAGGAGGGTGAATGGTCTCCTTCTCCCAGACTTTGGAGAACGCACAACTCAGGTTTGCTAGCCACTGATGGGAGGCAGTGGAAGAAGAAGGAGGCCACACCTTGCCTCAGACTGAGAAGAGAAAGAGGAAGTATCTGCAGAAATTTTCACTTTGGAGCTGCTGCAATCCTCCAGTGGTAAAACATGGTCCCTGGATGTCCAGCTCTAAGTCGTGGGATTGGTTGTTCTCCCTCTCTTCTGAGGAGTAAACACAAGGATCAGAGAGAGAAGTCAGGGACATTCTCCAGAACCCTCCTCCCAGTGAGAAGCAGGGAAAGATGCCTCCTCCCCGATGGCTACCTACAACCTGAACATCTGTTCCCCATACGGTCAACAGTACTGTCCTCCCGTCTCATAAGAATGGCAAGGATATTCTTCCAGCAGTTTTCAAAATGCCCATAGATGAAAGTGAGAATGTGTTTTCTACCTTTTCCTAAAATGCTTGATTTCAGTTATGCATAGCAAAGGAGCAAGAAACTTGAAAAACTACTCTGGAAGATTGCCCATAGTCTTAACTTGAAAGTTGCATCTAATTTTCTGTGGACAGAACGTTGCCTTACATTCTTGCCGGAGTTATAGGCAAAATCTTTGTCATTATCGTTGTCTAAATTGTGTAATTAGAAAAGATGGTTGTGCTGTGTTTAACAACTTGGAACTAGTTTAAAAGCAACTTGGGTTGTTTGCTTGGAAATAACATTCAAACAGCTTGAGAGATTGAGTCTTGAAATCCTCAAAGCGTTCAAAAGTGTACAGTAACATGTATGAGAGTACAGATTAGTATATACGTGCAATTACATCTGAAAACTTTTAAGACTGCTTTCCTGCTGTTGTTTCTTTGAGTGTTGGTATGCAGGTATGTGTGTAAATATTTACCTGGTACTTTCTTTGCTCCTAGAAGAGTTGTCCACTCTGGAGACTGACAAATTAGTAAGTCTCTGTGATTTGATACTTCTAAGGAAAAAGTGCAATCCAGTCTACTTGTCCTGATTGTGGGAGAAAAAAAGTAAGGCTCATTGATAGTATCTAGGACAGTCTATGTGTCTGGTACTGTTAGGACACCAGAGCCACTAATGTGGGAGTTTGCAGATACTGCTCCTGTGTCTGTCCCCTCCTTTCTGTATTAACCACCAGTGTCTCAATTAGATGCTTCGCCTCTTTTGCTTGGACTATTGCATAGACCACATCCTGGCTTTGTATACCTGGGTTTGTATTCGTCCTCCTTACTATTATTTCTGCCTAATATTATTACTTCCTCAGTATAACTCCTCAATGACTTAGTGTTCATTTACACTCAAGAAGACATTGCTAACTCCAGAATCTGAGTTTCTAAGGCCTCAGGCATACCATCTCCCACTAGGAACCAGGGATTTCTACTTCCTCACTTCCTAAATCCTGTTGAGTCCAGTTGATAATATCTTATTTATCATCTTTGCATCTCCGGGGGCAGTAAGGCAATTTTCTTGATCTGAACGTCTGCAACAGACTTCTGAGAGTGTTCTGCTCAAGGGCTGATTTTGTTTTCTTCTTGTTGTTGTTATTTGAAACTTAAAAAAAGTAGTTGAACATTGAGGGGTAAGATAATCCAATTGCTCCCTAAATATTGGAATATGATGTGAATTAATTTTATTTGAACGTATATATTATTTAACTCCACTATAGTATTTGATAGTGAAATAATCAGATGTTTTCATTTGGATGACACTGAATTTCTTAAACATCAGTGAAGTATCACTATCGTTTGTCATGATCACTAGTGCTATATGATGAAATGGATAATTTTTTTCATCAATACTTAGGATTAGTCTGAAAATAGGCTCCACCTTAAAAGAAATTCCATTTGTGCTAAAGACACTTTTTATTTATCAACTGATTTTTTAATGAGTTTTGTCAGACCCTGGGTTTCTGAATACATTGTGTCATTAATGTAAACTTGAGGAACCTTATTTTATCTTGTTTTGTTTTGATGATTCAAAATTAAGTTGCTTTTAGTCACAGGATTGCTGTAAATACAAACTTATGTCAGAAGAGGCCTTTTATTTACTTCTTGATTCAACTCAGCATGTTTATTTAATCTGCAATGATTCAGCTTACTGGCTGGTTTAGAAACTTGGAGAGTGTGTTCTCATGATGGCTGCATAAGTTGATGGCTTTGATCTGAACAGTAAAGGCATTTTTTTCTCCTACAGATTTGCCTTTGGAATTTTTCTTTATTTTCTGTTAGGAAAGTAGTATTGTTTGACTGTAGGGCCACTCATTTAGTTTAGATTTACACTTGCAAAATGAGAGGATTTTTTTTTTCCCACTTAGCAATGCTTTTTGGTACTTTCCAATGCAAAAAATAGAGTCATTCCAGGCATTGACAAAAATCTGTGATTTGATTTTGTCTCTTGCTTGGATGTTCTGGTGGAGATACAAAAAGGTGTTGATGTAATCTGTTAGAGAGGTCACCAAATAACCAGTGTATGAATAACCAAATCTATGTTAATTTCTTAGGATCCCTAATAAGAGAGGGATGACCAGTATGTATTCTTTCTTCAGGCAAGATGGACTTCCAGAGTCTTTCCCTCTCTCATCCATCTCCCCACCTATATCACTCTGCACTTTCTGTCTTTGATGATTTTAAGTTGTCACCAGCCTCTGTCCATCCTCCCTTTGCTTTGGCTGCTTCTTCCCTCTAAGTTTGTAATCATCCCCCACGTGACTCTTAGCTTCATTTACATCCACTACTGCTTGTGCATCATCTGAATTGCTAGGTGCTGGGTGAACCAGTCCTCAGGTTTCATATTGTTTGCTGTTACAAGCTCAGATCATGGCTGATCATAGAGAGGGACTGCTTTCCTTTGCTTCATTGAAATAGGATTCTTTGGAACCATGGCTTTTGAGCAAGTTCTTTGAAGAAAATAAATAAATAAAAGCATGGCGCCAAAAATGCGCAGATCTGTAGGCTTGATCCTTTCTGATGTGGATGAATGGTTAGTATTTCATATAGGTAAGCTCCTTTCAGATTCTAACACGTTTAACTGAGGTTTCAGTCATGACCTGAGTTTCATAGAAATCAGGTTTTCACAGAAATCAGGTTTTTTTTTTTTTTTTTTAGTATGTAATAATCTGCTTTTTGCTTTTTATTGATTGAAATCAGATGCTTTATGCGATAAAACCCAAGTTACATCTACTACCTAAAGAAGCAAGTATCCCAGAACCTCAGTGTTGGGAGGGTCTGTGCCTTCTGTGTGTAAATGTCATCTTGTGAATATCCCTTGAAGAAAAACACCATGTCCAGACACAACTCATGATGCCTTTGCACAGATGTATCAGATTTCTTTCCTACTCACCTGATGCTTGTCTCCCTGGAATATTCATCCCTTGGTTCTGGTTCTGTTTCTGCTTCCCTCTTTGAATGTTTTGAGAAAGCTGTCACACGTTGCTCAGGCTTCTTTTTCGGCTTTCTGTTCCCAGTTCTTTCAGCTCGTCTTCCTATGACATGATTTCAAGTCCATTCGCCTCTTAGCTGTTCAGTTCTTTTATTTGGTCTCTAATCCTACTAAAATGTGTGGTTTTGATATTGCAGCTGAACAATGAATTCAGCTTGGAACGTGTTGTAGACACAGCGTCATATTAGTTCCTATTAAAATTGGGATATAAAACTTTGAATTTTTAAATAGATACTGCTAAGTCAGTTTCTGCTCCCCTTTTCTGTTTGTTTGATCTGGACCTCACATGAGCATACTATGTTCATCCATGCTATATCTTCTTAGAGAGAGCCCATTATTTAAATAATCTGAATTCTAAATCTATAATCCAGTGGGTCTCTTGACTTCTCATTCCCTCTGTGCTTTGTCAGTGGACCTTCTGTAGCTTCATCAAAAGCACTGATAAAAAGTCAAAGAGGCCACAGAGGGATCCCTTGTGAATTGCCTGCAGAAATTTCTCTTTAGATTGATGACTGCTTTTTAATTAGAACCATCCATAAGTTCTAATCGGTTAAAAATTCACCTACTTATCTGAACACTCAGCCCAATTTTTCCACCTTTTTCAACAGAATGTTATGAAACATCTCAATCAAACCCTTGATGAAAAGGCCATGGATTGCACTTCTTTAAGAGGAAAATAAAGATAATTCTTTATAAATGGTTTTCAGTAATTCTGCCATGGATTTCAGTTACCACGGGTCTTCCCTGTCCATTATTTAGAAACCATCTTTTAAATAATCTGCCCTGGAATCTTGTCATGCAAAGATACTATTTCTAAGTTATCTCCCGTTTTGGAAAAACGAGAATTAGAATGAATTTCTCACATCCAACTTCTGTGTGTCTTTCTGTAATTCATGATTATTAAATTATCATATCTCACTTTCAAACTCTTCGGAGAAGGCAATGGCACCCCACTCCAGTACTCTTGCCTGGAAAATTCCATGGATGGAGGAGCCTGGAAGGCTGCAGTCCATGGGGTCACTGAGGGTCGGACACGACTGGAGCGACTTCACTTTCACGCATTGGAGAAGGAAATGGCAACCCACTCCAGTGTTCTTGCCTGGAGAATCCCAGGGACAGGGGAGCCTGGTGGGCTGCTGTCTCTGGGGTCGCACAGAGTCAGACGCGACTGAAGTCTCTTAGCAGTTCAAACTCTTAGTTACCCTAGCAGGGCTTGCCCTGCTGTGATATTTAATTAATTTGGAGTCAATTGTGTAAGTCCTCCTAGGGCAGGGGTCTAAACCACCAGAGCCTTGGTCACAAAGCTCAGTTTGCTGTATTGAACAAATGAATCTCTTTCCTTAGTTTACCAAAGTTGATTCACAGTTTTCAATCACAAGATTGTTTTACATGCTGCAGTTGGCTGTGAATAACAGAAAACACAAAATCACAGCATCTTCAACAAAATAGAGGTACAGGTGGTTCCTAGTGAACAGAAATCCTGCTCTTCTTTCTGCACGGTTGTTCTCATACTTGGTTTTCAGCCTCAAAGATCCAACAAGCTGCTGGAGCTCCATCCATCACCTCCATCTTCCAGTTAGCTAGAAGGCAAGGTAACTTACTGCTAAACCAGCTTTCTTTAAATAATCGACTTATTCATATATGCTAGAATTTTGTCAGATGGTCACACGTAGCTGTAAGGTGGTTGAAAGTAGTCAATGATTGGGTGCATTCCAACCCCAGTGAAAGTTGATTTCTGTTACTTTGGAGATGAGAGCAGTCTTTGGCTGGCAATCAGTCATCTCTGCTGAAATTCAGAGAGACAAGAGACTAAATTCAGGAATTCCTTCTTTGGGTCCTTCAGAAAAACATTTGTCTTCAGAAATCAGTCTGGTATCATTGACCACCTTTTTGCTTCAGACATGAGTATAAGTGTCTTTCACTGACCACAGAAGTATATAAACATCTTCCAGCTTGAAATTTAGCCTTCTTAACATGCTTCTGTGTTTGTTTTTGCTGATGTTTCTGTGTACCCATCCTGGGTTCTTCAGCTTCCTCCTCCCACTAGTCCTCTTTCGAGATTTGCAGTTACTCAGAGCAGCATTTTTTTTCTGCCTTTCCAACCATGTTGAGTCACACTCATGTCCAGATGCTTAGGTCATTGAGCTATGAGCCTTTTTCCTCTTTAGTTTGGAAGAGGTGTCTTCCGTAAGTTTTCAAAAGAATGCGTCTAACTGGTAAGTGCTGGTCTTTTCCTGCCAGCCTCTTGCCCAAGTTCCCACCAATGGGATTTGACTGGGGCTCCCCTTGCCTTCTGTGAGGGCTGGGCATGCCCCCCCGCCCCGACCCCGGTCTGTGGTGATGGCTTCATGAGTGGGCTGGTGAGCCAACGTATGTCTTTTTAGTGAGTCTGCTGCAGCGAGTCCTGCCTCTCTTTTTGAGGTCATTAAGAGCCATCTTCAACTCCACATGGAGAGAGAGCCTGTCTGGGAATGGAGCCAACACTGAGGAAATCACAGCAGATAGAGGGATGACGTGAGCTTTATGAGGACAGAGAGCCTGATTCTGTACCACTCCTAACTTTCCTGTTACATAAGTCAGTAAAAATGCTTTCCCCCTTGAGCCAAATTGAGTAAAGTTATGCAACTTATGTACCTAAGTGAGTCCTCATCAGGTCAGTTGGTAATCTCTTCTGGGTTCTTGTTCATTCCCCTAGGCAGCCACTTTTTTCTTGTTTGTTAAAATGTAGCAGTTTTATATCATGCAGATGACCCTGCATGTATTAGTTGTGTTACATAAAATGGATATGAAATAATTATATGTTAAAACCTCCAATCTTTCAGTGTCTGTGTAATGGTGCTACTGAGAAATCTCAGCTTCCGAGTTTATATGAAATAAGGGGATCGGTTTCAACTTGGACTCCATCTCACCAGGTTCTCTGCTGAACTCTCTTTATCTCAGCACTTAAAAGAACACAGAGGCAACCAACCAGAACGTGGCTGTGGAGAAAGTAGAAAGAGGCTCAAATTAAGTGCATTCCAGAGACCAGTTGGGAGCTGACAGTGTTCAGAGTGCTTTGAAGGAAATTAAAACCTCTTAAGAAATCAGTTAATGACGTCTCAGTTCCTTAGACTTGAACTTTGAGCAACTACGAATTTTCCAAGATTAAATAAAGACCCTGATATAATTAAGCCACCGTTTCAACCTAGAATAGCAAGGGACATGGGGAAAGGGAAGCAAAACTAGCATTTGTTGAGGATCAGTTATGTGCAAGGCATGGTCCACACTGCTTTTATGTGGAACTTGATACTGAGAAGAAAGAAGGCAGAGGCATTTTCAAAGTCATAAGTGTCTAAAGAAATTGGGAGGATAGTGCCTGGTACCTAGGAAATATTGAGTAACTTATAGCAACTGTGGTGATGGTGGCGATATACAGGTGTCTGGGTAAGGTAAGCCATCCCACAGCACTGAGGTTGGGTTTTTGGCACTCTGAATGAGATACCAAGTCCACAGTGTCCCTTGGGTTTGTAATTGAGCAAGATAAAATACCTATTGTCTTCTGGGTATAAATATTAAAACGCTGATTCCTAAGGCCACAGAGCTAGTAAATCAAAATCCTTAAAGGTAAGAGCCTGGTCAGATGTATTTTTAATGAGCTCCCTAGGAGGCTCTTGATGCCCATTAAGATGTGAGAATCTTGGCTTCAGGGGTGACATGGGATAATATTAATTTTAAATAATAACTGGTATTAGGTTAGTTGGTAATTCACTAACTCTTAAATTGATTTGGAAGATTTTTGAATGTAGCAACACCAGACACTAATTTCAGAACAGTTTCAATAACAGTAACTTTTTTTTAATCTTTCAAGTATGACAAAAATTTTCTGCAAGGAAAATAGTCTCTGTCTACTAAATAGCCGTACTATGAGGCAAACATAGTTTATTTCTAATGTATGCCAAAGCTTCGGTTAAAGACTATATCACCCAACTATATTTAACTTCTTTCCTTCTTTTTACATTTCCTTTTTTAAAACGTTCCTTTCCCTTTCTTCCCCTACCCGCCCCCCTCTTTCTTTCCTCACTTCCCTTCACCTTTTCGTGTTATCGACTTTTCTTATAATGTAATGCTTCAGCGTGACCAGCAGAGGGCGCTGCTCCGCAGCAAGACTGGAATCAAGTATCTGAAAGATAATTTGCTGATTTTATTCAAGAAGTCAGGTTAAAGCAGGCTCATAAATGTTACATATATGAATGCTTACTACATTTTAATTATGGTGGTTTACATGGAACCGTCATGATCACATGGCTCATATAACAAACTTTGTTTTAATAGTTGTGTTTAATGAGGTACCCTTTCTTTTGTGAGAATTTAATTCTCTCTTTTCAACCCTCAAACTCCTGAATATGATACTCTTTTAAATACGACAAATTCAACTCAAACCAATGGCCGGCAGTGTTGTGGCTCCTCCCGGAACCCCTGTTTTATTGGTCTGTTCTACTGGAGTTGTTTAGTTGAATTCAATAAACATGTCAGTTTTCCCAGGATAATTAGGTGGATAAACAGAATGTTCAAAAAGAAATGGAGCCAATTAGACTCTTTATCAGAGCCTTACACACACAAAAAATGTCTATACAGAAGAGCAGACTTTTCCTTAGAGATTTGATCCCAAATTAGAGTTCCTGGAATTTACAAGGGACAAAGGAACTTTCCTAAATAATAATGAAGTCTATTATCTGGAGAAGAGAACAGATAAAAGAGACAAACTCCCACATGCTTCAGAATTCACACTGGGTTGGAAATGCAGACGGGCATGCCTTCAGTCCCACCTAATTGCAATCACTTTTAAACAGGTTGGGCAACAGGAAGAGATTACCCTGTGGCTGCGGGTGATTTTTTTGGATCTAGCTCAGAGGAGACAGTTAGCCAACATTTGCTTATGCTGTGGGAATACCTCTGGGTGGTAGTGACTGAGCATTCCACAGTCGTTTGTTCTGACAGTAACAGTACGTGTGAGGTGCTCTTTTGTGGAATTTAGAGAAATGACGAGTAAATAATATCATATCATTTTATACTAGTCTTTTGAACAGAAATTTAAAAAACAGGAAGATATTAACAAATTGAGTAAAAAGCACCCCATATAATAAAACCAAAGAAAACCCCAAAGCCCTTTTAGGATACATTGAAAAGCTTAAAGATACTTTTTTTTAAAAAGTTCTTCCACTGCCTTGAAATGACTGTCATTAACCCTAGGTGAAACTATTCCACACATTTCTGTGTCTGTCTATGTCTGTATACTGATATCTGCACAGTTAGGTGAGTAGATGGATAGAAATAAAATTATAAAAATGTGATCATACTATAATGCTCTTTTGAAATAGTTAAGTTTACATTTACTGTTACTACAGTTTAATAGAAGAAAAAAGCATGAAATGAAATTGAAGAAAATTCCTCGCTTCAGATGAGAATTTCTTCACCATCAAAGACACTAGGCTTAAGCAATCTTCAGGATATTTAAAAAAAAATTCTTTTCAAGAATTCTGTGGAAAAGACTCAAATCAAGATGGTAACTTATTTTCAATTCTACGCTCGATTAATTGTTCCTACCTTTTTCTTTTCCCTGGTGCCCTTGGAAAGAATTTTTAACTACAAGTGGAGTTTAGTATGAACCTCTCCTTTTGGAAGAGAGAACTCCAGTTGCATCATATGGAGAAAGGAAGACAGATTTTCTCAGTGTTATCAATAAGTGCCTACGAGAGCGTAGCATTGCAGATCATATTGGCTTGGAGTGATCGGACTCTGATTTGTTCTTCCCTCTCACAGTTGCCAGTAAGGGCTGGGTTGAATTAAAGCCAGAGAGGAGTAGTATCTGAGTTGTTTTTCTTTTTTTCACTCCCTATATGACTTTTACGCAGGTGTTATGACTTTTTCTGGTCTCTGGCTAAATCCAGGAAAGACCTAAGAGGATACGGTTTCCCACACAGGACAATGGTAGTTGGACTACCTGGTGACATTTCATCAGATGCTTGTATATCAACAAGGAGGAATGTGGTTTCCTCCCAAAGCTTGTTCTCAGCTTGTACACACCCTCAGAGAGGGGTAAATAATTACCAGCAGTGAAGGGATGGCAGAGGAGCATCCGGAGTGTGTGATCCAGGCAGCTCCTGAAATCTCGCAGGCACCTGTCTCCCAGACAGCCCCTCGGAATGGAATATACTGAGGGAGCAGTCAGCCGATGCTCTCTGGCCATCGCGGCTGTGTTCAGAAATCAAAGGACACCAGCCATGCTGTCACAGGACCTCGTATCATGACATGCTTGTTTGGGATGGCAAGTATTACCAACTTAGCAGGGTGTCACCAGGGCTTTTCTGAGGAACATAACGTTTTTATCACAACAACTGAGAAAGAGTGTGGGAAATCACTGCTTTTTTTTTTTTTTAACTTTCCAATAAGTCTATGGAAGACTCCCTTTCAAAGCAAAGAAATCTCTTTTTTAGCAAAATGCTTCTGAGACCAACCTGGAAAGACGGACTGACAATTCCAATAGCAGGATTACTAATTTTTATCAAATTCTCGGTTTAATGAACAGCAAAATTGAGCTGGGAGTACATGTCGGGGTGGGGAGGGGCAGATCAAGAGCATGGTCTCTGAGAGGTGCGCTGCCTGAACGGTATCATGTGGACAGTTGCATAACAACCATGCAGGACAATGCCACAGGACAATAGGTGCATTGTCTGTTCCAAATGAGGAAGTACACAGTTTCCACTGTTGCCATCCCAAGTTCACTAAACAGTTACTGAACTTATGGGGGCAGGAGATTTTATAACTGTATTCGGAGTTGGGTTCATCTGCTGCTCAATAGAAAACAAGCCAGGCAGAGGAGGAAGCAGAGGTGGAACGAGAGGGTTTGTGCCACGTACGTTCTCACCTGCGTCCTCTGTGGCCCTTGCGTATTGAGGGAGTCAGATTCTGAGATCTGGACAAAGTCAAAGTCTCTGTTCAACCTTTACAGTCATTTAATGAACATTTATTGAAGGGCCAGATGGAAAGAAAACCATCCCCAAAGATGGGAAATCTCAATAAATTATTTTAACCAGGTAGATTTTAAATTCTGTTAGGGGAATTAGAATAGCCTTTAGGGTAAGACTAATTTTTCCTCATTATTGAGGTGATACCCTTCTGAATCTTTAATTTGATGTCCCATGAATTACCAAGTTTTTCCACTTTGACTAGGGGCGTACAATCCATTCATGTCCTGTGTGAGCTTGAAAGATTGTTCCCTTGGATGATTTTTTTCCCCCCAGACTCATATAGTTTGTTATTCATGTGCTGGTCATGATCAGCTGATGACTCAGAAGGGACCCTCTGCTGATCTCCTGAGCTCTATCTCTCTTTGTACAACTTCCTTCTTTTTTTTTTTTAAGTTTTTTAATTGAAATACAGTTGATTTATAACATTGTATTAATTGCAGGTGTACATCAAAGTATATCAGTTATTCATATACATATATCCACTCTTTTATATCTTTTTCCCATGTAGGTCATGGCAAAGTATTCAGTAGAGTTTCCTGTACTACACAGTAGGTCCTTGTTAGTTATCTATTATTATCTTATTAATTATATGTAGTAGTGTGTATCTGTCCCACTCTCTTCTTTGGGATTCTGCCTGTGACTTTTTGGCTGCCCCATCCTCCTAGTCCATTTCTCCATCCCCGGGGCTCTACCAGGCTCCCCTGAGTTCCAGCTCCCTGAGCTTTGGCCTAGAAACTCTCTCCAGGTAGGAAGCTGGTTAGTTATAAGAACCGTCTTTGAGTCCTTGTCTCTAAGGTCACTGTCCTATGCTGCCTGATGTCCAATGTCTGAAAAATCATTGTTTCATATATTTTGCCCATTGTTAGTTGCTTTATTCAGTTCAGTTCAGTCGCTTAGTCATGTCTGACTCTGCAACCCCATGAATTGCAGCACACCAGGCCTCCCTGTCCATCACCAACTCCTGGAGTCCACCCAAACCCATGTCCATCGAGTCGGTGATGCCATCCAACCATCTCATCCTCTCTCGTCCCCTTCTCCTCCTGCACTCAATCTTTCCCAGCATCAGGGTCTTTTCAAATGAGTCAGTTCTTTGCATCAGGTGGCCAAAGTATTGGAGTTTCAGCCTCAGCATCAGTCCCTCCAATGAACACCCAGGACTGATCTCCTTTAGGATGGACTGGTTGGATCTCCTTGAAGTCCAAGGGACTCTCAAGAGTCTTCTCCAACACCACAGTTCAAAAGCATCAATTCTTTGGCGCTCAGCTTTCTTTATAGTCCAACTCTCACATCCATACATGACCACTGGAAAAACCATAGCCTTGACTAGACGGAGCTTTGTTGGCAAAGTAATGTCTCTGCTTTTGAATATGCTGTATAGGTTGGCCATAACTTTCCTTCCAAGGAGTGTCTTTTAATTTCATGGCCGCAGTCACCATCTGCAGTGATTTTGGAGCCCAGAAAAATAAAGTCAGTCACTGTTTCCCCATCTGTTTGCCATGATGGGGGAGGGTAAATCCAGTCCTTGTTATTTTATCTTGACTAAAAACATTAAAGATGTTGTTCTTTAGTTGCTCAGTCTTGTCTGACTCTCTTCGACCCCATGGACTGTAGCATGCCTGGCTTCCCTGTCCTTCATCATCTTCCGGAAACAGCCACATAGATCTTTAAATTAGAAAACCTTTTTTATTGCCCTCTCCATAAAAATTTCTCCTGACTCCAAACACCTATCTTTCATACTGAGGAGTTGTTTCACTGTCTTCAGCATCAGGTGAGGTCATTGTCAATATAGCTGTCACATGACAAGTCTCCTTAATGGCATACAGGTGTCTCTGTAGAATTAACGAGCAAGGTTGATCACTGTGATGAATAACTCTGGTCTTGAATTTGACTTCCCATGAATGAAATCTAATTTGCAGAAGGGAATTATATACTCTGTTTATGAGATCTTTTTTCTCTTTGTTTTAAAGCTGCATCTCTGCATGTATGTAATGGGGTGGCCTTTGGGATATATAATCATTAGCAGATCTGTGAATGTAAATGCAGGCACTTCATTTTAGTCTTGTGTTTTGCCTTATGAGTTTTAAAAAAAAGTATATGAAACAATGATTTTCAGACATTGGACATCAGGCAGCATAGGACAGTGGCCTTAGAGTCGGGAGTCAAAGAAGGTTCTTGCAGCTAACCAGCTTCCTACATGGAAAGAGTTTCTAGGCCACAGCTTAGACATAAGTAGCTTGAATATATATTACAAAAGCTTCCAGTGGAAGTCAAATTTAATTTAAAAGCATAAAGGACATTCAACTTTGTTGTTGAATGCATTGCCTCAATTTCTATTTTTATTGATATTTTTCTAATTTTGTCTAGACCCTTGGTATGTTAACCAGGATTTGTGTGTTTTCTTGTGTGTGTGTTTATTATGATGAAAATGAAAACGTGGGTCAGATAACATGAATGGCAACACTGCACATATGACAAACTCCTCATAGTTGTGGAAGAAAAGGACTTCTCACAAGCCACAAAACTGCACAAAGTGAAGCTGTGTGTTGGTTTCTAAGAAGGTTATAAGAAAATAGGAGAAATGTTGTTGCTACATTTTTCATGTAAAGGTGCTTTCAGTGACCTTTGTTATTGGATGAAATATGAGTGTACAAATGGTCAAGTTTAGTTTTTATTCCCCTTAACATGGGCTGCCATCTGGTAAACATAAGACAGAGATATGAAGACACAATAGGTAAAAAATGCTTCTGGGTGATGTTAGGAGTCTGGGGACCAGATTCAATGACTCAGTGTCCTAAAAGTCATTTGTCATGTGGTAATGCTGCTATAATCTCCCTAGTAATTTAGCAAATTATGTCTCACTAAGTGTTTTTAATTTAATAAGTCCCTGAATCACTAAGGAGAATCAGATCATATTTGGCAAACCTTGATGTTCACCATGATAAAGATATTTGGTACTTATTTTAGGTCGGGTGTTTAACCTGATGTCTTTTCTGTTTTATAAAACCTATTGGGAATAATCTCACTAGTAATGATATGTTCTTTTTCAAATTCTTACAGTATTTATAATGTTAATCAGTTAACGTATTTGACTGGATACTGCCTTGCTAATTCTCATGTCTACCTTAAGTACTTATGTTTTATCATGTCATTTGCTTTAGGAATTTCTTGAAAGCAGGGGTCCTGTATTTTTCTTCTCTTATATTTTTCCTCTTAGCCCACTGCTAAGTCGAGCGTAGACGCTTGATAGTCTTGTTGTCTTGGAATCAACTGGAAGTATTTCAAGCTATGTGCCTATCTTCTCTCCTCCCCACAGCCATCATCATAGCTCCTTTAATTGTTCAGAAAAGTAAGACAGGGAATAGTTGCTCATGAAGGCCCACACAAGAAGTTAGGTATGGAACTCCAATTGGACCTCAGAGTTTCAGACTCATAATCCTAAACTCAAAACAAAAGGCCACCCATCCTTCATCAATGTAATTAGATTAAGAAAGGCATTCAGAAAAGTAAAGCTGCTCTTGTTCTGAAGGACTTTGTGATTGTGTATTCTCTATAAAATGTGGAGACTATGGATCTCATTAGAATGTGCCCATCCCCAGCATGCTGGAGACCACAGCAGTAAAAACATCCTTGAAAAGGAGCATATACTTCCGGTCTGGGAGAGAAAGCTTGCTCGGTCTACCTTGAGTGTAATGCTGTGGTGGTCGGTTGTTTTGTTGTGTGTGGACAGCTGAGAGTCATTTCCTCGTCTTTATTCAAAACGAAGCTGGACACTCCCTTTTCATTTGTGAAAAAGCTATCTGTGTGAGAAGGGAGTGAGCATGTTTACCCAGTGGGCTCGGAGCCAGGCCAGTGCCGCCTGCTTCTCGTGGTCCTTCCCCTTCTCATTTCCCATTCTCCTGTGCTCTGAGATGGGCAGATAGGAAAAGTTGCCAGTCCGGATGCCAGAGCTTCAAAGGGCCCCATCGAGAGGGTGCACAAAGGCTCGTTTGTTCAGCACTTAGATGGGGGAGATGCCAGCAGCTTCCAGGCAGAGAATTGGGGGTTTGTCTTCACTTGACTTCTCCTTGCCACCAGCGGGCTGATGCTGAAGCCTTTTCAGCCCGTGTCTTCACTGAAGTGAGGATGACTGCAGACGGAAGTGCCTTTTGCCCTTCACTTGCCTCCATTTTTAAAGGGACAAATCAGGTCTTTTCTTCTTCTAGAGTTAATTAAATGACAGGGTTAATCAATAAGATTCTTTTTGTGATTGAAAATCCTAATATGCTGGACTGTAGACTTGAGGGGTAAACATAGCAGGTAAGCTGGCAAGAAGGAGGGTCTGAGTTTCACGTCATGAAGGTTTTTTATCAGTGCTTCTAGGAAGTAGGAGTCCTCCCTCTGATATTTCATATAAAGGGTAAAATTCTAGTCAGAACCCTGGAGACTCTACTGTAAGTCTTCAGTCCTGGAGAGTGTTAAGCTGGTGCCAGTTACACGATGCAGTTGTGAATTTATTTCAGATCTGGTTCAGAGTATAGGTTTTGTATGACAGTTTTGGTGTAATCAGAAAGAGTAAGGTCACGTGTTGGTGAAAAGAAAATGAACCTGAACTCAGAGAAATAAAGTGGATTTGGAGACTTGTAAGCGAGACCAGCTTTCAGGTGAGGCAAGTGAGGCTCAAATTATGTTACATATTTTTCAAATAAAACCAATGTATCTCAGCACCAACTTTATAGGGGAAATGCCAGGTACAGGTTCTAGGACTTTAGGATGTTAACTTTGGGGAAAAAATGGTTTTGGAATCATAAATTGGTATACGTAAACACAAATGGTTTAAATTTTCATTAAAACCACTTCAGATTTTTCTAAATGTGCATTTGGCAGAAAGATGAATTGTTGGCCAGTACATAATAAATAGATCAATTGTTTACATTCCCATATATTGAAAATACTGAACAGAAAAGTCAAAAAGAAAATCTGTTCTAAAAGGAGATGTAATTAAATGAGTCTTAGACTTTGGTTCCTGGAAATCAAGATCCTATTTCAGTTACTACTTGGCTTTGGAAGGGGAGAGTCTGAACCATTCATTCCAAACAGAAGAATTTTGTTTTCCTTTTTGCATATGTCCATGTAAGTGATATTTTTTCTTGAGAGCTGAAAAATTATTATCATTTGTGATTCAAGTTCTAGTACTGGCCATCCCTTAAATAATATATATGTATATGAAACACTTCACATGATATCAAACCTCTTACATTTTTATGCAGTGTGGGGTAGTTAACTGTGGGCTTGGTGTTACACTCCAGGTCTCTAGAATTTACCCACCTTGTATAACTGAACCGTTATACCCAGTTCAGTTATAGAAGAACAATTCTGCATTTCCCCCTCCTCCTGGCCCCTAACAACCACTGTTCTCCTCTCTGCTCCTATGAATGTTTTAGATCTTTGGATAACTGTAAGCCTGGGTATTTGTCCTTCTGTGTCTGGCCTATTTCACTCAGCACCAGGACACAGTACTTAAGGAGGCACTGACTCTCAGGCTCATGCAGGGGCAGGCGTGGCCCCTCAGAGTAAGCGCCACCTTAAATTTTCCATCCCTTGAAGCCATACTTGCACTATCCTAATCCAGACCCTCCTTTGAAGACAAACAGCCACCTTCCACCACTTTCTCCAACACCATTTCTGGTTCTCCGGAGAAGCTGTGGGAGGAGCAATGGGTGAGGAATGACAAGAAATGGAGTCTTCTCATTGTGTGATTTGAGGTGAATGATTTGCCTTCTTGAGTGTCATTTTCATCATGGAAACGGAACTAATATTTAATGTCTCTTTTCTCTGTCAGGAACTGTGCAAGGTCTGAGAGTTTGCCGTAAATGCAAGCTAACATGTTGGCTGGCCATGGTTCCATGGATACTAGTAGAAGACAGGTGACTCTTGGGTCAGAGACAAGAAACTTTGTTACTCACAGGAACAGCAGTAGTCAAATCACGAGCATTTATATTGGTTCCTTGAACTGCAGCATCATAGGGCAAGATGGGGAGGGCCAGATGACACAGGCTCCCACAATGGGTTGCATTCAGTTCAGTTCAGTCGCTCAGCCATGTCTGACTCTTGGTGACCCCATGAACCGCAGCACTCCAGGCCTCCCTGTCCATCACCAACTCCCAGAGTTCACCCAAACCCATGTCCATTGAGTCGGTGATGCCATCTAACCATCTCATCCTCTGTTATCCCCTTCTCCTCCTGCCCTCAATCTTTCCCAGCATCAGTGTCTTTTCAAATGAGTCAGCTCTTTGCATCAGGTGGCCAAAGTATTGGAGTTTCCGCTTCAGCATCAGTCCTTCCAATGAACACCGAGGACTGATCTCCTTTAGGATGGGCTGGTTGGATCTCCTTGCAGTCCAAGGGACTCTCAAGGGTCTTCTCCAATACTGCAGTTCAAAAGCATCAATTCTTTGGTGCTCAGCTTACTTTATAGTCCAACTTTCACATCCATACATGACCACTGGAAAAACCATAGCCTTGACTAGACAGACCTTTGTTGACAAAGTAATGTCTCTGCTTTTTAATATGCTGTCTAGATTGGTCATAACTTTCCTTCCAAGGAGCAAGCGTATTTTAATTTCATGGCTGCAATCACCATCTGCAGTGATTTTGGAGCCCCCCAAAATAAAGTCAGCCACTGTTTCCCCATCTATTTGCCATGAAATGATGGGACCATATGCCATGATCTTCGTTTTCTGAATGTTGAGCTTTAAGCCAACTTTTTCACTCTCCAGTTTCACTTTCATCAAGAGGCTTTTTAGTTCTTCTTCACTTTCTGCCATAAAGGTGGTGTCATCTGCATATCTGAGGTTATTGATATTTCTCCTGGCAATCTTGATTCCACTTTATGCTTCTTCCAGCCCCTCGTTTCTCATGATATACTCTGCATATAAGTTAAATAAGCAGGGTTGCATTACCGGGATGAACCTCGGAGTTAAGGAACCAAGATATTTTATAATGGACCTTAGAGTGCCTGAGCTTTGCTCTGGGCACAGCTGTCATCTTTCAGCATACTGGACAGTAAGCGTGTGTGCCCTCTGTTCCAGCATAATCTGTATAATATTTGCCTTCAGAATTTTTCTGAGAGAAGAAAAACAAAAAATACTATGGTAAAGAATCCGCTTACCAATGCAGGAGACATAAGAGACATGGGTTCAACCCCTCGGTAGGAAAGATCCCCTGGAGGAGGGCATGGCAACCCACTCCAGTATTCTTGCCTGGAAAATCCTATGGACAGAGGATCCTACTGGGCTAAGTGCATAGCGTTGCAAAGAGTCAGACATGACTGAGTGACTTAGCATGCATCCATGCATATTGTTTTAATTTTTGTTGTATAGTTGATTTTCAGTATGCTATTTTCTGCTGTACAGCAAAGTGAAACACTTATACATATACATATATCCACTCTTTTTTAGATTCTTTTCCCATATAGATCATTTGCTGTTCAGTCGCTAAGTTGTATCTGACTCTGTGACCCCATGGACTGCAGCACAACAGGCTGTCATGTCCTTCACTATCTCCTGGAGTTTTCTCAAACTCATGTCCATAGAGTGGATGATGCCATCCAACCATCTCATCGTCCTTCGTCCCCTTCTTCTGCCTTCAATCTTTCATAGCGTCAGGGTCTTTTCCAGTGAGTCAGCTCTTTGCATCAGGTGGCCAAACTATTGGAGCTTCCACTTCAGCATTAGTCCTTTGAATGAATATTCAGGGTTGATTTCCTTTAGGACTGACTGGGTTTGATCTCCTTGCAGTCCAATATAGATCATTATAGAGTATTAAGTAGAGTTCCCTGGGCTATACAGTAGGTACTGATATGTTATGTATTTTACAGATAGTACTGTGTTTTAAATTTTTTTTTATTCATTCACAGCTAAGCTAAATTCTACCTAATACAAAATTTGGCATCTGGAGGTAGGGTGTGATAACAACATGAAAACAGGACTTGGCTTGGGAATGAGGAAGCATTTAGATAATGGGGACTATGATACTCCAGAGAGGAAACTGATGACTCTTACGTGTGAGAAACTGTTTATTGCCTTGTTTTCTGTTGTCCTTTGGAAGAAAAACCACATATGAATGGGAGCTAAGCTAATGCTCTAGCAGGAAAATTCAGCATATTGGTGTGTGTGTATTGGGAACTTTTTGCCATTTTAGTGGAGTCTTTTTAAAAATTTATTTCCATTGATTTATTTATTTTGGCTGTGCTAGGTTTGGTTGCTGTGTGTGGGCTCTCTCTAGTTGCAGTAAGCAGGTGCTTCTCGTTGCAGAGCACGGGCTCTAGGGTTCATGGGCTTTAGCAGTTGTGGTGCCTGGGTTTAGCTGCTTCATGACATGTGGAATCTTCCTGGACTTGTGTCTTCTGCATGGACAGGTGGACTCTTAACCAGTGGACCTTGAGGGAAGTCCAACAGTCTTTTAAAGTGAGAGATGAGTTCAGAGTAGGCTAGACTTAATCCTGAGAAGGAAATACCCCTTCTCTTAGAGAGTTTCTACGAGCAGCTTATAGCACAAATTGCCAGTGAATCCTATGTTGCTAAGTCATGCCTGACTCTTGCAACCCCATGGACTGTAGTAGCCCACCAGGCTCCTCTGTCCGTGGGATTTCCCAGGCAAGAATACTGAAGTGGGTTGTCAGTTCCTTCTCCAGGGACTTCCTGACTCGGGGATCAAACCTGCATCTTTTGCATTGGCAGGTGGATTCTTTACCACTGAGCCACCAGGATAGCCCCTAGAATCCAATGTATTGAAGTTCTGAGAAAGCCCCTTCTTCTGTAGCTCAAATTAAAGCTGTTGTAAGTGGTGGTTGCAAAGGGCCACTGTTAGTAAGAGATAGCCGTGCTGGCAAACCTTATAGCAAGAGCTCTCTGCAGACAATGGGAACTAGATTAAGGTTTTCATTTTCTCATCCAAGCTTTTATTTTACAAATGGTGTTTAAGTGGCCACCACTCATTTGAGAGAGAGGGTGAGAGAAGACAATGAATAAAAGAATTGCCAGGTTGAGAAATAAGTATAATAAGTATGGTTATTTTCATGACATGTGCTAAGTCGCTTCAGTCATGTCTATTTGTGACCCCATGGACTGCAGCCCACCAAGCTTCTCTGTCCATGGGATTCTCCAGGCAAGAATACTGGAGTGGGTTGTCATTTCCTCCTCCAGGGGATCTTCCTGACCCAGGGATCAAATCCACATCTCTTACGTCTCCTGCATTGGCAGGCAGGTTCTTTACCACTGGTGCCGCCTGGGAAGCCCAATGTGGAACTAAGTGGAAACAAACCCATGAGAGGCCTACTAAGATTTAAGGGAATATTATTGCCAAACAGACCCCAAGCTTGGTCTACAGCACCTGTGACAATTAAACCCTCAAGTGAACCTTGGATCACAGTTGGAAGCGGGCAGGGAAGGCAGGCCAGGCTGTAGGAAAGTTATACTCCCTAAGACCTACTTCAGTATGTCCAGAGATGTTCGTGGATGTGGGTGACTCTCAGGGAAAAAAGCCAAGAGTCTCAGAAGATGGATTGGAGTGTTTGCCCAGAAAGAAGAACCAGAGCCTTCCAGAGGAGCCACATAAGCAATTTACTTTACTGCTGGACAGGGTAACTTTTCAGTTCTGCCCAACTGGATCTTATAATTGTTTAGACCCGCGAGTGTGGGAGTTTTTGTGTTTATTGTTCCATTTCTTCCAGAGTGTTTAGACTCTGCACAGCACAGTAACTGGGGAAGACTTGGGGCTGTTTTCACTGGAAAGAGAGTATATTCTTTTTGTTGGGAAGGAGTTCACATGGATGTCCTTGAATATCCAAAAAAGTAGACTGAAACAAAGACCACTGGTTATCTCCCAAACTTCTGTTTTTTCTTTCTTAGTTATCTAACTTCAAGTTCATTGTGAAGATATATTCACTCAGCTGAAGGACTGATATTTCTCAGCCTCCCTTGCAGCCTTGTGCAGTAATGTGGCATGGTTCTGGCGAATGAGATGTAAGAGCTAGCACTGTATTATGCTTCTTTCAAAGGGTGTTCCTTTTTTTCTTCCATTCTACTTCCTAGAACACGGATGTAATGGCTAGCACTCTAGTTGCCATTTTGTTTGATGAGGATGAGGCTCTTCACTCTACAGATACTGGAATAAAAAATCATAGAAGGTAAGGCACTGATGAATTCATGGAACTAGCTATCATCCTTGGATTGCTGGTCTCCATACTTGTCTCCTGGTGGCTTAGATGGTAAAGAATCTGCCTGCAATGTGGGAGACTTGGGTTTGATCCCTGGGTTTGGAAGATCCCCTGGACGAGGGAATGGTGGCCCACTCCAGTATTCTTGCCTGGAGAATTCCATGGATAGAGTAGCCTGGCGGTTACAGTCCATGGGGTCTCAAAGAATCGGACATACCTGAGCAACTAACAAGAGACACTTCTTTCATGTGATGGAATAACACCTTTTGTGTTTAAACCACTGCCAATTTGGGTTGTTTTTCATAGGTAGGTAAATCTAATTTTCATAATTGTAGAAGTTTGTATACAAATATGAGGATATTGTGACCATTATGAGTCAGGAAATCTGTAAGGAGGAGTGGGTACATAAGTTTTCTTTCCTAACTGAAAACAAAGTAAAATTATTAATTTTTAAAAATTAATCCTGACAGTAGGGTTAGACGGTATTTTTATTCTGTTGTAAACTGTACCATCATAGCCTTGGCCATTCATACAATTCTAAAATCTTAAGTCCTTGGGGCACGCACGGTAACTTGCCATACTCACAGGGACCTATAATGGAATTCCTACATTAAGGACCATGCTGAAGGGGAAGTAGGCTGAATTATCTGTACTATATGGTTTCACCTATTACAATACAACTGATGAGACCAAAAGTGGGAAACTAATCAATGCAGCCAATATATAGACTGAGGTTAGTGACCTATTATTGACATATTCTGGTATGAAAAGAGGATCTGGGTCAATCAACATTTCTTTGTCAGGAATTCGAATTAGGAACACAAACTATTTATATCAGTTAGCAGTGGAAGCTGAAGCTAAAGTCAGCAGAAATGGTCAGAGTCAGTCTATGACAGTCATGTGTAAGCTAAGATATGCGCTGGCAGAAACCACAAGGAGCTGAAGCTTAGGTAGATGAAGGACAGGGTAGAAGATGAGGATGTTACTGAAAATAATATAAGGAAAGGAGACATACAAAAAGAAGAGATGGAGACAGTAACTGGTGATATTTGACCACCACCAATGGTTGCTGGGGTCTCTGTGGCTGTTGAGCACCTGGTTCATGTTCCTATATGGCAAGATGGGACTGAGTTCTTGCATTTCCCACCTTCTGAATCTCTCATGCCTCCAAAATAAATGTCTTGCCCCTATCTGAAAGAGCCTAATTAGAAAAACTCGGTATAGAGAAATATGTACGTGTTTAATTGCCCAAACCATCATGTTTTTCTACTACTTGGAACCAGTGTACCCAATTTAAAATTATTTCAATCCTATTTAATTTTAAAAGGGTTAATTTGAGGCAGTTTATCATATTAAAGGCAACATAGCCCCAAACAGTTAAAGTTAGCTGAAGAGAAAGATAATTATATCAAGAAACTGAAGGGAAATAAGAATTTTAATGATGAACATAATAGGCTTTGGTGATCACTTACCTGCTGATGGTAAGCACTTTTTGTGTGTCATCCTCACCATCATCATTATTATTATTTACATACTTACAAATGCCTTATTAAGTAGATGTTCTTATTATCCCTGCTTTACAGATAAGAATAGTGAGGATAAGAGGGTTAAGCATTTGCCACAGGTATTGAATGGCAGAGCCTGGCTTCACTGCTCGACTCTAAGTCTGTATTCTTAATTACTATGCTATAGTGAGTCTCTGTTTAGCGTAGAGTTTTCTAGTTACCATCCCCAACTGATAAGTCGTTCCAAGCTGTTGGCAAAGTGAAAATGAACAGCATGTACATGGCTGCGGTTACGAAGCCAGAAGCCCAAGACCCATATCACAGGGGACCCTGGAAAATGCATTGACCTAGGAGGTCAATTGAGGGGGTTCTTAGGATATTGGGCAGAGAAGAGGCAATGGGCTTCTTCAGAGAAATTATGAGAAAGTTCTCATTGAACATTTTCTTAGCACCTAGGAATTTAAGATGGAATTGAAACCATTGTTAACATAAGAGGTGATAGTGTTGTGGTTTTGGTTAGGGATGTGAACTCTCAACCTGGGCTTTGCCACTTAAGATGGCACTGAGTGGGTCCCATGGATATTATTCCTTCAAAAGTCAGGAAAAATTAGAGATGTTTTAAAGTGAGAGAATCGAAAAGGACAGGCATTTAGTCAATTAGTGTGGACCAGACACTACATTATTTGGACAGATATAGCGTGCCCAAATTGCTATGAAACCTTTCAAGATGCTTCATCTTTTTTATTTTTGAGCTGGCAGTACAGATTGTTGCCATGCCACCAGCATATCACAAAATGAAAAGTTGAATGAAAGTTCATGCGTTGAAACACCTCACCGAATTCGCATGCTAACACTGGTATTTACTGGAAGTGTAATGACTGAATTAACATACACCTTCGCTTTCTTCCTCCCTGTTGGCTGCTTCATTTGGGTCTTCATTTTACTACTCAACCGCAAAAGTGAACTCAGCTTGGGAGAGAAATTCTTAGAAGTGAATGTGACTGAAATTGGCAATGCAAATGCGTCAGGTATTTCCACTGTTCACAACTTACTCCAGGTGAGGTAGACCAGTCATCATTCTTACATTACACATCTTTCTGAGTTGAAGATTGTGACTACAGTATTCTTTAGATGCTGAACAAGTCATCTCTTACTACAATTATGCTGCATGACTGATGGTCCACAAATTCAGCAGCTTACAATAATCAGCATTGATGTCGTTCTAGTCTGTGGGGAATCAATTTGAGTCTAGTTTTGACTGCGCTCACATACATTGCTGGAGATTGACTGGCTGTCAGCTGATTTGGGCTGACTTTTGCTGGGACAGCTGGGAAGACTGGGCCCTGCTATTTGCTTCCCTGACACTTTAGCACACCAGTCTGAGCTTGTTCTTCAGCTGTGGCAGAGGTGCAAGAGAGAGGGCAAGCCCAGACATGCCAGTGCATTTCAAGACACTGCTTTTGTAACATTGCATTGGCCAAAGTAAGTCACATGGCCAACCTATATTCAAGGGCTGGGAAATAGATTAGATTCTAATTCTTGAGAGAGATGCCCTGGATACAGAAAAGGGTGATGAATTAAAATCATCATTGTAATATGGACAAGTGTCTTTTTCTTAAGAGAAACTAAACTCTCAAAAACATTTTAAAATTTAGCTTTGATATTAACTCCAAGTATATATATACATGAAAAGGTCAAATGGTTCTCTATGACTTACAAGGCTGCTAATGATATAAGATTTTTTAGCTGGTTCTTTGATTATTGGCCCCCATAGGTTTTAAAAATGCATTGCTCCTTCCTGTCTTCAACTTTAGGCATGGCCTAGTGACTTCTTCCTCAGGAAGATAAAAATTTATCTCCTGTTCACTGACCTCCCTTACCATTCACCAGACACATGCACATTTCCTGTGCTCCTAACTTTTCATTGTTGTTTTACAACTTGGTTTATACTATTTCTCAGTATTTAGATTTCTCAATATTAGATTATTAGTGCTTCCCAGATGGCACTAGTGGTAAAGAATCTGCCTGCCAATGCAAGAGATGCAGGTTCAACCCCTAGGTCAGAAAGATCCCCTAAGAAAGAAATGGCAACCCACTCCAGTGTTCTTGCCTGGAAAATTCCATGGACAGAGGAGCCTGGTGGCAGTACAGCCCATGGGGTTGTAACGAGTTGGATATGACCGAGTGACTGAACACACATTTAGATTATTAAGACTGTAAACACTCTTCGTAATTGATTCATAAAGTAAACTACAGTTGTTTTTCCATTGCTGCATACTTTATAGTGTCTCTGAAGTTAATTATTGTCCTCTTTTCTTTGCTTCTGTATTATCATTAATGCAGCTGCAGTTTCATTTTTTATTTTCCAGTTGTTTAAATTGTCTCTCAGTATGTTCAAAAGCCCTGGACAGTCTCTCTGGGTTTCATGTGGGTACAGATCTCTCTCTGGAGCTGTTGACTTACTCTAAGCTGTAGGATTCTATGGCCTGTAAAATTCTAATAGCTTCTTTCACCACCATTCTGGAGATCAGTACTTCCTGGACTTACATTTTCCTCACGTCTGGATTATTTCCTCAATTGATGGAATGCATCTTCCTATAGATTTCTAGAAAACGGTAGTTAGGAAGTACATTTTACCCTGAATATGTTATTACATACTACTGTCAGTGTATAAAACAAATTAATCTCGTCATATAAGCACAAATACAGAGAGCTTGGTGTTGAAGATTAACAAAAGTAGAAATTTACAAAATGTTTTTTGTTTTATAGTTAAGCTTTTGTACGTATTTAGAATGAGCTCTCCTTTGACTCTTTAGTGATAGAGTTTTTTCTCAGCATTTTATTATAAAATTGTTTGAATACAAAAAGAAATTGGGAAAGAAAGCAAAATGAATAGCTGTGTGCATGATCAAGGTTTTATATATATATATATATATATGAAAATGAATATATACAATACCACTATTCATTTTTTCTATTATCATTTGAATGTAAGCGGTTCACACTGTCAAATTTACATGTAAATATATCAGCACATATATTTGGGCTTCTCTGGTGGCTCAGATGGTAAAGAATCTGCCTGCAGTGGGGGAGACCTGGGTTTGATCCCTGAGTTGAGAAGATCCCCTGGAGAAGGACACGGCTACTCACTCCAGTATTCTGGCCTAGAGAATTCCATGGACTATATAGTCCATGGGGTCACAAAGAGACGGACATGACTGAGCGACTTTCATTCACTCACATATCAGCACATGTCTTAAGAAAGAGAACACTTACAACTAAGCCACAATACCTTTCAGATACCTGGGAAAATCAGTGTCAGTTTCAAATTCACATTTTCCCCATTATCGTAAGAATGCCTCTTTTTTTATTTTATTTATTTTTAAATATAAATTTATTTATTTTAATTGGAGGCTATTACTTTACAATATTGTATTGGTTTTGCCATACATCAACATGAATCTGTCACGGGTGTATATGTGTTCCCCATCCTGAACCCCCCTCCCACCTCCCTCCCCATACCATCCCTCTGGGTCATCCCAGTGCACCAGCCCTGACCATCCTATATCATGCATTGAACCTGGACTGCCAATTCGTTTCACATATGATATTATACATGTTTCAATGCCATTCTCCCAAATCATCCCACCCTCACCCTCTCCCACAGAGTCCAAAAGACTGTTCTATACGTCAGTGTCTCTTTTGCTATCTCGCATACAGGGTTATCATTACCATCTTTCTAAATTCTGTATTTATGCGTTAGTATACTATATTGGTGTTTTTCTTTCTGGCTTATTTCACTCTGTATAATAGGCTCCAGTTTCATCCACCTCATTAGAACGGATTCAAATGCATTCTTTTTAATGGCTGAGTAATACTCCATTGTGTATATGTACCACAGCTCTCTTATCCATTCGTCTGCTGATGGACCTCTAGGTTGCTTCCATGGCTATTGTAAGAATGCCTCTTATACTGACTTCGTTTTAAAAAAAACAGACAGCAACCTGTCAAATCTAGGTTTATACACTGCTTCTGTCATGTATTTCTAGGTACTTTCAATCTAGGACAATTTCCCTATTAAAAATTGTCAGTCACTGTGGCCAAGTTAACTTTTTTGGCGTACAGTTCTGTGAGTTTTAACATGTTGAGTCATGTCATCACTCCTGGACTTAGGATATGGAGCCGTTTCATTACCTCAAAACATTTCCTCAAATTGCCCCTTTGTAACTGATCCCTCCCGCAGCCTATAACCCCTGGTAGCCACTGAGCCTAGCAGCTCTGTTACCTCGGTCACTGTCCTGTTGTTGTTTAGTTGCTGAGTCATTTCTGACTCTTTGGCGCCCCATGGACTGTAGCGTGCCAGGCCCCTCTGTCCGTGGACTTTCCCAGGTGAAAATACAGGGTGGCTGTCCTACCATTTGCTTTTTTCCAGAATGTCATTAAATAAATGGAGTCATACAGCATGTAACCTTTTTTTTTTTTTTTAGCATGTAACCTTTTGAAATTGACTTTTTCCACTTAGCATAGTGCATTTATGCTTCATTTCACGTTTTTGTATCATTCATGCATTTGCTATATATCATTCTTTCTTATTACTGAGTTATATTCCATGATATACATGGTCCAAAATTTTCTTAATCCACATACTCATTGAAGAACATTTGAGTTATTTACTTTTTCTGATGATTATGAATAATGCCACTCTAAATGCCATATACGGATTTTTGTGTCTATGTGTGAAAGTAAGTTTTCATTTTTCTGGGGTAGATACCTAGATGTAGTTTGTTGGGTCATACCGTAAGGGTATGTTTAAATTTTTTTTTTTAATCCTTGAATATTGTTTCCATTTGATCCAGGGCTTGGGAGACGACTCCAAGGTTGTTAAAATGCTGCCTACTAGCTCATGGAAAGGCTGAGACAGAAGCCCTGACCCACTGTGGGTTGAGAGTGGGGGGGATAACAGAGAGGCCCCTCAAAGGCTGGTGGGCTCTGGAGGTCCCTAGTCATGCTTGAGGGTAACCCTTTGGCACAGTTACTCACCCAGTCCCAACCAGCCTGGGGCTGGCCAACCTACGGAGTTAGTCAGGTGCTCGTCCATCTTTTGATGAATATTACTTGCTCAGCTAGGACGAGGCTCTGCAGGAAGTCGCAGAGATGGAAGTCTGGGTGGGCAGGTCCCAGAGCATGCAGATCCCAAAGGGCTTGGTTCAGGTTCTTCTCCAGGGCCTTGGCAGCTTCCATGGTATCTGGAGTTTACCCTGTTCGTTTTGGGATGCCTTCTGCATGTCCTGGCAAAGGGCAAGTCTGTAGTGTCAGTTTTTATCTTCCAAAGAGGCTTGGTGCCCTCACAGTCAAGGTGGTCATGCCTTCCAGAGCCCCATGGTTGTGGCTAAACTAGAAGCCCAGAGAGAGGTAGGTGCAGGAATGCTGCAGACGCAAGGGGAAGGCAGCCTCCACTTCAGTGGAATGATGCTTATGAGTCTAGGAGCTCATGGTTGGTTTGCAATAGACAGCTGTCTGCATAAAATGGTGTTAGCTCATCCTGGAGGCACGGGACGGCTAAGAACATGGTCCTGGAGGTTGTGACCGGAAAGGAGGTTGGAAGGTGGCCTGAGGCTGTAAGAAGTGGGTCCCCAGGGCTGTTCCATCTAAACATTATTGAAGTAAGAGACAGATCTTCAAGACTGTGGGCCCACTGCCTGTGTATGTTTAATACAGAAACTTCCAAACCATTTGCCAACATGGATGTACAATTATGGATTCTCCACTAGAAATATTTGAAAGTTTCAGTTGCTCGGTACTTGATTTTAATTTTAATTTCCCTAATAACTAATGCCATTGGACTTCTTTTCATATGTTTATTTGCCATCTGTATTGTCTCTTTGGTTAAGTATCTATTCTGGTCTTTTGCCATATATTTTAACTGGGTTATTTCTTTTCATATTGTTGAGTTTTGAGAGTTCTCTCTATACTCCAGTTAAAAGTCATTTTTGAGATATATGATTTATAAATATGTTCTCTCTATTGCTTATCTTTTTAGTGTGTTACTAGGGTCTTCCAGAGAGCTAATGTTTAAATTTTGATGAAATACAATTTATCAATTATTTATTTTTGGATTGTGATTTTGGTGTCTAAAACCACATTGTCTAACCCAAGTTCATGAGTGTTTTTCTTTTGTATTTCTTTATATTTAATGTCTTACTGACTGGTTTATTAGTTTTAAGTGGCATTCTTTGGCTTCCTCTTTTCTCTGTATTTGTATAATAACCCACAATTATATTCTGCTTTCCTCTTTCTACTTTTCCTGAATGCTTTTTAGATGTACTCTTTCTACTTTTCCATGGCATATACTGTTTATGTACTATTCTTCTTCCTATATCCCACCCCCCAAACTGATCTAGTCGTAGATTTCCAACTCAGGATATTAAATGTTTGTTTTCAGTACTTTTTTCTTGATGTTTCTTCTGTTATTTGGTTGCATTTAGTTCATTCTCTAGATTCCTTGATTCCTTTTAGAAGGCTTTTAGGTGCACTATTTTCTGAGGTCTTGTACATTTGAAACTATTTTACTATAGTTCTGATATTTGAAATGTAGCTAGACTGAATATAAAATCCTTGATTTTCACTTTCTTTGGGTTTCTTAAAAATGCTGTTCCACTATTGTCTTTCTTTGTATGTTTTTCTTGAAAATCTTGGAAGCCTGTTTCACTCTTGTAACTAATTTGGTTTTTTGCCTTCAGGTGCTGTAGATTTTCTTTTTATTTTAAAAAATCTGACATCTTGCAACACTGTGTTTTAAATTTGACCATTCTGAATAAAATTTTTCTAGTGCACAGTAGGCCTTTTAAACATATATATTTAGGTTTTCTTGAATTACAGGCTTAAATATTAGCTCTGTTGCTTTATTTTTCTTCTCAGGGACTCCAGTTATACATATATGTTGGCTGTTTGTCTGTCATGGATTTCAGTCACTTTCTCTCTGACTCTTTAGTTCTTTCTTTGTCTCACTTGCATTTCCTTGACTTCTTTCCTGCACTTATTTAATGTTCTTTAATGGCACTTCATTTTACTTTCCTTTGGATACCTTATGACTTATTCTTCATTTTGGAGATGTTTTGTCTAGGTAATTTCTTTCCTGAGTTGCATCAACTAATGAGTTGCTTCCTCTTTTGTGTGTATTTATGTATGTAGTTTTTGCATTTTTCCTTATAATTCGTATACGTTCATCTTAATGTTTGTTTGAAGATCTATAGTTTAGCTTTGAGGGTTATGTGACAGTTTCTTCTGCCTTATTGTTGTTTGTGTATGAGAATTTTCATCATGGGTAGTATTTTGATTTCCTTTTTTGTTTGTTTACAGTAACTTTGAATTGAGTTGGTCCTGTTTCATCTCTTTTTTTAAATCCAGTTTTTGGATGAATTTTTTAGTTCTCTTCAATGATCAAGTTTGCTGCTGCTGCTAAGTCGCTTCAGTCATGTCTGACTCTGTGCAACCCCATAGATGGCAGCCCACCAGGCTCCTCCATCCCTGGGATTCTCCAGGCAAGAATACTGGAGTGGGTTGCCATTTCCTTCTCCAATGCATGAGTGCATGCTAAGTCGCTTCAGTCATGTCCGACTCTGTGCGACCCTATGGACAGCTGCCCATCAGGCTCCTCTGTCCCTGGGATTCTCTAGGCAAGAATACTGGAGTGGGTTGCCATTTCCTTCTCCAATGACCAAGGTTACATATCTTGGTATAGATAATTTATGATAGATGATTTCATGGGTGGGGATTTGTGGTGGTGGACGAAGAAGAGGAGGAGTTTGCATGTTCTGTAGTGGTTTTTATTTCTGCGTGCTCCTTAATTTGTCCCTCTTGCTTCCTGCTTTCCCTTCACTGTGACTTCTCCAAGGGGTTATCTCCTCTTCTCTATTTACCTACTTTTCCCCTAGAAGCAATGTGTCTTCAAAGTTACCAGTTTCCAACTCACTCAGTTTTAAAACCCCTTCCCTGTAGCTTTTTACTACAGATTATCTAGTCCCAGGCCTGTGTTTTGGGCTTCCCTGGTGGCACAGTGGTAAAGAATTTGCCTGCAATGCAGGAGGTCGGGGGTCGATCCCTGTGGGAAGGTCTCTTGGAGAAGGCCATGGCAACCCCCTCCAGTATTCTTGTGAAGAGAATCCCATGGACAGAGGAGCTTGCTGGGCTGCAATCCGTAGGGTCATACAAGTTAGACATGACTGAAGTGACTAAGCAGCAGCAGGCCTGTGTGTAATATTTTAGCTTTTAGCATTGGACTTTTTCCTTTCTTGGGATGATTATTCCCGTACTTCATTTAAGTTCTCTTATTTCTTTGTTCTGTTCCACGGAGAGTTTAAAGGTTATTTTTCTCCACTTTCTCCCCTAGCAGTGTTGAAACTGCGGTGTGCAATCTGCTGTAACGTTGCATCTTTATATGAAAGGAACTAGGTTCACAGTATTCTCTGTGTCCTCTTAATGCTGAGTATGTGGCTCAAGTGGGGGTTGATTTGCGCTCCTTCTCCCCTTCCCTCTCCTCACCCTACCACTCCTCCTAACCCTCATACTTCTTTTTGAAAGTTGTTTGGTGATTCAGATTTAGACAGCTGCCGTTGTGGCCAGCTGGAACTTCTACTTTCACTTGTAAGCTGTAGATCTTTCCATGAGCCATTTTGAATATGGGCTGCTCAGTATGAGGGTATGCATTGCTTACTTTTATTAGGGAAACATGTCTTATCATAATCATTAAGTCTTTTTTTCCTCAGGATGGTCAGATTCCTCAGAGAAAAAATCTGCAATTCCATGTTGTGCAGCCATAATAAACTAGACAACTACATTCAACAATATGGATGAATTTCAGAAACAGTACCAACTGAAAGACACCAGACACAATGGAACTCTTACCATGCAGTTCTTTTTTTTTTTTTTTTTAAGTTCAAAATTGTACAAAGTTAGATGTGCTGGTTAAGGCTGTTTAAAAATGGAAAAGGTCTTGGGGCAGAAAAGCTGAAAGACACAAGCAAGCACTTTGGGTGCAGGCATGTCAGCATCAATCTGAGGTTACCTAACTGGCCAACAGAACTGAGGTTGCAGTCAAACTCAGCTGAGGAATTGTGACATAAGGCATCAAAAGTGTCTTCCACAAAAGGCAAGATCACAATCAGTGAGAAGATAGTATAGAAAGTATAGTATAGAAAGGAGGGAAGAACTGTAAGGGAGGAGATGTCAGCTGAGGATGTGGGGAGACTTGGGGTGCTTTAATATCTTATTGTTTTATCTTGTGGTTATATTTTGTTGCTTTGTAATGTTCTGAATGGATATATATTTATGACACAGTCTTCTATATTATGATACAGACCAAAACCAAAAGAGAGAACTGGATTGATAGTAGTAGCTTTGAATGTCAGGCCTTTAGTCTTATTTCTATAATCAAATTATGTTTGAGGGGGCTGGGGACCTTGAACAAAAAGTATTAATAATGCAGGAGTACAAATTTGTGGTTATATTCAGGATGGACTGACAGAAAGATGGATAGTGTGGCAACCACTTAGATGACATCACTAAGTATAATATCAGGGTGAGTGTGGAGGAAGGAATGATGTAAAACCTATTCAAAGCAGATCAGTCTGACTTGATGGAGAAATCAGCAGATATCTATCTCAGATTTAAAATCTCATCCCTTTTGTCAACCACGCAGCACTGATGGCATCATTTTTGATGTGCCACTACCGTGCTTCACGCCTCATATACTCTCTAATTAGAGCTCTTAACCTCACTGAATTTTAAACACTGTGTACAGGTTTGCTTCTCTAGTTCAGGATGAACACAGAGGAGAGAAATGGTGAGTTCATATGTGTTAGTTGTTTGATGTTTAGTGAGTTAATGAATGAATAAGTGAATTGATGCATTAGAAATACCTGACCTGATAGAAACCCATTCTGTGTATTTGCCTCATCAGTGAGAGCTTTTGCTAATGCTAATACTTAGCTGTTTAGGGAACAGGAGAACAGAAAGACTGATTGGTAGCAGAGATAAGATTAATATATACAGAAATATATATATACAGATAAAGACTGTTTAGTAGCAGAGATAAGATTCAGTTCAGTTCAGTTCAGTCACTTAGTCGTGTCCAACTCTTTGTGACCCCATGAATCACAGCACGCCGGGCCTTCCTGTCCATCACCAACTCCCAGAGTTCACTCAAACTCACGTCCATTGAGTCGGTGATGCCATCCAGCCATCTCATCCTCTGTCGTCCCCTTCTCCTCTTGCCCCCAATCCCTCCCAGCATCAGAGTCTTTTCCAATGAGTCAACTCTTCACATGAGGTGGCCAAAGTATTGGAGTTTCAGCTTTAGCATCATTCCTTCCAAAGAACACCCAGGACTGATCTCCTTTAGAATGGACTGGTTGGACCTCCTTGCAGTCCAAGGGACTCTCAAGAGTCTTCTCCAACACCACAGTTCAAAAGCATCAATTCTTGGGCACTCAGCTTTCTTCACTGTCCAACTCTCACATCCATATATGACCACAGGAAAAACCATAGCCTTGACTAGACGGACCTTTGTTGGCAAAGTAATGTCTCTGCTTTTGAATATGCTATCTAGGTTGGTCATAACTTTCCTTCCAAGGAGTAAGTGTCTTTTAATTTCATGGCTGCAGTCACCATCTGCAGTGATTTTGGAGCCCCCCAAAATAAAGTCTGACTCTGTTTCCACATGAAGTGATGGGACCAGATGCCATGATCTTCATTTTCTGAATGTTGAGGTTTAAGCCAACTTTTTCACTCTCCTCTTTCACTTTCACCAAGAGGCTTTTTAGTTCCTCTTTACTTTCTGCCATAAGGGTGGTGTCGTCTGCATATCTGAGGTTATTGATATTTCTCCCGGCAATCTTGATTCTACCTTGTGCTTCTTCCAGCCCACTGTTTCTCATGATGTACTCTGCATACAAGTTAAATAAGCAGGGTGACAATATACAGCCTTGATGTACTCCTTTTCCTATTTGGAACCAGTCTGTTGTTCCATGTCTGTTGCTTCCTGACCTGCATACAGGTTTCTCAAGAGGCAGGTGGTCTGGTATACCCATCTCTTTCAGAATTTTCCATAGTTTAGAGATAAGGTTAATATATGTCTATTACATATATTATACATATTATATAAAAAGTATATATATGTAAATTATGTATATATATATATTGTAAATTGCTCCTCCTACATGGTAGCAAAAGTGTGCTCTTCCTTGACTCATTCTGTGAGGTAGTTGTATAAGTGAGATAATTCTTGGTTGCTCTTGTGACTTTGGCACAGTGGGACAACAGGAATGGACCCTGTCAGACTTTGACTCTCCATTGTGAAACTGAGCCTGTCTGTGAATTTGTCTCCCCTCACTCCCTACTTGAACCCAACCCTCCCCATCGGGGGAGCTAAGGGATTTGAGTATAGTAGATGTAATAAGTTCACTCTTAGTTGGCCATAGAATCGTCACTTTCATGTGGCTAACATCACACATCATCAATAAATGTTTGTTGAACAGATTTATGAATGACTGGGGCATTTTGTGGTCACCTCCTTTAAATGACTGAGTGTATGAAGAAGTACCTGCCGGATAGAATCAGTGAGAATGGGCTTTGGGACCATTTCAGAGACAACCAAAATCAATCAGATCAACTGCTACATCTGGGAGCCTGGTCTCACAGAAGTTACCCAAGACTGAAGTTCTGAAACTAAAAAAGGGAAAAAAATACTTCTCAGAAACTATGCCCAAGAAACTTATTTCATAATCCATTCTTTTTGCAGATGTCAGAGTGAATGGGGTGAGCAAAGAAGGATAGAAGCAGCGTGTGCTTTGTTCCTGCATTTTCAAAATTAGATCAGAGTCTGGGATAAGATCATTAGCAACAGACATCAGTTTCTCATGTGATAATGATTTTGTGAGCTTAAAAAGGGGACATAAAACTTGTTTTTGTTGTTCGTCAACATTGTCTAGACCCTCTTTCACTTCTCTCCTTAGTGACCCACTTCTTTTAATGACACCCTGATCATTTGAAAAGAGCAGGATAGTTAGAAAAACAAAATGGAATAGAAAGTGGGGGGAAGTAACTTGTAAAATTGTACTTGTAACAGCAGTCTTATTTATACTAAACTCATGACGGTATTTTAGTCAATGCAACAGAAGGGAATTTGAGTCAAATCTAGTAAAACCACCTTTACTTTACTAAAGTAAATATTCTACCAAGAGCAAGTTACTAAATTTTTCAATAGCTTCATTTTTTCACAACAGAGATAATGCTGAAAAACGTTAGTGGCATCATGTCATAAAACTACTTGTGATTTACTTCATTTTATTTTAAACTTTTCTCATAAAATTTTCATTCGTTTTCTTTAAAGTTTTTACTCGGCCAGGAGAATAATCTGTAACGTTGAGACCAGAGGCAAAAAATGGATTGCAACTTGCAAGTTGTAATCATCTTTAGGAAATTTTAGTGTCAAAAATCTCTCAGCATTGTTCTAGGGAATCATTTCTAAATGCAGTATATTTTTAGTTGCTTCATCTAGTGTGAAAGCTTTGTACAAAAATTGCTGATTTCTCTTGGTCTGATTTGCACTGTTTATAAACTAAAAAGCCAGATTTATTTACATTGTATTTGCCTTTGCAAGCAACAAAAAGCCAGTTTTTCCTCCTTTGAATAAGGGAAGTGAGTTAGGCTAAGGATGGGAAAGATTTGTAGGTGGGCGGGAGCAACGGGAAGGGCACGAGGAACAATTTTTATTTTGTTTTTTGGCGATGGAGACAGAGCAGCTGCACCAGCATGAAAAGGAAAATATACTTTGAGGACTGAGATGATGACTATCTGTGGAGGCCCACACGATGGAGAGCTGCCAGCAGAGCATGCTCCCTGATCACCTCATTTACCCACATGCTCACGAAGGTCCAAGTGGCTTGCTGCCTCCACCACAATTTCATCTCCTCTGCCTCTTCATCCCCCTGCTTCAAGGAAAGGGCCACAGATTGCTTTGAAGGCTAAGTAGGGTTTCACCATATGCACACAAATGGAAAGATGAATGATGGGTGGACATGCAAGGGTGAAACAGCGTGTTTGCACGTGGAGGCCACTGGTGGCTCAGGCTTGGTCGAATGAGATTTGCAAGCAAATAAAGGATGAGGGCTTCCCTGGTGGCTCAGTGATCAAGAATCTGCTCGCCAATGCAGGAAATAGGGGTAGGATCCCTGATCTGGGAAGGTCCCACATGCCACAGAGCAACTAAGCCTGTGCACCACAGCTACTGAGCCTGTGCTCTAGAGCGCATGAGCTGCAACTACTGAGCCCATGTGCCGTTGCTACTGAAGCCCACTTGCCCCAGAGCCCATGCGGCATAGCAACAGAAGCCACCACAATGAGAAGCCTGTGCCCCGCAACTATAGAGCAGGCCCTGCTCACAACTAGAGAAAAGCCAGTGTAGCAATGAAGACCCGTCTCAGTCAAAAATTAAGAAATAAAATTATATTTTTTTAAAAAAGAAAGAAAATAAAGGATGGATTCTGATTATCAACTGAAATAGTAGTAAAGATTTTGTAAGTTGTAATCATTTTTAGGAAATTTTAGTGTTAAAAATCTCTCAGCATTGTTCTAGGGAATCGTTTCTACGTGTAGTATATTTTTAGTTGCTTCATCTAGTGTGAAAGCTTTGTACAAAAATTGCTGATTTCTCTTGGTCTGATTTGCTCTGTTTATAAATTAAAAAGTCAGATTTATTTACATTTTAAATCCTCTTTTTAGATTTCTATTTTGTAATCCATTTTAGATTATATAAAAATATAGCAACTATGCTTACTGTTCATTAGTTACTGTTCAAAGTACATGTTAAAAACAGTGGAGTTTTGCCTACTTATCTTTCCTATCCAGCAGTTTTTTAAAATCTAAAATTTTCTTCAGCTAATTCTCTTTCTGTCCATATTTTTTGAGGCAGTCATCTATTTCATGCATCACTGCATTGCACTTAACCCCTACAATGGTTCTTTGGCTCTTCTACTTTTAGCATTTTGTTTTCAAATCCATGCATCTCAAAACTGCTCGAAATGTTCAATACTCTTTAAAAAAATTTTTTTTAATTAATTTATTTTAACTGAATGATCATTGCTTTACGATATTGTGATGGTTTTTGGCATATATTAGTGTGAATCAGTCACAGGTATACATGTGTCCCCCCATCCCAAATCCCCCTCTCACCTCCCTCTCCCCTCTATCTCTCTGGGTTGTCCCAGAACATGGCTTTGAGTGCTCTGCTTCATGCATCAAACTAGTATTGGTCATCTATTTTACATATAGTAATATTCATGTTTCAGTGCTATTCTCTCAAATCATCCCACCCTTGCCTTCTCCCACTGGGTCCAAAAGTCTGTTCTTTACATCTGTGTCTTCTTTGTTGTCCTGCTTGTAGAATCATCATTACCATCTTTCTGAACTCCATATATATACTGTTTGTCTTTCTCTTTTTGACTTACTTCACTCTGTATAGTAGACTTCAGCTTCAGCTACCTCATTAGAACTGACTCAAATGTATTCCTTTTTATAGCTGAGTAATATTCCATTGTGTATGTCTATCGCAGCTTCCTTATCTATTCATTTGCTGATGTACATCTAGGTTGCTTCCATGTCCCAGCTGTTGTAAATAGTGCTATAATGAACATTGGGGTACATAAGTCTCTTTCAATTCTGGTTTCCTTGGTGTGTATGCCCAGCAGTGGGATTTCTGGGTCATATGGCAATTCTATTCCCAGTTTTTTAAGGAATCTAATCTCCAAACTGTTCTCCATAGTGACTGTACCAGTTTGCATTCCCAACAGTGTAAGATGGTTCCCTTTTCTTCACACCCTCTCCAGCATTTATCATTTGTAGACTTTTTGATGATGACCATTCTGACTGGTGTGAGATGATACCTCATTGTGGTTTTGATTTGCATTTCTCTAATAATGAGTGATGTTGAGCATCTTTTCATGTATTTATTAGCCATCTGTATGTCTTCTTTGGATAAACGTCTGTTTAGGTCTTTTGCCCACTTTTTGATTGGGTTGTTTGTTTTCCTGGTTTTGAGTTGTGTGAGCTGCCTGTATATTTTGGAGATTAATTCTTTTTTAGTTGTTTTGTTTGCTATTATTTTCTCCCATTCTGAAGAAGTTAAACTCGTACTGTTTGCAGATGACATGATCCTCTATATAGAAGACCCTAAAGATGCCACCAGAAAATTACTAGAGCTAATTCATGAATATAGTAAAAATGCAGGATATAAAATTAATACACAGAAATCCCTTGCATTCCTATACTCTAACAATGTAAAATTGGAAAGAGAAATTAAGGAAACAATCCCATTCACCAACCATTGCAATGAAAGAATAAAATTCTTAGGAATAAATTTACCTAAAGAAACAAAAGACCTATATCTAGAAAAACTATAAAACACTGATGAAAGAAATCAAAGATGAGACAAATAGATGGAGAAATATACCATGTTCTTGGACTGGAAGAATCAATATAGTGAAAGTGAGTATATTACCCAAAACAGGGATTCAACGCAATCCCTATCAAACCACCAATGGTGTTTTTCACAGAATTAGAACTAATAATTTCACAGTACTATTTTCATTCTTCAAACCAAATGTAACCCACTTTGCAGCTGAAGTAATTTCAAAAGGAGGAGGCAACATTATCCTTAAATGGAGATAATATGATTGTATACTACTATAAAATTTAACTGAAGAATTATTAGACTTAGTAAGAATTTGTTAAAGTAGTCAAATATAAACAAATATGCCAAAATCCATGATTTCCGTGTCCTATAGGCCCAGAGAGTGAATTGTGCTCATGTACTGAAGGAAAATGGTTTCATTCCTTCATAAATTTTACCAGCTCTCCATGGAATCATGGCCAAGAGATTGTATACTTTGTTTCCTTATGCCTGACAGAGGGGGGAAATGTTTTCTCTACCTTGGAGGGAGGTTGAAGGGAAGTTGATTCCTGCCTCTTCAGTTACCTTATAAGAAACAGTCTAGGTCCTGGTGGGTCTGGTTTAAGTGTGCAGGACCCTTGGGCTGAAAAATCATGAAGGAGCAGAATCTATTCTGAGGCCCAAGAGGTTAATATAATCTGGTTGCCTTAAACTCATTCAGGATCAATGATTTAAGATGGAAAGGGTGTAAAATAAAGGCAATTACTATAATAGTCATTTCGAGTGCTTTCTTAATGTCCTTTAAGACAAACCGAGTCTTCAAAATTGAGTTTATGTTTTTCAAGAGCACATTTAAAAATGTGAAATTCTGATCATGTCACTTAAGTCTGACAATTGAACAAATGCCTTTAGAAAAGATTGTTTTTCTTTCCTCCAAAGACTATTTTTCTTGCCTCTGTATCTTTGGTAAAGATAGGAGCAATCCAGTGTCCTGTCAGATGACCTCTTAGCTGGGTCTGGAAGTATTAGGTGAATACTGAGAGAATAATGAACAACTTCAAGATGTAAAAAATTACACCATTAGGATTCACATGTCATATATCTGACTCCCATGTCATATATCTACTATTCTTAAAAGTAACACTGGTTATGTGATGTTGCTTTCTTCAACATTTTCTTTTGGAAAATTATTATACTTTGACACAGAGATAACTATATCAAGTAAATTCTATATAACATAGTATAGTAAATAAAATTACTAGAGTTAAAAGTTAAAGCAAGAGAATTCTAGGAAAACATCCACTTCTTCATTGACTATGCTAAAGCCTTTGACTGTGTGGATCACAACAAACTGTGGAAAATTCTTAAAGAGATGGGAATACAAGATCACTTTACCTACCTCCTGAGAAATCTGTATATAGGTCAAGAAGCAACAGTTAGAACTGGACATGGAACAACAGACTGGTTCCAAATTGGGAAAGGAGTACCTCAAGGCTGTATATTGTCACCCTGCTTATTTAAATTATATGCAGAGTACATCATGCAAAATGCCAGGCTGGATGAAGCACAGGCTGGAATCAAGATTCAGGAGAAATATCAATAACCTCAGATATGCAGATGACACCACCCTTAAGGCAGAAAGCAAAGAGGAACTAAAAAGCCTCTTGATGAGAGTGAAATAGGAGAGTGAAAAAGCTGGCTTAAAACTCAACATTCAAAAAACTAAGATCATGGCATCTGGTCTCATCATTTCATGTCAAATAAATGGGGAAACAATGGAAACAGTGACAGACTTTATTTTCTTGGGCTCCAAAATCCCTGCAGATGGTGACTGCAGCCAAGAAATTAAAAGATGCTTGCTCCTTGGAAGAAAAGCTATGACCAACCTAGACAGCATATTAAAAAGCAGAGACATTACTTTACCAACAAAGGTCCATCTAGTCAAGGCTATGGTTTTTCCAGTAGTCATCTATAGATGTGAGAGTTGAACCATAAAGAAAGCTGAGCACCAAAGAATTGATGCTTTTGAGCTGTGGTGTTGCAGAAGCATCTTGAGAGTCCTTTGGACTGCAAGGAGATCAAACCAGTCAATGTAAAGGAAATCAGTCCTGAATATTCATTGGAAGGAGTGATGCTGAAGCTGAAGCTCCAGTACTTTAGCCATCTGATGTGAAGAACTGACTCTTTGGAAAAGACCCTGATGCTGTAAAAGGTTGAAGGCAAGAGGAGAAGGGGACAACAGAGCATGAGATAGTTGGATGGCATCACTGACTCGATGGACGTGAGTTTTAGCAAGCTGTAGTGATGTTGTTGATGAACAGGGAAGCCTGGCGTGCTACAGTCCATGGAGTTGCAAAGAGTCGTACATGACTGAGTGACTGAACTGAACACTTCTTCAGATAGCTAATTGGCAGCCAATTCGGTATCATCACTAAGAGTAGTAGAGCTGTGCATTTGACTATGGTCCACAGGTCAAGATGCATTCAGGAAGCGATTCATTGTCAGATTAATGAATTGGTTTTCTTGGGGTCAAAATTCTACACATTTTATTTTGCCAGCTCTGCTAAAGACAAGAACTGAATTAACATATTATCAATAGCTCCTATCTTATTGGGCCACTTCTATGTGTGAAGAATAGATTTTTTTCATATGAATAAGATTTGTGGTCTGGGCAACATCTACTCAATATGAGTAAAAGTGTGTCCAACATATGATTTTATCATTTTTTAAAAGTTCCACTTACCAAAAATTTGACAAGTTAAACAAAGTGCCAAGGCCTCACTGATAACAAACACATAATGAAAGAAAATTTTAAAAATTAATAAATTAAAATTAAACAGTCTAATCTGATGACAATATAATGGCAGCTTCTCTCAAAATGCCAGTAAATAGATAACATTTTTAGTTTCCAATTAAATTAAAAAAAAAAAAAAAGAATAAAGGCAATACACCAAAGATGGAAGTGTAGAAAAAGGAAAAAAAAAGTATTTAGGATATTGGGGCAAATCTAAGATGTAGCGGTATTTGAGGTGGTTGTTTTGTAGACTGTTTCTAGTTGAAAACAGTGAATTTTATTCTACTATTTAGAGAAAAAGATTTAGCATGAACTTGACCTAGATTTTTGGCAGTTGATATTGAGATCTGTTCATTTTGTAGCTTTGGTGAATTAATTGAAAACAACTTAAAGATGCTAATATTGCCTTGGCTCTTCTGAGAATTGTATTCTTTGTTTATGAATTAGTTACTTAAGAAAAACGCAATGCATTAAAAAATCAGCGCTAATAAGTGGCAGTGGAGTCATGCTGTCTGGCAAAAATAAAAAAGAGCAACGTTTTGGAAACTGACTTTTTGTGGTTTAGGCTGACTTTTAAGTCTCACCGGAAGTTAATTAAAATGAACGTTTTCCTTCTTTTTTTTTTTTTTGACTTGTAAAGTTTATTTTATCATCTGAGTTTACTCACTTAGTGGCAGATGCCAGAAAATTCCTTGATCCAAGGGACTAATTGAAAAATAACTCTTCAATATGGGTGGAGAGCTCAGACATTTCAAATATCTCCTTTTAGTTGGATTAAAGGGCTTGCCATATAAATATCTTGATTTGAAAGAAATGTGAGGAATTTCAAGGTTTCCAGTCCTAAAACCATGAACAAGAGCTTTGGCCATGCCAGGTTTATTTCTCCAAATTCATTTGGAGCTCAAAGAGTGTGGTCTCAACTGAGATGCCCAGAGGGGGAATAGCCAGGGGTTATATGTACACCATTTGAGTGTATTCTCATTTCAAAAACATGTATATGAGTTCATATCCTGATTCCTTTAGGGAACTTCAGTTTCTTTTGATCAGTAAGTCTCAGGGAGGGTCTATGATATTTTTCCTGGCTAGCCCAGCGAGCATTCAGATCTCTGCCCTTCAAAAGGTAACACTCCTGGTGGTGATGACTATCTCCCTGTGGGGGCGGATTCCCAGCGGTAATTTCACATCGTGCACCTTGGTGTTTGTTACGATGTGCCTGCAAATAATGTTTGCAGTTCTTGTTATTCTCATCTCAAGTTTAGCCTAGACTTTTCTCAAAAAGGGTAGTCTCTATGTTGTTGCAATTTACTCACTGCCTACGAGCACAGCAAGTTTTAGGTTATTCCTTACACTCCTTTGAAGGCATTTCTTTCTCCTTTGCTTTTATTATCTAGTAGTTCATGTCACATCATGGAGTGCCTGATGGGATCATAAAACTCTTGGCACCTGGGGATGCCTCTGAGTAGTGCTTAATTTAGCAAAGCACCATTTTTTTCCCCCTTTATTTCCCCCTTTAAAAATCCCCCTTTATCCCCCTTTTTTCCCCCTTTATTTTACCAGTAAAATACCCTGGTATTTTACTCCACCCTTAGTGGCTTAACCTGGCAGATAGATTAGTGAAGAGGGCAGAGGCTGGAATCCAGGAGAGGGTGCAAAATTGAAGGAGAGTCTACAGAAGTTGGAGAGAAAGGTAGGGAGGTGTAGCAGGGAAGATGAGAGTAAAACCATGCTGGCCTAACTTCAACAGCTAAGCGTGATCAAGCCAAAATACATTGCTTAAGAAAGTTAGAAAAATGGTTGTGATGTGGAGACTGATTCCAGGATGAAAATCATTTTGTGAGCACTTGATTGGGATTTCTAATTTAATCATTTTCAGCTGCAACAACAAATGTTCAAACCACATAAGAAGTTTGACTTCACATATTTAACAGATTTTTTTTTTTTGGTATGTAGTAGTTTTATTTATTTATCTAGATTTATTTATTCATTTATTTATTTATATCTCATTGTGCATTGATACCACCTTTCTCTAATCTGCCTTCTGTTCAACTCCTGGTGTAACAGTGAATTGCAGTGTCTGAAGGAAAGACTTGACCTTAATACCTGAATTTTAAACCCTGCTCTTTCAATTACTAGCTGTGACCCTGGACACGTTGCATCAGCTCTGAGTCTTAGTTTCCTCGTCTGTAAAGTGGGATGTCTGTAAAGCACCCACTACATGTTTTCTGCACTGTAGGAGACACTAGGAGTGGTAGCTGTTTTTGTCACCATGTTTACTATTTTGAAGCAGGGGGAGACTGCTAAGCGGATATAAAAAAGCACATGGTAAGATTTCCTAATTAGATTAAAGGGTCAATATGGAACAAAGGTGAGACTACTTAAAATCATTTCAGTACTCTAATTTGACGAATATCATATTATGCCATTATACATGGCATAATATAATATTCACTCTTAAACTCATCTGTGTTCCGTTGAGTTAAACAACGGATTTCTTTGGAACATGACTGAAGTTTTTCAGGGATTATTTATCCGAAATTAAATATTACAAAGATAAATAATGTAACCTACTCATTCATCACTAGCTTCAAGATCATCTGAGCTTTGTATGGCCTCTCAGTTTTCTTTTGGTTTCTGTGGTTTTCTCTTATGTTGTGTAGTCGGGAGATGGGTTGTGTGTGTGTGTACCTGCTGGTACCTGGTGGTAAAGGGGAGGAAAATGTGTCCTTTTGTATTAGTTTAGACTAAGATAGCAATTTAGAAGCCAGTGTAGCTTGAAAATACTTCTAAACATCTATTCTTATTAAAATATATTACCACTTGAAAGTATCTTTTTTTCAGAAGATAATGTATTTACATTTGTGTTAACCAGTTACTTTGTAGTATCATTTACTTTTCGTACAAAGTCATCAGATCTACTTATTCTAGTCTGTTTTGAAATAAGCATACACTTGCGGACACATGTTTCTGCCTCATTCTTTGCTTCCATCAGTAGACAAGTTCAGACTTAGGAGGCAAAAGTCCAGCGGAAAGTACCAGAACTGAGGGAAGAATATTTGTCTAACCACCCACGCCACAGAATGCTTTCTTGGAATCCGCTGTGTGTATAAGATGGTATCCTGTCCCCTCAATATGTGACCTTTGCCTTTCTGACAATCAAATCTGATCCACAAGGAAATCACAAAAACAGAAATATTGTTTGCTCAAGTTATACCAGATTTGTTTTTTTAAAAAATCAGTCTGGTTTTAAAAATTGAAAACTGCCCCACAATCATTTATGGAAGTTTGCTTTGTGACCTCAGTTTTTAGCAAAGGTGGTGGAGACTTTATTTATAAGGAAAAACAATTCAAGGGTGACTAAGAGCTATAGAAATTAAACTGGTTTTTGTTTTTTTAATGTGTATGGACCATTCTTTCTTTTCACTCCTTAACAGCTTTCCTGAGAATCTTGAGCCGAAACTTGGTTTGCTGAGGTAGTCTCTGACCTCTGGCTTGCCCAACCATGGATTCTTCATAGGGCATTGTATTTGATCAATCAGTATTTTCTCTGTGGAAATTGCTGGCATTGGCTTCCATGACAACATTCTTGTGTCCTTCTAGTCTTTCTGACCACTTGTTTTCAGTCCCCTTTACTCTCTTGTTCACTTATTTCATAATTATCGGTTTCTCACTGGGATTCCATCCTTGAACCTTCTGTTTCTACATACATTCCCTGGCAACTTCACTAAGTCATGAATCAGAGGACCACATGGACACTGATGAATCCCAAATTTGATCTACAGAGCTATTCACCTGCCCTGGAAAAATAAGCCAATATTTTGCAGACATCTTCACTTAAGGTGCCCAAAATACAACACATTTTTCAAACTTTTATTTTCTTCTACCACTGTCATTAGATTTGCTGCTCTTTCTGTATTTTCTGTCCTACAGCATCACTATCTCTCATGGAACCTACTACAACCTTCCTTAAGTTAGACTGTCCTGACTCCCTTCCCTCCAGGACTTCGACCGTGTTCTTTCTCTACCTGGAACATTCTCAGATGTCCCTTCACTTATTTAACTTTTAAGTATCCTACATATTTCATGCTAACTCTTGACTGAAGCTCTCTCGTTTGCTTTTTACAAACTGTTCAAAATTGACTTTTCATTCTTAGAACTTATGAGAGCCTGAATCAATACACAGACTTGAGTGATCATTATATGAATGACTGTATTTTTTTTTAATGTCCCCACTGTTTTCCAAGAGCTCAGGAGCCAGATTTATTTTAATTTGCCATTTTATTCTTGTCAACCGGCACAGTCCCTGGTCCATGGGATGCTCTCAATAAATCCTCTTGGATATTAAATGCATGACTTCTTTCCACCGCCTGATGCCATCCAAAATCAATCAGCCATATCTCTTTCTTCTATCAGATCACGTATCTTTCAAATCTACTCCTTCATCATCATTTTCAGTCTAGTCCTTGGAGGAGGTTCTCAGTATCCTGGCTTACCTTAAGCCTCAACTCCATCCACCAAACTATTAGTACTGTTACTTTTTAGACACAAGTATGATAGAAGTACCCCACTCCAGTATTCTTGCCTGGATGATTCCATGGACAGAGGATCCTGGCCGACTACAGTCCATGGGTTTGCAAAGAGTCGGACATGACTGAGCAAGTCACACACACATACATACACTTGATAGAGGTCCTTTCCTGCTCTGGTATCTTTAATAAGTCTAACATTTCTCTAGGGACAAATCTAAACTCCTCAGAGTCTACAAAGCTCTTGCCAGCCTGAGTCTCTACCTTCCCTTTCTGATTTCATCTTCCCGACTTAGTCATCATGTGATTCCATCACTGCTGAAGTCTCTTGTGTTTGGAACACACCATATTCTTTTGTCTTCTGTGTTGGTTCCCTCCCCTCTGATACTTTGAACTCCTCTTTCATCTGTGGCTTGAACTCTTCAGATTTATTTTGAATCTGACAGTTTGAAACTATGAAATCCTTCTGTGGCAAATTGTTACCCATTTACATACTTCTAGTTTTCTATTTCCTAAAAGTGTATAAGCCACTAGGTACAGCTAGATGCATGATAAAATGTTACAATCATCTTCTCTGACCTTAAATTCTACCGTCTCTGTGGCTAAGGGGACTCTGGTTCCAGTCCCAGCATATGCTCACATCACTCTCGTCATTTTTTTTTAATCTCTATCACTTTTTCTGCCAGCTGTGTTTGGGTCATGTTTCTAGTATCACCACTTTGGCAACTAGCAATTCTCTGCTCCGACTGTGGTGGTGCAGAGATTGATGGCAACTACCCTCTGTCACATACATTGACCTTATTTTTGAGTCAAAAAACCACGGTGACCCCATTTTCTTGCTTTCCTACTGTACTTCTACTAATGGATTGCATTTCTTGATTCATTTTAAATATATCTCCCCTCTCTTAAGGAAACTGCCATGGGTCCTTGAGGGGCTGAGATGTAAGACAAGTTAGGTAGCCACCCTCCAAAGTCCAAATTGAGTCTTTTTATTACTCCCAGCCAAAGTAGCCTGTCTAGGGTTCTTACTCTGCACATCTCACTTGAGGACCGAGGTGGTCAGGGCCAGCTGCAAAGTTCTGTCTCCTCCAAACTTCATTTTCCTATAGGTCTTTATTGGATCTTCAGGCAAAACTGTTCTCTTGCTAGTCGTAGCTAGCTATCTTAAAATGAGTCATAAACTGAAACTGAGAGATAGAACATCTAAATAGAGAAGATACTTCAAAAATTAATGCATATTATCTTTCAAAATGCTAAAGTGAAATATCTGCTGGCATTAGAAGTCTCAAAATTATTTTTCCAACATATCCTCTGATAGTGTTTGATGAAAAAAAATTGCTAATGGTTTTCTAATATCCTGAGATAGATGTTCTCTAAGGAGATGCATGTCAGCTTAATTAATTTGACAGTTTTTCTATGTCATTACTAAAAAAGCAGATTCTAGATCTCTTGAAGAGCCAGGGGGAGAAAATGAGGTTTTCACATATTCAGTGAGGATCATTCTAGTTAGAGACTGGGATTGGGAGCGAATCCTCTTTGTAGAGTTTAACTGGGCGGAATTTGAACTGTCCCTAATATGATAAGGTTGGGTAAAATATTTTGGCCATCTGCCATTTACTGAGAGATAATGGTCTATAATCAATTTAGCTTTTCTTCCATTCTTTTTCTAAAAGAAGAGAGGGACATTGATCTGTATTTAGTTTCATTGTGATTATAAAATGAAAGAAAAATCTTTTGTTCAGGAGAAGCAGAGCTTTCTATCATGCTGAACCCTGAGAGAAACATTTCCTTTTTATCTTTATTATAAAAAAGATATGATGTAATATAGAAGATATCTAGAGCATATGTATAAAGTATATAAGATACAGCTTTTCCCTAATAGGTACAAATGTAGTAATAGTCATATGGCTATCATTATAATGTGGTGGTGGAATTCAATTCGGTGAAAGAAGTTCTGTACAGGATCATAAATCTAGTCTGTGTGTGAGGCTCTGATTTACCAAAATGCTTGAAATTCAAAATTTCATCACAAAAAAGATAGAAATTAGTGAAAGTGTTAAGGGAGTGTTTTTGTAGAAAAATTATGTAGAAAACAGAGGTGCTCTGAAAAATAAAGATAACTGGAGACAAAATATATAAAGATGTCATCAGTTCAGTTCAGTTCAGTCGCTCAGTCGTGTCCGACTCTTTGCAACCCTGTGAATCGTAGCACACCAGGCCTCCCTGTCCATCACCAATTCCCGGAGTTCACTCAAACTCACATTCGAGTCGGGGATGCCATCCAGCCATCTCATCCTCTGTCGTCTCCTTTTCCTCCTGCCCCCAATCCCTCCCAGCATCAGGGTCTTTTCCAATGAGTCAACTATTCGCATGAGGTGGCCAAAGTACTGGAATTTCAGCTTTAGCATCATTCCTTCCAAAGAAATCCCAGGGCTGATCTCCTTCAGAATGGACTGGTTGGCTCTCCTTGCAGTTCAAGGGACTCTGAAGGGTCTTCTCCAACACCACAGTTCAAAAGCATCAATTCTTCAGTGCTCAGCTTTCTTCACAGTCCAACTCTCACATCCATACATGATCACAGGAAAAAGCATAGCCTTGATTAGATGGACCTTTGTTGACAAAGTAATATCTCTGCTTTTGAATATGCTGTCTAGGTTGGGCATAACCATCCTTCCAAGGAGTAAGCGCCTTTTAATTTCATGGCTGCAGTCACCATCTGTAGTGATTTTGGAGCCCAAAAAAATAAAGTCTGACACTGTTTCCACTGTTTCCCCCTCTATTTCCCGTGAAGTGATGGGACCAGATGCCATGATCTTCATTTTCTGAATGTTGAGCTTTAAGCCAACTTTTTTACTCTCCTCTTTCACTTTCATCAAGAGGCTTTTGAGTTCCTCTTCACTTTCTGCCATAAGGGTGGTGTCATCTGCATATCTGAGGTTACTGAGATTTCTCCCGGCAATCTTGATTCCAGTTTGTGTTTCTTCCAGTCCAGCGTTTCTCATTATATACTCTGCATATAAGTTAAATAAGCAGGGTGACAATATACAGCCTTGACGTACTCCTTTTCCTATTTGGAAAACCAGTCTGTTGTTCCATGTCCAGTTCTAACTGTTGCTTCCTGACCTGCATATAGGTTTCTCAAGAGGCAGGTCAGGTGGTCTGGTATTCCCATCTCTTTCAGAATTTTCCACAGTTTATTCATAGTATCACAAAATAAAGTTTATACTAATAAATTAAACCACAAGAGAATTTAAATTCATCATTATGTTTATTTATTATCTATATTAGTTTTTTTCAACTTTCTAATTTTTTTTCTCTTTCTTGAAGTATAGTTGATTCACAATGTTGTGTTAGTTTCAGGTATACAGCATAGTGCTCAGTTATATATACATATAGATACCAATTTTTTCAGATTCTTTTCCCTTATTGGTTACTACAGGATACTGAGTATAGTTCTTACAGCAGATTCTCATTGGTTATCCTGTTTATATACTGCTGCTGTTGTTGTTCAGTCTCTCAGTCATGTCTGATTCTTTGCAACACATGGACTGCAGCAAGCCAGGCTTCCCTGTCCTTCACTATCTCCTCAAGTTTGCTCAAACTCATGTCCATTGAGTCAGTGATGCCATCCGACCATCTCATCCTCTGTCTCCCCCTTCTCCTGCCTTCAGTCTTTCCGAGCATCAGGTCTTTTCCTATGAGTTGGCTTTTTGCATCAAGTGGCCAAAGTATTGGAGCTTCAGCTTCTGCTTCAGTCCTTCCAATGAATATTCAGGACTGATTTCCTTTAGGACGGACTGGTTGGATATCCTTGCTATCCTCAGGGGTCTCTTAAGCGTTTTCTCTGGCACTGTGGTTTGAAATAACAGTTCTTCGGCACTCAGCCTTCTTTATGGTCCAACTCTCACGTTTGTACATGACTATTGGAAAAACCATAGTTTTGACTATATGGACCTTTGTCAGCAAAGAAATGTCTCTGCTTTTTATTTATTTATTTTATTTTATTTTATTTTTAAACTTTACATAATTGTATTAGTTTTGCCAAATATCAAAATGAATCCACCACGGGTATACATGGGTTCCCCATCCTGAACCCTCCTCCCTCCTCCCTCCCCATACCATCCCTCTGGGTCGTCCCAGTGCACTAGCCCCAAGCATCCAGTATCGTGTATCGAACCTGGACTGGCAATTCGTTTCTTACATGATATTTTACATGTTTCAATGTCATTCTCCCAAATCTTCCCACCCTCTCCCTCTCCCACAGAGTCCATAAGACTGTTCCATACATCAGTGTCTCTTTTGCTGTCTCGTACACCGGGTTATTGTTACCATCTTTCTAAATTCCATATATATGCGTTAGTATACTGTATTTATGTTTTTCCTTCTGGCTTACTTCACTCTGTATAATAGGCTCCAGTTTCATCCACCTCATTAGAACTGATTCAAATGTATTCTTTTTAATGGCTGAGTAATACTCCATTGTGTATATGTACCACAGCTTTCTTATCCATTCATCTGCTGATGGACATCTAGGTTGCTTCCATGTCCTGGCTATTATAAACAGTGCTGCGATGAACATTGGGGTACACATGTCTCTTTCCCTTCTGGTTTCCTCAGTGTGTATGCCCAGCAGTGGGATTGCTGGATCATAAGGCAGTTCTATTTCAAGTTTTTTAAGGAATCTCCACACTGTTCTCCATAGTGGCTGTACTAGTTTGCATTCCCACCAACAGTGTAAGAGGGTTCCCTTTTCTCCATACCCTCTCCAGCATTTATTATTTGTAGACTTTTGGATTGCAGCCATTCTGACTGGTGTGAAATGATACCTCATAGTGGTTTTGATTTGCATTTCCCTGATAATGAGTGATGTTGAGCATCTTTTCATGTGTTTGTTAGCCATCTGTATGTCTTCTTTGGAGAAATGTCTATTTAGTTCTCTGGCCTATTTTTTGATTGGGTCGTTTATTTTTCTGGAGTTGAGCTGTAGGAGTTGCTTGTATATTTTTGAGATTAGTTGTTAGTCAGTTGCTTCATTTGCTATTATTTTCTCCCATTCTGAAGGCTGTCTTTTCATCTTGCTAATAGTTTCCTTTGATGTGCAGAAGCTTTTAAGGTTAATTAGGTCCCATTTGTTTATTTTTGCTTTTATTTCCAATATTCTGGGAGGTGGGTCATAGAGGATCCTGCTGTGATGTATGTCAGAGAGTGTTTTGCCTATGTTCTCCTCTAGGAGTTTTATAGTTTCTGGTCTTACGTTTAGATCTTTAGATTTTGAGTTTATTTTGGTGAATGGTGTTAGAAAGTGTTCTAGTTTCATTCTTTTACAAGTGGTTGACCAGATTTCCCAGCACCACTTGTTAAAGAGATTGTCTTTAATCCATTGTATATTCTTGCCTCCTTTGTCAAAGATAAGGTGTCCATAGGTGTGTGGATTTATCTCTGGGCTTTCTATTTTATTCCATTGATCTATATTTCTGTCTTTGTGCCAGTACCATACTGTCTTGATGACTGTGGCTTTGTAGTAGAGCCTGAAGTCAGGTAGGTTGATCCCTCCAGTTCCATTCTTCTTTCTCAAGATCGCTTTGGCTATTTGAGGTTTTTTGTATTTCCATACAAATTGTGAAATTATTTGTTCTAGCTCTGTGAAGAATACTGTTGGTAGCTTGATAGGGATTGCGTTGAATCTATAAATTGCTTTGGGTACTATACTCATTTTCACTATATTGATTCTTCCAATCCATGAACATGGTATATTTCTCCATCTATTAGTGTCCTCTTTGATTTCTTTCACCAGTGTTTTATAGTTTTCTATATATAGGTCTTTAGTTTCTTTAGGTAGATATATTCCTAAGTATTTTATTCTTTCCGTTGCAATGGTGAATGGAATTGTTTCCTTAATTTCTCTTTCTGTTTTCTCATTATTAGTGTATAGGAATGCAAGGGATTTCTGTGTGTTGATTTTATATCCTGCAATTTCACTATAGTCATTGATTATTTCTAGTAATTTTCTGGTGGAATCTTTAGGGTTTTCTATGTAGAGGATCATGTCATCTGCAAATAGTGAGAGTTTTACTTCTTCTTTTCCAATTTGGATTCCTTTTATTTCTTTTTCTGCTCTGATTGCTGTGGCCAAAACTTCCAAAACTATGTTGAATAGTAATGGTGAAAGTGGGCACCCTTGTCTTGTTCCTAACTTTAGAGGAAATGCTTTCAATTTTTCACCATTGAGGATAATGTTTGCTGTGGGTTTGTCATATATAGCTTTTATTATGTTGAGGTATGTTCCTTCTATTCCTGCTTTCTGGAGAGTTTTTATCATAAATGGATGTTGAATTTTGTCAAAGGCTTTCTCTGCATCTATTGAGATAATCATATGGTTTTTTTTTCAATTTGTTAATGTGATGTATAACATTGATTGATTTGCGGATATTGAAGAATCCTTGCATCCCTGGGATAAAGCCCACTTGATCATGGTTTATGATCTTTTTAATGTGTTGTTGGATTCTGATTGCTAGAATTTTGTTAAGGATTTTTGCATCTATGTTCATCAGTGATATTGGCCTGTAGTTTTCTTTTTTTGTGGGATCTTTGTCAGGTTTTGGTATTAGGGTGATGGTGGCCTCATAGAATGAGTTTGGAAGTTTACCTTCCTCTGCAATGTTTTGGAAGAGTTTGAGCAGGATAGGTGACAGCTCTTCTCTAAATTTTTGGTAGAATTCAGCTGTGAAGCCGTCTGGACCTGGGCTTTTGTTTGCTGGAAGATTTTTGATTACAGTTTCAATTTCCATGCTTGTGATGGGTCTGTTAAGATTTTCTATTTCTTCCTGGTCGAGTTTTGGAAAGTTGTACTTTTCTAAGAATTTGTCCATTTCTTCCACGTTGTCCATTTTATTGGCATATAATTGTTGATAGTAGTCTCTTATGATCCTTTGTATTTCTGTGTTGTCTGTTGTGATCTCTCCATTTTGTTTCTAATTTTGTTGATTTGATTTTTCTCCCTTTGTTTCTTGATGAGTCTGGCTAATGGTTTGTCAATTTTATTTATCCTTTCAAAGAACCAGCTTTTGGTTTTGTTGATTTTTGCTTTGGTCTCTTTTGTTTCTTTTGCATTTATTTCTGCTCTAATTTTTAAGATTTCTTTCCTTCTACTAACCCTGGGGTTCTTCATTTCTTCCTTTTCTAGTTGTTTTAGGTGTAGAGTTAGGTTATTTATTTGACTTTTTTCTTGTTTCTTGAGGTGTGCCTGTATTGCTATGAACTTTCCCCTTAGGACTGCTTTTACCGTGTCCCACAGGTTTTGGGTTGTTGTGTTTTCATTTTCATTCGTTTCGATGCAAATTTTGATTTCTTTTTTGATTTCTTCTGTGATTTGTTGGTTATTCAGCAGCGTGTTGTTCAGTCTCCATATGTTGGAATTTTTAATCATTTTTCTCCTGTAATTGAGATCTAATCTTACTGCATTGTGGTCAGAAAAAATGCTTGGAATGATTTCTATTTTTTTGAATTTACCAAGGCTAGCTTTATGGCCCAGGATGTGATCTATCCTGGAGAAGGTTCCATGTGCACTTGAGAAAAAGGTGAAATTCATTGTTTTGGGATGAAATGTCCTATAGATATCAATTAGGTCTAACTGGTCTATTGTATCGTTTAAAGTTTGTGTTTCCTTGTTAATTTTCTGTTTAGTTGATCTATCCATAGGTGTAAGTGGGGTATTAAAGTCTCCCACTATTATTGTGTTATTGTTAATTTCTCCTTTCATACTTGTTAGCATTTGTCTTATGTACTGTGGTGCTCCCATGTTGGGTGCATATATATTTATAATTGTTATATCTTCTTCTTGGATTGATCCTTTGATCATTATGTAGTGACCTTCTTTGTCTCTTTTCACAGCCTTTGTTTTAAAGTCTATTTTATCTGATATGAGTATTGCTACTCCTGCTTTCTTTTGGTCCCTATTTGCATGGAAAATCTTTTTCCAGCCCTTCACTTTCAGTCTGTATGTGTCCCTTGTTTTGAGGTGGGTCTCTTGTAGACAACATATGTAGGGGTCTTGTTTTTGTATCCATTCAGCCAGTCTTTGTCTTTTAGTTGGGGCATTCAACCCATTTACGTTTAAGGTAATTACTGATAAGTATGATCCCGTTGCCATTTACTTTATTGTTTTGGGTTCGAGTTTATACACTGTTTTTGTGTTTCCTGTCTAGAGAAAATCCTTTAGTATTTGTTGGAGAGCTGGTTTGGTGGTGCTGAATTCTCTCAGCTTTTGCTTGTCTGAAAAGCTTTTGATTTCTCCTTCATACTTGAATGAGATCCTTGCTGGGTACAATAATCTGGGCTGTAGGTTATTTTCTTTCATCATTTTAAGTATGTCTTGCCATTCCCTCCTGGCTTGAAGAGTTTCTATTGAAAGATCAGCTGTTATCCTTATGGGAATTCCCTTGTGTGTTATTTGTTGTTTTTCCCTTGCTGCTTTTAATATTTGTTCTTTGTGTTTGATCTTTGTTAATTTGATTAATATGTGTCTTGGGGTGTTTCTCCTTGGGTTTATCCTGTTTGGGACTCTCTGGGTTTCTTGGACTTGGGTGATTATTTCCCTCCCCATTTTAGGGAAGTTTTCCACTATTATCTCCTCAAGTATTTTCTCATGGTCTTTCTTTTTGTCTTCTTCTTCTGGAACCCCTATGATTCGAATGTTGTAGTGTTTAATATTGTCCTGGAGGTCTCTGAGATTGTCCTCATTTCTTTTAATTCGTTTTTCTTTTATCCTCTCTGATTCATTTATTTCTACCATTCTATCTTCTAATTCACTAATCCTATCTTCTGCCTCTGTTATTCTACTATTTGTTGCCTCCAGAGTGTTTTTAATTTCTTTTACTGCATTATTCATTATATATTGACTCTTTTTTATTTCTTCTAGGTCCTTGTTAAACCTTTCTTGCATCTTCTCAATCCTTGTCTCCAGGCTATTTATCTGTGATTCCATTTTAGTTTCAAGATTTTGGATCAATTTCACTATCATTATTCGGAATTCTTTATCAGGTAGATTCCCTATCTCTTCCTCTTTTGTTTGGTTTGGTGGGCATTTATCCTGTTCCTTTATCTGCTGAGTATTCCTCTGTCTCTTCATCTTGTTTAAATTGCTGAGTTTGGGGTGTCCTTTCTGTATTCTGGCAGTTTGTGGAGTTCTCTTTATTGTGGCGTTTCCTCACTGTGTGTGGGTTTGTACAGGTGGCTTGTCAAGGTTTCTTGGTTAGGGAAGCTTGTGTTGGTGTTCTGGTGGGTGGAGCTGTATTTCTTCTCTCTCCTTTCGAAGAGTTGGGTTGCTTTTCTGGGTGCCTGATGTCCTCTGCCGGCGTTCAGAAGTTGTTTTGTGGATTTTACTCGACATTTAAATGCTCTTTTGATGAATTTGTGGGGAAGAAAGTGTTGTCCCCGTCCTACTCCTCCGCCATCTTGGCTCCTCCCTCCCACGTCTCTGCTTTTTAATATGCTCTATGGGTTTGCCATAGTTTTTCTTCCAAGGAGCAAGTGTCTTTTAATTTCATGGTTGCAGTTACTGTCCACAGTGATTTTTTAGCCCAAGAAAACAGTCTGTCACTATTTCCATTGTTTAACCATCTGTTTGCCATGAGGTGGTGGAACTGGATGCCATGATCTTTGTTTTTTTGAATGTTGAGTTTTAAACCAGCTTTTTCACTCTCTTCTTTCACTACCATCAAGAGGCTCTTTAGTTCCCCTTCACTTTCTGCCATTTTTATATATAATAGTGTGTATATATTAATCCCAGACTCCGAATTTATCCATCCCCCACTTACCCCTTTGGTAACCATAGTTTGATTTCTATGTTTGTCTATTTCTGTTCTATAAATGAGTTCATCTGTATTTTTTTTTTTAGATTTCACACCTATGTGATATCATATGATGCTTGTCTTTTTCTTGCTTATTTCACTTTGTGTGAGAATCTCTAGGTCCTCCATGTTCCTGCTTATGAAATTATTTCATTCTGTTTTATAGCTGAGTAACGTTCTGTTGTATATATTAATCAAGTTAAACAAATTGGCTGTTTGTCTTTGCTAAACCTTTTTACATCCTAACTACCCTTCAAGATCCAACTCAGGTCCTACCATTGCCCTAAATCCTCTTTCCCCTCTTTCCATATATAGTGTCTGTCATAAAATATACCTGACTATACAGTTTCGTGCTTGTATTGTTTGTATCACATACATAGACATAGAGCAGTTGGAAAGTTGTCCTAATACAATGCAGTTTAATAACACAAGACTTTCTAACAGCTGCCTTACATAGTTAAAAACAGAACATAAGGCCAAGACTCATAGGCTCTATGTGGAAACCTAGTCATCTTTCATTTTTGCATAGTGTATGATGCTATGATGAACTATGGAATGAGGTTCGTGACATTGTACAGGAGACAGGGATCAAGACCATTCCCATAGAAAAGAAATGCAAAAAAGCAAAATGGCTGTCTGGGGAGGCCTTACAAATAGCTGTGAAAAGAAGAGAAGCAAAAAGCAGAGGAGAAAAGGAAAGATACAAACATCCGAATGCAGAGTTCCAAAGAATAGCAAGAAGAGATAAGAAAGCCTTCTTCAGTGATCAATGCAAAGATATAGAGGAAAACAACAGAATGGGAAAGACTAGGTATCTCTTCAAGAAAATCAGAGATACCAAAGGAACATTTCTTGCAAAGATGAGCTTGGTAAAGGATAGAAATGGTATGGACCTAACAGAAGCAGAAGATATTAAGAAGAGATGTCAAGAATACACAGAAGAACTGTACAAAAAAGATCTTCATGACCCAATTAATCACGATGGTGTGATCACTGACCTAGAGCCAGACATCCTGGAATGTGAAGTCAAGTGGGCCTTAGAAAGCATCACTATGAACAAAGCTAGTGGAGGTGATGGAATTCCAGTTGAGCTATTCCAAATCCTGAAAGATGATGCTGTGAAAGTGCTGTACTCAATATGCCAGCAAATTTGGAAACCTCAGCAGTGGCCACAGGACTGAAAAAGGTCAGTTTTCATTCCAATCCCAAAGAAAGGCAATGCCAAAGAATGCTCAAACTACCGCACAATTGCACTCATCTCACATGCTAGTAAAGTCATGCTCAAAATTCTCCAAGCCAGGCTTCAGCAATATGTGAACTGTGAACTTCCTGATGTTCAAGCTGGTTTTAGAAAAGGCAGAGGAACCAGAGATCAAATTGCCAACATCCACTGGATCATAGAAAAAGCAAGAGAGTTCCAGAAAAACATCTATTTCTGCTTTATTGACTGTGCCAAAGCGTTTGACTGCGTGGATCACAATAAACTGTGGAAAATTCTTCAAGAGATGGGAATACCAGACCACCTGATCTGCCTCTTGAGAAATTTGTATGCAGGTCAGGAAGCAACAGTTAGAACTGGACATGGAACAACAGACTGGTTCCAAATAGGAAAAGGAGTACGTCAAGACTGTATATTGTCACCCTGTTTATTTAACTTATATGCAGAGTACATCATGAGAAACTCTGGACTGGAAGAAACACAAGCTGGAATCAAGATTGCCAGGAGAAATATCAATCACCTCAGACATGCAGATGACACCACCCTTACGGCAGAAAGTGAAGAGGAACTAAAAAGCGTCTTGATGAAAGTGAAAGTGGAGAGTGAAAAAGTTGGCTTAAAGCTCAACATTCAGAAAATGAAGATCATGGCATTCAGTCCCAGCACTTCAAGGGAAATAGATGGGGAAACAGTAGAAACAGTGTCAGACTATTTTTTTGGGCTCCAAAATCACTACAGATGGTGACTGCAGCCATGAAATTAAAAGACGCTTACTCCTTGGAAGGAAAGTTATGACCAACCTAGATAGCATATTCAAAAGCAGAGATATTACTTTGCCAACAAAGGTCCATCTAGTCAAGGCTATGGTTTTTCCTGTGGTCATGTATGGATGTGAGAGTTGGACTGTGAAGAAGGCTGAGTGCCGAAGAATTGATGCTTTTGAACTGTGGTGTTGGAGAAGACTCTTGAGAGTCCCTTGGACTACAAAGAGAGCCAACCAGTCCATTCTGAAGGAGATCAGCCCTGGGATTTCTTTGGAAGGAATGATGCTAAAGCTGAAACTCCAGTACTTTGGCCACCTTATGCAAAGAGTTGACTCATTGGAAAAGACCCTGATGCTGGGAGGGATTGGGGGCAGGAGGAGAAGGGGACGACAGAGGATGAGATGGCTGGATGGCATCACTGACTCAATGGACAGGAGTCTGAGTGAACTCCGGGAGTTGGTGATGGACAGGGAGGCCTGGCGTGCTGCGATTCATGGGGTCGCAAAGAGTCGGACACGACTGAGCGACTGATCTGATCTGATCTGATCTGATGATGCTATACTGGTGGCTCAGTGGTAAAGAACCCACCTGCCAATGCAGAAGATGCAAGTTCAATCCTTGGGTCCTGGAGAAGTAAATGGCAACCGACTCCAGTATTCTTGCTTGAGAAATCCCATGGACAGAGGAGCTTGGTGGGCTAGAGTCTATAGGGTCACAAAACAGCTGGATACAACTTAGCGACTAAAGGACAACAACAACATAATGGTTATCTAGATGACATAGATTCGTTCAGAACTGAGTGAGCCTTAAAGGGACAAGGCAAAGTGGTAGAATTTTTATTGAAAAATTGAATGCTTTAGTTTTAGCACTTCTCAAAAAGGGCTTTGCTTGAGTATATGTATCTCTGTGTGAGCTCATCTCCTTTGATATTTTTTCTCCAGTGTGGGATACAGGTTCTAGTGACATTATTCTATTATTTTTTTTTTTACTACAGTGTATAAATAGAATATCATGTTACTACTAGACTTCTACTAGTCTACATTTTATGTAACTCATTAGTTATTCTGTATGGCATACTATATTTTAGTTGTGAGTCCTAATACATAATTTTCATAAGCCTATTCAGTAAACAGTTCAATGGGACATCATTGTCTCAGTCATTTTGGTGATAAGCTCCACCTCTGTCCTGGAATTTAGCTCATCATTTATATGACAGTTTTGTGTAATGAAGAAGCTAACTGTTCTAGCATGGAAACATAAAACCTCATTTGTGATAATGGAATTTGACTTGTCTTCTTCCTCTCACTTTTAATAATATCATAATGTTAATGCATCTGAATGTAATTAGCATAAACTGTTTAAAAAAAAGTGCTCTACTGTACCAGAAAACATGAATTAGAATTTCAATTATTAGTTTTTTTCCCCAGACATTGACTTTATGGGCGAGACCAAATGGAATATTGGTTCTTGGACTGTGCTAACCCATATAACCATGAGTACGTTTTCACGATTAATTTTATGTGCATATTTTCTTGTCTTAATGACAAGAATGTTTTTTTCTCTCTGGTGTCTGTTGGAATGAACTAACTTAATTTCAGAGAATGCTAGAGAGGAAAATCTCAAAGGTGTCAATTAAAAAAGAAAAATATTTTCCCTTGGTTTATTCATTCTCCTACATGTAGATAGTGGGAAATTGAGTTAAAAAAAAAAAAAAAAACTTCCACTATTCCACTCATGCATTATTCAAGTACAGTGAAAAGGGACAAAATATAAAATGGGAGACTGATCTCCAAAGCAATATTAGTTTAAAAGAAGTTTGGCTGAAATAACAAATAATCAGTAATTGAAATGTATTCTAGTTATATAGACAGAGCATACCAATGGGCAACATTTTTATATGGAAGTATACTAGATAGCATATTCAAAAGCAGAGACATTACTTTGCCAACAAAGGTCCATCTAGTCAAGGCTATGGTTTTTCCAGTGGTTATGTATGGATGTGAGAGTTGGACTGTGAAGAAAGCCGAGGGCTGAAGAATTGATGCTTTTGAACTGTGGTGTTGGAGAAGACTCTTGAGAGTCCCTTGGACTGCAAGGAGATCCAACCAGTCCATCCTAAAGGAGACCAGTCCTGGGTGTTCTTTGGAAGGAATGATGCTAAAGCTGACACTCCAGTACTTTGGCCACCTCATGCGAAGAGTTGACTCATTGGAAAAGACTCTGATGCTGGAAGGGATTGGGGGCAGGAGGAGAAGGGGAGGACAGAGGATGAGATGGCTGGATGGCCATCTTATTTGAGTGAACTCCGGGAGTTGATGATGGACAGAGAGGTCTGGTGTGCTACAATTCATGGGGTCGCAAAGAGTCAGACATGACTGAGTGACTGAACTGAACTGAACTGATACTGATAAATACTTATGGCAGAGCTTCATTTGGGGAACTTGGACTTCAAGCATTCATTTCCTCAAGAAACTGCTAAGATAAATAATGTCAGCCAGTGACTTAACTCTGGTTTACTGCTCCATGAACCTGCTCACAGTAGGCAGCCATGCTTCCCTCACTGGCATAAGAGAAGGAACGATCTCTCTCTACTTGCTACCTTGGCTAAGAGAGTAAATCTGATGTCTGTGGGTTGGTGTTGCTGCTGCTGCTGCTAAGTCGCTTCAGTCATGTCCAACTCTGTGCAACCCCATAGACGGCAGCCCACCAGGCCCCCCTGTCCCTGGGATTCTCCAGGCAAGAACACTGGAGTGGGTTGCCATTTCCTTCTCCAGTGCATGGAAGTGAAAAGTGAAAGTGAAGTCTCTCAGTCGTGTCCGACTCTTAGCGACCCCATGGACTGCAGCCCACCAGGCTTCTCTGTCCATGGAATTTTCCAGACAAGAATACTGGAGTGGGGTGCCATTGCCTTCTCCCTGGGTTGGTGTTAGTGGGGTCTAAAGTTAAATCTTGAGGTTTACTACGCTACCTAGAGAGTAGAGATCTTAACTTGAAATTTATGGGAAGTTTCAGTAATTGCTAAATTTGTGGAGATTTTAGAAAGTGTTCAACTGGGCTGACAATTTTCCCGAATCTTATCTCAAATACAGCATAAAGCATTTTCTAGAAATTATTGCCATATCCTCTCTTTGTGCAAGTGGGTAATCTCATTTGTTAAATACTTCTTTATACACTTGTTATGGTATAGGTTCTGTTGTAGACCTTGGTGACTCTAAAAACAGTGTATGTATGAGTCCTTGTGTACATTTTGTCTTTGTGAGTATTCTTATGTTATCTCAGGATTGTAAGATGACTGCCCCAGCAGGAGGTATAACTTTTGTCTTTAACGTAGGAATGAGGGGAGGGTTTGATGTGGACCGTATAGGCCAGAGCTGCATCTCAGGGATGACACAGCCCAAAACTGGGGACCACCTTCTGAAGGAAGCAGGCAGTTGAAGGAATCTGAAGATACACAACAGTTTTATTGTCCTATGTGGTAGGGTTTTCATTTCCAGCTTAAGAGGGCTATTTTCCTAGTGCAGAAAACCATGTAGGGAGGGTATTCACAGGATATTGGGCAGCCCCTAGGAACAGATGTTCATCATCACCCGCCTTGCCTGATCACCCAGTTTAATTACCTCTCCCATGTCTTCCTCTCCAACCCCGTGGTGTTGTGTTTGTTTGGCTAGAACTTTGCACAGTTTAAGCTCTTACAGTACTGCCTCTGTTTTCATCACCACTGTGTATCTAGGAAGTAGTGTAATGACCAGCCCAGTGTGAGCTTTGAATACATATGTGTTGACTAGGTAAGTGAATGAATGAGTGAATAGTAACTTGCAAATGATGAGGTAAACAGTAGCATGCAGTGGTTATTATAGGAAGTAGGAAGTAGAATAAATTTTAAAATCCTAGACTGGGAAAATTTTCACAAAAGAGGTAAGTTCTGGGTTAAGTGTTAGCATATGGTTTTAACAAGAAAACCTGAGGGAGTAGAAAACCACACGTGAAGATATGTATGTGGCAATGCTCTTAGTTCACAAGACGGTGGGGAAAACAATGCTTTATCAAATTTCTTGTAAACACATTTGCACATATATATGGTTTTTTGATGATCTCTAATTATTTTCCTGACTAACAGGTCCACAAAATGTACTGGAGAGGATCAAGCCTTAATTCTATCACATTCAAATCTCTCCTGAGAGACATTTTCTTTCAGTGCCCTGGGAAGCTGAACTTTCTTAATTGGATTAGTGGCATTTTGCTGTTTCAAACTGAAACAGGATCCACTGGCCTCCACTAGCTGGTGCTTTATAATCTACACCATCTATTTTGCGGTCAGCACTGAAGTATTAGAGCTAACGCAGGGAGACAGGAAGTGGCATTAGAATTCTTTCTGTTCAGCCCTGCTTAGAGATGTAGTCTGAGATAAGAAATAGAGTGCTATTTTTCTGTATCAGAATACATCTCTGTAGAACCGAAGTCTGCAAAGAAAAGCCAAAAAGGAACTTTTCAGTACGGCAGGAGAGCTATTTCCTGGGCACTCAGTATTTCAAAAGAGCCTTCTATTCAACCCATTTGCCCTCAGCTATTTTCTTGTTCATGAGAGAGAGAATCCTACAAACCTTAATCCCATTTACCAAAATACCAAAGCAATCTGTACCTTCTGTCAAATAATTAGGTCTGAGGTAAGCATAGGGAATTTAGTCATTTATAGAGGGCTGTTTTCCCCTTAACAAAGTCTCTAAATAGAATTATCAAGTATCAAATGTTAATTTGTCAAGAAAAAGCTGAATAGCTAATAAGGAAAATCAGATTTATATTGTAAATAGAGCATTACCCTAAAGACTTCCATGTCTCCAAAAGGAAGTATGACTGAAATATGACTGAGGCAAAGTCTTGATCAACCAAACTGTTGTCCTTTTCTCTTCCACGTACTTCAAAATCTTGCTCTGGGGTAGTACTGGGGAAAACACCACCACTGCATTTTAGGACTTTTGTGGAATATTCTGTTGCCCCTCAGCACTGTCCCCTATGCCCCTTCCCCACCCTTCAGTTAATGAATTTCCACATCCACAGGTAAGGAGGGGCAACTGTATTCATTTTATATCATGGACTTGAGCATCCCTGGATTGCTGTCCCCAGGGATTCCTGGAATCACCCTCATGAGGATGCTGTGTGGAAAGTTATAGGAACAATCCTGACTTTAGCATTTTTGTCCTCAGCTGTGACTTGCCTCCGGCAAAACACATCCATGTAACAGACTGGGTGGCTGCCTGGCCTTCCAGGGGAGGGATGAGACCTCAGCTCCTGTCCCTGCCCACCAGCTGACAGGATTTTGAAGTTCCCAGGGGATGAGACTTCCTGCAACTTTCCCCTTTGAGAATGGACCCTGACTACGTACCAGTAGACATTCTGACAGTGCGCTCTCTGAACCTCTGGAAATCCTAGGGTATTTGTTCCACCCTCCGTGTTCTGTCCGACTCTCATTTCTTGTTCTCCTTCACCTCCAAGGTTTCTTCTGTAACATCAGCCAAGTGAATTATAATTTTGAGAAGCTGGCCTGAGGTACAGCTTAAAATCACTCTCGTGAAAACGAGTATCTGTTATTTACATTGTTGTTAAGTTATTTAAATTGTAGGGCAAATGTTTCCCTGCATCTGAAAGGGGATGGGAAGAGAGGGGTGTTTGCAAAGGAGAAAGAGATTAGAGAGAAAGCTGCTGACACTAAGTCTTTTTCTACGAAAAAATCAGAAAACTTCCCACATTCCCTTCTCTAGCCCCAGCTGACGTGACTACGGCTGGGAAGAGTGGCTCTGTCAGCCACTTTCCTTTCCTCTCTATTTCAATGGAAATGACCAGAAACTGAAGGAGCTTGCAGTGTGGCAACTGCCCAGTCTCAGTCAAGTCAACTTGAAGATCTGCAAGTTAATTCATTGTAAGCATGGTTATTGGAAAACCGAGTGAAGATTTTCTGTTTAGGATGCGTGGGCTTAACGGCACTCATTTTGTCCCCATTCTTTTCCTCCACCATCTGATGACTGCTCTGCGTTATGCTTGCCTCCTTCCTCTTCCATGTTCTATTTTTAAGCTGTTCTTTTATTTTTAAAAACCGAGGTATAGTTGATGTACAATATTATGTAAGTTTCAGGTATAGAACATAGTGATTCACAATTTTGAGGAATCTCCATACAGCTTTCCATAATGGCTGCACCGGTTTACATTCCCACGAACAGTGTACAAGGGCTCCCTGTTCTCCACGTCCTCTCTAACATTTGTTATTTGTAGGTTTTTTGATGATTGTAGCCATTCTAACAAGCATTATGTGGTATCTCATTATTTTGATTTGCATTTCTCCAGTAACTAGCAATGTTGAACATCTTTTCATGTGAGTGTTAGCCATCTGTATATCTTCTTTGGAAAAATGTCTGCCCAGGTCTTCTGCCCAATTTTTGATCGGTTGCTTGTTTATTTGTTTTGGTTTTTGAGTTGTTTGTATATTTTGGATATTAACCCCTCGCTGGTTGCATCATTTGCAAATGTTTTCTCCCATTCTGTAGGGGTTGTCTTTTAGTTTTGTGGATGGCTTTCTTTGCTGTACGGAAGCTTTTAAGTTTGATTATGTGCCATTTGTTTAATTTTGGTTTTATTTCTTTTGCCTTAGGAGACTGATCCTTAAAAACAATTTGTCAAAAGTATTCTGGCTATGTTCTCTTCTGCGAGTTTTAAGATGTCCTTAAATGTAGGAGATGTAAGTCCTTAAGCCATTTAAAATTTATTTGTACATGTTTTTTGCATGTGGTGTGAGAGAATGTTCTAATCTCACTGTTTTACATGTAGCTGTCCAGTTTTGCCAGCACCACTTGTTGAAGAGACTGTCTCTTCTGTGTTGTATTCTTGCCTCTTTGGCATGGATTAATTGACCACAAATGTGTTAGTTTCTATTTATGGACTGTCTATTATGTTCCAGTGATCTATGAGTTTGTTTTTGTGCCAATACCATGCTTTTTGAAATATCAATAACCTCAGACATGCAGGTGATACCACCCTTATGGCAGAAAGGAAAGAGGAACTAAAGAGCCTCTAGATGAAGGTGACAGAGGAGAGTGTTAAGCTGGCTTAAAACTCAACATTCGAAAAATGAACATTATGGCATCTGGTCCAATGACTTCATGGAAAATAGATGGAGAAACAATGGAAACAGTGACAGACTTTATTTTCTTAGGCTCCAAAATCACTGCAGATGGTGACTATAGCCATTTAATTAAAAGATGCTTGCTCCTTGGAAGAAAAGCTATGACCAACCTAGACAGCATATTAAAAAGCAGAGACATTACTTTGCCAACAAAGGTCCGTCTAGTCAAGGCTATGGTTTTTCCAGTGGTCATGTACGAATGTGAGAGTTGGACCATAAAGAAAGTTGAACACCACAGAATTGTTGCTTTTGAACTGTGGTGTTGGAGAAGACACTTGAGAGCCCCTTAGACAGCAGGGAGATCAAATCACTCAATCCTAAAGGAAATCAACCCAGAATATTCGTTGGAAGGACTGATGCTGAAACGGAATATTCGTTGGAAGGACTGATGCTAAAACTGAAGCTCCAATACTTTGGCCACCTGATGCGAAATACTGACTCATTGGAAAAGACCCTGACGCTGGAAAAGATTGAAGGCAGAAGAAGGGGATGAGAATGGTTGGATGGCATCACTGACCCAATGAACATGAGTTTGAGCAAGCTCCAGGAGATGGTGAAAAACAGGGAAGCCTGGAGTGCTGCAGTCCATGGGATCACAAAGGGTTGGACACAACTGAGAGCTTGAACAACAGCGACAATATAAAGTGAGGGGTTACAAAAAGTAAACTCAAAATTCTTTTTCATTTGATCAAGTTAACCCCTTAGCAGAAATTAAGCCCATTTCATAAATTAAACCCAAAACAATTAATCTAAAATTTATTTAAACTATCCTATTCAAAGATACATTAGAATGGTGGTAATATAAACGGAATGATTTCATAATGTGTTGAATGACCAAAGTTTTGGAGAAAAGAGAATGATAAATACACAATGAAGGAAAATTGCTTACTTCCTTTTTTAAAATGTAGTAACACAAATGTATTTAAAAAGTGCTTTCAAGAAGGAGTTATTTCTGTATGTAGATGTGCTAATTAAATAGTCCTACTTTGCTCAGTATTAGCCTCATCCCAGTCCTGCTACATAGTGGTAAATAAATGTATCACGGCTCATGACATTATTTTCGATGTTTAATGTTAGTAATAGGACATAGTTAAACCATTTCTGGAAGATTATTGATTTTCATAGGAATTTCAGATATTCGTCCTCCAGGTTCAGGATTTAAAATTAGCCAAAGTGTGGAATAATCACTTTGAAACTAATCGTGTCACCATATTGTATTGCGCATCATTAAGTTATGAAGAATCTTATCTATGCCTTTGTCTAATTTTTCAGGCAAGAATACTGGAGTAAGTTGCTATTTCCTCTTCCAGGGATCTTCCTGACCCAGGAATTAAACCCATGTCTCCAGCATCTCATGAATTGCAGGTGGATTTTTTTACCTGCTGAGCTCTCAGGGAAGCCTCTAGTAAGTCATACTTTTAATAAATAAGCTACTTGGCTGTAGTAAGCCATAGAACTGAATAATGGAAATGAAAGCTTAAAATTTGAACTACGTTCACATAATATCATTCTGTATTGAATTTGTCCCTTTTTTTGGTCTATGATCTCAGGATAGGCTGCTCCTTTTCTATAAGTTACTTGTATACACAGTATGCTGCTGATTGGTTATTGTATTTGCATGGATGCTGTCAGAGTTATCTGTTAGTAAAAGTCAGGACTGGGACTAACTTGCTATATTTTTTTTCTTCATTATTTTCTATTATTAGTGATTTCTGTTATTAATAGAATTCTTTCTATTATTAATGACTTCTGTCATTATTTGGTCACAAATTAATCATTAGTTACCCATCTTTGTTGAGGGACTCAGAATAAATTCAAGATGGAAACATCAGCACAATTGAGATATTGGAATGACAGAGAGATGAGATGATCGATATTTATTGAGATACTAATATCTCTGGACTATAATATGTGTAATTCCTAGGCAGGAGTGGGTGAAAACAGAATTTCATAGCCAACATATTTGAATTTTAGTTTAGGCCTGCACTGTAGCTAGTTTGGGGCAATGGGTAGGCCACAGTTTTTTTAATTATGGAAGAGGAATAAGAATACCTACCATACAGAACTGATTGAGTTGGTGTAATGTATTCTTTGTTATCAAAATACTCATAGCTTTGGGACTTTGAACTGGTAATTATTGATGAATTGTGAAAGAGTATAATTCATAATTGTATGATCTTCAGTTCAGCTCAGTTCAGTCACTCAGTCGTGTCCGACTCTTTGTGACCCCATGAATTGCAGCACGCCAGACCTCCCTGTCCATCACCAACTCCCAGAGTTTACCCAAACTCAACGTCCATCAAGTCAGTGATGCCATCCAGCCATCTCATCCTCTGTCGTCCCCTACTCCTCCTTCCCCCAATCCATCCTAGTATCAGGGTCTTTTCCAATGAGTCAACTGTTCACGTCAAGTGGCCAAAGTATTGGAGTTTCAGCTTCAGCATCAGTCCTTCCAATGAACAGCCAGGACTGGTCTCCTTTAGAATGGACTGGTTGGACCTCCGTGCAGTCCAAGGGACTCTCAAGAGTCTTCTCCAACACCACAGTTCAAAAGCATCAATTCTTTGGCGCTCAGCTTTCTTCACAGTCCAACTCTCACATCCATACATGACCACTGGAAAAACCATAGCCTTGACTAGACGGACCTTTGTTGGCAAAGTAATGTCTCTGCTTTTGAATATGCTATCTAGCTTGGTCATAACTTTCCTTCCAAGGAGTAAGTGTCTTTTAATTTCATGGCTGCAATCACCATCTGCAGTGATTTTTGGAGCCCAAAAAATAAAGTCTGACACCGTTTCCACTGTTTCCCCATCTATTTGTCATGAAGTGATGGGACCAGATGCCATGATCTTCATTTTCTGAATATTGAGCTTTAAGCCAACTTTTTCACTCTCCTCTTTTACTTTCATCAAGAGGGTTTTTAGTTCCTCTTCACTTTCTGCCATAAGGCTGGTGTCATCTGTATATCTGAGGTTATTGATATTTCTCCCAGTAATCTTGATTACAGCTTGTGCTTCTTCCAGCCCAGCCTTTCTCATGATGTACTCTGCATATAAGTTAAATGGATGGTTAGTTGTATAAGTACCTGAGTGAGACCTAGAAGGACACATCAAATCGTACACTACTTATTATTATGAATGCCTTTTTTTTGGTTTCCTATTATGCATATATTAATTTTTAGGAAATGTTATTTTGAAAACGAACTGTTGTGGAGGGTTTTAGATAATGCAGGTAACTTCCTAAGCAGAGTGACTGGTATATGGTAGACTCTCAATACATTTAAACTACTTTTTCTTGAGGTTTAACAGACCTTGTTAAAATCCTTGTTTTGTCTCTTGCTAGTTTTGTGACTTCAGTCAGATTATTTAGTCCCTCTAAGCGTGGTGAATTTGCCTGTAACGTGGGGGGAAATTGTTGCGCTCCCTTGAATCCCCTTCTCCTACAACTATATTGCAAAACTCCTCCATCAATTCTGTATATTATTTTTTCTGCTAAAAACTAAAGATATTAATATCTTCTATCTAATTATTCCAGACTAAGTAGTAAAGAGGTGAGTTAATAGAGTTGTTCATTCTCAAATTTAGCCATTCAGTCAAGCCCTTTAAAAGAACACTCAAAGAGAAAAGAAAGGCATGCCTGATAGTATTTACATTTCCAAGCATATAATATTTGTGTCTCTCATTGTATGTGGCAGATCTGGTAGAGGAAGCATGAAAAGAAAGCAGTGTGATCGCTGGTACTTAAACAAAACTAAATTTATCTTTTTCCTAGATTCCTCCAGTTGCAATTCCAGGTGGGTCATTTGATTTCAGAGCAATTTATTTACAGTTTTCTTTATTTTCCCTTCTAGTAATGGCAAGCCTGATTAATATATCCTTTAAGCCTTCATCCAGATTTATGATTTATGCCAGCCACCTGTCTTATTACTATTTAAAGGGAACTTTAAGATTCATTTATTTAGAAACAAGCAAAGATATGCTGATTAATGGCATTTAGAAAAGGAAATGTACATTGCCCTCCGAATAGAATGCGGCATGAAGATAAATTTTCAGTGATGTATCACAGTGTGAAAAAGCACTAAATCCCATTCCTATTGAACTGAACATTTGTCTTCTAGTCCTTGAGCTCATATTTTTCACAAATGAAACTTTGGAGGAAGGGAGCTAATGTTTGCTGAGAGCTGTAAAAGGATGCCATGGGGCACACTTTGTCTTGGCTGTCCAATTTAGAGCCACCACACACCCTGTGACATAGGTGACAATTCTGCACTTGTTAGATGAGGCGAGGTAGTTAGAACTTAACAACATGCCTTGAGTCAGTCGCTGGGAAGTCACAAACTTGGGCTTCAAGCCCTACCATCTCATCTTTCACTGTATGTTGCTTTTTTATGTGCTAATCTCAGATATTATATTTTGATAACTTTCAAGTCCTGGTTTTAGGTGAGCCCAAAGAAATAAAATCATTTCTTCAGTGTCTCTTCTTTAATGCTAGCCTCTCCTACAAATCAGTGAGTATGAAGTTGTTATAGTAAAACCTCAGGCAGCTAACTCCAAGGGCATTATTAGACAGATTGTAGATTACTGACTCATAGAAAATGCTCCAGAATTTAAAAACTTCTGCATGTGGAGTTAAAATGTTGGAAAATTGCCTTCTCCAGTGAAAGCCAAAGTAGGAAAAAATTCTTCTCATTGATGATCTTGGGTATATCAGAAAGATGGAGTTGGGAATTGCAATGCTCTGTGAATAAAGAATTGTCATTCTTAAGACACAGAAAACAGCAAGTATTTTGAGAAAAAATGCACTCAAAGAAAAGCAGTCTCTTTAGGGATAGTGTTGAAAAGAGTTTGTGTGTTTTCAGTAAAAATAAATGGAAACAGCTTTCTCTGAAGTTGTTATTAAGAGTTCTGCATCAAAGAAGCAGCCATTCTGATGTCTTCCATTGAAGAACACAAGCACCTTGAAATGTGTGAGGACAGAGTTAAGAAAAAAAAAAGATAGCAGAAAGGACCAGATAGATAGTGAAACCAGTTTCACTGATTGCTTTAATGAAAGAATTTAGAAGTTAATAGCATGACTGAACCCTGCACTCGTTTAAATTTTTGGATATATATTTATGTACAAGTTAGTAATACAGGTGGAGAAGGCAATGGCACCCCACTCCAGTACTCTTGCCTGGAAAATCCCATGGATGGAGGAGCCTGGTGGGCTGCAGTCCATGGGGTCGCTAAGTGTCGGACACGACTGAACGACTTCCCTTTCACTTTTCACTTTCATGCATTGGAGAAGGAAATGGCAACCCACTCCAGTGTTCTTGCCTGGAGAATCCCAGGGATGGGGAAGCCTTGTGGGCTGCCGTCTATGGGGTCGCAGAGTTGGACACAGAGTTGGACACGACTGAAGTGACTTAGCAGTAGCAGTACAGGACACATTACACAGCTTTCATTCCGCATTGTGTCTCCTTTCATTTTGTTACATTTAAATATAACTCAGAGTTAAAGAGCTCTCTTCAGATATATTCAGACATTTTGGTCAGGATGACCTCTGTTCATTATTATGGGCAAAATGTGGTTGTCCCCAGGGACTATGTGAAAAGAGGCACTGTTTATTATGCAGTCCTACTGAAGGAAGAAGTGGTCTGCTTTGTGAGACATTTCTAGACATCACACTGTGGCTAATTAACACTAGAAAACGCCTGAATTATTAACATTTAAGACCCTCTGGCTTAGATGGTAAAGAATCCACATGCAGTGCCAGAGACCCAGGTTTGATCCCTGGATCAGGAAGATCCCCTGGAGAAGGGAAAGCTAACCACTCCAGTATTCTTGCCTAGAGAATTCCATGGACAGAGGAGCTTGGCAGGCTACAGTCCCTGGTCTCACAGAGTCAGACACGACTGAGTGACTAACGCTAACACTGCCTGGGGTACTGTTAATGACAGGCACATTGTTGTATAGCAGATTTCTAGAACTTATAAGGGGCTTCTGAGATGGCTCAGTGGTAAAGAATCTGCCTGCAATGCTGGAGACATCAATTGGAGGAGCTGGCTGGCTACAGTACATGGGGTTGCAAAGAATTGAACATGACTGAGTGACTAAGACCCTCTGAGTCACTCAGCTATTCAGGATAAATGAAGTGTCCCCTGACTCTCTGCCTGAGAGCATTCTCTGACCATGGGATATGGTAGGTCCAAGAGGCACAGGCCAGGGATGTGAGGGAATTAACACCTCAGGAATCACCCTCAACTAATAAGGGCTGGTAGCTGGTGGATAAACACCCCAGCTTTCTTTCTGTTGCTGGGTTGGTTCTAAGGAATGTTCTGCACAAATTCTTTTTTTTTTAATTTTTTAAAAATATAAATTTATTTATTTTAATTGGAGGTTAATTACTTTACAATATTGTATTGGTTTTGCCATACATTAACATGAATCCACCAAAAAATCTCAGTGGGATGAGCCCAGATTCCCACCAGGTTTGTCTGCTCAGTCACGTCCCCAGCAGGGTCTTCCTTCCTTTTTCATTTTATTTTCCCATTTCTTACTCTTCCTCCAGAGGTCACTTCCCAAATAAACCACTTGCACTCAGATCCTTGTCTCTGTCTGCTAAACCCAAATAAGACAACCTCCTGCTGGTTTTTCTTTCTAGCTTACAGAAAATCACTTCCCAAGTTAAAGCAGATTTTTAAGAGGTTGTATTTATTTTTTATTTTTTTAAAATTTATTTTAAATTTTATTTTATTTTTAAACTTTACATAATTGTATTAGTTTTAAAGCATGCTGCTAAGTCACTTCAGTCGTGTCCAACTCTGTGCGACCCCATAGACGGCAGCCCACCAGGCTCCCCCGTCCCTGGGATTCTCCAGGCAAGAACACTGGAGTGGGTTGCCATTTCCTTCTCCAATGCATGCAAGTGAAAAGTGAAAGCGAAGTCTCTGAGTCGTGTCCCACTCCTAGCGACCCCGTGGACTGCAGCCCACCAGGCTCCTCCGTCCATGGGATTTTCCAGGCAAGAGTACTGGAGTGGGGTGCCATTGCCTTCTCTGATTTAAAAGCATCTTGTTATGTTTTGCCACGAGTGAGATTAGCAATTTGGGACATATAATGGGAAAAGATACGGAAAGATGGTAGTGATGGGATCCAATGGCCAGTGACCAGAAGAACCAAATTTCTGATAACATTCTTAGGTGGGCATCTCCTTGGCACATGCTGCATACTGGCACTGTACTTAAAACCATGTTCTCTCTGTATGTATAGTAGTGTGAGTGTGTGTCTGCGTGTGATATGAAGACGTACCACCTTTATACAAAGCTGTGCTTGTATAAAGCTGTTTCTAGTTCAAAAAATGAAACAAAATGGGGAAAACTTAGCCCAGTTATGCTAGAGAAATTCCATCAATCAGTTGGTATGAAAACATCTGCCCCCCCCGATGTTCGTATTATACACAGTAAGCATTGTGATCATGCTTTAAAACTCACATTCAAATTAAGGCCAGGATATTGGAGATAAAAATCTATAAAACCTTCCTCTTCTGCAATGTATATTTATTCTTAAGTTTATTTTATGTGTTATGAAAAGAAACCCCATAATTTAAATAAGTACTGAATTAACCTAAAATTAGACTATCCAGTGATTCATAGATTTTTTTAGAAATAATTGGAAAATTTTTTGGGTAAATCTGTTTTAGAAATGCTTGCTCCGACAACAGCCTCCTTCCTCAGGAGACAGAAAAGACAATTCAGAAAACAGAACCTTTTTCTTAAAGAGAAAAAGAAGGCTTCAGATGATTTAGGTGGCCTGAAGAGCTTCTGAAAAGAGTTACTCTTCCAGGTCAATATCATATTTCCAAGCAAACTATTGTGAAGTTTTGGCAGTTAGTAGGAGATGAAGCACCCCTGGTTTATTCCATGTCTTCTATTTTCATTCTGCTCCAGAAAGCAAAATGGTATTTTTAAGCCATCAATATAAACTGCCACAAAGAGCCCTATTTTTTAAATTTTAATAGAATCTTCTTATTTCTTCTTTGTTTCTGCATTAAAATAAATTTCACGTGTTCCTTCTGACCTCACTGTTGAACTGTAAAGTTTGTACAGTTTTATCACAATGGGTTAGAAACTAAATTTAACAGCAATAATGTAAAAGACATTTTTTTCCTAGCTACATAAACAACTAGATTTATATTCTTACATGCTGTTGATTGCAAGAGATAAGACTTAAAAAACTAAAACCAACTGAAACAAAGGACTTGATGAGAGATGACAGTTGTTTGGAAGTTTATTTTTACAGGACAAAGGCAAGTTTTTCGTTGTTTATTTTAAAGTTGGAAAGTTTACATTATGGAGGTATTCATATCTCTGTTTCTTTCGTTTTGCTGTGACACACTTCCTGGCTATTTCAAATCCCTCTGTTTTGCAACACTACTTTGCATTCTGAAGAGGTTTCCTGCCTAATTTAGTTTCATCAACTGATTGCCATGGAAACTCTTGATATCCTTCCCTCTTCCTGGAATGAGACATTGGCTCTGTTTCAAATAGAATTTTTTTTCTTTTTTCTTACACAGAAAGTAGAGTAAGCTTTATAAAGTAAAATGTCTTGTCAACAAAAAATTACCTTCTAGGGTGACTCACTGGATGGACAGAAGTCACCAACACATGCCTAAATAGGTAATTTATCAGTAAGAATTAGAAACAGGTCGCAACATCATACAAATCAAAGCTAAGTGATGCCTGGCTGATTTTCTAATTTTATTGAGAATAAAGTTGAAATCAGGTCTGTGTTGCATGTTAGTCCAGCAAGGGCAAAACAAAACAATCAATGATATAGTAACCCTACAATTTTATGAGACTGAGTCAATCTGAATTTCTCAAGGGCTTCTCAGTGCAGATTCATTTGGTGAAAGTGGACAATTGGCCTGGAAAAATAACTTGTGCAATGAGATTTAACAGAAGGGTCTACCCATTTTTACCATGAATTTTACTTTAAAAGTGTATCTCTCTAGGAAGACTGATTAGCTCCATTGTGCCACTCTATGAGACCTATGCTTTGAGACTAGACTCATATTCTGGGTTTATGCATTCATGTTTGACAGTTTTAAAACAGAATTCAGGAGGAAGGGCTAGTTATAACCATGAAGAAGAAAGGAAGGATTATGTCTGGTGTTTTTGCTTATTTTTTTTTTGTGTGTATATACATATGTAAGGGAATATTTTAATTGTACAACTGAATATATGTATACAGCTATTATACATCGCTGTCTGTGTGTCTGTCTATTGCATATAGACATGTGGTTGTCAGAAGGACAGATTGATAGAAAAAATGTAGGTCAATATCAGGAGAGAAAAGCCTTTTTAATAATTATCTGTAAATTCAAAGATATGATGGTTCCAGAGTAACTGTATTATACTTTGATTATTTCTTATAATATGCAGATTTTGCATTTCTTTTGTAAAAAAATGAGTGAATCACAATTGGATATCTCTTCTGCAACTGATAGTGACCTCCGTTTTCCGAAGACATTAAAAAAAGTGAGAGAAGTCAAATTTTTCATTCCTTGCAAACCTTGGATTTACTGGCAGATATTAATGGTGTTTTTGGATGGCGTGAAGTTTGTCTATCATTGGTCATGAATTTTTTTTTCCTACCGTGGGGTGATAGACATATTTTATTTTATTTTCCCACAATGTACTTACATGTCCAGAAAATGTGTTATTCTAAACAGTTTATTTAAAATGAACATTGCATGTGTGTGGGGAACACTTCCAAAAAGGAATGCCTATTTAGCAAGTCTAGGCAGAATAATAATAATTTTATAAATCCTAAATATTGCAGGTAAGAGACTTCATAGCCTACTTTATTATTTGGGGGCATCCATTTTGATGATATAAATTGAAGTATATGATTACTTTCACATTAACTGTGGCCTTTAGCTACTCCATTGAAACTTACCAGCAACTCTGTTTTAATATCTCATCCTGACAAAGCAGTAAATAGCTCTGGCTACCCCTGTGAGGTGTTCACTTTTAGTGTAATTGTAGTGCACATAAATAAAGCATAGTTTCACGATGTCTACTTTTTTCTTTTTTTAGAACAAACGCCTGAGTGTAAATTATATTCATACCTATTCCTGGAATAATTTCTCCAACTCCACTTCCCTTTATCCTGAACTGAAACAATTTGTTTCAAATTGCTTGATACCTGATGGAAATATCTGACCTGATTTTGCTCTCGTAAGAGGTTTGGAGAGCAGTGATTTAAGATCCTCACATTGGCCTGTTGTTTCAGTGAAGAATTTCAACATTATGAGCCCCTTCACCAAAATTATTTTTATGTACTTTCTTTTGTGTATCTTTGCATACACTCACGTATTTTTTGTGTGTGTGTGTTTGTTTTTCTCATAACCTGACTCTTCAACCACTATGTGAGTTCTAAAGAAGGGGAGAGCTTTGTTATGATTCATTTTCATCCCTTGAACATAGTGTAGCCACTTTGGGTATACAGTACTCTCTATGTGTAAGATACGCAAGCCTTATTGCCATTGAAAATCCAGATACATAAATACATTATAAAAAATGATGTGATCCTTTTTCTAGACAGAAAGTACTTGCCTAAAATGCATCCCATGGAAATTGTTTCTGGTTCTGGAGAGGGCCAGGTAGAACAAATGTAAGTGGAGATTATATTCATGTGGATTTTAGCTCCATCTGAAGAAGGCCATGGCAATAAGTAGCCACTGAATTCCTGCTTCGTGATGGTGAAATAATTTCTGGTCTCATGGCTGGGTTTTTGGGGAGTCATAGAAGAGATTATGGTATTTTTAGAGGCAGTTTTTCCTTTCCTCCCTTCTGTTTTCTCTGCCTCTCTTTCTTTTTTTCCTTTTCCCCCTTCCCTTCCCACTCACCACACATGTAGTACACTTCTGTGATGTGTCATGTACTTTGTTTCTTAATCTAAAGGTCTGTAATTGAGAGATAACAGCCAATTGTGTGAGGAAAGAAATGGTCAAGCTTCTGTTGAGAAGGATTTGCCTCTAGTTCTTCCATACTCATCACGAGAATTTAAGATGTACATTAAAGCTGAAAACACTAGCAGTACTGCTCCAAAAATTAACTTTTAAAAGAAAACAAAACCTTTTCCCCTATTAATTATACATCTTTATTTGTTGCTGAAAGTAATGAGGCACACGCAAAAGCACCAAAGATGGACAACAGAGCTTGAGAAAAGCACTTGCTTTGTAACACAGAAACCCATGCCCTGCACTCATACCATCCCCTTTCAGTTCAGTCTCTCAGTCATGTCCGACTCTTTGCATCCCCATGGACTGCAGCACACCAGGCTTCCCTGTCCATCACCAACTCCCTGGAGCTTACTCAAACTCATGTCCATCGAGTTGGTGATGCCATCCAACCATCTCATCCTCTCTCGTCCCCTTCTCCTCCTGCCTTCAATCTTTCTCAGGGTCTTTTCCAGTGAGTCAGTTCTTTGCATCAGGTGGCCAAAGTATGGGGGTTTCAGCTTTAGCATCAGTCCTTCCAATGAATATTCAGGGTTAATTTCATTTACGATTGACTGGTTGGATCTTCTTGCAGTCCAAGAGACTCTCAAGAGTCTTCTCCAACACCATAGTTAAAGCATCATTTCTTCGACCTCAGCTTTCTTTATAGTCCAACTCTCACATCCGTACATGACTACTGGAAAAACCATAGTTTTGACTACATGGGCCTTTGTTGGCAAAGTAATGTCTCTGCTTTTTAATATGGTGTCTAGGTTGGTCATTGGAGAAGGCAGTGGCAACCCACTCCAGTACTCTTGCCTGGAAAATCCCTTGAACGGAGGACCCTGGTAGGCTGCAGTCCATGGGGTCGAGAAGAGTTAGACACGACTGAGCGGCTTCATCTTCACTTTCATGCATTGGAGCAGGAAATGGCAACCCACTCCAGTGTTCTTGCCTGGAGAATCCCAGGGACGGGGGGAGTCTGGTGGGCTGCCATCTATGGGGTTGCACAGAGTCAGACACGACTGAAGTGACTTAGCAGCAGCAGCAGGTTGGTCATAGCTTTTCTTCTGAGGAGCTACTGTCTTTTAATTCCAATGCTGCAGTCACCATTGGCAGTGATTTTGGAGTCTAAGAAAATAAAGTCTCTCACTATTTCCATTGTTTCCCTATCTATTTTCCATGAAGTGATGGGACTGGATGCCATGATCTTCATTTTCTGAATGTTGAGCTTTAAGCCAACTTTTTCACTCTCCTCTTTGACTTTCATCAAGAGGCTCTTTAGTTCTTCTTCACTTTCTACTATAAGGGTGGTATCATCTGCATATCTGAGGTTATTGATATTTCTTCCAGCAATCTTTTTTTTTTCCCCAGCAATCTTGATTCCAGCTTGTGCTTCATCCAATCTGAAATCCCCTTTAATATCTTCCAAAAGAATGAAAAGAAATAGAAAAGTGGAGAGAAGTTTATCTGTTTGTAATGAGGACAATTAGTAGGATGAGAATAGGCATATGTGAAGTTACTCCTTTACCTCCTTAGGTAGAAAGGTCTCTGAAGCACGAATGACTATTCCCCCCAAAAAACTCATCTTCCCTTTCTCCATAGTGACAAATTTTAGTGCAGTATATGGCCACTCAGAATACAGACTATGTATCCCAGAGTCCTTTGTAACAAAAGATTGTCATATGTCTAAATTCTTGCCAATATAATATAGGCTGACTATCTTATGGCAGTTAGGGGAAAGCTCTGTTAAGAGACAGCTAATGAACCCCTTTTGTCTCCCCGTCCCTTCCTCTTCTCCATCTGCCTGGAAGGCAGACACCCATCCTGAACTATGTGGACAAGAGTCATAGCCCAGCTATAGCAGAATGGTGACTGCAAGGAACCCAGGTCCCCAAAGAGATGATGAATCAGAGCTGCCATTAATCATCCTAGAGTGTCTGCCGTTAGACCTTTATGTGAGGGAAATAAAGTTCTGCCCTCACCTAACATTATTTTTTAAGAATTAGTAGTCGTACTTATAACCTTAACTAATACTGCAACTTTATAGGAAGGCTAGAGAAAAACTGTCTATTTCCAGCTCTTACATTTTTCTTTTTTTTTCAAAATTTTTTATTATTATTGGAGAAGGCAATGGCACCTAGCTCTTACATTTTTTTTCAAATTTTTTTATTATTATTATTATTTTTTAACTTTATAATATTGTATTGGTTTTGCTATACATCAACATGCATCTGCCATGGGTGTACACGTGTTCCCCATCCTGAACCCCCCTCCCACCTCCTTCCCCATACCATCGCTCTCGGTCATCCCAGTGCACCAGCCCCAAGCTTCCTGTATCCTGCATTGAACCTGGACTGGCAATTCATTTCTTATATGATATTATACATGTTTTAATGCCATTCTCCCAAATCATCCCCACCTCCCTCTCCCACAGAGTCCAAAAGACTGTTCTATACATCTGTGTCTCTTTTGCTGTCTCACATACAGGGTTGTCATTACCATCTTTCTAAATTCCATATATATGTGTTAGTATACTGTATTGGTGTTTTTCTTTCTGGCTTACTTCACTGTGTATAATCGGCTCCAGTTTCATCCACCTCATTAGAACTGATTCAAATGTATTCTTTTTAATGGCTGAGTAATACTCTATTGTGTATATGTGCCACAGCTTTCTTATCCATTCATCTGCTGATGGACATCTAGGTTGCTTCCATGTCCTGGCTATTATAAACAGTGCTGTGATGAACATTGGGGTTCACGTGTCTCTTTCAATTCTGATTTTCTTGGTGTGTATGCCCAGCAGTGGGATTGCTGGGTCGTATGGCAGTTCTATTTCCAGTTTTTTAAGGAATCTCCACACTGTTCTCCATAGTGGCTGTACTAGTTGGCATTCCCACCAACAGTGTAAGAGGGTTCCCTTTTCTCCACATCCTCTTCAGCATTTATTGCTTGTAGACTTTTGGATCGCAGCCATTCTGACTGGCGTGAAATGGTACCTCACTGTGGTTTTGATTTGCATTTCTCTGATAATGAGTGATGTTGAGCATCTTTTCGTGTGTTTGTTAGCCATCTGTATGTCTTCTTTGGAGAAATGTCTATTTAGTTCTTTGCTCCATTTTTTGATTGGGTCATTTATTTTTCTGGAATTGAGCTACAGGAGTTTCTTGTATATTTTTGAGATTAAATCTTTGTCAGTTGCTTCATTTGCTATTATTTTCTCCCATTCTGAAGGCTGTCTTTTCACCTTGCTTAGAGTTTCCTTTGTTGTGCAGAAGCTTTTAAGTTTAATTAGGTCCCATTTGTTTATTTTTGCTTTTATTTCCAATATTCTGGGATGTGGGTCATAGAGGATCCTGCTGTGATGTATGTCAGAGAGTGTTTTGCCTATGTTCTCCTCTAAGAGTTTTATAGTTTCTGGTCTTATGTTTAGATCTTTAATCCATTTTGAGTTTATTTTTGTGTATGGTGTTAGAAAGTGTTCTAGTTTCATTCTTTTACAAGTGGTTGACCAGATTTCCCAGCACCACTTGTTAAAGAGATTGTCTTTTCTCCATTGTATATTCTTGCCTCCTTTGTCAAAGATAAGGTGTCCATATGTGCGTGGATTTATCTCTGGGCTTTCTATTTTGTTCCATAGATCTATATTTCTGTCTTTGTGGCAGTACCATACTGTCTTGATGACTGTGGCTTTGTAGTAGAGCCTGAAGTCAGGCAGGTTGATTCCTCCAGTTCCATTCTTCTTTCTCAAGATTGCTTTGGCTATTTGAGGTTTTTTGTATTTCCATACAAATTGTGAAATTATTTGTTCTAGCTCTGTGAAGAATACTGTTGGTAGCTTGATAGGGATTGCATTAAATCTATAGATTGCTTTGGGTAGTATAGTCATTTTCACTATATTGATTCTTCCAATCCATGAACATGGTATATTTCTCCATCTGTTAGTGTCCTCTCTGATTTCTTTCATCAGTGTTTTATAGTTTTCTATATATAGGTCTTTAGTTTCTTTAGGTAGATATATTCCTAAGTATTTTATTCTTTTCTTTGCAATGGTGAATGGAATTGTTTCCTTAATATCTCTTTCTATTTTCTCATTATTAGTGTATAGGAATGCAAGGGATTTCTGTGTGTTGATTTTATATCCTGCAACTTTACTATATTCATTGATTAGCTCTAGTAATTTTCTGGTGGAGTCTTTAGGGTTTTCTATGTAGAGGATCATGTCATATGCAAAGAGTGAGAGTTTATAGCAGGCAAGGAACTAGCAGCTTTTCAGAATCTTCTAAAAATTATATGTGTTGTAGATATTTTACATAGGTTTTCTCCTACTTAATCATCATCTGTGGTACACGGCTCAAAGTATGGATGAGAATACTCAAACTCAGAGAGAAAATATAGAAACTAAATGTCAAGCAAGTCTAGAATTTAAGCATAGATACCTCTGAATCCAAACTTAAATGTGTTCTATATCTTACATCACCTCCCTGACATTCTGATTTAAGATCCTTCCTCAGTTCCATGTTTCTATGATACATAGATTGGCTGGAATCTGCTCTGCCAGTTATGCTCTGAGAGGAGACCCTGAAGTAGGTGAAGTTTCCCTTAGGATACAGAGGTGAAAACTCATTTCCAATCAATCTAAAGAGAAAAGGTTGTGTGACTTCTTATTTATTTATTGGGGTAGAGTTGCTTTACAATGTTGTGCTAGTTTCTGCTGTACAGCAAAATGAATCAGCTGTATGTGTACATATATCCGCTCCTTCTTGGACCTGCCTCCCACCCACCCCTCATTCCACCCATCTAGGTTACCACAGAGCACTGAGCTGAGCTCTCTGTGCTACCCTGCAGGTTCCCACTAGCTATGTATTTAACACACGCTAGTGTATATGTGTCGATCCTAATCTCCCAGTTCATCCTGCCCTGCTTCCCCGCCCTGTGTCTATTCCTGCCCTGCAAATAGGTTCATCTGTACCTTTTTTCTAGGTCCAACATATATGTATTAATATATGATACTTGTTTTTTTCTTCCTGACTTATTTCCCTCTGTATGACAGACTCTAGGTCCATCCTCATCAAACTATGTTACAAATTTCTCTCCTTTTTAATGACTGAGTAATATTTCATTGTATATATGTACCACATCTTCTTCATCCATTCATCTGTATAGTCATTATGGAGGTTCCTTAAAAAAATAAAAATAGAACTACCATGTGACCCAGAAATCCCACTACTGGGCATGGACCTTGAGAAAACCATAATCAGAAATGTTCATTGCATCCCAGTGTTCCTTGCAACACTATTTATAACAGTCAGGACATAGAAATGACCTAAATGTCCACAGACAGATGAAAAGATCACGTGACTTCTGTTTGAAGAAGATTTAAGAGAAAATGTCTTATCTGATTTTATGTGTGTCTGTGGATGAGTGGTCTTAATTTGGCAGCCCCAGGCTGACTTCAGACTCTATAGAAACTTAGCTTGGCTCACAATATTTAAAAAACACTAATTAGTTGCTAACCTTTAAAAGTCAAAATATTTTACATAAAAACCTGGATTCCTGACTTGTAGAAAAGTTGGAAGATCCAGTAACACTAGGGTGGTGTTTCCATGTGACAACGCTTAGCTGGAGTTGTGTGTGGCTGCCTCTGCCTTGCCATCTCCAGTATGCCTCCTCAGCCGCTTCCACTCGTTTTCTTTTCTGACCTTTTCCTGTCAGGGATTTGAGAAGTTCATTACCTTTGTGTGGATACTTTTCTTTGACAGTGATTTAAGATGATTACACAGAACAGATTGTCATCTGGCTGTATTGTTTGATGTGTGTTCCTTATTTCTAAGTATGATTTGGTGAGCTCTAGAGATGCTTTATTTACCACAGTGTCTCTTAAGAATACCTGTCAACTTCTTTAGAGCAACTCAGAGATGAGCCAGGTTCTCTCCACCGTCTGGTACATAGAGTTGGGTTGTTTCAAAGTCTTGGAGGTTTTTGATGTAGTTAAGTCTGCCCAGTGGGCTTTGAGCCCAGTTGCAATGTGGTCCAGCAAGGTAACTCTTGCAGTGGTGGTGTTTTGCCAAAGCAGTCCTTCTCTCTTGGGTGTGTGCATGCTCAGTCGCTTCAGTCATGTCCGACTCTTTGAGACCCCGTGGACTGTAGCCCATCAGGCTCCTCTGTCCATGGGATTCTCCAGGAAAGAATACTGGAGTGGATAGCCAGACCCTCTTCCAGGGGATCTTCCTGACCCAGGGATCAAACTGGTGTCTCTTATGTCTCCTCCATCAGCAGGCGTGTTCTTTACCACTAACTCCACATATTTTTTTCACTGATTATAGTTTTCCTTATATCTTTTCTAAAAGGGATATAACAGTGGTAGTAATGGAGGGATTCTAGATATAACTATATAAGATGTGAGGGAAAAAAATAAGTCTGTGTTCTGAGAGAGTACATTACTATACTCTGTAAAGTCCAGAGGGAAAGCTTCAATAAATATTGATAATGATGACCACGAGCTAAGCATTCTCTGGAATAGCCAATTAACTCTAATATAGTTAGAACAAAACTCAAAGGCTTATTAAAGGCATCCAGCCAGCCCTTTAAAATGACTCTTGTGGGAAGAGGTTACAGGGTAGGTGAGATTCAAGGACTTGTTAGATCTTTGTGCTCCAAGAGTATGACAAATAGTTCATCTGCCTTCACCTAATGAACAGGTCAAGTTGTGAATTCCATGTGTATTACCAATAATAATCCCAATCTATAGTGTTATACATTTTGGTTTTCTTTTATAGCTGCTGAAATTGTGGTAATGCAACAGCTAAAGATGGTCTGTTGTACACATTTTAAGCTCAACTGTCTTTTAGTCATTAAATTCAGTGGTGTTTTTCATACCATTTTCACAGCTTAGATACTATCATTCTGTTAAGACAACCACTTTCAAACTGTGCTGTTCACAACTTTCTATGGTCTGGTTTTAAGCCACCAGTCTTAATTTTAGTAGAAACCTACTCCCTCTATGAGTGACAAAATGCATCATGAAGCCTTCATGTCTATCTCAGAAATTTTGCTTTCTGATGCGTGGAATTCTTCTTTGACCCTCTATGATATAAATCTAAGAACTTCTTGACCTTCTTCACAGATTGACCCTACATGGATGGCCCCAACTATGTAATTAAGAAGGGTGGATACTATGTAGTGGTCAAGGGCCTGGGCTCTGAAGCAAACTTCCTAGATTCACGTCTCATTTCTACCAGTTGCTGGCTATGTTTGGCAGGTTAACTAATCAATCTTCAGATTTTCTTTGACAAAGTAAAAATAAGAATACATACTTCATAGATTTCTTGGAAAGATTCAATCTGATAGGGAATGTAAAAGAGAAAAACATTATCTTAAGTCTCCAATTTATTGTTACCGATACCAATATAGTTAACCAATATTACCATTACAGAGCCTGTAATTGCATCCCATTATACCAGTCAAATTATTTATTACAAGCAACAGAAACAGATTCTAGTTAATTGATGCAGAAATATATTGGGTAGTTCACGTAATCAACAGAATGTATTGACAGAAAGGCTTAAAAATGGAGATTGAAATAAGAAAGGCTAGATAGCAGGAAGCTCAGGCAAAGGTGTGCAGAACAGTCAGGTGAGAAAATCATGGCTGAGCACTGTTGTACCTGAACATTGTAAAGTACTGCCGTTGGTAAATTCAATCTCACTCGGACTCTGTCTCTCTTTCATCAGATATTCCGTGTCAGAGTTCTAGGTAGAAGTATTTAGTGAATCTCTGCCACATTCCCAGCCATAGCTATTTATCACGGGCTCAGGAGAGAAAATATCTCATCTCTTTACCTCCCACCAAAAAGGAGCATATCCACAAATAGAATGGAGTTCAGATGTTGGAAGTTAAACAGTGTTCTGATAAACAGTGATGCCCTTTATTATTCTGATTATTTTTCATGTGGGCTTCCCTTGTGGCTCAGCTGGTAAAGTGTCTGCTTGCAATACAGGAGACCTGGGTTCGATCCCTGGGTTGGAAAGATCCCCTGGAGAAGGGAAAGGCTACCCACTCCAGTATTCTGGTGTGGAGAATTCCATGGACTGTATAGTCCATGGGGTCACAAAGAGTCGGACACGACTGAGCAACTTGCACTCTACATTTTCACATTGGTCTATAAATTCTTCAAAGGAAGAGCCCAAGTATATCTCCCAGATCTCATCATATAATAGATTCTCAATAAATACATTTTAACCCATAATTTAAAATTTGGCAGACTTGTTTTCAGAATTTATTGCTTTTCATGCTCTGTTTAGTGAACCAATGAATTGTGAGAATTTTATTGAGTTATCAAACATATGTAAAGTTGCCATAAGGTGATAACATAATGGTGAGAGAAAACTAGAATATACTTTTAAGCTAAATAGATCATCTCTTTTGATATGAACCCCTGTAAGGTAGAGAGTCAAAATGAGAGGGTTGTGGCTTTTGGGAGCATTAAATCCTGCATTGTATGAAGGATTTGCAAGAAAAATCATGATAGAAACTCTACAGGCAAGTAAGACTTATTAATATTGTTTAAAAAATTCATGCCATAAAAGTAACATGACTATTATAGTAAACTTTTCAGGTACAGAAAAACAACACAAAAGAAAAAAATTTCCTACTGTTATTCAGTGCAAGTATATATGTTTTTACATTTGTTTATATATGTGTGTGTATGTATATATTTGTATGCTGTCATGTATGGGACAGCATGTGGTTAGAACCACAACTTTACAACAAATACACCCATAAAAACATAGTTGTTGTTAAAAAAACTGTTACAAAAATGTGCTTTTATATACAGTAGTGTTTATTAATGTGCTTGTATAATTGTTTTCTTAAAAATGAAGATTCTTATTATCAAAGAAATACTTATTAAAGTAGGAAATACAATAAAAGGAGTGTAAGACATGCAAAATCTCAGCAACCCAGAAATAAGCATTGTTGATATCTTGCTGAATGACCTTTAAAAATCTTTTCTTTATATACGTATATATATATGCAGAAATATACATTTTTGAAAAGTAGATTATGCATATTTAAAATATTATGTATTCCATATGATCTGTAACCTACTTTTAAAGCACAACAATTGATTTTCAGAAATATATAATCTTGGACACTTAATTTTTTATTGCCTTTTGTTTTTATAAGCAATACTTCAATGAACAACTTATAGTTTAATCTTCAGGCATATCCTTAATTATTTCCTGAGGACATATTCCTAGAGATATAGTTAACTGATGTAAAAGTTATATATATTTTTATGATTTTGGATAATGAGTTGCTTTCCAGGATTGTATACCAATTTGAAATTATAAAGCAAGAGATGAGTGTGCATTCTCCTGAAACTGAATATTGCTTTAACTTTAAATAAGAGAATTATTTTGGCTTATCACATATTGTAAAATATTCTCATGTGATTAAACATTCTAATTACAGAGGTTAATTAAAAGACTTGAGTATATTTCATCTTGTGAAACAACATAGTGACATGTTACTTAATGTCTGCCTATGTTTATGAATATTTTCTTAGGAAAATTTCCAAGTAGTCGTGTGTCTGGAAAGAGCATATGTTATCATCCGGCCTCACCCTCATTGTTCTATGCCCCCCCGACCCGACCCCACACATGAAGCTGATTTGTCCCTGACACTTTGCACTTACTTTGCTGATCTGTTTATGACTGGCTCCTCATTCAGGTCTCTGTTTAAATACTCTTACTTCAGAGAAGGCTTCTGTGATATGGCTGCTCAAAGTGGACTGTGATAATCATGATTGCCCTCCACCAGGACTTCTGGTTCTCATCCTGCCAGGCATTCAGTAAGATTGCCTTTCCCTGCCTCCTCAAAGTTCATTGCAGCCATGTGACCTGCTTTGGTCAATGAAATGTGACAGCATATGACCTGACTCTCCTGGTGGAAATCTTTAGAAGCCAGTGTTTCTGCATATATGCATATAATTTGCTGCATATCCTTCCCCATGTCACTGCAGTCAGTGACATTTTACGTTGGAGCCTCCCTCTTGCTGCGTCCCTGAGAGAGGACAGGCAGCCGAGCCCCACCCTGAGCCATGATGATGTGTATTGAGAGGGGAAAAGAAATCCTTTTTTCTTTTTTCTTAACACAACTCAGACTTTGGGGTTATTTGTGAGTGCAGCAAACCTTGTCTGTCCTGAATAATACACACATTCCTCCTGGTTTTAGGCAATCTCAGTATTTTCTTGTTTTATAATTTTATAAGATCATCTCATTTATTCCCTTATGAGTTCTCCTTCTTCACAAAAAATCTAAAATCCCTGAGAAAGATCTTTCTCTAATCTTGTTCATTGTAATGTCTAATGCATAGTAGGTCTTTAATAAATATTTGTTGAATAAAATTAAAGAAATGGATGGAAGATTTCAGCATGTGCCCATGGAATCTTGACTAAGACAGTGTCTTCCCTTTACAAAACAATTGTTTCCAGATTCCAAGTTAGCCTTTGGCATACTGAAAGAACATGCTAACTTAGAGTTCTGATGTCCAGAGAGAGGTTAAATATTTTCTCACCAAGATGTAAGAACCTTTAACCACTTTAATCATTTGGTCTTTTTTCCCCTTTAGCACTGTGAATAGTTTCCTTCTGTGTGTATGGAAAACAGGCATGATTCTAATTATTTTTGAATGTTCTATCATTAGAGATTTTTTTAAATGAAAAACACTTCAGCAAAGCCTGAAGTGTATTAAGTGAATAGACAAGTGTATTTTCCCTGGACATCCAAAGGATAAAATATGGTATTTTATTTATAATGGCTAGACTCATAAGGTGTACTCTTCCATTTTGAAACTTGAACATTCTTTTTTTTAACTGTTATGTTCCAGCTACTTTGTGGTCTGCAGATATGTATCAGTTACAAGGATGCTTTGAGTTAATGGTTTCTAAAAAGCCTTCGAACAAATGGAAAAGATATGTCTGTATTGGGTAGTTGGTCAACAGTGTCTCCCAGCAAGATGTAATAGACTTTTAAGTTATTCCCTCAGCTGTGAGGGGCTCGACACTTGAGCCAGATGACAACATCTCTTCTTTGGTCTTAACACACACTAATTTAGGGTAACTATTTACAGCTGTATCTGTTGGTATCTTCTCAATCAGCATGTACATTCTCTTGACCAGAAATAGAAAAAAACAGATGACATTGCTATGTGTTTGTATCTCCCATTGACTCTAAAGCTACTTGCTGTCTTTTCACATGTCAGGCAAACGCAAAGGATGGAGAAAGCTCTACATATGCTGAACTATAAAGTGGCCATTTGTTTGCTTGGTAACTGGAAACATATCAGCATGAATCTGCTCTTAGATGGTCCAAATACTTGGACTTGCTATCTCGCGATCCAGGTTCATTGGAGCTCATTTCTTACAGAAAAAAGGCAGTACCTGGTCCTTCTGTGATTTTTTTTTTTATAGTATTCTGGAATTCCTTCCCCTTAAATGAACTCTTTCTTGTTTTTTCAGACATGTTTCACATTTCTTTTACCCTGTTGCATTTCTAATTTATGTTGGCACTTTGTTTTCATGTGTTGTACCATATATCAGGAATTTTCCATATTTGCTTGACTGCTCTATGGAAACAGGGTGGCAATTGTGTTAACAATTTCTCATCATTTTCTCATCATTAAGCTACTTTGGAATCCAACACAGTTTAAGTACTTTCGAGAGAATTATATGTCAGATCGGTCTGTATCAATTCATGGTGCTATTTTTCCAGTTCTGACGTGAGGTATAATAAGGAGAACTGTATAAGATGTTGGAGTGAGACAGCCCTAGATTTGACCACTGGCACATTTACTGATTATAGGTTTAAGTACGTTATTTAATCTTTGGGGACTCAATTTCCTCATCTGTTATATTGGGTAAAAATATTTCCTATCTCAAAGAGTTGAGATGGAGATTAAAACAGACAAAGATTTTAAATCTAGGGCCAGGCTCATAGTGAGCACTAAGAAAATGTAATTATTATCTTACTGAGAGTCATGGCACACACCTAAAAGATTAGTGTCTCAGTGACTGTTTTTTTTTTTTTTTTTTTTAAACCAGTGCACTTCGCTGCTGCTGCTGCTAAGTTGCTTCAGTCGTGTCCGACTCTATGCAACCGCATAGACGGCCTCCCACCAGGCTCCCCCGTCCCTGGGATTCTCCAGGCAAAAATACTGGAGTGGGTTGCCATTTCCTTCTCCAATGCGTGAAAGTGAAAAGTGAAAGTGAAGTCGCTCAGTCGTGTCCGACTCTTAGCGACCCCATGGACTGCAGCCTACCAGGCTCCTCCGTCCATGGGATTTTCCAGGCAAGAGTACTGGAGTGGGGTGCCATTGCCTTCTCCGCGGTGCACTTTACCAGTGCTTTAACTAAAGCTGTTTAGTAAAAGTGGTATTTTAGGTAGATTCCAATGGATAGCTAAATAAAATTCATTCTAAAGAAATAAGGCATAATACCAACAGATATTTGTTATTAAAATAATAATAGTAAAGAACCTTATATAGTACCATGTACTTAATAAAAAATGTTGTACTTGCATGTTGTTATAGAACCCTTGTAAATCATAAGTTTATTTGAAAGAAGAGCATTTCAGGCAGGGGTGCAGTCAGTTGCCAAGGTCCTAAGGGAAACCATGCCTGGGATGTTCAGTGACATCCAGAAGGCCCATGTGGCCAGAGAAGAGTGACTGAAGAAAAGAAAAAAAGGAGTCAATGGTGAGTGAGGAACCCAGAGGCCAGACGATGTAGGTCATGGTTAAGTCTTTGTCTTTGCTTTGGGTGAAATGGGGGAGCCATTGCAGGAATGACATAGAGACATTTCTATTGTGTAGAGTGGCCACGGTCACTCTGGCTGCTGTCTTTCAGTCTGAAAGTGAGGCCTGGGTAAAAGCAAGGAGATCAGTTAAGTGGCAGAAAAGTAGCTCAGATCTGGTCAAACTGTGGGTCTAGTTTAAAGCTAGAGGCAACAGGATTTTCTGCCAGACTGGATGGGAAGCTCTGATAGAAAGCAAGAGCCAGGACAACTCAGGTTTTTGGCCCAAGTCACTGAGGGATGGAGTTGTCATTTTAAAGGAAAGTTGAAGCAGTTTACAGGGGAAACATCAGAAATTCAAAATATCAGTTAGGTGAAGTTTAAAAAGTCTGTCAGGCATCTGAGAGTGTGGCTATGTCAATATTCAAGATGAAAGAATGGAAGCTTATTTGTCTGAGAAGACAAATAAATACAGCCCTAAGTAGCAAATCATTACCTGAAGGGAAGAAACCAGTTCAGCAGCTCACTCATTGTGAGTGATGATTATTCTGTAAAATCAAGTACTGAGTGTTATTCTGTAGAAATTATCAAAGAGAATTCTTCACTTACTTTTCTGATTTACTGTCAACTGTAGGACCAACTGTGCTCTCAGGCACAGAGGGAGATCTTCCCATCACTTGATAGCACAGCTCGTGTACAAGCCTCCTGAAACTGTGCACATCAGTTCCAAAGGGCTCATACATGTGCCTGCAAGAAACATAAAAATTCTTTTTAGGATATGCACAGGTGGAAGAAATGGTCTGGAGTTAGACAGTGCATAGATTTCCCAGATCACAGAAGACCGAACTACAGATTTCTGATACACATGTTTGGGGCTATTGATAATAAAATAATTGACTCTCTGCCATTTTGCTAGGGGAAGGGAAAGCAATGCCAATTTACATGTACAGTACAGGTCTTCAGTCTGAATGGGACATGTATATTCCCATAGAGTGAATTGGGGCTTGTCTGGTAGTAAATTTTCATGTGCTATTTACAACTTAACTGCTAATAGTTTATAACCATCAAGGTAAAATCAAAATACATAAATGACTAGTACTGTACCTAAACTTGTGTTTTATCATTATGAGAACAATGAAGAATCTGGGATTACTCATTCAAATACTCCCTGGCACATTCAACCTGAGAAGAAGGCAGTTTGACCAGTTTGGAAGATGGTTAGAAGGCAGTTGTGTCAACAAAGACAAGGTGGGATGGCTATGTCTTGGAAGGTTAGATGTCCTATTTCTTAAAGGATTTGGACTTAATTCAGTGGGCAATGGAAGTCATAGATACTTTTCAGTTGAGGATTGATAGGGTTCATTATAGAATCTTAAGATGATATATTTACACACGAAGAATATTTTGGGAAATGAGCTTCTTAATATATAATTATAGTAATTTTTATAAGTTATCTATCTTTGTTGAAAAGATAATTTAAATAACATTTAAATATATAACTACTGTTAAATATATCTTTTATTTATTAATGAAACTCAATATCTGTCTCCAGAAACTTAGATCCATATTCTTAGATGTTATACTTAGATGCTTTATTTCCCTCAAATATCTGAAACTAAGTTTATACTTTTTCCTATAAACATGTACTCCTTTTCAGCCTCTGTTTCTCTTTATATGGTGTCTCCTTCCTATCCCAAGAAGACTGATGATAAAATAAAAATAAGCTTTTTATCATCACTGTTTCCTACCCTATTCATTCAGATAGTAATCTTTAAAAAAGTTATTTTCCCTAAATAGTCAAATATTTGAGTATTGTCTGTCCCCATTCTAGCACTTTACTATAGATTTTGCCACATTACATGCAGAGAACTTCCACAGCCTTTCCTGAAATAGCCTTTAACTATTCTGCCCAACAAATCTTTATGCCCGTGGTTATAACAGAGTAGTGTCATGGAAGGAACACAGATCTGGAAAGGCAGGTAAAATCCTAATCTATTTACTGGATATGTGAGCTTGGCACATTTCTTAACATGTCTGATTCTTAGCTTCTTTGTGTGTTAAGACATAATGCTTCATTCATAGGATTATTATGAGAATTAAAGAAGAGAATGTGTAAGAGCATCCCTTGCATCTGACAGACCCTCATGGAATGGTAGCTGCACGTAATTTCATCCTTTTCTCTCCAGGTTCCAGATGACTCCCTTTGTGTAATAAATTCTTCTCTAATTTTCACTGGTAATTCTCCTCCTTGTGCACAATGGCGGATTACACTTTTTGTCCTCTTGTGATTAGCAAGGCTGTCTCACTTTTGAGACATGGCATTTTGGATAAGACCACCCCCCCCCCCCCAAATAGTCCCTTCGTCTGGCATGTGAGTGGCTAAAGAGCCCTCTTATTGGGATGGTGGAGCCACAAGATCAAAGCAGACCAGATGGCTGAGTCAGAGGAGAGTTGCCCTGGAGTTTCTCTTGCACCTACTGTGCATTTGATGTGAGCAGGATATAAACTTGTCATGTTAAGCCACTGGTTAACATGTTCAGTGTTAATACTGGTTAACATGGTTCAGGATTCATTGTTACCACAGTATAGCTTTATCTAGCATAGTAAAACCCTGGAATCTTTCTATTTTCTGGCCTCACTGTAGCTATCTAATCTTATTTGTTAATTCCTCTTGGACTTTGTGAAATTTGTCTCTATTTGCAAGTTATCTCATTGGTTTATACTTCTGTATGTTTGCACATGTTTTTCTCTTTCCTCCCTCATATCCACCTAGAACACATATCACCCATGTCTCACAGCCATGCTTTCTAGACGTCACACTCACGGACCAATGTATGCCCTTCAGTGTAAATGCTAAACGCATGAGGGTTCTAGTTGCTCTGTTTCCTAAGCCTAGAGAGTTCCATCTGAGCAGCCTGTGTCTTCTGCCTGTTTTGCCAGCCCTAGGAGCTGGTTTCCCTGTCCCGAATGTCTCTTCCTTCTAGTTTAGACTCAAATACTACAGAGCTTATCTCTTGAAAGCATTCCTCTGATCATGGGTCTTCCCAGTTCAGAACTTACTCCTGACAGTCCTTTAGGGAAAGGCATTTAGATTTTAACTTGACAGTTGAGAACTTGAAGGCCAACCCCAGATTCTCCTTGTACTCTTTTATGTAAACATAACGCGAACTCTCCTAAGTTTCATGATTTTGTCTATGCTGTTGACTAGGCTGAAATGCACCAATTTCAGCTTGTGTTTCCAAAATACACTAACCAGGATGGAAAAGATTGATAAATGAGATTATACTAAAGTTAAAACTGTCTCTTCACCAAAAGACCCCATTAAGAGAATGAAGAGCCAACTCTTAGACCCTGAAAATCCATCTATAATATAAAAGGGTGTATTTTTACTCTCTGTAAAGAATCCCTACAAAAAAATAAGAAAAAGTACAATTCAAAACAATTTAGGCAAAATACCTAAACAGCCATCTCAGAAAGAAAAGACTCCAAATGACCTATAAATATATCAAGAAAAATGCTCAACTTTACTAGTGATCAGGGAAACACAAATGAAAACCGCAATGAGAAACCACTACATGCTCACAAGATTGTTTATAATTTTAAAATCTGACACCACTAAATATCAATAAGGAGGTGTAACCATGGAAGAACTTGCCCAGCAGGTAAAAAAGAACATTATTACAGCCTCTTGGTATAAAATTAGCATTATCTTGTAAGGTTAAATATAACTTTGATAACCCAGCAATTGAATACTTAAAGGTGATTATGTGGGCCAGGATTCAAACACAAAAGTGTTCAAAGTAGTATTGTTCCTAATAGCCAAAAATCTGGAAACAACTCAAAAACACATCAAAGAAAGAGTGAATTAATAAATGATATATTTATTTAATGGAATACAGTACTGAGAGTAAATGAAGTTCCATGGATTTCACGGGTGAATTGTAAAACCACAGCACTGAGCAGAAGAGGTCACAAAGAGAAGAATGCATACTGCCAGTTTCCAATTTTAAAAAATCCCAAACCAGGCAAAATGAAAATATATTGTTTAGAGCAAAACTATATATATATATGTATGTATATATATATATGCTTAGTTGCTCAGTTGTGTCCAACTCTTTGCAACCCTTTGGACTGTAGCACACCAGACTCCACTGTCCATGGGATTTTTGAGGCAAAAATACTTGAGTGGGTTGTCTCTCTTGTGTCTCCTGCATTGCCAGCCACCTGCTGAGCCACTGGGGAAGCCCTCATTAATGTATATGTATAAAGCAAAGCAAAAATGTGACTGCCATCATATTTAATAGAGAAGTTATCTCTAAGGTAGGGATAAAGAAATGAACATAAAAGTTAATTATGAGGAAGGAAGGTAGTTACATGATATTTGCTTTAATTTTTTATTTTATACCCTTTTATGTTGGTGTTATTATTTGACAGTAAAATTTTAAATTTTATGCATTCTTCAGTACCTTCTTCTCCATAAATCCATTCCAATCACCCTATTCTATAAGTTTTCTTTCTCTTCTGAGCATTAAGAGCCATTATCTGTTAGAATCAATTAGGCATTGACTTATGACCTCGTGTCAATGGTTATCTTGAAGAAGTAGGTACCTATTTTTCAGCGGCTCACACAGTGTTTTATTATAGATCATCTCTCCATGCAGCCCATAAACCACATTGCAATGTTTTACACAGACACAGTATCGAGTTTTTTTGTTCACAATAGTAAGAGATCTTTGTGTGCTGTGCTCAGTTGCTTTAGCTGTGACCGACTCTTTGCGACCCTCTGGACTGTACCCTGCTAGGCTCCTCTGCCTATGAGGATTCTCCAGGCAAGAATACTGGAGTGGGTTGCCATGCCCTCCTCCAAGGGATCTTCCTGACCTAGGGATTGAACTTGTGTCTCTTATGTGTCCTGCACTAGCAGATGGGTTCTTCACCTCTAGCACCACCTGGGAAGCCCAAGAGATCTATCTACGGTATTTCATACATAATTATAGATCATTACAAATCTAGAGAATACATTATTCAAATATTATTTCTGGAAAGTTCAAATGGTCTTTTATTATAGATGGCAATATTGTGTACTGGAAAGAATATTATAATGGTAATGAAGGAGTTTGAGTTCTAGTTCTTCCTTTGCTAGTTTTGTCTTAACTAAGCCATTTACGTTTTCTAAGTATTGAGCTCCTCATGTGGTATTTGGGGTAAATTCTATTTTCTGGTTCTCATAGTCTGAATCTTTAACTACCATTGTATGAAAGGAGCCTGGGACCAGTGTGCAGAGTCTCTTAAACAAATAATATCAGACAGTCCAGAGGTTGTAAGGGAGAATTTTGGGGAAAAAATAGACCTCTTATTCCTTGAACAGTTTAAACATTTTTTTTTTAAACTGAAGGAAAGCTCAGTAAGTTTAAAATAAAAAGACTATAAAACTATAAAAATAGAGGAAACAATTGTGATATCCAACAGCAAACCACTTTTTTTTTTATTTAAAGAATGAGAAGATGAGTCACCAACTGACTTTGTGACCAAAAATCATAGAGGAAATTCAGAAACAGAAGCTGAATTGAGAGAACTGAAACAACCATCAAAGAAATAAAGAAATACATGTATGTTTTGCATAGACAAGGATGTTTTTATTCAGTTGTCTCAGTTTTTGCCATTTTATTTTGAAAATCTGTTTGGACAAAAATAATGTATTTAAATTTAGGTGGTAATTATTATAGATGATTGGTAAGTAATTTGAGCAGTTATGAAATCATAATCTCTCAACAGATAGAAACTTTGAAGATTGTTTATTCCTATGTTTGTTTAGTTGCTAAGTCATGTCCGACTCTTTTGCAACCCCATGGACTGTAGCCCGCCAGGCTCCTCTCTCCATAGGATTTCCCAGGCAAGAAGACTGCAGTGGGTTTGCCATTTCCTTTTCCTTATTATTCCTGATACCCAACCATTAAATATGCCTGAATCAGTTTATAAAATATCTGCTGAGTAGTCGTCTAAGCGTATTCTTGACTCTCTCTAGGAGCTACGAATATGTATTAAGATTGATATCTTAGAACCGTCTGCTGTTGCAATATTGGTTTCAAAGACTGTCATTGTATTTCCACATATGGGGCTGCTTATATTGAAAGATTTTTTTACAATACCTCATGAATGATAGAATTTTTGTTTCTTTTACATCATAATATATATACATCTGATTCTCCATTTGATTTACTGTTACGACACTTCTAAGAAATAATACTTTCTGAGGGTGGGATTACAAGCTTATATTTCAAATAGTAGCTTATGTTTCAAGTAGTAGATTTTATGTGGCAAAGCTCTGTCTATATAAGGGCTGAAAGAAACTGGGCCTCTCCATCTGATTGTCATTGGACAATCCTGTTTCACCTTAAATGATTGATTCGACCAGGTCACGTAAACTTATTTGACAGTTGCCTCCTCACACATGAGGACCCTTTTATATTCAAGGCTGAAATGAAATTTCCTAGAGACAAAAAAATGTAAGGCATTATAGATCAAAAGTAAACTGCTGTCTAATACCACACAGAACACAGAGCTGCTTTAAAATTACTTCCTCTTTCTGTTTTTTCTTCGTTAGAGAGTGCCTCTATAAAGTTGGAATTTGCTATCCCAGAAAACATGTTACAACCTCAGGTGTTTTGCCACAGGAAAAAGAGCAATATTTGCTCACATAAAATCAACTGCCATTCTGTTTATAGATAAGTACTTGAAATGCATACACGTTACAAGGTTTCTTATCTAGAATGACTAAAAGCAAGACAGAACTAGACAATTTTACTAGATTTGTAGAAATGTGTAGCAGAAAAGTAAGTGTGAATGCTTTATGTGCTTTCAAATTCTACTGCATCTGACACCCTAGTTCTGGCTCTACCAGTGGGGTCTGTGTCTTAAGGCAGGAAGGTCATCCCTGCAGTCACTGCACTCAGTGTGTTTCCCTTAGCTGGGCAGGGAAAGGGCAACCCACTCCTGTATTATTGCCTGGAAAATCCCCGTGGACAGAGGAGCCTGGAATGCTATAGTCCCTGTGGTTGCAAAGATTCGGACACAACTGAGCAACTCAGTATGCATGCATACAATGGTGCTGCACCTTCAGCTTTTCTTGGAGCTCACAGCCAAAAGATAAGTGGCTTCTTGGTTAAGCTTCTTACAATTTGTGCATTCCTTGCTTCGATGCCTTTCCTTAGTGAGAAATACGATTTTACGTATTTGTAGTTTTAAATTTTTATTTGGTTGTATCAGGTCTTAGTTGTGGCATGCGGGATCTTATTTGTGACATTGTGGTGTGTGAGCTTCTCTCTGTTTGTGGCACTCAGGCTTAGTTATGGTGCATGGATTTAGGTGCCCTGTGGCATGTGGAATCTTGGCTCTCTGACCAGGGATGGAACCCATGTCCCCTGCATTAGAAGGCAGATTCTTAACCACTGGACCACCTGTGCTGTGCTTAGTTGCTCAGCTGTATCAGACTCTGCAACCCCATGGACTGTAGCCCACTAGGCTCCTCTGTCCATGGGATTCTCCAGGCAAGAATACTGGAGTGGGTTGCCATGCCCTCCTCCAGGGGATCTTCCCAACCCAGAGATGGAACCCAGGTCTCCCGCATTGCAGGAGGATCTTTACTGTCTGAGCCACCAGGGAAGCCCCAAAATACTGGAGTGGGTAGCCTATCCCTTCTCCAGCGGATCTTCTCAATCCAGGAATCCACCTCCTGAATTGCAGGTGGATTCTTTACAGCTGAGCTACCTGGGAAGCCCCCCTAAACCACCAGTGGTTAAGAATATTTGTATTTTTGACTTTGTATTTTTTGTCTTTTGGCTGTGACTTCACTTCGTTTAATAGAGCTGTGTATTCTATAGCATGCTCTTTTCTTTTATCGTTCATTTATTAATGTTATATTGAACATACATGTAAGTGGAATTAATGCTTGTTATTCTGTCCACAAAAGAGGACTGCTCTTTTTGAAGAGGCTGTTTGACAGCTTCCCAGCGAGATCACTTTTTTTTTCTAAGGGTAAAATGAAAACTTTTATTTTTTTAAATTCTTAATTGGTCTAATAGGTAACAGTTTGTTCAAAATCGTAACAAGGTATTAGAGTGTGTATGTTTACACATAAAGGTATATCATACATATACTTACATATTATATATCTATATACTATATGTCTATGTGCATACTTATATGTAATATATACATAAATTACATGCATTTATTTATTTTTAATTAATTAATTTTAATTGGAGGATAGTTACTTTACAATATTGTAATGGTTTTGCCAAACATCAGTGTGAATCGGCCGTAGGTATAACATGTGTCCCTACCATCATGAACACCCCTCCCGCCTCCCTCCCCACCCTAACCCTCTGGGTTGTCCCAGAGCACTGACTTTGGATGCCCTGCTTCATGCATTGAACTCACACTGGTCATCGGTTTTACATATGGTAATAATACGTTTCAACGAGATTACTTTTTATTTGACTATGAGCTGGAGACCTCTGTTTTAGCAGGATCACGTCCAAAAGCACATCTATGAAACCATGACTATCACATTCTCATTGCTCCAATAGCTTTTCAAATCTTGACCTTCTGCATACCTTGATCTTTTTGCCTCTGTCCTCTCTATTTCCTCATTGTATAGATCATTGAATAGACACAGTATGTTTCATGCAGGAAATCCTCAGGACACACAGGGTGCAGTGTAGAAACATGTTACTACCAGATTTGTCTGCAAAGCCTAACACCTAGATCACAATACAGATAACTTAAAACATAAATGCTACTGATGTTGTGTTACAAAATGTGGCCAATTTAGTGTGTTGTAAACTTTTTTTTTTTTAATCTCTGGTGATTAACTATTTTGTTTGCTAAGTTTGTGTTGTCTTTATGGCTTTCTAGCAAAGATAAATCAAGTGTTTAATTTCAGCTTTGACTTCTAGTGAATGAATAGAATAAATTGCAAAATTATATAAACATAAAACCATGGAAAAAGGCAAATAGACAAGGGAAGTGTCATTAAGGGACAATATGGAAGAGAGTTAAAGTACCTGGAAACAGCGTCATCAGGGAAGGCCTGATTGCAGTTTGGCAAGTAAATGCATCAGAAGTAATTATTTATAATGTTAAGGTAGTCCAAATAAACTGTTAGGGTATGTGTTCCTATGCAACATCTATTTCTCACAGACTCTGGTCAGGTACATATACATGCCACAGTTCTCTGGGAGAATACTGAGTATTTACTTAAGAGATAATTTTGACATAACTCTCAATTCTCAATGGAAGTTTAAGTGTCCAATTCATAGTCATTCATCAGTTTTATTCTAGCTCATATGGACATTGAATCAGAAATATTAAATTTGATCTAAGTGGCCTAATTTCACTTTTATCATTTTTCTGGCAACTACTTTTCTTCTTTGGTAGATGTCAAGGTTAAATACATAAACGTCAAATAGCAAATGAATGTTAAAAAAGTATATAATCATTACTAGATACTGAAAATTTCACAGTTAGGCTGTATTAATTTAATGGAATCATTTCTTTCCATATAAAGGTTAGTCATTAAAAAGCCCAAATTGAATTTCTTTCTTGTATATTTGAATAGATATTCAGTTGTGCTGTTTTATTTCCTAGAAGGCATTTTTACACACTCATTCTTTTCACATGTGCTATTGAACTAAAAAAAAGACAGATGATTACCAAACCGAATCTAAACCAATAAAATATTTCAACACATCACTTCTCACATCCATAAATATACTCTTAGTTTTTATCTTGGCCACTTGAAGAGCCAGAAGAAATGGGAGCATATATATTAAACAAAAAGGCAACTAAACTTTGTAACATGAACATATCAAACACATACTGAAATCCAAGTGACCGGAGAAGGGAATGGCACCCCACTCCAGTACTCATGCCTGGAAAATCCCATGGACGGAGGAGCCTGGTAGGCTGCACTCCATGGGGTCGCTAGAGTCGGACATGACTGAGCAACTTCACTTTCACTTTTCACTTTCATGCATTAGAGCAGGAAATGGCAACCCACTCCAGTGTTCTTGCCTGGAGAATCCCAGGGATGGGGGAGCCTGGTGGGCTGCCATCTATGGGGTCGAACAGAGTCGGACACGACTGAAGCGACTTAGCAGCAGCAGCAGTATTAATTCACACATAGGTTTTTTAGGCCTCAGTCTTTCTGAAAGCAAATTAAGCATCTGGACTGTAGAATGCAAAGAAAAACTGACCTTGGTTGCTTTTAGTTGTTGAATGATGTTTCCTAAATCCAGCATGTGTGAAATAGGCCATTTCACTTGAACTAAATGTGAGTCTACTTTTAAGGACAGTGTTATTTGTAATTGTTTTAAAAGCTCTTAGTCTTAGCCTAGCCAACCTCAGTAAAGCATAGAAACAGTGATCTAATAATGTGATTGACAGCAATTTGCTCTGTCTACCCATCTAAGCTTCTTTTTTGCCAATGGCCTGTGATATTGTGGCATCAAGCATTAATATTTACCCCAGAGGAACATGATCCTTTCCCTCATTTTAGGGGGAAATTCTGATTTCTCCAACATTTAAAGAAATTTCCTTTTCTTTAAACACTTAATTAGTTTAAGTGATCAAATTTCTGTTCAATGAGGTATGGAGGAAGATCTGTTGAAGGACTTCAGTGAATACTTTCTTGCTTTTGTGGGGGCATTTATCACCTCCTTCAATCTAGTCATTAGCCCTCAGAGAGTCTGTATTAATATTATTGCTAAGTCATTTCAGTTGTGTCCGAATCTACCATTTTTCATGTTAGAAAACCAAGGACAGCAGGTTTTTTAACCTTAGGATGAAGCCAACACTGAGGATGGCAGGGTGGAAAGGCAGAAGGAGTCTGAGTCTTGATATTCTTTAGCTACTGACTTGATCAAAGCTCTATCTGTCCCACTTCTGGACTTGTTCATTTAGTCCTCAAATATTCATGATATGCACTAAGAATTGTTCTAAGTGTTAGGGATACAGTTTTGAAAAAAAATTATGGAAAGTCCTTATGCAACTAAGCTAGCATTCAAATAGGGGAGGCCAAACATTAAAGAGTGAACTAGTAAATTGTATTGTGTGTATGAAAGTTGTCTCTGTCAGCTTAGGCTTCTATAACAAAAGTGCCGTGGACTGAGATGCTTATAAGCAACAGAAATGTATTGCTCAGGGTTCTGGAAATTCAAGTATAGCGTGCCAGCTTGGTTGGATCTGGTGAGAACGTCTTTTAGGAGGCAGATTGCTGACTCATCGTATCCTTACATGTCTGAGAGCAGAGACAAGCAAGTTCTCTTTGACTCTTTTAAGGGTGCTAATCTCATTCATGAAGGTCTATCCTCAGGACCCCCATCTAATCCTAATTATCTCTCAAAGGTCCCTGTCCTAATACCATAATATCAGGGGATAGGATTTCAAGATGCACATTTGGGAAGATATAAACATTCAGCCTATTGCAAAGGCGATACACCGAATTAAAACATTAAAAGCACAAGGTAATAAGGTATGCTAGGAGGTGGGAGGGGTATGGTACGTTTGGGAAGACCTAAGTGAGAAGGTGACATTTCATCAAAGATAGCAAAGTATCCAGAGAATAAAATTCCTTAGTGAGTGATTTTTTTCCCTCTGTTATTTGCAGAAGCATGTTTGGAGATAGTGAGCTCATGATAAGGTATTCATGTCTTTATAGGAACTAGTAGCTCCCAGTCTGTCAATACATTTGCATTTTTTGAAATCTGATATCATGGCCAATTCAAATGATTTCTGTGAATGTGTTATCTCAGACTAATTATATGCTGAGACAATCCCTCTGCTCTCTCTGTTTGCTACTTCTGGCTATTCAGTTTCTAGTAAGGTGGAGAGAGAAAGAATTTACAAGTGGACATTGAAGTTTGTGATTTTAAAGCATCTCTATCACTTCTGCCATAATAGCAACAACAATGGCTAATATTAATTAAGCACTTGTTATACTATGGATAAATTTCAAGTCCTTTGCATTAATTATCTACTTGAATCTGGTCAATAGCCTTCTTGGTTTCTGTATTACCTATTTCCACAATAGAAAATGAAGGACAAAAAGGTTAACTTTGCAAAAGTCACAGGGTAAATGGTAGAATATTGACTTACAACATGGGATTGGACTCTGGAGCCCAAGCAAATTAAATGCAAGATAAAATCTGTCATTTTTTTCAGGTAAATACTGATAACTATTATAGAGTCCTTGAAAGAATGAAGGATCCTGTTCTCTGACAGATCCAACAGCCAATGAAAATCATGAGAACCAATTGTCCTTTACTACAATGAATATGCAAGCCTTTTAAAAAGACTACTTGTGTCAGAACAGTACAAAAACATATAGTCACAAGTTTGGGAAAAGCATATAATGATAAAATTGCTTGTTCATTTCTATGCTTCCAAATTTAGATCAAAATGAAAGTTAAGGCGAATGAACAATGTTGATTTAGTTGGCAGCTAAATAACATTAAAATGCTCTATGTATTTTGTTGTAACCTATTATTAAGAGGAATCATTGCCACCACAACAGTGAAACAGAGTCCATTTCATTATCATGGTACCTTTAATTACCAACCCATTTCTGAACCCATTGCTCTAAAGTATATGGCAAAACCAATACAATATTGTAAAGTTAAATAAAATTAAAAAAAAAAATAAAGTAAGTCACCTGTAGCGGAAGTTTCAAAAAGAAAGTTAGTGGTTAGGTATTATCTGATACTGACTCCAGAGAAGAGAAGGAGAGAATGGTTTCTGGAGAAGAAGCTTCAAATAGAGGAGAAAATAAGAATTGAGAGTTTATTCTGATGGGGTTGGATCTGGGAATGGTAGCCAGAAAATGTGTTAATGAACTCTAGCATATGGGGAAGAATTTTTCACAGTGCTGCATATTATTCCCCAGGATGTTGATAGGCTTTTGGTTAATAACCTAATAAAGATTTAGGTAATAATATAATTTTTGAAGACCTGAAGTAACAGATTTTTAATTTGCATGGTAATATTCACCTATGAGGAAACATTTTGTGCTGTGTTTATTAAAATGATCTGTCCAAGGTTAAATTGCCCCTCCCCTGCCTTCTTCAGCAGGGAGTCTTACAGGACTAAGATTCCATGATAGACATTTTAAAAGATACTGAAGACGGATTGATATGTCTGAACACTTTAATGAGTGCCCTAGAGTTCTCTGGGAACCATCATTGCTATGGAAAGCGAAGGGATTGAGCTAAGCTGTTCCCATGCATGGTCCTAGCATTGAGACTGGAATATTTTCCAAGTGTCAGCCCCATCAGAGAGCCCTCCAGTGGACCAGGAGGTCTTGTCAAGTAGCCAGCATCTCAGGAATCGTGTGACGTTTCCAGATGTTGGTCAAATACCTGGGAACCTAATGACTAAAACTCATATGTGGAAATGAAGTTGAGAGCATTCCAGATTTAAAAATGCCCGGTGTGCTCAAATTAAATGTCATATTATTGTCATGACCTTGAGTCTGTCTGCCCTAAAGCAGCACTTTGTCAGTCAACATGTAGGATGTGAGCCTTGAGCCTCCCTGGCACATCAGTGGAGCTCTGAACACACCTTCAGTGTTGTGCTAATGCTAGTCGCCTGCCAGGTAATGCACAACTGAGTATGTGTGGCAGTAGATTCGTGTCAATATTTTCCTTTCTCCAGATTTCATGTTTTTCATATATTGCAGTTCTCTTTTACAATAAAAACTATTTGGCCACATTCTTTAAAAAAATGTATGCTACATAAATGATATAGTATTATTACTTAGAATTTAAAAAAAATGAAACGTATTTGGCTTTAGTTCCTGAGCTCTGTGCTATTATGGAAATAAGTGTTATTATTGTGGTAAATCAGTGGACCAATGATTTTTCAGATAAAATGGTTAGCCATTAGGAAGTAAACTTGATTTTTAAAAGTAATGTATTTCCATTATTTGGAAGGAAAGTGTGAGATTCTGAACTATGGAAAATTGATAAAGAAACTCATAATTGATGGTATAACATATACTATAAGGTAGGTAGTTACCAGTACATGTTACTATATGTGTGCATATATGGATTTTATGCAAATATTTTTATCAAGCCTGCTGATTATATTCATAGGTGTCACCACAGGAACACAAAATTAGCTCCCTTATCGGTGCATTGGAGACTATTAGTCACAACGGTGCCCCTTTCTTAAGATCCCTCAGGGCAACCCAAGAGAAGTGAGGAATCAGTGCTTTGGTGCTCCGGCCCACAAGGCTGGGCAAGCTGTGGCGTCCTCAGTATGTGCTTAGCATGCCTGCTGCACCTCGGTGGATAACTTACAAAAAGCTTGGAGGATTCATCCTTAATGTTACTTCAACCATCATGTGGTCTTTTAATTTAAAGTGATGTGACAGTTTATGATGAGTGTGTGTGTGCTTGGTCACATCTGACTCTTCATGATCCCATGGAATGCAGCCCGCCAGGCTCCTCTGTCCATGGAATTCTCCAGGCAAAAATATTGCAGTGGATTGCCATTTTCTTCTCCAGGAGATCTTCCCAACCCACGTCTTCTGTATCTTCTGCATTGGCAGGCAGATTCTGTACCACTCAGCCACCTGGGAAGCACAAGATTTATCACAGAAGGGCTTAGCCACATCTGCCCTTTGTCCATTATTCCTGGGTTATTTCTACACCCGTGTGTGGTGGTGGTGGTGGTGGTATGTGTGTGTGTGTGTGTGTGTGTGTATGCATGCATAGGCAGTAGTGATGCTCTCAGTAGACCTTTTGGTGGTGTATGACAAACTAGAGTTAGAAGATAAGCCCTTTTAGGACTTCCTCTCAGTTTTAGGAAGGAATGCTCCTGTTCATGTAAGCTTAAGCATTTACAAACTGGAGTTGGTTTTTGTTAACAAATCAGTTGACAGTTTGAGTTCATAGTTCTAAGATTGTTTTGGGGGGGCAGGATATGTCAAAAAGTTTCAGAGAATTTTTAAGACTATCATCAGTCCCACACAATCACTGGCTCTCCAGTTAGGTGTGGCTTTGCTTCCAGTCCTGAAAAGTACCAAAAATATTTAGGTTCTGGCATTTTCGGATACACATACGCACACATACAACCACAAATAAGATCTTTGGGTGCATCTGTTCTTAAGCATTCTAACTATGGGACGGATTTATTATGGGAATAGAGAGGATGATTCATGCTTGAATCATAATAGATGGCTAAAATGAGGAACTATGAAACCTCCTTTGTGTGGTCTACTTCAAGGAGAAAATGATTAGTCTTCAAAATTGTAGGCATTTTGTCATGTGAAAGGGATCAAGGCAGTGGAAGCTGCTAATTCAGTTTTCTAATGATAAATATTCTCAAACAGGGAGTTGCATCCTCAGGAAATTGTCTTCCCATGGTTGCCTGGGGAGAGGAGTTACATGCAAACCTCCAAGTGTCTGTAGTGCATTGGACTTGCACTTTCTCCTGGCTGCTCATCTGGCTTTTTTCATTCAGTACACCGCTGTACACTTCCAGGGACTCTCACAATAAACTTTTTGATGGCTCATCACAAAGGGTGAAGCAGCAAATGGAGAAGGGCACTCTGGAGCTGAAAGGAGTGGGTTTCCTTTGGTTTGGCCTAGTCAAAACATCACATGCCCTGCAAATTTCACTCTTACCATATCAGACTTCTCCCAGCAAAGCGTGTGGAGGGTTTCTTTTTTTGAAAACTTTATTGGAGTAGATTTACAATGTGGTGTTACTTTCAGATGTACAACAAAGTATTTCAGTTATGCATATACATGTATTCATTCTTTTTCAGATTCTTTCCCATATAGATCATTACAGAATATTGAATAGAGTTCCCTGTGCTATACAGTAGGTCCTTCTGGTTTATCTATTTTATATGTAGTGGTGTGTGTATGTCACACACATGTTTATCTGTTTTATGTGCAGTGGTGTGTCTAATTTCTCTCTCCCCCTGATGTTCCCCCTTTGGTAACCATAAGGTTTTTTTCAAAATCTGTGAGTCAGTTTCTGTTTGTGAAATAAGTTCGTTTGTATTATTTTTTAAATTAGATTACACATATGAGTGATATCATATTTGTCTTTCTCTGACTTATTTCACTTAGTATGATAATCTGTAGGTCCGTCCATGTTGCTGCAAATGGCATGATTTTGTTCTTTTTATGGCTGAGTAGTATTCATTTGTATATATGTACCACATCTTTTTTATCCATTCCTCTCAATAGACATTTAGGTTGCTATTATAATGTCTTAGTTATTGTGAATACTGCTGCAATGAATATCTGGGTGCATGTATCTCTACAAATTATGGTTTTCTCCAGATACATGCCCAGAAGGATTTCTTAGGACCATTTTAATATATGGTTTAGTTAGCTTGAAGTTAAGTATTCAGGGAACACACTTAAAAGTATATGGAAATAGTAATATAACTCAGGCCGTATAGAGACTCACAGATTTTCATGGGACAGTTAGGAGTCAAATCATACAAACACATTGAACTTATGTTTTGCTTTCAAAGCAGTTTAATTATACTGACCAATCTAGACAGCATATTAAAAAGCAGAGGCATTACTTTGCCGACAAGGTCCATATAGTCAAACCTATGGTTTTTCCAGTAGTTGTGTATGTACGTGAGAGTTGGACCATAAAGAAGGCTGAGTGCCAAGGAATGGATGCTTTTGAACTATGGTGTTGGAGAAGACTCTTGAGGGTCCCTTGGACTGCAAGGAGATCAAACTAGTCCATCCTAAAGGATATTAACCCTGAATATTCACTGGAAGGACTGATGCTGAAGCTGAAGCTTTGGCCACCTGATGAGAAGAGCTGACTCATTAGAAAAGACTCTGATGCTGGGAAAGATTGAGGGCAAGAGGAGAAGGGGACGACAGAGGATGAGATGGTTGGATGGCATCACTAACTCAGTGGACATGAGTTTGAGTGAACTCAGAGAGATGGTGAAGGACAGGGAAGCTATGGTGTCTCAAAGAGTTGGACACGGCTTAGGGACTGAACAACAATTACACTGAAACTGCATTGCCAAATCCATAACCCACTGTTGCATATAGTGAACTCTATCTGCTAGAAGTCACCAAAGAGAGGCATCAGGAGTGACCACACTCTAGTAGCACCTAATCTTACTCTGGAAATTGTATCATTACTGTGAATGGGATAGAAAGTATTGAGAATTTGTCTGTAAGAAATAACTCATTATAATAAAAACATTCATTTGCAATGCACTGCGGACAGTGACTTATTCACTCCATGAGTCATTTACTGAGTGCCTCCTGCCTACTACAGGAGGGGCACACTGCCCCTCAGCAGCCTTCCATCTCTGTGCCCAGACAGAAGGCAGAGTGGAGAAATGCTGGCAAATACAGAAGCGCGCAAGCATCTAACACAAACTTGCCCCCTGGACAGGATGAGCAGGTGTGTTCATGGAGAGAGAAGATCATGGGTCATGGGAAATACAGTTCAGGTCAGGGGAACTCAGGGGAAATCCCTGAATTCCACTTAGGATGCAATCTCTAAATCCCTGCCCTGCATTCATCCACACAGGTCCCACAGTTTGTAAAAGGAGAGTTTGTGTTGGGCCAAGGGAAGCAAGCATGTTACCATCATTTTTCATTTATTTCAAATATTTATTCTGCACCCACTATGTTCTAGGTCCTGCTTTGTGTTCCGGGGGTATAAAAGCAACCATAAATTTCTCCTGGAGCTTCCATGCTTAGAGCCCATGCTTCTAAGGACTTCACATGACTTAATCCACTTAATTCCCACAAAAATCTACGTGGAAGATGCTATCATCCATTTTACAGATAAGGAAACTGAGGCCCTGAGAATGTACATAATTTTCAGAAGTAGAATAGATGCCCAATCAATGACTTCCAGTCCATTTTGCTGTCCTGCCTGTGGATTCTTGAAATGGAAATGTATGTTTGGAAGAGAGGTAGACAGGAAATTGGGAAGGGTGGAAAATAATTAGCATTGCCTGCTGAGTGTGCCAAGCATTAGGTGTACTGTACTGTACTCAGTTTATCTAATATTGTCTAATATTTATCTAATACCTAATGTTTATCTAATATTGTCTTGTAACATTTTATTTTATGAGGTTAAACTGTTTGCTAAGGGTCCCCACCAGTTAAGTGGAAGGCCAAGGAATTGTCAGATTCCAAGGGCTCATGAATTTTCCTCTATACCAACACCACCTCAAAAGGGAAAAACAAAACCAGAAAACTAACATGAGAAAACTCAATTTTCAAGTGTCCTTCAAAATCCTTGGATGATTTTTTTAGGGGTTGTTCATTCTATTATTTTGAATTGAAATCATAGTCACTGAGCAACTTAAACCTAGAATCAGATTTAGTGAATGGAATGAATAGGTACTTCTGCTCATAAAAAGAAGTTCTCATGATGTGTCCAGCATGTGTTTTGGGAGGGATTCTCACATCCTTTTTTATTTTTTAAGAGAAACTGTGTGGCAATATCATTTGAAAAATTTCACATCCTATTTCACAGAAAGTTATTATCTTTGAGAGTACAAAACATAAGTTCAAAGAAAACTTTAAATTGACTAATCATGTGACAGACAATTTGCTTTTATGTTTTGACTTGCTCCCCATGCATGACCAGCACCTAGTCACAGAAGCCATCACAGGAGTGGTGTGACCTGTTTATCCTTGCCCCTACTTGGTGATATGATAGCTCAGCCATCTGGACAGGGTCCCTCTGGTTTTTCTGGGAACTCCCCCACCCCCGGGTTGCCAGACACATGCTGAAGAGCTAGTCTGCTCCCAACCCCCATCCAGCACCTTGCACGTGTGTCTGTCCACCAGAACCTGCCAACCCCCATGACAGCTAAGATGCTGGAGCCCTTGAAATTCTGTAGCTGCTCAGGCTTCCGCTTTAAGCTGGAAGAGCTTCTCTGACGGCCGTTAAGGTAGAGCTGCTTCCTTCCATGGAGAAGGCAATGGCAACCCACTCCAGTACTCTTGCCTGGAAAATCCCATGGACAAAGGAGCCTGGTGGGCTGCAGTCCATGGGGTCGCTAAGAGTCAGACACGACTGAGTGACTTCACTCTCACTTTTCACTTTCCTGCACTGGAGAAGGAAATGGCAACCCACTCCAGTGTTCTTGCCTGGAGAATCCCAGGGCTGGGGGAGCCTCGTGGGCTGACATCTATGGAGTCACACAGAGTCAGACACAACTGAAGTGACTTAGCAGCTTCCTTCCAGGGTCTTCACTAAGATGTGAGTCAGGATGCTATTGATTATTTTCTTTCCACACACCCACGGTGAGAGTGCAGTGGATACAGCAACAGACAAATCCAGGGAAGAGGCATCATGTATCGTCACATTCACCTCTCATCACTGGTGGCTGAAGCTTCTTGTTAAACTCATCATTCTGGGCTACCTTTTCTGTCAGGATGACTACTCTCCTGGGAGTTGCCTAGCCCCACTGCAAAAAGGCTTCTGGAGGGACTGCCTTCCCACTTTCCTGAATATGCCCAAACCAACTCTCAGACTCAAGTCAGAATGCCCATCACACTATGTGATGCTTAGTAGAAGTGAGACATCACAATCATTGTCGTGTTCCATCTTTACAACAACTCCATGAGGAAAGAATATTATTTCTGTGAGTCAGTTAAGGCTTAATGTGATGAAGTAACTTGACCAAGGACATGGAGAGTGACCAAGATGGAACATCCATCTTTTAAAAAAGAAAGAATTTGAAGATGTTTCCCTTTTCTTTTTAGGGACCAATTAAAAACAGATTTGTACAATAGGGTTATTGAATTACAGAAGCATTTATATCTCAATGAATTAATGATTCATAGCACATTGCTTTTAAAAGACAAAGCAAGGAACATAGAGTGCCTGCCTCCAGTGACACATCGTATTTGATACTGAGGATACTGCTGTGCTCACATAGGCACGCACCTGACATGGGGTAAGTCAGACAGCTGTTCTTTGTGGGCGGCTGAAGACTGCAGAACGTGAACCACTTATTCAAATAAACCTGTTGGCTGATTCTCTGAATCTGTGCCAGGTGATAAGCTGAGAGCTGTCTTGAGAAGTTTTCTTTTCCTAGTGCTTATCCGCCCCCCTCCACAATAAGCTATTTGAGTACCTGAAATGGTTCGAGTATGATAGAGACAGTAGTAAAAACTCCTGCTGAAATGAGGTCAGGATCATAAACTTGTTCTCACAAGTGACAAATAACATGTTAAGGGTAGATGTGCAATAATCTATGTAAATGGAGTTCAACATACATATAATAAGTGTGTGATCTGGATTTAGTAGCAAAACTGCAAATGCACCTTGTCTTGCCCTTACTGCCCCTACCGTTTGTGCTACTTTACCGCATGGACGGGATTACTGGGGCTTCTCTGTGAAACATTTTCATCTTCCCTGCTCGCCTCAGTTTCCAGAAACTTTACACATGACAATTCCACTTCATAGAGCATGTCTGTACTAAAATCATCCTACTAGAAGTCTTCTGTTGGAAGCGAAGAGATTTTTGTATGAACATCATAAAAATAGCATTTACTCACTTTCCTAGTGTGAGCATTTGTGTACACCACCTTAGAGATGGTGGTGTGTATTATGTTCTAGTGTATATTACACATCCTGAAATGATGTATGAACTCTGAGATCTTCTCCCACAATAGGTATAATGATGAAAATGAAAACAATATTTATAGGCAACTTTAAAGTTTTAAAATGTTCACATGCATTTTCATATTAGTGGAATTAATACATATTAATCCATGACATTTAGTATATCATGTTGTTAATGAACTTCTTGCTGTATGTTTTATTATCCACAAATATGGTATGGACCTAACAGAAGCAGGAGATATTAAGAGGTGGCAAGAATACACAGAAGAACTGTACAAAAAAGAGCTTCACGACCAAGATAATCACGATGGTGTGATCAATCACCTGGAGCCAGACATCCTGGAATGTGAAGTCAAGTGGGCTTTAGGAAGCATCACTATGAACAAAGCTAGTGGACATGATGGAATTGCAGTTGAGCTATTTCAAATCCTGAAAGATGATGCTGTGGAAGTGCTGCACTCAATATGCCAGCAAATTTGGAAAACTCAGCAGTGGCCACAGGACTGGAAAAGGTCAGTTTTCAATCCCAACTTCAATTCCAATTTCCAATTTTCAATCCCAACTTTCAATTCCAATTTCAACTGGAAAAGGTCAGTTCCAATCCCAAAGAAGGGCAATGCCAAAGAATGCTCAGACCACTTCACAATTGCACTCATCTCACATGCTAGTAAAGTAATGCTCAAAATTCTCCAAGCCAGGCTTCAGCAATACGTGAACCGTGAACTTCCAGATGTTCAAGCTGGTTTTAGAAAAGGCAGAGGAACGAAAGATCAAATTGCCAACATCCACTGGATCATGGAAAAAGCAAGAGAGTCCCAGAAAAACATCTATTTCTGCTTTATTGACTATGCCAAAGCCTTTGACTGTGTGGATCACAATCAACTGGAAAATTCTGAAAGAGATGGGAATACCAGTCCACCTGACCTGCCTCTTGAGAAACCTATATGCAGGTCAGAAAGCAACAGTTAGAACTGGACATGGAACAACAGACTGGTTCCAAATAGGAAAAGGAGTACGTCAAGGCTGTATATTGTCACCCTGCTTATTTAACTTATATGCAGAGTACATCATGAGAAACACTGGACTGGATGAAGCACAAGCTGGAATCAAGATTGCCAGGAGAAATCTCAGTAACCTCAGATATGCAGATGACACCACCCTTATGGCAGAAAGTGAAAAGGAACTAAAAAGCCTCTTGATGAAAGAGGAGAGTGAAAAAGTTGGCTTAAAGCTCAGCTTCAGAAAACGAAGGTCATGGCATCTGGTACCATCACTTCGTGGGAAATAGATGGGGAAGCAATGGAAACAGTGTCAGACTTTATTTTGGGGGGCTCCAAAATCACTGCAGATGGTGATTGCAGCCATGAAATTAAAAGACGCTTACTCCTTGGAAGGAAAGTTATGACTAACCTAGATAGCATATTCAAAAGCAGAGACATTACTTTGCCAACAAAGGTCCATCTAGTCAAGGCTATGGTTTTTCCAGTAGTCAAGTATGGATGTGAGAGTTGGATTGTGAAGAAAGCTGAGTGCTGAAGAATTGATGCTTTTGAACTGTGGTGTTGGAGAAGACTCTTGAGAGTCTCTTGGACTGCAAGGAGATCCAACCAGTCCATCCTAAAGGAGATCAGTCCTGGGTGTCCATTGGAAGGACTGATGCTGAAGCTGAAACTCCAGTACTTTGGCCACCTCATGCGAAGAGTTGACTCATTAGAAAAGACCCTGATGCTGGGAGGGATTAGGGGCAGGAGGAGAAGGGGACGACAGAGGATGAGATGGCTGGATGGCATCACCGACTCGATGGACATGAGTTTGAGTAAACTCCGGGAGTTGGTGATGGACAGGGAGGCCTGGCGTGCTGTGATTCATGGGGTCGCAAAGAGTCGGACACGACTGAGTGACTGAACTGAACTGAATGAAGGAGAACCATTTGTTATTGTCTCCAGATGAAAAAAATGATTGGGTATTATGCTCTTCTCCACTAGGTAAACAATAATGCAAAGCCATGGGGAAAGTTATATTTATATGGTATAAAATACTGTGAAATAAACAAACCTAGAATTGTTATTATCAAGTAGTTTGTCATTCTTTTTTTATTAAATTCTTTCAGCACAGGTCAGGAGTGGTTTGATAAATGTTCAACTCTGTAGTTACATTTTTCAGAAATGAAATAAATTCTGAGTGAAAAGAAATGATTTTCTTTTTCTTTGCACCCTGGATAAACAATGAAATTCCGATTGCATTCACCTACCAAATATAATATATTTTCCTGGATTTCTTGACTACAGACATACAACATAAAATGAGATAAAAATTTTAATTTTGTGTGATTGGACATAGGTGGACAGATTATATGTCTTTTCATGGTTACACAGAGTTGCCAGCCAACAACCAAAATTTATGACTGCCCTGCCTTCATTTAGAGTTGTGGTTGGAAGTCGTTGCTGAACTGGACATTGTAGATCCCTTTACATTTACATTAGATGTGGAAGTAGATCTATTCATTGTAACATGAGCAGAACATAATCAAGGGTATGTTTTCTCTAAGCTTTCTTCTCTTTCTGTTAACTTAGGCTCTGAAGAATGAGGCCCCAAGAGACGGAAGACCTCATAAGATGGAAGTCACAGAGTCTTATAATCATCATGTGGAGGAAAGCAACATGCCAGGAATACCCAGGTTAGACTATTGTCCAACTGAAAAATAAACTTTATATGACCATCAGATCAGATCAGTCACTTAGTCGTGTCCGACTCTTTGCGACCCCATGAATCGCAGCACGCCAGGCCTCCCTGTCCATCACCAACTCCCGGAGTTCAACCAGACTCACGTCCATCGAGTCAGTGATGCCATCCGGCCATCTCATCCTCTGTCGTCCCCTTCTCCTCCTGCCCCCAACCCCTCCCAGCATCAGAGTCTTTTCCAATGAGTCAACTCTTCGCATGAGGTGGCCAAAGTACTGGAGTTTCAGCTTTAGCATCATTCCTTCCAAAGAAATCCCAGGGCTGATCTCCTTCAAAATGGACAGGTTGGATCTCCTTACAATCCAAGGGACTCTCGAGAGTCTTCTCCAACACCACAGTTCAAAAGCATCAATTCTTTGGCGCTCAGCTTTCTTCATAGTCCAACTCTCACATCCATACATGACCACAGGAAAAACCATAGCCTTGACTAGACGGACCTTTGTTGGCAAAGTAACGTCTCTGCTTTTGAATATGCTATCTAGGTTGGTCATAACTTTCCTTCCAAGGAGTAAGCGTCTTTTAATTTCATGGCTGCAGTCACCATCTGTAGTGATTTTGGAGCCCAGATTTTTTGAAGTCTACTATAGCAGCTAGTGCTGTCTAACCAATGCAAAATTGAATATGTATTTCAATGAGTTAATATCATGTGAAAGATAAAAACCACACCCTAAATAAATTTTTTAAGTTATGAAAAGTTAATCACTCTTAATAAGACTAGCTTATTTTCTTATTTTAAAAATTACAGATACTGCATAAACTGAATACAAATGGTTTTCAGAGATTATTATAATCAACTTTTTTTTTACCAACTGATAGAATTTATAGATATACTTTCTAACTAGTTACACAGGTATTATCTCACTTTTAAAGAAATATATCTTGGCTATTGTAAATAGTGCTGCTGTGAATGTTGGAGTGTATATACATTTTATATTCTGGTTTTCTCTGAGTATATGTCCAGCAGTGGGATTGCTGGGTCGTATGATAGTTCTATTTTTAGTTTTTTAAGGAATCTCCATACTGTTTTCTGTAGTGGCTGCATCTGTTTACACTCCCACCAACAGTACAAAAGGGTTCCCTTTTCTCCACATCCGCCCCAGCATTTATTGTTCGTAGATTTTTTAATGACGGTCCTTCTGACCGGTGTGAGGTGATATCTCATTGTAGTTTTGTTTGCAGTTCTCTAATGATTAGTGGTATTGAGCATCTTTTCATATGTTTGTTGGCCATCTGTATGTCTTTGGAAACATGTCTATTTAGATCTGCCCATTTTTTGATTGGGTTGTAATTTTTTGTATTGAGCTACATGAGCTGCTTGTATATTTTGGAGATTAATCCTCTGTCATCTGCTTTATTTGCAAATAGTTTCTCTCATTCTGAGGATTGTCATTATATCTTATTTATGGCTTCCTTTGCTGCTCAAAAGTTTTTAAGTTTAATTAGGTCTCATTTGTTTTTAAGTACTTTAGTGAAAGTCTCTCAGTAGTGTCTGATTCTTTGTGACCCCATGGACCGTAGCCCGCCAGGCTTCTCTGTCCATGGAATTCTCCAGCCCAGAATACTGGAGTGGGTAGCTCCAGGGGATCTTCCCAACCCAGGGATTGAACCCAGGTGTCCCACATTACAGGAGGATTCTTTACTGTTTGAGCCACCAAGGAAGTACTCTAGGAGGTGGGTCAAAAAAGATCTTGCTCCTATTTATGTCAAAGAGTGTTCTGCCTGTGATTTCCTTTAAGAGTTTTATAGTATCTGGCCTTAAATTCAGATCTTTAGTCCATTTTGAGTTCGTTTTTGTGTCTGGTATTAGGGAGTATTATAATTTCATTCTTTTACATGTAGCTTTCAAGTTTCCCCAGCACCACTTATTGAAGAGGCTGTCTTTTCTCCTTTGTGTATTCTTGCCCACTTTGTCATAGATTAGGTGACCACAGGTGCATGGGTTTATCTCTGGGCTTTGGAAACAACCTTAATGTTCATCAAGAGAGGAATGGAAAAAGAAGCTGTGGTACATATATACAATGGAATATTACTCAGCTATAAAAGGAAGGAAATTGGGTTATTTGCAGAGACATGGATGGACCTAGACACGAGAGAGTCATACAGAGTGAAGTAAGTCAGAGAGAGAAAAACAAATACCTTATATTAAAGCATATAGGTCAGAATCTAGAGCTGTTGAATCACTCAGTCCTGTCCAACACCTTGTGACTCCATGGACTGTAGCCCTTCAGGCTTCTCTGTCCATGGGATTTTCCAGGCAAGAATATTGGAGTGGGTTGCTATTTCCTTCTCCAGGGGGTCTTCCCACACCAGGGGTTAAACTTGGGTCTCCTGCATTACACAAAGATTCTTTACCATCTGAGCCACCACGGAAGTAATACCACATTGTAAAAGCAGCTAACTCCAATAAAAGTAAATTTTAAAAAAGCAAGCCGAAACACATAAAGGAATTGATAGATAGCAAGAACACTTTCGTTTGCATATTTGATAGATGAGACTCTAATTAAATAAATAGGTACTATTTTACTTTGTTCTGAAATGTACAAACTCCAGCATGGTGTTAGCAGCTGGAGAAGTGATTTAAAGCAAACTGAAATTTGGAGAAACCTTGTCACATTTAAAAAGTGATCTGAGCATGTTTCTGTTTATGTGTGAATTCTTGCCACATGTATTTACATGCACATTCTCAGTCTTGGTGACCAAGGGTCAGGAGCCAGAGTTGGAGATCCAGTGAGCCATTTCCTATCTGTGAGACTGGGACAGTTTACCTGTCCAAGCCTCAGTTTCCCCATTTGTAATATGAGAACAATAATATCTAAGCTATAAGCTTTTTATGAAAGTAAAAGGAAATAATGCATGTGAAAGTATCCTTTAATTTGTAAAACAAAATCATATTTGTTGTCATTATTTATTGGACCTTATATTCCATCACAAAAAATATAAATTCATAGAAAAGCTTGGCTTAAGTTCAGCAGAAATTCACTTTTGGCAATGTTGCCTGAATATGTGTATTTTTAAAAGTATGTCTGTGTTTCCCTGTACTTTTTTGCTCCCTTGCACTGGGTTAAAGAAAAGACAAATTAGTCATCTGAGATTATCCATACAATCCACTCCTGTAGGTCAAGATGGAGACATGTTAATGGAGGAACGATATCATTTATTTACAAACACTTCAGTTAATTGAAGTGACTATGCATATTCAGCTGACCTCAGAGCTTCTAGAGGGTCACTGTGTATAGGAAAAAAATAAAGGAATCATCAACATTCATCATACTGACGCCTGTTTGTCTGATATTTTTTAGAATATTGTGGGAAGCTAACAGTAAAATTTGGCAAACAATTTGTAATTCATGTGTGTGTGTTTTATAATATGTGGCTTTTAGAGTTGTAGTTAATCTTGGCTCAAACCCCATTCTTTAGAGTTCTCGGCAAACCAAGTTTTCAAATACAGGATATGCTGAACACTAATTTGTGAAAGGATAGAGGATGTGGATAAATTTAATATTCATATATGTCTTGATATTTTTGAGAGTTGCTTTCAATTAGAGAATAACTACTAGATTTTTTTGAAAAATAATGACTATTTTAGACAAAGTTATTTTTTAAATTTATTTTTTAATTTGAGGGAAATTGCTTTATAATATTATATTGTGTGGTATTGGCTTTATGACATTAATCAGTCACAATGGTATATATATTCCCTCCCTCTTAAGCTTCCCTCTCCCTCGCAAATTATCACAGAAGGCCAAACTGGGCTCTGTGTGTTATTTACCAACTCCCCACTATCTCTTTTACACATTGTAGTGTATATATGTCAGCGCTACTTTGTAGATATTTTTAAAATAAGCGGGGTGACAATATATAGCTTTGACGTACTCCTTTCCCAATTTGGAACCAGTCCGTTGTTCCATGTCTGGTTCTAACTGTTGTTTCTTGACCTGCATTCAGATATCTCAGGAGGCAGGTAAGGTGATCTGGTATTCCCATCTCTTTCAGAATTCCCCACAGTTTTTTGTTTTTCTTTTTAAATGGCTACTCTAACATGTAATGATTACATTGACATGTAAAATTTATCACAGTCTAATGGTGTCATTTTACCACAGAGAAGTTTGAAATCTTGCTTTTCTTTATATCCCTTTACCCTCCTCTATTTTCAGTATAAATTATCTTCAATATTTCCTCTATGTACATATGGCGCTGCATGAAACAGTACTATATTTTGCATTTCAATCATCAAAAGTAATTTAGTATTTTGTCTGTATATTTGTATATTATGTTCAAGTTTGCTTCCTGATATTCTAGGAATTTTTCTTACTGTATGTATTTTTTTCTTCAACGGACTTGCTTTGGCCATTCTTTTAGATTAGAGATGCTGGGAGCATATTCTCTTAGCCTTCCTTCATTTCAGAATATCCTCCACCATCTTAGCTCCTCCTCCTGGAATAGAGTAGTTCTTACCTAAAGAGTATTTGGGGGCTTTTGTTTGTTTTGTCTGTGCCTGCTAGGTTACCAGATTGCTAGCTTCTTTAACTGAAAACCTGGGACACATGAGGCCAGTAGAAAATTCAGAGAGCTCACCAGCGTGCCACTCCTGAGGTCGCTAGCCAAGCTGCCCTCTTTTCTCCTTTTAGAGTCTTTTGATGTTTATTTTTGTATAAAGTCCAAAGGTTTCCATTGTAACTAATGGGAGAAAAAATGTATATTTACTTTGTCTTCTTGAAAGTGAAACTTAGAGCTTGTGTATTTAACCACTAAGTGAAGTCGCTCAGTCGTGCCCGACTCTTTGCGACCCCATGGATAGTGGCCTGCACCAATCTCCTCTGTCCATGGGATTTTCCAGGCAAGAGTACTGGAGTGGGTTGCCATTTCCTTCTCCAGGGAATCTTCCCAACCCAGGGATCGAACCCAGGTCTCACATTGTAGACAGACGCTTTACCGTCTGAGCCACCAGGGAAGTCCATTTAACCACTAGGATATCTTTATATCCCACTGGAGAGTTAATTGCTGATTAATCTGAAATGCAGTGCACAGCTTCTGAATCTTTAGAACCAAGTGAGTGATTCATTCCAGGCTTAAATGATTTTCTGTACTTAGCAAATTATAGTAAAGCAGATGCAGTACTTGGACCTATATTATTGTGAGTTATGAAAAGTGGAAATATTTTCCTTTTATATTATGCCAAAATATCTAAGAATTCTGCCTAAAAATGAATGCTATGATTCCAAAATGTAGAAAAATGAAAATAGTTTGTTTAAGAAACTTCTGGGGCCTTACTCTTGATACAGTGATGAGGCATTTCAGACAGCTAATCAGTTAGAGAGTAAAGCACTGAAAAGTGTGTCCCTCTGAATTTTCCATCCTGCTTCAACAGACATCAGGAGTGTTTATATTGTTTCTTAATCAACACCAAAAAACAGAGTTCACCATTAACTCGATAGCTGTTTTCAAACTTTTTAAAGCAATACAAATAATGAACACATAGAACAAAATAATAGAATAGTCAAGAAATCCATTGGGAGTTTTGCCTAGAACTAAATGCTGAAGTATAAACCAAATTTTATTCAAAATCTTAAAGGTTATAAGATTTCTAAGGTAGAATAAAGCTACTGTTACATAAATTAATTACTGAAATCATATGACTTTTATTCATTGAAAGTTCTGCCAAATAAAATGAAGTAAAACTGGATATATCTATCATATTTCTGATTTTGTGCTACTGTTTTGGTTTTGACAAATGAAACAATCATGAAGCTAACTTAAGCTCAGCAGAACTTTGCCCGTTTTGAAGATCTCCTTAGACTAGTAATTTTCAAGGAAAACTTGTACTTTTATATCTCCTTTAAGGTTTAGTTCAGTTCAGTCGCTCAGTTGTGTCCGACTCTTTGTGACCCCATGAACTGCAATACGCCAGGCTGTCCATCACCAACTCCCAGAGTTTACCCAAACTCATGTCCATTGAATCGGTGATGCCATCTAACCATCTCATCCTCTGTCGTCCCCTTCTCCTCCTGCCCCCCATCTTTCCCAACATCAGGATCTTTTGAAATGAGTCAGCTCTTCACATCAGGTGGCCAAAGTACTGAAGTTTCAGCTTCAACATCAGTCCTTCCAATGAACACCCAGGACTGATCTCCTTTAGGGTGGACTGGTTGGATCTCTTTGCAGTCCAAGGGACTCTCAAGAGTCTTCTCCAACACCACCGTTCAAAAGCATCAATTCTTCTGCACTCAACTTTCTTTATAATCCAACTCTCTCATCCATACATGACCACTGGAAAAACCATAGCCTTGACTAGATGGACCTTTGTTGACAAAGTAATGTCTCTGCTTTTCAATATGCTGTCTAGGTTGGTCATAACTTTCCTTCCAAGGAGTAAGCGTCTTTTAATTTCTTGGCTGCAATCACCCTCTGCAGTGATTTTGGAACCCCCCAAAATAAAGTCTGACACTGTTTCCACTGTTTCTCCATCTATTTGCTATGATGTGATGGGACCGGATGCCACAATCTTAGTTTTCTGAATGTTGAGCTACTTAAAGTGTGGCCTGTGAATCAATGTCAGATCATGAATGATAAGTTACCTGTATAACACCGTAATTACAGAAATTAAAAATGTGCATTTAGAAACTTTTATAGAAAGTTGATATCACAATAGCATCCAAGTATATGATCAGTGGATTTGTTCCCTTGAACAGAATCTGGGCCAGTTTCGATGTTTCCAGACTTGTGTGGTGGGTCCAGGTGGTACAGCTTCTGAACCACATATTGGTCTCTAGCAGATTAGAAATAAAAAAATAAAATATGTATCTCACCAAAAATAGTCTTAGCAATACAGTAAAGTATAGATTACATGGGTCATATTCAAATTTAAAAATATATATTTTATGGCTCATTTGGTAAATATCAATTCATATAATCAAATTCAAATCAATTCATATAAAATATTTTCCTATGTTGAAGTATTGACTATAATGAGAAGGCAAAGTTAATGACTTTAATCTTCCTGTAAAAAAACTTTTTATAGTATCACTGTCAAGTCAGAAATTGTAAGATGTTAGGTTGTATTAGACTTCATTGTTCCTCAGATTATCAAATACAAATTAATTAGCTAAGGAAATTTTTCCTTTCACCCATGAGACATGTTTATGCACTGAGAGTATGGAAATACTCTGTCCACCTTTCTCACCCTAGGCCAGTTGTGGACATCAAGATTTATAGTGGTTTTCAAAGTTTGACCCTCAGCCTGTGGGTTTTAGCATCAACTGGCAACTAGTTAGAAATGCACATTTTTGTGCTCCATTCTACCCACTGAGTTGACATCTCTGGGTATAGGGCCCAGCAATCTGTGTTTTATTAAACCCTTCAGGTGATACTGATGCATATTAAAATTTGAGAACTACTTACCTCAACAAAACAACATTGCACATCTTGGTTACATAGTAGCTTTCAAACTTTTGTCCCCTTCTGTTCCTTTTGCTGCTCTACACTCAGATTGACTTTTACACAGAAACACACACACATACACAAATGCTCTCAGGCTAAAGACCAAAATAAATCTTTTTAAAAAATTAATGTTTACTGGAATATAGTGATTTACAATGTCATGTTAGTTTCAAGTGTACAACAAAGTGAATCAGTTACACATATACATGTATCTGCTCGTTTCTTAGATCCTTTTTCCATATAGGTTGTTACAGAGTACCAAGTAGTGCTATACACACTAAGCTTTTCTACTGGCTTAGTCCTTTCCACTCTTGCAGTGATTACCTCTAATACGCCCTTTAAGAGAAATCATTTATCAGGGAAATCTGTAGCTTACTACAAAGTCTCCTATTATGTTATTCAAAGGACCATATATTATCAAAGGACCATGCATGATCTCTCCCAACATGTATCCCAGCTGAAGTTTTATTTTTATGTGTGATTATTAGATTGTTTGCCCAGCCCTACATCGGAAATTATTTTGTTTGAGTGTCTACACAGAAAAGACCATGTCTGCTTTTGGTTGCAGTTGAGTCTCCAGAGCCTAGCCCTGTGTTTCCTTTGTGGTTGATATTCAGGAAATTTTGAATGACTTAATCAATGGCTCATTATGCTGTAATGAACCCCTAACAAAGGAGTGACCCCACTGCAACTCGGCAATCACACTGTATAGCTCTCTTGTCTTGTTTCTTTTAGCTGCAGTTACTATGCTTCCCATTCATGTTAGGAACAGGTATGGTACTGTCTGTCACCATCCAAGGAGTATCCATCTCTGAAAAGTGGAGCAATCCTGTTCATTCATCTGCTGCTAGAAAAAAAACCAAATTATCAGTCCATCTTGCCAGAAGAATTGCCGTCAAGTATTAAAGCTCAGGGGGAATTTTCCTATACCAAGAACAGAACAAATCAGTGATCAGCTTTTACAGTGGTACTGTTTCTATAGTGCTTTAGGCTAAACTGGAAATGTATAGTACTTTACAGGAAATTTTTAGGGAAAAATAAAATCTAGTTTCTGAAAAAATTACAAACCTTACAAACACACCTATTTTTAAATTTTCAAGCTTTAAACTTTTTATTTTGTAATGGGATAGAAATGGACTAACAGTGGTGTGATGGTTTCAGGTGAACAGTGAAGGGACTCGGCCGTAATACATATACATTATCCATTCTTCCCCAAACTCCTCTCCCATCCACACTGGCACATACCATTGAGCAGAGTTCCAGGTGCTATACACAGTAGGTCCTTGTTGGTTATCCAACTTAAATGTAGCAGTGTGTGCTGCTGCTGCTAAGTCACTTCAGTCGTGTCCGACTCTGTGCAACCCCAGAGACGGCAGCCCACCAGGCTCCCCCATCCCTGGGATTCTCCAAGAACACTGGAGTGGGTTGCCATTTGCAGTGTGTACACTGTTCCTCCCCCCACCTCCCCCAGCAACCATAGGTTTGTTCTCCTAAGTTTAAACACATCTATTTTTTAAGGGATTCATTACATAAGCAGCAACTGGTGTGCTTATTTTTTCCCTCGATGCCCCTAAAATTCAAATATTTTTCAGTAGCCTGTAACCTTACTTCCTCCCTCCTCTAAAATTTAGGACAGAATTTAAACTTAAACCAAAACTTTGGAAGCATACTTTAACATTTCATGAGATGGCTTTTTTAACTCTCTTTTTTCTTTTTTAAAATTTAGTTTATTTTTAATTGTAGGATAATTTCTTTACATTTTGTGTTGGTTTCTGGCATATGTCAACATGAATCAGCCATAGATATACGTATGTCCCCTCCCTCTTGAACCTCCTCTCACCTCCCATCCCCTTCTATCCCTCTAGGTTGCATGGGATGGCTTTTTTAACCCAGTCCCATTTATTCTTTTCTCTAGTAATTCCTAAAAATTAAGAGTTACTGAATACCATGTTTAATTAGTGATGCTAGAAGAAATTACACATAGCAAACAAAGTAAAAGTAAGTGCTTTAAAATTCTAAACCAAACAAACAGAACTTCTGTCCCTTTTTAAGGCCTCCAAGACCTTTTTGTCTCTACTCTGACTCTAGGGCAAATCAGCATGCTTCAGCCAACTTAATGTTTTCCTCCCTGGCTCATAGGATTCAAATAATAAATTTAAAAGAAGATAGCAGTGAAGTAACTCCCCCAAAGGCCAAATCAGATACAGCAAAGAACACTAAGCATTCTGCTCAAAGACTCAAATCAAGGGATATTTTTAAAATGTGGTTAACATAATGAATATTACTCATGCTTTGTTTTTTCAGCATCCTCACAAAGATAATCACCATCTGTACCATCATAATCAAATATAAAGGTATAATTTTTATAAGTGTACAAAATAACTAAATAAACACTATAATTTTCATTTTATAGGTTTCAGAGAGTGTGTGTATTTGTGAATAGAGTATGGGTGTGTGTATATATCTTTATACTTGTATGTATCTTTCTATATGTATATATTTATACATATGTGTGTATATATACCGGAGAAGGCGATGGCACCCCAGTCCAGTACTCTTGCCTGGAAAATCCCATGGATGGAGGAGCCTGGTGGGCTGCAGTCCATGGGGTCACGAAGAGTCGGACATGACTGAACAACTTTGCTTTCACTTTTCCCTTTCATGCGTTGGAGGAGGAAATGGCAACCCACTCCAGTGTTCTTGCCTGGAGAATCCCAGGGATGGGGGAGCCTGGTGGGCTGCCGTCTCTGGGGTCGCACAGAGTCAGACACGACTGAAGCGACTTAGCAGCAGCAGCAGCAGTGTATATATACAATATGTGCATGTGTGTACTTATAAATGTATATACATACACAGTATATGCATGCATGTACATATGAATATACACATATACAGTATGTGCATGTGTGTGCATTTAAATGTATACACATTTATTTCTGTTATATACACCCATATATACCACATACCTATCTCTCAAGAGTAGAACAGTTCTATTTGACCTCATAACAGATTTGTTGAGTAAGTTTTATCCTTTCTTTTCCCAGTGAAAACTGGGCAGTTTTCAAAGCCCTGTCAAGGGTGGAAATCAGACCATTTCTGTGCATGAAGTTTCTGCATGTGACATGTCATTATGTCTTCAGGAAGGAGTTGCTAACGGCACTGAGAACACATTTCATGGGCTCTCCCTAGATTGTGTGATAGTGTGTCAGTTTTCCTTCTGATTGAATCCCAGGTATCTGAGGCTAATGGCAGCACTACTATTTCAAAACATGTTAGTTCATAGAACACCTTTGTATTTCAGAACAGTGTAGTGGCTATTTTAAGGCTCAAAGCCTTTGGAAAGAGAAATATTTCACCCATCTGAATTAAGGAATCATACCTAAATTTTTAATTGAATCTTAATTGTGTTCTTTACCAAATAACCCAGCATTCAGTACTAAATTAAACAAGTGAAAGTCTCTCAGTCATGTCTGACTCTTTGTGACCCCATGGACTGTAGCCCACCAGGCTCCTCTGTCCCTGAGATTTCCTGGGCAAGAATACTGTGGTATTGTTGCCATTCTCTTCTCCAGGACATCTTCCTGAACCAGAGATTGAACCGGGTCTCCTGCATTGTAGGCAAATTCTTTACTGTCTCAGCCACCAGGGAAGCAGCAACATTCAATTGAGGTGGCTTTAATGGTTTGGTAGTATATGTAAGCAAACCAAAACCTAAGCCTGTAAATGCCTAAGGGTTAAAGTCTCATGACAGCCACTTACAAACAGCCAATTAGGTTTTTACAAATAAGGCAACTGCTTAAGTTATAGCCAATCAAACAATTTCCTTGCTTTGCTTCCAACTCTTTTCTTTAAAAGTCTCTCCCCAAGCTCTCATCAGTGGAGCACTTCTAACCAGTTCTGGTTTGGGGCTGCCCAGGTGGAATCAACTTTTGCTCAAATTGTTAAAAAAAATTTAATATGCTTAGTTTACCTTTGATCATAAATTCTGCACATTACCAAAAAATAAATCTAATGAGTTTCTTGAGTCTTATATTTAAATCTTTTCAGAGACACCGTCATTTTGCACATAGGCATTTCTGGCTAAGTCCCAACATGTTTATGGGAAAAAGATAAAGGATGAATTAAAGATAAAAAAGTGGGGCTGTGGAGTGGCAAATCGTTAGGGTAAATCATTTTACATGTGAAACAGCAGTGTCTGGAGACAATTCCCTGGCCATATAATCATTGATGACTTTTTTTAAATGACTGTGTGACATGACTGAAGCGACTTAGCAGCAGCAGCAGCATGCTAAGTTGCTCAGTTGTGTCCAACTCTTTGTGACCCTATGAACTGTAGCCTGCCAGGCTCCTAGGTCCATGGGGATTCTCCAGGCAAACCAGGGATGAAACCTGCATTTCTTACTTCTCCTGTGTTGGCGGATTCTTTCCCACTTACACCTCCTGACCACTTCAGGTATTAGATGGCCCTGAGCTTCAAGCAAGGCTGGGCTCCTGGGAAGCAATAGAGCATGAGTCTTGTTTCCTTCTGGTAAAATATGGTAATTCTGTGTATGTTTAGAAATGTACATATGAGGTGATGAGGAGTAGTTTGCTTAGGTATCAGGAGAAGATTTTTCTTGCCCCTCCCCCGCCAGCATCCAAGGAGAAGACATTTTCCTTTCAGACTTTGGACTGTTTTTTTTTTATGTAATTGTTGTGCTGAGAACGAAGGCCAACAGTTGAAGGTGGAAGAGTAAACTGATGTAAAGCATTTGTTTCCTTGATGATAGGATTTATTCGCTGAATAGACTAAATGGTGAGCCCACTTAGTTCTGGTCTCCTGAGATAACAGTCTTATCACAGGTGCAATTTCAAATTGGATTTTCTCTTACTTGCTGCCTGAATGGCTTAACTGACAGAAGTAGTTTCTGCAAGACTAGTTGTGTAAAAAAAATGTAACTTAAGGATGAAGATGCTACTGATAAATGTTTCTCTACCAAAAATTTAGTTAGTTTTCTTTTCTATAAGGAAGCAAATTTAACTATATATGCAATCCATGATTGCTATTTTAAACATCAACCACATTTGAGAAGGTGATGGAAAATATTACATCTAAAGAGTGAGTGAGCAGTAGGTGGGAATGAGATGAAGATCAGTGATGCTTAGCTGAGAGACTTTGGCAGTTCTTTGAAAACATAAGAGCAAATCTTGTATCTTGAAATGCACTAGGTATATATTACTGAAATGTCTAGGTTACTCATATATTATAGGCAAGAAGAAGTTATTTTTTTTTGGTTGTGTACTATTGTATGGCTCCTTGAAAGCCCAAATGAAACAAAATACCAAAGCCATGCGAAAAAGGCATCATTAGGACATCAATATAGGACAAAATCCAGACAGCCCAGAAACGTTCAATGTGTTATTATTATAGGAAGTGCAGATGTCAGGCTCAGGGACTGTAGGTAGGAGTAGCCAAGTCTTAGAACAGTCAGGAATTCATCTTCCCAGAGCACATCCAATTCATCTAAACTTAAGCTTGTTTCAGGGTAAGGCTTGCCTTACCCTGAAAATACGCTGTGAGAACTGTGTCCAAGAAATCATCTGATACTTAGTCTCAGTACTGATCAGACTAGATAGACCCTACAAATGAATGTTCCTTTTCTTCACTAGGTTAGTCTTTCCAAGAGGGGAAGAGTCTTCAAGACACTTTAAAGGCTGTGGAGAGGGATTGGTACTTATTTCTGAAGGAAAAAAGTTGTCTTTGATGCAAATAATTGACGTTGATGTGATATGGACTTGTTCATCTCTGCCTGCCATTTATCTTACCTCCTGCCAAAATTATGACCCTGTCTGAAAATTCACAGGCAGGAGATAAAGTAAGTGGGTGGCCTAGATGTTCAAAAATCTCTCAGGAGCTAGCAAAGTAGAATTTCTTTTCATTGAGGTCACCAAAGAATGGGGATATAAGTTCATCTTCAAAAACTATCTCTACACAGGTTTAAAAAAAAATCATCTTAACTCAGTGTTTTACATTTACTGATTCATGCAATATTGAATATGTTAATATAACATAAGGTGATATTTATTTTACATAAAGCGATAGCTTATTTATGGCAAATTTCTTTCTTTTATATGAAGAAACCCTTCTGCAGCAAATGAATTTTATAGTATTAATGCAGGTAAGTTTGGTGTTCAGTGCTTCAAACTGATGCATCAAATATTATACAATATAGTTTTCCTAAATATGTTTAATCAATTGGATAACAGCCTAGTTTTTCAGTAAGTCTTCACATACCTCCATAGCTAGTAATAATGTTGCCCTATGCAGCTGCAGTACCAAGTACTAGCAGAATCCACCTAGAACCCTGACTATTTTCACATATGCCACCTGAGTTAATTAGCCTATATTGTTGTGTTGTATAAGTTTATCTCTTGCTCAATAACTAAAATATAAAGAACTTATTCTGTGGCTATAATACTTATTTTGTATGTATTTTTGTTGTGGAAGAGATTTCAGAATTTATAAAAATATTAAAAAAAATCATTTTATGCCCTTAGCAACTTTGGTGTCATCTTCCTTTTATGTATTTAAAGCTTTATCTATTCTCATTAAGCAGCATGTGTAGTAATTCTTGAAACTTTGACACATTATTTGAACAGTTGGCAGCATACTGTACTAGAAGCATCTCTGGGCTAAAATTCAGATGATTTAGGCTCTAATTCTCCAGCTGGGAACCTTGGATAAGTGGCTTAACCTCCTTAGTCTCATTTTTTTCATCTGTTAAACGGGTTGTTTGTTATTTAGTCACTAAGACATGTCCGACTCTTTGTGACTCTGTGGACTATAGCCCATCAGGCTCCTCTGTCCATGGGATTTTCTAGGCAAGAACACTGGAATGGGTTGCTTTTTCCTTCTCCAGGGGCTCTTTCCAACCCAGAGATCAAACCCACATCTCGTGCACTGCAGACAGATTCTTTACTGTTGAGCTACCAGGGAAGCCCCTGTTAAATAGATAGGCTTAGCTAATTTAAGAGGTATATTTTAAAGATCAAAAGGACAGATGAAGTATGCATGTTGAAAACTTTGTGGGAAAAGTATACATTACATGAATGTAGTTGTTCCTTGACATCTGTGAGGGATTGGTTTCTGGAACAACCACCACCCTCCCCACCCTGGTTTGCTTACCAAAATCTGAGAATGCTCAAGTACCTTACATAAAATGATATTTTCACATCCTCATGTATATTTTAAATCCCCTCTAGATTAGTTACAATGCCTAATGAAATGTAAATGATATGTAAATAGTTGTTGTGTGTATGTTAAGTTGCTTCAGTTGTGTCCAACTCTTTGTGACCCTATGGACTATAGCCCGCCAGGCTCTTCTGTCAGTGGGATTCTCCACGCAAGAATACTGCAGTGGGTTGCCATGCCCTCCTCCAGGGGATATTCCCAACCCAGGGATCAAACCTGCAGCTCTTGCAGCTCCTACACTGCAGGCAGATTCTTTACCACTGAGCCACCAGGGAAGCCTAAGCGTTTAGGGGAAAGTGTTAGTTCTGACTCTTTGTGACCCCATGGATGGTAGACCTCCAGGCTCCTCTGCCCATGGGATTTTCCAGGTAAGAATAGTGGAGTGGGTAGCTGCTCCCTTCTCCAAGGGGTCTTCTCAACCCAGAAATTGGACCTGAGTCTTCCGCATTGCAGGCAGATTCTTGACTGTCTGTGTCAGCAGGTGCTAGTGCCTGACAAATTCAAGTTTTGCCTCATAGAACTTTATGGAATGTTTTTTCTAAATATGTCTGATTTGCAGTGCTTGAATCCATGGATACAGAACCCATGTGTATGGAGGGCCATTTTAACATGGCAGTTTAGACTTTATGATAATTATTTAGTTTTAACCTTTTTAGAAGATATGCAGATGACACCACCCTTATGGCAGAAAGTGAAGAGGAACTAAAAAGCGTCTTGATGAAAGTGAAAGAGGAGAGTGAAAAAGTTGGCTTAAAGCTCAACATTCAGAAAACGAAGATCATGGCATCTGGTCCCACCACTTCATGGCAAATAGATGGGGAAACAGTGGAAACTGTCAGATTTTATTTTTGGGGGCTCCAAAATCACTGCAGATGGTGACTGCAGCCATGAAATTAAAAGATGCTTACTCCTTGGAAGGAAAGTTATGACCAACATAGATAGCATATTCAAAAGCAGAGACATTACTTTGCCAAAAAAGGTCCATCTAGTCAAGGCTATGGTTTTTCCAGTGGTCATATATGGATGTGAGAGTTGGACTGTGAAGAAAGCTGAGTGCCGAAGAATTGATGCTTTTGAACTGTGGTGTTGGAGAAGACTCTCGAGAGTCCCTTGGACTGCAAGGAGATCCAACCAGTCCATTCTGAAGGAGATCAGCCCTGGGATTTCATTGGAAGGAATGATGCTAAAGCTGAAACTCCAATACTTTGGCCACCTCATGTGAAGAGTTGACTCATTGGAAAAGACTCTGATGCTGGGAGGTATTGGGGGCAAGAGGAGAAGGAGACAACAGAGGATGAGATGGCCGGATGGCATCACCGGCTCGATGGACGTGAGTCTGAGTGAACTCCAGGAGTTGGTGATGGACAGGGAGGCCTGGCGTGCTGCGATTCATGGGGTTGCAAAGAGTTGGACATGACTGAGCGACTGAACTGAACTGATTGATAAGATAAATTTGGCTGAATAGGATAGAAAAAACTGAAATAATGGTGACAGAAAAATACTATCTCTCCCTCTCAAAAACATTTCAGAGGTAGCAGTCTAGGGCTATACAGCATGGTGGTCCTGTGACATCATCAGTGGGCCGGGTATCCTGTGTTTGTGGTTTGTATCCTTAACACTTAGTACATGAGCTCTAGCCATTATATCTGTCTTTTCTGTGGAACAAAGGAGGAAAGTGGGAAGAGTAAAAGCGCTTCCTTCCCAGCTGAGTCAACCTACTACAGAGGCATTCCTGGAAGAAACAAGCAATGACTTCTGCTTGGCAGCTATTTCAAGGGAGTTTGAAGAATTTTGTCTTTTAGCTGAGGTCATGAGTAGTTTTCTGTGGAATACAAAAACAAAGTATCTATCTTCTGCTTTTTCGTTACCACATAGAAAAAACTTGTGAAAGACGTATTGGTACTGTTCCCTTATCCCTCCCTGTCTGCATCTCCCATACCATCCCTACTTTTGGATGGGGTAGCCAAAAAAAGGAGATGCGTTCAGAAATGGAATCAGGGTGGGCTGACAAGTAAAAAATACATCAGTTACTTCAGAATGTAAGTGCCATGGAATAATACAATAGATTAAACAAGGAGCAAGAATAAGGTGAGTAGAGGAGTAAAACTTAGAAGAGATGACAAGAGAAAGGAGGGTCTTGAAAGAACGGAGAATTGGGGCTGGATCAAGAAGTTTTGTAGGAAATTAAAGAATAGTATTACTGCTATAGGGCTTCCCTGGTGGCTCAGTAAAGAATCCACTTGCAGTGCAGGAGACCTGGGTTTGATCCCTGGGTTGAGGAAGTTCCCCTGGAGAAGGGAATGGCCACCCACTCCAGTATTCTTGCCTGGCAAATCCCATGGACAGAGGAGCCTGGAAGTCCTTATAACTTAGTGGATGAGATTGCATGTGAGAGCTGGTCCTTTCTTCCTGTTTCTTTTCTATCCATAAGCCACTTTGCTGTTGTAATTTAGTTGCTAAATCTTGTCTGACTCTTTTGTAACCCCATGGACTGTAGCCTGACAGGCTCCTCTGTCCATTGGATTTCCCAGGCGAGAATACGGGAGTGGATTGCCATTTCTTTCTCAAGGGGATCTTCCTTGACCCAGGGATCAAACCCATATCTCCTGTATTTGCAGGATTCTTTACTGCTGAGCCACCGAGGAAGCCCCATATAAGTCACCTTATAGAGCCAGAAAAGAATTTCCACTGATGGGTCATGTAGGGGAAAAGAGTGATGGGACCCAGGTCCACCTAGACATTTCCTCCTTTAGTCAATTAATTCCTGACCTATTGAACTGATTATTGCTTCATATGATAATCTGATATGATCAAACCTCATTAAAGCAGCATTGCTAACATCCCATTAGAAACTCAGTTAGTACAATAAATCTAGGCAGTAAGGGCAAATATCAAGTATAATCTTTTTCCTTGTTTCACTTACGGTAAAATGATGACATTTTGATTTTAAAATCATCTTGTTTGACATCACATATGAATGTAGTTGCAGTTTTTTTACAGTAAGTATTTGTCTTTTCTAAAGCTGACCATTCTGTTTTCTTGTAGGAGGATTTGGGTTCTATTTAAGTCTTATGAACTATTTTTGATGATGTAAACAGTTCATCACATAATTCTCCCTTGCTTTATGCCACAAGATGTGACAGAAATAACTAAACTATCAGGCAAAAGAAGCCAGATTTCTGGTACACACTTGCCCACCTCACCATGTTATATTTATGGTACCAGGGATGAATATTGACTAAACCCACTGAACCTACAGTCAAATTTCCATTTCCACCCAGTCTACCTTGATCTATTAATGGCTCCTTTTACAATGAGAAGAGTCTGGATGCATTCGCTTTAGATAATTATCTATGTTTGTGAAATCAATTTGGACTCATGCTGGTCTATAGCTATGCCGAGAAGAAAGGAGTTTGTAATTTGCCCTTAGGGCTCTTGATTCATATCCTTGTGTGAGCAGCCTGCCAGCCAGCCCTGTCTTGGAGAGGAAGCTCTTGGACCTGGAGTGTATGTGGTTTGGCACGGCCTGGTGTGAACATGTAAGTGCCAGTAAGCAGTGCTGGGTTCCAGGGCAGCATACTCGTTGTGATCACAGCCTGATCACTATCAAGTCTCTAGCAGGACCTGCTTCAAAGGAACCTTCTTTGTGATTTGAAGGAAAGCAGCCAGTGGAAAGCAATCTAGAAAAATTAGCTGGCATTGCTGTGTGTGTTTCAGCCTGGGATAATTCCTATAAAGGGAGAGAGGGCAGAGGCAGTGGTCTCATGTATTACAACATAATGACTGTTGAAAGGTATTGGTTGCTTCTGCTTTATACAATGTTTTAAATAAACAAGTATGCATTCGTTGCATTATGACAGTGTTTGAATCACCATGGAGGACTATAAAGACATAAAAGACAAACATCCTGACCTTTGATGAGCTGCAGTTTTATTGGGGAGACAAGATAAATATACATGAAAGGGGGGGGAAACACATGAGATAGTTGATGATAAAGAGCTGAATAACTAATGTGGTTTGTACTGTAATTGCTGTGAGAGCTCAGACAAGGTTTTGGGTTTTGTGTTTTTCTTTATGAGTTTATTGTGTAATTGCTTCATCTTGTGGATCATAGAGGAAGCACCATTGAATGGAATCCATCAGTAAATGAAAGGCAAGGTGGTGTATTCATTCAGCATATACTTGTTGATGAAGAAATGACTTAACATTCACTCAGAGATGGAGTCCATAGAGTTAGAACTTGTAACATGATCTAGTGTGACATATAGCACATTAGAAATGTCAGAGCTTCATTCTGCCAATTCACATGCTTGTAGGGCCAGATGGGCTGAAGCCAGCTGAAGGTGAGGCCGTGCTGCGTGGTAAGGCCAGTGGAATGGGCCTCACTAGAGAGGGGCCGCTGAGAAGCTCTGAGACGAATGCAGGCTTAGTGTTGGCGAGTCTCCGAATGTTTTTTCAAGAGGAGCCAGAAATAACAATTTTTTTAATTTTATTTTTAATTGGAGGATAATTGCTTTGTGATATTGTATTGGTTTCTGCAAACATCAACATGAATCAGCCATAAGTATACACATGTCCTGTCCCACTTTAAGCCTCTCTCCCACCCCATCCCACCCCTCTAGGTTGTCACAGAGCACCCAATTTGAGCCCCCTGCATCATACAACAAATTCCCCCTGTCTGTCTGTTTTACCTATGGTAATGGACCTGTTTCAATGGTACTCTTTCAGTTTGTCCTTCCCTCTGCTTCCCTCGCTGTGTCCACAAGCCTCTTCTCTATGTCTGCATTTCCATTGCTGCCCTACAAATAGGTTTATCAGTACCATCTTTCTACATTCCATCTGTATGTGTTCAGTCAGTTCAGTTCAGTCGCTCAGTCGTGTCCAACTCTTTGCGACCCCATGGACTGCAGCACACTAGGCTTCCCTGTCCATCACCAACTCCTGGAGTTCACTCAAACTCATGTCCATTGAGTCGGTGATGCTATCCAACCATCTCATCCTCTGTCACCCTCTTCTCCTCCTGCCTTCAGTCTTTCCCAGCATCAGGGTCTTTTCCAACGAGTCAGTTCTTCACATCAGGTGGCCAAAGTATTGGAGTTTCAGCTTCAACATCAGTCCGTCCAGTGAACACTCAAGACTGATCTCCTTTAGGATGGACTGGTTGGATCTCCTTGCAGTCCAAGGGACTCTCAAGAGTCATCTCCAACACCACAATTCAGAACAATCATATACGATATTTGTTTTTCTCATTCTGATTTGTTGTTGTTCAGTTGCTGAGTTGTGTCTGACTCTTTGTGACCCCATGGACTGCATCTCACCAGGCTTCCCTGACCTTCACTATTGGATTTACTTCAGTCTGTATAATAGGCTCTCAAATGCATTCCTTTTTATGGTTGAGTAATACTCCATTGTATATATGTACCACAACTTCTTTATCTATCAGAAATAAGAATTTTAAGGTGAAATTCACTCACATTGAAAGCACTTTGTTGGAGCTGGGTAGGAGAGGTGACTGCACTTTGCAGCCCACACCGTGAGCCTGTCCTTGCCAAGAGTTGTCCCAACATGATGGTCTTGGCAGCACTGATTTTCCATCCAGCACCAGTGATGAGATAACGGATTCTAGAAAGTACTACACTTGGAAAAATGCTAATATCTGAAATGCCCGGTTGCCTCAGACTAGATATAAAATAAGAGACAGTACTTGCAGTAATTTTTGAAGCAAATGTATCCAAATGGAAAATAGGAACAATGATCTTTCCAAACATCCTCCCTAGGATTTCTTTAATTTGAAGAAGTTTGACCTGAGCATCTCTTCTTGGTCTGCACTGGTAACTCACTGTGGGACCAAGCGTGCGATTTGCATGGAGCTTCTCCATGTCAGGAATACAAGCGAAGCGTCCTGTGCTCCATGGGCTGTTGAGCAGAGGTAACAGGTGAGTAACAAAGCCGTATCACGTTTCCTCTACCTTTGCTCTAAACTGAAGGACTCAGGAGCCTAAGGAAATCCACTTTCCTTTCTCTTCTGTCTTTGATTTTTTTCATACACCAAACAAGATAGAAGCGGATGCTCGGGGGTGAGGTCACGAAAACCCTATCCACTCCTCTTGGCAGGAACAATTGTTAAAATCAGTGTCTGCATCCACACAGTGAAGACAGCCAACACTGGCTTCTGCTGAAACTCTGAGTGTCACTTGCCGACTGATTTCCAGGTTGACAGTCAGTCTTCTCTTACTACCCTTCTTATTTAGCTCTCAAAAACAAATTATCTGCAAATTTTTAGAAATGCACATTGGATAAATTAATACTATGTTGTTCTCCATTGAGCTTTAAGCTCAAGTTTTGTTTCTGATGATTTTTATTTTACCCCAGTAATGTGTCTATTTTGCAAGGGAATCGGAACTCTCATCGAGAGAACACTTTTGTAATTACTGTTTTTGTTTTTTTTTTAAACAGATCTCTAAACTTCATACCCAAAATTATTTTAGACTCAGTGTTTCTCCTTTTCCAGACTCCTGAAATATTCTATCATGTTGTTTACAAAGTATTTGTTTTTATATCTTTCTTGTTATGCTTTCAATTATCCAAAGTGTTCTATTTTTTTTCCTGTCATTCCTAAAATGTGATTTGCATAGACTTTGGGCAGTATTATATTTTCTTGAGTAAGGTGATGGCCTTTTGTTAGATTTGGATGGGACGGAGTAGGAGCCCTTTGCTAACCAGTCTTGACTGCTGTTGATCAGCTTATCTAAGACCAGCTTTAGCTCACCACGAAAAAGGCTCATAAATGATTTGTCAAGAGTCACTGTACCAAGTGATACTCTGTAAGGCTCAGTTGTACTCAGAAGGATTCAGAAATGGACAGTGACTATGGGATAAGCCTAATCAAAATATCTTTATCTAAGAGATCAGAAGTTACCTGGAGAAAAATTCATCATATAAGGGATTGGAGGTGTACATGTTTGATCCAATTCAGTGTCCTAACATTAGAGCAAAGGGAAATTTGGGGTACAATTCCATCTGTTATATACTACACAGATACAGTGTGTCTATGTAGTATATAGTATCTGTAGTATGTAGTATGTACATACTACACTGTACATAGATGCACTGTATCTATGTAGTATGTAATGCTACTTTTGTTGTCCTTTCCACTCTCTCTTTGTCCTGAGCATGTATGTCTGTGATCTGCATCAAAGGCCTCCTGGTATATTGTTTATAAGACAAGCTTTAAAAACATATAAACAGTGTTATCTGCAATTTGCAATTGAGAAATAATACACCAAAGATCAGTGACTGAATTACTTCAGTCAAATAGAACTTGTTCATTTAAAAAAGAAAGCTTGCCAATATACTTGAAATAACATTACATTTATTTGGAGAAAATGGTATCTTTAATAATATTAAATCTCCCATTCAAAAACATGTTGTGCCTTCCAATTTATTCTCATCTTTTTGTACATTTGGTAAACATTTTAAAACAAGTATTATTATGTTATATTTTAAATTATTCATTTTATATATTTTATATCCTGGCATCTTATTAAATAACTTTAATAGTTCTTCTTAAATGGACACATCTAGTAAATAAACAAAAAGAAAGGCTTTCATGAAATTTAAGCTTGAGAGAGCTATAATCAGTAAACTTAATAGAGCCTGCAAAATTCAGGGAGAATGTTCAATGGACATCTTCTTATGTCCATTGATTATGTATAAACCTAATGTTGTATTTGCTGCATATAAAACCTTAAAATAAAAATTTATAAATGCTAATGATTACTATGTTTATGTAATAATATACTAAAATTAGGGATCATTACTGTCTCTCTTGTTGAGTGTCATAGAGTAATACCTAATACATTAGGAGAAGAAAATGAAAAACCTAGCATAAATATTGGTTAAAAAAAAAGGTATAAAGTTCTTTCTTTTATGATGATATCATTTTACAGCTAAATCATTCAGGAGACTTAAACATTTTTTTAATTTTATGTTGAAATATAGTTGATTCACGATGTTGTGTTAGTTTCAGGTGTGTAGCAAAGTGATTCAGTTATATAAAGACGTATATCCATTCTTTTTCAGATTCTTTTCCCATATAGGTTTTACAGAATATTGGATAGAGTTCCCTGTGCTATACAGTAGGTCCTTAATGATTATCTCTTTTATCTATAGTAGTATGTATATGTTAATTTCAAACTCCTAATTTATACCTCCCTCACCTTTATCCTTTGATAGCTATAAATTTGTTTTCAAAGTCTGAGTATGTCTGTTTTGCAAATAAGTTCATTTTTTTTATCATGTTTTAAAGTTTCTGCGTATAAGCAGTATCATATGATATTTGTCTCTCCACTTAGTATGATAATCTCTATGTCCATCCAATTTGTCTCTTACTTCACTTAGTATGATGTCCATCCATGTTTCTGCAAATGGCATCATTTCATTCTTTTTTGTGACTGAGTAGTAGTCCATCATGTATATGTACCGCAACTTCTATATCCATTCCTCTGTCAGTGGAAATTCTGGTTGCTTCCATGTCTTGGCTATTGAAAGTAGTGCTGCAGTGAGCATGGGTACATGTGTCTTTTCAAATTATGGTTTTCTCCAGATATATGCTTAGGAGTAGGCTTGTTGGATCATCTGGTAGTTTTTTTAGGGAACAATTGTACTGTTCTCAGTAATGGTTGTGCTAATTTACATTCCCACCAATGATATAGGAGGGCTTCTTTTCCTCCACTCTCTTTCCAGCATTTATCATGTGTAGACTTGATGACCATTGTGACCAGGGTGAGGTACTTCATTTAGTTTGATTTGCATTTCTTTAATAATCAGTGATGTTGAGCATCTTTTCATGTACCTTTTGGCTGTCTATATGTCTTCTTTGGATAAATGTCTATCTATTTAGGTCTCCCACCCATTTTTTGATTAGGTTTTTTTTTTTTTTTATATTGAGTTGCATGAGCTGTTTGTATACTTTGGAGGTAAAATATTTTTAATGATGATATAATTGTAAATCTAGATCATTTGGGAGACTTTATTTTTTTAATAATCAAAATCAATGATTTGGGCCTGCACTTTAGATTTTCCCATATGCCTTCTTGTGTCCTAAAGGGAAAGAAAAACAGATTTTGTCAAGGAAAGAGCTAAATTAATAGAATATCTGATGATTTCTAAAATGTTTAATAATGTCATTTAGGAGGAATAGAAAGTCTTAGATATCCATAAAGAGAAAAATGAAATAAAGTTCAAATTTTAAACATAATGCATTTAATATCACTTAATATTAAAAAGCTAACTGCCTAAAAAAGTGGATCAAATTGCTCTTTAAATTAATCATTAGATATTAGTTTGATTTTTTTGTTTGTTTGCTATCAAAGCCTGTACCTTACATCGTAATAAATACACTAAAGAATAGCAAAAAAAAAAAAAAATCAAATTTAGATCAACATTTATCTAAAATTTATTTAGATTCCAAATGTTTCATCTGTATGAGGCTGGAAAACAATATCTGGTTTTTAAAAAATATATCAAATAGATTTATTTTTAATTCCAGGCCATGTGTAGTAGGCGTTTCAAAGCTTTATTTTTATATATGTATATCCATTCATCATTTAATATTTGGTAACCACTTTTAGTGTAGTAGGGACTTTGCTGTTGGGGACATAAGCAATTCTTGCTCTCTAAGTCTTCATTCTACTTAGAGGATGATAAGAAAGAATAAATTATCATTTGTTAGGTTGTATTAAATGTCTTGGAGGAAAAAATAAAGCATAGAGAGAATCGTGAGTACCTCACGAGTGGATAGTATGGCACGTGGTTTGCAGCTTTAAAGTGGGTGTTCAAAGCAGAGCTTACTGTATAAAATAAATAAGCTGTCAGGACATGTTGCAAAGCTCAGGGAGGATAGCCAACATTTTATAATGATTTTAAATAGAGTATAATCTACAAAACTTCTGAGTCTATTGTATACTTCAACCTAATATAATATTGTAAGTCAACTATGTGTTGTTATTTAGTCACTAAGTCATGTCCAGCTCTTGCCACCCCATGGACAGTAGCCCGCCAACTATACTTAAAATGAAAACCAAAACAAAGAAGACCTCACTGAAAATGTGAAATTTGAAAGACCTGAAGCAAGTGACAAAATGCACAGAAAAATATTACTTAGATTTCACTTGTTTTTCAAAAAGTTAAACTGAAATGCCTTATAAGTATTTTAAAATGGCAGTGTTAGAATAATTTATCCCATTAGTTATTCCATGAGGGGCATGTGTACAGTCCACTGTGGACCTGTGATCATCTTAAAAGATGGCCTGCAACATCCTGATGATTCCCATTTTATTCAAGGCGATTTTAATATTCAGTGTGACTTTCCTTCACCTTTTTAAAAATGAGGGCTATGTCTTTTTAGGCACCTAGCTTTAACCACTTAATGACTTTAATAAGCAAGAACATTCCATTCTCTGATCAGAATAATAACATCAGGAACCAGGCAAAGAATCCAACCAAACTGAGGCCCGAGTTAGTGCTAGTTCTCTTGAGTCTCCTTGTGACCCTAGACAGCACATTTAATGTCTCTGGGTCTCAGTTTTCTCACCTGCTAAGCAATCAGGTTGTGTCCTGGGATCCTTCAAGTTTCTTGTAAATTGTAACAAGTTATCATTTCCCAAATTGTGTGATTTCATCACACATTTCTGTGCCTCTTACTAACATAAAGGGTCTCAGGATAATAACTGTTTTGTGGGAAGTTCTAGTGAGTGACTCAGCAGACCAGGCTAGGAAACCTGAACACGCCTTTCTACCAGTGCCCGTGTGAATCATTTTCTTGGATTTTCAGCTGTATTCACTTACTGTGGAATTTGTTAGTGCCCTTGGCAGAGTCCTTACCCCATTGCTCAATCGGCATGCCAAACTGCTTCATCTCCTGCTATTGTTTTCCAGAAATTACAGCTGCCCTACATGGCTGCAAGCACTGCTTTGAAGTGCCCCCCACACCTGGGGTTATGCTGTTTCATCTCACCATGCCCAGATTTCGGGAATCCTAAAATAACCCTTTGTCCCCACCCAGTAGCTCCGTGAAAATGTGCTGTGGTGTGTCTTACTTAATTCTATGAGAACTGGCACTGGATGGCATTATTTACTTGTTTTTTTATGTTTATCTTGGAGGGAAAGGATATGTATCAGAGCTCAAGAGTCCAAAGTACAACTTTATATTGTTTGAATTCCTCCTGCATCTACAGAGTTTTCTGAATACTTGGACTCACATGAGTTCCTCTGCCTTCTTAGAAGAGGAGATAGCATTGGTGGTAGCCAAATGGAAATGAACAAATTGAATTTGAAATCGAGCTTCACATCTTTTTGGCTGGTTATTTGGAAAAGTACTTTTACTGCAACTGTTGAGCGTTGATTATAATGATTATCTATAAAATCACTATTTACTACTACCCAGTATGATTTTATTTCTTTTAAAATATCAGTTGTCATATTCATATCACACATTTTTTGTGCAAAGTAATAGAAGAGAATGTATGTAAAACAATCACTAAAGTACCCAACATTTGAAACATACTAATTGTTCCTTTTGAACGCTTTTTTTTTCAGTATCTAAGCTGAACACAGTGTTTTATAATTATTTCACATGCATAAATGTTGTCTCATTAATCTTCTCATAAATTTTGTGAGAAAATGACCAGCATTACGTATTTCCCTTGGGTCCCCAATGCAGTGTCTAGTCTACTTGGGACTTTATTAAGTTAGTAATTTTAGACTTAGACTTGGCACAGTACCAGGCATATAGTAATTGCTCAATAAGGATTTTATGAATGAGTGGGTTTCAATGATTTGATACATTTTAAAAATTTGTAGGTCTACTTTTCTAGGTCTAAAGTTTTCTTTCAATTGAAATTCTGTTTGATAAGAGCAATGATCCTTGGCTAGACCTACCATGACTTATTTCAAAATACCTCTAAAGTCAGGGGCCTCCCAATCCCACATTTCTGGGATATTAGGTCCTGTTCTAGGACTTCAGGATTGCCTAGAAAGGGATATTCACATACAAGGTTATGTTTTAAATAGTATATGAAGTTCCCAATAGTCATATGGGAGATATATCTAGGATTAACTTAATGCCAATGTCAGCAATGATCAGAATATTAACATAACTGGCAAAGGCCCAAGAAGACAGTGTTCTTTGGATTACTCATTCTAGTTTTAGCAAATAACAACTTTTCGAATATTTTGAAGGAAAACTTCTACTGGAACTTTGCTTGTGTATCCAAGAATTGCAATGTGAATGATTGTCTAATGGTTTGTCATTTAGAGGGCTTAAAATAATTATTTTCTCTGCATGGGAAAAAAAAAAAAGCCAAGGTGCCAATCATCTAACCACATACCTGAGATAAATTTAATGTTTTGAATAAATCTGAAAGAAATTTATTTCGTTTAGTCCAGCAGTCTCAACTTTGGGTAAGAATCAGTTGAACAATTTATTAAAATTGCAGTTGGTCTGAGGTGGAAATCAGGAATCTGCATTTTAGCATACTGCATTTTAATCTGCATTAAATTAATGCATAATCTGCATTAAGTTAAGTGCACAATCTGCATTTTAATCATTCCAGGTGATTCTGATGCTTACCAATCTATTGATATCAGTAAGGAAACTCCGTCTTAGCCTCTGCACTGCTTAGGAAAGAGCATGTGGGTTTTATAGGCAAATGCAACTCAATTCAAGTTCAAGATCTTCCATTTACTGTCTTTGTGTGTGAGTACTGGAACATATATAACCTCTTTGAACTTCAGTTTCCAACTGTAAAGCTGGATAACTCTTAGCATATAAGTATGATTTTATCTAGAGCACTTAAAAATTTGTTTTACAGTAGGTCCTTTTTGGTTATCTATTTTAGATATAGCAGTGTGTACATGTCAATCCCAAACTCCTTGCTGCCACACTTTAGCCCTGGTAACCATAAATTCATACTCCAAGTCTGTGGGTCTGTTTCTGTTTTGTGAATGAGTTCATTTGTATCGTTTTCTTTAGATTCTGCATATAAGCCTTGTCATACTGCCGAGTGACTTCACTTAGCATGATAATATTCAGGTCCATTCCTGTTGCTGCAAATGACGTTATTTCATTCTTTTAAACAACTTGAGTAATATTCCATTGTGTATATGTACCACATCCTCTGTATCCATTCCTCTGTCAATGGACATTTAAGTTGCTTCATGTCCTGGCTATTGTGAACAGTGTTGCAATGAACACTATGGGGCATGTATCCTTTTGAACCATGTTTTTTCTCTGGGTATATGCCCAGGAGAGGGATTGCTGAGTCATATGGTAGCTCCAATTATAGGTTTTGTTTGTTTGTTTGTTTCTTAAGGGACTTCTATACTGTTCTCTTGAAGAAGGCAATGGCACCCCACTCCAGTACTCTTGCCTGGAAAATCCCATGGACGGAGGAGCCTGGTAGGCTGCACTCCATGGGGTCGTGAAGAGTCGGACATGACTGAGCGACTTAACTTTCACTTTTCCCTTTCATGCATTGGAGAAGGAAATGGCAACCCACTCCAGTGTTCTTGCCTGGAGAGTTCCAGGGACGGGGGAGCCTGGTGGGCCGCCGTCTATGGGGTCGCACAGAGTCGGACACGACTGAAGCGACTTAGCAGCAGCAGCAGCATACTGTTCTCTATAATGGCGGTAACAATTTACATTCCCACCTACAGTGTAAGAGGGTTACATTTTCTCCACACCCTTTTCAGCATTTATTGTTTGTAGATTTTTTTCTTTTTTTTTTTTATCGAATGAGGCAATTTATTAACCCAGCATCATCTGTCCTAATGCTTTTTGTTGGCAGCTGCCACCTGTCCAGTGATCCTGTCCCTGAGGCGTCAGTTTGTGGCCCCCATCTTGGTCCTTTTCCACCATTTTCAGCCCCTCCAGGGCTTGGAGGACCCACTGGGCCACGCTCTTGGAGCCTCTGCTGAAGTGGCTGGGCATGACACTATTCCTGATGCCCCCCATAGATCTTGGTCATGGAGCCAACCCCAGAGCCACCCGGGAGATACAGGTGCTGTGCCGTGTAAGCAGCTCGTGTGTGGAACCCATTCTCATCATAAGGAGCAAGTTCTTTATGCTTGGCCAGCTTGATGGTGTTACAGGGACTTTCAGCTTCCCGGACTTTTTGAGGAAGGCTGCCAGAGCTCTGACGAACTCCTGCTGGTTCATGCCTTTTACAGTAACTCCAGGCATCCTGCAGCCTCTGTGCTGCCAGCCAGGGGAAAGCTGTTTGTAGATTTTTTGATGATGGACATTCTGACTAGTGTGAGGTGGTACCACTTTGTAGTTTTGACCTGCATTTCTTTAATCATTAGTGATGTTGAGCATCTTTTCATGTGCCTCTTGGCCATATGTATGTCAATTTTGGAGAAATGTCTATTTAGGTCTTCTGCCCATTTTTAACTGGGTTATATTAATTCTAGTAGGGAAATACATTGTGCATGCATTGATATAATGTCCTAGGCTTGGTTAATTCCTTAATTCTTCTGCGGTCACTCAGAGGTAGAAACCTTGAACACTGCCAGTGGTGGGAACATGGTCTTTAAATGGGTCATTTACTTTTGAATCAGATCAGAGTCCCTTGAATGTTACCGTAGGCAAAAGTTGTTGAAGGAAACCTATAGTTTTATACACTTGATTGCTCTAAATTTTAATGTAAGAAAAGACCTCATCTATTTCTGGCTCTATAACTCTACTTAAGTCACAGTGTAATTCCCCATAAGAGAGACTTGAAGTGATTACTCAAGCACACAGTACCTGTAAGTTGACTTGTTTTGAGGCTTCCTGGTTTGTCTGCTGCTAATGGAGGTAGAGGCTGGAGGGCTTAATGATCAAATTGTTCTGGGGCCTGTCTGGAGATGTGAGGGTACTTCACTATACTCTGAAGGTTACCAAGGAAGATTCTAAGGGGAACCCAAGCTCCAGGTAAGACTCCCTGAGTTATCACTAACTTGGCATTACTCTACAACCCTCTGTGCAAAGCTTTACTGATGCCCCAGAGGTTGATGTTCTTCACACCCTCCAAAAACCTTGATATTTGCACCTCCGCTGCCTTACATAAATGTACTGGACTTGATCATTTGCACATATGTGTCCCACTGAGGACATAGATTTTGGTTCACTCCTTTTTATGTCTGTTAGAAGGACACTGTCAGACAGTGAATAAATGAATTAATAAAGGATTATTCTTAGTTATATACCCACTTCCTAGACTGAGTGGTTCTCTCCTATGTTAAGCTTCTGTATGGAATTGTACAAATGTTTTGCCTTAAAAGGGCTACTTTAGTTCCCTTTGTAATATGTAGTTCCTTTGGAGTTAATGAGCTAAGAGTATTTTATACACTAGTGCTTCAGCATTAAGAGAAGAAAATACTTGCCCTGCTGATTTGTTAAATTAGATGAAAAAGATTTTTTGTTTTCTACTTTGCATTGCAATGCTTCAGAAATCATTTTAAGAGGTATGTATATCTTTAAGAACAGGTCTTAAAACCCAAAAGGCCAAGGAAATATTTTATCATAGTTTCAGATTTATTTATATAAGTTTTACAGTTAGCTCATTGCCATCATGAAAAACAGCTCAGACTTCTAGAGCCTTCTACTAAGCAGTTACATCCAAAATATGTAAAAGAGCTGTTTCAGTATTGAAAAGTTTTTTTTTTATAAAATGCTGAAACATTTTTATATTAATATGCTATTTTGAAGTTTATCTATTTTGTAAAAATGTTATAAAATGCTGAAAACACCAGTCTGAATTAAACTTGGAACTATGCTGCAAAGATAAAAATGCATCTCTCTGGACAACTTGATACTTTCTTGATAGGCTTGACTAGCTGTGCTTAATCATAGTATGCCTGAAATCAAGTCAGCTTGCACCTCTACCTAGACTAGTGGGACATCCCAACCATAACTTACCTGCTTGATGTCATATTTTTCTCTCCATCAAAAGGTTTTAGTCAATTAAAAAAAAAAAAAAGGATTTTAGTCAATTTAAATATGTTAACGCAATACGAGGAATGAAGTGAAGTGAAGTCACTCAGTCGTGTCCGACTCTTTGCTACCCCATGAACTGTAGCCTACCAGGCTCCTCTGTCCATGGGATTTTCCAGGCAATAGTACTGGAGTGGATTGCCATTTCCTTCTCCAGGGGATCTTCCCAACCCAGGGATCAAACCCAGGTCTCCCGAATTGTAGACAGACACTTTACCGTCAGAGCCACCAGGGAATACTAGGAATAACTAGGAATACTAGGAATAACTCCCCTTAATTAAGAGAATTTTGTCCCTAAAGCTCATTATACTATTTTCATTTAAATTAGATGAAAGAAAAACTAATTGTACCTTTAAACCTCTCACCTATATCTCCAGATGATAAATGTGCCAGTAACATTAAAGAGAGAAGCACGGTAGAGTTGAATCCATTGTTTATTTGGAAGGTAGTTTATTAGTAAGCATTGAAAAATCATGCAAGGAGGGATCACAGGCAGGAACATGAGACTCTTAGAAGAGCTGTGATGGTAAATGATGGTCTCTCTGTGAGGGAATCTGATCATTGTAACAGTCCTGCATGTGCAGGCATGAATGAGTGCTTAGAAATATCCATTTAGGAAATGGTAAAGCAAAAGTCAACTTTGAGATTCTTAGATAAGAAACAGTACTCTTAAACTTTACCAGTGCCTCCATTTTCACTCATGTTATAGCCAATTCACATGTGGGTTGACATTTTATTTTCATTGTTATACTTGGCCCAGAAGAACTCTTACAGCAGGAATTGTTTCTGTTTCTCATTGAAAGTTGGGATATTAAAAATAACTGGGAATCATTGTGAATACTAGTATTTAGAATCATTTGAATATGGATCTTTGGAAAATACTTTGAGGTTAACTTATTTTGGGAGTGTAAAACATAGGTAGGAAAATACACAAATCAAATGTACTACTTGATGATTTCTTCCTCACAAAATGATGACTTCTGTGTAAAACCTACACCCAGTTGAGGAAAGAGACCGTTATTTGCACCGAGAAGACTCCTTTTTTTTTTTCCTTTCAACCATTAATCCCCAAAGATAACCACTATCCTGATTTTTCTAACTTCATGTAAGTGGAATCATACAGCAAAGATTGTTTTCCCCCTGATTCTCTCACTTCACATATGCATGTGAGATGCATCCACATGGTTGCTATAGTTAATGTTCTTTTTCTTATCACTATGTAGTTATCTATTTTATCAGTGTATCATAATTTATTCATAATTCTGCTGTTACAGACTCTTGATATCCCTATTTGAAAGCTATTGCAAATAGTGCAGCATAAACATTGTCATTGTCTTTGTAGTAAATATGTGAGTGCCTTTCTCTTTTGTGCAAGTCTGATAACAGAATTGAGGGATTATTGGATCTGTGTTTTTAGTAGTTTGAGTAATTTCTTCTAAGCAATAAGAGTACCATTTGATTCATATCCACTCCAACATTTGATATTGCCTGTCTTTTAAAAATGGAGTGTTCAGTTCAGTTCAGTTCAGTCGCTTAGTCGTGTCCGACTCTTTGCGACCCCATGAATCACAGCACGCCAGGCCTCCCTGTCGATCACCAACTCCCAGAGTTCACCCAAACTCATGTCCATCGAGTCGGTGATGCTGTCCAGTCATTTCATCCTCTGTTGTCCCCTGCTTCTCCTGCCCCCAATCTCTCCCAGCATCAAAGTCTTTTCCAATGAGTCAACTCTTCACATGATGTGGCCAAAGTATTGGAGTTTCAGTTTTAGCATCAGTCCTTCCAAAGAACACCCAGGGCTGATCTCCTTCAGAATGGACTGGTTGGATCTCCTTGCAGTCCAAGGGACTCTCAAGAGTCTTCTCCAACACCACAGTTCAAAAGCATCAATTCTTCAGCGCTCAGCCTTCTTCACAGTCCAACTCTCACATCCATACACGACCACAGGAAAAACCATAGCCTTGACTAGACGAACCTTTGTTGGCAAAATAATGTCTCTGTTTTTGAATAAAAATGGAGTGTACAGTATATCTATTCTCAGTTTTAACTTGTATTTACTTGATGACTCTTAAAGCCTCTTTTTGTGTATTTGGGAGCCATTCTAATAGTTTCTTTGTAAATTGCTTTTTCAAGTCTTTTACCTAGTTTCCTATTTTGTTGTTTGTATTTTTCTTAGTGATTTGTAGGAGTTATTTATATTTTCTTTACACACATTCTTTGACAGTACATTTATAAAAATGTGTTTTTGTACCTACTATAGAGTTTGTTTGGTTTGTAATGGTGTCTTCTTTTGGGGAACAGAAATTATTTAAGCTTAGTCCAATTTATATGTTTTCCTATCTTCTTTAACCTTTTTAGAATCTTATTTAAGAAACACTTGTCTATCTCAGGTCATGAAAATAGTCTCCTGTTTTCTTAATGAAAGCTTTTGTGTTTTGCATTTCACAATTAAATCTACAATCCATCTGAGATTGGTTGTTGTGTCTGATGTGAGACAGGGATCACATTTTATTGATTTTTTTTTATATGAATAGCCCATTGATCAGTACCCATATTGAAAAGACCATCCTTTCTGGAAAAGACTATTTTTTACCCACTGTACTGCAGTGTCACTTTGTAAAAAAAAATTAAAAATGACTGTGTATGTGTGTAAAAATATTAATGTTTGTATTTATGGATTTTCAATTCTACTTCACTGGTCCATTTTTTGATTATCCTCATTCCAAAATCACATTGCCTTAATTACTATAGATTTTAAATGTCTAACAATTTGTTGGTGTAATTTCCCCAGCTTTGTTTTTCTTCTATTTTTATCTTGGCTCTTCTCAACCTTTTTTTCATTTTCACATAAATTTTAGAATCAAATTTTCAACTGACACCAAGAAAGTACTGAAGTTTGTATTGTATATATGAATCAGTATGGACTGAATTTACATTTTTACAATATTGAGTTTGACAGTTCTTGATTATGGTATATTCCTACTTCTGTTTACATCCACTTTGACTTTTCTCACTAATGCTTTGTACTTACATATATTTTGTTGGATTTATTCCATCAAAGTTATTATTTAGGTCTTACTATAATTGGCTTTGTGTTAAACTTTTTTAATTTTATATTTTTATTTTGGAAGATAAAATGTAGTTGACTTTGTGTAATCATCATGTATCTAGAGATTTTGCTCAGTTCACTTTTTGACAAATAGCTTGAATGTAGATTATTTTTCTTTTGCTTTGTTTTTGCCATTTTCTCTGTATACGTATCAAGTCAGCTGAAAATAATGAATTATTTTGCTTTGATTTTTAGTGTCTTGCACTGGCAATTCCTTTTAGTATCGTAAAAAGTAAAAGTGGCAATACCAGGTAAGTAATAAGAAGAGTCTTATTACTGGTCTCAGGAAATTACTGAGCATTCTACACTATTTTGAAAGTTCCATTCTATATGCAGTTTAAGAGTTTTTATTGTAAATTAATGTTGAATTACCTGAAATGTTTGCATGTATTAAGAGGACTATGCACTTTTTCTTTTCTTTTGCTAATTTGTATCAACACTAATTTATTTTTTAATGTTAAAATGCCCCTGCATGCCTCGAGTAAGTCCAGTTGTTAATGACATATTATATTTTTTATCAAATATTCTTTTACATGGCAATTTACTCATGAGAAACACTAGGTCAAATGTTTTTACCCCTCTTTTAAATTAAGTTGAGCTTTATTTACATCCTAACTCTTTTGTTGTTTTTGACATTTAACTCTTTAAAAAACAAAATTTTAAAATATTCATTTTTGTGCTAATTTTTATAGCAGATATATTCACATAGGTAATATCTTAGAATGATTATTCCAAGTACCAGTGTACTAGTACTGTGTAAATAAAACAGACTCTTGTGTTGTTACACTTTGAGTAAACTGGGTTTCCCCAATTTCTCCAGACATCACATCTTTTTCTTAATATGCAAGCAGTAATAGAATCACTATCTCACTGTCTACAAAATGCAGTCTTCGGTGAGATTTTACTCCAAGAATACATTTTAGTTGGAAATTTTTGCCTGAACTAGTTTCTGATCATATTCTTAAAGTGTTCCAGAATAAAGTCTGTTCTTTACCTTTGCATAAGCAAAAGTTCCATTTTGTGTTTTTCCTTAATTAGATGTGTTATTTGTATTCAAAGGGGAATCCAAACTTCTACAGAAAATATTAAAAACTGAAGTCTAGTGAATTCTATTATTAACTTGTCTTTTCCATTTAATTGTGATTTCTATCATTTACATATATATTTTTTACTTATGAGTTTTCTTTATATTAAGCATTTTTAAATTCACATGTTTGCATTAAAAAATAGGACACAGTTGACAGAAACTTAAGTATAACTGGGGAAAAGTACATGAGTAATTTAATATGAAAGTTGCTATGTATAATGGTATTGCAACAAAATGATGGATAGAAAATAATCATAGGCCAAAAACTTCTATAAAAGTCTGGTAATTATATTTAATGGATGTAAGTGTCTTTCTACTCTGTTTGTTGTTGTTTTTCTCTTTTTTTGGTTCTAATTTTGGATTGTATAATTGCAAGAAACATAAATTTACTCCCAGTAGTGGAGAGAAACGGAGAAGGCAATGGCACCCCACTCCAGTACTCTTGCCTGGAAAATCCCATGGGTGGAGGAGCCTGGTAGGCTGCAGTCCATGGGGTCACGAAGAGTCAGACACAACTGAGCAACTTCACTTTCACTTTTCACTTTCATGTATTGGAGAAGGAAATGGCAACCCACTCCAGTGTTGTTGCCTGGAGAATCTGAGGGACAGAGGAGCCTAGTGGGCTGCTGTCTATGGGGTCACACAGAGTCAGACTTGACTGAAGCGACTTAGCAGCAGCAGTGGAGAGAAAAGAAAACCTATGGTCAAGACAAAATAGGCAAATGCAGTTATCCATAAAGGAGAAATAAAGTGCCAGCAGGCCACAGTAGGACTGGAACTAGAAACCCAAAAGTTAGTTTACTCTTTCCGACTTGAATATGCTTGTCTCTGTTCAGTTTCATCTCTGTATGATTTCACCTTAGTTTTTTACATGGTGTAGCATGGGTACCACTACATCTCATTATTTGTGTGGTTTTGGAATTCGTATGCTTTTGTTATTTCAGATATTTCAGTTATTAAGGAGGAAAGCCTCTTATTGTTCCCTTCTTATGCTTCCACATGAGGATCTTCATTTAAAAGACCTCTATCTTCTTCTTTTATATTTTCTTGACTCCACATCTTGCAACAAGGGGGAATTATTTTGCTTGGTTTGTTTGAGAGGAGTTGTTGAGATGGCTGTGCTAAGCAGCCACTTCACTACTCTCTATAGATCTCCCTGCCTGTGGCCAAGGTGCATTATCTGCTCCTACTCACAGGGATCTGCTACATAAATAGGAAATCAGTAACATTCTACCCGTGCCAGTTAGCGCATGGATAAATAACTGTTTAAGTCCACTTGTGCTGCCATAACAAAATACCACAAACCAAATGGCTTATAAACAACAGAAATTTATTTCTCACAGTTCTGGAGTCCAGAAGATCAAGATGCCTGCAAGTTTGGTGTCTGGTTAGAACCCACTTCCTGGTTCATAGACTGCTGTGTGCTCTCATGACACAAGGGGGCCAGAAAGCTCTCTGGGATCTCTTCTATATAGGGGCTAATCCCATGAATGAAGGCTCCATCTCATACCTAATCAACTTCCAAAAAGCCTTATCTCCTAATGCATCCTGTTAGGGGATTAGGATAGGAATTTTGGAGAGATGTGCTGTGCTTAGTCGTTCAGTTGTGCCCGACCCTTTGGGACCATATGAACTGTAGCCTGCCAGGCTCCTCTGTCCATAGGGATTCTCCAGGCAAGAAACATGGAGTGGGTTGCCATGCCCTCCTCCAGTGGATCTTCTCAACCCAGGCATCAAACCCAGGTCTCTTGTGTTGCAGGTAGATTCTTTACCATCTGAGCGACCATAATCATGTTCAATTTAGGAATAAATTTTTAGCAAGCCTATTTGGCTTTAGATATAAAGTCATAATCCCCAATTAGCTTTCCTAGTAGTAAAGGTGATATTTTGAGTTCCATTTTTCTGACTGTTGATTCTATTTCTCAATTGGTTCCAAAAGAACAGACATGTATACCTGTGGCGGATTCATTTTGATATTTGGCAAAACTAATACAATTATGTAAAGTTTAAAAATAAAATAAAATTTAAAAAAAAGAAAGAAAATATGGTCCATTTGTCACATGATATAAAACAATTAAAATGTTAAGACTGAAATTTAAAAAAGAGTGCTTATATATGCAGATGAAAATATAGATCATATTTATGAACTTGAATATGGAAGGATTTTGTAAGGAAGCAAGTTAAAATGTAAAAACTAGCCTCATTTCACCATAATAAAATAAAAATACCTGGGTCTCAAAAAAACACACAAAAAACAAAGTACAAAAAACCTGTCAGAGTGAAGTAAAAAATTGTAGCCTGGAAATATAACACAAATTCCTATAAATGAGAAAAAAAATAACCCATTAGAAAAATGGGCATCATATAAAATATATCCTGGCTAGTCAGGAAAGTATGATCTATTTCTACCACAAGGAAATACTGGTTACAATGAAATACTAGTTCTACAGTGAGATACTAAAAATGCCAAGTGTAGTAACACCAAGTATTGGAAAAAATGAAGAGCAATTATAATATTTATATACAGTTTTTTAATGTCTAAGATATTTTAGAGTTTTTGAAGGAAAGGCCTTATCCTGAAATCATATTTCACAAATCAAGACTTGTGAAATAAGGATTTTTATCATAATACATGCAGCCATAGTCCTGGGATTACTAACACTTGCTGGCTTCTAGTTGCCTACTGGATAGAAGTTAAATATCCTAGCATGACATTGAAGGCCTTTTACACTTAGGATCTCTCTTTCTGTCTTCCTTCCTTTTTTCTCTTCCTCACTTCCTCTCTTTCTTCGCTAGGCTGGGTCTTAGTTGCGGCACATGGGGTCTTTAGTTGTGGCGTTATGAATCTTAGTTGTGGCATGTAGGATCTAGATCCCTGACCAAGGACTGAACCCAGCCCTCCTGCATTGGGAGAGTGGAGTCTAAGCCACTGGGCCACCAGGGAAGTCCCAGAATCTTACTTTATTTTCCACACTTACTCTTTCCTCCTTATAGCATATGTTCTGAGTATCTAATGAATCGTTCTCATTTCCTAGAGTGTACTCCTTTTTAATGCTTTCACTTGAAGTGCATCATTCCTCCTTAACTTTTGATCATCTTTCAAAACAGTTAAAACATTGCCCTTGTAAAAATACCTTCAGTTTTCACACTGTGTTACATACTTCAGGGTGTTGTTATGGGCTTATATATCTGTGTTCTCCATTAAAGGCAGCTTGTGGAAGGTGCAACCACATCTTACTTGTTTTTGCTGCCCAGTGCCTGGCATAGCAGGTGCTTGATATTAGAAGAATAAATTATTAGAAGAGATGTTGAAGCAGTTGTTGCTAAATTAGTGACACAAGCACTGAGCAGGATGAAACTTCAGAGATTGTCACTGGGTTAGAGTGATCTGAAAAGATGCCATGAAAGCTCTTGGCCTTACTCTTGGTCTCAGAGTGTGGGTAAACCCTGCAGTCATTGAGGAGAGAGGTAAGCTTCCCAAGCTGAACCAGTAAGGAGAGCAGAAGTTTGGACAAGGGGAAGCCGTTCTTCAGTCTGCAGATTTCAATGCATGTTCTGCCTCTTTAGGGAGCTAGTGTCTTTATTTTCTGGGTTCTATAGAAACTGCTCATGTTTCCTTACTATTTAAGGTAAAGGTAGAGACTGTGTTGATGTTTCAGCTCCAAGGAGAAAAAAAGAGAAAAGGAGATACATAGGAGATGGAGCTAAGCAAGGATTTGTGGTCTCAGAATGTAGTCTCAGCCTGAGCCCATAGAGAGCTCTGGAGTGTGAGCAGCACTCAGAATTAATCTCTGCTCAGGGCAAGCAGGGGATCCTTTTATGTACGCAGGTTAGTCCATTATTGATAACAGGCTGTTTTTGAGAGGGGTCCCATCCCTGGAGCAAGAGAACTTCCATTTGTCTGGAGGCAGTTCTCTTAGAGAGGGGTCAGCTGTGACTATGAGCTGCTAACACACCCAGCAGCTGGGAGATGAGTATTCTTGGCTGCTACAGTGGATCTAAGCAAGGGACTACTTAAAAATCTACTCAGATACCCTCTTGCAAGTATCTACTTTCCCACTCTTCTGCTGTGGCCTCACTTTGTATCATGCGGTTGTATCACTGCCCCCATCTGCTGGGCCACTCATACTGCTTTTGCTGACACTATCACTTTAAAATAGATCCTGGTCCTTTGGGCACTGCTGTGTTTCAAGGTCCTTGGCACCCTAGCCACTTCTTCTGGATATCACCATTTATTGCATTGCTCTTGATTCTGTAGCTTTCTGGGTGTCAAGTTCTATTTAAGGTCAAAGCTTGGGAAGAGATCCCCTTGTATTCTGTTACATTGTATTTGTTAATTGGTACCCAAAGCAGAAAAGATTGTACTCCAGTGTTTTTAGGAGTAAATGATAGAGCAACTCTTTTGCTTTCTCTAGCACTCACTCACCCAAACATTATCCAAAGTCTTCGCTAATGACTACCATTCTGTTATTGAAACACTATGATCTTCCCAATTTTCTGCTCCTTTAGGATGTGTCCTCTCCCCACTGGCCTCTCAGTTGCTCTTGCAAATGGACACTTGGTAGGCCTGTGCCATCAAAGACCCTACCACATATACAGTTTCAAGTAGTGCCAGAATCATGTCTTAAGCTACATATGCAAAATTCAGATTAAGACTAAATCATGTGACTAGTTGAAAGGAGTTAATTAATGCAGTGACTATTCTGGGCAGAAGCACTGTATTAGTTTCTGTTCAGAATTCCATGATCAGAATGTCTAGTACTTTCAATAATATCTGGATGTCCTATCCTTCTAGGCAAATAGAAAACCAATGAGCGGTGAATGGAAAGGCTTCTGCGATAAGGCATTCATTTACCAGTGTCATTTCTAGGCTGAAGCATTTAATTATGCATGTGAGACCCTCTTGTGCTTTTGTGCCCTGCTGTAGCAAGGATGGAGGAGGCTCTGGGGTGCAGCTAGTGGGCCAGTGGTTGAAGCAATCTCTGCCATCATACTCAGAGGACGTTGTGTAAATGAGAAATAAGAGAAATGGTTTTTCTTGAGTTAAGCCATTGAGATTTGAGTATTGTTTGTTAGTACAGCATAAACTTAGCATATCCTCACTAATAAAAACAACTGCTTTTATTTCCTTCTCATTCCCCGTTTAACAACAACAACCAAAAAATGGTCTCTATAATGAAGGAGCTTTTGGTGAAGACTGCAAGTTATAAAACTTCATACTCATAAATTTTCCTTTCAACTCCATTTCTCATTTGCCTCCCCTCTTCTGTCACCTGGTATGCTTCTTAAAGAATCTGTGTGTTTGAGTAGAATGGTTTCATAAAAAAATACTAAACATAAAGTACATTCCAGATGGTTAATCTGCCACAGTTATTAAAATAAGCAAAATATCTGAATTGCAAAATGAGTGATTGGTATAACTTAGGAAGTCAGTAATCAGGTCAATTGTATAGCTCTAGAAAGCCAAACCTTTCAAACTCCGCATCTTTGTGTGTGTGTGTGTATGAATTTGGTCACAAGTATGTCTTTAATCAACGTGTTGATTTTGGCAAGTCTGATAAGTAATACTAAGACTTATATAGATAGATAAAATGTTTCTTCACTGGAATCTCTCAAATAAGTCTCAAAAATGTCTATTTACACTCTGTACCTGTTGAACTGAATTAAAAAAAAAGGTAAAATCTGACACAGTCACATCACAATGTAAACTCTGCTTGTGAAATGTTATTGCAGCCAATATTTTAAATATTTTAGTATAAATCATTCTGAATGTATGATATGTATAATGTGATAATTAATATTTATCTTAATACATCTATTATTTATAAAATAAAATAATCAGCCAATAGTAAAATTTACTTCTTGCAAATTTAGTAGCTAAAATCAGCATATATTTTAGGTGTGTGGCTGATGCTCTCTGCTGCTCTACTTTTTAATTTAACATTTTAGAAAATAAAGCTGGAGGCCTGCTTTTCAGAATCCCTAATTTCTGTGTTATTTTTTAAAAGTGTTCCCATTAGGGAACTCTCTGCTTATCAACAACATTCCATTCACTGCTCATTGGTTTTCTATTTGCCTTGAAAGTACTAGACATTCTGATCATGGAATTCTGAACAGAAACTAACAACAGTTCATGGCCTGTGTCACATAAGCTTTATTTATTCATAGAAGTTATCTGCAGTAAATAAACTACTATAAGTAAATGAGTCTATTCTGAATTTTTTAACATGAAAAATTTTAAAAGGTAAAATATGTCTGATGATATTACATGATGAAAGAGAGCTAATAAAAGCACCACCAAGAAAAAGGTATGAGATTCCAGAATCCAATGGAGTTACATTGATAGCCTGGGGGTGTTGGTCTGTTCTGAATATTTCTTCCCTGCAGGCACTGTGTGATGTCATACTGAAAGTCTACCTTTGTGTTATAAAGGGTGAAGACACTTCCTACAGTCTTCCCCCATAATCATATTCAACTGCAGTGGTAAACAAGCCTATTTGTTTAGCACTGTTATTTAGACCACTGTTAAATAGTCTTTTAAAAAAAGGTAGAAAATGAAACATTTTCAAGACCATTATTTATAGGATTTTAAAATGCAGTATTTTTTAAACATTTCCATAGAAACAGTAGCTGTATATTATATTTACTGAACATGATGTTGGGCATTGTAGTCTACATGGATTATTTCATTACATCCTCAAGACAATCCTTTAAGTTATATACTATTATTATTTCTGTCTTACAAAGCAGAAAGCATAGTTGGGCTAGGTAACTTAATCAAGGTCATAAATGTAGTCACTCATAATGCACAAATTGAACAAATATTTGCCTGGCACTAGGGTTTCAGAAATGAGTAAGACATAGGCCCAGTCTCTGAGAAACTTTGTGGGAGAGATAGTCCTAAAGATAGCTGTTCAGTATGATATGAAAAGAACTCTCTACTCTAATCAGGAGCCATGATTTGACACAGGGAAACTGACATGTGAGCCAGGAGTTAAATTTTATCAAAAGAAAGGGGAGTGTCATTCTGGACCCTGTAACCTTCACTTCCAGAGAGAGCAAGAGATGAAAGGGCATTGTGCATGGGGAATGCTGGTGAGTTTGTGCAGCTGGAATGGAATGTGTAGGGAGAAGAAGAGCTAAGATAACACAATTACTCTTTTAGTATAAACTTTTACCATTTCCTTCCTTCCTTTTTTTCATGACCTTTCTTCTTTATAGACTATCTGTTTACTGTTTTCCCAAAATCTGTATAGTGCTTTTATTTTAAACAACATAAAATAGAGTGATTGAGATGAAAATATATAAGTAAATGCTGTGTAATAGACTCAAGGACTTGACAAGATGAGCAGGAATAGAGATATCCTTCCATTATGTAGGCCAAAAGTGGTTTCTAAAGTTAAATATCAAATACAGTTCCATGCATCCTAGATGATCTGGGGAAAAGAAAAAAGAAAAAAAAAATAGAGTTACACACCTAATTAAAAATTTTAATTTGAATATTAAACTCCCTCACAAGGTTGGAAAACCCCTATGGTTACCTCGGACATTTGAATAGACCACAAGCCATGGGAAACCCCTAAAGAAAAGTAAATTTATTTCAGTAGAACCAGGGCTTTCTGAGTTTATGTTTAAAGATGGTAATGTAAGTTTTTAGGTTGAAAAGCTAGGCATTTATTTCGGAAGGCAGTGTGCTGTTATAGAGAGACGAACTAAAAGAGAATGCAAAAGAAAATTCTAAGATGGTCCAGAACGTTGTTCAGACTATTCAGGAGGTTGTGCATATGTTTCTTCCTGATGAGAGAAGTGGAAAACATAAGTCATGAGATATGTTTTCACTCAAAGAATAGCAAAATAACGATGGAACCAGCACAAATTTTGTCTGTTTCTAACAATAGAAGAACCTACTGTAGAAATAAAGCAGCTGAAGAAGGAAAGATACCCATGTATAACACAAGAGGGGAAGTCCTAAAGGATAGTACATGTAAATGCTTAGAGTTGTTTATCATGTAGGAACAAAGCCAATTTAGGGAAATACATTTGACATTATAACATGTGATGGCAAAGGCTGATCAAATTACCATTTTATGCATGGAAATAATAATAAAAGTATGAATTAGAAAGTTGTGAATGCATGTGTGTATGTTTTGTTGTTCAGTTACTAAGTTGTGTCTGACTATTTGCAACCCCATGGACTGCAGCACACCAGGCTTCCCTGTCTTTCACTATCTCCTGGAGTTTGCTCAAACTCATGTCCATTGAGTCAATGATGTCATCTAACCATTTCATCTCTGTTACTCCCTTCTCCTCCCAGCCCCAATCTTTCCCAGAATCATAGTCTTTGCCAATGTGTTGACTCTTTGCATCAGGTGACCAAAGAATTGTAGCTTCAGCTTCAACATCCTTCCAGTGAATATTCAGGACTGATTTCCTTTAGGATTAACTGGTTTGAACTCCTCTCAGTCCAAGACACTCTAATACAGTTTTTTACAGCACCACAATTAGAAACCATCCATTCTTTGGCACTCAGCCTTTTTAATGGTACAACTCTCACATTTGTACATGACTAATGGAAAAACCATAGCTTTGACTAGATGGGCCTTTGTGGGCAAAGCGATGTCTTTGCTTTTTAATATGTTCTCTAGGTTTGTCACAGCTTTCCTTCCAGGGAGCAAGCATCTTTTAATTTCATGGCTGCAGTCACCATACACAGTGATTTTGGAGCCCAAGAACATAAACTCTGTCACTGCTTCTACTTTTCCCCTGTCTACTTGTCATGAAGTGATGGAACCAGATGCCATGGTCTTGGTTTTTTAAATGTTGAGTTTTAAGCCAGCTTTTTCACTCTCCTTTTTCACTTTCATCAAGAGGCTCTTTACTTCCTTTTAGCTTTCTGCCGTTAGGGTAATATCTGCATAACTGAGGTTGTTGAAATTCTTCCTGATAATTTTGATTCCAGCTTGTGATTCATCCAGACCAACATTTCACATGATATACTCTGGATAGAAGTTAAATAAGCTGGGTAACAATATACAACCTTGTCATATTCCTTTCCCAATTTTGAACCAGTTGTTCCATGTAAGGTTCTGTGTGTGTATATATGTATGTGTATATGTATGTGTGTGTGTGTATATATATATATATATATGACACATAGAATTTATACAGAAGCCCTGCATGCATGCTAAGTCACTTCAGTCATGTCAAACTCTTTGCAATCCCATGGACTATAGCCCACCAGGCTTCTCTGTCCGTGGGATTCTTTAGAATCCAGAATACTGGAGTGGGTTGCTATTTGCTCCTCCAGGGGATCTTCTTGGCCCAGGCATTGAACCAAACCCCCATCTCCTGCTTCTCCTGCATTGGCAGATGAGTTCTTTACTACTAGCTCCACCTGGGCAGCTCTTTACTACTAGCTCCACCTAACGTCTACTAATTTACGGAACACAGTGGACACAGAAAGAAGAAAAAGAGAGAGAAGAGTTAGAAGAGACTATGGGGTCACACAGAGTCAGACACGACTGACGTGACTTAGCAGCAACAGCAGTAGCAGATGTGACTTTTTCCAAAATGGCTTCAACAGTGTTTCCCTTCCTATATGTTCTTCGATGCTTGTCCCATTGATAAATGGAGTCTGTTTTCTACCTTGGTTGAGGTGGGCCCAGTGACTGTGATGAAAGAAATGCCATGAGACTTCTGAGACTAGACCCTACAAAATGATACAGTCCCTACCTACCTCTCTTGGGACACTCTGCTATGGGACTCTGAGGTCCACAGAAAATGTCTGGGGCTGCCACATTGTGAGCAAGCATCATGAAGATGCTACATGAGGATCACCTATTGCCTCCAGCCAAGGTTCCTGACAACCACCAGTATCAATCGATATGTGTGCTCAGTCACTTTAATCATGTCCCACTTTTTGTCACCCCATGGACTGTGGCCCACAAGGCTCCTCTATACATGAGATTTTCCAGGCAAGAATACTGGAGTGGGGTGCCATTTCCTCCTGCAGAAGATCTTCATACCCAGGGATCGAACCCACGTCTGTTGTGTCTTCTGCATTGGCAGGCATGTTCTTTATCATTAGTGCTACCTCGGAAGCATCAGCTATTAGACATGTGAATAAAAGATGCTTCCCGATGATTTTTGACTTCCAGCCTTCAGGTCCTTTCAGCTGAGGTCTCAGGCTACATAGAGCAGAGATTGCTGTTCCAACCGCTCCCTTTCTAAATCACTGATCCATAAAATCCATGATTGTAATAAAATGCTTATTTTATCCACTAAGTTTTGGAACAGATTGGTTATGCATCAATAAATGACAAAAACAAGAAAAGATGGAAAATAACTTTTATTGTTAAAATATTGAAATTGAACATTCTTGTACTCAGACCCTTGTTGATCTACGTCTAGAATCGGTATTGCTAGATCATGGACTCTCAATATCTTAAATTTAATTAATTGTTGCCAAGCTCCCATCAGCTATGTCTAAGAGTTACCATCAACATTTAAATAGTAAATTTGATCTCTCTGACAAATATGAGGAAAAAAATCTCAATATTGATATAATTTGTACAACAGTGTTTAGGACAACATGTTTTAACACAGTAAAATCTAAGTATCCTTATGAGAACAGATAGATAATTTGTTCATTATTCTCACAAGGGAATACTGTGTAGCTATTGGGCTTCCCAGGTGGCCCTAGTGGTAGAGAACATGCCTGCCAATGAGGCGATGTAAAAGATGTGGGTTCAATCCCTGCATCAGGAAGATCCCTGGAGGAGGGCATGGCAATCCACTGCAGTATTCTTGCCTGGAAAATCCCACGGACAGAGGGATTAAGATGAATTAACTAGATTAATACAGATCAATATGATTAATCCCAGAAATACAGTGTTAGGGGAAAAAAGCAAATTGCAATAGAATGATGCAATAGTATGATGACATTTCTAAGCATTTAAAAATCTGAGCAACGTCTCTGCTGTGTAATCATTCATGAAGTCTACAGAGTGTCTGGCAGGTTGTCAGGTTCTGTTCTAGACACAGAGTTCAGTTCAGTTCAGTCGCTCAGTCGTGTCTGTCTCTTTGCAACCCCAAGAATTGCAGCACACCAGAGGGGATAAGAAAAACATGAAGGTAAACACACAGATCTTGACCTCCCAGAGTCTGCATGGTCTGTAGACAGCATGCATATGTGTGCATAGTAAGAGAACAGAAATGTGGGCAGCAGCGACACCAGCTCCAAATGGAAGTTCCTTCTGAGGAAGGAGGACTGCAGAAGGAGTAGGGAGAGGGTAGGAAGAGTGTAACTTGATTTATGTCTTATTTCTTTAAAAAATGTGAAGCAAATATGGTAACATGTTAACATCTGTGAAAGTTTGGTAGCAATTTTGTAGTACCTTCTGTGCTTTTGAACCATGGTTTTGGGAGAAGACTCTTGAGAGTCCCTTGGACTGCAAGGAGATCCAACCAGTCCATCCTAAAGGAAATCAGTCCTGAATATTCTTTGGAAGGACTGATGCTGAAGTTGAAACTCCAGTACTTTGGCCGCCTGATACAAAGAATTGACTCATTTGAAAAGTCCCTAATGCTGGGAAAGATTGAAGGCTGGAGGAGAAGGGGACGACAGAGAATGAGATGGTTGGATGGTATCACCAACTCAATGGACATGGGTTTGAGTGAAGTCCAGGAGTTGGTGATGGACAGGGAGGCCTGGCGTGCTGCAGTCCATGGGGTCACAAAGAGTCAGACACGACTGAGCCACTGAACTGAACTGAACCCTGTGCTTTTCAGTCTGAGAATTTCAAAATTTGCAATAAAAATATGTCTATGGATAGATTAAAACACACGGGCTGCTGTTCACCTAGAGGCATGATATCTATCTTACTGATAAGTGGTATGTATGAATAAAAATTTTAAGTTTAAAATTTATTAGAACAGCCAGGTCTTAAATTAAAAGGAAGCAATGTGATATATTGGGAAGTATTTGTAAAGTCTTTCGACCCAGGTAGACCTGAATGAAAATTCTATTTTCTCCACTTCCTAGTATAAGTTAGTAAAATACTCAGGCTCCTGAAAGCCCAGTTTCCTAATCTGAAGATGATTGTATAAACCAAAATGTAAATAATCTGGTGTTTGAATCAGAAATAAAATAGACAAATAGCTAACACTTATTGAATGCTGGTACATGGCAGCCTCTGAATGCTTTACATGAGTTAGCTCTGTGATTTCCAAATTTTGTACTGGGACATCATTGCAGTATACTCACCACTGTTTGGGGGAGTATTTCAAATGTTTAGGAAAATATGGTACTTGACATTTTTGGACATTGCTCAAACATCTGGCTCAAGCTATTCCATAGTTTCACTCTTAGATCACATAATATTCCTTGTGATTATATCTTTGCAATATTGTTTTTCTTTTAAATTATGTGCACTATATTTTCTAGTGGCTGCTACTATAAGTTGCTAGAACATAAATGCTTATTAAGTTGTTTGGATGAAGTCATTTAAGAAATGCTATTATGAAGTATTTTGTGTGGCCTGGGGACACAGTGAAAAGACTTAGCACTTAGAGCTCTATGAACAAAGAAGGTTTGGGCCCCTCCCTCTAAAACAGTTCCTTTAATCTTTGTATCAACCAAAGAAGGTGAGTTCTAATCTTATCTCCATTTTACAGAAACTAAGGCACAAAGAGTTTTACTGTCTTGCTCAACCAGCCATGGAGTATTATGCAGGATTGAACCTAGTCAGACACTTCAAATCTCATACTCATAACCAGTGCACTCTCCTGTTTCTGTGTATGTATGTGAGTGCCCATGTGCTCAGTCGTGTCTGACTCTGTGACCCCGTGGACCATAGGACTGACCTTGGGTCAAGGGCCTTGGGTCCTTCCCAACCTAAGGATTGACCCATCTCTCCTGTGTCTCCTGCACTGGCAGGCCAATTCTTGACCACTGGTGCCACCTGGGAAGCCATGGTAAGTTTCTCTGTAAATAACTTTGTAAATATAGTGTGACAGTGGCAGAAATCCTGCGTTGAAGAGGAATGTCCTAAGGAGAAATATAATTTCAATCAGAATCTTAGAAGTATGTAATTTTAATCTGGAGCTGAAAGGGACTTTACAGTTTTATACAAGCAGAAAACTCAAGTCCTAATGAGTCTCTGAGACAAGCACACCTGGTCACTGGCAAGATCAGTAGAAGAACCTCTTTCTCTTTTTCCCAGTTGTGAAATAACTGTGTGAAACTGAAGAAGTTTTATTTGGAAGTGGCCACCCAAAATAGGATATACTTGTAATACCTCAGGAAATTAGCAGAAAAATAAACACCCACATTTGGAGAGCAGTTGGCATGGCTGGATCTTTGTAGTTGATAAGAACCAATAGATAAAAAGCCAGGTTTGTTTTTGTTTTTGATTGTTTATTGAAAGTATATAGAAGTACAGTTGCTTTTTTTCTTCTTTTTATTTTTTAAATTATGAAAGTATGATAACACATTTACAGAAGACTTGGAAAATACTGAACACAGTTACTATATAGGATATAGTTCCACTCTATATTACAATTGTTTTTTAAGTAGATAAATTAAGATTTTTGGTTGTAGTTTCAATATCAAACTCTTAAAAATTAATAGAATGAATAGACAGAAAAGTAGAAGGATATAATAGACCTGAAAAGCACCATGAACCAATTCAACACAATTAAGATTTATACAATTTTCATATAAGAGCAGGATACAAATTCTATTCAAGTTCCCATAGACTATAAACGAGAAGATACTGGAACATATCCTGGGACATAAAACAAGGTAAAAAAATATTTCATGGTGTAAAGGTATTGAAATCATACAGAGTCTGTTCTCATATCACTGTGAAATTATGTTAGAAATCATTATCAAATGATATTTGAAAATAACCCACATATTTTCAAATGCTATGTGGCATTTATCAAGAGATATCTTTAACTTAGCCATTGAAAGTGGGATGAAAATACATGCATGTGTGCACTTCTGCTTACAACATTTTTCTACTTAACCTCACAAATTGTATATAACTACTTTATTTTGTTAAATTGATCATGTTTCCATTGTGGCTTGCAGTTGTAATTATCTTTTATTTTTTTGCCTGGCTGTTGATTGTGAAGACTGATGAACATCTTTGACTATTGTGATTATGTAACTATTATTCATTTTAATCATTGGATCATGATTGGTCAACAGAAAATAATAGAATTCTATATCACTAAAAACTGCCATTTAATTAAAAAAAAAAAAACCCTGTAATCATGTTTTAAAATCCAGATGCATTTTTTCTTTTAGTAATTTTTAAGAAAATATTTTTTTGGAGTATAGTCGATTTACAATGTTGTATTAGTTTCAGATGTACAGCAAAGTGATTCAGTTACTCATATATTCATTCTTTTTTAAGATTTTTCTCACATATAGGTTCAGTTCAGTTCAGTCGCTCAGTTGTGTTCCACCCTTTGTGACCCCATGAATTGCAGCACACCAGGCCTCCCTGTCCATCACCAACTCCGGGAGTTCACTCAAACTCACGTCCATCCAGCCATCTCATCCTCTGTCGTCCCCTTCTCCTCCTGCCCCCAATCCCTCCCAGCATCAGGGTCTTTTCCAATGAGTCAACTCTTCTCATGAAGTGGCCAGAGTATTGAAGTTTCAGCTTTAGCATCATTCCTTCCAAAGAACACCCAGGACTGATCTCATTTAGAATGGATTGCTTGGATCTCCTTGCAGTCCAAGGGACTCTCAAGAGTCTTCTGCAACACCACAGTTCAAAAGCATAGGTTAGCACAGAATATTGGGTAGAGTTCCTTGTGCTATACAATAGGTCCTTGTTGGTTCTCTATCGTATGTTTAGTAGTGTGCATGTATTCATCCCAAGCTCCTGATTTGTTCCTCCCTGCCATCTTTCCTCTTTGGTAGCCATAAGTTTGTTTTTTATAAGGAAGTAGTTTGTTCAATCTCACAGAGAGCTCTGGAGATAGCATAGGTCATATTTCGGAAGTATCCAAATCAGGTCCAAGAGAGCTGGAGTATTTGTACTTCTTGGCCAATCAATCATTGTTTAAGGCATTTAACCTGGGCACTATTGACATTTGGGGGATACTTTAGAATTACCTTGGAATTTATTGAAAAATACAAATGCCCAGGCATTTTTTTCTTCTCCAAAGCTTCAGATGTGATTCTGTTGAGCAGCCATGTTTAGAAACAAGTGGACTATATGATGATCTTTTACTTTGAAAAGCCAGGTGTTTTGGAACTGAACTCGGAATTTATAATGCTTTTTTCCAGCACTTACTAGAGCAACTGCTCCCATTGGGCAGTCAAATATTCCTCATTAAAGGCTTTTGTTCGAGCTCTGTGATTCCTACTCTAGGAAACGCTTCCTTCCTATTTTGCTCTCCAGGAGACAATGTAATACTCACTTTTCTTGTTGTCTGGCTTCATCAGCTGAAAGCTCCTCCAAGGGCAAGGACCGTATCTTTTCCTCACTCAATATTTCCAGTGTCAGTCAAACATGGTACCTAACATATAGTAGGTGTTTAAGAAATGTTTGCTAAGTGAGATTATAATGAATGCATGTTGGCAGAAGGCTGTATATGAGCTATGGTGTTATTAGGTCGGTACAAAAGTAATTGCAGTTTTGGGCTGTGAATTTTAAACCATCATAATCAGACTCAAACACATCTTTATTCATCAAAATAGGAATCATTACAATCAACACATTTTTGCCAATAAGAAATGTTTGTTTATTCCCGTATCATAAAAATCCATGCTTCAGGATTCGACAAGCTCTTAGAAAGCATTTTCTGCCTCCTGCTGGTTGTAGAAGCATTGTCCCTGCAAAATGTTGTTGAGATGCTTGAAGAAGTGGTAGTCACTTGGTGAGAGGTCAGGTGCATATGGTGGATGAAGCAAAACTTTGTAGCCCAGCGCATTCGACTTTTGAAGCGTTGGTTGTGGGAGGTGTGGTCAGGCATTGTTGTGGAGAACTGGGCCCTTTCTTTTGACCAGTGCTGGCTGCAGGCATTGCCATTTTTGGTACATCTCATTGATTTGCTGAGCATACTTCTCAGATGTAATGATTTTCCTGGGATTCAGAAAGCTGTAGTGGATCAGACTGCCAGACCACCAGACAGTGCCCATGATTTTTTTGGTGCCAGTTTGGCTTTGGGAAGTGCTTTGAAGCTTCTTCTCAGTCCTGCCTCTGAGCTGGTCATCACTGGTTGTAATATACAATCCACTTTTCATTGCATGTAACAATTTTGATTGGAAAATGGTTCATTGTTGTTACACTGAATAAGAGAATATGACACTTCAAAATGACAACTTCTTTTTGATTTGCTGTCAACTCATGAGGCACCCACTTTTAGAGCTTTTCCACCTTTCCAATTTGTTTCAAATGCCAAATAACCGTAGAATAGTCGGTGTGGAGCTCCTGGGCAGCTTCTTGTGTAGTTCTAAGAGGATCAGGCTGGATGATGCTCTCAGTTGGTCATTGTCAACTTCTGACGGTCAGCTATGATGCTGCTCATCTTCAGGGATCTCATTGCCTTTACAAAACTTCTTGAATCACCACTGCACTGCATGTTTGGTAGCAGTTCTTGGGCCATCAAATGCGTGTTGATGTCGCGTGTTGTCACTGCTGCTTTGTGACCCATTTTGAACTGGAATAAAAAAATGCTGGAATTTGCTTTTGTCTAACATCATTTCTGTAGTCTAAAATACATATAAAATAAATAGCAAGTAGTAAGACATTAGCAAAAGACATAAAGCAAGAAATGCATATTAAAATGATGTATAACATAACCACATTTATTTGAGGATGTATTCCACTATCAAATGACAAACTTCAACAGTGCAAAACCACAGTTACTTTTGTAACTTATACATAGAGAACAGCCTAGTATAGAGAACACACATGTATTATTATATAAATTATGGAATTGGAATTATATTTTATCTCTACTCCTTTTATTGGTTTGGAATCATAGTTTTGATCTCTGTAGAAGTCTTTAGTTGATGAACCTCTTGACTTTTAACAAGAAAAACTAGGGCTTGCCAGGTGGTAGTTAGTGGTAATGAAGGTTTCTCAGCTCTTAGCTGAGAAATGCAAAACTGCAATTACTTTTGCACCAACCTAATATTTATTTCATCAGCTCAAATGCACACTTGTCTCCAATAGGAAACAACCTGATTTGGACTTTACCTAAGTAAGCAATGAATGTCTATTATGTTAAGCCACTGAGATTATGGGGTTTATCTATCACACAGGCTTCTGTTCCTCTAATACATCTGTTCGTTAACCTACAATAATCTTCTCCAAACCAAAACTTTATCAAGAGTCAGGCCTCTCTGTGTATACTCAGCTTCACTCAGAACCGTTTTGCAGATCCCCTCTGCTCTGGCCACATTGTGAGGTAGACACACATCTGCTTAGTGCTTTGAGAACTCACCACCATCATTCTCACTTCTTTGCTTTTATTCATAATATTCATGTTGCTTGAAATGTTCATTCTCTCACTTCTTACCTGTCTACTTTCCTCATTATCTTGCTTAGGCTAATCACTGTGTTGTGCCTTTTCTGATAGTTTTAGGCCCATGGACAGTCTTCCTCTAGCATGACAATTCTGGCCTGCACAATTCAGCTTATGACTATACTATCTATGATTTATATGACTTATGATTTATACTATCTATAAATCAGCTTTGCTCTGATTTGTTTCTTAGTCTGGACTCACCCACTTGATTCCAAGATCCTTAAGGACAGGCATCAATCTTGAGGGAGCATCACCCGGTCTAACGTGGTCCTAAAGAAATGGTAGTCATTCAGTATTTTGTGATTCACTTGCTCCATTGATAGCAACCTCACATATTATTTAATTTGAATCTCTGTGCCTTCAGGTGTACTTAAACCACAGAATTTTCAACAGGGTTCTTTCAGAGTTTAGACTAGTTTCACTTGCTTTGTTCTCAAGCCAATGCAGCAACATGTTGACCCTTCTTTGAATAAAACCAAGTCATCTTCATGGTGTAAATCTCAGAGAAGAAGGAAAGTATCAGAGATATGAATGAGGATGGTGGCTAGGAAGGGATGAGAGAGTTGTTTCTTTCCTGATGTTTTCATAGCCAGCAAGGCATCCGTTGGGCTTCCCTAGTGGCTTAGATGGTAAAGAATCAGCCTGCAAAGCAGGAGACCCTGGGTCAGGAAGATCCCTTGAAGAAGGATATGGCAACCCACTCCAGTATTCTTGCCTGGAGAATTCCATGCATAGAGGAGCCTGGCAGGCTACGGTCCATGGGATTGCAGAGTCAGACATAACTGAGTGACTAACACTTGTCCTTGTTGGCATCCCTTAAGAGGTATGCAGATCCCTATTAAAAAATAGGAATTTGTGTGAGTAAAGAATATAGAAACTTTAAAGCAGTTTCAGTATAGCAATTACATTAAGGGTTTTTGCTAAATCTTCAGAGGAATGTAAATAATTTTTAAAAACTGTTGGAAAATAACTTTTTAAAAAGTTTTAATTTAAATAAAAGGGCTTAATTTAAATACAAGTTGCATGTTTGAAGAATATTGACATCACAAAATACCTTCAATAAAATTGATACTGATGATTTTTGTTGTCACTCCCCAGCCAATTCTAGATATTCCAGATTTTGTTTTAAACTTTTTAATATTTGCTTTCAAAATTATGATTCTTTCCCCATAGGTTTACTATATTAAGTTCAAACAAGAAGTCATTAAGCTTCTTGAATGGGCCCTAAACTATGAAAAATTGAACAATAGCGGGAAGAAATTGAGAGTCCAGTAAACATTTTGCCTTAAATGAAAAGATGGTTCCAAAGTATCTAACTTGAAAAGAATGATAGCCAGTCCAGGTTTGATGCACGATACTGGATGCTTGGGGTTAGTGCACTGGGACGACCCAGAGGGATGGTATGGGGAGGGAGGAGGGAGGAGGGTTCAGGATGGGGAACACATGTATACCTGTGGTCGATTCATTTTGATATTTGGCAAAACTAATACAATTATGTAAAGTTTAAAAATAAAATAAAATTAAAAAAAAGAAAAGAATGATAGTAAAAGTGACAGAAATCAGATACACAGAACAGAATTTAATGAGAGAAAAAAAATTATCTCAGTTTCTGGATAAATGGTTGTTATAGAATATCTCACTGCAGATATCTGACAGCAGTTTAAAGTATCAATTGGGAACACAGTTAAGAATTAGGAGTGAAGATGCCAATTTAATAGGCATCTGCATTCTGTCCAAGGCATTGTAAGAGAGCAAAATTTGCCACCTCAAAATATGTCTCTTTGTCATGAGAATTGTTTTAGGCTGATTATTTTTAATGCTGAAAAGACTTAGAAGGAATCTCTGATCTTCCCCATAACTGCCTAAAATAATTTAGGTAGAGAACCTATTTAGGAAGAGAGCTATCACCACAGATAATAAGGTATAATATGAACTAGGGGTGGTTCACTAGGAGGAACCTAGTCAATTTATTACAATTCTCTGTGTCCAGTTGTTTCTGTATGGCCAGCAGACATTCTTTATCAAACATTTGCTCATTTCATCTTCCTGTGAATTGCTTTCTTTCCCTTTGAAGTCCCAGACCCCACTCCTTTCTTTTTAGCTCAGAATAGCAAATACACTCCAATTGCCTGACTGTTCTTTGAGGTTGTAGTCCATGGAGTTCTCCATACATAATTAATTATTTTTTCTCCTGTTGTGATAAGTCACTTCAGTCGTGTCTGACTCTTTGCTACCCAGTGGACTATTGCCTGCCAGGCTCCTCTGTTCACGGGATTCTCCAGGCAAAAATACTGGAGAAGTAGGGTTGCCATGCCCTCCCCAGGGTATCTTCCTAACTCAGGGGTCAAACTCATGTCTCTTATGTCTCCTGCATTGGCAGGCAGGTTCATTACCACTAACTACCACCTGGCAAGCCCTAGTTTTTCTTGTTACTCTCTCTCAAACATCATTTTAGTTACTTGACCAGCCAAAAGGACCAAGAGGGGAAGAGGAAATTGTTTTCTTCCCAACCAGTTTCATCTTTTGAGATTTTATTATTTTCTTTCTAATGTGCTGGATTACACTTTTGTAGCTGTATGGCCCATGAGGGGTTGAGGACAGGGAGAGAGGAAAGAGGAGATTTCTGTTTGTTGCTGCTACTCTTCTAAGGATCAGAAACAATAGGGAGTGTAAGCACCCCTGCTGAGGTGCTTGAGAATGACAAGCCCTCTGATGAGTAGTTGTGCCAAGAGAAGCCTTATGGTAATATGAACTCTCTCTCCTTGTTAAATAGTGTCTGACGTTGACACCCTAGTCTGATTTTATCACAGCTAGCTCAAAATCCAGAGTTCTTTTATGAAGAGCTATGTGAAAAGCCACTAAAAGCATTCTCTGATGCTATAGTCAGTTCTCCAAAGAACATCTGACCTTTAATCAAGTGCTGTATGAGGGGGGAAATTTCTGGTATGTTGTTGAATGGACAAGAGAAACATGTTTCTCTCTTTAAATGTGCTTTAGATGACATTGAGTAGGTTTAGAGAGATTTATAACAAAATGGGATTGGTATGACAGTAGAATTCCTTAACTCACTCTTTTATGTCTCTCAGTGGAATCTTTATGTAATAAAATATCAGATTATGGGCTCAGCACAATCATATTTAAAACACGATCCTGTGTACAAAAGCATCTCATCATTTAGAAGGATTCTTTAGTTTAATACTGCTTGATACAAATTTAACTTGCTTTGGTGCTCAAGGTTTACAGTAAGTGTAGTTAACACTGCTTTGTGCTTGCCGCACAAAACTTCCAATGGAAACCAGTCAACACAGATTTCATTAATCTTCTAAACATTGGGCAGAGACGTTTAAATGAAAAGTATGAACATCTTTCCACAAGTGCACATCTCCCCTGGGTTTGTTTATCTCTGAGTAGGCACATGTGATGAAAACAGCGTGTCACTGTGGGGCTTCCCAAGTGAAGGGTGGTAGCTCTTTGCACAGAACAGAGTGCACTGTGCTATTGCGAGCTCCCGCCTTGTTGTATTGTCATCTGTGTGACGTTGATTGTGGCATCTTCCTTTCAAGGGTGCCGAGAGTTACTTCTTGCCTAAAAAGAACCGTGGTTGGTTTAAAAACAAAGCAGGTCTTAATCCACATGCTTTTTATTTCTTTGATCCTTGCCTTATACTACTAACCGTCCTCTCAAGAAAAATTTCAAACACCTCAAGTACACATTACCTGTGCTTCAATATATAACTCCTTAGTGAGTTCTAAACTTGCCACAGAACAACAAAAGCATAAATCCCAAACTGAATACAAGCAAGTAAGCCTCAAACTTTTAAAGGCTGATGGCAGTCTATTTTAGGAGATTATGTTGAAGATTGTGGACTATGAGTAAAATTCCTCACGTTTGGTTTTGTATTGGTGATAGCATAATGTAAGTACAAAGATGGTGATCCACATTAGAGTGCCAGCTCCTGTTCCAGTATTCTACATAGGTCTCCATTTGACTTCTAATACTAATATGCATTTAATCGGATATAAAAGTTAAATGGGGAAAAGACTTATACAAGTTCTTATACAAGTTCTTCCTTTGCATTTAAGATTACATTTGGATCAAAAGTAGAGTGATGAAAAATCTTTTCAGTAAGTCTCCTAAAGCTTTTCTTTCTACTCTTATTTTCACCTGTGTAAGTGGGATATGCTAATAACCAATACCATGGTTAATGTGTAGTAGCTAAGAAATGACACTCAGCACACAATATGTATTATTGTAGAAAGAATAATATACCCTTCCGCTCCAAGACGTCCACCTCCTTATCCTTGTAACCTTGGAATATGTTACCAAAATAGCTGAAGGGACTTTTCAGAGACAAATACATTCAAGGATCTTGAATGGAAATTAACCTTGGTTTTCCAGGTGGGACCAATCCAATCACTTGGATCCTTAAAAGCAGAGAAACTTCCCCAGCTGTGGTCAGTGAGATAGGAGGAGAGTCTCAGTCATAAGTTGGGAATTCCATCTCTGTTTCCCTGACTTTAAAAATAGAAAGAAGCCTGGAACTAGAGAATGTGAACAGACTACAGAAGCTAGAAACAAATGGCGTATTGGTGAGTTGAAATTGAATCAGTTACTTCCCTAATATTAAAATGTACAGCGAATTCTTGGGTTACTTGCTTAAAATGAGTATCTCCAGGCTCGGTCTCATACATTCTGATTATTTATAGCTGGTCTAGGGCCCTAAAATCTGAAATTCAACTACATTTAGATGGCAATGTAAAAGTCACTCTAACTTGATTTTATTAGAAGTGAGTTGCCATATTTAACATGTAGTTTAAGTCTCCCCGCCCCCCCTCCCCAATATTTGCATTCTAGAATCAGGGAAAAGTAACACACATTCAAAATGGTACTTACTCCCCACTCCATTCAAGTTAGCCTGCCTGATGGTTTCTCTCTAGAAAATTAACCTCAATTTTTGAAAACTGAACCAGAGTACATGACCAGAAAGCTCAGGAACGTCCCCTTTCACAACACTTATTACATGTTTGTTTAATATGTTTTCCATGCTAGACTGTAAATTCCATTGGGGCAGACAGTATGGGTACCTTATTCCCATCAACAGCTCCACCAGCTAGCAAAATGCCATCTTTAGTCCAGAAGTCCTGTAACCAAAAATGGGTTCCAGCTGCTTGCTACTCAAATGTCAATAAAGAGCCCAGGTTAGTGGAAAGGATAGTTTGCTTTATTTTAGATGCCAGCAACTAAGCCAAGAGGGCAGACTCCGGTGCAAAGGCTGACTCCCCCACCCCAGTCTGGGGACAAGAATTTTTAGAGGCAGAGAGGGGGCCTACATGTAGAAACAGTACAATCAGCTCTGACAGTCATCATTAATGTCTTCATAGAATTATTTGTTCTTGTATATACATTTGTCTATTTGCCATTTATTTATTGAATAACTTGTTTATAGCTGTATAGACTCATAAATATTTATACTTTAGTTTATAATCCAATACTGCTTTATTTTGTTGCTAAAATTGTTCTAACTTTAGCCCTTGGGAGTTCTTTCAGTTCATGCCCATATCCCCTTCATGTACCCACACTACTGTGTGCTTTATTTTTGTCTGTTTTTCTTTTGAGTTTTCCTTACTTTATGGCCCTACAAGATGTTCTAGATTAATCTTGCGTGTTGCTGATAAGTCACTTCAGTCGTGTCCGACTCTGTGCGACCCCATAGACGGCAGCCCACTAGGCTCCTCTGTCCCTGGGATTCTCCAGGCAAGAACACTGGAGTGGGTTGCCATTTCCTTCTCCAATGCAAGAAAATGAAAAGTGAAAGTAAAGTCACTCAGTCATGTCCGACTCTTCGAGACCCCATGGACTGCAGCCTACCAGGCTCCTCCATCCATGGGATTTTCCAGGCAAGAGTACTGGAGTGGGGTGCCATTGCCTTCTCCAGCCCCAATTCGTGTGTGTGTGTGTTTTAGTCTTATTGGTGAATAGTATTATTAACTAGGATATGAGTGTTACATGAGTTAATTGCTTCAGCTGGCAAAGTAAAGAAATGACTAATTTGAGTATATATGTTTGTTGTTTAGTTGCAGAGTCGTGTCTGACTCTTTTGTGATGCCATGGACTGTAGCCCTCCAGACTCTTCTGTCCACGGGATTTCCCAGGCAAGAACATGGGAATGAGTTGCCATATTCTTCTCCAGGGAGTCTTCCTGACCCAGGGTGCCTGCCTATACACTTTTTATGTGTAATCGTATTTTTGATAATAATCTGAAAATAACTTCACATGACTGTCTCCAACTCTCATCCATTACGACACAGATCTTGCCCTCCCCTTGCTATGTGTTACCTCCTACCCCAACAGTGAGAGAACCGGCTCCCATCTCCATTAAGATGTAAGTAATTGTTCAGTTCCATACACTTGTAGAGTGGCTTCAGAGTTGTTAACATATTACCCCTGTGGGAAACAACTTTATGAATTAGAGTACAGTGCTTATGTACAGATCCTTTTGACTTTAGGGATCTTATTTATTTCTCAAGTTACTCAGGTTAGCACCTGTTTCCCCAACTCTGTTCAGTGAAGTGGCTTCATCCATTTGTGATACTGTTGGATTTTTTTGGTTAACATTCTCTATTTGACCTTGAGATTCTGTGACTCCTTGAATGATTTTTTTTTAACTCAAGTATGTTTATTTCAGGTATACAACACAGTGAATTGATATTTTTATAGATTATGCATCATATAAAACGGTTAATATTATTGACTATTTTCCCCATACTGTACATTATATCCCTTTGATTTTACAGTTGGTAGTTTGTACTTCTTAATTCCCTTCACATATTTTTCCCATCCCCTTACACCCCTCCCCGCTCTGGTAACCATGTTTGTTCTCTGTATCTGGCTTTGTTTATCTAGTTTTATTTATTAGTTTGTTTTGGCTTTTAAATTCTGCATATAAATGATATCATGCAGTAATTGTCTTTGTGTTGTCACAAATGGCAAGATTTATCCTATTTTATGACTGAGTAATACTGTGTTGTGAATACATTTACCACATCTTCTTAGTCGTGGACGCTTAAGAGGCTTCCATATCTTGGCTGTGTTATAGAACAGAGTGCGTATATCTTTTCCGACTTTGTTCAGGTATATACCCAAGAGTGGAACTGTTGGGTCATATTTTTAGTTTTGCAGGTAAACATCATACTATGTTTCATAGTGGCTTTACCCATTTGCATTCCTATCGAAAGTGCACTGAGGTTTCCTTTTCACAGCTTTGCCAGTGCTTCTTATCTGTCATCCTTTTGAGGACAGCCATTCTGACAGGTGACGAGATGCCTCTTTGTAGCTTTTATTTGTGTTTCCCTGATAATTAGTATTGCAGAGCATCTTTTCATGTGCCTGTTGGCTGTCTGCATGTCATCTTTGGAGAAATATGTATTCAGGTCCTCTGCCCATTTTTTTTTAATTGGATCTTTTTTTTTTTTTTTATAGAGTTCTGTGAGTTCTTTGAATACTTTTGATATTAACCCCCTTCAGACATATCACTTGCAAATATCTTCTCCCATTCAGTAGACTGCCTTTTTGTTTGGTTGATGATTTCCTCTGCTGTGCAAAAGCTTTTTAGTTTGGAGTGTGTTCTCATTTGTTTATATTTGATTTTATTTCCCTTGACTGAGGGGATAAATCCAAAACTATTTTGCTAAGATATGTCAAAGAGTTTACTGCCTAGGTTTACTTCTAGGAGTTTCATGGTTTCAGGTCTTATTTTTAAGTCTTTAATTCACTTTGAGTTTATTTTTTACATATGGTGTGAGAAAGTAGTTCAGTTTGGTTATTTTGCATGTTGCTGTCCAGTTGTTTTAACACCATTTGCTCAAGAGTCTGTCTTTCCCCCCTTGTATATCCTTGCTTCTGTTTTCATAGATTAATTGACCATATGTGCGTGGGTTTATTTCTGGACTCTGTTCTGTTCCATTGATCTCTGTCGGTTTCTAAGCCAGTATCACACTGTTTTGATGTCCAGAAGCATTTGTTATTGTTTCTCAAGATTGTTTTGGCTATTTGGGATTTTTTTGTGTGTGTGTGGTTCCATACACATTTTAATATTATTGTCCTAGTTTTGTGAAAAATGTTATTGGTATTTTCGTAAGGATCGCATTGAATCTGTAGATTGCTCTGTGTAGTATGGACATTTTAACAACATTTATTCTTCTGATCCATGTTAATCTGTTCATTTATTTGTGTTGATTTCAGGTTCTTTGTTCAGTGTCTTATAGGTTTCATAGTACATGTCTCGTACCTCCTTGGTTAAATTTATTTCTATGTACCTGATCCTTTTTGATTTCATTGTAAATGAGATTGTTTCCTTAATTTACTTCTAATAGAAAGGCAATGCCAAAGAATGCTCAAACTACTGCACAATTGCACTCATCTCACACGCTAGTAAAGTAATGCTCAAAATTCTCCAAGCCAGGCTTCAGCAATATGTGTACCGTGAACTTCCAGATGTTCAAGCTGGTTTTAGAAAAGGCAGAGGAACCAGAGATCAAATTGCCAACATCCACTGGATCATCGAAAAAGCAAGAAAGTTCCAGAAAAAACATCTTTTTCTGCTTTATTGACTATGCCAAAGCCTTTGACTGTGTGGATCACATTAAACTGTGGAAAATTCTGAAAAAGATGGGAATACCTGACCACCTGACCTGCCTCTTGAGAAACCTGTATGCAGGTCAGGAAGCAACAGTTAGAACTGGACATGAAACAACAGACTGTTTCCAAATAGGAAAAGGAGTACATCAAGGCTGTATATTGTCACCCTGCTTATTTAACTTATATGCAGAGTACATCATGAGAAATTCTGGGCTGGAAGAAGCACAAGTTGGAATCAAGATTGCCGGGAGAAATATCAATAACCTCAGATATGCAGATGACACCACCCTTATGGCAGAAAGTGAAGAACTAAAAAGCCTCTTGATGAAAGTGAAAGTAGAGAGTGAAAAAGTTGGCTTAAAGCTCAATATTCAGAAAATGAAGATCATGACATCTGGTCTCATCACTTCATGGGAAATAGATGGGGCTACATCTATGGGAAATAGATTTGGGCTACAAAATCACTGCAGATGGTGATTGCAGCCATGAAATTAAAAGACGCTTACTCCTTGGAAGGAAAGTTATGACCAACCTAGATAGCATATTCAAAAGCAGAGACATTACTTTGCCAACAAAGGTCCATCTAGTTGAGGCTATGGTTTTTCCAGTTGTCAAGTATGGATGTGAGAGTTGGACTGTGAAGAAAGCTGAGTGCCAAAGAATTGATGCTTTTGAACTGTGGTGTTGGAGAAGACTCTTGAGAGTCCCTTGGACTGCAAGGAGATCCAACCAGTCCATTCTAAAGGAGATTAGTCCTGGGTGTTCTTTGGAAGGAATGATGCTAAAGCTGAAACTCCAGTACTTTGGCCACCTCATGCAAAGAGTTGACTCATTGGAAAAGACTCTGATGCTGGGAGGGATTGGGGGCAGGAGGAGAAGGGGACGCCAGAGGATGAGATGGCTGGATGGCATCACTGACTTGATGGACATGAGTCTGAGTGAACTCCAGGAGTTGGTGATGGACAGGGAGGCCTGGCGTGCTATGATTCATGGGGTCGCAAAGAGTCGAACACGACTGAGTGACTGAACTGGACTGAACTGAACTGAATAGCTCGTTATCAGTATATAGAAAGGCAACAGAATTCTGTATATTAATTTTTCATCTTATAACTTTACTGAACTTGTTTATTGTAACAGTTTTTTGGTGGAATCTTATGGTGTTTTACATAAGAGGATTATGTCATCTGCAAATGAGATGATTTTACTTAGCCCTTTCTGATTTGGATGCTTTGACTTCTTGCCTAACTGTTCTGGCTAGAAATTATCATACTGAGTGGTAAGAGTGGGCACCTTATTTTGTTCCAATCTTAGAGGAAAGTTTTCAGCTCTTCACTATTGAGTGTGATGTTATCTGTGGGCTTGTCATATATGGTCTTTTTTATGTTGAGGCAATACTTTTTATTACTAGTTGGTTGAGTATTTTATCATGAAGGAGTCAAATGGTTTTTCTATATCTGTTGATAAGATACTTTATTCCTTCACTCTGTGAATGTGATGTATTGCAGTGATTTGTATATACTGAACTGTCCTTGCATCCTAGGGATAAATCTCATTTTGTCATGATGTGTAATTCTCTTAATGTGATGTTACTGTTGAGACATTTTGCATGTATTTTCCTCAGGAATATTGGCATCAAATTTTCTTCCCTTGTGATTGCTTTCTCTGTCTTTTTTCTGGGTAATGCTGGCTTCATAAAATAAGTTTTATGAACTTTTCCTGCTCTTAAATTTTGGGGAAGAATTTGGTAAAGATTGGTGTTAATCCATCAACAAAATGAAAATGGAACCTGTAGAATAGGAGGAAAAACTATTTCCAAGCTGTATACCTGGTAAAGAATTAATATCCAAAATATGTAGAAACTCATATAGCTCAATAGCAAAAAAAAAAAAAAAGGCTGGGGGAAGGAAGTAATAAAAATAGGCAAAGGAATTGAACAGTCATTTACCTAACTTTTTGAAAACTTCTGTGCACACAAATACACACTTGAATCCTACATATGAATAGGAGAAAAATATTGAATTCCTTCTCTTACTCCACTAGAAACAAAACAAAACAAAACAAACCTCCACCTTTTACCAGTGCCAAATTGGGACAATATTTTCCAAACTCTCCAGCTCTTAACTCTTGATGTAAAGAAATGTTAATAAATCAGTATTTTACAAATCTGTTTTGAAGCTCAATTTTGTCTTCAAGTATATTTATATAGTAAGTTAAACATTTTGTTTTCTTTCTCAGTTTCTTATTTTTAAGTGTCTCACCACATACTCTTATAAAACTTCCCTTGAAGCTTTCAGTCTTCAAAGTATATCTCATGGTTAACACTTAGGTTTATTAAGATTGTAGGGAAAATGCAGAAAATTTAAGAATAGAAAATAGGTATTTTGAGAAATAGACTTAGGACTAATTTCAGATAACAATGCAGAAAAAAAATCATCTATAAATATTGATTTACATCAGTCTGTTCCTTTTAGCAATTTATTTCTAATTGCTTTTCATTTCTAATGCATTTCCTCTTTTTTAAACTTATTTATTTGAATTGGAGGATAATTACTTTACAATACTGTGATAGCCTCTGCCGTACATCAACATGAATTGGCCATAGGTATACATCTGTCCCCTCCCTCCTGAACACCTGGCTACAGCCCTCTCCACCCCCTCCCTCCAGGTTGTCACAGAACACCAGCTCTGGGTTCCCTGCATCATACATCAAACTCCCATTGGCTGTTTTACATGTGGTAATGTATATGTTTCAATGGTATTCTCTCAACTCATCCCACCCTCTCCTCTCCCACTGAGTCCAAAGATCTGTTCTTTATGTCTGTGTCTCCTTTGCTGCCCTGCATATAGGATCATCAGTCCCATCTTTCCAGATTCTATATATATGTGTTAAAATATGATATTTGTCTTTTTCTTCCTGATTTGCTTCATTCTGGTAATGGGCTCTAGGTTCATCCATCTTATTAGAACTGACTCAAATACATTCCTTTTTATAGCTGAGTAATATTCCATTGTGTATATGTACCACAATTTCCTTATCCATTCATATACTGATGGACATCTAGGTTGCTTCCATGTCCTAACTATTGTAAATAGTGCTGCAATGAACATTGGAGTACGTGTGTCTTTTGCAAGTAGGGTTTCCTTAGGGTATATGCCCAGTAGTGGGATTGCTAGGTTACATGGCAGTTTTATTTCTAGTTTTTTTAAAGGAATCTCCATACTGTTTTCCATAGTGGTTGTATCAGTTTGCATTCCCACCAACAGTGTAAGAGGGTTCCATTTTCTCTACACCCTCTCCAGAATTTATTGTTGATAGACTTTTGGATGATAGCTATTCTGATTGGTGTGAGATGATACCTCACTGTAGTTTTGATTTGCATTTCTCTAATGAGTGATGTTGAGCATCTTTTCATGTGTTTATTAGCCATCTGTATGTCTTCTTTAGAGAAATGTCAGTTCAGGTCGTCTGCCCACTTTTTGATTGGGTTGTTTGTTTTTCTGGTATTGAGCTGCATGAGCTGCTTGTGTATTTTGGAGATTAATCCTTCCATTTTCAGTTGTTTCATTTGCTATTATTTTCCGCCATTATGACGGTTGTCTTCTCACCTCACTTATAGTTTCCTTCATTATGCAAAAGGCTTTAAGATTAATTAGGTCCCATTTGTTTATTTTTGCTTTTATTTCCATTACTGTAGGAGGTGGGTCATAGACAGCATCTTTCTGTGATTTATGTCAGAGTGTTCTGCCTAGGTTTTCCTCTTAAGAGTTTTATACTTTCTGATCTTAGGTTTAGGTCTTTAATCCATTTTGAGTTTATTTTTGTGTCTGGCTTTAGGAAGTGTTTTAATTTCATTCTTTTACATGTAGTTGACTAGTTTTCTTAGCAGCTCTTATTGAAGAGACTGTCTTTTCTCCATTGTATATTTTTGCCTCCTTTGTCAGAGATAAGTTGTCCACAGGTGTGTGGATTTATCTCTGAGTTTTCTATCTTGTTTCATTAGTCTAAATTTATGTTTTAGAGGGTTGATTCCTCCAGTTCTGTCCTTTCTCAAGATTGCTTTGGCTATTTGAAGTCTTTTGTGTTTCCATGCAAATTGTGAAATTATTAGTTCTAGTTCTGTGAAAATTACTGTTGGTAGTTCAGTAGAGATTGCATTGAATCTAAAAATTACTTGGGACAGTATAGTCATTTTCACTATATTAATCCTTCCAATCCAAGAACATGGTATATCTCTCCATCTGTTTGTGTCGTCTTTGATTTCTTTCATCAGCATCTTATAGTTTTCTGCATACAGGTCTTTTGTCTCTTTAGGCAAATTTATTCCTAAGTATTTTATTATTTTTGTTGCAGTGGTGAATGGGATTATTTCCTTAATTTTTCTTTATGATTTTTCATTGTTATTGTATAGGAACACAAGGAATTTGTGTGTGTTAATTTTATGTCCTGCAACTTTACTATATTAATTAATTAGCTCTGGTAATTTTCTAGTGGCATCTTTAGGGTTTTCTATGTAGAGAGGCATGTTATCTGCAAACAGTGAGTTTTATTTTTTCTTTCTCAGTCTAGACTCCTTTATTTTTTTTTCTTCTCTGATTGCTATGCCTAGGACTCTCAAAACTATGTTGAATAATAGTGGTGACAGTAGGCACCCTTGTCTTGTTCCTCAGTTTAGAGGAGCATTTCCTATTTTATGATTGTAATTTATTGTTCTTTTCACATTGGGCACCAATTCATTGTCACTGCCTTTATTTTTGCCACATTAAAAACCCATTCCTAAATATGTTTACTCCACATATACACAAAAGAGGTATTTTTTCACTCCAATTCGTGAGAATAAAAGCTAATTATATGCTTTTTTTAGGAATACAGATTTTCAACCTACCTCAAGAGGGATGCTATTAACAAAGTATGTAAGGGTTTTTTGGTGTGACTTTTTTCTTTCTTTCCAACACTCTCCTTTATCATTCCCTTGTTTCACAAATATTTTATAGCAAGATTTCAAAGCATCATATAAAACAATGAGAAATCTGTAATAGAGTGTACCTACAAATATATAAGTTTTATCAGAAAAGTAGGAATGCAGATATGAGACAATTGGTGGAATGAAAAAAGAGTAAATTACTAAGTACAGTTTATACTCCATATGTACTTATCTGAGATGTAAAAGAGTTGATAAGCCTTTAGTTCTTGATTTCAGCAGAACAGAAAGATGATTTCTAAGATCAAGGACTAAAAGATCACGAATTGTTCCACCTCTAGGTGAACGCATATTGAATATCAATTGTGAAAGATACAGTATTTCACCTTAATACTCTAGAAGAAGAATGACAGGTACAAACTTAACAGCCCGTATTATTTGAATGTAAATGTTAATATAAGTCAAAATATGATCAATACACAAGTATAAAGGGCTTGAGGAATTCAAAAGAAGGAGAAAGACAATACTTGATTATGAGCACCACGTTGAGTTTTAAAGAGAAGGGGCACTTGGGATGGACTTGAAAGACTGCAAAGGATTTAACAAGAGGGAACAGAATTAGCAAAAGCTAGAGGTGTACACGGAGAAGGCAATGGCTCCCCACTCCAGTATTTTTGCCTGGAAAATCCCATGGACAGAGGAGCCTGATCAGCTGCAGTCCATGGGGTTGCTAGGAGTCGGACACAACTGAGCGACTTCACTTTCACTTTTCACTTTCACGCATTGGAGAAGGAAATGGCAACCCACTCTAGTGTTCTTGCCTGAAGAATCCCAGGGATGGGGGAGCCTGGTGGGCTGCCATCTCTGGGGTCGCACAGAGTCAGACACGACTGAAGCGACTTAGCAGCAGCAGCAGCAGAGGTGTACAAGGGTAATGAATATTTAAGAGACCTGAAGTAATGCTGCATAGATTTGGGATAGATTATAAGTGAACAGTAAATTAAAATTTTAGCTAGGTGTCTATTTTCAGAAACCTCTAAATATCAGATCAACTCTTTTAATTCACTAGACAATAAGAAACCATTGTAGATTTTTGGGAAGATTATTTCAGCAGAGATATTTAAAGCCAATTAGATGGAATATTAAAAACACAATTGGAAATTAAGAAGTCACTGTACTTGACTCTCCAGGTCTGGATTTCAAACCTTAGCATGCATGAAAATAGCTGTGGAACTATAAACCAGTGATTGAGCACAACCCCTGAGACTATGATTTCATTCCTAAGCTGTGGGGCTCAGGAATCTTTACTCTTAACAAGTGCCCCAGGTAATTCTGTACATATTAAAGTCTTGAGTGTCTAAGCCACAGACAGGTGAGAACATGACCTTGAGTGTGGCAGGCCTAATAGGGTATAGGTGAGACTGATGTGGTACCCTAGCTGCAAAAACTTGAATTTTTATAGATGACTCAGTTTCAGTTCTGAGGCTCGCTTAACTGAAGCATCAAAAACAATGAGCATTTGTTAAGCTGTACAGTGCTAGTTCTCAGAATTGCTTCCTGAAGGTGACTAAAACTGAACGCTGCCTTAACACACATGGTTTGTGGTTGGATCTGACAAGTTGGGACTACATTGAGAGACTTAGATGTCATCTGCTTCTTATCTCCTAACTTTGTAAAAGCTTGGTGGGGCTGCTGAGAGAGATTGCTGGGAAAACAGGGAGGTGAGATTGAGCTCTCCAGGTCAGAGGTAAAATAAATGAGTGAGTAAATGACTGAAGAAAAATGGTTGACTTTTGAAGAAAGTTTACAGGACAGTAGTTCAAATAGCATGAGGAAAAATATCAACAATGTCTTAGTAACAGATCTTTAAAGATTACAAACAGTTTCAGGAAGTCTTTCTGACTTGCTGCCACAACTGGGAACAAAGTAAGCCAAAAGCAAAAACCTCTTTGTCTTGTAGGCCTTTTACTTCCTATTCCCAGAAACCTGTCTCTAGTAACGGTTGTGCATGGGTGTTCAGTTACTTCAGTCGTGTCTGACTCTGCTACCCCATGGAATGTAGCCTGCCAGGCTGCTCTGTCCATGGAATTCTCCAGGCAAAAATACTGGAGTGGGTTGCCATTCCCTTCTCCAGCAGATCTTCCCAACCCAGGGATCAAACCCACATCTCCTGGGTTTCCTGCATTGCAGGCAACTTCTTTACCACTGAGCCACTGGGGAAGCCTATAGCAGTCTAGATACTTCATAGGAGGATGATCCTGATGAAAAATCTATTTGAGCATTTCTTCCAGGCGACATACATTTCTGGTACTAGATTCTCCTCCTCCTCCTCCTTGGAAAATAAGGCACACTTTAACATGAAGTTCAACATAGAACGTCAGGGAAAAGATTAGTGCCACAGAGCAAACATTATTTGCTCCTAAAATATATAGTTGTGACTCAACTCTGCAGGAAGAGTATTTATAAATACTCTTCTACTAGATAGAAGTCTTGAGGGCTGATAAGATTATATCTGGATGAAAAGTGGGGAATGACTATTTTCTAGGTCACTTGAAAGTGAAAGTGTTAGTTGCTCAGTCATGTCCAGCTCTTTGTAACCCGGTGGACTGTAGCCTGCCAGGCTCTTCTGTCCATTCTCCAGGCAAGAATACTAGAATGAGTTGCCATTTCCTTCTCCAGGGGATCTTCCCGACCCAGGGATAGAATCCAGGTCCCCCTATAGAGGCAAATTCTTTACCATCTGAGACACTAGCGAAGTCTACATCACTTGCCAAAGTATAATTATGATTTGAAATGATTAACATAATTATTGAAAGTATAATTATTAATTATAATAATCATGGAGTATTTTGGGGTCTTCCAGATGGCTCAGCAGGTAAAGAATCTACCTGCAATGCAGGAGACTCAGGAGACAGGGGTTAGATCTGTGGATCATGAAGATCCCCTGGACAAGGGAAATGACAACCCATTCCAGTATCCTTGTTTGGGAAATTCCATGGACAGAGGAGCCTGGTGGGCTACAGTCCATGGTGTTGAAAAGAGTCAGACACAACTGAATACATGGCACATCTTTATAGTAGTGGAAATACTTCTAGTTTAATAGTTTCTGAAGTAATCCCATCTGCAGATAGGAAGAGACCAATAATAAAGAACATAGCATTTCTTTAAATTTATATTATGTACTCTTGCCTGGAAACTCCCATGGATGGAGGGGCCTGGTGGGCTGAAGTCCACGGGGTCGCTGAGGGTCGGACATGACTGAGCGACTTCACTTTCACTTTTCACTTTCATGCATTGGGGAAGGAAATGGCAACCCACTCCAGTGTTCTTGCCTGGAGAATCCCAGGGACGGGGGAGCCTGGTGGGCTGCTGTCTATGGGGTCGCACAGAGTCGGACACGACTGAAGTGACTTAGCAGTAGCAGTATTATTTTTTAATTTATTAATTGGAGAATAATTGCTTTACAACGTTGTATGGGTATCTGCCATACAACAACATGAATCCGCCATAAGCATATAAGCCCCTCCCTCTTGAACCTCCCTGCGCCCCCCATCCCACCCCTCTAGATTGTCACAGAGAACCAGGTTGAGCTTCCTGTGTTGTACAGAAGCTTCCCACTAGCTGTCTGTTTTACATATGGTAGTGTATGTGTGGACTCCGGGAGTTGGTGATGGACAGGGAGGCCTGGCATGCTGCGATTCATGGGGTCGCAAAGAGTCAGACAGGACTGAGCGACTGGACTGAACTGAACTGAATGTATATATTTCAGTGCTACTCTCTCAGTTCCTCCCACCCTCTCCTTCCCACACTGTGTCTACAAGTCTGTTCTCTGAATATTGTTAATACATAGTGTTATTTATAATGTGGGTGACTCTTGAGCTCTATCACTGGAAAGATAAATAAATCTTATGAGTTTGACTAGCTGGTGTTTCAACTTCCAAAACATTATGTACAGTGTAGTGTTTTATTTATTTTATTTTATTTTATTTTTAAACTTTACATAATTGTATTAGTTTTGCCAAATATCGAAATGAATCTGCCACAGGTATACCCGCGTTCCCCATCCTGAACCCTCCACCCTCCTCCCTCCCCTCCCCTCCCTCTGGGTCATCCCAGTGCACCAGCCCCAAGCATCCAGTATCGTGCATCAAACCTGGACTGGCGACTCGTTTCATACATGATATTATACATGTTTCAATGCTATTTTCCCAAATCTCCCCACCCTCTCCCTCTCCCACAGAGTCCATAAGACTGATCTATACATCGGTGTCTCTTTTGCTGTCTCGTACACAGGGTTATTGTTTCCATCTTTATAAATTCCATATATATGTGTTAGTATACTGTATTGGTGTTTTTCTTTCTGGCTTACTTCACTCTGTATAATAGGTTCCAGTTTCATCCACCTCATTAGAACTGATTCAAATGTATTCTTTTTCATGGCTGAGTAATACTCCATTGTGTATATGTGCCACAGCTTTCTTATCCATTCATCTGCTGATGGGCATCTAGGTTGCTTCCATGTCCTGGCTATTATAAACAGTGCTGCGATAAACATTGGGGTACACATGTCTCTTTCCCTTCTGGTTTCCTCAGTGTGTATGCCCAGCAGTGGGATTGCTGGATCATAAGGCAGTTCTGTTTCCAGTTTTTTAAGGAATCTCCACACTGTTCTCCATAGTGTCTGTACTAGTTTGCATTCCCACCAACAGTGCAAGAGAGTTCCCTTCTCTCCACACCCTCTCCAGCATTTATTGCTTGTAGACTTATGGATTGCAGCCATTCTGACTGGCGTGAAATGGTACCTCATAGTGGTTTTGATTTGCATTTCTCTGATAATGAGTGATGTTGAGCATCTTTTCATGTGTTTGTTAGCCATCTGTATGTCTTCTTTGGAGAAATGTCTATTTAGTTCTTTGGCCCATTTTTTGATTGGGTCATTTATTTTTCTGGAGTTGAGCTGTAGGAGTTGCTTGTATATTTTTGAGATTAGTTGTTTGTCAGTTGCTTCATTTGCTATTATTTTCTCCCATTCTGAAGGCTGCCTTTTCACCTTGCTAATAGTTTCCTTTGTTGTGCAGAAGCTTTTAAGTTTTATTAGGTCCCATTTGTTTATTTTTGCTTTTATTTCCAATATTCTGGGATGTGGGTCATAGAGGATCCTGCTGTGATGTATGTCGGAGAGTGTTTTGCCTATGTTCTCCTCTAGGAGTTTTATAGTTTCTGGTCTTACATTGAGATCTTTAATCCATTTTGAGTTTATTTTTGTGTATGGTGTTAGAAAGTGGTCTAGTTTCATTCTTTTACAAGTGGTTGACCAGTTTTCCCAGCACCACTTGTTAAAGAGGTTGTCTTTAATCCATTGTATATTCTTGCCTCCTTTGTCAAAGATAAGGTGTCCATATGTGCGTGGATTAATCTCTGGGCTTTCTATTTTGTTCCATTGATCAATATTTCTGTCTTTGTGCCAGTACCATACTGTCTTGATAACTGTGGCTTTGTAGTAGAGCCTGAAGTCAGGCAGGTTGATTCCTCCAGTTCCATTCTTCTTTCTCAAGATCGCTTTGGCTATTCGAGGTTTTTTGTATTTCCATACAAATTGTGAAATTATTTGTTCTAGCTCTGTGAAGAATACCGTTGGTAGCTTGATAGGGATTGCATTGAATCTATAAATTGCTTTGGGTAGTATACTCATTTTCACTATATTGATTCTTCCAATCCATGAACATGGTATATTTCTCCATCTATTAGTGTCCTCTTTGATTTCTTTCACCAGTGTTTTATAGTTTTCTATATATAGGTCTTTAGTTTCTTTAGGTAGATATATTCCTAAGTATTTTATTTTTTCCGTTGCAATGGTGAATGGAATTGTTTCCTTAATTTCTCTTTCAGTTTTCTCATTATTAGTGTATAGGAATGCAAGGGATTTCTGTGTGTTGATTTTATATCCTGCAACTTTACTATAATCATTGATTAGTTCTAGTAATTCTCTGGTGGAGTCTTTAGGGTTTTCTATGTAAAGGATCATGTCATCTGCAAACAGTGAGAGTTTTACTTCTTCTTTTCCAATTTGGATTCCTTTTATTTCTTTTTCTGCTCTGATTGCTGTGGCCAAAACTTCCAAAACTATGTTGAATAGTAATGGTGAAAGTGGGCACCCTTGTCTTGTTCCTGACTTTAGAGGAAATGCTTTCAATTTTTCACCATTGAGGATAATGTTTGCTGTGGGTTTGTCATATATAGCTTTTATTATGTTGAGGTATATTCCTTCTATTCCTGCTTTCTGGAGAGTTCTTATCATAAATGGATGTTGAATTTTGTCAAAGGCTTTCTCTGCATCTATTGAGATAATCATATGGTTTTTGTTTTTCAGTTTGTTAATGTGATGTATAACATTGATTGATTTGCGGATATTGAAGAATCCTTGCATCCCTGGGATAAAGCCCACTTGGTCATGGTGTATGATCTTTTTAATGTGTTGTTGGATTCTGATTGCTAGAATTTTGTTAAGGATTTTTGCATCTATGTTCATCAGTGATATTGGCCTGTAGTTTTCTTTTTTTGTGGGATCTTTGTCAGGTTTTGGTATTAGGGTGATGGTGGCCTCATAGAATGAGTTTGGAAGTTTACCTTCCTCTGCAATTTTCTGGAAGAGTTTGAGCAGGATAGGTGTTAGCTCTTCTCTAAATTTTTGGTAGAATTCAGCTGTGAAGCCGTCTGGACCTGGGCTTTTGTTTGCTGGAAGATTTTTGATTACAGTTTCAATTTCCATGCTTGTGATGGGTCTGTTAAGATTTTCTATTTCTTCCTGGTCGAGTTTTGGAAAGTTGTACTTTTCTAAGAATTTGTCCATTTTTTCCACGTTGTCCATTTTATTGGCATATAATTGTTGATAGTAGTCTCTTATGATCCTTTGTATTTCTGTGTTGTCTGTTGTGATCTCTCCATTTTCATTTCTAATTTTATGGATTTGATTTTTCTCCCTTTGTTTCTTGATGAGTCTGGCTAATGGTTTGTCAATTTTATTTATCCTTTCAAAGAACCAGCTTTTGGCTTTGTTGATTTTTGCTATGGTCTCTTTTGTTTCTTTTGCATTTATTTCTGCCCTAATTTTTAAGATTTCTTTCCTTCTACTAACCCTGGGGTTCTTCATTTCTTCCTTTTCTAGTTGCTTTAGGTGTAGGGTTAGGTTATTTATTTGACTTTTTTCTTGTTTCTTTAGGTATGCCTGTATTGCTATGAACTTTCCCCTTAGGACTGCTTTTACAGTGTCCCACAGGTTTTGAGTTGTTTTGTTTTCATTTTCATTAGTTTCTATGTAAATTTTGATTTCTTTTTTGATTTCTTCTGTGATTTGTTGGTTATTCAGCAGCGTGTTGTTCAGCCTCCATATGTTGGAATTTTTAATAGTTTTTCTCCTGTAATTGAGATCTAATCTTACTGCATTGTGGTCAGAAAAGATGCTTGGAATGATTTCTATTTTTTTGAATTTACCAAGGCTAGATTTATGGCCCAGGATGTGATCTATCCTGGAGAAGGTCCCATGTGCGCTTGAGAAAAAGGTGAAATTCACTGTTTTGGGATGAAATGTCCTATAGATATCAATTAGGTCTAACTGGCCTATTGTATCGTTTAACGTTTGTGTTTCCTTGTTAATTTTCTGTTTAGTTGATCTATCCATAGGTGTGAGTAGGGTATTAAAGTCTCCCACTATTATTGTGTTATTGTTAATTTATCCTTTCATACTTGTTAGCATTTGTCTTACATATTGCGGCGCTCCCGTGTTCGGTGCATATATATTTATAATTGTTATATCTTCTTCTTGGATTGATCCTTTGATCATTATGTAGTGACCATCTTTGTCTCTTTTCACAGCCTTTTTTTTAAAGTCTATTTTATCTGATGTGAGTATTGCTACTCCTGCTTTCTTTTGGTCCCTATTTGCATGAAAAATCTTTTTCCAGCCCTTCACTTTCAGTCTGTATGTGTCCCCTGTTTTGAGGTGGGTCTCTTGTAGACAACATATATAGGGGTCTTGTTTTTTTATCCATTCAGCCAGTCTTTGTCTTTTGGTTGGGGCATTCAACCCATTTACATTTAAGGTAATTACTGATAAGTATGATCCCGTTGCCATTTACTTTATTGTTTTGGGTTCGAGTTTATACATTGTTTTTGTGTTTTCTGTCTAGAGAAAATCCTTTAGTATTTGTTGGAGAGCTGGTTTGGTGGTGCAGAATTCTCTCAGCTTTTGCTTGTCTGAGAAGCTTTTGATTTCTCCTTCATATTTGAATGAGATCCTTGCTGGGTACAATAATCTGGGCTGTAGGTTATTTTCTTTCATCATTTTAAGTATGTCTTGCCATTCCCTACTGGCTTGAAGAGTTTCTATTGAAAGATCAGCTGTTATCCTTATGGGAATCCCCTTGTGTGTTATTTGTTGTTTTTCCCTTGCTGCTTTTAATATTTGTTCTTTGTGTTTGATCTTTGTTAATTTGATTAATATGTGTCTTGGGGTGTTTCACCTTGGGTTTATCCTGTTTGGGACTCTCTGGGTTTCTTGGACTTGGGTGATTATTTCCTTCCCCATTTTAGGGAAGTTTTCCACTATTATCTCCTCAAGTATTTTCTCATGGTCTTTCTTTTTCTCTTCTTCTTCTGGAACCCCTATGATTCGAATGTTGTAGCATTTAATATTGTCCTGGAGGTCTCTGAGATTGTCCTCATTTCTTTTAATTCGTTTTTCTTTTATCCTCTCTGATTCATTTATTTCAACCATTCTAATTCACTAATCCTATCTTCTGCCTCTGTTATTCTACTATTTGTTGCCTCCAGAGTGTTTTTAATTTCACTTATTGCATTATTCATTTTATACTGACTCTCTTTTATTTCTTCTAGGTCCTTGTTAAACCTTTCTTGCATCTTCTCAATCTTTGTCTCCAAGCTATTTATCTGTGATTGCATTTTGATTTCAAGATTTTGGATCAATTTCACTATCATTATTCAGAATTCTTTATCAGGTAGATTCCCTATCTCTTCCTCTTTTGTTTGATTTGGTGGGCATTTATCCTGTTCCTTTATCTGCTGGGTATTCCTCTGTCTCTTCATCTTGTTTAAATTGCTGAGTTTGGGGTGTCCTTTCTGTATTCTGGCAGTTTGTGGAGTTCTCTTTATTGTGGCGTTTCCTCGCTCTGTGTGGGTTTGTACAGGTGGCTTGTCAAGGTTTTTTGGTTAGGGAAGCTTGTGTCGGTGTTCTGGTGGGTGGAGCTGTATTTCTTCTCTCTCCTTTCGAAGACTTGGGTTGCTTTTCTGGGTGCCTGATGTCCTCTGCCGGCATTCAGAAGTTGTTTTGTGGAATTTACTTGGCTTTTAAATGTTCTTTTGATGAATTTGTGGGGGAGAAAGTGTTCTCCCCGTCCTACTCCTCCGCCATCTTAGCTCCTCCCCCCTATGTACAGTGTAGTGTTTTAAATTGAAAAATTCAGATGAAAGTCAAGCAGATGTTTGATTTTCTGCAAAGTCATATAATTTCCTCTTCTGTCATTATAAAATATTAACATTAGTCTTAGATGACTTGAAGTAGAACCCATTTATTTTATTTGACTTTTTACTAGGACTATAAAAATGACAGTGTTCTACTAGAGAATAGAGATGCTTTTGAACTGTGGTGTTGGAGAAGACTCTTGAGAGTCCCTTGGACTGCAAGGAGATCCAACCAGTCCATTCTGAAGGAGATCAGCCCTGGGATTTCTTTGGAGGGAATGATGCTAAAGCTGAAACTCCAGTACTTTGGCTACCTCATGCGAAGAGTTGACTCACTGGAAAAGACTCTGATGCTGGGAGGGAAACTCCAGTACTTTGGCTACCTCATGTGAAGAGTTGACTCATTGGAAAAGACTCTGATGCTGGGAGGGATTGGGGGCAGGAGGAGAAGGGGACGACAGAGGATGAGATGGCTGGATGGCATCACTGACTCGATGGACATGAGTCTGAGTGAACTCCAGGAGTTGGTGATGGACAGGGAGGCCTGGCGTGCTTCGATTCATGGGGTCGAAAAGAGTCGCACACTACTGAGCGACTGAACTGAACTGAACAGAGAACAAAGGCATTCTAACCACAGTGTGTTATGGTATACCATTTCTCACAAACCATAAACAGCTATGTAGCGAAAACAGTGAGGCCGCTGCTACAGACAAAGTACTATTGTGTGAGGGCTCCCGAATCATGCTCATGTCATAAAGAGAGTTATTAATTTCAATTATAACCATAACCATTTAGAAATGCTAGTATCTAAATCCAGTATATAGAAATACGTAACTCATCATAAGTAAAATTTAAATTCCACATTGACAGGCGTTGTAAAATTTACCCTCTCTAGTAATTAGATCACAGACCAGAAATCATGTGGCCTTCCTTAGGAAATTAGGTGGCTTCTAAAATAATTGATTATTATAATGGCATGTGATGAAAAACCATTAATTCCAGTAAAGAGTAATTTTAGATGCAAAAATATTTCATACTGAGCTAAATTTTCCTTCTAGATATTTTAAAATACTGATATTATATTCTTAGACTCTTACAAGTTATAATTAAAGATATAGTATAGAAATCTCTCTAGAAAATAAATAACACAGATTTTTTGTGAGGTGATCATATGTGCCATATGTTTATTATCCAAGCATATGCTAAACCATTGGGTGTATGCAATAGACATCTAACAATAGAAATAGAATAAAGTATATTTATTTGAGTATGTAGAAGTGTACTGAGGATTCACTGGCATTTTGGAAGATAGACAAAATGAATATAAGGATAAAATTGATTGAATACATACAGCATGTAATTCTATACTCCAGTTCTGTGCCTAAATCTAGAATGACCCTTCCCTCCTACCATCAAGGGGGAAAAAAATTCTGTGCAAAGAACAGATAACATTTAAACAAGAAATCTAAAACCATCTTCAAATATTGAATTTATAGTGAGTATAAACTTATATTTGACATTTAAATATTTATTTTGCTAGGAATTTTCTAACTTTAGTTGAGATTTTTTGGTCACTTTCTGGTTTGGCAGTATGTTTGACTCTCTTACATGGAATAGCAATAGTTAAAGTAAATGCCTTGAAGGACTATGAGAAAGGTTAAATTTATGACCCTTTCCATCTAAAACAGGACAAATTGAAAATTCAAAGAGAAAGATCATTCTTTAAACTTCTAAGTGGAATGTTCATTTTAATTTTACGAGTCTGTACCAAAATACTGTATTTGGACCTAATCAAAATATTAGTGTCTTAAAAAAGTCACTGGTGGTTTAAAACATGTATGGAGATTTTTAGCTTATGTTGATACTTTCTTGTGAAATATAAAAATATAAATTTATGGGAGGGAAATTATTTTTAAAACCTACTAGCATTTGAGCACACATTCATACAGATTTATGAGTATATTTTCTGAAATTTATGCATTCATTTCATCATTCATAAGTGAATCTTTGTTCTTTGGCCTAATGGAAATCAGTACAGTGCCTCCTTGTAGTTCAGTGGTTCAAATATTAACATATAACATTCCTTCCATTTTTACTTTCAGCCTCATCTCTCCTAATGTTCTGAAGTGGTTCCAGACTGTGAACAAGGCTAAAAGATACTAGGATGTGCTCACAATCGATACAGTTATTGGGCCAATTTCTGTACCTGACATAGCCTTCCTTTGGGAGGAAATCCCTCTGGGGCACCTGGCTGAAACAGTTGAATCGATTCCCAGCAGACTGTCCAACCAGGGCGCGCTACTTGTGTAGACAAGCAGGCAGACAAGCAGGCACTGGGCGTAGTTAGACTCCACTGGAGACACCCTTTTAAGGTTAAGTGGTTTTGAGTGACAAAGTAGCTCTTCTTTCAAGACAAGGAGTGGCTTGGATTTTTTCTTGTAGGGAAAGAGACATTGTCTTTTAGAAGGAAAGGATAGATAAGCCTTGGATGGGTGCTTGGGCAAATGAACAGAAAGTCTGAAAATTTATTATGGAAATGTAACTTTAACTATCTGCCAGTCCTGGGAAATTTAAAGTTATCTAAGCATTGACCTTGACCTTTGAACTAATGGGACTTAGTTCAGAGCTACAATTCACAATTGTTATGTTACTTTTTTTTTTTTAATAGCAGTGAACATCATTTGGATGTGTGATAGTGTTGTCTAAGAGTTCCAAAGAAGTCCCCATTTCCAGGGGAAAATTTCCCTCTGCATTACCATCCTCTGGGATTTCTTCCAACTTATGTTGTATTACTATGTTGTAATCATTTTGCAATTGCTCTACTTCTGGACAAATAAGATATGCAGCTTTATTTTGGTATGTTGACTTTTTGAGGAAAAGTCTTTGGGTGTTCACGGAGTTGTTGGAATAAAAATCTGGGACCCAAACACACTTTTTTATTTTCATTAAAACCTACTTTTCCATATAAACAAGTTTGATCACATAACACTAAATATGATAGAGCACATGTAGAAGTTGCAGCTGGCCACAGGATGTAAATGGGACATAGAATTTTGTAGTTAGAATTTACCAGAGAGGTGACAACAACTTATTTTTATAAAAACAAAATCCAATTGTCGCTCATTTCTCTTTCTCAGAATTCACTCGCAGGCTTTGTCTTGATCCTGTGAATCATGTTACCATCTGGCCTTGGGAAGTGGGCCCCACCACATCTGTGTCTCTCTCTCCTGCAAACACAACATGAAAAGACCAACAGGGGCTGAAAAATTGACTTAAAATTATTGCTTTCAAACCCACTATCTTTTCGGCAAAGACAAAATGGTTTGTGACTTCAAGATAATCATAATTTAGATTGAGATATCAAAGACCGTTTTCCTAACAGGTTCCTGCGGTGGTTTTTCTGTCTCAAAATCCCAATTCAAGATTGTCTTGAGACCTGGAAACTGAGATACCAAGACCATCAGATTATCTCATGAAACCAGACTGAAAATAATTCTGTAACTCACACTGATCTTGGCTACCAAAGGATCTCAGTAGATGAATATAATGTGGAAGTAAACTTTAACTTACTCTTGAGATGGGATCTTAATTGTATCAATTGTTATGAGTATATTTCTTCTGAAATTGTCACTTGATAACTGGTAATCCATTTTCTCCCCCATCATATTTCCCCATGAGTTGCTTAGTTACAGTGTTTTCTTTTTCTTTATTTCTTTATCTCTTTCTATGCTTCACAGTCAAACTAGGTTTCAGCAGAATAATGATGAAGGCAGGGAATAAATATAGCAAAAGCAAAGGAAAATAATTTTTCTGTTAGCCATACTCCTCTAATCCAGCCTTCTACCACCTCTTCATCTCCCATCCCCACCAACCAAGGCATTAGGCATTACAGAGACAGCTGTGAACCATGTAACTTTGATCGGCGGATAGTCCATAGTTTAAGACAGTTATTCTCAAGAGAGTAGTATCACCCCTAATGGTTGGGGGGAGCATTAGTTCTTTGGGAGGCAAAATCTGAGATATTAAAATGGCTTGTAGCTCTTCAAACAATTTGCATCCCATATATCTATACATAGACATGTATACAATACATCTTAGTTTTTAAAATATCATAGGGGGTTGCCATTAGGGAAAAGACTAAAAACTCCACAGGGTAGACAATAAAAGCAAAAGGTTGAGAAGCATTGCTATTCTCTTCTAAAATGATTGATTGCTATAAAAACAGCCCCTTTCCCAGCTCCCATATGCTCTAGCATTGTTACAACTCCAAACCTAAACCAGGAAGATTTTAGCATTCTCTTAGTTTTTCTAATACTGTGTTTATATGTTGTTTTAATATCAGTTGCAGTGGCACCCCACTCCAGTACTCTTGCCTGGAAAGTCCCATGGACGAAGGAGCCTGGAAGGCTGCAGTCCATGGGGTCGCTGAGGGTCAGACATGACTGAGCGACTTCACTTTCACTTTTCACTTTCATGCATTGGAGAAGAAAATGGCAACCCACTCCAGTGTTCTTGCCTGGAGAATCCCAGGGATGGGGGAGCCTGGTGGGCTGCCGTCCACTGGGTCGCACAGAGTCGGACACGACTGAAGCGACTTAGCAGCAGCAGCAGCTTTGTGCCTACATGAATATTTTTTAGTAGTACTTTTCTGTTTGCTAAGTAATTAGGAAAGAATGCATCTTACATTTGTCTGTTAAACATCCTGTTGATTCAGTGGGATTCTTTATCAATAATATGATATCAGTCTTTTGTCCTAAAGTTTTTCTCTTTATTTCTAAAATGCTTCTGGCTGTGAAATCAGAATTGTCTTGATGAATGGCTTCACAGATGACAATTTCCTTTTTGTTAGAGTCCCAACTTTTTCATAGTTCCTATGGTATTTTCCACTTACTTTGAGTATGATACATGAAAATGTATTTTGTTCTTGTTATTTATATGTAGCTCTACTAAGCTGAATAACACAGGCTTCCTCAAATACTCAATTTCAAGAGCCTATTGCAAGCAGACTAAATATTTAACATTGAATTAAATTGAATTGAAGTGAAAGTTTCTCAGTCATGTCTGACTCTTTATGACCCCATGAACTATACAGTCCATGAAATTCTCCAGGCCAAAATACTGGAGTGGGTAGCCTTTCCTCTCTCCAGGGGATCTTCCCAACCCAGGCATCAAACCCAGCTCTCCTGCATTGCAAGCAGATTCTTTACCAACTGAGCTATCAGGGAAGCCCAATATTTAACATGTTCTGTACTAAATAGAAATTTAGTGATCAGTTGTATTCTTAAAGTTTTCATTCAAATTATTCTTTTTATTGAACCAAATGGGCATGTTCACAGTTCCTTGCAGATTGCTTTTCAAAGAAAAAAAAAGTATATAGTTTTAAAAGTACAGTTACTATTCAGAATAAGGGGAAAACACAAATATCAGATGCAGAAGTTTTACATCAAATTAGCATAGCTTAGGAAATATTTGTCGGAGAAGGCAATGGCACCCCATTCCAGTACTCTTGCCTGGAAAATCCCATGGACGGAGGAGCCTCGTAGGCTGCAGTCCATGGGGTGGCTAAGAGTTGGACACGACTGAGCGACTTCACTTTCACTTTTCACTTTCATGCATTGGAGAAGGAAATGGCAACCCACTCCAGTGTTCTTTCCTGGAGAATCCCAGGGACAGGGGAGCCTGGTGGGCTGCAGTCTATGGGGTCGCACAGAGTCGGACGTGACTGAAGTGACTTAGCAGCAGCAGCAGCAGGAAATGTTTGTATGCTGTTAACTCTCAACTGTGTTTCTGTAATTCAGACCACTTTTCCAGACTCTAGACCATGAGTTAGCAAACTATGGCCCTTAGATCAAATTTAACTGTAGCCTGTTTGTGTACATTTTTATTGGAACACAGCCATGCCTGTTCTTCTGCGTGTTGTTGTTGACTGCCCAATGGCAGAGTGGTTGAGATGTAACACTTGGCCCACAGAGTCTGATAAAACACTTACTCTCTGGTTTGCTGACCCCTCCTCTAGTCTTATGGGCTTCCCAGGTGGTACCAGTGGTAAAGACTCCACCTGCCAAAGCAGGAGACATAAGAGATGTGGGTTCGATCCCTGGGTCAGGAAGATTCTCTGGAGAGGGCATGGCAATCCCCTCCAGTATTCTTGCCTGCAGAAATCCATGGACAGAGGAGCCTCTCGGGCTATAGTCCGTGCGGTCACAAAGAATCAGACATGACTGAAGTAACTTAGCAGGCACGCACATATTCTAGTCTTGTATACCTAACTCCCTCCTTATATCTTCACTTAATGTCAAAAAAACATGTCAAACTGAAAATGTTCAAAACCAACTCTCATCCTTCCTCTGTAACCTGCTTCTACCAGCATCTTACCCATTGTAGTGGATGGCAACTTCATCTTTCCAGTTGTTCAAACTTAAAGCTTTGGAGTCATTTCTTTACTTCCTGGTTTCTTTCTCACCCACTTTGAATGAGTCAGATCATCATTCGCAGCATATATTCAGGCCCTATTTGCAGCATGTATTCAGCATCCAGTCTCTTCCCCAGGACCATCACTGCTAACACTGTGACCAGAATCAACATTATGTTTCAACAAAGCTATTGCTCTTGCTGCCTGACCTGCCTTCTTTTGACTGTGGCCTTTACAATCCCTTTGTGTCTTTTCAACACTCATCTAGAGTAATGCCAGTGTAGATGGGCTTCCCTGGTAGCTCAGATGGTAATGAATCTGCCTGCAATTCGGGAAACCTGGGTTCGATCCTTGAGTCGAGAGGATCCCCTAGAGAAGGGCATGGCAACCCACTCCAGTATTCTTGTCTGAGAATCCTATGGACAGGGGAGCCTGGTGGGCTGCAATCCGTGGGGTCGCAAAGAGTTGGACATGACTGAGTGACTAAGCACACACACAGAAATTACCCTATGGCCTTTCTCTAAACTCTACAGTGGTTCCCAGTTTTCCTTAAAGTTAACAGCCATCATGCTCACAGTGACCCACAAAGCTGTCTGGGATCTGGGTCTTCATTATTGACTGATCTGTTCCCACCTCTGTCCCTGCCACTTGCTCTCCAGCCAACCTCGCCTCCATGCTATTTCTTAAAAACGTTATTCCTACTTCAGGCCTTCACAGGAGCTGTGTTTTCCACCTATGGTTTTTCTCCTTTTGATATCCACTGCCTCAATACTTCACATTTTGAAATTTTTTTTTACTTACAATTAGAAATTTCCATCCCTCCATCACCATCTCCCAAGGGTCCTGATTTTCCTTATCTTGTTCTATTTTACCCATAGCACTTACTGTCTTTAATGTACAAAATTTAGTTATTTTTGTCTGCTTTCAGCATATTAAAAGAGTAAATGGCCCATAAAGAACCCAAGTAAATGTTTGATGAATCATGAACTAATGAAAATTGATTTTAAAATATTTATTAAAGAGCACAAAAATAACATTTCTATCTGATGTGTCTTAAGTCATTTGTATATATGTGCATATGCATGTTATATTCTTTTAAGTAATTTTCTGTGTTTCATAATACTACAATTATTGTGCCTTCGAACTGCGATTGCATTTTGTTTAAAACCAATTCAACTCAGTGTCTCTGAAATTATTTTTTCAGCTTTTCTTCTAAACAGTACCATATTTCCCTACCACTTTGAGAGTTGCCATTGCTCTAGTTCTGTCTCTAAGTCATTTTATATCTCCCAGTCCATTTCTTCTGCCTTCAGAATTTGATTAATAGAATTTCTGTTTGATTAATAGGATCCTCCTGCATTAGCACTCCGTGGTGGCTCAGTTGGTAAAGAATTTGCTTGCCATGTGGGAGAACTGGGTTCGATCCCTGAGTCGGGAAGATCCCTTGGAGAAGGGAATGGCGACCCACTCCAGTATCCTTGCTGGAGAATTCCATGGACAGAGGAACTTGGTGGGCTACAGTCCATGGGGTCACAAAGAGTTGGACACAACTGAGTGACTTTCACTTTCACTTTCCTGCATTATGATTCTTTCCATGTTTATCATGATAGTTCTCCTACTAGAACTTCATGACAACCTAAGTTCTTTGAAAATCGGAGCCAAAGGCAAGGATCATAAATCTTTATTGAGGAAGTACAAGTTTAAGGTCAATGATGTGGTGGAAAAATGATAGTAAAACAAGGAGAGATAGAAAGCAATGAAATATAATGGGTTATTTCACTAACCACCCTTTTTAGCCAGCTGTAGAAAAATAGAGTACTCAGTAGGTGTGTTCTTCTGGCATGCAGAACTGTTTTGCAGTGATTGCAAGGGAAAAACCATAATTGAACATATCAACCAAAGGGACAAAGAAAGGGATAAGTATCTACCTAGCACCTTATGACTCCCACTTCCCCTTAGTCAGAGTTTCCCCATAGAAAGTTAACATTACTCACTTTTGTGTTGCACTGTCTGGCTGTGCAGAAGGCAGGCAGTGTGACATTGTACTGAAACCCAGAAATGACTTGACACAGATGAGCTCAGCATGTGGGAAATTAGGACAACTTAAGCCCCAAAGATGAAAATCTGACTCAAGCCTCCTCTGAGAACTAGCCAGGGTACCAGCTAAGTCCCAGGTGGTCTGCAAGGAGGATGAATTCTTTAGAATTAGGCCACTGAATCTGAAAAGGGGTGCAAAACTACCAATTCCAGTTATCATCAGCTTTTCTCATCTTCTAGGCATCTCCAGGAAAAAAAAAAAATTGCCTTTGAATCTTTTCTTGTTCCGAATTCTCTTATCATTGGTCCAAATATTTGTGCTCTCACTTTCAGTCAATATGCTCATTATCTGTTCTGAGCATACAGATAACGCCCCTGCTCATTATCTGTATTCTGTGGTGCCTCTATGCTCTCTGCATCAGCTTCAGCTCCCTTTTGTTTTTCTTGCTTTAGTATCCACAGCTGGTCAATCCCGGATTGCTTTTGTTTGGAATTCTAGCCAGTCACTCAGGAAAATCTCTAACACTTCTTTGTCTGTCTCCATTTCTGGGTTGCTCTGTAATACCGTATGATGTGACAAAAGCATGCAAATGAATGTCAAGCAAATTCATATTATTTTAAACTTAGCCATATCTTCACTGCTGTCCTTGAAGCCTTTTATTTATCTCAAATGCACTCTCTATCACATTTTCACCACCAACTTTTGAAACATTTATATTTATCTAACCTCCAAATTTTAGTTTGTCATCTCACTTTTTATAGATTATTAAATTTACTGATTTATTAGTTCAAGAGCATTCACATTTGAAAACCTTGTTTGAGTTCAAAGGTTAATGTTAACTGATGCCAGGATTTTTATCCTGAGTTTCCTTCTCTAGAATCTTGCTTCAATACTGTGCCACTCTTACCTTCACGCTGTCCACTTTTCTTTATTCATCTTCTTAAGCTACTAGCAAGGGTCTTCTCTATCCTGAAATTGAGGCACACAAGAGGGAAATGAAATGAAGCAGTTAGTTATTCTTTCATTTTTTTTCAGTTGTAACCTAATAGATTACAGCCAAAGAACTGATGCTTTTGAATTGTGATACTGGAGAAGACTCTTGAGATTCCCTTGGACAGCAAGGAAACAAACCCAGTCAATCCTAAAGGAAAATCAACCCTGAATAGTCATTGGAAGAACTGATGCTGAAGCTCTAATACTTTGGCCTCCTGATGTGAAGAACCGAGTTATTGGAGAAAACCCTCATGCTGGGAAAGATTAAGGGCAGGGAGAGAAGCGGACAACAGAGAATGAGATGATTGGATGGTATCACTCAATGGACATGAATTTAAGCAAGCTCTGGGAGATAGTAAAGGACAGGGAAGCCTGGTAGGCTGCAGTCCATGGGATTACAATGAATTAGACACAACTCAGCAACTGAACAGTAACAGCAGTAACCCAGTAGAGTTTTAGTTGTATGGTAAAAGCAGTGTTTCCAGTGATGGCATCTGCTTTTAGAGATACTTAGATAAGACATAGTTTGGGGATAAAAAATGAAGTACAGACTTTAGCTCTTGCTGTGAGAATTCTTTCAGCTGACTAAATCCTAAATTGCATATTCAGGCTTCAGCACTAAAAGTGATTTGAAAAAACTGTCTAGAACTTGACTGGGAACCATAGTTCTGATAAATAAGCTCATATTCCTTTAGACAAAACTGGATTAGTGAAGTTGCAACCTTAGTAGTATGCAATTGCAATATTCCTTTCCTTACACTTGATTAATTAGCATTCATCTTGATAATTAAACCATACTTCCTGGCTCATTTATTGCTGTAAAATGATGAAGCACTTCAGAAATACTCTTTTGTTGAGCTCTGTGGACCCACTCCCTAGTGAAAAAATTATAATTGGTGAAAATCGAGAAAAACAACCATTTGAAGTATGTGGAGATTGTTCTAGAGCAAACATGCAGCTAAAGAAGTGCTTAGAGGAAATTTTATCTATAAAAGCTTTTATTTAAAATAAGATAGAAAAATAACTGTCCATGTTAAGAAACTGGAAAAAAAAAAAAAAGAAGAAACTATAACCACAACAAGGAAAAGGAAATTAAAAATGGTAGAGTGGAAAGAAACAAAATGGAAAAGAGAAAATCAACAAAACCAAATTTCAAAATCTTTGAAAACATCAATATATTGATAAGTCATTACTTGGCCTACAGAAAAAGAAAGGCGAGAGAAAAATTACTAAAATCAGAAAGAAAAAAGAGAGGACTTCACTACTACTTTACAGAATTTGTTTTTAATTACAAGGAATACCCTTGAATTACTGTACACTGACAAATGAGACAACATACATGAAATACACAAGTTTCTAGAAAGATACAAGCTACTGAAACTAACCCAAGAGGTAGAAAATCTGACTGTACTTCTGAGAAAAGAGTTCGATAATTTAAAAGTTGTATCTAATGAAAAGCCTAGGCTTCTAAATGGCTTCACAGGTGAATGCTACCAAACTTTTAAAGAATTAATACCAGCTCCCCACAAACTCTTTCAAAAAGTAGATGAGAAGGTTCTATTTCCCAGTTTTGTCTGTGTGGCCAGTGTTAATACTAAAACAAGACAAGACCTTGTGAGAAAAGGAAATAATAGATCAATATTTCCTATAGAGAAGAGGAATCCTCAACAAAGTGTTAACAAACTTAATCCAGCGATATACAAAAGGAATAAAGATTATACAGCAAGGCCAAATGGAACTTATTCCAGGAATTCATGGTTAGTTTAGCACACACAAAAATTAGACCTTTTACAGGACAAAAATCACACAATCAACTCAATAGACATAGAAAAAGCTCTTGATAAACCAAATACCCTTTCATGATACAAGCACACAACAAACTAAGAGAGGGAACTTCTGTAGGCTTACAAAAGGCACATAATAAAAAACCCACAGCTAACATCATACTTGATGGTGAACGCCAGAAAACTGTCCTCCTAAGATCAGGAATAAGACAAGAATATGTACTCTCTCCACTTTTGTCAAACGCTGAATTGCATGTTCTATCCAAGGCAATTAGGCAAGAAAAGAAATAAAAGGTATCTAGTTACAAAAAGGAAAAAATAAAACTCTCTTTATGAACAGATGACATGATCTTGTATATAAACAATTCTAAGAAATTAGAAAAATACTGGAAGAATGAACACAAGTCCAGTAAGGTTGTAAGATACAAGATTAATATACAAAAATTGGTTTATTTTAAATACACAATAACAATTTGAAAATGATATGAAAATAATTCAATTTACAACAGCATCCAAAAGAACAATATACCTAAGATTTAAATTTAAAAGAAATGCAAGTCTTGTATAGTGAAAACTACTACAAAACACAGAAAAAAAAGATAATAGATAAATAAATGGAAAGACATTCCATATTCATGAATTTGTTGTTGTTCAGGCACTAAGTCATATTCAGCTCTTTGCATCCCCATGGACTGCAGCACGTCAGGCTTCCCTGTCCTTCTGTATCTCCCGTAGTTTGCTCAAACTCATGTCCATTGAGTCAGTGTTGCCACCAACCATCTTATCCCTTCCCCCCCGACAACCTTGCCCTGAATCTTTCCCAGCATCAGTCTTTTCCAATTAATTGACTCTTCACATCAGGTGGCTAAAGTATTGAAGCTTCAGCATCAGTCCTTCTAATGACTTCAGGGTTGATTTCCTTTAGGATTGACTGGTTTGATCTCCTTGCCGTACAAGGGACCCTCAAGAAGTCTTCTCCAGTACAATTCGAAAGCATCAGTTCTTCAGCACTCAGCCTTCTTTATGGTCCAACTCTCATATCCTTACATGTTTACTGGGAAAACAATACTGTTAAGATGACTGTACTCTCTGGGTTAGTTTTCTATGACGGACATTACAAATTACCACAAACATGGTGGCTTAGAACTACAGAAACGCGTTCTCTCACAATTTTAGAGTCCAATAGTTCAAAATCAAAGTGTTGACAGAACAGCACTCCTTCTGAAGTCTATAGAAGACAATCCTTCTTTTTCTCTTCTTTTCTTTGCCTTTTGCTCCAGGCAACTCAGGGCTTGTGGCTACATAACTCTAATATCTATTTACATCTTCATATGTCCTTCACTTCTGAATGGCTGTGTTTCTTCTATGTATTATAAAGAGTACTTGTGATTGTATTAAAGGCCCAATTGGATAATCCAGGATGGTATTATCTCAAGATCCTTAATTCTATCTGTAAATATCCTTTTTTACCAAGCAAAATCTCATTCGCAGATTCTTGGGCTAGAACATGCTAGGTGATGCTGTTATTCTCATGGCTCCAGTCACCATCCACAGACCACTTGTTACTCTCCCTAAATGAATCAATAGATAGAACATAATTCCTATACATCTGGCTTTCTTTTTCAGAAAATCGACAAGATCATCCTAAATTTCATATAAGAAACAAGGGGCTTTGTATAGCCAAAACAGTTTTAAAGCTGCAGAATAAAATTGGCAGATCCATGCTTCCTAATTTCAAAGCTTATGGTAAAAACTGTAGTAATCAGGGCTGCGTGGTACTTGCAAAAAGTCAGACATATAGATCAGTGGAATAGAATATAGACTCTAGAAATTAACTCACATATTTGCAGTTAAACGTTTTGCAATAAGGGTGCTGCAAGAGTTCAATGAGGAAATGGGAATCTTTCAACAAATAGTGTGAGAACAGCTGGATATTTACATAAAAAGAATGAAATTAGACCCCTGCCTCATATAATACACAAAAATGACTCAAAATGGCCTGTAGACATAAATGTAAGAGCTAAAACCATAAAACTCTTAAACTTAGGAGTAAATTTTCTTGATTTAGGATTAGGTGATGGTTTCTTAACTATGACCATAAATGTACAAATAACAAGAAGGTAAATTGGACATCATCAAAGTTAAAAATTTTGTGCCTTAAAGGACACTATCAAGATAACAAGAAGCCAACCCACTGAAGAAGGAAAATACTTGTCTTCCAAATATCTGAAGAGGTACTTGTGTCCAGAATATGTAGAATTCTTAGAACTTAATGTAAAAGACTATTCAATTAAGAATGGACAAAGTATTTTTCATTTTTAATCTAATGAAAAAATGTATACCCAATGAACACATAAAAGATGATCAACATTATTAACTGTAATAATGTTGATCATCTTTTATGTGTTCATTGGCTATACATTTGGCTATATATATATATGGCTATATATAACTGTGGGACAATGCAAATTAAAACTACAATGAGATACCATTTGAGCCCACTTCAGCTGTCATAATCATGAGGACAGGAGTTAGTGTTGGCAAGACTGAGAAATTAGACCCTTCATATGTTGCTGTGAAACTGAAAACGGTATAACCTGTTTGGAAAACAATGTTTCAGCTTTTTAAAATGTTAACTATAGTATCTGCATCAGTCAGTTCAGTCGCTCAGTCGTGTCCGACTCTTTGCAACCCCATGAATTGCAGCACGCCAGGCCTCCCTGTCCATCACCATCTCCCGGAGTTCACACAAACTCACGTCCATTGAGTCAGTGATGCCATCCAGCCATCTCATCCTCTGTCATCCCCTTGTCCTCCTGTCCCCAATCCCTCCCAGCATCAGAGTCTTTTCCAATGAGTCAGCTCTTCGCATGAGGTGGCCAAAATACTGGAGTTTCAGCTTTAGCATCATTCCTTCCAAAGAACACCCAGAGCTGATCTCCTTTAGAATGGACTGGTTGGATCTCCTTGCAGTCCAAGGGACTCTCAAGAGTCTTCTCCAACACCACAGTTCAAAAGCATCAATTCTTCAGTGCTCAGCTTTCTTCACAGTCCAACTCTCACATCCATACATGACCACAGGAAAAACCATAGCCTTAACTAGATGGACCTTTGTCGGCAAAGTAACGTCTCTGCTTTTGAATATGCTATCTAGGTTGGTCATAACTTTGCTTCCAAGGAGAAAGTGCCTTTTAATTTCATGGCTGCAATCACCATCTGCAGTGATTTTGGAGCCCCCCAAAATAAAGTCTGATACTATTTCCACTGTTTCCCCATCTATTTCCCATGAAGTGATGGGACCAGATGCCATGATCTTTGTTTTCTGAGTGTTGAGCTTTAAGCCAACCTTTTCACTCTCCTCTTTCACTTTCATCAAGAGGCTTTTTAGTTCCTCTTCACTTTCTGCCAGAAGAGTGGTGTCATCTGCATATCTGAGGTTATTGATATTTCTCCCGGCAATCTTGATTCCAGCTTGTGCTTCTTCCAGCCCAACGTTTCTCATGATGTACTCTGCATATAAGTTAAATAAGCAGGGTGACAATATACAGCCTTGACGTACTCCTTTTCCTATTTGGAACCAGTCTGTTGTTCCATGTCCAGTTCTAACTGTTGCTTCCTGACCTGCATATAGGTTTCTCAAGAGGCAGGTCAGGTGGTCTGGTATTCCCATCTGCATATGACCCAGCAATTAAACTTGTAGGCCTATACATAAGAGAAATAGACATATCCACATAAAAACTTGTACATAAATGTTCCTAGAAGCATTATTCATGAGAGTAAAAAAGTGGAAACAATCTAAATCTCCATCATGTAATGAATAGATGTTTTATATCCATATGATGAAATATTGTTGTCTTAGTCGCTCAGCCGTGTCCGACTCTTTGAGACCCCATGGACCATAGGCTGCCAGGCTCCTTTGTCTGGAGTGGGTTGCCATTCCCTTCTCTAGGGGATCTTCCCAACCCAGGGATTGAACCCAGGGATTGAATCGCTTCTATACTGCAGGCAGTTTCTTTACCATTTGAGCCACCAGGGAAGCCCATGATGAAATATTATTGGGGCATAAAAAGGAATGGCTATAATATGGATGAACTTTTTCATCATGCTGAGTGAAAACATTATGTTAAGTGAAAGAAACTAGTCACAAAGGACTATACTATATATTGCATAATTCTAGTTATTTGAAATGTCAAGAATCATATCTCTGCCTTTTGACTAAGATGAAATGAAATGTCAACAATAGGAAAATTTTATTTTATTTTATTTTTCAGTAGAAGGAAGGATTTATTACTTGCAAGTAAAAAGAACACAAGGGATCTTTCCCAAGGCAGCTTCTCTAGACAAGAAAATTGGGGATGTTTTAAATTGAGGTATATAATGTTCATGAAGGCTTGGACAGTGTGTGCACATTCATGAAGGGGCTTGAGCAAGAAAATTCAGCATAGAACAGGGACAGAGGTTGACAGGTCAAGACGGTTGATTGAAGTGCCAGAGTTCAAAAAAGGTCAGCATTTCTTACGTTCTAGTTGATCCGGTGGTTGAAGCTTCAGGCTAATGTCTACCAACAATAAGTGAATTTTAAAAGGCAAAACATAGACTAGTGGTTAACAGGGATTAGGGCCTCTAAGAGATGGGGTGTGACTGGTAAAGGGAACAGTGTTTCTTCTTAGGTGATAGAAATACGCTAAATTTAGATTGTTGTGATGGTTGTACAAGTCCTTGATACTAAGTCTTTGAATATTATATTCCTGAAATGGGTGACTTTTATGGCTTGTGAATTTATCTCAGTAAAGCTGCTTTTTTTTTTTTTTTCTAAATAGGGTAACCACTAAAACAAATATGAGTATACAACTTGCAAACTAGTAGAGGGGACAAAACCCCAACCACTGTAACATAAATGAATAGGGAATAAAAATAAAGAGAGGAAAACAGGGAAATGAAATGTATGTAAAAGGATAGTAGAAATAAATGTGAGCATATTAAAATAATATTAGAAGTAAGCAGAATAAACTCATTAATAAGGCAGTATTATTTTACTGGATTTAAAAAACTAAGGGACGACCCAGAGGGATGATATGGGGAGGGAGGAGGGAGGAGGGTTCAGGATGGGGAACACATGTATACCTGTGGCAGATTCATTTTGATATTTGGCAAAACTAATACAATTTGTAAAGCTTAAAAAATAAAATAAAATTTTAAAAAAAAGAAAAAAAATTTCTTAAACTGTAAAAAAAAAAAAAGAAACAAAAAACTAACTATCTGATATACACTGGAGATATCTAAAGCCTAATGGTATAGAAAAGTTGAAAGTAAAAGACAACAAAATATATACCAAGTATATATATTAAGCAGAGAAATATACTGTTCAAATGACATCAGGAAGAAATAGTCTTAAGAAAGCAAGAATTATTAGAGAGAAACTATCATATATAATGAAAAGCTTAATTTTACCCAGAAAATGTCCATGGGATTCTCCAAGCAAGAATACTGGAGTGGGTTGCCATTTGCTCCTTCAGGGAAATTCATATAAACACAATAAGAAATCCCTGAAATATATAAAGCAAAAACTCACAGAATTACTAGCACAAATTGAAAAACCACTATCATAGTAGAGAGTTTAACAAAAATGTTTTATAAGTCATGCAAAGATAAATAATGGGCCATAAGGCAAGTCTCAATAGAGTTAATTTAACAAAAAAAAAAACCAGCACTGAAGATTGAATGTTTTACCGATTTTATATAGTAAATAATAATCATAACATAAAGAAGTTATGTTTAAGGTATATTTATATCTGGTTGAGGATCTCTATTTGCCTGTTTCTTATTTTACCATTTATTGTCATAATTGATATAGTGTGGAAAGAGAGCTAGTGTTTATCAAATGCCTAGTAGATGCCAAGTGTTTACTGTAATCCTCACAACAATCTCATAAGAATAACTACTATCTTTATTTGTCTATGTGAAAATAGATACTCAGGAAAGCTAAGTGATTTCCTAAGGTCTGATGAGTGGTGGAGGTCACGTATGAACTCAGGTTTGTCTGATGGGGTCCTGTACTTGGGCTTCCCAGGCGGTGCTGGTGGTAAAGGACCTGCCTGCTAATGCAGGAGACATAGAGATGCTGGTTCGATCCCTGGGTTGGGAAGATGCCCTGGAGAAGGGAATAGCAACCCACTCCAGTACTCTTGCCTGGAGAATCCATGGACAGAGGAGCCTGGCAGGCTACAGTCCATGGGGTTGCAAAGAGTTGGACATGACTGAAGTGACTTAACATGCATAGTCCTGTACTAAGTTCAACTAGTGTCTGACTGCTCACTTGAAACTAGACAATGAATTTTGAGCATGGGTAAATGTACATAATCCTTTTCTAAGAGAAATTCATGTCAACTTCATTTCTTCTTTCTTCCTTCTCTTTCTATTTATATAAACCCTGAATTGCTGCCCCCCCAAAAATACAGACTCAACGTTGTGTAAATCAGTATAAATTATTTGCTGCAGTTTTGGTTGAGAAGAAAACACAAAGTTCACCTTAGCAATAGTATATGAATAAGATGTTATTGCTTTTTAATGTGGAGAGTTGATCTTATTTTTATTAAGGAATGGTATGTAAATGAGTAGAAAATTTGAGAGGCAAAAAGGAGAGACATTAGTGTTCTTAAAAAAATAGGTATATCTTACAGATGAGGTACAATAACCAGCATTTACTTAGCTAGTTGCCATTTAGTTGCTAAGTACTTTCTGACTCTTTAAGACTCCATGGGTTGTAGCCTGCCAGGCTCTTCTGTCCATGGGATTTTTTCAAGCAGGAATACTGGAGTGGGTTGCCATTTCCTTCTCCAGAGATTCTTCCTGACCCACGGATTGAACCTGTGCCTCCTGTATTGGTAGGTGGGTTATTTTCTGCTGAGCCACCAGGGAAGCCCCGAGGCTTTAAACATGATTTGATTTATATGTCCCTTCAATCCTATGAAAAAGCTACAGTTATATTTCACATTTTATAAATGAGAAAACTGAGGTTCAGAGCAGTTCAATACCTTTACCTAGTGTTTCACTGATAGTGACTGGTGAACACGAGTCTATAACCATAACCATATGCAGAAGTATGTGAACATCTACTAATGGAACATTTCTTTGGTGTGATAGCAAACTTTCAGTCTATTTTGTTGTTCAGTCCCTAAGTCATGTCCGACTCTGGTACCTCATGACCTGCAGCACGCCAGGCTTCCCTGTCCTTCACTATCTCCCTGAGTTTACTCAAACTCATGTCCACTGAGTCTGTGATGCCGTCCAACCTTCTCATCCTCTGTTGCCCTCTCCTCCTCCTGCCTTCAGTCTTTCTCAGAATCAGGTCATCTGCATATCTGAGGTTGTTGATATTTCTCCCAGCAGTCTTGATTCCAGCTTGTGATTCATCCAGCCTTGCATTTGGCATGATGTACTCTGCATTTATGTTAAATAAGCAGAGTGACAATAAATAGCCTTGACATACTCCTTTCCCAGTTTTGAACTAATCTGTTGTTCCATGTCTGGTTCTGATTGTTACTTCTTATCCTGCATACAGGCTTCTCAGGAGACAGGTAAGGTGATTTGGTATTTCTATCTCTTTAAGATTTTTCCACCGTTTGTTGTGACCCACACAGTCACTTTATTATAGTCAATGAAGCAGAAATAGATTTTTTTTTTGGAATTCCCTTGCTTTTTTCTATGATCCAGTGGATGCTGACAATTTGATCTCTGGTTCCTCTTTCTTTTCTAAATCCAGCTTGTATATATGGAAGTCCTTTGTTCACGTACTGCTACAGCTTAGCTTGAAGGATTTTGAGCATAATCTTGCTAACCTGTGAAATGAGTGAAATGAATGCAACTGTGTGACAGTTTGAACATTGCCATTGCCTTTCTTTGGGATTGGAATGAAAACTGACCTTTTGCAGCCCTGTGGTTTTCCAAATTTGATGGCATACTGAGTGTAGCACTTTAACAGCATCATGTTTTAGAATTTGAAATAGCTCAGCTGGAATTACATGATAACTTTTATTCACTTTTTTTAGATTTGTAAGCAAGATGCCTACCTTTATTTTGCTCAACCAATTTATTGGACAACTGTGAACTTTAGCAGGTTTTATTAGAGAGGATGATTATGACAAGATGCATGTAAAAATTGATTATTTTTCTGTTTGCTAGAAAAATTCCAAATTTTTAGTCTTAAGTGATCCAGAGATATAGGAAAGACTGTCCAAATGAGGGGATTTGGTCTGAGTTAGGAAAACCAACCCAAAGGCCAGAGTTGAGGGGAACTGATGTTAGACACGACAAAGGCAGACATCCTGAGGTATAAGGGTGATTTATAGGAAATAGGGGAATTAAAGCTGGGCCAAGAAGTTGAATATTGACTAGCACTGTACTAGAATAAACTGACTTGATAGGATAAACAGAAGCATTTTCATTTCATTTGTAGCTGAAAGTTTTCTGCCTGTATCTCTCCAGATTCCAAGAACTAAAGGTGAAATCAAATACCTTGAGTTAGGGGGCTTCCCTGGGGCCCCAGTGATAAAGAATATGCCTGCCAATGAGGAGACATAGGTTCGATTCCTGGGTTGGGAAGATTCTCTGGAGAAGGAAATGGCAACCATACTCCAGTATTCTTGCTTGGGAAATTCCATGGACAGAGGAACCTTGTGGGCTACAGTCCATGGGGTTGCAAAAGTGTCGGAAACAACTTAGCCACTAAACAGCAACCTTGAGCTAGAGATGAAGTGTGAGAGGGATTAGGGCCACTGGAACGTGTATTAAGAACAGATGTTCTTAAGTCACATCTGTAGAACATAGAAAATCTCCTATTGGGTGCCTGTAGCCCAGCTTGTTTCTTTCTAGGATCTTTACCCATGGACTACATCCACTATAGGAAAACTAGCAATGAAAAATTCCATGTTTTCCCCCTTTTCCATATTTGAGATAAAATAAGAGGTTTAGTTTTAATATATGAGGTAATCTGCTTCTCTCATGTCAAATACTTTGACCATCCAGCAGTGTTTTCTCAAGCTGTTACAGTGTAATTGCAATGTAGTCTATGGAATTAAAAATCCAAAGGACTCAGACAGATGTTACACAGATGAAAAAGGGTTTCCTGTCGTTATTTTATCTTTTCAGTTAAAAAAAAATCAAATTAAATCATTGGATTTTCATTTGCATTAATTTGCATTTTGGGGATGTGTTCACTGTTTATGGAAGTCTGCTGCTGCTACTGCTAAGTCACTTCAGTCATGTCTGACTCTGTGCGACCCCATAGACAGCAGCCCACAGGCTCCTCCGTCCCTGGGACTCTCCAGGCAAGAACACTGGAGTGGGTTGCCATTTCCTGAAGTCTAGCACTATGTTAAATGCACAATGTGGTAAGTGAGATATCACTTATAACCACTGGAATGGCTGTTATCAGAAAAAGCAGGAACAGGTGTTAGCAAGGATGTGGAGAAAAGGGAACCATCCTTTTCTTGGCATCCTTACATGCCATGGATAGTGGCAGGGTAAGTTGGTGTAGCCACTGTGGAAAACAGTATGGAGATTCCTCAAAAAATTAAGAATAGAACTACCATTTGATTTAGTAGTTCACTTCTGGATATTTATCCTAATGATAGGGAGACATTAATCCAAAAAGACACATGCAGTCCATGTTCACTGCGGCACTGTTAGAAAAGCCAGCGTATGGGAACAACGTACATTACCCATCGACAGATAAATGGATAAAGAAGATGTAATACACATACGTGCACATACTTATCACAGCAAAATAGTTGTGATACTACTCAGCTATAAAAAGATGAAGTTTGCCATTTGCGACAACATGGATGGGCCTTATGCCCACCCTCCATGAATAGAGGGCATTGTGCTAAGTAAAATAAGTCAGACTGAGAAAGACGAATACCATAAGATTTTACTTATATATGGAAAAAAAGAAACAAAAAAATGAACAAACCTGTAGATACAGAAGCAGAGCAGTGGTTATCAGAAGGGAAGGGCCATGGGGAAAAGTAAAATGTTAAAGGAGATCAACTGTCAAGTGACAGATGGAAACTAAATGTTTGGTGGTGATCACACTGTAGGGCATATAGACACGGGCATAGAGTGTGCATGTGAAATTTATAAAATGTTGAAACCATTGTTATCGCAATAAAAAATGAATTTAAAAAAATTAAATGAATAATTTCAAAAACTATTCTACCAGAGTGAGTGAAAGAGACTTTGAAGTTCCCAATATTGTTCAATGTGTGTTTATTTACATTTCTTACAATGCCCAGAAAAATATGTTTTCTGTAGTTTGTGTCCATAAAATATTAGTTCATTTTTCATAGCAGTTTCATTTTAAGTTCTTGCCCAAACTTCAGTGAACTCAGGATCAACCTGTCTTTGTGAGGTAGAAACTCCACTTGTAACTGAAAAGTTACTGGTTCTTGTGAGTTGATGCCATAAAGCCCCACAGATAATTGTTAATAATGTGGGTACACCTATTTATAAATGATAGGCATAAAAGAGTCTCAGTTATGTTCATGTTTTACCAAGTAAGATATGGGGACAGTTTGTTTTATTCTAAAGAGACTACTTTGTCTCATTTTGTTGCAAAATGACTTTGCCGACAGTGAGAGTGAAAGATGTTTTATTCTTACTGACTCTCAAGTTTGCTGTAAATCACGTGGTTTCTTTCTTACAAGCATAGAGAAACTATGAGCGGGAAAGAACCTTAGAAATGAACCTTAGACTTGCTGTTTTACAGACTAAGGAATGGTATGCCAGAGAATTGAAGCGACTTCCCAAGGTAACAGATTTCCTGGCAAAGCCAGAACTGAAATCTGTATTTGCCTTATTCTGCCTCCAGTGTTATTTTCCCACTATATACAGTCCCATTTTACATATATTATGTCAGTTACCAAAAAAGAAAAAAGAAGCACTGAAGTCCAGTTGGTTATTTGATATGTTAGCCTGTTGTGAGTGCTGCAAAATCCTCCATTTTGTATATTACATAGATGATGCTTACTGTATTCCATGGTGTCTAGTTGATGAAGACAATAAGGATAGTGTACTTTTCTAGTCTTTGTATCAGAATATATTGATTTTATCCTAAACAGCTTGATTCTATTTTAGGAACACCTCCAGCCCAGTGTTTCTCATGATGTACTCTGCATATAAGTTAAATAAGCAGGATGACAATATACAGCCTTGACGTACTTCTTTTCCTATTTGGAACCAGTCTATTGTTCCATGTCCAATTCTAACTGTTGCTTCCTGACTTGCATATAGGTTTCTCAAGAGGAAGGTCAGGTGGTCTGGTATTCCGATCTCTTTCACAATTTTCCAGTTTATGGTGATCCACACAGTCAAAGGCTTTGGCATAGTCAATAAAGCAGAAATAGATGTTTTCCGGGAACTCTCTTGCTTTTTCGATGATCCAGCAGATGTTGGTAATTTGATCTCTGGTTCCTCTGCCTTTTCTAAAACCAGCTTGAACATCTGGAAGTTCATGGTTCACGTATTGCTGAAGCCTGGCTTTGAGAATTTTGAGCATTACTTTACTAGTGTGTGAGATGAGTGCAATTGTGTGGTAGTTTGAGCATTCTTTGGCTTTGCCTTTCTTTGGGATTGGAATGAAAACTGACCTTTTCCAGTCCTGTGGCCACTGCTGAGTTTTCTAAATTTGCTGGCATATTGAGTGCAGCACTTTCACAGCATCATCTTTCGGGATTTGAAAGAGCTCAACTGGAATTCCATCATGTCCACTAGCTTTGTTCGTAGTGATGCTTCCCAAGGCCCACTTGACTTCACATTCTCAGATGTCTGGCTCTAGGTGAATGATCACACCATCGTGATTATCTGGGTCATAATTTAACTTATATGCAGAGTACATCATGGGGAATGCTGGGCTGGAGGAAGCACAAACTAGAATCAAGGTTGCTGGGAGAAATATAATAACCTCAGATGACACCACCCTTATGGCAGAAAGTGAAGAAGAACTAAAGAGCGTCTTGATGAAAGTGAAAGAGGAGACTGAAGAAGATGGCTTAAAGCTCAACATTCAGAAAACGAAGATCATGGCATCTGGTCCCATCACTTCTGGGAAATAGATGGGGAAACAGTGTCAGACTTTATTTTTTGGGTCTCTGAAATCATTGCAGAAGGTGATTGCAGCCATGAAATTAAAAGACATTTACTCCTTGGAAGGAAAATTATGACCAACCTAGATAGCATATTAAAAAGCAAAGACATTACTTTGCCAACAAAGGTCCATCTAGTCAAGGCTATGGTTTTTCCAGTGGTCATGTATGGATGTGAGAGTTGGACTATAAAGAAAGCTGAGCGCAGAAGAATTGATGCTTTTGAACTGTGGTGTTGGAGAAGACTCTTGAGAGTCCCTTGGACTGCAAGGAGATCCAACCAGTCCATTCTAAAGGAGATCAGTCCTGGGTTTTCATTGGAAGGACTGATGTTGAAGCTGAAACTGCAATACTTTGACCACCTGATGTGAAGAGCTGACTCATTGGAAAAGACCCTGATGCTGGGAAAGATTGAGGGCAGGAGGAGAAGGGGACGGCAGAGGATGAGATGATTGGATGCCAATCACCGACTCAGTGGACATAGGTTTGGGTAGACTCCGGGAGTTGGCGATGGACAGGGAGGCCTGGTGTGCTGCGGTTCATGGGGTCGCAAAGAGTCGGACATGACTGAGCGACTGAACTGAACTGTGAATTCCATAACCAATCAGTTTTTCCTATTATAACTTGCTGCTGGAAGTTAAAAGCTAATGAGTGGCCCCATTGTATTCGTGCCAAGAGTGCTGTGTAACAAATTGTTCTGTTGCTTTTATCTTTAGATCTGACTCTGTTTTATATCACTACCTTTTAATTTTTTTTTTTCCTCTCTTTTTTGTTTACACCGATTGCTCTTTTGCCTTACCGGAATTTGGTCCTGTCCAAAATGTTTAGAAAGGACCTTGATATTTGGTCCTGTCTGAAACCATTCAGCATGGACAAAATGTGTTCATGGATGTTTGTGACAGGCCAAATTTCAGGAACCTTTTGAGTGGACTGAATGTCTTACGTACATTTCAGACAGGACCAGATATCTGCTAACCTTAATATTATGTTGGGGTTTTTCTGGTTATTGAAACGTAAATCCTTTTTTGTTGTTGTTGTTATTAAGACTAATAGAAAGAAACATGTAGGGAATTAAATTCACTATGCAACTGTTTTACTGTAGATGAAGTTTCAGTATTTCTCCCATAGTTTATCTTGAATATATCTAGAGAGACTTTTCTAACTCAATTTGATGAGTTTACTCTCTTCAACCTTGGCCTAGTCTCATTTTGATAAGTTTACATCATGGAGATGACATGAGGAAATTAGATTATTTTATGACTTGTTTACATAATTTTATTTGCCTGAACTACATCTGAACCTGAATTTAAACTTGCAGAAGAGAAGTAACTGATTTTCTGCAAAAGTCTTTCATGTAAATGTGAAGAGACATTAATTATCAGGACTTGAAAAATTCTTTTAACAAGGTAAAATGTTTGCTTTATTGCGGATTTCCTTGGAGTTGAGAAAGCTGTTTGTGTAGCAGGTCCATTTCTGAGAGAAGATCAATGAGATTGGCTTCAACTTCAAAGAATGCTCTTTTCCAAATATTTCACATTTATTAGCAGGGAGGAATCACTCAAAGGGATAAAAATATGCTGTGGTTTACGGAGTAGCTCAGAATCTACTGACAATCGTAGTTTATGTTTGCAATTTGTTCAGGGCCCAATAATCTGGTTTTGCTTGAGAGATGATTTGCTTTATAAAGGAACATCTACTGTTTCTGATTATCCTATTCACAGGACTACATGACCTCAAGAGCGAAATATTTCATTGGTCCTTCCTGAGCTTCTTCCCTTGGGTGTTGTCGTAAAATGTCGTAGCTCCATGAGCTCTTCCTTGGTCTGTCGTACATGGTGATTTTATAATTGAAGAATCAGCACCTGCTTTAAGGCCAACAGGGGCAGAGACTTCAGGCTGACCTCTTTTTTTTTTTCCATGTTTCTTAATGTCTTTATTTATTTATTTTTTAAAATTTTATTTTATTTTTAAACTTTACATAATTGTATTAGTTTTGCCAAATATCAAAATGAATCCCCCACAGGTATACAGGCTGACCTCTTTGGGGTTCCTTTTACCTCTCAGTCTTGGCTCTTCACCTTCTGGCTGCCATAACTGTTTTGTGATAACTTCACACTCCCGGTGTTTGTAGTTTACTTAGTTTATATAGTGATTTTCAGCAGGAAGATTAATCTAATTAATACAAGTGGCCATACCATAGCATATCATAGCATTTCTGTTTTAAAACCATACTTGTATATTTTCTATTTCAGGGACAGTAAATGTTTCCTCTCCTCCTTCCTGAACTTAGAACTAATGCTAATCCAGGTGCAATAGCAAAATTTGACTTCTCTAAGCTTAGGAAATCAAAGCAATAAAGTTTAAGTCATAACAGTGGGACTCCTTGGCAAACTTTCTCCTGTCCGAATTGTTTTTAGTCAACTTATTAGCTGCTACTAGCTGACCATGGCATCTCTCCAGCTTTGCTCTTGGCTTAAGATTTGTTGTAAGCTGCCCTTTCTCTCTCACTTGAAAACTGAGGAGTCTCTGTCCCATACTGTCAACTCAAATTGCTCTTTTGTATCCTCTGAGAGGGTCTTCCCTTGTAGCTTAGTCAGTAAAGGATCTGCCTGCAGTTCAGGAGACCTGGGTTCGATCCCTGGGTTGGGAAGATCCCCTGGAGTAGGAAATGGCAACCCACTCCAGTACCCTTGCCTGGAAAATCTCATGGACAGAGGAGCCTGGTGGGCTGCAGTCCACGGGATCACAAAGAGTCGGACACGACTGAGTGACTAACACACACCCACACATCCTCTGAGAGCTTAGAGCACCTGATCCTGTTAAAACAGAGTGTGCTATTAAGTAGCCTTCTTTCTCTAATGTGCATGTGTGTGTGCGTGCTTGGTTACTCAGTCGTGTCTGAGTGTGCGACCCCATGGACTGTAGCCCACTAGGTTCCTCTGTCCATGGGATTTCCTAGGCAAGAAAACTGGAGTTGGTTGCCATTTCCTCCTCCAGGGGATCTTTCTGAACCAGGGATCAAATGCACATCGTCTGCATTGCAGGTGAGCCAGCTATCTCTAAACTCGTCTTTTTCTGCTTCTTCATTTTCTGCTTTTTTAAGAACTTTCTAAAATTCAGGCCTTAGATGCCACTTGATACCTCTGAGGCATTTCCCATTCCCCATAAGAAAGAGCCCAAACACCTTGGACTGGTAAGGACCTTCATGAGCTGGTCACATCCTACTTTTTCAGCTCCATTTTCAGGCTTACTTTTACCTGTATCAAAGGTTCAATGTCTCGAGATTTTTTTCATGAAACTTTTTTGCGGAACATGTCATACCTTTCCTGCTTCTCTAGTTTGATCATGTTGTGCTTTCTTCCTTCCTTCTTTCTTTCCCAGAAGAAATTCTACTCGCTCATCAAGGTCCACTGAAACATCATCTCTGCTGTGAAACTTTATTCTCTTCCTTCCCAAGTTTCAGGGGCCCTGGAGAACTGTGATGATCCTGCTGTTGCTCTTTTTACATTTTAAGAACTTGAAACTACTGCTAATTGTTCTAATGGTTTTCTTCTGCTGGTCTGTTAGCTTCTGAAAATAGTGCTCAACAGGTAGTAATGGCTTTACAAGTGTTTGTTTTCCATAACTGAACTGAGGTGAAGACCAGGGTTTAGCCTGGGTCTCAGCCAGTTCTTTGGACAGAGGACCAAGTGTTTCAGGCCCAGCATGGAAGTCCCTGGGAAGGCACTTTGGGTCGAATGGGTCATTTAGCACTTGTCAGCTCATAGCATCAAGGTAGCTGTCTGCTTGCCCTTATGCCTTGTCCAATCCCAGACATTATTAAAAATATCAATTTTTAAGTACAAAAAAGTTCTTTGCTTGCTGTGCTTAGTCGCTCAGTCATGTCCAACCCCAGGGACTGTAGCCTGCCAGGCTCTTCTGGGAATTTTCCAGGCAAGAAAACTGGAGTGGGTTGCCATGGTCTCCTCCAGGGGATCTTCCCAACCCAGGGATCCAAACAGGTCTCCTACATTGCAGGCGGATTCTTTACTGTCTGAGCCACTAGGGAAATTCTTTGCTTAATCTCTTCAAAGAAACTAAGTTTTTATACTCTTCCATGTGAAAAGGATTGCACAGAAATAATAATACTAATATTTTCTCATTCAAGGTATAAGTTGTGCATATCTCTGTTTAGTTCTGAATTATCATCAGGGTGTAATACCTGGTAGTTCCATGATTCCTTAGTAAGTTAGCTGACTTCTACCTGGGGGTGAATATTTTTTAGCAATTGAGTTCAGGGGTATTTGGTTTGCCTTTTTAGATTTAGGTGATTTTCTAGCTTATGCTCTGAAGGTCTAAACTGTAATGGAACTTTGAATGCAAAAGGACATCTGCTTGTGCTTGAAGAAGTGGAAAGATGAGATCTCAGTGCTCTGGATACAAAGCTTCCCAAACGCATACTGTGCTATAAGACTGAAGAAACTCCAAGAAAGAAAATAAAACCAGTGAAATCCTTTAGGGCACACCTTAGGATACTTTAATCAGGATGGAATGGAAAAAATAGATTAAATACAGTTATACCAGGAGAATTATAGAAGGAAAATAGGATATTGGATGTCTCTTTGAAGAGCTGAAGGGGTTTCTGCTGCTTTCAGCTGTTGGAACCGTGCTCTGGGTTGTGCTGCAGTGGTGGATGCAGGGGGATGAAGATCATCAACCAAGTTCTAAGAATGTCGGGGCAATCCAGTGAGCAGGCACTGAGCTCAGCTCCTGATCAGCAGAGAAGCCAAGGCTAGGGGAGGAGTGACAGGGTGGCTCCCTTGGGTGTGGGTGAGTGGTGGTCTTCATGGGCTCCTGTCAGGCCCCAAAAGTAGGAAAAGCAGCAGACACTCTTCCCCAACTACTGTCTTATTCTCGAGGGCAATTCAAAATAGAAGCTTCTCCAGTCTGAGCTACACCAGACTCCAGCGGAGAACTGCTGGGGCTAGAAGTCCCTCCACTTCCCCAGCTCAGCACCACTGCTCTTCAGGGAGCTTGGATGACTGCTTTCTGTATGAAAAGTGGAAAACTGGAGAAACAGAGCAATTCTGTGCTCCTGAAACTGAATAGTCTCAATGAAAGGAAGTATGGGATTGTGTGATAGATGGGAAAGCCTTTAGATGACTCTAGTATGTGTGTATCATAGCACTGACGCTGATCAGCAAATGTATATTCCAATACGACAAGAGGATGCAGAAAATCTTAACTGGAATGAGGGGGGGATGGTGGAGTCAGAATCTCCTACAGAGATTTTTTTGAACAGTTGGAGTCTAACTTCCTACCTCCACAGCAGGAAATTATGATGACTCTTCTAGGGAAGCTAGAAGCAACCTTTCCCACTCCTCATGGAGGCTTTCTCTTGTTATTTCTAATTGTTTCTGCATTTCAGTGATTCTTTTTCTTCGATGCATAGATGACTTTCTATTGAGGCATAGCACATAGAAAAGAAATCATGTGAACTAATTGCATGCACAGGATCATATTATACTATCAGGACGTTTTCATGACTTTGCACAGATTATGTTACACGTACCAGATGGAACTCTGCACTTTGAAACTGGAACAGCAAGACCAAGCACTGACTGCTCTCCCCACCCCCGGGCCTCTCTGGCGCTGTTTGGACCTCTTCTTTCCCTGAGGTTCATCGACCTTAAATATTTGGTTAAAGTGGCAACACCGCTCCATTTTTCAGTTTTGGAGAGAGGTACACATGTCAACACTAATGATCAGTGTTTCTCTTAATCTCAGATGCCAGCCAGTATGTTAAACCTCTATCCATCAATTCTGAGTGAGCTAGGATTGTATGATGAATACTTACAGATTTTCTACCCTGCTGGGTTCTTGAAGAACTTTAGTAGGAAAAAAAAAAAAAGTTGGCTCCTCGCCTCTGCCTTGAATTGTAAAAATATTCCTCTGAATTAGCATACTTCTCTGAAATGTCCCCATATGTTGATTTTTTTTTAAAGGTGTGCATTAAATGACAAAAACTATTAGAGCCTGCTCTGAGTCAATATTGATAGCCATCAGATCAGGAACTTTCTCAAGGAAATTAGATTTAACATGAACCATCAGAGAAGAAAAATACTATTCACCAAGCATTCAGCCCTCAACCTCTAACAAATATTATCCCAACAAGCAATTTATTCTCCAGAGAATGAACATAACTTCAATTTAATTCATCATTATTTATTATTAATATGGAGAAATATACATTAAAAGAAAAAAGACCCTCTAAATTTCTCCAAGGCCTTAGAGAGAGCTGATTTTTCGATACTTAATGCAAACATTCCACATTCACTGGTTAAATGAAAAGCAACATTAAATGCCACTCTATCTATAGCACATTTTTTGTTTATTGCATGGAGCTGGCCTGAGGCTTGTTTAAAAAAATACCAGATGTGTTTTTGAGAAATTTATTTGTCTTTGTGTGATGACAGATGCTCTTTGAAATGACAAAGTATGTAATAGCAGTTGGCTATTTGAAATCAGGAAATTCAATTTTTTCCCCAAGTCACATCTAAAAGACAAAGCTCACTAAGGTTTTTTTGTTTTTTTTTTTTTTTAATGTGATCGCATTACAAGACTGCCACTTTAAATTATTGTTCCCTGGCTTGGAGGACTAATTGATTCTAAAAGGCAAAGGGTTCATTTAAGAACCATTTTCCTATTTTGATTTAGGTGTTGTGTGGTATTAACATAAATTATTGATCTATGCCATAGTCTCCCGGAGAAGGCAATGGCACCCCACTCCAGTACTCTTGCCTGGAAAATCCCATGGACAGAGGAGCCTGGAAGGCTGCAGTCCATGGGGTTGCTGAGGGTCGGACATGCCTGAGCGACTTCAGTTTCACTTTTCACTTTCATGCGTTGGAGAAGGAAATGGCAACCCACTCCAGTGTTCTTACCTGGAGAATCCCAGGGACGGGGGAGCCTGGTGGGCTGCCATCTATGGGGTCGCACAGAGTTGGACACGACTGAAGCGACTTAGCAATAGCAGCATAGTCTCCAGTCTAAGCCAAGTTCTTTTTCTCTGTTCCTTAAAACTGAGGATAACACACAGGAGAATGTGACAAATTTTTCACCTTTTAAGTGTGAGAAAAGGTTAGCATTCATAAGAGGGGTAAGTCTCTGCACTGCTTAAGGAGTTATTACACATCTGAGAGGGTATCACTGGTTATGGTGCTAACAAGGGTGAAAACATAGAGCCACATAATTATCAAATATATTCCAGTGGTTGCCGAAGAGAGAAAAGTTGATAGTATGGTATATAGATGAGTGTTTGGAAATTAGCATTCTTATCCTTGGTTAGTAGGAGTATAAGTGGTAGGACACAGTAGCAGGGGACAATTTCATAACAAAACATTGAAAAATAATTTTGAGCCAGAAATTTTACATCTAGGAATTTATTATAAAATATGCTTGCAAAGGCACACAGATGTCAATATTTATTGCAATACTATTGCTATAGGAAAAGTGACCTAGATATCTAACCAATGTGGGTAAAATTAATAATGATTTATTCACTTAACAGTAAACTTTTATATGAATGCTAGGATACCACTTGGGTAAACATAGGAATATATACACACACACACATACATATACATACCTACTACAAACATACACACATGTATGCATTCATGTGAAGTCACTTATATCCTTTTCTCCACAATGTATCCGTGCACTATTTCTGAAAGAATGCATGGGAAACCGCTAAGCTATCTCTTCTAAGAAAAGAAACTAAAGGCTAGAATGGGAAAATAGTACACATTTTTAAATTTATTATAATTCTGTGTTGTCAAGAGTTTTGTCCATAAGTTGCTTTTTATAGTTATGTAAGTATTTGAAAATATAATTTTTTCAGAAGAGTTTATTTTAGGATAAACTCTATATTCTTTTTATCTTACACTGTATGTCACTAAGGACAAAATCTCCCAATAGGCTAGCTGGAAAACATTTGAGTTGTGGTCAGCTCTTGCTGTTTGAGAGGTGAAATAGAGAATGCTCAACACATTTAGGGCTTCCTTTCTGGAGTGGGTACAGAGAGAATGAAAGCAGTGGGGTTGGTCAGAAGTGGATTTATCTTGTCATAAATTGTCTGCCTAGCACCTTTCTTTTCCTCTAGAAATGACAAGTTCTCCCTTTGAGAATTTCTCTTCCCTCCCTCTAACTGCATTTCCACAGAAAAAAAAAAAATTTTTTTTAACCTAACTATGACTCTTTAGCCAGGGTCGCCAAAGAGGGCATTAGATTTAAGCCCAGCCAAACAGATCCTTCCCTGAGAACAAGTTAACATGAAGTGCGCGCGCACACACACACACACACACACACACACACCCTTACCCACTTAACACTTTTCAAATTAGAAAATGAGAAGTTAAGAATATTTTTAAAATTGTTTATGTTGTTATTGTTCAGTTGCTAACTGATAACACAATAACTCTTTGTGACCCTGTGGACTGCAGCACACCAGACTCCTCTGTCCTCCACTGTCTCCTGGAGTTTGCTCAAATTCATGTCCATTGAGTCAGTGATGCTATACAACCATCTTATCCTCTTCCATCCCCTTCTCTTTCCCCATCACCTGCTTCTGCCCTCAATCTTTCTCAACATAAGGGTCTTTTCCAGTGAGTTGGCTCTTCGTATCATGTGGCCAAAGATTAGAGCTTCCGTTTTAGTAACAGTATTTCCAATGAATATTTAGGGTAGATTTACTTTAGGATTGACTGTTTGGATCTCCTTGCTGTCCAAGAGACTCTCAAGAGTCCTATCCAGCACCAGTTCAAAAGCATCAGTTTTCAGGTGCTCAGCTTTCTTTATGTTCCAACTCTCACATCTGTACATGACTATTGGAAAGCAATAACGTTGACTATATGGACCTTTGTCAACAAAGTAATGTCTAAGCTTTTTAATATGCTATTTAGGTTTGTCATTGCTTTTCTTCCAAGGAGCAAGCGTCTTCTAATTTCATGGCTGCAGTCACCGTATGCAGTGATTTTGGAGCTCAGGAAAATAAAATCTGTCACTGCTTCTACTTTTTCCCCTTCTATTTGCCATGAAGTGATGGGACCAGATGCCATGATTTTAGGTTTTTTTAGTGTTGAGTTGTAAGCCAGCTTTTTCACTCTCCTCTTTCACCTTCATCAGGATGCTCTTTAGGTTTTCTTCATTTTCTGCTGTTAGGATCGTATCATCTGCTAGGATCGTATCATCTGCATACTTGAGGTTGTTGATATTTTTCCTGGCAGTCTTGATTCCAGCTTATAATTCATCCAGCCTGGCATTTTACCTGATGTATTCTGAATGTGAGTTAAATAAGCAGGTTGACAATATACAGCCTTGTCGTACTTCTTTCCTAATTTTGAACCAGTCTGTTGTTCCATGTCCACTTCTAACTATTGCTCCTTGATCTACATAACAAGTTTCTCAGGTGACAAGTAAGGTGGTTTGGCACTCCCATCTCTTAAAGAATTTTCCACAAGGAAAAGCAGATATATAATAATTACTCCCATAGCTCTTTTTGTTGTTTGTCATTTTGATATTATTCCAAATGTGGGTTACAGTAATAGCTTTCATTTTGCCATCCCTGATATCTTTAAAGGAGAAATTCTTTTCAAAGAAATCCAGAAAATTAAAACAAACTTTAGTCAGAAATAACAAATCATTTGAAACAGTTCTAATGAGGTGGATGAAACCGGAGCCTATTATACAGAGTGAAGTAAGCCAGAAAGAAAAACACCAATACAGTATACTAATGCATATATATGGAATTTAGAAAGATGGTAACAATAACCCTGTATAAGGGACAGCAAAAGAGACACTGATGTATAGAACAGTCTTTTGGACTCTGTGGGAGAGGGAGAGGGTGGGATGATTTGGGAGAATGGCATTGAAATATGTATAATATCATATATGAAACGAGACACCAGTCCAGGTTCGATGCACAATACTGGATGCTTGGGGCTGGTGCACTGGGACGACCCAGAGGGATGGTATGGGGAGGGAGGAGGGAGAAGGGTTCAGGATGGGGAACGCGGGTATACCTGTGGCAGATTCATTTTGATATATGGCAAAACCAATACAATATTGTAAAGTTAAATAAAATAAAATTAAAAAAAAAAAGAAATAACAAATCATGTCTCATTCCATACAACTTGCAGAGCATTGACATCTAGTGCTGTTTATGGTATGTGTAACAGATGCACATATATGCTAAAGTAATTTCTTGGCGTCTTCCCTCTAGCCTTTTAATGCCACGGGCTTACCTGGCAACCACCTAGTTAGCACCCATTCTAGGGCTCCTCAGGCCAAGTAGCCAGCCTCATGGGGACCCAGTCCCATCTACCAAGAGGCCCAGGACCTGGTCCTACCCACTAGAGGGCCAACCACAGCCCTGGCATCATAGCTCCTTCTGCTAGAAGGCTGTTAGCAAAACCCCTCCTCCACAACCAGAAGGCTGATACCAGTCCCGGGAGCTGCAACCAGCCCCCGCAGGGTGTAGTCCTACTCCCTAGTGGCCAGCCTCCACACAGGGCAGGGCCTGGAAGCCAACTACCTAGGCCAGGGGCCAGCACTGTGTACCAGTGTACCCACGGCAGGCAGCCTTGCCACAGCAGAGTGAGCCACTCAGCTCATAAAGGGGACACCCTAGATCCACAGCCTTTTTGGCACCAGGGGCCAGTTGCATGGAAGACAATTTTCCCATGGACCAGGGGAGGGGGGTAGGGTTTTGGGATAGTTCAGCACGTTACATTTATTGTGCACTTTATTTCTATTATTATTACATCAGCTCCATCTCAGATCATCAAGCATTAGGTCCCAGAGGCTGGGGACCCCCGCCTTAGATCATATAGCTGTGGTGAGCTGAGAAGAGTGTGTCACTGAGCCCACAGAACGTCTCCTATATAAGGCCTCTTCTCCCAGAATGGAATGTAACTGACTTACACAGTAGACACAGATAAACACAGAGAATTTGGCAAAATGAGATGATAAAGGAGTATGTTCCAAGCAAGGGACAAGATAAAACTCTCTAGAAGAAAAGCTAAGCCAAATAGAGATACCCAGATAAGCCTACCAGACTACCCACAGTAGTCAGCGAGTCAGCAGAAGAACCGCACAGCCGCGTATAGGACACCCTTAGAGTATACAGCTCTGAAGACCAGAGGGGAGTGGGCCCCTGAGACTCATAGGTTATCTACAAGAGTCCATTTTTTTCCACAGTCAAGAAATGTAACCAATTCACCAAACACTTAGAAATTTAAAAAAGCAAACTAGGCTAACTGAGACAATAGAGAAATACTTTCCAAATGATGGGACAAGGTTAAAACCCCAGAAGAAGAATTAGGTGAAGTGGAGATAAGCAATTTACCTATAAAGAGTTCAAAGTAGTAATCATAAAGATGCTCAAAGAACTTGGGAGCAAAGGGGATGAACACAGTGAGAAGTTTAACAAAGAGTTATAAATAAAGAAAAGCTAAACAGAGCTGAAGAATACGATAAAAATACACTAGAAGAAATCAGCAGAAGATTTGACGATAGAGGAATGGATCAGTGATTTGGAAGACAGGGTGGTGGAAATCACCCTAGCTGAACAGAAAAAATTTTTTTAATAAGGACCATTTAAGCCTCTGGGACAATATCAAGCATTGTAACATTTGCATTATAGGAATCCCAGAAGAGAGAGAGAGACAAAACTTTTTTGAAGTGATACTAGCTGAAAACTTTTCTAACCTGGGAAAGGAATAGATATCCAGGTCCACAAAACACAGAGAATACCAAACAAGATCAACCCAAAAAGATTTATACCAAGATACATTATAATTAAAATGGAAAAATTTAATGATAAAATTTTAAATTAGCAAGGGAAAAGCAACTCATTTTGTACAGGGAACCTCCACAAAACTATCAGCTAGCTTTTCAGCAGAGACTTTGCAGTTCACATGTATTAGCATGATACACTTAAAGCAATGAAAGGAAAAAAGCTACCATCAAAATACCTAGCAAGGCTGTCATTCAGATTTGAGGTTAAGGGAAGTTATTTTATAGGCACATACAACCTAAAAGAATTCACCTCTAAACCAGCATTATAAGAAGTGTTAAGGGGGACTTCTCTAAGTGGAAAAGACTGCAATTAGAAATATGAAAATTACAAAAGGAAAAATCTCATTGATGAAGGCAGATATACAGTAAAGGTGGTAGATGAACCATTTGTAAAGCTAGTAGGAAGGTTAAAGGATGAAAATAGTAAAGATCACCTAATAGATCCACAATAAATAGTTAAGGGATGCATGAAACAAAAAAGATGTAAAATAGCGATGTCAGAGACACTAGTGTTAAAATTAAAAGGTCACGTACTGCATGGGAGAAGGTACTTGTAAAGCATAATCTGGCAATGGGTTAATATCCTAAATATACAAAGAATTATACAACTCAATATAAAAAAAGAATAATTTGTTTTCAAAAATTGGGAGTTTTATATTGAACCCAGGTCTCCTGCATTGCAGGTGGATTCTTTTTTTTTCAATTAAAAAAAGTTTATTTTTTAATATAAATTTATTTATTTTAATTGGAGGATAATTACTTTACAATATTGTATTGGTTTTGCCATATATCCACATGAATCTGCCACGGGTGTACATGTGTTCCCCATCCTGAACCCCCCCTCTCACCTCCCTCCCCATACCATCCCTCTGGGTCATCCCAGTGCACCAGCCCCAAGCATCCTGTATCCTGCATCGAACCTGGACTGGTGATTCGTTTCACATATGATATTATACATGTTTCAATGCCATTCTCCCAAATCATCCCACCCTCACCCTCTCCCACAGAGTCCAAAAGACTGTTCTATACGTCAGTGTCTCTTTTGCTATCTCGCATACAGGGTTATCATTACCATCTTTCTAAATTCTGTATTTATGCGTTAGTATACTATATTGGTGTTTTTCCTTCTGGCTTACTTCACTCTGTATAATAGGCTCCAGTTTCATCCACCTCATTAGAACTGATTCACATGTATTCTTTTTAATGGCTGAGTAATACTCCATTGTGTATATGTACCACAGCTTTCTTATCCATTCGTCTGCTGATGGACATCTAGGTTGCTTCCATGTCCTGGCTATTATAAACAGTGCTGCAATGAACATTGGGGTACAATGCAATCCCTATCAAGCTACCAGTGGTATTTTTCACAGAACTAGAACAAATAATTTCACAATTTGTATGGAAATACAAAAAACCTCAAATAGCCAAAGAAATCTTGAGAAAGAAGAATGGAACTGGAGAAATCAACCTGCCTGACTTCAGGCTCTACTACAAAGCCACAGTCACCAAGACAGTATGGTACTGGCACAAGACAGAAATATAGATCAATGGAACAAAATAGAAAGCTCAGAGATAAATCCATGCACCAATGGACACCTTATCTTTGACAAAAGAGGCAAAAGTATACAATGGAGAAAAGACAATCTCTTTAACAAGTGGTGCTGGGAAAACTGGTCAACCACTTGTAAAACAATGAAACTAAAACACTTTCTAACACCATACACAAAAATAAACTCAAAATGGATTAAAGACCTAAACGTAAGACCAGAAACTATAAAACTCCTAGAGGAGAACATAGGCAAAACACTATCCAATATAAATCACAGCAGGATCCTCTATGACCCACCTCCCAGAATATTGAAAATAAAAGCAAAAATAAACAAATTGGACCTAATTAAACTTAAAAGCTTCTGCACAACAAAGGGAACTATAAGCAAGGTGAAAAGACAGCCTTCAGAATGGGAGAAAACAATAGCAAATGAAGCAACTGACAAAGATTTAATCTCAAAAATATACAAACAACTGCTGCAGCTCAATTCCAGAAAAATAAACGACCCAATCAAAAAATGGGCCAAAGAACTAAACAGACATTTCTCCAAAGAAGACATACAGATGACTAACAAACACATGAAAAGATGCTCAGCATCACTCATTATCAGAGAAATGCAAATCAAAACCACTATGAGGTACCATCTCACGCCAGTCAGAATAGCTGCAATCCAAAAGTCTATAAACAATAAATGCTGGAGAGGGTGTGGAAAAAAGGGAACCCTCTTACACTGCTGGTGAGAATGCAAACTAGTACAGCCACTATGGAGAACAGTGTGGAGATTCCTTAAAAAACTGGAAATAGAACTGCCTTATGACCCAGCAATCCCACTGCTGGGCATACACACCGAGGAAACCAGAATTGAAAGAGACACGAGCAGGCGGATTCTTTACCAGCTGAGCCACAAGGGAAGCCCAAGAATACTGGAGTAGGTAGTCTATCCCTTCACCAGTGGATCTTCTCAACCAGGAATTGAACCAGGGTCTCCTGCATTGCAGGCAGATTCTTTACCAACTGAGCTATCATGGAAGCACACCCCCCACCCCACCCCCCAAAAAAAAATAAGCAGAAGATGTGAATAGACATTTTTCTAAAGAAGATATATAGATGGCCAACAGACACGTGAGAAGATGTTCAACATCGTTCATCAGGGAAATGCAAATCAAAACCCATAACGAGGCACCACTTCACACCTGTCAGAAAGGCTATTATCAAAAAGACAAATGGTGGAGAGGATGTGGCAACAACGGAACCATTGTGCCATGTTGATGTGATTATGAATTGGTATACCCACTGTGGAAAACAGTCTGAAGCTTCTTCAGAATTTAAGGTAGAACTGCCATATGATTTAGCAATTCCATTTCTGGGTAATCTGAAGAAAACAAAAACATAGATTTGAGAAGATATATGCACCATAAATTCATTGTAGATTATTTACAGTAGTCAAGATATGGCAGTAATGAAGGGTTCACTGATAGATGAATGAGTAAATACATACACATACATACATGCATATATACATCTATTTATCACACACACACACACACACACACATATATATATATGCACACACAGTGGAATATTAATCAGCTATAAGAAAGGAAAAAATTTGCCATTTGTGACAACATGGATGGAACTATAGGGTATTATGTGAAGTGAATAAGTCACACAGAGAAAGGCAAATATGTGGAATTTTAAAAAGCAATGAACAAACTTAACAAAATAGAAAAAGAGTCATAGATAGAGGACAAACAGGTGGTTGCCAGACAGGTAGTGGGTGGGAGGATGAGTGAGATAGATGAGGGAGGTTAAGAACTACAAACTGCCCGTTACAAAACTAAATGAGTCACAGGATAAAATGTAATCATTTCATGATGTATGCGAGTCAAATCATCATGCTATATACCTTAAACTGATACAGTGCTATATGCCAATTGTGGCCTAATAAAACTGGAAGGGGAAAAAAGAGAATTTGAATCGTTTCTGGATGGTTCTCCTGAGAAAAGAGCAGACCTAACAACGTTAGTAGGATCTAAATAGGCATGATAAAGGGTAGGTTCAAATGTGTAACGATCAAAACCTGGGCCCTGATGACTTGTCAGACTCAGAGATGTGTTAGAGCATGAGTGAGCACGTGTACCAGCTACACGGAGCAGCTGTGCCCAGCAGCAAAGTTGTGAGAGATGTTCCTAGAACTGCATGCTTGGGCCAGATTTTAAAAAGCCATAAATGACATGATGATGGCAGTGTTTAAGCCAAAGAGAGCTGATGACTCAATGAAAAAAACGGAACTAGGGAGAAAGTTGTTTTATATAATTCAGTCTAAGGGATGACAGGGGTATGTAAATGGGAACAGGGACATAAATTCATCACCAATCAGTAATTGTGATAGCAATAATGAGTAGGATTCACTTATTCAGTATTTGCTCTGCATGGGTACAATTCTTTTTTCACTTTGATTTTTTAAATTATGAAAGTATGATAACACATTTACAGGAGACTGGGAACATACAAAGTTATATATAGTTCCACTATATATTACAGTTATTTTTTAAGTAGATAAATTCAAGATTTTTAGTTGGAGTTTCAGTACCAAAAATTGAAACTGAAAAATTAGTAGAATGAACATACAGAGAAGTAGGAGGCTTATAGTAGACCCAAAAAGCACTATCAACCAGTTCAACCTAATTAAGATTTATACAGTTCTCACCCACCAGTAGGTGGATGTTTTTGAAAGTACAAAATTTTCATGCTCTAAGGGTATTGAAATCATACAACATTGGTTTTCTTATTACTGTGGAATTATGTTAGAAGTCAATATCAAAAGATATTTGAAAGTAACCCACATATTTTCAAGTGCAGTGTGACATTTGCTAAGAGAGATTTTGACTTAGCCATTGAAAGCCTCAATAAAGTTAGAAGACTGACACAGAGGGGACTGCAGAGAAGGGAGCATTTAAAGGAGAAATTAATATCAAAATGAGAAATTAATATCAAGGATACTTAAAAAAAAACATATATTGGGAAAATAAATATCCACTTTTTAAATGATGGGTGTATCTGTTGTCATTGTTATTGTTCAGTCCTTAAGTTGTGTTCAGCTCTTTGAGACCACATGAAATGCAGCACACCAGGCTTACCTGTCTTTCACTATCTCCTTGAGTTTGCTCAAACTCATGTCCATTGTGTTGTTGATGCCATCCAACCATCTCATCCTCATCCGTCACCCCCTTCTCCTCCTGCCCTCAGTCTTTCCCATCATCAGGGTTTTTTCCAGTGAGTCAACTTTTCACATCAGGTGGCCAAAGTATTGGAGCTTCAGCTTCAGCATTAGTCCTTTCAATGAATATTCAGGACTGATTTCCTTTAGGATTGACTGGTTGGATCTCCTTTCAGTCCAAGGGACTCTCAGGAGTCTTCTCCAACACCACAGTTCAAAAGCATCAATTCTTCAGCACTCAGCCTTGTTTATGGTCTACCTCTCACATCTGTACATGACTACTGGAGAGACCATAGCTTTGACTATATGGACCTCTGTCAGTAAAGTAATGGCTCTGCTTTTTAGTAGGCTATTTAGGTTTATCATAGCTTTTCTTCCAAAGAACAAGCATCTTTTAATTTCATGCAGTCACCATCTTCAGTGATTTTGGAACCCAAGAAACTAAAATTTATCACTGTTTCCATTTATTCTCCATCTTTTTGCCATAAAGTGATGAAACTGGACACCATGATCTTAGTTTTTTGAATGTTGAGTTTAAAGCCAGCTTTTTTGCTCTCACCTTTACCCTCATCAAGAAGCTCTTTAGTTCATCTTCATTTTCTGCCATTAGAGTGGTGTCATCTACGTATCTGAGTTTCTTGTTACTTCGCCTGGCAATCTTGATTCCAGCTTGTGAGTCATCCAGCCTGGCATTTTGCAAGATGTACTCTTCCTAGAAGTTAGATAAGCAGGGCGACAATATATAGCCTTGACTAACTCCTTTCCCAATTTTGAACCATTCTGTTGTCCCATGTGTGGTTCTGTTGCTTCTTGACCTGGGTACAGGTTTCTCAGGAGGCAGGTACAGTGGTCTGGTATTCCTATCTCTTTAAGAATTTTCCACAGTTTGTTGTGATCCACACAATTAGTGTGGTTAATGAAGCAGAAGTAAATGTTCTTTTGGAATTCCCTTGCTTTTTCCATGATCCAGTCATGTTGGCAATTTCATCTCTGAATTTTCTAAATTCAGCTTGTACATCTGGAAGTTCTCAGTTCTCGTACTGCTGAAGCCTAACTTGAAGAATTTTGAGCATTAAATACAATGTGGAGTCTTGAGTAAGGTATGAGAACAAAAAAATGGGCACTAGCATATAATTTTGTGAAATTTGAACAAAATCTATCCTTTAGTTAATAATACTGTCTCATACATGGCTTCCTGGGTGGCTCAGTGGTAAAGAATCTGCCTACGAGGCAGGAGATGTGGGTTTGATCCCTGGGTGGGGAAGATCCCCTGGAGAAGGAAATGGCAACCCACTCCAGTATTCTTTCCAGGAAAATCCCATGGACAGAAGAACCTCTTGGGCTATAGTTGATGGACTTGAAAAGAGTTGAGCACAACTTGGGGACTAAACTACCTCCACTGTATCATATGTTAATTTCCTGTTTCTTTTTTTAAACAACATATCTTTATATTCTCAGAATTGGATCAGAAGTTTCAAGCCTCATTTAAATTTTTTTTAAAAGTCACTAAGGTAATAAATTTTCTAGACTTCTAGCAGTAATATTAGATGCCAAAATACATGGAACTATATCAAAGTTTTGAGTGAATATAAATTAGAAATCTAGTGTTCTGTTCATACTGAATCAAGCAAGTGGAATAAAAATATCATAACATTTTGGCTGGGCAAAAATGCATAAATTATCTAAAATATATGTTATACATACTATGTATATGCAAATACTTTTCTACTACACTTGATAAAGGCTTGAGAAAGAACAATAACAATAAAAAAGAGAGAGAATTTGAAAAAAGTAAGCTAAGTGAAATGGGAGCCCTGAACATGAAATAGAAAAAATGAAACAAACTAGATAAAAATAAAAGATTATCATACCCCATATCTCTTCTATAGAAAGAAATGACTGTGGGCTTTGAGGAGCTCAGGAAAGTTTATCATAGAGAAAAGAGGTTTTCACTTTTATTGGTAAGAAAATAGAAACAGCCACAGACCAGCTTGGTGATGTGCCAGAAGTACATAGCTGGGGGAGCTTGGGCTAGTGTCCATGAAATAATGTCTTATGAGAGATGACACACTGCCTCTTCAAAGATACTAAATTGTTAGTAAATGCTCCGGGAGTCACAGACCTGATGCATTCGACAAACTAGATGAAAACAAACAGTTTCACCAAAGAAGATGAGTGATTTGGTGGGTAACTTAATTGCTCATTGTCTCACCAGTTGAAATAATTTTCTGCGTAGAGACAAAGCCAGATACAATCTGAAAGTGACCAGAGCAGGAGTTAAAGTGAACACATAATGGTAGAACTACAGTGTGTATCACACATTCTGAGTTCATTTCTATAAAGTTATTCCACTGTCTCCTGATAGGTTCTGGCCCACCATGCCAAATTCTGGCAACTTGGGGTTATTATTATTTTGTTTGTCTCAAGAGAGAAAGGCTTTCGCCCAGATCCAGACATCTGTTTGCTCTTAGTGCCCTTGTTTCTTTCTGGGCTTGCCAACTTTGTCAGTTTAAATGTGTGTTTTAAAATATTCCTTTAGTGTGACAACTGAAGTTGGCTGGTGATAAAATGCGGCACTGTAAGCATAACTGGGCAAAAACCAAACAAGCAGATCAAAATGGCATGGATATATACACGTGAAACTCAGGAAAAAATAGGATCTATGCATTCTTGCAGTTTTGTTTAATAAATGTCTTTGTGGCAGGATCAATTGTAAGTCAATAAAAATGTGTTAAAAAGGAAATCCCTGATACTAAAAACAGAATTCCCTGCTTGTTGATTTAATGTAATTTGTCTTTAAAGCCATTTCTAACAATAGACTATCAAGTAAGCACCCATGAATTTTTTTTAAGTGAATTTTGAAGTTAAATTTTCATATGAACCCTTAAACTTATTTAGAGAATTTATACCTTCTAAATTCAATGTAAAATTTAACTGAAAGTCAATTCAGACTTAAAATTGTGTGTATTTTATAAAAGATCTAATGCTTATTTGACAATTCATTTGGGAATAAAAATAAAAATGGCAATAACAGGGGAAAAGGGAACATCAAAGATTTATTTTTCCAAGTGATAAAGACTTCTAACAATATAAAATAATTTGTTTGCATAGACAAAAATAATAAACATTTATACTTGATTGCTGAGGAGGGCTTGGCAACCTACTCCAGTATACTTGCCTGGAGAATCCCATGGGCTGAGGAACCTAGCAGACTACAGCCCATTGGTCGCGAAGAGTTGGACACGACTGAAGCTACTGAGCACGACACACACTTGATTGCTGCCCTTGTGTGTGCGTGCTGAGTCACTTCAGGTATGACCCCATCAACTGTGGCCAGCAAGGCTTCTCTGCATGGGATTCTACAGGCAAGAATCCTGGAGCCGGTTGCCATACCCTCCTTCAGGAGATCTTCCAACCAGGGATCAAACCCGCATCTCTTATGTCTCCTCCATTGGCATGCGACTTCTTTACCACTAGCACCACCTGGGAAGTCTGAAAGATAGCTTGAAACTAAATTTTTTGTTAAGGCCCTAGAGGTCATAGTAGGCATATTGTCCTCAGAGGTGTGGAGCTAGTCGTTTGGGGGATACTTCTTTGTAGATATAGACTCTTGTGGTGGGGGCGACATTTGAAAGTCTCATGGTGTCAACTTATTTTTGAATATTCTAAAGAGTAAAACTAAAGCTACTTTGAAATTACTTTTTAATTTAAGAACTTCAAAGCCTATAGCTACTTAATCAGAAGTGTGTGTGTGTGTGTGTGTGTGTGTGTGTTGTATGAATTTAAAGCAACAAATTAAACCTATTTCCTTTCTTGAGTAGTGCAGCTATCACACACTGAAAACTTGCTTCGCACCACAGTCAAGCATGTGTTAGAGGGGAAAGACAACTGATGAGAATTAAACCTAAATTCATAGGGAGAGCACGGGCCTGCATAAGTGAAAAGCCTTTGTTTAGGAAGGAAACAGGGAAAGACCTAAAATGGATTGTTTGTTTCCATTGTACTTGAGAAAGAATTAAGATTCAGAATTTCAAATACCATCGGAAATGACTACCTTTAGGGTACCAGTACATAAGGGAAAGGCCTGAATATCTAAAAATTCAATCCCATTGTCAGATTCATAACAATAAACAATGACAATGTTAAAAATGACTATAATCTTTAAAGAGCTGAATCTCTGCCATGACAAGGAAAAAAGATTACTCACTTTTAGACTACAATCGTCTAATGTTGCAGGAACTTACCACTCACAAAAAGAAGACAACCCTTAAAGCAGCAGTGTCCTCTGGACTATATTGTTTTATGGTGTTTATGCTTCCTTAGCATAGATACATGATCATTTGAGCATTGCCATAGCATTTGAAATTGTTTAGTACTTTGGGGAAAAAATGCTTTCATCTTCCATAGGTCATGGCTTTTCTCCTTGCCTTCAGTTTTCAGGAGTCTGTTTCGAGCTAGTCCCTTATAGAGTTGGCCTGATCTCTTGTGGGTTATCTTTGAGAAAGAGTATCTTTGGACCTTCTCTCATATAACTTCCAAGCTTCCTTAAAAGACATCCTCCAAATTCACTTTAAGAGCAGGACTACAGGAATTTTAAACCACCAGTTTACCGCCACCACCTCCCCGCCCCCACCCCAGACCATCAACTACTGACTCATGTGACTCTTCCCACTTCTCCTTCTTAAATGTAAATTGCGTATCGTGGAGCGCTTAGAAAGCGATGGCCTATTTAAAATAAAGCTGGTCATTCAAGGTAACACACTGACTAAACATTAGATTATAATCTGTTATTCAGTCAAAAGGCTCAAGAGCAGGCTTTCACACCCTCACCTTGCATTTAGAGGAGAAAGAAGCACATTGCAGAAAGGAGACAGTACTGCATAAATAGGAAATTAAGACACAAGGCAAGCTTTCTAGATTTCTCAGCTTCACTCTGAGTTGGCTTTGCTGGCCTTCTAACAAGCAGACGTTCTACCTGGGTGGAGAAAAACAGTCAAGATCAGTAATACATTTCTGTCTTGAAACTGTGAAACCTGACAAGATTTATAGTTCTTTAAAAAAAGGTTTCATGCTGTTAAAAGTAGGATCTGTAAACAGAGGCGGGTATCTAAGATGGGGTATCAGAGGTTATTACCTTGTCCTGCAAGTCTATCTTTTGGGATCCTGATCTTCTAAACCCAGAAGTCATGCCTGCTAAGCCCCATGGGGCTGCCGAGCTGGGATTGATGGGCTTTATTTCAGGTTTGGGGGATGAAGGCGGATTGGGATGTATACCCAGCAGTTCTCACAGGCAGCCGTCTAGTGTTCTTTCTGTAGGTTCAGCTCAAATTCTCTCAACTCTCAAGTCCCTCTGCCTGGATCCCTGCTTTTTTTAAAAAAAGTTATTTACTTTTAATTGAAGGATAATTGCTTTACAGAATTGTGTTGGCTTCTATTTTGGGGTCGCAGTTTCTGTCATTGCCTGCTTCTTACTCCTGCTCTTGGTCTCTATCTTCTGCAGCTGTTCCCTGAACACTGTGGGCTCATCTCTCTGACACCAGTGCCTGCTGGGTTAGACTGTTTTATTTCATGTTCCGGCCATGAGTGACTTGATATTCTGCTTTGAACATCCTCACAGGACTCGTCCTCTCCTGGATCTGCTTTCTGGCCACTTGGCCCAGTGGGTCCCTCTACTTAGCGCCTTCTTTCTTTGTCTATCCTCCAACTTCCATCAGATTCAGGTCCCCCTCTGGGGAGTCTCACACTGCCATCACTTGGAAATTTTTGATACCCTGTTTTATTCAGGGAAACTATAAGCCAGTGGGTTTGTTTATAGTCAGTTGTTGAACCTCTGTTATTCCATACATGTATTGTGCCTGCATGCTAAGTCGCTTCAGTAGTGTCTGACTCTGTGCGACCCTATGGACTGTAGCCCACCAGGCTCCTCTGTCCATGGGATTCTCCAGGCAAGAATGTTAATGTTTGGCAGAAACCAACACAATTCTGTAAAGCAATTATCTCAATTTAAAAATAAATAAATTAAAAATTAAAACAAAAAGAATATTGGGGTGGGTTGCCATGCCCTCCTCCGGGGAATCTTCCTGACCCAAGGATTGAACCCATGTTTCTTATGTCTCTTGCATTGGCAGGCAAGTTCCTTACCCCTAGCGCCACCTGTGAAGCTCTTACATGTATTATAGCTGGCTCTAAATCAGTAAATCATAAGTCTTTAACAAAGATGATAGGAAATTCAAGTCATAATAACACAACATTATCATTTTACAAAGTTTGAGTTTGGATTCAAGTACATTTAATACGTTTTCAAGTTAGCTTTAGATTATCAGCTTCAGCCATGTTTTCTGATGGAAGAAAAAGAATCTCTCATTTATTACACAAAATACTTACATTGTCACCAAGTAAAAGTTGTCTGATAAGCTCTAGATAAATCATAAGATCTTATTCAATTCATTTCGATATTTGGAAAAACCAATACAATATTGTAAAGTTTAAAAATAAAATAAAATTTAAAAAAAAGTATTGGAATTAAACTTCACAATAAACTTTGCAGATAGAAATACCTTTACAGCAGAAAAAAAAAAAAAAGATCTTATTAGGAGCATCTGCCTGCAGTGATATGAGAAGGGAGAGGATACGTGAGTGGAACACTGCACAAGTTGGAAACATTTTCCTTAGTGCAAGTCTAGACAAAGAGGAAAAAGGAAATAAATTATGGCCACAGAGCAGAAATCCACAGTCTGCAAAAAGGCTGCGACTGTGTGTGTATGTGTGTATGAAAGTGGAATTTTTTAGTAATTATTAGGAAAAGTTAATTTATTGATATTAAAGGAATTTGTCACTGATTATTTGTCAGGAAATAAATTAAGGTCCTAAATGACTCATCTGTTCCTTTAACAAGTGTAATTGTGGATTGGAGAATCATCTGAATGCAAGAATATCAGTTCACCTCAGCATGAAGCAAAGGTGGGGATTTTCACATCTTCACAACAAACTCCCAAAGTTACGTAAACTCATAGATTCTTGATTACCATAAGTTCAATTACAATGATTCTAAATTTGGAAGATAGTCACATAAATTTCCTCATGTAATTGAATGTCTGATAAACAAAGCCCTAAGTTTTGTAACTTGGATAGCATGTTGTCTGTGCTTTGAAAAAATTTAAAACATCCAGATCAACAATTAGGTCCTTCCAGTAAAACAACTTTAGACATGGAATGTGGAAGTACATTGTTTGGGAGTTTCATTTTTATTTAGCTGAGTTACTAGTGATTGATTATCCCAGAAAACCTACATTTGTTAACCCAGAAAGACTAGGATATATGTTAAAGTGTTAGGTTAGAAATTTCATTGATTTGTGGTCCTACTGATTTCTGTCTGAAGCAGCATTTCAAAGTTTATTAAAAGATAATCGCCTTCTTAGCACTGGTATTTAACGTTTAGGACAAGAAAAAAAAAAAAAAAACAAAACGGGGAAAGTAGAATGGAATATTGAAAATAACTGTATACACATTTCTAATTTTTCCTAATTCCAGATCTGTGATAAGTTTCACTAAGCTTATCCATTAAAAAAAAAATCCCCCCCTTTTTTTAAATGGGAGATTGTTACTTATTGGGAAAATAAAGTCTATTTTAATGGAAATTTGATTCTTGACAAACTTCTAGATTTAACTAATGGTGGGAAACCCTTCCTGTGAAAGTAACCAGTACTAAGGCAGACACTACAGGATAAAGTAGTGTAACAATTGGTGTTCATCATCATCACCAGCAGATGAAAAGGGCAGACCCAGGACAATCAGAACATATACTTTTCTACAATGAATTCATGTCAAATTCAAAATTAGGTCTATCTTCCTGACTTTAAATCCCCTGGGAACATAATAAGTATGCCAACCTTACAAGTTCTTATTTTTTTAATAAAAATCTTTTTGTTTGAGTTTTTAAAAGCATGTTTATGTGACAGCACATAAATGTTTGTGTAAAAAGGGTATTATGACAGTTGATACCACAAAGATTACAGTAAGAAAAAGCACTTTATGACAATATTTCACAAATTCGCAAGAATTACTTTAATATACAAAGCAATTGCTACCATTCTGAACACAAAGCAGCTAATATGTACATAGTGCTAATAAAATGCATTATAACTCAGTACATTTTTTCTCTTTACACAAAGCACAGATTTAGGTTAAAAAAAAATTAAAACAGGGATGCTTCTAGAATGTAGGGAATTTTATTAGAAATATATTTTCCTCACTATAGTTACTTATTATGTGAAACTAGAATGTCAATACATTGTTGAAATATTCTCATTTCTTAAGACTATAACTCGTTAACCACTATATGTGACCAGCATTGTCTTTATTTTAAACCTCTAAAAATTTAATGTTAGTTTTCTAATTGAGATTTTTTAAAGCTTATGATTGAATTACAACTGTTCTGTGGTTACTAAGGCAATCTGCATGCAAAATTAATCAGTCAGTGATAGTCAGCATCTTGTTAACATATCTGGTTGACCAGGCAGTTATCTCCAAGTTAATTTCAACTGAGTCCAATTAGGATTTGATCAACAATGAAAATGATGATAATACATGATACAGAAGACATTATTATTTTCTTATTTTATTTTTTTAGAAGACATTATTTTAAATCTTCAATTGCATTTTCACTTTGGGGACATTAAGAAGGATAAATACATCTTATACCATGCTTTCTTTTTGCTTTTTTAGACATATACAACATCAACAGTCTCTAGATCTGGCTGTAGGTTTTAAAATGGATTATTTGAAATTGTTAAAATTTAAAGATTTGATTTAAACATCTTTTTTTCATCAGTGTATTTTTTAAAACTAACATCTAAAAAGAACATTGTACCATGTACATTGAATCAAAAAATATACCATCCATTCCTTGCCCTTGAGTATTTAACACTAATATAGAAAACCCACAACTGGAACTTAAACACTTTCTCCAATATCCATGAGGCAAGAACTGTGTGTGTTTTGTAACATCCACAAATGTACAGAACTGTGCTTAGAGTAGGTCATTAAATATTTGTTGATCTTATTAATAAATGAAAGGGAGAACTATTTATCAGAGGACATTATAAATAACCAGCATGAATTTGGATTTGATGTTTTGAGCAACAGAGAGCTGTTTTAGCTGATGAGCTTTAATATAAACAAAGCGTTTAAAGAAAATCACTTACTATTTGAAAGTAGCTTCCTAGGGCAAAAGCTAAAGTAATTTTCTTCTCTAATTTTGACTGACATATTTAATTTTATTGGTTTCCTTCCAAAATGGCTCTCAATTCTATTCAGTTTTCTCAATTGTCATTTCTCTGCTGTAATTAATGCCAATGTCACATCTAAGCAGGATAGTGGAAATTGTGTTAAAGCCAGATGGCTTGTCTTTTAATTCTCAGTCACCTACTATCTGCATGACCTTGAACAGATCATTGTGCCTCAGTTTTCTCATCTGTGAAAGGGAATTAGTACCTACTTCATAGGGTGGCTGTGAGGTTTGAAGTAAGTACAAAGCGTTTGACACAGGACCTGGCTCATAGTAAGCCTCTATTAACCACCACTGAGGATTATTATCATTACCACTGCTGTTACTCTATCCATTAGCCTTCCAACTAGTCTAACATCCCCTAGTTTTGCTCCCTTCTATTTCATTCTCTGTAGTGCTGCCAGAGTGATCCTTATAAAATGCCCTGCCTCAAACCTTGCAGAGGCTCCCCTTTGCCCTCCCCAAAATGTGTCAACTCCTAAACATGGTCACTCACCCTTTTATCACAGTCAGCCCCTGCCCCCACTTGGTAAGCCTTCAACCTTCAGCTGCAGCTCCATACTGAAATTCTCCCTGTTGCCCCTATGCCTTGGAAGAGGCAGTTTCCTCTGAGTGCAGAATTCTTTCCCTCCCTGTCTCCTGCAGACTTCAACTGTCTAACTCCTACTTACCCCCATCGTACTGAGCATTAATACTCCAGGGAGCCTACCTTGGCACCGTAGCTCAGATTGGGATCCCTGCTCCATTATGCATTATTGTAATTTCTTGTGTAATAGTCTGTCTCCACCTTTAGATCCTAAACTATCTGGCTCAGTATTTTCTCTGCAGGATCTATCACAGAGTCTAACCCCATAGTAAGTGTTTGAGAATGTATTTTTGTATGAATGAATGCATGGACAAATGAGTGGATAATTACATGATTTTTCATAAACATCAAAGTTTATTCTTCATATAAGTAAGAGCTCCTCCATCTTGCTTTGTCCCTTAAAAATGGGAAACTACTTCTCTGTTCCTAAATATGGTACCTTGTTCCCTGCCTTTATGAATGCACTCCTGCATTCCTTCTGCCTCCGATGTTCTTCTCCACTTGGCACATGTGCATCCAGCAGTGAAGAGCTGCACGACCATCATCTCTTCCGTGTAATTCCTTGCTACAAATACCCGTCCATAGAGTTGCCCAGCCATTCATCTGAGCTATGATTGGGGTTGATGCATGCTTCTGTGATTTCACTCTGCTACATATTTTTATGTATATATCCTAACTAGAGTATATGAATCTTGAAGGAAGGATTCAAGTCTTATTTTTCTTTTCTCCAGAGCTCACAGAGTACCTAGCACCCATGAGTATTTCAACAGGTAGAAGTTGAATCAGAAGTTAAATCTCACAGAAGCCAAAAGAGGTGAGTTTAAGAAGGAAATGCTGTTGAGTATTGCCAGATGTGATAGGATAATCCAGAGACACAAGAATTGATGTGATGGGTTGTATTATATAAAACACTAACCTCAAATGTAGGGGAATTAATAGAAGAGATTACATGATAAGCAAGTAGAAGACTTAACATAGTCCTTTCTGTTAAGCACAGAACATCTGCCCCATAGTAAGAATTGCTTTATTATTAGTAGCAAGTCTCCTATCTGAATGTCTAGTAACAAGCTGTATGAGGATATTTTCTTTCTCTTATTCTAAAACTCCTGTTAGCTTTGTTGTGAATACTGACATATGAGAATGGTGAGTCACACTTTTAATTGGCCCTTACCTGATCACCACAAAATATAATCATTTTCTCAAATCTGTGTATCTGATCTTGCAGCATGGCTATTTTAGAAGACAATCCTTAAAAACCAAACTTGTTGAAAAATTGTGCTTATTTCATGAAAGAATGCCATTGCTGCTGCTAAGTCGCTTCAGTCGTGTCTGACTCTGTGCGACCCCATAGACGGCAGCCCATCAGGCTCCACCGTCCCTGGGATTCTCCAGGCAAGAACACTGGAGTGGGTTGCCATTTCCTTCTCCAATGCATGAAAGTGAAAAGTGAAAGTGAAGTCGCTCAGTCGTGTCTGACTCTTAGCGACCCCATGGACTGCAGCCTACCAGGCTCCTCCGTCCATGGGATTTAGGCAGATATTTTAAAATGTCATTTACTGTTTGTAATTTAAAATTTTGAGGAGGAAGTGTTAGGAAAACACAAATGAAAATAAATGTGAACTATTTAACCCCAGGTACAACCTAGATAGCACATTCAAAAGCAGAGACATTACTTTGCCAACAAAGGTTCGTCTAGTCAAGGCTATGGTTTTTCCTGTGGTCGTGTATGGATGTGAGAGTTGGACTGTGAAGAAGGCTGAGCGCCGAAGAATTGATGCTTTTGAACTGTGGTGTTGGAGAAGACTCTTGAGAGTCCTTTGGACTGCAAGGAGATCCAACCTGTCCATTCTGAAGGAGATCAGCCCTGGGATTTCTTTGGAAAGAATGACGCTAAAGCTGAAATTCCAGTACTGTGGCCACCTCATGTGAAGAGTTGACTCATTGGAAAAGACTCTGATGCTGGGAGGGATTGGGGGCAGGAGGAGAAGGGGACGACAAAGGATGAGATGGCTGGATGGCATCACTGCCTCGATGGACGTGAGTCTGAGTGAACTCCGGGAGTTGGTGATGGACAGGGAGGCCTGGTGTGCTGCGATTCATGGGGTCGCAAAGAGTCAGACATGACTGAGTGACTGATCTGATCTGATCTGATCTGACTGTCCTCTCACATCCAATTCACATGTGTTTGGCAAGTGTGCTGGACTGAAAACCTTGAACTCAAGCACTTTGAAAAAAATCATTTGCATATATATATTTTTTAAAGCAGTTACAGATATGTTGGACAGGTCTCAGATTGATTCTGTAAACAGAAAAGGTGGAGAAGCAAATGATACATGGTTAAGATCATGGGCTCTGGAGTCAAACTTTTGAGTTCAAAACTCATTCCACCCTTTCCTTCTATAGGACTTTTTTGGCAAGTGGCTTGATTTGTTTTCTTACCTGTAGAATTCACAGGTAAGGTAAAATTATGTCACCAAACTCAGAGAGTAATTATGAGGTTTAAATAAGACTCTGCTTTGAACAGTATCTAACACATTGTTAAAGGCTCATTAAATACTTGCTGTTATTATTAGTAGTAGTAGTAGTTCTACCTAAAGGAATATCAACAAAACACAGCTAATTTAGAATACAGGGAAGATTTGTTAAGACTATTATTAAGAATTGTTATATTTATTTTCTACTCTGTTCTTGATGCTGAGCCAGATGTTCTAGCTAAATGATTTCATTTAGCTTCACAATGGTAGTGTATAAGTATTATTAACCCTATTTCATAAAAAAGGAGTTTAAGACTTAGAAAAGTTGCAAAACTTACTCAAGATCACAGTACAGACCCAGATTTCAGACCCCGATATGTTGGGTTCCTAAGCCAGCACTCTCTACATGTTTCTATGCTGTTATTCAGAGTCTAGTGGAAAGCCAGGTTGAGGAAGTGGACCCTTGTCGAGTGCCTTTTCATTGCAGGGTTATATGTTTTCCATTAATCTGTGATACTTGTCAACTGTTAAACCAATTTCCTAATCTGGGACAGAATCTAGGGAAAAAGTATAAAATAGGATTTCCAAAAGAACAAATGACTTTTTTTTTTAACTTTTTATTTTATATTGGAGTACAGCCAATTAACAATGTGATGGTTTCAGGTGGATAGCAAAGGAACTCAACCATACATATACATGTATCCATTCTCTCCCAAACTCCCCTCCCATCTAGGCTGTCACATAACATAGAGCAGAGTTCCCTATGCTATACAGTAGGTATAGTAGGTATAGTAGCAAACTACTATGTTGCCAAAAAATGTCTCCCTCTGTGCTAGGGGACCATGACTTGGTGAGGAGGCATGTTAACTAGAATAAAGAGAGACCAGGCAAGGTCTGAGAGATACAAAGACAAGATGAAAGAAATTTCTTGATGGCCAGAGGCCAAGGCAGAGCCTATTAGCTGCTAATCTACACCTCTGGATTGATGTTATTGTCAAGGTAGCTTGGGGCTAAGTTCTCAGGAGAAGTTCCATGGTGAAAGTACCCATTCCTAAAAGTAAGGTGGTACACTGAGCTTCCCCCAGCATCCTGTGTCCCGAGTCCGCACTGATGCCCCAGAAGCATCAGACCTTTTCATGGCTACACTTCTCATGGCTACTTGTTTGGATTTAGTGTCTCTGGTTTTGGAAGCCCCTGTCTGATCCTCTCCCCTCACTTCCTACCCCAAAAAACCCTTATTCCCACTCTGTTTTTCTTCTTTGTTTCACTAGTCAAATGTGTTTTGACAACTGCCTATGCTTTTCCAAGATCGACCCCCTTGTCCATGTGTGTGTTTATGTTGACTTTTTTGTGTGTTTTTTCCCACAAGTTGCCACACATTACTTTTCTTGGCCAAGTGGAAAACCTGGAAGGTTGTGGAAAGTAACTTTTGGTCTTTGGAAGGAGATGGAACCTGCTCCATGCACCAGATAGGCAAGTGATGGGCCAATCTAAAACAAGTAGGAAAATAATTATCAGTCAAGTTCTAAGAACAGGCATCTAAGAGCTTACTAAATACACAATCCTGTCTGAGCACTTTCTATTGATTATCTCCTTTAGACCTTACATTTTACTCTTATTTTCCCAATTTTACATATGAAGAACCTGAGATTTAAGAAGGTAAAGCACGAGCTCAAGGAATCTGCAGTGTTTGATGTTGGTTACATTTCAGTGTCTTGAAATGTCGAGGACATTGGAGGGAATGGCATGTGGAGACCTGCAGGGCTGGCTATGTCTTCTTTTTTGATCTGGGTATTACATAGGGATGTTCACTTTGGGAAATTTCGTTACTCTTTTCATGCCTCATATCTATCATACTTCAGTAAATGTTTATTAAAACTTCTAATAATAATTTTTAAAATAACTTGCTAATGGTCTCAGCTGCTGCTGCTGCTGCGTCACTTCAGTCGTGTCTGACTCTGTACGACCCCATAGACAGCAGCCCACCAGGCTCCCCGTCCCTGGGATTCTCCAGGCAAGAATACTGGAGTGGGTTGCCATTTCCTTCTCCAATGCATGAAAGTGAAAAGTGAAAGTGAAGTCGCTCAGTCGTGTCCGGCCTTCAGCGACCCCATGGACTGCAGCCCTCCAGGCTCCTCCGTCCATGGGATTTTCCAGGCAAGAGTACTGGAGTAGGGTGCCATTGCCTTCTCCGAATGGTCTCAGCAGAGGCCATTCGAAATAGAATGGCCATTTGAAATAGAACGCAGATTTTTTCTCTCTGTAGAGTCCAAAAATTTTTAACAGAGCACACGGCCTTCCCTTTGGTAGCCTCAGGGTTTACCAGATAACTAAAGAGTGTGGTACTGAGTCTCCTGAATATCTGGGGGTTTGCTATCTGAATAATCTCCTTGGAGAAGCAACTTGTCCCTGATAGGATGGAAAAATGTTAGCTAAATAATCACTGCAGAGGAAACATTTATTATGGTTTTGGGGATAGAGGATATTGAAGCTGGCATGGCCTCTGCAATACAGCAACCAAGAACTTGGTTTCCAGGGGCCTCAAAGATTGTCTAAGAGTAATGACCTGGCACCCAGAATTAAGTTTAGGTTTCTTCTTCAATTCTCCATCTGTCCAGTGTACCACATTTGGCTATAATTCCATGATCCTGAGCTGGACAGCAGAGTGGAAAGTGCAATTCTGAGTTTAGTTGCCCCTCCTCTACAAAAAAGGAACCAAGAGATAATATCAAGGACAAAGATGGAGAAGAAAAAACAGATAAGAAAGCTTCAAATCAAATGGGGCAGTTAGAGAAGTGAAAACCTTTAAGGTACAGTAGACCTGAAACCACAGAAAGCAAAACAGAATGAGCAGACTCTGGTGTTGTGTTGGAGGCAGAGTTTGGAGAGACTTCTTTCCAAACTCTGCTCTCATCTTGAGTGTGAGCAAATTAAGGAGGGTACCAGCTGGTCTGGTCTACTCACAAGCAGCAACTCAAAGTTCTAAGTGTTTTCCTCGAAGTGTTGAGTGACTCTGGTTGTGCTTCTTGTCACAGAGAAAAGGTGGATCGTAAAAATTGTTTTCAATTTCCTAACATTCCTAATAACATCTTGGCACATTCTTTATGTCCAAGCACAGTGACATAAAGCCATCTGGTTCCACCAAAGCCTGTTACAAAGTATGTGGTATCTACATACAGCTCTGTTTTTCCTTCGGACAAATATAGGAAAACATGGGCGCTTCACCAGTCCCTTTCCCACAGATGTTTTCCAAATTTCATAGACAAATATCCTCCTATTTTGTCTGTTGAAATACTTATTTCAGCATCACCCAGAATTTGGCAAGTCTTAGCTCAACCAGGTCATTTTTTTCCTTCCCTTCTGCAAAAGTTGCATAAACCTTCAGGTCAGAGAAGGCCACTCTGCTGGTAGCATCAGCAGCGCTTCCTTCTACTTTTGTGGCCTGAAATGCTCCATGGCAGACTGCACAGACCTTATCTTCTTTCCCTTGCTTTAGACACGTAGGAGGTGCTAACATCACTTCTTCTTCTTCTTTTTTTTTTTTTTTTTTAAGAAGGAGAGGCCCCATCTCTTAGGAGATGGCATATTGAGACTCAGTCTAGAAAGTCAGCATAAACCACACCATAGTAACCGAAACTTCAAATGCATGCTGATAAAAAAAAGGAAAGCAAAATGTTAAGATTACTGTTAATCACCAAATGCAATCAGAATAGGGACAACGAGAGAGGATTAGCCAAAAAAAAAAGTTTTACTGGACCTAAAAATGATTGCTGTGAAAGATATCATGAGAGATTATGAATATGGCAAGATGGTGATAATCATCCGTCCCTTGAAGTGTTGTTGTCATAAGGATGAGAAAAGTTGTGTGTAAAGCCCCCAGTGAGTAGTAATATGTGCTAGGCAATGTTCTGAGTGTTTCACTTGTATTATTTACTTATATGTTTTGTTCCTCACAGCTACTTAATAAGGTAGAGACTCAGCCCCATTTTACAGATTATGAAATTGAAGCAAAGAGAAGCTTAAGTGTCTTGCCCACAGATAGACAGCTCCTCATTCTGAGTCAGGATTTGAACCCTGGCATTCTAGCTTCAAAGATCCCAGCATTAACCCCTTCGCTTTCCAGAACTGGCCTCTGTACAGATGAGTCCTGACTGGTGGGCTCTGACCAGCTGGGGGCAGCAGGCAATGCTCAATACTTCAGCCAGAGATATCTCTGCAACATGCAGCTCTACCAACTTTATTCCTGTTCTTAAAATCCAGTAAGTGAAGCAGTGTTAGTCAGTCAGTCGTGTCCGACTCTTTGCAACTCTATGGGCTGTCGCCTGCCAGGTTCCTCTGTCTGTGGGATTCTCCAGGCAGAAATAGTAGAGTGGGTTGCCATTCCCTTCTCCAGGGGATCTTCCTGACCCAGGATTCAAACCCAAGTCTTCTGCATTGCAGGCAAATTCTTTACCATCTGAGCCACCAGGGAAGCCCCTAAAGTCCAGTAAGGATCAAGTTCAAACTTGTTTGTAAATGTAACAAAGCCATTCACAATTGATGTCTTCTTATCTTGTCAACTCACGCTGCTGTTCAGTTTCTCTTGCTATTGTTTTATTCTTGTGGGTTGTTTTTTTTAAGGTTTTGTTTCTGTAATACCTTATACTGGATTTTGCTATACTCTCTTGCAGTTCATGTCCATGTCTATCTGTTTGAGAGGCTAGAATCCTGTGAGGGAGGTTCCATGTTTGTTTTCTCTCTCTTATACACCCAGAACTTGGGAGTAACATTCAAAATATGAAATCAATAGAAGGCATAGGCACCAATTAGGATAGACGCCGGAAGGAAGCAAGCAGCAGGACTCTGTCATTCCATAGCCACCACTGCAGACCAATGGAGGGTACTTACTTTTGTGAATGAATGAATGAGTGAGTGAATGGATACATTAATGAATGATATTAAGAAATCATGTGTGTGTGCACTCATTGCTAAGTCCTGTCTGACTCTGTGACCCCGTGAACTGTATCCTGGCAGGCTCCTCTGTCCATGGGATTTCCCAGGCAAAAATACTGGAGTGGGTTGCCATTTCCTCCTCCAGGGGATCTTCCCTCCCCAGGGATCAAATGCTCGCTGGTCTCCTGTGTCTCCTGCATTGTCAGGCAGATTCTTAGGACATCATAGTACTTGGCAATTTTGCCTTTTGTTTCATTCTCTCTCTTGGCTCTCCCTTATGTCCTTTACCTTCCTCAGTGCTAAGTTATATATTTTAGAATAGATAATATCTTTCCTTAAAAGTAGACTTAAATCTCTTCTGTGCTAAGGATAGGAATAAATGAGTACCTGAATTTGTTGGTAGATATTAACTAGCATTCAGACCCATCATTCTGAGGATCAACAAGATGAGAGCTGACCTGAAAATTAGGCTGTGGATTGTATTTTTTTCAAACATCAACCCTTCTGGCTGTGTTGGTGTCTCAAATTTGAGAGATTTCTTTCTTAGAATTAAACATTTGCCTTTCACAAATTACCTGCTAAATTGCAAATTATTCTGAAATGGGTAAATATTGAAGAATTTAATTATTATTGGAATTTTAGCATTGATTAGTTTTATTGAGTTTCTCTCCATTTGATACCTTAAAAGTGAAAAAACAAAATTAAAATAACTAAAAAGCCACCCAATGTGAATTCTACATTTTCACTGGAATAGAGAGGGAGAGATTAGTCTCAAATTGTGTTCTGAATGCTGAGTACTAGACTTAACTGCAGAAAGTTAAGTCTTTATGGGCATGCATTTTTCACATGGAGTCTCCTGCCTAATTATTTCCATGTTAATAAGCTCACAACTAAATTCAATGGGCAGCAGCTGGATTGGAGGAGCACTGATGGAGCCTAGGCTCATGTGCCTTTAAAGTTACATGTGGAAAGGGGGTACCCAAGCATCATCTATGCACTGAGTTCCCAGGATGAGAAGGCACATTAAACAAGATCAGAAAGAACATGAAAAGGGCATGGCAGGACACAAAAAGTAAAAAGTTTCAGACATGATATTATTTGTTTAGATACAACATAGTCTTCTTTTGAAGGCCAGAAAATACCCTAGCCTCTGGAAGAAAATCTTTTCAGCGTGAAGAATGGAAAAAAAAGGTATTTTGGGTCAAACAATTAACCAAAACATTATAATTTGTGAGCATTCCAGTTGAGAGTTTGTGGCACAAATAAAACAAATAAGACATTTCAAGCCCAAATAGCCAGTTTCCTTTTTATTTATCCTCCACTATTCACAGTGCTACAAATAATGACTTTATGTTGATGAGCACCAAAGTAATACATACTTACACATTAAAATTTTCTCTTATACCAAATCATTGCTAACTCATGCCATGACCCTAAGAAGCTGTTTAACTTTCCTAACTTTTACTTTCTTAAGAGGAAAAGGAGAGGAAGAGGAATAGATGTTTTCAAATACCCTTCTTAATATTTCAAGATTCTTTGATTTATCAGTGGTAGATAGAAAATCTAGGCAAGATGAATTTGAGGATATGCTTCCATGGAAATAATTCTTTACCGAATTACAGAAAAATGTTCTGTTGACCTTAAGTGAACTTATACCAGGTTGGTAAATTCCATCATAACTCCCATCCTGAACTCACAGCTGCTTGTGTCAATGTTGATTTGTAGCTGTGAGGTTGACCCTTATACAACTATTTTCCCAAACAAGTTTCTCAGTTTGGGGACATATGGTTTAGTTGATATTAATCAGGATGACTGAAGAAGTAGTTCTTCACTCTGAGTATTTGAGCTGAGTATGTGTGTATGAACAAGGACAAGGCGTAACTCCCTTTGTGGAGGGACCCTTGGAATGTCTGCTTCATTCCGAGTTCCTTTATGGCAGGCATTCTGCCTTGTGGATGGCAGATTTCCCTAGTGTCCTCACCTAGGAGTGTGAGAGTAGCTATAGGATTTTTCTCAGTCTCCTAAACTGGAAGGGAGCACCACCTTCCAGCCTCTGATTCCCATGTGCACATGCAAATGTTCATCAGCCCTCCATGGCGGTGTCTCAACAACTTTTGTCATAACTGTTCAATAGCCGTTATAATGGAGGTGACGCATTTCACTGACAGCCCCAGAAAAGGTTCATTCAGGCTTTTATTCTTTCACCTATTTTCAGTTTACTACTAAGAAATATCATCTATATTTGAACTTTCTTAAATGAAATGGTCTTTTTAGTCATTGTTTTCCAAGTATCCAGTGGATAAGTCTCAGATATTTTATTTTGAGCCTTATCTTTGAAATGAATGTCAAAACTAGTTTTTATCCACCTTCTTAGTTTAGCAAGTGTAATAGAACAACCCATGATGAATTATTGTTTGTCAGTGGAATGTTATTGAATCTTTCTTTGGTCACTGAAAATATTTTCTAAGTTTAGAGGAATCATTTTAAATATCATTCCTAATTTTTCATGTCTCTAGAGATATAAGATATTGGAGGAAAGTCTCAGATCACCTCATCAGTAACTCCTGGGGCCATTTGTTGGAACATATGATTAGTTGGAACAACTCCATCTCCAAAATCTCTGACAAGGCTTACAATCTGACCACAGCATCCTTTGTCTCCTGCACTCTCACACAGCCTACTCCCACGATGCTTCCTCTGATCATGTTGTGATCTCCAGTCTCTCTACACAATCCCCCCTCCCCGCCCACATACCCCGCAGGTTCTAAGTGGCTTCGCTTTCCTCTGCACTCCAGGGACATCATTTCAACCACTCCCCTGAGAATGCCTCAGCCCACTTGGAAGTGCTTATGTCTCCATACACAGAATATCCCACCAAGGATCACAGTTCACCTTATGTTCAGAGTTGCTAAGCATTTCTGGAAACGATGACACCACTAGGGGTTTTGGTGTTCATGAAAGCGGATGACCTCCCAGTTCAGGTGTTGGGGAATGTCCCTCAGCAATTCAGATCTTATTTTGCTTGATCATTTTAGTCTCCTTCTCGCCTACATAATTCCTTTATACTTTTACTACTTTTTAAAAACTCACTCGCCATCCATTTTGTGTTCTCTTCCTCACTTATAGCGCATAAGCTTCCAGACAATATTATATAGAAGCTTTAGAAGTGGAATTCTCTCCACTTCTGTCTTTCTTACCACACATTATCAAATGCATCCACTCTAGGCCCACTCAGAGTATGAAGCGCCCCATGTCATAATCAGAGCCAAGTTTTCATTTATATTTTGGGTCTAAATTACTTCTTTTTTTTTTTTTTTTTACCAAGTCTGAGCCAGCCCTCAGACTTGCATTTCAGTCTCTTCAGCTATTGACTTTCATCACTATAGAGCATGCCGGAGTTTCTCTCAGCTTAAAACAATACCAGCAAGCAAAAGCCACCACCCCATTTGTTCTGAAAGTTCCTCCTATCACTGTTTGTATCTTTCTGATCATAACCGAACTTCGAGATTAAAAAAAAAATATTTCTACTTCCTAATCCTTTTTCAACCTGCTTAATTGACTCCAGTCTACATTATTTCTCTGAGATGGCCACATCACTGAATTTGCCCTCACTAAGGGGTTCCTACTTGCCAAGACCAAATGTGTTTTTCAGTCCATATCCACAGAGTTTCACTTCGCCATTCATTCCTAATTTTTATCCCATACTTGTTTTGCTGTGCCATCTTTAGCCTTCTTCACACTGCTTCTCATTCTTTCTTTAGATGCCAGAGCTGTTCAAACTCTTGGCTTCTTACTCCCAATTCTTGCTGGCTGATCTTTGCTTAGTGACAATTAACTCCTATAATTTGATGACTTACAAATTTACATTGCCAGTCCAGACAAGACTTCTGCAACTCCTCTCCCTGTATTCAGCTTCCTTTTGTGCCTTTCTAACTGAACATTCCATGAACTTCAGGTATAATGGTTGAAAACTAAGCTCATTGCTCATTTCTCTTCCCACCGACCTATGTGAGCATTCTCCTCTTCTGTTCTCATTCTGGGTGTTAGGCCTCTCATCAGAGCTACCACCAGCTCAAGTGGAACATTGTGGGAATTAAAAGAGCATGCCTCTTCTACTTTACTTTTATTTTTCAGAAAAAAAAAAGTTCGAATATACAGATTTTGTTAAAATTAGTTTTTTTTGGTTATCATTTGCCAGAAATTTTTCATAATAAATATATGAATCTGTGATACTTAAGATTTGAATATAGCCCTTTAGGGTCATGCAGTGCACCAACACTTCAGCCATAAATGGAAACCTGACGACTTCACCTAATAGACGTGGTGTTTCCCTGGTGGCTCAGATGGTAAAGAACCTGCCTGCAATGAGGGAGACCACTTCACTTAATATATATATACACTCTGCCGAATACATGGGAGTATTTCTAGATTTCTTCATTCTTTCTGAATGTGGAGTTAGATGTCTTGCCAATATTACCATCTTCAATAACAAATGCACACTCTACCCTTCCTTCTCTATAATTAGATCATGGCCTCATTTCAAATCTCTATTCCAGATCAGTTCATCTGCCTCTTAACAACAGCCTAGCTCCTTGTAATCCACTCTCAACATTACCTCCAGGGTAGCAGTCTGTGGTACATAAATAGGATGATGACTCAAAAAAAAAACCCAAAAACTAGTTTTGTATAGCATGCGTTCTAAACATAAGCAGATCTGAACGTGCAGCTAGCTCATTTTTTACAAAGTAAATACTGGTATCACCTACCCTGATTAAGAAATAGACCATTACCCATTCCCAAATCACCTTAGTGTCCACTTCCAGTCACACTTTGTCTCCAAAAGTATCACTAACTAGACTCACAATACCTTGAAACCGTTTTTGCTTGGTTTAGGATTTTGTGCAGGTGTGATTATGTGGTGTGTACTCTTCGATATCTTGCATCTTTGTTGCAGTGTTTTTTTGTCAGTAAGGTTGCCAGTTTTAGGAAATAATTTCTGATAAATGTATTTTTAGCACAGCTAGTCCACAAAATCCACAGGTTCCACATTCATGGATTCAATCGACCACAGATTTAAAATACTTTCAAAAATTCCATTAAGTTCCAAAGAGCAGAATTTGAAGTTTCTGCGGGCCAGCAACTATTTACATAGCATTTGCATTGTATTATGTATTATAACTAATCCAGAGATAATTCAAAATAACGAGGGTGTGTGCATGTGTTCACGTGTGCTCAGTCACTAAGCTGTGTCCAACTCTTGGCGAACCCATGAACTGTAGCCCACTGGGCTCCTCTGTCCATGGAATTCTCCAGGCAAAAATACTGGAGTGGGATCCCATTTCCTTCTCCAGGGGATCTTCCTGACCCAGGAATTGAACTGGTGTCTCCTGCATTGGCAGATGAATTCTTCACCACTGAGCCACCTGGGAAACCTGAGAGTATATGTATGTTGTATGCAAATACTATGCCATTTCAAATAGGGGCTTGAGCATTTTTCAGTTTTGGTTTTGACAGGGGGTATCCTGGAACAAATCCCCTGCAGATACCGAGGGATGACCATATAGTTGTGTCCCATGGAATATTTAACTGTGTGTATTTAATTGTATTTATATTTAACAATATATGTATATATACACACACACAGTTAAACAGTATTTATATTTTATCTGACTATATTTTATTACTCCAATTTTTAAGAGTAGTCCATATTTTTGCATGTAGCAGTAGCTTACTCCTTCATATTGTTGTCTGATATTACACTGTGAAATATACACAGTGTATGTTTTTATTGTGTGGTTCATTGAGTTCAGTATCATTGCCAACTTCTAGCTGTTAAGAATAGGGCTCATGAGGACATTCTTGTGCATGCATTTTGGTGACATATGTATGCATTTCTCTTGAGTGTATTTCTAAGTGAATTGCTCATTCAAAAAGTATGCAGATATTTACCTTTAGTAGAAATACTGATAAATCTTCACGTTTACACCATTTTATACTGCCACCAATGCTTTGGAGAATTCCATTTGGTGCCCTTCCTCTCCAGTATGTTTTTAAATATTTCTTTGGCTTGGTCGGGTCTTGGTTGCAGCACGCAGGATCTTCACTGTGGTTTGCAAGCTTTCTGGTGGTGACACTTGGGCTCCATGGCATGCAGGTTTAGTGTTTGTGGCACATGGCCTTTGTGGCATGTGGGATCCTAATTTCCCGACCAAAGATTGAATCACGGCCCCCGCATTGCAAAGCAGAGTCTTAACAACTGGACTGCCAGGGAAGTTCCCCTCTTGTCCAATATTAGGTGGTGTTTGTCCTTTGGTTACTTTAGATGTTCTTTCCCGTGTCTAGAGTAGTAGTACATTATTGTTTTCCTTTGTGTTTCCCTGATGACATCTTTTCTACTCCCATTATAAACATGATCACATCATATTGTACGAGCTGATTTGCCTCCCACTAAACTACTTAAAGAAGTTAACTAATCAAAGAATTGGGGACAGAGTGTGTGTGCTAAGTCACTTCAGTCTTGTCCTACTCTTTGTGACCCCATGGAATGTAGCCCACCTAGCTCCTCTGTCTATGGGATTCTCCAGGCAAGAATACTGCAGAGGGCTGCCATGCCCTCCTCTAAGGGATCTTCCAGACCCTGGGAACCAACCCTTATCTCTTATGTCTCCTGCATTGGCAAGTGAGTTCTTTATCACTAGCGCCACCTGGGAAGCCCAGAGACAAGAGTATAGATTCTCACAAAATACGTAGAAAATAATAATTAATAAAGAAACCTATGATAAGCATGGCATAGTGAAAGAGCTAATTTTCCAGTCATTTGCCACTTTCTTTTAATCTAATTAACACATGAACAAATACTTATTGGGTATCAACATTTTCCAGGCATTGTTCTAATTATACTGCCTTAGAACTTAACTATCGAAGTACAAGTCCATCATAACTATTTCAGGGACTGGATCTCTAAAATACTAAGAAGATATTCTGCTAAAGTATACATAGTCATATCTACATCAAATGTGTAGTTGATTCTGATAATATATACTTAGGAAACAGCACAGATGATATAAACCAGAAATAATAAGCAGTATGCAAAAGTACTAGGTATTATACAAGGAAAATATTGATGGATATGCTCAAAGATATGTTACAAGGTGATTTTTCAGCATTAAATATACAAAATAATTGAAAGAATGTAAATGCTCATTGGGGCTTCCTGGGTAGCTCAGTGGTAAAGAACCCACCTACCAATGCAGAAGATGCAGGCGATGGGGGCTCAATCCCTAGGTGGGAAAGATCCCCTGGAGAAGGAAATAGCAACCCACTGCAGTGTTCTTGCCTGGAGAATTCCATGGCCAGAGGAGCCTGTTGGGTTACAGTCCGTCAGGTTGCAGAGAGTCAGACACAACTGAGCATGCAGGTATGGGATGGGACAGCAAACGCTCAGAAATTCTGAACTGGTAAAATGACAAAATCGTGTGATGAAATACAATGAAATCATTAAAATAGTGGTTTTGTAGAAGAATATTGAATGCATGGTAATAAGCATGGTATATTGCCAAATCAAAATTAACTGACCTAGAGAGGGCGTTAAGATAGTTTTAGAAAAGACGTACTTTGGAAAAATACGTGGAAAGAGAAACCAGAAGGACACCAAACATAATAGATGTTTTGTTCTAAGTGATTTGATTACATGATTCTGATGCTTTTATTTATGTCTTTCTGCTTTCCATCTTTTATGAATAACACAGAAAATTGAATAATGTATGTCATATTTTAAAGGATTTGGGTAATTTGTTAATAGCAAGAGCCTGCAAGAGATACAGGTGATCATTAAGATGTTTCTCAGGGCAAACAGCGATGCCCCTTCCTCGGTCTGCCATGGCCCATTGAGTGGGTTTTCTTTTGGCATCAGAATTCTGGTCTGAATCAATCATTGGTCTGATGAAATAGTAAAATAGTCTGTTCTTTGTATCTACTTACTAGAATATAAACATGTAATAATAACAGGTAAGATGAAAGTCCCCTGCTTTAAACTTGATCCCTGTTCTTAAGAGCTTATCCAAATACAGAGCTTACTTTGAAGTGGTTGAATTCTTACATCAATGCTACACAATAAGTAACAAAGGAAAAAACTGATCATTGGAGAAAAATGCAAATTACCTTCACGTCTAACAAATTAGGGAAAAAAATCTGTAAACTCTCTTACCTGTTAACTATGCAATATAAGTCATTTTATAAAGCAGCCTTTCAAAGGCCTTTACAGGCTTGATCTAATCTAACCTGGTCTACAGATGTCAGCTTGATTATGTCATTTCCCATGCGTCTCTGGTCATCTTATGGCAACCATTGTTCAAATAGTCTGGCAAAAAAAAGCTTTATTACAAATTCCTTAGAAAATACTGTTTCAAATAAGTTTCAGCCTTAATTAGAAAACATGCTTTCTGTTCATTGGTGGTGAAACTTGTCAAGGCATCATTAGTAGCAGTGGAAAGGATGTGGGCTTTTGAGGGATATAAATCAGAATTTGAGTCCCAACTCTGTGACCATGGGCAGGTAGTATAATGCCTCTGAACTTTCTCCCTCCTGTATGTCAGAATCATAATATTTACTCCAGGATATTGTGAGGACCAGAGAGAATAAGACAACAGTCCTTATGAGTGTACACCACACAGTGAGGTTCTTCTTCTTGACTCTACTTCTCCTCCTGTCCCTTCTCCTCTCCATAGAGCTTCAGTTGAGTTCAGTTCAGTCGCTCTGTCATGTCTGACTCTTTGTGACCCCATAGAGTACAGCACGCCAGGCTTCCGGTCCTTCACCATCTCCCAGAGTTTGCGCAAACTCATGTCCATTGAGTCGGTGATGCCATCTAACCGTCTCATCTTGTGTCACCCCCTTCTCCTCCTGCCTTCATTCTTTCCCAGCATCATGGTCTTTTCCAGTGACGTGGCTCTTCTCATCAGGTGATCAAACTCTCAGAGCTTCAGCTTCAACATCAGTCCTTCCAATGAATATTCAGGGTTGTTTCCTTTAGGATTGACTGGTCTGATCTCCTTGTAGTCCAATAGAGTTTAAGAATCAGAAGTAGTGACCAGCCCTTGGAGTCATAAATTCATGCCTTTTTTCAGCACAAATATGTTGGACTTACTCTGTACTCCAGGTATTGTTTTAGATGTTGGGCATACAGTATAATGAACAAGATACAGTCATGAATCTTGTAGATTATCTATTCTAGAAGTCTGCACAGATAGGAAAATAAGCAAAATAGAGCAATAAGCAATATGGGAGAAAAGATAAGGGAACACCTAACTCAGGGACAGCCTTCACAGAGGAGGTGGTGTCTGAGCTGAGCCCGAGAAGAGTGGGCAAGTGAAGGCAGGACATGATGACAGTGGGATTTAAGGACATCCCATTTATCAGCATGACGGGGAGAGAATCCCCATGCTAGGGAAACTATAAACATCACACTCAGAGCTTGGATTTCTTATGGCTGTTTGAGGTGATAACTTTTATGGGAGTTACTAGATTTATTTTTAAGAAATCTGGAAGCAAAGGAGAGTTATTAAAAAGATATAATAAAATACATACTTTAGAAAAGGTCACCTTGGCAAAGTAGTAGAGAATGCCCTAGAAGATGACAAGGTTCCAAATGGGGAAAGAAGAGGATTTTCAAATAGTTTAGGCAAAAAAAAACTGATAAGGCCTAGGGACAGGGAGTGATAGTCATGGAATGAAGATGAAAATGCTGATAAATATCTAGGAATAATCTATGTATAGGACCCAATGATTGACTGGTGTGTGGTAGGTAAAATTCCTACTCTGTCAGTTACTAGGTACATAACCTAGTACCTACCTAGCAATTCATTTCACTTTGTCTCAGTTTTCTCTTTTATAAATAGAGGATAATTCAGTACCTACAGCAAGGATTCCAAGGACATGGATATTTCAGTAGGTACTTCTCAGGCAGCATTGAATAAAATAGAGTAAGTGTTCAAATCAGTCTCTCATGTATAATAATTAATCATTACGGGTATGGTAACACTATCATTGTAAGTACTGTTCCCATATGTAACTACATCAATATTGTTGTTATTGTTGCTACTGTTTGTCCATCATGGAAAAAATTAAGAAACAAAGTCTACCCTGCTTATCATGAGCACTTCCCCTGCTGAACAACTCACTGGAATTCATCATGATGAGGCTAGACCCAGGAGAGAGGCCTGTGAACATGTATGGTCATCGTAGTTTCTGAGTGCCTTTGAGTTCCCTTGAGCAGGCTGTGCATGGCACAGTTCTACTAAGCAGCTCTGCTCAACTGCAAATTTGAGACAAAAAAAAAAATGTGTAACGCTGTTGATATAGGCAAACATTTAAATGCTGCCTCATGGAAATGTTGCCACAATTGTCAACTGTATTTTGAAAAGCAGTGCTTCTGAATTTTGAGAGAGAAAAATAAGAGAATTGCTGGATTCGGCACCATTCAGCACCATTGTTAGTTGTGGTGTCCAGGAAATCCTTGAGACTATTTCCATCAACAGATGAGGTGCCCCTTCTCATATAGGGATGTCAGAGGCAGTAGAAGAAGGGGAATTACTAAAAATTTAAAGACGGAGCATTGTCAGTGAAAGTTATGTAAATTGAATAAAATTGCCATGACAGTAACAATTAAATGTTTAGATGGACTTTTTCCTCCCTACTGAGGTCTTCCTTCCTCCCCGCCTATCACACTCCCATCCTAGTACAGATTCGCTCATGGCTTTTGTACTTTTGCAGTTAACTGGAGCACCCCAACCCCAGCCCTTATCTGCAGGAAGGAAACCGGGGGTAGCAATAGCTGAGCAAGAAGCTAGTTGAACAGAGCTACAGCCAGCTCCAGAGATAAGCCCTGGGCCAAGCCGCATAGGCAGGACCTGCTGCATAACATGTGGGGCCCCTTGTTGAAAACTGGCTAAGAATTTCAAGGCACTGACCACCAAGCATTAAACCAGGCCCCAGGTGCTTTTCAGTATGGAACGCTGTGCTCCTGCTCAGGTGGCGGGCCCACAGGACCAGCCCTGCCCATGTCCTTCTTTCTCACCCTAACTCTAGTCTTATTCCTACAGGAACCACTTCTGGTGTTCCAGCCTTTAGCATGTCCACGGCAGTTTACTTTAATCCAAAACCAAGTAAATATTCAGGCTTTACTGGCAGATACATGAGCCAGCTAATGGTTTAGGATTAAATGACCCTTCTTCACTAAAGCCTCCAAAGACAAGATCCTTTAATCAACTGTCATTCCCTCATTGTCTGAAAGCGAGACACATTTATGACATATGTGAATGTATACAGAGGAATAGCCCTCAAGAGTTTCTTTTATCCTCAGCATGCAATGGAAAAGTGGAAATACCAGTTTTGGAAATACTGTAAAGAGGCCAGAAGTTCAGCAAAGAAACTATGAGCTTCACATTTAATATTTTAATTTGATCTGATTATTTTATAAACCCTTAACGTAGTTAAGCATTTAAGTTCTTTTAGGGGGTATAGTGCAGTGAATTATAAAGTAACACTGGCAAGCGTGTTGGCATCCATTAGGAATGCCACGTGCCTCTCTGACATCCTGATGAAAGACATAAAATTCATCCAGGAAAAATGTATATTTCCATAAACACACATGCACGCTTCTCAAACATTTTGACATCTATTCAAGAATCTCAGGTTAAAAAATATTCTTGCTCTGAAGCAAGAGTTTTGTCATATGTTAAAATAAATTTACTTTTCCTGAAAGACTCAACAGTAGCTATTTTTTAAATAATAGTAAAGAAATAGGTGATATTTATTATTTCACCCTATGGCTAGATGAAATAGAGAAGTAAACTGGAGTCAGGTAATGAAGGATCATGCTAAATATCTCTGTAAAAAAATTATTCATAATTATTTGAAAGGAATATAGACATCACAATATGCCTCTAATTATTTTCAGGATTCAGCTCAAAAGTAAACATATTTTCCTACATAATGAATGTAGCCATTTTTACACCTAGAAAATGAGCAATAATTTAAAATTTCATTTTCTATGGAGCCATAATCAGATAGCTCCAGGTTATCCCCACTTGGTCCAAAACCAGAACCTGATCTGGGACAATGCATTGCATATGGTTGTTAAGCCCTTGAAGCCTCGTGTAGTCTAGAACAATCTAGAGTTTCATTTCTTTCATGGAAGAAAGCAGATTTGGATTTATCTGGGTTTATCTCATGTCTTCTTCTCAGCATATTTTAAATCTAACCCTGAAAGTTTTTAAGAATTGGAAGTTAAATCCAAAATATGATGAGATTTAAATTATCCACTTGGGGCTCGAATGCATTGTGCCTGGTGTGTTGAATTATATCACAGGAGACAGAATGCACCTCTTAAGGGTTGGTTTAATATCTAATTCAAACGATTGCACATGAATTTTTCTGGACTTTCCCTTTTTTAGTTTAATTGTGCTTTAGAGGATTTTTATGAAGTTAATTTTAAATCAACTATAAAATTATTCTTTTTGACAACATTTAGTATTAAATACTGTTGCTAAGGAGCCCTTTCAAGTTATTGTCTGTTTTTAACATAACTCCATTAAATTTTGAAGGCTATCTTCAAGTATTTAGCTTTATTTTTGCTAATTTTATTGATATACAGTTGACAAATAGCATTGTGTAAGTTGAAGGTATACAACATAATGATTTGATATACATATGTATTTTGAAATAATTACTACAGTAAGGTTACTTACTGGGCATTCCTGATGGCTCAGTGGTAAGGACCCTACACAAGTAGCACCTTACCTAGTTGTGTGTGTGTGTGTGTGTGTGTGTATGTGTGTGCGTGTGTTGAGAATACTAGAGATTCAGACTCTAAGCAAGTATCAAGTATATACACTACAGTATTGGTAGCTATGGTCATCAAGCTGTACATTGCATCTTAACAACCTATTCCTCTTACAACTGAAAGTGCACAACCTTTCGCCAACATCTCAGTTCTCCCTACCCCCCAGCCCCTTGTAACAACCAGTCTTTTCTTCATTTCCGTGAGTTCAACTTTTTAAAACTACCCATATAAGTGAGATCATACAGTATTTGTCTTTCTGTCTTCTCTTAGCAGGATGACTTCAAGGTCCATCCATATTTTTGCAAATAGTAGGATTTCCTTGTTTTCTTATGACTGAATAACATTCCATTGTGTGTGTGTGTGTGTATATATATATATATCCACATATTTTTATCCATCCCTTTGTCTATGGACCTTTACGTTATTTCCACGTATGAAAGTGAAAGTGTTAATCACTCAGTCGTGAGTCATGTCCAACTCTTTGTGACCTCATGGACTGTACCCCACTAGGCTCCTCTGTTCATGCGAATCTCTTGGCAAGAATACTGGAGTGGGTTACCATTTCCTTCTCCAGGGGATCTTCCCAACACAGGTCTTCTGCATTACAGGCAGATTGTTTACCATCTGAGCCACTAGGGAACCCCTCTCATGTATTGGCTATTATGAATATTTCTACAGTAAACATGTAGGTGCAGATAACTCTTTGATTACTGATTCTGTTTCCTTCAGATAGACGTATGCAGAAGTGTGATTGTCGGATCATACAGAGGCTTTATTTTTAGTTTTTGGGGAACTTCCTACCGATTTCCAGAGTGAGCTCTTCCAGTTTTCACTCTCCCCATATTGCACAAGTGTCCCCATTTCTCCATATCTTGAACTCAAAATGTCTCAGACTCAGTCTGTACCTTTTCTGTCCCAGATCTAGAATCAACATTTCCTCCCAGGAGGAGCCCTGAATCCTTTTAGTAGAGAATGATCTTATGAACCAAAATGTCAGTCTAAGTGTGGTCTGTTTTTTTGTTGTGTGTTTTTTTTTTTTAATCTTAGAGGGAAATTACATCTAGGCCATTTCAATAAATGAAACAAGAAAATAAATGCATCTTTAAAGTTGTGAGTGTATATTTAGAGCTTGAATTCAGTACTAACAATATTAGCAATTTTACCTAACTTTGATTTTATAAGGTTCTTTTTTTTCCCCTAACACTGAAAAGCTTCATTACCGATAAGGTGAATAACATTTGGTTGCTTCTATGCTCATCCTGAGCCTGTTTATCCTCAGATTGGCTCCATAATCTTCACCTTGGCAGCTTCCATAACCAGCCAATAGTAGTCACCTGTGGGATACCAGTGGGTGGGGAGAAGCCACAGTATTTCTACCCTTTTCTCTGTATCTTAGGAGATGTCTCTGAATGTAGCTGTCTCCACACTGCAGCTCCAGGTCCCGAGAACAGGTCACGTTAGTTCTAGTTTCTAACGTGTCATCTGGTCCTCTGGGCTCAGGAACGTTACCTTTTCTCTTTTGTGTCTCTTGCTTCAAGTTAGAATGGCTTCTTCCTGTCTCAGCGATCTGGGTTGCCTTATCACCTCCTCTCTGCTTCTCAGTTCTTCAGTTACCTACACAGTTTGTTCTCTAGTTTGTATCCCCTGGGAAAAAATGATTTTCTTTGCATTGTATGGTCTTTGATGATAAAGCTTTATAATAGTAACAGGCAAATTTGGCCTTGGAGTACAGAATGAAGCAGGGCAAAGGCTAATAGAGTTCTGCCAAGAGAACGCACTGGTCATAGCAAACATCCTCATCCAACAACACAAGAGAAGACTCTACACATGGACATCACCAAATGGTCAACACCAAAATCAGATTGATTATATTCTTTGCAGCCAAAGATGGAGAAGCTCTATACAGTCAGCCAAAACAAGACTGGGAGCTGACTGTGGCTCAGATCATGAACTCCTTATTGCCAAATTCAGACTGAAATTGAAGAAAGTGGAGAAACCACTAGACCTTTCACGTATGACCTAAATAAAATCCCTTATGATTATACAGTGGAAGTGAGAAATAGATTTAAGGGCCTAGATCTGATAGAGTGCCTGATGAACCATGGACGGAGGTTCATGACATTGTACAGCAGACAGGAATCAAGACCATCCCCATGGAAAAGAAATGCAAAAAAGCAAAAATGGCTGTCTGAGGAGGTCTTACAAATAGCTGTGAAAAGAAGGGAAGCAAAAAGCAAAGGAGTAAAGGAAAGATATACCCATTTGAATGCAGAGTTCCAAGGAATAGCAAGGAGAGATAAGAAAGCCTTCCTCAGCGATCAATGCAAAGAAACAGAGGAAAACAATAGAATGAGAAAGGCTAGAGATCTCTTCAAGGAAGTTAGAGATACCAAGGGAACATTTTATGCAAAGATGGGCTCAATAAAGGACAGAAATGGTAGGGACCTAACAGAAGCAGAAGATATTAAGAAGAGGTGGCAAGAATACACAGAAGAACTATACAAAAAAGATCTTCATGACCCAGATAATCATGATGGTGTGATCACTCACCTAGAGCTGGACATCCTGGAATGTAAAGTCAAGTGGGCCTTGAGAAGCATCACTACGAACAAAGCTAGGGGAGGTGATGGAATTCCAGTTGAGCTATTTCAAATCCTGAAAGATGATGCTATAAAAGTGTTGCACTCAATATGCCAGCAAATTTGGAAAACACAGCAGTGGCCACAGGACTGGAAAAGGTCAGTTCTCATTCCAATCCCAAAGAAAGGCAATGCCAAAGAATGCTCAAACTACCACACAATTGGACTCATCTCACATGCTAGCAAAGGGATGCTTAAAATTCTCCAAGCCGGGCTTCAGCGATACATGAACCGTGAACTTCCAGATGTTCAAGCTGGTTTTAGAAAAGGCAGAGGAACCAGAGATCAAATTGCCAACATCTGCTGGATCATCAAAAAAGCAAGAGTTCCAGAAAACATCTATTTCTGCTTTATTGACTATGCCAAAGCCTTTGGCTATGTGGATCACAATAAACTGTGGAAAATTCTGAAAGAGATGGGAATACCAGACCACCTGACCTGCCTGATGAGAAATCTGTATGCAAGTCAGGAAGCAACGGAACTGGACATGGAACAACAGACTGGTTCCAAATTGGAAAAGGAGTACCTCAAGTCTGTATATTGTCACCCTACTTATTTACCTTATATGCAGAGTACATCATGAGAAATGCTGGGCTGGAGGAAGCACAGCTGGAATCAACATTGCCTTGGGAAATATTAATAACCTCAGATATGCAGATGATACCACCCTTATGGCAGAAAGTAAAGAACTAAAGAGCCTCTTCATGAAAGTGAAAGAGGAGAGTGAAAAAGTTGGCTTAAAGCTCAACATTCAGAAAACTAAGATCATGGCATCCGGTCCCATCACTTCATGGCAAATAGATGGGGAAACAGTGTTTGACTTTATTTTTCTGGGCTCCAAAATAACTGAAGATGGTGATTGCAGCTATGAAATTAAAAAGACACTTACTTCTTGGAAGGAAATTATGACCACCCTAGACAGTATATTAAAAAGCAGAGACATTACTTTGCCAACAAAGGTCCGTCCAGTCAAGGCTATGGTTTTTCCAGTGGTCATGTATGGATGTGAGAGTTGGACTATAAAGAAAGCTGAGCACAGAAGAATTGATGCTTTTGAACTGTGGTGTTGGAGAAGATTTTTGAGAGTCCCTTGGACTGCAAGGAGATCCAACCAGTCCATCCTAAAGGAGATCAGTCCTGGGTGTTCATTGGAAGGACTGATATTGAAGCTGAAACTCCAATACTTTGGACACCTGATGCAAAGAGCTGACTCATTTGAAAAGACCCTGATGCTGGGAGGGATTGGGGGCAGGAGGAGAAGGGGATAACAGAGGATGAGATGATTGAATGGCATCACCGAATCAATGGACGTGGGTTTGGGTAAACTCCGGGAGTTGGTGATGGACAGGGAGGCCTGGTGTACTGCGATTCATGGGGTCGCAAAGAGTCGGACACGACTGAGTGACTGAACTGAGCTGAACTGAGGTAGTTACAAAATAATTATTAGTGATAAAACTACTAAAGGAAGTTAAAAGTATCTTTGTGATCTTTTGTTTTCCCAGTAGAATATGTCCCTAAAGATGTACAGTCGAAGACCTATATTCTAAAGTTACTTAAAAAACAACCTGTTTTTGTGATTGTTATCAGTTATGCACTTATGCAGTTACATATTTTTGCTTAAGCTTGTTTTCAGTTTTAAGGAGTCCTTTTTCTTTTTTTCTCTTCCTTAACAACAACAACAAAAAAAGTAAGGCAATGCATTTAAATGGTAGGGAAGTCAAAGCTGTATTAAAAACTTAAACCTAGATGCCTCTCCTGGCCTTTCTACCTCTCTTTCCCCTTTCTGGCCCCTATAATTTACAGTTTTTGTTACATTTTTGTCCATCCTTTCAATGTTCTTTTTGCAATCTCTATGTTTCCGCATTTCTTATATAAAAGTGTAGTATATATGCTCTTGTGTAATACATATGCTCTTGTGTAACTTGCTTTTTTCAAGAGCATATCCCACAATTCTCTCATATCAGTACAGAAAGATAGTCCTCTGTCTCCTTTATTACTGCATATTACTCAATTGTGTGGGTGTATCATAGTTAATTCAGGCAACCTCATGGTGTTAATACATGAGTTATTTCTAGTTTTTGCTATACAAATAATACCAAAATGAAAACCTTTCTTCATCCATCATTTTCAACTTGTGTGGGGGAGAATTCCTGATCCAAAGTATAAATGTAACTGTACTTTGGTTAGATTTGGAAAATCTTCCTCCGTGGGGTTTGTGCCATACTCTTAATGCTGTCGAGAGTGTGTGAAAGTACCTATTCCGCTACAGTCTCACCAAGAGTTTGTTGTTGTAGTTTGGGTTTTGCTTGCCTGATACTTGAGGAAGTGTATCTCATTGCATTTGAAATTGAACTTCTTTTCCTGTGCAAAAGGACCATTTGTACAATTGTCTATGACTTACCTGTTTATGTGCTTTGGAAATATAAGAGAAAAAAACACTGGCTTAGAAGTTGGGCACCTAGGCACAATCATAACTTTAGATTAACTAGTCTGAATTCTTAAGCAAAAACCACAAAACTGCTCTGAGCCTCAGTTTTTGTCAACTACTAGAAAAGACTTTCTTAGGATAAATTACGTATAGCATGTGAACTTCATTCTGGGATCTGTAACGTATAGTGTGTTCTTCCTCCTCACTCAATAATCTACATCTCACATTTGATTCAATATTCTTTTTTCTCCTCTCTCATCATTTAGAGATGTCCTACAAGCTATAGTCACCATAAAATCTGGAATGAAAACTTCCATTGAATTTCACATGTCCAGCTACTGAGACAACTAGTTTCTGTTGATGATCACTTGGGTTGAAAGAGAGTCTTCTGCTTCAAACACACACACACACACACACACACACACACAGTATTTTCTTTTCCTTTTAAATGTGAGGCTTTTTAGTTGTCTAGATAAAAACTGAGGTTTGCCTTTCAAAACTTGGAGCTTTTTTTTTACCGGTTTTCTAAAATTCAAAGATTAGCATAGAAATTCTAGAGGAAGATGATAAATAAGAATCTCAATTCTAATTAGATACTTAAGTAGACAAAGATCAGAAGAAAATATTGAACTTGTTCCTCCTCAGGTTTCCATGGGTTTGGGCAATGATCACAGTGCATTGAAATTGCCAGACACTTCCTCAGAGTGCAAGTTCCTTTTGATTGTTCTTTTAGGAGTTCTTCCTGGAAAAAAATAAGAGAAATGGTAAAAGCTCAGTTCTCTCTTAGAAGATTAGCCTTCTTAATACTGGAAAACAGCAAGATTTCTTGTTGAAGAAGAAGGGACAGCTATTTTATATAAGCAGATTCCATCCATTTTAATTATTGCCTTTGGCAAGGTACAAAGAGTTTAATCTTTCCTAAACCTCACTGTAATGTCTGCTGTTTAGAAAGTTCAGTTACCCTGGAGAAGATCTTTATCAGCAATTTGCCATGTACACATGGCAATTATTACTTGATATAGTTAACCTAGTTGAAAGGGCAATTCAATTAATAACCAAAGAAATATGAGATACATGCAAATCCAAGTCTTTTTTATTGAGTATAATTTATTTACAGTATTGTGCCAATATCTGCTGTACAGCAAAGTGACTCAGTTTTACACATATATACTTTGTTTTCTCAATGTTAATCTGCAATGCAGGAGAGCGGGGTTCAATACCTGGTTTGGGAAGATCCCCTGGAGAAGGGAACAACTACCCACTCCAATATTCTTGCCTGGAGAATGCCATGGACAGAGGAGCCTGGCAGGCTACAGTCCTTGGGGTAGCAAAGAGGTGGACATGACTAAGTGACTTTCACTTTCTCAAAATTCTTTTCCATTATGGTTTATCCCAGGAGGTTGGATCCAGTTCCCTGTGCTATACAATAGGACCTCATTGTTTATCTATTCTAAATGTAATAGTTTGCATCTATTATATCAATACCAGATGCCCAGTCCATCCCGCCCCCTGCCCCACCCCCACCTGGCAACCACATCTGATCTCTGTCTGGGAGTCTGTTTCTGTTTTGTAGATAGGTTCATTTCTGTCATATTTTACATTCCACATTTAAGTGGTATCATATGGTATTTGTCTTTCTGACTTACTTGACTTAGGACAATTATCTCTAGTTGCTTCCAGGTTGCTGCAGATGGTGTTAGTTTGTTCTTTTTCATGGCTGAGTAGTATTCCATTGTATACATGAACCACATCTTCTTTATCCATTCTCCCGCTAGGAGACATTTAGGATGTTTCCATGTTTTGGCTATTGTAAATAGTGCTGCTATGAACATAGGGGTCCATGTATCTTTTTTAATTATAGTTTTGTCCAGGCATATACTCAGGGGTTAGGAGAAGGTGATGGCACCCCACTCCAGTACTCTTGCCTGGCAAATTCCATGGATGGAGGAGCCTGGTAGGCTGCAGTCCATGGGGTCGCTGAGAGTCAGACACGACCAAGTGACTTCACTTTCACTTTCCACTTTCATGCATTGGAGAAGGAAATGGCAACCCACTCCAGTGTTCTTGCCTGGAGAATCCCAGGGACGGGGGAGCCTGGTGGGCTGCCGTCTATGGGGTCGCATAGAGTTGGACACGACTGAAGCGACTTAGCAGCAGCAGCAGCAGCAGCAGCAGCAGTAGCAGCATACCTAGGGGTTGGATTGCTGGCTCATTTGGTAATTGTTTTTAATTTTCTGAGGAACCTCCTTACTTCCATAATGGCTGTACCAACTTATATTCCTACCACCAGTGTAGGAGGGCTCCCTTTTCTCTCCAGAATCTACTGTTTGTAGACCTTTAAACAGCAGCCATTCTGACTGGTGTGAGGTGGTGCCTCACTGTCATTTTGCTTTCCTCTGAATTGAACTGAACTGAATAATTAGTGATCTTGAGCTTCTTTTTACACTAGTGGTCATCTGTCTGTCTTGTCTGAAGAAATGTCTTAAAGCCTTCTGCACATTTTTCAATTGGAGTTGTTTGGTTTATTTGCTCTTGAGTTGTACGAGCTGTTTGTACATATTGGAGATTAAGCCCTTGTTGGTTGTGTCATTTACAAATAAATTTCTCCCATTCTATAGGTTGTCTTTTCTCTGAGTCTTAAACACAGTTTTCTAACCAATATTTAAACCATTGACCTTATTTTTATTTGTATTTCCTGATGTAGGTCACATGTTTCATCATAATTTCCTCATTTGACCACTGCAGATTTAGATTTTTAAAAAGCAAAATGTAACTAACAAAGAGCAATTGACTAGATTAAATAAGTAGACTGACTGGGAGTTTGGGTTTTCCTTCTATATACATGTGTTATTTTCCTGAACTATTTTTTTCACATACAGAATTTTATTGAACTGTTCCTTTGTATACTTCCAGATTTTAAGACATACTGCTCAAAAATTTGCCAATGTTTCAAATTTGACACTCATCTTGTTCAGACAACAAAAGAGAAGCCTTAATTTCTCAAACCTCTTTCCAAATTTTTTCATAAGAATTTTGTTAAACATTTATCAGAACATTGTTTTCTTTATTCAGGAACATCTCCTCAGTAAAATTCAATGTTCTGAAAGACACATATGATATTTCTTGCAAGATTAATAAGATGAAGAAAAAGGACAGGAAAAATCCAAGGGCCTATTATATAATTTGCATTTTTAGAGACTTGCTTGCAAACCTTAACTGAAAAATGAGTCTTAGATTAGATTAATTTATTATCCATTTAATGGAGGAAAACCAGAACTTTTTAAGAAAACAGGTTTCATGTTTATAGGTCAGGAGGAAACCTGTTTTTTCTTTTCTACTTCTCAAATTCTCTGAATTGACAGCATGGCTATAGTATCTGGAAGAGAGATGTGTTTGCAATGAACAGAGAGGCACAGTGTTTTACAGTTAGTTCCTTTTAATTTGGACTGTTGTCTGTAGATGCTTTATCTTACTATGTTGAATAACTAGTGAAAACATCCCATTGGCTATGTAATTAGTGGACACACAGGAGAGTATAGAATAGCAAAAATGTAGTAAGTTGTATATACTCCCTAAAAGAATAGTTTGAAAGAAGTTGACTCCATGTCTTGAAAAGACCTTGGAGATTACATTCTTTATAAAGGAATTCCCCACAATAGCAAATTTTACCAACATAGAAATATATCTGAATGTAATGATTTAGAAATGACTCCTAATAGAATATTAATTTAGGTTGTTTTCCAAATATTAGTTAGCTGTTTTGCCATTTTCAAAACTATCAGTTGAGATAGATCAATGTAAGATGAAATTTATACCTGGTTTCTCTGTAATAACTCCTGGATTATTTCCTTTAACCCTTTGATACCTTTAAGCCTATTGTGCAACCAAGAAATCAATGAAGTATTTATTAAGTACCTACTACAGACTCAGTGGGCTTCCCTGGTGGCTCAAATGGTAAAGAATCTGCCTGCATTGCAGGAGACCCGGGTTCAATCCCTGGGTCAGGAAGAGTCCCTGGAGAAGGAAATGGCAACCCACTCCAGTATTCTTGCCTGGAGAATCCCATGGATAGAGAAGTCTGGGAGGCTGCAGTATATGCGGTTGCAAAGAGTTGGACATGACTGAGTGACTAACACTTAACAGACTCAGTATTCTGCCAGATATTGAGGGTGGGGCATATAAACTCAGGGAATTTGCGGTTAGATTGTAAATGTTAAAGAAAGCAAAGTGAAAGAAAAAGAACATGAAAAATTACATGTGAAAAACAAGGTAGAGTACAGGACACCAAAACAATTCAGTGAGGAAAGAGTACTCTTATTAAGAGATAGTGTTAGCACAATTTTTCACAAAGGACAAAGATTGACCTCTACCTAACACCCTATACAAAAATTAATTCAAAATGGACCAAAGACCTAAATGTAAGATACAAAATTTTAAAACTCTTAAAAGAAGGTAAAGGGAAAAAAGACCTTGTATTAGGCAATGATTACTAAGATATGATGAGGGCTTCCCAGGTGGCTGAGTGGTAAAGAATCCTCCTGCCAAGCTGGAGATGTGGGTTCAATCCCTAGGTCAGAAAAATCCCCTGGAGAAGGAAATTGCAACCCCCCTCCAGTATTCTTGCCTGGAGAATTCCACGGATAGAGGAGCCTGGCGTGCTGCAGTCCATGGGGTCACAAAGAGTCAGACACGACTTAGCAACTAAACAAAAACAACTAAGATATGACACCAAAAGCATAAAAAACAAAAGAAAAAATAGGTGAATTGGACATCATAAAGATTAAAAGCTTTTGCTTTCAAAGCACACTACCAAGTTAGTGGAAAGTTAACCCACAGAATGGAGAAAATTTTTTCAAACCATATCTGAGGCTTATCTCTGAGATATATAAAAACTGCTTCCAATTCAATAATGAAAAGACAACTCAAAAAAGCAGGCAAAGAGTTTAAATAGACATTTGTCCAAATGTGAAAAGATGCTCAACATTAGTTCTCAGGGAAGTGTAAATCAAGACTGCAATGAGATGCCACTTTGTACCCTCTAAGATAGTTATAATCCAAGAAAAAGACAAATAATAACAGGTGTTCATAATGATGTGGGAAAATTGGAACTCTCATGAACTGTTGGTGAGAATGTAAAATGGTGCAGTTGCTTTAGAAAACAGCCTAGCAGTTCCTCAAAATGTTAAGCACAGTCAGCATATGACTGAGCTTTTTTCTTAGATATATACCCAAGAGAAATGAAAGCATGTTTTCACATAAATATATATATATGCCAATGTTTTTAGCATCAGTATTTATAAAAGCTAAAATGTGTAAACCACCCAAATATCCATCAACTAATTAATGGATATTCAAAATGCGGTGTATCCATACAGTGAAATACTCAGCCACAGAAGAATATTAATATAGGCTACAACATGGGTGATCAGTCCTAGGTGTTCATTGGAAGGACTGATGTTGAAACTGAAGCTCCAATACTTTGGCCACCTGATGCGAAGAGCTGACTCATTTGAAAAGGCCCTGATGCTAGGAAGGATCGAGGGCAGGAGAAGAAGGGGACAACAGAGGATGAGATGGTTATGGATATGAGTTTGGGTAAACTCTGGGAGTTGGTGATGGACAGGGATGCCTGGTGTGCTGCGGTTCATGGGGTCACAAAGAGTCGGACACAACTGAGCAACCGAACTGAACTGAACGACATGGGTGAACCTTCAAAATATTATGAACTTGAAAATATATTAAGAAGGCAGTCACAGAAGGCTATATAGCATATGACTCTATTTACATGAAGTTTCCAAAGTAGTGCATCCATGGAGACAGTTAACAGATAGTAATTGCCTAGGGCTGAGTTTCAGATAGGGGCTTGAATGGAAATGGTGAGTTATGGCTAATGGGTTCCTTGAAGTGATTAAAATATTCTACATTGATTGTGGTGATGGTTGCACAGCTCTGTGAATATACTAAAAGCCACTGAATTGAATAGTTTGTATGAATTTTACCTCAACAATGCCAGTACATTTTAAAAGTAGCATGCATGGAACTAGGAGGTTTAGATGACAGCTTCAGCCCTTATTGATTGTGCAGTCATAGAAATACGCCTTTTTATTAAAAATAAAGATGGGCATTACAGAGAATTTTAGACTTAAAGGGAAATATAGAAAACATCTAGTCTGATTCCCTAAGTTTTCCCATTTTCCAAATATGCAACTTAGAGTGGCAGTTAAGCCCATAGATTCTGGAGGCAAGCACTATGTCTCCATCCAAAGGCTAAGTCAAGCAAGGCAAGGCCTATGGACTCTCATCCTCAGTGTGACAACTGCAAAAAGAAGGGGATACATAATTTGATATATAGTGGAGTTACTGTAGGATTACACACACATACACATACACACAGCAAAAGACCTGAAATATAAAGAGTGCTTGATAAAAATAAGCTCTTATTTTAAAGGTGTCCCCACTCTCCCAAGTCATATTGTGTGTATAGAGGAGCTGGGATATTAAAAAATCAGGTTTTTTGAGTTTTCTTCCTATGCTTTTTCCATTATATGAAGATTGAAAAAAATACCATATTATTCTACCTGGAAAGAACCTGAGTATCTCTGAAGCCACATCACTTGAGAACACTTGATTTCCTATGATTTTAAAAGTCTCTAGCCAAAATGAGTCCACGCTTAAGATTTTAAATAGGTCTTGTGATACATCTGTTATTTTTAGACATACAGCTTTGCCAAACAGTACTTACATCTTGGCCCTGGGGATCACTTTTATTTTCCTCTGAATCCTTACTCTTGTTTGATATTCAGTGTGTTGCATGGGTTAATCTGATTCGCTGACTCATTACATCTGCATGTCTTACATAATCAAACTTGCAAACAGCTTCACAGAGCAACTAGCTTTTGATCTTTATCCAGAGTTGTCCTCCAAAAGAACTAGAGAATAATGGCTGCAGATTAAGTTTTGGTACCATTCTGCACAGTTAAAGTGAATTGGCTTCTTTCGTACATGAAGGTTACATGAGTAATTTGATTATTGACCTCTGCAGATGTCGTCATAGTAAGCATTTGGTCAGCAGCTGAAGTTCTTTCTACAAAGGTACTATGTGAAATGATCTAGGTGATAATACCAAACATAGGTGTTTATAAGAAGCACATTCGTAAGTGCACACTTGCCTACTGCTGAAGAAGTATTTATTTGTTGCTATAACCATTCTGGAGGAGATTTTAGCAAACTGTATCAAGATGTTTCAAAAACCTTTAACCGCTGACTGAGCATTTCCACTGCCAGGTATTTGACCCATAGGAATTATAAGACACATGCCCAAATATTTGTTAATTAAAAACTGACCAAAAAAGTATATATAACCATAAACTTTTCAAAACAATTTGAATGTCCAGTAACAATGGCCTGGGTAAATAAAACTAAGAATATCCATGATTGAATTCATGATTTAAGAGGATGACTGTTCATAATATCTTATGTGAAAGTGATGATTTCTAAAATAGTATGTGTGATGGGTTACAATAGAATAAAAATTATTCTTTATCTATATATGTGTATACATTAAGCTTTATCAGGCTTCCAAGGTGGCACATTGGTAAAGAAACTGCCTGTCAGTGCAGGAGGGCAAGAGACATGGGTTCAATCCCTGGATCAAAGAGATCAACTGGAGAGGGAAATGGCAACCCATTCCAGTATTCTTGCCGGGAAAATCCCATGGACAGAGGAGCTTGGCTAACTACAGTCTGTAGGGTCACAAAGAGTCGATTATGACTAAGCACTCACACATACCTCTAAGTTTATTATTTGGACTTGATTTGCAAAACATCATTTGTTTATATTTAACCCAAACAATTCCTCCAGACTCATGAACTTTGCAAATCTGTGACCATCTCAGATAAATGGATTTTTTTTCTTTTTCAGAAACTGCTCCTATCTGTGAAGGAAAATGAGAATACTTTAGTGCCATTATTTTACGGTCTATTAGTATTTACTACTAAATTGTATTAATATTAAATTCCCCCTCAGTCTTTGGACTCTGAAAATGTATATCCGTGTCAGTGTCTATATAAAAGTTTTTACAAGTATTTTAAATGTGACCTATTATCATGTTCATCATTTTTCACTCAGTTCAGTTCAATCGCTCAGTTGTGTCTGACTCTGCATGGACTGCAGCACGCCAGGCTTCCCTGTCCATCACCAACTCCCGGAGCTTGCTCAAACTCATGTCCATCGAGTCAGTGATACCATCCAACCAATTTCATCCTCTGTCGTCCCCTTGTCCTCCTGCCTTCAAACTTTCCCAGCATCAGGGTCTTTTCCAATGACTCAGTTCTTCTCATCTGGAGGAGGCAATGGCACCCCACTCCAGTACTCTTGCCTGGAAAATCCCATGGACGGAGGAGCCTGGTAGGCTGCAGTCCATGGGGTCGCTGAGAGTTGGACACGTCCAAGTGACTTCACTTTCACTTTCCACTTTCATGCATTGGAGAAGGAAATGGCAACCCACTCCAGTGATCTTACCTGGAGAATCCCAGGGACGGGGGAGCCTGGTAGGCTACCATCTATGGGGTCGCACAGAGTTGTACACAACTGAAGTGACTTAGCAGCAGCAGCAACAGTTCTTCTCATCAGATGGCCAGAGTATTAGAGCTTCAGCATCAGTCCTTCCAATGAATATTCAGGACTTATTTCCTTTAGGATTGACTGGTTTGATCTCCTTGGAGTCCAAGGGACTCTCAATAGTCTTCTCCAACACCATAGTTCAAAAGCAACAATTCTTCAGCACTCAGCTTTCTCTACGGTCCAACTCTCACATCCATGCATGACTACTGGAAAAACCATAGCTTTGACTAGATGGAACTTTGTTGGTAATGTCTCTGCTTTTTAATATGCTGTCTAGGTTGGTCATAAATTTTCTTCCAAGGAGCAAGCGTCTTTTAATTTCATGGCTGCAGTCACCATCTGCAGTGATTTTGGAGCCCCGCAGAATAAAGTCTCTCACTGTTTGCACTGCTTCCCCATCTGTTTGCCATGAAATGATGGGACCAGATGCCGTGATCTTCGTTTTTTGAATTTTGAATTCTAAGCCAGCTTTTTGACTCTCCTCTTTCCCTCTCATCCAGAGGCTCTTCGTTTGTCTTCGCTTTCTGCCATAAGGGTGGTGTTATCTGCATATCTGAGGTTAATATCGATAAGTTCAGATATGCAGATGACATTCAGTTAGGATGCAGATACAATCCAGTCAGCATTTCACGTGATGTACTCTGCATATAAGTTAAATAAGCAGGATGGCAATATATAGCCTTGAGGTACTCCTTTCCCGCTTTGGAACCAGCCCATTGTTCCATGTTTGTTTCTTACTGTTGCTTCTCTTGACTTACATACAGATTTCTCAGGAGGCAGGTTAGGCTGTCTGGTATTCCCATCTCTTGAAAAATTTTCCAGTTTGTTGTGATCCACACAGTCAAAAGCTTTGGCATAGTCAATAAAGCAGAAGTAGATGTTTTTCTGAACTCTTTTGCTTTTTTGATGATCCAATGGATGTTGGCAATTTGATCTCTGGTCCTCTGCCTTTTCTAAACCCAGCTTGTACATTTATAAATTCTCAGTTCACATACTGTTGAAGCCTCACTTGATGATTTTTGAGCATTGCTTTGCTAGCGTGTGAGATGAGTGCATTTGTGTGATAGTCTGAATATTCTTTGGCATTGGAATGAAAATTGACCTTTTCCAGTCCTGTGGTCACTTCTGAGTTTTCCAAATTTGCTGGCATATTGAGTGAAGCACTTTAACAGCATCATATTTTAGGACTTGAAATAGCTCACCTGGAATTCCATCACCTCCACTAGCATTGTTTGTAGTGTGGCTTCCTAAGGCCCACTTGACTTTGCACTCCAGGATATCTGGCTCCAGGTGAGTGATCACACCATCGTGGCTTCCTGGGTCATCAAGATCTTTTTTGCATAGTTCTTCCATGTATTCTTGTCAGTTTTTCTTAATATCTTCTGCCTGTTAGGTCCATGCCATTTCTGTCCTTTATTGTGCCCATCTTTGCATAAAACGTTCCCTTGGTAGCTCTAATTTTCTTGAAGAGATCTCTAGTTTCCCCATGCTATTGTTTTCCTCTATTTCTTTGCATTGATCACTGAGGAGAGCTTTCTTATCTCTCCTTGCTATTCTCTGGAACTCTGCATTCAGATGGGTATAGGTTTCCTTTTCTCCTTTGCCCATTATATTTATTTTAATCCTTGTAAAATATGATGACTTTAAAACAAAGTAGACTAAGTGGAACGTTGTGTCTATCTGATGTGTGCTGTAGTGTATTTGAAAGTGGTCCAAATGCCATCGAGATTCTTTTCCTAGGAACTCTGCTCACTTGTCATCCACTCAAGGCTTTGCAGCTTTGTGGATTTGCAGTCCTTTTATTTCATACAGAAGTACAGGACGCATATCTGACAGAGTATATACTGGACACAACAATGGTCCTGTTCTAACTCTCGTATCTCTTTGGAATTTCTGTTTTGGGTAAAATCTTTTATTCTACTGGGAATGCCTATTTTGTGTTGGTAAAGATAAGAGCATTTCCGTCTTTGGCTCTAGCCGTGTTAGTCAGCTCTATTCTTTCTCAGAAAGGAAGGCTGAACTCATGTATGAACGGCTAATACAGAAAACATGCAAAGTGATTATACTGAGGAATAGAGAAGATGAAATGATTAAAAATCAGTCCATGTTTTTTCCATCCCACTCGTGGACCACTTTAGGATGAAGGTGAGGTCCTTTATGGTACCATGTTCATATACACCCAGATAGTTGACGTGGTCAGAGATACACATACTCTGAGTCAGTGACAGTCTTTCACCATCAAGTAGCTGTTCCTCTTAGAATCACCCTAACCCTGCCTGCTGCTTTTGCCACCCCCAGGGCAGAGTAATCCCTAGTAGGTTGTTCACAGGAAGTGTTTCAACATGTGCTTAAAACATAAAGAGATTATACAAATTATATGCATGTATGGCATGGTCACTGTGCCAGCAAATTATCAAACTGAATGTCTCTCAATTTTTTTGATACCTAAAGGCATTTATTATAAAGAATTGATTTATATGATTATTGAGGAGGAGGAGTCCCATGATGTGCAGTCTGCAAGCTAGAGCCCCAGGAGAGATGGTGGTGTATTCCAGCCCGAATCTGGAAGCTTGAGAACCGAGAGGAATGATGGTATAATTTCCAGTCTGAGGGCCAGAGAGGACGGATGTCCAGCTCAGGCAGTCAGGCAGAGTGAGACTGATACTCCCTTCCTCCACCTTTGGAAATTGGATGAAACTACCCCTTTTTCTACCTGGTGCCTCAGTCAGAAAATAATCTGCTTGCAGTGCAGGAGACCAGGGTTTGATCCCTGGATCGAGAAGATCCCCTGGAGAAGGAAATGGCAGTATTCCTGCCTGGGAAATTCCATGGACAGAGGAGCTTGGTGGGTTACAGCCCATAAGGTCATAAAAATTGGACACAACTTAGGGGAATGGCTCTTAATTTTTAAAAAAAAATCTTCTCCCTCCCCAGGAAAAGAGTTGTATCTAGCAATAGGGTGGGTACTTTCTTTTCCAAGAATTTTGACTAGTCAAAGCATCTTTAAAATTCACATTGACTATCAAGAGTCAGTAGGCGTTTTATTTTAATAGAAAGATAAATGATCCTCCCAATGTCAGACATGATGTATAATTCAAAACACTTCACAGCAGTTTTCACATAGGACTCTTAAATGAATTAGCACAGGCTCTTGGGATAAAATTACCTCATCGTAGATTTTGAGATTTCCCATTCCTAACAAGATAGCAAAAGTACAGAGAATGTTGTTCCCCTCCCCAGACTCAACACTGTGGGCGCTGCCTAAGAAAGAGGAATGGCTCATATGAACTAACATGGGAACCCAGGGTGACTCTGGGTGGATAAAGGGCAGAAGTGGTGTTGTGTAAAGGTGACGAGTGGCCTGGAGTACAAGGGAGTAAGGGACTTCTGTGGGCAATAGGTTGGCAGAGGAGCTTCTGAATTTTCTTTTCTGTGACAAAATAAATAGCAGCATCCTCCAAAGCTACTTATTATCTAAGGGATAACAACTGTAGAGTGCCCAGAGAGAGTACAGAGCTGACGGAAGCAAGAAGGCAGGCGAACCCTAAACTGTCCCCACTTCTCCTCCTTTCCCCCTGGAGATTTTCTCCAGGAATGAGTAAGTTGTATAAAAAGAGGTCACCACCTCCCAACAGTATTTTTTAGTTTTCAAAGAATTTAATGCCAATTCCTGAAGGACACATTTTCTTTATAGCATAAAGAAGCATGAGTGAGCCATTCATAAAATCTGTGTAATAGGCCACTAAGAAAGCTTTAAAATACATTCCAAAAGTGCAATACTACATTTTCTATATTTTCTGATTATAACACAGTAAAATTGGAAATGAATATAAAAAAGCAGAAAGAGTAAAAAAAAAAATTTGGTTTTAAAACGAATCATCTTTCCTCTGACATATTTATTTTAATCAATATGAATTATTCACATCTTGTCACATATTTCCATGTCTCTGTGGTACTTGGATAATACTATAAGAAAACATAAAAATATACATGAAAATAAAGTGGTTCAGGAAACCTTCTTTCAAATAGCTCTCACAGGTGGTAACAATAATGGCTACCACTTGTGAAATGGTTATTATATTCGGTGTGTTCTTTGTATTTTGTGTCTCACTCCTTAGGGGGGAAAATACCCAGATTCAGAGAGGCAAAGTACTTTACTCCATGTAGCACAGCTCACACTCTTTGCACTGAAGATAGTACTGATCTTTCAAGAGGAAGATAATGTTATCTAGAACTGGGTTTGTAAAGAGTTATGCATGTATGATTAAGAATAATTTTAAGAACTCTAGATCCTATATGTTTAGGATTACACCCGTCATTCATTTATTATTAAACCATTTTTAATTGGATGTTTACCATTTGCTTCCCTGGTGGCTCAAACAGTGAAGAATCTGCCTGCAACACAGGATACCAGGTTTGATCCCTGGCTTGGGAAGATCCCCTGGAGGAGGGCATGGCAACCCACTCCAGTGTTCTTGCCTGGAGAATTCCATGGGCAGAGGAGTCTGGCGGGCTACAGTCCATGGGGTCGCAAAGAGCTGGACACAACTGAGCAGCTAAGCACAGCGCAGCATTGGTATTATTCAGCTACTAGTAGGCTGCATAGTGGGGTAATTAAGATAAAGAAAATATGAGAGAATAAAGGAAGGAAAAGGCTTATAAACAGAACCATCAAAGTAAAGGGTTCTTCTACCTTTGGCTGATGTAATGTGGTGTTCTAGGCAGAGTACAGTTTGCACTGTTTAAAAGTCATCTCCAGACGAAAACCTCAGAGACTTTATCTTTCCCAGTAAACACTTATGATCATAGACCAGGATAAGAGACAAAATGTTTATCAAAGACTAGCCCTTTTATGGAGAAAGAACAAATAAGAAGTTTCCTCACATTAAATTTAATCAAACAAAGTAGCTTAAATGTAAAGAGTTTCAACTGAAATAAAAGCTTAAAGAGCTTGATTAGGAACAAGAATTCAAATACAGTCTCTGGACATTTTAAGCATGTAGTGTTTCACAGGAAAAGAAGTGTCTTACTCAAAAATATTATGTGGAAAATAAAGCAAGTATTTTCTTATTCATTTCAAATATTAAGTCTTTGGGCTAAATAATATCATGAGATGATACATTAAATCTGTCAGTGACATTAAATATTTTTTAAACATTAATATTTTAAAAGACTCAGGTCTTGGAATAATGCAAAACAATATTTGTAGCTGGAAATTTTGTTTTCCTCATTAATATGTGAAAAAGAATCATATTTATAACTATATGCCATATTATCTTTACTAATTTGTAGATTGATTCGTTTAGATTTATGTTGCCATTTCAAAATTATTTAATTATATTTTAGTTTATCCCTAATTATATAATCAACCATATTTCTCCTTGATTAAGGATTATTTATCTTTGGTCATATGTCAAAATATTTCTGATAAGTGATGGAAAATGGAAATATAAGATTGTAAAGAAGGGATATTTTACGACTGGACATAGAAGTCCATGAATCAAAAAAAAATCATTCGCTCGAGAACTATTACAATCTTTGAGAATTGTGTATCTCTTTTAATTCAAAGATAAAACTTACACCAGTAAAATAGTCTGATATAAAATAGAAATTTAGAGCACTTCACACTGAACTCTGTACCAAAAATGTACTCAGAAATGTTGACCAACTGGCTGAGATATAATTACATTTGATGTATTAACCTCTCTAGGAATTTTCATTATGATCTTTCCTTCGGGCAGATTGAGCCAGTCTGACCTTTGGCACATTTGAGTTTGAATCTTATGTCATAACACATCATTTCAGAACAAACTGAAAACACAGTAGAAGCATCTCTTCCAATGACATGAAATGATAAAATACTTGAAGCTCAGTTTTTCATAGACAGGCACTTCAGCTTCCCATCACTAAAGCTGTGACTCTGAATCTTGTTCTGCATCATTGCTTGTTATGCTACTCTCTCACTTGCATTCTTGCTTTGGCCCTTTACTCCATACCACAAATCAGCTTCAGGTCACAGCCATGTTGAAGGCCATGGTCTGAGATCCTTTACCCACCCCTCCATCGCGTCTCAAGCTGCCTTAGCCTGACCTCTGGTTGAGCTTTCCTGCCTTGACTTTCCAACATGCACATAGAAGTATTTCCCTATTTTGTCTTGGGCAATCTCACCTACATCTGGCTGTTAATTTTTTATCCCAGTGATCTTTCTGGGCATCTAAGTTGCCTTTGCCAATGTTTGGAGATCTTACTAACATTCTTGGGTATCTGCCTGTCAGTTTTGACTGCTGGCTGAGTAACAGAGGTGAATTCTAAATGTTCTAAGACTAAAATTCACTTTACCTAATGCATGCTGAATTAGGAGCTCAGGGCAGATCAACTCAAGTTTGCGTTTCTGAACCGGAAAGGCAATTTTGATCACCAGCTGTGATTTCACTTTCTATTCAGTGTAGGTAACCTCAGTAAGACCATCTATCTAGAAACTAGGTGTAGAATTGAGTGATAGTTAAACTAGGACATTTTTACAAAAGGGTGGACTGTTCTTTGAGGCTAATTTTAACAGTGACAAATGAGGTTATCTTGGGCAACCCCAGAACAGGGCATGAAAATTATTATTTTTCTTTCTTGCTTGCTAAACTGCTTCAGTTGTGTCCAATTCTTTTGTGACCTCATGGACTGTAGCCCACCAGGCTCCTTTGTTCACGGGTTTCTCCAGGCAAGAATACTAGAGTGGGTTGCCATTTCTTACTGCAGGGGATCTTCCCAACCCAGGGATCGAACCTGCATCTCTTATGTCTCATGCATTCTGATCTTTACTGAAAATTTTAATTTACTCAGGCAACTTGGGAAAATAGAGATGGGTAAATTACTGTTCATAGTTAAGGAAATGTAAGAAACACTACATATTCTTATTTGTTCCAGGGATATTCCAATCCACAACTCTTAATACCTTGTATAATCATTATGATGGATTGAAACACAACCAGAGTCATGGAAGTGGACCTAGAAATGGAACTATGCAAGTTTGCTCAGATCTTTCCATCCCTTTTTTTTTTTGACCCTTCTATCTTCTGACCACCATCCCATTTCTCCTCCTGTCCCCAAATGTGGTAGCCACAAACCTGATCTCTTTTTCTGTGAGTTGGTTTCTTTCTTTGCTATTAAAAAAAAAAGTTCTACATATAATTGAGATTGTATGGCATTTGTCTTTCTCTGCCTGACTTATTTCACTTAGTATAATGCCCTCAAAGTCCATCCATGCTGTTGCAAATGGCAGGACTTCTTTATTTTTTATGGATGAGTGATATTTCATTGTGTATATATATCCCACATCACTTTTATGGACTTATCTGTACCTGGACACTGGGGTTATTTCCACTTTAGCTGTTGTAAATAATTAACTGTTGTAAATAATGCTATGCCAGGGGGTGCACTAGTGCTGCCCTCAATATGCCAGCACATGTGGAAAACTCAGCAGTGGCCACAGGACTGGAAAAGGCCAGTTTCATTCCAATCCCAAAGAAAGGCAATGCCAAAGAATGCTCAGACTACCGCACAATTGCACTTATCTCACACGCTAGTAAAGTAATGCTCAAAATTCTCCAAGCAAAGCTTCAGCAGGACATGAACTGAGAACTTCCAAATATTCAAGCTGGATTTAGAAAAGGCAGAGGAACCAGAGATCAAATTGCCAACATCCATTAGATCATCAAAAAAGCGAGAGAGTTCCAGAAAAGCATCTATTTCTGCTTTATTGTCTATGCCAAAGCCTTTGACTGTGTGGATCACAATAAACTGTGGAAAATTCTTGAGGTGATGGGAATACCAGACCACCTGACCTGCCTCCTGAGAAATCTGTATGCAGGTCAGGAAGCAACAGTTAGAACTGGACACAGAAAAACAGATTGGTTCCAAATCGGGAAAGGAGTACATCAAGGCTATGTATTGTCACCCTGCTTATTTAACCTATATGCAGAGTACGTCATGAGAAATGCTGGGCTGGATGAAGCACAAGCTGGAATCAAGATTGCCGGGAGAAATATCAATAACCTCAGATATGCAGATGACACCACCCTCATGGCAGAAAGTGAAGAAGAACTGAAAAGCCTCTTGATGAAAGAGAAAGTGAAGAGTGAAAAAGTTGGCTTAAAGCTCAACATTCAAAAATGAAGATCATGGCATCTGGTCTCATCACTTCATGGCAAATAGATGGGGAAACAGTGGAAACAGTGAGAGGCTTTATTTTGGGGGCTTCAAAATCACTGCAGATGGTGACTGCAGCCATAACATTAAAAGATGCTTACTCCTTGGAAGGAAAGTTATGATCAACCTAGATAAAGCAGAGACATTACTTTGTCAACAAAGGTCTGTCTAGTCAAGGCTCGGGTTTTTCCAGTGGTCATGTATGGATGTGAGAGTTGGACTGTGAAGAAAGCTGAGCACCGAAGAATTGCTACTTTTGAACTGTGGGTGTTGGAGAAGACTCTTGAGAGTCCCTTGGACTCCAAGGAGATCCAACCAGTCCATCCTAAAGGAGATCAGTCCTGGGTGTTCATTGGAAGGGGTGATGCTAAAGCTGAAACTCCAGTACTTTGGCCACCTCATGTGAAGAGTTGACTCATTGGAAAAGACTCTGATGATGGGAGGGATTGGGGGCAGGAGGAGAAGGGGATGACAGAGGATGAGATGGTTGGATGGCATCACTGACTCAACGGACATGAGTTTGAGTGAACTCTGGGAGTTGGTGATGGACAGGGAGGCCTGGTGTGCTGCGATTCATGGGGTTGCAAAGAGTCGGACACGACTGAGAGACTGAACTGAACTAAACTGATTTTGAGCACCTTTTCATGTACCTGTTGGGTATTCGTATATCTTCTTTGGAAAAATTTTCATGTCCTTTCCCCGTTTTTTTTACTTGTATTATTTGAGTTTTTGCCATTGAGTTTTAGGAGTTCTTTATATATTTTGAATACTAATACTTTATTGGATATATTATTTGCAAACATCTCCCCATTCACCAAATTGTCATAACTTCTATTTCTTTGCTGTAATTTTCTAATTTTCCTTTTGTTTCATGAGGACTTGCAATTGATCTTTTTAAAGCACTTTATGACAGCTGCTTTAAGATCTTTGTCAGACATTCCAGCATCACATATATCTTGTAACTGGCATCAGCTGATTATCTTTTCTCATTCAGATTATGGTTTTTCCTGGTTCTTGGTAGGATGAGTGATTTTCTACTGTATCCTGAATATTTTGGTTATGATGTTAGCAGACCATTGATCCTGTTCATATTTTCTGTGTTAGAGGTCAATTGCCTTGTTTAGGTTGAGCTTGTAGTTGACTTGTTGGTCTGTTCTAATGATAGTTTGGTTTTCTGAGCTCTGCCAGTGTAAATTTGGTTGGCTTCATTCTTCTGACACTGTTAGGATTCTTGCTCAGGCTCTTCTGGTTTCATCTGTCAAGGTAGAAAGCACCTCCTTGGGTTACCTACGGTTTTGGGGTGATCTTCTGGGATAGGATACCACTGAAGCTATCTTGTTTCAGAATTGGAAGGCAGTCCAAGTCTTTAACCATCCTAAGAAATCTTGAACATCTTGACTGCAAATGCACAAGGATGTCTGGAAAACACCCAGGTAGAGGAGCATCTAGATGACAATATCCAAATGAGAAATATACCCTGGTGGAGAGCAAGAGTCCATTTATCAATGTTTGGAAGACAAGAAGCACTGCATGGGTCACTGAACATTTTCATGTACTGAAATTGCCTGATGAATTGCTTAAAATCTACCTTCCTTTTCTCACACTCACCTTGGGCTCTCTGTGAGACTCTAGCTTTGTGAAAACCCAGAATCCATGGAGTCAGTGCAGAAGTCCTTCTGCCATGGCAGTAATTTCCAATAGTAATTTCCATGGGGCTTTAGAAACACTGACACAGATAAATTCTCTGCTCTTCTTTGTGAAGAACACCTTCACTCCTGAGGAGAAGTGGGGAATATCTTCCCTTTATTTACAAAGCACTATCCACCTAGATTGGGGCTTCTCTGGTGGCTCAGGGGTAGAGAATTTGCCTGCCAAGCTGGAGACATGGGTTTGACCCCTGGGTCAGAAAGATCTTCTGGAAAAGGAAATGGCAACCCACTTCAGTGTTCTTGCCTGGGAAATCCCATGGGCAGAGGAGCCTGGTGGGCTACAGTCCATGAGGTTGCAAAGAGTTGGGCACAGCTGAGCAGCTGAGAGCAAGGTTACCTGTCCACACACCAGGCAAAGGCTTTTGGTGTTCCAAGTGCTTGTTCAAAGAGCCGTCTGCTCCTCATTTCTATCCCAGTCTACTTTCTCTTCATTCCTGACCCTACTCTAGCATTTGGCTCACGTATGCTATTTCTCTCACAGCCTTCTCAGCATGTCTGGGCATCTCTCCTTTTAGTGGATGTGACTCCTGCTTTAGCTCAGGAACCTCAGCTTGGTGCTATAACAGCTTTTGCCAGGCCAGGTCCAAGTTGCTGCTGAAGAGTCACAAGCTCAGCATAGTTCTGGTCTCCATCTCAGCAAGCTTTGCACTACTGATACATAGGCTCTTACCAGAGGAGGACAGTGTGTTAACTCTTGTTTCAAAATGAGACTCCTTTCCTACATCTGTCCCTGTCACCTCACCTGCACTCCTCATTGCTAAGGATGGGGGCTTCTGAAATACTCGGGCTCAAGGCCTGTGAGTACTCTGACCAAACGACCCAGTGGATTTGATAGAATGACCTATTCCAACACTTCTTGGTTGGCAGGTCTGCTGCAAAGCTTCAATAACTTTGATTCAGTTATTAAAGCAGATGTTTATGTGGGTCTCATTTAGAGTTCTTGGGACAAACAGAAAAATCACACTTTAATTTTTCCACCAGCTAGTCTGAACATCAGAGGTCAGGAAGACCTCGTTGTTATTGTTCTTCTTTGTTGAGTAAATGCCCCTTTCATTTACATCCATCTGAGTTATGACACATTGACCCTACCCTTGTTTATCCAGCAAGAAATTTTGAACAGAGGTGTCTTCCGTTTGGTATTGTAAGGCACAAATTTGCAAAGCTTATTTCATGTTTCACTAACATTATCTAGTGGTGCATTACTTTTAAATACATTTTCCTCTAATCATCATAAGGTTTGCAAAATGGAAAAGTTTTAAACAAAATGTTACACACAACTTAATGTATATTGAGCAACTGTGCAAAGTACTCAAAATACAAAGATAAAAAATAAAATGAATCTGGCTCCCCAAGAATTATCCAGTGTAATAGATGAAAAGTTACAGACACACATGAACAATATTTGGCATATAGTGTGCATGCAATATTATAAAGACTGACAAAGCCAGAAGACTTATGTAAGAATTGCTTTTGACAGTTGAGTCAGGAAACACTCAGCAGAGGAGGTGATAGTTATGAATTAAGTGTTGAGAATAAATAGGAATCCATCAGGTGAGAAGAGAGCAAAGACATTCCAGGCTTAGTGAGGCCCATGTGCCAAGTCACAGAGGCATGGGACACTCGTAGGTGCTGGGAGCCGTAAGTACTTCTGCATTGCTCAGGTACAAAGGGATGTGAGATGAGGCCATAAGGGGTTTTGCATTCCATGAGAAGGAGCTGGGATTTTATTCTCAACGAAATAGGAAACTCATGATAGATTTTAAGGTGGGAAGTTTTGCATTTTAGAACAAATCACTGTTGATTACAAGTAATACTAACATCCATTAAAAAAATTGAAATTTGTAGTCTTATATTTTATCATGTTGCCCCTTCAAAGATCTGGAGTGTTCTAATATCATATAAATTTAAGCATAAGCACATCTTAGGCATTCTGTACCTCTTAGGTGGGGCTCAAGCAAGAATAGCTGGTGGCTTTTTTCTGGCTTTGTTGTTATTTAGTCACTCAGTCATGTCCAACTCTTTGCAACCCCATGGACTGTAGCCCACCAGGCTCCTCTGTCCATGGGATTTCCCAGGCGAGAATACTGGAGTGGCTTTCTCCAGGGGATCTTCCTGACCCAGGGGTCAAAGCTGTGTCTCCTGCATTGGCGGGTTGATTCTTTACCACTGAGCCGTCAGGGAAACCCTTTTCTGGGCATAGGGAATAATAAAGAGAAAATATGCCATCTTAAAAGAGAAAACTTCCTTCTTTACAAAATTTCTAGGAAGCATCAAAGTCAAATGAAAAAAAAAAAATTCTGGAATGCTTTCAATTTTCTTGTGCTTCTAGGCCTTCTTAACAGATGGGTGAATCTGCCCTCTGTAAGCATAGAGTGTGCTGGTCTGTGCTATTGACTTTTGCTGTCTTCCTGACACCTATCCATTGAGGTATGCTTCCTGCCCTATTTCTAAATGAGAATTTAAGTCAAGGAGCATATTAAGGAAAAAATTTAGGTTATATATGCAGTGGAAATTATCCATCCAGGACTGGTTTTCTACTATGAATGTTTGACTGTACTGATACTCTTTTGTGGCTTGATAAAGGTGATGGCTAGAGAAAGATCAACAGATCATGGCAACAAGAGTACAAGTGCACAGGACCGCTTGTGGTCATCAAACTGCCTTCCTCTCCCTGGCTTATGTCCTTCTTTTGCTGTGATGACCCAGACAGACAGGGCAGAGCATGACTCTGGGTTTGAGCCCTGGCTGAGGTCCACACATTGGCCAGGCTTTGGCTATTGATACAAAAGCATATACATTGTTGTGTGTGAAAGAGATAACTAGTGGGAAGCTGCTACAAAACGCAGGGAGCTCAATCCAGTGCTCTGCAGTGACCTAGATTGTGGGATGTGGGGAGGAGTGGGAGGCTCACGAGGGAGGGACATATGGTGGCGCTAGTAGTGAAGAATCTGCCTGCCAGTGCAAGAGACTTAAGAAACGCAGGTTCGATCCCTGCGTTGGGAAGAGCCCCTGGAGGAGGTCATGGCAACCCATTCCAGTATTCTTGCCTAGAGAACCCCATGGACAGAGGAGCCTGGTGGGCTACAGTCCCTGGGGTCGCAGAGTCAGACACGACTGAAGTGACTTAACACAGCACACAGCACATGTGAGCACACACACCCACACACACATACAATTATGACAGATTCTCATTGTCGTATGGCAGAAACCAACACAACACTGTAAAGCAACTATTCTCCAGTTAAAAAATAAAGGTTAAAAACAACAACAAAAAAAGCAACAAAAAGGACAATTTCCACTGGCATCTTAGGTTCTTTATAGGAGATGCCCTGCTTGAGTACAGCAGCTGAATGAAAGGAGTCGATAGATAAATAGAATAATCACGTGACATCTCAGTGTCTTGTGGATATCACCTTCATAGATAAAATTGAAATCTCTCTGTGAAAATGACATGTTGGCCGTTAGCCTTTTTTTAAATAAAAGAGTCGAGAAGTTACTCTCCTGTGGCTTTTGCTGGTACTTTTTATAGCCGGAGTGTGGTAGGAAGTAGGCCCCAAGTTCCCTTGGCAACAAGTAGAGTAGAAGCGATACACAGAAATCTGAATCATCGGTGAATCATCTGAGGATTTCTGTTTCTAATCCTTGGAAATAATTTACTGTTGTTTTTTTCTTTCATCTGTGCAATGTTTGCTGACTCCAAGGGAACAACGCAGAGAGCACACAAGTTTACATTGGTCGATCATTTAAGACTCATTCTGAATCTCTAAGTGACCTTAATACTGGTATCCAAAAACCCACTGTGCTGTCTTTATTAAGACAACACTTGCTGTTTGAAGGGAACATACCTGCACATCAGCGCATCAGCAGTGGGGAAGTGCCCCTTCTCCAGAGAAACCTGATATCCCCAGGAAGACCTTTGAGGATGTTGCTGTGTTAGACCTACAATTTTCTTAGCATAAAGGAAAGGTGATCTCTGTAGAGCTCATTGTATCACAGAGAACAGTTTCACACACCCAAAAGGAAAACTGATATGGTCGCACCTGAAAGATTGTGCTCACACATGTGCATACACACACACACCCACACACACACCCCATCTGAAACTTTGGGCCATCAGTTACTCAGCTTTTTCGCACCATTTTCTTCCATGAATACATCTCTTATATAATCCCTTTATTTCCATTCTTGTTTTCCCCTTATTTCAAGGTTTATCACTTTGTCTTGATGAAGTGTCCTTATCCCATTCTTTGTGCATAGTAAAAAAGAAATTCCCCTCAAAATGCTTTTTCTCATGTCAGCATCCCCCCAAAATTTGTTCATGGTTCAATGGCTTTTTGTGGACCATGACTTAATGATCATTGTATCCACAGCATCCTCATGGTGACTGACCTATAGAATATGTTTAATATTTGTTAAATGACATTATAATTGTGGCATTTTTGATTAAATGTTCTTGGAACAGATCTAAAGCTACTTATGAGCATAAATCAGTCTTGTAAGTCTTCCCATCCCTAGCTGTTAGCATGATCTCTGGTATATTCTACCCGCTCAACCAACAGTTACTGAAACAGTGAATGAAATTCAAATCCTGGATGCATCCTGTAATCTCCCCCAGCTTGGTGACCTCATTTCTTAGCAATCCCCTCTTTCCTGTGAAGTGAGCCCTTTTACTGGTCAAGTTCCGTGTAATCACGCGTACCATTTTCCTCAGATGAATTATCACCACTGTCCCTAGCACCCACTGAAGTCCTATCCTTCAAGGCTCAGCCTAAGTCTCATTCTGTTCACAAATGGAGAGAGATCTTGATTCCTCCAGTCCTCACAGATCTTCATGTTCTTCTGACTCCTCGTGTCTCTGGCCTTTATTCAAATTTTGTATTTAATGCGGTCTTCTATTGTTTGCTTCCTTTTATGACTCCTAGGTGATGTCACCTATTTCCTAGTCCTTGGCATCTCCCACATATTGATGACACTAAGTTCCCTCATCTTTAGCTCTTAGATCATCAAAACTCAATGTTCTATAAGTTCCTCAGGCTCACTGTTCAGAAGTTAGTTCATAGTATTAAATTTTCTAGATACGTTGATTGTAGTGTTTTTGTTATAAGTGCTTTTGTCTTTAGGAATACGTACTAAAATATTTATGGATGCATGATATGTTGTCTCAAATTTATTTCAAAATAATATGGAAGGGGATAAAAGGAAGGAGTCATGCTATTCTGTGCACTACATTTTTCATAATACAAACTGCTTAGAGTTTTCATTCATCATTTTTCTCTCTTACTGCCTTCAGTCACTTCAAACCTACTCCTCCTTTGCTTGAATGCATCTTTCCCCCACCCCTACCCCCGACATGCACTGCCTGTCCCAGCCTCTGGGACATGCTTGAGCAGGGAGCAGAGATTGACATGTGAAACAGACTTAGCTAGCTGTTCATGAGATCAGTGCCCAAGGAGAATATTCTGGGGTCAAGTCAAGTACCGGGAAATAATTTTTTGAAAGTGGAAGGAGAGATCAACTCTGTTCTGAAAAGAATAAAGAATTGAAAGTTATATCTCCACCCTACCATATCCCCAGTTTTGTGATTCTCTGCACATATGACAAGAGAAACAACCCAAATCCATGGTTTTATGTTGTATCCTTTGCTTGAAATATCATTCCCTTCTCCTCTTAACCTACTTAGCAATTATCTATTTAGGCTTCATTTAAGACTCTGGTCAACCATCTCTTTTTCTTTTTGGTACTCTCTGAACTCTGTCTCCCATAGGCAGAATTAAATAGTTCTTCATCAATTTCCCCTTTTACTGTTGCCTTTTTTTCTTTAAACTACATCTCTGAGGAGTATAGTGATTAGTTTTTCTGTGTTATTCTGGCCTTATGCTTCTGTGGTGAGAGAACTAACTTAGACAGTCTCCCCCAAATTCTAAGCTCTGAGTTCAGGGACTATCTTCTTCTTGATTTCCCAGTTAGCACAGTGCCTTGAAAAACTAGATGTTCTGTGGAAGTCTGACATTGAGTCAGATAGAATTGAATTTCCTTGTATCTGATGCTCCCCTTTTTCTGCTAATATCTATATACTGAAAGTCTCCTTTCCTGAGTTTCCCCGCTCCAAAGTGCTTCATCTTCCTCTGAATTCACAGAGCTTTTTTTGCCCTCCACGGCACATATTTCTGTTTTGGTTTTGGTGTCCTGTTTCATTTGCTGTTTAAGACTGGTGAGAATGGTCACCATACCTTTTCATCCTACTATTTTCTATGGAACTTTCTCAGGGTTTGGTTCCTGAGCACACTTGAAAACTGTGTTGAATGTTTGAATGTAAAAGACCTGGGGAGAGCCTGCTTCCTATTTGAGATCAGCAATACTGATTATTCCATGTCTACTATTTGCATAAGTAATTCCATGAGCTCTGTTATTTACAGAAGGAATAAAGGCAGCCACAGTTTAGAGAGTGAATCCTCACAAAGTACCTTAAGGTCTCAAGAATAATACAGCATGTGTCACCTATTCAGTCAATTGTTGTTAAGTCACTGATTCTTTTGTGACCCCTTGGACTGTAGCCCTCCAGGCTCCGCTGTCCATGGGATTTCCCAGGCAAGAATACTGAAGTGGGTTGCCATACCCTCTCCAAGGGATCTTCCCGACCCAGTGATTGAACCCATGTCTTCTGCATTGGCAGGCAGGTTCTTTCCCACTCCACCAGGGAAGCCCCCAAACAAAAGCACAATAATGGAGGATTCGTACTTTCATCTTAGAGACAAGTAGACACCAGCTACATTAGTATCTGATTTAGGAACAGAGCTCAGAATTTTCTCAGGAGACTTCTGAATCCAACTCCAGTGTCCTTCCCACCCTCACTGCAGGTGCCTGCATGTAGATGATAACCCTGGCTCATTTAATACAGCCAGAGACTTGATCATCTGTAGGTTTGGTATCCACAGAGAGTCAAACCCCCATGGAAGGGATGGCTGTACTTCTCGTCTGTTCCAGGTCTTTTAGAGAAGCATGACGGAGTTAGGAAAAAACCTGAGGCCAGACTGTGTTCAAATTCTGGCTTTGTCTAGCCACATGACCCTGGGCCAGCCAACAGTCACCCTGGAGTGGGGACTAAATAGCTTTGTAAGCTAGAGCAGTGCACTTCAAGAGGGAAACTCAGGTGGCTGCTCTGACGGCTTTTTGGTTTCAAATGAGCTCACTCCGTGCCTCAGTTTCCACATCAGTAAATTAAGGAGGGTAATAATTCCCCGTGTCATAGGGTTGGGCACAGGATTAGATGGGTTAATATACAGAAAGCATTTGAAACAGTGCCTGGTACATAGGAAGCAGTATACAGTGGTTTGCTTTTGTCAGTATGTTGGTGATTCATTTCAAAGTAGAGCATATGCAAATACATTTTGTATGGTGCGAAAGACAAACTATTCAGTGACTTTTAGGGGTCAATTTTTGAGCCTAGTTCTAAGATGTTTATGGCATTAACGTCTAAAATCTCTTTCATTTTCTCCACAACCTTTCCAAACATTCTTTGTTTACATAATCAGATTGGACATTGTACGGAAATAGCTTTCATCGTAATGCGTTAGTGCCATCCATTCCTTTCCAACTGGAGTCTGAAATACTTTTGCATGCAGAAATGTAAAAGTCTGTGAAATCAACATGACTCAAACTTTTTATTCATTTTCAGCAAAAGTATTGTTGATTCACATGGGAATAAAAGCAAAGCTGGTAGCTATTTGACATCACTGGATAGGAATCACCTCAAAAACAGGGTGACATATTGGGAGCTATTATCCTGTCCATGTGAAAGAAAAACTAACAAAGCTGTAAAATGATGTATAATTTATTTAATAGTGTTGTCTATATGTATGCATATGTATATATGTATTATAAATGTATATATCCATATGTGTGTGTGTGTATGTGTATCAACTGAGCATTCTCCCATTCCAGGAATTATCCTAGGAAAAGGACATAGCCAGTGTCCTCCACATGGAATTTATCTGCAGGTATAAGGAGATATAAAATAAAATAATCACAGGTTTTAAGGTGTGAGCGAGGCAAGAAATGTAGAGGGTGGTATGACCTGTTAAATAAGTGGAAAGATCAAAGAGTGAATTTAGGTAAGGAAATTTGGGAAGATTAAGCAGAAGCTTAAAAGACTAGAAGAAGGTAAAGAATTTGGTGATATAGTCTGATAAACAATTAAATCAGTCATAGACACTGGTAAATACCAACAAGATTTTTGTTTTGTTCTGTTTTCTATGCTCATTTTATATATATCCTTTTATCCCTATGAATAAATTTGATTTGGCTCAAATGCAGTTAAAATAGCTTGGACAAAGATGAAACATTATCAAAGATTCGAAATGTAATACACACTATAAAAATTTTTAGAAAATAAAAGTTATAAAACAAAATGTACCTGTAATCCAAACACTTAAATGCAGATGTTACTAACATGTTGGTCTGTTTCTAAGGCAGATTTTTTTCAAGTTCAGTTTGTGGTTATCTAACCTTTGTGAAATGAGGTTAAGTGAAGTAGGTGGCCAACTTGGCTTAGAAAAAAGAGAAGCAAGGCAGAGGTCCTGCCGATATTCAGAGTTCACATGATAATAAGCATGTTTTGGTTTAAAAAGTTACAGTTGACCAAAACAAAAAAAATATTGTAGTGGTCAGAACAGGATGGCGAGAGAAATGTCTTGCTATCAAATACTGAGTTCAATTCAGTTTAGTACAGTCATTTAGTTGTGTCTAACTCTGTGACCCCACAGACTGCAGCACACCAGGCCTCCCTGTCCAGCTCTCAGAGTTTACTCAAACTCATGTCCATTGAGTTGGTGATGTGATCCAACCGTCTCATCCTGTTGTCCCCTTCTCCTTCTGTCTTCAATCTTTCTCAGCATCAGGGTCTTTTCCAATGAGTCAGTTCTTCATATCAGGGGGCCTAAGTATTGGAGGTTCAGTTTCAGCATCAGTCCTTCCAATGAATATTCAAGACTGATTTCCTTTAGGACGGACTGGTTGAATCTCCTTGCAGTCCAAGGGACTGTCAACGGTCTTCTCCAATACCACAACTCAAAAGCATCAATTCTTCAGCGCTCTGCTTTCTTTATAGTCCAACTCTCACATCCATATGTGGCTACTGGGAAAACCATAGCTTTGACTAGATGGACCTTTGTTGGCAAAGTAATGTCTCTGCTTTTAATATGCTCTCTAGGTTGGTCATAGCTTTGCTTCCAAGGAGCAAGCACCTTTTAATGTTATGGCTGCATTCACCATCTGCAGTGATTTTGGAGCCCAAAAAATAAAGTTTCTCACTGTTTCCACTGCTTCCCCATCTATTTGCCGTGAAGTGATGGGACCAAATGCCATAATGTTAGTTTTCTGAATGTTGAGCTTTAAGCCAACTTTTCCACTCTCCTCTTTCAGTTTCATCAAGAGGCTCTTTAGTTCTTCTTCACTTTCTGACATAAGGATGGTGTCATCTGCACATCTGAGGTTATTGATATTTCTCCCAGCAATCTTGATTCCAGCTTGTGCTTCATCCAGCCCAGTGTTTCTCATTATGTACTCTACATATAGGTTAAATAAGCAGGGTGACAATACACAGCCTTGATGTACTCCTTTCCGGATTTGGAACCAATCTGTTGTTCTGTGTCCACTTCTAACTGTTGCTTCCTGACCTGCATACAGACTTCTCATCAGGCAGGTCAGGGGTCTGGTATTCCCATCACGTTAAGAATTTTCCATAGTTTATTGTGATCCACACAGTCAAAGGCTTTGGCATAGTTAATAAAGCAGAAGTAGATGTTTTTCTGGAACTCTCTTGCTTTTTTGATTATCCAGTGGATGTTGGCAATTTGATGTCTGGTTCCCCTGCCTTTTCTAAATCCAGCTTGAATATATGGAAGTTCTCTGTTCATGTACTGTTGAAGCCTTGCTTGGAGAATTTTCAGCATTGCTTTGCTAGCATGTGAGATGGGTGCAATTGTGTGGTAATCTGAGCATTATTTGGCATTGCCTTTCTTTGGGATTGGAATGAAAACTGACCTTTTCCAGTCCTGTGGCCACTGCTGAGTTTTCCAAATTTGCTGGTGTATTGAATGTAGCACTTTCACAGCATCATCTTTCAGGATTTGAAATAGCTCAACTGGAATTCCATCACCTCCACTAGCTTTGTTCATAGTGATGCTTCCTAAGGCCCACTTGACTTCACATTCCAGGATGTCTGGCTCTAGGTGAGTGATCACACCATCATGATTATCTGGGTCACTGAAGATCTTTTTTGTACAGTTCTTCTGTGTATTCTTGGCACCTCGTCTTAATATCTTCTGCTTCTGTTAGGTCCATACCATTTTTGTCCTTTATTGTGTCATCTTTGTATGAAATATTCCCTTGGTATCTCTAATTTTCTTGAAGAGATCTCTAGTCTTTCCAATTTTATTGTTTTCCTCTATTTCTTTGCACTGATCACTGAGGAAGGCTTTCTTATATCTCCTTGCTATTCTTTGGAACTCTGCATTCAAATGGGTATATTTTTCCTTTTCTCCTTTGCCTTTCACTTCTCTACTTTTCACAACTATTTGTAAGGCCTCCTCAGACAACCATTTTGCCTTTTTGCATTTCTTTTTCTTGGGGATGGTCTTGATCCCTGTCTCCTGTACAATGTCCCAAACCTCCTTCCATAGTTCTTCAGGCACTCTATCAGATCTAATCCCTTGAATTTATTTGTTACTTCCACTGTATAGTCGTAAGAGATTTGATTTAGGTCATACCTCAATGGTCTAGTGGTTTTCACCACTGTCTTCAATTTAAATCTGAATTTGGCAATAAGGAGTTCATGGTCTGAGCCACAGTCAGTTCCCAGTCTTGTTTTTGCTGACTGTATAGAGCTTCTCCATCTTCGGCTGCAAAGAACATAATCAATCTAGTTTTGGTATTGACCATCTGGTGATGTCAATGTGTAGAGTCTTCTCTTGTGTTGTTGGTAGAGGGTGTTTGCTATGACCAGTGAATTCTCTTGGCAAAACTCTATTAGCCTTTGCCCTGCTTCATTCTATACTCCATGGCCAAATTTACCTGTTACTCCAGATATTTCTTGACTTCCTACTTTTGCATTCCAGTCCCCTATAATGAAAAGGACGTTTTTAGGGGTGTTAGTTCTAGAAGGTCTTATAGGTCTTTATAGAATCATTCAACTTCAGCTTCCTCAGCATGACTGGTCAGGCCATAGACTTGGATTACTGTGATATTGAATGGTTTGTCTTGGAAACAAACAGAGATCATTCTGTCATTTTTGAGATTGCATCCAAGTACTGCATTTCAGACTCTTTTGTTGACTATGATGGCTACTCCATTTCTTATAAGAGATTCTTGTCCACAGTCATAGATATAATGGTCATCTGAGTTAAATTCACCCATTCCAATCCATTTTACTATCAAATACTACCATGTATCATCTCCCTAACAATGGAAGTAATAACCTTGAAGAAGAGGGACCATAGAGAAATTAGCCTTGTTCTGATGGCAGGAAGCTGTGATGGTTGATGCTTTTGGCCCTAACATGGTCCCCAGTCAATGACAAGAACACAGCAGCACACATCTTGTTCATTCACATCATTTGAGATCTAGGTTTTTCATAGCTGTCCACATTATATTTTCCTTCTCCTGTTCCTTCTCTCTCTCCATTTCTCATGCTGAAGAGTCTTTAAGTTCTAGCTTGCTTTGTTTTTTTGAGACAATACTAAACTCACAGATCTCAGTACCACTTTCTGAGGCTTGTGCTTTAAGGGGCTCAGAGTGCACACACCTTCTTCACCTCACTTTGCTGTGAATAAACAAGAAATGGAAAATAAAGGCCCAGGAGCAGCCAGGTCTGAATAAGAGGAGCCCATCCATAAACACTGAAAGAAGAATGTGCTCATTTAAACAATCATCCACTGGGACCAGGAATGGGAACTGAGAGAGAGAAAGGATTGGGATATTGTTAATTGCTCTACTGTTTTTCACTTTATGCAATAGACTTCTCTTCTTCAGTGCGTGTAGTCAAAGAAGCAAATTAGGTTGAAACAATGGCACAGGCTAGGTAAAATCAAGTTTTTGTCTCAGGAGTCATTTGGCAATTATGTCTTCCCTTTCATGCATGGGTAGGTAGGTAGAGAGACACAGATATGTATACATATGTATGTATATGTGTGTGCATTCGTTATTGTAAACACAATTTGTACCTTGTGTTTTTATTTTCCCATGTCATAAATTCATCTTCAAAAACATTAAATGAGTAATGAACAGCTGTATCAGAGTTTAACTATAAGTCCTATTGCTGGACTTTTAGTTTGCCCCAAATGTTATAATTGATGCTATAATGCTGTAATAGAAGGTTATTATAGAATATTGATCTTTGTCCAGTTGCTATTTTTTAAGGATAAATCCTCAGACATAGACCTACTATAATCAATCATTTGAGTAATTTTCAAGGTTGTTGCCTGTGTTAAATTGCTCTCTCAAAAGCAATGTTTAAAGAAGACTTTCTCAGTACACCCAGCAGTGTTAACTATCTTTCACAGAAGTCTTTACTGGCATTAGTTTTAATGAGGTTTAAGATCTAAGTCAGAGTCACTTTTTATTTTCCTTTCTTCTGTCTTTTTGGAGAGAGAGGATATCAAAACAGGATTGATGGTAGAGCTAAAATTTGCACAAAATAATCAGCTACAGTTTTTTTTTTTTTTTCTTAAAGCATGTAGTTTTAAAAATATACACAAGATTGGTCTATGAGTTTATTTTTGGAAAGATTATTTTCTTAGGGCCATTTCAGTGACCTTTGGTTAATACTGCTTTTGAATCCTGTATGGTCAACACTGTTTTTGAGCTGAGATATTTCTAAAACTTATTTAGACACTGCTGCTGCTGCTGTTAAGTCGCTTCAGTCATGCAACCCCATAGACGGCAGTCCACCAGGCTCGCCTGTCCCTGGGATTCTCCAGGCAAGAACACTGGAGTGGGTTGCCATTTCCTTCTCCAATGCATGAAAGTGAAAAGTCAAAGTGAAGTCGCTCAGTCGTGTCTGACTCTTAGCAACCCCATGGACTGCAGACCCCATGGACTGCAGCCCACCAGGCTCCTCCATCCATGGGATTTTCTAGGCAAGAGTTCTGGAGTGGGTTGCCATTGCCTTTCCCATATTTAGACACTAATAGACTTAAAATAATATGAACCATGGGTTAACATGATGCATTTAAGCTGCAAAGAACTTTTGATAAAGAGTTTGCCTCAGGCAATAACATAGAAATAGCAACTTTTAAACATTTTGATTTGTAATATAAATGATGTTTATTTCATTTATTTCCAAATGAAATAATTTACCCTTTGAAATACTTTGAAAGCATTTCACTCTACTAAACTATAAAATAAATTAAAGTTCCTTGATTCTGTGGGGTTACAGCTGAAGTGGCAAAACAAATTCTTTCTTCTCATAGTTGTCAAGTCAGACAGTTGTTTTCTAGTAACATTTATCTTCCCCACATTTGTCATTGCTTTAGGCAATTGTAAGATAGATTGATCAAGATTTTCTCGTAACGATAATTTACCTCACCACCTAACTTATTTACCTATTTTTATACATTCTTTTTATTTTTCAGATAAATATAGTTGATTTATAATGTTAATTTCAGGTATACAGCAAAGAGATTCAATTATACTCTTTTTTTCCTGATTCTGTTACATTGTAGATTATTACTAGAAATTGAATATAGTTTCCTGTGCTATACAGTAGATTATTCTTATTTAACTATTTTATATATAGTGGTGTGTATCTGTTAAACTTATACTCCTAATTTATCCCTCCCCCTCCTTTTTCCCTTTGGCAACCGTAAGTTTTCTATGTCTGTGAGTCTCTTTCTGTTCTGTAAATAAGTCCATTTGTTTAGATTTCACACATAAGTGATATCATACAAATTTGTCTTTGTCTTACGTCACTCAATGTGATCATATCCATCCATGCTACTACAAATGGCAATTTGTTGTTGTTTTTAGTCACTAAGTGTCCAACTCTTTTGTGTCCGCATGAACTGTAGCCCACCAGACTTGTCTTTCCATGGGATTTCCCAGACAAGGCTACTGGAGTGGCTTGCCAGTTCCTTTTCCGGGGCGGGGGGGGGGATCTTCCTGACCCAGGGATCAAACCTGCATCTCCTCCACTGGCAGGCAGATTCCTTACCACTGAGCCCCCAGGGAAGTCCACAAATGGCAATATTTCATTCTTTTATGGATGAGTAATGTTCCTGTGTGTGTGTGTGTGTGTAAAACACATCTTCTTTTATCCATTTCTCTATTGATGAACACTTAGATACCTTCTTATATACGAAGCCAGTGTACCTTTGACTAGAATAATACTAAATTCTAGTCTCCCTCAATGTAGTCAATCATCACCATCAGGTTAATATGGATACTTTTTAGACTTTGTTCTATGCATTGTGAACATCAATAATCACAAAGAAAATCTATAGTATTGCTTTGGTATTTCTCTTTTATAGAAATTGTAGCATAATATACTGCCAATGATACCAAAAACCTGATTGTCAGTGACTCTTTTCTGTAAACTCTGGCTTTATATTCTCTACCACAGATGATGAGTCCCTTTGTGTGTGTGTGTGTATATATATATATATTTTTTTTTTTTCACTTCAGTTTCCTTGTTGTTAGAAATTTTTTATTTAAGAACACAGTTTTGATTCCAGGGATTCCCAGGTGGCTCAGATGGTAAGAGTCTGCCTGCAATGTGGGAGACCCAGGTTCGATCCCTGGGTTAGGAAGATCCCCTGGAGAAGGAAATGGCAACCCACTCCAGTATTCTTGCCTGGAAAATCCCATGGATGGACAATCCTGGCAGGCTACAGTCCATGGGATTGCAAAGAGTTGGACATGACTGAGCAACTTGACTTTCACTTTTGATTCCAACATCAAAAAGAAATTATATTACAATATAGTGTAAGACTTTTATAGTACTATATTTAATACATATATAGTATTATATTTATGCTTAGATTATAACAATCTGGAATTTGTCTTTATGAATATGAGCTGTGAATTAGCTGTATCTTTCTCAATAAGTAAATTATTCTCCCAAGAAGTTTTATTTTAAAATATACCCTTTTTCATTTATTTAAAATGCCATTACTATTGTATCTTAAATAAGCATGTATGCTTTCATCTATTTTTAGACTCTTATTCCATGAATCTAGTTAATAATTTCTGTGCCTCTACTATACTTATTATTATGATCCTATAATATGTTTGATATGTAGCAGGCAAGAATATTCCATCTTGGTTTTCTTTTATAGATTTATCTTTGTTACTTTTACATATTCACTCTTCTTAATGGATTTTAAACAGATTTAAAATTTCCAGAAAACATTGCTTTATATTTTAAATTTATTTTTTCTTCCAGTTTTATTGAGATATAATTGATATACAGCATTATATAAATTTATGGTGTATATCGTAATGATTTGACCTAAGTATATCAAGAAATGTTTACTGCAATAAGTTTAGCGAACATCCATCACCTCATACAGGTACAAAATAAAAGAAAAAGAAAAAATGGTTTCTTTGTGATACGAACTGTTAGGATTTACTCTCTTAACAACTTTTATGTAGCATACAGCAATTATATTAATCATATTGTAAAATGTGTCCCTAGTACTTACTTATCTTATAACTGGCAGTTTGTGGGTTTGACCATCTTTGCCCTATTACCCTTCACTGACCCTTTTATTTTTCTCTTAGTATTTTGCTAAATTCATAGATTATTTTAGAGAATGTAGACATCTTTAAAATTCTGAATTTTCTCATTCATAAGAAAAGTATTTTTTCTAATTTATTTAGGTTTTCTTTTATGCCCTTCAGTGAAGTCTTGTTAGGATTATTCCTAAATATTTGATGTGATTATTAATTATAAATAGACCTCTTATTCTATTTTTTAGTTGGTTTTCTGATGTGAATAAAAATTACAGGTTTTTTAAATATGTTGATTTTGTATTTGGCTATTTGGATGAAATTTGCTTATTGGTTTTAAAATTTGTCTTATTGGTATCTTCAGGACCCAATTATCTTCAAATTATGACATTTTGTAACTTATTTTCTAATATTTGAGTTGTTCTCCTTATTTTATTACACTGACTGGGACCTTGAGTGAAGACTGATCAATTACACACTTCTTGTCAATGTGGATATGCTTCCAGTATCTCTTGATTATGGGGAGTGCTTGATGTAAGACTTTGCTAGATCCTTTTATAAAGTCAGGGAAATTATGCATTTTTTATTTTACAAAAAGCTTTTGAAAATATTCATTAAAATGTTGAATTCCTGTAGGATTCTTATTCAGAGTCGTGACATATCAAATAGTTTTTATCCTTTAACATATTAATATAGTGCAATTCTTTAAAAGATCTCTAATGTTGAGCCCCATTTGCATTCCCAAGATAAATTCCTACTTGGTCATTCTGTATTATTTTTACAGCAAATTGCTAGATTTGATTTGTTACTATTTTGTTATTTTGTATCCTTGATCAGCTAGTCAGAAATCTCCTGCTTTAAGATTTGTTAGTGCTTCCTTTGGTGAGAGCTGGTGGGGGCAAGATATTTCTTCATGACCATTTCGGTGTTTGTAACTGTTTTCTTTTGTCTTTTTAAATTTTCCAGGTCTTCTTTTGATAATTTTAGTAATTTTTAAATCTTCTATAGATATCATCTTATGTAATCTTATTTTTTAATCTGTGCCTTACTTTTCCTTACTCATAACTTTTTAAAAAGTGACCTTTTCATATACCTTTTCAATGAATTAGTTCTTTTGTTTTTGAATCATGTTAATTATTTCTATTTGTTTTAATTATTTAATTTAATTATTTAATTTGTTTAATTTCTATTTCATTAATTTTTATATTTATCTTAATTCCTTTCTTAAATTTATTTTTGTAATTGTTTTAGACTGTTGGGTTGATTGCTTAGTTCTTTTATCTTAAATCTTTCTAATTTTCCAATAAATACATTTAAAGTCAGAAAGTTTTCTGTGGGTAAGGTTTGGCTACAAATCACCAGTTTAATATGTAATGCTCTTATTTTGAATCAGTTCTAAACATATTTTTTTCAGTCTTTGCAAATATTTTAAATTTCATTTTCTTTAGTTGTTTTAGTGTACTATAGATTAGCTACCCTTTTCATTCCTTGGATATTCCAGGAGACAGAGAATATTCCTTAATAAATAATTAATATTATTTCTAAGGAATATTAATATTCCTTAAAAATAAAAAGCCTTGCAGACTAGAACACATGACATGAATAGAGATTGGATAGTGTGTAATATTTCATTCCTATGAACGTGGATCCTTAACATGCTACCTGGAGCAAACGTGATACACTTTAATGGACTCTATTCTTTCAAAAAGATTTAACACCTCTTTGGGAAAAAAGAACAAGTGTCACTTGAGACTGGAATTAAGTTCCAAGCGGTAACACTAAGCAGGCTCACACTGTTATTATTTTATTTCCAAGCTTAAGAAAAAGGCTGTTCCTAATTATACTAAAAATCCAGTACCCATGATCATATGGTTGTTCTTAGTTTTTTGGGTTTTTTTGACCTAGAAAACATTATAATTAGTGAATAAGTTAGAGAAAGACAAATATTGTATGATATCACTTATATGTAGAATCAAAAAATAATACAAATGAACATAGATGCAAAACAGAAACAGACCCACAGATATAAAACCCAAACTTGGGGTTACCAAAGGAGAGGAAGGAGGGGGACATATTAGGGGTACAGGATTATCAGATACAAACTGCTATGTATAAAATGGATAAGCAACAATTCTATACTGTGGAGCACAGGAAATTATAACCATTATCTTACAATAATATATAACGGAATCTGAAAAAATATGTGCTGAAATTAACACAGTATTGTAAATCAACTCTACTTCCATAAAAATTAACAATGAATAAAATAATACTCGAAGGAAAAAAATCCTGTACCATTCATTTCGTTAATTTGGATTTTTGTTTGTTTGTTTTTTAGGATTCATCGCTTTCTCCCATTGCCCTTGTCAGATATGAGGCCCTAAATTGGCAAAGAAGTTCTCTTGGACTCATAAGAAATATTTCTTAGTGCCTGGAAAAGGAAGAATCAGAAGGTATGAAATGCAGTTATGGGATTTCTCTCTCTGTTTCTAACAAAAACATTTGTGCACACTCATATCCTCTCTTCTACCACCTTAATGCAAAGTTCTGCTAATGGAACTAAGGTAAGTGTTTCACACAAAACCCAATTTTGCAGACATATTATTTTCTGATGTTTTATTTTCACCTTACAGCTCACAGGGTTTTAAAGAGCCGGAAACTTGATTTTCGCAGTGCACAGACTTTCTGTTTCCCTGACTTTTCATACACATTTTTGAAGATGATTGGCTATGAATCTAATCTTGTTAGCACCATGACCTTTTCACCACCACGTTTTAAGAACTACCTGTTAGACCACTGCCTAACAACCATTAGGAAGTAAAATGCATGGGGTATATGAAGTTATCAGGCAGAATGGTATTCATTCCCTATTGATCCATATCTGACAAAACGTTACATAAAATACTTTCTGCCTACTTCAAAAGATTTGGATTAATTACCCTTTTCATTCTAAGATAAATAATATTTACACTACAATTAAAATTTAACTAAATTTGACAAGCTGCAGAGAGTTCAAAAGTTTCTGAAAATCCCAGAAACTTTCATTTTTATTTGAATTGGACACTCACTTTTACCTTGGCTATAAAGCTATGTGGGTCTGGTTATTTCCAGGCTTAGAACCCACTAATCTTTGTACATTTTAAAAAGAATTTATAAAGTAAATGTGACACAGAAGTTGTTCTTGTCACATTGTCCTTAAAGGAAGAAAAATAACAGTTTGCAAATAACTCACCATGTCTACAAAGAATTTTTTGGATCTTGAGTGGTATAGCTAGACCGCGACTATTTTTACTGCTTTTAACTAGACAAATGCCATTAGGTGGCAAATAATAAAGCCTGACAGTGAAATCCTAAGCATCCTCAGGAATGAGGTCTATGTGAGTTTTTATTAAAAATGGTACATGTAAATCTAATTTTGCTGTTTAATGAGAGAAACAGAAACCTCTGTCTTTGATTCTTAATTTGTGCATCTTATCAAATTTTACTATTAACAGAGTTTTTCTTTCTACTGATATAAAGCCTTTTGCTCACTTAAATTATAGTCAGAACAATGACTGAAGGTCAGAATCCAAATACAGTTTCTGACATTACCTGGTCCAAGTCAGGTGGCCCAATATAATCAGCTGTATCTTCAGGTAAATTTTCAGTGTGAGAACAAATTACCTAAGGCACAAACACATCCTCTTAAAATGGTTAAATTAACCTTGTTTTGAGGAGAAAGTTTCCAGTGGTATCTCAGGAAACTTCTAAGTGTGGATTTAAAAGTTGTAACTTCCTTTATTTAAACTCTTCCTCATATTTTTCTTTTGTCAACTTACTAATAGAAGTTGTCTTTTTCAAAAAAACAACCTTATAATTAAAATGAAATTTCAACCTTCCCCCCGCCATTTGGTAGTTTTATAGTATATCAAAAGACTCCACCGCAGAAAAGAAAATGTGAAAAAGCCTTTCTTTCCATGGCACAATGAAGTTGCGTTTGCAGAGTGTAAATAGTTCAATTATTTTGGTTAAAAAAAGGTTAGCTCTCTCCATGACGGTAGTGCTGTGTTAACTGAGAAGGTGGTACTGTGGTTGTTGATGGATATCATTTATACATGCCAGTATCAAAGGAGAGCCTAATGTGGTCTTAATAGTCCTTTATGTTCTCTTTATGCCTACAGATTGTTCTTTGATTTTTGTGGTTGTTACTCAGAGCTTGTAGACACTGGGAACCCGGTCGTGTAAATGCTCAGTGGTTCCAGCATTTGCTCTTTTCCTGTGGCTGCCTGTCAGCTGGTATTAGGCTGCTGTCGTTTCTCAGCTCTCTACAGTCCTCTTATAAGCTCACCCTAGAGCATCAAAAATGTGTATTTATCTTCTTACCTCCATACATATTGCTATTCCTCTTTAGCTCACTAAACAACCACTTGAATATCCATTGATAGGCATTTATTGCATACAGACACTCCATCAAAAGTAGTGAAGTATTTAGCTCCTCTCAATGATAAATTGTCATATTCACAGCAAATAAATCAAGATATAGACCGTCGATTAATTGCAAGCCATTTACTCACTCTGGTAACCTTAAAATCATTTAGTAACTGTTAACTGTTACATGTTATCTGTTCTTATTGGATTTAAGGTACTATCTGTGGGAAATTCTCTGCGTTTCCAAACTCATTCAGAATGACTGGAACCCAGGCAAATATATTTTATATTTTTCCCCTAGTTTTTTTTTTTATTTTAGTTTTTGAGTATCTTATAAATAATTTGATTGTGTTCCATGATGTCATCTGTATTTTTGGAAACACATCACCTCAACACTAGTCATAAAAGAAGAGCTGATACTAATTGTATTGTTCTAATTGCTTTACATGAACTGTAGCATGGCAACTCTATGAGGAATGAGTCCTGCTATTACGAGTCCTGTTTTGCAAGTGGAGGGGTTAACTGAACAGCAAGCTTAACTGAACTACCTAAGGTCATGAAGGTAGTCAATAGTGACCAGGCTTTGAACCCAAATTGCCTAACTTAAAAGCCAATGCACTTGTTTTCTCTCAACCCTGCTGCTTCTTTCTATATATATAAACATGGCTTACTATGTTCCAGAAACTCTTCTTATACTCTGTATGTATCTACTCATTTGATCTTCGTAATAATCTTAAAGTAAGCACAAATATTATGTGTTCTGTGTAGATAAGTAACTGAAGCATAGAGAGGGTAACCTGTTCATGGTAACACAATGAGTAGGTAAATGAATTGAGAGCCTAAGCACTTCAATTTCAGAATCTGTTCTCTTAACCACTATGTTAGATTCTCTTTGATATTTGAAAAGTACTCACAACAAACACATGTGATTTCTAGTAATGAAAATCTATCTGATGAAGATACTTGCTGAAAATAGAATTTTTTTTCCAAAAATGTCTGCCACCTCTATTGCCAATATGTTTTTATGTATGTATTTATTTTTAATTGGAAGATAATTACAATATTGTGATGGTTTTTGCCATACATCAACATGAATTGGCCATAGGTCAATATGTTTTTAATTGGCAGTTTCCCAGAGGTGGCAAAACTTATGGACATGTGTCTTATACAGGTTACACATATGTTTCAGACTCATCCCAGTTGTTCATGATTAATGTTTTTCTAGTCCTCACATTTGGCTTGTTTACTCTAAACAGAGATCAAATTTAAGTAGAGATACACAGGGACTAATAATGAAACTAAGGTGTATGGCAACTTTAGTTTGGCAAAGGATAAAGAAATCTCAAGAAACATAAAATGAGTGAAAAAGTGAAGTGAAAGATGAGTTTAAACACACAAAAGGCACATTCACAGAATGTGAAAACTGGTGTAAACATGCCATTGATAACAGCAGAACAATTCCAAACATAGTGCTCATAGTGCTGTGACTAATAACACCTCCAAACACTAGAATCAACAATAAAGTTACTCTTGTAATGCAGTGGAGAGACGCATCATAGTTTTAACCAGTGTGGCTCATGCTTGTCCTCTCTTCCATTCTGTTGGTTCCATATTGTCAGGTACTGGGCCTATTTAAAGTAACTAGTGTGTAGAGTGTTGCTGTGTGTTCAGTGATGGTGAAGCCCAGGGAAGGGGCTCTACAAGTATTGAAGGAGGGAATGAACAAATGCAGATATCTCAGTGACTGAAGTTTCAGTGTGCATCAACCTAAACGTAATCCCTTTGGTGCCAAATACAAAGCCTGTGGCACCAAGTTTAAGTCCGTCTCACCAGATAATGGGCCAAAGCTGTTGCTATAACTCCTACCTTGGTGGTAGCTGAGTCATGACTAGGAAGACAACAGTGGCCAGAGGTCTTAGAGTCTGGGGAAATTTGTCTCTGCTAACTCCTCAATTCAAATTCAAATTCATCATTCCCCATCAGCAGTTTTGACCTAGTAGATCACTCCTTCCTTCTTGATACAACTTCACTTGGCTTCCAGGGCCCCATATTTTTCTGGGATTTCCTATAGACTCCTTTAGCTGAATCTTCCTCTTATTTCCAAGTTCTTGCTCCTCTTCTTATTTCCAGGTTTTTGTGTTTTTATTTTTTAAAGTAGTCTGTCTTTAGAAAAGTAGACTTTTTAAAAAATTGAATGAAGTCTAGTTTAGCATTTTTTTCTTTTAGAAATGTGCTTTTGATGTCTCATCTAAGAAATTTTCACCTAATGCAAGATCACACATATTTTCTTCAATGTCATCTTCAAGATTTAACAGTTTCAATTTAGCTTTTAGGTCTCTGATACATTTTGAGGTAACATTCTTGTTTGGGGATATGAATCAAAGTTCAATTTTTGGATATGAATGTCCATTTATCCCAGGATTCTTTTGTTATAAAGATTGTCCATTCTTTACTACATTGCCTTTGAAACTTGATCCAAATCAATTGTCTAAGACAGTGAAAAGGCAGGCTAGCAACTCAGAAAACATTTGGAAATTATATATTTGACAAGGAACTTTGCACTGAAATAAAAAAGGAAGTCACAAAATACCACAGTAAGAAAACAACCCAGTTCAAACATAATGAAAAAAATTACTAGACACCATTAGAGAGAATATTTAGAAGACAAAGGAACATAAGAAAAGATATTCAACGTCATTAGCCGTTCAGGAGATATAAATTAAAACCACTGCTCACATGTTAAAATGGCTAAAATAAAAACTACAGTATTAAATGCTAGTGACAATGCAGAACAGCTTATACATTACTGCTGGGAAAGCATAAAACATAAGAATGTTGAGACTGTGACAAAATTGTCCTGCCTTGATTTCTTATGACAACCATTTTTCAAAACAGCTTCAACTTTTTGCATATAATTACTTGTGTAATTAGATCATCTATTTTAAATAGAAATATGCATCATATATCAAGATATACATAAAACACTAAGGCCATACTTTGGATATGGTGTAACATATAAGAGTAACATGAGAGATATTTAGAAAAAATGAGATTGATGATTTTTTTTTTTCATTGTGCCTTACTTACTGGAATTATTTGAGGATAAATAGTTCTTTAGAAATAGCAGGGCAAACAAGATCTTCCTTACTGCCAAGTCAGTGAACTTCTGAAGTTCAAAAGGACTCTTTAGCTACTGCCTAGAGCCATTTCCTCATTTTTGATGACAGCAAAAAGTGGTTCATTTTCTCTTTTACAGGGTTTTGCCCTTTAGCTAATTCAGAATAAAACTGCTGCACTTGTTCGCTGAGAATTTTTTCGACATTCCTCGCTGAACATACCCACTGTTCATAACCAGACCACATAAGTTCAGAGCATAAAGATAAGCTTTCAAAAAATAAATAGAAAATATAATGATGTCAGATCTCCATATTAATTTACCAGTGATATGTCTTGAGTTGTTTACACGTCTGACTTTACCTTTCCAAGTGCCAGCTTAGGCTGTGTAATGAGACATTTAAGACCAAGATTCTGATCGATTCACTTCTACTTCACAGGCCAAAGGTCAGCTCAAGATTTAACATTTTTACTTTGGGGCCTTAGAGAATCAAGTCAAGACAACTACTGGTGTACTGTTTACCTCCTGGTAAACATTGTCAAACGTATGGACTAAAAGGCTTTTAGAACACACACTAGTCATGATAAATGTTGGACACTGTCAACATATACAGCCAACACTCACCATTTCTCCTCACTTAATGTATTTGGTGCTCTTCTTATTAAACAAAATACTTTTCAAACCTAAAACTTTGCTACTTAAAATTCATGCATAGCAATCTTTCCTTGGGGCTAATTTATATCTAATATTTCTACCAATGTCTGTGTGTCAGCACCCAACTATGACTTCAGTTTATTGTCAACACACAGGCAGACAAAGCTCATGCATAGACCATATTTATTGAATTATTTCCTATCATAGTCTCATTGAAATGCAAAATGCTTTAGTGCTCAGAAAAACATACAGTCAATTATCCTGATCTGGAGCTTGCAGGAAGAATATCAAATGAAATTTCAAAGTTTTATTTTATCTGCATATGAAATTGATAGCTGAGAAATATGAGTTTATCAAGGAAATTCTTGGTTTGCTAATAATACAAACAGTGGGTATACCAACATTTATGGAATGGATAGAGGAAAAGTCCATGATTTGAATGGAAAAGAAATGTCATAAATGTCCAAAATGCCTATTTTGGAGAGGCAAAGATAGGGTTACGAGACAGCTTGGTGGTATTCACTGGAGACCTCTTTACTGACGTAGAGCAGGATCCTAAGGTGGTAGCCTTGGGAAGCCCAAGAATAAGCAGAAATCATTTAAGGTAGAATTCATGAATGATAAGCAGATCTGCTCCTTTTCTTCAACAAATTACTTTTATTGTTTATTAAAAATTTTAAATTTTATATTGGATCATATTTGATTGACGATATTATGTTAGTTCCAGGTATACAGTGAAGTGATTCTGTTATATATATATATATATACATGTATCTATTCCTTTTCAAATTATTTTCCCATTGAGGTTATTACAGCATATCGAGCAGAGTTCCCTGTGCTAAACAGTATGTCCTTGTTGGTTATCTGTTTTAAATATAGCAGTGTATACAAGTCAGTCCCAAACTCGCAATCTAGTCCTCTCCCCGACCCTTCACCCTGGTTACTTATAAATTCATTCTCTAAGCCTGTGAGTCTGTTTGTGTTTTATAAATAAGTTCATTTGTATCTTTTTTTTTTTTTTTTGGATTCCATATGTAAACCATGTATGATTATTTGTCTTTCTCTCTGACTTATTTCTTAGTATGACCATCTCCAGGTCCATCCATGTTGCTGCAAATGGCATTATTTTATTCTTTTTACAGCTGAGTAATATTCTGTTGACTATATGTACCCTATCTTTCTCCTTTCATCTGTTGACGGACACTTAGGTTGCTTCCATGTCTTGGCTATTGTAAACAACACTGCAGTGAACGTTGGAATGTTTGTATCCTTTCGGACTGTGTTTGTCTCCAGATACACGCCCAGGAGTGGTATTGCTGGATGATACACTAGCTATGATCTGGGCTTCCCTTGTAGCTCAGCTGGTAAAGAAGCCGCCTGCAATGCGGGAGACCTGGGTTCGAACCCTGAACTGGGGAAGATCCCCTGGAGAAGGAAATGGCAACCCACTCCTGTACTCTTGCCTGGAGAAATCTATGGGCAGAGGAGCTGCAGTCCATGGAATCGCAAACAGTCGGATACAACTGTGCGACTGACTTTCTTTCTTTCATGCTACCTGTATTTTTAGTTTTTTAAGGAACCTCCATACTGTTCTCTATGGTGGCTGCACCAATTTATATTCCCACCAACAGTGTAGGAGGGTTTCTTTTTCTCCACACGCTCTCCAGCACTTATTGTTTAGATAGTTTCTTGATGACGACCATTCTGTCCAGTGTAAGGTGTTATCTCATTGTAGTTTTGAATTGAATTTTTCTAATAACTAGTGATGTTGAACATCTTTTCATGTGTGTGTTGTCCATCTGTATGTCTTCTTTGGAGAAATGTCCATTTAGGTCTTCTGCCCACTTTTTGATTGGGTTGACAAGAATATACAATGAGTGGTACTGGGAAAACTGAGCAGCTACAGGTCAAAAAATGAAATTAGAACATCCTTTAACATCTTACACAAAAATAAAATCAAAGTGGATTGAAGACCTAAATGTAAAACAATACTACAGAACACTCAGAGGAAAATACAGGCAGAACACTCTTTGACATAAATTGCAGCAGTATCCTTTTTGAGTCATCTTCTAGAGTAATGGAAATAAAAACAAAAATAGACAAATAAGACCTAATTAAACTCAAAAACTTTTGCACAACAAAGAAAGCCACAGACAAGATGAAAGACAACCCACACGATGGGAGGAAATATTTGTAAACAATAGGACCTGCAAGGTATTAGTCTCCAAAATTTACTAACAGCTCATGCAGCTCAAAATCCAAAAGAACTGCTCTGGATGTAAGGAATTATTTGTTTCCCAATTTTTACCCCTACCACCAGCCAAAAATACTTTTATCTGTTCTAGTCTTTCTTTTTTTTTTTTTTATTCTTCCAATTTTATTTTATTTTTAAACTTTACATAATTGTATTAGTTTTGCCAAATATCAAAATGAATCCGCCACAGGTATACATGTGTTCCCCATCCCGAACCCTCCTCCCTCCTCCCTCCCCATACCATCCCTCTGGGCCGTCCCAGTGCACCAGCCCCAAGCATCCAGCATCATGCATCGAACCTGGACTGGCAACTCGTTTCCTACATGATATTTTACATGTTTCATTGCCATTCTCCCAAATCTTCCCACCCTCTCCCTCTCCCACAGAGTCCATAAGACTGTTCTATACATCAGTGTCTCTTTTGCTGTCTCGTTCACCGGGTTATTGTTACCATCTTTCTAAATTCCATATATGTGCGTTAGTATACTGTATTTATGTTTTTCCTTCTGGCTTACTTCACTCTGTATAATAGGCTCCAGTTTCATCCACCTCATTAGAACTAGTCTTTCTTTTTATTTTGAGATAGTTTTCAATGAACTTATGCTCACGACATCATTTTCCTTAGAGTTCTAAAAAAGACATTTAAAATTAACTTTAAAGTCAATATCCATCAAAAAATATTCTTAATCATTCATCACTTAGATACTTTGTATACTTGTTATATGCTGTACTAAATGATACTATTCAGTATAAACAAAAATCACTGAAAAATAATTTTGCCTTTGAACAGTTTTCATACAAACATAATGTTTAAAAGACTATGATTTTATAGCATTTTATCTTAGTCCTAAGTTCCTTGAATTACTAATATATGTCTTCTAAATTAGTCATTTCCTCAGATACCTAGCTGTGCTTTTAAATGCCCAAATCTATATTATGGCTCCTTAGGGTAGTTGTAATCCAATGACCATCATACAACAGAAATACAAAGTCAACAAGATAATATATATATAATGTGTCTGCCACATAAATATTTGTTTTGGCTTTTGTTTTTAAAAGCAGAGTTTTGTTTTCTTCCCCAGAAGCAGTACACATTCAAAACACTTTTCTGTGGTTAGAAGACTTTTCAAGAATTTTTTTTTTCTTAAAAGACAATCATCCCTAACTCATTATATGTCAGACATGCAGTAAGTTAGGATATACTGATCTCTTTTGTTCACAAGGGCAGTTTTAGAACAGAAGAACCCAAGACGGAAGACTTATCCCTCTTACCAGAAACGGCCTTTCTCATGTGAGCTGACTGTCATCACAGAGATACTGTGTTCCTGATGGTTAGGTCAATTTCATGTATTTTTCCACCATTGGAATGAGCCTTAGCTGTTAATATAACCACGAAGATGTGTGTCTATAGCACAATAAAGACATTTACTGTGTTTTCTCATAGTAATGAGAATGTTTATTCAGTGCATCTTCGTGGGACAATGTTGTTTATCTGGATAATTTTTTTAATTTTTAAATTTAAAATATACTTATTATACATATAAAATATACATAATATAAAATTTGCCATTTTGATCATTTTTAAGTGTACAGTTCAGTGCCACTAAATATATTCATATTATTGTGTGACTGTCACCATCATGCATCTCCAGAAAATTTTTCATCTTCTTCAAACTGAAACCCTGTACCTATTAAACAATAACTTTGTTTTCCCCTTCCTCCCAGCCCCTGACACCATCACTCGTTGTTCTGTCTCTGTGAATTTGACTACTCTAGTTATCTCCTGTAAGTGAAATATGACAGTATTTGTCCTTTTGTGACTGACTTTTTAAATTTGTAATCTCATCCTCCAGGTTCATCCATCTTGTGGTCATATATCAAAATTTCCTCCTTTTTAAAGCTGAGTAATATTCCATTATATGTGTATGCCACAGATAAGAACTTTTAATGTGCATCTTATGCCCTAAGCTGTATGGACATATTATCTAAAAACATTAAAAGCTGAAAATTGTTGAACTGAGTAAAATGATTTGAAGGTGTGGAATCCTAAAAGTATAGACTAATTTGAAAGTTTCTAGGGCTTCCCTGGTGGCTCAGCTGGTAAAGAATCCACCCAAAATGCAGGAGACCTAAGTTTGATCCCTGGGTTGGGAAGATCCCCTCGAGAAGGGAATGGCTACCCACTGCAGTATTGTGGTCTGGAGAATTCCAGGGACCATACAGTCCATGGGGTCACAAAGAGTTAGACACAACTGAGCAAGTTTCACTTTCACTCTTCAGGAAATACACAGCTCTCAAGCTCCAGTATGAACCGGTTAGTGTTGGGTGAGACAGAATGATAATGAGTTTAAATCATATACATATATGAGCATTCAAATGATTAAAGTCATTCTTTTAAAATGCTTTAATAGTTTTGAAACAAGAGAGGTGATGGTTGTACAACATTGTGAACGCACTAGTACCACTAAATGGTATACTTTAAAATGATTAATTACACATGAGTTTTACTTCAATGAAATAAAATGCTGTAATGATAGAAATTTTCTTTAACTTTGAATTAGAAATTATATTTTTGCTATAAATATCACATATGTTGATAAACAATTTTGAAACATTTGTATTATGGTTTTAAGGGTTAATTTACTACTATAGTTAATTACTATTCATAAAAGCAAAGGAGCAGGAAATAATCTTTGTGGAAATGCCATTGTACAAATGGTTCTCTCTGCTCAGAATATTGCCCATGGTCTGCCCATCCTCAGAGCCAAACTCATTGGTCATTTTCTTATAGAAGCCATTCCCATTACCTGAAAATAAAAGAAAGTTTCCCCTGTTTTTGCACCTCTGTCAGAGTACTGAGGTTCTGTCTAGTTGCAATTCTCTGTTCCCCCTGCTGTATGGAAAGTTCCTTGAGGACAAGATCATGCTTTGTTCCTCTATATATTTATCTGTCAAGTAGTACATGCTCTGTCAATCCTGGTTATGTTGAAATTTACTGATTTGAATTCGTTAAAATTGATTTTTCTTGCTCACTGGACTTTGCAAACCGTTGTTTCTTAGTTACTTTTTCTCAAATGCTCCATCCATTTGGAATAAAGAAAGTGAACACAGAAGCTTAAAATTGAACCTGCCAACTTCATGAGGTCATATAAAAATTGAATGGTTGGACAGGTCTTTCTTTACCATTATCTTTCTTTGAGAAGCATGCATTTCTTACTGGTTTACTTTGGCAATTTGTTTCTTACTTTAAAGCAAAAATATTTTCTTACTTCTCTTGTATGTCTCTTTAATGTACTTATCATAACCAAAGCAGTCCAGTTTTCTAGTATGTACCTACAGTAAACAAATCATTGAGCAATATCCTGTTGATTAGAGTCCCTCTTCTTGAGTGGTGTCAATATATGGTTAATATAGTTGAACCATACATGCCTGAACTCATTTAAGGAAAGTGGCAGAACAGGTATCCAAGGCAGAATTATAGAAAGTAGAATAAATTGGTCATAACAAAATTTATATTTATTTATGAACCATTGAGTTGGCCAAAAATAACATTATGGAAAAATTCAAATGAACTTTTTGCTCAATCCAGTAGTTTCTTCCACGTAGCATATAAAATTGTTTCCCATGAAACAAAACGTCAAACAGAATGAATCCATGTGTGATGCCAAAAACAGAGCCTTGAGAAGTGGCTAAGTTTAGAAATCTGCAGATCCTGCATAGAAAAGAAAAGAAAAAGGAGGGAAGTATCCTAAGAGCCCAGGAAAGAGATTCTTACTTGGAAAGTGGGCACAGGTAATCTGGGCCTCCAGGAAAAGATTCTAGAACTCTGAAGAAGTCAATAATGACGAGATGCATGTAATGGGAGTAGCAAGTTTGCTCACATTCTCACTGAGAATTGAAAGGAAAGTGGAGCTTCTTCCTTTCTCTGTAACAATGAGATCATTTTCATGATATGTACCTACAAGGCAGGAAGAAAAATGTAAAATTTGGTACATTCAAAAACTAAATCCACTATAATATTAATCTCAAGTAAAATAAGCAATATCTTAGAGGCTGTCTTCCTTGCCCCTTTCCAAACTGGTTTTTATAATGGTTTTGGGGAGTGTGGTTTATTTGACATTGTGGAGACAGGAGTAGCCTCTGGAACCTCTTTGGCATCTGTTGTGAAGCACCTGATTGGTCAGCAGGCTGAGCCAAGTGGCCGGGGAAGGGCTCCTTGAGCATCTCATCTGAGCAGCATTCAGGTAATTGCTGTGGAATTTAGAGTCTAGATACCCTAGACTCGGTCGAGCACAGTCATCTTCCTGCTGACCTCACAGGTACTTGACTACACAGCTGCTGAGCCTCAACTTCTGAGCTCCCTGAAAGAGCCCCTAGCCGAACTCTCAACTTCCACAAGGCCCCCTTAGGGCACACAGGCTTGTATGGGTCTGATCTGGGACACACAGGAAGCAGGTGTAGAAGGAAACCAAGCTCAGATCTTCTCTCTGCCTTGTCACTCTCTGCCACCAAGTTTCTCTGCTATTTGGGGTGCAGGCTGACACAGGAGCCTTTGAGGGCATTGTGTCCCATGTCACACGCCTCTCCCCTTTAGAACTTCAGCCTGGAAAGGGGAGATCTAGCTATAAATGTCTCTCGGACTTCTACCTGCCCCTCCCTTTCTCTTCCTATCAAGCCTTGGGACCCAACGGGTAAAATTTTCCCTCTTCCTCTTTCTTTTTGACTAGAAATTCTTTTTTTCTCAAAGTCTGGCTTTCAAGATTATTGTCTGTCTGCATATTGCCTTCGGGCAATTTCTTTTTTCTTCTTCTCTTTTTTCTTTCTGCTACAACTCTCCTGATCTCTCTTAAATTCCCAAGATGGTATTGGGAAACAGCTCTTCTCAAGAAAGGGCAAAAACATAACCACATGACATTTCTCAAAATACTGTATCCTTTATACCTCATTTCATATAATGCTATTCTTTGTCTAACAGGAAGATATCTAGATTATATTTCCATGCTCTATGAAATTCTTTTAAGAGAAAAATTAATTTTATTTGACTTCTAAATTTTGAATGCCATTTCTTTTTTTTTTTTTTTTTAGAGACAAATTTTTTAGAGCAATTTTGGATTTACAAATAATTGAGAGAGAGGTATAGGGATTTCCTGTGTTCCCCCCAGCCCCTATACATGCAGAGCCTTCCCTGCCGTCAGCGTCATTTTCCAGAATGGTGAGTTAGGATTATACTGACACATCATAGTCACCCCGAGTCCCGAGTTTACACTAGGATTCACTGTTGGTGCTGTGCATTCTGTGACTTTGAGCAAATGTATAATGACGTCTATTATTATTATCATATCACAATGTATTTTCACTGCACTAAAATGCCCTTTTGATGACTTTTTCCCACATTTGTGTTTTTGTAGGTAACTCATGTTACATTTTCTAGCCTTCTGACGTTCTAAAAACACAGTGTTTACTTTTATTTATTAAGTTGTTCATATTAATTTCTGCATCTTAAAGTTTGTAAAAGTTTTTAACTTTTCTATCTGAGTTTGTAAAAGTTTTGAACCAAACGTATTTGCATTTAGATGCCTCTTTTGTGTTCCATTGTGTTTATTTTCTTTATGGCATTTCAGTTTACAGTGGTGATTTTAATACCAAATATTTGCCTTTCAGGATGCAAGTTCTGCCATTTACAACCTATACTGTCCTTCTTCATGGAACACTGTTTGATGTTATCTGTAAACTTAAGATGGCTTTTATTTTTCTGGTCGTGTTTGATTACATTTACCTGTTTAATTTTTTAGTGTGAGACAGCATCCTGAATGCTTATAGTAATGGATGGTTCATTTTTTCTGAACTCCTTTTGGTAGAGTTGGTGGTTCTACTCTAGTTGTTTTTAAGCTCTTGAATTAAATTATAGATGCATTTTTGGCAAAGGAAAAAATTTAAATTTGAGGTTATCCACTGCAAGCTTCAGAGTAAGTGAACCAAAAATTCAACTGTGTGATTTAATCATTTAAAAAGTGGTAGACCCTGTTTTGACTGTAAGTACAGTCATATCAGTGGGAAAGGATGTTTGAACTAGAAAGTGTAGACATAAACTCATTTTAATTTCTGGGCATCTTCCTTAAGTGTCCTATCAGATTACCATGTATAGCAACTTGCCATTCTGTGGTTACTCACTTCTAAGACAGTAAATGTCGAGAAATGCCAGACTACCACCTTGGACTGCAAAGTGTGATTATTTTGTGTATATGTGGTTTCATACCCAAGTGAGTCATTCTGCTAAGAACCTTGAGAATATCAGTCTCGTCTAGACGTTTCAATCTTAATGACTGATATACCAGTCCTGGCATAAGATTTGGTATCATTAGAAAGAGGAGATAGGTGTAAAACGGTTTTGTACAAATACAAATACTGTATTCTTGAACCCACAGAATCTTGACTAGTCATTTCCTCTGCTAAACCTTTTCCATTCCCACCATTTTTTATTATCATTTTTTATCAAAAACTGCTCCTCAGTAAACCTCATATCTTTAAAATCTTCTCGGCCTGTCCTATTTATATTTCCAGCATGTACTGTGATGCCTGCCTCAGTAGCTTCAGTAAAAATCTGTTAAATAAATATTGACTTCAAGGGACTTACAGGAAAACCATAGCATTTGCACCGCTGATATTTTTATTTCTTTTTTTCCTTCAGTCTTTCCCCCAAGTATTTCTTAAAGCTTCTAGGAATTCGTTGCTGATTTTTTACTATGTTATCCTACTTTATCAATAAGCAGATAGTAGGAATAGCCGTGAACGATCACATCAATATTACTTTTATCAGATTTTTTGGTTTTATAAGAGAATTAGGGTAATTCAATGTTAGATATTCCTCAACTCCGAGGGAGTATTTTTGGAAATATCAGTCAGTTTTGCATGAATAAATCTGCTAGTAATGGGCATAGTGATTAAAATGGAAGTTTGGAAAGTAAAATGTTAATTTTACCCAGGGCTACTTCTGTGGGCCCCCATGTTTAGAAAATTTTCATTTTGGAATCAAGTGATAAATACATTAAGAATCTAATATAACTTTCATAAAATATTTTGATGAGCATGACATAGAAGGATGTATACTAAAGACAAAGCCTGCATGATTTTTTTCTCTTCAGCGAGAAAAGGGCTATTTCTTTATAGGATAAGAACATGTAGATCTTTTAGAATCACCAAGGGTAGCATGCTTTAGAAGAGTAGATACGATGGGAAGTTCCTATTTGCCTAGAGGAGGATTATGATAATACATTTTGGATTTTTGAGACTTGAGAAATTGCCTAGTACTTTGGCTGGACCAAGATGATGGCTGCTTTTCAGCTGACATGCCCGTATCAGTTTTAACTTCTAAATATGTCTGTACTGGTTGGTGTCCCTGGCTTTGACTTCCTGGGTGCTGCAGTGGTAAGGAATCTGCCCGCCAATGCAGGAGTCATAGGAGACACTGGCCGGAAAGATCCCCTGGAGGAGGAAATGGCAATCCACTCCAGTCGGTATTCTTGGAAAATGTCATGGACAGAGGAGTCCGGTGGGCTGAGTCCATGGGGTCACAAAGAGTCAGATGTGACTGAGCACACACGTCCCTGCTTTATTTTCCCTGTTCCTTTTCCTGGAGAAACAGTAGACCTCCTAACAGTCAAGCCACTAACGGGAATGTGCCAGGGATCTTCTGGATCTTTCTCCAGCACCAGAACTTGCTTCAGTTCTGATTCATCTAGGCCCATACAGCATCCCCCTACTGAGACATTTTAGTGTAGGTCTGCCAAGCATGATGTGGAAGAATCTTCTTGATTCAGATCAAGGAGTGTTCAGGTCAGCACCTAGGATGATGGGCAGGGTGAAGGACCCAGCCCTAGCCACCAGGCTGAGGTCCATACCTGAGGTACCGTCCATGCCTCACAACTCCAGTGTTCCACTAAATGGGTGGCATCACTCCCCAGTTACTTAGACATAACTCCCTCAGGTTTTGGAGCTACCTGACACTTTGTGCCAATGGCATGCATCTACCACGTGCAGATTCCCACAGCTGGACACTTCATACCCATGAAGCAAGTAGAGTAGGGAATAGAAAGATTTTCAGCCTACGTGGTTGAGGTGACTTTAGGAAGTATTTCACCCTAGATCATGTTATTTTAGGGAGGGATCTCTTCCATCCAAGAGTAAGTGGTGCCAATAAACTTGACCCACAAGTTGCTAAGCACGATGTTTATTCTCCCACCAGAGCATCTCTTTAGCAGACAGGGTATTGAGACAGGAATAGGCTAATCTGGACTGCCCCACAAAACACACACACACACAACAAGAACACCAGAAACTGGGGACAATTAAGGCACATTATTTCTTCCTGAATTATACTTAAATAAAATACTGAAAGGTAAATAAATATTCTCTCACCTGGGAAATACTTTTTTCCCCCTCTTTTCTTTAACATTTAATCAGTTTCTCAGTGGTCTCAAGAACCTGTTGCCTGTTTTGTTTTGGTCCAGTTTTCACTCTGATGCCTATGTCTTCCTGATTTCTTAGCCCCCTGTCTTTAAGCAACCACAACCTCCTGAAGATGTCCCTGTCCAAATTCCTGGGGTCTGTGACTATATTGTGTTACAGACAGAAGGGAGTTAAGGTTGCAGATGGAATTAAGGTTGCTTGTCAGCTGACTTTAAGATAGGAAGATTATTTTGGATTATTTGAGTGGGCTCTATCTAATTACGCTCCTTAGCAGAGAACCTTTCCTGCCCATGTTCAGAAAGAGAGATGATGTGGGAGAAAGGCTATAAAGGGGCCACTTAGGGTTTGCCCAGCCATTGCTGCCTTTAACGATGGAAGAAGGGACCCATGAGTCCAAGAATGTGAGCACCCCTTGAAGCTGGAAAAGCCAAAGGAATAAATCCTCCTCTAGAGCTTCCAGAAAGGATTTCAGCCCCGTTAATACCTTGATTTTTTACCCAATGAAAAATCCATGCTGGACTTCTAACCTATTAGACTATAAGAAAACCCGTTTGTATTGTTTAAGCCATTAAGGCTGTGGGAATTTCACACAACTCCCATAGAAAACTAGTGCTCCAGTCCCCCCCTCCCCCCAAACAAAACTAAATTAAAGAAGTTTATGATAGTGACACAATTCTTGAGTCACATTCTCTGAAGCTGAGAAAGCAGAAAACTCCCCCTCAATTCCCTTTCAGTTTGAAAGACGTTTGCTCAGTTGTTCGTCTCGGTCTGGGCTTACACTGATAGTGTTTTCTGAAGTTACTGAGAAAACTGTCAGGGTGAGGCATGCTTTGACACACAACAGAAACATATTTGACCCTTTGATGCTGTACAAGTCATACACACGCTGAAAGCCAGAGTTCTTGAAAGAGAGATCCACACCCCATCTCTAGTCTCAACTCTTAATCAGTCTGGATTTGCTTCATTGCTCATGAAACTCATCTGAGGTTTTTCTAGAAGCCAGGGGGGGCTACATCTGTTGGAGAGTCTGGGCCTGATGGATCCTGAGTGTGGCCATGGGGAGAAGCAGCAACTATAAATTATACATTGAAATCACTGTAGATGGTGACTGCAGTCATGAAATTAAAAGACACTTACTCCTTGGAAGGAAAGTTATGACCAAACGAGACAGCATATTAAAAAGCAGAGACATAACTTTGTCAACAAAGGTCCATCTAGTCAAGGATATGCTTTTTCCGGTAGTCATGTATGGATGTGAGAGTTGGACTATAAAGAAAGCTGAGTGCAGAAGAATTGATGCTTTTGAACTGTGGTGTTGGAGAAGACTCTTGAGAGTCCCTTGGACTGCAAGAAGATCCAACCAGTCCATCCTAAAGGAAATCAGTCTTGAATATTCATTTGAAGGACTGATGCTAAAGCTGAAACTCCAATCCTTTGGCCACCTGATTTGAAGAACTGACTCATTGGAAAAGACCCTGATGCTGGGAAAGATTGAAGGTGGGAGGAGAAGAGGACGACAGAGGATGGGATGGTTGGATGGCATCACTGACTCGATGGGCATTAGTTTGAGTAAAGTCCAGGAATTGGTGATGGACAGGGAGGCCTGGCATGCTGCAGTCCATGGGGTCGCAAAGAGTCAGACACGACTGAGCAACTGAACTGAACTGAAATCTCCCATCATCTCTGATCCTTCTTGTTCAACACTATAGCCTAGTCTCAGGTTTAGTGAATGAGAAAAGGGCCTGATCTAGCCACCTTGACAGAAAGCTAAAAGGAGAATATTGTCCAAGGCCTCAGACAGTAACTGTGATGGTCACTAGCTGAGAGCAGACGCTGTGGGAGAAGCCAGGATGAAAGATAAGAGATCTGTTGATTAGTGCATATAAAAGCATCCTTAGGCATCAGAGTGGTACTTGGGAGTGTAGTATCAGGGTTGAGGGGCTAATGTCCTGCACTGACCAGTAGAGGTTTAAGCAATTCTAATTCAGGTACATAAGGAAAATCAAAATTTATTTTTTCCACAATTGAATAAAGATATAGGTATTGGTTATAGCGTGAGATTATGTCTAGTATCACATACATTCTTATTACAAACCCTGGAATGGAACTGAATTGTATTTGGAAAGTTATACTGGTATGAATAGGGGCTTTCCAGGTGGCTCTATGGTAAAGAACCCTCCTGCCAATGCAGAAGGCATAAGAGTTGTAGGTTTGATCCCTGGGTAGGGAAGATCCCCTGGAGGAGGGCATGGCAACCCACTCTAGTATTCTTGCCTGGAGAATCCCATGGACAGAAGAGCCTGGTGGACTACGGTCCATGGGTGGCAGAGAGTTGGACATGACTGAAGTGACTTGGCACGTACTGATACAGATAGAGGACATGATATGGATGTGATTTCACTAAAATAGGATTTCTGCTTTGAAGGAACCAGAAAACTGTCATGAAAGTGAAATGAAAGAAATTCAACCAACAAGCTGATTTACACCATGACCCACTATATAGAGAGTTTAGGAAGAGTGTGAGGAAGAAAATAAAAAAAAAAAGAAAAGGAATGCAGACTTACTAAAGCTTGTTGAACAAGTTAATTACTTGAAATCATCAAGTAGATTCTGGTTAAAGGAAGTGATCTTTAAGTCTCCTACCTCTCACAGTAAATTGTTTGTAAGACTGAATACTTTTATTCAGAGATGGGATAGTGGATACTATGACATATGGCCTGAATCTAGGCCTGGTGACATTCCTATAAACCCAAACCTCCCGTTAGAAAGACCATGTCCATTCCGTCCCTTTCCAACCCCACTGCCTCTGTGTTGGCAATGACTTTCCTTGTCTGCTTCTTGGACCGAGTAGGAAGAGCTAGACTCTGCTTCCACTGTTGTGCTCATCTCACCAGCCTACATATGGACATTAGGCTCCTTTCCTAAAAATTAGATCTAACCTTGTCTTCCCCCTGCTCAAAACCTTTGGTTAGCTCCTAATCTATACCTAGTATCATCTAACCTGCTATGACTGAGATTTAAATTTCTCTAATAAATTGTCCTTGTCTGGCTTTCTAACGTTATCTCTTCCAATAATACCCCTCTTCTCCAGTTTCACCCCAAAGTATCTATTCTAGCTAAAAGTGTCCAAACATTCCTTGGATCCTGCTGCTTCCATACAGAGGAGAAGGAGCTTGATGTTTTTTCAATGAGGAGATTTAGGTTTTAGTCCATCTTTTACTAACTCGAACTTGGAGCAAGTCACTTTCCCTGTCTTTTTTTTTTTTTTTTTTTCATCATCTGTGAAGTAGGAAACTAACATGCATACTTACTCTGTAGGCAGCTGTCAGAGTCAAGTGGGAATGGTGGTGAAAGTACATGTTACAGTGTGAATTAGGATCTGGAAGAAACTGATTATAAATGTGGCCATTCTCCTCTCCTATTAGATACTTAGCTCCTGTAGGTAACATTTTGCTATCTTCTAAATCTGACAATAATGGGTTTTCAATAAATGTGTGACAAATTGAATGGAAACATTTGATATTGTAGCTCCAGCATTTACAAGGTGCATCATTACAAGTTTGTACAACATAGAATTATGGAGGAGAGCAGAATTCTTACACTTTTCCAAGAAAATTCAAAAATCAAAGGTCTACAGATGAGAACTCTATTTCAATAATGTATATTCTGTCTTCAAAATTTAAGTAGGTCAAAGAAATTGACATGGTGATGATAAGTTTTATTATCACTGCTTTTCTGATAGTACAGGTGGTAATGCTGTTAGCAAAAATACTAAGAGCTACATGGTAAGTAAAAATATGTAAAAATTATGTAAAAAATATGTAAAATTTTTGTAAAAATATATGTAAAAAGTCAGCTTTGTAGACACTCTGACACCTTTTAGCATTCATGGGGGACCCATAATACATAAAGTCTTCAAGACACATTTTTTAAACCAAAGAGGGTAAATTGAAGGAAAATGGAGAGAAAGAGGAAGTGAAAAAGAAGATAAAAACTTCCTCTGTTGATTCTTTGCATTCTGAATGATGAAGACCCTTCCTTTCCTTACAGGTAATACCTGAGAAACTAAAGAATCAGATAACATAGATTTTTGAAAGCTTAAAGTTTTTTACAGTTCATCAACTCCAAATTTCTTATTTTACTGAAAGAAATGGGGATGTAAAGATGATACAGGACAGATGTAAGGTTAATTTTAAACCAGAGGTTTAAAATCTGATCATGGCAGATGAGCTTTATGCTAAAGGATTTGACAGTTACCTTCAAATACATCTTCCTCCTGGAAAAGCAGACACTGCTGCTTCTGTTTCTTATAATGGTATCTTTATTTCCTAGGGAGTCTCTCCAACATGACAGGAAGTGCTTTTCCTAAAGCCATGAATAATAGCCTCTATGCTTTGTCAGGCTGCAGCTACAATGCGTGGAACAATACCCTTGTGCCCTCCCAGAGTTTAATGAGTCTCGCAGGGCTACTAATTTACTATGAGGGAATAGCTTCAAATTCAGGGAGATTCTTCTGTATTATATCAGTGCCCTTTTATTTTGTTAACCTTGTGCCCCTAACATTTCCCACCATTATGCTTCTTTCCTTCCTTTTATACCCTAAGTCCTTCCTTGAAGAGTGTACACTTATCACCTCCCTTCACTTTACCTCTCACCCCTTAATTTGCTTTTGGCTGCTTTCCATAAACCAATATTCTCTGTATCAGGGACTTTCCTTCTCGACAAATTCAAATGTCTTCTCTTCATCTTCTCCTTCTTGAATCCGTTGTTACAGTAAACAAGTTTGAATATTGCCCCACCCCCGCTCTTTCAACACTTGAATTCTAGATTCCTAAACAAGAAACTTCGTGACCACTCCTCTAATTACACCATCTTTCTGTTTTCTGTGGGTATTCCTAAGGCTTGCTGGTTTTCTCACTCTTATCTCTGGACAGATTTACCTACGTTGATGGCCTCAGTGATCACATCCATGTGGTTGATCCCCAAATCTTGGTCTTTAATCCAAATGTCAAATGAGCTTTCTAATCTTGTAATTCCAACTGTTCTTCTCTAGATCGTGTGCCCTATCCCAGCTTGACATATCTTAAAACTAAACTCATCAGCACATTGATTAAATTGTGCCCCTTTCCGATACACCATTAAAAAGAATTTTTAAAACTACAAATTTCTAATTTTTTTCTTTTCAAACATAAATTTTTGCTCCTACTTTACAAATATACTTGAAGAATTACAGCTTTTTAATTATTTATTCTATTTTCATAGTGAATGTCTTCATTTCTATGGCCACTGTCATTACCTGAATCCATCCATCTATTCATCTACCATCATCCCCCATTGAATCTTCTTCCAGAAAAATTTACGTTTGAGTGGTCTGTACAAGAAAAATTCTGTGCAGTTTTCACAGGATTAGGTTGATTAGGTGGTCCTGAGTATATTAAGCTGGAGGAGGGCATGGCAGTCCACTCCAGTACTCTTGTCTGGAGAATCCCATGGACAGAGGAGCCCGGGGGCTACAGTCCATAGGGTCGCACAGAGTCAGACTCGACTGAAGTGACTTAGCAAGAGTATATCAAGCAGTTCACTTGGTAGAACTGCTAGTCCTCACCTGCCTTTAACCTGGATTCACTCTAAATCAGTCACCATGTGCCCATCTGCCCTCTCTGTTACAAAAGGGTAGGATCAATCCAACAAAAATCCATCTGTTTTTCATTTGTTCTTATTTGAGTCGGGAGTAACTCCATGAGGAATTAAGAAGGTAGAAAAACATATCCTCCCACAATGAGAGTTTATTTAATAATGTCCTTATGCCAAGGTCATCCTTACTTGTAAGAACTATTCTGAGATCTCTAGTTTTCATGTTTACATTTTGCCAAAAAGTTACTGCCCTTTCTTGCAGCTCAGCTTCCAACAACACAGCATTTAACTCATCTGCTTAGAAAGTCTATTTTTTGTGCCAAACATGTGTCACTCTGTGGTCGTTATAGCTGTGATCTCTTTTAAAAACCAAGTGTGGATAATCATGTCAGGGAATAGGAATCTATACTGTCATCCTTGAAGAATGTTAGTGATCAGTTATTTTTCTCTATAATTTGTAAATCCTATTGTCTCATGGGTTCATTGATTCTTCAACTTATGGATTCATTCATTTGACAAAAACTGTTGAGCTACTAGGGCTTCAGAGGTGGCTCAGTGGTAAAGAATCAGCCTGCCAATGCAGGAGACATGGGTTTGATCCTTGGGTCAGGTAGATTCCCCTGGAGTAGGAAATAGGAACCCACTCCTACATTCTTGCCTAGAGAATCTCATGGACAGAAAAGCCTGGTGGGCTAGTCTTCAGTTCAGTTTAGTCACTCATTCGTGACTGACTCTGCAACCCCATGGACAGCAGCACGCCAGGCTCCCCTGTCCATCACCAACTCCCAGAGCTTGCTCAAACTCATGTCCATTGAGTCGGTGATGCCATCCAACCATCTCATCCTCTGTCATCCCTTTCTCTTTCTGCCTTCAATCTTTCCAAGTATCAGGGTCTTTTCCAATGAGTCAGCTCTTCGCAGCAGGTGGCCAAAGTATTGGAGCTTCAGCTTCAGCATCTCTCCTTCCAATGAATATTCAGGACTGATCTCCTTTTGAATTGACTGGTTTGATCTCCGTGCAGTCCAAGGGACTCTCAAGAGTCTTCTCCAACACCACAGTTCAAAAGCATCAATTCTTTGGTGCTCAGCTTTCTTTATAGTCCAACTCTCACATCCATACATGAACTACTGGAAAAACCATAGCTTTGACTAGACGGACCTTTGTCGGCAAATAATGTCTCTGCTTTTCAATATACTGTCTAAGTTTAGTGTGCTTTTTAGTATGCGGTCTAGGGCTACAGTCTTATTAGGTCACAAAGAACTGGACATGACCGAGAGACTGAGCACACGTACACACACACTGAGCTACCATGACTGAGCACCGGGCATTTTGGTTCTGAGAATAAAATGTTAGATATGACAGACAGAGGCTCTGCCTTTGTAGAGAGGGGAAACAAACACTAAACAAGCAGTTTCAGGGAAGTGTGAGGAGTATCCTGATAAGGAAGTGCTGAGTTCTGTGGAAGCATATGGTATTAATATTACCATCTCAGTTCCACTACCTGTTGGCAGCTAGAACTTAACAGAGTTGCTTAACCTCTCAAAGGCTCATTTCCTCATATGTAAAATTGTGGCCAGTAATAATACTTGCTTCATATATTTGTTATGAGATTAAATTAAAAAAAAATTACTTGGTACAGTGCTTAGCACATAGTAAGCACCCAATAAATGTAACTGCAATAATGAGATAACATTAATTTTATATTACAACACCATTTTATTGAGTTCATTTCTATCTCTAAAGTTTAAATTTTCTAATTCATTTTTTTCTTACTTCCCAGCATCCATATTTTTTTTACTTTTGGCTCAGTGTCTATAAAGCTTCTAGATGTTTATTCACTTACTAAGTTCCTCATCCTTTTATTTAACAAATATGTATTTGGTGCTCATTCTAAGGGCTTCCCAGGTGGCTCAGGGGTAAAGACACTGCCTGTCAGTATAGAAGATGCGGGTTCAATCCCTGATTTGGAAGGATCTCCTGGAGGAGGAAATGCCAACCTGCTCCAGTATTCTCGCCTGGAAAATTTCAGAGATGGGGGGCCTGTTGGGCTACAGTCCATAGGGTCACAAAAAGTCAGACATGACTGACTGACTGAGCAGGGGAGGTCGCCCATTGTAAACCAGACCCTGTGCCAGACACTGATAATAAAATACTGAGCAAACAAGTAGGATCCTTGCCCTGAGGCAGCTTACAGTCTTCTCAGGCCATGGGCACTGAACAAATCATTCCATGAAGAAGTGCAGGATGACAATGTCTCAGCATGTGCATAAGGACACTTAATGATGAAAGACAAGTCTTTTATCAGAGCAATGATGAACAAGATGAGGGCTGTGAAATTGGAACAAAATGCTTCCTTCTAGAGCCCCAGATCTTAAAGCAAGCAAAGATTAATCTTAAAACTCAGAATATTGTCTGCATAATAACCTTCCACTTCCTTGCCCTATGAGGTTGCTGACAAAAATGCTATTTACTGTAACTTAAAAATGGGCTATATTATACAAGCAATGACAGTTTGAGAATGTTCTTAATGACAGCAGCCATGTTCTTGAGAATGGTACTTATGCTGAATACTCTGTCCTAGTTCATTCTAACAATACAGGCTACAACATATATGGTTTTGCCAGTGAGAAAAGTAGGCACATTGAGGAATACACCGATGTGCTATTTATTTCTTGACCCTTGTACAAAGTCCTTAAGATTGTGGATGCTGGAATCTATCTTCATTGTAAAATCTGGTCTGGTTACTGAAATTCTCAGTGCCCAGTGTCTTCATTAATAAAGTGGGGTTAATAATAGTAGCTTCCTTAAATGGTTAGAATAAAATGGGGCACATGTTGAGAACTCTGTAATACTAGTGATTACATGTTAGCTGCAGGCTCTAATTTTAAAGAAAGAAAAATGAACTATTTGAGGTCATTAGGTTACGATTTAGAGTAACCAGCTCTCCTGGTTTGCCAAAGACCTTTACCTGCTAATCGGACAGTCCTGGGTAGATAGGGACAATTGGTTACCCTAAACCTACATATGTAGAAGGCAGAATGCTGACCCACAGGCATGGTCCCCTGGCTGCATGACATCAGAAATCTAACAAAGGAACCACTAATACTGTGTGGACTAATGATGAAATTGTGATGAATCAGGTATCACAGTAAATCCAATTTGGGGTACCAAAGGTTCTCAAACTTTAATTTTTGAGTTTTAATTAGTTAACAGCACTCTAGTGTTTTCCATATCCCACAAGCAGAAAGCCAGGGAATAAGGAAGCACAAGCTCACCTCCTGAACTAGCTACTATGCAGATCCACCTGTAAGTCTTACTAAATGTGTAGGCTTATTGTACCAGCTCCTGCAGTAGGTCAGAGTTTAATACCAGTGCTCCAGCTGATGCTTAAAAACAGTAACTTTAAGTAGAAGAGAATTGAAGGTGAGAGAAGGTCATGGTTGTGATCCTTGCAGTAGTTGGGTCTTATAGAATGAGGAACGATGCCAAAATAAATGCCTAAATTCTGGCTTCCCTGGTGGCTCAGATGGTAAAGAATCTGACAACATGGGGTTTAATCCCTAGGCTGGGATGGCTATGCACTCCATTATTCTTGCCTGGAGAATTCCATGGACAGAGGAGCCCGGTGGCTACTTTCCATGGGGTTGCAGAGAGTTGGACATGACTGAGTGACTTTTACTTTCTGATGTTCTTGCTTTTTTCTCTTACATTTCCTGTGAAAGGTCAACATATTACCTAAATGTCCTGCTCATCTTGTAAATCTTGAACCTCTTAATACAGCATTTAGCAAATGTTAGGTTCTGAACAACAACAGCAAAATGTTGAATTGAACATAAGGCTGAAGAGATTTATTTTTTAAGCTCTTTTCTCCCTCCTTCAAATAAGTACCTATTGCAGATGTGTGGATCGATCTAAAGAGAACTGGAAAGTTCCAGAGTCAGTTGTCACACCAGTGAATTTTCAGGTTGCCATTTATCTGATCTAACATGAAATAGCGCCCTTTCCAAACCTAGCTTTGGGACATGACATTGCCAGTTTCCTGAGCTCAAGCTTCTGTGGACACAGTTGTTGCCAATTGTTGTAATGTTGGTACGGAAAAGGCAGCTACTGTATTTAGAAACTGTTCCAGTAAATCATTTTCCAGCTGTCTGGGAGTCACAATCCATAGTCTTAAATAGATATATCTGTCATCAGTTTTATTAGCTTCAGGGTATGTGTGTCATCTGTTGGTTTGGGGTATAGAAACTGGTGTGGGCAAATGTTTTTCTCAGAATGCATTTTTTAAAAAACGCACCAATTCATTTTTCTGCCACAGACTCAGAAGTCACAAGCAATTTGGTATTTTAACCGTATAATCTTTCATATTATTGTATGTTCATTTTAAATCCCAGAGCCCAGCTGAGGCTATTGGAGATGTATAGTGGTCTGTTTGCCCTGTATCCCTTCATAGTTGCCTCTGTGTATATACGTTCAGTTGTTCAGTCTTGCCTAATTCTTTGTAGCCCCGTGGACTGCAGCCTGCCAGGCTCCTCTGTCCATGCAATTTCCAGGCAATACTGGAGCGGATTGCCATTTTCCTATTCCAGGGATCTTCCTGACCCAGGGATCAAATGTGCATCGTCTCCTGCATCGGCGGGCGGATTCTTTACCACTAGTGCCACTTCTGAGCGCTTTATGGAAAGCTGCAGTGGAAGCTGGGAAAGCCTCCAACTACTGGGGGAACTGTTACTGCGAACTAGTAATAGTTGAAAATAAGTTGAACTTATTTTCATCAAATTGAGAGAGGAAACAATTGACTGATCAGTGAATATATACAGTCAACTTAATGAATTTGAGGTTGTTTCTACTCTTTCAGCCTTAATGTGCTAACTTGAAATAATTACAGAAAAAGGGAAAGAGGAGAAAAACTATATTCAGAAATCCCAGACAGGAACATGTATAAGACAAAATAAACCTTAGATCTGAGATTGCTGCTTCATACGGGAAAAAGAGAAACACGATGATGACTTCATTTTCATCATTTGGAACAATGATGCTCAAATTGGTTCTCCCTAAGGAAGGTTCAAGATCTGGACCAGAGCCTCTGAGCCCTGAGCTGACAAGAACCACTTCACACACACCTGCTTTCCATTCTAGGATAAGGCACAGGCTTTAGAGAGGTAACAGTCTTTATGACTTTGATTTCTTTTTTAACTTGATAAATGACTCATCTAATTTGAGGAATCATACAGTTCAAGAAAATAACTTTTTTCCCCGGGTTCAGAGTTCTAGGAGTAATTTTCAAGCTATGGAATACTAAAGAATATATACAAGTTTTTCATAAAAAACACAGAGGCATATACCATAACTTATGTTTATTTGTAAAAGTGTTTCTCAAAAAAAAAAATCCATGGCATAACATTAAAGTGGGGTCTTGTAAAATAATTCCCAATAGCCTTTATTTTTCGTATTATAATAACCACCTAATTAGGGCTTCCCAGGTGGCATAGTGGTAAAGAATCTACCCGCCAATGCAGGAGATGTGGGTTTGATCCCTGGGTCAGGAAGATCCTTTGGAAGAGGAAATGGTAACCCACTCCAGTATTCTTGGCTGGGAAATCCCAGGGAAGGTGCTTGGTGGGCTACAGTCCATTGGGTTACAAAGAGTCAGACAGGACTTAGTGACTAAACAACAACTACTCTACCGGTTAATACAAACATATGGGAATTTGTTCATAAAATGCAGAATATTTGGCAGCCTGTTTATCCTCCTCCCACTTTTTATACCACAACACTCAACTACTTGTAATTCGAGGACCACACTACATTTGTTTGTGCCACCCTGACTTTGAACATGCTGTTCCCTTTACCTGGAATTCTCCTCCTCATTCTTATCTTTCGGGTAAATTCATATTTTATCTTTCAAGTGTTTTCTCAGATGTCACCTTTTCTTTGTGAATTCCATGACACCACCCCATCCCACTAAGTCCAAAGACACTAAACTTGTTCTCCTCTGTGGATTATTATTTATATGTTGACTCCTCAACTAGCTTAAGAGGGAGGTTTTGAAAAAGGGACATGTCATATTTATCTTTGTTTTCTCAACACTTAACATATTTCCTCGGACACAGTAGGTTCTTAATAAAGATCGTATAATTATTGAAATACACAAGAAAACACATATCTGTCTCTAGTGTATCCCTCCACCCCTACTCAAGCTTCCTTGACTAGTTCATTTTGGTTATGCATAACAGGCAGAGCAAAAATCACATCCAGCCTTACAGTTGACTACCAGTTAAAATAAGATGCTAAAGCGTTCTAGCCTAAAGAAATGAGCAGAATCTAATTACTTTAAAAGAATGACCTCACTTCATCAATAGAAACTAGTTAGAAATACAACTCGAAGGACCTTTTAACCTTTCTTTCCATTTCCTTTAGAAAGAGATAAGGAGATTAAGCATGGAAAACAGATTTGAATTAGAAAGAAACATGAATTTTAGGAAGATTTTTCTGCCACTGTGTCTATATAAACCACTCTGTCTGCATGCATGCATGCTAAGTCGCTTTAGTTGTGTCCGACTCTTTGCGACCCCATGGACTTGTAGCCTGCCAGGCTTCTCTGTCCACGCAATTTTCCGGGCAAGAATGTTGGAGTGGGTTGCCATTTCCTACACCAGGGGATCTTCCCAACCCAGGGATTGAACCCATATCTCATATCTCCTGCATTGGCAGGCAGGTTCTTTACCCCCAGTGCCATCTGGGAAGCCTACATAAACCACTATGTCTAAATAGAATTTTTTCTTAAGCTTAGGAAATATAAAACATCGTTGTCTGGACAGTCTTAGGGTGATGAGAAACATACATTTCAAAAACAATATAGATACAATGCATTTGGCTTGGTGTCAACTTTAAATTTGACTGGTAGTGTAGTTGGAGGAAATCCATGAAATGTTTGACCAGAAAGTTGTCAGCACTGCAAGAGGCATGTGCATGTGCATATATATTTTTATATATATATATATAAAGTATATAAAACTTTAGAATTTACACTGATTACATTATTTTCCTGAAGTTTGCCTTTAACTCTGACAAGCTGACACACGTCTGAAGAAAAAATTGATTGTTACAGGGGATACGAGTGCATGTGTGCTCAGTTGTATCTGACTCTTTGTGAGTTCATGGACTGTAGCCCGCCAGGCTCTTCTGTCCATGGAACTTCCCAGGCAAGAATACTACAGTGGGTTGCCATTCCCTTCTCCAAAGATCTTCCCGACCCAGCTATTGAACCTGCATCTTCTGCACTGCAGGCGGATTCTTTACCGCTGAGCCATCAAGGAATCCCTATAAGGGGATACAGTAAGATGATATTTCTTAACTTGTTTACTTGGTATGGTAATTGTTTTGTGCAAGAGATGAGATTTCAGAAATGCCAAAATAAAAAGTAAGAAAAATCCTGGAAGTGATCTGAGAAAGCCCTTGCAAATTTGTTTAAAAGGAAGACAATGGAGGGATGGTGCCAACACAGTTCAGTGGAGGAAAGAATAGTCTTTTCAACAAAAGACACCAAAAGCATAAGTAGCCACAGAAAAAAGTAGACTAATTGGACTTCATCAAAATTTAAAACTTCTGTGCATGAAAAGACACTATTAAGATAGTAAAAAGGCAGTCCACAGAATGAAATCTATTTGATGAGAATGTAGTAGTCAGAATATATGAAATACTCCTACAACACAATAGTAAAATGACCTAATTAAAATGAGGAAAGGAAATGAACAGACATTTCTCCATGGAAGACATACAGATGGCAAAAAAAAAAAAACCATACACAAAAATATGCCGAACATTAGCTATTGTAAAATTAAAACAAAACTATAGTGAAATACCACTGCATACTTACTAAGAGGACTATAATTAAAAGTGGAACAATAACAACAAATTTTGGCAAAAATATGGAGAAATTGAAATGCTCATACTTTGCTGGTGAGAATATGAAATGGTACAACCACTTGGAAAGCAGTTCTTCAGAAAGTTAAACACAGAATTACTCTATGACCCAGCATTTTTACTTCTAGATACATACCCAAGAGAAATGAAGACATCAGTTCAGTTGCTCAGTCGTGTCCTACTCTTTGTGATCCCATGGACTGCAGCATGCCAGGCCTTCCTGTCCATCACCAACTCCCGGAGTTTACTCAAACTCATGTCCATCGAGTAGGTGATGCCATCCAACCATCTCATCCTCTGTCATCCCCTTTGCCTCCTGCCCTAAATCTCTCCCAGCATCAGGCTCTTTTCAAATGAGTCAGCTTTTCACATCAGGTGGCCAAATTATTGGAATTTCAGCTTCAAAATTAGTCTTTCCAATGAACACCTAGGACTGATCCCCTTTAGGATGGACTGGTTGGATCTCCTTGCAGTCCAAGGGACTCTCAAGAGTCTTCTCCAACACCACAGTTCAAAAGCATCAATTCTTCAGTGTTCAACTTTCTTTATAGTCCAACTTTCACATCCATACTACTGGAAAAACCATAGTCTTGACTAGATGGACCTTTGTTGACAAAGTAATGTCTCTGCTTTTTAATATGCTGTCTAGGTTGGTCATAACTTTCCTTCCAAGGAGTAAGCATATATCCACACAAAAACTTGTTTATGAATGTTCATAGTAGCATTATTCAAGATAGCCAAAAAATGGAAGCTACCCAGTTGCCTATCAACTGATTAATGGATAGGCAAAATGTGATGGATATATCAACACTATATATAAAAAGGAATAAAGTATTGATACACTGTAGGACACAGATGAACTTTGAAGATGTTAGGCCAAATGAACAAAGCTGATCCAAAAGGCTATATACTGTATGATTCCATTTATATGAAATGTCCAGAATAGACAGATCCCTAGAGGCAGCAAGTGAATTAATGTTTTCTAAAAGCTGGCAGGAAGGGGAATACAGTGTGACTGCTAAAGAATATAGGGTTTGGAAGTGATGAAAATGTTCTGGAATTAGTTCGTATTGATGGTTTCGTAACCATGTAAATGCACTAAAAACCACTCAATTGGCATCCTTTAAAATGGTGAATTTTATGGTGTGTAAATTTTATTTGAATTATTTTTAAAAGCACTTGTTTCATAGGGTTGTTGTAAGACTAAATGAAAGTATGCACAGTGTGCAGAATCTATATCTGATAAACACTAATTTTCACTTTTTAAAAGGATTAAGTGGAAAAGATAGAGGTTATTCATTTTTGAGAATTGAAAACAATTATAGTTTGCATAGTTTACAAAAGCTATATGGGAAGTGAATGCAAATGTATTAAAACTTTAAAAATCAAAATAGTACTTACAGAAACACTAATAAATCCTAAGAAAGACAGTAGACCACTTATTAGCTTTTTTCTGACTAGTACTGTTTATACTGAAGTGAATGCACCACGCTGTTAATGCTCCTTTTAAGTTTCGTCACAATAACAAAGTCTGGTCATTGGCCTAGAGATAGACACACAACAGCCCATCCAACAATCAAGTAAACCAATTACTGAGTTACCATTGTGACTAATATTTTAGTTGCTATATATCACATAAGATATTTAAATATAGAATGCAATTATAATAATCATGTCAGAGTTTGCTGTTATCATCAATGGAGCCACTACCAGTAGCAAAAATAAAGTTCACAATTATTAGGGATAAATTATGCCAGCCTCTAGTGTCTTCATTGGTTCTGTACTTAGTAGTCAGCAGTGAATTTTAAATAGTAGCACAGCATATTGTAGAAGCTACCTTATCTGATAAGAAGTATATGCAACTGATTGTTTATGATCCTGCACTCCTGAGAGATGTGTGCCGCACTAAATGTTTAATGTGTCCTTGACCAAAAGAGAATGCAATATTAATTTTGTTTTGATGACAAGTTGACTCTCTACAGAAATAGGTGTGCAGCTTAGCTAAGTGCAGCAGTTTTAGGAACTCCTGCTCCCTAAGCTATGGAATATCTAAGAAACTTACCTTTCTTAAGAATGTCATTTCAAAAGACATTCTGTAAATTCATCAACATTGAATGATGATGAAATGCAACAAATTTTACCAATTTATCAGGAAGGTACTTTGAATGAAGTATGTCAGAGATTAAAATTCAGAAAAGGCCACAATCATAAAATGGTTCACAGAGATCTGGGTGAATGAAAAATGAAAAAAAAAAAGCATACTTAATTTCCTGAAACACCATTTCTTCTGACTCCAGATTAAATATAACATAAATGTAAGTTTTAGGATGTTTAAGTTCAAATGTCTAGGCTCTGTTGTGTTTAGTATATAAATTCAACTTAATTAAACACATATGAAGTACTTAACATTTTACCAACATGTTTTTCAATTACATGAGAATTATGGCTTATTAATGAAAAAATAAATAATATGATAAAATAGAAGTTAATGTAAAGAACAAACACATGGTACAAGGAAGTACTTTATGAGATGGATAGGTTCAAGTTCAAGAGGAGGTTTTCCAACATGATGAAGAGAAAAGTATGAATTTGACATATTCAGGAAGTCACAAGTAAATTAGTCTGTTTGAAGTGGAGACGTGTTAGGGAATGTGGAAGAAACAATTAGATAAAGTAAAGATAAATTAGTTTCTGGAATATCTCAGTATGGCTAATTCAACTTGATTTGTGGACGAGAAGAAATTATAGGTTCTTGAGAAGGGAAGTGACATTTATTCAGAATAAAGTGTTTTCAGAACAAACTTTGTGGCAGTATTTAAGATGGAATGGGGAATTTGAGGTAAAGATTTAGGAACTATTTTACTAAGGAACATTAGGAACTATTTTACTAAGATTTAAAATTGGCTCAAAACAAACTTTTACATGAAATCAAGAAAATGAGCTTACATGATAGAATTTTACATGTATGGGGGTAAACAGTGTGCTTTTACACACAGCACACTAGACAACTGGACGCAGTTTATTATGTTCCATAGGCTTCCCAGGTGGTGCTAGTGGTAAAGAACTCGCCTGCCAATGCAGGAGACGGAAGAGATGTGGGTTTGGGAAGATCCCCTGGAGGAGGGCATGGCAACTCACTCCTCCAGTATTCTTGCCTGAACAATCGCATGGGCAGAGGATCCTGGGGCCTCAAAGAGTTGGACACAACTGAAGCCAGCGAGCGATTTTGTCCAATATTTAAAATTATATAAAGTGAAAGTGAACGTCACTCAGTCGTGTCCTACTCTTTGTGACCCCATGGACTATACAGTCCATGGAATTCTCCAGGCCAGAATACTGGAGTGCGTAGCTGTTCCCTTCTCCAGGGGATCTTCCCAACCCAGGGATCGAACCCAGGTCTCCCACGTTGCAGATGGATTCTTTACCAGCTGAGCCACAAGCCCCCCAAATATAAGAAGGTCATAAATATTCAGCGTAATTCTTTTGTTTTCTGAATTCTCACATTGGGGAGAACTGGAGAGTGTTTATCATAATTGAGGTCCAAGTAAATGAATTTAAGTCCTGAGAGACCAGAATTATTCCCAGGTTTATCTGTATACATGAATGTATAAGGGTCTGTGTGTATCTGTCTGTCTGTCTCAAGGGCACAGAAAAAGACACACACAGAAATGGAGATGAGTCAGTAGCCAGGCTGACATCAGAGAGAGGTGAAGCAAAGTCAGGAAATACGTACCTGATTTGAAAAATATTGATGCCTTCATGATGGTTTGGCATGTGGGCTGGTTTAAAGATAAAAATTCTCTGGGCACCGTAGATGCAGCAAAAACTTCCTGTGGGGTAAAGGATGATATAAAAATGTTAGGTTATTTTATTACTTTAGAAAGTATGAGGTCAGAGAGCACCCAGCCAAATTTTTCCAAATCTGCTCAAAATCTTGACAGACCATCAGTCCATTTCCACTTGCACAATCCTCCACAGTGCTTCTAATTATTATCATCTTAGAAATATAATAATAACAGGAACATATAAAATTGAAGTGAAGATTTTCATTTCACTTATGAGAAAGGTTCCATCCAAAGTCATGGGCTTTCTTAGGACTAGAGATTTATAATATCTAGATACCTGTAGAATATGCAATTGCTGCTTCTGTGTTATTTGCTCAACAGAACCAACATTTCACAAAATGTGTTTAGACCAATATTATGCAAGTAAAATTAATGACAGGGAAGTGCCATGAGACATTTTTAACAGCTGCTTGTAATGTCACAAACACCCGTTATTATTTTTTTTAAAAAAAGGAGGAAACAATATTCAATATACTTGAATAGCACGGTTTGGTTTTCTCAACGACCCTATGAGGTTTGAATGAAATGTGCATATGTATGTATCAGGAAAAGAACCAGAATAAGTCCCAGGTTCTTTAAGGAGATGGAAACTAAATACAGGGAATTAAAAGCTTAAAAAATAATTGGAAAGGCTAGAGATGGAGGCTGTATGCTCCAGAACACTGCAGAGCTGACATGTTAGGGGAACCTCTACTTCTGCTTCAGTTAGAAAGGTGAGGAATCCAAAAGTCACTACAGAATTTGAGTTCAAAAGTGCCCACTGCAGCTAGAATTAAGGAATCAGGAAACCACCACTGCTGCCACAACAGCCTCTCAAAACCCATGAAATGTAGAACTTGGATGCTGGACACCATCACACAAAAGTCATGTCTTTGCCATCTTACTTATTAGCAGAAAACAATACAAGCAGCAGGAAGATGACCTCCACTTGACTTCTGCCTTCTAAATCTCAACCGGTGCATCTAATTGGTTGAACATCATTTGCATCTGCAACTTTAATTGCGCAGGAATCTTGGAAGTGCAATTTTCAGCCTTCGAGCTACTGCAGTCCAGGGCTGCACACTACAAAGTGGGGAATGGTTGCCAACCAGGCACATCCACCTCCTGCGATTCAAAGGCTTTCGAAATTTCTCATCCAAGGTCACAGAACTAGCGAGTGCTGGAGCAGTAAATGTGAGTTCAGAGATTTTGGCCACTTGCCCAGTGCTCTTTCCACTACATCAGTCTCTAGCACTGATTACTCTCTGAAGACATTTGCCAAAGGAGACATATTTTCAAATCTTGTGCTAATTATATTTTTCAGTGAAGCATTAATTCAGGCATCTGTGAATATTGTTACCTTTTAGTCTTATGTCAAATCTAGTTCTTCTTCCAAACTCAGACTTAATCTTATTTTACAGTACTTACAGTTAAACCAACACTGCAAGGGTTTAATACCTTTGAGTATTTTTCTCAGCAGGCTTGCTGCTTAATCCATTTAATGTCAGAACAACACAAACCTTCTTATTAAAATGGGGGAAAGGACATCATTAGAGTACATTAGTGGCTTTCTTTCTACTGGGTAAAACAGCCAATCTGGCAGTATTTGTCCCTTATCTTTATTTGTTTGCATTTTATGCTAACAGTGCAAGGAAAACATTTAAAAGGAAAAAATTTGGGATGCTAAATTCTCTTGAATTTTAATCATGCATAAAAGAAAAACAGAAGGCTGAAACTCCACTTTGAGAAATCTTCCTAAGTGTATACTTCAATATTAAAATTTAAAATATGGAATATACAAATAAAGTACTTGGATAAATGGAAAAATTTTAATGTATCTCTAATATCTCATTAATATAAATATAATCACAACTTTCATTCCACATGCTTTTTAAATCAACTTTGGGAACATTTTTTTAATATGCACATTTAATGATTGAGGTACAGACACTTCTTATCTATACATTATAATATCAATTACTAGATAATGTCTATTTAGACATCTCTGTTTAGGTTTATTATACTGTGTTACAATTAAAAGAAGGGGTTAAATTCATGGTACTACATAGAAAACCTAGTTCTTGCAAAGTTAGTGTTCAACTCTGAGTTATTCAAGAAAAAATGAGTCAAAGTTTGCATTTTCAATCTTTCATATGCTTTTTATATACTGTCAAAACAGTCCAGCTGGATTTAGATTGGTATTTTTACTAACGCAGGTGTATGTTTTGGTGGTGGTGGTGGTGGTAGTGGTGCTTTGCTTCAAAGAATCATGCAAAAAAATGACATAAATCTGAGATCACAAAATCTTAGTTTAAATGAGGAAATATGGAAAGACACGGTATCTAATAAATATTTTTAAAGTCCTATGTCCTGAAGAATTTAGATAAGAATTGTTTACATTATAAAATAACCAGTTGGCATTTCATTAAATACCAGTGTACTCCAAAACAGATACTGATTTCCATGCTTTTTTTCCTGAAACCCATTTGCTTTATGTTATTATTTATAGACCCAGATAACCAGAATGGATTCAACTTAAAGCAGGGATGTAAGAGTAAGATGTATCCAAAAGCTGGGAGTAAATTAAATCCTTATAACCTATTCCCTTCAAGAATCCTCGCCACTGTAAAGGCAGATGGCAACTCGATCTAGGTTCAGGCAGGAAAGAAGCTCAACTAAAGTTTTAAGTTTTACAAGGGAAATTCTTTCACCCTGCCTTAGGAGGGAAGGGTGGAGAACCCACTGTTACACAGGACACTCCACCCTCAGCGACATCCCCTTGATTAATTACGTAACCAGATCTCCTTTATCAGTATCTACTTACCAGTCAGGTAATGGCAGATGTTTGTGATGCTTGCATAGCATTACTGTGAGAAGATTTAACTTAGGGTGCAAGTTAATATTTTTCCCAAAAGATTTTTTTAAAGCAATTAGTTTAGTATACATCTTACACATATAAATCCTGACTTCCAATGCATTATACAGAGTTTTATGCAAGTCAGGCAGTATAAGCAAAAGAGTGTATAAAGAAGAAATTTCAAATGTACAGTACAAGAACAAATGAAAAATATTTGTAAGGTAATGGAAGCTACTAGCAGTTTAGTATATGTAAGTAGCTAATGGATACAGCAAAATGAACAATTTGATATTAGCTTAAAGCAGCTAAATTCTCAAAAGGCACAAGTAACTACTGTACACATACATTCTTCAGTCTGTGGATGCTGCAAAATGGGGACATTGGCTTTTAAGTTTGTTCCCAAACCAGAGAAGTGCAGAGATTTCATTGGAGTCTTCTTTTGCTTATCGTCCATCTGTTTCCTGGAATATCAAGGGCTCGAGCAAATTTAATGTCAGACATGAGTCTTGGCCTGTAAAATATAAAACTTCATAACTTTTTCATAATCAAGTTTTACATTCATAAGAAAAGACCCAGCAAGCAAAAGGCATAATCTGAACCTAATACATGTTAATATTTTTACAGATAACATTTTTGTCAAAAAATCTTAACATTTCTGACAACAAACCATTATTCCTAAGTAAATAGAAATAATTTTGATGAATAACAGATTATTCCTACACATTATTTTAGTTTCCTTATTTATTTCCTTTCCATTATTTAGTTTCCTTATCAGTGTTCAGGTTAGCATTAACCAAAAAGGTGTTACTTTTTTCTCACTTCTGAGTATGACATTGTGTAGAATGTCCAAGCAAGGGAAGAGGGCATTAAGCATTTAGAAATAGCCCTTAGATGTTTATATCTGTTCTTTTGTGTTAGAGTCAAAGCAGGCAATTTGTAAACAGATTATTTTTTAAGAAATGAATCAACTTAGTTCACAGCGAGATAAAATATATTTTTTGACTGGAATAGAGGTCACAAGACCTGAATTCTTGGCTGATTAGCAGGCCGCTTTATCTTGCTGGCCCTGAGGTTTTTCATCTGTTAATGAAAGGTTTAGCTATGCCAAAGATTCTCGAATTTTCCCAGTTCATGGCTCTCTTAGTGTCTTAGAAATTTTTTCATGTTATGGAGGCTAAAAGAAATACCTATTAATAACAATTCCATTTATTAAGTAGTCAGGTCTGAACTTACTATGTATATCTGCCGTTAACTACTTAGTTGCTATTTCACAAAATAATACACATACATTTAAAAAAAAATTTGTTGTATTGTTAACAGTGTGTGCATGTTTGTTGAGTACTTTACATCTTTCTGAAAGCTTTGAATTGAATAGGAAACCAATACCTTCGTTTCCTGTTCCACAATCATTTTCCCATGGTTCTTAAGTGTTATAACAGCAGCTTACAAAGCTGTCTCATAAGATGTAATCGAAAGGACTGAGTATAGTTTCATGTTAAAGTTCTAAGCTAATTGAAGGTAGTGTCTTGCATACTGTCAAGCTGATGTCACTTTGTTGGCCTTGAAAATTTTCAGTATCCCATGAGCGTGCCTCTTTGACTTTGTGTGATGCCCTTGGGGTGCCTCAGTACACAGTTTGTGAAGGATGGGCTATACTCTCTTAAATATTTAATGTAACTAACAATATATGATCTGAGATGTAGAAACGGAGAATGAGTGAAATAGATAGTTCTGAAGACCTGGGCTAAGAAGCTGCAGGACTCAAGAGAAGGTAAAAATAGTAATAAATGTCTGCATGGGGCACACCTTCCCTTCCCATGTCACCTACAAAATGCTTACCTTTGCCTCACAGTTCGGCTCAAACTTCCTCAGGGCAACCTCCCTTAAGCAAGTCAAATTAACCTATTCAGAGTAGTCATTTCATAACACCTTTCAGAGCAGCAATTATACATTTATTAGTATAACTACTTGATGAATTCTTCTCTCTCTAGTTAGAATTACGTTCTAAGAGGCTAGGAATATGTCTGGTATCAGCACTGTATCCCACAGTCCAGTATATTATAGGAGCTAAAACCTTGCCAGATGAAATGAATAAGTGCACATACTCTGACAGAATAAGGTTAGCATTCAATTATTAATTCTAAAACAGCTGCATTTTTATAATAGCATTCCTAAAACTTTCTTTTTCTCATAATATCCATCAGTGAAAAGGAACCCATACACATATAGCTACATTGGAAACCTCAGAAACTAATCTCATCTAAACTAAGTAAAAGCATAACCTTGCTTTGGATAAGACAGTCAAATATTCATAAACTCTTACAGGCAAAATAATTTCACAAGAAAATGTCTTTTTTTTTGTAAAGTGTGATTTTATTTTATTATTAAATTATTTTCTATTGGAGTATAGTTGATTTACACTGTTGTGTTAACCTCAGGTGTACAGTAAAGTTAATCATATATATATATATATATATATATATATATCTCCCCACTCTTTTTAGGTTTTTTTTTTCCATATAGGCCATTACAGACTATTGAGTAGAGTTCTCTGTGCTATAGAGTAGATCCTTATTATCTATTTTATATATATTTAATGTAGTGTGTATATGTCAATCCCAATCTTCCAGTTTATCCTTCCTCTCTTTCCTTTTTAGCACCTGTAAGTTTCTTTTATATATCTGTTATTCTTTATGTTTTGTAAACAGGTTCATTTGTACCCTTTTCTTCAGACTCCACATATAAGCAATGTCATAAATAGTTGTCTTTCTCTGACTTACTTTGCTCAGTATGCCAGTCTCTAGATCCATCCATGTTGCTGCAAATGGCATTATTTCATTATTTTTATGGCTGAGTAGTATTCCATCATGTATGTACCACAACTTATTTATTCATTCCTCCATCAGTGGGCATTTAGGTTGCTTCCATGTCCTGGCTATTGCAAATAGTGCTGCAATGAACATTAGGATACATGTATCTATTTGAATTATGGTTTTCTCCAGATATATGTCCAGGAGTGAGATTGCTGAATCATATGGTTACTCTATTTTTAGTTTTTTAAGGAACCTCCTTACTGTTCTCCAGAGTGGCTGTATCAATTTACTTTTCCAACAACAGTATAGGAGGGGTCTCTTTTCTTCAGCATTATATTGTTTGTAACTTTTTTGATAATGGCCATTCTGGGTGGTTTGATGTGATACCTCATTCTAGTTTTGATTTGCATTTCTCCAATAATGGGGATTCCCAGGTGGCGCTAGTGGTAAAGAACCCACCTGCCAGTGCAGGAGACATAAAGATGTGGGTTCAATCCCTGGGTTGGGAAGATCCCCTGGAGGGAGGCATGGCAACCCACCCCAGTATTCTTGCCTGGAGAATCCCATGGACAGAGGAGCCTGGTGGGCTACAGTCCATGGGGTTGCAAAGAGTCGGGCACAACTGAAGGGACTTAGCATGCATGCAATACTTAATGATGCTGACCGGTTTTTCATATGCCTCTTGGCCATCTGTATGTCTTCTTTGGAGAAATGTCTAGATCTTCTGCCCATTTTTTAATTGGGTTGTTTTTTGATATTGAGCTGCATGCATGATTTGTATACTTGAGTGATTAATCTCTTGTCAGTTGCTTCATTTGCAAGTATTTTTTCACATTCCGTGGATTGTCTTTTCATTTTGTTTATGGCTTCATTTGCTGTGCAAAAGCTTTTAAGTCTAGTTAGGTCCCATTTGTTTGTTTTTGTTTCATTTTCATTACTCTTAGAAGATGGATCAAAAATATCTGCTGTGATTTATGTCAGAGAATGTTCTGCCTGTGTTGTCCCCTAAGAGTTTTATAGTATTTGGTCTTATATTTAGGTCTTTAATCCATTTTGAGTTGTTTTTGTGTATGGTATTACAGAATGTTCTAATTTCATTCTTTTTTTAAAAACTATTTATTTTTGGCTATGCTAGGTGCTTTGTTGCTGCACGTGGGCTTTCTCTAGTTTCTGTGAGCAGAGGCTACTCTCTAGTTGTGTTGAGCGGGCCTCTCATTGCAGTGGCTTCTGTTGTGTGGAGCACAGGCTCTAGATTGGGAGGTCAGTAGCTGTGGTGCATGGGCTTAGTTGTCCTGCCTTGGACTGTCTGCAGGACCTTCCCAGACCAGGGGCTGAACCTGTGTCCCCTGCATTGGCAGACGGATTCTTAACCACCGGACCATTAGGGAAGTTCTAATTTCATTCTTTTACCTGCAGCTGCCTAGTTTTCCCAGAACCACTTATTGAAGAGATTGTCTTTCCTCATTTGTCTATTCTTGCCTGCTTTGTCATAGATACGGTTCCCACAGGTGCATGGTGTACCTGACTTTGTATCCTATTCTGTCAATCTATATTTAGCTTTGTGGTACAAAAAGTTATATTACTTCATAAAAGTTGCTCATATACAAAATTTCAAAATTTTATCAAAGGTCCAGACCACACTTTGAGAAACATATTCTACAGTAGTGATATCAGAAGTAGAAAAGTGATAATCTCTAGAAAATGGCAGCTTATGTTTTTTAATGACACTCTACTATAAAGCCTGATTTTATTGACATATTAAGCACAAATTTTAAGGGAAGTGTATGATGTCACTATTGAAATGAATTCTGAAAATCTTATTAATATTCTATTTTCATCCTGGTATAAAAATCAACAACTGAAGTCAAACAGAATTCTAAAGTGAACAGAAAGTAAGGATATGGGTGTAGGACAAAGTAAGATAGTGAACAATTGCATTAAATAACTATTAGCGACTTTAAAAAAAGTGGACTTTTTAAAAAAATAGTAAATTAAGATTGATTCATGGATTTTGTGCATTCAGTATATCTGTTTTCTGAAAAGTGCTTTAAGATACAGTATTGGTAAATTATATTTTGTTATGCATTTCTCACCCTTAAAGTTTTTAGGCGAAAAGAAGATTACTTGATTATACTTTATACATTTTTAGGCAGAATGGCTATGGGTAAAAATACAGAGATGGGGAAATAAAAGAGAAGGTAAGATAAAGATGGTTGATCTTGTGCACCTGGAATCGCTAATCCATAAACAGCCAACTCCCCTGTATGCACTGTCTTCTTTGGGAACTTGTTTCATCTTTTCCCATAAACTAAAAGCTAGATGTCCCCAAAGCTATCATCTCCCAAATAGTATCTGTTTATTTTCTCTCATCACATATCCAAGATACAGAGTTGATGTCCACATAGTACCCTATTGCCACATCCTGGATCAGTTTTACCTTATAGTCTTGTTAAAAAAAAAAAAAAGCTATCAACCACAAAACACACCTGTACTTTTGTAGGTCATGCTAGAAATCCTCCTCATCACACTTTCTTTATCTTTCTGATCCAAAATTACCAGCCTATTCTATCTCACCCACCACCCTTCTGTCCCCCAGCTTCTGTAGATTAATGTTTCTTAAACTTTATGTACATTTCAGTTACCTGGGCGGTCTTGTTAGATTCAGATTTTGAGTCAGTAAGGACACCCAGAGACTGCATTTCTTATAACCTCATTGTGAACCACTCTGAAGAGATGGCACTAGAGGAGCTGTTTCTGCTATTATTTAAACTACAGTACTAATCCTCACTCCCCTCTTCTGCTTTAGCATTCTTTCCTTCCTTCCTTTACTATTTTCAGCATCAATTCTTCTTAGTGTTTTTCGTCTTTTTTACACTGTCAATTTCAATCTTTCTCTCACCTCTTTCTGATCTGCTTAAATATCACCCACTTTAAAAAAAAAAAAAAAAAAAAAAAAACCACCTAATTTAACCCTTTACTCCCCCTAGCTGCCGTCCTAGGTCTCTGTCACAGATTTTTTTTTTTTTTTTTTTTTTTTTTTTAAGAATTGTCTGTGTTTGCTGATATCGATTCTTCATCTCCAATTCAGTTCTGTTTCCCTTCCATCTGATTTGTAGGTCCATTAGCCCACCAACAGTGTTCGCTAAAGTCACAAAATTACCCCATGGCAGGAAGCCACAAAGGACATTTTCAGTTCTTGTCTTATTTGAATCTCTCAACAGCATTCAGTTCTGTGACCCACTCCAACATTTTTCCACTTGGTCCTTCATGACAAGACAGTCTCTTTATTCTCCTGTTAACATTCTGGAAACTCTTTTTCAGACAGTTTTACAGGACCATCATCTTCTATGCAGTTATTAGATATTACAAACTGAAGTTCCTTGGGGTCCTGTCTTCCTTTTCTAGCATATATCCACACCCTGCTGCTGCTGCTGCTAAGTCACTTCAGTCGTGTCTGACTCTGTGCGACCCCATAGACGGCAGCCCACCAGGCTTCCCCATCCCTGGGATTCTCCAGGCAAGAACACTGGAGTGGGTTGCCATTTCCTTCTCCAATGCATGAAAGTGAAAAGTGAAAGTGAAGTTGCTCAGTCATGTCTGACTCCTAGCGACCCCATGGACTGCAGCCCACCAGGCCCCTCCGTCCATGGGATTTTCCAGGCAAGAGTACTGGAGTGGGTTGCCATTGCCTTCTCCAACTCTACAACCTGCATAATCTCTTGTCACTTAAATGCAAATGACTTCTGAATTTATATCTCCAGCTCATAATCTTTGAGTTACAAACCTATATATCCTGTGGCCCACTTGACACTTTAGATAGCTCAGAGCCACCTCAACTATAAGTGATCCAAGCTAAATTAATAATTTCCCGCCATTACATGCCATCTTCACATAGCCTAATTGCATAGTCCAAAAAATATTGTTTTTGACACATCTTCTTCCTTCAGTGTCATATATCCATCCATTCTGTCTTTTAAGACCTCCTTGAATTCTATGGAACCTATTCACTTTTTTCCATCTATATTATAACTTTCACTCTTGTATCAATAATTACCATCTATTGGCTGGGCTACTGCAAATGGCTTCCTATGGAATATCATTTCCATTGCATTCTGCTCCTACCTCTTTTACACCCTGAAGATATGGTGATATTTTGAAGGATAAATTTGATCATTCGTGCCTGTCTCCCCTGCTCATCCTGAATTTGTTTTAGTCCCTCATACAACTTGCCAGGCTCCTTCCACTAAAGGGTTGTTGCTTGTACTGTTTCATTGACTTGCCATGTCTTCCCCTCTTTTCTTTTAAGACTTTATCCATCAGACCTCAACTCCACCATCATGATTTTGGGAAAGCTACCTTTGTCTCAATGACTATGTCAAATGTCTCTGCTGCTGCTGCTGCTAAGTTGCTTCAGTCGTTTCCGACTCTATGCGACCTCATAGACAGCAGCCCACCAAATGTCTCTACTAGGAGACCATACTTAATCATGTGCTTCTCCATTACAATATTCCTTGAGAGTATGGTGGTGGTGGTGGTGGTTTAGTCTCTAAGTTGTGTCCAACTCTTGAGACCCCATGGACTGTAGCCCACCAGGCTCCTCTGTCCATGGGATTTTCCAGGCAAGAATACTGGAGTGGGTTGCCATTTCCTTCTCCAGGGGGTCTTTCCCACCCAGGAATCGAATCCAGGTCTCCTTCATTGCAGGCAGATTCTGTACCAACTGAGCTAGGAGGGAAGCACAACATATTTGAGTAGGAATCTCAAATGATAAAGCATTTGAGTTGGGCGATTTTTGTATTATTATTGAAGAATAACGTGGCAGAATATGAATTAGGGATGTCGCAATACACAAAATTTAATAGTATTTGTTGGAATATTTAGATGTAAGTTGTAGAAGAGTTGAAGATATTTCATAGGGTTGATAGGAGAATGGTTGAGTATATAACAGTGAGGTTTCAGCTAAAGAAAACAATGTTCAATTTATTGATGTTCTGAATGTGAGGTAACAAACTCACTAGATGGAAATGGCTTGATGACATTTTGAAATGTAGGAATGGACATGGTGCAAGATTTCATCTAGACTTCTTAGTCTGATTGCCCTTCTCCTGACAAGCAAAACATACTCCTGTGTTTACTCTTCTGGTTAAGGGCACAGAAGGAGTCAGAAATCTTGGAGGTACTTGAGATTGCTCTCTCTCACTTGTCTATTTCCATATTATCTGCTCTTTTTTCCCTCCATCCCACTGTCACTTCCCTGGACTTTCACCTGGACTGCTTCAACAACTCTACTCTCTCTGCATCCAGTCTTTTTCTCCTGTAATCCAGTTTGCACTGTCATGTAAAACTTCCAAAACACCAGAATGTCACTTGCCTGCTGTGGATCCTTCACAAGTTTCCACTGACTGCAGAATAAAATCTGGACTCTTGATCAGGCTTTATGATCTGACCCTAGATTCCTGGATTTCACTTCCAGCTTCTCTCTCCAGCTATACCAGACTGCTTATTGTCAAATGCCTCCTGCTGCCTGCCTGCTTGCCTTCCCACCTTCCTGAAATCTGACTGTAGAGTAACAGTTATTCTGACTGGGGAAAAGATACTATACTGTCTTGTACGGAGACAAAAACCAAAGTCAAAACAAAAAGAAGAAAAATGCCTAGCCTTCAACTCAGATGTGGCCTCCTGAAGCCTTCTCCTCTAGGAAGATTTATAGCTCCACAGGTTATCTGCCAGCTCACTGTAATGCTTAGCCAAAAGTTAGCTGACTCACTGTCTCCTGCAAAGGTGAATTTAAGCTCACTACTTGGCATTTCTTTCCTTGAGGTTGTCTAATTACAAAGAGTTTGGCTACACATAATTTGTTGTCACATGTCTTTCTGGGCTGGAAATGTGTCCACAAATTCCTCCCCTTGACCTCAAGAAGATGGCTACTGGAGGTGGGGTGGGGTGGTCATTACGCCTTACGTCATCACGTGCCGGGAGGGTGGGGCCTCAAGGGGAATATTGCGAAGGGCGGGGCCAAGTAGGATGAGGCGGGGCTACGAGGGGCGGGGCGGGGCCGGAGAGGGGTCGGGGGCGCTTCAGCTATTCAGCCGGTGCAAGCAGCAGCGGGAGGCATCGCAGGGCGAGTCCACTTGATGCTAGGTTCTGAGAGCGTGACTGGGACCACCGGCTCAGACCAGAGGTAGCCGCATAGCCGAGCGGAAGCTGGTGGCACCCGTAGCGGCGGCCGGAGTCCGAGCTCCGCAGGCGGGAAGCACCCGGGATCGGGGAAGTCCCGGGAGCAGCGCAGCGCGGCGGCGCCTCCCTCACCCAAGGGGCCGCAGCGACGGTCACGGGGCACGCCGCCACAGCGAGCGACCCAGGCCGGGATTTCAAACAGGCAGCCCAGGCTCCTCCTCCATCCGCGCCGCCTCACCTGCGGGCAGCGCGGCGCCGCCTCTGCTGGTAAAGACGGCACCTGCGCCTCCAGTCTCCCCGGTCTCCGCCCCTCGCCCCCCGGTGCCAGGCCGGGGCCGCGCACCTGGACGTGCGGGGCTGCAGAAGCCGCGCGGCTTCTGGGGTGCTGTGTCTCCGCCATCGCCCCGGGAGGGCACAGGTGGAGCAGCCACAACTAAGTGGAACCCCGTCCCGGTTGCCGCCGGGTCCCGGGGACAGGGCCGTCCGCGCCCGGGAGGAGCCGCAGCCAGCCAGGCACCATGAACAGCAGCAGCGCTAATATCACCTACGCCAGTCGTAAGCGGCGGAAGCCGGTGCAGAAAACGTGAGTCTCCGGAGCCTGTCCTCTGTGCTGTGGAGGGGTGGGCGCTCAGGCGCGGGACACTGCCGCACCCCGCCCCCAAATCCCCGAGGCCGGGGGATTATGTCCCTTCCCTTTGCAGTCTGTGGAATCGAGATCTGGAGGCCGGTCGAGAAACCCAGGCCTTGGATTTTTCCGTGATTAATGATTGCATTTTAAAAATTGTGCCCCCGTTCTCTGTGCCCCCCACCCCTTCTCCAGAGCACCCATTCACACTTCCAGCCATTTGCAGCGCTGTTCACTGTGCTGTGGTCCTAATTTGTTGACAGCTCTCCTCTGCCCTGTGGGGCTGGTGGATTAGTTAACCTAAGCCCGTCTTGAAATCCCCTTTCACATTTAATATCCTCCTCTGTTAGGTTAGAGGACGGTCACCGTTCTTACTCCTGGTAGGGCGAGATGCTTTAAATAGCTAAACACGTGCTGTGCGCAAGAAAGGGGCTGAGTGCCTCTGAAGGTATTTTTTTGGTTCCCCGAAACTGGCTTTCTGTTATACTCTTATTTACTTATTTGGCAGTAATTTTGTAGCGCTCAGCGTGAACATATCAATAAAATGTATAGAGGTGGTAGCAGCTTTGAGAGAGTGTAGTAGCCAGGATACAGTAGAAGATTTGTATTTTAAGTCATCTTTTGGGGGAGATTTATCACTTTGGAGGTGGTTTTAGGGTCTGCAAATGATTTGGAGATGGAATTATTGAAACAGACGTTTTCATTCTTAGCATCATTCTCTTAATTCCCTTTTCCCTCTACTTCAAAGTTTAGTCAATTCTGATAAAGTACGAACTTAGGTTTGTTTGTTTTCGTAGGATATTTGTGTGATTATGGCAAATACTTTAATTTTTTTCAGAAAAAAGAAAAATCCATGCTTAACACAGAATTACTTTTGCGAGTTGGCAATGTTCATGTGTTTATTCCTAATTATTATCCTTGAGTTATTTTACTTCACATTTTTCAAACTTTCATAAACAATTTTAAGAACACTTTAAACGGTTACTCAGAACAAATCAGAAGTGTGCATGTGGCTTAAGACTAAATTTAGGTCACTAATCCAAACCAGAAAAATAGCAGTTTAAGATTAATATTAAAGACCAGTTTAAAGGTTTCAGTATTCTGGAGTTTTAATTTCCTTTTAGAATTTCAGTGATTGCAGTCCTTCAGATCTAGACTTGGCATCAACAGAGGATATTCATCTATAAATTGATTAAAATTTGGAAGACTTATCCTGCAGCGTGGTTGACGTTAGGAATACTGTCAAGTCAGCAGTTTTTGTCTTGGCAATTCTGTTGACATTGGTTTACAATACTTGTGTTTTATAGAATTGTTTCTTATAAAAAATGTGCTTGTCTAATTTGACTTTGTCTTTGATGGTTATTTAAAATTGAAAGGCATCACAGACACCTCTGTGTATTTTAGTTAATACAATAGTACACTTGACATAATGTATAATATATACATATGTATATCATAGGTTTTATTTGTATAGTTAGAAAACCTGAGAATTGGTAAGTTATTGCATTTCAGGAAGTATGTTACACAGGACCTAGGTGACTTCAATGAAATGCTTTAATTTTTGTATTCATTTTAAAGTTTAAGATTTTGGGCTTCTTGTTAACATTTTATTAAAGATTTTCCCTTTAAATATATTATTGCACATTTTTTTTAAGGATGTACCTTTTATTATTTGATCTTAGCACTTAAATATGCTTTCTAAGACTTTAATATATTTGTGTTTAATATCTCCTGTAATACAACCAAAGTATTTCCACATTTACCCTTATTTTATTTAGTTAGTAGAGATGTTTATCACATCTTTACTGAGCATCATGCATGGCTTCTAATTCCACAAATGCCTTAAAATGTCACTGCTCCATAAGAAAAGCCTAGTGCTGAAATTTACAGAATCACGGGAAGTTGTTCATAAATTGTTTTTAACTGAATGAAAAATGATGAACTTAAAATGCAGTTAGAGTCCATTTCAAGAATGGAGCCATAAACCCAGTATTTTAATGTTTTTTAAGTTAAATTACTAGTTTATAACTAATAGACAGTCTAATATGGTGGCATATTGTCAGAAAAATTCACTTGAGCTGAAAATGATATTAAGATATGTTTAACTTTGACCCTGTAAGTGAGCCACTGTATTTTACTTAGAAGAAAATACATTGTAGCATAATCATAGAACTATTAATAAAATGACCATTTAAATACAGAATTCTACAAAATTTTGGAATCAAATGGGTGACATCATTTTAACCTGAAGATCTCCCCGTCTTCCATGGTATTTATTAAGCAAGATAAACTCCCCCTAGTGGTGAAGTCCAGCATTCAAAATCATCATTATTGATAGTACAAAATGATTTTAAACGTGTTCAGTTTAATCCCACTGAAGTATCTTGTACATAGTAGACACTCAATAAATGTTTCCTTTCTTTTTGGGGTAATGAAGGGTAGAAAATTAAAGGACCTGAAGCAGCCCTGAATCCAATCTACGTTCCTAAAGAGATTTTCAAAGATGTCTTAGGAATAGGTTCTACTCTGTTTCCTTAAATGTTCCTTAAAATAAGCCTGCTCCAAAAAAAAAAAAAAAACCTTATATTTAAGAAAAAGCAGTGTTTTTACTTAAACCCTCTTCTTTTATCAGTTTTTTTCTTTGGTGGTGAAAGACCTGTTATTAATTTCTTTAATTACTTTACATCATGAAGATAGATGAAAAACACAGTACTGAATTAGAGTCTGGATTCCCGCCCCCTGCCAATGAAAATAACTTTGGATGTGTTTTTGTAGTTTTTAAGCTTTATTAACACATAAAAAGTTTTAGTGGTACTTCAGTTTACCGTTTCTGCAGAAAATTAGTGCTGAATGTTGGCAAATAATAGGTGTTGAGTAAATAAAATCTACACCTGAAAATGATATCAACAGTAGTGATGATCAAACCAGCTATCATGAAGTGTCAGAATTAGAAATAACTCTCAGCCTTTAGGTGACCCTTTAACTTTGGTAACACACTAATAACAGTAATAGGAAAGCAGTGTCTTCCTTGCTGTTTTTATGAAATTGCTATTCCTTCTATCTAAACTAAATGAATCTCAGTTATATTGATGCCTACTTAGTTGAATAAAATTTTGCAATGTTTTCTTGAAAATGTTTGATATAAATGTACTATGATACAATTACCTAAGTAGCTTCTAAAAAAAAAAAGGTCTTGTTAGTTACATACTTCTTCACTGTTGTTTTTCTTTCAAATAGCTTCCTTCAGATAGTTTACACGTAGTGGCTATAGAGGCTCTTACATGTTAGAACTCTGAAATAAATGAGTGAAAGTGATTAGCTATAGGTAACCTATTAAAGGAGAAGGAAATGGCAACCCACTCCTGTATTCTTGCCCAGAGAATCCTGTGGACAGAGACGCCTGGTGGGCTGCTGTCCATAGGGTCGCACAGACTTGGACACGACTGAAGCGACTTAGCATGCATGCATGCATTGGAGAAGGAAATGGCAACCTACTCCAGTGTTCTTGCCTGGAGAATCCCAGGGACGGAGGAGCCTGGTGGGCTGCCGTGTATGGGGTCACACAGTTGGAGACGACTGAAGTGACTTAGCAGCAGCAGCAGCAACCTATTCAAAATAAATGATGAAAAGAGGAAACAGTGAGATATAGATTGAAAAACACTAGTTCTAAACTAAAAGGTGCAGTCTGGTTTCCTTGCTTTGGTTGGTCTGGGCAAGTGATTGATCAATAAGGCAGGGCAGTCCATACCTACACTGCCACTCTTACAACTAAAATTAGCAGGAGAAAAGTGTTTTATAATCTGTAGAGGCTGCTAATGATAGAGATGAAACAGAAACTCTTAAATTTCATTCTTAAATACTTTTAGCCTACACGGTCACAGAATAACCGTTTCTCCTGTGCAACAGTAAGAGGCAGTCTACGAATATGTTCTCAATTGTGGGTGATGACATGCGGTACTCCACTAGTGAAAAACTTAACATAGTATTGCTTATTGATGCGCATAATTAAGACAGTTACTTAGAAATTAATACCATGCAAGTCTTTGACACCAGTACCTTTCTATTTCTATGCTTCTTTTAAAATGGATTTTTTTGCATACTGGTTTAATGTAACAAAAAACTACTCTTTGTTAGTGTTCACTGTGACACAGGCATGCACAGTGCTCTGCAGACATCATTTTATTTCATTTTTATAGTAGTACTATGAAAAGTTTTTATTATTATTTCAGTTTCCTCTGTAGGGACCTAAGGTTCAGATTCAGAGTTGTTAGGTAGTAAATGAAAAGCTGAGTTTGAATATCAGATTCCAGGTCTTTTGGCTCCAAAGCTTGTGTTTGTTCCAGCTTCACAATACTGTCCAGGTGAATATGTTCAGTGATGCGTATGGTTCACCCGTATATGGAGATTTCCTTATAATGCTCACTGTTTTTTCTCGAATAGTGTTCTGAAATAAATTATTCAACATTGCCCCTACCTGATGGTGTGCTTGTTTCACTCCATATGTGCATTCATGCCCTGCCTTCTTAGGTTCCCTTCCTTCTATTTGCATAGAGGCACTACCAGCCTTACCTCCTGCAAAACACTGTTTTCAGTGGCAGCAGAGTAGTCCCTTCTGCTAATGTTTTGTAATTTGAGGCAAAAATTTTTTCTTTCCAGTCTTTAAATACTTCAAGTAGTACTTTAAAGAATATCCTTGAGTTTTGTGAATTTCTGTATGAATTTTTAGTTCATTCCTTTGGGGAAAATTCCTGTAAGTGGAAATTTAGGGTACAAAGATATGATGTAATTTTAAGGTTGAGCCAGATATTATGCTCTGAAACATACTGTCAGATTACCAAAAAAAATTATTTTCCTATTGGTAGTCTGTAGGAGAGCCTATATCCTTGCATTTTTGCTTTATAAAAATTGTCAACTTCATAGGCAAAAAAGATGGGGTAAGCACTTGAACTTCTATGTTGAGATTGTATGTGTGGAATAATAGTATGTTTGCAGATTTTTCTATTAGAGATGTCCTTTACATACTAGTTTTCTTTGTCTTATGTTTTTCAGTTTGCTCTTTTACCTTATTTTAATGAAATACCATTTTGAAAAGTATTCATTTTAAACAACACATGTATATTAAGAAGTCAAAAATACATGTATAATGTCAAGTTTGGCATACTAAGCATTATCTGATGATCTTTTATTGTGATAGTTATGGTTATCAATGCTATTTAATCTCTTCTTCATCCTCCCAATATAGTTTTATCACAATTTTGTATTCAACTCACTTGCAGTGTTCCATTATTTTTTAAACCACATATATTGTTTACTGCTGAGTTAAGTGATACACTCTGATTACATTTTCCTTTCTGTTCTCCATTGTCATCGATTTCTTTGTTTACCTATTTTTCATCTTCATATTGTTTATATCTGTGTTTACATCTGGGTTTAGCTATGTCTTTGCTTTATCCAAGACAGATTTTGTGTTTCTGTCTCTGATTTCGTTGTTTGGCATGGTTTTCTGGAAGAGAAGAATAGCTGCAGAAAGCCATATACTCAGCCATCATGGAACTGGAGCGATTTACGTATCTCTTAAGACCTGATTGAGAAGCCACATCTCCATGAAACCTTCCCCATTTATTCTACCTATAGCTGAATCTTACCTTCCTTAACTTTCCAGCATAACTTTTAAGGCACCTACATTTTTGAGCAATACATTATGTTTGATTTTTGCCGTGTTATAGAGTGCATCTTCTCCTAGTAAGAAAGACAAGCTCTGTAAAGATAGGTGTCTTTCCTTTGTCTTTGTAGCAACTAGAGCTTCTTAGTACCATGCACATAGTAGATATCTGAGACTATTTGTTAATTTAACAATTGCTCACCACTTAAAATTTTTCATGTTTTAGTGCTTTATATATGGTAGATGTATTATATATGGGTTCCAAGGAAAATACATAGAAAAAAGTGCATATTCAAAACAGAAGAGGCTAAAGGGATCATCCTTAATTTTTTTTTTTTTTTTCCTTTTAGGATTTTGGAAGTAACAGTGGTTTCCAGGGCATATTTCATGTTCTGGTTTTCATTGTGAAAGTCTTGTGCTAAAGATTACATGCTGTTTGTACCTTATCACTGCTCCTTAAGCATAGCAGAAGCAGGAAAGGGAAGAAGCCATCATAGCTATAGAGTAGAAACAGGAGAGTAACTGAGAAATTCAGACTCCTTACAAGTAACTGCCAGTCAGAATGCTCAGAAGTTTTTATAGACCTTTTTTGCCTCACATAGGGAAGTAGATACCCAGCTGTATTGAGCTTAATGTGAAATCTGACTTTATTCATGTCATAGATTCCCCTCTCCAGTATCACATTAGGCATATAATTTATGATGGTCAATATTCAGCATTTAGAGATAAATAAGTATGAACTAAAGCCATAGGAAGGACATGAAGAATGAATGTGTTTGGAGCTGGGCTTAATGGGATATGGTAGAGAGATTTATCGAGAAGTACTTCAATATCCTAGCTGTTGGAATGAGAGTCATACTGTTGTAGATGCAGAGAAGGGGTGCTCAGAATTCTGAAAAACATGAACTTGAGGACATTCAGGTACAGAGACTGGAAATAAACAAATTATTGGTAAGTAGCTTGAAGCAGTGAGAGTAGATTAAATCATCCACAGGAAAAAGCTGATAGAGCAGACTCAGTCCTGTGATAGGTAATCTCCGTTAGAAAATGTCACCTTAATCTCATAGGATTACTGAAACAGTCTTTGGATGTCATTTTGAGGTTTTATGGTAAATGTCACATAAAAATATGAACATCTACGATTACAGTACTTTATGGTTAAACTGGGTCCTTATATTTTTTAACTGTGTTTCAAATACTGAGCACAAATTATGAGCCTAAGAGACAGTTTAGCTCGGGATATTAAAAAGGCTTTACAAGGAGCATGCTAGCTGGCGTTGGACATACCATTGGGCCTGTTACACCAGTACTTACGGCACGCATGGCTTCTAAAGCAAAGCATGGCATGCAGTCAGCTGAAGGCTTGCTTTCACAACAGTTTTGGTTTACAGGTTGGGACAAGATTTTTGTGGTTAAGGCTTAAAAAAATAATAAATTGACTCCTTTACATGATCACCATCTACCGTCTCTCAGAAGATGCCTGAATTAAAAATATCTCAAATCCAATCTTTTGGAGACATTTATTTATATTTCAAATGTTAGCCTTTTGTTTAAATAGATGGTTGGCAGTATGTTTTGGCATAGGTTTGAAGAGAATACAGAAGTAATACTTGCATAACTCAAGTCAAGTGTGATTGATGTAGAATTACTCTCTCTTTTTACTGTTTGGTGCATCTTAAATAGATCTGGATAAGGGTGAAGTATTTTCACAAAATAGTTGTGAATATTTCTCACAAAATCAGTAAAAAGGTACGTCAGATCTATTCCTTCAGCTTTAACAACAGTGGGTCTCAAATGCCAAGTCCAGTAGGTACTTCTCCGCCCTGGCTTTCCTTAGTAACTTTGTGCATTTGACTTTGTTCTGTGACCTGCAAAATATTCTCCCCTGGTTCTTTTCCTGTCTGCCTTATTGATTCTTCTCTGTCCTCATTTTGCCCATTGCCCTTCCTCATCTTTATACCTAAATGTTGACATCACTGAGGTCTATCCTTGAGTATCTTCTCTCTGTTTGGCGTACCTTCCATTAGAAAATATAGTTGTTATCCTGAGCTCCAAATCCCAGTCATTTGTGACCTCTCCTCACCAAATTTTTTTTTTTCCCCGTTACTCCCTATACCTAGGAAGTCAGCAAGTCAGTTTGGTTGAGTGATCATTTGAGTCTGGCTTCGTATGAGCTTTGTGGTGGATTCAAAGTGCTGTTAAAAAAATCGCAAGCCAGGCCATCCTTACTACCCCACAGTCACTCCTTTTGGTCAGGCTCCAGTCATTTCCTTTCTGGACTCTTCTGATCAGCAGCCATCAGTTGAGAGTCCTCTTTGTGTCAAGTACTATGCTGGGCATTGGAGATATAAAACGATGAAGTTTACATCGTAATAAGAGTAACACATAAGTATATGCAATATAGGTTGCATAACACTTAGGCAATTTGATCTTCTGCTAAATATCCCAGTACGTGCATAATAATACATTAGTACTTGGACAGTTTGCAGTGCATAAAGAAATAGTCTCTGCTAGTGCAGACCTGACTTCTGCAAAGAGCCAGTACTAGACTCTAGGCAGCAATATCACATATAGAAGCACCGCTGAACCTCTTTCGCCGACTGTTCTGTTATTTCTTTCTGTGTCTTAGCAGCTTGTCTTGCTTCAGTGTTTGTGTTACTGTCTTTTCCTCAGTGTTTTATAATCATTACTGGAAAGCTCCCAAGAGCACACAACTGGATTTTATTTTCAGTTGTGGGAAATGCCATCATCCCAGAATCCTCCCTCGTGGAATGGCTATTGAAGGCATTTGCATAAGATGCACATGGTACCTAGTCGGATGGGAGGAATCCAGTAGGAGTGGGTCAGGGAAGACAACAAACACGATCTAATTGAGCAACACTGTGAAGCTGCTGTGACAGAACACAGGGATGCTGGGGAGTAACATGTATGAGAACAACTGAGTGCGTATTGGTGACTTAAGTCCTGTCTTTGCTCTGGAGAATAACAGGCAAGGAAGGTTTTGCCTGGGGGATCAGAGACCGGAGGAAGAGTTCGGGGCCATAGAAAGATCAAGAGGGGGTTTCGTTTGTTAGGTTAAGGAATGTGGACTGTGCAGAGCTGCTGAGTGGTTTGGATCAGAGGAGTGACAGATTTATGTTTGAGAAAGGAGGACTGGCTGTGCTGTGATCTGCCCTGCATCCCATCCCCTCCATCACCAGAGTCAGGGCAGCCCAAGACTGGTCATGCAAACCCCAGCTGAGAGCTGAAGCTGACTTCCCGATACCAAGGGCCAACTTCATACCATTTCTGTGGGGAAACCTGCTGTTTCCTCTTCAAGAACTTTTTTTTCATCAGATGCCCACATGGCTCACTCCTTCACTATATCCTTGTCTGTGCTAAACCATCGCATCAAGAGACCTTCCTTGCTGATCAAAACCAGCACCACATCACTCCTTACTTCCTTATCTTGCTTTATTTTTCTTCTCAACACTCACCAGCCTGGGAAGTTATATGCTTATTTGTTTCTTTCTTCATTTGTGTATTTCTGGATCCTCCCATCGGAATGTAAGCTTCCAGAGAACAGGGGCTTTAGTATGTTTTGTTCACTGCTTAGTGTTCTGGGTGTGGCATGTGGTGGGTAGTCAATATTGTTGAAGGGAGTTGGCCCTAACCCGCTTCCCCGTCTCTCTCTTGCACTCTGAGCTTCTCGGATAGTTCCTCTCACTGTTCACCTTTTCTCACTTGTGCCGCCTCCTGAAATCCTGTTCACCTTTCAAGGTTCAGCTCATATACCACCTTTTGTATAAAAATGCTTTTTCAAGCAATTGCTCACTGTCCTCAGCTCCTGTAACACTCTTTGAGTATAGAGGAGAAGAATGTTTTCTGGGACTGCCCAGGACATAATAGGTGCAAACAAATATTTAACAGGTGATTGGTTGGTAGAGAATTATTCAATGGGGTGGACACGCATTATAAGTAAAAGTTGAAATTTAGTTGATTAATTGGAGAAATGCAATAACTAGATGTGACTTGAGTTTCATTTTACATGTGATTAGGGAAAATAGCTAGAGAGAGAGTCTCCAGTTTCGACTAGGTATGGAGTAATGCACAGAGTCTGGAGGAAAGTATTTAGGACTTATTTTGTATCCATGTACTTTACCAATTTCATACTCTTATTTTTTGTAGGAATGACATGAACTATAACAGAAACAAAAAGAAATAGACAAGTTCTGAAGAAATTACCCATTAGGGACAGTGTAAAAAATATGCTGAATTTTCGTATTGCTTTCTATCATATTCTTGCATGAAGTATTACTTCTTTAAAAAAAGTATTACTTCTTCATGTTACTTCATGTAACATTGAAACCATGCTATCTATAAATGTTTTGATTGAATCAAATTAATAGCATTATACTCAAGCAAATTTATACTTTTTAAAATACTATAATTTGAATCATCAAAAATACTTTGTCTTCTCCAGTAAAACTGGAGGAAGAAGTCTTCATCTTAAGAATGCTCTTAATATTCTTTATATTTTCTGGTAAATGGAAGGATGCAGAGACATGATCTAAAAATGACTTTGTTTTTTAAATATCTTCTCTATATTTTAATATTGGGTATCTGATGATCTGTAAATTCACTTTTATGGATTTCTATTATGAAATCCTGGGTAAGGCCTTTGTGTGAAGTTCAGTTTCTCATTTCTGAACTCAAGTTCTACTCCTACCCATCAGTATCTTTTCTCTCAGATGAAAAGATTTTCTAATTGAGACACAAATTATGTCATAAAGATATAAAATTTGCCAGTAATTGCAGGTAAGAAATTAACCTCTAATATTTGTCGGTCAACAAATACTAATAAGTGAGGTCAAATTTTTCTTGCCTTAATATTGGAGGACTCCATTAGATGGCTGGAGAACTCTGTGGAGATGCAGGAATGGGCTTTGAGAGGTTCTCACGGTCAGGATGAAAAGTGTTTAATACAGGAAGCTGAGGGTGATGAAGAAACAGCTTTGTATTTAAGGTCATTTCTGTTTATCTACAACCTAAATGATGCCAAGATGATTCTTGTGAAAGATAGCAAAGGAGGCATAATTTTACCTAACTTATGGAGATTTCTTTCTTCCCCCTAGCAACGGCTGTGTTTGAGGCAGAAAGAAACCTAGTAGATTTTTCGATTGGGAACCATATTCCACAGATGTATGAGGTGTGGAAGAGGTACTTGCGTTTTCCTGTGATGGGTTCATAGTTTTTAATAAAACATTACAAAAGAGTTTACCTATTATCTTGTTTTTCTTAATTAAGATGTGAAAGAAGCATTTTGGAAAAAAATTTATATAAACTTGCAGTAGGTTTTAGATGTTTTGTTAGAAAAATAGTTGAGATGTTATAATGCGATAAAAATGTTTGCTCTCTAGATCGTCGTGTATTTTACGGAATTCTGTTTGTTTTTCAGTGTCAAGCCAGTCCCAGCTGAAGGAATCAAATCGAATCCTTCAAAGAGGCATAGAGACCGACTTAATACAGAACTGGACCGTCTGGCCAGCCTGCTGCCTTTCCCACCAGATGTTATTAACAAGCTGGACAAACTTTCTGTTCTTAGGCTCAGTGTCAGTTATCTCAGAGCCAAGAGCTTCTTTGATGGTAAGACAGAAGGGTTTAATTTTTCTATAATCGCTTACCAAGTATTTATCTTGCTTATGGCTGTTACCACTTCTGTGTTGAAAACTGAAAAAATTAGCCTTATGTGAAAAAGTTTTGTTTATTGCTGTTGAATAAAACTTAGGTAGCAAAGCCTAATTTTTAATATTTCTAAAAATCAGTTTTCCCGATTTCTTCATCAAACAGATGCTGCCACTTAAAGGATACATATGTCATTCTTTGAAAATTATAACACATGTGAAGTATGACACTTTCCAGTTCTTCTCCTTCCAACTCAAAATTTTAAAGTCTTTTTTTTAATGGAAAGAATGAGACATATTAACTACGATGATATATTTTTGCTGGGTTTCCTTCACTGTGTTTCACAGATATATCATTTCGTTTGTCCTTGGAAAGTTATGTATAGTTCTGCTGCTTTATAATTAACTATATGTTTACTCCAGGAAAATGTAATTAAAATATCTTCTTCCACCGGGAAGAGCATTTCGTTATTGGAGGCAGTGGGCTTGGCTTTCAGTCCCCAGTGTGCCACTGACAACTATTTTACTTTAATCTTTTAGCATCGCTTGACTCAGCTGAAAGCAAGGGATTTGAACTAGGTAATCTTTGTTAATCGCACAGTCTATCGTAGTCATAAAGTATTCTAAATGGAAGTTTTGGTTTGAAAATAATGTTTCAGTATGTCTCTTCATGCAAAACAATTCCTCGATTTCTCTTTTGTCTGTCTTCTCTTTTTCTGTTTATATGTCAGAGTTTTTAGAAACTGTTCAGTCTTTTAAATGTATCTTGCCATTTGACCAACAGCAGTAGAGAATTAATGATAAAATCTCAACGACTTATGTCAGTGCTTCTTAACCTTTAACGTGCTCACAATCACATAGGGACCTTGATAAGATGAAGATGCCTATTCCGTAGGTTTCGCTGTCGTCAGAGATTTTGCACTTCTTACAGACGGTCAGATGATGCTAACGCCCTTGACACAGTTACAGATGCTTGAATTTGCAGTTTGTGTGCAGAATATCACAGGACAGTTATTTCCCTGTAGGTTTGTGTTTAGATGGTTTGCTGTGTTTAGTCTGAGCATCTGTTTTATTTATAGGTTTGTTTGCCTGCCATATGTTGTTTATTTTGGGTTAAAAAACTATATAGTTCAGTAATTGCGAATCTGAGCAGTATACACTGATTTCAGGATGATAACTTCAGGGAGGGTTGTATATTTAAAGGTTCATAGTAGATACTTAACATTTTCTCTGTTCTGTATAAAAAGGTCTTTGAATTTTCCAGACCCTTCATCTTTGGGGTGAGTTATGAAATATTGAGTGGTGTGTGTGTATCAGCTGTACAGTCATTTTGTGACAGGAGCTAGAAACTAACTTTCCAGATTCCCTCTGTTGTTTTTGCAGACCACATCTCAGTTACTTCTGTCTTCTGGGAACCATATATATAGCAAAATCCTGAGGACTTTTCCCTCGGTCTGTGATTCTCAAACTATTAGTCCCCAGATGGTCAGCATTAGTTGTCCGCTGGGCATTTCTAACAGATCTTGAGCCTTACTGAGCACATTGGAATCAAATACTCTAGTGTGGTGGCAAGTTTGGGAGCCCTTGTTGTCGACTGTAACCTCAAGGGCACTCCCAGCTTCTTGGGATGCAGTCCTGACCTTCAGCATCTCTTCACACACGGTGCTGTCAGACCTGTGATGGGGCTTCTGTGACACGTACAGTGTGGTCTCTGCCCTTAGAGAGTTTATAGTCTAGAAACAAGGAGGCATTCCTTCACTCTGATAAAGATGTACTAACATGATCATTTTGCCTTTTTGTTTCCTGCTCCTCTCTCATGGGAAATCAGCTTATATGTTAAAAAGAGGGGGAAAAAAATATGTAGGATTTTCCTGTTTAGAAGCAGTGGGGCAGAAATGAAGCTGCTTAGAGGAATAGCCAGTGTGCCATTTAAGTACTAATATACTAATACATACTGTGTGAGGCTGTCTTTCTGTCTCTGTATGTGTATGTGTTTATGCTTACACATATACATATACACATTAATATATGCATATTTAATTAAAACTATATATACATATTTTTTCATGATTGGATGTGTATCCTGTTCAATCCCCCAAGTAAAAGAATTTCCAAAATCTACCTTATAAAGAATGTCGTAGTTTAGCAAGGCTCCTTATGGAATTGTTACTTGTCAAAAAGGGTTTTCTGGGCTCTTCACTAATGAGTTTATGTTTTATTCTGGCTGAGTGTGTTTGACAGTAGGCTCTTATTACCCTCTTAGCGTCATTCCTTCATCAATCAAAGTATCTTTCATTTGAGGTCCTTTGAATTACTGGTTTTTATACTTAAGTGTGCCTCAGCATAACTTGGAAAGCTTGTTAAATGCACATTCTAGGATGTGACCTTTCTTTTGCTGATTCTGAGTAGGCTTATTCAGAACCCAGGAATCTGTATTTTTATAAGCAATCTAGATAAGTTTAGGACAATGATTTAATCTGATTTTACGCCCTGTGTTACTTAAATTTTTTTTTTTTTGCCTTTAGAAAGACAAACCCAGATGTAGACAGTTTTAGAAAGACTTATGTGTGTTTGCTTGAGGCTCAGTGGAATGTGTACTCTAAGCAGGTATTGTAGGGTTGTTCAGTACAGGAACAGAGTTAGGTGGAAGGTGAGCGAAATAATCAGTGAAAAAGCCCAAAGTCTGCCCCAGACCACCACTGGTCTAGGAAGGCAATGCAGTTTTGAAAGCACACAGCGAATACAATTTTCAGGTGATCGTTATGATCTAAACAGATACTAAGTGCAAACAGGGAAACGTGGAGCATGAGGACAGTGATTAGGATTTCTGTGTGTGCTGAAAACCACTCTCCCACTGTTAGGGAAAGAGTAGAGCGAAGGGAAGCTCTAAGTGAATAACAGGATGCAAACAGGGGGTGTGCTAATTCCTGCGGAAAGAACAATATAAACGAGTAATCATACAATCTTGTTAGAAAGGAAACTCAAGTTCTACTGTAACAATAGATATTTTTCCAAGAAAATACATCTATTTATTGCAAGTTTAAATAATCCAACTTGGATGGGATCTTCTTAAACTGTGAAGCCATGACTCTATTGCTATGACTGTCTGAAAAGCAGCACTTAAGTTTCAAGTACAACATTAATCTTGATCCATTTTTTAATTAATCAGAACATTCTGAACTATAACTTTAGAGTACTTGAACAAAACTCAGTCATTGTGGTAAAGTTAGAAGGTGTTTCTGTACCATTATGAAACTAAAATGGTTTTTAAATACATTTTGTAATTCAAGATTGTGCTTTATTTATTCTAAATACTGTGCTAAATTCATGAAGAAGAAAAAAAGGGGGGAAAAGGCTTTTCTGCCCTCTAATAGATCAAGATCAAGTGTCTTATAAACTGTGACAAATACAGTATGTGAAATCCTTTAAAAATGTGCGTGTGAAATCCTTTAAAAATGTGCATATGAAATGTTTTTAATGCAACAGTTAGGGAGTATTTTCCAGGGAGGGAAAAGGATTAGAAGCTTGTTAGTTTTGGTTTCAACTAAGGAAATAATGGAGGAAGTCCTTGTATGTTTAATCCTTGAAAACTCTTGAACTACAGGTATTATAGATAGTAAAGCCCAGGGAATTTTCAGTTTGTAATTTCTACTTATTTTATAGATAAAGTAATCATTACAGCATTTTCATTTTCACAATACAATGCTTTATGGTTTTTTGGGTGCATTTAAACATGCCGCATATTGCCTATTTTTTTCACTAGAATAGAAGCTCCTGGAGAATATTGTGTCTATTGTTACACCTGAAACACTGGGGACAGTGCCTGCCCCAGAGAGGGCACTCAGAAAGCCTATTTAACACATCTGAAAAACAATGTAAAATTCATGTTGAAATTCTGAATTATATACTTTATATGAAATGTGTCTCTGGGGCTTGGTTTATGATGTTACTATTGTGCAATTTCCAGATAATCTCTCTGTGAATAGCCACTTACAATGATCATGATTGGTTCTACCAATTATTTTATTTTCTTATTTCAGAATCTACAGATGCAGGGGATGCTTGTTTTAAGGAGCTAGAGCAGTAACAGGTTTTGACATGGTCTTTCATCAGTTGGCTGAATCATATAGTGAGATATGTGGAAGTACGAAGGACCCAGTCTGCTTTGACCTGGCTTCTCACCGCCCTTTCGCACGGCTCTCCCTGCAGCCCTTTGCGTTCGTGGCTTCTCTGCCTTCATGTTGTGTTTATTATCTTGCCCCTGGGCCAGGGTCCTTTTCTTCCCTTTTGGCTGTCCCTGCTGCACTTCCCAGTAGTCTGCCAGTGTATTTTTAAGTTTTGTCAGCGCCGATGGGATGTACAAATAGGACTCTGAACTTAAAAGGAAAAAGCACTCTCTTTGTACATTCAATAGATGAAAAATGCCAGAGTATAGTGACATTTTAATTTCTGCACCACGGACACATTTAGACATGCTTAAGGATGAACAACCACATATTAATACTAGATTAATTGGAATTGTAAGTGTTTTAAGTTCTGTTCAGTTTCCTCAGCAGCATTGCTCTTCTGTGTTACCTTCCTTTCTTCCCAGCTTCACGGTTGAAAGCCTTTTCTAAATTATGTATCTGTGAAGTTTTTCTGTAGAGTCTTCTCTATTTTTAGAAAACAAATTTTAAAAATTCCAAATTACTGTTTTCTGATGTTAGTAATTAAATAGGAACATAGGAAAGTGCAGTTTTTGCTGCTTGATAGATTAAATCCAAGAGAAGCAAGCCTCAGGACAGAAAATGACCAAGTGGACCTGTGACCTGGCAAGTCAATGTGAAAGCCTAAAATCTTTAACATCATGTTAAAACAACTGTCCTTTTCTAATTTTTTTTTAAGTAGAAAATAAAAGGAAGACCTATGTCACAAATGAGTTTTAAACTCACATATCATATTACCTCTGAGATGGAAAATATTTAGAATAAAATTTAAATAACTTAATGACTGTGATCAATAGTAGGTTATTAAGAGAGACTTAGATTTGGGGGGGTTGCATGTAACCTAGTCTTTGAAATTGGTTGATGTGAAGGAAAAGGGTTGTTTCCTTCTTCATTGTATCTCTTAAAGCCAGGATCAAACAGTGGACATTGTGCTTGTTAGCCAGTCTGAATCAGTATGGTAATGCTTTATTCTTAGTAAGAGTAACTTCAACTTGTGAACAATGTTAAATAAGATTTCATTATCATTTTTAAAAATATTCATCATCATGTATCATTTACATTATTCTACTTTTTGACAGCCCTCCCCAAAATTAATGAGAATGACTAATCCACTTCTGTGTTGAAACACAAATATCTATAATGAAGTAAAAAAAAGACAAGTTTTCTTTCTTTGAGACAATAGTAAGTGTCAGGGCATGTAGAATTGATCATTCTGTAAAATATCCATAGTACTTGTTGTCCCCTTAAATATAGTCTTTAACTGTGAAATCTTACATCCTTCATTATACCTCAGTCATGAGTTATTCTTCATGACATCTTTATAATGAAGATGTACAGATTTAATTTGTGGAAAGGAAAACTCAGAAACAGGAAAAGGTGATTGTGTCTAGAGGTGAGTTTGCGGATCTGAGTTCGTAATTTCAAAGTTCTGCATTTGCAACTGTCACGGGGGACAGTTTTCTGGTTATTTGTAAAACTAGATGGGGCTTCCCAGGTAGCGCTAGTGGTAAAGAACCCACCTACCAGTGCAGGAGATGCAAGAGACATAGGTTCAATCCCTGAGTCGGGAAGATTCCTGGAGGAGGGACTAGTTACCCACTCCCATATTCTTGCCTGGAGAATCCCATGGACAGAGGAGCCTGATGGGCTCCAGTCCATAGGGTCGCAAAGCTAAAGCGACATAACGAAGCAACTTAGTACACACAACACAGAAAGCTGGATAACATAGGGGCAGTGAGTCATGAATCACTGTGTATGCTTAAATAATCACTGTCTTATAAAGCATAAACATTTTACACATTGGAGTATTTTAGATTCATAGAGTCTAAAAATGCTGTGAGAAGAGAGGATGAGAAGCATTAACTTCTGATATATGGTGATCTAAAATATATTCAGCCTCAGTGTTTACCATGGATCTTGGTAGACTGTTTTAAATTAGAAATTACATGTGCTTTTTTCTTGGTCTTCCTTTTGTAGATATTTAATAATTCGCTTCCAGTTCATTAGGTTTTCAAAAAAGAGTTGTTGTGTTTATTCATCTTTAGCTTGTGTATTTCTCTCAATTTCAGAACATTATCTTGAAAAGTATATATATATATATATTTGAAGTATATATTTGAAGAATGAACTTGAACAAGCAGTAAAAACCAACTAAGTAATAGAGCCTTTTTAAGGGTTGATATAAAAGTTTAAGGTGTTTGTATATGTGTTTTTTACATTTACTGAATTTGTACGCTAACTTTATTTCCTTTTTTAAAAAAAAATACTGTAGGCCAAGTAATTCACAAAACTTTCAGTATCATACATAGCAACTGTAATTTCTTAATTCTAGAAATGTCCTAAAAGATCAACACATTTGAAATCATCCAATAGTGTTTTGTTAACCCACTGTATTCAGATGGTCATTTATATGTTTTTTTCCCAGAACCTGAAAACACGAAACTCTAACATTCATGATACCTTCCATAAATAAACTCATAAAATTTAGAGCTTCTTTTAAATTTTAATTTATGGACAGTATAATCAGATCCATGCAGATGGAAACATGGATACATGAAAAGAATGGTAGGACTTTCTTATTGAGTCAGGGTGTAGTACATTCAAGTCCTGGCTCTTATATTTAATAACATGACCTATATGGGTCAGGAATTTAATGTCTCTTTTCCACGTATAGTCTAACTTACAGCAAAAGAGGCATTGAATTCTACCGGTGGTGGCTTAGTCACTAAGTCATGTTCAAGTCTTGTGACCCTACGGACTGCAGGCTGCCAGGCTCCTCTGTCCATGGGATTTTCCAGGCAAGAGTAGTGGAGCAGGCTGCTGTTTCTTTCTCCCCGACATCTTCTCAACCCAAGGATCAAACCCAAGTCTCCTGCATTGCTGGCAGATTCTTGACTGACTAAGCTACCAGGGAAACCCTTAAATTCTTTGAATAAATAAGTAAAATGACAAAATTATTTTATGATATTTTATATAGGATACTTTTATCTAGAGTGTTTTTCTTTGCTTTGGCAAGTATTCTTTAAAAACACAGTGACATGCATATCAGAATCTGCACTCATTATGGTCTTTATAATATGTTTTGCTTCTTTCTTGTCTCTCTTAAATTTACTGCTTTAATGGGTTTTCTCTTTGATCATTTCCTAGTGTTATATGACTCCAGGATCCTTGATCCTTACTTGCTTGGCCATGAGCAGTTCCAGTTGGTTATAAATTTATGGGCTTAGCTTTCTTTTTAAAGGAAGATTACCACTGGAGAAATATTAAAGCCAGCCCAACTTTTGTAGTTTTCTCTTTCCTCCACCACCCCCACCCCAGTACAGGTTGTAAATGTCTTTAGTTAAATTTTAGTTTGAGAGACCTTGTGAGGCGTTTTGTGAGACTTCACTGTTGGTTAATGGAAATATACATCTGCCCTGTTGTAGTGTTTTAGAAACTATTTTCACATATAATGTAAAATTAATCCCTTGAGGGTCTGTAATGAGATACAGTAACACTACCACTAATCATTTTTATTCAGTAATTATATATATGTATTATTTTTTAATGCTCTTATGGCTTTTCGACTTTTTGATCAACTTTTTGTGTGTGTGGTATCCTTTTTAAAACTTTTTATTTTATATTGGAGTATAGTTGATTATCAGTGTTGTGATAGTTCAGGTGAACAGTGAAGGGGCTCGGTGATACATATACATGTATCCATTCTTCCTCAAATTCCTCTCCCTTCTAGGCTGCCAGGTAACATTGAGGAGAGTTCCCTGTGCTATACAGTAGGGCCTTGCTGGTTATCCACTTTAAATATAGCAGTGTGTACATACCAATCCCAGACTCCCTAACTATCCCCCCGCCCCCTGTAACCATAAGTTCTATTTCTTAAGTCTGTAAGTCTGTTTCTATTTTTGTAAATAAGTTAATTTGTATCATTTCTTTTTAGATTCCACATATAATGGATATCATATATTTCTCTTTCCCTTACTTACTTCACGCAGTATGAGAATCTCTAGGTCCATCCATGTTATTGCAAACAGCATTATTTCATTCTCTTTAATGGCTGAGTAATATTCCATTGCATATATATATGTATATACATCTTCTTTATCCATTTCTCTGTTGATGACATTTAGGCTGCTCTTGGAAACAGTGCAATGAACTGTTATGAATGAAATGCAATGAACATTAGGGTGCATGTGTCCATTTTGACAGGTGTGAGATGATACCTCATTTGCATTTCATTATTAGTGATGTTGAATGTCTTTTCATGTGCCTCTTGGCTATCTTTATGTCTTCTTTGGAGAAATGTCTATTTAAGTCTTCTGCCCATTTTCTGATTGGATTATTTGTTTTTATGGTATTAAGCTTCATGTGCTGTTTGTACATTTTGGAAACTAATCCCTTGTCAGTCACATCATTTGCAAATATTTTCTCCCAATCTGTGGATTGTCTTTTCATTTTGTTTGTGGTTTCCTTTGCTGTGCAAAAGTTTTTGAGTTTAATTTGGTCCCATTTATTTTTGGTTTTATTTCCTAGAATAAGGAGACAGATCAAAAATATCTTGCTGTGACTTATGTCACAGAGTGTTCTGCCTATGTTTTATAGTTGTATAGTATCCAGTCTCTCATTTAAGGCTTTAATCCATTTTAAGCTTATTTTTTGTGTATGGTTTAAAGAATGATCTGATTTCCTTTTTTTATAGGTAGCCGTCTGGCTTTCCCAGCACCATTTGTTGAAGAGACTGTCTTTCCCCCATTGTGTAGTCTTGCCCCCTTTGTCATAGGTGATCAATCATTTTTAATCTGTTGTTCAAATTCATTTATTTGTTCATAGCTGGAGATTTAAATTTGGGAGTCATCATAGCGTCATTGGAATAGTGTTTTAAACCATGAAAATGAATAAAATATTCCTGGGGAAAGCCTATAGACTAAGAGGAAAAATACCAAAGATAAGAGGTTTTAGGAGTGGGCAGAGAGAGAGGAAAGCACATGTGTGTGTATGTGGAACATGAAATTGTGATACAGTTTCAGCAAACGTCATTATGGTGATGTTTGCTCAAAGATGATCTCGTTTGGTGTTTCAGGTTCTTAGAGGGTCAAGGAGAAAATTACACCTGAAAGTATAAACTAAAATGAAATTAAAATCCACAGAAAAATACTACTACTAGAGAAAGTAATTTCTGGTTCTTGGTTGTCCATAGAAAACAGTAAGCCATCCAGGTGCCCGCAGTGGGAGGTTGAGAGGAGAGACAGTAAAATTGGATCAACTGGAACCTAAAGTTGTCTGTATGGAATTCTTTTAGCCTTAAATTGGGCTTCCCTGGTAGCTCAGATGGTAAAGAATCTGCTTGCAAAGGGGGAGACCTGGGTTCAGACCCTGGGTCTGGAAGATCCCCAGGAGAAAAGAATGGCTACCCACTTGAGTATTTTTGCCTGGAGAATCCCATGGACGGAAGAGCCTGGCAGGTTGCAGTCCATGGGGTTGCAAAGAGTTGGACATGACCAAGCCACTTTCACTTCATTCAGCCTTAAGTTTGCCCGCATGGTGTGAGAAGGCTTATATGGTCAGTTTTACAGAATATGCTGTTGTCCACTGGACTGTTGATAGTGTCTAGTCTCTGTGTCACAGAGGTAGCTCCCCTCTGTTTGTCCTGGCCCAGTAGAGGGAGATTGTTGCATAAGGAGAACACCAGCAGGAAGGGGACTTGGAGGTGCTTCAGTTACCTAACCCTGTGGCTTTAGATTAGACCTTTATCCTCACTGTTCCACAGAGTTTTCATATTCTCAGCATGGACAGAATGAATGCTTGCTTGCCTGCCTGATATAAGTTTATAGTGGATTTATCCTAAATAGTAAGATCTTTGTGAACCAGATTCTGAAATTAAAATTGTTTATAGTTGGCCCTTGCACAACATGATGATTAGTCAAAAATAGGCATGAAACTTTATAGTCAGCTCTCCCCATCCATGGTTCCTCTCTAGCCAAAGCTCTGCATCCGTGGATTCAGCCCATCATGGATCATGTAGTGTTGTTATTTACTGGGAAAAACCCATAATATGTGGACCTGCCCAGATCAAACCCCATGTTGTTCACAGGTCAGCTGTACATATACAATTTTTTGTTACTGCCCTGTGTTTCAGTCATCAATTCTGTGGTTCTACTTTCTTCTTTATAAAATTGAGATGAGAATTCCTTCCTGAAGACATTCATGTTAACAATGAACTCTTTAAGCAGATGAATGATAATTTTAGAGGATTTGAGGGAATGAGGTCCAGAACATTGTGAGTTAACTTCCTCCATCTTGATTTTCTGAGTCACTTGGAGCAGTGGTACCTTCTCTTCAGCATCTCTTGGGAACTTGTTAATGAAGCAGACTGAGGGGCCCCATACCAGGCCTGCTGAATCAGAATTCTAGAGGCTGGGGTCCCGCAATGTGTTATAATAGTCTTCCAGATGATTCTGATGTCTGAGAAAGTTTGAGAATCACTGCTGTGGTTGATTAAATTCTCCTACTTAGAATGTAGTTTTAATTTCACTGTTTACATGGAAAGTCAAATGCAACTCAGTTCCCACTGAAAAGGTAAATTAATTGCTCTAGTTTGTTTCATTAATTCAGAGGCCTAACGTAGTTACAGTAGAATTACATATAACTAAAATGTAAAACTGAAAAATTTTGAGTAATATCTTTCAGTTTCCACTTGATGGAGAGTAGGTTAGATAATTTCCACTTGATCTAACCTGAAGAACTTTTTCAACTTTAGAATGATGGGTTTTTTTTTTTTTTAGATTTGCTAAAAAAAAGACAGTAACCACGACTTTAGCCTACATTCACTCATTATAAACTAACATTTGCATTTTAAAAACCAAATTTACTTTTATTCTGCCTTGGTGAATAGAAACTTCCAGGCAGAAAAAATAATCTGTACTATCATCAGAAACCACTGAACTATATACATCTTTGTCTCCTAGAGACCTAGGAAAATATAATATGTATATATTCTCCTAGAATATAATGTGGGTTTTTTTTCTTAATTTCAGTTCTTCTTTCACACAAAAGGGCAATACTTCCTTTACCAAAAAGCAAACTTCAACTGAAGTGAAATATCTTATTAGCTCAAAGGATCTAGAAAAAACTCCCATATATAAGTATACTTATATATGATTGGAAATTATTTGTAAATACTCATCCATACTCAATTGGGGGATGTAGTATTAAGTAATATAGTGTTTTTTATATTCAGTAGTATAGTATAGTATAGTGAAGTCGCTCAGTCATGTCCGACTCTTTGCGACCCCGTGGACTGTAGCCTACCAGGCTTCTGCATCCATGGGATTCTCCAGGCAAGAATACTAGAGTGGGTTACCATTTCCTTCTCCAGGGGATCTTCCCAACCCAGGGATCGAACCCGGGTCTCCCTCATTGGAGGCAGATGCTTTAACCTCTGAGCCACCAGGGAAGCCCTTATATTCAATAAATACTGCATTATTTAGCGGAGAAGGCAATGGCACCCCACTCCAGTACTCTTGCCTGGAAAATCCCATGGACGGAGGAGCCTGGAAAGCTGCAGTCCATTGAGTTGCTGAGGGTCAGACACGACTGAGAGACTTCACTTTAACTTTTTACTTTCATGCATTGGAGAAGGAAATGGCAGCCCACTCCAGTGTTCTTGCCTGGAGAATCCCAGGGACAGGGGAGCCTGGTGGGCTGCTGTCTATGGGGTCGCACAGAGTCAGACACGACTGAAGTGACTTAGCAGCATTATTTAGCCCTTTTTAATTTTTGGTGATAGTTTTGCTCTCTTACATGCTTATATGAATGTGGGAATAGAACTTAAACTTTTACTGCCAGAGGTAATAAAGGGGGTGATAAATATTATTGTAAAAGAAATTGAATTTATATCAACAGAGATTAAAAAGACTTATGCTTTTTCCTGGCAAGGCATTTATCATGACATCCTTCTGTTTAAATACCAACTACAGTAACAAAATACAAAGTATAGTTTACTACATGCCAATATTTGTTCCCCATGAATTTCTCTCTTGAACAGTTCAGAGCATGTTTAGGAAGAGGAAATATTTGGCTTGTAGGGAGAAATGGAAATCTCAGCTTTGCTATGTAAAGAAAGAAAGTGCCATGTTAGAAACATGGATACAGTTGAATGCATGTGGGAATAAGACTTGAATATGGAGAAAAGACTTGAATCAGTTGGTAATAATTAAAATCTTACAATCTGATAATGCTGTGACATATTTACACTCTAAATTCTATTATCAATTAAATTCTTGTACAGCTGTTTCATTGATCTCTCAGAGGAAATTGTTGAAATATTGTGATGGTCTATAACCTTAATATCCCACTGAATGCTCAAAGTCAGAGCCTTACAGCAGACTTTGGAAGATGTGCTGTTCCTACAGATAAGGGAAGGGTTTTAACAAGGTCTGTGCAGTAGGGCAGAGATTTCCCAATCGCAGAATTGACTCATGACTTGTTTTCAGATAGTATATTTTGTTTCTGTAAACTGCCATGTATTTAATTCCAGGGGTATGATGATTAAAGTGTCTTCTCCATCTGATTATGCATGTAATTTTTATAACAATTTATAAGTTTGAAATACCTTCAAATTTATGTTTGTAGTCATCATAGCAGTCCTGTCAGACACTCATTAATGCTCCCTGGTTAGAGATGAGAAAACACTCGGTTATCCCTGGTGTGTAACTTTTAGTGTCAGCTGCCGTCATGGTTTGAGGGTGTATAAACTCAGTGCACAGACTATTCTCTCCATACTTGACTGTCAGTTATAGAGTCAGGCATTACCCAAGTACTCTGCATGCTATTTTAGCCCTCATAAGAATCTGTCTCCAGAAGTATCACTGTCCTGATTTAAAGACGAGGAAAGGAAAGATGACAGGTGGTTAGCATGGGGGAGGAGTCTGGTAGGTGGTTGGTAATAGCTCATGCTATTGGGGTCTAGCTACCTGGGTTCTTACCTAGGCTTTACCATTTCAAGGTATAACCTTGGGAAAGTTTCTTAACCTCTTTAAGTCTCAGTTTCCTAATCTACTGAAAGGACAATAAGGCCAGTCTCATAGAACTCTTGTGAAGATTAAATAAGATGTAATACCTGGAAATGGCTTGGCATAGAGTGTGAGGTCTGAGTATCACACATTATTACTAAGGCAATTATTGAAGGGCACTCAGATGGTAGGAAGGTCATCTCCCCACATCTGCTTCTTACTCTTCTGTTGCTTTCTAATCAAGGCAAGAAATGCGCATGTGAAAGTGAGTATTATTAATTAATACATCTTCTAGAAGGCAGAGGTGGTAGGTATGAAATCAAGAAATAGAGGACAGATTCATGGAAGGGCAATAATTACATAATTTGGGACAAGTCTCTAGGATCTGAGTTTTCTAAAAAGTCATATTAGTTTTTTTTTAGGTGAGAATGGGAAGGGAGTGTACCCTTCCTGGACTGATCTTTGCACAATATTTACTTAAATTCTTAAGTGATTATTAGCCTTAAACATGAGAGCAACAGAAGTACTTGTTTGCTTGTCTTTGGAAGAACCCTAGTGATCCTTCTCCACAATGCACTCATCACTTTTCCTACTTAAGCAGTAGTTATACCTATTAAGTATTGTCCCTCCAGCAGTTAGAACTGTAAGTATTGTTGTTTAGAGAGAGTTTATACTTTGTCTCTTTCAAGTTTCTCTAATATTTTAATTAAATTCCATGCTGGTACTTAATATTTTTGTCATTCTTTTCTAGTTCTTTATTTCCATAGCTTATATGCCCTACTTAAAGGCAGAGTCTGTCTCATGTCTAATTTCATTGGCTGATATCTCCCATACAAGACCACAAACAAACAAGTTACTGAGATGAATGGCCTCTTTCATTTCTTATTCAGCTTCTCAGCGGTCCAGTAACACTAGTGGGAACTGACATAGATTCTTTTGATTGAAAGTTAATTTTAAAAGATTCCTGATACAATTTAGACATTTAAATTTGACACTATTCATATCTATTTTTAGGATGACTTTGCTTCTTTCCTAATATCAGGGTTTGGATTTTGTTTTCTTAATAACAAATCTTACCAATATTTGGTATAACTTTTTTGCCTTTTATTGTATTGCATTATTGGAGTATAATTGCTTTACAATGTTGTGCTAGTTTCTGCTGTGAATCAGCCATAAGTATAGATATGCACCCTCCCTTTTGAGCCTCCCTCCCACCTCACCCCCATCCCACCCCTCCAGGTGTTCCCAGAGCCACTGATGAGCTCCATGCGCTGTAAGGCAGCTTCCCAGAAGCTAGCTATTTTACACATGGTAGTGTATATACTGGAGAAGGCGATGGCACCCCACTCCAGTACTCTCACCTGGAGAATCCCATGGACAGAGGAGCCTGGTAGGCTGCAGCCCACGGGGTCGCTAAGAGTCAGACACGACTGAGCTACTTCACTTTCCCTTTTCACTTTCATGCATTGGAGAAGGAAATGGCAACCCACTCCAGTGTCCTTGCCTGGAGAATCCCAGGGACGGCGGGGCCTGGTGGGCTGCCGTCTGTGGGGTCGCACAGAGTTGGACACGACTGACGTGACTTAGCAGCAGCAATGTATATACTGCGCTTCCCTGGTGGCTCCGACCATAAAGAATCTGCAGTGTGGGAGACCTGGGTTCGATTCCTGGGTCAGGAAGATCCCCTGGAGAAGGGAATGGCAGCCCACTCCTTGTATTCTTGCCTGTCAGTGCTCCTCTCCTTCACGCTGGAGCTTTTGGAAAAGTAGGAGAGTGTAGTTAACCCTGACACTGTGAGGCTTTAATGGATTCCAGCCGCTAAAAGGCAAACAAGAGAACTTACAGGATATAAAGGGGAGAAACAGGAAAAAAAGGGGAGAAAAACCTTTCTGTCCTTTACCTTTCGGTGAGAAGAGATTGAGCCTTTTCCTTTGGTCTTGCCGAACTGTTGGATCAGTTAGTTTACCTCAAACTGCTTTTTGGCCTAAGGAAATCTGTTCTGTGGCCTTTGGGATTGTTACATTCAGAGGCCAGTGTTTTGGCCTCTTCTTTCAGAGACATGTTTTAAAAGTTCTGCAAAGGCCAGAACTTGGCATAAGGTTGAAATGTGACACGTACATTGGTGATTTACCAGAAAATACACTTCAAACATGAAAATGTTTTATATGGAATGCTTTTCTCAAACTGAGAGGAAATTTGGTTATTAATAAATCTCTAGCTTATCACTGAGCCCAATTATCCTTAGCACATAAAAATTTAATGAAGAGATCTTAAAAAGAATGTCAAGGTTTGTTTGGCTTAATGGCTTCTCTTATTCAAATATCACAGGTTACAAAAAGATCAGTAAAATAGAAAGGTATCGTAATAGTGTCTAAAAGTCCATACTTTACAACAGGGAAATCCATAAGCTCTGGGAAATACTGCTAATAATTAAAGCTACCATTTACTGAAGTAATATTGAGTTCCTCTGTGCTGGAAATTTCACATATATTTGAATTATTTTTTATAACAGCTCCTGCAGGGTAATTTCTTGTTTTCTCAATTACCATTTTACATACCAGGAGACAGGCTCAGAAAGCTCCCACATTTAGGAAATGGCAGAGCTGAGATTTGAACTCAATTCTCTGTGATACCAATGTCCACATGTTTTAATGGAGAGAATATTTGATAGTGCTCAGGAAAACGCTGAATAAGTAAATGGTGGCTGTTATTATTTTTGTTCAGCTGTGCTGTCTCCCAGACTAAATGTGTACACACACACACACACACACACACACACACACATACACACATAAACACACAGGAGAGAGATGGGAATGTGGTGATACATGCTGCTTGAGAGCATGGTATCTTCTACTGTAAGCATCTCACCATCCCATCCGCCTCTCCTTCACAAATGCAGTCCACAAGCTAGTACTCCTGTCTGGAAAATCCCATGGACGGAGGTGCCTGGTAGGCTACAGTCCATGGGATTGTAAAGAGTCAGACAAAACTGTGATTTCACTTCACTTAATGAAAGAGAAGCCACGTTACAAGGTGTAACACCTAGGAACAGACATAAAAATACATCTTTTTTTGAGGACAACTTTAAAGCATTCTAGTGGGACAAAAAATAGAGACTTGAACAAATGGAGAAACATGCATGTTCTTGGACAGACTGATTCAACATCATAAAGATGTTAATTCTCCATGAGTTGATTTATAAATTTCACATGAAGTTAATAACAATACTAACAGTTTTTTTACCCTAAAACTAAAGGCTCCTAACTTTGATGGACATATATCTCTTTAATAAGGTGTTTGATTGATTTTTTCTCTTACTGCCCATAGTTCACAGAAGTTAGATGAATATATAGAGAGATTATTTTTTTTTATAGATTAGGTTGTGAGGAACCTTATTATTCTAAATAGATGAGAACCAGAGGAGTGTTATAGCGATGTCATGCAGTTCTTTGAATAATAATAATGTGTGCTCAGTCGTGTCCAACTCTTTGTGACCCCAGGGACGATAGCCCACTCAGCTCCTCTGTCCGTGGGCTTTTCCAAGAATACTGGAGTGGGTTGCCCTTTCCTTCTCCAGGGCATCTTCCCAACCCAGGGGTCAAACCTGGGTCTTCTGCATTGGCAGGAAAGATTCTTTACCAGTCGTGCCACCTGGGAAGCAGTTTACTTGAAACTTCTTAAGTAATATGCCAAAAATCATATAGTGAACTCATCAAAAATTGTCTTTAAGAATCTGTCAGCTGACATTAGAAACCACCCATTGGCAAAGGATTATTTACTTAGTCATTGCAGTGCCAGTAGATACCAGTTTTTCAAATTGTCTCTTTTTTTTGGTGTACATAGGTTTGTTTTTTTTTTTTCTTAGAGCTCTTTGAAATTGCTTATTTTAAAAACTAACTACTGTATCCTTGTTTTTCCCTCTTTTTTCCCTAGTTGCATTAAAGTCCTCCCCAGCTGACAGAAATGGAGTCCAGGACAACTGTCGAACCAAATTCAGAGAAGGCCTCAACTTGCAGGAAGGAGAATTCTTACTACAGGTAAATTGTAGTAGATATAGTTCTCTTTCATTAGAACCATTATAAATGGAAAATTAGTTAACAGCCTTTTAACTGTCCCTCATTTCTTTAGGACTCAGTGATTCATAGCAATTTCACCTGAACTACAGTAGTGGTATAATGCTAGTACATGAATAAATGGAATTTTATGAAGTATTAGAAGTCCAGTTATCACTTTCCCTGTTGCATTTCTTTAAGTAGCAAGAAATTCTAGATCATTTTAAAGGTTCTCATTAAGACACTGGTTTTAGGTATATGTTTTTAGGAATATAGCGCCATTAAAATAATTTTATTTAATAGTTAGAAATTGTTCTTAACCTGAACAATGTGTTCTTGTAACTATATTTTCTTTTAGCAGCTGTGTATGGCTTACCAACATGCTATAGATTTTTTTTTAGCCTCTATCAGCCCTATTGTCATGCATTAGAACTCTGAGAGTTTCTGGTAGATTTGTCTGTGAAAGTATTTTAAATCTTTTCCTATTTTTCTTTCTCTTGAAGCTGATAAAATGCTTGATTCTCAGTTAAATTATCAGATATTTATTCTGTTAAAGACTGAAGATGTATGCTATAAAGAATGTACATATGCATAACTGAAGCACTTTGCTGTACACTTGAAACTAACTCAGTACTGCAAATTAACTATACTTCAATTTAAAAATATTAAAGAGAAGAAACTCAAAAAGATATGTGCTGTAATCTGTACTATATTACAGATTTTTAAGTCTACAGAATTTTTAATTCTACATAATGATTTCTAATTCTTCCCAGTGAACTGAGATGTGAACTTAATTTGCAACTGTGATTAAAAAGTAGCTGTAAGTTTCAGTAACTCCATTCAGTAAATGGTTAAGTGTAACCTGACAATTTATAACATTTTATTATAATTTATAAAATTGTATATAACAAATTATAATTTTATAATTGTGTTCAAATCCCTGATAGGGAAAATTAACTTTTGCTTCCATTATGTTAGAAAAAAGTTAAATATATTCAACCATGAATAAATATATTCATCCAATCCTCCTGCCTCTGGCTGAGGATTTCTATGTATTGATATATTAGCTGAAACACAAAGACCCCTTAGGTCACAGGAAAGCATTCTAATAATTGCTGCTTAATATGATTAAACAGAGCGGGCTTCCCAGGTTGCACAGTGGTAGAGAATCTGCCTGCCATTGCAGGAGACGCAGGAGATGCCAGATTGATCCCTGGGTTGGGATGATCCTCTAGAGAAGGAAATGGCAACCCACTCTAGTATTCCTGCCTCGGAAATCTCATAGACAGAGGAGCCTGGCAGGCTACGGTCCATGGGGGTCACAAAGAGTTGGACACGACTGAGCGTGTGCGCGCTCACACACACCACACACACAGACACACACACACACAATGTGATTAAATACATCTCGGTTTATATAGTAACGTAATAAGGAAGTTCTGTATCTCAAGTGAAAATAGACAAATGTGGCATGCTTCACACTTCTTATCTTAAACTGGCTTAAATTATGGGGCAGTGATTTTTATTTTCCCCCTAAAACATTTAGACAGATTGTCAACATATCCTATATCAAGGGCCCAGAATAAAAATATACTGCTGCAAGCTGGTGTTCACTTTTTAATTTTCTAAAAATTGGAAGCACTTAAATATTTAAAATGAATAGTCCATCATTAATTCTGTTTTATGCCATTTGTAGATTATTCTCCAGCAGGAGGCATCACATACTATAAAATTTGCTTAGGACGTGCTAAGTCACTTCAGCCATGTCTGACTCTTTCCGACCCCGTGGACTGTAGCCCGCCCATGCTCCTCTGTCCATGGGATTTTCCAGGCAAGAATACTGGAGTGTGTTGCCATTTCTTCCTCCAGGAGATCTTCCCAGGGTTTGAATCCCTGTTTGTTAGGTCTCCTGTGTTGGCAGGTGGGTTCTTTAACACTACCACAATCTGGGAAGCCCTTACTTAGGACAGTACTTGTTATCCCATATGAAGTAGATGACCAAAAGCATAGTAGACATGTGAAGATGGGATATTTCATTATGTACAGTTACCATAATGTGTGGTTATCAACTAGTTACCAAAGAGGATATGTCCAGAGGTACAGCACACTATTTGGCTTGTAACTTTGGTGAGTCTTTGCCTTTGGTTTTAACAAAGGAGGCGCATGAAGAAAATATTTTTAAATATTTAACAAAAGTTTAAAATATTTATTTTCTTGATTAAATTTATTACTGTCTTATAAGGAATGAAAATAAAACAATAAGTAACTTTTGTATCTTTTCATTATGTATATATGTTCTGTCTGGTGATACCTAATATTGTGCTTATTAAAATCTACAGCTTCATTTTTGAAATAACAACAGTTCAAATTATAAATAACAGTATTAATTGCAATTCATTTCTCTTATTAAATAGTAAGTGTAGCTCAACCTTATTTTCAGATAGTTGTGACTGAGACTAATAATAATAATCTTGTTAGTATGTAATTACCAAATTTATTCCTTCTCTTAACTTGCTAAGATAGTAATTCAGTATAACTTCATTCCGCATGGTATTTCAGATCATTTTATATATATATATATGTATGTGTGTGTGTGTGTGTGTATATATATGTACATATATATTTTTAAGAGGCTTTTTGGTTTATTTCTCACAGTTAACATTTGTCTAAAAGTTACTGGCATACCCTAAATTATCTTCGTGTCTCCAGGAATACACTAATGAGCTTATTGGAAAGTAGTAAATTTCTTCCACTCTTTAGAAAACATGATATTCTCCAAAATAATATGCATATGATCAATGGATACTGTTGTCTGGAAGGAAGATATTTTCAAAACAAACAAAAAAAATGTGGTAATGGACATAACCCTACTACAACCAAGTAAAACTTAAGAATGCTCAATTTGAGGGGTCCCTGGTGGCTCAGAGGTTAAAGCGTCTGCCTTCAATGCAGGAGACCCGGGTTCGATCCCTGGGTCGGGAAGATCCCCTGGAGAAGGAAATGGTAACCCACTCCAGTATTCTTGCCTGGAGAATCCCATGGACGGAGAAGCCTGGTAGGCTACAGTCCATGGGGTCGCAAAGAGTCGGACACGACTGAGCAACTTCACCTTCAATCATTAGACACTTTAGTTCTTGGTGGGTGCCGTTGCCATTCTTCATCCTGGGGAAATTGCCAGGCATGATAAGGCATAATATGTGAAGTCAAGGATCTCAGATCCCAGTTGTGATTGTGAGTTACAGCCATGCAACAGTTAGTGATTAGTAACACTTAAAGGTAGCAGATCATGATACGACGTACGATGCTAAGTGGGCAAACTTTAGAGCCAGTTTCTCCCTTGTGGTTCAGCTTGTTCTCAGCTCTTCACTTCCGTGTCCTCAATTTACAAACTGGACTGTGACACCTACTTCTGTGGATTGCTGAGGGAATTAAAAGTTACTTGAATACATAGAAACCATTTAGAAAAGTGATTGTTAAAGAGTAGGTGCTGCTTGCTCTCAGAAGTATAATATAGACCAGGGATCCTGAAGGTGAAAGGGATTGGAGTGAAACGGAAGGCAGTCACTGTGTTCTTTCACCCTGTCTGACAGCGAGGGTATTTACTAGTGTGTGGGCATCATAAGCACAGGGGCGACGGCTTGTTCATTTGTGAATCTCAGTACTGAGCACGTGTCCTGTCCGTGTGTAACATTTTATTAAGTGCTGAGCAGACTACTTGCTATCATTTATGTGTCCCTGTAGTTCACAAAGCATGATCTGGTAATACTGGATCTGCTCATTTCCACAGCTGCCTTTTGTAACAATGGTGCCTCACATGAGCTGAGCGCCAGCTGTATACCAGGCACTGCGTTAGGTGAGACATAGTCATCCTATCACCTGATGAAGAGCCTGGTTTTCAGTCAGGGACACTAAAGCTCGAACGGGTAAATAACAAAACCACACTGTTAGTAAGAGAAGAATCTAGTCCAAATTCTGACTCCAAACTACGTGGTTCTTAAACTAAACCATCCCATGTCTCGCTTTACAGAGAAAAGAGTGTCTCAGGAGGGTTTAACAATCAGCGCATACAGCATGAAGAAAAACAAGTACTGAGTTGAACTCGAGCAGGCAATAATGAGGGCTTGAGATTTAAAAGATGTGATCACAATGAATTCTTAAGGTGATCTAAATACTTTTGTTACCATATAGAGATATTAACACAGGACTCGAACAACCACTAAAAGAATAGGAAAAGAGAGCATAACTTCTAAACTAAAAGAAAGAAAACAGGATAATAAAAAATGATTGGCCCAACGGAGGCAAAGAGGAAAAAGTAGCATAGTATATAGGTTAACAGAAATAACACCCATAAAATATGATCGCTTTAAACCTAAATGTTATTAGTAATTATATTAAATAGAACTTAATTTGCTGTATACTTGTCTTACATGTATATATTAGTTCTAATGTATAGTCCATTTGTATTCCTTTTGTAAAATAAAAATGTTTTCAATGTTTTATAATACTTTGAGAGTATCTAAATTTCAAACTGTATTAGTGCTTAAACTATCTTTACACAGAGATTTTCTGCTATCAAATTTCTTTTAAGGCTCTAATCAACATCTTTACATGCTATCTTCCTTTAAAAACAGTGTGACAGAGTGCAGTAAATGATATGTGTACAATTATGTTTAGAAAACATGTCCAGTATATTAAAAACGAAATCTATAGAGCATGAGGAAGAAGAAATCAATATTTTATTCAAGTTATTGTGATTGAGTATTCAGTGAGCTCTAAGATTTTCTTTGGCCAAATCGAATGGATTCTTTTCACCACTGGGGGTGTGGTGTTTCTGCATTTCTGGAGTGTAATCATTTTAACGATTTAAGAGATTTTTCATCAGTAAAAGTAATAACCTTAACTGAAGTCAGTACTTAATGGATGATAACATTGGTAGTCACATCACTAATTTTCTAACTTTTCTCCTTGTAGGCACTAAATGGCTTTGTACTGGTTGTCACTACAGATGCTTTGGTTTTCTACGCGTCTTCTACCATTCAAGATTACCTGGGGTTTCAGCAGGTAAATATAGTTTCCTTAGGTCATTAAAAAATCCTTTTTTGAAAACTAACTTACTACTTTTTATTTATCTTATACTTTAGGGACACAAGTGATAATTTTTAGATAAAAATATAATTGAAATACATATGTTATAGAATAAAAAAATGTATGTTTGCAGCTAATATATTTTTATGCTTTTAATATTTTACTGCATTATAATTTCCTTAAAGGTACATGTGATTCATGGGTTTTGTGTTTTTCTTTCATTTATAAGGAATTCTTATGTATAAGAAAGAGCAGATGGGGTTTGGATGGGGGCAGACAGGAGAATATTTGCCATCAAATTAGTTATGGAAATTGGAGGGCAAGTGGTAACTATGAAATGAATGAGGTAATATGTAAAGGTACAAGCAAAATACTGTGGCTTATCCCTTTAATTCCTACTTGTGTGGATTATAAAAGTTTTCCTGAAGGAAATGGTATTTAATCTGAAGAGAATGTGGGGTCCAGATGAGTGGACAGTTGTGGAGGGAATGCAGAGAATAAAAGCTAGCCATACTATAAGGCAGTAAGCTGGAAGGCCTTGAAGGAGGTAAGTGTGTCTGGTTTAATGTTACTAAGTATATGGTGAATACGGATTCGTAAGGTGTTGTGTGTATTTGAGGGGCGAAGACATCGAATATGATTTGGGAACAGTTTGTGAGTACACTTGAATGCTCACTACTCTTACATATCGGTAGTTCTTAATTTCTAATGTTCTTAATAATCACCGAAGAACTTGATAAAATGTCATGTAACTGATGAGCCTCAGTCCCATATAATCTGATTCAGTATGTCATAGTGGAGCCCATGTATTTTATTTCTAACAGGCTCCACAGGTGATGCCAAGACTGATGGGTGAATAACAGTGTCTGCACTGTTATACAGCCTGAAGTTTACATTATGTCATACGCACTATAGAAGCCACTGAATACTTTTGTTGAAGGGGTGCATGTGCTCCAGTCTGTATTTCACAAGATAACTCTGGCAGCTGTGTGATGGATGGCATAGAGATGACTTCATGTTAGAAGAAAAGGTTCACAGAAAGGTTCAAGTCCAGATAGCTAAAGTGGAGAATCTGGCTCCTGACACCAAACCTAAGTGTTTTTGAACTTTAAAGGAAATGTATTAACGTCCACGGAAAAACCTGTTAGAAACTTCATTACATAACTAGCTTAATTATTATTTGATTGATTCATAACAGTTAAGAAATCAAAAAGCTTAGCTATCTCCCAATCTTGTTTTTTTTTTTCTTTCCTAGTTATACGTAACCTGGATATTCTTTAAGAAAACATTTATATCTGACATTGATGGTGGTTTATGGCACCATTTTTAAAACTGTAGGTCGTGACTCATGAGTGGGTGATGAAATTGATATAGAGGATCACCAGTCATTCTTTTTAGCTGCTTAAAATAAAATAGGAAACAATATTGTCACACATAAAAGTGCTCTGTGGAACTTTTTTCCATGTCTGTATGCACACACAAACACCCACAATGGATGGAAAATACTTCTTGCTGTGAGTTGCAATAAAAAGGTTAGAACGCTAATGGTGGAAAGGCTGAGGTCTCAGCACTGTAGTAAATGCTGAGAAGCAAGAGGTGGAGGAAAGACTCTGACCTTTGTAAAGGCATAATCCCTTAGTCTTAGGGAATCTGCTAGAAGTCAAAATTTCATGTCAGGAAAACTGTTAGAGAGCAGTGAAGTAAATATGTAATACTTCAAGCTGAGAGAAGTCAAATTTAACTGAATGTTCAGACAAGTTTTGTCAAAGGAAGATTTTTTTAAAAATTTTTAATTGGTGGAAAATTGCTCTATAGTGTTTTGTGGTTTCTGCCATACGACAATGCAAATCAGTCATAATTTTATATATAGGTAACCCCTTCCTCTTAAGCCTCCCTCCCCTCTCCCCAGCCCTCTAGGTCATCACAGAGTGCCAGGCTGGGCTCCCTGTGGTATGTAGCAACTTCCCACTGTCTGTTTTGCACATGATAGCATATATATGTCAGTGCTCTTCTCTGAGTTCATCCCTTCTGCACCTTCCCGTGCTGTGTCCACAAGTTCCTTCTCTACTAGGTTCATCAGTACTGTCTTTCTAGATTCCATATATATGTGTTGACGTATGATACTTGTGTTTCTCTTTCTGACTTACTTCAATCTGTATAAGACGCTCTATTTTAAAAGATCCATAAATAAAAATTGTCAGAACCTAATGTGTTACAGTTAAGGAACAGGAACGTGACTTATTTGACTAAAAAGTGGTTCACATAGGGAAATGATGGCAAATAACCTTTGACTTGTCAGCTGTAGTGCTTGTGTCTTTCTAGCTTTTCTTGTCTTGAATTCCAGGAGAGCTTTGCAACTGTTTGATTTGCATACATCACCACTAAAAAGCACCCTGTAATCTAGCAATTAGGTTTTGAAATTAATAAACCACATTTTAAAAAATCAGTGTATGCGTGCTCTGTCACTCAGTCACATCCGACTCTGCAACCCCATGGACCATAGCCCGCTAGGCTCCTCTGTCCTTGGGATTCTCCAGGCAAGACTAGTGGAGTGGGTTGCCATTTCCTCCTCCAGGGGATCTTCCCAATCCAGGGATTGAACCCACGTCTCCTGTATCTCCTGCACTGGTAGGCAGATTCTTTACCACTGAGCCACCAAGGAAGTCCTTTTAAAAATCAACACTACTTGTTAATTTATTTGTTTCTTTTTTCTTTAGTCTGATGTCATCCACCAGAGTGTGTATGAACTGATCCATACCGAAGACCGAGCTGAATTTCAGCGCCAGCTGCATTGGGCATTAAACCCTCAACAGTGTCCAGACTCTGGACAAAGAATTGATGGTAAGAATGTTTACCAAAAGGTAGTGTTGGGAATTGAATTCTCTGAAAGGAGGCAGAGAATCTTTAGGGATATAGAACTCCACAGTGAAGATGAGGAAGAAGGGGAAAGACATGAATCTAGCCATGGGCCAGAACCAGGTCACAAGAAGCCTGATGACCTAAGGAGGACCTCGAGAGATGACAGCCATTGATGAATTCCAAGTGATAAAGTATAGCCATATACTCAGTAATATAGTGTATAAAAATAATTCTTACACTATTGTGAAAGAGGGGATGGAATGTATAAGGTTAATTCTGGAGTGTGTATATATTGTTTCATGTTTCAATTCAGTTCAGTTCAATCGCTCAGTCGTGTCCGACTCTGAGAACCCATGAATCGCAGCACACCAGGCCTCCCTGTCCATCACCATCTCCCGGAGTTCACTCAAACTCACGTCCATCGAGTCGGTGATGCCATCCAGCCATCTCATCCTCTCTCGTCCCCTTCTCTTCCTGCCCCCAATCCCTCCCAGCATCAGAATCTTTTCCAAAGAGTCAACTCTTTGCATGAGGTGGCCAAAGTACTGGAGTTTCAGCTTTAGCATCATTCCTTCCAAAGAACACCCAGGGCTGATCTCCTTCAGAATGGACTGGTTGGATCTCCTTGCAGTCCAAGGGACTCTCAAGAGTCTTCTCCAACACCACACTTCAAAAGCATCAATTCTTTGGTGCTCAGCCTTCTTCACAGTCCAACTCTCACATCCATACATGACCACTGGAAAAACCATAGGCTTGACTAGACGGACCTTTGCTGGCAAAGTAATGTCTCTGATTTTTAACATGGTGTCTAGGTTGGTTATAACTTTCCTTCCAAGGAGTAAGCGTCTTTTAATTTCATGGCTGCAGTCACCATCTGCAGTGATTTTGGAGCCCCCAAAAATAAAGTCTGACATTGTTTTCACTGTTTCCCCATCTATTTCCCATGAAGTGATGGGACCAGATGCCATGATCTTCGTTTTCTGAATGTTGAGCTTTAAGCCAACTTTTTCACTCTTCTCTTTCACTTTCATCAAGAGGCTCTTTAGTTCCTCTTCACTTTCTGCCATAAGGGTGGTGTCATCTGCATATCTGAGGTTATTGATATTTCTCCCGGCAATCTTGATTCCAGCTGGTGCTTTTTCCAGCCCAGTGTTTCTCATGATGTAGTCTGCATATAAGAAAATGCACCAAATATAAAAGCAAACTGGCATATGAAAGAATTAAAAAATACTTTTTTCAACAAAAGCAGTGTCTTCATACATATGTAAAAATGTTAAAAAGGAGAAAAAAGGTGTTAGAAAATATAGAAATTGTTGACAGTGATAGCTCAATAGAAATAAAAACAGCTGAATAGGTAAAGTTCTATGTAGTAAAAGTATTATTCAGTAAGATTTAATTTCTTTTCACTAGCTCCTCTTCCGAAAGTGATTTTTTTTTTTTTTTTTAATAATCAGAACATAGCTTTGGTTTAGAAATGAACACAGATTTCAGCTATTCAGACACTTGTGCTGTGCTGTGCTAAGTTGCTCAGTTGTGTCTGATTCTTTGCGACCCCCTGGACTGTAGCCTGCCTGGCTCTTCTGTCCATGGGATTCTCCAGGCAAGAACACTGAAGTGGGCTGCCATGACCTCCCTCAGGGAATCTTCCCAACCCAGGGACCAAACACGTGTCTCTTATGTCTCTTGCACTGGCAGGTGGTTCTTTAGCACTAGGAACACGTGAGAAGCCTAAACACTTAATTTTTAGCAAAATGGAAAGTAACTTTGTGTTGCTATTTATCTCTATAGAAGCTAATGGACTCTCCCAGCCAGCAGTGTATTATAACCCAGACCAGATTCCTCCAGAGAACTCTTCATTTATGGAGAGGAGCTTCGTCTGCCGACTCAGGTGTCTGCTAGATAATTCATCTGGTTTTCTGGTAAGGTGCAGCATCTTATACTGGCATTTACTATGAAGTTGTAGAAAATTAAAAAGAAAAGTGAAACAAATTTGAATGTATTTGAGTTTGGGTTTTCAAAATCTACTTAATTAAATAGTTTTATAAAGGAAAGTAACTTTTTAAAAGTCTTTTTAGATTTTTGAAAATATCTTCCGTAACTCAGAGCCTCTATCCTTTAGGATGCAGTATAACAAAGACTGAATGGAATAGCATTGACCATTGTATTTTGCCCTTCTTTTGGACTTTGTAGGTATAAGATAATTAGGTAGCGCTTTTTTGGTGGCAGACTGCTTATTATCCTCTTTGGGTTTATGGAAAAATTATCATGGCCCTTTCCATATGGCTAGAATAACTGCCGTGTAGAAAAATGGTTGCATCTTCATCACTGCAGGATCCTCATCTGGTATAAGACACTCTTGTGTAGTGTGAACTCTCATGTGTTGGAGTGAACTCCCATCACAACATCCTGTGTGAATTCCCAGGATGACCAGCAAAGGGAGAACACTAGGAGTGGAGGTAGATGGTCCAGGCTCTCGCTTGTATCCTTAAGACAGTGCACTCCACCACAGATCTGTTAACAAAATGATTTTTGTTGGTGTTTTATGTCTGAATTTTGCTTACCCAGAATTAAAATTGTGCTTTGAGATAGTTTTCCTTGTACTGATGACCAATTAGGATGTATTTCTAGGTGAAATTTCTTTGTGTAATTGGGCCTTTTCTCCCTTGTACTGGTGTCATATTGATGTCAGAGTCATCCCTTGGCCTGGTCAGTACTGTTTTAAGCAACCAAATTGATCATGGTCATGATTGTCTGTTTCCTCTGTCTTCTAAAATTATTCTTTATCCTAATAGAGGTCTGCGTTCTTTATATGGTTTTAGGATTCATTTTAGTGTTTTTGAACAGTTGTGTTTTCTCTCTACAGAAAAGATTTCCTAGAGTTTTGAAATATACTCTGAGCTATGCAATCTAGCCCATGTGTATTTGAAAATTAATGTGGACTTGCTGACTTTATCACAATTCATTTGTTCAGGAAATAGATTTTGAGCATGCACTGTGCACAGACCCATGCTAGACATAGATGCTAGGGCAGCTGCAAGCTCAGAAAACTATGTAGGTCTTCCTATTGTGATCTGTTAAAACAAGGAGTGGGTCACTTAGCAGTCCCTTGAGGACAGTCTCATACTATCTTTTAGGATATTTTTAATGGGCTTCCTGGGAAGAAGGGAACAACAATAGCATTTGATAGCCTCATGAACTTTTGTGGAATTATCAAAACACTGAAAATGGCCTTGATTGAGCCCTTTAAAACGGAACCATTTTATTTATTTTTCAAAGGTTTAAAAAAACAAAACTTTTATTTAAAAAGGCTGAAACTGAAGTGATTGTATACTAATGTAACAGGTAAGTTGTATAAGGAAATTCCACTTTTTATATTATCCAAGAGCTGGATTACATTCTGTGTGCTTTGCTTTTTCTTCAGACCTCTTAACTTCAGACTGGAGTTGAGCAGAAATGTTACTGCTTTCCTCTGGAAAAAACTGATTGGGAACTAAGTCTCTCAACCATCCCCAGAGGACAGGCATATGCGATGAAGATATAACAGACATTTTGTAGAAGCAGCCAGCCAGTCCCCAAAGCTTCCTATTGGCTATAATGCCTACTCAGTTTTCCACCACTGTCACTTTTCACCCCAGGGCAAACTCACAGCTCAGAAAATAACTTTGTCATAGTGATCAGACTGGGGTGATATGGAACATATCACAGCATTAATTTTAATTATACAGCATTAATCTTAATGAACTTTTTGTTTCTTAAGGCAATGAATTTCCAAGGGAGATTGAAATATCTTCATGGACAGAACAAGAAAGGGAAAGATGGATCAATACTTCCACCTCAGTTGGCTTTGTTTGCAATAGCTACTCCGCTGCAGCCACCATCCATACTTGAAATCCGAACCAAAAATTTCATCTTTAGAACCAAACACAAACTCGACTTCACACCTACTGGTTGTGATGCCAAGTAAGTGAAACTTTTTCGGGTTTATTTTACCAAGTGTGTATTTTATTGCAGTAAGTCTGTCTTACATATATATTTTCCATATGGTATAGTTTATAACCTTGTTTATTATCATAGTAGCTAGGATTAGTTCATAGTTTGTAGCATAGCCTTTTAAAATAATTTCATCACATTCACAGATCATTTATTTTATATCTTACAGTATTGCCACAATTTCTGAATTATAGATGATGTGTTTATATTAATAAGATTCAGTATCCATTTATTGCTGGCTTGTTTTACATTGTACAAAGTTTGACTTTTAGCCCTGGAAGTTCAGTAACCAAAGTATGTTTCTGCTTTTCTTCTTCCTAGTATGAGAATGCATACAGGTTTGAGAAAGCCTGCCCCTCCAAATGGAGTAAAAGTATTCTAGAATATAATTAAAGATTTTGTATTTCATCTATATAATCTACTCTGTTAGACTCATCTTTAGTGATTATTCTCCTGAATGAAGACCATGAAAATTATCTGAAACTGAAATTTGCAGACATATGCAAAAGGAGCAATTATAGAAATGTGTTCGTCTCTGCCTGCTAGTGTGAAATTCTGAATGTCAACATAGTGCAGAAAATAACTAATTTATGTAGGTGACTTCATGTGTGTTAAATTTTAATTTTGTTATTATTTTCCCTTTAAACAGAGGAAAACTTGTTTTAGGCTACACTGAAGCAGAACTGAGCATGAGAGGATCAGGATACCAGTTTATTCATGCTGCTGATATGCTCTATTGTGCTGAGTACCACATCCGAAGTAAGTTGTAGTTTCTTATGAACTTGACTGAGAAAATACCTTAAAGTCTAGGACTTGTTTCAGGTTATTACTGATATAAAAGTGTTTAAGGAAACTATCTGGATTAGCTTCTACTCAGTATCACACAACTGTGAGTAACTGGAGTTACATTCTTAATTCATTAGCTGCCACACAGTAATGGAGTAGCTTAATTACTCTGAAAATGGCCATTTTGTCTCATCAATTTATTTCATAACTTTGTTAATATAGTGAAAGTGTTAGTTGCTCAGTCGTGTCTGCCTCTTTGCAACCCCACAGACTGTAGCCCACCAGGCTCCTCTTCATGGAATTCTCCAGGCAAGAATACTGGAGTGGGTTGCCATTCCCTTCTCCAGGGGGTCTTCCTGACCCAGAGATTGAACCTGTGTCTGTTGCATTGCAGCCGATCCTTTACCATCTGAGCCACCATGGAAGCCCAAATTATACTTTAACATTGTATAGTAAAATATTAGACTGTAGGACATGTTCCCTTTTAAAAACGAAAACAATTTCCCCCCCAAACTATACTTAGTCCCTATAGTTTCACATATTACTTGAATTGTCTGACTTAATCTTTCCTTGAATAATTTTAGTCTGAAACAGGAAAAAACAGCAATGCTGAAGAACTGTCTTGATGCATTTTAATATACTGTACTTGGAAGTCATCAGTGTATTTATCATCTTTGGTGATACATGAATTACATCCAGAAATATTACAGAGATTTTCTTTACTGTGTTGATTTTAGATTTGCTCATGTAATTTTGTTTGTTGGTTTGTTTTAGTGATTAAGACTGGAGAGAGTGGCATGATAGTGTTCAGGCTTCTTACGAAAGACAACCGATGGGCTTGGGTGCAGTCAAACGCACGCTTAGTTTATAGAAATGGAAGACCAGATTACATCATCGCAACCCAGAGGCCTCTAACGTAAGCACAAAGACCTGGGCTGTTTCATGTTTTGTTTTGTTTTTCTTTTTAACACTTTGCTTTAGAAATCCTCTTACATGAAAACCTTAAAGTAAATTCTAGGAGAATTTACACTGGAAATAAACACTGAAAAGATACTATGTGTAGAGAGAAGCATAGGTTAAGTTAAAGACACTGAGAAATCAGAGTTAACCAACTTTCTTGAACAACTATGGATGTAGAGCTATTGAAGAGAATAATTAACAAAAACTCCAAGGGTTCATCCTGGGTATCTGAAAGTAAGGTGAAAAGCCAGGGCCGTCTGTTAAAATAAAACCATAACAGTGCTTTATTTAGCATATGTTTGGTAATAAGCAGGCAGTGATTCTTAAGTTTCTCATATGTTCTAGAAGTGAGTATGTTGTCAAATATTCACATTGCACACATTTTCTCTACTCTGGAGAATTGATTTGTGTATGTGGCTTTGAGGGTAAGGATCAGAATTAGTCGTTTTCCCTTATATGGACATTTAATCAACTAGTAACATTTATTCAAAAGATGATTTTTTTGAAAAGACCACCTTTTCCTCACTGCACTACATTTCAATCAGAGGATTGTATCTGTGATTCTGCTTCTCGGTTCCATTGGTCAAGTTGGCTGTTTTTATTCCAAAGCACATTGTCTGTCTTAACTATTCTGTATCTTGATATGCCTTGATATCTTTATGCCCACCATCTTGTTTGTTCAGAATTTTTGTTCTCCTTGGATAGAGTCTTGGCCTCTTCTTTACCCTTTATATTTCCATATATATTTAGAAATCAGTTGCCAATTCCTATGGGAAAAATCTGTTGAGATTTTTAACGGGACTATACTGAAATTATAGTTCCTTTTGGAAAAATTAACATCTTTATATTGAATATGGCGGTCCATGTGTACGTACCCGTGTTTTCATCTTAATAATGGGCTGTATTGTTCTTACCTGAGTCTTATACATATTTTAATTTTATTCCTAGATATGTTCTATGATGTTGTTTTAATTGGTGTGCATATATATTATATATAATATATAGAAATAGTTGAGTTTTTAATATTGGTGTTTTATATCTAGTGACCTTACTTCAACTCACTGATTAATTCTAATAAGATGTCTGTAGACTTTGAAGGTTTTCTAATATGTCCTATGTAGTTTGCAAATAATTTTTTTCTTTTAACCTTTAGACTTAGTTTTGGTCTTTAACTTCTTCCATTGTACTGGCTAGGCCCTCAGTAGAATGCAATGGAAATAATGATAATTCAGTTTGCTATTATTCCCAACTTTAAGGGAAAAAGACTTCAAATACTTGATCATTTCATATGATATTTGTAAGTACTGGGTTTATTGTTTCAGGTTTAAAAGCATCCCTTTCTTTAGTTTACCAGAATATCATCATCATGAGTGGTTGTTGAATTTTTACACCAAATACTTACTTCACATTCATCAAATTTACACCAAATACTTACTTCACATTCATCAACATCATGATTTTTCTCCTTTATGCTCTTATTTTCTTTCTGTTCTATAAGTTCTGTACTCATATAATTTTAAGAAATATTTTCTGGTATTAGGAATTTGTGCCCTGTCTTAGTCACTATTCCTAGAAGGCCATTAATTTTATTATCCTTCTCAAGGAGTCAGCTTTTCTTTTATTGATTTTCTTCCCATTATACATTTGTTACCTATTTATGTCTGTTCGTTATTATTTCCTTCCTTTTACTCGTCTTGGGTATAATTTGAATTTCTTTCCACCTTTTTCTTTTTTAATGTATTTGGTTAAGGTATTAGTTTTTCTTTAAGTATGATTTTAACCACAGTCCTTTGTCTTTATCATTCGGTTGAAAGTATGTGCTAGTATTTATTTTGACTTGTTTATTCAGGAATTATTTAGAAACATAAGTGTTATGTACTGTTCAATACTAGGGGATTTTCTAGTTGTCTTTTTGTTACTTTAAATTTAATTCCACTGAGGTTAGACAATAGCCTGAAGGAATTCAGTCCTTTGAAATTTGTTGTGGCTTATTTTATAATCTAGTGTATGGTCAGTGTTGATAAAATAGCCTACATACGCTTGTCAAGACTACACGTTCTTTTGTATGTATAGTATTCTTTACATATCAGTGGTCTAGTTTGTTTTGTTCATGTTTTTATACATTTGCTATTTTTGTTTGCTTGTTCTATCAGTTATTAAGAGGTTGTTAGACCCATTTGGAGCTCTTTACCTAATACCAGCATTCAATTTTACACATATACACACTACATAGTATATATGAAACTATGACATTGATTTCATGCCTTAACCTAACTTATGAATTCTTTTCCCATGCAAAAAATTTTAATTTTCATATGTCAGTCTTCCTTTAGAGCTTTATATTTCAGCATGCCTCACTTGTATATTTGGATCTGTATTCCATTCAGAATTTATTTTTTCAGGTAGGGATGGAATCTGAGAGTGAAATTTTTGGACAAATTCTATCTAAATTTAACAATTTTAAGTACTCGTCATCAGAAAGATTTCTCTCAAATTTATGTTCACCTCTAGCAAACTTAACTACTGTGTATTTTGCATGCTAGTTTTTCTTTAATTTATTATTTTGGAAATATTTAGGATACACCTTTTTCTAATACATGCAAACTTTCTTGTGCCCAACTGTAGAGATGAAGAAGGAATGGAGCACTTAAACAAGCGCAATATGAAGTTGCCATTTATGTTTACCACTGGAGACGCCATTTTATATGAGATAAGCAACCCTTTTCCTTCCGTAATGGATCCCTTACCAATAAAGACTAAAAATGGTGCTGGTGGAAAAGAGTCAACCACCACATCCGCTCTAAGTAAGGATCCCCTCAACCCCAGTTCCCTCCTGAATGCCATGATGCAACAAGACGAGGCTATTTATCTCTATCCTGCTTCAACTAGTACACCGTTTGAAAGGAATTTTTTCAGTGACTCTCTGAATGAGTGCAGTAACTGGCAAAACAATGTTGTACCCATGGGGAGTGACAGTATCCTGAAACATGAGCAGATCAGCCAGTCTCAGGACATGAACCCAACTCTCTCTGGAGATCATACCGGGCTCTTTGCAGATAACAGAAACAGTGACTTGTACAACATTATGAAACACCTAGGCATTGATTTTGAAGACATCCAACACATGCAGCAGAATGAGGAATTTTTCAGAACGGACTTTTCCGGTGAAGATGACTTCAGAGATATTGACTTAACAGATGAAATTCTGACCTACGTTGAAGACTCTTTAAATAAGCCTGCCTTCGGGTGTTCAGGGTACCCTCAGCAGCCATCCATGGCTCTGAACCCTAGCTGTATGGTCCAGGAGCAGCTCCAGTCAGACCAGCAGCAGCTGCAGCCCCATGAGAGGCACACAACAGTGGAGCTGCAGCAGCAACTGTGTCAGAAAATGAAGCACATGCAAGTTAACAGCATGTTCGCAAACTGGAACGCTAACCAATCTGTGCCTTTGAATTGTCCTCAGCAAGACCTCCAGCAGTACGTCTTTGCAGACTTACCTGGGACTAGTCAGGAGTTTCCCTACAAACCTGAGCTTGATCCTATGCCTTACCCCCAGAACTTGATTCCCTATAGTCAGCCTGGGTTGCCACCGCAACCTCAGGGTGCACAGTTAGACTTTCCCATGGGCGATTTTGAACCAGCCCCGTACCCTACCACTGCTTCTAATTTAGAAGATTTTGTCTCATGTTTACAAGTTCCTGAAAACCAGCAGCATGGACTCAATCCACAGTCGGCCATGGTAGCTCCTCAGACGTGTTACGCCGGGGCTGTTTCAATGTACCAGTGCCAGCCAGACCCTCAGCACAGCCAGCTGGCTCAGATGCAGTACAACCCAACCACACCAGGCTCACAGGCATTTGTAAACAAGGTAAGTATGGTCTCAAACTGAGTAAGTCCTTTCAAATGCCTCTTCATACATTATGCTGCTGCTAAGTCACGTCAGTCGTGTCCGACTCTGTGCGACCCCATAGACTGCAGCCCACCAGGCTCCTCTGTCCCTGGGATTCTCCAGGCAAGAACACTGGAGTGGGTTGCCATTTCCTTCTCCAATGCATGAAATAAATACATTATAAACAGATGTAAATTATGAGTTTTCTGTCAGTGACTGATTTTAACCTTTTATCTGTAGCGTGTATGGGAGAACATCTCTAATTTGACTATTTTATGTAAGCTGGTACTTTTACATTACTAATACAAGTATATAATATTTAAAAGAAATAAAGGATGAAAGCACTATGAATACATCCACAAAAGTAAAATTACCAAATTAGTTAAAAGTACACGATTTAGAATAATGTTGATTTTTAAAAAATCTGACCTTTTAAACATGCTGACTTAGAAAGCTTTAAGGTTTTAAAAATAGTTTTTTCAAAGCTCATTTTTTTTTTAACTGACATAGTTGATTTACATTTTCAGGTATATAACACAGTGACTCAGTATTTTTATAGATTATACTCATTATTATTAAATGTTGATTCTCTTCCTGTTGAAATTGGGTTAAAACCAGTATCGATGTGTTTCCTTCAAATACTTTTGTCCTAGGTGATCTCTGGTAAAAGTCCTAGGCTCCTCAGTGTTCTATCTTCATTTTATCCTTCAAGGTAAAATAGTTTTTTCCCTGGTATCTTAAGAAAAATAAGAAAGATAACTTATCTGGCTTTCTATCATGAGACTCAAGCTGGATGGTTTTAAATGTGTCATTCAGACCCTTCTACCAACATGGTAACTTAAAGTGCTTCCTAATGATTGCTGCTCTTTATGACCACCCAGGAATGTCTTATGCTTGCCTTTATGCTTTTCCATTAGAAAATATGATGTCACCTGTGGGTTTTTCATGGCCTCTATTGTATTAAAATTTCTTTGTTTTCCCACTCTTCTTTTGAGTACTTTTGTCATGAAAGGATGTTGAAAATTCTTTTTCTGCTATAATTATAATGATCATGTGTTTATTTTTCCATTTGTTTTTTAAATGTAGAGTGTTACATTAATCAGTTTTTATATAATAAACCATCCTTAAATTCTGGCAAAAAAAAAAAATATTGAGTTCATGCTGTGTATTTTAGTTGTGAAGCAAATCCCAATAAGACTGTAATAATAGTTTATAAATGTCATTTGCAGCTTTCTCATTAATTGGTTTTTTTTCTGATATTTTTTATACACTTGGTTTGTTTGATTACATATGAGTTTTTCCCTAGAAAAAGACTGTGAAAACTTTTCTTATCCTCATTCCTGACATTGTTCAGTTATATTAAAATTTAACAATGAGGAGTTACAGTCTATCTCACAACATTGCTGCAGAATAAGCACAGGTAGGTAACTTGTAAACTGTAGAGAAGTGAATTTTGTAAAATTATATTCTGAAGAGGGCCTGTATTAGCACCAGTTCCTTACAGTGTGTTCTTTCCCGCTGTTTTGTGTTACTTCCTTATGAACAGTAAGAATTCTGGACCTATATATTCCCCCAAGGAATTACTGGACTTCCCTGGTGGCTCAGACAGTGAAGAATCCGCCTGCAGTCAGCAGACCTGGGTTCAATCCCTGGGTTGGGAAGATCTTCTGGAGAAGGGAATGGCTATCCACTCCAGTATTCTGGCCTGGAGAATTCCATGAACAGAGTTGCCTAGAGGGTTACAGTCCATGGGGTTGCAAAGACTTGGAAATGACTGAGCAACTTTAAAAAAAAAAGGAGTTATTAAATCTAAAAAAAGTTGGAACTCCATCTGTGGCTCACATTATATTTCTGTTGACTAGCACTGCTCTAGGCAGTCTTTTCAGGTGACGCTAGTGGTAAAGAACCCGCCTGCCAATGCAGGAGACATAAGAGACACAGGTTCGATCCCTGGGTTGGGAATATACCCTGGAGGAGGAAATGGCAGCCCACTCTGGTATTCTTGCCTGGGAAATCCCATGGACAGAGGAGCCTGGTGGGCTAGGATCCCAAAGGGTAGGACATGACTGAAGTGACTTAGCACACAGTCTCTTTAAAGACAGTTGCTGATGTGCATTGTATTGAGTGATGAAAGTAATTTATCCAAAACCTACCTTTTGCTGGGCGATTATTACCTTCCCTTTGAAAACTTGATAAAGTTTAGAAGGACAGAAACCTCATGTTACATAGGCTTTAGAAAGGTAAATTTCATTTGAAGCAATTGAAGGTATGATTATAGTCCATTACTTTCACTAATTATACTAAGATTCAAAAAGTTCTGTAATCTATAAAAACCTACAGAACTATTAGGAATTATTCAGGTCAGTCGCTCACACGTGTCCAACTCTTTGCAACCCCATGGACTGCAGCACGCCAGGATTCCCTGTTCATCACCAACTAAGTATTAGTAACAGGAATTATTCCTGTAATTCCACAGAACTGTGTGTCTCAGGGTCTTCCCCTCCCTCCTTTTTTTCCAGTAGCACTTACGGAAATGAGACTAAATTTCATTGTTAAAAGGCAAGAGCAAGCACTTTACTTTGGTAATTTTTATTTCCACAGTTAGGACAATAATTTTAGTAGTACTTTAAAAGCATATTATGCCAAATATCAAAATGAATCCGCCACAATTTGTAAAGTTTAAAAATAAAATAAAATTTAAAAAAAAAGAAAAAAAAAGCATATTATGAATAAAATTGGTTCTAGAAATCATACCCATGGTATATAGTATATAAGACATATTAAGAAACCTCTTGCAAATCATAACTTGCCTCTTTTCAGAAAGTTCTGGGTTATCTGTAATCCAGTGTAGTAATCTTGAAGGTAGTTAGTTTACTGATACCTAAAACTTACTGAGATACAATCTGGTCAAAGCAGACTTACTTATGACAGAGAATAGTACCTGTGGTTCGTGACTGGTACTTTCTGATCCAGTGGTTCCTGCCCAAACCAAAGGCATTTCATTGATCAAATAGTCAATGTATGGAGTGCCACATCTGAAGTGAGACAATATCACTCACCTATACTATCTAATGGAGAAACTGAAAGATTGTAAGTGCAACTAATACCTGTGTTCAATATGACTTCACTGAATGAGTTACAATAACAACTCGGAGGATAAAGATTTTAGAACTACATTTTCACATATCTAATGGCTTAATATATATGAAGGATCTGTTCTAATTAGTTGCTGTTTGCAGTTTCAGAACGGAGCAATTTTAAATGAAACGTATCCAGCTGAATTAAATAGCATGCGTAACACTGAGCCTGCCACCCGTCTTCACCCATCAGAAGCCAGACCTTACCCTGATTTGACATCCAGTGGATTCCTGTAATTCCAAGCCCACTCCTCACCTTGGTTTTTGAGTAGTTTGTGAAGCATCACAGAGTAATAAGACTGTCCTTGTTGGATGTCAGCAAGTTCACATGGAGGCATTGATGTACATGTTATTTTTACTGTTATAAAAACATTAAAATCTGGTTTGTAATAAGAGGAGTTAATCACCTATGCTACCATCATTAGAATAGTATGCTGTCACAAAGGAGCGAAATACCATCTCCAGTTTACAGTATTCTGAAATAATACCACAGAATATACAGAACTTTTTCAGGGAGATATTATGACACTTTTAAATATGAAAAAATGTTCTCTGGTGGAATTACTTCCATCAGATTAAATCAAATACTTTGAGTTTTGAACTTGTAGATTATTAGTGTACCAAATACGAACTATTTCCTTTTACTTTTAGCTTCTGCTTTTATCTCAGAGGTTAAAACAAGTGGTTTGGTGCTTGTATAAAAAGATAATCTCAGTCTGCTCCTCCCTCCTTGGTAATGTAAGTGCCTCACACTTTTTCTACCTATAACACTGTAGGGAGTATATTTTATGTAAAATATATATTTACATAAAATATACTTTTTAAAATTAATACCATTCTGCACACAAATATTATTGGTATTTCTTAAATTCAGTCATTTTTTATTAATCTAGGCATGTTTCAACTGCACTACTCACCCACTTTCTTCAGGTAAAGAGCAAATAATGGTTGAAAAGAGAAATATTACTTACTCTAGTTGTTTCTAGATTTTAATGTCGCCGTGTGCCTTACGTTGAAAAATTTTGGAAGTGGAAATATCTTCCTAAATTTTTTTTTAGTTATTGTAAGAGAGCAGCACTAAAATTTCAAGAGTTTTCAAAAGTAAGAGATATATCACCATTTAGCTTTACTAAAATCTCCACCTTAATAGTTGAATGTTGCCCTGTAAAGAATCTGCTGTTAAATGCAACCCTGAGTATTAACTTAAAATGAAGAGAAGCAGCTTTATTTTTAGCTCTTTAATAAGTACAGCACCCATTTCAATATGTATAAATTCTTTAAAAACTGTTTTAGAGCTGTAATCCTTTAAAATGTAGTATGTTGACTTTATAAATTTCACTTCTTAGTACAGTGGAAACTATTTGTTTTTCTCATATTTGAGGAGTGTTAAGATTGAATATAGCAATGTTTGGTGCAAAGTATTGGTATAAGTGAAAAAAATGGTGCATTGTATAGTTTATAATGAACAACAATATTTGTAAAATGTTTTCAGTCTTTCATTTAAAAATAGTGCATACCTTATTTATGCACATAAATAACTTGTTCGGGTCTTAACATATTTTATCACTGTGTCTTTTTAAGAAAGCAAATTAATCAGACCACTAATAACTTTACCATCCTTGGGTGACTTAAAAGTGCCACCATCTGACTTTCTTTTACTTAAATAGGACAGCTGAAAGGCATAGACATGTTTTGCATGTATTATATAAAAACAATGAAATCCCAAACTGAAATGTAGTATTAAAATACATTTCTTTTTTTAGTAAATCAGTGTATATAAAAGTGACTTTAGACACAACAGCTAAGTCAGTTTTATGCATTTTCCAACAGAATTTTGAACCTGGACAATGAATTCAAGTGTTGAAAAAAATAAATTTGTCTAAAACATTTCATAATTTGTTTGTAGCAGGAGGAATCACTAAAGATTTAGACCAGATTAATATTCCACTTTTACATTGAAACCTTTCATGAAAAGTCTTCATCTAAATCATTTTTGTTAGTCTCTTCCACATGTTACTGGATGAACTGTTTAGTGGGGGAAAAACAGGCTTCTAAACTGTATGTGAATATGATGACGATCAAGTATACACTTAAAAATTTAAAGCAATATTGTATATTTTTATCTATATAAAGTAACTAAAATTTACCTAATAATAAAATCACATTAAACCCAATACACCTTTGTCTGTATTGCTAAGTGCCAAAGGAAGAATCTTTGTGTAATGCTATATTGAGGGATTTATTTTTCGATGACGTGCACTTCTAAGGATGTGGCTGTTTCTACTCTGATCTTTTTCCTATGCCAGGTTGTTCCTCCAGTACCTGAAGATTTACCAGTGTTCCAGTGTATTACGCATAGCTTTTATTCATTACTCTGCACAATCTAGTGTTTTTCAGTATTACTAAATTTTAGGTAAATGTTTTCATGGGTGTTTCCTCCTTCAAGATGTTACTGCTTACATATGCCATGCATACATTTTTGTTTAAAATATGATTTATAATATCCTTATCAAAAATTGTATACAATAATTTATGGTAATAAAATAATCACCAAGTATCAATAGTATGTTTTAACACAAATTAATTTTGGTCCACATAAAGGAAATGAGCACTTATAGTATAGTATTATAATTATGTCAGATGAAGGCAATCTATAATATTTAAGGATAGGTTATGCCAGTAATTCCTAAACTTCTTACGAAGTTCTGCTCCCCTGGATATTTTGGGCTTTACTGGAATATAAAAAAAGACTTCAAGGAAACTCATAGATTAAAATGCTTCTGCAATGGACTGTTCTTTTAAACCTTGCACAATCAGTGTTATAGTTTAGTGGTGGTAGTATTAATTCCATTTTAATAGTATTTTAAGAATATTTATGAAAAAAATTTTAAACAACCCATGTTCTATTTTCGGCTTAGATAAGAAAAGTTATTGCCCAAACTTATGTCTTTATCAAATATAAATGGCATGTTAAGCCTTTGGTATTACATTCATAACTATTAAACACTCACCTTGAATTCTGCAGTTGGCATTATTTGAAGAAAAATTCCTGAGAAAAAGTTTTCATTCTCAGTAACAATTGTTTACATTAATTTTACACTTATTCATCATAACAACTTGATAGTAACATAGCAAATTCCCATTACACCTGAGTCTGAACATTTGAGAAAGACTAACACTGTCTTTTGTCTGAAAAGTGCATAATGTATTCAGTTTCAAATATTTGATCTCAAAGAACCAAGAAAAAAACCCACATAATCATATTCCTGATGCCTGCTTTCATTTAGTCAGTTGGTTTCCTTCCGCATGAATGACTTCAACTTGCCCCCCTGTTATCAAGCCTATCAGACACTGACCAGGGATGTTATTAAGCTACTCACCAGACTAAGGAATATTGCTCTAAGCTTTTTCCCAATGTCTCCAGAGGACCATGCTTCCAATTCCACTAATAACTGAAACTTTCAAAACCCCACAGCACACCCTAAGTGACTATGTACTTTGACCCCGGCAGTACCATTGGCCTCTGCTCTTAAGCCAACCTCCAGTGAGGGAGAAGGAGGACATCCCTTGCCTTCAAGATTAAACACCCTTCCTAATGCCAGCCTCCCACTCCAACCCTCCCTCAACCCTCACCCACCCCCTTGGGAATGACAAGTCTCTTCTCTTATGTCCATGAGGAGGGTTAGCAGATGTAAGCTATTACATATGGAATGGATAAACAAGGTCCTACTGTATAGCAGAGAACTGTATTCAGTATGATAAACTATAATAGAAAAGATTATTTTTAAAATGTATGTGTATGTACAACTGAATCACTTTGTACAACAGAAATTAACATTGTAAACCACTGTATTTTCCTCTTCCAGAATCTTTTCTCTCTCCTATAAGCTTACCTGTGTACAGGTCATCCTCTATCCTGGAAAAAATGTTACTTAATTCTGCATCCCTTTCCTTATCACTTCTTTGCCTCCTTTCTCATAAAACAGTGTCGAGCTCCTGAAATCTTGTTTTCCTCCCATTATGTTGCTCTGTTGAAGTTCACTTAACTTCCTTCTTACCATAGGCTGGTTCTCTGTGGCCCTGCAGCCAAATATATTGTAGCCTCAATGAATGTCTTTCCTCCATTCTCTTCTGTGGTATTAGTTGCCCTGCATCCGATTATTCCTTCAACTCCTCTCCTCTCCTCCCACCTGGCAAGAGTCTCATTTCTGATCACTGTGTATGGTTCCTTCTCTTCACACTGACCCTTTGGAAGCACATCCTTTCTGCGACGACTACTTTTGTGATGAATCCTCTCAAAAACAGATCTTACCTCTGAAATGGTGATAGAGACACCTTATCTCTGATCTATATTTGTAGAGCATCCTTTCCCTCCAAGAGCAGCAGAGTAGAGCTAAGCACTGACACTGAGGTCAGACTCCTGGCTTCAGCACACATACGATGTGAATCCCTGGGAAGGTTTCTTCCTCTCTCTGAGCCTGAGTTTCTGTTTCTACAAAATAAGGATAAGAGTAATGCTTCACTGTATTGTTGGGGTATTCCACAGAGACTTTATGTAAAAACAGTTCTCAGGAGGCCAAAATGGGAACAATTTGAGCAAAACAATAACAGTATTGGATTACAACCCAAGGAATGAAATATCCATGAATCCATGTTGATATAAAGAGCTGCATAAATAAATGGGGAAAAGGGCAAATCTTCCTAATAGAAGAATCCCGAGTGTAGATAACTATGCCTTCTAATAGATAATTAAGCTTCCAAAGAGCTTAATATCTCCCACCTTCCCTTGAGTGTGGGCTAAACTCAGCCTCTTGCTTCCAAAGAATACAGTAGAGAAAGGGGAAAAGTTAAAAGTTGGCATTATAGAAATCTGTCTGCTGCTGCTGCTAAGTCGCTTTAGTCATGTCCGACTCTGTGTGACCCCATGGACGGCAGCCCACCAGGCTCCCCTGTCCCTGGGATTCTCCAGGCAAGAACACTGGAGTGGGTTGCCATTTTCTTCTCCAGAAATCTGTCTAGCACCACTTTAACCAAGCAGTCGAGTTTGTCAATAAGTCATGGTGGTCCTCTCAGATATAATCATATGATCAGTACACTTCTGCTCTGTGGCGTTTTCTCAAAAACACGTAACCCTAGTCTAATCATGAGAAAATGTCAGACAAACCCCACAAGGTTTCTGGGAGTGTTCTTCTTCAAAGTGTTACAGTCAAGAAAACCGGAGACTGAGACGTTTTCACAGATTAGAAGACTAAGGAGACGTAACTGTTGGATCTCCTTGCAGTACAAGGAACTGCATAATACATACATAATATACATAATAAATACATAATATAACAGTATCTTGGACTGCGTTCTGCAACAGAAAAGAGGCTTTAGTGGAACACCTGCAGAAAGCCAAATTAAAATTTAGGTGATAGTATTGGACCAGTACCATTTCCTAGTTTTACCAAAGTACCATGGTTATGTAGGAGGTTAAAGGAAAATGAATGGAGAGAATAAAGGAACTCTGTATCTTTACAATTTTTATGTAAATCTAAAATTATTCCTAAATAGTTTATTTAAAAATCATGTTTGTATTAAAAACACAGTTTGTTGACTGTCATATAGCAAGTACTGAATAAATGTCCGTGATTACTACTTCCCTGTGATTTCCAGTCAACCTCAGTTGTAGGTAAGTCTCTACATTGGTACTGTTCCTTCTCATTCTGTTTCCTATTTATTTCATGCATATCTAGGTTTTTAGTCTCCAGTGCTCCTTTCTACTTTAATCTCCTGATTATCATCCTTATCAATGATCCTTCTAGCCGTGTTTCCAAAACTCTTACACATCAATATAATAATCTATTTTTCCATTCCAGCTAAAAACAATCACATCTCAAACTTTGAGCATTTGTAGCTGCCTTTTTTCCCCCAACTTCAAATTTCCTTTTCTAATCACACCATCTTCCACTTTCCTGATCCTTTCTTCTTTGTTCAACTAGCTCTTTGCCCTTCTTGTGATCTCCAGCCCTGTGAGTACACATTGTTCTTTCTGAGTCCATCAGCCTGGACCTCTCAGTATCAGGGCGTCAGCAATGTGTTTGCTTGTACCCTGGAATTGCTCACTTCCTTATAGGTAACTGACACTCCAATCCATAGCCCTGGCCAACACTCATCAGCACAGCACATAGCCTGGCCACTTTTTTTCCTGATAAGCCGTTTTGCTAGACAAAATGACAAAACTGGAATAATGGCCTCACCACAAACTGAACTGGAAGGAAAGCTAAGACAAACCTAGACAGTGTATTAAAAAGCAGAGACATTACTTTGCTAACAAATGTCCATATAGTCAAAGCTATGGTTTTTCCAGTAGTCATGAACGGATGTGAGAGTTGGACTAGAAAGAAGGCTGAGCACCGAAGAATTGATGCTTTCGAACTGTGGTGTTGGAGAAGACTCTTGCGAGTCCCTTGGACTGCAAGGAGATCCAACCAGTCCATCCTAAAGGAAATCAGTCCTGAATATTCATTGCAAGGACTGATGTTGAAGCTGAAACTCCAATACTTTGGCCACCTGATGCGAAGAATTGACTCACTGGAAAAGACTCTGATGCTGGGAAAGATTAATGGTAGGAAGAGAAGGGAACGGCAGAGGATGAGATGGTTGCATGGCATCACTGACTCTATGGACATGAATCTGAGCGAACTACCAGAGTGAAGGATGGGGAGCCTGGTGTGCTGCAGTCCATGGGGTTGCAGAGTCGGACACGACTGAGAGACTGAACCACATACAAACTTTTACCACGTCTATGGCAGAGACTGACAATTACCTAACACCAGTAACATCTTTCCTTCTTTCTCTGTAAGAGAACCCTGACTTTTCTCTGATCATTGAGAGAGAAAAAGGACTACATTTTCCAGACTCCTTTATCGATAGGTATAGCTAATATAAGATCTGGCCAACTATATGAAAGCAAAACTTTTGTGATACTTCCAAGAAGGATGCTGAAATAGAACTAATGCAGCTGCAAGAAGTCTTTTGTGCTTTTTTGCTTTTCCTTTCTAGCCAGCACACATGGATGTGACCAGTGGAGATTCAGCAGCTCTTCTGAACCTTGAAGACAGAAGCCATTAAACTAGGATGGTGAGGTGAAAACAGGACAAGCCAGGGTCCCTCATGACTTAAAACCACAAAATAAACCCTGTCTGCCTACCTCATGACTTCTTACATATAAGATAAAAAGATTTCTGCCTTGGTTAACCCATCATTTTGTGATCGCCACAGTATCTCCATCTTCTCACTCTCTCCAATGATACATTATCTCTGACTTGACTCAAAGAAAGTCTGATGTGATAGTCAGTTTCCTCCTTTTTTTACCTTTATGTTTTTATCGATCAGTTATCCTCTCAGGCTTTCCCTACTCCTTTTTCTTGCATTTTCAAACATCGAACGTGTTGGTTTCTCCAGCACACAAGCATCATCCATTTTCTTCTAAGGACAATAAATCACACTACTACTTCATTCTTTGTCCATCTGTCCATTCACTCATTCATTTCTATTGTTTTACATCTAAATAGAGCAGCTTGCTATGACTTGCTTTCTTCATAACTGACCTATTCCTTAAATCTTCACAGTGTGAATTTACTACCAATTTGTAAAAATGTTCTGTTAAGTCAAGAAATCTTTCTTCCTTGATACTTTCTTACCTTGGCTTCTGTGACATGATAATATTTTATTGTTCTTGGTCCCCGTCTGGCTCCTAAGTAAAAGATCTAAATAGACATTTCTCCAAAGAAGACATACAGAGAGCAAGAAGCACATGAAAAGATGTTCAACATCACTAATTATTAGAGAAATCTAAATTAAAACTACAATGAGATGCCACTCTACACCAGTCATAACAGCCATCATGAAAAAGATCTACAAACTAAATGCTGGGGAGGGTGTGGTGAAAAGGGAACTCTGTTGTACTATTGGTGGTTAGCAGTATGGAACTTCTTTAAAAAACTACCATATGATCTAGCAGTCCTACTCCTGGGCATGTATCCTGAGAAAAACATGATTGGAATGGATACATGCACTTCAGTGTTCATTGCAGCACTGTTGACAATAGCCAAGACATGGATGCAAACTAAATGTTTCACAGATAGATGAATGGATAAGGAAGGTGTGGTACATGTATATAATGAAATATTACTCAGCTATTAAAGAGAATGAAATAATGTCATTTGCATCAGTATAGATGGACCTGGAGATCTCATACTAAGTGAAATCAGAGAAAGTCAAATATCACATAATATCTCTTATATGTGGAATCTAAAAAAATGATACAAATGAACGTACTTACTAAACAGAAACAGCCTCACAGACTTAGAGAAGGAATCTATGGTTTCTGAGGGTTACCTTTTAACAAACTCCTCTGATGAGATGTATGTTACATTAAAATATGAAAACCATCAGGATAATCTTCCAATATAAGTATTAGACTAGGGAGGCCTGTCCCAAGCTACACTGTAACTTGAGTGATCCCAATCAATCCTTTGGCTCCCAACTGAGAAAATCACGTTTATTAGGTTAAATGCCCTCTTCCCCTGGTATGTGCACATGCTCGATAGAATTTAATTTGGCCCCATTAGCTTTCCTGTGCTGATGCATTTAGACTTTTAAATTCTACTAGGCAGAATCACGGAGAAGGCAATGGCACCCCACTCCAGTACTTTTGCCTGGAAAATCCCATGGACAGAGGAGCCTGGTGGGCTGCAGTCCATGAGGTCACTAGAGTCGGACACGACTGAGCCACTTCACTTTCACTTTTCACTTTCATGCATTGGAGAAGGAAATGGCGACCCACTCCAGTGTTCTTGCCTGGAGAATCCCAGGGACGGGGGAGTCTGGTGGGCTGCCGTCTCTGTGGTCGCACAGAGTCAGACACGACTGAAGTGACTTAGCAGTAGCAGTAGCAGGCAGAATCAGTCCTGGCTTCCTACCCAACCTCCAGCCCCACCATCACCACCTTGGACAGGATCCACTGCCTGTGGGGGTCATTTTCGGATACTAGTTCTTCCACTTCCAGAAAAATTTTTCAGGAAGAGTGATGGACAGAATTCTGTTTGGTGTCTAAAGTATACGGGCCTGCATGAAACAGCTTACAATTTAAAGCCAGCCAGAATTTGAAAGAACACAAGACTCATATGTAGAAAAATTTATAGAAATCAGGGATTAATAGATTAGAAAAGAGAAGAGATCTGTGATGTGATTACCTACTTCAAATAACTAATAAACTAGAATTGGGGGAAAAGATTATTCCTGTCATTTATGGTCCAGAAGTTATTCTAGGATCAATGATAAATGTTACAATAGGAACTAAAGAGCCTCTTGATGAAGGTGAAACAGGAGAGTGAAAAGCTGGCTCAGAACTCAACATTTCAAAAAACAAAGATCATGGCATTCAGTCCATTAACTTCATGGCAAATAGATGGGAAAACAATGGAAGCAGTGACAGATTCTATTTTATTGGCTTCCCAAATCACTGTGGATGGTGACGGTAGGCATGAAATTAAAAGATGCTTGCTCCTTGGAAGAAAAGCTATGACAAACCTAGACAGCATATTCAAAAGCAGAGACATCACTTTGTTGACAAAGTTCCATCTAGTCAAAGCTATGGTTTTTCCAGTAATTATGTACAGATTGAGAGTTGGACTGTAAAGAAGGCTGAGTGCTGAAAAATTGATGCTTTTGAACTATGGAGTTGGAGAAGACTCTTGAGAGTCCCATGGACAGCAAGATCAAACCAGTCAATCCTAAAGGAAATCAACCCTGAATATTCACATTGGAAGTACTGTTGCTGAAGCTGAAGCGCCAATATTTTGGCCACCTGATGTGAAGCATCAACTCATCAGAAAAGACCCTGAGGCTGGGAAAGATTGAGAGCAAGAGGAGAAGGGAGCAACAGAGGATGAGATGGTTGGATGGCATCACTGACTCAAGGGACATGAGTTTGAGCAAACTCCGGGAAATAATGAAGGATGGGAAATAGTGAAGTCTGGCATGCTGCAGTCCATGGGTTTGCAAACAGTCAGACATGATTTAGTGACTGAATAACAACGACAGATTTTACTTCAATATAAAGAAGACCGTTACTGAAATATCTCTAGAGATGAAATAAACTGATTCATTGAAATGTAATGATCTTCCTGTCTCTAGAAACACCACTTAGAATTTATGCTGAGAAAATAATTCCAAATTCTGAAACATTACACTTAATCACTACTGTTTCCTTCTACTTCTGAGAGTCTAGGATTTCATTAACTTCCATGTTAGATGTGAGCTTCGAGATGATGTATTTCATGACCCCTGTTTTATGCTTGAAGAAAGAACATGGCCCAGATACTCTTTTGTGGAAGTTGCACAATTAGTTGATAAAATGATCTCACCTATTTTGAGTTCTAAACCAGTAATTTTTCCCCAACACAAGAGATTGGTTTTATTCTCCAGTTAGGGAAATCAAAATATTCAAATAACATTATTTTTTAACCACTATGTATGAAATTTTTATTTTCTTTCTATTCAGAATTATAGTTTCACCCTCCTTTCAGGTAAAGCTTCAGGACCTCCTAATCATTGTGGAATGTCTAAAAATTTATCAACTCCATTTCCCCATCATGCTGTATCTTCAAAACGTTTTAGACTATGTATTTGTTGACATTTGAAAGTACTGAAATCTAATTTTGGAACTTTGTCAGCATGATTTGGAATTGGGTTTCGGAATTGGGTTAACATGAATTCTGACTAAATGAATATCTATTTCAAGGGTGTTAATGTCCATTATCTTTAAAGACCTTCCTTTCTCCTTATTCAATCAACCGACAGGTAGAAAATCCAGACCAACTGCCTTTGAATACTGAGTGATTCATTGCAATTAAAAGGGAATAGAAAAACTTACTTTATGTCAAGAACTCTGAATAGTTTAAGACTCTCCCCTACATTCAAGCCAACACATTAACTAACTGCAATAAGACATATGATTTCTGGGTCAGAGGCAAAGAGTGGTTGATTACTTACAATAGTAATAGCAGCCAGCATACACATTTGTGTTGGTTCCCCACAAGGCAAGACAATCATCCCCACACACAGTTACAGGAAAGGAGCCCTGAGCTTAGGGAACCCAAACCTTTTAAGATGGTGGTAGACATGCCTGACCCTTTGCTCTGAAGGGAAATACCTTCAATATCTTCTCAGGCTGTTCACGATACAAACTTCCTTGAAAAGATGGTTCAGAACAAAAGCAGCCAGTGCCTCTGCTTGCAAGCACATGCAGAAGCACAAGAGCCCCATGGAGAAGGGTCTCCAGCACTTATCCTGATGGGTTCTGCTTGCCCTTCTAACTAAAATTCTCATCCTTCCTCTGTTGACTGCCTCCCTGTTCTAACTTCACAGACAATTCAAATAATTTCAGTTATTTTCAAGGGAGTGAAGTGAGTGAAAGTCGCTCAGTCATGTCCGACTCTTTGCAACCCCATGGTCTATATAGTCCATGGAATTCTGCAGGCCAGAATACTGGAGTGGGTAGCCCTTCCCCTCTCCAGGGCTTGCAAGGGGCTGCATGGCAAACCTGAACATTTTCTATCCTCAAGTTACATTGTTCCGACTCTCCATGGAAATAGAGAAACCCTGCCTTCAGTTTTCTGCTCCAAGTCCTCGTAAAGGGCAAGACATCATGATGTTTAAGAGTCAAGACAGGGGACACTGTGTTGGAACTCTGACTCTGCTCTTTTGCTGTGTGTGTAGTATAAGTTGCTTATTTGACCTTTCTGTGTCTTTGTTCCTTCCTCAAAAAAGAATGTAATGACTTTACCTTAGAGGATATTGATGAGATCCAGGTGACATAATACATGTACAGTGCCCCACACAGATCCTGGCACATGATATTAAGTGTTAAAGAGGACTGACCCCAAGTACTGAAATTGAAACTGACTTTAAAACTTCCAACAAACAAAATTCTAGGACCGGATGTCTTCATAGGCGAATTCTATCAAACATTTAGAGAAAAGTTAACTATTATCCTTCTGAAACTATTCCAAAAAATCGTAGAAGAAGGAATTCTTCCAGACTCACTCAAGGGGCCACCATCACCCTGATACCAAAACCAGACAAAGATATCACCAAAAAAAAAGAAGAAAACTTCAGGCCAATATTGCTGACGAACATATTGCTGATGAATCCAACAACACATTAAAAAGATCATATACCATGATCAAGTGGGATTTATCCCAGGGCTGCAGGGATATTTCATTATCTGCAAATCAACCAGTGTGATACACTGCATCAGTAAATTGAAGAATAAAAACCATACGATCATCTCAATAGATGCAGAAAAAGCTTCTGACAGAATTCAACACTCATTTATGATAAAAACTCTCCAGAACATGGGCATAGAGGGAACATACCTCAATGTAGTAAAGACCATATATGACAAACCTACAGCTAACATCATACTCAAAATGATGAAAAGCTAAAAGCATTTATTTCTTCTAAGATTAGGAACAAGACAAGAATGTCCATTCTCACCACTTTGATTCAACATGATGTTCGAAGTCCTAGCCATGGTAATCAGAGAAGAAAAAGAAATAAAAGGAATCAAATCGGAAAAGAAGTAAAACTGTCACTGTTTGCAGATGACATGATACTACACAGAGAAAATCTTAAAGCTGCCACCAGAAAACTACTAGAGTTCATCAATAAATTCAGTAAAATTGCAGGATACAAATTAATACATAGAAATACATTGCATTTCTATACAATAACAATGAAAGTTCAGAAAGAGAAATTAAAGAAATTATCCCATTTCCTACTGCATCAAAAATAATAATATGCCTAAGAATAAACCTACTTAAGGAGACAAAAGTCCTGTACTCCAAAAACTATAAGATACTGATGAAAGAAACAGAAGATGACACAAACAGATGCTCTTTGACACATAAATCATAGCAATATTTTTTGAGCCATCTCCTAAAGTTATGGCCATAAAACAAAACAAATGAGACCTAATTAAACTCAAAATCTTTTGCACAGCAAAGGAAACCCTAGACCAAACAAAAAGACAACCACAAGAGGGAATATAATATTTGCAAATGATGCAACTGACAAGGGATTAGTCTCCAAAATTTACAAACAGCTCATGAGGCTTAATATCACCAAAACAAATAATCCAATCAAAGAACGGGCAGAAGACTAAACATACATTTCTCCAAAGAAGACATACAAATGGCCAACATGGAAAAAGTCTCAACATTGCTAATTATTAGAGAAATCCAAATGAAAACTACAATGAGATATCACCTCACACCAATCACAATGGTCATCATCAAAAAAATCTACAACTAATAAATGCTAGAGAGGGCGCAGAGAAATGGGAATGTAAACTGGCATAGCCACCATGGAAGTTCCTCAAAACACTAAAATAGACCTACCATATGGTCCAGAGGAAAACATGGTTTAAAAGGATAATGCACCACAATGTTCATTACAAGGCTGTTTACAATAACCAAGCCATGAAGCATCCATCAATAGATGAATGGATAAAGAAGATGTAGTACATACACACAATGGAGTATTACTCAGCCATTAAAAAGAATGAAATAATGGATGGACCTGAAGATGATAATACTAAGTGAAGTAAGTCAGACAAAGACAAATATCATATGATATCGCTTATATGTGGAATGTAAACAAAATGATACAAACGAACTTATTTACAAAACAGAAACAGACCTAGAGAATGGACTTATGGTTACCAGTGGGGAAGGGTGAGTGGGAGGGCTAGACTGGGAGTTTAAGATTGACAGGTACACACTGCTATATTTAAAATAGATAAGCAACAAGGAGTTACTGTTTAGCACAGGAAACTGCTCAATATTCTGTAATAACCTAAATGGGAAAAGAATTTGAAAAAGAATAGATACATGTATAACTGAATCACTTTGCTGTACACATCAAACAAACACAACATTGTTAAATACATGTTGATATAAAACAATTAAAAAACCCTCCAAAAAAATGTTAAAGATTTGTTAGCTCTTACTGGTTTTGGAGTCCGTATGAATGAGTTAGGTGAGCAGCTTGGTATAATGAAGAGATCAAGAATGAATTATTTCAAAACTGGGCTTTTTTTCATGTGAGTGGCTGTGGGCTCTGCTCCAAAATGCTTCCCAGGCTTGTGGGGCAACTCTTCTAGCCTCAGTGTGCTCCAGCCACTGCCTTTTCCTACCAGGAGAAAGGAAAGGAAAGAACTTGTTCAGGCCAAGGATCTTTAAGAGCTAAAGGCGCAACTTGCATACATTTTTTTTTCTGCCCAACTTTGGTACCATGGACTTAGTCCTCAGATTATACCTGGCTGCAACCATCTGCCCAGCAAAAATTCTATTTCTATGGAAAAAGAAGGAACAGATTTTGGTGGGTAACCTGAAGGCCCAAGACCAAAAATAAATAACACTTCTCGATTCCATCTGAATTTTGATGCTACTGAGAAATAAGAAAAAAGTAATGGAGGAAAATGTCATCATTATCAGAAGTTATAACTTAGAAGAGTCAAACAGGAGTTGACCACTCCATTCCTCAGTCTTTAATTTAGACCCCTGTGTAGACCATTCTGGGGTTATTTTCAGTGGGCAGAGCCAGCCTGCTTTTCCAAGTCACTGTCTCTTACAGTTCCAGAGAGAGCAAGAAAGGGGGAAAGGGACCAAATTCCTCATGCCCAGGACCATTGAGAGATTTGCTTCATATATTTGAGGAAATTGAACCGTGGCCATCTCCCACCCAGCCTTTCTCCAAGGGGAAAATTAAGGGATAAGACGAGAGGCTAGAAGTGTTCATCCTTCCTCACAGAAACCCAAGTAACAGAAAAGATTTTTCTGTCCAAACCTGACCATCACAACTATCACCGTCATTATTATTATAAGACAACCTAATTTGGTAAAAATTTCAGTTTAGGGCCCTTTCCACTGTCCATTATTCTGTTCAGTGGCGCCTTTGAGATGCAGAACTAAGTCAGAGTTCAGACTGAGAAAAAAGATTTCTCTTCAGGCAAAGTGCTAATCTATTTCATCTACCTCTCCATGCTGCCAGAAAGCACAGAATTCAGATTTGTACTCAGTGCAACAGCTTCCCTCAGCCTGTATTTCTGGCTAATTTATTTGTGCTTCTGCCTGACCACTGTTGGGTGTCCCAGGTGGTACTAGTGGTAAAGAATCCACCTGCCAGTGTAGGAGAAGGTAAGAGATGCAGGTTTGATCCCTGGGTCAGGAAAATTCCCTGGAGGAGGGCATGGCAACGAACTCCAGCATTCTTGCCTGGAGAATCCCATGGACTGAGAAGCCTGGTGGGCTACAGTCCACAGGGGCCCACAGAGTCAGACAGGACTGAAGTGACTTAGCATGCATGTTCGCTGACTACTCTCCCTGCTTCATCCATCACTTCTCTCTGCTGCTGCTGCTGCTGCTAAGTTGCTTCAGTCGTGTCCGACTCTGTGCGACTCCATAGACGGCAGCCCACCAGGCTCCCCCGTCCCTGGGATTCTCCAAGAAAGAATACTGGAGTGGGTTGCCATTTCCTTCTCCAATGCATGAAAGTGAAAAGTGAAAGTGAAGTTGCTCAGTCGTGTCCGATTCTTAGCGACCCCATGGACTGCAGCCTACCAGGCTCCACTTTTAAGTTTTCATGTCAGCTGCCACAAATTCTTTTAAGGCAGGATATAAATTATCGTTATAAAGATACAGTCAGTGAGTGTGCTCATAGATAAATACGCTATCCACGAGTGCTTTTAGAGAAAATATTAAATATTAATGCTCCCAATTAAACTTGGGAGCATTAACAGGAGACAGATTGGCTCAGGACAGAAGTAGCCTTCAAATGAAGGGATGATGATGTGAATTACAGCTTCAATTTCCTCTGCCTTTCACAGAGGTGATGACATTTATCATGATCATTCTCTCTGACACTGCGAACTTAATTGTGCTTGAAATACTTGACTTTTGACTCATCTAATAGTACCAATCATCATTGTCCTGTATCTTCTACTAGTTCCTATTCCTCAGATTATCTGCTCTCTTTACTGGACTTGAGTGAACCAAAAAGGCCCAGAGTAGAAAGGACTTGGGAGAACTGGTGTGTGGATATATACAGGACGGTGCCTTAACACTCCTATAAAGAAGTGGTGAGACTGTGAGGAGGTTCAAAGTGCTTCTTTTATAGGTGGGGTCAAATTGAAACTTGAATCATTACTCACAGGCTGGTGAGAAAACTCAAGTTGTTGTTCAATCTCTAAGTCATGTCTCTTTTGTGACCCCCCCATGGACTGTACCCGCCAGGCTCCTCTGTCTATGGGATTTCCCAGGCAAGAATACTGGAGTGGGTTGCATTTCCTTCTCCAAGAGATCTTCCTGACCCAATAACTGAATGCACAGCTCCTGTATTGGCAGGTGGATTCTTTACCACTGAGCCACCCGGGAAGCCCCTTTCTTTTATAGGTGGGGTTATATTGAAACTTGAGTCGTTACTCATAGGTTGATGTGAAAACGCAAGTTGTGCATTTAAAAAGTGAGAAAACTGAAAGGTACAGTGGCCTCTTCAGGTAACAGGCAGCAGTGAGAGCAGAATCTCAACTCTGCATCTCTGAATTAAGAACACATAAAAAAATCTTCTAACAGGCACTATGCAAGTGTTTTGCTATGATGACTGAAGCTAGGCTATCTCATTGACTTTATATCCCCAGGGGGTGAATATCATAGTTCCAATTTTACACACAATGAAACTATTTTAAAAAGCAATCAAAACAACCAGGATGATGGTGGTAGATAAAATAATGGTGCCCCCAAAGATGTGCATATTATAATCCCAGATTGGATGGCAAGAAGGTCTTCACAGATGTTACTAGCGAAGAACCTTGAGATGGTATGCTTGTCCTCTCTTACCTTGGTGGACTCATGTGATCACAAGAGTCCTTATAAGAAGAAGGGAGGAGGGTCAGAGTCAAAAGAGGAGAGGTGATGACAGAAGGAGAGAGAAATTTGAGTATACTCTGCTGTTGGCCTGAAGATAGAGGACCACAGGCCAAGGAATGCAGGCAAGCTCTAGAAGCTGGAATAGGCAAGGAAACCAATTCTCCTCTCATGCCTTCAGAAGGGAGGCAGCCCTGTCCACAGCTTGATTTTAGGGCTTCTGACCTCCAGGACTTTAAGATAATTAATTTGTATTGTTTTAAGCCACTAAGTTTGTGGTAATCTGTAACAACATCAACAGGAAACTAATACAGTGGTTATGGATTTTAAGGAGGCAAAGAAGGCCTTTGGGAAGAAAACAATTACTCCCCCATTATTATCATGTCTGATTATAATTAGGGCTTCCCTGGTGGCTCAGACAGTAAAGAATCTGCCTGCAATGCAGGAGACCCAGGTTCAATCCCTGGGTTGGGAAGATCCCCTGGAGAAGGGAATGACTACCCCACTCCAGGATTCTTGCCTGGAGAATCCCATGGATAGAGGAACCTAATGGGCTATAGTTCATGGGGTGGTAAAGAGTCGGACACAACTGAATGACTAACACTATACTTATGATCACGTCTAGAAACAAACAGAAGAGCCATTCTCTGCCCCTCTCCTGCTACTCTGCAGTAGTCCCCATCCCTCCGCTCCACCTCAGCTACATCTGGGCCTGGAAAAAGGACCTCCCCTTTCTGGATGATGGTGTTGCCTGGTAAGCTCCAGTCTTGCCTGGGCATGGCAAAGAAACATGGGAGAACACAGCCAACACAGTTTCATTACAGCTTTGCCTTTTCCAGATATTTAGCTCATGTCAGAGGCCAGGAAATACGTTGCTTATAGCCTGCATTTTGTTTCTAAAGAAGGGTCCTGATAAATGTGTCTAGTCTTTGCAAATAACCTGAAAAATTGGCCAGATTCCTAGGAGAAGAATGGCTTTACTCCAGTAATTTAGATATTATATAAGCAATATCAGATATACAGCTAAGTGTTGGTTCTTCTTTTACAATTAATAAAGCCTTTTTGATAATGCAGTTTTCAACTATGCATCTATGGTGCTATGGGGAAAAAACACGTTTTTACCTAGACCATGATGTTATCACACAGATAGGTTGAAGAAAAGACTATTCAAAGAGAATAAGTGACCCAAAACTGTCTGAAAGCTTTTCTTTGCTGAATGCAGGCCAGTGTATTTGGACACACAGTGCTGTATTTGGACACCAATCTCACAACCATTATCAGAATTGCCAATGACTATATAAGGTGAGCTTTTTTGGAAAAAGAAGAATTCAAGAAGATTATGTAACCCTACACCGCCAGTAACTGGTAGGATCAAAAACTGTGTGGAAGTCATCTTACCTCCAAGTTCAAAAAATTTTTTTAAATAATTCAGATTGGTCTTCAATAACATACAACAGGAAATGAATCACTGGTTTAACTACATGCATCAAGCAATTCAAGTTTATCTTGAAGTTGAGCTGCTACACTGTGGGTTAAACTTCAGATAGCAAGGCAGGAACGTTCGTGTGGAATCTGCTAAGGAAAGACTAGTGAGGGATCCCTACAGTTGAGGAAACTGAAGCTAGAATGTGAGATAATTAATGCGAATGTGGGGAAACTAGTGGTAAAGAACCCACCTGCCAATGCAGGAGGCATCAGAGATGCAGGTTCGATGCCTAGGTCAGGAAGATCCCCTAGAGAAGAGCATGGCAACCCACTCCAGTATTCTTGCCTGGAAAATCCCATGGATTGAGGAGCCTAGTGGGCTACAATCCACGGGGTCACAAAGAGTTGACACGACTGAAGCAACTTAGCACACACGCAGTCACTACCCAAAATGACCTTCTGTCATGTAAATTGTTATAACCAGACTTAAGAATCATCTTGGAGAAGGCAATGGCACCCCACTCCAGTACTCTTGCCTGGAAAATCCCATGGACGGAGGAGCCTCGTAGGCTGCGGTTCATGGGGTCGCTAAGAGTTGGACACGACTGAGCGACTTCACTTTCACTTTTCACTTTCATGCATTGGAGAAGGAAATGGCAACCCACTCCAGTGTTCTTGCCTGGAGAATCCCAGGGACGGGGGAGCCTGGTAGGCTGCCGTCTATGGGGTCGCACAGAGTCAGACACGACTGACTCGACTTAGCAGCAGCAGCAGCAGCAAGAATCATCTGGCCATCTGACTGACCAATCTTTCAAGAGGTCTCTCTGCTTGATTCTAGTGAGATATGAAACAAATGTCTCCCACTCAACATTCACAACAGCTAGAATATTCAAGATGGCTCTTTGCTCTTGACAGAACTTCATGGTTCCTAGAAAATTAACATGTGCCTCTGCACTAAGGCCATTGACAAAATGTCATCTTGAATTTGATATATAGATAGATAGATAGATATAGATATCAAGGAAAAATCCTAAATTGCCAACTGGACTTAAAAATCTTGAGAATACATCACTTTAAAAATATGACAACACTAAGATAATAGATTCCCATATTTTCCCTGAATTCACTAACTACCGCATTTGAAAATTCATTTAAAAATCAAGTTACCAAAAAGATTGTATCGTATAGAAAGAATTTTGACTTCTCACTACCTTCCATGTTCTAAATATCCATTATATAAATTTTCATTAGCCTTCTGGGGTTTTGAGGAAGCCCTATGTCCATTTTATACTTGTTTGAAGTAAATGTACTAGAATCCCATTCTGGCTGCTGGTATGCAGGAGCCCTGCATCAATGTCTACTGTTTTGTTTCCTAGAATGTTCTTCACATTGATGTTTTTTAAAGTGGTTTTAATCTTAATAATACATTGAGTTAATGTCATCAGAAACTACGAGATGTTTTTCAGGGTCTGTTTTATAGAATATTAGTCACACCAAATATTAACATGTGGATTTGATAATCAAATAAGTTTGGGAAACACTCAGCAAAGAAAAGTTAATCAGATTGCTTCATTATGGTTCTCTAATGTATTACTGTGCTGTGTAGTGTTTTTGTGTGTGTGTAGTACTATCAGGCATTACTACTACTACTTTTCCAAGAAATGGAACTGACGTGCAATATTCACCAAACCTATTTGACACTGGAGCCATTTTCAGACCTCATTATTACATGATGTTAGTATGTCAAGTAAAGTACTCCGAGAAAACTATGATCTATGGCAAAAGATTCCAGGTTCTTCTCTTGGATTGTACCTATGGCTCAGAGTCCTTATTTTACAAATACAACTTGGAAGACCTATGACGCACCCATCAACATGAAGTTATCTGTCATTTCTCTAAGCACACAGATTCGTTAAATCCAGCTTTTTACTATGTGAAAAGTTGAATGTTATTTCTAATCTCAAGTATTCACTATAGGAGCTCTTCTGTATATCACCTATAAAAATACCGCAAACTTTTCTTTTGATCCAGCTTGACCATCAAAAAAACTCTGTAGTTTAGCCTTATTACTTTGAACCATATGCAGAAAGAGTTTCACTGAGCTTATCTTGGGAGGTTTTTAGGTTTTTTTGAGAGGTAGTAGGAGAAGCAGTCTTATGAGATATATTATGGCAATTACTGTAGAGATTGTATTTAAGTCCCTTCAAAAAAGATCCATTTGCCTTTTTTAGTATCAGAACTAGCAAAACAGCATGTTTTCACCTCATCAAATTATAATGGAGTCTCTTTTTATTCTGAACACCAAGAAGCACAAAGCCAAGTCAGGGCACAACTAGATCAATGATTTATGCTCCTACAGACTGCACATGTGTGTTCTATTTTTATCTCTTCCTAACTTGTATTAACTTTTCACTCCAATTTATTTCTCTGCTGTCATTTTGCATTTATTTTTCTGCTCATGCTATCCTATTTTATGTGTTCTCATTTTAATCAAATTTATCTTCTTCTTTTTGGAGTAATTTGATAAAGTAACAAAATAATGCATGTAAAAAAATCAAGAAAAATAATACTGGTTCTAATAATTCTTGATTACTAGAAGCTGTGGTACCAGACTTAACTGATACTGGGTGAATAGTTCATTCATAGTTCAATTTGGAATGCGTGTCAGCAAGTTCATGATAGCAGATTTTTTTCTGGTTTTATAAAGGTGCCATCATACACAATATAGGAGCCAAATTCTTCAATCCTCCTTAATTGATTCAGTTAAAAATCCATAAGTATCTAAAGGTTTGAAATAACTACTAAGATAATTATTAACAGGGAGGTAAGCCAAGATGGCAATACAGGAGCCTCTTGAATTCCCATCTTCCTATGTACACACTGAATCTATGGCTACACAAAGAGCAATGACCTCTGAAAGAAATCTGAAACTAGGGAACAACCCCTATGTATCAGGCAAATTAGAAAATAGCCTGCCTGCATCAAATGGCTAGGGAAAGCTGAGACGCATGCTTGCCATAACCTGACACAGCACCATACAATTGGAAGGGAACTCCTAACTTCCAGATTCTCCTTGAGGAGCAAAGAGTTTGTCCAACATTTAATACCCCAACTTTTAAAACTCTCAACAGACGTATATGCTCCCTAAAACTTCTAATTCTTAAGGCTAATGAGGCTTGGCTCCACAAGACTACAGCAAATAAAGAAATAGTTGTTAACGGGTGTGCAAGTGCTTGCAATAGAGCTATTCTTCCAGGTTTGGGTACAGAGAGAGCAGACAAAGTTGTGCATCTCCTAGTCTTTCCCCCAAAGGAGTCCCTCTGTATACTTTGAAAGCTGCTGCCTAAAATGTAGGCTTTCAATTTAGCACACATATAGGGGATAGCTGAAAGTTCTCAGAAATCATGGAAAGTAACAAACACCTCTCATTGTCTCCTGGTAGCCTGCTCCAAGTCACCAGTATATCCCTGGCAGGAGCTTATACGTATGTCTACGCCCCAGGTTTTGCAATTGCTGCCCAAGGTGCAAATCCCTGGTATGTCATTACCTGACATACCAGGGGCCTCCCTTCACATGTCCAACAAGACTGTGACAATCTCAGGTAAATCCCTGCAACAATATGCCTGGATCCAATACAGGGGAAGCAGAGGGGAAAAAAAAATGCCCACCTCTGGTTTCTCCTTGAAAGGGACTTAACTCCATACATTCCCTTCCACCTGATGGTCCACATTCTAGGCCCTGAGCATGATCCTCCTTCTAGGGACACTGACAGGTTTTGGCATGCCCTCAACTCTTGGGAATCCCTAAGAACAAAGAGGGCAACTTGGTTAAGTACAAAGTCTTGAGAGAAAACCAAGATGTCAGGCTGGACTGATTGATGAGTTTCATCTCTTACATGAGACCACTTGGTCAAGACTGGGAAAGGGGCTGCTTTACCTCATGCATAGAAACCAACACAGACAGTCAAGAAAAATGAAGAAACAGGAAAATGTTTTTCAAATAAAAGAGCAAGATAAACCTCCAGAAACAAATCTTAATGACACAGGATATTAGTAACTAACCTGATAGTTCAAAATATGCTCATAAAGATGCTCATCAAGGTTAGAACAGCAATGCATGACCAAAGGAAGAATTTCAACAAAGAGACAGAAAATATTTTAAAACAGTGAAAAATCACAGAGCTGAGACTATAATTCAGCTGAAAAATTCAACAGAGAGGTTTAGCAGCAGAGTAGATCAACTAAAAGAAAAGATAGGGAAACTCAACAACAGGCAGTGGAATTCATCCAATCAAGGAGTAAAAGGAAAAATGAATGAAAAAAATGAAATAGCTTAAGGAACTTATGTGACACCAATAGGCAGACCAATATTCAAACCATAAGGGATCCCAGGAGGAGAGAGAAAGGAGCAGAAAGCTTATTCAAAGAAATAATGACTGAAAATTTCCCTAACCTGCAGAAATGAACAGATTTTCAGATTCAGGAAGCCAACAGAATTCCAAATAAAAGGAATCCAAAGAAATCACACCAAGATACAGCATAATTAAATAGTCAAAAGTTAAAAACAAGAAAAAAAAAAAAGGCAAGACAAAACTAACTTTTTACATGTAAGGGAACCCTATGATCAGAATTTTCAGCAGGAACATGCAAGGCAGAAGGGAGTGGCATGATTTAATAGAATGGTGAAAGAAAACAACTTGCCCACAAGAATATTCTACTGCAAAACTGCCTTTCAAAATGGAAGGAAAAACAAAGAGTTTTCTAAACAAACGCAAGCTAAAGGAGATCATCATGACTCGGCCAGCCTTACAAGAAAAGCTACAGAGGATTTTCCAAGCTGAAACAAAAGGATGCTAATTACTAACATGAAAACAGATGATAGTATAAAACTCACTGGTAAAAAGTAAATATACAATTTACTTCAGAATTCTTTAATATGGTAAAGGGGGTGGGAAAATCATATAACTTTAGTACAAAGATTAACGGACAAATACATTAAAATAACTATAATTTCAATAATTTGTTAACTTATATAAAAAGGGCTGCTGTGCTGTGCTTAGTCACTCAGTCGTGTCTGATTCTGTGCGACCCCATGGACCATAGCCCACCAGGCTCCTCTGTCCACCAGGATTCTCTAGGCAAGAATACTGGAGTGAGCTGCCATGCCCTTCCCAACACAGGGATTGAATCCAGGTCTCCTGCACCACAGATGGATTCTTTACCAGCTGAGCTACCAGGGAAGCCCATATGCAAAGTTAAAATATGTAAATTTTGACATCAGAACACAAAATGCAGAGAGAGTTAAAATTTAGAGCTTATGTGTGCACTTGAAAATGTTATCAGCTTAAAATAGACTGTTATAATATAACATGTCTATGTAAGACTCATGTTAACCACAATGTAAAAACTTATAGTAGATACACAAAAGGTAAAGAAAAAGGAATCTAAGAATACCACTATAGAAAGTTATCAAATCACAAAGGAAGAGAACAAGAGAGGAAGAAAGGAACAAAGGATTTATCAAACAACAAGAAAACAGTTCACAAAATGGTAATGAGTCCATATCTGTCAATAGTCAAATAGAAATGAACTAAAGTCTCCAATCAAAAGACATAGAGTTTCAGAATGGATACAAAAAACAAGAACCAACTATATGCTGTCTACAAGAGACTCATTTTAGATTTAAGGACACACATAGACTGAAACTTAAGGGATGGAAAAATATATCCCATGCAAATGGAAGCCAAGAGAAAGCAGGGGTAGCTACACTTATATCAGAAAATACAGATTTTTAACCAAAAAACTTAAACAAGAGACAAAGAAAGCTATTACATAATGATAAAGGAGTCCATTCATCTGGTGGCTATTATGTCAATAAATATGCATATACCCTTTATAGGAACACAATATCTTTAAAGAAAATATTAACTTATCTGAAGAGAGAAATAAATTTCAATACAAAAGTACTAGGGGATTTCAATATCCCACTTTCAACAGTGAAAGGTTCTCATCGACAGAAAATCAATAAGAAAATTAACCCAAGCTATGTTAGAGGAGATGGACCTAACAGACATTTACAGTACATTTCTATTGAAAGCAGAACACATTCTTCTCAGTTTTAATAAATTTAAGGAGATAGAAAGCATATCAAGCATCTTTTCCAACCACAATAATAAGAAACAAGAAATCAATTATAAGAAGAAAACTGGAAAAATTCACAAGTATGTGGAAATTAAACACTACACTTCTGAACAACCAATGGATCAAAGACAAAATCAAAGTACAATAAAAATATCTTGAATTAAGTGAACATGAAAGCTATGCAGAAAAAGCAGTTCTAAGAGAAATTTCACAGTGATAAATGTCTAGAGTAAGAAACAAAAACATCTGAAGTAAACAGCTTAACTTTACAACATAAGGAACTAGAAAAAAGAACCAAGCCCAAAGTCAAAAGAAGGAAGGAAATACAAAGATGAAATTAATGAAATAGAGACTAAAAAAAAAATAGGAAAAAGTCAGTGAAACCAATCCTCCTCAAACTATTAAAAAAAAAGATGAAAGAACGCTTCTAAACTCATTTTACAAAGGCAGCGTTAATATCCAGAGAAACAATGGCACCCCACTCCAGTACTCTTGCCTGGAGAATCCCAGGGACGGGGGAGCCCGGTGGGCTGCCATCTATGGGGTCGCGCAGAGTCGGACACGACTGAAGCAACTTAGCAGCAGCAGTAGCAGCAGCGTTAATATCATACCAAAACCAAAGACACTGAAATGAAAAGAAAATTACAGGAAAATTTCTTCAATAAACATAGATGTGAAAACCATCAACAAAATGTTAGCAAACTGAATTCAACAATACATAAGAAGGATCATATACCATAATCAACTGGAATTTACTCCAGTAAAGCAAAGTTGATTCAACATGCACAAATCAAATATGGTGATACACCACATTAACAAAATGGAGAATAAAAAATCATATAATCATCTCAGTCAGCATAGATAAAGCATTCCACAAAATTTCACATCTTTTCATGATAAAATCTTCCAAGCATCTTGCTGGAGAGCAGATGTACTGCAACATGAAAAAGGCCATATTTGACAAGCCCACAGCTAATATCACACTCAATGGTGAAAAGCTGAAACTTTTCCTCTAAGATCTGGAACAATACAAGGATGCTCACTCTTGTTACTTCTATTCAATATAGTACTGGAAATCCTAGTCAGAGCAATAAGGTCAAGTAAATAAATAAAGGCCATCAAAATCAGAAAGGATAAAATTGTCTCTATTTGCAGATGCTGTGTGATTACATGAAGAAAATTCAATCTGCCACAGACCAGCTATGTCACAAAGTTTTGAAAACACAGAACACTCTTTGACATAAATCATAGCAAGACCTGTTTTGACCCGCCTCCCTAGAGTAATGAAAATAAAAACAAAAATAAACAAATGGGATATAATTAAACTTAAAAGCTTTTGCACAGCAAAGGAAATCATAAACAACATGAAAGGACAACCCTCAGAATGGGAGAAAATATTTGCACATGAAGCAACTGACAAAGGATTAATCTCCAAAATATACAAATAACCCATGCAGCTCAATACAAAAAAACAAACAACCCAAACAAAAAATGGATAGGAGACTTAAATAGACATTTCTCCAGAGACACAGAGATGCATGGCCAAGAGGTACATGAAAAGATCCTCAATATCACTAATCATTCAGTTCAGTTGCTCAGTCATGTCCAACTCTTAGGGATGCCATGGGCTGCAGCATGCTAGGCTTCCCTGTCCATCACCAACTCCCAGAGCTTGATTAAACTCATGCCCATACAGTCGGTGATGCCATCCAACCATTTCATCCTCTATCATCCGCTTCTCCTCCTGCCTTCAATCTTGCCCAGCACAGGATATTTTCCAATGAGTCAGTTCTTCACATCAGGTAGTCAAAGTATTGGAGTTTCAGCTTCAGTATCAGTCCTTCCAATGAATATTCAGGACTGATTTCCTTTAGGATTGACTAGTTTGATCATCTTGCTGTGCAAGAGACTCTGAAGAGTCTTCTCCAGCACCACAGTTCAAAATCATCAATTCTTTGGCACTTAGCTTTCTTTATGGTCCAACTCTCACACCCATACATGACTACTGGGAAAACCATAGCTTTGACTAGAGGCACCTTTGTTAGCAAAGTAATATCTCTGTTTTTTAATATGCTATCTAGGTTTGTCATGGCTTTTCTTCCAAGGAGCAAGCATCTTTTTTTTCATGGCTGCAGTCACCATCTGCAGTGAAATTGGAGCCCAAGAAAATAGTCTGTCACTGTTGCCACTGTTTTCCCATCTATTTGCCATGAATTGATGGGACCCAATGCCATGATCTTAGTTTTTATAATGCTGAGTTTTAAGACAGCTTTTCCACTCTCCTCCTTCACTTTCATCAAGAGACTCTTTAGTTCCTCTTCACTTTCTGCCTTAAGGGTGGTGTCATCTGCATATCTGAGATTATTCATATTTCTCCTGGAAATCCTGATTCCAACTTGTGCTTCATCCAGACCAGCATTTCTCATGATGTTCTCTGCATGCAAGTTAAACAGGCAGGCAGGGTGACAACATGCAGCCTTGATGTACTCCTTTGCCAATTGAACCAGTCCACTGTCCCATGTTTGGTTCTAACTGTTGCTTCTTAACTTACATACAGATTTCTCAGGAGGCAGGTAAAGTGGTCTGGTATTCCCATCTCTTGAAGAATTTTCTACACTTTGTTGTGATCCACAGAGTTAAAGTCTTTAGCATAGTCAATGAAGCAGAAGTAGATGCTTTTCTGGAATTCTCATTTGTTCTATGATCCAAAAGATGTTGGCAATTTGATCTCTGGTTCCTCTGCCTTTTCTAAATCCAGCTTGTACATCTGAAATTTCTTGGTTCAAGTACTGTTGAAGCCTGGCTTGGAGAATTTTCAGCATTACTTTGCTAGCGTGTGAGAAGAGTGCAATCGTGCAATAGTTTGGACATTCTTTGGCATTGTCTTTCTTTAGGATTGGAATGAAAACTGACCTTTTCCAGCCTTGTGGCCACCGCTGAATTTTCCAAATTTGCAGGCATGTTGACTGCAGCACTTCCCCAGCATCGTCTTTGGGGATTTTAAATAGTTTATCTGGAATTCCATCACCTCCAGTAGCTTTGTTCATAGTGATGCTTCTTCCTAAGTTCCACTTGACTTCACACTCCAGGATGTCTGTCTTTAGGTGAGTGATAACACCCTAGTGGTTATCTGGGTCATTAAGATCTTTTTTGTATATAGTTTATCTGTGTGTCCTTGCTACTTTTTCTTAATATCTTATGCTTCTGTTAGGTCCATACTGTTTCTGTCCTTTATTGTATCCATCTTTGCATGAAATATCCACTAATCATTAGAGAAATGCAACTCAAAACTACAATGAAATATCACGTCACACCAGTCAGAATGGCCATCATCAAAAAATCTACTAACAATAAATGTTGGAGAGGGTGTGGAGAAAAGGGAACACTCTTGTACTGTTGATGGGAATGTAAATTGATACAGTTACTATGGAAAACAGCATGGAATTCCTCAGAAAGCAAAACTCAGCGCTACCATTGACCCAGAAATCCCACTACTAGGCATACACGCTGATAGAACCATACCTCAAAGAGACACATGCACTCCAATGTTCACCGCAGCACTATTTACAGTAGCCAGGACATGGAATACCTAAATATTCATCAGTACAGGAATGGATCAAGAAGATGTGGTACACATATACAATGGAATATTTCTCAACCATAAAAAGGAATGAAATTGGGTCATTTGTAGAGACATGGATGAATCTAGAGACTGTCATACAGAGTGAAGTCAGAAAAACAAATATCATATTAGCGCATATTATGGAATCTGAAAAAAATTGGTATCGACTATCAGAAATACAGATACAGATGTAGAGAACAAATGTATGGATACCAAGGGGAAAGGTGGATGAACTGGGGGATTAGGATTGGAATACAACACTATTGATACTATGTATAAAATAGATAACTAATGAGAACCTACTGAATAGCACAGAAAATGCTACTCAGTACTCTGTGGTGACCTAGTTCCGTTCAGTTCAGTTCAGTCGCTCAGTCACGTCCGACTCTTTGTGACCCCATGAATTGCAGCACGCCAGGCCTCCCTGTCCATCACCAACTCCCAGAGTTCACTCAAACTCATATCCCTCGAATCGGTGATGCCATCCAGCCATCTCATCCTCTGTTGTCCCCTTCTCCTCCTGCCCCCAATCCCTCCCAGCATCAGGGTCTTTTCCAATGAGTCAACTCTTCCCATGAGGTGACCAAAGTATTGGAGTTTCAGCTTCAGCATCACTCCTTCCAATGAACACCCAGGACTGATTTCCTCTAGGATGGACTGGTTGGATATCCTTGAAGTACAAGGGACCTGAGAGTCTTCTCCAACACCACAGTTCAAAAGCATCAATTCTTCAGTGCTCAGCTTTCTTGACAGTCCAACGCTCACATCCATACATGACCACTGGAAAAACCATAGCCTTGACTAGACAGACCTTTGTTGGCAAGATAATATCTCTGCTTTTGAATATGCTATCTAGGTTGGTCATAACTCTCCTTCCAAGGAGTAAGAGTCTTTTAATTTCATGGCTTCAACCACCATCTGCAGTGATTTTGGAGCCCAGAAAAATAAAGTCTGACACTGTTTCCCCATCTATTTCCCATGAAGTGATGGGACCAGATGCCATGATCTTTGTTTTCTGAATGTTGAGCTTTAAGCCAACTTTTTCACTCTCCTCTTTCACTTTCATCAAGAGGCTTTTTAGTTCCTCTTCACTTTCTGCCATAAGGGTGGTGTCATCTGCATATCTGAGGCTATTGATATTCTCCCAGGCAATCTTGATTCCAGCTTGTGCTCCTTCCAGCCCAGTGTTTCTCATGATGAATGCTGCATATTAGGGGTGACCTATACGGGAAGGAAATCCAAAATAGAGATCTATATGTATATATATATATGTGCATGTGTGTATATATATGTGTGTGTATATATGTGTGTGTGTGTATATATATATGTGTGTGTGTATATATATATATGTGTGTGTGTGTGAGTGTATATGTGTGTGTGCGTATATGTGTGTGTGTATATGTGTGTGTGTGTGTGTGTGTATATGTGTGTGTGTGTGTGTAGCAGATTCACTCTGCTGTACAGCAGAAACTAACACTTTAAAGCAACTATAAAGCAGTACATTTTTTTACAAAAAGAAAATTCAAAATCCTCCACTAAATAATGGTTAGAACTAGTAAACAAATTCAGTAAAGTTGCAACAAAAATCAGTTATGTTTTTACATACTAACAATGAATTATCAGAGAAATTAACAGTCCTATTTACAATAGCATCAAAAAATACTACACTACTTAGGAATAAATTTAACCAAAATGGTGAAAGATCTATACACTGTAAACTATTGATGGAAAAAAAATGAAGAAGACACAACAGAAAGATATTCTGTGCTCATGAATTAGAAGAATGTTGTTAAGAAGTCCATATTACCCAAAGCAATCTCTGGGTTCAATGCAATATCTGTAACATTCAAATGGCATTTTTCACAGAAATAGAAAAAAAAAAAAAAACAACCTTAAAATATGTATGGAACCACAAAAGACCCCAGATAGCCAAAGTCATCTTGAGATTAAATACAAAGTTGAAGATATCACACTCCCTGATTTCAAACTACATTACAAAGCTATTATAACCAAAACAGTGTGGTATTAGTATAAAAATAGCCGTATTGATGAATGGAACAGGATAGATAGCCCTGAAATAAACCCTTTCATATATGGTCAACTCATATTTTTCAGGGGATCCAAATATACTCAGTGGGAAAAGATAGTCTCTTAAATAAGAGGTACTGAGAAAACCGTACAACTAAATGAAATGAATGAAACTGGACCTCCACCTTACATGATACCCAAGAATTAAAGACTTGAAAGTCATATCTGAAATTCTTAAAATCTTAAAAGAAAATGGAAGTGGTTAAGGTCTTTGCCTTTGGCCTTAGTAATGATTTTTTTTTTTTTTAATTTAACACCAAAAGCAAGGGCAACAAATGTAAAAATCAGCAAAATAAGTGGGACTGCAGCAAACTACAAAGCTTCTGCTCAGTAAAGGAAACAATCAAGAAACTAAAAGTCCAACCCCATATCCAATAAAAAGTTAATATGCAAGCTATACATGGAACTCATGTATAATAACCCAATAGTAAAAAAATTTCATGAAAAATTTTCATGAGATTCATTAAATTTCATATATAGAAACCCAATAGTTTAAAAAAACACAAACCCTCAATTAAAAAATGGAGGAAGGAACCAAAGAATTGTTTTTTTCCCCTAAGATGAAAGTATTCTTGCCTGGAGAATCCCATGGACAGAGGAGCCTGATGGGCTACAGTCCACAGGGTCGCAAAGAATCGGACAAGACTGAGCACACCTAATTCCTGTATCTTTCTCTTTTCCAGTAGCCCCTTGAAATAAGTAAATAGTTCCTTGCTCTGTGGAGCCTAGTTGTAAAAGATCACCAAGCAGATTGGATCACTTAGAAAGGAGACAGTTATTCACACAGAGACTGAGAAGAGAGGCCTTTGACACAATAAATTATGCACAATGAGTAAGGGCTGACAGTACGCTCATTACAGAAAGTGGTGGGATTGGTAATGCTATATAAGGAAAAAATGTTCATCTTTATTATTTGTTTCAGATTATAGGTGTAATATATTTTCAATGTAAAGAGCCAAATTTAAACCTATATTTGCAAATGTAGTTTCTGCTGTTGCAAAGTGTATAAAGAAATGCATGAAACAAAAAGTCAAAGTTTCATTTTTTTCAAACCATTTTCCAGAATTTACCATTTTTAAATTGTAAAAATTTAATGGCCTGCTGCATTGATGTATATACTATCATACTCTATATGCAATCATTTCACTGTTTCATTTGTGTGTGGGTGTATGAAGCTTTTTCACTTAACATATTTTCTATGGAATGATTCAGTTTTTTTCTTACTAGGAGTTTGGGTAGTGATTTAGTGTATGCACATGCCACAAATTATCCAACTATCCCCTATTAATGGAAGCTTAGGTTGTTTACAATTTTTTCTAACTATTTTACAAACAAGGAAGGAATACTCATCTTTATATGTATATCTTTGTATACTTTGAGATATTTATTAAAATCTTCATATTGGAATATCTAACATAATATATATTTACATTTAAAATACTGAGAGATAACAGCCAAACTTCCCTCTGAAAATATTATAGCAATGTAAATCCTACTACAGTGTTCAAAAGTGCACCAAATATTAATAATAATTTTATAATTCCTACCTATCATGAGAGAAAGCAGACTGGGACATGTCAAGGAATGAAGGAAAGATACATTTTCTCCTGCTTGAGGTGTGGAAGAGCTTGGCTTCTTTAACATCTAATGTCTTTCTAAGGGACAGTGGAAGCAGGTTATCCCATCTAAGGAGATTCCACAGGCCCAGGCAGAAAGCTGCACATGAATGTGGCTACAAGGCTAGGTGGACTGTGTGTGAGCAAAGCCTAGCGTGAGGACCACCATTAGGTCTGCAGGAGCCACAGTCCAGATGCCCACCCCTCCAAGCCTCCCAGCTCACCACCTGCAAAGGCTCTCTGAGTTCTTAAATACCCTTGGGCGAGGACATTAATTGTGGATGTATTGCTCATCTAATGGCTAGTAGGTAGGCCCGGTTCTAATTTGCCTTGGGAAATGAAGAAATGTGACATTATTTCCAACTCTAGATCATGGAGCAGTTTGCACTGGCTACCTAGACAATAAAAAACCATTATATTTTTCTATACTCTGGTTTATAGTCAGAAGAAATCTCACTTTTCTGCTTAATTATTCAATCTTTTCCAGAGGAAAAAGAACTCTGAGTGCCCTGCCTGTGCTTCAGAGTTGTGGTGGTGTTGTGGTTGGGCTGGTGTCTGTGACCTTATGGTCTCTTGGATTGTGCAAAACCAAAAAGCCAAACTAGCATCTCCAAAATCACACTCTAGGAACAGCTCTTGAAAGAAGCCTGATTGCAAACACTTTTCTTCTTTGTGAGTTGTCTTGCAAGATCTTCCTAAACCCCGGCTTCCTGTTTTCAAGTGCAACAGGCTGGAAGAAAGCAGCTGGGTGACTTCTGCTTTGGGAATTAAGTGGCGTGACCAGGAACAAGTAGGCATTGCACAGGGGCCCACGTGGCACAACCAGGAGGAGCCTGCTTGTACAGACAAGGCTGCTACTTGAAGTAAAAGTGTTAGTCGCTCAGTTCTGTCTGACTCTTTGCGACCCCATGGACTGTAGCCCTCCAGGCTCCTCTGTCCCTGGAATTCTTCAGGCAAGAATACTACAGTGGGGTAGCCATTCCCTTCTTCAAGGGATCTTCCCGACCCAGGTATCAAACCTGGGTCTCCCTCATGGCAGGCAGACTGTTTACTGTCCTAGCCCACCAACTGAACTGGTCATGGTTCAGTTACACATGATGCAGGTAACCAGGGAGGCAAGGAACGCTCCTACAGAGAGCAGATCCAAGTGCCAGTCAAGAGGAGGCACACCCCGACTTCAGTAGGTGGGAGGCAGAATATTTTACATAAAAGTTCAGTGGCTATGAATTGACGTGCATTGATGGTACGTACTGGCCAGAGACCTTCTCTTTAAGTTTACATTCACCAGGGTAACTCAGGCAGCTATAAATGATATTTATTTTGGATGAAAAAATTGTATTTATTCCTACCATGTTAGAAGTGGAACAGAACTTAGAGATCCTTTAATCGTCACTCCCTCTTTTCAAAAAATGAGACTACTGAAGCCCAAAAGGTGAACTGATTCGCCCAATACAACGGAAAGTGAAAATGTTAGTCTCAGTTGTGTCCAACTCTTTGTAACCCCATAGACTGTAGCCCACCAGGCTCTTCCATCCATGGGATTTCCCAAGCAAGAATACTAGAGTGGGTTGCCATTTCCTTCTTCAGGGGATCTTGCTGACCCAGGGATCAAACCCAAGTCTCCTGTATTGCAGGCAGATTCTTTACCATCTAAACCAACAGGGAAGCCCAGAACTGGTCATAAATAAGTGCCCACATATTTTGAGAGGAGTGAAATGCATTTCATTCACAGGCTCAAAAATTAGGGCTTGATTACCATAGAATGAAGATCATCTAGCAATGCATCCTCATCTTGAACATGCTTAGCCATCTACCTCCACCTCCCACTCACATCTTGTGACAATGCAGATTCTGATTCAGGAAATCAAGGCTGGGCCTGAGATTCAGCACTGCTAACATGCTCCCAGGTGACACCCACATAGCCTGCCTACAGGTTTGAATATCAAGTGTGTTTAGGCAACACCCTGGTCTTGTGGGAATGGATCTCAGCCTCCAGCTGAAAGGTATGCAAGACTTCCCACTGAGAATTCATTCTGTCCTGGTAATGGTAAGGAGTTCCCATCAGAAAATTATTTTGCTGTGCCTAAGGTAAATGGAATTTCTTGTGAGTGCTCTTTTCAGAAAAAAAGTAAAATTAAGGGGATGGATGCATTTAAATGTCTTCTATCTGTGTAAGTATCCAAATTGTACTTCTGAATGTCCTTGGCAGAGGAACCTCATAATTCAGAAAGTTCACGGCTGTTTCTCCCACTCAGTTGGAGCATGCTTTGCTTCCTCTTAAGTAATAATCAACATTGCAAAACTTGCAACTACGCAACTAGCAAACTGTTTCCAGGAAATACAACTGTGAGCTTTTGCTCATAACAAGTTGTGTTCCCTGTCTCCTGCAGACTCTTGTTCATGGGTTTCTTGGCTTCAGCACACCTGCCATTTGGGGACTGATGGATCTTGATTGTGGGGAGCTGTCCTGTGCCCTGCAGAATTCTTCAGCAGCATCTCTGGGCTCTGGTCATGTCTTAGCTCAGGCTGCTAGAATAGAACATCCTATATTATATATTATAATACCCTATGTTATATCTTGGGGCTTCCCTAGTAGCTCAGATGGTAAAGCATTCTCCTGCAATGCAGGAGACTCAGGTTCAATACCTGGGTCGGGAAGATCCCCTGGAGAAAGAAATGGCAACCCATTCCAGTATTCTTGCCTGGAGGATCCCATGGACAGAGGAGCCTAGTGGGCTACAGTCCATGGGGTCGTAAAGAGTCGGACACAACTGAGCAACTAACACACACACACACACACACACACATTATACTCTACATAACAGATGGGGTGGCTGAAACATAGTGCATTTATTTCTCATAGTTCTGGGGGCTAGAAGATCACAACCAGGGTGCCAACATGATGAAGTTCTTGGTGAAGGCTTTCTTCCTGGTTTATAGAGAGCTGTCTTTCAGATCCTCACTTGGTAACAAGAGATCAAGAGTTACCACTCTTCCTCTTTTTACAAGGACAGTCATTTCATCATAGGGGTTCATGAACTAATCACCTCTGAAAGGCTCCATCTCCAATACCAGCACATCAGTTTTGTGAATGAATAAATAAGGTATGCAAACATATGAATTGGGGGGTGGGGGGCACTAACAGTCTACTGCAACCCACCAAATGCCAGTAGCACCACACCACCAGTCATGACAACCACAAGTGTCTCCAGAAATTGTCAAATGTTCCATAGGAGGCAAAATCACCCCAAGCTGGAAACCACTGCTTTAAAAAGTAGTAGAACTGTGTTAGAAAAGATGGCTAACATTTAAAACTGATTTAAAACATAACATTATACACGTTTAGATCTAAAAGGAATCTTAGAGCTCTTCCTGCATCTTGAGGTCATACACTGAATTTAAGTCGGAAAGACCCTTATTACTATTGGTCACATTTCTTTCTGTTCCAATAGTAAAGTACTACACTATCAGTATTCCATTTTTCAATGGTTCAAACTTCAGTTAAACAGAATCCAGGTCAAGACGGAGTCTTTGCTGCTGTGGTGGGGAGTGGGGAGGAATCGGTACTTGTCTTCAACATCATCAGTACAAGCTTAGAAAAGGTGAGACCTGAACTGTGTGGAAGCGCCAACATGTCCTCAGATCAGGAAGTATCCAGCTAGGGTGTGAAATGTCTTCAGTCTTCCATAAAGTGCAAATGTACAAACATCACTTCGAGATAAAATTCCTCACCCACTACGCACAGCTTCTCAAGCCTGTAGTTAGCTAGCTAAATTCTGGAACAGCTTGCGTTTCCATTCAGCGACAGTAGGTCAGCTTACAACAGACACCCCAGGATTCTGAGAAAAGCTTTCTCACTGCAGTACTGGTGACAAATGTTTTTACTAATACTCTATTGACAGAAGAGACAGCAAGAGAGAAAGAGCGCCATCAATCAGACATTTGCCTTTTGGCAAATGCTGAACTGAACAATGGTCTGCTAAAGGCACCACTTGTTACTCCATTTGTTAGCTCACTGTTAAGAGAGCCCTGAAGTAAAAAACACAGGTCAAGTACTTAGAAACTCACTTCATGTTTGTGGATTCACTAACATTATGGAAACGGGATGGCCGAGAAGTGTGTCAGTGTCAACACAAATTATTTATGGTTGCTAATAGTAATAGCTTAAGGCCCTGGCACAGGGCCAGATTAAAGGGGCCCTATTTCCTATCTCCCCTACTGAAAAGGAAAAGGAAAAGCTAGTCTCTCTCTCTCTCTGCTCTAAGCTGGGGATGTCCATCACCTTCCAATAAATAGCCTGTTGTCCTGTAGCCGCCACACCACCTCTGTTCACACTCTACTAATATTACTTATACACCCATCATGTGCCAGATGCTAAGCCAGGCATCACCACATCATTTATCTTAATTTTTACAACTCAGTATATTTCAGGAATATAAGGAAAGCATAAAGGTTAATAACACCAAGCCTATTGTAGAGTTCTCTCTGCTCAAAAAGAAATTACACTCATTTTTAAAATTTTTCTACTTTTTATTTTTATCTTTGTTTATCACTTCCTTCCTTGCTTGATTTCTTTATGCTGTAGATATGCTCCCAAAATTGGGAAGCAAGTTGCAATTTTCTAAGCTGACTCACTTTAGAAAGTTTTAGTATGGCTCAATATTTAAGACTCATGCAATAAATCTGCCTTTGATTAAACAAAACGTCCTTTGGTAAAAGGGCCAGCCTTTATCTGATTTTTTAATCCTGGATTTTGACTTTAAAGTTTTCTTCAGGATGGCCATATACAGTATTTTCTCAAGTAGTCAAAGAAATCTAAACCAACAAAAGCTGACATTAATATTTTTACAGTGATGAAGTAGACGGTATAGGAATCAATATTAATGCCAGTATTTGGACCAATCTAAAGGAAGGTACAGATGTCTATCCTGAATGTTTTTATTAGTTCCCTATTGCTATTATAACCAATTGCCATAAACTTAATGGCTTAAAACAATACAAATTTATTATCTTATCGTTCCAGAGGTCAGAAGCCCAAAAATCAGCTCACTGGGCTAAAGCCAAGGTGTTAACGAGACTAGTTGCTTCTGGAACTGGAGGAGAAATTATTTTCTTGCTATAACTGGTTTAGGTAATTAGTTGGCTCCCTACCAATTTTTAACTTAGTTTGAAGTTTGTTTTAAAACTTGCCTTTGTCAGTTTCTAGAAGCCACCTGCATTCTTTGGCTCATGACTTCTTCATGTCACTCCAACCTCTTGCTTCTGTTTACTTCTACTCATCTAATCTCCTGTCTGCCTCTAATAAAGACTTTTCTGATTGCCTTGGGCCCACTCAGATAATCCAGGCTAATCTCTCCATCCCAAATTCCTTAATTTCATCACATCTGTAAAGTCTTTTATCGTAAAGTAACTTTTTACTTTTATGTAAAGTAACATATTCACCTAAAGTAACATGTTCTAGGGACTAGGATTTGGGGGGGAGGGGTATTATTCACTGTATTGCAACGTTAAAACAAACTTCAAACTAAACTTAGTTAAAAATTGGTAGGGAGCCAACTAATTACCTAAACCAGTTATAGTAAATAAGGACTAGGTCTGCAAAAATTAATTGACTGATTAATTTTAATCCAACATACTGATACAAATCTGGGACTTTTCATTGTCGTATTAAAACCAGGAGCCAGGCTTCCTGAAAAGATTATTGAGATGCCCTGTAATTGTAACTTGTTTCATGGAAATGAAAGGAAAACTAAAAAATGATCCCTAAAAATCCTGAATTTTGCTCTGTTTTATCAAAGATCTTGCTAAGTAACAATATCATAGAACCCTGGCTTTTAATCTCTCTTCTAGATTAGCTTGATTTGAACCATTCTTTTTATCTAGATCCCATTTATAATCGATGTTTCATATCTATTAAAAAAGGGTTTGAGATCATACCTGCTCTGACTACGTGGGGGAGCTCACTTAGACAGTTTGCTTGCTAAGTAAAGTACACTTTAAAGAATTCAGTTTTATTATTTTCCAGTAGGTGTAAAAATCATTCTAAACTATGGTATAACAGCTGTACTAGCTCAACAAATATTTAGATATAGTTCCCATTAAGGTAGACATTATATACTTTGCATGCTAGTTTACTTCAGTCATGTCCTACCCTGAGATCCCATGGACTGTAGCCTCCCAGGCTCCTCAGTACATGGGATTTCCCAAGCAAGAATACTGGAGTGGGTTGCCATCCCCTTCTCCAGGGGATCTTCCTGACCCAGGGACTGAACTCACATCTCCTGCATTGGGAGGTGGGTTCTTTACCACTGAGCCATCTGGGATGCCCTGTGTACCTTGAGGGAGACATAAAGAGACTTTCTTCTTGAGTCCAAAGCACCTGTGGGGTGCTGGTCTCCTCTGGGCTCTGAACAGGTCTGTGTCTGCTTCAGTCAATAGAGTTTACCAGATGGGAGGCAGAGTGACCGTCCACAGCTGGAAAGGCCACTGAATGTCAGTTAGAACCTTTGTTCTCAGAGCCTTAGCTGACATATAAGGCAGAGCTGTGGGGATGCCCAGAGTACATGGAGAGTGCCTGTGGAAGGCACCAGTGACAATCTCAGCTGCAGTCAGCCTTCTTGTCATTCCAGCCCGGGCCCCAGAGGCCTGAGGGAAGATAACTCTGGATGATTCCCGCCCACTGCCATTCAAGTCCCCTGCAGCCGAGTGAACCTACACCATGGACCAGAGATAAGCCATCCATGTCCAGATAGATCCCTGACCCAGGGAATCTGAGGGGATTGTGAGATGGTGTTTAAAACCACTAAGTTTTTTTTTTTTTTTTTTGAATTATAATAATAGCCTACATTTATTAAGTGTTTACAATGGAAATATATATATACATGTGGGTATGAATTAGAATCAAAATAGCTGTATTAGGATATGAGATTTTTGTGATCTTCTTTATTTTCTTGAAAATTTTCTTTGATATTATCACAGCTCTTATCAATGAATACAAATATAATCAAAAAATTAATTCTAAAGGAAAAACAAAGTGATAAATATCCAAATTACTGCTATTGATTTTGTTTTCATTCTCTTTTCCTGTTCCTTCTGTTGTTGTTTTTTTTTAATTCCACATATATGCATTAATATTTCCTCTCAGAGGACAATATAGGAAGAACAGTCTTTGACATAAATCACAGCAAGAGTTTTTGACCCACCTCCTAGACTAATGAAAAATAAAAATAAATAAGTGGGATCTAATTAAATTTAAAAGCTTTTGTACAGCAAAGGAAACCATAAACAAGATGAAAGGACAACCCTCACAATGGGAGAAAATATTTGCAAATAAAGCAACTGAGAAAGGATTAATCTCCAAAATGCACAAACAGCTCATGTAGCTCAATACCAAGAAAACAACAACAACCCAGTCAAAAAATGGGTGGAAGATCTAAATAGACACTTCTTCAAAGAAGACATACAGACGGCCAAAAGGCACAGAAAGAGATGCTCAACATCACTAATTAGAGAAATGCAGATCAAAACTACAATGAAGCATCACCTCACACTGGTCATAATGACCATCATGACAAAATCTACAAACAATAAATGCTGGAGAGTGTGTGGAGAAAAGAGAACCCTGTTGCAGGGAATATAAATTGATGAAGCCACATGGAGAACAGTATGGAGGCTCTTTAAAAGACCAGAAACAGAGGGGCCATATGACCCAGCATCTCACTTCTGGGCATGTACCCGAAGAAAACCATAATTCAAAAAGACACATGCACGCCAATGTTCACTGCAGCACTATTTACAACAGCCAGGACATGGAGCCAACATAAATGTTCACTGACAGAGGAATGGATAAAGAAGATGTGGTACATATATACAGTCGAATACTGCTCAGTCATAAAAAGGCTCAGAGATGTTTGGGATGGGAAGGAGGTAGGGAAAGCAGGAGAAAAAAGACTATGGCACATCCTAAGGGGACAGTAAACCCAGAAGATACAGATCAGGACCTTATTTTTCAAGGCATCATTTATCATTAAGAATAAAGAAATGCTTATCTCACCTCCACAGGTCTCAATCTAGGGTGATTAAAAAAAAAATACTGATGCCAAGTCCCTCCCTAGACTGATTGAATCAGAATCTCTGGCTGGAGTGTAAAGCCCAAAAGTGTATTTTAAAACTGCCCAGGTGATTCTAAATAGGCCAGCAGTTTTGATTATAAATATAAACAAAAGCAATTCAGGGAAACTGTCCAAAGATTAGGTTCAGTGGAATGGAATAAAAATACTTGAGAAGTTAAATGTCAGCCTGATGCTGGGCAGGGGTGTGGCATCCTGGGACTTGGTCTCCTGCTTGCTAATCCTCCAACCCTGGCCTCTGGCATCAGATTCGTATCTTTAAAATGGTACTATGATTCCACCTACACTCTGACTGCAGTGACAAATAATAAGATACTCCATGTAAGCCATGAACTCTTTCTGGTAAATTTGAATACGCAGAAAGGACCTGGTATTCATATAAGCTTATCTTGGAAGTTTACACTGAAATACTGCCATTCCATAAAGTCTTTTGGAGTTTTTAAATTGTATTTTATTTCAGCTCTATTTTAGAATTCAAACAACCATGTCAGATTGATACGCTATTTTTCAAATTTTTCTCAATATCAGAAAAAGCTGCATTTTGCCTAAGCAACTAGTCTGCTTTCATTTTTCTCTTTTATTTCAATGTGGATGCTATGAATTTTGTGGTGACCTCTCTCTTTGTTTTGGCCATTCAAAAACGAATGTGTCTGAAATCAAGAACTTAATCTCAAGAACTAAATAAAACTGGCTTTACTATTTTCTCTCCTTTTTCCCCTTTTCTCCTTAAAATCTTAGCTTTTACATTACACTTTTACATATTTTGTACATTTTACATATATATGTTTTATATAACTTTATAAAAACATCTGTGTTTTTGTAAGGTGATTCAAATACTTTATGGAATGGGACCAGCATCAATTAATTACATTAAAAGCACTTTTCTATGATGAGATTCAGGCTAATAGGTAATTGATTAGTTGAAATATCCAAGTAAATGCGAACTTTTTTGAAAACCTGATGTACATACATCTTAAAAATTTTAACTAAAAACATAAAAATTATACCTCTTTTAATTGATCTTTTGATATAAACTCAAGCCCTTTTTCTTAGAAATAATAGATCAACTGATAGAGCTTGTCACTGTCTTTCTTATATTTCTCATATCTGTAATTAACTACTAGCCCCATTTTTTAAAAAAAATGGAGTAAGAACTCAGAGACACTCCTAAAGAAAGCAGAGTGCAGAATGTCCATAAAATGTTAACATTTTATTCCCTGATCTCTTGTAACAACTTTTCTGCCCACAATTAATTCAAAAGCATTTTTTAATGATCCCCCTTCTTAAAACATATTAGAACTTTAAACTGAATTTTCATAGACACAGCAAATTTCTTCCTTGTTACACTTACTTCACTTGTAAATTTATAATTACAGGTTTGAAACAAGTGAAAATGAACCTCAGTCAAGACACAACTCAATGCTTGGAAACAAAAGTACATGAAGCCCATTAATTGTGAATGTTCTGTGCTCTAGAGGTTTGGTCTGGGTGTTAGAGACAGAGTGAAATGCTTTGCAGAAATTATTGACTTAGAAAAATAGCTAAATGAATAGGCCCATAGAAAATACATAGCTAAACTTAGCAATGAGAACATTCAGAGGCACAAATACACACATGTGTGAAGGAATATGAGTGGATTGTCATGGATTACTGTGTAGATGTCCGTGTGTGGGGGTGTGCCTGTGTTTTCCCAAAGAAGCTATTTTCCTTCCCTCCCTCTCATGGTGTTGTGCTTCCAAGGACCTGAAAATACCTTTCATTTGGTTGTCACTTCCAGAATTGAGGCATCGTTAGTTTTTAAATTGGTGACATATAGTTCAAAAGGTGTTTCCTAATTGATATTTGCTGTTCTCTAAAATTCGTGGGAACACTTGATACTTTTTCCAAAGTGGAAAAAAAAAATTACAACAGGGTTATGCTTAGTAGAGCACATTCTACCTCTTCGTGGTTCTGTTTTTAAATTATTAATCATGTGGCTCAAATGATAAAATAACTAATTATCTACTTGGGAATTAACATCACAAAACAATGGATCTCTTTAAACTGGAAGGTAGGTTCAACACTGAGCAATGAAAACTGCTAAATATTAGGAGCTAAATTTCTATCCCCTCTGCAGCCATGTATGACATGCATTAACATGCCATCTGAGACTTTCTATGACTCTTACAGAAAGGAAAATTCATAATAGGAGTGTGTGTGTGTGTGTGTGTGTGTGTGTGTGTGTGTGGTGGGTGGGAGGGGGTTGATCTCTCTGATGGACTGGTGTACTCACAATCAAAATCATACTCAAAATGACAAGCATTGAAGGCAAAAGATTTTATCTAATTGCTGTTAAATCACAGTTACATCTGCAGTAATGCCTAAGTTACAGATTTATTCAAAACATCATGGAATTTGGACCAAAAATATGCACCTAAAGGACTTTGAAATGCACATTAAAATTGTCAAGTTTAAAAAGGTAACTTAAAAGAAAGTTAGCCAGGGTTACCAAATAATGAAGTACTCTTACCTTCTCTCTACCGAACATGAAGGCACGTGAGCTCTCTAGATACTTACATGCATCCACCACTGGTTATCATTTTTTTGAGGTAGTTTGTTTTTTTTTTTAATTATTTTTCATTGAAGGATAATTGCTTTACAGAATTCTGCTGCTGCTGCTAAGTTGCTTCAGTCGTGTCTGACTCTGTGCGACCCCACAGACAGTAGCCCACCAGGCTCCTCCATCCCTGAGATTCTCCAGGCAAGAATACTGGAGTCGGTTGCCATTTCCTTCTTCAATGCATGCATGTATGCTAAGTTGCTTTAGTCGTGTCCGACTCTATGCAACCCTATGGACAGCAGCCCACCAGACTCCTCTGTCCACAGGATTCTCTAGGCAAGAATACTGGAGTGGGTTGCCATTTCCTTCTCCAAGAATTTTGCTGTTTTCTGTCAAACCTCAACATGAATCAGCCATAGGTATACATATATCCCTTCCCTTTTGAAACTCCCACCCACTTCCCTCCCCATCCCACCCCTCTAGGTTGATACAGAGCCCCTCTTTGAATTTCCTGAGCCATATAGAAAATTCCCATTGGCTATCTATTTTACATATGGTAATATAAGTCTCCATGTTACTCTTTCCATAACTACCCTCTTCGCCCCTCTCCCTATGTCCATAAATCTATTCTCTATGTCTGTTTCGCCATTGTTACTTATAAATAAATTCTTCAGTATCATTTTCTAGATTTCGTATATATGCGTTAGAATACGGTATTTATCTTTCTCTTTCTCACTTCACTCTATAATAGGTTCTAGGTTCATCCACCTCATCAGAACTGACTCAAATGCATTCCTTTTTATGGCTGAGTAATATTCCATTGTGTATATGTACCACAACTTCTTTATCCATACATCGGTTGAATGACATCTAGGTTGCTTCCGTGTTCTAGCTATTGTAAATAGTGCTGCAATGAACAATGGGATACAGGTATCTCTTTCAATTTTGGTTTCCTCAGGGTATATGCCTAGGAGTGGGATTTCTGGGTCATATGGTGGTTTTATTCCTAGTTTTTTAAGCAATCTCCATACTGTCTTCCATAGTGGCTGCATCAATTTACATTTCCACCAACAGTACAAGAGTGTTCCCTTTCCTCCACATCCTTTCCAGCATTTATTGTTTGTACACTCTTTGATGAGGGCCATTCTGACCGATATGAGGTGATATCTCATTGTAGTTTTGATTTGCATTTCTCTAATAATGAGCAATGTTGAGCATCTTTTCATGTGTTTGTTAGACATCTGTATTCTTCTTTGGAGAAATGTCTGTTTAGGTCTTTTTCCCAGTTTTTAATTGGGTTGTTTGTTTTTCTGGGATTGACTTGTATAAGCTGCTTGTATATTTTGGAAAGTAATCCTTTGTCAGTTGTTTCACTTGCTATTATTTTCTCCCATTCTCAGGGTTGTCTTTTCACCTTGCTTATAGTTTCCTTTGCTGTGCAAAAGCTTTTAAGTTTAGTCAGGTCCCACTTGTTCACTTTTGTTTTTATTTCCATTACTCTAGGAGGTGGGTATTAGAGGATCTAGCTTTGATTTATGTCATCGAGTGTTCTGCCTATGTTTTCCTGTAAAAGTTTTATCGCTTCTAGTCTTATATTTAGGTCTTTAATCCATTGTGAGTTTTTCTTTGTGTATGGTGTTAGGAAGTGTTCTAATTTCATTATTTTACATGTAGCTGTCTAGTTTTCCCAGCACCATTTATTGAAGAGGCTGTCTTTGCCCCTTGTATATTCTTGCCTCCTTTGTCAAAAATAATGTACCCATAGGTGTATGGGTTTATTTCTGGGTTATCTATCATGTTCCATTAGTCTGTGTTTCTGTTTTTGTGCCAGTACCATACTGTCTTGATGACTGTAGCTTTGTAGTATAATCTGAAGTCAGGAAGGTTGATACCCCCAGCTCCATTCTTTTTTCTCAGGACTGCTTTGGCTATTCAGGGTCTTTTGTGTTTCCACATGAATTTTGAAATTTTTTGTTCTAGTTCTGTGAACTAGAATTTTTTGTTCTAGTTCTGTTTGGCATTACCAAAATGCCATTGGTAATTTGATAGGGATCACATTGAATCTCTAGACTGCATTTAGTAGTATAGTCATTTTCACAATATTGATTCTTCCTACCCAGGAACAGTAATATCTCTCCATCTGTTTATGTCATCTTTGATTTCTTTCATCAGTGTCTTATAATTTTCTGTGTACAGTTCTTTTGTCTCCTTAGGTAAGTGAAGTCGCTCAGTCATGTCCAACTCTTTGCAACCCCATCGACTGTAGGCTACCAGGCTCATCCATGGGATTTTCCAGGCAAGAATACTGGAGTGGATTTCCATTTCCTTCTCCAGGAGATGTTCCCAACCCAGGGATTGAACCCGGGTCTCCTATATTGTAGGCAGACCTTTAACCATCTGAGCCACCAGGGAAGTCCCCAAATATTTCTTTGAGCTGCTTTTTTTTTTTCTTTGGTGGGGGGCAAGAATACTGGAGTGGGTTGCCATTCCCTTCTCCAGGAGATCTTCCCGACCCAGGGATTGAACCCGGGTCTCCCACACTGTAGACACTTTACCATTTGTCTCCTTAGGTAAGTTTATTCCTAGATATTTAATCCTTTTTGTTGCAATGGTGAATGGGATTGACCTTAATTTCTCTCTCTGATTTTTCATTGTTAGTATAGAGAAATGCAAGTGATTTCTGTGCATTGATTTTGTATCCTGCAACTTTGCTAAATTCACTGATTCAGTTCAGTTCAGTCGCTCAGTCATGTCCCACTCTTTGCATGAATCACAGCACTCTAGGCCTCCCTGTCCATCACCAACTCCCAGAGTTCACCCAAACTCATGTTAATCGAGTCAGTGATGCCATCCAGCCATCTCATCCTTTGTCATCCCCGTCTCCTCCTGCCCCAAATCCCTCCCAGAATCAGGGTCTTTTCCAGTGAGTCAACTCTTCACATGAAGTGGCCAAAGTATTGGAGTTTCAGCTTTAGCATCAGTCCTTCCAATGAACACTCAGGACTGGTCTCCTTTAGAATGGACTGGTTGGATCTCCTTGTAGTCCAAGGGACTCTCAAGAGTCTTCTCCAACACCACAGTTCAAAAGCATCAATTCTTGGGTGCTCAGCTTTCTTCACAGTCCAACTCTCACATCCATACATGACCAATGGAAAAACCATAGCCTTGACGAGACAGACCTTTGTTGGCAAAGTAATGTCTCTGCTTTTGAATATGCTATCTAGGTTGGTCATAACTGTCCTTCCAGGGAGTAAGTGTCTTTTAATTTCATGGCTGCAATCACCATCTGCAGTGATTTTGGAGCCCAAAAAAACAAAGTCTGACACTGTTTCCACTAGATCTGATAGACAGAGTGCCTGATGAACTATGGACTGGGGTTACTGACACTGTACAGGAGACAGGGATCAAGACTATCCCCTTGGAAAAGAAATGCCAAAAATCAAAATGGCTGTCTGAGGAGGCCTTACAAATAGCTGTGAAAAGAAGAGAGGTGAAAAGCAAAGGAGAAAAGGAAAGATATTCCCATTTGAATGCAGAGTTCCAAAGAATAGCAAGGAGAGATAAGAAAGCCTTCCTCAGAGATCAATGCAAAGAAACAGAGGAAAACAACAGAATGGAAAAGACTAGAGACCTCTTCAAGAAAATTAGAGATACCAAGGGAACATTTCATGCAAAGATGGGATCAATAAAGGACAGAAATGGTATGGACCTAACAGAAGCAGAAGATATTAAGAAGAGGTGGCAAGAATACACAGAACTGTACAAAAAATTCACTGATTAGCTCTAGTCATTTTCTGATACTATCTTTAGGGTTTTCTATGTATAGTATCATGTCATCCTAAAACAGCCAGAGTTTTACTTCTTCTTTTCCTATCTGGATTCCTTTTATTTCTTTTTCTTCTCTGATTGCTGTAGTTAGGACTTCCAGAACTATGTTGAATAATAGCAGCCAAAGTGGACACCCTTGTCTTATTCCTGATCTTAGGGGAAATGCCTTCAGCTTTTCACCATTGACAAAAATGTTTGCTGCAGGCTTATCATATACGGCCTTTACTATGTTAAGGTAGGTTCCTTCTATGCCCATTTTTTGAAGAGTTTGGTGCTGAATTTTGTCAAAGGCTTTTTCTGCATCTATTGAGATTATCATATTGGTTTTTATCTTTCAATTTGTTAATATGGTGTATTGCATTGATTGATTTGCATATATTGAAGAATCCTTGCATCCCTGGAATAAACCCAGCTTGATCATGGTGTATGAGCTTTTTGATAGGTTGCTGAATTGTTTGCTAAAATTTTATGAGGATTTTTGCATCTATGTTCATCAGTGATATTGATCTGTAGTTTCTTTTTTTGTGTTTTCTTTGCCTGGTTTTGGTATCAGGGTGATAGTGGCCTCATAGGATAAATTTGGAAGTGTTTCTTCCTCTCCAATTTTCTGATACAGTTTCAGAAAGACAGGCATTAGCTCTTCTCTAAATGTCTGATAGAATTTTCCTGTGAAGCCATCTGGTCCTGGGCTTTTGTTTTTGGGGAGACTTTTGATCACAGCTTCCATTTCATTGCTTGCAATTGTGTTGGTCATGTTGGTCATAATTTCTATTTCTTCCTGGTTCAGTCTTGGAAGATTGAACTTTTGTAAGAATCTGTTCATTTCTTCCAGGTTATCCATTTTATTGCCATATAGTTGTTCATAGCAGTCTCTTATAATCCATTGTATTTATGCATTGTCTGTTGTAACCTCTCCTTTTTTATTTTTAATTTTGTTGATTTGATTCTTCTCTCTTTTGTTCTTGATGAGTCTGGCTAAGTGTTTGTCAATTTTGTTTATCTTCTCAAACAACCAGCTTTTAGTTTTATCAATCTTTACTATTGTTTCTTTCATTTCTTTTTCATTTATTTCTGCTCAGATCTTTATGAGTTCTTTCCTTCTAATTTTGAGGGGGTTTTATTCTTCTTTTTCCAGTTGCTTTAGGTGTAAAGTTAGGTTGTCCATTTGGTGTTTTTCTTGTTTTTTGAGGTAGGATTGTATTGCTATAAACTTCCCTCTTAGAACTGCTTTTGCTGCATCTCACAAGTTTTGAGTTGTCGTGTTTTCATTGTCGTTTGTTTCTAGAAATGTTTTTATTTCCATTTTGATTTCTTCAGTAACCTGTTGCTTATTTAGAAATGTGTTGTTTAATCTCCATATGTTTGTGTTTCTTACAGTTTTTTTTTCTGGTCATTGATATCTAGTCTCATAGCATTGTGGTTGGAAAAGATGCTTGATACAATTTCAACTTTATTAAATTTACTGTGGTTGGATTTGTGACCCAAGATGTCTGTCCTGGAGAATGTTCCTTGTGCCCTTGAGAAGGTGTATTCTTCTTCATTTGGATGGAATGTCCTGAAGATATCAATGAGATCCATCTCATCTAATGTATCGTTTACGACTTGTGTTTCCTTATTGATTTTCTGTTTTGATGATATGTCCATTGGTGTGAGTGGGGTGTTAAATTCTCCTACTATTATTGTTTTACTGTCAATTTCTCCTTTTTTTCTATTTATGTTACTCTTATGTATTGAGGTGCTCCTATGTTGGCTGTATAGATATTTACAATTGTTATGTCTTTCTCTTGGATTGATCCCTTGATCGATATGTATTGTCCTTCCTTATCTCTTGTAATCTTATTTATTTTAAGGTCTATTTTGTCTGATATGAGGATTGCTACTCCAGCTTTCTTTTGCTTCCCATTTGCATGGAATACATTTTTCTATCCTCTCATTTTCAGTCTATATGTGTCTTTAGGTCTGAAGTGGGTTTCTTGTAGACAGCATATATATGGGTCTTTTTTTTTTTTTTAATCTGTTCAGCCAGTCTGTGTCTTTTGGTTGGAGCATTTAACCCATTTGTATTTAAAGTAATTATTGATATATATGTTCCTACTGACATTTTCTTAATTAATTGGGGTTTATTTTATAGATCTTTTTTCTTCTGTTGTATTTCTTGACTATATAAATCCGTTTAACATTTGTTGTCAAGCTGGTTTGGTGATACTGAATTCTCTTAACTTTTGCTTGTCTGAAAAGCTTTTTATTTCTCCATCAATTTTGAATGAGATCCTTGCCAGGTACAGTAATCTTGGTTGTAGATTTTTCCCTTTCAGTACTTTAAATATATCCTGCTATTCCCTTCTGGCCTGCAGAGTTTCTGCTGAAAGATCATCTGTTAAGCATATGGGGTTTCCCTTGTATGTTACTTATTGTTTTTCCCTTGCTGCTTTTAATATTCTTTCTGTGTGTTTAGTCTGTGTTAGTTTGATTACTATGTGTCTTGGCGTGTTTCTCCCTGGGATTATCCTGTATGGGACTCTTTGTGCCTCTTGGACTTGATTGACTATTTCCTTTTCCATGTTGGGGAAATTTTCAACTATAATCCCTTAAGAAATTTTTTCATTCCCTTTCTTTTTCTCTTCTTCTTCTGGGACCCCTATAATTTGAATGTTGGAGCATTTGATATTGTCCCAGAGGTCTCTGAGACTATGTTCAGCTCTTTTCATTCTTTTTACTTTATTCTCCTCTTCAGCTGTTGTTTCCATCATTTTATCTTCCAGCTTACTGATTTGTTCTTCTGCCTCAGATATTCTACTATTGATTCCTTCTAGAGTATTTTTTACTTCAGTAATTGTGTTTTTTGTCTCTGTTTGTTTATTCTTTAATTCTTCCATTAAGTCACTTCAGTCGTGTCCAACTCTGTGCGACCCCATAGATGGCAGCCCCCCAGGCTCCCCCGTCCCTGGGATTCTGCAGGCAAGAACACTGGAGTGGGTTGCCATTTCCTTCTCCAATGCATGAAAGCAGAAAGTGAAAGTGAAGTCGCTCAGTCGTGTCTGACTCTTAGCGACACCATGGACTGCAGACTACCAGGCTCCTCTGTCCATGGGATTTGCCAGGCAAGAGTGCTGGAGTGGGGTGCCATTGCCTTGATTCTTGCATTTTCTCCATTTTGTTTTCAAGGTTTCTGATCTTTACTATCATTATTCTGAATTATTTTTCATGTAATTTTCCTATTTCCTCTTCATTTATTTGGACTTCTGTGTTTCTAGTTTGTTCCTTCATTTGTGTAGTATTTCTTTGCCTTTTCTTTTTTTTTTTTTTTTAAGTTATTGTTTTTGAGGTCTCCTTTTCCCAGGCTTCAAAGAAAATTGAATTCTTTCCTCGAAGAAGGTTGAATTCTTTCTTCCTCTTGGTTTTTGCACCTCTAAGGTTGGTCCAGTGTTTTATGTGAGCTTCGTGTAGTGTGGAATTTGTGCTGAGTTTTTGTTTGTTTGTTTGTTTTTCCTCTGATGGGCAAGGCTGAGTGAGGTGGTACTCCTGTCTGCTGAGGATTGGGTTTGTATTTTTGTTTTGTTTGTTGTTCAGATGAGGCGTCCTGCACAGGGTAATGCTGGGTCTTGTATTCAAGTGGTTTCCTCTGTGTGAGTTTTCATTATTTGATACTCCCCAGGGTTAGTTCTCTGGTAGTCTAGGGTCTTGGAGTTAGTGCTCCCACTCCCAAGGCTCAGGGCTTGATCTCTGGTCAGGAACAAAGATTCCACAAGGGGTTTGTTATGGCATTAAGCAAAATTAAAACAAATATCCAAAAACAAGAAACCAAAGATGAACCCCACACAAATGGCAGTTATGAAATCAGGCAAATTATAATTAAAATAATGGAATATACATATACACCCATGAGCAAAGTGAAAACCATCTAACAAAAATAAAGTACAGTAGACTGATCCAGCAAACAAAGGAAATAAAAATTATTATTTACCAGTTAAGAACTAAACTAACTTAAGCACAAACTGGAAAATAAAACCAAAGCAAGGTGCCACATGGGGAATAAAGCAATGCAAAGAAACTAACAAATATGTTGAAAGGAAAGGAAAGAAAGACAGAATAAATATGCAAAGTTAAACAGAGATAGAAGAAGAAGATTTATATATATTAACTGCAAGGTGAAAAGAACAGTAGGAAAGGCAAACAAAGGAATAAATGTAGAAAAAATATAGTAGGCTTAAAATTTTTTAATTATAGAAAAGAGAAAAAAATGGAAGAAGAAAGAAAAAAGGGGGAAAAAAAAGGAAAACTCCACAGAACTGCAAAAGTACAATGTAGAGGCAGAGGTTTATAACAACAATAGAAAATGTGACTGAATATACACATATACACCCATAAGCAAAATCAAAGCAGTCCAACAAAAGTAAAGCACAATAGATTGACCCAGTGAACAAAAGAAACCAAAAATTATATCTGCCAGGACAAAACTAATTAAAGCATAAACAGGATAACAAAACAAGGTAAGGTGCCAGTTGGGGAATAAAGCAATGGAAATAAAACTAACAAATATTTTGAGAGGAAAGGCGATAAAGAAAGGAAAGAAAGAATTGATATGCAAATAGAGGTAGATAAAGAAGATTTATATAGGTCGAAGATTAACTGCAAGGAGGAAAGAAGTAGGAAAAGCAAACAAAGAAATAAATGTAGAAAAAATAATAGTATGTTTTAAAAATTAAAATTAGGGGGACACATGTACACCCATGGCAGATTCATGTCAATGTATGGCAAAACCACTATAATATTGTAAAGTAATTAGCCTCCAATTGAAACAAATAAATTTATATAAAAAATAATAAATAAATAAATTAAAATTAAAAAAAGAGAAAAGAAATAAAAAGAGGAAAACTCCACACAACTGCAAAAGCCCAACCTAGAGGCTGAGGCTTATGACAACAATAAAAAATGTGACTGAGGAAGAAAAAAAAAAGGTCCAAAGGTTAACTGTATTTCTTAGTGCCAATAAAATCAACAACTACAACAGAGAGGGGAGAAAAGAGGTGGGGGGGAGAAAAATTCCAAAAGAATCTACAGAAGAAGTAAAAGAATAAGAATAATAAATGTTTTTCTTGAGTCTCTGCTGTCAGAGTCCTTTCCCTCGCATGGAGTCACAGTCCACCTCACCTCCCTAGGATGCCCTCCAACACTGTGCTGATCTCTGGACCTGCTGTGGGGCTGCTCAGATTCTGATCTGCTCCTACTCCTGTGTGTTCTTGCCTCCAATGTCCGCAGCTATCAGAACTAGTGTGTTTTCTTTTGTGGGTGCTCTCAATGAACTTTTATATATTCCACAGACACAGAGTCTGCCTACTTGATTGTGTGGATTTAATCTGTAGCTTGTACAGCTGGTGGGAAGGTTTTGGGTCTTCTTCCTTAGCCACACTGCCCCTGGGTTTCAAGTGTGGTTTTATTTCCACATCTACATGTGGGTTGTCCACTGGGGGATGGCTCCTGAGGCTGCCCTGGACGGCTTGGGTGAGCCCCAGTGAGGGCCAGGTGTGGAGAGGGTGCAGCTGCTTGGGTCACAGGGGTTCTGGCAGCACCAGTTACTCAGGGGAGTTGGTGGCTAGGGCAGCAGGAAATATCGTGCTCTAGAAGGGTATGGCAGTCCATCTTGGCCAATATGCTCTAGTATTCTTGCCTGGAGAACCCCCTCTCTGACAGAGAAGCCTGGCAGGCCACAGTCTACAGGGTCAAAAAGAGTTGGACATGACCAAAGTGACCATGTGTGCATAAACGCAAGACTATTTTTTTTTGCCTGTGGCAGCTGTGCCCCCGTGAGAGTTGAGTGTGAAGGTGGCACATCTGCTTGGCTTGCAGGAACCCTGGCGGCACCAAGTATGCAGGGACACAGACTGTCTCCACCACAGGAGTGTGGCCCTATCAGAGTGTTTTTTCAAGCCTCTTGTAGCTGGCAATCAGAAGGCCTCTTTGGCCAGTCTTTCTCCCTAACTCCTCCCGTTCAGGCACCTAGAGGGCTCCCTTGTCTGGGCTCCTTCTCTCCACCACAGGTTATCTTTAAGTGGAACTAAGTTCAGTTGAATGAGTGCCCATCTTTCCACTCTAACAATGTAGTCCCTAGATTAGTAGAGGGTTCTGAGAATTTTGGGGCAGCATGTCTAACAGATGGGGTTTTACTATTTTTAATCACACAGCTCTTAGGATTTATCCTAAAACCTCTCACTCAAGACTCATCCCAAAGCACTTTCTTCTGATGTAGTTTTTTAGGATGTTAATATTCTCTGAGTGGTACATTGCCATGAATAATGTCTTTTTATTAATTATGTTACTATATATATATATATATATATATCTCCCCAAATATTTTAAACATGGGGAAAAAACAGAAGTGTTCAGACAAATTACATACAAAACAGTCAAGGATCTTTATTTTTCTTCCCCAGAGACCAAAGAATTAATATGATTGTGTTAACTGGCTAAAGTTAAGTATTCGTATTATGGAAAAATTGACCACTAGTCACAGAAGGAATGTTAACCATTCAATTAGATGAATAATTAAATTTATTAGGATCAGAGCCTAATGGATGAGTTACGGACATAAGTGTTACAGTGACCTGATGGTAGAATTTTAAAGCACAAAATCAACCTAAGAGCATTAGGCTGTAAAGCATTGTTCTTGCCTCCCAGGAAGTGCACTGAAGGATCCAATAGGGTACAGGGAGTTGATATCAGAACTTAGACTAAATTTACTTTTTCATATGAATAGAGAACAGGCCACAAGTTACTAATATTTGGTCTACCTTTGACACCAGTGCCTGGATACTTAGAGCATTTCTGCAGTCATGAGTCATGGACTACATGTGAGTGTCCATGGCCAGGGAGGGCTCCTCACAAGTCAGTTGCATCCTTCAGCATTCTGCCTTTTACAATTTAGAGATGTGTTTCAGTTTACCTATGAAAACCTTTTGTTACAATATTTTTCTAGATGTTGGAATAATTTATCTTGACTTTACTATTAGATTTTATTGCTTTTCTCATAATTCTAATAGTTTTATCATTAAGAGAGTTCGAAACAGTTTTGAAACTATAGTTTCTCATCTGTTTTATTTAAATGCTCTAAATATCTTTACAACTTGCAGTTTAAAATGGTATATGTGAGCTTTATTAACTTTTAAAATAAATGTCATATTTTGAGTTTAAGGTTCTCTTCTACGTCTTCAAATATTCTTAAAAGTTCTTATCACAACAAAGAAATTTTAACTAGATATGATACTGGATATGAACTAGACTTATTGTGACAATCATTTCACAAAATATATGTATATTGAATCATTGTTACATATGTGAAACAATCATGTTTGTGTCAATTATATCTCCATTTTTTAAAAAAAATGTATCATTGTACCTCTTCCAAGATCTAAAAAACTTCGTAGTGGGCAAACTACCTCATTGTATTTAAATTCTTTAAAGAAAAATATAATTTGACATGTGTGTTTAAAATACTCCATTTTTATGACAAACCTGAAAAGAAAATATAAATATGCCACTGCTGCAAAAAGATGCAACTAGTCCACAATTTCAGGTTGTCCTAAAGATTGCTCTTCCTTTCATGAAATTTAGAGAATAGGCCACTTCTGGACATATTTTGTGTACTTATTAATGTATTTAAAGGAATGCTGTCTATACCTTTCATTATATCCAAAGACTCATTGCAAATGCAGTCAGTTTTTCAGTCGTAGATACAACTGTCCAGAGCTCCTTGGCTAATTCACAGAAGGGTTTTAGTTAGCAAAAAAAAAAGTTTAAAACATTTGCAGGATTGCTCATTTTAATAACTGCACACAATAATCACCAACTGATTAGTGCTGGTCACGATCAGGGAAGAACTCATGTTTTATTTATTCTATTTACTACTACTTCATTTGGTTTATGTTTTCCAAATATTTTGATTAATTCTAACAAGTTTTTTGGGATAAATAAAATGTTTTTTTGAATCTTTACTGATTTCTAGCAACCTTTGTAAAAATAGATCCAAATCAGAAATTTATTTAAAGATTCTACAATTTCTATGAATTTCCATCATTTGCGAGATACTGTATTTTATCATGCCCTCTGAAGGGCCAATCTTTTTTATTTATAAATGCAGTAACTACAATAACCCTTTTTAGCACTTCCAAATAACTACAAATGTTCTGACAATTCCATTATTCAAGATATTAATCTGATGCATTTTTATTTGATTTCCATGTAATCCAAGCAAACACTATTCTTTATTATCTGTTCTACCAAGACTCTGTGAGGTCCTTTGGTCTACAGAAAGCCCCACAGCTCTGTCTGCTTTATAAATGGCTTTAAACCATAGACTCATTCCTTCAGAGAAATTAAAAAACTTTTTAAAAAGAGTAGATGCATCTGAAAGAAAAATGAGAAGACTGAGAGGTTTAATATAAATATTCTTACAAACCTTCAACTTTAATTAAAGTTTCTACCAAGTGAGCCCCTTAGGACTCTAAGTCTAACCTGCTTTTCATTAAAAGGTAAAGTCTGATAGAACTTCTGAGATCAGATAAATCCTAAAAATCCCTCAGGCAGAGCCAAAGTAAAGAAAAATTTTACAGAAAGTGAGTTTTCTCCTGGTCTTCCTCCAAAACATCCATCCTCCCCTTCTTCTGTATCCCCAAAGGTACACTTAAGCCAAATCCCACACATAACTTAATTTAAATTTTGTGGTAAAACTGCTCATAAAAATTTAGCGCAGCAGAGGTCAAAGCCTTCTCCTTCTTTGCCAAAGAACCTCTGCACTGTTAACTTTACATTATTTGCAAAGGAATAGTTCCTTTCTCCATAGACCTGCTGCATCTTTAGTGAATTAACCAGCTGTGTGGTTCTAATCATATTTCTTTCTGCTGCCACAGCAAACAACCAATGTTTAGAGATTAAGTCAAACTGATTTAAACAAAAAGAAACTCAGAATCACTATACAGCATGATTTGAAATGTGTATTTTCATTTGGATCATTTATTAACCTCTTATCGGAAAATGGACCAAAGACCAAAGTGCTTATTTCACTGGAAAGAAATGTGATGATTCAGTGAGTTGCTCCATACAGAATCAATAGAAAGCAGATGTCTTATTTTTCCTCCCTAGGAGTCGGTACTATATGTAAGTCCTGTACAGAAGATGGTGTTGAGCATGTTTGCTTCTAAATATGGATTTGTGTTACCGGCAGTCATGTGTGAAAGACTGCTACTCAACTCCTGTTTGATTTTATAAAATGGGATGCATTTCGTTTATCATAACACTGAGCCAAAATAAATTTGCCCCGAACTATGCGTGACCATCATGTTATGTCCAGATCTAGTTTCTTCAGCAAATGTGCAGCTCTAAACTACCCTCATGCTTCCATAGGAACACTTAACTAGGTTCAATTAATTACTTCCCAATCAAAGAAACAAGCAAGATAAGAATGATTTATAAAATAGGCCATTTCATTCATACAGTTGGCAAAGCATGCCCCACCTATTTTCAAGATTAAGACCTTATCTTTGTTACTGTAAGCCATCATTTTGGGAAACTGCCACCTAAAGTATGTAGATGAAAGTGGTATTTTATTATTATATTACCTTTTTTCTTACTAAAAGTCCATGTTGATTATAGAAAAAAGTAGGCTATTACAGGTAAGCAAATACAATAAAGTATTTGCTCTAAAGTGAATCTGCAATCTCACTAGTAGGAAATACCCATTATTAGTTAGCATTCTGATACACATCTTTATGGACCTTATAATCTCGTTTTTGTGTAAGGCCTTTCCACTGCTGTTTCTTCTGTTTAAAATATTCTCCCCCAGATCTACATGTGCCTGCTTCATTCAGGTTTCAATTCATCTGTCACCTCTGTAGAGAGGCCTTCCCCGACCTGTCTAGACAAAGCAGCCCCTCCCTAGCCTACCTGTCACTCTTCATCACATCACCCTGATTTTATTCTCCTTATACTCCACAGCAGTACCTGAAATTAATTTGTTGTGGTTGTAGTATGTCTCTTGATATTTTTAGAGCCTACAACCAATGTCAGGCACATTTTTGTTTTTCAGCAAGTATTTGTAGGTCTGTTAACTAGACTGACCGTACTATGAAAATTTTTCCACGTCAGAAAATATTTTCCCAGAACATCATGAAACAGCTATATCCAGCGGCTCTGTGTATATATAGGTGTGTGTGCTTGTATTATAAATTACTTTTATCTATCATTCTAAAATTTCAGAATTTCAAATGCTGGACATTGGTCTTTTCCAATTTTTCACTATGTTAATCATTCAGTGATAAACATCGTTCTGCTGCTATTGTTTTCACAGGATTTTTGTCATTGCATGTTGTTGTTCAAATAGGATTTTATTTACAAAAAAACACGGTGGGCCAGATTTGGTCTATGGGCCATGGTTTTCCAAAGAGCAGTTTTTTTGTTTTTCAACAGCTTTACTAAGATGTAATTCACTTACTTATCTATGTCTAATCTCACAATGAAATTTATAATTTCTCCATTTACAGTGTTATAATTCAATATTTTTGGTTATCCATTATTAAATTTCTTTTTTTTAACCACTCTGAATCTTTTTTCTCCCAGTTTTGTTGAGATATAACTGACATAAGCACTGTATACGTTTAAGGTGTACAACACAATAATTTGACTTATATACATCAGGAAATGATTACCATAAAAGGTGTAGTGAACATCCAGCATCTCATATAGATACAAAATAAAAGAAAAAATATTTTCCCCTTGTGATGAGAACGCTTAGGATTTACTCTCAACAACTTTCACACTGTGAAACAACTATATCACATACTGAAATGGGTAGCCTTTCCCTTCTCTGAGCTTCCCTGGTAGCTCAGACGGTAAAGCGTCTGCCTACAATGTGGGAGACCCAGGTTCGATCCCTTCATCGGGAAGATCTCCTGGAGAAGGCAATGGCAACCCACTCCAGTACTCTTGCCTGGAAAATCCCATGGACCAAGGAGCCTGGTAGGGTACAGTCCATGGGGTCTCAAAGAGTTGGACACGACTGAGCGACTTCACTTCACTTCACTTCCCTTCCCTTCTCCAGGGGATCCTCCCAACCCAGGAATGGAACCCAGGTCTCCTGCATTGCAGGCAGATTCCTTATTAACTGAACTATCAGGGAAGCCCTCATATATTGCATACAGCAGTTTTAATTACATTTATCATGCTGTAACTTACACCCCTTAGTACTTATTTATTCTTCCAACTGGAAGCTTGCACCTTCTGACCACTCTTACTCATTCAATTCCTTCTCCCCTCATCCCCCACCTCTGGTAACCACATATCTGATCTTTTTTCTACAAGTCTGTTCTTAAAGTATAACTGACCTACAACACTATGTCAGTGTATGATATATGTGTTACAAATTATTTTTATCAATCATTGTAAAATTTCAGAATTTCAAATGCAGGACATTTTGGTCTTTGCCAGTTTATCACTATGTTAATCATTCAGTGATAAGTATCTTTTAGTTGCTGTGTTTTTGTGGGACTCACTGGTGTACAGCATAGAGATTTGATATTCCAAACATTATAAAAATGAACACAACAAGCATCTTGATAGCTACATTTGAGTGCACACCCAGGGTTATTTCCTTAGGAAAAATTCCTAGAAGTAAGACAGCTATATTAAAAGATATGCAAAGCCTCTGGCAATATGTATTCAATTATACTGCCGAATATGGAACCCATCAACACCCTCACTGGCGATGTAGGAAAGGGCTCATTTTTTTACACCCTTGCCAATCTCTGAGGTCGGTCATTTAAAAATCCTTGCCAGTGCTATTTTTAATATGAAACTGGGTTGAAATTACAAATATTTCATGTGCATGCTTGTATCAAGGATAAAAGGAAAAGTGATCAGTTACAAATCTCAATATTACTTCTCAGGGCATTTATCATGACATGTCTTAATTAAGTATCCTCCCACTATCAACTGGACTTTTTCTTGGTTTTATACACCTTTTTTTATTAGCTGAAAAACTGAAGCCGAACTTAACTGACTCCAAATGGGCTGCTTTAAACTGTAAACGTTACCCAGTGCATTTAAAACAAGTAATGTTCTAAATATAGATCTTATTATTTTCATTTACAACTAAAAATCATACAAGGAGATAACCTTAGACTAGAAACCAACCTGGTTTGACTATGGTTATTTGGAAATGATGGCTAAGTATCTAGAACTTGTTATAAGTTCTATAAGAACTGCACAAACACTAATAACAACTAAACATTACACGGATTTCATGAGAAAATTAAGTCTGTTTCCTGAGTAGAAACAGAATGGAACCCACGAAGTGAGTTCTTCTTGTACATCCAGAGTGTTGCTTAGTAATTTATTGATTAGGTCAAAGAAATAAGCACTGAAAAAAATGAGCTGAACACTGACTATGTGTAAATGATTGTCCATGGAGGACACCAAGAAGTATCACAATTGACCCTGAACCCAAATATACTTTTAATTCCTCGAAATGAACACCAGGCCCAAAACATACACTCATGACAAGAATACTGAGGGATCTCGAGGCAGTACACAACAGACTAAACATGTCTTAGGAGACAAAAAGCACAGAGAGACACAGAGGACTGACCTGGCACACATGAGCTGAGGGTAGAAAATTTTAAATCTGCATTGCAGTCAAAAAGATAAGCAGGAGGACAGAAGGATTTCTTGACCAAAGTTGGAAATGTGGGAAGGAATATTTGTTCAGGAGATTGATGGTAGGCCACCAGGGGCAGAGCTTGGGGAAGTCAGGTGCAATCAGATACCAGAGGACCTTGCTTACTAATGTGAGCAAGTTCACAATTAAAAGAGTAATTTCCAAAATATACAAGTATCTCATAAAACTCAATCCCAGAAAAACAAACAACCCAATCAAAAAGTGGGAAAAAAACCTAAACGGACAGTTTTTCAAAGACATACAGAAAACACATGAAAAGATGCTCAACATCGCTCATTATTAGAGAAATGCAAATCAAAACTACAATGAGGTATCACCTCACACCAGTCAGAATGGTCATCATCAAAAAGTCTACAGACAATAAATGCTGGAGAGGGTATGGAGAAAAGGGAACCCTTTTGCACTGTTGGTGGGAATGTAAATTGATACAGCCACTGTGGAAGACAGTATGGAGATTCCTTAAAAAGAAAAAAAAAAATCCAACTAGGAATAAAACCATCATATGACCCAGCAATCCCACTCCGAGGCATATACCCTGAGGAAACTGAAATTGAAAAAGACACATGTATCCCCAGTGTTCATTATATTTACAATAGCTAGAACATGGAAGCAACCTAGGTGTCCATAGACAGATGAATGGATAAAGAAGCTGTGGTACACACATACAGTGGAATATTACTCAGACATAAAAAGGAACACATTTGAGTCTGTTCTAATGAGATGGATGAACTTAGAGACTATTATACAGAGTGAAGTAAGTCAAAAAGAGAAAGATAAGTATCATATACTAATGCATATATATGGTATCTAGAAAGATGAGTACCAATGAATTTATTTGCAGGGCAGTAATGGAGAAATAGACAGAACAGACTTAAGGACATGGGTTGGTGGGGAGGGAAGAGAAGGTGAGATGTATGGAAAGAGTAACATGGAAACTTACATTATCATATGCAAAGTAGATAGCCAATGGGAATTTGCTGTATGACTCAGGGAACTCAAACAGGGGCTCTGTACCAACCTAGAGGGGTGGCAGTGGGAGGGAGATGGGAGTGAGGTTCAAGAGGGAGGGGACATATGTATACATATAGCTGGTTCTTGTTGATGTTTGACAGAAACAGCAAAGTTCTGTATAGCAATTATCCTTCAATTAAAAAACAAAAGAAAACAAAAATCTGTACCTTGGATAAAAATAAATGAAATCAAATGTAATTATATATTCTCCTGCTTAAAAAAAAAGAATTTATTTATTTTGAAGAATCAAAGGCCTGTGGCAATATTGTTTGCTTTATAGTCTAATATTGTTAAGTAGAAGGTAATATTTCAGTGAGTGTTAACCTTCATTTATCACTTCAGTTCAGTCGCTCAGTCATGTCCAACTCTTTGCGACCCCATGAATCACAGCACGCCAGGCCTCCCTGTCCATCACCAACTCCCAGAGTTCACCCAGACTCACGTCCATCGAGTCAGTGATGCCATCCAGCCATCTCATCCTCTGTCGTCCCCTTCTCCTCTTGCCCCCAATCCCTCCCAGCATCAGAGTCTTTTCCAATGAGTCAACTCTTCGCATGAGGTGGCCAAAGTACTGGAGTTTCAGCTTTAGCATCATTCCTTCCAAAGAAATCCCAGGGCTGATCTCCTTCAGAATGGACTGGTTGGATCTCCATAGCCTCCTCTAAATAGATGGTGGATAATAAAAACCTGAATATACCCAATTGCTTTCAGAAGAAAATTAAGACCTTCCACTGTAGATGCCAAACAACCTTTTCAATTTTTGTCCAAGTAGCATAGGTTCCAACTGGTTCAAGTGATTTGTTGGCAACTATTCCTTTCAATTCTTACCTTTATCCTTGTTGTCACAGTCTGAAAAGGGTAGATCTTCCCATGTATTTAAACCTAATTCAGTCAGGTATTAACTAAATGCTACTTGCCTGCTAAGCGTCTCATCCATCCTCAGCTGGATAAATTCCCTACTTTCTTTGTGCTACTAATTAATATATTTTGCCCAAAATATTAGTTCTTTCTGTTCTTAACTTTAGTCCTCTGTTGAATTTTTAACTCAACAGCACAGATATCATGCCCTTTTTTATTAAATCAAATGCTTCAATAATTTCCCCTTTTTTAAATTAAGACAATCATTGTGTGTTATGAGGATATGTCACTTGTCCACGGACACACAGCTACTAAGTAGGGATATGAAAAATGGCAGGCTGCAGACAACTCTGCTTTTTAAGCAGAGTAATTTTTAAGAATTACATATCTTTTTATGTAGAATCAAAGCATTCCATCATGTTATTGTGCCATAGTTTACTTGACCATTTTCTTTATACTGACATTTAAATTGCTTTTATTTTTGTCATTTAAATGACACCATAACTATCATTTGGTGTCGAAGACTTGTGAATTACTGGATTGAAAGGCATGATTATTTGAAGACTAATAATGGACATTGGGTTTTCTTTGTAGCTCAATGGTAAAGAATCTTTTTAATGCAAGAGAACTCGGTTCATTCCCTGGGTTGAGTAGATCCCCTGGAGAAGGGAATGGCTACTCACTTCAGTGTTCTTGCCTGGAGATTCCAAGGACAGAGGAGCCTGTTGGGCTATAATTCATGAGGTCACAAAAAGAGTCAGATACAACCTAGCGACTAAACAACAATGCACATTACTAAATTGTTTTCCAAAACAGTTTTTAAAATTATAGTTCCCAGATAAAGTCACTAAAGTGTACTCTAGTAGCCACATATCACTAACACTGAATTTTTTTTTATAACTTTAATTGGTTAAGTTCATGGGGAAACATATCTTTACATGTATTTTTATGTCCCTTCCATTGAGTGGAGATACTTTCATGCAAATTTCCCTTTTATATCTTCTCTTTTGTGAAGTCCATGCTAGTTCTTTGAATGTTAATTTATTAGACATCTTAGTATTTTTCTCATCATTCTGAATAAACAGTTCTAAAACAAAAGTAACATAATATTCCCACTGGAATTACTTAGCTTATGTCTATGTTTAATAGAGTGGCTATCTATTTCAGTTATTTCCAGAATTATAAGTTTAGAATTTTTATCTTTTGCTTTTTCAATTATGATTTCTTCCACTCTTTTTAAATCTAGGAAGCTCTTGCTTCTTTAGAAACTTATGAAATAGTCATGTCTATTTTCTTTCCATTTAAAAATGTAGATATAATTGGGTCTTTAATAATTCTTATTCAACTTCTATTCAATTTATTGACTTGGCAGTACAACTGAGAAAATGATAAAAATTTAAGAAAAACATTTATTTTCTCTAAATATTTAAGTAGTTAATACCAAGAGCTCTGTCTTAAGTCATATGTACAGTGTGGAGAACTCAACAGAGAGTCTTACAAAATCCAAGTATTAATAGAACAAAAAAACATTACAGTTGGTCTGGGACTTAAGTTTTAAGACATTTTGAAGACACTACAGTCACCAAGCCAAGAGTTGGTGCTAGTACAGTGTCCTATTGAATGTCACAGATTTTAGCCAAGAAGAAATGGAAGATTTCTTCCCTTTCAAGAGATAAAATACCTGAAGAAGCAGTTTAATGGTTTTGTAAGAAAAATAGTATGTGGCTAATGGGCAGGGGTTTGTTGTCATTCTTTGAGTTTCCTTATGATGTGTGGAAACAAGTGTCTAGACTATAACCTAGTTCAGTCATGGGTAGCTTCAAGAGTCATGCAAAATAAGGACAGAGTTTTACAAAATAAAGGCCATATGACTAGTACTGAAATAGCAAATGTTATTATGCTAAAGTTTAATAATATTCTATTTGGAATACAGAAGAACTTTAAAATCCCTGGTGACTCAGAATCTGCCTATAATGCAGGAGATCCGGGTTTGATCCCTGGGTCAGGAAGATCCCCTGGAGAAGGGAATGGCAATCCACTCCAGTATTCTTGCCTGGAGAATTCCACAGAGAGAGGAGCCTGGGGGGCTATAGTCCATAGGGCTGCAAAGAGTCAAATACAACTGAGTGACTGACACTTTCACTTTACACTAAAGTTTCAGTTCAGTTCAGTCACTCAGTCATGTCTGACTCTTTGTGATCCCATGAATCGTAGCACGCCAGGCCTCCCTGTCCATCACCAACTCCCGGAGTTCACTCAAACTCATGTCCGTCGAGTCAGTGATGCCATCCAGCCATCTCATCCTCTGTCGTCCCCTTCTGCTCCTGCCCCCAATCCCTCCTGACATCAGGGTCTTTTCCAATGAGTCAACTCTTCACATGAGGTGGCCAAAGTACTGGAGTTTCAGTTTTAGCATCAGTCCTTCCAATGAACACTAAAGTTTAACAATATTCTATTGGAATACAGAAGAACTTTAAAATCAGCTACTGTGTCTAGTTTAAATCTTGTGATCGTTATGAATACTTGTAGCAGTATGTGTGATATTTACTGGTATCACATATTTATATTAGATATGACTATGAAACAGTAAGACTGTGTTTAAATACTTTGAGAAATGACAGCATCTGTCAATAGTGATTACTTTGAAGATGCAATGCTTCTTTGCATATACGTTCTAAAGCCATTAAAAATCATTTTATACAAATCTCATATATACATGAGAAACTTCTGATCACTATTTTTAAATTCTTAAGTATTCTTACCAGGTCTTCTCCAAAGAGTCTCCCTAAATTTTTTTGCTGTAAAAAGCCATACAAAGCAAAATATTTTGCGAACAATTGTTTCATAATTCTGGGTAAACAAATAAAGGAAAAACCTCAGTAATCATCAAAAAACAAACACAGAAAAAAATCCTAAAATATTTTCAGCCTGAGGTTGAGATGATACATAAACTTCTAAGAATGTAGGAGAGAATAGATTTATAACTCTCAATCAGGATTTTAAATTAGATATCCAGACAGATCTGGTTAACTTTAATAATGAAGGAGAATTGGTATAAATAACTCACAAGTAGACCTTTAGATAGGCTTCCCTGGTGGCTCAGATGTTAAAGCGTCTGTCTGCAATGCAGGAAACCCTGGTTCGACCCCTGGGTTGGGAAGATCCCCTGGAGAAGGAAATGGCAGCCCACTCCAGACCTTTAGATATACCATGCGTAACAATGAGTCTCCTGTTTATGCATGGAATAGGATGTTAAATTAGACCTTCTCTGTTGCCAAATTTTGGCAGAAGTCCCTAAAACGAGTAAAGTTCCAAGAAGCCCAAGATCCTAAATGGAGGTGCACAAGATAAACTGTCCAACAAATCACCCACATTCAGTTATATAGAACAAATCCTTTCATGGGAGGTAGTAATAACTCTGAAGCAACGAGTAAATGTGTTATGTATTTCTCCCATGGGGTAGGGGAAGGAAGTCTTCTTATTTGTGTCAAATCAATGAAGAGAGTTTTGAAAGAACCACTTGAAGAACTTGTCATATTTCTTTGGAGTGTAGGGCTGGGAATGGTCTAAAAATTTTTAATCCAGAGCAATAAACTGGCAGCATTCTGAGAAGGCAAAGGGAATAAATAAAGGGCTCTCCTTTGACCAATGGTAAATAAAGTGTGCACATTTCCCATGGGCTAGGTGGGGAGCTGGCTGCAAGCTCTCTTAAAAAGGAAGAGGGCTTTTGGCCATGATTACAGAAATACCCATTACTGAAACTGAGTGGAGTGGGAGGTCTGGGAAGTGAAGGGGGCACAGGGTTCAAGGAACTCTGCAAAGTCACCTACAAGAGAGTCAGCTTTTGTCATCTGCCACAACTAGACGGTTATTGTTGCTGTTCAGTTGCTAAGTTGTGTCCAGCTATTTGCAACCCCATAGACTGCAGCATGCCAGGCTTCCCTGTCCTTCACCATCTCCCAGAGTTTGTTCAAATTCATGTCCATTGAGTCGGTGATCCTATGTAGCCATCTCATCCTCTGTCACATACTGCTGCTGCTGCTAAGTCGCTTCAGTCGTGTCTGACTCTGTGCGACCCCGTAGACGGCAGCCCACCAGGCTCCGCCCTCCCTTGGATACTCCAGGCAAGAACATTGGAGTGGGTTGCCATTTCCTTCTCCAATGCATGAAAGTGAAAAGTGAAAGTGAAGTTGCTCAGTCATGTCCGACTTTTAGCGACCCCATGGACTGCAGCCCACCAGGCTCCTCCATCCATGGGATTTTCCAGGCAAGAGTACTGGAGTGGGGTGCCATCGCCTTCTCCGCTGTCACATACTAGTGCCCTATTAACTATACCCATCAAGAAATCACATCCCTCTTTTCTCTGCCTTTCTTCAATCACAAGAAAATGCATCTACAATTAAGGGAGAAAGTGTGTTTCAAGGCAGAAAAGCAACAACTACTCCCTATTCCCAAAGCAAGATTCCCAACTCATGGAAACTTGGATGAAGCTGGTCAAAAATTACAAATATCCTGTTAGAAGGTGAATCAGTATTGAGGATGTACAGCAGGATGACTATAGCAAACACTGTTGGAAGATCTATTTGAAAGTTTCTAAATCCCATGGATGGAGGAGCCTGGTGGGCCGCAGTCCATGGGGTCCATAGGCGTTGGACACGACTGAGCGACTTCACTTTCACCTTTCACTTTCACGCATTGGAGAAGGAAATGGCAACCCACTCCAGTGTTCTTGCCTGGAGAATCCCAGAGACGGGGGAGCCTGGTAGGCTGCCATCTATGGGGTCGCACAGAGTCAGACACGACTGAAGCGACTTAGCAGCAGCAGCAGCAGCAAGAGAGTAGATCTGGAAAGTTCTCATCAGAAAAGGAAAAAAGTTCTTTTATTTTTGGTGTCTATATATGATGATAAAAATAAACTTTTTTTGTAATCATTTTGTAATATATGTAACTGAAGTTATTATGCTGCACATCTTCAATTTATACAGTGCTGTATGCCAGCCATATATTGATAAAACAAAAAGGAGAGAAAGTTTTTCCTGGGGAAAAAAAGCCAGGCTCAGATGGCTTCACTGGTGAATTCTAATAAACACTTACAGACAAAGTAAACTCTTCCAGAAAATGTAAGAGAAGGAATTCCTCCTCAGTCATTTTATGAGGCCAGAATTCCCTTTATACCAAAAACCAGGCAAGGATGTCATTAGAAAAGATAACTTCAAACATTATTTAGAACATATCCACTATAATTGCTACAACGGGCAATTCTCATACATTGCTAATAAGAGTACAAAACGGTAAGGCCACTTTGGAAAATATTTTGGCAGTTTCTTACATAAAATTAAGTACATGCTTATCATATATCCTGGAGAGGGAACTGGCAACCCACTCCAGTATTCTTGCCTGGAGAATCCTGTGGACGGCGGAGCCTGGTGGGCTGTTGTCCACAGGGTCGCACGGAGTCGGGCACGACTGGAGTGACTTAGCATGTGTGCGTGGGTATCATATATCCCAGTAGTTCCATTTCTATGTATTAAACCAAGAGAACACGTATTTCTATATAAAGACTTTTATATAGCATCTTTATTTCATAACAGATGAAAACTGAACACAACTCAAATATTCATCAATGCTCCATGGATAACTAACTGAGGTGTATCATATAATGGCATACTATTCAGCCGCAGAAAGAATGTACTGCTATATGAACAACTTGGATGAATACACAAAGAATTAGAGAAAAAAATCCCAACCAAAAAAAATACTCTATGATTTCATTTATATGACATTTTAGAAAGGGCAAAATATAGGGACAGAAATCATATGAATGACTGGCAGGGACTGGGAGATGGGGAGACTGCAAGGAACTGAGAATAAGTTCTGTTAGAGTGGAAATATTCTCTAATCCTGATCACAGTGCTGTTACAGGATAAAATAAAATCTGCTAAAACTCAGTAACCAGTGAAACACAATGAAATGTGTTGTACATATGTTAGACCTTAATAATCCTCAAATGAAACCCTGAATAAAAATAAATAAGTGTATATTTTTTAAAAAAGATTTCCAGCTCAATAAAAAACAGAAGTTGTATTTTGGATGACAGCTTTGGTTTTGATATTACACTGAACAAGGCATTTCAATACTTGGAAAATGAACCTAATTATTACCTGGGAAAGCTACCAGATTTACACAAGATTCCATCCAGGAATAAGAGGGTAAAGTCTACAGAATGGATTCAAGGGACAGATATGGAAAGGGGAAAAAAGGCCCCTTTCTAGAGAACATATGAGAAGTACGTTGGTCATATGTTCAAGCATGCATGCACTGGAGAAGGAAATGGCAACCCACTCCAGTGTTCTTGCCTGGAGAATCCCGGGGACAGAGGAGCCTGGTGGGCTGCCGTCTATGGGATCACAGAGTCGGACACAACTGAAGTGACTTAGCAGCATATGTTCAAGCAGAAATTTTGGAGACATACTAACTTTTGCTAAATTTATCATGACTTTTTCATGCTGGCTTTCAGTATGACCCCGATCTTTCTTTCCAGCATTGTCTCTCCTGAAATGCTTACCTACATCTTTTTCCCAGCTCTGCTACCTCTGTTCCAAACCTGCACCATTCTTCTGCATAGCTGCATATGCATTATTTCCTTTTTCTAGAATGTTCTTCCTTTTTTTTTTTTCCATTTGAAATCCTTTGTGACTTTCAAGGTTAACTTCAAAAGACTTTTCATAAAGCTTGTAAAGGAGGAACAGCTGGGAAACCAAACCCTAAAATCCTTTATGAGCTGCCAGGGGCCTATGACAACACCTCTGCTTATTTCTGAGGGTTATTTTCATGGGATTCACTCCAAAAAAAATGTGACAGGTTCCTGATTTCCAAATAAGGACTAGGAACAAATCTTCAGCTCTCTCTTGCTCTAGTGCACAGAGCTAGGTCACTTATAATTCACCCACTGCCCTTATCCTTTTATTATCAATACAATGCCAAGAATAAGAGGTGCCTTTTTTTCCAAAAAGCCCTAAAACAGATACTGCTTCAGAACCCTGGACAAGCCCATAAAGACCACATCAGCCATATCAGCACTCATGGGGACAAAAAAGCACCACAAAGAGGGAAATTAAACTCTTCTATCCTCCCATGAAATGAATGAATGCTCCACTCACTATTGTAATATCTTAAATAAGCATATTTAAGGATTTCCTTTTCTTTATCCTATGGTGGTTCACATATTATTCTTCTATCTTTGGAGAAAGTGGTTTTACTTATTGATTCATGTTTTGTTATTGATTGTGAAAACAGCAATAGTCAGCTCTCCCCTAGTGACTAGAGAGTGACACCAGCAGAGCCTTTTCCTGACCCACTACCTGAAACATCCAAATATTTTACCTCTCTTATAAACATATTATTTTGCACATAGACCTATTATGGCTATATGCCTACATGTGTGCATGCTCAGTCATGTCCAAGTCCTTTTGACCTCATGGACTGTAGCCCACGAGGATCCTCTGTCCATACAATTTTCCCCAAAAGAACACTGAAGTCGGTTGCCATTTCTTCCTCCAAGGGATCTTCCCAACCCAGGAATCAAATCCGCATCTCCTGTGTCTCCTGCATTGGCAAGTGGATTCTTTACTGCTGAGCCACCTGGGGGGCCCGTATGTCTACAAGGGAGAGCACAAAACAAATTCTGCAAAGAAGAATCTGTCTTCTCTTACTAATACTTGTATCATCTATGATACCAGCACACAGGAGGTATTCACTAAATGTGGTGGTTGTTGTTCAGATGCTAAATCATGTCCGACTATATGCTACCCCAAGGGCTGCAGCACATAAGGCTTCCCTGTCCTCCACTCTCTCCCGGAGTTTGCTCAAACTCATGTCCATTGAGGTGTGATGCCATCCAAGCATCTTATTCTCTGTTGCCCCCTTCTCCTCCTGCCCTCATCTTTCCCAACAGCAAGGTCTATTCCAATGAGTTGGCTCTTCGCATCAGGTGGTCAAATTATTGGAGCTTCAGCTTCAGCATCAATCCTTCCAGTGAATATTTAGGGTTGATTTCCTTTAGGACTGACTGGTTTGATCTCCGTGCTGTCCAAGGGACTCTCAAGAATCTTCTCCAGCATCCCAATTTGAATCCATAGATTCTTCGGCACTTTGCCTTTCTTATGGCCCAACTCTCACGTCCATACATGACTATTGAAAAAACCATAGCTTTGACTATATGGGTATTTGTTGGCAAATGATGTCTCTGTTTTTTAATAAGCTGTCCAGATTTGTCACACCTCTTCTTCCAAGGAGCAACCGTCTTTTAATTACATGGCTGCAGTCACTGTCCACAGAGATTTTGGAGCCCAAGAAAAGAAAATCTGTCACTGTTTCTACTTTTTTGATGTTAAATTACAACACTGATATATTGCAATTTCTCCTTAATGTAAGATAAAGTATGATCTTCTTAAACTATATTTAAAAGGTTCATTTATTGATGTCCCAGGGACCCTTCTCTATAAAATAACCTCCCTTTAAGACCCTCTTAATATATGAAAACTCAAAAGGTTACAGTAGGAGTCAACGTCGTAAGTTGCTTATTACTTCATTATATGTAATACTTGGAGACTCTGTTATCCACTGTGCAAGTTCTTAGGAAAGTGGATGGGCCAATTTCATTCTACAACTCTTTTGCCAAGTTCAAAACCACAATATCTTAGCAGCTTTTATTTTTCTTCCAAACACCATAAGTTATGATCCTATATGGTGCACTGCATACTTGCCAAAGCACTTCAGCCAGATTTTTCTGTTACATAAGCACAAAAGCATCCAATACTAATAAACTCCTGTTTTGCTTTCCACTTTTTTTTTTTTTTATAAATTCAAAGAACTAATTCATGTTTCTATACCCTTAGGTTAAAAAAAGAAGCAATCACTAACATTTGAAAAGTATTGTTCCAAGCCAAAATTGTGAGGTATGTTCTTCAACTGACAAACTTATTCCTAAGTATAATTTACCTGGGATTATACAAGTTTTATAATAAATTTTTTGGTAATACATCTGAAATGTGTTGCTTATGGATCCAACACAGTGACTATTGGTTTGTCTTTTGTTTGTTTGCTTGTTTATTTTTCAAAATATATTATGTTGGAGTTAGAAACTTGGTTTTTCTTTTGTTTGCCCAGCTACAAGATTAATATGTGTCTGAATTTTAAAAACTGAAATACATACACATATTTGAACAATAATTTGGAGTTTTACTCAACCATCTAAAGATAATAAAAGTTTTCTATCACCAAATGTAGCTTAACGAACAGTAGTCCAAAGCTTGCCTTAAGATTGTCCATATGTTTTTCTGAAGTTTGTACACTGCGTAAATTTATCTATACATTTTTATAAGCAAGTACTAGTTTCTCTTTCTTAATATTTGCATCATGAGTCTGAAAAGTAGGTTTTGTTGTTGTTTAGTCACTAAGTCGTAACCAACTCTTTGTGACCCCATGGACTCTAGCCTGCCAGGCTCCTCTGTCCATGAGATTTCCCAGGCAAGAATACTGGACTGGGTAGCCATCTCCTTTTCCAGGGGTCTTCCCAACCAAGGATAGAATCTATGTCTTCTGCATTGGCAGGCAGATTCTTTCCCACTAAGTCATCTGGGAAACACCAAAAGTAGGCTTACCACAAGATAATAAGCAAATACTAATGAACTAGTGATGGCAGTAAAGTTAGCAACAGTGAGGAAGAGCTCTATACTAAGGAAGAGCTAGAAGATGGTGTTGAGGAAAGAGAAATCACTCAGAGGATGGACTGCAGTGCATCAAGAGTTATTTTTTCATTTTCCGAAAGCGCAATCAAGAAAGTCTGCATTGTAGGGAGAAATTTAATTCTATTTGTGAACTAATATGGCAACTGAAATATGTAAAGTGATCCAACTCACATTATTCAAAAAAAATGATGGAAATACTCTCTAAGTTTCTTTAGAGCCATATTAACTGACATGCTGTTTTCCATGCCTTAGTAAGTAGCAGCCATCAACAACAAGACCATTTTGAAATATGATAATTTCAGTGACTACTTGGAAGAATGTCTAAAGCTAAAGACAGGGTCAACACAACAGTACAATAACTGTGGATAATGAAGAATTTGGCCAGCTTGTTCCCTGGTCGACACCATAGAAACCACCAATCTGACTGGTTTTGTTTTCTACTTTCCATTATCAGAATAGTTGGGGAGCCAACATGGATGATAGGGGCAAATTTTAAGGTAGTCATTGTGATACAATAAAAAGTGAGCTTTAAGGTCTGGGATGCCCTTGCCCACCATATCTCAGATAATCAATGAGACGGACCAAAATTTCAGGTTGGAATTCTTCCAGAAAAGATGCTAGTGACATCTCCTTAGTTAATCAGTTGTTGGCTAAGAGGTCTACCAGCAGCTATATTTAGTGTCTCATATTGCCTCACTTCATTGTAAAATTCACTGTAACTTCAGTTTCTTGTGAGATAACTGGAGGCAGTATGAGGTAAAAGTGAAGGGGATTTTTACTCAACCATCTAAGAAAGAAAATGAAAGTTTTTTGCCACCAAATGTAGCTTAACAAACAGTCCTCCAAACCTCACCTTAAGATTGTTCATATGTTGTTCTAAAGTTTGTACACTGTATCAGTTTATCTGTATATTCTTATAAGCAAATACTAATTTCTCTTTCCTAATAGTTGCACCATTAGTCTGAAAAGTAGGCTCTGTTGTTGCTTAGTCACTAAGTCATGTGACTTAGTGTAAAACGATTTTTATTTGAAAGGAAGTTGATTAATTATATAAGTACATGTGCCTACACCCGTGTATCAAGGTGCTAGGTTCTGAATATATAATGGAAAATTAAGCAGATATTGTTCCTGCCTTTCTTTTAACTGACAGTCTAGCAGAAGAGACTGACTTTAACAAGCATATGCAGAAGTGAGCAGAGTATCATCAGAGAACAGTATCATGGGAGAGACTGACTTCAAGTTGGATATAAGGGATGGCTTTTCTTAGGGAGGGAGAAACTACGAAAAGTGAGGAGCCAGCCATAAGAAGAGAACATTTCAGGCTGACAAAAAACTCAGGGATGGAAATGAGCTTGGCCTGTGGGAAAAACAGCAATGAGACCCCAGTGGCAGGAGATCACGAACAAAGGGTTGGATAGACAGCAAGAGCTGAAGAGTTAAAAGTCAAATCACACCAGACCTTGACAACCGGAGACAAGGCTTTGTCTTTTATCCTGATTAAAATTGGAAGCCAAAGAGAGCACAAGAGAGACAAGACACAATTTGTAAAGAAATTATTCTGGCTGTTGATAGGTACATAGTGAAAGCAGGGAGACAGAGTCAAAGCTGGAAGAGGTGTGTGTGTGTGTGTGTGTGTGTGTGTGCACATGCAAACCCCCATGCATTTGGGTGTGCTTCTATGTGAACATGTATACATGGGTGTGGCGTGTGTGTGTGCTTGTGTGTGCATGTGTGCATTTGTGTGTGTACATGTATACATGGATGTGACATGCATTTTCTGCAGTTATGATATTAAAACACTTCCAAAGTCCTTAAAGAAAACACTTTTGTGTTTGAACACGATTTGAATTTTGTAATTTCAAAATTACAAATAATCATGTCAAAAAGCACTTAAAAGAGAGGAAAGGTAGAAAGAGAACTTTAGGGTTTAGTTTCCAGGATTTTCTCATTAAAAAAAAAAAAAAAAAACTATAATTTTCTGAAACCAGGGTAGGCTTACCTTAGTGCATTATTTGTATTTGTGTGTTGTATATTCACATATCCAACTCAAGGTACAATTATTCATTTCCTCTCAGAATGCTTTTCATAAAGGAGCACATCCTGCATGTAGGTGAATATATTTTTGGGTAGCCATTTGTGATTCTCACCTTTCTAAAGTTAATCATGTCACATTACTATTTCTTTTCATTACATGTTGTCAGATAACCCATGCGAATAATGTATGAGGGAGTATGTGTTGAGAGGCAGTTGTTCAAAGTACAAGTTTTTATTTGTGAGGTGGCATCCATTAGGGACTTTCCAGAACTCTACATTCTTCAACTGCTAGAAGCTTGCAGTTTGGAAGTCATTAATAGTGTTGTTTAAAGCTTTCGTCTTAAAAAGAATTGTGACTTAAACATCAAAATGTTTTGATATGTGTAAGTGTTTGTGTATGTGTACATGTGTATGTGTGTGGTATACATACCATTGTGGAGACTCAGAGTACAAGCTGGAAGATATGTGTGTGTGTGTGTGTGTGTGTGTGTGTGGGTACACGCGCGCGCGTGCACGAGCACATGATTGAAAAGACAGTCGCTGTAATGTCAAGATCTAAAGAAACAAAATGCCCTTTTTCTTTCACATATTCCTTCATTTTCTTAGCCATCTGGAAATAAATGATATTGTTTGCAAAGTCCACCTGCAAATCTACGAAAGTCAAGTTTTGAAACTGTGGAATGAGAAGCTAGAAATAGAACTCCCTCTATCTCCTTGGTCCATTTCTTTGTCTCTTGAGGGTAACTGATGTCACATTTCATGATGTTTGATATTCAAAGATGATGAATGACAAGGAGTCTATCTTGGTGTCAGATCCTGCGTTGGCCGTCTCTAGGATCTCTTAGATTTGAGAAAAGAAGGAAATGAGTCAATCTCACAGCTAAAATCTTCCCACTTAAGCATGTGTGGAACAGCTTTAAGGAAAAGGAAACATTTTTCAACTTAAAATCCCTCTCTTGAGGAGGAAGCTCTAGTGACAGGATCCAAGTATCATTTTCTCTCCAAAGGACAGCAATATCATTTTCTCAGTGGAAGATTAGTCCAGTCAACTCAAAGACAGGACTTAGGGGTATATTACCACTGCCTCTGCTTTTAAAAATCTAAGTACGTATTTTTAAACTCTAAATACAAAATTGTCTCAATGGTTCCATTTTCAGATTAATGTAAATCAAATAGATCCTTTGAGGCAGAGCTTAAAATCTCAGGCTTAGAGGTCAGACAGCTTCCATTCAAATCCTGGCTTAGCCACTTATTTGCTGTATGACTGAGCAAATTGTTAAGTCTGTGTCTCAGTGTCTTCAGCCTTTAAATAAGGATAAAAGTAGCACGGACCTCCTAGAGTTCTTAGAGGGATTAACCAAACTATCTCATGCATAGCATTTAACACAACTCCTTACTGACTACACCCACCCAGTAACAATAAATACTAGTATAACAAGGACTAAGGTAACAAACTATTGTGATCAAAGAATTGAATTATTTAACTCTGTACTGGTGGGACCAGTACAGATGTTGCTGTCACACCCACGTAGGTTCTTCTTAAGGAGAATGTAATGCCTGTTGTGGTAGGGTGGATTCAAGTTACGTGAACAGCTAGAACTTTTTGCTTCTTCCTTACAGCCCATCTCAGGATCCCATTGCAATCCAAGGGGCACCAACAAACCACAGCTAAAAAGCAGTTTAATTCTCTATGGATGCATCTTGAAAAGTGCCCAAGAGACATCAAATCATGAGGCAGAAAAATATTTTTCAATTCTCTTTTCCCATTGTCACTCCTATAATTGTCTCACTTTCAGAAAGACAGCTGCAGTCCCTTGCCTCAGTTTGACCCAAACTCTTCCTTAATCCAGTCCCAGATGGCTCCTCTCTTCTCTCTCTGCACCAAGGCAGCTATTCTAAGTCTTCTGGTTTTCTTTGTAGCAACCCTCTATCCTTTCCAGTCCAAATCAAATCAAGCAGCA